>NC_052066.1:142850323-147982823 GCF_015852505.1 Tachyglossus aculeatus | reverse complement strand
TATGTGCGACCTTGATTAGCTCATATCTATCCCAACTCTTCTTACAGTGCCTGGCACATAGTAAGCACTTAACTAGTACCATAAAAAAAGCCATCAGCCCACGTACACAGTTGTTATTCAGTTAGAACCATGGTCCATTCAGCCCAGGGTTCTGTCTCTATACCAACAGGATGCTTCTAAGAACTGCATGGTTGTTGCCCTAATGGATATCACTCAGTCCCATTTATTGAGCACTCATTATGTGCAGAGCACTGTACTAAGTGCTTGGGAGAGTACAATGCAACAGAATTAGCAGATGTGTTCCCTGCCCATAAGTTTACAGTCTAGAGGGAGCTTACTGGCTAGACAGACATCTTCCTTCATGGTGAGGGATGGGTCATCCATCTTCCTTTGACTAATAACAATAATACTAATACCACTACTACTAATAATAGTGGTGTTAATCAAGTGCTTACTATGTGCCAAGCACTGTACTAAAAGCTGGGTAGATACAAAATAATCAGGCCAAACCCAGTCTCTGTCCCAAATGGGGCTCACAGTCTAAGGGGGAGGAAGAACAGGTTAATTGACTTTCCTAAGGACACACAGCAGAAGAGTGTCAGAACAGGTTTAGAACCCAGGTCCTTTGACTTCTAGGTTCATGCTCTTTCCACTAGACCATGCTGCTGGCCCTCTAATAAGTCACCCTTTACTTTTTGTTCATAAACCTCTCCAAACCACTAAACCTACTGATTGCTTTCAGTGGCATGACTTCTTCCCATGGGAACGAATTCCTTATATTTACCCCCTGCTGAGAGGAAGATGGGTTTCCTTTTGTGTGTTCTGAACCTGATATCCTCAAGCTCCAAGAGGTCTCCCCACCATATCCTGGTGCTGAGGCATTTGTTGACTAGCAGAACCACACTCACCCTATGCACCCCCTTCATGATTTTGTAAACTTCAATCCTGTCCCCCTTAAGCCTGTGTCATTGCAGCCTGGAGAGATTTGATCCCCTCAGTTTCTTCTCAGAGAAGCAGCTCTGATCCCCCAATAATGGTAGTTGCCCTTCTCCTCTAATAATAATAATAATTAATAATAATAGTTATGGCTTTGTTAAGCGCTTGCTATGTGCCAGGCACTATACTAAGCACTGGGGTGATTAGAGGCAAATCGGGTTGGACACAGTCCCTGTCCCACATAGGGCTCACAATCTTAATCCCCATTTTAGAGATGAGGTAACAGACACAGAGAAGTGAAGTGACTTGCCCAAGGCCATACAGCAGTCAAGTGGTGGACCTGAGATTAGAACAGTGCTTTGCACATAGTAAGCACTTAACAAATGCCATTATTATTATTATTATTATCCCCATGATCTTCTGACTCACAGGCCCATGCTCTATCCACTATGCCATGCTAACTGTAAGCTCGTTGTGGGAATTCTGTTACATTGTGCTCTCCCAAGCACTTAGTACAGTGCTCTGCACATAGTAAGCACTCAATAAGTAGAATTGATTGATTGATTTCCTGGACTTCCCTAGCTCTCCTAAGAAAGGTGGGGATTGAGGGTAGAGGAGCACACACTTTGGTTATACATAGAAACAGAACAAACTCACAGGGCATCACATTTATTGAGCACTTGCTGTGTGCAGAGCACTGTACTAGGCATTTGGGAGAGTACAGTGCAGTAGACTGGGAACATAATCTCCTCCTTCAAGGAAGGTAGTGTGACCTGGTGGATAGAGCACGGGCCTGGGAGTCAGAAGGACCTGGGTTCTAATCACAGCTGCACCATTTATTTGCTGTGTTGACCTTGGGCAAGTAATTTAACTTTTCTGTGCCTCAGGTACCTCATTTGTAAAATGGGGATTGACTGTGAGCCCTGTGTGGGACATGGACTTTGTCCAACCTGATTAGCTGGTATTTAGCCCAGTGCTTAGTCCAGTGCCTGGCACAGAATAAGCTCTTAACAAATATTGTTTTTTAAAAAAGTTTACAGTTTAGAGAGCAAGAGCCTCAGAGACTTTCTAGTCTGGAGCTTGACAACAATTTTCATTGAGAATTTCCTATCATTGGAGTGTCAGGATGGAATGCAAACTTGCAAGACTCTCCTCCTTTCAGCTTTCCCACATAGCTTCCCACCCTCCTTCAAAATCACTCTAAAAAGTCTTCCAGGAGGATTTCCACAATTGATCCCTATCTACCCCACAAGATTATCACCTCTCTGGTGCCACCCCAGCCTACTTGTGCTGGTCGAGGGTTTATTTCATTGATTTTATTCCCATAAGCCTATTACTCATCCCAATCTTCATTCTTAACTGTGGCACTTTCCTCAGTGATGGTGACTGGTGCCCTCATTAGTTTGCAAGTTCCCTGATAAACAAGGATAACATCGTTTACATCTTCTCTCTGTTCCCCAAGCATCTAGCACAGTGCTCTCCACTATCAAGCTGCTCTGGTCATCCATGCTCAGAATGGAGGAAGGCATAGCATGAAACAGGTTCTATTGTTTTGCTGTGGATTTGTGCACGTTTTGTAGAATAAGATTTGTATGTCCCAGATGATTTGTATCTCCAAAGCATGGTCATCATTACTGGTGGTGTTAGTTGTGTGCTGTACTATGTGCCTACAGTGTGCAGAGTGCTGTACTTGGGGAACGTTTGAAATGAAAAACACTCTCCTTATCCTCCCAGAGCTCACAATCTGTTGTGAGAGAGAGGGAGAGAAATAAAAACTAAATAATAAATGCAGTAGTTAAAGGCATGCAAGTCAATAGAAATAATTAAGATAAGTGGAAAAATAACTCAATAACAATCAGTCATATTTCTTGAGCACTCACTATGTGCAGAGCACTGTACTAAGCACTTGGGAGAGTACAAAACAACAGAATTAGCAGACACGGTCCCTGCCCATAATGACTTTACAGGCTAGAGGGGGAGACAGACATTAATGTGAATAAATAGGTAATTTATAACATATCATTTAAAGATAAGTACATACATTCTGTGGGGTTTGGGGTAGGGCAAATATCAAATGTCCAAAGGTCACAGATTGAAATGCATAGATGACGCAGAAGGGAGAATGAGCTGGGGAAAGAGGGCTTAATCTGGAAAGGCTTCTTGAAGGCCAATAACAAGATTGTAATCTCATTGTGGGCAGCGAGCAGGTCTACCAACTCTGTTATATTGTGGTGTTCTGTACATAAGACGTTGTCAATAAACATGACTGATTGATTGATTGATTAAACTGAGAAGCACTTTACGAATGCTGATGTGGCTGAGTGGGTGGCATAATAGTGGGGGAGGTTGTTAAATCCAGAAGCCCTCCTGGAGGGGGTGGCTTTTCAGGCAGGCTTTGAAGGCAAGGAGGGACGTGTTTTGGTGGAGCTGAAGACGGAGGATGTTCCAGGTAGGAAAAAGGCCCAAGAGTCAAGAGCCAAGAGAGAACTTTACATGGCCCAGAAAAGCAGTAAAACTTATTTTGAAAATAAGGTGGTGGGTCGAGCTCTTTTTCAACAGTACCTCCCTGCTCCCTCCCCTTCCCCCCCTCCCCTCTCCGCCTTCAGCTGCAATCGTGACCCCTGACATCAAAGAGCAGAGACGGGTCATAGGGAAAGCTAGCATCCCAGTGACCTAAACAAGTGAAACCCAGGAGACCCCTCAGAGACAAAGATGCCAACCGTAGCAGTTAGAAGCCAGAGGACAGTTTGGGTGCCCCCAGGGGGCCTACTAGAAATGCAGTCAATCAGTCAATCAATCAACGATATTTATTTAGTGGTTATTGTAGGCAGAGAAGCCCGAAGGCTCCACACCCACTGTCTGCAGCAGCTAATCGCTTTCCTGGAAAATCTAGAGGGGTTTCAGTGCACTGCTCTCGATCAGTCAAATTGCCCTCTACTGGCTAGAATCTGAGCTTCCCTTCTTTATCAGTTTCTTGGAGCTGTCTTGCCCTCTAATGGCTTGCCAGGAAACAGTTCCCAAGACCTACTAAACCAGTGGGACAGGTCACATGTGGTAAATGCCTGCTGCCCAGAAGCCACAAGTGTGACCATCCTGCCCTGCCCTAAACCTGCCAAAGGACTGCCATTCAGCCATGCTCCAGTCCACCACACAGCACCCCGAGCTGTGCTTGGTTGAAAACTATTCCTTTAGGTCACTTTTTACAGTGTTGTTTCCAAAGCGATTGCAAAGGAAGATGTCACTTTCCCAGAACTTCTAAAACGCCAGCTGCCAGTTCAGACTGAAATCCACCTTTCCGCTCCTGGCTGATTGAATGTGTTCCAGGGAGAGGCATTTCATTTCAAATTGCACCCACTTTCTCATGCTTAGAATAAAATCTTGAAACATTCGACTGCACTGGCTGGAATCTCAACAGCTGACGCTTTTGGTGAAATTCCATTTGTGAGGAACATGAAAGCATCCTCAAAGGAATTATTCGGGGAGCGGGGCTGGGGGTGGGGGTGGGGAGGAAATCTGAACCCTACAGACATTTGCCGCTGCCTGATCAAATGTGTTCCTCTCTCAGTAGTGTCATGAAGCAGCATCTCAGGAGGACTTTTGTGAATAATTGGACTGGAAACCTTTTCACCCTTGCGGCCATCGATAAATTTATGGGGCCCATAAATCTAATTTAAAGATCCTGTTCCTTATTTTCAATGAACTGGGTGAAGGTTTACGAGTGCCCGATGAATGAGACAATGATGTGAGTCCACCATGGTAAGTCTTCAATTTGCTGTCTTTTTTTTTACAATAATGTTAACTTTTTATGGACATGAAGTCTTCTCCGCCCCACCGTGATGCTCTTTGTTCCACAGTTTGGAAAATAAATTTCCCCTGAACTGCTGCTTCTCCTGACCACAGAATGAGGACATTGAAGGCAGAGAGTCTCCTCTCCCTGGGCTCCATGTTGCCTGTGTGCTATCAGAGTGCTCAAGGATTCCACTACCCCTGGGCTGAGAAGAAAGGATGAAGTCACCTCCCTTTATCCAAAGGCTGCACTGTGCCCACTGAAGGCTATGAACAGGCAAAATTTGGGTGACATATCAGGACCCAACACTGAATAATAATTTTGGTGTTTGTTAAGCCTTACTATGAGTTAGGAACTGTATTCAGCACTGGAGTAGATACAAGATAATTAGGTCCCACAAGGGGGCTCACAGTCTTAGTAGGAGGAAGAACAGGTATCAAATCCCCACTTTGCAGTTGAGGGAACTGAAGCATAGAGAAGCTAAGGGACTTGCCCAAGATCACACTACAGACAAGTGGCAGAGCTAAGATTAGAACTCAGGTGTTCTGAACCCCAGTCCCGTGGCCATGCCACTTCTCTGAACCTCCTTCTCTGAATGAGCTGAAACGTTAGTTGGAAAAGTTCCCTTCCATTGGAAAGGAGTGGGATATCAGGATTGCCCCTTTCCTTGCTCCTTGTCATCATCATCATTCCCACAAATGGTATTGACTGAACATCTTTGTGCAGAGCACAGAACAAAACACTTGGGTGAATATAATTGAATAGAAGATAGTCATTCATTCAAATGTATTTATTGAGTGCTTACTGTGCACAGAGCACTGTACTAAGCACTTGGAAAGTACAATTTGGCAACCAATAGAGACAATCCCCACCCAACAATGGGCTCACAGTCTAGAAGATATAGTCCCCATCATCAAGGAGTTTACTATCTTAGAAGCAGAGAGGCCCAAATCCACTCACAATAAGTGAAGGAAGAAAATGTGAAAAAATGACAGCTGCTGGTAACAGAAGAATGGAAAGATAAAAAAGACAACTAAATGAGGGAAAGTGCATATGGTCGAGATTATTCATCTACCTTTAATACTTATGCATAAACATAGGTGCTGTAGGTGGCTGTTAAAGGGCATGACTTGGGAAAATGAAGCTTAGTCAGGGAATCCCTCCTGGAGTGGGGTGGGTTTTCAGGAGAGCTTTGGAGTTTGGAAGAGCTGTGATCCGGTGGATTTAAAGAGGGGAGGGAAGAAGGAATCTCAGGAGATCAAAGTCCCTCCTTTATGGGGACAATCCAGATCACGCTGAGCTGCTTGGATCCAGACATGGTCCACAGAAACCCTGATAATAATAATAATAATGGCATTTATTAAGTGCTTACTATGTGCAAAGCACTGTTCTAAGCACTGATACACTGGGGTTACCCCAGACTCCTGATGGGCCAACACCATTTTGAACATGAGCCTCCTCTACTCACCCACAGAGATGAGTTGAGCACAGAGGTAGACAATGAAGAGCATAGAGCTCATAAGACAGAGTCCAAAATGTGTGCTCTACATTGCTCACCAAATCTTCCTCATTCCACCACTGAAACTACCTCCAGTGTTGTCCTTTTTTTTATGGTATTTGTTAAGTGTTACAATGTGTCAGACACTGTAATAATAATAATAATAATAGTGTTGGCATTTGTTAAGTGCTTACTATGTGCAAAGCACTGTTCTAAGCACTGGGGAGGTTACAAGGTGATCAGGTTGTCCCATGGTGGGGCTCACAGTTTTAATCCCCATTTTACAGATGAGGTAACTGAGGCACAGAGAAGTTAAGTGACTTGCCTAAAGTCACACAGCTGACAGTTGGCAGAGCCAGAATTTGAACCCATGACCTCTGACTCCAAAGCCTGGGCTCTTTCCACTGAGCCATGCTGCTTCTCCAAGCACTGTAGTAAGCACTGGGGTAGATATAAGGTTGGACACAGTCCATGGCCCACATGGGGCTCACAGCTTTAATCCCATTTAACAGATGAGGTAACTGAGGCACAGAAAAGTTAAGAGACTTGTCCAAGGTCACATGGGAGATGACTGTTGGAACTGCAATTTGAACCCAAATCCTCTGATCCCAGGCCTGTACTCTTACCACTAATAATGATGGTATTTGTTAAGTGCTTACTATGTGCCAAACACTGTTCTAAGACCGGGGTAGATACAAGGTAATCAGGTTGTCCCATATGGGGCTCACAATATTAATCCTCATTTTACAGATGAAGTAACTGAGGTACAGAGAAGTTAAGTGGCTTGCCCAATGCCATACAGCAGACAAGTGGTGGTGCCAGAATTAGAACCCATGACCTCTGACTCCCAAACCTGTGCTCTTTCCACTAAGCCAAGCTGCTTCATGGTATTTATTAAGTACTTACTATTAAGCTCACTGTTCTAAGCACTGGGGTAGATACAAGGTAATCAGGTTGTCTCACATGGGGCTCACAGTCTTTATCCCCATTTTACAGATTAGGTAACTGAGGCACAGAGAAGCTAAGTGACTTGCCTGAAGTCACACAGCTGACAAGTGGCAGAGCCAGGATTAGAACCCATGGCCTCTGACTCCCAAGCCCGTGCACTTTCCACTAGAACACACTGCTCCTCTACTGCCTCCACCCAGCCCTTCAACTACAGGTGTTACCCACTGGACTCCCCTCCTCCACAAACAATATGTCATCTGCAAACACCTGGCTTGGGAGTCATGGAAAAAGCATGGGCTTGGGAGTCAGAGGACCTGGGCTCTTATCCCTGCTCCACCACTCTCCTACAGTGTTATTTTGGAAAAATTAATCAATCAATCAATCAATACTTACTGGATTGAACATTTACTATGTGCAGAGCACTGTACTAAGTGCTTGGGAGAGTACAACGTAACAGAATTGGTAGACACGTTTCCTGCCCACAGTACAATATACAATATAACAATATAGCAGATACATTCCCTACCCATAACAAGCTTGCAGTGTATTCTTTATTATTCCATTTTATTCTTTAGGCCCCACAGTACCTAGTCTAGCATCCTGTGCCTGGTGAAGGCCCCAGTAACTCCTGGTGACCAGAATATTGCCCCTTCCCCTTTGTATGAAAAATACATCAGAACCTGCTTGTTCCTAAGGCCAATGTAGAGGCTCTAGAAGGCTTAGGATCTTCAGTGGCTTCCTCTCTACTAAGACAGTGGCTCCCCAAGGAGGGACTCATCAATTCTGGGTTTGTTCCCCCATGGAACAAACTTACACCAGCCCACATGGACCCCTCAAGAATGGCCATCAGGCATTCTTTCCATTTCCTATTGGAGTCATTCTGGAGGCATCAAGGATAGGCTTATTTGAGTCTATCACCCTAGAAACGAGGGTTGTTTTAACAGTAGTTGTGGAATTTATTAAGCCCTTACTATGTGCCAGGTCCTGTACTAAGTGCTGGGGTAGATATGCGATAACCGGGTGGGGTGCTGTCCCTGTATCACACAGGATTATTTTAGACAGTGCTGCTCCTCAGCAACTAAACCAGTAGAACCAGGGTTGGGGATAGGAGAAGAGAGATGGGGAAGTGGCCGTCAGTATTTCCATACCCACCCCAAAGCTCTGCTTTGTGAAACCCAGTTTGATGCTCTGGTTATTAACCCACAGCCAGTTTGACACTTCGGTCATTAGCCTGGGGAGATAGGTAGACCTCCTGTAGGCAGAGCGGTGGTACCACCCTTTCACATGCACTCCAATGAGCCACCAGGCCTGCTCCAGTCCTGTTCTCAGGTCTGGTGGAGAAAGCCCAAGAGAAATCGCCACCACCACCCCCAACCGCCACTACCCTAGTCTCTGCCCCAGTGGACCATCCCTGCTCAACTGTCAACAATTCATTCCTCCCCTCCAGTGAGGCTTTCCCCTCCACCAGGAAATACATGCCATTTATTCCTCTTCCAGATCAAGGTAAACCTCAGCCTGAGGAGATGTAAACAGTTCTGGTTGGGCCCGGGTTGGAAGTCAAAGGTAAACTACACTGCTGAGGCTGAGAGCCCAAACCACTGAGGGTACAGTGAAGGAGGAGGAGGAATCAAAGCACAAGAGAAGAAGATCTGGAAAAATACACTCTCAGTGGGGGGCCTGACCACTGGAGCTGTGAGAGCGGAGATGTACCCTGGCTCAACAAACAGGTCCCCTTCACGGGTGGCAGGATCAGAGGGGAAAGGCATTGTGGGATGAAACCAATTTGAAAAAACTGACTAGGCAGAGCAAATAAATGAATTGACTTAGAACTATAGGAAACAACTGAAATCCTCACCACACTCACTGGTTAAAGGGTCCAGATAGAGTTGGCAGGTTGGGAGGGAAGATGTTCTGGCCTTGATCATTTGACTTTTTACCAATTAAGAGAGAAACAGCATGGCCTAGTGAGAAGAAAGTGGGTCTGTAATTCAATGGACATGCATTCTAATCTCGGCTCTGCCATGTGTCTGCTGTGTGACCTTGGGCAAGTTGTTTCACTTCCCTGTGCCTCAATTACTTCATCCGTAAAATGGGGGTTCAATACCAGTTCTTCCTCCTACTTAGACTGTGGGACCTGATTATCTTATATCTACCCCAGTGCTTAGTACAGTTCCTAACTAAAGGTAAGATACCATTCTAACTGCTAACACGACTGTTACAACCTGCCTCTGCTGGGGACTCAGGTCTGGAAAGGGGGAAGACTTTCTCTTGAGATAAAACAATAATGATGGTATTTGTTAAGCACTTACTATGTGCAAAGCACTGTTCTAAGAGCTGAACAGGCTCAGTGAGTTTTAGCTACATCAAACGGGGTTTCTGTTAGAATTCAGACTTGAAGGCAGAAGGAACTAGCAATAATAATAATAATAATAATAATAATAATAATATTTGTTAAGCACTTACTGTGTGTCAAGCACTATACTAAGTGCTGGGGTAGGTACAAGACAATCAGGTTGGATTCTGTCCTTGTCTCACATCAGACTCACGGAGTAAGTACGAGAGAGAACAGGGATTGAATCCCCATTTTGCTGATAAGAAAACAGAGGCCCAGAGAAGGTAAGTGACTTAATAATAATAATAATAATAGTAATGGTATTTGCTAAGCAGTTACTATGTGCCAAGCATTGTTCTAAGTGCTGAAGTTGATCCAAGCTAATCAGATGGACACAGTCCCTGTCCCAGTCTTAATTCCCATTTTACAGATGAGGTAACCCAAGGCAGAGAGAAGTTAAGAGACTTGCCCGTGGTCACACAGCCAACATGTGGCAGAGCCAGGATTAGAACCCATGTCCTCTGACTCATGCCCATGCTCTTTTCACTAGGCCACACTGCTTCTCTCAACTTGTCTTAGGTCACACAGTGGGAAAGTGGCGGAGATCCAGAGAAGGGTTTCTCTGTGGGGAGGGAGTTCAGTGGAGCTACTTGTCTATACTGTGAGAGTATATACAGACTTCACCCATATTTTAAACACATACTCAACAGTCTGAAAGGAAAAGCAAATTCTTTAAAATAAAGAATGACATTTTCAGATACTAAGCAAGACCAGTCATCCGAAGGATCACAAAAAGCTGCACTCAAAAGGAGTCTGAATGGAAATTTCAGCTCCTCAAAAGAGCACAGGACTGGGATGCAGGGGACCTGGGTTCTCATTACAGCTCCATCACCTACGTACTGTGTGACCTTGGGCAAGTCGCTTTCTTCATCTACCTCAGTTTCTTCATCTGTAAAATGGGGATAAAATACCTGTTCTCCCTCCCTCTTAAACTGTGAACCCATGTAGGGCAGAGACTGTATCCAATCTGATTATCTTTCCTCAAGTTCATGGCTTAGCACACTGCTTGGCATATAGTAATTCACCAAATACCACAATCATCATTATCTGCCCTACAAAATTCCGTGTAGTTGAGCTTGCTCTGCATGGCATCCAAACCTATCCCTGTGGCTTCTCAGGACTTAACAGCACCAGTGATGGAGATGAGCATGTGCGGGAGGGTCTTGTTTTTAAAAGATTCAGAATCATCATTTAGGACTGTAAAATGAAGAAGTTTTGCCAAAAAGTAAGCATCCCCCTACAGCTTTTTATTTTCGTTTGAGGCCCCTCTTGGAAATTTGCTTCCTTGGGGTAAATCTCTGGTTAGTAAAGCTTAAAAAGGGAGGACCGCTTGTTCACAGTCTCCCGTGTTGGCTTCCCGTTCTCTCAACATTGCAAACAACATCACTCTAGAGCAGATGGCTGCCACCAGTAGCAGGCTGAGAGATGTCAACGATTACCCAACGTCCCACGCAAATCCAAGTGAGGATTCATTCATGCTTCAGACAGCACTTGGCCTCTCGGCCATTCCACTCTCTGGTCAGACCAAAAGAGATGCTTTTATTCCCCCAGTTTCCATTTTCCAAACTGGTAAAGAACCTGCAGGTGGGAGTTGGGCTGTCTCTGCCGCTAGAAAAACTGGGGCCTTTAAGGGAGCTAGAGTCCCATCAACACCAACTGGAGAAAGAAACTCCAGGCTCTCCTCCAAGAAATCGAGCTTCTCCTGGAATTCATTCAGCTCTCTGACACCAGGGCCCTGCCCTTCAAGGTCTGCTAGCCCTTAGAGGGGTGGGTCCTACATGGTGGGCCAGTTCCAAGGACAGGCTGACTTCATGGGACAAAATCCCTGGGCCTGAGGATGGGGTGGAGGAGGGCAAGGGAGGGCCAGAGGAGCATGGGGAGGGGAGGAAATAAGAGATGGCTCAGCTGAGAGGAGAACTGCTAAGAGACCCTCAGTAGGCTGAGAAGACTGTAAGCTCCTTGTGCACAGAGAACGTGTCTACCAATTCTGTTATATTGTATTCTCCCAAGTGCTTAGTTCAGTGCTCTGCACAGAAAGAGCTCAATAAATGTGATTGATTTATTGATTGAATCCTCTGCTCCTCATCCCCTCCCCATTACCACTACTCCCTCCATCTGTTCTTCCCCCTTCCCCACCCCACAGCACTTGTATATATTTGTACATATTTATTATTCTATTAATTTTATTAATAATGTGAATATATATATAATTTTATTTGGGGTTTTTTTGATGCTATTGATGCCTGTCTACTTGTTTTGTTTTGTTGTCTGTCTCCCCTGTCTAGACTGTGAGCCCATTGTTGGGTAGGGATTGTCTCTACCTGTTACCAAATTGTACTTTCCAAGCACTTAGTACAGCCCTCTGCACGCAGTAAGTGCTCAATAAATATGATTGATTGAATGAATGAACAAATTACTGCTCCATCCCAGATTAGCAGCTTCCATAGGAACAGCAGAAGAAATGCCACCACACTCTGTTAGAATCAAGTTAAATGCCACTTTGTATTGATTCCCTCTGCCACTGCCACTGGGTTCCCTTTCCCGTTGTGTTACCCACCCAGACGGCCTTTCACAAGAGTCCACTCCAAATGGAGTGAAATGTGAATGATCTTACAGAAATATTGGTTGTAAACACGCTTGTACTTTGCTCTCCAATTACACTTCGGTTCATCTGTTGTGTCACTAAAGAAAGATAGCCTTTGCCACCGGAGTTAATTTTTATCCCATACAACTCCTGACAAACACAAGACCTGCAGGAATCGTTCAGTTTACCCCAATCAGAGCCCTATTTGTAGTGTAACAAATACATGCAATTGTGCTTTCTTGGAACCACAGGTAATGAATGGTTCGTTTTTCCTGGCAAACTGGTCCAAGGGATCCTAAATTACCTTGCACTGATTAAAGACAACCGATGCTGCCCCAGGCCAAAAGGAATATAAAGAGGAAAGGAAAAAAGAGAAAAATAAGTCCTTGTGAACAGGGGATCAGAAGAAAATGAAGGCATGCCTTGGGCAGACTGGAGGAAAGGGACTGCATCTGCTTTTAAGAAAGAAAAATTTATGACTTCTTTCAGGATCCTGAAATGGAGACTTTGTTGAAGTCAGATTTTAGGTATCAAATATACCTCTTTCCCAAGGGGTCATTGAACAGATGAAAAGGCACAGAGACTTAGGAAGCAGTCTCCTGGGAACTACTTGCTAAATATTCCTGTGAAACAACAGAGGACAAATTTGTCATCATCAGGTTGAGAGGTAGCATGATCCGGTTGAAAGAGCAGTGGCTTTGTCCCTGGTCTGTCCACATGTTTTGTCTTGTTGTCCGTCTCCCCCTTTAAGACTGTGAGCCTGTTGTTGGGTAGGGACGATCTCTATATGTTGCCGACTTGTACTTCCCAAGTACTTAGTACAGTGCTCTGCACACAGTAAGCGCTCAATAAATACGATTGAATAAATGAATGAATGAATGAATGACCTGGGGCAAATCCTTTCACTTCTCCAGACCTTGGTTTCCTCATCTGTAAAATGGGGATCATCATCATCATCATCAATTGTATTTATTGAGCACTTACTATGTGCAGAGCACTGTACTAAGCGCTTGGGAAGTACAAATTGGCAACATATAGAGACAGTCCCTACCAAACAGTGGGCTCACAGTCTAAAAGGGGGAGACAGAGAACAAAACCAAACATACTAACAAAATAAAATAAATAGAATAGATATGTACAAATAAATTAAATAAATAAATAGAGTAAAAAAATATGTACAAACATATATACATATATACAGGTGCTGTGAGGAAGGGAGGGAGGTAAGATGGGGGGATGGAGAGGGGGACGAGGGGGAGAGGAAGGAAGGGGCTCAGTCTGGGAAGGCCTTCTGGAGGAGGTGAGCTCTCAGCAGGGCCTTGAAGAGAGGAAGAGAGCTAGCTTGGCGGATGGGCAGAGGGAGGGCATTCCAGGCCCGGGGGATGACGTGGGCCAGGGGTCGATGGCGGGACAGGCGAGAGCGAGGTACGGTGAGGAGATCAGCGGTGGAGGAGAGGAGGGTGTGGGGTGGGCTGTAGAAGGAGAGAAGGGAGGTGAGGTAGGAGGGGGCGAGGTGATGGAGAGCCTTGAAGCCCAGGGTGAGGAGTTTCTGCCTGATGTGCAGATTGATTGGTAGCCACTGGAGATTTTTGAGGAGGGGAGTGATATGCCCAGAGCGTTTCTGGGCAAAGATAATCCGGGCAGCAGCATGAAGTATGGATTGAAGTGGAGAGAGACATGAGGATGGGAGATCAGAGAGAAGGCTGATGCAGTAGTCCAGACAGGATAGGATGAGAGCTTGAATGAGCAGGGTAGCGGTTGGGATGGAGAGGAAAGGGCGGATCTTGGCAATGTTGCGGAGCTGAGACCGGCAGGTTTTGGTCACGGCTTGGATGTGAGGGGTGAATGAGAGTGCGGAGTCGAGGATGACACCAAAGTTGCGGGCTTGTGAGACGGGAAGGATGGTAGTGCTGTCAACAGAGATGGGAAAGTCAGGGAGAGGGCAAGGTTTGGGAGGGAAGACAAGGAGTTCAGTCTTGGACATGTTGAGCTTTAGGTGGCGGGCAGACATCCAAATGGAGATGTCCTGAAGGCAGGAGGAGATGCGAGCCTGGAGAGAGGGGGAGAGAGCAGGGGCAGAGATGTAGATCTGGGTGTCATCAGCATAGAGATGATAGTTGAAGCCGTGGGAGCGAATGAGGTCACCAAGGGAGTGCGTGTAGATCGAGAACAGAAGGGGACCAAGCACTGAACCTTGGGGAACCCCCACAGTGAGAGAATGGGAGGGGGAGGAGGAGCCTACAAAAGAGACTGAGAAAGAATGACCGGAGAGGTAAGAGGAGAACCAGGAGAGGACAGAGTCTGTGAAGCCAAGGTCAGATAGCGTGTTGAGAAGAAGGGGGTGGTCCACAGTGTCAAAGGCAGCTGAGGAGGTCGAGGAGGATTAGGACAGAGTAGGAGCCGTTGGATTTGGCAAGCAGGAGGTCATTGGTGACCTTTGAGAGGGCAGTTTCCGTGGAATGTAGGGGACGGAAGCCAGACTGGAAGGGGTCGAGGAGAGAGTTGTTATTGAGGAATTCTAGGCAGCGAGTGTAGACAACTCGTTCAAGGAGTTTGGAAAGGAATGGTAGGAGGGACATGGGACAATAACTAGAAGGTGAGGTGGGGTCAAGAGAGGGTTTTTTTTAGGATGGGAGAGACATGGGCATGTTTGAAGGCAGAGGGGAAGGAACCAGTGGAGAGTGAGCGGTTGAAGATGGAAGTTAAGGAGGGGAGAAGGGTTGGAGTGAGAGATTTCATGAGATGAGAGGGAATGGGGTCAGAAGCACAGGTGGCCGGAGTAGCACTTGAGAGGAGGGAGGAGAGCTCCTCTGAGGACACTGCTGGGAAGGATGGGAGAGTATCAGAGAGTGTTGAGAGCCGGGGGGATGGAGAAATGGGGGAAGAGACTTTGGGGAGGTCGGACCTGATGGATTTAATTTTGTTAATGAAGTAGGAGGCCAGATCGTTGGGGGTGAGGGAAGGAGGAGGGGGAGGAACCGGGGTATAAGTTATTGGCTCCGCCTACCTCTTAGACTGTGCACCCCAGGTGGAAAAAGGACCATCACTGTATCTACCCCAGCACTTAGAACAGTGTGAGGCATATTGTAAGTGCTCAATAAATGCCATGACTATAACATCAAAACTCACTGCTACCAGTGATGCCTGCATGACTGCTCCAGGTGGAGGAGAGTCAGTTAAATCATCCAATTCCACCTCGTTCCAGCAAAGCCGTGGCAATAACCTATTAACTGGCTCACCAGACGTGGGCTCCACCGTTGCCAGAGACCCCATGGTGACATGAGTACTAGGAGGCTCTATGCTATGGTGGTCATGAAGCTCACAGTGGTGCTAGTTGAAATTCGGAGCCTCAATCTCACAGCCCCACATTCCCAAGATGTGAAGCCCTGGGAACAGCATCCCATTCCTGAAAATTGCAACAGGGATGGATGGGAAGAGAGGGGGTGAATGACACGAAGCTATGTCAAGTAAAATGCACATTGTTACATCAGCCAGAGGAGGTTAGCTGAGTGTTTCTGGAAACTTGGAATGCGTATTTCCCAATAAAAAAAAAAATTATCCAGACAACATACTGATGCATGTCTCTGAAAGGCGATGAGAGAATAAGTGGTGGTCAATTGTGTTTCCCTCTTTGAAATGTTTAAACTTCTGCCTGGGTTTTAATCTTTTGGAATGGTCCTGAATCTCAGAATTACCTTTGTGTCCTTACAAGAGGGATATGGGTAAGTGTAACACTCATAAGGCAGCCAGGGTTTCTGGTTTTAAACCAGATGTCCTGGTTTAGAGCTGGCCGAGCCCTGTCTGGTGAGGATGTGGTTCTGGTCACTTACATATTTGGAATTTTAATTTTCAGCACCCAAACATACTCCACCCAGTCTCCTGCCTCCAAGTTCAGCACCTTGGAAGTGGAAACCATGTTCACAGGGACTTGGGAAGGAACACGATGGCTCTGGAGTAAATGGAGAGGCCAGAAGCACCCCAAAGAAATACTCTGAGATCCATCCAACTCGGGCAAACTTACTCAAAATGGAGTGTGCTATGCCATCGCATTAATGCTGCCTGCCTGGAGTGACACGTGTCATGCTGTGCACCTTCTTGTCAGACTTCATGAGAGTTGTGAGTGCCCACCTTAAATCCCCGACCTTTAGAGGACATGGGGAAGCTTGGGACAGGGGCCCCCTAAGGGGAGACCAAGATGATCCAATTCTCTCTTCACCAAATGGCCAAACCTCTGGTAGCTGCTGCCTTTTTTTATTGATATTTGTTAAGCACTTGCTATGCGCTAGGCACTGTACTAATTGCTGGAGTCGATACAAGATAGATTGGATCCAGTCCCTGTCCCACATGAGGCTTATGGTCTTCATCCCCATTTTGCAGATGAGGTAACTGAGGCACAGAGAAGTAAAGTGACTTGACCAAGGTCTCACAGCAGACGTGTCAGATTAGAACCCATGTTCTCCTGATTCCCAGGCCAGTGCTCTACCCACTAGACCATGTTGCTTCTTGTCTTCCCATTGTGACATCCAGGGCCCCTGCTCCTGTCATGACCCACACATGCAAGGCCACAAAGGATTTAGGCTGTAGCAGAGGGCGGCTTCTATTACTGAGTTTGTTGGACCCTGCCCTTTAATGTTACCTCTTATGTTCTTTTGTATAGATGTTATTTCATCTGTCCTACTGTGTCTGCTGTCAAACCCAGCCCCACCCTGTTTTAGATGTGAGCTCCTGGAGGACCAGCAATCAATCAATCAATCAAAGGTATTTATTAAGCATTTACTATTTGCAGAGCACTGTTCTAAGGGTTTGGGAGAGTATAATACAAGAGAATTAGCAGACTCATTCCCTGCCTACAATGGGCTCATGATCTAGAGAGAGAGACCATGTATAACTCTCACCTGCATATTTTTGCAGTGTTTAGTACTGTGCTCGGCACACAGTAAGCATTAAACAAATACTGTTACTACTACAACAATAGATAGGAATTAAGTAGTATGGCCTAATGGATAGAGCACAAGATTGGGAGCCACAAGGACCTGAGTTCTAACCCCAACTCTGCCATTCGCAGAGCACGGGCTTGGGAGTCAGAGGTCATGGGTTCTAATCCCGGATCTGCCATTTGTCTGCTGTGTGACCTTGGGCAAGTCACTTAACTTCTCTGGGTCTCAATTACCTCATCTGTAAAATGGGGATTAAGACTGTGAGCCCCATGTGGGCCAACCCGATTACCTTGTATCTACCCCAGCGTTTAGAAAAATGCTTGTCACATAGTAAGTGCTTAACATATAGCAACATTATTATTATTATTATTTGTCTGATATGTGACCTTAAGTCGTTTCTTGTCTCTGGGCCTCGTTCCTTCATCTGAAAAGTGGGGTTCAGTACTGTGAGCCCTGTGTGGGATGGCAGGGAATGTGTCTGTTCATTGTTACATTGTACTCTCCCGAGCCCTTAGTATGGTGCTCTGCACACAGTAAGTACTCAATAAATATGATTGAATGACAAGGACTCTGTCCAATCTGATTATCTCGTATCTACCCTAGTAACTTAGTACAATGCCTGGCACATAAATAAGTGGCTAACAAATACCATTAAAAAGAAAAAAGTCCTACAATCTGAGTGCAGTACTGACTTAAAAGTGCAATAATAATTTGGGGAAACTTGCACAGATTTGTGGAGAAGGCTGCCTGCACAAGCCTCCCTCTTTCCCTGGTAGGGATGCCAGGAAAGAGCAGTCAGCCAGTCTTGCATGACCAACAAGCCTCAGGCACAGAAAGTCCTTCGCGGACCCTGGCCATACCTGAAAAAGTGAAGGACGCCCTCCTGTAACACTACTCACCAATAGGCGGGACTAAGTGATATGTTTATTTTCACACAGGTCTAATAAACACCAACCGACAACAAGAACCAAAACACAAAATGGCCTTATTGAGGGAAGACACACTCAGTCGGAAGAAGGAACATTCCATTCCCTCAAGTGGGTGAAAATAAGCTCCTTCCAACATGGCCACCACCCCACGCTCCCAACACGGAGGGCAGCAGAACTGAAAGCTCAGCGAGGGGATGAAAAACAAAAATCAGAAGCACAAACCACACCCTGGCAAGGGGAGAGGGATCCAGGCTGAAGTTAGCTCTTGCCGATCCAAGTTCTGCAGGAACCACAGCACTCAGCGCTGACAGAACAAGTGCCAGCCTCTGTCTTCTGCGGAGAGCCCAGGGTACATCCGTGCTCAGGCTTTTCCCTTCTCCTCTCCCCGGCATGTGGTTTGGGTTTCTGGGTTTGTTTTTTTGGGTCGGCTTCTTTGTTTTTTCAGTTTGCTGAGTTTTTTATTTAGCCGCTCATCATCCCGGGAGCGTGGCGAGGTGGCTGTGTTGGAGGCCGGGGACTCTCCTGCATGGAGGCTCCCCACAGTGTCCTCCAATGCTTCCTGCCACCTCGGGGCTCTAGGCTGGGGGAGCCATGGGACAGCAGGCTGGGCTGGGATCGCATTTCAGTTGGGGACTTGGATCTTTTAAAAAGATCTCTTTGTGAATTCATTTTCTAGCAGGCCCAGGCAGTTTTGATTCAGGTGTTTAAACTGGGAGAGGACTATCCACCAAAAAATAAAAGACCCTGAGAAAAGTCATTACTGGATGAGCACAGTGGGTCCATCCAGTGTAAAACTCCGACTCCGACAGCAGCAACAGGACCCTCACCTGTATACCCATCATCGTGGTTAGCGATGATGTACTGAGGGCTTGGGAGAGTACAATGTAACAGTGAAGAGTGTCCCTAACTTTCCACTCTACATCCCCAACTTTCCCTTTGAGTAACGCATGAGAGGCTGCTCCTTCATAGCTCTCCCCTAACCTCTCTGGAACCTGTGGATACTTTCCTGCCCGACATCCTTCACTGTCGGGTCTTCTGAATATCCTGCTTTTTGGTTGATATGGATGCCAATTCATTTTGAGCATTCCCATGTAAAGAAGAACTGAAATGGGTTCTGGAGAGCGAAAGTGTCCCCCCATTTCTGTCTCATTTGTTTTCCTTCTGTGCCTTGTAATAGTAACTCAGAAAGCCACCAGGAAACCCTCCTCAGCCCCCAACCCCTCAGAGATCCAAGGCAGCTCACTAAAAATGGACCTCTCTCAGACTATTGAATAAAAAGCAAATCCCTGTATATGGGTAATAATAATAATAGTAATTGTGGTATTTGTTAAACATGTACATTGCCAGGCACTGTACTAGGCACTGGGGTGCATTCAAGCAAATTAGGTTGGACACAGTCCCTGTCCCACTTTGGGCTCACAGTCTCAGTCCTCATTTTACAGATGAGATAACTGAGTCACCGAGACGTGAAGTGAGATGCCCAAGTTCATACAGCAGACAACTGGCGGAGCTGGGATTAGAACCCATGATCTTCTGACTTTCAGGCCCCTGCTGTATCCACTACACCATGATGCTTCTCCCTATGGGTGAAATGGGATTAAATCTCTCTCTCAAACCTAGAGGCATCCTAGAGCCCAGAAACTGCTCCCATCTCCTCTGCAAACAACACAACTCATGCCAAAATGCTCTGAAGGTCAAACCAATCCAGACCTCCCCACCACAACCTACCCAAGCCCTCTCTTACACCAAAAGTCTCGGCAGCAGAATATTGACTTTCTGAAGCATTGTCAGTTGGTCCTCTAAGGGAAACAGATCAAAGAAACATAAACCCCCAGAGGGCAGGGATCCCATCTGTTCCGAGAACTCTAAAGTGACCAAGGCAATACTTGCCCAGAAGGGTGCTCATTGAACACCTTCTGAGAACAATGGTACATAGAAAGAAGAGTCAGAGTTCAAGTCACTGCCTCAACTTTTCTTTTTCTTCCACCGAATGTGGGTTAAGGTTTGAGTGCCAACTCAGCCTCCCTCCTCCTTAAGCCCAACTTTCTAAAGAAGGCTATTCACTCAGAAGACATCTTAGGTCCCTCCTGCATTAAAAATGAATCTCTTGGGGACTGAGAACTCGGGAGCTCTACTCCTCTGAAGATCTGAGTCTCCACCTTGGCCAGAACTCAAGTTCAACTTTTAAACGTCTTCTGTTCGGCCCAGATGTTTCTTGACTCATAATTCTGGGTAAAGCGCTTTCAGATGTCTCAATGGGGAATGCTGAAGTACACAACTGATGGACTGAATTACCATGATCAACCCAGACAAATTAGCATTCGATAATCTTTTCTGGAGCAAACCACAAGGATGATTTACTCATACATATCCCCCTCATGCCACACAGGCCCAATCACCACCAAGAATACCAAATTAGGGTCGGGGTTATATTTAGAGTTTGTGATTGAACTGGTTCCAGTAAAATTAAAAAATTGAAAGGAAATAAAAGCACAACACTATTTCTAAAAGAAACAAATGCCCATGTTCTCCTAATAGGCACATCGTGTCAAGTTGGCGCAAATATTTTCCCCTTTATATTTCAACCCAAGCATCTCTGTTATTCTTGATTTCTGCTGGGACTGGGAGCTGAACTACCAGAGAAGACTCTGTTCTTGATAGATTTCCGGCCCAACCAGAGGCTAGAAGTACCAGAAACCTTGGGTGGGTGAGGCTGGAAGCTGACTGAAAAGGCAGGGACAAGAGATAATTATAAACAGATGCATAGCAAGTGAGCAGAAGCTTGAGCCCCATCTTTTCAAAACGCTTCTGCTCAAAGACCCTCAGTCGAGGACCTATTTGTAGCTGGGAAATAGGCAGCCCGCAAATGTCCATCAGCAGCCTTCCGGGCCTCTCAGACAGTTTTCCGTCCACAGCCGAAAAGCAGCATGGCCTAGTGGAAAGAGCCTGGGCCAGAGGATCAGAGGACCTAGGTTCTAATCCCAGTTCTGCCATTTGTCACTTCGCTTCTCCGTGCCTCTGTAAAATTCATTCATTCATTCATTCAATCGTATTTATTGAGCGCTTACTGTGTGCAGAGCACTGTACTAAGTGCTTGGGAAGTACAAGTTGGCAACATAGAGAGACGGTCCCTACCCAACAGTAGGCTCACAGTCTAGAAGGAGGAGACAGAGGACAAAACAAAACATATTAACAAAATAGAATAAATATGTACAAATAAAATAGAGTAACAAATACATATATCTGGATATTCCTGAATACAGAGAAGAGAGCTCTAATCGTTGATTTTTTTCCACATCCCGACGACACACTTTGAGGGTTGCAGACATGACATTGGCACACAGATCTGGATTTTGTGCCATTTGCATTGTTGTGTGCGCCCTTAGGATGCACAGAGGAATACATTCATTCAATCGTATTTATTGAGCACTTAATGTGTGCAGAGCACTGTACTAAGCACTTGGGAAGTACAAGTTGGCAACATGGGGATTCAATCCTACTCCTAGGATCAGAGGACCTAGGTCCTAATCCCAGCTCTGCCATTTGTCACTTCACTTCTCTGTGCCTCTGTAAAATGGGGATTCAATCCTACTCCTAGACAGTGTGTCCCATGTGGAATAGGGATTCTGTCCCACCTGATGATCTTGGATCTACCCCAGCATTTAGTACAGTTTTTGGCACATAGTAATGCTTAACAAATGTTATAATAATAATGATAATAATAATAACGCTGGCATTTGTTAAGTGCTTACTATGTGCCAAACACTGTTCTAAGTGGTGGGGTAGATACAAGGTAATCAGGTTGTCCCACGTGGGGCTCACAGTCTTCATTCCCATTTTACAGATGAGGTAACTGAGGCACAGAGGAGTTAAGTGACTTGCCCAAAGTCACACAGCAGACAAGTGGCAGAGCCAGGATTAGAACCCATGACCTCTAACTCCCAAGCCCAGACTCTTCCCACTGAGCCACGCTGCTTCCCATGATGATAATCATAATAATGATGATGATAATCATAGTAGTAACAGAACACCGATGAGCACAACCTGGAATGGAACAATCAATCAATCAATCAATCGTATTTATTGAGCACTTACTGTGTGCAGAGCACTGTACTAAGCGCTTGGGAAGTACAAGTTGGCAACATATAGAGACAGTCCCTACCCAACAGTGGGCTCACAGTCTAAAAGGGGGAGACAGAGAACAAAACCAAACATACTAACAAAATAAAATAAATAGAATAGATATGGACAAGATAAATAAATAAATAAATAGAGTAATAAATATGTACAAACATATATACATATATACAGGTGCTGTGGGGAAGGGAAGGAGGTAAGATGGGGGGGGATGGAGAGGGGGCGAGGGGGAGAGGAAGGAAGGGGCTCAGTCTGGGAAGGCATCCTAGAGGAGGTGAGCTCTCAGTAGGGCCATGAAGGGAGGAAGAGAGCTAGATTGGAGGATGGGCAGAGGGAGGGCATTCCAGGCCAGGGGGATGACGTGGGCCAGGGGTCGATGGTGGGACAGGTGAGAACAAGGTACGTTGAGAAGATTAGCAGCAGAGGAGCGGAGGGTGCGGGGTGGGCTGTAGAAGGAGAGAAGGGAGGTGAGGTAGGAGGGGGCGAGGTGATGGACAGCCTTGAAGCCCAGGGTGAGGAGTTTCTGCCTGATGCGCAGATTGATTGGTAGCCACTGGAGATTTTTGAGGTGGGGAGTAACATGCCCAGAGCGTTTCTGGACAAAGACAATCCGGGCAGCAGCGTGAAGTATGGATTGAAGTGGGGAGAGACACGAGGATGTCACGAGGAGATCAGAGAGAAGGCTGATGCAATAGTCCAGATGGGATAGGATGAGAGCTTGAATGAGCAGGGTAGCGGCATGGATGGAGAGGAAAGGGCAGATCTTGGCAATGTTGCAGAGCTGAGACCAGCAGGTTTTGGTGACGGCTTGGATGTGAGGGGTGAATGAGAGAGCAGAGTCGAGGATGACACCAAAGTTGCGGGCTTGTGAGACGGGAAGGATGGTAGTGCCATCAACAGAGATGGGAAAGTCAAGGAGAGGGCAGGGTTTGGGAGGGAAGACAAGGAGTTCAGTCTTGGACATGTTGAGTTTTAGGTGGCGGGCAGACATCCAGATGGAGATGTCCTGAAGGCAGGAGGAGATGCGAGCCTGGAGAGAGGAGGAGAGAGCAGGGGCAGAAATGTAGATCTGGGTGTCATCAGCGTAGAAATGATAGTTGAAGCCGTGGGAGCGAATGAGGTCACCAAGGGAGTGCGTGTAGATTGAAACACACGGAAGGCAGTGCACTGGTGTGATGAATAGTAGCTCCCATATTCAGGCCCATCATCAATCCCAACACCAACAAACTCTGGGCACGTGGAAGAGATGATGATGATGATGATGATATTGATGGGGGGTGGGGGGTAGTGTTGGTGTTGGGAATGAAGCCTCCAGATGAGCGTTGGATTTGGAACCAAGAATCCTTGCAGAGGAATTGATGATCGTGCTAGTGGCTTGCATAACACCACTCACATTCTCTCATAATAATAATAATAATAATAATAACAATATTTGATGTATTTATTGCGTGCTTTCTATTTGCCAAGCACTGTGCTAAGCGCTGGGGTGGATACAAGCAAATCAAGTTGGTCACAGTCCCTGTCCCACTTGGGGTCACAGTCTTAATCTCCATTTTACAGATGAGGTAACTGAGGCATAGAGAAGTGAAGTAATTTGCCCAAGGCCACACAGCAGACAAATGGCAGACTCGGGATTAGAACTCATGACCTTCCGCCTCCCAGGCACATGCATCACGTTCCCTGTTGGTACATGGAGTGCATTGAATAAATATGCCAGTAGGGGTGAAACCAATGACTGACTGGTTAACTGATCCACTGCAATCTGCATAAGTAGTCTTTGCCCACATTAGCCAGTTGCAGGCAGACCTGGGAATAAAACTCAGGTCTCCTGATTCCCAGAGCTCACATCCGCTTTCGGCATGGCTTAATGGAAAGAGCACAGGCTTGAGAGTCAGAGGTCATGGGTTCTAATCCCAGCTCCGCCACTTGTCAGCTGTGTGACTTTGAGCAATTCACTTCATTTCTCTGTAAAATGAGGATTAAGGCTGTGAGCCCCAGGTGGGACAACCTGATTACCTTGTATCTACCCCAGCACTTGGAACAGTGTTTGGCACCTAGTAATCACTTAGCAAATACCATCATTATTATTAAGCACTTAGTACAGTGCTCTGCACACAGTAAGCTCTCAATAAATATGATTGAATGAATTCCACACTCACAAGGAAACCTTCACCACAGGGAAAAGGAAGATGGAGAAAAACAGAAGAGAGGAGGAACAGAACACTGCAAGGAACAAAAAAGATACATGTCCCAAAACAAATAAGAGGCACAAGAAAAATACCAAAGTATTTACAGGGTGGCAGCTCATGGGAATCCCAAAAGGCACTTCAGTGTCAGTGTTGGCACACCACTACTTTGCATAGAAAAGAGAAAAAGTGGGAAATGCAGAGAGAGCTTATGCATTTAGCCATTTTCCAAGCAGAAATCGATATACCAGCGAGACTCCATTGTTTAGTATTATTATCTCCTGAACACCTATCACGGACAAGCTATGTATTTAGAACTTGGGAGAACATAAGAGAGACTTGGGAGAGAGAAGCAGCATTGCCTAGTGGATAGACCACAGGCCTGGCAGTCAGAGGACTTGGTTTCTAATTCTGACTTTGCCACTTGTCTGCTGTGTGACTTTGGGCAAGTCACCTAACTCCTCTGTGCCTCATTTTCTTCATCTATAAAATGGGGATTCTGTACCTGTTTTCCCTCCTACTTAGACTGTGAGCCCCATGTGGACAGGGACTTTATCCCACCTGATTATTTTGTATCTATAGAGAAGCAGCATGGCTCAGTGGAAAGAGCACGGGCTTTGGAGTCAGAGGTCATGGGTTCAAATCCTGACTCCACTAATTGTCAGCTCTGTGACTTTGGGCAAGTAACTTAACTTCGCTGTGCCTCCGTTACCTCATCTGTAAAATGGGGATTAAGAGTGTGAGCCTACCACAGGACAACCTGATCACCTTGTAACCTTCCCAGAACTTAGAACAGTGCTTTGCACATAGTAAGCACTTAATAAATGTTATTATTATGATTATTATTATTACCCCAGTTATTGGCACATGGATAAGCACTTTCTCGATTGTAAACCACCCTGTATTTTTTCATGGAGAGCTAGTATCATCAGATCTGAGTGTTATCCATGGATGGACAGATTCAAGTTCTTCCTTATTAATGTAATGAGAAGCAGAAATGATCCCACCACATGAAAAAAGCAGAATTTCCAAGATATCAGATACTCTGGCATGCAGTGCCTGGATACCTGGGGGAACTAGGCAAAAGAGTAAGGTAAAATGGTTTGGCTTCAAAAGGAAAATAATGAATAGCTCACGTTGAGCAACACTAGTGCAGCCCACGTAAGTCAGGTGCAACCTGGAAGATGAAATACACTGATCTTCTGGAGCACGCTGTGTTATTAGCTCGGTTAATGGACCAAAACATCATGACACATTTCACCAAGTAACACGGCTCCCTTGTGCAGTAGTCCATGAAAATTATGGATGTGGAAAAGGGCAGCCGCGTTCTAGAACAGCCCGGTCAGAAAGGGCTGTGCTCTCACAAGGACTTGACTCATTCCTACATCTCTGACCCTTGGCTTCTTCCATCCATAAATTGGGGAGGAGTAGGTGGATGGAACACGCTCCATATGAGGGCAAACTACAGCCGAGAAAGATAAAGTTAGAGAGGAGACACGATAGACGTTAACAAAATCATCAAGGGCATAAAAAGGAAAAACAGGAAACTTTTGTTCGATGAACCCCACCCCGACAGAACAAGGGGACACCCATTGGAGTTCAAAGGCAGTACATTCAAAGAAAACAAAAGAAAGTGTTCTTCCCCCAGAGTTGGATGAGTGTATGGAATTTGGTAGCCCAGGAAGTTGTACCACAGCAAATAGCTGTAGGGTCAAAAGGAGTTTGGAAAAATTAAAAAAGAAGAGGTTCATAATGAACTATTAAAGGAGAAGTTAAGAATGAAAAGGAAGTGTTAGGGATGTTGGATGATTAATCACTAATCATGTCCAAGATGGCAACTATGGTAATTTTCCTCCAATTATCCAAGTGTCACTGGTGGAGAAAATACTGGGATCGGAGGGGTCATTGGCCCTTTTTTTTTCCTTTGGTTAAGCATTTACTATGTGCCAGGCACTCTACTAAGTACTGGGATAGACACTAGTTAATCAGTTCGACAGAGTTCATATCTCACATGGGGCTCACAGTTTTAATTGCCATTTTACAGATGAGGTAACTGAAGCAGAGAGAATTGAAGTGACTTGCCCAAGATCACACCACAGAAAAGTGGTGGAGCCAGTATTAGAACCCAGGTCCTTCTGATCCCAGAGCCTTGCTGCATCCACTAGGCCATGCTGCTTCTCAAGGGAGAGGTCAATGATTGCCTTTGCCAAAAGCTGTCTATGACAGCAGCACCAAAGAATGCTTGGAGGAACCTCGTGGTGATTATCCTACTAAGCACCAATCCTCGTGGTTAAGGATGAACCACTTAAGACCTCTAAATTTACCCTTTAATAACCATCATGGACTTATTACTTGGCAATATATTTGTATCCTCCTTCAGCCTTCTAACAACTCTAACTTTTCCCTCTAATAGTCCATTTTCTCTCCCCCTCTCCCCCTCCTCCCCCTCCCCATCCCCCCTCCTTACCTCCTTCCCCTCCCCACAGCACCTGTATATATGTATATATGTTTGTATGCATTTATTACTTTATTTATTTATTTTATTTGTACGTATTTATTCTATTTATTTTATTTTGTTAATATGCTTTGTTTTGTTCTCTATCTCCCCCTTCTAGACTGTGAGCCCACTGTTGGGTAGGGACCGTCTCTCTATGTTGCCAACTTGTACTTCCCAAGCGCTTAGTACAGTGCTCTGCACACAGTAAGCGCTCAAGAAATACAATTGAATGAATGAATGAATTTTACCCAATCATTCATGACTCTAAGCCCCCTCTTGAATGTACAAATGTTTGCTGCCTATCAATGCTCCCGCCTCATTACCCTTGCCTTCTTTCAGGCTCAGGTTCCGTGGCAAAAAAGAGAGCCCCGCAGAAAGAGCCTCGGCTGCCATGAGGTGTCTTGAGTTGCCACAAGTGTTTTCGCCTCCAGCTCCCTCCTCTCTCTCAGTCCAAACCATGGTCTGAGTTGAGCTCTGCAGTGCAGAGAGGGAGACCTGAGCCACACTGGCATCCCCGTGGTCTGGGATAATAATAACAATAATAATAATGGTATTTGTCAAGCGCTTACCATGTGCCAGACACTGTACTAAGGGCTGGAGTGAAAACAAATAAATTGGATGGACACAGTCTCTGTCCCACATGGGGCTCACAGTCTCAATCCCCATTTTACAGGTGAGGTAACTGAGGCCCAGAGAAGTGAAGTAACATGCCCAAGGCCACACAGCAGACACTTGGCAGAGCAGGGATTAGGACCCTGGCTGATTCCCAGGCCTGTGCTCTATTCACTAAGCCATGCTGCTTCACAGCACAGAGAGGGGACGCCAAGCTGACTCCACCTACTCTCCCTGTCCCCTCTGACCTGAGGCACACCCCAAGAGTCTGAACGGTCACCGCTATAAATCCATCCACCATGTTCCTCCTCTTGCATTCCCATGGGCAGCATCTCCCCAGCCCTAGCTCCACTGTTGGACTAGTTTCAGCAGCCCAGTACTGCCACCTTCTTCCCTAACACACCCTGGCCTGGTGTATCCCCAGAGGCTTGGTATTTCTTGGGAGTTTCTTCCTAGAGGAATGAGATTGGGGGCAAAAATAATTCCAAGCCTACTCCACCCACCCTTTAAATCACCCCTCAACCTGCATCTTTACAGACTGAAGAATTCAAATTCAAGAAACTGAGAATACATTACTGGAAGTGGGAAAGTGCGTGAGATCCAGAATATTTTTATTTCTTCCTTGTGCCCTTCGGGTAATTAGTTTAACTTGAGAGTTCTCCGTGGAGAGAAAGAGGGAGGTTGAATTCCAGGAAATCAGCCCCTGACGTACTCTCCTCCATGTACCTACAGAGGGAGGCGGGAAACCTGGAATAACCCATTTGCCAACTGCTCCAATAAAGCCAGATTCGCGAAAATGCTTCCGCTGCCAAGTGGTGCAATCTGCGGTGGACTAGTTGTTGTCCCTGATCAAAATGTCCCTTTTTTTTGTTGTTCTTGGAGGGGGAGTGCAGGGTGGGGAGAAAGCAGGGGTGGGGGGGGGAGAGTGGGGTGGGCAGGGAGGAACAACTGGCAGAAGACATAGTCTGCAGCTCCAGGACCTGGGGACATTTTGTGAACTTTAACCCACCCAAATTCCCCAAAAGAATTTTCCCATGGGCCTGTTCATCTGCCCCAGTTTTAGAGAACTTTCTGGGCTGTTGTGGGTTGGCCTATCAGTCATTCACCCCCAAAGGAATAAACTCAGATCTGGCTCCAGTCATAGTGGTTCTGGTGACCTAAATTCAGCCACGTCCCAGATACTCTGCCACATCGCACATGGTATCTCACTTGACCAAAACCTGGCAGAACCTATTCAGAGCCTGGCAAGTCCTGGCTGGTGCCTGGAGAACAGCAGGCAGGATGGTCGAATGCATGCAGAGGAAAATCCAGGCAGCTTGGACCACTTCTTACCCAATACTCAGCTCTCAGCAGGACACTCCGTACCTCTCTTTCCATGACCCTGACCCTCACATTTTCAAAGTATAACATCAGGAATGAGTCACCGTACAACAACCCCACCTTCACCTGCCATGACCTCCACCCAGCGCTCAGATGAAATATTTGCTGTGAATATCCATAGGTTCTCCCAAAGTAAAGAACAGCACATTTCATTTTTTAGAAAAACCCAAACCTAGGAACAAGAGAAAAGAAAGAAAACTTGGAAGAGAGGGAGGGACGTGATTCTCTAAGAGCCCACCTGATTTTCAAAGCCCAAAGAGTGGAGGCAGATTTGGCATGAGTGACTGGGTGGAAGGCTGAATTTCCCATGAGGAAGGAGAGCTTGTTGTGTGACCTTGAGCAAGTCACTTAACTTCTCTGTGCCTCAGTCTCTTCAACTGTAAAATGGGGATACAAGTTCTCCTTCCTACTTAGACTGTGAGCCCCATATGGGACAGGGACTGTGTCAGACCTAATTAATCTGTACCACTCCCAGCACTCAGAATAGTGTTTGACACATAGGAAGCATTTAACAAATACCATAAAAATGAGAGCTGTGGGGGTCGGGGGCAGTGGTCTTTATTCCTGTCTGGAGTCTAACTCCAGAAAGGAAGGAAGTGCTGAGGCAGGGACAGCCAAATGGGGAAGCATGAAGTTAGAGCCCAAAAGGAGGATTAAGGTGAGACCAGGCACAGGGTGCATAAGGTGTGTGTGTGAGAGAGAGAGAGAGAAAGAGAGAGAGATGGGAGGAGGAACAGGAAGAGGAGAAAAAAAGAACAAGAGTTCCACCAAAATTTCCCCAGCTCTTCTTGCTTCTGCCCTCCCAGACACCCACATAAGCCTCTCACAGCTCATCCATTTTAAACTCCATCTTTTACTGCCACGCTAGGATGTTTGGAGAAACTATGGGCTCGTTGCCCTCCTAGACACCCACCCTCATGATCAAGGAAGTGGAGATGTTTGGAGAAACTATGGGCTCGTTGCCCTCCTAGACACCCACCCTCATAATCAACACCCCGACTTTTCTCTCATGGGAATTAACCAATCATGGCTCTATTTTCATGTATCGAAAACTCCTACTTAGAGTTTGCCCTCTTACTTAGGCTGTGAGCCTCATATGGGGCAGGAACCATGTCCCACCTGATTAACTTGTACTTCCCCCACGGCTTGCTTGCACATTGCTTGGCACATAGTAAGCACTTAACAAATACCAGAATTATCATTATTGTTTCTTGAGCCTTCTAACTATTCTAGATTTTTTTCCCCTCTAGCAATTCTAACTTTCCCTCCAGTGACCCATTAGGGGCCTCTCAACCGTGTATTTATCCAAACCCTTCTGGAACCTGCTGATATTTTCTGCCTGCACAGCTTTCTGTGGGAACGAATTTCATATGCTCCCCACCCGCTGGGGGCACAAGCGTTTCCTTTTGTTTGTCATGAACCTGCCCCCTTCAAGCTTCAACGGGTGCCCCTTCGCTTTGGGGCCGTGGGATTTGATGAGCAACAATTCCCCTGACTTCAGCGGTGCCACCTGCTGCTCCACTTCGTTGGCGTGGGAGGGAGCAGAGTGGATGGGCAGGGCAAGCAGGTGGGCTCCTACTTCCAACAAAGTCTAAAGGGAGAGGGGGTGGGAGAGAGGCTTCTTTCCTCCTTCGGAGCCTCGGGGAAGGAGAGCAGAGTGCGCCGTTCCTATCCCCATCCCCGGTCTTCTGTCCAACTCAGCCCCAGCCCCTTGCCCATGCTGCTTGCCCAGTGAATACAGCCCGGAACTGTGGGCGGTTGGCTACCTCCCACATCTTGTCTCTGAAAGAGAGAAATCCCATTCCTTTAACATATCCGCCATATTCATTCAGAGTAATTGAGATAGTTCTGTCCAAGGGAATAGGCCGGCCCCATGGATTATGGGAATGTCATAAGGAGTTATGCTTTTAAGCAACAATTTGTGTCATTTATAAGCACAAGTATGTGACTAATTGCAGACTCCCGTTGGGCCCAAGACAAAGGGTTTAATTACATCACGCAAAGCACATTTAATGCACACAAAGCATGTTCTGTGCTATACAAAGGAGAGATGCAGATCCGCTGACCTTTAACCCACTTGATGAATCTGTCCTGAAAGTCACATGGCATTTCTTTTAAAGTAACGAACCATCAGCTGGACGGAGACAGTGGAAAGAAAGATTTTTTTGGATCAATTATTCAATAACATCTCCCATTTTTTTTGACCAACTCTCTCTTGGATTATTCATTTATAGAAATGTCGCTCTCAGGGGTGCTGAGAGAACATTTTCTGCAGAACAAGCCATAAAGTCCCACCAGCTTTACTCAATGGTGACCACTTTCCTCCACCCCTGGAACAGTCTCACAGGGGAGAGGCATCCGGGCAGCTGGTGTTCACTCAGCTTGTAAACCCATGTGTATTTATTCCATGATTCCACCTGATCCTGGCTCATACTCTACCTTTCATTCCCATTTGAACCTTTTATTATTATTATTCATATATTATTATTGTCTGTATTATATGTAATAATAATAATAATAATAATAAATGTGGTATTTATTAAACACTTAAGATGTGCCAAGCACTGTATTCATTCCTTCAATCACATTTATTGAGCACTTACTGTGTGTAGAGCACTGTACTGAGCACTTGGGAGAGTACAATATAACAATTAATAGACACATTCTCTGCCCAAAATGAGTTTACAGTCTAGTCTACTATATTAAACACTGGGGTAGATATAATGTAGTCAGATCCCACATGGGGATCATAGTCTGAGAGGGAGAACAGGTATCAAATCCCCATTTTGCAGATGAGGGAACTGAGGCATAGAGAAGTTAAGTAACTTGCCCAAGATCTCACAGCAGGTAAGTGGCAGACCTGGGATTAGAACTCAGGTGTGACTTTGGGCAAGTCACTTCACTTCTCTGTGCCTCAATTCCCACATCTGCAAAATGGGGATTAAGACTGTGAGCCCCACATGGGACAACCTGATCACCTTGTATCCCCCCGGTGCTTAGAACAGTACTTTGCACATAGTAAGCGCTTAACAAATACCATCATCATCATCATCATCATCAGGTCCTCTGTTTCCCAGGCCCCTGCTCTTTCCACTAGCCCACACAGCTTCTCACGTTGCTTTAAGAGGTTCCCAATCGGACCCTGCCTAGTTCAAATGGAGGGGCAGGCCTCCCCAGTAAACAAGAGAGTTCCCGTGATCTCACAAGGCCTTGGTAAACAATGGTCCAAACAGAAAGAAGGGGAAATAAGAAAACAGCTGACGTGAAGAATTACTGGTTTTTTCCTCAACGCAAAGCTCAAGGAACCTGTACAAAACGGATGTCATTTTTAATCAATAATTGCTTTTGGCAAATATTGCTCAACTGCTGCTGTTTTTCCTGAAAACTGAGTTAGATAATGAGCTGGCCCACACTTTTGAAATGTTTACTGTGTTCCTTAAAGTAAGGGACAAGCTGGTTCTTAAACTAATTTGGGGTTGCTGCATCTTTTTTCCTTTCTCCTCTTGGGCTGGCTCTGAATTAAACAAATGGGCTGGAGCTTAATTAAAACGTATTCAAAAAATCGAACAATTTCAGAGAATTCTGGAGGGTGGTCCATTGTGGACCTGTCAAAAGACATTTTTCTTCCATGTATTTTTGCCAAGATAAGGAATGGGGACGCAAGTGCCACACTATCCTATTCCCAGGGAAAGATTCGTTAGGGAGCTTAGATCTTTCCTCTCCTTTAACTGAAGCTGATTCAATGGGCAAGATGGCCAACAAGCTTCATTCATTCATTCAATCATATTGATTGAGTGCTTACTGTGAGCAGAGCTCTGCACTAAGTGCTTGGAAAATACAATTCGGCAACAGAGAAAATCCCTACCCAAAAACGGGCTCACAGTCTAGAAGGTTATCATCCCTAGCTGGAATCTGCTAACCCCAAGATTCAGAGAGTCTAGTTCCTGAAGTGTAACAGTGGTAAATTGGATTAGAAAATTCAGTTTGCACTGAAAAGTGAGAAAAATATCCTATTACCTAGCAAAGTGTCCTTCCTGGGAGAATATCAGTAGTTCATCCCCAAGAAGCTTAAACTCCTATTTGAAAATCAGAGGTCAAGGGTATGATGTGATTCCTCCATATCACAGCTTTCCCAAGGAACTGAAATTCTTGGTAGACATTCTCATTAGCTTTCAAAAACTCCCAGGATATTCCCCCCTTATCAAAGCTGAATCCTAGTGAAGTTAAATGGGGTTTTCTAGAGTTCATGGGCAGAGCACTGAAAAGCCCTGGGGCTCAGTACACTATATGGAAGTGCTAAAAGACACAGTAGCAATATTCTCATCTCCATTTACAACATAGGTATGTAGCCTCCATGCAGCACATAGAATAGGTGACACTGAGCATGAAAAGTCTCATCCTAGCAGCCTCTCTGAGTCTTCTTGATGATAGAGACATGGGGCAGAGGAGACGGCAGTTGGTTCCCTTGTTCTTCCAGCACCCAGAGATAGGCTGTCCCTAGAGAGGCAGTAGCAACATTATGTCCAAATAACTGTGTGAGGCAGGCTCTCACTCCATTTTCTGTTTCCAGAAAACTTTCAGGTCCCCAAAAATAAGATCAATAAGAGGCTACCTCCTCAAACAGGGGATATCAGGTGGCAGAAGCATATCACAATACATACAGTAATGACTAACGGGTCTTCCTTTAGTCACGGTGTGTGCCCAAGAAATGCTGACCAACGAAAGACTTGTACTCTTCACTCTTCACAGGCCTTCTCACTATACTTCCCTCTCAACTTACGAATCAATCAATCAATGGTATTTACTGAGTGCTTACTATGTGCTGAGCAGTGGACTAAACACTTGGGAAGGTACAATATAATAGAGTTGGAACACATGATCTCTGCCTTCAGGGAACTTACAGTCTAGACGGGGAGACAGATAATAAAATAAATTACAGATGGAGGAAATGGCAGAATGTTGGGAGCCATACATAAGTGTTGGGGTACTAGGGGTGGTGAGTATCAAGTGCTTAAGGGGTACAGATCCAAGTGCATAGGTGATACAGAAGGTAGGGAGGATGGGGGAAAACAGGGCTTATTTAGGGAAGACCTCTTGGAGGAGATGCAATTTTTAAGAGGGCTTTAAAGGTGGAGAGAGCAGTGGTCTGTCAGATACTAAAGAGGAGGAAGTTCCAGTATGAGGGAGGACATGGGAAAGGGGTTAGTGGTGAAATAAATGAGAATGAGGTACAGAGAGTAGTAGATTGGCATTAGAGGAGTGAAGTGGATAGATTGGGGTGCAGTAGGCATTGGGTGAGGTACAGTAGGAAGGGGAGAGCTGATTGAGTGTCCTAAAGTCAATCAAAAGGTGTTTCCATATGACACAGCGATAGATTGGAAACTATGGGAGGTTTTTGAGGGGAACTGTATGTTTTTCAGGGTTTTTTGCTTGTTTTGTTTTGTTTTCTTTTAATGGTTGGAACAGCCAAGTGAAGCATGGACTGGAGTAGGGAGAGACAAGAGGCAGGAAGGTCAGCTAGAAGGATGATGCAGTAGTCAAGATGGGCTATGAAAAGTGCTTGGGCCAACTCAGTAGCAGTTAAAATGGAGAGGAAAGGGTGAATTCTAGCAATATTGTGAAAAAGGAACCAACAGGCTGAATGAAAGAGATGAGTTGAGGATAACACCAAGATTACAGGCTTGTGAGGCAGGAAGGATGGTGGTGGTGTCTACAGTGATAGAGAAGTCATGGGGGTGACAGGGTTGGATGGAAGATAAAGAATTCTGCTTTGGAGATGCTACGTTTGAAGTGTCTATAGGGCATCCAAGTAGAGATAACCTGAACGAAGGAAATGCCAAACTGCAGAGTACAGTGAGATCAGCGTTGGAGAGGGAGATTTGGGAATCAACCTCTAGAATATAAGCTTGTTGTGGGCAGGGAACATGTCTCCTAACTCTGTTATACTGTTATATTGCACTCTCCCAAGTGACTGGTACAGTACTCTGCACACAGTAAGCACGATGATTGATTTACTGATTGATTAATCTACATAAAGATGGTAGTTGAAGCTATGGGAACAAATGACGTCTTCCAGAAAGTGGGTGTAAATGGAGATTTGAGGAACTCCCACAGTTAGAGAGGGTAGGAGATGAGGATGAATGAATGGATGAATGAATGGAGGAGGAGTCAGCAAAAGAGACTAAGGAGAAGCCAGGGAGCTAGGAGGAGAGGAGAGGACAGTGTCAGTGAAGATAAGGTTAGGTAATGTTGACAGAAGTCTTTCCTCATGCTGTTCCTCCAATTTGGAATTCCTTCCTCACTCCCCAGATTCACCATACCATCAAATATCCCTATTTTCAAAATGCTCATAAAATCATACCTCCTAAATCCTTGTCAATGAATTCCTTGTGCCCCAAGTCAAATCAACCCAACAGCCCCTTTCAGCTTTTATCTGCTCCTCAACATGTGGATATAAATGTTTATATTCAATTACATATTCAGTGAATTATTCTGATCCCATTCTTGGTAAACATTTCCATGTCTCTTTCCCATTAAACTTTAAGCTCCATTAGGGCAGGGAAAGTGTTTCATGCTTCTCTCGTTTATTCCCAAGCTCTAAGTATACAACATTACAGGCAGGGATACTCAATCACTACCATTACTACTACTACCTTGGAAGAAAAAAGGAAGAGAAAAGTACTTGTGAAAATCTCTGAAAGTACTAAACAAATTATTTTTATAAGTCACATGAAGTTGAATAGGGAAAAAACCTTCAATAGTTTCAAGAAAGAAATTCATGAATACATAATGGTTTATTAGAGGGTAAGAGGACTATTAGGAGGGTTTAGATAGATCCTTGGATAAGGTCCACAGTGGGTTACTAGAAGGAAAGTTTGGAATGTTTGATGGTCTATCCCTAACCATGAGGATGGGTATCCAACCGGACAATCAGCACATGTTCCTCCATGCATCCTTATGCCTCTGTCAGACAGAGTCCTGGGCTGGACGGATTCTTTGGCCAGCTGAATCCCAGCTCTGTTGTAGGCAAGGCCAGCTTCAGTTGACACAGTTAAGAAAATCAGCTCACAGAGTCACATCAAAGTAATAACAATAATAATGATTTGTTAAGTGCTTACTATAAGTCAAGTACTGTTGTACTAAGCGCTGGGATGGATACAAGCATATTGAGTCGGACACAGTACCTGCCCCAAGTGGGGTTCACAGTGTCAGTCCCCATTTCACAGAGGAGGTAACTGAGGCCCAGAGAAGTGAAGTGACTTGCTCAAAGTCATACAACAGAGAAGTGATGCAGCCAAGATTAGAACCCATGACCTTCTGCTTCCCAGGCCCAGGTTATCCACTACGCCATGTTGCTTCTCAAGTAGCAATGCAGTGAGATGATAAAGCGGGTGGTATCCCCCAGGGAGTGGTGGTGTTCTAAACTCGGGTGTGGGAAACAGTGCAGGCCTGAAGTCCCAGGGTGCAGGTCTGTGGAGGCACTTACTAATTTGAACGTGCCCAGCCCCAGGCAGAAGAGGTGCCTGCCTTAGAAGCAACTTGGCCTATTTGAAAGAGGGCAGGCCTGAGAGTCAGAGGTCCTGGGTTCTAGTCCCAGCTCCACCACTTTCCGGCTGTGCAACCTTAGGCAGAACACTTAACTTCTTTGAGCTTCAGTTTCCACATCTGTTCTCCCTCCTATTTAGACTGTAAGCCTCACGTGGAACAGGAACTATGTCCAGCCTGATTTACTTGTACTTTCCCCAGCACTAAGTGCAGTGCTTATCATGCAGTAAGTACCTAGCAAATGCTATTATTATTATATTCAATTGTTCAGTCAATTGTATTTATTGAGCACTTACTGTGTGCAGAGCACTGTACTAAGCTCTTGGAAACTACAATTCAGCAATTAAGAGAGACAATCCCTGCCCACACAAGGCTTATAGTCTAGAAGGGGGAAGACAGATATAAAACAAGTAAACAGGCATCAATATAAATAAATAAAATTATAGATACATACACATCAAAACAAGCATACAGACATCAATATAAATAAATGGAATTATACATAAGTACATAAGCGCTGTGTGGTAGGGAGAGGGGGGAAGAGCAAAGGGAGTGAGTTGAGGTGATGCAGATGGGAGGGGGAGCTGAGGGAAAGGGGGGCTTAGTCTGGGAAGGCCTCTTGGAGGAGGTGAGCCTTCAGTAGGGCTTTGAAGGGGGGAAGAGTGATCTTTTGGCAAATTTGAGGAGGGAGGGTACTCCGGGGCAGAGGTAGGACATGGACCAGGGGTCGACAGTGGGACGGGCAAGATCGAGGCACGGTGCGAAGGTTAGCACCAGAAGAGCGGAGTGTGCAGGCTGGGCTTTCCAGAGAAGACCGGGATGCCAAACCGGGAGCGCTGGGTTCAGGCTGGAGGCCACTTGTCCAGTGTCCGGCCCCCTAGGCAGTCCCTCCGTATGATATTATTATATGGTCCCAGGCATAAGCAAACACTCCTCTCCATCATCAAACTGTTTCTGTCTCTTTCCTCCTCCTACCAACCATCCCAGAGACTGCTGCTCCCCCAAAAGCACTGTCTACCTCAGCTTTCTCTCTCTCGATGGTGGGGGGCAGGGTGGCCCAGCATTTTCTCCCACTCCATCATTGCATACAGTGAGGGAAGGAATCAGCTTGCCCCTCACTCCCAATGTCACTTGTCCTCTATCTCCCCCACTCCTTCACTCCCCTTCTCTTCCTCTGAACACCACATTGTCTATCTCTACCAGCTCAGCAGCTACTCCGTTATCTAATCCAGCTCTCCCTTTCTGACCCACTATGATGTCTTTTTCATCTTTCTACACTCTCCATTTTTCTTACTTTCATAGTTGGAGACTTCAAATCCATGCTAATAATCCCTCTGACCCCTGAGACATCTGCTTCCTTTCACTTTTCAACTTCTTGCTTCACTCTCCCCGCAGTCATACAGCAGTGTAGATCCACACTAAATCTCATAATTTCCAGACAGGGTTACATCCTTAACCTCATCATCATAAGTCTAACGCGAGCTGGCCAAAATCTTCTGCCTCCTCAACCACACTCTCTCTCACCTGAATTATTATTATTATCATTAGTAGTAGTAGTCATAGTATTGTTGTTATTATTATTATTTGTTAAACACTTACTATGTGCCAAGAACTGTACTAGGCACTGGAGTAGACACAAGAAAATTAGTTTGGACACAGTCTGTGTCCCACATAGACCTCCCAGTCTAAGTAGGGGGGAGAACAAATATTGAATTCCCATTTCACAGATGAGGAAACTGAAGCACAGGGAAGCTAAGTGATTTGCCTGTGGCAACACAGCAGGCAAATGGTGGGATCAGGATTAAAACCCACATCCTGTGACTCCCACGCCCATGCTCATTCCTCTAGGCCATACGACTTCCCAACATGAGGAATTCTGTCCTCACCATGACCCCAGGACTCTGGGACCCAGTCCATCTGTCCTAGGAGATCATCTCTTCACTCCTCTGAAATATTACTCAGTAAGGTCACCAGTAAGTTCCTCCTAGCCAAATTCAACAGACTTTCCTCTGTCCTAATACTCTCTGACCTTTCTGCAGCCTTTAAAGACTCCCTCCTCCTTGAAATTCTTTCAGATTTCAGTTTAACTGATATAGTACTCACTTAGTTCTCCTTCTACCTCACTGACCACTTCTTCTCAGTCTAATTTTCTGGCTACTCTCTCACCTCTCCTCTTCTAACTGTAGATATCCCTTAGGGATCTGTTTTTGGTCCCGTACACTTCTCAGCCCGCCCTCACTCTGTCAAGTAGCCTACCTGGTTTTAGCTACCACTTCTTCATGGATGACTCACAAATCTACCTCTCCAGCAATGACCTGTCACCTAGTAGACAATCTACCATTTCTTCTTACCTCCAGGACATCTCCGCTTGATTGTGCACCTGGTAATTCAGAAAACATGTCTAGAATGGAATTTTTTTAATGGTATTTGTTAAGTGCTTACTATGTGCCAGACATTGTACTAAGCACTTGGGTATATACAAGCTAATCATGTTGCACACAGTCCCTGTCCCACATGGGGCTCCCTGTCTCAATCCTCATTTTAAGAACTTACCTACAATCAGTTGTTATGTACATTTACAGCACTTATGTATATATCCACAATTCATTTAGTTTCATTAATGTCTGTCCCCCCCTCTAAACTGTAAGCTCATTGTAAGCAGGGAATGTGCCTATTATATTGTTATACTGTACTCATCCAAGTGGTTAGTACATTGCTCTGCACACAGTAAATACTCAGGAAATATGACTGATTGATTGATTTTAGAGATGAGGCAACTGAGGCATAGAGAAGTAAAGTGATTTGCCCAAGGTCACACAGCAGACACATGGCAGAGGCAGAATTAGAACCCAGGCTCTCTGACTTCCAGGCTCAAGCTCTTTCCATCAGGCCACACTGCTTCTCTACTTTCTCATCTTCCCTCCTAAATTCACAACTCCTCCTAACTTTCCCATCTCTGTCAACAACATCATCATCCTCCCCGATCCAGAAGCCCACAAGCTTGGCAAAATTCTGAACTCCTTACTGCATTTCAGCTCTCACCAATCAACTGCCAAATGTCCTTGGTTCTTTTCCCACCCCCACAGTCTTCTCCATCCAGATAGCTACTGCGATGGGCCAAACTCTTGTCTCAGGTAATTAGACTGCTTTATCAGCGTCTCTACTCATCTCCCTGCCTCCAGCCTCACACCTCCCTAGCCTGTTTTCCCCATTACTGCACGAATCATCAGCAGCAGACACATCACCCCTCTCTAAATACTTCCAAGCACTCCCCATCTCCCTCCACGTCAGACAGAAGCTCCTAACAGTTAGCATCCTTCCCCAGTTCCCATGTTTATTTCCTCCTTCTACTTCACCCTCGACTCTCCTGACTCCAACCCCTTGCTCACACTGATCACTCAGCCAGGAACTGCCTCCCACCAAGTAATAATAATAATAATGATATTTGCTAAGTGCTTACTATATGCCAAACACTGTCCAAAACTCTGGGGTAGATACAGGGAAATTAGGTTGTCCCACATGGGCTCACGGTCATAATCCCCATTTTACAGATGAGGTAACTGAGGCCCAGAGAAGTGAAGTGACTTGACCAAAGTCACACAGCTGAAAAGTGGTGGAGTTGGGTTTAGAACCCATGACCTCTGACTCCCAAGCCTATGCTCTTTCCACTAAGCCACACAGCTTCTCTAAGTAAGCCTGCTCTCCTCAACTTCAAAGCCCTCCTAAAATCCCATCCCTTAGCACTTACGCATTTCATTTCTATCCTCAGCACTAACATAACCATATATATTTTTATTGTTTATTTAGTGATTTATTCAGCTATTTCATACCAACATATTTGTAGCTCTCACTGCAATATCTTTGTTCATCCTCTTATTCCTTCTGTTTCTATTTTTGTTTGTCTTTTCAATGAGATTGGAAGATCCTTACGGGTGAGAAACACGCTGTTAAACTTTCCAAATGGCTCAGTATAGTGCTTCACATTCAATAGATGCCCGATAAATACAATTGACAGATTAGTTGACCCAGCATGGCACAGTGCATGGTCCTAGAGTCTTATGAAATAGACTGAGAACATTTTGGGATTCACAATGCACAGGTGCACAATTTGATATTGATGAAAGTCATAATAATAATAATAATAACAACAATTGTGGTATTTGTTAAGTGCTTACTATGTGCTAGGCACTGTACTAAGTGCTGGAGTGGATACAAGCAAATCAGGTTGGACATAGTCCCTGTCCCACGTGGGGCTCATAGTCCCAATCCTGTGCGGCCTTGGGTAGGTCACTTAACATCTCTGCACCTCTGGTTCCTTATCCATAATATGGGACTATGACTGTGATTCCCTTGTGGAACAGAGACTGTACCCAGACTGATTATGGGAAGCAGCATGGCTCAGTGGAAAGAGCACGGGCTTAGGAATCAGAGGTCTTGGGTTCTAATCCCGGCTCCTCCACTTGTCTGCTGTGTGACTTTGGGCAAGTCACTTAACTTCTCTGGGCCTCACTTACCTCATCTGTAAAATGGGGATTAAGACTGTGAGCCCCATGCGGGACAACCTGATTACCTTGTATCCCCCCTACTGCTTAGAATAGTGCTAAGCAGTAGTAAATGCTTAACAAATGTCATTATCATTATTATTATTATTATTATCTATCCTATCCCAGGGGTTAAAATGGTTCTTGGAACTTAGTAAGAGCTTAACAACTACCAATATTGTTATTATGATTGTTATTATTGTTATTATTGTTCATCTTCATCAATCAATGAGGTTTTTGAGCTCTTATTTTGTGCAGACCCCTGTATTACTACTACCACATGGTTTAAAATGGGCTATCCAACACCTTAACTGTCCACTCTACTTTGATAAATTCACTAGAAAGGAATAAGAGCCTAGGGGTGGCTCTTCACCCCTCTGTTGAAGATACTTTGCTAAAATAAATATACATATTCTCCCTCCTCTCCCATCCCCTCTTTCCCATTTGTCACAGACAAAGTGGCTAGTGGCTGACCGCAGGCAGTTGCCATTCTGGTTATCACCCACAGGTCCATCTGCAGAAGAGCTAAACTCTCTCAAAGACTTCCTCCCACCCAGCTCTGCTGTCCCAGGGAGGCTGATGCCCAGCATGTAGCAGGTAAGATAAAGAAAGGCTAGAGGGCTTCTCTGATTCCTCCAGGTTCACCTTTGACCTTTTCTGGAGTCATGGGGGCTGGGCTGTGGCCACTGTTGGCCAGAAGAACAGTGTCGGAGTTGAGGGGAAGTGATATTACGGCAGCAGTTCCGTAATCCTCTGTTTGCTGAACCTCCTGCCAAAAAGAGATAAAAATCTCATCTCCACCAGCCATAGGCTTTTGACTAGAATGAAACTGACTCATGCTGTGACCATTTCCCTGGCTTCCAGTAAAACTCTGTCCTGATCTTTTCGACCTAGCTAACAGAGATTACATTCCGGGATGGATTTTCCTCATATCTCACACACACATTCATTCATTCATTCATTCATTCAATCGTATTTATTGAGCGCTTACTGTGTGCAGAGCACTCTACTAAGTGCTAAAACACACACACACATACACACACACCCTCGCTGCAGGGCCCAGTCCAATTGTTGTATTATGAAATCTCACCCAAAAGAGTGGTTTACAGGTCCTTATTTATTTCTGAGTTTCAAGAATTTTAAATCTCCCCTTCTAAAGTTCCCCACCACATTGTGGACCTGCCTTATCCCCCACCAAGAGCTTTATCAAGCCCTGCTTTACACGAGCATTGTTGGAAATATTTTCCCAGTGGAAAGCATGTTCTAGTGGAAAGAACCCAATTCTGAGAGTTGGGAGATCTGGGTTCAAGCCCTGGCTCTGTTCCCCACCAGCTGTGTAAACTTGAGCAAGTCACTGTACCCACTTGTTGTGGGCAGGGAATGCATCTACCAATTTTTCTGTAATGTAGTTTCCCAAGTGCTTACTACAGTGCTCTGCACACTGTAAGAGCTAAAAAAATACCATTGTTGATGATGATGTGTGAATGTATGTGTGAATGTGTATGGTAGTGCTCGAAGATGCCACTAATTATAGAATTCACCTACAAAAACCGTGGGACCCAAAGTCCCCAATAAATGGTATATACACAAACACACACCTGACACACATACACACACCCTCTCTCTCTCACTCACACAGACTGCCTCTTGTTGAGCTAAGTGCTTGGCCTTTGCAATACTTGATATGGTTTTCACATTTGCCTTCTTGCCCCACCATCCTTGCCCCAGCTTCATAAGGATGCTGATATTGAGGGAGGAGTCGGGACCACAAAAGCATTCAAAGAGAATTCTCTAGAGGAAGGGGCATCCATTTGGGGTCAGAAGATCCAGGTTCCGGTTGACTGGGTAATCTGAGGCAAGTGCTTGAGACATCCAGGGTTATTAGGCTTATTTTTTGTACAGACAATAGCCCTTCCCCCAGCTCAGCTGTGGCTGGCTAGGGCTTCTATTCAGGCTCCCTTCCCGGAGAGACTCATACTCATATGAGTAAGGTGGCCCCCTGCTCGCGTTCACTTCAGATACTGTCCTTTCTCTGACCAATGCCAGTGCCAATTATGACAGGGGTTGTCTGCTAATTAGAGGGTGAAATCATCCCAGATGCATTATGGATAAGCCACCAGGACCCCTGGGAATTTTGAGCATGGGGGAAAGGGACCTATAAATCTAGCCATGCTCAGTGTGTCTTCCTTCACTGAGGACAAAGAGCTTGAAGTGTCCCCTGTCTGAAACGCACTGCCAGGATGTAGGCACAAGCAATGTCTGGAACTCCTGCATTTGTTGGGGAGAGAGGGTATTCTCCATGATCTAGCCCCAGCAAGCTCCTGCTGACCACCCCAAATCCACCACCATTCCACTAGGGAAGCAGCATCGCCTAGTGGAAAAGAGCACAGACTTGGAAGTCAAAGGATTTGGTTTCTAATCCCAACTCCACCATTTATCTGCTGTGTGACCTTGGGCAAGTCACCTCGGTTCTCTGGGCCTCAGTTTCCTCATCTGCAAAATTTTGGATTCCATAACTGTGCTCCCTCCTACTTGGACTGTTAGCCCATGTGGGACCTGATAACCTTGTACCTACAATAGTGCTTAGCAAATAGTAAGCACTTAAATATGATTATTGTTATTGTTATTATTATTATTATCAGGATTCCTGGGAATTAAACAGCAAACTCAGGAATGAGGAATGTGCTTGGCTAAATTTCAAATTAACCCTCGTGCTTACTCACAGCCTCACATCTCCTCCCCAAATTTAGTCAAGTTTCCCAGGACCCAAAGGCTCAGGTAAATAACAATAATTCCATTCTGCACGGATATAATAATAATAATAATGGCATTTATTAAGCACTTACTATGTGCAAAGCACTGTTCTAAGCCCTGGGGTAGATACAAGGTAATCAAGTTGTCCCACATGGGGCTCACAGACTTAATCCCCATTTTCCAGATGAGGTAACTGAGGTACAGAGAAGTTAAGTGACTCGCCCTAAGTCACACAGCTGACAAGTGGCGGAGCCGGGATTTGAACCCATGACCCCTGACTCCAAAGCCCGGGATCTTTCCACTAAGTCACGCTGCTTCTTTATGGGTATGAACTCGAAAGACAAAATGTCAAACAACAGAGGCCCAGAGAGAAATGAGAGATGATGGCACTGTGGCTATCTACCCCCAACTAATCGTTTAAAATGTACTATTAGAGCGGCAGGCCATTTTAAGTATTTGCTGGTGTTCTGCTGAGTCACCCACAGTCTCTCTCTCTGGCCCTAGACATAATTAGCCATCCAAATAGTTTGGTCTCCCTCTTTCGTAACGGGCTTTCAGGACAACTACAAACTCTCATTTTTGAGTGAGTTTTGGGGAGGCGGCGGGGTGGAGGGGAAGCGGGGTCACCCAAGGCTAAGACAAGGAGGATTAAATGATTTTCTTTCTTCCCAAGCCCTTTGTTTTATAAGGACCAGAGAAAATGTAAAACAAAGATTTATTCAGTCTCTGCCGGACTCACCAACAGCCCGGAGCTGAGGGAACTTGGAAAAGAGAAACATCTGGTCAGAAAGTTCACTTGTTTACCAAAAAAAAATATAGATACTTACATAGATATATACTCATCTACTCCAACTTCACTGGTTCTGGAGACAAAATTAAGCTTGAATTAAAAACAATAGAGAAGTTTAGAAGTGTGATGTGTGTTGTGAAGGGAGGGGTGGGGTGGGTGGGTAAAGGCAGGCAAGAAAGAACATCTTGTTTCTTACTTCTCCAGCTGACTCTTCTTCTCTCTAATGGGTCCCCTCCCAAATCACCCTGAGGAAAGTACTTTGGCCGGCAGGTAGCTCTCTTCAGAACAACACAGCTGGGCCATCCCAGCGCACAGGTGTTTGATTGCTAATTTGTGCCAAGGCCAAATGGCTTAGCGGGGGTGGGGATACCCCAGGGGGGACATTCAGGAAGGGCCATTCCTGCTTGCAGTTGCCCCGGTCACCCACTCGAAAATTCCCTCTCCCCTACAGAACAGACTCCCCACTTCAGAAGAAAAAGGGGAAGAGCTAAGAAGCACTGTGGGTGGGAGGTGGAGGGCTCTCTTCACCAAGGCGCTTTCTGAGGTGATTTCCGAACAGAGGCAGCCGGGACCAGTCAGGTGGTGCCCAGTGCTGAGTTCAGACAGTCAGTTTTTTCTCCTGACCATGCCTCTGATTCACAATAGGGACCATTGGCCAAGGTGCTGCTGCCCACGTTATTGACTTCCTGGAATGAAGATGAAAACATACTAAAAGCAGGGAGAAACTGGGGGAGGTGAGAGGGATCAAAGTTGATAGGAGCCAAATAAAATTCAATTCACTCCTTTGCTAATATGTGGAAAGATCAAGTGTCACAACCCATGCTGGGAGAATGCATTTTGCTTTTGCTAGTGGATGGATTCCCTGATCAGCTCCTGACCTCAACAACTGTAACAGCTTTTATGTTCTGAAGTATTTCAAAATGGGTTAAAGGTTTCTGGAAAATAAAAATCAAGCCTTTGTCTTAAAAGTAAACTAAGTTCATTGTGGGCAGGGAATGTTCCTGTTCATATTTATATTTTACACTCCCAAGCGCTTAGTACAGTACTCTGCACACAGTGAGAGTTCAGTAAGTATGACTGAATAAATGAGAGGGAAGGCCTGATGTCTATGGTTATATTGGAGAAGCAGTGTGGCTCAGTGGAAAGAGCACGGGCTTTGGAGTCAGAGGTCATGGGTTCAAATCCCGACTCTGCCAACTGTCAGCTGTGTGACTTTGGGCAAGTCACTTAACTTCTCTGTGCCTCAGTTACCTCATCTGTAAAATGGGGATTAAAACTGTGAGCCCCCTGTGGGACAACCTGATCACCTTGTAACCTCCCCAGTGCTTAGAAAAGTGCTTTGCACGTAGTAAGCGCTTAACAAATACCATCATTATTATTGGGCATTGTGTCCCCTGGAAATCTCCAGGGCCTTCCTAGGGTGGCCAAGAAGAGCCCCTTCACCAGCCCCATTCCTAAGTGGAAAGATACTGGAGCTTCCTTTGAAAATTCATAATTGCTCCCCCTCACTTCACAGCCTTTTTGAAGGCACATCTCCTCCAGGAAGCCTTCCCTGACTAAGCCCTCCTCTCTTCTTCCCCCACTCCTTTCTTCATCACTCATACTTGCTCCTTCATTCATCCTCCCTTCCCCAAAGCACATATGTCTATATCTATGTATACCTGTAATTTATTTATTAATTTATCTATTTATTTATTCATATTAATGTCTGTCTCTGCCTCTAGACTGTGAGCTCATTGTGGGCAGGGAATGTGTCTGATGTTATATTGTACTCTCCCAAGTGCTTAGTACAGTGCTTTGCACAGACTAAGAGTTCAATAAAAATGATTGAATGAATGAAATACCCACCGGCAGACTACAGGAAAATACGAGGCATGAAAGAACAGAGTGTTTATGAACAGAGAACAGAAGCCCTGGGGATTGTTGGCCCAGGCCCTCTACCTTTAGGAATATCTTCACACAAGCCAGGGTGCCCTCTGCAGCCATCCTGCTGGTTCCATCCTCTTCCTCTTGGATCTATACCCTCGTGCATTTGGTTCTGTATCCACTGGGCATTTGGTATTCACCCCACCCTTAGCCCCTCAGAATTATGTATATACCTATAAATTATTTTTTTAATGCCTCCCTCTAGACAGCAAGCTCACTGTGGGCAGGGAACATGTCCAACTCTGTTATACTGTACCCTCCTAAGAGCTCAGTACGGTGTTCTTCACATAATAAGAGCTCAATAAATACCACTGATTGATTGATTGATTTGCCTCTACTCTTAGCTGTACTTGAGGAGAACCAAACCAGGGTTTCAACCCAACTAAGGCAGGGGGAATCTAACTTTGTCTTAGAGGTTGGGGAGGGGAAACGGAAGGGGTTTTCTCCACCCTGGGCCCATCAGGACCTAAAAAGAAACAAAATTTCAAGGGGAATGAAAAGAGAGGGCTGAAATAGCAGGCCTTCTTTCTACTTTTCACTGCTTCCTGGTCAGTGGAAAAATAAAACACTGACCCTTTCCGCATGACACTCACAATCCAAATGAATGCCGGTCCCAGGAGAATTGAGCAGAATTGAGCAAATGAATGTTTCCACTCATGTGAACTCAGGCTCAAGCTGAGTTCAAGTCATTGCGCTTACAAACTGCATTTTGAAAACAAACCCAAAATCTTGGATATCAAACTCCCTCTTGCCCTCCAGTATGTTCATAGCTAAAGTCCTGACTAACCATGAGCAGGAGTTTGTTTCCCATAATGAACTTCCCATAATGCTTGGGAAAGAAACACAATCCAGCATGGAACAAAACACATGGGCCATACATTATTCCTTACACTTCTAACTCCTGCAACTGGGACTGATGCACATCAGGATATTCATTCCATCTACACTCTCTACACTTTCCTTTTCCAATTCCTTTCCAAAGGAACCTGTCATTGCCACAAGGGAAGTGTTAGGATCAGGCTGAAATCAATAAACCAAGTTTCTCACCTTGCCTATGTAAACATTAATAAGGCTTAAAATAGGTGCATTTTTCTCCTAGTAAGCAGCCTGACAGTCTTAAAATACTACTGCATGGTGAGCAGATGTTTAGAAGCATTTGATCAATAGGATTACCAATTATTTATCTGCCATAAATCAGCACAGTGCCATGGTCTTTCAATGGACTGTCAACAGATCCTATTCTCCCTGATCCCTTCTTGCAGTATTTTACTGGAGGCTCTGTGGGGTGGAGTTACTAAATATGACCTTTGTCACTGTCCCTGCCTCACTCTGTCTTTTCAGACCAATTGCATAATCTAATCTCCATGGGGGTGTTTAAAGCAGCCTGGGAACCACCATTTATTGTCTGGGGGACATTTTTAGATTTGAAATTTTGCCCTAGGGAGAGGAAAGGGGATGAAAATGGGAAGGAGAAGAGTTAGAGAGGGCTCTAATGTTCCTTCCCCTTGGCCTCCCCAAACCCCATGCAATCTGGATAGACTTCCTGGTGGAAGGGGGCTTATTAATACCCTTTTTCATGTTTTGCCAGGAATACCCCTTGACAAAGCTCAGCGGAGATCTAAACTGTCTCAAGAGAACCACCAGCCGAGTTGTCCCAAAGTGACTCCGTGCTGCCTTCTAGGAAATTATTGCAGGGAAAAAGATCAAAGAACTAGAAACAAGAATCTTTTCTGAAAGGAAAAAATAGTGGCTAGCAGAGCCTTTTAAATAAAAGAGAAAATTCTGGATCCGGGTCCTTAACATAACTGAAATCTCTGGGAAGGATTTCTGGTTCCTAATTGGCTTTTATTTCAGTCAGGGGCTTCTGATTCACACACTGATTCATACAGGGACTATTGTGCACTGGATTACCTGTAGGAACAAACTCTACCCAGAATCTCTAAGGACTTTACAGGCTGCTTCACCACTCCTCTGCAAAATCAGCATCTCTCATATTTTGGAAATTACGGTCTTTTCCTCAGAAACCCTCCAGTCAAGCAGACAAAACTGAAGTTTCTCTGACTTAGAGGGGTGGCCTGGCTCCAGGAGGGGTATTTAATGGACCATCTAGCAACTGGACTTTTAGCTCTATGGGAAAACTGTCACTTCTGTAGCCCAGACTGTAAGCTCTTTGCGGTCAGGGATCACATCTACCAGCTAGATTGTGTTCTCCCAAGTGCTTAGTGCCGTGCTCTGCACCAAGTAAAATTGCAATAAATGCCACCAATTGAGTAATTGATTGAATCAAAGACAGATGAAGGCATCCTATGGGATCTCAAGAAATTCAAGAAATATCTTTTTTTTGCCCAGCCAGGTCAAAACCAGAGCAAAAGGGCACTCAAAAGCAGAGACCAGTACACCAACAGGAATGTTAATAAAGAGCTACATGAAAGCTTCATTCATGCAGGCTGAAGTGGGGAGTCTGGTGTGAATTGCTGAAATCAGCACCATTTTATTTCACGACTGTGTCTATGAACCCATTTGGGGATGAATGCCAGCCTCTGGATAGATGAAGCAAGCTTAGCCTTTCCTCCTGTTAGCTCTCTCGATGAGTCTCTCTTTCTGATTGAGCCTTAAAATGTATTTGAAGGCTAGCTGGGTTGAGAGAAGGAGTTCTGGGTTACTCCCTTCACATTCCTTGTTCTCCACTCACGTATTCAGCCCCCAGTTGTGCTTGCAAGCTGAAATGCCTTTGCAGATGCAGAACTCTATTCAAGGTCCTCAAGAAGTGGGAGTGCAAATTTTAAAGGTTCGTGAGGTGTGGTCTTGGGGGAATTTCTCTGCTGTTTGGTGCTGGTGCTGGGCCTGAAAGTGAATTTGAGCAGGAGACGCAAGATGCTGATTGAAACCTCATGTCAGATGTTTTTGCTGTGTGGGGGTGTGTTTCCCCACCACCAACTGCTATAAGCAGGAATGTACCTGAGGGCAGAAGAGAAGGGAGTAAATTTTCTGCTCTTCACACTTACTTTTGTTGTCCTTCCCTGCATTATTATCCAAAACTTGTTGTTCAAGTTAGGCCAAAGACCAACAACCCCATGTTAAAGTCCCACTAAGCTGCAAATACTTTGGCATTTCTACTGGGCTTCTTAGTTGTTCAGGGTCATGCATCTTCTTTATCAACTGTAACATTCTGACCCTTCTCTCTTCCCCTCTCAGTCTTTGCCTTTTCCTTTCAGGGAAGGTTCCTTTGGAAATGTAGTGCCTGCCTTGCCCCCAGCTACCTCACTTCGCTACTCTACTACTACAACTCAGACTGCACACTTGGCTCCTCTAATGCTAACCTTCTCAATGTACCTTGATCATGTCTACCTCACCACCAACCTCTCACCCACATTCTGTTTCTGGCCTGGAAAAAAGAGCCTGGGCTTTGGAGTCAGAGATCATGGGTTCAAATCCCAGCTCCACCAATTGTCAGCTGTGTGACTTTGGGCAAGTCACTTCACTTCTCTGGGCCTCAGATCCCTCATCTGTAAAATATGGATGAAGACCGTCAGCCCTCCGTGGGACTACCTGATCACCTTGCAACCTCTCCAGCACTTAGAGCAATGCTTTGAACATAATAAGTGCTTAATAAATGCCATCATTATTATTATTATTTTATTATATCCGACAATTACTCTCCCCTTCCTTCAAAACCTTATTGAAGGCATATCTCCTCCAAGAGGCCTTCCCTAACTAAGTCCTGTTTTCCTTTTCAACTCCCTTTTGTATTAACCTTTATCCACCCCACCCAGCCCCACAGCACTTATGTACATAACTAATTTATTTATTTATATTAATGGCTGTGTCCTCCTCTCAACTGTAAGCTTGTTGTGGGCAGGGAATGTATCTTTTATATTGAGAAGCAGCATGGCCTAATGGATATAGCACAGACCTGGGAGTCAGAAGGTCATGGGTTCTAATACCAGCTCTACCACTAGTCTGCTGTGTGATCTCGGGCAAGTCACTTCATTTCTCTGTGCCTAAGTTACCTCATCTGTAAAATGGGGATTAATACTGTGAGCCCAATGCAGGACAGGGACTGTGTTCAACCTGATTTGCTTGTATTCCCCCCAGCACTTAGTACAGTACCTGGTACATAGTAAGTGCTTAAAAAATACCATTATTATTGTTATTATTGTTATATTAATACCATCAATCTTATTATCATCATCATTATTATTCTATAATATCTCCCAAGTGCTTAGTACAGTACACAGAAAGTGTTCAATAAATATGATTGACTGGCTGATCTTCTAGGATTTCACCAAGTGTTCCCTGCTGTTCCCAGAGGAAAGAACACTGGTCTGGGAATCAGACACCTGGGTTCTAGTCCCCATTCACCCTCTAGCTGTCTAATGGTGGAAAAGACTGCATTTGCATTCATCTGCCCTCCTTTTTTCCCGTTGCACTTTTTGCCACAATGGGAACAGGATTTGAATTCATGTTCTCATTGCACCAGCCACTAGCACTATAATCAATTCCTCTGTGCAGGTTTGGAGCAACGAGGCCAACTGGAAAGAGCATAAGACTGGGAGGATCTATGTTCTAGTCCAAGCTCTGCCACTTGTCTGCTGGGTAACACTGGGCAAGTCACTTCATTTCTCCATGCCTCAGTTTCTTCATTTATTCTCCCTCCTACTTAGACTGTAAGCTCATGTGGAACAATGGACTATATCTGGCCTCAGTAACTGGTAAGTATTCCATCACGTCCAACATTTCTTGACACAGAATAATTGCTTAACAAATCCCACAGTCGTTATTGTTATTAGTACTAGTAGCAGCAGTAGTATTGTTGCTATTATGAAATTTCAGGACTGAGGCTCATCTGTTCTTGACAGGAGACTCCATTAATAGTGGGAGCGGGCAGAAGAAGGGTATAACAAAAGTCAACTGTATCAGGATGAAATTGCTGAATAAATAATTAAATATACACATTTAAATATACTTAAACACACAAATGCTGAGAACAGGAATTAAATATATAAATGATAAGGGAGCCTGTAATAAAGAGACATATTTCATGCAGATATGAGTTCCACACTCAGTGACAGCTGATAACACCATCAATGCCTGCAGCTGTAGGGAGGACACAGATATATTCTGTCCTCTAGCCATAGTCTACAGTTTTAACCCAATCAACTGTCAAAAAGACTCTCAGGAGATTAGGAAAAGAGTGTGGATGGGTCTGTGCAAGCCATCACCACCAATGGAAACCCTCTTCCCTATCCTAAACAATTCCTATGCAAGTGAGAGGCCCAGAATTCCAGCTGTTTGCTAATGAAGGAGCACCAGTATTCAGGGCCATCCTGGGTGTCTCAGCAACCTAATTTAGATAGAACCCTCACCCTGAATGAAGAGTTTGAAAAGATGTCATAAACACTACCTGTCTCCTCAAACTCAAAAATGACTCACCACATGACCATGCTTGGTGAATGGTAGTCTTACAGAACAGTGACACATAAAAAAGTAGCATTGCCTAGTGGAAACGGCAAAGGCCTGGGCATCAGAGGACTTTGGTTCAAATCCTGGCTCTGCTACCTCTCTGCTGTATGACCTTGGATGAGTCATTTCACTTCTCTGTGCTTCAGCTACTTCATCTGTAAAAAGGGGATAAAGACTGTGAGCCCCATGTGAGAGAGAAACTGTGTCAAACGTGGTGATTTTGTGTCTACTCCAGTGCTTAGTACAATATCTTTCAAATAGTAAGTGCTTAACAAATGCCTTTTTAAAAATTGAGGGACAAAGATGTTGATAAACAGAAAATTTCTCCACTTCCTCTTCCCCTGTGCCCCTGCAGCCCTGGACTCAGAAAGACCTTGAGCCTAGGTGCTTCCCCATATCGCAGCTGGATCCCCTGAATTCAGAATTCACTGTGGAAACCCTGGCCAGATGAGACCTTGGATTTTAGTGCAATACCAATCTCAGGCTTTAGTACAAACCAGGCCCCCAGCAAAATGAGTAAGATCTCAGGAGACCTGCTTTTGAATGGAGAGAATTTTAATGAAGTGCACCGCTGTACTCAGAGTAGGGGATGAACTGTGGATGGGAAAGGAGAGAGATTGCATTTCCAGGGCCCCTATCTACTCTGCTAATCGCTTAACAGCAGCACCATGCGAGTTCCTGGAGAAAATTACTTCCATTGTCATCTCTGGCAGTGCTCCAACTGACATCAATTCCAGCAATGAAATGTAAGTCCTTGACACAGCACAGATATTTCTGACAGTCCTTTCCATGCCATGTCCACAGAGAACTGCTTTGGTGTTTGTTGCACCTGGTGCTTTTTTTGGCTTCTGGCTCTTGGGGTCATTAGTTGCTTGTCTTTCCCTTGACCTCGATTTCTGCTTGCCTTGTATCAGTCAGCCTGAACCGACCTCCGTTTTTATCTCCCCAAAGAAGGTGTACCTATTCTGCACACTTTGATGGTGTGCTTTACTATATCTTTAAATAGTACGGTCTAGCCACTCTACTTGGCATCTCCCAACTTCAGTTCACCATACAGCAGCTGCTGGCATGTGTTTTCCTTGCAAGTCCTAACCAGCAAAACTGTACGGTATGAAGTGTAATTTCAATGTTGGCAGACTAGCATGATCCAAGAACTTGTTAATGGTTTATGTGCCTTGTGGTTTAATGTTAAGAATGGCACTCAAGGTGCCTTTGAAGCTGCTGGAAATGCAAATGGTGGTTGTATGTGGTAGACTGTAAGTTTGTAGTAGGCAGAGATTGTGTCTGCTGACTCAGTTGTAGTGTACTCTCCCAAATGCTTAGTAAAGTGCTCTGCACATAGTAAGTGCTCAATAAATATGATAGATGAATTGATTAATTCCAGATCTGCGAGCTGGATGCTACCATCACTTGGAGGACCTTCCAATTCAGCTATAGCTTGATACGACATTGCCACCACATCCATCAGGCTTCCATCGAACCTTTTGGGTGGTGCTTCTGATTTGGCTTCCCTAACCATTGTTAGACAATGGGCACCTCAGATATTAGAGCACAGAAACAGCTGTTTTGGGCTTGGAAATATTTTGCCTGTAGGTAGGGCTTCCTAGGTTCTGGCTGGTACAATAACTTAGTCTTCTTGAGACTAAGAGACCAAGAGAAGCAGCTTGGCTCAGTGGAAAGATGATGGGCTTGGAAGTCAGAGGTCATGGGTTCTAATCCTGGCTCTGCCATTTGTCAGCTGTGTGACTTTGGACAAGTCACTTCACTTCTGTGTGCACAGTTCCTTCATCTGTAAAATGGGGAGTAAGACTGTGAGCCCCATGTGGGACAACCTGATTACCTTGTACCCCCTAGTGCTTAGAACAGAGCTTGGAACACAGTAAGTGCTTAATAAATACCATTATTATCATTATTGGACTGACTGTCAATGCAGAGTCCTGGATGGATGTTGCAGAGAGAAGCTCTGCACCAATCAATCAGTCAGTCATATTTATTTAGCACTTACTGTGGTCAGAGCACTGTACTAATTGCTTGGGAGAGTACAATATGAAAGAGCTGGCAAACACATTCCCTGTCCATAATGGTCTTACAGTCTATAATAATAATAATAATAATGTTGGCATTTGTTAAGCGCTTACTATGTGCAAAGCACTGTTCTAAGCGCTTGGGGGATACAAAGTGATCAGGTTGTCCCACGTGGAGCTCACAGTCTTAATCCCCATTTTACAGATGAGGGAACTGAGGCTCAGAGAAGTTAAGTGACTTGCCCAAGGTTACACAGCAGACATGTGGCGGAGCCGGGATTCGAACCCATGACCTCTGACTCCAAAGCCCGTGCTCTTTCCACTGAGCCACGCTGCTTCCCACGCTGCTATAGGGTGATATAGACATTAATATTAATAAATAAATCTTGGGTATAAACATAATAATAATAATGGCATTTATTAAGTGCTTATTATGTGCAAAACACTGTTCTAAGTGCTGGGGAGGTTACAAGGTGATCAGGTTGTCCCATGGGGAGCTCACAGTCTTAATCCCCATTTTACAGATGAGGAACCTGAGGCACAGAAAAGTTAAGTGACCTGCCCAAGCTACACAGCTGAAAATTGGCAGAGCGGGGATTTGAACCCATGACCTCTGACTCCAAAGCTGGTTCTGTTTCCACTGAGTCACTCTGTGGGTGAATAAAGGGTGCAAATTCAAGTATAAGGGGGTTGCCGATGGGAGTGGGAAAAGGAGAAATGAGAATCTAGTTGGGGAAGGCCTCTTGGAGGAGATGTGCTGTCAATAAGGTTATGAAGGTGGGAAGATTGATTGTCTGGTTCATATGAGATGTGGGATACACAGTGGGTCCCTTAGTTCAGCCTAAGAATTTTCCCAGAATTCCAGCCACTGAGGGATTTACTTTCCAGAAAGATTGGCCCCAAACCAAGAACCTAAAATGGAATTTGTGGGGTGTGACATTGGGGTCATTTCTTCTGCCAGTCAGAGGTGAGCTGTGGGATAAAACTCACGAAGAATAAAATAGCCCAAAGAAAAATCCACCTACATGCCAAGCAGGGTTAAAAAAGAGAGAGGAAAGGGAGAATTCCATGACTGATAGATAGTCAAAGGCTTGGACATGAGAAAGGGGCATTCAGTGGAGTTGTACCAGTTGCCCAAGTAAAAGTTCCACAAGGCGAAGGGCAGCTATTTGGAGACACCCCTGGGAAATTAAATACTCAAGCAGCTATCAACCTATGTGTTTTCATTCCCAGTTTGCATAAATAGCACAGCAGGAATTTACCAGTATATGGTGTGAGAGTGTGTGTGGGGGTTTGTGTGTGCGTGTGTGCATGGGTGTGCATCTGTATGTGTGTGATTATAACATGGCCAGCCAGACAACCTTTCCTGTGGAACAAAAAAGGTCATGTTCAAAAACAAACTAGCACTTCTGCAGTTCTATTAAAATGGAATAAACATGCTTTATTCTCCCCAGTGTTCTATTCCCAGATACAGGGACTCTGACTTGGAGAATGAAGTGTAATTTATTTCTAATTCTGTTTATTTTGAATAGCAGAATTGGAATTTATGAACTTCTAGCACTGGCAACTTAGGGAGGCTAAACTATTCTTCTTTTTTTTCTCTACTTTGACTTCAGTTGCTTTTTCTTTTCTTCTTTTTTAGTGGAATCACAAAGTGTCTTCAACAGCTTTTGTTTTGTGAGTTTTCCTTGTGTTATTTTCCTGAGGAAAGATGTAAAGGATGAATTCTCTGTTAATGGCATCAAAGGTGAAACATCACGGTGAGACATCATCCATCAGGGCTACGCAGAGCTGAAAGGGGAAGGCAGATCAGGGCCGCTGGCTCCTCGAATTCTGAGAAAGCGTTGACATCAATATCTCCTCAGTTGGTGAATTAACTGAGCTACTTACCCAAGGCGGGCCTGCAAACTCATTAGTCAGTCAGCAAATCGCTCTGGTATTCTCTCTTGTGCTGTCTTTCTTAGCCTGGGAGGGTGTCTTTGATGGTGAATTTCTCTGGCGGAGGAGAGGAGGTGGGGTGGTGGAGGTCACTGAAAAGGCTTTTGAATGCCTGACAGTCCCCACCACATTGTGCACACACAAAGGAAGCCACCTGTCTTTAAGAACTGAACACATTTGAGAGGGCTATGTACTAGCGTGATCCTTAAAACAGTAGATACAATTCTAACCTTCAAGGATTATAGTCTAGAAAGGGAGACAAGACAACAGCAAACTCATAAAGAAAAGTGAATGCAATGAATACAATAGGGATAGTTTTTCTATGAGGCACACTTTCTCTACACTCTTTGGGTAGAACTTTGTGGGGAAATTAGGGAACACTCTTCTGATAATGTAGAAGGCAGTAAGACAAACTTGGCCGAGTGGAATGAACATGGGCGTGCAGAGTCAGGACACCAGGGTTCTGCTCCCAGCTCATCTCTTGGTCTGCCATTTGGGTTGATTCATATGGGATCAGGTCAGACATGGTCTCTGTCCTACATGGGACACACAGTCTAAGGGGTATGAAGAGAAGGTATTTCACGCCTACCAACTCTGTTATATTGTACCCTCCCAAGTACTTAGTACAGTGCTCTGTACAGACTAAGCACTCAATAAATGCCATTGATTGATTGACACCAGTCACTGTGGTTTTTGTGAAGCTCTCACTATGTGCAAAACATTGTACTAAGTGCTGGGGTTGATCCATATGGGGACAGGTCAGGCACAGTCAGTGTCCCACATGGGAAACAGAGTCTAAGGGGGGAAAGAAAAGGTATTTCAACCCCATTTTACAGATGAGGAAACTGAGGCACAGAAAAGTGAAATGACATGCACAAGGTCACTCAGCAGGCAAGTGCCAGAGTCAGGATTAGAAACCAAGTCTTCTGTCTCCCAGGCCCATGCTCTTTTCACTCCGGCCACATTGTTTCTCCTGGCTTCCAAGCATACTGGAGCCATAGTCAAACAAATTTTTAGCTGGGTGGACTAGAAATCTGACCAAGGAATAACCATGAGCAAGGTGGCCTAATGTTCTCTTTCACCATAGGAAATAAGGTCTTCTCTTTCACTACTCCTTCACTGTGCATTCACAGTTCTGACCTCTGCCTGTCCAGCTAATCCTGATTTTATCCAGGTATTCACTCTACTTTACCCTGAACTATTTTGTGTCCCATGGTCCCACACCACTCTCCTTGCATATCATAATGATGATGATGATGATGGTATTCGTCAAGCACTTACTATGTGTCAAGCACTGTTTTAAGTGCCAGGATAGATATAAGTTAATCAGGTTGGGCATCTTCCATGTTCCACAATGGGTCTCACAGTCATTCATTCATTCATTCAATCGTATTTATTGAGCACTTACTGTGTGCAGAGCCCTGTACTAAGCGCTTGGGAAGTACAAGTTGGCAACATCTAGAGACGGTCCCTACCCAACAGCGGGCTCACAGTCTAGAAGGGGGAGACAGACAACAAAGCAAAACATATTAACAAAATAAAATAAATAGAATAAATATGTACAAATAAAATAGAGTAATAAATTCATACAAACATATATACATATATTCAGGTGCTGTGGGGAGGGGACGGAGGTAATGCGGGGGGATGCGGAGGGGGAGGAGGGGGAAAGGAAGGAGGGGGCTCAGTCTGGGAAGGCCTCCTGGCGGAGGTGAGCTCTCAGTAGGGCTTTGAAGGGAGGAAGAGAGCTAGTTTGGCGGATGTGTGGAGGGACAGCATTGCAGGCCAGGGGGAGGGTGTGGGCCAGGGGTCGATGGTGGGACAGGCGAGAACGAGGCACAGTGAGGGGATTAGCGGCAGAAGAGCAGAGGGTGCGGGCTGGGCTGTAGAAGGAGAGAAGGGAGGTGAGGTAGGAGGGGGCGAGGCGATGGAGAGCCTTGAAGCCGAGGGTGAGGAGTTTTTGTCTGATGCGTAGGTTGATTGGTAGCCACTGGAGATTTTTGAGGAGGGGAGTAACATGCCCAGAGCGTTTCTGCACAAAGACGATCCAGGCAGCAGCGTGAAGTATGGATTGAAGTTGGGAGAGACAGGAGGATGGGAGATCGGAGAGGAGGCTGATGCAGTAATCCAGTAATCCAGTCTTAATCCCCATTTTACAGATGAGGTAACTGAGGCACAGATAAATTAGTGATTTGCCCAAAGTCACACAGCAGGCGGAGCCAGATTTAGAGCCCACGTCTTTCTGACTCCTGGGCTTTTCCTTTATCCACTATGCCATGCCGCTTCCTGGATGGATTCTATGTGCTCTCTTTGGACACTTGAAGCATTCACCCAGTGTCGCTCCTCCTGGGTCTATCTGTTTTAGGGGAAGGAAGAGGTAGGGCAGAGCCTCACAAGAACAGAACATTCTACCAACTCTACTGCATTGTTCAGTCCCAAATGTTTAGTACAGTGCTCTGCGCACAGTAAGTGCTCAATAAATATCACTTGATTGATTGACTGACTGAAACACGGCTGGAATTTAATGAGAAGAAGCAGGGGACCTAGGCCACTCTGGGTCCCAGCCATTGCCTGCCCCCTTCTTGCCCCTAAAGACAGGTCACCCAGGCTTTCATGACTTAAGGTTTTATGGAGGGAGGGGAAGGGGCTAAATTGTATTGCATTTCCTGCTTCCTTTTGGCTCTCAAGTGACAAGGGGCAGGTGGACTAAATGCTGTGGTCCAGGGTGTCTCCTTGTGAAATAAATTCCCTCCTAATCTCTTGAAAGCACAGAAAAGAAAAGAAAGCCTAATCCATATTGTAAAACAATAAACCTTCTTAAGCTTCCTGAGTAGTCTCTAGTTTCATGAACACAGTTGTCCTCTCCCATTGCTTTCAAGTCTAGAAGGAGCAGGGAGATGAGAATTAAACCTTTAAAATGGTCCTGGTGATTGGCGGGCAATACTAGCAGACACTCAAAGGATATTCTATTTTGACCTTTTGTATATATCTTTAAATTGCATATTACACATTCTTTGTTTAGATTAATGTTTGTCTCCCCAGTCAGACTGAAAGATTGTTGTGGGCAAGGAACATGTCTGCCAACTCTATTGTACTCTCCCAAATGCTTAGTGCAGTGCTCTCCATCTAATAAATGCTCAATAAGTACCATTGATTGATTTATGTGGGGGTGCTTCCTACTCCATGTCTGTTATGCATGGCGCCATTCAGAGCTAAGTGCAGGGATCTGTTTTAAATCTCTCCATCTCAGTGGGATTTTTGCAATTTTGCCCTAATGGTGTCCTCCGAGTGAAAGGTGAATGAGGGCAGGAAGCAGCAGTGTGACCTAGTTTATAGAGCATGGGCCTGGGAGTAAGAGTACCTCTGTTTGAATACTAGCTCTGTTCTGCTGTAAGACCTTGGGAGTGTCACTTAACTTCTCTGTGCCTCAGTTATCTTTTTCACAATTTATGAAAAGTGTTATGAGATAATCACCCACCCATTTGTTTTGGAATTTTAAATGTCCAACAGTCTCAGTCCCATTCATTCATTCAATAGTATTTATTGAGTGCTTACTGTGTGCAGAGCACTGTACTAAGCGCTTGGGGAGTACAAGTTGGCAACTTATAGAGACGGTCCCTACCCAACAACGGGCTCACACTCTAGAAGGGGACATGCACCACTCCAGACTCTGTGTAACTCTGGTTAAAATTTCCAGACACTTTAAATATTTTTGGTCAGTATTTTTTCATTTCTTTTCAGAACTGTGAAATGGGGATTAAGATTCTGAGACCCAGTAGGAAATGGACTGTGTCCAACCTGGTTAACTTTTATCTACCCTCATGCTTTGAACAGTGCCTGGCACATAGAAAGCACTTAACAAATACCATTTTTTTTAAAAAAAGAAAACTTTATGATATTTGACACTGAGCCTAGAGTAATTTTCTAGAAGAATTATACTCCATTATCTCTGTGGTAAAGGCAAGTAAAATGTTTTTGAACCTCTGTGCTTTCCTTCATTGTTTATCATGTTTACTGAGAGATTAGAATATTTATTTTTAACTTTCACAAACCTCTCTGGTAACCCTATTGTTACCTAACCCTACTGTCCATCAATCAATTATCACTGACTCAATCATCAGTGTTAACTGAGGGCCTACTCAGTGCAGATAACTACAGTAGCCACTTTGGAGACACAAAATAGAAGGCAAAGACATTCATTCATTCATTCATTCAATCATATTTATTGAGCGCTTACTGTGTGCAGAGCACTGCACTAAGCACTTGGAAAGTACGATTCAGCAACAAATAGAGACAATCCCTATCCAACAACGGGCTCACACCCTGCCCTTGAGAAACTTAAAATGGAATAGAAGAGACAGGCAGATAAAAATTTCTAAATGAACAATAAGCAAAAAGTAAAAGAAGAAAGGCCAATTATTAAAAAATCCTAATGAAAAATTAAATAACAAAAAAACTAAACAAATGTACACATGAATGGTAAGGAGTCTGATGGATTGGCAAGGTCAAGAATGTGGGTTAGTGGGAATTATTCAGGAGAGAAGCATCATGTTATGGAGGAAGGAACATGGTCCTTGAAGACAGAGGACCTGGATTCTAACTATGGCTCAGCCACTTGCCTGCTGTGTGACCTTCAGCAAGTCACCTAACTTCTCTGTGCTTTAGCTTCCTCATCTGTAAAATAAACAAAAACTCCTTATTATTGGCTTCAAAGTTCTCCATCACCTTGCCCCTTCTTACCTCACCTCCCTTCTCTCCTTCTACATCCCAGCCTTCACATTCCACTCCTCTAGTGCTAACCTTCTCACTGTGCCTCGATCTCACTTGTCCGGCTGTTGACCCCTGGTCCACATCCTACCTCTGGTCAGGAACACCCTCCCTCCTTGAATGAATCAACCCAACAATCACTCTTACCCCCTTCAAAGCCCCAATGAAGGCTCACCTCTTCCAAGAGGCCTTCCCAGACTAAGCCCTCTTTTCCTCAGCTCTCCCTCCCTTCCACATCACCTCGACTCGCTCCCTTTGCTCTTATCCCCACCCCACCCCACAGCAGTTATGTATATATCTATATATCTAGATATCTATAATTATATTTATTTATACTGATGCCTGTTTACTTGTTTTGATATATATATAATTTTATGTATTTATAATGTCCTTTCACTTGTTTTGATGTCTGTCTCCCCCCTTCTAGACTGTAAGCCCGGTGTGGGCAGGGATTGTCTCTCTTTATTGCTGAATTGTACTTTCCAAGCACTTAGTATAGTGCTCTGTACACAGTTAGCTCTCAATAAATATGATTAAATGAATAAAATAAGGATTCAATAGCTGTTCAACCCTCTTCTTAGTTTGTGAGCTCATTGTGGGCAGGAACTGTTTCCATCCATTGTTGAATTGTACTCTCCCAAGTGCTTAGTACAATGCTCCGCACACAATAAGCACTTAATAAATATGATTGAACGAGTTAGACTGTGAATTCCATGTGAGCCAGGGACTTTGTCTGACTTGGTTATTGTGACATCTACCACAGTGCTTGGCACAGAGTAAGTGCTTAGCAAATGCCACAATTATCATTATTATGAGGAAAGTCCACTTGGTGGAGGTGGCTATTCAGAAGGACTTTGAAGGAGGGAAAGGGCATGTTTGGGTCAAGTCAAAGATATCAAGTATAGCCATGTGTGGGAAAACCACAACCTAAAACATTTTTTCATAAAGAGGTCCCATGCATTTAGTCCCACATCCTCAAGATCAACAGCCTTAAATTGGATCCTACTTGAGTCAAAATCATTGACCGGAGACATCTTGTCTCCTGCTTTCAGACAGCCCAACTTGGGGAATATCAGAGGCACTCAACTGCCTGAGTGGTGAATACTCAAAACCTATTGCTTTCAGCTCCTTGGCTGACTCCTTGAATCACATCCAGAAGTGAGAGACAGCCAGTAAAGCTGGACCACTGGGTAATGTAATTCTATGAGCTTGCTAAAGCCAGATTTATGTGATGGATTCTTATTCCAGGGAATCTGTGAGGGCCTATACTCTATAGGATAAAATCTCCAGTAAAATATGTGTGATGAGCCAGGAGACCAGTAAATTCAATTGTCTGCTTGAAATGGGATTCAACTAAAACTTGGATTGAAATGGGCTGAGAGCTTTAAAGAGTCCCTTAAGGCAGAAACCTGCCAACTGGAGGTTATTCTCACTACAGCTCTTACCGTTCACCTCAAGTCCAAATATCTGCAAATGTAGTTAACATGAGGTCACGGGATAGAGGACAGTCATCGAACATGGACCCAAGTCTCTTGACACCAACCCTACACAATGCAGCTTGCTCACACCAAGATCATCCCACACTGAAATCCTAAAGCTATGGTCAGCCAGAGTTCCCAAGCAAATATGGTGCTTGGCTCTAGAGGGGTAATGTGGTTTACTGGAAAAAACATGGCTCTGGGATCAATCAGTGATCACTTTATCTAACAGACCACTGCACTGAGCCCTCAGGAGAGCACCTTATTGTTTGTAGATGTATCTGCTCTTAAGGAGCTTACACAATAATGGGGAGTTGGGACACCCACATTCTAGTCCTGATTGTGCTGCTGGCCATCTGCGTGGCCTTGGGTAAGTCATTTAACCTAAGTCTCATTTTCCTCATCCATAAAATGGGGCCTCTAGCCTTTACCTCTTAGATTGTGATCACTTTCATTTATTTATTTTTAATAGCATTTGTTAAGTGCTTACTCTGTGCTAGGCACTGTACAAAATGCTGGGGTAGATACAAGATAATCAGTTTGAATACAGTCCCTGTTTCACATTGGACTCACCGTCTTAATTCCCATTTTCCAGATGAGGTAACTGAGGCACAGAGAAGTTAACTGACTTGCCCAAGGTCACATAGCAGTCAAGTGGCAGAGCCAGGATTAGAACTCAAGTCCTCTGACTTCTAGGCCCATACTCTTTCCCCAGGCCATGCTGTTCCACACTGCTTCTTGTGTGGAATAGAGACTGTGCATGATCTGATTACCTAAGTGGCACTTGGCGCTGTGCTTGGCACAAGAAGGCTACCCTAACTAACCATAGCTAACTGTGCACTCAACCAAAAAAGACTTAGTATTATTACTATTAATATTAATAATAATTGTGGTATTTGTTAAAGCCCTTATTATGTGCAAAGGACTGTACTAACTGCTGCACTACACCCAAGATAATTCAGTCCATGCCTCCCAACTCCTCAAAAACCTCAAATGATTGCCCAACCGTCTCCACATCAAACAGAAATTCCTTGGATTTAAGGCATTCAATCAGCTCTCCCTCTGCTACTTAGCCTCGCTTCTCTCTGGTTACAAATTCAGCACGCATACATCACTCCTCTAATACCAACCTATTAGCCATTCCACCACCTTGTTTCTCTTGCCATAGGCCCCTTGCTCATGTCTTCCCTCTGCCTTGGAACTCCCTTACCCTTCATATCATATCAGAAACTCTACACCATCAGCTTCAAAGTATTCCATCACCTTGCCCCCTTCTACCTCACCTCATTACTCTGCCACTAAAACTCAGCCCGCACACTTCACTCCTCTAATACCAAAGTCTCACTGTATCTTGATCTCATCTATCTCAACAAGGATCCCTCACCCACGTCCTACCTCTGGTCTTGAGTGCCCTCCCTTCTCGAATCTGGCAGATTCTCCCTCACTTCAAACCCTTATTGAAGGCACATCTCCTCCAAGAGGCTTTCTCTAACTAAGCCGTCTTTCCCTCTTCTCCCACTCCTTCTTGTAATCCTGACTAGCTCCCTTTGTTCATCCCTCCACCCAGCCCCACAGCACTAATACCCATATCTGTAATTTATTTATATTAATATCTGTCTCCCCCTCTAGACTGTAAGCTCATTGTGAGCAGGAAATATCTGTTATTGTTATATTGTCCTCTCTCAAGCACTTATTATAGTGCTCTGCATGTAATAAACACTCAATAAAGATGATTGAATTAATGAATATCCAGCAGATCCCCATGCTCTGCATCTTCAAACCCTATTAAAATAATATTTCCTCCAAGAAGCCTTTCCTGACCAACCTCTTATTTCCCTCCTTATTCTCTCTCACTTCTGTATTGCCTCTGACCTTGGTCTGTACCCTTACAGCATTTTTTTACTCACCCCTGCCCCACAGCACTTACATACATACCCATCTGTCATTTATTTCAATGTGTGTCTTCCCCACTAGACTGTAAGGTCCTTGAGGCCATGGATCATTCTGTACTCTCCCAAATGCTTAGTACCGGGCTCTGCACACAGTAAGCATTCAGCAAATACCATTGTTTGGTTGAGTGATTAATTGAGGAAGGTGAAGAGAGAGGCAAGCTTTGGCCAGCCGCTGGCCTGGGTTTCTCCCTCCAAATGGGATGCTTTCAGTAGCTACAAAGAGACTTTGCAGAGAGTAGAAGATCCCAATTCACCCTCCCCCACCACCCTCACTTAAAATCCCAGAAGCTTCTGTTTTCTCTCATCTTTTCCACTGCCTCTGCAGGAGGCACAATTATTAATAATAATTACTATAATAATTGTGCTACTTGTTAAGTGCTTACTTTGTGCCAGGCACTGTACTAAGCACTGGGGTGAATACAAGCAAATCGGGTTGGACACAGTCCCTGTCCTACATGGGGCTCTCAGTCTTAATCCCCATTTTACAGATGAGAGAACTGAGGTATAGAGAATTGAAGTGACTTGCCCAAGGCCACCCAGCAGACAAGTGGCAGAGCTGGGATTAGAACCCATGACCTTCTGACTCCCAGGCTCATGCTGAACCAGCTTTCAGGACCGAAAATGCAGCCAATCCTTTTGTTTTTTTAAAAAATGATATTTGTTGAGTACTTACTATGAAGCAGGCACTGTCCTAAGCATTTAGATAGTTAATCATATTGGACACAGTCCATGTCCCACATGGGGATCCCAGGCTTAATCCCCATTTTATAGATGATGTAATTTAGGGACAGAGAAGTGAAATGACTTGTCTAAGGTCACACAGCAGAAAAGAGGCAGAGCTGGGAATAGAACCCAAGTCCTTCTGACGTCCAGGACCATGCTGTAGCCCAGGTTAGGTACATAATCTTTAATTCCTGAGGAGCCTTTCCCTTGCCCCTTAGCCAACAGCATAATTAGATTTTGGATTCTAGATCGGCTACTTCGTAACACCTTGGGACGGTGTGGGGCAGTGTGAGAATGAAACCCCAACGTCATTCTCCCTTTTTTAGCTCTTGTGGGTTCCAGCCAGACACATCGTGTTATTTTAACATAGTTGTCGTGTGTGAGGGAGAGAGAGAACTTACATAACCCTTGAGGCGAGCTCCCTGAGGAAACCTAGAAACCTTAAATGTCAACTTGCGGTTAATGAAGAACAGACACTTCTTTAATAGACCTTACATTCACAGGTTCAGCCCCAGGGCTATTGCAGAGAGCAGGCTTTCAACCTCTTAGGGACTGTGGGGCTGGACCAGCAACCCATGAAACTACGGGCTCACACTCAGTCTGTCAGTCAATCATATTTACTGAGTGCTTACTGCCTGGGGAGCACTGTGCTAGGTGCTTGGGAGAGTATAATATAACAATATACATACACATTCCCTGTCCACAACGAGCTTACAGTGTAGAGAAGGAGACAGGCATTAATATAAATAAATAAATTACACTCTCAGTACTGTTAGCATCAGAATTCCAAAAGAGACCCTATGGCTGTAGGAGATTAGACCAGGATTTTTGACTCCTGAGTGGGAAAACCGTCACCATGACATCCACCTTCTGGGGGCCACATAGAGTTAGCAACCCTCTGATTAGCATCAATTAATCAATCAACAGTATTTATTGAGCACTTGTGCTGTCCAGAGTACTGTGCTAAGTGCTTAGTAAAGTACAATAGAGTTAATTTGTTACATTGGAGAATCAGGGTAACCTGGGAGGCCTGGGAGTCAGAGGACCTGGATTTTAATCCTGGATCTGCCAGTTACCTACTGTGAGAACTTCGGCAAATCACTGAACTTCTCTAATCTTCTGTTCCCCTATCTGCAAAATGGGGAGTCAATAACTGTTCTCCCACCTACTTACTTTGTAAATCCCATGTGAGACCTGATTATCTTGTATCTACCCCAACACTCACTACAATGCTTGGCACAGAGTAAGTGCTTAATGAATACCACAATTATTTTATTTTTATTTTTTAGTAAGCAAGATTTCTGCTCTCAAGAATCTTACAATCTAAGGGGAAAGAAAGAGTAAAGATGGAAGGGTGAAAAAAACCATAGCATGTCTCTTCCCATACAACAGATTGTTTAGTTTCTCATACTATTAGAAGTCATCTGCTCTTTTGGTGGTTCATAACCAGGCTAGAAACATATGCCGTGGATCAAGGGTTTAGCACAATGGGATGGCACACAATGCCAAAATTCCAGAGATAGTTATTTGACTTTTTCCTTGAAGGGGAAAGAAAAGACAACACAGTAAACCCTCTTGGGATTAAAATTTTGTTTTTCATCATTTTGAGTCCCTTAAATTGAATAATGCAGGTTGGAGCAGAAATCACCCCATCTTTGTTCATTGCTAGGATGTCCCCAGTTTTATGGGGCTGTAAGATCTGGTCCCCTGCCCCCTGAGAAGGTTTGTACTGTAAAGACTGAAGAACCCAGCAGCTCCCCACTATAGTGGAGCTGTCATGGGGATGGTGACTGTGTGTCATTGGTGTCTCCAAATGGATCTCATGGCACAACAATGCCCTTCTCTGCTGATGCGTTGGGTAAAATGTTTATCTTGGCTTTGGCTTGCCAGGAAAGGTACAGTTATGATGGCATTTATTATAATGATATTTGTTAAGTGCTTACTATATGTCAAGCGCCATTCTAAGTGCTGAGGCAGATTCAAGTAAATCAGGTCATACACAGTCCCTGCCCCACATGGGGCTCATAGTTTAATTATAATTGATTCTCACACCAGTACCCTCATTTTCCAGGAATATTCCATTCATTCATTCATTCATTCATATTTATTTGAGTGCTTACTGTATGCAGAGCACTGTATTAATCACTTGGGAGAGTACAATACAACAATAAAGAGACAATTTCCCTGCCCACAGTCACAATGAGCTTGCAGTCTGCAGGGGTGTTGGGGGGGGGGGGGGAAGACATCAATACAAATAAATAAAATTACAGATATGTACATAAGTGCTGTGGGGCTGGGAGGAGGGAAGAGCAAAGGGTGCAAGTCAAGGTGATGCAAAAGGGAGTGGAAGATAAGGAAAGGTGGAGCTTAGTCTGGGACAGCCTCTTGGAGGAAATGTGCCTTCAATAAGGCTTTTAACGGGGTGGTGGGGGTGGGGGAGTAATTGTCTGTTGGATTTGAGAAGCAAAAGCATTCCAGGCCAGAGACAGGATGTGGGCCGTGGGTCAGCAGCGAGACAGGCGAGACCGAGGCACAGTGAGAAGGCTAACACTAGAGGAGCTACTCTGGGTCTCTGAGTTTGATAGAATGAAGATTTTCCAGTCCCTTCCTTTTCCTCTCCTTCTCCTCACATCACTAACATACACTCATTATGGATGGGGAAAGAGAATATTTTAGAAAGCAGCACACATGTAAACCTTTTACCCCACCCCCCATTCCTGGATTTCCCAAGAATTCTCCCCTTACTGGGAAATATCTACAATAGCTGTTCCCTTCTGTCAGCCTATATCCTTCTGGCAGTTATAAGGAAAGGTTAGGAGAGAGGAGTTCAGACAAAGAAGCTGGAGAATAGACAAAAGAGATGCTATGTGGACATGTAAGTAATTCTCGCCTCTGCTCTTTGTAAGGTTGCTTTGCAACCATATTTGCTGCACCCACCAAAAACCTCAGGGGGAAGAAAAAAATTCTCTATAATTGTCGTGTACAAATTGTAAAGTAACAGTTCCACCGAAATGTTGCTGGGATGGAAGGGCTCCAATTAAATTTTTTCCAGATGGAGCTAATGTATATGTGGAGACCCTTTATTTCCACTCTTTAGAATTTTCGTTGTGGCTTTTATTATATATTTTATTATTGTAAAAACAATATGTTAATGTAACAGAAAGCTAGAAAAGCATTTTAGGGGGAAAGGATCAGGGGTGGCAATAGAAAGAAACCTATAGGTTTGGCTTTGGCTTCTGCTCCTTTCTTAATTCATCAGACTGGGCCTAATTATCTTTCTGGTTGGGACTGAGACTCATTCTGACAGCTAGCAGTGGTTCACATGAACATTTCACTTAGTTCACTGTGAGGAGGGAATGTGTCTATCAACTCTGTTGTATTCTACTTTCCCAAATGCTTAGTGTAATGTTCTTCATACAGTAAGTGCTCAATAAATACCACTGATTGATCGATCGATTAATTATTATGTACCCAATATGGTATGGCCTCAAGTAGGGTGGTTACTGATGGCCCTCACAGATAGCGGGCAGACAAAAGTGGCATTGTGCGCATTATGATAGGGACCCTTCTAGACTGCGAACTCGTTGTTGGGTAGGGACCGTTTCTATATGTTGCCAACTTGTACTTCCCAAGCACTTAGTACAGTGCTCTGTACACAGTAAGCACTCAATAAATACAATTGAAAGAATGAATGAACCCAGTGTAATGTAATGTTGTCATGCTCGCCATTTTACAGAAGCCCACTCGAATTCGTCCGTAACTAGAACATCTCTCTGAGAAGACATCCTCAGGAACCCCATTCACTCCAGAACTGCTTTGTTCACTTCCAGTGGTCCCCCTGAACTAGGGTGCTACTTTTAAGACTGTGCTCAGCAATAGAGGCATAATCTATTGTTTCCTCCAGATTAAATTATTTTAGTATCTACCTCTCTCCCTCACTAGACTGTAAGCTCCTTGAGGACAAGAGGATCATGTCAACTAACTCTATGGTATTCTATATTGAGTATTGAGCACTACTGTGCTCAGTTCTCTGTAAATACTATCGAATGTTCTATTGCAACATGGCCTAGTGGATAGAGCATGGTCCTGGGAGTCAGAAGGACCTGAGTTCTAATCCTGGCTCCACCACCTGTCTTCTGTATGACCTTGGGCAACTCAGTTAACATTTCTGTGCCTTAGTTCCTTCATTTGTAAAATGAGGATTAAGACTGTGAGCACCAAGTGGGACAAGGACTTTGCTCAACCCGATTAGCTTGTATTTACCCCAGTGCTTAGAACAGTGTCTGGCATATAGTAAGCATTTAACGAATATCGCAAGCATTATTATCATTATTCTTATAACTGAGTCACAGAATCAGTGGCAGGAACCAAACCAGAGGTAGGTTGGATGCTGAAAGCAAAAATATCGAACATGAAACCACCTCGTACTATATCCACTCTGGACAGGGGATAGACCAGCTGAAAAACAAATGGCCTAGGGCAAAACTGGATAGGGACAGAAATCATATCTACCATGAACATATTGTAATGTAATGTAATGTAATTCTAATCCTCCTCGACCTCTCAGCTGCCTTCGACACTGTGGACCACTCCCTTCTCCTCCACATGCTATCCAACCTTGGCTTCACAGATTCTGTCCTCTCCTGGTTCTCCTCTTGTCTCTCTGGTCGTTCATTCTCAGTCTCTTTTGCAGGCTCCTCCTCCCCCTCCCATCCCCTTACTGTGGGGGTTCCTCAAGGTTCAGTTCTTGTTCGACTTCTGTTCTCGATCTACACTCACTCCCTTGGTGACCTCATTCACTCCCACGGCTTCAACTATCATCTCTACACTGATGACACCCAAATCTACATCTCTGCCCCTGCTCTCTCCCCCTCCCTCCAGGCTCTTATCTCCTCCTGCCTTCAGGACATTTCCATCTGGATGTCTGCCCGCCACCTAGAACTCAACATGTCCAAGACTGAACTCCTTGTCTTCCCTCCCAAACCCTGCCCTCTCCCTGACTTTCCCATCACTGTTGATGACACTACCATCCTTCCCATCTCACAGGCCCGCAACCTTGGTGTCATCCTCGACTCCGCTCTCTTGTTCACCCCTCACATCTAAGCCGTCACCAAAACCTGCCGGTCTCAGCTCTGCAACATTGCCAAGATCCACCCTTTCCTCTCCATCCATACCGCTACCCTGCTCGTTCAAGCTCTCATCCTATCCCGTCTGGGCTACTGTATCAGCCTCCTCTCCAATCTCCCATCCCCTTGTCTCTCCCCACTTCAATCCATACTTCACGCTGCTGCCTGGATTGTCTTTATCCAGAAACGCTCTGGGCATGTTACTCCCCTCCTCAAAAATCTCCAGTGGCTACCAATCAACCTACACATCAGGCAGAAACTCCTCACCCTGGGCTTCAAGGCTCTCCATCACCTCACCCCCTCCTGCCTCACCTCCCTTCTCTCCTTCTACAGTCCAGCCCACACCCTCTGCTCCTCTGCCGCTAATCTCCTCACCGTGCCTCGTTCTCGCCTGTCCCGCTGTCGACCCCCGGCCCACGTCATCCCCCTGGCCTGGAATGCCCTCCCTCTGCACATCCGCCAAGCTAGCTCTCTTCCTCCCTTCAAGGCCCTACTGAGAGCTCACCTCCTCCAGGAGGCCTTCCCAGACTGAGCCCCTTCCTTCCTCTCCCCCTCCCCCCCCATCTCCCCCACCTTACCTCCTTCCCTTCCCCAAAGCACCTGTATATATGTATATATGTTTGTACATATTTATTACTCTATTTATTTATTTATTTTACTTGTACAGATCTATTCTATTTATTTTATTTTGTTAATATGTTTTGTTTTGTTCTCTGTCTCCCCCTTCTAGACTGTGAGCCCACTGTTGAGTAGGGACCATCTCTATATGTTGCCAACTTGTACTTCCCAAGTGCTTAGTACAGTGTTCTGCACACAGTAAGCACTCAATAAATACGATTGATTGATTGATTGATCTAGCTTTATTTCTATTTATTCTGATGGCTTGACACCTGTCCACATGTTTTATTTTGTTGTCTGTCTCCCCCTTCTAGACTGTGAGCACATTGCTGGGTAGGGACAGTCTCTATATGTTGCCAATTTGTACTTCCCAAGCGCTTAGTACAGTGCTCTGCACACAGTAAGTGCTCAATAATTATGATTGAATGAATGAAGTCACTTCTCTGGGCCTCGGTTCCCTCATCTGTAAAATGGGGATTAAGACTGTGAGCCCCACATGGGACAACCTTGATTACCTTGTATCCCCCCGCCAGTGCTTAGAACAGTGCTTGGCACATAGTAAGCACTTAACAAATACCAACATTATTATTATTATGCTCCTTTGGTCAAGTACCAAGTTATAGTGATTCATTACCAACAAACCACACTTAGATCTCCATCCAAAATCAAATGAGTGCTCTGAAAGCTACTAAACCTCAGAATATCCCCACGAAAATAAAAGGGGTAAGATTCTTATAGTATGAGGACAGGTATGGACTTAGAAAGAAGCAACTTTTAATGCCTGAATTCCCTTTCCAGCTGATTGTTTCTCCACAGATTTTTCTTTCTGTCCACACTGTCAGATTTTTAAAATCAAAAACCCTTGGATCTACCTGGCAACCAAGCAGAGATTCTGGCACTAATTCCTCCAATTTGTATAGTATTTTTATTTCCCAAAGCACTTTCATGTTCCTTATCTCACTGTTAGCCTCACAACCTCTCCTCACTTGCAGATCCCACTAGACTTCCTGCTTTTGGATATAATCTGCTAAGGACAAAAAGGCTTTCTTCAGTCTGCTCGAAAGAGCTCAGTACAGTGCTCTGCATATAGTAATATAGTAGTCACTCACTAAATGCTATTGATCGATTGATTGAAGGGACCTGACTTAGAACAGTGGTGAAGAGCACTGGGGCCCAGTGTAAAGAGCACAGGCCTAGGAATCAGAGGACTTGGGTTATAATCCTGCCTCTGCCACTTGCCTGCTTTATAGGCCTTGGGCAAGTCACTTAGCATGAAACAGAGAAGGAGTGTGGCGAAGTGGATAGAGCACAGGACTGGGAGTCAGGAGGTCATGGGTTCTAATCCCAGCTCTGTCTCTTCTCTGCTGTGTGGTCTTGTGTAAGTCACTTGACTTCTCTGTGCCTCAGTTACCTCATCTGTAAAAGGGAGATTGAGACTGTGAGCCCCACGTGGGACAGGGACTGTGTCCAACCTGATTGATTTGTATCCACCCCAGGGCTTAATACAGTGCCTGGCACAAGGTAAGAGCTTAACAGATACCATCATTATTATTATTATTGTTATCATTAACGTCTCTATGTCTCAGTTTTCTCATCTGTAAAATTGGGGTTCAAAACATGTTCCCCCTCCTATTTAGTCTGTGAACTCCATTGTACTTCCCAAGCGCTTAGTACAGTGCTCTGCACACAGTAAGCACCCAATAAATATGATTGAATGAATGAATGTGGGACAGGGATTGTGTCCAACCTGATTAATTTGTTTCTATCACAGCACTTAGTACAGTGCATGAGATATAGTAAGTGCTAATGAATATCACAAATATTACTGTTTTCCCCTAAGGGTTCAGATAGGCCTGTAGTAGCTGCACTAAAACTCTGACAGATAGTCAACGAACTTGAGGAGGGCTTGTTTGGGTCCATCTAGAGAAGGGAAAAATATCTAGCCACTTAGCTACAGAGACAGAAGGAAAACAGGAAATGATTCAAAAAAAATGATTGGGAGAGGCTCCTTTCTTCTCTCCTGCATTACCTCACTGCTCCTCCCAAAACCCTCTCTTTTCTCCTCTTATTTTTACCTCCCACATTACCAAGCTGTTCTTCTCTTTGGGCTTAGAGCCAAAAAGAAAATAAACATTTGAACCCGGTAGGCAATTGGACTTGCCATCATAAGCAGGAAGCTTTTCTGTTCTCTCTTCAGAAAACTACAAGCTATTTCCCCAGGTTCTCAGTCTCATGGACATCTGGAATGTCTATGATCTGAAGTGAATAAAAACATAGAATTCTCTCCCCGCTTCTGGATATAACTTTGCTTCTATCATTTTTATTAGACCATTGGGTGTTGGTTAGATAGATTAAATCAAATTGTGGTTTTGCTTTTGGGCCCATTTGGGTTTCCGCTTTTTAATGTAGCATTTGGAAAAAGGGAAAAGGGGGCTTCTCCAACCAACCGGCTAGCAAACGATGGGTGTTTCTGGAACTTGACCTGCCAGTGGCCTGCTGACTTTTGCAGGGTATTTTTGTGTGCTGCCTTTCTAGCTGCTTGTAAACTAGCCATCTGCTTGTAAAAAGATTTCCTCCTTTAACTAAGGAAATGTGTGCTAGGTTTGCCAGCCGTATGGAGGGGTGGCACAGTTTGAGAAGTAGTTTTTCAGTGAACTCTGATCTCTTCTGCACCTAAAATGAGAATCAGTGCTTTTATCTTGTGCTCAGAGTTTGTGAGTGGTGCAAGGTGAATGCCAAAATGTTGCTAGGTGTATTTCCCAGTTGTTAACGACCCATTTTTTTATATATAATTCCATATGCTGCAGAGTCCTGTTTCTCTTGCTTTTTCTTTTTTTCTGTTTTTTGGGAGGCTGGTCCTATTGCATAAGAAAGGATCCTGTATCCCTTAAAAGTTGCCCCAAAGCAGGTCATTTATATCTCCAGCAGACCTTCATCTTCAAAGCCCCTTCAGGAAGGAAAATGGCTGCCAGTGATGATGATGGGATTTCACCAATGCGTGTGGGTGGTACTGAAGAACAGTGTCTTCCAATGCGTTTGGACAAAAATAGATGCAGTCACATTCTCTAGCACTTACCTTTTCGGGATGAGCATTATATTACCTAGTAGGACCACTGTGAGATCAAAGATGCTGGCGAATGGCACTGTCATCTCTTCAACTAGGACTCCAACATGGGCCTGCCCACTCCCATAGACCTTTAGGTAGAGGTGAGTAGTTAAGGCACCCAATTCCTGCCAAATATGACCAACGAGTCTAAAAATGTAGCCACCCCATGGTGCAGTAAAATATCTTTTTATTTTGTAATGCGAGTTCATTGTGTTTATTTTCTTGGGGCCGAGACACGGCAACCTAATCTAGGTGGGCAGAGAATTCGTCTTCTGCTTCTCAAGCACTTGGAATGGAGCACTGTGCCATGAGAGTGTTCCATAAATGCCATTACTACTGCTAACCTCATGTCATGTTCTGCCAGCTCATGAGGTCTGTTTGAGGCTTCTGACGCTATCTTATTTCCTTGCATAATGTGAAAGCCAAGCCTTAAACTAGCAATTATTATTATGGTTTTTGTTAAATTCTTACTATGTGTCAAGCACAGTTCTAAGCACTGGGGTAGCTACAAATTTCTTAGGTCAGACACAGTCCCCGTCTCACAGTCTAAGTAGAAGGGAGAACAGGTATTGAATCCCCATTTAAAAGATGAGAAAACTGAGGTACAGAGAAGCAAAGTAATTTTCCCAAGGTCACCCATGAGGCAAGTAGCAGAGCCTGGGCTCTTTCCACAAGGCCATGCTGTTTCCCTTATTAATACAGCTCAAGTCATACTGCATTCAAACATTTTAGTGAATGTGCAAAAATTGTGCTCCTTACTGATTAGCCTTACTAATGGGAGGAAAGGACAGCCTATCAACAGAAGGCGATAGATAGCTAGATAGAAAGACAGACACACAAACTTCCCTAAGTTCACAGAAATAATTATTAATTTACTGCTACTGGAAACAAATGGGGAATGGTTATTTGATGTACTGGGCCAAAGAGACTCTTTCAAGTTCCATTAAATCAATCATTTAAGGAGCATTTTAGTTAGTTAAAAAGCAAATGAACTACTGAAATCTAATTTACCTGGTTAACAAATTAATAAAAGCAGAGGAGCAGAGAAGCAGAGAAGCAGAAAAACAGCACGGCTTAAAGTCAGAGGACATGGATTCTAATCCTGGCTTCACCACTTGTCAGCTGTGTGACTTTGGGCAAGTCACTTGACTTCTCTGTGCCTCAGTTACCACATCTGTAAAATGGGGATTTAGACTATGAGCCTCACGTGGGACAACCTGATTACCTTGCATCTACAACAGCACTTATTACAGTGCTTGGAACATAGTAAGCGCATAACAAATACCATTATTATTATTATTATCATCATTATTAATAATAATAATTCAGATCCCTGTATCTTTGGCTTTGTGGGAACAAAAACATTGTTTCATAAAGAAAAATGGTCATTAATCAATTAATCTATCAATGTATTTAGTGGCCACATCTCCTCCAAGAGGTCTTCCTCATTTAGACCCCCTTTCCCCAGCTCCTTCTCTCTTCTGTGTCTTCTATGCACTTGGATGTGTGACCTCTGGGCATTTGATATTCTCCCCACCCTCATCCCCACAGGACTTTTATATGTACCTAGAAATTCTATATTATAAATAACTTATTTAGAGTAATGTCTATCTCCCCCTCCAGACTGTAAGCTTGATGTGGGCAACTCTGTTGTAATGTATTCTCTGAAGAACTTAGTACAGTGTTCTGCACACTGTAAGTGATCAATAAATGTCATTGATTGATTGATTGATTGATTTAATGCTTGTTTTGTTCAGAGCACTGTAATAAGTTCTTGGCAGAGTGCAACAGAATAAGTGGATGCAATCCCTGACTTTAAGGAGCTTACAGTCTAGGTTGGTGAGGACATACATGAAAAGAAACAATAGGTAAGGGAAGCTGTGACCAACCTGATAAAACTTGTATCTACCACAGCGCTTAGAACAGGGCTGACACAGAATAAGTGCTTTAAAAATACCATGAGAAAAAAGAAAAAAAGAGACTGAGTATAAAGAACACAAGTGCTGTGGGAGTGGGGAGGGGACATAATTTCAAGATGGTGATTTCATAATCTCCAAGACACGCCAGCCTGAAAAACATTGGTGGGAATTTGTCTCTTCTATAGTGAGAGAATATTTCCCCCCAAAAAAAGTTCATTGGTGCCTAATCAGGAGGGCTGAAATGATGTATCAACTAGGGTTCTGCCCCAACTTGTGGTATTGATCAAGTGCTTACTCAATTTCACATTGTGGTAGATTCAAGAAAATCAAATCAGATACAGTCTTTATCCCATATGGGCTTACAATCTAAGAGGAAGGGAAAGTACATTTTACAGATGAAGAAATTGAGGCATAGAGAGGTGACGAGACTTGCCCAAGGTCATACAGCAGGCCAGGGGAAATGTTGAAAGTAGAACCTGAGCTTCCTAGCTCTCAGCCTTTACTCTTTACACTAAGCTACACTGTCATGAGTGAGCCTCCACCAAGTAGTGGTTTGGTGTATTGAAGCAATCAATCAATAAATCATATTTATTGAGTGCTTACTGTGTGCAGAGCACTGTACTAAGCACTTGAAAGAGTACAATATAAAAGAGTTGGTAGACATGTTCCCTGCCCACAGCAAGTTTACAATCTAGAGGGGAAAACAGCCAGACAGGTCAAATAATTCTGGATATTATCAAGAAGGGGACAATTGGCAGGGTTGTGCAATTTTCTAAAGCCCACACCTAGAATACTATGTGCAGTTCTGACTGCCTCATCTTGGGAAACTTTAACAGAGCCAGAGAAGGTACAACTGAAAGACAATCAGGATAATCAGAGAGGTGAGAGTAAAGCAGCAAGAGAGAGACACTTCTGAACGAGGACAGACTGAAGGGATGAGGATGCTTCCATTGCAGCAAAAAAAGCTGAAAGGAGCAAGGACTGGAATCTTCAAATCATGAAGTATATACACAGAGCAAATATAGAATTGCTGTTCCCCCACCTTACCATACCAGGACAAGGGGGCACTCATTGAAACTTGACGTTGGTAAATTCAAAACAAACAAAAGGAAACACCTTTTTCATGCAATGGAGGATGAGCATATGGAATGTGTTACCACAGGAAGTTGTGGAGGAAGAAAACAACAATAGATTCAAGAGGAGTTTGGGTAAGTTCACGGTTGAGAGGTTCGTAATGGGTTACGAAAGGGAAAAGTTAGGGATGTCAGAGGGAAATATTGAAGGATTTAAGTACGTGGACAATAGGTCTGGGATGGGTTATTAGAGAGAATAGATGGAAACATTAGAAGACTTAAAAAGTGTTAAGAGTGGTGATCCATAGATTCACTGTCTGTGGTGGACAGTTAAGAAAAACATTAAGGATGGAGAGAGGGGAAATTTTAGGAGTGTTGGATGGTCCATCTCTTAACCTGGAAGTCAGACCTGGGTTCTAATCCTGATCCACCACTTGTCTGCTGTATGACCTTGGGCAAGTTGCTTAACTGCTCTGTTCCTCAATTACTTCATCTGTAAAATGGGGATTAAGACTGTGAGCCCCATGTAGGATATGGACTGTGTCCAAACTGATTATCTTGTCTATCCCAGTGTTTAGTACAGTGCCTAGCACATAGTAAGCACTCAACAAAGACCATAAAAGAGGCATGAGGAGGGCAGTCCTGCTGACCCTCTCAGAGTCATGTCATAGGGTGGGAGAGAGGTGGGTTTGACCTGGTATGGGATTGCTCATGGTTTTATGAATAGCATGTACTCTGTCTAATCGGCAATGGGCAACAGCCAGCAGACAGCTGGCTCTGTGAATCTTTATAAACAGCATTTATTGCTAATATCTGCTGCATTTTTGGTACATCTTGTCTCCCCATTCAGAGCATGACCTCTACAGAGGTAAGGACCATGTCTTGTACTCTTTTTTGTAACTCGACAAAACAGTTCTCTGCACACTGTGGATTGGGATTTGGTGAACTTTGGAATAAGTGGCAGAGTTCAGTCCTGCCTGAAAAAGTAGCATTGCCTAATGGATAAAGCATGGGCCTGGGAGTCAGAAGGACCTGGCTTCTAATCTTGGCTCTGCCACTTGTCTGCCGTGTGACCTTGGGCAAGTCTCTTCACTTCTCATCCTGAGGCTACTGAAGCAGTGTCTGCTTTCTCAGCCTTGAAATTCATATTGACAGGTGTAAGAAATAAAATGTCTACTCCTATGCTGAATTGGGCCATTTTATGCTATGCAAAATTATGTCAGTAAATTAATTGGAGAGTCAGTAAATTTTATTTATGCTGCTTATAAACACTATTCTCAGCACTTGGCAACCGTGCCCAGGAGGGGACAATTTGAAATGTGCTAACGGGCCAGAAAACCACAATTCTATGAAGCAGCATGGCCTAGTGGAAACAGTGCAGGCCTGGGAATCAGAGGACCTTTGTTCTAATCCCGGCGCTGCCACTTGCCTGCTGGATGACATTAGGTAAGTCACTTCACTTCTCTGTACCTCAGTTTCCTCATCTGCAAAATTTGGGTTCAATACCTGGTCTCCCTTCTACTTAGACTGTGAACTCCATGTGAACTATGTTTGACCTAGTCATCTTGAATCTACCCCAGTGCTTAACTCAGTGCTTGCCACATAGTGAATGCTTAACAGATACTACAATTATTATTATTATTATTATTAGTAGTAGTAGTAGTAGTAGTAGTAGTAGTAGTAGTAGTAGTAGTAGTATGGCTCTTTTCAGTCCTGATGGTAAACTCTCAGTTCATGTTAGACATCTGGGATAAGCGAACCAGAAGTCCAGGACAGACAATTGTGGGGGTAATTCCCTCCTCCTCCCTCATCCTCCCCCAGTGGAGTGGAACCTATGAGTGGAACCAGCTGTACTTCAATAGCGCTAGGGACACGTAGCATCTATGGTGATGAATAAAATGTATGAGTTTGGTGGTGAGCCCCAAAATTCAAGGTATCTTTAGATTTGGTATCCCACCACTGGTCTGGAAGGTAAGATTGATTGGCATGGCACTGCATGGATTTTTATCTACTGACTATAGAGTAAGATCAGGAGGCTCTGAGAAGTGTAGGATGATGCACTTCTGGTTTTAGTCTCATGGCATTTTGAATCTAATTACTTTCACCAACCAGCCTCACCATTTCTAGTCTTGATGATTGCATGATATCGTTACTGAGTCCTTGCATGTGTCTATGTGTCTAGAAGCCTGACATTAAGATAGCTGAATAGCTTTGACACCATTTTCATTCCATTGGTTGCACTGCTAGCTCCACTTAAGAGCAAGTCCTGGGAAAAGACTTTACTTTGGTTATGGTTATGGAGAGAGGGTGTGTTGTGTCAGAAAACTGCCATCTTCAGCATCCATCCAGATTTCTCTGATTCATTTTTGGAATGTTTGTACCCGACTTTCACTGCCAATGAAGGGTTGGCAACAGGAATTACAAAAATTAAAATTGACAAGTACTTTGCACTATGGTGCATGTATTTAAAAGTTAGAATTTGATTATTGGAATGATCTTTTAGAGAAGCAGTGTCATCTAGTGGATAGAGCACAGGCCTGGAAGTCATAAGGACCTGGGTTCTAATCCTCGCTCTGCCACTTGTCTGCTGTGTGACCTTGAGCAAGTCACTTCTCTGTGCCTCAGTTACCCCATCTGTAAAATGGGGATTTAGACTGTGAGCACCTTATGGGATAGGGACTGTATCCAACCCAATTTGCTTATATCCACCTCAATGCTTAGTACAATGTTTGGCACACAGTAAATATATAACAAATGCCACTATTATTATTGCTATTGTTGTTATGTTTTGACCACAGTTGTGAGCCCAAGAGAAAGTCTGAATATAAATATGAATATGACTATGTCATGGCTTAATTCATATATTCTTTCTTTGGGTCTTTCCCTTTTGACTCTTTGTTACATCACTGATGATTCTCATACCTTGAAAATGTTAACAATAGCATCACAAGTCATCTAAATTTCAGAATATTTCATAAATATTAAGTTTGTGAGATAGAAGATTATTTTTCTATTTTTCAATATATTGGGGTTGAAAACTTCCAAACTAATTTTTCTTCTGAAAGCCTAAATTCTAAGCAAAGAAAAATGTTCAGATGAAGCCTCAGAAAAATGATCACCCCCATAGTCACATCGTTTGAGAAAAGAAAGGACTTGTCAAGCTAAACAACAAACCAGAAGGAGTCAGGAGTCTTACCCACTAGGTTGGAATGTGATTCCATGTTTATGCAGATATTGAAAGGAGGAGACTTCCGTGGGACACGGGGACATTCCAAAAGTATTTGACTCAGAGACATTGATTCTGGGGCCAAGGACAGAGTTGGAGAGCAGCCCCTGTGTAATATCATTCCATTCTGGATGGACATGGTAGGAACAGGATGTAGAGCTGTTTAATTTACGACCTCTTCCTGTCCTCCCTCCTCCTCCCTCTTCCCTTCCTTCTCCACCTCTCCAGCCTGACTCTTCTGGTTTGGTAATGGAGAGGAACCTCACCTCCACCAGCCTCTGTCAAAGACACTTGCCTCTCCTAGCAACAACTGTGATGTCTCAGGCCAATCCTAACATCAGCCTGACTCAGGGACCCATTCTAGGAAGAGATGACCAGCAGTCTTCCCAGAGGTCACAGTAAAAAAGGTCCCAGATTTCTCCAAGTTTCCTGCACAGCAAGGAGACATAAATTTAAGACTTCAATGTGATTGGAGATAGGGCTAGATGTGAAATGAACCATGGTCATTGGTTTGAGAGGAGGAAATGCCCCCTACAAACCTAGAGGAAAAATGAGAGAACTCACACACTTTGGGATGTGACAGTTCTTGTTCAGAAAATGATTGTTCATCTATGTTCCCATTTAGCTGGGTCAACATGTGCCTGTAAATTCCTCCCCAAAGAGAAATCATAACAGCATCAGCAGCACCAGAAAATGACAAACAACTTAACTATGGCATGGTAGCTGCCAAACATTCAACAGTGCTCATATTGCACCAGGAAAAAAAATCAGATAAGAAAAATAAACTCAGTTGTGTGCATATTTTCTTAAAAATGGATCCCAGTTTGTGGTTTCCTTCAGTCTTCCCTGTAATGAATATATGTATTGCATAGAGGTCACTGACCTGCAGCCCAAAGATGCCTGTTTGAATTGATGAGTCTCACTGGTCACTAGGGAGATCTGGGGTTGAGTGAGCAAAGTTCAAGCCAGAGAAACAGTTTCGCAAATTTTTATTTCTGATTCTGCTCCTGAAATTGCAATGTGGTGGCAGCCAACTTACTTACTCCTTTGAGTCTCCATCTCTCCCCTCAGTAAAATGGAGTGGGGAGTGTTGGGACAGCAGACTGCTTTGTTATTCTAGGAACAGAGAAGGACAGGCTAAGATTAAGCCCTCATTTCCCCTACTCCCTCTCCCTTCTACGTCATCTATGCACTGGATGTCAACCCACTCTCAGCCACACAGCACATACGTAACATATCTGTAATTTATTTTAATGTCTGACTCTTCCCCTAGACTGTAAGCTCCACGAGGGCAGGAAATGTGCCTGTCACCTCTATTGTATTTTCCCAAGCACTTAGTACAATGTCCTGCACACAGTGAGTGCTCAAAAAATCCCACTGATTAGTTGATTGATCAGAACAAAACAGCGATGTGATTTTGGCAGAGTGACTGACAATCTTTTTCATGATGGATTCACCATGATGGGGTCCAACTCCCCTTTGGGATCCCCTTTGGATCATCTGGCTGAATATCTATAGATAAAACATGAATTCTAAAGAAGCCACCTACCTGTGTGGACATGTTTGGGGAAATAATGCATCCAGAGAAACCGCTGATGGGAAACGGACTGGATATTTCTCAATCCCATGCAGCTGGCCAAAGAGGACCTCACTTGATTTCTAGTTCCCAGATCCAAGCCAACCTTGCCAGGATGAAGCTGGCACGACCAAACAAACCACAACCCCCAAAGGGGGTGAAAGGAAAGGAAAAGATTCTGGTGAGAAATCAGTTTACGTTTTCCTTCTCAAAAAAATGGCAGAAGAGGGAAGCTTGCTGCTTTTCCTGAAGATTGTCCTCTCTCTTCAAAATGAACCTGAAATTAGAAGTTCACCTGAGGTAACATCATGTGGGCCAGGGACTGTGTCTGACTTGATGAACAAGTATCTATCCTACTATATAATACAGTCTTTGGCACAAAGAGTTTAATCAGTCATAGTTATTGAGCACTTAATATGTGCAGAGCACTATACTAAGCACTTGGGAGAGTATAGCGTGCAATAAAATAGACACATTCCCTGTCCACAAGGAGCTTATAGTCTAGAGGGGGGATATAGACATTAATATGAATAAATAAACTATGGATATGTACATAAGTACCTAAGTACAGTGGGGCTGGAGGCCGTGGTGAATGAAGGGAGCAAGTCAGGATGGCATAGGGTGAAGCTTAACAAATACCACAAATATCATTATTATTATTATTATTATTATTATTATTATCATTATTATTAAGACCACAGAAGATTCTTAGAAGTAATGCACCCCTTCTTGATTTGTATTGCCAATCCCCTTACATCTAAATGACCGGCGGCCTGGGTTTGAATGTCTTCCCAACAAGGCAGCTGGCCAGAGTGACAACTTTCGGTACACACCGCCAGTGCTGGAAAATAATATCACTCCTACCCAGAACAGCATGTACTCCTTTGGTGGAAAAAGGAATGAAATTCTGAAGCTTTTGTCTTGTCAGGGAAAATTCTTCCAGAAGCTCCCACCGGTTAACTCCCGGGAGCCAACGCCTCTGAATCTTTAGAGCACTTGACCCTCGCCAGTTCTTGCCGTAACATTTCGGGTCTGATGGCAGAGCAAAATTTCCCTCTAGTGAACAAATCTAAAATTTCCCCTCAGCCCAGGATGGGGCATTGTGAGAATTCTGTTCACCAGGGGCTGGGTCTCAGAAGACTCTGTGTAGGGATAGATTGGGTTTTTTTCCTCAGAGTAATGTTCACAGCTAGTTGTCAGCAGGGAATGTGTCCGTTATTATATTGTACTCTCCCCACTGCCTAGTACAGTGCTCTGCACACAGTAAGTGCTCAATAAATACAACTGACTGACTGAAGGAGAGAAAAGGGGCAAGGGAATGATTTATGCACCATATCAACTGGCAAGAGTCCAAGATGGCTTAGCTGCAGGCACAGGTTTAACCCCTCAAAGGGCCTAAGGGGTGTCTCAGTGTCCCCTGGAAAGAGCAGGATGGCATCCAAATGTCATCCTGCTCCTCTTCAAGTGCCAATGCTTTTTATTAGTCTTGATTTCTGGCCCCATTTCATGACTGATTCTATTTAATCAACTCAGTTTTATGTAAATAATCATTTTCTTCTCTCTAAAGGAGCTGGGATGTCCCCTTGGGAGGGCTGTCCTGGGTATACAGTTTAAGGGAAAGAAGGAAGGGAACTGAAAGGTCTGGCTTTTCCTTTTGAATTGTTTGGAGCAGATGGTTCGTGGAAATGTATTTAGTGGGTCTGTTTTTGCTTTATTCAGCTGGTCATGTTCTTATACAATTGTTGGGCTACCAGGATTTTCAGCATCTCTTCTAGGGATATTTTGAGCTAAATTAGCACCAGCTCTTAGAAGAGACTGTGTTTTGCCATCGGTGGATTCAGTGGGAAAAAAAAGAGTTTTTATTCTCCCCTGAGCATTTGCCCAAGACTGTTCCTGAGCCCAGATAGAAGGTGAGCCCACTTGGTCCCCGGGTAATCTACCTTCCATCCTGGTCTTTCCCTGGCTTTCTGGGAGAATGGTCAGTACATAACTAGTCCTGGGGAAGTGGTTGGGGCATATAGTAGATAGAGCACGGTCCTGGGAATCAGAAGGACATGGGTTCTAATCCTGGCTCCACCACTTATCTGCTATGTGACCTTAGGCAAGTCTCTTCACTTCTCTGGGCCTCAGCTACCTCTTCTGTAAAAATGGGGATTGAGACTGTGAGCCCCACATGAGACAGGGACTGCATCCAACCTGATTTGCTTGTATCCACCCTAGTGCATAGTACAGAGCCTGGCACATAGTAAAGCTTAACAAATACTATAATTATGAATTATTACTAACAATCCAACACCTCTTCTGGTGACTGCTATGCCTCCTTCTGACTCCTCAAGGACTGAGGCAGGGACTGAGGTGGGGATAGGATGGTAAGGGATTTTTTAATTATTATTATTTGGTAAGCACTTACTACGTGCCAGGCACTGTATTATGTGCTGGAGTAGATGCAAGCTAATCCCTGCCCTACGTGGGGCTCACAGACTTCATCCCCATTTTATGGATGAGGTAACTGAGGCAAACAGAAGTGAAGTGACTTGCCCAAATTCACACATCAGACAAGTGGAGGAGCAGGATTAGAACCCAAGTCCTCTGATTCCCAGGTCTGTGCTCTATCCACTGGCAACACTGCTTCTCCCATTTGAGGAACATACATCCTGTTTCTTCCACCCAATGGACCTCACCTCTGTACTCCAGCCTCACTGGAACACCACCCCAATGCACACCCAGTGAATGCTGATCCACCCCTGGGCTTCCATAGCCACTAGAAGGGGACCAAGCAGGCCTGGTTAAAGACAGCAAGCAAGTGAGGAAAGCAACCTCCGAGCATACAATTAGGTGGGGAAGTGGGGAGGTAGTGGTTGAAATTTGAATGCAACCAGCCTCCCTCTTCCCTGAACTGGAAGCAGTATCTGTATTACCAGAGACTTCAGAGGCACTACAATGGCTCTGGAGCAAGGAGGGAGGGTCAAGCTTTCCTCTAGAGAAACCTTTAAGTTTAGGGGCTGGGACAGACTTCCATATGATATCATTTTCTATGCTGCATGCCTGGGGAAATGCACACAGCATAATAAAATGAAGCTAAAAGGAATGGGAGGCCAAATGTCTGAAGCTGGCCCTGGGGTTAAGTTCCCCAAAAAGGAGCCAAGGTTCTGGATTAGGTGTCAGAGCTTAGGTCTAGCCAGTCCTAGCTCACATGAGGCTCTGGTATACTCCAGCAGCCCCAGACAGATTCCAAGCACCTAAGAGAGACTGTGGCCTCTCCACCTCCAACCTGGAAGAACTGCAGCATCACCATTAAGTTGCAGAATCCCTGAAGCTGAGCACCACCCTCTGTCTCACCCCTCCCAACCATCACCTCCGGGTCCCCAGAATGCCACCAGATAAGGATTTAGTCCAGAGGAACTGGGAGCAATTATCTCACCTCCCCACCCTCCCAAAACATTAAGTCCTGGAAGGGTACAGGGGAATTACTTTGTGTCTTTTCACCGACCCATTTCTCCCTGCCCCCTCCAGTCCAATGATGTACTGTACTGATGTACTTATGTAATGTACTAAGTCCTGGGATGGATACAAGCAAATTGAGTTGGACACAGTCCCTCTCCATATGGGGCTCACAGTCTCAATCCCCATTTTACAGATGAGGTAACTGTGGCCCAGAGAAGTTCAGGTCCAACAGGATGTAATGGGAGTTCTAATGACTTTCCACTCCTCACTGTACCCATTAGTGTTTCCCGAGCTCAGAGCAGTCTTGTCCTCCTTGCACTCACTGGAGGGGATGAAGGCATCTGCTTCCTGTTGGTTCTATAAGCCAAGACCATCCATACAGTCTCTCTTTCAAGAGTGTAAGCTCAGAATTTCTGCTAATTCCATTCCATGGTACCCTCCTAAGTGCTTAGTACAGTGCTCTGCACATAGTAGATGCTAAAATAAATACCGCTGCTTGATTGATTGCTGACAAGCTTCTTACCCTCTGTCAGGTGACAGTGGTGAATTTCAGGAGAAATCTCAAAGGGGAAATACAGCCAAATTGAGAAAACTTGGTTGGTGGATTTAACAAACTTCCTTTTTTTTTCCTGCTCCTGCTGCCCACTTTCTGAGCATTTATTCCTCCTTTAGCATCTCCACCAAAGGTGTGGAATGTGAAGAAAGACAGGAGGGAGGAGGGAGAGGGGAACTCACATCTGTTCAGTTGGCTACTTCATCCTATTACTTTGCAACTTTCTAAAGGTGTGGTAGAAGAGAAGGCATTCAAATTTCTGTGACAGCTAAATGAGGGGGTTCTTTAATGCCATTTTTCTCCCCAATTACAGCTGGTAATGAAGAGAAGGCTGCCTGCTCTAAATCTGTTCATTTATTTACAAAAATGTCTAGAAGCCGAGACATATAAGAAAGAGAAAAATAAGCAAAGGTCACCACAAAAAGAAAACAAAAATGCATGTTGCATGGCCCTTAAAGTTGTCTTCACATTTTATGGCAATAATTCATCTTACAGATTTATACCAGAGGTCATTCTAAATTTATTTACTAAAAACAAATTGTGCAATGGCACACTCCCAGAGGATATCATTGGACATAATCAGCAAGGAAACTCAGAGTCCAACTTCTAACTGACATTTTCAGGTCAACTGGCCAAATTATTTACAGCAGGTGCTGACCAAAATTTCCATACATTAAATCCTGGATTGGCTCCCCCTTCCAACCCCGCTGCATCATTTTAATCTACAACTATCCCCAACTTTCTCATAGTTGTCCAACTGTCTCATTTTTAGACCCTATCTCTGCACTTATTATTTCTGTCAAAATTCAGATTAAAAAAATAATAACACTGATGACGATCATCATCATCATTGTGATATAGATCACAGGCCTGGGAGTCAGAAAGTCATGAGTTCTAATCCCAGCTCTTCCACTAGTCTGCTGTGGGGTCTTGGGAAGGTCATTTCACTTCTCTGTGCCTCAGTTACCTCATCTGTCAAATGGGGACAGGGACTGTGTCCAACTCGAATTGCTTGTATCCACCCCAGGGCTTAGTGCAGTGTCCATCACATAGCACTTAACAAATGCCATTATTATTATTATTATATTTGTTAAGCACTTACTATGTGCCAAGAACTGTGTCATGCTCTGGGGCAGATACAATCATATCAGATACAATCCCTGTCCCACGTGGGTCTTACAGTCTAACAGAGAGGGAACATAGACATTTAATCCCCATTTTACTGATGGAATTACAGTAGTGGCTTGCCCAAAGTCATTCAGCAGACAAGTGGCCAATGACTGTTTATTGTTGCATTGTACTCTCCCAAGCGCTTAGTAAAGTGCTCTACATGTGCTCAATAAATACAATTGAATGAATGAATGAATATATTCCCTGGCCACAAAAAGTTTACAGTTTAGAGTCAAGTTAAAAACTTCAATTTGGGATCTGCCTCCCAATTCCTCAGTGCTTGGAGTGAGCCAAAGTCCATCCAGTGGGGATTTTTACCAAAAACAGGAGGTAATTTGAAAGGGAGTCTTCTGTTGACTTAGAATCTGCCTTCTCACTTATCAGAGTCTGTTGGCTTGTCAAACTCTTTTAAGAGGGCTTTGTCAAAACCAGAGATAATTTGATAGGCAGTCCCAGGTGCTGCAAAAATGCTTCCTCTGACTTTCCAATTTTTTATAACAGATTTTCACCATAGTCCCTCCCTGGGAAGGATTGGGGTTTTAGGGAAGCACATTCACATGTTTGAGCCTCTAGGTCAGGAATTCCCGTATATGGGAATATCTGGTTTAATATCTGGGAATATCTGGTTTAATCAGACCCATCAAACCGTGGGTTGGGGACACCACCCCTACTGGGGATGAGTAAAATCAAGAGAGCTCCAAGAGTCAGGGTCTTCAGGGGGTCATTCAGGAGTGGAGAGGGAGAAGGGGCAGTGACTGAAGGGTGGACCAACTACTGCTTTGGCACATATTCCTGCTCTTCAGGACCTCTTTTCCTCCACGATAAAATCGATTTGGTTCTGATCCTGCCCTATTGTTGACATGTGTGGAAGAAAGATTATGTGGCCTGTTACTATGTTATTCTCTTGGTCTGTCCCTCCAAAACAAAAAAAAAAAAGTTTGGATACCCTCGCTCAGTGTCTTTTGATTTATTTTTCTCCAAGCCGCTGTACTCGTCTTCTAAAGTAGATCCAGAAAAAGAACTATTCAAATCTCATTCCCACTAGTAATGAACATGAGCTGCTAGCTTCCCTTTGGAATGGATTCCCTCTAGTGTCCGAGTTTATAGGGAAATGAGGGCCTGCTGAAATATCTCTACTGCTCAAGGGTAATTCTAGTGTAAGTATGGCTATAATATGAAGCCCCAGAATGCAACTGAAGGCATTAGGTCAGTAATACACTTAGAATCCTAGAACATAGAAGCACTCGACAGGCATTCACTTGTCACCACTGATGTTTTAGTCTTTGAAGCAAGCATAATACCCAGCCCCTACTCAGTATCAGTTCATAAACGCTAGTCGTTATGTGACTTTTTGGGAAGAAATAGTGATTCTAGGTTATGAGTTACTGACAAAGTCTCTGGAATCATATCCTACCCCACCAGCTTCCCACATTTCTCCCTGGGCTCAGGGCTACTGAAGGACCAAATCAGAGCCATCAAACCCAAGTCGGTTAGTCAATCAATAGTATTCAATGAGTGCTTACTGTGTGCAGAACACTGTACTAAGCACTTGGAAGAGTACAAAAGAACAATAGAACAGACACTTTCCCTGCCCAGCTCTTGGTAGCAAAAGTAGCATTAGGAAAGACAGTGTGGCCTAAAGGAACAAACACAGGTCAGTGATTAGGAGAGCCAGATTCTAGTACCAGCTCTTCCACTTGTCTGCTGAGTAACTTAAGGGAAGTCTCAATCTCTCTGAGCCTCAGTTTCTTTAAATACGAATAACCATTCCTCCTATAGGGGTGTTGGGAAGGTGAAGATGAGATCATTGATTGAAAGGGCTTTAGAGAAAATCTTAATATGCATTCTACAAATTCAAGGAATCCTGTTTTATGAGAAAGCAGAAACGCAGGGATGTTTAGGGGAAGTCAGAGGATGGGGCAATGAAACTGGCAGTGGAGAAATGGAAAATAATAATCGAGAATAAAATGACAATACTGTGTGGGTATATTTTAAGATATGGAAATGTGACATTGTTTTTAGGAACTCTACTTCCAAATGGTTTGTTAATAGTCAAATAGAGAACCATGTTATTGGAGTTCTAAGTAGGTGCTCTGACTCCACTCCTGCTGCTGGATGATTGAGGTTTACTTCTGAATTAGAGCTAATGTTTGCCTATTGCCTGACTCTGACTATTGATTGACTCTCCTGCCACTAGCCCTGGACATCACCTCTGGGGCTAGTCGGTCACTTATGCAGGCTGTGGATGCCCTTCAGGAGGTGAGGGAGAAGGTTGGACAGTTTGCAGCACTCAGACTTGAAAGTTTAAAAATTTCTGTTGAGGATAATCCAGAACAGAGATAATTCACTCACCAGTCAATGGAATTTATTTATTGAGTGCTTACTGCATGCAGAGCATTGTATTGAGCACTTGGGAGAGCACAATGTAACAGAGTTACTAGTAATAATAATTATAGTATTTATTAAGTTCTTACTATGTGGAAGGCACTGTAATAAGTGCTGGGGTGAATACAGGCAAATTGGGTTGGACACAGTTCCTGTCCTGCATGGGGCTCACAGTCTTAATCTCCATTTTACAAATGAGGTAACCGAGGCACATAGAAATGAAGTGACTTGTCCAAGATCACACAGCAAACAACAACAATAATAATAATAGTGGAATTTGTTAAGCACTTACTATGTGCCAAGCACTGTTCTAACCACTAGGGTGGATTCAAGGTAATCAGGTTGCCCCACGTGGGGCTCACAGTCATAAATCCCCATTTTACAAATGAGGTAACTGAGGCACAGGGAAGTTAAGTGGTTTTTCCAAGGTTACACAGCAGACAAGTAGAGGAGCCAGGATTAGTACCCATGTCCTCTGACTCCCAAGCCCATACTCTTTCCATTAAACCAGGCGGCTTTCTCTAATGGAGGGTCAGAATTAGAACCCAGGACTTTCTGACTCCCAGCCCTGTGCTCTATCCACTAGGCCACACTGCTTCTCAAGAGTTGGTAGATATGTTCCCTGCCCACAGTGAGCTTACAGTCCAGAACTAGCTTATACCAATGGCCTGAAACTGGGTTGGATCAAAGCTCTTAGGTTTACTGCAGAAATAGGAGTGGCCAGATTCTTCTCCAGTTTCACGGGAGAATTCAGGCTTGAATTTGAGCTGGTGTCCTAGAAAGACATTTTTTTTAAAATCCACATACTGTAGCAACAATCCTATCATTTAGCTTCTGCTTTCCGGCAGAAATTTGAGAGAGGTGTTATAGCCATAAGTAAAATAAAACTAGCCAGTATATGGCTGGTCCAGAAAGCTTGTTGGCTTCTTTCACAATGCTCCTCATTCTCCTCTCCTTGATGAGACAAATTCACCAGAGGAAAAAGCAAAGCAGGAGTGGAGTGGAGAAGAGTGGTTATTTGATTCTGCATACAGAATGCACACATAATTAACACAAAGTTGAGACCAACAAGAAATCTCAGCTAATCAATCAATCAATCAATCAATCGTATTTATTGAGCGCTTACTATGTGCAGAGTACTGTACTAAGCGCTTGGGAAGTACAAATTGGCAACACATAGAGACAGTCCCTACCCAACAGTGGGCTCACAGTCTAAAAGGGGGAGACAGAGAACAAAACCAAATACCAACAAAATAAAATAAATAGGATAGAAATGTACAAGTAAAATAAATAAATAAATAAATAAATAGAGTAATAAATATGTACAAGAATATATACATATATACAGGTGCTGTGGGGAAGGGAAGGAGGTAAGATGGGGGGAAGAAGAGGGGGACGAGGGGGAGAGGAAGGAAGGGCTCAGTCTGAGAAGGCCTCCTGGAGGAGGTGAGCTCTCAGCAGGGCCTTGAAGGGAGGAAGAGAGCTAGCGGAGGGGCAGAGGTAGGGCATTCCAGGCCCGGGGGATGACGTGGGCCGGGGGTCGATGGCGAGACAGGCGAGAACGAGGTACAGTGAGGAGATTAGCGGTGGAGGAGCGGAGGGTGCGGGCTGGGCAGTAGAAGGAGAGAAGGGAGGTGAGGTAGGAGGGGGCGAGGTGATGGACAGCCTTGAAGCCCAGGGTGAGGAGTTTCTGCCTGATGTGCAGATTGATTGGTAGCCATTGGAGGTTTTTGAGGAGGGGAGTAATATGCCCAGAGCGTTTCTGGACAAAGATAATCCGGGCAGCAGCATGAAGTACAGTGATTAGTGCAGCTAAATGTCCTCCTAACAGATTCCTCCCCTAAAAGCACAAGGACTTTCACCTATATTGCTAACATGAGAAAAATATGAATCCAACAAAAAAAGTTACCAGGATTACAGTATCTCAGTCAGTCCTTCCGGTCTAGACACAGGGCTTTACTTCAAATAGCAAACATTTTACTTCCTGACATTTGCTTACTCTGAAGCAGTGCAGCCTAGTGGATAAAGCATGGGTCCAGGAGCCAGGGAACCTGGGTTCTGATCCCTGGTCTGCCACCTGCCTTCTGTGTGACCTTGGGAAAGTCATAGCTTCTCTGTGTCTATTTCCTCGGCTGCAAAATGAGAATTCATTACCTATTCTCCCTCCTACTGAGACTGTGTCCCATGTGGGATGGGGACTGTGTCCAATCTGATTAACTTGTATCTACCCCAGTGTTTAGAACAGTGCTTGACAAATTCATTCATTCATTCATTCCATCATATTTATTGAGCGCTTACTATGTGCAGAGCACTGTACTAAGCACTTGGAAAGTACAAGTTTGCAACATATAGAGATGGTCCCTACCCAACAGCGGGCTCACAGTCTAGAATGGGGGCTCTTAATAAATACTATTTTTAAAAAAGATATGTTCCTCAAGACACAGTGTGAAAGTGGAGAATTCTGCATCTTTCTTACTGTCTTGATGCTGGATGAATTGCTACCCTAACACTGGTTCCTTTTCTTCCGGCTGACTTTAACTCAGAGTATTTACTTCAGTGTGTGCCAAAGTGACATGGAGTTGAAGAATGTATTGGCCCGTACTGTTCATTCATTGTTTTGGATGCAGTATTATCTGCCTTAGTCCTGAATGCTTGCCCTGGAATTACATTAAATAAAAAAGGAGGGTGATGCCAGAGGGCATAGCACTTCCACCTTTGCTATCCCTGGAGAGACTGATGCAGTATTCAGGAATGCAATGTTTTCCTTAATTTGTTGGAAACTGGCCCTTTACTGACAAGATTTATCTGCACTGCTTGACTGGTAGAAATGATGTGTTATTTCATGGGTGTAAATAGGCAGCCTCTGCCTCTGTCTCCAAGGGCCCTCTCACGTGTTTAAGGATGAAGCCCTTCCTGATTCCCTCTGGGGCCCAACAGCGTTCCAGTGGGCATCTTTCTTAAGGAAAAAGCTGGACCCAGCCCTTCTTCCTGTAATCCTGCTTTTTGAAGAGACGCTATTGCCAGGCTGGCTTTTGTCTCTCAGTAAGTGTTCATTTGCACCCATCTCCATTACGTTCGCCAGTCAGTGAAATCATTTCATGCAACATTTCTAGTTTGAGGTCGAAATCTGCAATGTCCCAAGGGTCTAGGTGTGCTGATCAGAGAGGGAGAATCCCTGGAACTTCCCAGGTCAGTGAGGAGGACAGCAGGCTCTCAGGATAGACCTCGATCTCATGTATCTCACTGCCAACGTCTCGCCCACATCTTTCCTCTGGTCTGGAATGCCTGCCCCCCACCCCCACCTCATATCCAACATAAAATTACTCTCCCCTCTTCAAAGCCTTATTGAAGGCACATCTCCTTCTAGAAGCCTTCAAGAGGCCTCTTTCCCTCTTCTCCCACTCCCTTCTGCGTCCCCCTGACTGGCTCTCTTCATCCCCCTCCCAGCCCCACGGCACTTGTGTACAGACCTGTAATTCATTTATTTATTTATATTAGTGTCTGTCTCCCCTTCTAGAGTGTAAGCTCATTGTAGGCAGGGAATCTGTCTGTTAATTGTTATACTCTCCCAAGCAGTTAGTACAGTGCTTTGCACACAATAAGTACTCAATGAATACAACTGAATGAATGAACAACTGAATCCTAGCTACTTGGAGGCAGTAGTGAGCAAAAAGCAAAATAAGCAGAAGCAGAAAAGATTCAAGCTTGCAAACCTGATTCTATGAACTGGATCTTCCAAGAGTCTAAGATACTCCAGAACAGGAAGTTGTGCCTTTGACTCAGTACACTTGATTTTGCCAGTTGTATAGTCAGCTCTACATCCTCTTCACCAGATGGCTTTAGCTGCCCTGGGTCCACTGACCACTGAAGGCATGGCAGCACTTCCTCCATCCATCCTGATACCACCATTCCCACTGTCACTACCGAATTGGGAAGGGAAGCCTAGGCTTGGAAGAAAGCATTCTTAAGCACCCCACCAGGCATCTTCATTCAGTCAAGGAAAACGAGTAGATAAAAAATGAAACAATTGGGTAATCAATCAATAACAAACAAAAGATGAGTCCATTTGAGAGTTGAGGAGCCTGGAAGGATGGCAAGATTGGGAAGTTAGGGTACAGTGATAAACCATCTTTTGAGACACCTAATTTCCTCCTGTAGTGTGCCCCTTCTTTTAGACTGTGAGCCCACTGTTGGGTAGGTACTGTCTCTATATGTTGCCAACTTGTACTTCCCAAGCACTTAGTACAGTGCTCTGCACACAGTAAGCGCTCAATAAATATGATTGATTGATTGATTGATTGACTGCCCCAGGTTCTTGCATGAATTGTCTCATTAAGGACAAGAACAAAATATCCTAGAAGCCAGAAAGAGTTAAATCAGCCTCCCAAAACGCCAAAGCCTTCTCCCAAGGAGCAGTTGACGTTCTGGGAGAAAGTAACCCAGCAATCTGGCACCCAAAAATCTCAGTCAATGGACAAAACACACTACCCAAGAGATGTCATCAACCCATTTGGCCTGGTTCTGCTCTGGACAGCTTGTGCTGTGCTCTAGACAGCTGTTGTGCTATGTGCTCTAGACAGCTGTTGCCCTCTGAACTCCCCAAACAGGACACACTGTACAGGGCCAGATTTTCAAAATCTCCCCTCTGTTTTACCGCTACATTTTTAATCTCCTCAGCCTCTGGTATACTTGGGCCTAGACACATAACCTCATCTCTGGTTTTGAAGTTGTCTCTGCTTCCTTGCACCTGCAGAAGAAAATGTCCAAGGAGGAAGAGTGAATTTGGAATTCAAGATTGTGGTAGCCAGGAGGCCAATAGAAGCAACATACCAATCATCAGATAGATGGGCCAGGTTAATGGCCTTTCAATCGTCACGTTGATTCATGTTTCTATGCCCCAAAGGAGTCTGTCACAGAGACAAACTGGGCCTGGGAGTCAGAAGGTCCTGGGTTCTAATCCCAGCTCCACCAATGTCTGCTGTCGCTGTGTGACCTTGGGTAAGTCACTTCACTTCTCTGGGCCTCAGTTACCTCATCTGTAAAATGAGGGTGAGGATTGTGAAACCCATGTGGAACAGGGACTGTGTCCAACCTGATTAACTCGTTAGAACAGTGCTTGGCATATAGTAAGTGCTTAACAAGTACCATAATTATTTATTATTATTGCCAATCTATAAGGCCTTCAGAGTGTTGAACACAAAAGCTTAAGAGGGAGTAGAGCCTCAATTTTCCATATGAAATCAACCATTCAAAAATGCAAACCGACCAAAATGCCAGCCCAGAGCAGCATTCCCCTTCTGCTGTACTGTCTTGTACCAATCAATAGCAATTCAATTTTGTCTGAACTGAGGCGTAACCTATTCCAAGAAATGAGTCTCAAACCCAGTCAGGCAATAGACAACAAATAAACTTTCTGGCCAGGATTTGACATAAAAGATAAGCAAATTTGGGTACCATCCACAGAGAAGTGGAAGTCCAGCTTATATGGTCTATTTAAAGACCCAAGTGACACCACATCATTCCTTAAAAATACTAAAGTGAGCCCCAAGGGGCAATACCCAGCCGGGTCTTAAAAAACATTAAAAAAAAAAAACTTAAACCAGAGCCAAAACATATGAAGTAGTTTAATACAAACCCTGGCATATTCCAGTAGAATTTTAATAGTCAAAGATATTTAAAAGGGTGGACAATTATGCTTAGTATTACTAGAACAGGCAGGGGACTTTCCATCAGAAATCTGGATGCTTCAGAAAATTCAAAATGTGCTTGCCCCGTTGGGAACATACCGCAGAGAGTAAATATGCTATCCATGAGCTTCCAGTTCATTTTTACACCTCACTCGTCACAAACCCCACACCTTGTTTTTTGTTTTGTTTAATTTTTTATGTGATTAGTTTCAGGGGCCAAGGAGACCTGATGTTTGTGTAACTTTCAAGAGAGTTTAGGGTAGCAGTTAAAATTTTACCATTAGACTGCAAGTTCCATGAAGACAAGTTCCACATTATTTGCTTCAGCCGCACTCTCCCAAGTGGTGTTTTGCACTCAGTGGTGCTCAGTAAATGCCACTGATTAGTAGACCCCTCCTTCCTGAGGCATTAAATAATTAATAATAATAATGGTGTTGGTTAGGTGCTTACATTGTGCCTTGCATCATATTCAGTGCTGTCCCACATGGAGCTTACATCTAGATATGATGGAGTAGGATTGAATCCCCATTTTACAGATGAGGTAACGGAGGCACAGGGAAGTTAAGCGACTTGCCCAAGGTCATTCAGTATGCAGAGTGGGATTAGAACTCAGATCCTCTGACTCTCAGACCCGTGCTTTTTCCACTGGACCGTGCCACTCTTCTGATTAATTGATTAACACTTTGATTAATCTAAATCCTTATTAATCCCCACTCCTCTCTGGTCAAATGACTCTGTCAACCATTTTAGCACTCATGAGTATATCTGTTCATTTGTTTATTTAAATGCCTACTTTCTTTTTTATAATTTGCTCTATGGTCTCATTCATTTATCATATTCACTACAATTCAGATAGCTCGTGTCCCTTATTAGATTGTAAATTCCTCAAGGAGCAGGGACTGTGTCTTTTACTTTTATTGTTTATCCCCCAAGTGCCAGTAAGGTATTTAATAACTGTCACTGATGATGAGGGGCCCATCAACTCTACAGGACAATGATGCTGACAATGCTGATGATGGATCAGTTCTCTAAATTTATTGTGAAAGACTGGCCTTGAAAAATGGTTGCATTGTTTGTCCTCTGACAAAAGCAGTCACTGAATAAGTGCTTAGCTCAATTGCTTAGAACATGGGGATAATAATGCTAGAGCAATGGGTTTGAATTCTATGTAATTCACATTTTCTCTTTAGATAAGAGTTTTATAATGGATTACTAAAGAGACAATTAGGACCATAAAGGGGGAAATTAGGGGTTTTGAGTAGCCCACCACAAATCATGAGGATGGATGTCCGAGGGGCCACCAGCACACAATTGCTCCAAGTATCCTAGTGACAGTTTCAAGGCCAAATTCTGGATTGGACTGACCACTGATCTGACGCAATATGAAATTCCTTTGTGGTTTCCAATCTTATTTCTTTGCCTGGCATCCTCTCAGCAGTTGAGATCAGCAGTTCTAACACAGTTCATGCCGTTTGTCCATGAAAGCCTGTAACTTTAGAAACATCTAGCCACCACTGACTAAGTGAACCCCAATTTTCTGGCTTCCTATACTCATTGCTCAATCTCCCTGCTCGGGTTAGACGGAGGAAAGCAGCAGATTCTAAGGACAGTTCTTTTACTGTTCCTGGATTTAGCATGTGTGTGTGTCCTTGGGCTTCTGAGTAATAGGGTTCAATGTTATAAATTGAATAAACAATAATTTCCACAGAGCCAGAAAGGACCAAAATATAATTCATCAAGTGTCATCACCAGAAACCAGCAGCAAGCAGAGGAGACAAGTGGACAATTGTGATTAAGTATTCATTACAGGATAGAGAATTTGGTTGCCACCACACTGACTCTGACCATGACTGTTGGAATCTAACCTTGGGGGCAAACTTATCTAACTGTAATTTATTTTAATGTCCACCTCCTCCTGTATACTGTAAGCTCCTTGAGGGTAGGATTTGTGTCTACCAACTTTACTGTACTATATTTTCCCAAGCTCTTAGTACAGTTCTCTACACACAGTAAGAACTCAAGAAATATCACAGATTGATTGATTAATTCCAGCAATCACATCCAAACAGTAGGCCCTTGTTAGCTCTGATACAATCTTAGGCTCCCAAACTTAAGAAACTTAAAGAGACAGGCTCACAACTGACATCTTTGTTGGGCTAACTACATTTTGGAATGTGCATTTTGAAGTTTGTGCATCTGATTTTTAGAATATGTTCTGCTCTTGTATGGTAGGGGGAAAGGCAGGGAGAGAAGAAAGGCAGAAAAATCAGAGAGTGAGGAGTGATGGTCATTGGTTAGGATCCTTCCAAGGTACCCATTTATGACTAGAAAAAATACGTGTCCCTTTTCTCCTTTTTCCCTCCGCCTTCTGTTCTAACTCCTAAAAATAATAATAATAATAATGGTACTTGTTAAGTGCTTACTATGTGCCAAGCACTTTTCTAAGTGCTGGGGTAGATACAAGTTAATCAGGTTGTATACAGTCCCTGTTTCACATAGGGTTCACACTCTTAATCTCCATTTTACAGATGAGGTAACTGAGGCCCAGAGAAGTTCAACGCTCTGGGCATGTTACTCCCCTCCTCAAAAATCTCCAGTGGCTACCAATCAACCTATGCATCAGGCAAAAACTCCTCACCCTCGGCTTCAAAGCTCTCCATCACTTTGCCCCCTCCTACCTCTCCTCCTTTCTCTCCTACTACAGCCCAGCCCGCACCCTCCACTCCTCTGCCGCTAATCTCCGCACTGTGCCTCATTCTCGCCTGTCCTGCCATCGACCCCCGGCCCACGTCCTCCCCCTGACCTGGAATGCCGTTCCTCCGCACATCCACCAAGCTAGCTCTCTTCCTCCCTTCAAAGCCCTACTGAGAGCTCACCTCCTTCAGGAGGCCTTCTCAAACTGAGCCCCCTCCTTCCTCTCCCCCTCCTCCCCCTCCCCATCCCCCCGCCTTACCTCCTTCCCCTCCCCACAGCACCTGTATATATGTATATATATTTCTACGTATTTATTACTCTATTTATTTATTTATTTATTTTGTACATATTTATTCTATTTATTTTATTTTGTTAATATGTTTTGTTTTGTTCTCTGTCTCCCCCTTCTAGACTGTGAGCCCCCTGTTGGGTAGGGACCGTCTCTATATGTTGCCAACTTGTACTTCCCAAGCACTGAGTACAGTGCTCTGCACACAGTAAGCGCTCAATAAATACGATTGAATGAATGAATAAATGAATGAAAGTTAAGCGACTTGCCCAAGGTCACACAGCAGACATGTCTTGGAGCCAGGATTAGAACCCAGGCCTTTCTGACTCTCAGGCCCATGCTCTATCCACTAAGCCATGCTGCTTCTCTCCTCAGCTCAATCGATTACTGGTATTTATGGAGCATTTACTGAGTGCAGAGCACTGCACTAAGTGCTGGGGGAGAGTACTCCAAACGTAAATGACAAAGTCATTATCCTCAAGGATCTTATAATCTAATAGGGGAGATTTGCCAATAGTGAGAGCAGGAGGAAAGACAAAGTTATAAACAAAGCCCTCTCTTCCCCTCCCCTCCCAACTTTCCCATCTTAGTCAGTAACAGCACCATCCTTCCTCTCCCAGAAGATGGCAACCACAATGTTTACCACAACTCCTCACTATCCTTCAATTCTCATATTTAATCGATCAATCAATGGTTTACAATTAATTTATTGTACCTCAATCTCATCTATCTTGCCGCCAACCTCTAGTCCATGTCCTGCCTCTGGCCTGGAATGCCCCCACCTCTTCATATCTGGCAAGTACCCTCCCCACCTTCAAAGCCTTACTGAAGGCAGATCTCCAAGAGACCTTCCAGTCATTCAATCATATTTATTGAGTGGTTACTTTGTGCAGAGCACTGTCCTAAGCACTTGGAAAGTACAATTCAGCAACAAATAGAGAAAATCCCTACTCAACAATGGGCTTACAGTCTAGAAGGGGAGAGACAGACATGAAAACAAGTAAACAGGCATTAATAGCATCAATGTAAATAAATAGAATTATAGATATATACACATCATTAATAAAATAAATAGAATAATAAATATGTACATATATACACAAGCGCTCATTTCCTCTTCTCCCACTCCCTTCTGCATTGTACTGATTTGCTCCCATTACTCGCCTCTCCCTCAGCCCCTCAGCACTTATGTACAGATCCGTAATTTATTTATATTAAGGTCTGTATCTCCCTCTAGGCCGTGGGCAGGGAACATATCCACCAACTCTGTTATATTGTTATAGTGTACTCTCCCAAGTGCTTATTACAGTGCTCTGTAGACTGTAAACTCAATGAGGGCAGGGAATGTGTCCGTTTATTGTTATATTGTACTTTCCCAAGCGCTTAGTACAGTGCTATAGTGCTCAATAAATATGATTGAATAAATGAATGAACAGTAAGCTGCTCAATAAATGTGATTGATTGATAGAGCACTTACTGTGTGCAGAGTGCTTGGGAGAGTACAATACAACATAGTTGGTAGGTGCATTTCCTGCCCACTATCTACTGCCAAGCCTACAGTTCTCTAAACTTTTCCTGGATCCACCCCTTCTCTCCACCTAAACAGCTACCTCCATGGCAAAGACTCTGGTCAGATTGGGCCTAGACTCAATATCAGCCATCTTACCTGTCTCCCTTCCCCCAGCAACTTCCCCATCCTATCTCTACTACCTACTGTTGCACAGATAATCTTCTGAAAGTGTCACTCAGCCCACATGTCTCCTCTTGTCAAAACCCTCCAATGGCTTCCTGTGTTCCTCTGAATCAAAACAAAACTCCTCACAATTGGCTTCAAGGCTCTTCATCAACTTGCCCCACCTTAACTTTTCACTATTCCTCAACTCTCTTATTCCTCCCAAGTGAATCTTCTAGCGGTACCTCATTCTCCACAGTCTTGTCTCTGTCTCCTTACCTGTGCTGTTCCCCCCTCCTTGGAATTCCCCCCTTTCCCAAACCCAGCAGATTACGGCTTTCTCCACATTTAAAGCCCTCTTAAAGTCCCACCTCATTAAGTAAGCTTTTCCTGATAATTTCCAAGTACCCTAAGCCATATAAATCCATCAGCAGTCTCTAGAATGTATGAACTTGTTCATATCCATCTTTGGCACTTCTTTCCATAGATATGTCTTTTCAATTAAGCATTTGTTTACCTTGACTACCGATTTTTAAATATTGTATCTCTGCTTCTCTGTTAGAGTGTAAACTCTTTGCAGGTAAGGTATGTGTCACTTTTTAGTTTTGTACTTTCCAAATGTTTAGTACAGCACATTACACCAAGAGGGCCCTCAATAAGTGCTAATATTAAGGCTACTACTCTGCCCTCATCACTCTAGGATCACACCTGGAGAGTGTCCAGTACTTCTACTAGTCTTGGTTAAAGGAGGGAGAGTCAAGCAGAGTCGACCTATTCCATTCCTAGCTCCTCCTTCCCTCACCCCCAACGATCTGGCCTCCTACTTCATTAACAAAATTAAATCCATCAGGTCCGACCTCCCCTAAGTCACTTCCCCCCCTTCTCCAACCTCCCAGCTCTCAACACTCTTTGCTACCCTCCCATCCTTCCCAGCAGTACCCTCAGAGGAGCTCTCCTCCCTCCTCTCAAGTGCTACTCCGGCCACCTGTGTTTCTGACCCCATTCCCTCTCATCTCATGAAATCTCTTGCTCCATCCCTTCTCCCCTCTTTAACTTCCATCTTCAACTGCTCACTCTCCACTGGTTCCTCCCCCTCTGCCTTCAAACACGTCCATGTCTCTCCCATCCTAAAAAAACCCTCTCTTGACCCCACCTCACCTTCTAGTTATCGCCCCATATCCCTCCTACCATTCCTTTCCAAACTCCTTGAACGAGTTGTCTACACGCGCTGCCTAGAATTCCTCAGCACCAACTCTCTCCTCGACCCCCTCCAGTCTGGCTTCCGTCCCCTACATTCTACGGAAACTGCCCTCTCAAAGGTCACCAATGACCTCCTGCTTGCCAAATCCAACGGCTCATACACCATCCTTATCCTCCTCGACCTCTCAGCTGCCTTCGACACTGTGGAACACCCGCTTCTCCTCAACACACTATCTGACCTTGGCTTCACAGACTCCGTCCTCTCCTGGTTCTCCTCTTACCTCTCTGTTCGTTCATTCTCAGTCTCTTTTGCAGGCTCCTCCTCCCCCTCCCATCCCCTTACTGTGGGGGTTCCCCAATGTTCAGTGCCTGGTCCCCTTCTGTTCTCGATCTACACGCACTCCCTTGGTGACCTCATTCGCTCCCACGGCTTCAACTATCATCTCTACGCTGATGACACCCAGATCTCCATCTCTGCCCCTGCTCTCTCCCCCTCTCTCCAGGCTCGCATCTCCTCCTGCCTTCAAGACATCTCCATCTGGATGTCTGCCCGCCATCTAAAACTCAATATGTCCAAGACTGAACTCCTTGTCTTCCCTCCCAAACCCTGCCCTCTCCCTGACTTTCCCATCTCTGTTGATGGCACTACCATTCTTCCCATCTCACAAGCCCGCAACCTTGGTGTCATCCTCGACTCCACTCTCTCATTCACCCCTCACATCCAAGCTTTCACCGAAACCTGCCGGTCTCAGCTCCGCAACATTGCCAAGATCCGCCCTTTCCTTTCCATCCATACCACTACTCTGTTCGTTCAAGCTCTCATCCTATCCCGTCTGGACTACTGCATCAGCCTTCTCTCTGATCTCCCATCCTCGTGTCTCTCCCCACTTCAATCCATACTTCATGCTGCTGCCCGGATTGTCTTTGTCCAGAAACGCTCTGGGCATTTTACTCCCCTCCTCAAAAATCTCCAATGGCTACCAATCAATCTGCGCATCAGGCAGAAACTCCTCACCCTGGGCTTCAAGGCTCTCCATCACCTTGCCCCCTCCTACCTCACCTCCCTTCTCTCCTTCTCCAGCCCAGCCCGCACCCTCCGCTCCTCTGCCACTAATCTCCTCACCGTACCTCGTTCTTGCCTGTCCCGCCATCGACCCCTGGCCCACGTCATCCCCCGGGCCTGGAATGCCCTCCCTCTGCCCATCCGCCAAGCTAGCTCTCTTCCTCCCTTCAAGGCCCTACTGAGAGCTCACCTCCTCCAGGAGGCCTTCCCAAACTGAGCCCCTTCCTTCCTCTCCCCCTCATCCCCCTCTCCATCCCCCCCACCTTACCTTCTTCCCTTCCCCACAGCACCTGTATATTTGTATATATGTTTGTACATGTTTATTACTCTATTTATTTATTTATTTTAATTGTACATATTTATTCTATTTATTTTATTTTGTTAGTATGTTTGTTTTTGTTCTCTGTCTCCCCCTTTTAGACTGTGAGCCCACTGTTGGGTAGGGACTGTCTCTATATGTTGCCAACTTGTACTTCCCAAGTGCTTAGTACAGTGCTCTGCACACAGTAAGCGCTCAATAAATACGATTGATTGATTGGGCAGTGACTAGCGAGGGGAAGGCAATCTACTACAAGTCAAAACTCCCCAGGAGAGAGTCAAAGGCAGAGACTCAAGTTAACTACATGGAAGAAGGTAATGGTAAAACACTTCCATATTTTTAGTAAGAAAACTCTGTGGATCCACTACTAGAATGATTGCAGGTGGAGGAGGGGTGTTCTGGAAGAGATGAGTCCATGGAGTCACTATTGGTCAGAGATATCTCGACAGCATAAGACAAGACTCTGCCCACAGTAGACACTTAGCAACTCTGAGGAAGATGGTAAAAATAATAATAATAATGGCATTTGTTAAGTGCTTACTATGTGCCAAGCACTGTTATAAGTGCTGGGGGGATACAAGGTAATCAGGTTGTCCCACATGGGGCTCACAGTCGCAACTCCCATTTTACAGATGAGGTAACTGTGACCTCTGACTCCCAAGTCCGTGCCCTTTCCACTGAGCCACAGTGCTTCTCTCAATGGTGACAATCTAATCCCAACCCTCTCTCCCAAGAAGGGCAGAACACCCAAGGCAGAAGATTTTCTGATTTATACTGTAACATCAGTGTGCACAAAATCTAATCACTCCCTTCAGAGCCCCTCCCTGGATTTTATCCCCCTGTTATCTAACAAGTCCTTCCTTCTATACAGCCAAGAATCTCTCCTGCTTTCATTTAAGCTATTTCCTCTTGTTCTGTCTTCTCTGGACAGGGAGAGCCACTGACCAACTCCCACCTCATTAAAACCCTTCCTAAAACCATAGGGAGTGATTAAAATCACTCCTCAACCTTCTCTTCTTCAGACTAAACAAACTAAACTCTTTCAAGTTTTTCTCATGGCACCTGCTTTTCATTCCTCTTATCATTGTTGTTGTCATCACTATTCTCTGGGACTTTTCCAGTGCCTCCACAACCATTTTTTTAAATGCATTGATCAAAGCAAGAAACAGTAAGGGCTCACAGGACAAGCTTTGATGGAATGGCTACATCCTTACCCTCGCACTTACTTTTGAGACTCCATCCCCATATTTCTCAGACCTTCTCTCAGGCAAATTGGCTTTTCCAAATTTCAAGACCACATAACTGATGCCTAGTTCGTTTTGGTCCACTATGAATCTCGGATATTTTTCTGTTGTACTTATGCCTTCCCAAGTTTCCCCTATCTTAAATTGTGGTATTTGCTTGTTATTGTTATTATTATTATTATTATTATTATTATCATTATTATTGTTGTTAAGCATTTACTATGTGTCAAGCGTTGTTCTAAGTGCTGGGGCGGATACAAGTTAATCAGGTTGAACACAATCCCTGTTCCACATGAGACTCACAGTCTAAGTAGGAAGGAGAGCAGATACTAAAGCCTCATTCTCTGGTTGAGACTTGTTATTGTTGAATTGTACTGTTTCTTTGAGAACCTCTTTCTCATTTATCCAGGTAAGTTTGAATTTCTTTCCCACATCCCCTAATGTTGGCAGGTCAGTCCAGATCATAATTGTTGGAAAATCTGATAAGCGAGATCCTGATTCCTTCATCCTATCATCAGGAAAGATACTGAATTTAAATTTATAACTGTTCGCTTATTTTACAAATATTACGAAAAAGATGAGTTTGAGCTGTTTGGTCATTGACTAAAAAAAAAATAAATAACAAAAACCTAGTTTCTTTGCTGTTTCTTTCAGAGCTCTATCCCCAGGGCCCTGGAAGAGCCAGGGAGAGACGTGGCAGAGGGAAATGAACAAAACAAAGCAATAATGGCCAGTGCAACAGAAAGAGAATGAAAGTCTCTCTGTTGGTTACCCTGTCAACCAATATTTCAACCTTCACCACCAGCCTCTACAACCAATATCAGATCATTAGAATGGATTCTTCGGCTTCTTTAATGGAACCAGTGAAAATAATGTTCCCCCTTAGGGAATTAAGTTACAGTTTTAAGGCAACAATAGTGTCTCCACTGTATATTTTTTTTTGGTTCAAGCACCTTACATTCATAACATATCGGCCACCTGATTATCTTTTACCTACCCTACTGCTTATTACAGAGCTTGGAACATAGTAAGCATTTAACTAATAATAAGTGCATTGCCTGGCACATAGTAAGCACTTATATACCATCATTATTGTTATTATTATTACTAATATTAATAATAATCACCAAAAGAATTGAATCAGGCTAATAATGGTTGTACTTTTTGTTTCCTCCTCTGGTTCTCAGAGAGATGTTCTTCTTAAAATGTCTTCCCAAACTCTTCACTCTGTGCATTTAAGACTTCTCTTTAAACTCGGCTTTACCTAGCTAGAGGCAGGATTTAGTTAGTTACAGGTTTTTCTAGGACAGTCCCCCCACTCAACTTCACCACAATTTACACTGTGGCCTACATTACTGAATTGCACTGGCATTTAGTTTTTCAGTGTCTTCCTTTAGAGTGGTAATGCTCTGCTTTCAATGGTAGACACAGAGAAGTTTAGGAAATACCACCTGGTTGGGACTGAATGGATACAGTGATGTATCTCTCCACCACTAAAACTGGAATGCACTTACCCCCCAAAAGATACCAGGAGTTTGGATTTCCCATTAATCACTCCCGCAAATGACTTCAAGGTTAACTTGGAAATTCACAACCAAAATGTGAACATTTTTAATTTAAGTGGGCACCTCTCTGTTTGAAAAATGATGGTGGCCATCAAATGCCCAAAGAAGCTGAAGTCAACTCGAAGGAATTATTCATTCATTCATTCAGTTGCATTTATTGAGCACTTACTGTGTGCAGAACACTGTACTAAATGCTTGTGAAAGTACAACACAACAATAAACAGTGACATTCCCTGTCCACAATGAGCTTACAGTCCAGAGACACTAGGCACAACACTGCAAGCAGCATGTGAAGCAGCATGGCTTAGTAGATAGAGCACAGTACTGGGGATAAGAAGGTCATGGAATCTAAACCCGGCTCCACCACTTGTCTGCTTTGTGACCTTGAGCAAGTCACTTCACTTCTCTGTGCCTCAGTTACCTCATCTGTAAAATGGGGATTGAGACTGTGAGCCCCACTTGGGACAGGGACTGTGTCCAAACCACTTTGCTTGTAACCACCCCAGCACTTAATATAGTGCCTGGCACATCGTAAGTGCTCAATAAATACCATAATTATTATTATTATTTACAAGCTCTTCCAGGAACACTATATTCTTTGTTTTTTCCCTGCTTTGAAAGGATAGGGACCCGCAAATTCAAGTCCCTTCAGGATCTATAAGTGGTCATGTAGAGATGCTGAGCAGCACACTTGTGCTGAAAATGTTTCTTTGTATTTATGTACAAGGTAAAAAGTGTTAAAAGAAAAATCCCTAATAATCTGATAGTCATTCTTCTTTTAAAAAATTATTAATGAGGGCAAAGGTTGCTATAATTGACTTCTCAATCTGTTTAAAGCTTATTTCATCTGTTTTCTCCTCTAAATTGATAAATGTGGTTGTTATCACTAGATCTGCTTCCTTCTTAAAATTAATCAGTAAAGGTATTTTCAGGTGTCCTCAAGAGCATAAGCAATTGAGAAATGTAATCCTGGGTCAGATCGATGGTCCACCCACCCACGATCCTTGGAGGAACCATGTGATGATTGCACTCTTTGATAATGATGACATTTATTAGGGGCTTACTATTTGCCAAGCACTGTGGTAGTTGCAAGATAATCAGATCCAACCCATCCCTGTCCCACATATGGCTCACAATCAGAGAGAGCTCCGTTCTCCTGCTTGGGGATGTACCACTGAACATCCCTAATTTTTCCCTCCAATAATCCATTATGGACCTGTGGTTCATAAACTAAAACCCTTCTTGCTCTTCTCACCGTTAACTTCACCCTCTAACCCTCTAACAACCCACTGAGGACCTCTTGCCCATGAATTTATCCTAGTCCCTCTAAAATCTACTGATATTTTCAGCCTGCAAAGCTCTCTGTGGTAGCTGAATCTTGTATGCTACCAACACTAGGTGAAGAAGTGTTTCCTTTAATTTGTTTTGAACCTTCCACCTTCAAAATTCAGTGGGTTCCCCTCATCTAGGTGCTTTGGAATTGGAAGACAGAAATTCTGGGTTTGCCTCTCCACAGCTTTCACAGCTCTGTGAATTTTTTTATTATATTTGTTAAATCCTTATTACGTGCCAAACACTGTTCTAAGTGCTGGATTATATACAAGTTAATCAGGTTGTACACAGATCCTGTCCCACACTAGGCTCAAATCTAAGTAGGAGGGAGGAGGGTTTAATCTCCACTTTAGAGTTGAGGAAGCTGAGCCACAGAGAGGTTGCCCAAGGTCACACAGCAAGCAACTGTCAGAGACTGGATTAGAACCCAGGTCCTCTGACTTTTGGGCCCATACTCTTTCCACTAGGCCTCCCTGTTTCTATTATGAACTTCAATCTTGTCTCCTTTCTACCAGTGCCTCTCTAGCCTCAAGAGTACCAATTCTTCCCTCTGTTCCCATTTGGAAGCTGCTCTATTCTCCTAATCATTTTGGTTGCCTCTCTCCTGATGTATTCTCAAATTGCATTGTGTCCTTCCTAAAGGGCACAGTATTCAAGATGTAAATATATTACATTCCAGATGTGAATACCTTCAAACTCAAAAGGGTTCTATGAAAAGAAAGTGATGAAATTCAGTTTTTTGTTTTGTTTTTGATAACCCTCCTGATGATCCTTTGTATTTTTGTTCATCTTTTTGACTGCCCCCCACCCATTAGACTAGTAAATTGAATAAAATGTGAGCCTTTCCCAGCAGAGCCATCCTTATGAATGAAAAAGCTGACCTACCTGATCCTGCAAATTGACTTCCTTTTGAACTCTGCTTTCTGCCTGAAAATCAAATGGTTTAGGAAAAGGATGTTAATTGGCAAAGCCTTTCTAGAGATTGCTAAATCAGCAGTAATGCCCAATCTTCCACACCTGGGGCACTAGAACCCTCTAGTTTCCTTTTTGTCTCTAAAAAATTAGGTATGATTTTTATCATTTTAAGAAATGGAACAACAGTTTCTATCTTCACTGGGTACTAAGTGCAAGATGTTACAGAAAAAAATAGCTTTTACTGCTGATATGCGAATTTTAAAAGAGAGACAAGTGTGAGCAAACAAAAGCTGTTGCATCAAATACTGTGACCAAAAAATTAGAAAAATGCCAGAAATGTTTGAGGCTAAATAAACACATTTACTTGATATTTTAACCCATTCACTTTCAGAGAGCCAGCCTCTTAAAGGGCCAATCAAATACCCTGACTGCTGTGAAAAACAATATGGCTTAGTGGATAGAGCACGGGACTGGGAATCAGAAGGACCTGGATCCTAGTCCTGACTCCACCACATGTCTGCTGTGTGACCTTGGGTGAGTCACTTCACTTCTCTGGGCCTCAATTACTTCATCTGTAAAATGGGGATTAAGAGTTTGAGTTCCATGTGGACAGGGACTGTGTCCAACCTGATTAACTTGTATCTACCCCAGTTAGAATTGTGCTTTGGAATAGTAAGTGCTTTACAAGTGCCATAATTATTAATTAATCAATATTATTAGAAAATTTGCAGCTGAAAGATTTTAGTGTACCTATGTTCATGAATTAGACTGTGCCTCTCTAAGACTAGGATGTTTTTGATTTCCAAGATTATAAAGAGATATAGTAATTATATAATATTTTTTATTCCAAACTTTCTTCTTGGGAGGCCATTTCCCTATATGCAAGCTTGTTGTGGACAGGGAACGTGTCTACCAACTCTGTTATATTGTACTCTTCCAAGTATTTAGTACAGTGCTCTGCACATAGTAAGTGCTCAATAAATATGATTGATTGATTATAGGCAGAACAGACAATTACTCTCCCCCTCTTAAACCCTCATTGAAGGCACATCTCCTCCCAGAGGCTTTCTGTGACTAAGCCCTCCTTCCCTCTTCTCCCACTCTCTTCTACTTCACCCTGACTCACTCCCTTTATTCATCCCCCCCTCCCAGCCCCACAGCACTTTTGAACAGATCTGTAGCTGTTTATTTATTTACTCATTTATTTATATTAATGTCTGTCTCCCTTTCTAGACTGTAAGCTCATTGTCGGCAAGGAACGTGTCTGTTTATTGTTATATTGTACTCTCCTAAGCAGTTAGTACAGCACTTTGCACACATTAAGTGCTCAATAAATATGATTTAATGAAATAATGAATGACAAGAAATTGTGGGAGACTGTGGACCAATTTAGGATCTTTGCATTCTTACCTGAAGGAGAGAAGCTGGTCCTGCTGTTGGAAGGTCAAAAGCCTCGGTTAGCATCTATGTTCTGTTACAAATGGTGGGAAAGATTGTTGGATGGGACTAAATCTCTGGCCCGGACATCATTGCCCTCCTTAAGAGAAAATGGTACAATGTTTTTTCTTACGTTCTTACTATGGGCCAAGCACTGTTCTAAGCACTGAGGTAGATACAAGATAATCAGGTTGGACAAAGTCCCTCTCCCACGTGGGGCTCACAGTCTTAGTCCACATTTTACAGATGAGGTAAGTGAAGCACAGAGAAGTTAAGTGATTTGCCCCAAGGTCACAGAGCAGACAAGTGGCAGAGCCGGGATTTGAACTCATGTCCTCTGACTCCTAAGCCCATGCTTGTGCCACTAGGCCATGCTGCTACCTCTCAACTGATGTTTTTGTTGTAAATGGGTGTACACTGTTGTATTTGTCTGTGAGAAGCTGAATAGCTGGACAAATGATTCTCCCTTTGACTCTAATTTAAGTCTGGGATAAGTATAGACTATGGGTGGAAGGGGCACTCAAGGAAGAATCTAGCCTTTATCACTGTCATTGCTGCCTGAGTATCCCTTTGATAAATTGATGGATTAGGTGGACTTGTTTAGATTGAATGACTGAAAAAAAGTAAAGCTTACACACTTATATACTCACTCTCTCCCACAAGTACACCTAAGCACCCTTGCTCTGGGTTGGGGGGAAAGGCTCTAGGAAGAAAGGCAACAGGTCTCCAACCCCCCAGTTCTCAACCCTCTCCGCTATTCTCTCATCCTTCCCAGCAGTATCCTCAAATGAGATCTCCTCTCTCCTCTCAAGTGCTACTCCAGCCACCTGTGCTTCTGACCCCATTCCCTCTCATCTTATGAAATCTCTCGCCCCGTCCCTCCTCCTCTCCTTAACTTCCATCTTTAACCGCTCACTCTCCACTGGTTCCTTCCCCTCTGCCTTCAAACATGCCCACATCTCCCCCATCCTAAAAAAACCTTCCCTTGACCCCACCTCCGCTTCTAGTTATCGTCCTATCTCCCTCCTACCATTCCTTTCCAAACTCCTTGAATGAGTCGTCTACACCCGCTGCCTCGAATTCCTCAATGCCAACTCTCTCCTCGACCCCCTCCAATCTGGCTTCCATCCCCTACATTCCAATGAAACTGCCCTCTCAAAGGTCACCAGTGACCTCCTGCTCGCCAAATCCAATGGCTCCTACTCTATCCTAATCCTCCTCGACCTCTCAGCTGCCTTCAACACTGTGGACCACTCCCTTCTCTTCAACACACTATCCAACCTTGGCTTCACAGACTCCGTCCTCTCCTGGTTCTCCTCTTATCTCTCTGGCTGTTCATTCTCAGTCTCTTTTGTGGGCTCCTCCTCCCCCTCCTATCCCCTTACTGTAGGGGTTCCTCAAGGTTCAGTTCTTGGTCCCCTTCTGTTCTCTATCTATACTCACTCCTTTGGTGAACTCATTCTCTCCCACAGCTTCAACTATCATCTCTACGCTGATGACACACAAATCTACATCTCTGCCCCTGCTTTCTCTCCCTCCCTTCAGGCTCGTGTCTCCTCCTGCCTTCAAGACATCTCCATCTGGATGTCTACCCACCATCTAAAACTCAATATGTCCAAGACTGAACTTCTTATCTTCCCTCCCAAACCCTGCCCGCTCCCTGATTTTCCCATCACTGTTGATGGCACTACCATCCTTCCCATCTCACAAGTCTGCAATCTTGGTGTCATCCTTGACTCTGCTCTCTCGTTCACCCCTCATATCCAATCCGTCACCAAAACCTGCTGGCCTCACCTCCGCAACGTCGCCAAGATCCACCCTTTCCTCTCCATCCAAACCGCTACCCTGCTGGCTCAATCTCTCATCCTATCCCGACTGGATTACTGCATCAGCCTCCTCTCTGATCTCCCATCCTCCTGTCTCTCCCCCATTTCAATCTATACTTCACGCTGCTGCCCAGATCATCTTTGTGCAGAAACGCTCTGGGCATGTTACTCCCCTCCTCAAAAATCTCCAGTGGCTACCAGTCAGCCTATACATCAGGCAAAAACTCCTCACTTTTGGCTTCAAGTCTCTCCCTCTCCATCACCTCGCCCCCTCCTACCTCACCTCCCTTCTTTCCTTCTACAGCCCAGCCTACACCCTCCGCTCCTCTGCCGCTAACCTCCTCATTGTTCCTGCCCTGCTGTTGACCCCCGGCCCACATCCTCCCCCTGCCCTGGAATGCCCTCCCTCCGCACATCAGCCAAGCTAGCTCTCTTCCTCCCTTCAAAGCCCTACTGAGCCCCCTCCTTCCTCTCCCCCTCCCCATCCCCCCGCCCTACCTCCTTCCCCTCCCCACAGCACCTGTATATATATTTGTACAGATTTATTACTCTATTTATTTTACTTGTACATATTTACTATTCTATTTATTTTATTTTGTTACTATGTTTTGTTTTGTTGTCTGTCTCCCCCTTCTAGACTGTGAGCCCATTGTTGGGTAGGGACCGTCTCTATATGCTGCCAACTTGTACTTCCCAAGCGCTTAGTACAGTGTTCTGCACACAGTAAGTGCTCAATAAATATGATTGAATGAATGAATGGAGGGTGACAGTGCTAGCTGGATTGGACGGGGGAAGAGGTGATGAGAGAAGCCACAGCCAGAAGATACAGGGTCTGAGAAAGCAGCAAGTCTGGGTAGAAAGAATGAGAGGATACAGGGTCACTGGGGAGGGCTCAGGTACCAGGATCAAGGAATAAGTATTTCAGGGGGCAGAAAAGAAAAGCAGTAAGAGATGGAAACAGAAGAGTTGAGGTTGGGTGAGATAGGGCTGGATACAAAGCCAGGGATGGGAGGAAAACAGTCTGATTAAGGAATCTTGAAATGTTTACTGATGTAGAAACCATGGAAAGTTAAAGTGGAGATCATACACCAATTTTGCCAGATTGAAAACGTTAAAAAATAGTCCATTATTTTTGTCCCTGACTTACTTCATTATCATCATCATCATTATCATAATCATCATCATTGTCAACATCGTCAAATATCAATAGTATTTATTGACCATCTACTGTGTTCAGAGTACTGTATTAAGGTTTGGGAGAGCATAATGAAAGTAATAGCCCCTGCTGTCAAGGGGCTTATGATCTAATCAGTAAAACACTTAAAAACAAATTGTATTCAAGAAAGTGTAGAAAGATGAGTAAATGAATAAGTGAATAAATAAATATCATACCTGGACCTCTATATACACAAATGCTATAGTGGATACTAGGATTCTTTCACTGGGTGGAGATATGATTATTCCCATTTAAGCATTTATGTACATATCTGTAATTTTTTATTCATATTAATGTCTGTCTCTCTCTCTAGCCTGTAAGCTCATTGTAGGCAAGGAACATGTCTACCAACTTCGTTATAGTGTACTCTCCCACAACAAGAGCTCAGTAAATATTATTAATTGATAATAATAATAGTAATAATACTTGTGATTTTTAAGCTCTTACTATGTGCCAGGCACTGTACCAAGTGCTGGGGTAGATAGAAGTTAATCAGGTCCCACATTCTAAGTAGGAGGGAGAATAAGTATTGAATCCCCATTTTGCAAATGAGGAAACTGAGGCTAAGGGAGGTTAAGCAAGTTGACCAAGGTCACCTAGCAGGCCAGTGAGAGGGCTAAGACTGGAACCCAGTTTTTCTGACTTAAAGCCCCAAGTTCTTTCCACTAGACCCCATGGAGTACACTGCCTCTCTAGAGGTTCGGTGATTCCCAAGTGTTCATAAGGCTCCCTTGCCTATGGGTTTAACAGGTCTTCCTTATTTGCTGAAAAAGATATGGATGTACAGCTAGCTATTACAGCTTAGTGTAAGGAAAGCTTGAGTGTTTGCATAACAGCGTAGCACTGACATTTCACCAAGAGCTTGTGTGTGGGATGAGTGAAAGCTGCACACAATAGACTGCTTAAGCAAAATTTTTGTCTGTGTATGCCGACTACCTCACAACTTCTTATTTGGATAAGGTTCTTAAATAACTTTGGATGGGTTCTGGATGATTATATAATTCTTCTACCTTCTTTCACCCTGGAAATTTCACAATTTCCTGTAGATATTACCAATCCTAGATAAATCACCCTCAGAATGAGTAAAGTGAGGTCCAGTTGGCTGAAATGTCTTTCTTCACTAAAATGAAAATTTTAGTTCTCAGCAAACCCTTCTCAGTCCTGTGTCTGATTAAGTACAATGATGAGTAGATTTATGCCTGAACTTAGCAGAAGTTTTTTTTAAAGAAAATCAAGTTAATAAAACAGTGTATATAACTGCTAGTTTTTTCCTTCAGTTAACACAAAAGAAATTCAGCCTAGTAGATTCAAATGGGAAGAGGGAATAAATGTTTCATGGATCCAGGAAGCCCACTCTCAAACCATGAGACAAAAGACTGGACTGCTAAGAGACAACAGCAACAGATTGACAGAGAAAAAGTGGGAGGTGGCTTCACAAAAATCAGGATACAAGAAGCATTATAATAAATTCCTTTGTATAAGTTCTCAGTCATTAAGTCTGTGGCAGGACAGAGACTCATCCGTTGCTTACAGTAGAAAGACTCCATCATTACCTTTGAAAACAGATGGGTCCCATTTGCGGTAACTGTATAGGTGTAAGAAATTCGGTGTGCATACTGTGAAATGGGCTGGTAATTCCACATTTGTCTTTTTGTCCACACCAGTGGGCATGGTGACTGTAAACTCCTTGAGGGCATGAACTGTGCCTTCTACTGTTCTACTATACTAGAATATTATATAGAATTCAACTGTTTCCATCAGTGGATTTGCCCAGCAAAGGAGAGGCTTCAGAGGAATGACTCAAAAGATCCTTCTATAGCTTTCAATAGTCTATCATCAATCTCCCACCGGTTTTTGTTACACTGGTTTAGTCAAACCTGTTCTACCGTACGGATCTGCTTCCACTTCACCTATTTCATCTTCACACAACCTTATTGACCTATTCAGTAGAAATCAACTATTTCACCCAGGCACGTACCCGGAGATTGTCCAGTGCTTGGTTTCATTTGTTCTTTTCTGAGAAAGAGATTTTTACACTCATATGTATTTTATTCCTAGCTGGAGAAATATCAAAAAGATTTGAATATCACCATCTGGAAGTTGTGCCATGGACTGCAGTGGGCAGAATTAAAAGTTGGTTTTCTTATCTTCCTTTAAAAGTATACTTTGGCTGCTTTGAAAACAGCACAAAAACATTTCTGATACATTAGTGTCACTGATACAAATGAATAGATTTCTTTCTTCCATGATTCCCATCTCTAAGTTCTGTATTTTGTCAATTATATTTTGGAAAAAATCCCTTTTCTTGTACTTACATAACATAAGACATGACCCAAGAGTGAAGAGGGTAAGAATATTCAAATTATAGAAAAATTTGTTAGGGTACATTTCACCAAAGAATAATATGTTGTGTTGATATTTTTCCTAATATTCCTGAAGAAGTATGGTTTGGCTTGCCTGTTTTGCAGTTATGGGTATTACCAATGTTTACAATTTTAAAATGTTCTATTAATTTTACATTGTTTATTATTTCTAGTTAGTTAATAATAGACATCAACTCATTAAAGGATCCTCCACATATAATAAAATGCTAGATAAATATTCAAGCTATTCCTTCAATCAGTCAATCAAACAATGGAATTAACTGAGCACTTACTATGTTCAGTGCACTGTACTGAAGTGCCTGGGAGAGCACAATACAACAGAACCGGTAAACACGATCCCTGCTCTCGGGAGCTAAATCTCACGGGGGAAATGCAATCCAGACTTTGTCTGAATTGTGAATTCTGCTTTGAGCCACTTCAGAAATAGGTTTCTTGTTCACTAGGTGTAAATATGACATTTGCTCAAAATACTTTGCTGATAGCTCTCCGATAGTTTAAATTTTAATACCATAGCTCATTACTACTTACTCCTACAGAAAGTTCCTTGAAAATTTGTCAGAGAATATCTGCTAGAGTTTTTGTTGTTTTTTACAATAGAAGAAAAGAAGGTTCCTTTAAAATCCCTTAAGCATTAAGCATAAAATCCAGAGCCCAGAGAACTAGGTTCAGTTAGAAGCTCCTTGTAGCTGTGAGATGACATAGTAGATGACATAGGATCACAGTATTAAAAGAAAACTTAAGAGATTGCAGTTTGTGATATATTTTGCATATTATGGGTTTTATTTTGTTATCATTGATTCGTAAGCCTTCAGCCTTTATTTGACCCTCAGGGTGTTTCGCAAGGAAATCACAGCCATTTCAGCTTCAGCCTATCATGCAGCCTATGGAAGGCCAGTGCCTATGGAAAGCCAGTTCCGGCATTCTTGTCACTGATGCTAGGCCATTAGATTCTTGCGAATGTGATAAGAATACGTGTCCCTTTCCTGCTCTTCTCCCTCAAGCTTTCCCCATCCCCTGCCCCCTATCAACCACCGCTCCTTTTCCTGCCTGTTTCTCCCTGCCACCCCTCAGAGACAGCAGCTATAGGGGCAGCGGCCACAGGGATGGTGAAGTGATGGCAGCCATTTCGATGTCTGTGGAACCTGCCGCAGTCTCCAATGCCTCTACTGGCTCTGCCTGGCACCAGTCAGTAACCATAACGATAGTTCCGGCAGCTGAGTGAGCAGACTTTCCCAGTAACACCACCTCCACTTTCCTCCAAAATTAAAAAAATTAAACAAAGACAGTTATGAGGAGTGCCTAGAACCACTATTTCATTCCCTAAATTTTTTCATGTGTGCAGGAACTTTTCAAATCTTTTGAGGCTCTCTTCCTCCAAGAACAGGCACAATTATGCCAACAGATGGACTTATCTTTATGTGCAGCCAATTAATGGATGGTTGTGTACATTTTGGCTCACATAAATATCTAGCAACCTTTATGTTTTTAGTGCCTAAATTCATTTTTTTCCAAAGGGCCATCCTTTTGGCTTTATATAATGAGCTACCAGAATGTGCCTTAAACTCCTCTCTATATTGCAAGAGACAGTATTCTAATAGGTCTGAAGCACTGAAAACTTAAAAGTTTTCATCCTAATACTTAAAAGCTTAGTCTGATCATCCCCTCCATGTTGCTTTAAATCATCTAATCTAGTCGACACTAGTGCCTAAAGTTTCTATTGAATTTCAGTTTCAGGAATGGAGAAAGAACAGGCTAGATAATTCTCAGGAAAAAAATTTGAATGTCTTCCTTTTTTGATTGCTACGTTTATTTTCTCTTAGGATTGCAACATTTATCTAAGGCTGGGGAAATGGTGGAACAAAATTTCCCCTCTTTTGACTCCAATCCCATTCACTTTGCATCAGATCACATGGTCTCCTTCCTATGGTCTTCTTGCAGAAAATAAGGTCTATTCTTTCTAACTCTCAAAGAGAATTATTAGGACTGCCTTAAGAATATATGAGCTAAGAGTCTTTGAAACAATGGGCTAAGAGTCTGAGTCTTCGGTGATCCTGCTTTGCCTTTATTTTGACAAAGTAAGGAGAAGGTCTGCATAGCCAGAGAGCCAAGAAATAAACAACTTTTAAAGAATTTAACTTGGCCAAATAGGCAGATGCTAATTTTCTTGTAAAGCTGGTAATCTTCCTTTTGCTTAACTATTTTTAATTTGCTGTACAAACTAATTAGTAGGGTTTTTGCAGATTAAATAACACCTCATTAGTTCAAAACCAATGAAGGTAGGAATATATTCTTCTATTTCTAGGGCAATACTTGAATAATTTTAAAGTCAAAGTCCTAATTTCTCAAGACCAAGGACCTATCATGTCAGCACCAGGCTGTGTGAATGTGCACCCAAATTAGCAGTAGGATAAAGTAGCAAAGCAGATACTCCCTGCTTCTTCACGGCCCTTTTGGTTATGCCTTGCTTCCTGCCCAACAAACCCCAGATTTGGAACTGGTGATGCTACTCATAATTTGACTTGATTTTTTTTTCATAATATTTGTTAAGTCCTTACTATGTGTCAAGCACTGCCCTAAGCACTGGAGTAGATACAAGAGTATCAGATTGGACACCATCCCCATCCCACATGGGGCTCAAAGTCTTAGTAGGAGGGAGAACATGTATTGAATCCTCATTTGACAAATGAGGAAACTGAGACACAGATAAGTTAAGTGACTTTCCCAAGGTCACACAGCAAGCAACTGGCAATTGGCAGAGCCAGGATTAGAATTCTGGTCCTCTGATTATTTCAACTAGACCACACCTCAATACCCCTGTTTGGATTTGAGGGGACAAGGCAGCTGGTCATGGAAATGCTTCCTCACATGTCCCCAGACAAAAACTATGAGCAAAATCATACCCTGGGTCAGGCCTCAGGAATCCATTCCCTCCAGGACTTGGAAATGCTTCCTCACGTGTCCTTAGACAAAAAACTATGAGCAAAATCATACCCTGGGTCAGGCCTCAGGAATCCATTCCATCCAGTACTTTAACAAGACTCTTGGATGGACTGTGTGATGGCCGACCTTCTGAACACCCATCCTCATGGTGAGGGCCAGGCCAAACAACACCCCTAACTCTGCCATCCCCATCCCTATCTTGCCCTCCCCTGGCCCATTATAGACCCCGGAATGGTGAGGAGATTCTTCACCTGGAATGGTGAAGGCTATGAACAGCGGAGCTTGGCCAGGAGGATTTTACTGAACTGTACTCTCCCAAGCACTTAGAACAGTGCTCTGAACATAGAAAGTGTTCAGCAGATACCTTTATTTTTTATGGTATTTATTAAGCACTTACTATGTGCAAAGCACTGTTCTAAGCGCTGGGGAGGTTACAAGGTGATCAGGTTGTCCCATGGGGGGGCTTACAGTCTTAATCCCCATTTTACAGATGAAGTAACTGAGGCACAGAGAAGTTAAGTGATTTGACCAAAGTCACACAGCTGACAATTGGTGGAGCTGGGATTTGAACCCAGGACCTCTGATGCCAAAGCCCATGCTCTTTCCACTGAGCCATGCTGCTTCTCTGCTTGATAAGCTTAGTGTGGGCAGGGACCATGTCTACCAAACTCTATTGTACTCTACCAGGCATTTAATACAGTTCACACTGAAAGCACTTAATAAATTCCATTGATTGATTAATTAATTGATTAATCAAGGAATGCCTTTCAGAATTCCTCTAAAAGATGGGAGGGATGATGTTCAGTGGGGCTAAGGAGGGAGGGCATTTGAGCAATAATAATAATAACGGTATTTTCTAAGCGCTTACTATGTGCCAAACACTGTTCTAAGTGCTGGGGGAGATTAAGGTAATCAGGTTGTCCCCTGTAGGGCTCACAGTCTTAATCTCCACTTTACAGATGAGGTAACTGAGGCACAGAGAAGTTAAGTGACTTGCCCAAAGTCACCCAGCTGACAAGTGGTGGAGCAGGGATTAGAACCCATGACCTCTGACTCCCAAGCCCATGCTCTTTCCACTGGGCCGCGAGCAGTTGAGGGAGGAGGGGGAAGGAATTGACTTTGGTTTGGCAGCAAGATAATCAAGATTGAGGGATGACTTGGAGATTTACTTAATAACAACAATAATGATCGTGGTATTTGTTAAGCACTCACTATATGCCAAGAACGTATTAAGCGCTGGAGTAGATACAAGATAATCGGGCTCTACATGGGGCTCATAGAATAAGTAGAAAGAAGAACAGGTATTGACTCCCCGTTTTGCAGATGAGGGAACTGAGGCACAGAGAAGTTAGGTGGCATGCCTAAAGTCACACAGATGACAAATGGTGGAGCCAGGATTAGAACCTGTGAGCCTGTTGTTGGGTAGGGACCATCTCTATATGTTGCCGACTTGTACTTCCCAAGCGCTTCGTACAGTGCTCTGCACACAGTAAGTGTTCAATAAATACGATTGAATGAATGAATGAACCTAGGTCCTCTGACTCTCAGGTCTGTGATCTTTCCACTAAACCGTGCTGTTTCTCTCTACTTGTTTCCAGTTTTAGCATGGTCAATGTCCTTAAATTATTTGGCGGAAAAGGACCTGCCACTTTAATGAGTATATCATTCTTTCATTCATTCAATTGTATTTATTGAGCGCTTACCATGTGCAGAGCACTGTACTAAGTGCTTGGAAAGTACAAGTTGGCAACATATAGAGACGCTCCCTACCCAACAGCAGGCTCACAGTCTAGCAAGGTCTTGGAGAGGCAGTGTAGTCCTGTGGGAAGATTATCAAGCAGGGATCTGGAACCCAGCTATGCCACTGGTGAGCTTGAGCAAGTCAGTCCACCACAGTGGAATGGAGATGAGAATAGCACTTGTCCTTTTCTTCCCCTCAGGCCCCATACGAGGATAAAATGAGATCACTGGTGGGAAAGTGTTCTGTGTTCTTAGGAAGAAAGGCTCCGTATAAAGCTGTGGTTTCAGTGTATACAACATCTGGGAATTTGGCCAAATACCACTGACAAGTTTATCTGTAATATTTGTTCACCTTTGAGCGATTAAATCTGCCTGTTGAGGAAATTACATTAAATTATGAGTCAAGTGAAAGACCCTTTAGACTGAGCCCCTTGAGATGCACTGAGACCCTGCAGTACTTGATCATGACAAAGAGGAACCTCAACGATATTGATTAATCATGAGGCAAGACAATTTGAGGAAACTGAGCACACAATCTTTACAGAATAGCTATATGGTCTACCAGGTGAAGCCACAACTCTCCTGTGGGACCTTGCCTGCATACACACACACACATGCTCAGTGGAAAGAGCACGGACTTTGGAGTCAGTGGTCATGGGTTCAAATCCCAGCTTCAACAGTTATCAGCTGTGTGACTTTGGGCAAGTCACTTAACTTCTCTGTGCCTCAGTTACCTCATCTGTAAAATGGGGATTGACTGTGAGCCCCCCATGGGACAACCTGATCATCTTGTAGCCTCCCCAGCACTTAGAACATTGCTTTGCACATAGTAAGTGCTTAATAAATGCCATCATTATGATACATCAATCAATCAATCAATCGTATTTATTGAGCGCTTACTATGTGCAGAGCACTGTACTAAGCGCTTGGGAAGTACAAATTGGCATCACATAGAGACAGTCCCTACCCAACAGTGGGCTCACAGTCTAAAAGGGGGAGACAGAGAACAGAACCAAACATACCAACAAAATAAAATAAGTAGGATAGAAGTGTACAAGTAAAATAAATAAATAAATAAATAAATAGAGTAATAAATATGTACAACCATATATACATATATACAGGTGCTGTGGGGAAGGGAAGGAGGTAAGACGGGGAGATGGAGAGGGGGACGAGGGGGAGAGGAAAGAAGGGGCTCAGTCTGGGAAGGCCTCCTGGAGGAGGATACATGTTACTGTCATGTAAAAATGCTGAGTTAGCAATAGCTGCAGGAGGCGGTAATAATAATGGCGGTATTTGTTAAGCACTTGCTATGTTCTAAGCGCTGGACCACTATGGCTAAGGTCACCTCCCCACAGTGAGCTCTGTAGTCTGCCCTGGAGTAACTTCTCTCGTTGCCCATCCTGCCTCATAATAATAATGGTATTTGTTAAGCGCTTAGTATGTGCTAAGCAAGCACTGTTCTAAGTGTTGATGAGGGTGAAGCCCCAGCCCCACCAAGAGTGGAAGGAGGCCATCCTGCCTTCCCCAAATTTAGAAAGGTGAAGGAGGTTATGGACATTCCTAACCTAAAGCTGTTGCCTGGAGTGGTGAGGAACCTATAGATTGCCCCCTCCAAATACTATTTTAGCACCTATCAATCAATCAATGGCATTTATTTAGCACTTACTGTTTGAAGAGCACTGTACTGACCCTTTGGGAGAGTACAACAGAGTAGGTGGATGTGATCATTGCCCTCTAAAAGGTTACAATCTAGTTCATGCCTTTAATTTTTGATTGTTGAATTTTGAATTCTGCAGTGCTCCTATTATTTGTCATTTTTTCCTGCCTCTGTTGTGGGACAGAAATCTAAGGTTGTTCAGCTTTCACCTACCCCAGGATTTAGCAGGATGTGTGGCACCGAGTCAGCACTCAATACCATAATAGAGCTGGCATGGCCAGCACAGCCCCTAGTTGTCTTATTCTGACCTCAACTCCCAGGAAAAGAATCTGGAGCTCCCGGAATTGGACTGCTTCCACGTTTCCTCTCTAGGAAGATGGTTGAAATGATGCCTACCTAACTCCCTGGCTTCTAGAGAGGAGCCCCTCTAAGGACAAGAATTCTTGCAAAGGGTTGGCCACAGGGCCCACGTCCCAGTGCCCCACAATGGATGGATTAAGATGTTCTCAGGGGTACCCCCTAGTAGCTGCCCTTAGATTTCTGCTACTCTCTGTAGGCATGGGAATGAGACTTAGCTTCAGCTCAAATGGTATCTGATAAGTACTTATCAAGTGTCAGGCACTGTACTAAGCACTGGGGTTGATACAAGCTAATCATTTTGGACACATTCACTGTCCCATATGGGGCTCACAGTCTTAATCCCCATTTTACAGAGGAGGAAACTGAGGTGCAGAGAAATTAAGTAATAATAATAATAATAATGATGGCATTTGTAAAGCACTTATTATGTGCAAAGCACTGTTCTAAGCTCTGGGGAGGATATAAGGTGATCAGGTTGTCCCACGTGGGGCTCACTGTCTTAATCCCCATATTACAGATGAGGTAACTGAAGCCCAGAGAAGTTAAGTGACTTGTCCAACGTCACAGAGTTGACAATTGACAGAGGCGGGAATCGAACCCATGGTCTCTGACTCCCAAACCCATGCTCTTTCCACTGAGCCAAGGTCACACAGCAGACAAATGGCGGAGCCAAGATTAGATTCAGTCAATTGTATTTATTGAGCGCTTACTGCATGCAAAGCACTGTACTAAGCACTTGGGAGAGTACAATATAACAACAATAAGACATTCCCTGACCAAAACAAGCTGACAGTTTAGAAGGATTAGATCCCAGGTCTTTTTGACTCCCAGACTCATGTTTGGCCCACTAGGCCATGCTGCTTTTCTACTGAGGGGACCTGTGAAATTGGCAGACTGAGATCTGTTCTTTCCAGCAGGAGGACAGTTTTTCTGACAAGTGGGTGACCAGTGCCACAGTTTCAGAGGAACCGTAGAACCTGATGATAAGAAATTCAAGGGCTAGAGATAGCATGTCAGGTGAAGTGGGAGATCGCCCTATAGTATGAATCATCTAGGACCACCCAGCACACAAGCTGTGGCAAGATTGACATTCAGAGAAGTGTTGGTTAAACCAGATTCTATATAGAAAGTAAATGTGTTTTGTAAATCTCTCCTATTTGGGTGTGTTTTGGTACGGTGGTTTGCCTTTTGTTAAGGGCGGTAACTCTTTCAGGTTGACCAGAGTCATATACCCCGCTGAGACCAGTCAGGTCTTGGAAGCATAAGCAAAGCTTTCAAATTCTCCATGAATCACAGTCCTCTGTAGTCTACAAATTATGATCTAAAGACAGATATGTCTATATAAAAGTTTAAATGATTAAATAAATGCTCCTTGTGACTAGGGAGAGCTCTCCACCTCGCATGATTACTTAACTAAGGTTACTTCTTTATGGGATAAGAAAATTTTTTCTTTTGACTAGGATATGCACTATCATCCTCTTAGTCAACCAGTTTCTCCAGGAAGCCCCACTACAGCTGTTCTGCACATAAACTTTCCCAAACTAAATGTTGCAAAGTCTCCTGACCCCGGATTCACACAGCGTATCCAGGTACCATACCTAGGCCCTGTCAAAAATCGATCCAGCTCAAAAATACAGGAATTTGCCATGCATTCTGAAGCTTCAAGGGCATTCAATAATTCAAGTAGTCAACTACACACAGTGCTGAAAAGTGAAAGGTAAAAAAAGACAGTGGACTGGATTGTAATATTGTAAAATGTTAGATTCGTTAGCTCCTTGATGGCAGGGGCCATATTTTCTGGGTGGTTTTTTATTATTATTTTCTCAAGCCCTTACTATCGTTCTCTGTGCCTGTAGATGCTCAATAAATGTCAGTGGCTTACTGATTGACTAATTCACTGTTTCCACTGGAAAATTTTCAGGCTCTGAAAATTCATTGAGATGACACACACACACCCCCGCTCCAAAGTAGGTTATTAGAGGGAAAGGATAGGAGATTGCTCAAAACAGATTTAAGCTTGAAAAGATCATGGTGGATGCTTAAAGGGAAAGTTGGGTATGTTGGATAATCCAACTATAACCTTGAAGTTGGATGTCTAGGAAGGAGATGGGCACACTGTTCCTTCAAGTGCCCTAGAGCCACTGTCAGGCAGAATTGGGTCGACTTTGGGCCTGACCTGGGAATGGTAGTGCCCACTGTCTTATGTTCTTCTGTCTTATTATAAGCCCTGTTGGCAGATGTTTCTCAAAGAAAGTTCTGCAGACCCAGAGGCAGAAAATGCCCCTGGGAAGAAAGAAATGAAGAAGAGCTAGATAGGAATAACAAGCTAGAGGGGAGGATTTAGGGGAAAATTTCAAGAGAAGTTGAGGAAAATGGATTCTGGGCAGGGGGAGGAATGCAGGAAGAGTTTGATCATTATAGTGAGGATCAAGGAGAAGTATACTGATATTAGGAGTAAAAGGGGATCTGTCAGATTATTCCATAATAGAAACAAAATGAAATTCAGTGTCTATTTAGGTGGTGAGGAAAGGGCAGATTCCTGAAATGCTCTGAGGAAAAATTGGCATGCTTTAGCAGAAGATTGGCAGTGAGGAATCAAAGACAATGCCAAAATTGAGGGCTTCCATCATAGGGAGGATGATTATATTGTCAATGGAGTTAGGGAAATTGGGGAAGGGAATGATTTAGAGGGGAAGATGAGGAGTTCAACTTTAGCTATATAGCATTTAAGGTAATGGCAGAACATCCAAGTGATGCTGCCCCGAAGGCAAGAGAAGATGCACTATTAAATAGTAGGGAAGAGGTAAGGGCTGAAGAGATAGATTTGTGAGTCATCCTTATAGAAATGGTAGCTGAAGTCATGCAAGTGGATGAGCTCCCCAAGAGAGCACGTGTAGAGAGAAAAGAGCAAGCAAGCACAGAGCCTAGAGGGACACCCACGGTTAGGGGATGAGAAGAAGATGAAGAATCAACAAAAGAAACAGGAGTGGTCAGAGAAGGAAAAGAGCCAGGAGAGTATCAAGTTGGAAAAACCGAGATCTGAAAGTCTTCTAAGAGAAGGTGGTGGTACGAAGTGTTGAAGGAGGCTGAGAGGTTGAGGATTAAGGCAGAGTAGTTATGGGTCTTGGCTACAAGGAGGTCATTGGTGCCTCCGTGAAATGGAACACACACAGACTTAACGAAGATCTGTTTTAGTCATTTGTATCTATTGAGCGCCTGGTGCTTTATAGGGAGTACAAATGAAGTAGATGATTCAATCTCTGCCCACAAGAAGCTTAACGACAAGTGAAATCTTTTGCCCTATTGCCAGCAAAATTCAAAAGCAAAATTTCCTCCCCCAACAAAAATTAGACATCATCGTCATGAGTTTGGTTTCTTCCTAGGTTCTTTTGTTTCATGCCTGATGAGAAAGTAGGGTTTTTTTTTTTTGGGGGGGGGGCGGGTTGTATTGTCATCATCATCACCCAGATGTATTGAGTGTAAACTGTGGGTACAGACATTCTTCCAGGCACTTGAGAGAGCACTATAAACACAGAAGACACAGTCTTTGAGTTTACAATCTAATGGGGGAGACGGGGAGACATAGATTGCATGCACAGAATGGGATAAGATGAAAAGTGTGTATATAACTGAGAAAAACAAACTGAGAAAAAATGAATGTACAATGAACAAATCAGTGTGCACCTAAATGCTAAGGGTGGCTGGTGTACCTCCCTCCGCACATCTGCCAAGTTAGCTCTCTTCCTCCCTTCAAAGCCCTACTGAGAGCTCACCTCATCCAGGAGGCCTTCCCAGACTGAGCCTCCTCCTTTCTCTCCCCCTCCTCCCCCTCCCCATCCCCCCACCTTACCTCTTTCCCCTCCCCACAGCACCTGTATATATGTTTGTACATATTTATTACTCTATTTTACTTGTACATATTTACTATTCTATTTATTTTATTCTGTTAATATGTTTTGTTGTCTGTCTCCCCCTTCTAGACTGTGAGCCCGCTGTTGTTTAGGGACCGTCTCTATATGTTGCCAACTTGTACTTTCCAAGCGCTTAGTACAGTGCTCTGCACACAGTAAGTGCTCAATAAATACGATTGAATGAATGAATGAATGAATGAATGAATGAATAATGACATAATTGGCAGGAGGGATGAGTCATGGAATACCTCCTGGAGGATGTGGCCTTTTAGGAAGGCTTCAAAGTTGGGAGGGTTTCTTATTCCTTAGAGAGAAGACTTTTTTCATTGTGTCCCCAGCATTATGGTAAGCTTCATTTGGTTGAAAAGCTAAGTGGGTTAAGGTTCCTAAATTAGTCAGGATGAAAAAGGTAGTCACTATGGTGGCTTTCACCTACTTTGAAGAATTACTTGCAAACAGAATACCACAGGCTTTGGTATACAAGTAATATTGGAAAGGTGGGGTTTTGAGCAAGCCTGAGTGTATCTTCAACAGGGGATTTTCAGGATTTGCTGATAGTTTTTTCAAAAACCTGCTCCCTTTTCTTGTGTTTCTTCCAGTCCAGAGCAAACTGGATTTTGTTTGGATTTCTGACTTGGTTTTTGTTGTTTGTTTTTCCTTTCCTTTCTATTGTTGTCTTTAAGGTGGTCCAACTGAGCCCTATTTATTTTTTTAAAATACTAGAACTTTACTTTGATTTAAGTAGTTTCATATGGTTGAAATCACCCAGTCATCAATTCTGTGATTCTAACGGGTTTGGCTGGTTTACTCAGGAAGACAATTCAGAGAAGTCATTCACTTCTTCATTTTGCATGACCCTACCCTCCCCCAAGCTCTACACTTTGAAATGTGACTGACTGCTGTAAGATCACAGTCACGTTCCAAACGTATAGATATCACATTCTAAAGTGAAAGACGAAACGTGTAAAGAAACAGATTTTGATGCTTCGCTTCAGGCTTTAGCAAAAGGGTTATGATTTTTCCCACAATAAATGGTCATGTCATTAAATGATGTGAAATCGTTAGAAATTACGAATTAGAAACCTGTCATTCAACCCCCATTTCAGGGTTGCAGACATGGGACTATCAGCATTGACTCAGCAACCGAGTCCAAACATTTTAATTAGTAAAGAGAACATTCACAGTTAGGAATCACTAATAAAATCCCTTTTCTCTCAATTATGTACTTTGGCAACCAAATCCCTACTTTAAAAAAACACACACACGTGTGTTGGTTCTTTAAAGCACCTGCTGGGATTCTTTCATATGCAGTTATTTAAATAAATGATTGTCAAGAGTAGAGGATACTATTTAAAATAGCAAAGGTAGAGATGTGACCTGTAGAACGGCCTCTTGCTAACTCTTTTTAAATAGTCTTTCTGCCAAAAACAGCAATTAAAAAAGACCAAGTCACAGTTCTGCTGCATTGGAGCCAACAATCCGGTTACCGTATTGCTGGTTAACATCACCTCTTAGAACTCGGGCTGCTGGTCGATGCTGCGAGTCCTTATTATCCTGGAATCCTGCTACTATAGCCCTCTTAGTCTTTATTTCCATCCGAATGCCTCTTCCCCTGTCTCCCTCAAATTCAAACTCGATTCAGGTGAAGCGAGGCGCCCACCGGGCAGAGCGGGCTTTCTTGGACCTTATTTGCAGACTTATTTGCAGAACGAATGGAGCACGGGAGGAGGGTAGGGAGGGGAATTATTCCCATCCTTTGAGCCCCCCGACTCAATAACCCTAGCGGGTCGGGACCCCGTTAGAACACCGCAGTGTCCGGACCTCTCCCATCCATCTCAAAGCGCTTAGCGGAAAGCTCCCCACTCCACCCCAACCGACCCCAGGCCCCGTTTTCCTAGGGAACCTGAGCGGAGGAGAAGGAGAAAGAAGAGGGAAAGAGTTTGGAAAGGGGTGGAATGGTCGAGGATCACCCCGGATCAATCAATCAATCGTATTTATTGAGCGCTTACTGTGTGCAGAGCACTGTACTAAGAGCTTGGGAAGTACAAGTTGGCAACATATGGAGACAGTCCCTACCCAACAGTGGGCTCACAGTCTAAAAGGGGGAGACAGAGAACAAAACCAAACATACTAACAAAATAAAATAAATAGAATAGATATGTACAAGTAAAATAAATAAATAGAATAACAAATATGTACAAACATATATACATATATACAGGTGCTGTGGGGAAGGGAAGGAGGTAAGATGGGGGGATGGAGAGGGGGACGGGGGGGTCGGAGGTCAGCCTCGGCCCCTAAGGGTGCCCACCGACCCCCCAGGCCGTGCGCCATCCCGAGCTTCCCCCTGGCATCCTGCTCGGAGAACTCCAGGGTTTGGGGCTGCTTTGGGGATGGGCTCGGTTTCCTGGGACCCTCCCGACCAAAGGGCCGGTTGGCGGAGGCGCCCTTCTCCTGCGGCACCGTTAGGATGGGCGACCGGAGTTGGCCGGACTGGGCTGGGCCGGTAATAATAACAATAATGATACCATTTGTTAAGCTCTTACAATGTGCAAAGCACTGTTCTAAGCGCTGGGGACCATGCAAGGTGATCAGGTTGTCCCACGTGGGGCTCACAGTCTTAATCCCCATTTTCCAGATGAGGTAACTGAGGCCCAGAGATTAATGATAATAAAAAATAATAATAATAATGGCATTTGTTAAGCGCTATGTGCAAAGCACTGTTCTAAGCGCTGGGGGGATACAAGGTGATCAGGCGCCCTTCTCCTGCGGCACCGTTAGGATGGGCGACCGGAGTTGGCCGGATTGGGCTGGGCCGGTAATGATAACATTAATGATACCATTTGTTAAGCTCTTACAATGTGCAAAGCACTGTTCTAAGCGCTGGGGACCATACAAGGTGATCAGGTTGTCCCACGTGGGGCTCACAGTCTTAATCCCCATTTTACAGACGAGGTAACTGAGGCTCAGAGAATAATGATAATAATAATAATAATAATGGCATTTGTTAAGTGCTTACTATGTGCAAAGCACTGTTCTAAGCGCTGGGGGGGATACAAGGTGATCAGGCGCCCTTCTCCTGCGGCACCGTTAGGATGGGCGACCGGAGTTGGCCACTCTGGGCTGGGCCGGTAATAATAACAATAATAATACCATTTGTTAAGCTCTTACAATGTGCAAAGCACTGTTCTAAGCGCTGGGGACCATACAAGGTGATCAGGTTGTCTCACGTGGGGCTCACAGTCTTAATCCCCATTTTACAGATGAGGTAACTGAGGCCCAGAGAATAATGATAATAATAATGGCATTTGTTAAGCGCTTACTATGGGCAAAGTACTGTTCTAAGAGCTGAGGACCATACAAGGTGATCAGGTTGTCCCACGTGGGGCTCACAGTCTTAATCCCCATTTTCCAGATGAGGTAACTGAGGCCCAGAGAATAATGATAATAATAATGGCATTTGTTAAGCGCTTACTATGTGCAAAGCACTGTTCTAAGCGCTGGGGGGGATACAAGGTGATCAGGCGCCCTTCTCCTGCGGCACCGTTAGGATGGGCGACCGGAGTTGGCCACTCTGGGCTGGGCCGGTAATAATAACAATAATAATACCATTTGTTAAGCTCTTACAATGGGCAAAACAGTGTTCTAAGCGCTGGAGACCATACAAGGTGATCAGGTTGTCCCACGTGGGGTTCACAGTCTTAATCCCCATTTCCCAGATGAGGTAACTGAGGCCCAGAGAATAATGATAATAATAATAATAATAATGGCATTTGTTAAGCGCTTACTATGTGCAAAGCACTGTTCTAAGCGCTGCGGGGGGATACAAGGTGATCAGGCGCCCTTCTCCTGCGGCACCGTTAGGATGGGCGACCGGAGTTGGCCACTCTGGGCTGGGCCGGTAATAATAACAATAATAATACCATTTGTTAAGCTCTTACAATGTGCAAAGCACTGTTCTAAGCGCTGGGGACCATACAAGGTGATCAGGTTGTCCCACGTGGGGCTCACAGTCTTAATCCCCATTTTACAGATGAGGTAACTGAGGCCCAGAGAATAATGATAATAATAATGGCATTTGTTAAGCGCTTACTATGGGCAAAGCACTGTTCTAAGAGCTGAGGACCATACAAGGTGATCAGGTTGTCCCACGTGGGGCTCACAGTCTTAATCCCCATTTTCCAGATGAGGTAACTGAGGCCCAGAGAATAATGATAATAATAATGGCATTTGTTAAGTGCTTACTATGTGCAAAACACTGTTCTAAGCGCTGCGGGGGGATCCAAAGTGATCAGGCGCCCTTCTCCTGCGGCACCGTTAGGATGGGCGACCGGAGTTGGCCACTCTGGGCTGGGCCGGTAATAATAACAATAATAATACCATTTGTTAAGCTCTTACAATGTGCAAAGCACTGTTCTAAGCGCTGGGGACCATACAAGGTGATCAGGTTGTCCCACGTGGGGCTCACAGTCTTAACCCCCATTTTACAGATGAGGTAACTGAGGCCCAGAGAATAATGATAATAATAATGGCATTTGTTAAGCGCTTACTATGTGCAAAGCACTGTTCTAAGCGCTGGGGGGGATACAAGGTGATCAGGCGCCCTTCTCCTGCGGCACCGTTAGGATGGGCGACCGGAGTTGGCCGGACTGGGCTGGGCCGGTAATAATAATACCATTTGTTAAGCTCTTACAATGTGCAAGGCACCGTTCTAAGCGCTGGGGACCATACAAGGTGATCAGGTTGTCCCACGTGGGGCTCACAGTCATCACCCCCACTTTCCAGACGAGGGAACTGAGGCTCAGAGAAGTGAAGTAACTTGCCCCAGGTCACCCAGCTGACAAGTGGCGGAGCCGGGATTCGAACCCACGACCTCTGCGTCCCAAGCCCGGGCTCTTTCCACTGAGCCACGCTGCTGAACTGGTCCCGGCTGGGCCAAGCTGGGCTGAGCTGGGTTGGGCCTGGGGTGGTCCGGGCTGGGCTGGGGCTGGCTGAGTTGGGCCGGGGGCGGGGGGGGGGGGGGAGGAGAGGCGGCAGCCCAGGCGGGCCCGGTGAGTCAGCGGCGGCGGCGGCGGCATCAGTATTCCCGGCGCGGCCCCTTGTCCTCACCTGACCCCGGCCCGCCCGCAGCTCCGCGGGGACGGACGGACGGACGGACGGACGGTTGGACGGAGGGAGAAAGAGACACAGAGACAGGCTCCCCCGAGGAAGGTAAGGCGAAATATCCCCGGGGGCAGCGAGGGGAGGAGCGAGGCTGGGAAGGGCTCGGGTGGCCACCGGGGTCACATTGGCACGTGGCAGGAGCCGGCTCGGGAAGAAGGAAGGAAGGAAGGAAAGAAGGAACCCCCGGCCGTCCCCGCCCCGGGGCTCCTCCCCGAGGAGGAGGAGGAGGAGGAGGGCCACCCAAGGGGGCTCCAGAACCGCGGGGGTCGCCCCCCCCCCCCCAAGCCAGGGCCGTAGGTCTAAGGGTCGCCACCTGATGGGAGGGAGATGCTAGGGGCCGGGAGGCAGGTGCGCCGCGGGACCCCACTCGCCCCTCTCCGGCTGGATATTCTTGGAGAGAGGGAGAGGGAGAGGGAAAAGAGGGAGAGGCTAGACTGTGAGCCCGCTGTTGGGTAGGGACCGTCTCTGTTCGTGGCCGGCTTGTACTTCCCAAGCGCTTAGTACAGGGCTCAGCAGGCAGAAAGCGCTCAGTAAATACGACTGAAGGAGTGAGAGGGAGAGAGAGAGAGAGAGGGAAAGGGAGAGAGAGGAGGGAGAGAAAGTGGGAGAGAGAGAGGGAAAGAGAGAAAGGGAGAGACAAAAGAGGGAGGGAGAGAGGGAAAGGAGAAAGAGAGGGAGAGATAGAAAGAGAGGGAAAGGGGGAGAGAGGAAAGAGGGAGAGAAAGGGAGAGAGAGAAAGGGAGAGGGAGGAAGAGAGATTAGGGAGGGAGGGAGAGGGAGAGAGAGAGAGAAAGAAAGGGAAGAAGAGGGAGAGAAAGAAAAAGGGAAGGAGAGAGGGAGAAAGAGAGAAGAGAGGCAGGGGGAGAGAGGGAGAGACAGAGGGAGAGGGAGTGCGTGGGTGCTGCGGCCCGAGGTCCTGGCCCCTAGGCGGTGGACAGGGGGTGGTGGGGGAAGGGAGGAGGGAGTGACACGGCAATAAAGCGCTCGCTGATTTCACCGCCCCCCGCCCTCCCCGCTGCCCACGGCCGGGCGGACGGGGATGAAAGGATCTTTATCCTCGGCTGACACCGCCGGCTGCTTCCCTCCCTCCCTCCCTGTCTCTCCCGGCTTCTCCCCTTTCCCCCCGCCCCCTCCCTCTCTCCCGGAGCCTTTAATTGTGCCTCGGCCGCTAAGGTGATTAAAGTCCCCGGCGGTGCCTCTGCGCCCGTCCCACCAAGAGGGGATCCTCCCCGTGCTTTTGTCCCGTCCGGGACAGACACTGATTGCTCCTCTTTTCCTTTTTTCTTTTTTTTCCCCCTTTTCTTTCCCCCCAAATGGTCTGCTCCGTAATTTCTAACGGCCTGCTGCTCCGAGTCCCCAACCCCCCTGGTGCAGTGTTGGCGGGGGGGGGGGGGGGAGGAGGGGGACGTGGGCGGCTGAGTCGGGGGGAGGGAGAGGGGAGGGGGAAGGGAGGGGGAGGTCTAAGATTTTTTTTTTTTTTTGCTGAATTTTTCGTTTGAGTTTTTGCTGTCCCGGGAGAGTTTTCTCCCCGCGGGATGGGGGGCGGGGGCGGCGGGGGGGGTGGGGTGATGACAGGGGAAGGGAAGGGAGAAGGAAGCGAGTCTCCCCCCACAACCACCACCACCAGGCTCGGAGATGACTATGTGGCAAGCACTGTTCTAAGCGCTGATGCCGGGAGGCCCCACTCCCATCCTCAGACACAGGCGTGCAAGCACACACACACCTACACACACATACACGCACACAATCTCTCTCTCCGGGCTCACACATACACACACACACATACACACACAATCTCTCTCTCCGGGCTCGCGCACACACACACACACACACACAAACACACACACAATCTCTCTCTGGGCTCACACACACACACACACACACACACACATACAATCTCCCTCTCTCTGTCTCTCTCTCTCTGTCTCTCTCTGTCTCTTTCTCTCTCTCTCTCTCTCCCTCTCTTTTTTTCTCTCTCTCTCTCCCTCTCTTTTTCTCTCTCCTGCCCCTGTCCCAACCATCTGGGAAGTTTGGCCAGTTAGCCGTGAGTTGTCCGGGCGGGAGGAGCTCCCGACTGCTCCCCAGGGGTCGGTCCTTGCCCCGGGTCCAGCGGGGCGGTGACCCCATAGTTGGAATCTTGATCCTCCCTCCCTTCCCTCCGGGAAAGGGGCCGGATCCCTGACTCCCGGGCCGCCTGCAGTGGGGTCAGAGAGCCTCATCCGGAAAATGGGGATTGCGTCTGCAAGCCCCACGTGGGACAGGGACTGGGGTCTAACCCCTTGCCTTGTATCCACCCCAGCGCTTAGTACAGTGCCTGGCACACAGTAAGCGCTTAACAAAGACCCTACTTACTGTTAGCATTATTATTATGATGATGATGAGTGAGGGGCCGAGTCTCTAAACTGTAAACCCTTTGTGGGCAGGGATTGTCTCTCTTTATGGCTGTATTGTACTTTCCAAGCGCTCAGTACAGTGCTCTGCACACAGTAAGTGCTCAAGAAGCATCGTGGCTTAACGGAAAGAACAGGGCTTTGGAGTCCGAGGTCATGGGTTCGAATCCCGGCTCCGCCACATGTCTGCTGTGTGATCTTGGGCAAATTGCTTAACCTCTCTGAGCCTCAACTACCTCAGCTATGTAATGGGGATGAAGACTGTGAGCCCCACATAGGACAACCTGATTCCCTTCTATCCCCCCAGCGTTTAGACCAGTGCTTGGCACGTAGTGGGGCTTAACAAATGTCATCATCATCATTATGTGTATGTGTGAAGCAGCGTGGCTCAGTGGAAAGAGCACGGGCTTTGGAGTCAGAGGTCATGGGTTCAAATCCCGGCTCCGCCACTTGTCAGCTGTGTGACTTCGGGCAAGTCACTTAACTTCTCTGGGCCTCAGTTACCTCATCTGTAAAATGGGGATAAAGACTGTGAGCCCCACGTGGGACAACCGATCACCTTGTAACCTGCCCAGCGCTTTGCATATAGTAAGCCCTTAATAAATGCCATTATTATTATTATTATTATTATTAAATACGATCGAATGAATGAAGGAGCTGCGTCCCCGACCCCGAAAGGAAGGAATGGGGAAGAGGAGGGGCCGGCCGGTACCTAGGTGGTTGCGTTGGCGACCAGTTCGGGCTCGCCCTCGGCCAGCCAAGCCCCCGGACCGGGGAGCGAGGAGGGCGTGGAGAGGTCCCAGAGACCCTCCCCAGTCTCCAAACCGGCTCTGGGATGGAGAACAGGGAAAATGAGCCCTGAGCCAGCCCGTTCCCGGACCTGACCGTGGCCCCCGAGTTGGCATCGAGTTGGCATCGTTTGTTCGTCCCCAGTAGCCAACGAGGGGCAGAGGCCGGGGGGTCGGGGGAAGCCCCCAGGGGCTAGTTGCAAGAAGCGCTCCTCGCCCTCACGTTATCTCCCGGGAGCCCCAGTATCTCGTTGCACAGCTGCTGCTGCTCAGGAATGGGTTCCCTAAAACATATTCTCGCTCTCCCACTGCGCTACACGGTGCTTTTCAGACCCTTCGCGGGTTCCGCCCGGGGCTGCGGGAATCTGCATCCCTTCCTTCGATGAGAAGAAAAAAATGGGAAGCTACAAAGCCTGACAAAATACACATCTGCCTCCGCTGAGCAGCCTTTGCCATTTCTGTCCGTTCTAAGTCTTTAATAAGAATGCTGCAACACGCTTCGGTGGAAATTCAAATTTCGTGGTTGGCTTTTCGAATGATGAAGAACACTCAGGGCTTTTCGTGTCCACCAAATATCCGGTATTGAACGGCCCAAAGAGCATAGGATGGAAGGGGCGACCTTGCTTCATCTTACAGGAGTGGGGATCGGCTGTTTGATTGAACACAAATGTTTATGTAGAAATTAGTTCTTAGAATCATGAAAAACATTGATTGATGGTGTCTTTCATGTGCTAGAACCTTCACTTCAATGGAAATGTTCGAGTTTTCCAGAATTTTCAAAACTTGGGGCAACATTCAATGCTAGAGATTCTGCATATTTTGAATGCTTGTATCTTCGAACTTAAAATTAAAAGAAACCCCTAAACTAGAAAAAGTTCACCTAGGAAATTAGAGAAGTGATCTAGACTTTAATTTAGCAGTGAAGTCCATCATGTCTTTCTTGTGTTATTCCACTGGCCTTAAAGAAAACTGAGTGAAAAATAAAAATAATTTCCTGTTAACCTGACACAAGAGTAATGTTTTCTTTCTGGATGTGTCGAAAGAGACCTGGCTGACATTCACGCTTTCAGTGCAGGCAGAAAATCCTGGACTCAAATCTACTTGCTTTTCTTACAAAAAGCTTCTCAGAGGATTATAAGGGAAAGCAAACAACAGTTCCAAACCTCGAGATCTCTCTCTATATATAATATAGATTTTTTTTAGAAACAAGTTGTCATCCACAGATAAATTTGAATAATCACTTTTTCTTAATCTTGTATAACTTAAACAACAAAACTTATCAACACGAAGTCTTTTTTTGTTTTCTACCAAAAGAACGATAATATTTTTGTTTTGTTTTGTTCAGGGCAATAACTTTTGAATAATGTTTAACAAAATTAATGACCTTGGTGTTTAAACTACAACTCATTTCAAATCATTAAACCTCCTTGTTGTAAAATAAAAATGCAGTGGTTGAACTCTGGCTTTCATTGGTTTCAGAATGGCTGTAGTTTAATGAACTTGTGTCAATAAAAGAGTAGTGTATACTAAAACAAATAATTTGTGTTTTTCGGGTAAACAAAGATCTCAATCTCAAAAAAGTTCATAGTATGTTGAATGCTTTTTAGGAATGATTTTTAAACTGAAGACAGAGCAAAATAAGCACTTTTTAATAATATTTTGAAAAAACAAAAAGAGCATATAGCCCCTTAGATTTCTTTCTGCATGCTCTCCTCTGAATTCCCTGCCTTAAGGGAAGAGGTGGGGAGAGGAAAGAGGGAGAGAGATAAACAAAATTAACCATATGGATTGCATAAGGAAAGAAATTATGATTTATTAATCAAATTACCATTCCTTAAGTTAGCTAAGACTTGATCTCTTACCACTGAATTAATTTGTGAAACAAAAACCTATGGCAATATATTGAGATATCTAGATCTAGCAAATACTATAGTAACTTAAGAAGGGACTCAAATGAAGCTAATTGTAGATTTGCAGCTCTATGTAAAGAAATAGCCTTGCTCTTTTAGAGCAAATACGGTACTCACACACTGACCAGTACATTGTGTATTGTTACATCTAGGCAACAACTGTGATTATTGGTGCAATTCAGGTAGAAAGCTGGGCTGTACTTCTTTCTCTTGAGTTCTCCTTTTCCATAATGTGATTCTTTTTCCCATTTAAATACTCCCATGGATAAAGTCAAAAACTGTCCATGGCAGTGATGACTCAAGCATAGTCACTGGTATGTTGAACACGTTTCATGGATTCCACCTGTGTCTTAATAGTTCTAACAATACCTGACTCATCAGGGGGATTTGGCATTAGTACTTCAGTACCAGTACTTAAGGGCTGAGAAGTGATATGCTGTGCACACAAAGGTAGTATTTTTTTCTTTGTGGTTGTGGTCTACGAGTCTACCCGACTGACAACTACTGATAGCCCTGCCCTCCCCACTCCATCCCTCCCCATGTGGCCGTTGGGGTCTTCAAAACAGTGGGGGTCAGAGGGAAGGACAGAATTCTGGGTGGAAGAAAAAGGAGGCAGGAGTAAGACAAAGGGAAGGAGGCTGGAAAGCAGTCAGCCTGTCAATATGGCAGACTTGCAGGCATTGGGGTTCTTGCAATCGGTTCAGAGATGGGACTAGTGGCAGTTTAAGTTGAAAAAGTTTCTTCTGCCTGCAAGCTCAATTCCCTGCTTCAGAGCTGGATTAGATTTGTGGAAAATTATCTTTTGAAAATATGCTTGTCCCATAAAGTCTTAGCCCATGAGACATGAATCCCCACTACCACTAAAATCCCCCGCTAATATATGGGATGATGAACCCACTCCAAGATAGACTCAAGTATCGGAAAGTCACGGCCTGATGAATGTGATGCTGTTTCACATCCAAAATGAAATATTATCATTCAGTTTTGATTGTACATACCTGGAGGGTAGACAACAGGTGTCTGGCTTCTGGTTTCCTCTCCCAAGCACTTAGTACAGTGCTTCACACTCAAAAGGTGCTCAATAAATAACATTGAAAATTCAATCAGGGAAACAACGATGAAATGAGACCCATTTATATTAGTGTTTAATCAAGCTTCTACTTAGCAATAGAAATCAGATGCTTTGCCGTGGATGACAAAACACACTAGCCCGTTACCTCTGGTGATCCCTGAATCTCCGGAGGATCAGATGGCAGAAAATGTATTTTTAAACTAAGCCTTTGCGTGGTCTTTCTAAATTTATTTGAAAATATATTTAAATAAAGTCGAATCATCATATGGCAACCTGCAGTTGTCTATGACAAGGCTTGCTCCTGTACTGTCAGCAATATATAAAATGTTTGGGATTTCAGGGATGGGTTTGCACAAGGCAAAGCAGACTTTGGTGAAGATTTTTTGCAGAAATTTTCCATAAATGACCGGACTCTTCCCACGGCAAATCTAGCCTTTGGGACGGAACAAACATTTGCACAGAATGCACGACACACATAGGAATCGTATCTTCGTGTGCCGTATACACCAGTAGTTCCACCTCCATGCTGGCCCCGTGAACTTTGTTAGCAGTACATCTTGCTGCTTAGCCTCTCTGGCTCCAAGCTCAGACTTGGCGGAAGGGGGCCTTGTGACCACCCCTAGGGGCCAGGCAGGTTGGCAGGGGGCCTTAACCCTGCCAGGAAGCAGCTATTTATCAAGTTCACTACTGGGTCCAAGCCCGAGCACATTTTTGGCATGCACGCACACTGCCAAAACATTTGAGTCTGCCATGGGTTCAACAAGTGGAATTTGGTGAATCCAGCAATGCTCCAGCAAAATTTAATAACTTGCCAATCCCCCTCTGAATTGAATGAAAACAAGGCCGAAAATATTTGCCCTGTTAAGAAGCATGTGAACTTGGATTTTTTTTTCAAAGTCAGAGTAGATTTTTTTGCCCATTCTGGGGGTTAATTTGATTTAAAGGTGTCTTCTCAAAATGATACTTTAAGATCTGTGGGAACTGCTTTCCACTGGTAATAAAGCCCACATGCTGAATAAATAGAACTATGCTTTTTGAAAGGCATTAGGATTATTAGTCTTAAAATCTGTTGTCCCAAATTAACAACGTGAGAATTCATTTTATTTTATGCAATCAATTTTCCAGTTTTAAGTATTTTGCCCAGAAACCCAAAATGAAAGAAAAACATTGAGTACAAGATTAAATCTAAAAGGCTCATGTTGTCCTCTTTTTAAAAGGCAGTGTCTTATGTGACGGCTGCACTGTATATGGGTCAATTGGATAGAAATAACCTTGTAAGCTTAAATCATCATTGATTTAGGTCACAGTTCATTGACTTCTCTAATCGAGAAAATGCAAACCAACAGACTTGGACACTCTCAGCTTCTCTTCCATCTGAGAAGGGAATTGACCCACTGGCTCTTTGATCTGTGCTGTTATCAGAATCACAGGTTGGTTCCCCAAGGTTATTTTTTTAGAGTCTAAAACTCTCCTTTGGACAGAATGGTGCCTATACTAACTTTGGGGAGAAGGGAAGAGAATGCATGCATCTGTCCTTTCTCTCTCTGGGGAGCTCAGAACAAGGATGGCATTTGATATCCCACAATTATTACCACTATTATGACATCATCGCATTTGTTCATCCCTCGGACTCACACTACTATGGGGATATTGGTTGAAGCTGCAATTTGAGCACCACCATTGGCCTCCTCACCCCACCCCAACCGCGGCAATAGCTAAATGCACCACAAAAAGCTACTCAGGGAGGGAGCAGGCTGCAGGACAATGCAGAGAAAGCGCAACCAAGGAAGAATTCTCCATATGAAGCAAGCAACACATGAACGTCATGGTGGGGAGGCGGAGGAAGGGGAGAGGAATGGGTGATCCTGAGCTCTCCCCTCAACAGCTGCTGAGGGGGGTGTAGCAGTTTTCCTACCACCTCAAACAAGAGCCAAGCTTACTGTTACTATCACCGGTGATAACTTCATCAATGATAACTCTTCATCCAAAATGTTCCTTGGCTTTACATATAATAATGTGATTCAGTCCAAATGCAGCTCACCACAGGCATATTGTCTCTGGACATTGCTTATAAGAAAATGAAAGAACAACTTCATAAGCATTATGAGGGCTAGAAGAGAACCTCTAGACTGGAAGCTCATTGTGGGCAAGGAATGCGTCTGTTTACTGTTGCACTGTACTATCCCAAGCACTTAGCATTGTACTACACTCTCCCAAGCACTTCGTACAGTGCTCTGCACATAGTAAACCCACAAATAAATACAACTGAATAAATTAAACCTGTCTTCCCAACCATTCATTCAGTCATTCAATAGTATTTATTGAGCACTTACTGTGTGCAGAGCCCTGTACTAAGCGCTTGGGAAGTACAAGTTGGCAACATATAGAGACAGTCCCTACCCAACAGGGGGCTCACAGTCTAGAAGGGGGAGACAGACAACAAAATAAAACATATTAACAAAATAAAATAAATAGAATAAATATGTACAAGTACAATAAATAAATAGCGTAATAATGCACAAACATATATACATATATACAGGTGCTGTGGGGAGGGGAAGGAGGTAAGGTGGGGGGATGGGGAGGGGGAGAAGGGGGAGAGGAAGGAGGGGGCTCAGTCTGGGAATTAACTTGTATCTACCCCAGAACGTAGAACAGTGTTTGGTACATAGTAAAGGCTTAACAAGTACAATTATTATTGTAATACTACTACTCTCCTCCATGGTAAACATGCGGAACCCAGTCTCACAGGAAGACAGGCCTAAGAATTAGAAGCTGCGGGGTCTAGTGGTAAGAACCCGAGCCCAGGAGTCAGAGGACCTGGGTTCTGACCCTTTCTCTACCACTTGTCTGCTGTGTGATATTGGGCAAGTCACCTACGTTCCCTATGCCTCAGTCACCTCATCTGTAAAATGGGAATCAAACAGAAACTCCTTACCATCGGTTTTAACGCTCTCCCTCAACTCGCCCTATCCTACCTCACCTCACTGATTTCCTACTACAACCCAGTCTGCACGCTTCACTCCTCTAGCGCTACCTCGCTCACTGCCTCAATCTCGTCTAGCTCGCTGCCGACCCCCTTCCCATATCCTCCAATCAATCAATCGTATTTATTGAGCGCTTACTGTGTCCAGAGTAACAGAAATCTGTCCTGTTTTAAAACACTCCCAAAAACTGAGTTCCTTCAGTCTCCCTGGGGTAACCCATTCCAATATGTCAATAGCCCCAGTAGGTTCTCTGTATCTAGTATACTCCTATTAACTCCTATAACCACCATCTTTTCTTAAAGAAGAAGAAGGGTTTAGTGGAATGAGCACTGAACTAGGCATCAGAGGACCTGGATTCTTACAGCGGCTATGCCCCTTGTCTGCTGTGTGACCTTGGACAAATCACTTAACTTCTCTGTGCCTCAGTTTCCTCATCTATAAAATAGGATCCAATTCCTGCTCTCCCTCTTACAGATTGTGAGCCTCCTGTGGGACAGGGACCTCATCCAACCTGATTAAATTGAATCTACCCCAAAGCTTAGAACAGTGCTTGACAAATAGTAAGGATTTAACAAATATTATTGTTATTATTATTGAACTCAATTAGAGCATTGGATCCAGCTTACTAAAGAGACTAATAGAGCAGAAAATATAGATTCATGAGCCTTATGCTGGTTCAAGATATGGGATGACAGGCATGGGTGAGGTGAGGGCAGGAAGGAGGTGAAAACCAGAATGCTGCTATCCAAATAATTCAAATCAATCAGTCATATTTATTGACCTCTTATTGTGGGCAGAGAACTGTACTAAGCACTTGGGAGAATACATTTTAATGGAGTTGGTAAACACATTCCCTGTCCACAATGAGTGGTTTAGGGGGTTCATTACTTGTGAAAATATGTGAAGGAAACCTGTGTTTCTTCAGCATTTTCTGAATTGGCTCTTGAGATCTTAATCACTCAACTTTGATGGCATCCTTATTTGATAACCAAGTGTCTCAGAGAAGTTATACACACAGTTTCAAATATTGATCAACAAAAATTCTTCAGCTAATACAAATTTTACTTGCTTCTCCCACACTGTCATAGCACTAATGCATCTGATAGCCTAAAGAAATATCATTACCATCATCATTAACATCATTACTATCATCCACATTTATCGATTGTGTACTCTGTGTTGGGAAACATTTAAAAGAAGTAAAAGTCACAGTGTCTGATCTCGTGGAGCTTCAGAACTGTACCAAGACAATGGGTCATCTTTTCAAAACTTTATTAAAATCCTAATTTGCCTTTCCCGGATTGTTTTATGGACCAACTTTGATTTTTCAGATCTAGGCACTGGTGGCCCAGGCAAATTTGCTTGCCTGGGTTGATTTCAACAATTTATATTTTTATATGTTTTGTAACAAATTCTAGAGCTGTGAGAATGCCATTAATTGATCATTTAATCAATCATATTTATTGAGCATTTACTGTGTGCAGAGCACTGTCCTAAGATCTTGGGGGAGTACAAAATAACAGAAATGCTAGACATATTCCCTGCCCACAATTAGCTTACAGTCTAGAGGGAGGGAAAGATATTGATACAGGCAAATAAATTATGACTATGTACATAAGAACGGTGCTGTGGGGTTGAAGGAAGGGTGAATAAAGGGTGCAAATCCAACTGCAAGAGTGAAATAAAAGGGAGTGGGATAAGAGGAAACGAGTCAGGGAAGACCTCTTGGATATGTGCTTTTAATAAGGCTTTGAATGTGGGGAGAGTGATCATCTATCTGAAAGGAAGAGGCAGGACATTCCAGGCCAGAGGCAGGATGTAGGCAAGAGGTCAGTGGCAAGATAGAGGTACAGTGAGTAGGTTGGCATTAGAAAAGCAAGTGTGTGGGCTGGGCTGTAGTAGGAAATCAGGGAGGTAAGGTAGGGGAAGCAAGGTGATTGAGTGCTTGAAAGCCAATGATAAGGAATTTCAGCTTGATGGGTAACCACTGGAGGTTCTCAGAGGTGTGGTTGACCTTTTGGACTGATCTACAGCCCAGAGAAACTCAAGGTATTGCATGGCTCAAGATTCTTCCCCGTATCCCAGGCTGTTGACTACAAGCTGTCTTGCCTCCTTCGTACATTGAAGGATATGGCTCTTTCATTGAACTGTCTCGTTCATTCAATTGTATTTGTTCATTCAGTCATTCAATCGTATTTATTAAGTGCTTACTGGGTGCAGAGCACTGTACTAAGTGCTTGGGAAGTACAAGTTGGCAACATATGGAGACGGTCCCTACCCAACAACGTGCTCACAGTCTAGAAACTCCTCACCCTGGGCTTCAAGGCTCTCCATCACCTCGCCCCCTCCTACCTCACCTCCCTTCTCTCCTTCTACTGCCCAGCCCGCACCCTCCGCTCCTCCACCGCTAATCTCCTCACTGTACCTCGCTCTCGCCAGTCCCGCCATCGACCCCCGGCCCACGTCATCCCCCGGGCCTGGAATGTCCTCCCTCTGCCCATCCGCCAAGCTAGCTCTCTTCCTCCCTTCAAGGCCCTGCTGAGAGCTCACCTCCTCCAGGAGGCCTTCCCAGACTGAGCCCCTTCTTTCCTCTCCCCCTCGTCCCCCTCTCCATCCCCCCGTCTTACCTCCTTCCCTTCCCCACAGCACCTGTATATATGTATATATGGTTGTACATATTTATTACTCTATTTATTTATTTATTTATTTTACTTGTACATTTCTATTTTGTTGGTATGTTTGGTTCTGTTCTCTGTCTCCCCCTTTTAGACTGTGAGCCCACTGTTGGGTAGGGACTGTCTCTATGTGATGCCAATTTGTACTTCCCAAGCGCTTAGTACAGTGCTCTGCACATAGTAAGTGCTCAATAAATACGATTGATTGATTGATTGATTGATAGAAGGGGGAGACAGACAACAAAACATAACGTGTAGACAGGTGTCAAAATCGTCAGAACAAATAGAATTAAAGCTATGTGCACATCATTAACAAAATAAATAGAATAGTAAATATGTACAAGTAAAATAAATAGAGCACTTACTGTGTGCAATGCATTGTTCTAAGTGCTTGAAGTATTGTACTCACCAAGGCTTGGTTGGCTACATCACTGAGGATCAAAGTTGCTTGCTCCAAAATGTTACAGAAAGTCTCTGCGATCCAGGGTCTGGCATGGCAGTGCCTGAAACATGAATTTGGCCAGAGGGGGAATACTGTGGGGTGGAGGGGAATGGGCTCAGGGAGGTTGCCTCCCTCCATTTCTGGGACCACCCAGTCATACTCTCTTGGTCTTGAGGGTGGAAAGAAAAGTCATAGGGTTTCTTTAGGGGAGAGAGGAGGGAGGAGGGAATATACGGGTGTAGGGTCACACTAGTATACATACATAAACTCCAGCCAATTATTTTAAGGGCTTAGGACAGATACAATGTGATGCACTATTAGAAATGTTCCAACCCTGTAAGTGCATGAAAAACTAATGAAGGAAAGGTAGATAAACATCACGCAAATAATAATAATAATAATAATAATAATAATAATAATAATGACATTTGTTAAGCGCTTACTATGTGCAAAACACTGTTCTAAGCACTGGGGGGATACAACGTAATCAGGTTGTCCTACATGGGGCTCACAGTCTTAACCCCCATTTTACAGATGAGGTAACTGAGGTCCGGAGAAGTGAAGTGACTTGCTCAAAGTCACACAGCTGACAAGTGGCAGAGCTGGGATTAGAACCCATGACCTCTGACTTCCAAGCCCAGGCTCTTTCCACTGAGCCACACTGCTTCTCTAAGGTTATGGTAGCTAAAACATTTCATCAACAAACCACATGTTCATCAAACCATCTGATGTCTTTCCAGCTCAGTGGGGAGAACAGGGTCCTTGTGTTTACAGAAAGCAAATTAGTGAGTTCTGGAGAAGAAAAGTACTGGGACTGCTTTCGCTCATCACCATCTTCTTCAGTTTCCCTCCAACTCTATCTTCAAGTTTCCAATCAATCAATCAATGATATTTACTGAGCACTTATGGTATACAGAACACTGTACTAAGCACTTGGGAGAGTACAGTGTTCTGGGCACAACTTTCTCTGCCCACTTGAGTTTACAGTTAACTAACACAAATTCAGTCTTAAAATCTTCTGTTTCTAAAAGCTTAATCTGAGTTGTAAATACACCCATTTTGTAGCCTAAAAACCAACAAAAGGAGCGTTACTACACCAACAACATGAGCCAGCAACCATCTACTTTATTTCAGAAGTAATCTAAATAATATTGTCATGGGAAGTAAAGCTTAAGATATTGCTCATCTGCTTTACTCATCAAAAGCAGAAGATTCCAAACTATAAATCTGGTATTTAAAACATCTTGAAGCTAGTGGGTCCATGTGACTGAATAGAAAGGATAAAGTTATAATAAATCATTATTCGTGTGTATATGACCTTTTACTCCAGGGAACTCAAAGTGCTTTTTAATCGTTATATGGATCTCATTCATTCCTAGCATCCCTGGGAGGTAAGTGGCACCTCCATTTTCCAGATGAGGAAACTAAAATACAAAGAAGTTAAAAGCCAAGTGCACTGACCCCCCACAAGTGACTTCCTCCCGCTTCATACCCTTCATTCCATTTACCCTCTGTGGATGTCTGACTTGTCTATGCTGCTGAAGGAATATATCCCATTTGTGACCAGAACTATTACACCACCAACTTCCTTGAGGCAAAGCCTCGGTAAATATGAATGGTGATTTGTTTTTATTAATTTATTAATAAGAGAGACAAAAAAAACTACACCAACTGGGATGGATAACAGATGTTCAAATCCAAAGCTATAAAATGGGACACCCAAGGTTCACTCACTTTTTATATTGGTTTGCTTTATTAATATCACATCTCTGACTCCATGATGGATTTATTCTTCTTTCCAATAGTATCAAATTTAGCCATCTTTTGAAGTGAATTGCCTTTTAACCTTGTATTTCTTAATAAATCTTATTTAAGCTTGGAAAACTACATTAGGGCACCAAGATGATTATAAGCCCCCAAAGGAACAGGTACTGTGCCTAATTCTCACTTATGTGTTCTTACCAGTGTTCTCCATATGAGAAGCACATAATAAACATTGTTACTACAAATTACAAGTATTTTCAATACCTCAGTTATTTACAATGCCTTACAGTTTCTCAATTTTCTTCCCAACCATATAGGTTAAACATTTATAATTGAGATAATTGAAGTAGGTCATTTGTATATCTGCATTTAAAACCCTTTTTTAAATTACAGGTATAAGCATATTGCTAGATTTGTAACTAAAGAGAGTTTCCAAATCACAAAGAGCATTCAAAACTAGCAAATGAAACATCAAAATGCATTTCACTAACTACTTTCTGAATACCAGCCTTTCGTTCAGATATATTTAAGCCCATCAAATAGCTCAGTAAATTAAGGTTTTATTTGAAAATATTTAAAGAAATCTGTTTGGAACTCAAAAGCAAATCTTTTTCCAAGTCAAAATTATGTGTAATAGCATCTTGCAAATAGCCACTCACCCACTTCCCAAACGCAGTAATGGTTTAGATTAGAAAAATAAAATCTGGATACATTATTCTTGACCTGTTGCTGTCTGCTGGAAAAGTTAGCTTGTAGAAATGTACTTGTTTCTAAGATGAAAAGGCATATTTTTACGTAATAGCATCTTGCAAATAGCCACTCACCCACTTCCCAAAGGCAGTAATGGTTTATATTAGAAAAATAAAATCTGGATACATTATTCTTGACCTGTTGCTGTCTGCTGGAAAAGTTAGCTTGTAGAAATGTACTTGTTTCTAAGATGAAAAGGCATATTTTTACTCCTGCAAAACTCACATTTACCTATTCATCACAAAGTTACTGACTAGCCCTTTCAATTCATTAACACAATAGTCTCTAGATGATTGTTTTAGGCAGATCTTTAAAGTCAGGGTCTTATTTAAGAAAACCCCAATTAAGTACAATTTCACCTTCACAAATAATAATGATGGCATTTGTTTAACACTTACAATGTGTTGAGCATTGTGGCAAGCACTGGGGTAGTTACAAGCTCATCAGTTTGGACACAAGTCCTGTTTCATAAGAGGCTCTCAATCTCGGCAAGAGAGTAGAATTTTTCTCTTATTAGAGGATCTAAATTCTATTCATTCATTCGATAATATTTATTGAGCACTTACTGCTTACTGTGTGCAGTGCACTGTGCTAAGCACTTGGAAAGTACAATTCAGCAACAAATAGAGACAATCCCTACCCAACAACAGGCTCACAGTCTAGAAGGGGGGAGACAGTCAACAAAACAAAACAGAGCAAGTAGACAAGCATCAATATAAATAGAATTATAGATATATACCCATCATTAATAAAATAAATAGAATAATAAATATGTACATATAGACACAAGTGCCGTGGGGTGGGGAGGAGGGTAGAGCAGAGGGTGGGAGTAGGGGTGATGGGGAGGGGAGGAGGAGCAGAGGAAAAAGGGGGCTCATCTAGGAAGGCCTCCTGGAGGAGGTGAGCTTTTAGTAGGGCTTTGAAGGGGGGTAGTGCGCTAGCTTGGCTAATTTCCATAAACCTAAGGCCACAAGTCTTTCCCTTTATGTGAAATTCCAACTACAATACTTTAAAAGTTTTTAGTGTATTAAAATGATCTTAAATGCATTTATTGAACTTTCCTCAAATTAATCATCTAGGTTGGAGTCTAAAGTCCTTTCTAAATACTCTCTTTAATTCAAGCAAGGGACTGCTACAGAAGATTATCTGTAATTAGTGATATATTTATTTTCCCAAGCTTATATCAATGGATTCAAAATAGATATATAGTTGCTATTGGCAAAATTTCATTTTATTACAATGTATGGAGTGAAAGAAAGTCTGTGGCTCAACCATGATGACTGCCTCTGAAAATTTGAACTAGAACAGATTCAGAAAGCTTTTAAACAGGCAGAATTTCCTTACTTTTTATATACAAAATCTGAATTTTGTTTCCACGAATGAAGATGTGGTTTTCCCCCACCTTTTCCTGAGGAAAAGAGGCCAACACCAGGGATTAGTTGGTCTGGCTTGAAACTTCCAAAAGCTTTTTATTTTATCTGGTAAATGAAATGAGATGTCTGCTGCTTTTTGTCAGGGCTGAACTTCATCTTGGTATCATTTTGAGCCTCGCTTTGCTAATGGAATCAGAAAGGCTTACCCTTCTTGGTTGACTACTGCTGTGTCTGGGAAACAGTCATCTCCTGGCATTGGGCCAAATATTAACCAGACACAATTTTGTTTATCTTGTAAAATTATGCAAGGGCAGGTGTTCTGAGATTAGGAAAAACTCACTCAACCACATGAGGAAGACAGAATGATAACTGTGGATAAACAGGTAGATATATGGCTGGGAGAATAGCATTGGATTGGAAGCTGCACATATGGTAAATTCCTGTTCCCAGAATAAATGTATCCACCACCTAAATATCTTATTGCATAAAATCAGAGAGCTGACCTGCACTCAACCTGAATAAAATCTGTTTAACTCAAAGAATACACACCTTGTCGCAGTTATCCTTTCATTCTTTTATTACTTCAGATTAGATGGTTGCGAATTGCTGCTGTGTCTTGGCTCCCCCTCAGTGGTGTCAGGTGCTTTTCAGATGAAACAATTTCCATCTGTTTAGTCATGCATTCGCTTAGCTCTCACTCTTTAAATCTTTCAGATATTTATTTAGTGCCTACCAACAATGACTCTACAAGTATGCCTCTCCTTCCCACATGCATCCTTCTGAACTTCTAGGGGACAAAAGCCACTGCTCACCTTCCTTCTACAGTGAACCCTGGCCAAACCAAAGAATAGTCAGTCGGTCTCACATGGTCAAACTTTGGTGTGATGCAATGGCTGAGAGAGAGCCCCAGGTATTCCCAAAGTAAGTCCATTGGGCCTGAAGCCAGGAGGCATATTACCAAAGATCCCTTAAGTGTCCCTTTTCTCTCTGGCCATACTCCAGATCTGCCTCCTACTTTACTGCTGGGTAGCTGAAGCATAACCAGGGTATTGCAGCAAAATGCAGACTCCATCTACTGGGCACACAGAGATCCATCACAGTGCTCTGGCCATTCTGGCACTGGAAAACCCAGACCTACTCTCCCCGACTATGGAAGAATCAGTCAATCAATATTGTTTACTGAGTGCTTATTCTGGACAGAGAACTGCCCTAAGGGCTTGGGACAGTGTGATAGAGTTAGAAGACGCAATTCCTTCCCTCAAGGGTTTCACAATCTAGTGGAGGAGACAGTTATTAAAATAAATTACTAGTAGGGTGAAGCAATAGGGTTGAAGATAAGTTGAAGATAAGTTGGGGAAGAGGTACTCAAGTACACAGGTGAGAAGCACTCAGGGGAAAAGAATCGAGCTTACCAAGATTTAACATTTCAACTACTCTTCTAAGATCGAAATGTAACTATTTAAATGAAATTTTCAATACTGTCACTAATGAGCAGAGTTTAAAAATAAAGGACAACTAAGAGCAGGCTAAAAGCTTTGTGCCTGAATTTAGTCTCAATACAACAGGCGACCAGCAGGGGGCGAGATGGGTGACACGATCCTGGCAATGGACCTGGAATACTCAAACATCATCATCATCATCATCAGTCGTATTTATTGAGCGCTTACTATGTGCAGAGCACTGTACTAAGCGCTTGGGAAGTACAAATTGGCAACATATAGAGACAGTCCCTACCCAACAGTGGGCTCACAGTCTAAAAGGGGGAGACAGAGAACAAAACCAAACATACTGACAAAATAAAATAAATAGAATAGATATGTACAAGTAAAATAAATAAGTAAATAAATAGAGTAATAAATATGTACAAACATATATACATATATACAGGTGCTGTGGGGAAGGGAAGGAGGTAAGATGGGGGGATGGAGAGGGGGACGAGGGGGAGAGGAAGGAAGGGGCTCAGTCTGGGAAGGCCCCCTGGAGGAGGTGAGCTCTCAGCAGGGCCTTGAAGGGAGGAAGAGAGCTAGCTTGGCGGATGGGCAGAGGGAGGGCATTCCAGGCCCGGGGGATAACGTGGGCCGGGGGTCGATGGCGGGACAGGCGTAAACATTGTAAATTGGGTTAGAGACCCAGGGGCTGGAAATTTTTAGAGCCTTACTTTACTACTTTACTTTACTGACTAGGCATTACAGCCCTTACTTTACAGCCTGCTTAGGCATTACAGCCTTTAGTGGGTTCACAGCTGTGTTGGGATACACTCCACACTCTGGGGTCTGAGTCTAATTGAAGGCATATCTCCTCCAAGAAGACTTCCCCGACTACGCCCTCATTTCCTTTTTTCCCACTCCCTTCTGCATTGCCCTGATTTGCTCCCTTTATTCACCCTCTACCTCAGCCCCATAGGACTTATGTGCATATCCATAATTGATTTATTCATATTAATGTCTGCCTCCCCCGCTAGACTGTGAGCTTGCTGTGGGGCAGGGACTGTGTCTACCAACTCTGTGTACTGTACTCTTTCAAGTGTTCAGTACAATGCACTGCACACAGTAAGTCTTCAGTAAATCCCGATTGACTGGTTGATTAACCATTTCACTTGTCACCCTGTTGCAGCATTCGGTCAGGCAGCCAGATGGATTATTTATTGAGGGCTTACTATGTGCCAGGGACTGTGCTAAAACTCTGGGGTGAATACCAGATAAACAGTTCAGATATGGTCCCTGTCCCACATGGGGCTCACAATCTAGGTGGAAGCCTGACAGATAGAAGAGATTTAAAAAATGACAGATACCGGGAGAATTTAAAAATACAAACAGAAGAGTTAAAAAGCCAAAGGCAGCAGTCAAGACTGGCAACCGTTTGAGGTGAGATGCACAGAGATTCACACTGAACACAAAATTCCAAAAAATCTTTAGAACAAAATCCGACTTTCAAATCGTAATGGAAACCATAGGAGACAGATACTCTCTAGGAACTGTGCTCTGAGAGCTGAGCTGTTTCATTTCCTCACCTCACCCTTCTCTATGGCTCACCGCCAGAAGAGGGTAGGGCACCCAAGATAAGGAAATTAAATTTATGAGAAAGCATTTCCTCTTCGGTCCTTCCGACAAGCAACTCCTGGAAGATAGGGTGTGATCCATCACCAGGAGATGGTCAGATCCTCAGAGCAAGAGAAAAGGGCCTGGGTTTGCTTTTTGCCCTGCCCCTGTCTGCCCATAGGAGACAACTTTCCATAATGTGTGCCGGGTGAAAGGAAAAGGGGCAGGGCCTTTAAGGGAATCAAAAGCAGAACAAGGTTTAGGACTGAGTGGCTGACAGTCTTCAAATTGGTCATGGATCAGAAACCTGCAATTTTTAGTCTTTTCAGCCTGGCTTCGTGGCTCTAGGGTCTTGTTTAGAGACCTGAGATGAGCAAAGCTTAAAGTCCAGCTGAAGCAGATTTAGGGACTGTATGTGTCCCAGTGCCTGGCACATAGTAACTGCTTAACAAGTACTATTATCATCTTATCATTATTATTCAATCAGTGGTAATTATGAAACATTACTATGTGCAGAGCACTGTACTACACACTGGGGAGAGTACAGTACAACAGAATTAGCGGACACTTTTTCTGCCCGTATTGAGTTTACTGTCTAGAGGGGAAGACAGACATGAATATAAATAAGTAATTTATAATGTATAAGAAATATACTGATCTTGCCCCAACAGTTGGAAACGCAGGGGCGCATACAGCTCTGATTGGCCCCTATAAGAATTGCCAGCCGGGTCATTTTCTTCCCCTATGATGTTCTTTCAGAATCTTTTGTTTCTTTCTCTTTCTCTTCCTCTCCTTCTCGCTGCTTTTCTCTGTGGCTCTGTCTCTGTGAGTCTTACCAGATAACTCCTCAAACTGAACCTCTAGCAGTTTTTTATCTTGCCTCCTGTGATAAGTTAGGAAAAAAGAGAGGTAGATAAATTGTGGGGTGACCCACAGGAGACAAAATGAGACATCCAAGAGTCAGGGATGGTGAATAAAGGGATGAATTCAATTACTGTGTGCAGAACACTATACTAAGCATTTGGGAGAGTACAACAATACAACAGACACATTCCCTGCCCACAAGTTTACAGTCTAGAGGGGGAGACAGACATGAATATAAATAAATAGATTATGAATACATACATAACTGCTGTGGGAACTATTCCTTCTACTGTAAAGCTAAACTAATATAAAGTCATTTTAAATCCAGGGTTTTCTAGATTTAGAAGCCATAAAGTGTATCCTAGGTCATTTCTAGGATACATCATACATTTGATGATCCCTGAGTGGTCTGAAAGAATTAAGGTGCCCCCAAAAGCACCCAAATTTCTATCTAACTTGGGCTGTGGAGAGAACTGGCTTTGAAGCCAATGTGTCGAACATTTTACATTTACATTAGTAATCAGTCCTTTCCTCCTCCTCTTCCTCCTTCATCCTAAATCTCTGTAAACACCCTACTCTATCCTGACATATTTGCCCAGCCCCCCATTTCCCCACCATATCTTCTTAGCCTGGATCCCATTTAGGAGAAGTTGTATTCCTTTAGCTGGTTATTAGTTTAGGTTAAGTGCTAAACTTAATCTAGATCATTTCATGTTGAAATTCCCTCTGGAATTTAGGTATAACTAAATGTGGAAATGAGTTCCTTTAAAAAGAAATCTACTCCAACAATATGATGACACCTCGTTAGCATACTGCTCGTTAGAATGTTTTCCCAGGATCCTAGTTAGTACTTCATTAGTGCCTCCTTAGTGTTCTGTTCTTCATAAGAGGTTTGTTGTTGTTGGGGGGTTTTTTCCACTCCTCTGGGGAAAAAAGAAAATACTTCACTGATTTTAAAATTTATTTTATGCACCTATTCTTAGGTGCAAATAACTAGGAAAATTTTATGCAGATGCCTCCATCTTATTCACATAGCTAGAACTGGGTTGTTGTTTTTCTATGAGTTTCCTTTGCTCTCTAGTTTCAAAAATCAGTCTGTCAAGCAGAGTTTCCCATCTAACTATAAAACATTGAGCACATAAATCCAATCTTTTGAGTTAATATCCCATTCTATAGCTGTTGCTTATCATAGACTATTTTTCATTTAAAATATTCTTTATGGGACTAATAAGTACTTGAATGCATATTCTCTTAAAACCTAACAATCATGATACCCTTAGTATAATATAACATTCTACCATGTTTACAAAGAATTGGTGTCACTTCCAAAAGAACATTTTTAATAGTTCACTTATTCACTTTTCTTATTTTCTGGAATCAAATAATAAGCAGAGAGAAATAAACACTTTCCTTCCTCTGCCCCAGCAAACCTGGAAGAGGCACAATGATAGGAGTCTGTGGCCAGTCAGTACACCAGAAAAATGAAATCAAGAGTTTGCAATTATTTAAAGAATTTGGGCAGTGTAGACCACCAAAGAGAATAAACTAGTTTGTCCTAATTCATCTCCTTGGCAGCCCACGTACCCAAAATTTATAACATAATTGCCCTCTCTCCACTCTAAATCACTACAGTACAAAGAATCTGCTGTGGCAGAAGCAGAATTTAAAAGAACAGTTTTCACAGCTTATGATTTATCATTTAAATGAACACTTTCAACCATTTTACTACTAAAATATTTTAAAAGTTTTCAAGTAAAGTAGCAAATTAGGCTTCAAAATTTAGCCTTCTGAAACCAGAATGGTCTTTCTTCACTAACCCCCTTGCAAGAAAGAGAAAATTCTCGTTGTTTATAAATCCTGTATCATAAAGTAACTGCACAGATATAAATTAGTCTCAAACTGACAACTAAACCGGTAACTTCTTGTAAAGCAGAAGTAAGAGAAACTTCTCTTCCTAAGAATGGATTGTACACTCTCATCACTTATTTTTCACAATCACAGATTTTGAATACTATCACCTCAGACAATTTATTAAGCACTTGCACTGTGCAAAGCACTCAGGTGGATCCATGAGACCATTCAAGAACAGTCCTTAATGATATGAAGACAGGTCCAAACGGAAGATCAACAGTTAAAATTCAATGCTTTGAGCTATCAGTGAGATAAAATTCAACAATTTGAAAGCTTCCAAAGCAGAAAACATCAAAATCCATTGATGAACTCCTTTGTCAGTAATGACAGACAAGCCTTCAGGACTGAGACCCCCATGGTAGGAATTGATTGCTCCAACTAGGGGGTCCTTATCAGTTGTGTTCCCATTGGGGCGTTGAGTGCAATGAACAAGTAAGTGGACAAGAGGACAGGACACTGCAGAGTGTTTGCAAAAGTCCTTCATGTGCAGGACCCTGAAGTGACCCCAGCCTAGTGATAATGCTATGCCTTGGTGCCATGGCCCAGAAGGCAATTGCCTTGATAGTTGCTGGTCTTTGCCATCCACATTAACCTGTTAATTTTTCAGGATCCCTCTGGGCCCATCCATTTCTTTGCCACTGATGGTCAATGCCCAGCAGGCATTCCCCTACAAGAAGAGAAAGCAGCATGGCGTAATGGATAGAGCATGAGCCTAGTAGTCAGAAGGTTGTGGGCTTTAATCCTGGCTCTGCCACTTGTCTACCATGTGACCTTGGGCAAGTCACTTCACTTTTCTGGGCCTCAGTTACCTCATCTGTAAATGGGGATGGAGACTGCGAGCCCCATGAAGGACTGTGTCCAACCCAGTTTGCTTGTTTCCAGCCCAGCGCTTAGTACAGTGACCGGCAAATAGTAAGAGCTTAGCAAATACCACAAGTATTATTATTATTATTATTAGAAGCAAGGTACCCTGATTTCCTGATCCATGGTTTTACCTCTGGGCTAACAGCAGGCACACAGACAGCCACAGGAAGCGTAGAGTGAGCTGGGAGGAGATAGAGTCTGTAAAGCTGGAGCACTTTCTTTCCTTCTTTGCCATGCCATGCCCCCATGAGGAGGAAGCCCTACTTCCCAACTTACGGAGCAGACGGTGGACAAAAAGCTCCACATTGAGAACATTGAGAAGAAAGAACTGGCAGTCGTGACCCTGCAACTATAGATTGTCCAAGGGTTCAGATTTCCCAAATCCCACCCTTTACTGTGCAAACAGTAATGGCTCACCCTCCTGCCACCTCACCCTGTAGTCATGGCCCCCTCCCCTCATGGTAGAGGTAGAGTGGGCAGTGATGGCCCTAAGAGAAACAGCATGGCCTAGTGGAAAGAGCACAGGCTTGAGAGCCAGAGGATGTGGGTTCTAATCCCGACTCTGCCACTTGTCTGCTGTGTGACTCTGGGCAAGCCACTTAACTTCTCTGTGCCTCAGTTCCCTCATCTGTAAAATGGGGATTAAGACTGTGAGGCCCACGTGGGACAACCTGATTACAATGTATCTACCCCAGTGCTTAGAACAGTGCTTGACACATAGTAAGCACTTAAATACCATAATAATAATAATAATAATAATTAGATCCATATGCCTCTTTGTCACCCATAATTTAGCTGACCTTAATTAGGTATGAGTGTCATAAGGACAAACAAAAAAGTTTCTTTTTAGAAAATCATAGAACCTTCATAGTTGCTGAGCATGTTGGTGTATTTTTTGAGCACTTACTGTATGCACAGCATCACCCTATCCCACCTAGATTACTGCATCAGCCTCCTTGCTGACCTCCCAACCTCCTGCCTCTCCCCACTCCAGTCCATACTTCACTCCACTTTCCAGATCATCTTTCTATAGAAACGTTGAGGACATGTCACCCCCCTCTTCAAAAATCTCCAGTGGTTGCTCATCCACCTCCATATCAAACAAAACCTCCTCACTCTTGGTTTTAAAGCACTCCATCACCTCGTCTCCTCCTCACTTCTCTCCTTCTACAGCCCAGCCCACACACTTCACTCCTCTGGTGCTAACCTTCTCACTGTACCTCCATCTCACCGCTGACCCCTGGTCCACGTCCTACCTCTGGCCTGAAACACCATCCCTCCTCAAATCCACCAATTACTCTCCCCACCTTCAAAGCCTTACTGGATGCATGTGTCCTCCAAGAGGCCTTCCCAGACTAAGCCCCACTTTTCCTCATCTCCCACTTCCTTCTGCATTGCTCTGGCTTGCTCCCTTTGCTCTTCTCCCCTACCCCACCCCATAGCACTTAAGTATAGATCCATAATTTTATTTATTTATATTGTTGTCTGTTTGTATTCATGCCTGTCTCCCCCCTCCTAGACTGTAAGCTCACTGTGGGCAGGGATTGTCACTCCTTATTGCTGTATTGTTCTTTCCCAAGAGCTTAGTACAGTGCTCTGCACACAGTAAGTGCTCAATAAATGCAATTGAATGAATGAATGAAAGAGAGTAAAATGTAGCAATATAACAGAGTTGGCAGATCCATTCCCTGCCCACAATGATAATAATAATCATGGTTTTTGTTAAACACCTACTATGTGCAAAGTACAAAGCATTGGGGCAGATACAATATCAGCTGGTAGGGACACAGTCTCTTTTCCACATGGAGCTCAGTCTAAGAGGGAGGGAGAACAAGATTTTACCCCTCGTTTACAGATGAGGATACTGAGGTGCAGAGAAGTGAAGTGATTTGCCCAAGGGCCCACAGCAGGAAAATGGCAGAGTTAGGATTAGAACCCAGGTCCTCTGACTCTCAGGGCCATGCTCCTCCCACTAGGCCACCCTGCTTCTCCACCCCCATGGACCGGTGACCTTCTGTGTTCCTCTGGAGCCAATCTGTTCCCCTCCCAGATCCCTGTAACCATGAGCAATGTTTCCAAGCAATTGTACTTGCTGGCAGGAGCTTAAGATCGAGGTCATAAGGGAACATGTCTACCAACTTTGTTGTTTATTGTACTCACCCAAGTGCTTATTATAGTGCTCTTCACACAGTAAATGCTCAAGAAAAAAGATTTTTTGATTGATTGAGGCTGGGCCTGGACATTTAAAAATAAAAATATCAGACATAAAGTCATCCAGTCCCTTATCAGGACTAGACAGGTGACAGACCTACTGAAAACCAGACTGTTCAATATGATAACAGTAAAGGAGTTTCCCATATGGAGCAATAGATGAGTAGGGAAGCAGCATGGCCTAGTGGCAAGAGCCATGGCTTGGAAGTCAGAGGACATGGGTTCTAATCCCGGCTTCTCCACTTGTCTGCTGTGTGACCGTGGGCAAATCACGTAACTTCTCTTTGCCTCAGTTACCTCATCTGTAAAATGGGGGATAAGACTGTGAGCCCCATGTGGGATAGGGACTGTGTCCGGCCTGATTACCTTGTACCTACACCAGTGCTTAGAATAGTGCTTGACATATAGTAAGCACTTAACAAATATCATAATCATCAATCACCCTCAGTGCTTTGCACATAGTAAGAGCTTAATAAATGCCATTATTATTATTATTATTATGAGATGTCAGCACTGAAAACCTGCACAGAGGAATGGATGATAGTGCTAGTCATTTGCTCAGCATGACTTGCATTCTCTCATCCCTGCCACTCAAACTCCCAAGAGGGAATGGAGGGATCTAACACATTGCAGAGTACATGTGTGGTCTTTGCCCACACTACCAAGAAACAGGAAGAACCATGACTCGAACACAAGGGAAGCAGTGTGGCCTAGTGAATAGAGCAGAAGAACCTGGGTTCTAATTCTGGCTCTGCCATTTGTCTGCTGTGTGACCTTAAGCAAGTCGCTTTTACTTCTCTGTGCCTCAGTTACCTCATCTGTAAAATGGAGATTTAAGACTGTGGGTCCCATGTGGCATATGGACTGTGTCCAACCTGATTATCTGGCATCTACCCCAGGGCTTAGTACATTGCTTGGCACATAGTAAGTGCTTAACAAACCATTAAAAAATAAAAGTCCAGATTTCCTGAGCAGCGCTTTTTCCATTGGACCAATGGCAGGGCTGTGGCTGATAGAAATGGCACCCAGTATAGTGGTGGAGGTTCAAAGTAACATGTTGCAAGCCTTATTGGCCATCTTCACTTGCTGCCACTTTCTTCTCCCTTTTCCTCACTCCTCCCCATTATAGAGAAATCTTCTGGGTTCTAATACACTATTTGAGAACTTGCTGATTCCAAAATACTTTAAAATTCTGTACCTCAAGAAATTATGTGGGATGAATGTTTCAACAATAGAAGAGCTTAAGATGAGCTACAAAGCACTTTTGCCTCCCAGAATGATCAGTAATCACTATGTTAATTGGTTCTTCCTGCTACAAGGCCCTAAACTGAATGAGTTAATGCATCTCCCTAGGCACCTAACTTACAAAGGCCCAGCAATAGGGAAAATCTGTATTTAATTGGTCTGATCTCCTTAATAGGAAAGGACTAAATTGCTCACTTATGGAGAGCCATTAACTCCTTCCTGCCCCTACAGTGCCTTGGGACAGGTAGTTTTCTAAAATGGACCTCAGTAAGGCTGAAAGAGTCAGGACTTAACCACAAAGAAAACAGTTTATCCCAATTGCAGTGGTGAACCATTAAGTTCCATTGCGATTAAGACTCATTTCATATAATAACCCCTCCTTTTGGAATTCATTCCTTTGGTTTTCATAGATCCATGGACTCTACTCAGTGTTTACATGGAGTCGTTTCATATGGCCAAGTGCCACTATTTGTAAAGCAAGAAAAGATAAATATTTTCCACCTTAACTTGGGTAAGATCATTTTAACTAAAAAAAATCTAGTTTGATTATTAAGCAAATTGCTTTTTTTTCTCAAAAGTTTTGTAACCTTTTGTTGTTTAGAGAATAGAGAATCTACAGCTATAAACTTAGAGGTAACACTTGGTCTTTATCTGTAATTATTCAGAACAATCCTTGGTTTTTTATTGTGTTTTTATTGCCAAAATGCTCTCACATTAATTAGTTCAATTCAGCCCTCACAACAACCCTGGGAGGTAGGGAGAGAAGACGGGTATTATTATCCCCATTTTGCAAAAGGGGATACTGTGGCACAGAGAAGTGACTTGCTCACTGTCACACGGCAGGTTATCAGCACGGCTTGCACCCGAACCTGGGTCCTCTGCTTCCTAGACTCGGCAATAAGAGTGACAAAGATATTCATCTTTGTTCATGACACTCCTTACCTTTGAGTGAAAATTGTAGCTTTAACCTTCTGGTGTGGCAACTAAGCAAGATGAACAAATTATCTGGCCAAATTAAATATCGTATTCCTTTATAAACAGCATCCTGAAAATTACGAAGCTACTAAAATATATTTGGTGAAAGTAGTGAAATGCAACAAATTCAGAGCCAAGTCAGAAAAAAAAATAAATCCCTGGTGGTGCCGAAGGAGAAGCTAGGGCAATTTTTATGGATGAACTGGCAAGTTACGGTCAAACTTTGGCCAATGTTCATTTTCGTAGTGTTCTTTCCTGAATAAGCTAATTTGAAGGGTCCTAATCACTTAGCTCGGGTAAACATGGAAAACGTAGTGTGGTCTAGTGGAAAGAACCCGGGCTTTGGTAAAGTCACTTCACTTCTCTGGACTTGTTTCCTTAATGATGGCATTTGTTAAACACCTGCTATGAGTCAAGCTCTATTCTAAGCACTGGGGTAGATATAGGCTAATCAGTTTGGACACAAGGACCCACACAGGGCTCGCGGTCTAAGTAAGAGGGAGAGGAGGTATTTGTTTCCCATTTTACAGATTAAATTTCCTCTCCAAAATACCTGTTCTTTCTCCTACTTAAACCGTGAGCCCGTTGAGGGACAGGCAATTTGTCCAATCCGATTATGCATCTACTCCAGTGTTTAATACAGTACTTGATGCATATTAATCACTTACTAAATACCACCATTGTTATTATTGTTACTGCTGTTCTTCTGGGCTTAAAGATTTTAAACCACAATAAAATGAAGTCCTGTGTAGGCATCTATTTAGGGATACAGTGTCCCACCTACTCTCTGATGCCAATGCTTTTTGCACACTTCTGCAATGATTCAATATTATCTTGACCTAACAGAAACAAATACCCCTTCATAGATCAAAAAGAAAAATTCCGTTTATCCCTTACCATCATCGCCAGCATTTACTGAGGCCTGTCAGTGGACAGAAACCATAACCCTTGGCGGGAAATACTAAAGAAGCAAAACACACAATCCTTGTCCTCAAGTTGCTTATGGTTAGTGACAACTACGTGTGTCAAAAAATTATGAGAGTAGGTAATAAACGTAATAAACACATGGGAAAAAATAAATACAACTCCTGGCTTTGGGGCTCACTTTACGAATTTGTTAGCATTTAGATTTCTTTGAACTGAGAGTAATGGACTGCACAGAGAAAGATTTCTGATTGTGAATAATATCAGTTTTTAATATTAGAAAGTGCTTATGAATGGAATGAATCATTACTACCCCTTGGTCATATTTTGGTATGGCTTTTTATGATTAAAGACAGACAGGATGTCATTGTCTCAGGTGTGACAGCCTTCCTCATTAAGCTAAGCTTCTCAAAGGCAGGATGTGAAGTTTTATGTTTCTGTGTGTTCTCCAAGTGTCTAGTACTGTTTGGTGGTCTGTGAACCACAGGCACTCTGTCAATGCAGTTTATGTTAATGACAAGAGCAACTGTATACAATACACTAAACAGTCCCAAAGTGACCTTCTTTAGAAGTGCAGTATCACACTATTATTTTCAAACTCGAGAAGTCCCCTACTGGAGTCTTTTCCCAAAGTAATTGTCACAAGATAGAAAGGCTTTTTTTCAACCAAAAGGAACCTGGGCGATAAATCGGGAAACTATTTGGGTCACTGAAATAGTAACCTACTTGAAGTGGTGAGACCTAGTGGATAGGACACGAGACTGGGAGTCACAGGGACCTGGATTCTAATCCTACTCCACCGTTTGTCTGCTGTGTGTCCTTGGGCAAGTCACTTAATGTCTCTGTGACTCTGTTAGCTCATCTGTAAAATGGGGATTAAGACTGTAAGCCCCATGTAGAACATGGATTTTTGTCCAATCTGATTACTTTATATCTACCCCAGCCCTTAGAACAGTGCCTGGTACATAATAACAATAACAATAATAATAATAATAATAATAATAATAATAATAATAATAATAATGGCATTCATTAAGTGCTTACTATGTGCCAAGCACTGTTCTAAGCACATAGTAAGTGCTTAACAAATACCACTTTTAAAAAAATAACTTTTAAAAAATATTATTTATTCATTTAAAAAAATAACTTTTTAAAAAGGTTTCTCCTTTTTCCCATTCTCCTTTCTTCCCTTGCTTCTTCCTGATTTGTTAGGCCTAAATATACCAATCTTAAAAGTGCTTCCTTGGAGGAGAGTAGCTAGTCATTGAGGGAATAGCTGGAACTAGAAAAGGAGTTTGGGAGAGGTATATGAGCGGCTGATCTGTGGCCAGGTCAGAAGCAGGTGCAGAATTAGTATTCATACTACTACTACTACTACTACTAATAATAATAATAATGGCATTTGTTAAGCCTTTGCACTGTGTCAAACCCTGTACTAAGCACAGGGGCAAATACCAGATAAGCAGATCAGACACAATCCCTGTCTCATATTGGCTCACCATCTAAGGGGGAAAGAGTATTTGATTCCCATTTTACAAGTGAGGAAACTGAGGCACCAACAGTTAAGTGACTTGCTCAAAGGTCATACAGCAGGAAAGTGGCAAAGGCAAGGTTAGAACCCAGGTCTTCTGATTCCTGGGCCTGTGCTCTTTCCACTAGGCCATGCTTCTTTCCATTCCAGCTATTGCATCATTTGGGAGCGATTTTGGGGCACACTCAGCTGAAATGCCAGCTCACACATCCTTTCAGGATTTCTGTTCCTGGGATTTTCAGCCCAGTCCAGAGAGGGAAACCAAGCATTTCCTGAAACAAGGGGGTACCTGTCCAGAGGGTGCAGACTGCACAATGACGCTGTTCACATAGCACCTCTCCACCCCCTGCCCACCTTCCCCCCTTGTGGAGAAGGCTGCAGTGGGGATTCATTTCTTGAAACTCGCTCAAGAGCTGAAATTCATCAGCTATGCCCCTAGCTTTGAAAACACCCAGGCTCTCCCCACTCTGTTTTAAGCAGGTCTCCTGAAAAAGTATAGAGCTACTGCATGGTCTCATGATCCTCAAAGGGTCTGAGCAGCTTCCAGGGTGGTCTTATTTAGCATTGGCTGGACCTCAGTTTGGAGAAACCCAGCTCAGGAGTTTAAAGGCTAAACAGAAATGGTCCAAGTGAGTCTTTCATCTGCAGTCTATTGCTGGTCATTTCTCATAAGGAAGGTGTCATTTTCCAAATCCCTCAGAGAAGGGAACAAATCAAGACAGCTCTGGGGTAGGGAAACATTTGTCACCATGGTCGCTCTAGACATCTCAAAACATTTTTGCCTTTGAAAGCATTTCCAGATTTATGCAGGAAAATAAGTAAAGATCCTTCCAGGCCAGAACTATTTAAGTAACCTTTATCAGTGCCTTTCTGAATTTATTAGTGCCATCCATCAGCCATTAGAGAGGGTACTTCTTGTTTACGTAAAGGGGGAAGTATCTTTTGCCTTGCTTTTCACACTGACTGTTTGGCTTATTGCAGCAGCCAATTAAACTAATTAATCCCTGGGCATTATACCGACAGAAAAATTGTGTGTTCATACATTTAAGATCATTCAGAAGGAAGAAATGGGTTTCTCTGAACATTTCAAGATTTATGGCGTACTTTTGTTGAACATTAAACCAAAGCACTTCAATAACTCAAACATTTGCTTCACAATTTGCTTGAAGATACTTATGTGTGATAAACATTGCTATTTACCAGGACCTCCTGGGTATTGTGTGTTACATTTGCTAAATCCTTCCAAATTTTTCTCTCAGCCTCACATTCAGTGGGAATATATTCCTCATTCTTACGTCTCCACCTCGGATGTAAGCCAGGGCATAAATCCAAGAAGAGACTTCTATTAACAATTAGAACTTCGCCTTAGGGGAGAAAAAACGCCCAAAACTCAGTGTGTGAAAATGTCAAGTGCAGAGAAAGAGAGAGAGCTCAGACCATCTGAGGACACCCAAAGTTGTTTTTGAAAAGCGTCAGTAAACTTTGAATGTACATTATCTCTCCCTATAGGACTTCAGACCATAACATCATGGTCAAACATTAGTTTGTCAAATATGTTTTCTTCAAAAAAACAAATCTTTATTTTTTTGCCCAGGCAGAAAGAAGCAGCTGTCCACAGTGTTTACTCAGATACTATTCTGTTAATATTAAGAATGTTTTATCTTCCTTATAGTAACTGGAAATATTTATCGGTCAGTTGAATGTACATGTTTACATTTTGTTTTCCAGGGATAGGTCTACAGAGAGCAAAAAGCACTGTATGTACCATATTTCTCAAACGAGTATTTTCCATGAACACTAAAACCAGGAAACTTGAAATTTCAATGGACTTTTTTTGTGGTTGTACTTTTCTAATATGCAATTTTGATGATTTATTATTTTTAAATGGTAGTACAGATGTCCCCGCCCGCTACAGTCTAGTTTTGAAGTACTTCTGCCCCTTTTTCAAGATAAAAATACTGAAAATAGCCCCTGTGATCTTGGTGGTTCTTTGAAAACATTTAAATAATGCTCCATTTATTTTCTTTTAACATTTCTTGTAACATTAGGCTTTAAATCCGCAGTATTCCAACCAGTAATTTATACTGAGGTCTCACTTGGGACATTTTCTCAAAATCACATTTCCCCAATTGTCTTTTTCACAATGTTATAACCACAGGCTCCAAGTCATGTGCTGCAGGTTTAAGCAAGTTCCCATTCGTTCCTTTTCCTTCTGATCCTGTTAGCGTCACTTTCCCATCTTATCTAAAAGTGCTTAAAAACAAGAGGAAAGGTCACCTTCCAACCTCCCTACCCACCCAGTCTCTAGTTCTTGCTAAAGAGAAAACTGAAAGAAAGAAAGGGCAATTGAATAGACTTTCTACTCAAGGCTTCCTGCCTTCCATCTCCAGCAGCTGGTTCAGGGCCCACCTCAAGTGGATAGCAGTCACTTTGGGAATCTAGCACACCAAAGACATCCCCAACTTTTTTTTTTAACTGGCACTTGTTAAACACTTACTATGTGTCAAGCATTGTTCTAAGCGCTGGGGTAGATACAAGTTAATTAGACCAGATACAGTCCCTGTCCCACATGATGCGCAAAGACTAAGTAGAAGGGAGAACAAGTATTGAATACCCATATTGCAATTGGGGAAGCTGAAGCACAGGAAAATTAAGTGACTTGCCCACACAGCGGGCAAGTGACAGAGCCAGGGTAAGAACTCAGGTCCTTTGACTCTCAGGTCTGTGGCTCTATCCACTACACCATGCTACTTCCAACCTGAAGGACTTGTGGAAGAGAAGATTCGTTCTGGAACTCCCCCAGGTTGCTGCCTTCAGCCTATACCACAAAAAAAGCCCCCCAAAATCACTTCAAAAACCCAACAGGGTCCTCTAGAGAACCAGTAGAAGGAAGACTTTTGTGTTTATAAACTGAATAAATTGTTCACTTCTCCTATTCATTTTGCAGGTTGAGATCTTAGGACTTAGTGCATTTTCAAAGGCCAACTGTACTGACATTGACAGAATTTATCCAATAACCTCGGGGTCTGTATGATGTAGTTTTTAGAAAATACAAAAATTTGAGCACATCTTACCCCTAGTTTTTGCATTTGAATTAGGAGGACAACAAACGGGAAGTGAAAACTTTCCCAGATTTGTCTAAATTATAAAGATTTTGGTTGAAATGGCAATAATTGGAAAATGAAAAGTTGGTGACTCTATCCATAAGAGACATTATTTTTTCAGCAGGGGTATACTGCATATTTGCAAGTTGACAGATAGAAGTGTTTTTCATCTTTAATTCAGATTTACAATCATGAAGAAATACTATCCATGCTGTAGTGAACTCTTGAGTCTCACAGAACACTAACACCCTCAAATATATTCAGCCTTCACGCAAGCATTGGGGAGACAACCAACTAATGGATATTATCAACCATTCATTCATTCATTCAATCGTATTTATTGAGCACTTACTGTGTTCAGAGTACTGTACTAAGCGCTTGGGAAGTACAAGTTGGCAACATATAGAAACGGTCCCTACCCAACAGTGGGCTCAAGGGGAAGGAGAGGGGAACATCTAGCCAAGCAGAGTAAGGTAGACTCTTACACTCCCCAAACAGCTAAGGGAACTTCAAATCCCACACATCCAAGCCATGGCCTTATTTTGGGGTATCTCCTCTGAAAGGAGTCCACAACCCAACCATTTTTTTTATAGTATTTGTTAAGCACTTGCTATGTGTCAAACACTGTTCTAAGTGCTGGGGTAGATAGAAGTTTATCAGGTTGGACTCAGTCCCTGTCCCACATGGGACTCACTGTATAAGCAAGTAGGAGGGAGAACAACTATGGAATCCCCATTTTACTAAGGCACAGAGAAGTTAAGTGACTTGCCCAAGGCCACCCAGCAGGCAAGTGGCAGAGCTGGGACTAGAATCCAGGTACTCTGGCTCCCAGACCCTTGCTTTACCCACTAGGTCATGCCACTTCCTATTGGTGTGTGAAATAATAAGCTGTTCTGTTCCTAGAATTCAGCTTGCTTGTCTTGGCCTCTGCCATTGCCGGCACAATTATTCAGTTAATTTGGTTCGAAGAAAAGCAAACAAACCCCAAACCAACCTAGTTTGGCTTCAATTATTAACATAATTGAAGCTTAAGTAGCTGGTATTATATCTATCTAGAAGATCTTAATGGAAAGAGCACTAGCTTGGAAATTCAGGGACCTGGGTTCTAGTTCTGCTCCACTTCTTGTCAGCTATGTGATCTTGGGCAAGTCACTTAACTTTTCTGTGTCTCAGTTTCCTCATCTGTAGAGTGGGGATTTAACACATTTTCTCCCCACTATTCAGACCGTGAGTCCTGTGTAGGACAGAGATTGTCATCTATTCATCTATATCTACCCCAGTGCTTAGTACAGTACTTGTTCCACACTTAGTACGGTGCTTGTCACATAATAAGTGCAAAACAAATGCCACAATTATTATTGTCCAGATAATGGCCTACCCTCCAGTTGACTCTGGGCTGTGGAAACCTGGACAGTCCTGCCCCAGAAATCAGTGATTCCAGGGAGTCTGGGATCCCCACAATCAAAGCAAATAATAAAATATCTCCCCTTTCAGTCTGCATTCACATCATTTTCTACTACAGCTTTCTTCCCAGCAGGAATTCTTAAGCTGGAGCAAACTGCCCTTGCCTGTTGGCAAAAAGACAAATCCTATTCAACTTCAGCAAGAGTTACATGTCCATAATGGCTAAGAGAAGCCAAATGGTTAAGAAGTTGTCAGTGTTTCCATGAGTTTCTGAGGATTCATATAACAGCTGGTTAGCGGTTAGAGCCAAGAGTCAGGAGCTCTAGTTTTCTATTCCCAGCTCTGGCACCTACGCATCATGGCATCTTCACCATGTCATCTGGCTTCTTGGTGCTTCAACTGGTCAGTGTGTTTTGGGAAATGTTGTGCATGTGACTGAATCTTGGTTGTTTATTGATCTCAGGTGGTTGAAGGTAAACCCAGAATTATTATTACTGGGTTTTTTTTGCCTTAGGTACAGAACAAAATAGGTTTGAGAAAAGTTGGGTGCTAGAGAAGAGAAAAGAATGGTTACTTTTAGTATTCGCATTGGGCTAAAACTCAAAAAAATAACTGTCAAATTTCAGAACATTTCACAGAAGCAAAAATAGCTGCATTTGGGAAAAAATATGCAAATGTTTTTAAAAGCATGCTAGTCACTTGAACAATTTGCCAAATGTTTCTTTAATTGACAAGTTACTTAAGTTTGAAATGTGGCTGCTTTGCCTACTACAGTATATGTTTTTAACATGGTTCCTGTGATTGAGTTTCTGAAAGTAACAGTACATGAAATCATAATGCTATTGATCACATTTGAAAACACTACAGTACTTCCTGTTTAATGTTTTCCATGTCTAGCCCAGGTGGAAATATTGATCATATCCAAAAAAAGTGCTTTTGTTCTGAAGAAGCTCTTCTTCACCTTCCAACACCATTGCAGGGCTGTGGAACACATAGCCTGAACTCTACCTTTTAATCTCTCCTTTGTTTTATCTTTACACCTCAGTGAATTAATGGAAGAAAACATATGGGCTTCTCAGAGCCTAATTGCTGGCATCTGAATGTGAACAATAGTAGCCTATTATTTCATACACCATATTAAACATTAAGGATTTGGAGCATTGTGTATGCAAGAATGCATTCTGCATCTTTCATTTCATGGCATGTGAACAGGAAAAACTACAGTTCCAGAGGGTTTGGGTAGATGATTCTAGTATGAGAGAGAGAGAGAGCGAGAGCGAGAGAGAGAGACAGAGAGTGAGAGAGAGAGAGAGAGAGAGAGCAAGCATATGTCATGGAAAAAGACTCTGCTTTTTAAAACAAGCAAACACCCGATGTCACTGACCTTACACACTCCCTGCCTATACTTTGTGGTGGACAACATACTGACCTCCTGGAACTGATCAATACAGAGAAGTCAGTCACCCTCAACCTCTAGCTTCAGGGTCTTTGGATCCATCATTAGCCAAAAAAAAACCCCAAACAAGCAAACAAAAAAAAACAGTGTTTACTCTAGCCATGCAAATTTGCTCAGGCCAGCAGTGGGCTAGCACTTATTTTCATGGCTGGTCTAAACATGAGTAAAGCCAAACCCATCATAAGTTTCCCATTTGGGTCCTTGCATTTTGCTGCAAAAGATGTAAAAATTTGGAGAGGTCACCAGACAGCTCTTCATGGACCATGTTTTCTAAGAGGTTAAAGCTTGTTATTTATTCCAGCAAGGGTCTGGAATAAATTATATTCAGCAAATTGGCTTCTAAGTCACTTGTTTCTGACATTAGCATAGGAATAACCTATGTGTTTTGCTAAATCCACCCACTTTTGATTAAATCTTGGCTAATTTGGGGGATCTACCATCAAAAATGCAAAAGACATGTTGATCGGCACTGTCTGGAGGGAGGCAGAAAACTGGTGGATAAACAGTTCAGTACAAAAGCTGCTGGCAGCATGTACACAAATTATTCCAAATTTTAGAGATCTGCAATGCAGATCTGAGGACACAATTTGCTCCTTGGTTTATTTGCCAAGTGAAATATTATGTAACTCATAATGATTTCAGTGGGACCAGTGATACACTGTGCTGTACATTTATGCTGAGTGTACGCATACACCCTCCAGATATGTGTGGCCATGAATACCATATATGGAGAAATCTAACTTTGCACACTTTCAACTTTTCATTACATCTCTCATTCAAGGTCCTCCAAACAGCCAACATGAATTGCCAGCAGTTTAGACTTAACGTTTAACTTTCTGTGGTAGGGAAACATTGTTCCCATTTTCTAGATGGAAAATCTGAGACGGCAAAATTTTCAGTTCAAGTTGGTGAACGAATGTTCAGCACATAATAAATCCTATATTTATGTCCGAAGAGACCTAAAAGACATACCTATCATTATGTATCCACTAGAACGCTCCAAATTAAACTGCCAGTAGACCCAGAGATAGGACTCGGAGGTCTAAAGAGTTCAGAATTCAGGGGAGGTTAAGGACCAGATGCCAAGGGAGAGGAAAATCTGGGAGCCAGATGATTTTGGGAGATCTCGATCACCTGCCACTCTAGGATTCCAGGTTTTTAACAAAGATTCCAACAAAATACCAAAATCAAAACCACTCCCTGAAGAGCAATTTATAGAGGGTAGTTATGGCCAAGGCTGGACTACTTGGGACTTTTGCCCATTGATTTTTGGGATAAACTGCACTTTTTACCCTTTTCCAGAGGAATGTAGTTAGGGGAAGGAGTTGAAGAGCAGCAACATCTCTGAGTCTGACTCCACCGGATATCACTAATCCTCAGAATGAGAAAGGCGTCTCCAGAATGTCCACTTGGGAAACTCCTTCCAAAAGAACAGAATACCAGGAATTTGCCCAGCCTGCTGGGTGGAGGTAGCCAGGCAGCGTGGCTCAGTGGAAAGAGCACAGGCTTTGGAGTCAGAGGTCATGGGTTCAACTCCCAGCTCCAATTGTCAGCTATGTGACTTCAGGCAAGTCACTTCACTTCTCTGGGCCTCAGTTACCTCATCTGTAAAATGGGGATTAAGACGGTGAGCCCCCCGTGGGACAACCTAATCACCTTGTAACCTCCCCAGCGCTTAGAACAGTGCTTTGCACAAAGTAGGTGCTTAATAAATGCCATTATTATCATTATTATTATTATTATTATTATTAGGACCACCAAAAAGTGATTAGGCTTGTACAGGCTTTAAGCCTCAGCCCATTACCTTGACCCACCATTCCCCCCTGCTTGTCTCACACCTTCTTCCCCAACTCACCATAACACCAGACAGAAAGCCCAGACTTCGGCCTGCAATGAGTATGCTCAGGCTCCTCTCCTTCCCAAAGACACAGACGCCCATGAAAATCAAACAAAAAGAGAACAGAAAGGAAAGCAGAATATATTGAATTTCTCATTGGGTCCCTTGCCTGATCTTCATTAAACCCCAGGACTTGGGTTTTCTTTTTTTCTTCTTCTTCTATTTTTTTGGGTCCTGAGTACGCAAGCCAGTGCTTATTTTCATGGCTGAGTTATGATTCCATTTATTTTATGATTGAGTTTAAAAAACAAGTATCCAGGAAGTGGTAAGAAGCAAAGAGCTTCAGGAATTTTCTTTTTAAGTTGCGCTTCTTTTTTGTCTCCCTTTCTAGACCATTAAACAGCTCTTAAAAATTAAAGAAAAAACCCTACAGTGAAAATTCACTTAGCTCTTCAACAGCCAACGCATAGGAAAGGATGTGTCATTATGTCCTCAATTGATCCTCCAGTAAATCGTTATTTGTGGAGCAGAGCTGTACGTTTGCCCTTCCTCATGTTATCTCTGAAATACCTGGTCTCAGGGAAGCCAGGAACAAGCTGAGCAGCGGCCTTCCTCTGATTTATCAAAATAAATATGAATGAAATTTTAGAACTTGGGATTTTGGAAGAGGTGGGAGGAAGAGTTGTTTTGTTCTGTGTGGATGTGATTAAGCTTTTTCACTGAAGATTTCTCTCCAAAAAGGCCTGGATTCAGAAAATGGAGCCTGATAATAATAATAATAATAATGGCATTTGTTAAGCGCTTACTATGTGCAAAGCACTGTTCTAAGCACTGGGGGGATATAAGGTGATCAGGTTGTCCCACGTGGGGCTCACAGTCTTAATCCCCATTTTACAGATGAGGGAACTGAAGCACAGAGAAGTGAAGTGACTTGCCCAAAGTCACAGAGCTGACAATTGGCGGAGCCCGGATTTGAACCTCTGACCTCTGACTCCAAAGCCCAGGCTCTTTCCACCGAGCCACGCTGATGTTCTGTTTGCCTAAAAATGCCTATTGAGAGTAATAGATCTGAATGCTATACATGAAGAAAAGTGTTTCTCTACAAATTCAGCAACATCAGTCAGCTGACAGTGTGTTGTTGGGATGGACATTTTTCTTTTTGGGGAGAGGTGCTCTTTGGTCATGGCATAGAGGGTAGAGCAAGGGCCTGAGAGATAGAAGGTCATGGGTTCTAATTCCAGCTCCACGGCTTGTCTGCTGTGTTACCTTGAGCAAATTACTTCACTTATCTGTGCTTCAGTTAACTCATCTGTAAAATGGGGATTGAGACTGTGAGCCCCACCTGGGACAGGGACTGTGTCCAACCTGATTTGCTTGTATCCATCCCAGTGCTTTGTACAGTGCCTGGCACATAGTAAGTGTTTAACAAATACCACATTTACTATTATTTGGATGACCACCAGGGAAAGGTAGTGGAAGGGAAGTGTTTTTTGTCTGTCCTTACATCACAAGAAAAGAAAAATAATCCTCTTCTGCCTAACTGTTCCCTCTCTTTCATTAGTTTCCTCAGATTCTGCTTTCTCTGCTTTCAAGGCAAATCTCTCGCCCAGTTCTTTTTTGAAACTAGAAATTCAGAGCTACAATTGCAATATATCACAGGACTTGCTCATACAACTTGCCCCATGACTCTCTTCAACACCTCTGGCCTCAACTGCTTGGCTCATCAATCAATCAATTAATCAATGGTATTTATTGAGTACTTACTATGTGCAGAACACTATACTAGGCACTCTCCACTAAAGGCCAGAGATTAGGCACTGAAGCAAAGACTGGGAGATTTATTGCTTTCAAGGACCTAGAGCCAGGCAGAGGTGAGCTCCTGGGATCAGACCCTGTTCCATCATCTCCAGACCCAACCCATTTTCAAACCCACTGAGGATAGAAACAGTCTGCTGGAAGGAGGCCAGATTTCAGGTTGGAGAATCCAGGACACTCACCATGGCACAGCCACAGCACACCTTCTGCTCTAGAGAGGCAGGGCTTGTATCACTGACACCACAGGCCAATAATGTGGCCCTGGTGGCAGTCAAGAATGTAGACACCTTTGGCTCACTCCCTAAAACATATTTGTATTTAAAGAATGAAATAATGAAACATTATTGTGGAAACATTAGTGTGGAAACAACTAGTACTTGTATTTCTGTCTACTCCTAGTGACATTCATAAACTTTTTGTTTCAAAACTAGTAAGAAAACTGCTCTCATGTTCATTGTAGCATGAGCAACAGATGCAATTCAACCAAGCTACACTACAATAATTACAGACATCTCAAGGACATACATGCAAAGGTTCTTTGCAGGAATTTTTAGAGCCTATACAGTTGCTGTGCATTAAAAATAAAAATGTCAGCTATAAAATTATCTGGTGCTGTATTAGTCCAGGACAAGGGACAGACTAGCTGACAAGCAGACTCTGCAGCATAAAATGAGACAAATAACTACCCCAAGGGACAAAGACACATCTCCTTCCAACAGGCCTTTCACTGACACATATGACAAAACAAGAGAAGAGATTACGTAGTATGTAAGGGGCATCTGTCTGCCCTAGTCTGACCTGTGCTTCCCTAATTAGTTGGTGGCTAGGCAATTTTCACCGAGGGCAACCTCTGGAGAGGGACTGAAAGCTGACAAAGTAGGCTTTACCTTCACTGTCCAAGTCATGTATTTGGGTGATGTTCTGTTCCCACACTGAAGGTTTTTTTACTTCATCATAATGACACAGGCTTTAATATTACCTGGGGCTAATTTCTCATCAGCTTGTGCACTAGCCCTTTCCCAACTAACTCGAAAATGGGGATTCACACCAGAAAAAGGCCAAATTCACATTCATAAGGGAAAACTTTTACTGTTTTTACGAAGGCAAGTGGTTCATTGGCATTCAAAATCAACTCAATTTATATAATGTGTGCAGTCTTTTACCTCAAATAGATTGCAATTCAATTAATGTGTGTAAGCATCTTGGAACTCATGGCTCAGGCTAAAAACATTAGCTTGACCCTTCTTCCCTCTCTAATTTCATGGCCTAGTGGATAGAGCATGGGCTTGGGAGTCAGAAGGACCTGGGTTGTAATCCTGTCTCCACCACTTTGGGCAAGTCATTTCACTTCTTTGTGCTTCAGTTACCTCACTTGTAAAACGGGAATTAAGACTGTGAGTCCCACATGAGCAGGGACTGTGTCCAACCTGATTTTATTGTATCCACCCCAGCATTTAGTACAGTACCTGGCACATAGTAAGTGCTTAACAAATACCACTATTATTATTGTTGTTGTTATTATTATTAATTTCCATCTTCAATCATTCACACTCTGATGGCTCTTTCAAATGTGCTCCAGTCTCCCCCATTCTGAAAAAGCGTTCTCTGGATCCCACTGCTCACTCCATCTATCATCCCATTTCTATGCTATCATTCCTGTCCAAACTCCTTGAATGGACTGCATATACCTGCTACTTCCACTTCCTCTTCTCCAACTCCCTTCTTCACCCATTTCAGTCTTGTTTTGGCTTTATTAACTCCATTGAGGCAGCACTCTCCAAGGTCATAAGTGACCTACTCCTTGCCAAATCTAATGATCTCTATCCTAATCCACCTAGAGTTCTCAGTCCCCTTTGACACTGGATCACTCCCTCTTCCTTGAAACACTGCCCTCTCTTCTGGTTTTCCTCCTAACTCTCTGGATTCTCTTTCTCAGACTCTTTCACTGGCTCCTCTCCTTAACTCTCAATGTCCTACCAGGTTGTACTCTGGCTCACCTTCTGTTCTCATTTTACACTCAGCTCTCTCAAGGAGCACATCCATTTCCACAGCTTCAGTTAAATGGAGAGATTGTACCTACCTACTCTATCGTATTGTACTCTCCCACATGTTTAGTACAGAACTCTGAACCTGATTAAGTGTTCAATAAATACCATTAATTGATGAGTCTCAAATATCTCTTGCTAGTCTCAACCTCTCTCCCCCTTTGTGATCTCTTTTTTCCTCTTGTCAATAGAAAATGAATGTTTTGCCAGTACCTTTAACTCAGTAAGTACAAAACTGAACACATTTTACTCCCAAAATTCTCTCTTCTACCTAATCTTCATATCCTGGATCTGGATCTGCTCCTTTCTCTCCATCCAAAATACCACTAACCTGGTCCAGGCATTCATCATATCCTCACTAGACTATTGTCTAAACTTCTTCACTGATCTCCCTGCCTCCAGCCTTTCCCCTCCCCAGTCTATATTTCATTTTGCTGCCTGGATCATTTTTCTTCAGTGCCATTTTGCATCCATCTCTCCACTCCTCAAAACTCTTCAATGATACCCAAATCTACATTCATCTCCTACCCTGATCTCTCTCCCTCTTTCCAGGTTTACATCTCCTTCTGCCTTCAAGACATTTCTACTTGGATGTCCTCTCATCACCTCAAGCTTAATATGTCCAAAACAGAGCTCTTTTATCTTCCCACCCAAACCCAGTCCTCTCCTGAACTTCCCATCACTGTAGATGGCACCACCATCTTTCCCGTCTCACAAGCTCATAACGTCAGTGTTATCCCAGACTCCTCTCTCTCATTCAACCCACATATTCAGTCCATCGCCAAATCCTGAAGGACTTACCTTCACAATATCGTTAAAATCTGCCCTTTCCTCTCCATACAAACTGCTACCACATTAATACAATCATTCATCCTATCCTGCCTAGATTACTGCATCAGCCTCCTTTTAACCTTCCAACCTCCTGCCTCTCCCCATTCCAATCCATGCTTCACTCCGCTTCCTGGATCATCTTTCTACAGAAACTTTCAGAACATGTCACCCTCACCCCCACCCCTCTCAAAATTCTCCAGTGGTTGCCTATCCATCTCCGTATCAAACAAAAACTCCTCACACATTGGTTTTAAAGCACCCCATCACCTTGCCCCCTTCTACCTCACCTCCCTTCTCTCCTTCAACAACCCAGCCCACACACTTCACTCCTCTGGTGCTAACCTTCTCACTGTGCCGACCCCTGGCCCACATCTTGCCTCTGGCCTGGAACTCCCTCCTTCCTCAAATCCACCAATTACTCTCCCCCTCCTTCAAGGCCTTATTGAAGGCACATCTCCTCCAGGAGGCCTTCTCAGACTAAGCCCCACTTTTCCTCATCGCCCACTCCCTTCCTTGTTGCCCTGACTTGCTCCCTTTCCTCTCCTCCCCTTTCCTTGCCCCATAGCACTTATGTAAATATTGATAATTTTATTTATTCATATTGATGTATGTTTATTGGTATTGATGTCTGTCTCCCCGCCCCTAGACTGTGAGCTCATTGTGGGCATGGATTATTGCTTTACTGTACTTTCCCAAGCACTTAGTACAGTGCTCTGCACACAGTAAGCACTTAATAAATACTATTCAATGAACGAATGAATAGTTTTCTCCACAACAAACAAATTCCTGGTTATTGACTTTAAGGCATCCATCAGCCCTCTCCCTCTTATTTATCCACTCTCTATCCACTGTCTTTCCCTACTCCAGTCCATACTTCGCTATGCTACCTGAATCATTTTTCTAAAAAACTGTTCAGTCCGTGTATGCCCACTCCTCAAGAACCTTCAGGGGTTATCCACCCCCACATCAAAAAGTAACTCCTTAACATAGGCTTTAAAGCACTTACTCACCTTGCCTCCACCTATCTTAACTTGCCAATTTCCTACTACACTCCAGCCCACACACTTTGCTCCTCTAATGCCACCATGTGTCTCACCATACCTCAATCCCTAGCCATCAGTATTCTGACTAAGCACCCCATTGCCACACTGTTGGAGGCAGAATAAGGGGGACTGAATGAATCATTGGCTTGACCCATAATGGCATTGCTTATGGTCTGATGGCCTTACAAAACATCTTGTGATTTCATTGGCTGGGTAGGGAAAAAAAAAACCCTTGCAGGAGGAATTACATCACCAGGCAGTTCCAGCATTTCAGTGTAGACAGTTGACCCAAGGTGGCCTAAAACTGAGTTACTGTAGTTCAAGCAACTCAGTTTATGTGGCTAGAAAAGTACTCTATATATTCCCTCTTTCCTTGACCCTCCTTCTATATAAACCAACCAAGTTCATCTTTCTGTCATACATCCTGTAGGTGCAAGGAGAAGAAAAATTTAATTTAATTTATATTCTGGTTTTTACATAGGATTTAACTACATAGCCCATGGTCACGAAGCATAAGTATTTATTGTGGTAAAACTTACATCAAGTTGTATCCTTTGGTTTCAAATATCTCTCTCTTACAGAGATGTCTTTTTAAAATCACATACCATTCTAGCTAAGAGGAAATTGAATTGGTCCCTTTTGGGAGATTTACTTCTTCAGAAACAATCATTAGTGGTGCAAATGTTTATCCTGTACGATGCTCAGAAATAGCCTAAGTACCCTTCCAACACACAAAGAATCTTGGAGTTTAATTTACACCTCAATGAGTTAATGGAAGAAAACATATGGGCTTCTCAGAGCCTAATCACTGGCTTCTGAACCTGAACAATAGTAGCCTATTATTTCATACACCATATTTAATAATAGGGGGATAGAGCATTGTGCATGCAAGAATGCATTCCTGTATTTTTCACTCCATGTCATGTAAATAGACAGATCCTTAGTCTCTGAAGGATTTGTGAAGGAAAATCTAGTCTGAGACAGAGCATAAGAGGGAAAAACAATATCAGGGACAAAGACATGAACACTTTAAAACTCCCAAGCAGAGCTACAAAGATAGGCAAGAGAAACCAAAGTGCTGTTTGCCTAGCCCACATGGGGTATAATCCATTTTCTATTTCTGCCCACCTGTTTTCCCTTGCATTTGTTTGGGAGATTAAGAGATAGACTGTCTGGAATTTTCCACTCCTAACTCACATAACTTTCTTTTTAGAACTAAAGAGCCCGCTTGAACCCATTTGAACTCCTGATGAAGAGAATGGAGGAAAACTTGAAATGCGTACCTTCCCCTGCCCTCTAATCCTCTCCCTCCTTTTCAGGCAACCCAGGTTCGGAATGGGATTGATTTGTAAAGTATGGGAAGACTCCCTGATCTACTCAAGTCCTCATGCTAGGGTGCCTCAAACCTAGAAAACCTGTTCAATTCCTGGTCAATCCACATTTCTGAAAGAAGAGGGGGAAGATGTGTCTTGCAGAATTGGATTCCATTGAGCAATCACATTTCCCATTGTGCTGTATCTTCATCCCAATTGGATAAAATCTAAAGGCCCAGAGCCACATTGGACTTTAACTAGTGCTGACAGCAGCCCCAGCCCCAAAGGCCAGAAGTGGCCTGGCTTCAATAGTGACGCATTCTCTTTATACTGTAAGACAGCCACTCAGGGCACCCCCTTGGGAAAACCCATCATTTGGCACTCAGCACAATGTGGAGCTTCAGGCTCTACCTCTGGGTACATTTCTGGAAGAAACTTTCTTGTTCAGATTCCCACAAGCACTGCCACTACAACTGTCTCAAGTTCTTCCTTCTTCCTCTGCCTGCAGAAGGGGAAATCGGATGCAGTGCCCGGGTTCATGAAACGGGTAATTGAAGACATTTTGGCAAGCTGAAAAGGAACTGTTAATGCTGTTAAAGATCTTGGGCTCTCCAGGTGCCTCTTAAGGGAAGTTGAGAGCCCACCAAGCATTTAAGATGGGCTGTATCTTAGCTGTCCACCAAATCTATCATATTGTACTCTCCCAAGCACTTAGTACAGCGCTTAGCACACAGTAAATGCTCTGTAAGTACCATTGATTGATTACATCCTACATCCTTCAGCTTTCCTGAGACCAACAATCACCCCCTTGTTCGTACCTCTCTTTGCCCTCTGCCTAGGAAGAGGTCATCATCTTCCAGGAAGGAGATCAACGTGGGGAAAAAAAATCCTCCTTGAAGGAGTCCGGGAGGCCAGAAGAAGCCAGAGTCCCTCCTGAGATGATGAGTAAGGAGAAAGCCATCCGGCCCGTCTCCTGTTTCACAGAAAGACCTCTGTGCTGTAGCGGGCCGCACGTCCAAGTGCCAAGTGGAAACTGCTCCAAAAACACTGAGCTGTTCTTACACCGAAACCCAATGAGAACTATAAACATGAGGGCTGCAGGTGTAGGGAGGGAATATTTGTGCACACTATCATCCATTTAAACTTCAGCCTGGCTAGGATTAGGACTGGAACATTAGTTAAAGTCAGACGGGATATTCTTTTGCCCTAATACAGGGGTTAGGAAATTTATATCCATTGAGGATGAAACAGAATAGATGAGGGGAGATATGCAGCATAGCCTACTGGAAAGAGCACAGGCCTGGGAGTCAGAAGGACCTGGGTTCTATTCCCAGCTCTGCCACATGTCTGCTGTGTGACCTTGAGCAAATCACTTAACTTCTCTCTGCCTTTTTTACCTCATCTGTAAAATGGGGATTAAGACTGTGAGCCCCATATGAGACAGGGACTGTATCTAACCTGTTTACTTTTTATCTATCCCAGTGTATAGAACAGTGCTTGGCACACAGTGTTTAACAAATACCACAGTTATTATTATCATTATTAATATATACACCTATATATACAAACACACACACGCATATATACTGTGTATTTGTCATAGTTGCTACTTAATGGGCATTTAGAGTAATTTGTGTTGCTTAGTTCTTCCCTTTAACTAAACCAGCTCTTCCAATGGCAAGCTTTTTACCTCTTGTCCTGTCTTCTGAGATGAGTCATTGTCATCTCAACGATCGTTGAGTCAACGATCAAGTCATGAAGGATTATTAGCTGGAGGATGCTCAAGACAGTTTAAGTAGCCTTCAGCCTTCTTTTTTCCCAGCTAATACCTCCAGGGCTTTTAACATTTCATCAGGAACCTATTTTTTCAACCCTTTCAGCACTTTTTTTTCCCCCTCTCACTCCTCTGGACCCTCTCCTTCCCCCATCTCACCCTTTTTTTTCCCTCCAAATCCCCTTTTAAAATGCAGAAACCGGACCCGATTTTCTCAACGGAGGATTCAAGCTGCTTCTGCTGTTCCCATCTGAGAGGCTTTGACCCCGCGTTTTCCACTTGTTCCGTGATGCTTTTAAGAAAGGAACCTCCGGAAAGTAAACTGCAAGGATTTTGAAAATGAGTTTTCTTTCCCATCAGGGCAGTGAAAGGTACTGGACCAGCAGCCCGGGGCAGCGGACTCCTGAACTCACATTCCAAGGAGGCACAGCGCGGGCAGCCGAGGCGAAGGCTTTCTCACACCGCCCGGCAATTGTGCCACACACAGAGTATGCCAACCAGAAAGCGCTGACTCGCGGGGTGAAAGGAGGGCTTAATCCCTATTCACATTCAAATCCCTCTCCTCTCCGCTTAGATTCGAATAAGGGAGCCGCTTTGTGCCGGTTTATTGTAACCGTGCCTCCTCGGACCCTTATATTTTTCTTTTTTCTCCCCAGCCGCGGCAAAGCCCCTGCCCATCTGGGGCAGTATCAGTCTGTGGAGAATTCAAATCGGTGCTTTAGGAGGAGTTAGCTCGGGGCCGGGACATTTTCCTGGCCGGGACGCTGCCCCAGTCGCCCACCCCGGGCGGTTTTCCGTCCCTTGCCCAGCTGGGAGGAGGCCCTGACGGGCAAGGGGGCGAAGGCTGGGAAGGGCCCGTCCCGCCCCTGGTACCCCAGGATCCCCGCCTCGTTGAGGGGCTCCCCTCCCTCCTGCAGCCCTGGTCCCCTTTTCCCCACAAATTAACCAATTTAGCGATCCCTTTTAGACTGTGAGCCCACTGTTGGGTAGGGACTGTCTCTATATGTTGCCAACTTGTACTTCCCAAGCTCTTAGTACAGTGCTCTGCACACAGTAAGCGCTCAATAAATACGATTGATGATGATGATGATCCCCTCAAGCGAGAGATCTTAAACTCTAGGAATCCTCCCTGACACCGACAAAGTAGGAAAGCTCAGAGGTTAAAAAAAAAATAACCCAACAAAAAGCCCTCCGAAGAAAGGATGTTTTTCCCCCTACACCCAGCCACTTCTCCAATTTCACTCTTTTGTTTCAACGAGACCGTCGGCCCCCACCAGGTCCGCCCCCGAAACGCCGGGCTGGAGGGTGCCCGTTTTCCGTGAGGGAAAACGGTGAAGAAAAACGGCGGCCCTTCCGTTCCTTATTTATTTATTTTATTTGTACATATCTATTCTATTTATTTTATTTTGTCAGTATGTTTGGTTTTGTTCTCTGTCTCCCCCTTTTAGACTGTGAGCCCACTGTTGGGTAGGGACTGTCTCTATATGTTGCCAATTTGTACTTCCCAAGCGCTTAGTACAGTGCTCTGAACATAGTAAGCGCTCAATAAATACAATTGATGATGATGATGATGATAAGGGGGGAAAGCTGTGTGGAAAAACGACGGCCCTTCCGCGGGGGGCGGGGGGGGGGGACGGGACTGTAGGGAAAAACGGCCGCCCTTCCGCAGTGCGGGGGGAACTGTGAGGAAAAACGGCAGCCCTTCCGCCGGGAGGGGGGAAAGCTGTGAGGAAAAACGACGGCCCTTCCGCGGGGGGCGGGGGGGGGGGACGGGACTGTAGGGAAAAACGGCCGCCCTTCCGCAGTGCGGGGGGAACTGTGAGGAAAAACGGCGGCCTTTCCGCCGGGAAGGGGGAAAGCTGTGAGGAAAAACGGAGGCCTTTCCACCGGGGGAGGAGGAAAGTTGTGAGGAAAACGGCGACCCTTCCGCCGGGAGGGGGGAAAGCTGTGAGGAAAAACGGCGGCCTTTCCGCCGGGAGGGGGGAAAGCTGTGGGGAAAAACGGCGGCCCTTCCGCGGTGCGGAGGGAACTGTGAGGAAAAACGGAGGCCTTTCCGCCGGGAGGGGGGAAAGCTGTGAGGAAAAACGGCGGCCTTTCCGCCGTGGGGGGAAAGCTGTGAGGAAAAACGGCGGCCTTTCCGCCGTGGGGGGAAAGCTGTGAGGAAAAACGGCGGCCTTTCCGCCGTGGGGGGAAAGCTGTGAGGAAAAACGGCGGCCTTTCCGCCGGGGGGAAGGAAAGTTGTGAGGAAAACGGCGACCCTTCCGCGCGCTGAAGCGGCGGGGAGAGGGAAGACGGAGGAGGGAGTGGGAGGAGGTGGGGGGGAAGCTGTTGCCTCAAGCCCGCGAACCTCAGGCGTTTTTGCCGTTTTTTGTTCCCCCGCCCCCCCTCCATCCAGTCATCCTCCTTGTCCCTGAATGGCCCCAGACGACCCCGCTACAGTTGCTCAACGGCAACGAGGGCAACTCTGGCTGTGGCTGTCCTCCAGGCGCCGAAGCGCTAACGTTTTTGTCTCGGCCGGCCCCGGGTGACAGCCCGGGGGATGGAGGGGAGGGTGTTGAGTGTTTTGGGGGGGAGGGAATGGGGGCTGAGGGGAAAGGAGGAGCGGCCCCGAAAAGGGCCTAGATCTCTTCCACCTTATAACCGTTAGAATTAATCCTGCCAACGGGATTCAGTCGGGAATTTGGAAGGAAGGATGAAAGGGGAGGTAGATGTGGGGGCAGACGATGGATCCCCCAAAAGGCTCTCCCTCTGAAGTACCACAAAGTTGGGTCTCCATCCGTCCCCAGTGAAGGGGACGGGTTGCACGTACCCGGAAAATGCCCTCATCTAGTTTATTTCCCCTCGGGGAAATTCCAATTTAGAATTCCAGTAGAGCATGCACACTTGACAGTGGGTTGATGCATGTGTTAACATGCTACCATGGGACCTTGATTCTCAAGGGGGGAAGTATAAAATAAAAAGTGACACGTTCCCTGCCCACAAAGAGCTTTTACCCTCTAATGGGGCAGACGAAGTAATAATAATAATGACGATGGCATTGATTAATTGCTTACTATGTGCAAAGCACTGTTCTAAGCGCTGGGGAGGTCACAAGGTGATCAGGTTATCCCACATGGGGCTCACAGTCTTAATCCCCATTTTACAGATGAGGTAACTGAGGCACAGAGAAGTTAGGGACTGTCCCTATATGTTGCCAACTTGTACTTCCCAAGCGCTTAGTACAGTGCTCTGCACACAGTAAGTGCTCAATACATACGATTGATTGATTAAGTGACTTGCCCAAAGTCACCCAGCTGACAGTTGGCGGACCCGGGATTTGAACCCCTGACCTCTGACTCCAAAGCCCGTGCTCTTTCCACTAAGCCATGCTGGAGTAGACAAAAGAAATAATTGAATAAACATGTTGAAGAATGAAGAGGATAGATAACAGGGAACTTGTCTGCTAATTCTGTTGTACTGTCCCAAGCGCTTAGTACAGTGCTCTGCACATAGTAGGCACTCAATAAATACAATTGATTGATTAACTGAGAAAGGAAAATACATTTCTGCGTCTTTGGGATGTTTGTTTCATGGTTTCAGCATTCCAGAATATGGGACTATCACACCTAGCAATTCCTTGTTTCATCACAATGCCCTCAGTAAGTGCAAGCATGAATTTTGCTTGTTGTGTCTATATTTATAAACTTGTTGTGGGCAGAGAATGTGTCTGCTAGTTCTGGTTTATTATATTTTCCCTAGCACTTAGTACAGGGCTCTGCACGTAGTAAGCACTCAATAAACAGCATTGATTGATTGATTGATTTATACTGATTCCTTTCAACTTTAAAATGGAAAGGTAATAAAGAGAGGAGAGGAGGTGGGGAGAAAAGAGACGTAAGTGAGCCAGTGGAGAACACAATTTATCTAGTCACTTCTCATTTATTAGGGGGCTGATTAGCCAATTAATGGATTGTCTCGGCCCTCTGGGTCTCCTCCATTTATTATTTCACTTTTACTGTGCATTAACACAAGAGAGAAAGCAGGAAAAATTAGAGAATAACCTCCATCTGCTCAATTTTCCAGCCATTCTTCCTTCAACTCTTGAGAGATCTTATGCCCACTCACAGTTCATTGTCATATTTACTGAGCACTTACCGTGTGCAGAGCACTGTACTAAGTGCTTGGGAGAGTATGATATAACAATATAATAGACACATTCCCTGCCCACAGTGAGCTTGCAATCTAGTGGGAGAGGCAGCTATTAATATAAATCACCTACGCATCAGGCAGAAACTCTTCACCCTCGGCTTCAAGGCTCTCCATCACCTCGCCCCCTCCTACCTCACCTCCCTTCTCTCCTTCTCCAGCCCAGCCCGCACCCTCCGCTCCTCGGCCGCTAATCTCCTCATGGTGCCTCGTTCTCGCCTGTCCCGCCGTCGACCCCCGGCCCACATCATCCCCCTGGCCTGGAATGCCCTCCCTCCCCACATCCGCCAAGCCTGCTCTCTTCCTCCCTTCAAGGCCCTACTGAGAGCTCACCTCCTCCAGGAGGCCTTCCCAGATTGAGCCCCCACCTTCCTCTCCCCTTCCTTCCCCTCTCCATCCCCCCGCCTTACCTCCTTCCCCTCCCCACAGCACCTGTATATATGTATATATGTTTGTACGTATTTATTACCCTATTTATTTATTTATTTATTTATTTTACTTGTACATATTTATTCTACTTATTTTATTTTGTTAATATGTTTTGTTTTGTTCTCTGTCTCCCCCTTCTAGACTGTGAGCCCACTGTTGGGTAGGGACTGTCTCTATATGTTGCCAACTTGTACTTCCCAAGCACTTATATAGTACTCTGCACACAGTAAGCGCTCAATAAATGATTGAATGAATGAAATAACTAAATTATGGATATTTACATAAGTGCTGTGGGGCACAGGGGCATTGGTGAATAAAGGGAGCAAATCAGGGCAAACCAGAAAGGAGTGGGAGAAAAGGAAATGAGGGTTTAGTCAGGGAAGGCCTTTTGGAGAAGATGTACCTTCAGTAACGCTTTGGAGCTGAGAAGAGTAATTGTCTGTCAGATATGAAGAGGGAGGGTATTCCAGGCCATAGACAAGACCTGGAGGAGAGCTCGGCAGTGAAATAGATGAGACTGAGGTACAGTGAGTGGGTTGGCATTAGAGGAGTGAAGTATGTGGACTGGGTTGTAATAGGAGAGCAGCAAGGTGAGGTAGGAGAGGACAAGGGGATTGAGTGCTTTAAAGCTCATAAAAAGAAGTTTCTGTTTGAGGTGGAGGCGCTCGTATACTTTAAAGTCGATGGTAAGGAGTTTCTGTTTGATGTGGAGGTGGTTTGATGTGGAGGTGGATGGGCAACCACTGGAGGTTCTTGAAGAGTGGGAAAACACGGACTGAACGTTTTTGTAAAAAAATAATCCGGCGGCAGAGTACCTCTGTCCTAAATCTCCCCCACCTCTTGGCTGCCTTTGACATATCTCTATCTGCTCCCACTTCTCTCACCTCCTAAAAATATTTGAACCCATTCCTAATCCCTCCCTAACCACCGTCTTAAACTGTTCACCCATTGATGATTCCTTCTGCTCTTCCTTCGAATATGCTCGTATCTCCCCTATTCCAAGAAAATCATCTGGATCTTACTGCACCCGTCTCCCTGCTCCCATTCCTATCCAAACTCCTTCAGAGAGATTGCAAGAATCTGCTGACTCCCCAATTACCTTCTTGACCCTCTACAGTCCGGTTTCCAACCACTTCACTGAGTCACTCCTCCTTGCCGACTCAAATGGAATCTACTCCATCCTAAATCTCCTCAGCCTCTCAGCTGCCTTTGAAACTTTGCACCACTCCTTTCTCCTGGAAACACTAACTAACCTTGGTTTTACTAACATAGTACTCTCCTGGTTCTCTTTCACCTTTCTGGCTATTCGTCCGAAGTCTCATCTCTGCTTCTCAACCCCCAATAATAGGCATCTCCCAAAGAGAGCCAGATTAAACAGAGGCTCATAGGGCTAAAGACTGGAGCTTTGGGATAATAGGGAACCCCTAAGCACTCCGCAGGGTGACCCCTAGATATGTAAGCTGTGGCCAGTGCTGCAACTCCCACCAAAAGCAACTCTCAAACTCAACTAGATGGAGTACAATTTCCTCCCTCCTTCCTGGCAGAACTTTCCTCCCCAGCACCTCTAGTCTTTTCATTCATTCATTCAATTGTATTTATTGAGCACTTACTGTATACCTCCACAACATTTTTCAGGATCTGCTCCTTTCCTCCTCATCAACATGGCCACTACTCTGGTTTCAGGCACTTGTCATATCCCGGCTTGACTACTCAGCCTCCTCACTGGTCTTCCTGCCTTCAGTCTCTCCACTCTCCATTCTGTAACTTATTCTGCTGCAAGGATCTTTGTCATAAAATATTGCTCTATACACATCTCTCCACTTTTCAATAACCTCCAAGGCATCAGTGGGAGGGAAGAGAAAGTGAGAGTTAACACGGCACAAAACGCTAGTACTACAATCAATTCTTCACACAGGTCAGTGGTCCCGAAGTCTCAGAAACTTTTGATCGTTGGCTTTAAGGCTCTCAATCAGCTCTCACCCCCCTCTACTTATCTACAGTCTTCTCCCACTACACTCCAGTATGTACTCTTCATTCCTCTCCAGCCAACTTATTCATGGTGCCTTGCTCTTGCCTCGCCTGCCTCCACCCTCTTGCTTACATCCTTCCTCCCACCTGGAACTCCCTCCTCCTTCATATCCACCAGACCACAGCTTTTCCCACATCAAAGTCCTTGTCCAGGGGAGCATTCCCTTAATCGACCTCCCCCCACACCCCCTCCACCCATGTTTTCTCCACAATTACCTTCATAGCACTTTGGCACCAACTACACATTTATGAACTCAGACACCTTTAGCACTTTTGTACATAACCTACTACTTAATACTCATCTATGTATCGATATTCCTTCTTCCTCCTATCTGTAAATTGTATATCTGCCTTCACCACTAGATTATTAGCTCCAGTAGACTCCTCATCATGTCTATTAACCCTGTTTTACTCTCTCAAGCAATTAGCACAGTGCTTTGCACCCAATAGGTGCACAGTAAGTATTACTGATTGATTTGTTAGTCTCATTTAAAGGGGAAGTGACTGGATTAAATCATGTAAAGAGGTATTTGGATTATCTGAAATTTTCCTTTATCTATGTCATTCCTCCCTCTTATTTCTTCAAGTAATTGAAAGTTGATCATATTTGGCAACCAAGAAATCACTGTAAAGACTCATAGAACAGAAGAGGGCAGTTTTGTTTCAAACCCTTGGAGGGATTTAGGTTCATGGTCTTGGGAGTAAGGTAAAATGATGTTCCTTGCCTCTCTGTATTTTTCATTTAAGCATCACTGCATTGCAGCATCTGCTAAGTTTTTCTGTATTCAACCACCTTTCACTCAGGTTTAAAGGTTAAAATGAGTTATTGAACTGAGTTGAGGGTGTTCTGGCTCGTAGTTTGCTTATTTTTGTACCTCACCTGGGCAGGAAATTCTGGGTGGTGGGTAGCATTTTCAAGTTTGGCAGGATAGAGGAATGTGATTTAATTTTTGATGTAATTGCTGGTCCTTTCAAACCTCCTCTCTTGCTCTTCCCTTTCACTTAAAAACACTGCTGTACTGTGTCTCCACCTCAAAGTTAAAGTCCACAGAATGTTTGCTCGAAAATTATTCAGCCTCTTGTGAGCACACTAAGACTACTTTGTTTTCCATTAGAAGGGTAGAATAAACATGCCAAACTTGAGATTTATAATTGCATTTGTAAGGTTCATTTTAAAGTTACAAACCTTTTCTTTCTTTCCTTTTATTGCCCCTTAGTTATGGGTTTATACAACCCTGTTTCAGCTGTTTTTTGAGGTGTCTCTCACCAAAGTCTTTCAAAATCCTGCAGTATTTTCACCAAAATCCAATCTCAGATGCAGACTCAAAAACAAGTAAGACTTGCCTCAAATAATTAAAAAAAAAAAGCCCACACATCTGCTACCCTATTTGGAAGTGCGAGAATGAAGTGATATGCACTGCACATTTGCGAGGAGAGTCTAACCCACGGAGTCTTCAGCTGATCTTTTGTTCGGAGGGGACTAGAAGCCTGTCAGATGTGGTTTCACGGGGACTGTTTGAGCCTCAATTCCAAAACAGTGCAATTAGGAAGAAGGGAAATGAGTTAACTGAATCAGCTCAGTTAATTACTGCTTCCTCCTCTTCACCTCTCAGCAATGTCTCCCAGACGGAATAGACTGGCCTGAGAGGACACCCACGAAACAAATGCAACTGGTTGAATTCCCATCTTCTCTCTTTTTCTTTCTTTCTTTCTTTCTTTCTTTCTTTCTTTCTTTCTTTCTTTCTTTCTTTCTTTCTTTCTTTCTTTCTCTTTCTTTCTTTCTTTCTTTCTCTCTGTCTCTCTCTCTCTCTCTCTGTCTCTCTCTCTCTCGCTCATTTTTTGTGAGTGCACAACCTGAGCCAACCCCCACCCCTTCCAACAAGTCGAGTGTTCCGAGTTGAGTAGGCAAATGTGGTGAATCATGCCCACCGATAACCATTTGTGAGTCGACCTAACTGCCAAAGAAGATATATAAAGCCCTCAGGGAGGTCAAAGTTTGCCTCTCCACCACCTGGCATAAATATATAGGAAGTTATGTTTTTATTAATGTTTCAGGTTTTGTGGTCCCCCCAGATGGTGATTTCATGTGCTTATTTACACCTACATGAAACAGAAAAATTACATTTTCTTTTTTAAAAATTGCAATCTACAACCCAGCTTAATATCTATATTGAAATGGTGTAAAAATGAACATCTGTAACTACTGACAGCTGTGGCTGCTGAAATGTTTAGGCGTTTCAGAGACAAAAACAGAACTACAAACAGGGCTGGAAGGAACCTACTAAAAGTCATTTAGTCCAGTCTCTTGTCTAGGCAGTGCTATCCCTATAGGCACATATCAACTTCTTTGTTTGATTCTCCAGAAAATACAATTACCTTATCTTTCTCCATAATCAATGATGGACTACTCTTTGGATGTTTTTTCCATAAGCAAAGAAATTCCAGAGAATAATACAGTAAGAAGAGAACTTGCAGATAACTATAGAAGTATGAAATAAAGGTTAGGCGAAAAGACAGATCAGACATTGTCCAGTCTCCCACTTACCCATCCCCCCTCCTCAAAGTTTTTCATTTAAGATATTCAAAATGCTGAAAATTTAAATTCCTTCCCTTGTTTAAATTGCATCATGCTGAAATTATGCCTGTCAAGTTGTTGCCAAGTAAAGAGTTCTTGTGAGTGGCTAGACACCTCTTCCAGAGAGAAGACAATAACTATTTGAAGGTCCAGGCACAGGGTCTACTGGGCCACCCAGTGATATTCATTCATTCATTTATTCAATTATATCTATTGAGTGCTTATTGTGTGCAAAGTACTATACTGAGCACTTGGAAGAGTACCACATAATAAACAGACACATTCCCTCCCACAGTGAGCAGTAGCCGAAAGACCTTTCACCAAAACCTTTTTTTCTTTTTCTGCAGTGAAGCATTTTATATTTAGAATTTCCAGAGAGCACCGTGCTTGTGCTAGGGCTTGCCAGCGCTCATCTCTGGCACTCTGACCTTGAGAGGTCATAGTCCTGGCACTACTGAGTTTGGCTCTGCAGAGCCTGGCACCTCTGGATTTTTCATTTCATTTGCAAAAGTAAAAATAAAATTTATATTTCTTAGATGTTATAAACACTTAGGACTGGTCCAGAACTACAACAGTAGGCTGCTCTTTCAAACAAACTTGTTTTGACTGTATCTGCAGAAGTAATGCCACCATGCATTGAGTCATTTCAAATTTTTAAATGTAAAATTACATAATTGTCTGAACCCTGGCACCCCATTCTCTACAAATTAACTCCTGGCTTCTACTTGGACATCTCTGTACAAAATGCCATATTTTCCAGACTTTGAAAGAAATGTGTTGCTCCATTTGAAGAAGAGAGGTCTCCTGAAATTCATATGTACTCCCAGTTCTCTTATAACATATGCTTTCATTATACAATTTGGGTATGACATGAAGGAAGAATTAGGCAGCACTCTGCCCATAACATGAAGGTGTTCTGCTATAACACGATCCACATGTTGTTACAAGTAGATTGAGTGCAAAGAGAAACATTTGTGTACATTTGTGGCTTTGGTCAAGAAATGATACTGCTATACTTCCCAGCCTCTGTTTCACTGTACTGTATAGTTTTTTGTTTCTTTGCATTTTTACCACTTAAGAGGACTTAATTCAGTGGAATAACAATAAGTGGCAAGGTAATAAAGCAATCTGATAGTGGTGGACATAATGGGAACTTGCACCAAAATATCTGTCATGGTGGTCTCTTCAAACATCTATCCCCAGCTCATTCAATCCTATTGGATCAATGGTTACTAGAATGCAATTTTCCCATAGCATGAAGATCTTCAAGGACTCAACCACTGTTTTTAAGAGAACTCCCAGGACTGCAACTGGAAGGCTTTACAGAGATGACCTAATTCCCCAATGATCCTGCCATTCAGAAAGATTTTGAGGAAATGATCTGCCTTCTGGTCATCATCTTTCCTTTTTCCCAGTAATAACAATAATAATAATGATGGCATTTGTTAAGCGCTTACTATGTGCAAAGCCGTTTTCTGAACGCTGGGGAGGATACAAGTGATCAGGTTGTCCCATGTGGGACTCACAGTCTTAATCCCCATTTTCCAGATGAGGTAACTGAGGCCCAGAGAAGTGAAGTGACTTGCCCAAAGTCACACAGCTGACAATTGGTGGAGCCGAGATTTGAACCCATGACCCCTGACTCCAAAGCCTGTGCTCTTTCCACTGAGCCACGCTGCTTCTCTTCAGTCTCCACATCAATGTCAGCTCCTTTGAAAAATGCACAGACCTATGGATCTTCTTTGCATAAGTTGCTGAAAGGGTTCTGTTTGGGGAAGCAGTAATATCAATAAGATCCACTTCTTGATTGAGTGTATCTAGTCTGCTGGGCAGGATCTGGTGATCTGTTATTTAAAATAATAATAATAATAATGTGTCAAGCACTATACTAAGTGCTGGGGTAGTTACAAGGTAAAGAAGGGGTATGGCCTAGTGGATAGAACAGAGGCCTGGAAGTCAGAAGGACTTAGGTGAGAAGCAGTGTGGCTCAGTGGAAAGAGCCCGGGCTTTGGAGTCAGAGGACAGGGGTTCAAATCCCGGCTCTGCCAATTGTCAGCTGTGTGACTTTGGGCAAGTCACTTAACTTCTCTGTGCCTCAGTTACCTCATCTGTAAAATGGGGATTAAGACTGTGAGCCCCTCCCATGGGACAATCTGATCACCTTGTAACCTCCCCAGCACTTAGAACAGTGCTTTGCAATCAATCAATCAATCAATCGTATTTATTGAGCGCTTACTGTGTGCAGAGCACTGTACTAAGCACTTGGGAAGTACAAGTTGGCAACATATAGAGATGGTCCCTACCCAACAGTGGGCTCACAGTCTAGAAGGGGGAGAAAGAGAACAAAACCAAACATATTAACAAAATAAAATAAATAGAAATGGAGAGAGAGAAACAGAGAGAGAGAGAGAAACAGAGAGGGGGCAGAGAAACAGACAGAGGCAGAGAAAGAGAGGAAGAAATAGAGAAATGGAGAGAGAGAGAGGGCAGAGAAGCAGACAGAGAGAGAGACAAACAGGCAGAGACAGAAAGAGAAACAGAGACAAACAGGGAAACAGAGACAGAGAAACAGAGAGAGAGAGGCAGAGAGAGAGAGTTTGCACATAGTAAGCACTTAATAAATGCCATTATTATTATTATTATTATTATTATTATTATTATTGTTCTAATATCTGCTCTGCCACCTGTTGGCTGTGTGACCTTGGGCAAGTCACTTAACTTCTCTGTGCCTCATTTGCCTCATCTACAAAAGGGGATTAAGACTGTGAGCCCTATATTCCCCAGAGCTTAGAACAGTGCTTTGCACAGAGTAAGCACTTAATAAACACCATCATTATTATTATTATTATTACGGGACATGGACTGTGTCCAACTTGATTAGCTTGTATCTACCCCAGCATTTAGTACAGTGTCTGGCACATAGCATTTAACCAATACCATTAAAAAAAAAAAGACTGGACATAGTCCCTGTCCCACAAGAGACTCAGAGTGTAAGGGGGCAATGTCTCCACTTAATTCAGAACAGCTATCTCCTTTACATTCTTGGTTCAAAATTATAATATAATGCTAATCTATTTACTATCTTGCAATTGAAAGTTACCCTTTGAAATAAAGCCTTAGTAATATTATTAGGCCTCCTGGAACAAGGGGTACCAGCTAAGAAGTACATCCTGCACATACATGCTCAATTATCACATTTGCTGGCGGGCATCATCTGCATTTATCATCAAGCAAGTTTCCATTATTTATATTTGAGACCATTTTAGTTCCAATCACTTTATCCTAAATTACCACTACAAGTCTTTCATTTCCACCAAAGAGTAAGCCTTGCTTCCACCATGAGCTCATTTTATACTGAGGCAGGTAAGGGCTAGGACATCTGTTTTCATTTCCAAGGCTGAATATACTGTCAAATTATTTGTAGATTTGTTGCAGGACCATAAGCTGAACCCCCAAGCTTCAGTGGTGTGAAAGTGAGATCTGTTTTAATGTTCAGTTTGTTCAGGTTACAATCTGACTTGCTGTAAAAATAGTCCCATGGTTTTGCAAGCTGGAAGTAATACAGCTGAAGTGGGAAGATGGGAAACAAGGAGGGCAGAGAAAACACTTTAAAGGTACAATGAAGCACAGCCTCAAGCAATGGGACAGAGCTGTGGCTCTTTAGACAGACCAGCAATCAGGAATGAGGTGACTTTTTAAGGAGATAAGAATAGTAATAATATCATTTATTGAGGGCCTACGGGATGCACTGTGCTATACTAAGCACTGGGGAAGTACTTAGCAAGCTAGTGACACTTTTGCTGTCTATGAAGATCTTAAACTCTAATGGGAGAGACAAAGATAAAAGTATTTACAAACCAAGTTATAAATAATTGAATGTTCAACTGAAGGAATGTAATATACATAAGTGCTGAGGGTGTGCATGAAGAGGCACAGTAAGTGCTAGAGATGGCAAATGGATTTATATGTCTTGGGATACTGGGGATCAATTAGGGGAAGCCATGTGGAAGGAGGTGGGCTTTTAGGAGGCTTTTGAATATGGGGAGGGCTGTGGTCTGTCAGATTTGGGGATGGAGGGGAATCCAAGCTGGTGGAACAGCAGGAGTGAGAGGAGGGAGGCAGAAGAGTAGAGAATAAGGTACAGTTAGAAGGTTGGCTTGAGAGGAACAAAGAGAGCAGTTTGGGGAGGAGAGGATAAGGAAAGCAGACTGTAAGGTGGGATGAGTTGGTGGAGAGCCTGAAGCCAATGGTGAAGAGTTTTTGCTTGATGTGGAGAGACACAGATGATTCTGAGGAGTGAAAAGCTGAATGCCTATTAGGATTTCAGGAAGAGGATTCATTCAGTACATGTAGTATAAATTTGGAAGCAGGAGAGGCTGGAGGCAGGGAGACCAGTGAGGATGTTGATACCATATTCTAGTCATGATTAATCAATGGTATTTATTGAGCACTTATTCTGTGCAGAGCACTATATTAAGCACTTGGGAGATATGATCAGAACTTGTACCAGAGTGATATCTGCTGGCCGGGAGAGGGATCTATGGTTCCGGGAGATGGTGTGCAGGAAGAATCAGCAGGATTCTTAATGTGAGAGTTGAAAGACAGTGAGGAGTGGAGGACGACATGAAGGTCGCAGGCTTCTGGGATGGGGAGGATGATTGTATAATCAAGTGAGACTGGGGGATTTAGGAATCAATCAGTCAATCAATGGTATTTATTGAGCACTTATTGTGTGCATAGCACTGCACTAAGTACTTGGGATTTAGGAAGAGGAGTGGGCTTAGGGAGAAAGGTGAGGAGTTTCCTCTTAGATATTTTGAGTTTGAGGTCCTGCTGTTTACATCCATGTAGAAATGTCTTAGAGACAAGGGAAGATGCAGAACTGCAGGTTAGATGAGAGCTCGGGGCTCGAGAGGTAGATTTGGGTGTCATCTACAATATAATAGAGCTGGTAGACACGTTCCCTGTCCACAACAAATTTACAGTACAGAGGGGGAGACAGACATTAATTTAAGCAAATACATTGCAGATATGTATGTCAGTGCTGAGGGGCTCAGGGAGGGGTGAATAAAGAGTGCAAATCCAAATGCAACGGTGAGGCAGAAGGGAGTGGGAGATGAGGAAATGTGGGATTAGTCAGAGAAGACATCTTGGAGGTGATATGCTTTTAATAAGGCTTTGAAGGTGGAGAAAGTAATGGTCTGTGGTATATGAAGAGGGAAGGTGTTCCAGGCCAGAGGCAGGAAGAGGTCGGCGGTGAGATAGATGAGATCAAGGTACAGTGAGTAGGTTGGGATTAGAGGAGTGAAATACGTGTCTGGGTTATAGTAGGAAGTCAGAGAGGTAACGTAGGAGTGGGGAAGATGAGGAGGTGTAGTGGAGTGGTAACTTTGGAAACTCGTACTCACACTCACATTCAGTTTTGCGAACAAAGTAGTTGGCAAGGTCACTTGAAGGTGAGGGAGGGAGGTGTTCTCCCTTCTGCTTAGACTGTGAGCCCCACATAGGACCTGATTATCTTGTATCTACTCCAGCACTACTACTATCTACTTGGTACAGAGCTTGGCACGGAGCATCTAACAAATACTACAAGTATTATTAGTATTATTATTATTAACACTGTGTTGGGGGGCACTGGAGACTTCAGGAGTTGAAAGTTTGGAAGAATTGATTAGAAAGATAGGCATATGATTTAGCGAGGGAGGGTTTGAAGAGTTATTGAGTGAAAGAGAGTTATAACATGACAGGGAATTTGTAATACAAGAGAAGCAGAGAGGCCTAGTAGAAAGAGCATGGGCCTAGGAGTCAGAGTACCTGGGTTCTAATGCCGGCTCTGCCACTTGCCTGCTGTGTGACCTTGCACAGGTCACTTCACTCCTCTGTGCCTCAGTTTCTTAACCTGTAAAATGGGGATTAAGTACCTGTTCTTCACTCCTATTTAGACTGTGAGCCCCATTTGCAGCAGGGACTGGGCCTGAACCTTTTATCTCATCTCTGCCCCATTGCTTAGGACAGTGTTTGGCATATAGTAAGTCCTTAACAAATACCATTACAAAAGATGGCAGTAGTCAGCCTGGTGACTGGATTTCTACCAGTTCTGTTCAACTACATAGTCCCTTTGAGGAAGACTATAAGGCAACAAGGAGGAATTGAAAACAATGTCAGGCACTGGGATAGTATGTTCAACAACACATGAAAGGGTGATCTTCACGTGGGTAGGCTGGGAAAGACACTGTCCATTGTGCACATATTTTTTTTAATAAAAGGTATTTATTGAACACTTACTTTGTGCTAAGCACTGTACTAAGCACTTGGGAGAGTATAATCCAGCAAAATTGGCAGACACATTCCCTGCCCACAATGAGCTTACAGTCTTGAGTCACATCTGCACATACTGATGAAATCTCACTGTCCCTAGTGTCATCTTTAAACAACTATCTTTCCATTATCTCTTTCATGTTTTTCATGGGGTAGAAATGATCTTCTCAATTGCAGTTATGGGTCAAACATATGTTGCTTTGACTTTTAACACTCTCTTATCCTCTAGCTCTTTTTGGACCATTTTATAATCCCAGATGAATATTGAAGCTGGTTCTGCAGCTGTATTTTTCTAATGGTATTTGTTAAGCATTTACTAGGTGCCAGGTGCTGTACTGAGCTCTGGGGTAGCTAAAAAATAATCAGATTGGACAGAGTCCATGTCCCACATGGGTCTCACAGTCTTAATCCCCATTTTACAGGTGAGGTAACTGAGGCACAGAGAAGTGAAGTGAGTTGCTCAAGGTCACACAGCAGACATGTGGCAGAGCCGGAATTAGAACTCAGGTCCTTCTGACTCCCAGGCCCATTCTCTATCAACTAGGCAATGCTGCTTCTCTATATAAATGTATATGTATATATACATGTACACACACACACCTATATGTATATATATGAAATGCTGTTGTCTATCCTATTCAAAGATGACATTACTGACTGTGAGCCCCTATCCATGCCCAAGAATGAGGCCTAAAAGACAAATACTGGATCAACACACCCTTCTGCCTTATTTACTAGTGAACTGTCATTGCCACAACAAGGCTGAAGTTCACCAGGGCCCATCCTCTGGTTAGTTTTATGGTTGGTGATGCAGGCAGTGTTTAGGGCACCTATTTAGGAAGAGCAGAATGTCCCTAAATAGGCCTACTCAGGCACTCAGGGTGTTGCCAAGTGACACTGCTCTTTTATTAATGATCTAATGGGACAGAGGAAGAATAGTAGAGGCACCTGAGAGAGAGGCAAGAGAGGAAGGGGCAGTGAAAAACACGAAAGGAAGAGTGAAGAGGACAAGAAGAGTGTCAATCTCACCGGGCCAAAGAGCAGATATTTCTGTGAAAAAGGAAAAGGTACTTACCAGGAGATGTTTGATTTCAGTAATAATCATTTTATACATTATTTATACATTATCTATACATTATTATATATTATATATGTCTCAGAGTGACCTAGTGGATAGAGCCTGGGCCTGGGAGTCAGAAGGACCTGGGCTTCAATCGCAGCTCTGTCGCTTCTCTGCAGTGTTACGTTGGGCAAATCACTTTGCTTCTCTGTGCCTCAGTTACCTCATCTGTAAGATGGGGATTAAGACTGTGAGCCCTGTATGGGACATGGACTGCGTCCAACTTGATTATTTTACCTGCTTAGTTTGTATCTATCACAGTGCTTAGTACAGTCCCTGTCACATAATAAGCACTTTACAAATGCCATAAAAAATGCCTGCTTCGCCCCACCCTCTAATAATCATCATCATCATTGTCACTATCAAACATTACTGAGCATCCACATTGAACAGTACATCAGTCTAAGTGATTGAGACTCTGTCTAGAGAAATTCTACTCAATGCAGTATCAACCCTACAGGCTGTCATAATCTAAAGGTGCAGACAAACACTGAAGCACTTGATAGTGCTGCATTATACAGCTAAATTTCAACGACTGAACATGGAAATGAGGGATTGCCTGGCAAGAGCTTTGAAGTAGCAAATGGAATCCAGGCTGAGAATCTGGACTTTCAAATGTTGTAAAGTGTTATCCACTCAGATTGAGCTGGTCTTTACCCATCATAACATACAGACATTAGCCAAGTATAGTATAACTAACGTCAAAACAAAAATCTTCTGGTTGTGTGTCAAACATCCAAAAAGACTGCCTTTGGAATGAGACTCATGTAGAATGAACCACCTATTCCTTAATCTAATTACTGCATTTCAGTTATTATTGAGCACAATTTTCCCAATCAATTAATCAATGGAATTTCTTGAGTGCTTACTGTGTGCAGAGCAATATACTAAGTGCTTGGTAAATTAGAGAGTTGGTAGAAACATTCTTTGCCCAATAGGAGTATACAGTTTGGAGGGACAGACTGACATTAAAATTAATTATGGATAGGTACAGTGTGCCTCAGTGGAAAGAGCACGGGCTTTGAAGTCAGTGGTCATGGGTTCAAATCCCAGCTCCTCCAATTGTCAGCTGTGTGACTTTGGGCAAGTCACTTAACTTCTCTGTGCCTCAGTACCTCATCTGTAAAATGGGGATTAAGACTGTGAGCCCCCCGTGGGACAACCTGATAACCTTGTAACCTCCCCAGCACTTAGAATAGTGCTTTGCACATAGTAAGCACTTAACAAATACCATCATTATTATTAGTATTTTTACCCAAGTGCTGTAGAACTGAAGGTGAATATCAAGTTCATTCATTCATTCAACTGTATTTACTGAGCACTTACTGTGTGCAGAGCCCTATACTAAGTGCTTGGAAAGTACAATACAGCAATAAAAAGTGACAATACCTGCCCACAACGAGCTCACAGTATGGGGGTGGGGGGCGGAGGGGGGGAATACATATCATAAACAGACATCAATATAAAGTTACAGATATATATAAGTGCTGTGAGGTGGGAAAATGGGGGAAGAGCAAAGGGAGAAAGTCAGGGCAACGCAGAATGGAGTGGCAGATGAGGAAAAGAGAGATTTAGTTTGGGAATGCCTTTTGGAGGAGATGTGCCTTCAGTAAGGCTTTGAAGGTGGGGGGAGAGGGATTATCTGGAGGATTTGAGGAGGGAGGGTATTCCAGGCCAGAGGTAGGACATGGGCCAAGAGTCAGCAGCAAGACAGGTGAGATCGAGGTACAGTGAGAAGATGAGGAAGAGAGGAGCAAAGTGTGTGGGCTGGGTTGTAGAAGGAGAGAAGTGAGGTGCGGTAGAAGGGGGTGAAGTGATGGAGTGCTTTAAAGTCAATGGTGAGGACTGTCTGTTTGATACGGAGATGGATAGGCAACCACTGGAGATTTTTGAGGAAGGGGGTGTTATGTCCTGAATGCTTCTGTAGAAAGATGATCCCAAGCAGTGGAATGAAGTATGGATTAGAGTGGGGAGAAGTAGGAGGTTGGGAGGTCAGTAAGGAGGCTGATGCAGTAATCTAAATGGGATAAGATGAGTGATTGTATTAACATGGTAACATTTTGGTTGGAGAGGAAAGGGCAGATTTTAGTGATGCTGTGAAGGTGAGACCTACAGCATTTGGTGACAGACTGGATATGTGGGTTGAATGAGAGAGCAGAGTCAAGGGTAACACCAAGGTTACGGGCTTGTGAGACGGGAAGGATGGTAGTGCCCATCTACATGATGGGAAAGTTCTGGAGAGGACAGGGTTTGCATTGGAAGATAAGGAGCTCTGTTTTGGACATGTTAAGTTTGAGGTGTTGGAAGGACATCCAAGTAGAGATGTCTTGAAGGCAGAAGGAGATATGAGCCTGGAGAGGAGGAGAAAGATCAGGGGAGGAGATGTAGATTTGGGTATCATCTGCACAGAGTTGGTAGTTGAACCCATGGGAGCGAATGAGTTCTCCAAGGAAATGAGTGTAGATGGAGAATAGAAGGGGACTGAGAACTGAACCTTGAGGGACCCCCACAGTTAAAGGTTAGGAGGCGGAAGAGGAGCTCACAAAATGGACTGAGAATGAACAGCCAGAGACATAAGAGGAGGACCCAAAGGGTACAGATCCAAGTGCATAGGTGATGCAGAAGAAAGAGGGAGTAGGGAAAAAGAGGGCTAAATCAGGGAAAGCCTCTGGGAGGAGATGTGCTTTTAAAAAGGCTTTGAAGGTGGGGAGAGTGATGATCTGTTGTATATAAAGGGGGAGGGAGTCCCGGACCAGAGGGAGGATGAGGGCAAGGCTTCAGTGGCAAGATAGAAGAGCTCAAGATACAGTGTGTAGTCTGGCAATGGAGGATTGAAGCATGCAGACTGGATAGTTGTAAGAAATCAGCAAGGTAAGATGGTAGGGGGCAAACTGATTGAGTACTTTAAAGTCAGACACTTTGAAGCATACAACCACCTTGTTGCCTCCTATCTTACCTCGCTGATTTCCTACTACAACCCAGCCTTCACACTGTGCTTCTGTAATGCCAACCTACTCACTGTACCTCGATCTCATCTATCTTGATAATGACCTCTCATCCGCATCCTGTCTCTGGCCTGGAGCATCCTCCTCTTCATAGATGATAGACGATCACTCTCCCCACCTTCTCTCCTGACTGTAAGCTCATTATGGGCAGGGAATGTGTCTGTGTATTGTTGTATTGTACTCTCCCCAGCACTTAGTACCATGCTCTGCACACAATAAGTGCTCAATAAATATGATTGACTGACTAAATGTTACAGTTTAACTGATTGATTACAGCAGTCGGCACAGAGTAAGCATTTAACAAATACCACAGTTATTATAATTATTATTATGATAATAAGCTGCGGTGAGCCTATATACCAAACAGTCACTTAGTGTCACTGCTCCACACAAAGTTCTTGATTTAGACCAGGGCATTACCTTGGACAATGGGGAGAAATTAAGCTCTCTATTATCATGAACAATATTACTGTCAGTGTGCTCATTCACAATACCTGTCTTTGAATGAATGTTATGTTTTTCTTTTGAAATAATTTTTATGTCAGACTCTTGTGTCCATGATTTTTCTTAGTTACTTGGAGACACCAACTTCATCCATACCCATGAACTATAGCTCCAAATGGACTGGGCCACTAAGGAAAGATCAATCAATCAATCAATCATATTTATTGAGCACTTAGTGTGTGCAGAGCACTGTACTAAGCGCTTGGGAAGTAGAAGTTGGCAACATATAGAGACAGTCCCTACCCAACAGTGGGCTCACAGTCTAAAAGATGATCAGTGAGCAAAGTTATCATGAGAAGCAGGGTGGCCTAGTGGAAAGAGCCCAGGCCTGGGAATCAGAGGACCTGGATTCTAATCCCAGTTCTGCCAATTGCTTGCTGTGTGACCCTGGACAAGTCAGTTAACTTCTCTGTGTCTTGGTTTACTCATCTGTAAAATAGGGATTAAATACCTGTTCTTGCTCCTACTGAGACAGATGAGCCCCATGTAGGACACCTGATTAACTTGTATCTACCCCAGCACTCAGAATAGTGTTTTTCACATAGTAAGTGCTTAATACATGTCATTATTATCATTATTTCTCCAGATCTTAGCCTCCCCAAATGGGATTTTGATTTCAGGCAGTGAACTCCTCATATTTTGAACTAATCTTCACAAGTGTCATCCTTAAAGTAGATCCTAGAGCTATATGTTTAGTTGCATTGGTAAACAGATTAGCAGACCAGCTTTGGTAGGTAGAAATTGGAGGGACAAAATTCACTGTTACCATCCTGCTCTAGTCCATGGTGGGTTGGGGAAACAAACACCCTGAGATCATTGCTTAGAAGATGCTGAAAGCTATCTTCATCTTCAAAGGGAGATAAATGAGTTGAGCGGCATCCTCCAAAAGGATTTTTAAGCATCTTCTAGGCACATGGCCCTCAGTGTTTGACTTAGATATAAGGAAGAATTTCCTGTCAGAGAAAGTTATTTAAATCCAAAATGGTTTACTGAAAACAATTGTGTAACATCCTTCTCTGAACATCATAAAACTTGGGGTGGTTCTCTGAGAGTCAGATGGTGTTGGATAAATTCTGGCTAGAGGCTTTCTCCATGTGTGGTGGCAACCTTCCCATTCTCCACAACGTGGAGACAATTAAGTGTTAACCTGGGCATTTGCAGAGATAAGCTACTCCAGTTTCTCAACAGAGGGATTGATTTAGGACGTTTGGGGTAGACCTTAGCATTATTTTTGGCCGAGCAAGAGCGAAGCCCATTTCCACTGCTCCCGCTTTACAAAATCCACCCATTCCAAAGTTCTGGATAGGTTCCACGGAGACTGTCAGGTTCCCTTCTGCTAGAGTGGGTGGAATGGATATGAACTAGCATACTTGCTCTACCCAGAATTCCCAAATTTCACCTGCTAACAAGCTATCCATTCTGCCCTGCTTTAGGCAATGCTGTGTGGCATAACAAAGTAAAAGCAACTAATGTACCAGGCCCCATGGCATCCAGGTTGCTTCTACGTTGCCCACTGACATTTGCATACCACTTCTTGGGTGGCAGGGGAAGAAGTTGAGTAGGAAGCAGAGGAAGGATGGAGGTGACGCAGAGACATCAGTCAGTCATCATTCCTCCTAGGAGAATCTCTTCCTCCTTTCTCTCTCCTCCACCCCTAAACTGATTCCCTCCCTTCCCTTCTTCAAAATTGACCTGTAACGCAGATTAGACTCGCTTGACTCCAGTCACATGCACTACTCTAGCAACCTCAGCACTTTCTTATATCTCTTTAAAAAGGGTGGATGTTTCTGTGATCTGTGTTAAAATGTTACTTATGGCAAGGGGTATCTGTCACTGGGGTTGTTCTTTCTTCCTTTGAGCTAATCTTAAATTAAAGGCTTTGGGTTTGGAGTGTCTTGGACTGCAAATTATTTGAGGACTGGGGCTGGGTCTAGCAAAACACATGAAACCATGCACTCGGTTCCAAAGCTTTCTGGCTGTATCAATCAATCAATCAATCAATCAATCGTATTTATTGAGTGCTTACTATGTGCAGAGCACTGTACTAAGAGCTTGGGAAGTACAAATTGGCATCACATAGAGACAGTCCCTACCCGATAGTGGGCTCACAGTCTAAAAGGGGGAGACAGAGAACAGAACCAAACATACCAACAAAATAAAATAAGTAGGATAGAAATGTACAAGTAAAATAAATAAATGAATAAATAAACAGAGTAATAAATATGTACAACCATATATACATATATACAGGTGCTGTGGGGAAGGGAAGGAGGTAAGACGGGGATGGAGAGGGGGACGAGGGGGAGAGGAAAGAAGGGGCTCAGTCTGGGAAGGCCTCCTGGAGGAGGTGAGCTCTCAGCAGGGCCTTGAAGGGAGGAAGAGAGCTAGCTTGGCGGATGGGCAGAGGGAGGGCATTCCAGGCCCGGGGGATGACGTGGGCCGGGGGTCGATGGCGGGACAGGCGAGAGCGAGGTACAGTGAGGAGATTAGTGGTGGAGGAGCGGAGGGTGCGGGCTGGGCAGTAGAAGGAGAGAAGGGAGGTGAGGTAGGAGGGGGCGAGGTGATGGAGAGCCTTGAAGCCCAGGGTGAGGAGTTTCTGCCTGATGCGCAGATTGATCGGTAGCCATTGGAGGTTTTTGAGTAGGGGAGTGATATGTCCAGAGCGTTTCTGGACAAAGATAATCCGGGCAGCAGCATGAAGTATGGATTGAAGTGGAGAGAGACACGAGGATGGGAGATCAGAGAGAAGGCTAGTGCAGTAGTCCAGACGGGATAGGATGAGAGCTTGAATGAGCAGGGTAGCGGTTTGGATGGAGAGGAAAGGGCGGATCTTGGCAATGTTGCGGAGCTGAGACCGGCAGGTTTTGGTGACGGCTTGGATGTGAGGGGTGAATGAGAGAGCGGAGTCGAGGATGACACCAAGGTTGCGGGCTTGTGAGACGGGAAGGATGGTAGTGCCGTCAACAGAGATGGGAAAGTCAGGGAGAGGACAAGGTTTGGTAGGGAAGACAAGGAGCTCAGTCTTCGACATGTTGAGCTTTAGGTGGCGGGCGGACATCCAGATGGAGATGTCCTGAAGGCAGGAGGAGATGCGAGCCTGGAGGGAGGGGGAGAGAGCAGGGGCAGAGATGTAGATCTGGGTGTCATCAGCGTAGAGGTGATAGTTGAAGCCGTGGGAGCGAATGAGGTCACCAAGGGAGTGAGTGTAGATTGAGAACAGAAGGGGACCAAGCACTGAACCTTGGGGAACTCCCACAGTAAGAGGATGGGAGGGGGAGGAGGAGCCTGCAAAAGAGACTGAGAAAGAACGACCGGAGAGATAAGAGGAGAACCAGGAGAGGACGGAGTCTGTGAAGCCAAGGTCAGATAACGTGTTGAGGAGAAGGGGGTGGTCCACAGTGTCAAAGGCAGCTGAGAGGTCGAGGAGGATTAGGACAGAGTATGAGCCGTTGGATTTGGCAAGCAGGAGGTCATTGGTGACCTTTGAGAGCACAGTTTCCGTGGAATGAAGGGGACGGAAGCCAGACTGGAGGGGGTCGAGGAGAGAGTTGTTGTTGAGGAATTCTAGGCAGCGCATATAGACAACTCGTTCAAGGAGTTTGGAAAGGAATGGTAGGAGGGATATGGGATGATAACTAGAAGGTGAGGTGGGGTCAAGAGAGGGTTTTTTTTAGGATGGGAGAGACATGGGCATGTTTGAAGGCAGAGGGGAAGGAACCAGTGGAGAGTGAGCGGTTGAAGATGGAAGTTAAGGAGGGGAGAAGGGATGGAGCGAGAGATTTCATAAGATGAGAGGGAATGGGGTCAGAAACACAGGTGGCCGGAGTAGCACTTGAGAGGAGGGAGGAGAGTTCCTCTGAGGATACCACTGGGAAGGATGGGAGAGTAGCAGAGAATGTTGAGAGCCGGGGGGTTGGAGAAAGGGGGGAAGAGACTTTGGGGAGGTCGGACCTGATGGATTTAATTTTGTTAATGAAGTAGGAGGCCAGATCGTTGGGGGTGAGGGAAGGAGGAGGGGGAGGAACCGGGGGCCTGAGAAGGGAGTTGAATGTACGGAAGAGCTGGCGGGGGTGATGGGCATGGGTGTCAATAAGGGAGGAGAAATAGTTTTGTCTGGCAGAAGAGAGGGCTGAGTTAAGGCAGGAAAGGATAAACTTGAAGTGAACGAGGTTGGCATGGTGTTTAGACTTTCGCCAGCAGCGTTCGGCAGCTCGAGCATAAGAGCGAAGGAGGCGGACAGTGGCAGTGATCCAGGGCTGTGGGTTAGTGGTGCAAGAGCGGCGAAGGGAAAGGGGAGCGAGCGAGTCTAGCTGAGTAGAAAGGGTAGAGTTGAGAGCAGTAATCTGATCATCAAGACTGGGTAGAGAGGAGAGGGCGGCGAGGTGGGGTGTGAGGCTTTATTGGGTAAGTCCCTGGGACCCCACATGGCCTCTATATAAAGGAGATATGAATTCAAAATAACTGGCTAAAGTTACTTGGGATCTCCCCATTTAATTTCTGGTGTGCCAACTGCTGTCTTTCTACAAGCTCAGAAAAATGCTGCAGGGAGAAGGAGAAGGGCTTCAGGTGGGGAAGTCTATAGCATGACTATGTGGAGAATGTGGATCAAACAACTGCCCAACCCATCCCTTCCACTTATTTCCTATGATGATGGAGGTTAAGTGCTGGAATCCTCACCAGTGAGCCACTGCAGACTTACCACAGAGGCTCAAATCAAGGAGGACCAAAAGAAGCACTTCCTAACAATTTGGCCGTGCCTTCAAATTGATGATGCTTTTCCCCAAAGCCCCTATGTCCACTCTTTTTAAGAGGGTCCAGGAGCTAAGGTGAAACATTTGGTATGTTTGATTGGCCAGAAGTTGATAGCTGACTTGTATGGATTACCCAGGTCCCTCCCTGTGTCTTTCATCCTTTTGCCTACCTTCCAAACATAGAAAACACTCCTCTTTGGGGTGGGTCTGGGTAGGGGGATCTTTTGTACATCTGCCCGTTTTGCCTCTTGGAAGCTACACTAGTTAAAAAAGATCTATTGGGGTAGGAGGCCTATGTCATGATGTGGCATGAGATTTGAGGAGTTCACCTGGGGATTTTCTTGTCAGGATCCCTCCCTGTCCTCTTATCACAGGGAATTTGTGGAAGGATAATAGATTCCCCACATGACTGTTGAAAAATGATTAGTCACAAGAATGTAATCAGCTGTGAGAATTCTGCTGGGAAGGAGCAGAGACACGCGCGTGGCTCCTGTTCAAAAGGGCCATGTGGATCGCATTCAAGGAGCCAGCCCACCTCCCCCTCTCTCCTTGAAATATCCGACTGCTGTTTTGTCTTAAAGGAGTTGGCCCCGGGAAGAAAGAAAGTGGAAAAATTGAGACCAGGTCTTTAAAAGTTAGATTTCATTTTTCCAGAGCGTTTGTTTAGAAAAAAAATATTGTCCAAATAACTCAAGAGCAAAACCTGTAATTGCCAGAGAAATGAAGATTCCCAGCCAGGGATTGCAAAATAAAAGAGCTTGGAAAACTCCTCTTGGGTTGGATGAAAGAAAGTGTAGAAATGGGGGCCTAGGGCCTGAGGCAGGGGGATAGTCAGGCTCCTCATTAGGAATCTGGCTTGAGGTTTGACTGGCCCACAAGGTTACTGGAAGGATTCACCTTGACTTGAGTTTAAGTGAGCCAGATTGCCTCCCATAAAATCATTCAGGGGAAGTCATCAGGTCCTTACCCAAATATGCCTCTAGACGGCAAGAGATGATAATGTTTTCCTTTCAGTCAAATGTTGCCAATACTCTGTAGAAGTAAGATTTGGGACCTTGGTTCGAAGGTCCTTCCAAACTTGTAGCACAGAACATGTGGGTGTAGCTTTCATACAAAATCAGTCACTGGTATTCGTTGAGGGTCTACTGAATATAAAGCATGTACTGAGAGCTAGAGACAGAGTACAACAGAAGTAAAATGCCCATCCCCTATCCTGAAAGAAGCTTGATACTAAATGGAGAAGACAGGCAGAAATCATTTACAAATAGGGGGAAAATCATGCTACAAGGATATAAAGGTTGTGGTAGAAATACCATGGGAAGAGATAGCTGAATAAACAAGTACATAAAGAAATACTTTTACCCACATGTAAATCAATGCTGGGGTCAGGAATAAACTACCTACTTACTACTGGGCTGAAGTTAATTTATCTTTGAAAGCTGGTAAAGAGTCTTGAAGCTGCTGGTAAACTATTGGAGGGTTTATGAGGAGAAGGGAGATTTCTAATGAGTAACATTTCAAGAAGATCATACAGGCATGTAGCACCTGGATTTGTGCCCTTCATTCACCCCACCTTCAGCCCCTTAGCACTTATGTACATATCCACAGTTTTTTTATTATTAAAGTCTGCCTCCCACTCTAAGCTGTAAGATCCTTGCCAACAGAGAATGAGTCTACCAACACTGTTAGATTGTATTCTTCCAAGTATGTAGCACTGTTCTGCACACAGTAAGTGCTCAATAAATATAATTGAATGATTGACTGATTGAGGCTGGAGGCAGGAAGACTATTGAGGAGGCTAATACCAGTAGGCACCTGTAATAGAAAATGATCTTGGACCAGTCTGGCAGTTGTTTGGGATAAGAGGAATGGACATATTTGGGAAATGTTGTGGAGGAAGAATCAGAAGTTTTTAGTAGCTAACTGAATGTGAGAATAAGGTCTGAAATGCCTTTCATCAGGGCAGAATGAGGAGCTCCAGTCTAAACTGGGTGGAGAAGTATCTCTTCGCCAACTCTGGGAAAGGGGTATCTATCTAGTGGGCTTGTATTTTCAAAGTTGGGCTTGTATTTTCAAAGTTGACCCTGCTGCCAGTAAGGTCCTGTCCACATATGCAAGTACTGCTAGAAATATCGGTGTACATCTGACAGTCCATTCCACTCTGTTGCTATATAAAGTTGGTCCTTCATCACACTGATTCACTGTCACCTGCAGGTCTTGTCCCTGTTTTTGCATCTGCCTCCCAGTTTCACAGTCTTCCTGAGGTCTCTGTTCATGAAAAGCCACCCAACCCCTGACTGCTATGTTCAGTTACCCTTCAGAGGAATGAATTTTGCTGGCCTAAGAACCTCAGAAATTACATATCTGAGGTTTTTCCTGCCAACCAAATGAAGTTAGCCCCTTCCCCTCCAAGTACATGACAGAGAAGCAGTGTGGCTCAGTAGAGAAGCAGTGTGGCTCAGTGGAAAGAGCATGGGCTTGGGAGTCAGAGGTCATGGGTTCTAATCCCAACTCTGCCACTTGTCAGCTGTGTGAGTTTGGGAAAGTGACTTAACTTCTCTGTGCCTCAGTTCCCTCATCTGTAAAATGGGGATTAAAACTGTGAGCCCCACGTGGGACAACCTGATTTCCTTGTACACCTCCCCCCCAAGCACTTAGAACAGTGTTTGGCACACAATTAGTTCTTAATAAATACCATTATTACTACTATTTAAACCTGTTGCCTTCATGGGATTCTGTGGCTTTTCTCCATTCCTACACCCCTGTCTCCCTGGCTGCCCCATACCTGTCTATATTCTATACCCATTGTTGAAAATTTTATTTATATTTTTCTTCAGTTCCAACGCAGTGGAAATGGCCCGGGGTGATGCCATTGATACAACCCCTTCTGGGGCTGCAAAGTTGGGGGACCAGGGCAGGATGAGGGAGAGCAGACAATGGAAGAGGAGTTGGGGGAGTGAGGGTGAACTTTGGACCTACTCCTTTGCACCTCACCTCCACATGGACTGTGTCTAATTCCCATCTCTGCATTTCTACCCAATGCTTCGTACAGTGCTCTGTACATTTTAAGTATTTATTACTACCGCTACTACTACTCTTCTGGCACCCTGCCCCAGTCTGTCCCCAGACTTGATTTTGCAGCATAAGAAGGTGTGCATGAGAGGGACCAGGATGATGAAAACAGCAGCAGAAGCAGTGCGGTTCATTGTGTTGGAGCTGTAGAAAAAAATAAGTAAAATTATAAAATTAGATAGAGGCTAGATGGGGGAATGGAAAGACAGAGGGGGAGTTTGAACAGAGGAGGGGGATAGGTGCGGAAGGGAGAGGCAGGTCTAATTTCTTGGTAATTTCACAAAAGCAGATACTTATTCAGTCATTACTTCAAAAGGAAGTGATTTCCGTCAGGCTGATGCAGAACCCTACATTCCAGGTTGATTTGTCTGTGAATGCTGTCTCCAAATATTTCCCCATAGATTGAAACTGAACTTTGTTTTGTCTTTAAAATATTTGCTCTGCCCTCTCCTTGCCTGCTTATAATTTCTGTGACTCTTGCTCAACTCAAATGACAATAGAGGCTCACCAACAAGGAGGCTATGGAAAGCAATCAGCTCACCAGCATCAAGGAACCGTGTACACAGAGACAAATCCCTTGGTGCCCTAATTGAGTTAACAGGCCCTCTTGGGCCCTAATTGGGAAGAATCAAAGCCAATACTCATTGAGAGCCTACAGAGTAAATGCCATACACACATGGGTCCCTTTTTCCCTTGTTTCACATTTTTGCTTCTTTATTTCCTTTTATTTTGTTGGTTATGTTTGGCCATTTAACCCTCTGGTCACTGCCACATCAGAGGCTTAAGAAAGGGAGGGAGTAAAAGGTCTCTGACTCCATTTCCCAACCCCACCCCCACACCTTTAGTCCTCCCTGGGTGCTCTGTAGCTACCCTGACACACACACACACACCCTCCATGCAGGCTCTGGAAACTCCCTAGTGGCAATAGCTGAACTGCCTTCAACCCAATTGTTCCTTTCTCCGTGATGGGTCCTGATTAATTATAATAATGAACCTATTTAGGGAATTTACAGCATTTTCCAAGTTCGGAATGTTTCCAAGTGCCAATTAAATCCACTCTGCATGGCAGCAAAGTTGCCCCAAGCTGACAAGTCTATGAGACACCTTCCAATGCAACTTTAACTACAAAGTCTTTCTGCCATCCTTCTGCTCGCCCCCCAATCACTATTTAAAGCCTTTTGATTGTTGATTCAGTTTCATTTGGGAGGAAATGCTGGCGCTCTTACATAAGAATATAGATTCCTGCAACAAATCCCTTGGTCTTAGATTCCCCCACAGGTGGAGGGCTGGGATGGAAGAGGGAACCTTTACAGGGAGGGAATAATGCTGAGGGGAGGAAGGATTGAGTTAAGGTCTGGAATGGGAAGAGGTGAGGCAGAATCAGGAGCAGAAGATTCCCAAAATTGGAAATTAGAAGGAAGGTCAGGGGTCATTTAGGGACCTGACAGATTCCTGGGCATGTCAGCTTCCTCTTCAAGTCCAGGAAAGGAATATTGCCAGGGCGAGGTTAATTATCTGAACCTCCCAGGCTGGCTCAGAGAATGAAAGATTCAAACAGGGCTTAGTTGTCACAGGCCCATGCCCAATTCAGTTCAATGTCCTGATTTCTTGTTTTTCCCTGATGACCTGAACTAGTCTCAGTTCAATTTACAGCGATTTGGAGAATTGTCGACTTGTACTTCCCAAGTGCTTAGTACAGTGCTCTGCACATAGTAAGCGCTAAATAAATACAATTGAATGAATGAATGAATTGACTTCCTGCTGTGGGGTTGTATAAAGGGCATTAGGTCATGCCTAATGACCTAAAGGGGAAGCAGCATGACTCAGTGGAAAGAGCACGGGCTTTGAAGTCAGAGGTCAAGGGTTCAAATCCCAGCTCCACCAATTGTCAGCTATGTGACTTTGGGCAAATCATTTCACTTCTCTGTGCCTCAGTTACCTCATCTATAAAATGGGGATTAAGACGGTGAGCACCCCGTAGGATAACCTGATCACCTTGTAACCTCCCCAGCACTTAGAACAGTGCTTTGCACATAGTAAGCGCTTAATAAATGCCATCATTATTATGTCTCCTTCAAAATCTTACCTAGCAGGCCAACATAACAAACTGTTTTCCAAAGTCATTCAGCTACAACTAATGGGACAGCATTAATGGCTAGTTATGGATGGGGACAGAGGGGGAAAGACTTAAGGTGAAACTAAAGAAATATCATCCATAAAGCTCAAGGAGAAGGAAAGAGGGAGAACACTGCCTAGGTTGCTCTGCCAGACCCCAAACAGGTCCTCCTGTGTTAATTAAGGTGTAGTGGGAAGTGTTTGGAAGCCCCTAGCTGAGGCATTGGGAAATAGGAAGCATTGCAGGGGCCCCTGTTTGAGAGATGGGGAGCCCTTCCCAAGAAATCCTGGTATCAGCACACACAACAAAGATGGATGGTTCCAATTAACTAAAAATCAACTCTGCCGTTTGCCAAGCCCTGAACCACAGCCAAAGTAAATCTCTGAGGTTAGACAACATTCAATTAGCTTTCCCTTTCCCCATCTGCGTGCACCTCCTGAATCCGCTTGCTCATCTGGACCAAGACCCAAAACACCAACGTATCATAAGAAAGGCCACACTTGGCTTTGAGAATCCATAGGGCAGCGAGTCAGAGAGGAGGAAGAAAAAAGGTGATTTGGACTCCTTCTCAATAATCACCTGAGTATCTGATCTTCAATCAAAATCTTCAAATTCTTGAGGTTCTCCTGTCACTGGGGAATCAAGATACATGTGGTTCAGAAGGTAAATTCCTTCAAGAGGAATTTAAATTACTATTCCCTGGGTTGGGAAATTGAGATTCATTCAATTTCACAAACACTAGAAATATTTCAGTAGTTACTCATAGCAAGTAGAAAGCTGGACAAAAGTGGACTCTAGTCCACTAGTGGCTTTTTTTCTGGAATAGAGGGTTATTGTGATGACCTAAAACATCCAGAGTTAAAATATACACAAATGATTGGGAGATGAGGGCAAAAGGTAGAATGCAGAGGGAGAGAAATCAAATTCCTTCTCTCCTGATCTTTTACTCCAGGTGACCAAATTTACAAAGCAAGATCAAATGTTTTCCTACTGAAATGTGTGGGAGAAAATGGGATGCTTTCAACACCTGATGATCCCAGAGATACTGGAATCAGTTGTTGTTTGGTTCAAAGGTGATGGTGAGTCATTCTTCCTGGACACGTACACTTAGAGAGCCAAATGTGTGACCACAACCCTGTGGGAAATGGGGAAGAATCCAAGAGACATCAGGACACCTAGCATAGAATTAGTAAAAATAAGTTAATTTGTTGAGCATCGACTAAATGTAATGCACTGCACTAAATGCCTGGAAAGCATAACGAAAGCACAAGCCATGTTCCTTGCCCACAAAGTGTTTACACCCCAACAGGGGAAATAGGCAGAAATATTCAAAAAATTCAAAAGTAATGGAATTGGGAATAAAGAAAATTGAATGTTCAATCAACGATGCACAAACACCAAGGAGGAATATAAATATATATGTGCAAGAGGTGACTGAAGAATTGAAATTATTTGGGGTGTTGATAATTAGTAGGGGAAGACTTGTAGGAAGATTTTAGGCGGGCTTTGAAAGGTGAGGGAAAGGCAAGAGGTCTGACCAATCTGGAGGAGGAGAGGTTTTCCAGCTCTGGGGAAAATCAATCAAACACTCAATAATATGAACAGATGGATGGCTTACTCTATGCAAAGCACTGTACTAAATATTTGGGAGAGTGTGATAGAAGGGCTTACAATATAGCTGGGAAAACAAATCGAGCTTGCGTAAATGTGAGCAAGATGAGAGTGGGATTCAGCCAGGAAGTGGCTTGGGAAGAACAAAGACAATGAACAGGGGAATAGTAGGTGAGAGGAGCCAACGACTGAAGTGGAAATAGATGGTGGAGAGCCTTAAAGCCAATGGTAGAAAGAAGTCAGTGCTAAATGTGGAGAACTCAGGATAGATGAGCCCACTAATAGCCCATATGAGCCTCTCCTCTTGCTCTTCCCATGTACTTTGGGAGTTCTCAGGTTTCTCATCATCATCATCACCATCATCATCATGAACAGCACTGACTGAGAGCTTACTGTGTGCAGAATTCTGTATTAGGTGCTTGGAAACATACAGTAGAAATGAAAGACATGATATGACCTTTGTGTGTGTTGCCTAGCCCCTGTTTTCCTTTGCTCTCATTAAGGAGATCAGGTTTAACTGTAGTAGAAAGTTCCCTTCATCACCCATAAAGGGCCCTGTGCTCTGACCTGACCCAGAGAAAAGGCCCAGCCCCCCGGGGACTCACCAGAGGCTGAAAGTTGAGAAGTACCGTAAGTTCACTGTGGGCAGGAAACATGTCTACCAACTCTGTTATACTGTACTCTCCCAAACACAATACAGTGGTACAGTGCTCTGCACACAGTAAGCGCTCAGTAAATATGTTTGGATTGATTGATTGATTAAAATATCTCAAAGGAGGATCGTTTTCCCTTCCACCTGACAAAAAGACAACTTGGGCCTTCTGGCTCACAAATACTTGTTGTCCAGGGGCCTAATGGCTCTCCCAGTATGGACACCAAAGAGCCCTACCTTGCCCGCTCAGTGGGTTTACCAGAATATGAAAGCTGTCTTGAACACCCCCCATTCAGGTGGGACAATCTGCTCCCCACAATGCAGACTCTGATTATTCACCAGAGGACAGACTTTTATGCTAAAAGACATATTTTGATTTTGAATTAGCAGGTGAACTGATAAGAGAACATTAGGGTAGGCGTCTGCGCTCACCTTTTATTTTGTTACAATAAAGGTTTGGTAGACAGGAAAATCACCATCCCCTCCCACAGAATCAAAAGTAATCGTGTTGAGTGCCCGATCACAATATCTGAAGAATTTTGCCTCAAATAACCCAATCCATCGCACTCGTGTTTGGTAATGAAAAGGAATTGGGAGTTTTTGCTTTAGAACTTGTAGTGTTATTATGTTCCAAAATGTAGTCGCAAATCAGTGCCATAATTTATCATTATAATTAAGTACAATTTTTTTTAAAGCTGTCAAATCTGCTCACATTACTTGCCAGAGAAGGCTAAGTGAACTTGAACAACACAAGGAAAATAAGAATTTGTTTTAAACTTTCATCCAAATGTTCCAGCAGATACTGAGGGTAATGAGCATTTCTTCTTCTGAAGGACACTGTTTGAGGTGTTTGTGAATTTCAGTCTTTTAATCTGTCTTCTAACTGTCTTCCAAAGAGAATAAAAGATAGAGTTTGCCTATTGCTGTTCAGCACTGTAGAGAGTTTGAATTCAGGGTAAAAAAAAAGAGTGAAGATGTCATTCTTCTAGGCCTGTTAACAGGCATCCAACCATATATGGGGATAATTTGCTGGCAAGATTTGAAGGGATCTTATAGAGGGGGTATGGGACAGCCTGTCTTCATCCCCTAGGAGTTCAAATGAGCTCAAACTGAAGCACAACAGGTTTAGATTAGGCAGATAGAAATGTTTCCATCTGGAAAGCACTAGGAATCAGTCAGTCATATTTACTGAGCACTTACTGTGCAGAAAGCACTGTACTAAGTGCTCAGGAGAGTACAATAGAGGTGGTAGACAGGTTCCCCGCCCACACAAGGCTTACTATCTTGAGGGGAAACTCTAGGATGGGGGACCTGGGGAGAATGTGGGGTGCATACTCCAGAATTTTAATAGTAAAATGGCACCTCAGTCAATTTAAATCTCTGAATGAAAGTCAATCAATCAATTAATGGTATTTATTGATCACATGTTGTATGCACAGCTCTCTAATCAACTCTTCTGAGAGTACAGTTCAATAGAGTTGGTAGATATGATCCTTGCTTACAAGAAGCTTACAGTCTAGAGAGGGAGACAGATACTGAAATAATTTACAGGGAGGGGAAATGGTAGGGTAAAAGGATATGTACATAACTGCTCTGGGGCTGAGGGTGAGGTGAACATCAAGTGCTTAAAGGTTACAGATCTAAGTGCCTATGTGATGCAAAGGGGAGTGCAAATAGGCGAAGTGTGAGCTTAGTTGGGGAAGACCTCTTGAAGAAGATGTGATTTTAGGAAGGTTTTGAAGGGACCCAAGACAGAAGTAACGTGGCTTAGTGGAAAGAGCATGGGCTTGGGAGTCAGATGTCGTGGGTTCTAATCCCAACTCCACCGTTTGTCAGCTGTGTGATTTTGGGCAAGTCACTTAACTTCTCTGTGCCTCAGTTACCTCATTTGTATAATGGGGATTAAAACTGTGAGCCCCATGTGGGACAACCTGATTGCCTTGTACCTGCCCCAGGGCCTAGAACAGTGCTTGGCACATAGTAAGGGTTTAACAAATACCATAATTATTATTATCTCCCATTTTAGGATTAACAGCTTTACCATTTCACCTTCAATAGATGAATAACTTGACTCCCAGTTTACTAGAGGCTGTTTTTGCCTCCTCCATAAACTACTCTTGTGCCCTCTCTATCCAAGGCTGTAACAGGGCTTGGTAAATGACTAAGAGTTATCTTTACTTTGAGTTCTCCTAAACAAGGAAATCAGGCATTTGTGAATCAATCAATTAATCAATAGAATTTGAGTGCCTACTGTATGCAACGTTGCTCAGTGGAAAAAACATGGGCTTGGGAGTCAGAGGTCGTGGGTTCTAATCCCAGCTCCCGCACTTGTCAACTGTGTGACTTTGGGCAAGTCACTTAACTTCTCTACGCCTCAGTTACCTCGTCTGTAAAATGGGGATTAGGACAACCTGATTACCTTGTATCTCCCCCAGTGCTTAGAACAGTGCTTGGCACATAGTAAGCGCTTAACAAATACCATCATTATTATTATTACTATTATAATTATTACTAAGCCCTTGGGAGAGAACAACAGATTTAGTAGACACAACCCACACCCTCAAGAAGCTTACAGTCTATCAGGGGAGACATTTAGTACTCTATTTTATTTGTACATTTACTATATTTATTTTATTATGATGTGTATATAGCTATAATTCTATTTATTGTGAAGGTATTGACACCTGTCTACTTGTTTTGTTTTGTTGTCTGTCTCCCCCTTCTAGACTTGAGCCCCCTTCTTGAGTGCACTGTTGGGTAGGGATTGTCACTATATGTTGCTGATTTGTACTTCCCAAGCACTTAGTACAGTGCTCTGAAAACAGTAAGTGCTCAATAAATAAGATTGAATGAATGAATGACCAATAGTAAAATAATTTATGGATAGGAGGAAGAAAGAATGGGTTCATGTAGGTGAATAAGTGCTTAAATATCAGGATATGTATAAAACAGCTATAGGTGGTTACTAATATATAAATGTGTAGTTGAAGAAAGGTACTTTATGGGGTGTGTGATTTACATAAGTGGTGTTTAACTGTATTACAACTGTGGCTGGGTGTCCTACCAAATCTATCAGTTCCTAGTAGAAGAGATTGAACTACAACCCAACATGGTGCTGTATCTCCTATGATTGACATATACCAGTCATATGATGCATTCTGATGCTGGCTTGGCATCTGCACTCCACATGCATCCCTAGCAGATGGTCCACTCCCCAGACACACGAGAGGCTCTGTCCCCCCTGCCCCTGCAGGAGCTGTTTTCCTGCCTCCCTCCACCCTCACAGCCACGTTCCTGTTACTCCATCCCCCCTGCCCCTGCAGGAGTGCTCTCTCTGTCCCCTCCACTCCCAGTTGCATATAAGACTCCATCACCTCTGGCCCTGCCACACTGACTCATACAGCCCTTCCCAGATACAGAGGGCCCTCCAGTTCACTCCCTGGACAACTCCATGCATGTATCTTCTGAAGAGGTTCTGCTCCCCTGCCACTCCAGAGACTGTCTCCTCTGCTCCTTCTGGAGAGGTCTCTCTGTCCCTCCATACAAACACACAGTACCTCCCAGATACAGAGTGCTCTCCAGTCCTCCCCCTGGTTAGCTCCACATGTAACTGCCTGGAGAAGGGTCACACAGTCATGCCACAGACTCCATCATTCATTCATTCATTCAATCATATTTACTGAGCACTTACTGTGTGCAGAGCACTGTACTAAGTACTTGGAAAGTACAATTCAGCAATAGAGACAATCCCTGCCCACAATGGGCTTACAGTCTAAAACAGGAGAGACAGACATCAAAACAAGTGAACAGGCATCAATAGTATCAATATAAATAAATAGAATTATAGCTATATACACATCAAAATAAGTAAACAGGCATTAATGCAAATAGATATATATATGTACATATATACACAAATGCTGGGGGGTAGAGCAAAGGGAGCGAGTCAGTGTGATGGGGAGGAGAAAGGGAGCTAAGGAAAAGGGGGGCTTAGTCTGGAAAGGCCTCTTGGAGGAGGTGAGCCTTCAGTAAGGCTTTGAAGGGAAGAAGTGAGATTGGAGGATTTGAGGCCAGGGTTCAATGGCGGGACAGGTGAGAACAAGGCTCAGTGAGGTTAGCACCAGAGGAGTGGAGTGTGTGGGCAGGGATGTAGAAGGAGAGAAGGGAGGTAAGGTAAGAGGGGGCAAGGTGGAGTGAGGAGCCAATAGTGAGGAGTTTTTGCTTGATGCGGAGGTTGAAGGCAACCACTGGAGATTTTTGAGGAGGGAGGTGACATGTCTAGAACATTTCTGTAGAAAGATAATCTGGGCAGCAGAGTGAAGACTCCATCCCCCAGCCCCTGCTGGAGCAGCTTCTCTGTCCCCTGAAGGGGCTGCAGACCCAAGGAGCAGAGAATGTGAAGGAAAATGTCCAGGGTGGGCACGATTCCTCTGGAGGAGCTGGAACAGAGCTACCTTGGTTTGTAAATCCCCCCACCCCTGTTCTGCTTCCCACCCCGAAATCCACACCTGTCTCCAGACAGACTCGGTTTCCCCACCCCTGCCTCGTGGGTCACCTCTGGAAGTAAGCTCCACCTCCTTCTTCCCTGGCATTGCCCCTGGTCTCAAGATTGGGCGACTCTGTAATTTAAACTGTAAAGACAATCTATCAGGAACTGACATAAATTGCTAGCTTATCGGATCATCTTGAAGGATTTCACCTGATTAACCTCAAAGCACAAAATGAGTCAAATAGTTGTGGAACCAGAGGAAAGGAAATAAAACCAGAGGAAAGGAAATAAAACCAGGGGAAAGGAAAAATTAATCAGGGAAGTTCTCCCAGAAGCAATATGATTTTAAAAGGGCTTTGGAGATTGAGAGAGTTGTGGTCTAGCAGATATTTTTTATGGTATTTGTTAAACACTCACTATGTATCATTGCACATATAGCGTACTAAGCTCTGGGGCAAGGTAGATATAAGATAATCAGGTTGGACACCATCCCTGTCCTACACAGATCTCGCAGTCTTAATCCCCATTTTACAGATGAAGGCAAAGATAAGGCAAGATAAGGCAAAGAGAAGTTAAGTGACTTGCCCAAGGTCACACAGCAGATAAGTGACAGACCCAGGATCAGAACCCAGGTCCTCTGACTCTTAAGCCCATATTCTTTCCATTAGGCCATGCTGCTTCTTGTTAAGGGAAATTGAGCTCTAGGCAAGAAGAAGGGTGTGATCAAGGGATCAGAGGCCAAAGGGGCAAGAGCTAAACACTGTATGATAGCAAGAGAGGAATGAAGCAGGGGGATTGTGGAAGGAGGGAGTGGATGAATAGCGGGAGAGCTGCGTACCTTTTTGCTAAGGGTCAGGAGTTTCCACTTGATATGAAGAGGAATGGGTAACCATTCCAACTTGGACTGGGGCCCCATGTGGGACAGGACAGACCTTGACTACTGCTTCAGCCTCTTTAATGACCTCCCTGCCTCCTGTCTCTCCTGACCCCGGTCTATATTTCATTTACCCCCACCTTTTTCCTCTCCTCCTCCTCCTCCTCCCCTCCCCATTGCCCCCCCTCCCTCCCTCTGCCCTACCCTCTTCCCCTCCCCAATGCACTTGTATATATTTGTATATATTTATTACTCTATTTATTTTATTTGTACATATTTACTATATATCTTTTATTAATGATGTGTATATAGCTATAATTCTAACTATTCTGATGGCATTGACACCTATCTACTTGTTTTGTTTTTTTGTCTGTCTCCCCCCTTCTAGACTGTGAGCCCATTGTTGGGTAGGACCGTTTCTATATGTTGCTGATTTGTAGTTCCCAAGTGCTTAGTACAGTGCTCTGCACACAGTAAGCGCTCAATAAATACGATTGAATTTTACTGCCCGGATCATTTTTCTACAAAAACATTCAGTCCATGTTTCCCTGCTTCTCAGGAACCTCCAGTGGCTGTCCATCCATCTCTGTGATTTAACAGAAAGTCTTTACCATTGGCTTTAAAGCACTAAGTGGCCTTTCCCCTTCTACTTTACCTCATTGATTTCCTACTATAACCCAGCCCACACACTTCATTCCTCTAACATCACTGTACTTCAAGCTCATCTATCTTGTCACCAATCCCTTCCATAAGTTCTGCATCTGGCCTGGAACTCCCTCCCCATTTATATCTGACAGATAATCACTTTCCCTACCTTCAAAGACTTATTAAAATCATTATCTTTTCTAAAAGGCCTTCCCTGACTAAGTCCTTATTTTCCCTACTCCCTCTCCCTTTAGTGTCCAACCTTGCACTTGGATTTGTACTCTTTATTCATTCCACCCTTAGCCCTACAGCACTTATAATAATAATTTTGGTATTTGTTAAGCACTTACTATGTGCAAAGTACTGTCCTAAGCACTGGAGAGGATACAAGGTGATCAGGTCATCCCATTTAGGGCTCACAATCTTAATCCCCATTTTACAGATGAGGTAACTGAGGCACAGAGAAGTTAAGTGACTTCCCCAAAGTCACACAGCTGACAAGCGGTGGAGTGTGGATTTAAACCCATGACCTCTGACTCCTAAGCCCATGCTCTTTCCACTGAGCCACGCACTTATGTACATATCCATAATTTATTTTAATGTCTTCTTCCCCTCTAGACTGTAAGCTCCTTATGGGCAGGGAACATGTCTACCAATTGTCTGAACACAGTAAGACATTCTCTGAACACAGTAAGTGCTGAATAAATACAATTGATTGATTGATTGTCCAAACTAATTATCTTGTAACTATTCCAGTGCTTAGTACACTGCCTGACACATAATAAATAAGTGCTTAGCAAATACCATTAAAAAGAAATTGAAAGTTTTTTGAGGAATGGGGCGTCGGGTTTAGAATGATATTTAAGGAAAATGATCAGACCGGCAGCGGAAGTAAAGTCTGAAGATGGGTGAGACTGGAGGCAGGGAGACTTGCTGGGTACAACAGGTACCTGGACCACCATGCTGGTTGTTCAGATGAAGATGAAGGGATGCAACCAGGAAATACGGTGGAGGAAAAACTGTTCAAATTTAGTGACAGACTGAATATGGGAAGTGAAAGAGTGGGGGCAATCAAGGACTATGCCAAGGTTGTGGGCTTCAGAGGTGGAAAATATTGGAAGTGTTGCCAACAGTGATGGGAAAGTTGGGCAAAGGAGAAACTTGGGATGAAATACGTTTAGTTTTAGACATACTGGGCTTGAGGTATCAGCAGGACAATTATGCAGAGAGATCCTGGAGGCAAGAAGAAATGCAAAATTGTTGTGGAAGTTAGAGATCAAGGCTTGGAGAGTACACTTGAGTGTCACCTGATTAAAGGTGGTAGTTGAAGCCATGAGAGTGGATAAGCATGGGGATTGCAGCTTTGCCTAGTGGATAGAGCATGGTCCTGGGAGTCAGAAGGATCTGGGTGCTAATCCTGCTCCTCCACTTTTCTGCTGCATGACCTTGGACAAGTCACTTAACTTCTCTGTGCCTCAGTTACCTCATCTGTGAATTGGGGATTTAGACTGTGAGCCCCTCGTGGGCTGTGTCCAACCTTGTTAACTTGTACCTACCTCTCTGCTTAGGACAGTGTCTGGTACATAGTAAGCTCTTTTAAAAAATACCATTTAAAAAATTGCCTCCTGGATGCCCTTAAAATCTTTTCCCTCAGTTTCATCATCTATAAAATGTGAATTAAAACCTGTTTGCCCTGCTACTCAGATTGTGAACCCCATGTGACACAGCACACTTCGCTCCTCTAATGCTAACCTTCTCACTGTACCTCAATCTCGTCTATCTCACTGCCGACCCCTTGCCCATGTACTTGTTCTGGCCTGGAGCATCCTCCCTCCTCGAATCTGACAGACAATTACTCTCCCCCTATTCAAAGCCTTAATGAAGGCACATCTCCTCCAAGAGGCCGTCCCTGACTAGGCACCCCCTTTTCCCCTTCTCCCACTCCCTTCTGCGTTGCCCTGACTTGCTCCCTTTATTCATCCCTCCTCCCAGCCCCACAGCACTTATGTCCAACTCAATTTGCTTGTTTCCACCCCAGCGTTTAGTATAGTGCATGGTACCTAGTAGGCACTTAACAAATACCATTATTATTATTATTATATCTGAAATTTATTTATTTATATTTATGTCTGTCTCCCCCTCTAGACTTTAGGCTCATTGTGGGCAGGGAATGTGACTGTTTATTGTAATATTGTGCTCTCCCAAGTTCTTAGTACAGTGCTCTGTACGCAGTAAGCACTCAATAAATATGATTGAATGAATGAATAGTGGGGAACTGGGTTTCTTTTGCAGTGTTTTCTGACCCCACTAAACTTTCCCTGGACTCTCCAAACCTCTCTTTCTCTTTCTCCTAGACCATCTAGGTTTTGTAGCAGATGGTGACTGTAAAGTATGGATCACACCAATACTGCTGGCCCCTGATAGGCCAAAATAAGCCCAATAGGGAACATTATGCAGGAAATTTAAGATGCTTTTTGATTTTATTCAGTTCACTAAGTTTGAAATCTGTCTATGGTATCATTCTGAGAATAGTATATCTCTAACTCACCCTCCCTTTTGTCTCCTCCTCTGATGTAGGCTTTGAGTGTTTCATCCTGGATTATTTAAATTGTAGCAGAACAGAAGTAAAAAATTAATGTCATTGAAGGGTGACTCTTTAATGCTTGGTTCATGCAAAAAAAATTAAATAAAGAAAAATTAAAGCAGAGGTGGAGATACGTCATTAATTCTTTGCCTTGATTTGACTGTAATAAGCTCATTTTCTATTATAAATAGTCCATAATCAAATTCAGTCCTATAACCTCATTTCCAGTCATCTTTATTCATTGTTACTTTTATTCCAAGAATTCCTTGGCATGATCTAAGAGCTACTGAAGTGTTTAATAGCTGCTTAAAGTAACAACATGCGCTGTTTAGAGCAAAACTAAGGGAAAAAATGTTCTTCACCAGTTGGGCCAGTATATTTATAAGGGATATGTTTGCTTGGGACAGGGTGCAAAGGAACTTGTCATTTACAAAGATCCAGTGGCCAGCGTTTGTACATTTAAGGATGGCAAGTGGGCAAGAACAGACTTAGGAAGTGGAAGGGAGGAAGACACTTAGTTGGGGATCTTTTAGGGTGTCTCAGTCTGGGTTAACTCGAGGGGAAAGGAAGAAGTAGGTGTGGGGAGAAGGGGCTGAGAGATCTTTTGAATGATTATATTTTGGGTCCAGGCTGTGGTGTGCGGGTGGGAGGGGAGAAGGGGCCAGAAACAGGGTTTGAAATTCTTTCTTCCCCATTGAAGTCCTTAACCGATAGACAAAGGAGTCCTTCCTTTCTCTCTGAACCAAACCGGAACCTTCTGGGATTTAATTTGGTTTGCTGTTAGCCAAATGAAAACTTCCTGTTTTTAAGAGAAAAGGATTAAAAACACTTATTAAAGGGCCTTTAAAAAGCCCTTCCCATAGCCTCTGGCTCATGGCTTCTCCCAGTGCCCTTCCTAAACCAGCCCTGTTTTAGCTCTCCTAATTTCAAGCCCCTTGAAGCCAGCTCTTTCCTTTCCCTATCTTAATCCAAGCCAGCTCATTCATCTCTGATTAGACTCACCAAACCCTCCTCCATCCATGTGGGGGACTATCTGCCCTGGAGCTATAAAACAAGCAGCATCACTGGATGGGATTAAGAAAAGGCTGAGATTTCTTTAGATACCCCACCCTCTGGGGTTGAGTGGGATTGAGGGACTAAAAGAAATAGGGTTGGTGGTCATGTGTTGCTGTTTGGCAGAAGCTGGAAAAGGGAAGCATTGTAATAAGGTTTGTGTTTCCTCTTCATGATGGAGCTGAAGTCTTGCTAACACCTGTTGTTAGCCTCCTCACTGGTCTCCTTGCTTTCAGCTTCTCCCTACTCCAATACCATATTCCTACTCCAATACTATAATATCTCTGCTAAACTGATTATACATTCATATTTATTGAGCGCTTACTCTTCTTAAAGCATCACTTGGAACACATCTCCCCACATTTCAAAACTATCATTGGTTTCCCTTTTCCTCTGCATCAAAGACTCCTCTCAGTTGACTTCAAGGCTCTCCATCAACTCTCCCTCTGTTACGCGTTGGCTCTGTCTACCCACTATTCCCCACCTCACACTTTTCATTCATCGCAAAATCATCTTCTCAGCTCTCCCACCTCCTTCCCCTCGCTTGCCCTGTTCCCCTGGCATGGAGCTCTCTCCCAACACCAAATCCACTAGGCCATAATTTTCCCCATCTCCAAAGCCCTCCTAAAATCCCACCTCCTCCAGGAAACCTGTCTCAAATAATTCACAACACCCACATCATGTCAACCCAAAAGCAACCCATAGAACTTACATATTTTACTACTATGTTCAGCACTGATGTATGTATGTTTTGACATTCACTGTATATTCAATTACTTATTTTGCTATTTCATCCTACATCATACAGTTGAACTTCTTCCTTTTGTACCCTTCCACTCACATTACTTGAAATTGACTTTTGTCTGTCTCCTACATTAGATGGTGAGTTCCTCGATGTTGGGGAAAATATGTCTTGCTTCTAGATGGTGAGCCTTTGAGGGATAGAGACTGTGTCTAATTCCCACCTCTGTTTTCTTTCCCAGAGCTTAGTACAGTGCTCATCACATAGTAAACACTTTAATATACTACTACTTGTACCTTCCTTAGTATTCCATACAGTACTTCACACTCAGAGGTTGCTCATTAAACACCAGTGACTGATTGATCGATTGATTGATTCCTGGAGTTTTCTTCCGGTAAAATGAAATGCAGCCGAATAGATGGGCCACTTGGGAAAAATGTTTCCCTGCCAGGTAGCCTTTCTGCTTCCCAGAACCACTTTAGCCACCAGTAAATGCCCCAAAGGGGGTCAGCAGGGTTTACATCATGGCAAAAGCACCCCTCGCTGGCCTGCAAAGGCATTTTCCACGGCCCGTGCCAAAAAAATTAACCCAGCCGAACTGATTCAGGGGCCAGACCAGGGCAAGGTATTTCCATGAATGTCAGCCTCCACATCCATTAAGTTGGGTGACCCTGGGTGGGCTGATGCCAGCGACACCAAAGACAGAAACCTGGTCATTCAAAAGATCCCTATCCAAGGGACGGACTTGGAAGTCAGTTGCCAGGGTAGTGGTGCTGAGTGATGTGAAAGGAGAGAGATCTCAGTAGGAATCTGGGAAGGATAAAGACACAGCAGTACACAAAAGGCAGGGTGAGGAATCATCAAATGCAAGAGTGAGAGCTGAGCACCACCTAGATTCCCCTGTTGAATTATCTTTGCCCTTCTCTCTAACTTCCTTAGTACCTATGTCCTCAAGCTATGGCCAAGGGCGAGCTAACCTGCTCATGCTCAGGGACTTCCAGTATTAGTTTTAGAGGTTCTGAATTCAATAAACCCCAAATGTCTTTTGCCAACAAGTTTTTTTTCTTCTAATTTTTAAACCCCTGTGTAATTTAAATTCAATGTGTATGTTTCTGATTCCTGTACACATAACTCATTAAAGTGTTGTTTTGAAAGTAATTTGACATCCAGGAAGTCTTTTGATGCCTTTTAAAAGGCTTTTTAATATGTGTTTTTAATCCTTTTTCTCTTAAAAACAGGAAGTAATATTTGGCCAACAGCAAACAAACTTAAATGCCAGAAAGCCTAAGTTGAGTCCCATGCTTTCTGGGGGAGTTTTAAACTGCTCCTGAGCCTTGGCCCCCAATCAGGTGAGGAGGATAAGGTTTAGCTCTGGGTGCCTTTCCAGAAGAGAAGGTCTGGGGGCAGATATTATGATAGCTTAGCCTGCAGAAGAAGAGGCTGAGGGGAGACTTGAAAGCTGCTTTCAAGACTAAGGAGTTGTTTATGAGCAGATACTTGTCACTTCTGTATTCACCAGCAACAAAAAAGAGGAAATGGAGTTAGAAGGAGGAGGAAATTCAGCTGGAAATTAGGAAATACTTCTTGACAATCAGGGTGTTAAAATCCTGGAGTGGGCTAAGGAGAGAGGATACAGGGCCTCCCAGTCCTTTAAGGGACCCAGGAGAGCTTTAGGCGTTCCTTGTCCTGGAGGCTGGGGGCTGGGCCAGATGACCTCTAGAGGTTCTTCCTAGTTCTCACATTCTCTGGCTGGAAACAGAGACTTGAAAATATGCTTTTGTGAATAAATGGGTCAAAGGTATCAGTTGGCTGGGAACTTAAGCAAGTACCCAGAGTCTAGAGTGGTGGATTTTGCAGGGGGAGCAGGTAGAGGAGGGAAGAATGGCAAATATTTGGGGGAATGTGAAGATGGACGGATAGAATCTGAAATCTGGCTGAAATATGAGCTAAATGCAAGAACCCTATCAGCTTCATCAAATAATGTTTTTTCCAAAGGTTCCAGGGCACACCAGTATGCTCTAAGCCCTGCCTGCAGCCCACACCATCCAGATTTTCCCTCATTCTCCTCGTCATGCCTCCCCTGCCCCCAAACTAAGCTTGCAGTATCAAAAGCAGGAGGAAAAGTAGCAGCAGCTTTAGAATATGCACCATTCCCTAGTTGTGCTAGTGAGGGACACACAAACTAAACCCCATATGCAGTGGTCATGGAGAGATGGACTGAAGCAATGGGACCCTGTTAGGTTTGTACTAGACCCCTGAATCAATCAACCAGAAAATGTAGAAATCTGTAAATGAACAGCAGGGAAGGGAGGAAGGGAAGGATCTCAAGGAAAGTATCACTGTCATGAATCAGACTTTCCCCAGACTCTCAGTTTTTTTGGGCTTAGATCCTGTGCTGAATCAGAGCCTTTGCCCATATCCCTGCTCCTTCTCTCTCCCCCGATCCGCTTTGGAAAGTCCTTCCTTTTTTTTTATGGAATTTGTTAAATGGTGGTAGTAACTGTGGTATTTGTTTAGCACTTACCATGTGCCAGGCACTGTTTTAAATGCTGAAGTGAAAAAAATCATGTTGGACGCTGTCACTGTCCCACGTGGGGCTCACAGTTTCAATCCCCATTTCACAGATGAGGTAACTGAGGCACAGTGATTTGCCCAAGATCACACAGCAGACAAGTGGTGAAACCAGAATTAGAACAAATGGCCAGGACCATGCTCTATCCACTACATCATGCTGCTTACTATGTGTCAAACACTGTTCTAAGCACTGGGGTAGATACAAGTTAATTAGGTTGAACGGAGTCCCCGTTCTGCATGGTGCTCATGGTCATCTGTTTTGTGGCAGCCTAGGGTTATTGGCTGCTGAAGCATTCCAGCTGACGGACCAAGTCAAAGACAGATGGACCAAAGATAGTCTGCTTCCAGAGCTCTGTTTTCCTCCCCTGCCCCTCTCTTCTGTGGACTGTTTGGGCCAGATTAAAGTCCTGCTTGTTCTGCAACAGAGGAAGCCTGGTACCTTTCCCCCACACTCAGATCAATGTTCATCCACTCCGGCCCTCCCCCCAAATGTGGTACCTATTTCCCCCCACACACATACACACACACTTCTGCTAGGCTATATTTAGTTCTACCACAGGCTCAAAAGAGGTAAGGAGGTTAGGGGGATGGGGACGCAGAGAGGATGCTGTTGGGACAGTTGTGGCCCACCCCCCCATGGGTAGGCCTTTGGAAGCTGGCACTTCTACTCAGTGGGTAAAGTGGCCCCAGCTGTATAAACAGTGGATATAGAACTGTAGTGCTGTGCCAGAAAGGATGAGGAGGGTGACAGATATTGCAGTCTAGGTGCCCAGAGGGGTTATGGCCTGGGTGTGGAGGATTTCGAAATACTGCACCAAGTCCCAAGCCGGCAGAGCCCAGCACCAACTCTGATACTCCCCGGGCCCCTACTCCCTGGCTACCAATACCGGAAATTCCAGGTATGGGCGGGGCATGGGGGCGGGCACGGCCAGGCTGGGAAACAGCGTGGCTTTATGGCAAGAGCCCAGGCTCAGGAATCAGAGGTCATGGGTTCTAGTCCAGGCTCCGCCGCTTGTCAGCTGTATGACTTTGGGCAAGTCACAACTTCTCTGTTCCTCAGTTACCTCATCTGTAAAATGGGGATCAAGACCGTGAGCCCCTCATGGGACAACTTGATGGCCTTGTGTGTCCCACAGCGCTTAGAACCCTTCTCCCCTCCTTAACTTCCATCTTCAACCGCTCACTCTCCACTGGTTCCTTCCCCTCTGCCTTCAAACATGCCCATGTCTCTCCCATCCTAAAAAAACCCTCTCTTGACCCCACCTCACCTTCTAGTTATCGTCCCATATCCCTCCTACCATTTCTTTCCAAACTCCTTGAACGAGTTGTCTACACGCGCTGCCTAGAATTCCTCAACAACAACTCTCTCCTCGACCCCCTCCAGTCTGGCTTCCGTCCCCTTCATTCCACGGAAACTGCGCTCTCAAAGGTCACCAATGACCTCCTGCTTGCCAAATCCAACGGCTCATACTCTGTCCTAATCCTCCTCGACCTCTCAGCTGCCTTTGACACTGTGGACCACCCCCTTCTCCTCTGACCTTGGCTTCACAGACTCCGTCCTCTCCTGGTTCTCCTCTTATCTCTCCGGTCGTTCTTTCTCAGTCTCTTTTGCAGGCTCCTCCTCCCCCTCCCATCCTCTTACTGTGGGGGTTCCCCAAGGTTCAGTGCTTGGTCCCCTTCTGTTCTCAATCTACACTCACTCCCTTGGTGACCTCATTCGCTCCCACGGCTTCAACTATCACCTCTACGCTGATGACACCCAGATCTACATCTCTGCCCCTGCTCTCTCCCCCTCCCTCCAGGCTCGCATCTCCACCTGCCTTCAGGACATCTCCATCTGGATGTCCACCCGCCACCTAAAGCTCAACATGTCGAAGACTGAGCTCCTTGTCTTCCCTCCCAAACCTTGTCCTCTCCCTGACTTTCCCATCTCTGTTGACGGCACTACCATCCTTCCCGTCTCACAAGCCCGCAACCTTGGTGTCATCCTCGACTCCGCTCTCTCATTCACCCCTCACATCCAAGCCGTCACCAAAACCTGCCGGTCTCAGCTCCGCAATATTGCCAAGATCCGCCCTTTCCTCTCCATCCAAACCGCTACCCTGCTCATTCAAGCTCTCATCCTATCCCATCTGGACTACTGCACTAGCCTTCTCTCTGATCTCCCATCCTCGTGTCTCTCTCCACTTCAATCCATACTTCATGCTGCTGCCCGGATTATCTTTGTCCAGAAACGCTCTGGACATATCACTCCCCTCCTCAAAAACCTCCAATGGCTACCGATCAATCTGCGCATCAGGCAGAAACTCCTCACCCTGGGCTTCAAGGCTCTCCATCACCTCGCCCCCTCCTACCTCACCTCCCTTCTCTCCTTCTACTGCCCAGCCCGCACCCTCCGCTCCTCCACCACTAATCTCCTCACTGTACCTCGCTCTCGCCTGTCCCGCCATCGACCCCCGGCCCACGTCATCCCCCGGGCCTGGAATGCCCTCCCTCTGCCCCTCCGCCAAGCTAGCTCTCTTCCTCCCTTCAAGGCCCTGCTGAGAGCTCACCTCCTCCAGGAGGCCTTCCCAGACTGAGCCCCTTCTTTCCTCTCCCCCTCGTCCCCCTCTCCATCCCCGTCTTACCTCCTTCCCTTCCCCACAGCACCTGTATATATGTATATATGGTTGTACATATTTATTACTCTATTTATTTATTTATTTATTTATTTTACTTGTACATTTCTATCCTACTTATTTTATTTTGTTGGTATGTTTGGTTCTGTTCTCTGTCTCCCCCTTTTAGACTGTGAGCCCACTGTTGGGTAGGGACTGTCTCTATGTGATGCCAATTTGTACTTCCCAAGCGCTTAGTACAGTGCTCTGCACATAGTAAGCGCTCAATAAATACGATTTATTGATTGATTGATTGATTGATTGATTGATAGAACAGTGCTGGGTACATAGTAAGCGCTTAACAAATACTATCGTCATCATTCATTCATTTATTCAATCATATTTATTGAGTGCTTACTGTGTGCAGAGCACTGGACTAAACGCTTGGGAAGTACAAGTTGGCAACATAGAGAGACGGTCCCTACCCAACAGTGGGCTCACAGTCTAGAAGGGGGAGACAGACAACAAAACAAAACATATTAACAAAATAAAATAAATAGAATACATATGTACAAGTAAAATAAATAAATAGAGTAATAAATACATACAAACATATATTCATATATACAGGTGCTGTGGGGAGGGGAAGGAGGTAAGATGGGGGGGATGGAGAGGGGGACGAGGGGGAGAGGAAGGAAGGGACTCAGTCTGGGAAGGCCTCCTGGAGGAGGTGAGCTCTCAGTAGGGCTTTGAAAGGAGGAAGAGAGCTAGCTTGGCGGATGTGTGGAGGGAGGGCATTCCGGGCCAGGGGGAGGACGTGGGCCAAGGGTCGATGGTGGGACAGGCGAGAACGAGGCACAGTGAGGAGATTAGCAGCAGAGGAGCGGAGGGTGTGGGCTGGGCTGTAGAAGGAGAGAAGGAAGGTGCGGTAGGAGGGGGCGAAGTGATGAACAGCCTTGAAGCTGAGGGTGAGGAGTTTTTGCCTGATGCATAGGTTGACTGGTAGCCACTGGAGATTTTTGAGGAGGGGAGTAACATGCCCAGAGCATTTCTGAACAAAGACGATCCGGGCATCGGTGTGAAGTATGGATTGAAGTGGGGAGAGACAGGAGGATGGGAGATTGGAGAGGAGGCTGATGCAGTAATCCAGTCGGGATAGGATGAAAGATTAAACCAACAGGGTAGCGGTTTGGATGGAGAGGAAAGGGCGGATCTTGGCGATGTTGTGGAGGTTTTGGTGACGGATTGGATGTGAGGGGTGAACGAGAGAGCGGAGTCAAAGATGACACCAAGGTTGCGGGTTTGTGAGATGGGAAGGATGGTAGTGCCGTCAACAGTGATGGGAAAGTCAGGGAGAGGGCAGGGTTTGGGTTTGGGAGGGAAGATAAAGAGTTCAGTCTTGGGCATGTTGAGTTTTAGATGGTGGGCAGACATCCAGATGGAGATGTCCTGAAGGCAGGAGGAGATACGAGCCTGGAGGGAGGGAGAGAGAGCAGGGGCAGAGATGTAGATGATGATATAGATCATCATCAACCCCCCCTTCTAGACTGTAAGCCCGTTGTTGGGCAGGGATTGTCTCTGTTGCCAAATTGCACTTTCCAAGTGCTTAGTAAAGTGCTCTGCACACAGTAAGCGCTCAATAAATATGATTGAAAGAATGAATGAATAGGGAGAAGGAACTACATGGCTAAGAGAGGCAATACTGTCCCAGGCTCAGGAGCCCAAAGGCAACTCTCCATGGTTTCAGGAAAAGATTGCCTGGAGACATAAAATGTTCACACTGGATTTCTAGGCTTGAGTCAAGTTCTAAACAGCAAGTACTGTCATTCATCTATGAGAAAAGCCCTGCCTCCAAAATCATTCATTTGTTCATTTAATTCATTCAATTGTAATTACTGAGCACTTACGGTGTGCAGAGCACTGTACTAAGCTCTTGGAAAGTACAATGCAGCAATAAAGAGAGACAATCCCTGCCTACAACAGGCTCACAGTCTGGGTTGCGGGTGGAGGGGGAGAGATAGACATCAATATAAGTAAACAGGCATCAATATAAATAAATAGAATTATAGATATATAGATATATACATAAGTGTTGTGGGGCAGGGAGAGAAGGGAAGAGGAAAGAGAGGGAGTCAGGGTGACATGGAAGGGAGTGGGAGATGAGGAAAAGTGGAGCTTAATCTGGGAAGGCCTCTTGGAGGCGGTGCACCTTCAGAAGAGCTTTGAAGGGGGAGAGTGATTGTCTGGCGGATATGAGGAGGGAGGGTGCTCCAGGCCAGAGGTAGGATGTGGGCCAGGGGTCGGTGGCGATACAGGCCAGATCGAGGCACAGTGAGAAGGTTAGCACCAGAGGAACGGATTGTGCCGGCTGGGATGTAGAAGGAGAGAAGTGGTGAGATAGGAGGGGGCAAGGTGATGAAGAGCTTTAAAGCCAATAGTGAGGAGTTTCTGTTTGATACAGAGGTGGATAGGCAACCACTGGAGATTGTTGAGGGGACTGGGGTTGGGGAGAGGATGACATGCCTTGAGCGTTTCTGTAGAGAGATAATCAGGGCAGTGTGGGGAAGTATGAACTGAAGTGGGGAGAGGCTGGGAGGTCAGAAAGGAGGTTGTTGCGTAAACTAGGTGTGATAGGATGAGTTCCTCTCTGATTTAAACATCCCTACTTACTCACTATATCTCAAGCTCATCCATCTCATGGCCAACCCCTTGCCCACATTCTCCTTCTGACCTGGTACTCCCTCCCACAGTGTGTCTGTTCTATTGTACTTGGGAGACCAAGTGCTTAGTACAGTGCTCTGCACACAGTAAATGCTCAACAAATGTGACTGATTGACTGATTGATTGATTGATTGATTGATTGATAGTCCACCACTCTCCCGGCCAACCCCTTGCCCACATTCTCCTTCTGATCTGGAACTCTGTCCCCCTTCATATCTGACAGTTCACCACTGTCTCCACTTTCAAAGTATTAGCATCATATCTTCTCCAAGAAGCCTTCCCAGATTATGCATTTTTTCCCTACTCCCTCTCCCTTTGCATTTGTCTCTGTACCCTTCAAGCACTTGATATTCACCTGACCCTCAGCCCCACAGCATTTATGTGCATATCCATAATTTATTTTAATGTCTGACCCCCTCTAGACAGTAAGCTCCTGGTGAGAAGGAAACATGTCTACAAACAATGTTATATTGTACTTTCAATCAATCAATCAATTAATTGTGTTTATTGAGCACTTACTGTGTGCAGAGCACTGCATTAAGTGCTTGGGAGAACACTATGTAACAGAGTTGGTAGACAAATTCCAAGCTCTAGTTCAGTGTTCTTCACACAATAAGTTTTCAATAAATGCCTCTGATTGACTGATTGATTGATCCTAGTCTGGTGTTGTCAATGTATAGCAACAGCCAATAAGGCCAACTAAACACTAGGCATAATAATAATGGTATTTGTTAGGTGCTTACTATGTGCTAAGAACTGTACTAAGTGCTGAGGTAGATATGAGATAATTGGGTCAGTCACAGTCCCTATCCCATAGTAGCTACACAGTCTAAGTAGGAGGGAGAACAAGTATTTTATCCCTCCAATTTAAAGATGAGGAAACTGAGGTACAGAGAATTAAGTGACATGCCCAAGGACACACAACAAGCAAGTGGCAGAGCCGGAATTGAAGCCCAGGTCCTCTGACTCTCAGGCTCATGCTTTTCATTAGGCCACACAGCTTCTAGGGAGCACATAAAAGGGAGAAACAAAACATAAAGCGGAGTTTTGCCACACAAAAATTGTGGCATTTGTTAAGCCCTTACTAGGTGCCAATCACTTTGTAAAACTGTGAGACAGCCATACTGGAATAATTGCAGGCAGACTTTGGTTGTGTTGTTCTAGAAAGGACAGAATAGAGGGGGAGAAGGTAGAGAAGGCTGTCCAAGAAGCTGAAGGGGATAGAGCAACCATCATAAAGTTTGAAAAGGTTAAGACTCTTCCATCTGAAAAGGCACAGGTTGAGAGGGGACAGATGGAACTTTTCAACATAAGGAATTTTTGTTTCCCAAATCCCATAGCATGAGGACAAAGGACACCCCATTGATATTTGCACTGTGAGAAGCTGAATCCTTGACTGGAAGCGCTGGGGCTCTGGCCCAGTAATAGCGTTGTGGATCTCTTGGTGTTTATTTATATGTGTTTCATCTTGGTCTAAACAAGAAGTTCCTTCTTTTTTCCTTTTTATGGTCGATCTCAGCTGCTACCGGGAAGTTGTTACTGTGTTAGAGGAATGTGCAAATATGCATTTTCTTAAGGCTTCACCGATATCCAAGAATGCTCGCATTCATAGAGGTGGGTGAATTTCACAACCCAAGTGGACTTTATCTCCAACCTTGACTACTGCACTCAATATTTTCCTTTTTGAAAATGCCCACCTTAAAGGTGCATCAACGTCACATAGAATGGAACTTATTCTCCAACTCAGTTTTAGAAAACTGATGGGATTATTAAGTTTAATACTAAATGAGGAAAAATAGTGTTGGTCTTTTTTAATAAAACCTTTCACCACCTTTTTGTTCCCAGCCTAAAAAAGAAATCTATGGGGTTGTGTCCTTTGGCATATATGCGTGTACATAGGTTTGGCATGCATTCTGCTTTCCAAATGTTCTAAAGAATAGAAAGTTCATTCATTCATTCAATCGTATTTATTGAGCGCTTACTGTGTGCAGAGCACTGGACTAAGTGCTTGGGAAGTCCAAGTTGGCAACATAGAGAGACGGTCCCTACCCAACAGCGGGCTCACAGTCTAGAAGGGGGACACAGAGAACAAAACAAAACATATTAACAAAATAAAATGAATAGAATAAATATGCACAAATAAAATAAATAGAGTAATAAATTCGTACAAACATCTATACATATATCCAGGTGCTGTGGGGAGGGGAAGGAGGCAAGGGAGGGGGGATGGGAAGAAAGTTGTGAACTGGGGGTGATGATGATGATGATGATGATGATGATGATGATGATGATGATGATGATGATGATGATAGCTGTGGTATTTGCTAAGCACTTATTATGTGCCAGGCACCTAACTCATCACTGGGGTGGATACAAGCAAATCAGGCTGGACACAATCCCTGTCCCACATGGGGCTCACAGTCTTAATCTCCATTTTACCGATATGGTACTGAGGCACAGAGAAGTGAAGTGACTTGTCCAAGGTCACACAGCAGACAAGTGGAAGAGCCGGGATTAGAACCCAGGTTCTTCTGACTCCCGGGCCCATGTTCTATAATGGTGTTGACAACGGAGTCCCTCTCAACACTACATTCATGTTCTTGCTGGGACCACGAAGGCAGCAAATGAGTAGATGGGCAAAGGTGCAGCACGCTGTCAAGTGCACACAAGAATTTTTCCTACAGAACCCTTTTACAGCCCAAGCGAACATAGCTGAGGCAGTCCTACAACACCACAGAGCAAGTGGTTGCTGGGAAAACCACCTTGGGAGCTGCTGTGGTCTTCGCCACCCACATTAGCCAGCTATTTTCAGGATTTCTACTGAGCTTTTTCATCACATGAAGAAAACTAGGTGGTTCTTTTTTTTTTATGGTATTTATTAAGCACTTACTATGCACCAGATACTGTTCTAGGTACTGGATCAGGTACAAGCTAATCAGTTTGGACAGAGTCCCTGTCCCAAATGGGGCTCAGAGTCTTAATCCTCATTTTACAGATGAGGTAACTGAGGAACAGAGAAGTGACTTGCCTAAGGTCACTCAGTAGCTATGTGGAGGGGTGGAGATTAGAACCCAGGACCTTCTGACTCCCAGATCTGTGCTCTATCCACTCAGCAATACTGCTTCTTGTTCTTTTTTCAGAAGCTTTCACCATTGATGGCAATAGCCCCAGCAGCAGTTTCACCCCAACATTGCAGTCTGGAGGGGGCCAGATGAGGGGTTTATTCATTCAACAGCATTTATTTGAGGGCTTACCATGTGCAGACCTCTGTACTAAGCAGTTCAGAAAAAACAATACAATAGAGTTGGTAGACACCCCCTCGATTAACTTGCATCTACCCCAGTGCTAATCCAGCGCTTGGAACAGTGCCTGGCACATAGTAAGAACTTCACAAATACCATGCAAAAAGACCCCTGCCCACAAGGAGCTTACAGTCTAGGTAAAGGGAAGGTTAAGAATAATATGGTACTTATAGTTTGTTGGACAAGAAGAATTAGAGAGTCAAAAGCCTACATGGTCACCAGCTTCCTCATTTCCTGTTGCAGCCCTCCAAACCAGGAGCATTAAATAATTTGAAGCAAATGGCACTCTGCTTCAAACCCTTGGTGAGGCAGCTAGGTTGGCCCAGGGCTCGGTCAGTGCTGCCCAGCTTGGCCATCATGCTGGGCAAGACTGTTGGACACTTGTGAATGACTCTGGGCAGACCGATCCAAAGAAAATCCAGCTTCCCCTTCCCTCAGGTTGCTCAATTTCCTCATTTTCTGACATCGTAAGTTTTCCCACCCTGTAAAAATGAATTAATAAATCTCTCAGCTTTTCTGGCATCTCATTGATTCTTTCTCAGAGCCCTCCCTTCCAGGCACACTGGAGGGGCTGCTCTGGGAATTACTCATTGCAAATGAATTGCGTGGTAGTAACCGCAAAGGGTCACAAATGAAGTACACATAGGTTACAAGAGCCACCAAGGGGCTTTTGGGAAACTTTTGAATTTCCTTTTCCAGGAAAATTTCAAAACTCTCTTTTTTCTCAGTATAAATGTTAATTCCCTGAATCCATACCCACCGCCCTGACTCCTCATCCATCCTCAGCTGACTGTCCCATCCTAGGTAATAGAAATTCTGATTTTTAGGTTTAATGCTTTCAGTGAACCCTAAATTATGGTTTTGCTTCAATAGAAGTTCTGTGGGTTTTAAAATGATCTAAAGAGTGCTTCTGACCTTAGGTGACTCCAGAAAAGCAAGTTGCATCCCTAAGATTCATTGAAATTAATATCTATTTATGGTTATTTTAAATTTGTTTTAGTGGTTCCTAGTAAACTACTGTCTTACATTAAGTAGGTCTGCAGATCACCCAAGGGTCTTTTCAGTCTCATTCCCATATGCGTGGAGATCATCTTCATCATCATCATCATCATCATCAATGGCATTTACCCAGAGCTTAGAACAGTGCCTAGCACATAGTAAGCACTTAACAAATACCATAATTATTATTATTATTACTGAATGCTAACTATACACAGAGCACTGTACTAACTGTTTAGGAGAGTACAACAAAGTTGGCAGATACGTTCCCTGCCCACAAAAGCTTACAGTCTAGCCAGGGAGACAGGCATGAATATAAATGAATAATTCATATAATTTAAAGATATATACATAAATCCTATGGGATTGAGGTGGGGAAAATATCAAATGCCCAAGTGTCATAGATCAAAATGCATAGACAATGTAGAAGGGAGAGGGGCCAGGGAAAAGAGGGCTTAACCACTTGGTGGAGATGGCTTTTTCCTTGTTGTTGTTTTATCATATTTGTTAAGCGCTTACTATGTGCCAGACCCTGTACTAAGCACTGGGGTAAATACAAGCGAATCAGGTTTGACACTGCCCATATCCTACATAGGGCTCAGTCTTAATCCTCATGTTACAGATGAAGTGACTGAGGCACAGAGAAGTTAAGTGACTTGTCCAAAGTCACACGGCAGATGAGGAGGGATTAGAACCCAGGTCCTTCTGACTCCCAGGCCTGTGCTACTCTGCTTCTCATCAAGATGCGACCTTAATAAGGCTTTGAAGTTGGGGAGAGTGATGGTCTTACATATATGGATAGGGAGGGAGTTCCAGACTAGGTGGAGGATGTAGGACAAGGGTCAGCAGTGAGATAGACAAGATCAGAACACAGTGAATAAGCTGGTACTAGAGAAGTGAAGTGTGAGGGCTGGGCTGGATAGCACTTCAGATCCATGGCATCATGTGTGGATACAGCCTTACATACACGGAGAAACAGCGATCTCTGAATTCGTGTCAAAGAATGTCTGGGAGGGACCCTTAGCCTGGCCAGGGCAGCAAACAAACATTTGGGGAAGGAATTGACCAGACAAGAGAGACAGTCCCTTAATGATAATCATAAAAATAATAATAATAACAGTAATAATAGTATTTGTTAAGTGCTTACTATGTGTTAGGCATTGTACTAAGCACTGGGGTGAATACAAGCAAATTGGGTTGGACGTAGTCCCTCTCCCACATTGGGCTCACATTTTTAACCCCCATTTTACAGATGAGGAAACTGAGGCACAAAGAGTTAAGGCCTATAGGCAGAGGAAATCTGAGTTTTGAAAGGAGCCCTGACTGGTCATCCCCAGTACAGCCCAAACTGGGCCACGAGGTCTGTGGCAACAGACAACTGAAGGGGGTCATGGAGCCAGGCTCTGGGCTGATTTTTCTTGTAAAGTGAAAAGATGCGTTGTGGAGAATTTTCCCCATGGAACCATTAAAGAAAAACTTATAGGAAAAGTATCTGACAGATAGCTTAAACTTTTTTTATCCATATTTGTTAAGTGTTTAATATGTGCCAGGCACTGTACTAAGCACTGGAGCAGGCCCAAGATAATCATGTTGGACAAAGACCATGCCCCTCATGGAGCTCACAATCATAATCCCCATTTTACATACGGATGAGTTCACTGAGGCCTAGAGAAGTTACTTGGCAGAGTCTGAATTACAACCCAGGCCCTTCTGACTCCTAGGTCTGTGCTCTATCCACTAGCCCACACTGCTTCCCCAGCTACCTGCAGATAACTAACTGCTCACTCCCCGAAGCTCACCATGTCCCACAGACAATGATGTCCAAATTGTTGTTCTACAGACAGTGAAGAGCCAGCCTAGCCAGTTCTTGGACAATATGAGGCAAGGCCCCCATCCCATCCAGTAAGAGATGAGTATATTATGGGGAACCATCTAGATTTATCCCCAGAAAGCATACCAGGGGGTTCCGGGTGATATAATGGCTGGTGGGGGTACCCAGAATCCTCTAGCACAGAGAGGACAATTATGATCTCTCCACGATGCCTGGAGCTTTGGTTTAGGAGATCTTTCAGCGCTACTTAAGAGCCCCCACCTTCCTCCAGCAACTAAGTGGCTCCATTATTGGTGTTGCCTTACCTAACCCAAATGTTTCCCCCTCTATTTTAATATTTTTAAGACCATAAGTGATGCCACTCTAGGGACAGACCCACAGTCCATCCAACCTAGAATTCCATTTCTGACCATGGTAACAGGACCCTTGAAGGAATCGTACAATGGCTGCCCTTCTGGAGAGTCAGCCTTATGGTTAGTCATGGACATTATCACATCCCTAACTTTCCCTCTAGTAACCCACTAAGGACTGCTCATCCATGAACCTCTCCCTCTTTACCTTGTTCACTTTATCTGCCCACACAACTTCCAGTGAGAACTAGCTCTCCTCTGGGGGAAGAAGTGCTTCCTTCCATTTATTTTGAACCTACCCATTGCAAACGTTAATGAGTGTCCCCTTCCTGGAAAGACAAGTGAATCAGGTCTGGGGAAACCATATGAAATCAAACAATGCTGCTTGATTAAAAGCCCTTGCCTTGGATTTACCTGGTACTGGAGACCTACAGGGGCCTTTTACCTATGAATAGAATGAAGGAACTGGATTCTCTACAAAAGATCCTCTCTCAAGTGTACAAATACAGGGAAAGAGCCATAGAGGCTGCTGCTTTTGGAGTCATGACCCTACTTTGTTGCAATACCACACGAGCTTATGTAATAGACAACAGATAGCATATCACACATCTGGCTTGGTGTCCTTGGTTAGGCAGCAGTGTCAATTGAAATATTTGCTCACAGCAGAACTGATAAAACTGAATAGCTGAAAGTGTTTTGAAAACTTCAAATAAAGTTTTTACTAAACCAGTTTAGCCAATGTTTCATATTATTAAATTCACCTAATTGGTTGCAGGAAACTAATGTTTCTAAATAAAATTAAACAGCATCTCTTGTGACTTCTGAGTGGTGCTAATTTTCAGCAAATGTGACATGCACAAAAGACTGGGAAACAATCTTTCCTTAATTAAAATGGTTTAAAGGTTTTAAAGCTTTAAAACTTTACCTGTTTATAGGACTTTGCTATTGTCATTATCCCGGTCATCACCATGATCATCCTCATTCTTACCTTCAGGATTTAAACTTGTGTTTGTCCCTTGGATAGAGCATGTATGAATGATCATCCTCAGTCTTACCGTCAGGATTTAACTTGTGTTTCTCCTTTGGGTAGAGCATATATCTGTGGGGATCCTAACAAAACGAAAGATGTAGTTCCTGCAGTTGTGGAATTTACAGGAGGCAGTTGGTGTTCGCCAACTTGTCTTCTGGGTGATGTTGGACAAGTCACTTGACCACCCCATGCCTTAGTTTCCCCATCAATAAAATAAGGATAATAATACCTGACCCTACCTTGCAAGGGTGTTGTTGGGGCTATAGTAAAATAAGTAACGTAAGGTGTTTCGCTACTAAAGGCACTAAATAGAACTCACTTAGAATGTGACCCCCATGTGGGAAAGGGACTGCATCCACCCTGATTATCTTGTGTCCCTCCCAGCACTTAGACCAGTGCTTGATTCACACAGTAAGCACTTAATAATAATAAGAATGCTACAGTTTCCAGAAACTAAACCTTCAGGTGAAAATAACAGAAACATTCTCACAGGTTCCCAAGACATTTTCCAAGGGATTCTCTCAGGATGACTCATGGATCACTTAAATGGGTACACAACAAAGAAGGGCCTTCCTAAGATTCGAAGGACTACAAAATGATTGGTCCTCAAGAGACCGTCCTTGATCATATCCAACAGTTGAAAGCATTACTTTTGGGGGCATTATTGGGGCATTTCCTTTGATTGGTTCCCCCAGATAGGAACTTATTAGTGGACACATCTGCCAATCTGCCTGTTGAGGATCTGACTGGCAGGGGGGAAAGAAGATGGCAGCAACAGCTGCAGCCTTTGCCAAGAATTTCATGTTTCATCATTAAAAATACCCTAGAATCCCTGATGAAAACGGGATTGGGTTTTTGTTTTAAAATGTGCAGAATGAAAACTGTGAAGTCCAGCTGGGTCTGGGCCAGGAACAAAGAGTAGTGGGAGGTGGGGTGGGGGCTGGAGTGGGGGCCTCCCTAACATAGTTCAGGTTCAAAGCTTGCTCCCAGGAGTTTGCTCCAGCCAAGCCATCGGCTCCAGCTCAGGGCGTTCCTGAGAGGAAGTGGTGCATTCCCAGGGAAAGAAAGATTCCATCCTATTGGTTTCCCCTGTCCTGCCTGCTCTCTTCTCTAGTACAGGCAAAAGTGACATTTAAAGAACTTGGAAAGCGCTGTAGCCCGCTATGCTGGCCTGATGGCCGCAAACCTGAAAGGGATTCACCAAATAGCAGGATCACTGCCTGGAAAGTTGTGGTTACTTGGTGGAACCAGAAAGATGTAGTTTAGCAAAGAGGAGAGTGGAGAGCATTCAAGGTATGGGGAGGGTGAATTCCATGCTTCAGAAGTGAGGGAATCATACAAAGGGGATGGTGAGCAGGTTGGCTAGCACTGAGTTGTGGTGTCATGAGAAAAGAGAGCTGAGATGTCATATAGTGAGCTGCATACCCACAGTTTACTCAACTTATCCCACAGATACACACAAGAAATTTAAAGCATGGGACATTTTAGGATTAGGCTAGGTTTAGGGTGCTGATACAGATCAGGTGCTGGTAAATCCTACTGGTGCTGGAATGAATGGGAGGATGAATAGATAGATGGGTACATGAACTGTAGACTGTACAATCAATCAATCAATCAATCAATCGTATTTATTGAGCGCTTACTATGTGCAGAGCACTGTACTAAGCGCTTGGGAAGTACAAATTGGCAACATATAGAGACAGTCCCTACCCAACAGTGGGCTCACAGTCTAAAAGGGGGAGACAGAGAACAAAACCAAACATACTAACAAAATAAAATAAATAGAATAGATATGTACAAATAAATAAATAAATAAATAAATAGAGTAATAAATATGTACAACCATATATACATATATACAGGTGCTGTGGGGAAGGGAAGGAGGTAAGATGGGGGGGATGGAGAAGGGGACGAGGGGGAGAGGAAGGAAGGGGCTCAGTCTGGGAAGGCCTCCTGGAGGAGGTGAGCTCTCAGCAGGGCCTTGAAGGGAGGAAGAGAGCTAGCTTGGCGGATGGGCAGAGGGAGGGCATTCCAGGCCCGGGGGATGACGTGGGCCGGGGGTCGATGGCGGGACAGGCGAAAGCGAGGTACGGTGAGGAGATTAGCGGTGGAGGAGCGGAGGGTGCGGGCTGGGCAGTAGAAGGAGAGAAGGGAGGTGAGGTAGGAGGGGGCGAGGTGATGGAGAGCCTTGAAGCCCAGGGTGAGGAGTTTCTGCCTGATGCGCAGATTGATTGGTAGCCATTGGAGGTTTTTGAGGAGGGGAGTGATATGCCCAGAGCGTTTCTGAACAAAGATAATCTGGGCAGCAGCATGAAGTATGGACTGAAGTGGAGAGAGACACGAGGATGGGAGATCAGAGAGAAGGCTGGTGCAGTAGTCCAGACGGGATAGGATGAGAGCTTGAATGAGCAGGGTAGCAGTTTGGTTGGAGAGGAAAGGGCGGATCTTGGCAATGTTGCAGAGCTGAGACCGGCAGGTTTTGGTGACGGCTTGGATGTGAGGGGTGAATGAGAGAGCGGAGTCGAGGATGACACCAAGGTTGCGGGCTTGTGAGACGGGAAGGATGGTAGTGCCGTCAACAGAGATGGGAAAGTCAGGGAGAGGGCAGGGTTTGGGAGGGAAGACAAGGAGTTCAGTCTCGGACATGTTGAGTTTTAGGTGGCGGGCAGACATCCAGATGGAGATGTCCTGAAGGCAGAAGGAGATGCAAGCCTGGAGGGAGGGGGAGAGAGCAGGGGCAGAGATGTAGATCTGGGTGTCATCAGCGTAGAGATGATAGTTGAAGCCGTGGGAGCGAATGAGGTCACCAAGGGAGTGCGTGTAGATTGAGAACAGAAGGGGACCTAGCACTGAACCTTGGGGAACCCCCACAGTACGAGGATGGGAGTGGGAGGAGGAGCCTGCAAAAGAGACTGAGAAAGAACGACCGGAGAGATAAGAGGAGAACCAGGAGAGGACGGAGTCTGTGAAGCCAAGGTCAGATAGCGTGTTGAGGAGAAGGGGGTGGTCCACAGTGTCAAAGGCAGCTGAGAGGTCGAGGAGGATTAGGACAGAGTATGAGTCGTTGGATTTGGCAAGCAGGAGGTCATTGGTGACCTTTGAGAGGGCAGTTTCCGTGGAATGAAGGGGACGGAAGCCAGACTGGAGGGGGTCGAGGAGAGAGTTGTTGTTGAGGAATTCTAGGCAGCGAGTGTAGACAACTCGTTCAAGGAGTTTGGAAAGGAATGGTAGGAGGGATATGGGATGATAACTGGAAGGTGAGGTGGGGTCAAGAGAGGGTTTTTTTAGGATGGGAGACTGTAAGCTCATTATGAGTAGGGAATGTGTCTGCTAATTTCTCTTGTAAAGTACTCTCCCAAGTTCCTAGAACAGTGCTCTGCACATAGTACGTGCTTGATAAACACCACTGATTGATGGATGGATGAATGAATGAATGGAATAGCTGCTATTGCTGCCACCAAAAACCATGACTGGAACCTCAGCGACTCCTGAGACACCTTGTCCAACTCCCCCTTTTTTTCCCCTGGAGACAGGGGGCTGGACCCAATGGTCTCTTGCAGTTCTGCCCAGTGCAGAGCACTGTTCTAGGCCTTTGGGAGGGGGGACATGCAGAAAAAGAACAATCCCTGCCCATAAAGAGTTTTTAATCTAGTATCTGAAACTGAACAAGTTAGGAAATTTGTCAGATCCCTTTCCCCTTTTTGCAAATTATATGTGGAATCACTGCTTTAAACATATAAGGTGTGTGTGCCACCATCAAAATGATTATCCAGTATTTATTGAGAGCCCAAGGGGTTCAAAGCCCAGTTCTAGGAGCAGTTTGTCCAGGGTGCTGTGTTTTACAGAATATGCACTCATTATATATGCACTCATTACATAATGAAATCACAATTTTGTGCCAGAATGTTTGATCCCTTTTATTTCAAAGATGTTATATCTGAATCAGCTTGACCATATTCCTTATGGTATGCACATATGGAAAGGCCACAGACAGTTTCCACTGATATTAATCAGGCCTCCTCCCTTGAAATATGTTTCAAGGGACAGTTTCCTTAATGTCTGGATTTCCCTGGGAGAAATCCATTTGCAGAATTTGGAGGAGTCCAGATGTTGGCTTCCCTCCTCTTTGGTCCCTTCCAGAGGATAAGGGAGCTTTGAGGATGTTCCGCACACTTCTCCCATACTCTATCCTCTCCTAGTCTTCTCTCTTTTGCATTTCAGTGAGATTCTTCTGGTTGAGGAGGGGACGTTGCTCTGCCTTGTCAGTTCCTGGTCCCCAAACTTGCCACCTGAACTGTGTCAGGGCTTGTAGGGAGACAGGCTGCACACTCACCTTGCAAATAATAATAATAATAATTACGGTACTTGTTAAGTGCTTACTATGTGCCAAGCATGGTTCTAAGCTGTGGGATAGATACAACTTAGGTTGAACACAGTCCCTGTCTCACATGGGGCTCATAGTCTAAGTAGGAGGGAGTAGGATTTAATCCTCATTTTACAGATGTGGTAACTGAGGCCCAGAGAAGTTAAGTGACTTGCCCAAGGTCACACAGCACACATGTGATGGAGCCAGGATTAGAACCCAGGTCCTTCTACTCCCAGGCCGATGCTCTTTCCAGAGGACTCCTTGAGGGCCTCAGCCAACTAGGTGAGTTTCAGTGGTTGCTTTTCACACTTCTGTTGGTGAACAACACAGAGCAGGTAAGGACTGTTGGACAGAGAAGGTAAGAATTGACTGTCTGTCTATGCTACCAAATCGCTGAATCACACTATCCCAGAGCCTCAGAACCTGCAGCCCTAAGCTTCCCACTGCTGAATTTCACAACCCCACTTGAAATGGAAGCAATGCCCGTTAACAATCAAGGCTCAGCACACAGTGTCCCACAGTGCTCAGCTGGCCAAATCAAGGCTCCACCATCCTGTTGGCCTCCAGCAGGAGAGACTACCCTCTCTTTCTCCAGTCATAGTTTGCCTATCGTATAACTTCTCCAGGAAAACAAGTCCACAAGTTTGCACTGTAGACTGCAGCTGAATTGAACTGAAGGGCATCTTTGTTTCAGTTGATACAGTACAGATTTGCACATACTCTACCACCAGAAAACTGGAATCAATCAATCAATTGTATTTATTGAGCTCTTATTGTATGCACAGCACCGTACTAAGCACTCGAGGGAGTACAATATAACAGAGTTGGTAGACACGTTCCCTGCTCACAGTTGGCTTACAATCTAAATATAAATGTTAAAATAAATAAACTGTGGCTCTGTACATATAAGTGCTAAGAGGCTGAAGGAGGGATGAATACCAAATGTCCAAAGGGTACAGATCCAATTGCATAGATGATGTAGAAGGGAGAGAGAGTAGGGGGAAGAGGACTTAATCAGGATATACCTCATGGAGGAATTGTGACTTTCTCCATGAGCATATAAACTCATTAAGGGCAAGGATTGTATTTTGGGCCTCTGTTATACTTTCAAGCACTTAATATAGTACATTTCTCCCATAGGGTGCTCAATAAATACCATTACAACTAATACTGCCAGTCGGGATTGCTTGAGGAATTCCCATACAGGGATCTTTTTTTTAAATCTCATTACTGTTCCTACTGTCCTGTGACAATTGATGAGAAAGCAAAATTGGTATGGATACACTGAAGTCACAGTGCTGCTATGCTGCCACCATCAAGCTATACCCACTCCCTCCCATCCCCTACTTCATGGATCCCTCCAGATGAAATTTGAAGTGTGTTTCTGGGACTTTTGATGCCTCACTCCCACCACAGAATTGTCCAAGTGCAGAAATTTCAAGTGCGGCTTCTTGAGTCAATCAATATTTGGTGAGTGTTTACTGTGTGCAGAGCACTATACTAAGCACTTGGGAGAGTGCAATATAACAACAAAGCAGAGTTGGTAGACACATTCCCTGCCCATAGTGAGCTTACTGTCTAGAGGGGGAAACAGATAATATAAATAAATTACAGATATTTACAAAAGTGCTTTGGGGCTGAGACCAGGGGGTTGGGGGGCAAATCAGGGTGACACAGAAAGGAGTGGAAGAAAAGGAAATGAGGGCTTTAGTCAGGAAAGGCTTCTTGCAGGAGATGTGCCTTCAATAAGAATTTGAAGGTGGGGAGAGTAATGGTCTGTGGATATGAAGAGGGAAGGCATTCCAAGCCAGAGGCAAGACGAGGGCAAGAGGCTGGCAGCAAGAGAGACGAGATGAGGGCACAGTAAGAAGGTTAGGATTAGAGGAGCGAAGTGAGTGGGCTGGGTTGTAGTAGGAGAGTAGTGAGGTGAGGTAGAGGGGGCAAGGTGATTGAGTGCTTTAAAGAGAACGGTAAGGAGTTTCTGTTTGATGCCTAGTTGGATGGGCAACCACTGGAAGTTCTTGAGGAGTGGGAAAATATGGATCTAATGTTTTTGTAGAGCAATGATCCGGCATTTAAGCCAGCCTTGGAGGTCAGGGAGGTAGACATGGAGCACAGCTGGAACCCCAAGGACTGTTGGTCCTAACAGTCACTCCAAACTGGCTGTGCTTACACAAGGCAGGGTGTTCATGCTCCAGGGATTTTCCGATGTCTTGGCTATCCCAGGCCATGTGATACTGAGTTTAAATCTGCAGGGTGAAACATATCACTGGGACCATTCACCAGATCATTCATTCAAGACAAAAAAACTCTTCTAGCTGTGCTACCCATTCAGACTCATAGGCATGGTTTTGTTTTTGTTTTTTTATGGTATCTGTTAAGTGCTTACTATGTGCCAGGCACTGTACTAAGCGCTGGGGTAGATGCAAGCTTAACAGGTTGGACACAGTTCCTGTCCCACATGGGGATCACAGTCTTATTCCCCATTTTACAGATGAGGTAACTGAGGCCCAGAGAAGTTAAGTGACTTGTCCAAGGTCACACAGCAGACAAGTGGCAGAGCCGGGATTAGAACCTAGGTCCTTCTGATTCCTGGGCCCATGCTCTATCCACTAGACCATGCTGCTTCCCTTGTTTGCCTCCCCTGTTAGAGTGTCAGTGCCTTGTAGGCAGGAAACGTGTCACTTCATTATTCTGTATTTCCTAAGCACCTAGTACAGTACACTGCACCAAACGGAAGCTCAAAAAATGCTGCTGCTGCTACTACTACTACTAAATTATTTAGAGAATTTGCTAACCCGGACTTGCCCTGGCGGCCTCGCCTGTTTGTAGTCAGGGCACCTGGAAACCCATACAACCACAACATTCTCATCATGACTCTGATCAGCAGCAATATGTTTCACCTCTGATCACCCTGAATTGACTGAGCCACTCCTGGATGCAGAGTTCTTTACTGAGTGCTTGAAAACATAACATAGAACGAAGAGTTACAGTCCCTGCCCTTAAGGAAATTACAAACAAATAAGGGTGAAGCATGGCCTAGAACTAAAAGTTACAGTCCCTGCCCTTAAGGAGATTACAAACAAATAAGGGTGAAGCATGGCCTAGTGGCAAGGGCACGGGCTTGGGAGTAGGAGGTCATGGGTTCTAATCATGACTCTGCCACCTGTCTGCTATGTGACCTTGGGCAAGTCACTTAACTTCTCTGTGCCTCATCTGTAAAATGGGGATTAAGACGGAGAGCCCCATGTGGGACAACCTGATCACCTTGTATCAACCCCAGAGCTTAGAACAATGCTTGGCACATAAGTGCTTAACAGATACCATAATTATTATTATGGATACAAAATTGCAACACATTGCACACACAAACTGGCTACAGGAATAGTAACATATACGCAAAAAGGGATTAGATTAATAAATGAACAGACATTCAAAGTAATAGTGGCCTTCATCTACTCCTGGAAGTCTCATTTTTTTAAGGTATTTGTTGATGATGATGATGGTATTTGTTAAGTGCTTACTATGTGCCAGGCACAGTACTAGGTGCTGGGTTGGATACTAGCAAATCGAGTTGGATACAGTCTCTGTCCCATGTGGGGCTCACAGTCACAACCTCCATTTTACAGATGAGGTAATTGAGGCACAGAGAAGTGAAGTGACTTGCCCAGGGTCACTCAGCAGACAAGTGGCAGAGCTGAGATTAGAATCCATGACCTCTGACTCCCAGGCCTGCGATCTATCTATCTATTATGCCATGCTGCTTCCTCGAAGCATGTAGTATGTGCCAGGCACTGAACTATGTACCGGGTAGATACAAGCTAATCAGGTTGGACACAGTCACTGTACCACATGGAGCTCACAGTCTTAAATCTCCATTTTATAGATGAGGTAACTGAGGCACAGAGAAGTGACGTGACTTGCCCAACATCACACAACAGACAAGTGGTGGAGCCGGACTGAGAACCCAGGTCCTTCTGACCTCAGGTTCTAACCACTAGGACACACTGTTTCTCCGTGAAGAATGACTTTAACACTGAAAGCCAATCTAACCTTATTCACAACTGATACCTCCTGACAGGGTCAGACTACTTCCAGGTGACAGGTGGAAGAAATTCCCAGTACTCCAGGTCACTGGCAGGAGCTTCTAAAGGTGTGACACCCCTATAAGGTGTAGCTAGGGGGTTAGAAACACCACTGCTCCCTAACCTACCCTTTCACACATACCCCCTACCAGAACAGTACAAAGCATGCAGCATTTCCCACAGATCACTCAGCAGTCAATCACATTTATTAAGCACTTTTTGCAGGGCACTGTACTAAGATCTTGGGGAGAGCATAATATAACTGAGTTGGTAGACACAATCCCTGCCCACAACAAGCTTACAGAGGAGACAGGCATTAATAAAAATAAATAATTACAGATGTGTACATAAGTGTTGTGGGAATGAGTTGGGTGGTGAACAGAGGGTGAAAATCCATGTGCAAGGGCAATGCAGAAGGGAGTGGGAGAAGAAGAAATGAGAGCCCAGTAGGGGAAGACCTCTTGGAGAACTGGTTTTAATAGACTTTGAAGGTGGGGAGAGTGATCGTTTGTTGGATACGAAGAGGAAGGGTGTTCCAGGCAAGAAGCAGGACACGGGTGAGGGGTCAGTGGTGAGACAGATGAGATTGAGGTAGAGTGAGTAGGTTGGCAATACAGGAGCAAAGTGGGCAAGCTGGGTTGTAGTAAGAAATCAGGAAGGTACAGTAGGAGGGGGCAAGCTGACCGAGTGCTTTAAAGCCCAAAAGTCCTCAGGAATAGTTTCTCCACCTCTCAGGAAAACAAGTAACATACTCCCCTCCACAAAGAACGCAGCATCTTTAAAAAAAAATTTAACATGCATAATTAGAAAAAAAAATTAGATAACCACAAATCAAGACAAAATCTAGTGCCTAGTTCAACACTTCACATTTGCTTTTCCCAACTTCCCATCTCCTTGATGAACAGAGCAAACCACTGACTTCTCCATCATATTATTTCTCCCTCCCAAGCCCTGTGGCAAGAAACACAGGCCACCAAGTCTAAGGGTAGCCCATTGATATTTCCCTGCCAGAGCCCTCTGTCTCCCAGTCCTGGCAGTTCCCTCTTCCTGTCTTCTTCTCCCCTCCCCCATCTCGTCAGCCACCCAACAGCCAGTCTTGTCTGGCCCTATTGCATCCCCATCCAAAGGGTCCTCATTCTGGGCAGAGGAAACAGAATGGTACCCCATGGAAGGAGGAGAAATGGTAAAGAAGAAGGCAACAACCTAGCCCCCTTCAACCTCCCCCTCCCACCCCTCTCCTTTCTCATCCTATGGTTCAGCCCTGCCCTGTGGGTGTCAAGGCCCACATTATCACCCTGCACATGAAAACCAGTTACAATGGATTTTCCATATTATACTTGGAGATTGTATAATTACAGCATGCTGAAACACTTAATCACAATAATAGAAAAGTCCCCAATTCACAAAGCCTGATTTTACTTTGTGTGCCCTTAATTAATTTAGGACCCCGAAGATATTTGGGAGGTCAGCTTTTCAAAAGGTGGTCTGGTCTCATTCCACAGAAATAAACACCAGGACCAAGAAACCACACAGGTGCAAAATGGGCACCACACCCCTACCCCAACCTAACTACTCTCAGAAGTGGCCACTGGGATAAGCAGTTGATTGCACTCACAACAGAAGATTACAAGCTCTCTTAAACACTGCTTCCCCGGCACTGTTGATTTTTAACCAGTTACAAGGAAGTCTAGAGAATTCAGCCCAAAAGAAGGATCGGGAAAACATTAGAACCTGTGTTCTAATCTCGACTCTGCCACTTGTCTGCTGTTTGATCTTGATCGGGGTGGATTCCTGGCTGATTCATGTCATGAAAAACACTTTCTTTCTCAGGCCAAGCAGAGACCTGTATTTGCCACCAAAGTCTTTAATTAAAATCAGCCTGGGCCAGCTGCTCTCCCTTACCATGCTGCTGAAAAGGGACAGCTGCCTCCATCTGCAACCCATGTCAGAGAGGGTCAAGACCAGTTTCCCCAGGTCACCGCTTCTAGCGAAGTGGGTAAGAGTTAATGCAGATTCAGAACCTATAGGGAGTGTCAGGGTGAAGCTGGGCTGCACTTGTGTTTGGAGCTTGGGCTAGGTTTCGCCTGAATGACCTTCTTACACTGATTAAGTGACATCTTTGTTGTTGTTTTTATTTTAACATTTTTTTGTTTTTCCATTCATTTTTGGCTCAACTGAAGCATAACACCAATTAAAATTAGATTAGGAATAAAATGTCCATTTTTCAAAATAAACCATAATTCTCAAATGTGTTCTCTCAGTACTTATTAAAAAATGTGATTTGCTTGCATTGGGCAACTACTTCAAAAGACAGCTCCAGCGTATCCAAACTTCATAGTATTTTCATGCCTTTCTGTTTCTTTATTATTCAAAGTCCCTGTTTGTAGCTGCCATCATAAGGCACTAGAAAGTTACATCACAGAAAGCTTGGCTGCAAATATGTAACCTGAGCAAAGTGAATTCACTTAAATGGACTGTGAATTCACTCTAACAACTAGCAATAACAATTTTGTACATACGTAGACCTTTCCTTTCAAGGAATTTCAATCCATTCCCAAACACCTCATTAATCCTCTCGCCCTCTCAGGGTGGGAGAAATGAAGTAGTCTATCCTACATACTGCCCAGATCGTCTTCCTAAAACGTCATCTAGGAAAATCTCCAGTGGCTTCCCATTTCTCTCCACATCAAACAAACCTTTAACTATTAGTTTCAAAGTTTTCCAGGGGTGATTTTCTTCTTTTCTGCTTTCTTCCACTGCTTCAGCCCAGCTTGCACGCTTAACCTTCTCCCAAACTAACTTCATACCTGTTCCTTGTCTTCAACTCTTTCACCTTCAATCCATTATTCATGCTCTTCCCCCTGCACAGAACTCCCTTCTGCTTCAAATCCACCAAACTACATTCCTTCCCATTTTCAAAGCCTTCCTGAAAAGTCACCTTCTCCAATCAATCAAACAACCAAGGGTATTTTTTGATTGGCCATTTTTAGAAGCATCAGGCTACTTTGCTTCTCCTTGAGGGCAGAGAGTGTGCCTACCAACTCTACTGTCTCACACTCTCCCAAGTACTTTAGTACAGTACTCTGCACACGGTAAACTTTTGTGCAAAGTATTGTACTAAGTACTTGGGAGAGTGCAATACAAATAGAGTTGATAAGCAGGATCTCTGCCCTCGAGGAGAAGCAAAGTTATTCATTGGTTAGAGCACAGACCTGTGAGTCAGAAGGACCTGGGTTCTAATCCTGGCTCTACCACTTTTCTGTTGTGTGACCTTGGGCAAGTCACTTTACTTTTCTGTGTTTCAGTTACCTCGTCTGTAAAATGGGGATTAAGACTGTGAGCCCCATGTGTGACAAGGACTGTGTCCAACCTGATTAGAAGTGCTTAACAAGTACCGTAAGAAAAAGAAAAAAGAATTTACAATCTAGAGGAGGAGCTTCCCCAACTAATCCCCATCTCCTTTGTCATGTCACTCCACTAGTCACTCTTAGCACTCATGCATAAACTCACTGTGGGCAGGAAACTTGTCTACCCACACTATTGCAATGTACTCTGAAGGGGCTCGGCACAAATAGAGCACGGGCCTGGGAGTCAGAAGGACCTGTGTTCTAATCTCGACTCTGCCACTTGTCTGCTGTTTGATCTTGAGCAAGTCACTTCACCTCTATGTGCCTCGGTTACCTCATCTGTAAAATGGGGATTAAGACTGTGAGCCCCATGTGTGGCATGTATTGGTACCAGCACTTAGTACAGTGACTGCCACGTAGTAAGCACATAACAAATTCCATTTTCTTCTTCTTCTACTCTCCCAAGCACTTAGTACAGTGCTCTGCACACAGTGAGCACCCAATAGTATTGATTGATTGATAGACTGATTGACGTTTAGTACCTGTTTTTTTGTTCCACTTATTCACTTTGGCAATTTTCTTTTGTTTTTATCAGTTGTATCTATGCTTTACTCTTTTTGTCCATTGTGCATATACATTATATCTCTCCCATGAGGTAATTAGCTCCTCCAGGACAGGGACTGTGTCTTCTATTTCTATTTTTCCAAACACCTTGAAGAATGCTTTGTACTCAGTAGGAACTCAGTAAATGCTGGTGATGATGATGGTGATGAATTATGTCCATTTCACCGATGAGGAAACTGAGGTTGACAGATCTATTGGAAGCAATCTGAAAGAAGCAGTTCTGAGAGTTCGGGTTGTACTTCTGAAGTTAGTATGTGATGCTTCAGACTCCGAGTCCAGTTCCTGATTGATTCAATCCCCCTGTCATGCTTCCAAAAGAAAAATCTCTCCCTGAAAGCTTTTGGAATTCGAATTCTAATAAAAAGATTAGACTCCTTCTCTATTCAATCAGCTGACTGCATTTTGATGTCCCCAGCTGCCCTTAGAGGAAGGTCGGCTGAGATATTACCCAAGAATCCAGAATAGCTCCTTCATGTGGGGTCCTGCTCGAACACTGAATCAGAAAACCCTCATGAATGTCTTTCTCTCCTCTTCCACCTTACCAGACTTTCCTTTTCGATGCGGTAGCTGTCAGGGAAGAGGTTGGAAAACATCATCTGGTCCAGGTACACTTCTCAGAGGAAAAATAGTGAGACGATGGTAACTTTCAAAATTCACAGCTGAAAAGAACCATTCTTCAGCTCAAACTAGAATGAACAAAAACCGACGTCGGTCGTGAATCTGGGGATTCCTTGAATAAAAATGAGTTATTAGACCAACTTGAATTTCTCTTTCTGTTTTGATAAATCTTGCGCTACCTTAATAGGGAACAGTCAGAACCGTGATAAAATGCACTGTTTTCAAAAACACTTTAATCACCAAAGTAGGACAAAAGGAGTCCAAGGACAAGCCAGTCAGGCTGCCAGTTAACTTTCTGTGCCTGCATTGTAAGTCAGTTTTGTATGTGTGATGCTCAAAAGCAAACTCTACCACCAACAGGGAAAATTTGGAGCTCCTATACGATACTGAGTAATTTCATCTGAGCATTAAATTATTTACAGTTGCCAGTCTAATAGGAAAAACTAGAGAACAAATTCACCTCCCTCTCATGCCAAGGACCTTTTCTCTGTCCAAGAACAGGGAAGCTATTGGGTTTACAGTTTTCATGTCAATTAAAATGTTCCGTATAAACATTCCATACTTGTTCAAACAAATGGTCTGCCTGCCAGCGATGATTCAGAAAGAAATACTGTATTATACTCTGAAATAGGCAAATCACATCTATTTTGGACCATGTAAAGAATTACATGCTATTCCTTAGTTGAAGAGTTCATGATTGTCAACTTCTATCTGGCTGATGTAGTCTGTTTTCATACTGTATGAAACTTGTCCAGAAACCAGCTATAACTCTTTCTATTAATTGATAAACAAAGCTATCTAGTCATATGAAATTGGGAGATTTTAGGAGACTTTTTACTTCTTCCAGTTTTTATGTTTATCTACCCATTAGCATAATTTAAACTTTACTAAACCTTAGCCACAGAAAGAGTGAAAATAAATAGCCAGTGTTTGGGAAAAGAAATCCTGAGATCTTGAAAGGAGGGTGCCTTCAAGGGAGTAACCTGGAAATGAAGACGCATAAATCACCAAATTTCTGAAAGGAACACATTTCAGATGTTGCACAATGTCAACTGATGGCTATTAAAAATAATGGGAACCCTGGTGTAAGTGCCAGAAAAACTTGCCCTGTAAAACTGCACAAGCATTTATGCTCAAAGAAGGCCCATGAAATCAGAGTGAAAAGAAAGATGGTGACACTGGAAGATACCACAGAGATAGGCCAGGGAAATGGAAAGGCAAGGGATGACTTCTGAAATCCAAAATTGTATACTCCCCGCTCGGTCGCTTCCCCCACCTCTGGACCGGTCGGATATGGGATGGAGGTGTGGCTGACAGATCTAAATAGGTTAGCAGGCCTGTGAGGGGGGCTTTCCCGTCTGGGGCTCAGGGCTTCAATCTCAGGGGCCAAGTCAGACAAGTTGGACTTCAGTTTGAACAGAGTATCTGTTTTTGGCCTGATGTCTGACCAGGAACAAATGATTTCTGAAGAGACAATGGGAATGGGCCAGTTCTACTCTTCTGCTCTGTTCAGTCTAGTAACCCAAGCCCTATCTTCAAGATTGCCAACTCTCACTCTCCAACCCGTTGAACCGTTTACACAGTGGATCTGCAAAAACTGAGCCTCCCCTGACTGGAGCCTTGTATCCTTGAATCCTGAGCGTTCTGCAGGCAAGCAATGGTAGATTCTGTTGAAAGTTATTTGAGGAAATCGTGGGGCCTAGTGGAAAAAGCACGGGCCTGGGAGTCAGATGGACCTGAATTTATTTGCATTTATTTAGTAGTATTATATTTGTATTTATTTATTTGTATATATTTGTATTGACATCTCTTCATTTGTATTGATGTCTGTCTTCTCCACTCTAGACTGTGAGCTCATTGTGGGCAGGGATTGTCACTCTTTATTGTTGTACTACTTTCCCAAGTGCTTAGTACAGTGCTCTGCACACAGGAAGCGCTCAATAAATACAATTGATGGTGATGATGAGTAAGCACTGGATAAATATAATTGAATGAAATGAATGAATGAGTTCTAATCCCCACTCTGCCACTTGTCGGCTGTGTGACCTTGGACAAGTGACTTCACTTCTCTGTCCCACAATTTTCTCAACTATAAAATTATTCTCCCCATTACTTTGACTGTGAGCCCCATGAGGGATAGGAACTACACCCAACCTGATTAACTTGTATCTATTCCAGCACTTAGAACGCTGCTTGACACAAAGTAAGTGCTTGGCAAATACCATTAAAAATATTGTATTGTAATATTTCATTGAAAAGCAGTGTGGTCTAGTGGATAGGGCATAGGCCTGGGAGTTAGAAGGACCTGGGCTCTAATGCCCACTCCGCCACTCATCTGCTGTGTGACCTTGGGCTAGTCACTTAACTTATCTGTGCCTCAACTACCTCATCTGTAAAACAGGGATTAAGACTGTGCACCCCAAGTGAGATATGGACTAAGTCCAACTTGATTAACTTGTATTTACCCCAGCACTGGCCCTGGCACATAGTAAGCACTTAACAAATAAAAAAAAATAGTCCCTCAAGTGCTCAGTACAGTGCTCTTCACAGAGTAAGCATGAGTGAACACCATCAATTGACTAACTGGAGAGACAGGTTCTTGAATGTTGCTGCTTCCTTCCCTCCTATTCCTCTCTGGTCTCCATCATCTCATTGTCTCAATTCAACCTTAGGCCTAGCTCCCAAAGAGCAACCATAAACCAGGACAATGACCAAAACTTCCCACCACCCATCTGAGGAGTAACCCCAGGCCCCTCCAACATCCCATTCTCCTTTTATCAATCAATCAGTGATATTTATTGAGCACTTACTGTGTGCAGAGCATCGTATAGTGAAACTGCACTCAGTTGGCTGGTCAGGGCCATTTGTGGGGAATAGAACTACTCCCTGTGTTTCTGCTGGGAAATCCTCAGAGGATTAATCAATCAATCAATCAATCAATCGCATTTATTGAGTGCTTACTATGTGCAGAGCACTGTACTAAGCGCTTGGGAAGTACAAATTGGCATTACATAGAGACAGTCCCTACCCAACAGTGGGCTCACAGTCTAAAAGGGGGAGACAGAGAACAGAACCAAACATACCAACAAAATAAAATAAGTAGGATAGAAATGTACAAGTAAAATAAATAAATAAATAAATAAATAAATAGAGGAATAAATATGTACAACCATATATACATATATACAGGTGCTGTGGGGAAGGGAAGGAGGTAAGATGGGGGGATGGAGAGGGGGACGAGGGGGAGAGGAAGGAAGGGGCTCAGTCTGGGAAGGCCTCCTGGAGGAGGTGAGCTCTCAGCAGGGCCTTGAAGGGAGGAAGAGAGCTAGCTTGGCGGAGGGGCAGAGGGAGGGCATTCCAGGCCCGGGGGATGACGTGGGCCGGGGGTCGACGGCGGGACAGGCGAGAACGAGGTACAGTGAGGAGATTAGCGGTGGAGGAGCGGAGGTTGCGGGCTGGGCAGTAGAAGGAGAGAAGGGAGGTGAGGTAGGAGGGGGCGAGGTGATGGAGAGCCTTGAAGCCCAGGGTGAGGAGTTTCTGCCTGATGCGCAGATTGATCGGTAGCCATTGGAGGTTTTTGAGGAGGGGAGTAATAAGCCCAGAGCGTTTCTGGACAAAGATAATCCGGGCAGCAGCATGAAGTATGGATTGAAGTGGAGAGAGACACGAGGATGGGAGATCAGAGAGAAGGCAGGTGCAGTAGTCCAGACGGGATAGGATGAGAGCTTGAATGAGCAGGGTAGCAGTTTGGATGGAGAGGAAAGGGCGGATCTTGGCAATGTTGCAGAGCTGAGACCGGCAGGTTTTGGTGACGGCTTGGATGTGAGGGGTGAATGAGAGAGCGGAGTCGAGGATGACACCAAGGTTGCGGGCTTGTGAGACGGGAAGGTTGGTAGTGCCGTCAACAGAGATGGGAAAGTCAGGGAGAGGACAAGGTTTGGGAGGGAAGACAAGGAGCTCAGTCTTCGACATGTTGAGCTTTAGGTGGCGGGCGGACATCCAGATGGAGATGTCCTGAAGGCAGGAGGAGATGCGAGCCTGGAGGGAGGGGGAGAGAGCAGGGGCAGAGATGTAGATCTGGGTGTCATCAGCGTAGAGATGATAGTTGAAGCCGTGGGAGCGAATGAGGTCACCAAGGGAGTGAGTGTAGATTGAGAACAGAAAGGGACCAAGCACTGAACCTTGGGGAACCCCCACAGTAAGAGGATGGGAGGGGGAGGAGGAGCCTGCAAAAGAGACTGAGAAAGAACGACCGGAGAGATAAGAGGAGAACCAGGAGAGGACGGAGTCTGTGAAGCCAAGGTCAGATAGCGTGTTGAGGAGAAGGGGGTGGTCCACAGTGTCAAAGGCAGCTGAGAGGTCGAGGAGGATTAGGACAGAGTATGAGCCATTGGATTTGGCAAGCAGGAGGTCATTGGTGACCTTTGAGAGCGCAGTTTCCGTGGAATGAAGGGGACGGAAGCCAGACTGGAGGGGGTCGAGGAGAGAGTTGTTGTTGAGGAATTCTAGGCAGCGCGTGTAGACAACTCGTTCAAGGAGTTTGGAAAGGAATGGTAGGAGGGATATGGGACGATAACTAGAAGGTGAGGTGGGGTCAAGAGAGGGTTTTTTTAGGATGGGATTAAGGATTAAGGTTTAAAAGTAGTTGTAAAACTGTGCAGGTACTAAATCCAATTGCAGCAACAGAACTAGTTTAATAGTTTCTGTGTAAAAAGCCTTATTCTAGGTTTCTAGGAATGTACAACAGAAACAGGAGCTTACAGTCTAATGGATGAGATCTTCATTTCTTGAATTGTGTGTTTGTGTTCACTAATTGAGCACAAATAGTGGATTCCATTAGATATTTCCTATTGAAAATAGAATCTAAAATTATAAAGTTAATGTCTTTTTCTCACACACACACACAAACACGCACGCACACATATACACACAAAGAGGTAAACACACATTACACAAGCCCAATTATGCTCCCAAAGAGGTGTGGATTTGAGCAAAGTGTAGCTTTCACTCCCAAGAAAATCTTTTGACTACCTGAGAACAAAATTCAGGAGGGGAAAACACAAGATCAAGGATCATATGTTCTAGCAGCTGCAAAGCCCAGCAGGAGAGTTTTTAATAATAACTTGTATTGCTATGGATAAACCCTATTATTACTTGTAAACATTGAGGTTGAGAGCAAACTATAATGGCTAGTAAAACTGAAGAAGCTCTCAAGTTCAGAGAGAAATGGTTTCCCCATTTACAGAGAGGGGAAACTGAGGCACAAGGATCTCGTTAAAGTGAATTACTCATAAACCTTAAGGTCAGAAGTAGACTAGTAACCTCTAGTTACAAAAGAGGAGAAGCTCTTGAGTTCAGAGAGGCAAAGAATATTGGAGTGTGACCCCATCTTGCAGAGAGGAAAACTGTGGCGTAGGGACAATTTTAATATGAAGAAGCATCACAAGTGGGAATGGCAGGGAAAGGTGAAGCAGCATTGTCTAGTGGATAGAGCACGGGCCTGGGAGTTTAGAAGGACCTGGGTTCTAATCCAAACTCTGCTACTTGTCTGTTGTGTAACTTTGAGCAAGTCACTTAAGTTTTCTGTGCCTCAGTTACCTCATTTATAAAATGGAGTTTAAGACTGAGCCCTATGTGAGACAAGGTCCGTGTCCAACCTGGTCATCTTGTATCTACTCCAGTACTTAGTACAGTGCCTGGCACATAATAGGTGTTTAACAAATAGCATAAAAAAAAGTCACGTTGGTCCCAGGCAGTGGAAATTATATTTGCTCACAGTTCCATTCAGAAAAAAACTCTGGATTTTTCCCAGTAACCTCCTCCCAACTCCTCATCCAAAATCCCCTCTACTCCTGCCTCATGCTTCCTACGCATCTTCAGAAAGATGGCCTTTCTCTGGATTTAAAACAGGAGGCAGGAGAGCTCAGATCACCTGAGCTGGTCGGTATTACACAATCATTAGGAAGTTACTCAGGTCAAGGAAGCAAGGTTTCTGCAAAGCAAGACCCATTTTCCAACTCCCAGGTTCAGAACGTCATTGCCCCTCACCCAAGATGGAAGTCAGTCAATCAATCAATGGTATCTATTGAGTGCTTACCGTGTGTGGAGCAGCATACTAAACACTAGGGAGAGTGCACTACAACAGAGTTGGTAGACTGGCTCCCTGCCCACATTACAGTCTTTAGAGAGGGAGGCAGACATTAATATGAATAACTGAAGTGTGCATAAGAGATTTGTTGCTGAAGGTGGAGTGACTATCAAGTGGTTAAAAGAATACAAATCCTAGTGCACGGATGGCACAGAAGGGAGAGAGAATAGTGGAAATGACAGATTAGTAAAGGAAGGACTCTAGGAGGAGATATGGTTTCAGTAAGGCTATGTAGATAAGAAAGTTGGTGATCTATAGGATCAGAAGGGAGCGGGAGTTCAAAGTCAGAGGGAGGATGGGAAAGAAGTCAGTGGCAAGACAGATGTACTAGGGTTCAGCGTTAGAGGAGCAAAATGTGTAGGGTAGGTTGTGGTAGATTTCGCAAGGTAAGGTAGGAGGGAGAGAGGTCACTGAGTGCTTTAAAGCTGACGGTAAGGCGTTTCTGTTTGATGTGGAAGTGGCTGGACAACCACTGGAGGTTTTTAAAGAGCAGGGAGACACAGACTAAACATTTTTTTAGAAAAATTATCCTGACAACTGAGTGACAGCTCCTGACAGATGGAGAGGGAAGAGACAGGAGACAGGGAGGTCAGCGAAGAGGCTGATGCAATAGTTGAGGCGGGATTTGATAAGGGCTTGGATTAATGTGGTAGCAGTTTAGATGAATAATAATAATAATAAAATGACATTTGCTAAGCACTTACTATGTGCAATACACTGTTCTAAGTGCTGGGGAGGCTACAAGGTGATCAGGTTGTCCCACAGGGGGCTCACAGTCTTAATCCCCATTTTACAGATGAGGTAACTGAGGCCCAGAGAAGTTAAGTGACTTGCCCAAAGTCACACAGCTGGCAATTGGTGGAGCCGGGATTTGAACCCATGGCCATTGACTCCCAAGCCCGGGCTCTTTCCACTGAGCCACCTCTCCTAGCACTTAGTACAGAGCTTCACACATAGTAAGCACTAACTATCAATATGTATATGTATATACTTATACATACTCAAAATGAGGAATAAGGGGCCTTGTCCTACTGCACCCAAGAAGAATTCAAAGTTAAACATCTCTTTGTTCGGGAGATACCAGGTGGTGGAGAACTCAGCAGCCTAAAGGTGAGTTCAGGTTGGTTCCAACTTACCAAATGCTCCAGACACTCAGGCTTACTGAATTTTGCCTATCATCTGCAGGTCCACTAAGCCACATCTGTTCTGTTTTTACATCAACAATTCCACACATACTAAATAACCTGAATACGGTGAAGAGGAAGGGGCTGATTCTAGAGACACTGTGAAACCAGAACTGACAAAATTTCATGATAGATTGAATTTGTGGGTTGAATCGATCAATCAGTCAATCGTTCATATTTACTGAACATTTCTTGTGTGCAGAGCACTGAACTAAGCGCTTAGGAGAGTACAATATAATAGGGGCTTACAGTCTAGAAGGGGAGACAGACATTAATATAATAATAATAATAATGATGCCATTTGTTAAGCGCTTACTATGTGCAAAGCACTGTTCTAAGCGCTGGAGGGGATACAATGTGATCAAGTTGTCCCACGTGGGGCTCACAGTCTTAATCCCCATTTTTACAGATGAGGTAACTGAGGCTCAGAGAAGTTAAGTAACTTGCCCAAGGTCACACAGCAGACTTGTGGTGGAGCCGGGATTCAAACCCATGACCTCTGACTCCAAAGGCCATGCTCTTTCCACTGAGCCACGCTGCTTCTATAAAAAATAAATTAAGGATGTGTACATAAGTGCTGTGGGGGTGAGGATAGGGTGAATAAAAGGTACAAATCCAAGTTCAAGGTTGATGCAGAAGGGACTGGAAGAAGAGGAAACGAGGGCTTAGTCAGGGAAGGCCTCTCAGAGCAGATGTGATTTTAGTAAGGCTTTGGAGGTGGAAAGAGTGATCTTCCATCTGATAGGAAGGGGAAGGGAGTTCCAGGCCAGAGGCAAGACTTGGGAGGTTGGCATCAAGATACAGTGAGTAGTTTGGCATTAGAGAAGTGAAGTGCGTGGGCTGTGTTATAGAAGAAAATCAGGGAGTAAGGTAGGAGGAGGCAAGGTGATTGAGTGCTTTAAACTAATAGTAAGGAGTTTCTGTTTGATGTGGAGATGGATGAGCAACTACCCGAGGTTATTCATTCATTCATTTATTCAATAATATTTATTGAGCGCTTTCTGTGTGCAGAGCACTGTACTAAGTGTTTGGGAAGTACAAGTCGGCAACATATAGAGACAGCCCCTACCCAACAACGGGCTCACAGTTTAGAAGGGGGAGTCAGACAACAAAACAAAACATGTAGACAGGTGTCAAAATCGTCAGAATAAAATAGAATTATAGCTATATGCATATCATTAACAAAATAAATAGAGTAGTAAATATGTACAAGTAAAATAAATAGAGTAATAAATCTGTACAAACATATACACAGGTGCTGTGAGGAGGGGAAGGAGGTGGAGTGGGGGGGGGTGGGGAGGAGAGGAAAAAGGGGGGCTCAGTCTGGGAAGGCCTCCTGGAGGAGGTGAGCTCTCAGTAGGCTTTGAAGGGAGGAAGAGAGCTAGTTTGGCGGGTGTGTGGAGGGAGGGCATTCCAGGCCAGGGGGAGGACGTGGGCTGGGGGTCGACAGCAGGACAGGGGAGAACTAGGTACAGTGAAGAGGCTAGCGGCAGAGGAGTGGAGGGTGCAGGCCGGGCTGTAGAAGGAGAGCAGGGAGGTGAGAGGTGGGGGGGGCGAGGTGATGGAGAGCCTTGAAGCCGAAAGAGAGGAGTTTTTGCTTGATGCGTAGGTTGACAGGCAGCCACTGGAGATTTTTGAGGAGGGGAGTAACATGCCCCAAGCGTTTCTGCACAAAAATGATCCGGGCAAAATAAATAGAATAGTAAATATGTGCAAGTAAAATAAATAGAGTAATAAATCTGTACAAACATATATACAGGTGCTGTGAGGAGGGGAAGGAGGTGGGGTGGGGGGATGGGGAGGAGAGGAAAAAGAGAGGCTCAGTCTGGGAAGGCCTCTTGGAGGAGGTGAGCTCTCAGTAGGGCTTTGAAGGGAGGAAGAGAGCTAGCTTGGCGGACTTGTGGAGGGAGGGCATTCCAGGCCAGGGGGAGGACGTGGGCCAGGGGTCGACGGTGGGACAGGCGAGAACGAGATGCAGTGAGGAGGTTAGCGGCAGAGGAATGGAGTCACCTTCACCAGGCTATACAACTTTTAGACTACGAAATCGACTCCACGTCTGGCCAGCCAAAGTGACACAAGTGACCTAAGATGAGGTAGCAGAAGGTCAGCGAGCTGAGTAAACTGCCTCTCACTAGATTTGTTTTTTCTTCAACTTCTGCGGTCTTCTATCCACTTAGCCCAGGAAAGGCAAGGGCTCTTGGGGGAGCAGGAGGCACTGTTCCAGGCCTTGCGGCTAACATAGTAAAAAGAGGGTGAAGAATGAGATGTGAAAACTCCACATATTTCAATTTAGTTATTTTTCCCTTCCTTTCACTGTACAATGGGAACTCCCATTAATGAACTCTTAATTGTCCATATTTTGTACATAATGATAATGAATAATTATGGTATTTGTTATGTGCTTACTACGTCCCAGGCACACGCAAGCAAATTGTGTTGGAAACAATCCCTGTCCCATGTGAGGCTCAGAGTCTCAATTCCCATTTTATAGATGAGGTAACTGAGGCACAGAGAAGTGAGGTAACTTGCCCAAGGTCACACAGCAGACAAGTGGTGGAGGCTCCACTTGTCAGAGTCAGAAGGCCAAGGCCCGTGCTCTATTCACTACAACATGCTGCCTCACTACATCAATAGTGAGAGTCTCATTCGATAATAATGGACAAGCTGGATTCAGATAACGGGTGGGCAGTCTTGTATATATTTACTATTCTATTTATTTTGTTAATGATGTGCATACAGCTTTAATTCTTTTTGTTCTGACGATTTTGACACCTGTCTACATGTTTTGTTTTGTTGTCTGTCTCCCCCTTCTAGACTGTGAGCCCGTTGTTGGGTAGGGACCGTCTCTATATGTTGCCGACATATTCATTCATTCATTCAATCGTATTGTACTTCCCAAGCGCTTAGTACAGTGCTCTGCACATAGTAAGCACTCAATAAATATGATTGAATGAATGAATGAATGAATGAATAGTATGCAAGGTAAGCTATTTTTTCTTTTTATGAGGCCTGAACTAGAAAAGGTAGCTTCTGGAAAAGTGGGGTTCTCCTAATACTAGCTTCCTGATCGGTGGAGTGAAGAGTCTGGTATTTTATCACTTTTCATTCATTCTATCCTACTCCTTCATTCTCTCACAAGCATCACTTCCATGGCATATCCCTTCTGATTACGGAGCTAGGTGATCGGCCGAATGTGTGACCCATATTCACTGGAAGATTACCAACTTCCACAACAGGTACTGCTACTATCACCACCAGCTCTGCTACAACTACCACCACTACTACTTCTGCTATCATTACTAATTACTCCTACTATGATTACTACTTCTACTACTACTTGAATTCCCTATCCTCTTTCCAGAGCCGCTCACAGGGAGTCACCTACCCCGTTCCTCTGACCTCAGATGGTGCTTGGAGAAGTGAATAAGCGGTAAAATAGGGATGGGGAGGTGAGTAAGCAGTAAAATTGCAGGCATGAGGTCAAAGAAAGCTGAGACCATAACACCATCAGCAGTGTCATTACTAGATCAGATCTGTGGTCTATCCAACCCAGAATTATGTCTAAACAGGGACACCGTAATTCTTGGACAACCTTGTGATGACTGCCCTCCTGACACCCATCCTTATTGTTCAGAATGAATTATAAAACATCCTGAACTTTCTCCAGAGGTCCTGGACAACTCCCAAACCAGATAATCAGCAGCTGAGTAATCCTTAACTCTGAATAAATTAAGCCTCTCTCCAGCTTAAATGGTCCTCTGCCCCCAGAGAGAGAGAGGCAGTTTACAAGGAGCATCAGTTCGATGGCTACACTGTGGCTCTGGAGTAGGAGGGAGAAGAGGAGCTCTCGTTCAGCACTCAGGACCTTCTGTTCATCAAACCACCCTACCTCCAAGGCCTCAGCCTTCCCACTGAGGATCTGAAAAGAAGAGAAAAGAGGAGGGGAGATTAGGAGAGGAGCCTAGAAATAAGAAAATAAATATAGAAAAGAGAAAGAAAAGAATATGAAAAACCTGAGGGTCTCCATTTTTTGCTAATACACAACTGCACACACACACACACACACACACACACACACACCACCTCCAGCCTCCCTCCAATCCCCAATCTTCTCTATCTAGCTCCCAGATCCTGAGGGCACTTTGCTGGCAGAATCTGAAACTCCCGGGAGCAGCATCCCCGGGTAGGGTTTGGAAGTAGGAAGAAAAACCCTAGAAACTAGCCTGCGTTGCCTCACCACACCTCCACCACCACCGCGACTCCACGCTTGCCGATGCGTCCCTCAGTTTCCAAGAAGAAACACAAGAGGAGGTGGGAGGGACTGGGGCTTGTTTTCCCTGCATTAAAATAGAGACCGCTTTGGGGTGAAAATTGAGAACTTCTGAAATACAGGTGCCTCTCCACTTCTCCCGAGCGCAAGAATGCCTTTTCTTAGAACAAGGATTGTGTCCGACTTTATCACCTTGTGCCTAGATCAGTGCTCAGCACACAAAAGTGCTTAACAAAGAACACATTATTATTATTGTTATTATTAGTATTACTTTAACTTCACTGTCCAGGAGCTGATTGTGTCCGACTTTATCACCTTGTGTCTAGATCAGTGCTCAGCGCACAAGTGCTTAACAAAGAACACATTATTATTATTGTTATTATTAGTATTACTTCATCATCATCATCATCATCATCAACCGTATTTATTGAGTGCCTACTGTGTGCAGAGCACTGTACTAAGCGCTTGGGAAGTACAAGTTGGCAACATATAGAGACAGTCCCTACCCAACAGTGGGCTCACAGTCTAAAAGGGGGAGACAGAGAACAAAACCAAACACACTAACAAAATAAAATAAATAGAATAGATATGTACAAGTAACATAGAGTAACAAATATGTACAAACATATTTACAGGTGTATATATATATATATATATAAAGTTATATATGTTTACATATATAAAGTTATATATTACTTTAACTTCACTGTCCAGGAGCTGGGTGGCAAGAACAGGGGAAGGTGGGTTATGGAATTTGCAGTTCTTAAAATCCCATCTTACTACATTTGAAGGAACGGACTACAATTCCCACCTAACACCTTCAGACCTGTAGAAAAGTGTTTTAATCTCCGTGTTGGAGTTTATGCCTCCCTCTCCCCTCGCTTCCTCCAGCCCCTCCGCCCCCAAGTCTCTTCCAGGCTGTGGGCGTGAGGACAACTCGGCCCACCCGTGCTCTGTCCGGTCTCCCAGGGAGGAGTAGCCCAGGCCAGAACCAAACAGCTGGGATTTTCCCTCCCTCCCCTCGGTCCTGGCAGGGTCCCGGCGGCTCGGCAGCCGTGGCAGCGTGACCCACTATACTGTGTTTCTATACGGTCAGTGATCTATATAGGGCTGGAGGGGCAGGGGTGAGGGCCCAGTTCATTCATTCATTCATTCATTCAATCGTATTTATTGAGCGTTTACTGTATGCAGAGCACTGGACTAAGCGCTTGGGAAGTACAAATCGGCCACATATAGAGACTGACCGTCAATCGATCAATCAATCAATCGTATTTATTGAGCGCTTACTGTGTGCAGGTCACAGTACTAAGCGCTTGGGAAGTACCCTACCCAACAACGGGCTCACAGTCTAGAAGGGGGAGACCGACAACAAAACATGTGGATTTATTACTCTATTTTACTTGTACATATTTACTACTCTATTTATTTTATTTTGTTAATATGTTTTGTTGTCGGTCTCCCCCTTCTAGACTGTGGGCCCGCTGTTGGGTAGGGACCGTCTCTATATGTTGCCAACTTGTACTTCCCAAGCGCTTAGTACAGTGCTCTGCACACAGTAAGCGCTCAAGAAATACGATTGAATGAATGAATGAATGAAGGTAGACAGGGGTCACTACCATCCGAATAAATAGAATTATAGCTGTATACACATCATTAATAAAATAGAGTAATAAATATGTACAAGTAAAATAAATGGAATAATAAACGTACAAATATATACAAGTACTGTGGGGAAGGGGAAGAGGGTAGGACAGAGCTGTGTGGGGGCGATGGGGAAGGGAGCAGGAGAGGAAAGGGGGTGGGCTCAGTCTGGGAAGGCCTCCTGAAGGAGGTGAGCTTTCAGTAGAGCTTTGAAGCTGTTTCCGGCAGGCCCTGCCCTGCCGGTCCTGGGCTTGTCGGGGGTTGGGGGTGAGGGGCAGGGGATCAATCAGTCAATCAATCAATCGTATTTATTGAGCGTTTACTGTGTGCACAGCACTGTACTAAGCGCTTGGGAAGTACAAGTTGGCAACATATAGAGACAGTCCCTACCCAACAGTGGGCTCACAGTCTAGGGGATGCCCGGAGGAGTAGGGTGGGGGCTAGGGGAGCCTGCCTAACGCGGGAGGGACCAGGGCAAGTCGGTTTGCCCTCGCCTCTTGGTTCCCACGGGCTAGGCACTGTGCCGCGTGGCTTTAGTGGAAAGATCCGGGCTTTGGGAGCCTGAGGTCGTGGGTTCTAATCCCGCTCCGCCATTTGTCAGCTGGGTGACTTTGGGCGAGTCACTTCGCTTCTCTGGGCCTCAGTTAGCTCATCTGGAAAACGGGGATTAAGTCTGGGAGACCCACGCGGGACAACCTCGTCGCCTTGCATCTACACCAGGGCTTAGAACAGTGCTTGGCACTTGTATCCACACCAGTGGTCGGCGCGTAGAAAGCGCTTAATAAATATCATCGTCCTCAGGAGCCGGCGCTGGGTGCGATCCTCAGAGGGGGCTCGGGACGGCCCTGCCCAGCGCCCCGGGCCCCCTCCCCCCCTCCCCGCCCCCGCCGGACGCTTCGGCTTTCCCGAGTGGCAAAGTGCAGTGAGGCCAAGTTGGGTCCCGTTGCCGTGCGGGAAGCCGGGGGTGCGGGCCTCCCCCGGGCACCGGGCTGGAGACCTCGGGGGCCGCCAGGAGGACCCCTGCCCCCTCCCCCCAGCACCAGGACGGCAGAGGGGACCCCTACCCCCTCCCTTCCGCCCCAGGACAGCAGAGGAGACCCCTGCCCCCTCCCCCTCGCCCCAGACTAGCAAAGGAGACCCCTGGCCCCTCCTCCCCGCACCAGCCCGGCAGAGGGGACCCCTGCCCCCTCCCCCTGCCCCAGGCTAGCAAAGGAGACCCCCTGCCCCCTCCCCCAAACCAGGCCGGCAGAGGGGACCCCTGCCCCCTCTCCCCCGCCCCAGACCGCCAGAGGGGACCCCTGCCCCCTCTCCCCCTGCCCCCTCCCCCCCCGCCCCAGACCGCCAAAGGGGACCCCTGCCCCCTCCTCCCCGCCCCAGACCGGCAGAGGGGACCCCTACCCCCTGCCCCAGACCGGCAGAGGGGACCCCTACCCCCTGCCCCAGACCGGCAGAGGGGACCCCTGCCCCCTCCCCCTGCCCCAGGCTAGCAAAGGAGACCCCCTGCCCCCTCCCTCCGTCCCCAGGACGGCAGAGGGGACCCCTGCCCCCTCCCTCTGCCCCCTCCCCTCCAACCAGGCCGGCAGAGGGGACCCCTGCCCCCTCCCCCCCAGACCGGCAGAGGGGACCCATGCCCCCTCCCACCAGCCCCCTCCCCCCCCGCCCCAGACCGGCAGAGGGGACCCCTGCCCCAGGCTAGCAAAGGAGACCCCCTGCCCCCTCCCCCCAGCCCCAGGCCGGCAGAGGGGACCCCCGCCCCCTCCCCCCAGCCCCAGGCCGGCAGAGGGAACCCCCGCCCTATCCCCCAACCCCAGGAGGACAGAAGGGACCCCCGCCCCCTCCCCTGGGCCCCAACCCAGCAGAAGGGCCCCCTGCCCCCTGCCCCTGGCCGGCAGAGGGAACCCCAGCTCCCCCCGCCCCGGTCCGGCAGAGGGGACCCCAGCTCCCGCCGTCCGCCCCCTGTCCCGGGCCGGCAGGACGCTCGCGGGTCCGTGTCCGCGGGCTGCGGCGGCGGCGGGCGCGGGCGGAGTCCTAGGAGCGCAGCGCTTCGCACGGCATCGGAGGGAGGGCATCGGAGGGAGGGCACCGGAGGAGGGCAGCGGGCTCCGGGCTCCGGGCTGCGGGTTCCGGGGCTGCGGGGCTCCGAGGCTCCGGAGTTCGGGCAACAGCGGCCCCTGGCGGGGGACCCGGGCCTTCCCCTCCTCGCCCCTCCCCTGCCCCCGCCCCCGCCCCGCCCCGTCCGGTCCGCCCCGTCGGGGCCCGCGGGATCCCCCAGCCCCCCAGCCCCCCAGCCCGGCCTTAGGACAGCGGCTCACCGCCCTGCCCTGTGTCCCCCGCCCGCCCCTCCCCTCCTTTGCAGCGTGAGAAGCAGCGTGGCTCGGTGGAAAATCAATCAATCAATCAATCAATCGTACTTATTGAGCGCTTACTGTGTGCAGAGCACTGGGCTAAGCGCTTGGGAAGTACAAGCTGGCAACGTCTAGAGACGGTCCCTACCCAACAGTGGGCTCACGGTCTAAAAGCCCGGGCTTTGGAGTCAGAGGTCGCGGGTTCAAATCGCGGCTCCGCCACATGTCAGCTGTGTGACCTTGGGCAAGTCACTTTAACTTCTCTGAGCCCCAGTTCCCTCATCTGTCAAATGGGGATTAAGACTGTGAGCCCCACGTGAGACAAACCTGATCACCTTGTATCCCCCCAGCGCTTAGAACAGTGCTTTGCACATAGTAAGCGCTAAACAAATGCCGTCATTATTATTATTATTAAAAGAGCCCGGGCTTCAAAGTCAGAGGTCGCGGGTTCAAATCCCGACTCTGCCAAATGTGAGCTGTGTGACTTTGGGCAAGTCGCTTCACTTCTCTGGGCCTCAGTTCCCTCATCTGTCAAATGGGGATGAAGACTGTGAGCCCCCTCGTAGGACAACCTGATCACCTTGTAACCTCCCCAGTGCTTAGAACAGTGCTTTGCACATGGTAAGCGCTTAATAAACGTCATCATTGTTATTATTTTTGCAGGCCCCTCGGTGGGGGCTCCTTCCCGGGTGCACATAGTAAGCGCTTAGTAAATGCCATCATTAATCAATCAATCAATCAATCGTATTTATTGAGCATTTACTGTGTGCAGAGCACTGTACTAAGCGCTTGGGAAGTACAAGTTGGCAACATATACAGACAGTCCCTACCCAACAGTGGGCTCACAGTCTAGAAGGGGGAGACAGAGAACAAAACAAAACAAAATCTTTATTATTATTATTATTTGCTGACCCCTCGGTGGGGGCTCCTTCCCGGGTGACACCTCACCTCTGACCGTCGCCCTCCTTGTCCACCCCGGGCCGGACCGGGCCGGACGGCCGGAGCCTCCGCAGGGCACAGGCGGGCAGGCCGCCCGGAGAGTTTAATAATAATAATGGTAGCATTCGTTAAGCGCTTACTATATGCCAAGCACTGTTCACAGCGCTGGGGGTGGGGGTGGGGATACAAGGTCATCAAGGTTGTCCCACGTGGGGCTCACCGTCTTCATCCCCATTTTACAACTGAGGCCCAGAGAGAAGAATAATGATGGGATTTATTAAGTGCTTACTATCTGCAAACCACTGTTCTAAGCATTGGGAAGTTTACAAGGTGATGAGGTTGTCCCACGGGGGGCTCACCGTCTTCATCCCCATTTTACAACTGAGGCCCAGAGAATAATAATAATGATGGGATTTATTAAGCGCTTACTATCTGCAAAGCACTGTTCTAAGCATTGGGGAGTTTACAAGGTGATGAGGATGTCCCACGGGGGGCTCACAGTCTTAATCCTCATTTTACAGATGAGGTAACCGAGGCGCAGAGAAGCGAGGTGACTTGTCCAAAGTCACACCTGAGTTCTAATCCCAGGTCTGCCACTTACCCGCTGTGAGATCTTGCCCAAAGTCACACAGCTGACACTTGGCGGAGCCGGGATTTGAACCGATGACCTCTCACTCCAAAGCCCGTGCTCTTTCCACTGAGCCACGCTGCGTTCAATGCTTAGAACAGTGCTTTGCACATAGTAAGCACTTATCAAATGTCATTATTATTATTATTGTGAGTGGGAGCTGCACCAGAGTTTTCGGAGATGCGCGGGAGATGGGGTCCTGGGGGGTGGGGGGACAGGGTGATGGGCGAGTTGGGGGGACGGCGGGAGGGTGAGTTTTGAGACTCAGAGAGGGACCCTTTCCGTGCCCGGGGACTCCCCGGTTCCCCAGCCAGCGCCTTCGGGACGGGACCGGGAGAAAGTTTGATCTCTCCCCTCCATCATCTCCAAGTTAGCCCCCCGGCGGGGCAGACCCTGGGGAGGGGCTAGGAAGGGAAAAGGGGCTGGACTAGCCCCCGGGAGCCAGTGGGGTGGGAGTCTCCCACGCTCCCTCATCCTCGACCGGTCCCTCTCCCCCTGCCCCTCTCCATTCATTCATTCATTTATGGAGAGTTTGCTGTGTGCTGAACACTGTACCAAGCGCTTGAAATGATGATATTTGTTCTGCGCTTACTATGTGCCAGGCGCTGGGGTGGATACAAGCACATGGGGTTGGACACAGTCCCTGTCCCCCATGAGGCTCCCAGTCTCCATCCCCATTTTACAGAGGAGGGAACTGAGGCCCAGAGGAATGAAGTGACTTGTCCAAGGTCCCACAGCGGACAAGTGGCGGGGCCGGGATTAGAACCCATGACCTCCTGGCTCCCAGGCCCGGGCTCTATCGACCAGGGCAGGCTGCTTCTCCAGGGAGACGACCCGGGCCCGGGGCGGTGGCGGTAGGCTGATGAGGGGCGGGAGGGAGGGTCTGCGGGAGATGCAGCAGCATTCACTCATTCAGTCGTATTTATTGAGCGCTTACTGTGTGCAGACCACTGTACTAAGCGCTTGGGAAGTACAGCAGCAGCAGCAGCAGGGGGGTCTGCGGGAGATGCAGCAGCAGCAGCAGCAGCAGCAGGGAGGATCTGCGGGACATGCAGCAGCATTCACTCATTCAATCGTATTTATTGGGCGCTTACTGTGTGCAGAGCACTGTACTTAGCGCTTGGGAAGTACAGCAGCAACAGCAGGGGGGTCTGCGGGAGATGCAGCAGTATTCACTCATTCAATCGTATTTATTGGGCGCTTACTGTGTGCAGACCATTGTAGTAAGCGCTTGGGAAGTGCAGCAGGGGGGTCTGCGGGAGATGCAGCAGCATTCACTCATTCAATCGTACTTATTGAGCGCTTACTGTGTGCAGAACACTGTACTAAGCGCTTGGGAAGTACAGCAGCAGCAGCAGCCGGGGGGGGGGGGGTCTGCGGGAGATGCAGCAGCATTCACTCATTCAGTCGCATTTCTTGGGCGCTTACTGTGTGCAGACCACTGTAGTAAGCGCTTGGGAAGTACAGCAGCAGCAGCAGCAGCAGCAGCAGCAGGAGGAGGAGGAGGAGGAGGAGGGGATGCAGGAGCTGCAGGAGCTGCAGGAGAGGTCCCGTCCGGGTCCGTGAGCCCCGGAGCGGGGTCCCTCCCCCTCCGGCCCCCCGCCCCTCCCCGGGGGCTCCGGCCGCCGCCGCCGCCGCCGCCGCCGCCGCCCGATGTATTTTTAGGTGGCTGGCTCGGAGGGGTAGGTAATCCCCGGGCTCAAGTTCCAGGGGGGCGGGTTCTGGCTGGAGGTGGAGTCACCCTTTCATTTAAATCCCCGGCTATAAAATGGGCTTAGGGAGACGCGGGCTCGCAGCTGAGCCGGCGGGCCGGCGGACACGGGGAGCCGCCGGGTGGCCGCCACCGCCGCGCCCCCCGCCCCCGACACCATGCTCCAGTCGCTCCGCCTGCACACGTCGGCGCTCCTGTCCCAGGCGGCCGCCTGCCTGCTCCTGTTCCCCCGGTTCCTGCTGACGGCGCTGATGCTCTGGCTCCTGGATTTCCTGTGCATCCGGAAGAAAGTCCTGCACGGGCCGGGGCCGGGGCCGGGGCCGGGGCCGGGGCCCGGTCCCGGTCCCGGGGAGGCGGGGGAGCGGCAGGGCCCGGAGCCGTCCGCGCCGTCGGAGCCGCCCCCCGACGACCCCCCGGTGCGGGTGTCGGACTCCAACCGGCTGTGCACCCTGGAGTCGCTGAAGGCCGTGTGGCACGGGCAGAAGCTGGACCACTTCAAGTCGGCGCGCGTCGGGGCCCCGGCCCCCAACCCCGTGGTGGTGGCGCCGGACGGGCCCACGCGGCGCCGCCTCCTCGACTTCGCCCGCGGGGCCCGGCCGCTGGTGCTCAACTTCGGCAGCTGCACCTGACCGCCCTTCATGGTCCGGCTGCGCTCCTTCCAGCGGCTGGCCGCCCGCTTCGTCGACGTGGCCGACTGCCTGCTGGTGTACATCGAGGAGGCGCACCCCTCCGACGGCTGGGTCAGCTCGGACGCCCCCTACGACATCCCCAAGCACCGCTGCCTGGGCGACCGGCTGCGCGCCGCGCGCCTCATGCAGCAGGGGGCGCCCGGCTGCCCGCTGGCCGTCGACACCATGGACAACGCCGCCAGCGCCGCCTACGGCGCCTACTTCGAGCGCCTCTACATCGTCCAGGACGCCCGGGTCGTCTATCAGGGAGGGCGCGGGCCCGAGGGCTACAGGATCGCCGACCTGCGCCTCTGGCTCGAGCAGTACCGGCTCCGCCTCGGGGGGCCCGGGCCCGTCCTCGACGTGTAAACCCCCCCCACCCACCCCCCGACAGATCAGTCCGGCAGCCTAATAAAACATCATAAGCCTGATCATGAGACAGAGGGACAATAAAAGCGGGGATAGGGGAGGGGGGGGGAAAAAAAAGCATACACGGAGGAGGTCCTGTTTAAAAAAAAAAAAAAACAACCAACCGACCAACCAAACAAAAAAAAAAAAAGATCATCCTGCTGACTATCATTTAGTGGACGGCCGGGCCTCTTTCTCCCTCCATCCTTCCCGCCCCGTGCCCCCACCCCCATCCTGGACTCTGCTCAGAGCAGGCGGCTGCGGTGTGACTTTTTCTTGCGGGGGAGGGTTTGGTGTCCGTGCGTGTACCTTCCCCCCGGTGAGGAGTGCCATCACCCCTCCCCTTCCCCCCTCCGTGTCCTCCAGTCCACGCCGGTCCGCCAAACGAGCTCGGTTCGGAACTGCATTTCCAAGGTCTCTCTTCTGTTAAAAAGTTGAGAAGCATCGTGGTGGGGGGCGGTGGTTTCTCTTCTGGGAGTGGGGTGGGGGCCGGGGTAGTCGAAGCGGTTGTTGGCTTGGTCGTTTGTCGGTTTTGATGGAGAATCTAGGGTCTCCTGCCCCTCCCGGAGACCCCCCCATCTCCAGGGTGCTTGTACGCGTGTGCACGTGTATGTGTGTATTTCGAGAGAAGGCGCTGCGGCTACACGGGTGTGTGTGCGAGCGTGTCTGGGTGTGGGGGTCGGGAGAAGGCGTTGTGGGTGCACAGGTGTGGGGGAGTGTGTGTGTGTCGGGAGATGTGGGTTCACAGGTGTGTGTGTGTGTGTGTCGGGACAGGTGTTGTGGGTACACAGGTGTGGGTGTGTGAGTGTGTGTCGGGGCCAAGAAAGTCCCGGACAGAAGTCGTTGCTGCGTCCGTCGCTCGCCCAGGGGAATCGGCCAGAAGCCTCCCTCTTCGCCCGTGACGACCGGTCTCGAAATGGTCCCGCAACCAGGAGACCGCGTCCGATGTTCTCGGAGACGGAGTCCGAGGCCGCTCCCGGGGCCAGGAACCAAGCGTCCTATTTATGGGGTGGGGGGCGGGAGGGGTGGGGACGGTTCGGACTGTTTTCGTTTTTTGTTGGTTTTTGTAAGATGTTCACTAATTTTTCTATGAACTTTTTTATAATAAAGAAATGGAGTGAACGACTTCCTTCCGACTCCCTGTGCTGAGAAACGCCCGAGTGATGTCGAAAAAGAATCACACTCGCACACACGCTACACACTCGCACCCACCCACGCCTCTTTGTTCTCGGTCCCCATAGAGACTTGGGCATGGAGGAGGGGGGGGGACTCCCGAGGACAGGAGAGGGAAAAAGGTGGGGGGGGGGGGGGCGGCGATCCCGGGACAGAGAGGGCCCAGCTCCATCTCCAAACCTGTCTTCTCCTCCTTCTCCTCCATCTCTTCCTCCTCCTCATCCTTCTGCCTCCCCCTCCTCCTCCTCCTCCTTCTCCTTCCACCTCCTCCTCCTTCTTTCCTCCTTCTCTCCTCTCTCCTTCTCTCTCCTTCTCTCCTCTACATCCTCCCCTTCTCAGGCTCCCCCCCCTTCTCCTCCTTCTTCTTCTCCATGCTCTTCCATCTCCTCCCTAGGCTAAAGACACTTGCTCCGTGCCCCCGGGGACAACGGAGCCTCCCTTAAACTCCTTCCCCTCTTCTCCCTTCCCAGAGGTTGTTGGAAACCTAGGACTGGGGCGGGTGGGCAGCCTAGGGACCTTCTCCCTCCACACATGCCTGACTACATCTCAGAATGCCTGCTAGCCCCCACCCAGCTCTGGTCAGAAGGGCTGCAAGAGGCTAGTCTCATGCTGGCCTCACCCTTGGCCAGTCCTAGCCCAACCTCAATGGGCAGGGGAGCCCTGTGGTCCCCGGACCGAAAAACCCACCTCCCTTCCTCCCGGTCCCGTCCCCACCAACTGCCGTTCACACCGATGGACCGCTGGGGTCCCTGTGGGCTGTGAGGGCGGGGAGCCCTCTGACGTGGAGGCCACAAATGAGGATAAACAACTGTCCAGGGGGACTGGGGCAGAGGTTATCAGTCTCCTGGTGGACTCCTCCATCTGGGCCTTGTCAGGGGAGACCCTCGACCCGTGACACTGAGCTACGGAGGAAGAGGCGGTAGGGCTCAGGCCGGTGCCAAGAGTTAAAGCAGGGATCCATGCCTACCAGCTCATTGACATGGCAATCTCCCAAGTGCTTACGGTGCAGACAGTAAGCACACAATAAATACCGTCAGTGGATTAACTGGTTGGCTAGATGGGTAATGGGAGCACTTATGAACTGCCCAGCCCAGAGAGGGCAGAACTGAACCCTAGCACAAATCAAGTCCTGAGGTACTGTGGTCCCTGAGTTACTGCGGGGGGAGGCGGGAGACCCTCTCCATGGCATAAATGCCCGGGATCCTTCTCCCTGGTATTCAATTCACTCTTTAAGCAAGCCCAGGCACTGTGACATGCATCCCTGCAGTTTATGTTTTAAAAAGGCATCAGAGGGCCTTACCAGCACCCCCCATCCTGGAACTGAGCCACTGGGGGGCTGGCAGGGCGGAGTGTGTTGGGGGAAGTGGGGCGGGGGGGTTGAAAGACAGCAGTCCAGGGTTCCAGCTGAGCCTTTGGACAGTTTTGACCTGCTTTACTTATCCCCTTTACTTGGAAAAGGGGAAGGAGGGTTACAAGGATCTGTTTTCGCAATTCGCTTCATAAATCTATAAAGGCAGAGATACTGCCTCAAAAATAAACCCTCCGGTCTGTAAATATTCAGCCTGCTGGCAAGTCAATACTGGCCATTTATCACGGGTGGAAAAAAGCAAATCAAAGTCCAGAGCCATTCCCAGCCAGGTGCAGTCCTGATTACAGGGGAGACTTCTTCCCAGGGCAGGGCCGGCCGGCCGGCTCGAAACTTCCTGGTGCCCAGGCTGTCGGGGGGCAATTTTTCTCCAGCCACTGACAGAGATGAACGTGAATGGCAAAATGTTTCCAAAATTGCAAGCCAAATAGTGGGTGGGGCTTAATGAACATGGGAAACGATGGGTGAGATGGAAAGGGGTAGCCCTGGACCCTGGCTAGAACTGGAGGTGGACGTGCAGCTGGTTACGGGGGCTGTAGAGGAGAAAAAGGGAGGGAAAGAAGGAGAGGAGGAGGGAGAGGAGGAAGAAAAAGAGGAGGAAGAGGAGGAGGAGCAGGAGGAGGGCTGGTCACTGCCTCTGCCGCCTTGCATCAGGTGACAGAAAGGGAGAGACAGACAGTTGTTTTTGGACAGGGAACGTGCCTACCAACTCCATTAAATTGTATTTTCTCAAGTGCTTAGTACAGTGCTTTGCACACAGTAAGTGCTCAACAAATATGATTGATTGATTGAATGCGGACATGTCACCCAAGAGTGCACTGTGAAGGGTCATTGTCCCACATCACTCTCTAGAAGAGAAGCACCGTGGCTAGAGAAGCAATGTGGCTCTGTGGAAAGAGCACGGGCTTGGGAATCAGAGGTCATGGGTTCTAATTCCGGCTCCACCCCTTGTCAGCTGTGTGACTTTGGGCAAGTCGCTTTATTTCTCTGTGCCTCAGTTACCTCATCTGTAAAATGGGGATTTGGACTGTGAGCCCCACGTGGGATAACCTGATTACCTTATATCCCCCCGCCTCACCACTTAGAACAGTGCTTGGCACATAGTAAGCACTTAACAAATGCCATCATCATTATTATTATTATTAGAACTTGATTTCCCCTTCTACCCAACCAGGCCTAGAACCCTGTGCTTTACCCTCTCCAGGAAGTGAGGATGCTTCCTATACAGAGTCCGTTTGTCTGTCTGCCTTCTCCCTGCCATGCCATGACGTACCACTGCCCAAGCTGAGGCAGGATTTGAGAACACAGTGGGCTTGCCGAGATCCATCGATGCACCGATCTAGAGCTGTAAGGATGCACCCTGCCATTCCCCCTTGACCTTAACTCAGGTCACTCACGATTTTTCCTGGGATACTGTGGGTCACTTCCAGCTGAGTTTCCTAATAATTAATAATAATCGAGGTATTTGCTAAGCACTTGTTATGTTCCAGACACTGTACTAAGAGCTGTGGTGATACAAGCAAATCGAGTTGGACACAGTCCCTGTCCCCCATGAGGCTCACAGTATTTATCTCCATTTTGCAGATGAGGTAACTGGGGCACAGAGAAGTGAAGCGACCTGCCCAAGGTCACACAGCAGGCACGTGGCACAGCCAGGATTAGAACCCAGGTCCTTCTGATTCCCAGGCCAGGGCACTATCCACTAGGCCATGTGCTTTCCTCTCCTGGCTGCCATGGTGTAGTGCACAGAGCACGGGACTGGGAGTGTGCAGGTCATAGGTTCTAATCCTGGTTCTGCTACTCATCTGCTGTGTGGCCTTAGGCCAACCACTTCACTTCTCTGGGCCTCAGTTATCTCATCTGTAAAATGGGGATGAAGACTGTGAGCCCTGTGCAAGACGGGAACTATGTCCAACCCGATTTCCTTGTATCGACCCCAGAGCTTAGTACGGTGCCTGGCACATAGTAACAAATGCTTAACAAATGCCGTTATTATTATTATTATCAGGATCCTCACTCTCTTGGATCACAGTAAGCACTTCGATAAATATTGAAGAGTAAATGGTGAAAGGAGCAGTTCATGCTTGTAACAACCTGAATGGCCATGAAGCAGTCACGCACTGACACTTGCTGTTCTCTTCTCTTGATAGATCTAAGTGACTAAATTAATTGATAAAAGAAGGACCAAGGGGCTGAGGTGGTGAACATCTGGAAAAAGGATAAAAGGACCCGGGTTCCAGTCTAAACAGTCACAGATCAAGCAGAAACTGGGTTGGAGTCTACAAACGCTTGAAGAGTATGAGAAGGGTGAACTCGGAATTGTTTTGGGGTTTTTTTTTTGCTCGGGGCTGGGGGCGGTGACGGGGTTGGCATTTGTTAAGCACTTACTATGTGCCAGTTATTGTACTAAACACTGGGGTGAAGTCAAGGCTCTCAGGTTGGACACAGTCCCTGTTCAACGTTGGGCTCACAGTTTAATCCCCATTGGAAAGATGAGGTCACTGAGGCATAGAAAAGTTAAGTGACTTGCCCAAGGTCACACAGCTGAAAAGTGGCTGGACAGGAATTAGAATCCATGCAGAATAATAATAATAATAATAATAATAATAATAATAATAATGACATTTGTTAAGTGCTTACCAAGTGCAAAGCACTGTTCTAAGTGCTGGGGAGGATACAAGGTGATCAGGTTGTCTCACATGGGGCTTACAGTCTGAATCCCCATTTTACAGATGAGGTAACTGAGGCCCAGAGAAGTTAAGTGACTTGCCCAAAGACACACAGCAGAGAATTGGCAGAGCCGGGATTTGAACCCATGACCTCTGACTCCCAAGCCCAGGTTCTTTCCATTCAGCCACACTGTTTCTCAGGTCCTTCTGACTCCCGGGCCCATGGTCTATCCACTAGGCCAACCACTAGACTGTAAGCCCGTTGTGGGCAGGGATTGTCTCTCTATGTTCCTGAATTGTACTTTCCAAGCGCTTAGTACAGCGCTGTACACAAAGTGAGCACTAAATAAATGCGATTGAATGAATGAACGCTTCTCTAAATCCCACAGCACCAGGATAGGCTCAACTATGGCTTAAGGGGGATGGGTAAAGTCCTCCAGTTACAAAACAGCACTGCTAGGACCACGATTGAGGATGGTGGGTTCAAAGCAAACAAAAGAAAACATTTCTCCACTTGGGGGAGGTGGGAGTGCTCACATGGAATTCATTCCTAAAAGAAGCTGAGCAGACACAAACACCAATAGGCTCCAGAGCGGGGTTTAATAGCTCCATGGTAGAAGGCTTCATGCGAGGTCACTGGAGGAGAGTTAGGGATGAAGAGGGCAGAGTTAGGGGTGTTGGATGGTCCACCCCTAATGACGAGTACGGATGTCCAGTAGCACAAACAGCACACGGTTTCTCCTAGCTTCCTGGTGTCCCCGTTGGTCAGAGTCACTCAGTCAATCAATCATATTTATTGAGCGCTTACTGTGCGCAGAGCACTCTACTAAGTATTTGGGAGAGTAGTTATATAAAATGGAATATAACAGAGTTGGAAGACATGTTCCCTGCCCTATAATGAGTCCTGGGCTGGACAGAGCATGGGGCTGGCCCAGGGGGCCTTGCTTATGTTTTGTTGTAGTTCAAGGGTCCTTCAAACATCCCGGTGCCCCTGTTGGAGACAGAGAGCTGGGTTAAAAGTGCTATGAGGCTGAGGACAGCATTATCCATAAGGTGTTCCTACCACATTCCTGCACTGGTTATGTGGTACGCATGCCCTTCTAGTAATCAACCTAGCTAATACCGGATGGTTTCCCTTGCTGTTCAATGCTCAGCTTTTTGGGCTCCCATAAACAGCAAGAGGATCTTGCTGTGACTTAGTTAACTCTGCAGACTGCTTCCCCACAGCCCGGCTCTCTCTGCGGTCATCCTTTCCTTGGCTGCTTGACCTGACGTAATTCCGGTTGTAGTAATAATAGTATTTAAGTACTTACTGTGTGCAGAGCACTGAACTAACCACTGGGAAAAGAATACGCTGGTGGGAATTGTTCCCCATTTTCCTGCCTTTTCCTCAAACCATCATCCTTGTCTAAACCTTCTCTATCTTACTGACAACCTTTCACTCACGTCCTATCTCTGGCCTGGAACGTCCTCCCACCTCATATGCAACAGAAAATAACTCTCCCCGCCTTCGAAGCCTTATTGAAGGCACATCTCCTCCAAGAGGCTTTCCCTGACTAAGCCCTCCTTTCCTCTTCTCTGGCTCCCTTCTTCAATGACCTGACTAGCTCCCTTTATTCATACCCCACTCCCAGACCCACAACACTTATGTGCATAGCTGTAATTTATTTATTTATATTAATATATTTCTCCCCCTGTAGACCGTAGTAAGCTCGTTGAGGGTAGGGAGTGTGTCTGTTATATTGTATTCTCCCAAGTGCTTAGTACAATGTTCTGCTCACATTAAGCCCTCAATAAATATGATTGACCGACCTACTAAACCAGAGAGTCCGGGGGACTACACTGGCACTGGAGCATTATTGGCCCTCCCCATGGCAGGTTCTAGCGATGAGGCAGCCATGGCACCGGGGACTGGCTGAGACCCCCGGGACAGCATCTGAAGGTGGCTACGTGGCTCAAAGCTCTCCAGCAAAGAAGCCACTTCAGGAGAAGCTGAAGGGGCTTGAGTGCTAACCAACAGGCTGATCATCTGTCAGAGACAGAACCTGGATGGAGCCTCAGTCTGACCCGGGAGAGGCCTTTGGCATGATCTTAGGTTCGGCTGGTGCCTCTGTTTCAAAACCTGTCAGTTCGCTCCAGGCACCCGCCTGAAGCACGCTTGGCCCAGCAGCCACGGAGTAACTTAATCCAAACACCTCCCCCAACCCCCGGCCCCGCCATCCCCCTACCTCGGGCAGTTCCTGTGGCTCATGCCCTCCTTCCCCCCACCCCCAACCCCGGGCCTCTCTACCCCGCCACGATCAAATCAAAGTGATCCGGTCCCATTGCATCCTCCACTCAAAACGAATCAGAGACAAACATCCCACTGAGCTTTCTCGCCGTGGCTTGTTTAGATCAAATTAGAACAATATGGCCCAGTTCTGAAACACTCAGATGTGTCAGAAGTGTTTCCAATGGACACACTATATTGAAAACAAACCAGTTTAAAAAAAAATAATCTTTTCACTGCCTTTTCTCTTTTTTCCCAAGTACAGTACATGCCATACAGAAGTCAAAAGACAGCCAACAGATGTCAAATAGAAGATTTATGATAATTACAGATTCATACCCCAAGCTCAGGCAAAGAATTCAATCATGGGGTTATCTTGTTAAGATAATTACAGATGAGGAGGGTGTTGGGGGGGAGGGGGGGAGGGGGGGGAATGCCAGGGTATGGTTCACCCGGAGGGCTTTCTGCGCTCAGAGAGCTAATAAGGCTGAACTGCAGTGTATTGCAGTTTCGGGCACAGAAGAATATCTCTGTGGCCGGTATTATTTTATTAGGCACTGTTTTCTCGAGGTCCACAAGGCATTTTACAGGAAAATTGAGGAAGCGGGCATATTTTACTGTTTTTTTTTTCCCGCGTTCATTAATTTGGCAAGGGTTTATCATCAAGGAGGCTGAGAGAGGAGACAATTTGTCATTCATCGAGATCCTCCTCAATGGGTGATTTCACATTAGAGCCATAATTTGATCCTCTGGCTGAAGGCAGAAGAAAACCAGGGTTGAGTTTCCCTGCCCCTGCCGCTACCTTATTGACTAGGGGTCTCTTCTCAACCCCAAAGCCTAACACTCAACTTCTGAAGTTCATTGACTCAGCTCCAAGTGTGGCTTTCTGTTGGCTAGGGGGAAAAACAACGTTTCCTTGACATCAGAGTTCGCCACTTGATCTTGATTATTTAAGTGCAAATGAACTCAGAATGTATGGAATGCATATCCTTAAAGAGCCACAAAGATGCCTCCCAAATGGTTTAGAAGCACGAACCCCTCTATTTGTTCAGGTGTCCCCATTTCTTCAGCTCAGGGTGGGGGCTTCCTGTGTCCATTTATCTTTTCTTTCCCACGAGCAGCATCAGAAAGACTAGGGTAGGCTGAGGCTCCTACCAGTGACTTTTCCTCATTTTATACCCCTTGAGTCCAAATCTTCCAACTCAGAATGATGGCTGCTGGTTTTTTTCTGCCCCGTCCCCTTCAGCCAAAGCCTCCTGAATTTTTCTCTGCGGAAACTTCAGAAAGAAGTCGTGGCAGAAACGTAGAGGCAGATGAGTGTTTGCCCCAAAACGCAGCCCAGAGTGCACACGGATCAGCCACGTTTAGCCTCTAGTCATGCTCATGTCTCTCGAGCCTTGAAACCAACTCCCCGGCTCCCAGGAAGTCTTTGGGTTTCATTCTGGGCTAAGACTTCCCTCTGGGCTTCTCCCCCAAAATGACTCTAAGAACAAAAGCCAAGAGAGGGACTCAACTTGGACCACTGTAAACCCATCCACCAGTTGACAACCATGCATCTGCATGGGACTGGGAGTCAGGAGACCTGGGTTCTAGACCCAACCCTGTCACTGGCTGGCTAGGTGACCTTAGGAAAGTCACTTAACTTCTCTGGGTCTCAGTATCCACCTCTATAAAATGGGGATGGGCTATCTGCTCTCCTACCTCTTAGACTGCGGGCCCTCTGGGGAATAGAGACTATATATGATCTGATTATCTGGTATCTTCTCTACCTCTTAGTTCAGTGCTTGTTTCAAAGTAAGTGGTTAATAAATACCATAACCTGGAGGAAATGGGGAGTGAACTTGAGAAGGGAGTTGGGGAGAAGGGGGCAAAATCTGTTTTATGGGAATGGGCTGAAGAAATAAATTCTGGCCAATGGCCTATGCTAATAAGCAACACGGGAGCTGGCACTCATTTTTGATGTTTCTACAGCAATGTTGAAAGTTCAAAACAAACCTAACTGGAACTCTGACAGTTCTGTGGGTGGAGGATGGCAGCGATGGTGATAGCTATGATGGGGAGGGTTTTTGGGGTGGAAGTGGTGAGCTTCCCCAGCTACCTCCTGCCCCAGAACAGCTGTTCTGAGACTTTTTCTTAAACCAGAGCCTAGTTCTGGCCAGTTCCAGTTTTCTTCCAGCCTTGGTATGTAACCCCATGGTGGACAGAGAATGTGAATGTGTCTGTTCATTGTTGCATTGTACTCTCTCAAGTGTTTAGTACGGTGTTCTCCACACAGTAATTGCTCAGTAATATGATTAATTGAATGAATGAATGAATGAATAAACGGTCTGCAGCCCCAAACTCCCACCACTCCAAACATTTTCCCCACTTGGTTCAGAAATCTTTGAATGTCCTGATCCGGGTTTCCCCTTCCCCTCCTAGTCCCTTCTTGCCCACTGGAGGTGACTGTCCATTAGTGTGCTCTAAAATGCCCAGGGCGTAGTGAACCCCAGGCAGGAGGAGAGGAAAGGGGGCTGGATGGCTGCCAGACTGGTTAACTGGCCCCTTAACTAAGCAAGAGTTGGCCACAACTTGCACAACTTGGCCGTGGTTACCAAGGAGGGTAACGTGAGTGAGACCTCCTGCTATAGGGTTTCAAAGGAATAAACCCCAAGGAGAGAAAAATAATACATTTCTCAGTGGGATGCCAGGAAGTATACAAAACAAGGCCTGACATTAAAGACGAGGAAATTTACATTGAGGATCAGACTACCCTTGAAGTGAAGAGCCGTCCCAGAGAACACTTGCCACAGGCAGTGGGGAGAATCTGCAGACGTGGAACTTTGGACCTGCTGCCAATCCAGACACCCTGAAATAAAAAGCCTCCTCTCAAGCCCCCAGACTGATGGGACACAAGGGGTGATCTTTTGGTGGTCTGGGCAGGGAGTCACATGCAAGTGCCATTTGGGGCCTTCGGCCCATTTCAAAAAAAAATCCCATTTCTGTTATTCTGAGAGGAAAACTGAGGAGTCAACTAGCTTGGTCTGCCCTCCCTTAAGCCAGCCTGGAATACTCTTTTGTAAAACTGACCTTTGCTTGGGACAGAGAACATTGGGGAAGCACCAACATCCCTCGCTCCTGTTTCATGACATCTAGAAAGATCAACGTTTTTCTCCCCGGGTCACCAGATATTGATGAGGTGAGACAACATGAAGAAATAAGGAATTCAATAAAAAAGAAACCAATATTAAAGCAGGAACAGCCAGATGCACATCTGAAATTTCAGAACACCTGACACGATCCATTCTTTAGCTCTAGACCTATCACATCAATCAGTTTCCTAGCACTGGAGCTATGCTCATTTTAACCCAGCTATGTAGGTTGGGACATAGGAGGCGAAGGAGCAACAGTAGGATACCTAAACACCTAACAAATGGACAGTTTTAAGGATGCTGTAAAACAAAGCCTCAGGCAAGAGAAACAGTGTGGCCTAGCGGAAAGAATATAGTCCTGGGAGTCAGAGGACCTGGGTTCTAATCCTGACTCTACCAGTTGCCTGCTGTGTGACTTTGGGAAAGTCACTTAACTTCTCTGTGCTTTAGTTTCCTTCTCTGTAAAATGGGGATTCAATGCCTGTTTGTTCTCTCTCCTAGCTAGACTGTGAGCCCCATGTGGGACAGGGATCATGTCTGACCTGATCAGCTTGTATATATCCCAGTGCTTAGAACAGTGCTTGACACACAGTAAGTGCTTAACAAATACCACAATCATTATTATTGTTAACTGAAAACTAGGAGTCAGTAACTGAAAATGGGCCAACATGGTATACTCCTATCGAGAAAGGAGTGGCTCTTTTTGAGCAAAAGCTTCATAAAGAATGAGAGATAATAAGGCAAAAAAGAAAACAGCTCCAGAAACTGCAAACATTAAACACAGTTACACAAAAAGACAGATTTTTATGTGCACAATGTATGCTCATGTAGCTAGGACTGTAATCCTATATTGGCATTTTTAGCCACATAATGTACTCATAAAAGTACCTCACCATTAGTCGTGCTTTCTTCAAATACAAAGGAAACAAAACATACACACACACGCACACAAGCACATACGCACACAAACCCCTTTATGAGATATAGCTATCCATCTCTCTGAAAAGGGGTTCAATAGTAATTAATAATGCCATAATTACTGCACGGAAGGAGCAATGGTAAACCACTCCCAGATTTTTACCAAGAGAACTCTATGTATACACTACCAGAACAATTGCAGATGGAGGTGGGGCGTGCCATAATTGGTAAAGCTCTTACTATATGTCAAACACTTCTGTAAGCACTAGGTTAGCTACAAGGTAATTAGGTTGGACACACTCCCTATCCCACATGGAGCTCACAGTTTAAGTCAGAGAGAGAGGGCTTTAATCCCATTTTGACAGATGAGGCAACTGAGACACATAGAAGTTAAGTGACTTGCCCAAGGTCACACAGCAGACAAGTGGTAGAGATGGAATTAGAATCCAGTCCTTCTGACTCCCAAGCCTGTGCTCTTCCCACTAAGCCCTGCTGCTTTGACCCCCTTAGTAGCAACACTAAAAGAGTGGCTGCAGAGATTCAGGACCAGAGCATTGTCATGAATGAGCAAAAGGGATTGGAACCTAGGAAATCATCAGCCAGCATTTATTGAGCATGTGAAGCTTGTACCTCACCAAATGCAAACACTGAGTTGGGCTAGAAGACCTCAAATGATCCACCAGTGATTACACCTGGGACAGATTTCTACTTGCCATGTTTTCCCAAAAGCTTTCAGAAAACTTTCCAAATCTGTGGATGAAGATATTTGATGTCCAAATATCGCTGGCTACTTATTCTAAAGATCAAGGTAAAGCTATCAGGGTGGTCGAAGGATCAATCAATCAGTAGTATTTATTGAGCACTTACTGTAGGCAGAGCACTATACTAAGCAATTGGGAGAGTGCAATATAACGGTATAACAGTTGGTAGACACATTTCCTGGGATTGTCACAGTAAGGCCAGAAGGATGTCTGATTGAGTTGGGCTAGGCTGCCGCTTTCCCAATACTCTTTATGCAGTTCCTGTTCTTTCAGAATTCCAGGCACGTCAGCGGTGGAGGGAACTGAGGCCCACAGAGGTTAAGATGAAGTGAGGTAATATTGTATTATTCCAGTTATATTATGCCATCGAGTCGTCTCCAACCCATAGCAACACCATGGACACATCTCTCCCAGAACATCCTACCTCCAACTGCAATCGCTCTGGTAGTGTATCCATAGAGTTCTCTTGGTAAAAATCCGGGAGTGGTTTACCATGGCCTCCTTCTGCGCAGTAAACTCGAATCTCCACCCTCAACTCTCTCCTGTGCCACTGCTGCCCAATAAAAAAGAAACTGACATTAAAGCAGGAACAGCCAGATGCACATCTGAAATTTCAGAACATCTAATGCGATCCATTCTTTAGCTCTAGACCTATCACATCAGTCAGTTTCCGAGCATTGGAGCTATGCTCATTTTAACCCAGCTAGGAAGGCTGGGACAAAGGAGGAGAAGGAGCAACGGCAGGATACATAAACACCTAACAAATGGATAGTTTTAAGAATGTCGTAAAACAAAGCCTCAGGCAAGAGAAACTGTGTGGCCTCGCGGAAAGAATATAGTTCTGGGAGTCAGAGGACCTGGGTTCTAATCCTGACTCTACCAGTTGCCTGCGGTGTGACTTTGGGAAAGTCACTTAACTTCTCTGTGCTTTAGTTTTTTTTTCTGTAAAATGGGGATTCAATGCCTGTTCTCTCTCCTAGCTAGACTGTGAGCCCCATGTGGGACAGGGATCATGTCTGACCTGATCAGCTTATTGTATTATATTATATTGTACTTATATTGTACTCTCCCAAGCGCTTACTACAGTGCTCTGCACACACTAAGCACTCAATAAATACAATTAAATGAAAGTTGAGTGAGGAGATTGCCGAGTTTGGGGGCTTGAATGGAATCCTCCGTGATGTCATATGCAATGGGATGTGGGGACTGCGGTGGAGCTTCCCCCACGTCCATGTGGCTGAAAAACTGGAACCAGTACCGGCTCTGGCAGCACCATCATGGAGTTGGCACTGTTCTCTCTTTGAGGAAGCAGCATGTTGTAGTGGATGGAGCACGGGCCTGGGCATCTGAAGGACATGGGCTCTAATACCAGCCCTGCCACATATCTGCTGTGTGACCTTGGGCAAGTCATTTCACTTCTCTAGGCCTCAGTTAACTAATCTGTAAAATGGGGATGGAAACCGTGAGCCCCACGTGGGGCAGGGACTGTGTCCACCCCGATTTGCTTGTATCCATCCCAGGGCTTAGTACAGTGTTTGGCTCATAGTAAGCGCTTAACAAATACCACAATTAGTATTATTATTCAGGTTTCTCTCCATCTCACCTTGACTTTCCCCTCCTGGGAACCCTCTGGGAAGACACCCTTAGTTGGCGAGGCCCTTGGTTTAGGAAGCCTTCTTGGAAGAGGAGAGTTTGGATAAGGGACGGGGCTGGATGGAAGAGGAAGCGCATGGTGGCTCCAGACGCACAGATGGTGACTTTGGGATGAGTAGTATTTGTCACTTAAATCTCTGCCATCCTTGAAATCTTTGAAAACATAACGGACCCCTAGTGGCAGGCCCCAGAAGGACTCTCCTGCTCGATGATGATTGTGGTATTTGTTTGGGTTTTTTAGGATATTTGTTAAATTCTTACCATGTGCCAGGCACTGTTCTAAATGCTGGGGTAGATACAAGATAATCAGATTGGACCTAGTCTTTGTCCCACATGGACTTCACAATTTTAATCCCCACTTTACGGATGAGTCAACTGAGGCATGGAGAAGTGAAGTGATTTGTCTAAGGTCACACGGAAGACAAGTGACGGAGGGAGGATTAGAACCCAGATCCTTCTGACTCCCAGGCCTGTGCTCTATCCACTAGGCCATGCTGTTCCTCTTTAAGGCCTTACTATTTGTCAAGTTCTGTACTAAGCACTGGGGTAGGTGTAAGATAACCAGGTCCCACATGAGGAGAACAGGTGCAATAACCAAGGCACAGAGACGTGACTTGCCAAAGGTCACACAGTAGGCAAGTGACAGAGCCAGGATAAGAACCCAGGTCCCCTGACTCCCAGGCCTATGTTTTTTCCACTAATAATAATAATAATAATAATAGCATTTATTAAGCGCTTACTATGTGCAAAGCACTGTTCTTTGCTAGTCCATGCTGCTCTGTGATCTTTGGCTTATGGTAATGTGGGCTGTTCCTAGGGGCTTCCCTTAATTTCTCTAGGAAATGGGGACTGGAAATTTGGATCGGGTCTTCTTCATGGCTGAATCAACCTGGGCCTTTCTTTTCGATAACTGTTCATCTGCTCTTCGTGGAAAAGGACCAGAGGCAGACCCTTAGAGCCCTCCCAGCTAGCAAACCTAACCTTTTATGCCTGTGAGCTGTGGGATCGTAGAGCAGTCTGGCTTTTCGAAACAGCCTTCCGCAATCACACAAGGTACAATTAGAACTCTCCAGAATCTTGTTGAAAGAAAATAAACAAAGAGTGAATCCTATCCTGCAGCACACATGAGGTGCCATTATCAGAGAACCTCAAAGGCCACTGGGCTTCTTCCCCCTCCGCCATCCCCCAGCCAAACCTCCTCTTCCTCATCTTTCTTCCAACCCCAGCCCTGCTCACATCAATCTTTGTCACAGTCTCTGCACATCCTTTTAAGCTATGTTTTTTAAAACTGGGACACGAAAGGGATTCAGAATGCCCAGTGCAAGGCAGGCCACTCTATTGTACTCTTCCAAGTGCTTAATATTTTGTAAGCACTCATCATTTGCCACCTTGACTACTGCATCAGTCTCCTCACCAAACTCCCTGCGTCCTGTCTCTTCCCTTTCCAGTCCATTCTCCATTCTACTTCCCAGATCATTTTTCTGAAAAACATTTCATTCTATCACACTCGGGGAACAGGGAGTTGACATCATACCCCATAAATGGCCAACATCTCCATGGTGAAGGAATACCTCCTGCTGGGATTCTCGGAGGTCTGGGAGCTGCAGCTGGTCCATGCCACACTGTTCCTTCTGGTCTACCTGGCGACCCCGATGGGGAATCTCCTCATTGTTGCCATCACCATCCTCGACAGGCACCTCCACACCCCCACGTACTTCTATCTCAGGAATCTGTCCATCCTCGACCTCTGCTACATCTTCGTCACCATCCCCAAATCCATCACCATCTCCCTAACTGCCGATCCATCTCTTTCTTGAGCTGTGCCACTCAGCTCTTGCTTGTGGTCCTGTTTGCTGCCTCGGAGTTTTTCATCCTCCTGGTGATGTCATATGACTGTTACGCCACCATCTACCTGCCCCTGTTCTAGGAGGTCATCATGAAACCAGGGGCCAGTGAGAAGGTACGGCTGCCTCCTGGCTCAGTGGAAGGCTGTTCGGGATCTTGCTTTTGGCTTCGATCTTCTCCTTGTCCTTCTGTGGGTCCAACGTTGTCCAGCAGTTCTTCTGTGACGTCCCCTCCCTGCTGAAGATCACCTGCTCTGAAGACCATCCGCCATCGACATGAGCATGACCTTTGAGCTAACCATAGGTGTCATAGGCTCCATTTCCATCATCGCCTCATACATCCACATCTTCTGGGCCACTCTGATGATGCCGGCGGCCGAGGGCCGGGACAAAACCTTCTCCACCTGCCTGCCCCATCTTGTCGTCGTCATCGTGTTCCTCTCCACAGGTGTGTATGGCTATTTCAATCAATCAATCATATTTATTGAGCGCTTACTGTGTGCAGAGCACTGTACTAAGCGCTTGGGAAGTACAAGTTGGCAACATATAGAGACGGTCCCTACCCAACAGAGGGCTCAAGCTGCCCTCATACTCTTCCTCGGTGTTCGACCTGCTGATATCCGTGTTCTACGCTGTCATGCCCCCAGCCCTGAACCCCCTCATCTACAGCCTGAGGAACTGAGACTTGAAAGCTGCTCTGTGGACAGTCTTAAAAAGGAGATTCCCCCAGACTCCTCTATAGGTCAAAATGTCCATTTTCTTGTGCTGATATTCAATCCATCAGTCAATTAATCATATTTACTACAGGATCGAAGCATGCTGTCTGTGTTGTAGTAGGAGAGTAGTGAGGTGAGGTAAGAGGAGTCAAGTTATTGAGTGCTTTAAAGCCAGTGGTGAGGAGTTTTCATCTGATGTGGAGGCGCATGGGTAACTGCTGGAGGTTCTCAAGTAGTGGGGAAACATGGACTGAAATTTTTTATAGAAAAATGATCCGGGCCGCAGAGTGAAGTATGGGCTGGAGTGGGGAGAGACAGGAGGCATGGGAGGCCGGCAAAGAGTCTGATAAGGTAATCAAGGTGGAATAGAATAAGGGATTGGATTAACATGGTAGCAGTTCAGATGGAGAGGAAAGGGCAGATTTTAGCGATGTTGTGAAGGTGAAACTGACAGGATTTAGTGATGGATTGAATTTGTGGGTTGAATGAGAGAGAGGAGTCGAAGAAAATGTTATGGGCTTGTGAGACAGGAAGGCTGATGGGTCATCTATGGTGATGGGAAAATCAAGGGGAGGACAGGGTTTGGAGGGGAAGATAAAGAAAAGATTTGGTAGGCATGTTTCCTGCCCACAAGGAGCTTACAGTCTAGAGGGGATTGATCATGCCACTGAGGGCCATGACACTTGAGTTCTAATGCCACCAAACTGCCCTCTCAAAGGTCATCAATGACCTCCTGCTTGCCAAATCCAACGGCTTCTATTCTATCCTACTCTAGCCTTCCCAGACTGAGCCCCCTCCTTCCTCTCCCCCTCACTCCTCCTCTCCAACCCCCATCTTACCTCCTTCTCTTCCCCACAGCACCTGTATATATGTATATACGTTTGTATATATTTATTTCTCTATTTATTTATTTGTTTATTTTACTTATACATATCTATTCTATTTATTTTGTTAATTTGTTTGGTTTTGTTCTCTGTCTCCCCCTTCTAGACTGTGAGCCCACTGTTGGGCAGGGACTGTCTCTATATGTTGCCAACTTGTACTTCCCAAGTGCTTAGTACAGTGCTCTGCACACAGTAAGCGCTCAATAAATATGATTGATTGATTGATATCCTAATCCTCCTTGCCCTCTCAGCTGCCTTCGACACTGTGGACCACCCCCTTCTCCTCAACACACTATCCAACCTTGGCTTCACAGACTCTGTCCTCTCCTGGTTCTCCTCTTATCTCTCTGGCCATTCATTCTCAGTCTCCTTTGCGGGCTCCTCCTCCCCCTCCCATCCCCTTACGGTAGGGGTTCCTCAAGGGTCAGTTCTTGGTCCCCTTCTGTTCTCTATCTACACTCACTCCCTTGGCGAACTCATTCGCTCCCATGGCTTCAACTATCATCTCTACTCTGATGACACCCAAATCTACATCTCCACCCCTGCTCTCTCTCCCTCCCTTCAGGCTCGTGTCTCCTCCTGCCTTCAAGACATCTCCATCTGGATGTCTGCCCACCATCTAAAACTCAATATGTCCAAGACTGAACTCCTTATCTTCCCTCCCAAACCCTGCCCTCTCCCTGACTTTCCCATCACTGTAGACAGCACTACCATCCTTCCCATCTCACAAGCCCACAACCTCGGTGTCATCCTTGACTCTGCTTTCTCATTCACCCCTCACATCCAATCCATCACCAAAACCTGCCGGTCTCACCTCCGCAACATTGCCAAGATCTGCCCTTTCCTCTCCATTCAAACCGCTACCCTACTGGTTCAATCTCTCATCCTATCCTGACTGGATCACTGCATCAGCCTCCTCTCTTATCTCCCATCCTCCTGTCTCTTCCCACTTCAGTCTATACTTCACACTGCTGCCTGGATCATCTTTGTGCAGAAACACTCTGGGCATGTTACTCCCCTCCTCAAAAATCTCCAGTGGCTACCAGTCATCCTACGCATCAGGCAAAAACTCCTCACTCTCAGCTTCAAGGCTCTCCCTCTCCATCACCTTGCCCCCTCCTACCTCACCTCCCTTCTTTCCTTCTACAGCCCAGCCTGCACCCTCCAATCCTCTGCCGCTAATCTCCTCACTGTGCCTCGTTCTCACCTGTCCTGCCATCGACCCACAGCCCACATCCTCCCTCTGGCCTGGAATGCCCTCCGTCCCCACATCCACCAAGCTAGCTCTCTTCCTCCCTTCAAAGCCCTACTGAGAGCTCACCTCCTCCAGGAGGTCTTCCCAGACTGAGTCCCCTCCTTCCTCTCCCCCTCCCCATCCCCCCGCCCTACCTCCTTCCCCTCCCCACAGCACCTGTGTATATGTTTGTGCAGATTTATTACTCCATTTATTTTACCTGTACATATTTGCTATTCTATTTATTTTATTTTGTTAATATGTTTTGTTTTGTTGTCTGCCTCCCAATTCTAGACTGTGAGCCCATTGTTGGGTAGAGACCGTCTCTATATGTTGCCAACTTGTACCTCCCAAGAGCTTAGTACAGTGCTCTGCACACAGTAAGCACTCAATAAATACGATTGAATGAATGAATCAATCAATCAAAAATCTCCAATGGTCACCCATCCACCTCTGCATCAAAGGTAAATGGTAAAACCCTTACCATTGATTTTAAGGCACACAATCAGCTCTCCCCTTCTACCCAATCTTGCTGATCTCCTACTACCACCCAACCCACACATTCTGCTCTTCTAACATCAATCTATTCACTGTCAGTCCCTCCATCTCAACAATTTTGCCACCAACCCCCCTTTAGCCTGGAACTTCTTCCTATGTCACATCTGACTGTTCATCACTCTCCCCTCCTTCAAAACCTTCTTAAAATTACCTCTCCTCCAAGAGGTCTTCCCAGATTAAACCCTTTATTTCCCCTATCTGCCTTTCTGTCTGTGTCAACTACGAATTAGGCTGTGTACCACTTAAGCTCTTTGATACTCACACAGTCCATAATACTTATGTAAATATGCCTACACTCTCCTATTTCCCCTGTCCCTAATCTACTTTAAAGTCTTTCTTTCCTGGTAGACTGTAAGCTCAATGTGGGCAGAGATCTCACCTACCAACTCTGTTCTATTGTACTTTCCCAAGTGCATAGTACAGTGCTGTGTGCACAGTAAGCTTTCAATAAATACCATTGATTGAGCGACAGATTGATTAATACATTGCTCTGCACATAGTAAATGCTCAGTAAATACAAATGAATGATTGACTTACTGTTGGAGGACCATTGATAGGGAATGCTACCCAAGTGGTAGAAGAGAAAAGTTCAAGGAGAGCGCGAATGTGATCTGGGAAGGATGGGAGGAGTCACTTCTTGAGCAGAGAACTGGATCAATCAACCAATGGTACTTATTGAACTCTTATGGTGTGCAGAGCACTTAATTTAGCACTTGGGAGAATAAGGTCCAGCTGTCGAGGACATGCTGGAGGACCAACTGGACTCTACTAAGGTGGGGTTCCCATGCATGAGCAGCCCCCATTCACATCCCCACCCTGGTCCTGGAAGTGTTAGGAAATGCACATTTCAATTGCTGCTGCCCTGAGAGAAATCAAAATTTTTTTTTTTTTTTAAACAGGAGCATAGTCAGTGGTGGACATGGCTAGAGGAGGCAAGGGATATTCTTACACCCAGGGACAAAAGTCCCAAGCTGTGTCCCTTCTGAGTGCTTTTCACAGCACGCACACTCTCTCTCTCTCTCTCTCTCTCTCTCTCTCTGTCTCTGTCTCTCTGTCTCTGTCTCTGTCTCTGTCTCTGTCTCTCTCTCTCTCTCTCTCTCTCTCTCTCTCTCTCCCCTTTCCAGACAGAGGCCCTGGCCAATCCTCTATGTACAATAGGAGTTCGGTGCTTCACTAAAAACAGGTGTCCAGTACAACATTCTGCATCCTGTATAAGCTTGGTAAAGTGTTTGTCATCTGGAAGCCATTCAGTACAGTGCTCTGAACACAATAGGTGCCAGAACAGCACTGAAGCCTTTATGTGGTCAGTATAAAATGTACTCTGTTCAGTGCTTTAGGCACAGTGGGTCGTTCCTAGGGGAACTAAGCATAATATTCTGCACATAGAATGTGACGATGATGATGATGGTGATGATGATGATGATGATGAAAATGCATAGGGAGACTGCAAAAATCAGTACTGCTGACTCTAAATACCTTCTGATTTTTTTTTATAAAGGAGCCCTCAAGACTGAGGTTGAAAAAGAAGTGCTGACAGCTCCCCACCCGATTTAACAGTGAGACAGGCAAATCCACCAGTGCTAACTCTGTGGAAGTAATGGCCTCCATGATGGGGTAAGGTCTTCTCCACCCCCAACCACACACACACACACACACACACACACACACACACACACACACACACACACACACACACACACACACACACCCATAGCAACATTGCCCCAAGAGTACTGCCCAATCTAAGCAGCAGTTAAAGCAAGGACAGTACCATTTCTAGGAGGTAGAAGAGGAGGAGAAGGAGGAAGAGGAAAAAGAGGAATGGCTTTTATTGGATTCTTATTGAGTGCAGCACCTTATATTAAGCATGTGGGAACGTGTAAGAGAAGCAAAAGATAAATTTCCTGCCTTAAGAGAGCTTGCAATCTAATGGGGGAGACAGACTTGCAAAATAGGTGGGGCAGTAGGAGGGACAAGGACCAGCTAGGTGATAGAGTGAACATGCCAGGAGGAAATATCAGAACAAATAATTGAGCATCCATACATGCTGAGAAATGGGTTTACATGGCATGAGGGGCCCTGAACACCACTACCCCTTTGTTATCTCTTGGTCTGGTCCCAGCCAGCTCTGCCCAACTTGGGGAGAGGGGCATGATCAGAGCTGTTCTCTGGGGTCAAAGATGTCCCCTCCTCCTTCGTGCAACCCCACCCATTCCAGTCCCACACAACTTGCCCGTCCAACCCAGACCCACCAACTTTTCATTTTGATCATAGGAGGTGAAAAATTGGCAGAGATTTTACAAGGGGATGAGGAGTGCGAGGGGCTGGGCTTCAGAGAGTTAACAGACCAGAAAGCTACCATTCTGGGTCTTTTTAACCATGATTGGAAACTCTGGGGTCTTGACAGAGATCTGGGCTGGGCAAACATGGGAACCCTGGTCTTAGAGCTGTGGGAGCCTTCACCCCCAACACTCCCAATTTAATCAACCAATGGTATTTATTGAATATTTACTGTGTGCAGAGCACTGTACTAAGTCCTTGAGCAAGTACAATATGATAGGCAGCACAATTTAGGAGCATGTACAATCTAGGGACCCAGTTCCCCCGAGGACTAGGCACTGATATCCCCCACCCAACAGCCCAGGGCTGCTACTGGAATGGCACTATTCATTTATTCATTCAGTCAGTCATATTTACTGAGCACTTATTGTGTACTAAATGCTTGGAAGAGTATAATATAACAATAAACAGACACGTTCCGCGCCCACAATGAGCCTACAGTCTAGAGGGAGAGAATACTCATTGTAAGGCTGGGCAAGAGAGGGCACATCTGGAGACCTGGTGTCTGACCGATGGGATGGAGAGAGCTGTAAAACAGCATCTCCCTTCCCCAGGCTTGTCAGGGGCTGCCTCCCCCAAAAGCTGGGCAGCGATGTGGGGAACAAGGATTGTGTCTGATCTGATCTTCTTGTATCTGCCCTGGTGCTCAGAACAGTGCTTGGCACAAAATAATAATAATAATTATGGTATTTGTTAAGCACTTACTATGTGCCAGGCACTATACTAAGCTCTGGGATGGATACAAGCAAATTGGGTTGGACACAGTCCCTGTCCCGTGTGGGGCTCATAGTCTCAATCCTCATTTTACAGATGAGAGAACTGAGGCCCAGAAAAGTGAAGTAAAGTGACTTGCTCAAGGCCACACAACAGACAAGTGGTGGAGCCAGGATTAGAATCCATGATTTTCTGACTCCCAGCCCCTTGCCCTATCCACTAGGCAACACTGCTTCTCATATAGTAGGTGCAAACACCATTACTAGAAGTGTTTGACATATAGTAAGTGCTTAACAAAGACCACTATTGTAATTATTATTATTAACAGAAAATACTTTGTCAACACACACACATTTATTTATATTAATGTCTGTCTCCCCTTCTAGACGGTAAGCTCACTGTGGGCAGGGAATGTTTCCATTTATTGTTATATTGTCTTCTCCCAAGCATTTAGTACAGTGTTCTGCACACGGTAAGCCTTCAATAAATGAATGAATGAATGAAAGAATAATTAATAATAATAATAATAATAATAAATAAAAGAATGGATGGATGGATGGATGAATGAATGAACAGTGACCTTCACCCACACTCCAGATCCTTCCCATCCCCATGTAAGTGTGGCCTCTTGGCCCCGTGGCCCAAATTGAAAACTGGCGCCCTTGGCAGAATTATCACTAATTATTTCTTACACCAAGATGGCAAGAGAGATGACAAAACAAAAGGAATTCAAACCAACAGCATGTTCTCTTTAAGGGCTTTACAAAGGAAACCACTGGGAACTCCAGACTATCAGATAACATGTCAACATCCGCAGGGATGTCAGCAGGGTCAATGTATGAAATTAACCTAAATAACCAACTTCACTCCCACATCATCTTTCCTTCAAACGGCCTCCCTCCCCACTGTCCCTGGAGGAAATCCGCCCCCAAACCCCTTGCAGTCCTACCCCTTAACTTCACGCTCTTGGCCAGAGGCCTGAATTTGGGATTTAATCATACACGAGGGGGAAGCTTCATCCTTTTCTCTCCATTGTCTTCCACTTGAGCTTACTTCCTCGAGGAAAATGAGTGGGTAGGGCAGATCTGGATTTAGTCATGGCACAATCCCCGATCTGGTGAGCAAGATACATAACCTCTCTGGACCTCAGTTTCCTCAGCTACAAAATGGAAATGGTAAGATCTGCCCTTCTCTGTCTTACAAGCCCAGTCTGGGGTTTTGGACACAAGAAGTGGCATGGCCTAGTGGATAGAGCACAGGCCTGGGAGTCAAGGGACCTGGGTTCTGATCCTGGGACCACTACTTGTCTGCTATGTGACCCTGGGGAAGTCACTTAACTTCTCTATGCCACAGTGACCTCATCTGAAAATGGGGATTAAGACTGTGACTGTGTCCAACCTTATATCTACCCCAGCGCTCAGTTCAGTGCCCAGCCCATGGTAAACACTTCCATCTGGGTATATGGTAGCTCTGAACATATTTCAGTGTTACATAGAGCATCTTCCATTAGCAGAGATGGCGTCCTGATGGGGAGGTCCTCTATGGATACGCGTGCGGCTAAACATGACCCACAGAGCTGATCCACCCTGCCCCAACACTGACTCTCTCCCACTGTGCAGCTGTGTTCATTGATTCATTCCATCATATTTATTGAGTGCTTACTGTGTGCAGAGCACTATACTAAGCGCTTGGGAAAGTACAGTGCAACAATAAACGGTGACAATCCCTGCCCACGATGAGCTTACAGTGCTGGGCCCTGTTCTCGCATTCTCCCCCTTTTAGACTGTGAGCCCACTGTTGGGTAGGGACTGTCTCTATATGTTGCCAACTTGTACTTCCCAAGCGCTTAGTACAGTGCTCTGCTCACAGTAAGCACTCAATAAATACGATTGATTGATTGATTGATTGATTTACCTCTCTCCTCAAAGTCTTCCCCCAGCTTCAGCTCAGTTTTCATCAGACTCCCCATCAGTCTGTAGTGCCGGGCTAGTCTCTTGTGAGGTGCGTCTCTAGGGAGGAGTCAGCCACATAGAGCAAGTCCAGAATGACAGTTTCTAAGATTTTTGACCAAGCTTATAGCCTGTTGAGATGAAAGAGTTTATCTTCTCTCCTTCATCCTTTTACTGTGTGCAGAGCATGGCAGAGAAGCAGCATGGTGTAGGGGATAGAGCATGGGAGCATGGGAAAGTCACGGTTCTAATCCCGACTCCGCCACTTGCCTGCTGTGAGACCTTGGGCAAATCATTTCATTTCTCTGTGCCTCAGTTATCTCATCTGTAAAATGGGGGTTGAGAATGTGAACCCTGCATGGGACAGGGACTGTGTCCAACTCTATTTGCTTGTATCCACCCAAGCTCTTAGTACAGTGCCCGGCACATAGTAAGTGCTTAACAAATATCATTACTATTATTATTATTATTATTAATTAATTATCGGTACCTTGGCTCTTATCAAAACTTCAGATGCTTCTTGCAGTTAGGCATTATTCATGTATTTATGTCCATCCTCAGCACTTGTGCATATATTCATATTCATCTTCATATTTGGGGTCTCTGTATCTGTCTCCCAAGTTAGAGTGTAAGCTCCTTGAGGGCAGGGAATGGATCTTGCCAATTTGTATTTCCCAAGTGCTTAGTACAGTGCTCTGCACATAGTAAGCACTCAATAAATACAATTGAATGAATGAATGAATGAATCTTATGCTTCTGTTGTATCTACTAAGCACCAACTGCAGTGTACCACCCTTACTGGATGCTCAGTAAATACCATTGTTGCTTCCACCACTCTTGCTACTACAGCTACCACTGGAGAATGGAAGTTCATTCATTCAGTTGTATTTACTGAGCACTTACTGTGGGCAGAGCACTGTACTAAGTGCTTGGGAGAGTACAATATAACAACAAACAGACACATTCCCTGCCCACAACGAGCTTTCAGTCTAGAGGGGGAGACGGACATTAATATAAATAAATACATTACAGATATGTACATTAGTGCTATAGGGCTGGGACGAGGGATGAATAAATGGAGCAAGTCAGGGCAATGCAGAAAGAAGTGGGAGAAGAGGAAAGTGTCAGGGAAGGCCTCTTGGAGGAGATGTGCCTTCAATAAGACTTTGAAGGTGGAGAGAGTTGAATTCTAACATTGGAGTCTGGGTCCTTTCTGGCATACTCCAGTGTGACTGCAGAGTATAAACTGAGGCAATGTGGCTAGACCACAGTAAATCATCTTTAGGCTAGAAGGGGACTTAGTGTGGTTAGAGGAACTTGGGACATCCAGACAGTGAGGTGATTTTGATTGTGACTGCCTACTGAGAAACTAAAAAGCACCCTTATGCGGGTGGAGCACCCTGGTTTGTCAAGGGTTACATTCTTCTGGGGAAATTTTGAGGCATCCAGAACAGTGCGAAGCAGTGTGGCCTAGTGGATAGAGCACAAGCCTGGTAGTCAGAAAGACCTGGGTTCTTATCCCAGCTCCACCACTTGTCTGCTATGTGTGACCTTGGGTAAGTAACTTCACTTCTCTGTGCCTCAGTTACCTCATCTTTAAAATGGGGACTAAGATGATGAACTCAGTGCAACATGGACCGTGTCCAACCTGATTAGCTTGTATTTACTTCAGTGCTAACAACAGTGCTTGGCACATAGTAAGTGCATAACAAATACCATAAATAAACACACACACACCAAAACCGTGCTATGAGGGGCTTCATTGGTCACACAAACTTGGTTTCCTCAGAAACAGGTGCCAAATTCCAGTAAAACCCAACCCTCACATCTCGTGTGCTCAACCTGTGGTCTCAAGGTTTATTTCCCCCTAGGACAGGAGATTAGTTATGAGGCTTCTCCCTTCACCAATTAAACACTAAATTTTCATTACTTCCCTGAAGTAAAAAAAGCCCCTTTAGAAGAGGAGAAAGGAAGATAGAAATTGGATGGGGTACAAACAAAAGGACAGCTGAAATGGAGCCCTGCTCACTTCCCGTTGGAGCTGGTCCACCTCTCGGGATCTGGATTGGACTACACTACCAACTAACTAGTGAGGGACTGAACTGTGTGGTTGAGGCTGCACAACCAGGAAAGAAAATCCCAATAGGGTGCGGTGATCATGGACCAGCAGGAGGGAAAGGATCATGAGTTCACTAACTGCCCAAAAATCAATTTCCTGGGATTCTGGAAAATACTCTTATTGGAATTTTCTCTTGGGAGTTTTTGAGTTCAAAGGTAACTTCCAAAAACACCCTTTCAAAAAAAGCTATTTGGGATTTCAGTCCTTTAACTCCCCCAAGCATCGTAAGAAAATAATGATTGTGGTATTTAAGCTTTTACTATGTTCCAAGCACTGTGCAAAGTACATGGATTTACTCATCCCAGTGTTCAGCTCCTATTCTGGAATTGTGAATGTTGCCCTAATCCTTTGATCAGGGAAGCTTTGCTTTACACATGGCCAGGGCACGCCAGGGAGTGCTTTACACTCAGCGCAGAACGACATTTTTTGCAAACTCTTTTTGTGACCTAATCTGATCCGTAGAGGGCACGTGTGACCTTCAGCATCAAGTATCCAGGGGTTGCCCTGCACAGGCAGGGAAAAGTTTATGGAATCCAGGTTGCTCACTCAGAGCCCATCTCAGAACTGTGACATTAGTTATGGTTTGTAATAATGGCTCGGCTTACTATGTGTTAAGCACTTTTTAAGCACTGGGATAGATACAAGATATTAAGATCAGACACAGTTCCTGCCCTAAATGGGGCTCATCTTTAAGAAATAGGTAGAGCAGGTATCACATCCCTATTTTAAAGAGGAAGAAATTCAAGCCTGGGGACATTAGGTAGCCTGTCCAAGGTCCCACAAGCAAGCCAATAGCAGAGCTCAGCCTAGAACTAGGGTCTCATGACTTCCTATGCCATGTCCTTTCTACCAGGTTATGCTGTCTTCTTAGGAGTTTGAGAGCCTATCCTCCTGACTAACAGACAGGATATTTCCTAGAGTCTGGGGTGGGGTTGATGTTGGAGCACAGAGATGGTGAGGTGCCTTCTATGACAGCTCTCCCCAGTTTCAAAGCCCTTCTGAAACCACATCTCCTCCAGGAGACCGTCCTCATTCCTTACCCTATTTCCTCCTCTACTGACTCTTTTTTTTTTCCTTTTACGGCATTCGTTAAGAGTTTACTATGGGCCTGCCATGGTACTAAGCACTGGGGTAGATCCAAGCTAATCAGGTTGGACACAGTCCCACATAAGACTCACGGTCTTAATCTCCATTTTACAAATGAGGTAACTGTGATAGAGAGAAGATAAATGACTTGTCCAAGGTCACACAGCAGACACTTATAGGGCTAGGATTAGAACCCAGATCCTCTGACTCTCAAGCCCACAGGATTTGAGTCCAGACCCTCTGACTCCCAAACCCACAGGATTAGAACTCAGATCTTCTGACTCCCAAACCCACACTCTTTCCCCCTAGGCCACTGCTTCTCAGAGGCCATGCTGTTCTTCAGCACTTCCACATCACCTAAGCATTTAGCATGGGCTTTGGAGTCAGAGGTTTTGAGTTCTAAACCCGGCTCAGCCACTTGTCTACTGTGTGACCTTGGGCAAGTTACATAACTGCTCTGTGCCTCAGTTTCCTCATCTGTAAAAGGGGGATCGAGACAGTGAGCCCCCATGTGGGACAGGGACTGTGTCCAACTTGATTACCTTGTAACTATCCCAGTGCTTAGAGCAGTGCTTGACACATAGTAAACACATAACAAATACCATAATTATAATAATTATTATTATCATTATTATTATTACTGGATACTCATCTCCTCTCCCCTCCATAGCACTTACTTACATATTTCTAAACTCTGTTGATGACTACCCCTACCAGTACTTTATTTTAGTGCAGGTCTCTCCTAAATTCTTTGAGGGCCACAATAGTGTCTACTAAGTCTGTCGTAACATCCCAAGCCCTTAGTACTCTGCACAGAATAAGCACTCAATAAATACTATTGATTGGCTGGTCCAGAACCTCAGGCAGCAGTTTTCAATTATATAGGACCATGAAATAGGAGATACAATGGAGGATGTCTAATGTCATAAGATAAATTTTGACCAGGTCTCAGTCTAGTACATCTCTGACTTTTTTTGCTGAATTGCAGCAAAAAATACTCTCACCAAAACTAGCTGACTAATAAGACAACGTTCATTAGTCGTTAAAAAATGTGGTTTCTCCAACTCTTTACCCTGGTTAGATTTAATCAATGCCAGAACTTTCAATTGTTTGTTTGCATATGCTCAGGAGTTAATTTTTGTAAATGGAAGACAACATCATGAAAAATTATAGGTTAGATTTCAAATACGATAATGCCATTATGCCCACATTGGTGCGTGTGTGTGGGTATGTGTGTAGGTGTACTCAGCTTTTGCAAGAGCCAAGTGAAATAATCATTATCAACATCATCATCAGAATAATAAAAAATAGCTGGTGATGGTGTTTACTAAGTACTTACTATGTTCCAAGCTCTGGGCTAAGCGCTGGAGTGGATACAAGATAATCAGATTGAACAGACTTGGGCCTTATTGTGGTTCACAGTATAAGAGGGAGGAAAAACTGGTATTTTATCCCCATTTTATAGATGAATAGACTGAGGCACAGAGAAGTTAAGTGACTTGCCCAAGGCCTCATTGCAGGCAAGTCTCCTGCTCCAGACACTTTCTACTAGGCCACATTATTTCCCAGATAAATCCACGTCTTTGTCTGAATCTGTACATCGTATGTTTAACGCTGTCTTCCTAGTTCAGTGCCTGGCACATCATCATCATCATCAATCGTATTTATTGAGCGCTTACTTTGTGCAGAGCACTGTACTAAGCGCTTGGGAAGTACAAATTGGCAACATATAGAGACAGTCCCTACCCAACAGTGGGCTAAATGCCATGAAAAAAAATTGTGCATACCACTCTGAAAGACAAGAAGGACCTTTGTGGATCCACACGATCATTTGTCCCACTTCGTGGTCCTCCTATCCTCCTGACTGATAATCTTCACCCTTGCCGTCCCAGCCTTGCCCTTCACTCTGCCGTGGCCTTGAGCGGTCTTACAAGGGCTACCGACCAGCCAAGTCTGACAGTGGGGTGAGAGGAATAAGCCAGGGCCCAGAACATCCACTATCAGGGAGAGTCCCTGAGCCCATGAGGAGCCACATTTAGGTAGTCAACCCCTCATCCCAACCTCTCTCTCCGCTCAACATCACCTAGTGCTTCACAACATAGCCCCACTCTAATGTCAAGGGTGCTAATCCTTTATCCCTCAGCTGGCTCCTGAGGGCCACATCAGAAGATACATGTGGATTCCTGCATCTTGGTTCTCTCCAGGCAGTTCCAGTTGGAAGTGGCTAGATCACAGGCACAAGGTGTTTATTCAGTGAGGAACCCTGAGGGTTTCCTCTGGCTTGTGGCGGGAAGGGAGATACACTTTCATTCATTCATTCAATCAATCGTATTTACTGAGTGCTTACTGTGTGCAGAGCACTTGGGAAGTACAAGTTGGCAACATATAGAGACGGTCCCTACCCGACAGCGGGCTCACAGTCTAGAAGGGGGAGACAGACAAAAAAACAAAACATATTAACAAAATAAAATCAATAGAATAGTAAATATGTACAAGTAAAATAAATAGAGTAATAATTATGTATAAACACATATACAGGTGCTGTGGGGAGGGGAAGGAGGTGGAGCGGGGGAGATGGGGAGGGGGAGGAGGGGGAGAGGAAGGAGGGGGCTTAGTCTGGGAAGGCCTCCTGGGGGAGGTGAGCTCTCAGTAGGGCTTTGAAGGGAGGAAGAGAGCTAGCTTGGTGGATGTGTGGAGGGAGGGCATTCCAGGCGAGGGATACACAATGCATATGTGTTTCACATACATCTGAATCAACAGCTACACTGAGCTGTGGGTTTCAGAAAGGGGCTACAAAAGTTGCTCGCAAATTCCAGCTCTTTCCCAGACCCCCTGTATAACTTAGACAACCCTCTAAGGATTTAGCAGCACTGCTGCCAGACAAAATGGATTTATCTGCAGACTTTACCTAAGGAGATCAGGAAGGCAAACAGGAGCCTCACTTAACAAATAAAGGAAAAGCTCAAAGTCCTTGGGCCACCCAGCTAGGACTACTCTGGTGGGAAGAAAGGTGCACCAGGAAGACAGGATTAAATAAAATGAACCAAGGGCAATAAAGGCAAACACACACACACACACACACACACACACACACACACACGCACGCACGCACACACACACACAATTTTTTTCCAGCTCAGCTGCTTTAGTTTGCCAGCTCTTCCTCGTAAAGTGTCTGGCATCGTAGTGGGAAATAACATGGAACCATTACTGAATCCTTTTTGGCCAAGTGGCAAGAACATGGGCTTGGGAGTTAGAGGAAATGCGTTCTAATCTTGGCTCTGCCACTTGTCTGCTGTGTGACCTTGGGCAAGTCATTTAACTTCTCTGTACCTCAGTTCCTTCATCTGTAAAATGGGGATTAAGACTGTGAGCCCCATGTGGGACAGGGACTGTGTCCAACCTGATTGCCTTGTATCTACCCCAGCGCTTAGATCAGTGCTTGGCACATAGTAAGTGCTTAGCAAATACCATCATCATGATGATCATTATTTAACTCCCAGCAGAAAGCTCTGGGAACAAGATGGCAACCTCCTTCAGGATGCCACAGAGTGCGAGCTTGGGTGTAGTGGAATAAAAGAGTGGATATATAGAAGGGAGATAACCCATTCAGTAAAACCAATCCATCCATAAAAAGTATTTATTTGGTGCGTACTCTGAGCAGAGTACTATACTAAGCACATGGAAGAATAAAATTAGTGGATTAAATAAAACTTAATTTAATTAAAATTTTATTTAATTTAACCCTAAATTAATTAAAATTAGAGTTAGTGGTTATGATCCCAGCCCACAAGGATCTTACATTCTAGTGGAATGGTCAATAGTTTCTGCTTAATGTGGAGAGGAATGGGCAACCGTTGAAGTTTTTTGAGGAATGGGGAGATATGTGCACCTTTTGAAGAGGTGACCTGGGCAACAGAGTGCAGTAATTATAATAATAATAACAATAATGGCATTTGTTAAGTGCTTAATATGTGCCAAGCACTGTTCTAAGCGCTGAGGGGGATACAAGGTAATTAGGTTGTCCCACATGGGGCTCACAGTCTTAATCCCCATTTTACAGATGAGGTAACTGAAGCACAGAGAAGTTAAGTGACTTGCCCAAAGTCACACAGCTGACAAGTGGTGGAGCCGGAATTAGAACCCATGACCTCTGACTCCCAAGCCCGGGCTCTTTCCAATGAGCCAGGCTGCTTCTCAGTACTGCCCAAAGAAGGAAGAGACGGGAGGGAGATCAGCAACAAGGCTGATGCAGTTGTCCAATTGGGTATAACAAACGTTTGGACAGCATGGTGGCCATTGGGAGAGGAGAAAAGGATGGATTCTGAAATATGTAGTGGATGATATACCATCAGAATTTAGAGACTGACTGAATATGGAAGCAGTGTAGCTTAGTGGATAAAGCATGGACATGGGAGCCAGAGGACCTGAGTTCTAACCCCGTGTCTATGACTAGCCTGCTTGGTGACCTTGGGCAAGTCAGTTAACTTCTCTGTGACTCATTTTCCTCTACAGCAAAATGGGGATTCAAGACCTTTTCTCCATCTTACTAAAGACAATGAGCCCCATGGGACCAGGTCTGTGTCTGACCTGATTAACTCATATCTACCCCTGAGCTTAGAACAGTGTTAGTGCTTAGCAAATACCATTAAAAATATGAAGAATCAAAGTGACGGAGGAGTCGAAGATGCTAAGCTTACAGGCTTGAGACATAGGGAGGGTGGTGGTGTTGTCAGTGGCAAAATTATATGGAGCAGAGGATTCATAGGGAAGATGAGAAGTTCATATTGAGTTTGGGAGGTTAGTGAAATATCTATGTAGAGATGTCCTGGAAGCAGGAGGAAATGCAAGTGAGCAGAGAAGGACAAAAGTCAGGGCTAACAAGGAATCATCCGCAAAGAAGTGATAGCTGAAGTTGTGGAACCGGATGAGCTCCCCAAGGTAGTGAGAGTAAATTGAAAAGATAAGAGGACCCAGAGTAGAGTAGAGCTTCAAGAGACACGTGAAGTTATTGGGTGGGAGATATGGAATTGGAGAAAGAGACTGAGAAGGATCGGTCAGAGAGGGTAGTGCTTTAAGGGTAGTGCTTTCTAGTGGAAAAAACACAAGCCTGGGAGTTACAGGACCTGGGTTCTAATCCAGCATCTCACACTTGCCTGCTGTGTGATCTTGAGCAAGTCTCTTTGCCTCAGTTTCCTCATCTGTAAAATGGGGGTTTATTGCCTGTTCTCCCTCCTACTGAGACTGTGAACACCATGTGGGACAGGGACCGTGACCTACCTGAATCTCTTTTATCCACCCCAGAACTTAGCATAGTACTTGGCATATAGTAAGGGCTTAACAAATACTACAGTTATTATTATTATTATTGTAAGGGAATGGCTAAGGGAATGGTCCACAGTGTCAAAGAAGGTGTAGATAGAGTAGTGTTCATTAAATTTGGTGAGAAGAGTGTCATTGGTGACTTTGGAGAGCACAGTGTTAGTAGAGTGAAGTGGGAGAGAGCTGGGTTGGAACAGAGGAAATGGGGGCAAGCAGTGGATATAAACAACCCATTTGAGGAGGTTGGACAGGAATAAGAGGGAGATGGGGCAATAGCTGGATGATGGAGGCAAGGTGAAGGTCATGGAGGGAAAAAGAATGGATGCTAGTGTCTTTAAAAAGTGAGAAGGGATAATAATAATAATAATAATGGCATTTGTTAAGCGCTTACTATGTGTGAAGCACTGTTCTAAGTGCTGGGGAGGGTACGAGGTGGTCATATTGTCCCACGTGGGGCTCACAGTCTTAATCCCCATTTTACAGATGAGGTAACTGAGGCTCAGAGAAGTTAAGTGACTTGCCCAAGGTCACACAGCAGACATGTGGGGGAGCCGGAATTAGAACCCACAACCTCTGACTCCCAAGCCCGTGCTCTTTCCCCTGAGTCACGCTGCTTCTCTCTATAGGATGGGGTTGGAGGCGCAGTCAGAGAGAGTAGATTTTGAAAGCAGGTAGCTGATCTACTTTTGAGAGATATCTGAGAAATATGAGAGTGGATGAGGGGATGAGAGGGAGATTATGGTTTTCTTTTCATCAATGAAGTCGATGACATAATCATCTGGGTCTAAAGAGGGGGTAGGAAGAAGTGTTGGGCATTTTAACAGGTAGTTAAAGATCTGAAGTAGTTGGTGGGGGCAGAGGACATAGGTTATCCTTGATTCGTCTCTCTCTTTCAACTTTATTCAATCAGTCACAAAATTCTATTGGTTCCTTCTTCACAGCATTTCCAGAATCTGCCACTTCCCCTCCATCCAAACTCCAAGACCCTGTTCCAAGCACTTGTCATATACCATCTCAATTACTGCATCAGCCTCCTTGCAGTACTCCCTGATTCCAGTCTTTCCTCCTCCAATCCATATTTCACTCTGCTGCCTGGATCATTTTTACAGAAATCATTTTGCACAGATCTCCCCCCTCCTCAAAAATCCTCCTAAAGTTGTCCCTTCCTCTCTGCATCAAAGCAGAAACTCTTGACCACTGGCTTAAAGAAAATGAGTCAGTTCTTCCCCTCCTACCTAATGACTCTTTTCTCCCATTACAACCCAGCTTCCACTTTTCACTCCTCCCAAGGCAACACTGTGTCTCATTCTGATCTACTCATCACTGAACTCTTGTTCATGTCCTCCTTTCAACCTGGAACTCCACCTCTGATCCTCTACTTCTGGCAGACCAGTGCTCTCCCCATCTTCAAATCCCTTCTGAAATCACATCTCCTCGGGAGGCTTTCCACGATAAATCTCTCCTCTCCCTGCCCAATTTCCTCTACTACTGCATCACCTAATCACTCAAGTCCTCATCCCTTAAGCACCTAGGTACTCATCCTACCCTCTTCCTACTCCCTCCCATGGATTTTTATTCATATTTTTAACTTGATTGCTTCCCCTACCGTAATTTCTTTTACTATCTCCCTCACAAAACTGTACGCATCTACAAACTCTGTTGTAGGCTTCCAAGCACTGAGTAAAGTGCTGTACACAGAGAAAGTGCTCAATAAATACCATTAGTAGATTGAAAATTCACAGTTGGTTTACAGGGCCAGAGCTGCACGTCAATGAGGAGGGAAGAGAGAGAATTTTGAAGGAGTGGGGTTTTGAGGGAATAAGTGAGGGAGAAGAGAAGGAATAGAGAGGGGAAGGAGGAAGTGGCAGATGAAGGAGGAAGGGAAGGAGAGGGAAAGTGAGAAAGGAGTAAGAAGCAAAAGGTATAAAGGGAAGTGGATCTGCTAGCAGCAGAGGGATGTGGAAGGGAAGGAGAGGGAAAGTGGGAAAGGAATAAGAAGCAAAAGGTACAAAGGTACAAAGGTGCTATTCTAAGGCCACCCTTCTGGTCCTCCCAAGGTAATAGGGCTGGGGCCAATGGCTCCCTTCGCCCCGATCCGAGAGCCATTCACCTGTGTGTCTGACCCACTGCAGCAGTGTACACCTCTGAGACCACACGAGCATCCTCTGTAATAATAATAATAATAATAATAATAATAATAATAATAATAATAATAATAATAATGGTATTTGTTAAAAATTTACTGTGTGCCAGGCAGTGTATTAAGCGCTAGAAACTAGCCAGTTTTAGTGTGATCTCCCGGCCCCCACACTGCCTCTGTGGCTCTGGAGTTCCCAACCTTCTCCCAACCCGAATGGCCCCGGGCCCATTCCCTACTCGTCCAGCGACACCCAGTCGGTGTAGGACCAGGAACGAGGTTCTGGAGTTCCCACCCTTCTCCCAACCCGAATGGACCCGGGCCCATTCCCTACTCGTCCAGCGACACCCAGTCGGTGTAGGACCAGGAACGAGGTTGAGACATTCCCGTCATTTTCCCCCTCTTACCAGCAGGGGGCGAAAGGTGGCGTTACCACGATAGCTCCTCTTCTGATCCTTAGCTGCAGCAAGCTAACCACCCTGCCCAAAAAGCTGTGGGCATGAACCTACAGGTGTTATCCTTCAGGCTATAAGCTTACCGAAAGCAGGGATCGTCTCTACCAACTGTATGGTACTCGACTGACCACTTAGTACAGTGCTCTGCACAAAGGAAGCACTCCGAAATACCATCCATTCGTTGATTGATGGTGTCACCCCCGAAGTGGTGAGCCCATGGGGGCGATTGGCTCCCGTTGCCCCCACAGTCTCAACTATGGAAGATGTCAATTAAAGGTGTCGGCAGCACGAGGGGGTTTTTAGAGGGTTAGCTCAAAGTCTTTGGGGAGCCCCCCTGCCTCACCGCCAGACTCCCATGTTTGGGCAGGTAGCAATGTCTGTAATCTATTCCTGGCCATTTTGGAGACCCACATTTGGATGAACCCACATTCGAAGACCCAGGGAGATTCAAAGGATGTGATTCTCCCTCCCATCTCTATGCCACCAGAAGTCATTCTCCTTGTTCCCGGGGCCACAGCACACAGATTCATTCATTCATTCATTCATTCATTTGTATGTATTGAGCACTTACTGTGTGCAGATCCCTGTACTAAGCGCTTGGGAAGTACAAGTCGGCAACATATAGAGACGGTCCCTACCCAACAACGGGCTCACGGTCTAGAAGGGGGAGACGGACAACGAAACAAAACATGTAGACAGGTGTCAAAATCGTCAGAACAAATAGAATTATAGCTATAAGCACCTCATTAACAAAATAAATAGAATGGTAAATATGTACAAGTAAAATAGAGTAATAAATCTTTACAAATATATACAAGCACTCAGTACAGTGCTCTGCACACAGTAAGCGCTCAGTAAATACGATTGATTGATATACAAGTGCTGTGGGGAAGGGAAGGAGATAGAGCTGGGGGGTGGATGGGGAGAAGGAGAGGAAAGAGGGGGCCCAGTCTGGGAAGGCCTCCTGGAGAAGGTGAGCTCTCAATAGGGCTTTGAAGGGAGGAAGAGAGCCAGCTTGGCGGATGTGTGGAGGGAGGGCATTCCAGGCCAGGGGAAGGCCATGGGCCAGGGGTCGACAGCGGGACAGGCGATGCTGACGGCCACACAGCACGCCTCAGGTTTGGGTCCCAGAACCCCCTGGGCTTTCCATTCCCTGCTGATCCCTGGGCCCATGCACAACCACTGACAACATTTCTCCCACAGTGCTTCCAGCCCATTGTGCCAGCCCCGACCTCCTCCCACCAGCAGCTATAATTAGACCAGTGGCCCAAGCCCTGCTGTATGGGCAAACTCTTCCCATGTGTTCCCTTCCCCCTCAGTGGTGTAATGGGGCCACAGGGATTTCTCTTTTATTTGTTTGTTTGTTTGCATATGGTTTGCATTAATATTTTTATTACTGCTGCATGATGCTGGCTATGTTTCTTGTTGTTATTATTATGGGATTTTGGGCGGAGTTTTTTTTTGCTTTAATTTCCATTTTGGTTCTGATTGGGCAAAGGATCTCTTCACTCGCTACCTTCAGAGCTACGGGTGTTGGTGTGGGGGCAAGTGGGCATAACCATCTACCCAACAGGGCAAGGCTGCAGGGGCCCTGCAAACCAGAAGGCAGGGTGGGCAGCTGGCTGGTCCACTGACATTGGCACAAGTCTCCCAGGGACAGCCCCATCAGGAGCTCTTCTCCACTGGTCTCAGTCTGCCCTATCCCTTCCTACCCACCTCAAAAAAATCCACTTCCCCTCTCCATTTACCAAGACGTTAAGATGGATAAACACTAAAAGATCAATTGAGAAGCAATGTGGCCTAGTGAAAACACCAGGGGCCTTGGAGTCAGAGGACCGGTTCTAATTCTGGCTCTCCACTTACCTGTGTGCTACTTGGGCAAGTCATTTGACTTGATATTATTGATGCCTGTCTACTTGTTTTGTTTTGTTGTCTGTCTCCCCACTTCTAGACTGTGAGCCTGTTGTTGGGTACAGATTGTCTCTATTTGTTGCCAAATTATACTTTCCAAGCACATAGTACAGTGCTCTGCACACAGTAAGTACTCAATAAATACAATTGAATTAATTAATGAACTTCTCTGTTCCTCAGTTCCCTCATCTGCAAAATGGGGATTCAATACCTGCTCTCCCTCCTACTTAGACTGTGAGCCCCATGTAGGATCTGATTAGATTATATCTACCCCAGCACTTAGTACAGTGCTTGGCCCATAGTAAGCACTTAAGAAATAATAATATTATCGTTATTATTATTATTATTATTATTATTATTATTATTACTTGAACCATGGCTCTCTGAATTAGAATCCAACAAGATTGGCTGAGTACTTACTGGGTGAAAAACACTGAATGAGGTGTTTTGGTGAAAGCCAGAAGGCATAAACAGCCCCATCCCTGCCTTCAGAGAACTTATGGACAAATGGATTACTATCCAATAGTTAAGGGGAGAAAGGAAGTAAAGAGATTAAAACCAGGTGCTGTGCTGGCCTGAGATAAGGTCTGAGTATGTTCAGTTATCCAAATTTCCACTTATCCAAATTGTCCCGGTTCCTGAGTGGTTTGGATAAATGGCTCCTGTCTACTCCAGGAAGGCTGTTTCCAGTCTAGGATGGGGACAAAGGGAGCACCAGGCCTTTCTCCAGTGGGATGAAGGTCTGCCAGATTCTCACTCTCTTCCTTCTGGTCACCAGTGAGGCCAGAGAACAGGGAATTTCTGGGCAGCGCCCAGTTTCGGGAGCTAAGTCAGTTAGAGCTGGCACAGGGAGCCCCATATTTAAGCCAGATGTGGATAGATATCTAAGGCCCAGGTTATCCACTGCCCTGCCCCAATTTCAGCTTGTGCCCAGCCCAGCCCAGTACCCATTGGAAGTACATTCACCTCCACCTCCAGGGGAATGGAGAGGATTATGCTTTGTTTGTGTACTTAGCTCAGAGACTACTGGAACTTGTAGTCCCAGTCAGTAGCCATGGACAACCACACCATGGGGAAGGAGGTGAGGGGTGGCGATGGAGAAATGGGGTGAGCCCAATCTGGATTCAGTCTGAGGCCGGCTCATCCTGAACCCTCAGGCACCGAACCTGCGGTGCCCTATCGGCCCACACAGGGCTCTGAAAGACCTTCTCTGGGAGATTTTGAGATTTCTGATTCCCAAAGAGTGGAGGGCTGGTAAAGCTGACTTGGCTCAAGGCCCAGCCCAACATGCATCATGATATGGACGACAGTGACATGGTGATACACTAGCTCAGCTCCAGGCAATGCTTCCCAAGAGTCTACTGGGCACAGGTGGGTGGCAAAAGGAAGCAGAGAAGCAAACTTGCCTAGCAGAAAAAGTTCAAACCTGGGAGTCAGAGGACCTGGGCCTCTAATCCCTGTTTCCCAACTTGCCTGCTCTGGGACCTTGGGATAGTCACTTAACTTGCCTGTGCCTCAGTTTCCTCAACTGTAAAATGGAGATTAAATGCCTGTTCTCTTTCTCTCCTATTCTATGAGCTTCATGTGGAATAGGGACTGTGTCCAACCTGATTATCATATATCTATCCTCGGCACTTAATTCAGTGCTTAGCACTAAGTAAGTACTTAGCAAGTAATTCAATTAACCATATTTAACTTATATTTATTCAGCACTTTCTATGTGCAGGGAACTGTACTAAGCACTTGGGAAAGTACAACAGAATTAGCAGATACGTTCCCTGCCCATAACGAGCTTACAGTCTAGAGGGGAAGACAAACATTAATATGAATAAAGAAGTAATTTATTCATTCAGTCATATTTATTGAGCACTTACTGTGTGCAGAGCACTGTACTAAATACTTGGGAGAGTATAGTATAACAATTAACATATTCCCTGCCCATAATGATCTGTCAGTCTAGAGGATGAGCAATGTCTCCCGCTTTAGACTGTAAGCCAGAGCTCTGCACACAGTAAGTGCTCAATAAACACGATTGAATGAGAATAGGTAGGGAACACATCTGCTGATTCTGTTGTAGTGTACTCTTCCAAGCACTTAGTACAGTGCTTGCATATAGTAAGTGTTCAATAAATACCACTGAATGATTGATAAATTATTAAGGGGCGACTTTGAGGATGGAAACAAGTGTCTTTCCTGTAAATGCAAAGCTGGGGGCCAGGGTTTTCAGGGAGGCAGACAGGCCACTATGAACTGACAGCCAGAAAGATCTGATCTGGGGACTTCCCAGTTCTCGTTCTTGTCAGAGACCCAGGATAATAATAACTGTGGTATTTGTTAAGTGCTTACTATGTGCTGAGCACAGTACTAAGCACTGGGGTGTACATAAGCAAATTGAGTTGGACACAGTCCCTGTCCCACATGAGGCTCACAATCTTAATCCCCACTTTGCAGAAGAGGTAACTGAGGCCCAGAGAAGTGAAGTGACTTGCCCAACCCAGACAAGTGGCAGAGCCGGGTTTAGAGACCACGTCCAGATCCACGCTCTATCCACTAGACCACAAGGGTAAGCAAGACTAGGGGTCTGGCCCAGACAGTTGTAGGGGTGAGAAAGGCTTTTCTCCCAACTGCTGGGAACCAGTGGAGAGGGTGATAATGCCTTGCCCTCAGTGGCTCCTGAATGGTTGGCCCCTCTGCAGAGATCTCCTCTGGCACTCAGGATTCAGTCTCATTCTTTGGGACAGATTGAACTCAATCAATCAATCAATCAATCGTATTTATTGAGCGCTTACTGTGTGCAGAGCACTGTACTAAGCACTTGGGAAGTACAAGCTGGCAACATATAAAGACAGTCCCTACCCAACAGTGGGCTCACAGTCTAGAAGGGGGAGACAGAGAACAAAACCAAACATACTAACAAAATAAAATAAATAGGGTAGGTACAGGTAAAATAAATAAATAAATAGAGTAATAAATATGTACAAACAATAAATATGTACAAAGAAGTGAAGTGACTTGCCCAAAGTCCCACAGCTGACAAGTGGCAGAGCCGGAATTTGAACCCATGACCTCTGACTCCAAAGCCCGGGCTCTTTCCACTGAACCATGGAGCGCTTACTGTGTGCAGAGCACTGTATGAAGCGCTTGGGATAGATACAATTGAGTGAATGATTTAGTGGAGCGGGCAGCCCTGGCCCCGGGTGCTGAGGGCGGAGATGTCCGGCCCGCCTCACTCACGGCTCCTGAAGCATCCCCACGAAACTGGGCTCTCCCAGTAATTGTGGCAGCGACTCCTAAATATTCCAGTGACCAGGGTCCCCTGCCTCCCTCTCCCTGCTCAACCTTTCCAGAATTTCCCTTTTTCCTGCTTCCCTGCCAGCTAACACTTTGATTCAGTTTGCCGCAAGGGCTAGTATTCCACTCAGAAGAGCTCAGTTGTTTGCAAACTATAAACAGGGATCATGCCAACTCAATTGTACTGTACTTTCCCAAGCGCTTAGTACAGTGCTGTACACTCGGTAAGCAATCAGTGATTAATTGACAGAAAAAAATTTAAATCAAATTGATTTCGGCAAGATCCCAGGAATGGAGAGGAGAAGCTTGAGACAGAGCCAAGTTTCCTGGCAACTGCTCAGCAGCGTATTTGCTGAATGGCCTCTCCACCCCTCTTCTCCCTCCTTCCACCCCTGTAGTTGCCCAGCATAGTGACTTTGCACACAGTAGTCAGCTTGTACTGTGCCCTGCCTACAAGAGGCCCCCAGTGTAGTGCTCTGTACACAATAAATGTCCAGTACAGTGATCAGCACCCCTCTCAGGGTCACACCTGGAGGGTTTCCAGTACTCTACCAATCTCAACTATGGGAGAGACAGTCAAGCAGAGGCATACTCATTCCATTTCTAGCTTGGGCAGTGGCTAGCGAGTGGCAGGCAATCTGCTACAAGTCAAAACTCCCCTGTGCTGAGCAGCAGCGGCATGGGAGAGAGTTGAGGGCAGAGATTCAAGCTGACTTTGTGGAAGGAGGCTTTGGTAAACCACTTCTGTATTTTTACCAAGTAAACTCTATGGATCCACTACCAGAACGATGGCAGATGGAGGTGGGGCGTTCCAGGAGAGATGTGTCGCTATGGGTCGGAGACAACAAGACAAGGCAGTGATCAGCACACAGTGGGAACCCAGTTCAGTTCTCTGAACACAATAAGTGCCTGTGCCCAGTACAGTGTTCTGTCCATAATTGTTGTCCATTACAGTGAATGCTTGATGCACTGAAGACTCCCATTATTGTGATCTGAACACAGTTGGTATCCAACAGTGCTCTGTAAACAGCAGGTGCCCAATCATACTAAAGGGTCCAGCACACCAACAGTGCTCTGTAAACAGCAGGTGCCCAATCATACTAAAGGCTCCAGCACAGAATCCTGTACACAGTTGGTGGGCAATACATTGCTCTGCACGTGATAGGCTCTTGGTACAGCATTCTGCACACACGAATACAGAGTTCTGCATACAATAAGTATGGAGAAGTAGCAGTGACCTAGTGGAAAGGGCACAGGCTGCGAGTCAGAGGACCTGGGTTCTAATCCCAGCTCCGCCAATTGCCTGCTGTCTGACCTTGGGCAAGTTACTTCACCTCTCTGTGCCTCAGTTTCCTCAACTGTGAAATGAGGATTAAATACCTGTTCTCCCGCCTACTTAGGTTGTGAGCCCCATGTGGGCAGGGACTGTGTCTGACCTAATTAATTTGTGCCTAAGTGCTTAACAATACCATAAAAATGTGCTCAGCCAATATAGTTATTGATGATATTAACTGCTATCCTCAGACCAGAACCTCCCTCAAACCATAACTGATCAATAGCTGTCATCCTTTCCCCTTAAAAATCACCAGAGAGGACAACTCCTTTTGGGATATTCTGATCAGCTCCAGAGAAGAAAATTCCATGGTCTTTTTAGTTCTAGAATTTTAAATAACAAATTGTCTTTCACAGAACCTTAAACCATGGTGACAGAATCATGAGGATGCCTTGATCATTCCAAAGTTGGCTGTTCTTCGCTTCATCCCTTCCAGAAATCAGGACATTCTACCTATGTCATCATATTCTCCAAGTATCAACTGTGGGGTTTCCAAGAATTATGACCTCAGATGAGCAAATAAGTAAGAGACATTTTCTGAAGCACTTCCTTCTCCTAAGTGGGAAGAAGCTAGACTGAATCCAGATTAGTTTTATGATTTTCAAAGCAACAGAAAATTGTGTGTTAATAATGCAGGGAGGAATCCTGATTTTGTAGCTGGAGATACTGAATCCTGGAAGACTCTAGGGCTGGCTGGAAGTTAGAGTCCCTTGGGCTCTGGTCTTAGGTGAACTGGCAGAACTTTTCGAGGTAGATGTTGAGTTTTCCAGGGGAAGCCCCCATCAGGAGGAAGGAGCAAAGAGGTGATGGGAAGAAATAAGGTATCTCCCTAACCAAAAGCATAGTATAAAATAAAATGTTTATCTTTCTTTTTTCTCCCTGGGGTGTCAACAGGTCTGGGTGAGACCCAGCTCAGAATCAACACTCTTGGTCCACATTTATATTCAAGAGACCCACGTCATCCATGCTTTGTGTTTGATGTCAAATAAACTGGGATGTTAATTGTTACTGGCTACCTTCCTGGCCCTTTTCCAGAGGAAGACCCCTACAGAAAAGGAAAGCTGGACAATTAAAATCTATGGTTCAGCCCAAAAGACCCCAAAATAGATTATCTATCCACTCCCCAGCAGAAAGATTGTTCTTCAGCATTCTAGTCCTCACCAGCTGGTTGCCTTCCCTCTGAATTTTTCCCAAATGCTGACACCCTCAGTCTACCTCAGTGGCTTTCTCCAAGTTCCATTGCTTCAGGGTCACCATTATTCCCATTTCCCTGCTGTCCCATACAAGTGCTCCCTGCCCGTTTCTTCCTGATTTGTATTAACTGCCATTTTGCATTACCCACTCTCCTTCTCCCCTCTATCAGCAGGCAGAATGTACCCTATATCCCTCCATCTTATCTTCCCTGTTGCCATCCTTTGGGCTGTTTTCTTGATTATTCACCCCTTGCCCAGGGTGTCACTGGAAAAAGAGGTAAGGAGGAATTCTGATATCTCCATTTTGCTTGGTGAGATCTGGTCAGGATTTGGGTGGGAGACGAAAAGACTTTCCTTTTTCACAATCTATGAAAAGTGTGATGAGATAATCACCCACCCAATTTTTGGAATTTAAAGAATCCAACAGTCTCAGTCCCATGCATCACTTCAGACCCTGTGTATTTCTGTGGTTAAAATTATCGGGCACTTTACATACTTTTGGTCAGTATTTTTTCTTTTCTTTTCAGAACTGACACAAAGTAGCCCAATCCAAAATATCCATTTACAAATACCATTTATGGAGCACAGAAATGAAGACTACCCACCCATCCACCGCCCCCTCTACCATTTACTTTCATTGAGTGTCTGAAAATTACCCAAATCTCTTTCATTAGCAAAATTCATTCATTGGCCAGAAAACCCACAATTTATTAATATTTCTTCTTTGCAAAGCTCCATTAATGGACCCATGAACAAAGTCTCTCAAGCCTCTGAATTGAAATACTACTTCCTTTACCCAAATCCTGGAGCTCCCTCCAAAATCCTAGGACTCCTTTCCCCCATGCTTCCTTCCCACCAATTTCTGCATCCTGGATCCTCTCTCCTCACTTCTATTTGCTTCCCACCTTCCTACCACCTTGCTGTCTTCCTCTACATCAGATCCCAGCCACTCCCATAGAACATCCAGTTTCACTTGGCCAACAGACATGACACAATTGCAAATCTACCAAGGGAAATTCAACTCCTGTCACCTAGAGAGGATTTATGAAAAAAAAATTCCAAAAATAATTTCTAACCTCTGAGAGTCCCCAGACTTAAGCCTCTGTCTGTGGTGACTACCCTAGTCTTTGATGTTATGATGTTTCAATATTAGTAATAGTCATACTTTGTATGATTGTACTGTAGAGCTCTTTCCATTTTCCAAAATGTTTTCCCATCTATTACTTCATTTTATTCTCACAACATTCCAATCAGGCAGAGAAAAGCAGGTATTAATTGCCCCCATTTTACAGATGAAGCCCGGACAGCATGGCATAGTGGATAGAGCACAGGCCTGGAATCAGAAGGTCATGGGTTCTAATCCTGGCTCTGCCACTTGTCTGCTGTGAGACCTTGGGCAAGTCACTTAACTTCTCTGTGCCTCCGTTACCTCATCTGTAAAATGGGGATTAACACTGTGAGCCCCACATGGGACACCCTGATTACCTTATATGTACCCCAATGCTTAGAACAGTGCTTGACACATAGTAAGCGCTTAATAAATACCATAATTATTATTATTAAGTGACTTGCCCATGGTCACACAGCAGTCCAGTACCAGATCTGGAACTCCAGGCTCATTCCCAGGATTACATTTCAGTTTCCTGCTGGTAGTCAGACAAAAGATTGCCTGTTCCTTCTACCTTCGCCCCTTTCCCCCAAAGCAGGCCCAGAAACCATTCCTTCATCTCAGAGCATTCCTGACTGGCTGCCTCATGTTCCTTTTAGGAACGTTTCTGCTCATTCTGTTGTATTGTATTTGCTCAAGCGCTTAATACCATGCTCTGCATAGAGTAAGTGCTCAATAAATATGATTGATTGAGTAGGAATGACATAGCCAAATTCCTTCCACTTCCCTGAGATCTAGCCCAGAATGAGGAGGAGACCCCTCTCACCCTTAAATATGGATGGTCTGCCTGACCTTTGACTCCCCACCTTTATGGACCAAACACAAGCTTTGCCACTGCCCTTGTTCCATCGTTCCATCGCTCAGGCCCAGAATGTTTCCTTCCCCATTCCCAAATCCTAGGAGGGTTATTGCCACTCCTCTTCATCAATCTCCCAGCAGCCAGTGCAAGAGTCATCACTGCCAGGAGTACTCATGTCATTTATTAAGAGTTCACTATGTGCCAACCACTGTGCTAAGTGCAGAGGTAGGTACAAAATTATCAGATCAAACAGAGTCCCTGTCCTTCATGGGGCTCATAATCTAAGTAGGAGAAGACAGATACACAGAGCAATGAGAATGAATTATGAAAAGCAATAAACTATGAATACAACAGGCTATTATAGTCATGTTACAATAAGCGGCAAAATAGTCATTAGAGAGGGTAGTGCTTTGGTGCCTCCCCAAACCACCAACAATTTTAAACCTCTACAACCTCCTTGGTGTTCCAAACATTATCTAGGCTACCGTCTTACCATGACCAATGGAATGTGGGAGACTGCTTCAGGCACTGGGCAGACCCTCCTCCCCTCCCCACTGTGGACCCCAGAATCCCAGGATGGCACCACAGCTGTTCCTTCTGAGACCCTTGGTGCGACCTTGCCCCTCCCCTGCTCATGTGAGCTCCCCCCTACCTCAGTCATAGGGCAGGGACCATGGGAGTAGTCAGTGGGTGTGAAAGTTGTCACTCAAGCTAGCCCACACATAGAGGTAGGGAGGAAAGAACTTCAGAAGTTACTAGAACAAGTAGAAACTCACTCCTGAGGACTCCCTCCCTTAAGGAAAGCTACTCTGCTTACACCAGGGAGTTGACTGGGGTTCTGCCTAGAATGCAGCCGATCACAGGAGAGTCCTGGGAAAACAGGTTGGGGGCAGGTTATTTACAGGGAAGAAGACCTGAGCCGTTGTAGGTTAGAGTGATCCTTGGGCCAGGATGAAGGAGAAAAGGTTCTCTAGGTTGGGGTGCTGGGGAATGGACCCCTGGGGAGAGAGGCCCCAGTCCCAGAGCGGAAGACCAGATCATGTGGATTGGCTGCAGTTTCAAATTGGCATCTGAAAAATCCCAAGGGAAGGATCTGGGGTGGAGAGGACATGGATCCGAAACCTGGGATTCTCTGAGAAAAGAGAGGAGACAGGACCCAGGACACCTGCAGGGGAGTGGGACTACACAGATCAATCAGTCAATCAATCAATTGTGTCTACTGAGCACTTACCATGTGCAGAGCACAGTATTAAGCACTTGAGAGAGTACAATGCAACAGAGTTGGTAGACACCTTACCTGACCGAGGAGGGGAACATGTGAGAGGAAAGAGAAAGGCATTTTGGACCGGAGCTCTTTATTTATTCATTAAGATTATTAGTATTTTTCTATTAATAGCCAGGGAGAGCTCTAACCTGTATGTCTGCATTTGGGAGTGGATCTTGAAGCTCCCCAGGTCGTTGGAGAGAGGATTTCTGGGGAAGCTGAGTAACAGGATGGGAGATAAGGCTTCCCGGAGATTCCTGCAGAAAGCCTTGGAAGGAAGGGCAGCGGGCTGGACCCTGAGTGATCCCTTTACTGTTTGGGGTTGCTTATCTGATAGCCTAGAGATGATAGGAGCAGCTTACAGAAAAGAGATTTGAGGTTTGCTTGACAAAGGTCATGCCTATACCTGGATGAGGAAAAAATGTTAGTGTTGGGGGTGGGGAGGGTGTTTAGGACTTTGTGGCTACTATCAAGACTCAGAGTTCTCCTACAGTGTCTCCTGGAACTATTTCTGCCAGGAGAAAGGCTGAGGAGACCCCGGGCTGCCACAGGAGGCATCGCAAATCCAGAGGGCAAGTCCAGCTCCAGAAGAAGGCACCGATACATGCAGCAAGACAATAAGGCTTGGTGTGCCACTCTGTGATGTGAAAACCTGAAGGTGCTGACATACTGCCTGGAAGAGAATCTCTCTCCCATCCCATCTTTATTATCATTATTATGATGATGATGGTATTTGTTAAGCACTTACTATGTGCCAAGCACTGTTCTTAGCACTAGGGCTCACAGTCTTAACCCCCATTTTACAGATGAGGTAATTGAAGCCCAGAGATGTTTAAGTGACTTGCCCAAGGTCGCACAGCAGACAAGTGGCTGAGCCCATCTCCACTCTCACCAGCTTTCTCCATAGCTCCCTTCACCCTATCCTTCTACAAAGAAGCCTGTATCCTCCTACAGAAAAGCAGCATGGCTTAGTGGGAAAAGCAGTGGCTTGGGAGTCAGAGGACGTAGGTTCTAAACCCGGCTCTGCCAGTTGTCTGCTGTGTGACCTCGAACAAGCCACTTAATTTCTCTGTGCCTCAGCTACCTCATCTATAAAATGGGGATTAAAACTGTGAGCCCACATGGGACAACCTGATTACCTTGTATCTATCCCAGTGCTTAGAAGAGTGCTTGGCACATATTAAGTGCTTAACTGAGAAAAGAATAATACCATTATTATTATTGTTATTATTATTATTATTATCATTATTATTACAACTAACTCTGCCTCATTCACTGAAACCTTTAAGTAGGAGGCTTTCCCCACCCTGCCCAGCTTCCCCAGCGTCCCTCCCTCTTTCAAAGATCCCTATAATCCCACTTTCTCCATGAAGTCTTCCTTGGATGTCTGGAAGGGAATTTTTGTACGGTATTTGTTAAACACTTAATATGCACCAGACATTGTACTAAGCACTGGGATAGATACAAGATAATTAAGTTGGACACAGTCCATATCCCACATGGGGCTTACAGTCTTAATCCCCATTTTACAAATGAGGTGCTGAGGCACAGAGAAGTGAAGTGAGTTGTCCAAGATCACACAGCAGAGGAGTGGTGGAGTCAGGATTATCGTTATCATTATCATTTCCCTTCACCTATTCATTCATTCAGTCAGTCAGTCGTATCTATTGAGTGTTTACTGTGTGCAGAGCGCTGTACTAAGTGGTTGGGAAAGTACAATACAACAATAAATAGTGACACACCTAGGATAACTAATCCATTTCCAAAAGATTCACTTATGGGCTGCTGTTGTAGCACTTTTCAGCCCCAGATAATTTTGTCTGTCCATCCTGCAGATGTTAGTCTTCATTGGTGCTGCCTGTTTTAGACTCTAAGCCCTTGATAGCAGGAACTGAGTGAGTTCTTCTGCATTCAGAGTTCAGCAAGGCACCACACCTCCGCTGGGCCCTAACAAATACAGCACCACAGTGGTCAATCCCAGAGGATAATCCTCCCCGTGAGATTGTTGGAGCACCCTGCACAAGAAGACCAGTCCTTCCAGAGCCTAAATTTCACTTCATCTGGTTGTAAATCAGGCACTTTGGGAGGGGCATTGTATGGGGTCATTCAGGGCATTTTCACAATCAATTAATCCATGCTTCCAGGGAGGTTGGAGAGCAAGGAGTAGCATTCCAACAATAATATTGGCAGTACTTATTTAGCGCTTACTATGTGCTAACAGCCTTTCTAAAGTTGTGAGGAAGGCCTTTTGGCCAAATTCCTCTCTGCCCATTAGCTCTTCCCAAGAAAAAGCAGAAGTGGCGTGGTCTAATGGAAAGAGCAGAGCCCTGGGAGTCAGAGGAACTGGGTTGGAACCCAGCCTCTGCTTCTGCCAATTGCTTGCTGTGTGACCTTGGGTAAGTCACTTAACTTCTCTGGGCCTCAGTTTCCTCAACTATAAAATGGGGATGAAACATCTGTTCGTCCTCCTACTTAGACTGTGAGCTCCATGTGGGACAGAGACTGTGTCTGACTTGATTAACTCATATCTACCCAAGGGCTTAACACATAGTAGATGCTTAACATATACAGCAGTAATAATAATAATAACTGTAACAAGGAGCCTGCCCTTTGCAGAAATTGTTGCCAACACCTGAATATTCCCCAAGTTCAGAGAGAGTCTCTGATCCCCACTGCCAGGGTATTGTTCTGTCACTTAAGTGAGACCATGCAGGTTTTGTCTCCCAGCACATAACAGCTTGATTGGTGCCTTTTAAACCATTTACAAGTCAGATTCTGCTACTGTTCCCTGGTTGCGCACTGCTCCAGCACTTCTTTTCCACTTCTGGCACTTTCCTGGCTCTTGAAAGGAAACTGTCTCAACCCACCACAGGAAGAGGAGCCAGAAATCACTCACAACTGCCCATGCCCTCCCGATTCCCACCTTTGGCTCAGAGACATTCTCAGCACCCAGGGAAGGCTTATCTGAAGATCAGTTTGCAGAGTGCTTGTTATTATGCTCTAGGAACTGTTTGGCAGGGGCCACAGAGATGGCATACAGCAAAATGATTTTGTTGAGCATTGAGCACCCTACAAAGCATTGGAGTAGATTCCATATAAACAGGTCAAACATAGTCTCTGTCCCACAAGGGGCTCACAGTCTAAGTAGGAGGGAGAACAGGTATTGAATCCCCATTTTACAGATTAAGAAACCGGGGCACAGGGAAGTGAAGTAACTTGCCCAAGGTGACAGCAGAAAAGGGGCAGAGCCGGGATTAGAACTCAGGACTTCTGAGTCCCAAGCCCATGCTCTTTCCACTAGGCGGTGCTGCTTCTTTAAAAAGATGGAAGAGAAAGAGAAAGGGGAGAGGTAAGAGAGGCAGGCAGACAGACTCCTCTGCTGTTTCCTTCTCCTCTGTGATAGTCACTGGTCCTGGGGAGAGGCTGACTCTGCTTTAAGACATTGGCAGAGAGAGGCATCTCCTGCTGTCATTCCCACCAGTGTGATTGCCCCAGATGGTGATTGAGCCGCTGACTCAGCGGCTGCTGCATAAAACCGTCCACCTCCTTTCTGGGCAGGAGAGGACCTCCATGAATCCAGCCCAGATGAAGAAGGCTCCACTCAACTGGACAGAGCCAACGAAACCAATGGGAAATTCTCCAGCACGGCAGCGGGGGTGGGGGGGAGGAGAAACAGAGGGAGGAGGCAGGGTTGATTAAATAAATACCTATCTGTGGTTAACAAAAAATTGCCATGTTTCATCTCTGAGTGGGTTTGGCCTGCAAAGGCCACGCTGTGCTCCACAGCATGATTTAGTTTTTCTTTGACTATTTTTGTTCCCTTTCTTTCCCCGCTTTTCCAATTGTGCTTTGGGCTGTTGTGAAACTTGGGCCTGTTGGACAGAGTGGAGGATCTTGGGGTTGTCCCAATTCTGAGGTTTGGTTTCTAGTCCTCTCATGTACTCCTGGTCCTTTCCCTTGGGGGAGGTACCTCTTCCCTTTGTCCCCCTCACCCCTCATTGCTTGGGGTGCTCAATGTTTTGCTTTGAGGGAGTGCTGAATATTTCACAGTTCTGGAGGGAGTCTCTCCACAATTATTATTATTAATAGGAGAGAAGAGAATGTTTGTCCCATATTCATGGGGCCCTCTGTACTGGCTCTGTCTATCTGGGCCCCCTGACCCCAGCCTAGAAAAGGGGCAACTGGTTAAGAACATACAGAGAATCTCTGTCAGGTGGGGAAAAGGGGGCCCGCTGGCTTCCTGAAAGTGCCGAGGTGAAAGTGTTCTCTTTGTTTATAAACTCATTACACACCAGAATATGTATTCGGAGGAACTAGATTCTTGTCTTAGCTTTGGTAGACTCTATTTCCCCTCGATGTGAATGAAGGGTTTTAGGTAAGATTCCCCTTGGGGAAGAGCTAGGGGAGCTGGACTGACCAGTGTTTATCCTTAGGTCTACTTGGACATTTAGGAAATATTTGGGAGCTGACACCCTTGTGCAGATGTGGGGTTTTTGGGAAGAGTTAGCAGGCTCCTATGATCCCCATTATTGCCCTGGGAGTCAGGCAGATTGGCAGCTACTGCCCATGATGCTATGCTGAGCCTCCCCAGGACAGCAGAATGGTGGAGTAACAGAGCTGGAGTGGCAGAAGAGACCTGGACCTAAAATGTTCTGGGTCCATTGTGAAAGAGTTCTCGGTGAGGGGCCAGTGGAACATGGCTCCAAGGGCGTTACTTCTACTTTTACCACGGTTTCCCTCCATCAACTTCAATTCAATCCCAAGGGTTAGAGTTGCTCAACCACACAGATCCAGGACCCAAAAGGAATTTTCCACTAAGAAAATCATCCCGAATACCACACCCTCCCTCATGAAGTCCCCACTGGGGCCTCACTTGATGAAATCTTCTCCTGGGCCCAGCAGGGTTGAAATTAAGAGTTCATGTTAAAGCAGCTCCACTATGGAATCCACACAATACCTCAAAACTGCTACCTTGCTGGTTCAATCTCTCATTTTACCCCCACTGGATTACTGCATCAGCCTCCTCTCTGATCTCCCATCCTCCTGTCTCTCCCCACTTCAGTCTAAACTTCATACTGCTGCCCAGATCATCTTTGTGCAGAAACGTTCTGGGCATGTTACTTCCCTCCTCAAAAATCTCCAGTGGCTGCCTGTCAACCTACGCATCAAGAAAAAACTCCTCACTCTCAGCTTCAAGGCTGTCCATCACCTCACCCCTCATACCTCAACTCCCTTCTCTCCTTCTACAGCCCAGCCTGTACCCTCCACTCACCTGCCACAAACCTCCTCACTGTACTTCGTTCTCACCTGTCCCGCCATCGACCCCCAGACCACATCCTCTCCCTGGCCTGGAATGCCCTCCCTCCGCACATCATCATCATCATCATCAATCGTATTTATTGAGTGCTTACTATGTGCAGAGCACTGTACTAAGCGCTTGGGAAGTACAAATTGGCAACATATAGAGACAGTCCCTACCCAACAGTGGGCTCACAGTCTAAAAATCCATCCACCAAGCTAGCTCTCTTCCTCCCTTCAAAGCCCTACTGAGAGCTCACCTCATCCAACAGGCCTTCCCACACTGAGCTGTTTTTTTCCTCTCCTCCTCCCCATCCCCCCACCCTGCCTCCTTCCCCTTCCCACAGCACCTGTATATATGTTTGTACAGATTTATCACTCTATTTATTTTACTTGTACATATTTACTATCCTATTTATTTTGTTAATGATGTGCATTTAGCTTTAATTCTATTTGTTCTGATGAATTGACAACTGTCTATATGTTTTGTTTTGTTGTCTGTCTCCCCCTTCTAGACTGTGAGCCCATTGTTGGGTAGGGACTGTCTCTATATGTTGCCAACTTGTACTTCCCAAGTGCTTAGTACAGTGTTCTGCACCGAGTAAGTGCTCAGTAAATACGGCTGAATGAATGAATGAATGAATGAATGAATGAACTCCTGCTAGTGGCCAGACTGAGCATTAAATGGTCTTTCCTCATCGGTCTGAGCCTCCTCCCACACTTGCCTTCATCCTGACTGCTGGCTTGGCACCTGAGAGAGACAGAAGGTCAGTGGGAGGACTGAACTCGCCATCAATGACATCAATAACATCATTCTTCCTGGAGTCCGTTGCAAGTAACTAGAAAGTATTATGGGAAGCAGCGTGGCTCAGTGGAAAGAGCACAGGCTTGGGAGTCAAAGGTCATGGGTTCTAATCCTGGCTCACCGCTTGTCAGCTGTGTGACTTTGGGCAAGTCACTTCACTTCTCTGGGCCTCAGTTACCTTATCTGGAAAACAGGGATTAAGACTGTGAGCCCTGCATGAGGCCACCTGATCACCTTGTATCCTCCCCAGCACTTAGAACAGTGCTTTGCACATAGTAAGTGTTTAACAAATGCCATCATTATTATTATCCCCTAGGGCCAGAATTGGGCCTAGCACTTTAAAATATCCAGTCATGGAACCTGAGGCATGGTTACCCAGTGTCTCATGGTCTGGTCCTGAACTGGTGAAGGGGGCGCTTTGGAATGCTCTCTTCAAACCTGAACCCTATGCTCCAGTCCCTGGCAGGGAGAGGCTGGAATCACCATGGAAAGCCATTGCCTTGACAGTTTTCCCAGCAAGGAGAGCCAGCTTTGGGCCCAGGAGGCTGCTCATTGCTTCAGCTCTGGACCGTGAACATTCATTCATTCATTCATTCATTCATTCATTCATATTTATTGAGCGCTTACTGTGTGCAGAGCACTGTACTAAGCGCTTGGGAAGTACAAGTTGGCAACATATAGAGACGATCCCTACCCAACAGTGGGCTCACAGTCTAGAAGACAGTGGGCTCATAATAATAATTGTGGTATTTGTTAAGCACCTACTATGTGCCAAACAAGAACATGGTGCTAAATGCTGGAATAGATACAAGATAATCCAATTGGACACAGTCTCTGTCCCACATGGGGCTCCCAAGCTAAGTAGGAGGAAGGTACTTAATCCCCATTTTACAGTTGAGGAAGCTGAGGCACAGAAAAGTTAAATGATTTGCCCCAAGGTCCCAGAGCAGATAAGTGACAGATCTGGAAGTAGAGGCCTCTGACTCCCTGACTCATGCTCTTTCCTCTGGACTCCAAGCTCTTTGTGGGCAGGGTACATGTCTATCAACTCTGTTGTATTGTACTCTCCCTGGCCCCAGCCCCACCCAGCTATGGAGGGCCATAGGGAAGAAGGATCACAAATGTCTACATAGTTCCCACTCTGGCCTCCACTCTCATCACCCCTAGGATTGACTGAGCACCTACTAGAAGCAGACCACTGCATTAGACACTTAGGGGACAGGCAGAAGTAGTCATTAACCTCAAGGGATTTATAAACTAATGAGGGAGGTTCTAGACTGTAAGAACCTCCCTCATTCCCTCATCGTGGGCAGGGTATGTGTCTGTTTATTGTTGTATTGTATTCTTCCAAGAGCTTAGTACAGTGCTCTGCACACAGCAAGCACTTAATAAATGTAATTGACTGATTGACTGATGGGCCCAAATCATTATTATTGTTGTTGCTGTTATTATTATGGTCATAATTAACTTCGTTGTCATCATTTTTTATTGTTTTTGTTGATATCTTACTTGGGGCAAAGTCCTGAATTCAGCACAAGGTAAAAGGTATGAAGGTGACCCCTGAGATCTGTTTTTTGGCCCACAGGGAAGCTTGCAATCTAAAATTGGGATGAGATGATGAAAGAAAAACATGAAAAATAAGCAAATGCCCCTGTTATTCTTCGCTAGTCACTGTACCCCGCACTCTTACTTGAATCCCTCTGGGAAATAGCCTCTGCCTGCACAGTGTTTGGGAAGCTCCCTCCATATCCCAGGATGGACTTTTCATCCTCATGTCCCCCCCCCGGGAGAGCTCCCTCCACCCAAAGACGAAGAATTGCATAGAGCTCCCAGGTAATTCTCCTCATTACATAACCCAAGAATCTGGCTCGCCAACCTCGTGCTGGGATTTTATTTTATTTTTCATCTATGCCAGGGCCCAGCCGCCTAACCAGCACAGCATGTTTCTGACTGAGTTCCAGGAACTTGGATCTCCCTGGACGTAAATGTGCCATGGAAAAGTGACCATGGGAATGGAGGGGTGGAGGACGTGTCCACTGACTCTACCAGGCTGCTAGAGAAAAAAGACCAGGTGTGGGGTTACTTCTCGGGTCAGCCAAAAACTCTCTGTGGCTGCCCCTGGAGGGAGGAAACAAAGAAGAGGGACAAATGGTTTCTTCTCAGGTTGGAGAAGTAGGTGTATTAGGGGCCTCTGGGAATCAGACCCTGGACCTGTTCATTAACATCTTCGTCACTGGTCTAGGAGAGAGACCACACAGATCCAATCTCCAGGTCAGCAGATGGCTCTAAGCGGGTGCTGAAATCCCATGCAGGTGGTCAGGAAGACCTCCTAGAGCTGAGTGGGCTGAAAAATGGCAGATGAGGAGTAGTAGTAGTAGTAGCAAAAGTAATAGTAGGTATTACACACTTGGTGTTTTCAAAGCACTGTACCAAACCCTGGGAAAATATAGGGACAAAAATCAATCCATCAAACATGTTTATTGAGTGCTTATTCTGCAGAACATTTTATGAAGCACTTGGTAGCATACAATAGAGTTAGTAATCATGATCCAGGTCTTCCAGATGCTTACAATCTAACTGGGGAGACAGACACTAAAATAAATTACAGGTAACAGGAAACAAACAAGTTTAAAGCTAAGTATGTAAGTGTCATGGAGGGAAGGGATGGTGAAGTACCTAAGTACTTATCATGGGAGGGCTGAAGTGCAGAGACGACAGAGTAGGTAGAGAGGTAGAGCGGGGAGATGAAAGAGTTTAGTTAGGGGTGAAAATTAATTACAATCTGTGGCCCCCAAGAGGCTCACAATGATATTTGCTAAGTGCTTACTATGTACCAGGGACTACACCAAGTGCTGGAGTAGTTACAAGCTAATCAGGTTGGACACAGTCCCTGTCCCACAAAGAGCTCACAGTCTTAATCTACACATGAGGTAACTGAGGCACAGAAAAGTTAAGTGACTTGTCCAAGGTCACACAGCAGACAAGCGGCAGACTCTGGATTAGAACTCAGGTCCTCTGACTCCCAGGTCTGAGTTCTCTCCAGCAGGCCAAGCTGCTTACAGTCTAAGTATAATAGGTGGGGAGAAAAGGCGTTGGCAACAGACACATAAGGGAAAAGGGAACACTAAGAACCCAGAAACAATATGAGACAAGGACAATAGTAAATCTAACAAAAGCAATAGGGCAATGTGGCAGTTTCTCTGTGAGCCAATGTTATGACAAGGAGGTAGGGAAAAGGAATCCAAGCAACCACTAACTACATGATGGTGTGTTCGAAGCCACTGGGCTTGACTAAGGAAACAGACTGGGCTTCTTTTTTATGGCATGCATGAAGAGCTTACTATGTGTCTGCCACTGTACTGAGCACTGAAGTGGATACAAGCTAATCAGGTTGAACACAGCCCCTGTCCCATAGAGGGCTCAGTCTTAATTCCCACTTTACAGATGAGGTAGCTGAGACAGAGAAGTTAAATGACTTGCCCAAGGTCACACAGCAGACAAGCGGCAGACATACAGGATTAAAACCCAGGTCCTTCTGACTCCCGGGTCTGTGCTCTTATCCACTAAGCCTTGCTGCTTTTCTTCTTGCTGACAGTTCTTTGGAATTATTGACTCATTGAGCAGCAGCAGCAAATTCATTCATTCTTTCTTTCATTCAATCGTATTTATTGAGTGCTTACTGTGTGCAAAGCACTGTACTAAGCGCTTGGGAAGTACAAGTTGGCAACATATAGAGACGGTCCCTACCCAACAGTGGGCTCACAGTCTAGAAGGGGGAGACAGAGAACAAAACAAAACATATTAACAAAATAAAATAAGTAGAATAAATATGTACAAGTAAAATAAATAAACAGATTAAACAGATAAATAAATAGAGTAATAAATACATACAAACATATATACATATATACAGGTGTTGTGGGGAAGGGAAGGAGGTAAGGCAGTGGGGATGGAGAGGGGGAGGAGGGGGAGAGGAAGAGGGGGGGAGCAAATGAAGCCAACCAAGTGCTGGGCACCATCAGGAAGAGCTTAGGAAAAACAATCAACCAATCTATCAATCAATGCAGAGCCCTGAACTAAGTGCTTGGGAGAATATGATGCAACCAAGTTGGTAGATACGCTCCCTGCCCTTAAGGAGTTTACAGTCTAGAGGAAGAGCTCACAAAAGACCAAGCTTTGACACCATATAAAACCATAGTACATCCACACCTAGAATATTTTGTGCAGTGCTGGACACCACGTTTTAGGAAGGACACAATAGAGCTGGAGGAGGTACAGAAAAAGGACACCAAGATAGTCAAAACGATGAAGATGCTTCCATCTATCCAGACAGAAAGAGTTAGGGAAGAGCTAAGGAAGCACTATGATCTTGTGAAAAGAGAGTGGGATTAAGAGTCAAGAGATCTGAGGTCTAATCACAGTTACTGTGTGGCCTTGGGCAAATTAATCACTCGGTGACTCAGTTTCCTCAACTGTAAACAGGGATGATAACTAATCTCCCTTCCTCTTAGATTCTGAGCCCCATTTGGGACAGGGATTGAATCTGATCTGATTATCTTATATCTACCCCAGAAGTCAGCACAAGGTAACTGCTTAATAAATAACCTAATTACAGTTTCAGTCTGTCAGAATGTAGGCTGAGGGGAGACATGATTGAAGTCTATAAAATCATGATTCATTCACTCATTCAATTGTATTTATTGAGCACCTACTGTGTGCAGAGCACTGTACTAAGCGCTTGGAAAGTACAATTTGGCAACAGATAGAAACAATCCCTACCCAACAACGGGCTCACAGTCTAGAAGGGGGAGACAGACAACCAACCAAAACAAGGGTGAACATGGAATTGTTGTTGACCAAATCCCATAACAACAGGATGAGGGGACACCCACTGAGGGTGGTGGGTTCAAAAAAGAGAAACATGAATTCACCATGTGGGTGGCAAGGGTATGGAATTCATTACCAAAGTAAGTTCTGCAGGCTTGAAAATATTGTAGGTTCAAGAGGAGTTTAGATCATCACAATCAAACAATCCAAAATGGTTACGTAGAGGGAAAGTTAGGGATGCAGTGGAAAAGGAAGATTGTGATGATCCAACCCCAGATATTGGAACCATCATACTTATAGTTCTTTAGAGCATCTTGTTGCCACCAGTAGAGACAGAGTCCGGAGCTAGATGGACCAAGGGGGAATGATTGATTGTTGGGGAAGCAACCTGGCTTAGTAGATAGAGCACGGGCCTAGGAGTCAGAAAGCCCTGGGTTCTAATCCCAGCTCCACCACATGCGTGCTGTGTGACCTTGGGCAAGTTACTTAACTTCTCAGGGCCTCGATTACCTCATCTGTAAATGAGGATAAGAATCTAAGCCCCATGTCGAACAGGGGTTGTGTCCAACCTGATTTACTTGTATCTATCCTAGAGCTTAGAACAGTGCTTGGCACATAATAAGCACTTAATAAGTACCATAGTTATTATTACTATTGATAATTGATAATGACATACACATGGTCGGATGTTCTTATCCCTAAATCCTAGTACTCCTTTCTCCCTATATCCACCAGGTCCCAGCCAACCTCACTTTCAAAGCCCTCATAAAATCCCACCTTAACCAACAAACCATCTCTAATTATCATTACCCCATTTTCTATTAATCCTCCACAGCTTCTTGTGCCTATATATTTATTTATTTATACCCATTCTCACACTCATATATATGTGTATATATATAATAGTTCTCTAACAATAATAACAATAATAATAACAATTTTGGTATTTCAGTGCCAAACATACTAAACCCTTGGATAAATACAAGATAACTAGGTGGGACACAGTCTGAGACCTTTATGGGGCTCACCATCTAAGTAAGAGGGAGACAGAGATTAAATCCCTATTTTACAGATGAGGAAACTGAGGCCCAGAGAAGTGAAGTGACTTGCTCAAGTTCACCCAGCAGACAAGTGGTAGAACTGGGATTAGAGCTTGGATCCCTTGACTCTCAGGCCCAGACTCTTTCCACTAGGCCACGGTGCTTTCTCACCAATATATTCCCCTCAATAAATTGTAAGCTCCTTGAGAGCAGGGAATGAATCTTTTACATCTGTTCTACTTCCCAAGTGAATAGTACAATGCATTGCACTTGGAAGGCTTTCAATAAATACCATTATTACTACTGTTATTAAAACAGTGTTGTGGGCCTGCCCATTCCCCCATATTCACAAGAGGCAGAGCTACTGGGCCAGGGATTGTGGAAGAATGGGAGAGAGATTCCCAAGGCCTCGCAAAGTCAAGGAAATGAAGAGTTGAATATGTTTCACCAGTCTTCACCAGGGCATCTATCGCATAGATCTCTGTTTTATAGGGAGAGCTGTCCTTCTGTTCGAAGATGACTCCATAGTGACACTACACATGAGTTCAAGTGTCACTGGGGAGAAACTCTTACACACTGTGCTCTTGAAAAATAGTAGTGCACCTCTCGTTCACTGCCACTCGAAGTGAACATTGTACAGACATCACTGATTAACAGGGGATCTTACATTACTCTGCTGCCTGGATCTTTTTTCTAAAAAAAATGTTCAGCCCACATTTGCCCACTTCTCAAGAACCTCCAGTGGTTACCCATCCACCTCCACATCAAACAGAAATCCCTTACCTTTGGCTTTAAAGCACTCGATCAGTTCACACCCTCCTATCTTACCTCACTGATTCCCTACTGCAATTCAGCCCACACACACTTCACTTCTCTAGCCATAACCTACTCACTGTACCTCGATCTCATTTATCTCACCAGCAAGCCCTTGCACACATTCTCCCCGGGCCTGAAACTCCATCCTCCTCCTTTGATGATAAACCACCACTCCCCCTACCTTCAAAGTCTTATTAAAATTGCATCTCCTCCAAGAGGTCTTTCCTAACTAAGCCCTCATTTCCACTACTTCCTCTCACCTCTGCCCTTGGATCTGTAAGCTTGGATCTGACAAGCTGCCACTTGTCAGCTGTGTTACTTTGGGCAAGTCACTTAACTTCTCTGTGCCTCAGTTACCTCATCTGTAAAATGGGGATTAAGACCGTGAGCCCCATGTGGGACAACCTGATCACCTTGTATCCCCCCAAAGTGCTTAGAACAGTGCTGCGCACATAGTAAGCACTTAACAAATGCCATTATTATTATTATTATTATTATTATTATTATTATCTGTATCCTTCAAGTCCTTGGTATTCAAAGGTCACGCTCTCAAAGGTCACCAATGACCTCCTGCTTGCCAAATCCAACGGCTCATACTCTATCTGAATCCTCCTCGACCTCTCCGCTGCCTTCGACACTGTGGACCACCCCCTTCTCCTCAACACGCTATCCAACCTTGGCTTCACAGACTCCGTCCTCTCCTGGTTCTCCTCTTACCTCTCCGGTCATTCATTCTCAGTCTCTTTTGCAGGCTCCTCTTCCCCCTCCCATCCCCTTACTTTGGGGGTTCCCCAAGGTTCAGTTCTTGGTCCCCTTCTGTTCTCGATCTACACTCACTCCCTTGGTGACCTCATTCGCTCCCACGGCTTCAACTGTCATCTCTACGCTGATGACACCCAAATCTACATCTCCACCCCTGCTCTCTTCCCCTCCCTCCAGGCTCGCATCTCCTCCTGCCTTCAGGACATCTCCATTTGGATATCTGCCCGCCACCTAAAACTCAACAAGTCCAAGACTGAACTCCTTGTCTTCCCTCCCAAACCCCGCCCTCTCCCTGACTTTCCCATCACTGTTGACGGCACTACCATCCTTCCCATCTCACAAGCCCACAACCTTGGTGTCATCCTCGACTCCGCTCTCATTCACCCCTCACATCCAAGCCATCACCAAAACCTGCCGGTCTCAGCTCCGCAACATTGCCAAGATCCGCCCTTTCCTCTCCATCCAAACTGCTACCCCGCTTGTTCAAGCTCTCATCCTATCCCATCTGGACTACTGTATCAGCCTTCTCTCTGATCTCCCATCCTCGTGTCTCTCCCCACTTCAATCCATACTTCATGCCACTGCCCGGATTGTCTTTGTCCAGAAACGCTCTGGGCATGTTACTCCCCTCTTCAAAAATCTCCAGTGGCTATCAATCAATCTGTGCATCAGGTAGAAACTCCTCACCCTGGGCTTCAAGGCTCTCCATCACTTCACCCCCTCCTACCTCACCTCCTTTCTCTCCTTCTACAGCCCAGCCCACACCCTCTGCTCCTCTGACGCTAATCTCCTCACCGTGCTTCGTTCTCACCTGTCCCACCATCAACCCCCGGCCCACGTCATCCCCCGGGCCCGGAATGCCCTCCCTCTGCCCCTCCGCCAAGCTAGCTCTCTTCCTCCCTTCAAGGCCCTACTGAGAGCTCACCTCCTCCAGGAGGCCTTCCCAGACTGAGCCCCCTCCTTCCTCTCCCCCTCTTCCCCCTCTCTATCCCCCCATCTTACCTCCTTCCCTTCCCCACAGCACCTGTATATATGTATATATATTTGTACATATTTATTACTCTATTTATTTATTTATTTTACTTGTACATATCTATTCTATTTATTTTATTTTGTTACTATGTTTGGTTTTGTTCTCTGTCTCCCCCTTCTAGACTGTGAGCCCACTGTTGGGTAGGGACTGTATCTATATGTTGCCAACTTGTACTTCCCAAGCGCTTAGTACAGTGCTCTGCACACAGTAAGCTCTCAATAAATACGAATGATTGATTGATTGATTGATTGATTGATTGATTCACCCTGCCCTCAGCCTCACAGCACCATGTACATAGCCATAATTTATTTTCATGCCTGTCTCCCCTCTAGACTGTAAGCTTCTTGTAGACAGGGAATGTGTCAACCAACTCTGTTAAAGGACGCAGCATGGCTTAGTGGATAGAGCACGGGCCTGGGAGTCAGAAGGAACTGGGTTCTAATTCTGGCTCTCCCATATGTCTTTTGTGTGACTTTGGGAATGCCACTTCACTTCTCTGTGCCTCAGTTACCTCATCTGTAAAATGGGGATTAAGACTGTGAGCCCCATGTGGGACAGAGACTGTGTCCAACCTCATTAATTTGTATCCTCCCCAGAGCTTAGATCAGTGCTTGGCACATAGTAAACTTTTAACAAGTACCATAATTATTAATTATTATTATTGTACCAAGTGCTTAGTACAGTGCTCTGCATGCAGTAAGTGCTCAATAGATTCCATTGATAGATCTATCCTACCACCAGCAGAAAACACTTGAGTGGTTTTTGCAGTAGTGGTGATGGTTTTCACTAAGTAATCCAAAGTCTCTCGCCCAGTCCCCTTATGCCCAATGGCATACGTTTCTCAAGATGGCTGGCATGGAGAACAGATACAACCTGAGGTCTCAGAGCAGACTATTCTTGAGAGTTCAACACTGCCACTGGGCCCTCGCTGATCTTAGTGAGTGTGACATTTAGAATGACTTCATACTAGACACTTGGGAGATGCGTACAAGTGAACAATATGTGGTCCTTGCCCTGAAGAAGTTGATATTCTAATGGGGAAGACAAGCTGATGGATAGTGAAAGTGCAAGCACTTAGTACAGTGCTAAGCGCTTAGTACAGTGCTCTGCACACAATAAGCGCTCAATAAATACGATTGATTGATTGACTGACTCATAAAGGGAAGCCGCAGTGACCTAGTGGATAGAACATGGGCCTGAGAATCAGAAGGACCTGGGTTCTAATCCCAGCTCTGCCACTTGTCTGCTGGGTGATCTTGGGCAGGTCACTTAACTTCTCTGTGTTTCAGTTACCCCATCTGAAAAATGTGGATTAAGAGTGTGAGCCTCATGTGGGACATGGACTGTGTCCAACCTGATTAGCTTGTATCTACGCCAGCTCTTAGTACAGTGCCTGGAACATAGTAAGGCTTAACGAATACCATTAAAAATATATATATAATGGGTGGAAAAGGGTGAGAGGTGGCTGATTCTGTGAGAAGCAGAGAGGAATCGTTGATGGGGAAGCTTGACTCTGCTTGTGCCTGAATCAATCAATCAATCATATTTATTGAGTGCTTACTGTGTGCAGAGCACTGTACTAAGTGCTTGGGAAGTACAAGTTGGCAACATATAGATACAGTCCCTACCCAACAGTGGGCTCACAGTCTAGAAGGGGGAGACAGAGAACAAAACCAAACATATTAACAAAATAAAATAAATAGAACAGATATGCACAAGTAAAATAAATAAATAAATAAATAGAGTAATAAATACGTACAAACATATATACATATATACAGGTGCTGTGGGGAAGGGAAGGAGGTAAGATGGGGGGGTGGAGAGGGGGACGAGGGGGAGAGGAAGGAAGGGGCTCAGTCTGGGAAGGCCTCATGGAGGAGATGAGCTCTCAGTAGGGCCTTGAAGGGAGGAAGAGAGCTAGCTGGGCAGATGGGCAGAGGGAGGGCATTCCAGGCCCGGGGGATGACGTGGGCCGGGGGTCGATGGTGGGACAGGCGAAAATGAGGCATGGTGAGGAGATTAGCAGCAGAGGAGCGGAGGGTGCAGGCTGGGCTGTAAAAGGAGAGAAGGGAGGTGAGGTAGGAGGGGGCGAGGTGATGGAGAGCCTTGAAGCCCAGGCTGAGGAGTTTCTGCCTGATGCGCAGATTGATTGGTAGCCACTGGAGATTTTTGAGGAGGGGAGTAACATGCCCAGAGCGTTTCTGGACAAAGACAATCCAGGCAGCAGCATGAAGTATGGATTGAAGTGGGGAGAGACATGAGGATGGGAGATCAGAGAGAAGGCTGATACAGTAGTCCAGACGGGATATGACGAGAGCTTGAACGAGTAGGGTAGCAGTTTGGATGGAGAGGAAAGGGCTCCAGTCCAACACAAAGGGTTGGCTCCTGATCCCCGTTTGCTCAGAAAGACTCAAGCCCAGATGTGTCTGGGGAAAAAGTCATCCAACATTTAATGTAAAAAAGATAATAAGATCTTCAGCAATACCATCCTGGGTCAGTCCTTCTAGCCCAGGACTCTGTCTCCGGCAGGTGCACCAGGACACTTAGAAGAAGCCTGCCTTATGATTAGGGATGGATCACCCAACACCTATGACTTCACCCTCCAGTAACCCTTATGTGTTTAATTTCCTTCTAGTAAATGGGAATGTGGCTTGAAGGGGCAGGGTCTAATCCCTTATTAATCGACAGCAAGTTCCAGGCTAATCCTGCAAAGTTTAGCCACAATAATAACTGTGGTATTTGTTAAGTGCTTACTATGTGCAAAGCACTGTTCTAAGTAAGCACTGAAGTAGTTTTTTTATGGTGCTTGTTAAGCGTTTACTATGTGCCAGGCATTGTTCTAAGGGCTGGGGTAGATGCAAGCTAATGAGGTTGGTCCCACTCCCTGTCCCACATGGAGCTCACAGTCTTCATCCCCATTTTACAGATGAAGTAACTGAGACACAGAGAAGTGAAGTGACTTCCCCAAGGACACACAGTGAACAAGTGGTGGAGCCGGTATTAGAACCCAGATCTTTCTGACCCCTAGGCCCATGGTCTATCTACTAGGCCATGCTGCTTCTCGATACAAGATAATCAGGTCTCACATGGGCTCGCAATCCAAGTAGGAGGGAGAGCAAGTATTGAATCTGCATTTTGTAGGGATGAGGGAACTGAGGCAAAGAGAATTTAAGTGACCATCAGGCCATGACCCAGACTACTGATCTGAGAACCATCCAAAATGGCCCAAACTTCTTTGGAAGAAGCAAGATGCCAGCTCTGATTCTCACACACCGCTACCATCCCACAATTAGAGAATGATTCTCTTCCCTCCTAAGCCACAGGTTGCTGAAGAGAGATCAGATGAATCCAATCATAAACATTGCTTGGAGGAAAGGAATTGAAAGATTACAGATCAGGGACCCTGGATGCGGCACATAGTGTAGAACTGAACATTCATTCATTCAGTTGTAGTTATTGAGTGCTTACTGTGCACTGAGCACTGTACTAAGCACTTGGGAGAGTACAATACAACAATAAACAGACAAATTTCCTGCCCACATTGAGCTTATACTCTAGAGGACGAGCTTATGGCTTAAAGGGTATGACTGTTACAGGCGTACTGTTGTCCTCTCTCCCTCCCCTTTCCCATCATGTATATTTTGAGTTGTGAAATGTTCCTATAAGCCTCTGACACACCCAAGATGCTAATCAGAAAGAAGCTTGGACAGTTAGCCTCTTAAAAGGGGAAGATGATCATAAGAATAAAGAGCTTATTATGGCTCTCTGTCCATTTGCATGATCTCAGATTGGACTTGTCACTTATCACCCTGACTTTCCTCAGGATTAAGTGGTGTGTTAGCTTCACTTCATGGGGTGGCATGGGACTGCAGGTGTTCTTAATACTAAGCACCATATATAAAACAATTGATTAATTAATCAATAGCATTTATTGGGCATCTATGTGCTTTGAATCAATTGATCAATCAATAGCATTTATTGAGCACTTACTCTGTGTAAAGCACCTTATTAAGCCCTTGGAGAGAACAATAGAGTTTGTAAAACACAATCCCTGCCCTCCAGGAGTTTATAATTTGAATTTAACACTTGACTCCTTGAGTGCTGGGGCCCTGTCTTTTGTTTCTGTTTCATTCCGACAAATTTTTAGAACAGTGCTCTGACACCTGAGATGCTCGGTAAATAGCACCCCACCTTCTATCTTGTGACTCCTCTATCCCATCTAATGCCATCTACCTGAATTTACCTGCCCTGTAAAATTGAGGAGGATTGAATAACAAGAGTCAGGGCCCGCCAATCCATTCCCCAGCCCCTGTTTTATGTTGGAAGAAATGATGTGCCTTTATGAGCCAATGTGGCAGTTTTATCAGAGCCAGATCTACCACCTGCAAAAATGCTTAGAGGACAAATGTGAAATTGCAAAATTACCTTGGAGCTGGCATTTTTCAAGAGGTAGCTCCCGGTAATATCGTAACGAACATAGTACTCCATTTTGGAAGCTGCTCTCAAAGACCCACTCTGTGGCCATCAGTGACCCAATGACCTGAAAACTGAGAGGGGCCAACAGACTCATGATCCCAGTCACGAGCTTTGCCATGGTTCCAGGCCTCTCTGTCCATATTGCTGCAAGCTCTAAGGGCACATTTTCCTATTTCACATCTTGAAAATAAACAACACAAAATCCTCCATGCCATTATAAACAGACACATCATCTTTTACTATGCCGTCCTAAGGGATGCGCTGTCAAAGCTGATTGGATCTGCCAAAAGCAAACACTAGACAATCCCTTGTACATGGTTGCCAAAGAGGAAATGATAAAACTAAGCACAACAAAATAAAACTAATGAAGGTCATCAGGACAGGATGACCAAATTAATATTTCCTGACACTTCAGGACATTGGGATGGCCTTTTGAGGATAAGCACTGTTAAACAAGCCTTTCATATAGCTCCCAGTGCCGCCTGATTAGAGACCAGTGTGTGCATCTCTCGAACCTTGCTTTCTGCTATGTCATCTTGAGCAAGTCACTTCACATTTCTGTGCCTCAGTTAACTCATCTGTAAAATGGGGCTAAATACAATAAGCCCCATATGGGAAGTGGACTGTGTCTAACCTGATTAGCTTGTATCTACTCGGTGCTTATCATCAGCTTCTAGACTGTGAGCCCACTGTTGGGTAGGGACTCGCTATATGTTGCCAACTTGTATTTCCCAAGCACTTAGTACAGTGCTCTGCACACAGTAAGCATTCAATAAATACAATTGAATCAGCTCCTTGCCATTGGCTTTAAAGCACTCAATTTGCCCCACTGTACTTCACCTCACTAATCTCCTCCTACAGCCCAGCCCGCATATGCCACTCCTCTAGCGCCAAGTTACTCACTGTGCCCCAATCTTGTGTATCTCACCGCCAACCCCTTTCCCACATCCTCCCCCTAGCCTGGAACTCCCTTCCCCTCCATATATACCAGACCACCACTCTCTCCACATTCAAAGTGCAACTAAGGTCACACCTTCTCCATGGAGCCTTCCCAGATTAAGCCCTCTTTTCATTCATTCATTCATTCATTCAATCGTATTTATTGAGCACTTACTTTGTGCAGAACACTGTACTAAGCGCTTGGGAAGTACAAGTTGGCAACATATAGAGACGGTCCCTACCCAACAATGGGCTCACAGTCTAGAAAGGGAAGACAAACAAAACAAAACATTTTCCTGGGCTCGTTCTCCCTTCTGCATCATCTATGCACTTGAATCTGTGACTTTTGGACAGTTGATATTTGCCCCACCCCCAGCTCCACAGCACTTGTGTATGGATCTTTAAATTAGTTATGATAAATTACTTATTCATTCATATTAATGTCCATCTCCTTCTCTAGACTGTACGCTCACTATGGGGAGAAATGTGCCTGCTTATTATCTTGTATTGTACTCTCCCAAGTGCTTAGAACAGTGCTCTGCACATAGTAAGCACTCAATAAATACCACTGATTGATCGATTGATTGCTTAGTACAGTAGTAGGTGCTTAACAAATAGCACCAAAAAAAAAAAAAGAACATGTTTGGACATGCTCAGATAAATTAAAGGCAGTAGATTAAAATGGGGGTTTCCCTGCCTAAAAGAATGGGTTGTCTCTGTCCCCATGAATTTAAAGTGGGGGAAAGAAGAATGTCCCTCATCTTCTCTTTTCTCAACCCAAAAAGAATAGCTTCATGAGGCGATCCTGCAAGAGGTCTACTGTTTCCTACGTTGTGTTTCCAAATCCTTTGGCTTGATATTCTAAGCAGAGATAACAATGTCCTCTACGGCAAAGAAAAAATACTGTTTACTGGATTGCAATGGGCAGAGTTTGTAAAAACCCCGGTCAAAGCACTAGGACTGGGAGGACATGGAAAGAAAGAAAGCGATAAAACATGAGACAGAGAAAGCTTTTGGTTGTCTCTTGTCAGAAGCAGAGGGACAGCCAATGAAATCCAGAGAACTGGCTGAGAGCATCTGAGAGGGAGATTGGAAACATTTTATCTGGTTGCATAATTGGAAAAATGTTTATGGGTTTGGATTATAATTCTTATAAATGGGCTTATGCAGAATCCACTCCATGAACATTATTTTCATGCAATTAAGGATACTTTTTATTGAATTTCCTTGGCGGAATGACAAATTTTCCTTGCAAGATAAATAAAGAGAGAATCAGCCAAGAAGCAGTATTTGGGTAGTGAGCAGAATGTGTTGGAGCGGAGGAAAGCAAGGAGGGGAACTATTGGAAAAAACAATCCAAAATCAAAATCATCCTAGGAAAGTAATTTAATGCTGTTGCCTTAGAGGTTAGTGTCAGAATTGGTCTTGGATAGAGTAACATTGTGTGAGCGCCTGAGAAAGTTATTCCCAAAGCCAGATGGCTTGGGAGCAACACAAACTCCTTCAGGTCACTAAGGGTTATTTGCAATTCATTGCTCTTGTTCACGACCCCATCACTGAATCCTAGGAGGCCCAGAACAGTTTATGCAATTCTCATTATCTTCATAATCATCACCATCAACATCAGCAACAGGCTTAACAATAATAATGATAATAATAATAATAATAATGACATTTATTAAGCGCTTACTATGTGCAAAGCACTGTTCTAAGTGGCACATTGCCAAGATCCACCCTTTCCTCTCCATCCATACCGCTACCCTGCTCATTCAAGCTCTCATCCTATCCCGTCTGGACTACTGCATCAGCCTTCTCTCTGATCTCCCATCCTCATGTCTCTCCCCACTTCAATCCATACTTCATGCTGCTGCCCGGATTATCTTTGTCCAGAAACGCTCTGGGCATATTACTCCCCTCCTCAAAAATCTCCAGTGGCTACCAATCAATCTGCGCATTAGGCAGAAACTCCTCACCCTGGGCTTCAAGGCTGTCTATCACCTCGCCCCCTCCTACCTCACCTCCCTTCTCTCCTTCTACAGCCCACTCCGCACCCTCCACTCCTCTGCCGCTAATCTCCTCACTGTACCTCGTTCTCGCCTGTCCCACCATCGACCCCCGGCCCACGTCATCCCCCGGGCCTGGAATGCCCTCCCTCTGCCCATCCGCCAAGCTAGCTCTCTTCCTCCCTTCAAGGCCCTACTGAGAGCTCACCTCCTCCAGGAGGCCTTCCCAGACTGAGCCCCTTCCTTCCTCTCCCCCTCATCCCCCTCTCCATCCCCCCATCTTACCTCCTTCCCTTCCCCACAGCACCTGTATATATGAATATATTACTCTATTTATTTATTTTACTTGTACATATCTATTCTATTTATTTTATTTTGTTAGTATGTTTGGTTTTGTTCTCTGCCTCCCCCTTTTAGACTGTGAGCCCACTGTTGGGTACGGACTGTCTCTATATGTTGCAAACATGTACTTCCCAAGTGCTTAGTACAGTGCTCTGTACACAGTAAGCACTCAATAAATACGATTGATGATGATGATGATGGGGAGGTTACAAGGTGATCAGGTTGTTCCACAGGGGGCTCACAGCCTTAATCCTCATTTTACAGATGAGGTAACTGAGGCACAGAGAAGTTAGTTGACTTGCCCAAAGTCATACAGCTGACAATTGGCAGAGCCGGGATTTGAACCCATGACCTATGACTTCAAAGCCCACCGTCTTTCCCCTGAGCCATGCTTGACTGAGCACTTGTTGCAGGCAGGGGATGTGTCTGCTTATTGTTGTACTGACTCCCCCAAGGGCTTAGTACAGTGCTCTGCGCACAGTAAGTAGTCGCTCGATATTGAATTGAATTAACCTGTGTGCAGTGCACTCTCCTCGGCATTTGGGGACATAAAATAGAAATAAAAGACATGATCCCAGCCTTTAAGGAACTAGTTATCTGAGGGAAGACACCCATCAAACTTTAGAGAAGCAGCATGGCATAAAGGATACAGCACGGGCCTGGGAGTAAGAAGATCAAGATTTCTAATCCCGGCTCTGCCGCTTGTCTGCTGTGTGAACTTGGGAGGGTTGCTTCACTTCTCTGGTCCTCAGTTACCTCACCTGTAAAATGGGGATTGAGACTGTGAGCCCCATGTGGGACAGGGATTGTGTCAAGCCCAATTTACTTGTACCCCACCCCCACCCCCCCAGTGCTTAATACAGTGCCTGGCACATAGTAAGCACTTAACAAATACCATAATTATTTTAATTATTCTCAACATACAGTCTGTGGGGTCACTCTCTCAATATCTGGATGTGGCTGATGTTCAGATAAGGTTGGGCAAGGTATGATGGGTGGTCGGGATTTAGTCTCCCAAGGGATTCACTTCAGCACATGGAAGGACTTAATTAATCGGCAGAGTTAGCTGATCTTCCTCCCGCGGTAACTCCAACTTGTCACTGAGTCTGCTATGGGAACAGTCAGCAATTCCCAAGAGCAGTACTGGGCAGGGATTGCTAAGTGCACCCTTGGCAGTCTCAGAGACACACAGAAGCTGACCCAATCTGATAAGAAGAAAATAATTGCCCTTCCCTAGACCCCTGCCCCAGGAAATCTGTTTTTAGTGGCACACATGGATAATTGAGGTACTTGTTAAAAAGTGCTTACTATGTACCAAGCACTGTCCTAAGCACTGGGGTACATACAAGTTAATCGGGTTGGACACAGTCCCTGTTCACAGTCCCTGTTCACCATTGGGCTCACACTCTTAATCCCCACTGTTTACAGGTGAGGTAGCTGAGGCACAGAGAAATTAAGTGACTCACATAGCAGACAAGTGGTGGAATCACAGAATCCATGATCTTCTGACTGGCAGGCCTGTGCCCTATCCACTAGGCCCTGCTGTTTCGAGAATATGTCTGTTTATTGTTGTATTGTACTCTCCCAAGTGCTTAGTACATTTCTCCACACACAGTAAGCGCTCAATAAATACGACTGAATGAATGAATGAATGAATGAACAGGAACAAGGAAAAGAAAAGAAGTGGGAAAATAAGAGACAAGGAAAAAAGAGCAGCGGGAAAGAGGAAGAGGAGATAGCAGAAGCTGGGGTACGAAGACAAACAGGACCCAAAAGCCTATAGAACAGCAAAGGCAGCCACTAGGAAGAGAGAGAGAGGAGAAACACCCTAGTGTCAGGTATAAGGCTAAACTAGCACTGTGGAATACCCAGTTCTATGGGAATTTACTACTTTTTTTCCAAGGCCCCTTCTAGATTTTTCTTTACACCACAGACCACCCAAGGGAATATCTCCTTGTCTCTTTATCCTTCACCCATAACTCCCACCCCAGAAAAAAAAGGTCTGAGTTAGACATCTTAAAAGGATCAGTTTTCCAGCATGGGATCCTACCCAGGTTCCATGTAGAAGAAGTAACAGAAAGAGAAGCAGAACATTCCCTAATTCACAAATCGAATGAAATGCTATCCCAGTCCATGACTCAGTCTAAATGCTGCTATATCTTCATCCGGACCAGAGAGCCAGCAGGTAAGGAATACGTACCATTTCCCGAGCAGCCGCAGAAACCCAGTCATGCTAGAATCTGGGTTTTAAATCAAATATCTCCAAGAACTCCCTTTGGAGAATATTTGCTGTTCGTTCCAAACCTCATTTTCACATATTAAGGAATGACTTCGGTTCAAGAGTAGTACAATGGACTTTAGCCTAGCTCATGCCCACATGCTCTTCCCCTCTCTTTATCCAGTGAGGATAAAGTTCCAATTGGAAATACTGGGACAAGAGCCTTAGGAGTAGGTTTTTTTAATTGTGTAGTGGTGTCTTTGCAGAGGGGGGTGGGGGGCAATGGGACATAAAGCAGCACTGTGGGAACAGCATTGTAAAAAAAAAGTTCTCATCGATCTAGATCTCCATCTGTTTTGCTGTTGACCTCTCACCCACATCTTGCCACTGGACTGGAATGCCCTCCCTCCTAATATACAACAGAGAATGACTCTCCCTGACTTCAAAGCCTTATAGAAGCGTGGCTCAGGGGAAAGAGCATGGGCTTTGGAGTCAGAGGTCATGGGTTCAAATCCCAGCTCCGCCAATTGTCCGCTGTGTGACTTTGGGCAAGTCACTTAACTTCTCTGTGCCTCAGTGACCTCAACTGTAAAATGGGGATTAAGACTGTGAGCCCCCTTTGGGTCAACCTGACCACCTTGTAAACTCCCCAGCGCTTAGAACAGTGCTTTGCACATAGTAAGCACTTAATAAATGCCATTATAATTATTTTTATTATTGAGAAGCAGCATAGCTCAATGGAAAGAGCCCGGGCTTGGGAGTCAGCAGTCATGGGTTCAAATTCCAGCTCCACCAACTGTCCGCTGTGTGACTTTGGGCAAGTCACTTAACTTTTCTGTGCCTCAGTGACCTCATCTATAAAATGGGGATTAAGACTCTGAGCCCCACGTGGGACAACCTGATCACTTTGTATCCTCCCCAGCACTTAGAACAGTGCTTTGCACATAGTAAGTGCTTAACAAATGCCATAATTATTATTATTATTATCTCTTCCAAGAGGCCTTCCTGGACTAAGCCCTCTTTTCCTCTTCTCCCTCTCCCTTCAGCATCGCCCTGGCTTGCTCCCTTTATTCATCCCCCCTCCCAGCCCCACAGCACTTAGGTAGATGCTTGTAATTTATTTATTTTTATTAATGTCTAACTCCCACTCTAGACTGTAAGCTTGTTGTGGGCTGGGACTGTATCTGTTATATTGTACTCTCCCAAGCACATAGTACAGTGCTCTGAGCCCAGTAAGTGCTCAATGAATATGATTGACTGAATGCCTGACTGACAATGGGGTGAACCTTGCCAATCATTCAGTTTATGCATGGCCCAGTTTGGCCCAGAGCAGCCCAGGGCAATGCTAACAAGATGTGAGCAGCTTTTGGATGTACTATTAAATTCAATCAAAATGATTCTGACTGGAAAGGAGTTGTCAGTGTACACCTCAGACATCTGTTCGTCCTGACTGTAAAATGAGAAGAAAAATGTCAGACCATGCAGACAACAGAATCAGATCAGTGTGGCTTAGTGGATAGAGTTTGGACTAGGGAGTTCCAATTGCAGCTCTACCATTTGTCTGTTGTATGACACTGGGTCTCTCTGTGCCTCAGTTATCTCTCTCTGCCTCAGTTACCCCATCTGTAAAATGAGGATTAAGATTGTGAGCCTTATGTGGGACATGGACTGTGTTCAACCCACTTATCTTGTATCTACCACAGTGCTTAGTTTAGTGCCTGGAACATAGTCAGCTCTTAACAAATACTTTTTAAAAAATCTGAGGAGACTGGAAGGCATAACCATAGGGAGTGGCCATGAGGAGGATCAGAACCTGATGAAAGAGTATATTTAAGAAAAAGGGTGAAAAATGGTTGGGAGATTTAATGAAAACATAATCAACCTGGAATTACCTCCTTTCCAAGAACACTAAGACTGCAAATAATGTAATGTTGAAGGCATGTATGGTTGATGCACCCTTGCAATTTCTGCAAAAACTTATGGAAATCAGACCATAAAACCATTTGTGATAACATTCTGAGTCAGACCTATGGCTGGGAAGAGCAACACTAGAAGATGCTAAGATGACAGTGTGATGGTTGCTCTTCTTGCCAACTACGGATGGGCCACCAAACACCCTTAATTTTTCCCTCTAGTGGTACATCAAGGGCTGTCATTTGTGAATTTATCTAAACCTCCTCTTGAAACTATTGATATTCTCTGCCTCCTCAACTTCTTGTGGTAATGCATTCCATAAGCTAACCACCCACTGTGTGAAAATGTGTTTCTTTTTGTTCGCTTTGAACCTAACGCCTTCAGCATTCACGCTAGTCCTGATTTGATAAACAACAATTTTGTGTTCCCCCATTCACTGTCCTTACAATTTGGTAAGTTTCATCAGTCTTTCCAAACTGGAGTCCTAACCTGATTGGTTTCTCCTCCCTCAGAAGATCCTCCATTGAGTCTTTCTTGAAATGAAACCCAACATACAACAGGAGTGGATGTAACAAGGTTTCACATCAAGGCAGAATTCTGCCACTCGTTTAGTTTTCTATCCTCTTGCATTCATTCAATTGTATTTATTGAGCACTTACTGTGTGCAGAGCACCGTACTAAGTGCTTGGAAACTACAATTCAACAATTAAGAGAGACAATCCCTGCCCACATAGGGCTTACAGTCTAGAAGGGGGAAGACAGACCCAAAACAAGTAAACAGGCATCAATATAAATAAATAAAATTATAGATATGTACACATCAAAACAAGTATACAGGCATCAATATAAATAAATAGAATTATATATATACATAAATGCATAAGTGCTGTGTGGTAGGGAGAGGGGGAAGAGCAAAGGGAGTGAGTTGAGGTAATGCGGATGGCAGGGGGAGCTGAGGAAAATGGGGGCTTGGTCTGGGAAGGCCTCTTGGAGGAGGTGAGCCTTCAGTAGGATTTTGAAGGGGGGAAGAGTGATCTTCTGGTGGATTTGAGGAGGGAGAACATTCTGGGACAGAGGTAGGACGTGGGTCAGGGGTTGACAGTGAGACGGGCAAGATCGAGGCACGGTGAGAAGGTTAGTGCCAGAAGAGTGGAGTGTGCGGGCTGGGCTTTCCAGAGAAGATTGGGATGCCAAACCGGGAGCACTGGGTTTAGGCCGGATGCCACTTGTCCAGTCTCCGGCTCACCAGGCGGTCCCTCCGAGGGGGTGGGAGGATCTTCCTATTTTCCCAAGTAGGAGAAATATTACTGGGTGGAAACTGACCAATACAACTTTGGGATCTTCACAAACAGAGCCCAGGTCTTGAGTTTATTGCTGAAAGTCAACTAATGGTATTCAGTGAGCACTTACTGTGTGCAGAGCACTGTACTAAACACTTGGCAAAGTACAATACTTATTCTCCCTTCTTCTTAGGCAGTGAGCCCCATGTGGAACTGGGACTGTGTCTAACATGATTAATTTGTATTTGATTAATTTGTACCCCAGCGCTTAGAACAGTGCTTGACATATAGTAAGCACTTAAAAAATGTTATTTTTTTAAAAAAAAGTTGGCAGACATGTTCCCTGCCCCCAAGGAGTTTACAGTTTAGAGGGGGAGAAAGACATTAAAATAAAATATATTATAGTTAGTTTTTGCAAGGATAGTTCCATAAAGACAAAGACAATGTACCTATCTATTTTGGTCTTTCCAGAACCCTACAAATCACCCTCCCCACTTTTTTTAAAGCAATCTCAAACTTCCCAATGCCTCAGCCCTTTAATGAACCCCAGTGCTCACATTTCTCTTGAAGGGGAAAAAAACCTGTCTAAAAATAAAAGCATTACAAGCTTCTCCTGGCCTTGCTTCACTCAGTATCAGGGATGGTGGCAGCAGCGAACTGCCTCTGCAATCACCCAGATCAGGAGAGAGAGTTCATGCTAGCTCAGAGAACAGGGAGCCAGCCGCAAAGAACTGTTTGCATGTCTGAAAACCCCCATGTACTGTTTACACTTGAAACCTCTCCATCCCTCCAATTTGAAATAAAGCACTATGGGAGATTGAATGTTTTTTACTTTATTTTTATTTTTTCTATGGGGATGAATCCAATTCATTCTTAACATCACTAGAACTACTAATCACAATGTATGTGACTCAAAATCTGGGGCTGCCCACCATTAAAAAAGACAGCGAGTTAGGGTAAACTAACTCCATCATCTCCATGACATCATCACAAAGAGTAGGAGGAAAGAAGGCAAGAGGTTTTAAATGAGGCAAATCGAAGAAGATGTCTTTGTAGAAGTGTAAATTCTGAGAATTACCTGCTTAGACCTTTTCTGTTTCGTTTTCCTCTGGAAAGGGAAATTCCCCTTGTATTGAAAACACTGCAAGTTCTTGCAATGATAAACAATGGATAAGTTCTGAAGATTTTTTATTTCCCTAACCAACAACTTTTCCATTTCATGAATCCCTATGCCTGTCTAGGACCTTCTGCCTGGTTTCTGATTATTACTAATAATAATTGTGGTGGTATTTGTTATACATTGAACTTCACTAAGCACTGTGGTAGATACAAGACATTCAGGTTGATCACAGCCCCTGTTCCATGTGGAGAGCACAAAGAAGGAGGGAGAACAGGTACTGAATCCCCATTATACAGATGTGCAAACTTAGGTAAACACCATACTTTCACTGCTCTCCCAAATCCTGATATAGAATGCATTTTTTTCTCTCACTGGGACTACCCATTTTTTCTTTGAATCTGCATAGAGCACTGACCCAGTGTTTATAAATGAATCAATGGTATTTACCGAGTGTTGTGTGCAGAGCACTGTACTACGCACTTGGGAAAGTACAAGACAATAGAGTTGGTAGACACAATTCCAGCTGACAAGGAGTTTATAGTCTGCAGGGGGAGACTGACATTAAAATAAAATAAATTGCAGATAGTATTTTCCAGGATAATTCCTTATAGACAAAGGAAATGTTCCTGGACTCTTGTCCAGGGAGACCTTGACTTAAGATATTTAGAGTTAACTGCCCTACAACATATTAAATTTACCCTCTGTTTCAGGTTTAAAACACATCAGCTTTGTCTTTATGGCATTTGCTCCAGAGGTGCAAGTGATGGAGGGAGGATTCAGGGGAGCTGCTGAGAAATAGGGAAACAATTTTAAAAGGGAGAAAACTATTATTATTATTATTATTATTATTATTATTATTATTATTATTATTATTGTGGCGTTTGTTAAGCTCTTACTACATATCAAGCACCATACTAAGTGCTGGAGTAGGCACAAGATAATCAGGTCAAAAGTTTATGCTAAAAAGCAACATGGTCTAGTGAAAAGCAGCATGGCCCAGTAGATAGAGCATGCGTTCTAATTCTGGCTCTGCCACTTGTGTGCTGTTTGACCTTGGACAAATCACTTAACTTCTCAGTGCCTCAGTGATCTCATGTGTAAAATGGGGATTAAGACTGTGAGCCCTGTGTGGGACAGGGGCCTTGTCCAAAATGATTAACTTGTATCTGCTCCAGTGCACAGTGCAGTGCTTGACTTATAGTAAGCATTTAACAAATATCAAAAGGGTGTTGGGGAACAGGAAAGGCTGGGAAGCAGAGAAGGCTGGGAAGTTACCAGAGAGGCCTGACAAGTCCTTTTTACTTTCGATGAAATAAAAGTGAGCTGCTTTATCGGGGAATCCCTCTCACTAAATATACATGCATTAATGTAGCTATATTACTTATCTATAATTAACTAGCTCATTGTGGGCAGGGAACGTGTCCGCTTATTGTTATATTGTACTCACCCAAGTGCTTAGTACAGTGCTTTGCACATAGTAAGTGCTCAATAAATACAATTGAATGAATGAATGATACATAATTCTCGTTAAGTTTGGTAAAAATAGGATACCTTTCATTCAAGAATCAGTCCCCCTTTGAAACAGAAAATTGCTTCTCAATTAAAAGTGTTCGGCCATACAATGCAATTTTCAGGAGCCAAATGGTTCATATTTCCTGAATTCCTAGCTCTATGTCAGACCCTCTCCAACAATACTGGGGTCAGCACATCTTCCCCATTTGGCAGGCAGGTATTACCAGAGTTTTCCACCCACCCATTCTAGTCAATCAATCAGTGGTATTTTTTGAGCACTTACTTTGTGCAGAGCACTGTACTAAGCACTTGGGAAAGTAAAATACAACATGTTCTGGGCCCATAACAAGTTTACAGTCTAGAGGGGGAGACAGATATTAACATAAATAAATAACTCTCTTAACGAGTCAATCGTCACTCCTATTTATTGAGCACTTACTGTGTGCAGAAAACTGTACTAAGCACTTGGGAGAGTACAATATAACAATAAACAGACACATTCCCTGCCCACAACAAGCTTAGAGTCTGGAGGTTTTCTCTCCTCTGCTGTAGTCAGACTTGGTTTCCTCTAAATATCCAGTAGGGGATAAGAGAATCAGCTCATTTTCCTGATGCAGAATACACTATTTAGTTTAAAATCTGCCCCTCTGCCTTTTTAGCTGGAAAGTACCACCATCCCCAGGCAGCAGCTGCCAATCAGACTATCTCCAGCCACCGAAGAGTTAACACCCAAGGAAACCAGCTCAGCAGACAAATTCTAGCTGATCCACATATAATGTGATCAAAACTACCATCACAAAACCCCCTCCATTTCACTGTATTGAAAACAATGGGACAAGTGTTTGTAACGTTAAGCAACGGATGGATTCTGAAGACTTTTTTTTTCTAACCAGCATTGGTTTTGGCTCCTTGAGGACTCAGCCAAGACCTAGAGTCGATCATTTATTGCACAACCCCTAATCCCTACCCTTCTCCTCCCACCCTCTCTAAAATCTTACTGAGTCAACAGGCTCTGATCATTCATCATAGGGAAATGAGAGTTTTATATAGGGGGCAGGTCTTTCTCCCACCTTCAGTCAATCAATAGAATTTACTGAGCACCCACTGTGGGCAGAGCATTGTATTAAACCCATGGGTGAGTAAAATAGAAGTAAAAGACATGGTCTTCCAAGAACCATTCAGCGGGAGAGGCAGGGGCCCCCACTAAAGCATGGGGACTGGAGCTATTGTGCCATTGGCCCTACCCTAAGACAGACCCTCATTATGGGTGTGTATGTGAAGTTGGGGAGAAGGCGACTCTCGGTGATTCCTTCTCCCTCTCCCCTCTTTCCTCACCCCCAGGAAGATAAATTAGGCTGATTAGAGAAAGAATCTGCCAGAAACATAATGGGGAAGGCCTCCTCATTCATTCATTTAATTCATTCAATCACATTTATCGAGCACTTACTGTGTGCAGAGCACTATACTGAGCTCTTGGGAGAGTACAATACAACAGTAAACAGACACATTCCCTGCCCGCAATGAACTTGCAGTCTAGAGGGGGAGACAGACATTAATATAAATAAATAAATTACAGATACGGACATAAGTGCTGTGAGGCTCCTCCTTCCTGCTCATCCACCTGGAGGCTGTTACTTCTGGTCATCCCCAGGATCCTGTGAGCCCCACGTGGGACAGGGACTGTGTCCAACCCAATTTGCTTGTACATGCTTAGTACAGTGCCTGGTGCATAGTAAGCATTTAACAAATACCATAATTATTGTTATTACTATCGAGGAACAGCCATTGAAAAGCAGCCATGATCACCCTGTGGATCTCAGAGTCCATCCCACCTGAAGAGATTTAATGGGGAAAGTCGAGTCTCTGGCAAGAAACAGTGTCTCCTTTCAAAGGTCTGAGGTCTGTGTGGCAGAACCCAACCCCAGCCTGGCCCACTCCATGTCAACTTCGTATGGACTCAACCCAGCTCCTCAAGCTGGAGGTTCATGGGTTGGCCAGATCCTGCACAGGGCTCAACCCACCTTAGCATGCTAATATCCTACCAGAATCTGCTCCAGAGCTCTAGTCCTCTCCTTCACCAGTCTTCTGCTCATCAGGAGCTTTGACACTTAAAGCAGTCATCCCCAAGATTGTTCAAACATTTTCCTAACATTAGTCCAAGAAACTGAATGCTAGTCCATTTGCAGCTTAGACCAACAGATGAGGGAATCGGGCAGATTAAAAGTTATTTCTATAGAAGAAACTCACGGGGCACTAGCTTTCCATTTAAAGAAGGTCGCTGGATCCCAATCTGATACTCTTGGATCTCTTTTGCCTATCCAAGGTCCTTCTTGAAATCCTATGGTCTCTCACTGCTCTGAATTAGTTCTGAATACGTTTTCTGAGGACGCGCTGCCTTCCAGACAACAATCCTAATTAGCCCTTACACAAGCAGCCTTTCATTATGATGTGGGTGGTATTGGAAACAGGCAGCTTCCTCCTTGGAACAGCCCTTGTTTTGTAATAGAGAACGGTCTGATAAACATTTTGGAATGAATCAAAGCTGGATCACTGGTGCTTGGCGATGTAAGGGGAATGGAGCTGTTCGTTCACATAGAAAACTTTGGAGTGCCCAAAACCTCAGTGTGAAGGTCTGGGGACAGTATAATTGGTTTATGTTCCACATGGAGAGACGTATACATTTGCTTTGTCAGTTAGGCATGTCTTCCACAACTATAGGCAAGATTTATATCACCTTTCTGGGGTGGAGCTGGAGATTTTATTGCCAGACAATGGGCAGAGCTTCTGGGGGTGGGGGGAGGGACTTGTTGAGTGGGGCTCCTAAGGGAGGAGCTTTTGAAGGATGGGGTGGGTTGAATATGCTTGGGAATAAATTGCTCTCCTACAGAGTGGAAATCTTTCCTAGGTGATGTTGGGAGCCACGGTCTTTCCCCAGTTTTTCAAAGTTTCTTTTCCCTTCCACTGATAACCAATTGAGGTGGCTGAAGTACCCCTAATAAACTCATCTGTTCAATTAGATCAATGCAAAGCCTTTGGAATAGACCAGTTCCAGGGTGTAACTTGGGGAGGAAAATGGGTCCAAGGGAAAACTCAGAGGAAATGTCCAACCTCCTTGTCAGTGGTGCTTGCACATTATCCGGCTACCACCAACCTTTCTTTCATTCCTCTGTCTCACTTCCACTCCCCACTCTCTCTCCCAAATCAACCTCCTGGGTGCCCAACTCTCTCCCTGATCAACCCAACGTTTGAAAAATGTTCTTTTCCTCTGTTGTATACGAATTGGAGGATGGTCCATCCAGCTCCTATGAGGACTGTCAGAATTCTTCCAAGAATGCCGAATCCTACTCGGAGTGAAAACCACAAAGGAATTCTTCAGGCTATGTCATGCTGCCCCACCTTCTCCCACCCACGCTTTCCCACTCTCTCCCGGTCTTACTCACCAAACAATGCCCTGTCTCTGTGTTAGTTCTTGTGGTCTCTCACTTCACACAAGACCATAAGCAGTGCCACCCTGGTCAGAGCCCAAGTCCACCCATCCCAGGATTTAGTCACCAAAAGAGGCATCAAAGGATGCTTGGAGTAACTGAGTCCTAGTTGCTCTCATGAACACATCCTCATTCTTATGGATGAACCCCCAACCCCTTTAACTTTCTCCTCTAATGATCCAACAACCCGTTTAGGACCTCTTGTCCTTGAGTTTATCCAAACCCTTCTTGAAGCTATTGATATTATGAACCTCCACAACTTCCTGTGGTAATGAATCCCACATGTTTCCCACCCACTGTGTACAGAAATGTTTGCTTTGGTTTCATTTTTGAACCCACCACCTTCAAGCCTTAATAGGTGTCTCTTCAGCCTGGTGGCATGGGATTCGGAGAACAATAGTTCTATGCCTGCTCTGTTTGCGCCCTTTGTGATTCTCTAGGCTTCAATCAGGTCCCCTCGCCCCAGCAGGGGTGACTAGAGGCAGAGGCTGTCATTAAATCTGAGGCTCAGACAATCCCTCGGACCTGTTAGATGCCCTTTTCTTTACCTTCCCCAGCTCTCTCCTCAGTCTCTCTTCCCTATTTGCTCGAGAACTTCTAAATATATAATACTGTGGCCTTTGTTAAGGTCTTACTATGCATCAGGCACTGTACTGGGCACTGGGGTAGGTACAAGATAATCAGGTGCCACATGGGGCTCACAACCTAAGAGGGAGGGAGAACAGGTACTGAATCCTCATTTACTAGATAGGGGAACTGAGGTATGGAGAATTTATGTGACTTGCCCAAGGTCACACAGCAGGTACATGGCAGAGCCGGGATTAGAACCCAAGTCCTCTGACTCCCTGGATCATGCTCTTTCCACTAGGCTACACTGCTCCTCATTATATATGTGCTTATGTCCCTCCCTATATGTGGATTTGTGCTTATATGTGTGTGTACATACAGCATACATGTGCATATTTGGCCATTTTAAACCAATTGGCCTACCATCAACAAGCGCCTAATGCAATTAACAATAGCTCCATCATATTCATCATGGGGTCCCCTTGCTACTCACTTCTCAGTCTTCTGGGCTCCAGGCCAGTTTCCAAGATGCCTAAAGAAGGCTGGGAGGGAGAGATTTCGTGTACAGAACTAAGGGATACATGAGCTTTGACGGTCCAGGGCCTGCTGATGCTTTAAACTGGACCTAAGTGGGATTCGTCCATTTATTTGATCGTATTTACTGAGCCCTTACTGTGTGCGAAACACTGTACTAAGTGCTTGGGAGAGTACAATGTGAGCGAAAATGTCTGAGGATAAATGCTGATTGTGAATGCTTGTCTGGAAGTGTAGTTGGAAAGGAGCAGGAGGTGGCTGCAACTTGGGTTGTTTTAGAAATTGGGCCATCCTGAGGCAGGACAAGAATGGCTGCTCATTCATTCATTCATTCATTCAATCGATTTATTGAGCACTTACTGTACTAAGCACTTGGGAAGTACAAATTGGCAACATATAGAGACAGCCCCTACCCAACAACGGGCTCACAGTCTAGAAGAGGGAGACAGACAACAAAACAAGTAGACAGGTGCCAATACTACAGAATAAATAGAATTATAGCTATATACACATCATTCATAAAAAATAGAATAACAAATATGTACAAATATACACAAGAGCTGTGGGAGGGGAAGGAGGACGGTAGAGGAAGGGAGGGGGCAATTAGGAGGGGAGGAGGAGGAGGAGAGGAAAAAAGGGGGACTCAGTCTGGTAAGGCCTCCTGGAGGAGGTGGGCTCTCAGTAGGGCTTTGAGGGAGGAAGAGAGCTAATTTGGTGGATGTGTGGAGGGACGGCAATCCAGGCCAGAGGAAGGACGTGGGCCGGGGGTCGACGGCGGGACAGGCGAGAACGAGACACAGTGAGGAGCTTAGCGGCAGAGGAGTGGAGTGTGCAGGCTGGGCTGTAGAAGGAGAGAAGGGAGGTGAGGTAGAAAGGTGCGAGGTGATGGAGAGCTTTGAAGCTGAGAGTGAGGAGTTTTTGCTTGATTCGAAGGTTGATAGGCAACCACTGGAGATTTGTGAGGAGGGGAGTGACATGCCCCAAGTGTTTCTGTGCAAAGATAATCCGGGCAGCAGAGTGAAATATAGACTGAACTGGAGAAGAGACAGGAGGATGGGTGGATGCTCCCAACGGTCCTCATGATGCCATCCAGCAAGTTGTAGGTGTGATAGCATAAGGATGTCGTACACCGCTCTTTGTGAAAGGGTGGTTTTTCCATCATCACCCTCATGGCTGTGCGACACAAAATGCTTCCCCTTTTCAGGGCTGTGGACAGCTTAATTCTGAGATTCTAACTTTCCCCCACTAATGGATCACATCCATTACACCACCATCTTTAAGCCAGGCTGCCTTGGAGCAGGGCCAAGCCGCCACCATTTTCAGAAGTTTCTGTGAAACTGCCCCGATTGGGAGGTCGTTCCAAGTCACCCCTGCTGCACCGTGTCCAGTGGTGGTAGTTTATCTTTCTTGCCATCTAGAGCCAGCCCTGGTGGCAGAATGCATTTGGGGGTTTTCCTCTTTAAGGGGATTAGGGAGGTGGCCAAGAGCAAGGGGAACCAGAGAGGTATTAGATCTCTCACTGCTGCCAAGATCAGGGGCCATGTGGAGGGATGAGGGTTTGCATGCCTGAGGGATCGCCTGAGTCTGCAATGCAATGACAGTCTCCAATCACTCCTATTGTTGCGGAACCCATTCCTTCTTTTTCAAAGTAAACTGGGTTCATGCTACTTGGATCTGGCCTTTTCTCATAATCCATCCTCAGTGATCTGTGACCTCAGTGGGAACTGGCAACCATTGTCTCCACAATTCCCTCAAAAGAAGGAAAGGTGGGAGAGAAATTTAGAGCCTGAAACTGTCTTTTTCCCTACATTTTTTCCCAGACTGCCTGACAAACTCTTACGGTCCTCTTTTTAACTTAATCAATTTGAATCAACTGCTCACTTCTGAGGTTGAGTTTCACCTCCCCTTCCCTCCCTTTATTATGGAAAACTGGTTTCATTTTACATGAATTTCCCTTGTCTCAGAATGCTTCTCCACAGTAAAAGTAAGGGCACCTGAGTGAGTAATATATTTGGCAAATTGGCTGCAAGGTTTAGTTTCTCTTGAGAGTCTTGCTCTCAGTTGACTCCATTGAACATGTTCACAACTAATTCATTCTGTTGCCTGGCTAAATTTTAAAGAAATACCCTGCATGACGTAAGCAATTGTGGTGTTGGAATCTGTGGACTACCATAAAGAGAGATCGACTGAGACTGGAAGAATCTTCAGATCTTCAAACAATGAAGGCAACTAAGGTCACGTTTCTATAAACATATTGCACAACTCCTCAAATTAGAGTGAAATGAAAAAAATATATCATTGGGGAGTGTTGGGTTTGTGTAGTTTATACAGGAATTTAATGAATGTCACTAGTACTCATTGTCTAAAGTAGTAAGGCTCCTGGGGAAATGAAATGGTGTATCCAAATGTTAATCATTGAATAATTTAAAATGCACACACTAAAAGACTCAGTTCTGAGAAAGCTAAATGAGAAAGTGAATTTAGACACATCATCAACTGAAACTGAAAAACTAGGTAATTGGGAAAATATCTGAATAGTTCACGTAGCATCTACACCCACGCTCCAATTATCCAAGGTTCACAAAATGATCAAGCCCAATCATTTAATGGATTTGTTACATTTGTTTAGAGAAGCAGCATGGCTCAGTGGAAAGATCCAGGGCTTTGGAGTCAGAGGTCATGGGTTCGAATTCTAGCTCTGCCACTTGTCAGCCGTGTGACTTTGGGCAAGTCACTTAACTTCTCTGGGTCTCAGTTACCTCATCTGTAAAATGAAGACTGTGAGCCCGCCATGGGACAACCTGATCACCTTGTAACCTCTCCAGCGCTTAGAACAGTGCTTTGCACATAGTAAGCGTTTAATAAATGTCATTATTATTATTATTATTATTATTATTATTATTATTATAACCTCTAGATTTTAAAGAATATGAGCAGGGCCAGGGTTCTCTGTCCTAGCAACTGCATGATTAATGACAGTACTTTTTTCTACTCTGTCTCCCCCTTTTAGACTGTGAGCCCACTGTTGGGTAGGGACTGTCTCCATATGTTGCCAACTTGTACTTCCCAAGTGCTTAGTACAGTGCTCTGCACACAGTAAGCGCTCAATAAATACGATTGATTAATTGATTGATTCTATTCCTAAGCCCATTTTTCACATTAACATAGTGGAGGAGAAAGCCTTTGAAATGAAAACATCATTTGTTCTCACTTATTCTCACTGTCATCTACACAGCCAAAGGCTCTTCACAGAAACAACAAATTACTCACACAGCTGCGACTCAGATCTGGTGGGTTTGGAATAACCAAGTGTTTCCATGGCTCAGGCAGTGGCAGGCTTTGGCTCCCAAATGTGTGGGACAGCTCAAATTCCCTCCCTCTCTTCCCTCCTCCCCACACTGCCCCTCCCCACCCAAAATGACTGCCTTTCCCGTTACCAAGGGAAACCAATGACTGACACGCCAAACTGGAAATCACGTAATTATGCAGTTCAACTGAGGATCCAGAATGATGAGCTTTCTATGGGTCTGTGGGCATTGATTCTCCAGAGCAAAGGGAGGATCAATTCCCACTTGCCCAGGTTTACGTCTGCATGCAGGCTGGCTGGGGCTTGTGCCTCAGACCCCCAGGACAAAGACTGGAGTAGGACGGAAGGTGACCCAGAACAGGGAAGGGGGTGGGCAGAAGGGAAAATAGAAGGGTGTTTCGGAATGTGGCCTCTTGATCCATAAGGCAGAATGAGCAGTGGGTAGAGAATGAGCAGAATGAGCACTGAAGCCTTCTTCACTGCCACCAACAAGTAGGTAAGGCAACAGCAACAGTGGCAGCATCCTATCTGCTGAAGTATTTCTGGGACGAGGCTGGGGACAACGTGGCTACCTGCTCAGAGTTGAGAGCTAGGTTATGGTTGGGTCAACAGTGCCTCTTCACCCCACTGCCAGAGTCAAGTATCCCCTTCTTCAAGGCAAAAGCAAACAAGGGAGGGAGATTCCACTCATTTATACCAGCCCCAGGATCTTCTAGGGTTCCTCTTGAGGATGAGGAGTGGGTAAAAAAAAACCCAAGAGGCAGCATGGCCTAACAGATAGAGCACGGGTCTGGGAGTAAGAAGGAGCTGGGTTCTAATCCCTGCTCCACCACTTGTCTGCTATGTGACCTTGGGCAAATCACTTCACTTCTCTATGCCTCAGTTTTCCCATCTGTAAAATGAGGATTAAGACTGTGTGCCCCATGTGGGACATGGAATGTATACAACCTGACTGGCTTGTATCTATTCCAGCACTTAATACAGTACCTAACACATAACAAGCAATTGAACAAATACCATTAAAAAATACCAAGAGAGGCAGGTACCAAGAATGGGGTTGGACGGATTGGATGCGGGACATGGGGGAAGCCAGAGTCAGAGGTAAACAAGTTGAGTGGGAATTCTGGGCAGGGTTCATTCATTCATTCAACTGTATTTACTGAGCACTTAGTGTATAATAATAATGATGATGGTATTTGTTAAGCGCTATGTGCCAAGCACTATTCTAAGCACCGGGGAGATATAAGGTCATCAGGTTGCCCCACGTGGGGCTCACAGTCTTAATCCCCATTTTACAGATGAGTCAACTGAGGCCCAGAGAAATGAAGTGACTTCCCCAAAGTCACCCAGCAGACAAGTGGCAGAGCCAGGATTAGAACCTCTGACTCCCAAGCCTGTGATCTTTCCACTGCACCATGCTGCTTCTCTTGTATGTGCTGTATGCAGAACAGCATGGCTCAGTGGAAAGAGCCCGGGCTTTGGAATCAGAGGTCATGGGTTCAAATCCTGCTCTGCCAATTGTCAGCTGTGTGGCTTTGGGCAAGTCCCTTAGCTTCTCTGTGCCTCAGTTCCCTCATCTGTAAAATGGGGATTAAGACTGTGAGCCCCACGTGGGACAACCTGATCACCTTGTATCCTCCCCAGAGCTTAGAACAGTGCTTTGCACATAGTAAGTGCTTAACACATGCCATTATTATTATTATTATTACTAAAAGTTGGGGATAGTTCAATATAACAATAAACAGACACATTCCCTGCCCACAATGAGTTTACAGTCTAGAGGTTAAAAGGGTTAGGCAACAATCAATCGATTATAATATTTGTTGAGCACCTAATGAGTGCAGAGCACTATACGAAGCATATGGGAGAGTACAATAGAAGCAAAAGACATGTTTCTGCCCTCATGGATCCTGCCATCTTGTCTGGAGGACAAACAAAAAATATTTACAAATAGTAGGAGCAGAGAAAGAACAGGGGTAAAACAGGTAGTACCAGATCAAACCGTGAGTGGAATTGAGAGACCACACTACCTGAAGAGAGGCTAGGTATCTGCGCTTGTGCCTGAGTTGCTGTCTCGATGACTAGAAACCAACTTCTCTGTGCCACAGTTACCTCATCTGTAAAATGGGGATTAAGACTGTGAGCCCTATGTGGGACAGCCTAATTACCTTGTATCTACCCCAGCACTTAGAACAGTGCTTGGCACATAGTAAGCATTTAACAAATACTTTAAAAAAAAATCTCATTCCTAGTTAAGCAAACTGGCTCTGCTCCAGCCACTAAACTAACATCATCAGTTTTTGTTATTACTGTCATTGATGTTATTACCATTGGAGATTTATTGAATGCCAAAAACACACTAGACCCTCTACACATCACAGGGCTATATAAGATGCGTGGCCAAACTTCAGTTCGATTAAGAACAGACTCAGGAACTTCAATAGGTAATCTGAGTCTTGGGGGCTGGTTGGTTTATTTTTTGCAAGGCCAGAGTGACAGGGAAGATACAGGCAAGTGTGGAAACTTGTTCTACAAAACCCTAAATTGAGGGATTACCTACATTCATTCATTCATTCAATCATATTTATTGAGCACTTACTGCGTGCAGAGCACTGTATTAAGCTCTTGTGAGAGTACAATACAACAATAAACAGACACATTCCCTGTCCACAACGAGCTTACTGTCTGGGGTGGGGGGTAGGGGGTAGACAGACATCAGTACAAATAAATTCCAGATATACATATAAGTGCTATGGGGCTGGGAGTGGGGAAGAACAAAGGGAGCAAGTCAGGGTGATGCAGAAGGGAGTGGGAGAAGAGGAAAGGAGGGGTTGGTGGTTAGTCTGGGAAGGCCTCTTGGAGAAGATGTGACTTCAATTAGGATTTTGAAGAGTGGGGAGAGTAACTGTTGGATTTGAGGAGAGAGGTCGTTCCAGGCCAGAGGCAGAACATGGGTGAGGGGTGGGCAGTGAGATAGGTGAGATAGAGGCACAGTGAGAAGGTTAGCACTAAAGGAGCGAAGTGTGTGGGCTGGGTTATAGAAGGAGAGAAGTGAGGTGAGGTAGAAGGGAGTAAAGTGATGGAGTGCTTTAAAGCCAACGGTGAGGAGTTTTTGTTTGATGTGGAGGTGGATGGACAACCACTTGAGATTTTTGAGGAGGGGTGGGGGTGACATGTCCCGAACATTTTTTGTAGAAAAATGATCCAGGCCTCAGAGTCAACTATGGATTGGAGTCGGGGGAGACAGGAGGCTGGGAGATCGGCAAGGAGGCTGATGCAGTAATCCAGGTGGGATAGGATGAGTGATTGTATTAACGTGGTAGCAGTTTGGACAGAGAGGAAAGGGAGGATTTTAGCGATGTTGTGAAGGTGGGACTGACAGAATTTAATGATGGATTGAAATTGAATAATTTCTGCATTATAGTGAGTTGTCCACCTGCCCTGGAGCTGGTGGCTAGAGCTCGGGGCAGGACCCAGAGGGACAGCGTCACCTTGCCGAGATCAGAACCTTGCACCCAGTACAGTGCCACTCTTCACTCCACCACTGTTGGAATCCACCAGGGAGGCAGGGTCCCACGTTTCCAACACTTCTGCGTCATCATCACCATCATGGATGGCTGAGCCCTCCAGCCCAGTGCCAGTACTGAGTACTGAGTCCCAACAAGAACCCTCCTACTCTGAAGCCACCTGGCACTGGAAGGTGGTGTGAGGTTGGAGCAGCACAGCTCTGGACTAAAGGGGTGGTCTCCTTGGGTTCAGTGGGGGGTCCCCACTTGGCAAAATCAATCAGTCAATCGTATTTATTGAGCACTTACTGTGTGCAGAGCACTGTACTAAGCACTTAGTAGAGTACAATATCTCAATATAACATTCCCTCCCCACAACAAGCTTACAGCCTAGAGGGGGAAAAGGACCTAGAGAAGTTGACCCTCCTGCCCATCCTTCGATCCCTGGGTGGCATCCAGGCATAAACCCCAGGCTGGGCTGTTCCTGAAATATTGAGAGACCCAAGAGTAAAGAGGTAAAAGGAGCAGGAGAGGCATCCATTGAGAAGAACAGACTCTCCCTTTCTATGGTTAGAAATGAGGCATCTTTGCAGCTTCGTCTGCTAATTGTACCTTGTCTATAGCCTATTTCCCATTAGGAACTGTTACAAATTAAATCCCGTCTCTGCTTTAGAAGTGATGGAAGTGAAGTGAACTGAACCATTCGCAACTAACAAATAAATTGAAATAACAGAACAGGGATCCAAAGATAATCCATTTCCAGTTAATAATACTTGTCATCATTGCCTCCACGAGTGGATGGATGAACTCCACAGTAAAGTACACTAGGTAATTTTTTTTTAACTTTCCCAATAAATAAAGGGTTATTTATAGCATCTTTAGACCTTGGTTACAGCGTCTGCTTATCCTTGAGCTGATTATCTAGGTTGTGGATTATACAGGTTCTTCATCATTCTTTTTGGCCTTTCTGCCATTGCCTGTCTCATCAACACCTTCATTAACAAAATTTGGAAATAAAAGGAGATGAAAGACAGATCAGGAAATATCACTCCTGGTGAGCAAGGGAAAGTCTGGTGGGAAGGAGGGCGAAACAAATAACTAAAAGTATTATCCATGCTCTCCCTCTTCCCTATTGCCTCAAATAAATGAGAATGAACCTCATCAGCCTCTGTTTCTGATCCTACTGCCGCTTATCTCAAAAACACTTGTCCCCATCCCCTTCCCCTTCCGCATCATTGTCTTCAACTTCTCTTACCCTTGGATGCCACCTTCTCTTAAACCTTCAAGCAGGCTCAGGCCCCACCACCTTCCTTCTCCCTTTCCTGTCCAAACTCCTTGAAAGTACTGCATACACCTGCTGCCTTCACTGCCTGTCCACCGACTCTCCTGTTGACCCACTGCAATCAGGTGTTTATCTGCTTCCCTCCACTGAACTTGCACCCTTCAAATTCACCACTGACCTCCTTATATCTAAGTCTAGTGGGCTCTACTCTGTCCTAATCCTCCTGCTCTCTTAGCACAGTGCTCTGCCTTCATTAAGTGCTCAATAAATGTTACTGATAGATTGATTGGTGCTTCACCCTTTTAACCCAAGTCAGATTTCCTATCCAATTTGTTACCTCTGGCTCTGACTCTCCCATCTCCCTCCTCCAACCCATCCAAACCATTTCTCAGTTCTATCCTTAACTCACTAATTGCACTTGCCTCTCTTGGTTTTCCTCTATCCTTTCCCTTTCCCCATGAGGGCCCCTACTGGTCCCTGGGCTGGGGTAAACTAGTGGAATGCCCCCTCCTTTGCTGACTTTTTGTCTTAAAGAAGGGCACCTCCAACACTAATGGATGTGTGGAGAGAAATTGTTGACCTAGTTTTAATATACACGTATTCATTTGAATACTCAATTTTATTTATTCTGATCCCACTGGAAGTGAATATTTCTATGCTTGTCTTCCCAGGTCAAATGTTTGCTCCTTGTGGGCAAGCAGTATTTCCTGTACTCCTGATGAACTGCCTGAAAACTTAGTATAGTTCATTACATTCAGTAGGTACACAGTAAAAATCATTACTACTATTACTACTATCTGCCATTAGATATTGTTCGGACAGCTACTTTAGATCTACATACAAGACACTTTAGGCTTCTTCTGGACAAGGGTTTGCTTACTTTGCTTCTTCTGTGTAAAATCAAAGTACCGAAAAGAGTGCTTAATCAGAATTATTGATAACGGTGTAACAATCCACCCCAATGCCTTCTGTTGTCATGGGGATGCCCAAATAGCAGAGCCAGTGTGGGCAGAGTAGTTTTTTGGGGTTTTTTCACCCGGAATAGATTACTCACTTGTGGTGAGTGGTTTTCTCCAGACATTGTAAAATGCTTTGGTTCTTTAGTTACAATCAAGGAATCGTCAGTTCAGAGAGGTAGAAGATATTTCCAGAGGTAATTTTTTCCAACTGCTTCCCTCTCCAGCCCAGCTAGAATCAGAACATATGCCCCAGAGTAAGGTGGTGACTGAGGCAGTCTCAGAGTCTATCCAGCCCAGGATTCTGTCTACAACAGCAGCACCGGGACATTTTGAGGAACTCTGAAAGCAATCAATCACTGGTATTTACTGAGCACTTACTCATGAGCAGTGGACTGTCCTAAGTGCCTGGGAAAGTACTACAATAGAGGTATAGACACCATCCCTGCCCACAAGGAGCTTATAGTGTATATTGACTGTCTTCCTGGACCACCATCTGATATCCCCTCACTTTTCTCTTCTAAATCCCTAACTTTCCCTCTAGTTATTAAGTATGGGCCACCTGTCCATGAACTTATTCAAACCCCTCATGAGCCGACTGATATTTTTGGCCTTCAAAATTTCCTGTGGGAACGAATTCCATATGTTAACCACCCGCTGTGTGAAGTGTAAAAGAACCCAAGAAAATTGAGATAACAACAATAATAATCAGCAACATTTAAACTGTCCCTGGGAAGGGGATTGCTGTAGCTGTGAGAGAGCCGCAGAGTCAGGATTTCAATGGGAAGGAGTTTCTGCTCCCTCCTTCCTCCCCTCTTCTCTCCCCAACTCTAATTCAGTGTTGGGAAAGACCCAGGTCAATCTCATTGTCTCACCCTGCCAAAAACACTCATTCTTTCCCTAAGGAACATCTCCTATCTCCAAAGATGGTGAAGTTGATCAGCATTTGTTTCACAGCAGGAGTATTCTGTGGTAGTGTTCTTTTTAAAGCTCCGAAAGGACTTATGCACATTCAGCAGACAGGCTCAACAAGATGAAATCACTTGGGCCTCCTTTGTTTCATTTTTTGGCAGGCCGGGCCTTCCTGTGCTCTTATCTCTACTGGAGCCCCTTCACGTGGAAAGCAGAACCGGCTCTGATCCAGAGCCACGAAGGTAAAATGGACCCGTGGAGACTGAAACCAGGAAAAGGTCCCAGAACCAACAAGATCTAGCAGCAAACAGCTCCAGAAATGACTACCTTCAGCGCATCTGGACCCTGCTAGTAAGCATGGTACAAATTTACACATCACAACTGAAAGAGTTATAATTTAAAAAAGGTGGGAGTCCAGCCAGAATGATCCAGAGTTCTTGGAACTTTCCTCAAGCCAGACTAACAATTTAAAAAGGCTGTCTTCATTTATTTACTCTTCTTCCTTGTACTTTTTTTTTCCTGGTCCACATAATCGAAGAAAAAATAAAAATTTTATCCCAATTATATGATGAACATTTAAGGGGACACTGGGGGAAGGAAATGGACCAAATTACCCAAATAATTGCCTCAATCCTCCTCTTCAGTCTGCCACTATAGACGTGGGCCTCTTTCATTGGCTAGAAGCCATCTGGCAGTGGGGAATCATGTCCTCTGCACAACTTCAGGGCATCGATAATGAGCAGCCCCTCCCAATCCAAAGCTAAATTCATCCTAGGACTCCATCAAAAATCAGAGTCTCTCCAGATCCATCATCCTCTGAGCTCAGTGATGTTTTCCCAGGAAAGAATCTGGCCCAGTGGTCATTTTGAATCCAAACAGGCCTTGTGGTACATTAGGAAGACTAAGTTGCCACAACCTTACAAAGATGTCAATTCCCTCTCCCCCACACCTTCTCCGATGAAATACTTCTCCATGTTCAGTCCTGTAATTACCATTCAGATGGAGGATTATTAAATTGGATCTGCTGTTACTAAACACAGGCTCTGCAGTGTGGTTGGCTCACCCGGCGTTGACTTCATTACCACTAGGTTGCCTGAAGCTTCAAGCAGCTTGGATAGGGAAAGGACATTCCTCTCCGGATTGAACTCAGGCTTGTTGGAAGATCCTGTTGTGGTCTCTGTGCCCCAGAAAGAAATCACAGATGCAGGCAGAGGTCCCTAGCCTCAAACTGTGGTTCTGCCTGCCTCCACCCAAGTTGTAGGCGTTTTAAGATGACTAGAATGGGCAGTCGGAGCCCTCTTTCCTCTTCTTCCTCTGCCTGGGCCCACACAGTCTCCACTCAACCTCCAAGTGGTGTACAAGCCCTCAATCCCTTATTAATAATAATAATAGCATTTGTTAAGCCTTTACTGTGGGCTAAGCACTGTCCTAAGCACTGGGGAAGATACAAGATAATCAAGTCAGTCATAGTCTCTGTCCCACATGGGATTCACATTCTAAGTAGGAGGGAGAACAGGTACTGAATCCCATTTTACAGCTGAGGAAACGGAAAAACAGAGAAGTGAAGTGACTTGCCCATGGTCATCCACAGCAGACCAGTGGAAGAATCAGGATTAGAACTCAGGTTCTCTGACTCCCTGGGGCATGCTGTTTCCACCAGGCCACGCTGCTTCTCTACTGGCTGTTCTGTTTTAGCATCCATAATGGATCCTTCTATTGCAAGTATCTGGTGCCCTTAATGTGTTTATCACTGTGTTTGTGTTCTTATGCTACTGTGTCTTTATGAAGTCCACCTTTCCTCGTGTGTCCATCATCAACCTCCTAGACCCACCCTGAGGGACTGAGTTTTATTCATCCTTTATTGTATTTCTTCCTCAGTGTTGGCCCAAAGTAGGAGCTCAATAAATACCACTGAATGAAGAAGTGATTCTGAATCTGATGAGGGGGTTGGAAACAGGCTATCAGCAGGTATGGGGAAGGAGCAACAAAGGAAATAATCTCTTTCCATTTGCTTTTTATTAATCCCCTTCTCCCCTTCGCTCCCAGAAACAGGTTAGACTACCCTGGAGTATTAGCTTATTGGAGCTTCAGGGTCAAAAGAGAACAGGTTTGGGGCCCACTTCTCTGATCTAACACTGAGATCCATTGGAAGGCCAGCACAAAGGGTGCCTAGGTTGTTGCCTGTTGGATCAGTGTCATCCATAGTAGAATAAAGGTAGAGACCTCCTGGAATAGCCAAACCTAAGATTCCTTTTGAAACCACAAGCATAAGGAAATGGAAATCAATTAATATTCTCAAACTGCTCCAAGGCTAAAATCGGGCAGGATCTCTGGTGAATTTTTCTTCTTGCCAACCAAAGGGAACAGACTAGGAAACCATCTTTGGAAGGCATGGAGGACACAGGCGTTCATTATGCACCTTAAAGTTACATGTTCTCCCTTCTACCTTAAACTGTGGGCATCTTTTGGGACAGGGACTGTGTCCAACTTGATTAACTTGAATTTACCCCAGCGCTTAGTACAGTGCTTGAACCATAGTAAGTGCATAATAAATATAACAATAGTAATAGTAATAATACTGATGAAAACTGGTGAGGACGTGAATGTGTTTTTACTTCAGTTATGTCTGTGGTCAATTGGGGATAACTAAAATATTCTTTTAAGCAATGCCTAGAGTTCTAGTTCCATGTGCATGTTGCTTTTAATGCATTAGATTAAATCCTTCCTCTCCCCCTCGTCCCCCTCTCCATCCCCCCCATCTTACCTCCTTCCCTTCCCCACAGCACCTGTGTATATGTATATATGTTTGTACATATTTATTACACTATTTATTTATTTATTTATTTTACTTGTACATATCTATTCTATTTATTTTATTTTGTTAGTAGGTTTGGTTTCGTTCTCTGTCTCCCCCTTTTAGACTGTGAGCCCACTGTTGGGTAGGGACTGTCTCTATATGTTGCCAATTTGTACACCCCAAGCACTTAGTACAGTGCTCTGCACATAGTAAGCGCTCAATAAATACGATTGATGATGATGATGATGATGATTAGATTGTTCTACACTTCTCTTTTTGTGAACAAACGCTAACCTTCTTCTAATGCTAACCTTTTCACTGTACCTCAATCCTATCAATCTCGCCTCCAACCTCTTGGCCACATACTACCTCTGGCCTAGAATGCTCTCCCTCCTCATATCAGATAGATAATTGCTCTCACCCACTTCAAAGCCTTATTGAAGGCACATCTCCAAGAAGCCTTCTCTCACAAAGCCCTCATCTCCTCTTCTCCCATTCCCTTCTGTGCCACTCTTCCTTGCTCCTCAATTCATCCTCCCTCCCATCCCCACAGGATATATATATATAACTGTATATATCTGTAATTTATTTATTCATGTATTTAATTATTTATTTATTTGTTTGTATTAGTGTCTGTCTCTCCCTCTAGTCTGTGAGCTCATTGTCGGCAGGAATGTGTCTGTTGTTATATTGTACTCCCCCAAGAGCTTAGTACAGTGCTATGCACACAGTAAGCACTCAATAAATACAATTGAATGAGTAAATGAATGAAATTACCAAGTCTAGAAAATTGGTAAGCACTATATTCTTGGTTCCATGCCCTTATTGCTTAATTTGGCATGGCCACCATTACTAAATGCATTTTTGGCACATTTTTTAAATGCTGCTCTCTGAAAAGCTATTTTTCATTAACTCCGTGAAAAAAAAAATATTCTGTGAAATCTTTCACTGCTCACTAATCAAACTGCTATTTTTGCTGCTACTTTATAGTTGAGGGGCTTAAAATCTGGAATATTGAAAAAATGGCTACATGAGGATTACTTTGTTTAATTAGTACCATAGTATATATTGTTAATGACAAAAGATACACAGCCTCAAAATAATTGATGTTTTTTTTTTTCTGGGGAAGCAGGTGATTTCCTGACTGGATACTACAGTACCCTAAATCTGTTCACCCTATTTCTATAACTGCTTGGTATCATAGAGCAATCCATTTTCATTACATAGCCCACATAGTTAAGCCCAGGATGTGACAAAGGGCATGATTTTCATGCTAAGGAATGCCCCACTGAAGCCATCTTTCTTGGACAATCTGCCCTGCCACTGCCTTAGACTGTAAACTTCTTAAGGTGAGGCTAATTTAATAATAATAATAATAATGGCATTCATTAGTGCTTACTATGTGCTAAGCACTGGGTTGGATATAAGCAAATCAGGTTGGACACAGTCCTTTGTCCCATGTGGGCTCACAGTCTCAATCCCCATTTTACAGATGAGGAAACTGAGGCACAGAGGAGTTAAGTGACTTTGTATTGTATTGCTTTGTATTGTTCTTGATGTGCCTCTCCACAGAGACATTTTATAAGTACTTTTGTTGATGATGATAAGTGCTTAATAAATACAATTGATGATGATGATAAAGGATTTCAGTAGCTAACAGGATTTACTAAGTATCAATGTATATAAAGCACTCCACAAGTGTTTGGAAAACACAGAGAAACAGAATACATGATCTTGCTTTCAAAGAGCTAACAATCTAATGTGGGAGCCAATACACATAAACTGGAACATGTGTCATGGTTATGAGCTAAAGACTAAGTATAAATCATCATCATCATCATCATCATCAATCGTATTTATTGAGCGCTTACTATGTGCAGAGCACTGTACTAAGTGCTTGGGAAGTACAAATTGGCAACATATAGAGACAGTCCCTACCCAACAGTGGGCTCACAGTCTAAAAGGGGGAGACAGAGAACAAAACCAAACATACTAACAAAATAAAATAAATAGAATAGATATGTACAAGTAAAATAAATAAATAAGTAGAGTAATAAATATGTACAAACATATATACATACATACAGGTGCTGTGGGGAAGGGAAGGAGGTAAAATGGGGGGGATGGAGAGGGGGACGAGGGGGAGAGGAAGGAAGGGGCTCAGTCTGGGAAGGCCTCCTGGAGGAGGTGAGCTCTCAGCAGGGCCTTGAAGGGAGGAAGAGAGCTAGCTTGGCGGATGGGCAGAGGGAGGGCATTCCAGGCCGGGGGGAAGAGACGTGGGCCGGGGGTCGATGGCGGGACAAGTATAAATAATATATCCAAATGAATAAAGTACTAACAAATAACAAATCCATAAAGTATAAATAACAATAAGTGCTGAGATGGTTTATGGGTAGCATGATTAGACAGGAGAGAAGATTAACCAAGGCATGATGCCTAGAAACTTTTCCAAGAGCTGAATATAAGTTGAAATGGGACCAGGGTCCCTTGTTAAACCTTTCATCTTAGCTCACGCTTGATGCCTTGCCTGACTCCAGACTTTGTTAGCCAAGCTGCCAGGGAGAATGGATTTTTGATATAGCACTCTAGTTCTTTGCCCATCCATGCCTAATCTAGCATTTGAAAGGTAGGTCAGCTGCACTGTCTACCCTAAGTACAAAACTGATCTCTCCAAACCTAGCTGTCATTTGTGCATCATTTGTCTGCAAAGTAACCTCTGACTTAAAAATCAGTCCAGCATTGATTTGGGTGTCCCCCTTGATTTAGTTTTAAAAAAAAATTGGGACTTTGAAAATGAAACTGTTCCTTTGCACAAGTGCAGTGTTTAAATAGTAGCTCTCTCCCCAGCAAATTTATTACCCCTACATCTGCCTCTGACTTGTAAATTCTAAAACTCATTCCACGAAATGACATCCTGGGTTAGGCTCTTTGTAGGCAGGGAACATGTCTACCAACTCTGTTGTGTTGAACTCTCCCAAGCCCTTAGTACAATGCTCTGCTTAATAAATATGATTGATTGAATATAATTGTTGGCCCTTCTGATTCATGCTGCCTCCTGGAAGCATGTATAGGTCTGCCAATGCACCTGTGGATCTGTCCTTATGTACATGTGTATAATTATTTTTACATTCAATCATTTATTTAGCTCTTTCAATCTGACATATTTGTACTACTTCCTGTTATAGCACTCTTCTTCCTCCTGTTCCCACTATTAATAAAGGATTGGAATGCCTGTCTTGATTCTGTTGCACTCTCCCAAGCAGTTAGTAAAGTGCTCTTGCTCTCTGTAGTTGTTCAATAAATGTCAGTGATTGGCTGATTAACTGATCTGTGCCTTGTCATTTTAGAAGGGAAGTATCTGAGGGTTGAGGTGCTTCCTAGACTTACTCACTAACAGGTGGAGACAGAAAAGTAGCAATTCCAGAAAATGGAATTTTGTTCTATTTTAAGGATAAGTTTAAGCGGTACTTATCCTGACTCCATTTTTGAAAGGGAGTCTCAGCCCTTACGCATATATGTATATTCAATAGTGGCTTAGTGGATAGAGCATAAGCTTTGGAGTCAGAAGGACCTGGGTTCTAATCACGGCTCCACCACATGTCTGCTATGTGACCTTAGGCAAGTCACTTAACTTCTCTAGGCCACAGTACCTCATCTATGAAATGGGGATTAGGAGTGTGAGCCCCATGTGGGATAGGGACTGTGTCCATCCTGATAAACTTGTGTCTACTCCAGTGCTCAGAACAGTATTTGGCACATAGTAAATACTTAAAAACTACCATTACTATTATTATTAATAATAACAATAATAACAATAGCATTCAATTATGTATTCTTATAGATCATCCAGACTTATTTGTCCTATTACCTATCTGATCCTGGTTCTTCCTACTGCTCCCACTATCAATCAGTGGTATTTATTGAGCATCTACTATGAATTCAGCCATGTTCTGAGCACTTGGGAGAGTGCAATAGCGTTAATAGGGTAAATCCCTGCCCTCATGGAGTTTTGTAAATAATTTTGTATGTCTGACTCCCCCATTGTACTGCAAGATTGTTAGGGGCATGGAGTAAGAGGTTTTCCTCTGTCATACTTTTGCAAGTGACAAAAGTATGTGTGCTTATAATAAATACCATTAGTTCTATTACTGTCAGGCCCCTAGAAAAAGAAATGAGAGAATCAAGTTACTGAGTCTCAGTTGAAAAATACTAAATTCCCTATAGAAGTGGAAAAATTCATAAATACTGGGAAGAGAATGAGAAATTCTGGGAAAAAATCATGTTTATGGAGAAAAGATGGCCAAGATGCTTTGGAAACCAGACTATTTCACAACCTGGTATTATATCAACAGAGGAGTACAGACAGTGAGAGGCTGGGAAGATTTATAAACTTAGAGTCCAAAATTTAAGTTGTATTGGTCCCTTCCACAGATTGCAGGCATCATAGATCTCCAGCCTAGATACCCTAAGAGGTCGAAACAGAGTTGCTAAGAACATTCCAATTGAGAAAGAGTGAATGGGTTGTTACTGTAACCATGCCTATTGCACAAAGTTTGGGCACAGGTGGGAAAAAACGGCTGGGAATTTAGGCAACGGAGAAACAATAGAGATGTGTTTGACTAAGCCTTCCTATAAGAAATGGCATTGTCGTGTCCCCTGGCCCCAAATAAGAAGTGTCCTGTAGCAAACTCTCCCATCAAATGTCTCTATTATTAATTTATTTAGGGTTTTTCCCTTCTTTCTAAACATCCTATGGTTGATACTGCCATCTGGCAAATTCCCTCTAATTTGATTACTCTATTCCTATCACTAAAATACAGAAAGATAGGCTCCTTGCCTTCACCAATAATCTGACCCATTTGCTCCAGGAAGAGGAAAGAAATCAATGGTATTTACTGAGTGCTTACTGTGTGCAGAGCATTGTATTTAGTGCTTGGTAGAGTAAAATAAACCAGGAAGGTTTTCAGAAGCACCAAAGTGCCTGCCCAAGCTGCCTTTGGTCCCAGAGCATCAATTAGCACTGTACTTTTTTTCATGATATTCGTTAAGTGCTTACTATGTGCCAGGCAACATACTGAGCACTGGGGTAGATTCATTCAATTCATTCAATCATAGTTACTGTGTGTGCAGAGCACTATATTGAGCACTTGGGAGAGTACAAGTATTTGGGAGAGTACTTGGGAGAGTTAAGAGAAGCAGTGTGGCTCAATGGAAAGAGCGCGGGCTTGGGAGTCAGAGGTCATGGGGTCAAATCCCGGCTCCGCCAATTGTCAGCTCTGTGACTTTGGGCAAGTCACTTAACTTCTCTATGCCTCAGTTACCTCATCTGTAAAATGGGGTTGAATACTGTGAGCCCCACGTGGGACAACCTGATTACCTTGTATCCCCCCCAGCACTTAGAATAGAGCTTTGCACATAGTAAGCACTTAACAAATGCCATCATTATTATTACAATATAACAATTAACTGACACATTCCCTGACCACAATGAGCTTACCGTCTAAAGGAGGAGACACACATGAATAAATAAAAAAATTACAGATATGTACATAAGTGCTGTGGGGCTGGGAGGGGGGATGAGTCAGGTTGGACACAGCACCTGTCCCATCTGGGGTGTTCAGTCACATTCCCCATTTTACAGATGTGGTAACTGAGGCATAGAGGAAGGGAAGTGACTTACCCAAGGTCACATAGCAGGCAACTGGCAGAGTCTGGATTAGAACCCAGATCTTTCTGATTCCCAGGTCCACATGCTGCTTCTCACTAGGCCACGCTGCTTCTTTTGGAGGCAGAACATGGGGTCCAGATCACCAATGACTCGGGGCACAAAGCAGAAGTCTCCAAACCCCATTGGGACGGGGGCGCAGTGACTCACACCTGAAACAGGATGGATTGTGTTCTGGACGGAGCAGGAACAGAGATGCGGGTGGGGAATTTTTAGATTTGGGCTTCCATGAGTAAATACAATCTCCTGAGCTCATGACTCAGGTCGTTTCTTTTAGTACATACTTTACAAGCTTCCCTCCTTCTTCCAGCCCTCACCCCTCACCCCACCTGGAATTGCAATGACTCAGGATAGTTCTTCTGGAACAAAGTTGGCAAGCCGTATAGGTATTCTTGCAGTAAAAATGAAGTGAACATACCACCCAGCCACCACCCCACTCTCCTTCCCCCACCTGCCTCTGTTCCAGCTCCAATCCAGAATGGGGAGGGAGGTTAGGCCCAAAACACTTGGCTTCAAAGGAATTGTCTCCCTGGGTGAGATAATGCCTTTTGTCATCATCTCTATTATCATCATCCATGAGTATTTATTGAGTGTCCCCAGAATCCCTACTCCCACATCAGTATTTGCTCCAGGGTAGGGGGGGAATGGGGTGGAGACCCTGACTCAATCACCACGTCAAGCATGGGCACTTCACCAAATTGTTCAGCAATCCCACCAGGAAGAAGGAAGAATTCTTCCAAGGAAATTATTACAGCCGTGTCTATACTTGTCAAGAGGAGTGGAGAATGGAAATGATTAGCTAGATATTCAAATTTTTAAAAAATCTCCAGTATCTAGTTCAATGTTGGACACCTTTTGGGGATACAGTGAGTACCTCTCAGTTGATTGCTTTTGTCTCAATTACTGGGATATTTCAGGACAATCAAGCAAACAATCAATTAATGGTACGTATTGATTGCTTACTATGAGCACAGCACTGTACTAAGTACTTGGGAGAGTACAATACAACAGAATTAGTGGATAAAATACAACAGAATTAGTAGACACGTTCCCCGCCCATAACGAGTTTATGGTCTAGAAGGTGAGTTTACAATCTAGGGGGGAGACTTGTGGGCCAATGTTTTCTGGATAATCCCACAGTTCTCCATGTCACTTGGCTAGAGAAAACTAACTCTGGTGTCAGCAGTCTGAAAAATCACCCTTTTTTTTGTTTCAATCCAGGACTACAGACAGTAGTGAATTGGTGCACTATCCAATTCATCAGATTGTAAACTCCTTGAGGGCAGGGATTGTGCCTACTAACTCTATTGTACTCTTGGAACTGCTTTATACAGTGCTCTGCACAGAGTAAGTGCTCAACAAATTCTACTGATTGATTCGCTCTTCAGCAAAATGTCTCCTCAGTGTTAAACAAACTGTCACACCTTTTCAATTCTCCAAGAAAAAGAATCAAAGGTTATGTTTTTGTCTTTGGAGAATTATTGAATCTATTTTATAGTGCCCTGTTTAAGACTCATTTTCCCTTTATTTTGTTAGGAGAATTCCCTGAGTGCTGACTTTATGCATAGCAATAGCTGAGGATCTGTTTACTTATCAAATCTGACCCCAGAATAACTACTTGCTTATTGTATTATTCTAGAACCCATTTTAGAGAGAACACTACAGGAATGGATGTAGCAGATCACCTGTTCAAGGGGATTCCCACCAGCAGTGGATCTAAAGCAGTAGATTCCAGCAGCCCAACTCTCACCTACCGCTCTTCTGTACTTGACACCTCTGTCTACAATGAGCACCAGAAAAGGGCACATAGAGACAGAGAAACAAAAGCAGAGATTGTGGCTAATCTGAATGCACTATAGCTATCCCAGTGCTTAGCATAGTGCTTGGAACATAGTAAGGGCTTAACAAATAGTAGTAGTAGTAGTAGTAGTAATAGTATAAGAGTAATAAGAATAAGCACGAATACAAAGGGGAGAGGAATTAGTCCCATTGGTGACATTTACCTTAGGCACAAGTATTGATAATTACATATTTAATTACCTAACTTCTTTACCCTTTTTACTCTATTAGGTTTATCTTTGCCTTCTTACCTACTTACTTGAAGGCAGTGACATTGGAAGGAGATATAACACCTAATGTTCCATTGTTCACATTAAGGAGTCCCATGAAAGGAAACCCACTGAAAATCTCAAGGGCCTTTATTACATTCAGTTGTCTTTTTCTTTGACCCAGCTTGATAAACAGAAAAACCAAAAATGTCTTTCACATTCAATCCTCAAGTACAACACAATCCTATCTTGCAGAGAAGCGGCATGGCCTAGTGGATAGAACATGGGCCTGGGGGTTAGAAGAACTGGGTTCTAATCCTGACTCTGCTACTTGTTTGCTGTGTGACCTTGGAAAAGTCACTTAATTTCTCTGTGGGTCAGTTAACTCATCTGTAAGATGAGGACTAAGACTGTGAGCTCCATGTGGGACATTTTCTGTGTCCAACCTGATTAGCTTTATATCTGCCCCATGCTTACAACAGTGCCTGGCACATAGTAAGCAATTAACAAATACTACTAAAAAAAAGAATGTTCAAATATTTAACATTTTTGTGAGTCCTGTTAGAGTTTTCAGGTAATAAATAAAATATATAATAGCAACCAAATATACGAGCCAGTAGGTGAGTGGACTTTTAAAAGCCTGTGTAATGGCAGAGAGCAATTTAGATCTGGATGAAGTGGATAGGTAAGCATTTTGTTCTTTTTAATAACAAATTTTGCTTCAGTGAAGGATATTTTACTTAAATGAATCAAGAAAACACAAGATTACATTATTCTACTGATGCTTCTCTATTAGAGGCTGGTGAGTAGATTCTGCCCTCTATAGACCTAAAGTAAAACTGCTATAATATTCCATTTGATTTTTTAAAAATCACAGTTTTCACACTTCCCAGTTCCTCTAGTCTTTGCAGAAACAACAGGATGAATTAGTTCTCTCTCTGACTAATAACCAGAGCAGTGAGTTAACCAGAGAGAAGCAGCATGGCCTAGTAGAAAGAGCATGGGCTTGGAAGTCAGAGGACCTGAGTTCTAATTCTGCCTCTACCACTTGTCTGCTGTGTGGCCTTGGGCGAGTAAGTCACTTAATTTCTCTGTACCTCAGTTCCCACACCTTCAGAATGGAGATTCAATGTTCTCCCTTCTACTTAAGCTGCGATCCCCACTTGGGACCTGATTATCTTGTATCTACTCCAGTGCTACCACAATTATTATTATCATTATTCTTATAATTATTATTAGCATTACTACCTCATTGTTTCTACTCACCTGTGATGAGATACCTTTAAAAACTAGATAGCCATCTCTTAGTACCCTGTAAACTGTGTTCAACCATTCAAAGCAGCGTGAGAAGCAGAGTGGCTTAATGGAAAGAGCCCGGGCTTGGGAGTCGGAGGTCATGGGTTCTAATCCCAGCTCCGCCGCTTGTCAGCTGTGTGGCCTTGGGCAAGTCACTTAACTTCTCTGGGCCTCAGTTACCTTATCTGTAAAATGGCGATGAAGACTGTGAGCCCCACGTGGGACAACCTGATCACCTTGTAACTACCCCAGCGCTTAGAACAGTGCTCAGCACATAGTAAGTGCTTAATAAATACCAACATTATTATTATTATTATTCAAAGGTGGGTTCCAGAGAGCAGTGTTGTGCTTACGAGGCTTAGAGGATGCCAGTAAAAAGCAGAGGCCCAGGAGAGCTAACCTGTTTTCCCATTCCAAACCACACTCCCTCAGGAGGAACTCCCTCTTGACTATCTTTTAGCCAGGTGCTTCTCCATCACCCACATTATCCCTCTTCAAAACCCTAGCTCCTTCCATGTAGCCCTTGGCTGAGCATTTGTCTTTCCAGATTCCCCTTTAGGATGGGGTGACAAAATGGGATCTGTCAAAGAAACCAAAGCCACAGTCCCCCAAGTTCTAAGGGGCACTGAACTGTCTAACAACCTACTTAGTATTCCGGCCAAATAAAATCAGTAGCTTCTTGGGGGTTGTCAGCAACTATCCAGGCATCAGCTTAATTTTAGAAAGTTCTCTTACCTCCAAGTACTTGGGCATTTGAACAAAAGCAAACTGGTCTTCCCACCCAGAAAGGCCCAGCCAGTCTGTCTCTTGGTGGAGCAGTTTCCCCACCACTATGGGGATGGAAACCTGGTTCTGGCATTTCTTCTACCTTGAATTTTGGCATTAGAGGGTCAACAGGTTCACAGGTTCACAGAGAACTCCGTCCTCTCTTACAACCTCATGGAAAGTATACAGGATGGAGGCTTTGCAAGAGGCTCTCTTTGGATCCAAATGAATACTTTGACCTGTGAAGAGCTGCCAGTGCATCGGATATTTGTATAGGTGCTCAGACCTCGGTCCATGAGTGGACAAGGAATCCACAGCTTATAACACATGCACTGCATGGGAAGAAGCAAGCAGGCCCTCAGGAACAATTTTTCCGGGGCAAATAATCAGGACCCTTTTATGTGTGGGAATGCTGGGGGAATAAGTTCCGTCTCTTCGGTGTCTGGCACCTTTTCATCCCTCCTTTATTAATCACCACACCTAGGGCTGTGTGGCTTCTTTTCCTTCCCACAGTGAGAACATAACTAATACCTTTAATTCCAATGCACTGGTTCCTCCAAAGTTTTGTAAAGTATATGCTCTTCACTGAGAGCTACTTTCATGCTAGATTTGTTCAGCTGTTTTGGGTTACTTGAAAACTTGTAAAACCTTAAAAAATCAAAGCTTCTTTTTTAATAGGAATCCAGTGTTTTCTTAGTAGTCATAACTCAGTAGCAACTACAGGAATTTTTCCAGACTTCACAGAAAAAATCACCTTTGGGCTCCAAAAGGACATGAAAAATTCCAGCCAAAGTAAAATTTCAAAGTTAGGATCAACTAAGAAAAAAAGGCGGAGGTGGTACAGGGGGGAAAGGAGGGAGGTCTATAAGACAGGCACTCAATCTTAAAGGTAAATGTTTTAGCTATATGAAATACAAGTGGCATTTCTTGGGATAACTACCTTGGATGCCCATCAATAAAGGTCATGATCCTGGAAGCGCTGCAGTTAGGCAAACATAATGTAATTGCCGTTGGAGTTCCCGATGGGTGAAGACTGCTTTTCAGGTTTGTTTCAATCACATTTTCCTGGTTGGTTTCCCTTAACTTGATGCCAGGGCCAATCCTTGAACAACTACTAATGCCAGTTGTGGATTTTCATTTGAACTGAAATCAAGAAGAAAATATTGAAAAGAGCTTATTATTCACAGTACAACTAACATGGTACAAGCAACAGACTAAAAATGAAAATGATTGTTTAAGTGGTTCTCCATCAGGTACAGTGAGTGCACCTTGCTCCCCATTTAAGTCTCCTCCTCAGTAGTTCTATCTGTCTTGCCTGAGTATAAATGGAACAGGGTGCAAAGCAAATCCCCTGGATAAATGGAGAAAGTGGGAAAGTTCCCAGTTTAATTTTTCAGTCAGAAAGAACCAGAAACAATCACCCCCATATAAACACAAAAGGATAAATGAAAGTCCTTGCATGATGAATCGTGACGCTTAATGGGAGAATATAAAGTGGTTGGCATCTATCCCTGTTCCCACCTCCTTCTAAACCAGGTGATTGTTTCAATATTAAGCCATCTAGCACACTGTAAAGTACCAATAGAGGTATAAATTCCTCTAGCTGAAAGCCACATAGCTAGCTCTCCCTGCCTCTAGGTAGGTCTACCTTTAACCCATATTCAAAAACTAAATATCTAGCACTTTCTTCAAAATCTTCAGAGAAAAGTTCCCCAAAACCTCCTTAAGCCTGATATCTACAGTTCTACAATATAATTTCTCCTCTCTTCACTCCCCTGAGATCACTCTCTCTCTCCAAAGTCCCTAATGACCCCTTTCTTGCTCAAACTACCAGACTATTCTCTCTTAATCCTCCTTGACCTCTAGGTTGCCTTTGTCAATGTGAACTGTTGTCTTCTCCCGGAAATACTTTCTAACCTTGGTTTTACTGACACGTTTCTCTCCTGGTTTTCCTCTTACTTTTCTGGCCAAACCCTCTCAATCTCTTGTGTCACTTCTTTCTCTGCCTCCCATCCCCTAAATATGAGTGTCCCTCAAGGGTCCCCTTTTCTTCTCACTGTAGACTCACTCCTTTAGGTAGCTCATCCACTTTTATGACTTCAACTACCACCTCTATGCAGATGACTCCCAAGTCTATCTCTCACTGGCTCAGACCTGTCTCCTCTGCAATATCACATCAACTCCTGCCTCCCAGTTAATGCTACATAGTTGCCCCTCATTTCCCCTACTCCTTCTCCCTTCTGCATCACCCTCACACTTGGATTTGTACCCTTTCACCCCACCCTCAGTCCCACAGGACTTACACAAATATCTGTAATTTAATGCCTATCCCCCCTCTAGGCTGTAAACTCCTTCTCGGCAGTGAGCATGCCTACCAATTCTGTTATGTTGTACTCTCCCAAGTGCCTAGTAGATTGCTCTGCACACAGTAAGCACTCAATAAATGCAACTGATGTGCCACTGGCTCCTCAAGCTTAATAAGTCCTAAACAGAACTCCTCTCCTCCACCTAACTTTCCCATCACAGTTAACAACAACACCGTCCGCCCCATCACCAAAGCCCACAACCTTGCCATAATCCTTGACACCTCCACTCAACCCCTATATTCATTCTGTTGGCAAATCTTGTCCGATTTTCCTCCACAGCATTCCCAGATTCCACCCCTTCCTCTCTAACCAAATGGCCACAGTGCTGGCCCAGGCACTTGTCAGAGACTGGAGGCAGAGAGGCCAATGAGGAGGCTGATGCAGTAGTCAAACCAGACCACACTACATTCTGCACATATCTCCCCTCTTTTCATAAAGATGCCCATTCCTCTCTGCATCAGGGAAAGACTGGTGACCACTGATTTTAGGACCCTCTCCCTCCTAACTGTCTACTTGCTTTTCCTACTACAGCCATCTTGCCCTTTCTACTCTTCTCAATTGAACCTACTTGCTCTCATCACTCCTACCATCAACCCATTTCACATGTTTCCTCCCCTTGCCTACAAATCTGGTCAATTTCAAAATCTTCTGAAATTAAAGGCCCTTCATGAAGTCCTCCCCAGTTCATTTCTAATCTACCCTGTTTATATCCTGACTGCCACTTCAGTGCCACCGGAGCAGTTAAACACTTACAACCTCCCAGTACCTGTGTACATAACTTGCATACCCTATTACTGAAGCACTGACTCATCTAGGTAGCCCCTTTCCCTTTTTCCTCCTAACTGTAATTTATATTTATGTCCATCTCCCCTGCTAGATTGTAAACTTGAGGACAGTGATCGTGTCTAATTTTCTATTGTATTCTCCCAAGTTCTTATTACAGTCATTTGGGTTCTAATCCAGGTTTTGCCACTTGCCTGCTGTTTGACCTCAGCCAAGTCATTTAAATTCTCTGCGTTCCAGTTTCTTCATCTGTAAAATGGGGACTAAGGACCTGTTCTCTTTCCTACTTAGATTGTGAGCCCTGTGTGGAACAGAGACTGTCTCACTTGATCATCTTGTAGCTACTGCACTGTTTAACCCAGTTCTTGGCACATAGGAAGCGATCCGTTGTTGGGTAGGGACCGTCCTCTATATGTTGCCGACTTGTACTTCCCAAGAGCTTAGTACAGTGCTCTGCACACAGTAAGTGCTCAATAAATACGATTGAATGAATGAATTTAACAAACGCCACAACTATTATTTTCATTATCACTGCTATTTCTGCACATAGAAGGCTCTCAATAAATACTATTGATTGACTAATTCATGATCTTCAGCCTTTCAACAGTCCAGAGTTAGTCGCTAATTTAAATCTCTAATGCTGAATTTTAATCTCTACCTCTTGCCCTGGTCTCAGTAGAAATCAAGGCAGAGGGATCACTTCAACATTTGTTTTCTCCCTCTGATGTTGTGATGAATGACCTGATTGTGACAGCTAAGAAAGGATGGTTCTGGATGCTGAAATTCACTGCATATTCCCAGAACAGTCAATTATCTACCTCACATGCCCTTTTTTTACCAGCTAGATCCTAGGGAAGAACCTCATTTAAATTTTAAGTTTAGCTTCCCTTTGAACTACAAAAGTTGATTTGCAACTGGGTATTCATTCATTCAGTTGTATTTATTGAGCGCTTACTGTGTGTAAAGCACTGTACTAAGCATTTGAGAAACTACAGTAAGCTCTGCACACAGTAAGCACTAAATAAATATTATTGAATGAATACAATGCAAGAATAAGCAGGTACATTCCCTGCCCACAGTGATCTTACAGTCTTTCATTCAATCGTTTTTATTGAGGGCTTACTGTGTGCAGAACACTGTACTAAGCACTTGGAAAGTACAATTCAGCAACAGAGAAAGTCCCTGCCCACAACAGGCTCACTGTCTAGAGGGTAAATAATGATGGCATTTATTAAGTGCTTACTCTGTGCAAAGCACTGTTCTAAGTACTGGGGATCAGTACAAGGTGATCAGGCTGTCCCACAGTGGGCTTGCAGTCTTCATCGCCATTTTACAGATGAGGTAACGGAGGCACAGAGAAGTGAAGTGACTTGCCCAAAGTCACCCAGCTGACAAGTGGCAGAGCCGGGATTAGAACCCATGACCTCTTACTCCCAAGCTCGGGCTCTTTCCACTGAGCCACGCTGCTTCCCTAAAACCTTCCCAAATAAGCCCTCTGCTCCATACTCATTAAGTCAATTGCATTTACTGAGTACTTACTGTGTGCTGAGCACTGTACTAAGTGCTGGGGAGAGTACAATATAGCAATACAACAGACATATTCCCTGTGTAAGGCTATAACTCTATGAGAGTGAGAAGGGCCATTGGCTCCTTGGATTTCCAGCTGTGGAGGGACGAGGCATGTTTTGGTCCCTTTGTCTTTCTGACTAGATTCTGAAGCCTTGCTCATCCCATGCCCCTGACAAGATTTAAGTAGAGCTGAAAGAGGTAAAGTAGTACTCATATTTATTAAGCACTTACTATATGCAGGGAATTGTACTAAACACTGGGAAAGAAGATACAAGTGGGATTTAGTCATGGTTCCTGTCCCTCGGGGGGGGCCTTACAATCTAAGGGGGAATGTCAAGCCTTCAAGTGAGGCCCTTTTTGTCCTCACGGGAAAAATGAACAGCTGGTACATAGGTCTTCAGCAGACCCCACAACACAGAGTGAAAGGCAAGAAAGGATTCTGTGCTACTGGATTATTCATCTATTTCATTTTCCATACTCTTGCTCTTACCAGTTATATCCTTGTTCTTTATGTCTGCCGGTCTCTGCCATTAGGCCGTGAGCTCCTGGAGGGCAGGGACCCTGACTTCTAGATTTGCTGTACTCTCGCAAGCATTTAGTGTAGTGCAATGCATCCTGTAGGAGTCCAGAAAAGCAATCAGCACACAGCAGCTATGAATCAACATGAAGGCCATCCTTGCTTTTTCACACTGGACACTGGGTGCATTATAGTCACAGATGATTTTAGGAGATGCGAAGCAAGTAGGGGGCCTCCAAAATGAAGAGGCCATTGTTTTGGGGGGCCCACCCCTCTGGAAAGTTACAGAAGCCCCTTCCCCACTTTGATGACAGGAGACAAGGGGAAGGAAGAAGGGAATTGGAGACTTTATGCGAAACTAGCATTCCATGAACCCAGCCGGGCTGGAGGGAGTGGGTTAAAGAGAGAAATTACCTACCACTCCCTGGACCAAGCTCCATGACCCTGGAATCAAAGCTTACTGGGTTTGATCTAGGGAGGGGTTTGGATAAGGTTGCTGCAGTACTCTGGTCATAGTCCTTTGGAAGAAAAGCCCTGTAGTCCTAATAAACCTTACCCCATTTTCCTTTCCGGCTACAGTACTGGATTTCTCCAAGTCACCACCAATCCATCCATATCAGTTAAAAAAATCAATCAATCAATTAATGGTATGTATTAAGCAGCTACTGGAACAGGCCTTTTTTTTAATTGAACTGACCTCCTTAAACCAGCATAAACACCTTATACCCCTGACAGTGGCTGAAATTTCATAGAAAGTTCAAAAACTCTGCTCTCTCCAGGCTTCCTTCCCCTCTCACTGTTTGCCTTGTTAATGGTGTTGACTATTTGATCTGACCACATTGGAAGTCACTGAAGATACCATCTCCAAATACAATGCCATCCCAACCAGGTTTTTAGAATAACAATGACCCTGTTAATGAATTCTGGGTAATGTGGACTAAGCCAAGGGAAAGCAGCCTAAATCAAATATCCACTTTATGTTGACCTTTGAAAGGTGAATGCTTTATTCAAGCCACTGACTGAGAAATAGGTAAGAAAATGAAAACCTTCTGTCTAGGCAGGCATCTTTTTTCTTTCTGACACTTCGGGGTTTTCAGAATCACTACGGATTTACAGATATATAGAAGCAGCATGGCTCAGTGGAAGGAGCACGGGCTTGCGAGTCAGAGTTCATGGGTTCTAATCCCGACTCCACCACATGTCTCTGTGTGACCTTGGGCAAGTCACTTAACTTCTCTGAGCCTCAGTTACCTCATCTGTAAAATGGGGATTAAGACTGTGAGTCCCACGTGGGACAACCTGATCACCTTGTATCCCCCCAGCACTTAAAACAGTGCTTTGCACATAGTAAGTGCTTAACAAATGCCATTATTATTATTACTTGAGAAATTATTTATTTAACCCTTCAGTTGCCTTTTCCATCATCCTCAACCACACCATTGCCTGAGTATATATTCCAGAAAGTTTGGGGGGGCGTACAGAAAGTAAAAGGTTTGATCCCTCAGGGAACTGAGGACTTTGAGTATTTTTAGTGGTGTTTGTTAAGTGCTTACTACGGGCCAGGCACCGAACTAAGCTCTCTAGGGTAAATACAAGTTAATCAAGTTGGACACAAGTCTCTGTCTCAAAAGGGACTCACAATCTTAATCCCCATTTTACAGAAGAGGTAACTGAGGCACAGAGAAGTGCAGTGACTTGCCCAAGGTCACATAGCAGACAAGGTATAGCTGGGATTTGAACCCAGGTCCACCTGACTTCCAGGACTACACTTAATCCATTAGGCCACGCTGCTTCTCAGTGATGTGTAGACTTTAATATGTAATCTTTCCAAAATCTTTATTTTGGTCCCAGTATTCCTGCTCATTCAAGCAGGGAACAATCAACAAATTGGAAGGAATCAAAGGTGCATTCAGATACTGCTATTGACAATTATATGTGCCACAACAGTGTCTGTGACAGGATTAATATATACGATTGAGAAGAAATTACTGTATATTGAGACGACTGGAAACTTAGAATGTAAATTGAGATGAAAAATATTTTGAAACATTTCATCCTAAAGTGAAAATGTGTCCGTAAATTCCACTTCACTACAAAAGTGATTTCTTTCAAAGTCATATGGGTATGTTAAAAATTATAATGACTTTCAAGACCTAAATCTGAGATCCTTGCAAATTTATGGTAAAATCACCTTTCCACTGCCATCTAGTCAACTGTCAACTCCTAATGGACTGGGAGTTCAAAGCAGATTTCTCATGCCTCCATAAACTACAAAATGCAGGCATGATTGGCTCTGAATAAACTGAATCTTTAAACAGCTGGGTTTTTTTCCATTAACTCTCCCTAAAAGTTTGCTTTCTCCAGTGCTATTTACTTCTTAAGGGAGATTACTTCAGGTCTTTTTCTATCCCCTTATTGTTTTCTGAGGAACTGTGACTTCAGCTTTCATTCGCACCTGAGTTTTCCTGATTTTGTTGAGATTCAGATCCTGGTATCAGGATTAGATAGGAGTCAACTTTCTTAGAGGAACAATAGGCTAGCTGCTACCCTGATTGTCAGAAGTTAAGAATATCATCAATAACTGCCTTAATGAAGTGGAACTGAAATCTAATAAACATAAGCAATTAAAGCAGAGGACAAAGGAAATTTACATCCACTTTGTATTCTATAGCATAATAAAAAATACAGCCATTAAAGACCTGATGATTTTATAGATACATTTCATTGTGCTGTCTGGCACCAATGAAGCCTACCTGTAGCTATGTTTGTGATTCTAAGGTTATATTAAAAGTGCTTAGAGGTCTCATTCTTCCCGTGGTCAAACACCCACTAGGAGCACGAGAATTTGGAGGAGTGTTAAATGGATCCAGTTGAGACGCATCAGTGTCATTATTTAATCCCCTTTTAAAAAGTTATTTTCTCTACAAACGTTTACCACAGAGCTTAAAGTGGAAAGGAATGTGACCCTTCACGTTTGGTTAAACAAAACATAACCACTAGATGACACTATTGTCATGCTACTGTTCTCCTGCACTTGGGCAACAATTATCTCTCATTGTCTAACACCCAGAGATGCTCTCAAAATCCATAGTTTTCAGGCCTGTGGAAAAAGTTCTGCTTCCACCTGACCTGAAGAAGTTCTGCTTTCACCTGACCCACACAATGACTTGGGATCAAATAGGGAAATCTGTTGAATTTGATTATATTGGCTGCTCTTCTGAAACGAGGCCTCTTCAAAATATCCCTGAAACTCATTTATGACTAGGCTAGGCTAATCCTTCTATCCCAGGGGCTATGGAAAATGCATGGTGAACCTTGCCCAGATCCAAATCGAGGATGGTGTTCAGGCACTCTGATACCTTATTGGACAGAAGGGTACTAGGGACTTGAAGGAAACAATGAGAAAAGGTCTGGTTTGGAAGGAGAGGAGAGGGAAATTCTTTGACAGGATGCTTTTTAATGGTGTTGTATATTTCCAAACAACTAATACAGTACTCTGCACACAATAGATGCCCAGTACAGTACTGTGCACACAGAAGATGCCCACTAACCATGTGCACACAGCAGGTGCTTAGCAAAGTATTCCCTACACGAAGGTGTCCAATACAGTGCCCTGTGCATAATAGGTGCTCAGTATGTGCTCTGAACACAGTAAGTACTCAGTAAATGAGGAAAGAAAGATGGAACTAGGAGCCAGAAAGCTAAGGAACGAAAGAACAGTCACCCTTAATAATAATGATGGTACTATGTATCAGGTATGTACTAAGCACTGGGAAGGATACAAGCAAGTCAAGTTGGACACAGTCCCTGTCTCATGTGGGGCTCACAACCTCAATCTACATTTTACAGATGAGGTAACTGAGGCAGAGAGAAGTGAAGTGACTTACCCAAGATCACACAGCAGACAGGTGCAGACCTGGGATTAGAACCTATGACCTTCCATCTTCCAGGCCCATGTTCTATCTACTATGCCATGCTGCGATTGTATCTTGCTTACCTCCTTGCAAGGTTTCAAGCCCAAGCAAGTGTTGATTGATGTAGAGTGACACTTTTCTCCTTTCCCTGACTCCCAAAATGGACTTTGGAAATCCAAAGAGTAATCAGAAACACAAATAAATGTCCAGGTATCTTTACTTTGCTATTACTGAGGGAATGTGAAGGCTGAAAACCAGTTACAGTGTAAAAAAAATCCCTCAATGATGGGGAAATAACTTCTTTATTTTTCTTGTCTTGACCTTTGGCAAGTCTCTTAACTTTTATACACCTCAGTTACCTCATCTGTAAAAGGGGGATTAAAAGTGTGAACCCATGTGGGACAAGGACTGAGTCCAATCTGATTGACTTTGTGCTTAGAACAGTGCTTGGCACATAGTAAGAGCTTAACAAGAACCATAATTATTATCATTATTATTATCATTATTATTTCTTTGTGTCATCAAATGTGGCCACATTTCTGCTTGGCAATGATAGTCACTCTATGCAAGGAGCAGATTTCCTTTGGCATTCTGGTTGTGGGTAACATTGCTCCCTGGGAATTGGGCTCAGACAAACCTTGAAATCAAGTAATCAATTTACTGAGCACCTAGTGTGTGCAGAGCATGGTACTAAGTGCTTGGGAGAGTACAATATAATAGAGTTGTTAGGCAGGTTACCTGCTCACAATGAGCTTTCAGTCTAGAGGACACCCATTAAAGTGTTCAGTTAAAGAGCTGTATGAACATTTGCCCAGAAGTAGTGTGGCATAATGGATACAGCTCGAGCCTGGGAGTCAGAAGGACCTGTGTTCCAATCTCAGCTCCAACACATTAATTCATTCAATCGTATTTATTGAGTGCTTACTGTGTGCAGAGCACTGTACTAAGCGCTTGGGAAGTACAAGTTGGCAACGTATAGAGACGGTCCCTACCCAACAGCGGGCTCGCAGTTTAGATGTGTGCCCTTGGGTAAGTCACTTAACTTCTCTGGGCCTTAGTTACCTCATCTGTAAAATGGGGATTAATATTGTGAGCCCCATGTGAGGCATGGACTGTGTCCAACCTGATTAGCTTGTATTTACCCCAGAGCTTAGAATAGTGTCTGGCACATAATAAGCGCTTAACAAATAACATTATTTAAAAATAAGGAATCCTGCTGGTGTGCAGAGATTTCTGATTTTGATAGACACTACTAGCTTCAATAGACATGGGTTCGCCCTGCAATATATGAGCTGTCCAACTTTGATGAGCTCCTTCTAAATTCTAGTCCAGGTCTCTTTTCTTCTCCTTTCTCCACATAATGCAAAATGATTCAGATAGGACTGTTTCTATGGGTGAGGGTGTAGTTTATTGGCTTTGGCCAGTTTATCTGTGACCTCCTTTTCGGGGCAATCAATGAGGGGCACTTATTTGTAGGTCTTTATCTTTTACCTTTCTCTTCTTAGTTAAAAAAACTGACTTGTTCATCTTAGAGCAGACAGTAGAATCTGCTTTTCAGTAACTGAAAAATCACTGGATTAATTCAAGAATTGGGAATTGAATCCTTCTAGACTGTGAGGCCGTTATGGGCAGGGAATGTGTCTACCAACTCTGTTATATTGTATTTTCCCAAGTCCTTAGTACTGTGTTCTGAACACAGTAAGTGTTCAATAAATATGATTGACTGATTCTGTTTTACCCCTAGCTCTGGAGGCCTTACAAGAAAGATCCTTTTTGAATGAATGAATGAATGAATGAATGAGTGGCTTGTGATTGGAAAGATTGTCCTCTTATAATTGACCCACAACCTCTGACTGCTTCATTCCTCTTCCAAACGTTGGTAACTCCAGGTCTCTTTGAAAACCAGGCTGTACGCAAATGGACGAAGTTGAGACGGAAAGTAATTCCCTGGGCCCTGCAACCTTCTCCTTTTTACTCACAGTGAAAGGAAATATTGGACGAAAGGTCCTTTTTTCAAAATGTTTTTCCAGCTGCTCCTGAGTTCATGGCCAATTATTTTATAGCATATTACACTGTGCCATATTTTGAAATATAAAATAGATGTAACACAGTCCAAGTTTGGATTAAATGCACTATAGCAAGCTGTCCATGGAGTTTTGTCCTGAGTGTAAACTTATAAAAAAATTGTAATAAGTGTATAAACTATTTCCTCTGGCCTGTAGTAAGATGACATGACTCAAAATGGCTTTAAATTTCAAAGTAAACATTACAATGCCTCTGTGCTGTGCATTTAGGATTGTATCATCAGCACAGTAAGCACTGGTAGTTTTTGAAATTAAATTCTGTAACATCAGGTTTTGTCTGTTATTTGAGTGATTGAATTTTGAAAATAGTAAACTGGAACATCTTTTTTTAATATTGGAATCTCCCCCTGGAGTCACTCAATTCTCTTCTCCCTCCTCCTTTTCAATTATTAAAGATGAACTTGAGGCCCACATTTTCTTTCTGGCTCCAGAACAGCACCTGAACGGAACTGCAATGCCCAATGGGATAAATGAAGCTTGCATGTAAATGTTGAAGAGCTCCAGATGTTGGTTTGAAGAAGCCCAACTCTCAAAAAGTGAAACTATTTTTCCCCGAGATGGGCAAAATTTCTCCAGCTTCACTTAACTGAAGAAAGTTCTATGCCAGTCAGTAGGTATGCCGACCTATACTAAGCTCTATGCCGACTCTAAAACAATCCATCAATTGACTTCAGCGTAACTCTTTCTTGCATCTACTGTTGCTTAGCCTTCCAGCCATTGCTGTCCCCGGAAGTATCTGCATGAAGGACCTCACTTGCGGTGTGGTTTGGTCACGGAATGAAACTAAAAATAAGAACAACTACTTCTAACCCCGCATTTCTCAGGACACTGAGAAGTTGCTCAAATGCACTAGGTGCCACATTCTGTCATCACTATCAACCTCATCCTCATTGACTGAGTACGCCCACTGTGTGCAGAGCACTCTACCCTGCAGGGGATAGAACTGAGCATCTTTTTGTGTTCAGGGTATTGGTCCTGGGCACCTGTCATATACTTGGGAACATAAGTCAGAAGTAGGAGATGTGGTCCCTGTCCATGGGGAGCTTATATGGAAGTTCCTTTCCATCCATCTTGCTGCCAGAACAGGCTCCCAGCTAAGAGCTGTTTGGAGCCTGAGAGAAGAGCAGTTCCGTGGCTTGGAGCCAATTGGAACTGCAACACTTTTCCTCATCTCCCACTCCCTTCTTGCACTGCCCTGACTTGCTCCCTTTACCCTTCTCCCCTCCCAGCCCACAACACTTTTGTACATATCTGTCATTTTACTGTGAGCCCGTTGTTGGGTAGGGACCGTCTCTATATGTTGCTGATTTGTACTTCCCAAGCACTTAGTACAGTGTTCTGCACATAGTAAGTGCTCAATAAATGCGATTGAATGAATGTATTTGTATTCAACTTTGTCTCCCTCACTCTAGACTGTAAGCTAACTGTGGGCAGAGAATGTCACTGTTTATTGTTATGTTGTACTTTCCAAAGCGCTTAGTACAGTGCTCTGCACACAGTAAGCACTCAATAAATAGGATTGAATGAATGAATGAACGAAAATGAAAGTACACCTGCTCCTCAAGTCCCCCCCACAACCCTTGATAATAATAAAGGCATTTCTTAAGTGGTTAATATGTGCCCAGTACTGTTCTAAGCGCTGGAGCCCTCCTTCTTCTGGAGGTCCCCCAGTCTATCCCTACTCTGGATTTGCCAGAACCCTTATTCCAGCCCTGCTTGATTATGAAATTGAACAGCTCAGGAAACCTGAAGTTGCAGTCCTGTACAGAACTGCTTTTGTTTGTGCAGATATGCTTAAGGCTCTCTTGGCCTAGGGAGGAGGCTGAGCCATTTGAGAGTTGTAAGAATGGACAGTTCTTGTCAAAATGGAAAGGTCTGACTAGTTTCTGTGGGAAAGGACAAGACACAAGTCCACGGACGTTAGAATTTGGGAAACTAAAGTGGAAACTTCTGTCTCCATCAATGTACCAGGTGTTTCATGTGTGCGGATGAGTTTTCCAGGCTGCACTCTAGGTCTCAGAAAAATTTATTTCCATCATCACTATCATCATCATCAACAACTATTTAAAAAGAAAAATAAGAGAAAAACCAAGTCTCTAAGTCTCTGACCATTTACAAACTCAGTTGAAGGTAATGTATACAGGAAAATGTACAATATCTACAATAATAGCTTTAAACCGTAAAGTCATTTAGAATACCTTTATCCTTAAATACTCTGTTGCTTTCCTACCAATCAATCAATCAATCGTATTTATTGAGTGCTTACTGCATGCAGAGCACTGTACTGATTGCTTGGGAGAGTACAATACAACAATATAACAGACACATTCCCTGCCCACAAAGAGCTCACAGTCTTGATGCCTGTTTCCCCACTGGATTGCAACCTCCTTTAGGGCAGAGATCATGTCTACCAGTTCTATTACACTTTCCTGAGAGCTTTGTACAGTGCTCTACACAGAGTAAATGCCCTAAAAAACTCACTGATTGAGAAACACCAAAATAAGGAGGGAAAGAGCTATATCATCTCTCAAAGCCGCAGATCATTTTTTTCTGGTTTAAATCTTTTTCAATTTCTTTCCAACTTTTTAAGCCCTTGTTCACTTTGGCCAAATCTGCATGAGGCAAACTAGGATCTGAAAAAGAAATTTGCAGAATTCATTGTAAAATGATCCTAATCTGCCTCAACAATCAGAGAATTTGCTGATAATATGTTTTGTCATATTCTAACAGCAAAAGGCTAAAAATCCTTAGGTTATGGTCATGTTGCTCTTTCTTCTGCATGATTGCATCTTTGGGTGGCACATGATTGTCCTAAGAGACCATTGTAATGACAGTGTTCCCTTGGGTATTAATGCCAAGCAGGATTTGCAATTGAGATTTGGTCTCTCCCTCCATTTTAGTTTATAGAGGACAGGGAGAATCCCTTGGGGTCCTGAAAGATAGGAAGTTCTATTTTGTTAAACAAAACAGTTCATTGTGGTCAAGGATTGTGTCTGTTATATTATTATATTATACTCTCCTAAGTGCTTAGTAAAGTGCTCTGCACACAGTAAGTGCTCACATAGCAGGCAAGTGGGAGAGCCGGGACTAGAACACAGATCCTTCTGGCTCCGACACCCATGCGCTATCCACTGAGCCACACTTCTTCTCCTGTATGGGGCTCACAGTCTGAGAGAGGGAGGGAGAACAGGTATTTCATCCTCATTTTACTGATTTGGAAAGTGAGGCACCGCGGTAGTGAAGTGACTTGCCCAGGGTCGCGCAGCCTCAGTTACCTCATCTGTAAAATGGGGATGAAGACTGTGAGCCCCATGTGGGACAACCTGATCACCTTGTATCCCCCCCAGCACTTAGAACAGTGCTTTGCACATAGTAAGCGCTTAACAAATGCCATTATTATTATTATTATTAATAATAATAATAATAAATACGATTGACTGACTAGTCTAGTCCTGTGCAAATGTAATAAGCAAATGTAATAGGCCTTCCCAGACTGAGCCCCCTCCTTCCTCACCCCCTCCTCTCCCTCCCCATCCCCCTGCCTTACCTCCTTCCCCTCCCCACCACACCTGTATATATGTATATATGTTTGTACATATTTATTACTCTATTTATTTATTTTACTTGCACATATTTATTCTATTTATTTTGTTTTGTTAATATGTTTTGTTGTCTGTCTTCCCCTTCTAGACTGTGAGCCCGATGTTGGGTAGGGACCGTCTCTATATGTTGCCAACTTGTACTTCCCAAGCGCTTAGTACAGTGCTCTGCACATAGTAAGCGCTCAATAAATATGATCGAATGAATGAGTGAGTGAAATGTAGTGACAGTGGCCAAGGAAAATTGCCCAGCCTCATCCTTGCTTGATTTCTCTCAGTTCAAGTGGCCAAAATTCTCTCTTGGCCTGGATCCTGGGAACTACTGGAGCAATTGCAAGCTAAGTGGACAGAGCTAGAGGGCGGGGGAAGAAAAGTCTGAAATGTCAATTGGCCAAAGTGTTAACATCAAGATTCCTGGGGAAGAGGCATTATAAAGCAGTACAAGTAGTTCAGTCTCCAAGAACTACCGGAGAAGCAGCATAGCCCAGTGGATAGAGCCATGGCCTGGGGGTCAGAAGGATCTGGGTTCTAATCCTGAGTCTGCCACTTATCTGTTGTGTGACCTTGGCAAGTCAACTTAACTTCTCTGTGCCTCAGTTAACTCATCTCTCTAATAGTAGTAATAATTAATAATTATGGTACTTGTTAAGTGCTTAACTATGTGCCAGGCACTGAACTAAGTACTGGGATGGATACAAGCAAATTGGGTTGGACACAGGCCCTGTCCCACATGGGGCTCACAGTCTTAATCCCCATTTTACACGTGAGGTAACTGAGGCACAGAGAAGAAAAATGACTTGCCCAAGGTCACATAGCAGACAAGTAGCAGAACTGGGATTAGAACCTTCTGACTCCCAAAATGGTGCTCTATCCACTATGCCACGCTGCTTCTCTTAAGACTGTGAGGCCCATGTGGGACAGGGACTGTGTCCAACTTGATTTGCTTGTATCCACCCCAGTCCTTAGTACAGTGCTTGGCACATAGTAAGCACTTAACAAATGTCATAATTATTACTATCCAAAGTCAATTCTTACTAATTTTGACAAGGGTTTTTTTGTTTCGCTTTGTTTCTCCTAGAGTTGCTAGGGTTAGGCTTACCCTGGGTAGATTGAAGTCAAAAGAAGAAATTTACCCTTGGAAAATTTCCATCACACCTGCCCCAGGCAGCCTTGGCCACCTTCCGCCAGTGTGACCCCATTCAGACGGGGAGCTGACAAGAAAAGATTAGTAATGGCAAAGAGGCTAAAACACACCCATTTGACAGCAGCACAACAAATTCTGTCAGATAAAATGGCCTTTTCACAGGCAAAGCACATCCACCTGCTGACTACAGAGGAAAAAAAAATGATGGTCGTGGAGATGTCAGTTGCAGGTCAACAGTATTAATCTTAGAGGAAGCCATTAGCCCACCACTTGACAGATGGATATTTTTTGCATTGTCAGCATGAGAAATTGTTTTCTTGACAGCATGCAGAAAAATATGGCTCAAAAGTTATGGAATAAGAAGTTTAGAAGTATTGGTCAAGAGACAGTGAAGTGTCTCAAACCAGGCCCCTTGGTTACAACTTAATAATACAACTGACCATCATCATCACCATCATCATTGCAACAAGGTTGGAATTTCATATTCCAACTGTTTTTTTTCCCCCATTGGGTATGAAGTGTTACTATTAATACTGATCAGTGATCAGAACCAAAAAAATGAAATAATACACTTAGTAGCTAATTCTTTTTCAAATGTTGTGTCAAATCATTTTAGCTTCCCCTAAGTCTTAGTGCTGAACCTGAATGTTTTAGCAAAACAATTTGCCGTCATTTTTCTCTTTCAGATTTTTCCTAAGCTTACAATGCTCCTCATTTCTTCTTATGTGATGTCTTATCAAAAACAGCTTTCAGATTTTAAGAAAATGAAAGCATTGGTTATGATTAGCTATGCTCTATCATAATTTAAAGGTCAAGAGTGTTGAAGACATGAAAGGGAGTTCCTAGCCTCTATAAAATACTCATGTCCCTTAAATGATATTATGCAAAGTAGTATTTGGCAAGATTTTATTCTGTTTTAAAGGTCAGGTGGAGATTTTTCTCTCACAGGGAAGCCTTGGGAGATTCATAGACTCAAATTTTAGGCTGTTAGAGCTGGATTTTCATTCCCCTTTATATCCTACATATGTCTTTGGTGCCTGGAGCTGCCAGTGACTTAAAAGAAACTTGATATGCAAAAGAAGGAGATGGGAAAGATAGACCTAGCCTTTGGTTTGGATTTCTGATTTGGATGTATTTTGATCCCTGTAACTTCTAACCTTAATGAAGGCTTTTCTTTTATAGTACACAATTTTTTTCTCCCCATCTGATGCCCTTGTCTCATGGTCCTTACAAAAGGGACAAATTCTAGTCATTTTTAAATTTTTATCTAACTTTTTGTTCGGTCACTGAGTTGATGCCAACATCCAGTGCATAAGTTTTCAATAATTGTTTGAGCCATCCATTCCTTTGTTTTTCTGGGGACTCTCAGGGACTGTGCCAGAATTTCTGTAAGCTTTTAACTGTACAACTAGGTAAAAATGATCTGTCTGCTGCAAAGCAATCATTTTTATTTTTCTGACTTGCTAACTGGTAGACTTTTGGGGACGGAAATGAGGGCGAAGAAAGAACACTCTCTGTGCTGCACTGAAAGTGATGGATCAGCACTGGGGCTATAACCTGACAGGAGTGATGAGCTTCAGCTCACCAAGCCACTTGTTATAAGGGTTATTCCCATTGATGAGGGCAGTTTCCTCTAGAAAAAGGAAAAACTGATTTTTGCAGTTTCTCTTTCTTCTCATATTGCTGTGTAACCTTATATTTAACCAAAATCTCTGAAACAAAGTGTTTGAAATCAATTAAGAAACTTCAGAGAATTTCCTACTCCTCTTCACTAAAAACCATGCAATTAATTAGATTCTTTAATTTCAAAGGTCTGAATCTTGGTAATTCCATTCACAGCAGAATCTGAGTCAATTGACAGAGAATAGCTAACCTGTATTCCTATCTCTGGATTACTTGAAGCTTTAGTGATACTCTCATGAAAGGAGGTAATCCTGACCATTAGATTTAACAGCTTTTTTAAAAAAGCAATTCAATATTTAAGCCAAGTACTTTTACAAATGCTATTGATATCGAGGAAAAAAACAGACTGTGAAAATAAAGATAAACCATGACAACTATCAGAATTCCTGTTTCTCAGATTGTTGAAATAATGAGTATAATGCTTCATGGAGCTAGAATTTTAATCATGTTTCCTAGTTCAATTGCATTTTTCACGCATGCCTCTCAAAGTGCTTTGAAAATAAATTAACCAATGTAATTGAAAACTCCCATTTTGTAGAAGGGAAAAATGAGGACTCTCAAAGGATGGGTTTTCTTATCTTTGGTCATGTAAAATATCTGAGTCAGTTAGGAACAAAGCCCAACAGTTCTGGTTATCAGAACCTTGCTGTAACCCCTGGATTATTCATCCTCACTTATTCTACCTCTTAGCTGCCATAAAAACTTGTATATTGTACTGAAAATGAAGTTCATTCTTTTTTGCTTTCATAATCCCTGGTATGAACTAAGCATATCAGAATATATTCATTGCTTCCAAGTTCATTAAATCAAGACCAGTTTCTTATCAAACAAGAAAGTGGTTTTTTGGTATTTATCTAAATTGCTCTTCTAGATTGTAAACTCATTGTGTGCAGGGAACATGTCTACAATCTCTGATATATTGTACTCTCCCAAGCACCCTACACATAGTACAGTGCTGTGTACACAGTATAGTACTCTGCACACAGTAAGCGCGCAATAAATGCGATTGATTGATTGATTTACTGATCACTTGATCATCTAGGCTTGGGTACCGAAAAAGCCATCACTCTGAGATACTGTACTAAAGAGATCTCTTGTTTTGCCTGTTCAAGATCAGCAGATGAGCAAAGCAAAAGGAGAAGAAAATAATTTCACTAACCAAACCATCTCAAGGGCCAATGTTTGCTTATGACCAGTATTTGCAGGCCTCCCCATGGGATTTGGAAACAAAGTACCCCAAAAATGTAATCACTCCCCTCTGAGATTCATTTCTTATTATATCAATTGAAATCAATCCATGTCTCAGTAACCTGTTTTCAATTCACTTTATTATGCTGGCACTTGATGGTGAATGTGGGCAGGGAATGTCACTGTTTATTGTTGTATTGTATTTTCCCAAGAACTTAGTACAGTGTTCTGCACACCATAAGTGCTTGATAAATACAATTAAATGAATGAATGAATGAATGAAGCTCAGAAATGGGAAGTGTTGAATTTAGTTATCAATTTAGAAGCTTCTAATTAACATTCTAAACAAAACCAAATGCAATCTTGTGTACCTAAAATGTGTTTTTCAATCCTAACTATTCTCTTAAATGTTTTAAATGTTTTAAGGGAAAGGCTGGGATGCCAAAGGAAAATATAACAGAAGCAAATTTAGGGGCAAATTTGCACATTCCAAACAATTCACACACATATGCATTCATTTACCTTCCTAAAGGTATAACTCATAACTAATTGAGAAGGATCTTTCCCTCAGTATTTTCATAATCCATTGAAAGAAATGTAATTGTCCATTTCTTCACTGAAATATCATTCTAGCCTAGATTTATAACTGAGGATTCAGGAACTGGCCTATTCTACCTAAGTATTTTTTTTAACTTTGAGACATCAGTTTTTATTTTATCTTATTTTAACTACTCTGTCACCCCCCTACAGCTTTCCCCAATCCCAAATGCAACCGGAAAATCTGGGTTCTATTCCTGCTTCTGCCACTTGCCTGCTTTGCAACCTTGGGCAGATCACATAAACTTCACTATGCCTCAGTTTCCTCAACTGTAAAAATGAGAATAAGAAATCTGTTCTCCCTCCCCCATAGTCAGTGAGGTCCATGTGGGATGGGGACTGTGTCCTATCTGCTTATATTGTATCTACTGAGCCTATTTTGTGCATTTGTTTGTGTTGAGTTTCATTGTTTCATTACTTCTAATGTATGTGTCTCCAGTCCCTTCTCCCCACTTAAACTTCGGTTGTGAGCCCCCCCACCAAGGGACAAATACGATGTCTAATCCCACCTGCGTTACCTTTCCCAGCAATAAATTCAGTGTTCTGCACACAGCAATCATTTAATAAATATTATTGCTGCTATCAGTGTCTTCTTCAAACTTTTTTTATTAATTCAGCCACTTTTTTGAAAACTAATGCAAGACTTCTTAATCCCCAAAGTTTTGCTGGTGGTTGAGGGATCATAGCCTTTTCATTTGTTTCCTCATATTGCAGTGGTGCACTGGGTTGTCTAAATTTAATGAGTTCCTCTTGGGATAATTCCTTGAATAATATGCAATCAGTTCAATCTCTGCATCATCCATTTCTAAATTTAGTCATCTCCCTAATTAAAATACTTTTTGTTTATCTGCTCATGGGTCTCTTTTACACCCAAAATATCTGTCACAAACCATTTTTTGTTAAGTGTTTACTTAGTGCTAGGCACTGTATTAAGTGCTGGCATAGGCACAGAGTAATCAGATTGGTCACAGTCCATTGTCCTACATGGGGCTCACAGTCTTTATCCCATTTTACAGATGAAGTAATTGAGGCCCAGAGAAGTTAAATGACTACCACAAGGTCATACCCCAGACATCAGCCTCCTTTCTGACCTCCCAACCTCCTGTCTCTCCCCACTTCGGTCATACTTCACTCTGCTGCCCAGATTATCTTTCTACAGAAATGTTCTGGGCATGTCACCCCCTCCTCAAAAATCTCCAGTGGTTGCCTATCAACCTCTGCATCACACAAAAACTCCTCACTATTGGCATCAAAGCTGCTCATCACATTGCCCCTTTTTACCTCACCTCCCTTCTCTCCTTTTACGTCCCAACCCGCAAACTCCACTCCTCTGGTGCTAACCTTCTCACTGTGCCGCCATCTCCCCTGTCCCGTGGTTGACCCCTGGCCCACGTTCTACCTCTGGCCTGAAAGGCCCTCCTTCCTCAAATCCACCAATCAGTCTTCCCCTCTTCAAGACCCTCTCTTCTTCCAAGAGGCCTATCCAGACTAAGCCCCCCTTTTCCTCAGCTCCCCTCCCTTCCACGTCACCTCAATCAATCAATCAATCAATCAATTGTATTTATTGAGCACTTACTGTGTGCAGAGCACTGTACTAAGCGCTTGGGAAGTACAAGTTGACAACATATAGAGACAGTCCCTACCCAACAGTGGGCTCACAGTCTAGAAGGGGGAGACAGAGAACAAAACCAAACATACTAACAAAATAAAATAAATAGAATAGATATGTACAAGCAAAATAAATAAATAAATAAATAGAGTAAGAAATATGTACAAACATATATACATATATACAGGTGCTGTGGGGAAGGGAAGGAGGTAAGACGGGGGTGATGGAGAGGGGGACGAAGGGGAGAGGAAGGAGGGGGCTCAGGCTGGGAAGGCCTCCTGGAGGAGGTGAGCTCTCAGTAGGGCCTTGAAGGGAGGAAGAGAGCTAGCTTGGTGGATGGGCAGAGGGAGGGCATTCCAGGCCCAGGGGATGACGTGGGCCGGGGGTCAACGGCGGGACAGGCGAGAACGAGGCACGGTGAGGAGATTAGCGGCAGAGGAGCGGAGGGTGTGGGGTGGCTGGAGAAGGAGAGAAGGGAGGTGAGGTAGGAGGGGGTGAGGTGATGGACAGCCTTGAAGCCAAGGGTGAGGAGTTTCTGCCTGATGCGCAGATTGATTGGTAGCCACTGGAGATTTTTGAGGAGGGGAGTAACATGCCCAGAGAGTTTCTGGACAAAGACGATCCAGGCAGCGGCATGAAGTATGGATTGAAGTGGGGAGAGACACGAGGATGGGAGATCAGAGAGAAGGCTGATGCAGTAGTCCAGACGGGATAGGATGAGCGCTTGAACGAGCAGGGTAGCTGTTTGGATGGAGAGGAAAGGGTGGATCTTGGCAATGTTGTGGAGCTGAGACCGGCAGGTTTTGGTGATGGCTTGGATGTGAGGGGTGAATGAAAGAGTGGAGTCAAGGATGACGCCAAGGTTGCGGGCTTCTGAGATGGGAAGGATGGTAGTGCCGTCAACAGTGATGGGAAAGTCAGGGAGAGGGCAGGGTTTGGGAGGGAAGACAAGTTCAGGCTTGGACATGTCTCGGACCTCAACTAGCTAGTCGACTACCTCGACTAGCTCCCTTTGCTCTTCCCCTCCTCTCCCCATCCCACAACATTTATGTATATATGCATATATCTATAATTCTATTTATTTATATTGATGCCTGTAAACTTGTTTTTATGCTTGTCTCCCCCTTCTAGACTGTAAGCCCGGCATGGGCAGGGATTGTCTCTCTATATTGCTGAATTGTACTTTCCAAGTGCTTAGTACAGTGCTCTGCATACAGTAAGTACTCAATAAACATGATTGAATGGATGAAAGTGGCAGAGTCAGAATTAGAATCCAGGTCCTTCTGACTGCTAAACCTATGCTCTATCCCCCTAGGCCACATAATTGCTAATCTCAGTCTAAATGTGGAGAAGGCAGGAAAAAAATTACTTATCTGAAGTCTTTGGCTAGAATACCAGGGCCAGTGGGCCATTACATGAATTTTGCATGGAGTAGGTACCAAACAATATAGGTTGTAACCCTAGGGTGGTAGTATTATTAATAACTGTGGTATTTGTTAAGCACTTACTGCATGCCAGGCACTGGATTAAGTGCTGGGGTGGATACAAGCAAATCAGATTGGCCACAGTCCCTGACCCACATGGGGCTCACAATCTCATTTCCCATTTTTACAAATGAAGTAACCTGAGGCATGGAGAAGTGAAGTGACTTGCCCAGGGTCACACAGCAGACAAGTGGCAGAGCCGGGATTAAAACCCACTGCCTTATTGGGTAGTTATATCTGAGGGTAAGGTTTAAAACAAAATCAGCTGTTCCTCATATTATATATACATAATTACATATAATGTAGTGGTAGTAACCTGGGGTAGGGTATCAAACAATACAGGTGTCAATACAATTTTTGAATGAGTTGTGTAGACCTGCCACCTCTACTTCCTCTCTTCCAGCACTTACCTTGACCCCTTACAATGCAGTTTCCACCCTATTCACTCCACTGAGGCAGCATTCTCCCAGGTCATCAGTGAACTTTTTGTTACCAAATCTAATGGACTCTACTCCATCTGAAACATCTTTGTTCTCTCAGCTACCTTTGACATTACAGACCATGTCATTCTCCTGGAAAGACTATCTAACCTTATTTTTTATGTCACAGCTCTGTCTTCTCTTACTTATCTGGCCTGTTCTTCTCAGTCTCTTTCACTCCCTAACTGTGGTTGTCCTTCAAGGCTCTACTCTGGATTGTCTTCTCTTCTCAGTTTATACTTATACCCTTAGGGAGTTCTCTTCTTTCATGACTTTAACTACCACCTCTATGCGGATGTCTCCCAAATCTGCCTTGCTAACCTGATCTCTCTCCTTCTCCGCAATCTTCTATTTCCACCTGCTTCCAGGACATTTCTACTTTGGAAGTCCCGCAGGCCCCTCAGGCTCCATACTTCCCAATTTAAAGTCCCTACCCTTTGTTCCAAACCTTCCCTTCCACCTAACTTTCCCATTAATCAGTCAATCAGTAGTATGATCTCCCTCCTGTCTCTCCCCACTTCAGTCTATACTTCACTCTGCTGCCTGGATTATCTTTCTACAGAAACACTCAGATAATGTCACTCCCCTTCTCAAAAATCTCCAGTGGTTGCCTATCAACCTTCTCATGAAGTAAAAACTCCTCACTCTCGGCTTCAAAGCTCTCCATTACCTTGCCCCCTCCTACCTCACCTCCCTTCTCTCCTTCTACAGCCCAGCCAGCACACTCCCCTCCTCTGTTGCTAACCTCCTCATTGTGCCTTGTTCTCACCTGTCCCACCGTCAACCCCTGGCCCACATTCTACCTCTGGCCTGGAATGCCCTCTCTCCACACATCCGCCAAACTAGCTGTCTTCCTCCTTTCAAAGCCCTACTGAGAGTTCACCTCTTCCAGGAGGCCTTCCCAGACTGAGCCTCCCCTTTTCCTCTGCTCCTCCTCCCCTCCCCATCGCCCCAAATCCCTCCCTCTGCCCTACCTTTTTCCCCTCCCCACAGCACTTATGTATATTTGTACATAATCATTACTCTGTTTATTAATGATATGTGTGTATCTATAATTCTATTTATCAATTTTGATGGTATTGACACCTGTCTACTTGTTTTGTTTTGTTGTCTGTCTCCCCCTTCTAGACTGTGAGCCCATTCTTGGGTAGGGACTGTATCTGTTGACAAATTGTACTTTCCAAGCACTTAGTACAGTGCTCTGCACACAGTAAGCACTCAGTAAATGCGATTGAATGAATGAATGAATGAATACTGTGTGCAGAGCACTGTACTCAGCACTTGGGAGAGTATAACACAACAGTATAACAGACACATTCCCTGCCCACAGCAAACTTACAGTCTGGAAACATTATCACAACTTGGCTTCACTGACATTGTTCTCTCCTGATTCTCCTTCTACATCTCTGGTCAATCGTTTTCAGTCTCTTTCACAGACTTTTGCCTCCCACCCTCTAACTATGGGGTTCCCTCAAGGCACAGTTCTGGATCGCCTTCCATTCTCCATCTACATCCACTCCCTTGGAGAACTCATTTGCTCCCATGGCTTCAACTACAATCTCCCAAATATACCTCTCCAGCCCTGACCTCTCTCTTTCTCTGCAGTCTCCCATTTTCTCCTACCTTCAGGACATCTCTACTTGGATGTCCCAACGACACCTCAAATTTAACATCCTAAACAGAATGCTTCATCTTCCCACCCAAACCCTGACCTCCCCTTGACTTTCTGATCACTGTAGACAACAGCACCATTCTCCCTAACCTTGGCATTGTCCTCAACTCATCTCTCCTGTTCAACCCTCATACTCAATCTGTCACTAAATCCTAACATACTAAAATCTGCCCTTTCTTCTCCATCCAAACTGCTATCAATCAATCAATCAATCAATCAATCGTATTTATTGAGCGCTTACTATGTGCAGAGCACTGTACTAAGCGCTTGGGAAGTACAAATTGGCATCACATAGAGACAGTCCCTACCCAACAGTGGGCTCACAGTCTAAAAGGGGGAGACAGAGAACAGAACCAAACATACCAACAAAATAAAATAAGTAGGATAGAAATGTACAAGTAAAATAAATAAATAAATAAATAAATAGAGTAATAAATATGTGCAACCATATATACATATATACAGGTGCTGTGGGGAAGGGAAGGAGGTAAGACGGGGGGATGGAGAGGGGGACGAGGGGGAGAGGAAAGAAGGGGCTCAGTCTGGGAAGGCCTCCTGGAGGAGGTGAGCTCTCAGCAGGGCCTTGAAGGGAGGAAGAGAGCTAGCTTGGCGGATGGGCAGAGGGAGGGCATTCCAGGCCCGGGGGATGACGTGGGCCGGGGGTCGATGGCGGGACAGGCGAGAGCGAGGTACAGTGAGGAGATTAGTGGTGGAGGAGCGGAGGGTGCGGGTTGGGCAGTAGAAGGAGAGAAGGGAGGTGAGGTAGGAGGGGGCGAGGTGATGGAGAGCCTTGAAGCCCAGGGGGAGGAGTTTCTGCTTGATGCGCAGATTGATCGGTAGCCATTGGAGGTTTTTGAGGAGGGGAGTAATATGTCCAGAGCGTTTCTGGACAAAGATAATCCGGGCAGCAGCATGAAGTATGGATTGAAGTGGAGAGAGACACGAGGATGGGAGATCAGAGAGAAGGCTGGTGCAGTAGTCCAGACGGGATAGGATGAGAGCTTGAATTAGCAGGGTAGCGGTTTGGATGGAGAGGAAAGGGCGGATCTTGGCAATGTTGCGGAGCTGAGACCGGCAGGTTTTGGTGACGGCTTGGATGTGAGGGGTGAATGAGAGAGCGGAGTCGAGGATGACACCAAGGTTGCGGGCTTGTGAGACGGGAAGGATGGTAGTGCCGTCAACAGAGATGGGAAAGTCAGAGAGAGGACAAGGTTTGGGAGGGAAGACAAGGAGCTCAGTCTTCGACATGTTGAGCTTTAGGTGGCGGGCGGACATCCAGATGGAGATGTCCTGAAGGCAGGAGGAGATGCGAGCCTGGAGGGAGGGGGAGAGAGCAGGGGCAGAGATGTAGATCTGGGTGTCATCAGCGTAGAGATGATAGTTGAAGCCGTGGGAGCGAATGAGGTCACCAAGGGAGTGAGTGTATATTGAGAACAGAAGGGGACCAAGCACTGAACCTTGGGGAACCCCCACAGTAAGAGGATGGGAGGGGGAGGAGGAGCCTGCAAAAGAGACTGAGAAAGAACGACCGGAGAGATAAGAGGAGAACCAGGAGAGGACGGAGTCTGTGAAGCCAAGGTCAGATAACGTGTTGAGGAGAAGGGGGTGGTCCACAGTGTCGAAGGCAGCTGAGAGGTCGAGGAGGATTAGGACAGAGTATGAGCCGTTGGATTTGGCAAGCAGGAGGTCATTGGTGACCTTTGAGAGCGCAGTTTCCGTGGAATGAAGGGGACGGAAGCCAGACTGGAGGGGGTCGAGGAGAGAGTTGTTGTTGAGGAATTCTAGGCAGCGCGTGTAGACAACTCGTTCAAGGAGTTTGGAAAGGAATGGTAGGAGGGATATGGGACGATAACTAGAAGGTGAGGTGGGGTCAAGAGAGGGTTTTTTTAGGATGGGAGAGACATGGGCATGTTTGAAGGCAGAGGGGAAGGAACCAGTGGAGAGTGAGTGGTTGAAGATGGAAGTTAAGGAGGGGAGAAGGGATGGAGCGAGAGATTTCATAAGATGAGAGGGAATGGGGTCAGAAGCACAGGTGGCCGGAGTAGCACTTGAGAGGAGGGAGGATCATCTGCTATCAAGATGATCCAAGCATTTATGCTAACCCACCTTGACTAGAACAGTGCTCTGCACATAGTAAGTGCTTAACAAATGCCATCTTTATTATTATTACTGCATCAGCCTCCTCACTGACTTCCCTGCCTCCTATCTCTCCACACCCAGTCCATACTTCACTCTAATCATTTTTCTAAACAAAGTTCAGTCCACTTTCCCCCACTCTTCAAGAACCTCCAGCACTTGCCCAACCACCATCACATCAAACTGAAATTCCTTACCATAAGCTTTAAATCACTCAGTTTACCCCCTTGGCACATTCTAAGTGCTTAACAAATATTATTATTATCATTATTATCATTATTATATTATATGATCCCTGAAGGCAGGGGTCATGTATTCTTAATCTACTGTATTTTCCCAAGTGCTTAATCCAATGCTGTACACAGAGTAAGCACTCAATAGGTATTATTGATTGGTAGATTGATAGAAAAGCTGAGTGAATAATTATGTTAAAAACAAGCAACATTTGTATAAGTGCTTATTTACATTTAAGACATTACATTAAGAACCTCAACAATTTCCAATTACAGTCTTAAATTCCAATCTATCATAGCTTTTTCCTTTAGAGAGGGAGGAAAGCTATTTAAAATGCATGGGTTTCTGTCCTTTTCTATTTTTTCCCCCATTTCCCTCATTTACTCTTTGGAAAGCATTAACATGTATTAATGAGGCTCCTTCAGATGAACAAAAGAAGGTGAAATTGAGGGGGAGGAGAGGAGAAACTGTTGAGTTCCGCTGCATATTATTACATTCAACAATTTGCCCTGATTCTCCCTAAACTACAGGTCCCAGTGAACAGTGGTAAAATGCCAAAGCACAAATATTTGGAATGGGGTACTACAAAATGCCACATAGCTTTTTCACTCATAACACTGAACTGGGGACCCTTATCCCTACCTCTGAACTCTGCTAGCCCCAATACCCTGTTAATGGGGAAAATGCAGGTTATTTTTTCAGGTTTTTCATTTAAACCCATTTAAACTGATGATGACTGATCCGATTGCCTTTAATATCTGTACCTCTTTCAGTGTCATAGAATTCATTCATTCATTCAATAATACTTATTGAGCACTTACTGTGTGCAGAGCACTGTACTAAGCACTTGGAAAGTACAATTCGGCAACAGATAGAGACAATCCCTACCCAACAACGGGCTCACAGTCTAGAACAGGGAGACAGACAACAAAACAAAACAAGTACACAGGCATCAATAGCAGATGGGGACGCTGAGGCCATGAGTTTCTTAACTCACCATTGTTAGGACTAAAACCCAAACCTGCACTCTTTCCATTACACCACTCTGGGGCCCAGATAGAGTCTTGCTCTGCTAGCCTCCAACAATCAATAGCATTTATTGAGCACTTGCTAGGTGCAGAGTACTAAACACTTGGGAGAGTACAATATAACAGAATTTGCACACTCATTCCCTGCCCATAATGAGCTTATTCATTCATTCATTCATTCAATCGTATTTATTGAGCATTCACTGTGTGCAGAGCACTGTTTTAAGCGCTTGGGAAGTACAAATCGGCAACATATAGAGACGGTCCCTATCCAACAACAGGCTCACAGTCTAGAAGAAGGGCTTACAGTCTAGAAGGGGAGATGGTCATTTCATATGACATTAATATTACTATGGCTCTAACTGACCCAAAGTTTTCCGGCCCTTCCACTACTGGGGTGCAGACTGAAACCCTCCTAAAATGCCACCTTCTCCAGGAGTCATTCATTACCTGACTGATCCCCGCTGCCCTGGTCCTCAGCCACTCTGAAGGACATATCTCCCCCTTACTAGAATGTGAGCCTGCTGTGGGCAGGGATTGTCTCTATTTGTTGCTGAATTGTACTTTCCAAACTCTTAGTACAGTGCTCTGCACACAGTAAGCGCTCAATTAATACATCTGAATGAATGAATATCAGTTTTTTTCACTTTTTTCTTGCAGATGCTTTTAATTAATTATGGTACTTGTTAAGCGCTTACTATGTGCCAAACACAGTTCTGACCTCTGGGGTAGACATAAGTTATTCAGGTTGAACACAGTCCCTGTCCCTCACTGGGCTCGCACTCTTATTCCCCATTTTATGGATGAGGTAACTGAGGCCCAGAAGTGAAGTGAATTGCCAAGATCAAGGTCACACTACAGACATGTGGCAGAGCCGGGATCAAAACCCAGATCCTTCTGACCCTCAGGCCCATGCTCTATCTACTAAGTCACCCTGCTTGTCAGTAATAATAATTGTGATATTTGTTAAGCACTTACTATGTGCCAGGCACTGAAGTAAGCGCTGGAGTCGATACAATCTAATCAGTTTGGAGCAGTCTGCCCCACATAGGGCTCACAATCTTAATTCACATTTTACAGATGAGGTAACTGATTTTTTTTTTAACCAAGCGTATCCATGGTTTTTCCTCTTGCTCCCATTATATGCAGTTTGGGTCTGCCTGTCTCCTCTATTAGATTGCAAGCTGGAGGGCAAAGGGGACTGCTTCTACTTGATTAAATGCTCCCACAATATCTAGTCCAGGGCTCAAGAGTGTAATGATGCTGAAATTCACTTCATAACAATCAAGACACAGTCACTGGCATATGTAATAGCAAAAAGCTAAAAAAAATTTACTCAAAGTTAGTACCTCCTTCAGTAGTTTAATGAGTCAGGTGAAGGCAGAATAGGTGTTCACTGTTAAGGAGGATGTAAAGACAGTTTGAATGCCTGTTGGAATCAGGTGCAATTTTGAAAGCAATTTTCCTGTGGAAAATTCCAATTTTGGCTCAAATCTTCATAGTTCAAATCAAACTCTAGGTACCAAGATAACCGAATCTTCCATGATTAATTGTCAGAAAAAGTACTATCAGTCAATCTGCGGTATGTATTGAGCACTTGCGGTATGCAGAGCGGTATTCAAAGTGCTTGGGAGAGTGCAATTCAACAGAGTTTTTAGGTGTGTTCCCTGCCCACAAAAAGCTTACTTTCTAGAGGGGGAACAGTTGCAAACCTCCCAATGTCAGTTAGTTAGTGTGTTACACATGGTCAGTGCCAGGAAGATGCAGGTAGATTTGATCTATACTGGTCTGGCCAGTATCAGTAATGAGATTTAAATAATAATAATAATAATTATGGTATTTGCTAAGCACTTACTTTGTGCCAGGCAGTCCCTGTCCCACATGGGGCTCACAGTCTTAATCCCCATTTTACAGATGAGGGAACCGAGACATAGTGAAGTGACTTGCCTAAGGTCACACAGTAGACGTGGCAGAGCTGGGATTAGAACCCATGACCTTCTGACTCCCGGGCCTGTGCTCTGTCCATGAGGCCATGCTGCTTCTCTTAAAGGCACTTATGCTACTAGAATCCTCCTTTGGACACCTCTTCTCCTGGAAATACTATTAAACCTTGTTTCTTTTCTGACAGAGTCCTCACCTGATTTTATTCCTGGATCTTTGATTCTTCTCATTGTCTTTCACTGACTCTTCCTCTGCCTCCTACTCTCTAACTGATCCTTCAGGGATCTGTTCTGGGTCCCCTTTTCAATCTATTCTCACTCCCTTGGGGAGCTTATCCACTCCCATAGCTTCAACTATCACTTCTACGTGAGTTACTTCCAAATTCACTTCCCCTTTCCTGACCTCTCTTTTTCTGCAGTCTTATATTTCCTTCTGGTTCCAGAATATCCCTACACATACATCCTGCCAACATCCTAAGCTCAATGTGTCCAGGACTGAACTCCTCATCCCAAATCCTTTCCTCCACCTAAGTTGCCCATCACCATTGACACTATCACCATCCCCACATTCTCTCAAACCCATAACCTTAGCATTTTCTTTGCTTTTTCCCTCTCTTGCATCCCCATATTCAGTCTATCACCAAATTCTGTTGGTTTTTCCTCCGCAACACTTCCAGAATCTTGCCTTTCTTCTCCATCCAAATGACCACCATTTTGGTGCATTTGTCCTCTCCCGATTTGACCACCACATCGTTGATCTCACTGATCTCTCCACTGCAGTTCATACTTCACTCTGCTGCCCAGATCACTTTTCTAAAATGTTGTTCTGCAGCTGTCTCCCTACTCCTCAAAAATCCTCTCTTTTCTCTACCATTCTTCTTCATTTTAAGCAGAAATTCCTGACCGTCTCCCTTAAGGCATTCAATCAGCTCTCTTCCGCCTACTTACCCAGTTTCCTATTCCATAACACCTCAACTCACATGCTTCATTCCTCTCAAGCCCACATACTCACTGAACTGCATTCTCATCTCTCCCCCATCCAGCGTCCTGATCACACCTTCCCTACTGCCTACAACTCTCTCCCCCTTCACATCTGGCAGACCATTACTTTCCCCTCTTCAAAGCCCTTCTGAAATCACATTTCTTTTAAGAGGTCTTAATAATGATGGTATTTGTTAAGCACTTACTATATGTCAAGCACTTTTCTAAGTATTGGGGTAGATACAAGCTAATCAGGTTGAACACAGACCCTGTCCCACATGAAGCTCACAGTCTTAACCCCCCATTTTACAGATGAGGCCTTACCCGATTAATTTATGATCTCTCCAATTTATATGCCTTTTACTGCCACTGTGGTGGCACCTAATAATAATAATTATAGTAATAATTGTGGTATTTGTTAAGCACCTACTACATGCCAAGCATAGTACTAAGGGCTGGGGTAGATACAAGATAATCAGGTCCCCACATGGGGCTCATAGTCTAAGTAGGACAGAGAACAGGTATTGAATCCCCATTTTGCGTATGAGGGAACTAAAGCACAGAGAAGTTAAGCGACTTGTCCAAGATCACACTGCAGGTATATGGTAGAGCTAGCATTAGAACACAGGTCCTCTGATTCCCAGCCCAGTGTTCCTTCCAATAGGCTATGCTGCTTCTCCTACTTAAGCACTTGAGTAATCATACCTCCCCCAAAGCACTTAAGTACATATCTTTATAGGCTGGTGCTTCCTCCTATCTCTAATTCATTATAGTGCCCGTCTCCCCCACAAGGTTGTAAACTTGAGGGTAGAGATCATGCCTACTGATTTTATTGTACTCCCCCAAGCACGTTTTATGGTACTTTGCACACACAGGTGCTCAATAAATAAAATTAATTGATTTATTGACAGAATTCTATTACCTCCTAGAATCTTGTGTGACAGAAGCTTGGGCTGGATGGATTATTGATTTGGCCCATGCCATTGCCCCTGCTTTTATAATTTTTAGACTACTTAGATTATGGGAATTATTCAAGGGACTGAATTGCAGATAGTTTGTTTTTTATGGTACTTGTTAAGTGCTTACCATGTATGAGGCACTGTACTAAACACTGGGATAGATCAATATAAATCAGGTTGGACACAGTTCCTGCCCCGCTTGAGGCTCACAGTCTAAATTAGAGGGAGGAGGATTTTGGGTTGTAGTAAGAAATCAGCAAGGTAAGATAGGAGGGGGTAAACTGAGTGATTTAAAGCTTATGGTAAGGAATTTTTGTTTGATGTGATGGTGGTTGGGCAAGCGCTGCAGGTTCTTGAAGAGTGGGGAAATGTTGACAACTTTGTTTAGAAAAATGATCGGGGTAGCAGAGTGAAGTATGGACTGGAGTGGGGAGAGACGGGGGCAGGGAAGTCAGTGAGGAGGCTGATGCAATAGTCAAGGTGGAGTAGCATAAATGCTTGGATTATCTTGGTAGCAGTTTGGATGGAGAAAAAAGGGCAGATTTTAGTGAAGTTGGGATTTGGTGGCAGATTGAGTATGAGGGTTGAGCAGGAGAGATGAGTCATGGATAATGCCAAGGTTAGGTAGAATGGTGTTGTTGTCTACAGTGATCAGAAAGTCAGGGGGAGGTCAGGGTTTGGGTGGGAAGATGAGGCATTCTATTTAGGATATGTTAAATTTGAGGTGTCATTGGGACATCCAAGTAGAGATGTCCTGAAGGTAGGAGGAAATGGAAGACTGCAGAGAAGGAGAGAGGTCAGGGCTGGAGAGGTATATTTAGGAGACTGTAGCTGAAGCCATGGGAGCGAATGAGTTCTCCAAGGGAGTGGAAGTAGATGGAGAATTGAAGGGGACCCAGAACTGTGCCTTGGGGGGACCCCATAGTTAGAGGGTAGGAGGCAGAAGTCTGTGAAAAGAGACTGAAAATGATGGACCAGATACAAAGAAGGAGAAACAGAAGAGAACAATGTCAGTGAAGCCAAGGTGCGATAATGTTTCCAGGAGGAGGGGGTGGTCCACAATGTCAAAGGCAGCTGAGAGGTCAAGGGCAATTAGGATGAATCTGGAAAGGAGATGACCTTAGAGAGGGCAGTTTCCATGGAGTGAAGGGCACAGAAGCCAGACTGGAGGGGGCCAAGGAGAGAATTGGAGGACAGGAAGTGGAGGAAACAGGTGTAGACAACTCACTCAAAGAGTTTTGAGAGGAAAGGCAGAAGGGAGATAGGGAGATAATTAGAGGGAACCATAGAGTCAAAGGGTTTTTTTAAGGATAGGGGATATATGGACATGTTTGAAAGCAGTGGGGAAGAAGCTACTGGAAAGTGAACAGTTGAAGATGGTGGTCAGGGAGGGAAGGAGGGAAAGGGATGAAACATATATAATACATATATATGTAATATACAAATATGTATACATGTAAAATGCTTCCTTAGCATTAATTTCTCTAAAACCATGGTTCTTTTCATCCTTTGAGGATTGATTATTTTCCCTTGTCAATCAATCAGTCATATTAATTGTGTCCTTACTCTGTGCCAAGCACTGTACTAAGTCCTGGGGAGAGTGCAATAGAGTTAGTAGGCAAGATCCTTCCCCTCAGGGAGCTTAACATCTAGCAAAAGACACAGACACTAAAATAAATTACATATAGAGGATGCAAAATAATTTAATAATAATAATGATGGTGCTTGTTAACTATTTACTATGTGTCAAGTACCATTTTTAGCTCTGGGGTAGGTACAAGTTAGTCAGGTTGGACTCAGTCCCTGTCCCACATGGGGCTCATGCTCTTTATCCTCATTTTACAGATGAGGCAACTGAGGCACAGAGAAGTTAAGTGACTTGTCCAAGATCACACAGCAGATATATGGTGGAGCTGGGAGTAGAACCCAGGTCCTTCTGACTTCTAGACCTGTGGGCTATCCACTAAGCCAAACTGCTTCTAGGGCTTCATAAGAACATAAGTGCTACTGTCAGTAACACCTACATGCTTAAGGGGTGAATATTATAATTCATAGATTAAAGGAAGGCTTCCTGAAGGAGATATGATATTTTGAAGATGGGGAGAGAGTAGTGGTTTGTTGGATGTGAAGGGGAAGGGAGTTCCATGCCAAAGCAAAACAAAGAAAAAAAATTCCAATATTCATCTTGATGTCCTCTTCATTTCAGGGTATATATTTAGGGCCCGGTACCCTCCATGCACCAGAGGTATATGGTCCCAGTACCCTCCATGTGACTTTGAGATTGGTGAAGTTTGGGGCATCAGAAGAGGCCCAGGACTCTAGAGGGACTTTTGGTGTGGGGCTTGGGCTCTGGTCCTGTGGACCCCTAGTTTCATGTTGGTCTTGGTTCCTTTTGCCTCCTAGGGGGATTTGACACTAAACCCAATTTAGAGGAAGCTAGATCTTTTCTTCCTTCAAAGCCAAAGATTTAAAGCTGCTTATTTCTGACTTCCAGCTGGGCACTGTTGAGAGAAGGAGGTCGGTTCAGGAGGTGAAGAAGGCTATCCTACCCCATAGACATGCTGAGAGCTGCCTGCGGTAGCCATCTCTTGACCTTCTAAATGCTTTCACGAACTTAACTTCCCATTTTGAAAAACACTTCTCTAGAAGGCCAAGCTGATTTGTACATTGGATAGCTCTGAATGAATTTGTTGTTATCTCTGAGTCACAACAGATTGTACTGGCAGGGAGGAACTAGAGCCAAGGCTTTTTTTTTCTTTTCTGCTTTTTGCTTTTTAAAAAAAGAGAGACCTTGGTAGACAGAAAAAAAAATAACCGAACTCAAAAATGTGTTTAAGACCTTCAGGTTTGCAGCAATGCCATCAACCAGTTCCTAAGAATCATATAGATTTTGAACCCGCATCTCTACAGAGAATAGGATGTTTTCAGAGTCTCTGAAATTTTGCAGCCATAGGTAGATTTAGGATATTGACAAAAACTGTCAAAAACACTAACAATAAAGCTTTACAGAATGCTTGGAGTTTTGAATTTAATTACACCTATCTTATTTTTAAACTATCATTTTCTTATTACCTTAAAATGTGTACCATCTAATTGAAGCGGGTACTATTATCATTAAAAGCATTGAAGTGCCTTTGTTTCTAAGAGTCAGATGGTCAAAGGAGACATAGCAAGGACCCTATGGCCAGAGAAACCATTGTCCCAGAGATTGAATGTATATGCAAATCAAATTAAATTGGCCAATCTTTATCAGTCATTAGTTATAATCAATCAATCGTATTTATTGAGCGCTTACTATGTGCAGAGCACTGTACTAAGCGCTTGGGAAGTACAAATTGGCATCACATAGAGACAGTCCCTACCCAACAGTGGGCTCACAGTCTAAAAGTTATAAAATATAATTTGTGTAAATTCAGTAGAGAACAAAGAAGGAAGCTGGCAAGACTTGTTCAATCGTATTTATTGAATGCTCACTGTGTGCAAAGCATTATACTAAGCCCTTGGGAGTATACAATACAACAATAAACAGACATATTCCCTCCCCACAGTGAGCTATATTACAGAAATAGTAATCCAGGGGACCTTCCTTAAGTCCTCATTTCCCCTAATTTTGTATGGTATGGTAGTTGTTAAGCACTTACTATGTGCTAGGCACTGTACAAAGCGCTGGGGTGGATACAAACTAATCAGGTTGGACACAGTCCCTGTCCCACATGGGACTCAGAGTCTTAATCTCTATTTTACAGATGAGTAGCTGAGATACAGAGAAGTTAAGTGACTTGTCCAAGGTCACACAGCCAACAAGTGGTGGGGCTGGATTAGAACCCAGGTCCTACCGATTCCCAAGCCCGTGCTCTATCCGCTAGGCCACACTGCTTCTCTAGTCCTTCTCCCTTGGGCCTCAACTATGAATTTGGATCTATACCCTTTAATCACTTGATATTTGCTCTCTGGCTCAGCCCCACAGCTATTATGCCTGTATCCATAGTTTATTTTAATGCCTTCCTACCCTTCTAGACCCTAAGCTCCTTGTGGGTAGGGAAAGTTTCTACCAACTCTGTTTTACTGTACTCTCCCAAGTGTTTATTACAGTGCTCTGCACACAGAAAGTGCTCAGTAAATACCATTGATTGATTGACTGATTGCTGAACATGCCACTAGTCTTCAGCCTTTTGCAAATGTTCAGCTTTTTAGCATTATGGATATTTGAAGGGAGGTATGTATGTTGTTCAATTCAACAGAGCCTTAATTTTTAGGCATACAGTAGATAACTTGGCAATACCAATCTTGCGATCCCAACTCAATCTCTTTGCTAACATCAAATTTCTGCCTAGTTTTTTTTCAGCAAAAGAGAGATATTTATTTCCCATCTGCAAATAAACTGGAAGGAGAACAAACACGCTACAATGGTGATCCTCGAGCTATGGCCCACACACTTTCTCAAGACACTGCAATGAATCATTGTATGAGCATTATAAAAAAATAAATTTGCCAATTTGGGGTTATTTTCATTGACTCCCAACGAATCCATCTGTTCCAGAAGTCCTTCTTTGAGTAACCCAGAACTACCTATTCCTCAGAAAAGCTTTGTACCTCGCTCATGTCAATACCAGGAACTGATGCTACCTATGTAGTCCATTTAAACTGCCCTACCAGAAGTCGTCTCCAGCTGGGTGCAGGCCCAAACTGCCATGGCTTGTCTCAGGCTTTAAAATTTTGAAAAATTCATCACCTCAAACAGGCAAGAAATAGAGTTGACTGTCTAAACTCTGTAAACCCAAATAGTGCCATCTACCATATAATTCCATTCCCCTGTGGGCAGTCAGTAAATGTTTGTCGATGATGATGATGGACAGTGATAACTATGGGGCTTTTTCTCTACTTCATTCAGTCATTCAATCATATTTATTGAGCACTTACTATGTGCAAAGCACTGTACTAAGCATTTGGGAGAGTACACTATAACAATATAGAATTGTTATAATTATTATGGTATTTGTTAGGTTCTTAAAGCTCTGTTCTAAGCACTGGGGTAGATCCTTTCTCTCCCCCTACTCCCCCTCTCCATCACCCCCCGCCTTACCTCCTTCCCTTCCCCACAGCACCTGTATATATGTATATGCTTGTACGTATTTATTACTCTATTTATTTTACTTGTACATATTTATTCTATTTATTTTATTCTGTTAATATGTTTTGTTCTCTGTCTCTGTCTCTGTCTCCCCCTTCTAGACTGTGAGCCCACTGTTGGGTAGGGACCGTCTCTGTATGTTGCCAACTTGTACTTCCCAAGCGCTTAGTACAGTGCTCTGCACACAGTAAGCGCTCAATAAATATGATTGAATGAACGAATGAACAATAAATAGACACTTTCCCTGCCCACAACGAGCTCACAGTCTAGAGGGGGAGAAAGACATTAATACAAGTAAATAAATAACAGACGTGTACTGATATATACATACGTGCTGTGGGGATGGGAGGGAGGATGAATGAAGGGAGCAAGTCAGGGTGATGCAGAGGGGAGTGGGAGAAGAGGAGAGGAGGGCTTAGTCAGGGAAGGCTTCTTGGAGGAGATGTGCCTTCAATAGGGCTTTGAAGTGGAGGAGAGCAATTATAGCAGCGTGGCTTAGTGGAAAGATACGACTGAATGAAAGAGCACAGGCTTGGGAATCAGAGGACATGGGTTCTAATCCCAGCTCCACCACTTGTCTGCTGTGTGACCTTGGGCAATCCACTTAACTTTTCTGTGCCTCAGTTACCTCCTCTGTAAAATGGGGATTAAAACCGTGAGCCCCTCGTGGGATAACCTGATTACCCTGTTTCTACCCCAGCAGTTAGAATAGTGCCTGGCACATGGTAAGCGCTTATGTCGAGTAGTGTGGTTTAGTGGCAAGAGAGGTCGTGGATTCTAATCCTGACTCCACCACTTGTCAGCTGTGTGACTTTGGGCAAGTCACTTCACTTCTCTGTGTCTCAGTTACCTCATCTGTAAAATGGGGATTAAGTCTGGGAGCCCCGTGTGGGACAATCTGATTATATTTACCCCAGTGCTTAGAACAGTGCTTAGCACAAAGTGCTTAATAAATACAATTATTATTATTATTATTATTATTTTATTATATGAGGAGGGAGGGCATTCCAGGCCAGAGGTAGGATGTGAGCGAGAGGTTGGGTTGGAGGTGAGATAGATGAGATTGAGATATTATTATTAGTATTCTAAAATACATTAGGAATCAACTACCACATCATTATGAAGTTCAATACCCAAAACTAGTGATGAGCATTAATTCGTAAAGTTAGATCAAATTAAAGTGAGAAGTTTTAAAATTCTTAAATTTGTTTACTTATTTCTCAGCTCCTTGTGGGCAAGGAACATATTGCACTCTCCAAAGCGCTTAGTACAGAGCTCTGCACCCAGTAAGTGCTCAGTAAATATGATCGATTGACATACTTTTTGCTGCAATTAGTGAACTTACTGCAGTGAAATTTCGAGATTGCTGCAGTAAACTTTTGAGATCTACATATCTATGGATATTATTTTTGATGCGCTATTTCTATGGTGGCTACTAGCCTATTTTTTAAAGGAATTGCAAATATTAAATTCTCCTGAATTGAAAGGATTTTTATCAGTTTTTTAATTGGGCTGAACTGAACTTCCAAAGTTTGCTGAAAATGTTGTGTCAACTAATGAGAAACAACCCTCTGCACACAAACGCCTGGGAGAGAACTGTCCTATTTAAATATAATCTAGATATACATCTCAAGAGCCCAATCAGGCATCTCAAGGCAGAAATCTACTTTCATGATCTTCTACCCTAACTAACCTACTCTCCCTTGGATTTTTATAACCTTTGGTTTTTGAATTTCACATCACAATGCCACCCCTATTGCCACACTACGTTTTCCTCAGTGATACCTAACACCGTTTCACCACGCAGACAAAAACTTGGAAACCACGGTTTAAGGAAACGACGGTATTTCAAGTGTCGCCCAGAGCTCTAACAATATCCTAAAAAATGCAAAGTATGTTTGTAGAGATCCCTTGTCATTTGTACTGTACAGCAGTGAGTCACCCTCCTTTTTGCCTAATATAGTCCCTCAAATAAAAATATTATTATTATTATTATTGGGTTAGTGCACTAGCGAAATTGGAAGGGCCTCCCACAGGTTGCTATTTCTCCTCCACTGCATCTCCACGAGTAAATTTGTGCCACGCCTCCTCCTTAGCAAATTGTTAATTGTGTCCCCCAAATATACCAGGGAAGGGCTAAAATCAGGTGACTTTTGGATTGGTCATAATGCATCATCATCATCAATCGTATTTATTGAGCGCTTACTATGTGCAGAGCACTGTGCTATGGGAAGTACAAATTGGCAACATCTAGAGACAGTCCCTACCCAACAGTGGGCTCACAGTCTAAAAGGGGGAGACAGAGAACAAAACCAAACATACTAACAAAATAAAATAAATAGAATAGATATGTACAAATAAAATAAATAAATAAATGGAGTAAAAAATATGTACAAACATATATACATATATACAGGTGCAGTGGTTCTCTCCCATGGTTTGCCGTCTAGGAGGGGGCGGGAGGAAATCTGAGTGAGAAGCAAACCTTGTCCCCCTAAACGGTGCCTAATTTGCCCGGGTAATGGCGCTGGGCACTCTCCCAACGCTTAGTGCAGTGCTCAGCGCGTTGTCAGTACTCAGTAAATGCCTGTGCACTCTCCCAACGCTTGGTACAGTGCTCTGTGTACTCTCCCAACGCTTGGTACACTGCTCTGCACACAGAGCTCCGTAAATACCTGTGTACTCTCCTAACGCTTAGAACAGTGCTCTGCACACAATCAGCGCTCAGTAAATATGCCTGTAGAGGCAGCATGGCATAGTGGAAAGAGCATGGGTTTGGGAGTCGGAGGATGTGGGTTCTAATGCTGCTTAACCACTTGTCGGCTGTGTGCCCTTGGGCAAGCCATTTAACTTCTCTGTGCCTGTGACCTCATCTGTAAAATGGGGAATAAGACCGTGAGCCCCACGTGGGGCAATCTGATGACCTTGAATCTACCCCAGCGCTTACCATCCCCCCCATTTTACCTCCTTCCCTTCCCCACAGCACCTGTATATATGTATATATGTTTGTACATATTTATTACTCTGTTTATTTATTTATTTATTTATTTATTTTATTTGTACATATCTATTCTATTTATTTTATTTTGTTAGTATGTTTGGTTTTGTTCTCTGTCTCCCCCTTTTAGACTGTGAGCCCACTGTTGGGTAGGGACGGTATATGTTGCCAATTTGTACTTCCCAAGCGCTTAGTACAGTGCTCTGCACATAGTAAGCGCTCAATAAATACGATTGATGATGATGATGATGATAGTAAGCGCATAACAAATGCCATCATTATTTCATTCATTCATTCAATCGTATTTATTGAGCAATTACTGTGTGCAGAGCACTGGACTAAGCGCTTGGGAAGTCCAAGTTGGCAACATCTAGGGACGGTCCCTACCCAACAGCGGGCTCACAGTCTAGAAGGGGGAGCCAAACAACAAAACATGTTAGGAAAATAAAATAAATAGAATACGTACAAATAAAATAACTAAACAGAGAAATTAATACGGACAAACATATATACAGGTGCTGTGGGGAGGGGAAGGAGGTAAGGCGGGAGACGGGAGGGGATAGGTTCAAACCCCGGGTCCGCCAATTGTCAGCTGTATAACTTTGGGCAAGTCACTTCACTTCTCTGTGCCTCAGTTCCCTCAGCTGGAAAATGGGGATTAAGACTGTGAGCCCCACGTGGGACAACCTGATCACCTTGGAACCTCCCCAGCGCTTAGAACAGTGCTTTGCACATAGTAAGCGCTTAATAAATGCCATTATTATTATCATTCTCTGTGCCTCAGTTCCCTCATCTGTAAAATGGGGATTAAGACTGAGCCCCACGTGGGACCTGATCACCCTGTAACCTCCCCAGCGCTTAGAACAGTGCTTTGCACATAGTAACCGCTTAATGCCATTATTTATTTTATTATTCTCCGTGCCTGTCATGTCATCCGTAAAGTGGGAATTAGGACCGTGAGCCCCACGTGGGCCAACCTGATTACCCTGTATCTACCCCGGTGCTTAGAGGAGTGCTTGACACATAGTAAGCGCTTAGCAAATACCATCTTTATTAATAATATTGACTGATGGAGTCTAGGCGAGCTCATCGCGGTGGGCTTATTTTAGCCCGGAGTAGTCATGCATTCATGGGGTCTATTCCTGGCTCCTCCACTTGTCTGCTGTGTGACCTTGGGTAAATGACTTGACTTCTCTGTGCCTCAGTGACCTACTCTGTAGAACGGGGGTGGCGATTGGGAGCCCCACGTGGGACAGGGCGTATGTCCAACCCACTTGGCTTGTATCCACCCCAGCGCTTAGCACAGTGCCTGGCACTTAGGAAGCGCTTAACAAGCACTGCAACTGTCATTCATTTCAAATGCATTTACGGAGCGCCTACTGCGTGCGGAGTACTGTAGAGAAGCAGCGTGGCTCAGCGGAAAGAGCCCGGGCTTTGGAGTCAGAGGTCGTGGGTTCAAATCCCGACTCCGCCAATTGTCAGCTGTGTGACTTTGGGCAAGTCGCTTCACTTCTCTGTGCCTCAGTGACCTCATCTGTCAAATGGGGATGAAGACTGTGAGGCCCCCCGTGGGACAACCTGATCACCTTGTAACCTCCCCAGCTCTCAGAACAAGGCTTTGCACATAGTAATTGCTTAGAGAAGCAGCGTGGCTCAGTGGAAAGAGCCCGGGCTTTGGAGTCAGAGGTCATGGGTTCAAATCCCGGCTCTGCCACTTGTCAGCTGTGGGACTTTGGGCAAGTCACTTCACTTCTCTGGGTCTCAGTTACCTCATCTGGAAAAAGGGATAATAATAATAATAGCATTTATTAAGCGCTTTCTATGTGCAAAGCCCTGTTCTAAGCGCTGGGGAGGTTACAAGGTGATCAGGTTGTCCTACGGGGTGCTCACAGTCTCAATCCCCATTTTACAGATGAGGGAACTGAGGCACAGAAAAGTGACTTGCCCAAAGTCACATAGCTGACAATTGGCAGAGTTGGGATTTGAACCCACGTCCTTCTGACTCCAAAGCCCGTGCTCTTTCCCCTGAGCCACACTGCTTCTCAGGGACGAAGACTGTGAGCCCCCCGTGGGACAACCTGATCACCTTGTATCCTCCCCAGCGCTTATAACAGTGCTCTGCACATAGTAAGCGCTTAATAAATGCCGTTATTATCACTAATAAATAATGTATCATTATATTATAACGTGTTATATAATTATAAAATTATATAATTAATTAATAATTATATATTATAATATATTGTATAATAATGGCATTTGTTAAGCGCTTACCATGTGCAGAGCACTGTTCTAAGCGCTGTATTATTATTACTAAGCGCTGGCACCGTTCTAAGCGCTAGTCGGAGGAGGGAGAGAGTTCATTCATTCAATCACTCAATCGTATTTATTGAGCGCTTACCGCGTGCACAGCACTGTACTAAGCGCTCGGGAAGTACAAGTTGGGAACATATAGAGACGGTCCCTACCCAACAGTGGGCTCACAGTCTGCTTACTGCGTGCAGAGCACTGTACTAAGCGCTCGGGAAGTACAAGTTGGCAACATATAGAGACGGTCCCTACCCAAGTGGGCTCACAGTCGTCAGCTTACTGTGTGCAGAGCACTGTACTAAGCGCTTGGGAAGTACAAGTTGGCAACATATTAAAGACGGTCCCTACCCAACAGTGGGCTCACAGAGCACTGTACTAAGCGCTCGGGAAGTACAAGTTGGCAACATATAAAGACGGTCCCTACCCAACAGTGGGCTCACGGAGCACTGTACTAAGCGCTCGGGAAGTACAAGTTGGCAACATATAGAGACGCTCCCTACCCAACAGCGGGCTCACAGTCTGCTTACTGTGTGCAGAGCACTGTACTAAGCGCTCAGGAAGTACAAGTTGGCAACATATAGAGACGCTCCCTACCCAACAGTGGACTCACAGAGCACTGTACTAAGCGCTCGGGAAGTACAAGCTGGCAACATATAGAGACGCTCCCTTCCCAACAGTGGGCTCACAGAACACTGTACTAAGCGCTCGGGAAGTACAAGTTGGCAACATATAGAGACGGTCCCTACCCAACGGTGGGCTCGCAGTCTGCTTACTGCGGGCACAGCACTGCACTAAGCGCTCGGGAAGTGCAAGTTGGCAACATCTAGAGACGGTCCCTACCCAACAGTGGGCTCACAGTCGTCAGCTTACTGTGTGCAGAGCACTGTACTAAGCCCTTGGCAACATATAGAGACGGTCCCTACCCAACAGTGGCCTCACAGAGCACTGTACTAAGCGCTTGGCAACATATAGAGACGGTCCCTACCCAACAGTGGGCTCACAGAGCACTGTACTAAGCGCTTGGGAAGTACAAGTTGGCAACATACAGAGACGGTCCCGACCCAACAGTAGGCTCGCAGAGCACTGTACTAAGCGCTCGGGAAGTACAAGTTGGCACCATATAAAGACCGTCCCTACCCAACAGCGGGCCCCCCCCATTTACCTCCTTCCCTTCCCCACAGCACCTGTATATATGTATATATGTTTGTACATATTTATTACTCTATTTATTTTACTTGTACATATCTATTCCATTTATTTTATTTTGTTAGTATGTTTGGTTTTGTTCTCCGTCTCCCCCTTTTAGACTGTGAGCCCACTGTTGGGTAGGGACCGTCTCTACATGTTGCCAACTTGTACTTCCCAAGCGCTAAGTACAGTGCTCTGCACACAGTAAGCGCTCGATATATACGATTGATGATGCTTACTGCGTGCAGAGCACTGTACTAGGCGCTCGGGAAGTACAAGTTGGCAACATACAGAGACGGTCCCTACCCAACAGTGGGCTCACAGAGCACTGTACTAAGCGCTCGGGAAGTACAAGTTGGCAACAAATAGAGACGCTCCCTACCCAACGGTGGGCTCACAGTCCGCTTACTGCGTGCAGAGCACTGTACTAAGCGCTCGGGAAGTACAAGCTGGCAACATATAGAGACGGTCCGTACCCAACGGTGGGCTCACAGTCTGCTTACTGCGTGCGGAGCAGTGCACTAAGCGCTCGGGAAGTACAAGTTGGCAACATATAAAGACGGTCCCTACCCAACAGTGGGCTCACAGAGCACTGTACTAAGCGCTCGGGAAATACAAGTTGGCAACAAATAGAGACGCTCCCTACCCAACAGTGGGCTCACAGTCGTCAGCTTACTGCGTGCAGAGCACTGTACTAAGCGCTCGGGAAGTACAAGTTGGCAACAAAGAGACGCTCCCTACCCAACGGCGGGCTCACAGTCTGCTTACTGTGTGCAGAGCACTGTACTGAGCGCTTGGGAAGTACAAGTTGGCAACATATAGAGACGGTCCCTACCCACCAGTGGGCTCATTCATTGAGCGCTTACTGTGTGCAGAGCACTGTACTAAGCGCTCGGGAAGTACAAGTTGGCAACAAACAGAGACGCTCCCTACCCAACGGCGGGCTCACAGTCTGCTTACTGTGTGCAGAGCACTGTACTGAGCGCTTGGGAAGTACAAGTTGGCAACATATAGAGACGGTCCCTACCCACCAGTGGGCTCATTTATTGAGCGCTTACTGTGTGCAGAGCACTGTACTAAGCGCACGGGAAGTACAAGTTGGCAACAAACAGAGACGCTCCCTACCCAACGGCGGGCTCACAGTCTGCTTACTGTGTGCAGAGCACTGTACTGAGCGCTTGGGAAGTACAAGTTGGCAACATATAGAGACGGTCCCTACCCACCAGTGGGCTCATTTATTGAGCGCTTACTGTGTGCAGAGCACTGTACTAAGCGCACGGGAAGTACAAGTTGGCAACAAACAGAGACGCTCCCTACCCAACGGCGGGCTAACAGTCTGCTTACTGTGTGCAGAGCACTGTACTGAGCGCTTGGGAAGTACAAGTTGGCAACATCTAGAGACGGTCCCTACCCAACAGTGGGCTCACAGTCGTCAGCTTACTGCGTGCAGACCACTGTACTAAGCGCTTGGCAACATACAGAGACGGTCCCTACCCAACAGTGGGCTCACAGAGCACTGTACTAAGCGCTCGGGAAGTACAAGTTGGGAACATATAGAGACGGTCCCTACCCAACAGTGGGCTCACGGAGCACTGTACTAAGCGCTCGGGAAGTACAAGTTAACAACATATAGAGACGGTCCCTACCCAACAGTGGGCTCACAGTCTGCTTACTGTGTGCAGAGCACTGTACTGAGCGCTCGGGAAGTACAAGTTAACAACATATAGAGACGGTCCCTACCCAACAGTGGGCTCACAGAGCACTGTACTAAGCGCTCGGGAAGTACAAGTTGGCAACATATAAAGACGGTCCCTACCCAACAGTGGACTCACAGAGCACTGTACTAAGCGCTCGGGAAGTACAAGTTGGAAACATATGGAGACGGTCCCTACCCAACAGCGGGCTCACAGTCGTCAGCTTACTGTGTGCATAGCACTGTACTAAGCGCTCGGGAAGTACAAGTTGGCAACACATAGAGACGCTCCCTACCCAACAGTGGGCTCACAGTCTGCTTACTGTGTGCAGAGCACTATACTGAGCGCTTGGGAAGTACAAGTTGGCAACAGATAGAGACGGTCCCTACCCAACAGTGGGCTCACAGTCGTCAGCTTACTGCGTGCAGACCACTGTACTAAGCGCTTGGCAACATACAGAGACGGTCCCTACCCAACAGTGGGCTCACAGAGCACTGTACTAAGCGCTCGGGAAGTACAAGTTGGGAACATATAGAGACGGTCCCTACCCAACAGTGGGCTCACGGAGCACTGTACTAAGCGCTCGGGAAGTACAAGTTGGAAACATATGGAGACGGTCCCTACCCAACAGCGGGCTCACAGCCTGCTTACTGCGTGCAGAGCACTGTACTAAGCGCTTGGCAACATATAGAGACGGTCCCTACCCAACAGTGGACTCACAGAGCACTGTACTAAGCGCTCGGGAAGTACAAGTTGGAAACATATGGAGACGGTCCCTACCCAACAGCGGGCTCACAGCCTGCTTACTGCGTGCAGAGCACTGTACTAAACGCTCGGGACGTACAAGTTGGAAACATATAGAGACGGTCCCTACCCAACAGTGGGCTCACGGAGTACTGTAGTAAGCGCTCGGGAAGTACAAGCTGGCAACATATAGAGACGGTCCCTAGTGAAAACACGGGGGTGCGGGGCCAGCCCGGTTGGCAGGTAGGAGTCCAAGCGAGACGGGTCACCGGGGTTTCATTTCAGGGCGGGGTTTCGCACGGTCTCCTCCCTTTCTGCCCGGCTCTGTCCCCCCCCCCCCGCCACCGCCACGACGGCCCACGTCACAACGGAATAGGGCCGGACCTCCCTCCGTCCCTCCCTCCTTCCCTCCGTCCGTCCCGACCGAGCCCGTCACGCAGCAGAGACGCGCGCGTCCCGTCCTCCCCTCCCGCCCTCCCGCCCGTCACTGCCGCCGCCGCCGCCCCCGCCGAGGGGAGGAGCCCGACGGCGGGGCCACGTGACGGGTGGCGGCCAATGAGGCGGCGCCTTCTCGCGGGAGGGGGCGTGTCCCGGGGCGAGGGGGCGTGGCCTCGGAGGGGAGGGGGAGGGAGAGGGGACGCCGCCGCCGAGGCCGCCGCCGCCGCCGCCGCCGCAGCCCCTGCGCGCCTGCCGAAGGACACGCGCCGTCCGGGAGGCCTCCCCGGAGGAGGCGGCGGGAGGAGGCAGCAGCAGCAGCAGCAGTAGCCGGGGCGGGGGGTGCTGCTGCTGCTGCTGCTGCTCGGTGCGGGGGCGCGGCGGCGGCCGCTCCAGCCATGCCGAATAAAAACAAGAAGGAGAAAGTGAGTCCGGGGGACCGTCGCCTGGATCCGTCCGGGTTGGGGGGGGTGAGCTGGGCGGATGGTGATCGATCGATCGATCAATCGTATTTATTGACTGCGCGCAGAGCCCTGGGCTGAGCGCTCGGGAAGGACCAAGTTGGCAACATCTAGGGACGGCCCCTACCCAACGGTGGGGATGATGATGTTCATTCATTCATTCCTATTTATGAATGATACGTAGATATGTTGGTACCTATTAGTTACTCTATTTATTTTATTCATTTATTCATTCAATCAATCGTATTTATTGAGCGCTGACCGCGCGCGGAGCACTGGACTGAGCGCTCGGGAAGGACCAAGTTGGCAACATCTAGAGACGGCCCCTACCCAACGGTGGGGATGATGATGTTCATTCATTCCGTCCTATTTATGAATAATATGTAGATATGTTTGTACATATTTCTCTATTTTATTCATTCAATCAATCAATCGTATTTATTGAGCGCTGACTGCGCGCGGAGCACTGGACTGAGCGCTCGGGAAGGACCAAGTTGGCAACATCTAGAGACGGCCCCTACCCAACAGTGGGGATGATGATGTTCATTCATTCCGTCCTATTTATGAATGATACGTAGATATGTTGGTACCTATTAGTTACTCTATTTATTTTATTCATTTATTCATTCAATCAATCGTATTTATTGAGCGCTGACTGCGCGCGGAGCACTGGACCGAGCGCTCGGGAAGGACCAAGTTGGCAACATCTAGAGACGGCCCCTACCCAACGGTGGGGATGATGATGTTCATTCATTCCGTCCTATTTATGAATAATATGGAGATATGTTTGTACATATTTATTACTCTATTTTATTCATTCATTCGTTCAATCAATCGTATTTATTGAGCGCTGACCGCGCGCAGAGCACTGGACTGAGCGCTCGGGAAGGACCAAGTTGGCAACATCTAGGGACGGCCCCTACCCAACGGTGGGGATGATGATGTTCATTCATTCATTCCTATTTATGAATAATATGGAGATCTGTTTGTACATATTTATTACTCTATTTTATTCATTCATTCGTTCAATCAATCGTATTTATTGAGCGCTGACCGCGCGCAGAGCACTGGACTGAGCGCTCGGGAAGTACCAAGTTGGCAACATCTAGAGACGGCCCCTACCCAACAGTGGGGATGATGATGTTCATTCATTCATTCCTATTTATGAATGATACGTAGATATGTTGGTACCTATTAGTTACTCTATTTATTTTATTCATTTATTCATTCAATCAATCGTATTTATTGAGCGCTGACCGCGCGCAGAGCACTGGACTGAGCGCTCGGGAAGGACCAAGTTGGCAACATCTAGAGACGGCCCCTACCCAACGGTGGGGATGATGATGTTCATTCATTCCGTCCTATTTATGAATAATATGTAGATCTGTTTGTACATATTTATTACTCTATTTTATTCATTCATTCGTTCAATCAGTCGTATTTATTGAGCGCTGACTGCACGCGGAGCACTGGACTGAGCGCTCGGGAAGGACCAAGTTGGCAACATCTAGAGGCGGCCCCTACCCAACAGTGGGGATAATGATGTTCATTCATTCATTCCTATTTATGAATGATACGTAGATATGTTGGTACCTATTAGTTACTCTATTTATTTTATTCATTTATTCATTCAATCAGTCGTATTTATTGAGCGCTGACTGTGCGCGGAGCACTGGACTGAGCGCTCGGGAAGGACCAAGTTGGCAACATCTAGGGACGGCCCCTACCCAACGGTGGGGATGATGATGTTCATTCATTCATTCCTATTTATGAATAATATGTAGATCTGTTTGTACATATTTATTACTCTATTTTATTCATTCATTCGTTCAATCAGTCGTATTTATTGAGCGCTGACTGCGCGCGGAGCACTGGGCTGAGCGCTCGGGAAGGACCAAGTTGGCAACATCTAGAGACGGCCCCTACCCAACAGTGGGGATGATGATGTTCATTCATTCCGTCCTATTTATGAATAATATGTAGATATGTTTGTACATATTTCTCTATTTTATTCATTCAATCAATCAATCGTATTTATTGAGCGCTGACTGCGTGCGGAGCACTGGACTGAGCGCTCGGGAAGCACAAGTTGGCAACATCTAGAGACGGCCCCTACCCAACAGTGGGGATGATGATGTTCATTCATTCCGTCCTATTTATGAATAATACGTAGATATGTTTGTACCTATTCGTTACTCTATTTTATTTATTTATTCATTCAATCAGTCGTATTTATTGAGCGCTGACCGCGCGTAGAGCACTGGACTGAGCGCTCGGGAAGGACCAAGTTGGCAACATCTAGAGACGGCCCCTACCCAACAGTGGGGATGATGATGTTCATTCATTCCGTCCTATTTATGAATAATACGTAGATATGTTTGTACCTATTCGTTACTCTATTTTATTTATTTATTCATTCAATCAGTCGTATTTATTGAGCGCTGACTGCGCGCGGAGCACTGGACTGAGCGCTCGGGAAGGACCAAGTTGGCAACATCTAGAGACGGCCCCTACCCAACAGAGGGGATGATGATGTTCATTCATTCCGTCCTATTTATGAATAATACGTAGATATGTTTGTACCTATTCGTTACTCTATTTTATTTATTTATTCATTCAATCAGTCGTATTTATTGAGCGCTGACCGCGCGCAGAGCACTGGACTGAGCGCTCGGGAAGGACCAAGTTGGCAACATCTAGAGACGGCCCCTACCCTACAGTGGGGATGATGATGTTCATTCATTCATTCCTATTTATGAATAATATGTAGATATGTTTGTACCTATTCGTTACTCTATTTATTTATTTTATTCAGTCATTCATTCAATCAATCGTATTTATTGAGCGCTGACTGCGCGCAGAGCACTGGACTGAGCGCTCGGGAAGGACCAAGTTGGCAACATCTAGAGACGGTCCCTACCCAACAGTGGGGATGATGATGTTCACTCATTTATTCCGTCCTATTTGTGAATAATATGTATATCTGTTTGTACCTATTCATTACTCTATTTTATTCAGTCATTCATTCAATCAATCGTATTTATTGAGCGCTGACTGCGTGCAGAGTACTGGACTGAGCGCTCGGGAAGTACCAAGTTGGCAACATCTAGAGACGGTCCCTACCCAACAGTGGGGATGATGATGTTCATTCATTACGTCCTATTTATGAATAATATGGATATGTTTGTACCTATTCATTACTTTATTTTATTCATTCATTCAATCAATCGTATTTCCTGAGCGCTGACTGCGTGCAGAGCACTGGGCTGAGCGCTTGGGAAGTACAAGTTGGCAACATCTAGAGACGGTCCCTACCCAACAGTGGGGATGATGATGGCATTTGTTCATTCATTCCGTCCTATTTATGTATATCTGTTTGTACCTATTCATTACTCTATTTATTTTATTCAGTCATTCATTCAATCAATCGTATTTATTGAGCGCTGACTGCGCGCAGAGCACTGGACTGAGCGCTTGGGAAGTACAAGTTGGCAACATCTAGAGACGGTCCCTACCCAGCAGTGGGGATGATGATGTTCATTCATTCATTCATTCCTATTTATGAATAATATGGAGATATGTTTCTACCTATTCGTTACTCTATTTTATTCATTCATTCAATCAATCAATCGTATTTATTGAGCGCTGACTGCGTGCAGAGCACTGGACTGAGCACTCGGGAAGTACAAGTTGGCAACATCTAGAGACGGTCCCTACCCAACAGTGGGGATGATGATGTTCATTCATTCCGTCCTATTTATGAATAATATGGATATATGTTTGTACCTATTCATTACTCTATTTATTTTATTCATTCATTCAATCAGTCGTATTTATTGAGCGCTGCCTGTGCGCAGAGCACTGGACTGAGCACTCGGGAAGTACAAGTTGGCAACATCTAGAGACGGTCCCTACCCAACAGTGGGGATGGTGGTGGTGATGGCATTTGTTCATTCATTCATTCCGTTCTATTTATGAATAATATGTATATATTATACATATTAGCATATGCATAGCATATGCATAGCATAGTTTATATGCTATAGCATAGCATAGCATATGCATAGCATAGCATTATACATATGTATATATTATACATATAAGCGCTTAGTACAGTGCTCTGCACATAGTAAGCGCTCAATAAATACGATTGATGATGATATATGTTTGTACCTATTCATTACTCTATTTATTTTATTCATTCATTCAATCAATCGTATTTACTGAGCGCTGACTGTGTGCAGAGCACTGGACTAAGCACTCGGGAAGTACAAGTTGGCGACATCTAGAGACGGTCCCTACCCAACAGTGGGGATGATGATGTTCATTCATTCATTCCGTCCTATTTATGAATAATACGTATATATGTTTGTACATATTCGTTACTCTATTTATTTTATTCATTCATTCATTCAATCAATCAATCATATTTATTGAGCGCTGACTGTGTGCAGAGCACTGGACTGAGCGCTTGGGAAGTACAAGTTGGCAACATCTAGAGACGGTCCCTACCCAACAGTGGGGATGATGATGATGATGACATTTCAACCAATCGTATTTATTGAGCGCTTACTGTGTGCAGAGCACTGGACTGAGCGCTTGGGAAGTACAAGTTGGCAACATCTAGAGACGGTCCCTACCCAACAGTGGGGATGATGATGATGGCATTTGTTCATTCATTCATTCCGTCCTATTTATGAATAATATGTATATATGTTTGCGCATTTTTATTACTCTATTTATTTTATTCATTCATTCATTCAATCAATCATATTTATTGAGCGCTTACTGTGTGCAGTACACTGGACTAAGCGCTTGGGAAGTACAAGTTGGCAACATCTAGAGACAGTCCCTACCCAACAGTGGGAATGGTAATGATGATGGCATTTGTTCATTCATTCATTCCGTCCTATTTATGAATAATATGTATATATGTTTGTACATATTCATTACTCTTTATTTTATTCATTCATTCAATCAATCGTATTTATTGAGAGCTTACTGTGTGCAGAGCACTGTACTAAGCACTTGGGAAGTACAAGTTGGCAACATAGATATATATAGTATATATATATATACACTATATATAGTAAAACATATATTTTACTTGTACATATCTATTCTATTTATTTTATTTTGTTAGTATGTTTGGTTTTGTTCTCTGTCTCCCCCTTTTAGACTGTGAGCCCACTGTTGGGTAGGGACTGTCTCTATATGTTGCCAACTTGTACTTCCCAAGCGCTTAGTGCAGTGCTCTGCATCATCATCAATCGTATTTATTAAGCGCTTACTGTGTGCAGAGCACTGTACTAAGCGCTTGACACAGTAAACGCTCAATAAATACAATTGATTGATGATGATGGTATTTAAGTGCTCGCTAGGTGCAAAGCGCTGTTCTAAGCGCTGGGGAGATTACAAGGTGATCAGGTGGCCCCCACCGGGGGGGGGGGGGGTGGGGCTTACAGTTCCAATCCCCGTTTTACAGATGAGGGAACTGAGGGTCAGAGAAGTGAAGTGACTTGCCCAGAGTCACACAGCTGACAGTTGGTGGAGCCAGGATTTGAACCCATGACGTCTGACTCCAAAGCCTGTGCTGTTTCCACTGAGCCACGCTGCTTCTTTACTTCCCAAGCGCTTAGTACAGTGCTCTGCACACAGTAAGCACTCAATAAATACGATTGATTGATTCTTTATTGAGCGCTTACTGTGTGCAGAGCGCTGTACTAAGCGCTGGGGAAGTACAAGTTGGGTTAAGCACTTACGATGCGCAGAGCACTGTTCTAAGCGCTGGGGGGGATCTCTTCAAAGCCCAACTGAGAGCTCACCTCCTCCAGGAGGCCTTCCCAGACTTCTAGACTGTGAGCCCACTGTTGGGTAGGGACCGTGTCTGTATGTTGCCAACTTGTACTTCCCAAGCGGTTAGTACATTGCTCTGCACACAGTAAGCACTCAATAAATGAGCCCACTGTTGGGAAGTGACCATCTCTATATGTTGCCAACTTGTACTTCCCAAACGCTTAGTACAGTGCTCTGCATACAGTAAGTGCTCAATAAATGAGCCCTCTGTTGGGTAGGGACCGTCTCTCTATGTTGCCAACTTGTACTTCCCAAGCGCTTAGTCCAGTGCTCTGCACACAGTAAGCGCTCAATAAATGAGCCTACTGTTGGGTAGGGACCGTCTCTATATGTTGCCAACTTGTACTTCCCAAGCGCTAAGTACAGTGCTCTGCACACAGTAAGTGCTCAATAAATGCGATTGAATGAATGAATGAGCCCCCTCCTCCCCCTCCCCATTCCCCCGCCTACCTCCTTCCCCTCCCCACAGCACCTGTGTATATATGTTTGTACATATTTATTACTCTATTTTACTTGCACATATTCTATTTATTTTATTTTGTTAATATGTTTTGTTTTGTTGTCTGTCTCCCCCTTCTAGACTGTGAGCCCGCTGTTTAGTAGGGACCGTCTCTATATGTTGCCAACTTGTACTTCCCAAGCGCTTAGTACAGTGCACTGCACACCGTAAGCGCTCAATAAATACGATTGAATGAATGATCAAGTTGTCCCACGTGGGGCTCACAGTCTTCATCCCCGTTTTACAGATGAGGGAACTGAGGCTCAGAGAAGTTAAGTGACTTGCCCAAGGTCACACAGCAGACGTGGCGGAGTCGGGATTCGAACCCATGACCTCTGACTCCAAAGCCCGTGCTCTTTCCACTGAGTCACGCTGCTTGGAAGGAAGGCGGGGAGGCCCCCCCCCGCCTCCCACCCCCCAACTTCCATTGCCCAGCGTAGCGTGGCTGGGGGGGGGGGGAGTCGAACGAGGTTGCCCTGCACCCCCATTCCTCAGTCATTCAATCATATTGAGCGCTTACTCTGTGCAGAGCACTGTGCTAAGCGCCTAGGGCAGTATAATGCAGCGATAGAGGCAATCCCTGCCCACAACGGGCTCACAGTCTAGAGGCGGGGAGGCAGACACCAATACAAGTAAGCAGACATGAATAGAAATAAATGAAATGACAGATCCCCAAGTGCTGCGGGGCGGGGAGAGGGGGGAAGAGGAAAAGGGGGCTTAGTCTGGGAAGGCTTCTTGGAGGAGATGGGATTTTAATTAGGTTCCTCCTACACCCCCATCTGCCCCCACCCCCAAACAAGCCGCAGATGTGCCAAATAGGAGCTCGAAGGGAGGAGGGGAGCAGTAGTAGTTGCCCACTTCTCTCTTTTTTGCCCCCCATTTTCTCTCCTCTCCCCATTTTCATCCCTCCCCCCATTTTCACCCCTCTATTTGTACCACTCCCCCCATTTCTACCCCTCCCCTCCGCCCCCTAACCATCTATTTTTCCTCCCCCCCGACCGCTCAGGACCAAAGGCCAGGGACAGCTGCACCTCTTAGGAGGGGTGAGGAGCTAAAAAGGCGGGGTGCAGAAAAGTCGGGGTGAATTGGGGGAGCCTTAGGCAGCTCCTAATCCGCCCCCGCAACCCAGGAAGCACTGAAAGCCGTAAGAGTTGAGGAAATTGAAGGATGCGAGAGGCCGCTGAGATGTCCTGGGTTATGCCTGGGGAGGGTGATGGAGAAGGTGCAGCAACGTTGAGTGGGGGCCTGAAGGATGGGGGAATTTTGCAGGCTGGAGAGGGAGGTGATTTATTTAAGAAGGGAGCCGTACACCCTGCTCATAAAATTTCACTTACGGATCCTATCTTTCTGGTGAGCTGTCAGGCTTCGTGTTTCTAAAGCGTTTTGTTTTCTTCCAAAGAAAGGCATTCTAGGGCTGTAAAGTACTATTATTATCCTGGGTTGTGATGTGTACGTGCTTTGCATTGGCTTTTTTTTTTATTTTGGATTGCTCGATTGAGTTTCAGGTTCTGCAACATGTCAGTATCCCCTTAGAATCTTAGAGAAGTCGAGGGAGAAGGGGACTGTTGCAACGTTTCAATGTCCCCTTAGGCTGTGAGCCCGTTGTTGGGTAGCGACCGTCTCTATATGTTGCCAACTTGTACTTCCCAAGCGCTTAGTACAGTGCTCTGCACACAGTAAGCGCTCAAATATGAATGAGTGAATGTAGGATCTTGGAACAGAGGGGTTGTGGGACAAGGGGAGTGTGTTGTAGTGGTTTTGCTTATTTTTTTTCCTATAACACTACCTTTTCATTTTCATTTTGTGTTTAACTTCTCTTTTGTACACTTTGCCCCCACCAGTTAGTGAAGCTGGTTATGCGTCTTTCTGTCTCATTACAAAGTGAACTGAATGCTAATGGACAACAATGTAGATGTTATTAAAATATGACACAGTTGTAAAAGTAAATACTTGTTCTTAGCCTTAACAATTGAGCATACTGGGCATTTTGATTTGTGTCCAACTCAGATGTGCTAAACTTGTTGGTCTTAACTTTTCCTTCCAGGAACCAGCCAAATCTGGAAAAGGTGGGAAAAGTGGAAAAGAAGGACCCGATAATTCAGAACATGAGGTAAGCAGGTTTTCAAGTATTTCCTCTTTAATTGTTGTACCGGGCTCTAACTCAAATTAAAAAAAAACCTACAGAGTGACAGCCCAGAATGCTTAAAATGTTTCTGCAAATGAGATTACAGTTCTGTCTCGTGTGTTCTGCCATTTATAGTTATATGAAATCAGGTAAATGTCCTTAAACCTTACAAAGATGGCCTTTTAATGAAAGCTTGCTCTGATTATAGAATTCTGAACCACAATTCTCCTCCTCTCTTCTACCCACCCCCACCCCAGAACACACATTTAGTAAACCGATTCTGTTCTTGCCCCTCACTCTCTTTAGTGTACATGTTGGTATTGTTTCTGTCAGTCACTGAGGCATGTTGGTTTGGCACATGTTCCACTTATCCATCTTACTACTTGCTTTCCTCAGCTGCTGGACCCTATTTCTTTTTCAGCTGTCAGGCCCCTCTATCAGCTGTTGATCCTCCTTGTTTTTTCTTTGCACTTTTTCCCCTTCATACTCTCCTTCAGCTGCCCATCCTCAGTTTTCAGCTGTTAGGGTGACTCTCTTGTGCCAGGTCTTTCTTTCACCTGCCCCTTCTCACTCTCTGTCAAGAAACTTATTTCTTTTGTATATCTCCTTGGGCTTTTAGGAAGGGGTTGCATTCTTGTATCCCCCCGACTAGTATTCTTCCATTCAATCTTTTATTTTATAATTGTTTTTCTTGACTCTCATCACATCGATTTAACTGCTGAAAAGGACCTGGTTTAGATGGCAGCCCTCTTCAGTTCAGTGCTCTCGGTAGCTGCCCATTATGGCTACTGTTCTCGCCACAAAGCAGGTTTCTCATTTTGCAAGTGTCATTCACACCCATTTTAACCGAACTAGAATCAATTGAAATTACTTTGGGAAGCAGTTGTCTATAACTTGGAATTGCTTGCTTTGTAGCATGGTGTCTAGGTAAATTGATTTAGATAAAATTGCTTTAGTTAATCGCTGCCCAGAGTCCAGCCTGGGTTTCTTCAGCGTGATTCTTTATACCTATGAAGCTGGTTCCCTAGTTACACCCAGAATTTGCTGTGGTGATAATTGGTGCCCCTCGCCACTTGATCAATCAATCAATGGTATTTATTGAGCACTTAGCGTGTGCAGAGCACTGTACTAAGTGCTCGGAAGAGTACAGTATAACCAATTTGGTAGACACATTCCCTGCCCACTGGGAACGTACAGTCTAGAAGGGGAGATAGACATTAAAATAAATAATGGATATGTACATAAATGCCTTGGGGCTGAGAGTGGGGTGAATATCAAGTGCATAGATGATGCAGAAGGGAGAGGGAGTAGCAGAAATGAGGGCTTACTTGGGGAAGGCTTTTTGGAGGAGATAGGATTTTAATAAAGTTGGGAAATGGTGATCTGTTGTGTATATAAAGGGAGAGGCAGTTCATAGGATGTAGGCACCGGGTCAGTAGCGAGATGGACAAGATTGAAGGTACACAAGGACCTGGGTTCTAATCCCAGCTTTGCCACTTTTCTGCTGTGACACCTTGGGCAAGTCATCAAACTTCTCTGTGCCCCAATTCCCTCATCTGTAAAAATGGGGATTAAGACCCTAAGGTCCAAGTGGGATAGGGTCTGTGTCCAACCTGGTTAGCTTGTATCTACCCCAGTGCTTAGTACAGTGCCTGGCACATAGTAAGCGCATAGCAAATACCATTTTAAAAAAAGAGTAGGTTGGCAACCAGGCTGGGTCGTAGTATGAAATCGGTGAGGTCAAATAGGATGGGGTGAGCTGATTGAGTGCTTTGAAACTGATGGTAAGGAGTTTCTGTTTGGAAGTGGACGGTCAACCGGTGCAGTTTTTTGACGAGTGGGGAGATAATAATTGTGGTATTTGTTAAGCGTTTACTATGTGCCAAGCACTGTTCTATGCACTGGGGTAGATATAAGGTAATCAGGTGGACAAAGTCCCTGTTCCACATGGGGCACACAGTCTTAATCCCCACTGAGGTAACTGAGGCACAGAGAAGTGAATGACTTGCCCAAAGTCACACAGTGGATGTGTGGCAGAACTGAGATTAGAACCCACATCCTCTAAGTCCAAGGCCTGTGCTCTCTCTACTAGACCATGCTGCTTCCCTGTGGCCTGAATGTTTTTGTTTTTTTTAGAAAAATGATCTGGGCAGCACCTAAGTAAGGACTGGAGTGACAGGAGGCAGGGAGGTCAGTGAGGAGGCTGATACATCAAGGCATGATGTCATAAGTGCTAGGATCAGTGAAGTAGCAGTTATTCGGAGAGGCAGGAGTGGATCGTTGCAATGTTGTGAAGGTAAAACTGAGTATTTGGTGAGAGACTGAATATGTGGGTTGAATGAGCGATATCAAGGATAATTCCAAGGTTACAGGCTTATGAGACGGAGGACAGTGGAATTGTCTACAGTTGTGGGAAAGTTACAGGGAGGACAGAGTTTGTGTGAGAAGATGAGGAGTTCTGTTCTGGACATACTAAGTTTAAGGCATTGGTGGGTCAACTAAGTAGAGATGTCTTGAAGGCAGGAGGAAATACAAGACTACAAAGAAGGAGAGAGGTCAGGGCTGGAGATGTAGATTTGGGAATCATCCGCGCAGAGGTGGTAGTTGAAGCCTAGGGAGTGTCTGAGTTCTCTGAGGGAGTGGGTGAAGATGAAGAATAGAAGGGGACCCAGAATTGAGCCTTAAGGGATTCCCACAGTTAGACGGTGGGAGGCAAGGGAGGAGCCCAGCCGAAAAGATCGAGAATGAGTGGCCAGAGAGATAGAAGGAGAACTAGGAGAGTACATTGTCAGTGAAGCCAAGGTGAGATAATATTTCTACGAGAAGGGGGTGGTCCACAGTATTGAAGACAGCTAAGAGGTCAAGGAGGATTAGGATGGAGTAGAGGCCTTTGAATTTGGCAAGGAGGACCATTTCCATGGAGTGAAGGGGACAGAGACCAGATTGGATGGGGTCAAGGAGAGAAATGAAGGAGAGGAAGTGGAGGCAGCAAGTGTAAACAACACAAGTCACTTAAGGAGTTTGGAGAGGAATGGTAGGAGGAAGATGGGATTCATTCATTGTCGTATTTATTGAGCGCTTTCTATGTGCAGAGCACTGTACTAAGCATTTGGAAAGTACAATTCAGCCACAGAGACAATCCCTGCCCAACAAGGGGGGAGACAGACATCAAAACAAGTAAACAGGCATCAATATAAATAAATAGAATTATAGACATATACACATCATTAATAAATAGAATAATAAATATGTACATATGCACACAAGTGCTGTGGGGCGAAGAGGGGGTAGAGCAGAGGAAGTGGATCAGGGTGATGGGTTGATAAGTGGAGTAAGCTGTGGGGTCAAAGGAGGGTTTTGTTAAGAATGGGGATACATGAGTGTCTGCAAGCAATGGGGAAGAAGCCATTGGAAAGCGAATGGTTGAAGATGGTCAGGGAGGGAAGAAGGAGTAAGGGACAAGTGGTGAGACAGATGAGATGAAGGTGCAGTGAGTAGGTTGGCATTTGATGAGCAAAATATAGAAAAGCCTGCGTCCTGTTCCTCTGTGGGATTTTGAGGTACTCATGGAGACCAAGCCACAACGTACCTGGCCGACCGCAGGCTGGGCTTGTGGAGGTCAGCCCTATTTATTAAGCAGTGCTTGAAATTGCCTTTCACCTAGTGTGTTTCTCCTTCGCTGCAACAATGGATTAGTTCTCAACTGATTAGCCTCAGTGGTGTTTTGCTCCCCTCCAGTGTGAGTTTTTCACTCTCTTGTGCCGATAATTTTTCTAAAATATCTTTCCACTCCTCCAAAAACTTTCCCATTTCACCTCTCATCAACAGGAACTCCTGATTGCTGACTTCAAAGGCATGCCTTCCACTCTCTTCTCTCACTACACTCCAGCTCAAAGTCTACTTTGTGCATGAATGAACCTACTCATTGTGCTTCATTTTCATCTTTTCTGCTTCCAACCCCATACTCACGATCTTCCCTGTGCCTGGAATTCCCTCTCTGGTCATATCCATCAGGCCACATAGCTCTCCCCATCTTCAAAGCCCTCCTGAATTCATTCCTCCCTAGATCTTCTCCTCCCCTGCTCTTGTACCCCCAACTATCACTTCTGTGGTAAATGTATACTTATGCACTCACAACCACCTGTAACATTTCTATACATTTCAATTTAAGTTCACTATTTAAGCCCTTATTCATTTGTATAGTCATTTTCCCTTTCATTGATATCTAAATGATTTTGTGTCTGCCTCCCCCTGATGGATTGTAAGCTCTCCAAAGGCAGGGTTCATGTTAAGCTCTCCATAAAAAATAAGCTTGGGAATTCTTGTATTATCCATTTTTCTTCCCCTCTAGACTGTAAGCCATTTGTGGGCAGGGAGTGCGTCTCCCAGCTCTACAGTATTGTACTTACCCAAGTACTTAGTACAATGCCCTGCCCAAAGGAAGCTGTCAGTAAATACCATTGATTGACTCATGTGCCTAGCCAAAGAGGTGATGTCAGTGCCTCTAGACTTCTTGTGGGCTGGGAACATGTCTGTTTATTATTGTATTATACTCTCTGAAACAGTACAGTGCTCTGCACACAGGAGGTGCTCAATAAATACGATTGAATGAGTGAATGTCTTGTGCTCTGCTACGTACCTACTCCAGTTTCACTTACTGTTGATAATAACAGTAATGGTATACAGCGCTTACTATGCATCAAGCACTGTTCTAAGTGATGGGGTAGATACAAGGTAATCAGATTGGACCCAATCCGGTCACATGTGGGACTCACAATCTTAATCCCCATTTTACAGATGAGGTAACTGAGGCACAACAAAGCGAAGCGACTTGCCCAAGGTCATATAGCAGACTGTGGCTCAATGGAAAGAGCTCAGGCTTGGGAGTCAGAGGTCATGGGTTCTAATCCCGGCTCCATCACTTGACAGCAGTGTGACTTTGGACAAATCACTTAATTTCTCTGTGCCTCAGTTACCTCATCTGTAAAATGGGGATTAAGATTGTGAGCCCCATGTGGGACAGCCTGATTACCTTGTATCTCCCCCAGAACTTAGAACCGTGCTAGGCACATAGTAAGCACTTAACAAATACCATCATCATAATTATGATCATTTTTATAAGTGGCAGAGCTGGATCCTGGTCCATCTGACTCCCTGCTGCTGGCTTTCTTAACTTGCAGCACAGAGCCCACGTTCAGGAAGCATGTTCTAACTAAACTCCTTTTTGGAATATCCTGCATTATCTGTAGCCACTCTTCTCCTCAACTAATTTTTGTATTATGCTCTGTATACATTACAGCACAGTGTAATACACATGTATGTTGGCCTGGATTGTCTCCCATATTAGGTTGGAAGTTGCATGGGGGCAGGGGTCCCATTTACTCTTGACACTAAGCCCCTAACTGGGAGCCATGTTGGCCGAGTGGAAAGAGCATGGGTCTGGGAATTGAAGAATTTAGGTTCTGGTCCCAAGCTCTGGCACTAGCTGGCCACAACTGAGGCAAGCCACAACCTCTCTCTCCCTCAGTGGCCTTACTTGTAAAGTGGATATACTACTACCCATCTTACCATACTTCAAGGGTGCTGTGAGAACAAAAGTGAGACAAGTAATATGTTATAGCACTTTGGGAATAAAAATTCTATGTAAAATTCAGATATTACTAGGGTGCTTAGACCCTGGGGACTCTCAAATACGTGGTGATAAAGATTATTTTAAGAGCAGGGAAAGAATCAGGGGTTTAGAGGCTGGAAGATTTACTCCTGGGAAGAACCGGAAAGGTTAAATGGGAGGATAGCGCGAGGAATTGTTAAGAACCTAGTTATGGCATGTCTGGCAAGGGGATCCACTATGTCCCTAATAATAATAATAATTTGTGGTATTAAGCACTTACTGTGAACCAGGCATTATACTAAGCACTGGGGGGAATACAGGCAAATTGGATTGGACCCAGTCCCAGTTCCACAGCAGGCTCACAGCCTTAATCCCCATTTTAAGATGAGGTAACTGAGGTACAGAGAAGTGAAGTGATATGCCCAAGGTCACTCAGCAGACAAGCGGCAGAGCTGGGATTAGAACCCATGACCCTCTGATTCACAGGACTGTGCTCTATCCACTAGGCCATGTCAACTTTTTTTAACTTTAGTTCTTAAATGAGTCTGGTGGTCTGTTCTGTCTCCTTAATTCCCTCCCTATGCTCTTAGGGTGACCATTATTATTATTATTTGGTATTAAGTGCTCACTTTGTGTCAAACACTGTTCTAAGCACTGGGGTAGATACAAGTTTAATAGGTTGGACACAGTCCCTGCCACATATGGGGCCAGGTAGGAGAGAAATTGAATCCCCATTTTACAGATGAGGAAACTGAGGCACAGAGAAGTTAAGTAACTTGCACATGGTCACACAGACAAGTGGCAGAGCCAGGATTAGAACCTAGGCCTTCTGACCCCCGGACCCATGCTCTCTCCAGTAGACAACAAGCTTCCCATCCAGATTATAGAATTTAGATTATAGAATCTCAAGCTAAAAAGCCCAGACTGTTCCTGGAATTTACTGAAATGAGCATTCTGAGAGATTTTTTTTTAAAGAGTAAACATCACAGTAAATTCCTGTGAATTATTTCGAGGTAAAATAAACTGAGTAACTCTTGGTTCATCTGTACACAGAATTGGCCTCTTTCTACTGATGATTTCTTCGTTGTTCTTTCATTCATTCAATCATATTTATTGAGCACTTACTGTGTGCAGAGCACTATACTAAGCAGTCATCATCTTCCTTCTTGACTTCTAGGTTTGCCTACTTACTAAACATGACTGACTTACACATGGGTGAATTTCTCTTCCTACCCAACCTGACTATGTTGCATTCCTCTCAATGACACCTGACCCTTAAGGGAGGTGGGTTGTAATGCTTTGTGTCGGTTAGAAAGGAGGATAGGAATGGCTGTAGGCAAAGAGTTCCAAAGTGGTTGGGCAACACTAGACCAGGTTCTGAAGGTGTGGAAGTAGAGAGAGGAAGGGGCAGACCCAGAGGATTAGTAGGACTTGGTTATGGCAAAAGAGAGAATGGAATTGAAAGTAGGAAGGTGATGATGAGATGCAAAGTCTTTTTAGAAGCTCCTTACTGTCGGCTTTAAGGCACTCAATCCAAACCCGCACACTCTGTTCCTCTAATACTAACCTACTTGCTGTACCTCAATCTTGTCTATCCTGCTATCAGTCCCTTACCTACATTCTCCCTTGGGCCTGGAACTCCCTCCCTCTTCATTTCTGCCAGTCCACTGCTCTCCCCACCATCAAAACCTTCCTAAAATCACATCACAAGGCCTTCCCAGACTGAGCCCCTTCCTTCCTCTCCCCCTCATCCCCCTCTCCATCCCCCCATCTTACCTCCTTCCCTTCCCCACAGCACCTGTATATATGTATATATGTTTGTACATATTTATTACTCTATTCATTTATTTATTTTACCTGTATATATCTATTCTATTTATTTTATTTTGTTAGTATGTTTGGTTTTGTTCTCTGTTTCCCCCTTTTAGACTGTGAGCCCGTTGTTGGGTAGGGACTGTCTCTATATGTTGCCAACTTGTACTTCACAAGTGCTTGGTACAGTGCTCTGCACACAGTAAGCGCTCAATAAATACGATTGATTGATTGATTCCCAGACTGTCCTTTATTTTCCCTATCTGCCTTCCACTCTGCATCAGTTATGCACTTGGCTACGTACCCCTGAAGGACTTGGGTACTCACCCTAGCTCACTAGCATTTTTGTAAATATTCTTTTACTTTACTAACTTCCATATCCAAAATCTATTTTAATGTTTGTCTCACCTTTCAGACTTTAATTTAGACTTCAATTTGTGCCTACCAACTCTGTATTTTCCCAAGCGTTTAGTACAGTGCTTGGCACATAGTAAGTACTCAATAAATACCATTGATTTAGAACTTAATTTTCTGTCAAATCTCTTTTTGCTTTGCCACTTATTCATTCATTCAGTCATATTTATTGAGCACTTACTGTGTGCAGAGCACTGTACTAAGCACTTGGGAAGTACAAGTTGGCAACATATAGAGACGGTCCCTACCCAACAATGGGCTCACAGTCTAGAAGGGGGAGACAGACAACAAAACAAAACATGTGGACAGGTATCAAGTCATCAGAATAAATAGAAATAAAGCTAGATGCATATCATTAACAAAATAAATAGAATAGTAAATATGTACAAGTAAAATAGAGTAATAAATCTGTAAAAACATACATACAGGTGCAGTGGGGAGGGGAAGGAGGTAGGATGGGAGGATGGGGAGGAGAGGAAAAAAGGGGGCTCAGTCTGGGCTTAGTGTTGCTGTTTTGCTTTTGTACCATTACAAAATATATTGGTAATTACACATTTGAAAATTGAATATTCACATTTTGATTAATTTATTTGCCCATGGTTTTCTTTTGCTCAGGGTATAATGTCTCATAGACAATGCATATTTCATCTTTAAAAGAAATGGCCAAAGGAAGCCAATCATAAATATGTTCACGAATGAACACGTTTGCCAATCTTCAAAACACGTGTTTTGAAGATTGGCAAAGGGGTACAGAGTACTTGAGCAACTCTTAAGCCCCCTTAGTATGATATCCAAATCTGGGCAAACGTATGAAGCAAAATCATTTTATGAGTATTCATACTCAACTATCACTATGAGTTTCTTGTATTTAATTGTATGGGACTAGATTACATATAGAGGAATATTCTCCTTTGGATTTGGGAGTTATGTACAAACAATGTTAAAGCTTTGCCAACACTGCTTTTTGATATTGCATTAAATCTGTTCACTGTATTATCTTTTGGGATTTCTACCAGAACTCTTACCTGACATACAAAGAAAGAACCTGACAGTAGTCACCATAACTTCCCTTGTTCTACTCTTTTGCATCTCTTATCTTTATCAATAACTCCTAAAAAAGAAAGATCATTTAATTCATTCATTCATTGTCATATTTATTGAGTGCTTACTGTGTGCAGAGCACTGTACTAAGTTCTTGGGAAGTGATTATGAGTTGAACCCAGGCTTGAAGTAGGAGGAAAAACTCCAGATTCATTTATTCCCAGATTTTAGTAATTATATCAACAGATTTCCTGCATTTCCCAGCAGTGACATTTTTTCGCCTTTCATCACCACCCTTGCTTAATTCTTCAACTGTGCTGTGTTTTACCCATACTATTTCACCTATATTATTTATGAGGGCATTTGTTAAGTGCTTACTGTGCCCCAAGCACTGTTCTAAGCACTGGGGTAGATACAAGGTAATCAGGTTGTCCCACATGGGGCTCACAATTTAATCCCCATTTTACAGTTGAGGTAACTGAGGCACAGAGAAGTTAAGTGACTTGCTCAAAGTCACACAGCTGATAAGTGGCAGAGCAGGATTAGAACCCATGACCTCTGATTCCCAAGCCCCTGCTCTCTCCACTAAGCCATGCTGTACTACGTTGTCATAAGCCTATATTTATATATTAACTATAGATGGGCAAGAGAACTTGTGTTTAAAATATTGATCTTTTTGGAAAGCAAGATTCAGTTTTATATATGTGTGTCTTTATATTTTTGGACTGTTTAGTCTGCAACACTCTTTAACAGAACAAGAAATATTTGTGTTTGCAGTACTTTGGATGTGTGCAATATCAGTTACCATTTTTCTGGGGGAAGTTAATATGTTCAGGCATGCCACCAATTATTTCATAGGGAAAAGAGCTTCAGAATTCTCACAGCTATTTAAGATAGCCTGAACTTGGTTTGGCCCCATGCGTGCTTACTATAGATGAGACCTTTAGTAACCACTGAAAAGATGACGGTTTTTAACACTGAGGTCTTAGTTAAAGCCTGAGAGCAGCTTTTGTGGTTTGTGCTGTCTCATCGTTACCTTTGCCATTCAATTTATTTTTTGGAGTTACCCAGCAGTACAATCCCCCAGCTTAAGTGCTAGCTCCCTCTGTTCTAGTACATGGCAGCTGTTGGCACCTCTGGGAATGTGGCACGTATTCAGTCATATCTTAGTCTTTCTGTCCATTCCCCACCCCCACCCTCCTTTACCTTCTCCTTTGCTGTCACTGCTGGATGACAATAGGGAAAAAATTTGGCTAAAAAGGAAATGTCAGAAGGGAACAGAACCATCACACTCTGCTTTAAGCTGCTGAGTATTAGATAACCACAGTTAATTTCACAAAAACCTAGAGCTGACTCTATCTCATTTTAAAAATAAAAGTAGTTCAGTGCATTTGGAAAGACTTAGTACTTGTAATACTTAAACCAGGATAGACACTCAGAAAAAAAAAATTGTTGACCGGATTTGAAGTTTCACTTGTATCGGTTTTGACAAGATATGAAAAAAATCATCCCCTGGGTTCCCTGTATGTGTGTCTTGTAAAATCACCACAAGTCTTCATGTTAAAAAAAAAAAAAAAACATTTTCCAATTCTTCAAGTGCCAACAAGACTCTCCTAAAACTGTAACAGCATTGCATTCCCATTTCCTGTCAACTGAGGGAGTGAGAGAAGCCTGGAAATTAGAGTTAGGACTCTTGAAGAGCAAAGTAAATATTTTTATGTCAACAGTTTGCAAAGAGCTCTGAGTTTTTTCGGGGAGCTGGGTTTGTGCCTGGATGGGTTTGCTTTTACCCAAGCATTAACATTATTTTTGAAACTATTTGTTTTTGGCATTTCTGAGGGAGACTGTGGCTCTCTCAAAGAAAAGGAGGAGTGTCCTCTTAACAGTGCCTTAGCTCTGACCTAAAACTGACATCAGTGAAGTCATAATGTATATTGTCTTTGTGATTCCATGCTCTGCATGCAGTAAGCACTCAATAAATACGATTGAATGAATGAATGAATCTGAAATCAACAATGATGTTAGTTCCAAAACTCTGAACCCCAGTTTCCAGAAGGTTTTTCATAGTTTTAGTAAAGAGATCAGTGGTCAAAATATTTTCAGTTGCCATAAATCTAAAATGAATTCAAGTGAATAATTTGTTTCCAATAGTTTACACATTCTAAAAATAGTTAATTATATAGGCACCAAAATAACTAGTTAATGATATTAAGCGCTTTCTATATGCAGAGCACTGTACTAAGTGCTCGGGAGAGTATGATGCATATGTACATATAGAGCTCTGTACATAAGTTCAATTAATGAAGTACGTCTCTCATAATTAAATGTCAGTTTATTAATATTCAGTTGTGGTTGATGGAGGAAACATGAGGGGGTTGTGTGGAAAGTATTCTAATGTAGGTCAGCGTGTTTAGTGTTCTAGTTATTGCCATTTTTATACTCCTAACAGTCTCTCAACTGCTAACATTAGAAGTCATTTTTAAATTTACTTTTGAGAATTGGCCTATTACAGCAAGGAATCTGGTGCTTACCAATTTTAAAACAGTACAGAAAACCCTTCTAAAACATCTGTGTTCTTATAGACCAGTTTAAAGATGTTGGAATTTGATTCCAGAGTGGTGAATGACAGGTGTTTTTCTTGTACTTGAGTTAATTTTTACTTATTTCATATAGAAGGAAACTAAAGATACCATGGAGACTTCCCTATCTTTACTTGGAACAAATATCTTAAATAGCAGACTGAAACATATATTGAGGGTTTGAAATGAAAACAGTAGGGAGGGAAATACATTTAACAAAATATTTCATTTTAAACCCTCATGCATGGTTTAGGGTTTTTTTGTTTTGTTTTGTTTTTTGTAGCTTGGTTCTTGAAAGGAAGATCAGATCACAGAGAGCTAGATGATTATCTTATGAGAGTGGCTAGTGTCTAGGACCAGGAAGAAAACATTTTGCCTCTAAGGTAATAAAGTAGGCTCTACCTCTGTACTGGCAATTGCTAGTTTTTCTTCTATTTGCCAAGGAAGTTGACTTATGTTCACTGTAGTTTACTGTATGATACCTTCTGATAAGTTGGCATTAGATTCCCCTCCAACCCAATCAATTAATGATATTTATGGAGCACTTACTGCATGCAGAGCACTATACTAAATGCTTGGGAGAGTACAGTACAATACATTTGCTAGACATGGGCCCAGCCCACAATAATCTTACAGTCTAGAGGGGTATACAGACCTTAAAATAAATTACTAATGGGGGAAATGGCAGAGGGTAAGGAAATTTCATTAGTGCTGGGGGCTGAGTGGGGTGAATATCAAGTGTTTCGTGGGGCACAGACCCAAGTGCATAGGCAACACAGAGGAAGGGTAGGGGAAATGAAGGCTTAGTCAGGGGAAGGCCTCTTGTAGATGTGATTTGAGGCGGGTTTTGAAAGATGGGTTGAGGAGTGGTCTGTTGGAATAATAATAATCAATGATTATGGTATTTGTTAAGCACTTAACCACACGCCAGGCACTGTACTAAGTGCTGGGTTGGACACGAGCAAATCAGATTGGACACAGTCCCTGTCCCACATTCATTCAATCGTATTTATTGAGTGCTTACTGTGTGCAGAGCACTGTACTAAGCACTTGTGGGCCCACAGTCTCAACTCCCATTTTACAGATGAGGTAATTGAGGCCCAGAGAAGTGAGGTGAGTTGCCCAGGGTCAACACAGCAGATAAGTGGCGGAACCAGGATTAGAACCCGCGACCTTCTGAATCCCAGTCTCGTGCTCTATCCATTACACCATGCTGCTTTATGCTGGAAGTGAAGGGGGAGGAGCGCCAGACCAGAGGGAGGACGGGGGCAAGGGTTCAAAGGGGAGATAAAAAAGAGCAAGGTACTGAGAGTAGCTGCTTTATCCTGGGATTGCACTTGGCCTGGAGAAATAGAGGTATAAAGTAAAGGCAAAATGAAAGCTGTACCACCTAAGAGCCATTACCAATTCTGTGGTACTGAAGCTCCCTTCTGACCCAGAACTAGAGGGGCAGCTATTATGCTGATCACACAACTTCAGTACTTTGGGGATGAGGTGCTGAAAGACCTACAGTGCAGCCAGATTTTGTGTACATGCCTGAAATTGAACTAGCAAGGGCTGCACTTCTGTGCCTGTGCTAGGCATAGAAAGCCATTAGGCAAAATTTAGAGGATACTTTTCCTGCAACTTCACCAAGAGAAGCAGCGTGGCCTAGTGGATAGAGTATGAGCCTGGGAGACAGAAGGATCTGGCGGTGTTTTTGTTTTTTTTATGGTATTAAGTGTTTACTGTGTGTCAGGCATTGTAATAAGCATTGGGGTAGATTCAGGCTATAGACACAGTCCGTGACCCACATGGGGCTCACAGTCTTAATCCCCATTTTACAGATGACAGAACTGAGGCACACAGAAGTTAGTCCATGGTCACATGGACAGGTGGCAGAGCTGGGATTAAAACCCAGGTCCTTCTGTCTCCCAGGCCCATGCTGTATCCACTAGGCCACACTTCTAGTCCCGGCTCTACCACTTGTCTCCTGGGTGACCATAAGCAAGCCACTTTACTTCCTCTGTGCCTCATTTACCTCAACTTTAAAAACGGGTATTTAGACTGTGAGCCTCAGCTGGGACATGGGCGGTGCCCAACCCAATTAGGTTCATTACTACCCCAGTGCTGAGTTTAGTGCCTGACACATAGCGCTTAACAGGTACTATATTAAAAAAATGACTTTAGCTGAAGTTGCTAAGTCAGGGCTTCAGGCACTCAAGGACCTGGGGATTGCCCTCATCAGAACAGAATCACCATTGCAGGCCTTAAATTCAGCAGCCCCCTTTGGTTGCACATTTCTGTGTACACCTGGGAAGCTCAGACCAAATTGGGATCTCTAACTTTCAAAACCAAGTTCATCTTTAGAGTGGCTATTGCCTGTGTGCTAAAAGCAGATCAAGCACAACGGGTAAGGGAGCCACCCCAGAACACCCTTCTTGGGTAACACCCAGTTCAGAGGACAGATAGGAGACAACGGATCCAGCAACTTGGCAATTAAATAACTGCCTTATCAGTTGTTAAATTGCTGAAATGCAAAGCCTGGTCCAAAGCAACTAGCAAGTGTTTCATAACTACCTAGCAATACATTTGTATTATTATTTTTAGCTTCATTTTGTGGGTGCCATATGGAAGGGACTGTCAGCAACACATATGCAGTGTCGGTAGCTCAAAGGACATCTAGATATATCAGGCTTCTAAATTGTAACTTCTGGATAGAAGCCTCTCAGTTTGTACAAAATGCATAAGATAGATACAGCCTCAGTAACTAGTGTATATTAAAAATCAATTAAAAGCTGCTTTCTAATCAATCAATCAATCGTATTTATTGAGCGCTTACTGTGTGCAGAGCACTGTACTAAGCACTTGGGAAGTACAAGTTGGCAACATATAGAGACAGTCCCTACCCAACAGTGGGCTCACAGTCTAAAAGAGGGAGACAGAGAACAAAACCAAACATACTAACAAAATAAAATAAATAGAATAGATATGTACAAGTTTCTAAGTTGTACATATCTAAGTTCTAAGTTTCTAAGTTTCTAAGACTAGACTGTAAGCTCATTATGGGCAGGAACGTGTCTACCAACTCTGTTGTATTGTACTCTCCCAGTGTTTGGTACAGCGTTCCACATACAGTAAGTGCTCAATAAATATGATTGATTCTACCAATATCTTTTCACTGTGCAAGCAAAAAATTCCATAAGCAACTTTTTCCTGGGTTAGGGTTTGAGATAATCAAAACTGATATCCTGTGATATTGGAAAACATCTTGAATATCCAAAAGGGCAGTTTGTAAATTTCTAGAGTAAAGAGCTGATGGGTTGCAATTTAGGTGGGGTTAGTGTCAGTATTTATTGCAGAATTGATTCCTTTTGAACTTTGCACATGAGAGGATATTCAAATGCTGGCTGATGGTAAATGAATTAACTTCATTTTAAATTTTGCTGAACGTCTCAGTTTCTTGCCAAGAAATGAAAATAGGAATTATATTTACATAAAATATAAATTTATGTAATAGTAGAATTTTGCCTGAATTTAACCTCCTGCAGTTTGACTGTAAAGGGGATTAAGTGGACCAACATAACTAAATGACCATGAGAGCTATTCCAGCTTCAACTAGGATATTGAATATTCCTAGGGATTGCAGGACTGTACAACAGCCGTACAACTCCTGTTACCTCTTGAAACAGGACAATAATTAAAGAAGTACTGTAGCTAATAGAATTAGGGATTTATTCATTTTTCATCAATGGAACTTTGTGCTCCCATGTTAGCTGTATCTTGGAGGTCACTCATTCAATTATATTTATTGAGCACTTACTGTGTGCAGAGCACTGTACTAAACGCTTGGGAGAGTACCAAACAACAAACAGACACATTCCTGCCCACAATGAGCTTACAATCTAGAGGTGGTGGAAACAGACATTATAAATAAAGATATGTACATAAGTGCTGTGAGGCTGGGGGGAGGGGAGAACAAAGGGAGCAAATTAGGGTGACCCAGAAGGGAGTGGGAGAAGAGGGAAGGGGGGCTTAGGGAAGGCCTTTTGGAGGAGATGTGCCTTTAATAAGGCTTTAAAGGCGAGGGGGAGAGTAGTAGTCTGAGTTTCCACTCACTAGGTCAGCAAATTTAAAGAATATATAAAGTATCACATTCACTGGTTGTTTCCAATTAAAAATTGGAAGAAAGATTTAAAGAATAGGCACTGAGTATTTTAAGAAAGAACTTTACCATATCAACACAGTGGTATTTATTAAGCACTTACCCTGTACTAAGCCCTTGGGAGAGACCAGTACAGTGGAGTTGGTAGGTGGGATCCCTGCCCACAAGGAGCCTACAGGCTCCAGTAGAAAATGCCAGTTTCTTTTTCCAAATGTAACAGGGCAAACCTCATTCAGTACCAGGCTAATGGCAGCAGGCCAAAGTAATGTTTTGGAGTCAAGTACCTCCACTCTGCCTTGATCACCATCCTATCTACCTGGCTGCCAGATGGCTGAGGGCAGGTGAAGTCCAAGGCACACAGCTCACCTACCCCATGGCTGGTGGGGAGGTGAAAAGGGTAGCAAAAAGCAATTGAGACCCTTGGACAGCAGCTTTCAATTAAACAGATTCTTGGACCAAGCAGGAGGCCCATACGAGGGTGCAGTCTCACCCTCACAGGAATTAAAGAAACCTTGACTGCACCAAGTAATGGATTTGAATCTTGCTGTGCCGAACTATGACTAAGTAGTAGTAGCCAGTCCCCTTAACATTAATGACTACTTTGAGATACTATTGGTGACATAAGCTGCATGTTGAGTCCAACCTGCTGATAGCTTTGCCTCAGGTATGCCTTGAGTTGGGAACAGATGACTCGGAAGCTGGTGATATAATGAAGGTTAAGAAATGAAGGTGAAGGTTCTGTTTGAAAAACTCTGGTGGAAATATGATCTGAACTCTGTTCGTGCAATTCTCACCTCTTGTGAAGGAAACGTGACATTTGCTAAATGTGCATTTGTGTTTTGTTCTTTCTTGGAAACAGATTTCTAACAAGAAAGCCAACAGCGCGACTCCTCCCCAAACTCCATTATCAAAAATAAAAGTACCTTCTGCGCAGACTGTATTAAAGAAAGAGAAACGCCAGAGTTCTTCGAGATTTAGTATCAGCAATAACAGAGAACTCCAGAAACTACCAGCTTTAAAAGGTATTTTCTTTCTGCCACTTCTGAGAAGTTCATGTTGGGTTCCTTTTAAAGAAGGAAAGGAGATGGTTGTAAATGAGTTATTAGTGGGGACTTTTTATTTCTTTGCTCTTTTTTGACAATTATTGACAATATTAAATATTTAATATTTGGGGAATGCTAGCATTAACTTAATTGACAATATTTTACAAATATTTAAAGGGAACTTAAGGATGTTTATGGTGGAAATGAGATCACTTTTTGCACATTTCCATTTTGGATATAGTTCCTCATATGGAATAGAATACTATTGAAAAGTTGACATATAACTCAAATGGATCCTATACCCAAATAATTAATACCAATGTTAATAAGAGCTTTGATATATGGTACAGAAATGATGAGGTCCCCCTATTAGACACAACAGTAATCAGATCTTTTCTAAAGGAATAATGTGCTAGGATGATTAAAGGGTTGGAGTGCTGGTGGAACTCCCATCCTCCCGGTGAACCTGGAAATGAGACCAGTGAGTTGCACTTCTGTTGCTAGTAAAGTGATCCTGAATTTTATATTGAACATCTACAAGTGAAGTTTTCCAAAAATTCAGCCAGTTGGGGGAAAGACACACCCATTTTTTCCCATTCTAATACCATCTCAATAATCTTCCTGAGTTCTGAGGGGATCAATAAAGCATATGGTAGAAGGGAAACAGTAGACATAGTAAACCATTAGTTCTCTGATAATGTTGGATGTACATTCTTGATGAATTTCTCATTAAGAAAAACTCACATTGTAGCACCCATGCCCAGATCTCCACTCTGTTGACAACACATCAGGTTCTATCCAGACAGACTTGTTTTAGCAAAAGAATGTTTTCTAATTCTTCCCATGGTGTTTTATTCCAAGCTAACTGGGAGAACTGGCTGCACTTGGTTTTTCAGTAGGCCTTTAGCAAGGTTCTGCACTGAAGGGTTTTAAGCAAATTTGAGTTATCATGAGCCTAGAGGAATGTGAATAGAAAACTAGCCAAATGATAGGAAACAAAGGATAAATGAGCACTCTTTTGGATAGACATGTAAATATGAGGACCGATTGTCCTCAGGGATTGCTGTTTTATCTAGCATTTTACATAGAGAAAGTGCAAGGTCAAATCTTCAAGTTTGAGTGTGACACTTCCAAGTGGAAATGAGAGACCAGAAAATGCCAAATAAACTTCACTTTGAATGAACTGTAATGATTTTATAGAAAAAAATACCCAATTTATAACTGTGATGAGTGCATCAAAGTGATCCCAATTCAGGAAAAATCATAAAGGCAGTAGTCATTGAGATTCTTGTTGGTCCAAAGTACAATAATCAAAGAGTGCAAAACATAGTTGTTGGACTTCATCAGGAAAGGTTTAGAAAACAACAAAAATCTTAGTTTTACCATTCTATAAATCATGTAACTCGACACCCGGAACACTGTGCGTAGTTCTAGGGATGGTTTGGAAAAGGACAATAGAAATGATTGGGCGGAGCAGATGGAGTTGCTTCAACATGTGGCTAAAGGGATAATTCAGTTTGGAAAGACCAAGGCTGAGTGTGGGTGTGATTGAAAATTACAAAATCATGAAGTGTTTGGACAGGGAAGTTATGGAATAATGGTTCACCAAATGCCACAACACTGGGGCAGGGGTATTTTGAAGGTGGAAAGTTCCAAATAGTCACATTTCCTCATAGATCAAATGCTAATGATGTGGAATTTTTAACTACAAAGTTGGTCAGGCAAAAATTAATACACTCAAGGAAGACTTCAGATAACTTTAATCGAATGGGTTATTAAGGAGAATTGTAAGAACTATTGAACAGTAAGAACTATTAAACTATTAAACATGCTGGGAAGCAGCATGGCTCAGTGGAAAGAGCATGGGCTTTGGAGTCAGAGGTCATGGGTTCAAATTCCAGCTCTGCCACTTAGCTGTGTGACTTTGGGCAAGTCACTTAACTTCTCTGTGCCTCAGTTCCCTCATCTGTAAAATGGGGATTAAGACTGTGAACCCGACATGGGACAACCTGATCACCTTGAAACCTCCCCAGAGCTTAGAAAAGTGCTTTGCACATAGTAAGCTCTTAATAAATGCCATCAGTATTATTATTATTATTATTAATAAACAGTTTATTCTTAACTATGAGGATGAATTTAAGGATACCATGGATTACTTGAGTCCTCTGAGTGTTCTTTGCTGCCGCTGTTGGAGACAGAATCCTGGACCAGATAGACCATAAGGCCTCATCCATTATGGCATTTTAAAAATATCATGTTTTTGTCTCTGGGAAAAGGCTAAAGGCTTGGAGAAGTCTGAGAGCCAATTTAATAGAGGTAGCTTTTCTTGGAAAGGTTTTTATTTAGAGACGAGCAACCAAGTATTCCAACTCCACTAAGGATAGACAAAGAGGAAATGTATTTAAATGGAAGCATGTGGGATTTGAGAAAGTTGCTGGAGTGATTACAAAATGTGAGTCCCAACCCTCAAAATCAAGGGTAAAGAAAAGTAAACTAAACAGTTCTTAGGGGAAAGCCCTGATGATCTTCCCCATTACAGGAACAGTCCTTGGTTTCAAACAGTCACAGTCTCCTTAACCTTCAGATATGTCCAGTAGCCAGTTCTCTAATCACAAGTCCTCACAGTTCCTGACCTCTGCTCTCGGCAGTGGGGTAGAGTCCTGGGCACCCTTGGTGGCTGGTGGGTAGAGGAAGGCTGTTCAGATATCCAAGTTGGTGCATGCAGAGGATGGGGCAAGTGATGGCATGGCTGCATGATCGCAGAAATGGAAAAATCTTCAAACTTCTCAAAGCACTTGACGATATGGTTTTAAGATCTTATGGTCTGTCATCTCTTCATTTGCAGTTAAACTGACAGATTGTTTGAAAATAATAATTATGGCATTTATTTAGTGCTTACTACTGCAAAGTGCTTGTGGTGATACAGGTATCCTTCCTTATTGCTTGTCTTTTTATAGTCTATTGCTTCCTCTTACCTGTAATATATTTTAGTGTCTGTCTCCCACTCTTTGAGGACAGGGTTCATGTCTACTAATTCTTTGATACTCTCTCAAGCCCTTAGTACACTACTCTGCTCACTGTCAGTCAGTTGCTTGGCACATAGTAAATGCTTAACAAATACCATTATTATTATTAATTAATCAGTGGTATTTATTTAGCACTTAATATGTGCAGAGCACTGTACTAAGCACTTGGCAGAGTATAATACAAAAGAATGAGTGGACACATTCCCTGCCCATAATGAGCTTACAGTGTAGAGAGGGACAGGCATTAATACAAGTAAATGATTTATTATATCAATCAATCGTATTTATTGAGCGCTTACTGTGTGCAGAGCACTGTACTAAGCACTTGGGAAGTACAAGTCGGCAACACATAGAGACAGTCCCTACCCAACAGTGGTCTCGCAGTCTAGAAGTTATTTAAAGTTACCTTTAAACTATTATATATAGTTTAAAGATATGTACATAATAGTTGAGGGGTGGGGCAAATATATCAAATGTCCAAAGGTCACACATCCAAGGGCGAGCGAGCTGGGGAAAAAAGGGCTTAATTGGGGAAGGCCTCTTGGAGGAGATATGACCTTAACGATGTCTTGAAAGTGGAGAGGGTGGTAGTATGGTGTATCTGGAGGGGAAGGGAGTTCTACGCCTATGGGGGGAAAGCAGTTGGTAGCGAGACAGACAAGTGAGTAAGCCGGTGCTAGAGAAGCAGAGTGTACAGGCTGGGCTATAGTAGGAGATTAGTGAGGTGAGGTAGGATGGGGCAGGCTGAGTGCTTTAAAGCCGGCAGTAAGGGGTTTCTGTTTGATGTAGAGGTGGAAGAGTAGAGAGACATGGACTGAAAGTTTTTATAACTATTTCTCCTCCCTTCTGACACCCATGCCCATCGCCCCCGCCAGCTCTTCCGTACATTCAACTCCCTTCTCAGGCCCCCGGTTCCTCCCCCTCCTCCTTCCCTCACCCCCAACGATCTGGCCTCCTACTTCATTAACAAAATTAAATCCATCAGGTCCGACCTCCCCAAAGTCACTTCCCCCCCTTCTCCAACCCCCCGGCTCTCAACACTCTCTGCTACTCTCCCATCTTTCCCAGCAGTATCCTCAGAGGAGCTCTCCTCCCTCCTCTCAAGTGCTACTCCGGCCACCTGTGCTTCTGACCCCATTCCCCAGTGCTCTGCCCATAGTAAGCGCTCAATACATGCGATTGGTGATTGACGATGATGATTCCCTCTCATCTCATGAAATCTCTCGCTCCATCCCTTCTCCCCTCCTTAACTTCCATCTTCAACCGCTCACTCTCCACTGGTTCCTTCCCCTCTGCCTTCAAACATGCCCATGTCTCTCCCATCCTAAAAAAACCCTCTCTTGACCCCACCTCACCTTCTAGTTGTCGCCCCATATCCCTCCTACCATTCCTTTCCAAACTCCTTGAACGAGTTGTCTACACGCGCTGCCTAGAATTCCTCAACAACAACTCTCTCCTCGACCCCCTCCAGTCTGGCTTCCGTCCCCTACATTCCACGGAAACTGCCCTCTCAAAGGTCACCAATGACCTCCTGCTTGCCAAATCCAACGGCTCATACTCTGTCCTAATCCTCCTCGACCTCTCAGCTGCCTTGGACACTGTGGACCACCCCCTTCTCCTCAACATGCTATCTGACCTTGGCTTCACAGACTCCGTCCTCTCCTGGTTCTCCTCTTATCTCTCCGGTCATTCATTCTCAGTCTCTTTTGCAGGCTCCTCCTCCCCCTCCCATCCTCTTACTGTGGGGTTTCTCCAAGGTTCAGTGCTTGGTCCCCTTCTGTTCTCGATCTACACACACTCCCTTGGTGACCTCATTCGCTCCCACGGGTTCAACTATCACCTCTACGCTGATGACACCCAGATCTACATCTCTGCCCCTGCTCTCTCCCCCTCTCTCCAGGCTCGCATCTCCTCCTGCCTTCAGGACATCTCCATCTGGATGTCTGCCCGCCACCTAAAGCTCAACATGTCGAAGACTGAACTCCTTGTCTTCCGTCCCAAACCTTGCCCTCTCCCTGACTTTCCCATCTCTGTTGACGGCACTACCATCCTTCCCATCTCACAAGCCCGCAACCTTGGTGACATCCTCGACTCCGCTCTCTCATTCACCCCTCACATCCAAGCCGTCACCAAAACCTGCCGGTCTCAGCTCCGCAACATTGCCAAGCTCAGCCCTTTCCTCTCCATCCATACTGCTACCCTGCTCATTCAAGCTCTCATCCTATCCCGTCTGGACTACTGCATCAGCCTTCTCTCTGATCTCCCATCCTCGTGTCTCTCCCCACTTCAATCCATACTTCATGCTGCTGCCCGGATTATCTTTGTCCAGAAACGCTCTGGGCATATTACTCCCCTCCTCAAAAATCTCCAGTGGATACCAATCAATCTGCGCATCAGGCAGAAACTCCTCACCCTGGGCTTCAAGGCTGTCCATCACCTCGCCCCCTCCTACCTCACCTCCCTTCTCTCCTTCTACAGCCCACCCCGCACCCTCCGCTCCTCTGCTGCTAATCTCCTCACTGTACCTCGTTCTCACCTGTCCCGCCATCGACCCCCAGCCCACGTCATCCCCCGGGCCTGGAATGCCCTCCCTCTGCCCATCCGCCAAGCTAGCTCTCTTCCTCCCTTCAAGGCCCTACTGAGAGCTCACCTCGTCCAGGAGGCCTTCCCAGACTGAGCCCCTTCCCTCCTCTCCCCCTCGTCCCTCTCTCCATCCCCCCATCTTACCTCCTTCCCTTCCCCACAGCACCTGTATATATGTATATATGTTTGTACATATTTATTACTCTATTTATTTATTCATTTTACTTGTACATATCTATTCTATTTATTTTATTTTGTTAGTATGTTTGGTTTTGTCTCCCCCTTTTAGACTGTGAGCCCACTGTTGGGTAGGGACTGTCTCTATATGTTGCCAATTTGTACTTCCCAAGCGCTTAGTACAGTGCTGTGCACACAGTAAGCGCTCAATAAATACAATTGATGATGATGATGATCATGGAAAAATGATCTATGCAACAAAGTGAAGTATGGACTGGAGTGGGGAGAGACAGGAGGTGGGGAGGTCAGCGAGGGGGCAGATGCAGTAGTCAAGATGAGAGAGGATAAGTGCATGGATCAGTGTGGTAGCAGTCTGGAGAAGAAAGGGTGAATTTTAGTAATGTTGTGAAGGCAGAACCAACAGGATTTGTTGGCACATTGAATATATGGTTAGAATGAGAGAGGTGAGTTGAGGTCAATGCCAACGTTAAGGGCTTGTGAGATAGGGAGGATGGTGGTGTTGTCTGCAGTGATGGGAAAGATGGGGGAAGACAGGATTTGGGTGGAAAGATAAGGAGTTCAGATTGGGACATGTTTGGTTTGAGGAGAGGATATGTGCTTGGATCAGCATGGTAGCAGTTTGAATGGAGAGGAAAGGGCAGATTTTAGCAGTGTTGTAAAGGTGGAACTGACACAATTTGGTGATAGATTGATTATGTGGGTGGAATGAGGATGATGGGTCAAGGACAATGCCAAGGTAGACTTGTGGGATAGAGTGGATAGTGTGTTATCTAAAGTGATGGGAAAGATGAGGAGGACAGTTTTGGTGGGAAGATAAGGAGTTTAGGTTTTGGACATGCTTAATTTGAAGTATTGGCAGGCCATCCAAATAGATGTGTCTTGATGCAGGGGGAAATGCAAGATTGCAGTGAACGGGTCAGGACTGGAGATGTAGATTTGGGAATCATCTGCATAGAGACGGTAATTGAAGCCATAAGATCGAATGAGTTCTCCAAGGGAATGGGTGGAGAGGAAGAATAGAAGAGGACCTAGAACTGAGCCTTGAGGGACCCTACTGTCAGGGTGGGAGATGGAGGAGGAGCCAGCAAAAAAACCTGAGAAGAAGCGGTTGGAGAAGAGAGAAGGAGGAGAACCAAAACAGAACATTATTGGTGAAACAGTAAAGGTTGGATAAAGTTTCAACAAGGGGGTGGTCTACAGTGTTAAAGGCGGCTGAGAGGTCTAAAAGGAATAGTATGGAGTACTGGCTTTTGGATTTGGTGAGAAGAAGTTCATTGGTTACTTTTGAGAGGGCTGTTTCTGTGGAGTGAAGGTGATAGAAGCCAGATTGGAGGGGACCTAGGAGAAAACTGGAGGATAGGAAGTGGAGACAGTGGTTATATTAACAACTCTTTCAAGAAGTTTGGAGAGAAATGATAGGAGGGAGATGAGGTGTTAACTGGAGAGAGCTGTGGGGTCAAGGGAGGGTTTTATAGGATACGAGATCACATAAGCATGTTTTAAAGCAGTGGGGATGAAGGTGTTAGAAAGTGATCAGTTGAAGATGGCAGTCAAGGAGGGAAGAAGGGAGGGGGGCGAGTGCTTTAAAACATGAAGGGATGGGGTTGGAAGCACAGGTGGAAGGGGTAGATTTAGAGAGAAGGTGAGAGTTCTCTTCTTGAGTTACTGCTGGGATTAGAGGGCGAGTCAAAGAGGATGGAGGAGCGGGGGATTGGAGAAGCACAGGGGAGATTTTTGGGAGATTATGCCTGATGGATTCAAATTTGTCAATGAAGAATGTAGGCAGGTCATTAGCGGAAAGAGGTGGTGGGGGCAGAGGCGACAAGAGGTTTGAGGAGGGAGATAAATGTCTGGAACAGCTGGCAAGGGCAGTGGGTGTGGGAGTGAATTAGGAAAGAGAAGCATTGTTGTTAGGCAGTGGAGAGGGCCGAATTGCAGCAGATAATGAATTTAAGGTGAACGAGGTCAGAGAGACGTCTGGATTTCTGCCAACAGTGCTCTGCAGCTCGGGCACAGGAGTGCATAGAGACGGTAATTGAAGCCACAAGATCAAATGAGTTCTCCAGGAGAATGGGTGGAGAGGAAGAATAGAAGAGGACCTAGAACTGAGCCTTGACGGACCCTACTGTCAGGGTGGGAGACAGAGGAGGAGCCAGCAAAAAAACCTGAGAAGAAGCGGTCAGAGACCGGAGACTCTCCCTTCAAGGCCCTACTGAGAGCTCACCTTCTCCAGGAGGCCTTCCCATACTGAGCCCCCTCCTTCCTCCCCCCGGTCCATCCCCCCGCCTTACCTCCTTCCCTTCCCCACAGCACCTGTATATATGTTTGTACGTATTTATTACTCTATTTGTTTTACTTGTACATATGTATTCTATTTATTTTATTTTGTTAATATGTTTGGTTTTGTTCTCTGTCTCCCCCTTCTAGACTGTGAGCCCACTTTTGGGTAGGGACCGCCTCTATATGTTGCCAACTTGTACTTCCCAAGCGCTTAGTACAGTGCTCTGCACACAGTTAGCGCTCAATAAATACGATTGATTGTAGGGAGCGGACTGTGGAGGTGATCCAGGGTTGCGGGTTAGTGGTACAAAACCTTTGGAGGGACAGGGGAGCCAGGGAGTTGAGTTTAGTGGAAAGAGTGATTTTGATGTGTGCGTCAGGAAAAGGTAGTTTTGGACTAGAGATCAAATGGGATAGGATGGCTGAAAAATATTGGAGGGGGTCAAAAGAATGGAGGTGTCTGTGGCGGGAAAAAGACAGATTTGCTGGGGGTGGGTGTATTGGGAAAGAGAGCAAGTGAGGAGGTTGTGGTCTGATACAGGAATTTCAGAATCGGTGAGGGTAGAGATTGTATAGTTACTAAAGATTATAAAATCAAATATGTACCCAGATTGGTGAGTGTGGGAGGTGGGAGTGGAGCAGGAGGTCATTGGAATAGAGGAGTGAGAAGAGGTGGACCGTGGAATAATAATAATAATGTTGGTATTTGTTAAGCACTTACTATGTGCCAAACACTGTTCTAAGCACTGGGTCAGATACAAGGTAATCAGGTTGTCCCTCGTGGGGCTCACAGTCTTCATCTCCATTTTAGTAATCAGGTTGTCCCTCGTGGGGCTCACAGTCTTCATCTCCATTTTACAGATGAGGTAGCTGAGGCACAAAGAAGTTAAGTGACTTGCCCAAGGTCACACAGCTGACAAGTGGCGGAGGCAGGATTAGAACCCATGACCTGGATCGTTGGGGTCAACCACATGCAAGGATCAATGCAAAGTTGGAGAATGAGAGAAGCAATATGAGAAAGGGCTCAAAATGGTTCAGAAAGTTGGAGGTGGGGACTGGAGGTTGGTAGATGACCATGACTACTAACTGGAGTAGGTGGTAAAGGTGGATGGTATGGGTTTCAGAGGAAGTTGGGCTGGTGTCCAAGTGGCATGGGGTGGGGGGTGGGGGGGCATAAGAAGGAAACCGATTCCTCCCCCTCTCCCAGTGAGTCTGGGGGAGTGGGAGAAGACAAGTTCCCCTCTAGAGAGTCAGGGGATGTCGTATCATCTGGGAAGAGCCGGGTTTCAGTGATGGCAAGAAGGAGCAGTGATTGGGTCAGGAACAGGTCATGGATGAAGGGAAACTTTCCCTTGGTGGAGCTGGGGTTCCACAGGCCGCACTTGGCTGAAGCTGTGGGGAGGTTGCGTGAGGTGGGGCTGGTGCATGAGGCGTAGAGGCCAAGGAGGGCTGGCCTCTGGTGATGCGAGGGAGACAGGTGGTTCTTGGCACAGCGGGCGGGGTGAGGGGATCAGAGGGAGGGGACTGAGGGCACTTGGAGCTAGGGTTCAAGGGAACAAAAGTTTTGAGCTGCCGCAGTTGATCTGTAGACCCAGTGGCCTATGGCGACTCAGGACCTCCCAGTTCTGCGCCGCGATTAGTCATTAAAGCATCTGTCTGGTGTGAATGGGCAAGTGCTATTAAGTCATTAGTTATTGTTGACACAGGTGTTTGATAACGACTATTGTTGGATTGATTGGTGGTCAAGGGATTGGACACAATTCCTGTCTCTCCTGGAATACAAAATCTCTTGCGCCATTTTGCAGATGAGGAAACTAATGTCCTGAGAGGTTGCGACCTGCCCAAAGTCACCCAAACCAGGGGGTACCTCCTACTGCCCCACACAAGGCAAGTCTGTGGCTTCTAAACCTGGACTTAAAAGAAATAGTGTTAGCCTTTAGGGGTAAACTCAAGTGTAACATAATTTGTTGCAATGGCAACTACATCTTCATTATTCTCTTTGTCATTAGGGTTTGCTTGCAAGGGGTAATTTTGGCCTTAACTGAGAAATCAACTATTTTTCAACTGTCACTGCATTTTTGTCATATATTGGCTCACAATATATAATCTTTTGAATTACACTATTTAGAATTAGGCAACACTTCAGGTGTGTGGGTTTGCTTTTGAATTCACCAAAATAATACTCTTCTCCTCAAGCATCTTTTAGCACTCATACAAAGCACACATCATTGAGATTTCCAAAATATGCTCTGGTCTGAATTCCTTGTATATTTCAGATGAAAAAAGACTTGCTGTAGTTACCGGATATTTTTTTAACCGAAGGATACTTTTTAAGAAGTTCTGAATTATCTGAATATTTTCCTTGTCTTGATCCAGCCAATGAACTCAATGCTCCCTTTTGTGACAGTCTCTCTGGTTTTACCCAACTACTAGCTAAAATGCATCTGTGGTGCCTAAGGGATTAGGTAATGCAGAGCTAGAACCTAGATCCTTTAAAATTCATGTCCATCTGCAGCTCACTCTGACAGTGACAACTAAAGATAAATTTTTCTGGAGGCCTCTATGGCTAGGAGACCAGAGTACTAGATTAAAATGATTTATGAACTATACATGCCCTGGGGAACAGAGATTGAACACTTCTAAGTGATTTTTGCATTCTTGCTCACGTTTGCATGTGTGTGAGTGTGTGGTTGGGGTGGGGAGATTTGGACTTATGAGACTAACAGAATTATGAAAAGCGTATTTTATTTCTCAGTAAGTTCTCCCTCAGAGGAATTGTAATTTGCTCCACTTTAGTTATAGGTCTATTCAGTTGTGGATTTTAATGCTTCCTTCCTAGTGCCATGGTGATTAATAACCCTCAAATTTTCTTCAAGTAGAAAATTGTACTGAGGTCTCTAAAGTAATGTTTTAAAAACTGTTTCTTAGATGCTAATATTTTGTGACATGTCCAAGCCCAACTAGCCTAAAAGCACTTGACAGTTCTGTATTAAGAAAGATCATTGCTATAATTGTTAACGTAGTCTCAATATGATAAATGTACAGATTCTTCCAGTCAGGTACAGCGCCTAACAAAAACGCCTTATTCTGACAAGTTAAACTCCCAAAATTCAACCAACACCCAAAAGTACACCACTGCAGTCCTCTCTATTCTCTCCTTTCCTCTCTCTTGATCAATCAGTGGCATTTATTTAGTGCTTACTGTGTCAGAACACTGTACTAAGCCCTTGGGAGAGGGCAATTCAACAGAATTAGGAGACGTGTTCCCTGCCCACAGTGAGCTTACAGTATAGATGGGGAGACAGACGTTCTGATCTTCTGAAACCTCTCCTCTTGGACTTTTATGAGACCAGGTGCCAGTTTCTTCACTCTCCTCAAGTTTGAGGAAAGAATGAAACCCGAACACATTCTCCCCATCTAGTTCCCTGACTAGATCTCAGTTACCTCATGGAAGCTTCCCTCACCAGCTTTCAGCCCTCTAGGCAGGCAGGATATATCAAAAGGAGGACTGTGCTGTTGTTGACCAAAACCTGTGACTTCTCTTCCCAATCTATCGATCTTATCTGAGTGCTTACTGTGTGCAGAGCACTGTACTAAGCGCTTGGGAGAGTGCAACACAGCAGTGTAACAGGCACATTCACTGCCCACTTCCCAAATCCCTTTTCCTCCTTTCCTTTAGAGATTGTAAGCGTGTTGTGGGCAGGGAATGTGTCATGTTGATTGTTATAGTGTACTCTCCCAAGTGTTTAGTACAGTGCTCTGCATACAGTAAGTGCTCAGTAAATACGATTGACTAGGAATGTAAGAACATAGGTCTGAACCTCTTGTTAATCTAGGATATCTGACTCTCCAGTCATCCATATAGAATTAATTATCCTTAGGTTCAAAGATGACAATACTAGTGGTGAGACTGAATCCATAGGTGTGAGCATTACACAGAGAATCACTCGCACACTGTGTCTATGAAAATGCAGATCACCCATAGTTGAGGGAAGAGGTACGTCCCACCACTAGCAAAACACTTGGGAGTTGTTATTATATTATTTGTGATGGTTAGTGCTGGGCCATTAAAGAGAAGCAGCATGGCTCAGTGGAAAGAGCACATGCTTCGGAGCCAGAGGTCGTGGGTTCTAATACTGACTCCAGCACTTGTCAGTTGTGTGACTTTGGGCAAGTCATTTAACCCCTCTGTGCCTCAGTTACCTCATCTGTAAAATGGGGATTAAGAATGTGAGCCCCACGTGGGACAACCTGATTACCTCGTTTCTCCCCCAGCACTTAGAACAGTGCTTGGCACATAGTAAGCGCTTAACAAATGCCATCATTATTATTATTAATACACACTCAACCCAGTTCTCCTGTGCTCTGTGGCATGAATTGTGAGAGGGTTGATAGGGAGAATGCATACAGTTTGTGGTCACAGAACCAAAACCACATACCTGAGACCTCAACAATAGGAGACACCAATGTGCTCTCACTAGTTTTGTAAGCCAGCTCTGAGTAATGCTCAAAGTGGTGTAATAAGAGTAAGATAAGTCTTTTTCTTGTTCTTGCAGAAACCAGGAAAAAAGCAATTTTGGGAGGTTAAAAAGAATTGATACCCTTTAAAATTCTGAAACTGTTTTTTCCCCTTCTCACTACTTGTATTTGTATTTGCCAATTTAAAAATCTTACTTTGCATTTGATTCTTATTTTTTAAATTATTTCATCTTATCCAAACTGTGATCTCAGAGGATTATAAATTTGCCAATCTAATTGGAAAACAATTCAGAAACTGATAAACCCACAGGATTAGGATCCGTCCTTCATATAAAGTCTTTGTAAAACAGGAATTAAAAAAACTTCCTTCAACTCTTATTTTATCTCTCTAAATAGAACTTAATGCATTCTAAGTGAAAGCTACCAACTTGAATATTATTCAGACTGTTTTTGGATATAGTGATAAACTGCCATGTGAACATTCAAAAGCAATGACAAGTGCTTTATTCATTGAACAGTGATGCACATTTTCACTTAAGAAGCAGCATGGCCTAGTGGATAGAGCACAGGCCTGGAAGTCCAAAAGGACCTGGGTTCTAATCCTGGCTCTGCCATTTTTCTGCTGTGTGACCTTGGGCAAGTCACTTAACTTTTCTGTGCCTCAGTTCCTTCATGTGTGAAATGAGGATTAAGACTGTGAGCCCCATGTGGAACATGGACTGTGTCCAACCTGATTAGCTTGTATCAACCCCAGTGCTTAGTACAGTGCCTGGCACATAGTAAGGACTTAACAAATACCATTCAGTGTGTATCTGTAATAGAGGGAAGCTTGTTGTGGGCATGGAATGAGTCTACCAACTTTGATATATTGTACTCTCCCAAGTTCTTAGTAAAGTGCTCTGCACACAATAAGCACTCAATAAATTCATTCAGTCATATTTATTGAGTGCTTACTCTGTGCAGAGCACTGTACAAAGTGCTTGGGAAGTACAAGTCGGCAACATATACAGAAGGTCCCTATCCAACAACGGGCATTGATCGATAGTTTAATATCTGTCTCCCCCTCTACTCCTTGTGGGTAGGGCATATGTCTGCCAACTCTGTTGTACTCTCCCAAGCAGTGAATACTTAGTAAGCCCTCAATAAATCTCCAGCGGCTACCAATCAACCTGCGCATCAGGCAGAAACTCCTCACCCTCGGCTTCAAGGCTGTCCATCACCTCGCCCCCTCCTACCTCACCTACCTTCTGTCCTACAGCCCAGCCCGCACCCTCTGTTTCTCTGCTGCTAATCTCCTCACTGTGCCTCATTTTCACCTGTCCCGCCTTCGACCCCCAGCCCATGTCCTCCCCCTGGCCTGGAATGCCCTCCCTGTGCACATCCGCCAAGCTCGCTCTCTTCCTCCCTTCAAAGCCCTACTGAGAGCTCACCTTCTCCAGGAGAGCTTCCCAGACTGAGCCCCCTCCTTCCTCTCCCTCTCCTCCCCCTCCCCATCACCCCCGCCTTACCTCCTTCCCCTCCCCACAGCACCTGTATATAGGTATATATGTTTGTATGTATTTATTACTCTATTTATTCATTTTATTTGTACATATTTATTCTATTTATTTTATTTTGTTAATATGTTTTGTTGTGTTGTCTGTCTCCCCCTTCTAGACTGTGAGCCCGCTGTTGGGTAGGGACCGTCTCTATGTGTTGCTGACTTGTACTTCCCAAGCGCTTAGTACAGTGCTCTGCACACGGTAAGCACTCAATAAATATGATTGAATGAATGAATGAATAAATACCATTGATTGATTACATTTTGTGGGTTGGTGGTCCTACTGCTAATTTTTTTTAGAAATTTGTTTTAGGATTGTTTGGCATAATCTTGTATTGAGCAACAACTATAATGTCATCTAGAAGAATATTTACTATGATCATTTCCTTTTTGTTGAAGGTTTCTGTTTGTCTTGAGTTTTGGTGACAAAGCTGTATGTCTTATCCTTCTACTTCAGAGAGATTTCTTTGAAGGAGGATAAACTGTTAAAATAAATGTGATATTTACTGAAGGTATTTCAAGACTGCTTTTGGAAGGCACTTTACAAAAAGAATTATTTTTCTGCTCTTTTGTTTTGCAGTTGCAGGTATTCTAGCCCACCAGAATCTAGTTGCTGATTTTTAAGATTATTCAAACCAACCACAGCGCTAGACTGAGGAAGACTGTTCTTGCTTTCTTATCCCCTGAAGTGAAAGGCGTAGTGTTGATTTACGTCTTCATTGGATTCATACATGATTGAACGTTATTGCATGTGTTTGATAGTCCAACTCTAGAGAATTAATATGTTTAGTACACTTCAAAATATAAGCCACATAGCTCATTTGGAAAACACAGTGACCAGATTTTCATTGCTTTCCTCTCCCCATTTCTCCCTCACCCCTTCCCCACCACAAGATGAAATAATATTGTAGCATAAAGTGGTATCTGAGTAAATTCAACAGGTATGAGCTGTTTTTCATCATTTGAAGTCTCCTTTTACACTTGTAATTTTTTTAAATATTGCATATTTGGTTTTAAAATAATTTAAACTGTAAACATTCTGCTAATTTGGGCTGAGTAGTGATGTATTGTGGCTAAATGACTCACAAATTAATTTATTTTTGCAAAGGGTTCCTAATAGCTGCTACCTTTTTCTCTTAATTCTTCAAGTCGTAACAATTGTTACTGGGAATGAGCTGCTTTTCTTTTTAAAAAATATGCTAGAAATATGAATTAATCATGTGTATCATTTCTTGAGTCACCTCTATCGTAAAAAGAAACCATTTACCAGTCAATATAATGGAAAAGGATCAGATTTAATTGACAATTTATTGGATGTGTGGAAGTGTTAAACTTATATTTACTTTCTCAAAGAGAAACTTTTCAAAGAGAAAGATAATTACTTTAAGACTGTGAGCCACATATGGGATAGGATCTGTGTCCAACCTAATGATCTTGTATGTACCCCCAACACTTAGTTCAGTGCTTGGTACCAAAGTAAGCACATAACAAGTAACGCTGAAAAAAAGTGCACATTTTTCAGGGAAATTCTCTGGTAGTGAGTCTTAGTTTTGACTGTCTTCTCCCAGATTAGTGTGTGTCAAAAACTTTTGCATTAGAAGTCAATAATTTTTTTGTTTCCCTGAAATATATTCTGTATTGATCTAAAGAAACTGGTCTCCTATAATAAATAACTACTAAGTATTATTTTTGAAAGGGGAATTGTTACAGAAAAACTGAGTTTAAGTGCTGTCTTCCAGTGTAAGTCATAACTGGCTTACTTGGATTCTTAATCAGGAGTGTAATAACTGTTTTCTATGTGGCCAAATGACCAAGGTGAATAGTGGCTTGCCTGGTCACACGTCACTGTTCTCATCCTCTGTCTTGGCAATGATGGCGGCTTTGCAGGCTTCAGGTTTTAGCAGGAAATAACTTTTTTTCCTTGTCCCCTCCAGCGGATGCCGAGTTATTGGTTACAGTGATGCTAAGGGAGGATATCCCAGGGGACCCTTCGCAAACTCACTGAAGATTTGGAGGCTTGGCTTTCCAGATAGATGTCAATTGTTTTGAGTTTTATGTCTGAGTTTTATATTTTATAAAAGGTGGAGTTTATTTTAGATTTTATGTATGTATATATATTTTATATCTGAGAGCCAAAGTTGTAACCCTTCTTAAGCTAAACCATGGTCTTCTTCCTGTATATTCTTTAATATGGGGAAGCTATGTGGCTTATTGGAAAGAGCACGGGCCTGGGAGTGAGAGAACCTGTGTTCTAATTCCAGCTCAGCTACTTGCCTGCTGTGTGACCTTGGACAAGTGACTTAACTTCTCTATACCTCAGTTTCCTCATCTGTAAAATGAGAATTAAGTCCTACTACCCCCTACTTAGAATGTGAGCCTCACTTTGGACAGAGAGGGACTGTGTCCAATCTGATTATCTTGTATCTATCCCAGCGCTTAGAATAGTGCTGGGCATATACATAGTAGGTGCTTGATGATGATTATTATCATTATTATTATTATTAACTTGGGTAAAAAGAAGCAAAATTGGATTGTCTTAATATAAAAGGTCTTCATTTTTTGGAAATGTGAATGGTAACACCCGCATTGTCCACATTTAAATTACCTCAGTGTATTTTTACAGAACTCTGTATTAATCGATTATATTTATTGAGCACATACTGAGTGCAGAGCACTGTACCAACCTCTTGGGAGAGTACAATATAACAGAGTTGATAGACACGTTCAGCGTGGCTCAGTGGAAAAGAGCGCGGGCTTTGGAGTCAGAGGTCATGGGTCCAAATCCCAGCTCCACCAATTGTCAGCTGAGTGACTTTGGGCAAGTCACTTAATTTCTCTGTGCCTCAGTTACCCCATCTGTAAAATGGGGATGAAGACTGTGAGCCCCCTGTGGGACAACCTGATCACCTTGTAACCTCCCCTGCGCTTAGAACAGTGCTTTGCACATAGTAAGCGCTTAAAAAATGCCATCAAAAAAAAAGAAGAAAGTTCCTGTTGCATTACTCCCCTATGTCCATCACACATAGGCACAACCATTTCTTTTAACACTGCATCTCACTGTATCCAGACAGGCCTGTATTATCAGATGAGCATTGCCAAATTCTGCTGTTATATTTTTGCCAAAACAGCTAGCATTTCTGAAGACTCGGGCCAAACTAAGTGTAGGTAAATCTTTCTATTAGTTCTTATAGATCTAAATTTGTGAGGCATCTTTTGCAACCTTTACTCTATCTGCTATTCAAGAAATGTTCTGTTTAATTCTGGTTTTGGGGGGATAAGTGCTTCTTTCCCTGGCCAGATTTCAGGATTCTTTATAATTGAATAGGTAATTGAAACTTTTAAGGGAGGATTCAACAGGTAACTTAAAAAAAACTCTGTAGTGTGCCTGACAAGGCAAAAATGATCTATTATTATCTTAAGTAGTCCATGCTACTAAGAGTAGTGGTCCTTGTGTAAAGTGGTTGAAAACTTTGGTAACTGACCACCAGTCTTGATTTAACTGAATGTGTGTGAAGTCAGTCAGTCGTATTTATTGAGCGCTTACAGTGTGCAGAGCACTGTACTAAGTGTTTGGGGAGAGTACAGTGTATCAATAAACAGATACATTCCCTGCCCACAATGAGCTTACATGGCCTATGTTCCCAGCTGTAGTTACAACTTTCGTGGCTGTTTCTCTGACATACTTCTTTGTCTCAGAGACTGCCCAGTGCTTTACCTAAAATGAATTCCTCTATTCTGATTGCATGCCAGGTGGGCAAATATGTTGTGCTCTGCTCCCATCTCCCAACAGTTCATGCTGTATGGCCTGGAGCTTTGCTGCCATGTTTCCTCATAATGTTCCTATACTGTGAGCCCGTTGTTGGGTAGGGACCGTCTCTATATGTTGCCAACTTGGACTTCCCAAGCGCTTAGTACAGTGCTCTACACACAGTAAGCACTCAATAAATACGATTGAATGAATGAATGAATACCCACCTGCTCTGTTTTGGGAACCCTGCTTCTGCTTGCCTAATAGTAGCTGTGTAGGTATTTTGCTGTTATCTATCTTCTACACGTCTCGATTCCAGCTGAATTTCACTCTGATACTGGTGGACTGGCTATATTACAGGATCTCTGAGGTAATCCTATCCTTTCTTCTGATAAGGCTAGCTCTAGGTGACACCGAGGAAACCTCTCGAAACTATAATTGATCTCTGAGGCAAGCCAGAGGGGTATATAGCTTCTTTGAGGATTTTGAGAGTCAAAAATGGAAAATTCAGGCAATCCAATTCCTTCTGGCATTGCCTGTGGGACAAAGGATTGTCAATACCCACATTTCCCAAACACCCCCCCTAATATTAATGATCTCACACTGAACTAAATTTAATTCTCGTTCATCTTAGAGTCTTTTTTTTAAAAGCAACCCAGAGGGTTTATTAATGTTCACTTAAGTATTAATCTATATATTGTAACTATTCTCTCCTTGGAAATGTCAAAATGTGATTGTCATTAGCAGCCTGCTTTGTCATTCCCCTAGAACGTAATCGTGCTTAAAATAACTCTTTGGAACAGGGGAGGACACAGGTTTGGATAAATCTGTGAGTGGCTGCGTTGGAAAGGCCACTGACTCCTTTCTGTTCCTTTGAAGAAGACTCATCCCCACCAGAGGTGATAACCCTCCATAAGGCTAAATGAAGGCACGTCTCTCATGTGCACTCCTCCTACATCTCCATTTCGGAACTCCTTGAACTTCTCATCAGCTGGCTTGAGAGAGGGAGGAGGGAGCGGGGGAAATTTCAGACCTCAGAGAGTCTGGCAATGCATCTCTGCTATGTATGCAAAGGTGCACGCATACACCCAATGTGCCTGCTGGGATTAGAAGGGACACATGCAAAACACAATGTGCCTTTACAACCCCACCCTGCTGAAATGAATTCAGCCTCGCCAGTTATAGACCCCATAGGATTCTAGGAAGTAGATCTCTGCCTAGGAATGACATTACACTTCAGATTTGGGGATTTCCTGCCCCTCAGACTCTAATAATTCTTTTTATATATTAAGCACTTACTACGTGCCAGGAACCATACTAAGTGCTGGGGTAGAACCAAGATAGGTTGGACACAGTCCACATCCCACATGAGGCTCACAATCTTAATCCCCATTTTACAGATGAGGTAACTGAGACAAAGAGAACCTAAGTGACTTGTCCAGGGTTGCACAGCAAACAACTGGTGGAGCCGGGATTAGGACCCAGTTCCTCTGATTCCAAGGCCCATGCTCTTTCCACTAGGCCCTGCAATCTCTTTCCACTAGGCTTCTACTGGTTTGACCAGGAGCTTCATGTGGTCCATCTAGGAAAAATATTAGCAAAGACCATCTCATGCTTCCGGATCTGGATTCTCAAGTTTGGAAGTTCATTCTCAGTTCATTCTCAGTCTCCTTTGCTGGCTCCTCCTCCCCCTCCCATCCTCTTACTGTAGGGGTTCCTCAAGGGTCAGTTCTTGGTCCCCTTCTGTTCTCTATCTACACTCACTCCCTTGGTGAACTCATTTGCTCCCATGGCTTCAACTATCATCTCTACGCTGATGACACCCAAATCTACATCTCCACCCCTACTCTCTCTCCCTCCCTCCAGGCTCGTATCTCCTCCTGCCTTCAGGATATCTCCATCTGGATGTCTGCCCGCCATCTAAAACTCAACATGTCCAAGACTGAGCTCCTTATCTTCCCTCCCAAACCCTGTCCTCTCCCTGACTTTCCTGTCACTGTAGACGGCACTACCATCCTTCCCGTCTCACAAGCCCGCAAACTTGGTGTCATCTTCGACTCCACTCTCTCATTCACCTCACACATCCAGGCTGTCACCAAAACCTGCCAGTCTCACCTCCAGAACATGGCCAAGATCTGCCCTTTCCTCTCCATCCAAACTGCTACCTTGCTGGTTCTGTCTCTCATCCTATCCCGACTGGATTACTGCATCAGCCACCTTTCTGATCTCCCATCCTCCTGTCTCACTCTGCTTCAGTCTATACTTCACTCTGCTGCCCGGATTATCCTTGTACAGAAATTCTCTGGGCATAACGCTCCCCTCCTCAAAAGTCTCCATTGGTTGGTTGCCTGTCAACCTACGAATCAAGCAAAAACTCCTCACTCTCGGCTTCAAGGCTCACCATCACCTCGCCCCCTCCTACCTCACCTCCCTCTCTCCTTCTACAGCCCAGCCCGCACACTCCACTCCTCTGCCACCGCTAACCTCCTCACTGTGCTTCGTTCTCACCTGTCCCACCGTTGACCCATGGCCTGGAATGCCCTCCCTCCACACATCCGCCAAACTAACTCTCTTCCTCTCATCAAAGCCCTACTGGGAGCTCACCTCCTCCAGGAGGCCTTCCCAGACTGAGACCCCTTTTTCCTCTCCTCCTCCCCATCCCCTACACTCTTCCCTGCCTCCTTGCCCTCCCCACAGCACTTGTATATATTTGTACATATTTATTACTTTATTTCTATTAATGATGTGCATATAGCTATAATTCTATTTATTCTGACGGTTTTGACACCTGTCTTCATGTTTTGTTTTGTTTTCTGTCTCCCTCTTCTAGACTGTGAGCCCGTTGTTGGGTAGGGACCGTTTCTATATGTTGCCGACGTACTTTCCAAGTGCTTAGTACAGTGCTGTGCACACAGTAAGTGCTCAATAAATACAATTGAATGAATGAATGGAAGATCATTATGATCATCCAAGCTTCTTTAACTCTCTTTTTTTCTGAAATAAGGAAAAGGAATTGTCCATTTCTGATTGTCTGAACTCAACAGAAAAGGGCAACTTTCTAAAACAAGGTGTTTGATTTAATTTCAAAACCCTTATGCCTAATTATCAAATACTCACGACTGCTTCCTCTAGCCCATATCCTGACCACATACTGGAGAAACATCAGAAGCATCAATAAATGTCTGTCCCTTGTATGAGTCAAAGCTTTTTTCAGCTTGGGGGATACTGGGTTAACTCATTTTCTTAAAATAGCTCTTTAAAAATGCAGTTTTTACTAGCAAAAAATTAAAATAGATTGAAATCAAGTCCTCCAGATAATTATGTCCAATTATAAACTTCATAGTCCCTAAAATTTGTAATATTCTCACTCTGGTGTCTCATCTTTCCTGAAATGAAGTGGTGAATTAGATTTTGCTTATAAATATCAGTAAATGGTTTTGTCAGAAGTTTTCCAAATTTTGATTAGAGAAATAATAATCTCTAACTTTTTGGTTGCAATTATACTATGAGGAAAAAAGCTAAAAGTCTCACACATGTTAGAGGCCACATAGTTTGGGGACAAGCTTATTTTTAAAAAAAATTTATTGTAGAAAATTTACTTTGTCCCTCCTGAATAGTTACAAGCAAAGTCAACAATAGGGACCAAGAGAACATTAGTGAGGTATATATATCATGGACATAGAATTAATGAACTCAGAGTCATTTACCATCTGTCCCTCCAGCATCCTGGAAATAGTAGTAGCAGCAATTATTGAGCACCCATTTGTTATGATGCACTGTACTAGGTACTTGGGAAGTGGAGAATAACAAAAGTGGCACATTGCCAGCCCACTAGGACACTACACTGTAAAAGGAGAGACAAACATAAAAATATTTACAACTAGAGTAGTCAAAATAAAAAAAATCCTCATGTTTTGGGTTTTTTTTTTATAGGACCTTGGTTCTAATCCTGGCCTCTCCACTTATCTGCTGAGTGATGTTGAGCAAATCACTTAACTTCTCTGTGCCTCAGTCACCTCATCTGTAAAACAGGGATTACGACTGTGAGCCCCATGAGGGACATGGATTGTGTCCAACCTGATTAGCTTGTATCACTCCAGTGTTTAGAACAGTGCCTAGCACAAAGTAAGTGCTTAACAGATAGTATAAAAAGTACTTACTATGTGCCAGGCACTGTACTAAGCACTGGGGTAGATATAAGCTAATCAGGTTTGAGTAGTGGGGACATGAGTGCAAAATAATGTATTAGAAAAGTGGTCCGGGCAGCAGAGTGAAATATGGACTGTAAAGGGGAGAGTCTGGCAGCTAGGAGATTTTCGAGGAGGCTGATGCAGTAGTTGAGTCAGGGTACAACACATGTTTGGGTCAGTGTGGTGGCACTTTGAGTGGAGAAGGGGTGGGTTTTGTAAATATTGTTAGGGAGGAAGTGACAGGATTTGGTATTAGATTGAATACTGAGATTAAGAGAGCCTGGAAATAGGATGTGAGGAAATAGAAAATAGGAAATAGGAAATAGAAACAATCACTTGATTGTGAAGGCAAAGTTACTTGGAGAGGATATGAAAGAGAAGCTCAGTCTTAAAAATGTTGAGCTTGAGATGCCAGCAGAACATCCCTAGAGAAATGTCCTCAAGGCAAGAGGAGATGTGAGATTTAATTATAATTCTATTTATTTTTATAATGATGTGTATACATCTATAATTCTGTTTATTTTTAATGGTGCTACTGATGCCTTTTTCCTTGTTTTGATGTCTGTCTCCCCCCTTCTAGACTGTGAGCCCATGTGGGCATGGACTGTCTCTGTTACTGAACTGTACTTCCCAAGTGCTTAGTACAGTGTTCTGCACTCAGTAAGTGCTCAATAAATATGGTTGACTGAATGAATGAGTGAATCTGGGCTATTGGGGGAAACTTAGGAGTTAGTCAAGTAGAGGTGGCAGTTGAAGTTTTGAAAGTACATGAGTTACCCCGGGGAGTCGGTGTAGATTCAGAACCAAGTCCTGAGCTCCACCCACAGTTAGTGGGTGGAAAGCTGAGGAAGCTATTAAAATAATAATATTGTCAATAAAAATGATACTTAAGTGCTTACTAGGTGCTAATGGCTGTACTAAGCGATGGGCTAGGTACAGGATAAGCAGATCGGATAAAGTCCCCGTCCAGTGTGGGGCCCACATCTAAGAGGAATACAGGTGTTGAATTCCCATTTTCCTCAAGGTCACACAGCAGGCAACTGACAGAGCTGGGATTAAACCCAGGCTGTGATTCCCAGACCCGTGCTCCTAGAGATTGAGAAAGACGTCAGAGAACTAGGAGGAGGACTTGGAGAAGACTGTCAGAGGAACCAAGATGAAATGTTTCCAAGAGAAGTGATCCATAGTGTCAGAGACCATCACGAGATCAAGAAGGTTAAGGACAGAGTAGAATCTGTTTTATCTGGCAAGAAGCAGCGTGGCCTAGTGGGCCTGAGCATCACAGGACCTGGGTTCTAATTCCGGCTCTGCCAAATCCTTGCTGTGTGACCTTGAAGTCATTTGACTTTTCTAAGCCTTAGTTCTCATGTTCTCCCTCCTGTTTAGACTGAGCCCCATGCAGGACAGGGACTATGTCCAACCTAATTCACTTGTATCTACCCCAGTGCTTAGAATAGTGTTTGACACATAGTGTTTAACAAATATATATTTTTTTAAAAGTATGTCATTGGTGACCTTAGAGAGAGCACTTGAAGTGGCTGGATTGTAGAATGTCAAGGAGTTGGAGGAGAGGAAGTAGAAGCAGAGAGTGTAAACAGTCCATTCAAGGAGGATGGACAGAAATTGTAGGAAGGAGATGAGGTGATAGCCAAATTGTGCAACTGGATTAGGGGGGATTTTTTAGGATAGGGGAGAGGAGTGGGTTTGAAAGCAAAGGAGGAGCCATCAGAAATGAGCAGTCGAGGCATCGTGATCTCGTTGAAAGAGCTCAGGTTTAAAAGTCAGGAGACCTGAGTTCTAGTCCCTTCTCTGCTATATGTCCTTGGGTCTCTCAACCTCTTTGGGCCTCAGTACTCCCACCTGTAAAATAGGGATTAAACAGGGATTAACCTGTTCTCCCTCCTTCAATTGGGAGCCCTGTGGACATGACTTGGAGAAGCAGCGTGGTTCAGTGGAAAGAGCATGGGCTTTCGAGTCAGTGGTCATGGGTTCAAATGCTGACTCCACCAATTGTCAGCTTTGTGACTTTGGGCAAGTCACTTAACTTCTTTGTACCTCAGTTACCTCATCTGTAAAATGGGGACTGACTGTGAGCCCTCCCGTGGGACAACCTGATCATCTTGTAACCTCCCCAGCGCTTAGAACAGTGCTTTGCACATAGTAAGTGCTTAATAAATGCCGTCATTATTATTTATTATTACTATGACTATGTCCAATAAGAAAAGCAGCATGGCTTATTGGAAAGAGCACAGGCCTGGGATTCAGAAGTACCTGGATTCTAATCCCAACTTCCACCACTTGTCTGCTGTGTGATCTTGGGCAAGTCACTTCTCTGTGCCTCAGTACTCCATCTGTAAAAAGGGGATTAAATCTGTGAGCCCAATATGGGATATGGACTATGTCCCACCTGATTAGTTTATATTTACCACAGCACTTAGTACAGTGCCTGGCACATAATAAGCAACTAACATACCATAAAAGAAATCTGATTATGTCATGTCTAGCCTAGCATTTAGCACATTTAGTACAATAAGTACAGTTGGCAGACCCTTAGACCCTACATGGGGCTCACAGTGACTGTGCCCAACCTGATTAACATATCTTCCCAGCATTTAGAACAGTGATTGGTACATAGTATGTGCTTAACAAATAGCATAATTATAATGATGACAATGTCTGTCTTCAAGGAGCTTACACTCTAGTGGAATAGTAAGCCCTTAATAAATGCCATTATTATTATTATTATTTTTGTGGTTGAAGATGATGGTCAGAGAGGGAAGTAGAGTTGGCACTAGTTGCATACTGCTTCCTCTGGGGTCGCTGCCTCCCACAGAGGTACCACACCGAAGGGACGCCTCCTCCAAGAGGCATTCCTTGACTAAGCCCTCATTTCCTCTTCTCCCACTCCTTTCTGCATCACCCTTGCACTTGCATCCTTCATTCACCCCCTCCCTCAGACCCACAGCCTTTATGTATATAGCCATAGTTTATACTAGTGTCTGTCTCCCCCTGCCCCCCCATCCATTGTTAACTCCTTGTGGGCAGGGAACATGTCTACCAACTCTGTTGTACTGTATTTTCCCAAGCACATAGTATAGTGCTCTGCACACAGTAAGTGCTCAGTAAATATGATTGATTACCAAGACAGAAAAGACTGTTGGAGACTGCCTGGGCCTTGGTCAGAGTTTCCCATAATTGTGGTATTTGTTAATTTCCCATGATGCTTCTTCATTTTCTTTCTGGGATAGTGGTGCAGTCTAACAAGTACTATAATCATAATCATAGAGACTAGTTTCCAGAGGGCACTGGGGAGGTTCCTATTTGGGGCAACCCCCAACCCCTACCCCATCTGTGCCAGAGGCCAGTGACAGGGACTGACCAAGAGCACCTGAATCTATGGAGATTCAAAGCCTATTGGATCTTCCTCAAGAGGCCGTTGCGTTTCTACAAGTAACACTTTGGTGTTTTAATAATAGGAAATAAGAGTTACAGCATTTGACATTATTAGTCAAACAGAAGAATTTTAATTTTTTCAGGAAAAAAGAACTTGGTGAATATACCCTATGTTTTGAAGTTTTAAATAAAAAATTCACCTCAAGTCATGGTAAGGGTTTTTTTTGTCTATTACATCAGCAACTAGAAGGCAGGGTAGTATGCCTATCAGTGATAGTTTAGCCCCCCCCCACCCCCCTAAAATTCGGAATGGTAAAAATTTATCAGAACCTTACGTGTAACCCAAAGAATAGTTTGGCAAAGGCCACCGGAAAACTTTTGAAAAATCAGTGGCCTTTTAGTAAGTGAATAAACCTGTCCCATTTTAATGAGGATCCGAAGTGCGATTTTTAACGACAATTGACTGTAAAAGAGACTATTTCTGACAGTCTGGATAGATTTTTAAGTCCCAATGCCAGTGTGAAAGCGATTCGACTACCACGTACCTGAAAAAGGCTGCGGTTTTGGTTTTGTTTTTTTGTTGGGTTTTTTTTTTTGTTTGGTTTTTTTTTTGGGGGTTGCCTGTTGGCCCGGATAACCTTGCAGTGGAAAGTTTGCAACCATTTTCCCAGCCTCCTGGGTTGGCCCAGTGGAAGTTTATAGCCCGTGCTTCCGTTTGCTAAGAGCCAGCCTCTCTGCCCCAAAGTTCCCGACAAATGGAGACCGCACAAAGCCGAAAAATGTCCAAGCTTTCCAGCGCCCACTGACAGCCAAACAGAAAAGCCCTTTCCATTTGCAGCTTTTTAGTGTCATTTGAAGTTGCAGCTCCGGGCCAATCAGGTTGGGCCCTGCCTGCTGACATCACCGAGCAGCCAGTTCCCTCCAGCTGCAGAGAGCTCTAGTTTGTCTCTTTTTTTTTCTTTTTTTTTTAAACTAAAATGGAGGCTGGTTTCTTGCCTTAAGGAGTCCATTGCCTTCCCTGCTGAAGCCTAGATGTTGACATGTAATAAAGCTGGCAGCAGGATGGTGGTGGATGCAGCCAATTCCAATGGGCCTTTCCAGCCCGTGGCCCTCTTGCACATCAGAGGTGAGTTATTGGGTGTTTCGGTGAAATCGCAACCTTTCTAGGGGCTGGTTAATAAATGGCTATTGTGCTGCTCAGATAAGGAAAGCAGGAAGTCCTTTTTTTAGCAGAGCCCACTTGCGTTTTGCTTGCAAACCTTACAGAATTAGAGGGTGGGGAGGGGAGGTGGAGCGTGAGTTTGGGGTTTGAAGTGCTACTGAGAGAATTTTAGAATTCAAGGAAGCATCGCAGGCATAGTTAAAAGCAGGTTTTCCTGCTTTCTGCCCTCTCTCCCCCCATCCCCCTTTCAAGCCTTGCTGATGTCAAAGGATGTGAAGTCACTAACCCAGTAAGGTAGTGGGGGTGGGCAGGCCTCAGCTAAGTTATCAGTAGGCAAAGTCTAGAATATATTTTCTACATTCGTCCCCTTGCTTTTCCCAGGAAAACATTCTCTAAGATAATTTCAGAGGAATTGCCATTTTAAAATGAGCTTTTGTTTTTAGAAAAGGTTTTCTTCTGATTTTTTTTTCTTTTTTGCAACGAAAACGATCGAGTAGTCCTGTATTTTCAGATATTGAACTTCGGTGTGCATAATTTCTAAAATATTTTAACTGAAGTGCAGACTTAACTGAGTGGAGTGGGATCGCCAAATTTCGTGCACATTGTTTTTTAAGCTAAATTTGCCCTTCCCGTTGGCCTTTTATAATGTGAAATGCCAGCAAGTTGAGATGTGTGTGTGAGCAACAGTAAATTTTAATTGGTTTATCTTTGTTGTCATCACTGATGTTTTTGTGGTGAATACATGAAAAATTACCCTGCAGTACAAACAAGGGAAATTGATTACGACTTGTAGTTTAGAAGCGAAGTAATGTAAGCCAGTGTATGTGGTTTTTAGTATAAGATTTGTCAAATACAGATTTTAAAACGTGTTGGTGTAGAGAGGGAAGAATAGGAAGTAGATTAGACCTTATTATAATTATTTTACAAATCGTATTAGCTGTAACTGCTCCAGATGAATTGAAAAGATATAACTTTATAATGTGACTGTTTCAAATGTCTGTAGTGAGAGAGGGTGGAGGAAGATTTCTAGGTGACTAATAGCCTGTATGACTAAAATGCCGGACAAGATGTTTCAGATCCTAGGGTGTACCCAAAGAAGCCTTTACAGTATCGATTGGATCAAAATGGGGGTTTTCCCATTTGGAAAAAAACTCTTGTACCATTAAGCTAAAAGCAATTGACAGCTAAAATGACAAACTGTTGGCTAAGGAAGGAAATATGTGTGCCTCCAATATTCGAAGTTTTGATTGTAATGCTGGGCGTTTTAGATTCTGGCATAAAATGGAAAGAAGTGCAGCTGATCATCTGACTTTAATTTCTGTTAAATTTATATATTTATTATTGTGGTACGTGCATATGTAATAACCATTTTTTGGATCCCTATAGTAACCTGCATGTAAGCCTTGAGATTTTGTACTTCTGAATCATACTGTTTTTTTAAGGTATAGGGAAAATAAACTTTGAAGTTATTCTAAATAATACCAACTGGTCAAAAAGATGCTGGTTGATATTATTTTTTAAATCCAGATGGTAATTCTTTAATGTTTTTACAGTGCAAGGAAAGCAGTGTTAAGCATATTGCATGGGAGCAGTTTGTGCTCTTTCAAGTAGTAGGAAGTCCTTAAGATACCACTATTCTGAATTATTATTATTAGTAGTATTATAATAATAATCATAATTGTGGTATCAAGAGCTTAGTATGTGCCAAGCATTGTACTAAGTGGTGGGGTGGGTGCAAGGTAATCAAGTCCCATATGGGGCCGCTCAGTCTTAATGGGGAGCACAAGTATTGAATCCTCATTTTTCAGATGAGGGAACTGAGGCACAGAGAAGTTAAGTGCTTTGCCCAAGGTCACACAGCAGACAGGTGGTGGAGCCAAGATTAGAATCCATGCTGTGTGACTCCCAGGCCCTTGCTCGTTCCACTGGAACACACTGATTCCCTATTTATTTCCCAAATTACTCTAATTCCAAACCTAAACAGATTATTGCCCCACAGCTTTTTATGGGTGAAAGATGTTTTAATTAAAAAAAATCCAAGGAAAGCATGTTATAGTTTGACGTGTTAGGATTCATTTTGACTGGTAAAATCCTAAAAGTGCTTTTTTTTAATGCTTATATTTTAAGTTCTTTGTTTTGCTGCCGTGTGTGTGTGTGTGTGTGTGTCATTTGAAATGAAAAATGCATGGTTAAACATCCTCATGCAATTACTGGCCCCATTTCTAGCAGCTGGAAGATTCTCTCCCTGTTCCCTCCGGTAGTCCATTTGACTGAGGAAATCTTTCCAGGGATGGGATTGTGAACCCAAATTTCGTGGTATGAGAGAAACGTAGCTTCTTGGACTGTGTTAGATTTGAGTGGTTTAGGGATTTCTAGTTCTTGGCCTGGTCACTTAAAAAATTATGTGCCTTACTCTGCAACAAAGGAAGTAAATCCATGTTTTCAGTACTTTTTTTAGACAGTAAACTTGTTGTGGTTAGGTAATGTATCTATCAATTCTGTGTACTCTCCCAAGTGCTTAGTACAGTGCTCTACACAATGCATACTCAATCAGTATGATGGATTGAATAGGCTCCATGTGTGTATTTTCAGAAAGGGCAAGTGAGAGAGAAGGGCAAAAGGATGAGAGCAGCAATTCTGATGTTTTGGGGTGGGTTTTAAACCCGTTCTAGAGGGAAAGTATTTTTTAACCAAAGCTATTCGATAATAGTCAACTGTATTCAGTGCTTACTCTTTGGTGTACTTCAGCTATCATATCTCTGCGGATGATTTCCAAATCTTCATCTCCAGCCCTGTACTCTCTCCTTTTCTGCAGATTATTTCTTCCTGCCTTCAGGACATCCCAACTCTGATGTCTCCCCAACACCTCAAACCTAACATGTCTAAAACAGAATTTCTCATATTCCCACCCAAACCCTGCCCTCTCCCTGACTTTCCCATCCTTCCTGTCTCGCAAGCCTGAAACCTTGGCATTACCCTCGACTCATCTCTCTCATTCAGCCTTCATATTCAGTCTGTTCTCATTCAATCTTCATATTCAGTCCGGTCTGTTCAACCTTCGCAGCATCACAGAAATCCACCCTTTCATTTCAAATCAAACTGTTACCTCATTAATCCAAGCATTTATCCTATTCTGCCTTGATTTTCTGCTTCCGCCCCCTCGCTTGACTGCTTTGCCTGAGTCTCCAGTCCATACTTCACTCTGCTGCCTGGATCATTTTTCTGCAAAAGCATTCAGACCACCTCTGACCTGCAGTCAACCCCGTTTTTATTCAGTCATATTTGAGCGCTTACTGTGTGCAAAGCACTGTACTAAGCGCTTAAAAACAGCTTCTCCTTTCTAAATGACCAGTGTTTACCATAGAGCAGTGCTTCTCAACTTGTGTGCCTTGGCAGGTTTTAAGATTGAGAGCCGCAGCCAGGCACCTTCCGTGTGACCTTCCGTGTTTTGTTACCTCCAGAAAGGCATGTGATGGGAACATTTTTAAAAAAAGTTCTATTTTATCTTTCCCCTAGATGTGGTTCCTCATCACCTGCTCATCTGGAAAAGGGTTAAGAATCCTAAACCCTAGGTGGGAAAAAGGGGGGGAAGGGGGGGGAGAGAGAGAGAGAGCCCTTACCTGAAAAAAGATAGCACTTTTTCCCCCCTCATGACTAAAGCAACAGCACATCAAGAGCAGGAGAATTAGATTGGGGAAAGGGAAAAATCTCCCTTCACTTATACCTGCAAAAAAAAAATTCCTTTGAAAATGCTGTTAATCCTTGATATTTTATCAGTTCAACTATGGTTACTCTACCTCTCATACAGTCCTTTGTGTTTTCTTGTGTACTCTCCCACACACTATATAATTGTAAATTTTGCATTAGTAGAACTTTTCTGCACTATTAGAACCCAACCAGAAGTGACTGAGGGAGACTTTTACCTTCTTTGAAGTTCCTTAAGGTATGTTAGTAACCAAAGTAACAAACAGCTCTCTAGGTAATTACACATTTGTGTATCCTTTCATTAGAGCCTTCAGTTTTATTTGCAGTCTTTCCTCAGCAAAGATTTCATACAGCCATGGCCATCTTTTAGTATGAATGTTTCTCTTATGAATTTTGTCTTGCAAAATTATCATCCCTGATATGCTAATTAATTTCTAATAAAGTAACAGTTTTTAGAAATTGCCATTTTGTGTTTACGTTGGAAACTGCTGTGAAATAAAGCCCTGTTGCAAAAGCCGTGTTCTCCCTCTAGACTGTAAACTTGTTGTGGGCAGGAAATGTGTTTACCAACTCAGCTATATTGTACTCTCCCAAGCTCTTAATACAGTGCTCTGCACACAGTAAGCACGTAGCATGGCTTAATGAGTAGAGCTTGGCTCAGGGAGTCAGAAGGATCTGGGTTCTAATTCCAGCTCTGCCTCTTGCCTGCTGTGTGATTTCAGATAAGTCATTTAACTTTTCTATGCCTGTTACCTCATACATAAAATGGGGATTGAGCCACATGTGGGATATGGGCTCTGGCCCAATCTGATTGACTTGTATCTACCCCAGCGCTTAGTACAGTAATATTATGCAGCAAATAATAAGTACTTAATGACTTCTGTTAAAAAAAATTGATTGCATGAATGATTGATTGCAGTAAATGATATTAATAGGAAGTATGAGAGTAATTGTAATGTAGTCCAACTCTTATGTTTTTATTCTACCTGCATTGTGGCATATCTTTTTTGTGTGTTTATTTTGAAGTGAAGCATCAGATTAGGGCAGAATTCCTCCAAAGTAAACATAGTTCCATATGTCAGATTTGGTAGCAACAGAGAAGTAAAACTGCCAAGATGTTTAGTATTTTATACAGCATATCAAATTAGAAAGCTATATTCAAAGAATAGCTGTTAGTGATGTGAAATTTTCCTTACCTCTTCCCCATTTTTCTGCAGTTCAGAGTGTTTATGGTAATATATAACTTGTTTGCTGTAAATGTGAGTATAAATGAGGTTGTACACAAATTATTAGAATAAAAGTAAAAGGAGCTGTATCATACATTCTGTGAAGTTCCATTGATATGATTTGTGTGTAAATATTGCTAACACTGATTATACTGACAGTGCAGTCCATCAGACTTGGTTTTATCGGGGGTAAGCATAAATTCCAAGATAATGCAAATGAGGCTCCTCAGATCCAATAAATGCCCCCTATTGAGGTTGGACCAAAAATATTTTTATTGCCAATCACACGTCCACATTGATTTTAAACTTACCTTTTTCTGGCCAGGTTGATTTATCAACACTAAAGAATATTGATCCTTTGCATCTGAGAAGAACACTGCCCATATTTTCTAACTCAAGGGAGGAAGATATCAAAAGATAGCCCTCCAGTTTTCAGTATCAGCCCTGAACCACACACTGACAGAAAGGGGATAAGCTGCTGCCAAAAGAAGCCCAAATCCTATTTTTCCACCATCGCCTTTAAACCTGCTAACTAGCTTTATATTCATAAATCTCAAATCCTTGTTAAGCCATTCAAAGGAGGGAAAAGTAGTGGAAACAAATGTACTGATTAGTCCTTTTTTAAAAAAATATTGCAACAGTAAAGACATGTAACATTACTTTTCCTGAAGTAACCCTTGATTGTATACCAACCAATATTCTTTTTTAATAGTATTTAAGCTTTACTATGTGCCAGGCTAAACAACTAAGGTAGATAGAAGCTAATCAGGCTGGACACAGTCCATGTTCCACATCGGGCTCATAGTCTTAATCCACATTTTACAGATGAGGTAACTGAGGTACAGAGAAGTGAAGTGACATGTCCATGGTCACAAAGCAGACAAGTGGTGAAGCCAGGATTAGAACAGCGTGGCTCAGTGGAAAGAGCACGGGCTTTGGAGTCAGAGGTCATGGGTTCGAATGCCGGCTCCACCACGTGTCTGCTGTGTGACCTTGGGCAAGTCACTTAACTTCTCGGAGCCTCAGTTACCTCATCTGTAAAATGGGGATGATAACTGTGAGCCCCATGCGGGACAACCTGATCACCTTGTACCCCCCCCAGCGCTTAGAACAGTGCTGTGCACATAGTAAGCGCTTAACAACTGCCATCATTAAATTAAATTAAACCAGGTCCTTCCGACTCCCAGGCCCATGCTTTTTCCTCTAGCCCTCGCTGCTTCCTTGGTAAATGTTTCTATTTTATATTTTAAGCTTCAGAGGATAGATGCCTTTAAGGGATTAACTTTCACTGTTATGAAGGAAGGTTGCGAAGCCTCAAATTTCAAAATACTCTTAGGAAATATTTAATTTTTAGAAATTAATTAGCTAGGCCATCTGGAATAAATTGTGGGAGGATAACTTTATACATCTCAAATATCTGCATTTATAAGTTGGGTGTTGTGACAAATGTAGTCATTTGCTATCTGTGATCTTTTAACCATGGAATATTTAGCCATCTTTTGCATCACCGTAAGCTCGTTATGGGCAGGGAGCCGACTCTCTTGTACACTCCCAAACAGTACACTGCTCTGCACTGATTGATCAGTTAGATTTATAATCAGTTCTACAATTGCACTTTCTGGGGCCTGTCCAGTGATAATGCAAAGATGACATTTGGGGAATTGACAAAGAATCATAGGAATCACATGTTAAGCTGTTTGTGTGAGTGCCAACCATAATTGCATAAAATAAAAATGCTTTAAAGATAATTTGTACATAGGTTTTTATATATTCTCCAAAGGTAGGTAACTAGAAGAAATTATGTGATATTTGCCACACCCCCAACCCCACAGCACTTATCAATCAGTCGTATTTATTGAGCGCTTACTGTGTGCAGAGCACTGTACTAAGCGCTTGGGAAGTACAAGTTGGCAACATATAGAGACAGTCCCTACCCAACAGTGGGCTCACAATCTAGAAGGGGGAGACAGAGAACAAAACCAAAATATTAACAAAATAAAATAAATGGAATAGATATGTACAAGTAAAATAAATAGAGTAATAAATATGTACAAACATATATACATATATACAGGTGCTGTGGGGAAGGGAAGGAGGTAAGACGGGGGAGATGGAGAGGGGGGTGAGGAGGAGAGGAAGGAGGGGGCTCAGTCTGGGAAGGCCTCCTGGAGGAGCTGAGCTCTCAGTAGCTCTCATACAGCACTTATGTACATATCTTTAAATTATATAGTGTAAATTTATGTTAATGTCTGTCTACCCCTTTCATTCATTGAGGGCTTACTTTTGCAGACACTGTGCTAAGCGCTTGGAAAGTACAATTTGGCAACAGGTAGAGACAATCCCTACCCAACAACAGACTTACATGTAGAAGGAGGAGACAGACAACAGAACAAGTAGACAGGCATCAATAGACTGTAAGCTCTTTATAGGTAGGGACCATGTCTGCTAATTCTGTTGTACTCTCCCAAGCGCTTAGCAGAGTGCTTTACGTGTGGTAAGTGCTCAATAAATAATAATAATAATAATGATGATGGTACTTGTTAAGCGCTTACTATGTGCAAAGCACTGTTCTAAGTGCTGGGTAGGTTACAAGGTGATCAGGTTGTCCCACGGGGGGGCTCACAGTTTTAATCCCCATTTTACAGATGAGGTAACTGAGGCCCAGAGAAGTTAAGTGACTTGCCCAAAGTCACACAGCTGACAGTTCCTGGAGCTGGGATTTGAACCCATGACCTCCAACTCCAAAGCCCGTGCTCTTTCCACTGAGCCATGCTGCTTCCCCTACCATTGATTGGTTAATTGACTAATAAAGCTCTCAGTGCTCTGCTTGACTGTTCAAGACTTGTACTTTGGAGAGTATATCTGTATTTTTCATCCTATCACGTGGACAAAATATTTCCTCCCCAAATAGAAGGACTTGGCTTTTTCTTTGTTTTGTTTTTTAAACTGCAACCTTACACTAAAAAAAACATGAATGAGGTTATTGTAATCTGTATGGTCATCAGATCTCCAAAATGGAATTCTGGGTTTGTGTAATTAAAAGGTTAAAATTGAGTTAAACAGTTAAACTATTCTTTGCTCCCTTTGTTGCTCAGTTTTCAGTGGTGTTATGTTTAAGCAAGATGGGAAATTTTTGAAATGGCTTTGACCTGTGACGCCTTGCACATCTTTCCACCCATGTTTCCGCTTTCAACGTCCTTATCTCAGTCTTTCTTTTTTCTCTGTCCATTGAGAGACTGGGAGGTAGGAGGAGGAAGGAGTCATCTGGCTCATTCTAAAATTTATTCATATTTGATACCTTAAAATTACTAAGCACATTGACAGAGAGCTCAAAATTCTCAAAGATCAGTTTGCTGAGGGTTCCTGCAAACAATAGCACATGAGCCTCTGCCCAGTACAACAGCTCATCACCCTCTTCTCACTTCCAGTACTGTAGTTTAGTCTGCCCTGCTAGAAAGTACTAATAATAATAGTCACGATGGTATTTGTAAGCACTTGCTCTGTGCCAAGCACTGAACTAAGCGCTGGGGTAGATACAAGGTTTGTCAGCTTGGACATGGTCCTTGTCCCACCTGGGACTCACAGTCTTAATCCCTATTTTGCAGGTGAGGTAACTCAGGCCCAGAGAAGTGAAGTGACTTGCCCAAGGTCACACAGCAGACAAAGTGACGGAGCCGGGATTAGAACTGACGCTCTTCTGGCTCCCCAGGCCATGCTGTATTCTGTATAAATATGCTGTATGAATATGATTGATTGATTGATTGTATTCACTGCTCCATGCAGCTTCTCAGTGGCCCCCTGGGGCCTGGCTGGCCTCTTTGTATCTTGTGAATTGTAATTCTCAGCAAATTTCCCACCTGTCCCACACAGGATACTTCACCTGACAGACTGAGACCAAAACAGACCTGGGCATGCAGTTCCCTCCCTTCCTGGCCTTGCCCAGATAACAGGGACACGTTGCATAGAATGTCCAACCTCATTTGCTTTTATCCACCCCAGCGCCTAGTACAGTGCCTGGCACATAGTAAGTGCTTAGCAAATACCATCATTATTATCATCATTAGGGTACCCGCTGTTATTGTACTCTTTCTCCTAAGTGCTTATTCATTCACTCATTCATTCAAACATATTTATTGAGCGCTTACTGTGTGCAGAGCACTGTACTAAGCGCTTGGGAAGTACAAGTTGGCAACATATAGAGACGGTCCCTACCCAACAGTCTTCTAGACTGTGAGCCTGTTGTTGGGTAGGGACCGTCTCTATATGTTGCCAACTTGTACTTCCCAAGTGCTTAGTACAGTGCTCTGAACACAGTGCTCAATAAATATGACTGAATGAATGAATGATTAGAAGGGGGAAATCTGTACAAATATACAAGTGCTGTGGGAAGGGGGCGGAGGTAGGGCTGGGCGGAGGAGGAGAAGTGACTTGCCCAAGGTCACATAGCAGACAAGTGGCCGAGCCAGGACTAGAACCAGTGCTCTGCACACGGTAAGTGCTCAGTAAATATTGAGACCAGGGGCTCTTCGGAGCTGTAATGCCTAATGATGCATAGCATACCATACCTTGTAGTAGGAGAGGTATATGCTCTGTGTAATTGTTTAGGCAGGACTCCCCTAGCAACCTGATTGGCTATTTGGACAAGCAGATTATCAGGATTTTTTCAAGATGGGCCATGATATTGCCAGTTTTTTCCAATGGTCATGTTCTGTTCCTTTTTTCCAAACATAGTAGAGAAGCTGTGAGTTTGCACTAGTATGACTTTATTTGCTGCTCTAAAAATGCTGAAGACTTTTCAGTTTTGCTATACATCCCATTCAGGGTTTTTACAGAATTTACGTTCAACTATTGCTATTTATTAAATCTGACGTAGAGATTCTCCCCCTTTTAGACTGTGAGCCCATTGTTGAGTAGGGACCATCTCTATAAGTTGCCGACTTGTACTTCCCAAGCACTTAGTGCAAGTGCTCTGCACACGGTAAGCACTCAATAAATATGATAGAATGAATGATAAGACTCTTGGATAATCTGTTGGGCCCCAGTGCCATATTGGTGCATGGGAACCAACAATTTACTGAGTAACCAGTTGGTGTTCTCGCAGTTGTAAAGTTGGGATAGGAACTCCAACTCTCCGGATCAGCCTCAGTCCAGATTGTGGAGGATCAGCTGCCTTACCCCGATTTCCAGATCATTTCCAGCAGTTCATTGGTGACTCATTGAAGCCCCAGGAAACGATTGTCGGCACCTTGATGTTTATTGCTCCCCAAGGACAATGTTCAGCAAATTCTAATTTGTCATGGAACCCTTCATACGAATGGTTTTGTCCTTTCTTTCATTCTTCAGGCTCCTTTGTGCATTATTGATAACGGTTGTCAACTTAGATTGTTTTATATGCAATTTAATGGCCTCAAAATGAAATCACTGATCATTGTGGAGGAAGGTTTTTTTTTTCATTTTCAGCATTTTTTATATTTAAATCTGTCCCTTTTGTTAAATGGCATTTAAGTGCTTACTATGTGCCAGGCGCTGTGATCCCTGGCATCGTGGATAGAGCACAGGCCTGGGAGTCAGAAGATCATGGGTTCTAATTCTGGCTCTGCCTGCCCCTTATCTGCTGAGTGGCCTTGAGCAAATCACTTGACTTCTCTGTGCCTCAGTTACCTCATATGTAAAATGGGGATTGACTGTGAGCCCCAGATGGGACTGAGACTGTGTCCAACCCGATTTGTGTGTATCCACCCCAGCGCTTAGTACAGTGCCTGGCACGTAGGTCAGGTCTTAACAAATACCGTAGTAAGTATTATTATTCATAAACTGTGTGGTCTAATGTTAACATAACCCAAAATTCTTGGAGCAGTTTCTCTTCACCTTCTATTTTCATCCTACCCTGGGAAAATCCCTGATCTTTACTTTTTAGACTGGACATGTAGAAGCCATAATGCTCGGGACAACCTCATCTTGGCATAATGGAAAACTACTTTTTAATTTTATTAATCAGAGATATAATTTTATTTAATTAATGCAACCTAGAAATAGTTGTAGGTAGGATAAAACCTTTGTTCATAAATGAATTTATAGTATTTACTTGATTACTTTGTGAAGCTATTTTATGAAATGTGAAAGTTAATTGTTACTGTAGAAAGTATCCAGTAGTGCTTCTGCAGATTCCAAGATAGCTCTAGCTTGGTGGGTAGGTGATGTGCAAAAAAGGACACTGAATTAGAAGTTAAAAGGTCTGATATTTTCTTTATACTTTAGAAAAAAAATGGGAGCATCACTTAACCTTTACTATGTCTTGGTCTCCATCTGAAAAATAGGGTGATCACTGTCTTCATAAAATGAGCACTTCAGTCATAATAATAATAATAAGTAATAATTATGGTATTTGTTTGCTGCCACCAAATTTTTGTCATCAGTCTCTATTCATAACCTGTTTCTTTTTATATTAACATGACTCTGGCATGTTCAATTTTTAGTACCTTCTTGAGTTGGACACATGGTGCAGGGCAAAACCAAGAAAGAATGTCAAGATAGATAAATGAGATTCAGAAAAATATGTTGTCTGAGAAAGATAATGCTTTTCCAAGAAGTTTCTTTCTATTAAAAGCTTTTCATAAAACTTTCAAAATATGCATATGATTGTATCACATTCTTCCAAAAGTTTTTTTTTATTGTAGGAGGCTGAACTGACAGTTTCCTAGGAATTAATCAATCATATTTATTGGGTACTTACTGTGTGCAAAATACTATTGTTTGGGAGGGTGCAGTATAACAAAGTTGGTAGACACACTCCCTGCCCACAACGAGCTTATGGTCTAACGGGGGAGGCAGATATTAATATGAACAGATATATTATGGGTATGTACATAAGCGCTGTGGGGTTGAGGGAATGGTAAATAAAGGGGGATGCAGAAGGGAGTAGGCGAAGAGGAAATGAGGGCTTGGTCAAAGAAGGCCTCTTGGAGTAGATGTGCTTTTAATAAGGCTTTGAAGATGGGGAGAGTGATTGTCAGATATGAAGTCAGGTAGTTCAGAGAGGTGCAGTGAGTAGGTTGGCATTAGGGCAGCGAAGTATGCGGACTGGGTTGTAGTAGGAAAGCGGCTAGGTAAAGTGAGAGGGGGCAAGGTGAATGTGTGCTTTAAAACCTGTGATAAAGAGTTTCTGTTTGATGTGGAAGTAGATGGGTACTACTGGAGGTTCTTATGGAGTGGGGAAATGTGGACTGAACAGTTTTGTCGAAAAATGACCCAGGCAGCAGAGTGAAGTATGAACTGAAGTGGGGAGAGGCAGGGTGGTCAGCAAGGAGATGGTTGCAGTAATCAAGGCAGGATAGGGTATATTATATTATATTAACAAAGTAGAAGTAACAAGAATGTAGCTCAGTGTCTCAGTTTCTGAAGTTGAGAAGATATGAGGTTTAGGGAGCACCAGGCTGGATGGAATGATTGTATGGGCCAGTGATGACAGGGAAAGAGTATGAAGAATTAGAAATGTTGGCCTCAAACAGGAGTTAAAAAAAAAAATGGGAACCTTTGACTCCTGCTTATGGAGTCATTCCATACGTTTTGCATGAAGACAGCGGTATTGAAAATTTCAAGTTGCCAGTTTGTATTTTTTTTTTACAAAGAACAATCTTTATTCTGACTGATTCTATGTAGAATAACCTTACAAGTGTTTTAAGCCACTCCTATTTGCAAAGTCAGTGCATTTCTCTGGATTGCAATAAACTTGTAGGAAACAGAGGTCTTATATTGACCAGGAAAATGCTGATTGACACAAATAATTTTCCATGGAAATATGGAATCGAAAGCTGTCCCTGAATTTTGCTCCCAGATGCGTTAACAAAATAAAAAAAAAAACCAGAATAACGAAGAACCATAATGTCCTTTGGCAGGCGGAGTGTGGCTCCAACATGGCTAAAAATTCCAGCTCTAACTGAGGGTCTACAAAATGGGGGTAATGTCTAACTACCTCTGAGGCCTGGTTCTACTTTGTGACTTCTGCCTTGTTGAGCAATTTCATCCGCGTCACCCATGAGCCGTCCCTGAAAACGGCAAGACAGGATCGTCAGCAGTAAGGTCCTGCGCAGTGCAGCCAGTCTATCAGCATTGAGTGATTCCTGCTGCTACACAACTCTACTGGGCTGGGCATGTGCAAAGAATGAGTGACAACAGGAAATCCAAGCAGCCGCTGGGTAGTGCAGCTACAGGCAGGTTGGGCGGAAGACACTCTGAAATCCAACCTCGAGCTAAGAGTGGTGCAGCATAGTCGTGAACTGTTGGAAAATCAAGTAAAGCAGACCATCCTGATGGTTAGCACTCAAATATGGTGACTACTTTCTGATCAGAAGCGTTGAAGACATCGAGTCTTAGTGGCAGATTGTTAAACTGTGCTGGGCTGATTGCCAGTTGGTGCAGTCACAAACCGGGGCAGGTGTTATGTGGCAGTAGATTTGGAAAGGTCTGTTGATCGTGCTTTGGATTTTTCCATAACACCTTTTCACATGGAGAGCAGTCACTACCAGAATCATTTTTAAGTATGTGAGAGAGCATGTGCACGTGAAGGTTTAGTTAACCAATTATTTTAATGCCTTTTTTTTTTTAAAAAAAAAGGCTTAAATGGAAATCAACTGTGATAATTTAATACTAAAATTTCATGAAGAGATGTAAAAATCTTGTGATTAAAAACTAGAAGACATTCAATCAATGATATCCGAGTGCATATTCGTGTAGAGCATTATAGTAATTGTTTGTGAGAGTACAATATAACAGTTTCTTCAACTGCGAAATGGAGATTCAGTACCTGTTCCCCCTCCTACTTGAACTGTGAACTCCTTGTGGAACAGGGACTGTTTCTGACCTGGTTAACTCGTATCTACCCCAGTGCTTAGAATAGTGCTTGACATATAGTAAGCGCTTAACACACACCATAAAAAAAGGTTAGTAGACACGTTCCCTGCTTACAGTCTGGAAAGGAGCATGTTGATCAAGAGTTCTGAATGACTGGAAGAAAAAAATTTATGGGCCAGTTAGCAGCTTCAACTATGATATCCATAGTAATACAAAAGTCTGTCCATGTAAATAATTATACCAGTTAGGTAGAACCTCAGCAGTGTTTCTTCAATATTCAGTATTTTCCCTATGTGCTATATCGTTTGGTAAAATAAGCCAACTGCACCCATTCATGTCTTTTCTAGGTATGTCAAAATAGTATGTTTTGGGTAGCTCCTTCTGTTTTTCGATATTTGGACTCAGTAGAATAATGGAAAATACAGGGCTGCAAACATTTACTCCTAACCACTCCAAAAGTAATTTCAGTTATAAGAATATTAAAAAATATTGCCAGCAAGTGGGTGGTGCTTTTTGAAGTAAGGCAGGCTTACAGTGAGCAGTTCAGCATACTCTTGTGCATAATGATGAAGAGTGTGTGCATAGCATAGTAGTAGTTCAAATGAATATTATTATTTGTTATTAGCACTCATGGAACTTTTAATCTTCAAAGCGCTTTCCAAACATTAATTAATCCTCAGCACCCTTGTGAGGTAAGTAACGAGGTATTATTATCCCCACTTTTACAGTGGAGGAAACCAAACCGAAGAGGTTGCACGACTTGCCTGGGGCCGCTGAAGGAGTTGGTGACAGAGGCAAGACTAGAACTGGGGTTTTCTGACTTACTATCCTGGGCTCAGATCTCTGGGACTTTTCTCTGTGACTGCACCACAGAGACAAATCCCTGGAGTCTTTATCAAACCTATCTCCAGAGCACCTTCTTTTGTGAGCTTTATTTCTACCGGGCACCTGAAACCAAGTTGGGCGATCTTATGGTATCATCTAGAAAAACAGAAGATGCAGATTCTGGGTCACGAAGGTAAGGGTGTAACTTTGGCTTTTGTGGTTAGAATTGGCTGAGTTCGGTCTCTCCTGAACCATTCGATTTCTTGGAGGATCATTTGCTGTCGAGTAGTATTCATCCTGCTTTAGCAGCTGAAATGGCTGGAGTGTTTCCATTCCATTTGGTGAAGACTTGCATTACTGTTTTGTTTTGACTGGAGATGACTTGGAGTATTTCAGTTCTTAAAGACTTACTAATGTTGAATCCTAATGCATTTTGAATCATTCAGTATATTTATCGAGCTCTTGCTGTGTGCAGAGCACTGTACTAAGCACTTAACTGAGAACTTGGCAAATTTTATTTAAATTTGAATAATTTATTTTGAAGCCATAAATTTCTTATTACAATTATAGAAGAAGAATTATTGGAGAAGCAGCGTGGCTCAGTGTCAAGAGCGCGGGTTTGGGAGTCAGAGGTCATGGGTTCGAATCCCCACTCAACCACTTGTCAGCTGTGTGACCTTGGGCAAGCCACTTAACTTCTCCGTGCCTGTTACCTCAACTGTAAAATGAGGATTAAGATTGTGAGCCCCACATGGGACAACCTGATCACCTTCTATCCTCCCCAGCGCTTAGAACAGTGGTTTGCACATAGTAAGCACTTAACAAATACCAACATTATTGTTATTATATTCTTGCTTTCCTTTTCCAAAGATCTAAACTTCAGGCTTTTTTTTTTTTTACTACTTAGCTCTTTAAAAAAATAGTCCTTTCTGCATTTATTTAATTTTCTCTCTAACGTTTTGGAAGTGCATTGTGTTTTCCAAGTATTCTTAATTTTTTTTTCATTTGGGATTGTATTGTGTTGTAATCTGCCTTTTTAAAATAATCCTTTAATTTATGGAACCAGATCACATAAAGTGAGTAAACTGCTTACTCATAAGACTTATTAAAAATAATCAAGTTCACCTGATAGTATCACTTGGTGCGATTGAATAAACAGAATTCACTTGTAAAGGGGAGTGGTGTTTTTCTCCCTCTGCAGAACTACAGATCACAGAGTGGTTTCTGATAGATTGGGCTAACTAGAACCCTGCAGCTGAAAGAGGTTTTAAAGATGGGAATAATGCCATCTAATAATAATAATAATGACACCAGACTGAGCCCCTTCCTTCCTCTCCCCCTCGTCCCCCTCTCCATCCCCCTCATCTTACCTCCTTCCCTTCCCCACAGCACCTGTATATGTGTATATATGTTTGTACATATTTATTACTCTATTTATTTGTTTATTTATTTTACTTGTACATATCTATTCTATTTATTTTATTTTGTTAGTATGTTTGGTTTTGTTCTCTGTCTCCCCCTTTTAGACTGTGAGCCCACTGTTGGGTAGGGACTGTCTGTATAAGTTGCCAACTTGTACTTCCCAAGTGCTTAGTACAGTGCTCTGCACACAGTAAGCACTCAATAAATATGATTGATTGATTGATATAATATAAAAATGAAAATAAGCTAAGGCCAGGGAGTCAAGTAGTACCCAAGCATATTTTAGGGCTTTGGGAACTTTTCTGAGGGAGCTCACTGAAAATGTTTATGGGAAGCAGCGTGGCATAGTGGAAAGTAAACTCATTGTGGGCAGGGAATGTGTTGGTTGCATTATTATGTTGTACTATCCCAAATACTTAGAACAGTGTTCTGCACGCAGTAAGTCTTCAACAAATACGATCGACTGACTGACTGGGATTCAGAGGACCTGGGTTCTAATCCCAGTCCCTCCACTTGCATGCTGTGTGACCTAGGGCAAGTCACTTCACTTCTGTGCCCCAGAACTGTAAAATGGGAATTCAGTACCTGTTCTCCCTCCTACTTAGACTGTGAGCCCTACGTGGGACAGGGACTGTGCCTGACTTGATTAATCTGTATCTACCTCAGTGTTTAGGACAGTGCTTGACACATAATAAGGGTTTTATTATTATTATTATTGTTATCACCATTACATCTCTCTTTAAAGTTATAGACCAAAATTCTCCTATATTTGTCTTCCTAAATCTTGACCTTTATATTTTTCAATAAAAAGAATAACAATTTTTGTGGTTCAGGTACTCAAATTTCTGTGCATTCAGGCCCTTAAAGCACAGCGCTTTGCCGTATTAACATGGATGAACCTCTTAAGGGTATGTAGTACTGAAAGTACTATATTTGCGTACCGTATAACATTGTCTTAATATGCACAGCAAACAATTTAAAAATGGATATCGACAAGGACTATAACCTGTGTATTTTTAATGCATATTTTCTTAAACTCATTAATTTTTGTACCACTTTAGCATGGTTTAGAAGTTTAGATATGTCACTCAAACATATTTACTGAATGCTTGCTGTGTGCAGGGCATTGTAATAAGCGCCTGGGACAGAACAATACAACAGCGTTGTTAGTGACATTCCCTCCCCACAATGAGCTTACAGTCTAGAATGGGAGACAGACATTAACATACTATGTACCACTCGGGGTTGTGGTACTTCAAACACAGAGCAACTTTTGAACCTCATCCCAATTTGTAAGAATACAAGAATAAATGAAAGAATTAATGATTTAAAATCAGAACCTCAGCTTTCATTACCTTGTCTAGCGACTGTATCCCTCCACCTCTCCAGAATTTTGAAAAATAGAATCTCAAAGACATGTTGTGAAAAGGCTCAGCTATTCCTGAACCGTAAGAGAGTAACTTTCCACTTGTGAAGGAACAAGATATTGAATTTGAGAATTTTCTATATGTCTTCTAAATATATTTGATTATTGCTATGATTTAAACTAATATTACTTCCAAATACAATTAATTCATCATCATTTGACATTCCAGGAATCCTGTTACTCTACTCTGCTGACTATGTCCTAAGCACTGGGGTAGATACAAGGTAATCAGGTTGTCCCACATGGGGCTCACAGTTTTAATCCCTATTTTATAGATGAGGTAACTGAGGCACAGAGAAGTTGTGACTTGCTCGAAATCACACAGCTGACAAGTGGCGGAGCCGGTATTAGAACCCATGACCTCTGACTCCCAAGCCCGTGCTCTTTCCACTGAGCCACGCTGCTTCTCTAAAATTTCGCAGCCTACCCGTCGGGGAATCTAACTCCGGTCTCCAGCATGACATGACTCACCACTATACTAATGTAATTTTGGCATTTGTTAGGTTCTTTCTATGAACCAAGCACTGTCCTAAGTGCTGGGGCAGATACAAGATAATAAAAGTGGACTCAAGCCCCGTTCCAAATGGGGGTTGCAGCCTGCTAGATTGTAAATTCATTGAGGGCTGGGATCAAATTTTCTTCCATTTTTTTTTATGTCCTCCATACATAGGAACTCTAGTACTAGTCTCAAAAAGACTTTAACTCATTTATCTAACATTTTAAAAGTATACACTTCTAAAATTCTGCACTTACAAATGTGATTTACTAAGTTTTAAAGTCTTCATTATTTTTCCCCTTTTATGCTCAATGAAACTGGGCAGGAACTCCCTCTGGCTTCATATATGACAGATCACCACTCTTCCCATCTTCAAAGCCATATCAAAATCCCATCTCCTTCAAGGAGCTTTCCCCAAATAAGCCCTCTGTACCCCTTTGCCCTCTCCCTTCAGCATCACCCTTGCACTTGGATTTGTGCACTTGATATTCAGCCCCACAGCACTTAAGTCCATAGCTGTCATTTATTTTTAATGTCTGTCTCCCCCTCTAGACTGTAAGCTCTTTGTGGGCAGGGAACCTGTTCCCAACTCTGTTGTACTCTCCCACGTGCTTAGTACAGGGTTCTGCACACAGCAAGCTGTCAGTAGATACCATTGATTGATACTCTTAATGATGTTTGCGGAATCACTTGTAGTCTCTTGTAAGTTCAGGTAGCAGGGAACGGAGTGTTCTGGAGTGGATCTTCCATTATCTGCCACTTATCAATCAGTGGTATTTATTGAGCACTTGCTCTGTGCAGAGGATTGTACCTAGTGTTTGGAAAAGCACAGAAAGGTTGGTAGGGAAGATCCCTGCCCTCCTTAGGGGTCCCCAGCTCATTTGCAGATTTCATTCATTCAGCTGTATTTATTGAGCACTTATTGTTTGCAAAACACTGTACTAAGCACTTGGGAGAGTACAGTATAACAACAGACATGTTCCCTGCCCACAACGAGATTTGGCTACTCCTTGAAATTTAGGACAGATGCAGCTAATCTTAGATGTAGGGACAACAACATTCTGAGGCCCAGCAAGATAGTTTAATTCTTTGGTTCCTCTTTGGTTCTTTCATCTCATGTCTCCACCATGTCATCACGCATTTTTAAAATGAGCAGTGGAGAACAGCACGTTACAACCAGTGCTTGATCATTACAAATAGTGGTTTAGTCGGGCGGCCAAAACCCTAAAAGTATTCTTTTTTTATGGTATTTGTTTAGCACTTACTGTGTGCTAAACTGTACTAAGTGCTGGAGTAGGTACAAGCTAATCAGGTTGGATATAGTCCATGTCCCACTTGGGGCTCCCAGTCTTAATTGCTATTTTACAGTTGAGGTAGCTGAGTCATAGAGAAGCGAAGTGACTTACCCGAGGTCACTCAGAAGACAAATGACAGAGCTGGGTCCTCTGACTCTCAGGCCCATACTCTATCCACTAGGCCATCCTGCTTCTGCATACCCTAAACTCTCAGATTTTGGCCAGTCAAGTTAGCCAGGATTCATAATAGCCAGCTAGATCAAAATTGGCCACTCTTGGGGTTTTGACTGAAGTTATGCAGTTCTTTAAATACCTTTAAGAGTCTATTCGGTATTTATTTCCTAGGATGTGTAGCATCAACTGTGGATAAAGTGGGTTTAGGAATCTAGAGGGGGCCAAGATCTTGAAACCTAATATGATTTACTCAGTAAGCATTAAACAATCCATTGGAATTTTCTGTAAGTAAACCAAGAAGAAAACCTTCACCGTATAAGCTGCCTGTAAAATGGAAACCTAATGAGAATTTGAAATGGGGCTAGTTACCTAAAAATGGGTAGCCTCTAGCAATCCAAGGGATGAGCACTATCTGAGCCCTGATTTCTGGATCAGTTTCCCCTGCTTCAGGTTCTAGCTGGCAGGTTCTATTTCACTTCTTTTCACCAGTCCCTCTCTCCTCCTGCCCCTTCTTCAACTCTCCCATCTTTCCCAGCAGTATTTCAAAAGGAAACCTCCCGCCTACTCTCAAAATCCACTCCTTCCACCTGTACCTCCAAATCTAGTCCTTCACACCATATCAAAGAACTAGCCCCCTTCCTTTTGCCTTCACTGACCACCGTCTTCTACTGTTCACTCTCCATTGGATCCTTCCCCATAGCTTTCAAACATGTTCATGTCTCCCTTATCTTAAAAAAACCTTCCCTTGACCCCACAGCTCCCTCCAGTTATTGCCCGTCTCCCTCCTATGATTCCTCGCTGAGCTCCTTGAGTGAGTTGCCTACACCCACTGCTTCCACTTGCTCTCCTTCAGTTCTCTCCTTGACCCTCTACAGTCTGGCTCCATCCCCTTCACTCCACCGAAACTGCCCTCTCAGACATAACCAGTGATCTCCTTTTTGCCAAATCCAATGACCTCTACTCCATCCTAATCTCCTCCTCAACTTCTCAGTTGCTTTCAACACTGTTGACCACCTCATTCTCCTGGAAACGTCATCCAACCTCAGCTTCACTGACACTGTCCTCTCCTGGTTTTCCTCCTATCTCGCTGGCCACTCATTCAAAGTCTTTCACAGGCTCCTCCACTGCCTCTCACCCCCTAACTATGGGGGTCCCTCAAAGTTCAGTTCTGGGTCCCCTTCTCTTCTCCATCTACACCCACTCTCTTGAAGAACTCATTCACTCCCATGGCTTCAACGACCACCTCTGTTTGGATTATTCCCAAATCTACATCTCCAGTCCTGATCGCTCTCCTTCTCTGCAGTCTCATATTTCCTCTTGCCTTCAGGACATCTTTACTTGGATGTCCCCCCAACACCTCATACTTAACATAATCGAAACAGAACTCTTCATATTCCTATCCAAACCCTGCCCTCCTTTTGTCTTTCCCATCACTATAGACAGCAGCACCATTCTCTCTGTCTCACAAGCCCTTAACCTTGGTATTATACTCGATTCATCTCTCATTCAGCCCATATGTTCAGTGTCACCACATCCTGTTGGTTCAGTGTGGCCTAGTGGAGAAAGCACAGGTCTGGAAGTTAGAAGCACCAGGGTTATAAACCCTTCTACGCCACGCATCTGCTGTGACCTTGGGCAAGTCATTCCACTTCTTTGTGTGTCAGTTACCTCATTCGAAAATGGGGATTAAGACTGTGAGCCCTGTGTGAGAAAGGGACTGTGCCCATCCTGATTATCTTGTATCTACCCCAGTGCTTAGTATAGTGCCTGGCATACAGTAGGGGCTTAACAAATACAGTTATCATTATTATTGTTCAGCCTTCACAACAATGCCAAAATCTCCCCTTTGTCTTCGTTCAAACTGCTACCAAGTAAATTCCAAAAATTTACCCTATCACTCCTTGATTTCTGCACCAGCCACCTTACTGATCTCCCTGCCTCTTGTCTCTCCCCACTTCAGTCCATACCTCACTCTGCTGCTCAGATCATTTTTTACAAAACTGTTCAGTCTGTGTATCTCCTCCTCAAGAACTTCCCGTGGTTACTCATCCACTTCCACATAATAACAATAATACTAGTGGCATTTATTAAGCACTTACTATGTACAAAGCACTGTTCTAAGCACTGGGGAGGTTACTAGGTGATCAGGTTGTCCCACGGGGGCCTCACAGTCGTAATCCCCATTTTACAGATGAGGTAAATGAGTCATAGAGAAGTTAAGTGACTTGCCCAAAGTCACACAGCTGACAGTTGGTGGAACTGGGATTTGAACCCATGACCTCCGACTCCAAAGCCCGTGCTCTTTCCACTGAGCCACGCTGCTTCTCTGCATCAAACAGAAACTCCGTACCAGAGGCTCCTAAGCACTCAATCACCTTACCCCCATATGTTACCTCCCTGGTTTTCTTCTATAACCCAGTACACCTACTTCACTTCTCTAATGCCAACCTACTCACTGTACCTTGATCTTGTATATCTCACCGCCCACCTCTCGCTAACATCCTGGTTCCAGCCTGAAATGCCCTCCAAAAGGCAAAACACTCCCCACCTTCAAATCTCTTCCAAGAGGCCTTCCCTGACACAGCCTTCATTTCCTCTTATCCCACTCCCTTTTGGGTCACGCTTGCACTTGGATTTACACTCTTTTACACACACACACACACACACACCCCCACACACCCACACCCACACCCACACCCCTCATATACATATCTGTAATTTATATTAATGTCTGTCTCCCCTTCTAGACTGTAAGCTCACTATGGGCAGGGAACGTCTCACAACTGTTCATTCATTTATTCAATCATATTTATTGAGCGCTGTGTGCAGAGCGCTGTACTAGGCGCTTGGGAAGTACGTCGGCAACATATAGAGACAGTCCTCCTATATTGTGTACTCTCCCAAGTGCTTAGTACAGTGTTTTGTACACCATAAGCATTTAATAAATTCAATTGATTGGATTTCACCCCAACACTGTAAGGAAATGAGTGCCCAGATCTGTAGTTTTTTCCACCATCCATCCTAACAGTGAACCCCAGAGCTTTGATGTTATCCTTGACTCCTCTTTCAACCCCCATATTCAGTTTATCACCAAATCCTGTTGTCTCTCCCTCTGAAACATTTCCAGTATCCAGTCCTTCCTCTCCATCATGTGGCCACCTTGCTAGTCCAGGTGCTTGTTCTCTCCAGACTTGACTGCTACATCAACTTCCATGCTGATCTCCCTGACTCCAGGATTTCTCCCCCCTTCATATTTTGCTGCCCAGATCATTTTTCTAAAATGTTGTTTTGCACAAGTCTCCCTACTTCTCTTCAAAACTCCAGTGGTTTTCCATTCTTCTCTGCTTCTAGCAAAAACTTATTACCAAAGGCTTTAAGGCACCCCACCAGCTCCCTCCTTCCTACTCTTTTCCCCCAGTACATCCCAGCTCACACTCTTAATTCCTCTCAAGCTAACCTGTTCACCGTGCTTCGTTCTCATCTCCCCCGCTGCTGACCTCTTGTTTGCAGCTTTTCTTTTGCTTAGAGCTCCCTCTTCCTCCCCACCCCAGAAGACCAATGCCTTCCCCATCCTGAAACCACTTTTGCAATCACATCTTCTCCAGAAATCTTTTCCGTGTTGGTTTCTAGTTGCCCCAACTCCCATTTCAGAACTTCTGTGCCGCATAATCCCTGAAGTGCTCACAACCCCGCATTGCACTTTTACACATACCTTTTATACTCTTATGTCAGTCCTGTCTATAATATTTTTTAGTGCATCTCCTCATCCCCTCCTCCCCCCCACCAAGATGATTGTAAGTATCATTAATTCAGGAATCAGGTCTACTAATTCTGTTGTGCTGTCTCACAGATGACTAATTCAGCACTCTGCACAAAGTAGGCCCTCGATATAGTATTGATTGATTAATCCTCTGAGCAGTCCGAATGCTGTAACCTGAGCAAGGCATTCCTGGAGCTAATTGTGTGCATGCATGTGCACAAAGGCTTTCATTGAGATCCATAAGAGAATTAGTGCAGCAGCTGCCAGATTTGTTTTCAGCTTTGTCAGTTTCATCATTAGTGGTGCACCCACCTACGTCACTGCCTGAAGCGTGTTAACTTTTCTCACGGCTTACCGACAGCCAAACCAGAGGGAGAGGGGAAAGTGCGGAGGGGGGAGTTAGGATGAAGATTTTTCAATGAGAGGTAGTTGAATATCATAGAATATTAACAACAGTCGTGGTATTTAAGTGTTTACTATGTGCCAAGTGCTGAAATAAGCACTGGGGTAGATACAAGGTCATTCATTCATTCAATCATATTTATTGAGCACTTACTGTGTGCAGAGCACTGTATTAAGCTCTTGGGAAGTACAAATTGGCAACATATAGATATGGTCCCTACCCAACAACGGGCTCACAGTCTAGAAGGGGGAGACAGACAACAAAACAAAACAAGTAGACAGGTGTCAGTACCATCAGTATAAATAGAATTATAGCTATATACACATCAGTAATAAAATAGAGTAATAAATATGTACAAATATATACAAGTGCTGTGGGGAGGGGAAGACGGCAGGGTGGGGGGACGCTGGGGAGGAGGAAGGGAGGAAAAAGGGGGGCTCAGTCTGGGAAGGCCTCCTGGAGGAGGTGAGCTCTAGTAGGGCTTTGAAGGGAGGAAAAGAGCTAGTTTGGTGGATGTGTGGATGGAGGGCCTTCCAGGCCAGAGGTAGGATTTCATTCATTCATTCAATTGTATTTATTGAGTGCTTACTGTGTGCACAGCACTGTACTAAGCACTTGGGAAGTATAAGTTGGCAACATATAGAGATGGTCCCTACCCAACAGCGGGCTCACAGTCTAGAAGGGGGAGACAGACAACCAAACAAAACATGTGAACAGGTGTCAAGTTGTCAGAGCAAATAGAATTAAAGCTAAATGCACATCATTAACAAAATAAATAGAATAGTAAATATGTACAAGTAAAATAGAGTAATAAATCTGTACAAACATATATACAGGTGCTGTGGGGAGGGGAAGGAGGTAGGGCAGAGTTGGGGGGATGGGGAGGAGGAGAGGAAAAAGGGGGCTCAGTCTCGGATGGCCTCCTGGAGGAGGTGAGCTCTCAGTAGGGCTTTGAAGGAAGGAAGAGAGCTAGCTTGGCGGATGTGTGGAGGGAGGGCATTCCAGGTCAGGGGGAGGACGTGGGCCAGGGGTCGACGGTGAAACAGGCAAGACGAGGTACAGTGAGGAGGTTAACGGCAGAGGAGCAGAGGGTGCGGGCTGGGCTGTAGAAGGAGAGAAGGGAGGTGAGGTAGGAGGGGGCAAGGTGATGGAGAACCTTGAAGCCAAGAGTGAGGAGTTTTTGCTTGATTCCTAGGTTAACAGGCAGCCACTGGAGATTTTTGAGGAGGGGAGTAATATGCCCAGAGCGTTTCTGCACAAAGATGATCCGGGCAGCAGAGTGAAGTATAGACTGAAGTAAGGAGAGACAGGAGTATGGAAGATTAGAGAGGAGGCTGATGCAGTAATCCAATCGGGCTAGGTGAGAGAGTGAACCCACAAGGTAGTGGTTTGGATGGAGAGGAAAGGGCGTATCTTGGCGACATTGTGGAGGTGAGATGAGACCGACAGGTTTTGGTGACATATTGGGTGTTTGGGGTGAATGAGAGAGTGGAGTCATGGTTGACACCAAGTTTGCAGGATTGTGAGACAAGAAGGATGGTAGTGCTGTCCACAGCGACGGGAAGGTCAGGGAGAGGACAGGGTTTGGGAGGGAAGATAAGGAGCAGTCTTGGACATGTTGAGTTTTAGGTGGCAGGCAGACATCCAGATGGCGATGTCCTGAAGGCAGGAGGAGATACGAGCCTGGAGGGAGGGCGAGAGAACAGGGGTGGAGATGTAGATTGGGTGTCATCAGCGTAGAGGTGATAGTTGAAGCCGTGGGAGTGAATGAGTTTACCAAGGGAGTGAGTGTAGATGGAGATCAGAAGGGAACCAAGAACTGACCCTTGAGGAACCAAGGGTCCTGAGTAATTGAGTTGGACACTGTTTCTGTCCCACGTGGGGCTCACAATCTTAATCCCCATTTTACAGATGAGGGAACTCAGGCATTCATTCATTCATTCGTATTTATTGAGCGCTTACTGTGTGCAGAGCACTGTACTAAGTGCTTGGGAAGTACAAGTTGGCAACATATAGAGTCGGTCCCTACCCAACAACGGGCTCACAGTCCAGAAGGGGGAGACTGACAACAAAACAAAACATGTGGACAGGTGTCAAGTCATCAGAATAAATAGAAGTAAAGCTAGATGCACATCATTAACAAAATAAATAGAATAGTAAATATGTACAAGTAAAATAAATAGAATAATAAATCTGTACAAACATATATACAGGTACTGTGGGGAGGGGAAGGAGGTAGGGCGGGGGGGGAGGGGGAGAGGAAGGAGGGGGCTCAGTCTGGGAAGGCCTCCTGGAGGAGGTGAGCTCTCAGTAGGGCTCAGAGAAGTTGTGACTTGCCCAAGTTCACACAGCAGAGAAGTCGAGCTGGGAATAGAACCCAGGTCCACGTCTGTGTTTATCCATATGCAGTAGAGTCGCAGCCACTCAAATTGGCTTTTTGATGAGCTGAAGGTCTCCAGGAAGCACAGCAAGAAGCAGAATAGCATCAGCAAGAACAGGTGAAAAGAGAAACTGTTTCCAAGAGGCTGGATGAAGCCTGGTGTTGTGGTAGGGAGGGGTTGTGACTGTTGCACTCTGAATCAGGTGCCAGAGTTTAAAAACGCCTCAATCCTGTCTGTTCTGTAGCTCTTACTGTCTTCATTATTGTCCTTGTTTTCATAGGGTTTGCAACACTTCAATTTGTCATCTTATTCTTAAACTCTGAGCCCATGTTTGGCTTCTGACCCTTTTATTTTTCCCCAGTGCTTTACACAGTGCCATGCACTCAGGAGACACTCAACTAATTCTAAGTGAGTAAATGAGTGAGTGCTGCTGCCACCTTGCTGGCTGTCCAGATTATGGCCCTCTTCCAGGAGCACAGCATATTGGCTGTGTTCACCCATTACCCTAAATCATACTCTTCCCTTTTCCTGGACTCTCTTTCTATCCTTACCTTGCTCTTAACTCTCTGCTTCCAACCCACTGTTTATACCATTCCTCTGGCATAGAAATCGCTCTCCCTGCCCCACCCCCGGATCTGCCAAACCAGGGCTCCTGCAACTTCACAGCCTTTCTAAAATTCCACCTTCTCCAGGAAGTCTTCCCCAACCAATTCACTTCAACCCAACAGCTCCTTGTAGCTCTTATGTATTTTAATCCTACCATCAGCACTTAAGTACACATTTTTTGTGGTAGCTGTAAAGCGTTTACTCTGTGCAAGGCAATGTACTAAGCACTGGGGTAGGTAGAAGCTAATCAGGGTGGACATGGTCCCTCTCCCATGTGGGGGCTCACAGTCTCAATCCTCATTTCACAGATGAGGTAACTGAGGCCCCGAAAAGTGAAGTGGCTTACCCAAGGTCACACAGCAGATGTGTGGCGGAGCTGGGATTAGAACCCAGGTCCTTCTGACTCACAGGCCCATGCTCTAGCCATTAGGCCACGCTGCTTCTGTGTATGTATATTCAAATATTTATTCAGCTCTTTCTTCCTGAAGTTTATTATAATTTTGTTCTGCCTCCTCCTCCATCTGTAAATAACTTCCATCTGTCAGACTTCCACATTTGATTTTAAGATCCTTGAAAGGAGGAAACTCATCTTCCGTCTGTGGTACTATCTCAAGCACACCGTACAGCATTTTACCCTCACACACTTGAATTCTATTGATTACTTTAGAAATCTGAATTACATTTGGATTGTTTCATTTATCAAAGCAGATACTTTTGAAGTCATGGAGAGATGGTGAATCATCCCTAAATACTTATGCGTTTTTTTTCATTTTCAGTTAGAATTTTAGTTTTAAGAAACCCACTATTTTCCAAAAGGTAGCATGAGAACCTGAGAATCTGTATATTAAGAAAATTCAGTCCTCATATTCCTCTTCCTCTTTATTTGTAGACTGAAAAAGATAAAAGAAGTTTTCTTTTCAATTCCCAAGTACGTTGCAATTTGGAACAAATTAATCCAAAAGGAATCTTTAGCTATGCATGGCTGTTTCTTTTTCTTTCTTTTTTTTTTTTTGTGTGTGTGTGTGTGACACTTGTTAAGCGCTTACTCTCTTCCAGGCACTGTACTAAGCGATGGAGTAGATACAAGTTAATGTCCTTGACCCCCAGGCCCATGATCCATTCAATAGGCCATGCAGTTTTTATTGAGCAGCCCAAAGTTCAATCCATACTTGCCTTCCTGAGGCCAGTTGAAAGGAGGTAACTGAATTGATCTTACTCAGCCTTAAAATAATTTATCTCGGGGCAATGTCCCACTTCAGCATCCAGATTCTGTTTGGGAAGTGAGAGTGTGTGTCAGATCCTGAACTACGTTTCTGCCTAAGTCTTCTTCCCCATTAGGGGCTCTGTTGAAAAAGCTTCTGATCCGTGGGCGTACGGCAAATGTGTCCTTGTTCCCTAAGTGCTGTGTTCTGAGGACAGAAATGGGACAGGGCAGGGGCCAGATTTGGAGTTGGGATTTGGAGTTGGGATTTGGAGTTCTCATCGTTTGTTGTCTCCTTTTAAGCATGCAGGAGAGAAGGACAATGTGCTTTGCATTAAAGCACAAAGGAAAACCACCAGCCTAAATGACTAGAGACTAGAAAGTACAGCTGCCTTTGGTGTGAAAGCAACTCTACCCATAATGTTTGCAATTACTATTTATTTCTACATTCTAATGCTGGGTGCCTTATCGGTACCACCAGAGACCCTCTGTAGAGAGACTTCTTAGTAGGGAGTCTGTCATATTTCAGTTTCTGTTTTGGATTTATCCAGCTTCTTCCAAACAGCACCGATTGCTTCAGTTAATTATGGTAATTAATTATGGTATTTAAGTGCTTAGTAAATGCCGAACTCTGTTCTAAGAGTTGGGGTAGATATGAGTTAAGCAGGTTGGACACTGTCCCTGTCCCACATGGGGCTCACACCCTTAATCCCCATTTTACAGATGAGGTAACTGAGGCCCAGAGTGGTGAAGTGACTTGCCCAAGGTCACACAGCAGACGTGTGGCAGAGCTGGGATTAGAACCCAGGTCATTCTGACTCCCAGGCCCACGCTGTACCCACTAGGCCACACTGCTTCACTGTACCGACCTCATGCTCTTCTTGACTGTGAGCCCGTTGTTGGGTAGGGACTGTGTATATCTTGCCGACATGTACTTCCCAAGCACTTAGTACAGTGCTCTGCACACAGTAAGTGCTCAATAACTACGATTGAATGAATATATGAATGCTCTCCCTTTAAGAAAGAAAAGTAGATATTCCCATTTTGTCACTGATGAAATGGAGACAGAAAGGTTAAAGAAATAGTCCCAAATCAGACAGGGGCTAAACCTTTGACCACAATCCATTAGAGTCTTTCCACTAGTCTTCCCTCTCTGAAGTATTTCCCTCCCTTAATTGAAATGTTTGCCAGGGTTGGAGGCCAGTTTGTACATGCATTTGTCTTATCTTTGTCAGAGGCCAATGCTTTTCTGCCTCTGTACTCCACCCCACCGCACCCAGAGCAGATTCAGCCAACTCCAGTGGGAGAGAAATGTGTGAGTGAAATGAAGCTCCTGGCTCTAATCCTAACTTTCAGAGAGAGGGGGAATCTAAGGAACTAAGCCGTTGCTGTACATAACCCAAAAAAGAGCTTTCCCCATCCTCTAAATTGAAAGGAGAGTGGCGCTTAACAAATACCACGGCTAGGTGAGTGATTGGACATTCTTATTAAAATAACTTTCCCTTTGACAGAGATCTTAGGGGGCCAAACCATTTGCTTGATCTAAAAGCTTCCAGAATTTATCTATGAGAAGGGCCTAGCTTGGCCTGACTAGCAGTCACAGCCCTAACCTACTTACTCAAAAGGTGAAGAATGATCAAGGGATAAAGCAGGAACTTCTTTCCTCTCTGGACAATATAGAGCCACTTCATTCATTCATTCATTCATTCAATCTAATTTATTGAGCATTTACTGTGTGCAAAGCACTGTACTAAGCCATTGGGAGAGTACAGTATAACAAGTACAGTAAAACAATAAACGGAAATAGTCCCTCTCATCATCATCATCAATCGTATTTATTGAGCGCTTACTGTGTGCAGAGCACTGTACTAAGCGCTTGGGAAGTACAAGTTGGCAAGTACAAGTTGGCTCCACAGCGAGCGAAAGCAACCTGTTTCCAGTCACAGCAGAATCACTCTTCGGGTTTGTTTTTTATTTTGGTATTTGTTCAACGCTTACTATGTGCTGGGCACTGAACTAAGCACTGGGATAGATAACAAGCTAATCAGGTTGGACATAGTCCATGTCCCACATGGGGCTCACAGTCTTAATATCCGTTTCACAGATGAAGTAACTGAGGCCCAGAGAAGTTGTGACTTACCCAAGGTCACACAGCAGACATAGCAGAGCTGGGATAGAACTCAGGTCTTTGATTCCCAAGCCTGTGCTCCTTCCACTAGGTCACGCTTGCTCCAAATAGATCCCATAATGCTCCTAGTTTTAATCACCTTGAAAGGCACAGGAATCTTTTGGGGCTTCAGTTTACTGGCCCAACCCCTTCCCTCAATAGTCAATAGTCTCTTGAAGCCAGCATGGTTCACAGCATACAGACTACTCAGGCATTCTAGTTTTGAACAGGTAACCACAGTGGCATGGGAGAGTGTCATTCATTCATTCAAACATGAATGATTGCTGCGCTTGTTGTGTGCAGAGCACTGTACTAAGCTCTTGGGATGTACAAATCGGCAACATACAGAGACGGTCCCTACCCAACATCTGGTCCAGCGCTTAGAACAGTGCCCAGTGCTTAGAACAGTGCTTTGCACATAATAAGTGCTTAATAAATGCCATCATTATTATTCAAGGGCGGAGACTCAAATTTACTGCTCGGAAGGAGGCAGTGGTAAACCACTTCTGGATTTTTACCAAGAAAACTCATTGGATCCACTACCAGAACTATTGCAGATGGAGAGCTGGGCGTTCTGGGAGAGATGTGTCCATGGTGTCACTATGGATCGGAGGCGACTGGGCAGCATAAGACAAGACAACAACTGTTTACTTGCTGTGGAGATTTCAACAGTAATTGTTCAGTGAACTCACTCCAGATATAGGAATAAGCTCACTATTCCTGATTTTGAAGTCATTATTAACCTAAATCCAGGGTTCCCAGTCCCCCTGAAATTCTGCCATCCTGCCCTTAGCAGATTCCCTACGGTCTTGCTGTCCACAGGTTCTGCTAGTCTGTAGTTTTGTTTTTGTTTTTTTAAAATCAGGAAAGCAGTTTAAAAAGGCTTCGAACTTCTCTATGCCCACTTCCATGGGAATTGGCTGTGTTCCAGATGATGCCAACTAAAGAAACAGTGTTGCCTGGTGGATAGAGCATTGGCCTGGGACCCAGAAGGACCTGAGTTCTAATCCCAACTCTGTCACTTGTCTGCTGTGTGATCTCCCCCTCCTGGACTGTGAGCCCGTTGTTGGGTAGAGACCGTCTCTATATGTTGCCGACTTGTACTTCCCAAGCACTTAGTTCAGTGCTCTGCACACAGTAAGTGCTCAATAAATCCGATTGAATGAATGAATGAATGAATGAATCTCGGGAAAGTCAGTTCACTTCTCTGGGCCTCAGTTACCTCATCTGTAAAATGGGAATTAAGGCAGTGAATCCCATGTGTAACAGGGATTGTGTCCAATCTGGTTTGTTTATACCTAACCTAAGTGCTAAGTACAGTGCCTGGCACATAGTAAGCGCTTAACATATACCACAGCTAGGTGAGTGATTGGACATTCTTATTAAAATAACTTCCCCTTTGGGAGAGATCTTAGGAGCCAAACCATTTGCTTGTTCTAGAAGCTTCCAGAATTTATCTATGAGAAGGGCCTAGCTTGGCCTGACTAGCTGTCACATCCCTAACCTACTTACTCAAAAGGTGAAGAATGATCAAGGGATAAAGCAGGAGGGAGGATCCATAATGTTTGAGGTAAGGAAGCTGTTTCCATTTCTTATCTGTAGCATTAGCTTGTTCTTCAAAAGATTACCAGAATCTGCAAGCCTTAAGCTTGGGAGAGCGATGATAATGTGATATATGTGTGTGTAACTTCATTCAAAGTTGAATGAATACAATTTCCATTATTAAAAAAGAATGTGAATTTTGAACTGGGGTTTAAACTTTGCAAGATATAGTGGGAGTGTTAACTCTAGTACCCACTGATTCTTATGTAGAAGATACTAGTCCTTTGTATTAGCAAAGTGGTTAAGTAGGTAGTACTTTCATTTCCCAGAGAATATGAACCCCACCCAGAGGTGTTAGAGAAACACTGAATGATTGAGACAGTATTGACGGGAGTGCCAACTTGCTTCTGTTATTTGGTAATTAAAGCTTTACCAAATGTAATGGACATGAAAAAATTGAAAAATAATTTCTGCATGGTGTGTGCAAACCCATGTTTAGTGGCTAGCCTGGTGATGGTTTACCTCTTTTGATGTAGATAGCATTTTAGCTGGTTTTATTTCGATGGAAACGTTATTCACTTAAACTCTAATGTTGTGTTAGATGTTATACCTGTAGCATAGGAAAGGAAAGGTGATCTTTTGTATTTTGAGGGAAGGAAAATAAACCTGGGGTGTGGGGAAACCTATTCCTACTTCCCACCTGTTTAAGGGAGGAAACTGTAAGCTCATTTTGGGCTGGAAACTCACGTATTGGATGTGCTCTGCCAAGCGCTTAATACAGTACTCTGCACACAGTAAATGCTCAATAAATGTCATTGATTGAAATATCTGATTAACTTGTATCTACCCTAGTGATTAGAACACTTAGTGCTTAACAAATGTTTATTATTAATGTTATTATCATCATCATTACTATTATTATTACCACTGATTGTTTGAAACAGCAGAGAATGGCCCAGATCCATGCTGGACAATGGCAGGAAGGTAGTTGGTTTGGGGCAAGGGCTCCCTGAATGCACTTCTTGTTATGGGCAGGGCACGTGTCTGTTGTACTGTATTCTCTCAAGTGCTTAGTCCAAGTGCTCAATAAATACCCTTGCTTGATTGATGTGAGGACAGTAATTCTCCATTGGAAGCAGATTTAAGGCATCTAGGAGAGAATAAGGGAAGGGCCTAAGGGAAGTTGCTTTTCCTCTCTGCATTTATTACTCTATTTATTTATTTATTTATTTTGCCTGTACATAGCTATTCTATTTATTTTATTTTGTTAATATGTTTGGTTTTGTTCTCTGTCTCCCCCTTCTAGACTGTGAGCCCCCTGTTGGGTAGGGACTGTCTCTATATGTTGCCAACTTGTACTTCCCAAGCGCTTAGTACAGTGCTCTGCACACAGTAAGTGCTCAATAAATACGATTGATGATGATTGATGATGATTGCCTTGCGGGTGGTATTGGAGGGTTCCTTATTATTAAGAGAAACAGCATGGCCTAGTGAATAAACCTGGGCCCGGGAGTCAGAAGGACCTGGGTTCTAATCCCAGCTCTGCCACTTGTCTACTATATGACCTTGGACAGGTCACTTAAACTTCTGGGCCTCAGTTATCTCATCTCTAAAATGGGAATTAAAGACTGAGTCCCATGTGGGACAGGGACTGTGTCCAACCTGATTAGCTTATATCTATCCCAGTGCTTAGAATAGTGATTGACACACAGTAAGCGCTTAACAAATACTATTATTATTATTTTGGTAGCTGTTTACCTGGAGCAGTGGAAAGGCCTAGCACTCCCCTATTCAAGGGCCAATCGTTTACTGAATTGACAGTCATCTTGGTTAGTTCTTTGCAATCCTTTGTTACCATTGTCTTTGTCTACCCCCACTTAGATTTTGAGCCCATGTGGGACAGGGACTGTGTCTGATCAGCTGTTTGTATCCATAGCAGCAGTGCTTGGCACCTAGTAAGTGCTTAATACATGCCTTCACGATCTAATTAACAAGCAGCAGATCTTCGTGGTCGAACCTGCCTTCTCCTCTTCCCACACAGTTTCTTTCTCTTCTCCCACACTGTACCACAAGAGTTGGCAGCATCCAGAGGGTGTCCTCTCCTCTCTCCTCCCTACCCCCTGCCCACAGCTGCCCCGGTTGCCACCTGGTGACCCAGCCCCTAAACACATTCCATTCATCATGACCTCTTCTGCAGATGGATTTTATTTTTATAGGCTTCTCTATATGTAGCATGCCTCTGGGGTTTGGTCTCCCCTTAAGGGTCAGGACTGTCCTATTCTTTCTTTGTAATTTCCCATGTCTCTCCCCAGTAGTGACCAACTGCCAGTGGACACCCAGATGACAGTCAACAAAGGGGAGAAGGTAGCTGATAAAAGTTGCATCTGGATCATCCATTAGTCTCCATATTTTTTACACTGGCAACATTTCCCTAGTGGAAGTTGCTCCAAGGAGATTTTTCAAGGATTCTGTAACCCCAAGCTTAACCTCAGAATCTTCTTTCCACTCCTGGACCAATGAACAATGGCAATTTTAAAGGAGCAATTGATCATCATCATCATAATAATAGTGGTACTTGTTAAGTGCTTATTGGGTAACAGCAACTACTATTCTATGTGCTAAAGTAGATACAAGTTAATCAGGTTGGACACAGTTGCTGTCCCACATTGGGCTTACACTCTTAATCCCCATTTTTTACAAATGAGATAACTGAGGCACAGAGAAGTGAAGCGACTTGCCCAAGGACATACAGCAGACGTGGCAGGGTAAGGGTTAGAACCCAGATCTTTCCTACTCACTGGCCTGTGCTCTGTCCACGAAGCCACACCACTTCTCCAATCAGTCTCAATCATCAGTATTTATAGAGCACTTACTGTGTGCAGAGCACTGTACTAACTACTTGGTAAAGTGCAAAACAACATAGCTGGTAGACACAATCCCTGCCAGTAACTGTCATTGGGGGTCTTTGGACTGCAACCATTTTAAATAGCTGCTTCCTCCAGTAGCAGAAAGAGGGGTGTTCCAAGATTTGAGACAGTTGTGATATGAACTGACCACCACAGAGCAGTAGTTCATTTAGACTTTTTCAGTGCCATTGAGGAGCAGGGAAAGGGGGGTTTTGGAGTTAGGGGGCTCAAGGCTGCCTTTCCTTTTGAGGACTGCAACATTAAGAATGGCCATGGTACAGTATCCTGTTTGGAAACCTGAATTCAACCATACAGATTTCCTTAAATATACCTCTAGCTTTCCAGATTTTATTATTTCTCGTGGCAGTTGTTACTCATCATGCTTTAAAAAAAAAGAATTGGTAAATGTACATTTGAATTCAGAAGTTGGCATTTGGACTGGGTAGGGGGCAGGTGGAGGGAGTGGTAGAATATTCAATCAAGTCTAAAGTGACTTGTAAGTATTGAACAATAGGCTGAAACAATTTGAGGAAATTGGCTTTGTTTTCAGAATTGTGTAAGTATTGAAGTAGCTGGTGATTATTACTCAGTTTTCTTTTGCTTTGTATACATTTTGATTTAATGTATTATGTTTTCGTAGTGCTTCTATAGCTAGAGGTGAGCCCAAAGTAGGACAGGGACTGTGCGATCTGCATTATATTTGTATCTCCCCTTAGTGTTTAGTGCAGTGGGTGGTGTATAGTAAGGACTTAATAAACACTAGTGCAAGGATATTGATAAGGATATATATTGTTTCATATTAAACATTTTAATTCATGTAATCTTTTTGAAATACATCATTGACAGCATTTGAGATCCCACTAAGTGTAACTCTGAACTTGAAGCCCTTAGGGAATTATAAAGAAAGTGGAAGATATGGTTTCTACTTTCAAAGGGCCTACAATGGAATCAGCAGTGGGGCTATGTGCACAGATATTAAATATAGAAACATGTAAAACATAAAAATGTGCTTCATTCATACAGAGCTAGTCCTAAGAGTTGGAGTAAGCGAACCCACGTGGGGTTAGCCTGAGAATGTTCCCTGAAACAGGCAACTTTTAAGTTTTAATGGACGCCGGGACTGTGGTTGGGTAAATAGGAGTGGAGGGAGGGCATTCCAGGGAAGAGAAATTACATGGTAATGGCTCAGAGGCATTTGAGTGAGTTGTGTCTGGGAGTTGATAAGCAGACCTGCTTCACTGAAGAGGCAGAAGCCAGCAGATGGTGGGAGAGAAGGGTGAGAAGAAATATGGAGGTATCCTATTGTCCTTTCCCAAGCACTTAATACAGTGTTCTGCACACAGTAAGTGCTCAATAAATGTGACTGGATGAGGAGAAGTTGGAAGGTTGGGAACTAATCAATCAGTGATATTTATTGAGCACTTAACTGTGTGCAGAGCACTGTACTAAGTGCTTGGAATAGTACATTTGAGTTGATAGGAATTTACAGGCTTTTAAATTAATTTAATGTAGGTGGCAATTGGGAACTGCCAAAGGATTTTCAAAATGAAAGTGATTTGAACAGAGTGGAATGAGGAGAGATAAGAAGGCCAACAGTGAAGCTGTTCCAGTGGTCCAGGTGCTAGTAGGTAATCTAGACTGTAAGCTTGTTGTGGGCAGGGACTACCTACCAATTATACTGTATTTTCCCAAGCATAGTGCTCTGCACACAGTAAGCAATAAATATGATTGGATCTGGGTAAGTGTAGCAGCTGTGAGACTAAGGATTAGGGTACTAAGGGCAACTCTGCGAGAATGTTCAGTATTCAGTGACTAGCGTGGATGCTCGTTGTGAGTGGGGAGTGTGTCTGTTTATTGTTACATTGTACTTTTCCAAGTGTTTAGTACAGTACTCAGCTCAGAGTAAGCACTCAATAGATACCATTGAGTGGATGGAATAGAGGAGTTTAAAGGTGACCGCCAAACCAGATTTGGGCTTCCAAGGAATGGCTTGGTTTGTTTCTGTAGCTAGGGGACTCCATTTCTCTGCCCACACCTCTCCTGTTCTTGGGGAAAGTTTTGGCCATTGTCCAGATGTGTAGGTAAATGGTACAAGAAATGAAGGCAGAGAATGTGTTTTGCTTCTGTCGTACTCCCCTAGGTACATAGCACAGGTCGGCGCTGTGCATTCCAGCACTCGGTAAATGCCATTGATTATAAGGGGCAGAATTTCTCTTGCTGCTTTCTGAGGTGGTGAGTAGATGTTTTCTGAATTATAGTGGAAGGTTTTGGTTGGTTGAGGAAGATTTTTGCATGCACTAGAATGCTGGAGGGCTTATTTCCCCCCACCCTTCCAATGTCACCAGCTGGTGGTCATTGAAATCATGTGAAACATCCAAGTTAGTTTTTGCTGGAACACACCCACCTAATAGTTCTTACTGAATTCCATTGGGTTCCATGAGTAGTGAAGTCCCCAGGGCTTTGTAGGGTAGGTGTGAGTGGCCCATTCAGCACTGGCCTATCAAGAAGATCTGCTGCTAAAGGGAAGTAGAGAGATATTCTGTTCTAGGTTCCCAGGCTACCTCCTCATCAGCTGTCATAATGACAGTGGGCCATTTGGGAGACAGAAGGGCATATGTATAGCATAGAGTGTCCATTGGTAAAACCAGTCCATTGATAAGTACCACTGATTGATCACAAAAAACAAATCTAGCACATGTCTTACTGACTCAAGTATACCCCTCCCTCCCAATCATAAACCAAAGTACAAAGCAAGCAGGACTTACAGGTTATCAGATGCTCGGGGCTATGTCCATTTTCTTAAAGAAGCTCCTCCCCACACCCCATTTAATTATTAGTTAACCCTGGCTGCCCCCCTCCCACTATTTAAGGAATGTACTTTTTTAAAAAAAACTAAGCCATTTTCACTGTCTTGCATTTACTCATTTTTTAAGCAAAAATATGCTTAAAATTAGCTTTGATACATTTATATTGTGGAGAAAATTATGATCATTTGGTGACTGATGGGTGCAATGGTTTTTTATCATGTGTGTTAGAAAAGCTACTTCTTTACCATTTTATATTTCTAAAATACCATCTCAGATGCTTAAAGCACATAGATTTGGAAGATCCTTTCTGCAAAATATAGAGAGGTTGTAACTTGCCCATGGGTGGTTATGTAATGAGTCATTGTTGGGAGTTATGAATGTGACCTCTCTCTCTCTCTCTCTCTCTCTCTCTCTCAATTCTGTGGCTGTTTGTGTAAGTAGGTGAGACTGAAAACTAAAATATGGAGTTTGCCCTTGGATTATTCAGTAGTTGCCGTTTTCAGTGCACATAGCTTTTTGCCTTTCTGGGTTCTATGATTTCTAGCTGGCATAGAGTTTTGATTAAAATTGATTGCTTCGCACCAGTATAATTGGCACTAATGTTGTTTCTGTAGCTGTCAGCTGCTATATTAACATTGCTCCTATCTGTGTCCTTGTTATAACCTTGGTATTGCTTCTGACCACTCTAAATATGATTGCCCTTTATCTCACCATAGAGCAGTTGATTTGCTCTTTTGTTCTGTAGTTCACCTTGTAACTAAATAGTTTATTTCCTTTTGACTGAATGCTCCCAGACCTCACTTTCTGAAGGTTTTGTCCTAATCTGCCATTTTGGTAAAGTTGGCCTAAACTCTTGTTGAGAAGTTGGTTATATAGTTGTTGGCAATTTTAGGTCTCACACATAGTAGTAATAACATTTACTGAGCCATCATTGGTTGTAATGCACTGCACTAAGTGCCTGAGAAATGTAAAACAGTAGTGCTTAGTACATGCCATAACTAATAATAACAGGCACATTCTCTGTTTACAATCTAATAGGGGCGACAAACATAAGATATTTATAGAGTAAATAGTGGAATGTTCAAGTGAATAAGCATGTATACCAACGTGGTGAGCAAAGGTAAAAATATTCTCATAGTGCTGTTCAGCTTATGGATTTATAAGATTTAGGGTGCTGTGAAATAATCCCAAAAGACTTGGAGGCAGGATTTTAGCTGTGTTCTGACGGGTTTGGGGAGTCCAGTGGAAAATACAGTATGAGCAAGGGTATGGAGGAGAGTCAAGAGGAAAGTTGCCTTGGGAAAAACAAAGAGGGTGAGTTGGAGACTAGCAGGGGAAGAGAGCAGATAGAGAAGTGGTGTGAATTTATGAAGAGCATGGAAGCTGCTTGGGATGAGCAGCTTTTGTTTGGAGAGAGACAAGGAGAGCTTGTAGAAGGTTTTGAAGAGAGGGGAGGTAGGGGCCACGCAAAACTTTAAAGAGATAATAATAATAATAATAATGGTATTTGTTAAGCGCTTACTATGTGCAAAGCACTGTTCTAAGCGCTGGGGAGGTTACAAGGTGATCAGGTTGTCCAACGGGGGCTCACAGTTCTAATCCCCATTTTACAGATGAGAGATGATCCATGCAGCAGCAGCAGCAGCCTGTATTATAGTTTGGAGGTAGGAAAACCAAGCAAGGAGGCAGATATAATCAAATGTCTTGAAATGGCCAGATCTATGACAATGGTAGCCGCTTGTTGGGAAAGGAAGGTGCAAAGTGAGGAGACATTGTATAGGAAGAACTGGCAGTAAATTGGATGTGAGAGTTGGCAGTGGTGAGCTCAGAATGACACCATAGTTGCAAACTTCTAAGACAGGGAAGATAGATGATGATGTCATCAACTGACGTGGGAGAGTTAGGGAGAAAGATGAATAATTCTGCCATAGACATATTGAGCTTGAAGTGACAGTGGGACCTCCAAGTGGAAATGACTCCCCTAGACCATGAGTCAGTGTCCCTTAGACTGAGCCGTCTGTTGGACAGAGACACTGATCCGATTATCCTTTACCCCCAGCCCTTAATACAATACCTGGCGCATTGTAAGCATGTAACTTGTACTATTATTATTCATTCATTCATTCATTCAATCGTATTGAGCGCTGACTGTGTGGAGAGCACTGTACTAAGCGCTTGGGAAGTACAAGTTGGCAACATATAGAGACAGTCCCTACCCAACAGCAGGCTCACAGTCTAGAAGGGGGAGACAGACAACAAAACAAAACATATTAACAAAATAAAATAAATAGAATAAATATGTACAAACATATATACATATATACAGGTGCTGTGGGGAGGGGAAGGAGGTAAGGCAGGGAAGATGAGGAGGGGGGAGGTAGGAGGGGGCTCAGTCTGGGAAGGCCTCCTGGAGGAGGTGAGCTCTCAGTAGGGCTTTGAAGGGAGGAAGAGAGCTAGCTTGGCGGATGTCTGGAGGGAGAGCATTCCAGGCCAGAGGGATGACGTGGGCCGGGGGTCGACGGTGGGACAGGCGAGAATGAGGCACGGTGAGGAGATTAGCGGCAGAGGAGCAGAGAGTGTGGGCTGGGCTGTAGAAGGAGAGAAGGGAGGTGAGGTAGGAGGGGGCGAGGTGATGGACAGCCTTGAAGCCCAGGGTGAGGAGTTTTTGCCTGATGAGTAGTTTGATTGGTAGCCACTGGAGATTTTTGAGGAGGGGAGTAACATGCCCAGAGCGTTTCTGGACAAAGACGATCCAGGCAGCGGCGTGAAGTATGGACTGAATTGGGGAGAGACAGGAGGATGGGAGATCGGAGAGGAGGCTGATGCAGTAATCCAGACGGGATAGGATGAGAGCTTGAACGAGCAGGGTAGCGGTTTGGATGGAGAGGAAAGGGCGGATCTTGGCAATGTTGCGGAAGTGAGACCGGCAGGTTTTGGTGATGGATTGGATGTGAGGGGTGAACAAGAGAGCGGAGTCGAGGATGACACCAAGATTGCGGGCTTGTGAGACGGGAAGGATGGTAGTGCCATCAACAGTGATGGGAAAGTCAGGGAGAGGGTAGGGTTTGGGAGGGAAGACAAGGAGTTCAGTCTTGGACATGTTGAGTTTTAGGTGGCAGGCAGACATCCAGATGGAGATGTCCTGAAGGAAGGAGGAGATGCGAGCCTGGAGGAAGGGAGAGAGAGCAGGGGCAGAGATGTAGATTTGGGTGTCTTCAGCGTAGAGATGATAGTTGAAGCTGTGGGAGCGAATGAGTTCACCAAGGGAGTGAGTGTAGATAGAGAACAGAAGAGGACGAAGAACTGACCTCATTATTATTTTTATTAAGTCATACAGACAAAGAGACGTGGATCAGATGAGAGCACAGGGTGACAGGAGAGATTTGGGAGTCATCCACTTAGAATTGGTAGCTGGAGCTGAGTGATCAGATGAACATCCTAAGAGAATAAAAAAGCAAGAGAAATAGAGGACCCTTATAAAAGCCCACAGTGAAAGGATGAGGCAAAAGAGAAGGCAGCGAATAGGACTGAGAAGGAAAGTTCAGAGAGGTAAGGGAAAACCAGGTTGTCACAGTGCCACAAACCCAAGGCCTGATTGCATTTTGAGGAGGAGGGAGTGGTCCTCGGTGTCCAAAGCAGCTGAAGGTCAAGGAAGATTGGGACAAAGTATAGCCCTTTGAACTTGGCTTTAAGGCAGTCATGGGTGTCCTTAAGGAGTGCAGTCGCAGTGGAATGTATAGGTTGAAAGCCCATTACAGTGGGTCGAGAACAGAGGTGGTAGAGAGGAAATGAAGGCCGAGGGTGTATACGACCCTTCAAGAAGTTTCCCCTTCTAGATTTTAAGCTCGTTATGGGCAGGGAGCTCATCTGCTAATTTTGTTATATTGTGCTCTTACAAGAACTTAAAATAGTGGTCTGCACATAGCTAGTGCTCAATAAAAACCATTGATTGATTGAGGGAAATGGGGACAGGGAGATTCAGGCAATAGGGCTTTTTGAGTATGTTGAAGACTTTAACCTATTTGAAGGTGAGTTGGAAGGGAGGAGAGTAGTGGCAAGTGATTTTTAAGAGGAGAGAGGGGATTGGGCCAGAGGCACAATTAGAGGCGCTGGAGTTGGAAAACAAGATGGAGGCCTTGAGGAACAGCTGGGAAGTAGGATAAAGATAAGGAAGCAGCAGTAGAGTAATGAATGGGTGATAAGGAAACTTTGGGAAGTTCATGCCCAATAACTTCAATTTTACCAACAAAGTAGTTGGTGTGGTCATTCACCAATGTCATTTTAGGGTCAATTTATAAATGATGCCTGTTTATTAGGTCATTACTTTTTTATGGTATTCGTTAAGCACTTCCTATTAGGTGTGCCAGGCACTGTACTAAGAACTAATGTTACTCTGTTAACTTAGAATGTTGACTGCTTCCATCTCAGTAGAGCCAGTAAAAATGTTTGGTTATCCCTAGGTTTTGCTTGGTGCAGTTTGGATAGAGCCTTATTCACCTTTGGACTGACTGAGAATCTGTGGGATTATGTTCAGGTTGGCAAAGTAATCAGGAGCCATCTTAAGATCTGGATTTCTTAAGTACCTCCAGCTCTATAGACTGCAACTCCCCCAAATTCTAAAGTGGAGCTTTACAAGAAACTCTAGGATGTATTTCCCAGATCCCAAAATCTGCTCCAGATTTTGTTTGATTTTTAAAGACGAGCTTTAAGCTTAAATGCAGGATACATTTTCCAGCCAGCTTGAATCAATCAGTCGTATATATTGAGCACTTGCCGTGTGCAGAACACTGTATTAAGCACTAGGGATTGTACACTGTGACATAATGACCCCCAAATCTGCCAAGCAAAAAATTGATGATATTAATACAATTGATTGGGAAATACTAGGATTAAGGTATAAAAGTACCCCCTCCATTTTATCAATCAAAACTTAAATATGAGCAAGAATAAACTCACTGGCCTATAAATGATAGTAATAGTGGTGCCTGCATACAGGTTGTGTCCTGGGCTGCAGTTCTAACTACTACCGTGGACTGTAAAGTCAGAGAGCGAAAGGCACCTTACGAATCACCAGTCCAGCACTACATTATTCTATCATTATTTTCATCTGTATGTTTTATTCCCTCTGTTTTCTCTCCTGTTCTCTCTCACCTTCGTATCATTCAAGTCATCTTCTCTGGTTTCACATAGATCCAGTTCTCCTAGGATCTGGGGTTGTCTTCTTGCAAAATCTCATGCTAAGAAAAACTTGCACTGTAGAACTCACCGAATCCATTGCTGCTCGTGTACCTATTGCTTCTGACACCTCAGCAAGCTATATCCAAACAGACCCGTGCTGTTTACCGACTCCATAGCAATGTTTTGGTCTTGAGTTCTGACCGGAGCGCTCAGTAATGCGATCAATTGATTGTTCTTTCGTGACTTTTTTGACCTCGTCTGTTCCGTTTATGTGCTTTTCTGAAGGCATTCTCATTCAGCTTTATTAATACAGCTCAAACTGAGGATGATCAATATTGTTAAACGTTGAAATGACAAAGAAAAGGGATATAAATGCATTTACTTAATTTGGAGAATTTGTTCACCTCATCATCCTCCTTTTTACGTTTGTTAGGGGGCAGTGACTGAAGGATGGTTCAGGAAAGGAGCAGATTTGCCTGCTGTACTCGGTTCACTGCCAGCACACTTTGGGCGTGCCTCAAGCAGGCCTGCTCCCCATGAGTCTTTGCTTTCCGCCGTTTTCTGTAGTATTGTATGAAGCAGGGGTGAGGAGTATATGGCCCATGGACCAGACCCGATCTGCCAGGCAGGTTAATCCAACCTGGCTCCCAGCCCAGATGGAGCTACTGCAGACATAAATGGCAGCACCTGCACACCTTTAAACCCTTCTTTTCCCTTTCCCTAGATCCATGTTCAGCCTCCGGAATGTGGCCCTCTGGCTGCAGTCATTTCCCACCCATGATGTAGTGATTCCCCTGCTACAGAGCCCACCACTTCTGCCCCTTTTAGTAAAACAGAGGCATCCAGTTGGCGATGAGGAGCCTCTCAGAGAAGTGGGGGATTTGGAGCTCACCCTGTGCCCTTTCAGTGGGCCTTTTTTCCTGGGTTCTCTCGAAAAGAAAGCATTCATTCGGTGGCTGCCACTGAAAATGTTAACGTTCTCCCCTTCCTTATACCTTGGATGATTCAAGAAAGCATTCCTGTTAGGGCTTCTGTCCTTTCCTTAAATTCAAACCTTACTGCCAATGATTAACAGGTGTGTTCATCCCTGAGGCATTGAAATATCCCAGTCCTATTTAAAATGTGCTGTCTGGCTGAATACACTATATTCTGATTATTGAAGCAGGATAGCATCTGCTCTTCCCTACCCTACTTGGGGTGCAGTTCTTTTTCAGCCATATAGCTGCATCTGGCAAAAAACATTTAAGTTCCTTTGAAATACCTTTTGAATTGTGCCATCTCCATGTTATATTGGTTTAGTGGTAACAAATATCACTTTAAGGACATTGGTCTGGATAAGATGGAGGGGTTCTTTTCTTGGTTTAATATAAATTTTTATTTTTCTTATTTTCTGAAAAACGCCTGCAAGATCTTTCCATTTTATTAATTTATAGTACATATTGTCCTTCCCCTAGCCTGGGACTAACTCCCTCTCCCTCCCTATGCACCAGACGGCAACTCTCTGTACCTTCAGAGAGTGTAAATATCTGTAATTTATTTATATTAATGTCTTTCTTCCCCTCCAGACTGTAAGCTCATTGTGGGCAGGGAATATGTTTACTGCTATATTGCACTCTCCCCAAGTGCTCAATACAATGCACTTAACATAGTAAGCGCTCAGTAAATACGACTGACTTCAGAGCATTACCTCCACTAGGCCTTCCCAGATTAACTCTTCCCTGGCCAGCATCCCTTCCCTTCCCTTCCCTTCCCTTCTACATCATCTGTGCACTTGGATCTCTGACCTCTGAACATTTGATATTTGTCCCACCCCAACCCCACAGCACTTATGTACATATCTTTAAATTATCTATGATAACTTTATTTTAATATCTGTTTCCCCTTCTAAACTATAAGCTCCTTATGGGCAAGGAATGTGTCCGCTAATTCTGTTGTATTATACTCTGAAGCACATGCTGTAGTGCTTATTCATTCAGTCATATTTACTGAGCGCTTACTATGTGCAGAGCACTCTACTAAGTGCTTGGGAGAGTACAATATAGCAACAGACATATTCCCTGCCCACAATGAGCTTTCAGTCTAGAGAGGGAGACAGACATCAATATAAATAAATAATTTACAGATATTGTGTAAGTGCTGTGGGGCTGGGAGGGGTATGAATAAAAGGAGCAAGTCAGGGTGATGCAGAAGGGAGTGGGAGAAGAAGAAAGTGGGGTTTAGGGAAGGCTTTTTGAAGGAAGTGTGCCTTTAATAAGGCTTTGAATGGGGGGATAGTAATAGTAATACAAGGGAGGGCATTCCAGGCCAGAGGGAGGATGTGGGTGAGGGGTCAGTGGCTAGATAGACAAGATCGAGGTACAGGTGTGAAGTGTGCGGGCTGGGTTGTAGTGGAGAGTAACAAGGTGAGGTAGGGGATTGTATACTTTAAGCCAATGGAGAGGAGTTTTTGTTTGATGCGGAGGTGGATGGGCAACCACTGGAGTTTCTTGATGAGTGGGGAAACGTCCTGAACGTTTTTGTAGATAAATGATCCAGACAGCTGAATGATGCATAGTAAACACGCAGTAAATACCGTTGATTGATATTGCACCTCTCCCTGCTAGATTGAAGCGCTTAGTAAGCACTTAGTACAGTGCCCTATGCTCAGTAAATACAATTGAATGAATGAGTGAAGGTCAGGACCGTGCCTTTTAACTCAGTTGTACTCAATAAATCCTGTTGCTTAAAGATCACTCCTGTTTCATTTGTGTGTACCTTTTGTGGACCCTAGTGAAATTACCAAATGACTGAGCCAAGAATGTGATGAATGTCATAAGTAGCATAGAGGTATATATCAGCAGCAATAACTCGTCTTTTTTTGAGAGTTAAGAAAATATGGTTTTCAAGTTTATAGAACAGTTTTCCCTAGATTGTAAGTTTACTAAGAACAGAGGTAATAATAATAATAATAATAATAATGGCATTTGTTAAGCGCTTACTACGTGCAAAGCACTGTTCTAAGCGCTGGGGGGATACAATGTGATCAAGTTGTCCCACGTAGGGCTCACAGTCTTAATCCCCATTTTTACAGATAAGGTAACTGAGGCTCAGAGAAGTTAAGTGACAGCCCAAGGTCACACAGCAGACTTGTGGTGGAGCCGGAATTCTAACCCACAACCTCTGACTCCAAAGCCTGGGCTTTTTCCACTGAGCCACGCTGATCTTCTCTAAAAGATCATGTCTTTTAACTCCATTGCATGCAAAGCACTATAAGAATCACTATGGAGAATACAATAAGCATTCAAATATGATCACTTGATTTGTCAGTTACCCGAAAATACAAATGCTAGATCTATTTGTCTTACTGTTTTTCCATTAGTTTGCCATGTTGGTTAATCTTTTAAAGTGCTAGTATAAGCAAAGTTTTTATTTATTCAGTTAAGGGAATAAGATATCTTTGGCTTCATGCAGTGATGACATTAATTATGCAGGTCCTATTCAGAAGCAACTCCTTTAACTTTGGCATACTACTACAGTTTCCTCCACCACCTGTGTTATTTTCAAAGCAGTATTGTCAACTCCATTACCTGTGCTAATCGGGAAGGGAAAATAGTGGGATGGTAATACCAAATGGGGAAAATGGCTTGGGTCCTGGCTGGGTGAGGAGATGTCCCTACCACTACTCAATCAATCATTCGTATTTACTGAGCACTTACTGTGTGCTGAGCTCTGTGCTAAGCCTTTGGGAGAGCAATATAATAGAGTTTCTAGATATGTACCCTGCTCCCAATCTGAAGCAACGTGGCATAGTGGATAGAGAATGGGCCTGGGAATCAGAAGGACTTGGGTTCTAATCCTGGCTCTGCCACTTGACTGCTGTGTGACAAGTCACTTCACTTCTCTGCCTCAGTTACCTCATCTGTAAAATAGGGATTAAGACTGAGCCCCATGTGGGACAGGGACTGTGTCCAACCTGATTAGTTTGTATCTACCGCAGCTCTTAGTACAGTGCCTGTCACCTAGTAAGTGCTTAACAAATACCATGAAAAAAAAAAGCCATGTGGGGGCAGAGGAAGGAGGTATTCAAAGCCCTACTCCCTTCAAAGCCCTACTGAGATCTCACCTCCTCCAGGAGGCCTTCCCAGACTGAGCCCCCTCCTTCCTCTCCACCTCCTCCCCCTCCCCCCTTTACCTCCTTCCCCTCCACACAGCACCTATATATATGTATATATGTTTGTACGTATTTATTACTCTATTTTACTTGTACATATTCTATCTATTTTATTTTGTTAATATGTTTTCTTTTGTTGTCTGTCTCCCCTTTCTAGACTGTGAACCCGCTGTTGGGTAGGGATTGTCTCTATATGTTCCCGACTTGTACTTCCCAAGTGCTTAGTACAGTGCTGTGCACACAGCAAGCACTCAATAAATACGATTGAATGATGTTGCACGTTACATTATACCCTCCCAAGCAGTTAGTGCAGTGTTCTGCATACAATAAGCGCTCAATAAATATGATTGATTGGGAGTTGGTGTTGCTACTCAAAGGGAGAAAGGTAAAGGTGAATTGTACTTTCCAAGCGCTTAGTACAGTGCTCTGCACACAGTAAGTGCTCAATAAATACAATTGAATGAATGAATGAATGGATTGACCACCAATGATGTCCTTAGAAAAAATCTGTTAGGGGATAGTCCGGCATTGTTTATAGTGTGTAGCTGCTACTTCATAGTTCCCCACCTCTTTGCGTTTAAGTAAAAAGAACACTAATGAACAATAATAAAGTATTTCAAAAGTTTTTATGGGCCAATAATATATGAACTCCAGCTTCCTAATTAAGAGTTTGCCTTTGCGGTTTATTTTGAATACTTATCCTTTTCAGTGCTTTAGTAATTCTTAGGGATTTTCTTTTGTATCTAATAATGCATTAAAAAATAATCTTTGCCTGCACTTTGAATGATTTGCCAGGGTGGGTTCACCATTTGCCTCACTCCTTTTTCCACCACTGTTGTTCTCTTCCACCATTATTCTATCCTCTTCATTTTCCCCTCATGTTTCCTTCTAGCTCCTCCATCACTTTTCAGTTTATTCCCATTTCTCCATCCTGTCTCCAGTCTCCTTTTATACAGTGTTGATATGAAAAATTTAAGCCAAAAGTTTTCCCAAAAGGATAAAGCCGTTTCTTTTTAGACTTGACTGAAGTGTGTCTTTCTCTGAGCCCACAGCTAAAGCTTCACCGTAAAAAGTGGGTCTTTGATTTAGTCCTATGGTATGCCTAACTCAGCATAACAATTTTATATAGCACCTCACAGAATTCTGTGGTCACGAAGACATTTTTCTGAATACTGTTGAGTAAATTCCAGTTATTCCCTGTGGTGTGGCCATCATCGTGCACTCCATTCTGTCAGACGGGATTTTCCTTTTTGTTTTGGATAGGCTCCAAAGTTATGGTTAGGAAATGTACTTGGACTGGGCTCATCTGTCTGAATATAGTGCAAGGTGATGTTGAAGGACCAACTCTGTTTACACCATCCGTGTGGCATTGAACATGAATTGAGTGTGACCATGCCAGCTTTCCTTAATGTGGGATTGAACAAGACTGCAACCCCCTCATTATGGGAGAACGGGGGTAGTTATCTTCTTCCTAAATGAGACATATTAGAAATCTCATCCATGCATACCAGTTGCCTTTTCTGGTGGTGCTTGTGTAGAACAAAGAGCATGTTTTTGTTTTTTAAAGGGAAGGACTTCTGTTGCAAGTGAGACAGGGACTGTGTCCGACCTGATAGTTTTGTACTTACCCAAGTGCTTAGAACAGAGAAGCAACATGTCCAAGTGGAAAGAGCATGGGCCTGAGAGAGGACCTGGACCAGCACTGCCAGTTGCTTTTGTGAGACCCTGGGCAAGTCACTTCACTTCCCTGTGCTTCTCTTCTCCTGTTCTCCCTTCTACTTAGACTGTGAGGCCCATGAGGGACTGTGTCCTACCTAATTAACTTGCATCTACCTCAGCGCTTAGAACATTGTTTGACAGACAGCACTTAACATGTACTGTGAAGTGCTTGGTGCACTGTAAGCACCTAACAAATATCATTTTAAAAAAGTTCTGAGCCAACCTCTAAGGAGAAAAATGTTTTTCCGCTCCGCTTGTCATTTCAGCGTGGCATTCTCTTAAAGATTATGGAGTGGCAATCAGTCCATGTGCTCTCCCAAGTGGTTAATATAGTGTTCAGTACATAGTAATTGTTCAGTAAATAAGACTGATAGCCCAGTTGACGGACTGTGACAATGCAGGAGCGTAGATCATCGGTGATGAGCTCGGTGCACGATCTCTTTCTTAGCCTGGCCAAGTGGAAAGAGCACGGACCTAGGAGTCGAAAGGCTCTGATTCTGACCCAACTCTCACTTGTGTGCTTTGTGACCTTGGGCAAATCACTTAACTGGTCTGTGCCTCAGTTGCCCCATCTGTAAAATAGGGATGAAGCATGTAAGCCCCATGTGGGACAGGGACTGTGTCCCCAGTTATCCCAGTCCTTAGTATAATGCCTGGAACATAGTAAGTGCTTAACAATCACGATTATTACTATTATTATTATTATTACTAGCACTTTTTACGTACTCTGAACATATGGCACTTCCCCCAGGCAGCAGGGAATGCCAAAAACAAATTGGCTCTGGCCTCTTCCTCCAGACTTTGTATTAGAGAAGGGAAAGAAATAGTGGACACATATACAATTAACCAGAAACATTGATATCTGCATCCTAGATGGATTAGGGTGGAATAAGCATTACAAGAACAATAGTTTAATAAGGAAAGTCTTCTGGGAGGTGATGGATTGTACTATGAGAAAAGTCACGGAGTGGAGCATAGGAGTTCTCAGAAAGTATATAATTGTTCTCCATATTGGAAGAAGACACCTCTGTTGGTGAAATCCACCTGGGAATGTGTGTGGCCGAAAATGCAAATGCCGGGCTCACACTCCTGGCCATATTGTCTGTACAAAAAAACTGTCTCCTGTTTTGTCATGTTTAATGTTTGCAGCTCCTGTTGCTGTTTATTCCTCTACCTCCATGTGCCATTTCATGGGAAGCTTTTGCATGGAGAGTGTCTCCTTTCACGAAGGCAGTGTGTCATGCTAGCATGTCCTCAGCAGCTAACTCTTAGTTGCAGCCAGGACACAGCAGCAGAGTCTGAGGCCTCATTTTACTGTGTCGGTAAAACACTTCCTCTACCCTCCTTGCATCCAATTTCCTAATTTCAGCTCTCCGCACAGCAGCTGCTATTCATTCGCCTCACATCTCACCTGTTGTAGCTGTGCTCTGGTGAACTTAGTTTTGATGCTATGAATCTGTCTATGCTCCAGCATTTCATTGATTGTAGATTGTCTTCATCATCATCAATGGTATTTATTGAGCACTTACTGTGGGTCGAACACTCTACTTAGCACTTGGGAGAGCACAATACAACAGAGTTGGCTGACGCTTCTTGCCGTTTAATAATGATTTTTACTTGGAAATGACAGAGAACTGCTCGAGAAGCTGGGGGACGTGCCTGTGTGGGGTCCAGGTGTCACAGCCACAGAGAAAACGGGCCTGGGAGTCAGAAGAACCTGGGTTCTAATCCTGGCTCTGCCACTTGTTTGCTGGGTGACGTTGGACAAGTCACTTACCTCATCTGTAAAATGGGCATTGAGACTGTAAGCCCCACATTGGACAGGGATTGTGTCCAACTCGATTTGCTTGTATCTACCCCAGCACTTAGTACAGTGCCTGGTACATAGTAAGTGCTTAACAAATACCATCATTGGTGTTATTATTACAGCTCTGTAGACTTTTACTTTAGCCAGGAGCATGTGCCTCATTGCTGCCACATACTAACAGCATTCCAGAGGATTTGCCTGCCTTCCCTCTAGACTGTAAGCTCCTCGTGGACAGGGAACGTGTCTGCCAACGCTGTTGTATTGTATTCTCCCAAGCGCTTAATACAGTGTCCTGCATACAGTTAAGTGCTCAGTAAAAATCACAGGCCTGGGAGTCAGCAGGACCTGAGTTCTAATCCTGCCCCTACCACTTGTCTTCTGTGTGACCTTGGGCAAGTCAGTTGACTTCTCTGTGCCGCAGTTACCTCATCTGTAAAGTGGGGATTAAGACTGAGCCCCATGTGCGACGTGGCCTGTGTCCAACCTGATTAGCTTGTTTCTACCCCAATGCTTAGTAAGCAATTAACAAATGCCAGAATTTTTTAAAAAAATGATTGATTCTTGATTCTCCAAAACTATTCTGACACTCTCCCCAAGGATTTGTTGGATTTAGGATTTTCTTAATTCTCTAGAAGTAGGGAATAAGAAAACCGCCATGATCACTGTGGAATCTGTTTACCAGTGCCAGGTTGGGGGGATCAATGTAGGGCTTTAAGAGCATGTTCACTACAGAGGCACTCCAGGTTTTACAGAGGGAAGGGAATGAAGATAATGTTTGGGAAAGATGATTCATTCCGCTGGGCAGAGGTTAAGTTGGAGAGAGTAGAAGCCAGAGATAGGGAGAGTGACAAGAAGCGGTCCTCCCATGTTGGAGTTGAGGCGGTTAGGGAACGGACCAGGGCAGTGACAATTAAAAGGAAAAGCTAGAGCTGAAAAATTACAGAAGAAATCAGCAGGACTTGGTGACACATCGCTTTCTTCAGTCCCACCCCCACAGATGGTTAGCAGCACAGCCCGTGGTGAGAGAGTGGGGAGGAGAGCGTGTGCTGTCCTCTGTCTTTAAAGACGACAGCACTGACATCAGGTCCCCTCCACATGCACGAGTGCACATGAGTGAACAAGACAAATAAAACAAAGCAGCGTGCCCTAGTGAATAGAGCACAGGCCTGGGAGCCAGAAGGACCTGGGTTCTAATTCTGACTCCACCACTTGTCTGCTGTGTGACCTTGGGCAAGTCACTTCACTTCTCTGGGCCTCAGTTACCTCATCTGTAAAATTGGGATTAAGATTGTGAACCTCATGTGGGATTGGAACTGTGTCCAACCTGAATTACCTTGTATCTAACCCAGCACTTTGAACAGTGTCTGACAGTAAGCGCTTAACAGATACCATTAAAAAAACCCAAAACATGATATGTGCTGATGTGGAAATTCAGGAGGCCATGCAATTCTCAAATTTCTCTGACTTCCCCCCATAGAAATGTACATTTCAGCTTCATCCTAGACCCAGAAAGATCCCAATTTACAGGAAGGAAGTTGGGGTACCACCTGCCTAATCTCTCTCTGAGACTGCCCCTGGCCTAAAGCTGAGGCTTGAACTTCAGACCTGTTCCACACCCACCCCACAGAACCCGGACTCACCAGTAGTAAAATCTTTAAACCCAAGAAAACAAAACCATGCCTACATAGATTGAAAGCAAACTTTTAATCCTTTCCTCAGTTCCTGCTTTCTTTCAGGAGACTAGGAAATTACAGCAGGGTTGTGGCCTACCAGCCCCAGAGTGTCAAGTTGTCATAAATCCAGAAGGCACTCTAATATTCATTTGGGTGGTTTATCATGGAAAATTCAATTTTTTTTAGCATTTCAATCAGTGACATTTATTGAGTACTTACTGGGTGCAAGAGCACCAAATTGAGTACTTTGGAGCTTGCAAAAAAATAGGTAGACGATCTCTGCCTTCAAGGAGTTAACAGTCAATTTTTAATGTAAAAATAATCACAGTTTACAGTGTTTCAGGTCTTCTTAGCCATGAAAAGAGATTCATTTCATAATTATATTTTGTTCCTGTGTAACTTTAGTTTTAGAAATCTCAGAAAGTTTATTTCTGCAATACATCAGAACCCTTACTAATGTGTTTCTAATGCTGTAGAAATTCACAGGGTAATCTCCATTTTTTAGGGGCGAACAGGGGGAAGGCAGTGGTCCTTGTGGTGGTGCTGTGTGTGTGTGTGTGTGTATTTCTGGGTATTCTGTTTATTCATTGATTTGCTACAGAATAGGAAAAATATCTGAAATTTTTCACAAGTCCTAATATTCAAGTAGTGAAATATTTACTAATAACAACCCCAGAACAAAAATATGCCAGGGACTACCTTACCCCTTATGCTTCCAGAAGTTAAATGACCTTGTAATTGCTGATCAAATTCCTGTTCAAATCATTACTCTTCCCTAGTAGCTATCGTTCAACACCTCCTTCTTTGTTTTCCTTTTTTTTAAAAGTGGTATTTAAGCACTTACTTTATGCCAAGGACAGTACTAAGCACTGAGGTAGATACATACTAATCATATTGGACATAATCCATGTTGCAAATGGGGCTCACAGTCTTAATCCCCATGTTACAGATGAAGTAATTGAGGCACAGAGAAGTTACTTGCCCCAGGTCACACAACAGGCAATTGGCAGAGCTTAGATTAGAGCCCAGGTCCTTCTCACTCCCAGGCCTGTGCCCTTTCCAGTGATAATAATAATAATGATGGCATTTATTAAGCACTTACTTTGTGCAGAGCACTGTTCTAAGTGCTGAGGAGTTTACAAGGTGATCAGGTTGTCACATGGGCTCACAGTCTTAATCCCATTTTACAGATGAGGTCACTGAGGCACAGAGAAGTTAAGTGACTTGCCCAAAGTCACACAGCTGACAATTGGTGGAGCTGGGATTTGAACCCATGATCTCTGACCCCAAAACCCATGCTCTTTCCACTGAGACACGCTGCTTCTCGTAGGTCATGCTTCTTCTCTGATTCTTTTCTGGTTATGAAACTAACCATTGTAGAAACATTGGCAATCTATACTACAGTTTTGTTTCACCCTGGTATGCTTTTGTTGCCTTGTGTCGAAGGCAGCCGAGAGGTCGAGAGGGATTAGGATGAAGTAGAGACTGTTGGATTTGGCAAGAAGGAGATCATTAGTGAACTTTGAGAGGGCAGTTTCCGTGGTTACTGTTGATCTTAAGGTTTGCAGTCTATTCTAGAGTAAGTATTTTCTTCTCTGTATTACATCTACTGTCACTCTTTAACTGAATACAAAATAAATATTAGGGGTTTGGTTTTGTAGCATTCATTTTCCCAAGTAATTGAATTGTTTGAGCCATCTGCATAGTAACCACTTATTAGTTGAGTCAGATGGCCTGGCATGTCAAATACTACTCTAAGATGCACAAACCATGTCATAAAACTCAAGGCTAGTTATTAGGTTCCTATCTGTTGCACATGCATGTCTTATCACCATGAAGTCTGGTACAAGCTGGGTTCAGTGTTACCTTTAGCATAGCTCAAGCATTGATATTTTACAGTGTACTAAAGCAGGAAGCTGTAAAAGTATTTTTTTGTCCTTATTTTGCCATATTTACCCTCCAAGTGGTCAAGTGGCTGCTGGTCCTTGGATAAATTAGCTATGAAATCAATCAGTCGTGGTATTTATTGAGCACTTGCTGTGTGCAGAGCACTGTACTAAGCCCTTGGGTGAGCACGGTGCAACAGAATTAGCAGACATGTTCCCTGCTCCTAACAAGCTTACAAGTCTGGAGTGTGTGTTTCCTGAGGGAATCCCCGCAACTGGCTCTTCCTAAGGACTGATCCCAGGGACCCCTGTTTGGACACTTACTGCAAGCATTGGCTAGGGCTCTTCCAGGGCCCAAGGGGAAAAGGGAAAGGCAATGGCTACTTCACAAGGAGCCACTCTAAGAATCAGCTACTTCTCTTATGACAATCACTGTGGTTCTGTGATACTTCTGGGACTAATATCCCCAGAATTCCTGCCACTCACCCAGAGACACACGTGAACTGGGAAAATGTTGGAGGGCGGAAAAAGGCAAGGGAGACTCAAAGTTGGTAGTGTGATTTATTTTTTTCACTATTTCCAACCTATGGGCCCCTAAGTAAGGGAAAAAACTATCTGGATAAGATAACGGTGGAAAATGTTGTTGTTTAACTCCCCAAAGAAATGGTGTATGTGGGCACCCATGCCAGAGGTCAGGCTCGGCAGATAACCATTGCATGCCATCTTCTGGCAGATGTACAGGGGGCTGTAGCTATAGGTACACTGCAGCATGAATTAGTTACAGCTGAAAGGTACTTATATGTCATTATAAAGATGATTCCACAGCTCTAAATTAATTTCTTGTTTGTCCTTGCTTCCTTAGATTGCTCTTATTAGTAATAATAGTCTGTATCAGATGCTGAGCACTGGAATAGATGCATGATTATGAAATAAAACATAATCCCTGTCCCACCCAGTGCTCACAATCTACCTCATCCCATTCATTCATTCCGTTGTATTTATTGAGTGCATACTATGTGCAGAGCACTGTACTAAGCACATGGAAGAGTACAGTACAACAATATAACAGACGTATTCCCTGCCTACAATGAACTTACAGACTAGAGGGGGAGACAGACCTAAATATACATAAAGTACAGATACATACATAAGTGTTGTGGGGCTGGGAGAGGGGATGAATAAAGGGTGACGGAGAAGGGGAAAGGAGGGCTTAGTCAAGGAAGGCGTCTTGGAGTAAATGTGCCTTCAGTAAGGCTTTGAAAGAGGGAGAGTCCTGTTAAATATGAGGAGAGGAGAGCGTTCCAGGCCAGAGGCAGGATGTGGGCGAGAGGTGGGTGGCGAGATTAGACGAGATGGAGGTACAGTGAGAAGGTTAGCATTAGAGGAGTGATTTGTGCAGATTTGGGTGTAGGAGAGTAGCGAGTTGAGGTAGGAGGGGACAAGGTGATGGATTGCTTTAAAACCAGTGGTGAGGAGTTTTTGTTTGATGCGGGGTGGATGGGCAACCACTGGAGATTCTTGAGGAATGGGGAAATGCGACCTGAACGTTTTTGAAGAAAAATAATCCGGGCAGCAGAGTGAAGTATGGATTGTTTGACATGTGGAGAAACTGAGACCCAGAGGGTTAAATAATTTGCTCAAATTCTGTGTGACCTTGGGCAAGTCACTTCAGTTATCTGGGCCCCAGTGTCCTCATCTTTAAAATGGGGATTTAAGACTGTGAGGATCATGTGGGATGGGGACTGTGTCTCCAACAGTATTTGCTTGTATCTACCCCAGTGCTTAGTACAGTAACTGGCACATAGTAAGTGCTTAAAAAATTATTATTCTTATTATGCAGAAGGCCAGTGGAAGGATTGGGACTGATATGGGTCTTCTGACTCCTAGTCCCATGCTTTTTCTGCTAGGCCATGCTGCCTTCTATTATTTCCAACTCCATATGTCTCCATCACTGACCCCCTCCTCCCTTGTCATTCCTAAATTGGGAGGCCTTTGTAGGCTGGGATCGTAGCTTATTTTTTTAATCCTTGGACTCTTCCTCACCCTTTATCACAGTGCCCCATACACAGTTAGTGCTCAATAAATAATAGCAAATTAATAAAGGCAAGGTGATGGCAAGTCAAAGAATAGACCCAATCTGGAATCATGACTAAAGCATGAGTTCTGCAATTTCCGTACATATCCTTTAAATAAAAAAAGATATTTCCAATAGCATATTATGCATAGTCTGCCATTTAAGAATATCATAGCTAGCACAGGTTTTGTAACTTATTTTAACAGAATTCCCATGTACGAAAAATGTAATGACCATATTCCCTTGCATATTGCCTCCCCCATTTCATTTCCATATCTTCCCCCTCCCTGCACACCCCCAGATTTTTGAGAAGGAAATAAGACTATTTTTGTAAGCAGTGATAGCGGCACACACCAGGGTATGCAGAGGAGGAGGGTTGAACCCTGGCAGATGCAGACTGTGGTTGCAAAGTTGCTTTGAAAAGTGTGTGCACTTGCCAGGGTAGTAAGAAGAAATGGGATCAGAAAATGAGACTATGAACTCTCGGGTGGGAAGGACCCAGATAAGAACTGAGGAGTGACAAGGAATGGGGCAATTATATAGTAGAATAATAATAATGATAATTGTGGTATTTGTTAAGCGCTTACTCTGTGCTTAAGCACTGTTTTAACTGCTAGGGTAGATACAGGGTAATCAGGTTGGACACAGTCCCTGTCCCACATGGGAATCACAGTCTTAATCCCCATTTTACAGATGAGGTAACTGAGGTGCAGAGAAGTAAAGTGACTTGCTCGAAATCACACAGCAGGCAATTGGCAGAGCTGGGATTAGAACCCACATCCATGTTCTTTCCACTAGAGCATGCGGGCAGCACTTGGGAAAGTGCAATAGAAATAAGAGATGCAGTCAATCAGTGGTATTTGTTGGGTGCTTACTGTGGTATTTGTTAAGCATTTGCTTTGTGCCAATCACTGTACTAAACGTTGGAATCGATAAAAGATAATTAGGTCCCATTTGAGGCTCACAGTGTAAGTAGGAGGGAGAACAGGTATTGAATCCCTATTTTGCAGATGAGGGAACGGAGGCACAGAAAAGTGAAGTGACTTGCCCCAGGTGACACAGCAGAGAAGTGGTGGAGCCCAAGTTTGAGCCCAGGTCCTCTGACTCCCACGCCCAAACTCTTTCCATAAGGCCATGCTGCCGTGAGCAGAGTGTTGTACTGAGCGCTGGGGAGAGTACAATATGATAGTTGGTAGATGCACTCCCTTCCCACTAGGAGCTTATATTCTAGAGGGGGAGACAAAAGTAAAAATAAATGAAAGATAGGGGAACTAGTAAAAGGATGATTTCTACGCAAGTGCTGTAGGGTTTAAGGGTATACAGCTAAGTGCAGTGTCAACTCCGAAGGAAGGGCGGGTAAAGACGACTTCCTGGAGGAGGTGTGATTGTTTTAGAAGGGTTTTGAAGGTGGGGAGAGTGGTGGACTGTCAGATGTGAACAGAGAGGGAGGTCCAGGACTATGGGAGGACATGAGCAATGGGGCAAGAGTCAGGCCCAAGTTCTCTTTTTCCTTTCCTTCCTCCTCCTTGTTTTCTTCTCCCTTCATTCCTCCTTGTCTTCTCCTCCTCCCTTATTATTCTTCCCACTACCTTTACTGCTAGATTTAATTCCTCTTATACTATATCGCCCTCCCCTTGTTTTGGAGTTACAAAAATTATTCAATAAAGTAGGGCAGTTATGCGAGGAAATATGGTAGTCAAAACCTCTTTCCTCATGACTTTAAATATGGCAATAGAAAAAAGGAAATTACTTAAAGGAAATTAGCTGACAAAGGCAATTCCTCCACAATGGGTGATATTTTTGTTTAGATTGTTTGAATAAGGCATTTTTCTTAACATAGGTATACCATCAGTAAAACAATATTGTTTTTTAACTACGAAAACATCCCGAGATTGTCAGCTTCTGGCTTGAGGCAGAAGAGTGGCCAATGGAGAGGGAGGCCAGAGGCAGAAACATGGCTGTATTTCTCTTTAGTAATAAATAAATAAAATGTCAGATCACTATGAGCCAGGATTTTGCCACTGTGGCCTGACATCCTTAGCTAAAAGCAGAGAGAACAGTGTGTAGCTTTACTTCACTTCGAAATATTGTGTCACTGAAAGCCATGAGGCAGGTAGGGCTGTTGAAGAAGCAGCTTTCAGCTTTTCTATCGCAACTACTGTTATTACAAAAAGGTTCCAGACCACTACAGCAGACCAAAATGCAGCTTTATTTGTAAAAGGTGCTATAAATAGTTCTCTATTTTGTTGGATCATTTATTGAACGCTTACCGTATACCCAGCACTTAGCACTTGGGAGAGTACAGTTTAACAGAGTTAGTAGGCACGTTCCCTGCCATATCGAGCTTAACAGTAATAATAATAATTGTTAAGTGCTTAGTACAGTGCTCTGCACACAGTAAGCACTCAATAAATATGATTGAATGAATGATATTTGTGTTTACTAAGTGCCAGGCACTGTAAGAATAGTAATAATCATAAATAACAATGGCATTTATTAAGCACTTCCTATGTGCAAAGCAGTGTTTTAGGTGCTGGGGAGGTTACAAGGGATCAGGTTGTCCCTCGGGGGGCTCACAGTCTTAATCCCCATTTTACAGATGAGGTAACTGAGGCACAGAGGAGTTAAGTGACTTGCCCAAAGTCACACAGCTGACAGTTGGTGGAGCCGGGGTTTGAACCTCTGACCTCTGACTCCAAAGCCCGTGCTCTTTCCACTGAGCCACACTACTTCTCTACTGTTCTCTTCTGGACTAAATGCTGGGCTAGATACAATCAAATGGGGTTGAGCACAGTCCCTGTCCCACTTGGGGCTTACAGTCTTGATCCCCATTTGATGGATGAGGTACGTGAGACACAGCGAAGTGAAGGGACTTGCCCAAGGTCACAGAGCAGACAAGTGGGAAGCAGGGGAAGCAGCGTGACTCAGCGGAAAGAGCCCGGGCTTTGGAGTCAGAGGTCATGGGTTCAAATCCCGGCTCTGCCACTTGTCAGCTGTGTGAATTTGGGCAAGTCACTTCACTTCTCGGGGCCTCAGTTCCCTCATCTGTAAAATGGGGATTAAGACTGTGAGCCCCCCGTGGGACAGCCTGATCACCTTGTAACCTCCCCAGCGCTTAGAACAGTGCTTTGCACATAGTAAGCGCTTAATAAATGCAATTATTATTATTATTATTATTATCAAGTGGCAGAGCTGTGATTAGAACACATGACGTTCTGGCTCCCAGGCCCAAGCCCTATCCACTATACCATATTGCTTCCTCTCTGCGTCAGCAGGGCACCAGTTTAACCTTATTCCGCTGGCCCTTGGGCCCGCTCGATGTTGACCATGAGGACAGTGTTAGGGTGGGCACTGTGGGGAGAAGGGTGAAGGGAGATGGGAGGGGGGTGTCTAGAGGGGTTGCAAGGAGGTAGGGCTCTGAACAGCTGTGGGCAGTTCTTTGTGAAAACAAAAAATGAAACTAACATTTTCTCTCATAGGAGGTTTCAAAACACAGTTTGTGAGGCTCTATAAACCCTCCAAAACTTATATTGATGTTAAACTTGTGACTGGTACGGAACTTGATGGTTCTGTTCTTTATAGCCTTTTCTTCTTTAGGAAATTTCCAAAGCGTATCTTTTGAGATGGCATTTTCTGTTTTAGTTTTTGTAAGTTTGCAGTACGGACAGTAGAGCGGTTAAAGGAATTTTTGTGTAGTTTTGGTGTAATTTATTTTGCACCTTGTATTTTTCTAATTTTCTAATTTGTCTTTTTTAGATGTTCCTCCTGCTGATCAAGAGAAGCTTTTTATTCAGAAGTTGCGTCAGTGTTGTGTCCTCTTTGATTTCGTTTCTGATCCACTAAGTGACCTGAAGTGGAAGGAAGTAAAACGAGCTGCTTTAAGTGAAATGGTAGAATACATTACCCACAATCGCAATGTGATCACCGAGCCTATTTACCCAGAGGTAGTACATATGGTAAGTGGCTACACGTTTTGTCACCCCCGTGTATGCAGAGTGTGAACTGCGTGTGACTGCCCTTCATCACCCCAAGTCTGTTGCCCAGAAAGACCATCTTGTTCAGTTTCAGTTGGGGAGTTCCCTTAAGTAGAACAGCATGGCTCAGTGGAAAGAGCACGGGCTTTAGAGTCAGAGGTCATGGGTTTGAATTCCGGCTCCGCCACATGTCTGCTGTGTGACCTTGGGCAAGTCACTTAACTTCTCTAAGCCTCAGTTACCTCATCTGTAAAATGGAGATTAAGACTGTGAGCCCCTTGTGGGACAATCTAATCACCTTTTAACCCCCCAGCGCTTAGAACAGTGCTTTGCACATAATAAGCGCTTAACAAATGCCATCATTATTATTATTAAGTAGAACCTGTACAAGTCATATTTCTGAAGACATATTTCTGAACATGTCTGAACATTTCTGAACATATTTCTTCTAGACTGTCTGCCCACTGTTGGGTAGGGACCGTTTCTATATGTTGCCAACTTGTACTTCCGAAGTGCTTAGTACAGTGCTCTGCACACAGTAAGCGCTCAATAAATACGATTGAATGAATGAATGAAGACAGTTGACCTGCATTGTTCATGTGCACAAGAATCTAAACCTGTCCCCAAAGGGATGCATCCACATTACATATAAATTGATTACTCCTTTCCCTCCTCATTTGAGCTCTTTAATATTAAATTTTAAACTACATGAAGGGGGAACCTATGTTTCGCTTATCTTATTCCCACCCAAGCACTTGATACGGTGCTCTGTGGTCAAATTATGATGAGGAGGACCTCTCCTGGAAATGACAGTTATCTGGACTTGTGTCTGGTGAATGATCAGTTAATTTCCATCAAGGCTCATTCAGTTACTAGGAAAAAGTTGGGGTAACTTAAGTAGCACTCATCTGTCCATTAACCCCAAATTCTGTTTTGCTTGATTATTGCTTGTTGGGTTCTTTGAAGTAACTGCAGTCCTAATTAGTTTGGACGACTCTCTGTAATATTGTTTCTTTCCTCGTCCCAAAGCAGTATTCCTTGATTGACCCTGAAGTCATATCAAATGTTACCAAAGCTTTGAAATGAGGTCCACGGTAGCCACAAAGCCATTGACAATGATGTCTCATGCTGTATTTTTTATGCCCACACCAAATGTCTCTTGGGACGTTTGTTAACCTCAAACTTCTGTGTACCATTATGAATGCCATTTTGCAGATACTACTTTTCTTTAGCATTTACAGTCTTATTTATTGAGCGCTTACTCTTTGTAGAGTACTATACTGAGTGCTTGAGGAGAGTACAATACAATAGAGTTGGTTGACATGTTCCCTGATGACAAGGAGTTTAAAGTCTAGAAGGGGGGACAGACTTTAAAATAAATTTCAGCTATGTACATGAATGCTGTGGGGCTGAGAATAAAACAGTACCAAGTCCTTAAAGGGTACAGGTCCAATTGCAAGGGCAATACAGAAGGGAGAGGGAGTAGGTAGGTTATATGATGGCTTAATCAGGGGAGGCTCTTGGAGGAAATGTGATTTTAATAAGATTTTAAGGTGAGGAGAGTGATGGGGGAGTATGTTCCAGGCCAGACTTGTTGAGAATGTAGGTGAGGAATCGGCGGTGAGAGAGGCGACATCGAAGTTCAATGAATAGGTTGACATTAGAGGAGTGAAGTATATGAACCGGGTTATAGAAGGAAATTGGTGAGGTAAGAGAGGAAGGAACAAGATGATTGAGTGCTTTAAGACCAATAGGTGTTTCTCTTTGATGCTGAAGTGTATGGGAATCCACTGGAAGTTCTTGAGGAATGGGAAAACATGTACTAAATGGTTTTATAGAAAAATGATCCTTGTAGCAGAGTGAAGTATGGATTGAAGTGAGGAGAGACAAGAGGCCAGCAAGGGAGAAGGGGGAATTTTAGTGATGCTGTGAAGGTTGAACCAACAAGATTTAGTGATAGATTGATTGTGTGGGTTGAGTGAGAGAGAGGAGTCAAAGATAACACCAAGGTTACAGGCTTGTGAGACAGGAAGGATGGTGGTGATGTCTACAGGGATGGGGAAAACCAGGGGAGGGCAAGGTTTGGGTGGGAAGGTAAGAAGTTGTGTTTTTAGCCTCTTAAGGTTGAGATAATGTCAGGACATCCAAGTAGATGTATCGAAGGTAGGAGGAAATGTGAGACTGCAGAGAGGGAGAGAGAGAGAAGGGCTGGAGATGTAGATTTGGGAATTATCCACGCAGTGGTGGTAGTTGAAGCTATGGGGCTGAATGAATTCTCCTAGGGTGTGGGTGTAGTTGGAGAATAGAAGGGGACCCAGAACTGAACCTTGAGGGACTCCCCCCTCCCCGCCCCCTGCAGAGGAGGAGCCTGTGAAAGAGACTGAGAATGAGCTGTTGGAGAGATAGTAGGAGAACCAGGAAAGGACAGTGTCAGTGAAGCTCAGCTTTCCAGGAGAAGGGGGTGGTCGACAGTGACAGGCAGCTGAGAAGTCGAGGAGGATTAGGATTGAGTAGAAGCCGTTGGATTTGGCATGAAGGAGATAGTTGGTGATGTTTGAGAAAGCAGTTTACGTGGAGTGAAGGGGGCAGAAGCCAGATTGGAGGGGGTTAAGGAGGGAATTGGAAGAGAGAAGTGGAAACAGCCAAGTTTTGACAACCCTCTTAAGGAGTTTGGAAGTAGGAAGGAAATGGCGTGATAACTGGAGGGGAGCAATGTAATTAAGGGAGGGTTTTTTTGGAGGCGGGGGGGTAAGATAGGAAATACGTGAGCATGTTTGAAAGGATTGGGGGAAAAAGCCTTTTACATTCAAGAGTGTAAGCTCCTTGTGGGCAGGGAATATGTCTACCAACTCTCTTGTAATGTACTGTCCCAAGCAACTAGTACAGTGATCTGAATCCAATGAACTCAGTAAATACCATTCGTTGATTGACTAGGCCTTCCTTCTGTTTATTGGCATTCAGTACCTGTTTCTCTGAATCATTAGAATGTGAGCCCCATGTGGATCAGGAACTGTCTGACCTGATTAACTTGTATCTACCCCAGTGCTTAGTACGTATCTACCAACTCTCTTGTATTGTACTCTCCCAAGTACTAGGTACAATGCTTTGCACACAGTAAGATTTCAATAAATACTATTGATTGATTGCTTTGTCACATTGTCAGCACTTAACAAATACCACTCTCATTATTGTTGTTATTATCCTTTTTCCTGATAGAGACCTTTGACAATAATGAAAAGAAACCTTTCCTAAGAACTTAAGCTCATAGGTACTGATTGAATATTTGCCTACATGTTTTAAGTTCAGGTAACGATTTTGTTTCTAAGTGAACTTTCATCTGCACTGTAGCTTTTAAAAATTGTGGGGAATATAGCCTTGTGAAGTGCCCTTGAATTAGAGCCTGACAGTTTCTAGACTTAGTAAAATAGCAAAAAAAAATTTTTCAAGATGTTTCAGAATTAGTCATATCACTGAAAGTCTCTTTTTCCCAATACCTGTTAATAGAATTATTATTAGTGAAAAGGGAAATCTTTTCTCCTCTGAGCTCAGTATTTTGTATTCATCCCTAGATCATCAGAATCCATAATTTTAGAAGTGGTTCTTAAATATTGAATAAACTGACAAAATGTGTTATAAATCTAACGTCTATGTTCATAATACTTAAAAACTGCCATTTTAAACTTTCTCTAAGCTTAGATTTACACTATTGTGCATCTCTGTTGTAATTGGTTGTCCAGTTTAAAGAATGCCACCCTCGATCCAAAGGTTCAGTATTCCTGGTTTTTGGTAGATGAACTGTAAGACTTTTTTTTACCCCAGTTCAAGTTACTGAAAAAGGTAGGCCTAATAGAATGCTTGTCCCTTAAAATGTTTTTCACAATACCTAAGAGTTGATGATCCCTATAGTGAACACTTATTATGGAAGAGGAAGCAGTACCTGAAAATGCACCCTCTTTCCAAGATGCCCTGCATCTACAGTCAGGGCTGAGACCAGAGCAGAGCTTCTTAACAGATGTGCCTTGCCATTGTCACAGGAGACTCCCATAAAATACCATGACTTAATGGAAAGAGCATAAGCCTTAGATTCAGAGGATCTGAATTCTAAACACAGCTCTACTACTAGTCTGCTGTTTGTCCTTGGACAAGTCACTTAACTTCTCTCTGCCTCAGGTACCTCATCTGTAAAATGGGTGTTAAGACACACTCCTTAAAACCCCTCATGGTAATGTCTCAGCACTCTGTAAAAATTTGATATTTTGGTAAGCACTCAGACCAGAGTGCCCAGCCTCCAGTCTGCCAGCCGTCAACCTCTGGGTGCTTTGGGGTATGATCAAATCACCCCTGGGACCACTGTTTCCTGAGGCTTGTTCCTGGATGGAGAGAGCTTTAGTGCATATCTACTCAACTGTCAAATTGTTCTGGTTTTAAAAACCTCCTCCCGGCTGATGGATAATAGATAACTGGCACTCATGGCCACCCACACCCCCTTTTTTTTTTTTTTAAGAGACTGGCTCAAGACAAAGTTTGGATATCCCCATTTTAACATTCAGAGGCAGCCAGAGAACACAGAAATCATCATCAATCATCATCATCAATCGTATTTATTGAGCGCTTACTGTGTGCAGAGCACTGTACTAAGCACTTGGGAAGTACAAGTTGGCAACATATACAACTAGGCACTAAATCCACAGTGGTCTCTTTTGGATATCTTAGATCAGTGCTTCCTAACCTTTCCTCCCTAGGCAATCTGCTTACACAAGAATCTCTTCCCCTCCACTGCCTCCTTTTTTGGGGAGGGAAGTTGTTCCCAGACCTCTCCTGATGTGTTTGACATGATCAGGAATAACTTTATTACCCATTGGTTTACACACTTATGAACACTCATACATGAACCAATTCAAAAGTGTGAGGCCCAAGATTCCCATTTCTTGGTGGATTTTTTTTTCTCCTAGTAAATATTTTTTAAGTGCTTACTACATCAGGCACCGAACTAAGCACTGTGGTACATTCAAGCTCATCAGTTTGGACTCAGTCCATGTCTCGCATGGATCTTACCACCCATTTTACAAAAAAGGTACCTGATGGTTTTCATTGTTTTAGGGGATAGACAGTTAACTGCCCTATCATTGCCCTATGACAAAGGCAGCACATATGGCAACTAGACTTATGATTCAATGCATAGGCAGATGTATGAGATCGCAGCCCTATATTAGAATACCTTCTAAAGCAGAATTTTAACTTGGCTTTGAAACTGACAGCACAGGCATCCTTCTAATGAAGATCAGCAATACTCCATGCAACTGGGTCAAGTGGAGGAGCTTTCTCCCATCGTAGCTAACTGTAGCTAAGTCTTGCCCATTTCATTACAGATAAACTTCCCTTAGTTTGTTCACCTTCATGTTGTCTCAGGTGTATAAGATTTCTTGACATTTTGACACGTTCTTTCCTTGAACAATGTGATATAAAATCCAAGGCAGCATGAAGCAGATAATTTTTAAAAGTTACTTTACAGGGTATAACCGGGGTGTGGGGGGAGGGGGGTGTTCCTACGGATTAAGCACAATAGGATGATTTCACATTCCAGTGTCTTTGATAAATGCACCTAACTTGGGAGTGGGAGTTGTATTTTATATTGGTGCCTAATGGCTTTTAAGAAAAGTAGCAAGTGAGGAAATGAACCAAAACCAAACCAGATACTGATTCTCTTATTCCCAGCACATTTCCTGCCCTCACTTTTTATTAATTGATTTTGTGTGTGTGCATGTGTTCACGTGCATGCGTGTGTGTTGAGTTTTGGAGGTGTGACTTTTGGAATGGATGGGGAAGGGAAAAAAGAAAGATTGATGGCTCATTACCTTGAATCTCACTTTGCTACTTCCACAGAGGCAGATGAAGCATTAGTGAACTAAATAGACTCAGTGCCTCTGTTAAACAATATAATGAAGTATCTGAAAGAGATCAATAAAAAAAACAAGTGGGTTGGAAAGATTGAGCTACCTAGCCAATCTACTTAGCGTGTCTCCAATTCCCTTTCGCCTCGCACAGGCTCCCTAGAGCCAGCGTACAGGGATTGTCAAGCAGAGGCTAAGTAGAAGTGTGTACCCCCAGTCATTCTGCCTTCAGCATGGCTCCATTGCTCAGTTCTCGCACCTGAAAGAGACACACATGAGAGGACAGAACTGCCATCCAGGGAATAATTCTCCACTGAAACAGATTTAAGGCTTCATCCAGCAGAGAATAAGGGAAGGGCCTAAGGGACATTGCTTTTTCTCTCTGCATTGCCTTGGGGTGGTACTGGAGGGTTCATTATTACTAAGGTAAACAACATGGCCTAGTGGATAGAGCATGAGCTTGGAAGTCAGAAGGATGTTAGTTCTAATCCCAGGTCCTTCACTTGTCTGCTGTATGACCTTGGGCAAGTCACCTCACTTCTCTCGGCCTCAGTTACCTCATCTGTAAAATGGAGGTAGGGACTGTCCAATACGATTTGCTTGTGTTTACTCCAGTGCAAAGTACAGTGCCTGACAGATAGTAAATGCTTAACAAGTACCATTATTATTACTATTATTATTATTACTTTGAAAAATCTTTCAATGAAATGTCTGCCCTATATTTTTTTAATGAGGCAGTCATTTTTCAAGGCATTTAAAGCATACTTCCTGTGCAAGCTCTTGTTTTCAGTAAAAATGGTAATAGTTTTTAAGTAGAAAACAGGAAATGAGAAGAGTGCTCCTTTGCCAGATTATTCGTACCACTTTTGCCCCGCCCCACTCCTCTGACAATGTGTGCTTCCTAGTTGAAGAGCTCTGATGTAATTTGACAAAAAGATCCAGAGCAAATTCTATTTAAATGAATTAAAGCAAACAAATAAGGGAAGCAGTGTTGCCTACTGGATAGTGCACAGGCCTCAGAGCCAGAGAACATGGGTTCTAATCCCAGATCCACCTCATGCCTGCTTTGTGACTTTGGACAAATCGTTTCACTACTGTGGGCCTGTTTTCTTCACTGCAAAGTGGGAATTCAGTGCCTGTTCTCCCTCCTACTTTGATTGTGAGCCCCATGTGGAACAGGGACTGTAACCATCCGATTAACTTGTATCTACCCGAGTGCTTTAGACACACAGTACTTGACACACAGTAGGTGCTTAACAAACACCATAAAAAAGTGATGATAACCCTTGTGTTTTTGTACCTAGATTTAAATCTGGCCTTCACTGCCATATCTGATATTATATTTTTGTTGTTTCTTGGACAGCTGTTCATTCTTCATAACCAAGTAAGACCATGGAAATAGAGTTTTTAACCTTTCCCCATTTTTCACTTAGTCTCTTCTTGTCCCATTGTATTTACTTGTTCCTCACCTCTCTCTTCCCACCATCATTCAAGATCTGCCATTTCTTTGTTTGAATCTCATACTCTTATTAATATTACAGTAAATATCCCAAAGGACCCAGAATAAGTATCAGTATAAATGACCAGGATGAGGTTAGGTCATACACTCTGTTTTGCACTAATGCAAGAATTTCTTTTTTAAATTTCCCATTAAGGGAAGCTCACAGTAATGTGGGCCTTGACCCATGCCATTCACACAAGTGTCGCTTCAGGCATTTCATTCTATCCAGACAGATGCACATTGTTGGAAGTAGATTTCCTAATTGCCTAAAACCATCCTATCCAAACCCAGAGTGAAAACATGTGCTCTGGGAGAACTGGGTGTATGTCATAAGCGTGTGGTAAAAATTGTTCATCAGTCCCATGGGGACTTCAGCAGTAGCTTCGGGCCTTTCATTTCCTTGGGTCAGATTGTAATGTAACTGTTTTACTTCGTCCTGGACCCAAGAGTGCCTTAAGACTGATTTTCTTCCGTTTCTGTGTCTTCAAATTGAGTTAATCATATGTGGCTTTCACCAACTGCAACTCTGCAATCAGATCAGCATGCAGTTTCCACAAAGTACAACTGGCACATTAACCTTAATACCATTGCAATTATATGCTAATCACCTTAAAGCTAATTTGACCCCAAAAGCTTTCCTGCCAAAGGATATGTTACTATGGACCAGAAACACAAGCGTGATTTGAGGTTTCATGCTGTTTGGCTACTGCTGTTTGGAAAATGATTAAGATGAGGTTTATGAGAATCTTGACCTTTTCCCTGTGATTAAGACTAGACTGACATAAATAATGGTTTGCCTTATGTCACCTCAATTTTCAGTTAATTTAAAAATGATTTGCTTGCTTCTGCACATATTATGGATCCATCTGTACAGATATTTATTTAGAGTAAAAGGGAAAATACTTGACCATTTGACTTTTAATTTTTCATCTCTATTCCACATTAGTTGTTTCTTTTAGCTGTCAGGGGTGGGGAGAGAGGGAAAGGGGATGAGAGGGAGAGATTATGCCCACTTCCTGAGGCTAGAGGTACCAAATAGTAAGTGGAGTATTCCTCCTTTAATGTCCCAGCTAAATGTAGGAGGAAATTTTCTGTTGAATACTTTTTTCAGACTACTTCAGGATTCAGGAGATATGTCAGAGACAGCAAAGCAAGAGTAAATGTTTTATTTTTGTCTTTAGCATAAGACTTACATATTTCATAGTTTATCATAGTCTTAACAATTGTTAAACATGCACAGTATTAATTTCAGTAATTCATCTGTAAGCCTCTATCTTTTGTTGCCCTCTCTTTGCCTTTGGTGAACTCTTCTCTGTATAGATTATTGCAGGTTGTATATATTTAAGCTTTATGCAAGGAAGGAAAAATTAATTTCAAACTAAGGGGGTGGCTGCTTTTCATAAACTTATTTTACTAGAGTTTGAGATTAGCATTTGTTTTTTCAGTTGGATTTTATGTTCCATTGCAGTGTGTTTCATGTAGTGCTTTTCCAAAGACTCCAGCTATTCTCAGAGAAATTTAAACTTGCAACATATTAACCCCTGGGCATTGAGGAGGGTGGTAGGAAAGAGAGGTCATGCTAGGCCCAACCCCAGAAAACAGTAGTCGATCCAGGTTTCAGAAAGAGACACCTGTTAGTGTAGCATTGCCTGCCACATGACAGAGTAAAGGCATTTCTAACTGTACCCCAACTTCAGCTCTGAAGACCTCACTTATAAACCTTGAAGATGATAGGGAAGACTGTATTTTTAGAATGCATGTCACCTCTTCCAGTCACTGAAAACCCAATCAATCAATCAGTGGTATTTAGAATGTAAGCCCAGTATGGGCAGGGTACGTGTCTGCTAATTCTATTATACTCTCCCAAATGTGTAGTACAGTGCTCTGCACACTTACTGAGCACGTGCTGTAATTTGTTTCTGTAACTATAATTGATATATATCAATGTCTGTCTCCCCCTCTAGACTGTAAGCTCATTGAGGGCAGGGAATATACCTGTTTATTGGTCTATTATACTCTCCAAAGCGCTTAGTACAGTGCTTTGTATACAGTAAGCACTTAATAAATATCATTGAATAAGTGAATACTAAGCGCTTGGGACAGTACAACAGAGTTTGTAGACATTTTTCTTCCCCACAAAGAGCTTACGGTCTAGAGGATCCACTGTCAGGTTGTAATGATTACGGTGCTTTATTGCATATAGAAATTGGCTTTTCCATCAACATTAAATGTATAGTTTGCTTCTGGTAATAAAGATGTCTGTGGTTTTTAGTTTGCAGTTAACATGTTTCGAACATTACCACCATCCTCCAATCCCACGGGAGCAGAGTTTGATCCAGAAGAAGATGAACCCACACTAGAAGCTGCATGGCCTCATCTACAGGTATCTGATTATTGGGTTTCTTCAGGAAAGCAATGCATGTGGTGTGGTTGTTATAATACAGTGCCAGTATTTTCTGCAAAATAAATACCCTAGGCTGATTTTTTTCCAGTGGACGTTAAAACACATTGCTTCACTGTCCTATATTGGCTGGTAGCTTATGAAACTTTGACCTGTAAAACAATTACATTTAATGTGTTGGAAAAAAAATTGGCATGCGATCAATTGGACACCTGTGCTATTTTAAAATCAGGAGTTAGGCTTATTTTCTTTAAGAAGTAATACGGTACGGGAGATTAGAACTTTTCTAGTTGAAGCAGTTTTTCAGGAGCTAAGGATAAATCAGATTGGATTTTCTCATAGGAGCAATGTTATAAATCGGGGGATGGTTCCTGAACTAAGGTCAGGTACCTATCCTGTTTTCACCAAAATTACCCAGAATTAGTGGGGAGGCAGCCGGACCTCATGGACGGAGCATGGGATTGTATGTTAGGAGATCCAAATTCAAGTCGCAGATCAACCACTGGCCTACATGTGGCCCTTGGCTACTCACTAAACCTCTGGGCCTCAGTTTCCTCATCTATACCATGAAAATAAGATAAATTGTGAGGCTCTGAGAGCCAGGGACTGTGTCCAAAACTCATAAAATGTATCTACCCCAATCTTTAGCACAGTAAGCCCTTAGTGCCACAGTGAATTACTCAAACATAAATGAGTGAAGCAGATACACTGATACATTTGTATTGATTTGAAAACTTCCATAGAAGGGTAGGTTCTATGAAATGGACATATTAACCCTCTTTGGTGATTCTTCCTGGTGCCTTGATCAGGTTATTGCAGTCTATTGCCACTCCCCTCCCACCATTTGAAATTGTTTTCCCATTTCCCCATTACTACCAGGCACTTCCCATGCCCCAGGACTAGGGTTGTAAAGGAGGCTGAGGTTATAAAGTCCAAATCAATGTATTATAAAACCAAAATAGGTTGCAAATTTAATAACACTGTGCCATTTTCCCCAATTCAAGGCTTAAGTTGAAGATTGCCAGTTCATAATGTAAATTATTGCTGTAGTTTTTACACCTAGGTTGTGTACTTTTTCATTCCTCAGTGTGTCTTTTCAAGTCACCAGTGCTCCTGGGGGTATTGTGCTTGCCACTGCATGTCACCATATTGGGTAGGCAGGATGACCTAATGGGAGGAGCTCAGTATTGGAAGGCAGGTGACCTGGGTTCTGGTCTCAGTTCTGCCACTGTGTTCTGTGACCTTGGGCAAGTTACTTCTGTGTGTCCTGGATTTCAAGAATGATATTTTGCTTACTTAAACTCTGAGATTGTGAGCCCCATGCGGGAGAAGGACTGTTTTGGATCTGATTATCTTGCGTTTTTCCAGTGCTTCGGGGTATCATTATTATGATTATGATATTCTCTAAAGTTGCTGAGACCAGTTAAGGATTTTTCTAATGACATTAGGTAAGACCAGCAGGAATAATAATACTGGTATTTATTAAGCACTTACTATGTGCCAACACTGTGCTACGCACAGGGTTAGACACAAGGATGATCAGGTCAGATGTAGTCTCTGTCCCTCCCAACGTTTACAGTCTCAGAGGAAGGAAGGGCAATAAGGTTAGTGGACATGTTTCTTACTGTCATGGTGCTTACAATCTATGAAGGATGAAATGAAAAAGCCAGGGCTACAGAACTGGAATGGGTGCATATTAGGAGAAGGGAGTATTGTAGGAAAATTGAAAAGTCAAAAGGTGGGAAAGAGGAGAAAGAAGAAAAAACCAGAAAGTGAGCAGGAGAGACACTAAAAATTCAGCAGAATTCATGATTACTGCCCAGGCTATTTCTCTCATCAACTAAATGTTTTAGTGTACCTATGTAGAATGTGCAAGTTGTGCAGTATTGTCCAGTCTGTCAGAGTAGTAAAGTACAACCATATAGCCTACTTGATTACATTTCCAAATTTAGTTAGGTTCTGGTTTCAGGTGGGTGAAATTCAGTGCTTATTTTTTATGGTGTGGAGCTACTCCCACCACCCAGAATTTCTCTTGAATAGTAACCTGCTCCTTGAAATTGCAACTTATGTGAGATGGATTAATGATCCATTTGCACTTAGCAATAGTTCCTGCTGGTTATGTGGCCCTTTGGGAGCAACAGGTTAAAACCTTGGTGTTGTCTTTCCCATGAAAATTAGGTTATTTTTAAAGAAAGTATTTTTCTACGCATCATTTTGGGGGAACTTAAGACCCATGTATTTCCTAATTAAATGAAGCTATGTAATTAGCTAGTATTCATTTGAAAGAACTCTAGCCCTTCCTAAGGAGCACATGCCTGGGAATCAGAGGACATGGGTTCTAATCCCAGCTCATCCAAATGTCTGCTGTGTAACTTGGGGAAGTCACTTAACTTCTTGGTTCCTCAGTTACCTCATCTGTAAAATAGGGATTGACTGTGAGCCCCATATGGGACAAGCACTTAGTAAAGTGCTTTGTACACAGTAAGCACTCAATAAATACAGTCGAATTGAATGACAGGGACTGTGTCTAACCCCATTATCCCTTATCAACCCTAGTGCTTAGAACTTTGGTTGGCATATAGTAAGCGCTTAACAAATACCATCATTGTTATTTTTATTATTATCATTATTATGGATAGTTCTTAAGCATATGGGGCATAATCATGTACGTTGTTGTCGAGTTGTTAGTTTGTTATACTTTTAAACAGGAATATTCAAGTTGAGTTTATAGTTTTCAAAGTGCTATATTCCTATACTCATAACTAATTATTCTTGCTTTTTTTCAGCTTGTTTATGAATTTTTCTTAAGATTTTTAGAATCTCCAGATTTCCAACCTAATGTAGCTAAGAAATATATCGATCAGAAGTTTGTATTGCAGGTGAGGTAAAAAGTATTTTCAAACTATCTACGGACATTAATTCATAATGGGGTTTTGCTTGGTCAGTAAGCATTTTTTATTCTCTTACAGCTTTTAGAGCTTTTTGACAGTGAAGATCCTCGGGAGAGAGATTTTCTTAAAACAACTCTTCACAGAATCTATGGGAAATTCTTAGGCTTACGAGCTTACATCAGGAAACAGATTAATAATATATTTTATAGGTATGTTAAAACTTTCCATACCTGGATTTTCATTTTCTACCCAGACCTTTTCTTTAGTACCTTTAACCCCAGTTATGGACCACCTACTTCACTTGGCTGCGTATATTATTTAAAATGAAAAGAAGCACATTCTCTTCATATTCCCCTAGAAAAATTGTTCAAGATAATTTCATTCAGGAGTCTACACGATATAAGCATTAGAATTGGTATTCACAGAGTACTTGATAATAAGGGGCAATCATGTGACTAAATTCTTTGAAAGTGGGTATCACTGACAACGTCTCTGTAAAATAGGTCAGTACTGCCTTGTCTGTTGGACTCATGATAAAATTGTAGCTCAGTGATTGTTAATATAATTCCCAAGTAATGACAGAGTTTGAGATTAGAAATCAGCATGCTTTTCCCCTTTCTATCAGATTACATTGTATCTCCAAGTGCAAAAACACAGATGCTTGTTTCATTAGCAAAATGAGACGTCTTGCTCAACTTGTCAGCTAGTTCATGTTAAATCCCTGCCTTGAAAATTCCTTAAAGAAATGTGATCTTTTGTCTCTCAGCTCTCAAACTGAGCCATACTGTGTGTTGGGATTGTTTTGTTTTGCCTGAGAAGCAGCCCATTTTCACACCCAGTCTGAATCCTCTCCATCTAAACAGGAAGGAGATTTAGGCACTCTAGTTGTTGCATGTCTTTCCTACAATAAAAGGATGAGTACTTTGTATGAAAGACCATAATCAAACCAGAAAGGGAAACTCTCTGGAAATGATTCATCCAGCAATAATAGAAGGATACAGTTTCAACAGATTTAGATGAAGGTCTTAGGTTTTAATGCATCCCGAATCCTTTTGATGCATGCCTTATTTGGAAGTAGCTACACCCAAGTGATGTGACATCAAATGAATTTTCAAAAACCACTCATTTCTCGTATAACACAGAAGTTACATTATTGCCAAACCTAACGATAAGAAAACCCCACAGCGTAGCACTGCTTCTTCTGACATTGTGTTACATTTATCCAGACAGGCTAAATTTCTTGGAAAACTACTCCCTAAACTCTGCTTTTGCTAGCTAAAACCCAAAGTGAAAATACATCTTCTGAAGGCACTGAGGTTATAATGTTAACTAAGTGAATAAGAAAAGTTTTGATACCCCCCACTTCTAATTTTTAGGAAGGAAACTACATTTGATTTTGGTATATGGGTTAAAATTGTCTTTATGTATTTCATTTGGTAGACAGCATGTTGTCATTTTGCATTTATATGGCACCTTTCTTTCCAGTCTTATTTTTTAACTGCTCACACTCAGGGCATTCCAAGTCCCATCTCTTGCGATCTCCTCTTGTTCTCTTGTAGAGAACAGCAGAGTACCCCAATCAGAAAATAGTGCTCCAACTATCCAATATGTTCCCTTCTGTAATATCTTCTCAATACTAAATTATTTTACTTTCTTTAATTCCTCTCAGGCTCTATATTCCAGGCCATTCATTGTCAAAGGCTTTCCTACGCCCTCTTTCCAAGTTGCAGAAGACAGAACTGACACATTCCAGAACTGACCAATAATGGGAGGATTATCTCATTGCCTCTCCTCCTGATTTAGTCAGCCCAGTGTCATACTGTCTTTATTGTAACAGCTCTACATTGCTGTTTCATGTTCAGTAACTCTCAGAACACATAAACTATCTAATTTCCTTGACTAACTTTAAACCAGATGTTGGAGTCACGACTTTCATTCCTTTTAACACTCACAGTTTAAAAACATTTTAAAAAAGGCTTTGGTTTGGAGGAGGGGGGTACAAAACTTACAGAAAAGCATTTTTTAATGTGCATGTATAAATAGTCACTAAAAGTCTCTTTTCTTGATTCATGACCATCAGAAGGCAAAATGAGTGTTTTGTTCCTGGCACTTGGATCTGTACCCCTTAAGCAGTTGATATTCACCCCACCCTCAGCCCCACAGCACTTAATATACAGCTTTAATTCATTTTGATGTCTGCCTCCTCTTCTAGTCTGCAGACTCCTTGTGGGCTGGAATCGTATCTAGCAACTCTATTGTATTGTACTCTCCCAGGTGCTTAGTACAGTGCTCTGCACATAGGAAGCACTCAGTATGTAAACTTGACTGATTCAAAGTGCCTCAAGTTGATAAAGGTCCTGGAGCGGCACTGCACAAGTATGAGCACATCAGTCAATCAATCGTATTTATTGAGCGCTTACTGTGTGCAGAGCACTTTACTAAGCGCTTGGGAAGTACAAGTTGGCAACATATAGAGACAGTCCCTACCCAACAGTGGGCTCACAGTCTAGAAGGGGGAGACAGTCTAGAAGGGGGAGAAAAAAAAACAAAGCACTTATGTATGATAAAATAGAATACTGCAAAGTCCAGGTTTGACAGTCCAGGATCCCAGGATTTGTTTTTCTAGACTGTGTACCTATCCAGCCCTCACCCTCTCCTTTTCTTCTTCACTACCACTCCAGGGTACAACCTCCCTAACCCCTCAGTGCATCCTCAACTTGCTGGTAAATGGGCAACAGAATCCACAAATACTGATGAATGAGAATAGTGCCCTGCTTCCCATTTCATACTAGGTTGATTCCAGAAATAACGTCACAGATGCTGCATTTGTTGCATTGTTAGGTGTCTGTTCTAAAAGTACTCAATTTAAAGAGACAATATGAAGGTTAAATTAGAACCAATATAAAGAGGGGAGGGCTATGGTGAAATAAAACATCTTAAGAGTTCTGTTTCATTAACATTTGTTCTAAAACTAAGCTAGTAAAATCCTGCCAGCACCACAAATTAGAAATCTGCCATCCATGTATGGCAACCCTGCATCCTCAGTCCATGCTGTTTCACTCCAGGGTTCTGGAATGGCTGACGACTCGAACACATTTACTGTCATGAGTATGAGGTCAGCAGGCTGGCCCGTACTTGAAATCAGAGGAGCAGGGAGATTGGGTCAAGAATTGGAACAAAACACATCCACAAATTGTTATCTTTGTGTATGAAGAACTACTAGCTATGAAAGCATTTGTGTTTTGCAAATAATAGTGCTTAATTTTGATGTGAAATATTCGTTCCTGAGAGTACTCATTATTCTATTTAGGGATTTTCTTAACCTAAAGTTACTCTCACTTTTTGACTAGAATGCACATTCTATCTGTTTTTAGGTTTATTTATGAAACAGAGCACCACAATGGCATAGCAGAGCTACTGGAAATATTGGGAAGGTAAGCTGCTTAACTGTTAAATTCGTGAGTAGGATATTGATCTTGAGATGGGATTCATTGCCTCTGCTCAGACTGTGTTCTAGACTGGGTTAAACTCCCCTTAGATTGGGTTAGGCGAGAAGTACAGTGGACAGAAAGATGAAAAGTTTTGTTTCTCGGGTCAGGGCGAGCTATGACACACCTTCCTCTTTCTGTACATAAAATTCGCTACCACTTATTCCTCCAGTGGTTGTCATGGCACCACAATATGAATCATTTTGTTTCAAGTGCAGTGTTTAAAAATAGTTATTTTTTAAACAAAAACATAAGCAAGTCAACATTAAAACTTAAATGTAATTCAAAGTAAAATAGTTGTGAAATATAGGATGATTGAAAACTAATTCTGTGTTTAAAGAATCATAGAATAAGTTGTCTGGCAGAAAAAAAATAATAATTTCAACCATTCCTTAAAAAACACATAATGTCATTTTCATAACTTAAAACATGCAGGTTCCAGCATTTTTCACATTTCCCCAGACTTTATATCTGATGGAAATTTCCATTCTTTCCCCAATTCCAAGACTGTAAAACCTTTAAATTAGACTGTGAGCCCAATATGGGACAGAAACTGTTCCCGACCAGATTTTCTTGGATTTACTCCAGCCCTTAGTACAGTGCTTGGCACGTAGAACGTGCTTAACAAATAATAATAATTGTATTTTCTTAAGCGCTTACTGTGTGCTAAGCGCCTGGGTGGATACAAGGTAATCAGGTTGTCCCAGGTGGGGCTCACAGTCTCAGTCCCCATTTTACAGATGAGGTAACTGAGGCACAGAGAAGTGAAGTGACTTGCCCAAAGTCACACTGCTGACAAGTGGCATAGCGGGGATTAGAACACACGACCTCTTACTCCCAAGCCCGTGCCCTCTCCACTAAGTCACATTGCTTCTCATACCACCGTTGAGAAGCAGTGTGGCATAGTCGAAAGAGCACAAGCCTGAGAGTCAGAGAACGTGGGTTCTCATCCCAGCTCCACCACTTGTCTTCTCTGTGACCTTTGGCAAGTTATTTAACTTCTGTGCTTCTGTTCCCTCATCCGTAAAGTGAGTATTTAATACCTGTTCTCCCTCCTGCTTAGATCCTGAGCCCCATGTGGGACCTGATTATTTTTTATCTACCCCTAGTGCTTAGTACAGCGTAAGCTCCTTGTGTGTAGGGAAAGCGTCTAACCATCTCTGTTATATTGTACTCTTCCAGGTGCTTAGTAAAATGCTGTGCACACAGTAAGGGCTCAATAAATGTGAATAATTGGCACATAGCACTTAACATACCACAATTATTATCATTAGTAAATGCAGAAAAATGCCCTCTGGTTTTTAAGATACTTATCTGCCTTGATTGTAATTATATGATTCTTTTAAGGATCAGGAATTCACTTTTTTCACTCACCCTGCATTCATTGAGGCAGTTGAAGAGCGAAGAAAAAGTGCAGAACCTCCATGTTGCCCCTGAAGTCACCTGAATTTCCTGCTCCATTTTTACCAGGCATCAGGCAAATGAAACACAAAGGGAAAGGGTAGGAGAGTTAGATGGTCCTTCCAGCTGCACTGCCTGTACCACCCAGCTGTAGGGCTCTTCCAAACTTTGAGGTGACTCTACTACCTCTAGCATCACACTGTGGGCTGGGAACTTGTCTACCAATTCTGTTACATTGTACTCTCCCATTGTACTACGCACGTAGTACAGTGCCCTGCACGCAGTAAGTACTCAGTAAATACCACTGTTTGATAGATCAGTGGAGCCACTCCTAGCCTTCAGGAGATCTACCCTGTTGTCAGTTTCCAATCTTGTAGACAGCCCTGGAGGCGAGATTGAAGGGAGGGAAGGGGGCGGCTTCCAAAGTAGCCTGACCACAGCAGTCTCTTGGACCCCCTGGCAAGCCAGGGCAACCCCTGGGACTCTGCCAGGATTCGGCAGCACCCACTGGCTTAATGTCAGCGGGGTGGTGAGGGCTGGGTATCTCCAGGGGAACACACCGTTGGGCCACCAGGAAGATTTCATATCCTCTTTACTGACTTCCAAAAGTCACTCGGGGAAATGTGCCGCATGTACTGAAATTGTTGGAATGGGACATACGTGTTTATGTGTTTGGGTTTTATAATTAGCCGGGCCCTCTGCTGAACCAGAGCCAGCAAAGCATGCTCTTGAGCTATTTTTGTTGCTGCTGTTGTTTCACAATGGCTGCCCCCAAGAAGACAGGTTTTAGATTTTTGTCATCAGGCATTTGGTCTGAAGTGGGTACACTTTTCAGTGTCAAGATTGTTGTGTTTTGAACACTCCACTGTTCCAAAAGAAGCAAACTTTCTCATTAGAGGGCCTGGGGGAAGGGATAAACTGCAGGTCCTGGCAAACATAATTGTGGTAATCCTGCACTCAAGCAACGGATTGTGCATGTGTGGGAGTCATTGTACGACAGCTGGAACAGTCCCAGAAAGCAGCAGCATCAGGTTAGACCCCACAGTCTTGGGCCCTGCTATGGGTTGAGCTGGGTTCTTCCTGGGGCTAGAATTATTATTTTTTTTAATGGTATTGCTTAAGTGCTTACTATGAGCTAAGCACTGTACTGAGTGCTGGGGAACCTTCAAGGTAATCAGGTTGGATATAGTCCATGTCCCACATAGGGCGCATAGTCTTAATCCCCATTATATAGATGAGGTAACTGAGGCACAGAGAAGTGAAGTGACTTCCCCAAGGTCACACAGCAGACAAGTGGCAGAGCTGGAATTAGAACCCAGGTCCTTCTGACTCCCGAGCCTTTGCTGTATCCACTAGGCCATGCTGCTTCTTAGTGAGGTCATTGTAACTACTGCAAATCCTATACTTATGTTTGTAATTCCTTTATCTCTTCCCAATTCAGATATCCAAATCGCCTTGTCAGCAAGGTTCTGTTAAATAGCAGAAAAGCTTAACCTAATTTTTGTTTCCAGTGTTCTTGTGAAGAGGATATTTGCCCAAGTTTTCATATCCTAAGCCATTGAGAAAAGGGGCAGTGTGTCTCAATTGTGAATATTCATTCAATCGTATTTATTGTGCACTTACTGTGTGCAGAGCACTGTACTAAGCGCTTGGGAAGTACAAGTTGGCAACATATAGAGACGGTCCCTACCCAACAGCGGGCTCACAGTCTAGAAGGGGGAGACAGACAACAAAACAAAACATATTAACAAAATACAATAAATAGACTAAATATGTACAAATAAAATAAATAAATAGAATAATAAATACGTACAAACATATATACATATATACAGGTACTGTGGGGAGGGGAAGGAGGTAAGGCCAGGGGGATGGGGATAGTGCTTGCTGTGTGCAGAGCACTGTACTAAGCGCTTGGGAGAGTACAATACAACAATAAGCAGACATATTCCCTGCCCACAACAAGCTTACAGTCTATGGGGGGAGGCAGACATTAATACAAAGTTCATATATGTACATAAGTGCTGTGGGATTCTGTGGGTGTCTGTGGGACTCCGCAGGTGCCAGAGATGAGAGGGAAAGGAGAGGAATGTTAAGTCCAGCCCAACATATGGGCAGGAGGGGGGAACTCAAGACAGGTGGGGAGTGAGGCCCGAGACTGGGGGGGGCCCTGGAATAGGCAGGCCTTGGGAGTGGTCCCTGGGGCTGAAAACCATCAGTGGCTGCCCAGTCAATCATTCAATGGCATTTACTGAGCATTAACTGTGTACGGAGCACTTGGGAGAGTACAGAGTTGGTACACATTGCCTGTCCACAAGAAGTTTACAGTGTAGAGAGGGAGACAGATGTTAAAAAAATTACATATATGTGCATAAGTCCTCTTGGGCTAAGGGTGGGATGAATATCAAGTGCTTAGAGGACACATAATCAAGTTCATGGGCAATGCAGAAGGAAAAGGGAATAGGGGAAAATGAGGGTTTAGTGGGGGAAGGCATCTTGGAAGAAATGCGATTTTAATAATACTTTGAAGGTAGGGAGAGTGGTGGGCTGTCGGATATGAAGGGGGAGGAAGTCCCAAGATAGAGGAAGGACATGGGCATGAGGTTGGCAGTTAGCGAGATGAGATAAAGGTACAGTAAGTAGGCTGATGTTAGAGGGGTGAAATACTGTTCAGCTTCTGGGGAAAGCTTAATAGATGCTGCATTATGATCGAGTTCATTGGTGATGTTGAAGCGGAACAGAAAAACCATTTTGCAAAACTTAAACACCTTTTTTTTTGCAGTATAATTAATGGATTTGCCTTACCATTAAAAGAAGAGCACAAGATTTTCTTATTGAAGGTGTTATTACCTTTGCACAAAGTGAAATCTCTGAGTGTCTACCATCCACAGGTAAACTAAAATGGGACATTGGTGTCTTTGGGCTGAAACTGTTGTGAAGTGTGTATTTTGTATAATGTAGTAGCGTTCACAATACTTGAGCTTGTACTTGAGCATTTCTTTTGAAATGTGTTGGGTTTTTTTCTATAAAGCAAACTGCTTGTTTAATTCACTCTTCAAAAAGTCAAAATAAAATTTTTGATGGTCCAAATGGAAAGGCGCAGATACATGGTCTTTTGCAAGTACAGTAGTAGTAGTAGTGGTAGTAGTGGTGGTAGTAGTAGTAGTAGTAGTAGTAGTATTTATTGAGCACCCACTGGGTGCAATACACTTTAAGTGCTCGGGAAGTATAAAACAAGAAGAGTTATTGACTTAGTTGTTTTAAGCGACGTTATTGTAAAACTAGTTGCTACAAAGCAAGGCTCTGATTTCTGTATTCTCCAAGTTACACACCTCCGCAAACTACCACTTTCGCACTTCTGTGCCACCTGCACACTTATGAACTCTCTCAGGTACATTTCTTAAAAATACTGTACTATTTAAACTCTAAATCAGGTGTGTATGATTGTCTTTTCCCTCATATCTGAATTATTTCATTGTCTGCCTTGCTAGAATGTAAAATCCCTAGTTCAGAGACCATGACTATTGAATCTATTGTGCTCGCCCAAGGACTTTTTCTCCTCCCTTCTGTGTCACCCTGACTTGCTCCCTTCATTCATGCCCCCCTCCCAGCCCCACAGCACTTACATACATATCTATAGGCTCATTGTGGGTGGAGAATATGTCTGTTTGTTGTACTGTACTCCCCCAACTGCTCTGCATACAGTAAGCACTCAATCAATATGATTGAATGAATGAATGAATGACTTAGTACAGGTTTCTGCACTCAAATACTATTGGCAAATGAAGTGGACTTCGGTCTGTTTTGCTTTCATTTGTGAAACTCATTAGTATTCAAGCAGTCACTGTGCTTAAGAGTACACTACTAAGTTTTGGGAGAGTACAATAGATGAGTTACAGATGACCCCTGTTCTCAGTAGGCTTATCTAGTGGGGTAGTAACTAAAATAATTTACAGCTAGGACAAAGAAGGAAAGTGGATTTTTTTAGTTTAATGAATATGTGAGTACTAGGGTGTGAACAAAAGGACTACGGTTGTTGTAAGTAGATAAATATGTGGTTGACTCAGAATGCTGATGGTAGCTGGAGGAATAAAACTGGGGGAGAAGAGAGGGCTCCTGGAGGAGATGTGACTTCAGGAGGCTTTAGAAGATGGGAAAAGCTCTACTGTGGTGGATATGAATGGAGAGGGAGTCCAGGCATTAGGAAAGTTGTGAACAAGGGGTCAGAGGTAGGAGAGACAATGCAAGAGAAACAAAGAATGCTAGATGAGGTGAATAGTGGGTAGAGAGCTTAAAGTGCTGTAAAATCAATGGTCAGAAAAAATCTTAGAGTAATCCAAAGTGGCTAAAAAAAGAATATTCTAAGTCTCCTTAGAGTAGATTCAGTAGTGATTCCTGATTTGAGCAACACTTTTCAGAAGAGCCTAAAAAGCATACTGCCTTTTAGTCTCTCATTTATCCTCATCCAGAATTCCTGAGATGAGAAAGTATCACTGCCATCTTACTAATGCCAAAACTGAAGTCTCAGAGGGATTCTGGGCCAGACTCAGTAGCAAAACCAGAACTAGAAGCCACATGTCCTGATGTATCTAGAGTTTGCTCCACTGAAGTGCAAGTGAAATGAGATGTGGTGAATCAAAAGCTCCATTTGAATTTTCTTATTCATTCCATTTTCAAATATAAAATGTCACCCAGTTCAGTAAATACATTTTGGGGGGAAAGACATTTAGAATTGACCCACATATAAGTTCACAACTATTGTTCCTCCTCACCACCAAAAAAAAAAAAAAATGTATCCAGCCTTTTTCTGCACTTACCAATGTACAGTTGTTGGTAATCTGAAGAATTCACTCACAACTTGAGGAAGTAAAATGACCAATGATGTGGGAGTTATCTTTAGTTCTCATTAGAGTTCTACCCACAGCCTTGCTTCTTTTACGTTTCCCATAATTTCTCTGTGACAAGTTATGTGGGCTATTCGGCATGAATAATTCAGTGCTGTTACAATGGAAACAGTTCTGATTTCATTCTTCGCAGTAAGTAGTGCCTGAATCATAATTATTTTTTCTGAATATCACAGAATGTAACACTCTACTACTTATTCTAAGATTTTTAAAAGCGTTTTGTAATCTGAATATTCAGAGTGTTTTCAAGACCTAAAATAATAATTTTAAATATTAACTTTGGGGTTTGAACATGCAAAAACTCGGATGGAAATGTTAATAGTCTGGTTATACAAGACACTAGTACTTCCACATGTCTATGGTGTGTGGTTGTGGTAGGGTCTTTGAATTTTTGCTTCCCCAATTTTTTTTGTATTCACCTTATCCATAGTGCAATGCTAATATATATTTTCTTCTTTGACCTTTTCAGTTGGCATACTGTGTAGTTCAGTTTTTAGAAAAGGACAGCACACTTACTGAACCAGTAAGTATGTTTTAATATTTGGTTGAATTCATGATTGCAGATTGTAAAGTTGCTTTTATTTTTCCCAAACTGCAGCAGTTCAGTTATACTAATTGACTAGAGTTTATTTCATTCATTTTTACATAGGCTATAAAATGCAAAGCCAGTCCTTACTTCACACTTGTAAGGTACTTTTTAAAAGTGAGCCTTTAGACTAAAGTAATTAGTATGTAGCAATAAACATTTGGTATAATAAAGATAGTCCTTTGGACTTTAACACCTTTCTTTCCTTAGATCTCAGAGCATTAAAAGCCACCCACTAGGCAGGAATATTTTAGTCTTTTAGTTACAAAGTCTTTCAGTTGTCTTTTTGAGACAAAATACTGGTTACTTGTTCAGAATGTGCCCAGGAAGTAGCCAACCTTAATACCCAATTAATAATGTTCACCTAATGCCCAGTTATTTTAGCAGGAATATGTCAGTTTGCTCAACTCTCATCTCCGCCCCCCACCCCGAAAGATGTAGAAAGTGTCCTTTCTCAGAATTAATATAAGGAAAAATGATTGCAACTACCATAATCACAGTGCCATAAGATTAAACTTGTTTAATTCACTAATACTCCTCAAGTTAAATTTAAGATGGGTGTACGGTGATGTGCAAGTATATCCTTGCAGTAAAAAAAGATCACATACGTAAAAATGGTTTAGTCAGAGTTTCTCTGAAATTCTTAATGCAATAGTGATAATTAAATTTCTCTCAAAATTGATTAAATTCTAATTTTATCAGCATTCCTGTTGAAAACTTGGTTAAGGCCCCACCACACTAAACTCAGTTTTAATCAGTACCCCTGTCAACCACAAGCTTTCAAGCATTTCAGAAATCCAGAGGATATATGTGTTGCTTTTCAACACTGGAACAGTGAGTTCGAGGATAAATAGTTCCTTGTCAGATACTCTTTGAGGAAAAAAAATAGTATGTGTTAAAGAGGATTACTGCATTCTGAAGTATCTGAAAAGCCTGGTTGAGCCCTGATATAGGCCAATACCGTGTACAGCCAGCCTTTAATACGCAGACTAATGGAGGGCGATGAATGGAATCGGGGAAGAGTTTTGGACCTCACCTGGTTGATGAAGAGGGAATTGGAAGGGGGAAGTGCCAGATCAGTGGGGCCTGGAGAAACTTCCTTTATCAGAGGTGAAGTAGGCAGAGAGTTGGTGAGGCCTCAAAAATCTGCAGGAAAGATGCTTTAAAAATGGATTAACCATTACCCATAGGTAATTGAATTAACTGTTCCTAACTGTACATTGTAGGAATTTAGTGTTCAGTTCTATTACTGGGAACATGTTAAAAAGGTTTGGAAATGTAAGGGAAACATAGGAATAATACCAATTGTAGTATTTAAGCACTTACTGTGTGCCAGGCATTGTACTAAGTGCTGGGGAAGATATAAATTAATCTGGTTGGACACAGTTCCTGTCTCACATGGGGCTCCCAGTCTTAGTCCCCATTTTACAGATGAAGTAACTGAGGCACAGAGAAGTTGTGATTTGTCCAAGGTCACCCAGCAGGCAAGTGGCAGAGCCGGGTCTTCTGACTCCATTCCGGGCTCTTTCCATCACGTCAAAGCTAGTTTAGGTGCTGTGGTTCAGTGATAATTTTATCTCAACCCATAGAATCCCATTATGCAGCCGAACAAAGAAAAGCAAAAGTGAGTTGATGTTTTTGGATATTTTTTTTTTTTTTAGGAAGTTCAAGCTAGCTGTAAAATTTCCTCTAAAAAACCTTTATTAGGGGAAAATCCTGCTTCCAAGCAAAAGCAAATGTAAAATCATTTATTTGCATCGTTATAGAGCTCTTGAATTCATCTAGTTTTTTGTTGTTGTTGTTGAGGTTTTTTTATTTTTGAAACATCACTAGCGCGTACTGAATAAAACATGGAGTTATCTGTCACTGTCCAGTTTTAGGACACCAAGCTCAATGATATTGGTATTGCATTGCATCATGTTTCCACAAGGAAAGAAACTGTCTTCTCTTGCTTCTTTGCCCCTGATAAACATGACAAAAATTACTGATCACAGATTATTATACTCTGGTCATAATTTTAACATGGTAAATTTTGTTTCTATAGGTGGTGATGGCACTTCTCAAGTACTGGCCAAAGACTCATAGTCCAAAAGAAGTCATGTTTTTAAATGAACTAGAGGAAATTTTAGATGTTATTGAACCATCTGAATTTGTAAAGGTTATGGAGCCTCTCTTCAGACAACTAGCCAAATGTGTTTCCAGCCCACATTTCCAGGTGTGTACTATTTTAAAAAGATATAAATGTTTAAATGTTTTTACCTGAATTAATCATTACAGCTATAGGCATGTTTTATAACTGTTTATTACATATGAAGCTATAGCTTTTTCATAAAAAGAATGTTAGTGTTCCATATACCACTGACATTTTTTTTCCTAATTGCTTATTCTTGAATGGAGTAAAATACATATTGCAAGCAAGTCCAGCGCTTAGAACAGTGCTTTGCTTATAGTAAGCGCTTAATAAATGTCATTAAAAAAAAGTACTGTATCATCTTTTGTTTAGCCAACACAAAATAAGAATGTCAGGCACCTAGTGGACTTGCAGTAATTGTCGATTTTTGACAGTGATGATGGTGATTTTCCAGAACTACTTTTAAAAGCCTATTTTATGTATTCTTAAGCTTAGGGGGAGAAAAGCAAAAATTACATGTGACCATGTATTTTGACCTTACTTACACTGTCAATCTCTCTCACCCAGGAAATTGATAGTTATTGAGCTTCAGTAAGCTCTAGATTATCCAGTTGCTCCTTCTGTCTTGACTACTGTTTGCCCTGTAGCCATGAGGTTTTGAGTTTGACACCTCCGTATTTCTGGCCTTCAGGTTTCTTCTCAAGAGAAGCGGTGTGGCTCAGTGGAAAGAGCATGGGCTTGAGAGCCAGAGGTCATGGGTTCTAATCCTGGCTCCTCCACTTGTCAGCTGTGTGACTTTGAACAAGTCACTTAACTTCGCTGGGCCTCAGTTTCCTCATCTGTAAAATGGGGGTTAAGACTGTGAGGCCCACGTGGGACAACCTGATAACCTTGTATCCCCCCCAGCGCTTAGAACAGTGCTTCACACATAGTAAGCGCTTAACAAATGCCATCATTATTATTACCATTATTATTATTATTATGTATCTTATGGTCACATTTTGCAGTTGTTTTAATTTGTTCAAGGATTTGTTTGTCACTTATATGATAAATATGCATTGGTAAACTATTTAGCTGTATTTCATTTGCAAAGTTCTTTTCACATCAAAGGCTACAAAAATAAGGGGAAAAAACCTACTGAATTAATTTTTAAAAGATTTTCAAAAAATTACCAATGTAAACATCATGCAAATGAGGTTTTTTATTCTTATAGGCATAAACAGAGCTCTAAATTAAAAGCAGCCATTAAAATAATTTTGGAATACTTAAAATGTATACCCAGGCAAAAATACTAGTATTGTAGATTTAAACAACATGAGAAATCCCTAAAGTATTTTTATCATTGAGCAACAACATTTTGAATATGCTGTGAGCATAGGACAGGAGGGGGAAAAAAAGGAGGAAATTGCAAAGAATTCCCAACAGTTTGGCTACCCCATGTACCAATCTTTTTTTTTTTAATAACTTAGAGCATATGTTCACATTTCAAAGATTACTCATTTTGTTGTGGAAAAAGTTTAAAATTCAAGAGTAATCCCAGACTGCTTTCCACACCAAGCTGTATAGCTTCTATTTTTCCCCTCCCCATATTTGAAATTGTACCCCCAGTTCTTTTTATGCACCTTGACCTTCTCACATAATCAGGCTTTTTGTTTTATGGATTTGTTGGGTTTGGGTTGGACTCATCATCATCATCATCATCAATCGTATTTATTGAGCGCTTACTGTGTGCAGAGCACTGTACTAAGCGCTTGGGAAGTACAAGTTGGCAACATATAGAGACAGTCCCTACCCAACAGTGGGCTCACAGTCTAAAAGGGGGAGACAGAGAACAAAACCAAACATACTAACAAAATAAAATAAATAGAATAAATATGTATGAGTAAAATAAATAAATAGAGTAACAAATATGTACAAACATATATACATATATATACATATATATTGGACTGTGGGGTGTTGTTTTTGATGAGGGTTAGCGTGTAGTTTAGGATAATGTAGAGCTTAATTTTAAGCTTTAAATCTCTAACAAAAAGCAAAATAAATGAATAGTGACCATATTCATTCTAGACCCCCAGTTTCCTGGGGCTCATAAGAATTGGGAAGGGGACAGGGAGTAAGTGTGAAGACAAGAAAGGGAAGAGCTAGTCAGTGCACTGGCAGGGTACAACCAGATTAAACCACCATCTTGGCTGCTGGGATCTCCACACTTGATGTTGTGGGATCTGATGAATTAGAATAGCTCTAATTGCATAGAAGGCTTAAGACTAGTGGAGTGTAAGTTTCCCCAAATGCTTTAGTTCTCTAATGTAAAGAATTTCTAAGTAACCATAATAAAGAGACACTTCTCCAAAGTAGGTTGCACAAAGCTGGAATGATCAGCTTCTCCCAACTCGGGCCTTATTTTCACTGTTGGAGCTCCTCATCTACCATTTTCAGCAAGTGGGTTGTCTCAGCCCATCTGGTGAAAGTAACATTTTTGTTACCTTTTCTCTGAATTTAAGACTTTCCATCTCCAAATTTGCAGGGAGGAAAATAACCTTCATTTTAATGCAGAAAATTTTACAGGAAGAGATCCCAAACTAGAGTGTGCATGCACACACACACACACATACACACACACACACACACACCTGTTATATTACTAGATTGTTCGGTACAAGAACAAAAGTCATGATATTACCTAGGCCGATATGCCTCTCTTCAACTTTTCCCAAATTATCCATTTTTTCATCCTTATTTCTCAAATACTTTCACTATTTTCTATCTCCTCCCAGAAGTCATTTTCATCAAACTACATCTCTAAAGGTGAAATACATGAACCTCAAGGTTGTAAACTTTTCAGGATACATTATTATGCCTTATTCTTGGGGCTGCATTGGCAGTTGTATTGTGAATCTGAGGAAGTCATGGGTATCTAAAAATTTTGAATTTGTGATGCAGAATATTACTTTTTTCATGGTATTTGTTAAGTACTTATTATGTACCAGGCACTGTTCTAAGTGCTGGGATAGATACAAGTTAATCAGGTTGGACATAGTCCATGTCCCACATGGGGCTCATGGTCTTAATCCCCATTTTATAGATGAGGTAACTGAGGCACAAAGAAGTTAAGTGACTTACATAAGGTTTCACAGCAGACAAGTAGCAGAGCCAGGATTAGAACCCAGATCCTTCTTACTCCCAGTCCCATACTCTAACCACTAGATCATGCTGCTTCCCACTTGTTCTGTAGTTTGACAGACAATTACTCTCCCCACATTCAAAACCTTATTGAGGGCCTATCTCCTCCAAGAGGCCTTCCCTGACTAAGCCCCCCTTTCCTCTTCTCTCACTCCCTTCCGCGTCGCCCTGACTTGCTCCCTTTGTTCATCCCCCACCTTGCGTCCCCACAGCACTTATGTACATATCTATAATTTATTTATGTTAATTAATCTATGTCTCCCCTCCTCTAGATTGTAAAGTCATTATGGGCAGGGACTATGTCTGTTTATTGTTGTATTGTACTCTCACAAGCATTTACTACAGTGTGGTGCACACAGTAAGTGCTCAATAAAAATGAATGAATGAATTCCTCATACTTTTAACCAATGAACCATTATGAAAAAGCTGTTTACCTATGTCTTTCAGGTGGCAGAGCGAGCACTGTATTACTGGAATAATGAGTACATTATGAGTTTAATCAGTGACAATGCAGCAAAGATTTTGCCTATCATGTTCCCATCCTTGTACCGCAATTCAAAGACTCATTGGAACAAGTAAGAAATTTCTGTGCACATGGTGAAAAGTTGGGTTACTGTTTTGTGGACTCTACAAGCTTCCTGATGGAAGCTTGCAATGCTGGATTCTGAATTTAAAGAAGCCATAAAGGAAATCAATGATTGAATTGCCCCACTGTATTTCAGAGGAATTAGTGACATAACGGATCATGCCCTAGCCCTTTATCCCAATCAGTCCCTCTCTTCACCCTCAAGCCGATTTTATGATAGACTAGAGTAGTCCGTCAGCCTCCAGTGGGGCAAAGGGTGGATGCAGTAACCCAGACCCTGAAGTTGTTCCTTAATCAGTAGCTGCTATGGCCGTTCTTCAGTAGGAAGAATATTTTCTTCTCCAGCTTTTGCTGTTTCTGTGGAAGTTATGCTGGGGACTATACGGAGCTGAAACCAGCAGTTTCAGTCCTTGAAATGGCTCCTGAACCACTGGCACTGTTACTGGACACCCACCCCCACCCCGTCCCTCCCATTCTGGGCCCTTAGAATCTCCCCTTACTCTCTTCTCATCCCCTCCACCACCCCCCTACACACATATACCATGTAGGAGTTTTAGCAAGTTTTAACAAGAGATGGATAGGGTTCACTATGTAAATTTTATAGCATACAGTTATATGTACAATCAAAATGGCTTTCCACTAAAAATTCCATATTTCATTATTTGAGGTTAATTTAATCTGTCGCATGCTATCCTAAAGCAAACGATCGAGGGCATTTTGAGAAATGGTGCTCATGTTCTTTTTCCCATCAATAATTTATGTGGCATGTTAAGAACTAGTAATATCCTCAATGAACCTGTAATAGCCTTTCCATTCTTCCTTGCAACTGTATCTTTTCCTTACAGAGTGCTGCGCTGGATGGACCATTGGTCTGACCCTCATAATGGCGTTGCTCCTGTTCTCATATTTTTACTTTATGAAAATAAAATATCTGATTATGGTTTCCCTAAGCACCACCTATTATGCCTTCAGTTCAGGCTTGAAAACACTGGTGCTCCTAGACCTTAGGTAGAATTTCAGTAGGTTCCAGATCAGAAGCCGAGAATATATGGCTTAATTGCCTCATAGCACAACTAAGGGGAAACGGTATTCAGGCTTTTGCTAGGCTGTTGTAAAAGCAATTGCATGCCATCCAGTTACTTTGGATATCCATTTCTCTTGGACTTGAAATGTAAACAATAACTGCTTCTGTAACTTTTTTTGTTTGCTTTGGGTATGACAAAGAACTGAAACTTTCTGTTCTCATCGGCTGGTTCTACCCAGGACCAAACAGAGGCCCCTGTGCAATTAAATCCCAAAGCCTCATGTTTTCTTATTGGTGGAAATGTTTGTAGCATCATTTTCAAAGTAAAAAATGGGGAGATATGCAATGAAACTTTTCATCATTGCCACGTTAAAGACAGTCAAATGAGATTTTGAGGGGCTTGAAAAATTGGAAATACCATTAGGAGTTTGTGCTGATGATTGGTTACATAGAGCAGGCTGGGAGGCAAATCTTCTGATAAGTACTTCTGAAATCACTTGTAAACCTTAAAATACCCCACGTTTCAACCTGAGGTTTTACTTATAGGACAATACATGGCTTAATATACAATGCGCTGAAACTCTTCATGGAGATGAACCAAAAACTGTTCGATGACTGCACACAACAGTTTAAAGCAGAAAAACTGAAGTAAGTTTGGATTTTTGTACATGTCCTCAGTGGGGTAGGTGAGCCATCCCCAGAATTTGCTCTGGTCAGCCACCACTTTTTTTAAAAAAGCTGTGATAACTTTGCCTAGTGTTAACTGGCAAGAACATTGTAGGATAATCTTTCCCACTATGAGTACTTAAAAATTAGACCCTCTTTAAAGGTAACATTCCAGGAACTATTGATGTTGGTTTGGTTACCTTTCTGAAAAAAGGATACTATCTGTGATTTCAGCTGCTAGGGTAAAAGAACATAAGCCAGTTTGATTTTAATATCATTTCCTGTCTCTGTTTTCTCCCTCCAAACTTAATTTATCTTCTATATTGCCCACAAGTGAATATCGATAGATTCAAATTACATTTTTATTCATAACTGCTAACTTACATCATTCTTGGGTCTCCAGAAAACAACTTTGTAAAATGTGCAAAAGACAGTACTTAATTCCAGCTATTGAGGATTAGTAAGTTCCACATTTCCATATGTCCAGCACTGTGAAATCACAGAGACTCATCTGTGCCAGTCCCAATTTAAAGGAAACAAAAGTTAAACAGAGACTTGAGCAAGGTCACAGTCCCTCTGATGGACGTGGGACTAAAACAGATGGGCAAGACAGATCTTCTGCATGATGAGAATGGTCGTTAGCCAAAGACAATGCTGCCAATTCGTATTTTGATTTTTATTCCTATCTCTAAAACCACTTTTCTCTTTGACTCCAGTAAAATGATCAGCCACCTACTCTTTTCCGAAGTATGCAGACTTTTATTATAACCCCTTTTTACCTTCATAAGTCTCTCCCCACTGCTGCACATCTGTTTTTGGTCAGTCAGTCTTTTTACTACCTACTGTACACTATATACTGTACTATCCCCCTCTAGACTAAAAGCTCATTGTGGTCAGGGAACCAACTCTTATAATGTACTCTCCCAAGCACTCAGTAAGTGCTCTGCAAACAGCACTCAAAAAATGCCATTAATTGATCGACCTGCTCCCCAGTAAATGACACCCTGGTTTTATAAAAACAGAATTAACTCGGTCTGCTGGAACTGTTTTTAAAGTGGCACATACCTAGAATGATAGGCATTTTCTGTTAATCCCTCTTATTTTCTTGCAACACTTTGCATTCTCTTCCTTTTTAATGCTTACCCTGAAATGTCAGCTCTTTTCAACTTGAGTCTCCCACATCGCTGTGTAGAATGGTTTTGCTTTGGATATGACCGTGCTGTCCCATCAAAAATAATTGAAAGTTTGGGCTTCTGAGACAAGCCATCCAACAAGGTGAAAGAAGAAATGGTTTCCTGTCTGTGAGAGATCACTTTACAAGTCTAAAAATACCTGTTTGTGTTGGTGAAAACTTTGTTAGAAACTTCATTTCTTCACCTCCCCTAGTTTTCAAAATGGCATTTTGCTGTTTTTCAGAGAGAAGCTAAAACTGAAGGAACGAGAAGAAGCATGGGTTAAAATAGAGAATCTAGCCAAATCAAATCCCCAGGTACTGAAAAACAGAATAACATGTTGAAAACATTTGAGTTTTTTGTTAATACCATTGCAAGAACAGGTACACACACGACTTAATCTGGGGAAAAACACTTCCACTAATACTATGTATGAATTATCTGCAATAAAAAATACTTTTAAACTTTGTAACCTTCCTCTTGTGCAAGTACTTATTTTATCCCTTACCCTCCCTAAAAGAGATTCAAAGAAATTGATAAGGCCACTTCCCTGCTTGCTTTCATTTAGCTCCTTTATTTATGTGCCTTATGTTTGTACTATGGCAAATCTTCGGACTGAAATTGTGCCATCTCATCTCAGAGCTGTGATGGCTTCAAGCAACACTTGGTTTTTCCCTTTTCCTTTAAAAAAAAAAAAATAAATCCAAGAGGGGAAGATTTGATCTTGTTGAACAAAAACAAATAGATGACCTTGGGTGTAGAACCAATTTCTGGTGGGTCATCTGTCTTTTTCCATTATAATTGGCTGGGAGGGACCTTGTTCATTCCTGATTAGAACCAGACTAAGGTGTTCTTGCTCTGTAGATTGTAGTAGAATCCGTCTTGCCATGGGAGTAGCTGTAGATTAGCGGTAAAAATATTTAACCGGGAGAAGTCGATTGGCTCTTAGGGATGAAATTGTTGTGTGGGGATTGGTGGTGGTTTTTAATGATAGGGACTTAAGACAAAGTCAGTTCTGAAACTCTCTAATCCTTCTGTTCTAGTGTGTCGTTCTATCTTTAATTGTTCCTCTTAATGAATGTCAAGCGTCTGTATCTTTGCCATGTTATGATTTGCTCCCAGACTTCTCACACTTCTCCCAAAGCAACTGTTATCTCAAGCGCTTAGTACATGCATTGCACCCAGTGGGTACTCAATAAATATTACTACTACCTTAAGGGCTGTTGCCTGAATCCAGCCACTAATAAGCCCCAAAGTTGTAATGTGTACAGCAATTGGGGGTTATTCTAGTACTTAACGAGAGCAGTTTCAGACTTTCTATCCCTGTCATTTTTCCAACCTGAAATTAGAAAATACCTTTTAAAAGTAGTTGTTCAAAAATCATGCTGAGTTGGTTTAACAGTAAATATTTAGCCTGATTTATAGGACCAAGAGAAATGAGTGTTCTGTTTTTGCATGCAAAAATAATGGATTAGTGTTGATCATTTAGCTGCTAAACCTTGGTATATGATTAATATAATTTCTCTGGTAATCCAGAATCATTCTAATGCCAGTTAAAAACAGTCTTGCACAGTTTGTAAGCCATTGATTCTTTGTGCATTTCTGTAGAGCTACAGATAGCATACTTTATTTACGTTTGTCTTAAGATACATCAAAGAATAAATCTCCTTGCAATATTAATCTGCTTATATTGCATGTTAGTTAAAGATTATTTGTTTAACTTGAAAACATTCATAGGTTATTTATTAAGAGTCTGTACTGTGGATGAATGAGTGCTTTCTCCTGGATCTTATTTCTTATTGTGTGTAAATTCATATTACCACCTATTTTTGCATTTAAAGGAAGTGTAATGTGCATTCCATTTATTTTTAAAGATGGAAATTGTAAAAACAGTTATAGAAACCATAAATTAATTTCTTAAAAGGCAGGCATAAAACTGTTGACCTTGGTGTAGGTTTTGGATTTTTTATATTATGACAAAATGCTGCTCTTCCTGATGTTGCATGGGGTTATTTGCTAAGTAGATAAAATCTGAAAGCTAGCCCAAATGCAAGATTGTCACATTCACTTCTCCAGACCCAGAGATTGGGAAAATGATATTTCCTGCAACTGAAGCTAGTAAAGTGTAAAACATCCACCATACATAGAAAGTAAGGATTCTTCAGAGTTTTGTGTAGGATGTTTGGATTGCATAAATAAAATAATCTGAAAATTAATATATCTTTTCTGTAAGTGGTAAAAAAAAACTGCTCAGCTATATCAACTCTTTATGTAAAATTACTGTGCATGCCTTTGATGCTTCTCTTGTGTAGGATAGCAGGAGCTTCCCAAACGTATGAACGTCCTGTGTCTCTATTCTCTACTGGTTAACTGAATTGCCTAACATTTGTTTTTTGTATTTCCTTTTGTGACTCTCTTGATAAGTCTTCTTACAATTATGCCAATCACGTGATTAAAACAAATAGTTTTAACATACAGTTTGTCTTCAAATAACCATTTTAAGCACTTCATGAAGGTGCTATTGCGAACCATCATGCTGTCAATTTGACACTCCTCTGATTTCATCTTTGTGTTGATACCATTTGTGACTAAATCATTAACTTTTGTCATCGAATGACTTGCAAAATTAAAAGTGGAAAATACTTCATGAGTTAAAATTTCATGTCATTATGTATATTTCCAAATGATGATCATGTTAGTACCTATAGTCCTCTGTAAACTCTTAAGGTCCAAAATCTTCAGTCTCAGTATATCAATATATTATTGTTGTCTACCTACAATTTGGTAGCTTGTAATGCAGTACAGATTTCCAAAGCTAGCACTGAATATTTCTTCCCTCAGTGCTCAACAGGAAAGTTGAGATTATTTCAAAGTGTGGTTTTCATCCCCAAATCTTACATTTGGATCTGGTGTTAGTGATTAACTAATTTTTAGTACTAATTACCAGTATCTTACCAAACAGCAAATAGAAGTTCATCGAACTTTTCTGTTTTGTCAATGCTCAAACTTTTTTTTCCCCCAAACCTTTTCTTGTAGGACTTAGAAATGAGATTTTAATGTTTTTGAAATAATTTAGTGTGCTATTTTAAATGGAAAGAGCCTGACCCTGCTTTAAGAGTACAGTTAGGTTTAGTGGAGGTTGAGGGCGGCACAGGGGGATGGTTTTCTGTTTTTTGGCATTAGTTCAATTCTGATTAAACATACCACAGTTAACTTTTTATCACTAAAACAAGCCATGCCTCAAAATAATTTCTCCCCCTCCTTTCTTACCCCTTGAAGTTGTTAGTATTTCAGCTTGCAACCGAGAGTGATGATTTTAACACTTTGCATTTTAGTACGCAGTGTGTAGTGACACCAGTGCCCTGAACAGTCCTGTTGCAATGGAAACCGATGGGCCCTTAATTGAAGATTTAAAGATGCTGAGAGAGACAGTGAATGAAGAGGCTCGTCAGGTAAAATACTGTGAAGATATATTAAGCTGCTTTGTGTACTTTTGCTTAGTAAACAATTGTAGTTTTAGCTGGAGATTCAATAAGGAGTACAAACAGTAACCCAAATCCAAGCCTGATCCAGGACTCTTGTCATTGTTAATATTTAGTTAAAATTCTTATAGGCCTCACCTTTGCATTTTAGATTTAAATTGGTAGCGTTCAAATAATTTCAGGTCTTGGTCTCCCAGGAAATAAATCTTGGGGAAAAATAGGGGTGCTCTTGGCTCTTTGGTAGTTGCTTCAGTGTCGGTGATTCACGGAACATTATCTCCAGGCAACTGCCAAAGTCAGGAAGAAAACCCCATCTTCCCAGAGATTGCAAGAGGGGAAGCAAAAGAGCAGCAGGGTTGGAGAACAGGTAAAAAAGCTGCCCTGCCTCCCATCTTAGTCTTACAAATCTTAGGAAGGTGGATTCCCCTCAAGTCTTCCCCTCAGCTTCTGCCAGCCCCTGAGAATGCCGTCTTGAGGGTTGCAAATCCCAAGGCATCATTTGTCTTCTTGGCACCTGCTCCCAGCTTCTCCCAATTGTTTGTTCAATCCTTTCTCACTCCTGTGGGGCCTTATCAGTCAATCAGTGGTATTTATTGAGCACTTACTGTGTTCAGAGCAGTGTACAAAGCACTTGGAAGAGTTCAGTACAACAGAGTTGGTAGATATATTCCCTGCCCACAACAAGCTTGCAGTCTAGGGACCTAAAAGGTATGATGCTACCACTCATAAACTCTGAGAGAAGTGCATTCACATAAGCATGCCCAATTCCCTCAAGAAGTTTGAACCCACTGATATAACTCCTGGTGAGTTTAGAAGTCACTACTCCAGCCTCTGCTCTACTTCTCCTTCTCAGAAACTCATTCCATAGTAGGGGTAGAACCCTCTCATTACCTTGTGAATACGGAACTGGAGGGTTTTTTGCATCAGAAATTATTTGCAGGATTGCTGAACCACTTATCCTGTGAACATTTAAATTTTATGTGATTATCTATGGAACAATTTCAGTTTGAGGGTACAGAAACTGCCAGTTTAAATAAAGTACACTTAGAGCAGTATTTAAAAGTATTGTCTCTCTCTTTGAACAAAGACAGTATCTTAGAAGCAGCCTGGCCTAGGGAAAGGAGCGTGGGTCTGGGTTCTAATCCTAGCACCTCCATTTGTCTGCTTTGTGACCTTGGGTAAGTCACTCAACTACTCTGTGCATCAGTTATCCCAAATGTAATGGGAATTCAATACCTGTTCACCCTCCTACTTAGACTGCAAGTCCCATGTGTCCAACCTGACTCACTTGTAACTACTCCAGCGCTTAGAACAGTGTTTGACACATAGTAAATGCTTAACAAATGCCATAATAATATTCATTTTTGTTTAAAATGCCATTCTGATTTAAACAGAAAATGGTCCTGCCTTCCATGGGTTGTGACATGGGTTGAAAAGACCAGATTGGCTGCTCATTTTTGGCTGGAGAGCAGAGGTCTGAGGAGGACAGGAAGCACTTTTCTGTCTGTCCCTTCTTCCTCCCTCCCCTTTGACAGATTCCCCAGTGTGGGCTGTGAGTGAGGGATGAGAAGGGAGGGCAAAAGTCCGTCCTGGTTCCGTTGCTCATCTCCTTTCTTGTAATTCCTTCTCCTTACTCCTCCTCACCCTGCCCTCCCAGAGGCTGCCACCTGGATTGGAGAGAAATAATCTTCCAACTAGTGATAGTAGGGACCTAGGAGGAAAGAAAACTAATTTTGCTGCCAATACTAACTTTGCAAGATTGTCAGTAGGACAGACTGGGATACTTATTTCTAAGTTCTCATAAATAGTTGCCGTTGATTTTAAAAATACTTTCTTACCCCCAAGGAGTAAGGGCATTAAAAGGGAGCACTTTGAAAGGTGCACCGTAGAATAGCCCCTGGAAAGTGGGTGACTCTTACAGGGTGACTAAGGCCCACCCCTACCTCTGGAAGAGGGAGAATCAAAAATGGAAAAATGTTGGTTCTTCACTATTATTATGGTACGTAAGTGCTTATTATGGGTCAAACACAATTTTTGATTTGTTTCATTTTGTTTTTTAAGGGTATTTGTTAAGCACTTACTATGTACCAGGCACTGTGCTAAGCACTGGGGTAGATACAAGTTAATATACAAGTTAAACAGTTCGGATGGAGCCCCTATTCCACATGGGGGTCACAGTCTAGTGGGGAGAACAAAAATTTAATCCCCATTTTACAGATGAGGAAAAAGAGGCCTAGAGAATTTGTGACTTGCCCACATACCAGGCAAGTGGCAAAGCCAGGATTAGAACCCAAGTCCTCTAAATCCCAAGCCCATATTATTTCCCCTAGGCCACAGTTCTTCCCTGTTCCTTTGCCTTTGTGCTTCCCTAGGGAAAGGGGTTGTGTAAGATCTCTTCAGCCCTGTCAGCATGCTGAGCCTTGCACGCTGCAGGAAGCCAAAAAGCTTTCATTTAATCCGATTCTGCTACAAACATTCTGATGAGCCCCAGTCTGTTGTGGAGAGTCCAGGGGACCCTGTTCTTGTCCCCTTCAGAACTGCGTGGGAGATATAAGAAGCTGATGAATAGTTTCCTCTGTTCTATTCTGCTGGGCTTTTTCTTTGGGCTGGAACCCACTTGGGACTCGTTTCTAATAGTAATTAATCAAACTTGACCGTTTGCCAACTGGAAGTTAGAGGAGATTTGGTGGAGTGGGCCTGAAAGGAGTGATTTGGGCAGCAATTGGACTCTGCTAAGGTTTCAGCTTCCCTACCCCCTATGCTTTTATGAGACCCGTTCTTTCTCAGGAAAAACAAGTCCACACAAGTAGAGCCATTTATTAGAAAGGCTTAGGACAAACTTGCCTTGGTGGCTTTCTCTGGACAGTTTAACATCCCAGCCCTCACAGAAGAGATAAAGTAACCAGACATCCGTACAGAGTCATTAACCATTAGTGCAACTGTAGAGTCTTTGTTTTTCCTATCAGTTCCAGTGTCTTTCCCTTGTTCTTTTATTCCTGCGAATCATGCCGATGAATTGTGCAGGCAGCTTGAGGAACCTAATTAATGTGAGTGAAGTTGGTTTTTAAAATTCAGTGAGTCATGGTCCCCTCCACCAGTTTTGACTGTAGAATAGTAAATCTGCCCAAGACTTTTGCAAGAATGCTAGCTTGGGAGTCAAGGCCTTCTGCCCAGGATCTGGACCTCCATTTGGGCTCCTCAGTGGGTCCCCAGACCTGACAGGACCGTTACCATGTGGATACCTCTGACGGTGATCTGCAAGTACATTTTACATCTGATCATGTGTAGAGCAGATTCTGGGCCCCAGACCTGGCAGGCTAAAATCTGAAGGCCTCCTACTGAAACATGACAAGTCATGAGTTCCTCTCTTTGTCACCAGTCTTCAAATTTAGCTTCTGTGACTCAGCTCTCCTGGGAATGAAATGGGGAGGCAGCAAGAGATAGAGGCATTCACATTACACCTACCCCATTTTTAGGTTGTTTTTAAAGATGATCTGTCCTCTTTATTTGGAATGCATTCTTTGCCAAAAGAAAAAATTACATGTAAGAAATTGTTAGCTCTTAATCACCAAAGCATCACATTTTACTTCTGCTTCTTGCTGTTTACTAATGAGCTAGTCCAAAAGCCCCAGAAAGTAACAGTGCCCAAAGATCCCAGAATTCCAACCTAAGAGAAGTCCAAGTTTAGTAACCACCACAGCAGGATGGAAAATAGCCTCCCTCTCTCATTCACCACAGTCCAGGGCCACTTTAGGCCATGCAAGCAGAAAAGAACAGGGGAATGAAGGTTAGTTTCAGTAAAGAATTTGAAAATTTTTGGTGCTTGACTTATTCCATCAGTAGAGCTACAGATGAAAGAACCCAATTTGGACTGAACCTAGCCCTACAAACCACATGGAAGGCCAGATTGCAATACAATGCATTGGGACCTGTTATTATGTGTTGCCGACTTGTACTTCCCAAGCGCTTAGTACAGTGCTCTGCACACAGTAAGCGCTCAATAAATACGATTGATTGATTGATTGAGCTTCCTCCAAGCTCAAGGTCTGGTTTCCAACTCTGAGCAATAAATAGAAGCAGTTTTTTTCAGTGTTGTGAACCATTTGCGGGATAGGGGCTGTGTCTGATCTGATTATCATTTATCTACCCTAGCACTTAGCACAGTGCTTGAGAAGCAGTGTGGTTTAGTGGACAGAGCATGGGCATAGGACTCAGAGGATCTGGGTTCTAATCCTGACTCCACTTGTCTGCTGTGTGACGAGCAAGTCGCTTAATTTTTCCATGCCTCAGTTTCTTCATCTGTAAAATGGGAATTAAGACTGAGCCCCAACCTGATTAGCTTCTATCTGCCCAAGCGCTTAGTACGGTGCCTAGTGCATAGTATGTGCTTAGCAAATACCATTAAAAAGTGCTTAATAAATGCCTTTGTTATCATAATACCCTGAAATACATGGCCCAGACTGGGCAGGATGAGGTATAGCCTTGAGAGAGAAGATGAAAGCCTGGTGGGGGTGAAGGCAAAAGTAAGTGCTTAACAAATACCATTTATAAAATTAAAAAAGATTTCAGGATTTCAGGCTTCTGAAATCACAAGGCTCTTTTTTTTTTTTTTTTTTGCTTTTTGTTGTCCCCTGCTGCCCTAAGGAGCCCCTTACTGTCACATCCCTTCCTCCCCAACACCCCGCAGACCAGGGTTAGCCCAAAGGTATTAGCTATCCCTTTTGTCTGAGCCTTAGTTCTAACAGGATGGGATTCTTGGAGATTGCCAGAAAAAGGCTGAGGTGGCAGAAAAAAAACTGCAGGTCCACCTCTACACCTGAGTTTTCGTTAGTTTTTGCTCTGTTGTTTTCTGGAATTAATCAATCAATCAGTCAATCGTATTTATTGAGTGCTTACTGTGTGCAGAGCACTGTACTGAGCACTTGGGAAGTACAAGTTGGCAACATATAGAGACAGTCCCTACCCAACAGTGGGCTCACAGTCTAGAAGGGGGAGACAGAGAACAAAACCAAACATATTAACAAAATAAAATAAATAGAATACATATGTACAAGTAAAATAAATAGAGTAATAAATATGTGCTTGCTTTGTGCCTGGACTCTACTAAATGCTGGGGTAGATACAAGCGCATCAGGTTAGACAGTCCATGTCCCACATGGGCCTCCCAGTATTAATCCCTGTTTTACAGATGAAGTAATTGAGGTACAGAGAAGTGAAGTGACTTGCCCATGGTCACATAACAGACAAGTGGCAGAACCAGGATTAGAACCCAGGTCCTTCTGACTCCCGCTGTTGCCAGCAAATAAATTGAAATCCTTGTCCCAGTTGCCTTAGGCACTGATTATGCTTCTAAAGGTGGTGAGGCATCCAAGTTGGGATATCATGAAACTTTATTACTAAGCAATCTCTCCAGGATGCATAAAGTTAAGTACTAAAGCTATGCCCCTTTATCAGTTAATAAATGGCAATGTCTTCACCCAGTGGCCCTTAGAACACTTGGCTCAAGAGTCCTTTATCATCACAGTAATTGTGATAATTGAGGTGTTTGTCAAGGGCCTACCATGCGCCAAACCCTGTACTAAGCACTGGGGTATGTATAAAGATATATACTGGGGTAGAGAAGGAGCTTGGCTCAGTGGAAAGAGCGTGGGCTTGGGAGTCAGAGGATGTGGGATCTAATCCCGGCTCTGCCACTTGTGTGCTGTGTGACCTTGGGCAAGCCACTTAACTTCTCAGTGCCTCAGTTCCCTCATCTGTAAAATGGGGTTGAAGACCATGGGTCCCACATAGGGCAACCTGAATAGCTTGAATCTACTCCAGCGCTTAGAACAGTGCTTGGCACATAGTAAGCATTTAACAAATGCCATTATTATTATTATAAATTAATAAGGTCAGAAACAGTCCCCGTCTCACATGGGGCTCACAGGATAAACAGAAGGGTGAACAGGTATTTCGTCCCCATTGTATAGATGAAAAGTAGCATGTGGCTTAGTGGAAGGAGCACAGGCCTGGAAGTCGGAGGACCTGGGTTCTAAACCTAACTCTACCACTTGTTCCCTTTGTGGCCTGGGCAAGTCACTTGTCTATGCCTCAGTTACCTCATCTGTAAAATGGGGATTGAGACGGTGAGTACCCTGTTTCCAACCTTTCTTGTATTTACCCTAATGCTTAGTAAAGTGCCTGGCACGTAGTAAGCACTTAACCAAAAAAGAAAAAAAAGAAAAAAGTGGCTAGGCCTGGATTAGAACCTACATCTAATACCACTTGTCCACGCTGCTTCTTCAAGCATCCAGCAGCTGAAGGAATTTGCAAATTCAATTTAGACCTAATAGAATTTGAAAGAAAAGTTACAACTCAAGTCTTGGTTCATTAAACCTGGCACCATAATGTTTTATGTTCTTATAGGGAATGCCAGTGGACTCAGGGGGTTCAGATAAGTTCCTGGGCAAGCAGTCTATAATGGGTAGAGTGAAAATTAGGACTGTTAGATGGTATATCCATGAGGGTGGATGTCAGAGGACAAACTTGTCATGATTCTTCCAAACCCAAACTCTGGGTTGGATTGACCATTGGTCTGAACCAGGATAACATTGCTTATGGTCCTGTATTACTAAGTGGTATGAATCTAGTGGGTGAATCTATTCCAAAAGTGGAGTTCTTATTAGGTAGATCTTTCCAGAAAACATATAGTGCCTTTATGTATTAGCTAAAATACATTTAATCCAATACCAGAAATCTGAGATGCTTAAAGCTTTTTATATCTCTTATAGAGGGTATGGGGAGGAATATCTTATATCAGTTTACTTGGCTAGTATGATAAAGAAATGGTATGCAAATCCCTGAAATTATCATGTAGAACCCTATTAAGAAAATGGCTTATGTTTCTAGAAAAATATTTCCCAAGAGGAAACTACAAAATGATTTAAACTTGCAACAACTTTCTCAAACTGAAAATTGTTACAATTTTTATTTTAACAGTTTTGTCCCCGGAAAAAGAATTTCAGCTTTACAGATAAGGAAGTTGTAGAAAGACGAAAAATGTGAAGTGAAGGTATTCATTGGTAACATGCACAGTGTGTGTTTTAAAACCTAAGACATTTAAGAAATAAACACTGGGCCAAGTAGAGAAATATCATATACGTGAAGTATTTTCCCTTTTTCATGTCATTCCAATCTGTGGTTGTCATCAAGAAAAACCCTTAGTTGAATAGTTCAAGCATTATCTCCTAGATAGAGTGTGAAAGCCTGTGAACTCGCAGGCTTTTAAAGGGAGGGATATGCCTGACTATGCCATTTGTATTTCATCCCCCCATTATATGTCGTGCTTTTATGGTTCTCAAAATTGTGTCATCTCACTCAGGCATGAAGCACACCTGAAGAGATTTTGAGATGGAGATGTTTTTCATTTCATATTTAAAATATGTTCATCCCCTGCTCAGCCTTCATCCCAGTTCATTTGCCATCCCACTTGGAATTTGACCTTGTTCTCCAGCAGGTCCTAATTCACTCCAGTGATAAAAAGGGTGCCGTACTCTTTCTCAAGCCTGACTTTGCCCTGTGGATTGTAGAATCTCCGGTTCTCCTCATGTACACTGGACCAGAATCTTTGCGTACTAGATATGCATTTGTCAGTTGTTGGCCTCACAAAAAAAAAAAAATATCTTGCCACGATTGAATTTTCTACACTCATATCCTCCAGTTCTGGCTTTAACCCTATCTTTATTGGATAGTGTGTTTGTTTTGTTTTTATTCTCTCCCGCAATACTTCCGGGTTGAAGGAATGTTTTTTTCTTTTGAGAGCTTCCAATACAGTCTCCTTGGTTGCTCATGGGAGTACAGCATGCTCAGTGGAAGCAGCGTGGCTCAATGGAAAGAGCACGGGCTTTGGAGTCAGAAGTCATGGGTTCAAATCCCGGCTCTGCCGCTTGTCAGCTGTGTGACTTTGGGCAAGTCACTTAACTTCTCTGTGCCTCAGTTACCTCCTCTGTAAAATGGGGATTAAGACTGTGAGCCCCCCGTGGGACAACTTGATCACCTTGTAACCTCCCCAGCGCTTAGAACAGTGCTTTGCACGTAGTAAGCGCTTAATAAATGCCATCATTATTTATGATTTATTTAAGCTTTTTAGGCTTAATTCAAGCATCCAAGGAGACTGTATTAAATAAATAATAAATACAGTCTCCTTGGATGCTTGAATTAAGCCTAAAAAGCTTCTCGTGTCACCTAGTGAATGGGAGCTGTTCTAGAGTGGACCCATTACTTAACCTTGGTGGTGTTTCCAGAGGTATGGGAGCTCCCAGAAGGCAGTAATTTTCTGGAAGAATCAGTATCCTCCTCACAAATGCACTCCCAAGTTCTGTTCCAGAAACTGCAGGTGTTTCTTCTTTGGTTTAAAAGGTGGAATTATTGTTAAAGTGGCTTTATATTTTTCTGTGGAAAATATGGTTTCCAATGAGTTTTTGTGTTCAAATACAATTCAATTCTTCCAAAATGTGTATTTTCACTAAGTGCTTTGATCACTATCTAGAATGCGAAAATTGAAGCAATGGTTGTGTGTATGCACACAGCATCAGTCAAGGCACAGAGATCCGGTGCTTAGAACAGTGCTTTGCACATAGCGCTTAACAAATGCCATCATTATTATTATTATTATTATTGTTATGATATTGTGAGTTTTCCTCAACATGGGTTTTGTCAAGAACTGGCCTCTGGGGCTCTAGAAGAACTGAATGTGTTTGTATTAACTAGTCTTTTGCTACATTTAATATCTTGTCATTGTTCTAAAAGAAAGAGCCTGCCCCTGTTTGGAACTTCTGGTATAGATACCACTGGCAGTTGGAGAATGAGGTGACAATGGATTATTTTGCCATCAACTGTATATGTTCATGGCCCACAGCTGCCATTCGGTCTTGGCAAAAACAGCTTTGTTCCTTATGCACAAGAAGAGCCTTACTCTGCCCATTTTCCAAAAGCAGCCAGTTTAGTTTTCCAAAATGATTGGGACTAAGTCTATTTGACATGTAAGTGCCTACTGCAACAGAAATAGGGTACATAATACCTATTCCAGATATAGTTGGGGTTTTTTTCTAGATATCTAAGAGGCAAAAAGCACATGGGGAAAGGAGGATCAGAAACCAAGCAAGCCTCTGCTTCCCCTGTAGCCTCATAAGGTCAATCAGGGGCAAGCAATATACTCTCTTCCCTTCTCTGTTTTCCTTAACCATAGGACCAGGACTCCAGAGAAGACTCGAATCCCATTTTTAATCCCAATGAAGTCCCTGGATTCCTGCAGACAGGTTTTTTTAAAAATTTTTTAATGGCATTTGTTAAGCACTTACTATGTGCCAGGCACCATACTAAGTACTGGCATAGATTCAAAATAATCAGGTGGGACACAGTCTCTGTCCAACAAGGGGGGCTCACAGTCTTAATCCCCATTTTACAGATGAGGTAACTGAGGCACAGAGAGTTAAGTGACTTGCCCGAGGTCACATAGCAGACAAGTGGTGGAGCTGGGATTAGAACGCAGGTCCTTTTGATTCCCAAGCTTGTGCTCTATCCACTAAGCCGTGCTACTTCTTGTGGAATTGTTTTAGCCCTTCCCTGCTTGGTACCCCAGACTGAGGAGAGAGAGAGTAGGACGGCAAACTCATGGAGGAAAGATTCAAGATTCAGGTTTACCATAATATGAAGAAAATAGCCAAGAATTCAATTTATACCAGAGGGGTGTCATATCTCTCATCTCAAATGAAGGGTTAGGATTACCTGGAGATGCTTTTCCCTGGCTCTTAAATACTTTTTTCCTAACTTGCAACCGCACACTCCATTAACAATTTCTCTTTGTATTAAACATCTTTCTTCCTTTCATTTTTAAGCGACCCATCTTCACTGGCTTTAAATCCAGTATATTGTAAACATCTTTGCACTCCTGCGCAAATTTCCTTCAGGTTCCTGTATGGTGCTGACAGCATAAGACAAGACTGTTTCAAGATGAGCAGTGGAGGTTTGCTTTTGTTGTAGGAGAAATCACTGTATGCAAAAGACTTAATAGGATGATGTGGAGTGTACTAAATGGCTGAATATGTAAGTTTGGTTTTGTAAATGGAAATTACTATAAAATTTAGACAATTGGGATATTGGCAGTTGCAACAGATGGACTTGGCAATATCTCCCCTTCAGGTGTTGTTTGTGGGGGTTTTTTTGCTGTGTGTCCTTTAGGAAATCCCATTCCTTGAAATGTATGGTCATTTTGGTTCAGCTACTTAATGAATTCATTTATATTTTCCCTTCTGAAATGTAATTTGTGAATAAATGATCTCTTTTCAGATAGATTAGTTTTGGGTCAACTTCATTGCATTTTTAATTTCAGGCACAGAAAGATCAGAAAAAGGACCGTCCTCTTGTGCGACGCAAGTCAGAACTGCCTCAGGATATCTATACCATGAAAGCCTTGGAATCCCATTGCAGAGCTGATGAAATAATATCACATGATGGGCATTAGACTATTCAGTGGAATATATTGCGGGGAAGAATTTTTTTTCTGGACTCAGTAGAAAATGCATACTTTTTGTGCCATACCAATCAGTTACACATGAAGTCAAAGCTTTCTTCAACCCAGTTCTGTAGGCAATAATTCAATATGCAGCTCAAGATCAGTGGGTTCAAACAATGGTAAATTATTGGATGTCACACATGTGGAACCTTGGGTTGATTAGTATTAAATAGCCTCATTTTTTTTGGTAGTGTTATCATAGACCCAAGCGTATTACAAATATGAATTTATCTCTAAAATTTTAGACCTGAGAAAAGCACCCTGATCGCCCTGTGTACCTTATTCCACCAAAATGAAATGTATATCACTTATAAGTAGCTGCTACTGTGAAAGTAACAGCATTTGTTTTCAAATCAAAATAACACTGTCAATTTGGAGTATTACACATTTTCTAGGGCTTTTTTTTAACCTTGGAATAGTTTCCATATTGGTATCAGCAGTTTAAAAAAAAAAACCTACCACTTAAAATTATTCCTTTTATTATGACACGTAGCTTACAGATATTGGACTTAATGACCGTCATCAGTCATTGTTGTTTTTCTAAGTTCTTTATTTTGGGTAAATCCACGTGAACCGTGTCCTAATAATTTTTCATATATCTAAAGCCATATTTTAAAGTCTTTACTACAGCACCAGTGTTCCAGAAACAGATAAGAAGAAATTTGTTTTCCTATGCTCAGTTTCTTTCGAACCTGGAATTGGATTCAGTTTTTTAAAGTGTTAAATAGTTTCATTTTCAAAATTCTGATTTTTGTCCGTACTGTAACACTTGTTGGCTGTTGCCCCTTAACTGAGCTTTTTAAAATTTATCTATAAATATTTGGGCTCTAAGAGCTCAGAATTTGGAAGAGATCAGAATGAGGTCATTTTAAGGTGGATCGGTTCTCTTTTCCTAGCAAAAACTTTTGCATTCCAGGAAAATGCCCAACATCGCAGTATAAAGTGAACTAGACATTAAAATGACATTGTTCTATACCTTTTTACCTTAACTGTGAGGCTAGGAGCATGGGAGAAGCAACAGTGATGATAATTTTATGTGGATATATATGTCTTATGTGGAAAAGAGCACACTCATTACAAATACACCTCACAAGGAAAATGAAAATGCATTCAAATTTCCATTGATCTTCAAATGCTGCTATATATTCCACCAAGTTATTTGCATGTAATGGGCTTTTTGTTATAAATGGAACAGCACGGGAGGAAAAATACTCTTTAAACTTAATGCTTTGTCTATTTTTGATTTCTCTCAGGGTGGCCAGTATTTTGACTTATTTATCCTGCTTGAAAGCTGTTTGAAATGTGTTCTGCTATTCTAGATGGGTGATTCTAGTTTCTTTTGTCTCTTGCAGTAAGATAATATAACTTAATGTTAAATGTCTTGATGCATAAGATGATAAAATGTGGCTTCTTTAAAAATCTGTTATTTAAAAAAGAAGAAAGGGTCTCCTGCATCCATAAAAATATTGTGAAAAGCAGACATAGTTACCTTGTGCAGATGTAGTGCCTGATGTCTGTTGGTTTCATTTAAAATTCATTTACAATGTTTTGTTCCCTTATATTTTGGCGGGAAATCATTTTTGTGGAGGGGATTTAGTGTTGTAAGAGAGAAAACTAAATTGAAAGACCACCCCGGCTTGAAGTGGAAAAGTCCACTGTGTAAAGAAAACTTCCTGTGAAACTTGAAAAGAATCTGCTTTACCATTATGATAAAACTATAATTAACAAAGTTTAAAGATGCCTTCTCCTTTTGAGGGAAAAAGGGTGCTTTTATATCATATAAAGCAATGTCTTATGTATTTTGATATACCATTGTTTGAACTTCTGTCTTTAGCTGGTAGATTATCAGATATCTTTGATTTGGGGTATTCAGTATGCTTGTGCAAAGGATTTCTGGAAAGAAGTAATTTCATTTTGCCCTTGGGGGGAAAAGCATATATATCAGTGTTTGGTTGACTGTAAAGTAAAAGATCATCTTTTTGTCTCAATTTTATTTCTGTTCTTTATTGAAGACAAACATTCACCAAAAGATAAGCATAGTCATGTTTTTGAAAGAAATTACAAATAATGGATTTGAGATTTTGACCTATTGCATTTTTCAGTGTCCCACCCTAATTGTTTAACTTGCTTATCATACTTGGGTATAATGTGTAATCTGTACTGAATGAATTTTAAAACTACTCTGACGAAAAATAAACATTAAACTAGAAATTTGGTGACTGTTTTCCTTCATAAAGCTCTGTATTTGACATCTTCATGTTTTCCAAAATACTGTATACCTGTACATCAGGAATGTCAATGATAATATTACAAGTGTCTTTTAAGTGTGGCTCTAGTATGGCTTCATTTTAATATTGTACATACATTGTACTTTGTTTTATGGTAATAAGTAATAAAAATGTAGACTTCATATTTTGTACAAAAATGTCCTATGTACAGAATAAAAAAGTTCATAGAAACAGCAAAAATAGGTAAGTGGCACAATTATTTTCTTTAGACAATATCTGTAACCCTGCTTTCGTGAAATGTTCTGTTCCAATGTACCTACATATTTTTTAACATTTTGTAATTCAATAATTTTTGTTCTGACATTGTTTATGAAGAGAAACTTCATACACTTGCCATTTAATATGCTCTTTTATCTAATTTTAAAGTTCTAAAAATGGTGTATTATATGGACTAAATAAAAAAAAATGTGACTTTTCCTTGCTCATCATGAAACTGAATTCAGCATTCAAGCCACAGTGTTGGGTTGCTTCTGGTAAGAATTCAGACCAGCACCACCAGGTTAGGAGCTAACTGGAAGGACAAAATTGAAATGCTTTTTTTGTTGTTTTTTTTAAGATGTTCCCTACAGAGTTTCTTAAGATACACTTTTTAAAGCCATACCTTTCTAAAGAAGCAAATGGGGTATATTCTTCCTAGTTTTAAAATAATGCATGCCAGAGCACTAGAGAAAGTGGGTTGTGACTCTTACAAACACAAGCAGTGAACAGTACTAGAGCTAGGGGGTCTAGTAATTGTAATTGTTTTTAGAAACATAAAGAAATTACTATATAAAACTCAGGCAATGGAGTAGAGGCTATGAGGTCTTTTTAGTTCCCATTTAATTTTTAGTACTCTTAAAATAGGCCTTTCAATAGCATTATTATTGAATGTCCCTAAATATATTTAATGTTTTAAGGAATAGCTGAATATATAACAATCAATTAAAATTGTCCTTCTTAACTGGAAACACATAAGTTAACATAAGTTTGAAACATAATAGTAATTGTGGTTTTTATTAAGTGCTTACCATGTGCCAAGTATTGTACTAAGCACTGGAGTAGATCCAAGACAATCAGGTCCCACATGGGGCTTACAGTCTAAACAGGAGGGAGAACTGGTATTGAATCCCCATTTTGAAAACGAGGCAACTGAGGCATAAAGAAGCTGTGACTTGCCCAAGGTCCCAGAGCAGGTAAGAGGCGAAGCTGGGATTAGAACCCAGGTCCCCTGATGCCCAGGGCCATGCTCATTCCACTAGGCCATGCTGCTTCTCTATTCTCACAAATTGATTACAATTTAAAGATCCCATTCACTAACTCCTACAGATAAAATCCCTTAACACAATAACTAGTTGTAGAGGAAAGTACAGTGCTCTGCACATAGTAAGCGCTCAATAAATACGATTGATGTTGAAAGTTCAAAGAAGCTAAATTTCAGGGGGTGGGTGTTGTATAAAATTTCAATCCCTACAGATTGAAATCCCTGTAGCTGGGTAGGCATGGCCTAGCAGTCTAAAGTGCTGGATTAAGCCTCCAGTCCCTGTCAGGGTGGTGGGTTCAAATTCTCCTGCTGCCTCAGTTTTTTATAAGTAATGTGGCTTAGGGGATAGAGCATGGGTTTGGGAGTCAGAAGGATTTGGGTTCTAATCCTGGCTCTGCCACATGTCTGCTGTGTGACCTTGGGTAAGTCACTTAACCAGGCCTCAGCTACCTTACCTGTAAAAATGATGGTTAGGAGTGTGGACCTCATGTGGGACAGGAACTGTGTCCAACCCAATTGACTTGTATCTACTCCAGCGCTTAGAACAGTGTCTGGCACATAGTAGGCACTTAACAAGTACCATAATTATTACTATTACCAGCCTAGTTCACTCTCTGCAATTGGCAGTTATTAGCCCTCATGCTAATGACTGCTCTCTGGTTCTTTGAACCTCTTTCCCTATCCCTTAAAGTAATTTAGATCTACCCTCACAGGAAGAACATGGATTAGTGTACTAGATAAATATTATCGGGGGAAGCCTATAAGTGCTGTGCCATTAGACAATGACTGAAAGGTGAAGAAAACCTGAATCTCCTACACAGGTACATAAGGTATAAAACTCATTTGAAGACTTGGTGGGGGTTTTTTGGTTTTGGGGTTGGTGGTGAGAGAAAATTATAGATTGGATTTGGAAGCTGAGACTAGCTCTCCCTGATTTTTCTGAGCAACCTTGGCTAACTTCTCACTGGTTTGCTTTCTTCATCCATAAACTAGAGATATTCTCAACATTCCCATGTTAACTGGAGGACAAATGAGAAGTGAAAAACATTTAGAGGAAAATTATTAAATCAGTGGAACTAATGTCTTTGTTCCCTGCAAGTGTAGTTACTAATAAGTATGTTGAGCAAATAACCTGCACTTAATAATAATAATTATGATGGTATTTGTAAGCACTTACTTGGGGCCAGACACTGTACTAAGCACTGGGGTGTATACAAGCAAGTCATTTTGGACTCAGCCCATGTTCCACATAGAGCTCACAATCTTAATCCCCATTTTACAGATGAGGTAACTGAAGCTCAGAGAGGTTAAGTGAGTTGCCCAAGGTCACACAGTGGACAAATGGCAGAGCTGGGATTAAAACATATGACCTTCTGACTCCTAGGCTTGTGGTCTATCCACTACCCCATGCTGCTTCCCTCTTCTCTCTGACCACCTTCCCACAGGGTGCTTTAGACTAATAATAATAATGGTATTTGTTAAGCGCTTACTGTGTGCCAGGCACCGTACTAAGCTCTGGAGTGGATGACCCTTCAAGTCATTTGAAAACCCCTAGAGGATTTCAGGGTCCCCTAAACTGAGTGAGGAACCTTGGGATGTCTGTTTCCTTGCCCACCACCCCATTCCCAATTTAGGGAACCCTCTCCAAGGTCATATAGACTGAACTCATGGTGGACTAAACTCTGCACCATGTTGGAGTTCACTAGAGACAAACCAAAAATGCTGAGTAGTTCAGCCAAAAATAGAAATGTTCTGTTCCTTCACATAAGCCAAGGCTCTTCAGCGCTAAGTACTCTATGTGGAAATTAGAAATGAATGGCTTTTGGTCAAATGGAAGTCTTCTTGGCTCATAATGCACACAGTGCTCGTCTTCAGCATTCATTTGTCAGAATATTTGCTCCAGATATGCAATGGAGAAGAGCGTACCCTGCTAATGGAGCAACAGCCCCCAAATACACAGAGCAAAAGCATTTTGGGGCTCATATTAATTTGTGAGTACTTGCTGGTAATTTTTAGGCTAATGGAATTTGCCAGGTGAGTTGTCTAGTTCTGAGTCTACTTATCCTTACCAACATTGCTGGAGGGGTGCCTATATTTGCCTGAGAAAAGGCTACATTTTAAAGGGAATCTTCCTGTAGATCTATGCCAGATCGTGTTCAGAGCAAACCGCCTCACGGACAGGGAATGTGTCTACCAACTCTGTTAATTTGTACTCTCCCAAGCACTTAGTAGAGTGCTCTGCACACAGTAAGTGCTCAGTCAACATGATTGATTCAGTGGGAATCGTGCTGTGGAAACAGGAGCAGGACAGCATTCACTCAGTTGTATTTATTGAGCACTTACTGTGTGCAAAGCACTGTACCAAGTGCTTGACAGCATCTGCCTGATTCATCCAGAAGCCCTGATGTGAATCTGCTCATGCAGTTGGTCAGTGATACTTCCAACATTGCCCTGCCTACCAGCCCTACTGAGGGGCTTCAGGGAAGCCCCCAAAGTCCAAGCAGACTGGGCAGTAAAGTGGAGAAAACCCAGTACCTTATCATCCTTAGGCAGCAGCTGTCAATTATCAATCAATGGCATTTATTGAGCACTTACTGTGTGTAGAGCACTGAACTAAGAGTTTGGGAGGTGGTAGGTGCATTCCCTACCCTTTAAAAGTCTTCCAGTATAGAGACTGGGTGGGCACCTCAGCCAACCAGGAAATATGCACTAAATGGCATCATCTCTTGAAGTCTCAATCAGGTGCTTTTCGGCCCTTCTGTGTTCAGTAGCAACAGAGTGCTCTTCTTCGATCCCCTCAATGTTAGCTTCTTAGATTGGATTTACATCAGTAGGTAGGGAAAGTCTCAGGAATCTTCAACCTGCCGATATGACCTTTTCTGTATCCCCACTTGCGTGAGGTTCCCCTAGGATGATGATCGTTAAGCACTTAAGTCCCAGTTCCCACTAGTCCCCTTGGTTGTTATAGAAGGCCACTTTTCCTTCACCATATTGTTCCCTCACATAGCCCTCTGAGGTGTCCTATGCCATTCAGTAGAATATTTCCTAAGACTCCAGTTCAGGGCACTTCACACCTGAAGGAACTTAGGCTGGAAAGTTGTCAATGTAGAACCGCTATCTTGATTGACCCTTGTACTCCCTTTTCCTACCTGGTAAGTATAAAATTGCTCTTTAGTGTTCATGATGAATCAAAATGTTCCATCCCAATGGTAAACACCACTTCATACATTCCTCTGCATGATACATTACATGCAATGATACCATAATACAGGAATTGTACACCTGAAGAAATCTACTTTAAGGAAAACTTGCTTTGTTGTGCTCAGACCCTGTCCAATGCCACGCATATGCACAAAACTTTCTTCTAACACTGCATTGTGTAGCTAGACATATTTGTCAAGAAAATGTTCCTTAATCCTGCCTTTATGGTCTCTTCGAAAAATGCACTGAATACATATTTTGCCAGAAATATTTACAATTGCATCACACAGTCGAATGCATTCCCTTGGAAGTGGTGAAACAAAGTATCTGTGTGTTTAAGAAGGGTTGGGTTAATTCCATGAGTAGAATGTTCATGATGGGTAGTTAGAGCAAAAAAGTAGGAATAGTATTTAAAAAAATATTTGAAGTGCTCACAATGTGACCAACACTGTTCTAAGCGCTGTAGTAGATACAAGTTAGGTCAGACACAGTCTGTGTCCCTCATGGGGCTCACAGTCTAAGTAGGAGGCAGAACAGGAGAACTGAGGTACAGAAGTGAAGTGACTTTCCCAAGGTCACACAGCAAGCAATTGGCAGAGTGTGTTTAGTATCCAGGTCCTCTGAATCCCAGGCCTGTGCTCTTTCCACTAGGCCATGCTGCTCCTTTTAGAGTAGTGGTAGTAAGTGTGAGAAGGTTCTAACAGAGGGAAAAGTTAGGGATTAAATGGTCCATCCCTAACCCTGAGGGTGGATGTCCAGAAGGGCAAGCTAGCACACTTTGCCATTTAGTGTTGCCACTGTCAGAGGCAAACTACTGAGGTGGATGGATCCTGGAACCGACAACAATGGCACTGCTTATGATGTTAGGTTCTTAACTAGATAAAATAGGGAGGTTTGGTTTCAGAATTTGAATTCGATGAGCAACAGAAAAATTAAGGATGTTAATAGTTTTGATTCAGTTGTGTCACAAAAAAAATTTCAGCTATCAAGTTGAGTGTAACAACGTAATTACTACCTTCGTTTCTTAAATTAGAATAAAAAAGTAGCCGAAGGGTTTTTCTTCCAAGTCACTTTGGTAAAAGCCCATTGTGGAAACTGAATAGGAATCAGAAAGATCAGATCAGGAATGACTGCAACATGTTGAAGAAAATAAAGATAACGGCAGAGAGAGGGGCTCTCTTTAATAACAGCATTGCCTTGTGGATGTGTCTGGGTTTAGGAGTCTGAAGGACCTAAGATCTAATCCTGGCCCCACCACTTGTCTGCTGGGTAACCATGGGCAAGTCACTTCAATTCTTTGTTCCTCATCATCATCAATTGTATTTATTGAGCGCTTACTGTGTGCAGAGCACTGTACTAAGCGCTTGGGAAGTACAAGTTGGCAACATATACAGTCCCTACCCAACAGTGGGCTCACAGTCTAAACAGGGGAGATAGAGAACAAAACCAAACATACTAACAAAATAAAATAAATAGATATGTACAAGTAAAATAGAGTAACAAATATGTACAAACATATATACAGGTGCTGTGGGGAAGGGAAGGGAGGGGGATGAGGGGGAGAGGAAGGAAGGGGCTCAGTCTGGGAAGGCCTCCTGGAGGAGGTGAGCTCTCAGTAGGGCCTTGATCCTCAGTTGTTCCTCAGTAACCTCATCTGTAAAATGGGGATTAAGACAGTGAGCTCCACATGGGCCATGGACTGTGTCCAACTTGATTAGGTTGTACTTACCCCAGCAATTAGTACCATGCCTGGCACAAATACTTGCCAGCACTCCGTCACCTTGCCTTCTCCTACCTTACCTTGCTGTTCTCCTGCTATAACCCAGGCTGCGCACTTAGTTGCTCTAATGCCAACCTACTCACAGAACTTCAGTCTCCTCTATCTCACCACCGATACCTTGCCCATATCCTGCCTCTGGCCTAAAACTCCCTCCCTCTTCATATCCAACAGATAATCACTCCGCCCATCTTCAAAGTCTTATTGAAGGCACATCTCCAAGAAAACTTCCCTGACTCAGCCCTCATTTCTTCTTCCCACTCCCTTTTGAATCGTCCTTGCATTTGGTTTTACTCCCTCTTCTCACCCCTCCCTCAGGCCCACAGCATTTATGTATGTATCCATAATTTATTTATATTAATGTCATCTCCCCCTCTAGACTGTAAGCTGATTGTGGGCAGGGAACGTGTCTACCAATCTCCATTATATTGCACTCTCTCAGCGCTTAGTACAGTGCTCTGCTCACAGTAAGTGCTCAATGTGATTGTTTTCGGCTGCATGTTAGGGATAGGCTAACTGCAAAATGAAAGAGGGAACAATGTAATTTAAAGAGAGTAATGAACCAGGCTATTCTGGGTCAAGTCCAGAGATCCACCAAGCTCAGAATTCGGACACTATGGCTTGGAGAAATAGTGTGATGACTCACCTCCTTGCATCCATTCTCCTAATTAAGGAGACACTTCTAACCCCCTTCATTTCATCTAAGTGAACAAGGCAGGTGATGTTTTCCAGGATTCCAGAGTCTAAGATGCCAAAGGATAATGAAGTGGGTGGCAGGCTCATTTAGTTTTTCCCTGCAGATCTGGAAGTGGAGCCGGTGAAAAGGCAGAGCTTGATTTGGAAAGAGGACAAATCCTGCATGGAAAAAAGATTGAAACTGAGCACCTTAATGACTGACAGGTAGATTGATGAACGTTTAACTCAGGTCCTTCACAAAGTTTGATTCTCAAAGGAGTAATGTGCCCCTCAGTTTGGGATAAGCTCAGTCAAAACCATCAACTTTTAGTGCAATCCTATCTGCAAATGGCCCAGTTTCAATTTTAGAAGACGATGTTCCTGGGGATATTGATTTTCCTTGCATTAAGATGGTGCCTGTAATAAATCATTTAAAAGAAAATTTCTTCCGTCTCAGAGTGGATTTAGACACGTTTTGGTACTGATTATAAGTTGAGGACAGGAAATGAGTACACTGGAAGATGGAATATTCTATTTCTAAATAATAATTATTATAATTCTGGTATTTAAGCACTTACTATGTGCCAGGCACTGTACTAAGCAAATCGGGTTGGACACAGTCCCTTGTCCCACGTGGGGCTCACAGTCTCAATCCCCATTTTACAGATTAGGTAACTGAGGCACAGAGAAGTTAAGTGACTTGCCTAAGGTCACAGAGCAGACAAGTGGCAGAGCTGGGATTAGAACCCATGACTTTAGGGTTAAAGTAATTAAGGATTTTTTTTAATCGAAGACAAAATCAGATTTAACTTTTGTTAACACAAAAAATTGAGGTTTCCTATAGGCTGCTCACACAGCATGGGTGTGGCTATAATGTGCAGCTGGAGAAGTAGAGCTAGGTGGCATAAGTAGTAGTATTCACCTTTGCAACCAAAGACCCTGAAACAACATAAAGCACTCAGCAGGATGCCTTTTGACAGTTGGGGTCTTGCTGGGTACCTCTGCCAGCTGAATAATCTCTGAGCATTGCATAGGCATTTTAACCTTAATGCGGGGAGGGGAAGGGAGAAATATTTTCTTTAATTGAAATAGATTTAGTAGAGGAAGCAAATGAAACATCCATAAGGTAAGAGGTCTCTGGATTCTAAAACCCTGAAATTATAATTTACAAATGTACCCCCTTCTCCTGCCTACCATTCCTTTCACACTCCTCGAGTGAGTTTATACTGGCTGCCTCCACTTTCCTCCATTTCTCTCCTGGACCCCCTGCTTGCTCACTTCCACCCATGTGAGTCCACAGAAATTTCCCTCTCCAAAGTCACCAATGACCTCTTTCTTGCAAAATCCAAAGCACCTTAATTCCACCTCTATTCCGCCTTAATCCTCCTCAACCTCGCAACTGTCTTCGACCACCCCCTTCTCCTGGAAACATTATTCAAACTTGACTTCACTGACACTTTCCTAATAGTAGTAGCAATAGTATTTATTAAGTGCTTACTGTGTGCAAAACACTACTAAACATTGGGAAAGAATACACAGGTAGGAACTTGACAAGGTCCCTGTCTGTTGGGGCCTCACAATTTAAAAACATAAAGTTGGATGAAAGAGTGGCAACAGATGTGTAAGGAAAGATTAAACAAAACACTGACAACATAAAGCCATGGACAAATAGCTCCAGAGTAGCTGTCCAGATCCCTGAGGTGAGCAAGTTAGAGGTTATGATGCTTGAGATGATATATGGTAATGATAATTATGGTACTTGTTAAGCACTTAGTATGTGCCAAGCACTCTTCCAAGTACTGGAGTATATACAAGTTAATCAGGTTAGGCGCAGTTCCCTGTCCCCCATTGGGCTCACTCTCTTAATCCCCACTTTACAGATAGGGTAACCTGAGGCCCAGAGAAGTTAAGTGACTTGTCCAAGGTCACACAGCAGACATGTGGCAGAGTTGGGATTCGAACCCAGGTCCTTCTGACTCCAAGGCCCATTAAGCCATGCTGCTACTCTTAGGTGATGATGATTACTAGTCACCAGCCACAAGTGGCTAAAGGACACTGTCACGGGCTAAATCTTGCTCTAAAGATTCTGGCAATAGAAAACCCTGCTTTAGAGGGAAATTCTGACCTCAAAAGTCACAAGAGTAATTCCCCAGTGCTAATTACCCCAGCCCCCAGCTTTGTCTTTTTCACCAAGGAGGAAATGAAAGGGAAGAAGAAAGTGTGAGACACGAAGCTCTTCTACTTCCTTCTATCTCACTCTCAAGTCTCTAAGCAGCAGCCCCGGACTTGCTTGAATCCAGTTAAGAGATTTATGCAATGGACGGAAATGAAGGCACTTCTGTATGCTCTTCAGAGTCAGACTTGGCCTACTCATGTCCTGGTCAACAAGGATTTTCATGTTAATTAATGGACCAGTTGGGCCATGGAAACAGAGCTAAGCAATCCATAGGATAACCTCCTAGGTTGTGCCCCCCCCCATCCCTCCTCCTCCACCTATTCTCAGATTGGCCAACGTTAATGGGGAGATAGATGGTAGGGGAACTTAAAACCCTGGGTCTTTCGAGACTTCTAGTCCTAGTGAGCATGTGTATTGGATTTCCCAACCCCAGAAATAGGAACATCAGCAAAAAAAATGCCAGACCAAAATCATTACCAAAAGGGGCTTCTTCCCACTTCCTTCACATCCAAAAAAACAACTTTAAGTAAAAAATACACCAGATTTTTCTGGGAGGATGTTGGACTAAACATGCAGAAAAGATTGCTAAGGAGATAACCAACTATCAACTGGAGGACTAGGTGGGTCACCTTAGGCCAAGAAATATGATTTGAAAGTTTTAGAATTGGAGGTCCTGAGCCTGAGAAGAGGGAACTATCATGCCCAGGAGAAAAGGAATCCAAGAACCAAGTAAGGGTGTGGGCTTGGGTATTTATTCATGTGATAGAGTAAGGATTTAGGGGGGAACAGGCCAGAAAGCATCTCTGGTTTACTTCATAGCTCCCTATAGATCCACTGACGTTTTTATGGAATTTGTTGAGCTCTTACTATGTGCCAGGCACCGTACTAAGCGCTGGGGTAGATACAAGCTAATCAGGTTGGACACAGTCCCTGTCCCACATAGGACTCATAATCTTAATCCCCATTTTACAGATGAAGTAACTAAGGCACAGAGAAGTGATTTAACAAAGGCCACAACAGCAGACAAGTAGCAGAGCCTGGACTGGAATCCAGGTCCTTCTGACTCCCAGAACCATGCTCTATCCACTAGGCCATGCTGCTGGGGCATTCTGAGAAATGGTTCTGCACTCTGCTGAGCCATTACTGTGGGTAGCAGAAAAAGTCAAGAACCAACCACTCCCGGCACTGGAACAGTGAGAGCCAAAGGATAAATAGATGATGTCTTCTCTCCTACAGCAGAGAGCCAGATCCCAGCAATACAAGTTGATGGGATAAATATGTGATGAAGTAATTGTGACTCCAGGAGAGAGGCAAACATAAAAGCCATAAAGGAAAGTAGGCCATAATGGGGGTTTAAACTTTAACAAAAATCATCGGTGAAAAAACATTTCTCTATACCCCAGAATTTAGGCACATGATTGAACTGTGGATGAGCCTCAGGAATTATTGATGATTCACTTTCTACTTTCAATAGGGCAGAGTTCTACCTTCATGCAAGGGAAGAAATAGGAGGCCCGTGAAACTAACACGTTATTAAGTGTTTCTCGGGAGCACTAGAAGGAGAGATGCTTCAGAAGGAGTTGTTCTAGGCTATGAGCTTGTTGCAGGTAGGAAACGGAGTGCTCTGCAGTAAGTGCTCAATAAATATGATTGAATGAATGTCTACCAACTCTGTTGTATTGTGCTCTCCCAAGCACTAGTAAGGTAAGTGCTCAGCATCCAGTATGCACTCAATACATACCACTGATGATAAAGATATTTTTTTCTCACCAACTCTGTTGTATTGTGCTCTCCCAAGCGCTAGTAAAGTAAGTGCTCAGCATCCAGTACACACTCAGTACATACCATTGATGATAAAGATATTTTTTTCTCTTTAATTCACTGAATAACTTAAAATAAAACCTAAAGCAATTCCAAATGTTTCACCCACCACACTGGGCTCCCACACAGGTTTACAAATCAGGATTATGAGGTTCACAAATAAGGAATTGCATACTTAGGTTTTAGGACTGCCTAAGAATAAAAGATTTCTAACAGAAAAAAGATATTAATAGTTTCCCCCACAAAAAAAGCAATGCTGACATTCGCCACTGCTGCTGGTGAATCATTCTTCTATTTTAAATCCACAAATATATTGAGAACTACCTGGGCGTGAACTAAAAGTGCACAAGAGAAAGTTTAAATTCAGAAGACAGGAGAGTCACTGTCAGTGTTCCTATTTGAAAATGGATAAAAACAAAATGTTCCGTCTTTCCTGTGGAACTGAAAGTATTTGCACTACATGAGCTCATTAATTTTCCCACCAAACCCAGGAGGATGGCCAAATGCAGATGTCACGAGCTCTCATTTGAGGGAATTGAGGCAAAGAGTTGAAATGTCTAAAGTCACACAGTCAGTAGAATTAGAATGCAAGCCCCCTGGCTTCTTTTTGCATGCCATATGATGCACCCTTGTCCTGCTGAGGAGTTCTAGAGCATCAATCATCAGCCTGAGAGGAAAATTCAATCCTAAAGATTTCTCTGCTGGTTATTAAGAATTCTTTTAAGAGTATGAGGCTTTGCTAAAGTTTTCCCTCTGAACGGAGAAACGAAAATCACTCTTTGAAAGAAGGACTCCCAGCCCTGTCCCTGTCCCGGGACAGTCCTCAGAATTCAGGTAGATGGGAAACAGAACAGCCTTTTTGACACTCTGGTAGATCCCAGGGCCATTTAATAATAATAATGATTGTAGTATTTCTTTAGTGCTTGCTATGTGCCAAGCACTGTAATCAGCACTTGGATAGATACAAGATAATCAGTCCCTGCCCCACTTGGGGTTAACAGTCTAAGGCAGAGAACAGGTATTTTAATCCTCACTTTAAAGATGAGGGAACTGAGGCACAGAGAAGTGAAGTAATTTGCCCAAGATCACGCAGCAGAAGCCAGAATTAGAATTCAGGTCCTCTTTATTCCAGGCTCATGCTCTTCCCATTTGGCCACTGTGCTTCTCAGGAGAGAGGCACACATGAACACACAACCACTTAGCTGATAATCCACAACAGCACAAGCTCTAAGAGACTTTCTGACAATTTAATACCACCAAAAGAACACTTAGCAAAACTTCTTCATTTGTTTGGAAAGATTTATCATGCCATCTTGTTAGCCACCTAGGCAATTTTATATATTTAAGTGGCTAATTCAGCATACCCTCGAAGTAATTGTTTAATAGAAGAAAGCATTTGATGATTTAAATGTTGAACTGCTAAGAAACACATAGATTCAGGGGAGCAGCATGGCCTATTGATAGAGCATAGGCCTGGATATCAGAAGACCTGGGTTCTAAATCCTGGCTCTTCCATTTGTCTGCTGTGTGACCTTGGGCATGTCACTTTATGTGCTTCAGTTACCTCATCTATAAAATGGGGATTGAGACTCTGAGTCTCATGTACTAAGCACTTAGTACAGTGCTTTGCATACAGTAAGTGCTCAATAAATACGATTGTATGATTGTGGGATATGGACTGTCTCCAACCTGATTAGCTTGTATCTACCCCAGCACTTAGTACAGTGCTTGGCACATAGTAAGCACTTAAATACCATTAAAAACAATTCTGAAAGCTCTGCATGCACAGGGACTGTGCATCTTACTCTTTATTGTACATTCCCAAAGATCTAGTGCAGTGCTATGCCTACAGAGAATCAATAAAAACTATTGATGTTGACAACTGTTTTTTGCACTGTTCGGGTATCAACTCTGATCTGGGCACTCTATTTTGGTGCTGCTATGGTGATGAAAGCTCATATTCCCTAGGAAATAAACTGAGACTGACAAAAAACCAAACACCAGGCAGTTGCCTAGAGATAAATTACTTTAAATGAACTGAAGGAGCTGTGGGGGCCTTGGAAAACCAAATCCAGTTGCAGGAAGGGTGATTTTTTCTAGAAAAAAATAAAATGGGATTGAACAAATAATTTGTTTTAAAGAAGCAACTTCATAATTTTTATTCTGAATATACCTGGGATCCCACAGTCATTATGCAATCTCACACAGAAATCTATTTTAGGGTACCTAGAGTTTCACTATTTCTACCAGAATCAGAGGCAAGTTGAGAGAAAACAGGGTTTTGGTTTTTGTTTTTGTTTTATGGTATTTGTTAAGTGCTAGGGTATATACAAGCTATTCAGGTTGGACACAGTCCATCTGCAGCAGAAAAGCAGCAACCAGTCCAAAGAAGTGGCCTAGTGGAAAGAGCACGGCTCTGGGAGTCAGAAGACCCGGGTTCTAATACCAGCTCTGCCATGTACCTGCTGTGTAACCTTGGGCAAGTCACTTAACTTCTCTGTTCCTCAGTTCAATGCATGTTCTCCCTCCTATTTAGACTGTGAGCTCCATGTGGGACCTGACCTGACCATCTTGTATCTACCCCAGTGCTTAGGAGAGTGCTTAATACATCACACATGCTTAAGAAATACAACTTTTATTATTATCATTATTATTATTTCCCACACGGGGCTCATAGTATTAATCCCTATTTTACAAATGAGGTAAATGGGGCCCAGAGAAGTTATGAGACTTGCCCAAGGTCACACAGCAGAAAAGTGGCAGAGCTGGGATTTAGAACCCAGGTCCTTCTGACTCTCAGATCCATGCTCTACCCACTAAGCCTTGCCGCTTCTCGTGATTTTCATCGGAAGAGACAGAATGCCGGAAAGGTTTCTGTGGAACTGCTAAGCAGTTGGGTGACCCTCTTAAACACATTTCTTGCTTGGCTGTGGCTCAAAGCTTGGCCACTTAAACACGGTGTGGCCCCACAGAGTTGTCCCAGCTTCACTCTGCTGCTCGGATCATTTTTCTACAAGAACTGCAAGGACATGTCACCCCATTCCAAGGGAGACTCCAGTGGTTGCCCATCCACCTTTGCATCAACACAACCTCCTCACCATTGGCTTTAAACACTCCACCACCTTGCCCGCTCCTCCTCACCTGGCATCTCTCCTTCAACAACCTAGCCCGCACACTTGGCTCCTTTAGTGCTAACCTTTTCATTGTGTCTCGATCTCACATATCTCATTGCCGACCCCTGGCCCCACATACTGCCTCTGGCCTGGAATGCCCCCCCTCCTCAAATCCAACAGATGATTACTCTTCCCCACCCCTTCAAAGCCTTACTGAAGTCACATCTCCTCCAAACGGCCTTCCCAGACTAAGATCCATCTTTCCTCATCTCCCACTCCCTTCTGCGTCGCCCTGTCTTGCTCCCTTTGCTCTTCCCCCGCCCCCCAGCCCCACAGCACTTATGTACATAACTGTAATTTTATTTATTTGTATTGATGTCTGTCTCCCTCTACGCCCCCCCACCCCAATTATAAGTTCATTATGGGAAGGGAATGTGTCTGTTTATTGTTGTATTGTACTCTCCCAAGTGCTTAGTACAGTACAATCAGCGCTCAGTAAATACGACTGAATTGAATGAATGAGAATACTCCTTGAACATGTTGATGACGGAATCTGCTGTTGAGAACAACAAATCCGCCTTGTTGCTGAAACGTCTGGACCAAGGCCCTGCAAAAGGGCCTTGATTATAGTGTTAGTGGTTTATGCAGCATATCTCTCTCTCTCTAAGCTCTCTTAATTGCCAGTCATGTTTCCACTGGGACACAGAATACAATGAGAGGGCAGAAGTACCATTATTAAGTGCGTGTATAGGTTTTTTTGTGCAGGAACCATTTATGGCTAAAGTGCTTTGTCACCCACATAAATATGATTGATTGATTAATTGCTTAGCCATCTAGTAGAAGAAACACATTTAAAAAAGAGTTCAACAGGGAAATTATAGTGTTTTTTTTAAGTTGCCATTCATTCATTCATTCAATCGTATTTATTGAGTGCTTACTGTGTGCAGAGTACTATTCTAAGCACTTGGGAAGTACAAGTTGGCAACATATAGAAGCAGTACCTACCCAACAATGAGCTCACAGTCTAGAAGGGGGAGACAGACAGCAAAACAAAACATGTCCCGATTCTGATTTTTTTTTTCTTGTAGACATTTCATTCTTCACTTACTTTTCTCTCCTTCCCAACACTCTGGGTTTCCTCCATCTTCCTATGCCTGTAAATCCCAATGCCCTTCTCCCTATCCTTGATATGCCCGTAAGATTGAAGGAAGATGTCATTATTAATGTTTGTAAGCACTCTGCTATCCACATATAGAGGCATATCTGCTATCCACAAATAGTGATTTGTTCCAATCAGCCACGCTGTTCTTGTCGGTGGGGGGGTGCAAAAGTGAATTTTCAGGATTCCCAGATTTACTTCTTTTTCATTCTAGCTTTAGAGGGTGAAAACGTGCTCGTTAAGTTAATTGGAAGCTGAACCGTTACCAGTGTGAAGTCTCTGCGACTCTTTTACCTCAAGTGCTTCAAACCACACTGTGCAACTTTGCACTTTTACTCCAGCGCTTAGAACAGTGCCCAGCACATAGTAAGCGCTTAACAAATGCCATCATTATTATTATTATTACTTCGAGTTCTTAAAATAGTACCATGTGCCCCCTTTGATTAACAATTTCCAGAAAGAAAAATATGTCCTTCCACCACTAGATGGTGAGAGGTAGTTGCCGGATTCTCAGCTGTGAGAATTTTGATGGGAAATTAATACCGATTGACAGGGCCCCAAAGAGTGTCTAAAAAATAAATGTAGTTGATGCATTAGAGAATCTGCAGAGGGGACAACTAAAAGGTGATCAAAACAGTGCCAGCTATAGTTTTGAGGCTGTTTTATTGTCCTATTTTGCAGCGTAGCTGCCGCTGTATGTAGATGGGGAGAGAGGGAGAGAGAATATGCCAGGCCTATTATTATTAGTAATAATAATAATAATGATAATAGTATTGTTAGTGTTTATTATCCCTCTCAGGATTGCACCTGGAGAGTTTCCAGTACTCTACCAGTCTTGGCTATGGGTCAGAGATGACTCGACATCATAAGACAAGTGTTTATTATGGGCCAAGCACTGTGCTAAGCATTGTACTAGATACAACACAATCAGAACAAGACACAGTCCACGCCTCATGTGGGGTTTACAGGGTAAAGAGAAAGGAGAACAGGTATTTAACCCCCATTTTATAGAGGCGGAAACTGAGGCACAGAGCAAATAAATCACCGTCCCAGTTCATACATCAGGCAAGTGACAGACAGGATTAGGATCTGTGCATATTAAAGTACGCATCTCGAAGGTGAGAATTTAGGAGTCAAGCAGCTCAATTAGTGGAAAGAATTGATAGCATTTTTGTAGTAGTAGTAGTAGTATTTGTTGAGTGCCCATTTCGTACAATGCGCTGTAGTAAGCACCTGGGAAGTACAATTTAGGTTGTACAGTACAGTAAATAAGATTTTAAAAAGTGCAAGGAGAGTAGAGAACTGGTTTTACACAGTGAAAAATTTTGCCTGGGCATTAGCTCACATGACTTTTTTAATTTTTAATTTAGCTTTTTGACTGGAAAGGGTAATAATTTTGATTTCTACATGTTTGTATACACTGCCATTGTAATTACTTTGGTATTTATTAAGCACTTATGTACCAAGCCCTGAACTAAGGGTTGGGGTAGATAACCTAGCCAAGCACCTTTGAAGGAGGGAGCTGTCTCTGACCTTGTGACAGAATCCTGTTTAACATCCTCCTGAACACATTTTCCACTTCTAAGGTTGAGTCTCTGTAGAACACAGAAAACCTACGAACACAGAAAGCTATGATACTTGGCCCTACGTTCCCTCTAGACTGTAAGCTCACTGTGAGCAGGGAATGTGTTTGTTTATTGTTGTATCGTACTCTCCCAAGTGCTTAGTACAGTACTCTGCACACATTAAGCGCTCAATAAATATGATAATCAGATTAGATAAAGTCCATGTCCCATAAAGGGCTCGAATTCTAAGAGGAAAATGAGGCATGGAGAAATTAAATATTTTTTTTATATACATATAGAAGCAGTGAGGCCTAGTGGATAGAGTATGGACCTGGGAATCAGAAGGACCTAGGTTCTAATCTTGGCTCTGCCACTTTGCTGTGTGACCTTGGGCAAATCACTTCACTTCTCTGTGCCTCGGTTACCTCATCTGTAAAATGGGGATTAAGATTGTGAGCCTCATGTGGGACAGGGACGGTGTCCAACCTGATTATCTTGTATCTATCCCAGCACTTAGAACAGTGCTTGACACAGAATAAGTGTTTAACAGATGTGGTCCCATGTGGGACAGGGACTGTGTCCAACCCCATTTGTTTGTAGCCACCCTTACACTTAGTATAGTGCCTAGCACACAGCAAGTGCTTTAACAAATGCACATCATCATCATCATCAATCGTATTTATTGAGCGCTTACTGTGTGCAGAGCACTGTACTAAGAGCTTGGGAAGTACAAGTTGGCAACACATAGAGACAGTCCCTACCCAACAGTGGGCTCACAGTCTAAAATGGGGAGACAGAGAACAAAACCAAACATATTAACAAAATAAAATAAATAGAATAGATATGTACAAGTAAAATAAATAAATAAATAAATAGAGTAATAAATATGTACAAACATATATACATATATACAGGTGTTGTGGGGAAGGGAAGGAGGTAAGATGGGGGATGGAGAGGGGACGAGGGGACATAGTGAGCGCTTTAACAAATACCACAATTATTATTATTATTAAATACCATCATTCATTCATTCATTCAACTTGCCCAAGGTCACACTGTAAGCTAGTAATAATAATAATGGCATTTATTAAGCTCTTACTATGTGCCAAGCACTGTTCTAAGCGCTGGGGAGGTTACAAAGTGATCAGGTTGTCCCACAGGGGGCTCACAGTCTTAATCCCCATTTTCCAGATGAGGTAACTGAGGCCCAGAGAAGTTAAGTGACTTGCCCCCTCGTCCCCCTCTCCATCCCCCCATCTTACCTCCTTCCCTTCCACAGCACCTGTATATATGTATATATGTTTGTACATATTTATTACTCTATCTATTTATTTATTTATTTTACTTGTACATATCTATTCTATTTATTTTATTTTGTTAGTACATTTGGTTTTGTTCTCTGTCTCCCCCTTTTAGACTGTGAGCCCACTGTTGGGTAGGGACTGTCTCTATATGTTGCCAACTTGTACTTCCCAAGCGCTTAGTACAGTGCCCTGCACACAGTAAGCGCTCAATAAATACGATTGATTGATTGATTGATTGCCCAAAGTCACAAAGCTGACAATTGGCGGAGCCAGAATTTGAACCCATCACCTCTGACTCCAAAGCCCGTGCTCTTTCCACTGAGCCACGTTGCTTCACCTAGTAGGAAGCTTGGGACTTGAATCCAGCTCCCCTGACTCAATCAATCATATTTATTGACTTTCTAGACTGTGAGCCCATTGTTGGCTAGGGATTGTCTCTATAAGTTGCCAAATTGTCCTTTGCAAGTGCTTAGGACAGTGCTCTGCACACAGTAAGCGTTCAATAAATACGATTGAATGAATGAATGAATTGAACACTTACTACGTGCAGATCACTGTACTAAGTGCTTAGGAGAGTACAATATAATAATATAACAGAGTTATATTATAACATTATTATATACAATATAATATATTATAATAATATATATTATATACAATATAATAATATAACAGAGTATGCACATTCCCACAACAAGCTTCCCTGGCCCATCTCTTTCCACTAGGCTATGCTGTCTTAAACACACCATTTCAACTGCCATTACACAGTACGTCTCCAATAAAGGTCATTATATATGGTTTTCTTTCTAGGACCTATGCCAAAATACAGAGCAGTAGCAATTGTTCAGGTGTTTATGTGACTGAATTACTTAAGTTTCTGCTGAATCATTAACACAATGACCTTATCACTGCAGCATATTCCTTGAGTAGACTTTCAACCGTCAAGATGTTTAATCAACCAAACCAACCAAAAGGTACCTCGCTGAATATGATGCAGCAAAAACCCAATAATCTGGTTCGCACTGGAACAACATCAGCCTGTATGGACAGGTATTCTAAACAATTTGATTTATAGTTTATAAATTATTCATTCCGCTAAGAATACTATATAAACTATTTTATATATACACTATATAAAATTAAAAGGGCTAAACCATTCTAGATCTCTCCCCACTTAATTCGTGTGTATTATACATTTTATGGTGGAGCAGAGCACTCTACCCATGCTGGATGACAAATAATAAAAAAAAATTAAACAGCATTAATAAGTACATTCCTTTGCGGTGTCAAAAACTCAAGTTTAAATGTTGGCAGATTTAATCCTGCAGAAAGCCAATTGTTTAATGTTGTATTAGGTGAAAATAGAGTTAAAATTGGAATTTTGTTACAAGAGTTGGGTTGGGTTTATAAATTAAGGTTAGCGACAAGCTAAAGATTTAATTAATTTGAATGACTGTCCATATTTGGATACATCAGATATTTGGCTGGGTTTAATGGCTGCTGATGATATACCACCCTCCTACTCAGGTTTATCTTCTCAATAACACTGATATTATAAACTGTAGTACAAAAAATGTATTAGGTTGGTATGCTGTAGGAAAAGTGGTATTCATTCAATCGTATTTATCGAGCACTTACTGTGTGCAGAGCAAAGTACTAAGCACTTGGAAAGTACTATTCAGCAATAGAGACAATAATAATAATAATAATGGCATTTATTAAGCACTTACTATGTGCAAAGCACTGTTCTAAGCGCTGGGGAGATTACAAGGGGATCAGGTTGTCCCACAGGGGGCTCGCAGTCTTAATCCCCAATTTACAGATGAGGGAATTGAGGCCCAGAGAAGTTAAGTGACTTGCCCAAAGTCACACAGCTGACACATGGCGGAGCCGGGATTTGAACCCATGTCCTCTGACTCCAAAACCTGGGGTCTTTCCACTGAGCCACGCTGCTTCTCTGCCCACAACAGGTTTACAGTCTGGGGTGTGGGGGAGTAAACAGGCATCAATATAAATAAATTATAGATGTATACATAAGTGCTGTGGGGCAAAGGGAGCGGAATCGAGGAGACACTGAAGGGCATGCTCCCCTTCTCTACATTTCTACCTTGATGACCTGCCAAATTTAGAAGTTTTTAGGAAGCAATCTGGGATGTAACATAAAGGAGCGAAGAAAAGCATGTTCTGGGACCTAAAACTTGGATATTCAGCACAATGCTATTCTAACAAACTTCACTGTGTTTGATAATCTGAAAATTTGCGTCATTGAAATAGATCCATTTTGACTATAGAATCACATGCAAACAAAACTCTTTACTTGGCGTTTCTCAAATGATTAAGATGAGTGTTTAATTCAGCCTAATGACAAGAACACGGACTTGGGAGTCAGAGAGCTGGGTTCTAATTACGACTCAGACAGTCATCTGGTGAATGACCTTGGGGAAGTCACTTCACTTCTCTAAGCCTCAGTTTCCTCATCTGCAAAATGGTGATTGAGACTGTGAGCCCCACGTGGGACAACCTGATTACCTTGCATCTACCCTAGTGCTTAGAACGGTGCTTGGCACATAGTAAGCACTTAACAAATGCTATTATTATTATTATTATTATTATTATTATTATTATTATTATCTGGACAAGGTTAAGTGTGCTGGGGATTAAGGGATAGGAGAGCTCATTATGGGCAGGGAATGTGTCTGGTGAGCCCGTGTTGAGTAGGGATTTTCTCTATTTGTTGCCGAATTATACTTTCCAAGCGCTTAGTACAGTGCTCTGCGTACAGTAGGTGCTCAATAAATACGATTGTATATATACCTGTATATACCTGTATATATGTTTGTACATATTTGTTACTCTATTTATTTATTTATTTATTTTACTTGTACATATCTATTCTATTTATTTTATTTTGTTAGTATGTTTGGTTTTGTTCTCTGTCTCCCCCTTTTAGACTGTGAGCCCACTGCTGGGTAGGGACTGTCTCTATATGTTGCCAACTTGTACTTCCCAAGCGCTTAGTACAGTGCTCTGCACACAGTAAGCGCTCAGTAAATACGATTGATGATGATGATGATGATTGAACTCCTCATTTTCGGCTTCAAGGCTGTCCATCACCTCGCCCCCTCCTACCTCACCTCCCTTCTTTCCTTCTCCAGCCCAGCCTGCACCCTCCGCTCCTCTGCCGCTCACCTCCTCACTGGGCCTCGTTCTCACCTGTCCTGCTGTCGACCCCCGGCCCACGTCTTCCCCCTGGCCTGGAATGCCCTCCCTCCCAACATCCGCCAAGGTAGCTCTCTTCCTCCCTTCAAAGCCCTACTGAGAGCTCACCTCCTCCAGGAGGCCTTCCCAGACTGAGCCCCCTCCTTCCTCTCCCCCTCCCCAACCCCCCGCCTTACCTCCTTCCCTTCCCCACAGCACCTGTATATATGTATATACGTTTGTACATATTTATTACTCTATTTTACCGGTACAAATTTATTCTATTTATTTTATTTTGTTAATATGTTTGGTTTTGTTCCCGGCCTCCCCCTTCTAGACTGTGAGCTCGCTGTTGGGTAGGGACCGTCTCTATATGTTGCCAACTTGTACTTCCCAAGCACTTAGTACAGTGCTCTGCACACAGTAAGCGTTCAATAAATACGATTGAATGAATGAACGAATGAATGACTCTCCCAAGCGCTTAACATGGGTTTGGGAGCCAGAGGTCATGGGTTCTAGTTCCGACTTTGCCACTTGTCAGCTGTGTGACTTTGGGCAAGTCACTTCTCTGTGCCTCAGTTCCCTCATCTGTGGGCCCTACTGAGAGCTCACCTCCTCCAGGAGGCCTTCCCAGACTAAGCCCCTTCCTTCCTCTCCCCCTCGTCCCCCTCTCCATCCCCCCATCTTACCTCCTTCCTTTCCCCACAGCACCTGTATATATGTATCTATGTTTGTACATATTTATTACTCTATTTATTTTACTTGTACATAGCTATTCTATTTATTTTATTTTGTTAGTATGTTTGGTTTTGTTCTCTGTCTCCCCCTTTTACGCTGTGAGCCCACTGCTGGGTAGGGACTGTCTCTATATGTTACCAACTTGTACTTCCCAAGCGCTTAGTACAGTGCTCTGCACACAGTAAGCGCTCAATAAATACGATTGATGATGATGATGATGATGATGACTGTGAGCCCCAGGTGGGACAACCGATCACCTTGTATACTCCCCAGCGCTTAGAACATTGCTTGGCACATAATAAGCACTCAACAAGTGCTCTGCACACAGTAAACGCTCAGTAAATACGATTGAATGAATGAATGAATGAACAAATGCCATCTTTATTGTTATAGTACTTAGCCCACAGTAGGTGCTCGATAAATACGAATGAATGAGGGGTCCGGAATAGGACAGCCTTGCCCCCTGAAGCTACTGAGCCCATTCTATTTCCTGCACGGTTGAAGTGTGTTTCTGGTGTGCTATTTCTTACCGGGGCAGAAATCGGTATTTCCATTAGGAAATGGGGACCCGGTAATCCAGTCGTCACGGGTTCTCACCTAAAACGATAAAAATAATGTCATTTGTAATGGCATTATTGGCATAATGGCATTATTGTATTATTACAATAATAATAATGGCTTACTATGTGCAAAGCACTTTTCTAAGCGCTGGGAAGGTTACAAGGTGATCAGGTTGTCCCAAGTGGGGCTCACAGTCTTCATCCCCATTTTCCAGATGAGGTAACTGAGGCCCAGAGAAGTTACGTGACAAGTCACACAGCTGACAATTGGCAGAGCGGAATTCGAACCCATGCCCTCTGATCCTCAAGCCCGGGCTCTTTTCACTGAGCCACGCTGCTTCTTTGAGCTCGGGCAAGTCACTTTACTTCTCCGGGACTCAGTCCCCTCATCTGTAAAATGGGGATTCATTCATTCATTCAATCGTATTTATTAAGCGCTTACTGTGTACAGAGCACTGTACTAAGCGCTTGGGAAGTACAAGTTGGCAACATATAGAGACGGTCCCTACCCAACAGCGGGCTCGCAGTCTAGAAGGGGGAGACAGACAACAAAACAAAACATATTAACAAAATAAAATAAATAGAATAAATATGTACAAATAAAATAGAGTAATAAATTCATTCATTCATTCATTCAATCGTATTTATTGAGCACTTACTGTGTGCAGAGCACTGTACTAAGCACTCGGGAAGCACAAGTTGGCAACATATATATACTGTGGCTCAGTGGAAAGAGCCAGGGCTTTGGAGTCAGAGGTCATGGATTCGAATCCCGCTCCGCCACAGGTCTGCTGTGTGACCTTGGGCAAGTCACTTCACTTCTCTGTGCCTCAGTTACCTCATCTGGAAAATGGGGGTTAAAACTGTGAGCCCCCCCTGTGACAACCTGATCACCTTGTAACCTCCCCAGCGCTTAGAACAGTGCTTGGCACACAGTAAGCGCTTAACAAATGCCGTCATTATTGTTATTATTACAAACATATATACAGGTGCTGTGGGGAGGGGAAGGAGGTAAGGCGGGGGGGGAGGAGGGAGAGAGGAAGGAGGGAGCTCAGTCTGGGGATGAAGATGAAGACTGTGAGCCCCATTTGGGACAACCCCAGCGCTTAGAACAGTGCTTTGGACATAGCGCTTAACAAATACCAACATTGAGGCCTCCCCAGACTGAGCCCCCTCCTTCCTCTTCCCCTCCTCCCCCTCCGCCTTACCTCCTTCCCTACCCCACAGCACCTGTATATATGTTAGTTCGTATTTATTACTCTATTTATTTATTTATTCTACTTACACCTCTCCCCCTCGTCCCCCACTCCATCCCCCATCTTACCTCCTTCCCTTCCCCACAGCACCTGTATATATGTATATATGTTTGTATATAGTTATTACTCTATTTATTTATTTATTTGTTTATTTTGCTTGTACATATCTATTCTATTTATTTTATTTTGTTAGTACGTTTGGTTTTCCCAAGCACTTAGTACAGTGCTCTGCACACAGTAAGCCCTCAATAAACACGATGGATTGATGGATTGATTGACAAACACCAACATTATTATTATTATTATTATTATTTCAAACCGGCCGAAACACGGAACAAAGAGGGGGGACAAGGAGTGGAAAGAGCCCTGGCTTTGGAGTCAGAGGTCATGGGTTCAAATCCCGGCTACGCCCCTTGTCAGCTGTGGGACTTTGGGCAAGTAGCTTCACTTCTCTGGGCCTCAGTTCCCTCATCTGTCAAACGGGGATGGAGAATGGGAGCCCCCCGGTGGGACAACCTGATCACCTTGTAACCTCCCCAGCGCTTAGAACAGTGCTTTGCACAGAGTAAGTGCTTAATACTGTGAGCCCACTGCTGGGTAGGGCCTGCCTCTATGTGTTGCCAACTTGTACTTCCCAAGCGCTTAGTACAGTGCTCTGCACACAGTAAGCACTCAATAAATACGATTGATTAATAAACGCCATTATTATTATTTGGACATAGCGCTTGACAAATACCAACAGGAAAGAGCCCGGGCTTTGGAGTCAGGGGTCATGGGTTCGAATCCCGGCTCCACCACATGTCTGCTGTGTGACCTTGGGCAAGTCACTTAACTTCTCTGAGCCTCAGTGCCCTCATCTGTAAAAATGGGGATTAAGACTGTGAGCCCCACGTGGGACAACATGATCACACTGTATCCCCCCGCAGCACTTAGAACAGTGCTTTGCACATAGGAAGCGCTTAACAAATGCCATCATTATTATTAGTATCTGTAAAATGGGGATTAAGACTGTGAACCCCACATGGGACCTGATCACTTTGTATCCCCCCCAGCGCTTAGAACAGTGCTTTGCACATAGTAAGCACTTAACAAATGCCATCATTATTATTATTATCTATAAAATGGGGATTAAGACCGTGAACCCCACATGGGACCTGATCACTTTGTATCCCCCCCAGCGCTTAGAACAGTGCTTTGCACATAGTAAGCACTTAACAAATGCCATTATTATTATTATTATTATTATTATTATTATTCTTTCAAACCGGCCGAAACACGGCAAGGTGGAAAAAAGAGGGGGGACTTTTAGACTGTGAGCCCACTGTTGGGTAGGGACCGTCTCTATATGTTGCCAATTTGTACTTCCCAAGCGCTTAGTACAGTGCTCTGCACATAGTAAGCGCTCAATAAATACGATTGATGATGATGATGATGATGGGGACTTCCCAGACTGAGCCCCTTCCTTCCTCTCCCCCTCGTCCCCCTCTCCATCCCCCCCATCTTACCTCCTTCCCTTCCCCACAGCACCTGTATATACGGATATATGTTTGAATATATTTATTACTCTATTTATTTATTTATTTATTTATTTGTACCTATCTATTCTATTTATTTTATTTTGTTAGTACGTTTGGTTTTGTTCTCCGCCTCCCCCTTTTAGACTGTGAGCCCACTGTTGGGTAGGGACTGTCTCTATATGTTGCCAACTTGTACTTCCCAAGCGCTTAGTACGGTGCTCCGCACGCAGTAAGCGCTCAATAAATACGATTGATTGATTGATTGATTGAAAGCGCCACCTCATCCCTCCAATTTATTTTATCTTGTTAGTATGTTTGGTTTTGTTGTCTGTCTCCCCCTTCTAGACTGTGAGCCCACTGTTCGGTAGGGACTGCCTCTACATGTTGCCAACTTGTTCTTCCCAAGCGCTTAGTACGGTGCTCTGCATGCAGTAAGCGCTCAATAAATACGATTGATCGATTGATTGATTGAAAGCGCCACCTCATCCCTCCTATTTATTTTATTTTGTTAGTATGTTTGGTTTTGTTCTCTGTCTCCCCCTTTTAGACTGTGAGCCCACTGTTGGGTAGGGACCGTCTCTATATGTTGCCGACTTGTACTTCCCAAGCGCTTAGTACGGTGCTCTGCACGCAGTAACCGCTCAATAAATACGATTGATTGGTTGATTGATTGAAAGCGCCACCTCATCCCTCCTATTTATTTTATTTTGTTAGTATGTTTGGTTTTGTTTTCTGTCTCCCACTTCTAGACCGTGAGCCCACTGTTCGGTAGGGACTGCCTCTACATGTTGCCAATTTGTTCTTCCCAAGCGCTTAGTACGGTGCTCTGCATGCAGCAAGCACTCAATAAATACGATTGATTGATTGATTGATATTGATTGAAAGTGCCACCTCATCCCTCCTATTTATTTTATTTTGTTAGTATATTTGGTTTTGTTCTCTGTCTCCCCCTTTTAGGCTGTGAGCCCACTGTTGGGTAGGGACTGTCTCTGTATGTTGCCAATTTGTACTTCCCAAGCGCTTAGTACAGTGCTCTGCACATAGTAAGCGCTCAATAAATACGATTGATGATGATGATGATGATGATGGGGACTTCCCAGACTGAGCCCCTTCCTTCCTCTCCCCCTCGTCCCCCTCTCCATCCCCCCATCTTACCTCCTTCCCTTCCCCACAGCACCTGTATATATGTATCAATCAATCAATCAATCAATCGTATTTATTGAGCGCTTACTATGTGCAGAGCACTGTACTAAGCGCTTGGGAAGTACAAATTGACAACGTAGAGAGACGGTCCCTACCCAACAGTGGGCTCACAGTCTAAAAGGGGGAGACGGAGAACAAAACCAAACATACCAACAAAATAAAATAAGTAGGATAGAAATGTACAAGTAAAATAAATATGTTTGTACATATTTATTACTCTATTTATTTACTTATTTTATTTGTACATATCTATTCTATTTATTTTATTTTGTTAGTACGTTTGGTTTTGTTCTCCGTCTCCCCCTTTTAGACTGTGAGCCCACTGTTGGGTAGGGACCGTCTCTCTACGTTGTCAACTTGTCCTTCCCAAGCGTTTAGTCCAGTGCTCTGCACACAGTAAGCGCTCAATAAATACGATTGATTGATTGATTGAAAGTGCCACCTCATCCCTCCTATTTATTTTATTTTGTTAGTATGTTTGGTTCTTGTTCTCTGTCTCCCCCTTCTAGACTGTGAGCCCACTGTTGTGTAGGGACTGCCTCTACATGTTGCCAACTTGTTCTTCCCAAGCGCTTAGCATGGCGCTCTACACACAGTAAGCGCTCAATAAATACGATTGATTGATTGATTGATCGAAAGCGCCACCTCATCCCTCCTATTTATTTTATTTTGTTAGTATGTTTGGTTTTGTCGTCTGTCTCCCCCTTCAAGACTGTGAGCCCACTGTTGGGTAGGGACTGCCTCTACATGTTGCCAACTTGTTCTTCCCAAGCGCTTAGCACGGTGCTCTGCACACAGTAAGCGCTCAATAAATATGATTGATTGATTGATTGATTGAAAGCGCCACCTCATCCCTCCTATTTATTTTATTTTGTTAGTATGTTTGGTTTTGTTCTCCGTCTCCCCCTTCTAGAGTGTGAGCCCACTGTTGGGTAGGGACTGCCTCTACATGTTGCCAACTTGTTCTTCCCAAGCGCTTAGCACGGCGCTCTGCACACAGTAAGCGTTCAATAAATACGATTGATTGATTGATTGATTGAAAGCGCCACCTCATCCCTTCTATTTATTTTATTTTGTTAGTATGTTTTTTTTTCTTCTCTGTCTCCCCCTTCTAGACTGTGAGCCCACTGTTGGGTAGGGACTGCCTCTGCATGTTGCCAACTTGTTCTTCCCAAGCGCTTAGCACGGTGCTCTGCACACAGTAAGCGCTCAATAAATACGATTGATTGATTGATTGATTGATTGAAAGTGCCACCTCATCCCTCCTATTTCTTTTATTTTGGTAGTATATTTGGTTTTGTTCTCTGTCTCCCCCTTCTAGACTGTGAGCCCACTGTTCGGTAGGGACTGCCTCTACATGTTGCCAACTTGTTCTTCCCAAGCGCTTAGCACGGCGCTCTGCACACAGTAAGCGCTCAATAAATACGATTGATTGATTGATTGATTGAAAGCGCCACCTCATCCCTCCTATTTATTTTATTTTGTTAGTATGTTTGGTTTTGTTGTCCGTCTCCCCCTTCTAGACTGTGAGCCCACTGTTGGGTAGGGACTGCCTCTACATGTTGCCAACTTGTTCTTCCCAAGCACTTAGCATGGTGCTCTGCACACAGTAAGCGCTCAATAAATACGATTGATTGATTGATTGATATTGATTGAAAGCGCCACCTCATCCCTCCTATTTTATTTTGTTAGTATGTTTGGTTTTGTTCTCTGTCTCCCCCTTCTAGACTGTGAGCCCACTGTTGGGTAGGGACTGCCTCTATCTGTTGCCAACTTGTACTTCCCAAGCGCTTAGCACGGTGCTCTGCACACAGTAAGCGCTCAATAAATATGATTGATTGATTGATTGATTGAAAGCGCCACCTCATCCCTCCTATTTATTTTATTTTGTTAGTATGTTTGGTTTTCTTCTCTGTCTCCCCCTTCTAGACTGTGAGCCCACTGTTGGGTAGGGACTGCCTCTACATGTTGCCAACTTGTTCTTCCCAAGCACTTAGCACGGTGCTCTGCACACAGTAAGCGCTCAATAAATACGATTGATTGATTGATTGATATTGATTGAAAGCGCCACCTCATCCCTCCTATTTTATTTTGTTAGTATGTTTGGTTTTGTTCTCTGTCTCCCCCTTCTAGACTGTGAGCCCACTGTTGGGTAGGGACTGCCTCTATCTGTTGCCAACTTGTACTTCCCAAGCGCTTAGCACGGTGCTCTGCACACAGTAAGCACTCAATAAATATGATTGATTGATTGATTGATTGAAAGCGCCACCTCATCCCTCCTATTTATTTTATTTTGTTAGTATGTTTGGTTTTCTTCTCTGTCTCCCCCTTCTAGACTGTGAGCCCACTGTTGGGTAGGGACTGCCTCTACATGTTGCCAACTTGTTCTTCCCAAGCACTTAGCACGGTGCTCTGCACACAGTAAGCGCTCAATAAATACGATTGATTGATTGATTGATATTGATTGAAAGCGCCACCTCATCCCTCCTATTTTATTTTGTTAGTATGTTTGGTTTTGTTCTCTGTCTCCCCCCTTCTAGACTGTGAGCCCACTGTTGGGTAGGGACTGCCTCTATCTGTTGCCAACTTGTACTTCCCAAGCGCTTAGCACGGTGCTCTGCACACAGTAAGCGCTCAATAAGTACGATTGATTGATTGATTGAAAGCGCCACCTCATCCCTCCTATTTTATTTTGTTAGTATGTTTGGTTTTGTTCTCTGTCTCCCCCTTCTAGACTGTGAGCCCACTGTTGGGTAGGGACTGTCTCTATCTGTTGCCAACTTGTACTTCCCAAGCGCTTAGCACGGTGCTCTGCACATAGTAAGCGCTCAATAAATAAGATTGATGATGATGATGACGGGGAGGGGAAACTGCCACCTCATCCCTCCCCTCAGAAGGCTGAGGGGAGGGCCTGGGCCTCCCTCCATTCCCGCCCTTTCCCGCGGTCGGTTGGGCCTGCGCGTCACGTGACCGGAAGCGGGCGTCGGCGGCGGGCCGTTGGGCCTGCGGGTCACGTGACCGGAAGTGGGCGGCCGCGCAGGGGCGCGGGGCGGTTCTTTTTGAGGGCGGGGAAGAAGAGGTCGTTTTCTCCTCAGTGAGGCGAGGGGCGGCCATCGTCGTCCATCTGCCCCGCCATGTTGGAGCCCGGCGGCGGCGGTGGCGGCGGCGGAGGCGGCGAGGACGGCTCGTCCGGCCTGGAGGTGTCGGCGGTGCAGAACGTGGCCGACGTGGCCGTGCTGCAGAAGCACCTGCGCAAGCTGGTGCCGCTGCTGCTGGAAGATGGGGGCGACGCCCCCGCCGCCCTGGAGGCCGCCCTGGAGGAGAAGAGCGCCCTGGAGCAGATGCGCAAATTCCTGTCAGACCCGCAGGTCCACACCGTCCTGGTGGAGAGGTCCACCCTCAAAGGTGACAACCGCCGCCGCCGCCGCCGCCGCGGAAGGGGCTCCTGGGGGCGGGGAGACATCATCCATCATCATCATCATCATCATCATCAATCGTATTTATCGAGCGCTTACTATGTGCAGAGCACTGTCCTAAGCGCTTGGGAAGTCCAAGTTGGCAACCTATAGAGACGGTCCCTACCCAACAGTGGGCTCACAGTCTAAAAGGGGGAGACAGAGAACAAAACCAAACAGACTAACAAAATGAAATGAATAGATAGGTACAAATAAAATAAATAAATAGAGTAAAAAATATGGACAAACATATACCCATATATGCAGGCGCTGTGGGGAAGGGAAGGAGGTAAGATGGGGGGGATGGAGAGGGGGGCGAGGGGGAGAGGAAGGAAGGGGCTCAGTCTGGGAAGGCCTCCTGGAGGAGGTGAGCTCTCAGCAGGGCCTTGAAATCATCAATCGTATTTATTGAGCGCTTACTGTGTGCAGTAAGCCCCCCTTCTTACCTCGTTCCCTTCCCCACAGCACCTGTATATGTATATATGTTTGTACGTATTTATTACTCTATTCATTTATTTTACTTATACACGTCTATTCTATTTATTTTATTTTGTTAGTATACCTGGTTTTGTTCTCTGTCTCCCCCTTTTAGGCCGTGAGCCCGCTGTTGGGTAGGGACCGTTTCTATATGTTGCCAATTTGTACTTCCCAAGCGCTTAGTACAGTGCTCTGCACATAGTAAGCGCTCAGTAAATGCGATTGGTGATGATGATATGTATATATGTTTGTACATATTTATTACTCTATTTATTTATTTTACTTATACATGTCTATTCTATTTATTTTATTTTGTTAGTATGTTTGGTTTTGTTCTCCGTCTCCCCCTTTTAGGCTGTGAGCCCGCTGTTGGGTAGGGACCGTCTCTAGATGTTGCCAATTTGTACTTCCCAAGCGCTTAGGACAGTGCTCTGCACATAGTAAGCGCTCGATAAGTACGATTGATGATGATGATATGTATATATGTTTGTACATATTTATTACTCTATTTATTTATTTTACTTATACACGTCTATTCTATTTATTTTATTTTGTTAGTACGTTTGGTTTTGTTCTCTGTCTCCCCCTTTTAGGCTGTGAGCCCACTGTTGGGTAGGGACCGTCTCTATATGTTGCCAGTTTGTACTTCCCAAGCGCTTAGGACAGTGCTCTGCACATAGGTGCTCAATAAATACGATTGATGATGATGATGATATGTTGCCAATTTGTACTTCCCAAGCGCTTAGGACAGTGCTCTGCACATAGTAAGCGCTCAATGCGATTGATGATGATGATGTGTATATATGTTTGTACATATTTATTACTCTATTTATTTACTTGTACATATCTATTCTATTTTATTTTGTTAATGTGTTTGGTTTTGTTCTCTGTCTTCCCCTTTTAGGCCGTGAGCCCACTGTTGGGTAGGGACTGTCTCTAGATGTTGCCAACTTGTACAACCCAAGCGGTTAGGACAGTGCTCTGCACATAGTAAGCGCTCGATAAATACGATTGATGATGATGATGATGATGCAGAGCACTGGAGAGACATCGCTCCAGGCCGCTGGTTTAGCCAGTACACCGTGCTGCTGCTGCATTTTGACACCCGCCTGCATGTTTTGTTTGGTCACCAGGCCGCTGGTTTAGACAGTACGCCATGCTGCTGCTTCATTTTAACATCCGCCTGCGTGTTTTGTTTTGTCAGTCAATCAATCGATCGTATTTATTGAGCGCTTACTGTGTGCAGAGCACTGGAGAGACATCGCTCCAGGCCGCTGGTTTAGCCAGTACACCGTGCTGCTGCTGCATTTTGACACCCGCCTGCATGTTTTGTTTGGTCACCAGGCCGCTGGTTTAGCCAGTACGCCATGCTGCTTAGTTTTGACACCCGCCTGCGTGTTTTGTTTGGTCAATCAATCGATCAGTCGTATTTATTGAGCGCTTACTGTGTGCAGAGCACCGTTGGGAAGTACAAGTTGGCAACATATAGAGACGGTCCCTCCCCAACAGTGGCCTCACAGTCTGTCGTCTGTCTCCCCCTTCTAGACCGTGAGCCCGTTGTTGGGTAGGGACCGTCCCTGCTGCCAACTTGAACTTCCTAAGCGCCTAGTACAGTGCTCTGCACACAGTAAGCGCTCAATAAGTGCGATTGAATGAGTGAATGAATGCTTTGTCGTCTGCCTGCATATCTATTCTATTTATTTTGTTAATGTGTTTGGTTTTGTTCTCTGTCTCCCCCTTCTAGACTGTGAGCCCACTGTTGTGTAGGGACCGTCTCTATATGTTGCCAACTTGTACTTCCCAAGCGCTTAGTGCAGTGCTCTGCACACAGTAAGCGCTCAATAAATACGATTTGATTGATTGATTCTAGACTGTGAGCCCGTTGTTGGGTAGGGACCGTCTCTGTATGCTGCCAACTTGTACTTCCCAAGCGCTTAGTACAGTGCTCTGCACACAGTAAGCGCTCAATAAGTACGAATGAATGAATGAATGCTTTGTTTTGTCGTCTGCCTCCCCCTTCTAGACCGTGAGCCCGTTGTTATGTAGCGACCGTCTCTGTGTGTTGCCAACTTGTACTTCCCAAGCGGTTAGTACACTGCTCTGCACACAGTAAGCGCTCAATAAGTGCGAATGAATGAATGAATGTTTTGTCGTCTGTCTCCCCCTTCCAGACTGTGAGCCCGTTGTTGGGTAGGGCCGTCTCTGTATGTCGCCAACCTGTACTTCCCAAGCGCTTAGTACAGTGCTCTGCACACAGTAAGCGCTCAATAAGTGCGATTGAATGAATGAATGAATTCTCCCCCCCCCCCCCCCACCCCATTCCCTTTTTTCGGGATGGGGCCGCCCCCTGGGGAGATGTCGGGACGGGAAGGAGGCCGGAGTTGGGAGAGGGTGTTCGTCAATCAATCGATCGTATTTATTGAGCGCTTACTGTGTGCAGAGCACTGTACTAAGCGCTTGGGAAGTACAAGTTGGCAACATGTAGAGACAGTCCCTACCCAACAGTGGGCTCACAGTCTAGAACGGGTGGGGAGCGAGCCACTGGAAAGGACGACTGCAAATTCGCCCCCAACAATTACACTTCTTTGTCTAATTCGGCTTCTCAAAATGGCCGTGTTGGGAGGAGGCAGCGAGTCCAAGGCCCGGTCCCCGCTTCCCGACACTCCTGGGCAGAAGGGGGGGAGAGAGATTCCCGGGAATCTCGTCCCTTCCACCCTCCCCACCCCTGGCGGGGCGTGGGTGTGTCCTCCCCACCCGCATACCAGATTTGGGAGGAAAGACGTCAGGAACAGGGCCAAGATCTATTCAGAGCCAAGCCTTTGGTCTGCAGTGGGAGAAGCAGTGCCATTCATTCAGTCGTATTTATTGAACGCTTACTGTGTGCAGAGCACTGTACTAAGCATTTGGAAAGTGGGCTCGGTGGAAAGAGTGCGGGCTTGGGAGTCAGAGGTCATGGGTTCGAATCCCGGCTCCGCCACTTGTCAGCTGTGTGACTCTGGGCAAGTCACTTCATCATCATCATCATCAATCGTATTTATTGAGCGCTTACTATGTGCAGAGCACTGTCCTAAGCGCTAGGGAAGTACAGATTGGCAACATCTAGAGACAGTCTCTACCCACCAGTGGGCTCCCAGTCTAAAAGGGGGAGACAGAGAACAAAACCAAACATACTAACAAAATAAATAGAATAGATATGGACAACTTCACTTCTCTGGGCCTCAGTTCCCTCATCTGGAAAATGGGGATTAAGACTGTGAGCCCCCCGTGGGACAACCTGATCTCCTTGTAATCTCCCCAGCGTTTAGAACAGTGCTTTGCACATAGTAAGCGCTTAATAAATGCCATTATCATTAATATTATTTCACCCCCAAGGGAAGCAAGATTGTAGAGCAGAGCACCCAGTGGCCCTGTGGTCGGCATAGCAATAATGGTATTTAAGCGCTTACTATGTGCTATAGTAAGCACTTAATAAATGCCATCATTATTATTATTATGTGCAAAGCTCTGTTCTAAGCGTTGGGGGGATACAAGGTGATGGTCACGTTGTCCCACGTGGGGCTCACAGTCGTAATCCCCATTTTACAGATGAAGTACCAGGCTCAGAGAAGTTGTGACTTGCCCAAGGTCACACAGCAGACATTGGCAGAGCCGGGATTAGAATCCATGACTTCTGATTCCCGGCATAGGACAGGGCCCGTATCATGAGGTTTCATATTGATGTTTTCTGATCTGATCGCCTTTGTACTCAATACTGGCATCTTTAAGAACAGTAATAGTCACTGGACTGCAGGCAGTGCGTAGCACAAAGCTAAAAACTAGGTAAAGTAAAATATAGGCCTATGTGCTTAGGTAACTATGGTTACCGACTAAATTGAAGTAGGAGAAGGATTGTTAGTCAGGACACTTGAAATTGGGATCTGGCTTGGAATTAATGTTACCTATTTTCCTTTTAACTTCTGCCTTTCAGCCTGCTTGGCGCCAGAGTTACTTTTCGGTGCCTAAGACTCAACCGTGGTTATTTTGCTATTTGACATCTCTACTCAGGCTTAAATGACACTTCCTGTAGACTGGCCAAATTTGTACATTTAATATTCTCCTATATAATATGAAGCTTCTTTTTCCTGGTTACATTAATGTGGATATTTCCTAGCTATTTTGCCTTCTGGAAGCTAATAGTTTCCGGTGATTAGTTATTGTTTGGTCCCCTTGTAAACTGTGCTTTTGTTGGGTCACGATTCCTATTTAAAATTCTTCACCATGCACACAGATTTTTTAGGTCATCAGTCGATCCATTAGTGCATTTTCTTTTTCTGCAAGACTGCCAAAGCTGTCTAAATATCTTATGGTTGTTTTGTTGCTTATGCAGGTTGTTGATCAGAAGTGTGGTACAAAACATCTTTGCTCTTCCCAGTGAATACAATTATTAACACCTGGGCATCTTTTAGTCCTCTTATCCCAACTTCATAGTGACTTGCACTTTTTTGAAAGTTGGCAGTGTGATGAGGGAATGTGAAAGTGAAATCCTTCATCGATGCCTTTCAGATATTTAAAGCTTTGTTAAACATTAATTTCCAGACCTGTAGCTTATTTCCAATGCTAACATTTGTGAAATAAAGGAAAAAGTGTCATTATATAGACCTGTTATATAACTCAGTTGTAGCAGCAGAAATATTATTAAGCATTTTGTGTAATACACTGTATTAAGTGCTTGGGGAAAAAATCCTTAACACAAGGTTTTGCAAGAACACAGCCCATATATATATATATACTATGTACATATATGTATATATATACTAGCATATATATACATATATGTATATAGTATATCCTTTAGAGTAAGTACTATTAAGAAAATTTTCTTTTTATCACAATTAACCATTTCTAAGGAAAATTTAGGTGGCTATGAGCAAGTAAAATTCTTGTACCTTAAAAATACTTACAGCTCCTTTTGAAGAAAGAAGACTGACAATTAATGCAATCTTAAAATGGACTTAAATAAATAGCATTAGAAAAGCAAGTGTCTGTTTAAAACAGTATTCTTAGAATGGCAAAAAAATTATTTGGGAGAGGGAGGAAAGACAATATGATGGGCTAACTTTTAGTTAATTTTAGGTTATTTAAGGCCAAGGTGTAGTTCATGGTCATTTCTAAACAGACTTGTGACTATTTTTAAAAAGTCCACTTTAAAGGCTTAGTTGTAGTATTTTTGGGTGCTCAAATTAACTTTGTGACTTTAAAGAAAAAAACTATAATATTCAGTAAAAGCAGTGAACTCTGTTTTTTGGGAAGGGGAGATTCAATTAGAAGTAACTGTTTCCAAAAAATGTGATAATTACCTCTTGGAAATTTGGGTCTTTTAAATAAACAAGCAGAAGTTTACCCACTCCTGCCTTTTTTTAATAAAATTTTTTTAAAAGTTATCAAGGTGCTCCTCTTAGTGTTTTTAAATCCTGTTTGGATGTTATGCACTTAATTCTGACATGAGTGCTTTCTCTGTATATTTTAGCTGACATGCTGAAAGGGAATTAGGGAACATTATTCCGTTAAACTTGTTTTGGTTTCATGGTGTCAGAAGAAGCAGTTATGCGCATGCACATGATGTCAGGCACTATGAGTACCGCATTCTAAGATTTTCCTTAATCCTGGATTTTGCAAGAACTAAACCCCCATGTTCTACCTCAGAAACAGTCCCTTTACCCTCCCCATTGGTATTTTTAAAGAAGGTATGAAATTACTGCAAAATGACAACACATACTTAGGAAATGTAGACTTTTAAAAAATTCTTCACAGCCCAGTCATCTGTCGTATTCTGATTTTTTCCAGACTCTCATCTTTCCTGGTAGTTAATCATTTAGAACAGTGCTTGGCATATAGTAAGCGTTTAACAAATACCATCATTATTATTCTTGTTCTCTATTGGAGAGCTTAAAGAAAAGTTATTTTACACAAGAGTACCGCTAGTAGTAAAAATCAATTTGTTCCTTTTGACTCCATGAAGTTTTGTGGAATACTTTTACAGTAACCAGCATGAGCAAAGCAATGATCCTCTCACTTCTGCATGCGATCACAAGTGAGACATGGTTGGTTTCAGCAAGATAAGTGCTGACAAGCGAAACTTGCAGAAAACAGATATGTGTCTAGGAAGCTGCATGGAGAAACGGAAGTGGCATGCCTCTGGGACAAAATAAAATAAGGATGAAAGTAAAGGCAATCGTGGGTTTACATTTTGAAAATAGATATTTGCCGACATTAAAAAGAAAAGCCTAATGATGTGTTCTTCTACTAGTTTAAGTGAAAAGTTTTGGTCTGTAGTTCATAATAAAAAAAAATGGAGAAAATAATATCTTTTTCGATCCCTGCTTATCCTTTAGAAATTTTATGAGGCTGGAATTAGACATGCTATAAAACCCCTTAAGAATCTCTTAAGCTTTGAGGTTCCTTTTGTTAAGGGGTGTTGTCGTAGTTTATTGTTGTCCTGGTATATAAGCATGAGTTCACTTAAATATTTGATTGCTGGGATTAATCAAGGGATTGAATCATTTGCAGAGTTTTGACAGTTTTCTTACTGGATTTGCTGATTAACTTGGACAAGTTATCTATCCCCTTTCTGGACTGTTCTCTTACCGCCACTGCCCCCCCCCCCCTCCACCAAAAAAAAGAAAAATCTAACTCCCAGGAAAATAATTGGTAGCTTTAATGAACTATTGCTCCTGTATCCGTTTAACACTCAGTAATGTAATAAAGTGTGTCTGAAAACTAGTAGTTTTGTGAATAATAGCCTACAATTTATTCACCATTTTGCAGTACTTTAAACATTGTTTTAAAACCAAATACAGGGGATTCAGAATTGCGTATATATGTGTGTGTGTGTATATATATTCCTTTTAACAGTGGACAGGACAGTTTAATATATTTGCATATCACTTAAAGGTATGCAAATTTCTTTTGCAAACTCGTAGTATTTTGCTTTAATGGAATGTGTCTATTTTAAATAACCTTGTATTTCATCTTTAAAGTGGACAAAAGTTAAACTCTACATGTTTTGGTCAGTTTTTAAGAAAAAATATGCAGTAGTAACATTCATTCTAGGTGAAAATGGACCTCACAATTTGAGTACTCCAAATTCCTAGTTGCACAAAGCATTTCAGCATTAAAAAACCCCATATTTCTCATAAATCTAACCTATAAATGTATCTCTGAGCATTTTCAACACATTGAAATCGAAATTCAGCAGAGGCCAGTGCCCATTGTTCTTTGAGGATTATGTCATTGGGTGTGTCTTTGTCAGTCAAAAGTAGCTTTATGCTGCATTGCAGTAGTCTTAATGCAGAAGAGTGAGCTTCTATAACACTTACATCATCTTGTGACTTATCACATAAACTAATGCTTTCTGCATCTCTCGCCACCATTTCCTCATGTTAAATGGAAAGAAAGTAGAAACCGTGGAAAATGTGAGGCTGCATAATTTCTCCATAACTTTATCATGGTAGGCGATTAAAAAATGACATTTTTCAAATACTGTTTTGAAACAGTATTTCAAACAGGGCCAAACATAATTTCCGCATGTACTTAGAGAATGTAACAAAGATCCTTAGTATAGCTGTCATGACTGTTTTGAGCTCAACAAACTCTTAAATGTACCATATCTCTTAAATGTTTTCTGTCTTGTTCTTCAAAGGCAAATTAAGAGGGTTGTTGGTATTGAAAGGTTAACTACCTTATACTAGCCTAACTATAGTACATTAAAATAATTCCAATATTCGTTATTTTAGCATTTCTATAAAGCAGGTAAAGGCTTTGAATTAATGTAACTTGTTTCCAGCCAGAAACATTTAATTTTGGGGTATTTGTCTTATAATTGTGGTGAGAACCTAGTTTCAGAGGATAAATTTATTTGTTGAAAACTTATTGTGACCCTGCTCCATATTCAGGCATCGTCAGAGAAATGGCTGCCCTTTCTCTTCCTTAATTTTACCATGTTCTGGCTAGACTGGCACCACAGATAAATCAGCTGCCAAGGTGGAAAGCACCATTTTTTTCAAAACTGCGTTGTGCATAGTTCCCAGAATCAATCATATTTGGGTACTTACTGTGTGCAGAGCATTGTACTAAGTGCTTGGGAACGTTCAATATAACAGAGTTGATAGATACATTCCCTGCCCACAAAGAGGTTAGAGTCTAGTGGGATACTGCTCTTATCCTTTGCTGCAAATGCCTTCCTGTTACTGAAGTTCCTCAATAATCCCTTTGATTAGAAAAGCTGTGATTCTCCACCCGCACATGTTCCATGCAGTAGCTAGTTTTGTTTTGTTGTCTGTCTCCCCCTTCTAGACTGTGAGCCCGCTGTTGGGTAGGGACTGTGTCCATATGTTGCTAACTTGTAATAATAATAATAATAATAATAATAATAATAATAATAATAATGGTATTTGTTAAGCGTTTACTATGTGCAAAGCACTGTTCTAAGTGCTGGGGAGGTTACAAGGTGAACAGGTTGTCCCACATGGGGCTCACAGTCTTAATCCCCATTTTACAGATGAGGTAACTGAGGCACAGAGAAGTGAAGTGACTTGCCTATAGTCACACAGCTGACAAATGGCGGAGCCAGGATTTGAACCCATGACCTCTGACTCCAAAGCCCGTGCTCTTTCCACTGAGCCACGCTGCTTCTTGTACTTCCCAAGCGCTTAGTACAGTGCCTTGCACATAGTAAGCGCTCAATAAATACGATTGAATGAATGAATGAGGGCAAACCAGATAATATTAATGTGGGAAGTATCGTGGCCTGGTGGAAAGAGCATGTGCCTGGGAGTCAGGGGGCTGTGTTATAAAGCTGGCTCTGCCACTTTTCTGCTATGTGACCTTGGGCAAGTCACTTCACTTCTCTGTGACTCAGTTTCCTCATCTTTAAAATGGAGATTAAGACTGTGAGCCCCATGTGGGACATGGACTGTGCTGTCCAACCTGAGTAACTGCATCTACCCCAGAGCTTAGTACAGTGCCTGCAACATAGTGTAAGCGCTTAACAAATACCATTTTAAACATGTCATAAAATGTATTATTTAAAGCAAGTGTATATCACTACAGCCTTTATTTTGGCTCGAAGCATTTAATGCAAGTTTGCTTGTCCACAAAGAGAATCATACTTGTGGTTTCAGCCACCTGAAGTGTATTAGTTAAATTTTTCTAAAGAGGACTTTTCTGTTGTCAAATCATCAACTGCCCACAGTACATCCATTCTGTTTAAAGTTTTTGTTGGTGCCAAATTGTGAGTCTTCTCAAGAACCTAAAACCTCAATGGAATGTCAATCTTGTTGGTGCCAGTTAATCTCCAGAAGTTCCATGGCAAATCTTGTGAATATGTATGTGTTTTGTATTTTGTAGAGGATGTTGGTGATGAAGGAGAAGAGGAAAAAGAATTTATTTCCTATAACATCAACATTGACATTCATTATGGGCTAAAGTCCAATAGGTAAGTGATGCGATTTATAAACTACCCTTGCAAACTTTAGGGAAACTAAAATTAACTTAATTCAAACCAACCTATTTACAAACAAATGCTTTTAAGTACGATCATAGTTAGTTTTAGACACTCTAATACATATTTCAGACTAATCTTATGGCTAGATGGATCCAAATTTAAATTTAGTATAATACTGCCTCCTGGGAACAGTGAGAGGTTTCACTAATGTGTATATATCTATAATTCTGTTTATCTGCTTTGAGCCCATTGTTGTTGAGCCCAATCTGTTGCCTAATTGTACTTCCCAAGTGCATAGTACAGTGCTCTGCACACAGTAAGCGCCCAATGAATACGATTGAATGAATGAATGATGTAAGCACTGGCCTGAAAATGGTGATTTGCTCTCCAGCAACATAGGATAGTAGAATTGGCCTTTGATTCCAAGACAGTGCACCTTGCAAAGAGAGGGTGGCTTGGGTGTGAGTGGCAAATTGAAAGTCACTTGCACACTGCGCCCGTGAAAATACAGCAGTGCACCTTTTTTGGTCCCCTACCACTTGAGCATACTGCCAACAAGCTAGGCACATTAGTTGTTTTTGCAGTGGTAATGATGTTTGCACTGAGCCATCTATCATCTATACTCTCTCACCTGGTTCCCCTTGGCCATTTGCATACCTGGCAAAGCACTGATAGGGAGAATTAATGAGCCCAGTTAACCTGTATTTTGAAGGCTTTACATTCAGTGGTTAAGAACTGCATGGGGCAAAAGTGTATAAATGTTCACAAATCACTGCTCAAGTATGCCGTAACATTTGTGACTCATATAACCTGGAAGAACTAAACTGAGGGTATTTGGGAAATGATTAGAGGTCATGAAACAGCATCATTTGAAACTTTAGAGCAAATTATATTTAACTCATCTGTATGTTGAATTTAAGCATGTGGTTTGCCATGCGTCAACTAATTTTCATAGATGACTGTAGTCTTTTGACACAGAATTAGATGGAAGCAGCTACTGTTAACATAAAATCTGTTTCTGAGTAAGGTTTATTGATTCTGTCCAATTTATTTTCTTTTCAGCTTGGCATTCATTAAGCGTACTCCAGTAATTGATGCGGATAAGCCAGTTTCTTCACAACTGCGAGTTCTCACACTCAGTGAAGACTCTCCATATGAAACACTGCACTCTTTCATTAGTAATGCAGTTGCTCCATTTTTTAAATCCTACATCAGGGAGTCTGGCAAGGCAGATAGGTAAGTTTTTGGGTTTTTTAATTGTTCATTATGTAAAAGAAATATGTGCTTGCATTTCTGCAGATTTTTGGTTTGTTACTGGTAGACATGAAGTAGAGCTGCATAATGTGAGAGGACAACATATAATATGTTACCTGTATATCTCACAGGGTTGTTGTGAGGACAGAAATGAGCTAATTAATTTGAGAGTGCTTTGGCAATAAAAGGACTATAGAAAACTAGTGAAAAGCAGCGTGGCCTACTGGAGAGAACATAGGCCCGGGAGTCAGAAGGATCTGGGTTTTAATTTTCACTCTGCCACATGTCTGCTGTGAGACCTTGGACAAGTCATTTCGCTTCTCTGTACCTCAGTTACCTTATCTAGATATAAAATGGAGATTGAGTGTGAGCTCCTTGTGGGTCAGGGACTGTGTCTAACCTAATTAACTTGTATCCACCCCAGTGCTTAGAACAGTGCTTGGCACATAGTAAGTGTTTAACAAGTTCTACTATTATTATTATTATCATTATTATTATTATTATTGTAAAATGTGGATACCTGTTCTCCTTAAACTGTGAGCCCCATACAGGACAGGGACCGTCAGACCTAATTCACTTGTACATGCCCTAATGCTTAGAACAGTGTTTGACAAATGCCAAAAAAAAAATTTAATAGTAAATAGAATAAGCAATTTAGAAATTTCTAGTGCGTTTACATTTTTTTCTTTGATACCTTGAATCCTCTTAGGGATGGTGACAAAATGGCTCCTTCTGTTGAGAAAAAAATTGCAGAACTTGAAATGGGATTGCTTCATTTGCAGCAGAATATTGAAATTCCAGAAATAAGTTTGCCGATTCATCCAATTATTACAAATGTGGCAAAACAGTGCTATGAACGTGGAGAAAAGCCAAAAGTGACTGACTTTGGAGATAAGGTTGAAGACCCCACTTTTCTCAACCAGTTGCAGTCTGGGGTTAACCGCTGGATTCGAGAAATTCAAAAAGTAAGAAAGCAGAAAAGAACCACCAAGTTTAAGCATTTGCGGTCTGCATGGAAAACTGTGCCACTTTAAAAAAAAATTGCATATCAAAGTAAAGATTCAGTGCTGGAAGGCATACTGGATTATGATTTGAAATATTATAAGTTATCAGTCCTCTCTCTAGGGAAGTCAGTGTACCATCTTCAGTAGTGTTACCTTCCAGCCCTGTGTGATTTCAGAGCTATTTGAAGCATAAGATTGGGCTGGGAATTCATGTTTTAGTTTATGTTAGTGATATTTATAATTTTAGTTATAAATAGGTATAAGCGCTTTATATAAAGTTTCTTTTTTCTCCTTAAGGTGACCAAACTAGACCGCGATCCTGCATCAGGAACTGCCTTACAGGAAATCAGTTTTTGGCTAAACTTGGAACGTGCTTTATACCGTATTCAGGAAAAGCGAGAAAGCCCAGAAGTTCTTTTAACACTAGATATTCTGAAGCATGGCAAACGCTTCCATGCCACAGTCAGCTTTGATACAGACACAGGTAAATATCACAATTAAAATTTTAACTTAGGAGTTACCAGGTGAGCTTTTAACAGTGCTTTTCATATAGTAAGCGTGTAATAAATGCCATCATTATTATTAAATTATTATGCACAATATAATATATATAATAAAAACCCTCATTTGTTTGGTCATATGTATGTTCATATAGATCAAATTTCAGAAATCCTAAAACTAGAAAAATTGTTTATTAATCTAGGTCTGAAACAGGCTTTGGAAACTGTCAATGACTACAATCCACTGATGAAAGACTTCCCTCTGAACGACTTACTCTCTGCTACTGAGCTTGACAAAATAAGGCAAGCACTAGTTGCAATTTTCACTCATCTGAGAAAAATCAGAAATACAAAATATCCTATTCAACGGGCGTTACGTCTAGTCGAGGCAATTTCAAGAGATCTGAGCTCTCAACTACTTAAGGTGTTAGGAACCAGAAAACTGATGCACGTGGCATATGAAGAATTTGAAAAGGTAGGTTTTTATTTAGAAAAAAAGCAGTAGTTTACAAGCCTGAAATCCAGATAACTTTGAAAACTTCCACTCTCTTTAATTATATTCTCCTAGGTAATGGTTGCATGCTTTGAAGTCTTCCAAACTTGGGATGATGAGTATGAAAAACTTCAGGTGTTGCTGAGAGATATTGTGAAAAGAAAAAGAGAAGAAAATCTGAAGATGGTATGGCGTATTAACCCTGCCCACAGAAAGCTTCAGTCTCGTCTTGACCAAATGAGAAAATTCAGGCGTCAGCATGAACAACTGAGAGCTGTTATTGTCAGAGTCTTAAGGCCACAGGTATGATTCTGAATCTGAAATAGAGTGAACTTCATTTGTAACATTGACGCTCCTTAATCTTCAAAGATATTCAAGCGTTTTCCCTGTCTTGTTGACATTTTTTGGATTTGAAATGCTTATATAAAATGTGTAAAATATCCCTACAATAGCACAGCTTTTTTTGTTGTTGTTGTTTTTTTTAAGTGATATTTAAACGCTGTGTGCCAGGGACTATACTAATCAGGTTGAACACAGTCCATGTCCCACATGGGGCTCTCAGTATCAATCCCCATTTTCTAGCTGAGGGAATTAAGGCAAACAGCATTCTTTCATTCATTCAATCGTATTTATTGAGCACTTACTCTGTGCAGAGCACTGTACTAAGCGCTTGGGAAGTACAAGTTAGCAACATATAGAGACATTCCCTACCCAACAAAGCAGCAGACAGGTGGTAGAGCCGGAATTAGAATTCAGGTTCTTTTGACTCCAAGGCCATGTTCTACCTACTTGTGCTAGTAACATTGGTAGCTCTCCTTAAACTACCTAACAATAATATTTTTGAGTTTGTTTGTTATAGTGTTCTTACTGGCACACAAACTAACGAACTATGCTAATATGCTGAAATTATGCCTATTATACTCCATATCACGTCTGGTTCTACATGTCTAATCATTTTAAAAGCACTCCAGAAGTTTGTAAGACAAAATTTCAGTAGCTGGGTTAATTTTAAAGAACCAAGTGCTTTGAACTCAGTCATGCATGAGATTCCTTACTCCTCATGAAGCCCTAAGCAAAGTTTGCAAGAAAAATTGCAATAGTTTTGCCTAACAAATTTAAAAGTTAGCTTTGGTAAATGGCCTTTCACATGTCTTTGGGTATAGGTCACTGCAGTTGCCCAGCAGAATCAGGGCGACGTGCCTGAACCCCAGGATATGAAAGTAGCTGAAGTCCTCTTTGATGCTGCTGATGCCAATGCCATTGAAGAAGTTAACCTTGCTTATGAAAATGTCAAGGAGGTCGATGGTTTAGACGTTTCCAAAGAGGGTACAGAAGCATGGGAGGCAGCAATGAAGAGATACGACGAAAGAATTGATAGGGTAGAAACAAGAATCACTGCCCGCCTCCGAGATCAACTTGGTACAGCAAAGAATGCTAATGAGATGTTCAGAATCTTCTCCAGATTCAATGCTCTCTTTGTCAGGCCTCACATTCGTGGTGCCATTCGTGAGTATCAAACACAGCTTATCCAGCGTGTAAAAGATGATATCGAGTCTCTCCATGACAAGTTTAAAGTTCAGTATCCACAAAGTCAGGCTTGTAAAATGAGTCATGTTCGTGATTTGCCTCCTGTATCTGGGTCAATCATCTGGGCCAAACAGATTGACAGACAACTGACTGCCTACATGAAACGTGTTGAAGATGTCCTTGGCAAAGGTTGGGAGAACCACGTTGAAGGTCAGAAGCTGAAGCAGGATGGAGACAGTTTCCGCATGAAGCTCAACACCCAAGAAATATTTGATGACTGGGCCCGGAAAGTACAGCAGCGCAACCTTGGTGTTTCTGGCCGCATTTTCACCATTGAAAGCACTCGTTTGAGAGGCCGGTCTGGGAATGTCCTCAAGTTAAAAGTGAATTTCCTCCCTGAAATAATAACGCTCTCAAAAGAAGTTCGCAACCTCAAATGGCTTGGTTTCCGTGTTCCCCTAGCAATTGTGAACAAGGCTCATCAGGCCAACCAGCTCTATCCGTTTGCTATCTCTCTGATTGAAAGTGTCCGCACGTATGAACGGACCTGTGAAAAAGTGGAAGAGCGTAATACCATCTCACTCCTCGTAGCTGGTCTGAAAAAAGAAGTTCAAGCACTGATTGGAGAAGGAATTGCATTGGTGTGGGAATCTTACAAACTTGACCCTTACGTCCAGCGCTTAGCTGAGACTGTCTTCAATTTCCAAGAAAAGGTTTGTTTCTCTAAGGATTTTGATAAGATTTCAATCAATCAATGGTTTTGAGCACTTACTGTATACAGAGCACTGTACTAAGCACTTGGGAGAGTACAGTACAACAGAGTTGGCAGGCATGTTCCCTGACTACAATGAGCATACAGATTTGAGGGGGAGACAGACATTAATACAGATAAATTGTTTATAATATATAATTTAAAGATATGTATGTAAGAATAGATGTCTCTAAAGTTGCGTGAAGTATTGATTTACAAATGCAGCATTTTGAAGACAATAGTTTAATTTCTGTCCATCCTAAGTATTCAGTTATTGTAATACATTCAACCACAACAATGCTCGACAGCCTGAGATTTGCCTCTCTTTGAAGGCCAGTTTTACATTAGGGTCACACTACTTCAGTGTGTTAGTAGTGGGGTGGAGGGGGAGAATGATAAATTAATCCCCTAAAATTGTTTGAAATTGGGTTTTCTGAGGTAGTTGAAGGTAGAAGATACATGTCCTGAGGAGTAAAATTAAACATACTGGGCTCCAAAATTGAACTGCTTAGGTAATGAGAGATTTCTCCTCCCAAACCAACACAAAGGAAAATATTTCAGCCACTGGGAAAAAAACACAGGAAACAAGATTGAATGTAAAACACTAGAGATTTAATTTTAAATGTACAACGTCTACTCCAACAGGTTGATGATCTTCTGATTATTGAAGAAAAAATAGACCTTGAAGTTCGCTCTTTGGAAACATGCATGTATGATCACAAGACTTTCTCAGAAATCTTGAACAGAGTCCAAAAAGCTGTTGATGACTTGAATCTTCATTCATATTCCAACTTGCCCATTTGGGTGAATAAACTGGATATGGAGGTATGAGATGTTGTATTTTAGTTTCCCTTTATATAGTAAATCTGTCCCACCCAGTCTAAATATTTTATCTTAATGCTAAGGGCAGCATATTGTTTCCAGGCACTACCCTGGTAACATTTCTTAATAGAAAAGGGATCCTTTTTATTAAGGCTTCAGTCTCTACATTATACCTTTTTGCATTTGAGGTTATTTTTGTATATTATTGCTATAATTAACCTCTGAGGTGCAAACTTCTTGTTCACTAGTCCATCAGTTAGCTGAAACTACCAGTTGTTACCAGTAGCCTACTGTCTTGGATTTTAGCGACATCCTTAAATCTTTTTTCAGTGCACTCTTGTCCTTTATGTAACTTGTAACTGAAGAGGATTGAAAACAAGCTCAGCTATATGCTATGTTTTTGCCAAGGAATAATTATGATCATAATTATGGTGACAAAGGTATAGCGTTATATATGTGAGATGAGGAAAGAGAGGGACAACTGTGGGAATAAGAACAGATGATTTAATTTGAATTTGTGTCCACCTTTGTATACTTCTCCTAGTACTTAAGTACAATGATACGCATACAGTTCGTGCTTTGTAAATGCTATTGCTACTAATTTCATTTAAACGGTACTACCATTTAAAGGAGGAAAATACTGCCACCTCATGGAGCGAAACATTATTATGAGTCAATTCTGTTTTTTTTTCCATAGATTGAAAGGATATTAGGGGTTCGTCTGCAAGCTGGTCTAAGGGCTTGGACTCAGGTACTTCTTGGTCAGGCTGATGATAAGGCGGAAGTTGACATGGATACAGATGCTCCACAAGTCAGTCACAAACCTGGTGGAGAGCCAAAGATCAAAGTAAGTACTTCTCGGGCCATCAGTCTTCTAATTGACTTAAAATGTTTCACTTACAGATTTTTCATGAACACTAGGGCCAGTTTACCACATATCCCATGCCGTTTTTGCTGAAAATGGCCCTTTGTGCAGACATAATGGAGTAATTGGGTTCCAACATGTTTTCTGTGCTTACTTCCTGCTCTTACCTGAATGTTCACCTGTTTCTGGTCTGGTGGATAAGCAGCAGATAGGGGAACATCATTAAATTCATGTTCTTAGTATAAGGCCTTGCATACCATACCACCTAATAGATTTTCAATTATTGGCGTGGTTGGGTTTATGGAATTAGGAGAGTGCGTCCATCTGTTGCCTTCCTTGCATTCTGGCCTGGTTCTGAGGAACATTTCTTAAGATAGGCCTCCCAGATGCTAACAGGAGAATTAAGATCAACAGGAAAAAATTCTTCTCTATATAAATGTACATATATATATTTATATGTGCTTGTACTTGTATATCTTCCTGAAGAAGTTACCTAACTGGAAACTGTTTAATACCTCCAATTCCAGAATGTCATTCATGAACTGAGGATAACCAACCAGGTCATCTATTTGAACCCACCAATTGAAGAATGCAGATACAAACTTTATCAGGAAATGTTCTCATGGAAGATGGTGATATTGTCACTTCCTAGAATTCAGTCTCAGAGGTATCAGGTAAGCATTTAAAAATCACCGTTTTTAAAGGAATTTATGGAATGCAGTTCTTTAGCTTTCAAAATGTATTATTTTTCTAGGAGTATTAAGATACCAAAGCATTGATTGTTCTTCTGTTTGAACAGTGTGCTTTTTCATCACCTAACACGTGTTCAACATATTAATTTGGTAATCCTTAGAGTAGCTTAGATCTTTCAACAGCTGCTTCTGGGAGTATTGGATTTAGGTGAGCCTGGGTTGATCCAAGGAAGTTGATGGCCTGTGTAATGTTTTCTAACTCTTATTCCCACCCACCACCCTTTAACTCAGCTCACTTGTCTCCCTTCCAAAAAAACTGAAGACCAGGACCCCCTTTCCTTCACTGTGTGCCTCAGTTTTTCCATTGGGCTTTTTTAAAAGTTATTTCATCCCTTCTGTTCCTTGGCTCCTGTCCTGACTTACCTTACAGTCTCATGTACCTTCTCCTAGGTTTAGCAATAGATTTTTTTCCAACCTAGGCTCTTCATTTGAGGGTGTGGAAGGGAAGGTCTTGGAGATAACAGTAACTAATCCTCTTCCATAGCAGCTCATTTCTCTGTCACCTGCCTGACAAAGCTTCTACATGTCCAAACAGTTGTGGGGAAGGGAGACCACCACTGTTCTCTGGGTTTCTTCCTAATCTCCCTCCCAGTCTTCCTTCCCATCAATATTAGCCTTCAACAGGTGTTGTAGTATCAACTGAGTATGCCAAGATCCAACAAAAAAAATTTGCTAACTATATTCATAAAATACGTACTACTTTTTCAAACCAAATTGATTTTGCCAAAAACCTTGAGTCCTAAAAAAAGTATGATTCAGGATGTTTTGATTTCCCCATGCCCCCTTCCAAATGTTACATTAAATATTTTAAAAATACTTTTTTGAAAAAAGTAGGTAAAAGATTCAGCAAACTTTAAGGGGTTCAAAATAGTCAAATACTCATATTTTGGGAAAACTGCCAGGAGGCAGGAGCACCTGTATTCTGCTATTCTGACCTAAATCCTAGTTTCCTGTTTTAAGTTGGATCTGCTAGTAATTGCTGTTACTAGTATTAATTTGAATTCTTTTGGTTAGGTGGGGGTGCATTATGAATTATCTGAAGAAGAAAAGTTTTACCGAAATGCTTTAACCCGGATGCCTGATGGCCCTTCAGCTCTTGAAGAGTCATATTCTGCAGTTATGGGGATTGTTTCTGAAGTAGAACAGTATGTCAAGGTAAGAAACCTAACTTTGCCAAACACAAAACTATGGCTTAGAAATGTCAAATCTCCATAAAATGTACAGGTATATTTTTGTGGTGTGATCCACAAACCATTTAAAGGTATTGGTTAACAATGTTTGAAGTACTTTAGCAGGTGCTTAGTTGTAATTTTTTTTGTTTTTATAACGTAGTGAATACATTTCTAATCTGACAATTCCAGAATCTGGAGAAATGAAACGTCTTCCAATTTTGTGTGCCTCTGTTTTTGGAATGATTCAATTTCCTCTTAATGCTTTTGGAAGCTTTTGTACAAAAAATGTTGACGGTATTTTATTACACGGTTCTTGATCTATAGGTGTGGCTTCAGTATCAGTGCTTATGGGATATGCAAGCTGAGAACATTTATAATCGCCTTGGAGAAGATCTAAATAAATGGCAAGCCCTTTTGGTGCAGATCAGGAAGGCCAGAGGAACTTTTGACAATGCAGAAACCAAGAAGGAGTTTGGACCAGTAGTCATAGACTATGGCAAGGTAAACTCCAACAGGTCATTGACAGTTAACTGAATAGTTAATAGGATTGAGTTGTTGAAGAACTTTAAACTCAAGTATCTGAGAAGCCTTGACATAATTCTTTATTTCACTCTATTCCAGGTCCAGTCTAAGGTCAACTTGAAATATGATTCTTGGCATAAAGAGGTTCTCAGCAAATTTGGACAGATGCTGGGGCAGAACATGACAGAATTCCATTCTCAAATATCTAAGGTGAGAAGATGCAAATCTTCTGATATACTTTTTCGTTCCTCTTAAAGCATTAAATACTTGCTCCTAAAATATATTCTTTCCTTGCAGTCTCGTCAAGAGTTAGAACAGCATTCAGTTGATACAGCTAGCACATCTGATGCAGTGACATTTATCACATATGTACAGTCTTTAAAACGCAAGATCAAGCAGTTTGAGAAACAAGTTGAAGTAAGTAAATTATTAGCTGTATTTGAAATAAGTTTCTGTAACGGTGGGGCAACTTGGTATTTTGTCTCGTTTCCAAATCAGCCTGAAAAAGTGCAGATACTTTTGCTTTAATAAACATTTAAAACAAGCTAATTTATATTTCGGTTAGATGAATCACAATGTGAATCATGGGTATCCTTGTGCGTGGCAGTTTTTATTTTCTTGACACTCAAATGGACAAGCAAGCAGCGTGACTTATTGGAAAGAGCCCGGACTTGGGAGCCAGAGGTCATGGATTCTAATCCCGGATCCACCACTTGTCAGCTGTGTGACTTTGGGCAAGTCACTTAGCTTCTCTGTGCCTCAGTTGCCTCATCTGTAAAATGGGGATTAAGACTTTGAGCCCCATATGGGGCAACCTGCTGACCTTATATTTATCCCAGTGATTAGAACAGTGCTTGGCACATAGTAAGCACTTAACAAGTACCATAATTATTATTATTATATCCAACATACATCTGTTTTCAAGGTGACCAAATGACAGCTCCTGAACTACTGAAGGCAAAGTTCTTCAGGAAATCTCATTGTGAGATTGTGGGCTCCTAGGATGCTCTCAGTAATACTTTATTGAGCACCTGCTGAATGTAGAGCACAGTATTAAGTTCTTGGGAGAGTACAGTTGACATTAAAGACATCACTGCCCTCAAGGAGCTTGCTGTCTAATGAATGATAAATCTTCTAAGTGCAACCAAACAGTGATTCACATTTTAGATGCCTGATAAATATTTTTAGTCTAGTAAGTTGTCCACTTAGCAAGAAATATCATGTCTGTTTTGGTATTTTTTTTTTAAAGCTCTACCGCAATGGCCAGCGCTTGCTTGAAAAGCAGAGGTTCCAGTTTCCTCCATCTTGGTTATATATTGATAATATTGAAGGCGAATGGGGAGCTTTCAATGATATCATGCGTCGTAAGGATTCTGCCATTCAGCAGCAAGTAGCCAACCTGCAAATGAAGATTGTCCAAGAGGACCGAGCAGTGGAAAGCCGCACAACAGACCTCCTGACTGACTGGGAGAAAACCAAGCCTGTAACCGTAAGTCTTCTGTTTGTATGTCAAAGGGAATGTTTCTCCCTAAGTATTCTGCTATGCTAATGCTTACATCAGTTGACTGGCATAAGTAGAAAACTATAGTATTTGAACTATCCGGGGCCAAGGCTGTTACATATAATTGTTTGAGCCACCTGAGAGATGCTTGCCCGATGTATTTGGTTGTCCAAGTTCTTTATGGAATTTTTCAAGTTTATTTCAGTGCTTGACATGGTAAGCGCTTAACAAATACCATAATAATAATAATAGTTATTATTATTCAATTTGGAAGCAGACATTTGGATAATTAGCTGTTTATTTTAAATTCAGTCTAGCCCTTTTGGCGTATAATATAACTCTTTTTAAGCCTCAGAAAGACAAAGGGCATGTGCATATTTTAAGGAGTGGGTATAACAGAATTCATAATAGGCTTAACATTTTGACTTCAATTACCAACAGACAGAAGATCAAATCTTATAAGGATGCCCTAAAGCTTCCTTTTTATTTTGCAAACCTTTTTCGTCGTAGCCAAAAACACTACAATATGACCAATTTCAGTATTTCCTTTGACCGTCACTTCTCATGAAACCTGGAGAAAATAGCGTGATGGAGGATCTGGTTTAATGTAGACTGAATTTAAACTAATTCACTGAAAGGTTTAGGAGAAATACAGAATGAGAATGGGAAGGAAGTCATTGCCTTGATCTGACTTTCTAATTTGGGGATTCGGTTGTTTTTCTTAGTTACTTCACTTCAGTCAATCAGTGCTAGGATCAGCATGGTAGCAGTTTGAATGAATTGGAAAAGGTGGATTAAAGCAATGTTGTAAAGGTAGAAAGCACGTAATTTGGTGACATGTATGTGGGTGGAATGAGGGATGGGTCGAGAATAATACCAAGATTTACGGGTTTGTGAGGCAGGGAGAAGGATGGTGCTGTCTACAATGATGGGAAAGTCAAAGAGGACAGGGTTTGGATGAGAAGATGAGTTCTGTTTTGGATGTTTATTTTGAGATGTCAGTGGGACATCCAGGTTAGAGATGTCTGAAGGCAGGAGGAAATGCGAGATAGCAGAGAAGAAGAGAGGATATGTAAGCATGTTTTCTTTCATTCAGTTGTATTTATTGAGCACTTACTATGTGCAGAGCACTGTACTAAGTGCTTGGAAGAGTGCAGTACAACAATAAACACACACTCCCTTCCCACAACAAGCTTACGGTCTAGAGAGAACGGAACAACTGTTTCTTTTCAACAGCTGCTTCCCCACTGTTTGAAAGTAGTGCGGAAGAAGCTGTTGCAAAGTGAATAGTTGAAGATGGCAGTCGGGTGGTGGAGGAGCAAGTGTTTTTTAATAATAGTAATAATAATTTTGGTATTTGTTTAGCACTTACTATGCGCAAAGCACTGTTCTAAGCGCTGGAGAGGATGCAAGGTGATCACGTTCAATCTTAATCCCCATTTTACAGATGGGGTAACTGAGGCACAGAGAAGTTAAGTGACTTGCCCAAAGTCACACAGCTGACAAGCGGCAGAGCCGGGATTTGAACCCATGACCTTTGACTCCCAAGCCTGTGCTCTCTCCACTGAGCCACACTGCTTCTTTATGAAGTTGTGACGGGTTGGGGTCTGAAGCCAAAGTGGAAAGAGGTAGATTTAGATGGGGGTTGAGAGATCCCTTCTTGAGAGTCGAAAAGGGTGGAGGAAGAGGTGGGAATTGGAGAAGCACAGGAGAGATTTTAAGGTCATCCCATCTGATGGTTTCAATTTGCATATACTTTGGACCCATAAGTATTTGCTTTCTAGGAACAAATATCCAATTCTCTTCTCTCTGTGAGGCAGTAAATAGTTCAAATATGATCGACGGACTGATTTTTTAAAATTCCCGTATGCATTTGCAACACCTGAGCAGACTGAGCCCCCCTTTTCCTCTGCTCTCTCCCCCCTCCTCCTTTCCCCTCCCCACAGCACTTGTGTACATTTGTACATATTTATTATTCTATTTTATTAATGATTCATTCACTCAATCGTATTGATTGAGCGCTTACTGTGTGCAGAGCACTGTACTTAGCACTTGGGAAGTACAAGTTGGCAACATATAGAGACGGTCCCTACCCAACAACGGGCTGACAGTCTAGAAGGGGGAGATGTGTATATAGCTATAATTCTATCTATTCTGGTATTGACATCTATTTGTTTTTTGTTATCTGTCTCCCCCTTCTAGACTGTCAGCCCATTGTTGGGTAGGGACCGTTTCTATATGTTGCCTACTTCTACTTCCCGAGTGCTAAGTACAGTGCTCTGCACACAGTAAGCGCTCAGTAAATACGATTGAATGAGTGAATGAATAGTTCATTACCTTTCCCTCTTTCCACATTCTGCCCTGGTCTTTTCCAAGTTCATTTGTCTCCTTCCTCCTCTGTCACTCCAGTATTTAATCACCTCAGGATTTGGATCTTTTTTAAGAAGCAGCGTGGCTCAAGGGAAAGAGTACGGGCTTTGGAGTCAGAGGTTGTGGGTTCAAATCCCAGCTCCGCCAGTTGTCAACTGTGTGACCTTGGGCAAGTCACTTAGCTTCTCTGTGCCTCGGTTACCTCATCTGTAAAATGGGGATTAAGACTGTGAGCCCCACGTGGGACAGTCTGATCACCTTGTATCCTCCCCAGTGCTTAGAACAGTGCTTTGCACATAGTAAGCACTTAACAAATGCCATTATTATTATTATAGATGTGCAGAAATGTTAATAATAATTGTGGGATTTAAGTGCTTGCTGTGTGTCATACTGTACTAAGCACTGGGGCAGATGGGGTATATGCAAATCAGACACAGTCCCTGCCCCCACATGGGGCTCACAGTCTAAGAAGGAGGGAGAATCCCCATTTTATAGTTGAGATAGTTGAAGCACAGAGAAGTAAAGTGACTTGCCCAAAGTCACACTTCAGGTAAGTGGAGGAGCTGGGCTTAGAATGCAGATCCTCTGACTCCCGGGTCTGTGCTCTTTCCACTAGGCATGATGCTTCTTGAAACAAAACCTGGATTGGTGGAAGTCAGAAATGAGAGTTAATAATAATGATAATAATAATGGCATTTATTAAGAGCTTACTATGTGAAAAACACTGTTCTAAACACTGGGGAGGTTACAAGGTGATCAGGTTGTCCCACGTGGGGCTCACAGTCTTCATCCCCATTTTACAGATGAGGTAACTGAGGCTCAGAGAAGTTAAGTGACTTGCCCAAAGTCACACAGCTGACAAGTGGTGGAGCCGGGATTAGAACCCATGACCTCTGACTCCAAAGCCCGTTCTCTTTCCTCTGAGTTCTCTTCTTCACTTCTCTGAGAGTTCTTAATGTTACAGACCCCTTCCAGAAAACATAAAATGGGAAAGTGAGATAAGAATGGAGGCTTTAAAATGACATTTAATTGATTCCTGGACCAGAACAGCAGTTTGGTTTTTTGTTGTTGTTTTTTGCAGAAATGTCAGGGCTGACCTCAGACTTCTAAAAATTATGGGACGTTTAAGCAATCTCATGCCTTGACTCCTCTGTTCACTCTCATTTTAGGGCAACCTACGCCCGGAGGAGGCTCTTCAGGCACTTACCATTTATGAAGGGAAGTTTGGACGGCTAAAGGATGATCGCGAGAAATGTGCAAAGGCCAAGGAAGCACTAGAATTGACAGATACAGGACTGCTCAGTGGCAGCGAAGAACGTGTGCAGGTGTGTATTGATCCATCAGTATTAGAGCCAACTATTCCCTCCATAGGGCTGTATTAACACTTGGGAGCGTGCACTCAAAGTAAAAGATGTGATGGTTTTCCTCATGGAGTTTACACTTTATGAAAAGGCATTGAACTTGTATTATCTACCTCATAAGTCTTTATTTCTGTTTAATTCTTCAAACTTGTAGGTGGCTTTGGAAGAGTTGCAAGATCTCAAAGGCGTTTGGTCTGAGCTTTCCAAAGTTTGGGAGCAAATTGATCAAATGAAGGAACAGCCGTGGGTTTCAGTGCAGCCTCGTAAGGTATGTGTGGGTTCTTTGGGGTTTTGGTCAGCAGATGATAGTCAGTTAGTGTTTATTGATAAATGAAATTTACATGTAAATTGTTCGGCTTGTCATGTTAGAATAATCATGAAGGATTATTCTAAGTAGAGAAGGATCTCGACTCTGCCACTTGTCTGCTGTGTGACCTTGAGCTAGTTACTTAACTTCTCTGTGCCTGTTACCTTATATGTAAAATGGGAATTAAGACTGTGAGCCCCATGTGGAACATGTACTGTGTCCAACTTGATAACCTTATATCTCAGTGCTTACAACAGTGCCTGGGTCATAGTAAGCACTTAACAAATACTTTTGGAAGAAAAAGGCAAAAAAAACCACCCCTTGAAGTCAAAAATTAAAACTTCTCTATATTGTTGGAAAGGGTAGATTTGGGTCCCTCCTACCCCACAGCAAAAGTGAGTCAAAACTCTTGCCCAGTGTAGGGGGATATGTTTTTGACCAGCTAAATATCATTTTATATTTTTCTGGCTAGCTTCGACAAAATTTGGATGCACTCCTGAACCAGCTGAAAAACTTTCCTGCACGTTTGCGGCAATATGCTTCTTATGAATTTGTTCAGAGGCTTCTGAAAGGCTATATGAAGGTAAACTACTGGTGTGTATATATATTGAAAATGAACATGTTTGAAACTATTATAACTACTTACTTCCCTTTTATACCTTTTGTAGATAAACATGTTGGTGATTGAGTTGAAGTCTGAAGCTCTTAAAGACCGCCATTGGAAGCAGTTGATGAAGAGGCTTCATGTTAACTGGGTCGTATCTGAGCTAACACTGGGACAGATCTGGGATGTTGATTTGCAGAAAAATGAAGCAATTGTCAAAGATGTGCTACTGGTAGCACAGGGAGAAATGGCTTTGGAAGAATTTTTGAAACAGGTAAGTAATATAAATGGATGGTTTGGAGTTTTTTACTTTTTTGTAGATTTTTGCCCTCTAGCAGATATTGCCAGAGGGGCTTGAGTTTGCCAAACTGGAGGAAATAGATCAGCAGAAATGTTTAGAAAATACTATTTCCAGAACAAAGTTTTTATAAATAATTCCTTTATTGAAACTTAAAAATTGGTAACAAGGAATCTTTGAGAGGGCCCCAGTTTAGCAGTGTGAATCCTATAATAGATATTCAAATATCAATCTAACCTTTTGTTTTCATTTAGATAAGGGAAGTGTGGAACACTTATGAATTAGATTTGGTCAACTATCAGAACAAATGTCGCCTGATTCGTGGATGGGATGATCTCTTCAACAAGGTCAAAGAGCACATCAACAGTGTCTCTGCTATGAAGTTATCTCCATATTACAAGGTATCTGTAAAATAATTTTGTGTAGACTTGTCATTTCACATGTTGAAGAATAATGTATATCCAGGCAGGCCCTTTAAACTGTAATTCCTTTATCTTGGAATAACTAATTGGCTGTCTGAATGACTATCAAATGTGTGTGCTAATTGATAATTATCTGAAGGTTAATAGGTAATAAAAGCTTTCTTAACCCCACCCCTCACCACTGCTAGGTATTTGAAGAGGATGCATTGAGCTGGGAAGACAAATTGAATCGTATCATGGCTCTCTTTGATGTATGGATTGATGTCCAGAGACGGTGGGTCTACCTAGAGGGAATCTTTACTGGAAGTGCTGATATCAAGCATCTTCTGCCAGTGGAAACTCAAAGATTCCAAAGGTGTGCTTCTGATAATGAGATTCTTTGTTTCTGGTAGTTATTGTATTTCTCTGTAATTTAAAGCTCAACTGTTTCTTATTTGACTTGCAGCATCAGTACAGAGTTTTTGGCTCTGATGAAAAAAGTATCCAAATCTCCCCTTGTGATGGATGTTCTTAACATCCAAGGTGTACAGAGGTCTCTGGAGAGATTGGCAGACTTGCTTGGAAAGATCCAAAAGGCACTAGGAGAATACCTGGAAAGAGAGAGATCATCCTTCCCCAGGTAAGATATTTGAATGTCCCCCCCTTTTTTTTTATTTTTTGACACAGTATTACTTAAATCCCCTCACTGATTATAGTCTCTCATTACCCTTTTAGGCATTTCATTGCCAGTAAGTGCATCAGATCTCCTTCAGATGATCATTCAATTGAATAATGTTGTTCCTTAAATCTTTTTTAACTAGGGGCTCAAAACATGTTAGCTGATTAATGCTCTACCTTTAAAAGCAATCTAAGCTTGTCTAGCAGTTACCTTAAAAGGAGGGTCACTAATTTTTCAGAAGTATATATGGGATGACAGTTTGGGGAGCAGCAGAATATGAAAGAAGCTTATCACTGGTCTGATATTGGAAGTAATTTTTCTTCATTTTAGATCATTAGTACTAATGTGGGAATGTTTGTGCCACCAGAATTGGGTTATAGACACCATAATTCTAAATAATTAATCTAAACTATAACTGTGTGGCAGCTTTATAGTTCTAAGGATTCAATGTAAGTGGGTGGGGAGAGAATGAACTTCATTGTTACAGATTAAGCAGACACTTTGTAATTTTTAGTTTCTTAGTGTCAGTGTAATATGTTTGAGTATTAATATTGTGTAGGCACCTCAGCAGTAATTGACAATGCTCCCTTACCACTGCTCTGGGTTTTTGTGTGACTTCTGATGTGTGCTGAGGTCTGGCTCTCTCCTGGAAAGGCAGATTTTCCATGAAGAGCAGGGGGCCCAAGAACAATAGTCCCAGAAGAGAAAGTATTGTGGGGAATGGCAGATAAGATGTGAAAAGCAGCAGCCACCTGGTTTCCACTCTAAAGGGCCCTTGGTCCTTTTGCCTCTCTCCTTTCCATTCCCCACAAATGTATATCTTCCCAGGATCCATGTTAGATTGCCTTTGCCCACATTTAAGTGGTTAAACTAAAGATGAATTCTTTACCGTTAATGTTAGGTTCTACTTCGTTGGTGACGAAGATTTGCTAGAGATCATCGGAAACAGCAAGAATGTAGCTAAACTGCAGAAGCATTTCAAGAAGATGTTTGCTGGAGTTTCTAGCATCATCCTAAATGAGGATAACTCTGTTGTTCTGGGCATCTCATCACGTGAAGGAGAAGAGGTAGTTGAGATTGCGTTTTACATTTCACAAACATGGGCAGTACCATTGCTGCAGATCTTAAATCATATTTTCATTTTTTCAGGTGATGTTTAAGAGTCCGGTGTCAATCACAGAGCATCCTAAAATCAATGAGTGGCTCACGTTAGTGGAGAAGGAAATGCGGGTCACCCTAGCCAAACTACTTGCCGAGTCCGTTACAGAGGTGGAGATCTTTGGGAAAGCAACTTCGATAGATCCAACTACCTATATCACTTGGATCGACAAATATCAGGTATCTTTAAAACTAGAAGCGCTTCAGATTGGAGGGGTGATGTGCCTAATGATCAATTTGTTTTAATCATTGTAAATTTATTTTCTTTCAGGCACAGCTGGTTGTTTTGTCAGCCCAGATAGCCTGGTCTGAGAATGTAGAGGCCGCGCTAAGTGCCGTTGGAGGTGGAGGTGACTCTGCTTCTCTGCAGTCTGTGCTGACTAATGTTGAAGTTACTCTGAATGTGTTGGCAGACTCTGTGCTGATGGAACAGCCCCCACTCCGCAGGAGGAAGTTGGAACACTTGGTGAGTGTGTGCCTTGTGTAACACATGCCCCACCCAAGCCCCTGGCAAGCACATGAAAGTTAACTACAATAAATCCAGTGAGGAAACTTAGAAAATGCTCAAGATGATTGAATAGTTTGGAAACGGGAAGGAAAAATCTGCATTAGCTAACCATAGTACAAGAAGAAGATGGGATCATGTGGGCTAGGTACTTGAAGGGACTTTGGGAAGAAAACGAAAGCAGTGTGGCCTAGTGGAAAGAACACGGGACCTGGGTTCTAATTTCGGCTCCGCTGTTTGTCTGCTGTGTCACCTTGGGCAAGTTACTTCCCGGTGCCTTGGTTACCTCATTTGTAAAATGGGGATTAAGACCGTGAACCTCATGTGGGAGGTGGACTGTGTCCAACCTTATATCTACCCCAGCACTTATACCTTTAAGTGCCTAACTTATAGTAAGCACTCAAATACCTTTTCCAAAAAAAAAAAAAAACTAAAAAGGCAAAAAACCCGAAACTGGTAACTCCATTTCTGTACCTCCCACCCAAGTAAATGGCTGCTTGGGTGGTCCTCAAGGATGCATATAATAATAATGATAGTAATAATAGTAATGGCATTTATTAAGCGCTTACTATGTACAAAGTGCTGGGGAGGTTACAAGGTGATCAGGCTGTCCCACGGGGGGCTCACAGTCTTAATCCCCATTTTACAGAGAAGTTAAGTGACTTTCCCAAAGTCACACAGCTGACAATTGGCGGAGCCAGGATTTGAACCCATGACCTCTGACTCCAAAGCCCATGCTCTTTCCACTGAGCCACGCTGCTGAGCTGCAGGGGGTGCCTCATTCCACCTGCGAGCCAAGGGGAGAGTTTAGAAGATTGCACCTCATGACACTCATTTGCTCTCGGTCTTAAGTGCCTCAGTTGTTTTCAATTGTGTCTTTTCACAGGATGCTTAATGCTGAGTTAATTTTTGTCTCATTTTTTTTTTTAGATCACAGAATTAGTGCACCAAAGAGATGTTACAAGATCATTGATCAAAAGCAAGATTGACAATTCTAAATCCTTCGAGTGGCTTAGCCAGATGCGATTCTACTTTGATCCTAAGCAAACTGATGTTCTGCAGCAGCTGTCTATTCAAATGGCAAATGCCAAATTTAATTATGGGTTTGAGTACCTTGGAGTTCAGGATAAACTAGTGCAGACACCTCTTACTGACCGTTGCTACCTGACAATGACACAAGCCTTAGAGGCAAGGCTTGGGGGATCTCCATTTGGTAAGTTGTCAAATACGTGGTGGGGAAAGGAGGGTAGCTTAAAAAATATTCTCACTTGGTGAAGTGAAACAAACTGGAAAAATGGCAACTAGACTTTCACATCATCAGATTGCATTCCTCAGTGACATTGCCCAGAGTAGATGATTTTTAAAGCCGTAAATTCATGCTATTGAAAATTCCCAATAACTATTAACTTTCATTTAAAACTAAATTAATCTCTGATTCTTTAATGCTAGCAAAAATGTGCCAGTTTGATACTGGGTGTTGGAAATCTAAAAGCATTTCTTTTTAAAAACATAGGGCCTGCTGGGACTGGTAAAACAGAGTCAGTCAAGGCACTTGGGCACCAGCTTGGACGATTTGTTTTGGTTTTCAACTGCGATGAAACATTTGACTTTCAGGTACAGTAAACTTTTCATTTGAAGTTCAGTCATTCAGAATGTTCAGTTTTAGCATCTCATATTATGGAAATATTTTGGTGACTCCAAAGAGATTTCTATAGCTAACATAATGGAGAAAAACTTTCGAGACCTGCAAATATAAGAGCTAGCAGTTTTTTATTGGGCAGAGAGCAGAGCAGGGAGTTTACCAATACTATTTCTGTTCTTCTCAAAAAAACACCGACAGTGTTTACAAAGTGACTTGTATTTTTCCTTTTTTTAGGCAATGGGACGTATCTTTGTGGGACTTTGTCAAGTAGGTGCATGGGGCTGCTTCGATGAGTTCAACAGACTGGAAGAGCGTATGTTGTCTGCCGTTTCTCAGCAAGTTCAGTGCATCCAAGAAGCCCTACGAGAACATTCCAATCCAAACTACGAGAGGAGTAAGAAACCTCATTGTTAAACACCCTTTTCTTTTCTAAAGACATATTAATGTAGATTTATTCGTAATGTTTCTTCGTATCATGAACTAAATCAGAGTAAAAGGTGTGGAAAAAATCAGTAGGCCAGTAAACAGCAATTGAGAAAGTTTTAAGCTGCCAGAAAAATTAACAGAGCATGAAGGACTGGAGTCAGGGGGTGTCTACTGAAAATTTTGGGGGGAAGTGTTTTAGTTTGAAGTATAAGCTACACTAGAACAAGGGTGTATAGTTTATTTTGAGCATTTGGAGTGCTGCACATAATGTCTTCCTGATCATCAGTAGAAGAGTGGGGATTAAATGGCCAAAGTGCAGTAACTTCCTCAAGTTAGTACAGGGCTCTGCACACCATAAACACTCTAAGTATCATTGATTGGTTGATCATATCTAGTGCCAAGCCATCTGTGGATGTATTTAGTAATCCCTGGTATGCAGCAGTCTCTAAGAGCAGTGGTGCATAGGGGTTACGGACAGCTGGCTTAGAAGCAGGAAGACACCACTGTAGGTGACAATGACTGCATTTTAGTTCTGGCCTGCAAATCTGCTTACCTGGTTACCAGCTTAACACTCTACTAGGTAGTCTACCAAGTTAAGACCTAGTGCCATGGTCTTTTTGGTAATGAATGAATTTAAACATCTCCATATCAAGTTACCCTGAATACCTCTTTTCTACCATAACACTAGTGGGGATTTGCCTTATGTTTTTTAGAACTCTTTTCAAATAGTATTTTTCCATTTTGTTCATTTATCTCAACTTCAAGTTATTTTCTGCCAGAATCTGAAAATATAAACCAATAATGCTTCAAACTGGAGTAGCAGTAATTGCAGGCTTTTTGTACTTGTTACTGGCAGGTAATCAAAGCTGAAGTTCTTATTTGTTCTTTTTGAACTTAGATTTTAACTGTGGCACCAGTTTTACTCTGATGCAGATAAATATTAAGTACTAAAGCATAGACACAGCAAAATGAGATATTTTACCCAAATGCAGGTGGTGGGAATTAAGTTCTGCTTATTCTGTAATTCAGTTGTGCAGTGGAATTCTTATGGGGAAAGAAGATGAGATGAGGAGTGGTTGGAAAGCGGAGAGTAGGTACTCTTAATGTCATTACCACGCCAAAAAAGTAGGAATGAAAGTTTAAGGAAGTGAGGCTAACTGATTAGCAAAATCAATAGGAGGCATGATTGGCAATCATCAGCTGTACTGAAAAGCCATAGGGTTTAGGATTTCTCCCCGAGATAGCACTGGTCAGGATCCAACTGTGTCTTTCCCCTGGATTTTCCTATGCCAGTTTTGGGGAGGGCGGTAGTTAGCATCCCTGCTTCTTAATAATTTATATGGAGCTAAAAGCTCATTTTTTGCTATTTTTCAGCTTCTGCACCTATCACTTGTGAGCTGCTCAACAAACAGGTCAAAGTGAGCCCAGATATGGCTATCTTCATTACCATGAATCCTGGCTATGCAGGTAGATCGAATCTTCCAGACAACTTGAAGAAGCTGTTTCGAAGTTTGGCAATGACGAAGCCAGATCGCCAGTTGATTGCCCAAGTCATGTTGTATTCTCAGGGCTTTCGCACGGCTGAAGTACTTGCCAACAAGATTGTGCCATTTTTTAAGTGAGTACTTGTCATGTAATAAGTGCTGTGAACTTAGCAGTTATTTTTCAAAAATTCCACTTTTTGATTTCATGATTGTTTCCACATAATTGAACCGTCAGGTATTTTATCCAGCGAGAACCAGATGCATACAGCTGCTTTGCATTTAGATTTTAGGTAACTGAAAAAATTTTCTGCCATTTTGCAGGCTGTGTGATGAACAATTATCTTCTCAAAGCCATTATGACTTTGGCCTGAGAGCTCTGAAGAGTGTCTTGGTGAGTGCAGGAAATGTGAAGAGGGAGAGAATTCAGAAGATAAAGCGCGAGAAAGAAGAACGGGGTGAAGTGGTTGATGAAGGAGAAATTGCTGAAAACCTACCAGAGCAAGAGGTTCGTACAGAATGTGTTATCTCTTACAGTACTCAAAGCTACTGTCAGATGCCAGTGCACCGTTTGGTTAGTGCTTAGTCCCAATTTGTTTTTTGTATATGTATGTGTATGATGATCACAGAACCTTGCCTTTTCTTCTTTGTTGAGGCCTCTTGTTTGGATGTTGACTAGGTGAAATATGCAGGAATAAGTTGACTATTTTCTGATATGTACCATCCAAGTAAATTGGAATGGTGAGCTAAAAAATGAATGATCATGGTACAGTGATACGTACCCTTTTATTTATTTCCCCCCCTGCAACAGATCCTAATCCAGAGTGTTTGTGAGACCATGGTACCAAAACTGGTTGCAGAAGACATTCCACTGTTGTTCAGTCTTTTGTCTGATGTATTCCCCGGAGTTCAGTATCATCGTGGTGAAATGACTGCTCTGCGAGAGGAACTCAAGAAAGTGTGCCAGGAAATGTACCTAACCTACGGTGATGGAGAAGAAGTTGGTGGAATGTGGGTTGAGAAGGTAATTGGAAAGTCTTCACTATTGGTACCTCACTAGATCACTTGAATAATATATATGAAATCAATCCATCAGTGGTATTGAGTGCTTACCATGTGCAGAGCACTGTACTAAGCACTTGGGGGAGTTCAGTACAACAGTTGGTAGATATATCCCTTCCCTAGAAAGTGTTTACAGTCTCAAGAGATGTGACACTATGTACTAGGTGGCTTCTGGTTTTCTTTTTGGACTATTTCCCATCCCATTCTTCAGGCTCAGTCCTTGAAAAGCCTTGGTTCATGCCCAAATTGGACTTCACTGTTTCAAAATAGAAAATACTCAGCACACTGAAATTGAGTGCAGCCTCTTGGGCTAAGATTTTTGTACTAAATAAATATATTGGCTTCGTTTGACGTAGGTTCTTCAGCTCTATCAGATCACCCAAATCAATCATGGCTTGATGATGGTGGGGCCTTCAGGAAGTGGAAAGAGTATGGCTTGGCGAGTTCTTCTAAAAGCTCTGGAGAGATTGGAAGGGGTGGAAGGGGTTGCTCACATTATTGATCCAAAGGCGATCAGCAAAGATCACCTGTATGGTACCCTGGATCCAAATACTAGAGAATGGACAGATGGCTTGTTCACACATGTCCTGAGAAAGTAAGTATTGGTGTCATAACTTACTGATTCCAAATCTAGTGGCATTCTAGACTGTGGTTCTCCAATAGCCAGACCAAGTAACCAGGAAGGTCACGTGAGAGGTAGATAGCATGGCTTAATGAAAAGAGCATCAAACTGGGCACTTTTATCCAAGGTCCACCTCTGACTTGTGTGACCTTGGGGAACCAATTTTCATGCCTCAGTTTCCTCATCTAAAAATTGGGATAAGATACCTGCCTTCCTTGCTTATCGGAGACTGAGTCCTGCATGGGACAGAGACTGTCTAATGTGGCTACCAATCAACCTACGAATCAGGCAAAAACTCCCCACCCTGGGCTTCAAGGCTGTCCATCAACTCGGCCCCTCCTACCTCACCTCCCTTCTTTCCTTCTACAGCCCAGCCCACACCCTCCGCTCCTCTGCCGCTAATCTCCTCACCGTGCCTCGTTCTCACCTGTCTCGCCATCAGCCCCCAGCCCATGTCCTCCCCCTGGCCTGGAATGCCCTCCCTCTGCACATCTGCCAAGCTAGCTCTCTTCCTCCCTTCAAAGCCCTACTGAGAGCTCACCTCCTCCAGAAGGCCTTCCCAGACTGAGCCCCCCCTCCTTCCTCTCCCCCTCGTCCCCCTCTCCATCCCCCCATCTTACCTCCTTCCCTTCCCCATACCACCTGTATATATGGATATATGTTTGTACATATTTATTACTCTATTTATTTGCACATATTTTATTTTGTTAATATGTTTTGTTTTGTTGTCTGTCTCCCCCTTCTAGACTGTGAGCAAGCTGTTGGATAGGGACCATCTCTAATGTTTACAACTTGTACTTCCCAAGCGCTTAGTATAGTGCTTTGCACACAGTAAGCGCTCAATAAATACGATTGAATGAATGAATCTACCTCAATGTTTAACACAGTGTTTGACACAAAGTGCACAATAAGCCATAGTTAGTTAATTATAGTATGTGCCAGAGAAAGGATTCAGGAAATGGTTAAAGCAAGGTTTAAAAAAAAAAACACAAAAAACTAACATCACTTGTATGCCTTCGTTATAACTTAGGATCATAGACAATGTTAGAGGTGAATTGCAGAAGCGGCAGTGGATCATCTTTGATGGAGATGTAGATCCTGAGTGGGTTGAAAACTTAAACTCTGTCCTGGATGACAATAAACTTCTGACTCTGCCAAATGGAGAACGTCTCAGCCTTCCACCAAATGTAAATGGTTTCCTTTCATTTTTATCGCCAGTATTATTTCCTATAGGTAGCTGAAACTTGTCAACAGAAAGACTACTTAATATCAATTTGTAGATAACTGCCTTTAAACTTGTTAATCTGTTCATTAAGGAATGAGTTGGTATCATAAATGTTCTGATTATTCTTTACCTTCCTTTGGATTGTTAGTGTTATTTGAAGATAATAGTACTTGATGCCTATATATCATCTTTATTTGGAGAGGACACTACTGATGGTGATTGGTAACAAATTCAAACAAAACAGATAAATTAAGCTTTTACAGAAGGTTTTAGATGCCAAACCAGTTCCAGAAACAGATCATCCCTTACTTGCCACAGGCACCTAAATTGAATGCCAGATCAGTCAGCAAGTAATGTGGGAGCTCCACCAAGTAGAGTGCCAGTTCCTAGAAAAGGTCTAGAACTAGTTTCTGTGGTCCCCGGAAAAACTAACAAGCATTTGTGTGAGTCTCAAAGGTGTAAGGAGAGGTGCCTCTCAGTTCTTCAGAGCCTACCCTCAGTTCTGCCTAGTCAGAGCCAGGATTTGATAGTTCATGTCACTACTTCAGACAATTGAGAGGAATATCACAAATGCTTCTCTCAAAAAGAAAATATCTCCAGTGAAGTTTTGGAAGCCTCAGAAACTTCCTCTGGGTTCCTTTCACGTGGTCCAAGCTGGTTACTGGATTCTGGAGAACGCCCATGTACAGCCCAACAAGAGCAGCACTGATAATGAAAGGTTTCAGATGTTACCAACCTTATTCTCTGCAAACTTGTGTGAAATGGGCCTAGACTATTTGGAGAAAGGTGAAAAGTGAAATTATTTTAAGCCTGTCTCAAAACCCTTAGGTTTTTTGTTTTGTTTTAGTAGAACTTCCCTTTTCAGATAAAGTGCTATAACTGTGGTTTAAAGGCTTAAAAAAGTACAACTCATTACACCTGTTGATTATATATTTATATATATAATATGTATTATTTTTCTACTTACAGGTGCGAATTATGTTTGAAGTCCAGGATTTGAAATATGCAACTCTGGCTACAGTTTCAAGATGTGGAATGGTCTGGTTTAGTGAAGACGTTCTGAGTACTGACATGATATTCAATAATTTCCTGGCCAGACTGCGAAGTATTCCCTTGGATGAGGGTGAAGATGAAGCACAGCGAAGACGGAAGGGCAAGGAAGATGAAGGGGAAGAAGCTGCTTCCCCAATGTTACAGGTATGACCTTGAGCATCTTATAAAAGCTAGCTAGTTAGAGACTCGGGGTTGAAAGATGCACGGGACTATTTCTAAAGCAGTAATGACCGAAGGAAATTGCATATTGTAAAATTCAGGCATCATCAAAAATTTTTTCTGCTAGGGATCTTCCAGGCAGTTGATGACCATGGTGAAAGAATAAATATCTCTCCATTCTCTCACAGATCCAGAGGGATGCAGCGACGATTATGCAGCCGTACTTCACTTCCAACGGACTGGTCACTAAAGCTCTCGAGCATGCCTTCAAGTTGGAGCACATCATGGATCTCACCCGTTTGCGCTGTCTCGGATCGCTCTTCTCCATGCTGCATCAGGCTTGCCGCAACGTAGCCCAGTACAATTCTAATCATCCAGACTTTCCTATGCAGATCGATCAACTAGAACGTTACATCCAGGTAAAAAAAAGAAAAAAATTGTCTCGAGCCATCCTGAAACTCGTAAGCAAAGTGGTTTCTAGGTATAGCTCTAAAAGAAACTTACCACTGAGTGACATTTTTTTCTTTGAGAAACATCATTTGTGTGAATTTTTCATTCCTCTTCCAACAGCGGTACCTAGTTTACGCAATACTGTGGTCATTGTCCGGAGATAGCCGCCTGAAAATGAGAGCCGAGTTGGGTGAATACATCAGGAGAATTACTACTGTGCCACTGCCAACTGCACCCAATATACCCATAATTGATTATGAGGTTTGTAAAGTCTTCTCCGTTTAAAAATACTTTGTTCAAAGCTGAGGTAGCGCTCTGATGCTTTATGGAAAATTAGTCAAAATCAGCCTAGACATCATAAAACTGGGAAGTTAAACATTAATCAGCTCAGTTCCTCTGTTGAACTGGCATAATAGCTACACTTTTACTATAGAATAAACTTAGGAAAGCAGTGTAGCCTAGTGGAGAGAGCAGGGTTCTGATTTTGGCTCCTCCACTTTTTCAATCAGATTTATTGAATGCCTAGTATGTGCAGAGCAGTGTACTAAGCGCTTGGAAGAGTTCAGTGTAACAGAGTTGGTAGTTATGTTCCCTGTCCATAACGAGCTTACAGTCTAGAGCCACTTGTCTGCTGTGTGACCTTGGGCAAGTCACTTAACTTCTCTGTGCCTATGATTGAATGAATGAACAAATACCAGGCCCTTCAATACTAAATCAGGTAGCTCTGTGTCTGTACTTGTAGTAAATTGCATTTTAGTCAGACTTGGTAATTAAAAGAACCATACAAAAACAGAAGTGTCATTAGTTACTCTGGTTAAGAGCTAACTTCAGATTCTTTTTTATAGGTTTCTATTAGTGGAGAATGGGCACCATGGCAATCCAAGGTTCCTCAGATTGAAGTAGAGACCCACAAAGTTGCTGCTCCTGATGTTGTTGTACCAACATTAGATACAGTCCGTCACGAAGCCCTCTTGTATACCTGGTTAGCAGAACACAAGCCCTTGGTCCTGTGTGGCCCACCAGGTTCCGGAAAGACTATGACTCTCTTTAGCGCTCTCAGAGCCCTACCTGATATGGAGGTAAAACTTATAGGCCACTACCAAGTTAAATATTAGAAATGCAGTCATTTTCAGACATTTACCTTCTCCTTCGCTTTCCCTCCTCTAGGTTGTCGGACTTAACTTTTCAAGTGCTACAACTCCAGAGCTACTCCTAAAAACATTTGATCACTACTGTGAGTACAGGCGAACTCCAAATGGAGTAGTGTTGGCTCCTGTTCAGCTTGGAAAGTGGCTAGTATTGTTCTGTGATGAAATTAACTTGCCAGATATGGATAAGTACGGCACTCAGAGAGTCATATCCTTTATCAGACAGGTTTGTTTGCTTCTCAAAATAAAGGCACAAAAAATTGAGACTCTGCAATTTTATTCCCTCCTAATATTCTGCTTTCCTCCTTCAGATGGTAGAACATGGGGGCTTCTATCGCACGTCAGATCAGACGTGGGTGAAACTAGAGAGAATTCAGTTTGTTGGAGCTTGCAATCCTCCTACTGATCCTGGACGAAAGCCCCTTTCTCACAGGTAATGCATTTATAAACTAGGCTCCTTTTTCTGCCAAGTTCTTCATGTTCTCCATTAAACTTCCTTTAATCAGTCAGTAGATAATAAATGCCTGTGTGCGCAGAGAACTGTACTAAATACTTGGGAAAGTACAGTAGACCCAGGGGACAAGGTCCCTGTCTGCAAGGAGTTTGCAATCTGAGGCTGATGGGAAGATGTGCTAAAATAATACATAAAACGTGTCCTGAAGTGCAGTGGGAGATTATTAGTGCAAAAGTACATCTTTCCAGTTAGCATATTAGCAACTTGGGGAGAAGAAAATATGGTAAAGTTTTTTGTTTTTTGGAGAAGATAGTATTTCAGACATTTTCCCTGCCTACAACGAGTTTACAAACTAGACGGGGAGACAAGCATTAAATGACAGATATGTACATAAGTGCTGAGGAGCTGGGAGGGGCGGAATGAATAAAGGGAGCAAATCAGGGCGATGCAAAGGGGAGTATGAAAAGAGGAAGAGGGAGGTTAGTCTTGGAAGACTTCTTGGAGGAGGTATGCCTTTAATAAGGCTTTGAAAGTTGGAGAGTAATTGTCTGCCAGATATTCATTCATTCAGTCATTCATTCAGTCGTATTTATTGAGCGCTTACTGTGTGCAGAGCACTGTACTAAGCGTTTGGGAAGTACAAGTCGGCAACATATAGAGACGGTCCCTACCCAACAACGGGCTCACAATCTAGAAGGGGGAGACAGACAGCAAAACAAAACGTGGTCAGGTGTCAAGTCGTCAGAATAAATAGAAGTAAAGTTCGATGCACATCATTGACAAAATAGAATAGTAAATATGTACAAGTTAAATAGAGTAATAAGTCTGTTCAAACATATATACAGGTACTCTGGGGAGGGGAAGGAGGTAGGGTGGGGGGGATGGGGGGGAGAGGAAAAGGGGGGCTCAGTCTGGGAAGGCCTCCTGGAGGAGGTGAGCTCTCAGTAGGGCTTTGAAGGGAGGAAGAGAGCTAGCTTGGCGGATGTGTGGATGGAGGGCATTCCAGGTCATGGGGAGGATGTGGGCCGGCGGCAGGACAGGCGAGAATGAGGCCTGGTGAGGAGGTTAGCGGCAGAGGAGTGGAGGGTGCAGACTGGGCTGTAGAAGGAGAGAAGGGAGGTGAGGTAGGAGGGGGCGAGGTGATGGACAGCCTTGAAGCCGAGAGTGAGGCGTTTTTGCCTGATGCGTGGGTTGATTGGTAGCCACTGGAGATTTTTGAGGAGGGGAGTAACATGCCCGGAGCGTTTCTGCACAAAGACGATCTGGGCAGGAGGAGGAAGGGTGTTCCAGGCCAGAGGGGAGAGAGGTTCTAAATTGTCTTCCTTTCTGATTCTTAGAGGAAAGCCTTTTGTCTCTATTTTTTTCTTCCCCTTCTCCCCACCCACAGATTTTTGCGTCACGTACCGGTAGTATATGTGGATTATCCTGGGCCTGCTTCCCTGACTCAGATATATGGCACATTCAATCGTGCAATGTTGAGGCTAATTCCATCACTTCGCACATATGCAGAACCTCTTACTGCAGCTATGGTAGAGTTCTACACAATGTCTCAGGTACTTTAGTTTTGAATTTTTCACTTGATACCTATTTCCTAACCAGCTAGTAGGCAACTTTGAGAAGTATATTGTCTCAATCCAGTGTATTTTGGGGAAAAGGACTGTTTGGGGTTTTTGGCTTTTTGAGACTTGATAATAGCAACTAGTTTGAATTGTGCTATTATGACCTGTGCCACATACCCAAGAAAAATTATCTATATAATATTACTGAGATATTTTTATCCATCTGTAACTGTTTAATGCTCATTCTTTTTCAGGAGAGATTCACTCAAGACACCCAACCTCATTATATCTATTCTCCTCGAGAAATGACCAGATGGGTGAGGGGTATCTTTGAAGCATTAAGACCTTTAGAGACATTACCAGTTGAAGGGCTTATAAGGATCTGGGCTCATGAAGCCCTCCGCCTCTTCCAGGACAGGTAAATAAATAAGAGTCTGCTGATGGGATTAAGACCTATTGACGTAATATTTGGAGATCTAGTTGATTGAATTTAGTAGAATATTATTTAGTCAAAGAATGAATGTTCCAGTAAGGGACATCAACTTTTTCCTTACCCAGTTTCCAGAACACTCTCCTTGGCAGAGAATGCTTATGGAGGTAGAGTAGATGGTAGGCATGATGTGCTGCTTCCTAACATTCATCTCAACCACTAAAACATTCATTGCCATTTGATATATGATTTTCAAGTGTGCTCCAAGTTCACCTTCTGCTTCCAGTGAGTTCATACATCATGTCCTCCTCTGCTTCCCACCCCGCAACTGTGAGAGTTTCTCAAGGTTCAGTTCTGGTTCCCCTTCTAGTCTCCATGTATACCTACTCCCTTGGAGAACTCATTCGCTCTCATTCAAGTACCATTTCTATGTGGATGGTTCCCAGATCTACCTCTCCAGCCCCAACCTCTCTCCTCTCTAGTTTTGCATTTTCTTCTGCCTTCAAGGACGTGGTTGAGGCTGGAGAGGTGGATGTCCTGCTATCTCCTCAAATGAAACATGTCCAAAACCGAACTCCTCATTCCCTCCCAAACCTTGTCCTCCCTGAAATTTCCCCATCACTGAAGGCAACATCACTATCCTCCCTCTCAAAAACCTGTAACCATGGCATTATTTTCAACTCATCTCCCTCATTCGACCTGCATATTCAGTCTGTCATTAGGAAAGAGGGGGGGTTTATAATAAAATTCTAAATAATGCCATCAAAGAGTTGAGGTCAAGAAAGGATAATCATTGCTACAGCTGCATTCATATAACCCAATACTTTAGGGACGATGGCGGGTGTTTTTAAGCAAAGTATGCTGCCTTTTTTTTTTTTTAAAGACTTGTGGAAGATGAGGAAAGACGTTGGACTGATGAAAATATTGATATGGTAGCCCTAAAGCATTTCCCCAACATTGACAAGGAGAAAGCTATGAACAGACCCATCTTATACAGTAATTGGCTGTCAAAGGTAAATTGCATGTAACTCCTGAATTAATTTGTCCAACACTTAATGGTTAAGCTTTGACTTCCTTTATATTAAGAACTTTTTGTCCTAAGATTTTTTTTTTTAAACAGCGTGACTTAATGGAAAGAGCACAGGCCTAGGACTAAAAGGACATGAGTTCTAGTCCCAGCCCCACCATTCCCATTCCCACCATTCCATAGAGAAACAGCATGGCTCAGTGGAAAGAGCATGGGCTTTGGAGTCAGAGGTCAAGGGTTCTAATCCCGGCTCCGCCAATTGTCAGCTGTGTGACTTTGGGGAAGTCACTTAACTTTTCTGGGCCTCAGTTACCTCATCTGTAAAATGAGGATTAAGACTGTGAGCCCCTCATGGGACAACCTGATCACCTTGTAACCTCCCCAGTGCTTAGAACAGTGCTTTGCACATAGTAAGCACTTAATAAATGCCATTATTATTATTATTATTATTCCCCTGCTATGTAACTTTGGGCAAGTTACTCCTTTCTCCCTCGGGTTTTGTCATCTTTAAAATAGGGGTTAAACACCTCTTCTCCCTCAGTTTAGATTCGGAGCCCTGAGTCGGACAAGGACCTGGGTCCACCTGATTATATTGTATCTACTCCAGTGTTTAGTACGGTGTTTGACACATAGCAAGCGCTTAACAAATAATTCAATTATTAAGATTTATAAAGCAAATTTTAATTAAATTTCTCCATGAGAAAGAAGGGAAATGATGACGGCAGGTATTAAATAGCATATATTAACACAGGTGGGTAGTCTATAAAGTAAATATCATAAGCGATTCAGTTATAGTGATTGAATCCTCTTTGTTGACACACTGAAGATGGCATTTCCAACAGCAAAGGTTCTGCCACCACTGCTTCTCAAATCACCCTGGGAATTTGTGTCTAATTCAAATAACAGGTTTGGCAGTAGTTCATTTGGTTAGATAATGAGATTAGCATTGGCATGCCTGTTCCTGATTCAAGTGAAGTGCACCTGTTCTTTCAGGATAAGCCATTAACATTTGCCTTTTGAATAATATGTTTTTGTTTGACTGATACTTAGTAATTTCTCCTTATTTCAACTGTTTCTAGGTATAGGGCTTCAACTCTAAGGGATGAGATCTGTTATATAATGTTATATGTATTTTAAGTTCTTTCCATGTTCAAGTGTTGTGCCTTAAAATATTAATTTCCACATGTTAAATATGAGAAGCAATATGGCTTAGTAGAGCACAGGCCTGGAAGACAGAGGATCTGAGTTGTAATCCTGGCCAAACCACTTGCCTGTTATGTGATTTTGAGCAAGTTACTTCTCTGTATCTCAGTTCCCTCATTTGTAAAATGTGGATTCGATATCTGTCCTCCCTCGTACTTAACCTGTGATCCCCATGTGGGATCTGATTATTTTGCATCTACCCCAGGACTTAATGCAGGGCTTGACACATAGTAAGCATTTAACAGATATCACAGTGGTTGGCACATAGTATGTGCCTAACAAATACCATCATTATTATTGTTATTATTATTATTACATTCCTAGTGAGATCTACTGAAATCTTGATTTACTGCTGTCAGGATTTTCTTTCATATAAACCTTATTTAATCAAAGGTACAAAAATCTTGTGCATAAATCAATTTTCTGTAGGATTACATTCCAGTGGATCAGGAGGAGCTAAGAGACTATGTAAAAGCCCGGCTGAAAGTCTTCTATGAAGAAGAACTCGATGTCCCTCTTGTGCTGTTCAATGAAGTTTTAGATCATGTTCTCAGGATTGACAGGTGAGCTTCATTTTTAGGTGAGAGAGGAGTTTAATGCACTTTGACCTCTACTTCATTTGTGCCTAAATTCAAACTGCCTAAGCAGGTTTAAATTTCATCTTTTTTAAAAGTTTAAGGATCAGGATAAATCCTCTCCAATCAGATGGATTTATTGAGTGTTTACTGCATGCAGAGCATTGTTCTAAGTGCTTGGAGGAGTACCATACAACAGAGTGGTTAGATACATCCCCTGCCCACAACAAACTTAGAGTGTACACGAGCCACTCATCACTCCAAAATCCTAAACCAAAATATTAATGTGGGCTTCTAAACAATAAATCCTGTACGGTATGTTCCTATTCAGAGTTCTGCTTTTATATAGCACTTTCCTCATTTACTGAAGGGGAAAATATAAATTTTAATGTCTTCTAAAAGATGGTCCCACCCTTGAATCAGAAAACGTATAGCTCCACAAGCTTTTTAAGCAAATCCTTTTTTTCTTTTTAATTTAAATAAAAGGATCTTCCGTCAACCTCAAGGCCACTTACTGCTTATTGGAGTTAGTGGAGCTGGGAAGACTACCCTTTCTCGCTTCGTTGCCTGGATGAATGGATTAAGTGTCTATCAGATTAAGGTAAGAATAGCTTGAAGCGTGCTATACTTTAAGAAAAGCCACAGACTTTATTTTATTCAAGTGAATATTGCGTTTGTTTAGTGTAGTATTGATGGTACTTATTTGAACACCCTTTGGGTGCTCTGCACTGTGCTAAGTGCTTGGGAAGGTACAACAGAAAAAGACACATTGCCTGCCCTAAAGTAGCATGTATCCTAATCAGTAGCATGTATCCTAATCAGGGAATCAAACTTAAAAATATTTGGGAAATTATAATCCAAATAATTGAAAGTAAAATTAATGATACGTGCATACACCAGTTCTGAGAGTGTATAGAAATACCTCCAGCCTTATCAACCCATCCCTAGTTCTTATGTATCGGGAATTAATTGGGGAAATATTGTTGGAGGAGGATTTTAGGAAGGCCTTGAACAAGTGAAGAGGTGTGGTTTATCAAGAATGGGGAAGGAACAGAATTGCATTCTGGAGGGCATTGTGAGTGAGGAGACAGAGAAAGGAGAGTCACAAGCAAGGTGCCAGTTGCAGGTTTAGTTTGGCAGTCAAAGAGACCAGACCTGTTAAATGGGAAGAATTGGTGGGGAGCCTGCCTCCTCTCTAGGGCCCAAAATGAGCTAACACTGTAAATTTTCATAGGTGCACAGAAAATATACTGGTGAAGACTTCGATGAAGATCTCAGGACTGTGCTGAGACGTTCTGGCTGTAAAAATGAAAAGATAGCATTCATAATGGATGAGTCAAATGTGCTGGACTCTGGATTCCTGGAGCGAATGAACACCCTTCTGGCCAATGGAGAGGTAGCTAAAGGGCATAGCTGTTAAAAAGCTCTAAGAAAGCTTTGTGTAAATTAATGAGCTTTTGTCATTGTGAGATAGGGGGAAAAGTTAGGGATATTTGGAAACCCATCTGTAACTGTGTTAAGGGAGGGGCATCCATCTCATTCTTCTTCCTAACCATTCTGTTGCCATTCTCTGGAGATACAGTATTGGGCTGAATGAACCACCGTGCTGTCACTGACACTTCTTTATTCTTAAGAGTAATAACTGAGGTTTGATTAAATGATAACTTTTATTTTCTTAGGTTCCTGGTCTCTTTGAGGGAGATGAGTATGCCACTCTTATGACTCAGTGTAAAGAAGGAGCACAGAAAGAAGGCTTAATGTTGGATTCTCATGAAGAACTTTATAAGTGGTTCACCAGCCAAGTTATTCGTAATCTCCACGTTGTGTTTACAATGAATCCATCTTCCGAGGGTCTAAAAGACCGAGCTGCCACTTCTCCTGCCCTCTTCAATAGGTAACCTGTTCTGCTCTGAAACTGCTGCAAATATTTAAAAATCTTTGTGTTTCTTGATGAAATGAGAGAACTCCCTGTTGGGTGTTTTTGAGAAAACTGTTACCTCTTTCAGGTGTGTGCTGAACTGGTTTGGTGACTGGTCCACAGAAGCACTCTATCAAGTTGGCAAGGAATTCACCAGTAAAATGGACCTGGAAAAGCCAAACTACATTGTACCAGATTACATGCCTGTTGTCTATGACAAATTGCCCCAACCACCATCACACAGGGAAGCTATAGTGAATAGTTGTGTGTTTGTTCATCAGACTCTCCATCAGGTGCGTTCTATCTTTGGTATTATCAGCAGGGCAAAACAAACCTAAATGTTTTGATATTTAAAATAACTTCAGAAAGAGATTTTTAAAGGGGTTAGTCATGGTAAAACTTAAAAAAAGGATTAACCATACTAGATTAATTATTGAAATTGCAAATGCATTTTTACAAAATTAAAAATATTTTAAATATTTTTTGGTGGGTTTTTTTGTTGTTGCTGCTGCTGCTTTCCATTTTAAAGGCTAATGCTCGTTTGGCCAAACGAGGGGGCAGAACCATGGCAATTACACCACGTCATTATTTGGACTTCATCAACCATTATGCCAACCTTTTCAACGAGAAACGGAGTGAACTGGAGGAACAGCAGATGCATTTGAATGTTGGCCTTAGGAAAATCAAGGAAACCGTTGACCAGGTACAGAGTTTTAAAATGCAATGATAGAGCAACAGAATTCCTTAAAGAAGTTTCAGATGGTTACACTAAGTTCTGTAATGTACTTTTTCAGGTAGAAGAGCTGCGTCGTGACTTGCGAATAAAGAGCCAGGAGTTGGAAGTAAAGAATGCAGCAGCTAATGACAAGCTGAAAAAGATGGTTAAAGATCAGCAAGAAGCTGAAAAGAAAAAGGTAATGTGGTTATTTAGTTTTACTCTTAAAATTGCAGGTCTCTTAATATTTCTGAAACATGCAAAGTTCCAAAACCTAGGGAAGTTAGAGAATGTGTTTTTCAGAAATTGTTCTCAATAAATTAAAGAACAGCCAGCATTTAACTCATCCTGCCTTACAGGTTATGAGCCAAGAAATTCAAGAACAGCTACATAAGCAACAGGAAGTAATTGCAGACAAGCAGATGAGTGTGAAGGAAGATTTAGACAAAGTTGAACCTGCTGTCATTGAGGCTCAGAATGGTACGTAAACACCATAAAATGTTTAACTTGCTAGAAAGAGTGGTTTCAGATAGACGATGCCCATGGTGGGGTTTGGGTAGGTCCAGATTCTGCAGAAAAGCTTCCAAAATGGCCAGCACCAACTGATTTTTTTTTTTTAACAAGGAAACCGTAGATTTGATAAGTTTCTAAAACATATTGCTATGTAGTAAAATTGAGCTTTGCCTTCATCTTTGGAAGCCTATTTCAAAAGAGCCCAAAACTAGCAAACAAATTTGAGTTCACTCAACCATTTTAGTTACCTAAGAAACTACTTTGTGTTCTTTTGTTGTACTGGAAATTTTATATAACATGGTAAAACATAATTCTGCCATATTGCTTATTGATTATGAAATTATTTTCAGTAGTTAAAAATGAGGCAGCAGTCATTCCTTCGCACTTTTCCTTGTGTCCTCCCCTCCCTTGCCAAAATGCACCTTTCCAGCTATAAATTGCTATGTGGAAGTGAGTCAGCAGCATCTCTTTCTAGACCCTATTTTAGTTTTCCTCAGTAATGAAAGGCAAAATTAGCCACCTAGTTCCAAACTTTGGTAGTTATTAGTGAAACTCTTCTCTCCTGATAGCTCTAAGTACACTATTGAGTACTTAATATCTAAAATTTTGAGCGCTTGAAGGAAGCGATCACTTTAAAAAGTGAATTGGAGTGACTTGAGATTCTAGTTCCACCAATTTGAGGGGGATTCCAGTTGTTAAATGTGCTTACCTAGGACATGGGGAAATGGAAACTTGGTTATTACCCAGTGAATTTCATCCACAATTCTGACTGGAGTAATACTAATTATGTGATATTTAAGCCCATAATGCATGCCAAGCACTGTACTAAACTCTGGGATAAAATATAAGCAAATCAGACACAGTCCCTGTCCCACAAAGGGAAGGTTTTTTATTTTATTGAGCGTTTACTGTGTGTAAGCATTGTACTAAGCACTTGGGAGAGTACAGTGCAACAACAGACACATTCTTTGCCCGTGACGAGCTCACAGTCTACAGGGGGGACAAGACATTAATAAGCATAAATAAATTATCTCAGTTTTTACAGAAGAGGAAACTGAGGCACTGAAGTTAAGACGGTTGCCTAAGGTCACAAGGACAAGGGACGTAGTTGGAATTAGAACCCAGGTTTCCTGGCTTCCAGACCTGTGCTCTTTTTTGCTAGGCCACGTGGTCTACATGAATTACATTTCTGGATCACACATCTGGAAATATGCCAGATGGCCAGTTCCCTCCACAACTTTTATGAAAGTAAAGTCATCACATATTCAGTGGCAAGATCCAGTTGTCATAAAGTGCTGTAATAGCTAACAATTAGTTGCACTACAGTAGTACTTCATTGCACCACCCTGGTTTAAAAATTAGTAGAGTTAACTTGCTGGACTGCCTAGCTAGATACTGGTAACTAATTCTAGTGATCTTACATTCTATTTGTTATGGAATATATATGTGTATATACTTGGCTTCTGATTTTTTTATAATGCTGGTGGTGGGTATTCAAAAGGCACTAAGCATTTGAAAGTTTACTGAGTCTAAGCAGATCTTTCTGGGATTGACATTAATAAATTTGAGTCAAAGCTTCAGACCATGATTTTTTAAAATTTCTGTCTTACGGTTTGCTGTCTGTCTTCCTTTCTCCCCCCCCAATCAATACCTTCTCTGCTGCTTTTGCCCCGTCTGGTTTGACTGCTGTCATTTAGCTGTAAAATCAATAAAGAAGCAACACCTGGTAGAGGTCCGATCAATGGCAAATCCACCTGCAGCAGTGAAGCTAGCCCTAGAGTCCATCTGCTTGTTGTTGGGTGAAAGTACAACTGACTGGAAACAGATCCGTTCCATCATTATGAGAGAAAACTTCATCCCAACTATTGTAAACTTTTCCGCTGAAGAGATCAGGTGAATAAATGAAAGAACAGCACTATTGCTGGGAACTGAAAGAAATTGTTCAAAGAAGTTTTGATTTTTAACTATTTCACTGAGCTGAAATTAGTCCACTCTAAATGGTCATCATTGTAATCTTGGGGTAAATTGCCCTGAAGGCAGCTCAATTTGCCAAAACTAAAGGAGAGGAAAGCCACCCCTAGATATTGAAACAAGCTGTTTGTTGTCACTAGGGAGAACTCAAATTTCTTTCCTAAGTTCCCAGCAGTAGTTACATTTTTTTGTCTTGCATGCTGAATACTGTTTTCATCCCCCCCCACCACTAGCTGTGAGCTCTATAAGGAAGCAACATCTTGTTGAAGTAAGAGCAATGGCCAACCCTCCTGCCGCGGTAAAGCTGGCTTTAGAATCTATCTGTCTTCTGTTGGGTGAGGAGACAAATGACTGGAAAAAGATCAGACCAGTTATTCTCAGAGATAATTTCATCAGCAGCATTGTCAACTTTAATATTGAAGAACTAAGGTATTGGTTTTAGTTTATTTTAAACGGTAACTGGGCTAGCACGCTAGTGTATCCACGTCAGTATTTTTGCACCCCATCGAGTATTTGCTGTGTTTTCCGGTTTCCTGTACTAAGTAATGGAACTTTTCTGTTGCAGCGATGCCATAAGAGAGAAGATGAAGAAGAACTATATGTCCAATCCTAGTTACAATTATGAAATTGTAAACCGGGCATCCCTGGCTTGTGGTCCTATGGTAAAGTGGGCAATCGCACAGGTAATTAAGGGATATCCTGGGCACCTACCAATGGAAACGCTACGTACTTTACAATTGGAATCAGGGAGATTCCCCTTTGCTCCCAATAAATGACTGTTGTTTTGTGTGTATTCAACAGCTCAACTATGCAGACATGCTGAAACGAGTAGAACCCCTGCGTAACGAACTGCAGAAGCTGGAAGATGATGCCAAAGACAACCAGCAGAAAGCTAATGAGGTTGAACAGATGATCCGTGATCTTGAGGCTAGCATTGCTCGTTACAAGGAAGAATATGCTGTATTGATATCCGAGGCTCAAGCAATTAAAGCTGACCTGGCTGCCGTGGAGGCCAAAGTATGTTTTTGGAGTTTTAATCCCTGGCCTTTTAAGTTTTAATATTGTCCACTTCCTTCCCCCTCCCACCCCAACTCCTGCCAGCAATTGGCACCAGAAGATATGTAAGGTGAAGGCATGGTTTTTCCATTTTGGTAGAACCAAAAGAATAAATGAAATTTTGTAACAAAATAATACCACATGTCAAAACTCCCAAACATTGAAGCATAAATTCTGCTTTTTATATGGAACTTATTGTAGTCTTTGTAGACTACTTATTGTAGTCTTTGTTGTGGTGGTAGTGTGTTGTTTTAACTCCCAATTATATAATGAATCCTATAATCTTGTGAATATTAGTGATGGATACTTACCAAGTCTCTCTCAGTATATTACCGCTGATATCTTCAATTATCTGGGTCCTTTGACTATAGGTAAACAGAAGTACTGCTCTCCTGAAGAGTCTGTCTGCAGAGCGTGAAAGATGGGAGAAAACGAGTGAAACTTTTAAAAATCAGATGTCTACAATTGCAGGAGATTGCCTGCTGTCAGCTGCATTTATTGCTTATGCTGGTTACTTTGATCAGCAAATGCGCCAGAACTTGTTCACTACTTGGTCCCATCACTTGCAACAAGCAAATATACAGGTAAAAACTCTAAGCTTAGAGTTAAAATGTTATTCTGTTCAATAAAGGAATCTCTTACAAAGAATATTACAACTTGAAAACTAGAGACATAATTCATCCTATTGAGTGTCTCCATGGTCAGCACTTAGGAAAAAAAGTAGCCTCAAAAAGTTTACAATTTACCAGGGGAGCTAAAATTGCTTCCTGTTGTTTGGGAGATTAGAAATAATAAGATCTGTCTTGCAGTTCCGTACAGATATTGCAAGAACAGAATATCTTTCCAATGCTGATGAGCGTCTTCGCTGGCAAGCAAGTTCTTTACCTGCAGATGATTTGTGTACAGAGAATGCAATCATGCTTAAACGGTTTAACAGGTAATTATTTCTGCTTTTCAAAAATTAAGCTGCTGGGGCATGCAAAAACATAAAACTTTGATATCGTGTCATTCCTCCTTTGCTCTTCCAAGGTAATCACAATTTTTGATAGGAGGGAAAAAAGTACCCCAAAATAAAATGGGGAACCCACAGCCCATGTGTACAGGATAGGGAGGTATAAATGGAAGGGCAAACTTCAGGTCACTAGGTCCCCTGCCTCAGGCCTGTGAGTGACTAAACCATCCAAAAGTGATGTTTTCCAGTTGTATTCTTAAAGATCTCCAAGGATGTTCCCATATTTAATCATCCTGACAGTCAGGAAGTTCTTCCTTTATGTCCAACAGTATCTTTGCTAAAATTCAAGCTTGCAGCTCGTGTTCTGTGGGCATGGATAGCTCGTCCTCAATTTCATAAGTGTACGTCCATAAAGACAGTCAGATCACCCCATAGCCATCTCTTTTTTTCCAGGCTAAGCTCTTTGCACCTTTCTTCATATGTCCTATTTCCCAGCCTTTTAATTATATTGTTTTTCCATGTCCATTTTCTCTGTATAAAATGACAGTAACCAAAATTGCCCATAATCTCTGATAATGGTCTGGTTGAAAATCGTTCCTCCTAAATATTAAAAGAAATGGGATCATGTAGCCTAAGGACTGAAAATGAGTCAGTCTTATTACAGTTGATGCTGCCACTTTGGGTTCACAATGCTAAGGCTGTAGCTTTGGAGACCCATACTGCCAACTGGAGAAGGGCCTCGGGGAAGGGCGGGGGCGTGGTTGGTGTTGCTGAGTAGCCACTGAAATTAGGATCAGGCAGAAGAGATTTGTGGCTTGGCTTATTTAAGCTTATTTAAGCCAGAGGTGCCATTTCCACCCTAGGAGTAGGCAGTTGTTGCCTCCATCTTGAGGTATACGTGCCAGGGTTTCTGACCTCTTCTGTTCTACAGAGTCCTTCCCTGGAAGTTATTAAAAATTAAAATACTGCCATCTTCCAGGAATAAAGTTTTAGTCATGTCTAAAGGCTCCTTCTACCACCGTCATTCTTTTATTTCCCTAAAGAGGCAGTTTTAATGTTACTAGATCTCTGATTTCAACTAACAAAGTTAACAGCATGTTCTAGAGCTTTCAATGTTTGCTTGTAATTTTGCTGTCCAGTTTTTGCAAATAAGGTAATTTGGGAAGATATTTTTTCTTTTTCCCTGAAGACGGTGATGATGTAATTGGATATGTAGCCAATTGGGGAATAAAAATGGCTTTTAACACTTCCAAAAATCTGCCCATTCTCCACTATGAATTCTTGTCAAGCCACACTGTAGCTTGGTGACTGCATTAGGCTCCTCCCTGGCTTCCCAATCTCCAACCTCTTCCTCCCCAATCTCTGTTATATACTCCTCATAATCAGCCTGAAGACTCCCCAGCACTTGGCTCCACCTTACTTACCTGCTTCTTCTCCCACTATTCCTCAGCTCACTGTCTTCATTCCACCCAAGCCAAAGCTCTAGCTGCTCCTCACTCTCGACTCCCACTTCCATCCCCTCACTCAAACTGCTCCCTCAAAGGCCCCCACTCCTATCCCCAACTTGGAATTTCCTCTCCCCCTACCTCAAAGGCTACAGCTTTCCCCACATTCCAATCCCACCTCCTCCAATAAGCTTTCCCTTATTAATTTCCCATCATCCTTTCAGATAATTGTAGCTGAAATTCTAAAGAATTACGAGCTTACATCCTCTTTAGCAGTAATGTGCATAAATCTGCTTTATTTTTGGCCTCTGTAGTTGTAAATATAATTATGTTTATCTCTTCCACTAGAGGTTAAGCTCCTTGTGATCAGGGAACATGTCACTTCATTATTCTATACTTCCCAAGCACCTAGTGTAGTGCACCGCACCAAGAAGGTTCTCAACAAATGCTGCTGATACTGCTATTACCATGAAAGCTCCTGAGCTTTCGGCCCAATTTAACCCTTAATTTTTGGACTGTTTAGGTACCCACTGATTATTGATCCTTCTGGACAAGCTACAGAATTCATTATGAATGAGTACAAAGACCGTAAAATCACTCGAACCAGCTTTTTGGATGATGCCTTCAGAAAGAATTTAGAAAGTGCATTGCGGTTTGGAAACCCACTGCTTGTTCAGGTGAGTCAAATCAAAAGCATGGTTCCCCTTCCATATTAGTATCTAACTCCAAAACTAATTTTTGAAAACAGGTAATGGGTAGTTCAAAAAGAATTGTGTATAGAGAGAAGGATATTTGGTTTGAAGGTGAAAACAAGGGGAAAGCTGAACAAGTTCTAGAATTGTGACTTGTCTTCTCTTTAACCCTCCAAATATGAAAGTTTCAAGCCCCAAGTGTTTGCAAGATGGAATTTCTTAAATTGATTATATACTTGATGCGTCATTTTTGATGTGATTCTAAATGCAACTGCTTTCCGCAATATTCCAACATTTATATTTACACTTAGGACGTGGAAAGCTATGACCCAGTTTTGAATCCAGTGCTGAACCGTGAAGTTCGGAGAACAGGTGGTAGAGTGCTCATTACCCTTGGAGACCAGGATATAGACTTGTCACCATCATTTGTCATTTTCCTGTCGACCAGAGATCCAACGGTAAGAAAGGGCAATCTAGGAGGTCTGGCAGTCTGATGATTACCAAGTTAAATGAATATGTGGCACTAAATGTAATTCCAAATATTTTGTAGGTTGAATTCCCACCTGATCTCTGCTCCCGGGTTACATTTGTTAATTTCACGGTCACCCGCAGCAGCCTACAGAGCCAGTGTCTGAATGAGGTTCTGAAAGCAGAGAGACCCGATGTGGATGAAAAACGTTCAGATCTTCTTAAACTTCAAGGTATGTTTCTAAACCTCCTTCATCTTATGACCTCTCTTCTCTACAAACTCACATTTCCTTCTGTCTCCTCAGCATCTCTACCTGGGTGTTCCTCTGGCATGTCAAAGTCAGTATTTTCAAAACTCATCTTCTCTCCCAAATACTCTCCTTTACTGGACTTTCCCATCTTGGTCAACATCACCACCAATTTCATCCCCACCAGTCAAGTCTATAATTTTGGCATTATCCTTTACTCCTTCCTTTCTTTCAGCCCCCGTATTCAGTCTTGTCGCCACATCCTTTTAATTCTTCCTCCACAACATTCCCAAAATCTACCCTTTCCCCTCCATCCAAATAGCTACCACTCTGATCCAGGCACTTGTCAAATCCTAGCTCAGCGTCTGCTGCATCAGCCTCCTTGCTGATCTCCCTATCTCCAGCATCTACCCACTCCAAACCGTACTCCGCTGATGCTTCCAGGGATTGCCCATATCCCTCCGCATCAAGCGGAGAGGCTCTAAGACGTTCAGGAATTGACTTGAAGGCACCCCATCATTCCTCTCAAGCCCCTCTACTCACTGTGCCCCTTTCTTTTGTCTCCCACTGCTGCCTTGTTTCTACCTGGGACTCCCTCCCACTTCATATCCAACAGACCACTACTCTGCCCATTCCCAAAGCCCTTCTGTAAAAACGTCTTGCAGGAGGCTTTCCCCTGTTTATTTTTAATCTCCCCACCTTATATCTCCCACAAACGCCTTTTAAGCACTCTGCCACCTAACTACTCCAAAGCACATATCTTTATAGTAGTTCCTCCTATTTTTATATAATTTATTTTAGTGCCCTTGTCTCCCCTACTAGATCGTAACCCTTGGGGGCAAGGATCTTGTCTACTAATTGTATTATAAGTCTCCCAGGTGCTTAGTACAATGCTCTGAACAGTAGGTGCTCAATAAGTACTATTAATTAAAGTACTTAAACTAAGATGGAATCTAAAAGTCAGTGGGTGTATCTTGTGTGGAAGGATACTAAAAATGTAGCTAATAGCAACAAGTAGGCAGATAGCAATAAACAGGATTATATTGAACCTTAAGGGAATAATGTCTTCCAGTCCTGTTTTCATCCCTTTTGCTTTATTAGAAAATACTGTGATTATACAATGCAAATAGCATAACTAATTCATTTATTTTTCTTCAAGGTGAATTTCAGTTGCGTTTGCGTCAGTTAGAAAAATCTCTGCTACAAGCCCTTAACGAAGTGAAGGGCCGTATTTTGGATGATGACACTATCATAACTACTCTGGAGAACCTTAAGAAGGAGGCAGCTGAGGTTACTCGAAAAGTGGAAGAAACTGATATTGTCATGCAAGAGGTGGAAACTGTATCTCAGCAGTATCTGCCACTTTCCACTGCCTGCAGCAGTATTTATTTTACTATGGAGTCATTGAAACAGGTAAAAATGCGAAGGACCCCTTTGGCTTTTTTACTGTTGCAAATTTCAGACAGTGCTCGGATATTTGGGGGACACATTTTAAATATTTCTTTCCAGAGCCATTTTGACTTGGCTACATACTAGACTTGTAGGTAGTAGTTCATTTATCTCCACTCTACTGGGCACGTGTGTGTTGTATTTTTTTTGTGTGTATGTGTGGTCCTTGTCCTTCATGTTCTTATTCTTGTCCTTCGTATTTGAAGAAGACACTAGTGATGGACTTTGTCTGTGAGTGCGTGTGTAGTTAAAAAGGCTACTCGTGGGACCCTTAAACCATGGCCACTCTGTACACCCAGAAACACTGCTGTTGTGTTCTTCCCACTTATCTGTATTCCCTTACAAAGCTTTTGCTCAAAAAGAGCCACTCCTTTCTTGATAGCAATACAGCATGCTGGTTTTCCCTCAAGAATTGATTTCCAGTTTTCGGCCGATACATAGCATTATCTGAGGCTTTTGTTTCATAGTGTCCTTAAAACATTTGCTCTGTTTCCCAATTTGAGGCCTCCATATAGAAGTTGTTTGGGTATCTTGCTCTTTCTTATTCTCTTCTTGTTTGTCACCCAGCAAAGCTGTGTTTGGATGAGCAAAGCTTGGATGAAAGGGGGACTGTGTTCTAAAACTTAATTGTGACCTTGCCTTGCTATTTGATATTATTTGTGGCCTATAAATGATGCTTATGGAATGGCTCAAGGAGCTAGATGTGGGATCCAGACTTCACAACTAGAGAAAAGATTGGATAGCAGTGAAGCTTATTAGCCTTTTAGTTTGGTCTGGAGTCTTAAACCACATTGCCACCCCATTCAGATAGTCTCCCGAAGGATGTCGTGGTCTTATTGCCTTTTTCTACTTCCTCATCTATCATTGTATCATTGGCTGCTGTGCTGCCTAGGTAACAACATTCTGTGAGCTCTGTAACTCTTTTACCAAAATGATTGTCCGGTTTTGTGTTTGTCTTTCCTGGTGCAGACAGGATACTTCGCCTCAGTTTTCAGCCCGTAATGCCTGGCTGATTCAGTGAAGCAGGTTACAGTCATTTTCATGTCGTGTTAGGTGTGGGTCCCTAGGGCACAGTCATCTGAAAGCAGGAATTCTTGATGGACGATTTCTAGCACTTTGGATGATGCTCCAAGTCTTTTGATTTGGGTTTCCTACAAAAGCATATTGTAACACCTCTGTCCTCCAGCCAGGATAAGTCGAAAGGACCACGCCCAGTAGCCCTCCCTGCTCTACTGTATTGGCGATGAGGAATGGCTCAGACTAGCTACTATTGGCTCCGACCCAACCAGCTGTGCTATCATGGTGTAGTTTTGGATTCTAGATGAAGTTTTCAAGACAGTCAGATTTACAAATAACTTTTCAAAGCCCAAATCTCTAAAACCTGCCATGTATGTTTTCTGATCTGTCGCACTCGCACTCTTCACCTCCCTAAGGAGGAGAGAAGCATTTATGCAGAGCAGATGCCCTCTGTGGCTGGACAAGAGAAATCGTCCCTCCCAGAGTATGGCTTAATCCTGGTTCATCGATGGCTGGGCATAGTGCCTGTAGACTCAGACTCAATATTTGCAAAATAGATTGGATCTTGTAAAGTCCATCTAAAGAAGAGTCAGGCAATTGTCAGAAATGCCTTCCTCCTGTTACCATTATTAAAGTACTTGTAGTTTTAGTGAAGGTCAAAGCAGAATTTCAGTTCAAAATACATTGCATGTACATCTGGATCTCAAGGACCCTTCCGGGCCTAAGTAAAATGTCATTTGTAAGGTGCCAGTTATCTGCAGGGATTAATTTCTTAAACCAGCAATCTTTCAGGAAAGAGAGCTGGCTATTGTTCAGTGATGTGTAATTGCAGGGTCTGATTGTTTGTTTCTCCAGAGGAACAAAGCTCAACTAAGAACATTCCAACTCCTATTAACACAAACCTTGCCCCGCAAAACGAGTTCCAATTATTCATTTCCATTTTGCATGTGGAAACAATGATGAAACTGACCTGTCCAGCTGTAGCAGAACCCATCACTCCTCTTTAACTCCATTAATTTAATTAAACTATAACTTATTTAAAAGGGTGCACAACTCAGGCTGAGAGAGGCAGGTGCCAGGCTCACCTCCCTTGCCTCCAACTCCTGACTCCAGTAACAGGAAAAAAAAAACAGAGCTGCTCTAGGATACCTACGAAGCAGAGAAACAGCAACAGCAGTTTTGGTGCAGTGGAGAGGGGAGTTAGATGAATGTGCATCCCCTAATGTTTGTTTAAATCTTCTTTTCAGATACACTTCTTGTACCAGTACTCACTCCAGTTTTTCCTGGATATTTATCACAATGTCTTGTACGAGAACCCAAATTTGAAGGGGATTACTGATCATACCCAGCGCCTTTCTATCATCACCAAAGATCTCTTCCAGGTACGTACCAAAGAAAAAAAAAATCAAGAATTTCATTTGAAGCTTAATCCATAGAAAACAGTCAGTTGAATGGTGTGTCCTAAACTGCGGTGTATTTTTTCCCCTTTGGTCCACAGGTAGCTTTTAACAGAGTGGCTCGAGGCATGCTGCATCAGGATCACATAACCTTTGCTATGCTTTTAGCAAGAATTAAGCTGAAAGGCACCATTGGGTAAGCATTGCTAGTGCCTCTCAAAGGTGACACATAAAATGACATAAGCTCATTATGGGCAGGGAATGTGCCTGCTAATTGTGTTGTAGTGTACTCTCCCAAGCGCTCACTAAATGCGATTGATTGGTGGCACTGATTGAGGGCTTATTGTGTACTAAGCACTTGGAAGAGTACAGTACAACAGAGTTTGTAGATACGTTCCCTGCCCAAGACAAGCTTACAGTCTAGAGACATACAATAATATAAAAATGCTAGAGATTTGTGAAACACAAATGGATAAATACCAGCTGATGAGTGCTGAGATGATAAAGGGGAATGGAGCAGGTGGAAGATTAATTGAAGGTCAATCTCATTGACTTTTACTAGTAAGCGCTCAATAAATGCCATTATTGTTAATAAATGCTATGGTGAATAATAATAATAATGGCATTTGTTAAGCGCTTACTATGTGCCAAGCACCTTTCTGAGCCCCAGGGTTGATAGGTATAAGCTAATCAGGTTGGACACGCTTATTGTCCCATAAGGGGCATGCAGTCTAAGTATGGCTGCCTACGTTATCTTTTTAGGACTCTTGCTTTTAAGGACCAGGTTAAAAAGAAAAGAAGGAGAAGAAAACTAAGAACTTATCTAACCAGACACTTCATTTTCAGGGAACCTGCCTATGATGCTGAATTCCAACACTTCTTGAGAGGAAAAGAAATTGTACTCAGTACTGGCTCTACCCCAAAAATTAATGGCCTGACAGTAGAGCAGACAGAGGGAATGATGAGACTGAGCTGCCTTCCAGCCTTTAAAGATTTAATTGCAAAGGTTCAAGCAGATGAGGTAATCTTTTTTTTTTTTTTAATTCAATCTAAGTTGAAAATTTTGGCCTTTTCTAGGAAGCAGGCCTGTCTTCACTGAAACAGAATGTACTTGTGAAATCTTGTCAGCTTCCAATATGTTGGCCTCCAAAAAATGAAAATCGCCCTTGCTTTCACTTTTTATCATGGTTGTAATGCATTACCTCTTTTTATTGCAGCAATTCTGCATCTGGTTAGATAGCAGTTCACCAGAACAGACTGTGCCATACCTCTGGACTGAAGAAAAGCCAGCAAGTATGTCTGTCTCTGGGTCCCTTCCTCCGACTTCATATTTCACCCTAAATTCGGACCCATTATCCGAAAAAGAATGCCTTAGTTTTTAAATTACTTTTAAAGCGAGCCTAATCTTACATGCAGACTGACATTGGAGACTGAGCAGAAACTGAAATAATTTCCCCAGGCAGCAGCTAGTAGTTGCTGAAAAGTACTTCGTCATTTGAACAGCGTCTAAGTGTTGAGGAACCAGCGGGATGGTTTCTCTGTTAGACAAGAGTAGTTCCTAGTAATTAAGCTCAAGTGACTTTAGAGTTTTTGTAGCATTTGGGGGAAATTTGCAAGTCTTCTATTGCAAATAAAAATGACTGTGCCTTCAGTTGTCACAAACTGAAGGGGAAAGGTATAGGAGGACCATTCTCTGATCAGTTGAGAGTGAATCAGTTTGTCTGCAAACATACGGTATCTACTAGAAGGACATGCATCAGAATGACAATTCTGTTTTCATTTCAGCTCCTATTGGTCAGGCCATCCATCGCTTGCTTCTGATTCAAGCTTTCCGTCCCGATCGTCTGCTGGCCATGGCTCATATGTTTGTTTCAACCAATCTCGGAGAGTCCTTTATGTCTATTATGGAGCAGCCATTGGATTTGACACACATTGTGGACACTGAGGTAATAGACTCTAGGTCGTGGCCTGTGGCAACCCCAGCTCTTCAGAATGCTGAACAGCCAGTGAATAAGCACCTAGTAAATACCAAAACTATGTACCAAGCCCTATGTTAAGCGCTGGGGTACAAGATAATCAGATCGGATAGTCCCTTTCCCATCTGGTGTTCACAATCTAAGAAGCAGGGAGGCTCTTTACTCTGGAGATTGCTTTGAGCAATTTTCTTAAGGCCTGTAGACTTGGCATCTGTGTATTGCACATCATCTACTCCATCAGGTGTTTGTAGTAGAAAAGTAGGTCCACCTCCATTAGACTGATGAGGGACCTTGACTGCAGGTTTTACTTTTCTATGAAATAGAAATGATTCGTACTCTCTCCTTGTCCCCTTCTTCCTGGCTTCTGAAAGTAAGCTGTAGCTTGTACTGAATGAATACTGAGTGAATACTTACTGTGGACTTCTGAATTTTCAGGTTAAACCAAACACGCCTGTACTCATGTGCTCCGTGCCTGGTTATGATGCTAGTGGCCACGTTGAAGATCTTGCGGCTGAACAAAATACACAGATTACGTCGATTGCAATCGGTGAGCCTGATCTCATTTGGACGTAGAGGAAAAGAACACTCTTATAATGATGCTTCAAAAACGGTGTTCTTTGTCGATAGTCCCTAAACTTTTTTGTGTTTCTAGGTTCTGCGGAGGGCTTTAACCAAGCTGACAAGGCAATCAATACAGCTGTAAAGTCTGGCAGGTAGGTATTTGAGATCATTTTATACCACTGGACTAGTAACTGGGGCATTTTAAGTGCTTACTAAGTACCACGGACTATACTAAGCACTGGGGTGGATACAAGCAAATTGGGTTCGACCCGGTCCCTGTCCCACATGGGGCTCACGGTCTCAATCCCCATTTTACAGATGAGTTAACCGAGACACAGAGACACGAAGTGACTTGCCCAAGGTCACACAACAGACAAAGCTGTGTCCACTATGCCACGCTGCTTCTCCATGCCTTGTGACATACAAACCAAAGCTCACTTAATGCTTCCATTTGCTTTTCCGAGGTGGGTGATGCTGAAGAATGTGCATCTGGCTCCTGGCTGGCTCATGCAGCTGGAAAAGAAGCTCCATTCCCTCCAGCCTCATGCTTGCTTCAGGCTCTTCCTGACCATGGAAATTAATCCCAAGGTAGAGAGTTCAACCTTGTTTGTTTATTCCTGAAAGTCGTTTCATGGGCTGTGTGGATCTGTTTCTCTCTCGGTTACTCTGTAACTGTGTATTTAAATCCAGTGCTAGCTTCTAGCATGTGTCAGGACCAAACTGTAACGTGTGTGTGTTTTCTCCCTAGGTGCCAGTTAACTTGCTTCGAGCTGGTCGCATATTTGTATTTGAGCCTCCTCCAGGTGTAAAGGCTAACATGCTGAGGACTTTTAGCAGCATTCCTGTTTCAAGAATTTGCAAGGTAAAGGCCAAGTATGGCTTATAGACTTTATGGATGCTTCAGGATAACCTGTTTTGTAATCATTGAACCAAAATGTGTTGGGAATTTTGGGGAAATGTTTTAGTCCCTTTTTTGTTTCACTGACCCATTTTCCCTACAGTGTCTAGAAAAGCTACCTTTACTGTATTAATCTTTATGACATTTCTCATCTAGTCGCCCAATGAACGTGCTCGCTTGTATTTCCTCCTGGCCTGGTTCCATGCCATCATTCAAGAGCGTCTGAGATATGCCCCCCTGGGCTGGTCAAAGAAATATGAGTTTGGAGAATCGGATCTGCGATCTGCCTGTGACACTGTAGACACGTGGTTGGATGATACAGCAAAGGTAAGTAAAAGCTGCATCTTGGGATTCTGAGCTGACCCTGAAGAATGCTTTCGGTGACATGATGGTATTCTTGATAAGGGAACGTGCTCAGGCCAGAGGAAATGAGCTGGCAATTCACCTTTAACTTGAAGCCAAAACAGAGTAGCTAGGTGTCTTTGACATTGGTATAAAAAGAAAGCAAAAAAACTGACCATACAATTAGTGGCCATTCACCAAGTTTTCGGATGGTCTGTCTTCTGCCCACTACAGATAGACCTCTGTTTGCCTTTTAGTATTTTTATTTAAGCCCCTTGCCTCCCTCCACCACATGTCCTAAACCTGAGTTTCACAGCTCAGAAGTGCCATCCGTATTTACCGACACCTGGGTGGGGAGTTGGGGTTCCCCAGAGAAATGCAGTGGATTCAGATGGATTTAGGTGGATTCAGCTAGGAAAATGTTGCATGAGATTCCATTGGTGTCCCGTGGGTTCAAGATCCAAGGGGGCCATTGGTGGCCATTGTACACATAATGGACAATCACAGTGCATTGATTTTTCTCCCCCCACCACTCCCACTTTGTACAGTGTACAAAATAAACTTATGGGAGGATGTGTATCCTTTAGGGCCGGCAGAATATTTCACCTGATAAAATCCCGTGGTCAGCCCTGAAGACTTTGATGGCTCAGTCCATTTATGGAGGCCGTGTTGATAATGAATTTGATCAGCGTCTTCTCAACACTTTCTTGGAGCGTTTATTCACTACTAAAAGTTTTGATAGTGAATTTAAGCTGGCCTGCAAAGTTGATGGACATAAAGACATACAAATGCCCGATGGCATCAGGTATTCCCTTTCTATTCATAAATCTTGGTGACTTCAACTTGTTCTCATGAGTCTGTTGCAGTTTATTTGATCTGCTTTTTTATTGTGACTTTCAGCAACACAAGATAATCACAGTAGTCTTTGATTAGGTTGTGTGCAACTTCATGTACTTAATCTGTACTTACATCTCTGATTTACAGACGGGAGGAATTCGTTCAGTGGGTTGAGCTGCTTCCAGATACTCAGACTCCTTCCTGGCTTGGCTTGCCAAATAACGCCGAGAAAGTTCTCCTCACTACCCAGGGTAAAGTTTAGGACTCCTAGTTTTTGGAGTCTTGTTTTCTCAAAAAGGGCCTATTTCTCAAAATACATACATTTGTAGGAAAGCTATGAACCTGTTTTGAGTTGTGTTGATTCTCACTTTTAGAGGAAATATTTATCCAGTTTTTGAATTATCTGTGCCCTTTGCCCCTCTCCTTTGGCAGCATGTCTGTTGGCCATTTCACTCTTCATTGACACTCCTATTAGAGGGTAGAGAGGGGAGATGGAACCCGACAGCATTCCTCCATTGGGAGGAATTAAAATGGGTTAGAAACTTGGAGGTGGCATAGCTTGATGGATAGAGCCTGGAACTGGGAGTTGGACCTGATTTTTAGTTCTTGCTCTGTCACTGTCATGCTGGTTGACTCTGGACCCAGTTTATCCGCTCTGTGTCTCTATTTTCTCATTTGTGAGTGGAGATTCTAACTCCTAATTCTGATTCCTGTCTAATTGTTATACTGGGATCTTGTGAGGATGAAATTGATGTGGAAGCACTTTCAAGCAATGTACAGAATACTAGTTCAGGTAAGGTTTGGAGACTGGCTGTGGAGTTTTGTGAGAAGGCTTCGTCTTGTCTCCCATTGTCGCAGATAATCAAGAGTAGGTTATGGTGAGAGCTTTCCTTTTTGTTTTTTTAAATGAAAGTTGTTTTAAAGTAGAAGAGTGTCTATTATTGTGTATTTAGAGTAAAGGAAATTTAAGTGGACTGGCTTGAGTCAATCACTCATCCGCTAAATTTCTCATTGTTAGAGGCTTTGTCCTTTTTTCTCACTGGATCTTCTGAAGACCTTATTAAGAAGCTCAGAAACAAATTCCAGATGACCTTTGCCCTCTTTGATTCATCAGCACAATCAGAGGATTCTGTTCAGAACATTGCCTTCTTTGCCTTAAGATAAGGCAGATTTCATCTTCCCTAGAGGATTAAATGTCCATGTGGTGAAGGCAAGGATGCATTTCCATGCCAGAAAAAGATGTGTGTTCATGAGCCATCTTAATGGTGGGTGTGGTGATGCACACAGATTTGCATTTTTTGACTCTTGATAAGAAAAATGTAACAAGGGAGCAATGTCAGGCTGACTTCCAAAGAGCCCAGGCCAACCTAAAGATCTAGCAGTTTCTGGGTGTGTCGCCTACTAGCTTTTCCCAGGTAAAGTAGAAGAGCAGTACAGCTGATTGCCCTTCTTCCATGCATCTTGTAGCTGAAGAAGACCAAAACTGGGCTGGCTGCTCTTGCTGTCCCACTAGATTCCTTTCAGTTTCTATGTAAACAGTGAGCAACTTGGCCTAATGGAAAGAGCACAGGTCAGGGAATCAGAGGACCTGGATTCTAATCCCAGTGCCACCACTTGCCCTGCTGTGTGTTGAGCAATTCACTCATTTTTTGTCTTACCTCCAGTTTTTTCACCTGTAAAATGGGGATTCAATTCCTGTTCTCCCTCCTACTTTGACCATGAGTCCTATGTGGGATAGGAACTGTCTGGCCTGACTGTCTTATGTCTACTACCTGCTTAACAACAGTGCTTGATGTGTAACAAATGACACTATAATTATTACAATAAGCGCTTATTAAGAGTGGTGCTTGTTACTAGAAGGTGAAATACTAATTCTCAGTGCTGCATCTGTCAAAAATGGCCTGAAGTATACATACTTGCAATTATATTTACTTTTCCATCTGTATAATAGTCTCTGCGTAATGGTTTATGATGCTGTGTAGAAATGCATTCACATGGCTAGAAAAGAATAGATATAGAATATTCTTTTTTCTAACCAGCAAGTGATTCAATATTCTATTCCACCAATTCACATTCACCTAGTTCAGAACATGAGAGAGCACTGTGTATGGAAGCTTCTTTTGAAAAAGTCCAACTTCAAGAAAATCCACGTTTTAAAGGAACACTGAAATAGACATGGATGAGTGGTTCAAGGTGTTCAAGCAAAGTGAACAGAAGCGTCTGATCTTATCTGGAAGGACTAGAATAGCTGTTAGGTAACTCTCCAGGATAGCATGGAAGAAGTAAACAAAGCTTCCAAGAGCTCTTGTCTTCTTTGGTCTTAAAATGGTGCCTGAAAAATGAATATCCAGTTTTATCCTGTACTTTTTTTTCTTATGGTATTTAAGGGCTTACTACATACCAGTCACTGTTCTAAGCGCTGTGATAGATACAAGCTAACCAATCCATCAGTCATATTTATTGAGCTCTTACTATGTACACTGTACTAAGCACTTGGGAGAGTATAACACAGAATATGAGACACATTCCCTGCCCACAACAAGCTTAAAGTTTAAAGGGAGAGGTAGACATTAAAAAAATTATGGATTTGCATAAGTGCTCTGGGGCTGGGTTTGGGAGATGAATAAAGGGAGTAAATTTGGGTGACGCAGAAGGGAGTGGCAAAGGAGGAAATGGGGACTTAGGGAACACCTCTTCAGGGAGTTGTGCCTTCAATAAGACTTTGAAGGTGGGGAGGGTAATTGTCTGGGATATGAAAAGGGAGGGCATTCCAGGCCAGATGCAGGACATGGGCGAAAGGTCGGCAGCAAGATAGACAAGATCAAGGCACAGTTAGTAGGTTGGCAATTAGAGGAGTGAAGTGTGCAGGCTGGGTTGTAGTGGGAGAGCAGCAAGGAGAGGTAGGAGGAGGGCAAGGTGATGGAGTGCTTTAAAGCCGATGGTAAGGACTTTCTGCTTTATGCAGAGGTGGATGGGCAACCACTGGAGGTTTTTGAGGAGTGGGGAAACATGGCCTGAATGCTTTTGGGAGAAAAATGCCCTGGGCAGCAGAGTGAAATGTGAAGTCAGGGAGGCAAGGAGGTCAGCAAGGAGGCTGGTGCAGTAATGAAGGTGAGAAAGGATAAGTACTTGGAGTAATGTGGTAACAGTTTGGATGGAGAGGAAAGGGCAGATTTTCAGCATTGTTGTGAAGGTTGAACTGACAGGATTTAGTGATAGATTGGGCTTAATGAGTGAGATGAATCAAGGACAAGGTTATGGGCTTGTGAAACAGGAGTTGATAGTGGTGCTGGGAGTGATGGGAAAGTCAAGGGAGGACAGGGGTTGGAAAGATAAGGAGTTCTAATCAAGTTGGACGTAGTCCATGTCCAAATGGGGGTTCGGTCTTAATCCCCATTTTACAAATGAGATAACTGAGGCACAGAGAAGTTAAGTGACTTGCCCAGGGTCACCCAGCAGACAAGTAATGGAGCCAGGATTAGGACCCAGGTCCTTCTGTTTCCCAGGCCCATGCTCTATCCAGTAGGCCATGCTACTTCTCTTCTAGCATACCTCATTATTAACCAAATGTGCCTAATGCCATTTTGTGTGTTCCTCTTTTTTTCTAAACATACAAAAGGGTATCACCGAAACGGTTGTCTTCCATTCTCATCCCTTTTTAACCATACGTTGTTAACTTTGTTGCAGCAGCTTGTCATTGTAGTGTAACCTCATCCTCCCATAGGCTGGTATTTTCCATGCCATTGATCCTGATGGTCCAGTTATCTAATTCTCCCCCCTCCCCCCCCCCATGTACCTTGCCTAATAGGCTTATACTTCTTTATTGCAAAAACTAGTCTATCATCTTTTCCCAGATGAGTTAAAAATGCTTATTGAGCCCTGTGCAAAAGTACATTATGGCTACTTATATGAAAGTATTGCTGTTTGAGGAGTTCTGGGCTGGCAGGGGTAACTGTGCCTAGGCTCCAGGCATGAGACTTACCCAGTTCCTGCCCTTTTCCATTGCAGTAGCTGTTCTCCTCTTCCTCCTATAAACCCTGCTTTCTTCAAACTGTAGGGAAAGACTTTTTGAGTGGCATTGCGGCATCACCTAGGTTTTAAATTGTCTGCCTACCATTTAAGTATTTGTTCCTCCAAAAACATTCTTACCTATGAATTACCCTGACATTTAGAAACTGTTTCATTTTGGTTCTTTTTGCTTATCATCGAAACCCTAAACCTTCTTGACCTTTTGTGTTGCGGTTAAGGCATTGACATGATCAGTAAAATGCTGAAAATGCAGATGCTAGAGGATGAAGATGACCTAGCCTATGCAGAAACTGAGAAGAAAACAAGAACAGATTCCACTTCAGATGGACGCCCAGCCTGGATGAGAACCTTGCACACCACAGCTTCTAACTGGCTGCACCTTATCCCCCAGACTCTAAATCATCTCAAAAGAACTGTGGAAAACATCAAGGTAGAATGTTTTTCTTTTTTTGTGTGTCTTTTGACCTGAGATATGAGAATCTCTCTGCTATTTTCGTGGGTTTTCCCAAGAGCAGCTAGAATTATTTGTTGTGGTAAAAACCAGATACAGTAATTGGAGTGGTGTATTTAACCTATAACATAATGTATGGGAGAGATGGTTGAACTTTTTTTCAGGCTGTGCAAATGTCAGCCAGTAAGCAATTAATCCAAAGGCATGACCGGAGTCGGTCTATTCATTTAGAAATCACTTCTTCCGAAAAACTGCTCCCTTGCCTTGCTGTGTGACAGATTGGAGCCCTGTGTTTTTTAGTCAGGTGCTAGTTTATTCAGTCTGGCTCCTAAGGGAGCCAGTGGAAAAGCTGTTCTCAATTATTTCCCCTCAGATATCCCCCCACCCACCCCACATCCCCAAATACCGGAATATTTGCGTTTTATTAATTTTAGGGGAAATGTCTCGCCACCTAATTTCCTTTCCATGTGACTTATCCTTCACGTTTCTTTAAACTTCAGGATCCCCTGTTCAGATTTTTTGAGAGAGAGGTGAAAATGGGAGCTAAGTTGCTTCAAGATGTTCGTCAGGATCTTGCTGATGTGGTTCAAGTGTGTGAGGGAAAGAAGAAACAAACCAACTATTTACGAACACTTATAAATGAATTGGTGAAAGGTACCTCAATCAGATTTCATCCTTTTCCTTTTAGCTCGCAGTAAGATGAAAGCTTTGGTTCAGTTGAAATTAATCAATGATTGGCTGTTTTTATAGCTTGATAATGATTTCCAAGTAATGAATGAAAATGGGCTCAGTCTCGTGTCTTGTATACGGTTGATGCAGATGAGTTGTTTCCTGTTAAGGATGGGATTAATCGCTCCTCTCCTTAGGAACTCTTGGTTCTAAGAGAGCCAGATTGCTCATGGAGGGGAGCCTAGACAAAGGAAGCCAAATCAGAGGATTACCCTTTCCCTCTTGTTTTAATAATTCATTACAAGGCCAGATACTGGCATCATGGGAATGTCAAGTAAAAAAAAAATTAGGCCAGTTTTAGTGCATTTTTCTTCTTACCCATTGAAAATAATGTAATTAAATTGGAAAAAATTAGAATGTAAATCAAGTTGGATCACAATCAGTTTCCCTCTTAGTATCTGGCAACTGTAGCACTTTTAGATTGTATTCTAGAAAATATGTTCGGTGGAAAATGGTTCCATTTATAATGGACAGGGAGGACATACTCTTCATTGATTACTTGAAGGAATTAAAATCCAAAGAGCTTATTTTTCAGAACTTGCAGAAGGGTAACCATCACAAAATTCTTGCAGATATCCTTTTGACCATGTTGGAGAAAGAATCTTAAGCTGGTTGAACCATGGGTCAGATCCAATAAGGAGATATATGTTCCTAAACAATAGTTAGGAAAGCAAGTGTCAGATTATCACCACTTTGCATTCCCTTTGTCAAATCCACACTCTGTACTTTCACCCTTTGCAGGAATCTTGCCTCGAAGCTGGTCACATTACACCGTGCCTGCTGGGATGACTGTCATTCAGTGGGTGTCTGATTTTAGTGACCGCATTAAACAGCTGCAGAGTATCTCACTGGCAGCTGCATCTGGTGGTGCAAAAGAACTAAAGGTACAGAATTCCCCCTCCCCTCGGGTTTGAGCTGTAAACTTTTTTGCCAAAATTTGGTATGGCTACTTTGTATGTAATATCTTTTGGAATGAGCAAGGAAAATAGCATGGCTTAGTACCAAACTTGGATTCTAATCCTGGCTCTCCCCGTTGCCCCTGTGACACCTTGGGCGTCACCTAACTTCTGTATCCTTCCATTTCAACTGTAAAATGGAGATTAAATAGGTATTTAGATTGTGAGCCTCACATGGAACAGGGACTGTGCCCAGCCTGATTGGCTTGTATCTACTGTAGTGCTTGGAACGGTGCTTGACACTTAGTAAGCATTTAACAAATACCATAAATAATGAAATAGAGGGCTGTGGGAGACTGTACAATATCGGGAAAAGAGTGGTAACGGAGTTGAGGAGGAGGGTGGCTTTACTGGAAAGACCTGTGGGCCTGGGAGTTCGGGGGCCTAGGTTCTAGGTCTGTTGAAATAGAAATAGGTTCTATTTCTAGCTCTGCCACCTTTCCTGTTGTGTGACCGTGGGCAAGTGACTTAACTGCTCTGTGCCTCAGTTTTCTCATCTGAAAAATGGGGATTAAATACCTGTTCTCCTCCTATTTAAACTCTGAGCCCCATGTGGGACAAGGACTGTGTCCAACCTGATTAATTTGCATCTTCCCCAGCACCTAGTACAGTGCTTGATGCGTAGTAAGCACTTAATACCATCATTAAAATTAATCTGTAAAATAGCCCATTTCCAGCCTCTCCCAAATTCCCAATAATATTATGAGTTAAAAATATTTTGGAAAAAGAATTGCCATATATGCATTAAGGCGGTCTTGCCTTACTGGTACTTGTCAAAAATGCTAATTCCCCAAGATTCTAGGACAGCAAAATGTTTTTATTGATTGCGAAGCTTACCAAAAAATGGCATTTGCGGGTTCGATTGTCCTCTACCCATTTTACAGATAGTCTACCCATTTTACTGTCCTCTACCTCTGTCCTCTACCCATTTTACTGAGGCACAGAGAAATTAAGTGACTTGACCAAGGTCACCCAGACAAGTGGCAAAGCCGGGATTAGAACGCAGTTCTTTCTGACTCGAAGGCCTGTGCTGTATTCATCAGACCATGCTGTGTCTCAAGCTGAGAGGATGTCTCCACCCAGATCTTGGGATTGTGTAAATGAATGAAGAAATGTGTAGAAAAGTGGTCTCAAGCATATTGTCCTTAAAACCTTCTTTTCTTTCTTCCCTAGAACATACACGTGTGCCTGGGTGGCTTGTTTGTACCTGAGGCTTATATTACTGCCACAAGGCAGTACGTGGCACAGGCCAACAGCTGGTCTCTGGAGGAACTTTGCCTTGAAGTCAACGTTACAACCACCCAGAACGCAGTCCTGGATGCCTGCAGCTTTGGAGTCACAGGTGAGTTGTGCCACATCCTGCTAGAAACCTGAGGTTACAAAGAGTAAAATTGATGGAAGCAGCAGGGCCTTCCCAACTTTTAAAAGTTTGAGATGGTCACCACCTTAGCTGTAGCTGTGACTTGCGCCAACTGTAAGGAGCCTGAAAACCTGTTGCTCCTTTGTTAGCGGAGTCCAGTCTCTCGTATTTTGTTGCCTTTCTTTAAGTGTCCATGGCCAAGTCCCTTGACTCACCTTCCCTCATTCTTAGATTACAAGTCCCTTGGAAGCCAGGGACTGTGTCTGTATCTCATCCCACTTTTCCAGCATTTAGGTCAGTGCTTTGCACGTAGTGATCACTTAATACTAGTACTACTACTCTTGTGGTCAAGGAGTTTGATTTGTCAATCATTTATTGGACACTATGTGAAGAGCACTTTACTAAGCAATTGGGAGAGTAAAATAACAGATACAGTCCCTGCCCACAGCAAGCTTACAGTAGAGGGGGGATTTAAAGATTCATATGTAGACAAATGCCAAAAGGATTCAACATGTACTTTCACTTGAAATAGACCAGCTATGCATATGCCCCACTCCAGGGTATCTGGTTGCTGCTGTGGCCGGCGTAATTGATTTACATTCTTTGTGCTTTTCACTGCAGTGAGTCAGAGTGATTAGAGGTCTTCTCATTAACTTGGGCCAATAGTAAGGAGTGAAACTTCGATTAAACTTATTGGCCAAACCATTTTAACGTACTAGATCAGCTTCCCTATGAAGCTCAGGTTATGAATAAAGTTGGTATTACTAGCTCGTGTAGTAACTTTCTTACTTTAAAGCTAAATCCTCCCATAGAGAAGTCTTAAAAGGCTATGTGCCAAACTCTGGGATTAAACTGGGGAGGATTACGGGTCATCCTATTGCATGTTTTTCAATTTGATACTCTCTCTATAGGTTTGAAGCTCCAGGGTGCCACGTGCAGTAATAATAAACTGTCCCTTTCGAATGCTATTTCCACAATCCTGCCTATTACACAGCTTCGCTGGATCAAGCAAACAAATGCAGAGAAAAAGGCCAATGTAGTAAGTAGTACACAGGTTAACAGTCTTTAGAAAGTCCTGTTCTTATCCTCAGGCCTTGGAGCTTGAACTTTCCTTCCCAGAAAAAAGCAACTTATTTTCGTAGGAATAGGAACCCTCTCTGCTTAGAGTCCTCTGTCTGACCTCACCTGTCTTGCTTATTTGGCCATCATTTAACACAAGCTGGCCGAGAACACTGACTCCTTGCTCCTACACCCCCAGGATAGTCTCTGCTGGTGCAGTATGGGCTGGAGAGGCCAGCTCCAGAAAAAGATGGTTTGCTGCCCCACTTTTCTGGGTCACTTGGAGCCATCTATTTCACTTATGCTTTGTCTAGAATCTCACTGCCCTCCAGAATGGAGGGGGAGGCTGAATTTTCCCCTCAAGTCCAAGGCTTTCTGGTTATATTCAGACCATTTTTTAAAAACAGAAAAAACCTCTCAGCTGTATCCCATAATAATAATAATGGCATTTTATTAAGCGCTTACTATGTGCCAAGCACTGTTCTAAGCGCTGGGGAGGTTACAGGGTGATCAGGTTGTCCCATGTGGGGCTCACAGTCTTAATCCCCATTTTACAGATGTAACTGAGGCACAGAGGAGTTAAGTGACTTGCCCAATGTCAGCTGACAATTGGCATAGCCAGGATTTGAACCCATGACCTCTGACTCCAAAGCCTATGCCCCTTCCACTGAGCCATGCTGCTTCTCATGGTATGCTTTAGGGACTGTCAGTCACATGTGATTTAATTGCTGCTACTTTAGTGCTGAGATGACTTTTTGTTTTGTCAGGTAGCAGGGAGGTAGGAGGTCTTTGAGAAGAGACCCATTTTCAGTGTGAATTTGTCATTGAAATATTTCCATCACACACTAAGGCTTTTAATTCATCTCATGTTTCTTTTCTAGGTTACCTTGCCTGTCTACCTGAATTTCACACGAGCAGACCTGATCTTCACCGTTGACTTTGAAATTGCGACAAAGGAAGATCCTCGCAGCTTCTATGAACGTGGGGTTGCAGTCTTGTGTACTGAGTAATGAGTCTGTCTTAAGTCTGTAGGAGGAAGTTTTGAGCACTTTAAGGAGAAACAATAAGGGGGATGGATTGAAGCGCAGATGGATTTATGTGAAAGGTAGGAGAGTAGGAGTTTGAGGTGCTTTGAGGGCTGGAGAAAAGTGAAGACTGAAAAATAAGAAGGAAATAGTGGGGTTTCAGGTGGTTATTGAAGAGCTCGTAGATGATAAAACTTAATGAAATAAACTTGCATGCATGAGGTGGTTGTCCTGGATTTTTTTTTTAACTTCATCTCAGAAAATACATTTAGAAAAGGTGGCAAAAATGGTCTTAGAGCTGATTAGATGGACAGCAATCATATACCTGAGTGATGGAATACCTACACCTTTTTTGTGCCCAATTTTCCCCCCAAAAAACTGAAATTCAAGATTTGAGAGAGGGTAGGGAAGGTTATGACCACTATAAACTGGCAAAGCCCTGGGCCCTGCTGCCCCACAGCTCCCTCCCCCCAGGCATTATATACTATAGCCGGATGAACAATGAGTTAATTGGTTAATTGTAGCTGTGCTGCTCCATCCTCTGCCACCCCTCCAGCAACCTAGTAAGAGACCACAACCCTTCCCATGACTGCTACTGCATTCACCTTTTGTTCTTCATCAGGTTGCTAGCAATTGGTCATCCCCCACCTCTGCAATTGAGGTGCCTGAATCATCTTTCTCCGTGATGTGGTCAAGGAGAGAAACGGAAGAATTTACACAATTTGTAAATGGAGGTGGGGAAAATGCTGCTGTGAAGGCAGATGAGAAAGTAGGGACATTACCGTCAAAATTTTCAGAAAGTGAGGGGGCTCTGTGGTTGATGCTTGGGACTGTGCTCCTAATAAGCTTACGGTATTTGAAAATGCCCAACTTGGCCAAGCAATCAATCTATTGAGCATTTACTGGTTGTAAAGCACTTTACTAAGTGCTTGGGAGAGTACAATGGGGGTAGGCGTGTTCCCTGTCCACAAGGAGCTTTACAGGCAGGCCTCACACATCATGACATAGCTTGGACGAAAAATTGAATATTTAAGCAGCCTCTCCCCTGTGATACAGCTTTGACATGATTAAAATAGATCTTTGACAACCTATTTGAGTTGAAATAAGAGCAAGAGACTGTTTCCTGTGCGTGCCCTTCTGCTATGGCTGAGTCCATTATTTAGCCTGCCACCTCACTAATTTTAACCATAAATTGTAAATAGTCACTTTAATTCCTACTGGCTTCCTTGCCTTCTGTACTACATATATTTGTAGTACTCTACATACTCTTCCTCCCTTCAAGGCCCTGCTGAGAGCTCACCTCCTCCAGGAGGCCTTCCCAGACTGAGCCCCTTCTTTCCTCTCCCCCTCGTCCCCCTCTCCATCCCCCCGTCTTACCTCCTTCCCTTCCCCACAGCACCTGTATATATGTATATATGGTTGTACATATTTATTACTCTTTTTATTTATTTATTTATTTTACTTATACATTTCTATCCTACTTATTTTATTTTGTTGGTATGTTTGGTTCTGTTCTCTGTCTCCCCCTTTTAGACTGTGAGCCCACTGTTGGGTAGGGACTGTCTCTATGTGATGCCAATTTGTACTTCCCAAGCGCTTAGTACAGTGTTCTGCACATAGTAAGCGCTCAATAAATACGATTGATTGATTGATTGATTGATTGATATATTGTTAATGGCCCTTCATGAGGTGGCCAGAGGATGCCCAAGCTTTCAGTTAGAGCAGGGCGGACCTTCTGGGTCCCCAGTGCCCTACCCAATGCACCTGTTTACCATCCTGCACTCTTACTGTATAACTCTTTCCCTCATTCCTGTACTGACAATGCAGAAGCTTTGTAATCATATCCTAAAGAGCTGCACCTTGCTCACTTTAGACAATAACCTGAGGTAAAGCAGAGATTGCTCCTCCGACTTGGATGTTTTGGAAGCTTATTCCCTGATCTGTATGTGAAATGGCAGCAGTCTTCTAATCAACTGTATTTAGTGAGCACTTACTGTGGGCAAAGCACTGGACTAAGTACTCAGAGCATACAACAGGATTAGCAGGTATGTTCCCTGCCCCTAATGAGTTTACAGTCTTGAGCGGGAGACAATGAGTAAATTTAAGAGGTACAGAAGTGCTGTGGGGAAGGGGCAAATAGCAAGCGCCAAAAGGTCACAGCTCAAAGTGATAATGCAGAAGGGAGAGAGATGGGTAAAAAAGGGTTTAAGTGGGGTAGGGTGACCTTAATAATGCTCTGAAGGTGAAGAGGGTGGCAGCAAGAGACAGGTACAGTGAGTTGGCATTAGAGGAGTAAAGTGGGCAGTAGTAGGGGTGTAGTAAGAGAATAGGGAGGTGAAGTGAGATGGGGCAAGCTGACAATGCCTTAAAGCTGATAAGGAGTTTCTGTTTGATGTGGAGGTGGATGGTTAGGCATTGGAGGTTCTTGGAGGTGGAGAGGCAGACTGAACACTTTTGTTGATAAATGATCAATGCATGGAGTGAACTATGGATTAGAGTGGGGAGAGACAGAAGGCAAGGCAGGATAGGATGTTTGCATCAGCATGGTAGCGGTTCAGATGGAGACGAAAGGGATGGATTTTAGCAATATGAAGGTAGAGCCAACAGGATTTCATTCGTTCAGTCATAATTGAGTGCTTACTGTGTGCACAGCACTGTACTAAGCACTTGGAAAGTACAATTTGGCAACAGATACAGTCCCTACCCAACAACAGGATTTGGTGATAGATTGACTGTTGGTGGAATGAGAGATGAGTTAAGGATAATGCCAAGGTTACAGGTTTGAGATGGGGGAGTGGTGGTGTCTACAGAGATGGGGAGGACAGGTTTTTGGAGAGAAGGAGTTCAGTTTTGGACATGAGGTTTCTGGAGGATAACCAAGTAGATAGGCCTTGTCTTGAAGGTGGGAGGAAATGTGAGATTTTAGGGAAGGAGAGGAGTCAGGGCTAGAGATGTATATTTGGGAGTCATCTGCACAGAGATGGTAATTGAAGCCATGGGAGTGAATGCATTCTAGAGAGTGGGTTTAGAGGGGGAATAGAAGGGAACTTAGAACCGAGCTTTGAGGGACCCCTATTGCCAGAGGGTGGGAGGTAGAAGAGGAATAGAGACTGAGGAGGAACAGAGTGGAGGAGAACTAAGAGGATAGTGTCAGTGAATCCAAGGTTGGATAAAGTTTCAAGGAAAAGGGGGTGGCCTACAGTGTCAAAAGTGCCTGAATGGTCTAGTGTGACTAGGATGGAGTAGAGGCTGTCAGATTTGGGGAGAAGGTGGTCACTAGATACCTTAGAGGGCTGTTTCTGGGGAGTGAAAGGGTGGAAGCCAGATTGGAGGAGAGAAAGTGGAGACAGCTGGTGTGAACAACTCCCTCGAGATGTTTGGAGAGAATTGATAAGAGGGAGAAGAGGTGATAACTGGAGGGAGTTGTGGGGTGTCAAGGGATTTTTTTATTTTTTAGGATGGGGGTTATATTAGCATGTTTGAAAGCAGTGGGGATGAAGCTGTTGGAACAGTTGAAGATGGCAGCCGAGGGAAGAAGGGAGGGGGTGAGTTTTAAAAAGGTATGAAAGGATAGGTCAGAAGCGTAAGTGGAGGGGGTAGATTTAGAGAGGAGGAGTTTTCATATTGAGTTACTGCTAGGAATATAGGGAGAATCGAAGAGGGTGGAGGAGATTGGAGAGAAGCAGGGGAGATTTTAGGGAGATCAGGCCTGATGGTTTCGGTTTTGCTGATGAAGTATGTGGCCAGGTCATTAGAGTTGGGAGGAGGGAGGGTGGGGGAAAAGGAGGTTTGAAAAAGGAATTAAATGCCTGGAACAGCTGGTGGAGGCAGTGGGTACAGAAGTGAATTTGGAAGAAGTACTGTTGGCAGTGGAAAGGGCTGAAATGAAGCAGATAAGAATGAGTTTAAGGTCAACAAGGTCTGAAATATCTGGATTTCCTCCAACAGTGCTCCACAACTCAGGAACAGAGGAAGCAGACTGGGGAGGTGATCTAGGCTTCTGGGTTAGTGGTACAAGACAAGTAGAGCGACAGAGGAGCAAGGGAGTTCAGTGGACTGTCTCTGTTGCCAAATTGTACTTCCTAAGCGCTTAGAACAGTGCTCTGCACACAGTAAGTGCTCAATAAATATGATTGAATGAGTGAATGGTGTTGAGGGCCGATAAGTGCATCAGGAGAAGGTAGTTTGGGTATAGAGACCAAATGGGGTAGGATGGCTATAGAATACTTGGGGGCGGGGGTGTCAAAAGAACTGATGTCTCTGTAGGGGGAAAAGGACAGATTTGGGGGGAGGGGGGTGAATGGGAAAGAGCAGGTGAAGTGGTTGTAAGATAAAGGAATTTCAGAATTGGTGAGGGTACAGATTGTACAGTTACTGGGGATTAGAAGATCAAGTGTTCAAGCCAAAGTTGGTGAGTGTTTGAGGTGGGGTGGAGCAGGAGGTCACTGAAGTAAAGGAGTGCTAAGTACAGCGCTTAGTACAGTGCTCTGTACACAGTAAGTGCTCAATAAATACGGTTGATTGATTGATTGAGAGGAGGTGGACAGTGGAAGGATCATTCTATGCCTTGATAAAAAGAGTACTGGGCTGAGTGTTGGGGGCTTCCAAAGTGAGATGTCTATATTTGTTTCCCCTGCATTAGGGCATTAAATACCTGGAAATACTACCTCCAAAGCAGGCATAAAGTAAACATTAATTGAATTTCACCTGGTACCCACTCCCTGCACTCATAACGAATAAAGGTTTCAGAGTCATTGCCTATATTAACAGAAGTTAAGTTCTTGCTTTTACTTCCACACCACTAGTGAAAGAAATGCAGGATCTGTTTTCCTCCAACTGGGTCTAGACCCTCTCCTAGCAGCCCACACTAGGTGGAAGCTCAGGGATGAAATCATCCAGAAGAGCCATTTTCCTCTTGTGTTAAATTTGCTTTTGACTTTCTCCTTATTTTAACAGGCCCCTGTTTGTAATGGGGGAAAAAAACCAACCCATCAGCCACAAGCCAAAACCAACCAGAGCCAGGAGTCATTTGACTATTTGACTTAAATAGTCATTTGACTATTTCTTAACACAACTCTTAATAATGGACTTATATCTGGAACTCAATTGGACCCTGTCCCCACAGCTTCTGAAAGGTGCAAGGTTGAAACACTAAATGCTAAAGCATACAATCAGGAAGCTAAGGGAGACTACTTTTACCTTTAGAGCTAGGCAGCTGGAGAAAAACAACAACATGAGTCATTTGGGCAAAGAGAAGTAGGGTGGGGAATACCACCAACACATTCCAGCAAGGAAAATATAAAGGAGTCTAATCATCCCCTTCCCTCCACCATATTGATCTTCACTAACTCAACGAATAGAAGGGCTTCGCTTTATTAAAGTCCAACTGATACCAGGATTGTATTGCTATCACAGTATTGTACTGCTATCACATACCAAGGAGGAGTCACATCAGGCCTTCCTGTCGGATGGCAGAGGAATCACGGGTCCCCTTCATGTTTATTGGCACTTCTTGTACAGCCATTCATTGCTGAAATCTGTCCTGGGCTGCACATGCCCTGAAACCATGGAACCTGATGAGACAGTTGCTCCTGTGAAGTGAAAAGAGATCACAATAATACTTGCTTGTTCAATCAATCAATCAATCGTATTTATTGAGCGCTTACTGTGTGCAGAGCACTGTACTAATCGCTTGGGAAGTACAAGTTGGCAACATATAGAGACAGTCCACACCGAACAGTGGGCTCACAGTCTAGAAGGGGGAGACAGAACAAAACCAAACAAACAAAATAAAATAGAATAGATATGTACAAGTAAAATAAGTAGAATAATAAATATGTAGCAACATATATACATATATACAGATATACAGGTGCTGTGGGGAAGGGAAGGAGGTAATATGGGATGGAGAGGGGGACGAGGGGGAGAGGAAGGAAGGGGCTCAGTCTGGGAAGGCCAGCATTTCGATTTAAATTTATGAACTGACTCTAAGGGATGGGAAAGGACAAGGGATAACTAGACACTAGAGTCCTTCTGAGAAGCAGCGTGGCTCAGTGGGAAGAGCATGGGCTTTGGAGTCAGAGGTCATGGGTTCAAATTCCAGTTTAACTTCTCTGGGACTCAGTTCCCTCATCTGTAAAATGGGGATTAAGACTGTGAGCCCCCTGTGGGACAACCGGATCACTCTGTAACCTCCCCAGCGCTTAGAACAGTGCTTTGCACATAGTAAGCACTTAATAAATGCCATTATTATTATTATTATTTAAACCCCCAAGTAAAAAGTTTAGAGTGGTCGCAGCTCTGTATGGGGTAAGGGATTTTTTTCTTCCAATAGCACATACCCTCTTCTGCCCTTAAGTCTGCACAAGGAAATACTAACTTTGGGTTAATAAAATGACCAGGGATTGTTTGAAGGAGGGTGTTTAAAAAAGAAAAAGAAAATCACACACATGCTTTGGGAGGTCTAGGAACCCTGACCCCCATTAAATCACACTTTGAGTGCGGGGCATAGAAAGGCAGGGAAGATTTTTATGGGGAAGAGCAAGTAACATGAGACTTGGAAGGTCTAACAAGCTCAAGTCTGAGAGAGTCAGGGTGGCAGGAGCAGGGGAAAGTCTTTCCAGCCCTTAATGAAAACTGAGTTCACTCCGTTCTCGTCAGATCCCTGAGCTGAAAAGAGCTGGGAATCCTGCCTAAATGACTACAAACTGAAAGCAATGGCTTTGCCCCAGTGAAGTTGGTATTTATGGTGACAGTTCTCCATCCTGATGTCAGGTAGGATTTAAGGGTTTTCCATCCCTCAGTACTGTCCTTCCACCCTGATTGATAGGAGCCTTCTCTCTTGGGGAGCTGCCTGGTTTGTTAGCCCCTCTGGGTAGCAGCCCTCAATCAGATGGATTCCCACGCCCTTAAAGTGTTCAAATCTTATGTCTGCATGACTTCAGTTGGTTCAAACTGTTTGTTTTGCTTTATGGTACTTGTAGAGCACTTACTAGGCGTCAAACACTGTGCCAGGAACTGTGCAAAGTGCTGAATCTAATCAGGTTGGACACAATCCGTGTTCCACATGGGGGGCTCACAGTCTTAATCCCCGTTTTACAGATGAGGTAACTAAGGGACAGAGAAGTTGAAATTTGCCCAAGGCCACACTCCCAGGCCCGTGTTCTTTCCACAAAGCCGTGCAGCTTCCCAGTGCTTTTCAGTCCTTTAAATCCGGTATCTGCAACAAACCACCTCCAAATATCCTTATTATTAAAAAAAACACTTAGGGTCATTCAAAGTTCTCATTCTTATGTTACGTTTGTCCTGTTCCACCATACAAAAAAAGTTATCTGCTAAAAGATCTGTATAATCTATAGCTTGTGCTGAGATCGACTGCTTCAGTACTCACTGAATAGCTAACACACTTACCTCTGCCCAAACCATATGCTATTTCTTTCTTTTCATTCTTTCACACTCTGGAAGGAAGAATTCCATTTTTCTCTTGAACAGGGGTTGTTTGTAGACCCTGCTGTCTTTCTCCCACATGCAGGGTCTGGATGACTGCAGAGGTGCCCTTGGTGTGTTTTCGGTAGGTCTTGCAGATTTTGGAGGATCAGCACTTCTGAGTAAGCAACGGTCAGACTTCTGTCCTAACGTCTCAGGCACGAGTTCCCAATCCACAGACAATTCAGAGGCCTCAAGGAGTCTTCCGGAGCTCTCCGTCGTCTCTTGGCTGGTCGTCTCCATCGGTATTTTCACGTCGCTCATCGGCTCCATGTACACGTCGTTTGTTTCTGAGGCTGGAAAGTCCCAGGTGGTTGGTTTTGCAGGGAGTTCTAGATTCTTTGAACAGATGGAACCCCCTGACTCCACTTCACTGGGGTCATCAGAGATCAGGGATGGAGAAATTCTACCGCAGGTGATATCTCCGAGGATACAATCATTCAGACTGTAGTCTGAATGATTGGGTGTGTCTTCTGAATCACCGTCATAAGGATCTAAAAACTATGACAAAAATGAATCCGAGGTCAGCTGTTTAGGGTTATAAAAATTACAGTGTCACAGTCTTCTAATTTTATCTACTACTAATGTTGGTGATTTTTGTATTGTCTTGCCAATAAAATTAAAGTGATATTACAATAGCAACAAACATCCTAGTAGAGGCCTAAAGAAACATCATAAGATTTGGTCCTGTGTCGATTAACCTTAACACCAGTTCCAGAGAAAAATGGAACTTTCTATTCTACCTACATGTTTTGGCATCAGCCAAAAGCTGAGGCTACTACAAGTTCGAGCGAGACTCAGGCTTGAAATTAGGGAAGCAAGCCAGATACAATGAGGAAAGTGCCAAGAAGGAATGGAAAAAAAAAAAAGGATAGGATAAGGCACCAAGAGCTTAATCCATTCACTTTCTCACTACTGAAACTTTAATCTGTAGACAAAATATTCTAAAGTTAAATAAGTTAAATATTTTTAAGTATCAGTGTAAAAGAAAATCTGACCACTTCAAAAAGCAAAATTGATAAAAGCGATTTAAATTGTCAGGATTTAGGGTTGATTACTCTATTACTCTATTTTACTTGAACATATCTATTCTATTTATTTTATTTTGTTAGTATGTTTGGTTTTGTTCTCTGTATCCCCCTTTTAGACTGTGAGCCCACTGTTGGGTAGGGACTGTCTCTATATGTTGCCAACTTGTACTTCCCAAGCGCTTAGTACAGTGCTCTGCACACAGTAAGCACTCAATACGATTGATTGATTGATTAATGGGGATTTACACATTTTCTTAGCCTTCATGGAATACATATAAGAATATACTAGAAAAACCTTATAGGCAATTCACTGAGAGGGATTTTTGGCAGTTACAGGATGGACTTAAGACTCTTCATGGAATTTTAATAGCTTTTGAAGAAGACCCCTGGCAGGAAAGATATCTTTAATTTAAACTACTGCAGAACAATTAAATGTCTTCAGTTTCTACCAGGTCAGCTGTTCAGCCATGGCAAGAAACTGGGTGTGGAGGATTAGGCTGTACCTGTCTCAACCAAACTGGGGAACCAGGTCATCTACTAGTAAGAAAAATTGTCAAAAGCATTTATTTCTTTGTTGGTTTTTGACAATATCCTGGATAAAAGTCAAATAAAAACCATCAGGAAAAGTCAAAGTTCTCCTAAGGGGGGGAAAAAAATCACTTCTTCCTGTTTACATCATTTTGTTGTTAGTTTTCCCCAGTGGCACTAAACTATTGGCTGAGGACCTAAAGCAGAGTGTCCTGAGCCACTGGGTATAATATTTGCTCCTTATTTAATAAAAGGAAAAACAGCAATCACTAACATCTTGGTTGTTCTTCAAAATGAGACATTTTCCAAACATTACAAGGTGTTTTGTTCTCATTAAAAATGATATCCCATTAAAAAAAGTTTCACTACAGAGCATTCCCTCTCCAAGACCAGAATTCTGAATATAAAAAGGAAATACCTTTCCTCTGAGCCTCCCGATTTTTTCCAACTTTATAGAACTAAAAGAGGACAACATCCTGGAACTGGGGGAATCTAACCCAAAAGATTCTCCAAGGGAGCAAGGAAAGAAGAAAATTTAAATGGAAAAGAAAGAAAAAAAAAACCCAGTCCCTTACAGATTGGTTAAAAATGTAGGAATTTCTGATAATGGGTGTTTTTCCCAGAAATAGAAGATTATTTAAGGCCACATTAAACAGAAAAGGAGAATGAAAAGCTGTCAATGTTCTAGTGCGGGGGAAGAGAGGATTTTTGTCTGTGTTTCAGAGGGTTATGGAAAGAAACAAGATCTAATGTCTGCCATTAGCCATGGTAATTTGTCCTAAAAGCAGCGTGGCTCAATGGAAAGAGCACGGGCTTGGGAGTCAGAGGTCATGGGTTCAAATCCGCCACCTTTCGGCTGTGTGACCTTGGGCAAGTCACTTCACTTCTCTGTGCCTCAGTTACCTCATCTGTCAAATGGGGATTAAGACTGAGCCCCATGTGGGACAACCTGATCACCTTGTATCCTCCCCAGCGCTTAGAACAGTGCTCTCCTTCTCCAGCCCAGCCCGCACCCTCCACTCCTCCGCCGCTAATCTCCTCACCGTACCTCGTTCTCGCCTGTCCCGCCATCGACTCCCGGCCCACGTCATCCCCGGGGCCTGGAATGCCCCCAATCCCTCTGCCCATCCGCCCAGCTAGCTCTCTTCCTCCCTTCAAGGCCCTACTGAGAGCTCACCTCCTCCAGGAGGCCTTCCCAGACTGAACCCCTTCTTTCCTCTCCCCCTCGCCCCCCTCTCCATCCCCCCATCTTACCTCCTTCCCTTCCCCACAGCACCTTTATATATGTTTGTATATATTTATTACTCTATTTTACTTGTACATATCTATTCTATTTATTTTATTTTGTTAGTATGTTTGGTTTTGTTCTCTGTCTCCCCCTTTTAGACTGTGAGCCCACTGTTGGGTAGGGACAGTCTCTATATGTTGCCAACTTGTACTTCCCGAGCACTTAGTACAGTGCTCTGCACACAGTAAGCGCTCAATAAATACGACTGATTGATTGATTGATTGCTTTGCACATAGTAAGTGCTTAACAAATGTCTTTATTATTATTATTATTATAAGGTACCATTGGAGCCAGAGTGGCTCCCAAATTCATGACCAAGAAATCCAATGAATGCTTGAGAGCTGAAGGTGAGGGGATTTAAAAACTGTGCAACACTCTGGGTTGTCAGCTGCACTACTAACTAGTTCTGAGAAGCCCACCAAGTTTTTTCCTGTATCCTTGTAGGTCAGTCCAGCCTGAGCCCACCCCGTCCCCCCGACTAAGGGAGGTACCTAGGGACTTCCAGGCGATTGTTCCCTCTATCCTCACATACAAAACTGCAGCCACTAAGAGTAGCTTTGACACCCATCTCTGCCAGGGCTACAGACTGAGCCCCCTTTTTCCTCTCCTCCTCCCCATCCCCCTGGCCCTACCTCCTTCCCCTCCCCACAGCACCTGTATATATGTTTGTACAGATCTACTACTCTATTTTACTTGTACATATTTACTATTCTATTTATTTTCTTAATGATGTGCATTTAGCTTTAATTCTATTTGTTCTATTTATTCTGATGACTTGACACCTGTCTACATGTTTTGTTGTCTGTCTGCCCCTTCTAGACTGTGAGCTCGCTGTTGTGTAGGGACTGTCTCTATATGTTGCCAACTTGTACTTCCCAAGCGCTTAGTACAGTGCTCTGCACACAGTAAGAGCTCAATACATACGACTGAATGAATGCTGTACCTGCTCTGACAATCTCACATGGGCCTGCGATTCAGATCAGAGTGAGCAAAAGCCAAGTCGACAGGGGTGAAGCCAGCTGTGTTGGGCTAACCATTCATTCAATCGTATTGAGCGCTTACTGTGTACAGAGCACTGTACTAGGTGCTTGGGAAGTACAAGTTGGCAACCACTGTTACCAACTCCACCCTCCCTCATGGGGCTTTCTCCAGGCTGGGTGGGAGGGGAAAGATAGAAAGAAGGCAAATGCAGCAGATCCATGCATTCCTCCACTTCTCTGTGCCTCAGTTACCTCTTCTGTCAAGTGAGGATTACAATTGTGGGCCTCATGTGGGGCAGGGACTGTGTCCAATCCAATTTGCTTGTATCCACCCCAGTGCTTAGTACAGTGCCTGGCATATAGTAAGCGCTTAAATACCATAACTATGACTACAGCAGACCCTGGGGACTACAAGATCCAGGGCACCATGGAGACCGGTTCCCTGGGCAAAGCATGTCTACATTGACCCATCCCCTCCCCACTCTCCACCCTAAATCCCAACAGTTTTGGACAATATGGTCTAGAGGACCTGGGTTTTAATCCCAGCTTTACCACTTCTCTGATGTAGGCAAGTCACTTAAATACCATAAAAAAAAAAAGTTAAGCACTATGTACCAGGCACTGTACAAGCTAGTCAGGTTGGACACAGCCAAGGGACTTGCCCAAGGTCAGAGCAGGGGAAGAACCAGGATTAGAAGCCTTCTGACACCCAGTCCTGTAGTCTAGCCACTAAAGAATGCTGCTTCTTTACTTCCCTGTGCCTCTGTTTTCTCATCTGTAAAATAGGGGTATAATGACTGTTCTCTCCTACTTAACACTGTGTGGGACAGGGATTGTGTCTGATTTGCAGACACTCCATCAGAGCTTAGTACGGTGCTTGAAACATAGTAAGCACTTAAATACCACAATTATTATTACTGGAAAGCCCTTAGATCTGGGAGCCCATCCCAGTTCTGGTATTTGCTGTGTGACCTTGAGCAAGTCACCTCACCTCTCTGGGCCCATTCCCTCATCTGTACAGGGAGAGTAATAGTACTGTCTGTACCTCATAGGGATAAAACGAAATTATGTGAAAGCCTTTTGAAAAAAATTCAAAGTCAAATAGAAATTCATGGCATTATTATTATGCCTGTTGGCCTTGGGCAGGCCCTGGGACTTCAGCCCATGCCTGGTTCTCCCCCGCACACTCTGGCAGGAAAAGAAGGCAGAAGGACTTCTGTCCAGTGCAAGACTGACCCGCAAACAAAGCTTTTGCTCTGAGGGAGGTTGACTAAGTTCAGTTGGGGAATCATTTCCAAGAAGAGAAGAAAAAAAACAGATACTGCACACCGCTTTCCCTTGTCATAGAGATAATCTGGGTCCCCGTTTCCCTGACAAAGAAACACTTCACAGACTGACAGATGACCTCAGTCATAAAGGGCTCCCACAGTTACAAGACAATGAATGCACCTTCCTTGGGCTATTTATTCTAAATGTTTGATTTTCTCCTGCCCCTGAGCCCCCCAAGGACTGTCTAATTTCCCACCTGTTTATTCTCTCCCAATTCAGTGCTCTGCCCAAAGTGCTTAAGTTCTATCAAGTGCAAAGTACTATAATAATAATAATAATAATGATGATGGCATTTTTAAGCGCTTACTATGTGCAAAGCACTGTTCTAAGCACTGGATGGGGATACAAGGTGATCAGGCTGTCCCACGTGGGGCTCAGTCAATCCCCATTCTACAGATGAGGTAACTGAGGCACAGAGAAGTTAAGTGACTTGCCCAAAGTCACAAAGCTGAAAAGCAGCGGAGTTGGGATTAGAACCCATGACCTCTGATTCCAAAGCCCGGGCTCTTTCCACTGAGCCACACACTACTATTGCTGCTTCGTGTATGGAATCTCTCCTAGGAATATTGACCTCTCCCCACCCCACCACAAACACATATACCATGATTAAAGTAATAATAATTTTAAAAATAAAAATATTTGTTAAGCACTTGACCCAAACACTCAAATAATCAGGTCAGACACAGTCCGAGTCCTATTTGGGGCTCACAATCTAAGTATGCAGAAAAACAGTTACTGAAAGATGGTCAGAAGAGGGAAACTGTTTTGGAAAATCCAGGATTAAGAAAGAACAAGATTTCTTGTTCTTCACTGACTGTGCTCATTAGCTGGTTATAGGGCCTAACTTTCCCAATCCCAAAATCAGGGTCCCACCATAGTGCTCCTCCATTCAAACTCACTTGTCATTCCCAGAGCTTAATACAATGCCCAGCACCTAGTAAGCGCTTAACCAATACCATAATTATTATTCCAGTAGAAAGCTGGTAAGTAGGGCTGCTAAATGCTAACCCAGAGTCAATATACTCCCAAGGGAGGTTAAAAATCTTTAACATTGACCCACCTCTCTTCTGATACCTTCTGCAAATTCCATGTGATTCTTTTTGTGATCGCCCTGGGGGGAAGAAAGCTTGAATAGTCTTTACTATCAATATAAACAAGGCAAGCAGTTTAACCCCGCCACCAAAAGCCAATGCAGCCTTAAGCAAGTGCACATGCAATGACAGGAAAGATAAGGACAAGGAGGCTGATTCTAAGGACTTGGATTTAGACACCAGGGCAGATGTGAAAGGTTTTTTACAAACCACCAAATCCATTCTCTGTAGAAACATGACAGCTTTCAGAAGGAGGTCACTGAAGCTTGTTCTCCACCCCTGGGCAAAAGAGTGTCTCTGATTCTTTTTTAAGAGAACACCAAAAATGAGGGCTGCAGGATAATGGGACATTGCCATTTTAGGTTTAAACATCTGATCTGAAAGCACGGTGACACCCGTCACCTACTCATTTTGAAATAAAAAGGCCAATGCCATATTAGCTATTTCAAGTAACGCTTCCAAGAATATTCCCACCCTCAGAGTTACACTCATGCTTTCTTTATCCTACCCTCTCCACAGCCTCCTTCATGTCTACAGAGAGGAAATGAAAGGAAAAAAAAGATTTTAAAAGAGTAGGGGCACCTTGAACCGATGTAGCATGCCTCTCTGCCTCCTCTGGATGCCAACCCTGCTGTTGAATGGACTGAACGCTCCTCTGATGCAGTCACGCCTGTTCTGCCTTTGATCAGCCATGGTTCTCAGGGAGGAGGACTTTTTGGGGATTTTACTTAATTAAAAAATATCAGGTTAGGAAGAGCAACCTCAACGCAGCATATATCGCAAATGCAGCTAATGAATCTCTTGCTGGGTATGTTTTCAGTTTAGAGGAAACAGGTTTCAGCCTACTCCTCCTCCGTCTCTTTAACATAATCCTGAGAAAGAGAGGTCACCGGAGGTGCTCGATATTGGTTGATACTTGAATTTTTCCAGACAGTGTGACCTTCTTTATCATAACCACAGTCTCCTTCAGCATTTTTGTTTCAGTTTTAAGTCAGGGGTGTTGTGGGGAGGAAGGGATACATCGGTAAGTGAGAGAATCTACCTAAGGGAGTGCTAAAAATATACAAACCTACTTGAAATTTCATGTTGCTTGCTTTCTTTGAGCCTTGGGTGACAGGACTTGTGAGGCCCTGTAAGAAAATACTTCCATTATAAGTGCAGACTACAGTAAGTATTCTCTTATAAAATATAGTCCCTGGAGGGTGTCCAAAGAAAACAAAACAAAACAAAAAAAAGGAATCCTTTTGACCCTGATACTTTCAGATTTCTGTCTATAAATTGATACCGTGATCCTTAGGAAAGAAAAAGGTCAGTAAAGTCATTCAGGCTAGATCTATACAAGTGACCAGGACAAGGATAGTGACCAGCACAAGCACTCTCATTCCACTGGGACTACACTTACCACAACTGTAAACCTATAAGGTGTGTCTCCTTCTCTACTGTTGCCAACATCTATAAGTACTTGACCATTTTTACTCCTGACAATATTAAAACAACGATCCCATTTTAACAGGCATAAGACACAAGCAGGTTAGAGATTGATTTCCGGCTAGAAGACACAGCATTTCATTTCAGACACAGAATTTGAAATGAAATGGATATTCCCCTGGTTGCCTTCCAAGGCCCCACCGTGACTTCTCTCTCATTCCCTGACTCCTGGGTAAGTGGAAACACTTCTGGCAAAGAGGAAAGGCCTCCTTGCGTCCCCCAGGGCCTCTTCAGTTGTTTATCTTGGTAGGGGTCTTGTTTTAAACAGCTGGGCTTTTAGTCAATAGTATCTACTGAGTGTTTACTGTGTGCAGAGCACTGTACTAAGGGCCTGGGAGAGTAACAATACCACCCCTGCCCTCAAGAAGCTTACAACCTACTGAGACAGACATTAAGCTAAACTACAGAAAAGACCTTCAGCATACCCAAATGTCAAAAGAGTACCAAGCCTGGACCCCTCTCAGGATCACCCCTGGAGAGTTTCCAGTACCGTACGAGTCGAGCAAAGACGCCGATGCCATGCCATGCCTAGCTTGGGCAGCGGCTAGCGAGTGGAAGGCAATCCGCTACAAGTCAAAACTCACCTGTGCTGGGCAACAGCGGCATGGGAGGGAGTAGAGGGTGGAGACTTAAGTTTACTGTGCGGAAGAAGGCAAATGGCAAAACCACTTCCGTATTATTATTTTTTTTAAAACCAAGACGACTCTATGGATCCACTACCAGAACGACTGCAGATGGAAGTGGGGCGTCTTGGAGAGATGTGTCCATAGAGTTGCTAAGGGTCAGAGATGACTCGACAGCATAAGACAAAACAAGGCCAAGCCTGGGAGGGACTTCAAGCAATCAACTCTCAAAGCACAAACTGAGGAGTCTCTTTTAAGCCATTATGTCATTTTCAAATAGTTTGGGATAAGGCAACAGGCATGAGAGCCTGCCCTAAAAAGTCTCTTGACCCACTGTTGGGTAGGGACTGTCTGTATATGTTGCCAACTTGTACTTCCCAAGCGCTTAGTACAGTGCTCTGCACACAGTAAGCGCTCAATAAATACGATTGATGATGATTCTGGGACAGATCTAAACTGTTCTCTTGTGGCTATGAAATACCAATTTTTTAAAAAGCCCCATCAATATATTCCAAATTGTTTTAGCAATGGCCTGTTCCCTTCAGCTCGTACGTTCTAAATTCCAGATTTTCATACTCCAGAAACGTGGTGATAAAGAAATATTTACTCACCCGTTCTCAGTGATGATTTAACCAAGCCAACTTCAACACCCTGATAGACTCACTCTTATTTACCACAGATTAAATTTTCCTCTCTCCATTTGGTCTCAGCAGCACCAAGGACAAATTGTCAGCTTTAGCTCAGAAGCAAAAACACTGAAAGGCAGCAAACTGTCTGGAGGATAGCAAAGCTGACGAGGATCTTTCCCTTTACTCCAATTAGTGAAGAATGCCTCAACCTCTCAACACTGCTCTGGCTATTTGCCCCTTTAAAGTACATCCTTTCTCTTCCTCTCTCAAAATTCCCTTGAAGGGATGTTAGATGGTAAATCCCTAACCAGTAGATGGAAAATCCCTAACCGTTAGATGGATGTTCAACAGGGCATCGATCGTACAGTTCCACCAGGCATCCTGAGCTGGTTAGACTGAACTGGCTTTGCTAAATGTTCTAACCCAAGATGGAATGGAATACCCTAGGCAACCACTGCTCCAGGCACAAGTGCCTGGTTTGTTTTTTGGAAGAAATATCTTCAGCCTTTGCCTAAACATATGCAAAATCAGTCCCAGCCTGCACAATGTTCCAGAGGAACTGTTTTATGAGAAGGATTACCACAGTGATGACAGAAGAGCACACAAGAATTCAGAAATCCACAGAATTGGAGGTTGCTCCCGGGCATAATGGCACCTGTATATATGTTCGTACAGATGTATTACTCTATTTTACTTGTACATATTTACCATTCTATTTATTTTGTTAATAATGTGCATCTAGCTTTAATTCTATTTGTTCTGACAACTTGACACCTGTCCACATGTTTTGTTTTGTTGTCTGTCTCCCCCTTCTAGACCGCGAGTCTGTTGTTGGGTAGGGACCGTCTCTATATGTTGCCAACTTGTACTTCCCAAGTGCTTAGTACAGTGCTCTGCACACAGTAAGTGCTCAATAAATACGATTGAATGAATGAATATGGGGTTAGGACTGGATCAATAGGAACTGGTGATTTTAAATGGGGGAAGGAGAAGAGGAACAAATGCATAGGGATAATGTGACGGGGAGAAGGAATTAAAAGATATTTATACATTAAAAAAGGAAGAGGTGGGCTGGGAAATTTAGTCTAGTGCTAGAGGAACCCTTGAAGGGAAAGTGTGACAAGTCACTGGCTTCGATATCACAACAGTGCACCAAGAACTGTTCTGTTTCAGGGGAAAAATCTCCCAAGACGACAGACCCTAAAAGAGAGAACCACATCCTGGGAAATTAGGACAGGGTCATTACCTCTGAATTGGTCTCAGACTCCGACTCAGTACTTGACTCAACTTTGCATTTTCGCTTAAAAATAAGAGAAAGTTAGTTGGCAAACTCATAAAACTGGCATTATCAAATATCAATCCAGCAATTTAAGGCAAGCATTTCCTTTTGCAGATATGAGCTTTATAAATCTGTGCATATACTGGCCCTCCAAAGCCCTTTCCAGAAAGAAAGCTTGCTTTTCTCTTGAATAAATTTGAGCATTAGCTGTGCTTAGGTGTTAGAAAATTGGAACTATGGACTAGGTACTTATGATTGAGTCCAGCAGAGTTTTATAGAAGCATATGGCTTAATACCCCCAAAAATTATACTGAATGATCTTGTTTTCCAATTCACAAGCCAGGTTCTCTATCTAATAATCCTCTTTTTGCTTCTTAAAAACCATACCTGAACTTTTGCTGTCCTTTGGACATATTTTATCATCTGTATTTACTGTATTAAACACTTAGGAGAGCAAATTATAACAGAGTTGGTGGACACATTCCCTACTTGTTACATGCTAACAGTCTAGAGGGGAACAGACATTAATATAATTTATGACAATTCATGAGAAGCAGCGTGGCTCAGTGGAAAAGAGCCCGGGCTTTGGAGTCAGAGGTCATGGGTTCAATTCCCGGCTCTGCCACTTGTCAGCTGTGTGACTTTGGGCAAGTCACTTCACTTCTCCGGGCCTCAGTTCCCTCATCTGTAAAATGGGGATTAAGGCTGTGAGCCCCCCCGTGGGACAACCTGATCACCTTGTAACCTCCCCAGCGCTTAGAACAGTGCTTGGCACATAGTAAGCGCTCAATAAATGCCATGATTATTATTATTATCAGTAAGATTTCTAGACAACCCTCAAAGCTGTCATGTAAACACTACTTCCCATTAAGAGGGCATTACCTGATATTTGTGGGCTAATCTCTCCACAAAATCTGTACTTTTATCAGAATCCACGGGGTCATGTAGGTCTAACCAGAAAAGACAGAAGAAAAAAAAAAATAATCTGAGCAGGAGAGTCTTCCAAGTATTCACTAAGTGGTAGCCCCATTGGTAAACAGCAGCCAGGCTAAGCAGTCCCTCAGCATTTATTTGGTCAACTTCCTCACATGAGAAATCAGAACCCATTTTTGCCTCTAGGTCTACACATAGAAGGAACATTTAATTGGTGCAGAAGCAGCATGGCCTAATGGAAAGAGCACAGATCCTGGGTTCTTATACTGACTGCTGTGTGACCTTGGGCAAGTTAACATTTCTGTGTCTCAGTTTCCTCACCTGTAAAATGGGAGTTCAATAATAATAATAATGATGGCATTTGTTAAGCGCTTACTATGTGCAAAGCAGTGTTCTAAGAGCTGGGCGGGTACAAGGTGATCAGGTTGTCTCATGTGGGGCTCACAGTCTTCATCCCTATTTTACAGATGAGGTAACTGAGGCTCAGAGAAGTTAAATGACTTGCCCAAGGTCACACAGCAGACATGTGGCGGAGCCGGAATTCGAACCCATGACCTCTGACTCCAAAGCCCGCGCTCTTTCCATTGTGCCACGCTGCAGGGCAATGCCTCTGCACCCTCCTACTTAGACTGCAAGGAACCTGATTGGATCATATGTACCCCAGCACTTAGACCACTGCTTGACACATAGTAAGCACTAATAATAATAATAATAATGGTACTTGTTAAACACTATGTGCAAAGCACTGCTGTAAGCACTGGAACAAATACCACAATAAGTACCACAGGTGAAAAGTTATAATTTTGAAGTCTATGTTGCAGGGAACCAAATATAATCTGGTCTTTCAAAGGATTTTGAAAGAAATTTGTAAATTAAGATTCTAAATTCCTCAAATAGGGTTCATATTTTCATTGTGATAATAATAATGGCGTTTGTTAAGCGCTTACTCTGTGCAAAGCACTGTTGTACAAGTACTTAGTCCAATACTCTGCACCCACTAGGCCCCCAATAAGTACTGTCTCTGCGATAAATCACAAGCCACGTAAGGGCAGCTTCCCTCCAAATTTTATACAGAACACCTAACCCCTAGAAGGATTCTGAGAAATGGTGGTCTGAAGGATTTTTCTCTAGCCAAAATTTCTGAAGTGTCTGTCCCATAGGAGCAGGGCCTTGGAGCTCTTTCAAGCACACCCTCGAATCTGTAACACAAAAATAATAACAATTATGGTATTTGTTATGCATTTACTATGTGCCAAGCGCTGTTCTAAGCACCGGGTAGACACAAGGCTATCAGGTTGTCCCACATGGGGCTCACAGTTTTAATCCCCATTTTACAGATGAGGTAACTGAGGCACAGAGAAGTCAAGCGACTTGCCCAAAGTCACTCAGCTGACAAGCGGTGGCATCGGGATTAGAACCCACCACCTCTGACTCCCAAGCCCTTGCTCTTTCCACTAAGCCACGCTGCTTCTCAGAAGTAGGTGGATTCAGGTTTTTTTTCTAATTAATAGCCACTCCCAAACCTGACCATTCACTATGTAGATCTGCAAATTTTAAATGTTGGGATAAGTGCTGAATACAGAAGCAGTTTGGCCTACTGGTTATAAGTCAGAAGGACCCAACTTCTGACCCCAGCTCCACCACATGTCTGCGGTGCAACTTTGGGCAAACATATCTATTCTATTTATTTTATTTTATTTATTTTATTTTGTTAGTATGTTTGGTTTTGTTCTCTGTCTCCCCCTTTTAGACTGTGAGCCCGCTGTTGGGTAGGGACTGTCTCTATATGTTGCCAATTTGTACTTCCCAAGCGCTTAGTACAGTGCTCTGCACACAGTAAGCGCTCAATAAATACGATTGATGATGATGATGAAATTTCTTAACTTCTGCCCCCGTTATGTCATCAGTAAAATGAGGATTAAGACTGTGAGCCCCATGTGGGACATGGACTGTGTCCAACCTGAAGAGCTCATATCCACCCCAGCATTTAATACAGTGCCTGGCACATAGTAAGTGCATAACAAATACCGTAAAAAAATAGCTAAGGCAATAAGATTCAGAATTAGACGCAGAAATCCAATTCTCCAGCGAAAGTGAGAGGGTAATAAGTTTAGTTAGGACCAAGGATATCGGTCTGCGAATTGGGTGGGTTACCTGCACTTATCACCCCACTGCAATAATAATAAATAATAATAATAGTAGTATTTGCCAAGCACATAGTACTAGGCACTGGGGTTGATACAAGCTAGTCAGGTTGGACACAGACCCTGTACCATGCGGGGCTCGCAGTCATTCGTTCACATTTATTGAGCACTTATTGTGTGCAGAGCACTGTACTAAGCGCTTGAAAAGTACAATTCAGCAACAAAGAGACACAATCCCTACCCAACAACGGGCTCACAGTCTAGAAGGGAGGAGACAGACAATAAAACCAGACAGGCATCAATAGCATCAATATAAATGAATAGAATTATAGATATAAACACATCCTTAATAATATATAATATGTACATATAGCGGAAAGAGCTCGGGCTTGGGAGTCGGAGGTCGTGGGTTCTAATAATAATCATAATGATGGCATTTATGAAGCGCTTACTATGTGCAAAGCACTGTTCTAAGTGCCAATCCCTCCCCATCCCCCGCCTTACCTCCTTCCCCTCCCCACACCACCTGTATATATATATGTATATTTGTTTCTATTTATTTATTTTACTTGTATATATCTATTCTATTAATTTTATTTTGTTAGTATGTTTTGTTCTCTGTCTCTCCCCTTCTAGACTGTGAGCCCACTGTTGGGCAGGGACCGTCTCTATATGTTGCCAACTTGTACTTCCCAAGTGCTTAGTACAGTGCTCCGCACACAGTAAGCGCTCAATAAATACAATTGAATTGAATGAATATACACAAGTGCTGTCAATCCCCACTTTACAGAAGAGGTACCTGAAATGAAGTCAGAGAAATGAAGTGAGTTGCCAAAGGTCACCCAGCAGTTAAGTCGCAGGACCCAAGACCTTCTGCCACCCAAGCCTGTGCTCTAGCCACTACTCATTAATTAATTTATTTAATAGTATTTATTCATTCAATCGTATTTACTGAGCGCTTACTGTGTGTAGAGCACTGTACTAAGCACGTGGGAAGTACAAATCGGCAACATATAGGGACGGTCCCTACCCAAACGGGCTCACAGTCTAGAAAGGGGAGACAGTCAACAAAATATGTGGACAGGTGTCAATACCATCAGAATAAATAGAATTATTGCTACATCATTAATAAAATAAATCAATATGTAAAAATATACCCAAGTGCTGTGGGGAGGGGAAAGGGTGGAGGGAGGGGAGGTGAAAGCACTTAGTATAGTGCTCTACACACAGTAAGTGCTCAATAAATACGATTGAATGAGGGAATGGGGAGGGGAGGAGGAGAGGAAAGGTCGGGGGGCTCAGTCTGGGAGGGCTTACTTTGTGCAGAGCACTGTACTAAGCGCTTGGAAAGTACAATTCGGCAATAAACTACTCCCTCCTGCCTCGGCTCTGGAGCCCAGCCGACCATTTGGAAAACCCTTTCCTGCTGCATTGTTCCCTGAGGGTCTCTGGGATCTCCCCCAGGGAGGGATGGGGCTCAGTGGAAAGAGCCCGGGCTTGGGAGTCGGAGGTCGTGGGTTCTAATCCCGCCTCCGCCACTTGTCAGCTGGGTGACTTTGGGCAAATCACTTCACTGGGCCTCAGTTAGCTCACCTGTAAAATGGGGGGGTGAAGAATGTGAGGCCCACGTGGGACAACCTGATGACCTTGTATCACCCCCAGCGTTTAGAACAGTGCTTGGCACATAGTAAGCGCTTAACAAATGCCAACATTATTATGAGGGGGGCGGCCTCTCCCCTATCCGGGGGGTGGGGAAGAGAAGCAGGGATAAAGACTGTGAGCCCCCCACGTGGGACAACCTGATCACCTTGTATCCCCCCAGAGCTTGGGACAGGGCTTTGCACATAGTAAGTGCTTAATAAATACCAACATTATTATGATGGGGAGGGGGGGAAGAGAAGCAGGGATGAAGACCAACTTGTACTTCCCAAGCGCTTAGTACGGTGACCTGCACACAGTAAGCGCTCAATAAATACGATTGAATGAATGAATGACTGTGAGCCCCACGTGGGACAACCTTATCTCATTGTATCCCCCAGCGCTTAGAACAGTGCTTGGCACATAGTAAGCGCTTAATACCAACATTATTATGATGGGGGGGCGGCCTCTCCCCTATGGGGGGAGAAAGAGAAGCAGGGATAACGACTGTGAGCCCCCCGTGGGACAACCTGATCACCTTGTATCCCCCCCAGCGCTTAGAACAGTGCTTTGCACATAGTAAGCACTTAAACACCATCATCATTATTATTAAAGAGGAGGAGGCCTTGCCCCACCTCTCCTTCAATCAATCAATCGTATTTATTGAGTGCTTACTGTGTGCAGAGCAATGTACTAAGCGCTTGGGAAGTACAAGTTGGCAACATCTAGAGACAGTCCCTACCCCACTGTGGGCTCACAGTCTTCATTCATTCAATCGTATTTATTGAGCGCTTACTGTGTGCAGAGCACTGTACTAAGCGCTTGGGAAGTACAAGTTGGCAACATATAGAGACGGTCCCTACCCGACAGTGGGCTCACAGTCTAGAAGGGGGAGACAGAGAACAAAACAAAACATATTAACAAAATAAAATAAGTAGAGTAAATATGTACAAGTAAAATAAATAGAGTAATAAATACGTACAAACATATATACATATATACAGGTGCTGTGGGGAAGGGAAGGAGGTAAGTAAGGGGAGGGGATGAAGAGGGGAAGAGGATGGAGGGGGCTCACAGGAGAGTCAGGGGAAGACAGGGTTTGGGTGGGAAGATGAGAAGTTCTGTTTGTGTCACCTGATCTAAACAATAAACTAACAAAATTATAAACTAAGCAGCAAGTGACCCATGGGAAAGATGAGGAGAACACCACACACAAGCAATATTGAATAGAACTCCACACTTTCACTCCAAAATGAACTCAGTGGGCAGAGGATTGGGGAGGGGGCTTCCAAGCGGCAAGCAGAGTGGCTCAGTGGAAAGAGCCCGGGCTTTGGAGTCAGAGGTCATGGGTTCAAATCCCGGCTCTGTCAGCTGGGTGACTTTGGGCAAGTCACTTCACTGGGCCACAGTTCCCTCATCTGTAAAATGGGGATGAAGACTGTAAGCCCCCCCGTGGGACACACCTTGTATCCCCCCCAGCGCTTAAAACAGTGCTTTGCACATAGTAAGCGCTTGATAAATGCCATTATCATCATTATTATTATTATTATTACCTGGGATCTGGCGACTCAGGCCACGCTCCGGCCTCCTCCTCTTCTTCACCGCGTTGGGCCCGGGAGAGCCCGGCATCCAACCCATCCCAGCCCAGGGATGGCCTGGGGGCTGCACCCCTGCCGACCCTCCCCGAGCGACCCCTCAACGACGACCCTTCACCTCGTGGCTTCTCCAACGCCGCCCTCCCCCAAAGGCTCCGGCCCGTGGTTTTCATTAGAGCAAAAGGGAATTCAGGTGGAGGTGATTCAGGATCACCACCTGCCCAGGATTAGCATCCCACCCCAAATCTCGCTCCTCTGGAGAAGAAAGGGGCTGTGGACGTCCCAAGTGCTTAGTACAGTGCTCTGCACACATTAAACGCTCAGTAAATAGGGCTGACCTTTCCCCTTCTCCCCCTCTAGGAAGGTTAGAGGGGGCTACAATTCCACGTGGTCACAGATGGGGGGGAAAAATGGAAAAAAAAATCATGGGCATTTTCCAGGGAAATAATAATAATGATGGTATTTGTTAAGCGCTTACTATGTGCAGAGCACTGTTCTAAGCGTTGGGGAAGTTACAAGGTGATAGGTTGTAATTTAGTTATTTGTACATATCTATTCTATTTATTTTATTTTGTTAGTATGTTTGGTTTTGTTCTCTTGTCTCCCCCTTTTAGACTGTGAGCCCGCTGTTGGGTAGGGACTGTCTCTAGATGTTGCCAATTTGTACTTCCCAAGCGCTTAGTCCAGTGCTCTGCACATAGTAAGCGCTCAATAAATACGATCGATGATGATGATGGCATTGGTGAAGCGCTTACTATGTGCAAAGCACTGTTCTAAGCGCTGGGGAAGTTACAAGGTGATAGGTTGTAATAATGATGGCATTGGTGAAGCGCTTACTATGTGCAAAGCACTGTTCTAAGCGTTGGGGAAGTTACAAGGTGATAGGTTGTAATAATGATGGCATTGGTGAAGCGCTTACTATGTGCAAAGCACTGTTCTAAGCGCTGGGGGGGATACAAGGTGATCAGTTTGTCCCACGCAGGGCTCACAGTCTTAATCCCCCTTTTACAGATGAGGGAACGGAGACTCAGAGAAGTTGAGTGACTTGCCCAAGGTCACACAGCATGTGGTGGCGCCGGGATTCGAACCCACGACCCCTGACTCCAAAGCCCGTGCTCCTTCCACTGAGCCACGCTGTTGTCCCAGGGGGGCTCACAGTTTTAATCCCCATTTTACAGATGAGGTAACTGAGGCACAGAGAAGTGAAGTGACTTGCCCAAAGTCACACAGCTGACGGTGGAGCTGTGTCTTCATTCAATCACATTTATTGAGCGCTTACTGTGTGCAGAGTGCTGTACTAAAGCCGGGGTCTAATCCCAGCTCTGCCGCTTTGGGCAAGTCACTTAACTTCTCCGTGCCTCAGTTCCCTCCTCTGTAAAATGGGGATGATGACTGTGAGCCCCACGTGGGACAACCTGATCACCTTGTATTTAACCTAGCGCTTAGAACAGTGCTTGGCACATAGTAAGCGCTTAACAAATACCGTTACTATTATTATTATTATTATTATTATTATTATTATTATTATTATTAATCTTCTAATCACAGGTTTTAGGCCATTTCCTTAGTACAGTGCTTTGCACACAGTGAGCGCTCAATAAGTAATCAATCAATCGTATTTATTGAGTGCTGTGTGCAGAGCACTGTACTAAGCGCCTGGGAAGTACAAGTTGGCAACATCTAGAGACAGTCCCTACCCAACAGTGGGCTCACAGTCTAAAAGGGGGAGACAGAGAACAAAACCAAACATACTAACATAATAAAATAAATAGAATAGATATGGACAAGTAAAATAGAGTAATAAATATGTACAAACATATATACATATATTCAAGTATGATTGAATGTGTTTCCTCCGCTTGGGTAATTCAACCTGGGGAACGCTGCTGTGGGTCACACGAATTCAATTTTCCAGAGGGAAATAAACGGTCAAGGGGTGGGCGCGAAAGATATCACAAGTTGGGTGAAGAACGCAACAGGAAAACCCAGTGAAAAATATTGCACTGGCTTCTAATCTCATTACTAGACAACATTTGAATTTATAAGCATACCTTGGGAATATTATTTCCATTTGCTTCCCTGAATCACTGGGGATCCTCATACGAGTTGTTGGTTTCACACTACATCTTCTCTATACACCAGAAGCCCACCCTACCTGTTTATGATGTCACTTCCATTGCCATGACAACACACTATTATGCTGTAACATCTTGGCTATTGCGAGTGATCTCGCTCATGAAGGAAATTAAAGATTTAAGACTACGGGGTCACCCTTGTCACCCTTCTGCCGCATCATTTTTCTTGTGCATGCCTTTCATGACAATGATTCTGATGATTCTAAGTACTGCAAAATTTTAAAAAAAAGCCCTCAGCTGATTGATAGACTGTTTCCAAGTTGTGGGCAGGGAGTGTTTCTGATGTTATCATCATCATCAATCGTATTTATTGAGCGCTTACTGTGTGCAGAGCACTGTACTAAGCGCTTGGGAAGTACAAGTTGGCAACATATAGAGACAGTCCCTACCCAACAGTGGGCTCCCAGTCTAAAAGGGGGAGACAGAGAACAAAACCAAACATACTAACAAAATAAAATAAATAGAATAGATATGTACAACTAATATAGAGTAATAAATACGTACAAACATATATACATATATACAGGTGCTGTGGGGAAGGGAAGGAGGTAAGACGGGGGATGGAGGGGGGACGAGGGGGAGAGGAAGGAAGGGGCTCAGTCTGGGAAGGCCTCCTGGAGGAGGTGAGCTCTCAGTATGTTATGTTGTACTCTCCCAAGCGCTTAGTGCAGTGCTTTGTGCACAGTAATTGCTCAATAACTATGATTAATATTAATAATAATCTATAGAAGAAAACCCTTCATGCCAACATGGCAGGAATCCCATCCTGATGCTAGGTGAAGACAAGTATCCATGGGGGCAGGGGGGGGGATAATTCCTTTCCATGATAGAAACTGGGCTGCTAAAATACTAATTTCTGCCATTTATAATAATAATAATGATGGTATTTATTAAGCACTTACTATGTGCTGTTCTAAGCGCTGGGGAGGTTACAAGGTGATCAGGATGTCCAACGGGGGGCTCACAGTCTTAATCCCCATTTTACAGATGAGGTAACTGAGGGACAGAGAAGTTTAAGTGGCTTCTCCAAAGTCACTTATGATCGTATAGTGACCTCCACTCAACCTACTTTGTATGGTAAAATTGGAAATAATGTTAACTTTAATGGTTTATGTCACTTGTTTAAAGTTATAAAAAGTTATAAAAATTACATGAAAGACCAATTTGAAGTGATAGGTTTCTAGGACAAAATGGAAATAGTAATAATAATAATGGCATTTATTAAGCACTATGTGCAAAGCACTGTTCTAGGCGCTGGGGAGGTTACAAGGGGATCAGGTTGTCCCACCGGGGGCTCACAGTCTTAATCCCCATTTTACAGAGGAGGTAATTGAGGCCCAGAGAAGTGAAGTGACTTGCCCAAAGTCACACAGCTGACAAGTGGGGGAGCCGGAATTTGAACCCATGACCTCTGACTCCAAAGCCTGTGCTCTTTCCACTGAGCCACGCTGCTTCTCTAAAAAGGCATTTCTTGACCAGCTATAACAAAATGCATGTTTGGCAAAAATGCCTGCTTTTAGATGAAAATAGTAACTGTATTTTATTGAGGGCAAAATAGCAAAAATTAAAGTCCAAAACTAAAATGCTAATTTCTACCATTCATGATAAGCCCCTCAACCTAACCGTAAAATTTGGAAACATGTTAACTTCAGTGATTTATTTCATTTGTTTAAAATTATAACTAATTTAATCAATTTACTGAGCACTTACTGAGTACAGAACACTATAAGCACTTGGGAGAGTACAATAACAGAGTTGGTAGACACATTCCCTGCCCATAATAATTTTACAAGCTAGAGTGATTTTTATATGATTTAGATCATATCTTTTTATTACTTTGATTTGCTGTTCCTTTCCAAGGATTATTAGTCTAATTTGGACATAAATCATCTTATAGTTTTAAATATATTTTGAACATCTAAAAGCTTTATAAATATTTCTGTTTGCAGCTTGTAGAGTGGAGAGGATTTAAAATGCTATTATATTAATTTGAGATATTAAGAGTAATACTGTTCATACATTTGTAACGATGGATTTGGGGTAGTTTGTAGTTCAGCTTTTAATAGTTCTGTCAACATCAAGTTGCTGTTCTATATTAAGAGGAATTATCCAATAATATGGAATTTATATTACAGAACATATAGCTTGACCAACATTGCATATATTTGGCACATTTTTTCTGATAGCTGAGCAGTGTGGCCTACTGGGTAGAGCACAGGGCTGGGAGTCAGAAGGACCTGGGTTCTAATTCCAGCTCTGCCACTTCTCTGCTGTGTGACCACGGACAAGTCACTTAACTTCTCTGTGCCTCAATTACCTCATCTGCAAAATGGAGATTAAGACCATGAGCCCCATGAGGGACATTTAACTCTGTCCAACCTGAATAGCTCCTATCTATCCCAGCACATAGTATAGTGCTTGGCATATAGTAAGCACTTAATTACCATTAAAACAATCATTGTTTTGCATTCTACACAGATGAAGTACACTTTATGCTTAGAACAGGGTGAGACTTTCATTGAATTTGTAGTGTTAAATTTTAGGCTTTAAGAAAATATCAGGGCTTAAAGACCATCTTGACAAGCTGCTTTATCCAAAGCCATCTTGTTAATCTTAAATAATAAAGGATTTTAGATACCAACTTAAATTGTGTGTTTAATTCGACTTATTGGTTGACTATGGAACTACGAATCTTGACTAATTCCTCAAAACTATTTCAGCCAAAATTTGAAGCGAAGATATGCATTGTAGAACTGATTGACTGTAGCAAACCCTAAATGGAAAGTGCATTTCACTTTCAACCATTTAATCGACCTAATCAATGGGATATATTGAGCACTTACTATGTGTAGAATACTGTACTAAACACTTGCGAAAATACAACAGAATTTGACACATTCGCTACTCTCAACAAGCCTACAATCTAAATGGGGAGACAGACTTTAAATATATAAAGACGTGCTTAAGTGCTGTGGGGTGAATATCTAATCCTGAATAATAGCACAATTCAAACCACAATCACCTCAACAGATGACAAATTAGATGCCTTGAACAGGGTATTAAAATGTTTTAGGGTGAGACTTTGGTTAAATTTGTAGTACTAAATTTTAGGCTTTAAGAAAAGATCGGGTGTTAAAGGGCATTTTGACAAGCTGCTTTATCCAAAGCCATTTTGTTGATCTAAAATAATAAAGGATTTTGGATACCAACACTTTAACTCATCTTCTTGGTTGACTACACAACTACGAATCTTAAAAATTGCTGCCTTCAAAACGCTAAGTGCCAACTCATCCAAAGAAGCTCACTTCACAGGTTACCTTAAACACACTTTATTATTAGGACATCCAGGACTTTCATTATACATGCAGATGTTGTTAGTCACAAAATGCAGTTCTAAAGTATCCTAGTCTATCATATAATGCAATTTGAACTTTACTAAAAAAAAAAAAAAACCTAGACAACTATATAAACAGTTTGAGAGACTTCAAAACAGTAACTTGGTGAGAATTGTAATGCCTTCCCTTCCCACTTCTGGTCCCTCTTGATAGCTAGCTACTATAGATCAGACCACACGGTGTTTATAAGATAGCATTAGATTACAATTTGTACATATAAGGAAACAAGCGTTGCAATCTTGAGGGTGGGGAGGGAGCAAAGGCGATTACTAGTTCTTACTTATACACCTAAAGGCATCTCAGAACTGATTTCCACGTGTATCCTTAAATGACATGTTTATTTCACATGTTTTAGAAACAAGGAAGTAATGTAACAAAAATAAAGACAACATCTTTGAAAATATCAGAAGGAATGAAGAGAAGACATTTTCAAGTATTTTTTTTCTGTCAACATTCAGAATATACAAAATAACTTATTCAGACTGGTCCAAGAAACATGAAGCCCTTTATTAGGTAGTTCCTTTAATCTACTTCTTCCATACGAGAGGTATCTTCATCTCCTTCAAGGGGTGGCATTTCTTCAGCTTCTGCTGCACCGGTTTCTTCAGAAGCAGGATCATCTTCATCAATGCCTATTTTAGAATAAAGGCAAAATGTGAGCAAGATTTTCTTTTTTGCCCCAAATATTCATTAGTAGCTTCCACTGAAGATAGAAAAAGGGAATAAGAATATGACTACACTGACAACTGTTCAGGACATTATGACACTATAGTAAATCACTGTACGTATTTGTTTTGAACAATTACTTACCAAGACCAAGTTTGATCATCCTGTAAATGCGGTTGGCATGAGTCTGGGGGTCTTCCAGACTGAAGCCTGAAGACAGAAGTGCAGTCTCATACAGTAAGATGACAAGATCCTTCACAGACTTATCATTTTTATCATCCTCTGCCTTCTGCCTCAAAGTTTCAATAATGGAATGGTCAGGGTTTATCTCCAAGTGTTTCTTTGCCGCCATGTAACCCATTGTAGAATTATCTCTCAGTGCTTGAGCCTTCATAATCCTCTCCATGTTAGCTGTCCAGCCATATGTGCTTGTGACAATGCAGCATGGGGATGTGACCAATCTGTTTGACACAACCACCTGCAATTAACAGAACAAGCTTTGTTTATAAATGGTATTTGGGAAGCGCTTACTATGTGCCAGGCACTGTACTAAGTGCTGGGGTAGATATATGGTTTTCAGGTTGGACACATTCCCTGTCCTGCCTGGAGCTCACATTCTTAAAATCACTTTACTGATGAGGTGACTGAGGCACAGGGAAGTACAGTGACTTGCCCAAGGTCATCCAGCAGACAAGTTGGGTGGCTGAATTTCAGTGAAGAAATCTGTTCTTTGACAAGCAACAGTTTTACACTGTGGTGTCAATCTTCGAGGGAAGTGAGGATTTTGACTGCAGACTCTGCAGCCACCTGTGCCACTAATAAGGGCGTTGCCAATCTTAATAATAATTATTATTATAGTGATTATTATTAATAATTATTAATCAAACCAAAAGGAGTGATTTGAATTAATATACTGGAATGCATTTCAAGAAGCCAACACCAACAGACTGCAATTATCAAAATTAGAACTATTAAAGAGTCCCACTTTAGTTTTTGAAATCAAGATGCTGATCAAGATTCAGAGGTTCGATCCCCAAACCCACCTTTCACACCAGAAATGACTAGGCACAGAGCTTCATAACTTGTCCAGGTGACACTACAGCGTGGCCCAGTGAAAAGAACTCGGGCCCGGGAGTCAGAGGACCTGCCAGGGCCTTAAGCCCAGCTGCCACTTACCTGCTGTGAGGCCTTAGGCAAATCACTTACCTTCTCTGGGCCTCAGTCCCCTCACCTGCAAAATGGGGATTCAATATCTGTTCTCCCTCCTACTTAAGACTGAGAGCCCTGATAGTCATGTATCTACACCCCCACGCTTAGTACAGGGTTTGGCACATACTAAGTACTTAAAAACAACAATAATAATAATTACAACAATGTTAGGGAAAAATATTCAAGCTAGTCACATCTTTAAAATTCACATTTAAGAAGTTAAGAAGCAACAGACTGAGGTTAAATCTAAATCAAAGTTATACCCTTGAATGAACATTCAGGACCAAAGCAACATTGACCTTGATAAAACACTAAATAAGCTTATACCTTCTCAACTTTCTTTTCAAGGATATCTTTCATGATTTTACAGAGACTTTCAAATTTTGCTTTCTTTTCCTCTTGATTCTTTTTCTCCTCCTCATCTTCTGGGAGTTCCAAGCCCTCTTTGGTTACAGACACCAAGGTCTTGCCCTCAAATTCCTTTAGCTGTTGAACACAGTATTCATCAATAGGCTCGATCATGTAGACGACTTCTAGGCCGTGTTTCCGAAGACGCTCAACAAAAGCGGAGTTAGCAACCTGGTCCTTCGTTTCACCTGAAGTTTAAAGAAACAGTCGTTCTGATATTCTTCAAGTAGAACAGATCGGTGGGTGCAGAGAAGAATATGCCCGTCTCCCATAAAGTATGACTGTAGCACCAAGCAGGCAAATAAAAATACATTTTGAAAAACACTGGCAGAAAAATCCCACACTCTGTTTTATTCTCCCTAGGTATCAAAATACTAGGAAGTGATTGAATATAGGGAGTGCCCCTGTTCTCCCTACTAGTCATCTTGCAGTGCATGCTGCTGGGCACAAGCAGATGAGAGTGTGTGGATGGCTCAGCATAAACCATCACCACTACTGGAAAAAACAAGTCCATTCTCCCTTACCACTGGTACCTGATCAGTATATACCCCAAGAAGCAGGGGCACATGTTTTCAGGGACACTGTGTCTTGAGGACCAGCACACTCTGGGTTATACGTGATAGAAACTCAATTTCTATATCAAGCATACTAAACACAGTTCTGGTACAAAAGCGGTATTATCAAACCCAACTGTAGCAAGAACACATGGCCTAAATCCAAAATGTCACTTGATAAGAACAAAATTCAGCTTCTAAACATGAAACTGAAATCCTGGAAAGACAAAGTACCATTAAAAAACAAAATGTTAGAGTTAGTACCAGTGATATAATAGATGTGTTTCTGGTTCTCCTTCATTCTAGTGCAATAATCTTTGAGGGAGACCATCTCATCTCCAGAAGCAGAAGTGAAGTATCTCAGCAACTCCGAAAGTCTCTTCCGGTTCTGAGAATCTTCATGTATTCCAAGCTGTAATAAAGACATGTAATCAGAAGCTTCTAGTTCTGATGGAGCAAAATATATAATTATCCAAATATTAAGAGTTTTACAAAACTATAATCAGGTCAGACATGTCAACTGACCTTGACGTTCTTAGAGAACTGCTCATAAAGCTTCTTGTAATTCTCTTTATCTTCTGCCAGTTCAGTGAAGAGTTCCAAGCACTTTTTGACCAAATTCTTCCTAATCACTTTCAGGATTTTGCTTTGCTGCAGCATTTCACGGGAAATGTTTAAAGGGAGATCCTCAGAGTCCACCACACCTCTAATGAAATCTGGAGGAAAACGAGGTTGAATATTTTACAGTATCAGTAACAATTAAGCAAAATTTATTGAGGTACTCAGTTCTCCCTATAACGGGATTCATGTTCTTGAAAAGCCTCATGCTTTCCTCATACCTAGACAAACTCCATGTAACAACCACTTCTGACACTATTCTACCCAGATAGATGTAAGCTGTCAGAAATAAACTTCCCTAATTTCTGAATAGCAACCAAATGCTTAGTGAAAGCACATCTTAAGGCAGAACTGGCTGTGCACAATGTGTACTGAACTTGAACAAGCAATTTCTGCAAGTTGAGTGCATTTGGCCAATTGTCCAGACTTCCCCAGAACAGTACCACAAACAATTCATCATTTAAGTTAATGATGTAAATTAAGTAGAAAACAATTGGCCGTTACTTATAAGGCTATCATATCACGGTATATAGCCACTAGTATGAAATGTTGTTAGACTTACTCAGATACTCAGGTATTAGTTCCTCACAGTTATCCATGATGAAAACTCTGCGTACATATAACTTGATATTATTCTTTTTCTTCCTGTTTTCAAACAGGTCAAAGGGTGCACGTCTTGGGACAAAAAGAAGGGCTCTGAATTCCAACTGTCCTTCAACTGAGAAGTGCTGTTTAAAAAAAAAAAAAAAAAAGGAAAAGAGGTCCAGCATCTTTACCGCTAACTTTGTCAGCCCACAGTCCCTTCAATGAGAAAATATTATGAAATGTCCCAGGTTATCAAACAGCTTACTGAACGTAAAATTGACCTCAGTTGAAAAATAACTGTAGAGAACTTACTTTTACAGCTAAATGGTCTTCCCAGTCATTGGTCAAGCTCTTATAAAATTCTCCATACTCCTCATTAGTAATATCATCAGGATTCCTAGTCCAGATGGGTTTTGTCTTGTTGAGTTCTTCCTGGTCAATGTATTTCTCTTTAATTTTCTTTTTCTTTTTCTTGTCAGCATCTTTCTTTTCTTCTTCCTCTTCTTCAGAGCCAACATCTTCAATCTCCGGTTTATCTTCAGTCTCCTCCTTTTCCTCTTTCTCTTGTTCCTCCTTTTCTTCTTTTTCTTCTGCCTCATCATCACTTACCTCTTTATCCCGCTCTTTCTCCACCTTCAAGAAAGTTTTAAGGAGATGATGTTAATCATGATTATGCCATAAATACGGAGACCTCAAGGCTAGATTTTTCCCAGACATATGTTGAGATCAAGTGGTAATCACTTAATAGGCCCATGTAGACTTACAAATAAAACCCACATGCATGAAACTTTATTTAAAAGTCAACTGTCTTGGGGCATTCAAACAAGATTTATACGTCAGCCACTCTAGTAAATATTAAAGTAATCCCAGCTTTCTGTAACCAGATCAATAAAGTATGCCAAAACAATCCATCTATGAAACCACAAAAATCTTGCTATATGAACATTTAAGAAGCACTGTTTGTACATGAATAGTTAATTTATGGGCATAACTAACTTAGGAAGGGAGAATTATGAGCCTTAATTTGACAGTTAAGACTTACAAAAAGTGTAATTGGATAGCCAATGAACTGAGAGTGCTTCTTCACAATCTCCTTTATGCGCCTTTCCTCCAAGTATTCAGTTTGGTCCTCCTTCAAATGCAGGATAACCTTTGTTCCACGACCAATAGGTTCACCTTATGAAAAAAGCAGAGGGGAAATTTGTCTTACAGAAGCCACTTTGGCAGTATATGTAGCCTTGTAAATTATGCATTGTTGATGTGCTAAATCATTAGAGGTGTTTCTATACACATATTTATCTTCTTCCAAATCCGAGGGAGTTTTACCTCTATTTCCTATTCATCCTTTTAAATCATGGGTATTTAGATTCCAATTCAAAATCTATTTATTGTTCATGTGACATTAAAACTTCTGGACAGCTACACTTTTTCAAACCTAGCCAACAATGATGCAATGCCCTTATTTGTAAAGAACCCACTGTACATTAGGACACCTTTAAAAGTAGCTATAAATCCTGAAATGATGGTATTACTCTCCTGCATCCCAGGAACACACTTAACCCCACGTGTAATTGCCTCATTTTTACCAATTTTCTATAGAGGATTTAGAACAACCTTATCAAGATGCTATAAACATTTCTTACAGAAATAAAGAACATTACATACCTGTATCAATTCTAACAGTGAATGACCCTCCTGCAGAAGATTCCCAGGCATACTGTTCATCATCATTATGTTTGGTGATTACTGTCACTTTTTCAGCCACCAAGTACGCAGAATAAAACCCAACACCAAACTGACCAATCATAGAGATATCTGCACCAGCCTGCAATGCTTCCATGAAAGCCTTGGTTCCAGATTTGGCTATAGTGCCAAGGTTGTTGATCAAGTCAGCTTTCGTCATTCCAATGCCAGTGTCCACAAGAGTAAGGGTGCGTTCATTCTTGTTTGGGATAAGATTAATATTCAGTTCTTTCCCAGAGTCTAATTTACTCGGATCTGTCAAACTCTCGTATCTGATTTTATCCAGAGCCTAACAACAGAAACACAGAGTGATCAAAACCACTGCACCATGACTAAAGCTACAGGAGTGAATTCCTTTCAAACGAATGACTTACATCAGATGAATTAGAAATCAGCTCTCTCAAAAATATTTCTTTGTTAGAATAGAAGGTGTTGATAATCAGAGACATCAACTGGGCAATTTCTGCCTGGAAGGCAAAGGTCTCAATTTCTTCCTCCTCCATTGAATGATCCTGAGTTTGCATTGCTTCCGGCATCTATTGAGGATATTAGAAAATTAAATACACTGGGCACATGCTGCAGGCTATTTTTAGGTACGTATTTAAGAGCTTAACGGCATAAACATCACACGATAATCTTTTATTTTGGATGTTCTTCACTACGATTTTGTTTTGCTCCGTCCTACAAAAACTTCAAGCTCAAGGCAATCAAAAATTACTGATCAGCTTTCTGCATTCCCGCTAAATACGCGGTAAACTCCAACACCCCGCCGGTCTCTAAAAACTGGATCGATTGACTGGGTAGCTAGAGATAAGAGGGAAGTATTGGGAGGAAGTTGCACTGAAAAGACTATTTTGTTCGTTCACCCTTAAATGATTTTTAAGTGCGCTAACGAGCAACTGGCAGTTTTTCAGTCTACAGACACATCACCTGCCCTCTCTTATCCTTCGTTAGAGGACCATGGGGCAAGCCCACCAGATACAGCCACGGCTCCTCCGGATTCTCCCGGTCTGCGATAATAATAATACTAGTAATGACGGTATTTGTTAAGTGCTTACTAGGTGCCAGGCGCTGTACTAAGCACTGGGGTGGATACAAGCAAATTGAGTTGGACACAGTCCCTGTCCCATGTGGGGCTCAGTCTCCACCCCCATTTTACAGATGAAGTCACTGGGACAAAGAGAAGTGAAGTGATTTGCCCAAGGTCACAAAGCAGACAAGTGGCAGTCACCCCCATCCCGATAACCTCCCTGACCACCTTCCACCGGGTCGGGGGCTTGACTGTAAGCCCGTTGTGGACAGGGATTGGTGCTCTATTGCTGAATTGGACTTTCCAAGTGCTTAGCACACAGTAAGCGCTCAATAAATATGAGCGAATGAATGAATGGGACTCTTCAAGTCAGCTGAAAACCCCTAGAGGATTTCAGGGTCCCTTAAGCTGAGCGAGGAACCTCAGGATGCCCGTTTCCTTGCCCACCACCCCATTCCCCCTTCTAGACTGTGAGCTCGTTGTTGGGTGGGGACCATCTCTCTAATGTTACCGATTTGTACTTCCCAAGCACTTAGTACAGTGCTCTGCACACAGTAAGCGCTCAATAAATACGACTGAATGAATTCCCATAGACTGTGAACTCGTTGTGGACAGCAATGTGTCTGTTACATTCATTCGGTCATATTTATTGAAGGCTTACTCTGTGCAGAGTACAACAGTGCTTGACACATACTAAGCGCTTAACAAATACCATAACTATAATAATTATTATAACTATACTAAGCGCTTGGAAAGTACAATACAGCAAATAACAGTGCTTGGCACATAGTAAGCACATAACAAATACCATCATCATTAGTAATAAAGAGGGACAATCACTGCCCACAACGGGCTCACAGTCTGAGGGAGAGGAACTCTCCCCAGAGCGTCATACGGTGCTTTGCAGAGTAAGCGCTCCCTAAATACGACTGAATACGCATCACCCCCACCCCCAAAAGCGACCCTCCCCCCCAAACTGCAGCCCTCAGAACGGGTGGTCCTCTCAGAGACCCCCCCCGCCCCCACCGGCCCAGGCCCGACCAACCATCGCCATCCTTCATTCATTCAATCGTATTTATCGAGAGCTTCCTGTGTGCAGAGCACTGTACTAAGTGCTTAAACTTAATGATGTTGATGATGGCATTTGTTAAGCGCTTACTACGTGCCGAGCACTGTTCTAAGCACTGGGGGGCATGCTAGGAATCAGGTTGTCCCACATGGGGCTCATAGTCTTAATCCCCATTTTACAGATGAGGTAACTGAGGCCCAGAGAACCGACTTGCCCGAAGTCACCCAGCTGACCAGCTGCGGAGTCGGAATTCGAACCCACGACCTGTGACTCCCAAGCCCGGGCTCTTTCCACTAAAACGTACTGCTTCTCAGTCCTTCGTTCAACCGCATTTCTCGTGCGCGGAGCCCTGTGCTAAGCGCTGGGGACAGCCCGACACAATGCTAAAACAGAGAAGCAGCGTGGCTCGGTGGAAAGAGCCCGGACTTGGGAGTCGGAGGTCGTGGGTTCGAATCCCTACTCCGCCAACTGTCAGCTGTGTGACTTTGGGTGGGTCGCTTCACTTCTCTGGGCCTCAGTTACCTCATCTGTCAAATGGGGTGAAGACTGTGAGCCCCCCGTGGGACAACCTGGTCACCTTGTAACCTCCCCAACGCTTAGAACAGTGCTTGGCACATAGTATTTTTTCATTCATTCAATCGCATTTCTTGAGCGCTTACTGCGCGTAGAGCACTGGACTAAGCGCTTGGGAAGTACAAGTTGGCAACATCTAGAGACGGTCCCTACCCAACAGCGGGCTCACAGTCTAGAAGGGGGAGACAGACAACAAAACATATTAACAAAATAGAGAATATGTACAAGTAAAATAAGTAAAGAGCAATAAATACGTACAATCATATATACATATATACAGGTGCTGTGGGGAGGGGAAGGAGGTAAGGCGGGGGGGATGGGGAGGAAGAGGAGGGGGAGAGGAAGGAGGGGGCTCAGTCTGGGAAAAAATGCCATCATTATTATCATAATTATTAAACGGTCCCCTTCGCCTCCTCCCCCGGCTCTCCCTCACGCCCGAGTCATTCATTCATTCATTCATTCATTCATTCAACCGTATTTATTGAGGGCTTACTGCGTGCAGAGCACTGAACTAAGCGCTTGGGAAGTCCAAGTTGGCAACATCTAGAGACGGTCCCTACTCAAAAGCAGGCTCACAGTCTAGAAGGGGGCGACAGACAACGGAACAAAACAGATTAACTGGTCAAGTCACTTAACTTCTCTGGGCCTCAGTTCCCTCACCTGTAAAATGGGGGTGAAGGCTGTGAGCCCCCCGTGGGGGCAACCTGATCACCTTGTAACCTCCCCCGTGCTTAGAACAGGGCTTTGCACATAGCAACTGCTTAATAAATGCCATCATTATTTATTAACAAAATAAAATAAATAGAATAAAGATGTACAAGTAAATCGAGTAATAACTACGTGCAAACATATATACAGGTGCAGGGGGTAAGGCGGGGGGGATGGGGAGAGGAAGGAGGGGGCTCAGCCTGGGAATAAATACCATCCTTATTATTATAGAGAAACAGCATGGCTCAGTGGAAACAGCACAGGCTTTGGAGTCCGAGGTCATGGGTTCAAATCCCGGCTCCGCCACTTGCCAGCTGTGTGACTTTGGGCAAGTCACTTCACTTCTCTCCCCCTCGTCCCCCTCTCCATCCCCCCCATCTTACCTCCTTCCCTTCCCCACAGCACCTGTATATATGTATATATGTTTGTACATATTTATTACTCTATTTATTTATTTATTTTAATTGTACATATCTATTCTATTTATTTTATTAGTACGTTTGGTTTTGTTCTCTGTCTCCCCCTTTTAGACTGTGAGCCCGCTGCTGGGTAGGGACCGTCTCTATATGTTGCCAACTTGTACTTCCCAAGCGCTTAAGTACAGTGCTCTGCACACAGTAAGTGCTCAATAAATACAATTGATTGATTGATTCTCTGTGCCTCAGTGACCTCATCTGTAAAACGGGGATGAAGACTGTGAGCCCCCTGTGGGGCAACCTGTTCACCCTGTAACCTCCCCAGCGCTTAGAACAGTGCTCGGCACACAGTAAGCGCTTAATAAATGCCATCATTATTATTAAATGCCATCTTTATTAACAGAATAAAATAAATAGAATAAAGATGTACAAGTAAATAGAGTAATAAATACATACAAATATATATACAGGTGCTGTGGGGAGGGGAAGGGGGTAAGGCGGGGGGGTTGGGGAGAGGAAGGAGGGGGCTCAGCCTGGGAATAATCAATCAATCGTATTTATTGAGCGCTTACTGTGTGCAGAGCACTGTACTAAGCGCTTGGGAAGTACAAGTTGGCAACATCTAGAGACAGTCCCTACCCAACAGTGGGCTCACAGTCTAAAAGTGTAATAAATACCATCCTTATTATTATTATAGAGAAACAGCATGACTCAGTTGAAAGAGCCCAGGCTTTGGAGTCCGAGGTCATGGGTTCAAATCCCGGCTCCGCCGATTGTCAGCTGTGTGACTTTGGGCAGGTCACTTCACTTCAGCGCTTAGAACAGTGCTATGCCCATAGTAAGCGCTTAATAAATGCCATTATTATTATTATTCTCTGTGCCTCAGTTCCCTCATCTGTAAAACGGGGGTGAAGACTGTGAGCCCCCTGTGGGGCAAACTGTTCACCTTGTAACCTCCCCAGCGCTTAGAACAGTGCTCGGCACATAGTAAGCGCTTAATAAACGCCATCATTATTATGATGAAGCGGTCCCCTTCGCCTCCTGCCCCGGCTCTCCCTCACGCCCGAGTGGATAAAAGGACTTGATCACCTTGGAATCCCCCCCCCAGCGCTTAGAACAGTGCTCTGCACATAGTAAGCGCTTAACAAATGCCACTATTATTATTATTAAATAATAGTAAGCGCTTAATAAATGCCATTATTATTATTATTCTCTGTGCCTCAGTTCCCTCATCTGTAAAACGGGGGTGAAGACTGTGAGCCCCCTGTGGGGCAAACTGTTCACCCTGTAACCTCCCCAGCGCTTAGAACAGTGCTCGGCACATAGTAAGCGCTTAATAAATGCCATTATTATTATTCTCCGTGCCTCAGCTCCCTCATCTGTAAAACGGGGATGAGGACTGTGAGCCCCCTGTGGAACGAACTATTCACCTTGTAACCTCCCCAGCGCTTAGAACAGTGCTCGGCACATAGTAAGCGCTTAATAAATGCCATTATTATTATTATTATTATTATTCTCCGTGCCTCAGTTCCCTCATCTGTAAAACGGGGATGAAGCCTGTGAGCCCCCTGTGGGGCAAACTGTTCCCCCTGTAACCTCCCCAGCGCTTAGAACAGTGCTCGGCACATAGTAAGCGCTTAATAAATGCCATTATTATTATTATTATTATTATTCTCTGTGCCTCAGTTCCCTCATCTGTAAAACGGGGAGGAAGACTGTGAGCCCCCTGTGGGGCAAACTGTTCACCCTGTAACCTCCCCAGCGCTTAGAACAGTGCTCAGCACATAGTAAGCGCTTAATAAATGCCATCATTATTATGATGAAGCTGTCCCCTTCGCCTCCTGCCCCGGCTCTCCCTCACGCCCGGGTGGATAAAAAGGACTTGATCACCTTGGAACCGCCCCCCCCCCCCCCCCCCCCCCCCCCCCGAAAGCTTAGAACAGTGCTCTGCACATAGTAAGCGCTTAACAAATGCCATTATTATTATTATTAAATAATAGTAAGCGCTTAATAAATACTATTATTATTATTATTCTCTGTGCCTCAGTTCCCTCATCTGTAAAACGGGGATGAAGACTGTGACCCCCTGTGGGACAACCTGATCACCTTGTAACCTCCCCAGCGCTTAGAACAGTGCTCGGCACATAGTAAGCGCTTAATAAATGCCATTATTATTATTCTCTGTGCCTCAGTTCCCTCATCTGTAAAACGGGGATGAAAACTGTGAGCCTCCTGTGGGGCAAACTGTTCACCCTGTAACCTCCCCGGCGCTTAGAACAGTGCACGGCACATAGTAAGCGCTTAATAAATGCCATTATTATTATTCTCTGTGCCTCAGTTCCCTCATCTGTAAAATGGGATGAGGACTGTGAGCCCCCTGTGGGACAAACTATTCACCTGGTAACCTCCCCAGCGCTTAGAACAGTGCTCGGCACATAGTAAGCGCTTAATAAACGCCATCATTATGATGATGAAGCGGTCCCCTTCGCCTCCTGCCCCGGCTCTCCCTCACGCCCGAGTGGATAAAAGGACTTGATCACCTTGGAAACACCCCCCCAGCGCTTAGAACAGTGCTCTGCACATAGTAAGCGCTTAACAAATGCCATTATTATTATTAAATAGTAGTAAGCGCTTAATAAATGCCATTTTTATTATTATTCTCTGTGCCTCAGTTCCCTCATCTGTAAAACGGGGATGAGGACTGTGAGCCCCCTGTGGGACAAACTATTCACCTTGTAACCTCCCCAGCGCTTAGAACAGTGCTCGGCACATAGTAAGCGCTTAATAAATGCCATTATTATTATTCTCCGTGCCTCAGTTCCCTCATCTGTAAAACGGGGATGAAGCCTGTGAGCCCCCTGTGGGGCAAACTGTTCCCCCTGTAACCTCCCCGGCGCTTAGAACAGTGCTCGGCACATAGTAAGCGCTTAATAAATGCCATTATTATTATTATTCTCCGTGCCTCAGTTCCCTCATCTGTAAAACGGGGATGAAGACTGTGAGCCCCCTGTGGGGCAAACTGTTCACCCTGTAACCTCCCCGGCGCTTAGAACGGTGCTCGGCACATAGTAAGCGCTTAATAAATGCCATTATTATTATTATTATCATTCTCTGTGCCTCAGTTCCCTCATCTGTAAAACGGGGATGAAGACAGTGAGTCCCGTGTGGGGCAAACTGTTCACCCTGTAACCTCCCCAGCGCTTAGAACGGTGCTCGGCACATAGTAAGCGCTTAATAAATACCATTATTATTATTATTATTATCATTCTCTGTGCCTCAGTTCCCTCATCTGTAAAACGGGGGTGAAGACTGTGAGCCCCCTGTGGGACAAACTGTTCACCCTGTAACCTCCCCAGCGCTTAGAACAGTGCTCGGCACATAGTAAGCGCTTAATAAATGCCATTATTATTATTATTCTCCGTGCCTCAGTTCCCTCATCTGTAAAACGGGGATGAAGACTGTGAGCCCCCTGTGGGGCAAACTGTTCACCCTGTAACCCCCCCGGCGCTTAGAACAGTGCTCGGCACATAGTAAGCGCTTAATAAATGCCATTATTATTATTATTATCATTCTCTGTGCCTCAGTTCCCTCATCTGTAAAACGGGGATGAAGACTGTGAGCCCCCTGTGGGGCAAGCTGTTCACCCTGTAACCTCCCCGGCGCTTAGAACAGTGCTCGGCACATAGTAACCGCTTAATAAATGCCATTATTATTATATTATTCTCCGTGCCTCAGTTCCCTCATCTGTAAAACGGGGATGAAGACTGTGAGCCCCCTGTGGGGCAAACTGTTCACCCTGTAACCTCCCCGGCGCTTAGAACAGTGGTCGGCACATAGTAAGCGCTTAATAAATGCCATTATTATTATTATTATCATTCTCTGTGCCTCAGTTCCCTCATCTGTAAAACGGGGATGAAGACAGTGAGTCCCGTGTGGGGCAAACTGTTCACCCTGTAACCTCCCCAGCGCTTAGAACAGTGCTCGGCACACAGTAAGCGCTTAATAAATACCATTATTATTATTATTATCATTCTCTGTGCCTCAGTTCCCTCATCTGTAAAACGGGGATGAGGACTGTGAGCCCCCTGTGGGACAAACTATTCACCTTGTAACCTCCCCAGCGCTTAGAACAGTGCTCGGCACATAGTAAGCGCTTAACAAATGCCATTATTATTATTCTCCGTGCCTCAGTTCCCTCATCTGTAAAACGGGGGTGAAGACTGTGAGCCCCCTGTGGGGCAAACTGTTCACCCTATAACCTCCCCGGCGCTTAGAACGGTGCTCGGCACATAGTAAGCGCTTAATAAATGCCATTATTATTATTCTCTGTGCCTCAGTTCCCTCATCTGTAAAATGGGGATGAGGACTGTGAGCCCCCTGTGGGACAAACTATTCACCTTGTAACCTCCCCAGCGCTTAGAACAGTGCTCGGCACATAGTAAGCGCTTAACAAATGCCATTATTATTATTATTATTAAAAAAAAGGAGCCTTGGCGGCGGTCCGTTGTTACCTTGAGGGTGGGCCGTGGACCGACGGGTGAGGTGACGCGCGAGGGGAAAGGCGAGGCCGCAGCCAACGGTCCCAACCGCTGTCCCCGACGGGAAGGACGGAGGGACGACCGCACCGTCCCGCTCCTCTGTCGGACTGAGGCGCGGCGGCGGCCGCCCGCCTCCTTTTATAGCCGCGTCCGTTGGGGCTTGGCGATGCCCTTTCCAGAAGCCTCGCGAACCTTCCGGAAGAGCAGGCGCTCGCGCCCCGGCCCGCCCCAACTGACGCGGCGCGCGCGCGAGCCCGGCCCCCGCCCTCGCGGGGAGAAGGGGCGCGCATGCGCACGCGCGTCCGCGCGCCGGCCTCGGCGGGGGGGGGAGGAGAGCGCATGCGCACGCCCATCCGCCCAGCTAGCTCTCTTCCTCCCTTCAAGGCCCTGCTGAGAGCTCACCTCCTCCAGGAGGCCTTCCCAGACTCAGCCCCTTCCTTCCTCTCCCCCCCGCCTTATATGTTTGTACATATTTCTTACTCTATTTATTTTACCTGTACATATCTATTCTATTTATTTTACATATTTTAATAAATATTACATATTTATTTTACATATGAGCCCACTGTTGGGTAGGGACTGTCGCTATATGTTCAAGGCCCTGCTGGGAGCTCACCTCCTCCAGGAGGCCTTCCCACACTCAGCCCCTTCCTTCCTCTCCCCCCCGCCTTATATGTTTGTACATATTTCTTACTCTGTTTATTTTACCTGTACATATCTATTCTATTTATTTTACATATTTTAATAAATATTACATATTTATTTTACATATGAGCCCACTGTTGGGTAGGGACTGTCGCTATATGTTCAAGGCCCTGCTGAGAGCTCACCTCCTCCAGGAGGCCTTCCCACACTCAGCCCCTTCCTTCCTCTCCCCCCCGCCTTATATGTTTGTACATATTTCTTACTCTATTTATTTTACTTGTACATATCTATTTATTTTACATATTTTAATAAATATTACATATTTATTTTACATATGAGCCCACTGTTGGGTAGGGACTGTCGCTATATGTTCAAGGTCCTGCTGAGAGCTCACCTCCTCCAGGAGGCCTTCCCAGACTGAGCCCCTTCCTTCCTCTCCCCTTCGTCCCCCTCTCCATCCCCCATCTTACCTCCTTCCCTTCCCCACAGCACCTGTATATATGTATATATGTTTGTACATATTTTTTACTCTATTTTATTTGTACTTATCTATTCTATTTATTTTATTTTGTTAGTATGTTTGGTTTTGTTCTCTGTCTTCCCCTTTTAGACTGTGAGCCCACTGTTGGGTAGGGACTGTCTCTATGTGTTGCCAATTTGTACTTCCCAAGCGCTTAGTACAGTGCTCTGCACATAGTAAGCGCTCAATAAATACGATTGAAGATGATGATGATGATTTTACATATGAGCCCACTGCTGGGTAGGGACTGTTGCTATATGTTGCCAACTTGTACTTCCCAAGCGCGTAGTACAGGAATATTTTAATAAATATTACATATTTGTATATATTTATTACTCTATTTTGCTTGTACATATCTATTCTATTTATCAATCAATCAATTGTATTTATTGAGCGCTTACTGTGTGCACAGCACTGTACTGAGCGCTTGGGAAGTCCAAGTTGGCAACATAGAGAGACGGTCCCTACCCAACAGGGGGCTCACAGTCTAGAAGGGGGGGACAGAGAACAAAACCAAACATACTAACAAAATAAAATAAATAGAATAGATAGGTACAAGTAAAATAAATAAATAAATAGAGTAATAAATATGTGCAAACATATACACAGGTGCTGTGGGGAAGGGAAGGAGGTAAGATGGGGGGGATGGAGAGGGGGCCGAGGGGGAGAGGAAGAAAGGCCTCCAGGAGGCCTTCCCAGACTCAGCCCCTTCCTTCCTCTCCCCCTCCCCCCCCCCGCCTTATATGTTTATACATATTTCTTGCTGTATTTATTTTACTCGTACATATCTATTCTATTTATTTTACCTGTTTTAATAAATATTACATATTTATTTTACATATGAGCCCACTGTTGGGTAGGGACTGTCATTATATGTTGCCAACTTGTACTTCCCAAGCGCTTAGTGCAGTGCTCTGCACACAGTAAGCGCTCAATAAATACGATTGATTGATTGATTGATTTGTACGTATTTATTACTCTATTTATTTATTTATTTTGCTTGTACATATCTATTCTATTTATTTTATTTTGTTAATATGTTTGGTTTTGTTCTCTGTCTCCCCCTTCTAGACTGTGAGCCCACTGTTGGTTAGGGACCGTCTCTATATGTTGCCAACTTGTACTTCCCAAGCGCTTAGTCCAGTGCTCTGCAATCAATCAATCGTATTTATTGAGCACTTACTGTGTGCAGAGCACTGGACTAAGCGCTTGGGAAGTACAAGATGGCAACATATAGAGACAGTCCCTACCCAACAGTGGGCTCACAGTCTAAAAAACTGCACACAGTAAGCGCTCAACAAATATGATTGATTGATTCCCCTTCCCACAGCACCTGTATATATGTATATATGTTTGTACGTATTTATTACTCTAGTTTATTTGTACATGTTTATTCTATTTATTTTATTTTGTTACTATGTTTGGTTTTGTTCTCTGTCTCCCCCTTCTAGACTGTGAGCCCACTGTTGGGTAGGGACTGTCTCTATATGTTGCCAACTTGTACTTCCCAAGCGCTTAGTACAGTGCTCTGCACTCAGTAAGCGCTCAATAAATACGATTGAATGAATGAATGAAGGAACGCGCGCTCTCGTTCGTTCTCTCTCTCTCTCTCTCTCTTCCCTCCCCCCGCCCTTCGGCTGTTGGCGGCGTTAGGGAAGAGGCCGCGAGGGACGGCGCATGCGCGCGCGGGCGAGGGCCCGCCTGAGGGGGAGAGGCAAAGCGCATGCGCGAGCGCTCGCTCGCTCTCTCTCACTCTTCCCCCTCCCCACCCCCCGCCCTTCGGCGGTTAGCGGCGTTAAGAAAGCGGCAGCGGTGGGCAGCGCATGCGCGCGCGGGCGAGGGCCCGCCTGAGGGGGAGAGCGCATGCGTGCGCGAGCGCTTGCTCTCTCACTCTCTCTCTCGCTCGCTCTCTCCCCCCGCCCTTCGGCGGTTAGCGGCGTTAGGAAAGAGGTCGCGAGGGATGGCGCATGCGCGCGCGGGCGAGTGCCTGCTTGAGAGGGACAGCGCATGCGCGCTCTCTCGCTCTCTCACTCTTTCTCTCGCTCTCTCTCCACCCCGCCCTTCGGCGGTTAGCGGCGTTAGGGAAGCGGCCACGAGGGACGGCGCATGCGCGCGCGGGGCCCGTCATTCATTCATTCATTCATTCATTCATTCATTCATTCATTCATTCAATTGTATTTATTAATAATAAATATGTGCTGAGCTCCGTTCTGTGCGCTGGGAGAGATACAAGAGGAGCAGCGTGGCTCAGTGGAAAGAGTGCACTCAGTGGCTTGTGATTCAGAGGTCATGGGTTCTAATTCCGCTCCGCCTTTTGTCAGCTGTGTGACCTCGGGCAAGTCACTTAACTTCTCTGGGCCTCAGTTCCCTGGTCTGAAAAATGGGGATGAAGACTGTGAGCCCCACGTGGGACAACCTGATGACCTTGTATCTCCCCCAGCGATTAGAACAGTGCTTGGCACATGGTAAGCGCTTGACAAATACCAACCTTATTATTATTACAAGGTAATCAGGTTGTCCCACTTGGGACTCACAGTCTTCATCCCCATGTTACAGATGAGGGAACTGAGGCCCAGAGGAGTGAAGCAACTTGCCCAAAGACCCACAGCAGACAAGTGGCGGAGTCGGGATTAGAACTCATGACCTCTGACTCCCAAGCCCGTGGTCTTTCCACTGAACCATGCTGCTTCTATTTATTAATAATAATAATAATGGTATTTGTTAAGCACTTACTATGTGCCAAGCATTGTTCTAAGCGCTGGAGTAGATACAAGATAGTCAGGTTGTCCCACGTGGGGCTCACAATCTTAACCCCCATTTTACAGATGAGGTAACTGAGGCCCAGAGAAGTGAAGGGACTTGCCCAAAGTCACACAGCAAATGGCGGAGTTGGGATTAGAACTCACGACCTCTGACTCCCAAGCCCGTGCTCTTTCCACTAAGCTACGTTGTGCTTACTGTGTGCAGAGCATTGTGCTAAGCACTTGGAAAGTACAATTTGGCAACAGATAGAGACAGTCCCTACCCAACAACAGGCTCACAGTCTAGAAGGGGGAGACAGATAACAAAGCCAAACAAGTGGACAGGCGTCAATACCATTAAAATAGATAAATAGAATTATAGATAGATACACATCATTAATAAAATTAATAGAGTAATAAATATGTACAAATATACACAAGTGCTGTAGGGAGGGGAAGGGGGTAAAGCAGAGGGAGGTTCTTTCTCCCCCTTCTAGACTGTGAGCCCTTTGTTGGGTAGGAGCTGTCTCTATCTTTTGCCGAATTGTACTTTCCAAGCACTTAGTACAGTGCTCTGCACACAGTAAGTGCTCAATAAATATGTCTGAATGAATGAATGAATAGGGGTGATGGGGAGGGGAGGAGGAGCAGAGGAAAAGGGGGGGCTCAGTCTGGGAAGGCCTCCATCGTGAGGATGCGAAGGTGAGCCCGTTGTTGGGTAGGGACCGTCTCTACATGTTGCCAACTTGTACTTCCCAAGCGCTTAGTACAGTGCTCTGCACACAGTAAGAGCTCAATAAATACGATTGAATGAATGAATGAGTCTGCTCTGTGATCCGTGTCCCCCAACAAATGAGTACGCGCAGCATATCCACACACAAATATTCTTAAAGCGTACTTTGGTAGCATCTCTCTACCTCTCTGCAGTCTGGCATCTCCTCCTGCCTTTCGAGGCGTCTCTACTTGGATGTCCCGCCATCACCTCAAACTGGGCAAAACTGAGCTCCTTGTCTTCCCACCCAAATCTTGTCCTGCCCCTGACTTTCTTGTCGCTGTAGACATCGCCACCGTCCTTCCTGTCTCATAAACCTGTAATCAATCAATCAATCAATCGTATTTATTGAGCGCTTACTGTGTGCAGAGCACTGTACTAAGCACTTGGGAAGTACAAGTTGGCAACATATAGAGACAGTCCCTACCCAACAGTGGGCATTATCCTTGACGCCTGCCTCTCATTCAACCCAAATATCTAATCTATAACTAAATCCTGTCCGTTCAACCTTCGCAACATGGTTAAAATCCACCCTTTCCTTTCCATCCAAACTGCCACCACATTAATCCACACATTTATCCTATCCTGCCTGGATTACTGCATCAGCCTCCTGTCTCTCTCCACTTCAGCCCATACTTCACTTTTCTGCCTGGATTATTTTACTACAAAAACGTTTCCCCACTCCTCAAGAACCTCAAGTGGATGCCCATCCACCTCGGCATCAAACAACAGAGTTGCAGACACCTGCCCTATCCACAGCAAGTTTCCTATGCTCACACATTCTTAATTAACTATATTTTGATCTTCACGGGGCCTTTATGTCTTCCCCGTTAAACTGTGAGTTCCTCTGTGTTCCCCAGTACCGTACTGTGTGTTTCCTAGTACAGTACTGCATGTTCCCTAGTTGCCTAATTTGAAGGTGATTCAACCAATAGTGAGACTATATCCATTTGACTATCTCCATCCTTTTTGAGAGAGTATATCTTTTTTTTTAAGTATTTTTAATGGTGTTCGTAAAGCACTTATTGTGTCCCAGTCACGGTACTAAGCACTGGGGTAGAAATGAGATAATCAGGCTGGACATAGTTCACAGCCCACATGGAGCTCATAGACTGAATCCCTACATTGCAGATGAGGTAACTGAGAGTGATATGCCCCAAATCACACAGCAGACAAGTAGTGGAGCTGGGATACTGTGCGTACAAAAATACAGTAATGCACTTTTTCTGGATCCTTACCATCTGGGGTGAGCTTTGCTCAGTTCCAAATGGTTGAGGAGATTTTAGATGTGACCTGACGGGTAGGGCATGCACTTGAACTGTTTTTGTCTTCCTGGTGATGGTCTGCACTGAGCCACCCCCACAACTCTCAGTCCCCTGTGCCAGGGCATGACTTCCTCTGCTATCTTACCTTTCTTTTAGACTGTGAGCCCACTGTCCGGTAGGGACTGTCTCTATGTGTTGCCAATTTGTATTTCCCAAGCGCTTAGTACAGTGCTCTGCACATAGTAAGTGCTCAATAAATACGATTGATGATGATGGGGAGAATGAGTGTAGACTGCGGTCAAGGAACCGAATATCTCAGACCTCAGCAACAGGCATCACTGTCCCCTGACTGATTTCCAAAGCCATCACTGGGCATGAAACTCCGTGGTTTAGTATTCTTGTGAAAGCCAGAAGAAAAGCAAAAAGAAAAAATGAAAAGCAAAACAAAAACAGCAGCAATATTAATATACAGTTAATCCTTCCTACTAGGCAAACTGGAGCAGCAAAGGTGGGTAAGGACCGTCCCATTATTTAGTATTCTTGTGAAAGCCACAAGAAAAGCAAAAAGAAAAAATGAAAAGCAAAACAAAAACAGCAGCAATATTAATATACAGTTGATCCTTCCCACTAGGCAGACTGGAGCAGCAAAGGTGGGTAGGGACCGTCTCTATATGATGCCGACTTGTACTTCCCAAACGCTTAGTACAGTGCTCTGCACGCAATAATCGCTCAATAAATATGATTGAATGAATGAAATACAGGTAAGAGGAGTTGTTTCAGGGGTCAGTGCAATGTCACAAAACTTCTACTTCTGGTCACATTTGGAAGAACTTTTCCCAACAATTATCTGACTACAGTACCAATCCCCAACGGCTACTGCTCTGATGAAGAGAAGCAGCATGGCTTAGTGGAAAAAGCACGGGCTTGGGAGTCAGAGGTCGTGAGTTCCAATCCCGGCTCCAGTGCTTATCAGCTGTGTGACTTTGGGCAAGCTGCTTGACTTCTCTGGGCCTCAGTTACCTCATCTGTAAAATGGGGGTTAGGACTGTGAGCCCCACGTGGGACAACCTGATTACCTTGTATCTCCCCAGCATTTAGAACAGTGTTTGGCACATAGTAAGCGCTTAACAAATACCATCATTATAAGCACTTAGTACAGTGCTCTGCACACAGTAAAATGCTCAATAAATATGATTGAATGAATGAATGAAAACATTATATCCAAAACATAGTGCATATATAGCCCATCTCCACAAGCCAGCCACCCTCCATCAGGCTGCCCGGCCTCACCCAAGGCTGTGTAATTGACTCCAACCCTGGTCTGTCCCAAATTCTCATCATCATGCCAAGTTTGGTAAGAAGGGAACCAAGATAGAAATGACACTTGCAGATAATGGAGGAGTGAATTAAAAAAAAGAAAAAAAACAATCAAACAGGAGCCCGATGCCAGAAACTTCCCTTTTCTGAGCCAGAGGAAGAACATATGAAATAGAGAAATGGCTTGTCCCTACTTACTGTCCTTTCACTGCCTGGACCCAGTTGGTATACTGGGATGATGATGATGGCATTTATTAAGCGTTTACTATGTGCAAAGCACTGTTCTAAGCGCTGGGGGGGATACAAGGTGATCAGGTTGTCCCACGGGGGGCTCACAATCTTAATCCCCATTTTACAGATGAGGAAACTGAGGCACAGAGAAGTGAAGTGACTTGCCCAAAGTCACACAGCCGATAAGTGGCGGAGCCGGGATTCAAACCCATGACCTCTGACTCCCAAGCCCGTACTCTTTCCACTGAGCCACGCTGCTTCTCCTGGGATGAGAAGCAGTGTGGCTTAGTGGGTAGAGCACAGACCTGGGAGTCTAAAGGACCTGGCTTCTAATCCTGCCTCCACCACATGTATGCTGTGTGACCTTGAGCAAGTCACTTAACTTCTCTGGACCTCAGTTACCTCATCTGTAAAATGGGGATAAGAGTGTGAGCCTCCTGTGGGACAGGAACTGTCTCATCATCATCATCATCAATCGTATTTATTGAGCGCTTACTATGTGCAGAGCACTGTACTAAGTGCTTAGGAAGTACAAATTGGCAACATATAGAGACAGTTCCTACCCAACAGTGGGCTCACAGTCTCCAACCTGATTACCTTGTATGGCACATAGTAAGCACTTAACAACTACTACAATTATTATTAGTAGTATTTAATAATTGACTTTACTTCAAATGTACAAAACATTGGCACTTAATAATAATTATGGTATTTGTTAAGCATTTACTATGTGCCAGGCACCGTACTAAGCATTGAGGTGGATACAAGCTAATCAGGTTGAACATTCCCACGTTGGGCTCACAGTCTCAATCCCCACTTTACAGATGAGGTACCTGAACCCTGAGAAATGAAGTGACTTATCCAAGGTCACCCAGCAGACAAGTGGCAGAGACAGGATTAGGACCCATGACCTTCTGACTCCCAAGCCTGTGCTCTTTCCACGACACCATGCTGTTTCTGTGAGCAGCGTGTAATGGGGGGAGCCAGCTGAAGAAAGAAGGAGTGGGGAAGAAAACCGTAAATTTAAAATTTGGAGTCTGTAAACGCATCAGCAGGTGCAGAATTTCATAGTCTATTCTAAAGTCAGCTAGAAGCCAGGGGCAGGGAAACCAGGCTTTCTCAGAAGCTACAATTTCCTGGGTTAAACCCTGTTTTTTAAATTCTCTATTACAGTGCTCTGTACTAGGTGTGATAAGTAGGTTCATGGTGCAAGTGATAATGATGAGGCAGGGATCCTGTCTATGTATTTTATTCATTCATTCAATCGTATTTATTGTTATTTTGTATTTTCCCAAGCACTTAGTACAGTGCTCTGCACAAAGTAAGCACTCAATATATATTTAAGAAGTAAATAAATTTTATTATCATACTCTCTCAAGCATTGCGTACAGTGCACTTCATAAGGTAAATGCTGAGAAAATTGATTGATGATGAACCTGAGTTGCTTGAAGGCAATTACCTCCTCAGCTAAACCACCCTGCCCCGTTGTCCTGCCTAATATAAGTGGGTAACCTCTCTCTGGAAAACAGTTCATCATCATCATCATCATCATCAATCGTATTTATTGAGCGCTTACTATGTGCAGAGCACTGTACTAAGCGCTTGGGAAGTACAAATTGGCAACATATAGAGACAGTCCCTACCCAACAGTGGGCTCACAGTCTAAAAGGGGGAGACGGAGAACGAAACCAAACATACTAACAAAATAAAATAAATAGAATAGATATGATAAATAAATAGAGTAATAAATATGTACAAACATATATACATATATACAGTTCAGTGAGAGAGTGAAAGAAAGAGAGAGAGAGAGAGAGAGACAGAGACAGAGAGAGAGAGTTGTGAGTGGGAGGGATGAGAATCGACCCTTCCCCATTGTTTCCCCCTGGTGAACCCAGTTTCCCCCAATCGATTAATTAATCATATAGATATTGAGTGTTTACTGTGTCCAGAGCACTCTACTAAGTGTTTGGGAACATACAACATAACAATGTAACAGACATGTTGCCTGCCCACAGAGCTTAGAAGTGGAGAGTGCTAATAGGAAGAGAGAAGCCCTGATGCCTAGTGGATAGAGCAAGGGCCTGGAAATCAAGGACCTGCCACTTGTCTGCTGTGTGACCTTGGGCTAGTCACTTAACTTATCTGTGCTTCAGTTACCTCACCTGTAAAATGGGGATTAAATCTGTGAGGCCCATATGGGACAATGACCGTGTCCAACTTGACTAGCTTTTATTCATTCATTCATTCATTCAAACGTATTTATCGAGCGCTTACTGTGTGCAAGTTGGCTGTCTCTATATGTTGCCAACTTGTACTTCCCAAGCGCTTAGTCCAGTGCTCTGCGCACAGTAAGCGCTCAATAAATACGATTGATTGATTGATTGATTGATTGAAGGCCAGCCAGATGGGGCTCACAATCTTAATCCCCATTTCCCAGATAAGGTAACTGAGACACAGAGAAATGAAGTGACTTGCCCAAGGTCACACAGCACACAAGTGGCAGAGGTGGGATTAGAACCAATGTCCTCTGACACCCAAGCCCAGGCTCTTGCCACTAAACCATGCTGCTTCTAATCCCAGGGAATAAGAGGGGGATTTAAGGGGGAAGTATAGGGAAGTAGCAAGGCTTAGTGGAAAGAGCACAGGCTTGGGAGGCAAAGGTTGTGGGTTCTAATCCCCATTCTGCCACTTTTCTCTGTGTGACCTTGTACAGGTCACTTGACTTCTCTGTGCCTCAGTTACCTCATCTGTAAAATGGGGATTGAGACTGAGCCCCACGTGGGACAACCTGATTACCTTGTATTTACCCTAGCGCTTAGAACAGTGCTTGGCACATAGTAAGGGCTTAACACATACCGTAATAATAATTATTATTATTACATAAATTAATATAACTAAATTCTTTATAATGTATAATTTATAGATATGTACATAAGTGCTGTGGGGCTGAGGGTGAGGCAAATACCAAATGCCCAAAGGCCATGGATCCAAGTGCATAAACAGCACAGAAGGGAGAAGGAACCAGTGAAGACTTGTACTTCCCAAGCGCTTAGTACAGTGCTCTGCACACAGTAAGCGCTCAATAAATACGATTGATGATGAAGACAGGGTTTTATTGGGGAAGGCTTTATAGGTAGGTAGGAAGAGTGTTGGTCTGACATATAAGGAGGGGGAGGGAGTTCCAGGCCAGAGGGAGGATGTGAGAAAGGGGTCAGCAGCGAGATAGACAAGATCGGAGCACAATGAGTAGTTGGTACTACAGGAGCGAAGTATATAGTGTTTTATTGTCCGTCTCCCCCTTCTAGACTGTGAGCCCGCTGTTGGGTAGGGACCGTCTCTAGATGTTGCCAACTTGTACTTCCCAAGCGCTCAGTACAGTGCTCCGCACACAGCAAGCGCTCAATAAATACAATTGAATGAATGAATGAATGAATGAATGAATACAGGCAGGGCTATAGGTAGCTTGAGGTAATTGGTTTGGACACAGTCCCTGTCCCTCATGGGGCTCCCAATCTTAATCCCCATTTTCCAGATGAGGTAACAGAGTGACTTGCCCAAGGTCAAGGTCAAATGGCAGACAAATGACAGAGCTGGAATTAGAACCCAGCTCCTTGGACTTCCAGGCCAATGCTCTATCAAGTAGGCCACACTGCTTCTCATCCTATTTATTTTATTTTGTTAATATGTTTTGTTTCGTTGTCAGTCTCCCCCTTCTAGACTGTGAGCCCACTGCTGGGTAGGGACTGTCTCTATATGTTGCCAATTTGTACTTCCCAAGCGCTTAGTACAGTGCTCTGCACACAGTCAGCGCTCAATAAATACGATTGATGATGATGTTGCCAACTTGTACTTCCCAAGCGCTTAGTACAGTGCTCTGCATACAGTAAGCACTCAATAAATACGATTGAATGAATGAATGAATCCGATGTGGCAAAATCTTCTGACTAGTTTATTGCTCTGGGTGAGTGGGTGCTTAATACATAAATGATGGATTGATTTCCTCTCATCCCTCCCTTCTGAACACAGGTGGCAAGAAAGGGAAATAGAATGGAGAAAAGAAAATGAAAAAAAATATTCGTAATCACTGCAGTAATAAAAGTCAACTGGAAAACTATGAGACTAGACTGTGAAGTTTATGGAGATATATGACACGGGAGTGGATGAGTTCAAAGGCGTGTAAATTGAGAAGAGAAAGACTCCACACTGAACCTTGAGAGATACCCACAATTAGAGGATGGAAGGCAGAGGAAGAGCCAGTGAAAGAGACCGAGATGTATCAGGCAAAAGGGAGAACCGGGAGAGAATTGTGTCAGAAAAATAAATCAATCAAGTTTATGAAGTTTATGAAGATATATGCCATGGGAGTGGATGAGTTCTCCAAAGGCGGGTAAATTGAGAAGAGAAACACTCCACACTGAACCTTGAGAGATACCCACAATTAGAGGATGGAAGGCAGAGGAAGAGCCAGTGAGAGAGACTGAAACGTATCAGGCAAAAGGGAGAGAATTGTGTCAGAAAAATCAATCAATCAATCAATTGCATTTACTGAGCACTTACTGTGTGCACAGCACCGACTTTTGATAGTGTTTCCAGAAGAATAAAGCAGTGATGCCTAGTAGAAAGAGCACAGGACTGGAGTCAGAAGGACCCGGTTTCTAATCTTGGCTCCGCCACTTACCTACTGTGTGGCCTTAGGTAAGTCACTTAACTTCTCCGTCCCTCAGTTACTTAATCAATCAATCAATCAACCAATCATATTTATTGAGTGCTCTCATCAGTACAATGGGGATTAAGACTGTGAGGTCCATGTGGGACATGGACTGTAACCAACCAAGTTTGTATCTACCCCAGAGCTTAATACAGTGCCTGGCATATAGTAAGTGCTTAACAAATGCCATAAAAAACGGGAAAAAATAGAGCGATCTTTGTTGTCGGAGGCAGTCGAGAGCTAAGTGAGTCACAGCTCACTGTAGTTCCAACCACAACTGTCAAACCCAGAACCCTTAGATGGTCTTTTCAGATGCTGGTAGAGGCAGGAATTCCAGGGAGCGAGCTGTGTTTGGCTCATTTTGGGCAGGAAACGTGTCTACCAAATCTGTTATAGCGCACTCTCCCAAGCGCTCAGTACAGTTCTCTGAAGTGCTCAATAAATACCACCGGTTGATTGGTTGACTCTAACACACTTCTGCTGCATTGTTTGGCTTCACCCTGGATTCCCTGGTGTCTCACATGCAGCGCCACAGGGACCGCAGCTGAAAGCAGGACAACTCCAATCAACATTTTGGCAAATGGTGAGACCAGAGGATAAGATAGTCGATCACATATGTAAATACACATATGTCAGAGAGAGACAGCCCCTCATTCATTCAGTCATATTTACTGAGCTGTTACTGTGTGCAGAGCACTGTACGAAGCACTTGGGAGAGGATAATACAATCTTAAACAGAAACATTCCCTGTCCACACTGAGCTATTTAGAAAATTCCATGCTTCTGTATTTTAAGTGTGGTGAAGCATGTATATGTGACAGTTTTTCGAAGCAGAGAGCTGACATAGAGGCTATTTGGGATGGGGCGATTCCCTCGCCCCCCTCTCCATCCCCCCATCTTACCTCCTTCCCTTCCCCACAGCACCTGTATATATGTATATATGCCTGTACATATTTATTACTCTATTTATTTATTTATTTATTTAACTTGCACATATCTATTCTATTTATTTTATTTTGTTAGTATGTTTGGTTTTGTTCTCTGTCTCCCCCTTTTAGACTGTGAGCCCACTGTTGGGTAGGGACTGTCTCTATAAGTTGCCATCTTGTACTTCCCAAGTGCTTAGTACAGTGCTCTGCACACAGTAAGCGCTCAATAAATATGATTGATTAATTGATTGAAGGTGGGTAGCTAAATTTGCCATATTGCATGTTATACAGCAAATTTAGCCTTGATGGATGGAACCTAACCTTTGCAAAAACAAACACCTTATCACATTAATTGCATTGTTACTTCTGTAAAGAGCAGCAAAAACTGCTGAAACCCTCTTATAAATGGGAATCCTTGAATACCCTAGCAAAGTTGGGACTCGTCAAAATTTGTAAGTGCTGTTTCCATTGAGAATGGAGTAGCACCAACAAAGGCAAGATTCTTTTTTCATTGCTCTGAGTTATCAGTATTGCTGTCCATATAAAAAAGGTTGCTTAAATTGCATGCCCTTACAGGGCAGAAACCATGGCTATTGAGCTCTTTGAATAATATCATATGCCTCTGGATGATGATTGAGAATATTAATTTGGATATTTACTGAACTTATGCAGAGTACAGTCATTTTTATGGTATTCGTTGTGTTTTCTATGTACCAGCACACTCCACTAAGCACTGGGGAAATTACAAGCGAATCAGGTTGGACATAGTTCATGTGCTACATAGGGCTCACAATCATAACCCCCATTTTGCAGATGACGTAAAAGGCACAGAGAATCAATCTATCAATCAATCAATCGTATTTATTGAGCGCTTACTGTGTGCAGAGCACTGTATTAAGCGCTTGGGAAGTACAAGTTGGCAACATATAGACACGGTCCCTACCCAACAGTGGAGTGAAGTGACTTGCCCAAGGTCACATAGCAGACAAGTGGCAGAGCTGGGATTAGAAAATTAGTGACAGACATTAAAATAAATTATGAATATGTACTTAATCAATCAATGGTATTTATTGAGTGCTTACTACTTGCAGAACATTGCACTAAGCGTTGGGAGAGTACAATACACCAGAGTTGTACAACAGTGTTCCCTGACCATGACAAGCTTACAGTCTAGAAGGAGGAGGCAGACTTTAATATGAGTAAATAATTTATAATATATAATTTATAGGTATGTGCATAAGTGCTGTGGGCCTGAGGGTGGGGCAAATATCAAATGGCCAAAGGTCTTAGATCCAAGTGCAAAGGCGATGCAGCAGGGAAAGGGAATAGGGGAAATGAAGGCTTAGTCAGGGACGGCCTCTTGGAGGAGGTGTGATTTTAAATAGTCCCTCTCTCCATCCCCCCGTCTTGCCTCCTTCCCTTCCCCACAGCACCTGTATATATGTATATATGGTTGTACATATTTATTACTCTATTTATTCATTCATTTATTTATTTATTTTACTTGTACATTTCTATCCTATTTATTTTATTTTGTTGGTATGTTCGGTTCTGTTCTCTGTCTCCCCCTTTTAGACTGTGAGCCCACTGTTGGGTAGGGACTGTCTCTATGTGTTGCCAATTTGTACTTCCCAAGCGCTTAGTACAGTGCTCTGCACATAGTAAGCGCTCAATAAATACGATTGATTGATTGATTGATTGATTGATTGATGGTAGAGAGAGATGATCGGTCGGAAATGAAAGGGGAAGGCCTTCCAGGCTAGAGGCAGAACATGGGCAAAGGAGCGGCAGTGAGGTAGATGAGATTGAGGTGTAGTGCGTTGGTTGGCGTAAGCGGAGCGAAATGAGTGTGTTGGGTTGTAATAGGAAATCAGTAAGGTAAGAAAGGAGGGGACAGGTGATTGAATGCTTTAAAAGCCAATGGTAAGCCATTTCTGTTTGATGCGGAGGTGGATGGACAACCACCTCTTGAGGAGAGGGGACACATGGACTGAACATTTTTTTAGAAAAATGTTCCAGGCGACGCAGTGTGGTATAGACTGGAGCAGGGATAGGCAGGAGCCAAGGAGGTCAGCAAAGAGACTGATGCTGTAGTCAATCAATCAATCAATCAATCAATCGTATTTATTGAGCGCTTACTATGTGCAGAGCACTATACTAAGCGCTTGGGAAGTACAAATTGGCAACACATGGAGACAGTCCCTACCCAACAGTGGGCTCACAGTCTAAAAGGGGGAGACAGAGAACAGAACCAAACATACCAACAAAATAAAATAAATAGGATAGAAATGTACAAGATAAATAAATAAATAAATAAATAGAGTAATAAATATGTACAACCATATATACATATATACAGGTGCTGTGGGGAAGGGAAGGAGGTAAGATGGGGGGATGGAGAGGGGGACGAGGGGGAGAGGAAGGAAGGGGCTCAGTCTGGGAAGGCCTCCTGGAGGAGGTGAGCTCTCAGCAGGGCCTTGAAGGGAGGAAGAGAGCTACCTTGGCGGGTGGGCAGAGGGATTGGGGGCATTCCAGGCCCGGGGGATGACGTGGGCCGGGGGTCGACGGCGGGACAGGCGAGAACGAGGTACGGTGAGGAGATTAGCGGTGGAGGAGCGGAGGTTGCGGGCTGGGCTGGAGAAGGAGAGAAGGGAGGTGAGGTAGGAGGGGGCGAGGGGATGGACAGCCTTGAAGCCCAGGGTGAGGAGAATAGTCAAGGTGAATAGGCTAAGCTCGCTGTGGGCAGGGAACGTATCTGTTTATTGTTATATTTTACTCTCCCAAGCACTTAATACAGTGCTCTGCACACAGTAAGTGCTCAAAAAGTAGACTGACTGTATGAATACCATTTATTGAACTTACATAATATGGCTAAACTAAGCAAGAATTTCCGGAGGTAAATTCATTATTCCTGTTCACTAAGCACTTGCTGTGTGCAAAGCACTGTACTAAGCACTTGGGAAAGTATAATGCAACAATAAAGAGTGACAATACCTGCCCTTTGTACAGTTTCACATGAGCAAGCTGTGCACTAAGCGCCTAACCAACAATTGCGTGGCTCAATGGAAAGAGCACGGGCTTGGGAGTCAGAGGTCATGGGTTCAAATCCCAGCTCCGCCAATTGTCAGCTATGTGACTTTGGGCAAGTCACTTCACTTCTCTGGGCCTCAGTTACCTCATCTGGAAAATGGGGATTAAAACTGTGAGCCCCCTGTGGGGCAACCTGATCACCTTGTATCATCCCTAGCACTTAGAACAGTGCTTTGCACATAGTAAGCGCTTAACAAATGCCATTATTATTGAAGCAGCGTGGCTCAGTGGAAAGAGCCCGGGCTTTGGAGTCAGAGGTCATGGGTTCGAATCCCGGCTCCGCCACATGTCTGCTGTGTGACCTTGGGCAAGTCACTTAACTTCTCTGAGCCTCAGTTCCCTCATCTGTAAAATGGAGATTAAGACTGTGAGCCCCACGTGGGACAACTTGATCACCTTGTATCCCCCCCCCCAGCGCTTAGAACAGTGCTCTGCACATAGTAAGCGCTTAACAAATGCCATCATTATTAACCACAGTGGATAGGCTGCATTCTGATTTGTCTGCCTCAGTGGAGCTCATCCATTTTTTTAATAATGGCATTCATTAAGCGCTTACTATGTGCAAAGCACTGTTCTAAGCGCTGATGATCAGCCAAACTTGTCTCCCAAAGCAGTGATGAACTTTTGATGCCATCTGCTGGAATGATATTTAGTGCTGTGTTAAGCAAATCACCATTAAAAGAAATGATATTAGTTTCCAAACTATTTTGAGGAAGACTTTTTTCAAGTGCAAAAGAATGCGTACGAAAAGTTTCAGGGTCTAAGAACAAAATTTAGAATCGATACTTAAAGAGGACCACAGAAAAAGCTACCTTAGACCATTTATTAGCAAGACTTAAAAAATGCAAGCGTACCCCAAATTACAACCAATCCCTGGATATACTCTGTAAGGTTTGATGTCACACATATGTCTGACAACTTTCACATCTGACCAACGTGCCATAAGGAAGTAACTGTCTTCCTGCCTTCTCTCCACCTGGGCTGAGGTTGCGAAATGGCGTAATCATCATCATCATCAATCGTATTTATTGAGCGCTTACTATGTGCAGAGCACTGTACCAAGCGCTTGGGAAGTACAAATTGGCAACATATAGAGACAGTCCCTACCCAACAGTGGGCTCACAGTCTAAAAGAGAAGCAGCATGGCATAGTGGATAGAGCATAGGCCCGGGAATCAGAAGGTCATGGGTTCTAATCCCTGCTCCACCACTTGTCTGCTGTGTGACCGTGGGCAAGTCACTTCACTTCTCTGGGCTTCAGCTACCTCATCTGTAAAATGGGGATTGAGACTGTGAGCCCCATGTGGGACAGGGACTATGTCCAGCCCGATTTGCTTTGTACAGCTTTAGTACAGTGCCTGACACATAGTAAGCACTTAACAAATACCATAATAATAATACTTATGGTTATTATTAATAATCAGCAATGACTGAGTCTAGGAGGAACTCTGTCCATAGTTTGGATCCGGCTTTCAAGGCATTGAAGAGACTCCTGAGCTGGTGTATTGAACTGGGGAGAGAGATTAATTTAGGAATGTTTGGTGCTGGTGTCGAAATAACTGCAGGCAATTCTGAGAAATCGTCCAGTGAGAGCCTCAATGAACTTCAACAATCCAATTCATCAGCTCAAGATGCCTAAAAAGATAGAGTTATGTTTTTCCACCAATCAATCAATCAATCAATCAATCGTATTTATTGAGCGCTTACTGTGTGCAGAGCACTGTACTAAGCACTTGGGAAGTACAAGTTGGCAACATATACAGACGGTCCCTACCCAACAGTGGGCTCACAGTCTAAAAGGGGGAGACGGAGAACAAAACCAAACATACTAACAAAATAAAATAAATAGAATAGATATGTACAAGTAAAATAAATAAATAGAGTAATAAATATGTACAAACATATATACATATATACAGGTGCTGTGGGGAAGGGAAGGAGGTAAGATGGGGATGCAGAGGGGGACGAGGGGGAGAGGAAGGAAAGAGCTCAGTCTGGGAAGGCCTCCTGGAGGAGGTGAGCTCTCAGTAGGACCCTGAAGGGAGGAAGAGAGCTAGCTTGGCGGATGGGCAGAGGGAGGGCATTCCAGGCCCTGGGGATAATCTCACCCCCAGTTAAAAGTTGCATCAGTTGTCAAAAAAAAAAAGGTGAATTTGTAAAAATGGTTGAAGAAGATCCTAATGAGGAGAGGAACTCCAAGATATGTAGAGATGTTCAGAAATTGGCCTACCAAGAGGTATTTTACAAAGAAATGAAGAAGGCTGCTATTCCACCTAATTTGGATAAATTCTTCACTAAAGTTGAAAAATCATTACCACAGTCAGAAGAACAAACTTCTCCTTCCACAGGACCCTGCAAAAACTCATAATCATCTTCTAAATCCTCATTATTTAATATTAACAATAAATATTAAACTATAATTTGGGGACACTGATCATCTCTAGACAGTAAACTCATGAGCAGGGACCATTTCTACCAACTCTGTTATATTGTGCTCTCCCAAAATTGTGCTCTAAGTACTGTTGCTTAGAATAGTGGTCTGCACACAGCAAGTGCTCAATAAATATGATTGATTGATTGATGAATTGATCATTACAGTATATAGAATATTGAGGAATTTCATATTAGCTTTCCAGAGTTCTACCTTATACCGTGTAAAATCCCATCTCAATCTGGTCATTTCAAACTGCAAACTTACAATGAAAGAAAATAGTTTGAGGAAAAAAGTGGACAAGGGGCCAGGAACGTTGAGTTTTAATGCCAGTTATGGCTTCAAATAATCTCATTTGCTTTCTTTGCACATCATTAGTAAAATGGGAATTTGCTTGAAAACGCATACTTGCGAAGAATTTGAAGCACATTGTAAACATGTAATTGGAATATTAATAATGGTGATGATATTAAGCACTTACCTTGAGCCAAGCACTGTGCTAGGGGCTGGGGTAGACGTAATCTGATTGAATGTAGTCCCTGCCCACATGGGGCTAAGAGTTTAAGAAATTATTCAGAGCAAAATATGAGTCCCAAACAATTTTCTGAATGGAGAAAAGTAAGTTTAATGAAATCTGATTGTTCTAATTTAAAACAATTTGATTCTAAGTAGCAACGTTCAAAAATCAATCAAGAGGAGAAAGTGCTACTTGATTGAACTCTTTGCCCAAGGCTACATCAGCAGAAGACCTCTAGATTATTATGGCTTCACGATTTTTTTCATTTCTAAGTGTCGCCGCCTTGGATTTCAGCGTGCATCCTTGGATTTCATCATCATGATCATCATCATCAATCGTATTTATTGAGCGCTTACTATGTGCAGAGCACTATACTAAGCGCTTGGGAAGTACAAATTGGCAACAAATAGAGACAGTCCCTACCCGACAGTGGGCTCACAGTCTAAAAGGGGGAGACAGAGAACAAAACCAAACATACTAACAAAATGAAATAAATAGAATAGGTATGTACAAATAAAATTTCAGCAGCATGCAAGGTCTCGGACCGGGAAGCAGCATGGCCTAGTGGATAGAGCACAGGCCTGGGTGTCAGAGGATGTGAGTTCTAATCCTGGCTCTGCCACATGTCCGCTGTCCTGGCTCTGCCACATGTCCGCTGTGTGGCTTTGGCCAAGTCACTTCACTGCTCTGGGCCTCAGTTATCTCATCCGTAAAATGGGGATTAAGACTGGAAGCCCCATGAGGAACATGGACTGTGTCCAAACCTGATTATCTTGTATCTACCCCGGTGCCTAGAAAAGTGCTTGGCACATAGTAAGCATCTAATAATACCATTAAAAATACCACTCAGGAGCTCCCATCCAAACCCTGCAAAATGCAATATGAAGAGCACCCAGAATGAGGGACCCTGCTGCCATTCTAATAATAATAATAATAATAATGATGGCATTTATTAAGCACTTACTATGTGCAGAGCACTGTTCTAAGCGCTTGGGAAGTTACAAGGTGATCAGGTTGTCCCACGTGGGGCTCACAGTCTTAATCCCCATTTTACAGATGAGGGAACTGAGGCCCAGAGAAGTGAAGTGACTTGCCCAAAGTCACACAGCTGACAATTGGCAGAGCCGGGATTCGAACCCATGACCTCTGACTCCAAAGCCCAGGCTCTTTCCACTGAGCCATGCTGCTTCCCGTGAGGACCACTATTATTTTATTAAGTCCTTACTATGTGTCAAGCACTGTTCTAAGCAATGGGGTCCCACATGAGGCTCGCAGTAGGAGGGAGAACAGATATTTCATCTCCATTTTACAGTCAAGGAAACTGAAGCCCAGAGAAGTTAAGCAGCTTGCCCAAGGTCACACAGCAAGAGATTGGCTGAGCCGGTATTAGAACCCAGGTCCTCTGATTCCCAGGCCTGAGCTCTTTCCATTAGGCCACACTACTTCTCCATTATTTCCTATCAGTATGCTCCTTTACTTGGGAATGCTCCTGCTCACTGAAATTAAAGCAGAATGACCAACTCAGGTGGACCATGACAACTTCCCTTCCGATAGCCCTATCTACAGTTTCGAAATTTCGAATCCCCGCAGCCACTTTCTTTCCTGAACCATCGATGGAGGAATGATTTTCTCATATTTAATGAGAATATGTTCCGAGAATTTAGAGTCCAGAGGTTTTGATAAGTGCACTGTAGTCCAAGTATAAAATTCAAGCGCTCTTTGTAGACACTGTGTATAGAGCAGGCGCACAGCATATTGGAGACCGCACAGGCTTGGGAGTCAGAAGGTCATGGGTTCTAATCCTGGCTCCACCACTCATCTGCTGTGTGACCTTGGGCAAGTCACTTCACTTGAGAGCTCACCTCCTCCAGGAGGCCTTCCCACACTGAGCCCCTTCCTTCCTCTCCCCCTCGTCCCCCGCTCCATCCCCCCCATCTTACCTCCTCCCCTTCCCCACAGCACCTGTATATATGTATATATGTTTGTACATATTTATTACTCTATTTATTTATTGTACTTGTCCATATCTATTCTATTTATTTTATTTTGTTAGTATGTTTGGTTTTGTTCTCTGTCTCCCCCTTTAGACTGTGAGCCCACTGTTGGGTAGGGACTGTCTCTATACGTTGCCAACTTGTACTTCCCAAGCGCTTAGTACAGTGCTCTGCACACAGTAAGCACTCGATAAATACGATTGATTGATTGATTCTCTGGGCCTCAGTTATCGCATCCATGAAATGAGGATTGAGACTTTGAGCCCCTGTTCACAGAGACTGTGTTCAACCCAAATGCTTGTATCCACCTCCGTGCTTAATACAGTGCCTGGCACATAGTAAGTGCTTACCAAATACCACAGTTATTATTATTACTTTTACTATCCCAGCTCTGTTATATTGTACTCTCCCAAGCACTTAGTAAAGTGCTCTGCACATAGTAAGTGCTCAATAAATACAACTGCCTGATTGATATACCAAATACTATAGGCATGTGGCCCTCAATAGCTTCCTAAACTCATTAAGTAGCCCTCCAGCCCAAATGATTGCCAACCCCGATCCAGTTGTTTGTGACAATAAGAGTGACCCTGCAAAATGGATCAGGACAATTATTTCCGTAATTCATGGTAAACTGCCACGGGTTGAAGTAATCGCCAAGCACTCTGCATCACCATTGTAACAGGGGAAGAATGCATCATTTAATCTGACCGGCGTTATGCAAATGTTTTGCTGGTTTAAATCTGCCGTAATGAAAGTGTTGTGAGAAATCTTAATGCTTCGTTTAATGCATTTAGAACTGAAGTAATTTTTAATCTCCAAGCTAACTCCTACAGAAGGATTCCGATCAGCCCTTCAAGCAGCAGGCTAAAAGGTGGTCCATTGATACACAAATGATTTGTTCACTCAATAACTGATTTTTTATTCAATCTAAGGGTACAAGCAGAAACAAGCTTTATGACATTTTCGCTCATATGTATTTTTGTCAACAAAATTAAAACGAAGGGCTGTGCAGACTAAATGAGGATTCAGACATGTCAAGTATTGTAACCGTAGTTATTGACTATGCAACAAATTTATGAATTTAATGGCATTAATTAAGCCTGATATTTAAAATGCTTCCTTTAATGTTACATTGTAATGTGACCAGGCTCCTGGACTCTACCCAGAAGCAGCGTGGCTCAGTGGAAAGAGCATGGGCTTTGGAGTCAGAGGTCATGGGTTCGAATCCCGGCTCCACCACAAGTCTGCTGTGTGACCTTGGGCAAGTCACTTAACTTCTGAGCCTCAGTTACCTTAGCTGTAAAAATGGGGGTTAAGACTGTGAGCCCCACGTGGGACAACTTAATCACATTGTATCCCCCCCAGCGCTTAGAACAGTGCTTTGCACATAGTAAGCGCTTAACAAATGCCATTATTATTATTATTACCCAGGTCTTTGATATAGCACCCACTCATTTTACCCAATTTATTATTAGTTGAATGGAATAGACTTCATAAATCAGATTTCACTAGAGAGTAAATATTGACTTCTCTCTGATACTTGCTAGTGCTTTGGGGACATTGATGAAACGAACACTAGAAATAATAGTAGCAGATGTCAGTGGGAAGCCACAGTGTCAGCCAACTTGTACTTCCCAAGCGCTTAGTACAGTGCTCTGCACACAGTAAGCGCTCAATAAATACGATTGATGATGATGATGATGATGATGATGAGAAAAATAGAATTTAAAGTCCATGGAGACTCCTGCAGAAACTAGTGGCCCAGGACACCTCACATCATTCATTCATTCCTTCATTCAATCGTATTTATTGAGCGCTTACTGTGTATGGAGCACTGTACTAAGCGCTTGAGAAGTACAAGTTGGCAGATGACCCACCCCCCACCTCAGGCTCCAGAAGTGAAGTAAGCTCTCTGTTTAGGAGTCAAGTCTCCAGTGCCCCAAAAATGAGGAGAAGAGAGGAGAAGGAGGGAAGGAGAGGAGAAGGAAGAGAGGACGAGAAGGAGAAGGCGAGGAGGAGGAGAAGGTGGAGGAGACAAGAAGGAGAAGGAGAGGAGGAGGAGAAGGTGGAGGAGAGGAGAGACTCCTTCTCTCCCCTCCCCAGTCTCTCCCTTCCAACCATGCTGACCCTTCCCCCCAACGCCCCATCACAATTTCTAAAAATTTAAAGCACTTTACAGTTGGTTTCAATGCCCCTAAGTAACCAGTGACCTGAAGGCAGTGCTCAGTAGAGCTCAAGTGAGTCCGTGATAGGGGCTGCTGCATACACTGCTGGCGTAGTGGCAAAACGCTGGGCTTGGGAGTCAGAGGTCATGAGTTTTAATCCCAATTTCTCCACTTGACCTTGGTGAAGTCACTTAACTTCTCTGTGCCTCAGTTACTTCATCTGTAAAATGGGGATTAAGACTGTGAGCCCCTCGTGGGACAACTGGATTACCTTGTTTCTACCCCAGCGCTTAGAACAGTGCTTGGCCCATAGTAAGCACTTAACAAATGCCATCATTATTATTATTATTATTATTCAATCACATCTGGCTGCATTTCACTGAAAAACCAGCTGGCAAACCCAGAGTAATAATAATAATCAAGGTAATAGTAATAACTGTGGTATTTGTTAGGTGCTACTATGTGTCAGGCACTGTACTAAGCACTGGGGTGGTTAAAAGCAAATCAGACCTTGTCCCCCATAATAATAATTGTGGTATTTATCAAGTGCTTACTCTGTGCAAGCACTGTTCTAGGCACTGGGGTAGATACAAGCTAATCAGGTTGGACTCAAACTCAGTCCCATATTGGGACCCAGAGAAGCATAGGGACTTGCCCAAAGTCACATAGCAGACATGTGACAGAGCCGGGATTAGAACCCACGTCCTCTGATTCCCAGGCCCGTGCTCTATCCACTAGGCCACACTGCTTCTCCACTAGCCTTCCTCTTCCCCCCACCAACATCCACAGTGCCTCAAGTTGGCAGGCTCTTACGCTAATTAATGATCCTTATTTGAAGAAGAAAGGGTAAGAAAAGCAATTTCGGATGGTTTTGACTTGGCAGCTCTCCGCTAGTGAGGCCAGAGAAATCACTTCTCTTTAGAGTCCAAGGCTTACCTGGCTGATTTGAGTTTGGGGAGCTACAGAAGAGATTCCAGGGATTCTAAGGGCAACTTCCTAAATCATCATCATCATCATCATCATTATCATCAATCGTATTTATTGGGCGCTTACTGTGTGCAGAGCACTGTACTAAGTGCTTGGGAAGTACAAATTGGCAACATATAGAGACAGTCCCTACCCAACAGTGGGCTCACAGTCTGAAAGGGGGAGACAGAACCAAACATACTAACAAAATAAAATAAATAGAATAGATATGTACAAGTAAAATAAATAAATAAATAGAGTAATAAATATGTACAAACATATATCCATATATACAGGTGCTGTGGGGAAGGGAAGGAGGTAAGATGGGGGGGATGGAGAGGGGGACGAGGGGGAGAGGAAGGAAGGTGCTCAGTCCGGGAAGGCCTCCAGACTGATCAATCAGACTGATTGATTATATCAATCAATCAATCAATCAATCATATTTATTGAGTGCTTACTTTGTGCAGTGCACTGTAAGAGAACCAGCGTGGCTCAGTGGAAAGAGCCCGGGCTTGGGAGTCAGGGGTCGTGGGTTCTAATCCCGGCTCTGCCACTTGTCAGCTGTATGATTTTGGGCAAGTCGCTTCACTTCTCTGGGCCTCAGTTGCCTCATCTGGAAAATGGGGATTAAGACTGAGAGCCCCATGTGGGACAACCTGATCACCTTGTATCCCTCCAGCACTTAGAACAGTGCTTTGCACATAATAAGCGCTTAACAAATACCATTATTATTATTATTATTATTACTAAGTGCTCAGGATAGAACAATATAGCAGAGTTGGTAGACACGTTTCCTGCTCATAATGAGTTTATAGTATTGGGGGGACAGATATTAACATAAATATAGAAATCAAATTACAGATATGTACATACTGCTATGGGGCTGAGGGAAGGGTGAATAAAATACAGTGCTCTGCACACAGTAAGTACTCAATAAATATGATTGAATGAATGAAATATTAGTTCAAGAGCAATGCGGAAGGGAGTAAGAGAAAAGCATAAGAAGCGGCATTGCCTAATGGATAGAGCACAGGTCTGGAGGTCAGTAGGACCTGAGTTCTAATCCTGCTTCTGCGACTTGTCTGCTTTGTATCCTTAGGAAAGTCACTTAACTTCTCTGTGTTTCAGTTACCTCATCTGTAAAATGGTGGTTAAGATTGTGAGCCTTAAGTGGGAGTTCACTGTTTACTGGTATTGATGTCTGTCTCCTCCCCTCTAGACTGTGAACTTGTTGTGGACGGGGATCATCTCTCTTTATTGCTGTACTGTACTTCCCCAAGCGCTTAGTACAGTGCTCTGCACACAGTAAGTTCTCAATAAATACGATTGATTGAATGAATGAATTAGCGGACACGTTCCCTGCCCATAACGAGTTTACAGTCCCTGTTCCACATATGACTCACAGTTGAAGAGGAAGGAAGGACACAAAACATGCTCATTTTACAAATGAGAAAATGGAGACACAGGGAGGTTAAGTGATTTGCCCAAGCTCAGGCAGCAGTCCAGAACAGGATCTATAATAATAATAATAATAATAATAATAATAAAATAATAATGGCTTTTATTAAGCTCTTACTATGTGCAAAGCACTGTTCTAAGCGCTGGGGAGGTTACAAGTTGATCAGGTTGTCCCAAGGGGGCTCACAGTCTTAATCCCCATTTTACAGATGAGGTCACTGAGGCCCAGAGAAGTGAAGTGACTTGCCCAAAGTCACACAGCTGACAAGTGGCAGAGCTGGGATTTGAACCCATGACCTCGGACTCCAAAGCCCGGGCTCTTTCCATTGAGCCACGCTGCTTCTCTAACTATAACTGAGACTCCCTCCTCTCAGTCCTGTGTATTCTCTCTCCACTAGATCACTTGCATTAGGAAAATAAAGAGATTTTTTTTTCTCAGCTACTTCCTTATGGCTCCCGTTAGTTGAACGTCTACTCCAACTAGCTCCCGAGGGACTGACTGAGGTTCAAGAGCAAAATAATTTCCTGATTTGGGACTATGCTCAGGTTTATATTCACAATCAATCAATCGTATTTAATGAATGCTTACTGTGTGCTGAGCATTGTTCTAAGTGCTTGGAAGAGTACATGTAACAGAGTTGATGGAATTGCTCCCTGCCCACGGGAGGTTACAGTTTAGAGTGGGAGACAGACAGGAATTCAAAGTCCCTTCCAACTTCACTCAATTGTATTTAATGAGCGCCTACTGTGTGCAGAGCACTGTACTAAGCAGCTAAGGGCCATATTCCCTTGCCTACTGACGGAAGGACATTTAAGCCATTCCAAGGGAGATGATAACCCATTTCAGTTTTCAGCCCTCATCATCATGAAATGTTTTCATACAGTTTATCCAATCCCTTTTGCTGAAGCCGGAATATATTTCCTTTTGAGCCGTCAATTTCCTCTGAATAATGGTTCTCCCCTAATTGAAGACCATTAGTGTATCGCTTCTCAGTCTTCCATTTCTTTGGCTAAAATCACCTCTGCTCATTTAACCTTAGGTTATAGCTGTTGTTGTTCAACCCTTTCCTCATCCTTGTCCCACGTATCCAACTCTGGCCCTAGATAGTAAACTCGTTGTGGGAATATTTATTTTACTTGTGCATAGCTATTCTATTTATTTTATTTTGTTAGTATGTTTGGTTTTGTTCTCTGTCTCCCCCTTTTAGACTGTGAGCCCACTGTTGGGTAGGGACCGTCTCTATATGTTGCCAACTTGTACTTCCCAAGCGCTTAGTACAGTGCTCTGCACACAGTAAGCGCTCAATAAATACGATTGATTGATTGATTGATTGTGTGCAGGCATTGTGTCTGTTTATAGTTATGTTGTGCATTCCCAAGTGCTTAGTACAGTGTTCTGCACGCAGTAATTGCTCAATAAGTACGATTGACTGACTGGCTGATCCCCTGTTAAGTGAAGTGACTTGCCCAAGATCACACAGCAGGCAACCGGCGGAGCCAGAATAAGAAAACAAGACGTCCTAACTTACAGGCCCACGCTCTAGCCACTACACCATCATCAATCGTATTTATTGAGCGCTTACTATGTGCAGAGCACTGTACTAAGCGCTTGGGAAGTACAAACTGGCAACTTATAGAGACAGTCCCTACCCAACAGTGGGCTCACCATGCACTAGAGAAGCCTCCCCCAGCATTTCTGGTAGATCAACTCCTTGTTCCTGCTTTAATGGTGCCTATGACTTTTTTTATGGTATTTGTTAAGTGCTTACTATGTATATAACACCGTTTTAAGCACTGGGGTAGATAAAAGTGAATTAATATGGACACAGTCCCTGTTCTGAGAGGGGCTCACAGTCTAAGTAGGAGGGTGAACAGGAGAACTGAGGCACAGATAAGTGGCTTGCCCAAGGTCACAAAGCAAGCATTTGGCAGAGCTGGTATTAGAACCTGGATCTTCTTACTCTTTCCACCAGTCCAAGGTGCTTCTCAACATTACCCATTTAAAACCTTTAAGCTGTGCCAGGGAGAGCATCTCAAATAGTCATCATGTTCTCCAAGGATGCTCAATAAGCTCGATGAACACGGATTCACGGATTGACTCAAGCAGAAGGTTATCTTGCTGGGAAACTTGCAGTGCAGTAAAAAAAGCAACAGATGGGGCTAAAACTGTAAATAAATACATTGAGGTTGAAAACAAGGACCAAAGAGAAAATGCATACTTTTATATTTTATAAAATATATCATTTTATATTTTGCTATTAAAACCTCTCATTCCTACTATGCAAAGTGTAGTGCAAGACAGTTTTTTATGAAAGAATCAGTTAATTCTTACTTCTTTCCTCATTAAATACAGTGGACTGTGAGCCCACTGTTGGGTAGGGACTGTCTCTATATGTTGCCAACTTGTACTTCCCAAGCGCTTAGTACAGTGCTCTGCACACAGTAAGCGCTCAATAAATACGATTGATTGATTGATAAATACATGTTAATACAACCAGAAGCAAGACTTCTAAATAAAGACTCTGATTCTATCTATCCTTGCTCGAAAACTTGCCATCATTCCAGAAACAATCTTTAGCTCCTAACTTCAACGTAGTCACTCACCATCTTCTTTAAGAAAAATGGAAAATGAAGAGAATGAAGAAAAACGGAAAACAAGCGTGTAGTTACTTAAGCAACTCTCTGCCATTTGTCTACTGGGTGACCTTGGGCAAGTAACAACTTCTCTGTGCCTCAGTTACCTCATCTGTAAAATGGGGATGGAGCCTGTGAACCCCATGTGGGACATGAACTGTTTGCAACTTGATTACCTTGTATCTACCCCAGTGCTTAGAATATGCCTGGAACATAGTAACTGCTTACAAAATACCATAAAAACAGGAAAAAAAACTCTTCAGGTGGTACACTTATACAAGCCTGCACGGTCTGAATCCAATTGCTCTTGGATAAGAGGCGCCCATGTGCTAAGAAGCACATGAAAGTCTCTTCCCATTCTAGATTAATATTTTTCCTTAATCTGTAGTGTTTACTGAGCATGTACTGTGTGCAAAGCACTATACTAAGCCTTTGGAAGAGAACGATAGAGGTAAAATACACAATCCCTTTCAGCATTGCTTCTATTTTCATGCAGTTCACTGATAGCTGGGAATCATTTCTTCTCCTCAAATTTAATTTCTCTTTAGCCTGTATTAGTGGGAAACCCTGACCCTCATATTTAAAAAAACTCCAGGGTGGCCCGTTTCAATTGTTAGGATTTCAATGTCGTCTGAGATTTCTGATCAGTTTGAAAGGCACTGACATTAAAGAATAGAATTACCTGCCGCCTATCAGTAAAACTAGCCAATTCTTTCACTCCCATGGTTCAGAAAATCAATCTGTAGAGCGGAGAAAAGAACCACCCAGCTGATAATCCTAGGGACTTGGGTCTCTACTAATGGATAGCAAAGGTTAGATCAGCATGGAGTGCCTTTCTAAACTGTATTCGGCCCTTACCTGAGATGAACTACCCTAGGATGAAGTGGTAGTCTCATGTACTGCCATACCTCTTCAATTTCTGTGGTCTCTATTTGGCCCTCAGACACAGATACACAGATACACAGGTCCATAAAATGGGGATTGAGACTGCTAGCCCGACGTGGGACAGGGACTGTGTCCAATCCGATTTGCTTCTATCCACCCCAGCACTTAGTACAGTGACTGGCACAAAGTAAGCGCTTAAGAAATACCACATACCCCATGATTCAGCAAGGTTATATTTCTCAACATTGGGGTTAGGTCCCAAATTGTGTGTATCATGGGATACTTTTATCGCCAATCGATCAATCAATGGTATTTATTGAGCATTTACTTTACTATGTGCAGAGCACTTCTTAAACGCTTACAATACAATAGATTTGGTAGACCCAATCCCTGCCTATAGGGAGCTTACAATCTACCCGGGGAATATATTTTCCCATAGACTAACTTATAATTACTGTCGTTAAGTTAGAGTGTAGAGCCAGCCCCATATGATGATGGTATTTGCTAAGCATTTACTATGTGCCAAGCACTGTTCTAAGCACGGGCGTAGATAACAAGCTAATCAGGTTGGACCCAGTCCCTGTCCCACATAGGGCTCACAGTTTTAGTCCCCATTTTACAGATTATGTAACCAAGGCACGGAGAAGTGAAATTAGTTCCCCAAGGTCACACAACAGATAGGTGGAGGAGTCAAGATGAGAACCTAAAGGCCTCTGTCTATCCACTAGGCCATGACAGCTGAGCCCTGTGGGTAAGTAAAATTATATTGTAAATCCCTCCCCACAACCCTCAACCCCTTATCCCTTTCCCTTCCTCTGTTCCCGAAGGCTTAAAATTCCTGATGTATTTTTATTTTTAAATCAGTGACATGTCCCACTCAAACTGCTCCCCCCACCAGAGAGATGGGTTGAGGTAGGAAAATATTACCCGTGCACATCTGGACAGTGCCCGGGCACACAGTAAGTGCTTAATTAATACTATTATTATTATTGTTATTATTTTATTATTATTATCATTATTAATATTCAGTCACTGAACCCGCAGTCCTGGAATCTTGCTTGGGCCACTGCGACTGCTACTGGTTCTGGATTCTGGTCCCTATAACAAGCAATCAATCAATCAGTTGTATTTGTTGAGCACTCACTATGTGCAGAGCATTGTACTAAAGCACTTGGGAGAATACAATAGAGTTGGCAGACATGTTCCCTGTCCACAATGAACTTACAATCTAGAGGGGGAGACAGTCATTAATATAAGTAAATAATTTATAATATTTACCGTCAGCTCTTTGGGTCATTCTCTGGCTCCCATGTATCCCCCCACCCCCCATATGCACATACTTCTGTCATGGATTTGGCATCTGTGCCTCCAGCATGGTCCATTGCCATGGAGACTGACAGAGCATCCATCCTAGGTTTGGGAGTCAGAGGTCGTGGGTTCTAATCCCGGCTCCACCACTTGTCAGCTGTGTGACTTTGGCCCAGTCACTTCACTTCTCTGTGAATCAGTGACCCCATCTTTAAAGTAGGGATGAAGACTGTGAGCCCCACGTGGGACAACCTGATGACCTTGTATCTACCCCCTTTTAGACTGTGAGCCCACTGTTGGGTAGGGACTGTCTCTATGTGTTGCCAATTTGTACTTCCCAAGCGCTTAGTACAGTGCTCTGCACATAGTAAGAGCTCAATAAATATGATTGATTGATTGATTGATTGATACCTCAGCGCTTAGAACAGTGCTTGGCACATAGTAAGTGCTTAACAAATGCCATCATTATTATTATTATTATTATTAATAATAATATAATATAATAATATAATAATAATAATAGTAATGGCATTTATTAAGCACTTACTATGTGCCAAGCACTGTTCTAAGCGCTGGGGAGGTTACAAAGTGATCAGGTTGTCTCACATGTGGCTCACAGTCTTAATCCCCATTATTGTTATTATTACAACAAGCCCAAGGCAGTTTTTTATGGTATTTGTTAAGTGCTTACTATGTGCCAGACACTGCACTAAGCACTCAGGTAGATACAAGCTAATCAGGTTGGATGCAGTCCATGTCCCACAGGGGGCTCACAGTCTTTCTCCCCATTTTACACATGAGGTAACTGAGGCCCGGAGAAGGGAAGTGACTTACCCCAGGTCATCCAGCAGACAAGTGGTGGGGCCGAGATTAGAACCCAGGTCCTTCTGAGTCCCAGGCCCGGGCCATGCTGCTGTTGACGGAGAGATTTTTGGCTTCGCCGCAGCCAAGGCTGGAATCCTGGGAGAGCTGGGGCCCAGGAGCACCTGCAGCAGCCCGAGGAGGGAACAGGCGATGGCACAGCTGCTGGGACTGTCACACACTGCCGCAGAATCCTGCTGCACATATACAATGGGGAGAAAGTCAGAGCTGAGCAGAGAGCAGCGAGAGGGAAGTAGCCAATCCTCCTCTAGACTGGAAGCTTGTTGTGGGCAGAGAATGTGTCTGTTTATTGTTCTACTGTACCTTCCCAAGCGCTTAGCACAGTAAGCACTCAATAAATACGACTGATTGAAGGAAGGATTGAATCAATCAATCAATCAATCGTATTTATTGAGCGCTTACTGTGTGCAGAGCACTGTACTAAGCGCTTGGGAAGTACAAGTTGGCAACATATACAGACAGTCCCTACCCAACAGTGGGCTCACAGTCTATAAGGGGGAGACAGAGAACAAGACCAAACATACTAACAAAATAAAATAAATAGAATAGATATGTACAAGTAAAATAAATAAATATTTATTTTATAAATAAATCAGTTCAAACTAAGCCAGATTCCTGTCATTTGGGTCAAGGAGGTGGGGTGGGACCAAGCAGCGGACCACTGGAAGCATTCCAGTCGAAACGCTGGGGACATTTTCCTACCCACCCCTCACTTAGCAGCAGCAGCAGCAATTGGCTTGAATGTAACAGTTAATCCATAAATCAATGGTATTTATTAGGCACTCACTATGTGCAGAGCACTGTACTAAGCATTTGGGAGAGTACAATACAACAGAGTTGGTGGACACATTCCCTGCCCACAGTGAGCTTACAGCCTAGAGGGGGAGACACACTTCAAAGTAAAGAAATAATTTATCATATAGACATTGAAGATATATACATGGGCTGTGGTAACTTACGTGCTACTGAGGTGGCAGTTGGGGGACAAAAAATGGGGAAATTAGAGATTAGTCAGGGAAAGACTCACTCAATCCATCAATGGAGTTCTGAAGGTGGAAAGAGCTGTGGTCTGTCAGATACGTCGCGGGAAGAAGATTCAATCAATCTATCAATCGGTGGTATTTCTTGAGAGCTTAATGTGCCCAGAGCACTGTATGTTATTTGGGAGGGCATGAGCAGGGGATCGACATCAAGAGAGAAGAGTGTCAGTAGGTTAGTTTGAGAGGAACAAAGATGTGAGCTGGAGTGAATGTGGGAGAAGAGGATGGATAAGTGGAAAGGAGACTGACTGAGTCCATTAAAGCCAATGGTCAAGAGTTTGTACTTCATGCAGACAGGGATGGACAGCCATTGGAATTATTCGAGGAGAAAGGAAATGTGTGCACAGGCAATTTAGAAAAATGACCTGGGCAGCAGAATGAAGAATGGACTGGAGATGGGAGAGCCTGGTGAGAGTCTACTGATGATTCTTTGTTCCTCTAAATCTAAACTACTCACTGTGCCTCATTTTCCTCTCTCCAACCATTCGACTCCTGCTCAACCCCTCCCTGCTTCCTGGACTTTCCTCTCCTTCAAATCCGACAGACCAATGTGATTTCAGAAGACCTTGTTACTTAAGGACTAACTCACCCCTTTTTGTTCTTTTTCCTATCAGTAATTTATTTAAATGTTCGTCTTCCCCATCAGACTGTAAGATGCTAGAAGGCAGGAATCTTGTCTACTAATCCTATTATCCTCTCCCAAGCGCTATGTTCAGCTCTGAACACAGAAGCTACTCAATAAATACTAATGATTGATCATCGATTGATTCCTCCAGCAGTACCTAGGCCTGTTTAAAACACCCAGGTTATGGATTGCAGATTGCATATTGCTTTCACATAAAATGACCTCCCGTAACTGATAGTATTATGCCATGTGTTTTTGTCAACTATCGTTTCACATCTTTTTAATAACAACTGAATATTATTTATTTCATATTATGATTTTTACCATCCTGAGAGATTTTGTACTTCCCAATGCCCCACTGAAGCTTTATTCCATTGTAATTTTGCTGTTCTTTTCTCCTGGTATTTGATGATGACCCATGTTTCAATACCCACATATTATCCCATATTTCATTTCTGGGTTTCACCAATATTTCATTTTATCTTCATACTTACACTATATTAAAAAGGAAAGGGGTATGTCTAGAACATGTATTACTCCAGCCATGAAGACTCTTTCTTGAATGACATATGAACTTGTGACATGATGCAAATGTAAGAAGTTTAGCTCCTCTATCATACTGTGAACTCTGAGAGCTGGGGTCATGTCTTTCATTTTTATCAAACTCTCCCAAGTGATTAGTGCACATTGCTATGCACCTTGTAGATGTTCAGTAAACACTATTCATTGAATGATCCATTGACAGCCTGAGCGGATTTAGTGACCAGCAAATAAATTGCCTGAATTTGCAAAGTGTTAGAAAGAAAGGGCATTGTTCAGCGTGAAAGGAAAAATGGGAGATGAATATTTCTCTTTACCTAGTTCTTGAATATAGCATCCAGAATACAGCATTTAATCTGAGGACACTTTAGAAACAAATGTTTAGGGAATATTTTAAGGAATCACTTAAGAAATGATTTTAAGAAATAATGAAAAAGTGAATGTCTTAAGAGAAGGAACTATAAAGAGAGACTAAGAGAGACTTTCAAACTCTAATTTGAAAGTGAAAAAAATGAATTCAATTTATAAAACAGAAAAGTCAAAGTCAAGCAACATAATCCTGTAAATCTTGGGAAGGTGTACATCAAAATGAGAGAAGAATTAGTTGGCAAGTAAAGAGAGTTATCACTAAAAATAATAAACGGAAATGAAGAAAGGGAAAATTCTTGACATATTAGATTAGGGGATAGTCTTCAAAAAGAAGTGGCAGAAGTTTAGTTGATTGGGAAAATTTAAACGAACTAAACCTTAAAGGCTATTTTTAAGGAAGAAATTTGTATGAATTTGTGCATTATAGGAGAAACTTTATCCTCACCATATATCTACAGCTCTTCTGAGAATTACATAAAACTATGTTAATTCGTTTTTGAAATTTTAATATCCTATAGCTGTAACCACATATTCTACTAACCAAATGAGATATGGTACTAACCATTTAGTACTAACCAAATGAGATATTTGATTGAATCAGATGTCTCCCTTTTCCTCCCACTCAAATTTTCTGCTTTATTTCATTACTTCAATGTGGGTGGCTATGGGTTTGCCATTGTCAATTTTCGTAAACAAAATGGTCCGTGCTACTACAATGCGTTTTCCAGGGAGGATGCAGGATGTCCTTCTGCAGATATTTTTGTCTCTCCCTCTAGACTGTAAATTCATTGTGGTCAGGGTACATGTCTACCAACTCCTTTGTAGGCTTGGGAGTCAAAAGGATCTGGGTTCTAAACCCGGCTCCACCACTTTTCTGCTGTGTGACTTTGGGTACAGCACTTAACTTCTCTGTGCCTCAGTTACCTCATCTGTAAAATGGAGATTAAGACTGTGAGCCCCATATGGGACATGGACTACGTCCAACCTGATTAGCTTGTATCTACCACAGTACTTAGTACAGTGCCTGCCACATAGTAAGCGCATAAGAAATAGCATTAGAAAAACAACCTCTACTAAGCACTAGTGCAGTGATCTGCACACAGTAAGCACTCAATACATTTGATGACGATTACGATGATGATGATGATATTTTTAGGGAAGCAGCAAGGTCTAGTAGATAGAGCACGGGCCTCTGAGTCAGGAGGACCTGGGTTGTAATCCCAGCTCTTCCATTTGTCAGCTGTGTGACCTTGGGTAAGTCACTTAATTTCTCTGTGCCTCAGTTACTTCATTTGTGAAATGGGGATTAAGACCGTGAGCCCAATGTGGGACAGGGACTGCGTCCAACCCGATCTGCTTGTATCTACCCCAAGGCTTAGGATACTGCTTAACACACAGTAAGCACTTAACAAATACCATCATCTTCATCATTATCATCATATTTTTAGGAATAGGACAGCCAATACTTTGGGCGGATGGCATCGGATGCAATCCTCCCTGAAAGCAGAGGTTCAGACTAAATGAACTCCAAACTAGAACAACCCATCGGGGCATCCAGTTTGACTGGGGTTTGTGGGTTTGGGGGGCCCCAGTCATAAAGGTATTTTTCCACAGTAGCTTTGGCACCTGAACCTCTGGCTTCAGGAGTTCCAGTCTATATAATCATGAGTGAAATTCTCGCTAATCACTTACTGCATACTGTGTCAGTCGACAATCCCCAAGGAGTTGCCGCCAGTCTCTTCTCCAGGCCACACTTCTCTCTACTGCCAAGATCATTTTCCCAAAAGGTCATTCTGTGCACATCTTCCCACTCCTCAGACACCTTTAAGGTTGTCCATTCCTCGCCCCATGAAGTAGAAATCGGCTCCGCCGCGTGTCTGCTGTGTGACCCTGGGCAAGTCACTTCACTTCTCTTTGCCTCAGTTCCCTCATCTGTAAAATGGAGATTGAGACTGTGAGCCCCATGTGGGGCAGGAACTCTGTCCGACCTGATTTGCTTGTATCCACCCCAGCACTTAGTAGAGTGCTTGGTACATAATAAAAGCTTAACAAATACCACAATTATTATTATTATTATTACTTGCTTTAAGGCACTCAGTCTGTGCTGCCCCTCCTACTTTTCCCACTGTCTTCTCTCACTACAACCCAGATGATGTTCTTCATCATCAATCGTATTTATTGAGCGCTTACTATGTGCAGAGCACTGTACTAAGCGCTTGGGTAGTACAAATTGGCAATATATAGAGACAGTCCCTACCCAACAGTGGACTCACAGTCTAAAATGAATGAATGAATGTTCTTCATTCTTTCAGGCCAATTCCCAGCCTGCTCATGATTCATCAGGCAGGAGGAGCTCAGGACTCCATATTATTTTCTTTAAATTAGCCGTGAAATCTTACACACCGATAAGTATGAATGCCTGATGAGCCACATTCATTATTATTATTATTATTATTAATTGTATTTATTGAGCACTTACTGTGTACAAAGCACTAAACTAAACGCTTGGGAGAATACGATATAACATCAGACATATTCCCTGCCCACAATGAGCTCACAGTCTAGAGGAGGAGACAGGCATTAATATAAATAAATAGATTACAGATATATACAGATAAATACATATGTGCTGGGGGGAGGGAGGATGAATGAAGGAACAAGTATGAGTGGCGCAGAATGGAGTGGGAGGAGAGGAGGGCTCAGTTAGGGAAGTCTTCTTAGAGGAGATGTGCCTTCAATAAGGCTTTGAAGTGGAGGAGAGCAATTACCTGTTTGATATGAGGCGGGAGGGCATTTTAGCCCAGAGGTAGGATGTCGGTGGTGAAATAGATGAGATTGTGAGACAGTGAGAGGGTTAGCACCAGAGGAATGAAGTGTGCAGGCTGGGTTGTAGTAGGAGAGCAGTGAGGTGAGGAAGGAGAGGGCATGATGCTTAAATGCTTAAATTCATAGTTTGGTGCGTAAATTATCTGGAGGCTAAAGTAGCCAGTCCTCCAATTTCGTATCAAATCCTTTGATTTTTAGGTCGTCTGTCCCTACTGTTTTAGTTGATCAATCAGTCAACCTTATTTATTGGGTGCTTTCTGCTCACTTCTGAGACTACACACAACAGTATAATAGACACATTCCCTGCTTACAGTCTAGAGGACAAGCTAACAGTCTAGAGGACTGGTTTTGTAATTTCAGTACCGAGCTTTCCTCCACCGTGGCTCCTACAGCTAAATCAGAGAAGCAGCGTGGCTCAGTGGAAAGAGCCCGGGCTTGGGAGTCAGAGGTCATGGGTTCATTCATTCATTCATTCAATCGTATTTATTGAGCGCTTACTGTGTGCAGAGCACTGTACTAAGCGCTTGGGAAGTACAAGTTGGCAACATATAGAGATGGTCCCCACCCAACAGCGGGCTCACAGTCTAGAAGGGGGAGACAGACAACAAAACAAAACATATTAACAAAATAAAATAAATAGAATAGTAAATATGTACAAGTAAAATAAATAGAGTAATAAATCTGTACAAACATATATACAGGTGCTGTGGAGAGGGGAAGGAGGTAAGGCGGGGGGGGTGGGGAGGAGTAGGAAGGGGAGAGGAAGGAGGGGGCTCAGTCTGGGAAGGCCTCCTGGAGGAGGTGAGTTCTCAGTAGGGCTTTGAAGGGAGGAAGAGAGCTAGCTTGGCGGATGGGCGGAGGGAGGGCATTCCAGGCCAGGGGGAGGACGTGGGCCGGGGGTCGATGGTGGGACAGGCGAGAACGAGGCACAGTGAGGAGGTTAGTGACGGAGGAGCGGCGGGTGCGGGCTGGGCTGTAGAAGGAAAGAAGGGAGGTGAGGTAGGAGGGGGTGAGGTGATGGACAGCCTTGAAGCCGAGAGTGAGGAGTTTTTGCCTGATGCGTAGGTTGATTGGTAGCCACTGGAGATTTTTGAGGAGGGGAGTTCGAATCCTGCTCTGCCACTTATCGGCTGTGTGACTTTGGGCAAGTCACTTAACTTCTCTGTGCCTCAGTTACCTCATCTGTAAAATGGGGATTGAGATTGTGAGCCCCACGTGGGACAACCTGATTACCTTGTATCCCCCTCACAGCGCTTAGAACAATGCTTTGCACATAGTAAGCGGTTAACAAATACCATTATTATTATTAAATTCCATCACTCAGATGCTAATCCAGACTCCATATTGACCTGGGAGAGGGACACAGAGCCTCCAGAGCGAGTGTGGAATTCAGGTGATCCCTAGAGAAACATTCAAGGATTTCATGAATTTAGAAGTAGCATAGTCTAGTGGAAAGCACACAGGCTCGGGAGTCTGAGGACTTGGGTTCTAATCCTGACTCCTCCATTTACCTGCTGTGTGAACTTGGGTAAGTCACTTAACTTCTCTGGGCCTCAGTTCCCTCATCCGAAAAATGGGGATTTAATATCTGTTCATCATTTAGACTGTGAGCTCTATGTGGGACTGAATTACTTTATATTTCATTCATTCATTCAATCATATTTATTGAGCACTTACTGTGTGCAGAGCACTGTTCTAAGCACTTGGAAAGTACAATTGGGCAACAGAGACAATCCCTACCCAACAAGGGGCTCACAGTCTAAAAGGGGGGATTTGCCCCATTGCATAGTAGAGTGCTTGGCACATAGCAACAAATACCACCATTATTATTATCATTATTATCAGTAGTAGTGTAGTTCCAAAAATGATGGCTCTAAGGTATATGATCACGTTACATTGCATGTTTATAATAATGCATGTGATGTCACATTCATCTCTGTCTCTGGTATCTGTGAGGGTTGTCAAGGGCCTTTGCACATGGTAAGCGCTTAACAAAAACCATCATCATCTATTTGGGGTACAGTTTGTATGGACAATTTCTTGTTCTTTTTATTTTTGTGACTGATTTTTGTACAGGTAACGGAAGTAGATGCAAAAAAAAAAAATTCAATCAATCAATTCATTTGATTTATCGAGCCCATACTCTGTACAAAGCACTGAACTAAGCCCTTGAGAGAGTACAATAGAGCAAGTAGACATGATCCCTGCCCTCAAGGAGTTTACAGGCTAGTGGGATTGTAAAATATGTTTTAAAATGTGTTGCTGTATAAATATTAAACATGGATCAGTAAGAATACTCAGCTAATAAAATTGTTATTCCATGCACAGATCACTCAAGTAAAAATGCCCAAAGGGCAAAGATTGACTTGTATAAGATAGGCAGCATGGCAATTATTAACCTAAGGAGAAGCAAGAAAGCTTCTTGCAAGAGATGAAAAAGAATGAGAAGAAAAAGTGGGAGAGAAGAAATAGGTTTTCTTAAAATGAGAAAACAAGGGACGGTGACTGGGGCAAAGGATGATCTCAAGAAAGATCTATTTCAAAACTCAGGGACCAGGTGGATTTTGATGAATACATGCCATGGAACAATATAATGATGTATGCTTTTGTTTAATTAGGCTCATGTGTGACCACCAGGTTGTTTAGAATGATGGCACAATCCTTCCCCCAACCACTTTTGCAGGGTGTTTTGAAATGATTTGGAAATAAATTGGCTCTTAGCCAACAGGGTGAAAAAGTGTCCTTCCTCTCCCTCCCTCTAGACTGGGGCAAAGTGGCAGGGAAAGGAAGAAAATTTAGCTTTTTCCTGGGGATCTGGGTAGGAGATAGGAAGGAGTCTATGCCCTGTCTGGAGATACCTAGGGCCTGATCAATTAGCCGTGATAAATTATTTCTCTCCCTCCGAGCTAGATTTGGGATAAAAAAGAAAGTTAATGTGGTTAACTTGGTTAACAGAAGTGGCATGGCTTTATAGAAGACAATACCTGGGAGAGAGAGTACCTGGGCTCTAATCCCGGCTCTGCCCGCTGTTAGAACTTGGGTAAGTCACTTAACATCTCTGGGTCTCAGTTATCCCATCTGTAAAATGACAATTAAGTCCTCGTTATTATGATTATGGTATTTGTCAAGGGCTTATTATGTGCTAAGCACTGATTTACACCGAGGTAGATACAAGTTAATCAGGTTGGACACAGTCCATGTCCTACATGGGTCTCACAGTCTTAATCCCCATTTTACAGGTGAGGAACCGAAGCACAGAAAATTCATTCATTCATTCATTCAGTCATATTTATTGAGCGCTTACCGTGTGCAGAGCACTGTACTAAGCACTTGGGAAGTACAAGTTGGCCATATATAGAGATGTCCCTACCCAACAACGGGCTCACAGTCTAAAAATGGGAGACAGACAACAAAACATGTGGACAGGTGTCAAGTCGTCAGAATAAACAGAAGTAAAGCTAGATGCACATCATTAACAAAATAAATAGAATAGTAAATACGTACAAGTAAAATAAATAGAGTAATAAATCTGGACTTGCCCAAGGTCACATACCAAACAAGTGGCAGAGGTGGGATTAGAACCCAGGTCCTTTTGACTTCCAAACCTGTTCTCTACCCACTAAAACATGCTGGTTTAGACTGCGAGCCCCAGGTGGGATAGTGACTATGTCCAAACTGATTACCTTGTATCTATCCCAGTGCTTAATATAGTGTCTGGCATATATTAAAACATGTTCCATTAAAAAAAAAATCTGTCTTTCATTTAAACTCAGGTTTTCATGGATCTCTCAAACAGCTCAACACACCTTCCCATGGCCAGTCCCTTTGAATTGATTTCAAGGAGGATGGTCTGTTAATCAGTCCTAAAGACCTTCAGGAGCTGTAGATAATTATCTTGTGAACTTCTCCTCCCATATTTTGTGGGGCGTTTTCTCTCTATTTATAATTCCAGATTAAATCCTATTTGTTTCTCTTCACTGCTTGTGGGGGCAAGCTCAGTCAGAAACTCTGGGGTTTAGACAGCCTTATTTAGGGGAAGCTAGTGGGAGGCCTTAACCGTATTCCTGCCTTGGGGTAGTCAATCCTTTTAGCCCTAGTTCAGTGATATTCAGCAAAGCAGTCCCGAATTCATTCCAGAGGGAATCCCAATTCTTCTCTGGGATCCTAACAGTTTGCTGGTGAATATGTCTGGAATGCCCTCCCTCTTCATACCCAAAAGGCGATTATTCTGCTCACCTTCGGAGCCTTATTAAGACCACATCTTTTCCGAAAGCCCTTCCCTGACCAACCCCGAGATAGATTCAAGGTAAGTAATCAATCAATCAAATTTATTGAGAACTTACAGCTAATCAGGTTGGATGTTAATCAAGGTGGACGCAGTCCCTGTCCCACAAGGGGCTCCAAATCTAAGTAGGAGGGAGTTCAGGCATTGAATCCCCATTTTGCAGATGAGGAAACTGGGGCACAGAGAATTCATTCACTCATTCATATTTATTTTGTGCTTACTTGTGCAGAGCACTGTACTAAGCGTTTAGAAAGAACAATTCGGCAACAGAGACAATTCCTACCCAACAACGGGCTCACAGTCTAGAAGGGGGAGACAGACAACAAAACGAAACACATAGGCATCGATAGCAACAAAACAGATAAATAGAATTATAGATATAAACACATCATTAATACAATAGAGTAATATGTACAAATATACACAAGTGCTGTGGGGAGAGGGAGGGAGTAGGGATGAGGGGGAGGGGAGGAGGAGCAGAGGATGGGGGCTCAGTCTGGGAAGGCCTCCTGGAGGAGGTGAGCTCTCAGTAGGGCTTTGAAGGGGGCAAGAGAGCTAGTTTGGCAGATGTGAGGAGGGAAGGCATTCCAGGCCAGAGGTAGGACGTGGGCCAGGGGTCAATGGTGGGACAGGCGAGAATGAGGCATAGTGAGGAGGTTAGCGGCAGAGGAGCGGAGTGTGTGGGCTGGGCTGTAGAAGGTGAAAAGGGAGGTGAGGTAGAAGGGGGCGAGGTGATGGAGAGCTTTGAAGCCAATAGTGAGGAGTTTTTGCTTCATGGGAGGGTTGATAGGCAACCACTGGATATTTTTGAAGAGGTGGGTGACATGCCCAGAGTGCTTCTGTAGAAAGATAATCCGGGCAGAAGAGTGAAGTTTAGACTGAAGCGGGGAGAGACAGGAGGATGTGAGATCAGAAAGGAGGCTGATGCAGTAATCCAGTTGGGATATGATGAGAGATTGTACCAACAAGGTAGTGGTTTGGATGGAGAGGAATGGGCGGATCTTGGAGATGTTGTGAAAGTGAGACCTGCAGGTTTTGGTGATGGACTGCCCAAGGTCACGCAGCAGACAAGTTACAAAGTCAAAATTAGAACCCAGTTCCTCTGAATCCCAGGCCCAGGTGCTTTCCACTAAGCCATGCTGCTTCCCTTTTCTGGAAATCAGTCAGGAACCTAATTCAGCATGTGAGGCAACTAGTATGATCCCCCCTGGGTAATAAGAGATGAGCTGGCTACACACATGACTAAGGTTACCCAAGGCCAATAGGGAGTGGTATAGAGGACCCCTAAACTCCCTCCAGATTCTCTGTAAAGCAGGGGCCCTTATATAGCTCAGTCTTGGTAGACTCCCCAGAGCATAATTAACTATGCTGATTAAAGACAAAGAACAAAGACCATGCTGTACTGCCCTAATCTTTTAAACTGGCAAGTGAATAGAGCATAGGCCTGGGAGCGAGGAGGACCTGGGTTCTAATTCCAGCTCGGCCACTTGTTTGCTGTGTGATCTCGGACCTTCACTTCCTCTGTGCCTTAGTTACCTCGTCTGTAAAATGGGGATTTAGACTGTGAGCCCCACATGGGACATGGACTGTGTCCAACCTGAGAACCTGGTTTCTACCCCAGTGCTTAGAAGAGTGCTTGGAACACAGTAAGTGCTTAACAAATATCATCATTATCATTATTACTATCAGCTTTAAGACATTCAATCAGTTCCCCTCTCCTACCTAACCTCGTTAGTCTCCCACAACAACTCAGCCTGCCCACTCCACTCTTCTAATAATGCCAGCCTATTTATTCATTGTGACCCAATCTTATTTCTCTTGCAGCTGATCCTTTGCCCATGCTCTCCTCCTGGACTGGAACTTCCTCCCACTCCATATCTGTCAGACCACCACTCTCCCCACCTTCAAAGCTCTACTAAAATCAGATCTTCTCCAAGAAGCCTTCCCTGACTAACTTCTCATCTCTCTACCCTATTCTCCCACGTTTCTGCTTCATCTATGCACTTGGGTCTGTCCCCACTTAAACATTTTGATTTTCATTCTGCCGTCTGCTCCATAGCATTTATGTCTATATAGTAATAACAATAATATTTGTTGAGTGCTTACTATGTGCCAAGCATTGGAGTAGATAAGCATTGCAAGATAATCAGAATGGACAGAATCCCTGCCCCGCGTGAGGCTCACAATCTATCAGGGAGAACGTGTATTGAATTCCCATTTTAAAGATGAGGAAACTGAAGCACAGAAAAGCTAAGTGACTTGGCCAAGGTCACACAGCAGGTAAGTGGCAGAGTCAGGATTAGAACCCAGGCTCTCTGACTCCTATGTTTTATGGGTAAGGGTAAATTTATCTCTCTCTCTCTTTGTAATTTATCCTCTCTGTAATTTATTTTAATGTCTGTCTTCCCTGTTAGATTGTAAATTCCTTGAGGGCAGGGATTGTGTCTACCACCTCTACTGTATTTTATTCTCCCAAGCTCTTAGAACAGTATTTAGCATCACTAAATACTACTGACTGACTATGGATCAGTACAAAACTTTTCATGGGATCGGTGTGTCTCTATTTCTGATGATGATGATGTTTATGGTATTAAGCATTTATTATATGTCAAGTACTGTCCTAAATGTTGGAGTAGATACAAATTAATCAGCTCAAACCCAGTTCCTGTCCTGTATGGGGCTCACAATCTACATAAGAGGGAAGACAGAGAGAATGCCCATTTTACCGATGATGAAACTGAGGCACAGTGAAATTAAGTAACTTGCCCAAGGTCACACAGTAGACAAGTGGCAGAGCCGAGGTCAAGCTACTTTCCGATGTTCTTATTATTTTATTTTGTCCTGTCCTACAGTTCCATGCAATTCACAGCCATCATTTTCCCAAGTGAATACCAGTAACCTGATCCTTTTATTAATTTCAGAGTCACCAGAGGAATGGTTCCTGCAATAACACAGTCTTTGCCAGCTCTCAGCAACTAGAATTAAACCTACCTTTTTCATCTCCATAATTTCCCCTACTCACCCTCTCTCCTGTGTCTCTTGCACACTTGGATCTGTACCCCTTAAGCACTTGATATGCACCCCACCTCCAGCCCCACAGCAGTTGTGTACGTATCCTGACACTCACCAATTTCCCCCATCTGTAATTTACTTTTTAGTGTCTGCCTCTCCCTCTAAACTGTAAACTTCATGTGAAAAAGGATCGTATTTAACAACTCTATCGTACTGTGCTCTCCCAAGCACTTAGTACAATGCTCTACATACAGTAAACACTCAGTAAAGGTCATTGATCGATTGATGGTGAATGACCCTGAGCCCACTACAGTGTGACCTAGTGGGCACAGCATAAAGGATCTGGGTTCTAATCCCAGCTCTGCTACTTGCCTGCTGTGTGACCTTGGGCAAGTCACTTAACTTCTCTGTGTCTCAGTTCCCTCATCTGTAAAATGGGGATTAAGACTGTGAGCCCCATGTGGGACAACCTGATTAGCGTGTATCTACTTCAGCACTTGGTACAGTTCCTGGCACACAGTAACTGCTTAATAAATACCATTTAAAAAAAATTGTACGTGCCCTTGAAAGTAGGAAGGGAGTGTGGTCCAGTAGGAAAGGCATGGGGCTGGGAGTCAGAAGATGCAGGTTCCAATTCTAAGTTTAAGTGCCTGCTGTAGGAATTGGGTAAATCCCTTAACTTATCTGAGCCTTCGTTTCCTCGTTTGTAAAACTGGCATAAAATGCTCAGGACTGCGAGACAAGAATTGTGTCCCATCTGAATATTTTGTATCCAACCCAGTGCTTGGCACATAATATTCATTCATTCAATCATATTTCTTGAGCACTTGCTGTGTGCACAGCACTGTACTAAGTGCTTGGAAAGTACAATTTGGCAAGAAATAGAGCCAATCCCTCGCAGTCTAGAAGCGGGGGCAAGCTCATAATGAGCTCATAATGAAAACCATCAATAAAGAATAGACTGGGATCTTGTGTCATTCATTCAATTGTATTTCTTGAGCGCTTGCTGTGTGCAGAGCACTGTACTAAGTGCTTGGAAAGTACAATTTGGCAAGAAATACAGCCAATCCCTTGCAGTCTAGAAGCGGGGGCAAGCTCATAATGAGCTCATAATGAAAACCATCAATAAAGAATAGACTGGGATCTTGTGTCATTCATTCAATTGTATTTATTGAGCGCTTGCTGTGTGCAGAGCACTGTACTAAGTGCTTGGAAAGTACAATTTGGCAAGAAATAGAGCCAATCCCTCGCAGTCTAGAAGCGGGGGCAAGCTCATAATGAGCTCATAATGAAAACCATCAATAAAGAATAGACTGGGATCTTGTGTCATTCATTCAATTGTATTTATTGAGCGCTTGCTGCATGTAGAGCACTGTACTAAGCGCTTGGGAAGTGTCCTGAAGAGTTCCTTCAACTATCTCAAATGACCATGTTCTAACAGAGCCATTTTTCACTATCCCATCGGAACCGCAGGGGAGAGTCGGAGCAACTTTTAGTTTATTTTTAAAAATCAGTATCATAAGATATATTTGTCATTGAAATTAGGTCAGGCCTTTGAAGTCATTAGCTTTTTTTTTCCTTTAGATTTCACTTCTGCTGGTCGTTTTAAACAATTATATTTTAGAGTAATTCAGTAAAAAAATCAATGTGATGAACTTCCTCTTCAAAGCAGTGCATATGGTCAATAAAACTGATGCACAGGCGGAAGAGTTAAGAGCCCCATTGACCTCTGCACAGAAGAAAGGGACATACCAAGCACAAACTTCATGATCTAGAGGAGAAGGCAGTGTTCCAAATTCTGAACCAAAATCTGCATAACCCTCAGGGAAGACAGGGGCCCACAGGAAAAATGGGGAAATGTGCAAATGTAAAAAAAAATAATAAGTTCAGCAGTGACAGCACTAGTGTCTTTTGTGATGAAGGTGATAAGATAAGCTGTCATTTTGGAGCACAGAGTAGTCTGGGAAAGTGACAGCCAAGAGGGGTTTTCTCCAATCTAATCAGAGAAGAATCATTAGGGAATGCAGGAATGATATAGGCTCACTGCTTCTCCCCTCTTTCTTCAGAAGCTTTCCTTTTCGGTTTGCTGAGCCTCCACCAGAAATTAGGCAGGCGAAGAGAGGAGGTGAAACTCAAATCAGCATTAATTTTGCTGCTTGTAAGCAGCTCTTGTAAATGTTTGGTGGGGGTCTTTTATTAATATTAATAATAATGATATTTGTAGTTATATTTTATGTGTAAAATACGGTATTTGTTAAGTGCTTACTATATCATCATCATCAATCGTATTTATTGAGCGCTTACTGTGTGCAGAGCACTGTACTAAGAGCTTGGGAAGTACAAGTTGGCAACATATAGAGACAGTCCCTACCCGATAGTGGGCTCACAGTCTAAAAGGGGGACTATACTATATGTCTAGATTGTAAGCTCTCTGTGAAGAGGGAATGTATTGTACACCCTAAGCACTCAATAAATGCCATTTAGATGGGAGGTAATCAGGTTGGACACAGTCCCTGACTCACATGGGGCTCACAGTCTTAATCCCCATTTTATAGAAGAGATAACTGAGGCGCAGAAAAGTGAAGTGACACGCCCAAAGTCGCACAGCAGACAAGTGGCAGAGAAGGGATTATAAACCAGGTCCTCTGACTCCAAGGCCCAACCACATGGCTTGTATTGATGAGAATGGTCAATAGGAGGCTTTGAGAATATCTCTGGATGCTTGGGTCTGAATAATCTAGAATTAATTTGATAGTAGAATGGCCACTGATGGTGTTTGCAGATACAAGACAAGGAGACACGCGTAATGTCACTTGTGACATGCATGGTATTCATTCATTCATTCAATTATACTTACTGAGCGCTTACTGGGTACAAAGCACTGTACTAACCACTTCGGAAAGTACAACAGAGTTGGCAGACACATTCCCTAACCAAAGCGAGCTTAAAGTCGAGAGGATAAGTGCTTGAATCAATGTGGGAATACTTTGGTAGGAGAGAAAAGACTGTGAGCCCACTGTTGGGCAGGGACTGTTTCTATGTGTTGCCAATTTGTACTTCCCAAGCGCTTAGTACAGTGCTCTGCACACAGTAAGCGCTCAATAAATATGATTAATGATGATGATGATGAAAGGGCGGATTTTAGGGATGTGTGAAGGTAGAACTGAAGATTTGATGGCAGGTTGAATATGAGGGATGAACAGAAGAGAGGAGTTGAAGATAATTCCAAAGTTATGAGCTTGTGAGACAGGAAGGATGGCGGTGCTGTCTACAGTGATGGGAAAGTCTCAGGGAGGCAATTTGGGGTGAGAAAATGAGGAGTTCTGTTTTGAAAATGCTAAGTTTGAGGTATTGGTGGCATCCAAGTATTTATTCTATTTATTTTATTTTGTTAGTATGTTTGGTTTTGTTCTCTGTCTCCCCCTTCTAGACTGTGAGCCCACTGTTGGGTAGGGACTGTCTCTATATGTTGCTAACTTGTACCTCCCAAGTGCTTAGTACAGTGCTCTGCACACAGTAAGCGCTCAATAAATACGATTGATGATGATGATCCAAGTAGAGATGTCCTGAAATATAAGCCTGCAGAGAAGGAGGAAAATCAGGACTGGAGAGGTAGATTTGGGAATCATCTGCCTAGAGGTGATAGTTGGAGGATGTGTGAAGGTAGAACTGAAGATTTGATGGCAGGTTGAATATGAGGGATGAACAGAAGAGAGGAGTTGAAGATAATGCCAAAGTTATGAGCTTGTGAGACAGGAAGGATGGCGGTGCTGTCTACAGTGATGGGAAAGTCTCAGGGAGGACAATTTGGGGTGAGAAAATGAGGAGTTCTGTTTTGAAAATGCTAAGTTTGAGGTATTGGTGGCATCCAAGTATTTATTCTATTTTGTTAGTATGTTTGGTTTTGTTCTCTGTCTCCCCCTTATAGACTGTGAGCCCACTGTTGGGTAGGGACTGTCTCTATATGTTGCCAACTTGAACTTCCCAAGTGCTCAGTACAGTGCTCTGCACACAGTAAGCGCTCAATAAATACGATTGATGATGATGATGATGATCCAAGTAGAGATGTCCTGAAATATAAGCCTGCAGAGGAGGAGGAAAATCAGGACTGGAGAGGTAGATTTGGGAATCATCTGCCTAGAGGTGAGAGTTGAAGCCATGGGAGCAAATGAGGTCTCCAAGGGAGTAGGTGTAGATGAAGAATAGAAGGGGATCCAGAATTGAACCTGAGAACTGAGTCAAGAATCTCACTTCCCTCGTGGCCCAGAAGACTATGCCTGTTTTTCAGCCCTCACGTTCTATCAACTGTTAAATCCTGCTGGTTCTTCCTCCAAACCGCTTCTCAGATCCACCCCTTCTTCTTCACCCAAACTGCCACCTCCCCGATTCGAGCTCTCGAACTATCACAGTTAGACTTCGGTGTCAGTCTCCTCACAGATCTCTCAGCTTCCAGCCTCTCCCTTCTTCAGTCCATATGTTTCATGCTGCTGCCCAGATCATCTTCCTGAAACATCACTTAGCATATTCATTCCGCTCTTCAAAAACCCCCAATCGCTGCTCATTTTTCTCTGCATCAAATAAAACCCCTCACCACTGATGCCAAGACTCTCTACCAGCTCTCTCCATTTTACATTTTGGCTCTCTTCCTCTGCTGTTTTGCAGGTTATGCTCTTTGCTCCTCCTAAACTCACTTTCTAAATGTACCCTCCTTTTAATTCTTCTACTTCCAACCCCTTGGTCATGCTGTTCATCTGTCCTGAAAATCCCTCCTCCCAAATTCACCAAATCTTAGCCCTCCCTCTCTTCCAAGACCTCCTAAAATTCCACTTTCTCCAATCAATCATATTTATTGAGCACTTATGTACAGAGCATTGTACTATGGGCTTGGGAGAGTACAATACAACAGAATTAGCAGACTTGTTCCCCAAGCTCACATATGAGCTCACAGTCTCCACTTTCCCCACAGCACTTATGTACATATCTGTAATTCATTAATTTATATTTATGTCTGTCTCCCCCTCTAGACTGTAATCTCCTTTTTGGGCAGGGAACGTGTCTACCCACTCAGTTTTCTCATCTGCAAAATGGGGATTAAGACTGTGTGGAACAGAGACTGTGTCCAACCTGATCATCTTGTATCAACCCAGCACTTAGTACAGTGCCTGGCATATAGTAAATGCTTAATAAGCACCATTTTATTTTTTTTTTTATTATATTGCACTCTCCCAAGTGCTTAATACTGTGCTCTGCATATAGTAAGAGCTCAATAAATACGATTAGTTGACTGATTAATCCAGAAGTCTTCCCCTATTAATTCTCAACACCCCAACCTACCTCTAGCATATATGCATTTACACCTACCTCAGGACTCATTATAAAGGTATATTCCAGGGTTTATTTATGGTATTTGCTAAGTGCTTACACTGCATCAAGCACTGTTCTAAGTGCTGGAGTAGATACAAGGTAATCAGGTTGGACACAATCCATGGCCCACATGGGGCTCATAGTCTTAATCCCCATTTTACAGATGAGGTGATTGAAGCACAGAGAAGTTAAGTGATTTACCCAAGGTCACCCAGCAGAAAAGTGGCGGAGCTGGGATTACAATCCAGGTCCTTCTGACTCCTAAATCTGTGCTCTAGCCACTAGGCCACGTTGCTTCTACAACCACTGTATGGGATAACCATGCCAGAGATACAATCTATGTGATTTGAAGTCTTACTCCCCACAAAAACCTGGCTGCCGTGACATCCTGACCAAGTACAGTGCTCTGCACACAGTAAGTGCTCAATAAATACGATTGAATGAATGAATGAACTGAGTCCCTTCCTTCCTCTCCCCCTCCTACCCCTCCCCAACCCCCCGGCTTACCTCCCTCCCCTCACCACAGCACCTGTATATATGTATATATGTTTGTACATATTTATTACTCTATTTTACTTGTACATATTTATTCTATTTTATTTTGTTAATATGTTTTGTTTTGTTGTCGCCCCCCCCCCCCCCTTCTAGACTGTGAGCCTGCTGTTGGGTAGGGACCATCTCTATATGTTGCCAACTTGTACTTCCCAAGCGCTTAGTCCAGTGCTCTGCACACAGTAAGCGCTCAATAAATACGATTGAATGAATGAATGAAGCACAACAGATCAGCAAATCCCACCCTGTGCCCTCCCCACCGTACTGAGGTTAAACGACTCTGAATGAATGGATCTTGGAGGAAGCTCTGTCTGGTTTTTGGATCCCTGTCTCCCCCTTCTAGACTGTGAGTCCATTGTTGGGTAGAGACCGTCTCTATATGTTGCCGATTTGTACTTCCCAAGCGCTTAATACAGTGCTCTGCACACAGTAAGCACTCAATAAATACAATTGAATGAACGAATGAATGAAAGTGTAGAAGAGATTCTTCAGCTGGGGAAACAGCGTCATTGAGAAATGGATGATTTAGATGTCAATTGAGTTAATTGCATCTCATTTAGAAATCCTTGTCCAAGAACCTAATTGATTTTCAACAATCCAATACACCATCACAAGGTGCTGAAATAAATGAAGAAGGTATGGCCCTTCCCTCCCTGGCTAAAATTTGGGGATTGAGAAGCCTTGCATCCATTTTCAAGTAAAGTGGATGCATTTGTAAAAATTACTGAAGATGCTGATGGAAAGAGGAATTCACAGGTGTGGCAAAGGTGTTCAGGAGACAGTTAGGATGCTACCAGGTACTTTATGAAAAAAAAAACAAGGTGGCTATTATTCAAATTACAAATTCTTTGATGAATTTGAAAACCCACTACCACAATCAGCAGAACAAGTTTCTACTTCAGCAACCTCCAGCCACGACTCAGTCATAATATTACAGCTCATTTAATGTTTGGGGGGTTTTTTTGTATTTGTTAAACACTAACTATGCGCCAGACACTGTACTAAGCACTGGGTAGAGACAATCAGGTTGGACACAGACATTGTCGCACGTGGGACTCGCAGTCTCAATCCCCATTTTATAGATAAAGTAACTGAGGCCGAGAGAAGTGACTACTTACCAAGGTCTCACAGCAGACAAGTGGAGGAACCAGGATTAGAACTCAGGTCCTTCTGACGCCCAGGCCTGTGCTCTATCCATTAGGGCATGCTGCTTCCTATGTTGTAGGTGCTTTGGTGCTACCTTCTGACAAAGGTTAAACAAAAAATTGTTGAATTTTAACATTACACTCTATGATACATTAATTTGATATTTTTTTTCCCAGGGATTCTGAAACAGATCTTAATTTTTAACACGTAAATCTATGAGAAAACGTACTCTTGTGATTCAGTCTTCCACTTATATGGGTGATTTTTAAGAAAATCATCCTGTTGTGAGAATTCCTGTAGATGTAAATTCAATAGTACATTCTATTATTTATTCTTATTTATGCTGATATTTCATCCTAGAGTATTCACTCTACTACTTTTCTAATCCTTGTTTCCACTGTTCCTGCTACTCTTAATCATTTTGTATGCTTGCTTCCCCATTAAATTGGAATCTCTCTGTGCTCTGTAACTCTGTTTTGCTTCTGCTGGGCATTCCCAAATACTTAGTACAGTACACTGTACCCAGTGTGTACTCAATAAATGTTATTATCACTACTACAACATAAGACATGAAGATTTATGTTTACTGCACCTCTCGGTGGCAAGTCTGCTTGTTGGATTAAGGAAGGAATGTATAGGGTTAAAGTGTTAGCTCGCTTCTACTATTCTGAGAAGGATTTATGGACTGTCAGCTTGTTGTGGGCAGGGAACAAGGTTACCAACTCTGTTATATTGTTATATTGCTCTCTTCCAAGCACTTAGTATCATCATCATTCACATTTATTGAGCGCTTACTGTGTGCAGAGCACTGTACTAAGCGCTTGGGAAGTACAACTTGGCAACACATAGAGACAGTCCCTACCCAACAGTGGGCTCACAGTCTAAAAGGGGGAGACAGAGAACAAAACCAAACATACTAACAAAATAAAATAAATAGAATAGATATGTACAAGTAAAATAAATAGAGTAATAAATATGTAGTATAGCGGTCTATGCACAGCAATCGCTTAAGAAACACGATTGATTGATTGGAACAGCAATCAGGAGTAAGGAATAGTATGAGAGATGAGGCAGGGCTGTGAATGAGAAAAACAAATTAAGGAATAGGCTCTTCCTCTGCCTCCCACCCCCTTAACTGTGGTATTTGTTAAGCACTTACGAAGTGCCAGGCACTGTAATAAGTGCTGGGGTGGAATCGAGCAAATTGAGTTGGACACAGTCCGTGTCTCACAGTCTTCATACCCATTTGACAGATGAGGCACAGAGAAGTTAAGTGACTTGCCCCGTCACACAGCAGACAAGTGGCATAGCCAGGATTTGAACCCAGGTCCTTCTTACTCCCAGGCCCATCCACCATCATCATCATCATCATCATCAATCGTATTTATTGAGCGCTTACTATGTGCAGAGCACTGTACTAAGCGCTTGGGAAGTACAAATTGGCAACATATAGAGACAGTCCCTACCCAACAGTGGGCTCACAGTCTAAAAGGGCCATGCTGCTTCTCATCATCATCAATCGTATTTATTGAGCGCTTACTGTGTGCAGAGCGCTGTACTAAGCGCTTGGGAAGTACAAGTTGGCAACATATAGTCCCTCGAGATTCAGTTTCATTCTCCATTTACACCCGCTCTCTTACAGAACTCATTCACTCCTACGGCTTCATCTACCATCTCTATGCCGATGATTTCTAAATCTACAAACACAGCCCTAACCTCTCTCCTCTGCAGTCTCAATCAATCAATCAATCGTATTTATTGAGCGCTTACTATGTGCAGAGCACTGTACTAAGCGCTTGGGAAGTACAAATTGGCAACACAGTCTCACATCCTCCTGCCTCAGGACAACTCTAGTTGGATGTCCCACTGAACACCTCAAACTTAACACGTCCAAAACAGAACTCCCTCTACACTGTGAGCTCCCTGTGGACAGGAATGTGTCTGTCGTTACATTGTACTCTCCCAATTGCTTAGTACAGTGCTTTGCATACAGTTATCGCTCGATAAATACGATTGAATGAACAAATGAACTCGTTATCTTCCCACCCAAACCCCGCCCTCCCTGTGACTTTCCCATCACTGGGAGAGAAGCAGAGAAAGAAGTCAGAGAAGCAGCGTGGCTAGTCAGAGAAGCAGTGTGGCTCAGTGGAAAGAACATGGGCTTTGGAGTCAGAGGTCATGGGTTCTAATTCGGGCTTCGCCACATAATAATAATAATAATAATAATAATGGCATTTATTAAGCGCTTACTATGTGCCAAGCACTGTTCTAAGCGCTGGGGAGGTTGCAAGATGATCAGGTTGGCCCACGGGGGGCTCACAGTCTTCATCCTCCTTTTCCAGATGAGGTAACTGAGGCCCAGAGAAGTGACTTGCCCAAAGTCACACGGCTGACAATTGGCGGAGCTGGAATTCGAACCCATGACCTCTGACTCCAAAGCCCGGGCTCTTTCCAATGAGCCATGCTGCTTCTCATGAGCCACGCTGCTTCTGTGTGACCTTGGGCAAGTCACTTAACTTCTCTGAGACTCAGTTACCTCATCTGTAAAATGGGGATTAAGACTGTGAGCCCCCCGTGGGACAACCTGATCACCGTGACAGCGCTTAGAACAGTGCTTTGCACATAGTAAGCACTTAACAAATGCCATTATTATTATTATCACTGTAGACAGCACCACTATCCTTCCTGTCTCACAAGCTGATAACCTTGGCATTATCCTTGATTCATCAGTCTCATTCAACCCACATATTCAATCTGTCACCAAATCCTATCCATTCAACCTTCACAATATCACTAAAATCCATCCTTTCTTCTCCATCCAAACTCCTACCATGTTAATCCAAGCACTCGTCCTAGAGAAGCAACATGGCTTAGTCGATAGAGCACAAGCCTGGGAGTCAGAAGGTCATGAGTTCTAATTCCGGGCCTGCTACTTGTCTGCTGTGTGACCTTGGGCAAGTCACTTCACTTCTCTGTGCCTCAATTACCTCACCTGTTAAATGGGGATGGAGACTGTGAGCCCCACATGGGGCAGGGACTGTGTCCAACTTGATTTGTAGCCACTCCAAGCACTTAACAAATCTCATTAAAAAAAAATAAAGAACAAAAGGCAGGTCCAGATTAGAGCCCACGTCCTCTGACTCCCAAGCCCTAGATGACACAGCTTTTTATGGGGAAAAGCTGTATATATGTATATATGTTTGTACATATTTATTACTCTATTTATTTATTTATTTATTTTACTTGTACATATCTATCCTATTTATTTTATTTTGTTAGTATGTTTGGTTTTGTTCTCTGTCTCCCCCTTTTAGACTGTGAGCCCACTGTTGGGTAGGGACTGTCTCTATATGTTGCCAATTTGTACTTCCCAAGCGCTTAGTACAGTGCTCTGCACATAGTAAGCGCTCTCCCCATTAGATTATTATTATTATTATTGTAAATTCTTCATGGGTAGGGATTGCATTATAGGATGGCCTAGTGGAAAGACCACCACTTAGTACAGTGCTTGGCATATAGTAAGTGCTTAACAAGTACCATTAAAAATTAAATGGTTTAAGTCCTCATTCCCACTGCACTTATATGTGTACACACACACACACACAAAAACAAAAACAAAAACAAAAACAAAAACAAAACAAAAACACACCGCCCCCCCCCATACTTCCCCTGTTAATTTCTATTCTTCCACTAGATTGTAAGGGCCTCTGACAAAGTTGGTGTCTGCCAACTTTATTGTACTCCTCATGGACAGGAAGGTGTCTGTTGTTATATTGTACTTTCCCAAGCGCTTAGTCCAGTGCTCACCACACAGTAAGTGCTCAATAAATACCATTGATTTCTATTATGTATATTCCCAAGTGCTTAACAGGGAATGTGTCCATTATATCATTATACTGCCCTCTCCCAAGAGCTTAGGACAGTGCTCTGCATATAGTAAGCACTCAATAAATAATTGGCTGACTGACAGAATACATACATACAAACACTGACTGACAGTGTTTGATACATAGTAGGCACTCAATAAATGCTGTTGATGACTGATCTTTTACATCAATATTTTGCCTAAATGAATTTATTAATAGTATTTGTAATCTGGAAAAAGTTACTTATTCTATTGAACGTAATTAGGCGGTATAGGTTTGAAATTATATAGCAACGAGACTTGGGTTTTTTTTTTAAATTATCCTAAACTCGTTGGCTAATATTTAGGTGTGCATAGATACAGAAAACTGATGATCTGAACCTCAATTACTTGAGCATTTGATTATCCAAACTGAGTTGAGTTCGGATTTTCAGTGATTGGCAAAGGGTTATTATTTGAAAAGTGATGCTCTATAAACCTCAACACGACAAGTAATTGCTTTGCACAGGTTTTTAGTCCTGAGACTTCAGAGGTGGTATTAGGTCTAAGATTTGTCTGTTCATGTTGGGAGACTCCATCATCAATTCAACTGTTATACTGTCCCCTCCCAGGGGCTTCGTACAGTGCTCTGTGCACGGTAACCTCTCAATACATGATTGAATTCAGATAATCAAAAAGTAGGTGAGCGCCTATCCATTCATCAAAATCTTCAGTGAACTAAATCAGCCTTGATACCAATTTGTTGATGATTATTTTTCCATTGTATTTTTACACAGATCTTGTGAACCATGTAAGTACCACTATAAACTTATAAATAATTCCCATTAATGTCCACGTATGATGCTACTGGGTGAACTTCACATATTTTGAAGGTGGGGCTGAAATGACAGTTCATTCCAGATTTCTATTTACATAATTTAAATAAATCTTTGGCTGTGCTATTGCATTTGCAATTCTCAGCGCCCAGTTCTGTCTTTGATTCTGTCTGTTTTCCCATCCCTGATTACCAGCTATTTGTCTGCTCTGCCTGCACCTGCTCGCTCTCTCTCTCTGTAAAACACACAAAGTCGCATGCTTTTGTACTGTGTATGAGTTAATACTGTGGCTGAATCTAAACAGCATGACAAAAGGCACGCCTTCATCGGACATCTCCAAATTTCTTCTCCAAAAATTAGCTGGATAGTGAGAGAGCATTGAGATAAGGACAGGCAAGAGACTGAAGTTGGAAAAGAGGGAAAGACAGAACAAGATGGGTCGATAGATAGATAGTAGATAGATATCACTGTCTCTAGAATGTGAGCTCATTGTGGTCAGGGAATATGTCTGTTCATTGTAGTACTGTACTCTCCCAAGAGCTTAGCACAGTGCTTTGCACACAGTAAGCTGCCAATAAATACAATTGAATGAATGGAGTTAGGGAGACAGAGACACAGTGAAAAAGAGATAGGGAGAGAGAGATAGGAAACATAGGGAGAGAGACAAAGATAGATATACATATAGAGAGGAGACAGAGATACATACAGAGAGAGAGATGGGAGAGACAGAGGTTGATAGAGACAGGAAAGACAGAGATAGATATGCATATATAGAGGAGAGACAGAGATAATAATAATAATAATGTTGGTATTTGTTAAGCACTTACTATGTGCCAAACACTGTTCTAAGCGCTGGCACTGTACATAGAGACGGGAGACAGAGATAGATGAACATAGAGAGAGACTGCAGAGACAGAGGTCGATAGACATAGAGAGACTGCTGAGACAGAGATATATATATACATAGAGAGATGGGAGAGAGACAGATAAACAGAGAGAGACTGGAAGGAGACAGAGATAAAGAGAGAGAGGCTGGAAGGAGACGGAGATAGGTATGCAGAGAGACTGGAGGGAGACAGAAATAGATATATAGAGAGACTGGAGGGAGACAGAAATAGATATAGAGAGAGACTGGAGGGAGACAGAGATAGATATAGAGAGAGACTGGAGGGAGACAGAGATAGAGAGAGATTGGAGACAGAGATAGAGAGAGAGAGGCTGGAGGGAGACAGAGATAGATAGAGAGAGAGGCTGGAGGGAGGCAGAGATAGAAAGAGACTGGAGAGAGACAGAGAGAGACTGGAGAGAGACAGATATAGAGAGAGACTGGAGGGACGCAGAGAGAGATGGGAGAGAGACAGAGATAGATATATAGAGAGGGGCTGGAGGGAGACAGAGATAGAGAGAAAGATGGGAGAGAGACAGAGATAGAGAGACATGGGAGACAGAGATAGGAGGCTGGAGGGAGACAGAGCTAGAGGGAGAGAGGCTGGGGAGAGAGAGAGAGAGAGGCTGGAGGGAGGCAGAGATAGACAGAGAGAGATGGGAGAGAGACAGATAGAGAGGCTGGAGGGAGCGATAAAGAGAGAGATAGATGGGAGAGAGACAGAGAGAGAAGGGAGAAAGACAGAGATAGAGAGAGAGACTGGTGGGAGACAGAGATAGAGATGAGAGAGACAGAGATAGATAGAGAAGCAGCATGGCTCAGTGGAAAAAAGCGCGGGCTTTGGAGTCAGAGGTCATGGGTTCAAGCCCCGGCTCCTCCAATTGTTAGTTATGTGACTTTGGGTAAGTCACTCAACTTCTCTGTGCCTCAGTTAACTCATCTGTAAAATGGGGTTTAAGACTGTGAGCCCCCCGTGGGACAACCTGATCACCTTGTAACCTCCCCAGAGCTTAGAATGGTGCTTTACACATAGTAAGCGCTTAACAAATGCCATAATTATTATTATTATTATTATTAGAGAGAGACTGGAGGGAGACAGAGAGAGACAGGACAGAGATAGAGACAGAGAGAGAAGGGAGGTAGATATAGAGAGAAGAGGGACAGAGATAGAGAGACTGGAGGGAGGCAGAGAGAGAGAGAGAGAGAGAAAGAGAGAGACTGGAGGGAGACAGAGATAGGTAGGGAAAGACTGGAAGGAGACAGAGAGATAGATGGGAGATAGACAGAAAAGGGAGAAAGACAGAGATAGAGAGACTGGAGGGAGACAGAGATAGAGATTGGAGAGAGACAGAGATAGAGAGAGAGGCTGGAAGGAGACAGAGATAGAGAGAGATGCTGGAGGGAGACAGACAGGAGAGAGATGGAGACAGAGAGAGAAGGGAGAGAGACAGATAGAGAGGCTGGAGGGAGACAGAGATAGAGATAGACGGGAGAGAGACAGACAGGAGGGAGACAGAGAGATAGAGAGAGGCTGGAGGGAGGCAGAGATAGATGGGTGAGAGATGGAGACAGAGAGAGATAGATGGGAGAGAGATGGAGACAGAAAGAAGGGAGAGAGACAGAGAGAGAGACTGGAGGGAGACAGATAGAGACTGGAGAGAGACACAGAGAGAGAGAGAGAGGCTGGAGGGAGACAGAGATAGATGGGAGAGAGATGGAGACAGAGAGAGAAGGGAGAGAGAGACTGCAGAGAGACAGAGATAGATAGAGAGAGAGGCTGGAGGGAGACAGAGATAGACGGGAGAGCGATGGAGACAGAGAAGGGAGAGAGACAGATAGAGAGAGAGACTGGAGGGAGACAGAGATAGAGACTGGAGATAGAGATAGAAAGAGAGAGATAGATGGGAGAGACAGGAAGGAGACAGAGATAGATAGAGAGAGGCTGGAGACAGACAGAGATAGACGGGTGAGAGATGGAGACAGACAGAGATAGATGGGAGAGAGGCAGATAGAAATAGAGACTGGAGAGAGACAGAGCTAGAAAGAGAGAGAGAGGCTGGAGACAGACAGAGATAGACAGGAGAGAGATGGAGACAGAGAGAGAAGGGAGAGAGACAGATAGAGTTAGAGACTGGAGGGAGACAGATAGAGACTGGAGACAGAGATAGAGAGAGAAAGATAGACGGGAGAGAGACAGGAGGGAGACAGAGATAGAGACTGGAGAGAGACAGAGATAGAGAGAGGCTGGAGGGAGACAGAGATAGATGGGAGAGAGATGGAGACAGACAGAGATAGACTGGGGAGATGGAGACAGAGAGAAGGGAGAGAGACAGGTAGAGAGAGAGACTGGAGGGAGACAGAGATAGAGACTGGAGAGAGACAGAGATAGATAGAGGCTGGAGGGAGACAGAGATAGACGGGAGAGAGATGGAGACAGAGAGAAGGGAGAGAGAGATTGGAGAGAGACAGAGATAGCTAGAGAGAGATAGACGGGAGAGAGACAGGAGGGAGACAGAGATAGAGACTGGAGAGAGACAAAGATAGGTAGAGAGAGGCTGGAGGGAGACAGAGATAGATGGGAGAGAGATGGAGACAGAGAGAGATAGACGGGAGAGAGGTTGAGACAGAGAGAAGGGAGAGAGACAGCTAGAGACAGAGACTGGAGGGAGACAGAGATAGAGACTGGAGAGAGACAGAGATAGATGGGAGAGAGATGGAGACAGAGAGAAGGGAGAGAGACAGCTAGAGACAGAGACTGGAGGGAGACAGAGATAGAGACTGGAGAGAGACAGAGATAGATGGGAGAGAGATGGAGACAGAGAGAGAAGGGAGAGAGAGACTGCAGAGAGACAGAGACAGATAGAGAGAGAGAGAGAGGCTGGAGGGAGACAGAGATAGACGGGAGAGAGATGGAGACAGAGAGAGAAAGGAGAGAGACAGAGAGAGAGGCTGGAGGGAGACAGAGACTGGAGAGAGATGGAGACAGAGAGAAGGGAGAGACGGATAGAGAGAGAGAGAGAGACACTGGAGGGAAACAGAGAGCGAGATAGAGAGGGGGGAGAGAGAAGGAGAGGGTGATGTAGAAAGAGCCGGAGAGAGCGGACAAGCGCCGACGGCTTCGTGAGGCACCGAGGGGACAGGGGGAGCCTGGGAGGAGGGCTGACGTTGGGGCAGGGTCTCCGACAGTCCCCAACGGTGGCCTCCAATCAATCAGTCGTATTTATTGAGCGCCTACTGCGTGCAGAGCACTGTACTGAGCGCTTGAGAAGTCCAAGTCGGCAACACCTAGAGACGGTCCCGACCCAACAACGGGCTTATATTAACGTCCCCCCTTCTAGACTGTGAGCTCATTGTGGGCAGCCATACACATGTATACATGTTTGTACGTATTTATTACTCTTTATTCTGTTTGTACATATTTATTCTATTTATTTTATTGTGTTAATATGTTTTGTTGTCTGTCTCCCCCTTCTAGACCGTGAGCCCGCTGTTGGGTAGGGACCGTCTCTAGATGTTGCCAACTTGGACTTCCCAGGCGCTTAGCCCAGTGCTCTGCACACAGGAAGCGCTCAATCAATCAATCAATCAATCAATCGTATTTATTGAGCGCTTACTATGTGCAGAGCACTGTACTAAGCGCTTGGGAAGTACAAATTGGCATCACACAGAGACAGTCCCTACCCAACAGTGGGCTCACAGTCTAAAAGGGGGAGACAGAGAACCGAACCAAACGTACCAACAAAATAAAATAAGTAGGATAGAAATGTACAAGTAAAATAAATAAATAAATAAATAAATAAATAGAGTAATAAATATGTACAACCATATATCCATATATACAGGTGCTGTGGGGAAGGGAAGGAGGTAAGACGGGGGGATGGAGAGGGGGACGAGGGGGAGAGGAAAGAAGGGGCTCAGTGTGGGAATAATAAATCATCAATAAATCATCATCATCAATCGTATTTATTGAGCGCTTACTATGTGCAGAGCACTGTACTGAGCGCCTGGGAATAAATACGATTGAATGAATGAATGAATGAACAGAAGGGAGGCCTCACAGCCGCCCCACGCCCACCGGCCCGGCCTGACGCCGAAGTGGATCGGGCGGGCGGGCGCGCGCAGGCGCGCAGGGAGGGGGGGCGGCGAGCAGGCAGGCGAGCGCGCCTGCGCAGAGGGTCCGTAAACAAGCCCTCCCCCGTGCGCGTCCCCGGCCCGGCGCCTGCGCGCTGGGCGTGATCCGGGGCCCCCGGGGCAGGATGAGCGCGGCTCTCCAAGATGGCGGCGGAGGGAGGAGGGAAGGAGATGAACGAGATTAAGAGCCAGTTCACCACCCGCGAAGGTCTGTACAAGCTGCTGCCGCACTCGGAGTACAGCCGCCCCAACCGGGTGCCCTTCAACTCGCAGGGCTCCAACCCCGTCCGCGTCTCCTTCGTCAACCTCAACGACCAGTCCGGCAACGGCGACCGCCTCTGCTTCAATGTGGGCCGGGAGCTCTACTTCTACATCTACAAGGGGGTCCGCAAGGTACCGGCCGGGGGGAGACGGGGGGGGGGGGGGGAGAACCGTGAGGGGGAGGAGTCTCCCCCATCCCACCGCCCTCCCTTCGGTCCTATTGACTGAGCGCCCACCGCGTCCACGACGCTCCCACATCCACTTCGGGGGCCGCCGGGAACTCCGTCAGGACGGGCCTGTGGGCGTGGGGTCGCTAGGGGGGCGAACTCTGAGGGGAGGAGTCTCCCCCATCCCACCGCCCTCCGTTCGGTCCTATTTACTGAGCGCCCACCGCGTCCAGAACGCTCCCAGATCATCATCATCATATTTATTGAGCGCTTACTAAGTGCAGAGCACTGTACTAAGCGCTTGGGAACTACAGGTTGGCAACATCTAGAGACAGGCCCTACCCAACAGTGGGCTCACAGTCTAAAAGGGGGAGACAGAGAACAAAACCAAACATACTAACAAAATAAATAGAATAGATATGGACAAGTAAAATAAGTAAATAAAAAGAGTAATAAATATGTACAAATCCACTTGGGGAGCCGCCGGGAACTCCGTCAGGACGGGCCTGTGGGCGTGGGGTCGCTAGGGGGGCGAACTGTGAGGGGGAGGAGTCTCCCCCATCCCACCGCCCTTCATTCGGTCCTACTTACTGAGCGCCCACCGCGTCCACAACGCTCCCAGGTTGTCATTATCATCATCATCGATCGTATTTATTGAGCGCTTACTAAGTGCAGAGCACTGGACTAAGCGCTTGGGAAGTACAGGTTGGCAACATCTAGAGACAGGCCCTACCCAACAGTGGGCTCACAGGCTAAAAGGGGGAGACAGAGAACAAGACCAAACATACTAATAAAATAAATAGAATAGATATGGACAAGTAAAATAAGTAAATAAAAAGAGTAATAAATATGTACAAATCCACTTGGGGAGCCGCCGGGAACTCCGTCAGGACGGGCCTGTGGGCGTGGGGTCGCTAGGGGGGCGAACTCTGAGGGGAGGAGTCTCCCCCATCCCACCGCCCTTCATTCGGTCCTATTTACTGAGCGCCCACCGCGTCCACAACGCTCCCAGATCATCATCATCATCATCATCATCGATCGTATTGAGCGCTTACTAAGTGCAGAGCACTGTACTAAGCGCTTGGGAAGTACAGTTGGCAGTCCCTACCCCACAGTGGGCTCACAGTCTAAAAGGGGGAGACAGACAACAAAACCAAACATACTAACAAAATAAATAGAATAGATATGGACAAGTAAAATAAGTAAATAAAAAGAGTAATAAATATGTACAAATCCACTTGGGGAGCCGCCGGGAACTCCGTCAGGACGGGCCTGTGGGCGTGGGGTCGCTAGGGGGGGCGAACTGTGAGGGGAGGAGTCTCCCCCATCCCACCGCCCTTCATTCGGTCCTACTTACTGAGCGCCCACCGCGTCCACAACGCTCCCAGATCATCATCATCATCATCATCGATCGTATTTATTGAGCGCTTACTAGGTGCAGAGCACTGTACTAAGCGCTTGGGAAGTACAAATTGGCAACATAGAGAGACGGTCCCTACCCCACAGTGGGCTCACAGTCTAGAAGGGGGAGACAGAGAACAAAACCAAACATACTAACAAAATAAAATAAATAGAATAGATATGGACAAGTAAAATAAATAAGTAAATAGAGTAATAAATGTGTACAAATCCACTTCGAGAGCCGCCGGGAACTCCGTCAGGACGGGCCTGTGGGCGTGGGGTCGCTAGGGGGGCGAATTGTGAGGGGAGGAGTCTCCCCCATCCCACCGCCCTTCATTCGGTCCTACTTACTGAGCGCCCACCGCGTCCAGAACGCTCCCAAATCATCATCATCATCATCATCATCAATCGTATTTATTGAGCACTTACCAAGTGCAGAGCACTGTACTAAGCGCTTGGGAAGTACAAGTTGGAAACATATAGAGACAGTCCCTACCCAACAGTGGGCTCACAGTCTAGAAGGGGGAGACAGAGAACAAAACCAAACATACTAACAAAATAAAATAAATAGAATAGATAGGTACAGGCAAAATAAATAAGTAAATAAATAGAGTAATAAATATGTACAAATCCACTTCGGGAGCCGCCGGGAACTCCGTCAGGACGGGCCGGTGGGCGTGGGGCCGCTAGGGGGGCGAATTGTGAGGGGAGGAGTCTCCCCCATCCCACCGCCTATTTACCCCATCCCACCGCCTATTTACTGAGCGCCCACTGCGTCCACAACGCTCCCAGATCCACTTTGGGAGCCGCTGGGAACTCCGTCAGGACGGGCCAGTGGGCGTGGGGCATCTGTGAGGCCTCCCTTCTATTCATTCATTCATTCATTCATTCAATCGTATTTATTCCCAGGCGCTTAGTACAGTGCTCTGCACATAGTAAGCGCTCAATAAATACGATTGATGATGATGATTTATTGAGCGCTTACTGTGTGCAGAGCACTGGGCTAAGCGCCTGGGAAGTCCAAGTTGGCAACATCTAGAGACGGTCCCTACCCAACAGTGGGTTCACAGTCTAGAAGGGGGAGACAGACAACAAAACATATTAACAAAATAAAATAAATAGAATAAATATGTACAAACAGAATAAAGAGTAATAAATACGTACAAACATATATACAAGTATATGGCTGCCCACAGTGAGCTCACAGTCTAGAAGGGGGGACATTAATTAATATAAGCCCGCTGTTGGGTCGGGACCGTCTCTAGATGTTGCCAACTTGGACTTCTCAAGCGCTCAGTACAGTGCTCTGCACGCAGTAGGCGCTCAATAAATACGACTGATTGGAGGCCACCGTTGGGGACTGTCGGAGACCCTGCCCCAACGTCAGCCCTCATCCCAGGATTCATCATCATAGTAATAAAGGCGATGACAGTGGTCGATCAATCAATGTCGTATTTATTGAGCGCTTACTGTGTGCAGAGCACTGGACTAAGCGCTTGGGAAGTGCAAGTTGGCAACAGATAGAGACGGTCCCTACCCAACAGTGGGCTCACAGTCTAATAAATACGATTGATTGATTGGAGGCCACCGTTGGGGACTGTCGGAGACCCCGCCCCAACCTCAGCCCTCCCAGGAGTCATAATCATAGTAATAAAGGCGATGACAGTGGTCAATCAATCAATCAATCAATCGTATTTATTGAGCACTTACTGTGTGCAGAGCACTGGACTAAGCGCTTGGGAAGTCCAAGTTGGCAACATATAGAGACGGTCCCTTCCCAACAGTGGGCTCACATACTAACATACAAACATACAAACATACTAACAAAATAAAATAAATAGAATAGATATGTACAGGTAAAATAAATAAATAAATAGAGTGATAAATATGTACAAACATATATACAGGTGCTGTATATTAAGGTCTTCCTTAAGCGCCAAGCACTGTCCTAACCATTGGGCTAAATACGGGGAAATCGGGTTGGGCCCAGTCCTTCCCCTCCCCACAGCACTTGTGTGTTTGTGCGCATTTATTACTCTATTTACTTATTTTATCTGTACATATTCATCCTATTTGATTTATTACTCTATTTATTTATTTTATCTGTACATATTTATCCTATTTTGTTTTGTTAATATGTTTGGTTTTGTTCCCGGCCTCCCCCTTCTAGACTGTGAGCCCACCGTCGGGTAGGGACCGTCTCTAGATGTTGCCAACTTGTCCTTCCCAAGCGCTTAGTATAGTGCTCTGCACACAGTAAGCGCTCAATGCGATTGAATGAATGAATGAACGAGCCGCTGTTGGGTAGGACCGTCTCTAGATGTTGCCAACTTGTCCTTCCCAAGCACTTAATACAGTGCTCTGCACACAGTAAGCGCTCAATACGATTGAATGAATGAATGAATGAATGAGCCCGCTGTTGGGTAGGGACCGTCTTTATATGTTGCCAACTTTTCCTTCCCAAGCGCTTAGTACAGTGCTGTGCACACAGTAAGCGCTCAATACGATTGAATGAATGAATGAATGAATGAGCCGCTGTTGGGTAGGGACCGTCTCTAGATGTTGCCAACTTGTCCTTCCCAAGCGCTTAATACAGTGCTCTGCACACAGTAAACGCTCAATACGATATGAATGAATGAATGAGCCTGCTGTTGGGTAGGGACCGTCTCTAGATGTTGCCAACTTGTCCTTCCCAAGCGCTTAGTACAGTGCTCTGCACACTGTAAGCACTCAATACGATTGAATGAATTAATGAATGAGCCCGCCGTTGGGTAGGGACCGTCTCTAGATGTTTCCAACTTGTCCTTCCCAAGCGCTGAGTCCGGTGCTCTGCACACATTAAGCGCTCAATAAATACGATTAAATGAATAATAATAATAATGGCATGTATTAAGCGCTTACTATGTGCCAAGCACTGCTCTCTGAACCCCCATGTTAAACCATCGAGGAGGTCGGGCCCGGGCTGAGGCCGAGGGCGTGGTGGTGGGGATGGCCCATCAGCTGCAAGCCCGGAGGAATCGATGGCTTAGGTAGTAACGCCTTCCGGGCCCTCGTTATAATAATAATAATTGTGGTATTTGTTAATTCATTCATTCGATCGTATTTATCAAGCACTTACTGTGTGTAGAGCACTGTACTAAGCGCTTGGGATGTACAAGTTGGCAACATATAGAGACGGTCCCCACCCAACAGAGGGCTCACAGTCTAGAAGTTAATAATAATGGTGGCATTTCGTAAGCGCTTACTATGCGCAAAGCCCTGTTCTAAGCGCTGGGGAGGATACAAGGTGATCAGGTTGTCCCATGGGGTGCTCACAGTCTCCATCCCCATTTTACAGATGAGGGAACTGAGGCCCAGAGAAGTGAAGTGACTTGCCCAAGGTCACACAGCTGACAATTGGCAGAGCCGGGATTTGAATAATAATAATAATTTTGGTATTTGTTAAGCGCTTACTATGTGCAAAGCACTGTTCTAAGCGCTGGCGGGGGGGATTGTCCCACGGGGGGCTCACAGTCCTAATCCCCAGGGCGCTCACAGTCCTAATCCCCATTTTACAGATGAGGGAACTGAGGCCCAGAGAAGTGAAGTGACTTGCCCAAAGTCACACAGCTGACAGTTGGCGGAGCCGGGCTTTGAACCCTTGATCTCTGACTCCCAAGCCCGGGCTTTTTCCATTGAACGTTTAGAATGTGTCCAGCACTGGGGGAAATACAAGGGAATCGGGTTGGACCCATTCATTCATTCAATTGTATTTGTTGAGCGCTTACTGTGTGCAGAGCACTGTACTAAGCGCTTGAAAAGTACAAGTTGGCAACATATAGAGACGGTCCCTACCCAACAGCGGGCTCACAGTCTAGGGTCCCTGTCCCTCATGGGGCTCACCATCTCTATCCTCATTTTCCAGATGAGGGAACTGAGGCCCAGAGAAGGGAAGTGGCTTGGCCAAGGTCACCCAGCAGACCTGTGGCGGAGTCGGGATTAGAACCCACAGCCTCCGACTCCCAGGCCCGAGCCCTTTCCTCCAGGCCACGCTGCTTCTTCTAGTACACGGGAGTGCTTTTGGTACACTCGGGAGGCCCTTTGGCTCTGCCCCCCCCCTCCAAAAAAAAAATAAAGCAAGTCACAGAGGTGGGGGGACCCCTCCTTGGAGAGATGGCAGGAGGGGGCCTCCAGATTGTAAACCCGTTCAGCGCTTAGAACAGTGCTTTGCACATAGTAAGCGCTTAACAAATGTCATTATTATTATTATTATTATTATTATTATTATTATTATTATTATTATTCCCAGAGGTGGGGGACTTTTCCCCGGAGAGATGGGAGGAGATGGTTGTGGAGGGGGCCTCCAGATTGTAAACCCGTTCAGCGCTTAGAACAGTGCTTTGCACATAGTAAGCGCTTAACAAATGTCATTATTATTACTATTATTATTCACGGAGGTGGGGGACTTCTCCCCGGAGAGATGGCAGGAGATGGTTGTGGAGGGGGCCTCCAGATTGTAAACCCATTCAGTGCTTAGAACAGTGCTTTGCACAGAGTAAGCGCTTAACAAATGGCATTATTATTATTATTATTATTCACGGAGGTGGGGGACTTCTCCCCGGAGAGATGGCAGGAGATGGTTGTGGAGGGGGCCTCCAGATTGGAAACCCGTTCAGTGCTTAGAACAGTGCTTTGCACGTAGTAAGCGCTTAACAGATGTCGTTATTGTTGTTATTACCTGCGTTGTGGTGTGCGGCACAGAGTCAGCGCGCGGGCGGCAGATGCCGTCGATCGGTTTCCCAAGCGCTTAGCCCAGTGCTCCGCACACAGTAAGCGCTCAATAAATGCGATTGAATGAATGAATGAATGGATGAATGAATGAATGGGGAGCCTCCCTCCCCGGAGAGATCGCTGCAGATGGGCACGTAAGTCCCGCCTCGTGGGCAACCCGTGCCCCACAGCTGGGGAACGACAGGGAAATCGGTTCGTTAAGCGGTCGGGGATCGCGACATGGGTTAGTCTTGGGGCCGGGGGTAAGGGAGGGGGAAAAGTGCTCGCCCTAATCTAGTCTGACAGGTCCGACCCCAGGCTGGGAAGGAGAGATGGCATTAAAGCTACTGCACAGTTCCAGGGAGGACTCTTCCCTTTGGTGGCAGGTGATTTTCCTTTTTATTTTGTTTTACCGCGGGAGTCTCCGGGACGAGTCGTTTGTCTTGTAAGAATGCCACCTCCGTGCGAAAGGCCTTTAAAGGTTTGGGTGGCGGTACAACTGCCTGCCCACACTGACCCTTTAGACAATCTTCTCCGGATTGCCGTTAGAGGGAAGAAGTCAATGGAGTCCACTCATCTTACCGGAGGTAGAAGAAAATGAGAGAAGCAAATGGTGCCTCATTAGAAGTTAGCTCCTAATATAGGTCGGTTGACAGCACAGGGCAAGACAAAAATTGAGTAACTGGAATCTTAAAGGAGCCCTGCGGCTAGCCACATACGAAGGTTCGGGTTAAGGAGGGGTTAATAAATGTCTAGTGGAGCCGAGCCGTCATTTGAAATGTTTTGGGGAGGGATCTGATTTTTAGGTTTGGAGAGGGGGACAGCATGTTGCTAGAAAATGTCGAGAGTCAAATCATCATTTTTTCTTAAAGAGGCTGGGGGAAGAGGCCAGAGTCTAGAACTAAAATTGTGGCTCCTGATCCCTGATGTGTTCGGTGACCTTGGGCCGGTTACTTAAGTTCTTTCGGTCGTGACCAGTAAAAACAGAAATCTTTTCCGATGCTTGCTTTGAGGCTATTGTGAGAATGTGTGTAATAGAGGGCTCCGAGGGCTCCGATAAGCGGCTTAAATTTAAACAATAGTTCTGTGTCTAAAAGCAAACAGGAAACTGCCATCTTGACAGACGCCAGAACTCAAGCGATCAGTTTTCCCCGATGAAAATGAGTTTCAAGGTGTTCAGATATACTTTGAAAGAAAAATGGAAGCCGGTTGGAAGAAAATGAAGCTTGTGACTATTGGCTAAACCAGTCGTTTGTTTTGGGGGCTCAACTTTTTCAAATTTTGAAACTTTATTTCTGAAGCTTCCTAATAGGTGCTGCTTTGCTTGATAAAACCGGTCCCTTGCCAAGAAGTATCATTTCCATGGAAACTCTAAAGATGCCAGCCGAATTGATGAGTTCAGAGAGATCTCTAGAAATGGAACTGAAAATACATAAATTTAAATATATAACAGATATTTAGTATTTACAAAATCACTCAAGTTCCCTACCTGCATATTCATGTGTGATAGTGTTTCAGTCTTTTCTATTGCTCTCGTCTAGGTATGATTACCGGTTGTGCAGAACACTTTATACCTTTGCGGTTTTCTTTTCCGTCGTAGCAGCAGTGCTGTACCCTGATTCTGTTTTTCGTCGAATGAGTTTGCAAATTTTCATCATCTGTAACCATTACTTCATATTATTTTATATGTGATTATCTCAGCCTATTCTCCCAATTTAGAGGAGAGTATAAAAAATGAGATATCTGAAGAGATCAAAATTAGCTTTGAGGTTTTCAGGATTCTTTGAAAAAAGTAATTAGATGTGACTTTTAAAATTCATTTTGACCATTTTTTCCCTTTTTTAAATAAACTAAAACACTTTGTAAGAGAGCTACATCAGTTTCTTCAGACTTATCCAATAGTTGGGTTTTGATTAATGCAGATTCAGAAAAACTGCCAATCAAAACTTGGCAAAACTTCTGGAATACACAGAAAGTAGAGCACTTGAAATGGTCACTGGGCTCATGAAAACTCTCCCGATTGTCTGCAGCGGCGCACCTGTGATGGCACCAAAAAAATTTATTTTGGGGGATTGGAAGGATCAGAGAAATGGATAGGGACCCACCTGTTGAAATCAAGCCATTCAGGTGACCCTTAAAATATAAATGTTGTGGTGATTTAGAGCACACTTCCTAAACTTTGTTTCCAAAAGTCAGTTTTGTAGGGGTTTTTTTCCAGCTGTGGTATAAAAACTGCAGCATACAAATATCGCCTCATTTTTACCATTATTTGACCATGGCAAACTTCATTTCGTGAAATCCTATTGAAGTAATTATTTCAAAGCTGAATACTCTCTTGAGATGAGGTTTGATCGAGTTCTAATATGCCAAAAGTTCAGAATGCAGCTGTCATTTTTCTTTAATGCTTGCAGAATCCAGAATGGTCATGTTCATTATTTTGGCCTCCAGTATTTGCATCCAAAACTGTGACTAAAGGTTTCAAACTCATCCATATTGTTTGTTTTTTTTCTTGAGGGGAAAAAAAAAAAGATCTTTGTCTTCTGAAGGATGAGGTTGTATAGGATAGCTGAAAGGAAACTTTGATAATGGCTTCAACTGAAGATTTCATCCAAAAATATTTATTGTGTGGGGAATTATATTGATTACATTAGCTAAAAGCAGAACAAATTTTTAAATGTGGCATTTTTGTCAGAGATCATATCAAACTGTAGAGACCTATTCTTTTACTTGTTAAGCACAAAATCCAATTCTAAATAATGTAGGCTGATTTCACTGAATAAGCCCCTGCATCTGCTGATGTCATATTAATCATATTAATCTCTTTTTTTAACATTTATCATCCACGTCCTTTATTTCTAATTGTTGTTTTGCTCAGCAGGTCTCTTTTTTCCCAGAAATATTCATACTCAGATTTTGAATTATTTTCCTAGTGGCATAATAAAATGTTAGGCACAATTTCCAAAGTGGCCTTTAACTTCAGTGATTCAAATCCTTTTGGTTTAAGATGTCTTTTTGGTTGGCAGTAAAATATAAGAACAAATTATGATTTCCTTCAACTTCACTGGGAGTGAGTAAAATTTTGTAGAGAAAGTGAGTAATGGAAAATTCAGACCAAGTAAGTGATATAGTGTTCCTCTGACCATCCAAACCATATTTCCTGTTAGATCATACTACATTTTTTTTTTACTAGATTTAATAATCAATGAACAGTGCTTTAACTTTGCTAACACTAGATTCTGAAAATACATGCATTTTAACTGTCATTAAAATCTAGTCCTATACAAAAAAATAGGTGGCTTAAACCTTGGATTTACTTAATTTCACCAAGATGAGGGGTTGGAAAATTTAAAATGAGCTACCAAAATTTTGGTAAATAGAAAAAGTTGTATGTGTGTATTCTCGCATATATACTTCAAGAAGATGCAGCTAATGGCAAAGTTCAGTTTTGGGTGTATGTGTTTGTATGTGTGGGTGTGTTTCCGAAAAGGCTAGTGCACAATCCTGCCACATTGTGTGCACACAGTCAAGTCAATCAGTGGTATTTATTGAGCACCTACTGTGTGCAGAACCTTGTACTAATCCCTCTGGAGGCTATAGTACAAATTTGGTGGATACGATCCCTGCCTTCAAGGCACTTACAATGTAGTTGTGGAGCCAGACAATAAAATAAATTATAGCTAGGGTAAATGGCAGAGTATAAGGTTATGTTCATGGGAGCTGAGGTGAGTATCAAATGGAGCACTTACTGTCTGCAGAGCACTGTGTAAAGCACTTGATATCAAAAGTCTAAAGGGTGATGTGTGGGATTGGGGTGGGAAGAGAACAGGGTACAGACACGAGGGGTTAGTCAAGGAAGGCCTCTTGGAGGAGATGTGATTTTAGCAACGCCTTGAAGGTTGGGAGAGGTGGTGGTGTATCGGGTATGAAGGAGGAGGGAGTTTCAGGCTAGGAGGACACGAGCAAGGGTATGTTGGTGAGACAGTCGAGATCGAGCTGGTGTCAGAGGAGCAAGTGTGTTGGCTGGAGTGCAGTGGGAGATTAGTAAGGAAGGTGAGAACTTATTGAGTACCTTGAAGCCAATAGTAAGGAATTTGCTGCGAAGATGGATAGGCAACCGTAGGAGGAGGCATGGGCTGAGTGGTTTGATTTTTTTGTTGTTTTTTAAAGAAAAATGATCTAGGCAGCAGAGTGAAATATAGACTGGAGTGGAAAGAGCCTATTGTCGAGAGGTCAGTGAGGCGGCTGGTGCAGTAGTTGAGATAGGCTATGATAAGTGCTTCGGCCAGTGTGGTAGTGGTTTGGATGAAGAGGAAGGGATCAATTCTAAGAGATGTCTTGAAGGAAGAACCGATGGGATTTGGCGACAGAATGAATATTCAGGTTGAACGAATGTTGAATTGAGGATAAGGTCATGGTGGTGCCTCCTACGGTAATGGGAAGGTTGTTGGGAGGACAGGGTGTGGGTGGGAAAGTGAGTTCTGTTTTGGACTTGTTAAGTTTGAGGTGTCAGTAAGTCATCCAGGAAGAAGGCAGGAGAAAACGTAGGGCTTGCAAACGAGGAGAGGTCAAGGTTGGAATAGATGTGTGAATCATCTGTGTGGTTGAAGCTGTGGGAGCAAAAGAGCTCTCTAAGGGAATGAGCGTGGATGGAAAATAGAGAGGCACCCAGAACTGAACCTTGAGGAACTCCCACTGTCCCACTGTGAGGGTGTAGGAGGCAGAGGAGAAGCCTTGCAAAAAACTGAGTGGCCAGAGAGATGAGAGGAACAGTGTCAGCGATGCCAAGGTTAGATAGGGAATCCAGGAGAAAGGGGGTGGTCCACAGTGTTAAAGGCAGCTGAGAGGCCGAGGAGGATTAGAATGGAGTTGAGACTGTTTAATTTGGCAAGAAGGAGTGATTGGGACCTTGGAGGGGGCAATTTCTGTGGAGTGGAAGGGGTGGAAGCCAGATTGCAGGGAATCGAGGAGAGAATTGGAGGAGAGGCAGTGGATGTAAATAATGTACTCTAGGAGTTTGGAGAAGAATGGTAGGTGGGTGGGTTTGGTTGTTTTTTTTTAGAATAATATATTGGGCATATTTGAAAGCTGTAGGGACTGAACCATTGGGGAGTTAGCAGTTGAAGATGGCAGTCTGGGAGGAAAGAAGGGCAAGTGTTTTTATAAGTTGAGAAGGGTTGGGTTCCAAGGTGCAAGTGGAAGGGATATGTATATATGTTTGTACATATTTATTACCCCATTTATTTATTTATTTATTTATTGTACTTGTACATAGCTATTCTATTTTATTTTGTTAGTATGTTTGGTTTTGTTCTCTGTCTCCCCCTTTTAGACTGTGAGACCACTGTTGGGTAGGGACTGTCTCTGTATGTTGCCAACTTGTACTTCCCAAGTGCTTAGTACAGTGCTGTGCACAAAGTAAGCGCTCAATAAATACGATTGATTGATTGATTGATTTTAATAGGAGACAAGAGATTTTCTCTTGAGATACCAGTAGGAAGGATAAAAGTGGGTAGGTGGAGGGGAGATTTGGGAGATTGTGACTGGTTTCAATTTTGAAGTAGGTGGCAAGGTCATTAGGGACAAGAGATGGGGGGAGGTAATGGAGTTTGAGAGTTAAAAGTCTGAAACAGCTAGTTGAGGCCAATGGGCAAAGAGTTGATAAGGGTGGAGAAGTGCGAGTGAGGTGAGTTAGAGGTGGACGAGGTTGGCCTGATGTCTGGATTTCTGCCAGCCGTGCACCATGGCTTGAGCACAAATTTGGAGGAAGCATTCTGTGGAGGTGATCCACTGCTGTAGGGTTGTTAATGCAGGATCAAATGAGGGATGAGGGGGTTAAGGGCATTCAGTTCAAAAGAGAGGGTTGGAGTTGAAGGTGTTGGTTTGTGCATGGAGAGAAGGTAAGTTGGGTATGGAGGCCACATGGGGCAAGGTGGCTTGGGATAATCGGAAGGGGTGGAACAGGACAGTTTTACAGGGAGGGAGTGTTTGGGAGAGAAGGTAGGAGAGGAGATTGTGGTCAGAGAGAGAAATTTCAGAGTTGGTGGGTGAGCTTAGAGATTTTACAGTGACAAGAGCTGATGAGATCGAGCGTGCGTCCGAGTTGGTGATGGGTGAGGTGGGATGGAGCAGGGGTTTGAAGGAGTTGAGCGAGAGAAAGCGGGCCGCAGGAAAGTCGTCAGGAGCATCCCCATGGATGTTCCAGTACCTGAGGATCAGTGCAGGGAAAGAGAAGGCGAGAAGGAATGAGAAAAGGATCAAAGTGGTTCAGAAATTTGGAGGTGGGGCCTGGTGGATGGTAGTAAATAAAGGTGACCAGGAATTGGAGTGGGTGGTAGAGATGATAGCATGGACTGCAGAAGAAGGGAAAGGGAGGGATGGGAGAAGGGGAGCGTGGGAGGTAAGCGGCATTGGAGGGTAAGAAGTAGGCCAACTCCTCCCTCTTTCCCTGAGTTTAGGGGAGTGGAAGAGGATGAGACCTAATAGGGAGAGAGTGACAGACAAGACAGTATCATCTGGAGGGAGCCAAATTTCAGTGATACAAGCATTAAATAATTGTGGAATTTAAGCACTTACTATGTGCCAAGCACTGTACAAAGTGCTAGGGTAGTTACAAGATAACCAGGTCCCTCATGGGGCTCACAGTCTAAGTAGCTGGGAGGACAGCTGTGGAATCCCTGTTTTGCAGATGAGGGAACTGAGACCCAGACTCATTTAAAGCCATACAGCAGACAAGTTGTGGAGATGGGATTAGAAGCCAGGTTCTCTGACTCCCAGGACTGTGCTTTTTCCACTAGGCCATGCTGCTTCCCTGTGACGGGGAAGAGGAGCAATGATTGGGTCAGGAACAAGTTAAGGAGAAAGAATTTTGCCTATAATGTAGTGGGGGTTCCCTCACTTGGCTGTGGTTGTGGCGTTGGGGAAGGAAGGAGGGGGCAGCATGAGGGGTGGGGAGGGTTGAATGGAGGTGAGCTGATGGGAGACAATATTGAGGGGGTGGGGAGGATGGCAGTGGGAAAAGACCCTTTGGACCATGAGCCTCTTCTAGACTGTGAGCCCATTGTTGGATAGGGATTGTCTCTGTTGCCGAATTGTACTTTCCAAGTGCTTAGTACAGTGCTCTGCACACAGTAAGTGCTTAATACATGTGATTTAATGAAAAGACAGGGATGGCATGTTTAGAGGGAGGGGACTGACGGGACAAGGTGAGGACAGAAGGGTTTAAGGGTTACGAGAGACTATTTGGAGCAGTAACCCCTTAATTTGGTGTTTCTGGCTCTCAATTACAGGACTGAATTCAGGTTTTTAAAGTGAGTGGGAAGGAACACACAAAAACCGCCCCCTGCCGGGTTAATTGTATTTCTTGATTGCTTACTGTGTGCTGAGCACTATACCAAGCGCTTGGGAGAATATAACAGACACATTCCCTGCTCACAATGAGCTTACAGTCTAGAGGGGGAGACAGACATTAAATAAATTCCAGTACACAGTACTGTGGGGCTGTGGGGGGAGTGGTGAATAAAGGGAGCAATTCAGGGTGATTTAGAAGGGAGTGGGAGAAAAGGAAAGGAGGGCTGTCAGGGAAGTCCTCGTGGAGGAGTTGTGCCTTCAATAAGGCTTTGAAGGTGGGGAGAGTAACTGTCTGTCAGATATGAAGGGGTGGCGGGAGTAGGGGACGGGCCTTCCAGGCCAGAGGCAGGATGTGTACGAGAGGTCGGCAGCGAGATTAAGATCGAGGTACAGCGAGTAGGTTGGCTTTAGGGGATCAAAGTGTGCAGCCTGGGTTGTAGTATGTGTTGTTTGCAGTATTTGGCACTGTTTTCCCTCTTGCCTCCTTGTCTCCTTCTTTTAGAAACTTTCCCTTAAAAGAGCCATTCCTTTCACGATAGCAGTATGCCATGCCGGTCTGTCACGACAACTGATCCTAGTTTTCAGCCTCGATGCAACGTGGTCTGAGGTTTTGTTTTACTACGTCCTCTGTCCTTGCTTCCAGTTTCCCAGTTTCAGGTCTTATCTAGGAGTTGTTTGGGAATCCTGCAGTAGGTCGTTGTCCTCACATGGCCCACTCTGTGTGACTGTGTTGAAGTGAGCGTAGCTTCACTCCCGGAAGACTGATTTTATTCCCAGACTTCATTGTTTACAATTCTGCCTTGCCACTTGATGTCCAGTGCAACCCTTGAGTGATGCTGATGGAACTGCTCAAGGAGTTGGGCATGTCACGTACGTGGGGGTCTAGGTCTCTCAGCATTAGAAGATGTCGGGCAGGATTACAGCTCTGTAGTCAGTCATATTTATTGAGCATTTAACTGTGCGCAGAACACCGTACTGAGCACTTGGAAGAATACACTATAACACATTCCCTGTCCACTACAAACTTACATACTTCTAGAGACTGATACAATGCTGCTGCCACCCCTGCCTGTTTGAGAGTCTACCAAAGGGTGGGCTGGATATCTTGATTTTATTTTTTAATGGTATTTAAGTGCGTACTATGTGCCAGGCACTGTACTAAACACCAGGGTTGATATAGGGTAATCAGGTTGGACTCAGTCCCTGTCCCACAGAGGGCTCACAGTCTTAGTCCCCAATCTGCAGGTGTGGTAACCGAGGCGTAGAGAAATGAAGCGACTTAGCCAAGGTCACACAGCAGCCAAGTGGTATAGCTGGGATTAGAACCCAGGTCTTTCTGACTTCGAGGCCCGTGCACAATCGCCTAGGCCACACTGCTTTTTTTTACTAAATTGTCTGTGGTCGCATCATTGGCTAATATGATGCCTAAATTACAGAATTCTGTGAAAGTGTTTACCTCTGTACTGCCAATATAATATTTTAGTTATGTGGATGACTTCTCTGGTGCCACACACTTCGTTTTTTATCAGACTTATTGTCCGTTCATAAGGCCCAGCCAGTTTGGTGAACTGGTTTACAATCATGTGGTTGTGGGCCTCTAGGACACAGTCATCTGCATGCAGTAATTCCTGAATGACTTTTTCTAAGACTCGATGCCTGAGAAAACAAATAAGGTAATCCAGTGGCAACACGACACAACTTGTAGAATTTGGCATTCCAAAAGCGTCAAACAAAATAGAAATATTTCACGTTTTCTAAATTTTCACTCAAAATTTTACTTTATGATTTTGAAATTCTGGCTGCATTCTTCTATGAATCAGTAGTGATATATTCAGAGTCTGAAAATATTTGCCATACCAAGAAACATTAAATTTAATCGCACAGGGTCTAGGCCAGGATAAAATAAAAAAATAAAAAATAAAAAACAAAAAGTGGCCTGCCGTCTATATCTGTTTCGAAAATCATTTTAATCTGGGCCCAAGGGCCAAATCCTGCCTGGCTGCAAACCAGCAGCATCCAGCCACGGGCGGCTTCTACCTGTGTCTGAGCCAGCTGTGGATGCAGCTACCAAATAAATCATGCCTTCTTGCCTGGCGTGGTTACACTTCAACCTCAAGAACAACAGCATGTGCTGGGGTTTACTGACCGTGTCCGTGGTTGGCTGGGAGCCGCACCTTCCCCGTCCATCATCCTTGCTCATCATCAGAAGTGCCTGGCCTTGCAACAGCCTCACCGATTTGATCAGTCCATCAGTGAATGGTATTTATTGAGTGTTTTTACAGTTTGCAGAACACTGTAGTAAGTGCATGGGAGAGTACAGTATCCGTTCCCTGCCCAGCCCAGGGGCCTTCGGCTGAAATAACGCTCTATGCGTTACCATTACCCCGAGAAGTAGCATGACATAATGAATAGAGCACAGACCTGGGACTCAGAAGATCGTGGGTTCAGATGTGACCGCTGCCAGCTGTCTGCTGTATGACCTTGTGCAAGTCACTTCACTGCTCTCTCTCCCTCCCTTCAGGCTCATGTCTCCTGCTGCCTTCAAGACATCTCCATCTGGATGTCTGCCCGCCATCTAAAACTCAGTATATCCAAGACTGAACTCCTTATCTTCCCTCCCAAACCCTGCCCTCTCCCTGACTTTCCCATCACTGTAGACGGCACTATCATCCTTCCCGTCTCATGAGCCCGCAACCTTGGTGTCATCCTCAACTCTGCTGTCTCGTTCACCCCTCACATCCAGTCCGTCACCAAAACCTGCCGGTCTCACCTCCGCAACATCGCCAAGATCCGCCCTTTCCTCTCCATCCAAACTGCTACCCTGCTGGTTCAATCTCTCATCCTATCCCGACTGGATTACTGCATCAGCTTCCTCTCTGATCTCCCATCCTCCTGTCTCTCCCCACTTCAGTCTATACGTCACGCTGCTGCCCGGATCATCTCCGTGCGGAAACGCTCTGGGCACGTTACTCCCCTCCTCAAAAATCTCCAGTGGCTACCGGTCAACCTACGCATCAGGCAAAAACTCCTCACTCTCGGCTTCAAGGCTGTCCATCACCTCGTCCCCTCCTACCTCACCTCCCTTCTCTCCTTCTCCAGCCCAGCCCGCACCCTCCGCTTCTCTGCCGCTAATCTCCTCATGGTCGCCTGTCCCGCCGTCGACCCCCGGCCCACGTCATCCCCCTGGCCCGGAATGCCCTCCCTCCGCACATCCGCCAAGCTAGCTCTTTTCCTCCCTTCAAAGCCCTACTGAGAGCTCACCTCCTCCAGGAGGCCTTCCCAGACTGAGCCCCCTCCCCATCTCCCCTGCCCTACCTCCTGCCCCTCCCCACAGCACCTGTGTATGTGTTTGTACAGATTTATTACTCTATTCTACTTGGACATATTTACTATTCTGGTTATTTTATTTTGTTAATATGTTTTGTTTTGTTGTCTGTCTCCCCCTTCTAGACTGTGAGCCCGTTGTTGGGTAGGGACCGTCTCTATAATGTTGCGAACTTGTACTTCCCAAGTGCTTAATACAGTGCTCTGCACACAGTAAGCGCTCAAATACGAGTGAATGAATGGGCCTCAGTTATACCTCTTCTGAAAATGGAGATTGAGACTCGGCCCCACGTGGGACAGGGACCACATACAACCCGATTTGCTTGTATCCACCCCAGCGCTTAGTACAGTGCCTGGCACATAGTAAGCACTTACCAAACACCACAATTATTAATTATTATTACCACGTGTTTGGGGTATTGCAGCCAGAGACTTTCCTGATGCTCCAGGTGTGACCTCCATGTTATTGCCTATTACTGGTAGCTTGGTGTGGGCAGGGAAAGTGTCTGTTTATTGTTGCATTATACTCTCTCAAGCACTTAAGATTGTGCTTTGCACACAGTAAGCACTCTAAATATAATTGAATGAATGAATGGCGTGGTGGTAGGAGATAAGTGGTGCAGTATTATGAGAAGCAGAGCTTCTGAAAAGGGATTTCAGCAAAACATCCTCTGGCATTGTGAAGACACCATTAGCTATAGTGGCTGGATAGATTTTTTTTTTCCTTTTACACTTAATTTTCATGGACAGCTAAGCTAGTTCAATTCTAAATGTAGCGATGATAATATTTACAAAACTATTGTGGGGAAAAAACTTAACTGTAGCACCTGTGTAGTGTGAGTTGTCATAATGATGGGGTTTATAACTATAAGCCATGTAATTTCTCAAAAGGTGTGTTTTTAGTAATATGTATTAAATTATGGAAATATGTTTTTAAGCTTTAGTTTTGAACTAGAAGAGATGCTTGAGGAGATTGCGTGGATGGGCTTACTGATTAGCTTACATTTCTAAGCAAGTGTGTTGCTTCTTTATTGGACTGGGATTGAAAGTCACCACTTTTTATTTTAGCAAAAATGCCTGGGAAAAAATTGAATGAAATTCAGGTGAGCGGATTGACTGTACAGTCAGTTCTATTACATATTTTCAATTCTTAATAATGATATTAATAACAGCAACTATGGTATTTGTTAAGTGCTCACTATGTGCCAGGCTCTGTACTAACCACTGGGGTGGATACGAGCAGATGGGGCGGGACACAGTCCATGTTCCGCATAGGGCTCACATTCTTATTCCCCATTTTATAGACGAGGTAATTGAGGGACAGAGAAGTGAAGTGATTTGCCTAAGGTCACGCAGCAGACAGGTGGCAGAGCCAGGATTAGAACTGGCTAGAATTAGAATTTTGTTTAGAATGAAAATTCAATCAATGGTATTTATTTTAGTGCTTGCTCTGTGCAGAGCACTGAGCCAAGCACTTGGGAGAGTACAGGAGAATTAGTAGAAACCCCTGTCCTCAAGGAGTTTGTAGTCTGGTGAGAGAGGTAGACACTAAAATAAATTACAGGTCTGGGGGAGCAATAGAGTGTAAAGATCCTGTACCTATGTGCAATGGGAGGGATATGAATACCCAAGTGGTTAGGTGGCAAGGAGGGAATTAGATGGGGTTATAAGAGACTATTCAGGGAAGACCTCCTGGAAGAGATATTAAACCTTTTGAGGAATTAGGGAACATTCTTTTCACAATGCACCTTTGTCAGGATAGGGAACAATGTGCTCAGTACGGTGCTTTGCACACAGTAAGTGCTCAATAAATACGATTGAATGAATGATTGACTATAATGTTGGAAGAGACTTCTGTGCGTCAGCACAGTGTTGGTCAGGACAAGACTGCTACTTTTGGTAAATGTAGTTTCCCTCAGGAACTCAACTGCTGCATTACAGAAGAATTGGCTCTAGTTTGATTATGAAGTCTTATGAAAAGTAGGTAAGGACTGGTTATTAGTGCTATTTTATAATCTCTTACCACAAATGCCCTGCTTCCCATGCATACAGGTGTCTATACGATCTCTATTGTTAATAATGAGGATAGAAGCTTAGAGCTGTGAGACAGTTCAAGAAATCACCTTATCCAGACCCCTGTCTCCAGGAAGAAACGTAAACTCCACTTCATCGTGTGTCTGAATTCTATAACACTGGAAATTCCGTTATTTCAATAACTTATTATTATAGGATTTAATCACCTATATGGTTAGGAAGTCCTCCCTTAAATCAATCAATGATATTTATTGAGCACTTACTATGTACAGAACACTGGTCTAAGCTTTTGGAAGAGAACGATACAAAAGATTTAGCAGAAATGTTCCCTGCCCATAATGAGCTTAAATCTAACCAAAGTCTTTCTTGCTGCAATTTAAGCCATATTTGATAGGACTGTTCCCTGGAGAGAAAAACCACCTAGTTATAACAACACCTTGATTATAGACAGTGTTTTTTGTATTTCAAAAGAGTTTTCACATTACTAAAGTGTTCTTTATCCTCGCAACATCCCTGTGTGGTAGGGAAAGTCAGTCACCCTTCTATAATCTCCTTTTGGAACTCAGCAAAAATGTTAGTTGGTTGTCAGAAGCTTCTGTGTTTGTGTCAGGAGTTTCTTCTAACCAATTAATAGCTGATCTGCTACTTTCCCCGAGGAGCTGCTAAGAGTTTGAGAACGCTTTGATGAGGAGAGGAAAAATGGGTCTTTTCTTTGGCCCTTTTACTTCTCCCAACTCTTCCAACAAGCCATCCCTCCCCAGTTTTCTCTCCACACCCCAAGTCACGTCAACCTAAGATCCACCTCTATCACTTAGGTAGTCATTTATATCTCTCCTCCATTTTGTGTGTGTGTGTGTGGTCAGTTGTACAGTCAGTTTAATCGGATTACCCCATCTGAAAATAATTCTAGGTCTGTCTCCCGCATTAGAATGTAAACTTCTTGTGGGTAGGGAGCATCTTCTTTAGGGATTCATTCAGTTGTATTTATTGAGTGCTTACTGTATGCAGAGCACTGTACTAAGTGCTTGGAAAATACAGTCCGATAACAAGTAGAGACAATCCCTGCCACTAATGGGCTCACAGACTAGAATGGGGGAGACAGGCATCAAAACAAGTAAACAGGCATCAATAGCATCAATATAAATAAATAGAATTATAAATACGTACATATATATATATATACACAAGTGCTGTGTGTGGGGAAAGGGAGGTAGAGCAAAGGGAACGAGTCGGGATGATGGGGAGGGGAGGGGGAAGCAGAGAAAAAGGGCTTATTCTGGGAAGGCTTCCTGGAGGAGGTGAGCCTCGCTTATACCAAATCTCTTGCATTGTATCTGCCAAGTGCTTAGTACAGCGCTCTGCACACAGTAAGGGTTCAACAAATACCATTCACTCTCATTCATGTCTCATATTCAGTCCGTCACCAAATCCTGTTGGTTCTACCTTTACACCGCTAAAATCCGCCCTTTCCTCTCCATCCAAACTGCTTTCACTTTGATACAAGTACCTATCGTGTCCCGCCATAACTATTGCAGAAGCCTCCTTGCTGGCCTCCCTTCCTCCTGTCTCTTCCCACTTCAGCCCATATTTCACTCTGCCTTCTGGATCATTTTCCTGGAAAACCGTTCAGTCCATGTTTCCCCACTCTTAAAGACCACCAGTGGTTGCCCCTCCACTTCTGCATCAAACTGAAACTTCTTACTATTGGCTTTAAAGCACTCAATCACCTTGCCTCCTCCTATCTTATTTTACTGTTTTTTTTTTCCTACTACAACCCAGCTTGTTCACTTTGGATCCTCTGATACCAGTCTCTTCACTGTACTTCAGTCTCATCTATTTTACCGCCGAACCCTTCGCCCATGTTTTGCCTCTGGCCTGGAGCTCCCTCCCTCTTCATCAATCAATCAGTCAGTCGTATTTATTGAGCACTTACTGTGTTCAAGGCACTGTACTAAGCATTTGGGAGAGTACAGCACAACAGTATAACAGATATTTGACAGACAGTTACTCTCCTCAGCCTTTAAAGCCTTATTAAAATCATATCTCCGCCAAGAGGTCTTCCCCAGCTAATCCCTCATTTGCCCTACTCTCTCTTCCTTTTGCGTCACATTGACATTTAGACTTTTACCTTCATTCATTCCACCCTCATCCCCCCAGCACTTATACATATCTGTAATTTATTTTATTGTCTGTCTCGCCGACTAGAAGCTTCTTATGGCCAGGGGACATGACTGCAGACTGTTATATTGTACTCTCCCAAGCGCTTAGTACAGTGTTCTGCACATAGTAAGCTCTCAGTAAGTGTGATTCTTTTTTACCTTCCCAAACACTTGGTGCTTTCAGCCCAATGGGGGCTGAATATCTTTTGCTACCACTAGTAATGATGGTATTTATTAAGCACTTATGTCCCTCACCCACACAGGGCTCACAAGAGATAGGGAGAACACATTTTATTCCATTGTACAGATGAGTAAACTGAGGCAGAGAGAGATGAAGTTATTTGCCCCAGAGTCCTATGGCAAGCAAGTGGTGGATAATAATAATGATGGTATTTGTTAAGCGCTTACTATGTGCCAAGCACCGTTCTTAGCGCTGGGGTGGATACAAGGTCATCAGGTTGTCCCACATGGGGCTCACAGTGTTAATCCCCATTTTCCAGATGAGGTAACTGAGGCCCAGAGAAGTGACATGACTTGCCCAAAGTCACACAGCTGACAAGTGGCGGAGCCGGGATTAGAACCCATGACCTCTGACTCCCAAGCCCGGGCTCTTTCCACTGAGAATCTGGGTCTCCTGACTTCCTGTCCTGTGTTTTTCCCACTAGTCTAGATTTACTATTAACTTTGTGACTTCTCTTCCCCAATGCTCTGTACTACCTCAATTTGGCCACTTTTTCTGCCACCTCACCTTGGTCCTTATTCCTGCTTTTGTGCCTTAAAATTGTAAATTCTTTGGAAAATTAAAGACACATTACATATACACCCCCCCACACACCTTTTTTGGTAGATACTAAATAACCCTTAAATCATAAAACCTTATCTCTTAGGTTCTATTTTCATGGTTTTCTCTGGACTCGCCACTTCTCCACATCTCTTTTCAAAAGTTGAAACCAAATTTGGGTGTCGTACACTAAATAAGAACTGGCTAACATCAATTGTACTAGAAAGATTACTCCCTGACTTTTGAATGCCAGACTCTAGCTGACATATCCCAATATTGTTTACATTTTTAAGAAAACAAACCACTCTGTCTCTTAAGCGGCATTGCTTGTTTTAAAAAAAATTTTATGTGCAGTTAAGTAGCAAGAATACTGTGAATGTCAGTAGCAAATTGTTCTTTTATTGTGATTTAATCCTTTATTTTTTTCAAAGGCTATGTTCTATTTTAAGCAACAAGTGATAAATAGGGTAAACCTGATGTATTTCCTGGACTTCACATCTGACAGCAAGATTTAGCAAATTGTTTATAAACTTTGATTAATTAATTTATTTAATTTATCATTGAAAAAAGTGTAAAGAACAGAGTTCAAAAAAAAGAAGTCTCGAGGCACCATCCCTCCTATTCTCCTCTGGATGTAGATTAGGTACTAGCATGGAAATTTCAGGAGTACATTCAGTTCTGCCACAAAGCATATTTTAATATGTTTTGGTTAGAACGTGATGGCAGAATTAGTGAATATTGTTTTGGCAGTGTGCAACTACCTGAATACAGTGCAACAGTGTCAGAAGAAATGGTTCTGTGCGCGCACACACACACATACACAGTGTAGGGCATAGCAAGTACTGGAATGCTATAATACGAGTTTTCCATAATGCAGGCTTCTGCAAGAATACAATTCAGCATTTATAGAACTGTTTGTATCTAAAAGCAACTTCGGATCGAGTAAGAAGACCCTACAAGAGTGTATCAGTTGAAGTTGGCATGGGGTTTTCAGATACACAGAAAATGTGGTGCTTTTATTACATATTATCTTTGTGTAATTAAAAGGCATTCAATTTGTTTTGCCTTTTATATGCTATAGTGTGAGGTTTGATGGGGTAGAGGATACGTTTTGGGTTTAGAGGCAGAATAGTCAGGAATATTCTGATAGTTCAGATGTACTAATCTTGATTCTGTTTTTTAACTTCTGTATTTCAGTTTTCCCATTGATAAAATGGAGATAGTAGTTGCCCCAATTCAAGGTTTTTATGAGAACACGCTTTAGGGGAAAAAGTGCTATTAAATTCTTGTGATCGGTAGATTTCATTGACCTACATTTTCTTTGAATCCCATTGCTTGGCAAATGTAGAGGTGATTGTGAATCTAATTATCCGAACAGTTTTTTTTATTGAACATTTATTATTTGGGGACGGAGATATATTTAAGGATTTAAATGATTCGGCTTATATTTTTGTGTTCTAATTGTTTAGTTTCTGAAAAGCCATCACAGGTTTCTAGATTGTGAGCCCGCTGTTGGGTAGGGACCATCTCTATATGTTGCCAACTTGTACTTCCCATGCGCTTAGTACAGTGCTTTGCACACAGTAAGCGCTCAATAAATGCGATTGAATGAATGAAAGTGTCCTGACTTTGTCAGTGTGGTTCAAAGGTAATGCTGCTGACAATGAGAGTCTCTTTCTGAGCCAGAATCTCTTGTGCATTTGTCCATGAAAACACAGTAGTGTCCTTTTTCTGGTTCCATATTACTAGGGTGAATATTGTGATTATGAAGGTAAAGATATGTCTTGCTGAGTTGTTTACGCAGTAGTGGTGGTTTGCATTGAACTGTCTACATGCTTTTGCCTAGCTCCTCCCTGTCTCCTGTGGCATGCATCGGGATGGTTGACAAGGAGAACGAATGGGGTGTAGCCTGGTTAAGGACCACAACAGCAACAGAGCAAACGTCGTGTCCTCACTCGTTAGTTGCGGTAATAGTATTCATTAAATGCTCGCTGTGTGCAAGGTACTGTACTAAGCACTGGGAATGAATACACAGGCCCTTGGGCTCCCAATCTAAGAATGAGGAGAGGCAGGGGCTGGAAACGGACATATGAGAAAAGAAAACAATACCAAGAAAGTTAATGTGAAAGACAAAGTCAGGAATAAATAAAAAATAAAGCTGCAGGGTTTTGTGGCTAAAAAGGTAGTTTGGTGCTTGAGGCTGAGTCCAGCGGTGTTAACCACAGTAATCAGCACAGGTGCAGCCTTCCCAGTATTGTACCGTCTTGTATGATGTACGCTGAAGGCGGCATGCTGCCTCAGCTTCCCATCCCTCCCATGGAGATGGAGCGGGGCAAGTCCAAAAGGAGACCCTCAAATGACATGGTGGGTGTGATACATGAGTATGCTACTTAAGCGGCTTGGGGTGGGAGATAAATTTTCCTTCCCTCCTATTGCCTTACTATAGATCGGACACGAGAGAGGGCTCCTTTTCTCTGTTTTATAACCAAGCCCACCCTTCATTCCCCCATTGATAAAGCCTGTAAGAATACAGGCAGCCTGTTACCCAGGAGACATGATGGCAGGGGAACCTGATTTCCTCAGAAGCCACCCTCCCCTTGGCCTTTCTTGGGCTAAGCCACTGAAAAGACTTGGAGGTCAAAAGAAATGGAACAAAAGTAGAGAGTGTGCAGACACTGCTTGTTGCCTTCCCACTGCCTTATCCTGAGTTGGACAGATTTCTGCATAGCGTTAATATGAATTTATTTTTTGGAAACAAATTGTAAGAACACTAGTTAATTTTTGGAAAAGAGAGGTTAACATAACTGTCAAATATCAATTTGACAAACTGTCAAACTCTCCCCCTCCTCCCGCTCTCCATCCGCCCCGCCTTACCTCCTTCCCTTCCCCACAGCACGTGTATATATGTTTGTACATATTTATTACTCTATTTTACTTGTACATATTTATTCTATTTATTTCATTTTGTTAATATGTTTTGTTTTGTTGTCTGTCTCCCCCTTCTAGACTGTGAGCCCACTGTTGGGTAGGGACCGTCTCTATATGTTGCAACTTGTACTTCCCAAGCACTTAGTACAGTGCTCTGCACACAGTAAGCGCTCAATAAATACGACTGAATGAATGAATGAAATATGCCTTCATCATTATTGTTATTATGGTTTGTGCCCCACTCTGTTCTAAGCTCTGGGGTAGATATAACTTAACCTACGTGGGCACAGTCCCTGTCCCAAATGGGACTCACAGTCTAAGTAGGAGGGAGACCAGGTATTCGTTTTACAGTTGAGGCAACTGAGGAACAGAGAAGTTAAATGGCTTTCCCAGAGGCACACAGCTGGCAAATGGCAGAGCCAGGATTAGAACCCAGGTCCTCTTGACTCCTAGGCCAGTGCTGTTTCCATTAAGCCATGCTGCTTTTCTTTGTCTAGGTGATTTAAGATATGAGGCAAAATTAAAGTGAATCCAAAGGATTTCAGAATTTGAATACTGTAAATCAGAATATATACTATTATGAATCCAATAACTGAAAATTTGGGCAAGATTTGGTATGTGTTTGTACTTATCAGGTGGTGTATGCTTGCCCAAACATCACATTTTTTCTCCTGTGAGGAAAACGAAAATTCATGGCAAGATTGGAATTCAGTCTGAATGCTCAAGTTCAGATCTACCTGCAGTTTTTAGTCTAGCATTATTTCCAGACAGAACTGTATAAAATGAGCCATTTTACCTCCAACATGAAGAAAAACTTTCTATTTTTTTAAGCACTCACCCATGGGTTTTACTTTCATAGTTTAACACCTGAGCGTGAGATTCTTTTTTTTTTTTTTTTAGATAAATGTTGGAATTATATTTCCTGAGATTTTAAGGTCACTTTGAATTTTTCATAATTGTCCTCCAAAAGACTAGATCATAGATTCTGATCTACAATGCTACACACTTACAGAAAATAATTATTTCAGATCAGTAACGCATGTTTTGAAGTATATTTGTTGGCCCATTTTTGTCTTGCAGTGAGATTTCAGCCAACTCATTCTCAACACATTTATTCAGTTATACACATTTATTTTGATTACCCTATCAATCAATGGTATTGAGTGCTTGCTGTGAGCAGAGCACTATACTAAGCACTTGGGAGAGTACAGAAGAATTGAAAGACAAGATCGCTGTCCTCAAGGAGTTTACACTCTAGCAGTGAGATATTAAAATAAATAAGTTCCAGATAGGGAAGCAGCAGTATGAAGATATGCACATAAGTGCTGGGGGAATGGGTTGAGTATTTGTAAATACTTTTATGTGTGTCTCCCCTATCGGGAGGGAATAAGCCACTTGGCTTGCTTATGCTTCCCAAGTGCTCTAGTGTATTTCATTGCACCCTGGGGAAGTCAGGGACTACTATTACAGCTACTACTAGGTCAAACCCCAGGAAAAGGAATAACCTATAAGTTTACTGTATAATAGCTTTTTATATATCTATATGTATAGATAGATATATGTAACAAATTTATATTTGTACATGCCATTACTGCATCATCCTCTTCCCTGATTTCCCTGCCTCCAGATTTTTCTCTCCCTAGTCGTTATTGTGCTGCCCAGATCATTTTTCTAAAATATCAATCTCACGTGACTTCCCATTCCTTACCACCAACAGTGACACTCAGGCAGTACTCTTAACCCCTATTTATCCATGCTTTTTTCTTTCTACACTTTGCCCCCTCCCCCATACTGTAAGCTTGTTGTAGGCCGGGAACGTGACTGTTATACTGTACTCTCCCAAGCACATAGTACAATGTTCTGCGCACAGTAAGTGCTCAATAAATACGATTGACTGACTGACTTTGCATGCTTCATTTCTTTCAAGCCAGTCTGTTCACTGTGCTTTCTTTATTCATTCATGCATTGTTGTATTTATTGAATGCTTACTGTGTGCAAAGCACTCTACTTAGCGCTTGAGAGAGTATAATAAAACAATAAATAGACCCCATTCCCAGCCCTTTATCTCTCCTGCAGGGGACATCTTGTTCATGTCTTGCCTTCCCTTCTTCGTGGAATTCCCTCTCCCCTCACACTAGGCAGACCTCTGCTTTCTTTATCTTCAAAGCCCTTCTGAATGTATATTTCCTCCAAGGGAGGCCTGATTAATCTCTCATCTCCCCACTTGATATCCCAACTGCCACTTCCACTCATGCACCTAGCATTATACTCTATTGCTTTCTCCTGCCTTTAATTTTTTTTTTGTATTTGTCTACCCTGCTAGACTGCAAACTCCTTGAAGGCAGGAATCATGTCTACTAATTCTGTTATACTCACCCAAGCGCTTAATACAGTACTCTGCACACAGTTTATTATTATTATTAAGTGTCGAGTCATTTCTGATTCATAGCGACTCCATGGATATACTTTCTCCAGAACGTCCTGCCCTCTGCCATAATCACAATCTTTCTAATGGTTCTTCTGTTGTTGTTGTTATGGTTTCTATCCATCTAGCTGCTGGTCTGCCTCTTTCATGTTTTCCCTGGACTTTTCCTAGCATTAGTGTCTTCTCCAGAGAATTAGTCCTCCTGATTGTGTCCAAAATATGCCAATCTGTCGATTCACTTGGCCTTCCAAAGGCCACTTTGGTTTAATTTGCTCTAAAATCCATTTGTTTGTCTTTCGGGCAGTCCATGGTATTTGCAAAAGCCTTCTCCAACACATTTCAAAAGAATGGATGTTCTTTCTATTCTGTTTTTTTTACTGTCCAGCTTTCAGATCTACATCTCTGCCCCTGCTCTCTCTCCCTCCCTCCAGGTTCGCATCTCCTCCTGCCTTCAGGACATCTCCATCTGGATGTCTGCCCGCCATCTAAAACTCAACATGTCCAAGACTGAACTCCTTATCTTCCCTCCCACACCCTGCCCTCTCCCTAACTTTCCCATCACTGTTGACGGCACTACCATCCTTCCCGTCTCACAAGCCCGCAACCTTGGTTTCATCCTCGACTCCGCTCTCTCGTTCACCCCTCACATCCAATCTGTCACCAAAACCTGCCGGTCTCACCTCCGCAACATCGCCAACATCCGCCCTTTCCTCTCCATACAAACCGCTACCCTGCTCATTCAATCTGTCATCCTATCCCGACTGGATTACTGCATCAGCCTCCTCTCCGATCTCCCATCCTCTTGTCTCTCCCCACTTCAATCCATACTTCAATGTGCTGCCCGGATCGTCTTTGTGCAGAAACGCTCTGGGCATGTTACTCCCCTCCTCAGAAATCTCCAGTGGCTACCAATCAACCTACGCATCAGGCAAAAAGTCCTCACCCTCGGCTTCAAGGCTCTCCATCATCTCGCCCCCACCTACCTCACCTCCCTTCTCTCCTACAGCCCAGCCCGCACCCTCTGTTCCTCTGCTGCTAATCTCGTCACTGTGCCTTGTTCTCACCTGTCCCGCCGTCGACCCCCGGCCCACGTCCTCCTCCTGGCCTGGAATGCCCTCCCTCTGCCCATCCACCAAGCTAGCTCTCTTCCTCCCTTCAAAGCCCTTCTGAGAGCTCACCTCCTCCAGGGGGCCTTCCCAGACTGAGCCCCCTCTTTCCTCTCTGCCTCCTGCCCCTCATCCCCCTCCCCATCTTCCCTGCCTTACCTCCTTCCCCTCCCCACAGCACCTGTATATATGTATATATGTTTGTACGTATTTATTACTCTATTTTACTTGTACATATTTATTCTATTTATTTTATTTTGTTAATATGTTTTGTTTTGTTGTCTGTCTCCCCCTTCTAGACTGTGAGCCCGCTGTTGGTTAGGGACCGTCTCTATGTGTTGCCAACTTGTACTTCCCAAGCCCTAAGTACAGTGCTGTGCACACACTAAGCGCTCAATAAATACGATTGAATGAATGAATGAATGCAATGAATACAGAGAAGCAGCGTGGCTCAGTGGGAAAGAGCCCAGGCTTTGGAGTCAGAGGTCATGGGTTCAAATCCCGGCTCCACCACTTGTCAGCTGTGTGACTTTGGGCAAGTCACTTAACTTCTCTGGGCCTCAGTTCCCTCATCTGTAAAATGGGGATGAAGACTGTGAGCCCCACGTGGGACAACCTCATCACCTTGTATCCTCCCAGCGCTTAGAACAGTGCTTTGCACATAGTAAGCGCTTAATAAATGCCATTATTATTATTATTATTATTATTATTATTCTTATTCTTGTCACTGGATAGTAGGGGCTCAATAAATACTCCTGATTTGAAGTGGTAGTGCTGGTTTTAAAAGACAGCTATCTCACATGAACTTTATAGTCCTTCAAATGCACACTTTATCCCAGCACTTTGGAAAATCTACTAAAATCTTGAGAAAGCTAGTCTTGCGTATTAGCATTTAATGAACTTACATTAATTTTATTCTTAAGAAATGAAATTCACCAAGAATTCCTATCATCTTTTATTTGTGCCCAAAGGAAGAGGGAGAAGTTATTAGATTCCACCAAATTTTTTTTTTTCCTCAGATCAAATATGGGGACCACTTTCATGTATAACAGGACCAATATCAGCCACGTAGTATTTGAGACCACAGATGAAAGATATGGACTTAGAAACTGTCTCAAAGACCCAATTGAAATTTCTGTATAGACCTCAGTGGCCATTTCTAAACCTAACTTGCACACAAGACAAGATCAAAAGCGAGATTTAATTAATACCATAAAAGAAAGATCTCCACAGAGAATATTGGAGAGCAGGGTTGCAAGAGAATATTTTCAGCCCCTCAGGGCTAAACTGAAAGTCTGACTACTAGTCCACGTGCTGTCTCAGAACTCTGCTTGGGGCAAAGCTGAGAAAAGGAGCTTACACTTAAAATCACCCGCAGCTTTAAACTCGTGACCAAATTAGCCCACACTGACTTCCCCTTCACCCTAGGTACAGCTTGCAGAGGGAGAAATACATTACCCCAAGCAGTTCTATCTACTGGTCTACAGGGTTAGGAAATAGAGTGGGCAGCACATTTCCCTGCCAGTTTTAAACGAAGGCACTTACTTTAACTCAGCCAGTTCAACTCGGATCATCCTCCACTGGATAGGGTGGATCCGCCCTGTCCTCTCCATCCAAAACGCTACCCTGCTCGTTCAATCCCTCATCCTATCCCGACTGGATTACTGCATCAGCCTCCTCTCCAATCTCCCATCCTCCTGTCTCTCCCCACTTCAATCCATACTTCATGCTGCTGCCCGGATCGTCTTTGTGCAGAAATGCTCTGGGCATGTTACTCCCCTCCTCAAAAATCTCCAGTGGCTACCAATCAACCTACGCATCAGGCAAAAACTCCTCACCCTGGGCTTCAAGGCTGTCCATCACCTCGCCCCCACCTACCTCACCTCCCTTCTCTCCTTCTCCAGCCCAGCCCGCACCCTCCGCTCATCTGCCGCTAATCTCGTCACCGTGCCCTGTTCTCGCCTGTCCCGCCGTCGACCCCCGGCCCACGTCCTCCCCCTGGCCTGGAATGCCCTCCGTCCGGCGATCCGCCAAGCTAGCTCTCTTCCTCCCTTTAAAGCCCTACTGAGAGCTCACCTCCTCCAGGAGGCCTTCCCACACTGAGCCCCCTCCTTCCTCTCTCCCTCCCCATCTTCCCTGCCTTACCTCCTTCCCCTCCCCGCAGCACCTGTATATATGTATATATGTTTGTACGTATTTATTACTCTATTTTACTTGTACATATTTATTCTATTTATTTTATTTTGTTAATATGTTTTGTTTTGTTGTCTTTCTCCCCCCTTCTAGACTGTGAGCCCGCTGTTGGGTAGGGACCGTCTCTGTATGTTGCCAACTTGTACTTCCCAAGCGCTTAGTACAGTGCTCTGCACACAGTAAGCGCTCAAGAAATATGATTGAATGAATTTTAACCCCATTAGCTTGTCTCCTCCCAGAATATCCCACTGACCCTGGTGGCACGGGTGAGGGAGGTCTGACGGACGTACTTGAGCAAGCTTGTGACGGTTTTCTCAAACGGTTGGTTTAGTATTTGCTCGGACCTGCCAGACTTATCTCCTTCCCCCCGGTATCACTGTAATCGTGCAGATGGGTTGCTCTCAATAATTTGTATGGTTGTCTTTTCCGAGGCCTTTATATTGTGTACATACTAATTACACATTTCAGTGGGCTGATATAGGCATCAGTAAATATTTATCAAGTACCATTCATTGATTGCATTGGTTTTTTAAGTTTGAGTACTATTGTGTTTTCTACTCAGTGCAACAGGGATTATTATCAGCAAAATTGATAATGTTCTTCAGATTTTTTTATTCGGAATGTTCCACCAAATAATTTCATGATTTGCTTGCTTGGATTTTTTTTTTTAGATATGATTAGGTAAATACCAAGTTCCAGTTTCTCATTTTATCAGATTGCTAACCTTCTCACTGTGCCTCGATCTCTTCTATCTCACCGCCAACTCCTCACCCACATCCTGCCCTTGTCCTGGGGCACTCTCCCTCCTCAAATCCCACAGACAATTACTCTGCCCTCTTCAAAGCCTTATTGAGAGTACATCTCCTCCATGAGCCTTCCCTGACTAAGCCACCCTTTTCCCCTTCTCCCACTCTCCTCTACATCACCCTGACTTGCTCCCTTTGTTCATCTCCCGTCCCAGCCCCATAGCATTTATGTACATATCTGTAATTTATTTATATTGATGTCTGTCTCCATCCCAGACTGTAAACTCGTTGTGTCTTTATTGTTGTACTGTACTCTCCTAAGTGCTTAGAACAGTACTCTGCACATAGTAAGTACTCAGTAAATGCGATTGAATGATACTCTGTATAACGCCCAGTAAATTGAACCATTATTCATCTGCAGATTAGGAATAAGTACTCTTTTTTAAATTACTATAATGCCTCAAATAGTATATGAAGTATTATAAAATAGAATTTAAAGCCTGTTCCTTATTTCAAAGGACTCCTAATCTAGGTTCAGAAATCCTCAATAAGAGGAAAGGTGAAGAGGAAAATGTAAAGTTTAAAAATCTCCCCCTTCAAAAAAACCCAAACCCAACAACCTAAAGGGTGATATATTCCTGCATCATTTGTAGGTGTGAGCCAGTGTAAGAGTTCTAATTGGCGATTCTGTTTCCGATTTAACTCCTGTTTATATATATATATATATATATATAAAGTATTCAGGATGTAGTTGTGGTAGTACTGTAACATTTGAAAAACACAAAATCCTGCTTACATTCCCAAAACATTGTAAGCATCTTCAAGGGCAGGATCATGTCTTTTACTTCTTGCATGTTTCTAAGCATTTAGGTTGGATGCTCTGAACATAGTTGTCACTCCAAAATATTGTTGCCTGTGACACTTCCCATGCAAATTAGAGATTTTATGTATGTTTAATTTTTGAAGTTGAGGGAGGTGGGGGAAATCATCATGTGAATTGAGTTTTTCTGGCTTGGAGTGGGAGAGGAGTGAGGATAAGTAGTGGCAACAGAGCTGTTTGAGTGCCTTAGAGCCCAGTTGTGAGAAGTTTCTGTTTAATGCTGAGCTGGGTGGGCAACCATTGTTTTTTTGAGGAAAAGGGAAATGGGCACAGAATGATATATTAGAAAAATGACCCGGGCAGCTGGGTGGAGTATGGACTGGAGAGTGGCGAGGCTGGAGGCAAGGAGACTGATGCAGTGATCAAGATGGGGTATGACCAGGGCTTGGGCTAGCATGGTAGTGATGGGAATGGATGTTATGAAGAGAAAATTAAGAGGATTTGATGACTTGACAGAATGTGGGGGTAGAAGGAAAGAGGAAAAAGAGTCAAAGATAATGCTGTGATTGTGAGTTTGGGAGACAGGGAGGATGGTTATATTGTCAGCAGTGATGGGAAAGTTGGAGAGAGGATAGAGTTTGGAAGGGAAGAAGAGGAGTTCAGTTTTAGCCAAGAACAAGAAATTTTCCCCCAGGAAGCTCAGCACCACCTCTAGAGAGTCCAAGTGCTAACTTGTCTTCAGGCCCCATGGAAGAATTGCACATATAGTTAGTCGTCCTCTATATTTGAAGGTGACACCACTGATGATGAAATTCACCTTGGAGTGTGTGTGTGGCTTGGAAAGGCCAATGTGGGACCCACAGTCCTGGCCACACATTGTGCACACAAAAAGACTGCCCCTTGTTCTTTTACGTTTGATGTTTGCAGTACCTGTTCACAATTTTCTCTTCTACCTCCTTGTCTGTACATCCATAAGGAGCTTCTGCTCAAGAAGAACCACAGCTCTTTTGCTAGCACACACCATACTAGTCTGTACTTAGTAACTGGCTATCAGTTTTCAGTTGGTTTAGAGCATTGTCTGAGGCTTTTGTGCCATGTCGTTAAAACATTTCATGTGCCCTTCTTTCTTTGTCCCCCAATTTCAGCTCCATGCAGCAGGATTTTTTTGAGGGTGGTAGTGGTGGTGATATCCTGTTGTTGGTCGTTCTCCTCTTGTGTTAATAATTGTGGTATTTGTTAGCACTTAATGTGTGCTAACCATTGGGGTAGACACAATATATGCAGGTTGGACACACACCCCGTCCCACGTGTAATGGCTGTGTTGAGGTTAGTGTAGCTCTGTGGCTAGGAGACAGAGTACATTCCAGTACTTAATGTTTGGGAATCTCATCTTGCAAGTTGACATTGACTGTGGCCCATAAATGACACTGAAACTGCTCAAGGAGCCAGAAATGGTGCTTGTGTGTTGGACAGCATTCCAGCTCTGTAGACCTTTATTTGGTATAAACCTGATAACATGCTGTTTCCACACTGTTTGAAAGTTTCTTAAGGGATGCGCTATTCTCCTTGAAGTGCTTTTCTATTTTGTCTCTGCATCATTGAAAGGTTTGCTGCCTGGCTAATAGAATTCTCTGGCAGCATCTAGCTCTGTATTGCCAAATATACATTTTTTGGCTATGTGTCCACTTGGAGAAAGTAGGAAGTAGAGACACACCTTTTCTTAAAGGTATTTATTGAGTACTTACTACGTGCAGCATGACGTATTAGGAAGCAGCATGGCGTAGTAGGTAGAGCATGGGTCTGGGAATTGGAAGGTCATGAGTTCTAATCCCAGCTCCGCCACTTGGCTGCTCTGTGACCTTGGGCAAATTGCTTCACTTCTCTGGGCCACAGTTACCTCATCTTTAAAATGGGGATTGAGACTGTGAGCCCCACATGGGGCAGGAACTGTCTCCAACCCGATTTGCTTGTATCCATCCAGTGCTTAGTACAGTACCTGGCACATAGTAAGCACTTAACAAGTACCATTATTGTTACTTACAGAGCACTGTACTAAGCACTTGGGAGAGTACACGACAACAGAATTAGCAGACACGTTTGCCTACCCATCAGCTAATTTACTCCTTCTTTTACTTACCAAAAGACTTTGCCAAGGGCCAACACCCTTCCTCCCTCCTTTTTTTTTTTTGGTGTGTGTGTGTACACGTGTGTATGCATGCACACATTTGCAGAAGGGAAGCCCAAGCTTTCCGTTTTGTCCAGGTGTGCAAACTCACAGATCTACTCCTTAGACTTCCTGTTCTCTCTTCCCTTACGACCAACAGAAATAAGGGAGGACTCATATCCTGTAGCTATGAAAAGGAACCATTTGCTGATCATTTTCTCTAAGGTCAGAAGAAGAGCATGTGATCTATAACTGCAGATTGAGAATTTCCCTGTGGGGTTATTTCCCATTGAATGGGCTTCTGAGAAATTTTGTGAATCCATCCTTCTTAGAATCAGTAATCAGTGAATAACTGCCGAGATGATATGACAGGCTAGCATTTTATATAATTTAATCATCATTTTGCATGTAGTTTGTTGATAAAAATTTAAATAACCATCAGGATTTCTAGGCATCTTACTTTATACTGATTTCTGGCCCCTGTCTGGTACTGACATGGTACTGGACACTTTTCTGACTGGTATGTATATTTTTAAACACCCATCAATCGTAGAAGTTCCCCGAATTTTCACAAAGAATCTATGCTTGTAAATCCATACGCATTTGTTTATGTAATGTAGTAAAACATACATTATGTCTGTTGCTTGTTCTGTGATTAATGCAAATGCAAGAAGCAGCAAGGCCTAGTGGATAGAACGTGGATCTGGGCGTCAGAAGGACCTGAGTTCTCCTCCCAGCCCCACCACTTGCCTGCTGTGTGATCTTGGGCAAGTCACTAAACTAATTTGTATTTCAGTTACCTCATCTGTAAAATGGGGATTAAGACCTTGAGCTCCAAGTGGGAGGTGGACTTTGTTGTCCAAACTGATTAGCTTGTGTATTCCCAAGTGCTTAGTACGGTGCCTGGCACATTATGAGTGCTTAACAAATACCATAAAAAGTAGTTGTCATCATTTTCCAAACAAAAAGTTGTCAGTCTCACCAGGAACAGGCAAACGTACAAACATTAGTTATTTCTATATAATAAATGGGCACTAGGTTTTATTTATAATATTTTAATAGCTATTATTAAATTTAAACTATCGGGGGGGGTTCCAGAATTCTTTAGTGCCGTTAGTGATCACTGTAGAAGTGTATCCATGCACAGAAATGCCTCCTGAGTAGTTGTGATGGCCTCTGTGGGAAAGTGGAGAGATTTTAATGATAGTATTTTTATGAAGTTGTGTTTAATTGGTCAGTTTTACTACCCTGTTGTTTTTCTAGGAGATAATGATCACCTTCATAGGGTTTTTTTCCTAGTGTACTAATTATAGACTTCATATTTAATTTCAACACAATGTGAGCTCTAAAGCTTTTATCAAGATGTTTAAAGGCAAATTTGGTTTAGCAGTTTTGCAATATTTTAAAGATATTAGGGTGCAGTGCAGATAAGCTTGCTACGGTGAGCCAGTGCTATTTACGAACCATACTAGTGAAGCAGCGTGGCTTAGTGGCAAGAGCACGGACTTGGGAGTGAGAGGTCTTGGGTTCTAATCCCGGCTCCGCTGCTTGTCAGCTGTGTGACCTTGGGCAAGTCACTTAACTTCTGTGCCTCAGTTACCTCATCTGTAAAATGGGGATGAAGACTGTGAGCCCTACATGGGGCAACCTGATTTCCTTGTATCTACCCCAACGCTTAGAACCGTGCTTGGCACATAGTAAGCGCTTAACAAATACCAGCATTATTAGTATTGTTATTTATTATTAATGCTATTTCAGTTTTTTACCAGCTGAATGTTTTTGGTATTTACTGCTGTCTAGTTTTTGCACTTCTGCAGAATTAACAGGAAGGAAGAAATAACTAACACCAGTTGCTTAAAATAAGGAACCCTTAACATTACAGTATCAACTGTGTTGGTGGAACTGATGCCTTAATAGGGTTTAATTAGAGATTGAAGTTTTTTGGAGGACTCGGGGAGACCCATGGTGTTGTCTGGGTTTTAGGGAAAGGAAACTTGAAGCAAGTTCAGAACAGGGAAAGAGGGAATCTCTGTACACTCTGGGCCCAGGGAGAGGAACAAGAACCCCCCACTCCACTTCCCTCTTTCCCCCTCACCTTTGAGTCTGTATATGGCTGAGAATCATGAAGCAGTGTGGGCTAATGGGCCTGGGTGTCAGAAGACCTGGGTTCTAATCCCGGCTCTTCCACTTGTCTGCTGGGTGACCTTGGTCAAGTCTCTTCCCTTCTCAGTGCCTCAGTTCCCTCATCGGTAAAATAGGGATTAAGACTGTGAACCCCATGTGGGGTGTGGACTGTGTTTAACTTGATTAGCTTGTATCTATTTCAGTGCTTAGAGCAGTGCCTGGCACATAGTAAGTGCTTAACAAATACCATTTAAATAAAAAAAATCGTGGCGACCCCAAGTGCTAACTCCAAGGGTTAGAGAGACTCTTAGGGTTGTGCAGTTTGTGACCTGCAGTATCAAGCCCTTACAAGGTGCCTTTAATAGGTGTCCTTATAAGGTGGCCTTACTGTATATCCAGTGGAAAGAATGTAGTTCTTGGAATCAGGAGATCGGTTTGTAGTCTCCGCTCTGCTGAGCTGTACCATCAGGCCTGGAGGTTTCTGACCATACAACTCCTAGGACATTGTATAAAGTGTTAGGCCCAGCAAGCCCATTGGCTTTAAAGCCCTCAATCATCTTGCCCTCTCCTACCTCACCTCACTACTTTCCTACTACATCCCAGCCCGCACACTTGGCTCCTCTAATGCCAACCTTCTCACTGTATCTCAATCTCCTCTCTCTCACCGCCAACCCCTTGCCCAGATCCTGAGCCTCTGGCTTTGGAACACCCTCCCTCTTCTTATCTGACAGACGATTACTCTGCACCCCCCTTCAAAGCCTTTATCGAAGGCACATCTCCTCCAAGAGGCCTTCCCTGACTAAGCCCTCTTTTTCTTTTCTTCAGCTTCCTTCTGTGTTGCCCTGACTCACTCCCCTTATTCATCCCCCGTCCCAATCCCACGGCACTTGTGTACACATCTATAGTTTATTTATCTTAAAGTCTGTCTTCCCCTCTAGACTTAAGCTCGCTGTGGGCAGGGGATGTGTCTATTATGCTGTTGTATTGTACTCTCCCAAATGCTTAGTACAGTGTTCTGCGCTCAGTAAATACGATCAACTGACTGACTGGGGGGGAAAAAAAGGGTTGGCTAGTGTGAGCTGAGGAGACCATAGCAGCTACTAAAGCAACCGCTTTCCGGGGCACCATTCTGTAGTCAGTGGGTCCTGAATGTACAAGTCCAGTGTTTGTGTGTTGCACAGTGTGCTGCACCCCTGGTGCCTACTAGCTTGTCCCTTTATCCCAGTGTGAAAAGGATTGGCAGGGATGAGAGGGAGTGACACTGTGCAAGTCACCCTCAGTGCACAGTCACCCATTGTTTTATACAGATTCTCATGAGGTTTGTTCATCACCGGCTCTGTCTGGTCCCAACCACCCCCTGGGGAAGACTCACGTAAGGATGGGCGAGTCTGAACAGCAAAATAGTGGAGAGAGGGGCAGCCTAGCACCCATATAGTCTTGAGGAAGGTGGCACTGACTTTCACATGAGACTAGGAATGGGGCAACTCAGTGCCTGTTCGGGGCTTGGGGAAGGAGAACCCCCAGCGTGGATTTGGGGCTTGGAAGAGAGGACCCAGGGAAACTCCCTCTTGTTCTTATTTCCACTCATGTTCATTTCTCTTTCTCTCTCTCTCTCTCCCTCTCCCTCTTCCTCTCCCTCTCCCTCTTCCCCTCCCTCTCCCTCTCCCTCCCCACCAACAGCCACCCATTAAGGGGAGAGCAGGCTGAATTTCAGGACTGACTGACATTTTCATTCAAAGCAGGCCCAAAGCTGGTTTGAATCGTCTCCCCACCATTTCCATCACTATTTCATCTCCGAATGCTTTGGTAGCCACACTTTGTTCCCGACAGACTTCACAGATACTAGAGCAGAGCCTGTTGTTTTAGAACAGAAGGGGTATCCATAGTAAAAATACATCGTGTCCGTTGAGGAACCCGACTGAAGTCAATGGAGGGTATCACCACAGCAAGATTAATGCCCCACATGAACGTGCTAAAAGTGAATTCCAGTGTCGATCGTTTTTCTTGATCAGTAATTAACTTGTACCTTTCCTTTAGCTATACAAGAGGGCATTCTAATCTATGGGAGAGTTTGTCTGGGAATCAGGAACTTGAGTTCTAGTTTTACTCCTTTCATCAAGGGCTCTGTGAACTTGAACAGATAACATAGTTTCTACCTTTACCTGTTAGATGTTAAACTGTATTCCTAATTGAAAATGGGGACTTACCTGTCCTAATTCACAAATAAGGCAGTACGCCAGAGCAGAGACCACATAAGATCATAAAAGTTCATGTGGACCGGAGATTTCCAACTGGTGGGATCTGGTGTGCTTTCAGGTGTGCCCTGAAATATCTGTCTGCCAGTTCAGGCGTATTTCCAAGCTTCGGTGAAGAGGAAGAAGGATGCTAGTAAGGAAAAAAGGCATTGTGTCTAGAACTCGGGGCCTTGCTGTCTTTTGTCACTTCTTTTCAGTGCAGGATGAATGGTCTGTGACTATAGCATCTCAAACTCTTCCCCATTTCTTCTGGGGGAGCAAGGAGTCTTTGTTGAATGGACTCCTTCCCAGAGAAAGTGTGGCCTAGTCGACCCAATCAATCACTGAGCCCCTTCCTTCCTCTCCCCCTCCCCATCCCCCCCGCCCTACCTCCTTCCCCTCCCCACAGCACCTGTATATATGTTTGTACAGATTTATTACTCTATTTTAGCTGTACATATCTACTATTCAATTTATTTTATTTTGTTAATATTGTTTTGTTGTGTTGTCTGTCTCCCCCTTCTAGACTGTGAGCCCGTTGTTGGGTAGGGACCATCTCTATATGTTGCCAACTTGTACTTCCCAAGTGCTTAGTACAGTGCTTTGCACACAGTAAGCGCTCAATAAATACAATTCAGTGAATGCATTTATTGAGTGCCTACTGTGTGCAGAAGACTGTAATAAACGCTTGGGAAATTACAATAGAGTTGGTAGACACAGTACTTGCCCACAAGGAGCCTAAAGCCCCACAGCACTTATGCACACATCCATTATTTATTTATTTTATGTATTTATTTATGTTAATGTCTGTCCTTACCACCTGACTGTAAGATTGTTGTGGGCAGGGAAACATGTCTAACAGCTCTGTTATATTGTACTTTCCCAAGCGCTTAGTATAGTGCTCTGCACACAGTAAGTGTTCAAATGTGATTCATCTACAGGGGAATACAGGCGTTAAATTACAGATAGGAGAAATAGTAGATTATAAGGATACTTTCCTAAGTGCTGTGGAGCTGGGATGAGTATCAGAGTACTTAAGGAGTACATAACCACATGTGTAGTCGACAGTGAAGGGAAAGGGGTAAGGCAAATAAGGCTTTAGGAAGGATTTTTGGAGGAGTTGTGATTTTAGGTGGGTTTGAAGGTGGGAGAGTGGTGGACTGACAGATATGAAGGGGAAGAAAATTCCAGCCCTGAGGGAGGACCTGGACAGGGGTCGGCAGCAGCGGGACAGAAGAAATCGAGGTACAGAAGTAGGTTGGCATTACAGGAGTATGCAGGTTGGAGGCTGGGACTATGTCTGCTAAATCTGTTATATTTGCACTCTCCCAAGCACTTAGTACAGTGCTCTGCATACGGAGTGCGCTTAATAAATACGACTGATTGGGTTGTAGTAACAAATCAGTGAGGTCAGGTAGGAGGGAGAGAGAGCGGATTGAGTGCCCTAAGGGAAGGAGCACAGAACCGCAAGTCAGGAGACCCGGATTCTATCCTGTTGTGTGACCTTGGGCAAGTCACTTAATTTCTCTATGCCCGCTTCCCCATCTCTGAAATGAATATAAAATACCCATTCTCCCTCCCTTTTAGACTATGCCATTTATTTATTTGAAATGGCATTTAAGCGCTACTACGTGCCAGGCACTGTACTAAGCTTTGGGGCGGATGCAAGATAATCAGGGTGGACATAGTCCCTTTCCCACATGGGGCTCATAGTCTAACCCCCCCCCCCCCACCATTTTACAGATGAGGTAACTGAGGCACAGAGAAGTGAAGGGACTTGCCCAAGGCCACACAGATAAGTGGCAGAGTCTGGATTAGGACCTTCTGACTCCCAAGCCGTGCTCTACCCACTAAATTGTGCTGCTTCTCTGATCTGATTGCATTGTGCACGGGCTTTGGAGTCAGAGGTCATGGGTTCGAATACCGACTCCACCACGTCTGCTGTGTGACCTTGGGCAAGTCACTTAACTTCTCTGAGCCTAAATTACCTCATCTGTAAAATGGGGATTAAGACTGTGAGCCTCACGTGGGACAACCTGATCACCTTGTAACCTCCCCAGCGCTTAGAACAGTGCTTTGCACATAGTAAGTGCTTAATAAATGTCATTATTATTATTATTTACCCAAAGCACTTAACTAGTATTAAAATGTCCACTGCTTCTCTGTAGTTGCCTTTAATTTGAGGGTTGCCTTTGAAGGGGAAACGCAGTGTGTGCCCCAATAGCTTCAGAAAGAGCAAATGCCTTTATCATTCAATTATTCAGTCGAATTTATTTAGTGCTTACTGTGTGCAGAGCACTGTACTAAGCGCTCTGGAGGGTACAGTACAGCAGTAAACAGACATCTTCCCTGCCCACAATGAGCTTACAGTCTGAGTCTAGGGAGGCTTTCAAATGTCTCAACATCATCCAAATTTAATACCTTAATCTTTGTAAACCCGGTGCAGCCAGGGATTGTTTCTCTCTAATGCTGAAGTGTACTTTCCAAGCACTTAGTACAGTGCTCTGCACACAGGAAGCGCTCAATAAATACGATTGAATGAATGAATTTGACCTTGCCTATTTGGTAGTAGAATAACTTTGTTTTCAGTAGAGAAACCGGTGAAGGTTGAGCCACCGAAGGACCGGCCCTGCCTCTGTTCCTTACGAGCCGCCTGAGATGGTTCTGCTCACAAAGAGCCACGCTGTCTTTAATTGCTGGTGCCACAGTTATACTGCTGCATTGGTTGAAGCTGTGCTTTCATCTGTCCTTGGACTTTCCCCCAACCCACCATGTCTCCCTTCCCATCTTCCTTCTGAACAGTAGCAGGGAGTAGAGTTCAATACGGGCAGCAACTGGTCAACAGAGTTGTATTGGACTGTAAAGTTTGGGGAAAATAGAGCCAATTGGTCATCTACTTATCCATCTCGTCATTCCAGTGCAATATAACAAATGCAACAACCAGATTCTTAATTCGATTTATATGACTCAACAGATTTGTTAATGTAATTATGTCATTAACACTGATCATCTTAAATATGAGCAACCTCTAACTAGCATTTAAGGAAGTAATATTCTAGTCCGCCAGTACAGTGATACAGTTTCCAAGAGGATCGTTCATTGTCCTGGTGACTTAACTTACTGAGGAAATTTAAAAAAATGACTACAGAATTATTAGGAGTATTTCATTGGAAAATACATCAGATTTCTAGCACAAGCTATTTTCAGATCATTTTGGATATTTAATCAGTTAATCAGTCGTATTTATTGAGCATTGTACTAAGCATTCGGGAGAGCACAGTAGAGTCAATATATGTGATACCAGTCCTCAAGAAATATGCAGTCTAATGGACTGCAGATGCTAAAATGAATTACAACTAAGGGGTTGCAGCAGAGCTAAAAGAGAGGTGGCGGGGTGGGGAGAGTGAAGACCCAAGTGCTTAGTTGATGCTGAAATGTTAAAGTGGCAGTGTGGTGGGGAGATGTGGGAGAACTACACAACTTAAAGCAAATGATTTTCTTTCAAAGACTAGCTTGTAGAATGCCAGCAGAGCACTCTACGACAGGCAGAACACTGTTCAAGGGTCTTTGAATCTAGAAATGGGCGATCGACCCTGCAGGAATTTACAGTCAGGAGGAAGAAGGGAATATGAACATTAGTTAATGTTTAAGTAGCCAGGTGTGTGAGATAAGTCCACAAGTACTTCAAGAAATTGTGAGTTCACAAGTATGTAGTGGTGCTGAAGCGGCCGTTGGGGGTATAGATGGGGGGAGATTAGAAATAAATTGGAAAGACTTTTGGGATATATGATTTCCAAAAGGTTTTGAAGATGCATGTGCCACCACGTTTAGCAGCTGTTTATGAGCTGCCACATTTAGTGTGGTGTTCTGCACATGTTTAGTACAGTACAGTTCTTAGTACTATGCTCTGAACACAGTAAGCACTCAGTAATGCAGGTTGAACGAATGAACGGCCACGCATGTGCCGCCGTGTTAGCGGCTGTGTATGAGACACCGTGTTTAGCAGCTATGTTTACAAGGCAGCCCTTGATTAAGATAGTAAATATCTTTAAAAAACTATAAAAGTTATGACAAACAGCACTTAAGATGTTTCTAAGTTCACACCTTGTCACCCTTACAGCACAGTACTAACCTCTGGTATGCCACCAACTCTGGAGGCACAAGAGGAAAGGCACACCCAAGAGCAGTCAGGGAACAGGGCAACGATTTTAAAAACTGCATGGGAGGAGAAGTTTAAAGATGAGGGGTGGGGAGGAAGTGAGGAAAGGGAGAGGACAGGCGAGCCAGGAGAGTGCTTAGTTTTTTTCAAAGTGATATTTAAGTACTTACTATGTGTCAAGCGCTGGGTAAGATACGCATTACCCTGTGATCTAGTCTTAATTGGAAGGGAGAACAGGTATTTCTTCCCAGTTTTTCAGGTGAGGCAACAGAGGCACAGAGAAGTTGTGACTTGCCCAAAGTCACACAGCAGACATTTGGCAGAGCCGGAATTGGAACCCAGGTCCTCTGCCCCCCAGGCCTGGGCTCCTACCATGAGGTCATGCTGCTTCTCAGCGAAATTGCTTAGGAGGGTAGATTGATCAGTTGGTAGAGCACTGTACTAAGCACTTGGGAGAGTACAATATAACAGAGTTGGTAGACATGTTCCCTGACCACGATGACCCTACGGTCTAGAGGGGAAGACAGGAATTAATATAAATAAATTGCAGATATGTACATAAGTGACGTGGGGCCGAGGGAGGGGTGAATGTAGGGTTCAAATCCAAGTAAGTACAAGGGCAATGCGGAAGGGAGTGGGAGAAGCGGAAATGAGGGCGTAGTCTGGAAAAGCCACTTGGAGACGTGCCTTCAATAAGGCTTTGAAGATGGGGAGAGTGATCGTCTGTTAAATATGAAGAGGGAGGGCATTCCAGGCCAGAGGCTGATGGGCAAGAGGTCAGCGGCGAGATAGACGAGATCGAGCTACAGTGAGTATGTTGGCATTAGAAGAGTGAAGTGTGCGGGCTGGGCTGTAGCAGGAGAGTAGTGAATAAGGAGTTTTTGTTTGATCTGGAGGTGGATAAGCAACACTGGAGGTTCTTGAGGAGTGGGAAAGCATCGACTGAATGTTTTTGTAGAAAAATAACCCAGGCAGCAAGAGTGAAATAAGAACTGGAGTGGGGAGAAAAAGGAGGCAGGGAGATCATCAAAGAGGCTGATATGGTAATTGAGGAGGGATAGGATGAGTGCCTGGATTAATGTGGTAACAGTTTGGGTGGAGAGGAAAGGGTGGGTTTTAGCAATGTTATGAAGGTTGAACCAACAGGATTTTGGTGACAGATTGAATATGTGGGATGAATGGGAAAGATGAGTCGAGAATAACACCAAGGTTGCAGGCTTGTGAGACTGGGAGAATGGTGGTGCTGTTTACAGTGATAGAAAAGTCAGGGGGAGGGCAGGGTTTGGGTGGGAAGCTAAGGAATTCAGTTTTGGCTGCGTTTGGGGTGTCAGTTGGACATCCAAGTAGAGATGTCTCTTCAGGAGGAAATGCGAGGCTGCAGAGAAGGAGAGATCAGGGCTGGAAATGTCGATTTGGGAATCATCTGCATAGAGGTGGTAGTTGAAGCCATGGGAGTGAATGAGTTCTCCAAGGGAGTGGGTGTAGATGGAGAATAGAACCCAGAACTGAACCCTTGAGGGACTCCCCCAGTAAGCGAGCGGAAGGCAGAGGAGAATGAGAATGAGTGGCCGTAGAGATAGGAAGAGAATGAGGAGAGGACAGTGTCAGTGAAGCTGAGGCTGGATAATGTTTGCAGGAGAAGGGGGTGGTCCAATGGGGTCAAATACAGCTGACAGGTTGAGGAGGATTTGGGTGGAGGAGAGGCCACTGAATTTGTCAAGAAGAAGATCATTGGTGATTTTGAATGGGCGGTTTCTGTGGGGTGAAGGGGCCAGAAGCCAGATTGGTTGGGATCAAGGAGAGAATTGGAGGAGAGGAAGCTGAGACAGCGGGTGTAGACAATTCGCTCGAGGAGTTTGGAGGGGAGTGGTAGGAGGGCGGTGGGGCGATATCTGGAGGGAGCCATTGGGCTAAGGGAGGGTTTTTTTTTAGAATCGTAGTAGACTTTACTGAGGCTTTTTCTCTGGAGTTTGAAAATGGGGCCACATTGCTGTGTGACACCGAACTAAGCCTGAAATTACTGACCACCGAAGAGCCAGTACTATTCAAGGCAGATATGGGATTAAACACCCACCAACACACCAGGATCATCATCAATTGTATTTATTGAGTGCTTACTGTGTGCAGAGCACTGTACTAAGCACTTGGGAAGTACAAGTTGGCAACATATATAGACAGTCCCTACCCAACAGTGGGCTCACAGTCTAAGGCTCACAGGCTTACACCAGGATGGAGCTGAGAGCTATGTGGGCCCCAAAAAACATGACTGAATCAGACAACAACACAGTCTTAGTTGGGATTTAACTAGTAACACCAATGGGAAAAGGTCAGAGCAGAAAATTCCAGAGTTGAGGGTTGCAACGTTAACATTAAAGCCATTGGAGGAGTTTGACTGCAATGGAGAAGCAGTCTGGCCTAATGGAAAGAGCATGGGCCTGGGATTCAGAGGATCTGGATTCTAATCCTGCCTCCACCACTTACCTGTTAAGTGACCTTGGACAAGTCACTTAACTTCTCTGTGCCTCAGTTCCCTCATCTACACAATGGAAATTCAATATCTGTGCCCCCTCCTACTTAGATTATAAGCCTCATGTGAGACCTGATTATCTTGTATCTACCCCAGCACTTAGTATAGTGCTTGGCACATAGTAAGGGGCTTAAATACCACGAGTATTATTATTTATTGTCATTATTATTGTTGTTATGACTGTTAGGCCCAAGATGAGAGGATTTAATGAAGAGAAGTCAGGCACCATGTGCCATAAAGAAGCATAGAGAAGCAGCATGGCTCAGTGGAAAGAGCATGGGCTTTGGAGTCAGAGGTCACGGGTTCTAATCCCAGATCCTTCACATGTCTGCTGTGTGACCTTGGGTACATCACTTCATTCATTCATTCAGTCATATTTATTGAGTGCTTACTGTGTGCAGAGCACTATACTAAGTGCTTGGGAAGTACAAGTTGGCAACATATAGAGACGGTCCCTACCCAACAGTGGGCTCACAGTCTAGAAGGGGGAGACAGAGAACAAAACATATTAACAAGATAAAATAGAATAAGTACAAATAAAATAAATAGAGTAATAAATACGTACAAACATATATACATATATACAGGTGCTGTGGGGAGGGGAAGGAGGTAAGGCGGGGGGAGGGGAGGAGGGGGCTCAGTCTGGGAAGGCCTCCTTGAGGAGGTGAGCTCTCAGTAATAATAATAATAATAATGGCATTTATTAAGCGCTTACTATGTGCAATGCACTGTTCCAAGCGCTGGGGAGGTTACAAAGAGATCAGGCTGTCCCACGGGGGGCTCACAGTCTTAATCCCCATTTTACAGATGAGGGAACTGAGGGACAGAGAAGTGAAGTGACTTGCCCAGAGTTACACAGTAGTGCTTTGAAGGGAACTTAACTTTTCTGAGCCTCAGTTACCTCATCTGTGAAATGGGGATTAAGACTGTGAACCGCACGTGGGACAACCTGATCACCTTGTATCCCCCCAGCGCTTAGAACAGTCCTTTGCACATAGTAAGCGCTTAACAAATACCATCATTATTATTATGATGACAATAATAATCAATTATTATCAATATCAGTTATCAATTATTAAATGCAGTTGATTGATTGATTATTATAAGCTCAGAGAAAAGGCTGGAAAACAGGAGTTAATTTTAAATAATTCCTAAATTAAGATAAGAATCAAATTAATCCCACTCTAGCTTCCTTTTTACCCCAGGTATTAACAGGTTGAGAGAAATAAATTAGGTGCTTGAACATCTCTTCCATCCGGGCCTCACAGAGAGCAGGAAGGCAAGGAGAGACCTCTACAACCATCAGGAAGCTCCCAGTTTATGTGTCTTTCCTTCTCTCTGCCCTCAGGAGAACGTGGCTTCACTCCCATGTGGATGGAGCTTTGCCACTATTACAGTATTCAGCTTTTCAAACTCTTACTATTAATCAGTCGTACTTATTGGGCGCTTTCTGTGTCCTGAGCACTGTACTAAGTGCTTGGGAGAGTACATTTCCTGCCCACAAGGAGACATTAATATAAATAAATAAATTAGGGATATGCACCTAAGTGCTGTGGGTCCGGATGAATAAAGTAAGTCAGGGCGTTGCATCTGTGTTTTTCCTTTTCCCACTCTTTGTAAATAATCTGTAGTCTTCCAACTTTTCGTAAGCTTAGAGCTGGACTGCAATAAACATACCACTGGTATTGATATATGGATAGAAAGTGTGCCATGCTGGGACCTGTAGCATGCAGTTTACAAGAGGTTCACGATCTCTGTAGGGAAGCACAGACATTTAGAAAAGAGAAATAAATTATAGGCTAGGTATAGGAATGAGAAAAGAAGAATCATAAAGGAAGGGGGGAATAGGGAGATAAGATGAACAAATAGACACTCCCCAGAAGGGGTGCTTCAGATGATTTTTCTGCTGCAACTACTGCAGCTTCCCCCAAATCCAAACACTTCTGAGGGCTCTGGGATCACGAGTCCCCACGCATCTGACTTCTGGTTCCCTCTGGGGCAGGGTTCTCCCGGTGAGATTTATGGCATTCTTTCAAACTTGGAAAATTCTGGGAAGGGGAAGGTTTGAATCCTTAATAATAAGGCACATCTCCTCCAAGAAGTCTTCTCAGACTAAGCCCCACTACTCTTCATCTCCCACTTCCTTCTCCGTCACCCTGACTTGCTCCCTTTACTGTCCCGTCCCCCTGTCCAGCTCTAAAGCACTTATGTAAATTTCTATTTTTATTTATCCCTTTACTGCCCCCCCCCCCCCCCCGCCCCAAAGCACTTACACATATCTGTAACCTTATTTACTTGTATTGATGTCTGTCTCCCCAACTCTAGACTGTGAGCTCGTTGTGGGCAGGGAATGTCACTGTTTATTGCAGTACTTTCCCAAGCGCCTAGTACGGTGCTCTGCACACAGCACTCCATAAATACAATTGAATGAATGAATGAATTCCTTTTCATTTTGGCTTCTTCCAAGACTTTTCCCATCTGTTTCCTTCCTCTCAAATTCTGAGGCCCCACCAGAGTTGATGAAACCTGGATAAACTGAACAGACCACCTCTGTTACAGCTATTAGAAAATAAGTTGATGTGACTTGCCGTCCCGATAAAGCCAGTCAATGTACATTGTATTCTGTCTGTGTCCCTTGCATTGGCCTTGTTTAGCAGTGGTGTTTTTGGTGAATTTTAAGGGTTGGCAAAACCCTAATCAACCCTCTACAGCCCAGGAAAAGAAGGCAGTCCTAAAGATGACTTGATGTCATATTAATCAATATATGTGTCCTGTATTACTAATGTAGGTTAAATCTTAATATAAAGTCACCTAAAGACCACTTTTTAGTAGTCTCCTATCTGTAATTTATTTTAATGTGTCTTCCCCATAGACGTTAAGCTCCTTGGGCAGGGATTATGTCTACCAACTCTGTTACAGTGTACTCTCCCAAGGCCTTAGTGCAGTGCTTGGCACACAGTAAGCACTCATTAAGTACCACTGATTGAGTACTTCAAATAGTCTGAAAAATCCTTGTTAAATTCAGCACTTGCTACAATGAATCCAATCTGGGCTAGCCAGTGAACACATATGATTGCCCACACAAGAATGGTATATCAGTCGATGGTATTGAGCACTTACTGTGTGTAAAGCACTGTACTAAGCACCTGGGAGAGTACATTAGAGTCGATAGACGTTTTCCCTGCCTATACACATATTCACTTGTGCCATCAGGTGTTGAAAAATGAGGTTGTTTTAGTGGTAGCACCATTTCCCATGTCCCTTTGTATTTTGGGGTGGTTGTTTTTCTTCCTTGACTCGAAAGCACATGCAATTTGTGGACCAAAATGGCTTTGAAACCAAGAATAAAACGTCAAGCTCGTGAAACTTGATGGATGTAACATAAAGTAGAATAATGCCAGATATCCTATACTTAAGGCAGGCACTGTTCCATAGAGCACCATATGTTTCTGTTCAGATGGATCTAAAGGGAATTTAAAAGACCCAAATGGGTTTAAAAGTAAATAATCTTTATTCTGAAACAATTCCGAAGTACTGTACCCAACATAATGGAGTTATTATAAATGTCAGAGAAGCAGTTTTATTGTTGCGGAAGTAATGTATGAAGGACCGTTGGCTGATAATGAACTACAGTTTACAAATGTGGGTCAGCACATTTCAAAGCATGAAGGGATTTTTATTATTATTCATGGGAGGATTTTATTCTGGACATTATTTAAACTACTATCTTTGATAGGGAAGAAAACATATTGCTCTTCCCTGTAGGATTTTCAGTTATTCCTTTTGGAATAGGGTTGCATATTTATCCATATTTAACAGAAGAATTTAATAAAAATAGGGCATTTGAATTTTGCAGCGTGTTAATGTGATGAGATTTGCTATGAGAACGGGGGTGCAAATCTAATTTGGCTAATGTTTATTCATAGACTTTTTTAAATGAAGACATCAGCATTTCCTGATAACTAAACCAGAAGCAGCAGCAGTAATCATTAACAGTAGATTACAATTCACATTATTGTGAAATGGATAGCCAAGTGAGGCAGAAGAAATTGTATTGTTGAGGATAGTAAGTTTAATTTTCTTTGGTTGATTAGTGGGGAAGTAGGTTTTGTCTAACACCTAAAAGTTGTATGAAAGATGATTAAAAAAAAAATTGACACGTAGCCAACAGTTTTCAGAGCTTCCGTGGATTTTATTAAACAGAATTTTCCCATGGGACCCAAAAGGGTACAGCATGACTTTTCAAGATGCAAAGGGGATAAATAGCCCCATCCCATTTTCTCAGCCTGTGTTTTCATGTTATGGTATTTATAAGCGCTTACTACGTGCCAGGCAGTCAGATGGGACACAGTCTATGTCCCAAATGGGGCTCACGGTCTTCATCTCCAATTGACAAATGAGGTAACAGGCACAGGGAAGTGAAGTGACTCGCCGAAGGTCACTAAGCAGACAAGTGGTGGAGCCGGGATTAAAACCCCAGGTCCTCCTTCTGACCTGGCTGAAAGGCCTGGGCTCTTTCAACGAGGCCACGCTGCTTCTTGTGGTTCAAAATTATGTTAGGCTGCAGTCAGGCACTCATGGGGAGCTCCTTTCAATCAATCAATCAGTCAGTCGTATTTATTGAGCGCTTACTATGTGCAGAGCACTGTACTAAGCGCTGGGGAAGTACAGATTGGCAACACATAGAGACAGTCCCTACCCAACAGTGGGCTCACAGTCTAAAAGGGGGAGACAGAGAACAGAACCAAACATACCAACAAAATAAAATAAATAGGATAGAAATGTACAAGTAAAATAAATAAATAAATAAATAGAGTAATAAATATGTACAACCATATATACATATATACAGGTGCTGTGGGGAAGGGAAGGAGGTAAGATGGGGGGATGGAGAGGGGGATGAGGGGGAGAGGAGGGAAGGGGCTCAGTCTTTCAGGCCGCGCCCAGTAGCCCTAGCCCTTTCAGCCTCCGACGGACAATTAATGTGGCCCACGGAAAAGCTCTTAGTGACCTAGAAAGGCCAGAAAGCTTATTCAGGAGAATTCATCCTGGTTTAACTGGGGAACCCCCCTGCCCAATCCCTGAATAATTCTCCTGAGCAGTTGGCCCTCACTAAGCCATATGTCTAACAGTTTTCCCTGTCATCTTTTCCACTTTCCGAAGCTTATTTAAGGAAGAGCAGATGGTTCCAAGGGCCTTACTGTTGGGCATACTTTGGAGGGCAAAATTTGAAGTCAGTGACTTTTATCCTTCAAAGACTTTGTGGAAAAAATGGTGTAGGACACTAGAATTGTTGAGTCTACCATGTACCTCATTGGCTTTACCTTGGAATGGTATCTTGAAAGCCCAGGTTCTTAAATGTGAATATTTGATTCAGTAGAACCTTTGATTGTGGTTTTTCTTTAAAGGATTAACACCCTCCCCTTTAGTCCCACAGCACTTATGTACATACCTGTAATGTATTTATTTATATTAATGTCTGTCTCCCACTCTAGACTATAAGCTTGTTAGGGGCAGAGAATGTGTCTGTTCTGTTGTACTCTCCCAAGTGCTTAATACAGTGCTCTTTTATTCATTCAGTTGTATTTATTGAGTGCTTACTACGTGCAAAGCACTGTACCAAGCGCTTGGGAGAGTACAGTACAACAGCAGACACATTCCCTACCCACAACGAGCTCACAGTCTAGAGGGGGAGACAGACACGAATATACATAAATAAATGATTGAGTAAATAAATTACAGTTATATACATATGTGCTGTGGGACTGGGAGGGAGGATGAACAAAGGGAGCAAGTCAGGGCGACACAGAAAGGAGTCAAGGAAGGCTTCTTGGAAGAGATGTGCCTTCAGTAAGGGTATGAAGTGGGAAGAGCAATTATCTATCTGATATGAGGCGGGAGGGTGTTCCAGGCCTGAGGCAGGATGTGGACAAGCGCTTAGTACAGTGCCCAAGCGCTTAGTACAGTGCTCTGCACATAATAAGCGCTCAATAAATACGATTGATGATGATGACAAGAGGTCGGCCAGCCGTGAAATAGCCGTGAGAAGGTTAGCATTAGAGGAACAGAGTATGAGGGCCAGGTTGTAGTGGGAGAGTAGTGAGGTGAGGTGGTACACACAGGGTACACAGTAAGCACTCAGTAAATACAACTGATTGATAATAGTATTAAGCTTTTACTTTGTGCTGAGTACCATAGCAAACTCTGGGAAAGAATACATGGTCAGGAATTAGACACGGGCCCTGGCCTTCAACCGACTCCCAGTCCAAGAAAGAAAGGGGGAACTGGAGAAGATTGGAAGCTCCTCAGGACCTTATCTTATGATAAATACGATTGATTATCTTCTATTGATATTGGTTGCTACCAAACAGTGCTCTGTACAACAGAGATGAACGGCGTTGCTGAAGAAAATCAATGCGTCAGTCAGTCTTCTTTCAGCACGTTGGGCACGTACAGTGGGTAAAGAGGCCGGAATCGTAGAAGTTGAAATTTAAAAGTTTATCCTGTGTTTCAGCACTGTTTAAAATCAAAAACGTAACTATGTAGTTGGAATAATTAACTGCATAGTCTAGTGTTGTTTTAGTCTTGAAAGGTCTTTAAAAATACAGCCAAAATTTCCCTTAGTATAGAAACGAGGTGATTCCTTTTTCTGGGTGGGTGTAAAAAGGAAGTACTGTTTGAGGGCAGGGAAATCCCTTTTTGAAAAAGGCAGCTTTAGTCTCTTTTAAAGGCATATACCCCCGTTCCTGGGAGTAGAGGAAAAATAAGTCGGAAAGGGCACCGTTCAAGAGACATTCCTGACAGACAGCACCAATTCTGAGGAAATCTAGTTGATGACTAGAGAGGCGGGCAGCTTGTCCTCAAGTCACTTTGTGCTTCACTCAGTCCCCTTAACAATCAAAGGAAATCCAGAACAAGCTGCATTTTATATTTTATTCTTTCCATTTGTTTTCTTGCCACTTTTTAGAATTATTTCAAAATTTCTGATTGTAAGATCCTTGAGGGCAGTGATCATGTCAGCACAGAGGAAGCACATATAACTATTGATTAATAAGGATAGTTAGTATTCTTAACTAAAGCAGGAGTGCAGAATTTTTTTAGGTAGGCCATGACTTCCTTATTTGTGGTATGAGATCTATCACATCTCTGATTTCTCATGCTTCCTCTGTGTTATCCTGCGTAAATAAATGTTACCACCCCAACTCCCTCCTACCATTCCTCTCCAGACTCCTGTCAGTTGATCATATTTATCGAGCGCTTGCTGTAAGTGTCCTGTGGGTAGGGTACATACATACCAACTCTGCTGCGTACAGTGCTCTGTGCACAGTAAGTGCTCAGTAAGGACCGTTGATTGATTTAAAAACTTTTTTTTAATGCTATATGGTACTTAAGTGCCTACTGTGCGTCAAACATTGTCTAAAGCACCGGGGTAAGAACAGGCCAATTATGTTGGACAAAGTCCCTGGCCCGCATGGGGTTCACAGTCTAAGTAGGAGCCCACTATTGGGTAGGGACTGTCTCTATATGTTGCCAACTTGTACTTCCCAAGCGCTTAGCACAGTGCTCTGCACACAGTAAGCGCTCAATAAATACGATTGATGAAGTAGGAGGGAGAACAGGATTTGAATCCCCATTTTACATTTGAGGAGACTGAGGCACAACGAAGCTGAATGACTTGTCCAAGTTTACACAGCAAGCAGGTGGCAGAGCTGGGAACCCAGATCCTCTGACTCCATTCATGAGAAGCAGCGTGGCTCAGTGGAAAGAGCACAGTCATGGGTTCAAATCCCGGCTCTGCCAGTTATCAGCTGTGTGACTTTGGGCAAGTCACTTAACTTCGCTGTGCCTCAGTTCCCTTATCTGTAAAATGGGGATTAAGACTCTGAGCCTCCTGTGGGACAACCACATCACCTTGTAACCTCCCCAGCGCTTAGAACAATGCTGTGAACATAGTAAGCGCTTAATAAATGCCATTATCATTATTATTATTCATTCCATCATATTTATTGAGTGCTTACTGTGTGCAAGATACTGTACTAAGCACTTGGGAGAGTACAATATAATAATAAACAGACACATTCCCTGCCCAACGAGCTCACGGTCTAGCTGGGGAGACAGATATTAATATAAACAAATTATGGATATGTAGTTAAGTGCTGAGGGTAAAGGGATCAAGAACACAGGCCTCTCAACTTGGTTTCAGACCTCTACGAAAGTGACACTAGTTCTCCACAGTGATGAGCTTCTCTCTGATTTCTTTGAATTCATTTTGGGTCTCAACTATTACCAAAGGAGCAGACTTTTTGGAGCCGTGACTTAGAAGTTTAGAATCAGCAGTTTCTAGCAGTTGGCATCCTCCCCTACCCCCATTGATGCCTGTGTGAAGTGCACTACTTGGCCACCAGAATCTAGGTGTGATTTAGTTTTTGAGAAGATGTGATTCGGCTAATCCTAAAAGAATTCGTGGCATCTGAAAATCTCGTGCATGTTAGTTAAAATCCTTTTTGGCAGACACAGCTTCCACTTCTAGTGTAAGTTGGAGGAAAATGTTCCAGGGAACTCTGACTCAAAACTGAGCACTGTATACACACAGAGAAATGTGTACAATGCCGAGAACACAATGAAGTCAAGTAAACAGTTTTTACTCCAAAAAGCAGGAAACAAAGGGTGACTGTTCAGACGTCTGATTTTCAGCCAAGCCACATGCACGGCTAGCAAAAATTAGCAGCTGGCTTCTCAATCAGGATAATTTATCCAAATAAGCCAGGCCCGTAAATAAACTTCCCAGTGTTCCCTGCCTCCAGCCTCTCTCCCTTCCCCAGTTCACACTTCATTCTGCTACCTGGATTCTTTTCCTAAAATGGTATTTTGCTCACCTTTCCCCACTCCTCAAAAGCTTTCAACCATTCCTTTCCAGCGCTTAGAACGGTGCTTTGCACATAGTAAGCGCTTAACAAATACCATCATTATTATTATAAAGCAGAAACTCCTGCCTTAGGCACTCAAGTCTCTCTCCTGTCCTTACCATTACACCTCACAGGCACCACACCTTTCCTTGCACTTCGTTCTTCTCAAACTCACCTACTCATTGTGCTTCACTTGCATTTCTCCTGCCTTGGACCCAATGCATCCACTTTATTTCTGTCTGGAGCACCCTCCCTTTTCACATTTGCCAGACCTCGCCACTCCCCAGTTTCAAAGCCACTCTGAAATCCCCTCTCTTTTAAGAGCAAAGCAATTATGTCCATATCCGTAATTTATTTATAGTAATGTGTGTCTCCCCATCTAGACTGTAACATTGCTATATGAGCAGGGAATGTTTTGTTATGTTGGGTTGTACTCTCCCAAGTGCTAAGTACAGTACTCTGTCCCCAGTAAGTAATCAGTAAATATGATTGATTGATTCAGGCCATACCCAATTATTTTCGCCCTGTCCCCAATTTTATGTCCCAGTTACCGCCCCAGCTCATTACATCGCTAAAACTCATCCCTTCCTCACCAACTGTGCTGATCCAAGCACTTGTCTTATCCCACCTTTACTGCTGTATCAGCCTCCTTACTGACCTTCCTGCCTCTGCTCTCCCCACTGCTGTCTATACATAATAATAGTAATAATAATTGTGGGATTTGTGAAGCGCTTACTGTGTGCTAGGCACTGTACCAGGTGCTAGGGTAGATGTGAGCAAATTGCAGTAGACACAGTCCGTGACCCATGTGGAGCTCATTCTTAATCTCCATTTTGCAGATGAGGTAACTGAAGCACAGAGAAGTGAAGTGACTTGAGCAAGGTCACACAGCAGACATGGGGCAGAGTTTAGAACCCAGGTCCTTTTGACTCTGTCCACTAGGCCAGGCTACTTCACTCTGCTGCCCAGATTATTTTCCTTTAAAAATGTTCAGTCTGTGTCTCCCCACTCACGAATGACCAGTGGTTGCCCATCCATCTCCGTATCAAACAGAAACTCCTTATCATTGGCTTTAAAGCACTGTATCAGCCCTCCCCTTCCTAGATTACCTCGATTTCCTAACTAGAACCCGGCCTACATGCCTGGCTCCTCCAATTCTACCTTACTTACTGTACTTCTGTCTCATCTATCTCACTGCCGAGCCCAGGATAAAGACGGGAATAAATGTTATTTTGAAGGAAGGTTATAAGAGATTATGTCTATCTAGAATATTCAGAAATAACATCCTGCATGAACACTGCATGTTTCTGATTTTCTAAATGAACAATTTGCAAAAAAATACGTGAATGATTTTGGTAGAACATTTTTGTCAGTCGAACAAAAGGAGAGGAATCCAGATTTCCTTTGTCTTCTAATTTCTTTTGTCTCACCCTGTACCATTTCCCTGTTCTCTAAAGCTGTTTTTGATCTTAAGCTCCTTAATTTAACCTGTAGGCCCTCCTGATGGAGGATGTGTTGCACTTGCAGACTCTGTCCTTGAAGGGGGGAAATAGACTTTTGAAGAGTTACACCCTGAAGCTGTATCCAAGCACCCAGAAAAGCACCTGTTCATGCAGAGAAGACTGCTCTAGAGAGCCTTGAGAAGAAGTATTGACTTTTAGACTGTGAGCCCACTGTTGGGTAGGGACCGTCTCTATATGTTGCCAATTTGTACTTCCCAAGCACTTAGTACAGTGCTCTGAACATAGTAAGCGCTCAATAAATACGATTGATGATGAAGTATTGACAAAGAGCTGGGAGCCAGTAGGAAGCTGCTGTCACTTCTAGACTGTGAGCCCACTGTTGGGTAGGGACCGTCTCTATATGTTGCCAACTTGTACTTCCCAAGCGCTTAGTACAGTGCTCTGAACATAGTAAGCGCTCAATAAATACGATTGATGATGAAGTATTGACAAAGAGCTGGGAGCCAGTAGGAAGCTGCTGTCACTTCTAGACTGTGAGCCCACTGTTGGGTAGGGACTGTCTCTATATGTTGCCAACTTGTACTTCCCAAGCGCTTAGTACAGTGCTCTGCCCACAGTAAGCGCTCAATAAATACGATTGATTGATTGATTGATGTCTGGGTGACCCTGTAGTGAGGCTGAGAGCCCCTCCCTCCAAATCCGACCTTGAAGGAAAACTCAGGACTGGCCATCTCCAGAAGTGGAGACTGAGGCTGAGAAAGACCTGTTTGTCGTCTTTAAGGCTTTAGTGAGAAGCAACAAAGTGCAATCATCATCATCATCATCATCAATCGTATTTATTGCCTGTGCCTCCTGGGCATCAGGCCCCTGGGGGGGCCAAGGAACAAGGCGCTGCTGCCGGCTGTTTGTGTGTCAAAGAAAAGACAGACTGTGTGTACAGATTGGTATGTGTGTAAGAGTGGACTCACCCAGCTGGCCATCCTTTTAGACTGTGAGCCCACCGTTGGGTAGGGACTGTCTCTATATGTCGCCAATTTGTACTTCCCAAGCGCTTAGTACAGTGCTCTGCACACAGTAAGCGCTCAATAAATACGATTGATCCTTTGGAGAGGGGTTGGCTAGGGTGGAATGCCTGTGGTTCTCTTTCGCTAGCTCCGGGACCTCTGTTGAAAGGGAATTTTGGCCAGTAAACCTGTGTCTTTCTAACCTCAAGACCTGTTAGGCGGCAAAACAAACCTTACTGAACCCTGCTTATGGCAGCTGCCTGCTGAGATCGCGCCAGGCCGGGAGCCTTCAATCCTCATAGATTTTTCTTTGACCAGCTCACCATGCTTGGATAGCAAAACTGCATTCCAGTTTTCAAGCTCCTCTTTCTCTGACTTGTCAGTTCCGCTTATTCGGTTTAACGAGTGCTCGTTTTTATGATGGAAGACAGTTATGGCTTTCTCCTCTTCTCCACTTCTAGCCCTGGGCTCCGTATCCATCTATTCTATTTATTTTATTTTGTTAGTATGTTTGGTTTTGTTCTCTGTCTCCCCCTTTTAGACTGTGAGCCCACTGTTGGGTAGGGACTGTCTCTATATGTTGCCAACTTGTACTTCCCAAGCACTTAGTACATTGTTCTGCACACAGTAAGCGCTCAATCATCATCATCAATCATATTTATTGAGCGCTTACTATGTGCAGAGCACTGTACTAAGCGCTTGGGAAGTACAAATTGGCAACATATAGAGACAGTCCCTACCCAACAAATAAATACGATTGATTGATTGATTCTAGTAATGATGATGATACTTGTAAAGCACTTACTAGGTGCCAAACACTCTTCTAAGCACTGTGGTAGATGCAAGGTAATCAGGTTGTCCCAATCCCTGTCCCACATGGGGCTCACATTCTTAATCCCCATTTTACGTATGAGGTAACTGAGGCCCAGAGAAGTGAAGTCACTTGCCCAAGGTCACACAGCAGACATGTGGTGGAGCCGGAATTAGAACCCAGGTCCTTTTGACCTCCAGACCAGTGCTCTAGCTACTAATCCATGTGCTGTTTTTAACTTTTGCTTGTTTCTTCTCCACTTCTTCCTTCTAAGACCAATTGGAGAACTTTTTTCCATTCAAGGTGTTGTTTCTATTTTTGCTGTCCAGGTACTTGTTCTTGATGTGGCTGCTGTCTCCAGGCAGGGGCTTCCGGTCACTTTTTCTTGAAGCAGCATGGCACAGTGGATAGAGCTGGGGCCTGGGAGCCAGAAGGTCATGAATTCTAATCCTGGCTACGACACATGTCTGCTGTGTGGCCTTGGTCAAGGCATTTCACTTGTCTGGGCCTCAGGTCCCCCATCTGTAAAATGGGGATTGAGTCTGTGAGCCCCATGTGGGACAGGGACTGTGTCCAAACTGGTTTGCTTGTGAGCCCACTGTTGGGTAGGGACTGTCTCTATATGTTGCCAATTTGTACTTCCCAAGCGCTTAGTACAGTGCTCTGCACATAGTAAGCGCTCAATAAATACGATTGATGATGATCCACCCCAGCACATAGTGCAGTGTCTGGTACATAGTAAGTGTTTAACAAATACCATAATATTTCCTTTCACCATGTGAAGTTCGTACTAGTGGCACTGTGCACCTCTCTCCTGGGCCTCCTCTTCCAGTTGGCACCCAATGGAACCTGTGCCACCAAAATTTCCAGGGACCTAGCCTGGTCATTATTCACTATGAGTTTGGGGCTCACACTTCAGGGCCTTGAACTCTTTGGAGGAAAGCTAGTAAATCAATCAACCAGTTGTATTTATTGAGCACTTACTGTGTGCGGACCACCGTACGAAGTGTTTGGGAGAGTTCAGAATAACGGAGTTTGGTAGGCACATTCCCTACCCACAACAAAAACCCCTCGCTTGTGGCTTCAAAGCTCTCCATCACCTTGCTCCTTTTTAACTCACCTCCCTTCTCTCCTTCTCCATCCCATCCATCACACTCCACCCCTCTGATGCTAACCTGGTCTCTGTGCCTAATTCTTGCCTCTCCCACCATCAGTCCCTGGCCCATGTTCTACCTCTGGCCTGGAACACCCTCCCTCTTCAAATCTGTCAATCACACTCCCCCCCTTCAAAGCCCTACTGAAGGCTCACCTCCTCCAAGAGGCCTTCCCAGACTAAGCCCCCCTTTTCCTCAGCTCCCCCTTCCCTCCGCGTAATACAGACTCTCTCCCTTTGCTCTACCCCCCCCGCCCCACAGCCCTTGTGTATATATGTACATATCTACAATTCTACTTATTCAGATGCCTGTTTCCTTGTTTCGATGTGTATATATCTATAATTCTACTTATTTATATTGATGTCTGCTTACTTGTTTTGACGTCTGTCTCCCCCCTTCTAGACTGTAAACTCAGTGTGGGACAGGGATTCATCAGTCGTATTTATTGAGCGCTTACTATGTGCAGAGCACTGTACTAAGCGCTTGGGAAGTACAAGTTGGCAACATATAGAGACAGTCTATAGGGGCTGTCTCTCTTTATTGCTGAATTGTACTTTCCAAGCTCGTAGTACAGTGCTCTGCACACAGTAAGCGTTTAATAAATGATTGAATGAATGAATGAGCTTATAGTCTAGTGGGGGAGGCAGACATTAAAATAAATTACAAATAGGGGAATTACTCTCCCAAACGCTTACTACAGAGCTCTGCACATAGGAAGTGCTAAGTAAATACTACTGATGATGAGATGGAGGAATGGCAGAGCATGTAAGCTCGTTGTGGGCAGGGAATGTGTTGGTTATAGTGTTGTACTCTCCTAAGCTCTTAGTACAGTGCTTTGCACAGTAAGTGGTCAGTAAATACGATTGACTGTACATAAGTGCCCTGGGGCTGGGGGTGGGGTGAATATCAGGTATTCCTTGCATAGGCAAGGAAGGGAGGGTGACTAGGAATCAGGGAAGGCCTCTTGGAGAAAATACATATAAAGTCCAAAATAACTTGCTTTATTTTAACTAACATTTGAGGCTATAAAATTAGTTGAGGATGTGGGTTGAAGTCAGTGTGTGGAGATTCCACCAGGATAATTAAAAAAAAAATTCTGGTGTCTAATATTCCTTTATAATGTTTCTGCAATTGATTTTGAAACTATGATTTTTGACAATGAAAAGTCTAGGTGTTAGAAAATTTGCTGCTCGTATTGCTTTTCCAAAAGATGTGTGTTAAAGTTTTATGTTCCATTTCAACTGACAGAATTTAGGGAAACACCATCTGAGGCTTAGGATGGTTTGGGCAAAGGTTGGTTTCACCCAAACACTGAAGTATAAAAGTGAGGAGCTATTTAAATATGAATGCGTAAGTGATGAGACTGTCAGATCCACTTTAATTTACCAGGGTTCAACTGTGTATGACTACCATAAAAGTCAAATAAAGGTAGCTGGGTTCAGTATTTTATATCTCACTGTACCTCAGTCTCGTCTTTCTCACCACTGACCCCCTCACCCACGTACTGGCTCTGGTCTGGACTGCCTTTCCTCCTCAAATCCAACAGACAATTGCTCTCCCCTGCTTCAAAGCTTTATTGAAAGCACATCTCCTCCAAGAGTCCTTTCCTGATTAAACCCTCCTTTCCTCTTCTACGACACCCTGACTTGCTCCCATTATTCGTTCCCCTCCATCCCCAGCTCCACAGCACTTTTGTACATATCTGTAATTTATTTATTGATATTAATGTCTCTCTCCCCCTCTAGACTGTAAGCTCGCTGTGGGCAGGGAATGTGTCTGTTATTTTGTACTCTCCGAAGTGCTTAGCACCGTTCTCTGCACACAGTAAGTGCTCAATAAATATGATTGAATGAATGAATGACTACACTCATCAGAAAACTGTAGAGGTCATCTGCCTCAACTCCCTCCTACCTCTGGCCAGCTGAATAACTAAACCTTAGGGGAGAGACACTGTTGTATTCTTTCTACTAAATATATTCATATATAGATTCTCCACAACTTCCTTTGGTAGCAGGTTCCAGATTTTTATCACCTTGATAGTATATTAACTCTGTTTCCTTATGGACTGTTTGTTTTATTAATCAAACCAACCTATGCAGAGAGAGTCATGTTGATACAATTAAGCTGCAGTTACTGTATAATTCACATGCTACATCTTATGTGATGTTTCTTTCTCCTTTAGGCTGCTGATTTGAGTAAACCAATAGATAAAAGGATATACAAAGGAACACAGCCTACCTGTCATGACTTCAACCATCTAACCGCCACAGCAGAAAGTGTTTCTCTACTTGTGGGCTTCTCTGCAGGCCAAGTCCAGCTTATAGATCCAATTAAAAAAGAAACTAGCAAACTATTTAATGAAGAGGTAAGTGATGTTACTTTTGTAGTGTCTTACTGTAAGATTGCCTTTTAAAAAAAAACAAACTTATACCAAAGTTAAAAGGCTTTTCAGTGGGAAAAAAAAACCCAAAACAAAAAGCAGCCTGTTCTTGATTAATATTCCCCCTTATAGAAGCAGTGTATTGTTATGGAAAATACTTAAACACATTATGAGATTGACTTTTAATGTACAAGAGAGCAAAGATGAAATACTTTGTAAAAATTAAGCAGTTCCTAGCTATCTCATTTACAAAGTGAGAGTTGGAGGTGTTCATATTTTTAGAAAATTGGGTATGGTAGCTATTTCCTCCAGTTTGATAGCTTTTGCCATAAGCTGTTTAAAACTCTAATATTTCTTTTGTCTATGTGATGAAGAAAGACATCAGCATTATTTGGCCAAAGGGTAGTAGTCTTGGAAACATTGCTTGGGCATAATATTGCCTTTGACATGGTTTGGAATCCTGGCAATTTTAATTGGGTCGCATGAAACAGCTATTGCTAATGGCATTGCATGAATCAGGGTTTCCAGTGTGTTACATTGTGGCCTGCCAGAAGCTAGCTAGACTTGTGTAGTCAGTTAAGGAACATGTCAGGGCTCATAATTTGTCACCAAATCAGACTGTCACTGGAGTTTGAAAGCTGTGGGAGTGGCTTTTTAGCCCCAAATTGCGTGTATCATTTTAAGTAATCAGCTTTCTCTTCTTTTCCCTTCAACGTTCAGTTCACGTCTCCCCACTGGCTGCCCATCCACCTCCGTATCAAACGGAAACTGTTTACCCTTAGCTTTAAAGCACTCAGTCAGTTCACCCCATCCTACCTCACCTCACTAATTTCCTCCTCCAGCCCAGCCTGCACACTCCGCTCGTCTGGTTCCAGCTTACTCACCGTGCCCCGATCTCATCTATCTTGCCGCCAACCCCCTTTCCCATGTCCTCCCTCTGGCCTGCAACTCCTTCCCCTTCCGTGTACTCCAGGCCACCACCCTGTCCACTTTCAAAGCATTACTAAGGTCACGTCTCCAAGAGGCCTTCCCTGATTAAGCCCTCTTTTCCCCAGTCCACTCTCCCTTCTGCATCATCTCTGCACTTCAATCTGTGATCTTTGGATGGTTGATACTCGCCCCATCCCCAGTTTCACAGCACTTATGTACGTATCTTTAAATTATATATTACAAATTACTTAATCGTATTAAAGTCAGTCTCCCCCTCTAGACTGTAAACTCACTGGACAGGGAACAGGACTGCTAATTCTGTTATATTGTACTCAAGTGCTTAATGCAGTGCTCTGCACATGGCAAGCACCCAGTAAATACCATTGATTGATCTTTATTTCTCCCCATCCCGTCTTACCTTGCATGTTCCTTGCGTGCTATACTTAGCAGATAGAGGAAGGAGAGCTAGGGACAGGTGTTGGGCTGGGCAATGGGTGATTTAGGGAAAGTCCGATATTCAGTAATCTTTATGCTCTTTCCTTGAAGTAAGGGCCAAAGAGGTTGGCATGCCTGTTTTACAGATGTGGAAATTGAGGCACAGGAGGTTTTAAGTGACTTGGTGAAACTTATATCATGGTGAAATGTGCATGACACAGGGCAGGAAGTCAGGCTAATTTTATTTTACCTGCTTTGGGTTGTCAGGGTTATGAGGCTGGTCATGGACCTCCCTGGAGCCTCTCGTGGGAGTAGATTTGTAACTCAAGTTGATGTATGCTAGCTACTATCCCACATACCCTTGGGGGATATTTGAGGTATGCTTACAAACTCTAAAGGCTCTGTCTTCAGAGCAGTCACTCTACTAAGCGCTTGGGAGAGAACAGTGTAATGGATCTGTTCGACACATTCCCTGCCCACAAAGAGCTTACTGTTTGAGGGGGAGACAGACAATATAAATTAGTAAACTGCAGATATGTATATAAGTGTGGAGGAGAAAAGCCTAGTAGAAAGATCATGGGCCTGGCAGTTAGAAGGACCAGGGTTGTAATCCCAGCTCTGCCATTGGTCTGCCAAATCACTTAACTTCTCGGTGCCTCAGCAGTGGGGATTAAGACTGTGAGCCCTATGCGAGAGAGGGACTGTGTCCACCCCGATTAACTTAAATCTACGTCAGTGCTTAATGCAGAGCCTAACACTTGGTAAATGCTTAACAAATACCATAAAAAAGTGCTGTGGGGTTGAGGGAGTGGTGAATAAAGAGAGCAAATGTAGTACAAGGGTGACACAAAAGGGAGTGGGAGAGGAGGAAGTGAGGGCTTGGTCAGGGAAGGCCTCTTGGAAATGTGCCTTCAATAAGGCTTTGAAGGTGGGGGAAAGTAACTGTCCGTCAGATATGAAGAGGGAAGACATTCCAGGGCAGAGGCAGGACGTTGTCAAGGTTGGAGGTTGGCAGTGAGGTAGGTGAGATTGAGGGACAGTGAGTAGGTTGGCGTTAGAGTGAAGTGTGTGGGCTGGGTTGTAGTAGGGGAACAACAAGGTAAGGTAGAGGGCAAGGGGATTGGTTGCTTTAAAGCCGATGATAAGGAGTTTCTGTTTGATGCAGAGGTGGATGGGGAACCACTGAAGGTTCAAAGGGAGCTGAATGATCAGGGTGGCTCTCTGGGTGTCTGATTATTCAGGGAGGAACTTATACCTGTCTCATCAGGAGTAACCTCAAGTTGATGGACATCAGAGCTGAAAAGTCTTGTATTTCAATCTGTCAATCAGGTGTGATGGTAGAGTTATGGGGGTTCGCTTTGGGTTAAGACCAATGACATGTTTTTGGACACTGCTGTTTCCGGACTGGGCCTTAATGGAGGACAAGTAAGGATCAGTTTTGGTGATTGAGAGTTAGAATTTTATGTGTTTGTTTCCCCCCCTCCACCACTCCCCAGAAACGTTCTCTGGGTCTGCGTGACGGTCTCTCTGGGTGTGCTTCTGAAGCCGAGCATTAGATTTGCCCTGATCCTTGTTTCTTAAATCTCAAATTTTCATTTTAAAATGTCATTCGATGTTAAGCCTTCTATTTTGGCGTACATAAAATTGGAAAATGTGTTCATGATGATAATTCAGTGTAGATATAGTAGAAATCTATAGTAGAAATAGTTCCCTGTTGAAGTTAACGAAGACTCTTCGTTCCTGACATTCTCCTCCCCTTGCTTCCTCCCTTCTCATTACTCCTCCTCCCTTCTCCTTCCTCACCTATCCTCCTCCTTCAAGGCACTGTAGAACCCATACACGGTTCTGCTCCCTGGGAGGTTTATCATCAGGGTCCAGTACAGAGAAGGAATGCCATTCCTTGCTCAAGGTGAGCTAAAAGTCTCTTGTAACTAGATTCATTCATTCATTCAGTCGTATTTATTGAGCGCTTACTGTGTGCAGAGCACTGTACTGAACACTTAGAAAGTACAATTCAGTAACAGAGACAGTCCCTATCCAAAAACGGGCTCACAGTGTAGAAGGTGGGAGACGGACAACAAAACAAGTAAGCAGGCATCAATAGCATCAGTATAAATAGGATTATAGATATATCATCATCATCATCATCATCATCAATCGTATTTATTGAGTGCTTACTATGTGCAGAGCACTGTACTAAGCGCTTGGGAAGTACAAATTGGCAACATATAGAGACAGTCCCTACCCAACAGTGGGCTCACAGTCTAAAAGGGGGTAATGATATATTATTATTATATTAATGATATATTAATAATATAATTATTAATTTTATATTTTATATTAATTATAGATAATTAATTATTGTGTAATATAATATTTTATATTAATTATATATTATATTAATTATTATAATTATATTATATATAATTATATTATGTGATTATATTAATTGTATATTAATGATATATGCATATCATTAATAAAGTAAATAGAATAATAAGTACGTACATATATGCAGAAGTGCTGTAGGGCAGGGGAGAGAGCAGAGGAAGGGAGTCAGGGCGACGGAGGGGAGGAGGAGCAGAAGAAAAGGGGGGCTTAGTTTTGGAAGGCCTCCTGGAGGAGGTGAGCTTTCAGTAGAGCTTTGAAGGGGGAAAGTGGGATCGTTTGGCGGATATGAGGAGGGAGGGCATTCCGGGCCAGGGGGAGGACGTGGGCCGGGGGTCGACCGTGGGACAGGTAAGAAAGAGGCACAGTGAGAAGGTTAGCGGCAGAGGAGCGGAGTGTGTGGCCTGGGCTGTAGAAGGAGAGAAAGGAGGTGAGGTAGGAGGGGGCAAGGTGATGGAGAGCTTTGAAGCCAATAGTGAGGAGTTCTGGCTAGATACGAAAGTTGATAGGCAACCACTGGAGATTTTTGAGGAGGGGGGGTGACATGCCCAGAGCGTTTCTGTAGGAAGACAATCCAGGCAGCAGTGTGAAGTATAGACTGAAGTGGGGAGAGACAGGAGATTGGGAGATCAGAAAGGATGCTGATGCAGTAATCCAGTTGGGATATGATGAGTGATTGTAATACCAAGGTAGCGGTTTGGATGGAGAGGAAAGAGCGGATCTTGGTGATGTTGTGACGATCTTTTAATGGTAGTACATTTTGGTGGTCCACAGGACCAGACAACTACATCCAAAACCTTCTCCTTCCTTCTCAGGCCTGAGTTCAGGGTTCAGAGTCCTAGAAAGGTAAAGACAAAGCAAACACCCACAGAAATGATTCTCTAGCTTTGACTTAGGCACTTACTATGTGAATAATCAGTTCTGGCAAGTAGAAAGACAGTCCTGAACTTGATTCTTAGCAGCCCAGAAAGGCTGATTTCCAAATTGAAAGTAAACTAACAGTTGATTGGCAGTAAATCCCTTTTCTTTCAAAACAGGTAGAATCATCCAGGAAGAACTGTTAATTTGGGTGTCAAAAACAAATGCTGTTTCCACATTAGACACACCTTTCATTGTGCGGGAAAAGACGGGTTAAGAAGTAGTAAAGTTGTTGAAGTGTGGGGTGTCATTTTGAGAAACTGGAAAAAAAAGAAATTGAATATTCCGCAATCCTCTGGATATTTTCATTAGAGTCACTTTCTCTACCTTAAGGAGTCATAAATTAATGGGTAGAACACTGGAATTGCCTTTTCTGAGATTGGAAGATTTTAATTTTTTAATCAGAGCCCTTGTTCTTAGGAGGAGCGTCTGAACAAGGCAGATTGTAACCAACTACTCAGTAGCCTCATTTCTGGGTCTCTTTTCCTTACTTGAGTACTAGCGCGTGATCCAGAGAAGTGAGCCACCGCTTTATACAGTTCATTTTATTATAGCAGGAGAGGGAAATGTAGGTTAGTGGTCTAGGGGAGATTTCCCACCTGTCCCCAGTGTATATTCAGAAGTATGCCTAATAAGGGGGGGACTAAGCAAAAGAGAATACTTTCCTGTCAGATTGAGAGGAAAGACAGGCTAATTTATAGGGAGACCATGGGTCCTGTCTTTGCATAACCTTGTTGGGACATGATGTTTCAGCGATTTAGTGTCTGCATTGGCAGGTCTTTCCACTAGAAATTAAGAAAGACAAGTGTCAGGTTGGCATTTATGGCTTCTGAGATGGCAGGGAGCAGCATGGTTAGAGTGTGGGCCTTGGAGCCAGTCAATCAATCTTATTTATTGAGTGCTTACTATGTGTAGAGCACTGTACTCAGTGCTTGGGAGAGTCTTGTCTTATGCTGTCGAGTCGTCTCCGACCCATAGCGACGCCATGGACGCGTCTCTCCCAGAACGCCCCACCTCCACCCGCAGTCGTTCTGGTAGTGGAGCCATAGGGTTTTCTTGGTAAAAATACAGAAAGTGGTTTACCGTCGCCTCCTTCCACACAGTCCTCCTTCCACACAGTCTCCGCCTTCGACTCTCTTCCGTGCCGCTGCTGCCCAGTACAGGTGAGTTGTGACTTCTAGCAGATTGCCTTCCAACTCACTAGCTACTGCCCAAGCTAGGAATGGAATGGGTAGGCCTCTGCTAACCACACAGTCCGCAGTTGGACACATGTCCCACGGGGTTCACAGTCTTAATCCCCATTTTAGACGAGGTAACTGAGGCACAGAGAAGTGACTTGTCCAAGGTCACACAGCAGACAAGTGGCAGAGCCAGGATTAGAACCCAGCTCCACCTGGCTCCCAGGCTCATGCTGTATCCACCACGCCGTGTCATGGAAGGCTTCCTGGAAGAGATGTGCCTTCAGTGGAGTTGCTGAAAATGAAGAAGGTTGGCGGCGAGATAGAGGAGATCGAGGTACAGCGAGTAGGTTGGCAGTAGAGGAGTGATGTGTGATGGCTGGGTTGTAGCAGGAGAGTAGTGAGGTGAGATAGGAGGGGGCAAGGTGACTGCTTTAAAGCTGATAGTAAGGAGTTTTTGTTTTGATGCGAAGGTGGATGGGCAACCCCTGGAGGTTTTTGAGGAGCGGGGAAATGTGCTGAAGGTTTTTGTAGAAAAATGATATGAAGACCTGGGTTCTCATCCTGGCTCTGCCACTTGTCTGCTTTGTAACCTCAGGCAAGCCACTCAACTTCTATGTACCTCACCTCATCTGTAAATTGGGAATTTAAAGACTGAGCTCCGTGTGGGACCTGGGCTGTGTTCAACCTGATTAGCTTGTTTCTACTCCAGGGCTTAGTAAGGTGCCTGGCACAAAGCAGGTGCTTGACAAATACCCCCCCCTTCCTTCCTCTCCCCCTCGCCCCCCTCTCTATCCCCCCCCATCTTACCTCCTTCCCTTCCCCACAGCACCTGTATATATGTATATATGTTTGTACATATTTATTACTCTGTTTATTTATTTTGCTTGTACATATCTATTCTATTTATTTTATTTTGTTAGTATGTTTGGTTTTGTTCTCTGTCTCCCCCTTTTAGACCGTGAGCCCACTGTTGGGTAGGGACTGTCTTTATATGTTGCCAATTTGTACTTCCCAAGCTCTTAGTACAGTGCTCTGCACACAGTAAGCACTCAATAAATACGATTGATGATGATGATGATTAAAAAAAAAAAAAAGAAAGGACCCTGAAAAATGTCCTATTTTTCCATATTGAAGTAGTGCTGGGGCCCAGTAATCGGATGAAGCTCAACGTGAATTGTCACTAGAAATCTGTTTTTTAAATATTGTATTGTTGGCAATGATGAGATTGGGAAGGGACAATCTGAATAGCTTTGTAAACATCCAGAGACTTTTCTCAGTGGATGGCACAGAGTACCTCGGCGTAAGAAAACAATAAAGCAACTATGTGCTCAGGGATGAGGTGATGGTTGAAGGGCAGGGAGAAGAATATGCTGACTTTGGGTACCACAGCATCTCTTAAGAAATGTTAACCATTGTGGGTAGCAAAGTAGTCTCTCGAATTTTAGAATATAAATAATATTACATACTCCAGGAAATCCAGCTTGCACTTTTTGTACATCTCATATACATCTCACATTTATATGATAGGGAAAGAACTCTTCAATTCCCAAGCCTCCTGCCAAGTTACATGACTTAGTGCCAGCTTGGCAGTTACAATGAGGAGCAGAAGTTTGTGAAGTTAAAGATGGTTCATGAATATTTAAATCAGAATTTGAGCAATCATTGCTGGAGTAGGGCAGGAATCAAATATGAATGCATGTGGGCTTTCCAGAGGGTTTGTAGATCATGTGTGTGTAAGGGATCTTAAAAAGGCAAGAAGATTTGGGCAGGCCTTTACTCTTGCCATCTAACTTTAGCTTTCAGCTGCCATCCTTAGGGAAATTCTGGTGAAGGCCCTGTGTACGTGATAGTCCAGGAAGAAAAGGATTTTGATTAGAATGGGCATATTGCTTTCTATAATAATAATAATAATAATAATAATAATAATAATGGCATTTGTCAAGCGCTTACTATGTGCAGAGCACTGTTCTAAGCGCTGGGGGGGAGATACAAGGTGATCAAGTTGTCCCATGTGGGGCTCACAGTCGTAATCCCCATTTTACAAATGAGGTCATTGAGGCTCAGGGAAGTGAAGTGACTTGCCCAAGGTCACACAGCAGACATGTGGCGGAGTCGGGATTCGAATCCATGACCTCTGACTCCAAAGCCCGTGCTCTTTCCACTGAGCCACACTGTTTCTCTTTCTATCTGACTGACCTAGACCTGCCCTTCCATTGTCAGGTGATAGCTTTGGTCAAACCAGTTGTTAGATATCCCAGAGAAGCAGCGAGGCTCAGTGGGAAGAGCATGGGCTTTGGAGTCAGAGGTCATGGGTTCAAATCCCTGCTCTGCCAATTGTCAGCTGTGTGACTTTGGGCAAGTCACTTAACTCCTCTGGGCTTCAGTTACCTCATTTGTAAAATGGGGATTAAGACTGTGAGCCCCCCGCGGGACAATCTGATCACCTTGTAATCTTCCCAGTGCTTAGAACAGTGCTTTGCACATAGTAAGCGCTTAATAAATGCTATTATTATTATTATTATTGTTCTCCAAAAGTGGATAGCCACCAGATCAGATCGTGGAACGAGCTCCAACTTTTCATTGTGAGCAAGGGGTGGAGCACCGGGCTTTTTGAAGGGACAAGGGAGAAATAGGAGAGGGAAATGACGGACGGGGTGGGGTGGGAGGAAGAGGGTGTGAGACTGCCTTTTCTATTGAAGTCAATATCGGTATAGATTCTTGGTCCTGAAGCTTTCATCGTCACTGAGGCTCATCCATGATTTTCAGCGGAAAATCTCATGACCATTATCACTCTCGAAGTGTCTAGTACTGGTCCCTCTAGACAGGTGGGCAGGGAATGTGTTTGTTTATTGTTATAGTGTATTCTCCCAGATGCTTGATACAGTGCTCTGCACGGAAGTGCTCAGTGATACGATTGAGTGACTAGTACAGTGACCTGTACACAGAAGCTGTAGACATCCAGTGAAGGAATTTACTTTGCCTGCTGCAATGTTGTCCTCTCACTCCCTTCCTCCTTCTCGTCCTCCAGAGTTGCTTCTGGTACTTTGCTCCCATTCCTGGCCTGCGGGACCAGAGCGGAGGCTGCTCTTGCCCCTGGGTGTGTTGCCTGTGGACGTGAGCCATTCCCTTGCCTTCCCGCTTCAGGGAGCATGTCGGTTAGAGAGTACGCTCCCTAGCACTCCTCACACAGAAGGCACTCAGTAAAAACCGTCAATAATGATGGTATTTGTCAAGTGCTGTTCTAAGCCCTGGGGTAGATGCAAGCTAATCCCGTTGGGCACCTTCCCTACCCCACGTGGGGCTCACAGCCTTAATCCCCATTTTACAGGGGAGATAGCTGAGTCACAGAGAAGTGACGTGACTTTCCCAAGGTCACACGGCAGACAAGTGGCGGAGCTGGGATTAGAACCCAGGTCTTTCTGATTCCTAGGCCTGTGCTGTATACGTTACGTGTTTCCCATTGATTGGTCAGCTGCATAGCCCCCAGCCGTAAGAGTTCAGTCATCACCGAGTTGTGGGACTGGCCAGAGGCTGCTGGCAGCCTCAGTGCCTGTGAGGAAGGGAATGGCTCACCCCCAATCCATCAATCATATTGATCAAGGGCGTACTGCCTGCAGACCACTGTACTAAGCACTCGGGAGATACAGTATAGCAGAGTTGGTAGACACATACCCTGCCCACAGTGAGGTTACAGTCTAGAGGGGTAGGAGGCAAGAGCAGTCTTAATAATAATAATTGCTATTGTTATTATGGTGTTTATTAAGCACTAACTATGTGCCAGGCACTGCATTAAGTGCTGGGGTAGAAACAAGCAAATCGGGTTGGACACAGTCCCTGTCCCACATGGGCCTACAGTCTTAATCCCGATTTTCCAAATAATAATAATGATAATGATGGCATTTATTAAGCGCTTACTATGTGCAAAGCACTGTTCTAAGCGCTGGGGAGGATACAACGTGATGAGGTTGTCCCACGTGGGGCTCACAGACTTAATCCCCATTTTACAGATGAGGGAAATGAGGTAACTGAGGCCCAGAGGAGTGAAGCGATTTGCCGAGGTCACACAGCAGACAACTGGCGGAGCCGGGATTAGAACCCATGACCAGCCTTCGGATTTACAGTCCAGTGAACGCAATGGGACCCCAACAGGGGACCAGGCCCGGGCTGTGTCCTGCCAGCGGAGGGCAAGGGTTAGGACTATCACCTTGGCTCTACCTCTGGCTTCTCTCTAATTCCAAGGGATGAGGTAAATCATCAGTCATCATCAATCGTATTTTTTGAGCACTTACTGTGTGCAGAGCACTGTACTAAGCGCTTGGGAAGGACAAGTTGGCAACATATAGAGACAGTCCCTACCCAATAGTGGGCTCACAGGGGGAGAAGCCTTTTAAATTGCCCCTAAATCTTTGGGGTGGGGCTAAATGGACTTGTTCCATGGGGTTAATCTTAAATCCACGGGGGCAGTCACCCTCATTGTCCCCGGGAGTGGATGCTTACATCCAGATCAGTGACCCTGTTCCCCCCAATTTATTCATTCGTTCAGTCACATTTATTGAGCGCTTACTATGTGCAGAGCACTGTACTAAGCCCTTGGAAAGTACAATACAGCAGAGAGAAATGATCCCCGCCCACAACGGGCTCACAGTCTGTCCCATTCATTTTCATCCGCTGCTGAACAAAGCCGTAGTGTTTTGATGAAAACTTAAAATGTGATACTGTTGGAGCACATGGTTATTGGCCTCTGAGAGCTGATATGTGCCTCATTTTGGCATACTTGGCCAGTGAGTGTTAGAGGTTCCAAGCGTGTGACGTTAACGAAATCCTTTCTAGAAGCCTGTAAATGTTTAGAACAAAGCTCAGAAGATTTTAAGGAATTATCCTTAAATGATAGGGTTCAAGCGAGGTTTGCTTCCAGGAAATAAAGGCTAAAATATTGCCACTGTGACCCATACTGTCATCAGTTTGGGTGTTTTTCCATGTTCGGCTGATTCTGAGTTAAAGGAAAGAGGAACACTCAATCCCTAATGGCCTCAAAAATTATTGCAGTTCTGCAGTGTAACGATGTGGGCATTATAAAAAATGCTCTGGTTTTCTCCTTAAGGAAATTATATGCTCATCCATTTTACAGTGCATTCCATTTATCATTCTGCAATTGGAGTTTATTCCCTGACTATAGTTGTTCATCTCTCTCAAAAAGGCCCAAGAACATGCATCCTCGAAAGTAATAAAGTGCATTTTTATAAAGGGTGCTTTGGCACACAATTTACCCAGCTCAACTCCGTAGACTTAGTAATTTGGCTCTATTTACAAGGCTTACATTTGAAAAACAGCTGTTTGCAGTAAGGCATTCAGACTTCGGCTTTCTGTATGGCACACACTTTTTCTGTGTGTGTGAGATATGGGCTGGAGGAAAATTCCAGCAGGCAGCAAACTCAGAATTGTCTAAATGTAAGTAACGAGTCCAGTTCTTAAACCGCCTTAGTTTGGTCCTTGGCAAGAAGTTAGGCATTTGGGGAGGAGCGTTTCCTCTTTCAAGTCACTTTTTAGGGCCCTTGCTAAATGCACTGCCCTAGAGAAGCAGCGTGGTTTAGTGGATAGAGCAGCACGGCCCTGGGAGTCCGAAAGACATGGGTTCTAATCCCAGCTCAACCGCTTGTCTGCTGTGTGGCTTTGGGCGGGTCGCTTCGCTTCTCTGGGCCTCGGTTCCCTCATCTGGAAAACGGGGATGAAGATTGTGAGCCCCATGTGGGACAACCTGATCATCTTGTATCCTCCACAGCGCTTGGAACAGTGCTTTGCACATAATAAGTGCTTAACAAATGCCATTTTTATTATTATTATTATTATTATTATTATTATTATTATTATTGCTCTTGTTAAGCGCTTACTATGTGCCAAGCACTTTTCTGAGCGCTGGGGTAGCTACAAGTTAATCAGGTCAGACACGGTCCCTGTCCCACATGGGGCTCACAGTCTCATCCCCCCATTTTACAGATAAGGGAACTGAGGTGCAGAGAGGTTGGGCAACTTGCCCAAGGTCACACAGCAGGCATGTGGCCCCTTCCTCCCTTCAAAGCCCTTTTATTTGTACATATTTATTCTATTTATTTTATTTTGTTAATTTGTTTCATTGCCTCCCCCTTCTAGACTGTGAGCCCACTGTTGGGTAGGGATCATCTGTATATGTTGCCAACTTGTACTTCCCAAGCGCTTAGTACAGTGCTCTGCACACAGTAAGTGCTCAATAAATACGATTGAATGAATGAATGAATGCTGTGACCTTGGGCAAGTCACTTCACCTCTCTGTGCTTCAGTTACCTCATCTGTAAAATGGCGATTAAGACTGTGTGAGCCCCACATGGGACAGGGACTGTGTCCAACCCAATTTGCTTGTATCCACCCCAGCATTTAGTACAGTGCATGACACATAATTAAGCACTTAACTAATACTAGAATTATTATTATTATTAGTGATTACAGGCCATGCTCCTCTCAGAGTGCCCTAACTTATTACCAGGAAGTGAGTTTAGGCATTAGGAGAATTAGGCTTATTACAAAAACACCATTTCCAGGGTCGTAATTGGTGCTCGAAGCGAGAGAAGGAAAAAAAAAGCCATTCAGATATATATATTTTTTTCAGTTGGAGAAATAAAGGAATGGCCTATTGTAAAAGTACCAGGGTGATTTCTGGCTCTTCTGAAAAGGATGGTTGGCTTTTTTTTTTTTGAATCCTACTCCATTTCCAAAACGCTCATAATGACAAGAAACTTAGCAGGCTGCCCTTAAAGTTGGTCCTGAAATAATCCTGGAGTGGTATTATCTAGGGATCAGGGGAACTGATTTCACGTCTTGACTTGATTGCCGTCTTGCTGGGTGGCTTTAGTTACGAGAGAACTTCTTGCTGTCCCATTGGCAAGGGAAGGCCCCCAACCTGCGGATAGGATGGCTAGAATTGAAGCAACCCCTCGTGCCATTTCATAACCTTTTGGAAGGTAGTATTTAGATAAATTCAACTATATTGTTATTATCTACCTTTCTATCCCTGATCCTTTTCCAGCTGTAGAATCTCACAGTTTCAGGAAAAGATCAGAAGTAGGGCACAGGCCTGGGAATCAGAAGGTCTGCAAATATATTGTAGTAAGTACGGAAGCGTTTGTATTATTCAGGAGGATGCCACAAATCATGGGGCATAGTCATTAGATTGTAAACGCATTGAGGGCAGGAACCGTATCTCACTTTTCTTAGCTCTCAAGTCTGTACTGTTTATTGTTGCAGTCCCAGAAGAGAAGCAGTGTGGCCTAGTGGATAGAGCACAGGCTTGGGAGTCCGAAGGGCCTGGGTTCTAATCCTGTCTCCACCACTTGTCTGCTTGCCTTAGGGCAAGTCTCTTCACTTTTCTAGGCCTCAGTTACCTCACTTGTAAAATGGGGATTGAGACTGTCTGCCCTACGTGGGACAGGAACTGTGCCAACCTGATTAAGTTGTGACAGTGCTCGGCACATAATAGTGCTTAACAATTACCATAAAAATATGAGGGAATATGCTTGGTACATGTCTGTCTGTTGCCAACTTGTACTTCCCAAGCGCTTAGTACAGTGCTCTGCACACAGTAAACTCTCAATAAATACGATTGATGATGATGATGACTTGAAGGCCAGCCCAGCCCCACCCCGCATGACACCCACCATTTTCTGGACAACTGTTTTAGAATGACACCTAAAGTCTCATCCAAGGACATACGAGTGCCCCATGAGTGAGACCCAACTAAACTAAGATTTTTATTTTAGTTGTCTTCTGGAGCAGTAGGTACTTGTTCTATATTAAGAATTTTCATGTCATTTAGTAGGTGCTACAGAGAAAGATGTTATTGAACATAAAATTCATGATTTATTTATTTTACATCAGTTTTATATATATATATATATAAAAAGAAGCGTATATGAGAAGCAGCGTGGCTCAGTGGAAAGAGCACGGGCTTTGGAGTCAGAGGTCGTGGGTTCAAATCCCAGCCCGGCCAATTGTCAGCTGTGTGACTTTGGACAAGTCACTTCACTTCTCTGGGACTCAGTTACCTCATCTGGAAAATGGGGATTAAGACTGTGGGCCCCATGTGGGACCACCTGATCACCTTGTAACCTCCCCAGCGCTTAGAACAGTGCTTTGCACATAGTAAGTGCTTAATAAATGCCATTATTATTATATATATATCATCATCATCAGTCATATTTATTGAGCGCCTACTATGTGCAGAGCACTGTACTAAGCGCTTGGGAAGTCCAAATTGGCAACATATAGAGACAGTCCCTACCCAACAGTGGGCTCACAGTCTAAAAGGGGGAGACAGAGAACAAAACCAAACATACTAACAAAATAAATAGAATAGATATGTACAAATAAAATAAATAAATAAATAAATAGAGTAAAAATATATATATATATCGTTAACCCAAGCCCTCAGCGGACCCTCCCCCAGGAAAGGAAGTGGAATCTGTGGTTCAAGCATGTTGGACTTTACTGCCAAATGACGTGTAGCGGCGGATCACACAGCCTACCTATCCCGGGCCCCATCCCGGCTTTGAATCCTGTCCTTCTCTTGCCTCCGGGCTACTCCACCCAAGGTGTTGTCATGGTCAGGCCCTGGGTCAGTGCCAGTAGTGTTAGCAGCCTTATCTGGATTTGGCCGGCTGGCCTCCTTGGATCTGCCTGTCAACAGGTCAGGGGTCCTGGGGCCCCTTCTGTCCTGTGGGTTGGGGTCCTGAAGTCCCTTCTCTCGTCTCTTATCCGGCCCTTCCAGGCTAGGGTGGGCTCCTCTCCACAGTGACTTCGTCCCAAAGAAGCAGAAGCAGTAGAAGTATTTACATCTCGATGCTCCATCTAAGGACATTTCTTTTACAATAGCAGTTTGTCTCGACAGGAAAAAAAAAATGCTTGGGAATTCATGACTGCCTCTGAGTAGAGTGGAAATAAAAATATCTTTAACCTTTCACATATTACAGGAGGTTATATATAGTTTTATTGAATATTTTTAAACACAGTTTGTGTATCCCAGCTGAAAACTACACTTGATTTTAGACTGTGAGCCCACTGTTGGGTAGGGACTGTCTCTATATGTTGCCAACTTGTACTTCCCAAGCGCTTAGTACAGTGCTCTGCACACAGTAAGCTCTCAATAAATACGATTGATGATGATGATGATGATTAACTCTAGTTTACCATTAGTGCTTATCCCAGTTTGCTTAATAGCCTTGGTGCTCTGGAGCTGGAAAGTTGAAGTTGTCTATAAGCCACAACATATGCAGTACCTGAAGTGCCATTTTTGCCGTGATTTTTCCATAGTGACCACATTCATTTGTAGGGCCTCAATTAGTGGTATTTATCGAGCACTTTGTGTGCAGAGCACCCTACTAAGTACTTGGGAAGGGTACAAGAGAATTAGTAGGCACGATTTCTGCCTGCTGTCTTTGCAACAATGCTGATAAATATTTTTCTGTAGCGTTGACAGTTGTTTAAAATCATATCAAGCTAAACTAAGCGTTAGTGATTTTAACCCCCTACAACACCCAAATGCCTCACCTTGAGAACCAGTCCGAACCTTGCTCTGGATTTGTCTTCTCCTTTAGCCAGAAACAGGCAAGGGATGAAGGTGGACTAGTGGTTAGGCCAGCCCACTCCACCCCTCATTGTTAATGGCATCACCAACGGCTCAGTGCCCGTAGGCTCAGCCCTGTCTTTAAACTGGCCAAGCTGAGATTCATTCAAGTGGTGTTTACTCAAGTGCCTACTCTCTGGAGGACAGTGTACCAAGCACTGGGGAAACGGAAAGTGACACAGGTGAGAATTAAACACAGTCCTTGGCCCTCAGAAGGACTCATAATCCTAGAATGAGGGGGGAGGGAATTAGCAGTGGACCCACAAGGAAAGATTTAAATGATAAAAATGGCTAAAAGGCGTAAGAAACACAAACAGTGAAAACAATAAGAAGTAGAAGGCAGTTTGGGGATTCCTCGCTGATGGGGCAGTCCGATCCAAAATCCAACAGCCACAACCTCCCCAACGTTTTAAAGTTTTTTATGGTAAGGCCACTGCTTGTTCTTTTGGCCCCACTCCAGGACACACTGGGGTTGCTCTGTCCCCATCCCCCTCACCCCAGCCATAATGTGGTGGGAAAGGCTGCCTTGTTGTTGTTTTTTTCCTCCTCTGCTGTTACCCAGCCTCCTGGTTTGCAAATCTTGTAAACTGTTTTTGCATGTATAAACTGGGAGATCTAGAACTATGCAAGCCAGTTGCTGATACATGTGCTGCTTCAACACCTAAAGGCATGGTACCCAAACCAGAGCCGCTTAAAGTAGACAAAATAGGCTAATGGCGCCAGACAGGTTACTACTGGCCCAAATCCTGGAGCCAAAATGGGCTTAAACTGTGCCTACAGAAAGCCTTGTTCCAGGCAAGTGAAAATGGAAAATAAGACCAACAGTACTAGGTCAGTATTCCTTTAGCTGCTGAGGCTTACTTAGGTCCAATACCTTGCCTCTAGAAACTTGGTAATTATAGGAAAGGGTAAAGAAATTCTGTGAGCCACAGAGAATTTTTTGCAAGCCCCGAGGATCTTTTGAGCCTTTGTGCAAGGCCTGGGATATTCCCACCTCAGTAATACAACAAGATAATAAGGCAAGTCAGGATATGAAATGAGACCCAAGAAACCTTTTTGCTCTTACCACTACTTTTGGCATACTTGCTGAAGTCTGCAAATTGCCCCTTTCAGGGAATATTAATTTTTATATATTTAACAGTAAAGAAGGCTGGTTTCACTGTACTTTCTGGGAAGCCCTGGGAGGTGGGGGGGTGGGGCAACCCAATTTAAAATGTCAGCTGATCATTTTTTATTAGTCTGAAGGGTGTTTTTACATGAAGAGCAGAGAACCTAGTTACTATTCTGCCGACTCCAGGTTACCAGTTTATAGTAGAAGGAGTTCAGCATATTTTCAACTTTTTATGTGTTCCTTGCCTGACTCCTTAAATGACGACTTTCCAACCCAATCTCTCCATGGATTGACCCCTTAAAAAGAATTCAAGGTAGATGGATGGCCAGTTTGACAGTGCTTTAATGGTGATAGTTGTTAAGCACTTTGTGCCAGGCACCGTACAAAGCGCTGGGGTGGAAGCAGGGTGGGTTGGACACATTCCCTGTCCCTTGTGGGGCTCACAGTCTTAATCCCCATGTTCCAGATGAGGTCACTGGGGTCCAGAGAATTGACGGGACTTGCCCAAGGTCAAATGGCAGAGTCGGGATCGGAGCCCAGGTCTTTCTGACTCCCAAGCCTGTGCTCTATCCACTAGGCCGCAACTGCTCTTTTAGATTCTTTTTGGTAGGCTTTTTCAGTGATGCTGTTATCGGTTACTAGCAGTATTGCCTGTTACTTTCATTTTAAATTTTAAAAGATGGAATAAAAAATAGAGAACAATAAGCTGCCTTGATAAAATTAAATCTGCTCTTGACATCATAAAGGACTTGACTGTATGTTTCCATAGCTGGTTCAGAATAAATAGAGGTTGATATGGTCATGTGATGTCAAGTGTCTGTAGTCCTGTTGAGCTGAGATTTAGAGGACTTTGATCACCTCAAGACTACTTTGCCATTCTTCCAGGTGGACCGGTGTCCTGTAGGAAGCCGGTGTTGCAGGCATTAAAATGGTGCATTTGGCATTTCAGATTTTTCTAGGAAGACCTTTGGAAATTTGAGAATTTCTTGTAAGCACCTTAACACTTGGCCTGAAAAACGGGAGGCCCCAGCGGGGATTCCATTTATCCCAGGGGGGGAATTTCCAGGTTGTTCCTTGGCTTTTGAAAAGAAACACTGTGTGACCTGAATTAATCTGAGGAAGTTGCAATAAAATTCCCTCAAATGCTAAGGTAAGAGGGAAACAGTGACCTACAAGAGTGCTCTTATTTCAAGCAACTCTTCCTTATGCGAGGTGCTATATACCCCCTCTCCCTCCCCAAGCCACGCGCACTTACATTCTCACTGGGTCTTTCTGAGGCTTACACTCTTGGCAAGACCATAGCAAGAACTCTTGCTTAATTTGTCAACGACCAGTAATTATGCTTTGTTTTTTTACTACAAAAAAGTTCAGTTGTTCATTTCTCACCTTTCCGATGGCTTGTTGTTTTTCTCTTGTTTTTCCAGAGACTAATAGACAAGTCCAGAGTAACCTGTGTAAAATGGGTGCCAGGTTCAGAAAGCCTTTTCCTAGTAGCCCATTCGAGTGGCAATATGTACTTGTATAACGTGGAACACACTTGTGGTACCACAGCCCCACACTACCAGCTTCTTAAGCAAGGAGAAAGCTTTGCCGTACACACTTGCAAGAGCAAATCAACAAGAAACCCTCTTCTTAAGTGGACAGTGGGAGAGGGCGCGCTGAACGAATTTGCTTTTTCCCCAGACGGGAAGTTCTTAGCGTGCGTGAGCCAGGATGGCTTCCTTCGGGTGTTCAATTTCGACTCAGTGGAACTGCACGGTACAATGAAAAGCTACTTCGGCGGGCTGCTGTGTGTGTGCTGGAGTCCAGACGGGAAGTACATCGTGACGGGCGGAGAGGACGATCTGGTAACGGTTTGGTCCTTCCTGGACTGTCGAGTGATCGCGCGAGGCCAAGGACATAAATCGTGGGTCAGCGTCGTGGCGTTCGACCCGTACACCACTAGCGTGGAAGAGAGCGACCCGATGGAATTCAGCGGCAGCGACGAGGATTTCCAAGACCTCCTGCACTTCGGCAGGGACCGGGCCAACAGTACCCAGTCTCGGTTATCCAAAAGGAACTCCACAGACAGCCGCCCAGTAAGTGTTACGTACAGGTTTGGCTCAGTAGGCCAGGACACACAGCTCTGCTTGTGGGACCTCACGGAAGACATTCTTTTCCCCCACCAACCACTGTCAAGAGCAAGGACGCACACAAACGTCATGAACGCCACGAGCCCGCCCGCGGGAAGCGGTGGAGCCAACCCCGGCAGCAACGGGAACAGTATCGCGACACCGGGAAACTCGGTCCCCCCTCCCCTCCCGAGGTCCAACAGCCTTCCGCATTCGGCCGTCTCAAACGCCGGCAGTAAAAGCAGCGTCATGGACGGGGCCATCGCTTCTGGGGTCAGCAAGTTCGCCACCCTCTCACTACACGACCGGAAGGAAAGGCACCACGAAAAAGACCACAAGCGAAACCATAGCATGGGACATATATCGAGCAAGAGCAGTGACAAACTGAATTTAGTTACCAAAACCAAAACGGACCCAGCTAAAACCTTGGGAACGCCCCTGTGTCCCAGGATGGAAGACGTTCCCTTATTAGAGCCTCTTATCTGTAAAAAGATAGCACATGAAAGACTGACTGTGTTAATTTTTCTTGAAGACTGTATAGTCACTGCTTGTCAGGAGGGATTTATTTGCACATGGGCAAGGCCTGGTAAAGGGGTAAGTTTTAATCCTTAATGCTGCATCAAGATTTAGAACTTGACTAGGTAGTGATTTTTTTTTTTTTTTTTGTGGGAGGGTGGGGTGCAAAATGAATGTTGAATGACATTTCTTTATGCTCAATGTAAAACGAAATGCATCAGAGCCATAATTTTGGATACTGCATGACCTGTTGTTGGGAATCATTTGAAATTTCACTTGAGTACATTTAAAAACTACAAAGACGTTTCCCTCTGGGGAGTATGGCAGGTGTGAAGGATCAGTTAAGTTTCCGGAATTCAGAACGATGGGGATTTTAAAATGCTCAGTTTAAACTGTCCACATTAAACTGATGAAAATTGGCTACACTTGTGAGTGTACTTTGCTTCATTCTAAATAAGCAGCCGTCAGCTCATCTGAATATAATTGGTTTCAAGGCCTTGTTAGAAATCACCACTAACTGTTTTGGAGTCTGTCTCAAATTTAACTGTAGGGACAAAGCGTGGAGCAGTATTGACTAAAATTATCCTAATGCTAGGGCAGAAACCTTTTTAAAAAGAAGAAAATCTGTAATTTTTAAAACACTCAAGTCTTTTTAAGACCATGAAAGTCCCATTTTTTTTCAGAGTGCTTGAAATGCAAAGTAAATTGGTATGTTAAATATGAACACAACTGTAAGGTTGTTATTGAAAGTTTGAATTTATAGCCCGAAGACTGTTACAGTTGTCCAAAACGTCTTTTGCCGCGATAGTCGAGTTCGTTTGTGCCCAAGACCACCTTGTCTTTTTCTCCCCCCGCCCCATTCTTTTCATTCCCTCCCCCAAAAATGCATCCTGCTTTGACTAAAAAAAACGAAGTAAAACAACAACAAAAAATAGCTCGTAACCCCCTGACTCCCCATGTAGCAGCTGTGGTGCTGGGCCAGCTTTATTTGTACTCAGTTGACAGCAGGTTACCCGTGGTGCTTGACAATTAAAATTGTTCCCGAGCAGGCTGGTACTTGAGGGCACCAGAGTGATGCACTGTGGACCATCCTTTTAGACCTCTAATACTTAAAACGGCGACTGTAAATACGTATCACTTTTAGACTGTGAGCCCACTGTTGGGTAGGGACTGTCTCTATACGTTGCCAATTTGTACTTCCCAAGCGCTTAGTACAGTGCTCTGCACCCGGTAAGCGCTCAATAAATACGATTGATGATTGATGGTGAAGGACGACACCAGTGTTGGACGCCAATGTCAAACGTACCACAACGTATCGCATTTTTAGGCACTTTCAAATTCCAGCTTTCAAAATGGTAAAGGGCAGTTCTCCGAGATGCATTCAGTGACAAAATGGCAACCTCCTTTTTGGTTTTAGAGACGGGCCAATCTGTAAGCTTAGCAAATGCAGATTAAAATGATCTCGGGTTTAAATAAAATTAGCGAGTGGCACCCAGAAAAGTGAACCTGGTGATTTGTCAATGAAAAATATCTCAATGTAAGTAGGCCGGGGGTGGCCCCAAGGATGTGTTCATTTTCTTTAAGCAACTCCTAAGAAATAGCCGATTTAAAAAAAAAATAATCTCCTGATGTAATTTAACCCAAACAGAGCCTGGATCTATTAACCCCCCAAAAGCTTTTTTTTTTCCAAGAAAAGTTCATTTCTTTTTGCTTTAAAATTGAAATGAAAACAGCCAAGTCATGTAGCTGCTTATTCCTCATTAATTCATGACACATTTTGCAGTTCTATCACAGCATTTTTTTTCAGGTGGAAGCCATCTAGGGCATTTGCTTCGTAATCAAGGACCCTCAGCGTCCTATTTAAAATATCCTTAGTTCAATTCCAGAGCAGATTAAATTTTGTTAGAGAAGAAATTAATAAAACAGGTGCAGTTTTATGCACCTCTGATTATTTAAAAATCTAATTTCAAATGTTTCTGAGACACTGAGTATGCAGTTCCAAAATTTAAGACTTGTGTATTTGGCCTATATGGAAAATGGTTAATCACAGGTAAGTCATATTCATGCTGAAGTTAAAATGATTTTTTTTTTTGGAAAATTAATATATTGCACATGGATGTAAAAACAGTGTATTGTTTAGGATATATTTACTTGCATAGAAGACACTTTCTAATGAACTGACATTTTTCTGAAAAAAAAAAACTTTCAATTGCATTTTCATGATCTCACTCGGCTGGCATAAACGAGGAGTTTCATTGGCACATAGACAGGGTTTTACTGTTCTGGAGGTTATGTTTTTGCCAGAAATGTGGAGGGTGGGGAAGTAGAAGATATGCTTTCTTATTTATTTCCAGAAAATGGCAAGCACTTAAAAAGCATGATTAAATGCAAAGTTAAGTGGAGGGGGGGGGGGAAATCCGTGCTAATCATACGGGAAGTTTTCCGTCGGTGTGGGGAATTTACACTACGATTTTTCTTCCTGTTTTTGCCGGCGAGTGTATCCTTGAGGACGGATACCCTTCCGAGGGTGTCCCCTCCCCACCCCTTCTAATTTGCACCTTCCCCGTCTCCTTCTCCTGCCTCGTTTCCCTTGCCCTTTCTCAGTCTCTCCCTCTTTCCCCTTCCCTCCCTCCTCCCACCCTCCTCTAAAGATTTTCTTCACCCCGCGTCGCGGTTGAGGCATGGCTCGGCCCAGTCCCAAGGGGCAGGGAGGGCTGGCTTGTCCCACGAGGCGCAGGTTCTGTCCTGCCGCACGGGGAGATCCGAAGCGTCGTAGTCGTGTGTAGCATCACTGCTGAGCCCCCCCCCCCGACTTTTCCCTCTGACTCATTGCCCCCCCTTTTTTTGACAGCCGTCAAAGCACTTCTCCTCCAATCAGGAGGACAGAATGCAAGGTATCCTCCAAGACCAGAACTAATGTGGCTCCACAAATTGAACGGAAGAGGGAACTGGAAAGCGAGCGGGGTGGGTTGGCCTTCCCCTCCTCTTGACACTAAACGAGCCGCCGCCGTCGAGGTGTTTGGTTTCCGCACGGCAGCTGGCGGGGCCGGGGCAGAACCGGGGTTTGCCATCTGAGGCCCGGTGAGGCGGGACGCGCGCGGTCCGGGCTGCCCCCCGGTCGGTCCCCACCGGCGGTTTTGTGGATTCTGGTTGGGATTTTTTTTTTTTTGGTCAGACCTTGAGCTTCCTCCGAGAGCCGTGCTCTTTTCCAAGTTGTCCACCCGAACGTTACAGAGGAAAAGACCATCCCGTAACGAGGGTTGCCCAGGAGCCGGGGGGTAACGATAAGGGTGGACGGGGCGGGGAGAAAATCAGGCCTCAGATAGCACAGCTTTCGAGAACTGAACTCAGATCAGGCTACCAAAACGATTAAAAAAGCCTTACGGGAAACGTTGAATTTCAGAACAGGATGGTTATTTCTCACGGGGTAAGAGTGTTGTTATCTTGTGAGCTGGAGCTACCAGGGACTCTGTGACTAATGTGAGAGAGAACGGTTGACGTTCTTGAGTCAGACACTTTCTATGGACCATCAGCTTCTCACCCTGATTCCGTACTGCCGTGTTGCCATCCAGGCATTTTGTTTTCTTGGCCTTCTGTCATAACATGGGAAGTAGACATTTCAAATCTTCCCGGGCCCATCCATTTTTGGTCCGGGAAATTAGCTGGGGAGCCCAAGTGCAGGAAAATAAGCAACATCATAAAAAGCTCAAACTCCTTTAGTTGGCTCTCTCCTTAGTAATTATGGGAAATGGCGCACAACAGCTTAATTTGAAAAGTATTTGTACAAAATGGAACTTCTGATATTTTTGAAAAGGGGTGGCACTGTTTTTTTCTCGGGGGGAGAAAACTATATGGTTATTCTGCCTTGTGAGCCTCTGACTAGAACTTTTTTAACAATTCATGCCTTGCGCTGAAAGAGAATGAGAGAGGATGCCGACTATTTTATCTTAAACTTCAAAGAGATTCAGGAGTGCGGAGGGGAGTGTGGAAAGGTAGCTGTTGGGAAAATATCACGGTGGCTTATTTTATCTCTGTGCACATTTGCCAGTTGGAAGGTGAGCGCAATGAAATAAAAACAGTTTCTACCACGTGACAGAAGTTCTCTGGCCCAAGTAGCAGAAAGCTGTTTTCTTCCCTTGGTTCCTTTAGTGTGGATCATCCCATCCTGTGGGGGGGGGGGGGGGGGGGGGGGGGGTGCAGAAAGCCTAATAAATTATTCCAAATTCATGCTCTAAATTTATAGGTCTGAAAGAGTTGAAAGGCGGTTGACCTTTCTTACCTGCTCACAAGTTTAACTGCACGGTCTGGGGGAGACGCTGTTGGTTTCCGTGTTCGAACAAGCTCAAGGTGTGACTGACCGGAAAGAAGCCGACAGGCTAAGGAGGTGGTTGCCTAACTGCAGGATAAGCCTTTGGGAAGCATTGCAAATGAAAGTTATTTATTTGATTATCCGTTTTGAAGAACCGTGAACAGAGTCTTAATGAGGCATTTCCAATTAAAGAGTCCATAGAAGACTCTGACCAAGATTTAGCTAAACGCTAATTAGACTTCACCTGGACTGCTAGCATTGTAAATTTGGGTGAGCGAGGGGCTGGGGGGGGGAAAAGGCAGTTGGTTTTACTTCTGTTATTTGAAGGGGGCATTTCACTGTTACAGCTGATGTTCTCAATGTTGGAACCTAAAATTCCGAGTCCTGTTTTTTTCTCCACGGTGGGATTTTCTATGGAAGCATCCAACCTCCTAGAGTTCGCTTGGCGGGTTATTTATTGTCCACACGATCTGGGTTACAAAGGTGAAAGTTGTACATAATTGCAAAAACACACGTACCTTCTGAACCTCTCTAGTCGAATCCACCCTCATCCGAAGGCTGTTTCGAAAACTACTGTCATTATTATACTGTTTTTGGAACTAGTCCGTTGATGTGGTTTATCGCAAAATGCCTGTTGAAGTGTCTCATGACTTCAGTGAAGCCGAGAAGGGACCGGGGTGGAACATTATGGCGAGGGTGTCTGTATTAAAGAAATCTGACTTCTGCTGTTCACGTGAACTTCAGAAATCCCTTGTATTCAGCATTTACCTTTGAAACCCGGTTATGTCTCTTAAGGGACTGTACGATCTGCCCCGACAGTAGGTGAAAGCTACAAATGGGTGTTCATTTTTGTATTCATCACCGCATCTGTTACATGAAATTCGTGTCTTAGCTGAAATCGCTGTTTCATAACTTGAGTGGAAGTTAAAACAATCTTTTTTCCTGCATTTTTATGATTTCTGTATACTTGAGTTTGTTAAAGATTAATATGTTAGGTGATACTGTACAAAACTGTATGAATATTTACCTTTAGTGAAAATCAAAAGTAAAATTCATATGTATTTCCTTTTTTACATTTTCATCTAATTTCTTGACAACTTGAATAAATTTCATAAAGAGCCTTTCTAACATGAAATATTGTTAAATTAAGTTATTAACTGTTGCAATAATTAATGAAGCTTTAATAATATCAGTATTGTTGGTATTTTTATAATTTAAAACAAATCATGTTTCTGTTTCACACCGCTTTGTTTTTTAGCTGTCCTGTTGTCTCTGTTACAGCTAAAGAACCTTACTAAATACTTGATATTACAAAATACTTGGGGTTGTCTTCTGTATACTGACATTAAATAAAAACGTGTGAATGAATTGTAAATGTAGAAATTTTCAATAGACATGACCACAGCTGAGCTTTAAACCCTGGGTTTAACCAAAAAAAACCCAATAGTAGCTTTTTTTAACGCTGAAAAATTAAGGGCCGTGTCAATGTCATGGGAAAGCATAACCCCAGAAATTGCTACCTCCTAATTTCCAATTTGGAGTATCTCCTAATTAGAAAATTGGCTAAAACGTAGAGGTTTTGATGGTCAGGCACTCCTCCTAATTTCCAATTTGGAGTGTCTCCTAATTAGAAAATTGGCTAAAACGTAGAGGTTTTGATGGTCAGGCACTTTCTGAGGTGTTAACTGCTTATGCTGTATGTTTCTCTATATGTTGCCAATTTGTACTTCCCAAACACCTAGTACAGTGCTCTGCACATAGTAAGCGCTCAATAAATACGATTGATGATGATGATGATGATGATGATGATGCTAAATCAGGCCTAGGGGAAACTGTTGAGTAAGGTTTCAGCTCTGCTGTAAAGATCAACTGTTTGATTCACGTTCAATATTTCAATTAAAATAGGTCCGTGCGGTCCGTTTTTAGGGACCCGGCGTACTCACTCTCCCAAGATGGGTGGAGGTAGGGCCACTTCAGAGCCGCTCAAGTTTCTGTCCCCGCCAAAGCTCGGAGGGCTGCCTGCCGGGAGGTACAAGAAGCCTGACCCAGTTGGAATTAACTTCTGGTCTTACTCAGGGATGCCTGCCAGGGCAGCCCCCCTTCCCCCTTCCCTTTCCTTTCATCCTGTTGCCAAAAAGACAAGACTTGCAGGATCCTTCTCCGTGTTTCAGTGTGGGATTTGTTCAGCTTTCAGGTTGTCCTTTCCCATTACCATACCCACCCCCACTGCCAATCTAAAGATCTGACCTGGAAAATCTTTTTTTTAACCCCTGCTCTATTTCCCAAGTGCTTAGTACAGTGCTCTGCACGCAGTAAGCGCCCAATAAATACGATTGACTGACTCAACCCACTGCATCAGCGAGTTTCAGGTCTTGGTGACCAACTCTCCTCTCTGCAGGATCTTTAAGGATAAAATACTTATTGGTACTTACCTTTGCATCTTTCCCTGGGTGCTTTAGATGATTGTTCCTAACTCTCCTCCCTGCCATCCTTACCCCCCGTCCCCCACCCAGATCCCTGGCTAGGGCTGTGACCACTAATAATAATTATGTTGGTATTGGTTAAGCACTTATGTGCCAAGCACTGTCCTAAGCGCTGGGATAGATACAAGGTTATTAGGTTGTCCCACTTGGGGCTCACAGTCATGATCCCCATTTTACAAATGAGAGAACTGAGGCACAGAGAAGTGAAGTGACTTGCCCAAAGTCACCCAGCTGACAAGTGGCAGGGCTGGGATTAGAACCCGTGACCTCTGACTCCCAAGCCCGGGCTCTTTCCACCGAGCCACGCCACTTCTACTAGAAAGGCACTAGATCAATCAGCCGTATTTATTGAGCGCTTACTGTGTGCAGAGCACTGTACTGAGCGCTTGGGAAGTACAAGTTGGCAACATATACAGTCACCATCATCAATCGTATTTATTGAGCGCTTACTATGTGCAGAGCACTGTACTAAGCGCTTGGGAAGTACAAGTTGGCAACATATAGAGACGGTCCCTACCCAACAGTGGGCTCACAGTCACTAGACTGTTCAGTGGCTTTGGGGTTGGATGAGCAGTGAGTAGACTGGAAGATCTTTGTGGACAGGGAGTGTGTCTACCGACCTCGCTGTATTTTACTTTCCCAAGCGCTCAGTAGAGTGTTGTGCAGAGCACTGTACTAAGCGCTTGGGAAGTACAAGTTGGCAACATATAGAGACAGTCCCTACCCAACAGTGGGCTCACAGTCACTAGACTGTTCAGTGGCTTTGGGGTTGGATGAGCAGCGAGTAGACTGGAAGATCTTTGTGGACAGGGAGTGTGTCTACCGACCTCGTTGTATTTTACTTTCCCAAGCGCTCAGTAGAGTGTTCTGCACACAGTAAATCTTCAAAAAATACCATTGATGGAGTGACGAGCATGTGCTCCAATTTTGCATCCCTGCCTTCTCCAAGTGAGCCATCATCATCAATCGTATTTATTGCGCGCTTACTGTGTGCAGAGCACTGTACTAAGCGCTTGGGAAGTACAAATTGGCAACATATAGAGACAGTCCCTACCCAACAGTGGGCTCACAGTCTAAAAGGCCATGACTTTAGCCCTGGTCCACAGGCTGGTCAGCCTGGTCTGCTCCCTCGGCAGCTGGTCGACAAATTCATTTTCTCCCCAAAGGGGGTGAGACCGGCTGGCTTATAACCACATCCTTGAGAGACGCCTTAAAAGAGGCTGCTCTTCAGCCACCCCTCAACTTCATTAACCCCCTTTTGACTGGGCATGGCCTGCCACCAGGAAACTTGCCATCCCCACCCCGGCCCTTCCCGTGGGGTAGCTGTGAAATCCGTCCCTTAGGGAATCTGGTCTGGCCTTTGGGGAAACAAGGGTTTAGTTCCGAAATGTGGGGGCTGGATCCAGGGATTGCATCCAGTTTAAAAGTCGGGTCTTTGACGTTTCTCTGATCAAGACTAGTTGAAACGGGACGGAAAGGGGGCTGGCCTGGCTAGGAACCCAGGGGTGGGGGTGGACCCAGGCCCACCCAAGACTGGCTTCCTGTACTTCCTAGCAGGACGGTCGTTTGAGCTCTTTTGCAGGGAGGAGTCCCGAAAACACCCGAGAGCGGACGGCTGGCAGGCCCGCGCATCTTCGGAGAATGTCGGTTTTGGTAAGCGATGCCCGTTTCTGTTTCAAACTCAGGTTCACCGATCCAGACGCGGCGGGGGTAGGCTGCCTACCTCAAGCGGGGAATGACGAATTCTACAGGAGCTCTTTTTCTAGGCAGATTCCGTTGCCCCTTAACTTGCAGACTTGAACGTGCTTTGGCTGAGCCTTTAGATTGGCTCAGCCCATTTTACAGGTGAGGTAACCGAGGCTCAGAGAAGTGAAGTGACTTGCCCAGGGTCACACAGCAGACGTGGCGGAGCCGGGATTCCAACCCGTGACCTCCGACTCCAAAGCCCATGCTCTTTCCGCTGAGCCACGCGGCTTAAATACCTCATTTTATTCATCTCCATTTGGACAACTGCTGGGAGTCTTCCAAATCTGGCCCCAGGTGGAAGGGGCTGGGTGGAGGTCACTGCTTGTACATATCTATTCTATTTATTTTATTTTGTTAGTATGTTTGGTTTTGTTCTCTGTCTCCCCCCTTTTAGACTGTGAGCCCACTGTTGGGTAGGGACTGTCTCTATACGTTGCCAATTTGTACTTCCCAAGCGCTTAGTACAGTGCTCTGCACATAGTAAGCGCTCAATAAATACGATTGGTGATGATGATGATTGGCAAACCCAGGAGTTTCCAGGCCTATACCCACACCCTTCTCCAGCCAAGTTATTAGGTAAGGGAAAACGTTAGCCTGGGGACTCCTGTTATTAGGTAAGGGAAAAAGCCTGGGGAATCCTTTCCTTTTATCAATTCCTGGAATTCCCCTTCTCCCTTCATTGTTCGATTTTTATAATGCTTCTGGGTGTCAGGGCTCAGTTGGAATTGGGCTGAGAATCACCCTCCGCACCCTAACTCAGATCTGCGAGGTTTGTCTGATTCAGGCTCTCAGCCTCTCTGAAGGAAGAGGCAACTTCTTCATCATCGATCGTATTTATTGGGCGCTTACTGTGTGCAGAGCACTGTACTAAGCGCTTAATAATAATGGCATTTATTAAGCACTTACTATGTGCAAAGCACTGTTCGAAGCGCTGGGGAGGTTACAAGGTGATGAGGTTGTCCCACGGGGGGCTCACGGTCTAATCCCCATTTTACAGATGAGGTAACTGAGGCACAGAGAAGTTAAGTGACTTGCCCAAAGTCACACAGCTGACAATTGGTGGAGCCGGGATTTGAACCCATGACCTCTGACTCCAAAGCCCGGGCTCTTTTCCATTGAGCCACGCTGCTTCATTTTCTTCCTTTTACTCTGAAACCTCAGCTGACATTTTCTGCCTTCCAGAGCACCACGCTCTTAAGTAACAGTTGCTTCAAGGAAAATGAGTTTCCCTATCTGCTGCTTCCATCTCTCTCTCTCACTGGAAAATTAGACCAGAAGGGATCGGTCCCAACAACCTAATTCCTGAAAAGCCAGCAGATTTCCAGCCCTGATAGTGGTATTCTAAATATCTCCACTTCCTCAAGACCAATATATGTGGCCAACCTGTACAAATCTTTCATACATTCTCTCTGTTACATGCAAAATGTAACAAACTCAAGCCACTCAAATATTTAAATCCACTTTGAGAAAGAAATTTTCTCCTTAAAATTTGCCTGATTTAGCTCTTGTTTCATGGGGGTAATCCCTCAACACAAAAGTTTTGAGCTAATGATAACGTGCAATCTGTACCCATTCAGTAGCTGCAGGGAAAATTTGGAATATTCTCCAAATTCGTATTGTACTCTCCCAAGTGTTCAGTGAACACCATTGCTCAGTGAGAAGCAGCGTGGCTCGGTGAAAAGAGCACGGGCTTTGGAGTCAGAGGTCATGGGTTCGAATCCCGACTCCACCACATGACGGCTGTGTGATCTTGGGCAAGTCGCTTAACTTCTCTGAGCCTCAGTTACCTCAACCTGTAAAATGGGGATTGATTGTGAGCCCCACATGGGGCAACTTGATCACCTTGTATCCCCCCCAGCGCTTAGAACAGTGCTCTGCACATAGTAAGCACTTAACGAATGACATCATTACTATTACCATTGATTGATACTGAACATCTCTTTAGTTGCAGACTGGTTTTGCATCTTAAATCATAGATGCAGTTCTGAGAAAAATGGCCTGTCCCGTCATTATAGTCCCAGTCTCACACAAGGTGTGATTTTAGTGGTCTAGAATTAAGATAGCTCCTTAAATAGACTCCTGGTATCCACTACTCTGTTTGGATCACGGAGAGGTGGGAATTGGGGGATTCTGCTGATGTAAAGCCTTGCGGATAAATTGGAACAGAAATGTTTTAGCATTCAACGGCAGCCCTCTGTCACCTTCTCCCTTCTGGAACACACGGTGCTTTCTTCGTAGAAGTTTTTGCCCCAGGCCTCCTTTTAAACAAGCCCCTTTAAAGGAGCTAGAAGTTTTGCTCAGTTCCACTCTTGAAAGGGACACAGTAAACTCCTGGAATTGGGATTCACTTGGAATATTAGCAGAAAAAGTCAATTATAGACTGGTGGTCACCCTAGCACTCCTGGGTGATGCTCTGCTCCAGGACCGCGTAACACCTGGGCCCTTGTCCCAGTTTTTAACATTTCTCCTTAATTTCCATGTTTTGGGATGGATTTTTTTTTTTTTTTTTTTGGTCCTGGCATTGTGTATGCTTTAGAGTCACAGGGGGAATTTAGTGTAGTGCTTGACTCAGAGGGGTTTGAGTGCTGCAGCATATCTTCTTTCGACCCGCAGGCAGAAACTTTTCCCGGAGTTCTCATGGCTCACCTCAGACACAGAGTAAAGAATTTTCGATTCTGCGGGAAAAGGAGCGCCGTTCTGTTTCCTGCTTTCCGATCAGGTTATATTCAATCGGCTTCAAAGATACAAACTTCATAAACTGAGCATAGACGGACCTCCATTCAGGCTCCAGATAGGAGGAGAGAGAAAAGCTTGAGTTGCATTGCCAAAGCTCTGGACCAATCATCTGTTCTAAAATGAATAAAAAACAAACTGTAGGAACGTGAGCAGCAGTCTCTTCTCTTCTCTTTTTTTAGTAGGTCCTTTATTTGCTAAACACTTTTTGGTTGAAATTCCTTCTGGGGAGCTCCTTTTCTTCATTTGTATTTTTTGGTGGAAACTGCCATTTTTCAGTGCAGGTTTTTTAATAGTATTTAAGCGTTTACTGTGTGTCAGGCACTATAACTAACCGCTGGGGAAGGTAAAAGTTAATCAGGTTGGACAACGGTTCATGTTAGGACATCATCATCATCATCATCATCATCATCATCAATCGTATTTATTGAGCACTTACTATGTGCAGAGCATTGTACTAAGCGCTTGGGAAGTACAAATTGGCAACATATAGAGACAGTCCCTACCCAACATCAATCGTATTTATTAAGTGCTTACTATGTGCAGAGCACTGTACTAAGCGCTTGGGAAGTACAAATTGGCAACATATAGAGACAGTCCCTACCCAACAGTGGGCTCACAGTCTAAAAGGGGGCTCACAGTCTTAATCCCAGTTTTGCAGATGAGATAACAAGCACAGAGAAGTGAAATGACTTGCCTAAGGTCACACTGCGGAGCTAGCAGAGTGGCAGAACTGGGCTAAGAATAGATCCCAGTTTCTCTGACTCATTGATGGCGTCTTGGATGTGTAGAATTTTCCAGGACAGTCAGGATTTTTTTTATTCCATCATCCCCACTAAACCGCTAATGACCAAAAGTGGTTTAGAGAAGCAGCGTGGCTCAGTGAAGAGGTCATGGGTTCAAATCCCGGCTCCGCCAATTGTCAGCTGTGTGACTTCGGGCAAGTCACTTCTCTGGGCCTCAGTTACCTCATCTGTAAAATGGGGATGAAGAATGTGAGCCCCCCCGTGGGACAATCTGATTACCTTGTAACCTCCCCAGTGCTTAGAACAGTGCTTTGCACATACTAAGCGCTTAATAAATGCCATCATTATTATTATTATTATTATAAAAGCCTCTGACCAGTCTTACTTTGATGACCCTTTCCTAAAGTAGATGGGCCTTCAAGATAACAAAATGTATACCAACATTTCAAAAAAAAAAACCAAACAGTTCTTTTGCAGTTTATATTTACTATTTGAACCTATGGGCTAGCAAAGATGTTCACCAGCTGTTCCCCGGTGTTAAGAATGCTGTTATTCATTCAGTTGTATTTATTGAGCACTTACTGTGTGCAGAGCACTGTACTAAGCGCTTGTTATAGTGAATGTGTCCCAAAGAAATTTAATCAGTTGGACTTCCCAGTTTTATTAAAATTGGTACTTGCAGCCTCAAATTTGGGGAAGTTTAGAGAAGCAGCGTGGCTCAGTGGAAAGAGCACAGGCTTGGGAGTCAGAGGTCATGGGTTCTAATCCCGACTCTGCCCTTGTCAGCTGTGTGACTTTGGGCAAGTCACTTCTGTGGGCCTCAGTTACCTCATCTGGAAAATGGGGATTAAGACTGTGAGCCCCATAGGGGACAACCTCATCACCTTGTATCCCCCCAGCGCTTCAAACAGTGCTTGGCACATAGTAAGCGCTTAACAAATGCCGTTATTATTATTATTATTATTCCCAGACCTTTGCTAATATTTCAGGCCGTGTTTACATTTGTGTGGCGATTGCCTGAGATTTGAACTCCTTAAAAATACTCGGCCTAGCGTCTTACCTTTTCTGCAGTCTTAATTCTTATTTGAAATTCTAGTTTATTCACTGGGTCACCAACCCTTGATTGTCGGATTGAAACAGGAGTTACATCAGTTGAGCTGCAGAGTCCTCAAAAGGCCTTAATTAAGCACTAATCAACCTCAGACTATAGCGTGACTGCCTTGAGCTTTCTTCCCTTCTGCTCTCTGGTGGAATCAAAATAGCCAAAGGGAGCCAGCGGCATCCGGTATTCTCTGGGATGAGTCCGGCTAACTTGGATTTAGTGAACCGTTAGCTAATAATAGCAACAATGTGAGTTTGTGGATAGGTGCGGCCCCGGGCATTTGGATTTCCTCCCATGACCCTGAAACCCTCTCGCCAAGTAATTATTTTCTCAGACACGGAGAACCGCTCGACAAGCCTACATGCACAGTAGACAGCATGCAGGCCAGGAGCAGGGCAGCTTAATCAATCAGTCGTATTTATTGAGCGCTTACTGTGTGCAGAGCACTGGACTAAGCGCTTGGGAAGTACAAGTTGGCAACATATAGAGACACGTAAATCCTCATTTCTCCAATAGAGTCAGCCAGTTGCATTTATTGAGCGCTTACTGTGTGTAGAGCACTGTACTAAGCACTTGGGAGAGTACAATACAACAAAATAAGACATTCCCTGCCCACAATGACCTTATAATCTAGATGGGGAGATAGGCATCAGTATAAATAAGGAAATTACAGATAGACCTCTGACCTGGCTTAACTATTAATAATAATAATAATGACATTTATTAAGCGCTTACTATGTGCAAAGCACTGTTCTAAGCGCTGGGGAGTTTACAAGGTGATCAGGTTGTCCCACGCGGGGCTCACGGTCTTAATCCCCATTTTACAGATGAGGTAACTGAGGCCCAGAGAAGTTAAGTGACTTGCCCAAAGTCACACAGCCGACAAGTGGCGGAGCCGGGATTTGAACCCATGACCTCTGACTCCAAAGCCCGGGCCCTTTCCACAGAGCCACGCTGCTTCCGCTGCTTCACCTATTCAGTTTATCCAGGCCACAACACTACTGCCAGATAACCACAGGCAGACAGAACGTGCTTTTGAGTTCCTGAGAAGAAAGAGTTTGTTTCCAGGCAGGTGAGACCCTCTAGCCAAGGGGGTGTGTGCCTTTGCCTGCAGCAAAGTCCCTCTTTTCCCCCAAGCCTCAATCAGTGAGGGTATTTGAACCCTTGGCGTAGGCTGCGAACATTCACCAAGGAGCTCGGAGACTGCGGACTACCTCATTCGTTGGTCCTTTCTTCACGAGAGGTCCGTGGCCTTTCCACTCATGCCATTTCTGGGCGACAGGTGATTGCGCCTCATCTTAAAGCTCTTTACCAACTCATTGTGTGGGTGGGAGGATAACGAAATGGGGGAGGAAAGGTGTGGCCCATCTCTCCGTACAGTCCACAGGGGAAAATGGAATTTGAGGAGATTGACAAGCTCTCCCCTTTCCAAGAAAACTGCCTTTCCTGAAGGTTGGAATTTGGATCTTGTGATTTGACATCGGCCCCGTGACGATAATCCCTGTGCCTGAAAAGCAAATTGACCTCCATGCCTTTCTCCCTGGTTTAAAACCCCACTGCAGGCTATTAAAGGTGAGAAGTCAGAGCAGTTTTATTAGGGCTCTGAAACAGAATCCCCCACGGTAACCGTAGGCGCTACCTGTTGCGGAAATTTTCAAAATGAGCACCGGTTCCGAACCTCAGGCTTGGTGGAGGCTTTTGAGGGGGTGATTTTACAGTCTGCCCTCCATTTCTGTGACTAGAAGCAGCAGTTCGTTGCCTCTGTAGGGTGTTGTTAGCCTTCTCCCCTGCTTTGTAAGATGAACACGCTATCTAGAAAAGTGACAAAGTGTTCTGGGTGCTTTGCAGTAAGAGAGCCACCAAAAGCTGCTTCCTCACACTGAGTTGGAGGGGTCCGCGGCAAGTTGGCCGGGTAACGGCATCGTGTGCGACATCGGCATCCTGAGTGAAGGTTGTGAGTTCAAAGCAGAGGGACTTAAACTGGCGCTCAGGGCTTCAGCCATTAGACTAGGTCTCCTTTTTATCTTTTTTTGGAAGGGTCCTCTGGGAAGAAATAAGGAAAAAGAGCTCCTCTAGGTTCTTTGAGATGTCAAATTCTCCCTAGGGCAGCTGCTGCCTGCCCCTGTCTAGATTGATGGATCTAAGTTACAGGAACCTAAGGTAAGGCTGTTTGTAAATAAAATCCCTTCCAAGAAAAAAAAAGTTGGATTCTGTATAGCAAGAAAATTGCAAGTTGGTTGATCAGCCTGGTTGAGGCTCCACAAGGATGTGGTTTCAGACCTTACTGGCTCTGATTGTAGCCCTGACAGATCTCAAGCACGAGAACGTTATATCTGGCATACGTTAAGCTTGGAAATCTGTGAACAGTACTCTTAAAATAATTACTTTTGCAGTGTTCCTACATTGTCTATCCACATTTAAAAATTCCTACTGAGTGGGGTTGTAAACTATTCAGTGACCAAAATAACCTGTAAATGCAAATGAACTGTAGTGCTTTTTTCTATGTAGGAGACTAACCGTTTGGGCTTTCGTAAATTAACCCTTTAGCCGAGGAAATTGAATACTGATGTGACTAACTTCAATGATGCCCTCCTCCTCCAACCTTCCCAGGTTGGCTTAAATTACTGACTGCTCTTTTTTCCCATTCTCTCCCTGCTGTTGCAGGGGTTTGAATTTCTGCTCCTTGGATTAATTAAATTTCCACAAATGCCCCTTCCCCTCTCTCCCTCCCCTCCACTTCCACCCTGTGTTTTCATAACCAAGCGGGCACACCTCTCTCTCACTGTGATGTCACTGCTAGGTTTTAGCATTGCTCTATGTGCTCTGCACATAGTAAGCGCTCAAGAAATACGATTGATGATCCCGATCCCTGCCCTCCTTTCCTTGCTCCTAGCATCCGGCTTTCAGGTGCGGCTAATTAGGGAACCGAGGACAGAAAACAGCTCCTTTAAGGCGCTTTAACCGAATGCCGCGGGGGCTCCTCTTCCTACAAATGCCAGTCCGGTTGTCCAAGCAAAGGAAAACGGGCACGATCTGAGAACCCGGCAATGATGTATTTCCTCCTGAGGTGGAAGTTCCTCCCCCCCACATAGGGATTCACAAGTCAAACGTGCTCTTTCAGCTTTCCACCAAGCCACTCGAGTGTGAAAGAGGTCATTTGTTTCCTAAGGAGAGAAAGCTACCCTCTCTCCCTGCTGGCAACAGCCCCCCTTGTATTAAAACCGTACAGCCACTTGATCTCAATTCCCTCTCATTCGGGAATTGTGTCTGTAAAGGGGCCGGCACGGGAAGTTGTCGCTGTGGTCAGGACTGGGGTAGGGCTTTAACGTGGTGCAAATAAAGCGGGTCAAATATAATGCTTTCCACCCAAACCTGCCGATCGATCCCGGTGCTGGAAACGACTGAAGTGTTACTTTGCTTTAACAGTCAGGTACTTTTGCTGGATTAATGCAGATTGCTTTGTTTGCAGGGTGTATTGTCATCCCCAAACCAGGCCAGTGCTCCAAGTGGAACTGTAGTATAGCCATCCCACTCGCGCTGGGCTGAAAGTTGGCCAGCAGATGAAGTAATGACAGTGGAACCGGGAGTCCTTCAGCCACAGAGCGTCACAAATTCTAAACTGGCCGACCGCCAATCTGGGAATCAGAGCCCTGATATTATCAGAAGAATGATGTAATAATCGGTCTGTATTCAGTGCTGACTTCTGAGCTGTTCACCCAAGAAGAGTTTCCCTTTTTTTAAAAAAAAAAAACGCTTCTCTCGGTGTTGCAGTGAAATTAAGAAACCGTGTTTCTTCATTTTTTACCGAGTTCAATGTAAAAACAGAAACACACCTATATATAGTGTAAAAATAAAGTATGTTGAACAAAACCTCCCACACGAAGTTCAATTGCTCCAAAATAGCCCTTCGCTCCGGTATGTTTTGCACTGATTTTTTTTTTTACCTGAGGTGGTTGGAAGACAGCCTGGAACGCACTTCTGGAGACGGTCATTACTTTTTTGACTTAAAACCTGTAGATCAGGAAGATGGATGCTGCAATCATAGATTTATAAAAGAAAAATTATTTGCACTTAAATAGTTTCAACGCTAGTAGAAAATTACTTTAAATATGGGTGTACAGACTCCCGGAAAAGCTATGTTGTGGAGAAAAAGATATCCTTTGTATCTATTAAACATTTATTTTAATATTGTTCTTTCCAATTGCAATCAGCTCTGTATTATATGTATATATAATGTAACTCAGTGATCGGGGAAAATGGAAATTTCACTAGTGATTTTCATCGTCATTTAAGAAAGCGATATTTCTAATTCAGAAAAACGTTAATATTAAACTATCTTGAATATGCAGTTTGTTTACTTTGTTTAAATTGGCTCAGTTTTGATGTAATTAGTCTTTTGTTGAATTAAATATTTGGTACAGAACAATTTTATTCCTTGTACACCACATTCCTTTGTCCTCCAACTCAAGAATACGAGATTTATCGTGGCTAATGAATGAAAGATCATATTCTGAATTTACCTCCAATTTTCAGCATGCTGAGACCCAATCTGTGAAAAACAAATCAACATTCCCGCTGGGTGAGTCCATACTCCGTTCCTGGTGAGGCAATGAGGGGATAATGGGGAAAAATGCTCATTTTCCCCCTTATAAAGTAACAAGACAACTGTATATAATTATCATAGGCCAAAACCAAACCAACCTGCTTTTTGCTTAACTATATAACTTTGTTCTGTGTGCTCTAAAATTGGAAAGAAAATGTGTTTGGTAAATTTATTTTGGGGAACAGTTGTAACTAAAAATAGACACGCAATATAATTGAGGATTTTTTTTAAAAAAAAGCTATGGATGGTTTTGATGGGAAAACATAAGGTGAGCTTTTTTCTACTTTAGGTGAAGCCACTTGACAAATTATTTTCATGCAGTCTTCTCCCCAAAACTAGCCCCTTCCATTTATATAATTTCTATAGCTTAATCAAATGTCCAGAACTCAAGCAGACCCCTGTTTCTCCAGAAATCAATCACCCAATTGGGTGTCTCTTGTGATGATCTAAAACATGGAGCAGTAATTCAAAATAATTTAATTAAGCAGCATTGCCTAGTGGAAAGAGCATGGGCCTGGGAATCAGGGGACCTGGGTTCTAATCCCCACTCTGCCACTGGTCTGCTGTGTGACCTTGGGCAAGTCACTTCACTTCCTTGTAATAATAATAATAATGGTATTTATTAAGCGCTTACTATATGCAAAACACTGTTCTAAGTGCTGGGGAGGTTACAAGGTGATCAGGTTGTCCCACAGGGGGCTCCCAGTCTTCATCCCCATTTTACAGATGAGGGAACTGAGGCCCGGAGAAGTGAAGTGACTTGCCCAAAGTCACACAGCTGACAGTTGGCGGAGCAGGGACTTGAACCCATGACCTCTGACTCCAAAGCCCATGCTCTTTCCACTGAGCCACGCTGTACCTCAGTCACCTCATCTGGAAAATGGGGATTAAGACAGCCTCATACGGGATATTCTCTGTCCAAACTGATTATCTTGTGCCTACCCCAGTGGATAGTACAGTGCTTGGCCCATAGTAAACACTTATATAGCTAATACCATAAAGAAAAATTTGGAAAACTGTCCCACCTTTTTGGTCATTGGTGGGAGGGAGTTCCTGGTGATGATGATTGATGATGATGATGAGCAATGATAGAGGTTTCACCTAATGACTGGATTGCAGTTAAGAGTTGATAATTTCAGGCTTGACTAGGTTGAAATCAACGCTGAAACCTTTTTCAAAAGACGGGGAACGCCCCTTTCTCAGAGAGCAGCTTCAGTTACATCCCAGGTTTAGTGGGCCTGTCCAGTGATTTTTCACACGAAATGAATTCTAGGTTGCATTTTCCCCCCTTCAGGTAGGAAACGTCTTCATCATCATCATCATCAATCGTATTTATTGAGCGCTTACTATGTGCAGAGCACTGCACTAAGCGCTTGGGAAGTACAAACTGGCAACATATAGAGACAGTCCCTACCCAACAGTGGGCTCACAGTCTAAAAGGGGGGAGACAGAGAACAAAACCAAACATACTAACAAAATAAAATAAATAGAATAGATATGTACAAGTAAAATAGAGTAATAAATATGTACAAACATATATACATATATACAGGTGCTGTGGGGAAGGGAAGGAGGTAGGATGGGGGGGATGGAGAGGGGGACGAGGGGGAGAGGAAGGAAGGGGCTCAGTGTGGGAAGGCCTCCTGGAGGAGGTGAGCTCTCAGCAGGGCCTTGAAGGGAGGAAGAGAGCGAGCTTGGCGGATGGGCAGAGGGATTGGGGGCATTCCGGGCCCGGGGGATGACGTGGGCCGGGGGTCGATGGCGGGACAGGCGAGAGTGAGGTACGGTGAGGAGATTAGCGGCGGAGGAGCGGAGGCTGCGGGCTGGGCTGGAGAAGGAGAGAAGGGAGGTGAGGTAGGAGGGGGCGAGGGGATGGACAGCCTTGAAGCCCAGGGTGAGGAGTTTGTGCCTGATGCGCAGATTGATTGGTAGCCACTGGAGATTTTTGAGGAGGGGAGTAACATGCCCAGAGCGTCTTGGGGAAGAGAGGCTGCCTAGGCCAGACTTGTGACAGCATCGCTGAGAATATCTCTGGCCCCTGTCTGGGTGATCTCTGGTCCTATGCTTATAACTTTGTCCCCTGGAGCAGTTATCCCCTTCCCTGCCATTGTTGTCCTCTTCTGGCCTGCTGTCAATCGTATTTATTGAGTGTTCACTGTGTGCACAGCATTGAACTAAGCACTTGGGAGAATACAGTACAACAATAAACAGACACATTCCCTGCCTACAACAAGCTTATAGTCTATGGGGGAGACAGCCATTAAAATAAATTACACAGATGCTGTCTGTGTGTGACCAGTCCAAGTGTCAAAAAACCTGCCCAATTTCATTTATAGGCATTAGCCAAAGGCAACTCTTGGTTTTTTAGTTCTCTGTTCATAGGCCTGGCAACCTGTGAGCCCACTGTTGGGTAGGGACTGTCTCTATATGTTGCCAATTTGTACTTCCCAAGCGCTTAGTACAGTGCTCTGCACATAGTAAGCGCTCAATAAACACGATTGATGATGATGATGATTCAAAGTGAAAAACCCAACGCTCACTCGCGGCTGTTAACTTGAAGACCCGCCTTGTCGCAAAGGTCTGTATCCCGGTTCTTGCCCCCCAACCCACCCACTTATGCACATATCTGTAATTTATTTATTTTAATATCTGTCTCCCTCTCTAGACTGTAAGCTCATTGTGGGCAGGGAATGTGTCTGTTGATTGTTCTACTATACTCTCGCGCTTAGTACAGTGCTCTGCACCCAGTAAGCGCTCAGTAAATAGGATTGACTGACCCTTCTGTCCTCCCAGAAGGCAGTCAAATCCATTTCTTTGCAACTCACTTGGATTAAGTCGTCTTTGGCTAGTTGATGTTCTGGATGGGTGGTTTGGGCTTCGAGCCTTCTGTTCTCACAGCTCCTCTTGTAGCATTTTCCAGGAGCAGTATTCGTCCTCAGTGATTCACGTATGCCTGATCGCCTAAGTAGGACCAAAGAGAACAATTGGAGATTTTCTGGTAGTTCAGAGGTTTGTGGGGGAACGGAGTTAAGGAAGAGGAAGGAGGAAGAAGAAGAAGAGGAACATTTTCAAAATGTATTAATGGGCATCACACATGGATGAGAAAATATGCAAACGGCAAGATTTCCCACTTGGATTAGGTTTGCTTCTCTGAGATGTTTCAGTCTGTGTACTGAAAGGTCAATCAATCAATCAGTGGAATTTACTGAGTGCTTACTATGTGCCGGGCACTGTACTAAGCACTTGGGAGAGTACAGCGGAAAGAGCCCGGGCTTTGGAGTCAGAGGTCATGGGTTCAGATCCCGGCTCCACCACATCAGCTGTGTGACTTTGGGCAAGCCACTTCACTTCTCTGGGCCTCAGTTCCCTCATCTGTAAAATGGGGATGTAGACAGTGAGCCCCCCGTGGGACAACCTGATCACCTTGTTAACCTCCCCAGCGCTTAGAACAGTGCTTTGCACATAGTAAGCGCTTAATAAATGCTATTATTATTATTACTAGGCAAGTCACCTCACTTGTCAGTGCCAAAGTTCCCTCATCTGTAAAATGGGGATGTAGACTGTGAGCCCCCCGTGGAACAACCTGATCACCTTGTTAACCTCCCCAGCGCTTAGAACAGTGCTTTGCACATAGTAAGCGCTTAATAAATGCTATTATTATTATTGCCAGGCAAGTCACCTCACTTGTCAGTGCCTAAATTCCCTCATCTGTAAAATGGGGATTAAGACTGTGAGCCCCTTGTGGGACAGGGACTGTGTCCGACCTGATTAATTTGCATCTACCCCACATGTGCCTGGTACACACTCAGTGCTTAAATACCGTTAAAAAAAATTGCAGAAATGCTCCCTGCCCACAATGATCTTACAGTCTAGAGGGATGGCAGAGCAACCAGTTTTCCTTGCAGTCACTGGCCCGGCAAGGAGCCCCTCGGCTGTCAGCAGTTATTCCCCAGCTTATGGTAGCTCCTCTTGCACCCCAAACCCCTCTGACCAAGACCCACTTCTGGGGCCAGGACGAGAGTTAAGCGCTTAGTACAGTGCTCTGCACACAGTAAGCGCTCAATAAATACGATTGATGATGAGAGTGCAGGTGGCGCTGAGCAAACCACTAACTAGCACCATCATCGACTCCTCTGTGCAGGTTCACGGTCCTGAAAGGCAAGGACAGAGCCTTGTCCATATTCTCATCAACCCCCTTCCCTAGCTCAATAATAATCATAGCATTCGATAAACGCTTACTATGTGCCGGGCACTGTACTAAGCGCTGGGGTGGAGAAAATGAGGTTGGACACAGCCCCTGTCCCATATGGGGCTCTCAGTCTCGGTCCCCATTTTACAGATGAGGTAACTGAGGGAGGCCCGGAGAAGTGAGGTGACAATCAATCAATCAGTCGTATTTATTGAGCGCTTACTGTGTGCACAGCACTGGACTAAGCGCTTGGGAAGTACAAGTTGGCAACATACAGAGACAGTCCCTACCCAACAGTGCGTTCACAGTCTAGAAGGGGGAGACAGAGAACAAAGCAAAACATTAACAAAATAAAATAAATAGAATAGATATGTACAAGTAAAATAAGTAGAGTAATAAATACGTACAAACATATATACATATATACAGGTGCTGTGGGGAAGGGAAGGCGGTAAGGCTTGGGGGGGATGGAGAGGTGGAGGAGGGGGAGAGGAAGGAGGGGGCTCAGTCTGGGAAGGCCTCCTGGAGGAGGTGAGCTCTCAGTAGCACCTTGCTCAAGTGATTCACTAGTCAGGCCAAGAGTGGGGGAAGGGATTTCTCAATCAATCAATCAATCAATTTATTGAGCAATACTTTGTGCAGAGCACTGTACTAAGCACTTGGGAAGTACAAGTTGGCAACATACAGAGACAGTCCCTACCCACCAGTGGGCTCACAGTCTAGAAGGGGGAGACAGAGAACAGAACAAAACAAAGTAAATAGAATAGATATGTACAAGTAAAATAAATAAATGAGTAATAAATATGTACAAACGTATATACAGGTTAAGACTGTGAGCTCCACGTGGGATAACCAGATGGACCTTGTATCTACCCCAACACTTAGAACAGTGCTTGGCACATAGTAAGCACTTAACAAATACCACTGTTCTAAGCGCTTGGGAGAGAACAAAATAACAGGCACATTCCTGTTATTACCTGTATATATGTATATATATTTGTACATATTTATTACCCTATTTATTATTTATTTATTTGTTTATATTACTTGTACATATCTATTCTATTTATTTTATTTTGTTAGTATGTTTGGTTTTGTTCTCTGTCTCCCCCTTTTAGACTGTGAGCCCACTGTTGGGTAGGGACTGTCTCTAGATGTTGCCAACTTGGACTTCCCAAGCGCTTAGTACAGTGCTCTGCACACAGTAAGCGCTCAATAAATACGATTGATTGATTGATTGATTCCCTGGACCTAATGAGCTTATACAACCTTGCCGGGAAATCAAAAAGGGTACTGATATGCCTCGCAGAACACTGCAGAATTCTTTTTCCCCAGAGCTCTTCTGAGAGCTATTTTTTTTTATCATCATCAATCGTATTTATTGAGCGCTTACTATGTGCAGAGCACTGTACTAAGCGCTTGGGAAGTACAAATTGGCAACATATAGAGACAGTCCCTACCCAACAGTGGGCTCACAGTCTAAAAGGGGGAGACAGAGAACAAAACCAAACAGACTAACAAAATAAAATAAATAGAATAGATATGTACAAATAAAATAGAGTAATAAATATGTACAAACATATATACATAGTGACATTTTATGTCACCGTACTGAGTGCTGGGGTGGATACAAGCAAATCAGGTTGAACACGGTCCGTGACCCACGTGGGGCTCACGGTCTTAATCCCCATTTAACAGATGAGGGAACTGAGGCACAAAGAGGTGAAGTGGCTTGCCCAAGGTCAGAAACCAGACAAGCAGCGGAGCTGGGACTAGAAGCCAGGTCCGTCCGACTCCCAGGCTTGTGCTCTGCCCACTAGGCTTTGCTCTTTTTCCCAGTGTTTTCAGGTCATCATCACTCGTATTTATTGAGCGCTTACTGTGTGCAGAGCAGTGTACTAAGCGCTTGAAAATTATATTTTGTATCCATGGAAAAGGAATTCGCTGCGTGGGGAAACCCCACTGGATGTCGAGGCCAACGCCTTAACCACTCGGCCATCACAGCAGGTGAGGAACAGGTAAAAGCAGGTTCACCGGGGAAAGCTTTTTGACTCTCTCCACCTGTAAATTGGCGGCACGGTGGGAGTTCAACAAAACATACACTTCTCTCTACTTCCTGGAAGGGAGAAACTGGACATTTTTGGACGAGCAGAGAACCTTTCTGCACATTATGTCCTGCGTTGCTTTTAAGGACCCCCCTAGTGTCATAATAATAATAATAATGGCATTTATTAAGCGCTTACTATGTGCAAAGCCCTGTTCTAAGCGCTGGGGAGGTGACAAGGTGATCAGGTTGTCCCACGGGGGGCTCACAGTCCCCATCCCCATTATACAGATGAGGGAACTGAGGCCCAGAGATGTTTAGTGACTCGCCCAAAGTCACGCAGCTGACAGTTGGCGGAGCCGGGGCTTGAACCCATCACCTCTGACTCCAAAGCCCGGGGTCTTTTCCACTGAGCCACGCTGACCAACTTACTGTGTGCAGAGCACTGTACTAATCAATCAATCAATCGTATTTATTGAGCGCTTACTGTGTGCAGAGCACTGGACTAAGCTCTTGGGAAGTACAAGCTGGCAACATATAGAGACCGTCCCTACCCAACAGTGGGCTCACAGTCTAGAAGGGGGAGACAGAGAACAAAACCAAACATACAAACAAAATAAAATAAATAGAATAGATAGGTACAAGTAAAATAAATAAAGTAATAAATATGTACAAACATATATACATATATACAGGTGCTGTGGGGAAGGGAAAGTACTAAGTACTAAGCGCTTGGGAACATATAGAGCTGGGAACATACAGAGACAGTCCCCACCCAACAGCGGGCTCACAGTCTAGAAGGGGGAGACAGACAACATGAAGGAGTAAAGCTCTCCCCAAAATGAGCACTAGAAGAAATGGGGTCACTCAACTAGTATTTTCTCAGACTTTTTTCTTTAAATGGTATTTGTTAAGTGCTTACCATGTTCCAGGCACAGTACTAAGCCCTGGGGTAGATACAAGCTAATCAGGTTGGGCACAGTCCGTGTCCCACATGGGGCTTACAGTCTTCATCCTCAATCCAGCGCATAGAACAGTGCTTTGCACATAGTAAGCGCTTAACAAATGCCATTATTATTATTATTATTATTATTATTTCACAGTGACTTGCCCAAGGTCACACAGCAAACGAGTGGCAGAGCCGGGATTAGAACCCAGGCCCATGCTTTATCCATTAGGCCACGCTGCTTCCCATGGCAGGTTTCTTCCCTTCCCCACAGCACCTGTATATATGTTTGTACATATTTATTACTCTATTTATTTACTTATTTTACTTGTACCTATCTATTCTATTTATTTTGTTTTGTTAGTATGTTTGGTTTTGTTCTCTGTCTCCCCCTTCTAGACTGTGAGCCCACTGTTGGCCTCCTTCCCTTCCCCACAGCACCTGTATATATGTATATATATGCTTGTACATATTTATTACTCTATTTATTTATTTATTTTACTTGTACATATCTATTCTATTTATCTTATTTTGTTATTATGTTTGGTTTTGTCTCCCCCTTTTAGACTGTGAGCCCACTGTTGGGTAGGGACTGTCTCTATATGTTGCCAATTTGTCCTTCCCAAGCGCTTAGTCCAGTGCTCTGCACACAGTAAGCGCTCAATAAATACGATTGATGATGATGATGATGATAGGGACTGTCTCTATCTGTTGCCAGCTTGTCCTTCCCAAGCGCTTAGTCCAGTGCTCTGCACACAGTAAGCGCTCAATAAATATGATTGATTGATTGACTGACTGATTAAAGACCTACCGTGCCTGAAGAGTTTGGGAACCAAACTGCAGCAGTGCAGGGACAAAATGACTTTCCTTCCTGTCCTGCTGGGGCCGTGCCCAGCTCAGCCACACTAATTTTCCCAGGGACAAAAGCAGGAAAGCGGTTTCTGTTGCTGACACTTCGGGGTGCCTGAGTCGGGGGGTGATCATCATCATCAATCGTATTTATTGAGCGCTTACTGTGTGCAGAGGACTGTACTAAGCGCTTGGGAAGTACAAATTGGCCACATCTAGAGACAGTCCCTTCCCAACAGTGGGCTCACAGTCTAAAAGGGGAAGACAGAGAACAAAACCAAACATACTAACAAAATAAAATAAATAGAATAGATATGTACATGTAAAATAGAGTAATAAATATGTACAAACATATATACAGGTGCTGTGGGGAAGGGAAGGAGGTAAGAAGCGGGGGATGGAGAGGGGGACAAGGGGGAGAGGAAGGAAGGGGCTCAGTCTGGGAAGGCCTCCTGGAGGAGGTGAGCTCTCAGTAGGGCCTTGAAGGGAGGAAGAGAGCTAGCCTGGCGGATGGGCAGAGGGAGGCCATTCCAGGCCCGGGGGAAGGACGTGGGCCAGGGAGTCGATGGCAGGGACAGGCGAGAGCGAGGTACGGTGAGGAGGTTAGCGGCAGGAGGAGCGGAGGGTGCAGGGCTGGGCTGGAGAAGGAGAGAAGGGAGGTGAGGTAGGAGGGGGCGAGGGGATGGACAGCCTTGAAGCCCAGGGTGAGGAGTTTCTGCCTGATGCGCAGATTGATTGGTAGCCACTGGAGATGTCTGAGGAGGGGAGTAACATGCCCAGAGCGTTTCTGGACAAAGATAATCCAGGCAGCTCCCGTTTACCTTCTCCTCGTATGTTTTCTAACTCAGTTTGTAGCCTGGATCAGGCAGAAGAGCACTTTCCCCCCCCCATCTCCGTAGCACATCTCTAACGAGTCTCTATTTCCACTTGGGCTGGTCTACGGTTGCGTTGAGTCCTTTGCCTAAATCAATCAGCGGCATTCATTGAGTGCTTACTATTAGAGAAGCAGCATGGCTCGGTGGAAAGAGCCCGGGCTTTGGAGTCCGAGGTCATGGGTTCAAATCCCGGCTCCTCCACTTGTCAGCTGTGTGACCTTGGGCAAGTCACTTAACTCCTCTGGGCCTCAGTTACCTCAACTGTAAAATGGGGATTAAGGCTGTGAGCCCCCCTGTGGGACAACCTGATCACCTTGTCACCTCCCCAGCGCTTAGAACAGTGCCTTGCACATAGTAAGCGCTTAATAAATGCCATCGTTATTATTATGATTATTTGCAGAGCACTCTGCTAAGTGCTTGAAGCATGACTTTTAGACTGTGAGCCCACTGTTGGGTAGGGACTGTCTCTATGTGTTGCCAACTTGTACTTCCCAAGCGCTTAGTACAGTGCTCTGCACACAGTAAGCGCTCAATAAATGCGATTGATGATGATGATGACGCTAAACTTCATGACCTCCCCTATTCGTGCAGGGACTGCTAATCCCGTTATACTGTAAACTCCCAGGTTTAATACACCGCTTAATACAGTGCTCTGCATAAGGCAAGCGTTCAATAAATACCACTGATTGATTATTCTGTGGTTTCCCAGTGAGATCTAAAAAGGGCACCTCAGACGTCTGGCACCAATGTACTAGGGGCAGAATCCAGGCCAGGCAACAGGAAGCCCAAGCCCTAACAGACTGGGCATGGCCCGCCCCCCAAAACCAAGCGCTTAGTACAGTGCTCTGCACACAGTAAGCGCTCAATACGATTGAATGAATGAATGAATGAATGAATGAATGAATTTTCTCAGTCTCCTGCTAATGTTGAGACCCTTCAGTCCCAGGAGATCCCGGCTTCCAGGCCCCAGCCAGCAAAGGGGGCTGTGGCAACACTTCCCAAGCGCTTAGTACAGTGCTCTGCACACAGTAAGCGCTCAATAAATACGATTGAATGAATGAACACAGTCTAGTAGCTAGATCAAGGGCCCAGGTGTCAGAAGGACGTGGGTTCTAATTCCAGCTCCGTGCTGTGTGACCTTGGGCAAGTCACTTCACTTCTCTGGTCCTCAGTTCCCTCGTCTGTAAAATGGGGATGAAGACTGTGAGCCCCTTGTGGGACAGGGACTGTGTCCAACCTGATTAGCTTGTATCTACCCCAGTGCTTGAGACACAGTAGGCGCTTAACAAATACCGTCATTATTATATCATCTGCAGGAAGATTCCAGGCTTCCAGCAGCACCGCGATTCCACTCCCCCAAATAGGTCCGACCTGCCCAATCAATCAATCAATCAATCAATCAATCGCATTTATTGAGCGCTTACTATGTGCAGAGCACTGTACTAAGCGCTTGGGAAGCACAAATCGGCAACATCTAGAGACAGTCCCTACCCAACAGCGGGCTCACAGTCTAAAAGGGGGAGACAGAGAACAGAACCAAACATACCAACAAAATAAAATAAATAGGATAGAAATGTACAAGTAAAATAAATAAATAAATAAATAAATAGAGTAATAAATATGTACAACCATATCTACATATATACAGGTGCTGTGGGGAAGGGAAGGAGGTAAGATGGGGGGATGGAGAGGGGGACGAGGGGGAGAGGAAGGAAGGGGCTCAGTCTGGGAAGGCCTCCTGGAGGAGGTGAGCTCTCAGCAGGGCCAAGGGATTGCCCAAGGGATTGGCAGTCAGGTGAGCGTCAAGCCCAGGCAGGCTTGTGCCCATAAAAACTGCATTTTGGTTTTTGTGGGTGGGTATTTTTTTTAACGGTATTTAAGTGCCTACTATGAGCCAAGCACTGTACTAAGTGCTACGGTAGAGACTAGCTAAATGATGATGATGATGATGGCATTTGTTAAGCGCTTACTATGTGCAGAGCACTGTTCTACGCGCTGGGGGGGGATACAAGGTGATCGAGTTGTCCCACGTGGGGCTCACAGTCTTAATCCCCATTTTACAGATGAGGGAACTGAGGCTCAGAGAAGTCAAGTGACTTGCCTAAGGTCACACAGCAGACACGTGGTGGAGTCGGGATTCGAACCCATGACCTCTGACTCCAAAGCCCCGGCTCTTTCCACCGAGCCACGCTGCTTCTCTTAAGCACCTGACTGTGTCAGGTTGGACACAGTCCATGTCCCACATGGGCCTCATGGTCTTAATCCCCATTTTACAGATGAGGGGACTGAGCCACAGGCAAGTGAAGTGACTTACCCAAAGTGACACAGCAGACAAGGGGCGGAACTGAAATTAAGTTTTTCTGACTCCCAAGCCCGTGCTATGTCCACTAAGCCACACTTTTCCACCTAGGAGTAGAGTAATAGTAGTAGTAAAGTGTATTTTTTTTCTGGAAAGAGATCTCAGTGGAAAGAGCCCGGGCTTTGGAGTCAGAGGTCATGGGTTTGAATCCCGGCTCCGCCACTTGTCAGCTGTGGGACCTTGGGCAAGCCACTTCACTTCTCTGTGCCTCAGTTCCCTCATCTGTAAAATGGGATTAAGACTGTGAGCCCCACGTGGGACAACCTCATCACCTTGTATCCCCCCAGCGCTTAGGACAGTGCTTTGCACATAGTAAGCGCTTAATAAATGCCATTATTATTATTATTATTTCAGTTATTCTAGAAAAAACCATTTTCACAAAATATTTCAGTTATTAGTAACTGAGGACAGAGGACACAGACCTTAATCTGAAAGACTCCATGCCTCAAAGAAGCAAGAGGGTGCTTTTTGAGAGAAAACGACATTTTTCCACTTGTCTTCTCAGGCCAGCCTCGCACTGTTTACCCATGCTTGAGTCATGCCAATTCGACAGACTACAGCAGTTCAATCAATCAATCGTATTTATTGAGCGCTTACTGTGTGCAGAGCACTGGACTAAGCGCTTGGGAAGTACAAGTTGGCAACATAGTTTCATCTAGGCCACCTCAGGAACCCTGGAATGAGCACTCCGTCACGAGTGGCGATGTTTTGAGCCTTTTAACAACTCTCTTGGGCCTGTCTCCTCCATCTCGGCTGCTGCCTAGGAGCACAGCAGGAATGTGGTGGGCGGATGAGGGGGCCGAGTGGCTCTCTGCCTGATGAGTGGTTTCCTGAGCTAATCAAAGGTGCAAACAGTCCCAGTCCCAAACCAAATATGAACCCAAATGACCATCTTTCAACCCCTTTGTGCTCAGGTACCAACTGACAACCCCCCTTTTGTATGCCAGCTGATGAGTCTGGAAATGTTAGGGAATCCGCTGGAGGCAATGAACTGTTAACATGAATGCACGTCGGCATTGGTCCTATAATAATAATGATGATGGCATTTATTAAGCGCTTACTAGGTGCAAAGCACTGTTCTAAGCGCTGTGCCTGGGTGACAATTATGGAGCCTTGGGTAACAGGCAGAAGCCTATATAATAGGTTGTCACTTGGGAAAGAAATGGCAAAGGAATTAGACAACTCACTTAAGACATTCAGGCATTCAGTGATTTTAGACCACGCAGAAGCTTTAAATGCACAACAGTATTTAAGAGAAAGCAAGGTTTTCCCAATGAGAAGGTTAAGTAATAAAATAACAATAATAATAATGGTATTTATTAAGCACTTACTATGTGCCAAGAACTGTTCTAAGCTCTGGGGTACTTCCCAAGCGCTTAGTACAGTGCTCTGCACACAGTGAGCGCTCATAAATGTGATTGAATGAATGAATGAATACAAGGTAATCAGGTTGGATATAGTCCCTCACAGTCTTAATTCCTATTTGACAGATGAGGGAACTGAGGCCCAGAGAAGAGAAGTGACTTGCCCAAGGTCACACAGCAGACGTGGTGGAGCTGGGATTAGAACCCAGGCCTTTCTGACTCACAGCCCCGTGCTCTATCCACTAAGCCATGCCGCTTCTCTTATAAGACTATATATATATATATATATGAGCACCAGGAAGTTTTGAGAGCGTTGTTATTTCCATCATTTAGAAGTCTGGTTAATACCACTCAAGCTGGTAGTGAAATAACAGCCCTATATTTCAGATCATTCAAATCTCTCCCCTCCATCACTAGGAAGGGAGAGTGTGTCACTGAATTACAGTATTTGCTTCAACTTCAGCTTGCAATATCTCTTTCTTTAGCCTTGAACACTTACAGCAGAGAGGAGAGTTCCTGTTGGGAAGCTGAAAATTCTTGTGTGATCTGAACCAATTATAAGTCATTAGCCCGTACTCTAGAGTACCCAACCAGTCCTTTTTCCTAGGTGGCAAAGTCATATTTTAAAGCTTTTTCTTTTTAAGTTCTTTGAGGATAAAAAGCATGTATTTTACTGAGACTGTGAGCTCCATATGGGGCGGGGACTGCAAATGACCTGATTAACTTGTATCTATACCAGTACTTAATACATAGAAAGCGCTTAAATACCATGGCGAAGCAGCGTGGTCTAGTGGATAGAACACAGGCCTGGGTGTCAGAAGATCTGGTTTCTTAATCCCACTTGTCTGCTCTGTGAGCTTTTCATTCATTCATTCAATCGTATTTATTGAGCGCTTACTGTGTGCAGAGCACTATACTAAGCACTTGGGAAGTACAAGTTGGCAACATATAGAGACGGTCCCTACCCAACAACGGGCTCAGTCTAGAAGGGGGAGACAGACAACACAACAAAATATATTAACAAAATAAATAGAATAGTAAATATGTACAAGTAAAATAAATAGAGGAATAAATCTGTACAAACATATATACAGGTGCTGTGGGGAGGGGAAGGAGGTAAGGCGGGATGGGGAGGGGGAGAGGAAGGAGGGGGCTTAGTCTGGGAAGGCCTCCTGGAGGAGGTGAGCTCTCAGTAGGGCTTTGAAGGGAGGAAGAGAGCCAGCTTGGCGGATGGGCGGAGGGAGGGCATTCCAGGCCAGGGGGAGGACGTGGGCCGGGGGTCGCTGGCGGGACAGGAGAGAATGAGGCCCAGTGAGGAGGTTAGCAGCAGAGAAGCGGAGGGTGTGGGCTGGGCTGGAGAAGGAAAGGAGGGAGGTGAGGTAGGAGGGGGCGAGGTGATGGACAGCCTTGAAGCCCAGGGTGAGGAGTTTGCTTGAATTGTAGGTTGACAGGCAACAAACCAATGGAGATTTTTGAGGAGGGGAGTGATATGCCCAGAGAGTTTCTGCACAAAGATGATCCAGGCAGCAGTGTGAAGTATAGATTGAAGTGGGGAGAGACAAGAGGATGGGAGATCAGAGAGGAGGCCGATTCAGTAATCCAGTCGGGATGGGATGAGAGATTGAACCAGCAAGGTAGAGGTTTGGATGGAGAGGAAAGGGCGGATCTTGGCGATGTTGTGGAGGTGAGACTGGCAGTTTTTAGTGATGGATTGGATGTGGGGGGTGAACGAGAGAGCAGAGTCGGGGATCATCATCAACATCATCAATCGTATTTATTGAGCGCTTACTGTGTGCAGACCACTGTACTAAGCGCTTGGGAAGTACAAGTTGGCAACATATAGAGCTGGTCCCTACCCAACAGCGGGCTCACAGTCTAAAAGATGACACCAAGGTTGCGGGCTTGTGAAATGGGAAGGATGGTAGTGCCGTCAACAGTGATGGGAAAGTCAGGGAGAGGGCAGGGTTTGGGAGGGAAGACAAGGAGTTCAGTCTTGGACATGTTGAGCTTTAGATGGCGGGCAGACATCCAGATGGAGATGTCTTGAAGGCAGGAGGAGACACGAGCCTGAAGGGAGGGAGAGAGAGCAGGGGCAGAGATGGAGATCTGGGTGTCATCAGCGTAGCGATGATAGTTGAAGCCGTGGGAGCGAATGAGTTGCACGGGCAAGTTACTTCCCGTCTCTGTGCCTCAGTTACCTCATCGGTAAAATAGGAATGAAAACTATGAGCCCCATGTGGGACATGGATGGTACCCAACCTGATTAGTGTGTATCTACTCTTTATACAGTGCCTGGCACATAGTAAACGCTTAATACCATGGCAAGGCTGGGGGAGAAACCGACGGTGGACACTCACCAGCTGATTCTTCGGATCCTGTCTACTGGAACCGTTTGGTCCTCTCAGTCCAAGAGGCTTCACCCTGGCTCTTCAGGGAGGTCTTGCTCTTCCCAATACCGAGGCCCAGATATGGGTGGTAGAGATGGCCTGCATTCAGGCAGGGGAAGCGTCTTGCACTCTGCATCTCGTGGAGGAGCCGAACGAATAATAATCTCCTGCAGGACAAAGGCATTAGAGGAGGTGTTGTTATCTGCCATTCCACAATTCTAGGGAGAATTGTTTTCTTATGATATATATTAAGCACTTACTAGGTGCCAGGCTCTGGACTGATAGCGGGGGTAGATACAAGATAATCAGTTTGGACACATTCCACGTCCCACATAGGGCTCGCAGTATTAACCCCCACTTTGCAGATGAGGCAACTGAGGCACAGAGAAGTGAAGTGACTTGCCCAAGGTCACCCAGCAGTGGCAGAGCCAGAATTAGAACCCAAATCCTCTGATTCTCAGGCCCGTGTTCTAACCACTAGACCAGGCTGCTTCTCAGCATAGAGAGTTGTGGAGAATTCTCTCACACTCTTGCCCTGCCTACCTGCTGGGGATCATCATCATCATCATCATCATCATCAATCGTATTTATTGAGCGCTTACTATGTGCAGAGCACCGTACTAAGCGCTTGGGAAGTACAAATTGGCAACACATAGAGACAGTCCCTACCCAACAGTGGGCTCACAGTCTAAAAGGGGGAGACAGAGAACAAAACCAAACATACTAACAAAATAAAATAAATAGAATAGATATGTACAAATAAAATAGAGTAAAAAATATGTACAAACATATATACATATATACAGGTGCTGTGGGGAAGGGAAGGAGGTAAGATGGGGGGGATGGAGAGGGGAACGAGGGGGAGAGGAAGGAAGGGGCTCAGTCTGGGAAGGTCTCCTGGAGGAGGTGAGCTCTCAGCAGGGCCTTGAAGGGAGGAAGAGAGCTAGCTTGGATATCACCAGGCACAACGTATTGTTACGCTAACTTTGATCTGCTCTTTTCCCCAACCTGGGCTGGTTCACCCTTCCTTGGTGCCCCGTGTTTTGATGCCCAACTTAACGTGGGCACCAACTGGCATCACACCCTGCAGCCCAAAGCTCAGTTTTGCAAGAAGCTGGGAACCACCGATGTGCAACAGTCCACCGTGACAGTAATGAGAGGGTGGGACTAATTTCATGCCTCATTAGCTTTACTATGAGGCAACACCACCCAGGGGGATCCCATAGCAAGTCATACAAGTGGCACCACCTCTAGTTCGCCCTCCTTTCCGCTAGTTTGTCCATGCGATGTCACTGAGGACCACAGTGCGGGATGTTTCTTTCTCCTCCTGTTTTGGAAATGCAATTGGCCCCCCCTTATCCTCCAGGGGAACAACAGCAGCAGCTGGAGGCCATTTTCGCAGCAACAAATAAAAGGGGGAAATATTCTCACTTGTGCCTTTTATAGTCGTGAAGGATTTTGAAGAGCTTCCGGGCCTGCAGGAAGGACTGAGAGAAGGGAAGAGAGAAACACAGTGCTCGAGAGAACACATGAGTATGGACATATCTCATATATATTGATATATATGTGATATATGATATCATACATATATACACACACACATATATATATATGTGTGTGTGTGTATATATGTATGATATCATATATCACATATATATCTATATATATTTGAACCCACAACCTCTGACTCCAAAGCCCGGGCTCTTTCCACTGAGCCACTCTTTCTCTGATATATGTGATATATGTATGTGTGTGTATATATATATCACTCTGTGCCTCAGTTGCCTCATCTGCAAAATGGGGGTTAATACTGCAAGCCCTATGTGGGACATGGAATGTGTCCAAACTGATTATCTTGTATCTACCCCTGCTATTAGTCCAGAGCCTGGCACCTAGTAAGTGCTTAACAAATATCATAAGAAAACAATTCTCCCTAGAATTGTGGAATGGCAGAGAACACCACCTCCTCTAATGCCTTTGTCCTGCAGATATATACATATACACACATACATACATCACATATATCAGAGAAAGAGTGGCTCAGTGGAAAGAGCCTGGGCTTTGGAAACAGAGGTTGTGGGTTCAAATCCCAGCTCTGCCACTTGTCAGCTGTGTGACTTCAGGCAAGTCACTTAACTTCTCTGGGCCTCAGTTACCCCATCTGTAAAATGGAGATGAAGACTGTGAGCCCCCCCGCCCCCCCCGCCCCCCCCGTGGGACAACCTGATCACCTTGCAACCTCCCCAGCACTTAGAACAGTGCTTTGCACATAGTAAGCGCTTAACAAATGTCATCATTATCAATCGTATTTATTGAGCGCTTCCTGTGTGCAGAACACTGTACTAAGCGCTTGGGAAGTACAAGTTGGCAACATATAGAGACGGTCCCTACCCAACAGTGGGCTCACAGTCTAAAAGGGGGAGACAGAGAAGAAAACCAACCATACTAACAAAATAAAATAAATAGAATAGATATGTACAAGTAAAATAAATAGAGTAATAAATATGTACAAATATATATACATATATACAGGTGCTGTGGGGAAGGGAAGGAGGTAAAATGGGGGGATGGAGAGGGGGACGAGGGGGAGAGGAAAGAAGGGGCTCAGTCTGGGAAGGCCTCCTGGAGGAGGTGAGCTCTCAGTAGGGCCTTATTAATATCATTATATCTGCTGATGAGGGAACCCAGGCGAACACCGGCTTTTCCATTTCACTACTGGGTGGTGCTTGATTTTCTTAATAGATCTAAAGGGGAACTAGGGAGATCCATCAATCAACTGTATTTATTGAGTGCTTACTGTGTGCAGAGCACTGTACTAAGTGCTTGGGAGAGTACAATATGACAGAGATAGTAGACATGCTCCCTGCCCACAAGTAGCATCGCCTAGTGGATAGGGCCTGGGCGTCAGAGGGTCCTGGGTTCTAATCCCAGCTCTGCCTCTTGCCTGTGGTGTGAGCTTGGACAAATCACTTCACTTCTGTGTGCCTTAGATCCCTCATCTGTAGAATGGGGAATAAGAGTGTGAGCCCCATCTATCTGGAACAGTGACTGTGTCCAACCCAATTACTTCATGTCTACCCCAGCGCTTAGTACGGTGACTGGCGCACAGTAAGCGCTTAACAAATATCAGTTATTATTATTATTATGGAGCTTATAGTCTAAAGGGGGAGACAGACATTAATACAAATAAATTATGGATATGTACATGAGTGTCGTGGGGCTGAGGAGGTGGTGAATACGGAGTACAGATCCACGTGCAAGGGTGATGCAGAAGAGAGAGGAGTAAGGGAAGTGAAGAAGGCCTCTTGAAGGAGATGTAATTTTAATAAGGCTTTGAAGGTGGGCAGAGTGATGGTCTGTGGGATGTGAAGGGGAGAGGGAGCTCCTCCTCCTAGGGGAAAGAAGCCCAGGGGGGGGCCTGCCTGAGGCAGCTGGATCCCTGGATAAGGACCTTGGATGATAATCAATCATTGGATAAGCTGGATAAGGACCTTGGATGATAATCAATCAATCAATGGCACTTATCGAGTGCTTACTATGCGCGGAGCACTATACTAAGTGCTTGGGAGAGTACAATACAATAGAATTGGTAGACATGATTACCACCCTTTACAGTCTAATCCTTACAGCCGAAAAAGTTCTGTCCTAAGGAGTTTGTAAACTAGATTTTAAGGTGCCAGAGGGCAGGGACTATGTCTATGAACTCTAATGTGCTCTCCCATGTGCCCGGAAAAGGCGCTAAATGATCGAGTCTCCTTCCTCACCATGGTTCCAGAATTGTGAGCCTCCCAAAACCACATTTCCCCCCTCCTCTTCTCCATACACCCCTCCATTCTAAGGGCAGCAGACTGGGTGGGCAGGAGAGAGAGAGGAAGAAAGGATTGAGATCCTTCAAGGGGTGCTCCCCACCAGTCACCCAAATGCAGTACTTACAGAACGAAGAAGGGAGGATTCTTCTAAAGACTTTCTGAAGTGTGTCCTGCACCAACTTTGGGTGACAAACTGATCAGCGCTGGCACGGAAGCAGGAATCGCCCCAAGAAGGAGTGGAGTCTGGCCTGGGAGGTTCTCTGAGAGCTCTGGGGTAGGTGAGCGCCTCTTTAAAAACATCTCTGTGCTGACTTGGGGCAGCTCCCAGAGAGATGATCTGATGGGCCATTTACCTTTGGACAGTCGAGAAATACAAAAATTGTAAAAATGGAAGAGGAGATACGAGAAAGGAAATTATGTGATCTTCAAGCAGGCCATTCCTGCTGAGAAATGAATCGATCAATGCTTACTGGGTGCAGAACACTGCGCTACGTGCTTGGGAAAGTAGACCGCTGATGACCGAGAAATAACTGCAAAACCCTTGTTTTTGGCTATAATCTATGAAAATGAAGTGAAGGCCAGGTATTCACAACAGCTTCAACACAGGCAAGCAATTCTTACCCGAATGGCAAGGGTCCAGCAGAGGTGTACTACTGTACGTCCAAGGACAAAATGGGCAAGAGATTCTCTCACTGACGCCTTCAAAGATATAATATCTCACCATTTGCAGCATTGTCTTCGAACCCAAGGCCAGCTTCGTGTGATTCACCAACCTATATGTGGGTTGCTTTTAGAGGATTAGTAGTTCCGCTGGAAAGACTTTGAAATTTTTCCTTTAATATTGCAAATAAGCGAGTCAGTAACAGCCTTCCCAACCGTTATTCTGGGAGCACGCTACCAGGATTTCAGTGGATAATGGAGCAAAATCACAAGAAACAAAGGTGTGTGTCGGGAATGAAAAACACTTTGGAACATGGTTATAGCTGCTTATTTAATACAAATCAAATGTCTCCGATAGCATACTCGATAAAACCTTAACCAAAGGAACTTCAAATTAATCAAATACTAATGGTTACGTTCTATGATCATTTTAACACTTAGATACATACTGAGTTTATCAAAATTGCACAGAGATAAGTTCAATAAAATCGAGATAAAAATAAATAATAGAAATCCCTAATTTTTACCTATCTAGGCTTTTAATATAAAAACAAGTATAAAATCTCTCCCCCCACCGCCCACCAAAATCTCAACTCTGCTACAATGAAATAAAAACTCTAGAATTCAGTGTTTTTTGCAAATACATTGAAGTGGCAAAGACAGAGAGTATTTTTGGAGGGTCCAAATTCAAAGTGCATTTTGGATTTGCTAGGGGCGGTGTCTTCAAAAGCACTGGAGTCTCCGGGGAGGATTGCACTGCTAGCTGGGTGAGCCCGTGATCTTCTATTCGTCCTCAGGCGGTTCTTCTAGGCCCCTTTCAGGATGCATCATGGTAAAAAGTGCTTTGAATCTTCTGCTCCTAGAAGCCGCTCTGTTCCCATCAGTGACATGGATAATTTGGTTCTTTCACTCCCTCCGGGTCTTGTTCCCCCACCCAAAAACCTGATCAATACAGCAAACCCACTCAGTATTCTCCACCTTTCCGTCCTATCGTGGGCAAATGGAACTGCTTCATATTAGAGTTGAGGTCCTTCCGGGCTTCCATCTGTTAAAAAAAATTATGGACACGTTCATTTAGGGCTACTGTGCACCCTGAGGACAGGCTATTAAGCAAGTCCGAAATCCGCACCTTGCTGCTGGTCCCAATGCACTTCAGAGGCTTTAGTTTCGGCATCTTGCCATTGACTCCACAGCGGCTAAAAACTGAGCGTATTGAAGGGCTGGAGTAGGAAGTCAGTTTGGCTACCCCAGAAACATTAAGTTTTGGCAATTCCACTGGATAAGCTGGTCCCTGTCTTATTGGATGGTTCTCAGTTTGCTTCAGAGACTGCTTTAAAAAAAAATGAGAAGTTCAGTTTAAATTCCTGGGGATTTCATTTTTTTTTTCTAAATAAGAGAAATATGAAAAAGGCCCTCTATTCCCATTTTGATTTTTCGTGGATTCACACAGTTTAACTACAATGAACCGAGGCATTCCCAATGGCTGTTTCTCTTTGCTAGCTGGGCCCTAACTCTTTGCAAACCTTCTCCATCCCCCCTCAAGCAGCCACACGGCCAAAGCTTAGCAACTGCACGAGTGGCAGGCTGAGCCACCAGCTGGAGATCTGAGCGCTCGTCCCCCGGAGGAGTAGCTTCGGACATCTCACCTCCCTTTGGCCGAGAAAACCCCCCTCTAGCTCCTTATGTCTTCGACTGGTTCTGCAGCATGCACACAAGTCATTCTGTGACGTCGCTGCATCGCCTTGAGACAAGCAGTGCTTCCCATGACATCAGTCTGTTGCCCTGTTGTGCACATGCCCTCAAATCACGATGACGCATGCAACCTCTCGCGGGCGGTCCGCCTGAGAAGCACTTGCCCTGACTGCTCCCACAGCAGATGCCTCTCAACTAAGTGGCTCCATCTCACACCCTTCTGCCACCACCTTGATGGGGGCCAGAGAGCCTGCTTTGCCATCTTTGTGAAGGGTTCACATCGCTCCCCTGTCATCATGCCACAGCCTGAAGCGGTTACTTACCTCACTTACTGTCTGAAGCCGGCCCTGGGCCCTAAACAGAAAGAGGGTAACACAGTAACAGAGCAACTTGGCCTGGTGCACTGACCCCCATGTGGAGCAGTTTATTTGAGAGGAGCACTGCAATAAAGACCTGCTAAAGTTATTTCAAAACACAAAAATTACAACCTAGCTCAAGGCACAATGGTGCCGCAGAGCTTCTAATCCCTAGAATGGCATTCATTCATTCAATCGTATTTATCGAGCTTCCTGTGCACAGAGCACAGTACTAAGCAATTGGAAAGTACAGTTTGGCAACAGATAGAGACAATCCCTATCCAACAATGGGCTCACATTCAGACTCCACTACTTGGATGTTCCATTTCAACTTTCATTGTTACAGTTGGATCTGCAGCTAAAGACTCCTAAAGGACCTAAACAGATTAAAACTGTCTACAACCAGAGGCTGAGATCTGGCTTCCTGCTCCTGGGTGTGGGTCAATTTTCAATCAATCGTATTTATTGAGCACTGTGTGCAGAGCACTGTACTAGCTGCTTAGGAGCGTACAATATAACAGAGTTGGTAGACGTTGGTAGACACATTCCCTGCCCACGAGTTTACCATCTAGAGGGGGGAGACATTAATATAAATTACAGATATGTACATAAGTGCTGTGGGGCCTGGGGCGGGGGATAAGAGAAGCAAATCAGGGTGGCGCAGAAGGAAGTGGGAGAAGTTTCAAGTGGATTTCATCAGAACAAATTAAGAGAAGACTTGTGAATGATCACTAACACCAGAACCCAACCCCCTGGTAAGAATAGAGACACCCATGGGCCTCCAAATGAGGTAGATGGCAATCTCGTCCAAAAGAATAATGAATACTCCCCCCCTCTTTCCAAGAATTGTGAGGCGATTACTCTGATTACTTAATTCTCTCTAGGTAATAGTCAACTTCAGGTAGTCGGGCAGAGGAGCGGCTCATCAGTACTAATAAACTGCTCCATTTAAAATCCATCAGGCAGGGGGTACATTGGGCTCACCGAGTCAGCTTGTTACCTGTTTTCTGGCCTCCTTTGAATGTCGCCACATGGGACGAGCTGATTCTGGCCCCATCGTGTGTTCTGGCAGGTCTACTTTTCGGCTCATGGCAAGAAGCTGTTTCTCTCCTAACCTGCAGGGAATGGAAAATGGGCAGGAGAAGACATCAGAGCTGCAGAACAATGTCAGGGATCCAGAATAACTGGAACCAAGAGGCCTCCATTTCACGGATCTTTTGCATCCTTGCCTTTCACCTTGCCACCCGTTGGTTGGCTTAGGGTCTGAGGAAAACCCTCCAGCCTCCCTGCTTTCTCACTGTTGACTGGCTGGAAGTCAGTCTGGCCAGCAGACAGATGCCCCCACTTTTCGTCTCCCACCACACTCTGTCCTGGCTAGCTAGTCCAGGAGCAGGCTTGATGGCCACGGCTGGCCCCAATCGCTACCTTTCATTCATTCATTCAATCAATCGTATTTACTGAGCGCTTAATGTGTGCAGAGCACTGTACTAAGCACTTGGAAAGTACAGTTCAGCAACAGATGGAGGTAATCCCTACCCAACAACGGGCTCACAGTCTAGAAGGGGGGAGACAGACAACAAAACAACAGGAATCAATAGCATCAAAATTGATACACAGAATTATATATACACATCATTAATAACATTAATAGAATAATAAATATATACAAATATTCACAAGTGCTGTGGGGAGGGGAGGGGGTAGAGCAGAGGGAGGGAGTAGGGGTGATGGGGAGGAGGAGCAGAGGAAAAGGGGGGCTCAGTCTGGAAAGGCCTCCTGGAGGAGGTGAGCTCTCAGTAGGGCTTTGAAGGGGGGAAGAGAGCTAGCTTGGTGGATGGGCGGAGGGAGGGCATTGCAGCCTGGGGGGAGGACGTGGGCCAGGGGTCGACAGAGGGACAGGCGAGAACGAGGCACAGTGAGGAGGTTAGTGGCAGAGGAGCGGAGGGTGCGGGCTGGGCTGTAGAAGGAGAGAAGGGAGGTGAGGTAGAAGGGACAAGGTGATGGAGAACCTTGAAGCCAACAGTGAGGCGTTTTTGCTTGATACAAAAGTTGACAGGCAACCACTGGAGATTTTTGAGGAGGGGGGGGTGACATGCCCAGAGCATTTCTGTAGAAAGATAATCCGGGCAGCAGCGTGACGTAGAGACTGAAGTGGGGAGAGACAGGAGGATCTGAGGATCTTCTGGTAGGCAAGGCCGAGGAAGATGCTACTGCTCTGGATGTTTTGGCTGGTGATGGTAGCACAGACACCCCCAGAACCCAACTCATCTCTGCTCCAAGGGAGAAGGGGAGGAAGCTGTCGCTTGAGGCAGGTGTTGTGTCTAGACCAGCTAGAACAGAAGTGGTCAGACTGGAAACGTGTTTGGGAACAGACAGGAAACGTGGGTTTCCCTGCCTTCTTGTGGCTATGAAAGGGGAAGAGCCATGCCCATACCATCGTCCCTGGTTTGGATGGATGAGGTTGGGAAAATTGACGCTCGAGTGGACCACCAAAATACCATTTGATTTCTTGTCCTAATGATTGTGGTATTTGTTAAGTGCTTACTATATGCCACAGACTGTAGTAAGCACTGGAGAAGAGACAAGATAGCCTGGTCCCTCATGGGGCTCTCAGTCTAAAGTAGGAGGGAGCTCAGGTATTGAATCCCCATTTTGCAGACGAGGGAACTGAGGCCCAGAGAAGTTAAGTGACTTGCCCAAGGTCACACAGCAGGTACGTGGTCTGTGTCCCAGACCACAAGTGACTTGTCCCAGGTCTGTGCTCTTTCCACCAGACCACGCTGCTTGTCCTCAGAAGGTTTCGGTTAGATAAATTACTTGGACGGGATAACTAATGGAATATCTGCACAAGGATGAAGCATTTTTATTAGGAGGTTTTTCTGCCTCAGAGTCTGAGGACCAAATAACCAGCGAGAGGTTCCACAGAAATATATACCTAGATAATTAGGCAAGAAAAAAAAAAAGCTATGCTCATTTTAGTACAGCTTTTCCAACCCTACTCATGGTTTACCCGGACAGTCAGGGATAGAAGAAAGATGAGGCAGGGTGTGAGATGAGCAGCCAAGCAGGAAAGCTGTGTGGCCTGGTGGCTATAACTCGGGCCTGGAAGTCAGAAGGACTGGATTCAAATCCCGCTCAATGGTCACACAGCAAACAAGTGGCAGAGTCCTGTCCTTGTGGACAAGGATCATGTCTACCACCTCTGTTGTACTGCACAAGAAGCAACACGGTCCAGTGGAAAGAGCATGGGTGTGGGAATCAGAAGACCTGGTTTCTAATCGTGACTCCGCCACTTGTCTGTTGGGTGACCTTGGACAAGTCACTTCTCTGTGCTTCAGTTCCCCCATCTTCCAACGGGGATTCAATACCTGTTCTCCCTCTTACTTTGACTGTGTGCCCCATGTGGTACCTGATTATGATTTATCTACCCCAGTGCTTGGCCTACAAATACAATTGTATGAATACAAAGTACCACAATTATTTTTCCAATTTACTGCTGCCCAGCCCGTGGATTCTGCCCCAGCTGTCTCTGACTCTGAGCAGCACCACCTGCCTGGAGGAGCCCAGACTCAACCTGGAGCAGAGATGACATCAGCAAAGAACAGTCAACAGTGCTGTACTGAGAGCCAAATTCCCACCGCTCCGAAGTGCACGTAACATCGAGCTAATAATAATGATGATGGCATCTGTTAAGCGCTTACTGTGTGCAAAGCACTGCTCTAAGCGCTGGGGGGGGGATACAAGGTGATCAGGTTGTCCCACATGGGGCTCACAGTCTTAATCCCCATTTTCCAGATGAGGGAACTGAGGCCCAGAATTTAAGTGATTTCCCCGAAGTCACACAGCTGACAAGTGGCGGAACTGGAATTAGAACCCATGACCTCTGGCTCCCAAGCCCATTCTCTTTGCTCTGAGCCACGCTGATTCTCTTTCATGGGCCTCTGTGACATCAGCCGACCCTACCCCGCCGGCTCCAGCCGCAGCAACTCCAGCGTATCCCTGGAGACAGACACAGTTGGCTTCTCAAAGGACTCCCCAAATTCCAGGTTCAGTGAACTGTGCTTAGAAAAATCTTCAAGTTCAAAAGAACTAACTGGGGCCCAGCCTCTATCCTGTCCCGCCTTTAAAATGTAGATCCCTTTAGCTCCAATTCAATTAAACCCAATGTTTTTCCCCATGGGCAGAGTCAGAAGCAATCTCCTCAGAGTTTTGAAAGTCTGCTCTACTGGATTTCCGAGTCCCACTCAAATCCACTAAGGATGGTAGGGGCCTACCCACCTCTGTTCTCGGAAGCAGGAGTGCCGCAGTGCCTGCTTGGCACTGATTCTTTCGTCAGGATCGTATTCTACCATTGCGGATATGAGAGCGAGGCATTTCGGAGACAGATTGGACGTCAGCAGAGATATTCCTGATCCTTTTTTAAAGGGAAAATCAAAATTCACCGCTCTTGACCTGGGTTAAAAGTTCAAAGATAACATACAACTGTCATCTTTTAGAGTTACGCATCATAGTATCTGGCAGGTATCTCAATTACAGCTGAATCTGATTTAAATATGGCAAGATGTTTCTTCAGGGCTTTTAAAAAGTTAACTCTGTAGGAAAAGACTCTAGTGTCCAACCAAGATTAATACCATGTTTCTCAGGGGAAGAGGCAATGGGGAAGCAGCGTGGCCTAGGGGATAGAGCAGAGGCCTGAGAGTCAGAAGGACGCGGGTTCTAATCCCGATTCCACAACCTGTCTGCTGTGTGACCTTCGGCAAGTCACTCAACTTCTCTGTGCCTCAGTTCCCTCATCTTTAAGTGGGGATTAATACCGAGAGCCCCATGTGGGACATGGACTGTGTCCAACACGATTAGCCTGTATCCACCCCAGTGCTTAGTACAGTGCCTGGCACATAGTAAGCCCTTAACAAAGACAATTAGAAAAGAAAAAGTCTGGAGGAATAGGAGACTTTGACTTGGCTGGTTTGAGGGGAAGGAAGCGAAGGGGAAAAAAATGAATGACGAGAAGGTGGCGAGATGGTCTCCGAGAACTCTAGCAAAACGATGGTTGGTCCCAAAAACAGTCTCCCACCTGCCACAAAATCTCAGAATACACATACCTTGAAGAAAGTTGAGGACTGTAATGTTTCAGCTCAGGAATTTAGGCACCCCCTTCAAACATGCTGTGACCTCTGTTTCACCTTTTATAAACAAGAATAATCTCTAGCTACTGAAACAGCCACCCCAGGAAGAGCTTTGTAGCTTCAGAAGCTGCCTGGTGGACAGAAACAGTCCCCCTAAACTTAGGGGGTACCCTGCACCCTCACCACTACAATCCCCTTCTACAGCAGCCCAACTGCCAATCTGACCCAGGAAATAAACTCCTCTGTGGGGCAAGGGAGGAATTTTTTAAACATTTTAAACATGAGAACTTCAGCTAGGTAGAATGTTCTACCTAGGACCATTGCTCATATGGCCACTCAAATACAGACTGGTGAAGTGGAAATTTTGGGGGTGAACCTAGGAGTCACCCAATAGCTTCTGAGGGTGGGGCGAATTAAAATACGCAGGGCTGGTGGCTTCTCCTCCTTCGTTTGACCGAAGGGGAAATAGTCAGGGCCTAGCCACCTGGGGCAGAGCGATGCTACTGTAGACTTTAAGGTCATTAAGGGCAAAGACTGTGTCTGCTAATTCTGTTGTACCGTACTCTGCCAAGCGCCTGTACAGTGTTCTGCACATAGTAAGCACTCAATAAATACCACTGATTGATAGAAGATGACTCATTCTCTGCCTCGATATTTGCTCACATGTCCTAGCTAGATTACTGATATACATCATTACCATCTCTGGAAAATCATCCCTAGCTCTTATTCTGTTGGGCATTTCCAGCTCTCTTTGTAATTTATATTTGGAGAACGGCTTTCATCATTGGGCATCACTGTTCAAACAAAATTACTACTCCCTGCAAAGCCACTGAGGTCACCGTATAAACACAAATTACTACTCCTTGCAAAACGACCGAGGATACCTAGGTTGAAGATTTGTCCACAAGCCGCAGAGCAAATTGGTACAAAAACCCAGCCAGGGACCAGGTATTATAAATCTTCTGTGGGCCAAAAAACCCACCATCCTGAAAAATCAAACCTATCTATTTATTGCACAGTTATCTGGATCTCTGTTTAAAAACAAGAAGGGCCAAACCTACTTACTGTTTGAATTTAGTAAGCGTCTTCTGTGCAGGTGTGCCTATAATCTCATGGATTTTTGTGATTTGGTCCAGTTCATTAGCTCCAGGGAAGAGAGGGTGCAAGCTGAAAGAAGCGAAATGCGGCAAGGTGAGAAAACCGTTTGATTTTTCCTAAATAATAATTACTTGTTTAGTGATTACTCTGTGCCAAGCGCTGAAGTAGATACAAGTTAATCAGATTGGAGACAGTCACTGTCCTACATCGGGACACTGTCCTCATCCTACAGATGAGGTAATGAGGCACAGAAGAGTTAAGTGATTTGCCCAAAGTCACACAGCAGGCATGTGGTGGATCCTGGATTAGAACCCATGCCCTTCTGACTCCTGGGCCCGTGCTCTATCCACTAAGCCACGCTGCCTCTACTAAAACAACATCAAGGGAAACAAATGCTGACTGCTTTTTTTAATGGTATTTGCTAAGAGTTTATTATGTGCCAGGCTAAGTGCTGAGGAAGACACAAACTAATCAGGTTGGACACTGTCCATGTCCCACGTGGGGCTCACAGTCCAAATCCCCATCTTCACAGATGAGGAAACTGAGGCACACAGAAGTGAAGTGACCTGGCCATGGTGACAAAGCAGACCAGGAGCCGGAATTAGAACACAATCCTCTGAGTCCCAGACCCATGCTCTTTCCATCAGGCCACGCTGCTTCTCCCCATGATCACCCATGAATACCTTCCCAAATCTAATATATTTTAATAATTGCACCTGTATATATGTGTATATGTTTGTACATATTTATTACTCTATTTATTTATTTTACTTGTACATATCTATTCTATTTATTTTATTTTGTTAGTATGTTTGGGTTTTTTTTCCTCTGTCTCCCCCTTTTAGACCGTGAGCCCAATGTTGGGTAGGGACTGTCTCTGTATGTTGCCAATTTGTACTTCCCAAGCGCTTAGTACAGTGCTCTGCACATAGTAAGCGCTCAATAAATATGATTGATTGATTGATTACTCCATCCTCCTCAACATCCCAACTGTCTACAGACACCATGAACCACTCCTTCTTCTGAAAACACTGTGTAACCTAGGTTTACCCGACAATTCACTATCGGTTCTCCTCTTACTTCTCTTTCACCACCCTTCCTCTGTCTCCCTCAAGGCTCTGTTCTGGATTCCCTCTGCAATTTACACTCACTCCCTTATGGAGTTCATCTGCTTCAACTACCTCATCTACCCAGAAGACTTCCAATTCTACCCCCATTAGCCGTACATCTCTCCCCTGCTATTTCAAGTTCCTCCCTCAAGAACATCTCTAAATAGATGTCCAGCTGACACCCATTTAGAAGCAGCGTGGCTAGGTGGAAAGAGCCTGGGCTTCGGAGTCAGCGGTCGTGGGTTCTAATCCCGGCTCCGCCACTAGTCAGCTGCGTGACTTGGGCAAGTCATTTCACTTCTCTGTGCCTCAGTTACCTCATCTGTAAAATGGGGATTAAGACTGTGAGCCCCACGTGGGACAACAGGATTAACTTGTATGTACCCCAGCGCTTAGAACAGTGCTTGGCACATAGTAAGCGCTTAACAAATACCATAATTATTATTATTATCATTTCAAGAACAACAGTAAACTCTTCACCTTCCTTCCCAAATCCTCTCCTCCACCTAAATTTCCCATCACAGTTGACAACATCATCATCCTCCACGTCCCTGACGTCCACAGTCTTGGTACTGCATTCTCGTCAACCCCCATATTCAGCCTGTCACCCAATCTTGTCGTTCTTTCCTCCACAAGATTTCGAGGATCCGCCCCTTCGTGCCAGCCCAGGAGCCTGTCATATCCTGACTCGGCTCCTGCACCAACCTAGTTGATCTCCCCACCTTCGGTCTTCCAAATCCACACTTCACTCTGCTGGTCCAGACTTCTGAGCTCAGGTGTCATTCTGCGCCCATCGCTCCACTTCTCAAAAGGCTCCAATGACTGCCCATTCTTTTCCACAACCATCAAAAATAACTATTAGCTTTAAGGCCCTCAGTCAGGTCCCTTCTACCTATCTACCCACTCTCTTCTCCCACCACACTCCCCTTAAGCTAGGCTCCTCACTGGGACTCTTCATCGCTCCCACCACCGACCTATTGCTCACGCCCTCCCTCCTGCCTGGAACGCCCTCTTGCCTTTTTTTTATAGTATCTATTAAACGCTTACCATGTGTCAGGTACTCTACTAAGCGTTGGAATAGATACAAGCTTAACAGCATTGGGTTGAACATAGTCCATGTCCCACGTGGGGCTCAGAGTCTTAATTCCCATTTTACAGACAGGTAACTAAGGCACAGAAGTGAAGTGACTTGCTCAAGGTCACACAGCAGATAATTGGCAGAGCTGGGATTAGAACCCAGGTCCTTCTGACTCGCAGGCCCTTGCTCTACCCACTAGGCCATGCTCCTTCTCTTGGGGCTCCATTCCCCTTTACATCCAACAGATCTCCGCTTTCATCTCTTCAAAGCCCTTCTGAAATCACATCTCCAAATAATTTCTCATCTCCGCTCTTCATATTTCCCAACTATCACTTCCAATCACTAAGCACTGGGACTCACAACCCTCCGAGAGCTTATCCCGTTGTTGGGTAGGGACCGTCTCTATATGTTGCCGACTTGTACTTCCCAAGCGTTTAGTACAGTGCTCTCTGCACACAGGAAGTGCTCAATAAATACATTTGAATGAATAAATGTATGCATCTTTATACTCATTACTTCCTCCTATCTGTAACTGATTTTGGTGTCTGTTTTTTTCTCAGAATGTACGCTCCTTGAGGTCACGGACCACATTCACTAATTCTATTACATTCTCATCATCAATCGTATTTATTGAGCGCTTACTGTGTGCAAAGCACTGTACTAAGCGCTTGGGAAGTACAAGTTGGCAACATATAGAGACAGTCCCTACCCAACAGTGGGCTCACAGTCTAAAAGGGGGAGACAGAGAACAAAACCAAACATACTAACAAAATAAAATAAATAGAATAGATATGTACAAGTAAAATAAATAGAGTAATAAATATGTACAAGCATATATACATATATACAGGTTCTCCCTAGGGAGTGCTTACTACAATGCTCTGCACTCAACAAATATTTCTGGCTAATCAATCAATCATATTTACTGAACGCTTACTATGTGCCAAGCACTATACTAAGCATTTGGGAAAGTATAATAGAGTTGGAAGACATGTTCCCTGCCCACAATGAGCTTACAGCCTAGAGAATAATAATGGTGGTATTTGTTAAGAGCTTACTATGTGCCAAAGACTATGGTATTGATGATGACGACTGTGGTATTTGTTAAGCGATTACTATGTGCCAGGCACTGTATTAAGCGCTGGAATTGGTACAAGCAATCAAGTTAGACTTTTAGACTGTGAGCCCACTGTTGGGTAGGGACTGTCTCTATATGTTGCCAATTTGTACTTCCCAAGCGCTTAGTACAGTGCTCTGCACATAGTAAGCGCTCAATAAATACGATTGATGATGAAGTTAGACATAGTCCCATATATCCCATGTGGGGCTCACAGTCTCAATCCCCATTTTACAGATGAGGTAGGTAATTGAGGCCCAGAGAAGTGAAGTGATTTGCCCAAGGTCATACGGCAGACAACTGGCAGAGATGGGATTAGAACCCATGACCTTCTAACTCCCAGATCCATGCTCTATCCACTATAACAAAATCATATCAGACCCAGTCCCTCTCTCACACGGAGCTCACAAAATAAGTAGGAAGGAGAACAGGTCCTGAATCCCCATTTTATAGACTGATAGAAATTCAAGGAGATGGCAAAATGTAGTGTAACTTTGTCAAGCTTGTCCTCTACTACATTCACTCCTGGTTAACAGTGGTGGTTTTGTCACAAAAAGGTAGCCCAGCCCCATTTCTGGAAGGGCTGGTTGAACCAGGTGGGAAAATGCCTTGCACCATCACAGACCCTTGGGTTTATCCTGTTTCCTCAAGCAGCCAAATATTTCCAAAGCTCCCAGCTCTCCTCCGGGACAAACCTTCTGTGGGAAATGTCAGTTCTCTGGCCTGCCTCATCCTTCCACAGCAGCAACAAGACATTTATCAAATCAATCAGTGGCATTTACTGAGCACTGACTGCATGCAGACCACATACTAAGTCCTTGGGAAAGTACAACACAGAGTCGGTAGACATGGTCCCTGTCTACAAGGAGTTTACAGTCTACAGGATCTGCCCTTCGGGAGACTCCCCTCTCTCTCACCAAGGTGTGCACTCCGCTGAAAACTTTAATCTCAGTCCATCAGTCTGAGTTGTACTACAGAAAGCTGCAAACCCCAAGATTCATTTTGAGATTATCAACCCAGTTAGTTAATGCTAAATGCACTGGAGGAGGAGTTTCAGCAATTTTCTTGGGGGGAAAAAAACCTACTGCTGAACATTTTAAAATAAGAGGGTTTATTTTCCAGAAGATTTCTTTCTTGTGGCTTTCAGGACCCCCAGAGTTTCTGTTCACCTCCTCCCTACTACCTTCAAAACACTAGGCCAAAGAGTAGGCAAACCAGCAACTGAATTTCTTAATCTCTTAAACAGCGGCCTTTGAGTCACCTGCAGTTCTCTTCTTAGACTACTATCTGAAGCAACAAGAGATTGGGTTATAAATTAAATGCAAGTCTCCAGTCTATTGGGTTTGGCGGGAATATTCATGATTTGAACGACTTGTAGACAGATAACCCCCTACCGCCACCCTAACTCTGAAGAGGAAACATGGAATTTAAAATTGCTCCAGGTATCTTTAAGTAATAACCCTGAACCTAAAAACATATTCATAGACACACTGAGAAACCTCCTACATATGTCTGTTGGATTGGATTTTTTTTTCCTTTTCTGCACCCTAACCAAGAGAAAGTCGTCTTTCTTTAATATGCTACTAATAGCAGGATTTTCACCCTCTGAAAATTGTTTATGCCTTAAGCTATAATGTGGACTTCTGCTGAAAAGCAATGTTGGTTGCACTGGGGCTCGAGCCCAATATGCAAGATCGGAAACTAATTACGACTCTACTTTCTAATTCCAAAAAGTTCATTTTCCTAGCAAAATGTTTACAAAGGATTTAGCATTTCTGGAATTGCTTGAAGCCAGCTATTACCCAGATTCAATTATTAATTTATTCTGCTCAGAAAATCGACTCTGGGTTTTACAAGAGAAAGGAATGAAAAACAAATAAAAGCTTTGACTCATCCTGATTATTCATACAAGCAGGCCAATTTACACATGGCCAAAGGCCACGGGGCTTGAGAGGAATCTGGGCCAGACTGCCCAGGACTTGGCCATTCTATAAATCCCTTCTTCACAGAAGAGACTTCTTCGGGCCTCCTCTTGCTCTGTTTGTGGAAGGATAAGGCCAGAGTGGAAGAGTATGTGTGTTTAGGATTTCATTTTGTTGAAGAGGGGGAGACAAAAAACGACAGAGAAGCCGAGTGGCCTACCGGACAGAACTCGGGCCTGGGAGTTGGAGGGATCTGGGTACTAATCCCAGCTCTGCTGGGTGACCTTGGGCAAGTCACTTAACTTCCCTGTGCCTCGGTTACCTCATCTGTAAAATGGGGATTAAGACTGTGAGCCCCATGTGGGACAGGGACTGTGCCCAATCTGATTGGCTTCTATCTACCCCAGTGCTTAGTACAATGCCTGGCTCATTATAAGTTCTTACCAAATAATATAAGTGGCAGTGGGCGGGGGGAGATCACACTCAGAAATTCAACTGCACAAATACTAGGTCGGGCCTTGAAGGAGTAACCTGAAAATGGATGCTTGCTTTCCTCCCGTTATTACACGGGAGGATTTCAAGCATTTACTATTACAATGAATTATTTTGAAATACACTCGCGTTAGCAGTGTGGATCTTTTTAAGGTCATGTGTTCACGAAAAATCAGTAATTTAAAAAATATGAAGTAGGTAGGTCTGATGGACTCTGCCGTTCAAAGCGACAGCTTTCACTTATTAAATTAAAAAAAAAAAATGAAGTTAGCAATTACAGATTTCCAGAATAGCTCCTAAACTGAGAAGCTGTTATTATCAGGTGAAAGGAATGACAGCAAAAACCACAGGTCTCGGCTCTTCAGGGAATCAATATATTTTAAGGAAAATGTATTGGTTTTAACAAATGAATTTGGGATTAAGAGTTATCTAAATGTTCCCCAAATGCCTAGTATAGTGCTCTGTACTCAGCAGTGCTCAACAGATTCTATTATTAATAATGGTTGGTAATGACTATCAACCATTCAAATTTATTGAGGGCTTACTATGTGCAGAGCACTGTACTAAGAGCTTGGGAGCTTATAATACACCAGAATTAGCAAACACGTTCCCTGCCCATGATGAACTTATGGTCTAGAGGGGGAGATGACAGTAATATGAATAAAGAGGTCATTTATAATATATCATTTAAAGATATGTACATAAATGCTGAGGGGTTAAGGCAACTATCACAAGTTCAGAGGTCATAGATTGAAATGCATAGATGATGCAGAAGGGAGAGCGAGCAGTGGAAAATTTTCAAGGGTATACAGGGCCTTATGTTAATTGACTAACTTCTGTCAGAGAAGTTTCCAATATTACCCTGCAATTTCAAGGCCAATCTGAACCTACACGATGGAGAGAGGAAGCCAGATGACAGAGGAAAAACAGTTCCCAGCCTCATGAAGCAGAGGAAAGAGATGGAGTCCTAAGCATAGGAAAGGACTAAAAGGATTATGAAGCTAATTTTTTAAGAATCAGAGATGAATTCAATGTATTTGATATGTTAAGTCCGATCAGCCACAGTGTCCTTTAAAGCCCAAATTCTTAAGAATTGCCATTCTTCCATCTCAAGGCTAGATGGAAATTCTGCAGAAACAGTCTCCTTCAATCAAATTACCCAGAGAAACCTTATAACGAGCGACCTTGAAGGTCCAAAGAAGAAATAGTCTTGAATTGAAAGTTCCTACTGTCTAGAATCTTGGAGAGAATAGCAAGCAAATTTTAAACTTGGGTATGGTAAACCAAAACTTCCTTAAATTTCAAGTCACCTTAGCATGCCTGGGGTTGGATTATTCAGGCTGGAGATGATCAGACCATTTCCTCCTCCCACATTCTCACCCTGCTGCCCACCTGTATTTTATTTCTAGGCTCATTAAGCCTCCATCTGCTGGCTGAAGGGGAAAAGGAAGGAACGGAGAGAGGGGACAAACCGTAAGTGTTTTTGTGGCTGGCAAATCAATTTTAAAGGAGTCAAAAGTTTTTTGAAGGTGAGAGAAATTGAAAACCGGAGCTAAAGAGAATTTAGGATCACCTGTGTTTTTCACTTATTCACCCACCATGTCTTCCTCAGGAGCAGCATAGTAACAGCTCCTAAAAACACATCAAACCTGCAAAACCAGCCATAGTTACCAAGCCCAATTTCCAGGACTGTAATCTTGAAAGAAAAGTGTAAAAACAGACTTCTAGATCAGTGTTTACAGCGTTCCCTGGGCCTGATGCCACAGTTCTGTGCACAACCGTTTCTTCCAACCCAAACTACCTTCTCTTAATGCACAAATCAACGCCCTCAACACCACTCTCACCACTGAACTAAACTCTTTTGCTCTCCTGTCCCTCCGCCAACCTTGTACTACTAACCAGCGGCCCTGGTTCACCTTCACAGCCTGCTTCCTCCTCTCCTGTGCCCAAGCTGCGGCGCGCTGTTGGCAGAAATCCAGACATCTCTCTACTACAGCCCAGCCCGCACACTTTGCTCCTCTAATGCCAGCTTACTCACTGTGCCCTGATCCCATCAATCTTGCCACCAATCCCTTTCCCACGTCCCTTCTTTAGCCTGGAATTCTGCCCCTCTCCATATATGCCAGACCACCACTCTTCCCACTTTCAAAAGACTAGTAAGGTCACATCTCCCCCAAGAGACCTTCCCTAATTAAGCCCTCTTTTCCCTGGCCCCCTCTCCCTCTTCGTCAACTTTGCATTTGGATCGGTCACCTCTGGGCACTTGATATTTTCCCCACCCTGAAACCCCACAGCACTTAAGTGCACATCTTTAAATTATATGTTATAAATTACATATATATATAAATGTTTGCCTTCCCCTCTAGACTGTAAGTTCATTGTGGGTGGGGAACATGTCCACTAACTCTGTTGTACTATACTCTCCCAAGTGTCTAGTACAGTGCTCTGCACATAGTAAGTGCTCAATAAATACCATTGATTGATTGACTGATTCCAACACCATTTCCCATTATATCCAGAGAGGCTCACATTGTTGAACGAACGTGTCCTAATTCTGTCAATCCACTCTAGCCAAATACATAGCATAAGCACATGTTATGGCAGAACTGAATATAGTTCTTCATGAAGGTTTTACTATAAACTAACAATATTTAGCAGGTCAAAATATCTTTGGCTCCTTAATTTTCCATCCTTTCACTTGTTTTAAAGGGTGTACAGTCCAACCAAATTATTTTTTTAATACAGTGAGAAGTTGTCTGACTAAATTTACCAACAAACCACCGAATCTTGACAGACCAGAATTTGATTTTCAAATTACCTTTACTATTTATGGATGTGGTTATGGGCGCTGGGGCCTTCACTTCTGATTTACTGATTACATCAATGAACAGTTAGCGTAGAACAGTTAGTGTGGTTTAGCAAATGAGAGTTCACATTTTCTCAAAATGAACACTCTTTACCTTGAGATTTCATAGAAGACACAACCAGCACTCCACATGTCCATTTTGGAGCTATAGTACCCGTCTGTGAGAAGGCACTCTGGGGCTCGGTACCATCGGGTAGAGATATATTCTGTGTATGGTGGTCTGGAATAAACACTTCGACAAGATCCAAAGTCCCCCAATTTTAGGAGGTCTTTCTGCGAGGGGAAAAAAAAAAACCACAATGGCCACAAATGGTTTTATTAGAGTAACAAGAGAAGCTCTGAAAATTTCAATACAAACAGAAAATTAGTAAAAATATATATTTGCTTTTCCAGCTACTATTCTCTGATCTTTTCAGGCATCTGCACTCAAGTCCATAACTTATGCTTTAACACACACAATGGCTTTCTATCTGACAGGTTTACTGTTCTGGATATCTTTTCTGTTCTATATTACTTCAAGTTAGGTCATCGAACCATCTTGTAGCTCTAAAAATGAACCAAAAGAAATAATATGTTCTATTATGCCATATTGCAATTAAAGAGTCCTTAATCACATTTTAAATAGCCCTCACTGGTATTCACTGGTATCATTTTATTGTATTATTTTGAAGGGCTTGCCAATTCTCAGTACATAGTCAGAATATCCCTGTACATGAGCACTGAGGGGTGGCTGTTGCAAATTAAAATCAATCAATCAATCAATCGTATTTATTGAGCGCTTACTGTGTGCAGAGCACTGTACTAAGCGCTTGGGAAGTACAAGTTGGCAACAGATAGAGAGAGTCCCTACCCAACAGTGGGCTCACAGTCTAAATTAAAACCGGAATGCGTCAGATTTGTAAAATGATATACTTTGTGGCTTTCCTAGGCTTGGGACTTCTCTTTCTGTTTGGACATTTCCTGTTTGGTAAGGAATTTGTTTTCACAACATAAAGTTGGATTTCTATGGTTAGTCTGTTTACTATAAGGAAGTCAGAAAGGGGCTGGAGAAATAGATAATAGAAGCTAAACTTAAATTTAGCTTATTCATCCATTCGTTCATTCATTCATTCAATTGTATTTATTGAGGGCTTACTCTGTGCAGACCACTGTACTAAGTGCTTGGGAGAGCACACTATAACAGACACATTCCCTGCCCACAATGAGCTTACAGTCTAGAGGGGGAGAAAGACATTAATATAAATACAGATATGTACATAACTGCGGTGGGGCTGGGGGGAATGAATAAGGGGAGCAAGTCAGGGCGACACAGAAGGGAATGGGAGAAGAGGAAAGGAGGACTTAGGGAAAGCCTCTTGGAGAAGATTGTTCCTTCAGTAAAGCTTTGAAGATGGAGAGAGTAATTGTCTGTCAGAGTTGAGAAGGGAGGGATTTCCAGGACAGAGGCAGCATGTGGGTGAGGAGTGGCAAGATAGATGAGACTGAGGTATAAGGTTAGCATTAGAGGGGTGAAGCATGCAGGTTGGCGAGTGGCTAAGTGAGGTGGAGGGGGCAAGGTGATTGAGTGCTTTAAAGCCAATGGTGAGGAGTTTTTGCTTGATGTGGAGGTAGATGGGCAACCACTGGAGTTTCTTGAGGAGTAGGAAAATATGTCCTGAACGTTTCTGTAGAAAAATGATCCGGGTAGCAGAATGAAGTATGGACTGGAGTGGGGAGAGACAGGAGGCTGGGAGGTCAGCAAGGAGGCTGATACAGTAATCAGTGTGGGATAGGATAAGTGAATGCATTATCGCAGTAACAGTTTGGATGGAGAGGAAAGAGTAGATTTTAGCTATGTTGTGAGGTAGAACCGACAGAATTCAGTGATAGATTAAATATTTGGGTTGGATGAGAATGAGAAGTCAAAGTTACAGGCTTGTGAGGCAGGAAGGATCAATCAATCAATCAATCGTATTTATTGAGCACTTACTGTGTGCAGAGCACTGTACTAAGCGCTTGGGAAGTACAAGTTGGCAACATATAGAGACAGTCCCTACCCAACAGTGGGCTCACAGTCTAAAAGGGGGACGGAGAACAAAACCAAACATACTAACAAAATAAAATAAATAGAATAGATGTGTACAAGTAAAACAAATAAATAAATAAATACAGTAATAAATATGTACAAGCATATATACATATATACAGAATAGTGGTGCTGTCTACAGTAATGGGAAAGTCAGGGGGAGGGCAGGGTTTGGGTGGGAAGATAAGGCGCTCTGTTTTGGACATGTTAAGCTTAAGGTGACAAGAGGACATCCAAGTAGAGATGTCTTGAAGGCAAGAGTAAATGTGAGACTGCAGAGAGAGAGATCAGAGCTGGAGATGGAGATTTGGGTATCATCCACATACAAATGGTATAGTTGAAGCCACGGGAGGGAATGAGTTCTCCAAGGGTGTGAGTGTAGACAGAATAAATGGGAAGCCAGATCTGAACCTTGACAGATACCCACAGTTAGGGGGTGGGAGGCAGAGGTGGATCCCATGAAAGAGACAGAGAATTAGCAGCCAGAGAGATAAGAGGAGAACCAGAAGAGGACAGTGTCAGTGAAACTGAGGTTGGATAATGTTTCCGGGAGAAGGGGGTGGTCGACAGTGTTGAAGGTAGCTGAGAAGTCAAGGAGGATTAGGATGGAGTAGAGGCCATTGGATTTGGCAAGAAGGAGATCACTGATGACCTTTGAGAGGGCAGATTCTGAGGAGTGAAAGGGTCAGAAACCAGACTGGAGGGGTCAAGGAGAGAATTGGAGTAGAGGAAATTGAAACAGTGAGTGCAGACAACTTGCTCAAGGAATTTGGAGAGGAGTGGTAGCGGGGAGATGGGGTGATTATTGGAGGGAGCTGTGGGATCAAGGGAGGGGTTTTTTGTAGGATAGGAGAGACAAGGGCAGGTTTGAAAGCAGTGGGAAAAGAGCCACTGGAGATAGAACAGTTGAAGATGGCTGTTAGGGAGGGGAGACAGGAGGGGTCAAGTGTTTTCATAAGGTGTGAAGGAATGGGGTCAGATGCATAAGTGGAGGGGGTGGATTTTGAGAGAAGGCAAGAGATCTCCTCTAGAGATACTGCTGGGAAAGACCACTGTTGGGTAGGGACTGTCTCTATATGTTGCCAACTTGTACTTCCCAAGCGCTTAGTACATGGCTCTGCACACAGTAAGTGCTCAATAAATACGATTGATTGATGACAGAGTTGAAGAAGGGGCATGGGAGAGTTTAGGGAGATCACACTTGGAAGTGTCAATTTTCTTAATAAAGTAGGTGGCCAGGGCATTGGGGCAGTTTGTAGTTTCATTTGTTTTTAAAGTACCCGTTAAAAATGGAACTCCTAACCCTGTACTAATATTTTTATAAAATTTTTGAGTTTGACATCCCAGTTTCAACCTCTAATTTATATATTTTCCTATACAAAGGTTGAACATGCACTAGCACCTATAAGTTTATACATTACCATACTTATTTGCCAACTTGTACTTCCCAAGTGCTTAGTACAGTGCTCTGCACACAGTAAGCGCTCAATAAATACGATTGATTGATTATTTATGCCTCAATAGCTGTTTAAGAAATTCTTTTTAAAATGTGGCTTTTAATGAGCTGAATTCTCCTACATTCAATATTAAAGGCAAATTTGATAGTCCAGCAATAATTTTTAAAAAATCAAAATTGGAATCTTAGATTTCTTACCTTTATTAATATGTTTTCTGGTTTTACATCTCTGTGAAATATTCCATTTCTGCACCAATATAAAAAAAGGGAATAAAATTAACTGCTCCTAATGAGACCAAATTTTTTCCATTTACAAAAAATGAGGTAAAATCAGTAGGTTAAATTTATGGTATCTTACCTGTGCATGTGATCAAGAGACTTACATAACTGGTACATATAATTCATGATTTTTTTTTCTGATAACGGATGTCTTCTCCCTGTGCAGTTTATAGAATAGACAAATAAAGCTTTAAAATGTCATATCCCAATCTATGCTACCAGGAATATACCACATATTTTAACTTTTGATTTTTGTGCCTGCTCTTTTCCCCTCATTCTGTAATAGTCATGCTCATTTTTACAAACTTAAAAGATGGGTTTGCTTAGCCTGGACAACTTTCCAATTATTTTAGCAGTTCAGTTAAAATTGCCACCCACTTTATAATAATTATGACTACCCTAAGTTTTGATCGCCTTGAATCAACAGTGGCAACTCAAAATACCTTGAATCATTCATTCATTCAATCGTATTTACTGAGCGCTTACTGTGTGCAGATCACTGGGCTAAGCGCTTGGAAAGTACAAGTTGGCAACATATAGAGACGGTCCCTACCCAACAACGGGCTCACAGTCTAGAAGGGGGAGACAGACAACAAAACAAAACATGTGGACAGGTGTCAAGTCAGCAGAATAAATAGAAGTAAAGCTAGGTACACATCATTAACAAAATAAATAGAATAGTAAATATGTACAGGTAAAATACATAGAGTAATAAATCTGTACAAACATATATACAGGTGCTGTGGGGAGGGGAAGGAGGTAGGGCAGGGAGGACGGGGAGGAGGAGAGGAAAAAGGGGGCTCAGTCTGGGAAGGCCTCCTGGAGGAGGTGAGCTCTCAGTAGGGCTTTGAAGGGAGGAAGACAGCTAGCTTGGCAGATGCTCCCTGTACATGATAGAATTGAGAAGACAGAAATAGTTATCATGAAAATTTTATGGCAGTAATATGCGAAATCCTGGACTAACAGGTTCCATTGGATAACAGTGGTGATAACCCAAGGCCACGTCATTTTCATTGTTTCAAAAGGAAAAAATTACCCAACAAATGCACCAAGTGTCTTGTCCCAGAAGGAAACGAAAATGGTAACGAGAACACTAATTAATATTTTGCTTCTTGCTATTCCAAGGGTTAGGACAATACTTAAGTCTACTGGTCATGAAGCTCGGCTACAAATTGTGTGGTACTAACTGGCTCAACAACCTCAATTTCTAGTCCCTCCTTATGAAGCTTCCAATTGCACATACATTATTAATAAAGAGAATTTCACTGCAAAAATTCTGCTTTTCAAAATTTTCCCTTATGGTGTGAAATGTATAAATTATTAATGTTTTACAGCAGTACAGGGACTAACCAGAATTTCACCTTCCAATTTACTGGCTGTGTGACCTTGATGGATATTTTCATTTTTCACTTCCTATTGCCTAAGAGAATTACTACCTTATTAGAAAAATGGAAAGTGTAGCATTTACAATGTAAGCAAACTATAAATTGACAGTGTAACTACCTTTTTATTGCAATGGTACAAACTGGACTCTATTTTAGATAACCTGCAATTATTTTTCCAGAATTTATATTAAAATTTAAGGATTAAAACAAGCACTTTTGCAACTTTTCCAGGCTGGCAGAATTCTGTTTTTATTTTTTTTTAATTAACATCTCAAAAGGTTAAAAAGGTTTCCTAGTACATAAATACATTGCTTACATTCTCAAAGTCAGCTACTCCTTCCACATCTTGATAAATGTCAACAAAAAATTCCTTCTTTACTCAGGACACTGGTCCCCAGAAAATAAGCTGCTCTAACCTCAGCTAAACGTAGGCTCTAAAATCTTACGGATATTCTCCTGATTGAAGAATTCATCTAGATTTCTCAATGATACCTTCTTCTGAAGGAGCAGAACATCTAGATTAGTACTTGCAAAACCAAATCATACCTCTCCAAATACAGCAGCACAGGTTTAGAATTTTATTTTCAGGATGACTGGAGATTTTGAAAAGCAAAACGATAAATAAAAATCAAGGAACACCTAACTTTCTGCATTTCAATGCCACGGAGTCCAGCTATCTTTAGATAGTATTTTCCTCTCCTCCCATAAGAAAAAAAACATTAAAAAATGGTATTAAGTATTTATTATGTGCCAGGCGCTGTACTAAGCGCTGGGGTAGACACAGTCCATGTCCCACATGGGGCTCACAGTCTTAACCACTTATCACTTAACCACTTAACCGCCACTTGTCAGCTGTGTGACTTTGGGCAAATCACTTGACTTCTCTGGGCCTCAGTTACCTCGTCTGTAAAATGGGGATGAAGAATGTGAGCCCCCCGTGGGACAACCTGGTCACCTTGTAACCTCCCCAGCGCTTAGAACAGTGCTTTGCACATAGTAAGCACTTAATAAATGCCATTATTATTATTATTATTATTATTATTATTATTAACCCCATTTTACAGATGAGGGAACTCAGGCACAGGATAGTGAAGTGATTTGCCCAAGGTCACACAGCACGCAAACGGTGAAGCTGGGATTAGAACCCAGTTAATTCCTCTGACTCCCAAGCTGGGCTCTTTTCACTAGGCCATGCTACTTCCCATCATGGTCACCACTAATTTCTGGAGCCTTAATCAATCAATCAATCAATCGTATTTATTGAGCGCTTACTGTGTGCACAGCACTGTACTAAGCGCTTGGGAAGTACAAGTTGGCAACATCTAGAGACAGTCCCTACCCAACAGTGGGCTCATAGTCTAAAAGAGGGAGACAGAGAACAAAACCAAACATACTAACAAAATAAAATAGAATAGATATGTGCAAGTAAAATAAATAGAGTAATAAATATGTACAAACATATATACAGGTGCTGTGGGGAAGGGAAGGAGGTAAGATGGGGGGATGGAGAGGGGGACGAGGGGGAGAGGAAGGAGGGGGCTCAGTCTGGGAAGGCCAAATACCGTCACTATCAATCAATCAATCGTATTTATTGAGCCCCTACTATAATAATAATAATAATAATGGCATTTGTTAAAAGCGCTTACTATGTGCAGAGCACTGTTCTAAGTGCTGGGGGGGTTACAAGGTGATCAAGTTGTCATGGCTGCTTTCTCCTATACAAATGCTCTCATTAAAAAGCTCACCTTGGAATTTACTCAGAATATCCAGCGAAAACGAATATTCAGCACCAGGCATGGGCAAGGTCACTACCTGTTGCATTCAGCACACGCAATGAGTCTGTCATTATGGTTAGCTTTCTAAGTGGCAACACAAACCTCCCACTCTCCCCATTACGCCCACAAAATCTTAAAGCCAGAAACGTTCACAGGAGATGACAGTGGTTGACGTCACCTGATTCTCCTGCCTACTTCACGCTGGAAGGGCAGCTCAAGGACCACAGATTTGGACCACTCTCCTGCAAAGAACTGACGCTCCAGCTTTAAACTGTCACTTAAATCCCACCAGAATAAACACTATTACTGCTCTGCTGTGCAACCATGTTTCAAATAATTTTTCATAAGTACTCCACGTTAGCCTCTTTGAGGGCAGAGACCATGCTTTTTGCCTCTTTATATTCACTCTTCCTCAGACCCACAGTATTTATATATTTGCAGAATTCGCTAAGTGCTTACTGGGGGTCAAACACTGTACTCGACACTGGGGTAGATAAACGATAATCAGGTAGGACACAGTCCCTACCCCACATGCTGTTCACAGTATAAATAGGATTAAAGGATTAAAATAAGGATTAAAATAAGCACTTTTGCAACTTTTCCAGGCTGGCAGAATTCTGTTTTAATTTTTTAAAATTAACACCTCAAAAGGTTAACAAGGTTTCCTAGTACATAAATATATTGCTTACAGTCTCAAAGTCAGCTACTCCTTCCACATCTTGATAAATGTCAACAAAAAATTCCTTCTTTATTCAGGACACTGGTCCCCAGAAAATAAGCTGCTCTAACCTCAGCTAAACGTAGTCTCTAAAATCTTACGGGTGTTCTCCTGATTGAATGCCATGGAGTCCAGCTATCTTTAGATAGTATTTTCCTTTCCTCCCATAAAAAAAACATTAAAAAATGGTATTAAGTATTTATTATATGCCAGGCGCTGTACTAAGCACTGGGGTAGACACAGTCCATGTCCCACATGGGGCTAAACGTAGTACTTTTTTTTTGGTATTTTTTTAAGTACTTACTATGTGCCAGACATTGTACTAAAGCCCTGAGGTAGACAGAAGCTATGACCCACGTGGGGCTCACAGCCTTAGTTCCCATTTTACAGATGAGGAAACTGAGGCACAGAGAAGGTAAGTGACTTCCCCAAGGTCACACAGCACACAAGTGGCAAAGGGAGGATTACGTACATATATCTTTATAGTTTCTCATCTCCCCTCTCTGTAAATTATTTTAATATCTGTCTCCCCTCTGGTGTTCTGGGAGAGATTGGGTCGCTATGGGTCAGAGATGACTCGACAGCATAAGACAAGACTTCCCCTCTAGACTGTAAACTCCTTATGGGCAGGAAATATGTCTCCCACTCAACTGTATTATACTCTCCCAAACACCTAGAACAGTGCTCAGTACCCAGTAAGTGCTCAATAATTACCACTGATTGATCTTTGAAATCGATAATGGAATCATACAGTAATCAATCCATGGCTTTATTGTTCGGGACAGCGAATGTGTCTACCAACTCTGTTACATTGTACTCTCCCAAGCAGTTAGTACAGTGCTGTGAACACAGTAAGTGCTCAATAAATATGATTGATTCATTGGCTACTGTGTGCACAGCACTGTATTAAGTGCTTGAGAGAATACAACAGAGTTGGTAGACATGGTCCCTGCCCATAAGGAGCACCATGGTCTGGTGGGTAATAATAATAATAATAATAATAATAATAATAATAATAATAGCATTTGTTAAGAGCTTACTATGTGCAAAGCACTGTTCTAAGCGCTGGGGGGATACAAGGTGATCAAGTTGTCCCACGTAGGGCTCACAGTCTTAATCCCCATTTTACAGATGAGGTAACTGAGGCTCGGAGCAGTGAAGTGACTTGCCCAAGGTCACACAGCAGGCATGTGGCAGAGCCGGGATTTGAACCCATGACCTCTGACTCCAAAGCCCGGGCTTTTCCCACTGAGCCACGCTGCTTCACGAGCCTGGGAATCAGAAGGATCTAGGTTCGAATCCCTGCTCTGCCGGTTGTCTGCTGTGTGAACCCGGGCAAATCAGTTCAGTTCTCTGTGCTTTCTTACCTCATCTGAAAAATGGGGCTTAAGATTGTGAGCCCTATGTGGGACATGGACTGGGTCAAACCCGATTAGCTTGTATCTACCCCACTGCTTAGTACAGTGCCTGGCACACAGTAAACGCTTAACAAATACCACAAAAAAGGAGCTTACAGTCCTGAAGGGCTGACCAACCAAAACTACAGATATTAACATAGTGCTGTGGGTCAAATTTCAAGTACTTAAGTCAAGTGCAGAGGTGACGCAGAAGGGAGACTAAGCAGGGGACATGAAGACTTAGTCAGGGAAGATCTTTTGGAGGACGTGTGATTTTAGTAAGGCTTTCAAAGTAAGGAGAGAGTTGCAGCCCAAAGGGAGGATGTGGGAAAGAGGTGGGTGGTGAGATAGATGAGATCAAGGTACAATGAGTAGGTGGCCGTTAGAGGAGTGAAATGTGTGGGCTGAGCAGCTGGAGGAAATCAGCGAGGAAAGGTAGTTGGGGGGAGCTGATTGAGTGTTTTAAAGCCAATGGTAAGGAGTTCGTTTCATGCAGAGTAGCCAGTGAAAGCCCAGAAATCCTGTTCATCTCCTCATTCTAATAGCTATTTATAAATACAGATTGCATAACAAACATACGCAGTGCCACTGGATCATTCATTCGTTCAGTAGTATTTATTGAGCGCTTACTGTGTGCACAGCACTGTACCGAGCACTTGGGAGGGTATATCACAACATTAAACAGTCACATTCCCTGTCCACAACAAGTGTACAGTCTGGTGGGGGGGCGACAGACAATAATACAAATAAATGAAAGAAAGTTACAGATATGTATGTAGGTGCTGTGTAGGGCTGGGAGGAAGAGCAAAGGGAGCAAGTCAGGGCGATACAGAAGGGTGTGGGAGATGAGGAAAAGTGAGGCTTTGTTTGGGAAGATGTGTTTTCAATAAGCGGGGACAGTAATTGTCTGTTGGATTTGAGGAGGGAGGGGGTTCCAGGACAGGCAGGACGTGGGCTAGGGGTCGGTGGTGAGATAGGCGAGATGGAGGTACGGTATGAAGGTTAGCAATAGAGGGGCAAAGTGTGTGGGCTGAGTGGTAGAAAGAGAGAAGCGAGGTGGTGGAGTGCCTTAAAGCCAATGGTGAGGAGTTTTTGTCCGATGCAGAGGTGGATGAGCAACTATTAGAAGTTTTTGAGGAGTGGGGTGATAATGTCCTGAACATTTTTGTAGAAAAATGATCTGGGCAGCTGACTGAAGTATGGACCGGAGTGGGGAGAGACAGACCGTTGGGAGGTCAGCAAGGAGGCTGATGTAGTGATCCAGGCAGGGTAGATGAGTTGTTGTATTAACGTGGTAGCAGTTTGAATGGAGAGGAAAGGGTGGATTTTAGCGGTGTTGTGAAGGTGGGAACAACAGGATTTAGTGACGGATTGAATATGCGGGTTGAACAAAAGAGAGGAGTCAAGGATAAAACCAAGGTAATGGGCATGTGAGACAGGAAGGATAGTGGTGCCATCTACAGTGATGGGAAAGTCAGGGGAGGACAGGGTTTGAGTGGGAAGATCAGGAGCTCTGTTTTGGACATGTTGAATTTGAGGTGACGGGAGGACAACCAAGGAGAGAAGTCTTGAAGGCAGGAGGAGATGTGAGACTGAGTCCAGACTCTTGATCCACCCATCCTAGTTCTGCCTCCAACATGAACCCCAAAGGACCCTTGGAGGAACAGTGCAATGGTTGCCCTCTTTCTCTTTTTTCTAAAAAGTATTTGTTAAGTGCATACTTATGTGCCAGGTACCACACAAACAGTGCTTTGCATAACGTAAGTGCTTAATAAATGCCATCATTATTACTATTATTATTATAAAGCACTGGAGTAGATACAAGCTAATCAGGTTGGACACAGTCCCTGTCCCACATGGGGCTCACAATCTCCAGCCCCATTTTACGGATGAGGGAGCTGAGGCTCAGAGATGTGAAGTGACTTGCCCAAGGTCACACAGCAGACAGGTGGCAGAGCTGGGAGTAAAATGAACCCAGACCTTTCTGATTCCCAGGCCCATGCTCTAACCCACTAGGCCCCGCTGCTAATCATGCTTCTCCTTCCCACCCAGCTTCAAAAATCCATTCACCTAGAAGATGCTGGTAAATTAATTTTGGGGAGAAGCCACACACTAGGGATTGTGATCGAGAACCCTCCGGGGAAACACAGATAGCTCCAACCTTTTATCACTAGACAGGTTTGAGTGGGAAATTAAAACACAGACAAATACTAAGTGACAAAGGCATTAAACGCAAACCCATTACGCCTCTGCAATTGCCCTAGAAAGGGCTTAGGGGAATTCTTCTCTAGCAAATGAGAGAGAAATTTCCAAAACCCTCATCAACTACCCCAAAATAAGCTTGTTAATGAAGAAACAATATATGTATTTCAATAAAAAGGTCAAGATTCTACAGCTTGGATATTTTAGAACTCAGAGAGACCTTGAAAGGTCATCCTGTACTGCTCCGTGGCTCCAGGGAATAATTCCTATCAGCCTCTGCTCAGATGGCCTCACCAAAGAAATTATGCAAGGAATCAGCAACTACTCTTTCAGCTTTCTCTTCTAAATCCCAAGATATCCTCTCCTCTTACAGATGGCATTAATATAAGTACCACACTCTCAGCAGGTGACCAATAACTGGGTATAATGTGGATGACTCTTTCCCCAGATGCCAGATAACTCAGAGAGGTGCCCTTTTCTTAACAACTTGATGGAGTTAAAAATGATAAAAGGATCTCGACTAATAAAAATTGTTGCTGCCTTTAATTCCCCTGTGTTAGTTTCTTGCTCTAACAGAGTTATATATATATATATATATATATCTCCAAGGGGGAAGGAGGAGTGAGTTTTCATTTTTAGTAGCCTGATAGAATGTGGTTAATTCCCCTGCCACTCTGCATTGGCAGTAGCAAAACACAACACAAGAAGGAAAATACAAAGAACAACTGAGGATTTGTTAAGTTCTGCAGTGAAGTGATAGGCAAAAAGACTATCTTGTGTTAACATCAGAAGCAAATATCAGAAAACACATTAAGAGGATACAATACAGTATTCTCCAACACTATAGTATTCTCAAACAATAACTCCTCACCATTGGCTTTAAAGCACTCAGTCACCTTGCGTCCTCCTACCTCACCTCACTACTTTCCTACTACAATCCTGCCTGTGTACACTTCGCTCCTCTAATGCTAACCTTCTTACTGTGCCTCGGTCTTGTCTATTTCACCACCATCCTCTCGCCCACATTCTGCCCCTGGATTGGAACATCCTTCCTTTCATATTTCCCCGGCTTCAAAGCCTTATTGAAGGCACATCTCCTCCAAGAAGCCTTCCCTGACTTAAGCCCTCTATCCTCTTCTGCCACTCCCTTCTGAGTCACCCTGAGTTGGTCCCTTTATCTCCCTCCCTCCCAGCCCCACAGCACTTATGCAGATAATTATTTATTTATTTATATTAATGTCTGTCGTTGTGAGTAGGGAATATGTCTATTGTTGTACTCTCCCAAGCGCTCAGTACAGTGTTTTGCAGACAGTAAGTGCTCAGTAAATATGACTGATTGAATGAATGAACTGAATAAATAAGAAAATGAAGAATTAAGCCAAATTCTCTGTTTTCTGGAGGAGCAAGAAGTGGCTCAAAAATTGTCAAATGGATACTCTTTCCGGTCTTCTGTTGCCGATTCATGCATTAGTGCAGAGCACGGCCAACAGTTGCTAATCTGAAGCAGTATAAATATCCTAATAGCAAAACTACAAAGATTGATAAACATTTAGAGCCACAAGTCTGAGAACCAAAAACAGAAAGCCTGCAGTCTAGATTACAATGCTTTAATTAAAAGTTGGACCAAGACGGGCTATGGTTCCCAACTACATTTTTCCAATTTTATGCTCTCTCCTTCATAGTTAGTAAGCTCCTTTGAATGTCTATGCAACACATACCAATACATCAGAAATTATATCCCATTAAAAGGTAGATGGGGCCCTAATAAAAAAAATTAGCTTGATTTTGAGAGTCAGTACGGAATGTTCAGGGGTGAATATGAGCCATGGGTATTAAAAAAAAATACTATCCATCAGTTAAGCCAAAGGGTAGTACAAACTGAATTTGGTAGCTTACTTATTTGTAATATATTACCCTGATATTTTATGGAAAATATTGATGCTTCCATGTACAATAATAATAATAATAATAATAATAGCATTTATTTAGTGCTTACTATGTGCAAAGCACTGTTCTAAGCGCTGGAGAGGTTACAAGGTAATCAAGTTGTCCCACAGGGGGCTCACAGTCTTAATCCCCGTTTTACAGATGAGGTACTGAGGCACTGAGAAGTTAAGTGACTTGCCCAAAGTCACACAGCTGGCAATTGGTGGAGCTGGGATTTGAACCCATGACCTCTGACTCCAAAGCCCATGCTCTTTCCACTGAGCCACCCTGCTTCTTTAATGCACAAATGCCAATAATTGATTACTATATAACCAAGGAATTACTGAAGAATGTAAACCACAGCTTCACGCACTACATTTTCTTATCAAACTAGCACTCTAGTTACTATATAATGGTTAAAGAAAAATAATTACAGCTTAAGCAAATACTAAAAATTACAAAACTTCAGGGAGAATAAAAAAGCAGTTTTAGAGTGGCTCAGTCTACATACCTCGTATTAGTTCATAAATATTCATGTCCATAAGTTCACATATTAGTGCAAGAGAACCAGTCTTTCTGTCACTGAAGAAAAAAGGATTTTTTTGCTTTTTATTGTTTTCTCCTCAAAGAACATACTTATCTTCATTCTAAAAAAGTTTTGTAAATATAAGGAACTCCTATGCATCAGAAAAAGGAGGCAAAGCTTAATCATTAGCGGTGAGGATTTCCATTTAAACCCATATTTATGAAAAGAGAAAAATTAATTGGATTCATTTGCAAACAGTTTAATTTGAAATACCTAAGCATTGATTTTCTTTAAACATATCTAGGTAGCTAATGAAGTGTTTCTTGCAAATATGAAATGAACTAAGAGCTCAGAAATGTGCAGGGGAGATGCTAAAAGGTAAAGAAAGCCAAGAGATTTGAATCAAATGCATTTCCGAACACCTTGCTTTTTGACTAAAAAAAAAAAAACCAGAACTGAGGTAAAGAAAAGATAAACAGAAGTTTTAACTGTGGTTTAAATCCCAGAACATCAGATTTTCTTTAAAAGTGGGATTTCTTAAGTGTTTACTATGTGCCAAGGGCTAGGGAAGCAGCGTGGCTCAATGGAAAAGAGCACGGGCTTTGGAGTCAGAGGTCATGGGTTCAAATCCCGGCTCCACCGATTGTCAGCTGTGTGACTTTGGGCTACTCACTTCTCTGTGCCTCAGTTACCTCATCTGTAAAACGGGGATTAAGACTGTGAGCCCCCCGTGGGACAACCTGATCACCTTGTAACCTCCCCAGTGCTTAGAACAGTGCTTTGCACATAGTAAGCGCTTAATGCCATTATTATTATTATTATTAGGGGTAGATACACTATAACCAGGACAAAAGCATGCGACAGATGTGAGGGTAACACTCGAGCCTAAAACTCTGGCTAAGAATCACTATGCATATATCTGTGGCTTCTCCGGAATGTCACTCTTAAAACTTAGAAATGTGCAGAGTGACATAACCGGGCCACCACCTCCAAATCCTTCTGAGACACTGGCCTAAAATTACTTCCAGGGCTTCAGACTGGTACTTCGAAATAGCAGACTGGGCTAATTCAGAAACTGGTTGTCCAGGGTTGAGAGTCAATCCAGTCCCAGGCTTTCGGGAGCAGGGCATTCCAAGCCTGAAAGCTACCCAGCAGCTCAGGTAACGATGGGCTACTTTAGTTTGAAAGTAATTCACAATAGTTTTTCTCCCTAATTAAAAATGGGGCTATGTTTTAAAGTCACCTATCCCCGTATTAGGATTCTGAGGGACAGATTCTCAGAAAAAGATGCAATACTTGGAATGCGGACCCTTGTCTCTGAGCCCACTGATAGGAGGCCCACAAAAAAGTTATTGCCAACTGGGACCGGAGGAGTGAAAGTCCCCTGAATTGAAACTCCATCTTGTCCCTAATTTGACAGAGACCCATTGTGGATACCTAAACTGTAAACTCCTCCTCTAGACTGTAAGCTCCTTGTGGACAGGAAACATATCTACCAACTCCAAGCGCTTAGTACAGAGCTCTGCACACAGTAAGTGCTCAGTAAATACCATTAATTGACTGACCTAAAAGATGGCTCCCCACAGCTTTTAGTACCGGATTCCCAATTTGCTCATCCCCAGATGGCTGAGAAGACCCGCCAGTTTCCAGTCAGGACTGAAAAGACCCCAAGGTGTGACTTTCTGGACTAATTAACTTTTTGAAACCCATCCCCCTTCAGTCTTCATCCTCTCTAAAATCCCTGAGGCCCTTTTCACCCCTTTGCTCGAAATTAAAAGCTGGCACCTATGGCGGGGATTTCTTTCAGGCCTGTGAAGTTCATGGGAATCAGTCAGCTTTTTCCTTGGGAAAACAAGATGTTTTACAAAAAATGCCTAGAGTATACTGCCTTGACATGGCAACCTAAATGACAGCAATAAATCTGGAAGACACTACCCATGTTTTCAGTCATTCATATTTATTGTGCGCTTTACTGTGTTAGAGCACTGTACTAAGCGCTTGGGAGAGTACATTATAACAGAGTTGGTAGACACTTTCCCTGCCCACAATGAACTTACAGTCCTAGAGGCCACAAATGCTACAGTCCGCTAAACCATAAGCTAATTTCAGATTCTGAAAAAACTGTTCCTCAAACTAAAATACCATAGTTCTGTATTCTTTTCTACTAGCCATTTTGGGGCCTTATTTACCTTTTTTATCTTAGAGCCATGAGAACTGAATAAATATGATACAATAATTATAAGCCAGAATAAAAATGTGAAAAGTTAAAATAAAAGAAATAATTATCAATGAGCTGCTGAACCAGTTTCCACACTATGCCCTCTCTCTCCCCAAGATAACTGAATTACAAGAACCTACTGTAGAGAATTAAAAAAAAAAAATTATACGTACAAAACAACTTCATGTAACGTGAGGATATTAGGATGGGGGTTCAGGCGCCTCATTGCTTGTATTTCCCGTAGATTGTTCACTTGTTCAATACTGTGGATAAAAAAAAAGTGCTACAATTACAATTGAATCTACTCCAAATTAGGTAGATTCTGAAATATATTCTGAACTACTAACTGGATAATTGTGGGGCAACCATTTTTGAAACACATGCTCCTACTGAAGGGTGCTTTGTTCATGCAGTTCAATTTTTTTTTAGTTTGGCTTTTCTCTGAACAAGAGTAAGGGTCTTTTTACGCTAACTGTTAAACACTTCCTATGTGCCAAGCACCGTATTCATTCATTCAATCGTATTTATTAAGCACTTACTGTGTGCAGAACACTTACTAAGTGCTTGGGAAAGTACAACTAAATGAAGGAGTAGGTACAAGATAATCAAATCGGACACATTCCCTATCCTACATGGGGCTCACAATCTAAGTAGGAGGGAGAGCAGATATTGAATCCCCATTTTACAGATGAGGTAGCTGAAGTACTTATGTATCGATCCTTATACTCCCCCCATTTCCCCTCTCTGTAAATTATTTCAATGATTATCTCCCCCTCTAGACTGCAAGCTCCCCATGGGTAGGACACATATTCTCCAACTCACTAGAGGATGTAACCAGGGACCAACATTTCTCCTACAACATGCGAGTTGAGTTCTTGCAAACCCTAGAGTTAACCAAAAATCATGTTTGGGGAAATGACTGTTTCACTTGGCAGTAAGGGGCCTCAGTGACACTGGGAGAAATTCAAGAAGGCTGTGGGAGCTAAGAGCACTTTATAAAGTTTGTCTCAAAACATAGAAGACTGAAACTTGAAGTGAACTATTGAACCGGTCTCACAGGATATGCCCACCATGCGTTCCTTGAAAATGTGGCTATATCCAGGATACACTTTTCAACAGACTTACACAGAATTAGTTAGGTTTCATCCCAGAACCAGCTACAACATGTTGACCAAACCCTACAGGTACATAAAAATTAGACTGCAGATCACTCTCTGTTGTCCATGTCTCCTTGTCCCTCTCTCCCATTATTCCTATGGATATTTTTGGCCTTCATGCACCCCGAACATGGCCTGCCCCTCTCCTACTTCCCAAGCCCCCCTTCAACCCATCCTGTATTTTTTTGGGGGAAATCAGGGACTCATATGGTCCCATGTGTCACCGCTACTGCCAACAGGCAATGGGGATGAAAACGAATGGTACAGGGTCTCAACCAGGACCCCATTGCCCAGGAGCCTGAGTTCTGGTGCTGTCCTGTTGGCACAGGCAGCCGTATCAGAATTCCCTTCTTGCCACTCTGCAAGCATTTAGTACAGTGTTCTGCACACAGTACATGCTCAATAAATACAATCGAATGAATGAACTCTGATTTTTTATCCCCAGTGCAAGTGCCTGGGCTCCACACTCCCTAAAGCTGGTCCCCCCAGATCTGTTCGGGCCGCCTTGGCTGTTGCTGGATCCTAGGCCCAAGATCCTTGTGGGGAGGGGTCGTGTCTCCTAACCCTATTATATTGTACTTTCCCGAGCGCTTAGTACAGTGCACAGTAGGCATTCGATAAATGCTACTGATTGACTCTCCAAGTTGAGTAATGAAACCACGTTTTAACAAAAATGACTGGAACTTAATCGTACAATTACAATCTGTAAAAGAAAAAAACACAGATTTCAACTTCTGAAATAAGGAGTCTGCACTATCGCCTTTTTTTTTCTTAAATCTAACTCTACAGACGGGCACCGAACACCACTGTCTTAGAATTAAAGACGCCGGACATTGTCTGTTTTTGTTTGCACGAGAGTGCTTAAACTGAATCAATGAACGTCATGCTCAATAATTTCAGCATCGAGGAGAAGGATCTAAAAAGGACAGGGCCAATCACTGCCAAATTTTCTCTGCTTCAGGGGATTTGTGAATCTTGAAAACATCATGCTTAGCACATTACCGCTTTTTCAGAGAGGGAAAATGGGTTTGGACAAAGGAGCATAAAAGCAAATGCCAAATCAAAGACAGTCAAAATGACTTGCCTTAAAAGGAATATTTCTGAGTACAATTACTTGGGAAAAGAAATGACTGTCGGAACTAATGTCTTCTTTATAAGGATATTTGCTATTTCAGTAATTCGATTCCCATCATACACAGATCTTCTTGGGGGATAGATTGCCTCCAAGGGTTGGTCAATTAAAATTATCAAACCTCGGCAGTTCATAGCATGAAAGTAAAAGGCATGAGCAGTATTAACTTCAGCTACATAGATTATTGCTTCTGTGGTTAATTTCTTAAATCTAATCTACAAGAAAATGTGTTGTCAAATAGACAAGGAAATACTTGCTTTCTAGTACCTGGAGAAGCAGTTAAAAAAAAAAAAGAAATAGGCTACAGTTTCAAAACCCTCTTCACACAAGTCCTAAAACCCTAAGTAAAATGAAATTCCAAATTATTGAATTTTAAATCTTCCAGATTCTTCTCTTCATTAAGCTGGCTTTAACCTCAGCCTATTAACATTATTAACACTGAACGTTCCCCTGCACATCTAATGCAGACCAGGGCCGTTCTATACATCAAGAGACCTTTCACTGAGACAGAAAGACTTGTTTCCTCGTTTTTGTCTTAGTTGCCATTTTTGCTGAACGAGATGCACTTTGTAATCATGTTATCAAGGGACTAGGCAATAGTTTGGGATAATGTCAATTCCAAACTGACACTTTTCAATAGTTTCCATTTAATTTAAAGCAGATATTTTATCCAAGACACATATACCTGAAAAATTCCTTGTGCTTGGGCCTATTTTTCTGTAAGTCAAAGTAGTTAGCAGCCACAGAAATCCACACAAACACTGTGCTTCTTTATTTACTGCTTGATGTTCCCCTATTTTGGTTGAGATATATATATATATATGTATATATATATATACATATATCAATCAATCAATCATATTTATTGAGCACTTACTGTGTGCAGAGCACTGTACTAAGCGCTTAGGAAGTACAAGTTGGCAACATATAGAGACAGTCCCTACTCAACAGTGGGCTCACAGTCTAAAAGGGGGAGACAGAGAACAAAACCAAACACACTAACAAAATAAAATAAATAGAATAGATATGTACAAGTAAAATAGAGTAATAAATATGTACAAACATATATACATATATATATATGTCCATCCTCCGTAGGAGTGCATGATACCAAGATTTTATAAATACATAGAAATCACAACTACAACAGTTTATGAAACCTTTGATCTGAAACACTACATGAACTTAAACTTAAAAGGCTCATAAAAATAGGTGGTCTGATAAATTAGAGTGCAGCAGGAAAACAGCGAGGCCTGGTGGATAGAGCATGGACTGGGGACCTGGATTCTAATGTCAGTTCTGCCAGTTGCCTGCTGTGTGACCTCGGGCAAGTCGCTTAACTTCTCTGTGCCTCAGCTCCCCCCCAGCTGTCAAATGGGGATCGAACACTTACTCTACTTCCTTAGACTGTTCACTCATTCATTCATTCAAGTGTATTTATTGAGCACTTACTGTGTGCAGAGCACTGTACTAAGCGCTTGGGAAATACAAATCGGGAACATATAGAAATAGTCCCTACCTAACAATGAGCTCACAGTTTAGGAAGGGGAAACAGACAACAAAACAAGTAGACAGGTGTCAATACCATCAGAAGAAATAGAATTATAGCTATATGCACATCATTAATAAAATAAATAGAGTAATAAATATGTGCAAATATACACAAGTGCTGTGGGGAGAGGAAGGGGGTAGGGCGGAGGGGGCGATGGGGGGGGGAGGAGAAGGAGAGGAAAAGTGGGGGCTCAGTTTGGGAAGGCCTCCTGGAGGAGGTGAGCTCTCAGTAGGGCTTTGAAGGGAGGAAGAGAGGTAGTTTGGTGGATGTGTGAAGGGAGGGCATTCAAGGCCAGGGGGAGGACGTGGGCCAGCGGTCGATGGTGGGACAGGCGAGAACAAGGCACAGTGAGGAGGTTAGCGGTGGCAGAGAAGCAGAGGGTGCGGGCTGGGCTATAGAAGGAGAGAAGGGAGGTGAGGTAGGAAGGGGCGAGGTGATGGACAGCCTTGAAGCCGAGGGTGAGGAGTTTTTGCCTGATTCATAGGTTGACTGGCAGCCACTAGAGATCTTTGAGGAGGGGAGCGACACGCCCAGGGTGTTTCTGTAGGAAGATAATCCAGGAAGCAGAGTGAAGTATAGACTGAAGCAGGGAGAAGCAGGAGGATGGGAGATCAGAGAGGAGGCTGATGCAGTAATCCAGTCGAGATAGGATGAAAGGTTGAACCAGCAAGGTAGCGGTTTGGATGGAGGGGAAAGGGCGGATCTTGGCGATGTTGTGGAGGTGACACCGGCAGGATCTGGTGACAGACCGGATGTGAACCCAAGGAGGGATAAGGACTGTGTCTGACTTGATTACCTTGTATCTACCCCGGTGCTTGGTGCAGTGCTTGGCGTATGGTATGTGTTTAACAAATACCATTATTATTACTACCTCCAGTTAGAGTTGGGATCCTTGAAACAAACCTCTTCTTTTCTGCAATTCCAACCATCTGCAGCCATCCTGCTCAGGAATGGGAGTGGGAACTTTGATGGGGCAGGGGGAACTATAGAAAGTAATAAATGGCGAGGCATGCAGGCCTCAAAAGCCCTGGAGCATCTACATATACATCAGATATATCAGCTCTCTCCCTCTTTACTATCCACTTTCTTCTCTTACTATACCCCAGCTTCCATTCTCTATTCCCAAGCTCAGCTTCTCGCTGTGCCTCATTTATGACTGTCACCTATGACTCCTGCCCTCACCCCCTTTTTCCTGCACAGAACTCCCTCCCCTTTCAACTCCACTGGATTACAGCTCCCTCCACCTTTAAAACCTTTCTGAAATCCCATCTCCTCCAGGAGACTTTCCCCAATGAATTTTTCTTCTTCTGGGGGGGGTCACACCTTCCTTACTGGCATTTCTGTACCACCTGAGCACTTTTGCAAGTCACTACTTCTGAATGCACTTTAGAACCTACCATGTTACCTACTAAATGACTTGCGCATGTCTTCATCCTATTTGTAAATTATTTTATGTCTGTCTCATCAGATAGCTTACGTCACCTTCTGTTGCCTCTTTTACACTGTGAGCCCACTTTTGGGTAGGGACTGTCTCTATATGTTGCCAACTTGTACTTCCCAAGCACTTAGTACAGTGCTTTGCACACAGTAAGCGCTCAATAAATACGATTGATTGATTGATTGCCTCTCCCATTGGCTCAGTGGCTAACCTGTCCTAGTGAAAGAAGGCCAGGCCAGGGAATCAGGGGACCTGAGTTCTAATCCCAGCACTGCCACTTGCCAGTTGTGTGACCCTGGACAATTTCCCCATCTGTACAATGGGCAGGAAATATTAGTTCTCCCTTCCCCTTAGACTAAGCCCCACATCAGAATGTGTCCGACCTGCTTATTTTGTAACCAACCTACAACTTAAATACCACAATTATTATTATTATTAGATAGTAGTCTTCTGCACACAGGAGGCACTCAGATACCTCATTTAATGCTGAAGATATTTTTTTTTGCCTGTCAATTTTTCGGATTAACAAGAACATCTGTCAAAATAAACAATAACAGTGTTTGTTTAATGAAAAGAGTGGAACCCAGCAGGGGAAACTAAAAATTCGAAACCCACCTTTTAATTATTACTATGAATTTTGTTGTTTATTAAGTGCTTGATAGGTTAAACCAAAAAACTATCCTGAAAGGCTGGAGTAGATACAAAATAATCAGATTGGACGTGGTCCCTGTCACACATGAAGCTCAAAATCAAAGAGGGAAGGGACGTTAGGTAACCTCTCCCCATTTTGTAGGTGACCAAGATGAGGCACAGACAGGTTGAGTGTCTTGCCTAAGGTCACACAGCAGGCCAGGCCAGAGCTGAGATCAAACCTTGCATCTCCTGGTTCCCAACCCTGTGTTCTTTCCATTAGGCCATCCTGCCTCTGTCTCTGACACAGTTACTTTCCTTTTCAGTGCCTTAGAGTTCCCATAAGTGGTAATAATATTAGAAGTAGTAGTTGGAGAAGTAGAGTGGCCTAGTGGAAAAGAGCATGGACGGGAGTCAGAAGACCTGGGTTCTAATCCTGGCTCCATCACATACCTGCTGTGTAATCTTTGCCAAGTCACAACTTCTATGTGTCCCAGTTCCCTCCTCTACAGAATGGGAATTCCATATCTGTTCTCCCTCCAACTTAGGCTGTGTTACCCATGTGGGACCTGATTTTCTTGTGTCTACCCCAGTGCTTAATACATAGTAAGGGCTTAAGAAATACCACAATCATCTGCAGTAATGATATTTACTGAACATTTCCTCTATGTTAAGTAATGGACCAAGGGTCGACATGAATATAATTAAGCAAAATTCAAGCATGGGCTCTGTCCCGCATTGGGCTCGCAATCTGTAGTTTTTACAGGTTAGGAATCATAATAAAACAAAAACAAGATTCCAAACAATGATTTACAAAAACCAGCCCGCAGAGATTGTGTTCCAAGGAGTATGTGACTAACATTTTTTAGTAAATGACAATGATAGAAGGATGTGTTTATTCCAGTGGGACACTTCAATACTTCCAAATGGAATTGGAAAGCTAAGAAAATAGCTTGCATAGATTTGTCCTGAAAAGCAAAATTAAACTACTGAATTTCCTTTGGGGCCCACTGTCACTATCAGCAGTGACTAAAAACTATCAGTTTGTTCCCCATCTCAGCTCTTAAGATGTCCCCAAAGGCAATTACCTTTCCAGCAGAGGAAACTAGGATTCAGTTTCTGCAACAGGCCATCAGTGATAAAATGGTAGCAATCAAAATGCCAATTCAGAAATCAATGGGAAAAAGCTGAAGAGTATTATGAGTCACTCCATTCCGCTTAGGGTTTTTGGTGCTGTTTCCAGAACTCGGCCAGAAATGACTTCCCTGCGTCAGCTTTTTCAGACTTTTAATTCCTTGCTTAATCTCCCTGCTCCTTCACCTCCCAGTCTCTTTCCCGTAATGCCCTCGTTGCATATTTGAATCCTGGAATCCACTGGGCGTAATCTCCCTAAAACCTCTTCTACTCCTCTCCAGTCCTATCCTCCTCCCACCCCTCCATCAACCAGTGGGATTTATTGAGCACTTCCTGTGTGCAGAACACTATACTAAGTACTTGGGAGAGTACAACTGAATTGGTAGATGCATCCCTGCCCACAAGGAGACTACAGTCTAGTGGGGGAGACAGACATTACTATAAATCAGTTAAGGATACGTATCTAAGTGCTGTGGGGCTGAGGATGGGTGGGGTGGTGAATACCAAGTGCTTAAAGGGTACAGATCCAATCAATCAGTGGTACTTATGGGGGGCTTATTGTGTGCAGAGCACTGTGCTATGCACTTGGGACAATACAATACAAAAGAGATACGATCCCTGTTCACAATGAGATTACCAAATGTGTTGACTCTCCTACCCTTCCCAATTGTACCTCTTGCCTCCTCTCAAAACCTATTCTCTCCATCCGTGTCCTTCTGAGTCCCAGGCCTGTGTTTTATCCACTAAGCCATGGCCCAGTTCTGAGTTTCCTTCTACTCTCCACCTACACTCCCTCCCTCAGAGAACCCATTTGCTCCCACCGCTTCAACTACCATACCTATGTGGATGATTCACGCTCCATAAAATTCAACTGATTCACAAGTCTCTCTGACCTCTCTTCCTCTCTGCAGTCTCACAATTCCTTCAAGACATCTGTATTTGGACGTCCCACGAAAACCGCAGACTTAGCCTGTCCAAAACAGAACCCCTCATCTTCCCACCCAAACCCTGTCCTCCCTCCACGACTTTCCCATCACCGCTGACAACACAACCATTTTTCTTGTCTTCACAAGCCCCAAATCTTGGCATTATCTTCGATTCATCGCTCTCATTCAACCCATATATTCAGTCTGTCCCCAAATCCTGTAAATCCTATCTTGGCAAATTCTTTGGAATCTGCCCTTTTCTCCTCATCCAAACATACTATGTGGATTCAAGCACTTATTCTACCCCACCTTGATGCCTGCATCAACTTCCTCACTGACCTCCCTGCCCCCATCTCTCCCCACTCTTGTCCATACTTCACTCTTTCCTAAAAACTGTTCAGATCATATCTCTCCATAACCCTCCAAGGGTTACCCATCCATTTCCACATCGCACACTCCTTACTATCGGCTTTAATTAAATTTATTGAGCACTTACTGTGTTCACAGCACTGTGCTAAGTGCTTGGGAAAGTAAAATATAATAGAGTTGATAGATGTGATCCCTAACAACAAGAAGCATACATCTACATGGCACCTTAAGGCACTCAAGTCAGCTAACCCTCTCCTACCTTACTTTGCAGATCTATTACAATGCAGCCCACGTTTAGCTCCTCTAATACCAACATGTTCACTGAACCTTGATCTCGTCCATCTCACTGCCAATCCCTTGCCAGCATCCCCCTCTTGGCCTGGAGCTCCTTTTCCCTTCGTATCCATATCCATCACTCTTACCCCTTCAAAGCTTTCCTCAAATCACATCTCATCCAAGAGGCCTTCCCTAACTAAGCCCTCCTTTCCCCTATTCACCCTTCCTTCTGCATCACCTAAGCACTTGGATCTATACCCCCCGCAAGCATTTGCTATTCATCTCACCCACAACCCCACTGCACTTATTAATTAATAATAATAAGAATGATGATATTTGTTACGCACTTACTATTTGCAAAGCACTGTTCTAAGCGCTGGGGTAGATTATTATTATTATTTTTATTATCATTATGGTGTTTGTTAAGCACTACGATGTGCCAAGCGCTGTTCTGAGCACTGGGGTAGATACAGGGTAATCAGGTTGTCCCATAGTCTTAATCCCCATTTTACAGATGAGGTAACTGAGACCCAGAGAAGTGAAGTGACTTGCCCAAGGTCACAAAGCAGACAAGTGGTGGAGCCGGGATTTGAACCCATGACTTTTAGACTGTGAGCCCACTGTTGGGTAGGGACTGTCTCTATATGTTGCCAATTTGTACTTCCCAAGCGCTTAGTACAGTGCTCTGCACATAGTAAGCGCTCAATAAATACGATTGATTGATTGATTGATTGACTGATTGACCTTCTGAATCCCAGGCCCATGCCCTACCCACTAAGCCATGCTTGTTAATATGGTTGGTTTTGTTCTCCGTCTCCCCCTTCTAGACTGTGAGCCCATTGTTGGGTTGGGACCGTCTCTATGTGTTGCCAACTTGTACTTCCCAGGTGCTTAGTACAGTGCTCTGCACACAGTAAGCGCTCAATAAATACGATTGAATGAATGAATGAATGAATGCACAGTAATCAGTTAGACACAGTCCCTTTCCCACACGGGGCTCACAGTCTTCATCCCCATTTTACAGATGAGGAAATTGACACAGAGAAGTTAAGTGACTTGCCCAAGGTCACACAACAGACAGGTGGTGGTGGAGGCAGGATTAGAACCTACATCCTCTGACTCCCAAGCCCGTGCTCTTCCTACTAGGCCAAGCTGCTTCACAAATATATAATAATAATAATAATAATGGCATTTATTAAGCGCTTACTATGTGCAAAGCACTGTTCTAAGCTCTGGGGAGGTTACAAGGTGATCGAGTCGTCCCACGTGGGGCTCAGTCTTAATCCCCATTTTACAGATGAGGTAACTGAGGCCCAGAGAAGTGAAGTGACTTGCCCAAAGTCACACAGCTGACAAGTGGCGGAGCGGGGATTTGAACCCATGACCTCCGACTCCAAAGCCTGGGCTCTTTCCACTGAGCCATGATATATATATATCTATATATCTATATATCTATATATTCACTTATGCATATTCATTCATTCAATCAATCATATTTATTGAGCACTTACTGTGTGCAGAGCACTGTATTAAATGCTTGGGAAGTACAAGTAGGCAACATATAGAGACAGTCCCTACGCAACAACGGGCTCACAGTCTAGAAGACATCCTTATACCCTGCCATTTCCCCTATTTTAATATTTGTCTCCTCCTATAGACTCTAAACCCCTCGTGGGCAGGAATCACGCCTATCAACTCTATTGTATTGTATTCTTCTACATGTTTCGTACAGTGCTCTCTGCACATGGCAAGTCCTCAATAAATACCACTGAACGACAGACAGTGAAAATCCTTTAGCCTTTATCACTGTTGCAACATTGCCCGAACTTGATAATTACAAAGGTACTTAATTGCTCCTCATCAAAAGTAGGTCTCTACGATTGATTTTCTGCAAAGAAGTCAGTAAGGTCCAAAGAGTCACACAGACAACATATTCAATATATGTACATTATTGACAACAGGGCACCACAAAACAAATCTTTTTCTTCAAGGTCTGTCAGAGAAAATCTAAACTGAATAATGTACTTTACTACAAGCATGAGAAGCAGCGTGGCTCAGTGGAAAGAGCATGGGCGTTGCCAACTTGTACTTCCCAAGCGCTTAGTACAGTGCTCTGCACACAGTAAGCGCTCAATAAATATGATTGATTGATTGATTGGGAGTCAGAGGTTGTGGGTTCTAATCCCGACTCTATAACTTGTCAGCTGTGTGACTTTGGGCAAGTCACTTAACTTCTCTGGGCCTCAGTTCCCTCATCTGTAAAATGGGGATTAAGACTGTGAGCCCCATGTGGGACAACTTGATTACCTTGTATCTGTCCCAGCACTTAGAACAGTGCTTGGCACATAGTAAGTGCTTAAGTATCAGTATTATTATTAAGTGTGTAACACAGGAAAAAGTCGACATTACTTTAAACCTTTAGATCATCCAATTTAGTGTCACAGTGACACAGGGCATTTAGATTTAGGTTAATAAATTATTAAATGTACCTACCTTTCAAAGTGCTGTTTCATTTGCTTACACGCATAGTAAGTTCCATCTCTTAGGCTCTGCATCTTGGTAACTTCAGAAAATGTTCCTTCCCCTATTTTGCCAATCGCCCTATATTCTACAAACAGAAATAATTTTTAAAAACATAACTAAATACACTTTATATTTGTTCTTAATCAAAAAGCAAATACAGTATTTCAATATGTGCTATGTTTCTCATTTACAAATACAGTTTCATATCGCAATTTAATAGTAAAAAAGGGCTTTTTTAAAAAAAATTGGAATTCAATTCTGCTCATTCACATGCCACGGCATTATTAACTGTATGATTACTATTACATATCATGTCCACTATTAACATAGATATGTTTGTTTTTATTTATAAAGCAGAATGAAAAGCCTTCATTTTTACGCTTCAGACACAAATTACCCTAAAAGTTTTAACTGAAAACTAAAACAAGGTGTGAAAGTCAGAATGATCATATTTGTTTTGGGGGCCATAGGCTTAATTCATTAATGCTGGCTCTGACTAGCTTCTGGCTCTGTGGACTAATCAGACTGGATACCTTAATCAGAGTAAAAAAGGAGAGAGTTTCAATTTGTAGTGTAGTAATGATATTAATTGACTGTGATGTCTTTTACTAAGGTTCAGGAAAGCACCTTAGCAAAAACCAGGTTCTCCACTTACAAGGATCTTACTCTCTAATGGGGCTGATGGGTGTAGTAATATTTACAATCATTCAAATTTATTGAGTGCTTACTGTTTTCAGGGCACTGTGCTAAGCGCTTGGAAGAGTTATAATAATAATAATTGTGGTATTTGTTAAGCGCATACTACGTGCCAGGCACTCTGGTGTAGATACAAGTTCAATTGGGTTGAATACAGTTCCTGCCCCACCTAAGGCTCTCAGTCGAAGCCCTCATTTTACAGATGAGTTAACAAACACAGAGAAGTGAAGTGACTGGCCCGAGGTCACAAAGCCACAATTCATTCATTCATTCAATCGTATTTATTGAGCGCTTACTGTGTGCAGAGCACTGTACTAAGCGTTTGGGAAGTACAGGTCGGCAACATACAGAGACGGTCCCTACCCAACAGTGGGCTCACAGACTAGAAGGGGGAGACAGACAACAAAACAAAATAAAACATAGGAACCAAATAAAATAGAGTAAATATGTTCAAGTAAAATAAATAGAGTAATAAATACATACAAACATATATACATATATACAGGTGCTGCGGGGAGGGGAAGGAGGTAAGGCGGGGGGATGGGGAGGTGGGGAGGGGGAGAGGAAAGATGGGGCTCAGTCTGGGCACTAAGAGTGTGCAGAGCACTGTACTAAGTGCTTGGGAAAGTACAATAATAATAATAATGATGGCATTTATTAAGCACTTACTATGTGCAAAGCACTGTTCTAAGCGCTGGGGAGGTTGCAAGGCAATCACGTTGTCCCACGTGGGGCTCACAGTCTTAATTCCCACTTTACAGATGAGGGACCTGAGGCCCAGAGAAGTGAAGTGACTTGCCCCAAGTCACCCAGCTGACAACTGGCAGAGCCGGGATTTGAACCCATGACCTCTGACTCCCAAGCCCGGGCTCTTTCCACTGAGCCATGCTGCTTCCAGATCCTCCATTGGAACCCAGGTCCTTCTGGCTCCCGGGCCTGTGCTCTACCCACTAAGCCACACTGCACAACACGATAACAGACCGATTCCGTGCCCACAGAGGGTTTACAGTCTTGAGGGGGAGGCCAACGGAGTCATCGGAATAAATGACTGACTGCACAACTGACTAGAGATGCACAGCCACAAGTGCTGAGGACTGATGGACCTGAGTTAGGGAAGGCTTGAAGGAAGAGGTGGGATTTTAGTAGGGTGTTGAACAACGGGTCTCTCAGATTTGGGAGTCATCATCAATCGTATTTATTGAGAGCTTACTATGTGCAGAGCACTGTACTAAGCACTTGGGAAGTACAAATTGGCAACATATAGAGACAGTCCCTACCCAACAGTGGGCTCACAGTCTAAAAGGTGGGCTCACAGTCTAAAAGGTGGGCTCACAGTCTAAAAGGGTCATCATCATCATCATCAATCGTATTTATTGAGCGCTTACTGTGTGCAGAGCACTGTACTAAGCGCTTGGGAAGTACAAGCTGGCAACATATAGAGACAGTCCCTACCCAACAGTGGGCTCACGGGGGGAGCGGGGAGCTCCAGGCTGAGGAAACACTGTGAATGAGGGGGTTGAGGTGGGAGACCCGACGGTATTTCAAATTAACCTCAATGCCTAAGGCCAGAATTCCACTAAACATTTTCTCTGCTAAACATCTCCCTCGTTACCCTCTCCTACGAGGTGAAGGATATGGACCACTGTAGCCAGGTTTGAGTCAGGAATAAGCCAGGAATAAGCGAGACACCGAGTACAGTGTTTTATTTGTACATATCTATTCTATTTATTTTATTTTGTTAGTATGTTTGGTTTTGTTCTCTGCCTCCCCCTTTTAGACTGTGAGCCCACTGTTGGGTAGGGACTGTCTCTATATGTTGCCAACTTGTACTTCCCAAGCGCTTAGTACAGTGCTCTGCACATAGTAAGCACTCAATAAATACGATTGATTGATTGATTGATTACAGGATGATTGGCAATCTGCTTTCCGTCCTAAAATGATTTTTTCCTCTCGTCTCACTGTGGAATGGGGGAGAAAAGTAAATATGTCAAAGCCCTATTAGAAGCCTAATACAATTGCTAAGTGTCGGTGGTTGAGAAGAACAAATACTTTCAAATGATCTTCCAGAATTTCATTTGCTCATTTAAAGTAATAGTCACAGAAAAGTACCTTACCAATATGCTTAAAGTGCTTCTTATGTTTGTATAGTATAAGTGACCTCGCTTTGACCAATAATGTATAGCAGCCCTGTCTATAGATCCAAGAAATGCTGTCCTAAAAGAGTAATACCATTGCAATGGATTTCAAGGACTTTTAGACTGTGAGCCCACTGTTGGGTAGGGACTGTCTCTAGATGTTGCCAACTTGTACTTCCCAAGCGCTTAGTACAGTGCTCTGCACACAGTAAGCGCTCAATAAATACGACTGATGATGATGATACAAGGTGGGAGGGTGGGGGCAGTCTAAGCTCATTACAAGCAAGGAACATTACTGCTAATTCTGTGGTATTCATTCAATCATATTTATTGAACGCTTACTGTGTGCACGGCACTGTACTAAGCGCTTGGGAAGTACATATCGGCGACATATTGTACTCTCCCAAACGCTTAGAACAATGCTCTGCACACAGTAAGCACTCAATTAATACCACTGATTGATTGATTCTACACCCAACTGTCCTAGAAGCAGGAAGCTGCCACTCCACATTTTGGAAAGGAAAGACAAAGCTGTGGCTCGCTCCACTTTTTTCCTGCCAAATCTAAATTCTTTTCTCTTGGGGTTTTCCTGTGGAACCACTGCTCCAAGAGGAAAATCATCAAGAAGGAAGTCTGGGGAAAAATATGGCTTCCCACGTGGAAAAAAAAATCATGGAAAGTTACAGACCACCTCCAGAAAATTTGCCATAGTTATGAGTCAGTTAAAAGCGCAGCTGTCCATTGTGCTATAAAGGTGTCCTTAATTCTAAAACATTTCCCTGTTGGTCATCTGCAAGTGCTAGTAAGGAGAAAAATAGCCAAAAGGAAGTTGTAAAGGAAAAAAGGAGAGGCATTTTAGGGACCGTCACTATATGTTGCCAACTTGTACTTCCCAAGTGCTTAGTACAGTGCTCTGCACACAGTAAGCGCTCAATAAATGACTGACAATGAATGAATCTTGGTTAATCAGCCCCTGAATAATTTAGAGTTGCCTATAGAAACTAATACAAGCAGAATTTATGCAACTATCAAGAAAGCATTACCCTCTAAGAAGCTCATTTGTATTTCCAAAAATAATTATGGGACTAACAGCAAATATTAATAGTAAAAGATGTCTTCGACTTCACAGGGGAAAGAATGAACACAATTTCAATTTCAACTCAAGCTTTTTCCTTAATTGTCCAAATACGCCGTCTCAGTGCCATCTTTACCGAATAAGTGGAAACATAACTTAAGCTTGACTCTGATTCGGTCTGCTTTTTATGTATTACATTACTACAGCAGAGCCGTTGCTTTGGCTCTATGCTATGGGCGTGTGCCAGGAATTTCTAACCCCTCTCCTCCTTCCAAAAGCTGGAGATAGAGGTCGTCTGGGAAGTTTGGAAGGAAGGCAGTTGGAGGGTGGAGGAGGAGGGAGGAGGAAGAGGAGAAAGGAGGAGGAGGAGAAAGGAGGGAGGAGGAGGTAGAGAAAGGAGGGAGGAGGAGGTAGAAAAAGATGGGAGGAGGCAGGAGGGGGGAAAGATGAAGGAGGAGGAAGAAGGTTGAGTCTCTTCCTCACTCATCAGGAAGAACGGCTGTGGCTAGTTGAGTTAAGCTCCTGCAGCTGAGCTGAGTCTCAACAATCTGCCTCTCCTCCCCCTGACTGGGGCTCTCTCCAGCTGCAGCCACTGCCACCCCTCTTAAATACTGTCATGCTTTGGAGGTATAGTAATATTAATAACTGATCATAATTATTGTATTGTTAAGTGCTTCCTATGCACCAAGCCCTGGTCTGTGCACTGGGGTAGATAGACACAAGGTTATCAGGTTGGACCCAGTCCCTGTACCCCATAGGGCTCACTGTTTAGATAAGAGGGAGTAGGATTTAATCCCCATTTTACAGATAAGAAGTTAAACGACTTGCCAAAAGCCACAGAGCAGACAAGAGGCAGAGCCGGGATTAGAACCCAGGTCCTCTCGCACCCCAGGCAGTCCTCTTTCCTCTAGGTCTCGCTGCTTCTCAGATTCATTCTATGTATTTAAAGTACAAAATACAACGGGTTAGATGTTTCCCCTATATCTTAATAGGGGTGGGGGAAAGGAGAGGTCATTGGATTTTAAACCGTATTTAAGGGAGTCGATGAGGTCCAATATCCTAAGAGTCCACAAGAGAATGCTTCTCGAAGCCAAAAGCAATTAAGCCAATAGTGATTACTCCTCTTCATTTCATTAGAACGGGGTTCATTGTTCTTTCATGAGCCAATCTATTTCGTATCAGATAGCAGAACTGAGATTCACATAATTGAATTACCTCCTTTATTTCTTTGATTTGAATTCCATCTTGATTTTATTTCTAACTTGGAAGCACATCAAAAGTAAACACCTGATGAAAAAACTTTAATCAGCCTGCGAACTACACAAAATATTAATTGCTGATAGGAACAGAGCAACCTAGGCTCATCTCAATATTTCAGAAATAGCAGAAAAGGTATTTGGGATGTACTTGTATTTTTTTCTGCAAAGTTGAACCAATTTTGAGGATCAGTGAAGATGAAATTTTCAGCAACTCAGTAAAATGGCCATTACTTTCAAGGTAATACTTAACAATTGTGTAGTCCTTTACATTTTAACTATTTACACATTTAAATTCCACTTATGAGACCCACCGGTAAATCAATACAAATTGTTAACGATAAAATTCAAAACTGAATTCAATAGCCATGAATTATCTGGCCAAGCTTTAGGTGAACTTGAAATGAAATATGAAAATTCCATTAACACTAGAAACCTGTCCTTCCAAACCAAATACAAGAAATGAGAACAAAACTGTCCATGAATTTAGTACAGTGCTCTGCATACAGTAAGCACTCAATAAATACCTTTGATTGACTGAACACTCCTCAGCCTTTAATAGATTACCCAGTCATTACAGAAAAACACACAAAAATATGCCCCCAATTTTTCATCTTGGATACCAAATATCACAATTTTATATATATGTATGTATATATATACATACATATATATATATATATGTTTCTGTGATCAATCCACCTTACAACTCTTTTAACTACAGCAACTGTGGTTGACTGAAAATCATATCCTCAAGTGACCCATTAAAGTTCCCAGTTAGCACAGTGGAAAAATAAAGCAATGAGAAACTCAAATGAACAATTTGAGACTGAACGATTAAGAAACAGCATGGACTAGCAGATAAAGCATGGGCCTGGGAATCAGAAAGACTCGGGTTCTAATCCTGCTCTGCAACACGTCTGCTGTGTGACTTTGGACAAGTCACTTTAAACTTCTCCAGGCCTCATGTGCGTCATCTATAAAATGGTAATCAATACAACGAGCCTCAAGTGTCCAACCTGATTAGCCTGTATCTACCCCAGTGCTTGGTACAGTCACAAATTAAGCACTTAAATACCACAGTTATTATTATCACCTGGATCACAACTGTTCACAGTCACAATCATGGAAACCACAGAGGAAGCTGTTTTCAATTTAAACACATGCCAAGGAATACATCAGTTCCTAATATGAGAGGCAGTCCACAGAATTTCTTAATACTCGAGATTTCCCATCTGGAAATGGGCCCATAAGAAAACTACAGCCCTCTCTCGATCCTCACTCTCCATCTCCCTGCTCTCTGTTCTGCCCAAACTCTTTCAACATGCTATATATGCCAAATGCTTTGACTTCATCAATGATATTTATTGAACTCTATGTGTGGAGCACTGTATTAAGCACTGGAGAGACTACAATAGTTGGTAGGCACAATATTGCCCTCATGGAGCATCTCAACTAATTCTCTCTTTGACTCTCTACAATCTGGTTTCCAATTTCTTTTCTCCACTGAAATGAAGCCCAGTGGGCTCTACCGTATCAATCAATCGTATTATTGAGTGCTTACTGTGTGCAGAGCACTGTACTAAGGGCTTATCCTGATCTTCCTTGACTTTTCTGCCTGTTTTGCTACTGCGGACCCTTTCCTCCTCAGACACCATCAGACTTAAGATGCTCTTCTGATTCTCCTCCTCATCTGCTCCATTTCCACCTCTCATCAACTATCGGCGGACATCCATCCCTCAAGGCTCTATTCTGGGCCCCCTGCTCTGCTCATTCCACTTTCAGGTAACTCATTCATCCATTTACTTGTGTATATAAATGTATTATCAGTATACAGTCGATTATTTAATCTAGAGGAGGGAGCACAGGCCTGCGAGTCAGAAGGACCTGAGTTCTAATACCTGCTCTGCCAATTGCTTGCTGTGTGACTGACCCTGGGCACTCCCCTGTGCCTCGGTTTCCTCAACTGTAAAATGGGGATGCCTATTCTTCCTCATACTTAGATTGTGAGTCCCGTGTGGGACGGGGATTGGGTCCAACTTGATTAACTTGAACCTATCCCAGCGCTTAGAACAGTATTTGACACATAGTAAGCACAAAAATAGACTACTCTATTTGCAAACCTCTTTATGTCTGTCCCCTCAAATAGAGGTAAGAGCCTTGTGAGCAGGGATTGGTGTCAAGCTTTCCCTAGCACTCAATACAGTGCAATAATAATAATAATTAATAACTATCGTGTTTGTTAAGCACTTACTATGTGCCAAGCACAATTCTAAGCACTGGGGTACATACAGGGTAATCAGGTTGTCCCACGTGGGGCTCACACTTTTAATCCCCATTTGACAGATGGGGTAACTGAAGCCCAGCGAAGTGAATTGCCCAAGGTCACACAGCAGACAAGTGGCAGAGCCGGGATTAGAACCCACGTCCTCTGACTCCCAAACCTATGCTCTTTCCACTAAGCCACCGCTTCTCACTGCCCAGCACACTGTTATACTATCTGCCAAGCACTGGGATTGATGCAAGTGCTCTGCACAAAGGAAACGCTCAATAAATACGATTGAATGAATGAATTATAGGCAGCCCAGACACAGCCCCACGTAGGGCAATAAATACCATTCCTCTCATCAATCTATCAATTAAGCGCTTAGTACAGTGCTTTGCACACAGTAAGCACTCAACAAATACGATTGAATGAATGTGCAGAGCACTGTACTAAGTGCTTGGGAGAGTACAATATAACAGAGTTGGCACATACCCTGCCCACATCGATGTTGGGCAAGTCACTTCACTTCTCTGGGCCTCAGTTCCCTCATCTGTAAAATGGGGATGAAGACTGTGAGCCCCTCGTGGGACAACCTGATTACCTTGTACCTACCCCAGTGCTTAGAACAGTGCTTTGCACATAGTAAGTGCTTAACAAATACCAACATTATTATTATTATTATCGAGCTTAATTTACAATCCCTTCCTCTTGCCTCTAGGGTAGCTCCACTTGGATGCCCGATTGGCACCTCAAACTCAAAGTCTAAAAAATGAACTCCTTATCTTCTCCTCCTAAACCCACTCCCCGACCTAACTTTCCCACCAATATTGCCTCGGTTACCTCATCTGTAAAATGGGGATTAATACTGGGAGCCTCCCGTGGGACAACCTGATCACCTTGTAACATCCCCAGCGCTTAGAACGGTGCTTTGCACATAGTAAGCGCTTAAGTGCCATTATAAAAAACTGGGGTCACAGTCTAAAGAAAAGGAGCAAAGTGCAAGGGTGGATTGTCGTGGGAAAGTCGTCGGCAAAGCAGAAATCGCTTTGTGGGGGTGGTCCATTACGCAGCACCCTCAGACCAATTCCATGATGACTGGCCTCCTCTCCAGGACTCCTTGATGTTACATGACTGCTGACTCTTCCCCAAAACTCCCTTAGCAAAAAGATTGAGGGTTTGACTGAAAAACTTCCAGTGACTACCAATCTCCCTCTGCTTCAAGGAGAGGCTCCTTATCATTGGCTTCAAGATTTTCCACCAGCTTTCTCCGTCTCACAGATCAACTCTCAATTAGTATCTCCCTAACTCGCCTCCAGTAGTAATATTATTTATTATGCGCTTACTGTATGCAGAGCACTGTGTTAAGCGTTAGGAACAAGAACACAGGTGGGACTTGGACACGGACCCTGTCCCCCAGGGAGACTGTGCGCCTGTTGTTGGGTAGGGACCGTCTCTATATGTTGCCGACTTGTACTTCCCAAGCGCTTAGTACAGTGCTCTGCACACAGTAAGCGCTCAATAAATACGATTGAATGAATGAACTCCATCGTCCTCCCTGCCCCTGAACCAACTTGCCAACTTGTTGCCAACTTGTACTTCCCAAGTGCTTAGTACAGTGCTCTGCACACAGTAAGCGCTCAATAAATATGATTGATTGATTGAACCCTGCAATCTTGATATCATTCCCCAACTCCTCACTGTCTTCCAGGTCTCATATTTGGTCAGCTGCTAAATCCTGGCCAGCCCCTTTCTTCCCACCCAAACAGTTATTACCATGGTCCAATCCCTTGTCCTATCGTAGTTAGATCATTACCCACTTTAATTGGACTCTCCCAAGTGCTTAGTACAGTGCTCTGCACACAGTAAGTATTCAACAAATACTGCTGATTGACTGGCCTCCTCCCTAGTCTACCAGCCTCCAGGAATATTAGTAATGGCATTTACTGAGTATCTACTGGGAACAGTGGTTAAATACAACAGAAATAGTAATCTCGTTCTCTACATGCAAGGAGCTCAGGCTCTAATGGGGGGAACCAACCTAAAAATATTACACAGTGAACACGGAGAGTCAAGATAAATTTAGTGTTCAACTGACTACATATATAAATGGATTTTGAGGAAGGGAATAAATTGATTGAGTGTTAGAGATGGCTGTTGGGTTGACAACTCGAGGTGTTGAGAATTACTCTGGGAAGCCTTGTTGGAGAAGGTGGGCTCTTAGGTTGGCTTTGAAGTTTAAGGACTGAGGTATATTCACCCCACCCTCAGTCCTACACCATTTACATACATATCTGTAATTTATTTATATTGTCTGTCTCTCCCTCTCGACTGCAAGCTCCTTGTAGGCAGGGAACATGTCTATCAACTCTGTTCTATTGCAGTGTGTTCGCACAGCGCTCTGTGCATAAGTGCTCAAAAACCATGATTGAGCCATACTTCATTCTGTTGCCTGGATCATTCTTTTTTAAATGGCATTTATTAAGCACTTACTATGTGCAAAGCAGTGTTCTAAGCGCTGGGGAGGTGACAAGGTGATCAGGTTGTCCCATGGGGGGCTCACAGTCTTAATCCCCATTTTACAGATGAGGGAACTGAGGCCCAGAGAAGTGAAGTGACTTGCCCAAAGTCACCCAGCTGACAACTGGTGGAGTGAGGATTTGAACCCATGACCTCTGACTCCAAAACCTGTGCTATTTCCACTGAGCCATACTGCTAACACTATTCAGTCTATGTTTCCCTGCTCCACAAGAACCTCCAGTGGTTGCCCATCCACTTTTGCAAATAGAAACTCCTTACTGGCTTTAAATAACAATAATGATGGCATTTATTAAGTGCTTACTATGTGCAAAGCACTCAATCACCGTGCCCTCTGCACACACACCTTACCTCCCTGATTTCCCACTACAACCCAGTCTGCACATCCCACTTCACTAATGCCAGCCTAATGGGGAAGCAGCATGACCTAGTGGGTAAAGCACAAGTCTGGGAGTCAGAAGGACCAGGGTGCAAATGCCAACTTTGCCACCTGCCTGCTGTGTCACCTTGGGCAAGTCACAAAACTTGCCTTGGTTACCTCACCTGTAAAATATGGATTAAGACGGTGAGCCTCAAGTGGGACACGGACTGTGTCCAATCTGATTAGCTTGAGTCTACCCTAGTGCTTAGTATAGTGTCTGGCACATAGTAAGCACTTATATACCAACCTCCCTCTCATCCCCCCCCCAAAAAAAACCTATACACTGTACCACGATCTCATCTATCTCGCCTCTGATCCCTTGCCCACATCCTGCATCTGGCCTGGAATTCCCTCCCTCTTCAAATTCATTCATTCATTCAATCAATCAATCGTATTTATTCATTCATTCAATCTTATTTATTGAGCGCTAACTGTGTGCAGAGCACTGTACTAAGCGCTTGGGAAGTCCAAGTTGGCAACATATAGAGACGGCCCCTACCCAACAACGGGCTCACAGTCTAGAAGGGGGAGGCAGACAACAAAACAAAACATGTGGACAGGTGTCAAGTCATCAGAACAAACAGAATTAAAGCTAAATGCACATCATTAACAAAATAAATAGAACAGTAAATATGTACAAGTACTGAGCACTTACTGTGTGCACAGCACTGGACTAAGCGCTTGGGAAGTCCAAGTTGGCAACATATAGAGACGGTCCCTACCCAACAACGGGCTCACAGTCTTGAAGTGGGAGGCAGACAACAAAACAAAACATGTGGACAGGTGTCAAGTCATCAGAACAAACAGAATTAAAGCTAAATGCACATCATTAACAAAATAAATAGAACAGTAAATATGTACAAGTACTGAGCACTTACTGTGTGCAGAGCACTGGACTAAGCGCTTGGGAAGTCCAAGTTGGCAACATATAGAGACGGTCCCTACTCAACAACAGGCTCACAGTCTAGAAGGGGGAGGCAGACAACAAAACAAAACATGTGGACAGGTGTCAAGTCATCAGAACAAATAGAATTAAAGCTAAATGCACATCATTAACAAAATAGAACAGTAAATATGTACAAGTATTGAGCACTTACTGTATGCAGAGCACTGTACTAAGCACTTGGGAGAGTACAGTACAACAATATACAGGCACAGACCCAGCCTACAACAAGCTTATAGTCTAGAGAGGGGGAGACAGACAATTATATAAATAAATAAATTACAGATATGAATATAAGTGCTGTGGGGCTGGGAAGGGAGAAGAACAAAGGGAGCAAGTCAGGGTGACACAGAAGGGAGTGGGAGATGAGGAAAGGAGGGCTTAGTCAGGGAAGGCCGCTTGGAGATGTGCCTTCAATGTGCCTTTGAAGGTGGGGAGAGTAATTTTCTGTTTGATTTGGGGAGGGAGGGCGTTCCAGACCAGAGGCAGGATGTGGGCTAGGGGTCGGGGGCGAGATAGACAAGATCAAGGTACAGTGAGAAGGTTAGCATTCGAGGAGCAAAGTGTGCAGGCTGGATTGTAGTAAGAGAGTAGTGAGGTGAAGTAGGAGGGGGCAAGGTGATTGACTGCTTTAAAGCAATGGCAAGGAGTTTTTGTTTTGAGGCGGAGGTGGATGGGCAGCCACTGGAGGTTTTTTTGAGGAGTTAGGAGACAAGTCCTGAATGTTTTGGTAGAAAAATAATCTGGGTAGCAGCGTGAAGTATGGACTAGAGTGGGGACAGACAGAAAGCTGGGAGATCATCAAGGAGACTAACGTAGTTATCCAGGAGGGAAAGGATGAATGAGTGTATTAACATGGTAGCAATTTGGATGGAGAGGAAAAGGTGGATTTAAGCGATGTTGTGAAGGTGGGACCAATAGGATTTGGTAATGGGTTGAATATGTGGGTTGAGAGTGGAGTCAAGGATAATGCCAAGGTTAGGGTTTCTGAGACAAAGGATGGTAGCGCTGACTACTGTGATGGGAAAGTCATGGGGAGGACAGGGTTGGAGTGGGAAGATAAGGAGTTCAGTTTCGGACGTGTTAAGCTTGAGGTGACAGGAAGGCACCCTAGTAGAGATGGCTTGAGGGCAAGAGGAGATGCAAGTCTGGAGAAGGGGAGAGAGATGATAACCAATAGATGATAAAAGGCCTGCAAGAGGCCTTTCATCCATTCAATCGTATTTATTGAGCACTTACTGTGTGCAGAGCACTGTACTAAGCACTTGAAAACCCAATTAAGCCCTCATTTCCTCATCCCACTCCCTCCGCAACATCCTTGCACTTGGATCTGCACCCTTTTATTCACCCCTCCCTCAGCCCCACAGCACTTAATGTACATCTCTGTATTTTATTTATATCAAATCACATCTGTCTCCCCCTCTAAACTGCAAGCTCACTGAGGGCAGGGAACATTTCTACCTACTCTGTTATACTCTCCCAAGTGCTTAGTACCGTGCTCGGCACACAGCAAGCACTCAATAAATATCATTCATGATGATGGTATTTAAAGCATGAATATGGAGTTGGAGGTAGATGAGATAAGAACAAAGTACAGCTGGAAGGATGATAAGTGCAAGCAGTGGAGCAGTTGGTAAGAAGAATTGATATGTAAGAACCAGTAGAAAGGAAATAATGGTATTTATTCAGTCATAATTATTGAGCGCTTATTGTGTGCAGAGCACTGTACTAAGCACTTGGGAAAGTACAATTTAACAATAAACACATTCCCTGTCCACAACACACTTATAGTAAGTAGTAAGGTAAGCTAAAATGGGCCCCAGCATCATCATCATCATCATCAATTGTATTTATTGAGCGCTTACTATGTGCAGAGCACTGTACTAAGCGCTTGGGAAGTACAAATTGGCAACATATAGAGACAGTCCCTACCCAACAGTGGGCTCACAGTCTAAAAGGGGGAGACAGAGACCAAACATACTAACAAAATAAAATAAATAGAATAGATATGTACAAATAAATTAAATAAATAAATAAATAAATAGAGTCAAAAAATATGTACAAACATATATACAGATGCTGTGGGGAAGGGAGGGAGGTAAGATGGGGGGATGGAGAGGGGGACGAGGGGGAGAGGAAGAAAGGGGCTCAGTCTGGGAAGGCCTCCTGGAGGAGGTGAGCTCTCAGCAGGGCCTTGAAGGGAGGAAGAGAGCTAGCTTGGCGGATGGGCAGAGGGAGGGCAGTTCCCACACTTCAGGTTTAAGGTTTGCTGCCCAAACCATCTTTACTATCCTTAGCACTCAATTTCATTCCCGTTCTCAGCACTTAGGTATTTATGTGTTTCTTCAATTACTCATCTATTTTCATCCCGATTAATTTACGTACTTTATCCACATTTCTTCCACAATTATTTGTAAATCATTTTTGTCTGCCTTTTTATCCCCATTTTGTAATTTATTTATATTAATGTCTGTCTCCCTCCTCCCCCAGACTGTAAGCTCGTTGTGGGCAGGAGATGTGTCTGCTTATTGTTGTGCTGTACTTTCCCAAGCACTTAGTACAGTGGTCTGCACATAGTAAGCGCTCGATTAATACAACTGAATGAATGAATTTAAGCTTCTGAAAAGCATGTGTTTTGCCTCCGGGGGTACTCTCCTCCGGGCTCAGTACTGTTTGGGCAAGTCACTTCACTTCTCTGTGCCTCAGTTACCTCATCTGTAAAATAGGGATTAAGACTGTGAGCCCCCGGTGGGACATCCTGATCACCCTGTAACCTCCCCAGCGCTTCGAACAGTGCTTTGCACATAGTAAGCGCTTAACAAATGCTGTCATTATTATTTTGCATTCAGTAGTTACTCAGTAAATACCACTGTTGATGATGATAATGTAGAGTCCTAAACGATTAAAAAGGTAATCCTGGCGCAGCATGCTGGCCCGCACCCAACTCTGAACATTTGACACAAACATTTTAAGCACAACAATGAGATTCTCCCGCACATAAATGTTGTGGGGATGAGAAAGCGTTTTGGAAAAACAAGCGTCAAGTAGAAGATACGCTTCATAAATGTGACATTTCAAAATAAACGCATGGATCGTGGTACCCCACTGCCTCTTAAGGGACTGATACCCCTCAAACGCAAATACATTTATTCTTCACAGAAGCCGAGGTATCTTAACCGAGGTTTAGCCAAAGGGTGCATCTCAAGTGCATTCATTCATTCGTATTTATTGAGCGCTTACTGTGTGCAAAGCACTGTACTAAATGCTTGGGTACAACAACAGACACATTCCTGCCCACAACGAGCTTGCAGTCTAGAGGGGGAGACAGACATTAATAGATAAATGAATTTATGAACGTGCAACCTCGACAGGTCCCACAGTTATTTTTAGATCACAGTGTTTTTTTCCAATGTTCAGCTGGTTGGAGGGCTCATGTTTCAGGATTTTTCCGAGCATTTATTTGGTTTTAGCGATCACTCTCAACCGATCATGCGTGGCTCAGTGGAAAGAGCCCAGGCTTGGGAGTCAGAGGTCACGGGTTCTAATCCTGGCTCTGCCACTTGTCCGCTGTGTGACTGGGCAAGTGGCTTAACTTCTCTGTGCCTCAGTTACCTCATCTGTAAAATGGGGATTAAGACTGTGAGCCCCATGTGGGACAACCTGATTCCTTGCATGCCCCCCAGCGCTTAGAACAGTGCTTGGCACAGAGTAAGCGCTTAACAAATGCTATTATTTTTTTTTTCACGCAGATGGCAAGAGTTTGGAATATATTCTAAGCGAACGTGTCCCCTCCCCAGACTTTTTTTTGTATGGTATTTGTTAAGCACTCACTATGATGTAATAATAATAATAATGGTATTTGTTAAGCACTTACTATGTGCAAAGCACTGTTCTAAGCGCTGGGGAGGTTACAAGGTGATCAGGTTGTCCCACGGGGGGCTCACAGTTTTAATCCTCATTTTACAGATGAGGGAATGAGGGAACTGAGGCACAGAGAAGTGAAGTGACTTGCCCAAAGTCACACAGCTGACAGTTGGCGGAGTCAGGATTTGAACCGATGACCTGTGACTCCAAAGCCCTTGCTCTTTCCACTGAGCCACACTGCTTCTCCAAGCGCTTATTAGAAGCGCTCAATAAAAACGATTAATAATAATGTGCCAGGAACTGTACTAAACGCTAATCAGGTCGGACACAGTCCATGTCCTACGTGAGGCTCACAGTCTTAAATCCCCATTTTATAGATGAGGGAACTGAGGCACGGAACTTCTACACTATCGAAGCACCAAGGCGTAATGGAAAGAGCCCGCGCCTGGGAGTCGGGTCATGGGTTCTAATCCCCGTACTGCCGCTTGTCTGCTGTGTGACCATGGGCAAGTCACTTCTCTGGACCTCAGTTCCCTCATCTGAGAAATGGGGATTGAGACTGTGAGCCCCACGTGGGATAACGTTTCATTCGTTCATTCAATCGTATTTATTGAGCGCTGACTGTGTACAGAGCACTGTGCTACGTGCTTGGAAAGTACAATTCGGCAACAGATACAGTCCCTACCCAACAACGGGCTCACAGTCTAGAAGGAGGAGTGACAGACAACAAAACCAAACAAGTGGACAGGCATCAATACCATCAAAATAAAGAGGATTATAGATATATATACATTATTAATAAAATATAATAAATATATATAAATATACACAAGTGCTGTGGGGGGGTAGGGCAGAGGGAGGGAGATGGGGCGATGGGGAGGGAAGAGACAACTTGTACTTCCCAAGCGCTTAGTACAGTGCTCGGCACACAGTAAGCACTCAATAAATACGATTGAATGAATTAATTAATTAATTAAAAGAGCAGATGAAAAGGGGGGCTCAGTCTGGAAAGGCCTCCTGGAGGTGATACAACCTTGTACCTACCCCTGCGTTTACAACAGTGCTTGGCACATAGTAACAAATACCATCATTACATTATCATTATTACAGTGCCTAGCACATAGTAGAAAAAAGAAGCAGCGAGGCTCAATGCAGAGCACGGGCTTTGGAATCAGAGGTCACGGGTTCAAATCTCCGCTCCGCCAATTGTCAGCTGTGTGACTTTGGGCAAGTCACTTCACTTCTCTGGGCCTCAGCTACCTCAACTGTAAAATGGGGATTAAGACTGTGGGCCCCCCGTGGGACAACCTGATCACCTTGTAACCTCCCCAGTGCTTAGAACAGTGCTTTGCACATAGTAAGCGCTTAACAAATACCATTAGTATTATTATATTACATTATAGTAAGTGCTTAACAAATACCATACAAAAAAAGTTGGAGGGGGGGGAGGGGACACATTCGCTTAGAATATATTCCAAACTCTTGCTATCTGCGTAAAAAAAAATAATAATAGCATTTGTTAAGCGCTTACTCTGTGCCAAGCACTGTTCTAAGAGCTGGGGGGCATGCAAGGAATCAGGTTGTCCCACACGGGGCTCACAGTCTTAATCCCCATTTTACAGATGAGGTAACTGAGGCACAGAGAACTTAAGCCACTTGCCCACACAGCTGACAAGTGGTAGAGTCAGGAACAATAATAATAATAATAATGGCATTTTTAAAGCACTTACTATGTGCGAAGCACTGTTCCCAAGCGCTTAATAAATGCCATTATTATTCATTCAATCGTATTTATTGAGCACTTACTGTGTGCAGAGCACTGTGCTAAGCGCTTGGGAAGTGCAAGTTGTCATTATAGTAAGCGCTTAAATCAATCAATCAATCGTATTTATTGAGCGCTTACTGTGTTTAGAGCACTGTACTAAGTGCTTGGGAAGTCCAAGTTGGCAACATATAGAGACAGTCCCTACCCAACAGTGGGCTCACAGTCTAGAAGGGGGAGACAGAGAACAAAAACAAACATATTAACAAAATAAAACAGAATAGATATGTACAAGTAAAATAAATAGAGTAATAAATATGTACAAACATATATATAGGTGCTGTGGGGAACGGAAGGGGGTAAGATGGGGGGATGGAGAGGGGGACGAGGGGGTGAGGAAGGAGGGGGCTCCGTCTGGGAAGGCCAAATACCATCAATATCAATCAATTAATCAATCGTATTTATTGAGCGCTTACTGTGTGCAGAGCACTGTACTAAGCGCTTGGGAAGTACAAGTTGGCAACATAGAGAGACAGTCCCTACCCAACAGTGGGCTCACGGTCTAAAAGGGGGAGACAGAGAACAAAACGAAACATACTAACAAAATAAAATAGAATAGATATGTACAAGTAAAATAAATAGAGTAATAAATATGCACAAACATATATACAAGTGCTGTGGGGAGGGGAAGGAGGTAAGATGGGAGGATGGAGAGGGGGGTGAGGGGGACAGGAAGGAGGGGGCTCAGTCTGGGAAGGCCAAATACCATCACAATCAATCAATCGTATTTATTGAGCGCTTACTGTGTGCAGAGCACTGGACTAAGCGCTTGGGAAGTACAATTTGGCAACATATAGAGACAGTCCCTACCCAATAGTGGGCTCACAGTCTAAAAGGGGGAGACAGAGAACAAAACCAAACATACTAACAAAATAAAATAATAGAATAGATATGTACAAGTAAAATAGAGTAATAAATATGTACAAACATATATACAGGTGCTGTGGGGAAGGGAAAGAGGTAAGATGGGGGGGGATGGAGAGGGGGACGAGGGGGTGAGGAAGGAGGGGGCTCAGTCTGGGAAGGCCAAATACCATCACAATCAATCAATCAATCGTATTTATTGAGCGCTTACTGTGTGCAGAGCACTGGACTAAGCGCTTGGGAAGTACAAGTTGGCAACATATAGAGACGGTCCCTACCCAACAGTGGGCTCACAGTCCAGAGGGGGGAGACAGAGAACAAAACCAAACATACCAACAAAATAAACAGAATACATATGTACAAGTAAAATAAATAAATAGAGTAATAAATCTGTACAAACATATATACAGGTGCTGTGGGGAAGGGAAGGAGGTAAGACAGGGGGGGATGGAGAGGGGGACGAGGGGGTTAGGAAGGAGGGGGCCCAGTCTGGGAAGGCCAAATACCATCACTACATTATTATTATTATTATTATTATTACAGTGCCCAGCACACGGTAAGCGCTTAACAGACATTATTATTAAACTGATTTTCCACAAGGATGCAAAAAACGAGTAAACGAAGTTAGGGCACCAGAGGAGTCCTGTCAGGCCTGCCCCTTGCCCACTCCGAGCCGCCATTTCCGGCGGCGGCCTCCACTTCCGGTTGGGCCCAGCCCCCTGTGGAGGAAAGCCCCACAATGGCGGCCGCCGCCCGATGACGAGCAAAGCTCTCGATGAAGAGCTAACTCCTCTCCCCGCGGGTCCGCCCCACTTACTCTTCATCCTCAGCCCCTCTTCTTGGACGGAAGCGCGAGGGAAGGGGAGCTACCCGAGGCAGGCTCCCACCCTAGGCCCTCCCGTCGGAGGAGGTTGGGGCCGCCATGTTGTATCCCCGTCGCCCCGGCAACCGCCGGCCCCTCCGCCCTGATTGTGTCCGCCGCGCCCCTTCGCTGTGCGCAGGCGCGCGCGGGTGGGCGGGGCTACCCGTTGCTAGGCGCCGAGCCGGCCCAAAGTCACACAGCTGACAAGGGGTTAGGCCTCGATTAGAACCCAAGCGCTTAATAAATGCCATTATTATTATTATTAATTCATTCAATCGTATTTATCGAGCCCTACTATGTGCAGAGCACTGGACTAAGCGCTTGGGAAGTACAAGTTGGTATTCTAGTAAGCGCTTAAATCAATCAATCGTATTTATTGAGCGCTTACTGTGTGCAGAGCACTGGACTAAGCACTTGGGAAGGACAAGTTGGCATTATAGTAAGCACTTAACAAATCAATCAATCAATCGTATTTATTGAGTGCTTACTGTGTGCAGAACACTGTACTAAGCGCTTGGGAAGTACAAGTTGGCAAGATATAGAGACAGTCCCTACCCAACAGTGGGCTCACAGTCTAGAAGCGGGAGACAGAGAACAAAACCAAACATATTAACAAAATAAAATAAATGGAATAAATATGTACAAGTAAAATAAATAGAGTTGCTAGGCACCGAGCCGGCCCACCCTCTCTTCCGGTTTTCCCCTACCCAAGTGATTTAATCAATCAATCAATCAATCAATCGATCGATCAATCATATTTATTGAGCGCTTACTGTGTGCAGAGCACTGTACTAAGCACTTGGGAAGTACAAGTGGGCAACATATAGAGACGGTCCCCACCCAACAGTGGGCTCATGGTCTAGAAGGGGGAGACAGAGAACAAACAATAATAATAATAATGATGGCATTTATTAAGCGCTTACTATGTGCAAAGCACTGTTCTAGGTGCTGGGGAGGTTACAAGGTGATCAGGTTGTCCCACGGGGGGCTCACAGTCTTCATCTCCATTTTACACATGAGGTAACTGAGGCCCAGAGAAGTGAAGTGACTTGCCCAAAGTCAAACAGATGACAAGTGGCGGAGCAGGGATTTGAACCCCTGACCTCTGACTCCAAAGCCCAGGCTCTTTCCCCTGAGCCACACTGCTTCTCTAAACAAAACAAAACATATTAACAAAATAAAATAAATAGAATAAATATGTACAAGTAAAATAAATAAATACATAGAGTAATAAATACGTGCAAACATGTATACATATATACAGGTATATACATATATACAGGTTTAAGTGATTGAAACCTGATTCCGTGGCACTTGGCCTCACCTGATTCAGAAACGTAGAGCCCAGTACTCGATTTGGAAGTCATAAGGGGGCTGCTCCTTTCCATCATTGATTTTAATATCTGTCTTTCCCTCTAGGCCGTCATTATGGCACGTGTTAAGCGCTTACTATGTGCCAAGCACCTTGCAATTACTACGTGTCAAGCTGGGATAGAGACAAGGTAATCAGGTTGGACGCGGTCCCTGTCCCACGTGGGTTCACAGTCCAAGTCGCAAGAGGATTTAACCCCATTTTACAGATGAAGTAAATGAGGCATAGATGAGTGACTTGTCCAATGTCATTCATTCATTCAATCGTCTTTATTGAGCGCTTACTGTGTGCAGAGCACTGGACTAAGCGCTTGGGAAGTACAAATTGGGAACATATAGAGATGGTCCCTACCCAACAGTGGGCTCACAGTCTAGAAGGGGGACACAGAAAACAAAACCAAACATATTAACAAAATAAAATAAATAGAATAAATATGTACAAGTAAAATAGAGTAATGAATACGTGCAAACATATATACATATATACAGGTATATACATATATACAGGTTTAAGTGATTGAAGTGATTGAAACAAGTGACTTGTCCAATGTCATTCATTCATTCAATTGTATTTATTGAGCGCTTACTGTGTGCAGAGCACTGTACTAAGCACTTGGGAAGTACAAGTTGGCAACATATTCATTCATTCATTCAATCGTATTTATTGAGCGCTTACTGTGTGCAGAGCACTGTACTAAGCGCTTGGGAAGTACAAGTTGGCAACATATAGAGATGGTCCCTACCCAACAGTGGGCTCACAGTCTAGAGGGGGGAGACAGAGAACAAAACAAAACATATTAACAAAACAAAATATTTATTGAGTCCTTACTATGTGCAGAGCACTGTACTAAGAGCTTGGGAAGTACAAGTAGGCAACATATAGAGACAGTCCCTACCCAACAACGGGCTCACAGTCTAGAAAGGGGAGAAAGACAACAAAACAAAACATGTAGACATATGGCACGCGCGAAGGCACACAGGCCTCTGGGAATAGCCAGAATAAGAATCAGTCAACTCTACAATTTCCCCAATCCTTAATCTATTTTAAAGTCTGTCCCCTCCTCCCCATCCCTTTTTTAACAGTATCCATTAAATGCTTACTATGCACCAGGCACTTTACTAAGCGCTGGTGTAGGTACAAGCTGATCCGGTTGGACGCAGTCCACTTCCCGCATCCGACTCACAGTCCTAATCCACAATTACTATGTGTCAAGCTGTTATTTTAGCGTGTCTCTCCCACTAAATAGTAAGTTCCTTGAGGACAGGGATCTCGTCCACTAATTCTGTTGTACACTCCCGTACACTTAGTACAGCGCTCTGCAAACACGGGTCCCCTTCTAGACTGTAAGCCCAATGTTAGGTAGGGGTCGTCTCTATATGTTGCCAACTTGTACTTCCCAAGCGCTTAGTCCGGTGTTCTGCACACAGTAAGGGCTCAATAAATATGATTGAATGAATGAATAGAGAGAAGGTACTCAGGTTGGACGTGGTCCCTGTCCCACGTGGGTTCACGGTCCAAGTTGGAAGAGGATTTAACCCCATTTTAAGTATGGGATGAAGTAAATGAGGCATAGATGAGTGACTTGTCCAACGTCACAAAGCTGATGAGTGACAGAGTGGGCAAACCTTCAATGATTACCCATTCCTCTGCATCAAGCTGAAACTCCTGACCTGGCCATTTCATTCATTCATTCATTCAATCGTATTTATTGAGCGCTTACTGTGTGCAGAGCGCTGTACTAAGCGCTTGGGAAGTACAAATCGGCAACAATTTCTTCTGAAGCAATCCTACTCATCCACTTCTCGATCCTCTCTAGCTAGCCTATCTATTCACATGGTTCATTCTTATTCTCCCGCTCCTGACCTCTTTCTTGTTCACACTCTTCCCTGCTGCCTAGAGCTCCTATTTCAAATTCGACAAACCTCAGCCCTTTCGATTTTCAAAGTCCTTCTAAAATTATATCTCCTCGATGGGTTCTTCCCCAGATAATTTCCTCAGTTTACATCTTCCCAAATGTCCCTTCATCATCATCATCATCATCATCAATTGTATTTATTGAGTGCTTACTGTGTGCACAGCACTGTACTAAGCGCTTGGGAAGTACAAGTTGGCAACATATAGAGACAGTCCCTACCCAACAGTGGGCTCACAGTCTAAAAGGGGGAGACAGAGAACAAAACCAAACATACTAACATAATAAAATAAATAGAATAGATATGTACAAGTAAAATAAATAAATAAATAAATAGAGTAACAAATATGTACAAACATACATATATACAGGTGCTGTGGGGAAGGGAACATGTACTTCCCTTCAGAACATGTACTTCCCAAGCGCTTAGTACAGTGCTCTGAACACAGTAAGCACTCAATAAATACGATTGATGGATGGATTGTGCTATCTAAGCACTTAAGTCCTCTAAAAGTCTGTAGCACATAAAGAGAGAAGATGGTAGTAAGATATTAGTACATAGCTTACATGCTCTATTACCTAAGTACAAATTCTTTCATATATCTCCTTCCACCTACCAGAAATTTATTTTAGTGTATTTCCAGTTAGACTGTAAACATACTGAAAGCCATTAGTACTGTAGTATTCTCCCAAATGTTTAGCTCAGTGCTCTGCACCCACTAGGCGCTCAGAAAATATTTATAGTTGTTTGGGCATTTGCGGAGCTAAGGATAAAACAGGGAAAGAAAACACAATCTCCAATGTGAAAACAATCTAACTTGTTTTCAAGTTACGACTGATTGAATTCTGGGTAAAGAGCTGAATAAAGAGCTGAATCCGTGTCTTTCCTAATCCGAGATAATTGTTCATTTATTTAAGACATGCCATTACTGAGTCAGAACTGTGGCCCACCCAGCCAAGTATTCTGACTCTGACAGTGGCATAGGATGATTGGAGGGCCAATGTGATGGTCATCCTCTTTGATAGTGGTCCAGTGGTTTAAAGATGGACCTTATAAAATCCTGATCTTTCCCTCTAGTAACTCAGCATAGTACACTCATCCTTTTGTTCTCTGTCTCCCCCTTTTAGACTGTGAGCCCACTGTTGGGTAGGGACTGTCTCTATATGTTGCCAACTTGTCCTTCCCAAGCGCTTAGTCCAGTGCTCTGCACACAGTAAGCTCTCAATAAATACGATTGATTGATTGATTGATTGATCCTAGAATCTATCCAAAATTATCTCGAACCTGTTCACATAGTGAGTAGATCCCAGGCCTGGGAATCAGAGGGTTATACATTCCTAATCCTGGCTCTCCTTCCTCCTTCCTCTCCCCCTCCTCCCCCTCCCCATCACCCCCGCCTTACCTCCTTCCCCTCCCCACAGCACCTGTATATATGTTTGTACAGATTTATTACTCCATTTATTTTACTTGTACATATTTGCTATTCTATTTATTTTATTTTGTTAATATGTTTTGTTTTGTTCTCTGTCTCCCCCATCTAGACTGTGAGCCCGCTGTTGGGTAGGGACCGTTTCTATATGTTGCCAACTTGTACTTCCCGAGCGCTTAGTCCAGTGCTCTGCACACAGTAAGCGCTCAATAAATACGATTGAATGAATGAATGAATGAATGGCTCTGCCTCGTCTGTTGTGTAACCTTGGGCAAGTCACTTCACTTCTCTGTGCCTCAGTTACTTCATCTGTGAGACTGTGAGCCCCATGTGGGACAGGGACTGTGTCCAACCTGACTTGCTTGTATCCACCCCAGTGCTTAGTACAGTGTCTAGCACATAGTAAGTGCTTAACAAATGTCATCATCTCCTCTAGGAAGCCATTCCTGACAAATGTCTCCTCTCCCTATCCTTCTTTTCTCCCATCTTTATCACTTGCATCCATACCTTCTAGGCACTTTGGTACTCACTCCACCCCCACAGCACTTATGTTCCTATCCTTATACTCTGTTTTTTTTTTCTCCCCATTAGATAGTAAACTCCTTGAAGGCAGGGATCATTTCTAACTTCTCTGTTGTTATACTCTCTCAAGTGCTTAGTACAGTATTCTGTGCACAGTAAGCACTCAGTGAATACCATTGATTGGTTTTTTAATTATTTTTAATGTAAAAAATCATTTTTTGCTTCTTCTTGTAAAAAATGCCTTTGATTTCAACAGTTCCTGGAAGAAAGAAAGAAGTTGTCAACGAATCACAGTTTAAAACAATAATAATAATAATGGTACTTCTTAAACACTTACTATGTGCCAAGTACTGTTGTAAACACTGTGATAGATACAAGATAGTCAGGTTGGACACAGTCCCTGTCCCTCACAGGGCTCACACTCATAATCCCCATTTTACAGATGATGTAACTGAGGCCCAGAGAAGTGAAATGGCTTGCCCAAGGTCACGCAGCAGACATAAATACGACTGAATGAATGAATGTGGCAGAGTCAGGATTAGAACCCCTGACCCTCTGACTTTCAGGCCAGTGCCTTATCCACTAAACCACACTGCTTCTCCTTTTAAAGTGTTCATCATTTCAGTTGGTGAAATAATATAAAAAAATTGTTTATTTTTTGTGCTTTAAAATGGTAGGGGGGGGGGGGGAGAAACAGTAATCCTTTGGGAGGTGGTTATAAATCACCTATGAACATTATTAAGAATGAAATATTAAATCTCCTGTCATGAAATGATTTTCTCCACAATCTGTAACATCTGGAACTATCTTCATCTTGCTTTTGGGTTTTGGTATTGATTTATCATCATGACCCTGTACATATTGTATGGTAAACACTTCATTTTTCACCAGGACTTCAGCACTGAAACTGTCCTGATCTCTGGTGGTTTGGGTGGGCCACTACACTTGCGTTCAAATCCTCTGAAAAGTTGGTATTTCTAAGGAATCAATAATTTGGAAGGAGCTACTCACTATTCTCAACACAATCCAACTCTATCTCTGTCGGTAAGAGCATAAATAAAATAGAATGAAAGGAAAACAACATGAAATTTAGAAGCGGCAGGTGGGAGTAGATCCAGGTATAGAGTAGCAAATTAATGTGTGCATAAAATTGGTTTAGGTGTCAACTGGCCCACTGTTGGGTAGGGACTGTCTCTATATGTTGCCAACTTGGACTTCCCAAGCGCTTAGTACAGTGCTCTGCACACAGTAAGTGCTCAATAAATACGATTGAATGAATGAATGAACTGTATTGACAACAATCTTCTTGCTCTCCCCTACTTCAAAATCTAATTGAAGGCACATCTCCTCCAAGGAGCCGTCCCTGCCTAAGCCCTCCTCTCCTCTTCTCCCACTCACTTCTGCGCCATTGATCAATAAATGCAATCATTCGTATTTATTGAGCACTTACTGTTTTCAGAGCACTGTACCAAGCGCTTGGGAAGTACAAGTTGGCAACACATAGAGACGGTCCCTACCCAACAGTGGGCTCACAGTCTAGAAGGGGGAGACATCATTATTATATTATTATTAATCCCTATTAATCCCTATTTTACAGATGAGGGACTTGAGGTACAGAGAAGGGCACACAGCAGACGTGACAGCGGAATTAGAACGCAGGTCCTTCTGACTCTTGTCACTCAGACACGCACACACTCATATAAAAATGCTTTTACTTGCTCCTTCATTCATCCTCCCTCCCATCCCCAAAGCACATATGTACATATCTGTGTATATCTATAATTTATTTATATTTATTTATATTAATGTCTGTCTCCCCATCTAGACTGTGAGCTTGCTGTGGGCTCATGTATCTTTGTTATTATAGTGTACTCTTCCAAGTGTTTAGTACAGTGCCTTGCACACAGTAAGCACTCAATAAATATGACTGACTGAATGAATGAATGTGTTAGTTTTGAGGGTTTTTTTAAATGGTATTTATTAAGTTCTTACTAGGTGCCAGGCACTACACTAAATGCTGGGATAGATACAAGTTAATCTGGCTGAACACAGTCCATGTCCCACATGTGGCGCAGTGGAAGGAGCAAGGGCTTTGGAGTCAGAGGTGATGGGTTCAAATCCCTGCTCTGCCACTTCAATCAATCGTATTTATTGAGCGCTTACTATGTGCAGAGCACTGTACTAAGCGCTTGGGAAGTACAAATTGGCAACACATAGAGACAGTCCCTACCCAACAGTGGGCTCACAGTCTAAAAGACTGCCACTTGTTAGCTGTGCGACTTTGGACGAGTCACTTAACTTCTCTGTGCCTCAGTTACCCCATCTGTAAAATGGGGATGAAGACTGTGAGCCGCCACCCGTGGGACAACCTGATCACCTTGTAACCTCCCCAGTGCTTAGAACAGTGCTTTGCACATAGTGAGTACTTAATAAATGCCATCATTATTATTATTAAAGTCTTAACCTCCATTTTATAGATGAGGTAACTGAGCAGCAGAGAAGGAAACTGACTTGCCCAAGGTCACACAGCAGGCAAGTGGCAGAGCTGGGATTAGAACCCAGGTCCTCCGACTCCCAGCCCCCTGCTCCTTCCATTTCTCTCAGCTCATTGTGGAATGCATATATATATATATATCAGGTGAAAGACAGAAATCTTACACGTGGACCCTGGCCTCAAGAAGCTAAAAATCAATCAATCAATCAATCGTATTTATTGAGCGCTTACTGTGTGCAGAGCACTGTACTAAGCGCTTGGGAAGTACAACTTGGCAACATATAGAGACAGTCCCTACCCAACAGTGGGCTCACAGTCTAAAAGAAAATCCAATAGAGATGATTACAAGCTAAATTAGACAATAAGGATCCCTGTTGGGGTAGTTGGGGATGGGGAGGGAGCTGACAGATGGTTCTTAGGGAAGCAGCGTGGCTTAGTGGAAAGAGCCCGGGCTTGGGAGCCTAGAGGTCATGGGTTCTAATCCTGTCTCTGCCACTTGTCAGCTGTGTGACTTTGGGCAAGTCACGTCACTTCTCTGGGCCTCAGTTACCTCCTCTGGAAAATGGGGATTAAGACTGTGAGCCCCACATGGGACAACCTTTTAGAATGTGAGCCCACTGCTGGGTAGGGACTGTCTCTATATGTTACCAACTTGTACTTCCCAAGCGCTTAGTACAGTGCTGTGCACACAGTAAGCGCTCAATAAATACGATTGATGATGATGATGATCACCTTGTATCCCCACCAGCGCTTAGAGCAGTGCTTCACACATAGTAAGCATTTAACAAATGCAATCAATCGTATTTATTGAGTGCTTACTGTGTGTAGAACACTGTACCAAGCGCTTGGGAAGTACAAGTTGGCAACACATATTTATTTATTTTACTTGTACATATCTATTCAATTTATTTTATTTTGTTAGTATGTTTGGTTTTGTTCTCTGTCTCCCCCTTTCAGACTGTGAGCCCACTGTTGGGTAGGGACTGTCTCTATATGTTGCCAATTTGTACTTCCCAAGCGCTTAGTCCAGTGCTCTGCACACAGTAAGCGCTCAATAAGTACGATTGATGATGATGACGATAGAGACGGTCCCTACCCAACAGTGGGCTCACAGTCTAGAAGCGGGAGACATCATTATTATATTATTATTAATCCCTATTTTACAGATGAGGGAACTGAGGTACAGAGAAGGGCACACAGCAGACGTGACAGCGGAATTAGAACCCAGGTCCTTCTGACTCTTGTCACTCAGACACACACACACTCATATAAAAATGAAAAATTTCCAACTTCACCGATGCCTCTGGCTGATTGAGACTGTGAGCCCCATGTGGGACAGGGACTGTGTCCAACCTGATTAGCTTGTATCCACCTCGGCGCTTAGTACAGCACCTGGCGTAGATTAAGTGCCTAACAAATACCATCATTATTATTACAGATGAGGTAACTGAAAGCACAGAAAAGTGAAGTGATTCGCTCAAAGTCACCCAACAGACAAGTGGCAGAGTCAGAATTAGAAGCCAGTTTTTCTGACCTTGGGCCTTGGAGTCAGAGGATCTGGGTTCCAATCCCAGTTCTGCCAACTGCTTGCTGTGTGACCTTGGGTAAGTCTATTAACTTCTCTGTGCCTCAGCTGTAAAATGAGAATTAAATCCCTGTTCTCCTTCCTATTTAGGCTGTAATCCCCATAATACAGTGCCTGGAACATAGTAGGTGCTTCACAAATACCATAATTATCCATAATTATCATGTGAGACAGGGACAGAGTCTGACCCAATTAACAAGTAGTAAATGCTTAACAAATACCAGTTATTATTTTAACTGTTATTTTAGTTTTAGGAAGGTAGCATAAGTAATTCATTATCATTATTATTATTATTAATTGTATTTATTGAGTTTTTATTGTGTGCAAAGCACCGTAATAATAATAATAATAATAATAATAATAATAATAATAATGCCATTTATTAAGCGCTTACTATGTGCAAAGCACTATGCTAAGCGCTCGGGAGAGTAAAATATAACAGACCCATTCCCTGAACAAATCGAACTCACAGTCTACAGGGGGAGACAGGCATTAACATAAATCGATCAATCAATAAATCAACCAATAAATAAATAACAGACGCATATAGATAGCTAATCAGTGGTATTTTTTGAGCTTCCACTGAATGCAAACCACTACATTAAGTTCTTGAGAAAGAACTACAGAAGTAAAACGCATTTTTACTCACTACCGATGTTTACAGGATCTTTCTGGCCTCTAACCACAATTATTACCTTCTTTTGTTTTAAAGGACCGGATAATTTGCATATCGGAAAATATGCAAAGCCCCCTTCCCACTTCCTCGTGAACCTTTTGTTCTTGGATAAATTCGGCTTTTTTTGTAGGTGGCTCCGCTCTGGGGTTTTCCAAAGGACTTTATAGTAAGCGCTTAACAAATACCATTATTAGTATTATTATTAGCAAGACCAAAAGCTTAATTTTCCTGATTTAAAAGATTTTAGAGACAATAGAAACTGCATTTTTCTCATGGTAAAAATTCTAGGAAGAAAAAGGCTTGCAGTGGCCGGTTAGCTCAGTTGGTTAGAGCGTGGTGCTAATAACGCCAAGGTCGCGGGTTCGATCCCCGTACGGGCCATGTGAGTTTTCCTTTTTTCTTCTTATATTTATTTTAAAACTTCTTCTTAATTTTATTTTTCAGGTTCCGTAGAAACGATCAGAACAAAACGCAGTGGTTGAAAACGTGACTGAGCTAAAGCCGAGCAAAGAGAAATAAGAGTAAGAATTTTGTGCCTAATTCTTCAGTGACATTAAAACGGGTAAAATAAACGTGGCCAAGGTTAACCCCTGCACTGTTTGTGGAAGGTATCAATCAATCCATCAATCGTATTTATTGAGCGCTTACTGTGTGCAGAGCACTGTACTAAGCGCTTGGGAAGTGCAAGTTGGCAACATATAGAGACAGTCCCTACCCAACAGTGGGCTCACAGTCTAAAAGCAGGAGACAGAGAACAAAACCAAATATACTAACAAAATAAAATAAATAGAATAGATATGTACAAGTAAAATAAATAAATAGATAAATAGAGTAATAAATATGTACAAACATATATACATATATACAGGTGCTGTGGGGAAGGGAAGGAGGTAAGATGGGGGATGGAGATGAAGGAACTGATGAAGGAACTGAGGCACAGAGAATCAATCAATCAATCGTATTTATTGAGCGCTTACTGTGTGCAGAGCACTGTACTAAGCGCTTGGGAAGTTCAAGTTGGCAACATATAGAGACAGTCCCTACCCAACAGTGGGCTCACAGTCTAAAAGGGGGAGACAGGGAACAAAACCAAACATACTAACAAAATAAAATAAATAGAATAGATATGTACAAGGAAAATAAATAGAGTAATAAATATGTACAAATATGTAGGTATGTGGATCTTCTCTCTGCTGCAGTGAATGACTACTGTATGGTAATTCCCAAACTTTGATCTGTGTAATTCTCAAAATCAGGCCAATCCAGGAGGATGAACTTCCCCCTTCTAGACTGTGAGCCCGTTGTTGGGTAGGGACCGTCTCTATATGTTGCCAACTTGTACTTCCCAAGCGCTTAGTACAGTGCTCTGCACACAGTAAGCGCTCAATAAATACGATTGATTGATTGATTGTACTTCCCAAGCGCTTAGTACAGTACTCTGCACACAGTAAGTGCTCAATAAATACGATTGAATGAATGAATGAATGAACCATTCTAACATCAACTACTGCCAAAACCCCAAAAGATTTAGAGGTGGTGGCTTCAGGGGAGCTTGAAGGTGGGAAGGGAAATGGTTTGATGAATTCGAGGTGAAAGGAAGTTTTAGGTGGGGGAAAGGGGTGAGCACTGGGAGGGAGATGGGAGAGTTGATAATCAGGGAGAGTTAGGTTAGCTTGGTAGGAACAAACAGTGCAAGTCAATCAACTATTTATTTTGAACGAGTGTGTGTACTAAGCGCTTAAGTAGATATGTAGCGACAGAAGGCAGCAGAAAAGCTTGAAGGAGGCAGATAATAATACTACTAATACTACTATTACTAATAATAATGGTGGTATTTGTTAAGTGCTTACTATGGGCCAAACACAGTACTAAACGCTGCAGTAAATACAAGATAATCAGGTTGGACACAGCCCCTGTCCTTCATCAGACTCACAGTTGACATTATCAATCAGTAGTATTTATTGAGCGCTTACTGGATGCAGAATACTACATGTGGCCCTTGGGGAAATACAAGATAATTGAGTTGGTAGGCATGATTCCCTGCCCTCAAGGAGTTTACAATATAGCAGGGGAGATGTTAAAATAAAGCACATCTAGGGGAAGCCGCAGAGTATAAGGGTATGTTCATAAGTTCATATGTTCCCCTCTAGACTGTGAGCCCATTGTTGGGTAGGGACGGTCTCTATATGTTGCCAACTTGTACTTCCCAAGCGCTTAGTACAGTGCTCTGCCCACAGTAAGCACTCAATAAATACGATTGAATGAGTGAAGTGCAGTGGGATTGAGGATGGGGTGAGGATCAAAGGGCTCAAGGGGTAAAAATCCAACACAGAAGGGAGGGCAGATAAGATGGGAACAGGAGAGATCAGTCAGGGAAGGCTTCATTAGTAAGGCTTTGAAGATAGGGATGGTGGTGTTCTGTTGATAAGAAGGAAGAGGGAATTCCAATCCGTTTATCAAGCAAGAAGCAAGCAGTGGTATTTATTGAGTGCTTATTTTCTGAGCACTGTTCTGAACTCTTGAGAGAGTACAATCCAGTTGGTAGTGCCGGGCCGGAGGGAGGATATGAGCAAGGGGTTGATGACTATAGAGGTGAGATAGAAGTACAGTAAGTAAATTGATGTTAGGAAGAATTAGGAAGCAGTTCCCCACCACAAGTGTTGCAAAGGCACCAGGATGTTTACTGGGGAGAGTTATGAAGGCTTTCCTGTAAACCTTTAGAGATATTAGTCAAAGATGCTTTAAATGAGGGCCCGACACAGCTGATTCATCTGCCTCTGGAGTAACCTGACCACAGAACTAACACTGTTAAGCCTCCCAGAGAGGTCTCAGAATTGAGACAGCAGTAACACTTACAGTCTCTCTCCCCAATCAATCAATCAATCAATCATATTTACTGAGTGCTTACTGTGTGCAGAGCACTGTTCTAAGCGCTTGGGAAGTACAACAGGCAGCTGGAGCTTCACTGTAGTAAATAATGGGGTTGGGCCTTGGAGGAACTGCAAAGGCGAGTTTTTTGGGGAGGGAAGGGAAGTCTGCCATCGAAGATTAGGAACGCCAAAGTTGGACATCTTACATTCAGGCCAAGTGGTAGCATTTTTGGCTCTACCCTCAGGCAGCAAATGTCCAGATATCATCTGGGCCAATCCAATCCTGGGTAAAATTTGACTAGAAAAATACTAGTTTATGAATATCATAAATTCGCATTGGGAAACTGATCCAGTACTAAAAGAGAACCCTCAAACACACACAAAAAATCCCACAACTTCTCATGTGGGCAGGGAATGTGTCTATCAACTCTGTTATAATGTATTCCCCCAGGTACTTAATACAGTGCTCTGCACGCATAAGCTCTCAATAAATATGATCAGTTGATTGATGTACCTGAATTTATCAGGTAAGAATCCAGATTGAAAATTTATACCCTCTGCATTGGGGATATGGTATTTGCAGACTAGGAGAGAAACAATGCTGGTTTTGCCACTCACTACTACAGGTAAAAGTAATAAAAGGAGAGAAAGGAAGAAGGATAGTGCCTGGCACATAGTAAGCACTTAACAAATACCATTATTACTACTATTTTTAAGGAATGGAAAAATAAGGTAGAATGAAAGGGAGAAGGGAAAGGCGGGGGGGAAGTGAAAAGGAGACAGACAGAGACAGGCAGAGAGAGAGCCAGGCCCATTAAGAGAGAAAGACACAGAGATAATAATAATAATAATAATAATAATAATGGCATTTATTAAGCGCTTACTATGTGCAAAGCACTGTTCTAAGCGCTGAGGAGGTAACAAAGTGATCACGACTCAGTGGATTCCACCAGATGGATAAAATCGCCCCGGACAAATATTTGTTGAGCGTCCACGGTATCCAGCGGGCCCCAGGCGACTACCAGCACTATAGAGAGACAGAGACAGAGCTAGGGAGACAGAGATGGACAGAGAGTCAAGAGAGAGGAACAGAAACAGAGCCAGACCCATTAAGAGAGAAATAGTAATGATGGCATTTGTTAGGTGCTGAGCTCACCTCCTCCAGGAGGTCTTCCCAGACTGAGCCCCCTCCTTCCTCTCCGCCTCCTCCCCCTCCCCATCCCCATCCCCCCGCCTTACCTCCTTCCCCTCCCCACAGCACCTGTATATATGTATATATATTTGAACATATTTATTACTCTATTATTTTATTTGTACATATTTATTCTATTTATTTTATTTTGTTAATACATTTTGTTTTGTGCTCTGTCTCCCCCTTCTAGACTGTGAGCCCACTGTTGGGTAGGGACCGTCTCTATATGTTGCTAACTTGTACTTTCCAAGCACTTAGTACAGTGCTCTGCACACAGTAAGCACTCAATAAATACCATTGAATGAATGAATGAATGAATACTATGTGCAAAGCACTGTTCTAAGCACTGGGGAGGATACAAGGTGATCAGGTTGTCCCACGTGGGGCTCCTAGTCTTCATTCCCATTTTCCAGATGAGGTAACTGAGGCACAGAGAAGTGAAATGACTTGCCCAAAGTCACACAGCTGACAAGTGGCTAAGGCGGGATTTGAACTGTGAGCCCCCTCTAGACTGTGAGCCCATTGTTGGGTAGGGACCGTCTCTATATGTTGCCAACTTGTACTTCCCAAGCGCTTAGTACAGTGTTATGCACACAGTAAGCGCTCAATAAATATGATTGAATGAATGAATTTGAACCCACGACCTCTGACTCCCAAGCCTGGGCTCTTTCCACTGAGCCATGCTGCTTCATAGAGAGACGGACACAGAGGGAGAACCAGTGCTATAATAATAATAATAATAATAATGGCATTTGTTAAGTGCTTACTATGTGCAAAGCACCTGTTCTAAGTGCTGGGGAGGTTACGGTAATCAGGTTGTCCCACGGGGGGCTCACAGTCTTCATCCCCATTTTCCAGATGAGGGAAGTGAGGCCCAGAGAAGTGAAGTGACTTGCCCAAAGTCACACTGCTGATAATTGGCAGAGCTGGGATTTGAACCCATGACCTCTGACTCCAAAGCCCGGGCTCTTTCCACTGAGCCATGCTGCTTTACAGAGAGACAGACACAGAGGGAGAACCAGCGCTATACAGAGACAAAGACAGAGTCAAGAGAGAGGAACAGAGACAGAGACAGACCCATTAAGACAGAGACACACAGAGACAGAGAGACAGATACAGAGAGAGAACCAGAGTCACAGAGAGACAGAGAGAGACAGATCTAGAGCGATGGAGACAGAGACAGACAGAGAGTCAAGAGAGAGGAACAGAGACAGAGCCAGGCCCATTAAGAGAGAAATACACAGAGACACACAGAGACAGAGAGACAGACACACAGAGAGAGAGAAAGAAAGAGCTACAGCGAAGGAGACAGAAAGACAGATTCAAGAGAGCCAGGCCCATTAGGAAGAGAGAGACACAGAGACAGAGAGACAGACACAGAGAGAGAACCAGAGCCATAGAGAGAGACAGAGACAGACACAGAGAGGGTCAAGAGAGAGAAACAGAGCCAGGCCCATTAAGAGAGAAAGACACAGAGACACAGAGACAGATACAGAGAGAGAACCAGAGCAACAGAGAGACAGAGCTAGAGTGAGGGAGACAGAGACAGAGAGAGTCAGGAGAGAGGAACAGAGACAGAGCCAGACCCATTAAGAAAGACAGAGACACACAGTGACAGAGAGACGGACACAGAGAGAGAACCAGAGCCACAGAGAGACAGACAGTGCTAGAGCGATGGAGACAGAGACAGGCACAGAGAGAGTCAAGAGAGAGGAACAGAGACAGAGCCAGGCCCGTTAGGTGAGAAAGACAGAGGCAGAGAGATGGACAAAGAGAGAGAACCAGCGCCACAGAGAGACAGACAGAGCTAGAGCGAGGGAGACAGAGCCAGACACAGAGTCAAGAGAGAGAAACAGAGACAGAGACAGAGAGAACTGGAGCCACAGAGACAGAGCTAGAGCGACAGAGACAGAGAGAGTCAAGAGAGAGGAACAGAGACAGAGCCAGACCCATTAAGACAGAGACACACAGAGACAGAGAGATGGATACAGAGAGAAAACCAGAGCCACAGAGAGACACAGAGCTAGAGTGAGGGAGACAGAGACAGACAGAGAGAGTCAAGAGGGAGGAACAGAGATAGAGACAGACCCATTAAGAAAGACAGAGATACACAGAGCCAGAGAGATGGACACAGAGAGAGAACCAGAGCCACAGAGAGACAGACAGTGCTAGAGCGATGGAGACAGAGACGGGCACAGAGAGAGTCAAGAGAGAGGAACAGAGACAGAGCCAGGCCCATTAGGAGAGAAAGACACAGAGACACAGAGACAGATACAGAGAGAACAGGATCCACAGAGACACAGACAGAGCTAGAGTGAGGGAGACAGAGCCAGACACAGAGTCAAGAGAGAGAAACAGAGACAGAGCCAGGCCCATTAAGAAAGACACAGAGACACAGAGACAGATACAGAGAGAACTGGAGCCACAGAGAGACAGAGCTAGAGCGACGGAGACAGAGACAGAGAGAGTCAAGAGAGAGGAACAGAGACAGAGCCAGACCCATTAAGAAAGACAGAGACACACAGAGACAGAGAGATGGATACAGTGAGAAAACCAGAGACACAGAGCTACAGTGAGGGAGACAGAGACAGACAGAGAGAGTCAAGAGAGAGGAACAGAGACAGAGCCAGGCCCATTAGGAGAAAAAGACACAGAGACAGATACAGAGAGAGAACCAGAGCCACAGAGAGACAGACAGTGCTAGAGCGATGGAGACAAAGATGGGCACAGAGAGAGGAACAGAGACAGAGCCAGGCCCATTAAGAAAGAAAGACACAGAGACAGATACAGAGAGAACTGGAGCCACAGAGAGACAGAGCTAGAGTGACAGAGACAGAGACAGAGAGAGTCAAGAGAGAGGAACAGAGACAGAGCCAGATCCATTAAGACAGAGATACACAGAGACAGAGAGATGGATACAGTGAGAAAACCAGAGCCACAGAGAGACACAGAGCTACAGTGAGGGAGACAGAGACAGACAGAGAGAGTCAAGAGAGAGGAACAGAGACAGAGCCAGACCCATTAAGAGAGAAGACAGAGACACACAGTGACAGAGAGACGGACACAGAGAGAGAACCAGAGCCACAGAGATACAGACAGTGCTAGAGCGATGGAGACAGAGACGGGCACAGAGAGAGTCAAGAGAGAGGAACAGAGACAGAGCCAGGCCCATTAGGAGAGAAAGACACAGAGACAGAGAGACAGACAAAGAGAGAGAACCAGAGCCACAGAGAGACAGACAGAGCTAGAGCGAGGGAGACGGAGCCAGACACAGAGTCAAGAGAGAGAAACAGAGACAGAGCCAGGCCCAATAAGAAAGACACAGAGACACAGAGACAGATACAGAGAGAACTGGAGCCACAGAGAGACAGAGCTAGAGCGACGGAGACAGAGACAGAGTGAGTCAAAAGAGGAACAGAGACAGAGCCAAACCCATTAAGAAAGGCAGAGACACACAGTGACAGAGAGACGGACACAGAGAGAGAACCAGAGCCACAGAGAGACAGAGACAGAGCTACAGTGAGGGAGACAGAGACAGACAGAGACAGTCAAGAGAGAGGAACAGAGATCGGGCCAGATCCATTAAGAAAGACAGAGACAGAGAGATGGACACAGAGAGAGAACCAGAGCCAGAGAGACAGAGACAGAGCTAGAGCGATGGAGACAGAAACGGGCACAGAGAGAGTCAAGAGAGAGGAACAGAGACAGAGCCAGGCCCATTAGGTGAGAAAGAGACAGAGAGACGGACAAAGAGAGAGAACTGGAGCCACAGAGAGACAGACAGCTAGTGCGAGAGAGACAGAGCCAGACACAGAGTCAAGAGAGAGAAACAGAAACAGAGCCAGGCCCATTAAGAAAGACGCAGAGACACAGAGACAGATACAGAGAGAACTGGCGCCACAGAGAGACAGAGCTAGAGTGATGGAGACAGAGACAGAGAGTCAAGAGAGAGGAACAGAGACAGAGCCAGACCCATTAAGAAAGACAGAGACACACAGAGACAGAGAGATGGATACAGTGAGAGAACCAGAGCCACATAGAGACAGAGACAGAGCTAGAGTGAGGGAGACAGAGACAGACAGAGAGAGTCAAGAGAGAGGAACAGAGATAGAGCCAGCCCCATTAAGAGAGAAAGACACAGAGACAGATACAGAGAACCAGAGCCACAGAGAGAGTCGAGAGAGGAACAGAGACACAGCAAGGCCCATTAAGACAGAGACACACAGAGACAGACAGAGGGACACACAGAGAGAACCTGAGCCCCAGCCCCCTCCTTCCTCCCCCGCCACAGCACCTGTATAGATTTTGTACAGATTTATTACTCTATTTTACTTGTACATATTTGCTATTCTATTTATTTTATTTTGTTAATATGTTTTGTTTTGTTGTCTGTCTCTCCCTTCTAGACTGTAAGCCCGCAGTTGGGTAGGGACTGTTTCTATATCTTGCCAACTTGTACTTCCCAAGCGCTTAGTCCAGTGCTCTGCACACAGTAAGTGCTCAGTAATATACGACTGAATGAGTGAATGAATGAGCCCGCTGTTGGGTAGGGACCGTCTCTATATGTTGCCAACTTGTACTTGCCAAGCACACAGTAAGCGCTCAGTAAATACGATGGAATGAATGAATGAATGAATGAATGAATGGCTGAATGAGCCCGCTGGTGGGTAGGGACCCTCTCTCTATGTTGCCAACTTGGACCTCCCAGTAAGCGCTCCATAAATACGATGGAATGAATGAATGAATGAATGAATGAATGAATGAGCCCGCTGGTGGGTAGGGACCGTCTCTCTATGTTGCCAACTTGCACCTCCCAAGCGCTCAATAAATACGATGGAATGAATGAATGAATGACTGAATGAGCCCGCTGGTGGGTAGGGACCATCTCTCTACGTTGCCAACTTGGACCTCCCAAGCGCTCAATAAATACGATTGAATGAATGAATGAATGAATGAATGACTGAGCCCACTGGTGGGTAGGGACCGTCTCTCTATGTTGCCAACTTGCACCTCCCAAGCGCTCAATAAATACGATGGAGTGAATGAATGAATGAATGAATGACCGACTGAGCCCGCTGTTGGGTAGGGACCGTCTCTCTATGTTGCCAACTTGGACCTCCCAAGCGCTCAATAAATCCGATGGAATGAATGAATGAATGAATGAATGAATGAATGAATGAGCCCGCTGGTGGGTAGGGACCGTCTCTCTATGTTGCCAACTTGCACCTCCTAAGCGCTCAATAAATACGATGGAATGAATGAATGAATGAATGAATGAATGAATGACTGAGCCCGCTGGTGGGTAGGGACCGTCTCTCTATGTTGCCAACTTGGACCTCCCAGTAAGCGCTCAATAAATACGATGGAATGAATGAATGAATGACTGAATGAGCCCGCTGGTGGGTAGGGACCATCTCTCTATGTTGCCAACTTGGACCTCCCAAGCGCTCAATAAATACGATGGAATGAATGAATGAATGAATGAGGCCGCTGTTGGGTAGGGACCGTCTCTCTATGTTGCCAACTTGGACCTCTCAAGCGCTCAATAAATACGATGGAATGAATGAATGAATGAATGAATGAATGACTGAGCCCGCTGGTGGGTAGGGACCGTCTCTCTATGTTGCCAACTTGGACCTCCCAGTAAGCGCTCAATAAATACGATGGAATGAATGAATGAATGACTGAATGAGCCCGCTGGTGGGTAGGGACCATCTCTCTATGTTGCCAACTTGGACCTCCCAAGCGCTCAATAAATACGATTGAATGAATGAATGAATGAATGAATGACTGAGCCCGCTGTTGGGTAGGGACCGTCTTGCTATGTTGCCAACTTGGACCTCCCAAGCGCTCAATAAATACGATGGAATGAATGAATGAATGGCTGAATGAGCCCGCTGTTGGGTAGGGACCGTCTCTCTATGTTGCCAACTTGGACCTCCCAGTAAGCGCTCAATAAATACGATTGAATGAATGAATGACTGAATGACTGAGCCCGCTGGTGGGTAGGGACCGTCTCTCTATGTTGCCAACTTGCACCTCCCAAGCGCTCAATAAATACGATGGAATGAATGAATGAATGAATGACTGAATGACTGACTGAGCCCGCTGGTGGGTAGGGACCGTCTCTCTATGTTGCCAACTTGCACCTCCCAAGTACTCCATAAATACGATGAAATGAATGAATGAATGAATGAATGAATGAATGAATGAATGAGCCCGCTGGTGGGTAGGGACCGTCTCTCTATGTTGCCAACTTGCACCTCCCAAGTACTCCATAAATACGATGAAATGAATGAATGAATGAATGAATGAATGAATGAATGAGCCCGCTGGTGGGTAGGGACCGTCTCTCTATGTTGCCAACTTGGACCTCCCAAGCGCTCAATAAATACGATTGAATGAATGAATGACTTTTAGACTGTGAGCCCACTGTTGGGTAGGGACTGTCTCTATGTGTTGCCAATTTGTACTTCCCAAGCGCTTAGTCCAGTGCTCTGCACATAGTATGCGCTCAATAAATACGATGGATTGATTGATTGATCGAATGAATGACTGAGCCCGCTGTTGGGTAGGGACCGCCTCTCTATGCTGCCAACTTGTACGTCCTAAGCGCTCAATAAATCCGATGGAATGAATGAATGACTGAATGAATGAATGAATGACTGAGCCCGCTGGTGGGTAGGGACCGTCTCTCTACGTTGCCAACTTGGACCTCCCAGTAAGCGCTCAATCATCATCATCATCATCATCAATCGTATTTATTGAGCGCTTACTGTGTGCAGAGCACTGCACTAAGCGCTTGGGAATCAATCAATCAATCAATCGTATTTATTGAGCGCTTACTACGTGCAGAGCACTGCCATAAGCGCTTGGGAAGGACAAGTTGGCAACATCTAGAGACGGTCCCTACCCAACAGTGGGCTCACGGTCTAAAAGGGGGAGACAGAGAACAAAACCAAACATATTAACAAAATAAAATAAACAGCACAGACACGTACAAGTAAAATAAATAAATAGAGTAATAAACAGGTACAACCATACACACATACATAAATAAGAATGAATGAATGAATGACTGACTGACTGAAGGAGGAGACGGGGCGCTGTTCCGGCTCCGGGCCCCGTAGGCGTTTTCGTCCTGCGACGTGTTTTGTCCCGCGGGGGCCCCCGTAGCGCGGGCTGGAGCGGGGGGGGGTGGTGGGGGTGGTCGGGTTTGCGGACAGCATGGCGGGCGGCGAGGCGGAGGCGGAGGATGGCGGCGGCGATGGAGGGGGTGTGCGGTGTGGACGTCCGCTGGCTCCCCTGGGCCCCGACCAGCTCCGACGGGTCCTGGAGCAAGTCGGCAGGGCCCAACCCCCGGAGGGGCCCCCGGCCGCCCGACCCCTCCTGCAGCCAGGCCCCCAACCCCCCCTCCCCACCCAGGTAACGATGACTGCTCCCACACTGAGCCCCCTCCTTCCTCTCCCCCTCCTCCCCCTCTCCATCCCCCCCATCTTACCTCCTTCCCTTCCCCACAGCATCTGTAGAGATGGTTGTACAGATTTATTACTCTATTTTACTTGTACGTAGCTATTCTATGTATTTTATTTTGTTGGTACGTTTGGTTTTGTTCTCTGTCTCCCCCTTCTAGACTGGGAGCCCGCTGTTGGGTAGGGACCGGCTCTAGATGTTGCCGACTTGGACTTCCCATCCGCCCGGCTAGCTCTCTTCCTCCCTTCAAGGCCCTACTGAGCGCTCACCTCCTCCAGGAGGCCTTCCCAGACTGAACCCCTTCCTTCCTCTCCCCCTCGTCCCCCTCTCCATCCCCCCCATCTTACCTCCTTCCCCTCCCCACAGCGCCTGTATATATGTTTGTACATATTTATTACTCTTTTTACTTCACTTGTACCTAGCTATTCTATGTATTTTACTGTGTTGGTATGTTTGGTTTTGTTGTCTGTCTCCCCCTTCTAGACTGTGAGCCCACTGTTGGGTAGGGACCGTCTCTAGATGTTGCCGACTTGGACTTCCCATCCGCCCGGCTAGCTCTCTTCCTCCCTTCAAGGCCCTACTGAGCGCTCACCTCCTCCAGGAGGCCTTCCCAGACTGAACCCCTTCCTTCCTCTCCCCCTCGTCCCCCTCTCCATCCCCCCCGTCTTATCTCCTTCCCTTCCCCACAGCACCTGTATATATGTTTGTACAGATTTGTTACTCTATTTATTTCACTCGTACCTAGCTAGTCTACGTATTTTATTTTGTTAGTATGTTTGGTTTTGTTCTCTGTCTCCCCCTTCTAGACTGGGAGCCCGCTGTTGGGTAGGGACCGTCTCTATATGTTGCCAATTTGTACTTCCCAAGCGCTTAGTCCAGTGCTCTGCACACTGTGAGCGGTCAATAAATACGACTGATGATTGATTGTGAGCCCACTGTTGGGTAGGGGCCGTCTCTAGATGTTGCCGACTTGGACTTCCCATCCGCCCAGCTAGCTCTCTTCCTCCCTTCAAGGCCCTACTGAGCGCTCACCTCCTCCAGGAGGCCTTCCCACACTGAGCCCCTTCCTTCCTCTCCCCCTCGTCCCCCTCTCCATCCCCCCCATCTTATCTCCTTCCCTTCCCCACAGCACCTGTTTATATGTTTGTACAGATTTATTACTCTATTTATTTCACTCGTACCTAGCTAGTCTATGTATTTTATTTTGTTAGTATGTTTGGTTTTGTTCTCTGTCTCCCCCTTTTAGACTGGGAGCCCGCTGTGGGGTAGGGACCGTCTCTAGATGTTGCCAACTTGGACTTCCCAAGCGCTTAGTCCAGTGCTCTGCACACTGTAAGCGGTCAATAAATACGATTGATGATTGATTGTGAGCCCACTGTTGGGTAGGGGCCGTCTCTAGATGTTGCCAACTTGGACTTCCCATCCGCCAAGCTAGCTCTCTTCCTCCCTTCAAGGCCCTACTGAGAGCTCACCTCCTCCAGGAGGCCTTCCCAGACTGAACCCCTTCCTTCCTCTCCCCCTCGTTCCCCTCTCCATCCCCCCCATCTTACCTCCTTCCCTTCCCCACGGCACCAGTAGATAGGTATATATGTTTGTACGTGTTTATTACTCTATTTATTTTACTTGTACGTAGCTATTCTATTTATTTTATTTTCTTAGTAGGTTTGGTTTTGTTCTCTGTCTCCCCCTTTTAGACTGTGAGCCCGCTGTTGGGTAGGGACTGTCTCTAGATGTTGCCGATTTGGACTTCCCAAGCGCTTAGTACAGTGCTCTGCACATAGTAAGCGCTCAATAAATACGATTGATGATGATGAACTCCATTGATTCGCTTGTTTTATTTGGACAGATTTATTCTATCTCTTTTATAATAATAATGACATCTGTTAAGCGCTTACTGTGTGCAAAGCACGGTTCTAAGCGCCGGGGGTGATACAAGGTGATCAGGTTGCCCCCTCACAGTCATCGTCCCCCTTTGACAGGTGAGGGAACTGAGGCTCCGAGAAGTGAAGTGACTTGCCCAAGGTCACGCGGATAGACGTGCGGGGGAGCCGGGATTCGAACCCACCACCTCTGACTCCAAAGCCCGGGCTCTTTCCGCTGAGCCACGCTGCTTCTCTACTTTTACTTTGTTGAGATGTTTGGTTTTGTTTTCTGTCCCCCCCGCCCCCCCCCTAGACTGTGAGCCCACTGTTGGGTCGGGACCGTCTCTAGATGTTGCCAACTTGGACTTCCCATTCGCCAAGCTAGCTCTCTTCCTCCCTTCAAGGCCCTACTGAGAGCTCACCCCCTCCAGGAGGCCTTCCCAGACTGAGCCCCTTCCTTCCTCTCCCCCTCGTCCCCCTCTCCATCCCCCCGTCTTCCCTCGTGCCCTTCCCCACAGCACCTGTATATATGTATCTATGTTTGTACATATTTATTACTCTATTTTACTTGTACATGTCTATTCTATTTTTATTTTGTTAGTATGTTTGGTTTTGTTCTCTGTCTCCCCCTTCTAGACTGTGAGCCCACTGTTGGGTCGGGATTGTCTCTAGATGTTGCCAACTTGGACTTCCCAAGCGCTTAGTCCAGTGCTCTGCACACTGTGAGCGCTCAATAAATACGATTGATTGATTCTGAGCCCACTGTGACTTGTTTTATTTGGACAGATTTATTCTGTCTCATTTACTTTGTTAATATGTTTGGTTTTGTTCTCTGTCCCCCCCTTCTAGACTGTGAGCCCGCTGTTGGGTCGGGGCCGCCTCTAGATGTTGCCAACTTGTACTTCCCAAGCGCTTAGTCCAGTGCTTTGCACACTGTAAGCACTCAATAAATACGATTGATTGATTGTGAGCCCACTGTTGGGTAGGGACCGTCTCTAGATGTTGCCAACTTGGACTTCCCAAGCGCTCTGCACACAGTAAGCGCTCAATAAATGCGGTTGAATAAAGGAATGAATGAATCAGGTCAGACTATCCCTGTCTTCTATGGGGCTCAAAGTCCACATGAGCATTCCCTTCTAGACTGAGCCCGCTTTTGGGTAGGGACCGTCTTTATATGATGCCAACTTGGACTTCCCAAGCGCTTAGTACAGTGCTCTGCACACAGTAAGCGCTCAATAAATACGATTGAAAGAATGAATGAGAAGAACGACGGCCGACAATCAATCAGTTATCGTATTGATTGAGCGCTTACTGTGTGCAGACCACTGGACTAAGCGCTTGGGAAGGACAAGCGCTTCTACACTGTGAGCCCACTGTCGGGAAGGGACCGTCTCTAGATGTTGCCAACTTGTACTTCCCAAGCGCTTAGTCCAGTGCTCTGCACACAGTAAGCGCTCAATAAACACGATTGATTGATTGATTGACAAGTTGGCAACATCTAGAGACGGTCCCTACCCGACAGCGGGCTCACAGTCTAGAAGGGGGAGACAGACAACAAAACAACACATATTAACAAAATAAAATCAATAGACTAGATATGTACAAGTAAAATAGAGTAGTGAATACGTACAAACATATATACTGGTGTTGTGGGGAGGGGAAGGAGGTAAGGCAGGGGGGGTGAGGAGAGGGGGAGAGGAAGGAGGGGGCTCAGCCTGGGAAGGCCTCCTGGAGGAGGTGAGCTCTCAGTAGGGCCTTGAAGGGAGGAAGAGAGCTAGCTTGGCGGGTGGGCAGAGGGAGGGCATTCCAGGCCAGGGGGATGACAGAACATATTAACAAAATAAAATAAATAGAATAGATATGTACAAGAAAAATAAATAGAGTAATAAATATGTACAAACATATATACATATATACAGGTGCTGTGGGGAAGGGAAGGAGGTAAGGCGGGGACTCAGTCTGGGAAGGCCTCCTGCAAGGCTCAGTGGGAAGAGCCCGGGCAGGTCGTGGGTTCGAATTCCCGACTCCGCCGCTTTCATTCATTCATTCCATCATTCATTCAGTCGTATTTATTGAGCGCTGACAGTGTGCAGAGCGCTGGACTAAGCGCTTGGGAAGTACAAGTTGGCAACATATAGAGACGGTCCCTACCCAGCAGTGGGCTCATTCATTCATTCGTATTTATTGAGCGCTTACTGTGTGCAGAGCACTGGACTAAGCGCTTGGGAAGTGCAAGTTGGCAACATAGAGAGACGGTCCCTACCTAATAGCGGGCTCACAGTCTAGAGGGGGGAGACAGACAACAAAACATATTAACAAAAAATAAATAGAATAGGAAATATGTACAAGTAAAATAGAGTAATAAATCTGTACAAACATATATGCAGGTGCTGTGGGGAGGGGAAGGAGCCACTTGTCAGCTGGTGGGTGACTTTGGCCGAGTCACTTCACTTCTCTGGGCCTCTGTTCCCTCATCTGTCAAATGCGGTTTAAGACTGTGAGCCCCAGTAATAATAATAATAATTATTATTTGTTAAGCTCTTACTATGTGCCAAGCACTATTTTAAGCACTGGGAGGATCCAGGGTGATCAGGTTGCCCCACGGGGGGGCTCACAGTCTTCACCCCCATTTTACAGATGAGGGAGCTGAGGCACAGAGAAGTTAATAATAATGATGGTATTTGCTAAGTGCTTACTATGTGCCAAGCGCTGTTCTAAGCGCCGACTTGCCCAAAGCCACACAGCTGACAAGTGGAGGAATCGGGATTAGAACCCAGGGCCTCTGACTCCCAAGCCCGGGCTCTTGCCACCGAGCCACGCCGCTTCTCTAAGGTAAGGCTGCCACCCCCTCCTCCGCGGGACCTGCTGGGGGACAGCTTGGTGATGAGAATGGTAGAGAAGCAGCGTGGCTCAGTGGAAAGAGCAGGGGCTTTGGAGTCAGAGGTCATGAGTTCAAATCCCGGTCCTGCCAACTGTCAGCTGTGTGACTTTGGGCAAGCCACTGAACTTCTCTGGGCCTCAGTTCCCTCATCTGTAAAATGGGGATTAAAACTGTGAGCCCCCTGTGGGACAACCTGATCACCCTGTGACCTCCCTAGCGCTTAGAACAGTGCTTTGCACATAGTAAGCGCTTAACAAATACCATCATTATTATTATTATTATTAGAACAGTGCTCTGCACACAGTAAGCACTCAATAAATACGATTGAATGAATGGTTAAGTGCTTCACAAATACTGTCATTATTATTATTATTTTTTAAAAAAACCAAGTGGACACAGTCCCTGTCCCACATAGGGCTCACAGTCTTAACCCTCATTTTACAGAGGAGGGAACTGAGGCACAGAGAAATTAAGTGACTCATCCACGGTCACAAAGCAGACAAGTGGCAGAGGCGGAATTAGAACCCAGATCCTTCTGAGCTTGACTTTATGGCCCTCCCCGGAGTTCCCTCTTCACTATGGTACTTGCTCAGTGCTTATACTTACTCCATGTGCCACGCACTGTACTGAACTCTTAGGCCCCACACAGTCACTGCCCCTCATGGGGCTCACAGGCTAAGGAAGAGGAAGGACAGGTATTGAACCCCCATTTTGCAGAGAGGGAAACTGAGGTCCAGACATGTCATTTTTCCCAAGTTCACGTGGCAGGGAAGTGGCAGAGGTCCTCCGGGCCACGTTGGAGAGAGGGAAGTTGAGACGAGTCTTATTTTGGGGGTTCAGGAGTTACCCCCCACCTCTTGCCTCAAATCATGTAAATGAGACCCTCAGGGTGTAAATGGGAGAGGGCAAAACTCAATCGGTGGTACTGATTGAGCGCTTATTATGCAGAGCAGGGTACTTAGGGCCGGGGAGAGGCCTTAATCCCTTGATCCCCGCCCTTAAGGGGAAAGGCATATTTAAAAAAATTACAAACTGGGGAAACGGCAGAGTACAAGGAGATGTACATAAGTGCTGTGGAAGGAAAGAAGATGATTGTGCTTATGGGGTTCAGACCCAAATCCATAGGCGAAGAGAGGGGGAATAGGGTTTGGAAATGGCGTTAGTCAGAGGAGGCTTCTTGACCAAGCTAGCTCTCTTCTTCCCTTCAAGGCCCTGCTGAGAGTTCACCTCCTCCAAGAGGCCTTCCCAGACTGAGCCCCTTCCTTCCTCTCCCCCTCGTCCCCCTCTCCATCCCCCCATCTTACCTCCTTCCCTTCCCCACAGCACCTGTATATATGTATATATGTGTGTACATATTTATTACTCTATTTATTTATTTTACTTGTACATATCTATTCTATTTATTTTATTTTGTTAGTATGTTTGGTTTTGTTCTCTGTCTCCCCCTTTTAGACTGTGAGCCCACTGTTGGGTAGGGACTGTCTCTATATGTTGCCAACTTGTACTTCCCAAGCGCTTAGTACAGTGCTCTGCACATAGTAAGCGCTCAATAAATACGATTGATTGATTGATAGTAGGACTTTGAAAATTCCCTACAAAAGTCATCAGTTAAAACCCGATTGGGTTTTAAAAAAGAATGGCTTTGGGTATTTTTCATTGCCAAACTAGGCAGGACAAAGCCACACTTACCTCCTCCTGTTCAACTCTATTTTACTTGAGTTTATTTTACTTCTATTTATTTTGTTAATGATGAGCATCGAGCTTTAATTCTGTTTGTTCCGACGGAATGTAAATCTGATGTATTGTTTAGTACTGTGAGGTCACACTCACCCCACTCCGTGGTACTTATGTAACCATTCATATACGGTTTCCCCTATCTGTAATCAATTTTCGTGCCTTTCTCCCCTTGTAGACTGTAAGCTCCTTGTGAGGAGATAGTGCGGCTACCAGCTCTGGTTGTGTTGTGTTTTCCCAAGCGCTTAGTACAGTGCACAGTATGCGTGCAGTAAATACCATTGATTGGTCATCCATTTCATTGACTTTGAACACGATGGTATCTCTCTGCTTACCCTAATTCTTTTGTCTTTTTATTCTAAAGCAACTAGAAGCCATTCGGGTCCAAGTAAAAGCTGGCCAGGCGAAAGAAAAAGAAAGACCTATGCCACCTCTTGCAGCAATCCAGCCTAAAACGATAACATTGAATCAGCCATTCCATTGGAATCCCAATCCATCGGGACTCCGTGTTATTAACCCTCAGATTCTTAGGATAGAGCCGATTACAGGGACTGGGCAGCAACAGTATTTATTAAATAGCTCAGCGAACCCTTCCCTTCAGCTTCTCGTGCAGAAGCCCCTGCCCCCTCTTGGACCCGTTTCTGTGAAGAAGATCACGGCACCCAAGTTCCTGAACGGTCAAAGAATTGTGTTGGCTCCTGTGTCTCCTGCTGAGACCCCCATTAGTCCCTCGGTTTTATCCAGTTCAGCGGATTCACTCGTTCCTAACCTGAAAGAAAAACACACCGAAAAGCTCAAGAGGTCTCTAAAAGTGAAAACCCGTTCGGGGAGGATCTCTCGGCCTCCGAAATATAAAGCCCGGGATTACAAATTCATCAAAACTGAAGATCTGGCTGACGGGCACCCGTCAGACTCTGATGACTATTCAGAACTAAGCGTGGAAGAGGAAGAGGACAGAAGGGACAGGGGAAAGGATGCCTTGTTTAGCCCTCCTGGTTGTTACCTGAGGCCCAAAGCCTTCAAGTGTCAGTTTTGTGAAAAGTCGTACATCGGGAAAGGAGGACTGGCACGCCATTATAAACTCAATCCGAGTCACGGGCAGCTGGAGGCTTTATTGCCCAGAGTGTTCCCTTCAGATAAACCCAACGGACTCCTGGAGCAGGAGAACTCAGAGAGGATGGGAGTCGCTAGCCAAATGCCCGCCAAATGCCCTCCAATTTCAGCCGTTGCCAGTATTGAAGGTCCGCACCCCGGCTGGGCGACGGAGCCAGACCCCACCCCGAGTGGGCAACAGGTAACTTTTCTTTGTGCGTGACTGTTTCACGTCTCACGGTCAGGACGGAATTACAGACTTTTTAACACCGTCCATCCTCAGCCGGGTAGCTGAATTCGGTTCTAGGTAGAAATGATGTACCGCCTGAGCGTTAAATGAAGAGTGTAAGATTTTCCCAGGACGAACTGTGGGCTGGTGGAAACCAGGCTAACATCAGGCAACTGAAAAGATGCGACCTAAGATGGTCGTGAAGATTTAATCTTGACCGTTCCTCTCTGTAGGTGCGGAGGAAGTGTTTGAGACACATTCGCTCAACCCTTCGACTTTAGTCTGATCAGAACAGAAATTGCATGAGCCCACTGTTGGGTAGGGACTGTCTCTATATGTTGCCAATTTGTACTTCCCAAGCGCTTAGTACAGTGCTCTGCACATAGTAAGCGCTCAATAAATGCGATTGATGATGATGATGATGATTGCATGGGCCCAAAGCAGTTCTTTGGGGACCAGTGATTTTGTTGATTGAAACCTTTGCTAAGTGTCTGGGTGGAGAGCAGGGTGCTAATTGCAGTGGTGCTTCTAGGTAAGAAAATCCTGAGCTTGTGGTAGTGGGAAATTTGGCTGGTGGCAAAATGAAAAAGCTAGAAAAAAGCCCAGATTATACAATATTCTTTTGTGAAAGTTTAAGATGGCGCAGTATCCTCTAGAACTACAGTTGGAAACGAATCTGATAAATCATATTTCTGTTTTGATGTATTTAATCAATGTAACACACCACCAGAGGCTACCTCCTTGGGTTTGTTTTGCACTAAACTCCCTGCTTCCTTCTCTTCTTTCCTTGAGTCCATTTCTGATTATCTTTGTGAATGTGTCGGATTCATTTACAGCTTTCGAATTTCTCGTTAATCCAGAAACATGAGGCCGTGGGTTGCGTCAGCGTTCGCCTCTGGGTGAAGAAGGTAGTCTGGCGACCTTCGCCCTTGTAAACTCCGCCGTGAAAATCATTAGGGTGTCGTCGGGTACAGGATTCATCTAGCTTGGATATTCGTTAGGATTCAGGCCACCGCTGACCTGCACCTCAAAAGCTTGCCGGATGTGGGTCCAGCCAAGGGATTGGGAAAATACACACCAATGAAAGAAGCCAGACCGAGCCAGAGATTCAGGGTTGAGATCGACATTTAAAGGCTCTGTTAAAAGAAGATGACAGAAGAGAGGGAGCTGTGTAGAAACAAGAGCCATTGTTGTGGGGTATATGCAAAGCATGAGTTCTGGTTGGGCTTAGGGAGAAATGCATTGTAACTACAATTGATGTTAAGTGTTCCGTTTTGATCTGACGTTTTCCCGTATTAACATTTATTGTGGTGGGGGGGTTAAAGTATGATGCATTTTTTGTGTTACACTCATTCAGATGAGCAAATCTGCAGATGTTGGATTGTTATCGGAGCCGGGTCAGGAAAACGGAAGCCACGTGACTCGGGGGTCGGGAAAATCCAGAGGAGCTAAAAGGCGCGGGCGGCAAAGTACCCGTAGGAAGCAGAGATGTTCGGGCTTCCGACCGAATTCTCTTTCCGGCACATCGGCAGAACAGACCGTAGTGAAGAGGAAAGCAAGACTCAAGGAGGTACGTCTCATACCTATCTTGTCATTTCCAAAACCTGGGTTTAGTTTGGAGAAGGACCCATATACCCCAAACCGACCTGCAATTAAAAATAAAATACCCAGGTGATATTTCAAGTAGTTGGTAGAGCATCATCAAAAATCCAAGCATAGTTGGATGGCCATTAAATTATTAGATTTTGATCGTCCCCCTCTCCTCCCCCTCGTCCCCCTCCCCTTCCCCCCATCTTACCTCCTTCCCTTCCCCACAACACCTGTATATATGTTTGTACATATTTATTACTCTATTTATTTATTTATTTTACTTGTACCTATCTATTCTATTTATTTTATTTTGTTAGTATGTTTGGTTTTGTTCTCTGTCTCCCCCTTTTTAGACTGTGAGCCCACTGCTGGGTAGGGACTGTCTCTGTATGTTGCCAACTTGTACTTCCCAAGCGCTTAGTACAGTGCTCTGCACACAGTAAGCGCTCAATAAATACGATTGATGGATTGATTTAATGGGGGCGGTTTTAATGGTATTTGTTAAGTGCTTACTATGTGTCAGGAACTGTTCTAAGCACTGGGGTAGATGTATGTTGGACTCAGTCCATGTCCCACATGGGGCTCACATTGTTAATCCCCATTTCACCTGTGAGAGGACTGAGGCACACACAAGTGAAGTGACTCGCCCAAAGTAACACAGCAGACAGGTGGCAGAGCCGGGACTAGAACCCAGGTCCCTCTGACTTCCGGGCCCACGCTTTGCCCACTAGCCCACGCTGCTTTGGTAGGCACTCAATAGCAGATTGATCTAGCCCACTAATAACAACAATAATAATAATGATGGCATTTATTAAGCGCTTACTATGTGCAAAGCACCGTTCTAAGCTCTGGGGAGGTTACATGGTGATCAGGTTGTCCCACGGGGGGGCTCACAGTCTTAATCCCCATTTTACAGATGAGGTAACTGAGGCACAGAGAAGTGGCTTGCCCAAAGTCACACAGCTGACAATTGGCGGAGCCAGGATTTGAACCCGTGACCTCTGTCTCCACTAGTGATGGTAACTGCTTACGGTGGCCTTGTGTCCTCAAGTACTGCAAGCAAAAGTTACTTGCCGGTACAGATTTCGAAGCACTTAAACTCCATGTGTACAGAAGGAGGTTGGAAAACGGGGGGTAAAAATTTTTCCCAAGTCCAAGTTGGCAACATATAGAGACAGTCCCTACCCAGCAGTGGGCTCACAGTCTAAAAAGGGGGAGACAGAGAACAAAACCAAACATACTAACAAAATAAAATAAATAGAATAGATATGTGCAAGTAAAATAAATAAATAGCATATTGAACTCTAATTGAAGAGTCTCCCATTCGGCCACAATTCTGTACAGTATTACAGCCAATTATCTGAATTTCTGAGGTTCCACCCGACTGGGTATCTGAATCAAGGCCAGCGAGACTAAATCGGTTGAAAAAGAAGGTCCCACAGTGGATCAAAATTGGTTCCAAAAGTACCCAAACACGATTTTATTCGGTAATTGAAATTTTCCTGATCTAAACTGGTCTAATTCGATTTCTACTGGAATGATTTGTCACTGGGCTGGCCCGTGGAGCTCACTTCTAGTTTGGACCAAATCCCTAGAGAAGCAGCGTGGCTCAGTGGAAAAGAGCCTGGGCTTTGGAGTCAGAGGTCATGGGTTCAAAACCCGGCTCCGCCAATTGTCAGCTGGGTGACTTTGGGCGAGTCACTTCACTTCTCTGGGCCTCAGTTACCTCATCCGTAAAATGGGGACGAAGACTGTGAGCCCCCCATGGGACAACCTGATCACCTTGTAACCTCCCCAGCGCTTAGAACAGTGCTTCGCACATAGTAAGCGCTTAATAAATGCCATCATTATTATTAGTATTATTTTGGTTTGGCGGAGAACCTGTCAAGGCCAGCGGCAGATGGACAGTGAGTGAGCTTCCCCTTCCTTTGCCCCACAAAATGGTGTAGGCTCTGCACAGTGCTCTGCACATAGTAAGCGCTCAATAAATACGCTTGATGATGATGATGATGTAGGCAAGGGCTATGTGTCCCCCTCTCCCAACCTAAGATGGAAGCAGCAGGATTGTGATGCGTTACCAGTGGGGCAGAAGTTGGGGTATTAGAGCCAACTTGTTGACAGTAAGGGAGAAATGCCGTTCAGACCGACTTTGGCTGTGTCGGGTATGATTATTTTATTATTCCATTAATTTTATTAATGATGTATACATAATAATGGCATTTATTAAGCACTTACTATGTGCAAAGCACTGTTCTAAGCGCTGGAGAGGTTACAGGGTGAACAGGTTGCCCCACGGGGGGGCTCACCGTCTTCCTCCCCATTTTACAGATGAGGTAACTGAGGCCCAGAGAAGTTAAGCGACTTGCCCAAAGTTACACAGCTAATCGGCGGAGCCGGGATTTGAACCCACGACCTCTGACTCCAAAGCCCGGGCTCTTTCCCATTGAGCCACGCTGCTGCTCTGTCTATAATTCTGTTTATTTATATCGATGGTATTGTTGCCTGTCTACTTGTTTTGTTGTCTGTCTACCCCTTCTAGACTGTTGAGTCCGTTGTTGGGTAGGGCTTGTCTCTATTTGTTGCCGGATTGTCCTTTCCAAGCGCTTAGGACAGTGCTCAGCACACAATAAGTGCTCAGTAAATACGATCGAATGAATGAATGATGGCACGGGGAATGGGAAGGGGTGGCCACCTTTTTTCCCCGGCAGCGAAATATCTGTGCCGTGCGTGGCACTGTGCCAAACCAGGCAAGGGCACGGACTCGGGTGGCAGCGGCTTGTCTCTATTTGTTGCCGGATTGTCCTTTCCAAGCGCTTAGGACAGTGCTCAGCACACAATAAGTGCTCAGTAAATACGATCAAATGAATGATGGCACGGGGAATGGGAAGGGGTGGCCACCTTTTTTCCCCGGCAGCGAAATATCTGTGCCGTGCGTGGCACTGTGCCAAACCAGGCAAGGGCACGGACTCGGGTGGCAGCACATCTAGGTTGTATAAGATTCTGCCATGCCATCCGGCCACCTTCTAGCAGTCCCATTTTTATATCATCCTCATCTAAGGACATGGAGAAAAAGGCAGTTGCGAGCCATCCCTTTATTATTTTGCTTCTTTTGAATCCGAATCCTTCCTGCAGCAGTGCAAGGCCGTTTCCATGCACTGCCGTCAGGGGAGATCAGTTCATAACTTTTTTATTTTGTTAGTATGTTTGGTTTTGTTGTCTGTCTCCCCCTTTTAGACCGTGAGCCCACTGTTGGGTAGGGACTGTCTCTATATGTTGCCAATTTGTACTTCCCAAGCGCTTAGTACAGTGGTCTGCACATAGTAAGCGCTCAATAAATACGATTGATGATGATGATGAGAACTGATGAGAAGCAGCGTGGCTCAGCGGAAAGAGCCCGGGCTTTGGAGTCGGAAGTCATGGGTTTGAATCCCGGCCCCGCCACATGCCTGCTGTGTGACCTTGGGCAAGTCACTTCATCATCATCATCCATCGTATTTATTGAGTGCTTACTGTGTGCAGAGCACTGTACTAAGCGCTTGGGAAGTACAAATTGGCAACATATAGAGACAGTCCCTACCCAACAGTGGGCTCACAGTCTAAAAGGGGGAGACAGAGAACAAAACCAAACATACTAACAAAATAAAATAAATAGAATAGATATGTACAAGTAAAATAAATAGAGTAATAAATATGTACAAACATACATACATATGTACAGGTGAACAGGTGAACAAACATATATACATATATACTTCACTTCTGAGCCTCAGTTACCTCATCTGTAAAATGGGGACTAAGACTGTGAGCCCCACGTGGGGCAACCTGATCACCTTGTATCCTCCCCAGTGCTTAGAACAGTGCTTTGCACACAGTAAGCGCTTAACAAATGCCATTATTATTATTATTGTTATTATTATTATTATTATCTTCTGGGTGAGTCTTTCATATTATCGGAAGCACTAGTCAATCCCTTCTCACCCGTAGCTTCTCCTTTCATTCATTCATTCAATTGTATTTATTGAGCGCTTACTATGTGCAGAGCACTGTACTAAGCACTTGGGAAGTACAAGTTGGCAAAATATAGAGACGGCCCCTACCAAACAGCAGGCTCACAGTCTAGAAGGGGGAGACAGACAACAAGACAAAACATGTGGACAGGTGTCAATTCGTCAGAACAAATAGAATTAAAGCTGAATGCACATCATTAACAAAATAAATAGAATAGTAAATATGTTCAAGTAAAATAAATAGAGTAATAAATCTGTACAAACATATATACAGGTGCTGTGGGGAGGGGAAGGAGGTAGGGCGGGGGGATGGGGAGGAGGAGAGGAAAAAGGGGGCTCCTGTCTGAATACTCCCAGGCAGTTCTACACATCTTCCTAAGTAGTACTAGCAATAGCATTTATTGAGCACCCACTTGGTGCGGAGCATTATTCTAGGTGTTTGGGGAGAAGAGAATAAAGAAGTGACAGGTTTCCTGCCCTCAAAGAGCACACACTCTTAAGTGGAAGACAAACATAAAAGTTGAGTGGTCAAAAGAAATAATTGAGTACCCAAATATGCCTGAGGGCAAAGGATGGGGTAAGGAAGTTCATAAGCTCTAGGTCTTGGGGAAGCAGAATGACCTAGTGGAAAGGATCTAGGAGTCAGAGGACTTGGGGTCATCATCATCATCATCAATCGTATTTATTGAGCGCTTACTGTGTGCAGAGCACTGTACTAAGCGCTTGGGAAGTACAAATTGGCAATAGAGACAGTCCCTACCCAACAGGGGGCTCACAGTCTAAAAGGGGGAGACAGAGAACAAAACCAAGCATACTAACAAAATAAAATAAATAGGATAGATATGTACAAATAAAATAAATAAATAGAGTAATAAATAGAGTAATAAATATGTACAAACATACATATATACAGGTGCTGTGGGGAAGGGAAGGAGGTAAGATGGGGGGATGGAGAGGGGGACGAGGGGGAGAGGATCTAATTCTTGGGATCTAATTCTGGCTCTGCCACTCACCTCACTTAACTTCTCTGGGCCTCAGTTTCCTCATCCGTCAAATGGGGATTCAATACCAGCCCTCCCTCCTACAAAGGCTGCGAGCCTGATGAGGGACTGGGTCTGACATGATTATCTTGTGTCTACCCCAGTGCTTAGTAGTGTTTGGCACACAGAAATTGCTTTACAAATACCACTAATATTAGGCCTTAGTTTTCATACCTTCCGGGTTTCTCAGTGAGTTGCCTTCAAAATGCTCCGTCCTCCTTATGTTGTGAAGTCCAGAATTGGACATGGTAATTCAGTTATTCATTCCTGTGAAATACTTGTATGTTGAATCTGTTTACAAAAAGCATCAGGTTATTTTTTAAATCATCTTTTCTTGATTGAAATAATAAAGTAAAACGGTCTCACCAGTGTTAGATAGGTGGAAGTTCCTACAAGGTTTTCAAAACCTGGATTTCTTGTCTTTTGGTAGTTGTTCCAGCAATGTGATGACGACGATTTAATGGAGCTGGCTCTACCCCGCCTCACAAAACTCATAACTGTGTATGAGTTTCTTCTGATGAAGGTGAATATTCATCTTAAACGTAAATCCGGATTTATTTACGGGTTGGTAATGGTATTTATTTAAAAATAAAAAGAAAAGTTGGAATGCTTCCCATTCTAAAGAACATCTCCTCCAGGAGGCCTCAATTTGTCTTTCCCACTCCCTTCTGCTTCACCCTTGCGCTAGGATTTGCACCCTTTATTCACCCCTCCCTCAGCCCCACAGCACTTATGCACATATCTGTAATTTATTTCTTTATATAAATACCTGTCTCCCCTAGACCGTAAGCTCTCTGTGGGCTGGGAACGTGTCTTCCAACTCTGTTACCTTGTATTCTCCCAAGCGCCTAGTACAGTGGCTTGCACATAGTAGGTGTGCAGTAATTATAATAATAATGGCATTTATTAAGTTCTTACTGTGTGCAAAGCACTGCTCTAAGTGCTGGGGAGTTTACAAGGTGATCAGGTGGTCCCACGTGGGGCTCACAGTCTTAATCCCCATTTTACAGATGAGGTAACTGAGGCACAGAGAAGTTAAGTGACTTGCCCAGAGTCACACAGCTGACAAGCGGTGGAGCCGGGATTTGAACCGATGACCTCTGACTCCAAAGCCCGCGCTCTTTTCACTGAGCCCCGCTGCCTCCCTACAGTAAATACAATTGATCGATTGGTCCGGTGAAATGCATCCGTGGATTTGAGTACGAGCCATATTCTGGACCCAGGCTTGCAGATTGGAAGGGTGCCCAAGTGTCTGGGCTCTGTGACTGTTTTGACCCTGGGGGAAAGGAATGAAGCCACAGCTTTGGCTTCACAATAGCTGCTGTAATAATAATAATAATAATAATAATAATAATAATAATAATAATACCACTTGTTATGCGCTTACTATGTGTCCAGCACTGTTCTAAGCACTGGCGTAGATACAAGCTAACGTAGTGGATACAAGCTAACATGTGGTAGAAGCAGCGTGGCTCAGTGGAAAGAGCCTGGGCTTTGGAGTCAGAGGTCGTGGGTTCAAATCCTGGCTCCGCCACTTGTCAGCTGTGTGACTTTGGGCAAGTCGCTTCACTTCTCTGGGCCTCAGTTACCTCATCTGTAAAATGGGGATTAAGTCTGTGAGCACCATGTGGGACAACTTGATTACTCTGTACCCCAGTGCTTAGAACAGTGCTTTGCACGTAGTAAGCGCTTAATAAATGCCATTATTATTATTATTATTATTATTATCTGGGATTAGAACCCAGGTCCTTTAGACTCTTAGGCCCATACTCTATCTGCTAAACCTTACTGCTTCTCAGCCTGCTTTCACCACCCCTCTTTCTCCTGGCTTGCCCCCCTTGCCTACTAGCTCCACTTACAATCAATCAATCATATTTATTGAGCGCTTACTGTGTGCAGAGCACTGTACTAAGCGCTTAGCACTGTACTAAGCGCTTACAGTTGAAGAAGTTCTGGGAAGACGGATAAGTGGCTGAACAATTTCTTATTTTCATGCCTGGATTATCTCAGGTAACTGAATGCTGCAAGCTGTCCAGGCTTTCCATAGCCATGGCTGATAGTTTCGTAAAGCGTATGAGTGAAAACCAGTGAAGTGCTCAGTGTTGAGAAACTGCCAGGACTGGGTGGCAATTTTGTTAGCTTAATTATTGGTGTATTTTACACGCTTGTCTTAACTGTTCGATTTCTTGTTTCTGTTCTCCTAGGTTGAAAGACATCATTCAGCCAAGCCATTTTTTGCAGATGTGTATAAAGAATTTGAAGAGTTGCACAAAATGATTAAGAAAATGTGTCAGGACCACTTCAGTAATTCTATCACGAGTTTTCAGAAGCCCCTGGAAATAATCAATAATGAGGTATTGGCATAGCACCCACAGGAAAGGGGGATTTTGGAGTTGTAGTTTTAAAAAAGTCTTCGCTTTGGTTGTCGGAACAGGAAGCTAGTCCCAACAGCGGTCACGTCGGAAATGATTTAAGTTTAAGAAATCCTGATGTCGCTGTATTGCTAGGTATGTTTTAATAACTGCCTTTGGGTTGGGTAATGTGTGAACTTTTTTGCCAGGAAGATCCCAAAACCTCATTGGTTACTCATTCAGCTCTTCCTATCCTTCCTCTTCCTCTTCCTCTCCTGTTCTGGAAAGCCTTCCCTCACTTCTGCCTCACCACCACCCCCTCCACCACCCCGATCTCTCTTCCACATTAGATTGCAGGCTCCCCATAGGATGGGACTATGTCCTAAACTTCAATATTGTCCCCAAGCACACGCTTTGTGTAGCACTTGGCACAAATGGACCCCCAGTATTGTTGATAATAATAATAATAATAATAATAATAATAATAATGGCATTTATTAAGCGCTTACTATGTGCAAGCACTGTTCTAATGATGTTATTGGCAGAAATGGTCTTTTTGTATCATAAGAAAGCATTTCTCAAGAGTCCAGCCATGTAACTCTGGCCTCTTTTCAGAGTAAGTCAAACAGACTTGCTCCCTCCCGATTTTCCTTAAAATTTCCTAGGCTGCAACGGTAGGGTGTACCAACGTCCGTCTAAATCCCATCTTTTATAGGTGGCCCAACAATGAAGTGCCCTCTTTGGCGATACGAAATTGCATCAGTTTTTAAGGGGACACTGTTGGTAGGTCCACCCTTGGATGACCCTTGGCCTCCTTTTCATTTTCTTTGATTTTCCTGAAGCATCTGTGTAACCTTCCCCCACCCCCTCCCACACTGAGAAAAATGATTCTGCTAGCTGAGAACACATGAGCACTTAGAATGAAATAAATCAGAGAAAGTCCAAAAGGGGAGAAGGAATTGCTAAGAACGCTACCTTAATTTTAAACTAACTTTAGAAGCAGCATGGCCTAGTGGAAAAAGCATGGGCCTGGGAGTTGTGGGTTCTAATCCTGGCTCTGCCACATGTCTGCTGTGTGGCCTTAGGCAAGTCATTTAACTTCTCTGTGCCTCAGTTACCTCATCTGTAAAATGGGGATAAAGATTATGAGCCCCGTGAGGGACACGGGCTGTGTCTAACCTGATCACCTTGTATCTTCCCCAGCGCTTAGAACAGTGCCTGGCACGTAGTAAGCACTTAACAAATACCACAATTATTATGATTAATATTAGCCTACTACTAAGGAGGAAAGCTTTATTTTAAAGTCATGGAAGAACCTTAACAGTGTCCTCTTTTAAACTTGGCTGCTAACACAGCGATTTAGTATTGAAGACGATCCATCAACTTCCCCATTAGTACTTCAACTAATGCGGTATTTGCCTTAATTCTTACGAGTTCCCCAGCGCTTAGAACAGTGCCTGACACATAGTAAGCGCTTAACAAATACCACAATTATTATTATTAATATTAGCCTACTACTAAGGAGGAAAGCTTTATTTTAAAGCCATGGAAGAACCTTAACAGTGTCCTCTCTTAAACTTGGCTGCTAACACAGCGATTTAGTATTGAAGATGATCCATCAACTTCCCCATTAGTACTTCAACTAATGTGGTATTTGCCTTAATTCTTACGAGTTCCCCAGCGCTTAGAACAGTGCCTGGCACATAGTAAGCACTTAACAAATACCACAATTATTATGACTAATATTAGCCTACTACTAAGGAGGAAAGCTTTATTTTAAAGTCATGGAAGAACCTTGACAGTGTCCTCTTTTAACTTGGCTGCTAACACAGCGATTTAGTATTGAAGATGATCCGTCAACTTCCTCCGTTAGTACTCCATCTAATGCGGTATTTGCCTTAACTCTTACAAGTTGCAGAGCTACTTATCTTCCAGAATGAACTCTAGGTACTTGATAGTGAGGATTCTCTTTTTATATTTGAGCTGAATTGATGTCATGCTTGTTTTCCCAACTCCTTCTAGGTTGCCGAGTCCCTAGGAATTACAGAAGAACTTCTGAGACAGCAAGAGGCGCAGATGGAAGGCACATCAGTTCACCCAGCAGCTGAGGAAGGGTCCGCAGAAAGCGGCCAGCAAAAGCGAGGAAATGAGGTGTGTGCTTTTCTTCTCAGCCAAAACGCGCTTGATGAGTGAATGTTTTAGACTGTAACGTCCCAAAACGTCCGCTCCCACTTGAGTGAATTGAGTCTTTTATTCACAGACGCCAGAGGAAACGGTAGCCCCTGTGAAGAGAGTCCGAGTTGATCAGCGCCAAACTGGAGGTCACGTTAGTCATGATGGACCAACAGAGACAAGTCTGCAAGTGTACTCACCTGTTGCAAAAGAGGGTAAACAAACTTTTTTCAAAAATTTACAGCTAAGGGACCTCATGGCTTAGCGGCCTTTGGCACCATTTATCCATGTGTGAAAGACCGTCTGTGGAGTTCTAGTTGAAAATTCAAAAGCCAGTGGAGGAAAAGGCTTATTTTTGTTTTGACTCGCCCCAGACCCGGTTATTATTACACAGCAGTTTGGGAATTATTCTCCAGAGGGTTCTACTGGAATATCAGACTAGTCTGTACATTATAATAATAATAACGATGATGGCATTTGTTAAGCGCTTACTATGTGCAAAGCACTGTTCTAGGCGCTGGGGAGGGGTACAAGGTGATCAGGTTGTCCCACGAGGGGCTCACAGTCTTAATCTCCATTTTACAGATGAGGTAACTGAGGCCCAGAGAAGTGAAGTGACTTGCCCAAAGTCACACAGCTAAGTGGCAGAGGTAGGATTAGAACCCACGACCTCTGCCTCCCAAGCCCGTGCTCTTTCCACTGAGCCACGCAACATAATCTTGGGTTTTTTAATTGAAAGGGCCATTTCGCCTCCTGGGATTTGCCTTTGACTTATCAGTGACCTCTTCTAAACTGCCCTGTCCCTGCAAGCCCTTAGGGGGGGGTATCTATTACTCTGTATTTGATAGGGATTTTTTTTCCCCTTTACTTTTTTTGTGGTCCTGGTCAAGAGCTTACTATGTGCCAGACACTTTACTAAGTGCTGGAGTAGATACAACATAATCAGGGTGGACCCAATCCTTGTACCCCTTGAGGCTCACAGTCTAAATTGGAGGGAAGAGGATTTAATCTCCATTTTACAGATGAGGTCACTGAGGCAAAGAGAAATAAAGTGACTTGCCCAAAGTAGAACCCAGGTCCTTTGAGTCCCAGGCCTATATTCTTTCCATTAGGCCGTGTTACTTTTCTGTCAGGGCAGTTACTCTGTAATTTAGATTGGAACTAATTTACAGTAACATGGATTTTTGGGCCTTTATAACCAAGGTTTACTGTAATTAAATGATTTCTCTTGTGTAATCAACTAGTGATGCTTTGCCCCACTGTCTTAAGGCTAATCTTAGTCCTCCTGTGATGTTAAATATTGCCTGACTTTCCTCTAATCCAAACTTGATTAGGTCTAGACCTCTCCAAAGTTCAGTAGTTATTGCTCATAGAAATCAGCCCAAATTTCTTAGCAATCAGTAGTATTTATTGAGCGCTTTGTGCAGAGCAGTGTAGTAAAGGCTTGAGGGAGTACAGTGCAACAGAGTTGGTAGACACATTCCCTGCCCACAATGAGTTTACAGTCTAGAGGAAGTCTTAGGTCCCCTTTAAGCTTCAAAATCCCGCCTCCCGAGAATAAATTTATTTCTCCCAATTAGAAGAGTGTGTAGCTCCATTGTTGGGAAGTGAACAGAATCCGGCTTTGAATTAAGCACCTGAAATTTAGAGAAAATCTGGGAGCCGGGAGAAAACGCTCTGCTAGGCAACACTTTGCTATGCTATGCTCTGCCCATTTGCAGATTTATTTATTTATTTTAGGGACTTTGGTTTACGAAGAACCCTGAATTAGTTTTTGTCTTTTGCCTTTTCCTGTTGCTGTTTTTTTCCTGCTGCGGCACCCACGTTTAGACGTTGAGCCTGCTCATCCTCCCCTTGTCATTGCATGCAAAATGGCATTATTGCTTTAGCAAATATGACTTCAAACTAAAAACCATCGCAACCACTGCCCATCAAATATGCCAAACTCGGGGATTATAACATACATGTGCGTTCATGTGAGTTTTCTACCCTGCTTAGGTTTCAGCCAACTACACGGGAGTACACCTCAGTCTTCCGAAGAGCCTCGTGGCGCGAGGCTTTCTGATGCCGGGGAAACGATGTTACAGACTACACAGCAGATTTCAGTTTTGGCTGACTTAGAAGCTCAGGTAGGAAGTCCAGGCCCCGTGGCCCATGACCAGACGTTAGAATTACAAGAAGAAATAGTTCCAGCACACTCTCCAGACCCGAACGCATCGGGCCGACTCGCCGCTTCCGACTCCTCTGGCGTCGAAACATCAGGTGGGCCGGTGGATCTTCCAAAAAGCGACAGCTCGAGGAGCGAGGAGGTGCGCGATGGGAGGGAGAGCCAGGAATACTGTGCTAACTGTGAACATCCTGATCAGGGTAAGGAGGTGAACGAGGCTCATCAGGCCCAGCAGCTTGAAAAAGTTTTATCCATGAACCTGGTGCCACTAGACCATCCATACAGGACTCTCTCGGAACCGCAGGACGCTCCCGGAGCGGAAGGGCCGGGCCTGCCTCAAGGGAACCTCGACCCTGCCGACAAAACCTTGAACCGGCTACCCTGTGGGATTGAGGAACGAGGTGGGAGCATCGTTGCCGTAGATGAAACCGTGGCATTTGAAATTGCCGCCGGCGAGAGCCGCGAATTGTTGCCTCAGGAACACGAGCGGATCTTTATTCAAACTTCAGACGGGCTCCTCCTGTCCCATCCGGGGACAGTTGTGTCTCAGACGGACGGGATCGTCATCGTCACCCAAGCCGACGGTACCGCTATGCACATCCAAACGCCCGGTGGGGTTCCTTTAGAAACGGTGGAGGCGTTACTGGCAGTGGAGGCCGACAATCAGGGTCGAGGCATTTTGATCTCCCACGGGGCAATGGAACCGGACTCATAAAGTACTGTAGATTTATCTGGAGATGGTGATCTATTTCAATTAATGTATATTTTTCTAATATGAGGACTGAAAGAGGAATCTTTTAACTTATTTGTAAAGAACACCTCATTTCTAAGATGTGTACTACTTTTATATCCTGTGTCCATTAATGGCAGTAATGTTACAGCCAAAATCACTGAGGACTTCCACTATGTCCTACATTTTAAAATCATAAGCTTTTGCTGAGTTGCTGCGAACAGTATTGCACTTTTCCTTGATACCATCGACTCCCCACTCCTCACCTCCTCCTCCACCACCAACCCAGGCTAGTTTACTACATTTTGACAGTTGTTCGGCCTGTACTGGCAGTGTCTTCTGTGGGTAAAAGAAAAAAAAAAACTAAGGTATTTCCCTACTGGATCTTGTGAGTGTTCGATGGGAAAGTAGCTGGAACTGATACAGAATTCAGATGAGGGTGGAGGCATTGATGTTTTAAGCTACTTTTTTAAAACAATGGTATTTGTTAAATGCCTACTATGTGCCAGGCACCGAACCAAGTTACTTGTCTAAGATCAGTGAATCAAAACTGAACTAGACTCCCAGATTTTTCAGTATTGTCCCCTGCTGTCTGTTTTTCCGCAGCGGGACAAGTTAACCATTTCTCTGATTTCTGGGCTTTTCATAATGGATTAGAGAGAGGGAAAGATAAGCATTACTACCCTTGAAATTTCAGCTCAGTGAAGGCAGGAGCTACGTTTTTGAGGTGGCATAGTTTCTCCCTGGAAAGCCTATTTATTTTTCATGAGCACACGGAAAATTTGTGCTTCTAAGGATGAGACATCTGTTGCCAGAAAGATGGACAGGAGATAAAAATTGGCTTGTGTCTGATCCTTGGATGGAATTCAGTAAAAGGGAGTTGGGAGAGGAGGCACTGTGATCGTCTTCAAAGACTATTTTCTCAGTTGGGCAGGGTGGAGTACAGGGGCAAAATTCAACGTGACCCTAATAATTAGAGAAAGAGTCCTACAACAGCAGGATAAAATTCAGTAGGAAATAGGGCAAAGTTAATATCTAAAGGAGCCAAAAGGTAAGCACCATGAATACGGAATAGGGAAAAGAGGTCATCACAAAGGCATTTTATCATTCACCTACCTGATGGCAGAGGGCTGGAGCAGTTTAGTACAGTGCTCTGCACATGGTAAGCGCTCATTAAGTACAATTGATTGACATTCTGGAACCCTTGAGAAGCAGCATGGCCTAATGGATAGAGCACAGTCCTGGGAGTCAGAAGGACCTGGGTTCTAATCCTGACTCCACCATGTGTCTGCTGTGGGACCTTGGGCAGATCACTTCTCTGGGCTTCAGTTCCCACAAGTGTAAAATGAGGATTAAGACTGTGAGCCCTATGTGGGATAGGGACTGTGTCCAACCTGATTATCTTGTATCTACCCTAGCACATAGTGCTTGACAAATACCACTATTATTATGATTATTAACCCTTTCAGTTTCATGATTAAGTAGCCCCATTTGACGCTATTATTCAAATTATTCGAGGGAATGCCTTAAAAAGCAAAACAAAACTAGGATCAGCAATAAGCCTGTGGGTCAGGGGCTCTGTTCAGTAAATATCACTGATTGGTTGGATGGCAAAATAACAAATCCACCTCAGTTTGGGTGTCTGCCCTGTGTTCCCCTGGCCCCCGACCATGCAGTCCGCCTGGATTCTGGAGACTATAGTGGACACCTGGGGTGTGGTAGGAGAGGGGAAAGTGGGTGAGTTTGAGTCACTCAAGCAGATGAGCTGCTGCCAGATTCCCTGGGTCTAGAGGCAGGGTCACTGGCAAGTGATTATTACCAATACAGCCGCGACTAACAAGCGCTTAGTACAGTGCTCTGCACATAGTAAGCGCTCAATAAATACGATTGATTGATTGATTGATTGATTAATTAACTGTCCCTGTTATTGTTAGGGTATTTGCGATGGCCCAAGCAATTCCAGGCCCCAAATGGACTTTTCTACCGGAAAAAAAATTCCTTATTGAGACTGAGGTGTGTTGGAGTATGCTACTTATAAACATTGGCATAAAGTGAAAAGTTAAATCAAGCTTCCAGCTTTTATTTCATTAACAATAATTTTAAGCATTTCACTGACATCTCTTGAAATCTCACACGACATTAGTTTCCAGTTTCTGGACACCGGGTTTAAATAGTCATAAGCCCGAGACCACTTCATCCCAGTCAGACCCATCCAGTCTAAAACTGTCGCCACCATCATGATAGGCACCAGCGATTTATCAGGAAGTGCGACCTCTTTGACCTCTGGAAAATAAAGGGTCCAACAGCCCCAGAGAGTGTCATCCTTTTGAATGACTAAAGCCCAAACTAAGCTTTTTTCCACCCAAGCCTTGCAGAGTACCTTATGAAGGGGTTTGTCTTTGCTAGTTTAAAGCTCTCCTATGAGTCCATGGTGCAGCTAGATTATGATAGAAATCATTTTTTTTTCCCCAAAATAGGCAAAGCCCTTTGGATACAGCCTTCTTCCTGTGGAGAACGGATAGGGAGAGGATTCCTTTCTCGCGGTCTCTGCCCTTCCTGTAACCTAAATGACTTTGCAAGAGTTGGTTTTTTTGAAATCCTCCCTCAAGGGCCTTTTTTTTTTTGAAGTGTTTTGCTAACTCTGAGGAATTCAAAGCTAACAAAAGCTCCCTCCTCTCCAGTCCTCCACAGCTCCCTCCATTCCCTTCCATTCTTTATCTGTTTCAGACCTTGTTCCCAAGTGCAATTTTGACTGTTTATTTTCCCCTGAAACCCAAACAATTTTGAGGACAATAGACTACCTCAGATGTAGGCAGGCAGCCTTTTGGAGGAAATTGAATAGTACAGCCAATGGAAAGAGAACTAGAGCACCCGCCTGGGAGCCAGGGGACCTGGGTTTTAATCCTAGCTCTGCTTGCTGTGGGATCTTGGGCAAGTCACTTGTGTGCCTCAGTTTCCTCATCTGTAAAGTGGAGATTAAATGCCTGTTCTCTTCTCCCTCCCGCTTAGACTGTGGTTCAGGGACTGTGTCTTTTCTGCTAATATTGTGTCTATCCCAGTGTTTAGGATAGTGCTTGACACATAGTAAGCCCTTAAAAATGCCACAGTCATCATCAAAATGACTTTTGGCAGTTTCCACTTAAACAATGGGAGATGTCTAATAATAATAATTGTATTAAGTGTTTACTATGTGCAAGGACTGTACCACTGGGGTAGACAGAAGATAATCAGGTCAGACAGGGGCTCACAGACTATGAGCGAGGGAGCGCAGGAGAACAGGTATTATTAAATCCCCATTTTACAGTTGAGGGTACAGATACAGAGAAGTTAAGTGATTTGCCCAAGGTCACACAGCAGGGAAGTGGCAGAGCCGGGATGAGAACTCAGGTCGTAAGTTTCATTGAATGGTATTTATTGAGTGTTTACTATGTGCAAAGCACTGTACTTAAGCGCCTGGGAGAGTACAATAAAGCAAATAGACACATTCCCTGCCCACAACGAGCTCACACGTTCTTGGGAAGACGACATTTCGGTTCTCACATGAATTTTGACCTGGGGAGGTGGTTATTTGGAATCGAACATTACAGTTTAAAATCTCTAAATCTCAAATCCATGAACTGAAAACTAGGCAATTGTAGACTTCCACAACCTCTCAGCCTTTTTCACACCGTTTCCGTTTCATGCACTTCTACCCCTTCAAATCATCATCATCAATCGTATTTATTGAGCGCTTACTGTGTGCAGAGCACTGTACTAAGCGCTTGGGAAGTACAAGTTGGCAACATTGGAGAAGCAGCGTGGCTCAGTGGAAAGATCACGGGCTTTGGAGCCAAAGGTCATGGGTTCAAATCCCGGCTCCGCCAATTGTCAGCTGTGTGACTTTGGGCAAATCAGTTCTCTGTGCCTCAGTTACCTCACCTGTAAAATGGGGATTAAGACTGTGAGCCCCACGTGGGACAACCTGATCACCTTGTATCCCCCCAGCGCTTAGAACAGTGCTTTGCACATAGTAAAAACTTAACAAGTACCATCATCCTCATTTAAGCGCTTAGTACAGTGCTCTGCACATAGTAAGCACTCAATAAATACGATTGATGATATAGAGACAGTCCCTACCCAACAGAGGGCTCACATTCAAATCCTCTTTCACACATCCTCCCAGCTCCCTCCAGCCTCTCTAATCCTCCATTCTGTCTTCATCTTAGTATGAAGTCTTTTGGGATGTTGGGGAAGGGACCTAATCCGGTGGTGTTCCAAGACGGAGCCTGGCCCACGGAGTTTCTGGAATTGGCCTGCGATGCTAATCACTGAAGGGGAAGCCAGGCCCCTGGCACCGTGTGCCATGGCAGGGACAGGTGGAGCCGGATGGCCCTGATGGTAAGTAGGAAAGGAGTCAGACCCACGTCCGGAAGGGGAGCGGGGTCTGGCACTATCTCAGCCGCTGGGCCGGGCCACGGGCAAACACCCGCAGGCTCGTGTTAAATCCGGTCCTACGGGTTACAAGCACAGTCTTCTAGTCAACGTATTAACATAAAAGTCCCAAAGTCAAGAACTGTACACGGCCCAATTAAATATTGCACGGGCACTGGAAAGTAAATACGGTACCAATGACGGGAGCGTGCCTCTCTCGGCTGACACGGGACAAAAAAATGCCTCGCTGAAAAACTGGTCAGTACAGTCCGGGAACAAATCCGGTTATGTGCGCCACGGGGCTATGACTTGGAAGGTTAAGCCAAGTGAGAAAAGAATACCCTAATTTCTGCTATCTCCGGTGGCTGGAAGTAGACAAGAAGGTTAGAAATCGCTCATGGGCGGTAGCAGCCGTTGGGGTGCAGAAGGGAAAGGACTTCTGCCCTAACCGTTGTTGAAGTGGAGTGGAAGGTTAGCACTGGGGGTGGGGATTGAGGTAAATGGAAAGGTCACCAAAGGCGGTTGAACCACAGAAAGACTGGCAAAGAAAACAACAGGTGCCCCTGGATAAATAGTGCCCTAGGCAATTACCTAGTTTGGCAGAGCTGGTCCTGGTCTGGCTGATGCTTCCATGTGACTATAGCATTGCAAGTCAGAAGTAGGAGCTAAACAGCACAGACCTTTTGGGTTGCCTCGAGGGAAGGGAGCAGAAGGCCAATCTCTCATTTTTCCACGGTTTGTAATTTTTACAAAAAAGTCCCCCTGAGCCCTAGTCTAGGGGAAGACTACCTTTAGGAATTTTAGGGGAGTGGGTGGAAATTGTGTCTCTTTCAACACACTGCACGGGGACACTCTGGCGCCGGTATATAAGATGATGACCCGAGGGGCGGGGTGGGGGTGTGTTTGTGTTCTTCTCTCCCTCCCTCGTGATTCTTCTAGGTATTACCACTTAGCTTCCAGCAAGATGAGTCCCGTATGGTGCATTGTGAGCAGCAGTGTGTACTGTTGCCATTTGCCCGTTAGATCCTAACAGGTGCTTGGAGAGGAAGAGGAGGGCCCTTCTCTTCCTCCCCAGGTGTAGGAGGCACATACCTGTGCCACTTGGACCTGCAAGCGGGTGACACTGACCCCACTGCTGCTTCAGTTAATAGTACTTAGACATCAACTGAGTGCCACACACTATATACTAAGCACTTGGGAAACAGGAGTCAAAGCAAGAGACACAGTCCTTGAAGCCCCCAGATGCTTACAATCAATCAATCGTATTGAGCGCTTACTGTGTGCAGAGCACTGTACTGAGCGCTTGGGAAGTACAAGTTGGCAACATATAGAGACAGTCCCTACCCAACAGTGGGCTCACAGTCTAAAACCTAAAACCTAAAAACATTACAACCTAATGTTTGGCAGAAGGATTCTGTCCTTTTAATCGGGCTCCAGTTCGGCAAATGTTTTGGACCAGAAGAGCACCATGTTAGGCAAATTAGAGTTTTTTTTGCAGGGGGGTGGGGGTGATGAGTCAAGCAACACTTCACAAATAACAAATGAAAAAGCTAAAATTGTCATGGCAACACTGAAGCTTGCTGATTGAATTTTCAAAAAAAAGGAAAATGTTACATAGTTACCCCAACGTGCTTCATGTTCCGAAATAACCTGTAATTAAAGTTTTTCGCAGGAAAGACCTCTTTTTGGTGGCAGCCATGTCCCTTAGTCTTTTCAGACATAAAAGTTGTGCAGCATCGCCTTCATCTTGCCGCTCTACCCATTTCATAGCAGTTTCTAACCATTCCAGGGCTTGGGAATGAGAAGGGATGACATCATTTTTTTCTTCATCATCTTCTATTTTGTTTTGGTTTTCTTTTTCCACCGGTGCCAGGATCTCTTCTTCGCTTAGAATTTCATACCCAGGATCCCCAGAGTCTCAGTTCAACCATTCGTTGACGTCGTCCAAGTCACAGTTGGAGCAGCTAGGAATCTATTGTAGGGTTGTCATAATTTCGCTATTCCCATCCTTGCCGTTGGCCTTTCGGTGTTTTAAGAATGTGATTCCTGGTGTTTCAAAAACGTTATTCCAAGAGTTTTTCAGGGTGGAGCTTTTGACCGATTCCCAAGAGTCAGCCAACATGTAACGGCAGTCTTTTAAATCTAGGCTTTTGAAAAACCTGACCGTGTTTTCTTCGTCAACACTTTTGGCCATTCATTCAATCGTATTTATTGTGCGCTTACTGTGTGCACAGCACTGTACTAAGTGCTTGGGAAGTACAAGTTGGCAACATATAGAGACAGCGGGCTCACAGTCTAGAAGCTTCCTTAGCAACTGCTTCCTATACAAACATTTTAACATTTCTATTACTCCTTGGTTCACTGGCTGAATCACCGAAGCCACGCTCAAGGGTAGGAACAGGACTTTAAAGTTGCCATTCTCCCGTTCCATAAGAGCAGTTGAGGGGTGAATAAGGGCGTTATCCAAAATCAATAACACTTTGCCTTCTTTACCGTTTTTTTTCCGAAACGCTTTCACTTCAGGGATGAACGAGTTGTCATACCAGTCAAGAAAGACATCGGTATTCATCCAAGCTTTTGTTTGCGATAAAGTACAGGCAACCTTTTGACATTCTTAAAGGCATCTTGGAGTTTGGGATTTTTCAATCAAAAGCAGAGGTAACTTGTGACTGCCACTCGAATTAACACAGACCATGATAGTGACCCTGTCTTTGTTGTCCTTAATCCCGGATGCAACGGTGCACGACGTGAAGCCGGGGTTTTGCTCAGCGGGGACTTCCAGCTCAGTCCGATTTCATCGGCATTAAATGAAATCTTTACCATACTCTTCATGCTGTACAAAGTCTTCGATTTTAGTTACAAAACTGTAAGCGGCAGGGGTGCCAGCTGCCTGCTTTTCTCCATGGATTTCCAGCTCCCATATCTTGTGGCAGGCCTTGAATCTTTTCAGCCAGCCAGTGCTGGCTTTGAATTCTGAGCTACCGTTCAATTTTTGGTTAAAAAATAAAGGTTTCTCACAAATAAGTGGCCTGGAGATAGGCTGCCCAGCTGCTCTTTTCTGAAGAAACCACAGATAAATGGCATTTTCTACTTTATCATTTTTGGCTTTTTTTTCATGGATTTCTGATCACACCTCCCTTCTCCGCTATCCAATACAAATTTTAGGATGGATCCGCTGTTCTTTTTAATGTCAGAGATGGTGGGTTTCCCTACCCCAAATTCGGTGGCTAAGCTTGCTCCAGACTCACCCTTTTTCAGTCTATTGATGATAGACTGTCATCGAGACTGTGAGCCCGCTGTTGGGTAGGGACTGTCTCTATGTGTTACCGACTTGTACTTCCCAAGCGCTTAGTACAGTGCTCTGCACACAGTAAGCGCTCAATAAATACGATTATATAGAGGCTTTATCGTTTAAGGAAAGCACGGCTCGTTTCCTTTTTGAAAACATCACTAATGGTACAAGAGAAAAGAAAAGGAAGTTCAGGCTCTGGGTTAGCGGTAAAGGAGGGCAGTAATCATAAATAAGGAAAGGGAAAACACGGCGTAATGAAAAACTTTCACTTCTCTAACTGGACCCAGATCAGGGTCAGACTCACTGCTTAGAGGAGGCTGGGGATGATGCTAGAATGTCAGGCTGTTGGTGGGATTTGGTTGTCTACAAGCAGTCAATCTTCCAACCACTTCATTACTCATTCATTCAATCGTATTTATTGAGCACTTACTGTGTGCAGAGCACTGTACTAAGCGCTTGGGAAGTACAATTTGGCAACATATAGAGACGGTCCCTACCCAAAAGTGGGCTCACAGTCTAGAAGTTACTCCCCACTTTGCGGTGATTTTGCTGCTGTTTTCCTAAGATCCCTTAAGAAGCTCTCTGGAGCTAAGCTGCCTGTGTCAAACAAGTGACTGTTTGGCTCCCATGGAGGCCAAGCAGGGAGGGAAGGGGCCCCGGAGCACCTGGGAACAGGTAAGGGAAAATCCAGCAGGCCAGAAAAGGATGCTATAGCCCTCTCCTGATCCCCAAAGAAAGATCTGGTAGCCAGCAGGTCAGGGATTATTAGACAAAAGAGCCTCTCCTCGGGGGCCCTACCGTGTTTGTCAATGTACCAAGCCATTCCTCGAGTTCCTTGCTAGATCCAGGCTGGATTTTTGTATTCATTCATTCATTCATTCATTCAATCGTATTTATTGAGCGTTTACTGTGTGCAGAGCACTGTACTAAGCGCTTGGGAAGTACAAGTTGGCAACATTGTATGAGTTAGAAGTGATGGAATTGCACTTTAGTTTCACTTTGTCTTCAGTCCTAGATAGAAAACAAGGCAGTGGAAACCTAAAGTTAGGACTTCGTTAGAGGATATTTAGGAAACTCCTCTTGCATACTTATGCTTTATTATTTTTCCTTCCTGAAAAAAGTTGACTTCCCTTAGGTTGTTCATGCAATATGACCTGTTCATCCAGTTTTAAATCACAATGAAGATTTTGAGTCCTGTGTCTTCCCATCCAATTGGAAAGCTATTGCTCAATTAAGTTGCCAAATCCTAAGACGAAAAACATTTAAGATAAGGGAGCTCTAAGGACAGTTATTTTTTTGAACTTTGAATCTATTCACAAGGTACTATTGTATTGCCATTAACTTCCCTGGCATTAAAAGAGAAGATCAATCTTTCTGGAGTACCAAGATTACCTCCTAAAAGACAGGGAACTAGAATTATATTAATATACCTCAAGATCCCTGTACGGGACTGGAGAGGAGCAGAAATAATTTTATAGCTATCAATAATAAACCATCATGAATAAAATAATAGGAAATACGGAGTCCAAACATTTCAGGCCTTAGATTAATGGAATATTCAACCTCTCAATTTGGCATTTCACATTCCTAACCATCTTCTCCACCTGCAGAGTTTGAAAGTAGCACGGCCTACTGGAAAGACCAGAGGCTTGGGAGTCAGAGGACCTGTGTTCCAATCCCAACTCCACCACCTGCCTGGACCTTAGGCAAGTCATTTAACTTCTGTGCCTCATTTCCCACCTCTGTAAAATGAGAATTAAAGTTGAGTCCCATGTGGGACACGGATTGTGTCCAACCTGATTATCCTGTGTCCACCCCAGCGCTTAATACAGTGCTTGGCCCATAGAAAGCACTTACCAAATAGTATTTTAAAAAAAACAACACCCCAAAACAAACAAAAAAGCAATCCACAGCAGACACTGACGGCCCTTGCACAGATTGGAAATTCAGAACCTGTCCTGACTCTCCCAAATCTTTAACTATTTCTAGCCTGGTCTGATACTTGCATTTTCCAAGCAGCACAGTGCTTGGTATATAGGTGCTCAAAACTAAGACTGATTGACAAGTACAGTACCTTGCTCTCAGAAGATGCTAAATGAACATATTTGATGATGCTGCTGCTCTGATGTTGGAGCAGCGATGTCAGAGGCCAGAGCTGGGCTGGGAATAAGGTGGAGAAGATTTGGGAAGGAAGATGAGGAATTCAGTTTTTGACATATTGAGTTTAATGTGTAGGAGGGATATTCATTCATTCATTTAATCACATTTATTGAGCGCTTACTGTGCAGAGCACTGTAAAGCGCTTGGGAAGTACAGGTCGGCAATATATAGAGACGGTCCCTACCCAACAACAGGCTCACAGTCTCCCTGGGAGACAGGGTCCGTGTCCAAGTCCCACCTGTGTTCTCGTTCCTAACGCTTAATACAGTGCTCTGCACACAGTAGCACATAATAAATAATATTACTACTGGAGGCAAGTTAGGGAGATACACATCTGTGAGATGGAGAAAGCTGGTGGAAAATCTTGAAGCCAATGATAAGGAGCCTCTCCTTGAAGCAGAGGGAGATTGGTAGTCATTGGAAGTTTTTTCAGTCAAACCCTCAATCTTTTTGCTAAGGGAGTTTTGGGGAAGAGTCAGCAGTCGTAATCATCAATCGTATTTATTGAGCGCTTACTGTGTGCAGAGCACTGTACTAAGCGCTTGGGAAGTACAAGTTGGCAACATATAGAGACAGTCCCTACCCAACAGTGGGCTTACATCAAGGAGTCCTGGAGAGGAGGCCAGTCATCATGGAATTGGTGCTGCGGCATGGACCACCCCCACAAAGTACATAGTAAGCGCTTAATAAATGCCATTATTATTATTATTATTAAAGCGATTTCTGCTTTGCCGACGACTTTCCCACTACAATCCACCTTTGCACTTTGCTCCTTTTCCTTGGACTGTGACCCCAGTTTTTTATAACGGCATTTATTCAGCGCTTACTACGTGCAAAGCACCGTTCTAAGCGCTGGGGATGTTACAAGGTGATCAGGTTGTCCCACGGGAGGCTCACAGTTTTAATCCCCATTTTACAGATGAGGTAACTGAGGCACAGAGAATTGAAGTGACTTGCCCAAAGTCACACAGCTGACAATTGGCAGAGCTGGGGTATGAACCCATGACCTCTGACTCCAAAGCCTGTGCTTTTTTCACTGAGCCACGCTGTTTCTCTAAATTGGGACAGGGACCACGTCCAATCTGCTTATCTTGTATCTACCCTAGTGTTTGATACAGCATGGTGTAGTGGATAGAACACAGGCCTGGAAATCAGAAGGTCATGGGTTCTAATCCCGGCTCCACCACTTGTCTGCTGGGTGACTTTGGGCAAGTCACTTAGCTTCTCTGTGCCTCAGTTACCTCATCTGTAAAATGGGGATTAAGCCTTTGAGCCCCAAGTGGGACAACCTGCTTACCTTGTATCTACCCCAGTGCTTAGAACAGTGCTTGGCACATAGTAAGCACTCAACAAATGCCATCATTATTATCCAGTGCTTAGTACAGTGCTTGGCACATAGTAAGCACATTATATAATAATGCACATAATGCATTAATATAATATATATATAATGCATTATATAATAATGCACATTATATATAATGCACATTATAATAATAATGCTGGCACATACCAGCATTATTATTATTATTACTCAATAAATACCACTGATTGATTGATAGTGGCTAGGGAACCAGTTTGTTGGGATAACAGCGTGGCGAAAAGCCCGGGCTTGGGAGTCAGGGGATGTGGGTTCTAATCCCGACTCCACCACTTGTCTGCTGTGTGACCTTGGGCAAGTCACTTAACTTCTTGTGCCTCAGTGACCTCATCCGTAAAATGGGGATTAAAAGTGTGAGCCCCACATGGGACGTGATTACCTTGTATCTACCCCAGCGCTTAGAACAGTGTTTGGCACATAGTAAGCGTTTAACAAATACCAGCATTATTATTATTATTACTCAATAAATACCACTGACTGATTGATAGTGGCTTGGGAACCCGTTTGTTGGGATAACAGCGTGGCTTAGCGGGAAAAGCCCGGGCTTGGGAGTCAGGGGATGTGGGTTCTAATCCCGACTCCACCACTTGTCTGTTGTGTGACCTTGGGCAAGTCACTTAACTTCTTGTGCCTCAGTGACCTCATCTGTAAAATGGGGATTAAAAGTGTGAGCCCCACATGGGACGTGATTACCTTGTATCTACCCCAGCGCTCAAAACAGTGTTTGGCACATAGTAAATGCTTAACAAATACTATTATTATTATTATTGTTCTAACTGTCATTCAGGTAACTGGTCTCCCGGCACATAGTAAACGCCTAACAAATACCATTATTATTATTATTATTATTATTATTCTAAGTGTCATTCAGGTAACTGGTCTCCCACTGGCTGCAGACACAAACCGAAAACACCCCCCGGGGGCTCAAGGCAAACGAAGTCTCTCATCCCTTGGGTGTTTGGGGCTCAGTGGAAAGAGCCCGGGCTTGGGAGTCACAGGTCATGGGTTCTAATCCTGACTCCACAACTTGTCTGCTGTGTGACCTTGGGCAAGTCACTTAACTTCTCTGAGCCTCAGTTCCCTCATCTGTAAAATGGGGATTAAGACTGTGAGCCCAACATGGGACAACCTGATGACCTTGTATCCCCCCCAGCGCTTAGAACAGTGCTTCGCACATAGTAAGTGCTTAACAAATGCCATAAAAAAAAAGCAAAGTCTCTCACCGCTTGGGCGTTCAAGGCTCAGTGGAAAGAGCCTGGGCTTGGGAGTCACAGGTCATGGGTTCTAATTCCGGCTCCGCCACTTATCCGTTGTGTGACTTTGGGCAAGCCATTTAATTTCTCTGGGCCTCAGTTACCACATCTGTAAAATGGGGATGAAGACTGTGAGCCCCACGTGGGACAACCTGATCACCTTCTATTCCCCCCAGCACTTAGAACAGTACATCGCACCCACATGGGACAACCTTAATTACCTTGTATCCCCCCCAGCACTTAGAACAGTGCTTTGCACATAGTAAGCGCTTAATAAATGCCAATATTATTATTATTAGTAGTAAGCGCTTAATAAATGCCAACATTATTATTATTATTAGTAAGCGCTTAACAAATGCCATCAAGAAAAAAAAAGCGAAGTCTCTCACCCCTTGGGCATTCAGGAGGCACAGGTGCCCGCGGGTGAAGAGAGATGAGAAACCCCTATTTTCGGAGTGGGTGGGGGAGGAGGGCAGGGGGCTTCCCGTAGGAGGCGGCCTTTCTAGCTACAGCATTCATTCATTCATTCAATCAATCGTATTTATGGAGCGCTGACTGTGTGCAGAGCACTGGACTAAGTGCTTGGGAAGGACAAGTCGGCAACAGATAGAGACGGTCCCTACCCAACCACGGGCTCCCAGTCTAGCGGCAGCGTGGCTCAATGGAAAGAACACGGGCTTTGGAGTCAGAGGTCAGGAGTTCAAATCCCAGCTCCTCCAATTGTCAGCTGTGTGACTTTGGGCAAGTCACTTCATTTCTCTGGGCCTCAGTTCCCTCATCTATAAAATGGGGATTAAGACTGTGAGCCCCCCGTGGGACAACCTGATCACCTTGTAACCTCCCGAGCACTTAGAACAGTGCTTTGCACATAGTAAGAAGCGCTTAATAAATGCCATTATTATTATTATTAGAGAAGCAGCGTGGCTCAGTGGAAAGAGCACGGGCTTTGGAGTCAGAGGTCATGGGTTCAAATTCCGCCTCCGCCAATTGTCAGCTGTGTGATTTTGGGCAAGTCACTTCACTTCTCTGCGCCTCAGTTCCCTCATCTGTCAAATGGGGATGAAGACTGTGAACCCCCCGGTGGGACAACCTGATCACCTTGTAACCTCCCGAGCGCTTAGAACAGTGCTTTGCACATAGTAAGCGCTTAATAAATGCCTTTGCTATTATTATTAGAGAAACAGCGTGGCTCAGTGGAAAGAGCACGGGCTTTGGAGTCAGAGGTCATGGGTTCAAATTCCGCCTCCGCCAATTGTCAGCTGTGTGATTTTGGGCAAGTCACTTCACTTCTCTGGGCCTCAGTTACCTCATCTGTAAAATGGGGATGAAGACTGTAAGCCCCTGCCGTGGGCCAACCTGATCACTTTGTAACCTCCCAAGCGCTTAGAACAGTGCTTTGCACATAGTAAGCGCTTAATAAATGCCTTTGCTATTATTATTAGAGAAGCAGCGTGGCTCAGTGGAAAGAGCCTGGGCTTTGGAGTCAGAGGTCATGGGTTCAAATCCTGACTCCGCCAATTGTCAGCTGTGTGACTTTGGGCAAGTCACTTCACTTCTCTGGGCCTCAGTTCCCTCATCTGTAAAATGGGGATGAAGACTGTGAGCCCTCCCCCGGTGGGACAACCTGATCACCTTGTAACCTCCCCAGCGCTTAGCACATAGTAAGTGCTTAATAAATGCCATTGTTATTATTATTAGAGAAGCAGCGTGGCTCAGTGGAAAAAGCCCGGGCTTTGGAGTCAGAGGTCATGGGTTCAAATGCCAGCTCCGCCACTTGTCAGCTGGGTGACTTTGGGCAAGTCACTTCACTTCTCTGGGCCTCAGTTCCCTCATCTGTAAAATGGGGATGAAGACTGTAAGCCCCTGCCGTGGGCCAACCTGATCACTTTGTAACCTCCCCAGCGCTTAGAACAGTGCTTTGCACATAGTAAGCGCTTAATAAATGCCTTTGCTATTATTATTAGAGAAGCAACGTGGCTCAGTGGAAAGAGCCCGGGCTTTGGAGTCAGAGGTCATGGGTTCAAATCCCTACTCCGCCAATTGTCAGCTGTGTGATTTTGGGCAAGTCACTTCACTTCTCTGCGCCTCAGTGCCCTCATCTGTAAAATGGGGATGAAGACTGTGAGCCACCCCCCCCCTCCCACCCCGTGGGACAACCTGATCATCATCATCATCATCAATCGTATTTACTGAGCGCTTACTGTGTGCAGAGCACTGTACTAAGCGCTTGGGAAGTACAAGTTGGCAACATATAGAGACAGTCCGTACCCAACAGTGGGCTCACAGTCTAAAAGGGGGAGACAGAGAACAAAACCAAACATACTAACAAAATAAAATAAATAGAATAGATATGTACAAGTAAAATAGAGTAACAAATATGTACAAACATATATGCATATATGATCACCTTGTGACCTCCCCAGCGCTTAGAACAGCGCTTTGCACTTAGTAAGCGCTTAATAAATGCCATTATTATTATTATAGAAGGGGGAGACAGTATGGCGGCCTGCCCTGAGGAGAAGCGGGGGAAGAGCGGCCGCAAGCGGCCTTACGTCACTTCCGCTCCCTCCCCGCGCCGGCCCCACCCCCGCGCGCATGCGCAAAGGGGCCAGCCGCCCCTTGGAGCGTCCGTTACGGCAGGCCTTGGAGACGGTTGCTAAGCGGCCGTCCCCCAGGCCTGTTGTCCTCCTCCCTAAGGGTCATGAGGGGCCCGGCCCGCCCGCTGGAGGTGAGTTCCTCAGCTCCTCCTCATTCATTCATTCATTCAGTCGTATTTATTGAGCGCTTACTGTGTGCAGAGCACTGTGCTAAGCGCTTGGGAAGTACAAGTTGGCAACAGATAGAGACAGTCCCTACCCAACAGTGGGCTCACAGTCTAAAAGGGGGAGACTTTGAGTCCTTCTAGACTGTGAGCCCCGTCTTACCTCCTTCCCTTCCCCACAGCACCTGTATATATGTATATATCAATTAATCAATCAATCAATCGTATTTATTGAGCGCTTACTGTGTGCAGAGCACTGGACTAAGCGCTTGGGAAGGACAAGTTGGCAACATAGAGAGACGGTCCCTACCCAGCAGTGGGCTCACAGTCTAAAAGGGGGAGACAGAGAACAAAACCAAACATCATCATCATCATCGTCAATCGTATTTATTGAGCGCTTACTATGTCAGAGCACTGTACTAAGCGCTTGGGAAGTACAAGTTGGCAACATAGAGAGACAGTCCCCACCCAACAGTGGGCTCACAGTCTGAAAGGGGGAGACAGAGAACAAAACCAAACATACTAACAAAATAAAATAAATAGAATAGATATGTACAGGTAAAATAAATAAATGAGTAATAAATATGTACAAACATATATACATATATACAGGTGCTGTGGGGAAGGGAAGGAGGTAAGATGGGGGGATGGAGAGGGGGACGAGGGGGAGAGGAAGGAAGGGGCTCAGTCTGGGAAGGCCTCTTTGTACATATTAATTACTCTATTTATTTTACTTGTCCATATCTATTCTATTTATTTTATTTTGTTAGTATGTTTGGTTTTGTTCTCTGTCTCCCCCTTTTTAGACTGTGAGCCCACTGCTGGGTAGGGACCGTCTCTATATGTTGCCAACTTGTACTTCCCAAGCGCTTAGTCCAGTGCTCTGCACACAGTAAGCGCTCAGTAAATACGATTGAATGAATGGGTGAATGTCCCACTTTCCCTTAAACCTCTCCCCTAGTTCGCCCTTTCTCCTCCCCTGACGAAAGTCTTTCATTCAATCGTATTTATTGAGCGCTGTACTGTGTGCAGAGCACTGTACTAAGCGCTTGAGCCCACTGTTGGGTAGGGACTGTCTGTATATGTTGCCCACTTGTACTTCCCAAGCGCTTAGTACAGTGCTCTGCACACAGTAAGCGCTCAATAAATACGATTGATGATGATGGTTGGGAAGTACTCCTCTTTCTGCCATTCCCTTTCCCCTCTCCCTTCTAGCCTGTGAGCCCCGTCTTACCTCCTTCCCTTCCCCACAGCACCTGTATATATGTATATATGTTTGTACATATTTATTACTCTATTTATTTATTTATTTTACTTCTACATATTTATTCTATTTATTTTATTTTGTTAATATTTTTGGTTTTGTTGTCTGTCTCCCCCTTCTAGACTGTGAGCCCACTGTTGGGTAGGGACTGTCTCTATATATTGCCAAATTGTACTTCCCAAGCGCTTAGTCCAGTGCTCTGCACACAGTAAGCGCTCAATAAATACGATTGATTGATTAGCCCCGTCTTACCTCCTTTCCTTCCCCACAGCACCTGTATATATGTTTGTACGTATTTATTACTCTAGTTATTTATTTTACTTGTACATATCCATTCTTTTTATTTTATTCTGTTAATATGTTTTGGTTTTGTTCTCTGTCTCCCCCTTCTAGACTGTGAGCCCACTGTTGGGTAGGGACTGTCTCTATATGTTGCCAACTTGTACTTCCCAAGCGCTTAGTCCAGTGCTCCGCACACAGTAAGCGCTCAAATACGATTGATTGATTGATTTGCACTTCCCAAGCGCTTAGTCCAGTGCTCTGCACACAGTAAGCTGCTCAATCAATACAATTGATTGATTGATTTGCACTTCCCAAGCGCTTATTCCTGTGCTCTGCCCACAGTAAGCGCTCAATCAATACGATTGAATGAATGAGTTAATGCCCCTCTTTCCCTTAAACCTCTCCCCTAGTTCACCCTTCCTCCTCCCCTGACGAAGGTCTTTCATTCAATCGTATTTATTGAGCGCTTACTGTGTGCAGAGCACTGGACTAAGCGCTTGGGAAGTACTCCTCTTTCTGCCATTCCCTTTCCCCCCTCTCCCTTCTAGCCTGTGAGCCCCGTCTTACCTCCTTCCCTTCCCCACAGCACCTGTATATATGTATATATGTTTGTACAAATTTATTACTCTATTTATTTATTTATTTATTTTACTTGTACATATCTATTCTATTTATTTTATTTTGTTAATATTTTTGGTTTTGTTCTCTGTCTCCCCCTTCTAGACTGTGAGCCCACTGTTGGGTAGGGACTGTCTCACTATGTTGCCAACTTGGACTTCCCAAGCGCTTAGTCCAGTGCTCTGCACACAGTAAGCGCTCAATAAATACGATTGATTGATTGATTAGCCCCATCGTACCTCCTTTCCTTCCCCACAGCACCTGTATATATGTTTGTACATATTTATTACTCTATTTATTTTACTTGTACATATCCATTCTTTTTATTTTATTTTGTTAATATGTTTGGTTTTGTTGTCTGTCTCCCCCTTCTAGACTGTGAGCCCACTGTTGGGTAGGGACTGTCTCTGTATGTTGCCGACTTGTACTTCCCAAGCACTTATTATCAAACGCTGATAATAATGATGGCATTTAGTAAGCGCTTACTATGTGCAAAGCACTGTTCTAAATGCTGGGGAGGTTACAAGGTGATCCGCTTGCCCCCCGGGGGGTTCACAGCCTTAATCCCCATTTTAATAATAATGATAATAATGATGTTATTTGTTAAGCGCTTACCATGTGCAATGCACTGTTCTAAGCGCTGATAATAATGATGGCATTTATTAAGCGCTTACTATGTGCAAAGCACTGTTCTAAGCGCTGGGGAGGTTACAAGGTGATCAGCTTGTCCCCGGGGGGGCTCACAGCCTTAATCCCCATTTGACAGATGAGATAACTGAAGCACAGAGAAGTGAAGTGACTTGCCCAAAGTCACACAGCTGACAATTGGCGGAACCGGGATTTGAACCCATGACTTCTGATTCCAAAGCCCATGTCCTTTCCACTGAGCCACGCTGCTTCTCTTAATAATAGTAATGATGATGATGGTGCTTGGTAAGCGCTTACTATGTGCCAAGCACTGTTGTTGGTGATGATGATATTTGGTAAGCGCTTACTATTTGCCAAGCACCTTTGATGATGATGGTGTTTGGTAAGTGCTTTACTATGTGCCAAGCACTGTTGTTGGTGATGATGGTATTTGAAAAGCGCTTACTATGTGCCAAGCACCGTTGATGATGATGGTGTTTGGTAAAGGCTTTACTATGTGCCAAGCACTGTTGTTGATAATGATGGTATTTGAAAAGCACTTACTATGTGCCAAGCACCAGTGATGATGATGGTATTTGGTAAGCGCTTACTATGTGCCAAGCACCGTTGATGATGATGGTGTTTGGTAAGCGCTTTACTATGTGCCAAGCATTGTTGTTGATGATGATAGTATTTGAAAAGCGCTTACTATGTGCCAAGCACTGTTGTTGATGATGATGGTATTTGGTAAGTGCTTACTATTTGCCAAGCACCATTGATGATCACGGTGTTTGGTAAGTGCTTCACTATGTGCCAAGCACTGTTGTTGGTGATGATGATATTTGGTAAGCGCTTACTATGTGCCAGGCACCATTGATGATGATGGTGTTTGGTAAGCGCTTTACTATGTGCCAAGCACTGCTGTTGATGATGATGGTATTTGAAAAGCACTTACTATGTGCCAAGCACCAGTGATGATGATGGTATTTGGTAAGTGCTTACTATGTGCCAAGCACCGTTGATGATGATGGTGTTTGGTAAGCCCTTTACTATGGGCCAAGCATTGTTGTTGATGATGATGGTATTTGAAAAGCGCTTACTATGTGCCAAGCACTGTTGTTGATGATGATGGTATTTGAAAAGCGCTTACTATGTGCCAAGCACTGTTGTTGATGATGGTGGTATTTGGTAAGCGCTTACTATGTGCCAAGCACCGTTGATGATGATGGTGTTTGGTAAGTGCTTTACTATGTGCCAAGCACTGTTGTTGGTGATGATGGTATTTGAAAAGCGCTTACTATGTGCCAAGCACCGTTGATGATGATGGTGTTTGGTAAGCGCTTTACTATGTGCCAAGTACTGTTGTTGATGATGATGGTATTTGGCAAGCGCTTACTATGTGCCAAGCACCAGTGATGATGATGGTGTTTGGTAAGCGCTTACTATGTGCCAAGCACCGTTGATGATGATGGTGTTTGGTAAGCGCTTTACTATGGGCCAAGCATTGTTGTTGATGATGATGGTATTTGAAAAGCACTTACTATGTGCCAAGCACTGTTGTTGATGATGATGGTATTTGGCAAGCGCTTACTATGTGCCAAGCACCGTTGATGATGATGGTGTTTGGTAAGTGCTTTACTATGTGCCAAGTGCTGTTGTTGATGATGATGGTATTTGGTAAGCGCTTTACTATGTGCCAAGCACTGTTGTTGATGATGATGGTATTTGGTAAGCGCTTACCATGTGCCAAGCACCAGTGATGATGATGGTGTTTGGTAAGTGCTTTACTATGTGCCAAGCACTGTTGTTGGTGATGATGGTATTTGGCAAACGCTTACTATGTGCCAAGCACCATTGATGATGGTGGTGTTTGGTAAGCGCTTTACTATGTGCCAAGCACTGTTGTTGATGATGATGGTATTTGGCAAGCGCTTACTATGTGCCAAGCACCAGTGATGATGATGGTGTTTGGTAAGCGCTTTACTATGTACCAAGCACCGTTGTTGGTGATGATAGTATTTGGTAAGCGCTTACTATGTGCCAAGCACCATTGATGATAATGGTGTTTGGTAAGCGCTGTACTATGTGCCAAGCACTGTTGTTGATGATGATGGTATTTGGTAAGCGCTTACTATGTGCCAAGCACCAGTGATGATGATGGTGTTTGGTAAGTGCTTCACTATGTACCAAAGCACCGTTGTTGATGATAATGGTATTTGGTAAGCGCTTACTATGTGCCAAGCACTGTTGTTGATGATGATGGTGGTATTTGGCAAGCGCTCAGTGGAAAGAGCCCGGGCTTTGGAGTCAGAGGTCGTGGGTTCAAATCCTGGATCTGCCAATTGTCATGTGTGACTTTGGGCAAGTCATTTAACTTCTCTGTGCCTCAGTTACCTCATCTGTAAAATGGGGATGAAGACTGTGAGCCCCCCGTGGGACAACCTGATCACCTTGTAACCTCCCTAGCGCTTAGAACAGTGCTCTGCACATAGTAAGGGCTTAATAAATGCCATCATTATTATTATTAAGCACCGTTGATGATGATGGCATTTGGTAAGTGCTTACTATGTGCCAAGCACCCTTGATGATGGTGATATTTGATAAGCACTTACTATGTGCCAAGCACCGTTGATGATGGTATTTGGTAAGCGCTTACTATGTGCCAAGCACTGTTGTTGATGATGATGGTATTTGGTAAGTGCTTACTATGTGCCAAGCACTGTTGTTGAAGAAGTGGATTTTTCAGAGTGGGCAAACCCTGATTTTCTTTTGTGAAATGGGGTTAGTTTCACATTTGGCTGTACGCTACAAACTAGTGATTTCAATTATGTACATCTTAACTTATGTTTTCAAAAGTCTCACTGGGCGAAAATATTTTGCCAACGTTTTATTCCTTTCAGTGGACCAAAGTCTTCATATAGTGCCGCAACAAGAATTTGCATCCCACTAGCCTTCCTCTGCACTTATGCTAATAATCATCTTTTACATGAAAGGAAGATTCAGGGGGTTAAACATAACTCGTTTTTCTGGAAATGATCTCAAACTTTGGGAACGTATTAACATTTTTCTCAGCATGTTATTTTGCCACTATATGTGATTTTTGTTTTGTGGTTTAAATTGTCATGCAGTAACAAGGTTGTTTTCAGAGACTCTGAATTGCTCTAGTGATGGTAAAGTCACTTTTGCCTCGGAGCTGTTGGGTTTCAGAACCTGCTTTTGAAATTCAGCATCAGGCCCCCTGACCAGAGAGAGGTAGAGGAAGACAAAGGAAACACACAGGCCTGGGAGTTAGAGGATCTGGGTTCTAATTCTGGCTCTACCACCCGTCTGCTGTGTGACCTAGGGCAAGTCATTTAACCTCTCCGTGCCTCAGTTACCTCATTTGTAAAATGGGGATTCAATTCTACTCCTTCCTGCTTAGACTGTCAGTACCATTGTGGGCCAGGGACTGTGTCCAACCTGATTAACATGTATGTACTGCAGTGCTTGGCACATAGCGCTTAACAAGTACCATTAAACAAAACCAAAATCACAGCAAAACACATGGGAGAGTACCATAGGCCAGTAAGTCCCTACTTACAAGGAGCTTCCGATCTAACAGATGTATGGATTAAACGTAGAAAATCAAAACCAGAGAAGGGGCTCCAACAACCTGGGGATTGGGAATTATCGCCTTCATGGAGCTAGTGTCTATGAAGTGACTTCGTCTTGGCCTCCCACTGAAGTATTTATGGGTGAAGACATTCATTCAGTCATATTTATTGAGCACTTATTGGGTGCCGAGCCCTGTATTAACGGTAAAGTAACCAATAGGTTGCTTTGGAAACCAAAATTGGGAATCCCCACAGCACCTGTATATATGTATATGTGTTTGTACATATTTATTACTCTATTTATTTATTTTACTTGTACATATCTATTCTATGTATTTTATTTTGTTAGTATGTTTGGTTTTGTTCTTTGTCTCCCCCTTTTAGACTGTGAGCCCACTGTTGGGTAGGGACTGTCTCTATATGTTGCCAACTTGTACTTCCCAAGCGCTTAGTACAGTGCTCTGCACACAGTAAGCGCTCAATAAATACGATTGATAGATTGATTGAATCTCAAAGGTAAAAGTCATTTGCTGAGCTTAACTCTCTTCATTAGAAAGTGTGTGTTTTATATCTGTGTATTTTTTTCTTACTATGTGCCAGAGAACAGCTCCAATATCCAGAGTTGTTCTGTATGTTTTTTGGGGCAGAGTTGGGAAGATTACATCAGTTAGTCATAATTTAGAGCACTATAGAGTTAGGTATGGCCCTTGCCCTCAAATAGTTTTTGATCTAGCCGAGGAAATGGACACTAAAGTAATTTTCAGAGAGGCGGAGGAGGAAAAAGTTAATATATATGAGAGTGTTTTGTGAGGCTGGTTGATTACTGCTTGATTACTTGAAGGCCCAAGCTGGGGTGATTGAGGTGGTGGTGCCTCATTTGGTGGTGATACAGTTAAGGAGGCTTTTTAGATCCCTCGATCCTCTATCTTTTCCTAGTAAGTGTTCACTCCTTTGCTGTTAAAATCATTTGAGGACTGATTGGGAACACCAAGTTCCTATATAATCCCGAGTTGTGTTTATTGTTGATGAATTGTGATCAATTATTTGGAGAAGCAGTAGACAGCAGAGAAGCAGCATGGCTCAGTGGAAAGAGCCCGGGCTTTGGAGTCAGAGGTCATGGGTTCAAATTCCGGCTCCGGCAGTGGTCAGCTGTGTGACTTTGGGCAAGTCACTTCACTTCTCTGTGCCTCAGTGACCTCATCTGGAAAATGGGAATCTGGAAAACTGTGAGCCCCCCATGGAACAACCTGATCACTTTGTAACCTCCCCAGCACTTAGAACAGTGCTTTGCACAAAGTAAGCACTTAATAAATACCATCATCATTATTATTTAGACAGCTGTGGAACTTCTTCCAAGTTGTCTAGGAAGAAGACTTTTTTTTCTTAATGTAGTATTATTGTGAAGTTTTAAGGAGGTCTCAGTGTCTCTTTACTGGCCTCAAAGTCCCATCGACACTCTGGACACTAGCCCTGGAAGTCTGATTACCAATATAAAAGGCAATTTTGTGTTCCAGAATTCTGCTCAAATTTGAGAAGACCAGTCCCCCTAACATTCTGACCTACTGGGCAGGGAGTCTGATGAAGTAGTTATGTCATCTAACTGCTGCCAAGTTTCTCATTATTGGTGGGAATAAATAGCAGGCAGTAAAAAGGGCATGGTAACCTGAAGGTAGTGCCAGAGAAGGCACTTTTCAAGCCGTTAAATGAATGGAGAAAATTATTTGCTCAGAGGACTGTGATTTGAACTTGATTAATTCGTTATTTGCTGCCTTTCTTGCCTGTTGCTCTAGCAAATACTGGGGAATGGAATTTTAAATTGAAACGGTTTCCAGTTTTTCTCATGTGCAGTTGACCGAGCACACGGTCCTAACTTCCTCAATTCCAGGATTGCTTAAGGGCAGGAGATGGTCCGCATTCCGAAATCAAAAGCTCAACACTCAATGAGAGAAACTGGAGATTGGGAGGATCTCCTTTGGGTATGGACTGACCTGCATATTTCAGATTCCACACAGAACCCCAGGATCCTCTTAAAGGAGCCCCCCCCCCAACCAGAATCCATTCCATGTTGGTGTATTTATTCAATCGTATTTATTGAGCACTTACTGTGTGCAGAGCAGTGTACTAAGCGCTTGGGAAGTATAAGTTGGCAACATATAGAATCCACCAACACCATCCCCGACCCGTGGTAGTCCCAAGGAGTTGAATTGTACTTTCCAAGCGCTTAGTACAGTGCTCTGCACACAGTAAGAGCTCAATAAATATGATTGCATGAATGAATGAGTCTATAGGGCTTTCAAGACTTTTGGGCGTTCCCTGTACCAAAAATGATAACACCCCTTTGCTTCCACATTTGTCGATCCTGGGTTTGTGTGGTTTTTTTTTTTTTTTTCAAGTTGTCAGTCACTTATGGGTAATGTGTAATTTGGGATACTCTTCCCTCTGAACTATTAAAAACCCCATTTTAGGAACTTAATCCTGCTTTCCCCCCACCCTCCAATATATTTGTATTGAACATTTCATTTGGCATTTAAGCCTTTAAACACACTGGGGATGTTTTGTCCTTGGCCATCCAAGACCTGTGACCCTCTGAGACTGTGGGTCCCGGAAAGATGTGGAGAACCTTGGCTGCGCTCTCTCCCCTTCAATTGATCAGCTGTAAATGTGTTGATGCTTAGGATGCATCATTTCCTTTTCAGTCGGTTATTCTTGAGGAGGTCCACACTGACAACTCCCCCAAACATTCCCATCTGTGCTGTTGGGCCACTTTCCCTTCATATTTTGCAAACCAGGAGAATAGCACAGAGGAGTCAGGCAGGATGTTTAAAAATACTTCTGAATTTGGTTGCTTGCAAGAAGACATCGGGCTGCATCTAGGAACTGACGGGTTTCTAAGGGTGGAAAAAAGGGTGGGTGGAAAGCCGTGCTGCCATGGCTGGTTGTAATAGCCCGTTAAGGTGGAGTGGGGGGCCTGTTTGGGGAGCAAGGCCCTTTAGGTGTTGTCCCATCATCATCAATCGTATTTATTGAGCGCTTACTGTGTGCAGAGCACTGTACTAAGCGCTTGGAAAGTACAAGTTGGCAACATATAGAGACGGTCCCTACCCAACAGTGGGCTCACAGTCTAAAAGTCCCACACAATCTGGAGGAGAAGCATGAAAGTGGGAACGAAATCCTTTGGGAATAGTAATGTCAACATTGTCCTCTTCACCAAACATTTATTGTTACAGTGTATTTATTGTCGTATTGTACTCTCCCAAGTGCTTAGAACAGTGCTTTGTACACAGACAGCATTTGGCCAAATACGATTGAATGAATGAATTAAATCCGGTCACTCCTTATGAGAAACAGCATGGCCGAATCGAAAGGGCACGGGCCTGGGTGTCTGCTGTGTGATCTTGGGGCAAGTTATTTCACTTTTTGGTGCCTCAGTTACCTCATCTGTAAATTGGGGATTAGGACTGGGAGCCTCATGTGGGACGTGGACTGTATGATTAGCTCGTATCTACCCCAGCGCTTAGTACAGTGCCTGACACATATAGAAAGGGCTTAACAAATACCATATCAAAAAACCCCCCATCATGGAGCTTGATGCTACAGAACAGTCCCAATACGGCTGTTTAACAAGTGTGAGTGACTTCATTAGTGCCGTTATTTATTCTTATTAAGATGTATTTGCCTCCAGCTGTTAAATGCTACGTGATTTTGGTAAATGAATGCAGCCGTTGGGGAAAAACCTGCTATTTTGGGTTTTTTTTTTTCTACAGGCTTCCGTTAATGTCAAAGCAAGCGTTTGTTTTCCTGCCTGAAGCCCACTCCTGCAGTTTGCCATGGCCTCTGTGGCTGAGCCAGCAGTGTTTAAGGAGTTTTGTCCGCTGTATTATCTCCTGAATGCCATCCCGACTAAGATCCAGAAGGGATTCCGCTCCATCGTGGTTTACCTCACAGCCCTAGATACCAATGAGGACTACATTGCCGTGGGCAGCAGCATTGGGATGCTCTACCTGTATTGCCGGCAATCAAACCAGATGAAAAAGTACAACTTTGAGGTAGGTGTTTCTTCGGGTTTCAGTTGCGCAGCGTCAGTAAGTGTGCCTTATCCATAGATGTTCTCCGCACTCGCATTTTCCTGACTTTGCTTACTTCAAGATGGTGTAGTGGACAGAGCAGCGGCCTCGGCGTCAGAAGGAAATGGGTTCTAATCCCGGCTCCCCCACTTGTCTGCTGTGTGACCTTGGGCAAGTCACTTCTCGCTGCCTCAGTTACCTCATCTGCAAAAAATGGACAATAAGAATCAATCAATTAATCGTATTGAGCGCTTACTGTGTGCAGAGCACTGTACTAAGCGCTTGGGAAGTACAAGTTGGCAACATAAAGAATAACATTCTTAAACATAAGAATGTGAGCCCAATGTGGTACAGAGACTGTGTCCAACCTGATTAACTCGTATCTACCCCAGCGCTTAGAACAGTGCATGGCACACAGTAAGCGCTTAACAAGGACCATTATTATTATTAATACGGGCTAGGTTTATTTTCAGTTTACTAGGAAATATTGCCTGCTACCTATTTTTTTCCACGTTTGTATCGGCCCGGTAATAATTTAAAAGGAATAGGCAGTGCTCCTTAAATGAGAAGCAGCGTGGCTCAGTGGAAAGGGCACACGGGCTTTGGAGTCAGAGGTCATGGGTTCAAATCCTGCCTCCGCCAGTTGTCAGCTGTGTGACTTTGAGCAAGTCACTTCTCTGTGCCTCAGTTACCTCATCTGTAAAATGGGGATTAAGACTGAGCCCCCCCCGTGGGACAACCTGATCACCTTGTAACCTCCCCAGCTCTTAGAACAGTGCTTTGCACATAGTAAGCGCTTAATAAATGCCATCATTATTATAAGGAGGATGTGCCCTGCCGACAGGAGACATGTCTACCAACTCTGTTGTACTATACTCTCCCAAGCACTTGGTAAGCACTGCATAAATACCATTGATTAATTAAAGAAAATATACATTTTAGTGTGTGCACTTTGACGCTGTGCATGTATATACATGCAACCATTTCCCCTGCCATTGCAGCCATGCAGCTCATGAAAGAGCATATTCTAATTCCCCAACAGTTCGTATTCAAAACATACAGTGGAAACAGAAGCAGCGTGGCTCAGTGGAAAGAGCACGGTCTTTGGAGTCAGAGGTCATGGGTTCAAATCCCAGATCTGCCAATTGTCAGCTATGTGACTTTGGGCAAGTCACTTAACTTCTGTGCCTCAGTTACCTCATCTGTAAAATGGGGATTAAGACTGTGAGCCTCCCATGGGACAACCTGATCACCTTGTAACCTCCCCAGCGCTTAGAACAGTGCTTTGCACATAGTAAGCGCTTAATAGATGCTATTATTATTATTATTATTATTATTATTATTATTATTATTATTATTATTATTATTATTATTATTATTGACAGACTCACTGTAGGTGAGTCTTCAGGTACGGTTTTCCCTGTCCTATTCACAGGCAGTAGATTCCCGAAAGTACTCATGCTGGGAAAGATCAAAGACTTATGGGATAAAGAGAGTAGGAACTTTACAGCTGCCATCACCCCAGGGGAAATTCAAGAAGGTTTACAAAAATCATTAAAAAAAAAAGTATTAGCCCACAGAAAGCTATGTGATTAACATTTGTAACAGGCCCTTTAAAAGTCCTAATAGAAGGATCACCTCCAAACCAGAGTGAACGGTTTATCTTCAACCCTTGCAAAATCATTCCTGCCCAGAAGGAAGAAAATAGAAAGCATAGTGAAGGCACATGCATTGGGTGCAAATGATTTTTACTGTAAAGAACTGTCAGTTTTGCCATCCAAGTTATAAGGAAAATCAAAGGAACTTCTGTTAGACTGCAGAAACTGTTTGACAGTCTCTGCTCCCATAAGTCCAGTTCAGCATCCTGTAAATGTGTTGAAAACTGTTACAATAAATTCTCTGTTATATTAAATCCTGAGTAATGCGATGGAGTTACTAATCTGGGAAGGTATGAAGCACAATGCAGTCAGTGAGCAGGGCTAATGAGCCAGTGCTTGAATAGCTTGAAAAGGCACGGGAAGTATAATCCACGTACTCAAAAGTTTATATTACAGTACAAAAATTGTTGAGTGACTACATAAAAGCTCAGTTGTTGAGATATGTTGTTTTCATATTTTTTCATATTTGTCCTAGTGTTAGCTCGTTATGGGCAGGGATTGTGACTGCTAAAATTGTTGTACTGTACTCTCCCAGGCATTTAGTACAGTGCTCTGCCCATAGTAGGTACTCAACAAGTACCACTGATTCAAAAGAATGTCAGACTTGCGCCCTGTACAGGATTGTTTCTTTTTTTACCAACTAATACTTGTTTTGATATTGTTCATTAGAACTAGCAGCAGCCACATTTAAGGGATGGGGAAGAGTCAAATCAAGTCACTAGAGTAAAGTCAATAAAGGCCATCTCTGTCTCCTATTCTGCAACCCTGCTCTTGGCTCTTAATATTCAGATTACCTTTTCCCCATTCCTCTCACACGGAAATGATTTTTTCCCCCCATATTTCCGTGTCCCTTTGTGAGTAGAAGGAGAAAGGGGGTCGTTCTCTCCACCTCTAGCCACCTTTTTTCCGAGCTGCTCCAAGTATTCCCCAGGAGCTGGGGGAGATGGGGGAAGAGATCAAAGTTTGCGGGGGCAAGGAGCAGTAAGATTATAAAACAGCAAGTCAGGGCATTCTCTGATTTCAGCACCAGCTCCCATCATCAAAAATGCATTTTCCGCTCCAACTCTGTCCCTCTCAACTGAGCGCCAACCGTGTAAAGGTGGGGCGATGGAAACATTTGCTAAGAAACAGGCTGCTCATTCTCCCCCTCCCACCATGCTCAAGAGGAAGGTTTGTTTGTGTTTTTTCAAAGGCTTAACACCATCCGGGAGTCAAGAGTGTGGTTTTTCGATTCTGTAGCCATTGCTACCATGTTAGAGGAGGTTGTATTTGAGCTTAAAGAAACGTTTAGTGGGACTAAGTGAGAGCTGCAGTAATGATAATAATAATAATGATGGCATTTATTAAGCACTTACTATGTGCAAAGTACTGTTCTAAGCACTGGGGAGGTTACAAGGAGATCAGATTGTCCCATGGGGGGCTCACAGTCAGTCCCCATTTTACAGGTGAGGTAACTGAGGCGCAGTGAAGTGAAGTGACTTGCCCAAAGTCACACAGCTGACAATTGGCTTAGCCGGGATTTAAACCCATGACCGCTGACTCCAAAGCCCGGGCTCTTTGCACTGAACCACACTGCTTCTCTAATCATTGTAATAATAATAATAATTGTGGTATTTGTTAAGTGCTTACTGTGTGCCAGGCACTGTACTAAGCACTGGGGTGGATACAAGCAAATCAGGTTGCACGCGCTTATGAATGAATCCTGTATGGCACTCAATCAATCAATCAGTCAGTCGTATTTATTGAGCGCTTACTGTGTGCAGAGCACTGTACTAAGCGCTTGGGAAGTACAAGTCGGCAACACATAGAGACAGTCCCTACCCAACGGCGGGCTCACAGTCTAGAAGGGGGAGACAGAGAACAAAACCAAACGTACTAACAAAATAAAATAAATAGAATAGATATGTACAAGTAAGATAAATAAATAAATAGAGTAATGAATACGTACGAACATATACATATATACAGGTGCTGTGGGGAAGGGAAGGAGGTAAGATGGGATGGTGAGGGGGAGAGGAAGGAAAGAGCTCAGTCTGGGAAGGCCTCCTGGAGGAGGTGAGCTCTCAGTGGGGCCTCAACAAATATCTTTAGCTACTACTATTACTTCTATACTTCTATAAGTGAGCTTGTTCAGACTAGGTGTTACAATATGCGGCAGGTCCCAGGGCTCAGACCCCGTAAATGCTTTGTTAAGCACTTACTAATGTTAATAATAATGATGGTATATTCTATTCTATTTATTTTATTTTGTTAGTATGTTTGGTTTTGTTCTCTGTCTCCCCCTTTTAGACTGTGAGCCCACTGTTGGGTAGGGACTGTCTCTATATGTTGCCAACTTGTACTTCCCAAGCGCTTAGTACAGTGCTCTGCACACAGTAAGCACTCAATAAATACAATTGATTGATTGATTGATTGCTTACTATGTGCCAAGCACTGTTTTGAGCGCTGGGGTAGATACAGGGTCATCACGTTGTCGTAGCCTATTTTGAAAGGGATGGAACGATGCTGGAAACCCAAGGCCTTGTTTGGGGAGGTTTGGAGCTGGGAGTGTAGTGGTAGTGCCAAAGCAGAGTTTCCCGGGGTTAAACTAGAAGAGGATAGACATTTGCTTCCAGGGGATGTGCGCGTTTACCCCTTGGACTGAAGGAGCTGAGACCCGGTTGATGCTACTTTGCACAAAACCTCACGCGACACTGAGAAATGAGTTTGTGACCACATCCAGTCTGGTGTCAACCACTACGATTGAGTGCCTCTGCCCTTTTCTTCCCAAAACAGGAGCTGCAGGGAGCCAGAGAGCTGTCAGAGCCAGCCCAATCTATTTAACCCAGCCCTGGGATTTTGGGATTTTCCTGAACCTCGGCAGACTTGGCAAGGGAGGGGGATTCACACTATTGGCTGATAAGCATTTGCGTAGAACAATTTTACTTGTTTTTTTTTTCCATGTGAATGACCCTTACATAGGCCTGTTGGCCACTCTGTTCATGAGAACCACTTCAGTATTCATTCATTCATTCAGTCGTATTTATTGAGTGCTTACTGTGTGCAGAGCACTGTACTAAGCGCTTGGGAAGTACAAATTGGCAACATATAGAGATGGTCCCTACCTAACAATGGGCTCACAGTCTAGAAGGGGGAGTGAGACAACAAAACAAAGCATGTAGACAGTCAAAATCGTCAGAATAAATATAATTATAGCTATATTCGCATCATTAACAAAATAAATAGAATAGTAACTATGTACAAGTAAAAAAATAGAGTAGTCAATCTGTACAAATATATATGTGTTGTGGGGAGGGGAAGGAGGTAGGGCAGAGGGCGGAATGGGAAGGAGAAGAGGAAAAAGGGGGCTCAGTGTGGGAAGGCCTCCTGGAGGAGGTGAGCTCTCAGTAGGGCTTTGAAGGGAGGAAGAGAGCTAGTTTAGCGGATGTGAGGAGGGAGGGCATTCCAGGCCAGGGGGAGGACGTGGGCCGGGGGTTGACGGCGGGACAGGCGAGAACGAGGCACAGTGAGGAGGTTAGCGGCAGAGGAGTGGAGGGTGCGGGCTGGGCTGGAGAAGGAGAGAAGGGAGGTGAGGTAGGAGGGGGTGAGGTGATGGACAGCCTTGAAGCTGAGAGGGAGGAGTTTTTGCTTGATTCGTAGGTTGACAGACAGCCACTGGAGATTTTTGAGAGGGGGGTGACATGCCCAGAGCGTTTCTGTACAGAGATAATCCGGGCAGCAGAGTGAAGTGTAGACTGAAGTGAGGAGAGACAGGAGGATGGGAGATCAGAGAGGAAGCTGATGCAGCAGTCCAGTCTGGGTAGAATGAGAGATTGAACCAGCAAGGTAGCGGTTTGGATGGAGAGGAAAGGGCGGATCAAGCTGCATGGCCAAGTGGATAGAGCACAGCCCTGGAAGTCAGAAGGATCTGGGTTCTAATGTCCACTCCGCCACCTGTCTGCTGTGTGACCGTGGCCAAGTCACTTCACTTCTCCGTGCCTCAGTTAATCCCTCAATTAATAAGGATTAAGACTGTGAGCCCCTTATGGGTCACTGTGCCTCGTTCTCACCTGTCCCGCTGTCGACCCCTGGCCCACGTCATCCCCCTGGCCTGGAATGCCCTCCCTCCGCACATCCACCAAGCTAGCTCTCTTCCTCCCTTCAAGGCCCTACTGAGAGCTGACCTCCTCCAGGAGGCCTTCCCAGACTGAGCCCCCCTTTCCTTTCCCCCTGCTCCCCCTCTCCATCCCCCACACCGTACCTCCTTCCCCTCCCCACAGCACCTGTATATATGTATATATGTTTGTATGTATTTATTACTCTATTTGTACATATTTATTCTATTTATTTTATTTTGTTAATATGTTTTGTTTTGTTCTCTGTCTCCCCCTTGTAGACTGTGAGCCCACTGTTGGGTAGGGACTGTCTCTATATGTTACCAACTTGTACTTCCCAAGCGCTTAATACAGTGCTCTGCTCACAGCGCTCAATAAATACGATTGAATGAATGAATTAATTAATTATGGGACGAGGACTGCGTCTAACCTGATTAGCTTGTATCTACTGTAGAGTGCTTAGCACAGTCTAAACTGTGAAAGTCTAAACACCATGCCAACCTCGTTCACTTCAAGTTTATCCTTTCCTGCCTTAACTCAGCCCTCTCTTCTGCCAGACAAAACTATTTCTCCTCCCTTATTGACACCCATGCCCGTCACCCCCACCAGCTCTTCCATACATTCAACTCCCTTCTCAGGCCCTCGGTTCCTCCCCCTCCTCCTTCCCTCACCCCCAACGATCTGGCCTCCTACTTCATTAACAAAATTAAATCCATTAGGTCCGACCTCCCCAAAGTCTCTTCCCCCCTTTCTCCAACCCTCCGGCTCTCAACACTCTCTGCTACTCTCCCATCCTTCCCAGCGGTATCCTCCGAGGAACTCTCCTCCCTCCTCTCAAGTGCTACTCCGGCCACCTGTGCTTCTGACCCCATTCCCTCTCATCTTATGAAATCTCTCGCTCCATCCCTTCTCCCCTCCTTAACTTCCATCTTCAACCGCTCACTCTCCACTGGTTCCTTCCCCTCTGCCTTCAAACATGCCCATGTCTCTCCCATCCTAAAAAAACCCTCTCTTGACCCCACCTCACCTTCTAGTTATCGTCCCATATCCCTCCTACCATTCCTTTCCAAACTCCTTGAACGAGTTGTCTACACGCGCTGCCTAGAATTCCTCAACAACAACTCTCTCCTCGACCCCCTCCAGTCTGGCTTCCGTCCCCTTCATTCCAAGGAAACTGCCCTCTCACAGGTCACCAATGACCTCCTGCTTGCCAAATCAAACGGCTCATATTCTGTCCTAATCCTCCTCGACCTCTCAGCTGCCTTTGACACTGTGGACCACCCCCTTCTCCTCAACACGCTATCTGACCTTGGCTTTACAGACTCCGTCCTCTCCTAGTTCTCCTCTTATCTCTCCGGCCGTTCTTTCTCAGTCTCTTTTGCAGGCTCCTCCTCCCCCTCCCATCCTCTTACTGTGGGGGTTCCCCAAGGTTCAGTGCTTGGTCCCCTTCTGTTCTCAATCTACACTCACTCCCTTGGTGACCTCATTCGCTCCCACGGCTTCAACTATCATCTCTACGCTGATGACACCCAGATCTCCATCTCTGCCCCTGCTCTCTCCCCCTCCCTCCAGGCTCGCATCTCCTCCTGCCTTCAGGACATCTCCATCTGGATGTCCGCCCGCCACCTAAAGCTCAACATGTCGAAGACTGAGCTCCTTGTCTTCCCTCCCAAACCTTGTCCTCTCCCTGACTTTCCCATCTCTGTTGACGGCACTACCATCCTTCCCGTCTCACAAGCCCGCAACCTTGGTGTCATCCTCGACTCCTCTCTCTCATTCACCCCTCACATCCAAGCCGTCACCAAAACCTGCCGGTCTCAGCTCCGCAACATTGCCAAGATCCGCCCTTTCCTCTCCATCCAAACTGCTACCCTGCTCATTCAAGCTCTCATCCTATCCCGTCTGGACTAATGCACCAGCCTTCTCTCTGATCTCCCATCCTCATGTCTCTCTCCACTTCAATCCATACTTCATGCTGCTGCCCGGATTGTCTTTGTCCAGAAACGCTCTGGGCATGTTACTCCCTTCCTCAAAAATCTCCAGTGGCTACCAATCAATCTGCGCATCAGGCAGAAACTCCTCACCCTGGGCTTCAAGGCTGTCCATCCCCTCGCCCCCTCCTACCTCACCTCCCTTCTCTCCTTCTACTGCCCAGCCCGCACCCTCCGCTCCTCCGCCGCTAATCTCACTGTACCTCGTTCTCGCCTGTCCCGCCATCGACCCCCGGCCCACGTCATCCCCCGGGCCTGGAATGCCCTCCCTCTGCCCCTCCGCCAAGCTAGCTCTCTTCCTCCCTTCAAGGCCCTACTGAGAGCTCACCTCCTCCAGGAGGCCTTCCCAGACTGAGCCCCTTCCTTCCTCTCCCCCTCGCCCCCCTCTCCATCCCCCCATCTTACCTCCTTCCCTTCCCCACAGCACCTGTATATATGTATATATGGTTGTACATATTTATTACTCTATTTATTTATTTATTTATTTATTTTACTTGTACATTTCTATCCTATTTATTTTATTTTGTTGGTATGTTTGGTTCTGTTCTCTGTCTCCCCCTTTTAGACTGTGAGCCCACTGTTGGGTAGGGACTGTCTCTATGTGTTGCCAATTTGTACTTCCCAAGCGCTTAGTACAGTGCTCTGCACATAGTAAGCGCTCAATAAATACGATTGATTGATTGATTGATAGCACAGGGCCTGTGACTGTGAGCCTCCCGTGGGACAACCTGAGCACCTTGTAACCTCCCCAGCCCTTAGAACAGTTCTTTGCGCATAGTAAGCGCTTAACAAATGCCATTATTATTATTATTACCTAAATAGGAAATGGGATGGAGTTCTCTGGCCAAAATAAAGAGTGGATAGAGCATGATGACCCTGGGAATCAGAAGGACCTGGGCCTTATCAAGGCTCCGCCACTTGGCTGCTGTGTGACCTTGTTCAAATCATTTCACTTCTCAGTGCCTCAGGTATCTCATCTGTAAAATGGGGATTCGTACTGTGAGCCCCCTGTGAAACATGGACTGTGTCCTATTTGATTAATAATAATAATAATGGCATTTATTAAGTGCTTACTATGTGCAAAGCACTGTCCTAAGCGCTGGGGAGGTTACAAGGTGCTCAGGTTGTTCCACGGGAGGCTCAGAGTCTTAATCCCCATTTTACAGACGAGGGAACTGAAGCCCAGAGAAGTTACACAGCTGACAATTGGCAGAGCTGAGATTTGAACCCATGACCTCTGACTCCAAAGCCCGTGCGCTTTCCATTGAGCTTCTCTATTTCCTTGCTGCTTCTCTATTTCCATGCTGCTTCTCTAGCTTGTATCTATCCCAGTGCTCAGTTCAGTGCCTGACAAATACCGTTAAAAAAAAAAAGCATCCATATTTGTGATTGCTGCCTCTGTTTTGCCTTCTAATGAACAATCCCATTGGTTTTTACAAAACTGTGATTTCCTCCAGGGGAAAACTGAATCCATTACAGTTGTGAAACTCTTAAGCTGCTTTGATGACCTGGTTGCTGTTGGTACAGCATCAGGGCGAGTTGCAGTTTTTCAGCTGGTGTCCACATTGCCTGGAAGAAACAAGCAGGTAAGTCATCTACTTTTTAGACTATTTTAACATTTTAGCACATTCCCACATGATTCCCAGATCATCGGCGCAGTCGTAAAACTGTTAAAAAATTGTATAGTTTTTAAACCTTGCAAGAACACACCAAAACTTGACCTATGCCTTTTAGTTCATATAGTACTGTAAATTTCTGGTGCGTTTTAAAATTTAAATTCTTTGGTTAAGAACGAAATCCTTTAAGAGCTGGTCTCCAAATTTAAGTTCATTCCCACCCCCACCCAGAAGTAAATCCATATGGGCTTGTTTGGGAGTTGATCGGTGGGTGGGGTGAGGAATCAATCAATTTAGTGAGCGCTTAGTATGTGCAGAGCACTGTACTAAGCATGTGGGAAAGTACAGTACAACAGTTGGTAGACATGTTCCCTGCCCACAGTGAGTCTAGAGGGGGAGCCAGAATTAGTATAAATAAATTACAGATTTAATATGGATGTAATTAATGAATTGCAGAAATAAGGATGTAATACATTGCGGCTATAATTTACAGATAAAATACGGATGTGATAAATTACGAGTATAATTTAGGGTTATAAAATGTATATAATAAATTAGGGATATAATTTACAGGTGTAATATGGATGTAATAAATCATGGATGTAATTTTTGGATATAATACAGATGTAATAAATGATTCGGATAGATTTTACAGATATAATATGGGTGTAATAAATTATGGATATAATTACGGATATAACAGGGACGTAATAAATTATAAATTATATAAATAATTGTAAATCATAAACATATAAACATTTAAAAAATTTAAAAATATAAAATTTATATATAAATATTATTTAAATTATAAATAAAATATAAATATAAATTTATAAATTATAAATTATAATTGTTATAAATTATGGATATAAATTTATGGATATAATTTAGGGATATAAATCCCTCCCCCCGAGCCCCTCCACCCCCCGCCCCGACCGTGAATGCGGCACCTCGGTGACGACTGCCTGCAGGCCTTCCAGGATGCCTCGGCTGCACGGCTCTGCAAGAGGCATGCACACTGGCATCTCTACGATTCTGTTGCAGGCTTACTACCCACTGGGTAGCTCTGTGACAACGGTTTCATTTCCGTACTGCTGACTTCGAAGTAGTTTCACAAAACACCCCTAGTTTCCAGCCAGTTAGTGGGGTCGTGAGTCAGTGGGCAGAGCATTCTTCGGCTGGGTCTGGACGGTGGGTGTCCCTGGCTGAACCAGGTAGTAGAGAAGGGTGTCACAGGGCGAGGGACTCTCTTCCTCAGTGTTCAGAAGGTGGGCAGCTAATTCGGAAGAGAAAATTGTATTTACTGTACGTATTTCTGTAGAGCTGAGTCATTGAGTAAAGTGTGGTTTCTTCCCCCCCCCCACTCCCATCTTGCCATCTTTTTTCCTCTGTACTTTTGTGTCCTCTCCCGCCGCCACTTACTAGTTTCGGAGATTCGATGTGGTCGGAATTCACAAAAGTAGTGTCAGCGCTCTGGCTTGGAGTCCCAATGGAATGAAATTGTTCTCTGGAGATGACAAAGGGAAAATTGTCTACTCCTCTCTTGATCTGGACCAGGTGAGTGTTTTCTAAAGGGGGGTAACGTTGGCCTTTGAAGCTCGTCTCTAAAACAAGGCTTTGTCGCGGCTGAACCTGGATATGAGAATCTATTATTATTAGTCAGTTTGTATTCTTGGTGATGTTCTCCTTATCTCTCAACTTTCTGGCCTGGAATGCCCTCCCTCTGCCCATCCGCCAAGCTAGCTCTCTTCCTCCCTTCAAGGCCTTACTGAGAGCTCATCTCCTCCAGGAGGCCTTCCCAGACTGAGCCCCTTCCTTCCTCTCCCCCTCGTCCCCCTCTTCATCCCCTGCATCTTACCTCCTTCCCTTCCCCACAGCACCTGTATATATGTTTGTACATATTTATTACTCTATGTATTTATTTATTTTACTTGTACCTATCTATTCTATTTATTTTATTTTGTTAGTATGTTTGGTTTTGTTCTCTGTCTCCCCCTTCTAGACTGTGAGCCCACTGTTGGGTAGGGACTGTCTCTATATGTTGCCAGCTTGTACTTCCCAAGTGCTTAGTACAGTGCTCTGCACACAGCGCTCAATAAATACGATTGATTGATTGATTTCTTGTAGGGGTCTCTTCTCAAATATAAAGAACCACTCAACTTCAGGTAAAAGGATGGCCTTTATCTCTGTTGTCATTCACACTTCCCTTCTCAATTTGTGCTCTGCAAAAGAGCCCCTGTAATAAGTGAAGTGGATGGCCCCTTGTCATTTTTAGGGAAGGGTGCTGTGGAGTGATGTGAAGCCCTCCTCTTAGTGACTGGCATAAGTCCAAGCACTTATCAGCTCTTCTTATAAGTGCTGATCCAAGCACTTACCATTTCCTGCCTTGACTTCCGCTTTAGCCTCCTCACAGACCTCCCTGCCTCCTGTCTCTCCCCTTTCAGTCCATACGTCATTCTGCTGCCTGGATCATTTTTCTGAAAATGCATTCAGTCCATATCTCCCCACTCCTCAAAAACCTCCAGCGGTTGCCTAGCCACCTTCACATTAACCCTTCACTCCTTACTTTAGAGTCAGTCAACTCTCTTCCCACTCCCTTTCCTCGTTAATCTACTACAGCCCAATCCACACACACTGATCCTCTAATGCCAGCCCACTCTCTGGACGCTGATCTTGTCTATACCTCCGCCGGCCCCTTGCCTGTATCGTCGGAACTCCTTCAGAGCTGAGAGTCCACCACTCTCCCAACCCTAAAAACCTTCCTAAAGCCACATCTCTTCCAAGAGGCCTTCCCTGACTGAGCTCTCAATTCCCCTACCCGGCTCCCCTCTTGAGTCAATTATGCATTTGGATGTCTACTTATTTTATTTTGTTAGTATGTTTTGTTTTGTTCTCCATCTCCCCCTTCTAGACTGTGAGCCCACTGTTGGGTAGGGACCGTCTCTATATGTTGCCAACTTGTACTTCCCAAGTGCTTAGTACAGTGCTCTGCACGCAGTAAGCGCTCAATAAATACGATTGAATGAAGCACTTTGATCACCCCAATCCTACAGCACTTAGGTACAGATCCTTATATTCTACTAATAATCCTACCTGTAATTTCTTTTAAATTTTGTCTCCCCTTGTAATCTGTAAATTCCTTGTGGGCATGGATTGCACCTATCAATTCTACTGTACTATACTTTCCCAAGTACAGTGCCCTGCATTCAGTAAATATCATCAGTTGATTGGGTTGAATATTTCAGTTGACAGTAGATTCCAGAAATCAGAAACCTTTTGATTTCTTGCTATAGGAGGAAGTGAGGAGAATAGCTGTTGTGGTGATGACCCAGTTGCTCCAGCTTTGTACTCACTGCTGCTACCCAAGTTGAGCAAAATAGTTTTTTCCCCTTAGCCCATCTTTGGAATGCCCTCCCTCTTCATATACAACAGACCAGCACTCTCCCCACCGTCAAAGCTCTACTAAAATTACATCCCCTCCATGAGACCTCCTTCTGCCCCTGCTGCTTCTTCCTTCTGTGTCGCCTAGGTACTTGGTACTCGCCAAGCCCTCAACAGTGCTCTGCGCACTCTAAGTGCTCAGTAAGTATCACTGATTGATTTGCTTGAGATTGTGGAACCACTACTCCAGGCAAGGTGGCACCAAGAGTGACCTGGAGCTAGTGCTGCTAATAGTTAATCATTCAATTAGTCAATCAATCAGTGGTATTTATAGAGCACTTATATGCAGAGCACTGTACTAATCACTTGGAAGAGTACAGTGCAACAGAGTATAGGCTACTAACTAAAGGGGAGGCATGCATTAATATAAATAAATAGTGGATATGTGCATAAGTGCTATGGACAGAGGGTTGGGTGACTATGAAGTGCTTAGAGGGTACAGATACAAGTGTGTAGGTGACACAGATGGGACAGGGAATAGAGGTTTAATCAGGGTAGGCCTCTTGGAGCAGATGTGATTTGAATAAGGCTTTGAAGGTGGGAAGAGTGGTGGTCTTTTATATATGGAGGGGGAAGGAGTTCCAGTACAGAGAGAGGATGTAGGCATGGGGTCAGCAGAGAGATAGACGAGATTGAGGTATAGTGAGTAAGCTCGCGTCAGAGAAAAGGGTGTGGACAGGTTTGTGGTAGGAAACCAGAAAGGTAAGGTAGAGTGAGTGCTTTTAAAGCCAATGGTAAGGAGTTTCTGTTGGAGGCGGAGGTGGATGGGCAACCACTGGAGATTCTAGAAGAGTGGGGAGATGTGAGCTGACTAGTTTTTGTAGAAAAATGATCCAGGAAGCAGAGTGAAGCATGGACTGGAGTGGGAGAGACAGGAGGCAGGGCGGTCGGCCAGAAGACTGATACAGTAGTCAAGGTGGGATAGAATAAGTTGTTGGATCAGCATAGTAGCAGTTTGGATGGAGAGGAAAGGGTGGATTTTAGTGATACTGTGAAGGAAGAACCGACAGTATTTTGTGACAGATTGGATATGTGTGTTGATAAAAGAGCTGAGTTGAGGATAATGCTAAGGTTACGGGCTTGTGAGAGAGAGAGTTTGGTAGTGTGGTCTGTAGTGATAGGAAAGACGCAGGGAGGCCAGGGTTTGAGCAGAAAGATGAGGAGTTTTGTTTTGGACATATTTTTGAGCCCTCGGCAGTACATCTAAGTAGAACTATCCTGAAGGGAGGAGGAAATGGGAGACTGCGGAGAAGGAGAGAGATCAGGCCTGGAGAGGTAAATTTGGGAATCATATGCATAAAGATGGTATTTGAAGCCATGGGAGCGAATGAGTTCTTCAAAGGAGTGGTGTAGATGGAGACTAGAAGGGGACCCAGAACTGAGCCAAGTGGAACTCCCACCTTTTATCCCCAGAATTCATCCTGACAGTTCCTGCTACTAGTGAGAATTATAGACTTTGAGCATTCGCTATGGACAGGCAACAGAAAAAGCACTTAGTGGGCTTGCAGTTTCAGGGAGTACTTGCAGTTCAAAACACAGAAATGAAAATAATATCTGCCTCTGCTTGGTGCTCCGTGGCTTGGGGAGGCATGAGATAAATCATGCGAAAGCACTTTGAGCTTTGGACAAAGGGTATAGCAATCTAAGGAGTTTTTTCATGAGACAGTACTGATAATAATGTTATGTGAAATCTGATCATTTGTTTTCGGTAACAAGCACTGTTTTCAGTAAGGTATTCATTCAGTTGTTTTTTTCATGAGACAGTACTGATAATAATGTTATGTGAAATCTGATCATTTGTTTTCGGTAACAAGCACTGTTTTCAGTAAGGTATTCATTCAGTTGTAGTTGAGTGCTTACTGTGTGTAGAGCACTGTACTAAGCACTTGGGAGAGTACAAGAAACAGACATTCCCTGCCCACAACGAGCTTACAGTCTAGAGGGGGTGGTAGACAACACTAACTCCTCCAAGTGGCTCTCCACTGACTCTTGTTTGAGATCTGCTTATCGGAAGAAATCACAAATCATCCTCTCCTGAGGAAATCTATTGTGTCGGGTGGCGAGCTGATGTAAGTGCTAAGCGCTTAGTACAGTGCTCTGCACACAGTAAGTGCTCAATAAATACGATTGATGTAAGGGGATCAAAACAGGTGAAATGCTTTAAAGACACATTGGCGTCAAACGGGAGACGTGGCGTAACCATGGACATTTGGGAGGCAGAAGCAGAAGACAATCCATCCCTCTTAGGACAGAGACTTGGAGAAGACCACAACGCCAAGAGGACGACGGAGCCGAGATGATGGCAGATCCAGTGGGAAGCCAGTGCAGTAGCGCAGCCTGGCATAACCTTTTTCTATATGTGGTGTATATAGGCCAAGGAACAGTTTGGCCCAGTGGTTAGAGCATGGGCTTGGAAGTCAGAAGGACCAATTGAATGAATGAATGAATACAATAGAATGAATGAATGACCAGGGTCTAATTCCAACCCTGCCACTGGTCTGTTCTGTGATCTTGGGCAAGTTACTTCCCTTCCCTCTGCCTCAGTTACCTCACCTGCAAAGTGGGGATTAAGACTGTGAGCCCCATGTGGGACGTGATGGACTGTGTCCACTCTGAGTAACTCATGTCTACCCCAATGCTTATTACAGGGCCTGACATTTAACGAAAAGTATTAAAAAGAAATGGTGTGGAAAGGGCTTTTTCATTCATGTGGGTAATAAAGTTGTAGGTATAGATCTACATAGAATTCCATCCATCAGTAGCATTTCTTTGAATCCCAAAAGGCCTTTTGATATTTTGTCAAACTCCTTGAGGGCAGCAGGAACTGCATCTTTCACTTTTGTGGTATCTTTCCAAGAGCATAGCACAGTGCTGTACACTCAGTAGGCTCTCGATATTGAATGAGCGAACATTGGATAGATGATGTTAAATCCCTTTTACCTCACGCTAGCTGAGAACTTTCCAAATAATCGCAGTGTAATGTCACTGAATTTAAAGAGGTTTAAAGCATGCATTTCAGGTAAAGGTAGTGAAGAGGGGCTACTAAGAAATATATTCTATTTTAATCGGTGGTGGTTTATCTCCTGCTCGCCCCAACAGGGTGTTTGCAATTCCAACTTGGTGTTAGAAGAACCATCTTCAATTGTCCAGCTGGACTACAGCCAGAAGGTGCTGCTTGTCTCAACCCTCCAGAGAAGTCTGCTTTTTTACACCGAAGAAAAATCCGTCAAGCAAGTCGGGACCCAGTCTAGAAAGAAGTAAGAGATGTAGAAATGTTCGTGCCGTTCAGTTCTGAACCTTTGGTTAGTTATGCAAAATAAAATAGCGCTCCACCCTTCAGGTTCTTCTCCCATCCATTCCACAAGGGCCTGTAGCAACACCTAAGCTCTGCTTCAGTATTCGAGACTCCCCTCTCCTCCCATCACTGACCACCCCCCAACTCCAGAGGCAGGCACAGAGCAGAACCGGAGGGGTGACTGGTGTGAGACTGAGCTCTCTTGCCCCAAATCCCTCAACCTTTCCAACTCCATCTGGACTGTAAGCTCCCTGTGGGCAGAAAGCATGTCTACCAATACAACTTTGTTGTGTTAACCTCTCCCAAGAGCTTAGTACAATACTCTGTGCACAGTAAGCACTCAATAAATACCACTAATTGACTGTTGATCTCATGCAGCTTGGCGCGGTGATCTTTCCTTGTTGGCACTCTTCTTCGGAAGGAATTTTCTTCCGACCAGTCAACCTTCTTCCATTTCGTATTCCACCTTGCTCTTTAAGTGTCTTCTCCTCACCTTATCACCACCTGTCCCAGAAAAGAAATAATTAAATGAAAATGTCAGCCACATGAAGCAAACTTTTTTTCCTTATCCTTCTCTCTTATCTTTTTTATGTTTTCTGTCTCAGATTGTAAGATGCTGAGACAAGACCCATTTCTTGTTTCTATTCAATTAATTGGTCCAGTGTGCCTAAAAAGTCAATAATAATAATTATGGTATTTGTTAAGAGCTTACTAAGCACTGTTCTAAGTGTTGGGGTAGATACAAGGTCATCAGCTTGTCCCACTTGGGGCTCCCAGTCTTAATCCCCATTTTACAGATGAGGTCACTGATGGAGAGAGAAGCAGCATGGCTCAGTGGAAAGAGAACAGGGTTGGGAGTCAGAGATCTTGGGTTCTAATCCTAGCTTGCCACATGTCTGCTGTGTGACCTTGGGCAAGTCACTTAACTTTTCTGATCCTCAGTTACTTCATCTGTAAAATGGGGATTAAGACTGTGAGCCCCACATGGGACAACTTGATCACCTTGTATCCCTCGAGCGCTTAGAACAGTGTTTTGCACGTAGTATGTGCTTAACAAATGCCATTATTATTATTATTATTATTATTATTATTATTATTATTATGTGGTCTGCCCAAGGTCACACAGCAGACAAGTGGCTGAGGTGGGATTAGAACCCACGTCCTCTGACTCCCAAGCCTGTGCTCTTGCCACTAAGCCACGCTGCTTCTCAACATGGTGCTGGGCATCATCAGGAAAGGGATTGAAAAGAAGAGGCCTAGTTTTTGCCACTGTATAAAGTGGTTCGTCTGCACCTGGATTACTGTTGGACACAGTTCATTAGGATACCTTGGATCACGATTCCTCCTTAGGCCTGTAATTACTTTTTAAGTGATATTCAGTGAGAGGGGGTTTCCCTGAATTATTGTGGGAGTAACCTGTGAAATGTTTCTGGTACCCAAATACTCAGAATTGAGACAAAGAAGTTTAGTTGGTAGCACAAGGAGAGATAAGGGATATGCCAAACCAGATCCAAATGTGTAGCCACAAACTATTTTAAATATGCATGTAAATTTTTTTAGAATCACAAAAGTCTGGGCAAGTTACAAGTTAGTACACAGGCAAGATAAGGTATAAGTGAAATGAGAGGTCCAGATTGTCTCTCTTTATTCCTATACTTTACTTTCCAAGCAGTTAGTACAGTGCTCTGCACACAGTAAGTGCTCAATAAATACGATTGAATGAATGAGAAAGGGACAGAGGGATACAGAGTGAGGGGGTAAAAGGGATAGAGAAGGTGAATGACAAAGAAGTAGAGACAACAATATGGAGAGGGAACGAGCCCAAGAATGAAAGTAATGATGTGGAAGAAGAGAAAGAACAATATATAGCTGCAGAAAGAAGAGAAAAAAACATGAAAATAAAGTGCCTTTGCCACTCTCCCCTAGAAAATAAACAAGAAAAGGTGTGATTAAGGCAAAATGAAGCTAACAGTGAATTAATTGCCTTTGTTGTAAGAGGAAAAGAAAGATAAAACCAATCTAAATATCGGTATTTGCCTGCTCAAAATGACTTGAGACAAACAACAACAGACCCGCATGACTGAATACCCTAAACCAAATTTCTGGTTCCTGTTTTCTTATTTTCAAATTTTAGCAATGGGAAGTTTGGAGCATGCTTTATCCCAGGACTGTGTAAGCAAAGCCTGCATGACTGAATACCCTAAACCAAATTTCTGGTTCCTGTTTTCTTATTTTCAAATTTTAGCAATGGGAAGTTTGGAGCATGCTTTATCCCAGGACTGTGTAAGCAAAGCGACCTGACATTATACGCCTCAAGACCTGGGCTCCGGTTGTGGAAATCTGATGCCCATGGAACTGTGCAGGCCACGTTTATATTAAAGGACGTATTTGCCGGAGGAGTCAAACCATTTGAACTGTATCCTCGGCTGGAGAGCTATGACAGCGGGAGTTGCAGCGTTCAAGAGAAGCACCTGGGCCTTGTTTCTTGCTTCTTTCAAGAAGGCTGGGTGTTGAGCTGGAATGAATACAGTATCTACCTATTAGATACTATAAATCAGGTTGGTAAATTTCTCGCTCAGGTATTTTGCTTTCCGAAGTTTGGGAAAGGCTCTGTTGACTATATGCCCTCATTCAGCCCTAGTTCTCCTGTGATGATGGGAGGAAAAGTGTTGGCTTTAATGGGAAAACTGTTTGCCTAGGGACCATGAGGCAGAATCAAGCTTTGCCCGATATTTTTTGGGGGGTGTATAGTTGTGAATTTCATTTCACAGCAATGACTTAATTACCCAAGATGGTGTTTTCATGTATGTTTCATGTGAGTTTTCAAAAGTCATAAATGTTTTAATCTTTTAAACTCCGCTGGGGCCTCCGAACTGTTTATGGACGGAAGAGAAATGTTCCACCAGTTTAAGGGAACATAACAGAAGATCCTGAGCAGATGGTAATTTGGGAGCATTTTCTGGAAATATTCCTTGATGACAGGGTCTTGGTGGCACTGAAATTGAAAGCAGAACCATAGGAAAAATGGTCTCTTCCCTCGCCCCATTGTGTTCCATTTCATACCTTCTTTTTCCCAGATAAAAAGTGAAGGTGTCTTTTATAAGAAAAGCAGTTTGGCTTAGTGGAAAGAGCCTGGGCTTGGGACTCAGAGGTCATGGGTTCTAATTCCGACTCCACCGCTTGTCAGCTGTGTGACTTTGGGCAAGTCACTTAACTTCTCTGTTCCCTCATCTGTAAAATGGGGATGAAAACTGTGAGCCCCACATGGGACAACCCAATCACCCCCAGCGCCTAGAACAGTGCTTTGCACATAGTAAGCGCTTAACAAATACCATTATTATTATTATTATTATTGTTTTGTTGACTTTTTTTGTCCTTCAGAAAAACTTGGTTTCTTCCCTTTTTCGAGCCTGGTTAATTATCTTCATTATCAGTTCTACCTGTTATGTTAAACGTGATGTATCTGTGTAGAAATCATCCCTACTAAAGAAGCAGCGAGTTCTAGTGCATTGAGTGTGTGGGCTCGGGAATCAGAAGGACCTGGGTTCAAATCCAGCCTCCGCCACTTGTCTGCTTGGGCAAGTCGCTTCACTTCTCTGTGCCTGCTTCCTCAACTGTAAAGTGGAGTTTTAAGACTGTAAACCCCATGTGGGACATGGACTGAATACAACCTGGTTAGCTTGTATCTACCCCAGAGCTTAGTACAGTGCCTTGCACATAGTAAGTGCTTAACAAATGCCATAAAAAAATTCCGTACTCATGGAAGAGTTTGGAGTATAGTTCTTTGCTGTCCCAGGGGTCCCTTTTAAATCCAGGAGCTTTTGCATAATCAATGATGTTATACTTTGCAATCATCCATTAAAAACCTTTCATCAAAGAATCTCACAGGGCTTTACCAGCATCTTTTTCTGGTGGTTCTTATCATTTTTCCATTTTATAGATGGAGAAACTAAGGCACAGAAAGCTTCTTAAAGCTAAGTGAACTTCAGCTGCAAAATGTAGGGTGCTGCTTCAGCAGCTCTTAATAGCAGTGGTCCCTGAGGGATAGGAAACAGAAAATAATGTAGCTTCTGAATTGTCATTAATATTATTGTCATTAATATCATTGTCATTAATATTACTATTAATATTACTATTAATATTACTATGACTATTAATGACTATTAATAGTAATATTATTAGTCTTTTGGAGTGTGAGCCCACTGTTGGGTAGGGAGTCTCTATATGTTGCCAATTTGTACTTCCCAAGCGCTTAGTACAGTGCTCTGCACATAGTAAGCGCTCAATAAATACGATTGATGATGATGATGATGATGATTAGGAAACAATTACAGCGCCTTTGAATCCGAGCTCATCTCTACAATTGCATCCCAGTAATTCATTACTAGTAGATCCAGGAATGTGTTGGAAATTGGGGGCGGGGATTCAGAAATTCAGAGCTGTGGTTTCAAATTCCTCATGACATATAAGTCTCAAGGGGGCTTTGAACAATGTCTTGTCCCTGTATCTAAAGAGAATGTATTTCTCCAGGACTGTTCTTTTTGTAAGTGCTCTACAGCGATAATTCAGATTTTTGTTGCTTTACCTTGTGATTTTCTTTGAAAAATATTTATTGCAGCTGAGCATCGGGTTGTTATGGTTTGACTTTGTTGGGAACTCTACACATGTGATTGTGGTTTTGTTTGTTCTTTTGACAGGCAACAATTGCCGGTTTGGAAGGATCAGGTGATATTGTATCCGTGTCCTGTACTGAAAATGAAATCTTTCTCTTAAAAGGGGATAGGGACATCATAAGAATTTCAAGTAGACCTGAAGGACTAGGTTAGTATTCATTAGAAACTGTTATTTACCAATTATAGAAAATTATTCATCGTACTGACTATATTGCAAACATTCGCATCCTGGGTTTTTGAAGGAATTACAGCAGCCAACTACAAATGTTTTCTGTTTAAAATACATCCATCCGTTTATTGCTTGCAAAGACGTCTTAGAGAAGAGCTTCACTCGAGCAGAGTCGGACCGAGTTTCGGAGTTTACACGAGACAGCCTGGCAGTTCAGAGAACTAAATGTGAAGAAAGGTGATGGGTCCTTCTTCTGATCTCCTGATGGGCTTCAGATTCAGCGTGATTGGCAACTGTTGCCTTGGGTTCGCGAAGCCCTGTGCTCCCAGGGAATCCCTGTGAATCAGGTGGACGTGCAGTTTCCCTGGGGGACTGGCTCAGAGTCAATCCCGGTGGTATTTGGTAACCTTATATTGTCCCTGTGGCTCTGGAGCCCCTAAGGAGAGGTTGGCACTGAGAAGAAGGCTCTGCCCAGTTTGCAAGTTTGACAAAAATGATATTCCTCAAGGAATTTGTATTTTCGCCGAAGAACACTTATTGCCAAGCTTTGGGTAGCTACATGGCCAACTGGCAAGAGCAGAAGTCTGGGAGCCTAAGGACCTTTCATTCATTCATTCAATTGTATTTATTGAGCGCTTTCTGTGTGCCAAGCGCTGTACTGAGTGCTTGGAAAGTGCAATACAGTGATAGAGAGAGGCAATCCCTGCCCACAACGGGCTCACATTCATTCAATCGTTTTTATTGAGCGCTTACTGTGTGCCGAGCACTGTACTAAGTACTTGGGAAGTACAAGTCGGTAACATATAGAGACGGTCCCTACCCAACAATGGGCTCCCAGTCTAGAAGGGGGAGACAGATGACAAAACAAAACATATAGACAGGTGTCAAAATCATCAGAACAAATGGAATTATAGCTATATGCACATTAATAAAATAAATAGAGTAGTAAATATGTACAAGTAAAATAGTCTAGAGGGGGAAGACAGACATCAATACAAGTAAACAGGCATCAGTATAAATAAATAGAATTATCTATTTTGGGTCCTAATCCCAGCTATGCTATTTGCCTGCTGTGTAACTGTAGGCAAGTCACTTGGCTTCTTTGTGCTTCAGTTTCCTCATCTGTAAAATGGGGATTTAAAGCCTCGTCAGCCCTCCTACTTGGGACAGGAACTGTGTCCAATGAGGTTATCTTGTATCTATCCCAATGCTTGGCCCATAGTAAGCATTTAACAAATACACTTCTTATTGAGCCTCTTCAGGAGATATTATCTGGCCACTAAAACCCTACCAGAAAAAACTAGTTAAAAGGAAGCAAAGGGGCAAGAAGCTGAGAAGTCACTATTTTGGATCCTAATGTAGAAAGAAGCTAAAGTGGTGTTGTGGAACTCGATTTCAGAGTAGTCAAAACTGCCTTCCTGTCAGCCTTTCCCACCGGACTCCTCTCTCCTTCCTTCCTAATCTCCCTTTCTGCCCCAACAAGAGAGGCAGGGCTCTTCTGATCTAGCCCATTTATGTGGATGTTCATTGTTGTTATTTTTTTTTGTTTTTGCTTTTTAATCTAACCACACAAATGCGGGTTCTAGGAACTGAACAAGTGTCAGGCACCATCAGTTTTTGTTGCTGGACACCCAGAATGAATCATTATGTGATTGCACCTTCACCCCAGTCAGCTCTTTCCTTACCGGGAGTCTCAAATTCCCATTATAGGCATCATCTAGCTATTCCTGGCAACCCCAACAGCTTAAGTTGGGAGTTCACTAAGTGCATGTCCCTTGGCTAAGCTTTTAGTGGTTAATACAATGCTTAGTAGTTTCTCAAAAAGTAGTATTGGATGAATACCTGAATCTTGGAGCAGGGGCATTAGTGCGCATATTTATGGTTTAATGCAGACAACTTTTATCCTAAAAACTTTGATTGCAAGCCTTTTGGGGAGTGGAAAATCCAGCTCAACAGCTGCCTCTTTGGATATGCAAAACATAACATTAGGTAAACTTGAATCAATCAATCAATCAATCGTATTTATTGAGCGCTTACTGTGTGCAGAGCACTGTACTAAGCGCTTGGGAAGTACAAGTTGGCAACATATAGAGACAGTCCCTACCCAACAGTGGGCTCACAGTCTAAAAGGGGGAGACAGAGAACAAAACCAAACATACTAACAAAATAAAATAAATAGAATAGATATGTACAAGTAAAATAAATAAATAGAGTAATAAATATGTACAAACATATATACATATATACAGGTGCTGTGGGGAAGGGAAGAAGGTAAGATGAGGGGGATGGAGAGGGGGGCGAGGGGGAGGAGAATGATTGCTCTTTTGGAATCGCTTCTTTTCCTGAGAAGCAATGTGGCTCAGTGGGAACAGCCTGGGCTTTGGAGTCAGAGGTCATGGGTTCAAATTCCGGCTCCGCCAATTGTCAGCTGTGTGACTTTGGGCAAGTCACTTAACTTCTCTGTGCCTCAGTTACCTCATCTGTAAAATGGGGATTAAGTCTGTGAGCCCCCCGTGGGACAACCTGATCACCCTGTAACCTCCCCAGCACTCAGAACAGTGCTTTGCACATAGTAAGTGCTTAATAAATGCCATCATTATTATTATTATTATTCCTGGAGATCTTTGTGATTTAAAACAGTAGAAAACAGGCAGCCAACAAAAGGGAATCAAAGCTGCTAATAGTCCACGGAGAAAGCCCTTTGACGCTACAAGAAAGTCCAAAAGCCAAATGTGTAATAGATGGATTTACCTCCAGAGAATAGTAAATTATATTTCTGTAAATAATGATTGATAAATGTAATTTAGGTCTAAAATTGCAACTGAATGAAATTAGGCTTTGGTGACTCTGGGTGATTTCTTGCATATCTGGTAGATTATGGTGTAGGACTAATTTTGAGGAGCCTTCAGTATTTTTGCATGAAATAAATGAACTCTTAGTGCTCTAGTGGGTGAGAATGTCATCTGAAAGCAGTGCAGTACGGCAGTACAGGATTGAGGATCATTCTGCCCCGGGGGCTGAATTTGGTTTGGTACCAAGGCCTTAGTGATTGTAGCCAGGTCCTGACTTAAAGCTTAATGGTTGGCTGGGTTCCTGACCCTATCCAGAGGAATTGGAATCAGGATATATTGGAATCAGGATATACCTGGCTGGGAGAGTGGGAAGAAGGTTTTGCCAGCCCTTTATTTGCACCTTCATACCATTGCCCGGGAAGATCCCTTCTATCTCAACCTGGCCTTCAGTGCCTACTTATTCTTCTGAATTCTCTTGGGTTGCAGTCTCCTAAACTCTCAGTACAGTGCTCTGCACATAGTGAGTGCTCAAAATACCGTTGACTGATTGCTCTAAAGTGCTTACCTAGCCTAATGGAGAGAATACTAAGAACTAAACTATTCATTTTCATTCTAATTTTGCCACTGTTTTGCTGTGCGACGCTGGATGAGAATAGGCCTCTCTGTATCTTGGTTTGCACATTAGAAAATTGATGTATAACTCCTGCCCCTTATCTTTTGGGGATGTAGTGAGGCTTGATTCCAACTTGTACTTCCCAAGCGCTTAGTACAGTGCTCTGCACACAGTAAGCGCTCAATAAATATGATTGATTGATTGATTTTGTCTTTATTACTATATTTTCACCTCCCTATAAATGTGTGCTATGTAAGCAGTCAAAACATAAATGCAGGGTACTATTATTCATGACATAATATTGATAATGCTTCTAAAATGCAGCTGCAAATTAAATATTTGCTCGCTCTCTGTTCTTTCATAATGCACAGGCAGTTCTGTTATAACTAAATCATAAGTTGAAGCTAGAAGAAAATGCTCTTTAATTTCTTAGTATTGATCCAATTACAAAAACCAATATACCAGAAAAACAAATTGTTTTATTGGTTTTGGCAGGCCAGTTTCCCAGGAAAAATACGGTGTTTTTGTAGCCTTTTGGTAGGTATTGTCCCTTTAAACGTTTAATCTTCATAATTCATTTTGTTTTACTAGTTTCAAATGGAACTTAAGGACTACTGAATGTCACCAAGCTCACGGCCCAGATAATGGCAACAAACCTGCATGTAGCATTGGTGATTTTTCTACAGATAACAAGAAATGAAATTCATCTCTTCTCTTTTTAGTGAGAGATGGTCTTGAAGCAATGGCATGCTCAGAAAAACTCCACATTCAAAGCCTCGATAAGCTAGGACCCTTAAGCGGAGAAACAAGGCCCAGGGGCTCATCGATAGCGAGTGAATCAAGAAGCAGGAGCAGTTCCGTAAATTCGGTGGACAGCGGCTCCAGTTTCATGACAACCGGAGATCAAGCATCCTCTGAAGCATCGAAAGAAAATCAGCTTTCCTCCCAGAGATTCAGTATGATTAGCTCCGAAGACTTCGACCAAGAGCTTATTGTGAAGCCTATCAAGGTGAAAAAGAAGAGAAAGAAAAGACAAGGTATTGTAATGTCTGTGACACACTGCAGGCTAGCTCTTTTGGTTAAAAATTCCACCGGCCACGATGGTGCCAGTAGTATCCAAACAACTTACAAATTTAGTCTTTTTATTGTTCAGGAGAGTAGCATCCATGTGCTTGCTGAAGAAAATACCTCTTGTTGAATGTTTTTTATTGACCCGGAGTAATTAATTAACCTATGCTTGTGGTGTCTCTGATGTTTTGGAAAATGACCTAATGTAAGGAACCTGTTCTTTTTAAGAATACTTTGCAGTATTAAAAGTGGTTATTGAGTGCCTCCTGAGCAAAAGCACTGTTTTGGGAGCATTTGAATTTGTTTTCAGTTTTATGCCCCGTTCTTTGGTTTAATCGTGCATAGAATGTACTTACTTGGCAAGAAATTTCTATAAAAGTCCAAGGGGGAGTCTTTGTGAACTTGAAAATACTTCCTATTCACATTTGAATTTTTTCATTTGCTGCTGGCAATATTTCTAAGAAAAGGATTAATCTTGAACATTTTTTTAAATTACTGCCATGTTTTATCCTCTGACCCCAAATACACTGTAGTAGTTTGAAGATCCCACTGTTAGGTAGGGACTGTATATGTTGCCAACTTGTACTTCCCAAGCACTTAGTACAGTGCTCTGCACACAGTAAGTGCTCAATAAGTACGATTGATTGATTGATTGATTGAAGATCAGTGCCTTATTTCAATTAGCAGGGTCACCATATTGAAAGTAAAGAATTCTTAGTCTGTTGTTGAGATTTTAAGCACTTCAATCAGGGAAAAGAAATTAAGAAGTTTGTAATACCATCAGAATGCTTTGTTCTCTCACTGGTTTTTGCATTAAAATTCCTACTTCCTTGAGGCCCTGGAGGTCTCTATTAATGAGTAGAATAAGAATGAGTTTGTGATATTCTTGCTTCTGAACACAGACTGTGGACATGTAAGAGTTCTCTGCCTAACCAAATAATACTCTTTAGTTCATTTAAAAAAATTCTGAGCAATTCTGCTTTTTGTAAAATGATTTTCCTTGTTTGCAGCAGCTGTTGGTAATTTTTTGGTTTCTTCATATGGAGTGTAAGGGTTCCTTATTAACCATTTTCTCTCTCTTTTTTTTGCCTCTTAGAAAGTGGTACCAGGAAGCCCCATTTCAGTTCCCTTGAAGGCACACCTTGTTATGAGCGTCAGTATTCTGGGGATAGTCCAAGCTCCTTGACCACAGACCTGTTTTCTGTAGCTTCAAGTTTCCCAGGCAGCAGTACAGATCAGTTGAGTACCACTTCCCTTGATCAGGACAGCACCTTAGAAGGAGAGTCCCTCAATGTCTTGCAGGCCAATAATGGCTCGGAAACTTTTAGCGTGCTGGGGACTCCTGAGTCTGCTCTCGATTTGGCGGTCGAAGAAAGAGAAAATATAAATGAAACACCACCGCGTACCCACGAAAGCAAAGTGGAAACAGATAGCTTGGTATCTGATTTGCGCCTGGCCCTTATAGAAGATTTAGGGGAAAATGAAGAAACAGAATGTAAACAAAGACCATTGGCTGCAGGTGACAGACAGTCGCTCTTCCCCGATCAAACTGACTTTACCGACCAACAAAGAGCAAACGAAACTTTGGACGAAATGCAACTTTTCCATGCCAAAAGGACTTTTTCAGTAATGAACCTCCTTGAGATCCAGACGGTGCCTTCAAATTCTAGGACCGTGCATCATCCCGAAAAATCCCTGGCCAAGAGAGGAAGTGTTGGAAGTGACGTGGAAAAGTCGGAAGAGCCAGAGTGTGTTCTCATACCCAAGGCCCCGGGAAACCTCAACTCCAGCTCCCAGCCTGAGCTCCCTGAAAAAAACACTTGTGGGAAAGAACATACAATTTGTGAAATTGACTCAGTCAGAGTTGGAATCAAATCTAATAGCCAGGTTCCTGCCTTGGCGAATAACGCGGGAGATTGTAGACTGGAGCAGGTTTTCACATCCAGTGATGAAGAAGACATCTATGGCCGCGGATTGCCCTATTCCTCTTCTGAAACTAGCGTGGCGGAAATTGGGAGCAGTCTCTCTCTCCAAGATATGACAAGAACAGGCCTTGAGGAAGCTGGATTGTTGAAATCAGATCAGGTGGGTTTTTATTGACTGCGCGCAAGGGAAATAGTAAAGTGGACTGCACTACCTTCCTGTCATTCCTAGAGGTAACTCATTCCCTTGCGCAGAACTGATGTCATCATCATCATCATCATCAATCGTATTTATTGAGCGCTTACTATGTGCAGAGCACTGTACTAAGCGCTTGGGAAGTACAAATTGGCAATATATAGAGACAGTCCCTACCCAACAGTGGGCTCACAGTCTAAAAGGGGGAGACAGAGAACAAAACCAAACATACTAACAAAATAAAATAAATAGAATAGATATGTACAAATAAATAAATAAATAGAGTAAAAAATATGTACAAACATATATACATATATACAGGTGCTGTGGGGAAGGGAAGGAGGTAAGATGAGGGGGATGGAGAGGGGGACGAGGGGGAGAGGAAGGAAGGGGCTTAGTCTGGGAAGGCCTCCTGGAGGAGGTGAGCTCTCAGCAGGGCCTTGAAGGGAGGAAGAGAGCTAGCTTGGCGGATGGGCAGAGGGAGGGCATTCCAGGCCTAGGGGATGACGTGGGCCGGGGGTCGATGGCGGGACAGGCGAGAGCGAGGTACAGTGAGGAGATTAGTGGTGGAGGAGCGGAGGTTGCGGGCTGGGCAGTAAAAGGAGAGAAGGGAGGTGAGGTAGGAGGGGGCGAGGGGATGGACAGCCTTGAAGCCCAGGGTGAGGAGTTTCTGCCTGATGCGCAGATTGATTGGTAGCCACTGGAGATTTTTGAGGAGGGGAGTGATATGCCTAGAGCGTTTCTGGACAAAGATAATCCGGGCAGCAGCATGAAGTATGGATTGAAGTGGAGAGAGACATGAGCATGGGAGATCTGAAATAAAGGTAAGTTTGGGGGAAAGTAAGCACCTGTTTCTCTTTCAGAGGAACTCTGTTGAAATAGAGAAGCAGCATATGGATAGAGCACAGGCCTGGGAGTTAGAAGGTCATAATAATAATAATAATTTTGGTATTTGCTAAGCGCTTACTATGTGCAAAGCACTGTTCTAAGCCCCGGGGAGGATACAAGGTGATCAGGTTGTCCCATGTGGGGCTCACAGTCTTCATCCCCATTTTACAGGTGAGGTCACTGAGGCACAGAGAAGTGAAGTGACTTGCAAGGTCGTGGATTCTAATCCCGGTTCTGCCACTTGTCTGTTGTGTGAGTTTGGGCAAGTCACTTCAGTTCTCTGTGCCTCAGTTACCTCACCTGGAAAATGGGGATTGAGACTGTGAGCCTCACGTGGGAAATGGACTGCATCCAACCCGATTTGCTTGTATCCACCCCAGCACTTAGTACAGTGCCTGGCACATAGTAACCGCTTAACAGATATCATAAAAAATTATTTAATTAAAAAAACAGCCGTTTGTTGTCGGGCGAATCACTGCCTAGCTGAAACCATGAGTTGATACCTCGCTTGTCTAAGTCATTCCTGCTTTATTGATGTTTTTAATGTGCATTCATGTTACTGAGCAGACTCCTGATCAGATTCATTCAATCGTATTTATTGAGCGCTTACTGTGTGCAGAGCACTGTACTAAGCACTTGGGAAGTACAAGTTGGCGACATACAGAGATGGTCCCTACCCAACAGTGGGTATTAACTAAGGATGCTTTCATTATCTTCATTATCATGTTTTTATTGAGCACCTAAAGAATTTTGAAATAGATTTGATTAAAAAACCAGCCATTTATTGTCGAAGGAATCACAGCCTAGCCGAAACCATGGGTGATACTTTGCTTGTCTAAGAAGTCTTTCATGCTTTATTGATGGGTTTTTAATATGGCATCATTCACGTTACTGGACAGAGTCTGTCAGATGCCGCATTAACTAAGAATGCTTTCATCGTCTTCATTATGCTTTTATTGAATACCTGAAGGATGCAGAGCATTATCTTTATTGTGGTATTTGTTGAACGCTTACTATGGGCCAAGCACTGTTTCTAAGCCCTGGGGTAGATACAGTGTCATCACGCTGGACATAGTCCCTGCCCCACATGGGGCTCACAGTCTTAATCCCCATTTCAGAGATGCGTTAACTGAGGCACCAAGAAGTTGTGACTTGCCCAAGGTCCCACAAGAGACGTGTGGCAGAGGCGGGATTAGAACCCACGGCTTCTGACTCTCTAGCCCAGGCCCTGTTCTTTAGGCCATGCTGCTTTCCTGGTCCAGGCAGTTTTGCCCCAAATCCCCCTACAAAAACTTCTTCATCTCAGAGCAAAACCATTACACGAGCAGAATAAATGCTTACTTGAACCCTCACTGAACTATCCCTCACCTGTACCTTTGGGCGCCTTTTTTTTTTTTTGGAGCGGTACCATCCCAGAGAGCTAGGTTTATTTGCCAGGATTTCTTACGTACATACTGAGTTCAAAGCATAGCAATAAGGGCATTGGTGGGAATCACAAAAAAGAAAACAGGACCTGGTCCTGACCCTCAATTGATTTTCACTTTAACGGGACTGGTAAAATGAACACAATCAATCAATCAATCGTATTTATTGAGCGCTTACTATGTGCAGAGCACTGTACTAAGCGCTTGGGAAGTACAAATTGGCAACATATAGAGACAGTCCCTACCCAACAGTGGGCTCACAGTCTAAAAGACAGCAATCCAAATATCACCAATGACAGAGATAGCATAAAAGATGTATAAGTGCAAAGAAGAGTATTCAATGCCAGGCACCGTTCATTTCTTGGCCCTTTGACAGGCTATTGTCAAGGAAAAAGAGGAACTGGTCCTGTCCCTCAAGAAACTTGTGGTTTAATGGGAGAGAGAGAATGAACACAGTTTATATAAAGGCGGCTTTCACATCACATAAAACTGAAGTACTTGCCCTTTTGTCACTGAGTTCTGACACCTCTTCTCCCTGTGAATTCACCACGGCAGGGCAGTGACTTAATTGCTTAAAAGCAGCGAGTTTCTGATTAAATTCCATATTGTTGTGTATATATGTATATACCTGTATATATGTATATACCTGTATATATGTATATATGTTTGTACATATTTATTACTCTATTTATTTATTTTATTTGTACATATCTATTCTATTTATTTTATTTTGTTGGTATGTTTGGTTTTGTTCTCTGTCCCCCCCTTTTAGACTGTGAGCCCACTGTTGGGTAGGGACTGTCTCTAGATGTTGCCAATTTGTACTTCCCAAGCGCTTAGTACAGTGCTCTGCACATAGTAAGCGCTCAATAAATACGATCGATGATGATGATGATTGTTGTGGTGGTCAGGTTATCTCTTCCCGTATTTCCCCATCTAAATCTCTGACACCTCGATTCAGGGCTAATGCCAAAAGCTGCTCTCTTTACAGCCTTCTCACTGATGACGTTACCTTCCGGGCTCGGGCACTTATAAGGTAGATTTTCATTTGATTCTTCGAGAGCTTTCAGATTTGATCTGATTTAGGTTCGGAACGATTACCAGCCCGTAGCCCCCTCACTAGCTGATGTCTGTGATGATCACAGTGTCAGTGACTTTAAAATGCCCTCTACTAGAGCTGTAGTTAATAAAATCAAATCTCCTACTTCTTACTTCCTAATTCCTTTTAGCTTAATGTCCTTCGGGCTTCTGTCTTTGGGCCCGGAGAAATTAGTCTGGCTAATGTACTGTTTTCTCAAAAGTCCCTGACTTCTTTGCGGGCCATCAGTTGACTGGCAAATTGGATCATGAGGGTTTGCAGGAGTCTGCAGAAAGTAGAATCTCGTTCTGCTGACCGTGGTGGTGGTGGTCTGTCAGCCGGAGAGACGAATTTGTCCAATTAAGGTTAGCCAGCAACCTCCTTTTTTGCCTTAAAAAAGAACTCGGTGGCAGAACAACTCTTCTGAGAAGCAGCATCTCTCAATGGCGAGAGGACGGGTTTAGGAGTCCGAGGTCGTGGGTTCGAATCCCGGCTCCGCCCCTTGTCTGCTGGGTGACCTCAGGCAAGTCACTTAACTTCTCTGAGCCTCAGTTACCTCATCTGTAAAATGAGGATTAAGACTGTGAGCCCCACAGGGGACAACCTGATACCTTGTATCTACCCCAATCAATCAATCAATCAATCGTATTTATTGAGCACTTACTATGTGCAGAGCACTGTACTAAGCGCTTGGGAAGTACAAATTGGCATCACATAGAGACAGTCCCTACCCAACAGTGGGCTCACAGTCTAAAAGGGGGAATTATTATTATTATTCTGAACACCTCCGCACCTTAGAATTCCCCTCTCCAGTAGGATCTTCTTCAATCATATATTTACATTCATCCCCTTTTTCGAAAATGGATGCAAAACTTTTAAATTCCAAGCGCTTAGCAAGGGGCGGAGAAACCAAGAAAACATTACTATTTGATTTGTTTTAGCACTGCGCAGCGAGGCACTGGATTGTTGGAGTTTAGTGGGGGCTTCACTGGGCAATGATTCCTCCAAGTGAGAGGCAGTTAACACACTAACAGCGTGGCTCAGTGGAAAGAGCCCGGGCTTTGGAGTCAGAGGTCATGGGTTCAAATCCCAGCTCCTCCAAGTGTCAGCTGTGCGACTTTGGGCAAGTCACTTCACTTCTCTGAGCCTCAGTTCCCTCATCTGTAAAATGGGGATTAAGACTGTGAGCCCCCCGTGGGAAAACTTGATCACCTTGTAACCTCCCCAGTGCTTTGCACATAATAAGCGCTTAATAAATGCCATCATTATTACTACAGAGAAGCAGCGTGGCTCAGTGGAAAGAGCCCGGGCTTTGGAGTCAGAGGTCATGGGTTCAAATCCCGGCTCCGCCAACTGTCAGCTGTGTGACTTTGGGCAAGTCACTTCACTTCTTTTAGACTGTGAGCCCACTGTTGGGTAGGGACTGTCTCTAAGTGATGCCAATTTGTACTTCCCAAGCGCTTAGTACAGTGCTCTGCACAGAGTAAGCGCTCAATAAATACGATTGATTGATTGATTCTCTAGGCCTCAGTTACCTCATCTGTAAAATGGGGATTAAGGCTGTGAGCCTCACGTGGGACAACCTGATCAACTTGTAACCTCCCCAGCACTTAGAACAGTGCTTTGCACATAGTAAGCGCTTAATAAATGCCATTATTATTATTATTATTATTAACAGCTGCATTGTCCATTTCTAAATTGTTGCCACTTCTGTTCAACAAGTTTTCTGGTTATCCTCCGCTCACGGGTCTGTTCCGCGCCTTGAAATTCTGACCCGAACTGTGGGCAGAGCTTCCTTCAAGATCTCTTAATCTCAGCCTAGGTAATAATAATAATAATAATAATAATAATAATAATAATAATAATAACGATAATGTTGTAATTTGTTAAGTGCTTACTATGTGCAAAGCACTGTTCTAAGCGCTGGGGTAGATACAAGATAATCAGGTTGTCCCACGTGGGGCTCACAGTCTTCATCCCCATTTTACAGATGAGGAAACTGAGGCCCAGAGAAGTTAAGTGACTTGCCCAAAGTCACACAGCTGACAAGTGGCAGAGCCAGGATTTGAACCCACAACCTCTGACTCCAAAGCCCGTGCTCTTTCCACTGAAAGGATTTGACCTGTAATACCGGGGCTAGGGTGATTGTATCACGGGAGGGTTGTAACCTGGGTTAAAGTGTCAGACAGTACTGACTAAACTCATTGTGGGCAGGGAGTGGGTCTATTATATTGTTGTATTGTAATAATAGTAATAATAATACTAATAATAATAATAATGGCATTTGTTAAGCACTTACTATGTGCCAAGCATTGTTCTAAGCACTAGGGGGATGCAAGGTAATCAGGTTGTCCCACATGGGGCTCACAGTCTTAATCCCCATTTTGCAGATGAGGTAACTGAGGCACCGAGAAGTTAAGTGACTTACCCAGTCACACAGCTGACAAGTGGCAGAGCTGGGATTACCCTTCTAGACTGTGAGCCCACTGTTGGGTAGGGACCGTCTCTATATGTTGCCAACTTGTACTTCCCAAGCGCTTAGTCCAGTGCTCTGCACACAGTAAGCGCTCAATAAATGTGATTGAATGAATGAATGAATTAGAACCCATGACCTCCGATTCCCAAGCCTGGGCTCTTTCCACTGAGCCACGCTGCTTGTACTCTCCTAAGCGCTTAGTACAGTGCTCGGCACACAGCAAGCGCTCGGTAAATACGATTGACCGACTGGCTGTATCTCCAATCAATCAATCAATCAATCAATCAGCGTGGCTCAGTGGAAAGAGCCCGGGCTTTGGAGTCAGAGGTCATGGGTTCAAACCCCGGCTCCGCCACTTGTCAGCTGTGTGACTTTGGGCAAGTCACTTCACTTCTCCGGGCCTCAGTTCCCTCATCTGTAAAATGGGGATGAAGCCTGTGAGCTCCACGTGGGACAACCTGATTACCTTGTATCTACCCCAGTGCTTAGAACAGTGCTTTGCACATAGTAAGCGCTTAACAAATACCAATAGTATTATTATTATTATTAATCAACCGTATTTATGGAGCGCTTACTGTGAGCAGAGCACTGTACTAAGCGCTTGAGTCTCAGAGAAGCGAAGTGACTTGCCCAAGGTCACACAGCGGACTAGAATCCAGGTCCTTCTGACTTCCAGGCTTGTGCTGTATCTACTAGACCACGCTGCTTCCTCCGCAGATGGGCCGGGAAATAGGAAGCAGGGCCTCGGAGGCGTGTGAGGGTTGGCCCCTGGGTCGCCAGTTTGTGCTTCCCAAGCGCTTAGTCCAGTGCTCTGCACGTAGTAAGCGCTCAATAAATACGATTGATGACGATGACGATGATGGGAAGTACAAGCCGGCAGCACGTAGAGACAGCCCCTCCCCAGCAGCGGGCTCACAGTCTAGAAGGGGGAGACAGAGAACAAAACCAGACGTAGTGACAAAGTAAAATAAATAGAATCGCTGTGTATAAGTGAGATAGATAAGTAGAGTAGTAAATATGCACAAACACGTATACAGGGATATACCCGGAGGTGGTGGTGTGGGATCACTGGAAGCCACGGTTGGCCCGTGATTGCGTTTGTCTTCCGCAAGCCAGGACTTCTGGCTCTGATCCACCGTCCCGGTCGTTAGTTTGCAGAGAGCTGGATGGGCTACTCCGGCCCCGGCTATGGAATCCTCAGCCTGGTCGTGTCCGAGAAATATATCTGGTGCCTGGATTACAAGGGCGGCCTGTACTGCAGCGCTTTGCCCAGCGCTGGGCTCCGGTGGCAGAAGTTTGAAGACGCCGTCCAGCAGGTGGCGGTATCACCTTCAGGTGAGAATCCCTGGGGCTTTGGGTCGTCTCCTAATCATCATCATCATCATCATCATCATCATAATCAAATACAATTATCTAATATATTATAATATATAATAGAATAGAATAGATAATACAACAACAATATATAACACATAATATATTATATTATATTATATATTACATTACATTGCATTATATTCTATTACATTATATTATATTATATATTATATTATATTATATATTATATTACATTATACTATACTATGCTATGTTATACTATATTATATTATATTATCTTATATTATATTATAATATGTTATATTATATTATATATCATATTATATTATATTATACTATACTATGCTATATTATACTGTTATATTATATTATATTATAATATGCTATATTATATTATACTATATTATATTACACTGTATTATATTATATTGCATTATATTATATTATAGTATGTTATATTACATTATATCATATTATTATATTATATTACATTACATTATATTGTATATTATACTATACTATATTATATATTATATTATATTGTTATATTATATTACAATATAATATAACAATATGATGATGATGATGATGATGGCATTTAAGCACTTACTATGTGCCAAGCACTGTTCCAAGCGCTGGGGGGGGGGGGGGAGGGGATACAAGGTGATCAGGTTGTCCCACGTGGGGCTCACAGTCTTCACCCCCATTTTACAGATGAGGTAATGTTGCTGTAACCTAGTGTAAAGATGTGTATATATATACGTATATATATACGTGTATATATATATATGTGCATATATATACATACATACATATATATATATATATATATATACATATATATACATATATACATATATATATATATATATATACCCTGGGAAATGCCTGGAGATTTAGAGTTCTTCACAGTCGGCCTGCTGGGTGAAATTTTGATTTCCTGATATATAGTATATTGTAATATATAATATGATATCATATATAATAACATATAATTAATAATATATATAATATAATATATGATATATATATAATTTATATGGTATATATCATATATTATTATTATTATGACATTTAAGCGCTTACTATGTGCCAAGCACTGTTCCAAGCGCTGGGGGGCATACAAGGTGATCAGGTTGTCCCACGTGGGGCTCACAGTCTTCATCCCCATTTTACAGATGAGGTAACGTTGCTGTAACCTAGTGTAAAGACATATATATATATATATATATACACCCTGGGAAATGTCTGGAGATTTAGAGTTCTTCACAGTCGGCCTGCTGGGTGATATTTTGATGTCCTGTCCCTTCAGCCGATTTTATTTTCATTTTAAAGAGCTTTCCTGACAAATGCCGGTCCCCCATTATTCCATAACTAAAGGTGGTTCCCTGTGAAATGATAGACTTGGAATTGGTAATAATAATGATGATATTTAAGCGCTTACTATGTGCCGAGCTCCTGTTCGAAACACTGGGGTAGATACAGGGTAATCAGGTTGTCCCACGTGGGGCTCACACATTTAATCCCCATTTTACTGATGAGGTAACTGAGGCACAGAGAAGTTCAGTGGCTTTCCCAAGGTCACACAGGAGACAGGTGGCGGAGGCGGGATTAGGAGCCACGTCCTCTGACTCCCAAGCCCGGACTCTTTTTTTTTTTTTAAATAGCATTTATAAAGCGCTTACTATGTGCAAAGCACTGTTCTAAGCACCGAGGGGGTTACAAGGTGACCATTTGTCCCAGGGGGGCTCACAGTCTTAATCCCCATTTTACAGATGAGGTAACTGAGGCACAGAGAAGTTAAGTGACTTGCCCAGAGTCACACAGCTGGCAATTGGTGCTCTTCCACCAAGCCACTCTGCTTCTCTAGTTTGCAAAGGGCAGCATGCATTCTATTCTAGAGAAAGAGTACAGTGCGTTTACGCATACCTCATAGTCTGATTATAGCGCGAACAAGCTGGTATTATTAGGAATGCCTATTTCTGGAGTGCTTCCTTTTCTTTAATACCTGTAATTTGCCTTTTAGTGAACTCTTGCAAGGCCAGATCCTTCGAAGAAGTAATTCGCTTCGGGTGTAAAAATGGAGTTATATCAGAATGGTAGTTTACTGGTTCATCTGATCCTAACCCTCAGACACCCTCCTGCAGTCTGCCATTTCCAGAGCGCGGTTTCTCTAAGCCCAGCTATTGGGTTGATATTTTCAGTCACCGTTACTGAAATGTTTTGAGTAAGCACTTCCCGTGCTTTTCAATCTCAGTTTGGGTAAGTGGATAAAAGAAATGCTGAATAAAAATGGCTTTTCAGTTGATCAACGCTGGCCAGGTTTTGCGGCTAAAACATTGGTCCAGAGAGAGGAGGTTTAAGAAATGAAACGCTCATGTAGGCTTTCCCAGTGAACCCCTTGAGTGACTTTTGAGCTGCCCTTTAACTAACCTCTATAACGCCTTTTATTTCATTTACAAAATGGGAATGGCCCTCCGAGGCAGTTCTTGCTGTGTGCATAAAAGAGGACAGATGATTTCAAAGCTCTGGGAATTCCGTAGAGGGTGGGTGAAATACTAATTCAAGTTGATGGTATCGGTGTCCCTTAATTAGACAGTACGAACGTTCAAAGAAAAATCTAATATTTTCTACCACTCCCGGAGCCGATGAAAAATTCAGGTTCTGTAATTGGTTTCTGGCTTGTTTTTTTTTCTGAACAAATTTTCCCTCCAGGCGCCCTTCTGTGGAAGATCGAACAGAAATCGAACAAGGCATTTGCCTGTGGGAAAGTGACCATCAAAGGGAAGCGACACTGGTACGAGGCTCTGCCCCAAACTGTATTTGTAGCTTTAAGCGATGACACCGCCTGGATCATCAGGACAAATGGCGACCTGTATTTGCAAACAGGTACGGGTCTCAAAGTGCCCGCTAATTCATTCATTCAGTCTTATTTATTGAACGCTTATTGTGTGCAGATTCATTCATTCATTCAATCGTATTTATTGAGCGCTTACTATGTGCAGAGCACTGGACTAAGCGCTGGGGAAGTACAAATCGTCAACATACAGAGATGGACCCTACCCAACAGTGGCCTGCTAGACAGTAAGTTCCTTGAGGGCAGGGATCGTGTTTATTAACTCTGTTGTACTCTCCCAAGCGCTTAGTACAGTGCCCTACACTTAGTAGGGGCTCAGTAAATACCATTGATTCATCAATCAATCAATCAATCGTATTTATTGAGCGCTTACTATGTGCAGAGCACTGTACTAAGCGCTTGGGAAGTACAAATTGGCAACACATAGAGACAGTCCCTACCCAACAGTGGGCTCACAGTCTAAAAGGGGGAGGCAGAGAACAGAACCAAACATACCAACAAAATAAAATAAATGGGATAGAAATGTACAAGTAAAATAAATAAATAAATAAATAAATAGAGTAATAAATATGTACAACCATATATACATATACACAGGTGCTGTGGGGAAGGGAAGGAGGTAAGATGGGGGGATGGAGAGGGGGACGAGGGGGATTCATTAAATGTGGGGATGAATTGTCTAGTCAGGTTGGGTGGAATGAATCCTCGCTTGTTAGGACTTTGTTCAGGACCATGAACTATATTATGGTTTATATATATATATATATATATATATATATATATATATATATATATATATATATATATATGAGTGTGTGTGTGTATTTTCATATATATATATTTGAGTGTGTGTGTGTATTTTCATATATATATATATGAGTGTGTGTGTGTATTTTCATATATATATATATGAGTGTGTGTGCATTTTCATATATATATATATATACATATATATATACATATATATATATGAGTGTGTATGTGTGCATGTGTGCGCGCACACGTGCGTTTATATTTTTAAAATGGTATTTGTTAAAAGCTTACTATGCGTCAAACACTCTTCTAAGCACTGGAGTAGGTACAAGTTAATTAGGTGAGACACAGTCCCTGTCCGGCGCATGTAGGAGGGAGAACAGATAGCCACATTTTAGAAACTGAGACCCAGAGAAGTCACGACTTGCCCAAGTTCACGCAGCAAGCAGTTAGCAGTGGGTTTAGAACTCAGGTCCTTCCAACTCCCAGGCCCATGGTCTCTCTATTAAGCCACACCGCTTGGAAAGTGGATTGAAAGGAAGTCCCGCTGAAAAGATATATATTGATGCTCTTTCATGTTAAACCATGGTTGATTTTTAGGGGTCAGGTTGATTTTGGCCGTTAGGCTAGTGTAAACCAAACAGCATAAACAGAGCACAAAGTTAAGCCACGCGTCCTAGTGGAAAGAACCCCAGCCTGGAAGTCAGAGGACCTGGGTTCTAATCCTGGCTCTGCCGCTTGTCTGCTGCGTTGCTGTGTGTCCTTGGGCAAGTCACGTAACTTCTCTGTGACTTACCTCAGCTGTCAAATGGAGGTTAAATCGACTCCCTTCTGCTTAGACTGTGAGTCTCATGAGGGAAGGGACAGTGTCCAGTGTGATTATCATGTGTGTACTCCAATGCTTAGCTCAGGGCTTGACACATAGTAAGCATATATATTGCATATATATATGCTTGTACATATTTATTACTCTATTTATTTATTTATTTATTTATTTTTCGTACATATCTATTCTATTTATTTTATTTTGTTAGTATGTTTGTTTTTTTTCTCTGTCTCCCCCTTTTAGACTGTGAGCCCAATGTTGGGTAGGGGCTGTCTCTATATGTTGCCAATTTGTACTTCCCAAGCGCTTAGTACAGTGCTCTGCACATAGTAAGCGCTCAATAAATATGATTGATTGATTGATGGATGTAGCAAGCATCATTTAAAAAAAAAATCAGTCAATCAGTAGGATTGATTGAGCACTCTGTGCAGAGCACTGTACTAAGCACTGGGGAGAGTACAGTAGAGTTAATAAACACGATCCCTGCCCTCAAGGAATTTACAGTCTAGCAGGGGATACAGGCGTTAAAATAAATCCCTGATGGGATGGTAAAGAAGAGGGCAAGGAGTGATGATGATGGTATTTGTTAAGCGCTTACTATGTGCCGAGCACTGTTCTAAGCCCTGGGGTACATTCAGGGTTATCAGGTTGTCCCACGTGGGGCTCACAGTCGTAATCCCCATTTTACAGATGAGGTAACTGAGGCCCAGAGAAGTGAAGTGACTTGCACAGGGTCACACAGCAAACAACTGGCAGAGCCAGGATTAGAACCCACGGCCTCTGCCTCCCAAGCCCCTGCCCAACTGCGTAGATACTCTAGAGCTATAATTAAGTTCCCTGTGGCAACCGTTTTAAGTACTTCATCACCATCATCAATCATATTTATTGAGCGCTTACTGTGTGCAGAGCACTGGACTAAGCGCTTGGGAAGTCCAAGTTGGCAACATATAGAGACAGTCCCTACCCAACCGTGGGCTCACAGTCTGAAAGGGGGAGACAGAGAACAAAACCAAACATACTAATAAAATAAATAGAATAGATAGGTACAAGTAAAATAAATAAATAGAGTAATAAATATGTACAAACATATGTACAAACATATATACTTGTTTCTTGTGCAAGTACTTGTTTCCTCCATCAGAAGCTGGAAAGGCAGGCCACCAGGGACCTGTAGTTTGGGGCACTGCGCATCCGTGGGGCTGGGATGGTCAAGAAGGGTTCACAGTCTTATCAATCAATCAATCAATCAATCAATCGCATTTATTGAGCGCTTACTGTGTGCAGAGCACTGTACTAAGCGCTTGGGAAGTACAAGTCGGCAACACATAGAGACAGTCCCTACCCAACAGCGGGCTCACAGTCTAGAAGGGGGAGACAGAGAACAAAACCAAACATATTAACAGAATAAAATAAATAGAATAAATATGTACAAGTAAAATAAATATATATATACACACACATATATATATATATATACATACACACACACGCATATCAATCAATCAATCGCATTTATTGAGTGCTTACTGTGTGCAGAGCACTGTACTAAGCGCTTGGGAAGTACAAGTCGGCAACACATAGAGACAGTCCCTACCCAACAGCAGGCTCACAGTCTAGAAGGGGGAGACAGAGAACAAAACCAAACATATTAACAGAATAAAATAAATAGAATAAATATGTACAAGTAAAATAAATACATATATACACACACACACAAACATATATATATATATACATACACACACACACAGCAATCAATCAATCAATCGCATTTATTGAGTGCTTACTGTGTGCAGAGCACTGTACTAAGCGCTTGGGAAGTACAAGTCGGCAACACATAGAGACGGTCCCTACCCAACAGCGGGCTCACAGTTTGGAAGGGGGAGACAGACAACAAAACAGAACACATGGACGGGTGTCAAGTCGTCGGAACAAATCGAATTAAAGCTAAATAGGTTCACCTATTCCCCCTCAATCCTCCCTCCAACTCAGACCGTGAGCCCCCGGCGGGATAGGGTCTGTGGGCAACCTAATCAACTTGGATCGACCCCAATAATCCCCATTTTACCGACGAGGGAACTGAGGCACAGAGCAGTGACTTGCTCAAGGTCACAGAGCGACGCGTGGCGGAGCCGGGGTTAGAACCAGAGGGCTTTCTGACTCCCAAATCCGGGCTCTATCTATCAGGCCACGCTGACTCTCTTGTTCCATGTGCACGTACACTGTCTGGAGGCCTAATGGGTTTATTTGGGATTTTCCCCGGCTGCTGCACTCTTCAGGGGTGGGTTTTTTTTTAAAAGGGTATCATAAAGCAAATACTTAAGTATTGTTAATCCCCTCTTTCCTCTCTCTCCCCTCTGAATGTTTTGTTTGTTTTATCTGCAGGTCTAAGTGTGGATCGCCCCTGTGCCAGAGCTGTGAAAGTCGACTGTCCCTATCCGCTCTCGCAGATCACAGCCAGAAACAATGTGGTGTGGGCCCTGAGTGAGCAGCGGGCACTGTTGTATCGAGAGGGAGTGAGCAGCTTCTGCCCTGAAGGGGAGCAGTGGAAATGTGACATTGTGAGGTAATAAAAAGGTAGCGGTAAGCAACTCATTTCGGCGCCTTGTGATCATCAGTCGTATTTACTGAGCGCTCACTGTGTGCGGAGCACTGCACTAAGCGCTTGTGATTTAAACCTTATTCCGTTTCCGCCATGCAGAAGCCGAGCGGGAACAACCCACTTGACCCGCTGGATTCTTGAAGGTTTTTCCAGGCTGGCATCAGCTTGGCAACACCGTTGTCTTGGGCTAAGGGCAGTTTTAGGGGCTTGATGTCTGAGAAGATCTGGCTGCCTCCATTTGACCAAGGAAATGGAACATTCTGCTCCCAGCCTGCACATAAAATGTTGCCTCACATTTAATTTAGAGAGCATCTTACCTCCTTCCCTTCCCCACAGCACCTGTATATATGTATATATGGTTGTACATATTTATTACTCTATTTTACTTGTACATATCTATCCTATTTATTTTATTTTGTTGGTATGTTTGGTTTTGTTCTCTGTCTCCCCCTTTCAGACTGTGAGCCCACTGTTGGGTAGGGACTGTCTCTATGTGTTGCCAATTTGTACTTCCCAAGCACTTAGTACAGTGCTCTGCACATAGTAAGCGCTCAATAAATACGATTGATGATGATGATTTTGGGGACTGTGGCTTGAATAGAAGAAAGTGTTCTACCATGACTGACTTATTTTACCCATCTTACCTCCTTCCCTTCCATCATCATCATCAATCGTATTTATTGAGCGCTTACTATGTGCAGAGCACTGTACTAAGCGCTTGGGAAGTACAAATTGGCAACATATAGAGACAGTCCCTACCCAACAGTGGGCTCACAGTCGAAAAAACTAAAATCCTAAAATCCCTTCCCCACAGCACCTGTATATATGTATATATGTTTGTACTTATTTATTACTCTATTTTACCTGTACATATCTATTCTATTTATTTTATTTTGTTAGTATGTTTGGTTTTGTTCTCTGTCTCCCCCTTTTAGACTGTGAGCCCACTGTTGGGTAGGGACTGTCTCTATATGTTGCCAACTTGTACTTCCCAAGCGCTTAGTACAGTGCTCTGCACACAGTAAGCGCTCAGTAAATACAATTGATTGATTGATTATTTTACATATATATAAAAAATATATATACATAGATACATTTTACATATATATATGTAAAATAAGTGTGTATATATACACACACAAATGTACATATAAAGCTTTGTTAAGGTCTCAAAGCATGGAATTTGTAGTGCTGTCGGGCCAAATGTTTTACACTGTATTTTGGTCATCGGTTTAGGGGGAATGGACTAGATGGAGACTGTAATGTACCCTCCCAAGCGCTTAGTACAATGTTCTGCACACAGTAAGCACTAATTAAAACTGACGATGAGATGATGGGATATTCAGGTGAGACTTAAGGTGTTGGGGTTGTGGGTTTTCAGTCTACTTCTCCATGTTCGCTAATTTGCATTTGGATTGAATTCAGGATCCCCACCATATGGTAATGTAGCTATCCCCTCCTAGCCCCAATTTTACAGTGTAAAAGAAGGTTTGATTGTGTGACTGTTGGGCGGTCAAATATATGATCTCACCGCTACCGTCTTTCTTTTGGTTTTGGCAGTGAAAGGCAAGCTTTAGAACCAGTGTGCATAACTCTGGGTGACCAACAGACCATATGGGCTCTGGACGTCCATGGCAACTTGTGGTTCCGGACTGGTGTTGTTCCAAAGAAACCTCAAGGAGATGATGACCATTGGTGGCAAGTAGGCATTCAGCCATCCGAAAGGGCCGCCGGGTCACGTGGCTTCTTCTTCCCCATCCCAGCTCCTTTTTACTTTATTTTTTGAAGGGACTGAAGAGGTTGAGAACTAAATAGGTAGCACTCAGAATCACTGTTTTAAAGACTTGCAGAATGATATCCTCATGAATGCTTTAAGAACATCATGACATTTCTAAACATTTCTAGACAGTCTTCTAGACCGCGAGCCTGCTGTTGGGTAGGGACCGTCTCTATATGTTGCCAACTTGTACTTCCCAAGCGCTTAGTACAGTGCTCTGCATGCAGTAAGTGCTCAATGAATGCGATTGAATGAATGAATGAATTTGCATGTGACCTTCGGCAAGTCACTTAACTTCTCTGTGCCTCAAATCCCTCATCTGCAAAATGGGGATTCAATACCTGTTCTCCCTCCTACTTAGACTGAGAGACCTGATGATCTTGGATCTACCCTGCACTTAGTACAGTGCGTAGCACTTAATATGTCCCCTCTAGATGGTAAGCTCCCTCTTTAGACTGTAAGCTCATTGAGGGCAGAGAGTGTGTCTGTTTATTGTTGAATTGTACTCTCCCATGTGCTTAGTAATAGTAAAAATAATTATGGTATTTGTTAAGTGCTTACAATGTGCCAGACACTGTACTAGCTCTGGGATGTATTTGTTAAGCGCTTACAATGTGCCAGACACTGTACTAGCTCTGGGATGAATACACACAAATTGGGTTGGATATAGTCTTTGTCCCACATGGGGCTCACAGTCTTAATCCCCATTTTATAGATGAGGTAACTGAGGCACAGAGAAGTTAAGTGACTTGCCCAGGGCCGCACAGCAGACAAGTGGCAGAGCAGGGATTACAACCCATGACCTTCTGATTCCCAGGTCCATGCTCTATCCACTACGCTTTGCTCTGCACACAGTAAGAGCTCAATAAATGCTATTGAAAGAATGAATGAATGCTTAACAAATATTATCACCATCATCATTTTCGTCATTGCACATGAACTTCCAGCGCGCTCTTAGTTAAATAAAACAATCACTTTTCAAGTTAGAAACTGTAGCACCAGCTAAATAAACTTGGAGGCCTGGTTTTGAAGACCTGTTTCACGAACTTATTAAATTTTGAGAAAATGTGTGTGAAAACAGACTGCTAATAAGGTCATTGAGTAAACACAATTCCAGGAAAAAGAGGTTTACGTGCCCTCCGCTACTCCCCAACCCCAGCCGTTTCCTCTTGCCCCCCTCCCACCCCAGGATTGCTTCCAGGAATGTTATACCTGAAGGAATTGTCATATGACCTGTTCTTAGATCATGTGGCTTTCTGAAGGTTCATCTCAGATGGGCCTTGTCATCAAAGCATAGGAAGAGTTCTTTCTCACTTATTCCACAATCTGCAAAGTCGGGATTTGTGAAATAAAATGATTGTGTCGTGAGACTCCTGGAAACTCTGAGTTCCAGGGTTAGCAATGGCTCCTCCAATTGCCAATCTCTTAGATACACTGAGTTTCCTGAAGCCTGACGGACTGAAATTCTTCCAAATGAAAATGGGGAAACCTGGGTGCCCTTTAATGATGACTAAAGACTAAGCTGAATCCCAAGAGGAAAAAGTTTTCCCTTTGTCCTTGACTGCTATCTTTTGGTAGATGACTAAAACCTTCCAGCAATGAAACTTACCTTCTCATTTGGAATAGTAGTATCTTGACCATGGCATGTTCAGTTTTGTCATCCTTATTTGACTTGCAAGTGGTTCTGGTTTTAAAAAAATGTATTATGCCAAAAAAAGTCGTGAAAAAGTACAACCATTGTGGCTTTTTGGCTTTTTTTTAAATGGTATTTGTTGAGCAGTTACTATGTGCCGGTCACTGAACTAAGTACAGGGTAGGTACAAGCTTATCAGATTTGACATAGTTCCCGTCCCACATGGGGCTCACAGTCTTAATCCCCACTTTACAGATGAGGTAACTGAGGCACAGTAAAGTGAAGTGCAGTGACTTGCCCAAGGTCACACAGCAGACAAGTGGCAGAGCCAATATTAGGAACCGGGTCCTTCTGACTCTTAGACCTGTGCTGTATCCACTAGGCCATGCTGCTCCTACTGTTTTCTCCTGAATGGGATGGAAAGATAAGCATCTGTCATTTAAATATTGAACCAAGTTTCAGAATTCAAATTAAAATAATTGTGGATAAGAACCATCCCTTTTACACTCCTGAACCTTTCATTCATTCTATCATTGAATCACTCATTGGTATTTATTGAGGGTTTCTGTGCGCAAAGCTTGTGAAAGTGCAATATGACAACAGCGACAATCCCTGCCCACATCGAGCTCACAGTCTAGGGGGTAGGAGACAGACATCAGTATAAATAAATAAAATTACAGATATATACTTAAGTGCTGTGGGCCTGAGGAAGGGATAAGAACCATCCCTTTTACACTCCTGAACCTTTCATTCATTCTATCATTGAATCACTCATTGGTATTTATTGAGGGTTTCTGTGCGCAAAGCTTGTGAAAGTACAATATGACAATAAACAACAACAATCCCTGCTCACATCGAGCTCACAGTCTAGAGGGTAGGAGACAGACATCAGTATAAATAAATAAAATTACAGGTATATACTTCAGTGCTGTGGGCCTGAGGAAGGGATAAGAACCATCCCTTTTACACTCCTGAACCTTTCATTCATTCTATCATTGAATCACTCATTGGTATTTATTGAGGGTTTCTGTGCGCAAAGCTTGTGAAAGTACAATGTGACAATAAACAACAACAATCCCTGCCCACATCGAGCTCACAGTCTGGAGGGTAGGAGACAGACATCAGTATAAATAAATAAAATTACAGGTATATACTTCAGTGCTGTGGGCCTGAGGAAGGGATAAGAACCATCCCTTTTACACTCCTGAACCTTTCATTCATTCTATCATTGAATCACTCATTGGCATTTATTGAGGGTTTCTGTGCACAAAGCCTGTGAAAGTGCAATATGACAATAAACAGCGACAGTCCCTGCCCACATCAAGCTCACAGTCTAGAGGGTAGGAGACAGACATCAGTATAAATAAATAAAATTACAGATATATACTTAAGTGCTGTGGGCCCGAGGAAGGGATAAGAACCATCCCTTTTACACTCCTGAACCTTTCATTCATTCTATCATTGAATCACTCATTGGTATTTATTGAGGGTTTCTGTGCGCAAAGCTTGTGAAAGTACAATAGGACAATAAACAACGACAATCCCTGCCCACATCGAGCTCACAGTCTAGAGGGTAGGAGACAGACATCAGTATAAATAAATAAAATTGCAGGTATATACGTAAGTGCTGTGGGCCTGGTAGTGGGAGGTGGGGGAGAGCAAAGAGAGCAAGTCAGGGTGACACAGAAGGGAGTGGGAGATGAGGAAAAGTGGAATTTATTCTGGGAAGTCCTCTAGAGGAGTTGTGCCTCCAGTAAGGCTTTGAATGAGGGGAGAGTAATTGTCTGCCGGATTTGAGGAGGGAGGGCATTCCAGGCTAGAGGTGGGATGTGGGCCAGGGTTTGGTGACGAGACAGGTGAGATCGGGGCCCAGTGAGAAAGTTAACAGAAGAGGAGCGAAGTGCTTAGGAGAGTACAGTACAGCAGAGTTAATAGACACGTTTCCTGCCCACAGTGAGCTTACCGTCTAGAGGATATTTCCTTGCCCACTATTGCTTTGTAAGTGAACTGACGGTAGCCATGGTGGGGATCGTGTTGCTTTCTCCAGGTGAGCATTACCGATTACGTGGTGTTCGACCAGTGCAGCCTGTTCCAGACGATAATCCACGCCACCCACACGGTAGCAACAGCAGCCCAAGCTCCGGTGGAGAAGGTGGCCGACAGACTCCGAATGGCCTTTTGGTCCCAGCAGCTTCAGTGTCAGCCAAGCCTCCTGGGTGTCAACAACAGTGGGGTTTGGATCTCATCCGGCAAGAACGAGTTCCATGTTTCTAAAGGAAGCCTAATAGGTGAGTGGCCGACGTGTGTTACTCCAGGGCAGTTTTAATGGATGTTCTGCGTGGGGGAACGAAACGGGGAGAGGGAGAAGTTACCTGTGGAAAAGAAGCTTCAAAGATTTGTTTCGATGCCCAAGTGCACTGTCTGATCTTCATTCATTCGGTCATATTTATTCAACGCTTACTGTGTACAGAGCACTGTACTAAGCGCTTGGAAAGTACAATATAGCAAATAAAGGGAGACAATCCCTGCCCATAACAGGCTCAATTAGATTATTACTGCTCTGAGCAACAGTGGCTTGAATTTGTATGGCATTACTAATGGCCAGTGGGTCGTGGATGATGGATTCTTGCAGGGAAAAGTCAAGGGTGTTAAAATAGAAGGTCCAGCTCTAATCACGGCTCTGGATAGGGTGGGCATCCGTGACGCTCTTCATCTAGCCACCATTTAATGCTGCTGCCAGTAACTGAGTATTAGATCGACAGACCATTGGTCTTAGGTTCTTGAGTTTGAATGTGAAGAGTCTTTTGGTTATGTCTGCACAACACAAATAAAATAGATGATTGAGCCGTTTTCCAGTTGCTTGTATTTCATGTTCCTGATGCCAGTGGATCTTTTGAGCCCCAAAGTAGAATTGTTCGTCAGCAGCATCAGTAGTATTTTTTAAGCACCCACTGTGTACAGAACACTGGACTAAGCACTTAGGAAGGCATAAAAGAGTTAGTAGATATGATCCCGACCCTCAAGGAGCTCTCAATCTAGTGGGGGGAAGCAGACGCTGCAATAATTTACAAAGAGGAGGAAGGAGGGACAGGGTCGAAATATGGGATCTAAGTAAAAATCTAAATGATTCATAGTTTAACTTAAAAAATTGGGTGGGGAGTGGGGGGGTGGTCAGTTTTGCCAGAGATAGTCTGCCCAGTAATCAGTTGACCTTTTCATTCTTTTCAGGAACATACTGGAATAATGTTGTTCCTCGTGGTACTGCTTCTGCCACAAAATGGGCTTTCGTCTTAGCTTCAGCTGCGCCTACTAAAGAAGGTTGGTGAATCCTTGTTGGGCGAGAAAACGATGGCACAAGTTGGCAGCAGAATGGAGTCAGATCCACCTGTTAAGTGCTTGAGGCCTGTTTGACATGCATGTTGGGTCTCGCTGAGCAGACCAGCCAGACTTGGAAACAGGCTGGACAGTTCTGCGCCTTACGTTACTGGCAGTCAGCCAGGCCAAGGATGAGATGCTGCCCCTTGTTAAGCTCCCTTGGCTGGCCCCTCAAGTGGCTTGGCTAGGGTTTTTTAAAATTATTATTTAAATAGTAATTAATAATAATAATAATGACATTTATTAAGTGCTTACTATGTGCAAAGCACTGTTCTAAGCGCTGGGGAGGTTACAAGGTGATCAGGTTGTCCCACCGGGGGCTCACAGTCTTAACCCCATTTTACAGATGAGGGAACTGAGGCCCAGAGAAGTTAAGTGACTTGCCCAAAGTCACACAGCTGACAAGTGGCAGAGCCGGGATTTGAACCCGTGACCTCTGACTCCAAAGCCCATGCTCTTTTCACTGAGCCTCTTTGCCAGGTACTGTAATAATGATAATCATGGTATTTAAGTGCTTACTATGTGCCAGGCACTGTACTAAGAGCCGAGTCCTGGGGTAGATACAAGCTAAGCCACGTCCCGCATTGGACTCACAGTATCAGTCTCCATTTTACAGATGAGGTAATTGAGGCACAGAGAAGTCCGGTGACTTGCCCAAGGTCACACAGAGGCAAGTGGCAAAACTGGGGTTAGAAACCAGGTCCTTCTGATTTTCAGGCCCATGCTCTATCCACTCGGTCACATTGCTTCTCATGGTTGTGGAAAAAAAAAGTCAGGGACGAAGGAAGCCCAAACTGGTTGAGAGCTAGTGCCGTTGGTTGGCAGGATGTAATAATAATAATAATGATGGCATTTGTTAAGCGCTTACTATGTGCAAAGCACTGTTCTAAGCGCGGATGTAGGTGCAGGGAGAATTGGAATATAGAAAGTAGTGAGGGGATACTTCTTTTGTTTTACTGTGGATGAAAAGGTAATCCTAAACAGGCTGAATAATGAATTTTCCTCAGGCAGCAAAGCTCCGCTTCAGGGCTGTCCAAATCATGACGAAGGCTTTAAAGTTACAGTAAGATAATACTGTCTTTTCAGCCCACGTCGTATCCTTTTTTCAGAAGCATTTCTGGTGCCCCGTTTTACTAGCTGGTGAGCATGTTTCCTTCTGTCGTGTTGCTGCAAACTGGCTTCTCATCTGGGCCACCCCAGCCTGTCTTTCAATATGTGGCAGCACAATGAGATTTAGAAGGAAGGTTGCAAGAACCCAGTTTCCTGGCTCCCGACCACCCCCCCCCCCCCCCCCCCCCCCCGCCCCCAGCACTATTCCCAAAGTCAGGTTACTCCTCCAAAATCGGGGCAAAGGGCAAAAGCGATTGTTTCCTCCTGCATCTAGGGTGAATGAATCTGTTGTGAAGAGTGGCTTAACAATGGGCCCGGGTCCTTTTCCCACAGGAAGCTTTCTGTGGCTGTGCCAGAGCAGCAAGGATCTCTTCTGCATAAGTGACCAGAATCCACAATTCCGGCCATCGACCGTGCAGCTCCCCCCCGACGTGGAAATGGTGGCTTATTCTGCCTGCCAAGACGCGATCTGGGGCTTAGATAGCCTGGGGCAGGTTTTCATCAGAACCCTCTCGAAAAGCTGCCCAACGGGGATGCACTGGACGAGACTGGATCTCTCCCAGCTAGGTACGACCTCTTCATTTTTCTCGGTTCCAGCTTTGTAGAGTTGTTTATATCCTCAGTTTTACCTTAATCGCCACAAAGCAGCGTATTGTAGTGGATAGAGCGGAGCACGGGCGTCAGAAGATCTGGGTTCTAATCCCAGCTCCACTGCATGTCTGCTGTGTGACTTGGGACGAGTCCAATCATTCATTCATTCATTCATTCATTCAATCATATTTATTGAGTGCTTACTTTGTGCAGAGCACTGTACTAAGCACTTGGGAAGTACAAGTCGGCAATATATAGAGACAGTCCCTACCCAATAACGGGCTCACAGTCTAGAAGGGGGAGACAGACAACAAAGCAAAACATGTAGACCGGTGTCAAAATCGTCAGAACAAACAGAATTAAAGCTGTATGCTCTGGGACTCAGTTTCCTCGTCTGTAAAATGGGGATTCAATACCTGACCTCTCTGTTACTTAGACTGTGAGCCCCATGTGGGATGGAGGGCTGTGTCCGACCCGATTAACTTCTGTCTATCCCAGCGTTTATGATGGTGGTTGATACATAGTAAGCACTTAAATAGTATTACTGATCATCATAATATGAGAGAGGAAAATGTACTTTTAGATTTCTAAAATTGTATAAGTTTATATTTTACCCTCAGATATTTGCCTTGTCTTGTAGCCTTTAATTTTGTTTCCCACTGAGTCCATCTAAATCCCCTGCAGGAGTTTGTAAAAATTATTGTTGTTCTCCCCTTGTGTCACTTTGTTTTGAACTTCCCTAGTGCTTAGGGCAGAGCATCACACCAAATGGGTCCTCACAGTAAATATTACTATTACGGGAAGCAGCATGGCCTGGGGAAAGAGCCCAGGCCTGGAGTCAGAGGACCTAGGTTCTAATTTCGGCCACTTATTTGCTGGGTGACCACGGGCAAGTCACTTAACTTTGGTGTACCTCAGTTCCCTGATCTGTGGAATGGGGATTCAGTGCCTGCACTTAGACTGTGAGCCCCGTGTGGGACCTGATTGTCCTGTATCTGCCCTAGCTCTTGGCACGGTGCTTGACGCACAGTAAGCTCTTAACATATTAGAATTGTTGTTATTCTCTAGTCTGTAAGCTCCTTGTGGGTGGGGAATGTGTCACCAACTCTGCTATAGCGTCCTCTCCCGAGCGCTTAGTACAGTGCTCTGCACACAGCAGGCACTCAGTAAATACGACTGATCGATTGATAGTTTTTACAGACTAAACAGAAATGTATTAGGGGATTACGTACTAATCCAGGAAGTGGCATGTTGGCTTGGTAGCCAGTACTCCTGCCTCCGAGCACAGGAAGTGGTTTTGGAGTACGAAGAGTAAAATAAACGTTATCAGCACTGACCGGGCCCCTCCAACATGCATGGGAAGATAGAGGGGAAGTCAGAGACCAAATCCCAGCCCTCAAGGAGCTTATGATCTAATAGATACGATGAAAGAATCCCTCACCCCTTTGTGAACACAATAAGTACAACAGTGTCATTCCACAAAGAGAGACTAACCCGTTTCAGTAGGTAAATCTTACTTTTTTGAACTCTTTAAAACAGGATTTTCATCTGTGTAAGATGTCCCACCTAAGGGCAAGATGCATTAGCTCTGCAATGTTGGAAAAACTGTTTGGCGTGATGTTAGATTTCAATTTTCCAGGCAGTAGAGTCTTAATCATGCTATAGCTCTCAGACTTTGTCAACAAAGAGACTCTCTGGTAGCTGTAAGCTCCTTGAGGGCAGGGGTCATGTCTATGTACTCAGTTGTCTTGTCCTCCCCCATTCGCTTAGTACAGTGCTTTGCACATAGTAAGCGCTTAACAAATACCATTATCATTATCATTGTTACAGTGCTCTGTTCAGAGCAAGCTCTCAATAAATGCCATTGATTATTAGGCAAAGTTGGGCTTGGTGAGAAGTGATAGTTTGGGTAGAGCTGGAGAGAAATCGGTCCATTTGGCTTGGACAGCTGAGGCTGTCTTGTAGTGCTCTGGTGATGGCCACATTAATCATTCATCTTGAAAGACGGCATTTAAAATGCCTGGCAGACTGACCTGAGATTTTTGCAACTGGTAATAGTATTTCATTGTGGGCAGGGAACGTGTCTAACCAGCTCTGTTGTATTGTCCTCTCCCAAGTGCGTAGTGCAATGCTTTGTCTACAGTAAGCACTCAGTAAATACGATTGGTATTTGTTGAGTGTCCACTCGGAGCAATGCACTGTACTAAGGTCTCGGGAAGTACAGAACCGAAGAAGGGACACTTTCCCTGACCACAGGGACCTTACACTCCATTTGGGGAGTCAAACATAAAAGTATTAGCAGGTAATCAGAGTAATTAAATATACAGTGAAATAGTGGGTTTGTATGAGCTGGGAGCTTATCCGGGGAAGACTTGTTGGATGAGGTGGGAAGTTAGGAGGGCATTGAGTGTGGGGAGAGCTGTGGCGTGTTGGATTTGGGGAGCAGGGGGGATTCCACGGTTGGGAAATGGCACGGGCAAGGGGACAAAGGTAGGAGAGGTAAAAGCAAGGTAAATTTAGAGGTACAATAAGAGGCTGAGCCAGGGAGTAGCAAGTGGAGCGAAAAGATATATAAAATGAGGACAAGTTGGTTGAGAGTCTTCAGACTCATTCAACTAAACCTCATTGCTTAGCTTAGAGGTTAAGTGGGGGACAGTCTTATTAGACTCTACTGTTGCTAGAGTGAACTGAGCATCATGTTTTGAGAGTGAGGTTACAGATGTAATTGCTGGGTTTTTTAAATGGTATTTGATAAGTGTGTCAGACACTTTTAAGCACTAGAGTAGATTCAAGTGAGTTAAGTTGGACACAGTCCCTGTCCCTCATGGAGCTCACAGTTTAAATAGGAGGGAGAACAGTAGAACTAAGGTATGGAGTAGTGGCTTGCCCAAGGCCACACAGCAAGTATTTGGGAGAACCAGCATTAGAATAATAATAATGACAGTAATTATGTTACTTGTTAAACGCTGGCTGGGTGCCAAGCACCGTCCTAAGCACTGGGGTAGAAACAAGTTAATCAGGTTGGACACAATCCCTGTCCCTCACGGGGCTCACACTCTTAACCCCCATTTTACAGATGGCATAACTGAGGCCCAAAGAGGTGAAGGGACTTGCCCAGGGTCACACAGCTGACAAGTGGCAGAGCCGAGATTAAAATACAGGTCCTTCTGACGCCCAGGCCTGGGCTCTATACACATCCTAGCTCTTTCCACTAGGCCACCCTCTTTCTCTGTTGAACTAGATAATCAGTTAACAAACAAATTCAGTGCAAGAGTATCAGATTTAAAGGGGAGTTACCTATTTCCTGAATAAGTGGTCCTGAAAAAATGCCTTATTTTATACAAATCCTTTTTTTAAAAAAATTGAACTCAAACAAGGAAGAAATATATTATGGTTGGTCTGATGTCGTTAGGTTGGAACTTGTGACTGTGCCAGCTACGGTTTAGGAGCGAGCCCCCAAGCTATCTGCATTGGGTTTCCCGAGTTGATCTCAAGTTTTTCTGCTGTGCCTCATATGCCAGTGTGGTGGTCTGGGTCTAATGTTAAAGTTGTTGAGGGACCCCATTTTGATTTCTGACTACTAGCAAGCTAAATTCCCCAACTCCACCCAAAATCTCAAAATCTGAGACAACTAGGGTGTTCTGTGTTTTGAGGAGACCGATTCCACTCTGCCTGAAATTTTGTTCTTCAACCTTCTTGAAAGGGCTACGTGGAGGGATTAACATTTCATAACGTTCATGAAGTGGTAGGTATTCGGGTCCACAGATAAATATAGCTGTATAAGAGTGTGGAAAAAGAACCCGTTCCTTGCCTTCTAGGAGCCTATGGTCTAATAATCATGACATTTCAATGCTTACTTTGTGCCAAGTACTATATTAAGCGCTGAAGTAGGTACAGTATCAGCAGTCCCTGTCCCAAATGGACTCACAGTCTAAATAGGAGGGAGAAGCCCCATTTGACAGATGAGGAAATAGACCCGCTCAAGGTCATACAGCAGACAAGAGCTGGGACTAGAACTCTGGTCTTCTGAACATCCAGGCCCGTGTTCTGTCCACTCGGCCACGCTGATTCTACTACAGATTTCAGTGCCATATAAAATGCAACTGCCATCCTGTCTTGCAGCTATCCTATAAGTAGCAAGAGGAATCCCCTGCCAGAGCCAGCCCTTTGACCACTTCAGTATTTGCATTATCTACTGTACAGGAAAAGCAAGTGTCAGGTTTCTGGGTAATCCCTGCACTTGGAAGACCTCAACTCTGAAAGGAAAAGACTGAAAAATGCAAAGATGGTGAAATCATCATCATCATCATCAATCGTATTTATTGAGCGCTTACTGTGTGCAGAGCACTGTACTAAGCGCTTGGGAAGTACAAGTTGGCAACATCTAGAGACAGTCCCTACCCAACAGTGTGCTCACAGTCAAAAAGGAGAAGACAGAGAACGTTGGAGAAATGGAAAGAGTAGAAGAAAGCAGGAGGATGGGAAGAGCTTCCTGGGTCTACCCTCCTATCTCAAAAGGCATAGTGCCCTAGGAATAAGATTCCCCAGAAACCACTTTTCATCCAGACCTGGTGCGGGGGGTGAGAGGGGAAAACCTCAACTACCCTGGGTTGCAGAGTTGCCAACCATCTGTAAATTCCCAGATAGCCCATAAAAATAACCTGCGTGGTCTAATGGAAAGAGATGGGCCTAGAAGTGAGAGGACTGGGTTCTCATCCCTGCTCTGCCACTTGCCTGCCGTGTGACCTGGCACAAGTCACTTAACTTCTCTGTGCCTCAGTTTCCTCAACTGTAAACTGGGGATTAAATACCCATTCTCCCTCCCTACACACTCTTAGACTATGAGCCCCATGTGGGATTATAATGTATCTCCCCCAGCCCTTAATAAATGCTTAACAAATATTATTATTGGTAAAAACATTGGTAAGTCATAGTAATAATAATAATAATGGCATTTATTAGGCACTTACTATATGCAAAGCACTGTTTTAAGTGCTGGGGAGGTTACAAGGCGATCAGGTTGTCCCATGGGGGGCTCACAGTCTTCACTCCCATTTTACAGATGAGGCACAGAGAAGTGAAGTGACTTGCCCAAAGTCACACAGCTGACAGTTGGCGGAGCCGGGATTTGAACCCATGACCTCTGACTCCAAAGCCCGGGCTCTTTCCACTGAGCCATGCTGCTTCTATGGCCATGGCCACTGCTGCTTCACCTCCCTCTCGATTTATATACAGATAAGTGTATATGTTTAATGATATTTGTTAAAGGGGCTCACAGTCTTAATTCCCATTGTACAGATGAGGGTACTGAGGCAAGTTCGGGGACTTGTCCAAGGCCACACTGCAGTCAAGTGGCCGAGCCGACATTGGAACCCAGGTCCTTCCGACTTCCAGGGCTGTGCTGTACCCAGTAGGCCGCTCCGCTTCTCATTTTTAACCCAGCAGGTGCCTGGGAGCCGGGCTCGGGCCAGGACTCTGTTCTGCCTGACTGACGCTGTGGGGCAGAACATGGGTAGGGACTGTCTCTATGTGTTGCCAATTTGTACTTCCCAAGCGCTTAGTACAGTGCTCTGCACGTAGTATGCGCTCAATAAATACGATTGATTGATTGATTGATTGGACTGTGGGGATCTAGATTCAAATTACTGGGGTGTGGAAGGAGAGAGGGAAAATCAACCTCACCTGTTTCTCCATATACCCGCTCCTTGAATGCCTGGATCCTGTTTCCAGGTTTAGGTCAGTGGTTCCATTTCATTGGCTTTTCCCAACCTAGCCGTCTCAGGGGGACAGATCAACCTGAGTGACTTCCACCTTTCTCTCCTTTCTGATGGTTCCCAGCTTGTCCCACCCATGTCCTTCGGGAGCGGCCCCTTTTCCCACAGGGGCACCGACCCCAGATCAAGGCCTGAGCTGGAAGGGGATGTCTCCCCTCCGCTCCTCTTCCTTGTATCTATCTATATCTATTCTATTTATTTTATTTTGCTAATATGTTTTGTTTTGTTCTCTGTCTCCCCCTTCTAGACTGTAAGCCCACTGTTGGGTAAGGACCAGCTCTATACGTTGCCAACTTGTACTTCCCAAGCGCTTAGTACAATGCTCTGCACACAGTAAGCGCTCAATAAATACAATTGATTGATTGTGTTCCGTTTGTAAAACTTTTCCTCGGCAACTCGTGACCCGGCTGAGATGGAACTGTGCTTGGCACCCCTCCCGCAGGGCATGTTTGCTTTCCGTTCCTTTCGCTTGTATTCCTCCCACCATCATGTACACTAACGCACACACAATCTCAGGGAATACAAACCCCTCCCCTGCACACGCTCTCACAATCGATCTCCCCTTGATATTTCCCCTTTGAGGAAGGGCTGCCAATAGAAGTGGCTACCTCGGAAAGTGCTGAGTTGGGATATTTCCGATCTCTGTGGGAGACCTTGTGGGAAGATCCATTGAGCCAGCTTATCTTTTATTATGGTGTTTGTTCAATGCTTATTGTCTGTCAAACACTGTTTTAAGAGCGGGGGTAGATGCAATTAGGTGGACACAACTCCCAAGTTCTCCCCCACCCACCTGTTCTACTTGCTCACCTGCTTCTACTCTCTGTCTGCTTCCTCCAACCACTCAAGAGGGCTGCTCTTGGATCCTACCTCACCCAAGAAGCGCTTAGTACAGTGCTGTGCACACAGTAAGCGCTCAATAAATGTGATCGATGAAGAAGTGCTCAAAGAGAGCTGGGTGGGGAGGCCCACAGGTCCCTGACTGTTCCTGGAAGTAGGTCAGAAGCCCTTAGGGGCCTTTGGTATGATTATAGGGTGTCCTGTGTAGTGGAAGACGCAGACCGGGTTTTAGTGGGGTTCACTCTCTCGATCACCCTAAGTCAGTCGGCTCCTTTCGGTTTTGAACACGCTCAATTATTCTTATCTAGCAGACCCTACGGCTTATGCTGTGCTACCAATAATGCTGACCGAGCAGTCCCCTCCATCGCCGCAGTTTTATGCCTTTTGGATTTTAACTCTTTGTACAGAAGCAGTAAAATTCAGTGTTGCTGGAACACTCTGTAGGAGAGCACGTGCCTCTGACCATCATTTGATTTTCTCTTTTTGGATTTTGATTCAGTTTTTGCCACCGTAGACATCAGAAGTGCGTCTGGGACATCTGTTTTTTATAGTCTGATCTCAGGGATGTAAGCTTGCTGTGGACGGGGAAGGTGTCTGCCAACTCTGCTGTATCATTTTCTCCCAAGTGCTTAGCACAGTAAGCACACAGTAAGCACCCAATAAATACCACTGATGATGATGACAATGAGAGGTTTGTGAGGCCCAATGTAGTTTATGTGTAGTGTAGGCTTGGGACTAGTAGCATCAGGTGGAGATTTAATTTCCCGCCTGTGATCATCAATTGTATTTATTGAGCGCTTACTATGTGCAGAGCACTGATGATGATAATGAGAGGTTTGTGAGGCCCAACATAGTTTATGTGTATTGTAGGCTTGGGACTAGGATCAGCACCAGGTGGAGATTTAATTTCCTGCCTCTCTATAATAATAATAATAATAATAATAATAATAATAATAATAATTGGCATTTGTTAAGTGCTTACTATGTGCAAAGCACTGTTCTAAGCGCTGGGGAGGATACAGGGTGATCAGGTTGCCCCACGTGGGGTTCACAGTCTTCATCCCCATTTTACAGATGAGGTAACTGAGGCTCAGAGAAGTTAAGTGACTTGCCCAAGATCACACAGCAGACATGTGGTGGAGCCGGGATTCGAACCCATGACCTCTGACTCCAGAGCTCAGGCTCTTTCCACTGAGCCATGCTGCTTCTCTAGATAGAAGCTGGACAGCCTGTGGGGAGGCTGGGCTGATAAAAGGAACAAAACCCTAAGTCTTTCATAAAATCGTACTTGCTGCAAGGTGGAGATTCACTGGAAAGGAAAGCCTTGGAGGAGAGCCATTCTGCTGCTAAAGAATTTATGAAAGTCTGGGAAACGTTTAAAGTACTGGCTCAATTAGCTGGAATGCCGTATTGGTATTGATTAAAACAATAACATGAAAACATTGCAAGGCATTGGGTACATTTTCAAAGAGTCCAGTTGCCAAAGTAATTTCATTTTAGCCAGCGACTCTCCTTAAAGTTGATTGTGGATACTTGAGCCTTCTCAAAAAGATGTAAAAATCAAGCGACTTAAAAATAGATACAAATGGGTACAATTAAAACATCATAAACTCTGGATTAAAATGCAACCTGAAAAAGCATTGTTAAGTGCAATTTCCCCTCCAGCTAGTGGAAACGTCATGTTTCTGCTACGACACTCTGTCGTGGATAGCATTCTCCTTTTTACTTGCAGGCAACCTTGCAGGGAAGTGCTCAGATCCCAGAGGGGCTAGGATGCCTGATTGTTAATTGTTTCTCTTCTGGTTTGAGGGAAAAAATAGCATACGCCCGGATGCTTGTAAATAGTATCAAGAAGTCCTGAGTAGGTGATATGCGATGCCATGTTTGACTGCGTGAATACGTATTAGGGTCAAAATGTTTTAACAGCTGGGACATCATGTGACAAGACCTTTGCTGTCAGACCTCCTTGGTGGTGCAGGTTTCAAAGGGACCTTAAATTGTTCGGAGACTTTAGCGAAATGTCAAACTGGGAACTTACTTAAGAGCTTCTGGATTTATTCCCTCCTCCCCACCCCCTGAATATTACTTAGAGTTGTAAATTAATAGACATAACTTTCCTCTGCTTTCTTTATATTTATATATATTATATTTCTTTATATTTATGCCAATAACATTTTGATATTCCGGGGAAGAAAGAAATCTTAAATTCAGTCAGTCGAATTGAGCACCTACTGGGTGCAGAGCACTGTAGTAAGCGCTCGGGAGAGTGCAGTATAATGATAAACATATTCTCTCTACCTACAACAAGCTTAAAGTCTAATGACTTGTCATTAGAATTAAATTTAGAAAATTCTGAAATTAAAGGAAAGCTTTTTAACAGTGGTCTCCTCTGTCCATGGACTGATTTTTGGAATTTTTGAACAGATTTGCCGAAAGTTTTGTGTGGGCTGAGAAGAGGCATCAAAGATAGGGTGTCTTCTTTTCTCTTGCAGAGAGATGCTTGTATAGTTTCATTCCAATGCAAATGAATACTGTTTAACATTTATATGTGGTCTAGTGAGAAGAGCATGAGCCAAGGTGTCAGGAGATAATAATAAAAATTAAATAATTATTAAAAATAATTATTAAAAATAATTATTAAAATATATTTAATTTTAAATAATCATTTAAATATTTATTCATTTAATTAAATTTAATTATTTAATTAAATAATTATTTAAATAATTAAAAATAATAATTATGATACTTGTTAAAGTGCTTACTATGTACCAAGCCCTGTTCTAAGGTCTGGGATAGATAAAAGTTAATCAGTTTGGACCCAGTCCCTGTCCCACGTAGGGCTCACACTCTTAATCCCCATTTCACAGATGAGGGAACTGAGGCCCAGAGAAATGACTTTCCCAAGGTCACACAGCAGACATGCGGTGGAGCCAGGATTAGAACCCAGGTCCTTCCAACTCCCAGACCCGTGCTCTGCCCCCTAAGCTACACAGCTTCTCAGTGTAATCTAATTCTGACTCCGCCACTTGCCTGCTTTGTGACCTTGGGCAAGTCACTTAATTGCTCTGTGCCTCAGTTTCCTCATCTATAAAATGGGGATAAAATGCCTGTTCTCCCGCCATCTGTTACTGAAAGCCCATTGTAGAACAAGGCTTGTGTCCAATCTGATTGAATTTTAGCTTCACCTGTGCTTAGTACAGTGCTTGACACATACTGCTTAACAAAGTCAGTCGATGACATTCATTCAGTGGTATTTTTTGAGTGCTTACTGTGCTCAGAGCACTGTACTGACCACTTGAGAGAGCACAGTGTAACAGAGTTGGAAGACACATTTCTTGCCCATAAGGAGTTTGCAAGTCTAGAAAGGGTCAATACAAATACATTCCACAATTATCATTATTATTATTATTATTATATTACTACCACTACTACTAATAATAAAATAATGAATATCGTACATATGTATATGATCTTTGCACTTAGAGCAGTTAACAGAGGAGAAATTAATAAGTTTTTGCTTTTGAATGACACACTTAAAATACTAATGTTAGAAGAAACGGGCGAGTGAGATACAGTAGTATAGGTAGGCCGTATTTATTTTTTATGCTGCATTGTGGGGTATAAAAGTTGAATATTGTAGAAACCATGTTATTACCTACAGATGAAGCCTTTTTTTTTCCCCCTCAGAACATCTGGAATTACAGTTGAAATGTTTGGTATTTGTAGTTGCTAAATGGAGAGAAGATAAAATGAAGAGCTATCCCATTGCCCTTTTTCACGTGTTTACTTCATAGTAAAGAAATACAAGTTGTCTCAGAAGATGCAATCTGAAGGCAGAGCATCTTGTTTACTTCATATTAAATGAATCCAACTTGTATCGAAGTATTCAATCTGAAGGCAAAGCATCTTGTTTACTTCATATCAAGTACGTGCAGCTTGTATCGAAGTATTCAAGCTGAAGGCAGAACATCTTGTCAGAATGACACATGGCTGTAGCGCAGGAGTGATCAACCTTGAAATGCTGACCTGACTGTTCTATTGAAAACCTCTGGGATTTGCTGGGAACTCTGGAATGTTGCTTCGCCTCTCCTGATGTGTATTTTTAGACTTAACATTAGGATTCTGGAAGTGCGATCGAGCAGTTGAGTCTAGGCCGTCTTAAACAACCCCAGGCCCAAGATAAACGTTGCCAAAAAATAAGTTGTTTTATGTTTGAGGTACGCTGCCTCCTTCCGAAGGGACTAAGTTCATTTCACTTAGCAATATTTATTTGAATAGCCAACACTGGAAGTCTGGTTATTTTATTCAGACTCCGTTAAACTGTAAACAAAGCAAAGCAAGCCAACTGTAAAATGGGGATACTAGTTCTCCCTCCTACTTAGACTGTGAGCCCCGTGCAGGCCAAGGACTGTGTCCAACCAAATTAACTTGTACCTACCCCAGTGCTTAGAATAGTGTTTGACACGTAGTAACCACTTAACAAATACCATAATGGGGAAAAAAAAACCAGGGAAGAAAACAATTAGTAAATGTCAGTGAAAGAGAAATTATGTTTAGAGGTTGGAGGGGGTTTGTCTCCATAAGGCACACACGTGGTAGCAGTACATTGAGCCCCATGCAGGCCAAGGACTGTGTCCAACCAAATTAACTTGTACCTACCCCAGTGCTTAGAATAGTGTTTGACACGTAGTAACCACTTAACAAATACCATAATGGGGAAAAAAAAAAACCAGGGAGGAAAACAATTAGTAAATGTCAGTGAAAGAGAAATTATGTTTAGAGGTTGGAGGGGGTTTGTCTCCATAAGGCACACACGTGGTAGCAGTACGTTGATCTTTAGGCCGGTGGTGCTTTTGTAGTATTAATGTCATGCCTGTGTGCATGATAACTATGGTTCAAGTGCAAGAATCCAGAGGAGGGTGTTTGTGCAGGCTTGTCAGCTGTTAACACTCGGGACCGGCAACGAGCACAAAATATCCCAGGGCTGAGGTCGTTCCCTCGTGGATGCATATGTGCCAAGCTTGACCCGAAAGGGCAGAGTCACAAAACAGTGCTGCAGAGCAAAGAGCACTGAAATTTTGAACGGGACAAACTTTTTTTCCCATTTTTCAGCAGTTCAAAAAAAAAAAGGACAGTATTTGCTCTTCTAACCCTCTTTGAGAAGATGTGATTTAAAAAGACTTTACCTCCTTAAAAGGTTTTTCATTTCAAATGTAGTCCCTCTGAATTTGAGCAAAGTGGAATGTGCAATAAAAATGGGAAAAATCACTCAGTCAGGGGTAATGTATGGAGTGTTCACTGTGTGCAGAGTACTGTACTGAGTACTTGTTAGAGAACACTGTAACAGAGTTGGTAATCAAGTTCCCTGCCCACAAGGAACTTTCAGTCCGGAGAAAGCACGTTTTCATCATCAATCGTATTCATTGAGCGCTTACTGTGTGCAGAGCACTGTACTAAGCGCTTGGGAAGTACAAATTGGCAACCTATAGAGACAGTCCCTACCCAACAGTGGGGCTCACAGTCTAAAAGACTGCACGTTGTGTGCAGTTGTGGTGGTTTCTGTCACTTACATAATGCCCTATTAATCTTTGGTTCAAGGAATTATTGCCCCTAAAGTGATGCTAATATGAGGGTCATGAAGCTATTGCCTCTAGGGTGAAGCTAACCACTTACTTGGATGCTGGACACAGTTCCCTAAAGTAGAAGTACAGACATCTCCTACCAGCACCAGGCCAGTACAAAAGCATTTTCTACATATTATTTGGTATTTTCAGATGTGTTGCTATCCAGGCACCAAACAATTTAGCTTTATGACTGTCAGTCAGAAGCATTTACTAAGTGCTTACGGTGCACCAACACGAAGCTGGTGGGAGGAATACACACTATTATTTCAAACGTAGTGCTTATCCCTCAATAGGCTCCCACCCTAGAGAGGGTAAGGAATGGAGGGGAGAAAAAGTAACTGGTTTATAGCAAAACAAAATTTCAAAGCAGTAATAGAGAAGCAACATGGCTTAGTGGATAGAGCACAGGCTGGGAGTCAGAAGGACCTGGGTTCTAATCCTGGCTCTGCCACTTGTCTGCTGTTTGACCTCGGGCAAGTCACTTTAATTCTCTGTGCTCAGTTACCTCGTCTGTAAAATAGGGATGAAGGCTGTGGGACCTGGGCTTTGTCTAACCTGTTTACCTTGTGTCTACCCCAGTGCTTTGAACAGTGCTTGAGCAGCGTGGCTCAGTGGGAAGAGCCCGGGCTTTGGAGTCGGAGGTCATGGGTTCAAATCCCGGCTCCGCCAGCTGTCAGCTGTGTGACTTTGGGCAAGTCATTTAACTTCTCTGTGCCTCAGTTACCTCATCTGTAAAATGGGGATTAAAATTGTGAGCCCCCTGTGGGACAACCTGATCACCTTGTAACCTCCCCAGCACTTAGAACAGTGCTTTGCACATAGTAAGCACTTAACAAATGCCATCATTATTATTATAATTATTATAAGTACGTAATAAATATCATCATTATTAAGAGGTTCGCTGTTGTTGTTGTTCTCATCACTGTTCCAGTTCAGCGTGGCCTAGTGGCAAGAGCACGGCCATGGGAGTCAGAGGTCGTGGGTTCTAATCCTGGCTCCGCCAGCTGTCTGCTGTGTGACCTTGGGCAAGTCACTTCTCTGTGCCTCAGTTCCCTCATCTGTAAAATGGGGATTGAGACCGTGAGCCCCATGTGGGACATCCTGATTACCTTGTGTCTACCCCGGTGCTGAGAACAGTGCTCGGCACATAGGAAGCGCTTAACAAATGCCATCGTCATCATCCTGTCAAAATTTCAACAACCTCTCCAACATTTTAAATGTTTTGTTAATGTCCTCTCCCTTTGAACCCAAAACTTAGATGGAGGTGGGCCTCTGGGTAAGGTGGTGGTGGTGGTAGTAGTTGTAGAAATGGCATTTATTAAAGGCCTACCGTGTTTAGAGGACTGTACTAAGGGGAGGAAATACACAAATGGGAATTAGACACAGTCCCTGATGGGCTTCTTCCTGAAAGTTTGGTTTTCGTTTTCCCTGGGAGGCATGAAACAAAAACTCTTGTTTTTTTTTAACAAGAGGAAATTTTTGGGGCCTGGCCATATTAACAAGTGCCGTGTCTGTCGGTAGGAGCCATAAAACTGACGAGTTTGGCCTGTGGAAACCAGCACATCTGGGCCTGTGATTCGAACGGTGGCATCTACTTCCGAGTGGGCACCCAACCCCTCAACCCGAGCTTGATGCTTCCTGCGTGGATAACGATAGAGTCTCCAGTTCAGGTAAGAGGAGTGGGGCGAGGCGCAAACGTGCCGTTCAGAATGGATTTTTATTACTCTCCTCCTCAAATCCCTTCCCTCCCATTTTCACTCCAGTCCGGCCTTTGTTGCCGATGACTTTCGGACGTTCAGGGAGTCTCCCTCCATGGTGAAGAGAGGTGCAGCCCAGCTCCTTGTGGGGGGCAAATCCATTGTCGAGCCTTTCCCCAGATTTGTCAGTTCGTAAACTATCACAATGGCTGGGGGCAGTTTTTCTTGGGGTTTTGTGGTTTTTTTTGGTCCCACACTCCGCTCTCTCTGGGCAGTTTCACCCCCTTCTGAAAGGGTGAGGTGTCATGGACTCATTCATTGGTGCTTATCGACCTAATAGGCTTTGTTGCTGTGGTAAGTGTGTTGCCGAGTCAGACCTCACATTTTAAAATGTAGTTGGTGTTTGGTGACCTGCTAATCCTCATTTATGGAGGCACTTGGAGAACCTGTGCGTTGCTGTGTGCCAAGTTGCTATACAGCCAGCCTAACGTGAATCATCAGTACTGGAGCCAGGCTGGCCAGAGAAAATCCTGGAACTCGGAGGCGGGGGAAGCCAAGTGTCAGGCAATAAAATGCTTTTTGGAATGTTCATTCCGGATTCACACTTTTTCCAGGGTAATGTTCTCGCTGAGGAAAAGATTTTGCCTGGCTTTTTAAAAAAAAACCCAACAAAACCCCCCCCCACAAATGTTACTTTTTAAAAGTTCGAAATATTGAGGTCATATAGCCCATGATTACCTCGTTGTCTTCTGTGTGGCTGTGCCACATTGCTGTTTTCTTGGCAAACCTAACAGTGAGTCCTTTTGGAGCTGGGTACAGACGGGGCCCGGACCAGGGGCTCTGAATCGAGGAGGCCGGGTGGAACTGGCACAGAGTCAGGTTGTAGTTCACGTGTCTCCTGTGGGGATAGGATGGGGTGTGATGCCGCTGGCGTGTTCCACGTATGGTGGTACTAGTTTACACATAATAATAATAATAATAATAATGGCATTTATTAAGCGCTTACTATGTGCAAAGCACTGTTCTAAGCGCTGTACAGTGATCCCTAGGGTCACAGAGACAGCCGCTTGCAACACCCATCAGGGCAATTGTATGAGGAAGTAGTAGCCCACTTGTATTATAGTAATAATAATTACTAGACTGTGAGCCCACTGTTGGGTAGGGACTGTCTCTGTATGTTGCCAACTTGTACTTCCCAAGCGCTTAGTACAGTGCTCTGCACACAGTAAGCGCTCAATAAAAACGATTGATTGATGAATAATTGTGGTAGTTGGTAATCACTTACAACATGCCAATCTCTGTTCTAAGCGCTGGGGTAGATGCAAGGTAATGGAGTTGGACACAGTCCCTGTCCCATGTGGGATTCACAGTCTCAATCCTGATTTTACAGATGAGGTGAATGAGGCCCAGACGAGTGTAGCGACCTGCCCAAGGTCACACAGCAGGCAAGTGGCAGAACGGGTTAGAACCCAGGTCCTCTGACTCTGAGGCCTGTACTTGAGAAGCAGCATGGCTAAGAGAAGCAGCGTGGCTAAGAGAATCAATCAATCAATCATATTTATTGAGCGCTTACTGTGTGCAGAGCACTGTACTAAGTGCTTGGGAAGTACAAGTTGGCAACACATAGAGATAGTCCCTACCCAACAGTGGGCTCACAGCCTAGAAGAGAAGCAACGTGGCTCGGTGGAAAGAGCCCAGGCTTGGGACCCAGAAGTCGTGGGTTCTAATGCCGGCTCTGCCGCTTATCAGCTGTGTGACTTTGAGCAAGTCACTTCACTTCTCTGTGCCTCAGTGACCTCATCTGTAAAATGGGGATTAAGACTGTGAGCCCCACGTGGGACAACCTGATCACCTTGTATCCACCCCAGTGCTTAGAACAGTGCTTTGTTAACAAATGCCATCATTATTATTATTATTATTATTATTATTGTTACTTTATCCAATAGGCCACACTGCTTCCCTGAACTTGAAACTGGAAGACTGAGAAGAATATTTGCAAGCTGTTGAATTTTTTTTTAATGGTTTTTGTTAAGCATTTACTACATACCAGGCACTGTTCTAAGTGCTGGGGTGGATACAGGGTAATCAGGTTGTACACAGTTCATGTCCCACATGGGGCTCACTGACTTCACCCCCATTTTGCAGGTGAGGTAGCTGAATCAGAAGGACCGAGGTTCTAACACAGTAAGCGCTCAGTGAATACGATCGAACAATACCGCCTCTGCCTCTTGTCTGTTGTGTGACCTTGGTCAAGTCACTTCACTTCTCTGTGCCTCAGTTACCTCATCTGTTAAAAGGGGATGAAGACTTTGAGCCCCATGTGGGACAGGGACTGTGTCCCACCTGATTGCTTTGTATCTACCCCAGAGCTGGAATATAATAAGCACTTAACAAATACCATAAAAAAAAGACAGTAGTTGATTAAAGCAGCTATCTCAAGGCATAAGTCAGGGAAGGCCTCTTGGAGGAGATCTGTCTTTAATAAGGCTTTGAAGCAGGGGAGAGTAATTGTCTGCCAGCTAATGAGGAGGGAGGGCATTCCAGGCCAGAGGAAGGATGTGGGCAAGAGCTCAGTGGCGAGATAGATGAAATTGAGGTACAGTGAGAAGGTTACCATTAGAGCAGTGAAGTGGGTGCATTGGGTTGTAGTAGGAGAGTAGTGAGGTGAGGTACCTGTATATATGTATATATGTTTGTACATATTTATTACTCTATTTATTTATTTATTTATTTTACTTGTACATAGCTATTCTATTTATTTTGTTTTGTTAGTATGTTTGGTTTTGTTCTCTGTCTCCCCCTTTGAGACTGTGAGCCCACTGTTGGGTAGGGACCGTCTCTATTTGTTGCCAATTTGTACTGCCCAAGCGCTTAGTACAGTGCTCTGCACATAGTAAGCGCTCAATAAATACGATTGATGATGATGATGATGGTAGGAGTGGGCCAGGTGATTGAGCGTTTTAAAGCCAGTGGTGAGGAGTTTCCATTTGATGCGGAGGTGGATGGGCAACCACTGGAGGTTCTTGAGGATTGGGGTGATGTCCTGAACATCTTTGTAGAAAAATGATTTGGGCAGCAGAGAGAAGTGTGGACTGGAGTGGGGAGAGGCAGGAGGCTGGGAGGTCAGCAAGGAGGCTGATACAGTAATCAAGGCGGGATAGGGTAAGTGATTGGATTAAGTGGTATCAGTTTGGATGGAGAGGAAAGGGCGGATTTTAGCGATGTCGTGAAGGTGGAACCGATAGGATTGAATATGTGGGTTGAATGAGAGAGGAGTCAAGGATAATGCCAAGGGTACGGGCTTGAGAGACAGGAAGGAGGGTGGTGCTGCCTGCAGTAAGGGGAAAGTCAGGAGGAGTGGCACCTGTCTGAATAGGGACTTGGGATGACAGCACAGTAACTTCTGAGCCATTGAGAGAGAGAGTGGAGAAATCATCTAGGTTCAGAACTGCAAACTGTTGGACAAAATAGGAAGTGGGAGTGTAGCATTGGCAAATCTCTCCCTGCCTCAGGGCAGCCAACAGACTGAAACTAGCCCGTTCAGAATACAGTGCCTTCCAACCAATAGATCCTGGTTACAGGCTGATTTAGAGTGGCCCAAGAATACCTGTGTTTTTTCCCTTCAAGCAGTTCCTTTTGGTCAAGATTCGGCATGGAGTTTGTTATTTTCTGCTAGCCATAAGGAACATTTATGAGGTGTTCACTGCGTGCAGGATCTCACATTAGGTAGTGTGGAGTGTGGAGCATTGAGTAATAGGTGGGGAAGGGATGTATGTGTGTGTGTCTTTTCATTCACGTTCCTTTGGGAAAAGGCCAAAATGGTTCTAGGCTACCATAAGAGAGGGAAAGTAGCAGAGGAGAGCAGCAGTGTGTGAGTTTGGGAATGACCCTGGCTCTCCTGGACCCATTCCCCAACAGAAGGCTGCCGAGGTGCCTGTTGTGTTAATCTGTCAATCAATCAATGGTGTTTATTGAGTGCTTACTATGTGCAGAGGACTGTGCTAAGCGCTGGGGAGATTACACTACAATGGAATTAGCTGACATGTTCCCTAGTTTTCAATCTACTCATGGGCCAGTCTCCTTTCCTCTCACTTTCTATAAGTGAGTGGTGGAAGCAGCGTGGCATAGTGGAGAGAGAACAGGCCTGAGAGTCGGAAAGTCATGGGCTCTAATCCCAACTCCATCACTTGTCCACTGTGTGACCCTGGGCAAGTCACTCCTCTGTGCCTCAGTTACCTCGCCTGTCAAATGGGGATTGAGACTGTGAGCCCCACGTGGGACAGGGACTAGGTCCAACCCAATTTGTATCTACCCCAGTGCTTAGTACAGTACAGTTCCTGACACATAGTAAGTGCTTAAGAAGTACCATAATTATTATTAATCATTTATAAAGCATAATTCAAGACCCAGCTTCTTCGAGAAGGTTTTCCTCAGTTATCACTGCCCATCTCCCCCTTCTAGACTGTGAACCCAATGTTGGGTAGGGACCGTCTCTATATGTTGCCAGCTTGTACTTCCCAAGCGCTTAGTACAGTGCTTTGCACACAGTAAGCGCTCAATAAATATGATTGAATGAATGGATGAATGAATCCCTTCCTTCCCCTCAACTGCTCAGAGCCCATCGTCCCCTCCCTGAGGCAGCATGGCCAGGCTGGGGGCTTCCTTAGGAACTCCCGGCCTTTTGTTCAGCGGATACTCTGGCATTCTGCTCCGTAGCATCTGCATTTCCAAAAAGTCATAAATCTTATCCAAAGCAGCAAAACCGAGAGGCTTCTCCCCGGCTGGCGAGCGGGCAGAGCAGATGGGCAGAAGAAGTCAGCAAAACCAGCCGTTTAAAAGATGTCATGAAGGTTAAATGATATTTCCACGGACTAGCTGAAATGTTATGAGTAATCTATAGAGAGGGTGAAAATGGAGAACACTATTTTTCTGTTAGCAAGGCAGAATGTGATTCATCTTTCCCTTTTAAATTGGTTGTTAGAGAACGAGTTTGTTCTCCAGCAAATTTCCCTTGCAACAGTAGTGTGGCGGTGAATTCTGAATGCCCTAACCTCTTGGTTCCCAATTGAACGTGGCCCAGTTGCCAATGGATCTGCTTCTGTAGCCAGGGAAAAATTTGTTGATTATAGCTGACATCCACAGACACCCCCTCTACCCACTTCTGCCCAACTGGCTGAATGAGAATCTGAAATTGAAAGCATCTCCACATTTTTCATGGCAGAGCAACTTTTCTGGGCCCTAGAGGCCAAATGAACGAGGATCAGGAGGAGAGATTGAACAACATTTGCAGTTATTTTTTAATGTTGACTGTAAAAGTCTCGTTTTATTTTTTACTAGAAAGGAAACGAGTTGTTTTGGTCTTCAGTTTTCAGTTCTTAATTTACCGGTGACACATAACTGTGTCCTCAGACTGCTTCCAGGCTAAAATGGGACCAGATGCTGAGTGATGGATGATTATTACCAAGACTCAGTATGATTTTATGCCAGGTGACAAGAATGGAAGAACAGAAACCTCTTGAACAGAAGCAGTGCATTCGCAGCTCTGTTTTCTAACGTCTGTTTTAATCACTAGCAACTCTTTCTCTTTTCCCTTACATAAAGCAGGGCTGGTCTGAACCAAACCAAGCAAGGCTTTTTCTTGGGAATCTGAGTAATCTGGTTTAGGGAGCGATATCTGAGAGAGGTGTTTGTGATGTTTTCGTCTTCAGCAACTTCTGTTCTTGGATTAAGCCCTGGCAGAGAAGTAGACGTAGTCCCTGTCCTTTATGGGTGACGGAAGAGCTCACAATCTAGGAATACGTGGGGAGAAGGGAGTGGAAACGGACACATTAGGAGTGATCTAACATTTAAACCCAACCCGGACAAATACACAAAGTAATAATAATAATAATAATGATGGTATGTGCAAAGCACTGTTCTAAGCGCTGGGGGGATACAAGGTGATCAGGTTGTCCCACGTGGGGCTCACAGTCTTAATCCCCATTTTACAGATGGGGGAACTGAGACACATAGAAGTTAAGTTAGGGGAAGCAGCATGGCTCAGTGGAAAGAGCCCGGGCTTTGGAGTCAGAGGTCATCGGTTCAAATCCCGGCTCTGCCACTTGTCAGCTGTGTGACTTTGGGCAAGTCACTTCGCTTCTCTGGGCCTCAGTTCCCTCATCTGTAAAATGGGGAGTAAGACTGTGAGCCCCCCATGGGACAACCTGATAACCTTGTAAACTCCCCAGCGCTTAGAACAGTGCTTTGCACGTAGTAAGCGCTTAATAAATGCCCTCATTATTATTATTATTATTATTATTAAGTGACTTGCCCAAAGTCACTCAGCTGACAGTTGGCGGAGCCGGGATTTGAACCCATGACCTCTGACTCCAAAGCCCGGGCTCTTTCCACTGAGCCACGCTGCTTCTCAATCAAAATCAAAACAGAGATGAGCAAGGGGCTGTGGCTAGAGGAGCAGAATCTCCAGCTCCGAGTGCAGGGCCCGGCCTTAGCTGCTGTTCCCATTACAGCAGCCACCGGTTTTCCCGGGGGTCTGTGGAGGCTTCCTGCTGTGGGTGTTGCTCTCTTTCCCACCGGGCCGGTGGGAAGGTGGGTCTCCTCTGGCGCACGGGAGAATCCCTGCCGGATCCTGAGGAGGTAGCATGGCTGCCTGTCTGTTGGTGAGGTGGGGGGACAACGCACAGCATCATTTATTCCCAGCCCAGCGCACACAGAGCATGTCGGGAGCAGGGACCCTCAGTGGCAGGAGGGACGGCGGTGGTATTCTCAGATGCTTCTCTCAGATAATAATAATATCATCATCATCATCATCAGTCATATTTATTGAGCGCTTACTGTGTGCTGTATTAAGCGCTTGGGAAGTACAAGTTGGCAACATATAGAGACAGGCCCTACCCAACAGTGGGCTCACAGTCTAAAAGGGGGAGACAGAGAACAAAACCAAACATACTAACAAAGTAAAATAAGTAGAATAGATATGTACAAGTAAAATAAATAGAGTAACAAATATGTACTAACATATATACATATATACAGGTGCTGTGGGGAAGAGAAGGAGGTAAGATGGGGGAGGGGAGATAATAATAATAATATGATGATGATGGCATTTGTTAAGCACTTACTATGTGCAAAGCACTGTTCTAAGCGTGGTGGGGGGGATACAAGGTGATCAGATTGTCCCACGTGGGGCTCACAGTCTTAATCCCCATTTGACAGATGAGGTAACTGAGGCTCAGAGAAGTTAAGTGAGCCGCCCAAGGTCACACAGCAGACATGTGGCAGAGCTGGGATTCGAACCTATGACTTCTGAATCCCAAGCCCGGGCTGTTGCCACTGAGCCACGCTGCCTAAGAGTGTCTGGTGGCTGCTTTTATCCTCGGCTCATGGGTTTCATTTAATTTTATTTTTTTCAAATCGCATTAAGCACTTATGTGTCAGGCACCACGTTAAGTGCTGAGATAAATACAAGCTAATCAGGGTATTCACACCACTTGGGGCTCACAGTCATAATCCCCATTTTTTACAGATGAGGTTGCCAGGTTACCGAAAAGTGAAGGGACTTGCTCAAGGCAACCCAGCAGACTAGTGGCCGAGCCAGAATTGGAACTCAGATCCTTTTGGAGCCCAGGCCCATGCTTTATGCCTATTCCTGGCTTTTATCCTCACAGCTTTAATAAAGCATTATTTGGAGTGATGAGGGAAGGTATGAAAGAGTGAAGTTTAATTTTGGAGTATTTGGCCGAAGATTTGGGTCTCAACCGGGGGGAGATAGAAGGGAAAAGGAGACTCCAAGTCCTTGAAGTCTCATTATTTAGAGCTTGAATTTACAGTAGCAGCTGTGTGCCTTTTGCTTTATCAGTCATCGGAGTTGACTGGAACCCAGAGGCTTTGGTGAAGTTGGAAATCTTTCATTTTTGTGTGAGTGTGTATGTGTGTGTGAGTGAGAAGAGTCAGAAGGACCTGGGTTCTAATCCCCGCTCCACCATGTGTCTGCTGTGTGACCTTGGCAAGTCACTTCGCTTCTCTGTGCCTGTTACCTCATCTGTTAAATGGGGATTAAGACCGTGAACCCCATGTGGGACAGGGACTGTTTCCAACTTGAATTACTTCATATCTACCACAGCGCTTAGAACGGTGCCTGGCACATGGTAAGCGCTTAACAAATACTGTTATTAATTTAGTGCACAGTTCTGAAAACAAACTTGATAAACATTAAAGTGCTTGTTGAGTTTTTGAATGAGGCCAGCGGGGAAAAGGAGAAGATGTGTTAGTGTAAAGCAGGGGCACAGTTTCCATCTAGGTTTAGAACTCCCCAGGCCTCTGCTCTCATCATCATCGGTGGTATTGATTGAGCGCTTTGTGTCAAGCATTGTACTAAGCACATGGGAGAGTACGATACAATAATCCAGTTGATTTCTAAATGGTGACTCGGCTGGACAGTTTTTAGGCTACCAGGCTTAAGCAGGAAACCCTTGCAGCAGCATATGTTGTCACAACACACAGGTTTGGTGTTATTTTTGAAAACACAACCCTGAGTCCTGAAATACACATCCCTGCGCTCGCAGAAGTAGAGATGCAAATAAGCTGGCATATTCATCAATGGTATTTGAGTGCTTACTGTGTGCAGAGCACTGTACTAAGCCCTTGGGAGACACGTTTCCTGCCCACAATGAGCGTACAAAACCTTCAATGAGACTAGATCCAAACCAGTATGGTCCTGCCTCATTTTTCTCTTCCTCTTTCCCACCATCCTTAGGTCAGCCTTAGGTCCGCAGTTCTGGTGTCTGGCAAACATTCCCAAAGCTTAGCCTTTATCTGGAAGTCTGCCAGTGACACTTCCAGGATCAGTGACTCCCAGGAGGGAAATTGGGAAAATAAAATAAAATCGGTCACCCAAAAACCGCCAATCAGTCAATCCTATTTATTGAGCGTTGTGCAGAACACTGCACTGAGCACTTGGGAGAGTACAATATGACAGAGTTGGTAGACATATTCCTTGCCCCCAAGGAGCTTACAGTCTAGAGGGGTAGACAGACATTAATATAAGTAAAGTACGGATATGGACATAAGTTTTCTTTCTGCTGATCCCGAGATTCCTTGGGGCTGAGGCATAGAGACCTGCACATGTGCGGATTTCTCTCCAAATTGAACAGATGTGGATGAAAATGGTTTCCCATAAGTGATGATAATAATGGTATTAAGGGTTACTACGTGCTGAGCACTGGAATAGATATGGTGGTTCAGATGTAAATTAGCTGCTACTGCTCTGGGGGTCCAATCAATCAATCAATCGTATTTATTGAGCGCTTACTGTGTGCAGAGCACTGTACCAAGCGCTTGGGAAGTACAAGTTGGCAACATATAGAGACAGTCCCTACCCAACAGTGGGCTCACAGTGTAAAAGGGGGAGACGGGGAACAAAACCAGCAGCCTCCTCCAGACTTCTCCGCTCTAGTTGTGTTGATCCCCCACTGTTCTCTGCCTGCCTCCCTGAGCCTCTCTGCTCCGGCCACCCGGACCTGCCACCACCCCCCGCCACGTGGCAAGTTCCCCTCTCCATCGTCACTTTTGCCGGTTAGGTCTCTTGGTGCTACTAGTGACCAGGGGCTGAGGCCTGCCCTGCTGTGCCCTGAGGATCGGTGATTGTTGGTCAGGTGCGGGAGGTGGGGTCAGTTGCCTTTCCATGTTCATAAGATCAATCAATCAATCATATTTATTGAGCGCTTACTGTGTGCAGAGCACTGTACTAAGCGCTTGGGAAGTCCAAGTTGGCAACATATAGAGACAGTCCCTACCCAACAGTGGGCTCACAGTCTCGAAGGGGGAGACAGAGAGACAAAACCAAACATATTAACAGAATAAAATAAATAGAATAGGTATGTACAAGTAAAATAAAATAAAATAGAAGTAAAGCTAGATGCACATCATTACATGGGAAGCAGTAGGGTCTTGTGGAAATCGATCAATCACTGGTATTTCTCGAGCGCTTACTCAGCGCAGGTCACTGCTCTAAGCTCTTGGGAGAGAACAATATAAGAGAATCAGCAGACACGCTTCCTGCCCATAATGAGCTTATAATGTACAGAAAGAGCACGGGCCTGGGTATCAGAGCACCTGGGTTCTAATCCCAGCTCCGCCACTTAACCTGCCATGTGACTTTGGGCAAGTCATTAACTTCTCTGTGCCTCAGTTCCCTCATCTGTAAAATGGGGATTAAGACTGTGAGCCCTATCTGGGATATGGACTGATTAGCTTGTATCTACCCCAGGGCTTTGTGCTTAGTACAGTGCTAAGCGCTTAGTACAGTGCTCTGCACATAGTAAGCACTCAATAAATACGATTGATTGATTGATTGATTTGCCTATCACATAGGACTAAACCCATGCCATTAAAAAAAAAAAGTACATTAAGTGCTGTGAGGTTAGAATTAGTACTCTTAAGGGGTACAGAACCAAGTGCCTAAATGATGCAGAGGGAAGGGTGGGGAGGGGGGAATGTGTATTTAGGGAGGCTGGAAAGAATTAGTGAAATTTCATTTTGTTCTGAAGACACAGGATCCATAGACGAAGAGCAAATTTCTAAAATAGAGAAGCTGGTTCTACTACTTTTCTCCAAGAAGGTAAAAATGGAAGACATGGCATGTGAAGATCAAAGAGGGTAGGGAGGCTTGGGGCACCAGCCTGGCAAAATACTGTTTCTTGGGTTAAAAATAAATCAGGCTTCCCAGCTGTCAGTTGCGGTTGCCCCCCTTATCCCACCGGCATGGGTGATGAACAGAAACGGCCGTAGTCTAAGGTGGAACAGAAAGGAAGGGAAGTCAGGAAGCTTCCGAAGGTCAGGAGCAAGAGTCGCAGGAGTGAAAGCAAAAATGAATTTTCCTATTCCAGATCAGAGCCTGAGAGCTAGCACCAAATGCTTCTACTGCTCTGAGTGTCCCCATACCACTAGAAATGGGATCAGGAATGTCTGAAACAACCGGAAAGAGCCACCTGCAAAGAAATAATCTGCAAATCATCATCATCATCAATCATATTTATTGAGCGCTTACTGTGTGCAGAGCACTGTACTAAGCGCTTGGGAAGTACAAGTTGGCAACGTATAGAGACAGTCCCTACCCAACAGTGGGCTCACAGTCTAAAAGGGGGAGACAGAGAACAAAACCAAACATACTAACAAAATAAAATAAATAGAACAGATATGTACAAGAATAGAATAGATATGTGCAAATGCCTCAAAATTAATGTCCATTTCCCTACCAGCGAGCCTTTGAGGGTCTCTTCCTCTCTCCGGTCCGGTCACCCACTTCCTCACCCTCCCTTTGCCAGGAGGGGCCCCTTCTCCACATTCCCTGTTTTCCTTCCATTTCCGACTGTTGTCCGCTCCCCAACCCTCTTGTAATTATGCCCTGTGACCTCCGCCCACCATCTCCCTCCTCTCCTCTGTCTTTCTCTGCTACCGTTTGGCTCTCCTCTGCCCTTCCCAGGGTCGATGACTCAGAGCGAGTGCTCCAGACTTCAGAATTCATTGTGGGGCTTGAAAGGAAAAACACGGGGAAAGTGGACTGCCGAGCTTCATTATCTGCCGAGTACAATCAGTTGTTCATTTTCCCCTGCAAAATTTAGGAATGATGTGTTTTTGAGGACATGGGATGGTGTACAGCTCTTCCCCACCGCCCCGAAGCCCTTTATGAAGAAAATCCCTTAAGATACCTAGTGGGCATTTTGAGTTGTGAGACCAAATGATTCCTAAAATAATAAACTGTTCAGCATCGCTAATGATCCATCCTCTAAGCAAATGGATGGGTGCTACACTCAGAAAGGTTGGGACAAGTTTCAAGGATGCCCCACTCTTGCATTCCATTAATATCACATTAAAAAACAAGGATTGTTTTTCACAATCGGTCCATCGTCCAGATTTGGCTCTTCATTCCTGACTGCATTTCCTCTAGACTGTAAGCTAGCTGTGGGTGGAGAACATATCTGCCAACTCTGTTATATTGTACTATCCCAAGCGCTTAATACAGTGCTCTGCACACAGTAAGGGCTTAATAAATTTGGTTGATTTTCAGATCCTCAGGTGAAACTATGCCCTCGGTTTTGCACGTTAAATGTTTTTTTCTATTCTCTGTACAAAAAGCGTGGACCCGTGAGAGTCAAAATTAACAGAAGTTATTTCGCAGCAGGAGTTCCTTTCAGTAACACAGCAGTATGTTGCGTAAGCTAGAAAATAATTAAAAATGAAAGAATATTTAATGTTTGGAAAAAAAAGAAATTTCTACTGAATCTCATACATCCTCAGAATGTTTCTTTTGGATTGAAACTGTCCATTCCGTTTAATCTTTTCCATTGAAGTTGTGAGCTTTTATGCCTTTTTATCTCTTTGAACCATTATTTTTTCCCCTTTTTATTTTTGAGCTAGTTCTGAATGAAGAGGCTTGGCCATAAGAATTATATATTCTAGGCGTGTTCTACGCTTTGTTCTCCTTTTCCTCCTTCCTTCCCCTCTTCACTTCCCTCCCCATGGTTTTTTCCTCTCACCAGATGCCGGAGAGGCAGTCCTCTTAGTTTTGAGAGATCTTCTCTAGAATTATTTGGAAGTTTTGGCGTTGGCCTAAAAACGGCAACATTTCCAGTTGGAGAATGGTGTCTTAGCATGCAGAGCTTTCCGTGGTGTGAATCATAGAAAGTGGTCCAGGAATGTTCTCTCTCTAGCTAATAATAATAATAATTGTGGTATTTAAGAGCTTACTACGTGACAAACACTGTTCTAAGTGGTGGAGTAGATACAAGCTAATCAGGCTGAACACAGTCCCTGCCCCACAGGGGGCTCAGTCTTCATCCCCGTTTTACAGATGAGGGAACTGAGGCCCAGAGAAGTTAAGTAACTTGCCCAAGGTCACACAGCAGACAGGTGGCAGAGCCGGGATTAGAACCTATGCCCGCTGACTCCCAAGCGCGTGCTGTATTGAGCAACGTTCCTGGGTACATGGGTTCCTGGGTTCCTGGCACTTGAGAACAAGAACCCTAATAACCATAAAAAATCATGCCTGTTTAAGGAAACCAGAACTCATTTTTGTGCCACTAATAGAAAAAATACTACCCCCAGGCAATATTAATGGAAAAATTTTAAATTTCCTGCTGCTCCACAAACTCATTTTTCCAAAATGTAGCACCTTTAATCTGAATTCAATCCAGAATCTTTCCTGCTGAGATTGGCCATCTAGAAGTAGGACCTTACACCCCTGGGCCACTCTGTCTATGCTGTCAGGCCAGATGCCCCTCAGAGTACTTAGAAACCCCAGATTCCTAGAAACCTTCAGGAAAAATCAGGTGTCGATGCCTTTTCCTGGACTAATATCCTCCAGTCCTAATTGTGCCGTCCACATCAGCCTCCTTAAACACTCATGGATATGTCTGTTGATTTTATTCCTTACTTGGAGAAGCAGCGTGGCTTAGTGGATAGAGCAGGGTCCTGGAAGTCATGAGTTTTAGTCTGGGCTCCGCCACGTGCCTGCTGTGTGAGTTTGGGCAAATCACTTCACTTCTCTGGGCCTCATCTGGAAAATGGGGATGAAGAGTGTGAGCCCAATGTGGGATTGTGTCCAACCTGACTAACTTGTATCTCCCCCGGCACTTAGAACAGTGTTTGGCGCTACCAGAACTACCGCAGATGGAGAGCGGGCCGTTCTGGGAGAGATGTGTCCGTGTTGTCGCCGTGGGTCGGACACGACTCGACGATACAAGACAAGCGCTTAACAAGTCCTATAATTGTTATTACTTTTGTTCTCATCATCTGTCTATGTTCTTACTCTTTTACACGTGACATGTTTGTCGATTTAAGTTTCTTATTGATCTCAGAGAAGCAATTTCTGCCATGGCAAAGTAGAATATTTTAGTAGATGCTAGTTGCTTTGGGACTCGGTCCCGCGTAAATGAACATTGAACATAATCGCTCTGTTGTTGTTTACTCGGAATGCAGAGCTTTATTCAACTTCACTAAAAGCAAAAAGCCATGTGGTTTTTTTTCATTCTTTCCAGAATGTTCATATTCATTATGAAGAGTGAAGAAGAAGAAGCAGCGTGGCTCAGTGGAAAGAGCACGGGCTTTGGAGCCAGAGGCCAGGGGTTCAAATCCCAGCTCCACCAATTGTCAGCTGTGTGACTTTGGGCAAGTCACTTCACTTCTCTGTGCCTCAGTTACCTCATCTGTAAAATGGGGATTAAGACTGTAAGTCCCCCATGGGACAACCTAATCACCTGGTAACCTCCCCAACGCTTAGAACAGTGCTTTACACATAATAAGCGCTTAATAAATGCCATTATTATTATTAGTAGTAGTAGTAGTAGTAGGTATCCTGGTGGTTACTTTTGTAATCATCTCAGAGCAAAGCCTGAAAATAACTTTTTGGAATTGCTACCTTTGGAAATGGCATTCTCCATGTATGCTCAATCATAGGATAATATTTTTACATGGAAAGATTCTGGGTTGAATTCAGGTTAAAGGTGCTACGTTTTGGAAAAATGAGTCTGTGGAGCAGCAGGAAATTTAAAATTTTACCATTAATATTGCCTGGGTGTAGTATTTTTTCTATTAGTGGCACAAAAATGAGTTCTGGTTTCCTTAAACAGGTATGATTTTTTATGGTTATTAGGGTTCTTGTTCTCAAGTGCCAGAGTGGAAGGCAGTGAGACTGTGGTGGGGTTTCTGGCCTAAGGAAGCTGGTGGTTATGGCTATTGAAAGAATATTGGAGATGGTATAAGAAATCACCTAGCCTGGTCGGAAACCAGTTCAGAGAATTTCAATCATGTCAGTCAGTTGTAATTATCAAGTGCTTACTCTGTGCAGGGCACTCTACTAAGTGCTTGGGCGAATACAATACATAAAGTAGGTAGACATGATCCCCGTCTATTTGGGAGAGTACACTACAACAGAATTGGTTCAGTGTTCAGAGAAAGACAGACATTAAATTCCAGATGAGTATATTGTGGGACCAATGGTAGGGTGAATATCAAAGTGCTTAAGGGGTACAGATTCAAGTGCAAAGGTGATGCAGAAAGGAGGGCTTAGTCAAGGAAGGTTTCTTGGAGGAGATATAATTTTAGTAGGGCTTTGAAGATGGGGCAAGTGGTCTTTTGGATATAAAGAGAGAGGGAGTTCCCTGACAGAGGGAGAATGTTGACAAAAGGTTAGCAGCGAGAAAAACGGAATCAAGGTACAGTGATTTGGAGTTAAAGGAACAAAGTGGATGGGTTTGGTCGTAATAGATCAGTGAAGTAAGGTAGGAGGGAGCCAGCTGACTGAGTGCTTTAAAGCCTTTGCTGAAGAATTTCTGTTTGTGGGGGAGATGGATGTGCAATCATTGGAGGTTTAGAGGAGAGGAGAAGTGTGGATGGAGTGGGGGTTTTAAGTTTTTTGTTTCGTTTTTAAGAAAAATGATCCAGGCAGCAGAATGAAATGTGGGCTGGAGTTGAGGAGAGGCAGGAGACAGGGAAGTCAGCCAGGAGGCAGATGCAGTAATCAAGGTGGGATATGATAAGGGCTTGGATCAATGCGATAGCAATGTGGGTGGAGAAGGAATGGGGGGATTCTAGAGATTTCAAAATTGCTCAGTTCATGGGGACAATAGGGTAATAACACCCAAGGCTTTTTCACACCAGTCTCCCAGGCGGGCTCATCCCAGTGTCTAAAAAAGACCTGAAAGTTTCCAAATCAAGGCTGACAAAACCCCAAGTAGTGGCTGCCTGGCCTGTTAGCTTTTGGAAGCCTGCCCCATCCTAGTTCTCGTCCTGCATATAAAATCCTTGACCGCTCTGCACTCCCACCCACAAAATGAAAAATTGGCCCCTTTGATGACTAGACTACCACAAACCCTCCAATTGCTTGACAGTTCAGCCTCCCTCCCTTCAGAGGAGGTTGAGTGAGAAAAATAAATTACGATCTTTGTAGCTGATCCTAGAGAACGAATTATTTATCCAGTCAAATGTCCAAGATTATTTGCAAGGTTGAGCTTTCTACACTTCTAGTCCCTATAGACTGTAAACTCCCTGTGGGTAGGGGTTGTGTCAACCAACTCTGTTGTAGTTTACTCTCCGAAGTGTTTAGTAGAGTGCTTTGCACGTGGTTAGTGCTCAAATGTGATTGATAATTTAGCCACAAAAATATTTGTATACTCCCATGTATGCCATTATGGACAGGGAATGTCACCATTTATTGTTGTATTATCCTTTCCCAAGCACTTAGTACAATGCTCTGCACACAGTAAGCATTCAATAAATATGATTAAATGTATGTATTTGTGAAAAGGCTTGATGCTCCTTGAGGGCAGGGATCATGCCTACCAACTCTATTGTAGTCTCTCAGTAGCTTAGTGTAGTGCTCTGCTCACAGGTGCTCATTAAATACTGTTGATTCATATTTTCAGTGTGGTACTCCAAAAATCTGAATCCTTTTTATTTATTACAGACTTAAAGCCTTTGAAACAGAGCGTTTGTGTGCGGGGAGGGTGGGGGGCGTTTACACTCGCCTACACAGAAGTTCTTATGATCGAAAGTCTATCTGAATATGTATTATTCCAGCCAGTCAGCTATCCAAGGTGAATCAGCTCAAACTGAAGAAAGAAAAAAGTTTGGCTAGCCAAACCAAATCAGCCAAAAGCATATTTAAAATAGTCAAATTCTAATTTGTTTGGTCCTAATAATGATAGTATTTTTTAAACACTTACAATGTGCCACACACTGTGCTAATAAACACTGGGTAGATATAAGATGATCAGATCCAACATAGTCCCTGTCCCACCTGGAGCTCACAGCCTAAGAGGGAAGGAGAAAAGGTATTGCATCCCCATTTTCCAGTTCAGGAAATTACAGTAATTTCATAGTAAGTGCTTAACGTGCTATTATTATTATTATTATTATTTGAATGAATGAATATGACTCCTAGGCCTGGGCTCCTCCCCCTAAGCCACACTGGAGGACTCCTTTTGCCAGCTCCCACGTGAAGCCCATCCTCCTAGCTGGAGCCCATTGGGATTTTTCCATAATAGTTCTTGTTTTGAGTAGCTTTACTTCAGCAAAGCCTCATTTGTTGACCTTCAGGGCCTGCTGCAACAACTGCTTTTGGAAAAAAAAAAAATGGATGTGTTAATGACCACACCCTGAACCAGATATTCATCATTGCCGTTTTGGGTGTCGTAATTCAATCTTGCTGCCTTACTTTTGCAACAGGAAGTAGTTTTTCCTTATGAAGATACTATTTTGTAGATGAATTCAATTAATCTGGTGATGATGAGTGAGGGAATGTAGGCCAAAGGTGTCCCGGCCACGTCTTTTATCCATTTCTGATTCGTGGTTCTTAGAGTCTTCATCTCCACCATTCCAAATATATGCAGCTTTTGTGAACGGAATTGGGCTTTAGAAAAATACTTCATCCCTGCGCCTGTTTTTTACAAGAACTGGATCGTTAGGCCATGAATTCTTTTGAAAGACTTGTTTTCTATCAATCTCTGTGTTTCTGGGACCCTTTTACTACATATATGCTGCAAAGATTGCTGAATAAATTTCCAAAAACAACTGAAGAGATTCACACTCAAGTGCGCTGTATGTGTGTGTGTCTGTCTCTGGTGAATGTATACACAGCTATAAAGATCAATTTTCCTCTCGAGACAGAGTAAGGAAAGCCGTTAACATTAGTGTTAGATTCCTGGAGTAGAAACGAGGCCAATTATAACCCACAGAATGGCTCTTAGAGGATAGAGACTTTGGGGGTTGGGGGAGAGAGAGAAAGAGAGAGTCCTTTTTAAAGTGAGGTGCTTGACCTGAAAATGCCTTTTGGGAGGTTATAGTTGGCCTTGTTTAGCATCTGGGCTTCATGAGAAAGGAGCGCAACAGGGAAATTCAGCCTTATATCTATCTGTATTTACATTCACCAGGCACACAGCTTGTGTGTAGCTCTTGAGTCTTGAAATGTACAAAGAAATGTTTTCAGCCGCTCAGGCAGAAGCTCTTTCACTTCTGTTTTGGTTTTTAGTGGTTTCTTCATTGCAGGAAGAAAATAAGGTTCCACAGTGAGGCCCTTATGTAAGGGCCATCCCAGAAGAGTTCTTCAAAAGCAAAATGATTTATTTCACATTAGCCAGTTCACGTGCATGTGCACTGTGCATTAAAGATGGCATTTAGCTATTGCAAGCTCAAGCTTTATTTAAATTTATGGCGTAGTTAGTAGCTTGTAACCTTTGATTGTTTTGAATAGCTGGGCTTATTCTTTTCTTAGTAAAACCATTTGAATCGATTTTTCTCCAATCTCGTGAATTAGAGTCTAATTATTTTAATGGACACCATCCCTCCCGCCTCCCATGCCTTGAATTTGTTCCAGGATTTATCATTTCACTATACCTTACTGACTTAAAATAGCAATTTATTCTGGAGTGCCTTCTGTCTTGGGCGATGATAGAGCAAAACAAACAGATTTTCTGACCCCGTAGAAAGTGTAAGGGTTCCTGTTGGGGAAACTTGGCTGAAGAAAATTTCTCATTATACTGTTAGAGATTTCAATCAACCGGTGGCTTTTATTGAGCATGTACTATGTGCAGAGCGCTGTACTTGGAGAGTACAGTCTAACGGAGTTGGTAGACGTGTTCCCTGCCCACAACAAGCTCACCATTTTTAAGGGGAGATACAGACATTATTCATTCATTCAGTCAGTCAGTCGTATTTATTGAGCGCTTACTGTGTGCAGAGTAGACTAGACTACCACAAATCCTCCAATTGCTTGACATTTCCAAGCTGTACTAAGTGCTTGGAAAGTACAATTCGGCAACAGATGGAGAAAAATCCCTACCCAACAGCAGTTTTAACAGTCTAGAAGGGGGAGACAGGCAACAAAACAAATAAGCATCAATAGCATCAAAATAGATAAATAGAATTATAGATAAACACACATCATTAATCAAGTAGAGTAATAAATATATACAAATATGCACAAGTGCTGTGGATTAGGGAAGGGGGTAGAGCAGAGGGAGGGAGTAGGGGAGATGGGGAAGGGAGGAGGAGCAGAGGAAAAGGGGGGCTCAGTCTGGGAAGGCCTCCTGGAGCAGGTGAGCTTTTAGTAGGGCTTTGAAGGGGGGAAAGAGAGCTAGTTTGGGGGATATGAGGAGGGAGGGTATTCCAGGCCAGAGGTAGGACGTGAGCCAGGGATTGACGGCGGGACGGGCAAGAACGAGGCCCAGTGAGGAGGTTAGCGGCAGAGGAGCAGAGTGTGCGGGCTGGGCTGGAGAAGGAGAGAAGGAGGGGGCAAGGTGACGGAGGCCTAATCTAAATCAATAATTTAAGGATATGTACATAAGTGCTGAGGGACCGAGGGTGAATACCGAATGTCCAAAGGGTACAGATCCAAATGTGTAGACAACGCAGGAGGGAAACGGAATCAGGGAAAAGAGGACTTAATCGGGGAAGGCCTCTTGGAGGAGAATTGAACTCCCAAAGACTTCCCTGAATTGGCATTTTCCTCTGTAAAATAATGATGGCATTTATTAAGCGCTTACTATGTGCAAAGCACTGTTCTAAGAGCTGGGGAGGTTACAAAGTGATCAGGTTGTCCCACGTGGGGCTCACAGTCTTAATCCCCGTTTTACAGATGAGGTAACTGAGGCCCAGAGAAGTGAAGTGACTTGCCCAAAGTCACACAGCTGACAAGTGGCGGAGCCGGGATTTGAACCCCTGACCTCCGACTCCAAAGCCCGTGCTCTTTCCACTGAGCCACAGCACTTTAAAAACACATGCCAGATTCCTTTGTGATTTTGGAACTGATTTCTGAAGTAGTACTGTAGTACTTTTATCATCAATCGTATTTATTGAGCGCTTACTGTGTGCAGAGCACTGTACTAAGCGCTTGGGAAGTACAAATTGGCAACATACTTTTAGACTGTGAGCCCACTGTTGGGTAGGGACTGTATATGTTGCCAACTTGGACTTCCCAAGCGCTTAGTACAGTGCTCTGCACACAGTAAGCGCTCAATAAATACGATTGATTGATAGTACTGGGTAGGCTTTAGCCAACCGATGTCAGGGTGGCATTTTAAGAGTGTCCTAAGGAAATTTAGTGGAGTGTGTTTGTTTTTGCTAGGGAAAAACTAACTGAATGTAAAAGATAGGATTAACTCGCCTTCTAAAGCTCTGCATTTGATATTTCATACACACAGTAAGCGCTGAATAAATACGATTGATTGATTGATTGATTTCCATCAGAGTGCTAGATCCCTTTTGCAAACAGTTATTTCTGTATGCAAATTTTTCAGTTTGGGATATTAGAAAATCTTCAAAGTACTGAATAATTCTGGACTCATTCAATACTTGAAATATACCGTCTCTGGTCTTAGTTTGCTTTGCAAGGCACAGTTCAGCGGAAGTGGAAAACAGCAGAAAAATATGGAATATCAGAAAGAAAAGCATTGAAGTTGAATCACTAAAAGAGCATGGCCAAGTGGATAGAGCACAGGCCTAGGAGTCAGAAGGTCATGGGTTCTAATCCTGACTGCTACTTGTTTGCTGTGTGGCCTTGGGCAAGTCACTTGACTTCTCCGTGCCTCAGTTCCTTCATCTGTAAAGTGGGGATTAAGACTGTGAACCCGATGTGGAACAGGGACTGTGTCCAACCCAGTTTGCTTGTATCCACCCCAGCACTTAGTACAGTGCCTGGCACATAGTAAGCACTGAACAAACACTATGATGATGATGATGATGATTATTATTATTATTATTATTATTATTATCATCCTTTGTGAAATTTTGTTTTAAAACTAGGAAGGCTTCAATTTACTTAGATTGCGAGCACCATAGGGGTTGGGGATGGGAACTGTGTCTCACCTAGTTATATCTAACCCAGCTCTTAATACAGTGTTTCACACATAGGGCTTAACAAATGTTGTTATTATTACTATTTTTATTATTGAAGTCACCTGCCTTCCAGAGCATGAGATATTTGATAAAGTGGCCACTAATCATTAATTATTAATTGTTAATGATGTGTATATAGTTATAATTCTGTTTGTCTATTTTGATGGTATTGACGCCTGTCTACTTGTTTAGTTTTGTTGTCTGTCTGCCCTTCTAGACTGTGAGTCCATTGTTGGGTAGGGATTGTCTCTCTCTGTTGCCAAATTGTACTTTCCAAGCGCCTACTACAGTGCTCTGCACACAGTAAGTGCTCAATAAATACAATTGAATGAATGAATGATCAGTCAATTAATCAGTTGTATTTATTGAGCGCTTGCTGTGTGCAGATACTAATTAGAGGACACCCTTTGGTCTAGCTAAGGAGAGGGTCTATTGAAGTACGATGGATTTAGTTTGTACTGAAATGTTTCTCTGCCAGCAGGATAGGTGATCTGCTCACTGTGGCCAGGAGGAATCAAATACCTCCAAGTGGTATTTGACTGTAAGCTCACTGTGGGCAGGGAATGTGTATACCAACTCTGTCACATGGTACTCTCCCAAGCACTTAGTACAATGCCCTGTACACAGTAAGCACTCAACTCTATTTTACTTGTACATATTTACTACTCTATTTTATTAATGATATGCATATAGCTGTTATTCAATTTATTCTGACGGTTTTGACACCTGTCTACATGTTTTGTTTTTGTTGTCTGTCTCCCCCTTCTAGACTGTGGGATAGGGACCGTCTCTATATGTTGCCGACTTGTACTTCCCAAGCACGTAGTACAGTGCTCTGCGCACTGTAAGCGCTCAATACATATGGTTGAATGAATAAATAGGATTGATTGGTTGGGAAGCCCTCAGCCCGGAAACTCTGGGGAGTTTCTTCGCCAGCCAAGCCTTAGAGAGCAGAGAAGAATTTTAAGTAGAGAGCCTTCAAACGATTCCTGGTCAAAAGGCAAGATTTCAATAGGAAGGGGCTGAACGCTGGAGCTGAACTGGAAGGCGTCTTCTATCTCTAGGGAAGTCAGCCGCAGAAATGTTGGGTGAGCTTAGGCAGGGGCAGCAACAGGCCAGAATTTTTACTGGGATAGAAAGGGCAGGTGGTACTATCAATCAATCAATCAATCAATCATATTTATTGAGCACTTACTGTGTGCAGAGCACTGTACTAAGCGCTTGGGAAGTACAAGTTGGCAACATATAGAGACAGTCCCTACCCAACAGTGGTACTAGTGAATATAGGTGCAGGGAAAGCCATTCTGTACTTAGAGAAGCAGTGTGGCTCAGTGGAAAGAGCCCAGCCTTGGGAGTCAGAGGTCACGGGTTCTACTCCCGACTCCGCCACTTGTCAGCTGTGTGACTTTGGGCAAGTCACTTCACTTCTCTGGGCCTCGGTTACCTCATCTGTAAAATGGGGATTAAGACTGTGAGCACCACGTGGGACAACCTGATTACCTTGTATCCCCCTCTAGCGCTTAGAACAGTGCCTGGCACATAGTAAGCACCTAACAAATATCATCATTGTTATTATTACATGTGTTTCCAATGGGTTTTGTACCTGGGAGGACTGTATGTGAGGGAAATCAAGGAAATCTAGCTAGAGAAGCAGTGTGGCTAAGTGGATAGAGCACAGGCCCAGAAGTCAGAATCAATCAGTCATATTTGTTGAGCACTTATTGTGTGCAGAGCACTGAATCAATCAATCAATCAATCGTATTTATTGAGCGCTTACTGTGTGCAGAGCACTGTACTAAGCGCTTGGGAAGTACAAGTCGGCAACACATAGAGACAGTCCCTACCGAACAGCGGGCTCACAGTCTAGAAGGGGGAGACAGAGAACAAAACCAAACATACTAACAAAATAAAATAAATGGAATAGATATGTACAAGTAAGATAAATAAATAGAGTAATAAATATGTGCAAACATATATACATATATACAGGTGCTGTGGGGAAGGGAAGGAGGTAAAATGGGGGGATGGAGAGGGAGAGTACAATATAACACATTCCCTGCCCATAATGAGCTCACGGTCTAGAGAGGGAGGCAAACATTAATATAAAGAAATAAATTACAGATCTGTACATAACTGCTGTGGGGCTGGGCAGGGGGGAAGAATAAAGGGAGCAAGTCATGGTGACTCAGAAGGGAGTGGGAGAAGAGGAAAGAGGGGGGCTTAGTCTGGGAAGGCCTCTCGGAGGCAATGTGGCTTCAATTGGGCTTTGAAGGTGGGGAGAGTAATTGTCTGTCGGATATGAGGAGGGAGGGATTTTCAGGCCAGAGGCAGGGCGTGGGCGAAAGGTGACTAGCAAGATAGATGAGATCAAGGTACAGTCAAGAACAAAACGAGTTAACATACAAGAAAAGCTTTGCATTCACGGGAAGAAAGGCAGTAAGTTAACCAGTGGCCAGAGCACAGGCCTGGGATCAGAAAGTTACGGGTTCTAATCCCAGCTCCGCCACTTGTCTCCTGTGTGACCTTGGGAAAGTCACCTCACTTCTCTGGGCCTCAGTGTAAAATGGGGATGGAGACTGGGAGCCTAATGTGGGACAACCTGATTAGCTTGTGTCTACCCCAGCACTTAGAGCAGGGCTTGGCATGTAGTAAGTGCTTAATAAATACCAGAATTATTACTATTATTATTATTTTAAAATGATGCCATAAAGATTTCTCTTAAATTCAGGAGTAAGTGTAGCTCATGCTAGTTCTCGAGGTTTTCATTAAAGTTGAGTTTGAGAGTAGGGCAAAAATAATTGATTGCTCCCTCCTGTTTTTCTTTCTTTTGGGGCCCTGATAATTATTTGAGGATTATTCTGTTGTTCATAGTCATTGGGGCCTTCTTTTACTGACTAGTGGGGTAGAGTCCTTGCTTTCTCAGAAAATAATAATAATTAGCATGTATTTTATGTTAATCACTGGGATAGGTACAAATCTATCAGGTGAAACGTAATCCCTATCCCTCTTAGGGCTTACATTCCATCTTATCCCCATTTTATAACTGAGGCCCAGAGAGTTTAAGTGACTTGTTCAAAGTCAGACAGCAGACCAAGGGCCAAGCCGAGACTAGAACACAGGACTGTCGATTCCCAGCCCAGTCCTCTTTCCTGTTTGTAAGCGCTCAGTAAATACGATTGATTGATTGATTGATTGTTCGTTATGGGCACAAAATATTTCTCCCAAACTCTGTTTTATTGTACTGTCCAAAGCGCCTGTACAGCGCTCAGTAAATACGATTGGTTGATCATAGGCCACGTTGAGAGAAAACAGAGCACCGTCTTTTGAGTTAGGGGGTCGGGGACCCTGCCTAATTATTTTCCCTCTTTCCAGCCTGTGGGAGTCAACCTCATTAGCATCCATTCCAGCCCCAACGACCAGATGCTGTGGGCTATCGACAGCAAATGGAATGTGCACGTACGAATCGGGATCACCGAAGAGATGCCCGTGGGCACCGACTGGGAACACGTACCCGGTAAGGGGAAAGACGGGTGGAACCACAACCCTCTCCTCATTAAATTCCATCTGATTTATTAGCACACCCTTTCAGTGCCAGCCATCCTATGTTATTGTATTTTAGACTGTGAGCCCACTGTTGGGTAGGGATTGTCTCTATATGTTGCCAACTTGTACTTCCCAAGCGCTTAGTACAGTGCTCTGCACACAGTAAGTGCTCAATAAATACGATTGATGATGATGATGATTGTATTCTTCTGTGTTACCATGGTGTTGTTTAGATTGCCGTGGTCGGTCAAAACTACTGCCGTCATTTTGACTTCATCTTCCCTCACAATGTCCCCGGTAGCGTGGTCTGATCTATAGAAGCCGTAGGGTTTCCAGTCGTCTCCCACCTTCATTTTAGGACTACCACGAGCTCCGTGGTAGAACCGTAGATAGAAAGGGAATATACCCGAATGTTCTCAGTGCAATTAGAAAAAAAGGGAGTTGATATCCTCCCCCTCTACTTCCTGAACAGAGTAGTTTCTGTCTGTTTGAAGCTTTCCAAAGGAAGACAGGTTTTGATCTTAACTAGGAAGCTTCTGTGCTACGCGGAGGTTAACAAAAGACTCCGGTAACTGTCGATTATTCCTTCTGTGCAAGGTGGCAGGGAAAAGCAGCATCAGGGGGAGAAGAGGACGTAGCATTTCTTGTTTCCCCTCTGCTCTTTATTAAAGAGATAGGCAGAAACTCCAAGAAATAGTAATGCACAGAGGCGCTTGGGCACAGACACTGAAAAAACACACACAAATACACACACACACACACACACACACACACACACACACACAGACACACCGCCCCCCCAGCAAACATATAAAAGTTAACCACTCTATGCCCTTTTCTTTAAATCTTGTCAAAATACTATTTTCAAAAGAAAAATATAATTATCATTATTATTGTATTTATGCATTTACTGTGGGTCAAGCACCATTCTAAGCACTGGGGTTATCTTCCCACCCAAACCATGTCCTCCCCATGACTTTTCCATCACTGTAGATGGCACCACCATCCTTCCTGTCTCATAAGCCCATAACTTTGGCATTATCCACGGCTCATTTCTCTCATTCAACCCACATATTCAGTCTATCACTAAATCTTGTCAGTTCAACCATCATAACATCACTGCCCTCTCCTCTCCATCCAAACTGCTACCACATTATTCCAAACACTTATTCTATCCTGTCTTGATTACTGTATCAACCTCCTGGCTGACCTCTCTGCCTCCTGTCTCTCCCCACTCCAGTCCATACTTCATTCTTCTGCCTGGATTACTTTTCTATATGTTCATACCATGTTTCCCCACTCCTCAAGAACCTCCAGTGGTTGCCCATCCACCTCCACATCAAACAGAAACTCCTTACCATCAACTTTAAAGCTCTCAATCACCTTTCCCCCTCCTACCTCACCTCACTGCTCTGCTACTATAACCCACACACTTTGGTCCTCTAATGCCAACCCACTTACCGTACCTCGATCTCGTCTATCTTGCTCTGCCCTCTCACCCACGTCCTGCCTCTGACCTGGGCCACCCTTCCTCTTCATATCCGACAGACAATTATTCTCCTCACCTTCAAAGCCTTATTGAAAGCACATCTCCTTCAAGAGACCTTCCCTGACTAAGCCCTCATTTCCTCTTTTCCCACTCCCTCCTGCATCATCCTGATTTGCTCCCTTTATTCACCCACCCAGTCCCACAGCATTTATGTATTTATCTGTAATTTATTTCTATTAATGTCTGTCTCCCCCACCAGTCTGTGAGCTCAAGCGTTTAGTATAGTGCTCTTTACATAGTGAGCGCTTGATAAATATGATTGATTGAGTAGATACAAGTTAATCAGTTTGGACACAGTCCCTGGCCCACATAGGGCTCACAGTCTAAGGAGGGAGTAGGATTGAGTCCCCGTTTTACAGATGAAAAGTTGAAGCACAGAGAAGTTGAGTGACTTGCCCAAGGTCTTACAGCAGACAACTGGCAGAGATCCTAATTTCCATTTACTCAATGACTCCTTTATTTTCCGGTAATACAACTACCATATTACACAAGGTTTATCAGTACTCCATGCTCTCAAGCATGAGAATATTTTGGTTTTGCACAAACTCCCCAAACAATTGGGCATATTGATTTCTCCTAAGCACCTTTCCTTTGGGTTGCAGATTGAGAGAGAGTTCTTACAACTAATCAATCAGTGGTATTTATTGAGTGCTTACCATATGCAGAGCAGTGTATTAAGCCCTTGGGAGAGTACAGTATAACAGAGTTGGTAGGCATGTTTGCTGCCCATCAGGAGTTTACAGTCTAGAAAGGGAGACATAATTGAAATAAATTACAGATACCTACCTAAGCGCTGTGGGACCGAAGGGTAAATTCCAAGTGCAGGGGTGACGCATTAGGGAGAGGGAGTAGAGGAAATGAGGGCCTAGTTGAGGAAGACCTGTTGGATAAGGTGGGATCTTAATCTTTGAAGATGGGGAGAGTGATGGTCTGTTGGTTATGAAGGAGAAGGGAGTTCCAGGCCAGAGGCAGGACACGGGCAAGTGGTCAGTGGCGAGACAGATGAGATCAAGATGCAGTGAGCAAGTTGGTGTTAGAGTACCGAAGTGAACAGGCTGGATTGTAGTAGAAACTGAGGCCTGGGGAGGTTAAGCGACTTGCCCAAAGACACCCAATAGACAGAGCTGGGATTAGAGGGCAGATCCTCCAACTTTTAGGGCCACAATTCTTCCGCTATGCCACACTAATTCCCCAGAACTCCCCAGTCCATCAATCAATGGTACTTACTGAGTGCTTACTGTATGCAGAGCCCTGTACTAAGCACTTTGGAGAGTACGGTATAACAGAATTGGTAGATATATTCCCTGCCCACAAGGAGTTTACAGTCCAGAGGGGGAGACAGACATAAATAGACTGTTTTTTAGACTGCGAGCCCACTGTTGGGTAGGGACTGTCTCTATATGTTGCCAATTTGTACTTCCCAAGTGCTTAGTATAGTGCTCTGCACATAGTAAGCGCTCAATAAATACGATTGATGATGATGATGATGATAAATAGAAAGAAATGAATTATGGATATGTACACAAGTGCCGCAGGGCTGGCAAAAACAATCCAAAGTGTGAGGGTGACACAGAAGGGAGTGGGAGTCGAAGAGATGAGGGCTTAGTTGGGGAAGGCCTCTTGGAGGAGAAGGGGTGTTAATAAGGCTTTGAAGATAGGGAGAGTGTCCCCAGTACTTCTTTTCATATTGAAGGATCATCTGGTCTGAGGGCTGTGGGACAAAATCAGATAGGTGCATGGCATATTGGAAACAGGTTCTAATCCCGGCTCCACCGCTTGTCTGCTGTGTGACCTTAGGCAAGTCGCATCGTTTTTCTGGGCCTCAGTTAACTCATCTGGAAAATGGAGACTGAGACGGTGAGCCCCACGTGGGACAGGGACTTTGTCCAACCTGATTTGCTTGTCTCCACCCCAGCGCTTAGTTCAGTGCTTGGCACAGAGTAAGTGCTTAACAGATGCCAATAATTATTACCTAGATGGATCCTGGTGATGGGGGAAACTGACTGTGTGCTTGCTTCCTAGGGTTACAGGCCTGCCACCTGGCTCTGAGCTCAAGAACCGTCTGGGCCCGATGTGCCAATGGAGACGTAGCTCGCCGCTACGGCGTCACCGACAAGAACCCGGCCGGAGACTACTGGAAGAAAATTCCTGGGAGCATGTCCTGTTTGACGGGTAAGTTAATGGTCGTGTGATCCTGTCCACCGGGCGGGTAGGCCCCTCTCCCATTCATTCATTCAGTCATTTATTGAGCGCTCACTGTGTGCAGAGCACTCTACTGAGTGCTTGGGAGGGGTCAGTGCAACAATAAACAGACACATTCCCTGCCTGTATCGGTCTTCGTCCCTCTCAGGCCCCATGGTGGTTTCTCCCAGCCTGCCGGAGCGGGAAGAGATGTGGCCTACATGAAGTACAGGCCTCCTCCCGGGTTGTCTGGTGGTTTTAACAGTGACAACGTGAAAAGTGAAGAGTAGAGCTTAGGGGAGCTTCTGGTCCATTTCCTTTGTCAATCAGTTGTATTTACTGAGTGCTTACTTTATACAGAACACTGTACTAAGCGCTTGGGAGAGGACTATATAACAATATCCCAGGTCCGCCACTTGTCTGCTGCGGGACCTCAGGCAAGTCACTTTACTTCTCCGGGCCTGTTACCTCAACCGTAAAATGGGGATTAAAGACCGTCAGCCCTATGTGGGACAGGGACTGTGTCCAACCCGATTTGCTTGTATCCACCCCGGTGCTTAGTACAGTGCCTGACGCAGAGTAACTACTTAACAAATGCCATTAAAAAAAGTACCTATAACAGAGTTTGCTTTTATCCCTGGACTCTGTAACCCAGAGTGACTACTCTTTGCTTGTATGAGCTCCTAGGACACGATTAGCTCTTCACATCACTCAGTCATATCAGTAGTGCTCCTGCGGGGTGCAGAGCCTTGAGCTTGGATGCCTGCCGTGTGCTGAGCACTGCTCTTAAGCACTTGGGAGCACACAGTAGAAGTCACAAACACAGTTTCTGCCCTCAGGGAGCTTACGCTCTCAGTGAGGGAGCCCAAACGAATTGCCAGTTGTGGAAGTCGAGGGAGGAGGTCAAAGCCGGCCCGTTTCCTTTGCAGTGTCCCCGTTCGATGAGCTGTGGGCCGTGGGCCCTTTAGGTTACCTCCTTCAGCGGCTGACAAAGACCTTCAGCCATTCACCGGGCTTTCAGAAAAGCAGCGACGCTTCCGTCTTGCTTCACCTGGAAGACTTCGAAGATGAATGGGAAGTCATCTGAGGGGACGCCGGTCCGAGCCCCCCCCCCCCGGCCGGAGCCGCCGAGGATTCCCGGATGGGAGGCGATGGGTTTAAAAGCTGCTTGCCTCCGCCACGCCCCGTTAGCCCCTCTGCACTAAAACACGATCCACCCAGCCCTCCTGAAACGCACACTCCCACCTGTTTGTTTCAGCATCTCTTGAAAGCTAGTAGCTGTGGCGGACTGGAATTAAACGGTCTCACTTGTGGCAGCTCCTTTGGAACTATTAACTTACTTTTCACCTTCCTGGTAACAGCAGCTGCCGTTACTGCATGCACACTAATAGGTGGGGGGATTCATTTCCCCGGGGGCGGGGGCCGCTCTCACATTCAGCGTTTCTCAACCTCAGACAAGTTGACTATTTCCTCAGCTTGTCCCCAGTTGACCCCCCAGGTCCAGTGAAAAATACTCTACAAGCATAGGAGAGGCACTTGAGATCTTCAGCAGGGAAAAAAGATACGGCCATGCAAAGGGCGGCCTGTTCGACCAGTTTGACCAGTTTCGCCTTGTCGCTGAGCTACCCTCTGTCGAGCGGAAAGTCTGGCTTCGGGCAGCTCGCACCCACGATGACTCGCTTCAAGTACGGTCAGTAAGAACGAGTCTCCCCCCATTTCACAACTGAGCTTCAATCCTTCTCCCAAAGCCTCCTCTCTGTCCCCATCCTTTGGAAGAACGCAATTCCGTTTTTATTTAAAAAGAGGGTAATAGAACGAAGGCGTTTCTGACCGTGTGTGTGTTTCCATTTGGGCTGCCTCGTGCGCGGAGCCCCTGAAGCTTTAGGGAGAAATTTAACAATGACGGGAGTTTAGCTGTGTCTTTTTAGTCCTATTTAACAGAGATTGCAAACAAGCGTAATAAAACGAGGCAACATCCTGGGTGACGATTGCCACTTTACTTTTGTTTGAAACCTCTAATATACCTCATTTTCTCCCCTCCTCAACACACCCTGCAAATGTAGGGTAATAATAATAACAATAATAGCATTTACTAAGCGCTTACTATGTGCAAAGCACTGTTCCAAGCGCCGGAGGTCTGTTTTCAGCAACTAGTGGAAAGACTTGGGTTTTTCTTTCCCTTTCAGTTTATCCTGGACTCATGATCTGTAGCCATCACTTCAAACGAGCCGATCTCAGGCCGGGGAGGGAAGGGCACGGCGGAAAAGGAGGGGCTGGGGGCAAGGAAATGAGAAGCCTCAGTGTCAAATGGTCCATACCCCAAAAGAGAGGGTCTCTCCCCCGTTACCCCCAGTCTCCGGACCCTTGGACAAGAGGCCCTTGGTGGGCTGTGCTCCATTTGCAGCTAGTGTCAGGCGATAAAAGAATCTTCACTGAGGCGAGATATAAACCACCTGTCTCTGAGGGAAGGAGCCGTTGGCGGGTTTCCCCACTACGACCCTCAGGTCTCATGCCTTCCCCTTCCTCAGTCTTAAAGGGAGGCTGCCATCGAGCTGCCCATTTTAGGCTTCCCTTTGGCACAAGGCCCAGGCTGCCAGGCCTGTTTATGCTCGCACAACAGGGTGCCGTGGAAACGCAGCTTGGAAACAGCCCACTTCCAAACCGAGCTGGCTAGGAGGAGCCGAGAGCTTACCTTGCCGATCCAGGAGAGGGGCCGAATCCCAAAATATTCTTCGGCTTGACACTTTTATAGGATTCTTTTTAATTAAAGCGCGGGTTGGCAGCAACCTGGCCCGGATCACCCTTTCCATCATGCTGTATATCCTGTGCCTTGCTTGATTCATTCGTCGGTGTTGAAGGCCTTTTAAATCAGTGGGACTTTTTAGTGCAATTATACTTGAGTCTGGTTAACATTAGTCCGAAGACTTTTAGCTTCTTTGCTCTGTAAAAAAAAAAAAAATTTTTTTTTTTTTTGCTGTGCTTTGAGACAGTGCAATAAACTAGACTTTTTTCCAAAACAGCTTGTCTGTTGTTCCCATTTTATACCTAGTGTCCTTCTTGGTTCAATAATACAGTTACCCATTTCACTTGTTTATTTCCCTTTTTTCAGCAGGGAGATTCACCCGGTATTTGCTGGTTGATGGCTGTACGGTTGGGAAAGTCTGACATACATATCTGCCCAGGAATGAATTGCTAATGAAATCTGAATTAGTGTGTTTGTTGTTTGTTCAGATCAATCAATCATTGGTATTTATTGAGTGCTTACTGTGTGCAGAGCACTGTGCTAAGCCCTTGGGGGAGTTCATTCTTTCAGAGTTGGTAAACACATTCCCTGCCCAGGAGGAGCTTGCAACGTAGAGAGGGAAACAGTGCTATAAAGCAGTATGACTTAATGGAAAGAGAACGGGCTTGGGAGTCAGAGGACTTGGGTTCTAATCCTGACTCTCTAGACTGTGAGCCCACTGTTGGGTAGGGACCGTCTCTATATGTTGCCAACTTGTACTTCCCAAGCGCTTAGTCCAGTGCTCTGCACACAGTAAGCACTCAATAAATACGATTGATTGACTCCACCACTTGCCTGCTGTGTGACCTTGGGCAATCCGCTTAACTTCTCTGTGCCTGTTATCTCCAGTGCTTAGAACAGTGCTTTGCACATAGTAAGCACTTAACAAATACCATCATTATTGTTATTATTATTATCTAACTGTGAACGCGCCCCTGGGGCAACCTGATTACCTTGAATCCACCCCTGCACTTAAGAACAGTGCTCGGCACATAGTAAGCACTTAACAAGTACCATAATAATAATAACAATGAATAAATACAAAAGTGCTGTGAGCCTGAGAGTGGGGTGAATCAATCAATCAATCAGTGGTGTTTATTGGGTGCTGACTATGTGCACAGCACTGTTCTAAGCACTTGGGAGAGTATAGTAGAGGGTACAAATCCAAGTAGAGGGAGTAGGAGAAGTGAGGGCTTAGTCGGGGAAGACTACTTGGAAAAGGTGTGATTTTTAATAAGGTTTTGAAGGTGGGGAAGAGTGGTGGTCTGTTATATGTGGAGGGGGAAGGAGTTCTGTATATATGTATATATGGTTGTACATATTTATTACTCTATTTATTTATTTATTTATTTTACTTGTACATTTCTATCCTACTTATTTTATTTTGTTGGTATGTTTGGTTCTGTTCTCTGTCTCCCCCTTTTAGACTGTGAGCCCACTGTTGGGTAGGGACTGTCTCTGTGTGATGCCAATTTGTACTTCCCAAGCGCTTAGTACAGTGCTCTGCGCATAGTAAGCGCTCAATAAATACGATTGATTGATTGATTGATTGATTCTGGGTCAGAGGGCGAGCATGGGCAAGGGGTCAGCAGTGAGATAGATGAGATGGAGGTACAGGGCCCAAGTTGACTTGAGAGGAGCGGAGCGTGTGGACTGGGTTGTAGTAGGAAACCAGTTAAGTAAGGTAGGAGGAGATGAGCTGATTGAGTGCCTTAAGGTCAATTAATTAATTTGATGCAGAGGTAGAAGGGCAACCACTGGAGGCTAACGAGGAGTGGAGAAAAATGGACTGAACTGTTTTGTAGGAAAATGATCCGGGGGCGGAGTGAAGTATGGACTGGAGTGTGGAGAGACAAGAGGCAGGGAAGTCAGCAAGGAAGTTGATATAATAATTGCGGTAGGATAGGATAAGTGCTTGGACTATCAATCAATCAATCGTATTTATTGAGTGCTTACTGTGTGCAGAGCACTGTACTAAGCGCTTGGGAAGTACAAGTTGGCAACATGTAGAGACAGTCTCTACCCAACAGTGGGCTCACAGTCTAAAAGGGGGAGACAGAGAACAAAACCAAACATACTAACAAAATTAAATAGAATAGATATGTACAAGTAAAATAAATAACTAAATAAATAGAGTAGTAATGAGAAGCAGCATGGCCCAGTGGAAAGAGCACGGACTTTAGAGTCAGAGGTCATGGGTTCAGATCCCGGCTCCTCCACTTGTCAGCTGGGTGACTTTGGGCAAGTCATTTAACTTCTCTGTACCTCAGTTACCTCATCTGTAAAATGGGGATTAAGACTGTGAGCCCCCCGTGGGACAATCTGATCACCTTGTAACCTCCCCAGCGCTTAGAACACTGCTTTGCACATAGTAAGCGCTTAATAAATGCCATCATTATTATTATTATTATTAATGTGAAAACAGTTTGGATGGAGAGGAAAGGGAGGATTGATGAAGAGACGGGAACGAATTGAGTTCAGAAGAGAGGGTGGTGCTGAGGGAGTCAGTCTGTGCATCAGAGGAAGGTAGTTTGGGTATGGAGACTAATGGAGCATGATGTCTTGAAAAAATTGGTGTGGATCAAAAGCTCGGACCTCTCCATGGGGGAATAGGACAGATTTGCGAGGAAGGGTGTTTTCATTCATTCATTTATTGAGCGCTTACTGTGTGCAGAGCACTGGACTAAGCACTTGGAAAGTACAATTCGGCAACAGGTAGAGACAATCCCTACCCAACCACGGGGTCACAGTCTAGAAGGGGGAGACAGACAACAAAACAAAACAAATAGATGGGCATCAATAGCCACGCTGCTCCTTCTGGGGGACGACAGGGTGGGCAGAAAGGCCCCATGGAGAGAAGGCAGGTGAGGAGGTTGTGGTTGGGTAGAGATTGTACAGTGATTTGAGATGATGAGATCGATGGGCGTCAAAGTTGGTGAGTGGGTGAGGTGGGGTGCAGCTGGAGACCAGTGGATTTGAGGAGTGAGAGAAAACGGGCAGCAGAAGTGTCATTGGGAATATGCACGTGGATATGGATCATCATCATCATCATCATCATCAATCGTATTTATTGAGCGCTTACTGTGTGCAGAGCACTGTACTAAGCACTTGGGAAGTACAAATTGGCAACATATAGAGACAGTCCCTACCCAACAGTGGGCTCACAGTCTAAAAGGGGGAGACAAAACCAAACATACTACAAAATAAAATAGAATAGATATGTACAAGTAAAATAAATAAATAAATAAATAGAGTAATAAATATGTGCAAACATATATACATATATACAGGTGCTGTGGGGAAGGGAAGGAGGTAAGATGGGATGGAGAGGGGGATGAGGGGAAGAGGAAGGAAGGGGCTCAGTCTGGGAAGGCCTCCTGGAGGAGGTGAGCTCTCAGTAGGGCCTTGAAGGGAGGAAGAGAGCTAGCTGGGCGGATGGGCAGAGGGAGGGCATTCCAGGCCCGGGGGATGACGTGGGCCGGGGGTCGACGGCGGAACAGGCGAGAACGAGGCCCGGTGAGGAGATTAGCGGCAGAGGAGCGGAGGGTGCGGGTTGGGCTGTAGAAGGAGAGAAGGGAGGTGAGGCAGGAGGGGGCGAGGGGATGGATGGACAGCCTTGAAGCCCAGGGGGAGGAGTTTCTGCCTGATGCGCAGATTGATTGGTAGCCACTGGAGATTTTTGAGGAGGGGAGTAATATGCCCAGAGCGTTTCTGGACAAAGATAATCCGGGCAGCAGCAAGAAGTATGGATTGAAGTGGGGAGAGACACGAGGATGGGAGATCAGAGAGAAGGCTGATGCAGCAGTCCAGACGGGATAAGATGAGAGCTTGAATGAGCAGGGTGTCCCCAAGGAACAATGGAGAAAGAGAAAGAATGTAAGAAAGGGATCAAAACGGTCCAGAAAGTTGGAGGTGGGGCCGAGGGGGCAGTAGGTATCTTTTTCCCTCCTGTCCCCTGCCCCACGCCACTTGCTATCATCAGCAAACCTTCGCCCCATCTGCTCCTCATTGCAGTGAACCCTGCGGGGTCTTGTTGGAAAATCCGTGGCGAGAGAGTGAAATAAATCAACATCGTTGTCAACATCTGTTCTCTCCCCAGGACTCTTGGCCCCCATGCAAGGGGATCTCTCTAGCTGAATATTATTCAAGATTTAAAATGTCCTTTTCCACAGAATGTATTTAGAGACCCCGTTGCACTGTTGGAATGTTAAATAAGCCCTGTTTGGCTCAGAGGTACGAATGTGATGTTCCGAAGCAAAATCTTTGATGCAAAGTAGCTACGGGGATTCAAAGTACAACCAAATCATTTGGCTTACCCTGGAGTCTTAGCCCCTTGTTGTAGAGATGGCATTGGCCAAATTAAACAAATAACCCGTTAGGGTTGGAAGTAAATGAGTTCTGAACGTTTGCACCCGTTGCCCCGGGGTGGAACACCCTCGCATCAGAAACCAGCCATTCTTTTTGCATTGTCCTTGTGAGGTGGGAAACAGTGAAAGTAGCTCAGAGATCAGAAATCAGAAAGGATCTTTGGCCAGAGAGGTAGCACACAAAGAGTATAAAAGTTTTGTGGCTGCCTTTCCGCCTGTTGTTTAGAAACACTGCACATAATAATGATGGCATTTATTATAAAGGTTTTGTGGCTGCCTTTCTGCCTGTTGTTTAGAAACATTGCACATAATAACGATGGCATTTATTAAGCGCTTACTATGTGCAAAGCACTGTTCTAAGCGCTGGAGAGGCTACAGAGTGATCAGGTTGTCCCTCGGAGGGCTCACAGTCAATCCCCATTCTACAGATGAGGCACAGAGAAGTTAAGTGACTTGCCCGAAGTCACACAGCTGACAATTGGCAGAGCCGGGATTTGAACCCACGACCACTGACTCCAAAGTCCATGCTGTTTCCACTGAGCCACGCTGCACTTCCTCTCCCCCTCGTCCCCCTTTCCATCCCCCCCATCTTACCTCCTTCCCTTCCCCACATCACCTGTATATATGTATATATGTTTGTACATATTTATTACTCTATTTATTTTACTTGTACATATCTATTCTATTTATTTTATTTTGTTAGTATGTTTGGTTTTGTTCTCTGTCTCCCCCTTTTAGACTGTGAGCCCACTGTTGGGTAGGGACTGTCTCTATATGTTGCCAATGTGTACTTCCCAAGCGCTTAGTACACTGCTCTGCACACAGTAAGCGCTCAATAAATACGATTGATGATGATGATGATGACATGGGCACTCGAGTCAGAGTTGATTCTGAATCAAACAGCTTGGCCTCGTGGAAAGCACACGAGCCTGGGAATCAGAGGACCTGGGTTCTAATTCTGCCCCTTCCACTTGCCTGCTGTGTGACCTTGGGCAAGTCGCTTCACTTCTGGGTCTCAGTTTCCCCACCTGAAAATGAGGAAGCAGCATGGCTTAGGGGACAGAGCCCAGGCCTGGGGGGCAGAAGGTCTTGTTTTGTTTTGTATCTAGGAGGATTAAAGTGGCGTAGAGGCTGTTAGATTTGGCAAGGAGGAAGTCATTGGTGAATTTAGAAAGAGTAGTTTCTGGGGAGTGAAGGGGGTGGAGCCAGATTGCAGGGGGTCAAGGAAGGAATTGGAGGAGAGGAAGAGAGACAGCAGGTGTAAACAACTTTTTTGTAACGATATTTGTTTTATACTTACTATGTGCCAGGCATTGTACTCACCTGAGGAGTTTGGAAAGGAATGGTAGAAGAGGGATGGGGTAATATCTGGAGGGAGCCATGGGGTCTAGCGAGGGTTTTGGTGCAGGGCTAGGAAATAGATAGGGGTAGGAACTAGATGGGTGTGTTTGAAAGAAGTGGGGAAGGTGCCATTAGAGAGTGAGTACAGAGTTTTGTACAGATGTATTACTTTATTACTCAATTTTACTTGTACGTATTTACTATCGTATTTATTTTATTTTGTTAATATGTGGTGTTGTGTTGTCTGTCTCCCCCTTCTAGACTGTGAGCCCGCTATTGGGTAGGGACTGTCTCTGTATGTTACCAGCTCGTACGTCCCAAGCACTTAGAACAGTGCTCTGCACACAGTAAGCGCTCAATAAATACCATTGAATGAATGAATGAGTGCTTGAAGATGCTGGTCAGGGAGGGAAGAAGGGAGGGGGCAAGTGTTTTAATGAGGTGTGGAGGGATGGAGTTGGATGTGCAGGTGGAAAGTGTAGATTTTAAGGAGGAGGAGGGAGTGGGAATTCTTTGGGGTGGAGAGCACTAGCTAGAGGAGCAGCAGCTGGAGCACTCTGGGATGGCAGGATGGCTTCTTCTTGAACAAGGACATATAGCGGGTTTCTCTTTCCCGCCCTCGCCGCTGGTCAGGGAGGACCATGAGGGAGGGCCAGAAAAGGGTGGAGACATCGTGGCTCCCTAATTTGGATAATTTCTGGGGTTTAGGGAATGTGAGATGATCTCACAGCCTTCCCAGACTGAGCCCCTTCCTTCCTCTCCCCCTCGTGCCCCTCTCCATCCCCCCCATCTTACCGCCTTCCCTTCCCCACAGCACCTGTGTATATGTATATATGTTTGTACATATTTGTTACTCTATTTATTTATTTTACTTGTCCATATCTATTCTATTTATTTTATTTTGTTAGTATGTTTGGTTTTGTTCTCCGTCTCCCCCTTTTAGGCTGTGAGCCCACTGTTGGGTAGGGACTGTCTCTGTATGTTGCCAACTTGTACTTCCCAAGCGCTTAGTACAGTGCTCTGCACACAGTAAGTGCTCAATAAATACGATTGATGATGATGATGATGATGGTGTTAGAGGATGGCGTTTGTGGCCAAGGAGAAGGCAGGGACTGTGTCCAGCCTAATTGTCTTGTTTTGTATGTAACCCAGTACTTACTATGTACTTGGTACTTAGAGAAGCAGTGTGGCTTAGTGGATTTGGACTTGTATTTGGACTTGTACTTTCCAAGCGCTTAGTACAGTGCTCTGCACACAGTAAGCGCTCAATAAATACGATTGATTGATAGAGCCCGGACCTGGGAGTTGGAAGGTCATGGGTTCTAATTCCTGCTCCGCCACATATCTGCTGTGTGACCTTGGGGAAGTCATTTTACTTTTCCGTACCTGTTACCTCTTCTGTAAAATGCGGATTGAGTTGGTGAGTCCCACAAGGTACAGGGACCGTGTCCAACCCGATTTGCTTGTATTCACCCCAGCGTTTAGTACTGTGCTTGGCACATAGTAAGTACTCAACAAATACCACAATTATTATTAGTAAAGCACTTAACAAATACACGATTCTTATTCTTATCACTTCTCAGCAAATCCACCCCATTTAAGATATATGGAAGGTTGTTTCCTGTAATAATAACAATTGGGGTATTTGACAAGCACTTACCAAGCACTAGTGCTGAGGTAGATAAAAGATATTCAGAGCCCACTGTTGGGTAGGGCTCCATATGTTGCCAACTTGTACTTCCCAAGCGCTTAGTACAGTGCTCTGCACACAGTAAGCGCTCAATAAATATGATTGATTGATTGATTGATATTCAGGTGCCACATGGGGCTCACAGACTAAGTAGGAGGGAGAACAGGCATTGAATCCCCATTTTGCCGACGAGGGAACTGAGGCATAAAAAGAAAAGTAGTATTTCCGCTCTTATATTGGGATTTCTTTGAGACTGCGAGCCCACTGTTGGGTAGGGACTGTCTCTATATGTTGCCAACTTGTACTTCCGAAGCGCTTAGTACAGTGCTCTGCACACAGTAAGCGCTCAATAAATATGATTGATTGATTGATTGATTTCAGTTATTGAAGAAAGGGAAGCAGAGCTACCTTTCCCTGAGCCTCTGGAGGAATTAATTGTAGCTGTTGTAATTGTGATTTTAACGTCACTGGGCAGGCTGGATGGACTCTTTTACATTGAAGAGGTCATCCCAGCATCAGACTATCCTCTTCTTACTCCCCCATTCCCCCAGTCTCCCCTCCCTGCCCCACCTCCCACACAAAATAGACACCTCCTGGTCTCCATTCCAAATGAATTCGGCGGTTCATTCCTCCCTAAACTGAGATGGCTTTGATAAGCGTAATTGACCCATTCGGTGCTATGTTTAGTGACATTCCGAGTCTCAAATTCCCTGGGCAAGGATTATGTTTTCATCTTCCATTCTGTCTCCAGCCAGCCGCTGCTGTGACATTTCCCTGTGTGGTTGCCCCCTCTCCCCTCCTACACACACACGCACACACGTACACACACACACACAATCTGACAGTGAAGTCAACCAGTTCTAAGTGCTTTTGTCATCTTGGTGTTTTTCATCCTCAGTTTGTTGTTTCAGCTTAGTAGGAGGCTGGTTGCCCGGGAGCAGGCTTTGCTGTACCCAGGGTGAATGGGATAAGAGAGTGAGGCCGGAGCAGGGAACGCGTCTACCAACTCTGTTACATTGTGCTTTCCTAAGCACTTAATACGGTGCTCTGCATCCAAAAAGCGCTCAATAAATACCGTTGATTGATTCATTGGGCTAGAGGTGCAACCTGGCTCAGACTCGCCAGCCTCTTCCAGTCAGGGACCAGGTGTAGGGAGCCTGCTCTGCCTGGGGGAAGGACAGGGTCTGGCTGATTTAGCCAGCTAATCCAAATTAGGGAAGGAGGTTTCTGGAGCAGACCCCATTAACGGCTGGGCTCTAGGTTTGGGCTCCACCCCTGCGTGTGCTGTGTGACTTCGGACAAGCCACTGAGCCTCTCTGGGCCTCTCCTCATCTGGACGATAGAGATATCACATCGGGCCTCCCTGCGTCTGGGGGTTGGTGCGAGGACATTGCTTGGAAAAACCTTTAAATTAAAGGGAAGAAAGAGGTTATGGAAATCCAGCCTGGGGAAAGAACTGTAAACTCCAACTTAACCAATTCAAGTCAGAAATTTGGGGAGGAAAACGGTCCTACCCTCGTTAAGAGGAATGGCAACACCGGGAGCCCTGGGCTGGGTGGGGAGACTTGGATGGCCAGTGGATTCAGTCCAGACAGGGGGTCAGGAGGCTAGCGTGGCAGCATCATGGGGAGTCAAGAATTTGAGTTTTTATCATTATGCGGGGCTTTGGTGAGGTTGCGGGGTAGGCACCTCTAGTCAACTGGAGCTTAAATAGTGAAATCCACGTAGGAAAAACAAAAAGGAATTGTTTTTAACTCAGCAACTGAGAGTGGCCGGGAGCAGTTCCAAAGAAAGGCGTCTCCCTGTTGCCTGGCTTCTCTCACGCTTCTCAGCACCAAGAATCAACCCCACAGCCCCTTTAGGGTTGAAATCAGGACTTCCCTCTCTCCCCCTCCCTGCCTTTTTTGCAGCTCCTAGGTCTGGTTCTGTCTGCAGATTTGACAATGCTCACTTTTGAATAATTCATCAGATTTAGGGGGTTGGAGAGACTGTGAGTGTGTTTGTGTTTGTGTGTGTGTGTGCTTGCTTTTAACTGTTCCAAGTGACAGGTTAATGGGAAACAAGGAAGGAAAATATGCCTCAGGGGGCAGGAGCGGCTTTGCTTCCACATTAATAATAATAATAGTATTTGTTAAGTGTTTATTATGTGCCAAGCACTGTTCTAAGCACTAGGGTAGATATGGAGTAAGGTTGGACACAGGCCCTATCCCATATGGGACTCCCAGTCTCAATCCTCATTTTACAGATGAGGTACCTGAGGCACAGAGGAGTGATGTGATTTGCCCAAGGTCACACCCAGCAGACAAGTGGCAGAACTAGGATTAGAACGCATGACCTGACTCCCAGGGCTGTGCTCCATCCACTACATCATACTGCTTCTCTAATCTTCACCCAGGAGCCACCCAGCCTCGAAGAGGAGCTTTGACCTTGTCCTGCTCCCTCCAGGTCCCTGCTGACCTCTGAGAATGGGGGTGGAGGGGAAGCAGCAGGAATTAGGCCCTGCCAAGGAAGGGAAGGTGTCTTGGCTTACACCAGAGAATCCCAACCCCATCCCTATAGCCACCCAACCTGGGATGCTGTCCAGCACAGGGGAGGAACCTGGACACCACATTCCCATCTACAGAGCAACCCTACTCAGGGAGGTGACTGGAGGGTGTCCCCACCAGCCAGCAGGAGCATAATAATAATAATAATAATGGCATTTATTAAGCGCTTAGTATGTGCAAAGCACTGTTCTAAGTGCTGGGGAGGTTACAAGGTGATCAGGTTGTCCCACGGGGGGCTCACAGTCTTCATCCCCATTTTACAGGTGAGGGAACTGAGGCCCAGATAAGTGAAGTGACTTGCTCAAAGTCACCCAGCTGACAATTGGCAGAGCCGGGATTTGAACCCATGACCTCTGACTCCAAAGCCCAGGCTCTTTCCACTGAGCCACGCTGCTTGGGAGGCGGGGGTCTCCTGGTCCAGGGCCCTGGGGGGGTGAGGAGGGGAATCTTCTTTCTTCATCTGAGGATGCTAGGAATTTGTTGAGGTAGGGAGGATTGTGTGCACTAGAACTCGGATTAATATGTGGGCCTTGCAATCTCTCTCCTCTAGACTTTCTATTCGTGTACAAGTCCTTCCCTTCCCTCAAAAGTTTCCCCCCTCATTTCCTACTGCCCCCAGCACCAGCAACTGTCCCGTCCCCCACCCCTCACCTCCCCATTGCCCTGAAAAAGGCCCCAGGGCAGGGATCATCATCATCATCATCAGTCGTATTTATTGAGCGCTTACTGTGTGCAGAGCACTGTACTAAGCGCTTGGGAAGTACAAGTTGGCAACGTATAGAGACGGTCCCTACCCAACAGGGATGGCACATGAGCACCCAATAGGATGGGGAAGGAAGGACTTCTTTCTTGAATCTCCTGGCTGGCAAAGCTCAGGCCTTTATGCTCCTGGTTGAAGTTTCTGTATCTACATTCGTGGAAGGGAGTAGTAGTGGGGAATAAAATATCAGATAATATAGAGCAAGAGAGGGAGAGCATCGGCTGGGGGGACTTGTCAGTGAGGGAAAGACAGCCCTGCCACCAGTGTCAGCAGAGCCAGAGAGGGGTAGTGTGCCACAAAGCAGCCCCCAGTGAAAAATCCACTCACAGATCATGGTACGGTCACCCTATTTTAACACTGCTATCCAATTTCTGTGGATCCTCTACCAGAACGATTGCAGATGGAGGTGGGGTGTTCTGGGAGAGATGTGTTCATGGCGTTGCCGTGGGTCGGAGACGACTCGACTGCCTAAGATTTCTGGGCCAACTCCCTATGGCTCCAGAAGCTCATTGTGGGCAGGGAATGAATCTGTTCGTTGTTATATTGTACTCTCCCAAGTGCTTAGTACAGTGCTCTGCACACAGTAAGCGTTCATTAAATACGGCTGAGTGAATGAATGGATGAATCCCACAGGACACGGGAGGAAAGGCGGACTTCTCCGGAGAGCCTCTAGCATCCACCCACTGGTTCCTGGGGCAGTCAGTCTGTGGGCTTCTGGTCTGCCAAGCTCTGCTCTTGGCTCTTTCCTCACACTGACCACCAGAAGCTTCCGTCCCCTGCCAGGGGATCCCCTCCACCCCCCGCCCACCCCCACCAGCCACAAAATTGCCCCCCTCTCTTCATCTTCCCCACCTCCTCAAAAGTCTGGATTACCTGATTTTTCTGCCCGATCCACTGAGCACGTAAGGAACCCAGCTGGTCAGCAGTGGGGAGGTCGTGTCCTACCAGTCAATAGGTCAATCAATGGTACTGAGCGCTTACTATGTGCAGAGCACTGTACTAAACACTTGGAAGAGTACATTGGAGTCCTTAGGTGAAATGGAAGCGCTGAAGTGACAGTAGCGGGGGATATAGGGAGGGGAGATGAGAGATTAGTCTGGGAAGGCCTCCTGAAAGAGATGTGATTTCAAAGGGCTTTGAAGATGGGAAGAGCGGTGGTCTGCCGGATGTAAAGGGGTTCCAGGCAAAAGGGAGGATGTGAGAAAGAAATTAGAGGTGAGAGAGACAAGAACAAGACACGGTGAGAGGAGCGGAGCAGGCGAGCTGGAGCTGAGTGGGAGGTTAAGTAGAGGGGAGAGAGCTGGTTGAGTGCCTTAAAGCCAACAGCCAGGAATTTCTGCTTAATATGGGCTTAATATGAGCCCCTTCCTTCCTCTCCCCCTCGTCCCCCTCTCCATCCCCCCCATCTTACCTCCTTCCCTTCCCCACAGCACCTGTATATATGTATATATGTTTGTACATATTTATTACTCTATTTTATTTGTACATAACTATTCTATTTATTTTATTTTGTTAGTACGTTTGGTTTTGTTCTCTGTCTCCCCCTTTTAGACTGTGAGCCCACTGTTGGGTAGGGACTGTCTCTATATGTTGCCAATTTGTACTTCCCAAGCGCTTAGTACAGTGCTCTGCACATAGTAAGCGCTCAATAAATACGATTGATGATGTGGAGAGGAATGGCCTGGTGGAAAGAACAAGGGCCCGGGGAGCCAGAGGACCTGGGTTCTAATCCCGGCTCCACCATTTGCCTGATTTGTGACCTTGTGCCTCAGCTGTAAATGAGGATTCAATCCCTGTTCTCCCTCTCTCTCATTCATTTAGATCGCGAGCCCCACGTGGGACAGGGACTGTGCCCCAAGTGCATCTCTCGTGTCTATCCCAGGGCTTAGTATCATGTTTGGCACATAGAAAGAGCTTAACGAATACCGCGATGACTATTATTGTCGTCAGTGACCTTGTCGCCAACTTGGGGGCCGGAGCTATTTGTGCCCAGGAACGTTATAGAGTCTGTTTGTTGGAAGGGCGTCCAGCCGAAGAGCCTCGTCACGGCATCAATATTTGCACTGCCCTCTGAAACACGCGGCAGCTTGCGTTTCCCCGAGCCGCTGAATTCCAGGCACAGAGACCAGGGAAGAGAGCCGACAGGCTCCAGCGTAGGGCTGCCCATTCTAGGGAGACTGGAAGCTCGTTGTGGGCAGGCCCAAGCACTTAGTATAGTACTCTACACATTGTAGGCAGTCCATAAATACGATTGACCGACAGAGGTGAAAGTCCCTGCCGGTCCGGGACCATGGTGTAGTGAATACAGCGTGCGCCTGAGAGTCAGAAACTCATGGTTTCTAATCCCAGCTCCGCCACTTGTCTGCTATGTGACCCTGGTCAAGTCACTTCTCAGTGCCTCAGTTACCGCATCTGAAAAATGGGGATTGAGACCGTGAGCCTCAAGTGGGACAGGGTCTGTGTCCAGCCCGATTTGTTTGTATCCAGCCAGAGCTTAGAACAGCAAGCGCTTAACAAATACCATAATTATTATTACGCTGTTGGGTAGGGACTGTCTCTATATGTTGCCAACTTGTACTTCCCAAGCGCTCAGTACAGTGCTTTGCACACAGTAAGCGCTCAATAAATACGATTGATTGATTATGGCAGGCCTGCTGGTGACCTCCATCTGAAAGCCAACACTCTTTCCCAACAGGCATCTTTCTAACATTCTCGAGTAGAAAGGGGAGAATTCCAGTCTGAAAGGAGAGGCTGGGCAGCTCTGCTTCATCCAAATAATAATAATAATAATGGCATTTAAGTGTTTACTATGTTCTAAGCGCTGGGGAGGATACTAGGTGATCAAGTTGTCCCATGTGGGGCTTACAGTCTTAATCCCTATTTTACAGATGAGGGAACTGAGGCACAGAGAAGTGACTTGCCCAAAGTCACCCAGCTGACAATTGGTGGAGCTGGGATTTGAACCCATGACCTCTGACTCCCAAGCCTGTGCTCTTTCCACTGAGCCACGTGCACCTTTTGAGCCCGCTGCTGCCAGCTTTCTGTTCTATTGTACTCCCCCAGGAGCTTAGTACAGTGCTCTGCATACAGTAAACACTCAGTAGATACTATTGATAGATTAATTATTGGCTCCTGCTGGGTTGTCTGCCAGCGGACTGCTGGCAGACAAGCACAATGGTGACAGAGCAAAGGGGAAAGCTGAGCAAAGGATCTGAAAATGATAATGATGGGACTTTTTAAGTGGGCACTAGGTTGCAGAATCTGTGCTTAGCGCTGATATAAGGTGCAAGGTGATCAATCAATCGTATTTATTGAGCGCTTACTTTGTGCACAGCACTGTACTAAGCACTTGGGAAGTACAAGTTGGCAACATATAGAGACAGTCCCTACCCAACAGTGGGCTCACAGTCTAAAAGATTGGATTGGATACTCTCCCTCCCCGCAATGGGGCTCACGGTCTAAAAAGGGAGGGTGATAGAAAGTCACACTTGGCGTTCTCTTCCCAGCTCAGCCCCTGACCTGCTCTACGCTTCTTCCCTTGGATGGCTCGCTTAAGCCTCTCTGTGCCTCTGTTTCCTCGTATTTAAATTAAGTTAATACTTCCTGCCTTTGTCTCCATGACAGGGCCGTCATTAGCTTGGTTCAATAATACAGTTACCCGTTTCACTTGTTTATTTCCCTTTTTTCAGCAGGGGGATTCACCTGGTAGTTGCTGGTTGATGGGTTAGCTGTACGGTTGGGAAAGCCTGACATACATATCTGCCCAGGAATGAATTGCTAATGAAATCTGAATTCGTGTGTTCTTGTTTGTCGTTTGTTCAGGTCAAAGATTATCAATCAATCGTTGGTATTTATTGGGTGCTTACTGTGTGCAGAGCACTGTGCTAAGCCCTTGGGGGAGTTCGTTCTTTCAGAGTTGGTAAACACATTCCCTGCCCAGGAGGAGCTTGCAACACAGAGAGGGAGACAGTGCTATAAAGCAGTATGGCTTAATGGAAAGAGCACGGGCTTGGGAGTCTCTGTCCCACATGAGGCTCACGGTAGGAGGGAGGAGGAGTTCGTCCCTGTGTCCCCAGATGAGGAAACTGAGGCACGGAGAAGTGAAGTGACTTGCCCAGGGTCAGCAGATGAGTAGAATTCCTCAATTCTAGAATTCCTAGAATTCCTGCCTAGAATTCCTCAACAACAACTCTCTCCTCGACCCCCTCCAGTCTGGCTTCCGTCCCCTTCATTCCACGGAAACTGCGCTCTCAAAGGTCACCAATGACCTCCTGCTTGCCAAATCCAACGGCTCATACTCTGTCCTAATCCTCCTCGACCTCTCAGCTGCCTTTGACACTGTGGACCACCCCCTTCTCCTCAACACGTTATCTGACCTTGGCTTCACAGACTCCGTCCTCTCCTGGTTCTCCTCTTATCTCTCCGGTCGTTCTTTCTCAGTCTCTTTTGCAGGCTCCTCCTCCCCCTCCCATCCTCTTACGGTGGGGGTTCCCCAAGGTTCAGTGCTTGGTCCCCTTCTGTTCTCAATCTACACTCACTCCCTTGGTGACCTCATTTGCTCCCACGGCTTCAACTATCATCTCTACGCTGATGACACCCAGATCTACATCTCTGCCCCTGCTCTCTCCCCCTCCCTCCAGGCTCGCATCTCCTCCTGCCTTCAGGACATCTCCATCTGGATGTCCGCCCGCCACCTAAAGCTCAACATGTCGAAGACTGAGCTCCTTGTCTTCCCTCCCAAACCTTGTCCTCTCCCAGACTTTCCCATCTCTGTTGACGGCACTACCATCCTTCCCGTCCCACAAGCCCGCAACCTTGGTGTCATCCTCGACTCCGCTCTCTCATTCACCCCTCACATCCAAGCCGTCACCAAAACCTGCCGGTCTCAGCTCCGCAACATTGCCAAGATCTGCCCTTTCCTCTCCATCCAAACTGCTACCCTGCTCATTCAAGCTCTCATCCTATCCCGTCTGGACTACTGCACTAGCCTTCTCTCTGATCTCCCATCCTCGTGTCTCTCTCCACTTCAATCCATACTTCATGCTGCTGCCCGGATTATCTTTGTCCAGAAACGCTCTGGACATATTACTCCCCTCCTCAAAAACCTCCAATGGCTACCGATCAATCTGCGCATCAGGCAGAAACTCCTCACCCTGGGCTTCAAGGCTGTCCATCCCCTCGCCCCCTCCTACCTCACCTCCCTTCTCTCCTTCTACTGCCCAGCCCGCACCCTCCGCTCCTCCACCACTAATCTCCTCACCGTACCTCGCTCTCGCCTGTCCCGCCATCGACCCCCGACCCACGTCATCCCCCGGGCCTGGAATGCCCTCCCTCTGCCCATCCGCCAAGCTAGCTCTCTTCCTCTCTTCAAGGCCCTGCTGAGAGCTCACCTCCTCCAGGAGGCCTTCCCAGACTGAGCCCCTTCCTTCCTCTCCCCCTCGTCCCCCTCTCCATCCCCCCATCTTACCTCCTTCCCTTCCCCATAGCACCTGTATATATGTATATATGGTTGTACATATTTATTACTCTATTTATTTATTTATTTATTTATTTATTTTACTTGTACATTTCTATCCTATTTTATTTTGTTGGTATGTTTGGTTCTGTTCTCTGTCTCCCCCTTTTAGACTGTGAGCCCACTGTTGGGTAGGGACTGTCTCTATGTGATGCCAATTTGTACTTCCCAAGCGCTTAGTACAGTGCTCTGCACATAGTAAGCGCTCAATAAATACGATTGATTGATTGATTGATTGAGCCTGGGAATCAGAAGGACCTGGGTTCTAATCACAGCTCTGCTGCTTGTCTGCAGGGTGACCGGGCAAGTCACTTAACTTCTCTGCGCCTCCGTTCTCTTATCTGTAAAATGGGGATGAAGACTGCGAGCCCCAATACAAGCCCACAGTACAAGGACTGTGTCCAACCTGATTAGCTTGTATCTACCCCAGCGCTTAGAACAGTGCTTGGCACATAGCAAGCACTTAAATGCCATTAAAAAAAAATGGTGGAGCTGGGATTAGAACCCAGGTCCTCTGACTCCCAAGCCCGTGCTCTTTCCACTAAGCTGTGCTACTTCCCTAAAGGGGTGGGAATGCAACAGTCGCCTCGGTGGTTGGTCCAGGCCAGGCCAGGCCCACCCACCAGCCCCCCCGCCGCCCACCCGACACCCAACAGCAGCGAGACTGCGGGCGAGGGGCGAAAGCACAGCATGGGTGGGCTAGGCTCTGGGGTTGCTAGGCAGTAGTTTTGTGGTGCCGTTCCAGGCAAGGAAGACAAGACAGACACACACACAAACACAGGCACACCTTTCCTCCTACCCCCTATGCCCTGGACCAGCGAGCAGAGTTGGCCGTAACGAACACAGGTGACCAGGTGCACATCCTCGCACCTGAATACGTTGTACCTACCCCGGCATCTGGCACAAAACTAAGTGCTTAAGAAACACCATAACGCTTATTATTCCTGCTACTGAGCAGGTGGCTTGTCTTCAGGCAGACGGGCTGCTGCTGTGACTGCTACTGGGGTCGAAATCTTGCAACGCCGGACAACCGTGGACTTAGAGGGTTTTTTTTTTTTTAATAAAATAGATGTAAAGTGCCATTCCAACTCTTTGAAAAATAGTCTTTTCGGCTTAAAACAAGTGCACATTTATCAGGAAGAGCAGCTTCAACGGTCGCTTCGCACCCGGGTCGGGCCCCCTCAGCCGGCCATCCGGGCCGTCCCCTAGCTCTTCAGTTTCAGGTCCAGGGGTTTGAGGAAGGCGGGCAGGGGCAGCTGATCCAACGCCTCCGGGAAGTGCCGGGGGGAGATGGCCCGGACGAGGACCTGCATGGCCCGGGAGAAGAGGGACGGGGGGGCCAGGCCGGCGAGCCACTGGAACTTGGGCTCCCCGACGAGGGTCTGCCAGTGGCGCCTATCCTCCAGCAGCTGCGGGCGCATGGGGCAGGGGAAGCCGTGGGGGACGTAGAGGAACAGCAGGTCCAGCAGCAGCAGCTGGTCGCGGGGGGCTGCGCCCGAGCTCCGCCCGAGCCGCTGCAGCACGAGGTCGAGCGGCGTGTGACCGGCCGCGTCCCGCGGGCAGGGCGAGGCCCCGTGGCCCAGCAGCAGGAAGAGGCACTCGGGGCGGGCCAGCTCGCAGGCCACGTGCAGCGACGTCTGGCCCCCCTCCACCCGGCCGCAGCCCCGGCGGTCCAGGTAGCCGGCCCGCTCGCCGGCCGGGAGGTCCCGCACGGCCCGGAGGATGCGGCAGAGGATGTGGACGCGGTTGTAGCGGACGGCCATGGCCAGGTGAGGGGACGGGGCCTGGCAGCAGCTGAAGGTCGGGCTGGGCACGGCCAGCGCCCGCTGGGCGAACTTGCCCAGCAGGTACTGGGCGTAGGGCCGGTGGTCGTGGACCAGGGCGTAAAGCAGGGCCTCGGAGGGCGAGTAGGTGCTGGCCGTGCCGCCCTCCTCCCAGTGGAAGGCCTCCGTGGCCCGCATGTCCTCCAGGAACCAGACGGGCAGCAGGTCCCGCACGGCCTGGTAGAAGGCGAAGGAGGATTTCTTGCACTGCTTCTGGGCCCGCTCCTGGGCGCGGCTGCCGGGGCCGCTGCTCTGCCTCTTCACGTCCCAGGGCATGGTGGGGCGGGGGCGAGGGGCTGGCGTCACGGGGAACCCAGGCCCATGCTGGACTCCACGGGCGTCACCGGCAGCCCTGTTGGACCTAGAAGGAAGAAACGTTGAGGGGAAGCAGCGGGGTCAGGCAGGTGGAAAGAGCCCGGGAGGCAGGAGGACCTGGGTTCTAATCCTGGCTCAGCCACTCGTCTGCTGGGTGACCGCGGACGGGTCGCATCGCTTCTCTGGGCCTCAGTTACCTCATCTGGCAAACGGGGATTAAGACTGTGAGCCCTGTTTGGGTCCAACACAATTTGCTTGTATCGACCCCAGAGCTTAGAACAGTGCCTGGCACGTAACGAATACCATAAAAAAAACAAGCCCTCAAACCGATAAGATCCGTCATAAACGCACGTGGCCCAAGACCACCTCCTCCAGAAGCGCTTATGTATATATCTGTAATTTTACTCACTGGTATTGATGTCTGTCTCCCCTCTTCCTGACTGTGAGCTCGTTCTGGGCAGGGAACGTCACTGTTTATTGTTGTATTGTACTTTCCCAAGCGTTAGCGGACGAGTGAATGAATCTTGCTACGTCCTCATCACACTTCCTACTCACCAGCGCTCTTCACGACCGATCCCCCGGCCTCCTCCGCCAGCCAACTCCTTCCCTGCTGAATCCGCGTGGTTATATTTCCGAGGTTCATTTGGGGCTCTGTCTTTTCTCCCACGTTAGACAGGGTGTCTCAAGGTCAGGCTGGGCCCTGAGCAGCGTAAACTGAGGCCTGGGACCCCCGCCCCGGGAACCAGACGCCTACGTGGGCCAGGGCTCCACGCTCCAGACGGCAGCGTCCAATTCCTGAGCTGCAGTGGATTCCGCTTGGCTACAGTGGCCAACTGCAAGTTGTAATCCCAGCAACCAGGGTGACACTGCCCCTTGGAAGTGCACTTCTGCACTCCGATTGGATCAATATCAGTGGTGGGCACTTACTGTGTGCAGAACACTGTACTAAGCGCTTGGGAGAGTACAGCCCCACAAGGAGCTTACAGTCCAACCCCAGGTGCTGCGAACCGGGGAGAGGTCACGGAGTCCTGAGGGTGGAAGACAGGGTAGCTGAACCCATCCTGGGTCTGTCTGGGCTCGACTTTGGAGCAGCACATCATCATCATCATCAATCGTATTTATTGAGCGCTTACTATGTGCAGAGCACTGTACTAAGCGCTTGGGAAGTACAAATTGGCAACATATAGAGACAGTCCTTACCCAACAGTGGGCTCACAGTCTAAAAGGGGAAGACAGAGAACAAAAAAAAATACTAACAAAATAAAATAAATAGAATAGATATGTACTAGATGTAATAGTACAGTCGGGTTGTACGGGAAACCCATTGTCTGGGCAAGGCTCTGCTGTAGGGGCTCAGAAATAATAATCATAGTAATAGTATTTGTTAAGTTTTTTATGGTATTAAGCACTTACTGTGTGCCAAGCACTGGGGTCGATACCAGCTAATCAGGTTGGACGCAGTCCCCATCCCACATGGGGCTCACACTCTTAATCCCCATTTTCCAGATGAAGTAACAGGCACTGAGAAGTGAAGTGATTTGCCCAAGGTCACACAGCAGACACGTAAAAGAGCCAGGAGTAGGAACCCAGGTCTTTCTGACTCGCAGGGCTGTACTCTATCAATCAATCAATCATATTTATTGAGCGCTTACTGTGTGCAGAGCACTGTATTAAGTGCTTGGGAAGTACAAATTGGCAACATATAGAGACAGTCCCTACCCAACAGTGGGCTCAGCTTCCTTCCCCTTCACTGGATCCCCTTCCTGCCTCCTCCTCTAGCTGGACTGTTTCAGGGCTGGGAGCAGAGGGCCCAGGACCTGGTCTCAGCCCCTTTTTTAAAAAAACGGTATTTGTTAAGTGGTTACTATGTGCCAGGCACAGGGGTAGATACAAGGTAATCAGATCGGACACAGTCCCTGTCCCACATGGGGCTCACAATCTTAATCCCCATTTTACAGATGAGGTAACTGAGGCCCAGAGAAGTGAAGTTACTTGCCCGGTGGACCGGGGATTGGAACCCAGTGGGCAAGGGTTCTAGGCCCGTGCTCCAACCACTAAGTAACGCTGCTTCTCAGCTTCTCTGTTTGGGGGAGTAGCAGCTAACGCGTTTCTGGTTGGCCTTTATTTGCAAAAGGAGTGAGTTGTCTCCTTCCCTTCGCCTTACCTCCCTGTGCACCATTTATCACATCACCTCCTGAGTCCCCTAAAGACAAATGGGTCCCACCTCTCTTTCCACTTTGGGACCTATAGCCCCTGTCGGCTCCGGCAGACTCTGCCCAAATGGGCCGCCGGCACTCAGACTGTGGGCAGATTCCGGTCACTCCCAACGAGGGGCATGCTGCGGCATAGCAGGGGGGCTCTCCTGCTGGATCCTCCAAACCCATCCCTCCCGATGGGAGACTCGGCCGGTGGGCTCGCTTTCCCTGGACAGCAGATAGGAGAGGATGGCGTCGGATCAGAGCCCGGGCACCCGCCGCACCCGAGCGAACCATTCTGGCCTCGGCGTGGGACTGACCAGCAGCGGGGACCGGGGACTCTGGTCCTTCACCCGCCATGGGCAGCCTGCTTTTGAGAATCGAAATCCCAGCAGGGCCGGTCTACAGGGCTCCGGGTGCAAGAGATTCTAACCCATGGATGCAGTCTCTCTGCCGGCAGCATCGTCTCCAAACGGAAAGGGCAACGTTCAAGGCACCCACATCCCCAGGATGGCAATGACAGTTCAAGAAGTCTGACGTGATGGCAGAGGACCGTGGGAATCTGCTTGTGCTACTGGCTTTGCCCCCGGAAAGCGAAGCAGAGTGGTCTAGTGGACAGAACACGGGCCTGGGAATCCCTGCTCTCCCTCCTGGGTGACCTTGGGTGAGTCACTTAACTTTGCTGGGCCTCAGTTTCCTCATCTGTAAAACTTGCCTCCCTCCCCCTTAGACAGTGAATCCCGTGTGCAATGGGCACTGTATCTGATCTGATTATCTTGTATCTATCCCAACCCTTCCTACAGTGCCAGGGGCATCGCAAGGGCTTAAAAAATACCACAGTTATCATTATTATCATTATTACTAAAGAGCCCACACATCCTGCCAGATAAATGCCACACGTGCTTTTTGGAAGGTGAACTGAAGGAGGAAAATGATAGCCCCCGAAAGTCCGCCAGAAATGAGTTCTTCCTGCTTCAAACCCAAATCCCTTTCACCGCCCTTCATGTTCATCTTTTCCTGTTGTGGTGCTCTGTGCCTCCTCTCCCCACTCCCCACCCCTGACCTCGCTGAGCTGGATCACGGGCTTTCCTTAACCATCAGAACCACCATCCTAAATCAAACAGGTACCCCTCTCCTGCAGCCACAAAAATGGTTTGGGGCCTCCACTTCAGGTTCCCACTGAGATGAGACATTTCCAGTTTTGCTTGGAGCCTGGAGGAAAGGGGACTGTCCTAGGGGTCAGAAGGGCTTGGTTCTGATCTGTGGGGGAACTTCAGGTAAGTCACTGAACCCCTCTGAGCCTCACTCGCAAACACGGGTCTGATCTTCTCTGCCCTTCCCTCTCTCACAGGGCCAGAGAGATCACGGGCATGATGCCGCTCTGCCGTCTTGGAAAAAAGCAGGGAGATGAATCCCCGACAGGATCACGGCCCAGTGAGAGGTCGTGGCCCCAAAACCCTGTCAGAAAACCACTGATCCCTTCCCGTGGTGGCAAAACTAGGCGTCAGGGCTGGGCACGACAGCAGGAAGGCCACTTCTGTGTTGCTCAGCACCGGTGGGCAAACCACCACGCCATCAGACGAGGCCTCACCAGAGAGACTCCAGCCTCTCTCAGTGCCCCCCTGCCCAGGGAGTGTCTGGTACCTGCTGGAGAGACTGCTGGGCATTTGAGAAAGGAAGCAGGGTGGCCTAGTGGAAAGAGCCCGGGAATGGGAGTCGGAGGATCTGGGATCTAATTCCAGCTCTGCCAACTGCTTGCTGGGTCACCTCGGGCAAATCGCTAAACTTCTCTGTGCTTCTGTTTCCTCAACAGCAAAATGGAGATTCAATACCTGTTCTCCCTCCTGCTTGGACTGTGAGCCCCAGGCGGGCCAGGAACCGTGTCTGACGTGTACCTACCTCAGCGCTTAAAACCGTGAATGACGCGTAATAAGGGCTTAAAAACAAAAAGGTATAGACCTCTCTGGGAGTGGGGGCTTGTTGTTTCCTGCCGGACGCTACAATTAGTCCAGGACTTCCCCTCTGGCAGCCCCAGCTTCAGCTTGCCGGGGAGGAGGAGAGGGAGGTGATGTTGTGACATTGCAAAACCCGATAAGGAGCTTGTTGGGGCAGATAAACCTGGGCCGTTCAGCTCTGGGGCTTCACGGAGAGGGAACCAACCTGATCAAGCCAACCCCCACTCACTCAGCCGAGCCCAGCCCTGTCCCCGGATGGCAGGGACCTCGGTCTACCCGATGCCCAGCCCTGAGCTTAATCCAATAAGGGCTAAGTAAATGCTTAGGATGATGTAGGAGTGATAATAATGCTATTTCCCAATCCTCCTCCTGGACCCCACCAAATCTGGGAGGAGAGGTACTTCCCTTTTGTCCCGTTTCGTAGATGGCAACAGATAGGTCACCCAAGGTCACAGAGCAAGTCAGGCTGAAAATGGAGCCCAGATGCCAACCTGAGTAGTGGCCCCGTTAGGCGGTGGTGGTCCTTAGGCTTGGGTAGCGGGGGTCGGGGGAGAGACAAGGGAAATCAAGCTATTGCACTGGACGTTAAGCTGGGGGTGGGGGCTGGGAGAGATTCTTCCACCGTGAGCCCTTGTGCAACAGTCGATCAATCAATCGTATTTATTGAGCGCTTACTGTGTGCAAAGCACTGTACTAAGCGCTTGGGAAGTACAAGATGGCAACATATAGAGACGGTCCCTACCCAACAGTGGGCTGGGACCAGCTGTGGGAGAGACTCAGGAGCCCAGGCCTGCTCTCCCTCCGCCCACTGAAGTTTTCACCGCCGTGGGGATTGGGGCAATAAAGTGTGGGGGGCAAAAAAGAGGGAGGGTGTCAAGGGAGGATGGTTTGCCCCCAGATTTCCCCGAATTCCCGGTCCTGCTGCCTGGAGGAGACCCGGACCCTCCTCAGGCCTGTCTGGCTCCTTCTGCGGGCAACTGGGGAGCCCCTCCTCCCCTGAGGGAGAGATGGGGGTCTTGGGTGGGACCGCTCTGGCCTCAGAGAAGTAGCACGGCATAGTAAATATAGCACAGGCCTGGCAGTCAGAAGGTCATGGGTTCTAATCCCGCTTCTGCCATTTATCTGCTGTGTGACCTTGGGCGGGTCACCGAGTTTCTCTGGGTTTCAGTTTCCTCATCTGTAAAATGGGGATGAAGACTGTGAGCCCCATGGGGGACACAGATTGTATCCTGTGATGGCAGAACTAGGCCCCACGGTTGGGCCCGACAGAAGAAAGGCCACTTATGTTGCTTGCCCCCCCCTTTTAGACTGTGAGCCCACTGTTGGGTAGGGACTGTCTCTGTATGTTGCCAACTTGTACTTCCCAAGCGCTTAGTACAGTGCTCTGCACACAGTAAGTGCTCAATAAATGTGATTGATTGATTGATTGATTGCCACAGGCAGGCAAAAAAACCCTCGACACCGGACGGCAACCAGGCCTCACCAGAGACTCCAGCGTCTCTGAGAGCCCCCCTGATTCCTTTGAAGCTACCCCAGCGCTTAGAATAATAATAATAATGATAATGATAGCATTTATTAAGCGCTTACTATGTGCAAAGCACTGTTCTAAGCGCTGGAAATCATCTTCACCCTGTCTCCATACGTTCAGGTCTACCTGGCGTTCAGTGGTCGAAGAGAACAGTGCTTGACACGTAATAAGCGCTTAACCAACACCATCCTCATCCACCCTGGGGGTCTCCGGCCCAGGCCAAGGGGAGGCAACGAAGGAGAGGAAACGTTGGAGGGGGGTACGGGGAGGGGGCAGGGGGTCTATGGGATAAAGTGGGGAAGGGGATGTCTCTGTGTTCATGTGTGTGCACCCGTGTGAGTGTTCATGGGACACGTATGTGGGGATCGTCCTGCAGCCCCGGAGCTGGGGAATAATAATAATAATGATATTCAGCACTTAGAACAATGCTCAGTGCTTAGAACAGTGCTTGTCACATAGTAAGCGCTTAACCAATACCATCATTATTATCATTATTATTGTTAAGCGCCTACTACATAAGCACTCTTCTAAGCATTGAAGGGAGAGGGCCACACTAAACCCCCTGTTCCTCCCTTCCGGGTCACCTCGACTCGCTCCCTTTCCTCTTCCACCCTTTCCCCGCCTCATGGCACTTATGTCTATATGTCCATAGCTCTAATTCTATTTATTTATATTGCTGCCTGTTTACTTGTTTTGATGTGTATGTATACATCTAATTCTATTGATTTATATTGCTGCCTGTTTACTTGTTTTAATGTGTATGTATACATCTAATTCTATTGATTTATATTGCTGCCTGTTTACTTGTTTTGATGTGTGTGTATATATCTAACTCTATTTCTTTATAGTTCTACCTGTTCACTTGTTTTGATGTGTGTGTATATATCTAATTCTATTTATTTATATTGCTACCTGTTCACTTGTTTTGATGTGTATGTATACATCTAATTCTACTGATTTATATTGCTGCCTGTTTACTTGTTTTGATGAGTATGTATACATCTAATTCTATTTATTTATATTTCTACCTGTTTACTTGTTTTGATGTGTGTATATAATTCTATTTATTTATATTGCTGCCTGTTTACTTGTTTTGATGTGTATGTATACATCTAATTCTATTTATTTATATTGCTGCCTGTTTACTTGTTTTGATGTGTATGTATACATCTAATTCTATTTATTTATATTGCTGCCTGTTTACTTGTTTTGATGTGTATGTATACATCTAATTCTATTGATTTATATTGCTGCCTGTTTACTTGTTTTGATGTGTGTGTATATGTCTAATTCTATTTACTTATATTGCTACCTGTTTACTTGTTTTGATATGTGTGTATATATCTAATTCTATTTATTTATATTGCTACCTGTTCACTTGTTTTGATGTGTGTGTACACATCTAATTCTATTTATATTGCTACCTGTTCACTTGTTTTGATGTGTGTGTATACATCTAATTCTACTGATTTATATTGCTGCCTGTTTACTTGTTTTGATGTGTGTATATATGTAATTCTATTTACTTATATTGCCGCCTGTTTACTTGTTTTGATGTGTGTGTATACATCTAATTCTATTGATTTATATTGCTGCCTGTTTACTTGTTTTGATGTGTGTGCATACATCTAATTCTTTTTATTTATACTGCTGCCTGTTTACTTGTTTTGATGTGTGTATATATCTAATTTATTTATTCATATTGCTGCCTGTTTACTTGTTTTGATGTGCATGGCTTAGTGGAAAGAGCCCGGGCTTGGGAGTCAGAGGTTGTGGATTCTAATCCTGGCTCTGCCACTTCTCAGCTGTGTGACTTTGGGCAAGTCACTTAGCTTCTCTGGGCCTCAGTTCCCTCATCTGTAAAATGGGGACGAGGACTGTGAGCCCCACGTGGGACAACCTGCTTAGCTTGTATCTACCCCAGCGCTTAAAACAGTGCTTGGCACATAGTAAGTGCTTAACAAATACCATAATTATATATATATATATATATTATATATATATATATTATATTATATATATATATATACACACACACACATATATGTGTATATATATATACATACATATATACATATATGTGTGTGTATATATATAATACATATATACGTATATGTATATATATACATACATATATACATATGTGTGTGTATATATATACATACATATATACATATGTGTGTGTATATATATACATACATATATACGTATATGTGTGTGTGTGTGTGTATATATATATATATATATATATAATTCTATTTATTTACACTACTGCCTGTTTACTTGTTTTGATGCCTGTCTCCCCTCTTCTAGACTGTGCGCCCATTGTGGGGCAGGGATTGTCTCTCTTTATTGCTGTACTTTCCCCCTTTTAGACTGTGAACCCACTGTCGGGTAGGGACTGTCTCTCTATGTTGCCAACTTGAACTTCCCAAGCGCTTAGTACAGTGCTCTGCACACAGTAAGTGCTCAATAAATACGATTGATTGATTGATTGATTGATTGTACTGTACTTTCCAAGCTCTTAGTACAGCACTCTGCGCAGAGTAAGCACTCAATCAATACGACTGAATTGAATAGAGAAGCAGTGTGGCTCATTCATTCATTCATTCAATCGTACTTACTGAGCGCTTACTGTGTGCGGAACACTGTACTAAGCGCTTGGGAAGTACAAGTCGGCAAAATCTAGAGACGGTCCCTACCCAACAGCGGGCTCACAGTCGAGAAGGGGGAGACGGACAACAAAACAAAATATGTAGACAGGGGTCAAAATCGTCAGAACAAATCATCATCATCATCAATCGTATTTATTGAGCGCTTACTATGTGCAGAGCACTGTACTAAGCGCTTGGGAAGTACAAATTGGCAACATATAGAGACAGTCCCTACCCAACAGTGGGCTCACAAATAGAATTAAAGCCCGGGTTTGGGAGTCAGAGGTTGTGGGTTCTAATCCCGACTCCACCACTCATCTGCTGGGTGACTTTGGGCGAGTCACTTCACTTCTCCGGGCCTCAGTTCCCTCATCTGTAAAATGGGGATGAAGACTGGGAGTCCTAAGTGGGACAACGTGATCACCTTGGATCCCCCCCCCCAGCGCTTAGAACAGTGCTTCGCACATAGTAAGCGTTTAACAAATGCTGTTATTATTATTATTGATAGAACAGTGCTTCACACATAGGAAGCGCTTAACAAATGTCATTATTATTATTATTATTGTTAGAACAGTGCTTCGCACATAGTAAGCGCTTAACAAATGCCGTTATTATTATTATTGTTAGAACAGTGCTTCGCACATAGTAAGCGCTTAACAAATGCCGTTATTATTATTATTGTTAGAACAGTGCTTCGCACATAGTAAGCGCTTAACAAATGCCATTATTATTATTATTGTTAGAACAGTGCTTCGCACATAGTCAGCGCTTAACAAATGCCATTATTATTATTATTATTATTGTTAGAATAGTGCTTCGCACATAGTAAGCGCTTAACAAATGCCGTTATTATTATTATTGTTAGAACTGTGCTTCACACATAGTAAGCGCTTAACAAATACCATTATTATTATCATTATTGTTAGAACAGTGCTTCGCACATAGTAAGCGCTTAACAAATGCCATTATTATTATTATTATTATTGTTAGAATAGTGCTTCGCACATAGTAAGCGCTTAACAAATACCATTATTATTATTATTATTGTTATAACAGTGCTTCGCACATAGTAAGCGCTTTTCAAATGCCATTATTATTATTATTATTGTTAGAACAGTGCTTCGCACATAGTAAGCGCTTTTCAAATGCCATTATTATTATTATTATTGTTAGAACAGTGCTTCACACATAGTCAGCGCTTAACAAATGCCATTATTATTATTGTTAGAACAGTGCATTGCACATAGTAAGCACTTAACAAATGCCATTATTATTATTATTGTTAGAACTGTGCTTCGCACATAGTAAGCACTTAACAAATACCATTATTATTATTGTCGTTAGAACAGTGCTTCGCATATAGTAAGCGCTTAACAAATGCCATTATTATTATTGTTGTTAGAACAGTGCTTCGCACATAGTAAGCGCTTAACAAATGCTATTATTATTATTACAATTGTTATTATTAATGGTGTGTTGTGGGAGGGGGGGAATCCTGGGCTCCCACGCGGGGGGGGGGGGGGGGCGCGCACACACACACACACACACACACAAACACACACACATATCAGAGAAGCAGCACGGCTCAGTGGAAAGAGCCCGGGCTTTGGAGTCCGAGGTCATGGGTTCAAATCCCAGCTCCGCCAATTGTCAGCTGTGTGACTTTGTGCTAGTCACTTCACTTCTCTGGGCCTCAGTTCCCTCATCTGTAAAATGGGGATGAAAACTGGAGAGCCCCCCGGGGGACAACCTGATCACCTTGTCACCTCCCCAGCGCTTAGAACACTGCTTTGCGCATAGTAAGCGCTTAATCAATGTCACCATGATTATTATTATTATTATTTGGAGTCAGAGGTCATGGGTTCAAATCCCAGCTCCGCCAATTGTCAGCTGTTTGACTTTGGGCAAGTCACTTCACTTCTCTGGGCCTCAGTTCCCTCACCTGTAAAATGGGGATTAAGACTGTGAGCCCCCACCGTGGGACAACCTGATCACCTTGTCACCTCCCCAGCGCTTAGAACACTGCTTTGCGCATAGTAAGCGCTTAATCAATGCCACCATGATTATTATTATTATTATTTGGAGTCAGAGGTCATGGGTTCAAATCCCAGCTCCGCCAATTGTCAGCTGTGTGACTTTGGGCAAGTCACTTCACTTCTCTGGGCCTCAGTTCCCTCACCTGTAAAATGGGGATTAAGACTGTGAGCCCCCACCGTGGGACAACCTGATCACCTTGTCCCCTCCCCAGCGCATAGAACAGGGCTTTGCACCTAGTAAGTGGTTAATAAATACCACCATTATTGTTATTATTTGGAGTCAGAAGTCGTGGGTTCAAATCCCAGCTCCGCCAATTGTCAGATGTGTGACTTTGTGCTAGTCACTTCACTTCTCTGGGCCTCAGTTCCCTCATCTGTAAAATGGGGATGAAAACTGGAGAGCCCCCCAGGGGACAACCTGATCACCTTGTCACCTCCCCAGCGCTTAGAACAGTGCTTTGGACCTAGTAAGTCCTTAATAAATGCCACCATTATTGTTATTATTTGGAGTCAGAAGTCATGGGTTCAAATCCCAGCTCCGCCAATTGTCAGATGTGTGACTTTGTGCTAGTCACTTCACTTCTCTGGGCCTCAGTTCCCTCATCTGTAAAATGGGGATGAAAACTGTGAGCCCCCCGGGGGACAACCTGATCACCCTGTCACCTCCCCAGCGCTTAGAACAGTGCTTTGCGCATAGTAAGCGCTTAATAAATTCCATCATTATTATTATTATTTGGAGTCAGAGGTCATGGGTTCAAATCCCAGCTCCGCCAACTGTCAGCCTGTGTGACTTTGGGCAAGTCACTTCACTTCTCTGGGCCTCAGTTCCCTCACCTGTAAAATGGGGATGAAGACTGTGAGCCCCCCACCGTGGGACAACCGAATCACCTTGTCACCTCCCCAGCGCTTAGAACAGTGCTTTGCACCTAGTAAGCGCTTAATAAATGCCATCATCATTATTATTATTATTTATTTACATATACACAGGGAGCCCCTGGCCCGCAGGGAGTCCCCGGCTGTCACTCACCTATACCCGGGGAAGGCTGCTGCGGGCTCTCCTGATTCTCCTGCAGTGGCACCGGGATCGGGAAAGGGAGAGGACAGAAGGAGGAGAAAAAGGAGGAGAAAAAGGAGGAGAAAAAGGGGGAGAAAAAGGGGGAGAAAAAGGGGGAGAAAAAGGGGGAGAAAAAGGGGGAGAAAAAGGGGGAGAAAAAGGGGGAGAAAAAGGGGGAGAAAAAGGGGGAGAAAAAGGGGGAGAAAGAGAAGGAAAGGAACCTCCCACGGCGGCCTCGGCCGCCCCCCCTTTTATCGGCCGGCGCACCGCAGCCTCGGTCAGGACCGCGGAACTGTCCAGCGGCCGCTGATTGGCTCCCGCAGGGGATCCCGCCGCTGCCCATTGGCCAACGGGCGGGGGACGGGCCCTGCAGCATTGTTACATCACAGGCCGCGGGGTGGGCGGGGCTACGACGGTGGGCGTGGCCGCGGAGTGGGCGCGGCTCCTGATTGGACGCCCCTTCGGAGTGGGTGTGGCTTCGGGGAGGGCGCGGCTCCCGATTGGGCGCGGTCCCGGAGTGGGCGTGGAATGCGCGGGTCCCTGATTGGGCACGCCCCGGAGTGGGCGTGGCCTCGGAGTGGGCGTGGGCGCGGCTCCCGATTGGACGCGCCTTCGGAGTGGGCGCGGCTCCCGATTGGGCGCGGCCCGGAGTGGGCGTGGCCTCGGAGTGTGCGCGGGTCTCCTGATTGGGCACGCCCCCCCCGGAGTGGGCGTGTCTCCCTATTGGACGCGCCTTTGGAGTGGGCGTGGCTTCTGGTAGGCGCGACTCCCGATTGGACGCGCCTTCGGAATGGGCGCGGCTCCTGATTGGGCGCGGCCCCGGAGTGGGCGTGGCCTCGGAGTGCGCGTGTCTCCTGATTGGGCACGCCCCTGGAGTGGGCGTGGCCCAGGAGTGGGCGTGGGCGCGGCTTCCGATTGGGCGCGCCTTCGGAGTGGGCGTGGCTTCGGAGTGGGCGTGGCCCCGACGGCCTCCCGGGGAAAACACTTAATAATAATAATAATAATAATGGCATTTATTAAGCGCTCACTATGTGCAAAGCACTGTTCTAAGCGCTGGGGGGATACAAGGTGATGAGGTTGTCCCACGTGGGGCTCACAGTCTTCATCCCCATTTTACAGATGAGGGAACTGAGGCACAGAGAAGTTAAGTGACTTGCCCAAAGTCACACAGCTGACAAGTGGCAGAGCCGGGATTTGAACCCATGACCTCTGACTCCAAAGCCCGTGCTCTTTCCCACTGAGCCACGCTGCTTCTCTTGTTGGCATTTATAATAATAATAATAATAATATATAATAATGGCATTTGTTAGGCGCTTACTATGTGCCAAGCACTGTTCTAAGCGCTGGGATGGATACAGGGTCATCAGGTTGTCCCACGTGGGGCTCACAGTCTTCACCCCCATTTTACAGATGAGGTAACGGAGGCACAGAGAAGTCAAGTGACTCGCCCAAAGTCACACAGCAGACTTGTACTTCCCAAGTGCTTAATACAGTGCTTTGCACACAGCAAGCACACAAAAAATACGATTGAATAAATGAATGAATATGGCGGAGGCAGGATTCGAACACACGACCTCTGACTCCAAAGCCCGTGCTCTTTCCACTGAGCCACGCTGCTTCTTAATGACAATAATAATGATGGCATTTATTAAGCTCTTACTATGTGCAAAACACTGTTCTAAGCGCTGGGGAGGTTACAAGGTGATCAGGTTGTCCCATGGCGGGGGGGGGGGGGGGGGGGCTCACAGGCTGAATCCCCATTTTACAGATGAGGGAACTGAGGCCCAGAGAAGTGAAGTGACTTGCCCAAAGTCACACAGCTGACAATTGGCAGAGCTGGGATTTGAACCCATGACCTCTGACTCCAAAGCCCGGGCTCTTTTCCACTGAGCCACGCTGCTTCCCTACTGCTTCTCTTCTCTAATGGTGGCATTTATAATAATAATAATATATAATAATGGCATTTGTTAAGCGCTTACTATGTGCAAAGCACTGTTCTAAGAGCCGGGGGGATACAAGGCAATGAGGTTGTCCCACATGGGGCTCACAGATTTAATCCCCATTTTACAGATGAGGGAACTGAGGCTCAGAGAAGTTAAGTGACTTACCCAAGGTCACCCAGCAGACATGTGGGGGCGTCAGGATTCGAACCCATGACCTCTGACTCCAAAGCCCGGGCTCTTTCCACTGAGCCACGCTGCTTTTCACAGAGCCACGCCTTATTATGTTGCCAACTTGTACTTCCCAAGCGGTTAGTACAGTGCTCTGCGCACAGTAAGCGCTCAATAAATACGATTGATGATGATGATTAAACGCTTGCTATGTGCAAAGCACTGTTCTAAGCGCTGCGGAGGTTACAAGGTGATCAGGTTGTCCCACGGTGGAGACTCACAGTCTTAATCCCCATTTTACAGGTGAGGGAACTGAGGCCCAGAGAAGTGAAGTGACTTGCCCAGAGTCACACGGCTGACAATTGGCAGAGGCGGGATTTGAACCCATGACCTCGGACTCCAAAGCCCGGGCTCTTTTCACTGAGCCACGCTGCTTCTCTAAACTTCCCCCCATCTTGTCCGTCCGTCCGTCAGGTGCCGGAGGACACTCGCCTTGCAGGTTTTTCCTCCCATTCATTCATTCAATCGTATTTATTGAGCGCTTACTGTGTGCAGAGCACTGTACTAAGCGCTTGGAAAGTACAAGTTGGCAACATATAGAGACGGTCCCTACCCAACAGCGGGCTCACAGTCTACTCCCCCCACCCTGGCTTTCTCTAGAATAACAGAAATAATGATGCCAGCGTGGCGCAGTGGAAAGAGCCCGGGCTTTGGAGTCAGAGGTCATGGGTTCAAATCCCACCTCCGCCAACTGTGTCAGCTGTGTGACTTGGGGCGAGTCACCTCACTTCTCTGGGCCTCAGCTACCTCACCTGAAAAATGGGGATTAAAACTGTGGGCCCCCCGTGGGACAACTTGCTAATAATAATGGTATTTGTTAAGCGCTTACTATGTGCAAAGCACTGTTCTAAGCGCTGGGGAGGTTACAAGGTCATCAGGTTGTCCCACGTGGGGCCTTACAGTTTTAATCCCCATTTTACAGATGAGGTGACTGAGGCCCAGAGAAGTGAAGTGACTTGCCCAAAGTCACACAGCTGACAGTTGGTGGAGTCGGGATTTGAACCCATGACCTCTGACTCCAAAGCCCAGGCTCTTACCACTGAGCCATGCTGCTTCTCCTTGTAGCCTCCCCAGCGCTTAGAACAGTGCTTTGCACATAGTAAGCGCTTAACAAATACCACCATCATCATCGTTTATTAAGCGCTTACTATGTGGCAAGCACTGTTCTAAGCGCTGGGGAGGATACGAGGTGATGAGGTTGTCCCACGGGGGGCTCACAGTCTTCATCCCCGTTTTACAGATGAGGAAACTGAGGCCCAGAGAAGTGAAGTGACTTGCCCAGAGTCACACAGCTGACAGTTGGTGGAGCAGGGATCAGAGAAGCAGTGTGGCTCATTGGAAAGAGCCCCGGCCGGGGAGTTAGAAGGTCATGGGTTCTAATCCCGGCTCCGCCACTTATCAGCTGGGTGACTTTGGACCAGTCACTTCACTTCTCTGGGCCTCAGTGACCTCATCTGTAAAATGGGGTGAAATGGTAAAACAATTGTAAAATTGTTGCCGACTTGCACTTCCCAAGTGCTTAGTACAGTGCTCTGCACACAGTTCAGCGCTTAGAACAGCACATAGTAAGCGCTTAATAAATTCCACCGTTATTATTAGTAGTAGTAAGTGCTCAATAAATACGATTGAATGAATGAATGGGGATTAAGACTGTGAGGCCCACATGGGACAACCTAATTACCCTGTACCTACCCCAGCGCTTAGAACAGTGCTTGGCACATAGTAAGCGCTTAACAAATACCATAATAATAATAATAATTATTATTATTAATAAAATGGGGGATGAAGACTGTGAGCCCCACATGGGACAACCTGATTATCTTGGATTTACCCCAGCGTTTAGAACAGTGCTTGGCACATAGTAAGCGCTTAACAAATGCCATAATAATAATTATTATTATTAATAAAATGGGGAATGAAGCCTGTGAGCCCCACATGGGACAACCTGATTAGCTTGGATTTACCCCAGCGCTTAGAACAGTGCTTGGCACATAGTAAGTGCTTAACAAATGCCATAATAATAATGATTATTATTATTAATAAAATGGGGGATGAAGACTGTGAGCCCCACATGGGACAACCTGATTATCTTGGATTTACCCCAGCGCTTAGAACAGTGCTTGGCACACAGTAAGCGCTTAACAAATATTACTATTATCAAACAATTCGACCTGCAACGGTGATTTCCTTCAATCTCCCCCAACACCTTCTACAGTGCTCGGCACCAATTAAGCGCTTAACGAACGCCATCCTGATGATAATAATAATAATAATAACGATGGTATTTATTAAGCGTTCACTAGGTGCCAAGCGCTGGGATGGATCCAAGGTAGCGTGTACTTTCCCAAGCGCACAGTGCTCCGCACACCGTAAGTGCTCCATAAATACAACTGAATCAGGTCATCCCACGTGGGGCTCACAGTCTTCATCCCCCATTTTCCAGATGAGGGAACTGAGGCACAGAAAAGTGAAGTGACTTGCCCAAAGTCACACAGCTGACAAGTGGCGGAGCCGGGATTAGAACCCATGACCTCTGACTCCCAAGACCGGTCCCTTGCCACCAAGCCACGCTGTGGTTAGACTGTGAGCCCACTGTTGGGTAGGGACTGTCTCTATAAGTTGCCAACTTGTACTTCCCAAGCGCTTAGTACAGTGCTCTGCACACAGTAAGCGCTCACTAAATACGATTGATTGATTGATTGATTACTATTGTTTGCTAGTACAGCAACCCACCTCCTGCGTTCTTAGGGTTCGTTACCGGGCAATAAATAGGTAGATGTATTCTGGGCTATATGCAATAATAATGATAAAAATAATGATAATAATAAATATTATTATTATTACTGTGGTATTTGCCCTCCCTGACTACTCCTCCCTCCTTTCCTCTTCTCCCACTCCCTTCTGGACCATTCTTACTTGTTCCTTCATTCACCCTCCCTCCCATCCCCACAGCAGCGGGGCTCCGTGGAAAGAGCCTGGGCTTTGGAGTCAGAGGTCATGGGTTCGAATCCCGGCCCCGCCACGTGTCTGCTGTGTGACCTTGGGCAAGTCACTTAACTTCTCTGAGCCTCAGTTACCTCATCTGTAAAGTGGGGATTGACTGTGAGCCCCATGTGGGACAACCTGATCACCTTGTATCCCCCCAGTGCTTAGAACAGTGCTTTGCACATAGTAAGCTCTTAACAAATGCCATTATTATTATTATATATCTGTAATTTATTTATTTATCTATTTATTTATTTATATTAACGTCTGTCTTCCCCTCTAGACCATGAGCTCGGTGTAGCAGGAATGTATCTATTTGTTGTTATACTGTACTCTCCCAAGCGTGGCAGGAACGATGGCTCGTTGTGGCTATCTGTTGTTATACTGTACTCTCCCAAGCGCTTCGTACATTGCTTTGCGCCCAGTAAGCGCTCAATAAATACGATTGAATGAATGAATGAATGAAAGGTTAGTCACAGTCATCATCATCATCATCAATCGTATTTATTGAGCGCCTACTATGTGCAGAGCACTGTACTAAGCGCTTGGGAAGTACAAGTTGGCAACATATAGAGACAGTCCCTACCCAACAGTGGGCTCACAGTCTAAAAGGGGGAGACAGAGAACAAAACCAAACATACTAACAAAATAAAATAAATAGAACAGATATGTACAAATAAATAAATAAATAGAGTAATAATAATAATAGTAATAATAATAATAATAATAATAATAATGATAATAGAGTAATAGAGTCCCTGTCACCCAGTCACACTCTGGGGAAATTTTAGGCCCAAACTCGACCCATTTTCACTGCAATACTAAAATACACTAAGGTTCAGGGCAGCTCTGTCCAAGCCCGTGAGGGATTCTGTGATTGCGTGAGGGGTCCGGAAGAGCCCCCACGCTGCCCGCTGCCATGACCAGCTTGAACAAAGTCACCATCATCATCAATCGTATTTATTGAGCGCTTACTACGTGCAGAGCACGGTACTAAGCGCTTGGGAAGTACAAATTGGCAACATATAGAGACAGTCCCTACCCAACAGTGGGCTCACAGTCACCAAACATGCACAGCAGCACCAGAACCTCCCCGCTCCCGGTTTGGCCCTGGCGTCTTTTCCTGTCCCCTTCGCACCGGGACTGGGCTCAGATGCCAAAGTCTGGGGCTCCATTAGGGCTTGCTTGGCTGGCTAGACGAGGCTGCAATGGGATGAGTCAGATTTTGGGGAGGTGAGGAGATTTCAATCAATCAATCAATCAATCAATCGTATTTATTGAGCGCTTACTGTGTGCAGAGCACTGGACTGAGCGCTTGGGAAGTACAAGTTGGCAACATAGACAGACAGTCCCTACCCAACAGTGGGCTCAATCAATCAATCAATCAATCAATCGTATTTATTGAGCACTTACTGTGTGCAGAGCACTGGACTAAGTGTTTGGGAAGTACAAGTTGGCAACGTATAGAGACAATCCCTACCCAACAGTGGGCTCACAGTCTAAAAGGGGGAGACAGAGAACAAAACCACACATACTAACAAAATAGAATAAATAGAATAGATATGTACAAGTAAAATAAATAGAGTAATAAATATGTACAAACATATATACAGGTCCCTACCCAACAGTGGGCTCAATCAATCAATCAATCAATCAATCGTATTTATTGAGCGCTTACTGTGTGCAGAGCACTGGACTAAGTGCTTGGGAAGTACAAGTTGGCAACATATAGAGACAGTCCCTACCCAACAGTGGGCTCACGGTCTAAAAGGGGGAAGACAGAAAACCAAACCAAACATACTAACAAAATAGAATAAATAGAATAGATATGTACAAGTAAAATAAATAAATAAGTAAATAGAGTAATAAATATGTACAAACATATATACAGGTGCTGTGGGGAAGGGAAGGAGGTAAGATGGGGGGGATGGAGAGGGGGACGAGGGGGAGAGGAAGGAAGGGGCTCACAGTCTAGAAGATTTCCCGTCTAGGCAGGACTGGAATGGCTTTGCCTTTTCGGATTACAGGAACCTGTTGCCTCAGGAAGAAGCCCTGAGTGACTCCATTTCTCTCACAGGTCCAGACACATCCCCTCCAGCTCTATTGGGAAACCACAATACCGTGTAATCTGGGGTCCTTCCAATTTAATCCTTAAAACCCTGAGCCAGCGCTCTAAAACCCCGCCTCAAGCCCACCACGCAGAAGGCTGGTGGAAAGATCATGACCCTGGAAGTCAGAGGATCTGGATTCTAATCCCGACGCCTCCTCTCCTCTGTCGTGTGACTCCGCGACTTCACTTCTCTAGGCCTCAGTTACCTCATCTATAAAGTAGGAATTAGGTCCTCCTCCCTCCAATTTAGATTATAAACCCCAGGTGGGGACGGGGACTGTGTCCAGCTTGATTATCTTGTATCCACTCCAGCACTTAGTACGGTGCCTAGCACATATTAAGTGCTTAGCAAGTACTATTAAAAGAAAGCCCCTGTGCTTTAGTAGTCACTGTAAAGATGGATCTAATTTTCTAAAATTGTAACAAAATCCTCACAGACTACCCAACTGGGAGGAGCTCAAAGCTTGGACTGGAAACTTGTTTGTTTGAAGATTCTGGAGGAGTCACCAAACAGGGGCAGGCCAAGAGCTTAGTGCTTTGCACATAGTAGGCGCTTAACAAATGCCAACATAAAAATAGAGCACAGAAGAGGTAAACTGGGACGATCAGCATTTTTCCGTAAGAGCTGACCTTTGGTTTCGGAGAAGGTGCCACCGAGGCTGGAGCTGAGATTTTATCGGTTTTCAGGGGAGGCTGATAAGACGTATGAGTGAGGAGGCAGTGCCGTCTACGTCATGTGCAGGTAAAGATTGTCCCTTTCTGCACTGTTAATTTGAGTGTCCGCCGCACTTTTCATTTCTCCCTCTTCTCACCTCACTCGACTTCTAGGCTGAGCTGACCCTCGCCCCTGTATTGTCCATAAGAGAGGGTTCTAGAGTATTTCGTATCTCCACCCCAGCGCTTAGAACAGCGCTTGGCACATAGTAAGCGCTTAACGAATACCATTTTCAGGGCTTAGAACAGTGCTTTGCACATAGTACATAGTGCACATAGTGCTTTGCACATGCTTTGCACATGGCGCTTAAATGCCATTATTATTATATTATTATATTACATTACATTATATTATATTATAATATTATTATATTATATTATATTATATCATATTATATCATATTACATTACATTATTATATTATATTATTATAGAGACAGTCCCTGCCCAACAGTGGGCTCACAGTCTAAAAGGGGGAGACAGAGAACAAAACCAAACATACTAACAAAATAAAATAAATAGAATAGATATGTACAAGTAAAATAAATAAATAAATAAATAAATAGAGTAATAAATATGTACAAACATATATACATATATACAGGTGCTGTGGGGAAGGGAAGGAGGTAAGATGGGGGGGATGGAGAGGGGGACGAGGGGGAGAGGAGGGAAGGGGCTCAGTGTGGGAAGGCCTCCTGGAGGAGGTGAGCTCTCAGTAGGGCCTTGAAGGGAGGAAGAGAGCTAATGGAATGGACAGAGGTGCTAGAAGGCTGAGGGCCCGGCACCTTCATAGGATAACTTCCTAATACTAATACTAATGATGGCATTTATTAAGCGCTTACAATGTGCAAAGCACTGTTCTAAGCGCTGGGGAGGTTACAAGGTGATCAGGTTGTCCCACGGGGGGCTCACAGGCTGAATCCCCATTTTACAGATGAGGTAACTGAGGCCCAGAGAAGTGAAGTGACTTGCCCAAAGTCACACAGCTGGCAATTGGCGGAGCCGGGATTTGAACCCATGACCTCTGACTCCAAAGCCGGGGCTCTTTCCATTGAGCCACGCTGCTTCTCTATGAAGTTCCTATTATTTTAGTAATAAAATAACATATTTATTACTCTTTATTTATCTTACTTGTACGTATCTGTTCTATTTATTTTGTTAGTATGTTTGGTTTTGTTGTCTGTCTCCCCCTTCTAGACTGTGAGCCCGCTGTTGGGTAGGGACTGTCTCTATGTGCTGCCGACTTGTCCTTCCCAAGCGCTTACTCCAGTGCTCTGCACACAGTAAGCGTTCAATAAATATGATTGATTGATTGATTGATTGATTCCGGGACTGCCTCCCAGAGGTTTGGAGGGAGTGGCCCAGCGGAAAGACCTGGGTTCTAATCCTGACTCCACCATGGTTCCGCTGTGTGACCTAGGACAAGTCCCTTCACTTCTCTGTGCCTCAGTTCCCTCCTCTGCAAAATGGGGATTCGATACCTGTTCTCCCTCCTACTTAGACTGTGAGCCCCATGCGGGACCCCAGAACTTAGTACAGTGCTTGGCACATAGTAAGTGCTTAACAAACACGAGCAGTGGACAGAGGGAGCACTGGGGACTGCCCAAAGGGACTCACGTGGCTAGGGACTGCCCCCCTCAAACCATTGGCATGGCATGAAACCATCGGTTATTCATTCATTCTTTCATTTAATCGTATTTATTCCCCCCTCCATCCCCCCATCTTAGCTCCTTCCCTTCCCCACAGCACCTGTATATATGTATATATGTTTGTACATATTTACTACTCTATTTATTTATTTATTTTACTTGTATATATCTATTCTATTTTATTTTGTTAGTATGTTTGGTTTTGTTCTCTGTCTCCCCCTTTTAGACTGTGAGCCCGCTGTTGGGTAGGGACCGTCTCTATATGTTGCCAACTTGTACTTCTCAAGCGCTTAGTCCAGTGCTCTGCACACAGTAAGCACTCAATAAATACGATTGATTGATTGATTCCCCCCTCCATCCCCCCATCTTACCTCCTTCCCTTCCCCACAGCACCTGTATGTATGTATATATGTTTGTACATATTTATTACTCTATTTATTTATTTTACTTGTACATATCTATTCTATTTATTTTATTTTGTTAGTATGTTTGGTTTTGTTCTCTGTCTCCCCCTTTTAGACAGTGAACCCACTGTTGGGTAGTGACTGTCTCTATATGTTGCCGACTTGTACTTCCCAAGCGCTTAGTACAGTGCTCTGCACACAGTAAGCGCTCAATAAATATGATTGATTGATTGATTGATTGATTCCCCCCTCCATCCCCCCATCTTACCTCCTTCCCTTCCCCACAGCACCTGTATGTATGTATATATGTTTGTACATATTTATTACTCTATTTATTTATTTTACTTGTACATATCTATTCTATTTATTTTATTTTGTTAGTATGTTTGGTTTTGTTCTCTGTCTCCCCCTTTTAGACAGTGAACCCACTGTTGGGTAGGGACCGTCTCTATATGTTGCCGACTTGTACTTCCCAAGCGCTTAGTCCAGTGCTCTGCACACAGTAAGCGCTCAATAAATACGACTGATTGGGGACTGTTCAAAGGGACCACGTGGCTAGGGACCGCCCCCCCCCAAACCATTGGCATGGCATGAAACCATCGGTTATTCATTCATTCATTCACTCAGTCGTATTTATTGAGTGCTTACTGTGTGCAGAGCACTGTACTAAGGCACGGGTTTCCTGGAAATTCCCAAGATAGCTTCAGTGGTTCTCCACGGGTTGACCTGAGCTGAAACTGGAGGTCTTTGATTTAGTGATCTCAAAGCGAGGTATTTCCACCTGCTCTCCAACCCAAAGCAAACAAGGCCAACAGAGATAAAGACCAGGTGCAGTCGCTCTCCCAGCCCTAAAAGTGCACACACTGCACTTTTTTTGCACTTTTCAGTGCAAAAGAGCATTGAAAAGCTTCCTGTGCCATTGGAAGTATTACGAGACTCAGGGCAGAGGGAATTCCAGAGTCCAGAATCATTACAGGGCATTCCTGGGCAGTGATTGATCAGAGGGCATTCTCAGCCAGGCCACAGGGTGCCTTCCTCTCTCCTGCTCTTCATTCATCTCTTTATTCATTCATTCAGTCATCTTAATTAATTAATTAATTAATGATGGTATTTGTTAAGCACTTACTATGTGCAAAGCACTGCTCTAAGCGCCGGGGAGGTTACAAGGTGATCAGGTTGTCCCACGGGGAGCTCACAGTTTTAATCCCCACTTTACAGATGGGGTAACTGAGGCACAGAGAATCATCATCATCAATCGCATTTATTGAGCGCTTACTGTGTGCAGAGCACTGGACTAAGCGCTTGGGAAGTACAAGTTGGCAACATATAGAGACAGTCCCTACACAACAGTGGGCTCACAGTCTAAAAGGGGGAGACAGAGAACAAAACCAAACATACTAACAGAATAAAATAAATAGAATAGATATGTACAAGTAAAATAAATAAATAGAATAAATATGTACAAACATATATACAGGTGCTGTGGGGAAGGGAAGGAGGTAAGATGGGGGGATGGAGAGGGGGACGAGGGGGAGAGGAAGGAAGGGGCTCAGTCTGGGAAGGCCTCCTGGAGGAGGTGAGCTCTCAGTAGGGCCTTGAAGGGAGGAAGAGAGCTAGCTAGGAAGAGAAGTGAAGTGACTTGCCCAAAGTCACACAGCTGACAGTTGGCGGAGCCAGGATTTGAACCCATGACCTCTGACTCCAAAGCCCGGGCTCTTTTGCACTGAGCCACGCTGCTTCTCCACTTATTGTGAGTAAAGCACTATACTAAGCGCTTGGGAGAGTGCAGCTGAGGGAAATGCTGACTGCAGCAGTTTCTTTTTGGACTCAGCTGGTGTTCTAGACTGTGAGCCCGCTGTTGGGTAGGGACCGTCTCTATATGTTGCCAACTTGTACTTCCCAAGCGCTTAGTACAGTGCTCTGCACACAGTAAGCACTCAATAAATACGACTGAATGAATGAATAATGAGAGGGAGTCCCCTCCTCTTTTTTTTTGTGGTATTAAGCACTTACTATGGGCCAAGCACTACACTAAGCGCTGGGGTAGACACAAGCTAATCAGGTCAGACATAGGCCATGTCCCCCATGGGGCTCATGGTCTTAATTCCCATTTTACAGATGAATCAACTGAAGCAAGAAGAAGTTTAGTCACTTTCCCAAGGTCCCACAGCCGAGAAGTGGCGGAGCTGGAATTAGAACCCAGGTCCTCCAGGAATAATCCCCTAGCTGGGATCACCTCGAACCACAAGTTGCTGGTCTGGTGCTTGTGAGGGAGGAGGGACAACAGGAGACCAGGTGCGAAGCCGTACGCAATCTTGTACGATTGTCTTGTACGCAATCTTATACGATTGCTAGCTCTCTTCCTCCCTTCAAGGCCCTGCTGAGAGCTCACCTCCTCCAGGAGGCCTTCCCAGACTGAGCCCCTTCCTTCTTCTCCCCCTCGCCCCCCTCCCCATCCCCCCCATCTTACCTCCTTCCCTTCCCCACAGCACCTGTATATATGTATATATGTTTGTACATACTTATTACTCTATTTATTTATTCTACTTGTACATATCTATTCTATTTATTTTATTTTGTTAGTATGTTTGGTTTTGTTCTCTGTCTCCCCCTTTTAGACTGTGAGCCCACTGTTGGGTAGGGACTGTCTCTATATGTTGCCAATTTGTACTTTCCAAGCGCTTAGTACAGTGCTCTGCACAGAGTAAGCGCTCAATAAATACGATTGATGATGATGATGATTGCAATCTTGTACGATTGTCAGCTCCTCAAGGGCAGGGATCACATCTTACACTTATGACAGTCCAGGCGTCTGGTCTGGTTCCACGGTCTGTGCCCAGGAGGTGTTCACAGTGGGGAGGATGGAATCCAAACTGGGCTTGATTCCCACCTGATGTCTCGCCCCTCAAGACTTTCCGGAGCTCCTGCTCCTGACCCCCTCCTCCTGATCGGACCACAACACCCCACATCCCTCCTTCTCTTTCGGCTCCAAAGAGCCACTGAGCCCCCCCGGGAGCCTTGGGGGTTGGAAGTGGTCCCCTCCCTGAAGGAGTGGGAACTCCCTCCCTGGACAGAATTCCCCGGATTGATGGGCACCAGATGGAGGGTCTCAGTGGCATGAGTCTGACCCCACTCAGGGCCACATTTTGGAGCCCAGAGTTCTCCAGGGCCTCTGAAGACGGCACCAGATCCATGGCATTTTTTTCTTTTATGGTACCTGGTAAGCACTCGCTATGTGCCGGGTGGGCACTATAATAATAATAATGATGATGATGGCATTTATTAAGCACTTACTATGTGCAAAGCATCATCATCATCATCATCATAAATCGTATTTATTGAGCGCTTACTATGTGCAGAGCACTGTACTAAGCGCTTGGGAAGTACAAATTGGCAACACATAGAGACAGTCCCTACCCAACAGTGGGTTCACAGTCTAAAAGGGGGAGACAGAGAACAAAACCAAACATACCAACAAAATAAAATAAATAGGATAGATAAGTACAAGTAAAGTAAATAAATAAATAAATAGAGTAATAGATATGTACAACCATATATACATATATACAGGTGCTGTGGGGAAGGGAAGGAGGTAAGATGGGGGATGGAGAGGGGGACGAGGGGGAGAGGAAGGAAGGGGCTCAGTCTGGGAAGGCCTCCTGGAGGAGGTGAGCTCTCAGCAGGGCCTTGAAGGGAGGAAGAGAGCTAGCACAGCAAAGCACTGTTCTAAGCACTGGGGAGGTTACAAGGTGATCAGGTTGTCCCACGGGGGGCTCACAGTCTTCATCCCCATTTTACAGATGAGGGAACTGAGGCCCAGAGAAGTGAAGTGACTTGCCCAAAGTCACACAGCTGACAGTTGGCGGGGCCGGGGTTTGAACTCATGACCTCTGACTCCTCTGACTCCAAAGCCCGGGCTCTTTCCACTGAGCCACGCTGCTTCTATAATAAGCTCTGGGGTAGATGCAGGGTAATCAGGTCGGACACAATCCCCATCCCACATGGGGCTCACAGTCTAAGCAGGAGGGAGGTTTGATCACCATTTTACAGATTAGGTACCTGAGGCACATTCGTTCATTCATTTAATCGTATTTATTCATTCATTCATTCATTCAATCGTATTTATTGAGCGCTTACTGTGTGCAGAGCACTGTACTAAACGCTTGGGAAGTACAAGTTGGCAACATATAGAGATGGTCCCTACCCAACAGCGGGTTCACAGTCTAGAAGTGGGGAGACGGACAAAAACAAAACAAAACAAGTAGATAGGTGTCAATACCATCAGGATAAACGGAATTATAGCTATATACACATCGTTGATAAAATAAATACAGTAAATATGTACAAATATATACAAGTGCTGCGGGAAGGGGAAGGGGGTAGGGCAGAGGGAGGGAGTGGGGGCGATGGGGAGGAGGAGCAGGAGGAGACTGTGAGCCCACTGTTGAGTAGGGACTGTGTCTATATGTTGCCAACTTGTACTTCACAAGCGCTTAGTACAGTGCTCTGCACACAGTAAGCGCTCAATAAATACGATTGATTGATTGATTGAGAGAAAAAAGGGGGGCTCAGTCAGGGAAGGCCTCCTGGAGGAGGTGAACTCTCAGTAGGGCTTTGAAGGGAGGAAGAGAGCTAGCTTGGTGGATGTGTGGAGGGAGGGCATTCCAGGCCAGGGGGAGGACGTGGGCCGGGGGTGAATGATGGGACAGGCGAGAACGAGGAACAGTGAGGACGTTAGGGGCACAGAGGAGTGAAGTGATTTGCCTCAGGTCACAAAGCAGCATGGCTCAGTGGAAAGAGCACCGGCTTTGAAGTCAGAGGTCATGGGTTCAAATCCCTGCTCCAACAATTGTCAGCTGTGTGACTTTGGGCAAGTCACTTCACTTCTCTGGGCCTCAGTTACCTCATCTGTAAAATGGGGATTAAAACTGTGAGCCCTATGTGGGACAACCTGATCACCTTGTATACTCCCCAGCGCTTAGAACAGTGCTTTGCACATAGGAAGAGCTTAACAAATGCCATCATAATTAAAGCAGACAAGTGGCAGTGCCAGAATTAGAACTCAGGTCCTCTGCCTCTCAGGCCTGCGCTCTTTCTACCAGGCCACATTGCTTCTGTTTCTTTCTTCTAGGGGTCAGTGCCACCTGCCCCACCTCACCATCCTTCCCCCAACCTGCTAGGGACTTGATATTCACCCCACCCTCAGCTCCAAAGTCACTGTAAACCCCTGAAACCTCGCCCTATCTTCCTGGAGGCAGGGCCATTCTGGCTTAAAGCCAGCTGGCACATTGGCACATTCCCCCTTTTAGACTGTGAGCCCACTGTTGGGTAGGGACTGTCTCTATATGTTGCCAACTTGTACTTCCCAAGCGCTTAGTCCAGTGCTCTGCACACAGTAAGCGCTCAATAAATACGATTGATTGATTGATTGGAAAACCCCGAGGTTGGAGAGGTGAAGGGCTACAGCCCAAGGGTACCCCTGAGCCACTCTGGAGGGATTAACTCTAGTGTTCAACTGCCAAGAATGGCCTGTTCTCCCACTCCAGGATTCCAATCTCAGCCATTTGGGTCCTGCCTCCTCTTCCCTTCCCTGCCCCCTCAACCACCAGTCCTGGACTAAATTCCACCCCAGGGAAAAGGTCAGTTGTAACCTTATCAGCTCCGCCGGCTAGTCACGAATGTGTGGGGAGCGTGGTGGCTAAGGTGGAGCTCGGAGGCTCTCAGGCTGGGCGCAGAGCACAAAGAGCCCCCAATCAATCAATCAATCGTATTTATTGAGCGCTTACAGTGTGCAGAGCACTGGACTAAGCGCTTGGGAAGTACAAGGTGACAACATATAGAGACAGTCCCTACCCAACAGTGGGCTCACAGTCTATATACCCCAGGCATATCATCATCATCATCAATCGTATTTATTGAGCGCTTACTGTGTGCAGAGCACTGGACTAAGCGCTTGGGAAGGACAAGTTGGCAACACATAGAGACAGTCCCTACCCAACAGTGGGCTCACAGTCAACATGCCCTACTGAAAGCTCACCTCCTCCAGGAGGCCTTCCCAGACTGAGCCCGTTCCTTCCTCTCCCCCTCGTCCCCCTCTCCATCCCCCCCATCTTACCTCCTTCCCTTCCCCACAGCACCTGTATATATGTTTGTACATATTTATTACTCTATTTATTTTACTTGTACATATCTATTCTATTTATTTTATTTTGTTAGTATGTTTGGTTTTGTTCTCTGTCCCCCCCTTTTAGACTGTGAGCCCACTGTTGGGTAGGGACTGTCTCTATATGTTGCCAACTTGTACTTCCCAAGCACTTAGTACAGTGCTCTGCACACAGTAAGCGCTCAATAAATACGATTGATGATGATATAGACGGTGCCAGGGGCATTGGCAGGCCAGCATCCACCAATTGGGGTGGGCTGATTTGGGGGCACTACGGAGCCGGAGCCGGTGGATATGGAAGGCAAACAGAACCGTCGCCTTTTGGGATCTGGGAAACACCCTTTCCCTCCCTCCGCCCCCCAACAAGCTCCTGGGATTGCGGGAGGCCTAAGCGAGGGCCTGCAATGCCTAGCAGAGGGACAGCTGTCTGGATAGGAGGGAAGGGACCCTGGGCTCTCTGGGATGGAGCCTGATCTGGAGGGTGGGAGGGAGGGAAGGAGGGAACTGGTTAGGAGCAGCTGGGAAATTGGCTGGTTTACCCTGTTAGGAGCAGGATTCCTGGGGTGGGCGGCTGAGGGAGGGACCTGCCCTGACTTGTTTGCAACCTGGAGTTCCTGGAAAAGCTCAGTGGACAGTGAACATCACCGTCAACATCATAACCTATCATCGTCATCGGAATTTGCCGTTCACAGAGGAGCCAGGGAGGGCATTCTTCACAGGGCATTAAGCATCATCATCAATCGTATTTACTGAGCGCTTACTGTGTGCAGAGCACTGTACTAAGCGCTTGGGAAGGACAAGTTGGGGATACAAAGAAGCAGCAATCCCTGGTGGAAAGAGAGTCAAAAAGTGGACCACGAGTCAAAAAAACCTGGGTTCTAATCCTGCACTGCCAGTTACTGTTATCATTAATAGTAATAAAAATCATGACAATAATATTTGTTAAGTGCCTACTATGTGCCAAGCACAGCTCTCAGCGCTGAGGTAGATACAAGGTAACCAGGTTGGACATAGTCCCTGTCCCAAAGGGGGCTCACAGTCTTGATCCTCATTTTACAGATGATTTGTTCATTCATTCGTTCATTCATTCATTCATTCATTCATTCATTCATTCATTCATTCATTCATTCATTCAATTGTATTTATTTATTGTATTCACAGAGGAGCCAGGGAGGGCATTCTTCACAGGGCATTAAGCATCGCCATCATCATCAATCGTATTTAGTGAGCACTTACTGTGTGCAGAGCACTGTACTAAGCGCTTGGGAAGGACAAGTTGGGGATACAAAGAAGCAGCAATCCCTGGTGGAAAGAGAGTCAAAAAGTGGACCACGAGTCAAAAAAACCTGGGTTCTAATCCTGCACTGCCAGTTACTGTTATCATTAATAGTAATAAAAATCATGACAATAATATTTGTTAAGTGTCTACTATGTGCCAAGCACAGCTCTCAGTGCTGAGGTAGATACAAGGTAACCAGGTTGGACATAGTCCCTGTCCCAAATGGGGCTCACAGTCTTGATCCTCAGTTTACAGATGATTTGTTCATTCATTCATTCATTCATTCATTCATTCAATTGTATTTATTCAGCACTGTGTGCAGAGCACTGCACTAAGCGAAATGAAGACATGTTCGCACAGACACGCATAAACATCCAGGCATACACAAGTAATAATAATAATCATAATAATGATGGCATTTATTAAGCGCTTACTATGGGCAAAGCACTGTTCTAAGCGCTGGGGCGGTTACAAGGTGATCAGGTTGTCCCACGGGGGGCTCACAGTCTTCATCCCCGTTTTACAGATGAGGGAACTGAGGCGAAGAGAAGTTAAGTGACTTGCCCAAAGTCACACAGCTGACAGTTGGTGGAGCCAGAATTCGAACCCACGACCTCCAACTCCGAAGCCCGGCCCACAGTGTACCCACTTGTACATACACTGGCACATTCATTCATTCAATCGTATGTATTGAGCGCTTACTGTGTGCAGTGCACTGTACTAAGCGCTTGGGAAGTACAAGTTGGCAACATATAGAGACGGTCCCTACCCACTTAGACACATGCTCACTGCGGGGACCATCCTGGCCTACTGAATGCCAGAGGAGGGAGGCAGAAATCTCCTTGGCCCTCAAGCTGGGCTGGATCTGCCTCTGGATGATGGATCCGGGAAACTGGGAAGAGCCCAGTAGCAAGAAGGAGTAGAGTGGACGCTAGTGAGAAGTGGCATGGCCTAGTGGATAGAGCACGAGCTTGGGAGTCAGAAGGACCTGGGTTCTAATCCCGGCTCTGCCTCCTGTCTGCTGTGTGACCTTGGCTAAATCACTTCGTAACTCGGGGCCTCAGTTCCCTCCTCTGTAAAATCAACCAATCAATCGTATTTATTGAGCGCTTACTGTGTGCAGAGCACTGGACTAAGCGCTTGGGAAGTACAAGTTGGCAACATATAGAGACAATCTCTACCCAACAGTGGGCTCACAGTCGAAAAATGAGGATTAAGACTGTGAGCCCTATGTCGGACAGGCACTGTGTCCAAATCAATTATCTTGTATCTACCCCAATGCTTTAGTACAGGGCTTGGCACTTAGTAAACGCTTAACAAATACCACTATTGTTATTATTGGTGGCCTTCACAATGTATGTGACATCACTTGATTACACTGGATGCATAACAGTAAGTGTTTAACAAATAACATCATTATTATTAACCGTGTCATGATGTCACAGGTGCCGTTTTTCAGAAGTAAGCCCAATTTAGGCCGATCTTAAGAGCAGAGCCGTGGCATCTATTGTGCTCTCCCAGCATTTACGCACATATCTGTAATTCATTTATCTATATTAATGTCTGCCTGCCCTACTAGACTTTGAGCTCATTAAAGGCAGGAAATTTGTTTATTGTTGCATTGTACTCTCCCAACCGCTTAGTACAGTGCTCTGATCATATACATATGATTGAATGAATGAATGAATGAAGTGTTCAGGACAGTACTCTGCACTCAGTAAGAACTCAGTTTATATTACTGATTGACTGACTCCAGGAACTTCCTCTTTTATTGTATTTGTTAGGCGCTCACTATGTGCCAAGCACTGTAGTTAGTGCTTGGGTGGATACAAGTTAATTAGGTTGCACCCATATAGGGCTCCCAGTCTTAATCCTCATTTTGCAGATGAGGTGACTGAGTCACAGAGAAGCTAAGTAACTTGCCCAAGGTCACACAGCAGACAAGTGGCAGAGCTGGGATTAGAACCTATGACCTTCTGAATCTCAAGCTCGTGCTGTCCACTTGGCCACACTGCTCTTCTTTCCAAGTTTAATGATAATAATAATAATATTAATGGCATTTATTAAGCGCTTACCGTGTGCAAAGCACACTGGGGAGGTTACAAAGTGATCCGGTTGTCCCATGGGGGGCTCACAGTCTTAATCCCCATTTTACAGATGAGGCAACTGAGGCCCAGAGAAGTTACGTGACTTGCCCAAAGTCACACAGCTGACAAGTGGCAGAGCTGAGATTCGAACCCATGACCTCTGACTCCCAAGCCCGCGGTCTTTCCACTGAGCCACGCTGCTTTTAGTTTCTTGTGCGAGGGATCCAGCGGAGCCCAGGGGGAGAGAGGCCAGGGCCCGTGGCTTCCATTCAGAAACTCCAACAATGGTGCTTTTCTGGTGCCAGTGACTTCGGCTGAAAAGGAAATGAAAGCATTGTTTGATGACAGAGAGCTGCGTGGCTCAGTGGAAAAAGCACGGGCTTTGGAGTCAGATGTCATGGGTTCAAATCCCGGCTCTGCCACATGTCTGCTGTGTGACCTTGAACAAGTCACTTAACTTCTCTGGGCCTCAGTTACCTCCTCTGTAAAATGGGGAATAAAACTGTGAGCCCTACGTGGGACAACTTGATCATCTTGTATCCCCAAAGCGCTTAGAACAGTGCTTTGCACATAGTAAGCGCTTAACAAATGCCATCATCATCATCATCATCATGACAGATCACAGAGCCGAGGAGGGATCTATCGTTTTCTTTTGTCCGAACTCTCCCAAAGCTGTTTAGTGGTGGGGGGGCTGGGGTGGGGGTGAGTCCAGATGCCCGGGAAAATCAATCAATCGTATTTATTGAGCGCTGACTGTGTGCAGAGCACTGTACTAAGCGCTTGGGAAGTACAAGTTGGCAACGTATAGAGACAGTCCCTACCCAACAGTGGGCTCACAGTCTAAATCAATCAATCAATCAATCAATCAATCAAGGACTGGACTTCAGCTTTCCATCCAAGCAAGCGATCGAGAGAGGGGCCTCCACTCCCCTCCTCCTCCCCCCCCCCCCGGTCATTTGTCCTGCCTCAGACCGAACAGACCAGTTTTCAGTTGGTCTTTTCTCTGTCCCGTGCAGTGCGTGTGTCGGAACATGCTTCGCACATAGTAAGTGCTTAACAAAGGACACTCCCTTGCATTCTGCACCTATCTTTAAACTCTGGTTCTTCCTCCTGTAATAGTAGCATTAATGATTACGGTATCTGTTAAGGGCTTACTATGTACCCAGCGTCGTTCTAAGCACTGAGGTAGACCCGGGGTGATCCGTCTGGACAAAGTCCCTGTCCCACATGGGAGTCACAGTCGAGGTAGGAAACAGCGTGGCTCAGTGGAAAGAGCCCGGGCTTTGGAGTCAGAGGTCACGGGTTCAAATCCCGCCTCCGCCACTTGTCAGCCGTGTGACTTTGGGCAAGTCACTTCACTTCCCAGCGCTTAGAACAGTGCTTTGCACATAGTAAGCGCTTAATAAATGCCATTATTATTATTATTGTTCTCTGGGCCTCGGTTCCCTCATCTGTAAAATGGGGATGAAGACTGTGAGCCCCCCGTGGGACAACCTGCTCACCTTGTAAGCTCCCCAGCGCTTAGAACAGTGCCTTGCACATAGTAAGCGCTTAATAAATGCCACCATTATTATTATTTAATCCCTATTTTACAGATAAGGAAACTGAGGCACAGAGAACTGAAGTGATTTGCCCAAGGTCACTCAGTAGACAAGTGACAGAGCCAGGATTAAAACCCAGCTCCTCTGGACCCCAGGCCCGTGCTCTTGCCACGAAGCCATTTTCCTTCTTTAATTTGCTTCGCCGTCATTTTTCCTCCGGTAGATTATAAATTCATTGAGGGCGGTGCTCATGTCCATTAACTCTTGGAGTATGCACACAATAAATCCAACTGATTAAATGACGGATTACATCACGCTGTTAACGTCAGCATTAATGAGTTATTAAAAACATCCCCCGCTCCCCGTGTATGCCCCCCTCCCCGGTGCCCCCGGACTAGGGACTGGCAAAGCGTGGAGAAGTGGCATCACTTAGTGGATAGAGCACAAGCCTGGAAGTAAGAAGGACGCGGGTTCTAATCCCAGCCCCACCATGTGACTGCTGTGTGACCTCGGGCAAGTCACTTCACTTCTCTGGGCCTCAGTTTCCTCATCTGTAAAATGGGGATTAAGACTGTGAGCCCTCTGTGAGACAGGGGCCGGGACTGCGTCCAACCCAATTACCTTGTATCTACCACAGTGCTTAGTACGGTATCCAATGTTTAGTACAGTGCCTGGCACATAGTAATCGCTTAACAAATGCCACAATTATTATTATTCTTGTTACTATTATTAAAGGGATAGCTGGTATTCTTGAGCATCGCCAGTGGTCTGCACACAGTGCTCTTACAGTGCTCTGCACACAGTAAGCGCTCAATCATCATCATCAATCGTATTTATTGAGCACTTACTGTGTGCAGAGCACTGTACTAAGCGCTTAGGAAGTACAAGTTGGCAACACATAGAGACAGTCCCTACCCAACAATGGGCTCACAGTCTAAAAGGGGGAGACAGAGAACAAAACCAAACATACTAACAAAATAAAATAGAATAGATATGTACAAGTAAAATAAATAGAGTAATAAATATGTACAAGCACATATACATATATACAGGTGCTGTGGGGAAGGGAAGGAGGTAAGATGGGGGGATGGAGAGGGGGGCAAGGGGGAGAGGGCTCAATAAATATGATTGAATGAATGGTCACCTGGAGAGCAAGAATGGGACTAGTCTGAGCCCGCTGTGTGATCTTGGGAATGTCGCTTAACTGCTCGGTGCCTCAGTTTCCTCAAATGTAAAAAGGGGATTCAATATCTTTCCTCCCTCCTACTTAGACTGCGAGCCCCATGTGGGACAGGGGCTGGGTATCTTGTTTTTACCCCAGTGCTTAGTAGAGTGTTTGGTCCATAGTAAGCGCTTAACAAAATCCAGCGCTTAGAACAGTGCTTTGCACATAGTAAGCACATAATAAATGCCATCATTATTATTATTAAATACCGCAGTTATTATTAGAGGGCAGAAGTGTCACCTTAGGGGTGTAGGCGGGAGCAGAGAGGGGAGCGGGAGACCAGTTTCCTGGAGTCCTGGTGGGGGCCCACATTCCTGGGCTCGAACCCAGCCCAGCAAAAATGGGGCCCGGGACCAGCCTGCCTCCTAATTTTCCTTGGGGGGCAGAGGTTCACCCACCCAGCCCCATCCATGGGCATCTGTGGGTTTGGAATCCCAGCCAGGGCACACACGGTCCTGCACCCGAGCGATTGAGCAGAGGTGCCACAGCCACCATCAACACGCACCCCCGACAGAAACCAAGCCCGCTGTCTTGCCCCAACAGAATCCCTGGAATAACAACTGTGTGGTATTTGTGGAGATAATCAGGTCCATCCTGACCCACCTGAAGCTCACGGGCTCAAGGGGAGGTAGAGCTGATATTTAACCTCCATTTTACAGATGAGGAAACTGAGGCAACAGAGCCGTTAAAGGACTCACCCGAGGTCCCTCAACAGGCAAGTGGTGGAGCCGGGGTTAGAACCCAGGTCTTCTGACTTCCAAGCATGTGCTCTTTCCACCAGGCCACACTGCTACTCCGGTTCACTTACCTTTCTTTACTCAGCAGCTTCCGTGGTCCCAGGCACGAACTGGTCACCTGCAGCATAACATAGTGGATTGAGCACAGTCCTGGGAGTCAGAAGGTCATGGGGTCTAATTCCGGCTCTACCTCTTGTCTGCTGTGTGACCTTGGGTAAGTCACTTCATTCATTCACTCATTCATTCAATAATATTTATTTAGCGCTTACTGTGTGCAGAACACTGGACTAAGCGCTTGGGAAGTACAAGTTGGCAACATATAGAGACGGTCCCTACCCAACAGTGGGCTCACAGTCTAGAAGGGGGAGACAGAGAACAAAACAAAGCATATTAACAAAATAAAATGAATAGAATAAATATGTACAAATAAAATAGAGTAATAAATACGTACAAACATATATAAATATATACAGATGCTGTGGGGAGGGGAAGGAGGTAAGGCCGGGGGGATGGGGAGAGGGAGGAGGGGGCTCAGTGTGGGAAGGCCTCCTGGAGGAGGTGAGCTCTCAGTAGGGCTTTGAAGGGAGGAAGAGAGCTAGCTTGGCGGGTGGGCAGAGGGAGGGCATTCCAGGCCAGGGGATGATGTGGGCCGGGGGTCGACGGTAGGGCAAGCGAGAACGAGGCATGGTGAGGAGATTACCGGCAGAGGAGCGGAGGGTGCGGGGTGGGCTGGAGAAGGAGAAAAGGGGGGTGAGGTAGGAGGGAGCGAGGTGATGGACAGCCTTGAAGCCCAGGGTGAGGAGTTTTTGCCTGATGCGTAGGTTGACTGGCAGCCACTGGAGACTTCACTTTTCCGGGCCTCAGTGACCTCATTTGGAAAATAGGGATTGAGACTGTGAGCCCCATGTGGGACAGGGACTTCACCCAACCTGATTTGTCTGTATCCACCCCAGCACTTAGTACAGTGCCGGGCACACAGTAAGCTTAAAAAATCCCACAGTTCTTCTTCTTATTATTCCTAGCTGGTGGGGACCTTGCCTGGGGGCTTTCCCGAGTAAGTGGACATTTGGGGCCTCTGGGAGAAGTATCAGGGCCTTGACCAGATGGCCAGCCTGACCACCAGGTTCGTTCTCCTAGTTGGGCCACCTGGACGGTGACTCGTCCTGGCTGAGCCCTGTGAGCCGAGAGCTTAGAGAAGCAGCGTGGCTCAGTGGAAAGAGCACGGTCTTTGGAGTCAGAGGTCATGGGTTCGTATCCCAGCCCCACTAATTGTCAGCTGTGTGACTTTGGGCAAGTCACTTCACTTCTCTTTGCTTCAGTTTCCACATATGTAAAATGGGGATGAAGACTGTGAGCCCCCATGGGACAACCTGATCACCTTGTAACCTCATCAGCGCTTAGAACAGTGCTTTGCACATTGTAAGTGCTTAATAAATGCCATTATTACTTATTATTCCGCCTGTCGGATCCTGGCTGCTCAGCCTCTTTGTCTGCTCCATCTCCCTCTTCGCTGGCCCTGGCTCTCCTGGTAACTTTCCACTGTAGCTGCCGCCTGATAATGGGCCATTATCCCGGGCTGGCAGGCAGACAGGGGCCCTCAAAGGCTGGCCTACCCAGCGCAGCAGGATGCCCAGAGCAGCCAGTGTCCGGCTTCTCTTCAGCTTTTGGTGGTGGCTCTCTGGGTTTAGTACAGTGCTGTGCACACAGTAAGCACTCAATAAATACGATTGAATGAATGAATGAATGGGCGACTCTTTCTGCTTCCTTTGGTCCGGGCTCAGCCGTTGCATCCTGGCTCGTTCATTCATTCAATCGTATTAATTGAGCGCTTACTGTGTGCAGAGCACTGTACTAAGCGCTTGGGAAGTACAGGTTGGCGACATCTAGAGACGGTCCCTACCCAACAGCGGGCTCACAGTCTAGAAGGGGGAGACAGACAACAAAACAAAACAGATTAACAAAATAAAATAGAGTAATAAATACGTACAAACATATATCCATATATACAGGTGCGGTGGGGGGGGAAGGAGGTAAGGCAGGGGGATGGGGAGGGGGAGGAGGGGGAGAGGAAGGAGGGGGCTCAGTCTGGGAAGGCCTCCTGGAGGAGGTGAGCTCTCAGTAGGGCTCCCAGGTCGACCTGATGCAGCCAGGCTCCCATCAATCAGTCGATCAGTGGTATTTATCGAGCCCTTACCATGTGCAGAGCACTGCACTAAGCACTTAGGAGAGTACGATACAACAGAATTAGCAGGTACACTCCCTGCCCATAATCATAGGCCCAGAGAAGGAGCATGGCCTAGTGGAAAGAGGACATGCCCTGGAGTCAGAGGACCTGGGTTCCAGTCCTGTCCCCACCACTTGCCTGCTGGGTGACCTTGGGCAAGTCACTTCGCTTCTCTGTGCCTCAGTTACCTCATCTGTAAAGTGGGGATTTAAGACTGTGAGCCCGGGTAGGGACTGTCTCTATATGTCGCCAATTTGTACTTCCCAAGCGCTTAGCACAGTGCTCTGCAAATAGTAAGCACTCAATAAATACGATTGATTGATTGATTGATTGACATCATCATCAACCTGATCACCTTGTAACCTCCCCAGAGCTTAGAACAGTGCTTTGCACGTAGTAAGCGCTTAATAAATACCATCATTATTATTATTATCGCCAAATGCCACTGGGCCATTCCCGATCCATGGAGACAAATTTTCTCCAGAATGTCCTATCTTCTCTCTTTTGTAGTTGTTCTGGTGTGTAGATCCATAGAGTTTTCTCAGTAAAAAATACAGAAGTGATTTACCATTGCCTTCTTTCACACAGTAAAAACTTTGGTCCCTGCCATTGTCTTTGATCAACATTTTGATCACTTGATCATCCATCCGTCACGACTGCTGCTGCCGCCCAGCACAGCTGAATCAACTTTGTCTGCTGCTTCGTCTTAGATCTCTCCATTATGGGCAACCCTGGTGAGAGAATATCTCTCAGTGGGATAGCTCTAAGCTTCATTGGCATATCAATCAACCAATCAATCAATCAATCTCTATATGTTGCCAACTTGTACTTCCCAAGCGCTTAGTACAGTGCTCTGCACACAGTAAGCGCTCAATAAATACGATTGATGATGATGATGATGATTTATGGAGCACTTACTGTGTGCAGAGCACTGTACTAAGCTCCTGGGAAGTACAAGTTGGCAACACATAGAGACAGTCCCTACCCAACAGTGGGCTCACAGTCTAGAAGGGGGAGACAGAGAACAAAACCAAACATACTAACAAAATAAAATAAATAGAATAGATATGTACAAGTAAAATAGAGTAATAAATATGTACAAATATATATGCAAACTCTCCTGCCACAATAAAGCGTTGATTCATAGGAGAGACGTGGAACATGAACTGTGTCCAGCCTGATTAGCTGGAAGCAGCGTGGCTCAGTGGAAAGAACCCGGGCTTTGGAGTCAGAGTTCATGGGTTCAAATCCCGGCTCCGCCAACTGTCAGCTGTGTGACTTTGGGCAAGTCACTTAACTTCTCAGTGCCTCAGTTACCTCATCTGTAAAATGGGGATTAAGACTGTGAGCCCCCGTGGGACAACCTGATCACCTTGTAACCTCCCCAGCACTTAGAACAGTGCTTTGCACATAAGTAAGCGCTTAATAAATGCCATTATTATTATCATTATTATTATTATTAGCTTGTGTTTATCTCAGCACTTAGTAGACTGTCTGGCACATAGTAAGCGCTAAGTGCTCAACAAATACCATAAAAAAAAAATCCGTCCAAAAGGCACTGGTATAGTTTCTTCCCCAACATTCCCTGAGGTCCTTCTGTTGCATGAAGGCTAACCCTCTAGACTGAGAGACATCCAAATTCACCTCAGCTCTTCTCTCCCCTCGTTGTGGGCTGGAGATGTGACTGTTATACCATTATATTGTATTCTCCCAAGCGCTTGGTACAGTGCTCTGTGCAAAGTAAGAGCTCAATAAATACAACTGACTGACTGACTTGTGGAATTCAGCCCTGAGGATAGGGGTGCAAGTTATTTGCCGCCCTGGACACCCTGAAGGCCCACCTCCCAGGAAGCTCCGCTCCCAAATAGCTCATCCCTGGAGGACAGTCTGACCCTGGAATCCTAGTATTCCCACCCCCAGCCAGTGGAACTGTTTTTCCAGCCTTTGGATCAAGGCTGCATTAACTGGAATCTGGGCCCAGGGCTGGCTCCTCTAGAAGGGTGCTTCCGATTACGTGCCTCTCCATGACATCTTTGCAGTGCCACCAGCCAGAGTGGCAGCAGAAATGTAGGGGAACTGGAGGTGAACTGGGCAGCCTTAGAGGCCTTCTGTCTGTGGGGAGCACATGGGGGAGGGAAAAGGAGTCAGGAGGACCCTGCTGTGACCAAATGCCATTTCATTCATTCAATCAATCAATCAATCAATCGTATTTATTGAGCGCTTACTGTGTGCAGAGCACTGCAGAGCTTGGGAAGTACAAGTCGGCAACACATAGAGACAGTCCCTACCCACCAGCGGGCTCACAGTCTAGAAGGGGGAGACAGAGAACAAAACCAAACATACTGACAAAATAAAATAAATAGAATAGATATGTACTCATTCCATCGTGTTTATTGAGTACTGGCTGTGTGCAGAGCACTGTACTAAGAGTGCTTGGGAAGTACAAGTTGGCAACGTATAGAGACGGTCCCTACCCAACAGCGGGCTCACAGTGTAGAAGGGGGAGACAGAGAACAAAACCAAACATACTAACAAAATAAAATCAATCGAATAGATATGTCCGTTGCCAACTTGTACTTCCCAAGCGCTTAGTACAGGGCTCTGCACACAGTAAGCGCTCAATAAATACGATTGATTGACTGATTGATTAGAAGGGGGAGACAGACAACAAAACAAAACATGTGGACAGGTGTCCAGTCATCAGAACAAATAGAATTAAAGCTAGATGCACTTGATGTGCCTCCCCTCACTGTGGCTTTCTCTTCCGTAAAACAAAGAGAGCTGCTGGGCAGGAAGGTGGGGGTGGGAAAAGGATGGTGGAGGGGCTCCCGCTCATCTTTCCAGTCACAGTGACATCTCTCAGGGCAGTGGGGCAGCTTTTCAATGAACAAAACACACCCGAGAGTCTGCTCCATGGAATCTTCTAACTCTCCCCTTAATCCCCATTCTGCCTCTTAAACATCAAATCCACGTTTCCCTCTCCCTTCATTATGTTTAAAATCCTCCTCCCAGCACAGAATCAAGATTCCTCCTGGAGGACCCAAGATGATGAGCTGGGGCGGTGATTGGTGTGGCGATTGGCCCCCGTTTGTGTTAGTCACCAACACCCTCACAGTCCCATTTCCAGGATGGGCTCGTGGAGAAGAACAGGAGGCTGAGGCCGTGAGGATTTTAAATGAACAGCCCCAGGATTCCCTGGGATGAATTCCGGGCAAGAAAACTCCTTGCTCCAGTCAGTGCCCCTTTAAGAGCCAGCCTCGCCGGCATGTTTTGGGAAGAATAGTGTCTTCAGAATTGGAAAGAGCACGGTTTTGGGAGTCAGAGGTAGTGGGTTCTAATCCCACCTCTGCCACTTGTCTGCTGCGTGATCTTGGGTAAACCCTTTAACTTCTCTGGGCCTCAGTTCCATCATCTGTAAAATGGGGATTAATATGGTAAGCCCCACTTGGGACCACCTGTTTACCATGTATTTACTTTGGCACTTAAAACAGTGCTTGGCACATAGTGCTTTACGGATACCATAATTATTCAGTGCTTAGAACAGTGCTTGGCACATAGTAAGTGCTTAACGGATACCATAATTATTCAGTGCTTAGAACAGTGCTTGGCACATAGTAAGCACTTAACAAATACCATAATTACTATTATTATAATTCCCCCAGCAGTGGCCCTCTAGGTAAAATCCAGAATGTGTGCTGCAATGTGGTGGTGGGTAGGTGATGGGGGTGGAGGGGGAGGGTGTTGTCTTCTGCCCCTGTAAACTTGAGGCCTTGGGCCTAACCCTACGTCAATCTGACCCTGCTTTGGACCCCCACTTGGGCCAGTAGGCCACAAGTCTGCTGTGTGACCTTGGGCAAGTCACTTAACTTCTCTGAGCTTCAGTTACCTCATCTGTAAAACGGGGATTAATCAATCAATCAATCGTATTTATTGAGAGCTTACTGTGTGCAGAGCACTGTACTAAGCGCTTGGGAAGTACAAGTTGGCAACATATAGAGACAGTCCCTACCCAACAGTGGGCTCACAGTCTAAAAGGGGGAGACAGAGAACAAAACCAAACATACTAACAAAATAAAATAAATAGAATAGATATGTACAAGTAAAATAAATAAATAAATAGAGTAATAAATATGTACAAACATATATACATATATACAGGTGCTAAGGAGTTGTTCTCTCAGCCTGCACAAATCAATCAATCAATCAATCAATCGTATTTATTGAGCGCTTACTGTGTGCAGAGCACTGTACTAAGCGATTGGGAAGTACAAGTTGGCAACATATAGAGACAGTCCCTACCCAACAGTGGGCTCACAGTTGAAAAGGGGGAGACAGAGAACAAAACCAAACATACTAACAAATTAAAATAAATAGAATAGATATGGACAAGTAAAATAAATAAATAAATAAATAGAGTAATAAATATGTACAAACATATATACATATATACAGGTGCTGTGGGGAAGGGAAGGAGGTAAGATGAGGGGGATGGAGAGGGGGACGAAGGGGAGAGGAAGGAAGGGGCTCAGTCTGGGAAGGCCTCCTGGAGGAGGTGAGCTCTCAGCAGGGCCTTGAAGGGAGGAAGAGAGCTAGCTGGGCGGATGTGCGGAGGGAGGGCATTCCAGGCCCGGGGGAGGACGTGGGCCGGGGGCCAATGGCGGGACAGGCGAGAACGAGGTACGGTGAGGAGATTAGCGGCGGAGGAGCGGAGGGTGCGGGCTGGGCTGGAGACTGTGAGCCCCACGTGGGACAACCTGATCACCTTGTAACCTCCCCAGCGCTTAGAACAGTGCTTTGCACATAGTAAGCGCTTAATAAATGCCATCATCATTACTATAGTAAGAGTAATAATAATAATAATGATGATGATGATGGTATTCAGTTTAGTAGAGTCCAGTTGAAAGTCTGAGGTCCTGCCCAAGGGGCCAGGAATCGGGTTCTGCCGAGGGAAAGAGAGATGGAGGATGGGCGTGGGTTCCCTGTGGGTGCCATGGTGCCCTCCCAGAAAGAGAGCACATAGACTATGACATAGGGCCCCCATGCCTCCCCCCCGAGCCCAAGTTTTCAGGGGAGAAGACTCCATTTTGTGCCAGCCCACTGTCCGCATTACACCCTCACCCATCCCCTTCCCACCACAAAACCACCAACTGCCAATATTCAATTTATCTACCAATCACGTTTATCGAGCGCTTACTGTCTGCAGAGCACTGTACTAAGCACTTGGGAGAGTACAGTATAACAATAAAACAAAGTCATTAGACATAGTCCCTGCCCACAACAATATTCCCATATTAAGACTGTGAGCCCACTGTTGGGTAGGGACCGTCTCTATATGTTGCCAACTTGTACTTCCCAAGCGCTTAGTACAGTGGTCTGCACACAGTAAGCGCTCAATAAATGCGATTGATTGATTGATTGATTATTATTATTATATTTGGTAAGAATGTACTATGTAAGAGAAGCAGCGTGGCTCAGTGGAAAGAGCACAGGCTTTGGAGACAGAGGTCATGGGTTCAAATCCCGCCTCTGCCAGTTGTCAGCTCTGTGACTTTGGGCCAGTCACTTCACTTCTCTGTGCCTCAGTGACCTCATCTGTAAAATGGGGATGAAGACTGTGAGCCCCTTGTGGGACAACCTGATCACCTTGTAACCTCCCCAGCGCTTAGAACGGTGCTTTGCACATAGTAAGTGCTTAATGAATGCCATCGTTATTATTATTATGTAACTAGTTGGCATTTATTAAAATCCCATTTCCAAGAAGTCTTCCCCCAACTAAGCATCTCATTACTCCTACTCCCTTTCCATTCTTCATCACCTTTGCACTTTTATCTTGGATCTCTGGGCATTTGATATTCACCCCGCCCTCAACCCCACAGTACTTATGTACCTATCTATAAATTATATATTATAAATTATGTATTTATGTTCATGTCTGTCTCCCCTTCTAGACTGTAAGTTGGTTGTGGACCAGAAAGATGTCTATCAACTCTATTGTACTCTCCCAAGCACTTAGTACAGTGCTCTGTACACAGTAAGCACTGAATAAGTACCACTGTTGATGATGATGATGAAACCTTGTTCTTAGCCCTGGTATAGATACAAATTAATCAGGCTGGACACAGTCTCAGCCCCATATACAGTCTAAGTGAGCCTCATGTTCAAAGTTTCCTTTGGAGGCTTTTGGTGAACTCTGTGCCCGAAAATCAGCCCAATAAATCTCCAGGCCACCTTGGACCAGAAACATTCCAGTGGATGGGTCGAAGGTCAGAAGAGAAAACCACAAAAGTCACGATTGCCCTGGGGAAGGAGAGAAGAGGCCAGTCCCATTATTGGTAAGCGAGCTGTGTGTTTTCGTTTTTTCCAAACTGTTTGGCTCCTGCAGCAAGTGTGACCTCTAATGGTTTGGCCCAGCAGAAGGCACGGTTTGAAGTTTTTAAAAGCAGATAATCATGATGGCATTTATTAAGCGCTTACTATGTGCAAAGCACTGTTCTAAGCGCCGGGGAGGTTACAAAGTGATCAGGTTGTCCCACGGGGGGGCTCACAGTCTTCATCCCCATTTTACAGATGAGGGAACTGAGGCCCAGAGAAGTGAAGTGACTTGCCCGAAGTCACACAGATGACAGTTGGCAGAGCCGGGATTTGAACCCATGACCTCTGACCTTTCCATTGAGCCACGCTGCTGCTTGAACGGAGATGGCTCCGTTCAAAAAGAAGAGAAGTTGGCGGGACGGCACCCGGTCTTCTCCTCCTCTGCGTTATGAATTTCTCTTCTTTTCTTTCTTTAATTTTTAAAATGGTCCTTTCCTCTTCTGCCACTGCATCCACGCACGGACCTGGGACAGACTCGCCCCACCTCACCCCGCCCCATCTTCAGAGCTTTCCTAAAATCCCACCTCCTCCAATAAGCCTTCCCCACCTAATCCTTCCCGACGGTAAGCTCGTTAAGGGCAGGGGACGTGACTGCTGATTCTGTTCTGTTGTAGCTTTCCCAAGCGCTTAGTATGGCGCTATGGTAGGTGCTCAGTAAATGCCATTGATTGATTGACTGATTAATCCTCAGAAGCCCAAATTTTATTAACTCTTCAGCTGCCTCCTGAGCTGCTGGATCTATTTATGGCTAAAGTGGGTGAAGATGGCAGCCTCTATTAAAGCCTGCTGATTCCCAGCTTTGTGGCACAGAATCAGCACAGCGCCTGGTTCTAATTTCCACCTATGTTTCCTTTTCTAGTGCTCTGCACACAAGAATTGCTTGATAAACACTGTTTTTTATAGAACCTGTTAAGCACTGTGAGCCCACTGTTGGGTAGGGACCGTCTCTATATGTTGCCGACTTGTACTTCCCAAGGGCTTAGTACAGTGCTCTGCACACAGTAAGCGCTCAATAAATACGATTGAATGAATGTTACCTCCTTCCCTTCCCCACAGCACCTGTATATATGTATATATGTTTGTACATATTTATTACTCTATTTTTTTATTTTTTTTGTTTATTTTACTTGTACATATCTATTCTATTTATTTTATTTTGTTAGTATGTTTGGTTTTGTTCTCTGTCTCCCCCTTTTAGACTGTGAGCCCACTGTTGGGCAGGGACTGTCTCTATATGTTGCCAATTTGTACTTCCCAAGCACTTAGTACAGTGCTCTACACACAGTAAGCGCTCAATAAATACGATTGATGATGAATGTGAGCCCCACATGGGACGTGGACCGTGTTCAACCTGATTAGCTTGTATCTTCCCCAACACCTAGAACAGTTCTTGACGCATAGAAAGCGCTCAACAAATACCATCGTTATTATTATTATGTGCCAAGCACTATACTAACCCCTGGGGTAGATAAAAGATAATCAGGTTCGATGCATTCTCTGTTCCGGTATGGGACTCACCGTCTAGAGTAGGAGGGAGTAGGATTGAATCCCCATTTTACAGATAAAGTAACTGAGGCTCAGAGAAGTGACTTGCCCAAAGTTCTAGGCACGTGGCAGAGTGGGATTAGAACCCAGATCCTCTGACTCTCAGGCCTGTGTCCTTTCCAGGGACAGTGTATTGTACTCTCCCGAGCACTTAGTACAGTGTGGCTCAGCGGAAACAGCATGGGCTTGGAGTCAGAGGTCATGGGTTCAAGTCCCTGCTCTGCCAACTGTCAGCTGTGTGACTTCGGGCAAGTCACTTAACTTCTCTGTGCCTGTTCCCTCATCTGTAAAATGGAGATTAAGACTGTGAGCCCCATGTGGGACAATCTGATCACCTTTTATCCTCCTCAGTGCTTAGAGCAGTACTTTGCACATAGTAAGTACTTAACAAATGCCATTATTATTATTATTTCTGTTAGGAGGCTCCAGATCTCCTTCTGTCCACCTTTGGCATTTGTGTATTTACATGTGTGGTCAATTGAACACTTTATTTATTCTGATTCCAGTGCCTGGAATCCCCAGAGGAGTCTAAACTTCTTGTAAGGAGGGAACTTGTCTTTTGCTTTTGGTGTACTTCCCAGGTGCTTAGTATCAATCGATTGATCAGTGATATTTATTGAGTACACTCCCATATGTTCAGTAGGTGCTCAATAAATGCCATCACCATTCATTCATTCATTCAATCATATTTTTTGAGCCCTTATTGTGTGCAGAGCACTGTACTAAACTCTTGGAAAGTACAATTCAGCAACAGAGACAATCCCTGCCCACAATGGGCTCTACTCATACACATTCAGATATTAAAGAAGTTCACACATATTGTTTAATCAGTCAATGAGTGATATTTTTTGAAGTCTTTCTATGTAGAGAACATCAGTGAGTGATATTTATTGAAGTCTTTCTATGTAGAGAACACTGTATTAACCACTTGGGAGAGTAAAATCCAACTGAGTCGGTAGACACATTCCTTACCTACAAGGGGCTTTCAGGTTAGAGGGTAATGCATATCTTCATGAGTTCCCACATTCGAACCCTAATATATAGTCAGACGTCCACTTTTCTCGGTCTTTTGAAGGCAAATTTTAGAGAGGACTCTTCAGTGTGGTCCAGTGGATATTCACCCATTCATTCTATCGTATTTATTTAGCACTTACTGTGTGCACAGCACTGTACTAAGCACTTGGAAAGTACAATTCGGGAACAAATAGAGACAATCCCTGCCCAACAACAAGTTCACAGTCTAGAAGGGGGGAGACAGACATCAAAACGAGTAAACAGGCAGCTATAGCATCAAAATGAATAAATAGAATTATAGATGTATTCATAACATTAATAAGATAAATAGAATAATGAATATGTACGTATATACACAAGTGCTGTGGGGAGGGGGGTAGAGCAGAGGGAGTGAGTCGCGGCGAAGGGGAGGGGAAGGGGAGCAGAGGAAAAAGGGGGCTAGAGCACAAGCCTTAGAATCAGAAGGACCTGAGTCCACTGTGTGACTTTGGGCAAGTCACTTAACTTGTCTGTGCCTCAGTTACCTCATCTGTAAAATGGGGATTAAGACTCTGAGCCCCATGTGGGACAGGGACTGTGTCCGACCCTAATGCCCCGCATCTACCCGTCACCTTGGGATGTGTTCATTTGGGAATCGGTGTGGAGAGAGAGAGAGACAGAGAGACAGAGAGAGACACACACACCGGAGACTTTGGGCAAGTCACTTAACTTGTCTGTGCCTCAGTTACCTCATCTGTAAAATGGGGATTAAGACTCTGAGCCCCATGTGGGACAGGGACCGTGTCCGACCCTAATGCCCTGCATCTACCCGTCACCTGGGGTTGTGTTCATTTGGGAATCAGTGCGGAGAGAGTCTTCTAGACTGTGAGCCCACTGTTGGGTAGGGACTGTCTCTATATGTTGCCAACTTGCACTTCCCAGGCGCTTAGTACAGTGCTCTGCACACAGTAAGCGCTCAATAAATACGACTGATTGATCTATATGTTGCCAACTTGTACTACGTTTTGTTTTGTTGTCTGTCTCCCCCTTCTGAACTGTGAGCCCGCTGTGGGGTAGGGACCGTCTCTACATGTTGCCAACTTGGACTTCCCAAGTGCTTAGTACAGTGCTCTGCACACAGTAAGCGCTCAATAAATACGATTGAATGAATGAATGAATTTATTTTATTTGTACATATTTATTCTATTTATTTTATTTTGTTAATATGTTTTGTTTTGTTGTCTGTCTGTCTCCCGCTTCTAGACTGTTAGCCCGCTGTTGGGTAGGGACTGTTTATATGTTGCCAACTTGTACTACGTTTTGTTTTGTTGTCTGTCTCCCCCTTCTAGACTGTCAGCCCGCTGTTGGGTAGGGACCGTCTCTATATGTTGCCAACTTGGACTTCCCAAGTGCTTAGTACAGTGCTGTGCACATAGTAAGCGCTCAATAAATACGATTGAATGAGTGAATGAATTTATTGATTGAGACAGAGAGAGAGACAGAGAGACAGAAACAAAGAGACAGAGAGAGAGAGAGAGACACCGGAGACAGAAAGGCCTGAGTTTTATACAAAATTTACTCTGTAAGGTGAATTGAATTATTTGATTATTTTGGACGAGGTGAACTGAACCTCCCTTTCAGGAGGAATATGATTATTTAATAATAATAATAATGGTATTTATTAAGCGCTTACTATGTGCAGAGCACTGTTCTAAGCGCTGGGGGGATACAAGGTGATCAGATTGTCCCACGTGGGGCTCACGGTCCTAATTCCCATTTTACAGATGAGGGAACTGAGGCACAGAGAAGTTAAGTGACTTGCCCAAAGTCACACAGCTGACAATTAGAGCTTCCTTAACGGGAGGATTATACTTAAATGTTACTCATGCATGGCAAAAGCCCCAGGCCCCACCCAGGAGGAATTCATTTATGTTCTGTTCGCAGGTGGTGAAGCGGCTGGCTCCCACCCACGAACGCTTCCCACTTGGGAGGAATCCACGTATTCATTCATTCATTCAATCAGTCATATTTATTGAGCACTTACTGTGTGCGGAGCACTGGACTAAGAGCTTGGAAAGTACAATTTGGCAACAGACAGAGAAAATCCCTACCCAACAATGGGCTTACAGTCTGGGGGGAGACAGACAACAAAACAAAACAAGTAGACAGGCATCGATAGCATTAATATAAATAAATAGAATTATAGATATATACACATCATTAATATACATAGAATTATAAATATGTACAAATATACACAAGTGCTGTGGGGTGGGGAAAGGGGTAGAGCAGAGGGAGGGAGTAGGGGTGATAGGGAGGGGAGGAGGAGCAGAGAAAAGGGGGGCTCAGTCTGGGAAGGCCTCCTGGAGGAGGTGAGCTTTGCATTACGCACCCATGGAGAACCGCTGCTTAGAGCAGTGCTTGGCACATAGTAAGCACTTAACAAGAAGCAGCCTGGCTCAGTGGACAGAGCACGGACTTTGGAGTCAGAGGTCTTGGGTTTAAATCCCTGCTTCGCCAATTGTCAGCCGTGTGACTTTGGGGAAGTTACTTAACTTCTCTGTGCCTCAGTTTCCTCATCTGTAAAATGGGGGTTAAGACTGCGAGCCCCCCGTGGCACAACCTGATCACCTTGTAACCTCTCCAGAGCTTAGAACAGTGCTTTGCACATAGTAAGCGCTTAATAAATGCTATCCTTATTATTATTAACAATTATTATTATTATTATTATTATTATTATTATTATTATTATTATTATTATTCCAGGCCCTGGAGCCCTTGCCAGTCTGGAGGAATGGGCTTAGGCATTCCCTGGCCGTGGAGAAGTGGCAGGCCTGAGCCCCAAGAGCGTGGCATCCAGCGGGCTGGGCCCCTGTGCCCTCCCCCGGCTCCCAGCCCACTCCACCTTCCGGCCTCAGTTTCTCCAATCGCCCCCTTCCCTCCCTAATTTGACTGGCACGGGGGCGAGGGACGCCTTCTGCATTCCCGGCCTGTCAATCTAGCAGTTTTTGTTTGTGGTGCGGTATCCCCCAACACTTCCTAGTTCCACCTTGCTGGCTCGGGAGGTCACGAGATGGCATCTGACCTGGTGACAGTGGCTACCCTGGGGCCACCTTGGGACACTACCCCAGCACTTAGAACAGTTCCTGGCACAAACGCCCATTGTTGGGTAGGAATTGTCTCTATCTGGTGCCGAATTGTACTTTCCAAGCGCTTAGTACAGTGTTCTGCACACAGTAAGCGCTCAATAAATGCGATTGAATGAATGAATAAGCGCTTAAAAAACACCACAAATACCAGTTGCAGGCTGAAAGGGAAAAAGAATGAAGTCCCTTGTTGGGAAAGATAGATCAATCAACCAATTGTATTTATTGAGCACTTACTGTGTGCAGAGCACTGTACCAAGTGCTTGGGAGAGTACAGAATCAGTAAACACGTTCCCTTACCCACAGAGAGCTTACAGTCTAGAGGGGGAAGAACCTCTGCCTTGAGACTTTAGGACAGAGAACCTGCATAGAGGAACTGTTTAGAGCAAATTTTTTTAATGGCATTTATTAAGCGCTTACTATGTGCATAGCACAGTTCTAAGCACTGGGGAGGTTACAAGGTGATCAGGTTGTCCCATGGGGGGCTCACAGTCTTAATCCCCATTTTACAGATGAGGTAACTGAGGCCCAGAGAAGTTAAATGACTTGCCCAGAGTCACACAGCTGACAATTGGCGGAACCGGGATTTGAACCCATGACCTCGGACTCCAAAGCCTGTGCTCTTTCCACTGAGCCATGCTTCTTCTCTGCTTCTTTGTGCAGCACCACTTACTCTCTCTTCCCTGAAAGGGAAATGTTCTCACGGGGGCAGTGGGTGCAACACAACGTGAAGTGCACACAAAGAGCAGAAATTGATTGATTGATTTACACAACTTATTTATAACTCACTTAAGACTATCCCCACTAATAATAATAATGGCATTTATTAAGCGCTTATTATTATTTGTGGGGATGGTCTTAAGTGAATTATGGTTTGTTTTCTCGGTGGGTGGGGGGCGTTTCGGGTTTTCCCTCTTGCGTTTATTTTTGGTTGTGTGTTTGTGTCTGCCCTGCTTCGCCCATCAGATCTCTAAGAGGGTAGGGACCGCGTCTCGATCCTGTGGAACAACCCACAGAAGATGTAACCAGAGGAAGCTCAATCAGTAATAATAATACTGGTATTTGTTAAGCGCTTACACTGTTCGAAGCACTGGGGGTAGATGCAAGGTAATCAGATCGCCCCACGGGGGGATCACGGTCTCAGTCCCCATTTTACAGATGAGGTAACCGAGGCACAGAGAAGTAAAGTGACTTGCCCGAAGTCACACAGCAAAGAAGTGGCGAAGGCAGGATTAGAACCCATGTCCTCTGACCCCCAAGCCCGTGCTCTTTCCACTCAGCCACGGCGCTACTCTCCGAGTAGTGATTGAGAACTTGCGGAACCTGGTAAGGAGACTGTCCAGGCCTCTAATGGAGGGGAAACTGAGGCCAAGCATCCTCTGGGAATGGGACGACGTATTCCCCTCATCTCACATCGAATTAACAAGCTGGGCAGAGCCTTTAAGTACAGCAGAGGGAACCCTTGCTTCTCCTCCGCCTTCCTGCCAGGCCATTTTCTGGTATGTTCTGAGAAAAATCTTGCTCCACATACTATGTGAGTACATGCTCTCAGCCTTTCATGAATCTAAGGAGAGTTACTTGTTTATAATAGGGTGTGAGCACTATTTTACCTTTCCCCTTTTTATCTCCCAGGTGGTAAGCGTCTATGTCTGAAATTTGAGATGGAGCTATGAGTGGAGGCTTTGGGAAGTTTTCTCTCCTTCATTACCAACTCAGGTAATACGGCTTCAGCTGAAGATCCCACGGCTAGAATTGCAGTCTCAGGGTCTTAATAACTGTGGTATTTGTTAGGCGCTTACTCTGTGCCAGGCACTGTACTAAGTGCTGGCGTAGATACAAGCAAATCAGGTTAGGCACAGTATCTGCCCCACGTGGGGCTCACAGTCTCAATCCCCATTTTACGGAGGAGGGAACAGAGGCACAGAGAATTTAAGTGACTTGTCTAAGGTCATGTAGCATTCATTCAGTCATTCAGTCGTATTTATTGAGCGCTTACTGTGTGCAGAGCAGTGTACTAAGCGCTTGGGAAGTACAAGTCGGCAACAAATAGAGGCGGTCCTTACCCAACAACGGGCTCACAGTCTAGAAGGGGGAGACAGACAACAAAACAAAAGATGTGGACAGGTGTCAAAGTCGTCAGGACAAATAGAATTAAAGCTATATGCACATCATTAACAGAATAGAGTAGTAAATATGTACAAGTAAAATAAATAGAGTAATAAATCTGTACAAATATATATCCAAGTGTTGTGGGGAGGGGAAGGAGGTAAGGCGGGGGAGATGGGGAGGAGGAGAGGAAAAAGGGGGCTCAGTCTGGGAAGGCCTCATGGAGGAGGTGAGCTCTCAGTAGGGCTTGGAAGGGAGGAAGAGAGCTAGCGTGGTGGATGTGTGGAGGGAGGGCATTTCAGGCCAGAGGAAGGACGTGGGCCGGGGGTCGATGGCGGGACGGGCGAGAACGAGTTCCAGTGAGGAGGTTAGTGGTGGCAGAGGAGCGGAGGGTGCAGGCTGGGCTGTTGAAGGAGAGAAGGGAGGTGAGGTAGGAGGGGGCGAGGTGATGGACAGCCTTGAAGCCCAGGGGGAGGAGTTTTTGCTTGATGCCTAGATTGACAGGCAGCCACTGGAGATTTTTGAGGAGGGGAGTAACATGCCCAGAACATTTCTACACAAAGATGATCCGGGCAGCAGGTGATGGAGCTGGAGTTAGAACCCAGGTTCTTCTGATTCCCAGTACCATGTTCTATCCACTAGGCCACACTGCTTCTTAGTCCAAGACATCTTTCAGAGCCCAGAGTCTAGCAAAGATGCCTGTCACCAGATATAAAAACGAAACCCTCCAAATGCATTATCCAGGTGACTTCTTTCATCATCATCGTCTCTATATGTTGCCAACTTGTACTTCCCAAGCGCTTAGTACAGTGCTCTGCACACAGTAAGCGCTCAATAAATACGATTGAATGAATGAATGAATGAATCATCATCCTCAGTGGTATTTGAGTGCATACTGTGTGCAGAGCACTATACTGAGCACTTGGGAGACTGTAGTACGGCGGAGTTGGTAGACAGGTTTCTTGCCCGCAACGAGCTTACAGTTTAGAGGGGGAGACAGATATCTTTCTCCTGTAACTCTTTAGAGACAAGTCTTTTGAAAATACATCATTTACCTAAGGAGGGTGACTAGAAGACTTGGAAATAGGGAGATAAGGTGACCATTGGCAGCATCTGTGGGCAACAAATGATGCTTTCCTGACCTAGTCCTCTCTTTTCATTCATTCAGTCGCACTTATTGAGCGCTTACTGTGTGCAGAGCACTGTACTAAGCGCTTGGGAAGTACAAGTTGGCAACATACAGAGACGGTCCCTACCCAACAACAGGCTCACGGTCTAGATGGGGGAGACAGATGACAAGACTGTAAGCTCCTTGTGGGTAGGAAATGTATCTACCGACTCTGTTGTATTGTACTCTCCCAAGTTCTTAGTACAGTGCTCTGCACATCGTAAGTGCTCAATAGATGCCATTGATTAATTGGAAGTAATATCCAATTAATCGCCTCAGTTTCCTCATTTGTAAAGCGGGGATTGAATCCTACCCGTACTATTTAGACTGTGAGCCTTAGGACAGGGACCGGAAGCAGCGTGGCCTAGTGGAAAGAGCCCGGGCTTGGGAGTCAGAGGTCATGGGTTCTAATCCCGGCTTGGCCACTTGCCTGCTGTGTAACCTTGGGCAAGTCATTTTGCTTCTCTGTGTCTCAGTTACCTCAACTATAAAATGGAGATTAAGACAAGGAGCCCCACGTGGGACAACCTGATTATCTTGTATCTACCCCAGCACTTACTTGTACTTCCCAAGCGCTTAGTACAGTGCTCTGCACATAGTAAGTGCTCAATAAATACGATTGAATGAATGAATGCTTGGCACATAGTAAGTGCTTAACAAATTCCATAATTACTATCGTATCTACCCCAGCACTTAGTACAGTGTGTGGTACAAAGTAAGCACTTAACAAGTACCATAAAAAATGTGTAGTATGCAGGTTATGTGATGTAATGTACTGATCTACCAATTCTGTTTTACCCTCCCAAGAGCCTAGTACAGTGCTCTGCCCTTAGTAAGAGCTCAATGAGTATTATTGATCGATGTTATTTGGAACCTTTTATGGAAATCCGCAGAACCCACAGAACCAATCCACCCCCCACCCTCCCCCGCTTCAAAACTGTTACATCTCCTTCCCTGGTCAGTCATCAGTGGTATTTATTGAGCACTTACTGTGCGCAGAGCACTGTTCTAGGTGCTTGGGAGAGTACAGTATAACAGAAGTAGAAGACACTTTCCTGCCCATAACAAGCTCACAGTCTAGAGAAGGTCACTGAAACCAGGGGTGCACGCTTCTGAACTCTGGGACTTGGCTGCGGGAGCCAAAGAGGCGATATCAAATAAAAGCAGCCAGGGCCATATCAGTACTGCACAGGGAACAGGCCAGTCGAAAACCCGACCAGCGCACATAAAACCACCCTATTTGGAGAGCTGGTGGCCTGAAACCCTCCGCTTTGAAGCACACATAAAAGTCCATAAAATCAAACAGCCCCTCCTTAGGAACAAACATGGCTCATTTGTCTGGCCACTCTAAGACTCAAAAGGGCATGAATTATTTATGATTTCTAGGACCACATCAAAGCCCAGGCATCACCACTTCCTCCATTTTCTCTCTGGAGCGGAGATGGCTGGATCTTAGCCTCACTCTTGATGGAGGGGAAATGGAGCGTCAGCGGGAGTTGCATTTACTCGGGGCTCAGGATTTACTAAGCACGGTTCAGGGCCTCCGTCGCCCCGCGGATAATGTCCTGGGTTCTTAGAGGCTCCCTTGTCCCCAGGAGGAAAGTCCTTCAGTGGAAAGTCTCCAAAGGACACTTGTGCTTTGACCGTCAGCTGACCACATATCTTAGCCCTGATGCCTGGCTCAGTTGTCTGGCTAAAGAGGAGGGCCGGCTCGTTTTGGGCTGGGAATGTGTCTGTTTATCGTTATATTGAGCTCTCCCAAGTGCTTAGTATAGTGTTCTGCAAGCCGTAAATGCTCAATAAATATGATTGAAAGAATGAATGGATACTCCATTGAGAAGCAGCGTGGCTTAGTGGAAAGATCACAGGTTTGGGAGTTAGAGGATGTGGGTTCCAATTCAGGCTCTTCCACTTGTCTACTGTGTGAATTTGGGCAAGTCACTTCACTTCTTTGTGCCTCAGTTACCTCATCTGTAAAATGGCGATTAAGACTGAGCCCCATGTGGGACAACCTGATTACCTTGTATCTACCCCAGCGCTTAGAGCAGTGCTTGGCATATAGTAAGTGCTTAACAAATACCATTATTATTTGTTATTATTCCAGTTTAAGCAGGAGCAGTCTCTCTCTTAGACTGTGAGCCCCATGGGACTCACAGGGAATCCATCTGACCTGATTTATCTTGCATCTACCCCAGCGCTTAGCACAGTTGTGTCATAGTAAACGCTTAATGCCGTCGTCATTAAGTTCAAACAGCCTTGCTTTCCATCAGGACCCATCCTCTCTCTCCCTCCTTTCCCTTCCTCCTTCCCCATTTGTATTGTTTCCACTGTGGGTACTTCCACTCTTACTTTTGGTAAGGAAAGGTGCCAGCCATGTGAGGGTGGTGGAGGTTTAGCCCCCCGGGCTCCCAGCTGTGAAGGGAAAGCCATAGGCCCCCCAACACCTGCTCAGCTTTATCCTCATCTTACTAATACCAGGCCTCTGACAAGATCTAGACTGTAAGCTCAGTGTGGTCAGGGAACGTCGCTACCAACGCTGTTATATTGTATTCTCCCTTAGGTGGCTTTGCACATAAGTGCTTAATAAATGGGACTGATTAATTCATCTGAAAACTTTGAGGCGGGGAAGTCCCCAAGTCAGATCTCTCGGGACCCATAAGCTCTCTGTCTCTCAGGCCCTATTTTCTTGTTCACCCCCACCTTTGCCCCACCCTTTCAATGGAGAATGACCCCTGCATCCCACAGGAGTTGACTCTGATCCTCTTCTCCCTGCCTACACTGTTATCCAAAAACCTGTGAGGAAGCATCACTGGCCCAATAGCCTTTAAAATGCCGGTCAAGTCAATCAAGGTGAGGTGCCAGGAAATGAACTCTGGACTCGGGGCCTGAAAAAAAAACTGGGCTGTGGTGCTGGAGGGATCCTGGGGGAAACTGAGTAAAGATGGAAGATGGCTGCCTTCACCAACTCTGTGTTTCTTCTGCCGCCTGGCAGTATTGGCATGTGGAAAGAGTGGGATAGACTGTCAGGTAGCAAAATGGCTCTTTTAAACCTGCGAGCAAGGCTCCAGACAACAGGTTTGGGGCAACTGTCTGGGGTTCCCACCCTTCCTGGAATGGACTGAGTTTGACAGCCAGTTTGCTGGTGTTTGTGAGAGTTCATTCATTCATTTAATCATATTGATTAAGCAGAGCACTGTACTGAGTGCTTGGGAAAGAACAGTATAACAATAAACAGTGACAATCCCTGCCCACAGTGAGCTCACAGTCTAGAGGGAGGAGACAGACATCAATACAAATAAATAAAATTACAGATATATACTTAAGCGCTGTGGGGCTGGGGGGAGAGCAAAGGGAGCAAGTTAGGGCCACGCAGAAGGGAGTGGGAGATGAGGAAAGGTGGAACAATCAGGGAAGGCCTCTTTGAGGAGATGTGCCTTCAGTAAGGCTTTGAAGTGGGGGAGAGGCATTGTCTGTCAGATTTGAGGAGGGAGGACGTTCCAGGCCAGAGGCAGGATGTGGTCCAGGGATCGGCAGCGAGGCAGGCAAGATGAAGGCACAGTGAGAAGGTTAGCACCAGAGGAGCAAAATGTGCAGGCTGGGTTGTAGAAGGAGAGAAGTGAGGTGAGGTAGAAGGGGGAAAGGTGATGGAGTGTTTTACAGCCAATGGCGAGGAATTTTTTGTTTGATATGGCGGTAGATAGGCAATCACCGGAAATTTTGGGTGGGTGGGGGGGGGGGTAGGGGGATGGGGGGTGACAGGTCCTGAATGTTTTTGTCGAAAGATGATCCAGTCAGCAGCGTGAAGTATGGACTGGAGTGGGGAGAGACAGAAGGTGGGCAAGGAGGATAGGATGAGTGATTGTATTAACATGGTAGCAGTTTGGATGGAGAGGAAAGGGCAGATTTCAACGAGTTGCGCTGAGAGTCTTTTAGACTGTGAGCCCACTGTTGGGTAGGGACTGTCTCTATATGTTGCCAACTTGTACTTCCCAAGCGCTTAGTACAGTGCTCTACACACAGTAAGCGCTCAATAAATACGATTGATGATGAGAGTCTCTCAGCTAAGAGGAGGACTTTCCTTGTTCTGGGTTCTGGGGTGGAAAGGTCAGGCTGTACTGCAGAAACAGCGTGGCTTAGTGGAAAGAGGATGGGCTCAAGAGTCATAGGTCATGGGTTCTAATCCTGGCTCCGCCACTTGTCAGCTGTGTGACTTTGGGCGAGTCACTTACCTTCTCTGGGCCTCAGTTCTGTCTGTCTCCCCCTTCTAGACTGTGAGCCCGCTGTTGGGTAGGGACCGTCTCTATATGTTGCCATCTTGTACTTCCCAAGCGCTTAGTACAGTGCTCTGCACACAGTAAGTGCTGAAATACGAATGAATGAATGAATTAATAAAATGGGGATGAAGACTGTGAGCCCCACGTGGGACAACCTGATTACCCTGTATCTGCCCCAGTGCTTAGAACAGGGCTCAGCACATAGTAAGCGCTTAACAAATACCAACATTATTATTATTACTGACTGCTTCCTGTGTGAGGGCCTCATATTAGGCTGAAGAAGTGCTCTGACTTCTAGAGCAGTGTGGCCTGGTGGAAAGAACCTGGGCTTGTGAGTCAGGAGACCTGGGTTCTCATCCCAACACTGCTTTTTGCCTGTTGTGTGACTTTGGATAAGTCACTTAACTTCTCTGTCCCTCAATTTTCTCATCTGTAATATGGAGATTAAATACTGTCTTTCCATGCCCCTTTAATAATAATAATAATAAAAATAATAATTTTGGTATTTGTTAAGCGCTTACTATGCCAAGCACTGTTCTAAGCACTGGGAGGGGGGGGAATACAATGCGATCAGGTTGTCCCACGTGGGGCTTACAGTCTTCATCCCCATTTTACAGATGAGGTAACTGAGGCACAGAGAAGTTAAGTGACTTGCCCAAAGTCACACAGCTGACAAGTGGCGGAGCCGGGATTAGAACCCACGGCCTCTGACTCCCAGGCTTGGGCTCTTTCCACTGAGCCATGCTACTTCGGCAGAGGACAGGACGTTCTGGACAAAATATATCCATGGAATCACTAAGAATTGTAAACAAGCCGACGGTACTTAATAATAATGTCTCCCAAGCGCTTAGTACAGTGTCTGCACACAGTAAGCGCTCAATAAATAGGACTGAATGAAGAAATGCCAAGGTGATAGTTCTTATGGCTTTGGCACAATTCTTATGGTTTTGAAGCAGCGTGGCTCAGTGGAAATCCCGGCTCCTCCAACTGTCAGTTGTGTGACTTTGGGTAAGTCACTTAACTTCTCCGTGCCTCAGTTACCTCATCTGTAAAATGGGGATTAAAACCGTGAGCCCCCCTGTTTGACAACCTGATTACCTTGTATTTCCCCCCAGGCCAGGAATGTGTCTATCAACTCACCTCATCTGTAAAATGGGGATTAAGACTGTGAGCCCCACATGGGACAACCTGATTGCCATGTATCCCCCCCCCCCCCCCAGCGCTTAGAACAGTGCTTTGCACATAGTAAGCGCTTAACAAATACCATCATTATTATTAATCATTCATTCATTCAATCGTATTTATTGAGCGCTTACTGCATGCAGAGCACTGTACTAAGCGCTTGGGAAGTACAAGTTGGCAACATATAGAGACAGTCCCTACCAACAGTGGGCTCAAGTCTAGAAGGGGGAGACAGACAACAAGACAAAACATATTAACAAAATGAAATAAATAGAATAGATATGTACAAATCAAATTAAAGATTGAGCGCTTACTATTCATTCATTCAATCATATTTATTGAGCGCTTACTGTGTGCAGAGCACTGGACTAAGCGCTTGGAAAATACAATTTGGCAACAGATCCCTACCCAACAGTGGGCTCGTATTAGTTAAGTTCTATGTGCCAGGCACTGTACTAAGCACTGGGGTGGTTACAAATGTCAGGGTGGACACAGTCCCACATGGGGTTCACAGTCTTAATTTTAGACTGTGAGCTTTTAGGCTGTGAGCCCACTGTTGGGTAGGGACTGTCTCTATATGTTGCCAACTTGTACTTCCCAAGAGCTTAGTACAGTGCTCTGCACACAGTTAGCACTCAATAAATATGATTGATTGATTAATCCCCAATTTACTGATGAGAGAACCAAGGCACAGAGAAGTGACTTGCTCAAGGTCACACATCAGACAAGTGACAGAGGTGGAGGTCCTTGTGACTCTCTGACCCAGGCTCTATCCCCCCCCCCCCCCCCACCGTGACAACTGATGGACGCCAGCAGCAGAGGGCTGTTAGAGCACTGTACTAAGCGCTTGGGAGAGTACAATACAATAGTCAACAGATAAGCTCCCCGCCCACAATGAGCTTACATTTTTTTTTTTTTGGTCCAGAATACAATTCACCATATTTCTGGCTGCAGGTCCCCCTCTCCATCCCTCCTATCTTACCTCCTTCCCTTCCCCACAGCACCTGTATATATGTATATATGCTTGTACATATTTATTACTCTATTTATTTATTTGTTTATTTATTTATTTTACTTGTACATATCTATTCTATTTATTTTATTTTGTTAGTATGTTTGGTTTTGTTCTCTGTCTCCCCCTTTTAGACTGTGAGCCCACTGTTGGGTAAGGACTGTCTCTCTATGTTGCCAACTTGCACTTCCCAAGCGCTTAGTCCAGTGCTCTGCACACAGTGAGCGCTCAATAAATACGATTGATTGATTGATTACTACTACTACTACTACTAATAATGTGATTTGTTAAGCGCTTACTATGTGCAAAGCACTGTCCTATGCGCCGACTGCAATTCAGGAGACCCAAAGCCGGGCCAGGCCTGTGCTCCGGCTGTGGGAGCTGTATATATGCATATATACATATGTATATGTATATATACGTATATCCTGTATATATGTATATATGCTTGTACATATTTATTACTCTATTTATTTTACTTGTACATATCTATTCCATTTATTTTATTTTATTAGTATGTTTGGTTTTGTTCTCTGTCTCCCCCTTTTAGACTGTGAGCCCACTGTTGGGTAGGGACCGTCTCTATATGTTGCCGACTTGTCCTTCCCAAGCGCTTAGCCCAGTGCTCTGCACACAGTAAGCGCTCAATAAATACTATCGATTGATTGATTGCGGGGCGCCGTCCCCGCCGTGGCCTATAGAGGGCAGTAGGCCGCCGGCCGGGCGTCCGACGGCGGCGCCGGAGGGGGCTCGGGTGACGTCATCCCGAGAGACGCCAAGCCCCGTTCCGGCCCCGCCCCCGTCCCCAGGGTTACGAGGCGTTCCGGGCTCCGGGTTTTGCGCTCCGGAGTTGGGAGTCCGGATCCGGAATCCGGAATCCGGGCTCCGGGCTCCGGGCTCCGGCCCCAGCCGGGCCTGCCTGAGTCACTGGGCGGAGGGGCCTCTGCCCTGACCTTTCACCTCTCTCCCTCCCCAGGGGAAACTGAGGCAGCCTCCTCCCACCCTGCCGGAAGGGGCCGGAGCAGAGGGTGCCCACTGGCAGGAGTCAACCCTCTGGTCCCCACATCCGCCCAGCTAGCTCTCCTCCTCCCTTCAAGGCCCTGCTGAGAGCTCACCTCCTCCAGGAGGCCTTCCCACCCTGAGCCCCCTCCTCCCCCTCCTTCATTCAATCGTATTTATTGAGCGCTTACTGTGTGCAGTCTTTTAGACTGTGAGCCCACTGTTGGGTAGGGACTGTCTCTATGTGTTGCCAATTTGTACTTCCCAAGCGCTTAGTACAGTGCTCTGCACATAGTAAGCGCTCAATAAATACGATTGATTGATTGATTGATTGCAGAGCACTGTACTAAGCGCTTGGGAAGGACAAGTTGGCAACATATAGAGACAGTCCCTACCCAACAGTGGGCTCCCCATCCCCCCCACCTTACTCCCTTCCCCTCCCCACAGCACCTGTATATAATAATAATGTTGGTATTTGTTAAGCGCTTACTATGTGCCAAGCACTGTTCTAAGCGCTGGGGTAGATACAAGGTAAACAGGTTGTCCCCCAGCCTGACAACCTTCATCCCCCATTTTCCAGATGAGGGAACTGAGGCCCAGAGAAGTGAAGTGACTGGCCCAACGTCACACAGCTGACAAGTGGCGGAGCCGGGATTTGAACCCACGACCTCTGAATCCAAAGCCCCTGTTCTTTCCGCTGAGCCATGCTGCTTGTATGTATATATGTTTGTATGTATTTATTGCTCTATTTATTTTATTTCAATCTATCAATCAATTGTATTAATTGAGCGCTTACTGTGTGCAGAGCACTGTACTAAGCGCTTGGGAAGTACAAGTTGGCAACACATACAGTCCCTACCCAACAGTGGGCTCACAGTCTAAAAGGGGGAGACAGAGAACAAAACCAAACATACTCACAAAATTAAATAAATAGAATAGATATGTACAAGTAAAATAAATAGAGTAATAAATATGTACAAACATATATACATATATACAGGTGCTGTGGGGAATATTTGTACATATTCTATTTATTTTATTTTGTTAGTATGTTTTGTTTTGTTTCTTTCTCCGTCTCCCCCTTCTAGACTGTGAGCCCACTGTTGGGTAGGGACCGTCTCTATATGTTGCCAACTTGTACTTCCCAAGCGCTTAGTACTGTGCTCTGCACACAGTAAGCGCTCAATAAATACAATTGAATGAATGAATAAACCCTAAGGGAGTCTGCCCACCCTACCCCCATTCATTCAATTGTATTTAATAGTAATTGGGGTATTTGTTAAGCCCTTACTAGGTGCCAAGCACTGTAATAATAATAATAATGATGGTATTTATTAAGCACTTACTATGTGCAAAGCACTGTTCTAAGCTCTGGGGAGGTTACAAGGTGATCAGGTTGTCCCACAGGGGGCTTACAGTCTTAAGCCCCATTTTACAGATGAGGGAACTGAGGCCCAGTGAAGTGACTTGCCCAAAGTCACACAGCTGACAATTGGCAGAGCCGGGATTTGAACCCATGAACTCTGACTCCAAAGCCCGGGCTCTTATCCACTGAGCCACAGAGCCCCAGAATGGATACAAGCAAATCGGGTTGGACACTGTCCCTGCCCCTCTTGAGCCTCAAAGTCTCAATTCCCATTTTCCAGATGGCGTAACTGAGGCCCAGAGAAGTGAAGTGACTTGTCCAAGGCCACACAGCAGACAAGTGGTGGAGCCAGGTTTAAAACTCATGACCAGACTCATGGACCTGACGCCCAGGCTCTATCCATTATGCCATGTATTTATTGAGCTCTTACTGTATATAATAATAATAATAATGGCATTTACTAAGCGCTTACTATGTGCAAAGCACTGTAGAACAATGTACTAAGCGCTTGGGCAGCGTGGCTTAGGGGTAAGAGGTCATGGGTTGTAATCCCGGCTCCCTCCCTTGTCAGCTGTGTGACTTTGGGCAAGTCACTTCACTTCTCTGGGCCTCAGTGACCTCATCTGTAAAATGGGGATTAAGACTGTGAGCCCCATGTGGGACAATCTGACCACCTTGTGTCCTCCCCAGTGCTTAGAACAGTGCTTTGCCCATAGTAAGTGCTTAACAAATGCCATCATCATTATTATTATTATTATTATCATGTTGCCAACTTGTACTTCCCAAGCGCTTAGTACAGTGCTCTGCACACAGTAAGCGCTCAATAAATACGATAAATACGATTGAATTATTATTACTGTACCGCAGTAAGCAGTCCCATTCACTGCCCACAACGACCTTGTCTGCTGGGTGACCTTGGACAAGTCACTTCACTTCCCTGGGCCTCAGTTACCTCATCTGCAAAATGGGAGGGGACAGAGGCATTGCCCCTCCCCCCAACACACACCTTATTCGTTCATTCAGTCGTATTTATTGAGCACTTATTATGTTCGCTGCACTGCTAAGTGCTTGGGAGAGTGCAGTACAACAACAAACACTCCCTGCTCACAACGAGCTTACAAGCAGCATGGCCTAGTGGACAGAGCCCAGGCCTAGGCGGCAGAAGGACCTGGGTTCTAATCCTGCCTCTGCCACTTGTCTGCTACGTGACCTTGGGAAAGTCACTTCACTTCTCCGGGCCTCAGTTACCTCATCTGGAAAGTGGAGGTTAAGACTGTGAGCCTCAAGAGTCGGAGTCAGAGATCATGGGTTCAAATCCCGGCTCCACCACCTGTCAACTGTGTGACTTCGGGCAAGTCACTAAACTTCTCTGGGCCTCAGTTCCCTCATCTGTAAAATGGGGATGAAGACTGTGAGCCCCACGTGGGACAACCTGATCACCTTGGAAATTCCCCAGCGCTTAGAACAGTGCTCTGCACATAGTAAGCGCTTAATAAATGCCATTATAAAAAAAAAAAAAGAGGGACAGGGACTGTGTCCAAACCGATTTGCTTGCATCCACCTCAGAGCTTAGTACAGTGCTTGGCACCTAGTAAGGGCCTAACAAATGTCGTCATTATTATTTCCCCAGCAAATTGCCTAGGCTCACCCAGGGTTTCCGACAAGACCCCGAAATTGGGTCCCTGTTTAGTGCTCTGAAGCTTGCTCTACTCTTCCCCCACACTGAAAATGAAAAATTAACCTCGGTAGGTCAGATTGCTCCAACCTTAACAAGGGCAGGCAGCCAGATGAAGGCCTCTCTCCCTATTTCACTCCAATCCCCTACCCAGAACCAATGTTTCTTCCCCTTCCTCATCCCTCTATTATGTTTTGAATCCGGAAACACCGAATTCAAATCCGGCCCGGCAGTTTTCACTCCTTTGTCCTCACCGGCCGCCTCTTCCTTCCATCAGAGGAGTATTGGATTCAATCCTCGGCCTTCTGGGACCTATGCATCCTCTTGGATCCTCTTTTAGACTGCGAGCCCACTGTTGGGTAGGGACTGTCTCTATATGTTCCCAACTTGTACTTCCCAAGCGCTTAGTATAGTGCTCTGCACACAGCAAGCGCTCAATAAATACGATTGATTGGATTCCTGGCCTCTGTTTCCTATTTCCGCTGTCCGGGTTTTACCACGGGAACGAGGGGTCGATGAGGTTCCTTGGTCCAGATTTTAACACAGGAACGAAGGGTCAGTGGGGAAATCCCCGGCCTGCGTTGGGCTTTGGCTGAAGTGACGCCTACTGAATAATGGCCCACGTCATCCCCCGGGCCTGGAATGCCCTCCCTCTGCCCCTCCGCCAAGCTAGCTCTCTTCCTCCCTTCAAGGCCCTGCTGAGAGCTCACCTCCTCCAGGAGGCCTTCCCAGACTGAGCCCCTTCCTTCCTCTCCCCCTCGTCCCCCTCTCCATCCCCCCCATCTTACCTCCTTCCCTTCCCCACAGCACCTGTATATATGTATATATGGTTGTACATATTTATTACTCTATTTATTTATTTATTTATTTATTTTACTTGTACATTTCTATCCTATTTATTTTATTTTGTTGGTATGTTTGGTTCTGTTCTCTGTCTCCCCCTTTTAGACTGTGAGCCCACTGTTGGGTAGGGACTGTCTCTATGTGTTGCCAATTTGTACTTCCCAAGCGCTTAGTACAGTGCTCTGCACATAGTAAGCGCTCAATAAATACGATTGATTGATTGATTGATTAATGATAATAATAATGATCGTAAGTGCCAATCACTCTACTAAACACTGGATTTAGAAACAAGGTAATCAGATCTGACGCAGTCCCTGCCCCATACGGGGCTCACGGTCTTAGTCCCCATTTTACAGATGAGGGAAACAAGACGAGGAAAAGTTAGCTACTTGCCCAAGGTCACACAGCTGACGAGTGGTGGAGCTGAGATTAGAACCTAGTTTCTGTGACTTTGCTTCTGGTTGGATGGGAATGAGTTAATAGGGTGCAGTCCTGGGAGAGGTTGGTTTGGGGGGCAGTGAGAGAAGAAGTGTGGACTACTGGACACAGGATTGTCCTGGGAGTCCAAAGGACCTGGGTTCGGATTCCGGCTCTGCCGCTTGTCTACCTTGTGACCTTGGTCAAGTCCCTTAACTTCTCCCGTGACTTCATCTCCAAAACGGGGACTGAGATTGTGAGCCCCGTGCAGGACATGGACTCTGTCCAACCCGATTATCTTGTATTTACCCCAGCGCTCAGTACAGCGCCTAGCACATAGTAGGCGCTTAGCAAATACAGAAAAAAAATTAAAAAGATAGGAAAACAGGGTTGGGGTGAATCAATCAATCAATCAATCGTATTTATTGAGCGCTTACTATGTGCAGAGCACTGTACTAAGCACTTGGGAAGTACAAATTAGCAACACGTAGAGACAGTCCCTACCCAACAGTGGGCTCACAGTCTAAAAGGGGGAGACAGAGAACAGAACCAAACATACCAACAAAATAAAATAAATAGGATAGAAATGTACAAGTAAAATAAATAAATAAATAAATAAATAGAGTAATAAATATGTACAACCATATATACATATATACAGGTGCTGTGGGGAAGGGAAGGAGGTAAGATGGGGGGATGGAGAGGGGGACGAGGGGGAGAGGAAGGAAGGGGCTCAGTCTGGGAAGGCCTCCTGGAGGAGGTGAGCTCTCAGCAGGGCCGTGAACAGAAGGAGGGGTGGGGAAGGTCATGCTGAACTCGATAGTCTGGAAAGACTGCAGTTTCCAGTCCCTGGGCCTGACACAAGGCAGCTTTCTGACCTTCAAAAGGTTATGAATTTGCTCCTGGTGATGGGGTGAGAGGGAGCAGGACTCAATGGGAGAGCAAGAGGGACGGGGCTGGAGATGGGCAGGTGGACTGTAGGTAGCTAGCGGGCCAGACGGGCCTCGGTTGGGATTTTTCCAGCCATGCTTGGAAGCTCTCACCTTTTCGGAGACCGCAGATGGAGAGCGGGGCCTTCTAGGAGAGATGCGTCCGTGGCATTGCTATGCGTCAGAGATTCAGTCATTCGATCGCATTTATTGAGCTCTGACTGTGTGCAGAGCACTGTACTAGGCGCTTGGGAAAGTACAAGTTGGGAACATCTAGAGACGGTCCCTACCCAACAACGGGCTCACAGTCTAGAAGGGGGAGACAGACGACAAAACTAAACATGTGGACAGGTATCAGGTCGTCAGAACGAAAAGAAATAAAGCTAGATGCACATCACTAACGAAATAAATAGAATAGTAAATATGCACAAGTAAAATAAATAGGGTAATAAATCTGTACATATATATATATACAGGTGCTGTGGGGAGGGGAAGGAGGTAGGGCGGGGGGAATGGGGAGGAGGAGAGGAGTGAGCCCAGGCTGGGAACTGGGGGGATTTGGAGAGGGCTCTGGACCTCATCATCCTCCCAGGGGGCACCTGTGCCCTGTCATCGCTCTTCCCTCCCTCCCAGAGCCTGATGATGCCCCCAGTATCCACTTCCTAAAAATGCCAGTGGTGGGTGGGTTGTGCCAGAGTTGAGGAGGAGGCAGAGGGGGTGCTCTGGGCTGGGCCCATCCCATCAGGAGTGGTGGATGGTGGCAGATCTCCTTTCCCTCTAGACTGTAAACTCACTGTGGGCAGGGGTTGTGTCTATTATTATACTGTACTCTCCCAAGCTCTTAGTACGGTGCTCTGCACATAGAAAGTGCCCAATAAATACGACTGAATGAATGAATCCCTCCCCCACCACTATTTAAGCATTGTTGGGGGAGGACTGGAGGAAGCAGCTCCAAATTGGTAAGGTGGAGTGGTGGGCTCTGTTCCGGTGGGCGGCTGGAGGCCCAACAGCAAAACTGTAGGACTCAGCACCCCTCAAAACAACTGTTGTTCCTCAGGAAACTCTACAGGTTTTCCTGTAGAAAAAGCAAAGGCCCTACATTGTTCAGCCTCCCACGATGCGGGGCTGGGGGAGGAGAGGGAGGGATGGGATTGGAGGGGGAGGAGGAGATGGATGGTCTCATTCTCCTGTTCTTTCGGACCTAATTGTTGAATAAAACCGGGAAACTTGGCATATGTGTCCGTGTCACCATGGTGACGGGGAGGGAGCTCCGTAGTAAACATCCGTCCTTGAGCATCGCGTGCAGCTAATTGCATGGCAAAATATGCCTCCTCCCCCAGGGCTGCTGTTGGGCCCCAGACCCAGGTGAGGACCTTGTAGGGGGGGCTTGGGGATCCCTCCCACCCAGCCCTGCCCTTTCCCATCTCCCCAGGCCCCCACTGAAACTCAGAGGCAACGGCGTGGTGGGTGGGTGAATGGGTGAGAGGGAATTCCTGGTGGCCGCTGTTTTCAGAGCCCCTTCCCAGATCACTTGCACCCCAACCCCCATTCCACAGATTGGAGAGCCAAGGTCGATATCTCCTTGCCACACCCTTGGCAGGTTCCACTGGATCCAGGCCACTGGCCACTTCCCCTCCCTGGGGCTTGGCCAACAGGAGAGAGGCCTGCACGGGGATTATTGTATCCATATCCAATCTTGCCCAGAAAGTTTACCTCCCCGCCTGACTTGCAATTTTATAGCTGATTCCGGCGATTCCTCCGACCTGCGAGATCTGGCCCGGCAGACCACAGGCTCGTGAGCAAACGGGGGTCGCGTGGACGGCCATTCTGGCACCTTGCTGGCCTCTCCCAGGACAAAGCGGTCTTGGATACGGTGGTGCCGACTGAGGAAGGCCTGGAAGAGGTGGGTGGGAACCAGACAGGGATGAATAAGTGGGGGGAAAAAGGCAAAAGTGTCAAAGCGGCTAGTACTCACCCAAGCCACTGTGATGCCCACCGCAGCTGCTCTTTGATTCATTCGATGCAAAGCCCACCCAATGTTACCCACCCCCTCAAGTCGCCGTCAAACCCCACCCGCCACCTTCTTCTTCCTTTATGATATTTGCTGAATGCTTACTGTGCATCACTGTTCTAAGCGCTTTGGTAGATTCAAGTTAATTAGGTTGCACACAGCCCCTGTTCTACATGGGGCTCACAGTTTAAGTAGAAGGGAGAACAGCACTTTGCTGTGGGGACTCGCAGGTTGGAACAGTTTAGGGGCTCAGGGCTTTAGGGCAAGTGTAACCTTGTTCTCTAGACTAAGGTGTAAACTCATCCCCTAAACTATAAGCTTGTTGTGGGCAGGGCAGAGGAGCCACGTGGCTTGGTGGAAAGAGTGCAGGCCTAGGAGTCAGAGGACCTGAGTTCTAATCCTGCCTCGGCCAATTGCCTGCTGTGTGACCTTGGGCAAGTCACTTAATAATAATAATTATGGTATTCGTTAAATGCTCACTATGTGCCAGGCACTGTTCAAAGCATTGGGTAGACACAAGCTATTTAGTTAGGACACACTCCATGCCCCACATGGGGCTCGTAGTCTTAATCTCCGTTTTACAGACGAGGTAACTGAGACACAGGGAAGTTAAATGATTCGCCCAAGGTCACACAGCGGATGTGGTGGAGTTAGGATTAGAACCCAGTCCTTCAGATTCCCAGGCCCGTACTTTATCCACGAAGTCATGCTGCTTCTTAGCATGGGAGGGAATCTAGCACCAGCCAATTCAGGGCACTTCAAATTCAACATTACTTGCTGTCATTCTGCCCTCCATTCACTTGGCAACATTACTTCAATCAATCAATCAATCAATCAATCAGTCATATTTATTGAGCGCTTACTGTGTGCAGAGCACTGTACTAAGTGCTTGGGAAGTACAAGTTGGCAACATATAGAGACAGTCCCTACCCAACAGTGGGCTCACAGTCTACTTCTCCTCCTTTTATCAACTCCCAGCCAGTTGCCCACTCCAATTCCTCCAGAACCCCCTCTTGAAACTCCCATCCTCTTACCTGCCCCCTTCTTGCCTCTCATGACCTTGCCAACTGCCTTTGTTTACAAAATGGAAACCATTAGGCATAGAAAATCTTCCCTCCCACCCTCTCCTCCACCCTCTCATCCTCCTCGGCCAACTTCTGAGAGGAGATTGCTCACCTCCTTTCAAAATCCAACTCCCCCACTTGTACCTCCAGCTCCATTCTTTCTCACCTTCCAGAAATACTTGTGCTCACTCTTTTCCCCTCCCTGACTGCCATCAATCTATCAATCATATTTACTGAGCACTTACTGGGTTCAGAGCATTGCGAGAGTTCAATACAACAAAGTTGATAGACACATTCCCTGCCATCTTAATAATGATAATTGTTTGTTAAGCACTTATTAGGTGCCAAACCTTATACTAACCACTGAGGTAGATAAAATATGAACAGATCAAACACAGTGCCTACCCCACATGGGGATTACTCCACAGAAACGACCCTCTCAGAGATCACCAATGATCTCCTTTTTGCCAAATCCAACAGCATCTACTCCGTCCTAATCCTCCTCCACCTCTCAGCTGCCTTCGACACTGTCGACCACCCTCTTCTCCTGGAAACATTATCCAATCTCGGGTTCACTGACACTGTCCTCTCCTGGTTCTCTGCCTATCTCTCTGCTTGCTCATTCTTAGTCTCTTTTGTGGGATCCTCCTATGCCTCCCATCCTCTAACTGTGGGTGTTCCTAAAGGGTGGGTTCCTGTGGGTGTTCTCTGTCTCCTATTCTCCAACTACACACACTCTCTTGGAGAACTCATTCACTCCTAAAGCTTCAACTACCATCTCTATGCAGATGATACCCAAATCTACATCTCTAGCCCTGATCTCTCTCCCTCTTGGCAGTTTTACATTTCCTCTTGCCTTCAAGACATCCCTAGTTGGCCTCCTGTCACGTCAAACCTAACATATCCAAAATAGAACTCTTTATCTTCCCACCCAAACCCTGCCCACCCCATGACTTTTCTATCACTGTAGATGGCACCACCACCCTTTCTGGCTGACAAGCCCATAACCTTGGCCTTATCCTTGACTCCTCTCTCTCATTCAATCCACTTATTCAATCTATCACTAAATCCTGTCAGTTCAACCTTCGTAACATTGCTAAAATCTTCCCTTTCCTCCCCATTCTAACTGCTGCTACATTAACCCAAGCACTTATCCTATCCCTCCTTGATTACTGTATCGGCCTCCTTGCTTACTTTCCCTCCTCGGGTCTCTCTCCACTCCAGTCCATACTTAACTCTGCTGCCCAGATTGTTTTGTTTATTATTGTTTATTTATTGAGCACTTACTGTGTGCTGAGCACTTTACTAAGCACTTGGAAAGTACAATTTGGCAACAGATAGAGACAGTCCCTACCCAACAACGGGCTCACAGTCTAGAAGGGGGGAGACAGACAACAAAACAAAAGTTCAGCCTATGTTTTTCCACTCCTCCAGTGGTTGCCCATCCACCTCCACATCAAACAGAAACTCCTTAGCATTGTCTTTAAAGGACTTAATCATCTTAACCCCTGCTACCTCACCTCGCTACTCTCATACTACAACCCAGCCCGCACACTTCACTTCTCTAATGCCAGCCTACTCACTGTACCTTGATCTCATCTATCTTTCCGCCGATGTCCTGCCTCTCACCCATGACCTGTCTCTGGCCTGGAATGCCCTCCCTCTTCATATCCAACAGACAATTACTCTCCCCACCATCAAAGCCAAATTGAAGGCACATCTCTAAGGGGCTTTCTTTGACTAAGCCCTCCTATCCTCTTTTTCCACTCCCTTCTGCCTTGCCCTGACTTGTTCCTTTTAATCATACCCTCTCCCAGGCCCAAAGCACTTACGTACATATCTGTAATTTATTTAGATTAATATCAATCTCCCCCTCTAGAATGTAAGCTTGCGGTGGGCAGGGAATGTGTCTGTTATATTGATTGTATTCTCCCAAGTATTTAGTACAGTGCCCTGCCACAGTAAGCACTCAATAAATATGATTGGTTGATCACATTCTATGGGGGAGGGAGAATAGGTATTAACACCCATTTTATAAATGAGGAAACTGAGACCTAGAACAGTGCTTGCACATAACAAGCGCTTACCAAATACCAAAATTATTATTATTATTATTAACTGATTTGCCTGATATCCCTCAGCAGCAAGTAGTGGAACAGGATTAGAACCTAAGTCCCCTAGCTCTGTGTTTTCTTTTGTTTTTTTAATGATTTTTGTTAAATGCTTACTATGTACCAGGCACTGTTCTAAGCACTGGGGTAGATAAATGCTAATCAGGTTGGATACAGCCCATGTCCCACATGGGGGCTCACAGTTTTCATCCCCATTTTATAGATGAGGTAACTGAGGCACAGAGAACTGAGGCCTAAGGTCACACAGCAGGCAAGGGGCAGAGCTGTGATTAGAACCCAGGCCCTTCTGACACCTAGGACCATGGTCTATCCATTGGGCCATGCTGCTTCCCATCCCAGCGCTCTGGTTCTCACCTTCTCTGCCCCTCAGCAGTGAGTGATGAGGGGCGGGGAGGGGTCAGGGGTGATTCACCTCCTCCAGAAGGCCTTCCCAGACTGAGCCCCTTCCTTCCTCTCCCCCTCGTCCCCCCTCCATCCTCCTCATCTTACCTCCTTCCCTTCCCCACAGCACCTGTATATATGTATATATGTTTGTACACATTTATTACTCTATTTATTTTACTTGTACATATCTATTCTATTTATTTAATTTTGTTAGTATGTTTGGTTTTGTTCTCTGTCTCCCCCTTTTAGACTGTGAGCCCACTGTTGGGTAGGGACTGTCTCTATATGTTGCCAACTTGTACTTCCCAAGCACTTAGTACAGTGCCCTGCACACAGTAAGTGCTCAATAAATACGATTGATTTATTTATTGATTCAGAGGTGGGGGCGTGGTGAGGTGGGAGAGGAGAGGGGTGACGTTTCGGAGCCTGTAGGACAAGGGGAAACTCCTCGGGGCTGTAAATAATAATAATAATGATGGTATTTGTTAAGCACTTACTATGTGGAAAGCACTGTTCTAAGTGCTAGGGAGGTTATAAGGGGATCAAATTGTCCCATGGGAGGCTCACAGTTTTAATCCCCATTTTACAGATGAGGTGACTGAGGCACAGAGAAGTGACCTGCCTAAAGTCACCCAGCTGACAGTTGGTGGAGCTGGGATTTGAACCCATGACCTCTGACTCCAAAGCCCATGCTCTTCCCACTGAGCCACGCTGCTTCTGTCTGAGGATGGCGACATCAGGACTGGGCAGGTTCCTGGGCTCAGCCTTTCAAGGGAGGGTGCCTGGAGTCTGGTTTATCTGGATAACTCTTTCCCTTCCCTTTCCCTTCCTTCCTTCATTCATTCAGTCTTATTTATTGAGCACTTTCTGTGTGCTGAGAACTTTACTAAGCACTAACTTTACTAAGCACTTGGAAAGTACAATTTGGCAACAGATAGGGACAATCCCTACCCAACAACAGGCTCACAGTCTAGAAGCGGGGAGACAGACAACAAAACAAAACAAGTAGACAGGCATCAATATAAATAAATAGAATTATAGATATATACACATCATTAATAAAATAAATAGACTAATAAATACGTACACATATACCCAAGTGCTGTGGGGCGGGGAGGGGGGTAGAGAAGAGGAAAGGAGTAGGGGCGATGGGGGTGGAGCAGAGGAAAAGGGGGGCTCAGCCTGGGAAGACCTCCTGGAGGAGGTGAGCTTTCTGGCCCTGTTAACCGGAGCAGCACACACACGTGTGCGCGTGTGCGCGTGCACGCACACACACACACACACACACACACACACACGTTCATGTACACACAGATAATGTACACACATTCATGTACACCCACAGAGGATCCGAGCTCCTTCATATACACACATGTGCAGTTGCTCAACTATAAGTACAGACCTCTTTTCCCATATCCATTCCCACCCACTCACATTGGTGGATGGTTTTTCCACCACCCCTGAGCACTCTTCAATGTTAACAACTTTGGATGTGTGTTTCACGGGCACAGTCTTTAAGTGACACAGAAAACCAAACTGAGTAAGGTTCCAGCACATTTACGGGGCCCATTTCTAGCCGAGGTCATCACTGATGTATAAATTGATCGAAAATGGCGATGTGAGATTTACTGCGGTGTTGGGATCTGAAGAATTTTTGTGCACAGCAGCTGGGAGCAGTCTAGGTGTAGTGAATGTAATTGCAACAAAATGTGATGGAATATTTTTTCCCATCCTGTCTATGGCATATCTAACACACACCAAGTTAAACTGCACAAGGGCTTATGTAGTCACATAGGGTTACAACCCCCCTACACTCTAACGGGGAAAGAGATGTAAAAATATCCAAGGGCAGAGTGATCAAAATAGATAATTGCATATGCATAAATACACAAGTGCTGAAGGTGGGTGTCAATAAATTCATAAATGCTAGAGTTTTTTATAGTACTTGCTATGAGCTTACTATGTGTCAAATGCTGTTCTAAGTGCTGGGGCAGATACAAGTTAGATTGGACATAGTCTAAATAGAAGGGAGAACAGGAAAACGGAGGCAAGGAGAAGTTAAGTGACTTGCCCAAGGTCACACCACAAGCAACTGGCAGAGGCCGCATTAGAATCCAGGTCCACGCTCTTTCCACTAGGTCATGCTGGTTTTTGGGTTCATCATCATCATCATCAATCGTATTTATTGAGCGCTTACTGTGTGCACAGCACTGTACTAAGCGCTTGGGAAGTACAAGTTGGCAACATATAGAGACAGTCCCTACCCAACAGTGGGCTTGCAGTCTAAAAGGGGCAGACAGAGAACAAAACCAAACATACCAACAGAATAAAATAAATAGAATAGATATGTACAAGTAAAATAAATAAATAAATAAATAATGTGTTAATTGACACAAGGTGTCAAGGTGTCAGCACCTTGAGTTAATGTGACTCAAGGTGTTGGGAATTGATCAGGGAAGGCCTGATGGAAATGATGAGATTTTCGGAGGGCTTTGAACACGGGGAGAGCTGTGGTCTTTTGGATTTGGGGAGAAGGGGGCTCCATCTCAGGGAAACAGTGTGAGTGAGAGGCTGGACAGATGGGAGAGGCCAGAGCAAGATACAGTTAAGTGAGCTGTGCGGTGTTGTGTAGTGCAGATTAGGGATGTGGCTGGGGATTGGGGGTGGGGAGGAGCGGGTGGCAGGAAGATGAAGGGCTTTGAATGTGGATGAGCTGTAGTTTGTTGGATTTGTGGGGAAGGGAGTTCCAGGTTGGGTCAGATAGAAGTGAGAGGGACGAGAGCAAGATACAGTTGGTGAGCTGTGCAGCGGTGTGTAGTATAGGTTGTGGGGAGGGGCAAAGAGGCTGGAGGCAGGGAGCCCAGCCGGGAGGTTAATACAATACTCTAGGTAAGATATGAAGACAGTTGGACCACAATAGTAGCTGTTTGGGTGGAGAAAAAGGGTCAGTTCTGGAAAATGCTTTGCAGGAAGACACAGCATGATTAAGCAGTAAATTGACTGTAACAGCTGAAAGATAAACAAAGAATACAACCCGGGCTCAATTATCCAGAGGCAGTTTAGCTAGGAGGTTGGGTGGGGTGACGTGGTTAGAGCTAAGCTCTCAAATTATTTTCATTAATGTCTGTCTCCTGCTCTAGACTGTAAGCTCGCTTTGGGCAGGGAACGTGTCTGCTAACAGAAGCAGCATGGCATAGTGGATGGAGCACGAGCCTGGGTGTCAGAAGGTCATGGATTCTAATCCCAGCTCCACCACTTCTCTGCTGTGTGACCTTGGGTAAATCACTTCTCCGTGCCTTGGTTACCTCATCTGTAAAATGGGGATTGAGACTGTGAGCCCCACGTGGGAAGGGGACTGTATCCAACTCGATTTTCTTGTATCCACCCCTCGGCTTAGTACAGTGCCCGGCCCATAGCGAGAGCTTAAAACCATCATTGAAGCGGCATGGTGTAGTAGATAGACCACGGGCCTGGGAGTTAGGAGGTCATGGGTTCTAATCCCAGGTCTGCCACTTGTCTGCTGTGTGACCTTTGGCAAGTCACTTTACTTCTCTGTGCCTCGGTTACCTCATCTGTGAAATGGGGATTGAGACTGTGAGCCTTATGTGGGACAGGGACTGTGTCCAACCCGATTTGCTTGTATCTACCCCAGTGCTTAATACAGTGCCTGGTACATAGTAAATGCTTAACAAATACCATAATTATTATTGTTATTATTATTACTCTCCCAAATGCTTATAGTAAGTGCTCAATAAACACCACTGATCGAATGACCGATTGAAAGGAGGCTTTTTGATTACCACCAGATTTTGTGCCCACCTACTCCACTGGCACGGATGATCAAGAGTTGACCAGCAGAAAGCCAGAACTAGTAAACCCAATGGCCTTGGGTGGCCACTTCCTCCCCCATTCAGGTCCCTTTCAGGGGAGACAAGTAACCCTGGGATTAGAGTAGATGTTGGCCTTTCCCCGTAAACTCCTTGAGGGCAGGGAATGTGTCTGTTTATTGTTATATTGTACTCTCCCTAGCGCTTAGTACAGTGCTGTGCACACAGTAAGTGCTCAATAAACATAGTTGACTGACTAGCTGACTGACTGGAGAGTCTGCCTAAAACAGGCCTTGGATCAATATGATTGATTGATTGAAATGGCTTTTCCAAGAGGAGATTCTTCATTAGAGAAGCAGCATGGCTCAGTGGAAAAGAGCATGGGCTTTGGAGTCAGAGGTCGTGGGTTCAAATCCCGGCTCCGCCACTTGTCAGCTGGGTGACTTTGGGCAAGTCACTTCACTTCTCTGGGCCTCAGTTACCTCATCTGTAAAATGGGGATTAAGACTGTGAGCCCCATGTGGGACAACCTGGTCACCTTGTAACCTCCCCAGCGCTTAGAACAGTGCTTTGCACATAGTAAGAGCTTAATAAATGCCATTATTATTATTATTATCAGCCAAAGAAGCCTGGTTGCGGGCAGAGGGGTCCGAGTTCAGCCTCAGGGGACTCCCTGAGGTTGGAAAACAGTGAGGAAAAAAGTGAGTTGGAAAAAAGGGGTGGGTCTGGGACCCTCCCCTTCTCCCCGGGTCGGACTTCTCCTGGCCCCCTTGCTGATGTGCTTCCACTCCTTTCCACCAAACATGCTCACAGTTTATAAACAGATGTTTCTCCTTGACCTTGAGACACGAGCTGCACTGCTGCTCTGCCGGCGGGAACCCAGAGTCTCAGGCATATTTACGGCACTCTGCAGGACGGAATCTTCTCCAGACTCCGCTAAGCCCCGAACCCTGAGGATCCAGAAATCTGGGCACCCTAGGCAGGGCAGGTTTGGAAGGGGTCAAAGAAGTTGGGACCAGAAAAGGGGGAGCAGGGAGTGGTAGCTGGGTAAGAGACAGCCTTTGCACCTGTCTGGCAGCTACAGCACAGACCTGCATGGCTTAGTGGATAGGGCATAAACCTGGGGCTCAGAAGGTCATGTGTTCTAATCCTGGCTCCACCACTTGTCTCCTGTGTGGCCTTGGGCAAGGCACTGCACTTCTCTGAGCCTGTTTCCTCATCTGTAAAATGGGGATTGAGACAGTGAGCCCCACGTGGGGCAGGGACTGTTTCCAACACAATTTGCTTGTCTCCATCCCAGCACTGAGTATGGTGGCTGGCACATAGTCAGCACTTAATCATAATGATAATAATAATGATGGGATTTGTTAAGTTCTTACTATGTGCAAGGCGCTGTTCTAAGCGCTGGGGGGATACAAGGTGATCAAGTTGTCCCATTTGGGGCTGTCTTCACCCCTATTTTACAGATGAGGCAACTGAGGCACGGAGAAGTGAAGTGACTTGCTCGAGATCACACAGCTGACAAGTGGCGGAGCCAGGATTAGAACCTACGACTGCTGACCCCCAAGCCCGGGCTCTTTCCACTGAGCCATGCTGTTAATAAATACCACAATTATTATTATTACCTGGGGAGGATGGAGGCTGGACCACCAATTCTGCCTGGGCGCAGTGGCCAACTGGCCCTGGTTAAACTGGCCCACGTTCCTGCCATGGCTGCCTTCCTCTACATCCCCTTCTCAGCCCCCTCCTCTCCTGGAGGGGAGGTCCTGACCTTCCTACATGGTCCCTTCATTTTCCCCTCAGTCAGTCAATCGTATTTATTGAGTGCTTACCGTGTGCAGAGCACTGTATAAGTGCTCGGGAGAGTACAATAGAATAATATAACAGACACATTCCCTGCCCACAGTGAGTTTACAGTCTAGAGGGGGAGACAGACATTAATATCGATGAATTAATTACAGACATGTAAAAAAGTGCTGTGGGGCCTGGGAGGGAGGATGAATAAAGGGAGCAAGTCAGAGTGACGCAGAAGGGAATTGAAGAAAACTCAGGAAAGGCCTCCTGGAGGAGATGTGCCTTCAGTGAGGTTCTGAAGAGAGGGAGAGTAATTGTCTGTCAGAAGTGAGGAAGGAGGGCGTTCCAGGCCAGAGGCAGGATGTATATATGTTTGTACATATTTATTACTCTATTTATTTATTTATTTATTTTATTTGTACATATCTATTCTATTTATTTCATTTTGTTAGTATGTTTGGTTTGTTCTCTGTCTCCCCCTTTTAGACTGTGAGCCCACTGTTGGGTAGGGACTGTCTCTATATGTTGCCAATTTGTACTTCCCAAGCGCTTAGTACAGTGCTCTGCACATAGTAAGCACTCGATAAATACGATTGATGATGATGATGAGGAGGAGGATGTGGGCGAGAGGTCAGTGGTGACATAGATGAGATTGAGATACAGTGAGAAGGTTAGCATTAGAGGAGTGAAGTGTGCGGGCTGGGTTGTAAAAGGAGAGTAGCGAAGGGAGGTAGGGGAGGGCAAGGTGATGGAGTGCTTTAAAGACAATGCGAGGAGTTTCTGTGTGATGCGGAGGTGGATGGACGACCACTGGAGGTTCTTGAGGAGTAGGGAAACACGGCCTGAACATTTTGTAGAAAAACAGTCTGAGCAACAGAGTGAACTATGGACTGGAATGGGGAAGAGACAGGCAGTTGGTAGGTCAGCAAGGAGGTTGATACAATAATCACCGTTTATTTTTCCGGTCATGAAATCGATCAGTGGTATTTAGTGAACTCTTACTGTGTGCAGAGCGCTGTACTAAGCACTTGGGAGAGTACAGTATAGCAGAGCTAGCAGATATGTTCCCTGCCTATATTACAGTCTAGGGATGAGCTTACAATCTTAAAGTTTGGCTTTAGGGTTTCTGTGACCCTAGGAGGGGTAAGTCTGAACCTGACATTTCAAGATTGTGCTGCCAAAATCAGGCCAGCTGGCCACCTTCTCTTTCATTCAATCATATTTATTGAGCGGTTACTGTGTGCAGAGCATTGTACTAAGCGCTTGGGAGAGTACAATACAACAATAAACAGTGACATTCCCTGCCCACAACTAGCTTGCAATCTAGAGCAGGGGGAGATAGACATCAATACAACTAAATAAAATAACAGGTATGTGCATACGTGCTGTGGGGCTGGGAGGGGTGATGAGGAAAGGGAGCAAGTCAGGGCGATGCAGAAGGGAGTGGTTCTCTTAAACCAGGACTGCCGAAAGTCAGATTTGGCAAAAGCCCCGGTTTTGGGACCCAAACACCATCCTCTTATCCTCTCTGATTCACTCAGCCTGCCTCAGGGACCCCTCCAAACTGCTAGGGATCTAACCCCTCCTGAGGTGGGCAGCCAGCCTCCTCACTTGTCTCCCTGCCTCTTGTGTCTCTCCACAGAACAATCACGATGGTTTTCAAAGTCCTTCTGTTAATATTCATTCATTCAATCGTAGTTATTGAGCACTTACTGTGTACAGAGCACTGGACTAAGCGCTTGGGAAGTACAAGTTGGCAACATATAGAGACGGTCCCTACCCAACAGTGGGCTCACAGTCTAGAGGGGGAGACAGAGAACAAAACAAAACGTATTAACAAAATAAAATAAATAGAATAAACACGTACAAATAAAATAGAGTAATAAATATGTACAAACGTACACATATATACAGGTGCTGTGGGGAGGGGAAGGAGGTAAGGAGGGGGACTGTGAGCCCACTGTTGGGTAGGGACTGTCTCTATATGTTGCCAATTTGTACTTCCCAAGCGCTTAGTACAGTGCTCTGCACATAGTAAGCGCTCAGTAAGTACGATTGATGATGATGATGATGATGATGAGGGGGGGATGGGGAGGGGGAGGAGGGGGCTCAGTCTGGGAATATCCTTCCCCTCCTCAAAAGTAACAGGAACTGTGGTACTTAAACACTTCTTATGTGTCAAGCACTGTACTACGTGCTGAGGTAAATACAATATAATCAGGTAGGACACAGTCCCAGTCCCACATGGGGCTCATAGTCCAAGAAGGAGACAGATATTTAACTCCCATTTTACAGATGAGGAAGCTGAGGCACAGAGCAGGAAAGTGGCTTCTCAAAACTCTCCAGGGCTACCTATCCTCTTCTGCATCAAGCAGGAACTCTTGGCCATAGGCTTCAAGGCCAACCTTCCCCCCCGCCCCCGCATTCTCTCCTCAGTTATCTGCCCTTTTCACCTGCTATGTCCCTGCCTGTGCTATTTATTGAGTGCCAGCTCTGGGCGACAGTCCATGGTTGATCCAGTGGGTAGGGTCTGTGAGCCCACTGTTGGGTAGGGACTGTCTCTATATGTTGCCAATTTGTACTTCCCAAGCGCTTAGTACAGTGTTCTGCACATAGTAAGCGCTCAATAAATACGATTGATGATGATGATGATAGGGTTCTGATGTGGAAATGAGGAGACTTGGGTCTTAATCCCAGTTCTGCCTGTTGCTGGCCAATGTAGGCAAAGAAACAATGGAGGTCAGAGCACATGGGTTCTGATCCCAGCTCTGCCACTTGTCTGCTGTGGACAAGTCACTTTCAATCAATCAGTCAATCAATCTTATTTATTGAGCACTTACTGTGTGCAGAGCACTGTACTAACCGCTTGGGAAGTACAAGTTGGCAACATATAGAGACAGTCCCTACCCAACAACGGGCTCTCTGTGCCTCAGTTACCTCATCTGTAAAATGGGGATTAAGACTGTGTGAGCCCTATGTGGGGCAGGGACTGTGTCCAAACTGATGATACTGTATCTACCCCAGTGCTTAGTAAAGTACCTGGCACATAGTAAGCGTTTAATAAATACCACTTTTTTTAAAAAAAGAAAGGCTTCGCATGCTCTTTGCGAAATGCAGGATCCCTGCCTGCCTCCTTATTTTGCCTGTGGGAGCGCGACTGGCAGAGACAAGACAGAGTGAATGGTGCCAGGCAAATCACTACCATTTAAAGTAATTCCTCAACACAGGCTTTTCATCCAGACGACTGAGGCCCATCTGTCATCCCTGATTGGAGATTCCATCTCTATGTGCCAAGCACTGTACTTAACGCTTCAGAGAATACTGTACAGGTAAAAAACATAAAGACTTCACTTGTTGAGTCCCTGACTTCAAGGAACTTACAATCTTATAATAATAACGATGGCATTTATTAAGCGCTTACTATGTGCAAAGCACTGTTTTAAGCACTGGGGAGGTTACAAGGTGATCAGGTTGTCCCTCCGGGGGCTCACAGTCTTAATCCCCATTTTACAGATGAGGTAACTGAGGCCCAGAGAAGTTAAGTGACTTGCCCAAAGTCACACAGCTGACAATCAGCCGAGCCGGGGTTTGAACCCATGACCTCTGACTCCAAAGCCCGGGCTCTTTCTACTGAGTCACGCTGCTTCTGCATCTTATGGAGAGGAAGGCAGATCCAAATGATTTGCAAATAGTGGGAGGAGAAAGAATAATGCTGCAGCTGTTGGTAGCAGGAGTAAGGTAGGAGAAATGGAAAAATAATAATCGTTAATCACTTATTTTGTGCCAAGCGCTGAACTAAATGCTAGGGTAGATTCAAGGTAATCAGATAGGTCACAGTCCCTGTTCTACATGGGGCTCACAGTCTAAAGGTAGGAAAAATCAGGTATTTAATCCCCATTTTACTGATGAGAAAACTGAGGCACAGAGAAGTTAAGTGACTTGTCCAGGGTCTCAGAGCGGGTAGGTGGCAGAGGAGGGTTTAGAACTCAAATCCCCTAAATTCCAGGCTTATGCTCTTTTTGCTATGCTAAACTGACTGACACTTAATAATAATAATAATAATTATTATTATTATTATAAAAAAACTGCTCCCAAGTATAAATTAACTTAAATGGAGATATATGTAAGTGCTAAGGATAGGTGTTAAAACAGAGCTAAGGGCTGTTACTGGAGTGGCAGGGAGATGAGCTTTCAGGTGAGTTCTCAAGACACAATTAAGAAACAGTGTGACCTAGTGTAAAGAACACGGGCCTGGGAATCAGAGGACTTGGGTTCTAATCCCTGCTCTGCCACTTGTCTGCTGTGTGACCTTGGACAAGTCACTTCACTTTGTGCCTCAGTTAACTCATCTGTAAAATAGGAATTAAGATTGTGAGCCCTACTTGGGACATGGGCTGAGTCCAACCTGATTGGCTTACGTCTCTCCCAGCGCCTGGTACATAGTAACCCAGTAACAAATGCCAAAAAAAAAGCCAACAAAGGAACAGTTGAGGAAACCAGCCAGGAGCATGTCCAGGGCTGGGCCTAGAGTTCTCTGAGTCCCTGGCGCAGCCCTCTTGGCGCATATTTATTATCATTATTATTATTACAGGAAGCTTTCAATCAATCAATCAATCATATTTATTGAGCGCTTGCTGTGTGCAGAGCACTGTGCTGAGCTTGGGAAGTACAGGTTGGCAACATGTGGAGACGGTCGCTACTCAACAGTGGGCTCACAGTCTAGAAGGGGCTTTTCCCTTTTTCCTCTCCTCCTTCCCATCCCCCCCGCCGCCCTACCTCCTTCCCTTCCCCACAGCACTTGTATATATTTGCACAGATTTATTACTCTATTTTACTTGTACGTGTTTACTATTCTATTTATTTTGTTAACGACATGCATTGTTGCTGACTTGCACTTCCCAAGCGTTTAGTACAGTGCTCTGCACGCAGTAAGCGCTCAATAAATACAATTGAATGGATGAATGAATGAATATAGCTTTAATTTTGTTATTTGTTCTGACGATTGGGACACCCGTCTACGTGTTTTGTTTTGTTGTCTGTCTCCCCCTTCTAGACTGTGAGCCCGTTGTTGGGTAGGGACCGTATCTCTATGTTGCCGACTTGGACTTCCCAAGCGCTTAGTACAGTGCTCTGCACACAGTAAGCGCTCAATAAATACGATTGAACGAACGAATATTTGCAGACCTCCAGTTTCTCATCCTTCCTCGCTAGGCGGGACGGGGTGGCCATGGATGAAGGCATCCTGCTCCTCGTCCTCCTCCTCCTTCTCCACAAGCCCTCATCTCCCAATTCGGCAAGTGCCTCATCCTTCCCTGCTGCCCACACCCCTGTCTGAGGGCCTGGACCAGACCCCCACTGCTTGCCAATTTGTACTTCCCAAGCGCTTAGTACAGTGCTCTGCACAAAGTAAGCGCTCAATAAATACGATTGATTGATTGATTGATTGGGTGCCACCTAGTTCACTGCACACGCCCTCCGTGGGAGAGCTGAAGCCAGGCCTTTTCCTCAGCGCCACCTGAACAAAGGCACTACATTCAGATGAGAAGCAGCACGGCCCAATGGAAAGAACACGGGCTTGGGAGTCAGAGGTCACGGGTTCAAATCCCGGCTCCGCCACTTGTCAGCTGTGTGACTTTGGGCAAGTCACGTCACTTCTCTGTGCGGCAGTTCCCTCATCTGGAAAATGGGGATTAAGACCGTGAGCCCCACATGGGAAAACCTCACCTCATCACCTTGTATCCTCCCCGGCGCTTAGAACAGTGCTTTGCACATAGTAAGCGCTTAACAAATGCCATCATTATTATTCATAGAAACCCGCAAATACAGAAAAATCAATCAATCAGCCAATCACTGGTATTTAAAGAGTACTACTATGTGCAGAGCTTGGGAGAGTACCATACAACAGAGTTAGCAGACAAGCTCCTTGCCCACGGTGAGTTCACTGCAGTCTAGAGGGGGAGACAGACGTTAATAGAAATAAATAATTTATAATGTATGATTTAAAGATATGTAATAATAATGATGACATTTGTTAAGCGCTTACTATGTGCAAAGCACTGTTCTAAGCACTGGGGTGGATACAAGATAATCAGGTTGTCCCACATGGGGCTCACAGTCTTAATCCCCATTTTACAGATGAGGGAACTGAGGCACAGAGAAATTAAGTGACTTGCCCAAAGTCTCACCTCCTTCTCCAGGAGGACTTCCCAGACTGAGCCCCCTCCTTCCTCTCCCCGTCGTCCCCCTCTCCATCCCCCCCGTCTTGCCTCCTTCCCTTCCCCACAGCACCTGTATATATGTATATATGTTTGTACATATTTATTACTCTATTTATTTATTTATTTTACTTGTACATATCTATTCTATTTATTTTATTTTGTTAATATGTTTGGTTTTGTTCTCTGTCTCCCCCTTCTAGACTGTGAGCCCACTGTTGGGTAGGGACTGTCTCTATATGTTGCCAACTTGTGCTTCCCAAGCGCTTAGTACAGTGCTCTGCAGACAGTAAGCGCTCAATAAATACGATTGATTGATTGATTGATTGAAGTCACACAGCTGACAAGTGGCAGAGCCGGGATTAGATCCTATGACTGACTCCAAACCCAGGCCTGGGCTCTTTCCACTGAGCCACGCTGCTTCTCAATGTACATATGTACATAAGTGGGTAGGCCAAATATCAAACGTCCAAAGGTCACAAATTGAAGTGCGTAGACGACGCAGGAGGGAGAGGAAGCCGGGGGAAGGCCTCTTGGAGGAGATGTGACTTTAATGATGACTTGGAGGTGGGGAGAGTGGTGGTCTGGCGTATATGGAGGGGGAGGGAGTTCCAGGCTAGGGGGAGGATGTGGGAAGGGATTTGGCAGAGTAAAGTGTGCAAAAACTTGGTTGGAGTAGAAGATCAATGAGGCGAGATAGGATGGGGTGAGCTGATTGCTTTAAAGCCCGATGGTATGGAGTTTCTGTTTGAAATGAGGAAGGAAGAAGAAAGGAGATGATAAGAAAGGGAATATGGTGAACTGTAGGACAGAAGGAACGAGGGACAACAAAGACATCTTAGCAAGGAGAGGGGAAGAAGGGGGAATCCATCAATGATATCTATTGTGTGTTACTGTGTGCAGAGCATTGTACTAATCACTTGGGAGAGGACAGTACAACAGAGGTGGTAGACAAGTTCCCTGCCCAGAAAGAGCTTACAGTCTGGAGGGAAAATGTGATACCTGTGAGTGGATGATTGGACTCATACCTCCTTCCCCTCCCCACAGCACCTGTATATATGTATGTCTGTTTGTACATATTTATTACTATATTTATTTATTTATTTTACCTGTACATATCTATTCTATTTATTTTATTTTGTTAATATGTTTGGTTTTGTTCTCTGTCTCCCCCTTCTAGACTGTGAGCCCACTGTTGGGTAGGGACTGTCTCTATACGTTGCCAACTTGTACTTCCCAAGCGCTTAGTACAGTGCTCTGCACACAATAAGCGCTCAATAAATACGATTGATGATGATGATGATGATGACTCCCAGTTCCATTCATCCTGGCTGGGCTCAGAGTCGTTTTCCTTAACAATTTCACTCCTCCCTAGAGAACCTTTCAACTGTCTTTTTTCTCACTTTTTTTTTTAATGGTATTTGTTAAGAGCTTACTATATGCCAGGCACTGTACTAAGTGCTGGGTTTTACACAAGCTAATCAAGTTGTACACAGTCCATGTCCCGCATAGGGCTCCCAGTCTTAATCCCCACTTTACGGATGAGGCAACTGAGGCCTGGAGAAGTGAAGTGACTTGCCCAAGGTCACACAACAGACCAATGGTGGAGCCGGGATTAGAACCCAGGTCCTTCTGACTCCCAGACTCATGCTCTATCCACTAGGCCATGTTGTTTCTTGCCTGCCTTTATCCCTTGCTCAGTCTCTTCTGCCTGGAACCCCCTTCCCTTTCAAATCTGCCAGAACAAAACTCTTCCCCTCTTCAAAGCCCTCTCCACAAATCCCACCTCCTCAAGGAGGCTTTCCCTGATTAATTATCTTCTCCCACCTCAGCATTTACTCATAGTCATCCCTAGCAACTTAATAATAATAATGGTGTTTGTTAAGCGCTTACTATGTGCAGCGCACTGTTCTAAGCACTGGGGGGATACAAGGTGATCAGGTTGTCCCACATGGGGCTCACAGTCTTCATCCCCATTTTACAGATGGGGAACTGAGGCACAGAGAAGTGAAGTAACTTGCCCGAAGTCACACAGCCGACAATTGGCGGAGTTGGGATTTGAACCCATGACCTCTGACTCCAAAGCCCGGGCTCTTTCCACTGAGCCAACTTGGTATGTGTTGTTTTACTCTGCTTTTTGAGGAGGTCACCTCCCCAACTTTCCATCCTCTTTTTCTTCCTAACTGTAAATCATTTTGTTTTTGCCCACATCCTCCATTAGATTTGTCACCAGAGCTGTCACACGAAACAAGTAGACAGGTGTCAATACCATCAGAATAAATAGAATTATAGCTATATGCACATCATTAATAAAATAGAGTAATAAATATGTACAAATATACACAAGTGCTGTGGGGAGGGGAAGGGAATAGGGTAGAGGGAGGGAGGGGGCGTTGAGGAGGGGAGGAAAAAAGGGGGGCTCAGTCTGGGAAGGCCTCCTGGAGGAGGTGAGCTCTCAGTAGGGCTTTGACAGGAGGAAGAGAGCTAGTTTGGCAGATGTGTGGAGGGAGGGCATTCCAGGCCGGGGGGAGGACGTGGGCAGGGGGTCGACGGCGGGACAAGCGAGAACGAGGCCCAGTGAGGAGGTTAGCGGCAGAGGAGCGGAGGGTGCGGGCTGGGCTGGAGAAGGAGAGAAGGGAGGTGAGGTAGGAGGGGCTGAGGTGGTGGAGAGCTTTGAAGCCAAGAGTGGGGAGTTTTTGCCTGATTCGAAGATTGATAGGCAACCACTGGAGATTTTTGAGGAGGGGAGTGACATGCCCTGAGCGTTTCTATACAAAGATAATCCAGACAGCAGAGTGAAGTATAGACTGAAGCAGGGAGAGACAGGAGGATGGGAGATCAAAAAGGAGGTTGCTGCAGTAGCGCTTACTATGTGCCAGGCACTTAATGTGTGCCAGACACTGTACTTATGTGCTTGGGTAGATACAGGTTAATCAGGTTGAACACAGTCCATGTCCCACACGGAATTCACAGTTAAAATTTCCATTTTACAGATGAGGTAACTGAGGCACAGAGAAGTGAAGTGACTTGCCCAAGGTCACGCAGGAGACACGTGACGGAGCTGGGTTGGGAACCCAGATTCTTCTGACTCAGTTTTCTCATCTGTAAAATGGGGATTAAGACTGTGAGCTCCACTTGGACTGCACCCAACCGACTACGTGTTTTGTTGTCTGTCTCCCCTTTCTAGACTGTGAGCCCACTGTTGGGTAGGGACCGTCTCTATATATTACCAACTTGTACTTCCCAAGCGCTTAGTCCAGTGTTCTGCACACAGTAAGCGCTCAATAAATACAACTGAATGATTATCTGGTACGTACTCCGGTGCCTAGCACGTAGTAAGTACTTAACGAATACCATTCAAAAAAAGAAAGAAAGAGGAAATTGTCTTTGACTGCAGCAGGGGGAGTTGAGTTAGACTACTAGGAAAGCACACTGACTGTGATGGGATTAGAACCTAGGAACCCTGCCTCCTCTCTCCCTCCCCTCTTTCCCCAGCCCCCAGAGTGCTGAATCACCATCCCAGAGGCTTTGAAAAAAACAAATTGGCAGCTGCCTGGATGGTTTAGTGGTGATTTATCAGCTTCCCGGTTGCAGGGGCCTGGACCAGATGACCTCTTGAGGTTTTGTTCTAGAACCTGGGAGTTTACTGCCCAATCCTTTCTCAATGCATCTCCACTCTCTTCCGGTTTGGGGAAATGACAGTCTTTTGGACTCCCATCCTCCCTCTGTCCCAGGACTCCATCCCTCCTCTGAGTCACCCTATCCTTTTCTTGATGGTCCGGGAAGTGAAGCAGACTGAGGCAAGAAGCAAGGGGAAGATTCTGGGAAACGTGGGTGGTGCCGAGTTGAATTTTGCATCTGAGTGATTTGGGACCATCCTGGTCTGGGTGTCTTGGCGGATGACGTCCTCCCCCTGGACTGGAATGCCCTCCCTCCACACATCAGCCAAGCTAGCTCTCTTCCTCCCTTCAAAGGTCTACTGAGAGTTCACCTCTTTCAAGAGGCCTTCTCAGACTGAGCCCCCTTTTTCCTCTCCTCCTCCCTATCCCTCCACCCCTACCTCCTTCCCCTCCCCACAGCACCTGTATATATGTTTGTACAGATTTATTACTCTATTTATTTTACTTGTACATATTTACTATTCTATTTATTTTGTTAATGATGTGCATTTAGCTTTAATTCTATTTGTTCTGACGACTTGACACCTGTCCACCTGTTTTGTTTTGTTGTCTGTCTCCCCCTTCTAGACTGCGAGCCCGTTGTTGGATAGGGGCTGTCTCTATGTGTTGCAAACCTGTACTTCCCAAGCGCTTAGTACAGTGCTCTGCACACAGTAAGCGCTCAATAAATACGATTGAATGAATGAATGGTGTCCACTGGGTTGATGTTTCAGTTGGGACCAGACACCCTGGTTTGGTCCTGGCTGGCCCCGCCTTTGAACCAGAGAGTAGGAATGGAGCCACTGCGGGGCTCTCCAGTCCCTGGAGGGGCTGGACGCTGGCCTTGGCCAAGTTTCTCTGATCCTCACCAAACCTGCTCCCATTCCCCAGAGAGGGAGACTGAGACCAATATGGGGAGAGGGGATCGGGCCTAAACCATGGGGCAGGTAAGTTACTTGTCGACTGTGTGATCTTAACATAACTTCTCTGTGCCTCAGTTACCTCATCTGTAAAATTGGACCGAAGACTGTGTACCCCATGTGGGACAGGGACTGTGTCCAACCTGTTTATTTTATATGAATTTTCTACTCTCCTACTACAACCCAGCCCTCACACTTCTTTCCTCTAATGCTAACCTTCTCACGGTACTTCGATCTCCTCTATCTCGCAGCCAACCTCTCGCCCACATCCTGCCTCTGGGCCTGGTACACCCTCCCTCTTCATATCAGACAGATAATTGCTCTCCCTCACGTGAAAGCCTTATTGAAGGCACTGTTCCTCCAAGAAGCCTTCCCTGGCTAAGCCTCCTTTCTTCTCCCACTCCCTTCTGCATCACCTTGACTTGCTGCCTTCATTGATCCTCCCTTCCAGCCCCACAACAAGTACTTATATATCTGTAGTATATTTATTTATGTATATTAATGTCTGTCTTCCCCTCTAGACTGTGAGCTCTTTGTGGGTATTGTACTCACTCAACTGCTTAGTACAGTGCTTTGTACACAGTAAGCACTCAATAAATACGATTGAATGAATGAATCTACACCAGCACTTAAAACTGTACTTCATTCATTCATTCAATCATATTTATTGAGCGCTTCCTGTGTGCACAGCACTGGACTAAGCGCTTGGGAAGTACAAGTTGGCAACATATAGAGACGGTCCCTGCCTAACAGCGGGCTCACAGTCTTGGCACACAGTAGGCACTTAATAAATGCCATAATTATTATTGTTGTCATTAGTTGCCAGCTGAGAAGCAGGACGGCCTATGCCTGTTACCTCATCTGCAAAATTCATTCATTCATTCATTCATTTATTCATTCACTCACTCGTATTTATTGAGTGTGTGCAGAACACTGTACTAAGTGCTTGGGAGAGTACAGTATAGCAATATACGGACACATTCCCTTCCCACAGTGAGTTTATAGTCTAGAGGGAAATGGGGTTCAAGACTGAGAGTCCCATGTGGGACAGGGACTGTGTCCAAGCTGGTTACTTTGTAATTATTATCGTACTTATTAAGCGCTTACTATATGCCCTCTCTCCACGCCAAGCTAGCTCTCTTCCTCCCTTCAAAGCCCTACTGAGAGCTCACCTCCTTCAGGAAGACTTCCCAGACTGAACTCCTTTTTTCCTCTCCTCCTCCCCATCCCCCCGCTCTACCTCCCTCCCCTCCCCACAGCACTTGTATATATTTGTACAGATTTATTACTCTACTTGTACATATTTACTATTCTATTTATTTTGTTAATGATGTACATATAGCTTTAATTCTATTTGTTCTGATGATTTTGACACCTGTCTACATGTTTTGTTTTGTTGTCTGTCTCCCCCCCTTATAGACTGTGAGCCTGTTGTTGGGTAGGGACCGTCTCTATATGTTGCCAACTTGTACTTCTCAAGCGCTTAGTACAGTGCTCTGCACACAGTAAGTGCTCAGTAAATACAATTGAATGAATGAGTGAATGACTATGCCGAGCCCTGTTCTAGGCACTGGGGTAGATACAAGTTAATCAGGTTGGACACAGTCCCTGTCCCATACTGGGTTTACACTCTTAATTCCCATTTTTTTATGGATAAAGTAACTGAGGCACAGAGAAGTTAAGTGACTTCCCCAAGGTCACACAGCGGACATGTGGCAGAGTTGGGATTAGAACTCAGGTCCTTCTCTATCACGCCTGTATCTACCCCAGCATTCAGTTCAGTGCCCGGCATCTAGGAAGTACTTACAAATACCACGGCTCAGTGGAAAGTCAGAGGTCATGGGTTCAAATCCCGCTCTGCCAATTGTCAGCTGTGTGACTTTGGGCAAGTCACTTAACTTCTCTGTGCCTTGGTACTTCATCTGTAAAATGGGGATTAAGACTGTCAGCCCCCCATGGGACAACCTGGTCACCTTGTAACCTTCCCAGCGCTTAGAACAGTGCTTTGCACATAGTAAGCAATTACTAAATGCCATTGTCATTATTATTATTATTATTGAAGCAGCGTGGCTCAGTGGGACGAGCCCGGGCTTTGGAGTCAGAGGTCGTGGGTTCGAATGCCGGCTCTGCCACAAGTCTGCTGTGTGACCTTGGGCAAGTCACTTAACTTCTCTGAGCCTCAGTTACCTCATCTGTACAAATGGGGATTAAGACTGTGAGCCCTACGTGGGACAACTTGATCACATTGTATCCCCCCAGCGCTTAGAACAGTGCTTTGCACGTAGTAAGCGCTTAACAAATGCCATCATTATTATTATTATTATTATTATTGTTATTAATTAAAAAACATCCTACCTTCAGCCAGGCCCCTTGGGATTTCCTGGACTTCCCCCTAGACTCCTCAATCTTTGTTGACCTTTGCCCTCAGGGCCGTCTGGAGGGTGTGGTAAAGTTAGCAATTCACAGGCAGTTATCCAGGTAGGTGGCTACACTACAGTCTGTGTATGTGTAGGAAAGAAGGAGGGGGTTTGGGGGGCACACTGAGAGTGAGAAAGAAGCCAGAAAGCCGTGTGGCCTAGTGGATAGAGAATGGATCCGGAAGTCAGAAGGACCTGGGTTTTAATCCAGGCTCTGCCACTTGCCTGCAGTTTCTTACCTTCTTAACTGAGAAGCAGCGTGGCTCAGTGGAAAGAGCCCTGACTTGGGAGTCAGAGGTCATGGGTTCCAATCCCAGCTCTGCCACTGGTCAGCTGTGTGACTGGGAAAGTCACTTAGCTTCTCTGTGCCTCAGTTCCCTCATCTGTAAAATGGGGATTAAGACTGTGAGCCTCACATGGGACGACTTTATTTCCTTGTATTCCCCCCAGTGCTTGGCACATAGTAAGCGCTTAGCAAATACAAAAAGAAAAACTTATCTGTGCCTCGGTTCTCTCGTCTGTAAAATGGGGATTATAATGTCAGCCCCATGTGGGACAACCTGATCACCTTGTATCCTCCCCAGCACTTAGAACAGTGCTTGGCACATAGTAAGCGCTTAACAAATGCCATCATCATCATGTAGAGCCATCAGCCAAACCTGGGAACTCCTGGGTCCTCCGCTGCTGCAGTGCCCGAAGCTTAGTACAGTGGCTGGTACAGAGTATGTGCTTAACAAGTACCATAATTATTATTATTATGTAGAGCCGTCAGCCCCAGCCAGGAACTCCTGAGGTGTAGAGACATAAACCAAAGCCAGGGACTCCTGGGTTCTCAGCTACTGAGAGGTGTGGAGTTGTCAGCTCCAGCTGGGAAGCTGGGAACTCCTGGGTCCTGAGCCTGCAGTGGAGCAGGTCCTTTGGGTGGGGAGCACTGCTGGAAGGGATGCTTTGGGGTCAGGTCTGAACTGGATATAATAATAATAGTATTTATTAAGCGCTTTCTAAGTGCCAGAAACTGTATTAACCTCCCCTCTCCTTTGCCCAACCCCCGTCATCTCCTCATCTGTAAAATGGGGATTATAATGTGAGCCCCATGTGGGACGTGGATGCTTGACACATAGTAAGCGCTTAACGAATATCATCATCATCATTATTATTATTATTATCTACCCCAGCCCTTAGTACAGTGCCCGGTATGTAGTAAGTGCTTAACAAATACCATAAAAACAAATGAAAAAGAAAGGCTTAGTCACTTAGTCCACTTCAATCTCCTCTTCAGCCCCACTGACCCTGTCCAGGGCTGCTGGGGTCAGTACTTGGCCAATGTACAAACAGTGTTATCGCTCAGAGACTGGCTGTCTGGCTGGAGACATCCCTCTGCAGAGGAGCTGGGGGAGAGATAATGGGGAGATGAGGAGAGGGGGGCTATGATGAGATGAGCTGTAGTGGCCTTGTCCGGGGGGAGTGGGAGGGAGATGGGGAGAGGGGGAGTCATGCTCAGCGGTGAATATCACCCATCAGCTAGGAGTCAATGGGGGCCTGAAGGCCCCAGGGAGAGGATTTGGGGGAGATCCAGTGAGGGTGGAAACAGGGAGCTGCTCCCAAAGCACAACAAATTAAAGAAAACAACAGAGCCACAAAACTTAGCACAAAAACATCTTAATTGACAATTAGGTGTCACCTACTCCAGGAAAATGATTCTCTCCCTGTCCCCAGTCTGTCTGTCCTTTCACACCTGCAGGGAGGGACTGGTGGTGATGACGATGACGATGATAACGGCATTTATTAAGCGCTTACTATGTGGCAAAGCACTGTTGGTTGCCGGGGTTCAAGAAACGGTCCTCTGGGAGATCGGACAGGGTTTAAGCCGGGGATCCCCTTAGCTAGAAGGGGGCAGAGGGAATGGGGCACCAGAGCTCCTGCAGAGCTCCTTGATGATGCTACAGATAAAAGCATTCAGAAGGCCTCTTGAAAGACTGGCACTCACCATGCTGCTGAGGGGTATGGAGTTGTCAACCCCAGCTGGAAACTTCTGGGGTATAGAGCCATAAAAACAAAGCCAGGAACTCCTGGGTCCTTGGCTGCTGAGGGGTATAGAGACAGTTAGCTCCAGCTGGGAAGCTGGGAACTCTTGGGTCCTAGGCTGCTGAGGGATGTTTCTTGGCTGCCCTGTGAGTGGCTCTGGGCATTCATCAATCTATGTGGTAGAGCAGTGTGGCCCAGTGGATGGGGCATGGTCCTCGGATTAAGACGCCGCGCCATGTGTCTGCCATGTGACCTCAGGCAAGTCACTTAACTTCCCTACGGCTCAGTTACCTCATCTGCAAAATGGGGTTAAGACTGTGAGCCCCATGTGGGACACGGACTGTGTCCGATCTGATTTCCGTGTGTCTACTACAGTGCTTAGTTCAGTGCCTGGAACATAGTAAGGGCTTAACAAAAACCATTTTTTAAAAGTATTTATTGAGTGTGTGTAGAGCACCGTGCTAAGTGCTCGAGAGAGAGAGAGAGTGTACCATACAACAGAGAGGGTAGACACTTTCCCTGCCCTTGACGAGCTTAAGGTCCAGAGAATTTGAAGAAAATACAGACACTGCATTGACGCTTATCTTGTCTCTAGCATGAGCTCAGTTCATAAGGCAGATTTTCCCCACCTTCATAGCTCTCTTCAAATCACATTTCTTCCAAGAGGCCCTCCCTGACTAAGCCCTTCTTTTCCCTATTCATTCTCCCCCCTGCATTGCCAGTGCACTTCGATATGTACCCCATAAGCGCTTAGTACAGTGCTCTGCACACAGTAAGTGCTCAATAAATACGATTAATGATGATAAGCAATTGATATTCACCCCACCCTCAGCACTTAATGTACATAGACTTTTACTCTGCCATTTCCCCTATTTGTAATTTATTTTAAAGTCTGTCTCCCCCTCTAGCCTGTAAGCTCCTTGTGGGCAGGGGTTGGGAAGCAGCGTGGCTCAGTGACAAGAGCACAGGTTTAGGAGTCAGAGGTCATGGGTTCTAATCCCGGCTCCACCACTTGTCTGCTGTGTGACTTTGGGCAAGTCACTTAACTTCTCTGGGCCTCAGTTACCTCATCTGTAAAATGGGGATTATAATGTGAGCCCCATGTGGGACAACCTGATCACCTTGTATCCCCCCCAGCACTTAGAACAGTGCTTGGCACATAGTAAGCGCTTAACAAATGCCATCATCATCATGTAGAGCCATCAGCCAAACCTGGGAACTCCTGGGTCCTCCGCTGCTGCAGTGCCCAAAGCTTAGTACAGTGGCTGGCACAGAGTAAGTGCTTAACAAATACCATAATTATTATTATTATGTAGAGCCGTCAGCCCCAGCCAGGAACTCCTGAGGTGTAGAGACATAAACCAAAGCCAGGGACTCCTGGGTTCTCAGCTACTGAGAGGTGTGGAGTTGTCAGCTCCAGCTGGGAAGCTGGGAACTCCTGGGTCCTGGGCCTGCAGTGGAGCAGGTCCTTTGGGTGGGGAGCACTGCTGGAAGGGATGCTTTGGGGTCAGGTCTGAACTGGATATAATAATAATAGTATTTGTTAAGCGCTTTCTAAGTGCCAGAAACTGTACTAACCTCTCCTCATCTTGGCCCAGCCCCTGTCATCTCCTGACCATCAGCCTCCGGGTTCTCCTCTCGTTGCCTCTCCGCCCTCCTCTCCAGCTCTACCCCAGCTTGCACTCTTGGTTAACTTGAAGCTCACTCTTGGCAAATCCTCGTCCTCTCTCTGCTCTTCCGGTCTCCTCCCAACTTCAGTCTATACTTCACGCTGCTGCCTGAATCATCTTTGTGCAGAAATGCTCTGGGCATTTTACTCCCCTCCTCAAAAATCTCCAGTGGCTACCAATCAACCTACGCATCAGGCAAAAACTTCTCACTCTCTGCTTCAAGGCTTTCCATCACCTCGCCCCCTCCTACCTCACCTCCCTTCTCTCCTTCTACAGCCCACCGCGCACCCTCCGCTCCTCTGCTGCTAACCTCCTCACTGTGCCTCGTTCTCGCCTGTCCCACCATCGACCCCTGGCCCACGTCCTCCCCCTGGCCTGGAATGCCCTCCCTCCACACATCTGCCAAGCTAGCTCTCTTCCTCCCTTCAAAGCCCTACTGAGAGCTCACCTCCTCGAGGAGGCCTTCCCAGACTGAGCCACCTCCTTCCTCTCCCCCTCCTCCCCCTCCCCATCCCCCCCCTTACCTCCTTCCCCTCCCCACAGCACCTGTGTATATGTATATATGTTTGTACATATTTATTACTCTATTTATTTTACTTTTACATATTTATTCTATTTATTTTATTTTGTTAATATGTTTTGTTTTGTTGTCTGTCTCCCCTTCTAGACTGTGAGCCCGCTGTTGGGTAGGGACTGTCTCTATATGTTGCCAACTTGTACTTCCCAAGCGCTTAGTACAGTGCTCTGCACACAGTAAGTCCTCAATAAATATGATCGAATGAATGAATGAATCCCCCCCGCCCTACCTCCTTCCCCTCCTCACAGCACCTGTATATATGTTTGCACAGGTTTATTACTCTATTTATTTTACTTGTACATATTTACTATTCTATTTATTTTGTTAATGATGTGCATCTAGCTTTATTCTATTTCTTCTGATGACTTGACACCTGTCCACATGTTTCGTTTGTCTGTCTCCCCCATTCTAGACTGTGAACCTGTTGTTGGGTAGGGACCATCTCTATATGTTGCCAACTTGTACTTCCCAAGCACTTAGTACAGTGCTCTGTACACAGTAAGCGCTTAATAAATATGATTGACTAACTGAATGAATGAATGTACATATCTGTACATTTATGTACATATCTGTAATTTATTAATTTCTTTTGCTGTCTGTTTCCCCCTCTAGACTTGTAAGCTTGTTGTAGGCAGGGAATGTGCGTTATTTTTTTATTTGTATTTTCCCAAGTGCTTAGTACAACGCTCAGCACATGGTAAGCGCTCAATTAATATGATTGCCTGGCTGATTGTGTGCCCCTGTCTGGACCACCTTCCTTCCCCTCTCCGCTCTGACAAACCCTCCACTCCTTCACTGCCTCTGACTGAACCGCCTCCTCCAGGAGACCTGCCATGATTAATTCCCCAGACACATCACCCATCACCCTTCTGCCCTTCTCAGTTTAGTATGGCTTTATTTGTTCACTTGTTTACTGAATTTATCTTCCCATCCAAATCCTATCCTCCCCATATCTTTCCAATCACTGTAGACAGCACCACTCTCCTCCCTACCTCACAAGCCCTTCATCTTGGCTTTGTCCTTGACTCATCTCTCTCATTCCACCCACATATTCAACCTGTCACCACATCCTGTTGGTTCTACCTCTCCATCCAAACTGCTACAATGCTGATCCAAGCACTTTATCCTATCCCATCTGCCTCCTCGCTGATCTCCCAGCCTCCTGTCTTTTCCCACTCCAATCCATACTTCACTCTGCTGCATGAATTACTTATCAAAAACGTTCAGTTCATGTCTCCCCACTCCTCAAGGACCTCCAGTAGCTGCCCTTCCACCTCCGCATCAAACAGAAACTCCTAACCACTGGCTTTAAAGCACTCAATCAGCCTGCCCCATCTTACCTCACCTCACTTATCTCCTCCTCCTAGCCCGCACACTTCACTCCTCTAGCACTGCCATTGTGCCCCGATCTCGTCTATCTCGCCGCCTACCCCTTCCCTATGCCTTCCTCCTAGCCTAGAACTCCCTCCCCCTCCATATATGCCAGATCACCAGTCTCTCCACCTTCAAAGCATTAGTAAGGTCAAATCTTCTCCAAGAGGCCCTCCCTGATTAAGCCCCCTTTTCCCCAGCTTACTTTCCCTTCTGCCTTGTCTATGCATTTCAATCCTTTGGGCATTTAATATTTGCCTCACCCCCACCCCCACTGCACTTATGCACATATCTTTAAATTATATATTATAAATGACACTCATATGTACAATGACTCATGTCTCCTCCTCCAGACTGTAAGCTTGTTATGGGGAGGGAACGCGTCTGCTAATTTTATTGTATTGTACTCTCCCAAGTACTTAGTATAGTGGTCTGCATATAGTAAGCATTCAATAAATACAGCGGATTGATTTTGTTGTTTCTACTTTCTACTCATGTTCTTTTCTCCGTTGTATAGTTGTCACTTTATACCTGTTTGCATTAATGTCCGTCTCGCCCTCTATCAATCAGTCGTATTTATTCATTCATTCAATCGTATTTATTGAGCACTTAATGTGTGTGGAGCACTGTACTAACTGCTTGGGAGAGTACAATAGAACAGAGTTGATAGGCCCATTCCCTGACCACAAGGAGTTTATGGTCCAGAGGGGGAGACAGACATTAATATAAATGAATTACAGATAGGTAATTACAGTGAGAAGGTTAGCATTCGAGGAATGAAGTGTGCGGGCTGGGTTGTAGTAGAAGAGTAGCAGGGTGAGGTAGGAGGGAGCAAGGTGATTAAGTGCTCTAAAGCCAATGGTGAGGAGTTTTTGTTGGATGCGGAGGTGGATGGGCAACCACCGGAGATTCTTGAGGAGCAGGGAAACATGGTCTGAACGTTTTGGGAGGAAAATGATCCGGGTGGCAGAATGGAGTATGGACTGGAGATTCTTGAGGAGCAGGGAGACATGGTCTGAACGTTTTGGGAGGAAAATGATCCGGGTGGCAGAATGGAGTATGGACTGGAGTGGGGAGAAATGCCGTCTCTCCAGGCCCTGGATCCAAAACCCACATCTCCCCCAACCTTCTTTGCTCTTCGTGGGGCCATGATCAAGCTACCAATCAACCTACACATCAGGCAAAAACTCCTCACTCTTGGCTTCAAGGCTGTCTATCACCTCGCCCCCTCCTACCTCACCTGCCTTCTTTCCTTCTACAGCCCAGCCTGCACCCTCCTCTCCCCTGTTGCTAACCTCCTCACTGTGCCTCGTTCTCGCCTGTCCCGCCGTCGACCCCTGGCCCACATCCTCCCCCTGGCCTGGAATGCCCTCCCTCTGCCCACCCGCCAAGCTAGCTCTCTTCCTCCCTTCAAAGCCCTACTGAGAGCTCACCTCCTCCAGGAGGCCTTCCCAGACTGAGCCCCCTCCTTCCTCTCCCCCTCCTCCCCCATCCCCCTGCCTTACCTCCTTCCCCTCTCCACAGCACCTGTATATATGTATATATGTTTGTACATATTTATTACTCTATTTTACTTGTACATATTTATTCTATTTATTTTATTTTGTTAATATGTTTTGTTTTGTTGTCTGTCTCCCCCTTCTAGACTGTGAGCCTGCTGTTTGGTAGGGACCGTCCCTATATTTTGCCACTTGTCCTTCCCAAGTGCTTAGTACAGTGCTCTGCACACAGTAAGCACTCAATAAATACGATTGAATGAATGAATGAACTTAGTCCCCAGCTCTCTCCTCACAGATGCCCCAGATCACTCAAAACAATTAGCTGCAGGAATTCTCCATAATTTTCACATTTCCCCCCAGGATATTCCACCTCTGGGAGAGAGGGGAAAACAAGGTGCAGTTTAAAGCCCCCAGGTGTCCCGGCTGCCTGAGTGGTTCCATTAATGAGCAGCAACAGCCCCAACCTAAGAATTTTACTTGTTATTTCCAACGCCCTGAGACCCTTAAGGGAGGGGAGAAGGGGTTGAGGGGAAGAGGGAATTAGGGCCAAGAAGAGTTTTGGAAGAAATCTCCAGGGTTCAAAAACCCTGGCAAAGTGCCTTGGGAAACTTTTTTTCTGGGTGAATTCTGTAACACGGGGTCCGTTTGCTATTGTAGAGACAAACCAGCTCAGGACATTCTTCAAGTTTCCCAACCACTTAGAACAATGGCTTATGACTCCTGGCTAAGGAATCCTCGTGCCCCGGGGGAAATCCTTTGCCATATGAATCCACAAACAAGCCCTCCTGTCCCAGGGGGATGACAAGTTAGGCTGGCTGCAGGGACATTGTGGCCCAGTGTTTCAGGAATCAGGGTGCTGCTTCTCAGGGGCTCTTCTGGGCCGTTCCCCAAAACAGGGGATTGAACTGAATCGCGGCTGCAGTGAGGAATGACCCTCTTCCTCTGCTTGAGGGATGGGGTCCTTGTCAGGCAAGGGTGAGCGTTGGTCTGGGAACCAGACGGACCCGCATTCTAATCCTAGCTCTGCCACTTGCTTGCTGTGTGACCTTCGGCAAGTCACTTCACTTCTGTGGGCTTCAGTTACCACATCTGTAAAAATGGGGCTCAATAATAATAATGATGGCATTTGTTAAGCACTTCAGAGCACTGTTCTAAGCGCTGGATACAAGATGATCAAGTTGTCCCACATGGGGCTCACAGTCTTAATCCCCATTTTACAGATGAGGTAACAGAGGCTCAGAGAAGTTAAGTGACTTGCCCAAGGTCACCCAGCTGACAAGTGGCAGAGTCGGGATTCGAACCCATGACCTCTGACTCCAAAGCCCGTGCTCTTCTCCACTGAGCCACGCTGCCTGTGAGCACTGTTTGGAACATGGACTGTGTCCAATGTGATTCGTTTGTGTTACCTTGGCACTAGTACAGTGCTTGGCACATAGAAAGGGCTTAAGAAATACCATTTAAAAAAAGAGGGAAAGGAACAACACCCCCTTCTTTTCCCATTCCTGGGAGGGGTTTTTATGGTATTTGTTAAATGGTTTTTGTGCTTCTCTGAGGCACGGAGAAGTGAAATGATTTGCCCAAGGTCACACAGCAGATGAGTGGCATAGCCGAAATTAGAACCCAGCTCCTTCGGACTCCCAGGACCGTGCTCTTTCTGCTAGGCCGTGCTATTTCCCAAAAGTTCTTGGGAAATGATGCCCTAGGTGGATGGGGAAATGGGTGGACAGGAGGGCTTGAGTGATTGATGAATTACTGTCCGTTGGCAGGTGCTCCATAGTGAGTGATTGGTGGATTTTTAACTTGGGTCAGGGTGTCAGTACCAAAATATCAGAGGCTGGGAGTCAAGCTGGCTCCAGTCTCCATGCTCTGTGGTAGGCGGCATGAGTTTTAGGTTCATTGGATTATACATTCAATTTTTTTACATTGATTACTCTTTAAATACTGTGCGACTGTCTCCCCATTTAGAGTGCAAGCTCCTTCTGGGGAGAGAATGTGTCCGTTACTTGTTGTGAACTTCCTGAGCACTTAGTGCAGTGCATTGCACCCAGTAGCCACTCAATATATGGTAATTACTCTCCCCCACATCAAAGCCTTCTTGAAGATACATCTCCTCCAAGAGGTCTTCCCTAAGCCCTCCTTTCCTCTTCTCCCACTCCCTTCTTAATTGCCCACAGGACTTATGCACTTATGTACATATCTGTAATTTATTTATTTATACATATCTATTCTATTTTATTTTGTTAGTATGTTTGGTTTTGTCTCACCCTTTTAGACTGTGAGCCCACTGTTGGGTAGGGACTGTCTCTATATGTTGCCAATTTGTACTTCCCAAGCACTTAGTACAGTGCTCTGCACACAGTAAGCGCTCAATAAATACGATTGATGATGATGATGATATTTATTTATATTAATGTCTGTCTCCCCCTGTAGACAGTGAGCTCCTTGTGGGCAGGGGATGTGTCCGTTTTGTTTTGTATTTTACTCTCCCAAGCAGTTAATACAGTGCTCTGCACACCGTATGTCCAATAAATACGATTGAATGAATGAATTCATAATTATTTACTTATATTAGCACCTGTCTCTCCCTCTAGGCTGTAAGCTCACTGCGGGAAGGGAATATGTCTGTCGATTGCTATATTGTACTCTCCTAAGAGCTCAGAATAGCGCTCTGCACTTAGTACAATGCCTGGCGCACAGTAAGCACTTAACAAATACCAGAAAAAACGAGACTATTCCGAATACTAGGGAGAGCGTACTAGAAGACAATGATGGTATTTGTTAAGCACTTACCAGGTGCCAAGCACTGCCCCTGCCTTCAAAGATCACCATCATCATCATCAATCGTATTTATTGAGCGCTTACTGTGTGCAGAGCACTGTACTAAGCGCTTGGGAAGTACAAATTGGCAACATATAGAGACAGTCCCTGCCCAACAGTGGGCTCACAGTCTAAAAGATCAATGATGAGTTGGATGAGAAGAGAGCTGGCTGAGCCTGTCACTGTCACTGTCAGATTAGTGGTAGGGGCTCTCTCTCAGCACATCCTAGTAAGATCAATCAATCAATCAATCATATTTATTGAGCACTTACTGTGTGCAGAGCACTGTACTAAGCGCTTGGGAAATACAAGTTGGCAACATATAGAGACAGTCCCTACCCAACAGTGGGCTCACAGTCTAGAAGGGACTCAAGATCTCTGACCTTGGGCAGATTCTTAGGGTCCCCTGGTGGGGCCAGTGGGGCCAGGACATTCCATAGATCTTAAATCTTGGCCCTTACCCCGCCTTGCCAGCATCAGTGCCAGGTAGCGGGGCTTCTGAGGCTTGCCTGCTGTGTGACCTTGGGCAAGTCACTTCACTTCTCTGTGCCTCAGTTTCCTCATCTGTAAAATGGAGATAATAATAATAATAATAATAATAATAATAATAATGGCATTTGTTAAGCGCTTACTATGTGCAAAGCACTGTTCTAAGCGCTGGGGGGATATAATGTGATCAAGTTGTCCCACGTGGGGCTCACAGTCTTAATCCCCATTTTTACAGAATTATGATGGCATTTGTTAAGCGCTTGCTATGTGCCAATCCCTGTTCTGAGCACTGGGGGAGATACAAAGTAATCAGGTTGTCCCACGTGGGGCTCACAGTTTGAATTTCCATTTTACAGATGAGGTGACTGAGGCACAGAGAAGTTAAGTGACCTGCCCAAAGTCACACAGCTGACAAGTGGTGGGGCCGGGATTAGAACTCATGACCTCTGACCTCCTAAGCCTGTGCACTAAGCCACAGTCCATGTGGGATAGGGACTGTGTCCACAAATACTATTATTATTATTTCTAGGATCTGTACATCTAGAGACTCTAAGAAATCATGTGGGAAGAGAGGATAATCCTGGCCCAGGTATCCTGGATCTGCGTCAAGGGTTAGGGGCTGGGATCTGTCTGGAGGTTGGCAGGGGTAGGTTCTCCGAGTCAGGAAACTGGAAATGGAAGGAGGAGGGGGAGGCAAGGGAGAGCTGCAAATGAGCTCATCTACTTCCTGATTTTCTTTTACCTGGAGTCGCCTGACCCAGCTCTGTCCAAAGCTGCACCCCGGGGAGGTCCCCATGGAGGCTGAGAGATTGTTACATCCATTTTGCTCTCTGCTCCCGGGATGACTCAAAGCCCTGAGCATCATCATCATCAATCGCATTTATTGAGCGTTTACTGTGCGCAGAGCACTGTACTAAGCGCTTGGGAAGTACAAGTTGGCAACATATAGAGACAGTCCCTACCCAACAGTGGGCTCACAGTCTGAAAGGGGGAGACAGTGAACTAAACCAAACATACTAACAAAATAAAATAAATAGAATAGATATGTACAAGTAAAATAAATAGAGTAACAAATATGTACAAACATATATACAGGTGCTGTGTGGAAGGGAAGGAGGTAAGATGGGGGGGATGGAGAGGGGGATGAGAGGGGGAGACGGGGAGAGCAGTCTGCAGGGGAAAGGATGCTGAGCAAGGAGAAACCCAGGCAGCAGATGGATGGGTTCACCCACGACTCTGCTTATAGAAGCAGCCTCCCTCCTCCTTTTTTTCCACTTCCTCTCCCCCTTCCACCCTCCCTCTCTCTATCCCTCTGTCTCTGCCTCTCTTTCTCTTCCTCTGTGTCCTCCCCTTCCTCTCTTCTCCTTGCCTCCCCCTCCTCCCTTCCTTCAGCCCATCTCCCAGTTCTCCGTTCTGTTGAAAGGCCAGGCTGCTGCTTTCTAAAACCTTATGAGAAGCAGCATGATATAGTGGATAAAGGATGGAGCCCGGGAGTCAGAAGGCTCTGGGTTCTAATTCTGACACTGCCACTTGCCTGCTGGGTGACCCTGGGCATGTCACTTAACTTCTCTGTGCCTCAGTTACCTCACCTGTAAAATGGAGGTAAATACTGTGAGCCCCACGTGGGACAGGGACCGTGTCCAATCTGATGATCTTTTATATACCCCAGGGCTTAGTACAGCTTAGAAGCAGCATGGCTTAGTGGAAAGAAGCAGCGTGGCTTGGTGGAAAAGAGCCCGGGCTTTGGAGTCAGAGGTTGTGGGTTCAAATCCCGGCTCCGCCAATTGTCAGCTGTGTGACTTTGGGCAAGTCACTTAACTTCTCTGGGCCTCAGTTTCCTCATCTGTAAAATGGGGATGAAAACTGTGAGCCCCCCATGGGACAACTGGATCACCTTGTAACCTCCCCAGTGCTTAGAACAGTGCTTTGCACCTAGTAAGCGCTTAATAAATGCCATTATTAAAAAAAAAAAGGAACCCGGGCTTGGGAGTCAGAGGTCGTGGGTTCTAATCCTGGCTCCGCCACTTGTCAGCTGTGTGACTTTGGGCAAGTCACGTAACTTCTCTGTGCCTCAGCTACCTCATCTGTAAAATGAGGATGAAGACTGTGGGTCCCAAGTGGGACAACCAAATTACCTTGTATCTACCCCAGTGCTTAAAACAGTGCTGGTACATAGTAAGTGCTTAATGAATACCAACATTTTTTATTTTATTTTTACAGCGCCTGGCACATAATAAGAGCTTAACAAATACCATTAAAATAAAAAAAAAACCCTTAGTCAGAGCATTGGCTGGAGGGAAAGTGGGTGGTGGCTTTTAGACTGTGAGCCCACTGTTGAGTAGGGACTGTCTCTATATGTTGCCAACTTGTACCTCCCAAGCACTTAGTACAGTGCTCTGCACACAGTAAGCGCTCCATAAATACGATTGATGATGATGATGATGATGATGGTGAGGGAAGGACCGATGAGGGAGGCAAGAAAACAAATGCCCTGCAGGGTGAGGGGGAAGCAGAAAGGGGCAAGATCATAAAAACAGTGGTATTTAAGCGCTTACTATTTGCCAAGCCTTTTAGTAATATTCAAGGTGGTTGCAGGCCTTGTCCCCACAGGGACATAGTCTAAGTGGGAGGGAGAACATGTACTGCATCCACATTTTACAGATGAGGATACTGAGGCGCAGGGAAGTTAAGTGACTTACCTAAGGTTACACAACAGGTAAGTGGTGAAGCCCAGATTGGAACTCAGATCTTCTGACTCCCAGGATTGTGCTGTTTCCACTAGGCTACACTGCTTCCCTTGCAGCCCATTGTCAGGAGGGAACATCAGGCTGCAGCTTAATGCTGCAGGTTGGGTAAACTAGGGTGGGTATTTGATGTGGTGGCGGGGATGTTCACCTGGGGTCTTCATCTTGGTTCAGTCCCTAATTTTACTGTGTGTTGTCAGGCAAGATGCTTAACCTCTCTGGGCCTACATCATTTCTCCTCTGATATACTGGAACATACAAGATCCTGGAAAGAACTCTAGAGGGGAGATGTGGAGGAGTTGAAGGGCGAGAGAGATAAAGATCTGTCTGACCCACCTGACTCAAAGAAGGTCTATGGGTTTGAGTTTCTCGCCCCTCTCCCAGCCTAGAACAGTGCTTGGCACATAGTAAGCGCTTAACAAATACAATAATAATAATAATAATGACATTTATTAAGTGCTTGCTATGTGCAAAGCACTGTTCTAAGCACTGGGGAGGATACAAGGTAATCAGGTTGTCCCACGGGGGGCTCACAGTCTTAATCCCCATTTTACAGATGAGGTACTGAGGCATAGAGAAGTTAAGTGACTTGCGCAAAGTCACGTAGCTGACAAGTGGCGGAGCCGGGATTTGAACCCATGACCTCTGACTCCAAAGCCCGTGCTCTTTCCACTGAGCCACGCCTCTTCATTATTATTATTCTGCAGCCCTGTAACATTCAAATGAGTACCCAAGTCAGATCACCTTGAGCATGCACTATGTACAGGGCACTCTGCTTGATGCCCACTGGGGTGGAGCACTGTACTGAACGTTACTGGATGCAGAGCACTGTACTGGGCTCTTGGGAACATACAACAGAAGTACAAGGCATCGTCTGCCCTTGAGGGTGTTAAAACTAATGGAGGGCCTTTTAAGGTTAATCATCATGATCAAACTTGTCCACGGTTGGTTTCTAGGGGGAGGATGGGTGAGGGAGGAGTCTTTTAGACTGTGAGCCCACTGTTGGGTAGGGACTGTCTCTATATGTTGCCAAATTGTACTTCCCAAGCGCTTAGTACAGTGCTCCGCACACAGTAAGCGCTCAATAAATACGATTGATGATGATGATGAGTCTAACCCAACTGATCTGTTGCTGGGGGTGGAGTGCGGGTGGGGGTGCTGGGGGCATAATCCACAGAAAGAAAAAGAAAGAAGGGAGAAGTAGTGTGGTTTGGTGGAAGGAACACTGGTCTAAGACTCTGTGGACCTGGTTTATTTTCCTGGCTTTGCCATTGGCCTACTGTGTGACCTTGGATAAGTCACTTAATAGGAGGCCTCCCCAGACTGAGCCCCCTCCTTCCTCTCCCCCTTCTCCCCCTCTCCATCCCCCCCACCTTACCTCCTTCCCCTCCCCACAACACGTGTATATATGTTTGTACATATTTATTACTCTATTTATTTATTTTATTTGTACATATTTATTCTATTTATTTTATTTTGTTAATATGTTTTGTTTTGTTGTCTGTCTCCCCCTTCTAAACTGTGAGCCTGCCGTTGGGTAGGGACCATCTCTATATGTTGCAAACTTGTACTTCCCAAGCGCTTAGTACAGTGCTCTGCACGCAGTAAGCGCTCAATAAATACGATTGAATGAACTCAACCTCTCTGAGCCTTAGTTTTCTCCTCCGTAAAATAATAATAATAATAATGGCCTTTGTTAAGCGCTTACTATGAGCCGAGCACTGTTCTAAGCCCTGGGGTAGATACAAAGTGATCAGGTTGTCCCACGTGGGGCTCACAGTCTTAATCTCCATTTTACAGATGAGGTAACTGAGGCACAGAGAAGTCAAGTGACTTGCCCAAAGTCACACAGCTGATAAGTGGCGATGGGGATTCACTACTTGTTCGCCCTCCAACTTAGACCGGAAACCCCATGTGGGACAGAGACCTTGTCCTACCTGCTTATCTTGTACCTACCCCACTGCTTAGTATAGTGTTTGGCACATAGTAAGGGCTTACCAAATATTATTATTATTATTACTATTATTAGAGAGGTTGTCTTGGGTCAATCAATCAGTTGTATTGAGTGCACACAGTACTAAGCTCTTGGGATAGTACAATGATGTAAAAGAGTTGTTAGACACTTTTCCTGCCCACAGCGAGTTTACAGTCTGGAGGGTGAACGTACAGTCTAGAAGGTCCACATCTACAAAAGCTTGGTTTACCAGCGTCCTGAGAACAGAATCCCATTTGGCTTAGGACTGCCAGTTTGGTGAGCCTCCCTGCTGACAATCTCCCCCTCTAGACTATAAGCTCACTGTGGGCAGGGAATTTGTTTATCGGATATTGGGCAAGTCATTTAACTTCTCTGAGCTTCAGTTACCTCTTCTGTAAAATGGGGATTTAGACTGTGAGTCCCATGTGGGACAACCTAATTACCTTGTATCCCCCACCCCAACTCCTGGTGCTTGGAACAGTGCTTGGCACATAATAATAATAATAATAACCTGTATATATGTATATATGTTTGTACATATTTATTACTCTATTTATTTATTTATTTATTTATTTTACTTGTACATATCTATTCTATTTATTTTATTTTGTTAGTATGTTTGGTTTTGTTCTCTGTCTCCCCTTTCTAGACTGTGAGCCCACTGTTGGGTAGGGACTGTCTCTATATGTTGCCAACTTGTACTTCCCAAGCGCTTAGTCCAGTGCTCTGCACACAGTAAGCGCTCAATAAATACGATTGATTGATTGATAACAATAATGATGGCATCTGTTAAGCACTTACTATGTGCCAAGCACTGTTCTAAGTGCTGGGGAGGTTACAAGGTGATCAGGTTGTCCCACGGGGGGCTCAGTCTTACAGTAAGCGCTTAACAAATGCCATCATTATTATTATTATTATATTGTAATCTCCCAAGCGCTTAGTACAGTGCTCTGCACACAGTAAGTGCTCAATAAATACGATTGATGATGATGATGATATCTATTCTATTTATTTTATTTTGTTAGTATGTTTGGTTTTGTTCTCTGTCTCCCCCTTCTAGACTGTGAGCTCACTGTTGGGTAGGGACTGTCTCTATATGTTGCCAACTTGTACTTCCCAAGCGCTTAGTCCAGTGCTCTGCACACAGTAAGCGCTCAATAAATATGATTGATTGATAACAATAATGATGGCATCTGTTAAGCACTTACTATGTGCCAAGCACTATTCTAAGCGCTGGGGAGGTTACAAGGTGATCAGGTTGTCCCACGGGGGGCTCAGTCTTACAGTCAGCGCTTAACAAATGCCATCATTATTATTATTATTATATTGTAATCTCCCAAGCGCTTAGTATACAGTGCTCTGCACACAGTTAAGTGCTCCATAAATACGACTGAACGAATGAATGAATTTGAGGCCAGCTCTGATATTTTCCGGACTAGGCACAGATCCTCGGACCCTGTGGAACTGGAAAGACACATAAAGGGGAGGTTGCAAGCAGCTGCTCACCCAGGGGCGCGGCCCTGTTCGTCCTGGGTGAGTAGTTAGGAAAAATAATTTTATTCTTTTTCGCGGCTGGGAGATGCCTGGTGGTGATGTTTGGGCCTCCAGGGGTGGAATTGGGGGCGGGCGGGAATGGAGATGGGGAGAGAGAGAGAGAGGCAGTGGGAATTCAGGGGGAGAAGTGTGGGTGGACAAAGGGTTGGATGGGATTCTATTTATTTTATTTTGTCGGTATGTTTGGTTTTGTTGTCTGTCTCCCCCTTCTAGACTGTGAGCCCGCTGTTGGGTAGGGACTGTCTCTATGTGTTGCCGACTTGTACTTCCCAAGCGCTTAGTACAGTGCTCTGCACACAGTAAGCGCTCAATAAATACAATTGATTGATTGATTGATTGATTGATGGGAAGAGTCCTGGATGAGAGAGGCACAGTGAGGGTGCTTGTCCTTGTCCTTGCTTGTGCTGGGGGAAGAAGGAGAGGGAGCGGGTGGATACCATCCTGCCAAGAGCTGGTAGGGGAGTTTCTGTTCCCATACGTGCAGAGCGAAGGTTCTTGGTTCCTGAAATATGCTCCATTTCCCGACTTTGCTACCGGGCTGAACTGCAACCCCAGAGGCCTGGATCCCTGGGGCTGGGCAGGGAGAACCAGAAGAAGCAGCGTGGCTCAGTGGAAAGAGCCCGGGCTTTGGAGTCAGAGGTCATGGGTTCAAGTCCTGACTCCACCAGCTGTCAGCTTCGTGACTTTGGGCAAGTCACTTAACTTCTCTGTGCCTCAGTTACCTCTTTTGTAAAATGGGGATTAGAACTGTGAGCTCCCCATGGGACAACCTGATCACTTTGTAACCTCCCCAGCGCTTTAGAAGAGTGCTTTGCACATAGTAAGTGCTTAACAAATACCATTATTATTATTATTAATAATAAATTTGCAGGGTATCGGGGGGAGCAGGAAGGGCAAGATCATAATAACTGTGATATTTAAGCACTTGTGCTTAGAACAGTGCTTGGTTTACTATATTATTATTATTATACACCAAACCTTGTAGTAGATACAAGATAATCATGTTGGAGAATAATAATGATGGCATTTTGTTAAGTGCTTACTATGTGCAAAGCACTGTTCTAAGCGCTGGGGAGGATACACGGTGATCAGGTTGTCCCACGTGGGGCTGACAGTCTTAATCCCCATTTTACAGATGAGTAACTGAGTCACAGAGAATTTAAGTGACTTGCCCAAAGTCACACAGCTGACAAGCGGCAGAGCCGGGATTAGAACCCATGACCTCTGACTCCCCAGCCCGTGCTCTTTCCACTGAGCCACGCTGCTTCTTGTCAAACAATCAATCAATCGTATTTACTGAGCGCTTACTGTGTGCAGAGCACTGTACTAAGCGCTTGGGAAGTCCAAGTTGGCAACATACAGAGACAGTCCCTACCCAACAGTGGGCTCATAGTCTAAAAGGGGGAGACAGAGAACAAAACCAAACATACTAACAAAATAAAATAAATAGAATAGATATGTACAAGTAAAATAAATAACATGGTCACAGTCTAAATAGGAGGGAGAACATGTATTGCATCCCCATTTTACAGATGAGGAAACTGAGGCACAGAGAAGTTAAGTGACTTATCCAAAGTTGCAGAGCAGGCAAATGGCAAAGCCTGGGAATGGAAACCTTGTCCAGCGAGTCTTAGACCCACGCTTGGCTTACGTTGTTGTGCCGGCCCCGGGCACTGGGCATCGGACAGGGATTGCCATGTTGCTGGCTGAGGTCTGAGTGGCATAGAGAGGGAAACTGGAGGGAATTTCTCCTCCAGTTGCCAGTGAGTCTTAGAAGGCAGCAGCAGCAGCCTCCCATTCCATGCAGAAAGGCCTCCGCTGACCTCTGCCAGTCATTCCTGGCACTTTCACCAGTGAATCCCAAACTCCCTGTTGGAGTGTACTTCCCAAGCGCTTAGTACAGTGCTCTGCACACAATAAACGCTCAATAAATACGATTGATTGATTGATTGATTGAGTTCCCTGCACCTTCTCTCTGATCTCCCATCCTCGTGTCTCTCTCCGCTTCAATCCATACTTCATGCTACTGCCTGGATTATCTTTGTCCAGAAACGCTCTGGGCATGTTACTCCCCTCCTCAAAAATCTCCAGTGGCTACCAATCAATCTGCGCATCAATAAATACGATTGATGATGATGATGATGATGCACCCTAAGGAGCAAGCTGACACAGGCGGAGATTAAAGCTTTCCCCCACCGCGGGGTTTGGCAGGAGAGGGAGAGCTGGGGACAAGGGGGACTGAGCTCTTCCATCTGAAGTTTGGGATTTGGAGGGGGAGGATGGGGGCGGAGACCAGCTGGGCCACACTGTAATTAACACACCATCGAGGAAAGGGGTAGAGCAAAACATTTTCTCTCTTCCTCTTCTTCTCGCTCTCTCCCCCTTCTTCACCCTTCTCTTCCCTCTCTCCCCCTCTCTCTAGAAGCAGCGTCCTTAGTGGACAGAACCCGGGCTTGGGAGGCAGAGGTCGTGAGTTCTAATCCCAGCTCTGCCACTTATCAGCTGTGTGATTTAGGGCAAGTCACTTAACTTCTCTGTGCCTCAGTTCCCTCATCTGTAAAATGGGGATTAAGACTGTGGGCCCCACGTGGGATAACTTGATTACCTTATAATAATAATAATGATGGTATTTGTTAAGCACTTTCTATGCGCAAAGCACTGTTCTAAGCGCTGGGGAGGATACAAAGTGATCAGGTTGTCCCATGGGGGGCTCACAGTCTTAATCCCCATTTTACAGATGAGGTACTGAGACATAGAGAATAATAATAATAATGGTACTTTTTAAGCACTTACTATGTACAAAGCACTGTTCTAAGCACTGGGGGGATACAAGGTGATCAAGTTGTCCCACGTAGGGCTCACAGTCTTAATCCCCATTTTACAGATGAGGGAACTGAGGCACAGAGAAGTGAAGTGACTTGCCCAAAGTCACACAGCTGACAACTGGTGGAGCCGGGATTTGAACCCATGACCTCTGACTCAAAAGCCCATGCTCTTTACCCTGAGCCACGCTGCTTCTGTATCTATCCCAATTCTTAGAACAGTGCTTGGCACATAGTGAGTGCTTAACAAATACCATTATTATTATCATTATTCCCTTTCTTCACCCCTCACTTCCCCTTCTTCTCTCTCTCCCCCTTCACCCCTTCCTTCCCCCCTTCTCTGTCTTCTTCTTCTTTACCCCTTTCTTCCCCACCTTCTCCTCTCTCTCCCCTTCTTCACCCCTTTCTTCCACCTCCTCTTCTTCCCTCACTTTCCTCCACCTTTTTTTTTTTATAATATTTGTAAAGTGCTTTCTATGTGCCAGGCTCTGTACTAAGCGCTGGGGTAGGTACAGGTTGGACACAGTCCATATCCCACACAGGGCTCAAAGTCTTAATCCCCATTTTACAAAAAGGTAACCGAGGCACAGAGAAGTGAATGACTTGCCCAAGGTCATGCAGCCAGCAAGCGGCAGAGTGGGGATTAGAACCCAGGTCTTTCCGATTCCCAGGCCCGGGCTCTATCCACTAGGTTACACTGATCTCCTCTCTCTCCTCCCCCTTCCTTCCCCATTCTCCTTCTCCCTCTCTTTCTCCCCCTTCCCTCATTCATTCATTCATTCATTCAATCGTATTTATTGAGCGCTTACTGTGTGCAGAGCACTGTACTAAGCGCTTGGGATACCGTTTGGCTGCTGTTCAGCTGGGGGGTCAGTTTCTCTCAAACAGGTCGGACAGACACACCGTCGGAGCCACCCTGGGACATAGCCCGTGCCCGGGTGGCCGAGAGAATGAATCACGCACCCTGATCCACCTGCCTCCCCTGAGCGCCAGCCGGTCTGAAAATGATGCAGTGCTTTCATTTTTGGAAGGAAAAGTTCCAGGGACTAAATTTCCCGAACCACTTTCCCACATAAACCAAGAAATCCTCTGGGTAGCCGATTGGCAGTCAGTCAGTCGTATTTATTTGAGTGCTTACTTTGTGCAGAACACTGTCCTAAGTGCTTGGGAGAGTACAATATAATAAAATTGGAAGACATTCTTTGCCCACAATGAGCTTACAGTCTAGAGGGGGAGACAGACATTAATATAGAGAAATAAATTATGGATATGAACATAAGTGCTGTGGAGCTGAGGGAGAGGTGAATAAAGGGAGCCAATCCAAATGCCAGGATGATGTAGAAGGGAGTGGAAGAAGAAGCCTTAGTCAGGGAACGCCTCTTGGAGATGTGCCTTCAATAAGGCTTTGAAGGTGGGCAGAGTGATGATCTGTCTGATATGAAGAGGGAGGGTGTTCCAAGCCAGAGGCTCAGGAGCTGGGAAAGGGGTTGGCGGTGAGATAGAGGAGACTGAGATACAGTGAGAAGGTTGGCATTAGAGGAGCCAAGTGTGTGGGCTAGGCTGTAGTCTTTTCCAAGTCTGTCTCCAAGGCCTCCTGGGGCCACACACCTTACAGCTTTCTTCCCACCAACTAAGGGCTCCCAATTCAGCTCCAGCCACTTATCTTCATAACAGGTGGCCATTTCGAGTGAGTTCAAACCCCCTCTCCCCAAGTGCCCTACTGTGAAAACATTAATATGGGAATACTAGCCAAAAAATGGTAATAAAGCTCCTGGGACTTTGGTCACAGTGGCTGGGAAGAAGGGACATTCATTCATCCATTCAAACATATTTATTGATCGCTTACTGTGTGTGAAGCAGAGTGGCTTAGTGGAAAGAGCAGGGGCTTGGGAGTCAGAGGTCATGGGTTCTAATCCCGGTTCTGCCACTTGTCAGCTGTGTGACTTTGGGAAAGTCATGTCACTTCTCTGAGCCTCACTTACCTCATCTGTGAACTGGGGAATAAGACTGTGAGCCCCACTTGGGACAACCTGATTACTTTGTATCTCCCCCGCCCCCGCCAACACTTAGAACATGCTTGGCACATAGTAAGCACTTAACAAATACCATTATTCTTATTATTCATTCATTCAAACATATTTATTGAACACTTACTATGTGCCAAGCACTGTACTAAGCACTTGGGAGAGTACAATATAACAACAGACACATCCCCTGCCCACAAGAAGCTCGCAGTCCAGAGGGTGAGACAGACATTAATGTACTTAAATTCAGAAATAAATGACAGATATAACCCCCAGCACTTAGAACAGTGCTTTGCACGTAGTAAGCGCTTAACAAATGCCATTATTATTATTACATAAGTTGCTGATTGTAGGAGCGCCTTTCCTCTCAGATTTTGGGTCAGTGAGTGTAACCACCCCCTCTTTGCCCCTCCTTCTTTCTCCCCTCCCCAATTTGCCCCACCTTCAAACAACCTTATATATAATAATAATAAATAATAATGGCATTTATTAAGTGCTTACTATGTGCAAAGCACTGTTCTAAGTGATGAGAACACACTTTCACAGCCACACACAATCTTTCACCAGTGTACTCTCCCCCTGGCCTGAGGCATCCAGGGAGGGAAATCCCTGAAATCATGTTCTTTTCTACTCATAATAATAATTGGGTATTTAAAGGCTTACTCTGTGCCAAGCACTTGGTAGATACGGCAAATACACTCCCTGTCGCATATGGAGCTCACAGTCTAAAAAGAAGGTTATTCATTTTCGTATTCAGTCGTATTTGTTGAGCACTTACTGCATGCAAAGCACCATACTAAGCACTTGGGAGAGTGCAATACAAGAATAAACAGACATATTCCCTGCCCACGATGAGCTTACAGTCTTGGGGGCTCTATACTGTAAGCTCACTGTGGGCAGGGAACGTCTACTAACACGGTTGAATTGTCCTCTCCCAAGTGTTTGGTACAGTGCTCTGCACACAGTAATTGCTTAATAAATACCATTGACTGATCTTACAGAGTCTGGCATTTTGCTGACAAGCTCCAAGAAAACACCCTCCCCGCCACCATCAAACCTCCCCCCAGCTCTCCTAGGAGCAGCCAGGGAGAGAGATGCTAATGCTCACATTGACCTTCATTTGACATTTTATTCTTGGGCTAGAAGGGATCAGAAGTCATTTTGTCGATTCTCCAGGGTTTAACTCAGCCATCTGAGGGAAGTACTTCCTGAAGTCTAGGTTAAGACTCTCCTGCTTCAGTGGAACTTCTTTACCGCGTTAAATCATTTGTAAAAATCATTTGAATTTTTTTCCCCTGGATCCTTTCCCTGGCTTATTGGAATGTATCTGCAGGACTTTGCTCTCCCTCTATCACCTGCTCTGTTTCTCCTCTTTTCCTGATTGTCTCCATATCTGATTCTATCTCTGAATCTAATCTCTCTTTCTATGTCTCTTTCTTGATTCTATCTCTCTCTGAATTTGTGGTCCCTCTCTCTATGTCCCCCATTTTTTTATATTCTTTCTCTCACTGAATCTCTGGTCCCTTTCTCTGGGTCTCTTTCCTCTGGTCTCCAATCACTTTCTCTTTCAATCTCTGACTTGCCTATATCTCTGTCTCCCTCTGAGTAGGTGCCTCTCCCTCTCTGTCCCTCTCTGACTGCCTCTCTTTCACCCCCTCCTCTCTGATTCTCTTCCTCTCTGACTGTCCCTCTCTGACACTGCCCTTTCTGACTCTATCTCTGACTCTGTCTATCTCTCAGATACGCTCCCTCTCTGACTCTGTCTCTCTCTGACTCTCTGAATGTCTGCCCTTTCTGATTCTGTCCCTCTCTGACCCTTGAGGGCTGGTGGGTGGAGGAGATGTTACCTCCCTCCTCGACCCCCTGTCTCCCTTGAGAAGCAGCGTGGCCTAGTGGATAGAATACATGTCTGGAAGGCAGAAGGACTTGGTTTCTAATCCTGGCTCTGCCACTTGTCTCTTGTGTGACCTTGGGCAAGTCACTTCACTTCTCTGTACCTCAGTTACCTCATCTGTAAAATGGGGATTAAGATTGTGACCCCCAAGAGGGACCATGGACTGTCTAAACTGATGATTAGTTTGGATCTATCTCTTTCTCACTCCGTCTTTCTCCTCCCTGTTGTTTTCTCTTTGTGCCAGTCTGGTCCTCCGTTAGGAGCAGGAACAGCTGAAGCTGTGATACAACAAGTAGCCTGAGTTGAACCCTGACCACTCCCCGGCCGCCTCCCCACTACTCCAGCTCTCCAGCTGCCCCTGCTCAGCCTAGTGAGCCCCCAGCTGTACAAGTCTGCACCACAGTTGTGGGCTTCCCACTAAGGGGCCTCTAAGAAGGGTCCTGGGTGCCAGCCAACAGCAGGTCAGATGTCCGGCCCACGGCTAGGGCCTCTGACCTTGAATAATGCAGAGCAGCAGCTCTATTTGCTCTGGTTGGCCCTGCTGGTCATCTAGGGGCAGAGGGAGGCCGGCACAAATCCCAGGAACTGAGGGGCAGTTGGAACAGAGAAGACACCACGGGCTTCAGATGAATGCCAAGCCAGTGTGGGGTGAGAAAGAGGGCCAGGGACAAGGTGCGGCTGAGGAGACCGTCAGCCCTAACAATGTGAAAGAGCCATCCCGCAACTCCTAACCTGGACCTTGGGAGACTCGGCCCCTAACCTCCCCTGGCAACTGCCCCGAGCTCACTCTGCGTGGTCTCCACATACACATTATCTGCCCGACGGGATCTGAAAATCCCTGTAGGCCCGAATTGCCCTGTTTTGGTGTTTAGCTCTTCCTCCCCGATGCCTCTCCCATATGGTTGCTTATGGGCCTGAAATATGGTGAAAATTCTTGCCAGAGTCTGCTTTTCTGGACTGGAAGATCTCAGACAACTTCCAGAGGCCCAGTCTTGGTGACTGAGGCCTAGTAGAAAAAGTGGCCTAGTAAAAAAGAGCCCAGAGATGGAAGTCAGAAGACCTGGGTTCTAATCTCGTCCCGCTATTTCCCTGCTGTATGACCTTGGCTAATTATGACTTCCCTGCCCCCATAGGCCTCAGTCTCTTTCTCTGTGAAATGGGGAAATTAATCAAGGCCCCTTCCCACCTCCCATCATCTCACCCTGCAGGAGAAACAGGGAGCTGGTATCTGCCCGCCTCTCCAAAGAAGACGCCGTCGCTATCACAGAGGCACGAGGTGGGTGAGATTGAGAAACAGGCCTCTGTCAGATGGGCTGAGAACCAAACCCGTGGAGGTCGAGGGCAGCAACAGGAACCCTACTACTGGGTACGGACTGTCTCTATATGTTGCCAACTTATACTTCCCAAGCGCTTAGTACAGTGCTCTGCACACAGTAAGCGCTCAATAAATACGATTGATTGATTGATTGAACCAGGAGGGCATCGACCTCAGGGAGGGAGGCTGTTCCCTTCAGGACAAAGAAGGGGGTTTTGAGCCATGCTCTTTGGGCAGGCTGACCTGTCCTGCTTAATCTGTCCTCCAGGTCCACCTTCCTGGACTCAAGCTGTGAAGTGTCACCCAGCGAGGCAGTTGTACATATTTACTACTCTATTAATTTTGTTAATGATGTGCATATAGCTATAATTCTATTTATTCTGACAGTTTTGACACCTGTCTACATGTTTTGTTTTGTTGTCCTTCTCCCCCTTCTACACTGTGAGCCCGTTGGTGGGTAGGAACCGTCTCGATATGTTGCCACTTGTACTTCCCAAGTGCTTATTACAGTGCTCTGCACACAGTAAGCGCTCAAAAATGTGATTGAATGAATGAATATGGGCTTGGCTTTGTTAGGCGATATATTGGGGGTGAGTCCCTTATGGGTCCCTAGTTTATAGGGGTTCCCTCCAGAGTGATTGTTGACAACTGTTAAGCTCGCTCATGCAGCAAGAAACTGGAAAAATTGATCTTGCAGCAATCCCATCTTTTTGTCCAGAAAAAGCCTCCTGTTTGCCCTTCCCCCTCCTGGTCCCCGCTTGTCTCGGTGGGTTCTGAGGAGCACCCGTCCTGTATTTCTGCAGATCCCTCCTCCCCAATCTAAGTCACCCCGTGTAATTAGTTTAATGCTCTCTGGGGCGTCTCTGTCTTTTAAATTGCTTTCTTGGGGATTTCTTCCTGCAAGAGATGAGACTTCCTCGGGAAAACATGGCAGCTCTCTGCCTCTCCAGACCTGGCTTCTGCCATCCCCGTCCCCGCCCCCGCCATCTGTGCCTCCTCCTCTCCAAGGCTTTTGTTCAGCTTTGGGCCCAAATGATGGTCAGCCAGGGCCCAGCTTGCAGGGAGAGGGAAGCAGGGGTACTGGGCTGTGCCCGGGATCATGACCTTTTCCCGCCCCCGATAATTAACCTTATCACTGGGGTTGCCCGGAGCAGGTAAGTCTGCTTGGGTGTCTGTGGGCTCAGGCCTGCCTGGCTCATCCTGTACTTGGGGCAATAATCTCATCTCACCATGCTCTCCTTCCATCCTCTCCTCCTCCTCCTGGCCCCTCGCCTGTACTGGGCAGTGGAGCAGAGGAGTGGGTGGGTGGAGGGGATGCCACCTCCCCTCTCACCCCCCAGCCTCCCTTGAGAAGCAGCATGGCCCAGTGGATAGAGCACTGGTCTGAAAGTCAGGAGGACTTGGGTTCTTATCCCGGCTCTGCCACTTGTCTGCTGTGTGACCTTGGGCAAGTCACTTACTACCCCAGTGCTTAATACAGTGCCTGGCATATAGTAAGTGCTTAACAAATACCATTAAAAACCAAAACGAAACAAAAAAAACGCCTGGGATCAGGGGTGTTGGGACTGGTCTATCCCAAGGATGGGCATCATAGTCCCCATACCCTTGGCAAGACCGAGAGGCCGAGACAATGGGGGCCGGCTCCAGACACTGGAGCAGGTGAAGCAGTCACTTCAGGGTGCACCCTTGGGAGGCAGGGAGGGAGAGGGGTTGCAATGGCAGGGTGGCGGGGGTGTTTTAAAACTTGAAATTGCCCAGCCCCAGTCGTAAACAGCATCTGTTTGAACGGGGATATGGGATAGTACTCAGTAGTTCCAGAGAAAGGAGTGGGTGGTTAATCCTCCCAGAGAAACACTCTAGTTTTGGGGTTTGGACAGACTTCCCGGATGTCGCTCTCTGCAGTCTCCCCCAGTGCTACCATAAAGAATACTGTGTTCCTTTTCCAAAATCAACAACAATAATAATAATGACGGTATTTGTTCAGCGCTTGCTATGTGCCGGACACTGTACTAAGAACTGGGATGGATACAAGCTAATCAGGTTGGACACAGTCCCGGTCATTCATTCATTCATTGTCATATTTATTCATTGATTCATTCAATCATATTTATTGAGCGCTTACTGTGTGCAGAGCACTGTACTAAGTGCTTGGGAAGTGGAGTGCTTATTGTATGCAGAGCACTGCTCTAAGCTCTTGGAAAGTACAATGCAGCAATAAAAAGAGACAATCCCTGCCCACAACAGGTTCAGAGTCTAGACGGGGGATAGACAGACATCAATACAAGTAAACAGGCATCAATATAAATAAATAGAATTATATATATGTGTTTGTGCCGTGGGTCAGGGAGATGGGGAAAGAGCAAAGAGAGTGAGTTGTGGTGACGTGGAAGGGAGTGGGAGCTGAGAAAAAGTGGGGCTTAATTTGGGAAGGCCTCTTGGAGAAGGTGCTCCTTCATGGGACTCACAGTCTTAATCCGCATTTTGCAGATGAGAGGGTGAAGCACAGAGAATCAATCAATCATATTTATTGAGCGCTTACTGTGTGCAGTGCACTCTACTAAGCGCTTGGGAAGTCCAAGTTGGCAACAAGTCCAAGTTGGCAACAGAGAAGTGAAGTGCCCTGCCCAAGGTCACCCAGCAGACAAGTGATGGAGCTGGAATTAGAACCCAGGACTTTCTGACACCTAGGCCTGTGCCGTAGCCACTAGGCCTCGCTGCTTCATTCAATACGATCTGTGAACTTCCTTCTCAGCAGTTGGCAACGCCTGCACACAGTGTAGCATGGTGAGGTTCCCAGGCGGTCAGATGCTTGAAACTGGATTTGTATTGTGGATTTATGTTTCTTCAAGTTCCACAAAACTTCTGGATGCTGGATGCTAGATAAGCACAGCAAGGCCAGTGGCAAAGCTTCCAGGCCCAGAATCTATCCAGTAGGAAACTCCCAACTTCTTACTTGGGAAGCAACATGGCCTAATGAGAAGCAGCGTGGCCCAGTGGCTAGAGCACTGACCTGAGAGTGAGAAGACCTGAGTTCTATTCTTGGTTCTGTCACTTGTCTACTGCATAACCTTGGGCAAGTCTCTTTACTCCTCTGTGCCTCAGTTACCTCTCTGTAAAATGGGGATTTAGACCGTGAGCCTTACGCGGACGGGGACTGTGTCCAACCTGATTAGCTTGTATTCACTCATTCAGTCATATTTATTGAACTCTTATTGTGTGCAGAACACTGTACTAAGTGCTTGAGAGAGTACAATAATAATAATAATTGGAAAATACAATACAGCAATAAAAAGCGCTTAGTACAGTGCTCTGCACATAGTAAGTGCTCAGTAAATACGATTGATGATGAATAATAATTATGATGGCATTTGTTAAGCGCTTACTATAATAATAATAATAGCATTTGTTAAGTACTTACTATGTGCAAAGCACTGTTCTAAGCGCCGGGGGGAATACAAGGTGATCATGTTGTCCCACGTGGGGCTCACAGTCTTCATCCCCATTTTACAGATGAGGGAACTGAGGCTCTGAGAAGTTAAGTGGCTTGCCCAAGGTCACACAGCAGACATGTGGCGGAATCAGGATTCAAAGCCATGACCTCTGACTCCAGAGCCCGTGCTCTTGCCACTGAGCTATGCTGCTTCTCATATGACAATAAACAGTCACAATAAAATAAGTTACAGATATGTGCATAATTGCTATGGGATTGGGAAGGGGGGAAGTCAGGGTGATGCGGAAGGGAGTGGGGAGGAGGAAAGGGGGGCTTAGGGAAAGCATCATGAAGGAGATGTGCCTTCAATAAGGCTTTGAAGCCAGGGAGAGTAACTGTCTGTAGGACTTGAAGAGGCAGGGCATTCCAGGCCAGAGGTAGGACGATCAATCAATCATTCAATCAATCGTATTTATTGAGCACTTACTGTGTGCAGAGCACTGTACTAAGCGCTTGGGAAGTTCAAGTTGGCAACATATAACGATGGGCAAGGAGCTGGCGATGAGCTAGATGAGATCGAGGCACAGTGAGGAGGCTAGCATTAGTATCTATCCCAGCACTTAGTACACTTCCTGGCACAAAGTAAGCGCTTAACAAATACCTTAAAAAACCACAAACCAACGGGGATAATAATATAACTATGGTGTTTGTTGAGCGCTTAATGTGTACCCGACACTATACTGAGATGGTCAGAGAACTGGGAGAAGTCTTTTTTCTTCTTTAAATTTTAACTTTTGTGCCGTGTTGGTGTTTGAGGGCTGCAGCCTTGATGAAAGAGGAGCTGTTATAGGGAGTGTCAGGCTAAATAGTGATGCTGGCAAGGGACCCTGCAGATTCCATTTGAACCGACAAGGTAGCTTCGATGCCAACATCGCTGATACCCAGCCCAATTCTTGAACATCCTAGGGGAAGATTTTCCCTTCTGGATTTATCCCGCATGAGAGATTCTCCCAAGACAACATCCTTTCACATTCCTCTGGTGGCAAGGGAGACACTTGAATCAGGTGGGGAGAGAGAGAGGGAAGCAGCGTTTTTTCCACTGGAGAGGCAGAAAATAGTAATAATAATAATTGTGGGGTATTTGTTAAGGGCTTACTAGGGGCCCGGCTAAGCACTAAATGCTGGAGTAGATACAAGCAGATTGAGTTGGACACAGTCCCTGCCTCATGTGGGGCTTACAGTCTCAATACCCATTTTACAGATGAACTGAGGCACAGATAAGTGAAGCAACTTGCCCAAGGTCACACAGCTGACAAGTGGTGGAACCAGGCATAGAACCCATGACTATCTAACTGCTGGGCCCATGCTCTATCCACTACGCCATCCTGGGAAACTGAGGTCCAGGGAGGTCAAGGTCTCTCAGCATGTCAGTGGAGGGGCTGGGACCAGAAACCAATCCCCAGCTCTTCCGTACAGTGCATTAAATTCTGGGGCCCCTCTCTCAGGGGTCAGAGGTCTGCTGATGGTGAGGAATGTGGGTTGGACTGTTGGCTCCTCGGAAAGGAAATGCAGACGGAGGATAAAGCAAATGGATGAATGGGGCAGCGGGAAGGGGCAGGGAGACGCTTCCTGGATTTCATGAGATCTGTTCTCTTGCCGGGAAGATCCAGACGGGCTGAGAACACATTTAGCATGATCGGTGTGTGTTTTGCTGATGGTTGTGAATCGGATCGCTAATCTAGCTTGCGAGGCAGGAAGCAAAAAGGGGGTTTGGAAGTCTGCGCTGGCTTGACAAAGCCAGCATGGGGCCCGGTGTTCCCTGTTCTTTCATGTGCCCTTGGGGAGGAGTTTGAATGGGCCCGTGGCTGGGGAAGATTTTCTCATTCATTCATTCATTCATTCATTCATTCAATTGTATTCACTAAGCACTTATTGGGTGCAGAACACTGTACTAAGTGATTGGGAAAGAACAATACGACAATAAATGGCAACAATCCCTGCTCACAGTCTAGAGAGGGGGAGACAGGCATCAATGCAAATAAATAAAATTACAGATGTATATGTATATAAGTGCTGTAGGGCTTGAGGGTGGGGAGAGCAAAGGGAGAAAGTCAGGGCCATATGGAAGGGAATGGGAGATGAGAAAAAAGTGGGGCTTAGTCTGGGAAGGTCTCTTGGAGGAGATGTGCCTTCAATAAGACTTTGAAGGGGGAGAGTCACTGTCTGTCAGATTTGAAGAGGAAGGGTGCTCCAGACCAGAGGCAGGATGTGGGTCAGGAGTTGTGTGGGACAGGGGAGATGGAGGTGCAGTGAGAAGGTTAGTGCCAGAGGAGCAAAGTGGGCGGACTGGATTGTAGAAGAAGCGAAGCAAGGTGAAGAAGTGTGGCTCAGTGGTAAGAACAAAGGCTTGGGAGTCAGAAATTGTGGGTTCTAATCCCGGCTCTGCCACTTGTCAGCTGTGTGACTTTGGGCAAGTCACTTAACTTCTCTGGGCCTCAGTTACCTCATGTGGAAAATGGGGATTAAGATTGTGAGCCCCATGTGGGGCAACCTCATCACCTTGTATCCCCCCATCACTTAGAACAGTGCTTTGCATATTGTAAACGCTTAACAAATACCAAAAAAAAAAAAAACAAAAACCTAGGAGCGGGCAAGGTGATGGAGTACTTTAAGTAGGAACAGGGGGAACCCTGTGTGGGGAATCATTGGCACGGAGCCTGCCGACCCCATAGGAAGCACCGATGTAATGTTGGCAGAACCTCTGCTCTGTGGGGCCAGGATGGACCCACAGCTGGGCTGGCCCCAGGACTCCTGGAGCCCACTCCCCTTGCCCCCCCCCCCCCCCCCACCCAGTTCTTGGGTTCCATCCAGGGACCCTCTGAGGGACCAAGCCCTTCCCTGTGGATCACCAGCTCATCCCTTTGGACTCTCTCAGCGCTGCCCCTCACCTCCTCTCCGGCATTTCGATCTAACAGTAGGACTGTCGATTCCCTTCCTCCGGGACAGGCTTAAGCCATGTGCACTAACCTTGCCGGCCCTTGACCAGTAGCTCCCCAAGTCACCATCTCAGACCCCAGAATAATAATATTAACTGTGGCATTTGTTCACCGCTTACTCTCCGCCAGACACTGTACTAAGCATTGGGGTAGATGCAAGAAAATCGGGTTGGACACACGTGGGGCTCACAGTCTCAATACGGCAGTTTGCTCTGAGAGGTGAGAATGGACTGTGAGCCCATTGTTGGGTAGGGACTGTCTCTATATGTTGCCGGCTTGGACTTCCCAAGTGCTTAGTACAGTGCTCTGCACACAGGAAGTGCTCGATAAATATGATTGATGATGATGATAATAAATACGATTGAATGAATAGAATAGCTGCATAACATTCAGGCCATGTTTCCTCACTCCTCAAGAAACTCCAGTACTTGCCCATCCACCTCCACATCAAATAAAAACTCACCATTGGCTTGAAAGCACTCAGTCACCTTGCCCTTTCCTACCTCACCTCGCTACTCTCCTACTAAAACCCAGCCTGCACACTCTGCTCCTCTAATGCTAACCTTTTCACTGTGCTTCGATCTCATCTATCTTGCCGTAGACCTCTCACCCACCTCCTGCCTCTGGCCTGGAACACCCTCCTTCCTCATATCTGACAAACAATTACTCTCCCCCACTTCAAAGCCTTACTGAAGGCACATCTCCTCCAAGAGGCCTTTCCTGACTAAACCCTCTTTTCCTCTTCTCCCACTCCCTTCTGCATCACCCTGACTTGCTCCCTTTATTCATCCCCCCTCCCAGTCCCACAGCATTTATGCACATATCTGTAATTTATTTATTTGTAGGAATATCTCTCCCTCTCTGGTCCATAATCTCATTGCAGGCAGGGAATGAGTGTGTTTATTGTTATATTGTACTCTCCCAAGCACTTAGAGCAGTGACTGAGCCCCCTTTTTCCTCTCCTCCTCCCCAACCCCCACCACCCTACCTCCTTCCCATCCCCACAGCACTTTTGTATAGATTTGTACAGATTTATTACTCTATTTTACTTGTATATATTTACTATTCTATTTATTTTGTTAATGATGTGCATCTAGCTTTCTTTCTATTTATTGTGATCACTCGACACCTGTCCACATGTTTTGGTTTGTTGTCTCTCTCCCCCTTCTAGACTGTGAGCCCGTTGTTGGGTAGGGACCGTTTCTATATGTTGCCAACTTGTACTTCCCAAGCAATTAGTACAGTGCTCTGCACACAGTAAGCGCTCAATAAGTACGATTGAATGAATGAATGAACAGTGCTCTGCACAAAATAAGCACTCAATAAATATGACTGAATGAATGAATGAATGAGTGACCTTCAGCCGGCTGGCGGGATGGTCACCTTGGCCCCAGGGCTAAGCCCACCGAGCCAACACCAGTGGATGGCTAGTGCTCAAGGAACCTTTGGGGCAGGCACCTGAGGAGCTGTCTGGGGAGAGCAGAGGATGACTCTGGATGGCTTCTGGGGCTTGTGGACATTTCCCGGGCTCCTATGGTCTGTGGAGAGCCTAGGGCCGGCTGCCCACTGGGACCCCACTCCTTGGTGAAATAGATTCGAGAGAAATGACTTCTCTGGCCTGTCTGGCTACCAAAGTCACATCTCTGTCCCTCTCCATCCCTCCCTGTTGTTAATAATAATACTAATGATAATAATAAAGTGCTTGGTAAGGCCTTCCTATGGGCTGGCACTGAACTGAACTCTGAGGTAGGTAAGAGTCAATCAGGTTGGGCACGGTCCCTGCCCCACATGAGACTTACATTTTACAGATGAGGAAATTGAAGTACTGAGAAGTGAAATGACTTGCCCAAGATTACACAGCGGGCAGGTAGTGGCACCGAAATTAGAACCCAGGTCTTCTGTCAGTCAGCCAGTCAACCGTATTTATTGAGCAGTTACTGTGTGCCAACTTGTACTTCCCAAGCGCTTAGTACAGTGCTCTGCACACAGTAAGCGCTCGATAAATATGTTTGATGATGTGCAGAGGACTGTACTAAGGGCTCAGGAGAGCAAAATAGAACAATAAGTGGATGCATTCCCTGCCCACAATGAGCTTGGAAGTCTGGAGGGGGAGACGAACATTAAAATAAATAAATAATCAATCAATCAATCGTATTTATTGAGCGCTTACTGTGTGCAGAGCACTGTACTAAGCACTTGGGAAGTACAAGTTGGCAACATATAGAGACGGTCCCTACCCAACAGTGGGCTCACAGTCTAGAAGTGATAGATACGTACATGAGTGCTGTTGGGCTGAAGTGGGGGATGAATAAAGGGAGCAAACCAGGGCAACTCGGAAAGGAATGGAAGAAGAGGAATGGAGGGCTTAGTCAGGGAAGGCCTTTTGGAAAAAAATGTGCCTTCACAAAACGGGGGAGAGTAATTTTCTGATGGCCAGGCCCAGGCTCTTTCCACTAGGCCATCCTGCTCCCCAGCCCCTCTATGCACACCTTCCCCCTCTCCCCACCCCCCTCCGCTGGACCCCCACCAGTCATTACCCCAGCTTCCTGCTGAACATGAGTGGAGGAAATGGTTGGTGTTTGCAACTGACCTGGGCCTTCTCCAGGCCTCCCCCCAGCCTACAATCCCTCTGAGGCCACAGAAGAATCACACTTAGCTCTGCCCACCCTGCTCTAGACTGTGAGCCCACTGTTGGGTAGGGACCGTCTCTATATGTTGCCAACTTGTACTTCCCAAGCGCTTAGTACAGTGCTCTGCACACAGTAAGCACTCAATAAACACGATTGATGGATTGATTGATTGCTCACTCAGCCTGCCCTGCCCGGTCTCTTCTGGCAGGAGCAGCAGCTGCAGGAGATGCCCGGAGCAGGAAACCCTGGCTCTGGTCCAGGAGCCCCAGCGGCTGCAGGAGAAAATAGGAAATGAAGTCAAGGAGGCAGGAAGCCTGGGGAGGGATCTGGAGAGGGAAATCATGGTTTTTTAAAAAGGAGCCCTTTAACTGCTAATCAGCGTTCCTAGAAGGCCAGTACAGTGCTCTGCACACAGAAGATGTTTAGGCCAGTGCGCTGAGGAGAGTCGGCCCCGAGTACAGCGCTTCATACAGGGAAAGACCCAGCACAGTGCTCCACTCTGGGGAGGCACTAGAAGCTATATTGTGCCCCCAGGACAATGCCATGCCACATTGTCAGTGCTCAGTCAATGAGTTGAAGGCAGGGAGGAGGAAGAGGAGGAGGAGGAAGCTGCAGCAGGGTCCAGTGGGAAGCTGGGCTGGAACTGGACTTCCCTGCAACAAGAAGGAGAAAGGCTAAATAATAAGAAAACAGAGCTTAGGGGGGTAGGGACTGTCTCTATATGTTGCCAACTTGTACTTCCCAAGCGCTTAGTACAGTGCTCTGCACACAGTAAGTGCTCAATAAATACGATTGAATGAATGAAGTTCTGCGAATCAGGAGACCTGCATTCTAATCCCTGCTCTGCCGCCAGTTGGCCTGCTGGGTGACCTTGGGCAAGTCATTAAACTCTGGGCCTCAGTTTCCCATTTGCAAAATCGGGAGAGGATACCTGCTCTCCCTACCTCCCTCTTGGATCGTGTGTCCTGTGTGGGTCAAGGATTGTGGCTGAGCTCACTATTTTGAAAGTATCCCAGCGCTTAGCAAAGTGCTTGACTTACTACTACTACTACTAATAATAATAATGGTACTTATTAAGCAAATACTGCGTGCCAAGCACTGCTCCAAGCACTGCGGTAGATACAAATTAAGCTAGTTGGGCACAGTCCCTGTCCCACAAGGAACTCACAGTCTAAGTAGGAGGGAATAGGACTTAATCCCCATTTCACAGATAGGTAACTGAGGCACAGAGAAGTGAAGTGACTTGCCCAAGGTCACACAGCAGACGTGTGGCAGAGCCGGGATTAGAATCCAGGTCTTCTGATTCCCAGGCCCGTGCTCTTTCCACTAGGCCATGTTACTTTTCATGTAATGAGAAATAATGAGCACTTAATAAGTACAGTGATCAAGATGATACAGCTGGGTGGTGGGGTGGAGGGGCGCAGGTAGGGGAGAGAACAAAAAGCTGGATTGGGTGACCTAGGGAAAGTGTGGCATCTTTATCACTGATAGGTGTTCCTATCATCCAGATGATTTAGGTATTCTCCTGCTTGGAGGCAGGGGGCTGGCCCAGTTGGCCCTTGAAGGTCCTTTCCAACTTTAAGGTGCAGAGGAGGAGCCCAAACGGGGAAATTAAATTGGGGATTGGACAGTGTAGGATCCTACTTGGCTGAGATTGACACAGCTCCTGCCCGTCTGGCTCTGGGATGGCCTCGTGGGGATCCTCCAATCAGTCCATCAGTGGTATTTACTGAGCGCTAACTGTGTGCAGAGCATTCATTCGCTCATTCAGTCGTATTAAGTGCTTACTGTGTGCAGAGCACTGTACTAAACACTTGGGAAAAAACAGTAAAATAAACAGTGACAATCACTGCCCATAACAAGCGCACAGTCTAGAAGTGGGGAGACAGGCATCAGTACAAATAAATACAATTACAGGCACATACATAAGTGCTTTGGGGCTGGGAGGGAGGAAGAGCAAAGGGAGCAAATTAGGGCAATGCAGAAGGGAGTTGGAGATGAGGTATTAATGATGTGTATATATCTACAATTGTATTTATTTTGTTGCTATTGATGCCTGACTACTTGTTTTGTTTTGTTGTCTGTCTCCCTCTTTCTAGACTGTGAGCCCATTGTTGGGTAGGGATTGTCTCTATCTGTTGCCTAATTGTACTTTCCAAGAGCTTAGTCCAGTGCTCTACACACAGTAAGCGCTCAATAAATACGATTGAATGAATGAGGAAAAGTAGGGCTTAGTCTGGGAAGGCCTCTTGGAGGAGATGTGCCTTCAGTAAGGCCTAAAAGCAGCGGGAGAGTAATTGTCTGTCGGATTTGAGGAGGGAGGGCGTTCCAGGCCAAAGGTAGTTCGTGGGCCAGGGGTTGGTGGCGAGGCAGGTGAAAACGAGGCACAGTGAGAAGGTTAGCACCAGAGGAGCCAAGTGTGCGGTCTGGGTTGTAGGAGATAAATGAGGTAAGGTAGGAGGGGACAAGGTGATGGAGTGCTTTACTGCCAATGGTGAGGAGTTTTTGTTTGATATAGAAGTGGATAGACAATCACTGGAGATTTTTGAGGAGGGGGTAACATGTCCTGAACATTTTTGAAGAGCACTATACTAAGCACTTGGGAGAGTCCAATACAACAGAGTTAGCAGACACGTTCCTTCCCCATAACAAGCTTGCAGTTCGGCACAGCGAAACCACTGGGTGGGGACCCCCCCAAAACTGGTTAGAGAAGCCCCCTGATGGATGGCCCCCGTGTTTCTTTGAGGATCGCTTGAGGAGGCTGGAGGTTCTGCTCTGTTGTTCTGTCGCTCTGGAGGGATCTCAGATGGGTTGTCTCCTAGGGGCGTGAGATTCGGCCAGGATGGGAAGGAACCCCACACTCCAGGGCCGTGCCTCTGAGGGGCCCAGAACATTCCTAATTCAATTCATCCATCCTTCCGGAGCTGCCAGCAGCGGCAGCAGTAGCGGCAAGCAGCCTAGAGAACTACTCGCTGCTCTAAAAATAGCCTAATTTATACAGCAGCACCACATGGCAGGAAGAAAACCCTCACCCGCCTCAGGGAGCTGAAGCGGAGAGGGAAAGAAAAACACAGACCTCCCATCCCAACTCTCCCATCCCCTTCCCTCCCACTCCCGCCCCTGATTCAGGGGGACCCAGACCTTCCTGCTGCTTGAGGTAGCAGCATTCATTCATTCATTCATTAAATCATATTTATTGAGCGCTTACTGTGTGCAGAGCACTGTACTAAGCTCTTGGGAGGTACAAGTCGGCAACATATAGAGACGGTCCCTATCCAACAACGGGCTCACAGTCTAGAAGGGGGAGACAGACAACAAAACAAAACATGTGGACAGGTGTCAAGTCATCAAAATAAATAGAAATAAAGCTAGATTCACATCATAATATATATACGTATATATATATTCATTCATTCATTCAATCATATTTATTGAGCGCTTACTGTGTGCAGAGCACTGTACTAAGCACTTGGGAAGTACAAGTTGGCAACATGTAGACGGTCCCTACCCAACAGTGGGCTCACAGTCTAGAAGGGAGAGACAGAGAACAAAACAAAACATACTAACAAAATAAAATAAATAGAATAAATATGTATGAATAAAATAAATAAATAAATAAATAGAGTAATAAATCCGTACAAACATATATACATATATACAGGTGCTGTGGGGAGGGGAAGCAGGTAAGATGGGGGGATGGAGAGGGGGAGGAGGGGGAGAGAAAGGAGGGGGCTCAGTCTGGGAAGGCCTCCAGGGAAGGTCATGGGTTCTGATACCGGCTCCACCACTTAATAATAATAATAATGGTATTTGTTAAGTGTTTACTATGTGCCAGGCACTGTATTAAGCACTGGGGTGGATACAAGCAAATCAAGCTGGACACAGTCCCTATCTCACATGGGGCTCACCGTCTCCATCCCCATTTTATAGATGAGATAACCGAGGCACACAGAAGTGAAGTGACTTGCCCAAGACCACAGAGCAGACAAGTGCTGGAGCCGTGATTAGAAACCATGACTTTCTAGTTCCCAGGCCTGTGCTCTATCCACTACGCCATGCTGCTTCTCTGTCTGCTGCGTGACCTTGGACCAGTCACTTCACTTCTCTGGGCCTCAGCTCCCTCCTTTGTAAAATGGAAACTGAGCCCCACGTGGGACAGGGGCTGTGTCCACCATGATTAGCTTGTATCCACCCCAGTGCTTAGTAAAGTGCCTGGCGCATAGTAAATTATTAACAAATATCATAACCCCCCTACACGCACGCACCCAAGTCCCTGAGATGGAGACCTGAAATGCTTGACATGTCTAGCTGCTGGGCCTGAGGAATGGAAATCCCAACCAGGCCCAGCCTAGTCCCGGGAGGGTCACGGTGAGGGGAAAGACCATAAGCTCACTGTGGGCAGGGAATGTGTCTGTTATATTGTTCTACTGTACTCTCCCAAGCGCTTAGTGCAGTGCTCTGCGCACAGTAAGTGCTCAATGAATACGTTAGACTGACCGACCATCCTTGCTCATGGAGGCTGCAAGGGCCCCCTTCAACGTAATGAAACCCAACCTAAACAGGGTAATGTCTTGCTAATTAAACTCTCGAAACACGTGACAAGGATTCTCACTCCTACTTGGGCCACTCCTTGCCACCCCCGGTTATTTACCTGTTAAAGGGGCTGCTTTGTGCATTAAACTGTAAACTCTTCCATGGCAAGAACGCCATCTCTAGACCGTAAGCTCATGGTGGGCAGGTGAAAATGTCTACCAACTCAGCTGCGTTGCACTCTCCCAAGTGCTTAGTAGGGTGCTCTGCACGTAGTGAGCACTCAATAAATACCACTGATGGATTGATCTTTTAATCCTACTGGATGCTCCCAGGCTCTTGGTGCAGTTCTGCAGGCATAATCACCCAGTACAGTGCTAAGCACACAGTAATAGTAATAATAATAGTAATAATAATAATAATAATAATGTTGGTATTTGTTAAGTGCTTACTATGTGCAAGGCACTGTTCTAAGCGCTGGGGTACTGTAGATGCCCAAGACAGCAGTCTGCACAAAACAACCAGCTAGTATAACGATGAGCACACCATAGAGAAGCAGCATGGCCTAGGGATAGAGCATAGGCCTAAAAGTCAGAAGGACCTGGGTTCTAGTCTCAGCTCTGCCACTTATCGGTTGTGTGACCTTGGGCAAGTCACTTCAATTCTCTGGGCCTCGGTTACTTCATCTGTAAAATGGGGATGAAAACCGTGAGCCCCATGTGGGACATGGGCTGTATCTAACTTGATTAGCTTGTAGCTACCCCTGCACTTAGCAGAGTGCCTGGTACACAGTAAGCATTTAGCAAATACCATAAAAAACAAAACAACACAAAAAAACAGTCGGTTCCCTGAGACAATGTTTGGCATACACTAGACACTTGGTACAGTGCTCGGCTAGCCGCAGGTGCTTATAACAGTGTCCTAAATTCAGTAGATCCCTAATTCAGTGCTCGGTTCGTGGTAGGCACCAATTACAATGCCCAGCACACAATAGGTTGCCAGGGTACAAGGCCAATACAGTGCTCTGTATAATAATGATGGTATTTGTTAAGCACTTACTATGTGCCAGGCACTGTACTAAGTAAATCGAGTTGGACACAGTCCCTGTCCCATGTGGGGCTCACAGGTTCAATCCCCATTTTACAGATGAGGGAACTGAGAAACAGAGAAGTTAAGTGACTTGCCCAGGGTCACACAGCAGACAAGTGGCTGAGCCAGGATTAGAACCCATGACCTTCTGACTCCAAGGCCTGGCTCTATCCACTACACCATGCTGCTTCTCGTATCCAGGATGTATTTAGGTAAAGTGCTCAATGCACATTAGGCACTCAGTCACTACTGTTGATGACAATGGTAGCAGTGAGGCACGTGGGAATATAGAAAAACTACATGAGTTGAAGACAGTCCCTCCCCACAAGCAGCTTAGAATCTAAATGGGGACACAAATAGAAACAAAACTGACAATATCAAAGCAAACTTTTGGGGGCATCACCTTGTACCTTTTTAAAAAAAAAAATGGTGTTAAGCGTTTACTATTTGCCAGACCCTGTATTAAGCGCTGGCATAGATACAAGTTAATCCGGTTGGGCACAGTCCTTGTCCCATAAGGGGCTCACAGACTTAATCCCTGTTTTACAGATGAGGTAACTGAGGCTCAGAGAAGTGAAGTGACTTGCCCAAGGTCGCCCAGCAGGCACTTAACTCACCCCTTCCTCTCCTCATCTCCCTCCGCAGTCTGGTGTTCTAAATATCGGGAAAAGCTGAGGTCTCCGTGACCCTCCCTCCACTCCTGCGTGGGAGTTGGGGGCATTCAGACGGGGTCCTGGAGAGGCAGCTGAGGCTGATGCTGAGAAGCAGCATGGCTCAGTGGAAAGAGCCCGGGCTTTGGAGTCAGAGGTCATGGGTTCAAATCCTGGCTCTGCCAATTGTCAGCTGTGTGCTTTGGGCAAGTCACTTAACTTCTCTGGGCCTCAGTTCCCTCATCTGGAAAATGGGGATTAAGACTGTGAGCCCTCCGTGGGACAACCTGATCACCTTGTAACCTCCCTAGCGCTTAGAACAGTGCTTTGCACATAGTAAGCGCTTAATAAATGCCATCATTATTATTATTATTATGATGGGGGGGCTCATCCCTGTCCCTCCATGTCCCTCCCCGATGGCCAAGACCTGGGGGATCACCAGCCAATGCGCTCACTCTGCGGCTGGATTTAGAGGTAAGGAGCAAATCGAGCATGGCATACAGGGGTGCCCCAGCATCTCTTTGTACCACTTTTCACTTCTCTCTGTCCCCAGGGAAGTTGGACTGCCTCCAACCTTGGAGCGTTCTCTTTCTCTCTCTCTCTCTTACACACACACATACACACTCCCTCATTTTTTTGGAATGCTATTTGTTCAGCGCTTACTATGTGTCAAGCACTGTTCTATAAGCGCCGGAGTAGATGCAAGGCAGTCAGGCCGGATGCGGTCCCCAACCCACGTGGGTCTCACACTCTAAGTAGGAGGGAGAACAGATATTGAATCCCCATTTTGCAGTTGAGGTAACTGAGGCACAGAGACGTTAAGTGACTCGCTGAAGGTCATGCAAGCGGCGGAGATGAGATCAAAACCTTAGTCTACTGGCTCTCTGGCCTGTCCTCTTTCCACTAGACCACACTGCTTCTCTTCTATTTTTTTATGGTATTTGGTAAGTGCTTAGTGGTACTTAGTGGTAAGTCCCCCTTTTAGACTGTGAGCCCACTGTTGGGTAGGGACTGTCTCTATATGTTGCCGATTTGTACTTCCCAAGCGCTTAGTACAGTGCTCTGCACATAGTAAGCGCTCAATAAATACGATTGATGATGATGATGCTTACTGTGTGCCAGGCACTGCACTAAACTCTGGGGTAATGACAAGCTAATCAGATTGGACACGGTCCATGTTCCACATGGAGCTCCCAGTCTTAATCCCCGTTTTACAGATGATATAACTGAGGCGCAGAGAAATTAAGTGACTTGCCCAAGGTCACACAGCCTTGCAAGTGGTAGAGCTGGTATCAGAACCCACATCGTCTGGCTCCCAGGCCTCTGCTCTTTCCACTAGGCCACACTGCTTCTCTTTGGAAAGGCCAGACAGCCGTCTGTGTGGGTTAACTTATAGATTGGAGATATCTCTATGGCAATGAAGTTCCCCTATGGGTGTGTACTATGATTGAGCGCTTACTATGCGCAGAGCACTGTACTAAGCACTTGGGAAGTACAAATTGGCAACATATAGAGACAGTCCCTACCCAACAGTGGGCTCACAGTCTAAAAGGGGGAGACAGAGAACAAAACCAAACATACTAACAAAATAAAATAAATAGAATAGATATGTACAAGTAAAATAAATAAATAAATAGAGTAATAAATATGTACAAACATATATACATATATACAGGTGCTGTGGGGAGGGGAAGGAGGTAAGGCGGGGGGGATGGGGATGGGGGAGGAGGAGAGGAAGGAGGGGGTGATTAAATGCCACCTTTCCTCTCTTCTTCGAATGTGCCTGACCCAATGAACTTGCCTCTACTCCAGTGCTTTGCGATAATAATAACTGTGATATTTGTTAAGCGCCTAGTCCTGAACCATTGCACATACATGTTCATGTGTGCGTGCGCGTGCGCGCGCACACACACACACTGCCCCTGTTGTGCATTCATATTTGCTGTTTGCAGTGTCTGGTGCTGTTTCCACTTTGTGCTACAACCCTCCACTCAGAGTTTCCACTCGCCAAGAGCCACTCGTTTTCTGGGCCTGGTGCGCCTGCCTGGTTTGTCAACCACAGCCGACTCCCAGCTTAGGGACGTGTCCGAGGCTGCACTTTACCACATCCCCACGTGTTGCCTCCTGGCTCCGCAACTCAGCTTTCCGGCTTGCACTAGGGCATCTGTTCTGTGGTTCCGAGGCCACCTGTTCTCCTCACATGGCCCACCCAGTCGGGTTGAGGTGAGCGGAGCCGAAGACTGGCTTCTGGATCCGTGACTTCTGATCTGTGATCCAGTCGGGCCACTTGATTTGGAGTGTAGACCCGGAGGTGGGTTCTAATCACGGCTCCACCACTTGGCTGCTGAGTGGCCTTGGGCCACCACTTCACTTTTCTGGGCCTCGGTTACCTCATCTATAAAATAGGGGTTGAGACCATGAGCCCTGTGTGGCACGGGGACTGTATCCAATCCGATATGTTGCAAATTTGTACTTCCCAAGCGCTTAGTACAGTGCTCTGCACATAGTAAGCACTCAATAAATATGATTGATGATGATGATCTTCCCCGGAGCTTTATACAGTGCCTGGCACATAGTAAGCACTTAACAAATGCCACAATTATTATTATTATTTTCATTATGTGATGCTGATGAAACTAATCAGGGAGAAGGGTCAATCAATCAATCAGTGGTATTTATCTAGCGCTAAGTGCAGAGCATTGTACTGAGCACTTGGAAGAGTACAATACAACAGAATTAGCAGACAGGTTCCCTGCCTGTAACGAGCATTCATTGTAGAGATGTGACTTTTGGGATGGGTCCAAGTCTCCCGACCATTTAGATGTTTGGATTGCACTTCTTAAATCTTCAGTTTTGCTTGAAGATTTAATGACATGTTAGTGCCACACTCCGACAATCTCCCGAAGGATGTTCCGGCCAGCTTGATTCTTTTTTTTTTCCTTGTCAATTGCAGGGCAGTGAGCTGTCTTGATTACAGAATTCTGTGATCGCATTTTCCGCCTGCCAGGGAAGCTCTTTGTGTGTGAGGATATTCCTGGCGCAGGTTGATTTTCTTCAGATTTATTATCACAATCCATAGCTATTGATTAACTGCATACTGGTTCACAATCATGCTTGTCTTCACTGGGGAGGGAAGGTATGCTTTGAGGGCACAGTCGTTTGTGTATAATAATAACTGTGGCATTTGTTAAATGCTAACTGTGGGTCAAGTACTACTACTATGTGCTGGAAGAGATACAATTTGTACTTCCCAAGCGCTTAGTACAGTGCTCTGCACATAGTAAGCGCTCAATAAATACGATTGATGATGATGATGATGATGATACAAGTTAATCAGGTTCCACTTGGGACTTACAGTCTATGTAGGAGGGAGAACAGGTATTGAATCCCCATTTTGCAGATGAGGGAACTGAGGCACGGAGAAGTAGAGTGACACACTGCAGGCAAGTGGCAGAGCAGAGATTAGAACCCAGGCCTGTGCACTTTCTAGTAGTCCGCGCTGCTTCCCATAGACCATATAGCAATGGTCTAAGATAGCATGGACCCATCTTGTATCTGCAGACCCCCTTGGCATGCTCATGAACCTCATTCCAGCCCTCTCTGCACATGCCAATCTGAGCCTCATGCCAGGGAGTGAGTGGGGGTGTTTGTTGTTATTATTGTTATTATTAAGGTGGTGTTTGTGTGTGTGTGTATTTTTGGTTACTGATGTTTCTGTTGGATCCTCCCTTGCCACCCTTTTGTGGTCAATGGGCTCTTTTCTGGGCACTGGGCTCCAGGGACCCTGCCCAAACCCTCCTCGCAGGAAAATCTAGACCGGAAGCTCGTTATGGGCAGGAAATGTATCTGTTTATTGTTATATTGTACTCTCCCAAGCACTCAGTAAGCACTCAATAAATATGATTGAATGAATGAATGAATGAAAATGCTCCTTTATTCAAAGCTGAGCTGTTTAAATGAGAGATGCAGGAAACACTGTCTCTCCCCCTTCACTCTTTGCCCCCTCCATGACAGGAATCTCCCCACACACAGCCAGGGCCCCGGGGCCCCACGCAGATAGCAGCTGACCACACTTCCTATTCCCAGAGGGTAATAATAATAATAATAATGATAATGGTGGTATCTGTTAAGCACTTACTATGTGCCAAATACTGTTCTAAGCACTGGGGTAGATACAAGGCAATCAGGGTGTCCCACGTGGGGCTCACAGTCTTAGTCCCTATTTTACAGATGAAGTAACTGAGGCACAGAGAAGTTAAGTGACTTGCCCAAAGTCACACAGCTGACAGGTGGCAGAGTCAGGATTCGAACCCATGATCTCTGACTCCCATGCCCGGGCTTTTTCCACTAAGCCAGGATGCTTCTCTACAGGCTACAGAGTACAGGCTAGTGGACACTTCACTACCCATCTGGGCACACCCATCTCCAAGCCTCTGCCCAGTTGTCCCCACCAAACAAGGCACAGCCTCCCCACTCCCACTGTGCACCTCCTCTTCCTCCCCTTCATTTAAATCTTTAAAATCCTTTTCCTCCAAGAGGCCTTCCCGGACTAAGCCCTCACTTCCTCTTTTCCCCCATGTTGCCCTTGAACTTGGATTGGTACATTATATTCACCCCACCCTCAGCCCCACAGCACCTATGTAGATATCTGTAATGCGTTAATTTGTATTAATGTCTGTCTCCCCATCTAGACTGTAATTAATCGAGCAGTCGTATTTATTGAGCATTTATTGTGCTTAGAGAGCACAATACTAAGCTCTCTGAAAAGTACAATGTAACAGTATAACAGAGTAGGTCGACTCGTTCCCTGCCCCCAGTGAGCTTGTAGTCTAGAGGGCTACCAGAGTCTACCAACTGTGTTATATCATACTCTCCCACTTCTTAGTTCAGTGCTCTGCATACAGTAAGTGCTCAATAAATACCATTGATTAATTGATTGAGCAACAACTCATGGCCACCTCCTCCAGGAAACCTGCCCTGAAGAACTCTCTCCCACGGCCCACCCAATCCAAACCCAATCTGGAACCTTCTGGTTCCTTTTCAACTCCTTTCTGTCATGACAGAGTTTACTGGTGACTGTGTATCTGTCTTACTTGTCTTCCCATCAGACCAGGTGCTCCCTGTAATAATAACAATAACAGTGACATTTGTTAAGGGCTTACTCTGTGCTGAGCACTGTACTGAACACTGAAGTAGATAACTCTGGATTAGGAAATCAGGCACATTCTCACAGGCTAAGTGGGAAAGGGAACAGGTATTGAATCCTCATTCTACAGTCGCTGCAGCGCTTAGAACAGTGCTTTGCACATAGTAAGCACTTAATAAATGCCATTATTATTATTATTGTTATTATTCACTTCTTTGTGCCTCAGTAACTTCATCCGTAAAGTAGGGGTTAAGATTGTGAGCCCTATGTGGGACAGAGACTGTGTCCAAACTGATTATCTTGTATCCACCCCAGTACTTAGTACAGTGCTGGCATGTAGTGTTTAACAAATACAATTAAAAAATGAGGAAACCGAAGCACAGAGAAGTTAAGTGACTTGTCCCAAGTCACCGACAAGTGCGTGGCAGAGCCGGGATTAGAATCCTGGTCCGCTGATTTCCGCCTGGACCCGTGCTCTATCCATTAGGCCATTCTGGTCCTCAGTTCCATCCGTGTGCCTACTGAACTCGGTACCCATGATCTGGGACCGAGCGGGCTCTAAAACCTGAACGTGACTCCGGGCTGCCATGCGGGCCCAGACCTTCCCGCCCCAAGGATGGTCAGTCAAGACCTGTTGACCGTGCTGGCTGCACTCCCTCCCCTGCTGCCGAGAAGGAAACCTGACTGGACCGGCTGTCCCGGGTGCCCGCAAAACACGTTTGCCGGGTTTCGGTTTACGATGGACGTGTATGGAGAGTTTATAGTCCCCGTAAAGTGGTTTATAATGGACGCGCTGGTATTAGTTACCGTGATGAGGAGGACGCCATTATAATAACAGTCTGGGATGCCCATGGAAATGATCGTCTTGGGCTCCAGCAGCTGAGACCTTCTCCGATCAGAATCCCGGCCGACCTCATCCGAGGACCGGCCAGCCGCGTGGCCGATAGACGGACCGTTTGGAGAGGTGGGCTCATCTAGAGGAGAAGACAGAGCAACCCTGACCCTACACCGACTCTCAGCAGGACAGCTTTCTGCCTATAATAGCTGCTCTGTCCATGCTTTGCACACATTAGCCACCCAGTAGTAATAGGGATGGTATTTATTAAATACCTACTGTGTGCCAAGCACATTGCTATGTGCTGGAGTAAATGAAAGATAATTAGATCAGACACAGTCCCTATCCCATTTGTGGCTCACAGTCTAAGAAGGAGGGGGAACAGGTATTTATTTTGTTCCCATTTATTCATTTTATCTCCATTTTACAGAGGAGGAAATTGAGGGGGTTTTCTTAATGTATTTGTTAAGCGCTTACTATCTGTAAAGCACCGCTCTAAGTGCTGGGATAGATCAGAGATAGGGGAAGCAGCCTGGCCTCCTAGATAGAACATGAGTCTGAGAGTCAGAAGGATCTGGACTCTAATCCCAGCTCTGCCACTTTCATTCATTCATGCTTTCAATTGTATTTATTGAGCTCTTACTGTGTGCCAAGCACTGTTCTAGCACTTGTTCTAGCGCTGGGGAGGTTACAAGGTGATCAGGTTGTTCCACAGGGGGCTCACAGTCTTCATCCCCATTTTACAGATGAGGTCACTGAGGCCCAGAGAAGTGAAGTGACTTGCCCAAAGTCACATAGCTGACAATTGGTGGAGGTGGGATTTGAACCCATGGCCTCTGATCCCAAATCCCGGGTTTTTTCCACTAAGTCACGCTGCTTCTCTAAGAGCTCAAATAAATAAAATTGAATGAATGAATGAATATTAAGGACTTCCTAGAACTGTGCTAGACACTTACCATATACAGAGCACTGTCCTGGGCACTTACTCTGTGCAGAGCTATTTACAAGGTGCCTAGTGTGTGGCTGTATGGCAGTGTAGCTTAGTGGAAAGAACGTGGGATTGGGAGCCAGGAAACTTGGATTCTAATCTCTGTTCCTCCCCTTGTCTCCTGGATGACCTTGTGCTTTATCAGATTGTGAGCCCCGAGGATGGTGTCTAATTCCTACTTATGTATCTTTCCCAGGTTTTTTTAATGGCATTTATTAAGCGCTTACTATGTGCAAAGCACTGTTCCAAGCACTGGGAAGGTTATAAAGTGATCAGGTTGTCCCACAGGGGGCTTGTCAGGTTGTCTTCATCCCCATTTTACAGATGAGGTCACTGAGGCCCAGAGAAGTGAAGTGACTTACCCAAAGTCACCCAGCTGACAATTGGCAGATCTGGGATTTGAACCCATGACCTCCGACTCCAAAGCCAGGGCTCTTTCCACTGTGCTAAGCTGCAGTACTTAGCACAGTGCTCCACCCACAGTGAGCACTTAATAAATACTGCTACTATTATTACTACTACTCTTAGGGAAAGTCACTTTAATCAAGAAGCAGCGTGGCCTAGAGGAAAGAGCATGGGCCCTGGAGTCAGAGGACCTACATTCTGATCCCAGCTCCACCACTTATCTGCTGTGTGACCTTGAGCAACTCACTTAATTTATTCATTCATTCATTCAGTCGTCGTTACTGAGTGCTTACTGTATGCAGAGCACTGTACTAAGTGCTTGGAAAATACAGTTCAGCAACAGATAGAGATAATCCCTTCCCAACAGTGGGGTCACAGTCTACAAGTGGGAGAGACAAACAACAAAACAAGACAAGTTGACAGGCATCAACAGCATCAATATAAATAAATAGAATTAAAGATATATACACATCATTAATAAAATAAATAGAATGATAAATATGTACATATATACACAAGTGCTGTGGGGCAGGGGGTAGAGCAGAGGGGAGGGAGTAGGGGCAACGTGGAGGGGAGGAGGAGCAGAGGAAAAGGGAGGACTCAGTCTGGGAAGGCTTCCTGAAGAAGGTGAGCTTTCAGTAGGGCTTTGAAAGGGGGAAGTGCACTAGTTTGGTGGATGTGCGGAGGGAGGGCATTCCAGGCCAGAGGTAGGATGTGGGCCAGGGGTCAAAGGTGGGACAGGTGAGAACGAGGCACAGTGAGGAGGCTAGCAGTAGAGGAGCGGAGTGTGAGGGCTGGGCTGTAGAAGGAGAGAAGGGAGGTGAGGTAGGAGGGGGCGAGGTGATGGAGAGCTTTGAAGCCACTAGTGAGGAGTTTTTGCTTGATTCGAAGGTTGATAGGCAACCACTGGAGATTTTTGAGGAGGGGTGTGACAGAAAGATAATCTGGGCAGCAGAGTGAAGTATGGACTGAAGTGGGGAGAGACAGTTGGTTGGGAGATCAGAAAGGATGCCGATGCAGTAATCCAGTCGGTATATGATGAGTGATTGTACTAATAAGGTAGCGGTTTGGACGAAGAGGAAAGGGCAGATCTTGGCAATGTTATGAAGGTGAGACAGGCAGGTTTGGGTGATGGGTTGGATATGTGGGCTGAATGACAGAGAGGAGTCAAGGATGACACCAAGGTTGTGGGCTTGTGAGACGGGAAGGATGGTAATGCCATCCACAGTGATGGAAAAGTCAGGGAGAGGACAGGGTTTGGGAGGGAAGATAAGGAGCTCAGTCTTGGACACGTTGACTTTTAGGTGGTGGGTGGACATCCAGGTGGAAATGTCCTGAAGGCAAGGAGGAGATACGAGCCTGGAGGGAGGGAAAGAGAACAGGGGAGGAGACATAGATTTGGGTATCATCTGAGTAGAGATGATAGTTGAAGCCATGGGAGCGAATGAGTTCACCAAGGGAGGGAGTATAGATGGAGAACAGAAGGGGATCAAGAACTGACCCTTGAGGAACCCGTAGGAGGAGCCCTCGAAGGAGACTGAGAATGAATGGCCGGAGAGATAAGAGGAGAACCAGGAGAGGACGGAGTCTGTGAAGCCAAGGTTGTATAACATGTTGAAAATCAAAGGCAGTTAACTTCTCTGTGCCTCAGTTGCCTCATCTGTAAAATAAGGATTAAATCCTCTTCCCTCTGACTTAGACTTCGAGCCCTACTATGGGACAGGGACAGTGTCTAACCTGATCATCTTTTTAAAAAAAATTGTACTGGTTAAGTGCTTTACTATGTGCCAAGCACTGTTCAAAGCACTGGGATAGATACAAGCTACTCAGCAGGTTGGACACAATCCATGTCCCACATGGGGCTCACACTCTTAATCCCCATCTTGCAGATGAGGTAACTGAGGCACAGAGAAGTTTAGTGACTTACCCAAGGTCACACAGCAAACAATCAATCAATCAATCATATTTATTGAGCGCTTACTGTGTGCAGAGCACTGTACTAAGTGCTTGGGAAGTACAAGCTGGCAACATATAGAGACAGTCCCTACCCATCAGTGGGCTCACAGTCTAGAGGGGGGAGACAGAGAACAAAACCAAATATGCTAACAAAATAATAAATTAATTAATAAATGCCAACACTATTATTATTATTATTATTATTATTACTGTATGCAGGGCACTATACTAAGCACTTGAGAGAGTATAATACAACAATAAACAGACACACTACCTGCTCACAACGAGTTCACAGTCTAGGCAGGGGGGACAGACATCAATACAAATGAATAAATTACAGATATATCTATATATATAGATATATCTGTATCTATATCTATATCATCATCATCATCAATCGTATTTATTGAGCACTTACTATGTGCAGAGCACTGTACTAAGCACTTGGGAAGTACAAATTGGCAACATATACAGACAGTCCCTACCCAACAGTGGGCTCACAGTCTATATATATAAGTGCTATGGGGCCAGGAGGGGAGATGAACAAAGGAAGCAGCAGAAGGGAGTGAGAGAAGAGGAAAAGGGGGGCCTAGTCTGGGAAGAGCTCTTGGAGGAGATGTGCCTTCAGTAAGCCTTTGAAAATGGGGAGAATAATTGCCTGGTGGGTTTGAGGAGGGAGGGCATTCCAGGCCAGAGGCAGGACGTGGGCTAGGGGTCTGCGGCAAGATAGGGGAGATCAAAGCTTCTCCACACACACACACTCAAGACACTCCCCACTCCTCAAGAACCTCCAGTGGTTGCCTATCCACCTCAGCATCAAACAGAAACTCCTCATCACTGGCTTTAAAACACTCAATCACCTTGCCCCCTCCTACCTTACCTCACTGCTCTCCTACTACAACCCAGCCCACAAACTTTGCTCCTCTAATGATAGCCTACTCCCTGTACCTCAATCTCCTCTATCTCACCGCTGACCTCTTGCCCACATCCTGCCTCTGGCCTGGAACTCCCTCCCTCTCCATATCTGGCAGACAATTAACTCTTCCTACCTGCAAAGCCTTATTGAAGGCACATCTCCTCCAAGAGGCCTTCCCTGACTAAGCATTCATTTCCTCCTTTCCTACTCCCTTCTGCACTGCCCTTACACATAAATTTGCTCCCCTTTTTCACCCCTTCCTCAGCTCCACAGCACTTATGCATATATCTGTAATTTATTTATGTTAATGTCTATCTGCCCCTCTGAACTGTAAAATTGTCATTTTTAATGGTATTTGTTAAGCACTTACTATGTACCAGGCGCTGTTGTCTGGCACAAGGTTGTCAGGTTGGACACAGTCCCTGTCCCGCATAGGTCTCACAGTCATTATGCCTATTTTAAAGATGAGGTAACTGAGGCACAGAGGAATGAAGTGATTTGCCAAAGGGATCTAGCTTGAATCTTTGGAGCTACCATTAGGCCTTCTGCTTGTCTCCCCATGCCCCATCTCCTCCTCTCCTCCCCACTGATCAGGTACTCCTTCCCTCTCAATCAATTAATCAATCAGTGGTATATATAAAGCACTTAATATGTGCAGGGCTCTGTACTAAGTGCTTGGGAAAATAAAATTCAACACTGTTGGCAGACACATTCCCTGCCCACAACAAGTTTACAGGCTAGAGGGGGAGACAGACATTGATATAAATGAACAATTCATAATATATAATTTAAAGATATGTACGTAAGAGCTGTGGGGTTGAAGGTGGGGCGAATATCAAATGCCCAGAGGTCACAGATCCAAGGGCATGGGTGATGCAGAAGGAATGTTGCCAACTTGTACTTCCCAAGTGCTTAGTACAGTGCTCTGCACACAGTAAGCGCTCAATACGATTGAATCAATGAATGAGAGGAAGCTGGGGAATGAGGGCTTAACTCATTACCGGCAGGGAATATGACTGTTAATTCTGTTGTATTGTCCTTTTCCAAGTGCTTAGTACAGTACACGTAGTAAGCGCTCAATAAATACCATTGATTGATTAATGGGGGAAGGCCTCTTGGAGGAGATATGACCTTAATAAGGCTTTGAAAATGGGGGAGATTGGTGGTCTGGCAAATGTGGAGTGGGAGGGGAGTTCCAGGCTATGGGGAGGACATGGGAAAGGGGTTGGGGGTTGAGATAGATGCAATTGAGACACAGTGAGCAAGCTGGGGCTAGAGGTGGGGGAGTGTGGGACTGGGAATCCACCGTCTAAGAGATAAATCCCAGGGGATCCTAATAGAGATATGTAGATGAGAGACATCGACAGATGGATATATACTGCTCTTTGCTCTCTAAGGCTGGGAGACCAGCAAGCCTCACAACCCTATCACACAAATCCGTGCTCCTTCACAACCCTGTAGTTAGAAGGGCAGCCCCCTTGGCTCCTCTAAACCCCCTCTCCCCCCAGAGACCCACCCTGAGCAATGTCACCTTCCTGATTGCAGGAGGGATCCTTCCAATCTCCTAAGCTACACTCAGCTCCTGTTAGCCTAGTGGAGAAGAGCTCGGACGGGGAGTCAGAGGACTTGGGTTCTAATTTTCGTTTTGCCACTTTTTAAAAATGATATGTGTTAAGTGCCTACTCTGCGTCAAGCACTGTTCTAAGCGCTGGGGTAGATACAAGTTGAGACGAGAAGCAGCATGGCCTAGTGGAAAGACATGGGTTTGGGTTCTAATGCTAGCTCTGCCACTTGTCTGTAAGCTCATTGTGGGAAGGGGCCTTGTCTGTTTACTGTTATATTGTAATAATAATAAAATAATAATAATAATAATAATTATAATAATGGTATTTGTTAAGCGCTTACTATGTGCAAAGCACTGTTTTAAGCACTGGGGAGGTTACAAGGTGATCAGGTTGTTCCACAGAGGGCTCACAGTTTTAATCCCCATTTTACAGATGAGGTAACTGAGGCCCAGAGAAGTTAAGTGACTTGCCCAAAGTCGCACAGCTGACAGTTGGCAAAGCCGGGATCTGAACCCATGACCTCTGACTCCAAAGCCCGGGCTCTTTCCACTGAGCCACGCTACTTGTACTCTCCCAAGTGCTTAGTACAGTGCTCTGCATGTAGTAAGTGCTCAATAAATAGGATTGGCTGACTGACTTGTCTGCTGTGGGACCTTGGACAAGTCACGTAACTTCTCTGTACATCAGTTACATCATCTGTAAAATGGGGATTAAGACTGTGAGCCCCACATGGGACATGGACTGTGTCCAACCTGATAGCCTGTATCTAGCCCAGCATTTAACACAATGCCTGACAGATTGTAAGTACTTAGCAAATACTATTTAAAAAAATCAGGCCAGATACAGTCCCTGTCCCACATGGCTCCGCCACATTTCTACTGCATGACCTTGGATAAGTCACTTAACTTCTCAGGACCTCAGTTTTTTCAACTATAAAATGGGGTTGAAATTCTACTCCCTCCTACTTGATTAGTACAGTTTTTGGTACATAGTAAGTGTTTAACAAGTACCATTAAGAATATAAAACAACTATCTGGCCTTGGTTTTGTTGACCCAGTTCAAACCTGGTTCTTCTCTGACCTGTCTGACCCCTCTTTCTCATTTTCTTCCTCTGGCTCCTCCTCTACCTCTTTTCCTCCTTTTCTGCGAGTGTCCCACAAGGCTCTGCTCTGGGAACCCTACTCTTATTGCTCTACACTCCCTCTCTTGGGGAGCTCATCTGTTTCTATAGTTTTAAAAAAAATTGCATTTGTTAAGTGCTTACTATGTGCCAGACACTGTATTATGTACTGAAGCAGAGACAAAGTAATCAGGTTGGACAGAGTCCCTGTCCCACATAGGGCTCACAGTCTAAATCTCCCTTTTACAGATGAGGTAACTGAGATACAGAGAAGTGAAGTGACTTGCCCAAAGTCACACAGCAGACAAGTGGCAGAGGTGGGATTGGAACCCAGGTCCTCTGACTCCCAGGTGTGCTGCATCTGCTTCAGCTACTCCCTCTATGAGGATAACTTCCTCATAGATATATCTATAAAATATATCTCTCTATATATTATATACATAGATATATAAATATATCTATAAAATATATCTCCCTACCCCTGACCGTCACTTGCCCTATGATTCCGTATCTTCTCTTTCCTCCAGGACATCTCCACTTGGATGTCCCGTAGCTCAGCGCTTAGAACAGTGCTTGGCATATAGTAAGCGCTTAACAAATGCCATCATTATTATTACCTCAACATATCTAATACAGAACCCTCATCTTTTCCCCATTCATTCATTCAATTGTATTTATTGAGCACTTACTGTGTGCAGAGCACTGTACTAAGTGCTTGGGAGAATACAATACACAATGAACACATTCCCTGCCCACAATGAGCTTAGAGTCTACGGTCAATCAGTGGTATTTATTGAGCATTTACTGTTTGCACTGTACTGAGCACTTGGGAGAGTACCATAAAATAATAATAATAATAACAATAATAATTATGGTATTTGTTAAGCATTTACTATGCGCCAGTCATTCATTCAATCATATTTATTGAGCGCTTACTGTGTGCAGAGCACTGTACTGAGCGCTTGGGAAATACAAGTCAGCAACATATAGAAATGGTCCCAACCCAAAAATGGGCTCACAGTCGTGGTACTAAGTGCTGGGATAGATATAAGCAAATTGGGTTTGACCCAATCCCTGTCCCACATGGGGCTCATGGCCTCAATCCCTATTTTACAGCTGAGATACCTGAGGCACCGAGAATAATAGTAACAATTGTGGTATTTGTTAAGCGCTTACTATGTGCCAGGCACTGTACTAAGTGCTAGTGTAGACACGAATAAGTCAGGTTGGACACAGTCCATGTCCCACATGGGGCTGACGGTTTCCATCCCCATTTTGCAGATGAGGTAACTAAGGCCCAGAGAAGTGAAGTGACTTGCCCAAGGTCACCCAGCAGACAAGTGGCAGATCCAGGCCTTCTGATTCCCAGGCCTGTGCTCTATCCACTATGCCATGCTGCTTTTCCAATAGAGTTGGTCGATATGATCCCTGCCCACAAGAAGCTTACACTGTAGAGGGGGAATAAACTTCCTCCTCCTAACTTCCCCATTTCAGCCTAACACACCACCATCTCCCTGCCCCAGAAACCCAAACCTCAGTATCATCCTCATCTTTAATGTCGTTCATCTCTCAAGTTCAGTCTACAGCATGGCTCAGTGGAAAGAGCCCGGGCTTTGGAGTCAGAGGTCATGGGTTGAAATCCCAGCTCTGCCAATTGTCAGCTGTGTGACTTTGAGCAAGTCACTTCACTTCTCTGTGCCTCAGTTCCCACATCTGTAAAGTGGGGATGAAGACTGTGAGCCCCCCATGGGACAACCTGATCACCTTGTAACCTCCCCAGCGCTTAGAACAGTGCTTTGCACATAGTAAGCGCTTAATAAATGACATCATTATTATTATTATTATTATTACTTCAAATCTCCCTGTTCTTCCTGGTTCTAATAATAATAATAATAATGGTACTTGTTAAGCGCTTACTATGTGTCAAGCACTGTTCTAAGCGCTGGGGTAAATACAAATCATTCATGTTGGACACAGTCCCGTTCAGAATTAAGGTTCTATTCCTCCCTCTCTACCCAGACAGCTACCACTCTGGTGTGGTTTCTGGTCATATTCTGACTAGACAACTGTGTCAGCCTCCTCACTGCCCGCTCTAATCAATCAATCAATCATATTTATTGAGCGCTTACTGTGTGCAGGGCACTGTACTAAGCGCTTGGGAAGTACAAGTTGGCAACATATAGAGACAGTCCCTACCCAACAGTGGGCTCACAGTCTAAAAGGGGGAGACAGAGAACAAGACCAAACATACTAACAAAATAAAATAAATAGAATAGATATGTACAAGTAAAATAAATAAATAAATAGAGTAATAAATACGTACAAACATATATACATATATACAGGTGCCGTGGGGACGGGAAGGAGGTAAGATGGGGGGATGGAGAGGGGGACGAGGGGAAGAGGAAGGAAGGGGCTCAGTCTGGGAAGGCCTCCTGGAGGAGGTGAGCTCTCAGTAGGGCCTTGAAGGGAGGAAGGGAGTTAGCCTGGCGGATTCCAGGCCCGGGGGATGACGTGGGCCAGGGGTCAATGGCAGGACAGGCGAGAACGAGGCACGGTGAGGAGATTACACTTTACAGTCCCAGATGGATCATTTCTCGAAGGGCTGCTCTGCCCATCATTCTCTTCTCCTCTAAACCCCCTCTAAGCTTTCTGTGTCCCTCGGCATCAAACAAAAACTCCCCCCAATCATCTTCAAGGCTCTTCACTAACTTGCTCCATCTTACCTTTCTGCTCTGTTCACCCACCATTCCGTAACTCGTTCAGTTCAGCCCTCCCAAGCCACCCTTCTAATTGTACCTCACTCTCGACTCACCTCCGTCCTCTGGTTCATACTTCTGTTCCAGCCTAAAACTCCCTCCCTTCCCAAATTTGACAAACCACGTATTCCAAACCCATCCTAAAATTCCACCTCTTCCAGCAAGCTTCCTTGAATAATTCCGTACTGTGAGTCAAAGCAGCATGGTCTATGGAAGGAGCACAGACCCAGCTGTCAGAGAACGTGGGTTCTAATCCTGGCTCTGCCACTTGTCTGTTGTGCGACCTTGGGCAAGCCACTTCACTTCTCTGTGCCTTGGTTCCCTCATCTGCAAAATGGATACTCAACAACTGTTATTCCTCCTATTTAGATCGGGAGCCCCATGTGGGAACTGATTATCTTGTATGTAAACAATGGCTCAATGGCATTTAATAATAATAAATCCCAGTGCTTGGTACATATTAAGCGCTTTAATAAATGCTACAGTTATGAAACTTAACAGCCATCTCTAATACTTATGAATTTATTTATGCCCACCCTCAGCACTTTTGTATATATGTTTATTCAATGATTGAACTTTCAATTATGTAATTTGACTAGCTATAAGTTTGTCCTTTGCATTAGAAGAAACCACTGACAGTGAAGTTCTTGGCCTAGTGGATAAAGCATGGGCCTGGAGTCAGAAGGACCTGAGTTCTAATCCTGTCTCTGCCACTTGTCTGCTGTGTGACCTTGGGCAATGTGCTTCAATTCTCTGTGCCTCAGTTACTTCATCTGTAAAATGAGGATTAGGACTGTGAGCCTGTACACAGCCTGATTAGCTTGTATGTACCCCAGCATTTAGAACAGTGCTTGACACACAGTAAGCACTTAACAAACACCATCATTGTCGTCATGTGTGATGAAAAGGTCAGGGAGGGACTCAAAGTCACAACCACATTGTGCACACGAAAAGGCCATTCTTTGTGTTCATGAAATCATATTTATTGAGCACTTATTGTGTGCAGAGCACTGTACTAAGCACTTGGAAAGTACAATTCAGTAACAAAGAGAGACAGTCCATGCCCACACAGGGATCACAGTATAAAAGAGGGGAAACAGACTTCAAAACAAGTACAGTCAGTCAGTCAGTCTGTCCATCGCATTTATTGAGCATTTACTGTATGCAGAGCACGGTACTAAGTGCACGGTAGAGTACAATATAACAGATGTATTATCTGCCCACAATGAGCTTACAGTCTAGAGGGGATGACAGACAATTGTCTGGCCCTGTTACCTCTTCTGTCTCATAGTCTCGTTAATCTCGACTACTCTTTTTTGAGTATATTTTTATGTCTGTTTCTACTATTAAACTTTAAGCTTTTTGAGGGAAGGGAACCCTTGGCTTCTTTGTTTGTTACTTACCAAGCGTTCAACATGGTGCACTGCACCAGATACTCAGTAATTGTTAATACAACTGTTATCACTCATATATAGATTCTTTGGTAGTTTCCTCATCTGAAAAAATGGGGGATGAAATCCTACTCTCTTCTGCCTCAACTGTGAGCCCCATGTGGGACAGGGACTGTCCAAACTGATAACTCTGTATCTACCCCAGTGCTTAGAAGAGCACTTTGCAGATAGTAAGCACTTAGTTTTGTAGAATGTTTTGTTTTGTTATCTGTCTCCCCCTTCTAGACTGTGAGCCCGTTGTTGGGTAGGGAGTGTCTCTATATGTTGCCGACTTGTACTTCCCAAGCACTTAGTACGGTGCTCTGCACACAGTAAGCGCTCAATAAATATGATTGATTGAATGAATGAATGAAAGAATACTATAATCGTTGTTATTTTAGACTATGTGGCGCCCACTCTGAAAGGCCTGTTAGAAAAATTAATGTCAATGGTGCCAAGCTAGCAAGGCACGCTCAGTGGTCCTGCGATGCCCATCCCGTAGTTCCACAATTTCATTAACCCCAACCTTAGTTTAGCCCTCATCCAGCCTGGAGCAGAGCTGGTGAGGGTGAATAGTGATCTTTGCTCCTCCTGTTGACCTTTGTAAGGTCTCCTTTACCTGTTTGTCTCCCTATCTAGCCCAATCCCTGATTTGGGATAAGATTAAATTGATTAATTTAAGAAAAATGGAGCTCCCTAGTTCATGGATCTTGCTCTATGGTCTCCAGGTTTTGGGGCTGAATACAATAGCAGTCATTTGCTTTGTTTTCATTTTGCAGCCTTGGAGGTAGGACTGGCCAGTATCAACGCTTAGAACAGTGCTTCAGCACTTAGAACAGTGCTTTGCACATAGTAAGCACTTAATAAATGCCATTATTATTATTATATTTAGGGAAAGGAAATATGCAAATTGGCACTTTACCCCGTTGCAGAGTAGGGGTCCTTGGATCATGCCATCCCTTTCCCTTCTTCTCTGGAGCCACCCATTCAGTCATTTGTTCTTTCAGTCGTATTTATTGAACGCTTACTATATGCAGGAGCACTGTACTAAGCAGTTGGGAGAGTACAATACAACAATAAGCGGACACATTCCCTGCCCTCAAAAAGCTTACAGTCTAGATGGGAGAGCATGGAAATATGTTGGAATCAGGCTCGGTAGGGTGGCCACAGTCTCCCTGAGTTGGGTCCCACAGTCACCAGTTGACTCACCAGCCCCCAGGCTGGGTCTGATCCCACTTTCCGACTTTTCCAGCATTCTTGCTCCTGGGCGGGGAGAGTTCTATCCGCAGGCCCTGGCAGAGGGATCTTAAGAAAAGCAGCATGGCCTTAGTGGATAGAGCACACAGCATTCCGAGTCTGAAGGTCCTGAGCATTAGTCCCCGCTCTGCCACTTGTCTGCTGTGTGACCTTGGCCAAGTCACTTCACTTCTATAGGCCTCAGGTACTTCATCTGGAAAATGGGGATTAAGACTGTGAGTCCCATGCAGGATGGGGACTGTTTCCAACCTGATTTCCTTGTGTCTACCCCAGTGCTTCGAACAGTGCCTGGGGCATTGAAAGTGCTTATTAAGCCTGGGTCCCCTGAGGAGAAGAGCTGCTGCAATAGGACTGTTGCTACTGTTGGGGAGGGGGACAGGGCCACCCTGGGGTGCTGGGGGGAGACCATTAGCCTAGATGCCGACATTGTACACCAGAAAGAGTGGAGACCCAGAGAGCTTTGGAGGCAGAATGGGTAGACAGGATTGTTCTGAGAACAGGAGATGCGTGCTCAGTCTTTCAGTCTTACAGTTGTATTTATGGATCTCTTAATGTGTTCAAAGCACTGTACTAAGCACTTGGGAGAGTACAATATAGCAATAAACAGACACATTCCCTGCCCACAACAAGCTCACAGCCTTTAGTCAGTGAGCCAGTTGAAACTCTGCCCTCTTTTCCCTGTCTTCTCTACGGACTCCCATAACTGGCAGGACCTTACCCCCATGCTCTCTGATGTGGCAGACCTGATTCGGGGGTCTTTACAATCAATCAGTGGTATTTATTGAACTCTTACAGTGTGCAGAGCACCGTACTAAGTGCTTGGGAGAGTACAATGTAACAGAGTTGGTAGACATATTCCCTGCCTACAAAGAACTTACAGGCTAGAGAAGGAGGTTTTAGTCTAGAGGACTGTAAATCATATGCTGAAGCTATCCTTTTTTCCCCTTTTTTAATGGTATTTGTTAAACCCTTACTATGTGCCAGGCACTGTTATAAACACTGGGGTGGATACAAGGTAACAGAGTTGGACAGAGTCCCTGTCCCACATAGGGTTCACAGTCTTAATACCCAACATATAGAGGAGGTATCTGTGACCATGAGAAATTAAGTGATTTATTTAAGGTCACAAGCGGACAAGTGGTAGAGCCGGGATTAGAACTCAGGTCTTTCTGACGCCCAGCCACTAGCCGCTAGACGCACTGCTTTTCCTGCCTGGGCAGAGCTCTGTGGGGGTGAATGAGGTGGTGACTTGAGCCCAGACAGCTGTGGGGAAGCAATGGCTTTGCCCCAGCTGGAAACCCGGGGTTGGGGAGACCACCCCTATCACCCCCTTGAAGCCAGGGCCTGCACTGTGGACCTACTTGATTTAGACTGTGAGCCCACTGTTGGTTAGGGACTGTCTCTATATGTTGCCAACTTGTACTTCCCAAGCGCTTAGTACAGTGCTCTGCACACAGTAAGCACTCAATAAATATGATTGATGATGATGATGTTGGTCGTTTAGGTTCATTGTTTTAGCTTCAACCGATTTGGATAGGCAATGAAACTGATTTCATGACTTTTCGACACAGACTCTTCCAGGTCTATTTGCGGAGCCACGATCCCAAGGCCAGGAGGGAGGTTGCCAGCAAGGGAGGGTGCTTGCCCCTCTGGGGGACACTACTCTTGGTCTGGTCCCGGGCAGGGCAGGGCAGAGGGCATCTGTCTCCTCTGCCACCCATGCTCCATTAGCATGGCACCTGTCACAAGGGCAGGACTAAGGAACTTGTCCACCAACTCTGTTATATCATACTCTCCCAAGTGCTTTGTACAGTGCTCTGCACATGGTAAGCACTCAATAAATGCCATTCATTGGTTGATTGATTGATTGATGGAGAAGATGGAGAATATCCCTCAGGAAGAGGCAGTGATTGACCCATACTCAGAAGTGCCCTGGGGGAAAGATCATTTGATCAATTACTGACATTTGTTGAGTGCTGCGTTGGTGCAGAGCACTGAGCTCAGGGTTTGGGAAAGTACGCTACAGTTGGCCAATACAATCCCTGCCCTGAAAGATCTTACGGTCTGCTGGGAGAGACATATTAAAATAAATTACTGGTAAGGAAAGCAACTTAGTACAATGATTCATCAATCGATCAGTCAACCAACTGTATTTATTGAGCACTTACTGTGTGCAGGGCACTGTACTGAGAGCTTGTGAACGCAGAGTTGGTAGACACATTCCCTGCCCACAATGAGCTCACAGTCTAGTGGGGGAGATGGACATTAATATAAATAGGTAATTTATAATATATAATTTATATTGATAAGGATATGTATAGAAGTGTGGTAGGGTGGGCAGGAGTACCTATGTGTTTGGAGAGGGGGCTAGATAAGTCGGTCAATCAAATTTTTTGAGCACTTATTGTGTTCAGAGCACTGTACTAAGCACTTGGGAGAGTACAATATAACAATAAACATAAACATATATATATAAATAAACAATATAAACAATGTACAAAAGTGCTGTGGGGCTAGGGGGTGGTAAATAAAGGGAGAAAGTCAGGGTGAAGCAGAAGGGAGTGGGAGAAGAAGAAAGGAGGGCTTAGTCAGGGAAGGCCTCTTGGAGATGTGCCTTCAATAAGGTTTTGATGGGTTGGAGAGTAATTGTCGTATATGCGGAAAGAGGGCATTCCAGACCAGAGATGAGACATGGGTGAGAGGTCGGAGGTGAGAGAGACGAGATTGAGGTATGGTGAGATTGGCACTAGAGGAGCGACGGGCATGGGAGAGATGGGAGGGAAGAAAAATAGGGGGGAGGATAGGGTGAGAGTTTAGTCTGGGAATGCTCCCTGGAGGAGGTATGATTGTAATAGGGCTTTGAAGGTGGGGAGAGTGCTGGTCTGTCAGACATGTAGGGAGACCTCCAGAAGCTGGAGGCCAGTAACTCTGCAAATGTGCCTCTTTCCTAAGCATTAGTTCAGCAGTTTCTGAACCCTTGAGGGAGGGAGTGCAGTGGACATGGACTTGTTTTTCTCTTCGCTCTAATGTGCATTGCTAATGAGTTCCTGCCAATGGACTTTTCTTTTTAATCATCTAAATGGAAAATGGAAGTCCTCTAGGCCTCATGTGACTCTCTCTCTCTCTGTCTCTGTCTCTCTCTCTCTCAATAATGAATAGGGGCAAAGGGGCAGGAAAATCCAAGTTAAAGTCCAATTCTTTCCCATAAGGAGAGCTCAGCATGATTCACGGGTATGTGGACCAGGCAGGATTCATGACACTAGTGTCTTATTTCTGTGGGCTGGCTTGGGTTTCTGGAGTCAGAGGGACTGTTTGGGCTTTTTTTAATGGTATTATTTAAGTGCTTACTCTGTGTCAAGCACTGTTCTAAGTGCTGGCGTAGATACAGGCTAATCAGGAAGGATACAGTCCCTGTTCCATATGGGGCTCAGTCTAAATAGCAGGGATAACAGATATTGAATCCTCATTTTACCGTTGAGGAAATTGAAGCCTAGAAAAGTTACAAGCACTTAGTACAGTGCTCTGCACACAGTAAGCACTCAATAAATACGATTGAATGAAAAGTGACTTGCCCAAGGTCACGCAGCAGGCAAATGGCAGAGCAGGGATTAGCCTCTGACTGCCAGGTTCATGCTCTTTCCATGAGACCACTCTGCTTCACTGAGGCTAGTTCTGCTGTAACCCAGTTAGCGTTCTATATTGGTTCCATGAAAATAGTGCATAGATTAAAAGAGTGGTAAATGGAGTACTGTTTCCCATAAGACATAATGTAAAGGGCAATTCATTTCCAACACCCAAAAAAATTGACCCAAGCTCTCTAATCTTATGTTGAAAAGGATAACCAGACTGAGCCCCCTTTTTCCTCTCCTTCATCATCATCATCAATCGTATTTATTGAGCGCTTACTGTGTGCAGAGCACTGTACTAAGGACTTGGGAAGTACAAATTGGCAACATATAGAGACAGTCCCTACCCAACAGTGGGCTCACAGTCTCCTTCTCCCCATCCCCCCTGCCCTGCCTCCTTCCCCTCCCCACAGCACCAATATATATGTTTGTACAGATTTATTACTCTATTTGTTTTACTTGTACATATTTACTATTCTATTTATTTTGTTAATGATGTGTTTTTAGCTTTATTTTTATTTATTCTGGTGACTTGACACCTGTCCACGTGTTTTGTTTTGTTGTCTGTCTCCCCCTTCTAGACTGTGAGACCGCTGTTGGGTAGGGACCGTCTCTATATGTTGCCAACTTGTACTTCCCAAGTGTTTATTACAGTGCTCTGCACACAGTAAAAGCTCAATAAATACGATTAAATGAATGAATGAATGAATGATAAAATAGGCTCTCCTGCCTCTGTCTTTTCACTCACACAGTTCCTCAGTCAGGAACTTCCTTCGTTCTAAAATCCAGCGGACAACAGCTCTCCTTGTCCAAAGCCTTTCTAAAATCCCACCTCCTCCAATTTAATTCCCAACATCCCTCCCCCTTCCCTATTAATTCCAAGTCTTCTCTAATGCTTATGGAATTATTTGTACCCAACCTCAGCACCTGTGTACATGTTTATTCAATTGGACATTTACTTATTCATTCTGATTACTCAATTTGTAGTAAACACCTCATGTCCAGAGAAAGTGTCTATTCTTTCAGTTGTACTTTCCCAAGCACTCAGGGAGCAGATGCTTAATAAATGCCATTACTAGTAATAATTACATGATCCAATGGCAATGTAAATATGCATCAATAGTAAATTACTTGGAATTAGAAGCAGCTTGGCCTAGCGGAAAGAGCAAGGGCCCAGGAGTCAGGGACCTGGCTTCTAATCCCAGCTCTGCCAATTGCTTGCTGTGTGACCTTGGGCAAGTCACTTAAATTCTCTGTGCCTCAGTTCTCCTGTTCTCCCTCCTACTTAGATGGTGAGCCCCAAGTGGGACAGAGACTATGTCCAACTTAACTTGTCTCTATCCAAATTCTCAGAACAATGTTTGACACATAGTAAGCGCTTAACAAATTCCATTTAAAAGATTAGATATTTGCTACCATGTGTGTAAGTGAATAATTAATTATAAATGTTTTCTCTTTCACAACCTATGCAACAGAAGTCTCTTTGTCCTAACATATTAGAGATCTGCCATTATCTGTGCTAACTAGATCTATCATTACCTGAAGCTGCACTGAAGTAGACTTTAATCACTCTTCTCAAGTTGGTCAAAATACTTCAACGGGAGAGGAAGCAAGATGTTTAGTATAGTACAGTGCTTAGTACAATGGTCTGCACATAGTAAGTGCTAATTAAACACCATTGATTGATGCATGGATGCCAAAGTAGAAGCATGCCTTAATGGAAAGAGCACAGTTCTGGGAGACAGAGGACCTGGATTCTCATCCCCACTCTGCCACTTGTCTGCTGGGTGACCTTGGTCAAGTCATTTCATTTCTCTGTGCCTCAGTTTCCTCATCTGTAAAATGGGAATTAAATCCTACTCCCTCCTACTTAGTCTATGGCCCTGTGTGGAACAGGGACTCTGTCCAACTTGATTATCTTGTATCTACCCCAATATTTAGTGCAGTGCATGACCCTCAGTAAACTTTTACCAAGTACAATAATAATGTAATATTAGTACTTACGATTAAGGTAAACTTGGCAGCATTATCTTGATTGATTGAGAGTACATTAAGAAATACCAGCTTTCCAATTCAATAGCACTCTCACAAATGAGCAAGAAACTGAAGAGGCTTACAACAGGAGTGCTTAGTACAGTGCTCTGAGCACAATAAGCCCTCAATAAATACTATTGATTGATTGATTGGGTCCCTGTAGAGCAAGTAGTTTTTTTGGAAGCATCTGTGAGCAGCTGGATTGGGTGATGAGATGTAGGGTGCAGAGGCTCATCATGAAAGGTAATAATAATAATAATGAATAATAATAATTGTGGTATTTTTTTGTGTTTACTACGTGCCAGGCACTGTACTAAGACCTGGGGTATATACAAACAGATTGGGATGGACACAGTCCCTGTCCCATGTGGGGCTCACAGTCTCAGTCCCCATTTTATAGATGAGGTAACTGAGGTGCAGTTAAGTGAAGTGACTCACCCAATGTCACAGCCTGTAGACAACACCACCAAAGTATATCGGAGCAAGACGAGGCCAGAGGTAGCTTGTAGCCCGGCTCGGGGTGGGAACATCAGTCTCCTCGGCTTGACCATCCTGGGTCAGCCTGATGACCCATCCAGGCTAGGACTCTGTCTCTCTTTCCATTTTTCTCTGTCTCTTTGTTCCTCTGTGTCTCTTCTCTCTTCGAGACAGGAGGCTCGACTCCTCTGACCTTCCGGCATCATCCACTTCTCGGATTCTGGAAAATATTTGCTTTTAGAATCATCTTGCTAAAAGCGGATTTACTTGTGGGATGCTGCGGCTTTTAAATATAACCCGGCGGCTAGATCCTGTGGCTTTCTCCCTTTGGATGAAATCCCTCATTATCCAAGCATCTCATCAGCTTATTTCCCTGTCCCCACCCCGCAAGGCTGGGCTCGGGCTCCAACAGGAGAGCGAGGACAGGTCACAGGGAAGACACGTTTCTGGGCCCCTTGTTTTGAATCCTTTTCCCCAGTTGGGAATTCTGCTCTCCTTCTGGGTGCAACTGATCTCCCCAGTGCTCTGACAGGAACCCTTCAATCCAGCGACACCCCACAGCCCGCTTCAGAGGAACAACGGGAAGTGAAATGTGGGAAAAAAAACCCCAACTGTAAATACAAATCTTCCCAACTAATTGGGTCATCCGAATGAGAGGACAGAGCGGCTGGGTCGGAAGGAGTTAAGTGAGGGTGGGGATGCAGTCAGCATTTTTCTCACTGGAGAAATGTGATTATCCATCCAAAAGTTTATATTTACAGCTTATTAGGAGAGTCTGTCAGGCGAATTCAACTGGAATGGTTTGTTCTTTGTCTATGTTCGGTCACCATAGCTACCATTTCAATCTGTTAACATATGTGGTATTATTTTGTCTCTTTCTCTTAACTCTTTAATTGCAGAGGCTGTCCAGATTTGTCTTTGTGGGAATGCGTTCAACTCATCCCAAATCAGGGTGTGGGCATTTGCAGAGGAAGCACTCTACAAGCCCCATGGTACTTACCAATCAATCAATCAATCAATCAGTGGTGTGTACTGTACTGAGCATTTTCTGTGTGCATAACACTGTACAGTTCATTGTGCTTGGGAGAGTAACATTACAACAAGCGATTGTAGACTGTAAGCTCATCTTTAGACTGTAAGCCTGTTGTGGGCAGGGAATGTGTCTGTTTATTATTATATTGTACTCTCCCAAGGACTTAGTACAGTGCTCTGCACACAGTAAGTGCTCAATAAATACGATTGAATGAACAGAGCTGGTAGACAACTTCCCTGCCCACAGAGAGCTTACAGTCTAGAGGGGGAGACAGACATATATAAATAAATAAATTATGGCTAGGGACTTAAGTGCTCTGGGGCTCTGCAGAAGCTGAATAGCAAGTGCGTACGGGTTCAGATATAAGCGCATAGAGGATACAGAAAGGAGAAGGAGTCAGGGCTTAATTGGGGAAGGCCTCTTGGAGATGTCATTTTAATAAGGTTCGAAGGTGAGGAGAGTGGTGATTTGTCGGATACGAAGGGGAAGGGGGTTTCAAATCAAATCAAAGGAAGGATGTGGAAACAGGGTCGGCGATGAGATGGACGAGACTGAGGAACAGTGAGGAGGTTGGCATTTAAGGATCAAAGTGTGCGGGCTGGGCTATAGTGGGAAATCAGTGAGGTACAGTGGGAGGGGGCGAGTTGATTGAGTGCTTTAAAGCCGAAGGTAAGGAGTTTCTGTTTGATGTGGAGGTGAATGGACAAAGACTGTAGGTTCTTGAAGAGTAGGGAGAAATGGACTGAACTTTTTTCTAGAAAAATGACCTGGGAAGGAGAGTGAAGTGTGGACTGGAGTGGAAACACGTCTCTAGAAAATAAGCTCATCTCTAGACTGTAAACTCATTATGGGCAGGGAACGTGTCTACTAATTCTGTTGTATTGTACTCTCCCAAGTGCTTAGTACAGTGTTCTGCACATAGTAAGCTCTCATAAATACGATTGTTTGATTGATTGGAATGGGGAGAGGTAGGAGGCAGGGAGGTCAGCGAGGAGGCTGATGCAGGAGTGAAGGTGGGATAGGATGAGTGCTTGGATGAGCATAGCAGCAGTTTAGATAGAGTGGAAAGGGCAGATTTTAGCGATGTTGTAGAGGTAGACCTGACAGGATTTGATGACAGGTCGAATATGTGCATTGAATGAGAGAGATGAACGGAGGATAATGCCAAGATAATGGGATTGTAAAATACGGAGGTTAGTAGTACCGTCTACTCTGATGAGAAAGACAAAGGAAAGGACCGGGTTTAGGTGGGAAGATGAGGAGTTCTGTTGTGGACATATTTAATTTGTCCATATCTTATGTCGGTATCCTTTTTTTTTTAATGACATTTATTAAGCGCTAACTATGTGAAAAGCACTTTTCTAAGCACTGGGGAGGTTACAAGTTGATCAGGTTGTCCCATGGGGGGCTCACAGTCTTAATCCCCCATTTTACAGATGAGGTAACTGAGGCACAGATAAGTTAAGTGACTTGCCCAAAGTCACACAGCTGACAATTGGCAGAGCTGGAATTTGAACCCATGACCTCTGACTCCAAAGCCCGGGCTCTTTCCACTGAACCACACTGCTTCTCATTCTCTGCCACTTCCCCTTATCTGTAATCTATTTTAATATCCATGTCCCCCTGTAGACTGTAAGCTCCTTGTGGGAGGGGATCACTTCTACCAACTCTATCGTACTCTCCCAAGTGCTCAATTAATACCACTGACTGATTGTTTGACTGTTAAGTGCTTTACTCTATTTCCACCATAAGGATATTTACTGAAGAATCTGCTTGTTGGGAGCTTCGATTTTGGTAGTTATCACTGTTGCTCACTGAATTTAGCTCTCTGGATATTAACTTATTCATTTGATTGTATTTATTAAGCGCTTACTCTGTGCAGAGCACTGTACTAAGGTCTTGGGAAAATATAGTACAACAATAAACTATGACATTCCCTGCCCACGATGAGCTCACGGGATAGAGTGGGGGAGACAGACATCAGTACAGATAAATAAAATTACAGATCCATACATTAGTTCTTTGGGGCTGGGGGTTGTGGGGAAGAGCAAAGGGAGTAACTCAGGATAGACTGAGAAACTAATAATTATGATAATTGGGGTGTTTGTTAAGCATTTAATATGTGTCGAGCAGTGTGCCAAGCGTCATCAGGTCCCACATGGGGCTCACAGTCTAAGTGGGAGGGAGAACAGGTATTGAATCCCCATTTTACAGGTCAGGTAACTGAGGCACAGAGAAATTATTGAAGTACCCAAGGTCACACAGCATACAAGTGGCAGAGTTGGGATTAGAACCCGGGTAATCTGACTTTCAGGCTAGTGAGGCTTCCCAATACTAATTATTCATTCATTCATTCATTCAATCGTATTCATTGAGCACTTACTGTGTGCAGAGCACTGTACTAAGCACGTGGGAGAAGTATAAGTTGGCAACATATAGAGATGGTCCGTACCCAACAGTGGGCTCACAGTCTAGAAGGGGGAGACAGACAACAAAACAAAACATATTTACAAAATAAAATAGAATGAATCTGTACAAATAAAATAAATAAATAGAGTAATACATATGTAATAATAATAATAATGGCATTTATTAAGCGCTTACTATGTGCAAAGCACTGTTCTAAGCGCTGGGGAGGTTACAAGGTGATAAGGTTGTCCCAAAGGGGGCTCACAATCTGAATCCCCATTTTACAGATGAGGTAACTGAGGCCCAGAGAAGTTGTGATTTGCCCAAAGTCACACAGCTGACAATTGACGGAGCCAGGATTTGAACCCATGAACTCTGACTCTAAAGCCCGTTATCTTTCCAGTGAGCCACGCTGCTTTTCATATAATAATAATGTTGGCATTTATTACGCACTTACTATGTGCAAAGCACTGTTCTAAGTGCTGGGGAAGTTACAGGGTGATCAGGTTGTCCCACAGGGGGTTCACAGTCTTAATCTGTGAAAAAATCGCTTAAGCGCTTTGCCCAAAGTCACCCAGCTGACAATTGGTGGAGCCGGAATTTGAACCCATGACCTCTGACTCCAAAGCTCAGGCTCTTTCCACTGAGCCACGCCGCTTCTCTAATGTACAGACATATATACATATATACAGGTGCCGTGCGGAGGGGGAGGAGGTAAGGCAGGGGGGATGGGGAGGGGGACTCTTCTATATCAAATTATAGTTTTCAGCAGTACTGAGTACGTACTGTGTGCAGAACAATTTGTTACTTGGAAGACAAAAATAAATGACAAGGTTTCTGCCCTCAAATAATTTACAGTCTAGTATGGCAGGTGAGCGGTCTAGTGGAAAGTGCACAAGCCTGGGAGTCAGAGAACCTGGGTTCTAATCCCAGCTCTGCCACTAACCTGCTGTGTGACCTTGGACAAGTCACTTCACTTCTCCGGGCCTCTATTTCCTCAACTGTAAAATGGAGATTAAATACCAGTTCTTCCTCCTACTTAGACTGCGAGCCCCATGTAGGGCAGGGACTCTGTCTAGCCTACTTATAATAAATAATAATGAATAATAATGGCATTTATTAAGTGCTTACTATGTGCAAAGCACTGGTCTAAGTTCTGGGGAGGTTACGAGGTGATCAGGTTGTCCCACGGGGTACTCACAGTCTCAATCCCCATTTTACAGATGAGGTAACTAAGGCACAGAGAAGTGAAGTGACTTGCCCAGAGTCACACAGCTGACAAATGGTAGAGCCGGGATTTGAACCCATGACCTCTGACTCCAAAGCCCATGCTCTTTCCACTGAGCCATGCTGCTTCTCTATCTAATCTAATCTAATCCAATCCAATCCAATCCAATCTAATCTAATCTAATCTAATCTAATAATCTAATCTAATCTAATCTAATGAATCTAATCTAATCTAATCCAATGAATCTACTAATCTACTAATGAATCTAATCTACTTATCTAATGAATAGATAGGTCTGGAAGTCAGAAGGACTAATCCCACCTCCACCACTTGTCTGCTGTGTGATCTTGGGCCAATCACTTCACTTCTCTGGGCCTCAGTTTCTTCATCTGTAAAATGGGAAAATGGAGAAGCAGCATGGCTCAGTGGAAAGAGCACGGGCTTGGGAGTCAGAGGTCATGGATTCAAATCCCGGCTCTGCCAAATGTCAGCTGTGTGACCTTGGGCAAGTCATTTAACTTCTCTGTGCCTCAGTTACCTCACCTAGAAAATGGAGATTAAAACTGTGAGCCCCCCGTAGGACAACCTGATCACCTTGTAACTTCCCCAGTGCTTAGAACAGTGCTTTGCACATAGCTTAACAAATACTATCATTATTATTATAATTATTAAAATGGGGATGAAACCTGTGAACCCTATGTGGGACATAGACTGTATCCAACCTTATTATCATGTATCTACCTCATTGCTTAGTACAGTGCCTGGCACCTAGTGAGCTCTTAACAAATACCATTTTTTCAAAAAAAGTGTCTACACCAGTGCTTGACACATAGCAAGTGCTTAACAAATACCATTAAAAATACCCCCAAAACTTGGTCCATTCCCCTTACTTCCCAGCTGAGCAGGGAAGAATGGAGAACTACTACCTCCTCTCACTGATTCCTCAGTCCTGGAGCAGCAGGTAGTGCAGAGGGTAGAATAATAATTAATGATAATTGTGGTATTTGTGTGTGATGATGATGATGATGATGATGGTATTTGTTAAACGCTTACTATGTGCAAAGCACTGTTCTAAGCGCTGGGGGGATACAAGGTGATCAGGTTGTCCCACGTGGGGCTCACAATCTTAATCCCCATTTTACAGATGAGGTAACTGAGGCACAGAAAAGTGAAGTGACTTGCCCAAAGTCACACAGCTGACAATTGGCGGAGCCGGGATTTGAACCCATGACCTCTGACTCCAAAGCCAAGCATTGTACTAAGCACTAGCGGTAGATACAAGTTTTGTTTGTTTTTTTAATGGTATTTGTTAAGCGCTTACTATGTTCGTGGCATAGTGGATAGCACGTGGACCTGGGAGCCAGAAGGTCGTGGGTTCTAATTCCAGCTCTGCCACTTGTCTGCTTTGTGACCTTGGGCAAGTTACTTCACTTCTCTGGGCCTCAGTTGCCTCATCTGTAAAATGGGGTTTGAGACTGTGAACCCCACCTGGGAAAGGGACTGTGTCCAACCTGATTTGCTTATATCCACCCCAGCACTTAGTACAGTGCTTGGCACCTAGTAAGTGCTTAACAAATACCACAATTATTATTAGTATTATTATTATGTGTCAAGCACTGTTCTAAGCCCTGGGGTAGATACAAGTTCTTTCTGGCTTTTTAAATGGCATTAGTTAAGCACTTATTATGTGTCCCTTCAAGGCCCTGCTGAGAGCTCACCTCCTCCAGGAGGCCTTCCCAGACTGAGCCCCTTCCTTTCCCTCCCCCTCATCCCCCTCTCCATCCCCAATCTTACCTCCTTCCCTTCCCCACAGCACCTGTATATATGTTTGTACATATTTATTACTCTATTTGTTTATTTATTTTACTTGTACATATCTATTCTATTTATTTTATTTTATTAGTATGTTTGGTTTTGTGCTCTGTCTCCCCCTTTTAGACTGTGAGCCCACTGTTTGGTAGGGACTGTCTCTGTATGTTGCCAGCTTGTACTTCCCAAGTGCTTAGTACAGTGCTCTGCACACAGTAAGCACTCAATAAATACGATTGATTGATTGATTGATTGTCAAGCACTATTCTAAGCACCAGGGTAGATACGAGTTTTTTCTTTTTTTTTTTTTTTTAATGGTATTTGTTAAGTGCTTACTGGGTGCCAGGCACTGTACCAAGCTCTGGGGTAGATACAATCAATCAATAATCATAATCATAATCAGTTTGGAAAGTCTACAGTCTACATGGGGCTCACAGATTTAGTCCCCATTTTATAGATAAGGAAACTGAGATACTGAGAAATGAAGGACTGGCCCAAGATCACAGAGCAGGAAAGTAGCAGAGCCGGGACTAGAACCCAGGTCCTCTGGGTTCTGCTCTTTCCCCATTTGTGGTCTTTTGGGGCCACCTCCTGTGGACCCTCTTTGAGGCCATGGGTTTTCAGTCTCCAAGGCCTGGGTTTGTCATCTTGCCTACCCAACTGAAATCCCCAGGCAGCTGCTTTGACCCTTCACTTTCCTTTGGTTACATGGTTCTGACCCTGAAGTCCAGAAGGAACAGGGCCTACTAGAAAGAGCCCCAGCCTGGAAGTCAGTCAGTCAATTCTGCCTTCTCTCTGATCTCCCATCCTCGTGTCTCTCCCCACTTCAATCCATACTTCATGCTGCTGCCCGGATTATCTTTGTCCAGAAACACTCTGGGCATGTTACTCCCCTCCTCAAAAATCTCCAGTGGCTACCAATCAATCTGCGCATAAGGCAGAAACTCCTCACCCTGGGCTTCAAGGCTGTCCATCACCTCGCCCCCTCCTACCTCACCTCCCTTCTCTCCTTCTACAGCCCACCCGCACCCTCCGCTCCTCTGCCACTAATCTCCTCACCGTACCTCGTTCTCGCCTGTCCCGCCATCGACCCCCGGCCCACGTCATTCCCCGGGCCTGGAATGCCCTCCCTCTGCCCATCCGCCAAGCTAGCTCTCTTCCTCCCTTCAAGGCCCTACTGAGAGCTCACCTCCTCCAGGAGGCCTTCCCAGACTGAGCCCCTTCCTTCCTCTCCCCCTCGTGCCCCTCTCCATCCCCCCCATCTTACCTCCTTCCCTTCCCCACAGCACCTGTATATATGTATATATGTTTGTACATATTTGTTACTCTATTTATTTTACTTGTACATATCTATTCTATTTATTTTATTTTGTTAGTATGTTTGGTTTTGTTCTCTATCTCCCCCTTTTAGACTGTGAGCCCACTGTTGGGTAGGGACTGTCTCTATATGTTGCCAACTTGTACTTCCCAAGCGCTTAGTACAGTGCTCTGCACACAGTAAGTGCTCAATAAATACGACTGATGATGATGATGAATTGTATTTATTGAGCACTTACTTTGTGCAGAGCACTGTACTAAGCACTTGGAAGAGTACAACACAGCACTACAACAGACGTGCTCCCTGCCCACAGTGAGCTTACGGTCTAAAGGACCTAAGTTCTAATGCTGGCTCTGTCTCTTGTACTCTATGTGACCTTCGGCAAGTCACTTCATTTTTCATTTTACCTCATCTATAAAATGGAGATTAAGACTGTGAGCCCTCTGTGGGACAGGGACTGAATCCAACCTGATTAGGTAGAATGGTATTTGTTAAACCCTTATTCTGGGGATGTGCCAGGCAGTGTACTAAGCACTGGGGTAGATACAAGCTAATCAGGTTGGACACAGTCCCTGTCCCACGTGGAGCTCACAGTCTTTGAGCCTCAGTTACCTCATCTGTAAAATGGGGATTAAGATTCAAATGGGTATTTTATAGATGAGGTAACTGAGGCTCAGAGAAGGAAGTGACTTGACCAGGGTCCCACAGCAGGAAAGTGGTGGAGCTGGGATTAGAACACATATCCTTCTGACTCCCAGGCTCTTGCTCTATCCACTAGGCTCCACTGCTTATCTTCCTTAACACTTAGTACAGTGCCTGGCAAATAGTAAGTGCTTTTAGACTGTGAGCCCACTGTTGGGTAGGGACTGTCTCTATATGTTGCCAACTTGTACTTCCCAAGTGCTTAGTACAGTGCTCTGCACACAGTAAGCGCTCAATAAATACGATTGATTGATTGATTGATTAACAAATACCATTGAAATAAAGTATAGATTTCAGAAGCAAACATTTGTTTCACCAGCAAAGGATCTCCAAGAATAACATTTGTTTCCTACACTGCAATAAAACCAACATGTGTTTTCAGAGTAGCTGAGACAGCCAGAAGTTTTTGCAAACATTCCTACAGTCCAGCCATGGCTCAGACCCCTCTGGATTTAGAAAAGACTTATGTGTACTGGAAAAATGTTCGTGCATAATACACAAGGCTAACATAGAGTTTCAAATATTACAAAAGGCTGAATTTTTCCTCTGATCTATCCTATTTAATGTGTGCTCTGTAGTAAGAGTTTGGAATGGAATTAGTAGACATAAGTCTTCAAGGGTTTTACAATGTAGCTGGGGAGACCGAAACTAAATAAATTGCTGGTAGGGTTTAGCAGTATTAATAGTAATAATAATAATTGTGGTATTTGTTATGTATACATACATATTTATTATTCTATTTATTTTATTAATGGTGTGTATATATCTATAATTCTATTTATCTATTTTGATGCTATTGATGCCTGTCTACTTGTTTTGCTTTGTTGTCTGTCTCCCCCCTTCTAGACTGTGAGCCCGTTGTTGGGTAGGGATTGTCTCTATCTGTTAGGGATTGTTTCTATCTGTTGCCGAATTGTACTTTCCAAGTGCTTAGTACAGTCCTCTGCGCACAGTAAGCGCTCAATAAATACGATTGAATTGAATGAATGAACGAATTTGTTAAGCTCTTACTTTGTGCCAAGCACTGTACTTAGAGCTGGGGTAGATACAAGTCAATCAGTCCAGTCTCAATACCCATTTTACAGATGAGGGAACTGAAGCACAGAGTAGTGAAGTGACTTGCTGAAGGTCACAGAGCAGATAAGTGGTGGAGCTGGGATTGGAACCCAGTTCCGTCTGATTCCCAGACCCGTGATCGATCCACTAGGCCATGCTGCTTCTTGTACCCAAATGCACTGGGGCTGGGTGAGTACCCAAATGCTTAAAGGATGTAGAAATGCTGAAATGGATGTTGGAGGAGTGGGGTGAGGATATAGGGTGGGGAGATGAGAGCTTAATCAAGGAGGGCTTTCTGGAGGAGGTGTGATTTCAGAAGGGCCTTGAAGATGGGGAGAATGGGTAGTATAGAGGTCTGCCAGATGTGAAGAAGGGAGAGAGCAAGACATAGGGGGAAAGAGGGATGAGAATGAGGCAGTGAATAGGTTGGCTTGAAGGGTGCAGAGCATAGGGCTGGGTTGAAGTGGTAAAGGCCAAGGATCCATGTGGAGGGGGGAAAGGGTAGAGAACAGATTAAGTACCTTAAAGGCAATGGATAGGAGCTTCTGTTTAAAGTGGAGAAGGTGAGCAATCACTGGAGGCTTTTAAGGAGTGGGGAGACCAGCACAGAACAATGTTTTAGAAAAATGATCCAGGTGGCAGAGTGAAACACGGACTAGAAGCAGGGAGGCCCACAAAGAGGCTGATGTAGTAGATGAGGCGGGATATGAGAAGGGCTTGTATGGATGGACGGAGAGGGAGATTCTAATAATAATAATAATAATTGTGGTATTTGTTAAATGCTTTACTATGTATGAGCCAAACACTGTTCTAAGCACTGGGGTAGATATAAGGTAATCAGGTTGGACACAGGGACTGTGTCCATTCATTCATTCAATCATATTTATTGGGCACTTACTGTGTGCAGAGCACTGTACTAAGTGCTTGGAAAGTACAATTCATCACTAAAGAGAGACAATCCTGGCCCACACTGAGCTTACAGTCTGAACCCTCATTTTACAGATGAGGAAACTGAGGCAAAGAGAAGTGAAGGGATTTGTCCAAGGTCACACAGAAGACGTGGCAGAGCCGCGATTAGAACCCACCTCCTCTGACTCCCAGGGTGTGCTCTTTTCTCTAGGCCATGCTGCTCTGCAAGATGAAGCATGTCCAATAGATGGAATTCATTCCTCTAGACTGTAAGCTCATTGTGGGCAGGGAACGTGTCCACCAACTCTGTTACAGTGTTCTCTCCCAAGCACTTAGTACAATGCTCTGAACACAGTAAGTGCTCAATAAATACACTGGATAGATTGATTAATTCCTACAGAGAGTTATGCAGCGTATAAACATAAGTACGTTCCAAGGATATTTGGCCTGGGTCCTTGGGTGAGCAGTCCAGACTGGGTCACTGGAGGGAAAGTCAGGGCTGGAGAGGGGAAAGGTAGAGGAATTGGCTGGTTTGTTAGAATGTAAGCTCCTTAAGGACAGTTGTAGTGTTGCATCATACTCTCCTAAGTGCTTACTACAGTTCGTTGCTCACAGTAAGCACTCAGTAAATACCATTAACTAATTGACAGATTGATTGATAAGGAAGGGGTCCAGGAGGGCAGCAAGCATATTGTGCCACTAAGCATCCTGGTGCAACTGTGAAGAAAAATTCTAGTAGTGGCATTTCCTATGATAATAATAATTCAGTCAGCTCTCCCCCTCTTACCTCAGTTCACTACTCTTCTATTACAGCCCAGACCACACACATCACTCCTGTAGCGCTAGCTTACTCACTGGGCTCTGATCTTGCCTATCTCGCTGTTACCCTTTGCCCACATCCTCCCTCTGGCCTGGAATTCCCTCCCTCCCCTTCCGGATATGTCAGACCACCACTCTTCCCCCTTCAAAGCATTATTAAGGTTGTCTCCTCCAAAAGGCCTTCTCCGATTAAACCCTCTTTTCCCCAGCTCCCTCTCCCTTCTGCGTCATCTATGCACTTGGATCTGTGAACTGTCGGCATTTGATATTTGCCTCACCCTCAACCCCACAGTACTCATGTACATACCTATAAATTATACATTATAAATTACTTATTAATATTATTGTCTCACCCCTAGACTGTCAGCAGCTTATGGAAAGCAGGATAGTGCATGTGCCAAGGAGTCAGAAGGTCATGGGTTCTAATTCCGACTTTGCTGCTTGTCTTCTGAGTGACGTTGGGGAAGTCACTTAACTTCTCTATGCCTGTTACTTCATCTGTAAAATGGGGATTGAGACTGTGAGTCCCACGTCAGACAGGGACTTTGTCCAACTCAATTTACTTGTATCCACCCAGTGCTTAATACAGTGCCTGGCACATAGTAAGTGCTTAACAAATACTAGAATTATTATTATTAAGCACATTGTTGGGCAGAGAACCTGTCTACCACCTCTATAGTATTTTTCTTTCCCAAGCGATCAATACAGTACTCTGCACCCAGTAAGTCCTCAATAAATATCATTGATGATGATGATGATGATAAGTAGGATTTAATCCGCATTTTACATCTGAGAAAACTGAGGCACAGAAAAGTTAAGTGACTTGTCCAAGGTTACTCAGCAGACAAGTGGCGGAGCCAGGTTTAGAACCCGGGTCCTCTAATTCCCAGGCCTGGGCTCTTTCCACTGGGCTACACTGTCCTTATATGTTCCTAAATTTTTCTGGAGAACTGTTATTTTTGTATATTGAAATTTGATTTTGTGAAGATGAAGCAGAGTCTTTTCCTGTCCTCAGGAAGATGGCAAATATATATTTAGAAAAGTACAAGTGCCCAGAGAGTTTAAAAGCAGAAATCATAGGGAACTAGTCAATCAATCTAAATATACAGTGCTCCTGCATGGAAAAGTTCTTGGTAAATCTTTCCCATTCATGGAGGGTTCTCTAAACCCTTAGCTGAATCATCTTCTTCCCGACATGAGTCTGCAGGAATCAGAATGGGGAAGAAGAGAAGAGTGCATTCGACCATTAACTCTCTTTTGCCTTTTGGAAGATTTGGAAGAAAGACTGCAGTCCAAGCTATACCGAAATGGAAACCTGCTTTTACTTTCTTGGGTAGGAACAAAATATTCCCTCAGCTTTTTCAGAAAAAAAAATCATACGGAGGTTTTCAGCATTCTCAGTTCTGGGTTAACATCTTAAGATAGACTCTAGCAACACCAAAAAGTGTAGATGCGACTAAGTGAAAGATACATTTTTTTTATGAGTCCCAACTCTTTAGATTTTCATAAAAAGCTATCATGGCTGTATCCGGTTAATTACCATTTATTGGCAAACTAATGACTGTTTCTCCTATCATCAGAGCTTCCACAGTACAAATTGCACTGTTTGAGGTTGAAACAGTCTGGATTTTTGTGGCAGTGAAAGGGTAAATTCTGCAGCGATTGCACAGGCCTCTCCCCTGGAAAATACTTCATTTCATCACTCCAGAAAGGGAGGGGGGGGGAAAAAAATCAATTGACTACCATATTTCCTTTACAGTGATTGCCTTCAGAAGACACCTGCCATGGTGTTAACATTTTTGTTAGAGGGGTGAAAAAAAGGCATGAAAGAAGTGTGACTTTGGTTTCTTCAGCAATTAGAAAACATAGGCTCAAGGTAGTTTTCATTCCTTTATTTAGTATTCATTGAGCATTTACTATGTGCAGAGCACTGACAGCACGTACTAAGCACTTGGGAGAGTACAATACAGTAGAGTTGGTAGACACATTCCCTGCCAGCTATGAGTTTACAGTCTTTTAAAGAATAGTTCTTTTTTTATGGTATTTGTTGAGCACTTACTATGTGCCAGGCACTGTTCTAAGCGCTGGAGTGGATACAAGGTAATCAGGTTGGACACAGTCCCTGTCCCTCATGGGGCTCACATTCGTAATCCCCATTTTATAGGTGAGGTAATTGAGGCACAGAGAAGTGAAGTAACTTGCCGTAGGTCACAGAGCAGACAAGTGGGCAGAGCTGGGATTAGAACCCAGGTCCTTCAAACTCTCCAGCCCGTGCTCTATCCACTAGGACACGGTTGTTTGTGATATTCCGTTGGCCCTGAAAGTCAAAAATCAGTTTTCTTTCCAAGTTTTCCTGCACTGTGTATTTGCATAAATTATAATATATTTATATTGATTTGTTGGCTTACAGTGAATATTGGACTTTAACATTTAATCTCAAGAAAACAGAATATAAAAGCCAAATTCTGAGATCTAAGCTTTCTTAACAGACCTACTGAAAATAAAATCAAATTTTGGGGCCTACCAATCTTTACAGGTACAGTATTTTCAAGTCAAAGGATTCATGAGACTATTACAAATCCATTCTAACTTCTTTTTCACACTCTGTTGCCCTTTCATTTCCCATCTGAAGATCTTGAAATGGGTTCTCAGAAAATGCATGCATAATTATATGTGAAAATCAGATTTGTTTTAGGTCAAACAACTTGCTTTTAACGAACAAATGCACTTTTAAAAATTACCTTGAGTTGTATAGTACTTTCATTTTTCCAAAATCTTTGACCTCAATTTTCTCACTGTATCCGCACCTCATATGTTGCCAATTTGTACTTCCCAAGTGCTTAGTACAGTGCTCTGCACACAGTAAGCACTCAATAAATACGATTGAATGAATGAATGAATGAATATTCCTGTGAGGAAAGGAGAAGCAGGTTTGCTATTATTCCCATAACAGTATAATAGTATTTAGCAGAGCTGGTAGACACATTCTCTGACCACAGTGAGTTTACAGACTAGAGGTTAATATATGATGATGATGATATTTGTTAAGCGCTTACTATGTGCCAAGCACTGTTCTAAGCACTGAAGGGAATACAAGGTAATCAGGTTGTCCCATGTGGGGCTCACAGTCCTAATCCCCATTTTACAGATGAGGGAACTGAGGCACAGAGAAGTTAAGTGACTTGCCCAAAGTCACACAGCTGACAAATGGCAGAGCCGGGATTAGAACCCATGACCTCTGACTCCAAAGCCCAGGCTCTTTCCGCTGAGCCACGCTGCTTCTCTATCAAATATGCCAATCAATCAGTGGTGTTTATTGAGCTCTTTCTGTGCGCCGAGCACTGTACTAGATGCATGGGAGAGTACAATCCAATAGATTCGTTAGATAATAATAATAATAACAATAATGATGGTATTTGTTAATCGCTTACTATGTGTCAAGCACTGTTCTAAGTGCTGGGGTAGATACGAGCTAATCAGGTTGGACACAATCCATGTCCCACATGGGGCTCACAGCCTTAATCCCCATTTTACAGATGAGGTAACTGAGGCAAAGAGATGTTAAGTGAGTTACCCAAGGTCATGCAGCCCAGGTCCTTCTGCTCCCAGGCCTGCGTTTCTTAGGCCATGCTGCTACGTTCCCTGCTCACAAAGAGCTGTGCTATTTCCCACCAGGCCACCTCCCCATCCACTATGAAACAGACATGTGCTTTTAAGAATCCGGTCAAGTGGTATAATCACCCGTTTTAGAAACTAGTTTCCAAATGGAACTTCGGGGAATTTTGGTGCCATACACTCCCGGCTATGATTGAATTTAGAGCTTTCTCAGCTCTGGAATTAATTAGCTGTTTTGGCATGTGATTATTCCATTTCAAAACTGTCCCCTGGCTCTGGGGGGGCCTCCTTCCTAGAGAAGGGGCTAACCTGCTGGCTCTGAGCGGCCGGGGACTTGGGTGATGTGGTTTGGTCCGGTTCTGACCAGTTTACAACTATTTAGGTGACACGTATTTCTCCTCAGGACCATAACTCATCTCACTCATCAGTCCTTGAGTCTCCGGGCTCCTTCACTCAAACAAAAAAGGATGAAATGTCTCTTTAAGTAACACAGTTTATTGGAACAAACTCCTCCTTTTCCAGATCATCTGCAAAATAATTGATTCAGGGTCTGAGAGTGTGTGGCGCTCAGTTGGATGATACAGAAATCAAAAACCAAACGGACACGGTCCCTGCCCTCCTGGACCTTCGCCAGAGGTGTTTGACCCTTGGGAGAACTGGGATCATTTGTGCTCGGTGTTCAGGGCGGTCTTGAGAATCCGGATAAAGAGTCTATAAACAGATTTCTGTTTGCTTAGGCAACCAGAAACTTAGTTGTTGGTTAAATTTGTGTTCTGTAAATTCAGTGATCTTCCTGAAATCTGTTGGTATGCTACACTGGGGCCTGCTGATTTCTGTTTGTGACAAAAATTGTTTTTTGAGGGGGAAGTATCTTCAACTATCGACTCTATTTACCAACTCTGTTATATTGTACTCTTCCAAGTGCTTAGTACAGTCTTCTCCAAACAGGGAGCCTACGATAAGTACGTTTGATTGATTTTTCAGTTATTATTTATGTTACTTTTCAGGATGAAATATGCTCTTGCTCTGGATCACAGCACCTGTATATATGTATATATGGTTGTACATATTTATTACTCTATTTATTTATTCATTTATTTATTTTACTTGTACATTTCTATCCTACTTATTTTATTTTGTTGGTATGTTTGGTTCTGTTCTCTGTCTCCCCCTTTTAGACTGTGAGCCCACTGTTGGGTAGGGACTGTCTCTATGTGATGCCAATTTGTACTTCCCAAGCGCTTAGTACAGTGCTCTGCACATAGTAAGCGCTCAATAAATACGATTGATTGATTGATTGATTGATTGATAGCGACTGGAATAATAATAACAACAACAATAATAATAATAATAATATTTATTAAGCACGTACTTATGCATATGTTAAACATTCACTTTGATACTCTACCCAATCCCACAATACTTACGGTAAATACTCTTGTACTCAATTTCTCCCATCTCTAATCTATTTTAATATCTAACTCCCACTGTGGACCATGAGCTCTTCATGGTCAGGAATCGCATCTGCCAACTCGGTTGTATTGGACTGTCCCAAATGCTTAGTACAGTGCTCAGCACATATGCATACCATTGATTGATTGATTAGACTGTGAACCCACTGTTGGGTAGGGACTGTCTCCATATGTTACCAATTTGTACTATCCAAGCGCTTAGTACGGTGCTCTGTACATAGTAAGTGCTCAATAAATACGATTGATGATGATGATGATGATTAATTAATGTGCCAAGCACTCTACTAAGTGTTGGGATAGATACAAGTTAATTAAGTCAGACTTAGCCCCTGTCCCACATAGGGCTTACAGTCTAAGGGGGAGGGAGAACAGCTATTTCATTCCTATTTTACGGATGAGGTAACTGAGGCACGGAGAAGTAAAGAGACTTGTCCAAGATCACGCAGGAGGCAAGTAGATTGGAACCCAGTGCCTCTGACACTCAGGTCCGTGCACTTTCCACTAGGACACAGAGTGGGTGGGGACTGTGTCTATTATATTGTAATAATAATAATAATAATAATAATAATAATAATGGTATTTGTTAAGCGCTTACTATGTGCAAAGCAGTGTTCTAAGCGCAGGGGAGGTTACAAGGTGATCAGGTTGTCCCACGGGGGGCTCACAGTCTTAATCCCCATTTTACAGGTGAGGGAACTGAGGCCCAGAGAAGTGAAGTGACTTGCCCAAAGTCACACAGCTGACAATTGGCGGAGCCGGGGTTTGAACCCATGACCTCTGACTCCAAAGCCTGGGCTCTTTCCACTGAGTCACACTTGTGCTCTTGTACTCTCCCAAGCATTTAGTATTCATTCATTCATTCATTCAGTCGTGTGCAGAGCACTGTACTAAGTGCTTGGGAAGTACAAGTTGGCAACACATAGAGACGGTCCCTACCCAACAGTGGGCTCGGCACACAATAAGCGCTCAATAAATACCGTTGACTGACTAACTGACTGACTGACTACTACATGGGTAGGAAAGCTGAGGCCTGGCCCAGCCTGGTCCAAACTCTTCTCATGCTTGATCCAGTTCCAACTGTAGCGTGGCAGCCTGCTGAACACCAAGTCAGCCCATCTGGACGGGAAATGACAACATTTCCAGGGACACTGAGATTCTCAGGAAAGAGGCTGAGGAGGGGGCTGGATGCCCTCCCACATAATCAAGTCTCCACCCCCTCCTTCCATACATTTCCAATCCAGGCCAACCCCAACCAAACACATGATAACAGCAACAACTGTAGTATTTGTGAAGCACTTACCAAGTGCCAGGCACTAAACTAAGCGCTGAGGCAAATCGGGTTGGGCACAGTCCCTGTCCCAGGTGGGGCTCACAGTCTCAATTCCCATTTTACAGATGAGGTAACTGAGGCCCAGAGAAGTGAAGTGACTTCCAAGGTCAAGCAGCGTGGCCTGGAGGATAGACCACAGGCCTGGGAGTCAGAAGGACCTGGGTTCTAATCCCGGCCCTGCCACTTGTCTGCTGTGGGACCGTGGGCAAGTCACTTCACTTCTCTGGGCCTTAGTTCCCTCATCTGTCAAATGGGAGCTAAGATTGTGAGACCCATGAGGGACAGAGACATAGTAAGCGCCTAGACTGTGAGCCCACTGTTGGGTAGGGACTGTCTCTATATGTTGCCAACTTGTACTTCCCAAGTGCTTAGTACAGTGCTCTGCACACAGTAAGCGCTCAATAAATATGATTGATTGATAACAATCAAGTCCTGTATATATGTATATATGTTTGTACATATTACTATATTTATTTATTTATTTTACTTGTACATATCTATTCTATTTATTTTATTTTGTTAGTATGTTTGGTTTTGTTCTCTGTCTCCCCCTTTTAGACTGTGAGCCCACTGTTGGGTAGGGACTGTCTCTATATGCTGCCAATTTGTACTTCCCAAGCGCTTAGTACAGTGCTCTGCACATAGTAAGCGCTCAATAAATATGATTGATGATGATGATGATGATGATAACAACGAAAAAAGGAGGTTAAGGTGGGCCAAGAGGCGTGGCCTGATGTGATTGAGTTTGACTTAAAGCGCTTAGTGCACACCCTAACCACTCAGTAAATATGATTGATTGATTGATTAATTGATTGATTGATTTGGGGTGGCCTAACCAACCCGAGGAGCTTGGATCCCCCATGACCTGAAGGATTTCTTGAGATCATCCAGGATCCCATTTCCCCTTTTGTATTTTTCCATGCGTGAGATGCCCTTCATCATCAGATTGGGAACTTAATGTAAGCAGTTGTGTCTAATTTTATGTTTCCTAGAGTCACTGCCTATCAGAGGACTTTATAGCATAACTGCTAATTACCAGAGGATTGAGAATGCTAATCAAGTGCAAAGTCAAGTGCTAACAAACCCAGCAAAACCCTAACCCAAAGGATGAAGAAGATCAAAAGGTATTTATGGGGTTTATTAAAGGTTAACTAAGGGCTAAGCTCTGTGCTGAGCACGAGTTAATCAAAATCAGATCTATTCCACAGTCGAAGAGGTTCCAAGAGTGGGTATCTTGTTCCCATTTTACAGGTAAGGAGGATGAGGCACAGAGTGATTAAGTGATTTCCAGCAAGCACACAGAGGGTCAGGAACAGAGGTGGCATTACACCTGATTTCCTGACTCTGAATCTCATGCTATCTCATTGTTAAAGACCGCTTGGAAGTTCCTGAAGACCCCTAGCACACTGAAAGCCTGCTAAATCTTCCACATGTTCTAGGCTAAAGGCCTAGAATATTACTAATACTCAACAAATTTAAACAACTAAATGGACGCAATAAAAATAGTAATTGTGGTATTTGTTAAGTGCGTACTATGTGCCAGGCATGTACTGAGTACAGGGGTGGATACAAGCAAATCAGGTTGGACACAGTCCCTGACCCACATCATAGTCTTAAACCCCATTTTACAGACTCATTCATTCATTCATATTTATTGAGTGCTTACTGTGTGCAAAGCACTGTACTAAGCACTTGGGAAATACAAGTCAGCAACATATAGAGACGGTCCCTACCCAACAACGGGCTCACAGTCTAGAAGGGGGAAGACAGACAACAAAACATGTAGACAGGTGTCAAAATCGTCAGAACAAATGGAATTAAAGCTATATGCACATCATTGAGAAGCAGCGTGGCTCAGTGGAAAAGAGCCCGGGCTTTGGAGTCAGAGGTCATGGGTTCAAGTCCCGGCTCCTCCACTTGTCAGCTGGGTGACTTTGGGTAAGTGACTTCACTTCTCTGGGCCTCAGTTACCTCATCTGTAAAATGGGGTTTAAGACTGTGAGCCCCCCATGGGCCAACCTGATTACCTTGTAACCTCCCCAGCACTTAGAACAGTGCTTTGCACATAGTAAGCCTTAACAAATGCCATTATTATTATTATTATTATTATTATTGTTATCATTAACAAAATAAATGAGGTGACTGCAACACAGAGAAGCAAAGTGACTTGCCCAAGGTCACACAGTGGACGAGTGGCAGAGGTGGGATTAGAACCCAGGTCCTTCTGATTCCCAGGCCCTTGTTCTATCCATTAGACCATGCTGTTTCTCTTAAACAGCTAAATAATAATAATAATAATAATAATAATAATAATAATAATAACAATAATAATAATAATAATGGCATTTATTAAGCACTTACTATGTGCAAAGCACTGTTCTAAGCGTTGGGGAGGTTACAAGGTGATCAGGTTGTCCCACGGGGGGCTCAGTCCTAACCCCCATTTTACAGATGAGGTAACTGAGGCCCAGAGAAGTTAAGTGACTTGCCCAAAGTCACACAGCGAACAATTGGCAGAGCCGGGATTTGAACCCATGAACTCTGACTCCAAAGCCCGTTTTCTTTCCAGTGAGCCACGCTGCTTCTCATATAATAATAATGTTGGCATTTATTACGCGCTTACTATGTGCAAAGCACTGTTCTAAGCTCTGGGGAAGTTACAGGGTGATCAGGTTGTCCCACAGGGGGTTCACAGTCTTAATCCCCATTTTACAGATGAGGTAACTGAGGCACAGAGAAGTGAAGTGACTTGCCCAAAGTCACACAGCTGACAGTTGGTGGAGCCGGGACTTGAACCCATGACCTCTGACTCCAAAGCCTGGGCTCTTTCCACTGAGCCACACTTCCGGCTCTAAAGAGCTCTGTCCCTTGTGTTCGGAACTTAGTACAGTGCTCTGCACACAGGAAGTGCTCAACAAATACGATTGAATGAATGAAAGCTGGTTCAGAGGGAAAGAAAGGGAAGAAGGAGGAGGGGGAGAGGGGCATCTTCCTGAAACTGGTATGTCCGGTCATCTTACACTGGAGGTATCCGTTGCTGTTTCCGAATCCGCCTTCTGGTCACCGGATCTTCCCTCTGCTAAAGAAGCACACCCATCTCTCCTGAAGACCGCTTGCCAGGCGGGGCCTGTCTGCCCCAGTTGACTGCCCGCTGCGATGCCAACCTCTTGCCCACGTCCTCCATCTGGGTTGGAAATCCTTCCCCCTTATTGAGCGACAGACCACCACTCTTCCCACCTTCCAAACCCTCCTAAAATCACATCTCCTCCGAGGGGCCTTCCCCCCTCTAGACGGGACACTTGTTGTGGGCAGGGAATGTGCCTGTTTATTGGTATAGTACAGTGCTCTGCACACGGTAAGCACTCAATAAATACGATTGAATGAATGAATTCCCTAAATCCTCAGTGTTGCCTAGGCATTTGGATCTGTACCTCTTAAGCACTTTTTTACGGTATTTGTTAAACACTTGCCAGGCACTGTACTAAGCACTGGGGCAGATACATGTGGAGTGTAGTGAATAGATCATAGGCCTAGGAGTCAGAAGGTTATGGGTTCTAGTACCAGCTACGCCGCTTGTCTGCTGTGTGACCTTGGGCAAGTCAACTTCACTTCTCTGGGCCCCAGTTCCCTCATCTGGAAAATGAGGATTAAAACTGTGAGCACCATGTGGGACAAGGACTGCCCAACCCCATTTGCTTGTATCCACCCCAGCGCTTAGTACAGTGTTTGGCACATAGTAAACACTTAACAAATACCTTTATTATTATCATTACAAGCTTATCAGGTTGGATGCAGTCCACGCATCACATGGGGCTCACATTCTTAATCCTCATTTTACAGATGCAGTAACTGAGGAACAGTTGAAGCATTGCTTCTTTCTCCTCCACCTCTCTGTAAAGAGATTTATGTCTGTGAGTCTCCCTGTTAGATTGTAAACTACTTGAGGGGAAGGACCGTGTCTCTTACCAAGTTGTACTCTCCCAGTATTGTGCTCAGCACACAGTAGTCACTCAATAAATACCATTGATCGATTAGTTAAAATTCTGGTTCCAACTAAGTGCCTGCACGTGGAATCCCCGGATCTCAGCTGTCCCATAGCTGAAATTCAGCTTTTTCATGCATTTCCCTCCGTTTTCGATGGGCTGAAATACCCCCACAGAAGCTCCTGCCCCGTGTGTCTTGTTGACTTTTGCTTCTACTTAATAATGGCATTTATTAAGCACTTACTATGTGCAAAGCACTGTTCTACTTGGCAGGGTTAGAACCCCCAAGATGCAGCAAATCCCTCCCTTAGATGCAAACAGCTCTGCCAGAGAAGCAGTGTGGTCTAGTGGAAAGACTACAGGTCTGGAGGTCAGAGGACCTAGGTTCTAATCCCGGCTCCAGCACTTGTCTGCTGTGTGACCTTGGACAAGTCACTTGACTTCTCTGTGCCTCAGTTGCCTCATCTGTAAAATGAGGATGCAATTCCTGTTCTCCCTCCTATTCATTTATTCATTCATTAAATCTTATTTATTGAGCACTTACTGTGTACTGTGTGCTTACTGTACTAAGCACTTGGGAAGTACAATTCAGCAACAGAGACAATCCTTGCCCACAACGGGCTCAAAGTCTAGAAGGGGGGAGATAGACATCAAAACAAGTAAACAGGCATCAGTAGCATCATTATAAATAAATAGAATTATAGATATATACACTCCTACTTAGATTATGAGCACTGGGTGGGACAGGGATTATGTCTGACCTGATCATCCTGTATCAGGGTTCTAATAATTGTGGTATTTGTTAATTCATTTATTCAGTCATATTTATTGAGCGCTTACTGTGTGCAGAGCACTGTACTAAGCACTTGGGAAGTACAAATCGGCAACATATAGAGACGGTCCCTACCCAACAACGGGCTCACAGTCTCACTTACTATGTGCCAAGCACTGTTCCAAGCACCAGGGTAGCTACAAATTAATCAGGTTGGACACGGTCCCTGTCCCACTTGGGACTCACAGTCTTATCCCCATTTTACAGATGAGGTGACTGGGGCCCAGAGAAGTGAAGTGACTTGCCCAAGGTCACTCAGCAGAGAAGCGGTGGAGCCGGGATTAGAACCCAACTCCCAGGTCTGTGCTCAATCCACACTAAGCCATCCCACCTTTCTGCTGCTTCGCCGTATCCAAGGGCTCAGAGCTGACCAAACAGTCTGTTAACCAGCACGCTGCTCGGGGTCATTGGCGATGCTTCTGAGTTGGCCCTTCTTTTTCTGCCAAGTTTGAGACGTTTCAATGGCATAATTGTCCCCAAATAGTTTCTGTTTGCCAAGGGCCAGCGTTGGGGAGGAGGAGGAGGCTGCGCTGCGGTCAGCTCTGGTCCCACAGCTATACCCGACAGGACGAGAGGTCCAGCTGGACGTGCAGGCGCCGGCCTCGCTTGCTGCCTCCCCAGGGCCGGGTCCGGCTCCATCCTCACCTTCTGCGGCTCATTCCCACCGGACACAGATCAGGATGGGCCATCACAAGGTCAAAAGCGGCTGGGTTGCGCAGGGACGTGGCCTAACCAGGCTCGCCTCTCCCCTTTTTTTTTTATGGTACTTGTTAAGCGCTTAATGTGTGCCGGGCACTGTACTAAGATATAAAATAATCCGGTTGGACACAATCCCTGTCCCACGTGGGGCTCACAGTCTAAATTGGAGGGAGGAGGATTTAATCCCCCTTTTACAGATGTGGTAACTGAGGCACAGAGAAATAAGGTGACTTCCCGAGGTCTCAGAGCAGGCAAGTGGTAGCGCTGGTATTAATAATAATAATAATGATGGCATTTATTAAGGGCTTACTATATGCAAAGCACTGTTCTAAGCGCTGGGGAGGTTACAAGTTGATCAGGTTGTCCCACGGGGGGCTCACAGGCTTAATCCCCATTTTCCAGATGAGGTCACTGAAGCACAGAGAAGTGAAGTACTTCTCAATTTGTACTTCCCAAGCGCTTAGTACAGTGCTCTGCACATAGTAAGCGCTCAATAAATACGATTGATTGATTGATTGAAGTGACTTGCCCAAAGTCGCACAGCTGACAAGTGGCGGAGCCAGGATTTGAACCCATGACCTCGGGCTCTTTCCACTTAGAACCCAAGCCCTCCAACTCCCAGACCTAGCCCTTTCCACTGGGACAAACTGCTTCCCCATGGTGTCCTCTGCCATAACTCCTTCGTTCCAGGGAAAGGGAGAGAGAGAGAGAGAGAGAGATGTAGCCCATACCTACATGATCAAGTTTTGGCAGGGCAGTATTCATTCCTCTCTCTAAGAGCTAAGCTGCCCTTCCTACTGGACCTTGCCCACCAGATAAACTCACTGTGGGCAGGGAACGTTTCAGCCAACTCCGTTGTATTGTTCTCTTCCAAGCGCTTAGTACAGTGCTCACTAAATACCATTGAGTGATAAATGAGTTTGTCCTCCAATGGGTGCCTCCAGAAACCCACCAACTCTTCAGTTGTTGTTTTTTTAAATGGTATTTAGTAAGCACTTACTATCTTCCAGGGTTTTTAGTAAGTGCTTACTATGTTTCAGGGCATTTAGTAAGCACTTACTTGGCTCAGTGGAAAGAGCATGGGCTTTGGAGTCAGAGGTCATGGGTTCAAATCCTGGCTCCGCCAACTGTCAGCCGTGTGACTTTGGGCAAGTCACTTAACTTCTCTGTGCCCCAGTTACCTCATCTGTAAAAGGAGTTTTAAAACTGTGAGCCCCCCGTGAGACAACCTGATCACCTTGTAACCTCCCCAGCGCTTACAACAGTGCTTTGCACACAGTAAGCGCTTAATAAATACCATTGTTATTATTATTACTTACTATGTGCCAGGCACTGTTGGGCAAGTCACTTAACTTCTCTGTGCCTCAGTTGCCTCATCTGTAAAATGGGACAACCTGAGCGCTTTGTAACCTCCCCATTGCTTAGAACAGTGCTTTGCACATAGTAAGAGCTTAATAAATGCCATTATTATTATTATTATTACTAAGCGCTGGGGTAGATACAAGCTAATCAGGTTGCAGTGCCCTGCATAGGGCTCACACTCTCAATCCCCATTTTATGATGAGGTACCTGAGGCACAGAGAAGTTGTGCCTTTTTTGTGGTATTTGTAAAGTGCGTACTATGTGCTGGGCACTATACTAAGCACTGGGGTAAATACAAACTAATCAGGTTGGACACAATCCATGTCCGTCATTCAGTTCTACTTTTTCCTCCCCTTGAAGCTCTAGGTCTTTACCTTTATGTATCACTGGGGCCGGATCTTTCTTTCTCCTTCCTCTTTGTCCCAGCTAAGCCTTTCCAATCAGAAATCCCCTGCCTACTTCCTTATTACACTGCAGACTCTGATGACTTCTAGCCATTAGCCCTGGGGCCACTTCATGAATTTATGGGGAAAGGAGGGTATCTCTTAGAAGCTCCTAGACCCTCTTATGGGACTCCCTGAGTGAGACAACAGTTTTCTTCTTAATTAAACCCACCTGCCCTCCGGACCTATCATTCATTCCTGCATTCCCTGCTTTAGCTTCAGGGTAACTCCCACTCTGTTATATTGTATTTTTACAGATGCTTAGTCCAGTGCTTTGCACACAGTAGGACCTCAATAAATATCGCTGATTGATTGATTGAACTCCCTAAACGGCATGGGAGAGGCAGAAAAGCAGTGTGGTTTAGTGGATAGAGCATGGGCCTGAGGGTCTGAAGGACCTGTGTTCTAGTCCGACACCCTGCCACTTGTCTGTCAAGTAACCTTGGGCAAGTCACTTCAATTCTCTGTGTCTCAGTTACCTCATCTGTAAAATGGGGATGAAGACTTGAGCCCCGTGTGGGGCCGGTACTGTGCCCAATATGATTAGCTTGTATCTACCCCAGTGCTTAGTACAGTGTCTGGCGCATAGTAAGGTCTTAACAAATACCAAAAAAAATGGGGAACTTCAAAGTCAATCCCTTCTTGAAGTGAAAACTTTATTTTTGACTGAACCGGGACAAAAAGCGCAGGGAGGAAATCCTGCATTAGCTGTCTAATGAGTCAGAAACGGTGAGGACCATGAAAACAGAGGTGGTTGGGGAGGCGGATTGTTTCAATCTGCCGTTTGGGTTTCCCTGAGTGAGTGGGGTCGATGGGAATTTTTAGATGGCTCGGTGGGGCAGAAGGAGAGAGAGCTAAAAATGGAGCAAACGTTTTCTATACAGCCCTTTGGAGCTCTGCCTGGAAGCCACCCCCTGGAAACCCTCATGGATCTTTAGTGAATCTCAATCCATTTCTGGCCCATCACAGAGGGGAGGCCTCACTGTCTTCAGATCACTGGGATGTGAGAGACCGCTCCCTGAAAAATCCCTCCCCCAGAACAGAGCCCCTGCCAGATTTCCACTACAGACCCTGTGACGTCCCCGTTCGAGTCTCCCACCCGCTCACCCTCCTTCAGACTTCCGTAACTCACATTCATTCAATCATATTTATTGAGCACTTACTGTGTGCAGAGCACTGTACTAAGCACTTGGGAAGTACAAGTCGGCAACATATAGAGACGGTTCCTACCCAACAATGGGCTCACAGTCTAGAAGACCACAGGCTTCTCCCCTAATAGCTTTTGGGGTTGATGCAATGATACACCATGATGCAATGCTAAGATGAGATGATGGCAGACTGCAGCTGTGCTGGGCAACGCACGAAGCTCAAAACAGAATCACCCAGCACAACCGGCTTGGTTCCAGCTAAAAGCACTGGTGTTGATGGAAAAAAAAATCAGAACAAAAAAAAACAAAACAAAAACACACACAAAAACAAAAAATGCCCACCCAAAACTCATGGCTCTCGAAGCAGTAAGCTGCTACTTTCCCTTCCCCTCAGGCTGTACTGGTTTCCCCACCAATTGAGGCGATCCCACAGATTCATCTCAAAGACTACGCTGGCATCTGGGGTGGGAGAAGAGATAGCATCTCTCTTCACCCTGCCTGAACTCATCCTCCGATTGCTACGAAGTCCCACCTTGCCAACTCTTGGGTTTCTGTGGGCTGATTTCCCCAGGTTGGGTGTTTTTATTACCCTCCCCCCGACTCCATCTTCTGGCCTTGGTTCATTTTACTGTTTATTAACTCCTTTCCCTGGGGAGGGAGGGAGGGAAGGAGGGGGACAGAGGAAATAAAAGGAAATGAAACTCAAATCAGTTATTTTTGCTGCTTAGAAGCAGCTCAGCTGAGCCGTTTGGTCAGGGAGGTCGAAGTAATTGGCCTTTGGAGTAATTTGGTTTTTGAATTCTCTGTGGAAAGTCTGATCTCTTATTATCTTGGAAGACTGAGAGTTTGCTGGGAGTGGGGGAGAGATGTGGACTGCAGGTTTTTACAGGGTTTGTGGGGTCTTTAGTCCATAGGCCTGGTCAAATGACAGGGGGGTGGCTCTGAGGGTGGGATGGGGTGCAGGGAGGAGGTGTAGGAGAAGCAGTCAGAGAGATGGTGCAAGGGAGTTTGCAGAGGGAGAAGCAGACAGGCTGGTGGGAGACCAGCCAGGGGGATCCGACTCAGTTGGCTTCTCCCCAGCTCCCCAGCCAGAGAGGCGCGCTGGCGGCTCCGCAGAGATCCTAGCCAAGGCCTTCTTCTGGATTCCCATAGCTCCGTCTCTTCCCAGCCCCTGCCGCTCTTCAGCGGAACTCTTCTACCTGGTCTTCCCACCAGCCCTCCGGAATCTCCGCAAGGGAAGCCTCCGGGCTGATTCCGACAGATCGAAACCTTCATGTGCCCAGGACTTTCTGATAGCGTGGCTCAGTGGAAAGAACCCGGGCTTTGGAGTCAGAGGCCATGGGTTCGAATCCCACTTCACCACGTCTGCTGTGTGACCTTGGGCAAGTCACTTAAGTCATATGTATATATGTTTGTAGGTATTTATTACTCAATTTATTTTATTTGTACATATTTATTCTATTTATTTTATTTTGTTAATATGTTTTGTTTTGTTCTCTGTCTCCCCCTTCTAGACTGTTGGGTAGGGACTGTCTCTATATGTTGCCAACTTGTACTTCCCAAGCGCTTAGTACAGTGTTCTGCACACAGTAAGTGCTCAATAAATGCAATTGAATGAATGAATGAATGAACTTAACTTCTCGGAGCCTCAAGTTACCTCATCTGTAAAATGGGGATGATGACTGCCCCACGCAGGACAACCTGATCACCTTGTATCCCCCCAGCACTTAGAACAGTGCTTCGCACATAGTAAGTGCTTAACAAATGCCATTATTATTATTATTATAACCAAGAATCATTCTTGCCACAGTAATAGAGCAGGTTATTTCCCTGTTATTTATTAAAAGTTTTAATGTCCAAATGTCGCTCCATGCCCAAAGCCTTTACCAGCTTCTCCTTTCTCCACTTAGCTCTCAGTCTTCTGTTTTTGCCTTTTTATGGCATTTCATTCATTCTTTCAATCATATTTATTGAGCGCTTATCATGTGCAGATCACTGTACTAAGTGTTGGGAAAGAACAGACACATCCCCTGCCCACATCGTTGTTAAGTGCTTACTATGTACCAGACACCTTTCTAAGCACTAAGGTAGATACAAGCTAATCAGGTTGGACACAGTCCCTGTCCCACCTGGGGGTCACAGTCTTAATCCCTTTTACAGATAAGGTAACTGAGGCACAGAGAAGTCAAGTGACTTGCCGAAGGTCATGCAACAGACAAGTGGCAGACCTGGGATTAGAACCATGGTCCTTCTGAATCCCAGGCCTGTGCTCTATCCATTAGGCCATGCTGCTTCCCCTTTGCCAGTTTCCTTGGCCTTGCTCTGTGGAATCAGGCTGGAATAGCTGATTACCCCTACAGATGAGGGGGCTCTAAGCTCAGGTGATGCCCCGACTTCAAATTTGCAGTCAGGCCTGCCAGGACCCGAAAGATTGTTGGTTGGGTGTCCTCGGACCAGAGGAGGAGAGTTGAGGTTTCCTTTAATGGTGTCATTTTTCTGGATTCAGCTGCTTCCTGGTCAGGTGCCAGCAATGGAGAGATTGGAATAGATCATTATTATACCGAGGATGGTCACCAGCTGTTCGCCATCTCCACAGAGGACAGAACAAGAGGAAATGGGCTTCACCCTGGCACCAGCAGCTCACAAAACAAAACAGCTCGTTGGTGGTCTGCCCAGGGTCCCCGCCAGCTAGGGATGGGCTGACTGACCTGCTCCCTGGTAGCCCAGAAATAATAATAATAATAATAATAATAATAATAATAATGATAGCATTTATTAAGTGCTTACTATGTGCAAAGCACTGTTCTAAGCCCTGGGGTGTTACAAGGTGATCAGGTTGTCCCACGGGGGGCTCACAGTCTTCATCCCCATTTTACAGATGAGGGAACTGAGGCCCAGAGAAGTGAAGTGACTTGCCCAAAGTCACACAGCTGACAGTTGGCGGATCTGGGATTTGAACCCATGACCTCTGACTCCAAAGCCCGGGCTCTTTCCACTGAGCCACACTGCTTCACTAAATAGTGCCTAGGGGGTACAGGCAGACAAGTAAGGGCAGAGCCAGGGGGGCCATGTGGTTCAAACTTAATAAAATCTCCCCTGGCCAGCCAATTATAGGGGTGATTCCCCTTTGTGGGTCTGCTGTCCTGTGCCACCCCACCCCATGTGACCTATTCAGCGATTACTGTGTGCCAAGCACTGTTTTAAGCGCTTGGGAGAGTACAATAGAACAATAAACAGACATATTCCCTGCCCACAATGAACTTACAGTCTAGAGGGGGAGACAGACATTAATACAAACAAATAACAAACCTTCTTAACTGCACTTTGCCCGAGCCTCCCATCTCTGATCCCTGGCTCTCGTCTTTTCCCTTGCCCGGATCACCTTCCTCAACCAGCTTCACCAAATATTGCCTTTCTCTCTCTCTTTTTTTTAAATATGATATTTGTTAAGGTCTTACTATGTGCCAGGCACTGTACTAAGCGCTGAGGTAGATACAAGCCAATCGGGTTGGACACAGCCCTTGTCCCACATGAGGGTCACAATTATAATCCCCATTTTGCAGATGAGGTAACTGAGGTACAGAGAAGTGAAGTGACCTGCCCAAGGTCATACAGCAAACTAATGGTGGAACTGGGGCTAGAACCCAGGTTTTTCTTACTCCCAGGCCCGTGTTCTACCCATTAGACCCCACTGCTTCCACTCATTCATTCTATCGTACTTATTGAGCGCTTACTGTGTGCAGAGCACTGTACTAAGCACTTGGGAAGTGCAAGTTGGCAACATATAGAGACAGTCCCTACCCAACAGCGGGCTCACAGTCTAGAAGGGGGAGACAGACAACAAAACAAAACATATTAACAAAATAAAATAAATCCCTTCAAAGCCTCTTAAACCACCTCCTCCAGGAGGCCTGCTCTAATCTTCATTTCCTTAGTCAAGCCATCTCATCTGACACATCAACACCTCTGTGCAAATATGTTACTTACGTATTTATTCCCTTCTATATACTACATGTAACTATTCTCTCATTCTCAGGGTATTATTGTTTATTGTCCCCCACCACAGTAAGTGTTCAATAAATGGAGTTGATGTAGAGGATGATGCCTAGGAAATCTTAATATGCCAGGATTTGAGGACTGTAAGAAATGCTGAGAGAGCAGTCCATTTCTGTCTTCCATTTTAAAGGCGTCTATCTAAAGTGCCGTCCTCCTCCTCATCTCCGTCATAGTCAAAACATCCTCGATAACCTTTTCCAGGTTTTACATTCCCTCTCTGTCAGGAAATTCTTTCTTTTTTTCACCTAAATGTCATATGCTATGGTTTAGGCCTATTGGATTTTATCCAATCTAACCATCTTGTATCAACTTCAGGGTTTAGCACACAGCACTTAATAAACGGTTATTATTATTATTATTATTATTATTATTAATTATATTTACTGAGCACTTACTGTGTGCAAAGCACTCTACTAAAGCACTTGGGAGAGTACAATATAACATCAAATGTATTCCCTGCCCACAGTGAGCTAACAGTCTCATATCCACCCCAGCGCTTAGTAAACAATGCCTGGCACATAGTGAGTGCTTAACAAATACTATCATTATTTTTACTTGGGTTGGGGATGATGTCCAACTTGATTTGCTCATATTATTATTAATCATATTTATTGGGCGCTTACTGTGTGTAAAGCACTGTACTAAGTGCTTTGGAGTGTACAATATAGCATCTAACACATTCCCTGCCCACAACGAGCTCATTTGTATCCACCCCAGTGCTTAGTATAGTGCCTGACACATAGTAAGTGCTTAATACCACAATTATTTTTATTATTTGGGACAGGGACTGGCGTCCAACTCGATTTGCTCGTATCCACCCCAGCACTTAGTTCATACTATTATTAGTAGTAGTATCATTATTCCTTTGTTTTGTCCCCAATGCCTTTCCTGAACCACCTCTCTCTCTGTCTCTCTCTATCTCTCTGTCTCTCTCTTTCTCTCTCTCTCTCTGTCTCTGTCTCTCTCTCTCTTTCTGTTTTATGGCATTTTTTTTAAGCACTTACTATATGCCAGACACTACAAACTAATTGAGTTGGAGAAAGTAAAATATGTTATTTCAGCCATGGGGTTCAGTCTTAATCCCCATTTTATAGATGATGTAACTGAGGCACAGAGAAGTCAAGTGACTTACCCATGGTCGCACAGCAGACAAGTGGCAAAGTCAGAATAGAACCTAGGTCCTTCTGACTACCTCTCCCTAGGATAGTTCCTTTCATGTTTGTGAAAATGTAAAAAGACCCCAAAAATGATTTGGAATAGTGGGCCTAAAGTAGTAAGGGAAGAAGGGATGGATAGGGGTGGTAAGAACCAGCAGTTTCAGTGGGAGTGCAACATAATCTAGCAGAAAGAGCACAGGCCCGGGATTCAGAGGATCTGGGCTCTAATCTCGGCTCTGCCACTGCGAGACCCTCAGCAAGTCATTTCACTTCTCTGTGCCTCAGTTACCTCATCTGGAAAATAGGGATTAAGACTATGAGCTCTATGAGGGGCAGGGACTGTTGTATCTACCCCAGCACTTAGTACAGTGCCTGGCACATAGTAAGAACTTAACAAACACCATTAGAAAAAAGAGCCACAGAGTGGACAGCAGCGAAGCGGAGAGTATGGCAGCATCATAAGTGACCTTGTGGGGCCGGAAGGCTTGGCAGAGAGTTGCAGTATAGAAAGCCAGAACCACCAGCTCCCCATGGTCGGATCTCTGGGTTACTGACACCCTCCTCCCCCTCCCCTCCGTCTTCCTCTCCCTGATCCTGGAGAGGTACACAACCAAGAAAGGACACATTTTCTGCCTACAAGGAGCTCACACTCCAATGGGCGAATGAGAAAAAACTATGAATCGCCACTTTGTTTTGGTCAAAAATGGTTTCACCCAAGTTTGAACATGCTCTAAGGTAGAGGGTGAGAAACACACCACTTAAAGAGATTGCTAGAGAGTTCATACTAAAGGTACCTCTGGCATCCCCACAATCAAAGTTTAGAAACAAGAGCCTCTGCTGTCTCTGCAATGGGTAGAGGAAATGCATTAAATGTTTAAGAATTTTTAAGGAAAAACAAACTTTTTCAAAGGGGATAGGGATTTTTTTTTTCAGATAGAATTTGCAGTAACCTATTCAGAGTTATAAGAAGAAACAAGGGGAAAGTACAAAGGGAACCTGAAAGGTACCATCATTTCCAAGGAAAATGAAATCCTTTTTTCCTCACTGCTTAGCTTAAAAATAAGATTTCTGTCAAAGGAGCTAGAAAATGTTACTTAAAACAATTCTGAACATTTTTGTTTCTTTCTCTTCATGTGCGGGTACGATAACTACAACTTTCTTTGAGTAAACTTTCCTTGAGAAATAGAGTGACCTAGCAGAAAGAACATTGGTCTGGGAGCCAAAGGACCTGAGTTCTAATTTCGGCTTTGCCATCTGTTTGCTGTGTTACCCTGGGCACACCACTTAACCTAAGTGCCTTGGTTACCTCATCTGTAAAATGGGGATTAAGCTTGTGAGTGCTATGTGGGACATGGACTACATCCCAACCTAATAAACTTGCATCTACTCCAGCACATAGTACAGTTCCTGGAACATAGTAAGTACTTAACAAATACCATTAAATATGTATATATGTTTGTACATATTTATTACTCTATTTATTTATTTATTTATTTTACTTGTACATATCTGTTCTATTTATTTTATTTTGTTAGTATGTTTGGTTTTGTTCTCTGTCTCCCCATTTTAGACTGTGAGCCCACTGTTGGGTAGGGACTGTCTCTATGTGTTGCCAACTTGTACTTCCCAAGCGCTTAGTACAGTGCTCTGCACACAGTAAGCGCTCAATAAATACGATTGATGATGATGATGATGATTAAAAAAAAGGAAGAGAATTTTGCAGCTGCAGTGGGAAATGATTCTGTGCAGCACCAATTATCCCTATCATTTTTATCTTGCCAGAAAGCACTATGGAACTGGATACAAACAGTCCTCTACTTAAAATGTTTTGAGTTACAATAATAATCCTAATGATAATACTTTGTTTTTTGATTATTACTTTTATAATAATAATAATAATAATAATGACGGTATTTGTTAAGCACTTACTATGTGCCAAGCACTTTTCTAAACATACTGGCAATCAAAGTTTAGAAACTAGAGCCTCTGTTGTCTCTGAAATGGGTAGAGGAAATGCATTAAATGTTTTAGAATTTTTAAGGAAAAAAGAAACTTTTTCAAAGGGGATAGGGATTTTTTTTTCAGATAGAATTTGCAGTAACCTATTCAGAGTTAAAAGTTACAAAGTAATCATGTTGTCCCACGTGGGGCTCACAGTCTTAATCCCCATTTTACAGATGAGGTAATTGAGGCACAGAGGCATTAAGTGACTTGCCCAAAGTCACACAGCTTTATTTCAACCTCACAATGTCCCTATGAGGAAACTGAGGCCCAGAGAGGTTAAATGACTTGCTCAAGTTCAAACAGCAGTCCAAAAGGAGAGGACTAGAACCCAGGTCTCCTGACTCCTAGACCAATGGTATTTCCACTAGAACACACTACGTCTCTGATATTTGAATGCCATTTGTAATGTTTCTAAATTTTCATGCTGTTTTAGCTGCACAACACATAGGTTTTTACTTCTTGGCCTAGAGGAAAGTGTACTAGACTGGGAGATCTGAGTTCTAGTCCTGAATCCTCTATTGGCTTGCTGTGTGACTTTGAGCATGTCACTTAACCCCTCTGAACTTCAGTTTTCTCATCTATTAAATGGGGATGAAGTACCCGTTCTCCCTCCCTTTCTAGACTGTAAGCTCATCATGGGTCGGGAACGTGTCTTCTAATTCTGTTGAACTGTACTCTGCCAAGCGCTTAGTATAGTGTTCCACACAAAGTAAGTGCTCAATGAATACCATTGATTGATGAGTTATAAGCCTTGTGCGGGACAGGGCCTTTTATCTGGCCTGTTTGTTTTGTCTCTAGCCCAGCATTTATCACAATGCACGGCATATAATAAAATGCTTAATAAATACTATCATTATTACTCTTATTATGGTTCTATTTTCTTTTACTTTCTACAGTACAGTGGTTCATTGGTGTACAAATTGATTATAGTGCTAATGATTTACTCAGTTGTTGGCAGAGAATGTTTCCATTATATTCATTCATTCATTCATTCAATCAATATTCATTCATTCATACAATGTACATGTGCATACTGGCAGCATTTCGTGCTCTAGTGAGAAAAGGGTGTCAGTCGATCGTATTTATTGAGCGCTTACTGTGTGCAGAGCATTATACTAAATGCTTGGGAGAGTACAGTACAACAATAAACAGTGACATTCCCTGCCCAGAACGAGCCTAGGGTGGGGGAGACAGACATCAATACAAATAAATAAAATTACAGATGTGTACGTAAGTGCTTTATGTTGGTTACATTGTACTCTCCCAACCACTTAGTACACTTAGCACACTAGAAGCACCCTATAAATATGATCGACTGACACCCTTTTCTGGAGCCTAGAGTGGGGGAGACAGGCATCAATACAAATAAATAAAATTACAGATGTGTACGTAAGTGCTTTGTGCTGGTTACATTGTACTCTCCCAACTACCTAGTACAGAGCTCTGCACACTGTAAGCGCCCTATAAATGCGATGGACTGACACCCTTTTCTCACTAGAGCATGGAATGCAGCCAGTGTGCACGTGTACATTGTGAAGCATGCACAGAGGTATTTTAGGTGCAGTAATTCATTCGCCGCTGAAGTGAGCCCGGCACAACGCCGAGGTTGACGTTAGCATTATGACCCAGAAGGTGGTTGCCTTGGTAGCTGCAGGGAGCAGCGGGAGGGGGTGTCTCTGTTGCCCGCGCTAGTTAAGATTTCTGCCGGGCCCGTCCACCTCATGGAATGCCCAGATGGTTCTTCAGTCCAGTTCTTTTACCACTGACGGCTTAAGCCCCAACACCCGAAAGCGGAGTGGCCTAGTAGAAAGAGAGTAGAAAGTGGCCCTGGCAGTAGCGGAGCGAGGTTCTTTAAAGAAGCATCATGGTGTTTTGGATAAAACACGGGTTTAGGAATCAGAAAGTCATGGGTTCTAATCCCGGTTCCACCGCTTGTCTGCTGTGTAGCAGCGTGGCTCAGTGGAAAGAGCATAGGCTTTGGAGTCAGAGGTCATTGGTTCAAAACCTGGCTCTGCCACTTGTCAGCTGGGTGACTTTGGGCAAGTCACTTCACTTCTCTGGGCCTCAGTTACCTCATCCGTAAACTGGGGATTAAGACTGTGAGCCCCCCGTGGGACAAGCTGATCACCTTGTAACCTCCCCAGCGCTTAGAACAGTGCTTTGCACATAGTAAGTGCTTAATAAATGCCATCAGTATTGTTATTATTATTCTCTGTGCCTCAGTTACCTCATCTGTAAAATGGGGATTAAGACTGTGAGCCCACCATGGGACAACCTGATCACCTTTTAACCTCCCCAGTGCTTAGAACAGTGCCTTGCACATAGTAAGCACTTAATAAATGCCATCATTATTATTATTATTAACCTTGGGCATGTCACTTAACTTCTCTGTGCCTCAGTTCCCTCATCTGTAAAAAATGGGGATTAAGAGTGTGAACCCAATCTGTGTCCAACCTGATTAATTTGTATCTATCTCAGTGCTTAGAACAGTGCTTGGTACATAGTAAACGCTTAACAAGTACCGTAATTATTATTATTATCATTAATCCCGGCTCCGCCACTTGCTGTGTGACCTAGGGCAAGTCAGTTCACTTCTCTGGGCCTCAGTTACCTCATCTGCAAAATGGGGATTAAGACTGTAAACCTCATGTGGGACAGGGACTGTGTCCAACCTACCGCAGTGCTTAATATAGTACCTGGCATCTAGTAAGTGCTTAACAAATAATGATTTAAAAAACAACAACTAGGACTAGAACCCAGGTCTCCTGATTCCCAGAGCATGGTTCTTTCCCCAGGACTAACAGCAGGGCACTCTCCTAAGTGGTGGGGATGGGTAATAGGGGAAAAAGGCACCATCCCTGGCCCGAAGAAATTTACGATCTGTCAGAAAAGATAGATGTGAAATTATTTACATATCGAAGAAAAAGATGAAAAAGAAATTGGAAAGAAAGATAGGGGACTAAATAAGTGCTTCTTTGGGTGGCTCTGAGTCTATATATGCAGAGATGTAGTTGGGAGAATATGACTTGGGGAGAAGGGAATTTATTGGGGTTAGCTTCATCCAATCATTCAGTCATATTTATTGAGCACTTACTGTGTGCAGAGCATTGTACTAAGCGCTTGGGAAAGTACAATAAAACAGTGAACAGTGACATTCCGGGCCCACAGCAAGTTTACAGTCTAGAGGGGAGGCGGGATTTCCAAAGAGATTTGAAGATGGCCAATGCTGGGGTTGGTGGATTTGAAAGGGGAGGCCCATTCCAGGCGGTGGGAAAGCATAAGCAGTGGGCCAGAGGCAGGAGAGATGAGAATAAGGGAGAGAGAAGTTTGCTTTAGCGGAGTGGGGAGTAGTGGATGAAGAGTGCTGGTAAGTACGAAGATAGCTGGGGGGAAGACTTAAAGGCAATGGCTTTGGCTTTGGCTGGATGAGGAGGAAAATGAGGCTTGGGAGGTTTTTGCGGGGGAGAGAAAGGTGAATAGAATCATCATCATCATCAATCGTATTTATTGAGCGCTTACTATGTGCAGAGCACTGTTCTAAGCGCTTGGGAAGTACAAATTGGCAACATATAGAGACAGTCCCTACCCAACAGTGGGCTCACAGTCTAAAAGGGGGAGACAGAGAACAAAACCAAACATACTAACAAAATAAAATAGAATAGATATGTACAAATAAAATAAATAAATAAATAGAGTAATAAATATGTACAAACATATATACATATATACAGGTGCTGTGGGGAAGGGAAGGAGGTAAGATGGGATGGAGAGGGGGTCGAGGGGGAGAGGAAGGAAGGGGCTCAGTCTGGGAAGGCCTCCTGGAGAAGGTGAGCTCTCAGTAGGGCCTTGAAGGGAGGAAGAGAGCTAGCTTGGCGGATGTTGGGAGGGAGGGCATTCCAGGCCCGGGGGATGACATGGGCCGGGGGTCGATGGCGGGACAGGCGAGAACGAGGTACGGTGAGGAGATTAGCGGCAGAGGAGCGGAGGGTGCGCGGTGGGCTGGAGAAGGAGAGAAGGGAGGTGAGGTAGGAGGGGGCGAGGGGATGGACAGCCTTGAAGCCCAGGGTGAGGAGTTTCTGCCTTATGCACAGATTGATTGGTAGCCACTGGAGATTTTTGAATAGAATGGTATTTTAGGAAGATGATCTGGGCCGTGGTGTGTCTGTAGCACAGGCGGAGGAGGAAAGAAGTTGGAGATGGGGATAATACCCTAAAATAATCGAGACGTCATGGGGGCTTGAGGTGGAGTAGAGGCAATTTAGAGTGGAAAGAGAGGGGCAGATTGAAGATACATTGTGGAGGAAGAATTCCCCCCCCCATCTTACCTCCTTCCCTTCCCCACAGCACCTGTATATATGTATATATGTTTGTACATATTTATTACTCTATTTATTTATTTATTTTACTTGTACACATCTATTCTATTTATTTTATTTTGTAGTATGTTTGGTTTTGTTCTCTGTCTCCCCCTTTTAGACTGTGAGCCCACTGTTGGGTAGGGACTGTCTCTATATGTTGCCAACTTGTACTTCCCAAGCGCGTAGTACAGTGCTTTGCACACAGTAAGCGCTCAATCAATACGATTGATTGATTGATTGAAGAACCAGTGGGAACAGTGCTTAGAACAGTGCTTGGTATGTAGTAAACACTTAGCAAATACCATCATCATCATCATTTAGAGACACAGCGAATGTGTTAGCTAAAAGATAGTGGGTAGTCCAAAGATGACTGACAACAGGCATCATCATCATCAATCGTATTTATTGAGCACTTACTATGTGCAGAGCACTGTACTAAGCGCTTAGTTCCATTTGCTTGTATTGGCTTCCTGTTCACTTGATAAAACAGTCGCTATTTACCGTGGTAAATACTGGAATGATGGGAGAGAGGTGGGAGAAGGAGAGGGGCAAAGAATGCCTTTTGTCTATCATTTCCACAATATAAACAAAGACTAGTCAGTCGTAGTTTTTAGAGTAAATTCCAATTCCACAACTGGACACACCTGAATTGACTCACCTCAGGGATTATATTTCCATGAGGGAGAAGGAAGATGAGCTGGGGGCTGGAGAGGGAGGTACTGAAGATTTGGAACAGTATTAAGAAGAGCTCCCCTGCATATGTTAGATGATAGGTCTGACCCTAGAGGAATTGTTACACTCTGCTTACTAAGTAGGGGAGACCTAGTGGAAAGAATATGTGACTGGAAAGGAGGATTTCTAATCCCGGCTCTGCCCCTGGTTTGCTGTGATTTTTGGTAAATCACTTATTAATAATAATTGCACTTGTTAAATGCTTACTATGTGCTAAGTGCTGCAACTAAGCGCAGGGGTAAATACAAGATAAGCAGGTCGGATGCAGTCCCCCCCTCCACCGACCTGGGACTTTCAATTTCTGGGACTTTCAGGGAAGCAGTTTGGCTCAGTGGAAAGGGCATGGATTTGGGAGTCAGAAGTCATGGGTTCTAATCCTGACTCCGCCACTTGTCAGCTGTGTGACTTTAGACTGTGAGCCCACTGTTGGGTAGGGACTGTCTCTATATGTTGCCAACTTGTACTTCCCAAGCGCTTAGTGCAGTGCTCTGCACACAGTAAGCGCTCAATAAATACGATTGATTGATTAACTTCTCTGTACCTCAGTTCCCTCATCTGTAAAATGGGGATTAAGACTGTAAGCCCCACGTGGGACAACCTGATCACCTTGTATCCTCCCCACCGCTTAGAACAGTGCTTTGCACATAGTAAGTGCTTAACAAATGCCATCATTATTATTCAGTCTTAGAGGAAGGGAGAACAGGTATTGAATCCCCATGAGGAAACTGAGACGCAGATAAATTAAGTGACTTGACCAAGGTCACACGGCAGGCAACCGGAGCCGGATTTAGAACCCCAGACCTCAGTTTCCCAGTCTGGTGCTTTTTCCACTAGGCCACACCGCTTCTCTAAACTCTTAATCAGGAACTGTTCCTGCCCTGCATAGGGCTGTGAGTCTAAAATGGAGAACAGAAATTTTATCTTCATTTTTCAGATGAAGGAGTTGAAGCACCAAGAAGTTAAGTGATTTCCCCAAGGTTTCACAGCAGGCAGTAATGATAAAAATGATAGTATTTGTTAGGCACTGTAGTGGAGAAGCAGCGTGGCTCAGTGGAAAGAGCACGGGCTTTGGAGTCAGAGGTCGTGGGTTCAAATCCTGGTTCCACCACTTGTCAGCTGTGTGACTGGGCAAGTCACTTAACTTCTCTGTGCCTCAGTTCCCTCATCTGTAAAATGGGGATTAAGACTGTGAGCCCCACATGGGACAACCTGATCACCTTGTATCCCCCCAGTGCTTAGAATAGTGCTTTGCACATGGTAAGCACTTAACAAATACTATTATTATTATTCATTCATTCATTCAATCGCATTTATTGAGCGCTTACTGTGTGCAGAGCACTGTACTAAGTGCTTGGGAAGTCCAAGTTGGCAAAATATAGAGACGATCCCTACCCAACAGCGGGCTCACAGTCTAGAAGGGGGAGACAGAGAACAAAACAAAACATATTAACAAACTAAAATAAATAGAATAAATATGTACAAATAAAATAAATGAACTGAGTAACAAATACGTTCAAATATATATATATACAGGTGCTGTGGGGAGGGGAAGGAGGTGAGGCGGGGGGATGGGGAGGGGGAGCTCATTCATTCATTCATTCAATCATATTTATTATTATTATTAAGTGCTAAGGTAGATAGAAGATAGTTAGGTGGGATACAGTCCTTGTCCTACATGGGACTCAAAGTAGCGGGGAGAACAAGTATTTAATCCCCATTTTCCAGATGAAGAAGCTGAGGCACTGAGAAATTAACTGACCACCTACGGTCACATTGCAGGAAAATTCAGGATTAGAACCAAGGTCCTCAGGCTCTTTCCATTAGGCCACGCTGCTTCCCAAGGGACAGAACCGGAACTAAAACTTATTTCTCCTAACTCCCAGTTTTGTGTTGTTTTCACTGGGTCAAGCTGCCTGTAAAATGGGGATGAAATACCTACTGGCCTTTCCTCTTAGATTGTCAGCCCAGCCTGGCACAGTGGCTAGAGCATGGGCCTGGGAATCAGAAGGTTATGGGTTCTAAACCCCACTCTGCCACTTCTCTGCTGTGTGACCTCGGGCAAGTCACTTCACTTCCCTGGGCCTCAGTTACCTCATCTGTAAAATGGGGATTGAGACTGTGAGACCAAGTGGGACAGGGACTGCATCCAACCTGATTTGCTTCTATCCATCCCAGTGCTTAGTACAGTGCCTAGCTCATAGTAAGCATCTAACAAATACCCTTATTGTTATCATTATGGAATAGGAACCATCTGATCTGATTATTGTGTTATTTCTACCCAGTGCTTAAGAGTGCAGTGTCTGACCCATAATTAGCTCTTAATAAGTGGAGTTTCCCATCAGGAGCAGTAGATGATTCTTGTTTGGGACAGAGTTGGTGCAAATTAATTAATTACAGTGATAATATAAAATAATATAATCCATCGACCAAACAATCAATATTATTTATTATTATTATTATTATTATTATTATTATTATTATTATTATTATTATTATTATTTATTTTTAGACTGTGAGCCCACTGTTGGGTAGGGACTGTCTCTATATGATGCCAACTTGTACTTCCCAAGTGCTTAGTACAGTGCTCTGCACACAGTAAATGCTCAATAAATACGATTGATTGATTGATTTATTGAGCATTTGCTATGTGCTGAACACTGTACTAAGCACTTGGGAGAGTACAATAAGACAGAATTAGCAGACTCGTTCTCCACCTATAAGAGATTACAGTCTAGAGGGAAAGATAGACATTAATACGAATAAATGAGTAATATATAATCTATAATTTAAAGATAAATAATATATAATGTATAATTTAAAGATATGTACAGTGTAGTGAGAAGTAGCAAGGCCCACTGGAAAGGGCACAGCCCTGTGAGTCAAAGGCCCTGGGTTCTAACCCTGGCTATTTCACCTGACTGCGGTGTGACCTTGGGCAAGTCACTTCCCTTCTTTCGGTAACCTCAGTTTCCTCATCTGTCAAATGAGAATTAAATACCTGTTCCCCCTCCCCTTTAGAATGTGAGCTCCATCTGGGACAGGGACTCTGTCCAACCCGATTATCTTGTTGCTGCCCCAGTGCTTAGTACAATGCTTGGCACATAGTAAGTGCTCAACAAAAACTACAGTGATCATTTTTTAAAAGTATTATTATAGTGGTTTGGGCATCTCTACTCTCTCTTCTGTTAGTTGTGTCCCACCTAAAGCATAGAGTACAACACAGACAAGTAGGCAAGTTGAGGTGCAGGATGTGGAGAAGGGCATGCATAGCCAAAGGAACTGCAGTCAATCGCATTTATTGAGCGGTTACTGTATGAAGAGCATTGAACTAAATGTTTTGGGGAGTACACTACTGAGAAGCAGCGTGGTCTACTGAATAGATCCCGGGCCTGGGATTCAGAAGGACCTGGGTTCTAAACCCGGCTCCGCCACTTCATTCATTCAATTGTCTTTTGCGTGACTGTGGGCAAGTCAATTTAACTTCTCTGTGCCTCAGTTCCCTCATCTGTAAAATGGGTGTTAAGACTGTGAGCCCCAGGTGGGACAGAGACTGTGTCCAGCCTGATTAGCTTAAAACAGTGCTTGGCAAATAGTAAGTGCTTAACAAGTGCTATTATTATTATTATTATTATCAGACTTGGTAGACACATTCCCTGCTGACGGGGAGCTTACAGTCTAGAAAGGGAGTTTGCAATCGACAAGGCAACATAATGCTGACAATTTGCCATACATCAAGACACCAAAGCAGCTGCCTTGGCAAGCACTCTGGTCGTTGCCATCCCTGTTGGCTATTTTTTGGCATTTTTACTGATTCTGGCCACCACGTGACAAGCCTTAGGTGTTTTGGCATACCCAGCAGGCAGAACCAGGAATAGAAACCAGGTCTTCTGATTTCCAGAATGTTGCTCTTTCCAACCCAACCATAGCAGGGTTAATAAATACAACAACAATAAGAACATCAACCGGTATCCGATATTGCTGCTGACTTCATATATATTTAAAAGGAATGGATTAATGTCCACATTAGCCACTTCACGCATTCTGCATTTTGTAAGTGTGGGAAATCTCCATGTTTGATAGCATAAAAGACTTTCCCCTAGATTCTAAAATCCACGTGGGCAGTGGAGTTGTTCAATTCATCCTGTTCAGCTCCTGTTAATCCATCCTGTACACATACCCTTAATATAGTGCCATCTCGCTCCCTCTCTGCCATCTCACAATTTCTCCGGCCTTTGGGACATCTCTACTTGGATGTCCTGCTGACACTTCAAACTCCACCTGCCAAAACACAACTCCTAATAATAATAATGATGGTATTTGTTAAACGCTTACTATGTGCAAAACATTCATCTTCCCACCCAAGTCCCATCTTCTCTCTGACTTTCCCATAACTGTAAATAACATTACCATCCTCCCTGCCTCACAGGGAGTCATTATCCTTGACTCATCTCTCATTCACCCTGCATATTCAGTCTGTCACCAAATCTTGTCAGCTCTACCGTCCCAGCACCTCTAGAATCTGTCCTTTCTTTTTCATTCAAACTGCTACCATGGTGATCTAATCATTTACCCTATCCCAACTTCATTCATTCATTCAATTGTATTTATTGAGCACTTACTGTGTGCAGAGCACTGTACTAAGTGCATAATAATAATAATAATTATATATATAATATATTTTATATATTACTATTATTCATTTTATTTGTACATATTTATTCTATTTATTTTAGTTTGTTAATATGTTTTGTTTTGTTGTCTGTCTCCCCCTTCTAGACTGTGAGCCCGCTGTTGGGTAGGGACCATCTCTATATGTTGCCAACTTGTACTTCCCAAGCGCTTAGTACAGTGCTCTGCACACAGTAAGTGCTCAATAAATACGATTGAATAGAATGAATAATAATAATAACAATAATAATAATAATAATGGTATTTGTTAAACTCTATGTGCCAAGCACTGTTCTAAGAGTTGGGATAGATACAAGGTAATCAGGTTGTCCCACGTGGGGCTCACAGTCTTAATCCCCGTTTTACATATGAGGTAACTGAGGCACAGAGAAGTTAAGTGTCTTGCCCCAAGTCACACAGCTGACAAGTGGCGGAGCAGGGATTAGAACCCACGACCTGTGACTTGACTTCCTCCTTGCCTCCTGTCTCTCCCCACTCCAGTTCATAATTCACTCTGCTGCCTGGATTATTTTTCTCAAAAAAAGCCAGTCCACGTTTCCGCGGTCCTCAGGAACTTCCAGGGGATGCTCATCCTTCTTTTCATCAAACGGAAAGTCCTTACCATCCACTTCGAAGCACTCAATCACCTTGCCCTCTCCTATCTTTCCTCGCCGATTTCCTACTATAACCCATTTCTCTAACACCAATTTTCTCAGTGTACCTCAGTCGCGTCTATTTCGAGGCCAAACCCTCACCCGTGCCCTGCCTCTGGTCTGGATCTCCCTCCCCTTTCATATCCGACAAACCATTACTCTCCCCACCTTCAAAGCCCTACTAAAAGCCCATCTCCTCCAAGAGGCCTTCCCTGACTAAGCCCTCATTTCCCTTATTCACCTCCCTTTTGCATTGTCTTTGCACTTGGGTCTATGCCCAGTAAGCACTTTGATTTCTCCCCAGCCCCACAGCAATTATGTGCATATCTATCTGTAATTTCTTTTCATGTTTCTCTTTCCCTCCAGTCTGTAAACTCCTTGTGGGCAGGGATCATGTCTAACCGCTCATTGTACTATACTCTTCCCAAATGCTTAGTACCATGCTCTGCCCACAGTTAGTTCTTAATAAATGCCATTGATTGATTAATCTATCCAGAGTACCACAATCCATATTCTATTTATTTTATTTTGTTAGTATGTTTGGTTTTGTTCTCTGTCTCCCCCTTTTAGACTGTGAGCCCACTGGTGGGTAGGGACTGTCTCTATATGTTGCCAACTTGTACTTCCCAAGCACTTAGTACAGTGCTCTGCACACAGTAAGCACTCAATAAATGCGATTGACGATGATGATGATATTCGTCTATGATGGTGATTATGTTATTTTGATATTTAGTTTAACTTAAAGCAGATGCAAAGACAGTGCAAAGTTTTCATTTCACTCAAAAGCCATTTTCAGATGACAGAGCAGTGGAAAGAGCCCAGGCTTTGGAATCAGAGGTCATGGGTTCAAATCTCAGCTCCGCCACTTGTCAGCTGGGTGACTTTGGGCAAGTCACTTCACTTTCTCTGTGCCTCAGTGACCTCATCTGTAAAATGGGGGTGAAGACTGTGAGCCCCCCGTGGGACAACCTGATCATCTTGTAACCTCCCCAGTGCTTAGAACAGTGATTTGCACATAGTAAGTGCATAATAAATGCCATCATTATTACCTCGTGGCATTGCTCAAAAACTTAGTTAAGAAAAAACACTTCTTCGAGGTTTGTCAGAAACAAATAATTTCTATGAGCCCACAGAAAAGCACGTGATTTTTAGTTTTATTTCTTTGAGGAGGATGTAAAATTAGGGGCAAGTGAACTAGTTAAAAATATATTTTGTGGGATCAATATTGTTCTTTTGTCCTTATCTGCAAGGCTGGACTTAATGTTCCTCTTGGTGTATCAATAACTGTGGGAATGCCCAACAGAAGCAATTTAGTGCTGCCACAAGCCTACCTATCAGTTGGAAGAAAGGCAAAGAAAGGGACAAGTGAGTTCCTCTATTGATCCCTAATAAATAATGCAGTAGTTTTACATCTCATTATGCCACAGAGACTTATTTCATTGACGGGTAATGAAAGCGATAGTATTTTAGGAATTAAGCAATAGGTGGATATGAATGAGATGCGTTTTATTTAAAAGCCTCAGCAGTCATGTATTCTGATTTTTTCACAGAGTTGCAGTCCGAAGTCAAAAAGCAAATCTCTGGCAGAACCAGGAAGGAAACCCAGAACTCGTGACACCTCAATCTTTGCTGTTAAAGATGGCCAGCGTTCCATTCAATGTTCCATTCAAGCACACTGGCCAGGCTGTGCCCACATCAGGTAAGCCGTTCTCCAGGGTGAAAATTATTTTTATGGATTCCACCTAAGCCTTAGTTGCGCTAATGCCTTTAGACAGCTCAGTAGAAGGGTGATCGCAAGGCAAGACGGAGAAGCGTTGAGGTTGTGTAGATGGAATTTTTTCACTGTAGCCTGGCCCTCACACTTGGCCCCTCTAGCACCGGCTTGCTCAACTGTGTCCCGATCTCGTCTATCTCATCGCCAACCCCTTTCCCACGCCCTCCAACTGAACTGGACCTCCCTCTCCCCCCATTCCATATAAGCCAGACCACCACTCTCCCCACCTTCTAAGTATTATTAAGGTCAAATCTTCTCCAAGAGGCCTTCCCCAATTAAGCCCTCTTTCCCCTTGCTCCCTCTCCCCTCTGAATTGTGAGCCGACTCTGTTGTACTCTCCCAAGTGCTTAGTACAGTGCTCTGCACCCAGGAAGAGCTCAATAAATAAACCATTGATTGATTGATTGTTACTTCTTTCTTGGCTGAGGCTGCCGATTGACAGCGTACTCTCTGGGCTGTTGGCTACATTGTATTTCTTTCTTGGCCTGTGGGGATAGGGAAGATTGCTTGGGCTCAGGAGGTGGCTTTGAAGTCACCTTGGTAATGAGGTGGGAAGCAGGGCTAAGAAGTGGAAAGCCTAAACTGCATCTTTCATGATACTGTAAAACTGTAAGCCGTAAAATGGTACAATCTGAGTTAGTTCGCCTCTTGAAGGCAAGGATTTTGTCTTGGATCCCTGTAATAATGATGATATTTGTCGAGCGCTTACTATGTGCAAAGCACTGTTCTAAGCTCTGGGGAGGATTCAAGGTGATCAGGTTGTCCCATGTGGGGCTCACAGTCTTATTCCCCATTTTACAGATGAGGTAACAGAGGCCCAGAGATGTTAAGTGATTTGCCCAAAGTCACACAGCTGACAATTGGCAGAGCCGGGATTTGAACCCATGACCTCTGACTCCCAAGCCTGTGCTCTTTCCACTGAGCCATGCTGCTTCTCTACTGTACTGTTTTGTCCCAAGTGTTCTGCGCATAGTAGGCACTCAAAAAACCCTACTGCAAGTGATCGGGTACCACTCTGACCTCCTGCTTCTGGGGCATCCATAGGAGTGACTATACTCAATAAGCTTGTTGTGGGCAGGGAACGTGCCCGTTTGTTGCTGTATTGTACTCTTCCAAGCGCTTAGTACAGTGCTTTGCACGCAGTAAATGCTCAATAAATACGATTGAATGAATGAATGAATGAATGAGTGAATAACGACACAACTGGCTCAGTATTCAGGAAGTACTCCCCACTCACTTTGAGTCAGTGCTTAATATCAGGTTTACCGTTTGCGGATTTGGGCCAATACTGAGTTGTTTTTTACAGGAAAATCCCTTGCAAAGAGGATATTTGGCCCATGCCGACCCAGCCAGCGTCTCCCAACGTTTCATCAGTCATCTTACTACAAAAAGGTTGAGATGTTTTACCCAGTTTGGCATTAATGAGAATTAGGTCACATTTTCATTGTAATCCATAAAACTATTTTTCTCATTTGGACTAGTATACATTTAATAGACTGTTCTTTATCTTAATATTCAAAACAATGAATATGAACTTTTAAGGAGCTTTTAAAGCCCATTTCAGCAGGAATGAATGTGGTCAGTTTCAATAAAGTGAATAATGAATGTTCACATTGGAGTAAATACTGAACATAAAGGCCGATGATTTATTCAGTCTTTAAAACCGTAAAACTCCCGTGTTTTCCAACAACTATTTCTATCCCCGAACTGGTGTCGCTTCAGGTCTTCAATTACATTTTCTGACGGGCCTCTAAGTGGCTTTTTTAAAAAGTGATTTCATTTGAGTGTTTTCCTTAAAAATCGATGCCCGGTCCCTTGTTGTTTAATATATTTATATATAGAGAGATACATATCGATCTATCTATACGTATATTTGCCAGGCAAGAACAGTGCTTAGCACATAGTAAGCGCTTAACAAATACTATCACTATTACTGTACCGAGATTAGTAAAGTGCCTGGCAGATAGTAAGCGCTTCCCAGATACCATAATTATAGAACAGTGCCTTGCACGTAGTAAGCGCTTAATCATCATCATCATCATCATCAATCGTATTTATTGAGCGCTTACTATGTGCAGAGCACTGTACTAAGCGGTTGGGAAGTACAAATTGGCAACTTATAGAGACAGTCCCTACCCAACAGTGGGCTCACAGTCTAAAAGGGGAAGACAGAGAACAAAACCAAACATACTAACAAAATAAAATAAATAGAATAGATATGTACAAGTAAAATAGAATAATAAATAGAGTAATATAAATGCTATCATTATTATTACCTAGAGGTGATTACCCCACAATGGTTCCCACCCCCTCCCCGCCCCAAATATCCAGAGTGGGTGTCCCTCGACCCTCCTAAACCCGGAGTGAATCGGTCCTGTATCGCAATGACAAACGCGACTGCTAAACCACCCGACCACCGGCCAGCTCCAAGGTGGGAATAAAGATCCCAGAGGAGAATCCAGCGGTCTGGAAGCTGGAACCAAACGTTTCCCCTCTCGGGAAGGGAGAAGCCCCCGTGTCGAGAAGAGGCTACGTTGTTTTGGAGGAAGTTGGAGCCACGCAGCGCGGGGGCTGGGGAGAGAGAGATCTTTTTTTCCCTTTGAACTTTCCCCCCACCCATTTTCACTAGGTGAGGCGCTCCCTGAAAATCGCATTGACTTCATTTCGCTTTAAATGTCGTGGCTCGTCACCCCCACCGCCCTAGAACTAGATAAGAATTGGAGGGAGGAGAGGAGGTGAAAGTAACCACGAAGCTTCAACTGCAAAAGCCCACTGGGGAGGGAGCACCAACCGCCTATTCCTTCCCTCCTCCCCCTTCTCCCTGCCCTCCCTCCCCCTCCCTTCTTCCCTCTGCTCTCCCCTCCACTTTCCCTTCCTCCCGTGCCCTCCCTCCCTCCTCCTCCCCTCTTCCCTTTCCATCCCCTTTCCCCTCCCTTCTCCCCTCCCTATTCCTATCCTCCCTTCCTCCCCTGCCCTCCCTCTTCCTGCCCTCCCTTTCCCCCCCTCTCTTCCTGCCTCCCCCCTTTCCCCTCCCTTCCTCCCCCTCCCTCTTTTTTATGGCATTTTATTAAGCGCTTACTATGTGCAAAGCACTGTTCTAAGCGCTGGGCACTGTTCTAAGCTCTTCCTGCCCTCCCTTCCTCCCCCTCTCCCCCCTCCTCCCTTTCTCCCCTGCCCTCCCCCTCCCTCCCCCTGCCCTCCCTTCTTCCCTCTGCCCTCCCCTCCTCCTATTCTCCTCCTCCTATTCTTCTCCTCCCCCTCCCCCGTCGTCCCCCTGCCCTCTCTTCCTCCCCCGCCCTCCTCCCTCCTCCCCTTGCCCTCTCCTCCTCCCACTCCCCTCCTCCCCCTGCCTTCCCCTCCTCCTCCCCCTGACATCCCCTCTCCACTCCCCTCCTCCCCCCCTGCCCTCCTCCCTCCTTCCCCTGCCTTCCCCTCCTCCCACTCCCCTCCTCCTCCCCCCTTCCCCTCCACCCACTCCCCTCCTCCCCCTGCCCTCTCTTCCTCCCCCTGCCCTCCCCTCCTCCCACTCCCCTCCTCCCCCTGCCCTCCTCCCTCCTCCCCCTGCCCTCCCTTCCTCCCCCTGCCCTCCCCTCTCCACCCCTTGCCCTCCCCTCCTCCTCCCCTCCTCCCTTCTCCCACTCCCCTCCTCCCCCACCCTCTCTTCCTCCCCTGCCCTCCCCTCCTCCCACTCCCCTCCTCCTCCCCCTTCCCTCCCATCCTCCCCCTGCCCTCCCCTCCTCCCACTCCCCTCCTCCTCCCCCTGCCCTCCCATCCTCCCCCTGCCCTCCCCTCCTCCCACTCCCCTCCTCCTCCCCCTGCCCTCCCCTCCTCCCACTCCTCTCCTCCCCCTGCCCTCTCTTCCTCCCCTGCCCTCCCCTCTCCACCCCCTGCCCTCCTCCTTCCTCCCACTCTCCTCCTCCCTCCTCCCCCTCCCCTCCTCCTCCTCCATCGTATTTATTGAGCGCTTACTGTGTGCAGAGCACTGGACTAAGAGCTTGGGAAGTACAAGTTGGCAACCTATGGAGACAGTCCCTACCCAACAGTGGGCTCACAGTCTAAAATAAATAGAACAGATGTGTACAAGTAAAATACATAAATAAATAGATCGGGCGGCTCAGGAAACGTTGCCAACTTGGACTTCCCAAGCGCTGAGCCCAGTGCTCCGCACACAGTAAGCGCTCAATCAATACGACTGAATGAATAAATGGTCCGGCCTAACCCCGGGCCCCCCCTCTGCCCTCCCCTCCTCCCCCATCGTCCCCCTGCCCTCCGCCCTCCTCCCTTCTTCCGCCCTGGTTTAGGCCTGTGCTGTGCACCCAGTAAGCGCTCAATAAGTATGAATGAATGAATGAATGAATGAATGAATGAATGAATGAATGAACGGCGGGCCCGGGGGCGAAGAGGGCCCGTGGTTTCCCCGACCCAAATCCCTTCCGGGAAGGGACATCCGAACGGGAACAAGGCCACTCGGGCCCAGCCCCACCCCAAGGGGCTTCCGTCTATTACACTCCCCTCCCGTTCGAACGGGAAATACAAATCCTAACAGCTCAGAGGGACCAGTCATAAATAATAATAATAATAATGATGGCATTTGTTAAGCGCTTACTATGTACAAAGCACTGTTCTAAGCGCTGGGGGGGGATACAGCGTGATCAAGTTGTCCCACGTGGGGCTCACAAGTCTTAATCCCCATTTTTACAGATGAGGGAACGGAGGCTCAGAGAAGTTAAGTGACTTGCCCAAGGTCACACAGCAGACGTGTGGTGGAGTCGGGATTCGAACCCATGACCTCTGACTCCAAAGCCCGGGCTCTTTCCACTGAGCCACGCTGCTTCTCAACGATTGATTGATTGACCAGTGTCTCAGGTCTCGCTTGACGTCTGGGGGGGCCGGTAAATGGGCAATTTGGGCTTGACGTGGTTGTGGTGGGGGTGGGGGTGGGCATTTGGACTCTCTTTATTGGGGGGGAGGACTCCCTTCAAACGAAGCTCTTCCTCTCACTGCCTTGAGGCGATAATAATAATAATAATGGCATTTATTATTCATTCATTCAATCGTATTTATTGAGCTCTTACTGTGTGCAGAGCACTGTACTAAGCGCTTGGGAAGTACAAAGTTGGCAACATATAGAGACGGTCCCTACCCAACAGCGGGCTCACAGTCTAGAAGGGGGAGACAGACACCAAAACAAAATATATGAATAAAATAAAATAAATATGTACAAGTAAAATAAACAGAGTAATAAATGTGTACAAACATATATACATATATACAGGTGCTGTGGGGAAGGGAAGGAGGTAAGATGGGGGGAATGGGGAGGGGGAGGAGGGGGCTCAGTTTGGGAAGGCCTCCTGGAGGAGGTGAGCTCTCAGAAGGGCTTTGAAGGGAGGAAGAGAGCTAGCTTGGCGGATGTGCGGAGGGAGGGCATTGCAGGCCAGGGGGAGGACGTGGTAGCGCTTACTATGTGCAAAGCACTGTTCTAAGCGCTGGTGAGGTTACAAGGTGATCAGGTTGTCCCCCTTGGGGCTCACAGTCTTCATCCCCATTTTACAGATGAGGTCACTGAGGCCCAGAGAATTGAAGTGACGTGCCCCAAGTCACACAGCTGACAAGTGGTAGAGTCGGGATGCTCTTTCCACTGAGCCAACTTGCTTCTCGATAATGCAGGCGGTAATTGGGCAACGCCAGCGATCAAAGGACTTAATAATAATAATAATCATAGTAAAGAAGCACTGCGGCTCAGTGGAAAGAGCACGGGCTTTGGAGTCAGAGGTCATGGGTTCAAATCCCGGTTCTGCCACTTGTCAGCTGTGTGACTTTGGGTGTGTCACAACTTCTCTGTGCCTCAGTGCCCCCATCTGTAAAATGGGGATGAAGAATGTGAGCCCCTCGTGGGACAACCTGATCACCTTGAACACCTAGAACAGTGCTTGGCACATAGTAAGTGCTTAATAAATGTCATTATTATTATTATTATGGTATTTGTTAAGCGCTTACTATGTGCCAAGTACTGATCTAAGCGCTGGGGTAGGTACAGGGTAATCAGGTTGTCCCCCGTGGGGCTCACAGTCTTCATCCCCATTTTACAGATGAGGTCACTGAAGCCCAGAGAATAATAATGATGACATTCGTTAAGCGCTTACTATGTGCAAAGCGCTGTTCTAAGCACTGTTCTAAGCGCTGGGGAGGATACAAGGTGATCAGGTTGTCCCGCATGGGGCTCACAGTCTTCATCCCCATTTGACAGATGAGGTCACTAAGGCCCAGAGAATAATAATGAAAATAATGATGTCATTTGTTAAGCGCTTACTATGTGCAAAGCACTGTTCTAAGCGCTGGGGAGGATACAAGGTGATCAGGTTGTCCCACGTGGGGCTCCCAGTCTTCATCCCCATTTTACATATGAGGTCACTGAGGCCCAGAGAATAATAATGATAATAATGAAGGCATTTGTTAAGCGCTTACTATGTGCAAAGCACTATTCTAAGCGCTGGGGAGGATACAAGGTGATCAGGCTGTCCTGCATGGGGCTCACAGTCTTCATCCCCATTTGACAGATGAGATCACTGAGGCCCAGAGAATAATAATGGTAATAATGAAGGCATTTGTTAAGCGCTTACTATGTGCAAAGCACTATTCTAAGCGCTGGGGAGGATACAAGGTGATCAGGCTGTCCTGCATGGGGCTCACAGTCTTCATCCCCATTTGACAGATGAGATCACTGAGGCCCAGAGAATAATAATGGTAATAATGAAGGCATTTGTTAAGCGCTTACTATGTGCAAAGCACTATTCTAAGCGCTGGGGAGGATACAAGGTGATCAGGCTGTCCTGCATGGGGCTCACAGTCTTCAATCCCATTTGACAGATGAGATCACTGAGGCCCAGAGAATAATAATGGTAATAATGAAGGCATTTGTTAAGCGCTTACTATGTGCAAAGCACTATTCTAAGCGCTGGGGAGGATACAAGGTGATCCTCATTTGACAGATGAGGTCACTGAGGCACAGAGAAGTTAAGCGACTTGCCCAAAGTCACACAGCTGATTAGTGGCAGCGTCGGGATTAGAACCCACGCCCTCTGACTCCCAAGCCACAATTCCCTCTCTTCTCCGTCCCTCCCACTCTCGATCCCCCCGAGGATGGTGGGCGAGGGGAAGGTGCTCCGTTAGTCTATTTATTTTATTTTGTTAGCATGTTTGGTTTTGTTCTGACTCCCCCTTTTAGACCGTGAGCCCACTGTTGGGTAGGGACTGTCTCTAGATGTTGCCAACTTGTCCTTCCCAAGCGCTTAGTACAGTGCTCTGCACACAGTAAGCGCTCAATAAATACGATTGATTGATTGATTAGGCGGCCACCCTGGGCCCCTGCCACCCACTCCCACACTGTGAGCCCGCTGTTGGGTAGGGAGTGTCTCTATATGTTGCCAACTTGTCCTTCCCAAGCGCTTAGTACAGTGCTCTGCACCCAGTAAGCGCTCAATAAGTACGACTGAATGAATGAACAGAGGACAGGGGCCTCCTCCCCAATTACTTTTTTCCTTCCCTTTGTATGAGTTCCCTGCAACTGTTTGAGGTAACCTTCCGCCCGAGGAGGAGAGAGGAAAGAAAAATAGTCCCGATGCAACAGTCTAGTCATTTAATCGTATTTATTGAGCGCCGACTGCGTGCAAGAGCAGTGTGCTGAGCGCTTGGGAAGTGCAAATCCGCAACATAGAGAGACGGTCCCTACCCCACGACGGGCTTACAGTCTAGAAGGGGGCTCACATCTAGTGTGTGAGTGTGACAGTGTGGATACACGCGCGCTGTGTGTCGGTTAAAAAAGTAAACACGTTTCCACATTTTTCCCCCCTCTTCTTTTCAGTGGGGGGGTCTCCAGGACCGGCTGGGCCGGGGAAAATGGGGGGTGGGCTGAGGGGCAGCCTAGACGCAGCGCTTAGCACATCGTAAGCGCTTAGCAAATACTGTGATAATAATAAAATAATAATAATAATAGGCATTTGTTAAGCGCTTACTATGTGCAAAGCACTGTTCAGGGTGATCAGGTTGTCCCACGTGGGGCTCACAGTCTTCATCCCCATTTTACAGATGAGGGAACTGAGGCCCAGAGAAGTTAAGTGACTTGCTGCCCAGGATCACACAGCAGACATGTGGCAGAGCTGGGATTCGAACCCATGACCTCTGGCTCCCAAGCCCGTGCTCTTTCCACTGAGCCACGCTATTATCCCCTTCTAGGCTGTGAGCCCACTGTTGGGTAGGGACTGTCTCTATATGTTGCCAACTTGTACTTCCCAAGCGCTTAGTACAGTGCCTTGCACACAGTAAGCGCTCAATAAATACGATTGATTGATTGATTGATTGATTGATTATCCCCTCCAGGAGGCCTTCCCAGACTGAGCCCCCTCCTTCCTCTCCATCCCCCCGCCTTACCTCCTTCCCCTCCCCACAGCACCTGTATATATGTTTGTACACTCTATTTTACTTGTGCATATTTGTTCTATTTGGTTTATATGTTTTGCTTTGTTGCCTGCCTCCCCCTTCTCGACTGTGAGCCCTCTGTTGGGTAGGGACCGTCTTTCTATGTTCTATGTTCCCAAGCGCTCACCTCCTCCAGGAGGCCTTCCCGGACTGAGCCCCTTCCTTCCTCTCCCCCTCGTCCCCCTCTCCATCCCCCCATCTTACCTCCTTCTCTTCCCCACAGCACCTGTATATATGTATCTATGTTTGTACATATTTATTACTCTATTTATTTTACTTGTACATAGCTATTCTATTTATTTTATTTTGTTAGTATGTTTGGTTTTGTTCTCTGTCACCCCCTTCTAGACTGAGTATGTTTGTACATATTTATTACTCTATTTTACTTGTACATAGCTATTCTATTTATTTTATTTTGTTAGTATGTTTGGTTTTGTTCTCTGTCTCCCCCTTTTAGACTGTATGTTTGTACATATTTATTACTCTATTTATTTATTTTACTTGTACACAGCTATTCTATTTATTTTATTTTGTTAGTATGTTTGGTTTTGTTCTCTGTCTCCCCCTTTTAGACTGCGAGCCCACTGTTGGGTAGGGACTGTCTCTATATGTTGCCAACTTGTACTTCCCAAGCGCTTAGTACAGTGCTCTGCACACAGTAAGCGCTCAATAAATACAATTGATTGATTGATTAGTCCAGTGCTCTGCACACAGTAAGCACTCAATAAATACGATTGATTGATTGATTGATTAGTCCAGTGCTCTGCACACAGTGAGCGCCCAATAAATACGATGGGATTTATCCCGTATTTATAGGATGAATCCCCTCTATTGCCCAGAACAGTGTTTGCACATAGTAAGTGCTTAATAAATGCCATGCTAGACTGTGAACCCACTGTTGGGTAGGGACCGTCTCTGTGTGTTGCCGACTTGTACTTCCCAAACACTTAATCCAGTGCTCTGCACACAGTAAGCGCTCAATAAATACGATTGATTGATTATTATTGTTATTATTATAGTAAAGACTGGACTGTGAGCCCACTGTTGGGTAGGGACCGTCTCTATATGTTGCCAACTTGTCCTTCCCAAGTGTTTAGTCCAGTGCTCTGCACACAGTAAGCGCTCAATAAATACAATTGATTGATTATTATTATTATTATAGTAAAGGCTGGACTGTGAGCCCACTGTTGGGTAGGGACCGTCTCTATATGTGGCCAACTTGTCCTTCCCAAGTGCTTAGTCCAGTGCTCTGCACACAGTAAGCGCTCAATAAATACGATTGATTGATTGATCAATCAAGCACTGTATATATGTATATATGTTTGTACATATTTATTACTTTATTTATTTATTTTACTTGTACATATCTATTCTATTTATTTTATTTTGTTAATATGTTTGGTTTTGTTCTGTCTCCCCCTTTTAGACTGTGAGCCCACTGTTGGGTAGGGACCGTCTCTACATGTTGCCGACTTGTCCTTCCCAAGCGCTTAGTCCAGTGCTCTGCACACAGTAAGCGCTCAATAAATACGATTGATCGATTATTATTATTATAGTAAAGGCTGGACTGTGAGCCCACTGTTGGGTGGGGACCGTCTCTATATGTTGCCAACTTGTCCTTCCCAAGTGCTTAGTCCAGTGCTCTGCACACAGTAAGCACTCAATAAATACGATTGATTGATTGATCAATCAAGCGCTTATATATGTATATATGTTTGTACATATTTATTACTCTATTTATTTATTTATTTTACGTGTACATATCTATTCTATTTATTTTATTTTGTTAGTATGTTCGGTTTTGTTCTCTGTCTCCCCTTTTTAGACTGTGAGCCCACCGTTGGGTAGGGACCGTCTCTATATGTTGCCGACTTGTCCTTCCCAAGTGTTTAGTCCAGTGCTCTGCACACAGTAAGCGCTCAATAAATACAATTGATTGATTATTATTATTATTATCATAGTAAAGGCTGGACGGTGAGCCCACTGTTGGGTGGGGACCGTCTCTCTATGGTGCCACCTTGTCCTTTCCAAGCGCTTAGTCCAGTGCTCTGCACACAGTAAGCGCTCAATAAATACGATTGATTGATCGATCAAGCGCTGTATATATGTATATATGTTTGTACATATTTATTACTCTATTTATTTTACTTGTACCTATCTATTCTATTTATTTCATTTTGTTAGTACGTTCGGTTTTGTTCTCTGTCTCCCCCTTGTAGACTGTGAGCCCACTGTTGGGTAGGGACCGTCTCTCTATGTTGCCCACTTGTCCTTCCCAAGCGCTTAGCCCAGCGCTCTGCGCACAGTAAGCGCTCAATAAATACGATTGATTGATTGATTGATTGTACATATCTATTCTATTTTATTTTGTTAGTATGTTCGGTTTTGTTCTCTGTCTCCCCTTTGTAGACTGTGAGCCTACCGTTGAGTAGGGACCGTCTCTCTATGTTGCCCACTTGTCCTTCCCAAGCGCTTAGCCCAGCGCTCTGCACACAGTAAGCGCTCAATAAATACGATTGATTGATTGATTGATTGTACCTATCTAATTTATTTTATTTTGTTAGTACGTTCGGTTTTGTTCTCTGTCTCCTCCTTGTAGACTGTGAGCCCACCGTTGGGTAGGGACTGTCTATGTTGCCCACTTGTCCTTCCCAAGCGCTTAGCCCAGCGCTCTGCGCACAGTAAGCTTTCAATAAATACGATTGATTGATTGATTGATTATACCTATCTATTCTATTTATTTTATTTTGTTAGTGTGTTTGGTTTTGTTCTCTGTCTCCCCCTTTTAGACTGTGAGCCCACCGTGGGGTGGGGAGCGTCTCTCTATGTTGCCCAGTAAGCGCTCAATAAATACGACTGATCGATTGATCGATCGATCACGGGGCGCCCAAAGCTCGGCCAACCCCTTACGGCGGACGGTGCGCGTCAACCGAACCCGGCCAACGGAAGCTCCGGGGGCCGGCCCCCCCCGCCCCCCGCGCACACCCGTCCCCACTTTTCCGTCCCGCCCCCCCTCTGATGGACGGCGGCGGCGGGCCAATGGCGGGCCGGCCCTGTGTTCCAAAATCGGAGGCTGCCCAATGACAGCCCGGAGGGGGGGCGTGGCTTGTGTTTCCGGGCGCCCCATTGGGCGGTAATGTATCCCTCCCCGCCGCGGCCCCGCCCACCCGCCCGTCCCCGTTGGGGCCGCCCCGCCCCTCTCTCGGTGTCTCCGTCGGTGCTCGGGCTGTCGGTCGGTCGGTCGGTCTGTCGGTCCGTCTCTGGCCCCCGGAGGAGTCGGGGCCGCCGACATGGGAGCCAAAGTGGCGGCCGGATCCGCGCTGGGGGGTTGAGGCCGGTTCCCCCGCTCCCACTCCCGCCACGACCGGTCCTTTTCTTCCTCCTCCGGACCCCCCAACCGATGCCAGCCATGGTGGAGAAGGGCCCAGAGGTCTCCGGGAAGAGGCGAGGAGGGAGGAATCACCCGGCCTCCTCCTCCTCCACCGCCGCCGCCTCTTCGTCGTCCTCCTCCTCTTCATCCTCCTCGTCCTCCTCCTCCACCACCACCACCACCCCCCCCGCGGCGGCGGCGGCGGCGGCAGGGGCGTCCAATAATGGCTCCACTAAAAGTTTGGCCCCGGCCGCCGCGGCGCCCAATGGAAACAGCAGCAGCAACTCCTGGGAGGAAGGGAGTTCGGGGTCGTCGAGCGACGAGGAGCACGGTGGGGCCCTGCCTTTCCCTCCTCTCCTCCCCCCCTTCCTTCTCCAGCATTTGCTAAGCGCTTACTATGTGCTAAGCGCTGGGGAGGATACAGGCCGATCAGGGTGTCCCACGTGGGGCTCAGAGTCTTAATCCCCGTTTTATAGATGAGGGAACTGAGGCCCAGAGAAGTTAAGTGGTAATAATAATGATGATGGTGTTTGTTAAGCGCTTACTATGTGCTAAGCGCTGGGGAGGCTACAGGCCGATCAGGTTGTCCCACGTGGGGCTCAGAGTCTTAATCCCCGTTTTATAGATGAGGGAACTGAGGCCCAGAGAAGTGAAGTGATAATAATAATGATGATGGTGTTTGTTAAGCGCTTACTATGTGCTAAGCGCTGGGGAGGATACAGGCCGATCAGGGTGGCCCACGGGGGGCTCGCAGTCTCAACCCCCGTTTTACGGATGAGGGAACTGAGGCCCAGAGAAGTTAAGTGATAATAATAATGATGATGGTGTTTGTTAAGCGCTTACTATGTGCTAAGCGCTGGGGAGGATGCAGGCCGATCAGGGTGACCCACGGGGGGCTCGCAGTCTCAACCCCCGTTTTACGGATGAGGGAACTGAGGCCCAGAGAAGTGAAGTGATAATAATAATGATGATGGTGTTTGTTAAGCGCTTACTATGTGCCAAGCGCTGGGGAGGGTACAGGCTGATCAGGTTGTCCCACGTGGGGCTCAGAGTCTTACTCCCCATTTTATAGATGAGGGAACTGAGGCCCAGAGAAGTTAAGTGATAATAATAATGATGATGGTATTTGTTAAGCGCTTACTCTGTGCCAAGCACTGTTCTAAGCGCGGGGGAGGATACAGGCCGATCAGGTTGTCCCACGGGGGGCTCACAGTCTTAATCCCCGTTTTATCATCATCATCAATCGTATTTATTGAGCGCTTACTATGTGCAGAGCACTGTACTAAGCGTTTTACAGATGAGGGAGCTGAGGCCCAGAGAAGTTAAGTGATAATAATAATAATGATGGTATTTGTTAAGTGCTTACTATGTGCCAAGCACTGTTCTAAGCGCGGGGGAGGATACAGGCCGATCAGGTTGTCCCACGTGGGGCTCACAGTCTTAACCCCCGTTTTACAGATGAGGGAACTGAGGCCCAGAGAAGTTAAGTAATAATAATAATAATGATGGTATTTGTTAAGTGTTTACTACGTGCCGAGCACTGTTCTAAGCGCTGGGGAGGATACAGGCCGATCAGGTTGCCCCACGGGGGGCTCACAGTCTTAACCCCCGTTTTACAGATGAGGGAACTGAGGCCCAGAGAAGTTAAGTGACTTGCCCGAGATCACACAGCAGACGTGTGGCAGAGTCGGGATTCGAACCCATGGCCTCTGACTCCAAAGCCCGGGCTCTTTCCACTGAGCCACGCTGCTTCGTCCAACTCAGCCCCTGTCCCTTCTCCCTTCCCAGGAGGAGGAGGAATGAGAGTCGGACCCCAGTACCAAGCGATCGTCCCCGACTACGATCCCGGTGAGTTTGGGGGTGGGCGGTGAACACCCCTTTTCGTTTTCTGGGGGTGGGTCACTATTGGGTATTTTGGGGGGGGGGGGGGGGCCGTAGCCTCCAAACTCCCTCCTCCTAAAGGGGAGGGGGCAGGAGGAGCTTGAAGGCGTGGTAGCCTCGAACTGACCCTCTTAATAATAACTATAAAAACAACGACGAACTGGCCCTCTTAATAATAACTATAATAATAACAATAATGTTGGGATTTGTCCATTCATTCATTCAATCGTATTTATTGAGCGCTTACTGTGTGCAGAGCACTGTACTAAGCGCTTGGGAAGTACAAGTTGGCAACATATAGAGACGGTCCCTGCCCAGCAGTGGGCTCACAGTCCAGCCTTTACTATAATAATAATAATAATAATAATCAATCAATCATATGTATTGAGCGCTTACTGTGTGCAGAGCACTGCACTAAGCATTTGGGAAGTACAAGTCGGCAACACACAGATACGGTCCCTACCCAACAGTGGGCTCACAGTCTAGAATGGCATTTATTAAGCACTTACTATGTGCAAAGCACTGTTCTTAAGCACTGGGGAGGTTACAAGGTGATCAGGTTGTCCCATGGGGGGCTCACAGTCTTCATCCCCCTTTTACAGATGAGGTAACCGAGGCCCAGAGAAGTTAAATGACTTGCCCAAAGTCATACAGCTGACAAGTGGCGGAGCCGGGACTTGAACCCCTGACCTCTGACTCCAAAGCCTGTGCTCTTTCCACTGAGCCACACTGCTTCTTTATGTGCCAGGCACTGTCCTAAGCGCTGGGGGAGATACAAGATGATCAGGTTGTCCCACGTGGGGCTCCCAGTCTTCATCCCCATTTTACAGATGAGGTCACTGAGGCACAACAAAGCGACTTGCCCAAGGTCACACAGCTGGCAAGGGGCGGAGTTGGGATTCGAACCCAGTGCCTCGGACTCCCAAGCCCGGGCTCTTGCCACCAAGGCACCATTCGTGGGCCTTGTGGCTCCTTTCCTCCGAGGGTGAACTTCTGGGGGTCTCCCCACCCCCGGAAGTTCATTTTACTTGGAGATCTGGTGTAATTTTCAATTAAAAGAGAGTGGGGGGGTGGAGGAATCAAATCAACAACTTTCTTTTTTCGTGTGTTCACCCTGCTGTCCGCGGAAAGAACAGCAGGAGGAAGAAAACGTGTTCTGCAAACGTGCCTCCAGACTTGGGAGGAAAAAGAAAGGATCACCCTCCCCGAAATATAATAATAATAATGGCATTTATTAAGGCTTACGATGTGCTGTTCTAAACGCCGGGGAGGATACAAGGTGATCAGGTTGCCCCATGTGGGGCTCACAACCTTAAATCCTCATTTTGCAGATGAGGGAACTGAGGCACAGAGAAGAAGCTTGGTATTTTCGGGGGTGGGGAGGATGGACAGAAGGACAAGGATGCGTTGAAGGGGGGCAGAGGAGGCGACTCTGGTGGGCTTTCCATCTCACGCGGTTGGCTTCCCGGTCACGATGGCGAAGTGGGGGATCTGGCGAGGAGGAGGTGGGGGTAGCATCGTGAGAATGAAAGAAGACTGAAACCAGGTTTCCCTGGCCATGTCGAAATAGAAGATCCCGTCTCTTTTCAGCATTTAGGCCAGTCGAGCCCCGTTTCCAACCCACACCTTCATTTCCCCCTTTCCCCCTCGGCCTTCGAGGCTCTTACCTCCCCCGGATCGTGATGGGGTGAGTGGGATCGTCACGACACACACACGATCTCTCTGTATCCCCCAGTTAATAAAAGAAGTGTCGATGCTTTCCAGAGGGCGCTTTGCAGGCTTAAAAGCAAGAAAAAGCGTATAGAGCCAGGAGGGCTCGCATATGGCAGTTGGATTTTGTGGGACTTTGTAAATGTACGTGTTTTGGTGGGGGAAGGGGTGGGGAAGAACGAAAAGGGATAAAACCGTCACAAGTCAGATTTTGCAACGGAGTCATAGCTCAAATGAATTCGTCCAGAAGAGAAATTCGGTAGAACGGTCTCCAAACCACCCTTCTTTGTGAGAGCATGTAAAGTGGTAGAGGAACAAATTTTGCAGCCAAACAAAGGAATTCAGTCGTGTCCGTGTATGCAATAGGGCTTTAAAATAGGTTGGCTGTTCGAGTCCATCATGTTGAAAGTGACTTTAATTTCAAAAAATAGATGTGTTTCAACTCCTTGATGAAGCCTTGTCAGCCCACTGTTTCGAGGTCTTTACACTAGAGTTCCTTCTTTTGTTGATCACAAACTTATATGAATAATGAGAGTGGGAAAAGGTTATGCAACAAAATTTGGGAAAATTACACCGCAAGGGACACTCCTAGAGAAAGGTGTAACTCTCACCAGGATAGTGAAGGTGTTCAGCGCTCATTGTGGTGTTTGGAGTAGGAATAAATGGAGAGGTCCTTGTTTTCCTGTACACAATGGAGATGACATCTCAATTTCTTTTTCTAGTTTTTTTTTTTTAACTCCTCCTAGCCAACCTCAAATCTCTTTGAAAAGAAATTGATGTCTTTGAGGTTACATGATCTACATTTCGGCTCTCTTTAATCCCCTGTTAGCAGCAATAATAATTTTCTGGCATTGCCTGATTCTGATCCCCCTCCTCTTCCTTTTTTGGCAGTCACTTCTCATTTGCATGAGTGACAAGAGTAGGAATAGGAAGCAAGGGTTTTTTGGGTTTTTTTTTTTAAATCTTTTTCCTCCTCTTTGCTTGATTGGCTGCAAGGGGAGGCAAATTGTTTTTGGTAACAGTTGACCCTTTATTCGTTTTATAGGTCAAGCCCATCAGTCCAATGACACATGTGAAACATGGCTTGACACAAGTATTCCAAAATTTCTCTGTCAAGCTCTTCATTTTTAACAAGTTGCATTTCTCTTTTTACCTAGAACCCCCCCCCTCAGAACCATCCATTTGTTCATTCATTCAATCGTATTGAGTGCCAACTGTGTGCAGAACACTGTATTAAGTGCTTATAATAATAATGGTATTTGTTAGGCGCTTACTATATGCCAAGCACTTTTCTAAGCGCTGGGAAAGATACAACTACTGGGACCCAGCAGTTAAAACACCTCTGGAAAGGGGAAGGAGAAGATTATCTCCCTTTTTTGCTGTATTGTACTTTCCCAGCGCTTAGTACAGTGCTCTGCACACAGTAAGCGCTCAATAAATATAATTGAAAGAATGAATTAATGAATGAATACAAGTTTATCAGGTTGTCCCACATGGGGCTCACAGTCTTAATCCCCATTTTACAGATGAGGGAACTGAGGCATAGAAGTTAAGTGACTTGCCCAAAGTCACACATCTGACAAGTGGCGGAGCTGGGATTAGAACCCACGACCTCTGACTCCCAAGCCCGGGCTTTTTCCACTGAGCTACGCTGCTTCTCTAAAACCATGTGGTTGGGGTGCTCTAAAACCCCAGGAATATAATTTGCAAACCATACTTTTTAGACATGTAGGTACAGTGTTATTATCTGATTAAATTTACGGGTCTGTGTTTGGCCTGACCTATTTTAATATTTTAAAATCTCTGTGATAGTCTTTTGGTGAGAGCATATGTAGTATGGGAAATCGTCTACTGAACTATGTAACAGTTTATAAAGGAACATTAGCAAGCTCAGGTTTGCAATAAGAGAAGCATTTTAAAGAGTAAAACACTAAATGTTCTGGTAAGTGTTTCTAATTATTGATTTGGCATACTGTATTCTTAAGCAGTGTGGCAAGGAGTCAGCCAGGGAATCAGAGGACCTGGGTTCTAATCTTGGCTCTGCCACTTTCCTGCTGTGTGACCTTGGTCAAGTCATTTAAATTTCTCTGTGCCCCAGTTCCCTCAACTGCAGAGTGGGGGTTCAGTATTTATTTTCCCTTCCACTTAGACTGTAAGCCCCATGTGAGACAGGGAGGGTACCTGGCCCGATTAACTTGTATCTACCCCAGTGTTTAGAACAGTGCTTGACACACAGTAAGTGCTTAATAAGTATCATAAAAATGGTGGGGGAGACAGTGTCTGACCTGATTATTTTGTGCTCAGTACAGTGCTTGGCATATAGTAAGTGCTTAACAAATACCATCAAAATTATTATTAACCACAATTTCTGAATCCTGCATCTTGGTTTTTATTGCAAAAGTGGAGTTAAGACTATTTATGGTATTTATAATTCTCCAAGTGATGCTTTGGCAGTGTGAATTGAAAGCTTTTTTTTTTCCACTAAGTTGGTATTGGCTGTTAGCTATAGAACTTCTATTATGTAGAAAGTGTTTTTCTTCTGTATACAATTTTGCCTTACTGAGGGAGGGGGATGATCTTCTATTCACAGGGATTGCCACTATTCAGAATGTTACTTAGACACAATTTTTTTTATAGTCATTCCTTGACAGATTGAAAAGAGCTTCCATTGGACTAGCGATGAAAACAATAGTCAGCTTCTCTTTCAGGACTGATAGTTCAGTTTGTGTATTTTCTGGGCTGCTTCTTCTCATTTCTGCTGTTTCTTCTCTGTCCATTTCTTGTCCCTTGCTCCTCCATCAGAGGGTGGTACTTGGTTTAGCAAAGGAAGACTAGACTGTGAGCCCACTCTTCTAGACTGTGAGCCCACTGTTGGGTAGGGACCGTCTCTATATGTTGCAAACTTGTACTTCCCAAGCGCTTAGTACAGTGCTCTGCACACAGTAAGCGCTCAATAAATATGATTGAATGAATGAATGAAGTTAAACCTTGATAGAAGGTAGAAGAGGAAACTAATGACTAAAGCAAGGTTTTGGAGTCTCTGTGGTTTTCAGTTTTCCATGTGACCGCACATGTAGGTTTGTGATTAGATTGGAAATGTTAACGCCTTTGAGAGCCTAAATGGGCTGGTCTTCATCATTTTAAGACCCAGGCCAGCCCAAAGGGTGGCTATATTAAAAAAAAAATAATCAGAATTCGGGCACTTTAATGATCCATTTGTTGCAAATCAGATCTAGAAATGAAGTTAGGAAGAGTGTAGCCCTGGAAAGTTTAGCCCTGCTGTTTGTCCAGTGGAAAGAGTGTGCAAAGAGTGGGAATCCGGAAACGTAAATTCCACTCGGGGCTCCACAAGGATGGGGGTACTGGTTGGGGTTCTGCCAGCAGTCAGCAGGGAAGGTTCTTGAGCAATCCAGAAGGTGGGCAGGCCTAGCGGGAATCCTGGAAGATGACCAGCCAGTATGGGCGGTAATAGATGGCAGGGCTTTCAAGGCAGCTTCGATCAGTTCTCTGCTGTGGTCACTTTGGCCGTCACTGAGTCTTGTATTCATTCATTCAGTCATACTCATTGAGCACTTACTGTGGGCAGAGTACTGAACTAAGCACTTGGGAGAGCACACTATAATAATTAACAGACACGTTCGATGCCTACAACGAGCTCACACCTTTCTGTGCACTTTGCAGTGTGCTGTATTCCTGCACGCCTTCTTGCTCATTGCACACGGTGCCCACAGGGAACACAACTGGGGTAGACTAGAGAGTACAAGTTACACTGCCCAAACAATATTTAGCTCCTTTTTTTTTTAATGGTATTTGTTAAGTGTCTGCTGTGTGCCAGGCACTGTACAAAGCACAGGGTGGTGTGCGGGGTTGGGGGGGGGGCGGTGGAATACCAGCTATATTAGATTGGACACAGTCCGTGTCTCATGTGGGGCTCAAAATCTTAATCCCCGTTTTACAGATGAGGTAACTAAGGCACAGGGAAGTTGTGACCTGGCCAGGGTCACACAGCAGTTAAGTGGTGGAGGCAGGATTAGAACCTAGGTCCTCCGGCTCCCGGGCCCATGCTTTTTCCATTAGGCCACACAGCTTCTGAAAAAACAGCACAGGCTCTGGAGGCTCAGGTCTCAGGACTTGGGTGAGTCCATTGCTCTTATCAGGAGACTCCCATCTGGTACCGAGAAACAGACTCTCCACATTCTCATAAGAAACCTTGATCCCTTTCCCTTTTCTGGCCTTCCTAGGTCACCGTAAATCTCTCCTTAAAGAGATTTATTTATTTTTTAATGTATTTGTTAAGTGCTTATTCTGTGACAGCCACTGTTCTAAGTGCTGGGGTAGATATAAGCAAAATAGGTTGGACACAGTTCCTGTCCCACTTGGGGCTCACAATCTCAATCCCCACTTAACAGATGAGGGAACTGAGTCACAGAGAAGTTAAGTGACTTGTTCAAGGTCATCCAGCAGACAAGTGGCAGAGTTGGGATTAGAACCCACATCCTTGAGACTCCAAGGACTGTGCTGTATCCATTAGGCCATGCTGAAACTATGCAAAAATGTCCTCCAATATTACAAGGATGGCCCAGAGGGACCTTTTTATTATGAGAAAAACACAACTGCAGTTTCTGGTCATGAAATGATCATTGGATCTGGGGAGCACTTTTCTGTTTGAGTTCTTGCTATATTGAATAGGGTTTTTCTGCCTCCAGCTTTAATAAAACATTTTCACTTTCCTTTTTTTTTTGCCTTGGTAAACCATAATCTGCTTTAAAATGGGTATGTCTTTCATATATTGTTTTCTGCTTATAATGTTACTTGTTAAATTTGTTTTTGGCTTTTGATTTCCATGTTCAGAAAAAAATCCATCTTTTTCTGCAGTTTCTTTTCTTGCTGTCCAATTGAATAAGTACAGTGACTTGTATGGAAACAAGTTGAAGACTCTAGCTTACTGTATTAGGTCAGCTTGACTTGTATTCTCTATTAGCACACTGAAGGGTTTTTTTTCAAAAGATAATTAAATTACAGTTGTATCTGAAACATAGGAATTGCATCCGGAACTCCCTTATCTCATGAAATTGTTTTGAGGTCTTGTGAAAAACAGAACCTCAAAAATTGGCTGAATTATATGCAACATAAAGTTAAAATCGATTATGCATTTCAAAAGACTGATCTCCTTACTCTTGAGATTTGGGGAAAGTTAGTGGTGTAGTATGCAAAATATGCTTTTAAGTGCAAATAGATCTGGATTGGGTTCCTGGAAACCTGCTTTTTGTTCCTGGCTCCTGCTTGGCTGGGAACCTGGTCCCTTTTGGGGAAGTAACTGCTTGTGTTTCCTAGTCAGTAAAATGGGAATAATTTGAAGAGGTATAGGAAAAAGAACATTTTGGCCTATAGAAGGAAAATAAATATAACTGTCACGAGATGCTATATTTAACGGACTGAAGCTCTGTCCCATCCAAATTTCAGAAAGTGACATTTTTTCAGTTCCATCAACACTCCCCATACTTGAAGTCCTTGATTCAGTTCTTTCTTCTCACTACAGCAGTGTCTTCCTTTTTCCTGTTGTTGCCACCCAAAGATTACCCTCAGGTGAAGATGACTATATTCCTCTTAATGAGGTCAGGACTGGTTGAAAGAGAAAAAGCTGTTCCTTGGATGCGGTAGAGAAAGAGGAGGCGGAAATGGTGACAGGAGCAGTTGAGAGCTAAACAGGAATTTGTGGGGAAAAAGGCATAGAAAACGCTGCGTAGGCTGTCATTTCATTGCTTTAAAAAGTAGTGGCTAAAATGTGTTTTCCTCTAATGATGATTTCATGGGCAGATGACCACTATTAATAAAGCTCTTGGGGCCATCAAGCTTAAGGCCACTTGACCTAAGAAGGTCAATTGAGTCTTGGTTCTGCCTCTAGCTGAGAAGCTACATCTTGGGTTTCTGGTTCCCTATATCTTTTTCTTTGGTTTTTTTTTTTTTAACTACTCACCTACCCCCCAATTAGTGTTTTTTTTTTTAAGTAGGCATCAGGAGGGTGTGGTGAGTTTTTCCTCATAGGGATTCCTACCCCTCTGAGGTCTGGTTTTAAAAAAAATAGCGTCTGGCATGACACTCACTTGTTTCTCCCCTCACCCCTTACGCCCCCTCCCACCTTTCTGGAAATGGTGTGTGTGTGGGGGGGGTTTGTGTGTGTGTTTGCACGCGCGCGTGCATGTGCGTGCCAGCGAGCGCTCTGTTGTGTGCTGGCTTGGCTAATGTGAGGAGGATTAGGGAAAAAAGAAGATTGTCTTTTCTCTTCCCTTAAAATTCACTCTTTAATATTAAAATACTACCTAAAGTGTATTTTAAGGTTCCAGGAGGCATAGGAGGAAAATATTTTTTGTTTTCTTTTTTCCCCTCCTCAGTTCCAGGGAAATCCATAAAGGAAACAATTCAAAAGGGGTGTGCATGTGTGTTGTGGGGGGGAGCAAATAGAAGAGGAATGAACCACTTAAGCTTTCTGTGTCCTTTTCAAAAACTTTTAAAATCCCAATTTGTTATTATTTATTTCTGAAGACATAGAAGTGCCATCCTTTTACACTTAAAGTGGAAAAGGTCTATTTGACTTATGTTCTGCACAGCTCCCATATTGGGAAAAAGGAAGAGGTGCTGTCTCTTGATCATTGATAGTCTTTCTATGAGTCAGGGAAGGGACTTAAGCATACCCAGTTCCTTGATACTGAAGAAAGCATTAGACATTTCCCTTTCTTTATCAACACTAGTAAATATTCTAATATTGAATATGTTGAAGCGGAAGTCCAAGGGATTTTAAGCATTAGATCCCAGAGGTTTAGAATACACTATTTTGAGAACAAAAACAATGCTCAACTTCAGAATAAGGAACAGGGAGGGAGGTTGCTGAAAGCAAGTACCAAATTTATGGTTGGGAAATTATTTAAGATTGTATGATAGATGCGGAATGACATGCATGTTCTTAGCAAATGACAAGACAGGATGGGTTCGCTGTTTGGAAATGATCTTGTTCTGGAGCATCCCTGAGTCTGTCTATTGCTCCACCGAGAGAAGATTGAAAATTCTTGGTTGAAAGAGTAAAATTTACATTTCTGGTCATCGACTGACCTTATCGAAACTTCAGCTTTGGAAATAATCTTGTCAGGTGTCTCTGGGTGGCCTTCTCAATGCAGAAATTTGCTCTCGTGGTATCTGTCTCGAGGATGGATCAACAAAGAGGCACCTCAATACTCTCTGAGTTTTCCAGATGTGATTTGTACCACATGGTCCCTAGAAACCTTGGATTTGGGTCTTGGTCAATTGGAGTTAGAGGAAGTTGATTTCAAAGAGATGTTGTACTTTTGGGGTGAAGCCCGTTAGTGCAACTTGGGACAAGGTAACCAAGAGCATTTTCAGGGAATAAATAGGGTACAGCCAATTCTAGTATAACATGGGACTATATTTTTTTTTGCCAAAATGCATGGGAAGGAAAAGTCAATCAATCACATTCACCATTTCATTGCCCCTTGCAAGCCCACAGAACATATCTTCCATTCATTCATTCAATCATATTTATTGAGCGCTTAATGTGTGCAGAGCACTGTACTAAGCGCTTGGGAAGTACAAATTGGCAACACCATGGCACTGAGTCCAAACAACTGTGTGTTGTAGAATGAAACCTCCCTAATTCCTGTACAGTGTTCTAGCCAAAACATGTAGTGAAGGCATGAGTTAAGGCAGAATGTTGATGTGTACATATCTATAATTCTGTTTCTCTATTTTGATGTTATTGATGCCTGTCTACTTGTTTTGTTGTGTGTCTCCCCCTTCTAGACTGTGAGCCTTTTGTTGGGTAGGGATTGTCTCTTATCTGTTGCCGAATTGTACTTTCCAAGCGTTTAGTCCAGTGCTCTGCACACAGTAAGCGCTCAATAAATACAGTTGAATGAATGAATGAATGAACTGAATGCCTAGGAAGATTCCTGATTGGTTTTCTAGCCCAGTTACATCAGTCAGTCAGTAGCGTTTCTTGAGCGCTTACTCTGTGCAGAGCCCTGTGTTAAACACTTGGAAGAGCAAAATACACTGTTTGGTAGACACATTCCTTGCCTTCAAGGAGCGTAGGGCCTGCAATCAATGGATCGTACTTTTTGAGGCCTTACTGTGTGCAGAGCGCTCCCATATCTGTTCCAAATTTAGCTTTATCGGTATCTGGAGACCCCTGGTTGGCAAAAGCTGCTACATGCGTAGAGCCATCTGTGACTAACAAAAGTGAGTAAGTTCAGCTAAAAAAAAGTAGTGACTGACTCTTTGGAAGTTTGGTAACCTTGGGCCAGTCACTTCTCTTGGCCTCAGTCTCCTCATCTGTAAAATGGGGATTAAATGTTCTCTTTCCCCCGAAGGCTCTGAGCTTCTTGTAGGACTGGGTCTATGTCTGATCTGATTGTGCTAAGCCCTGGAGTGGATACAATACAGTGTTCGGCACATAGTCAGTGCTTAATGAGTATCATAGCTATAATTAGTAGTAGCAGTGTCCTCATATTAATTTCTGCAGTGTATGATCTTCCTCTTCAGGGAGTTAATTCTGCCTATGGCTTCTAGTTTGCCATGGATGACATAATAATGGTATTTATTAAGAATGTGCTGCCTGTTGGGGTAGGTATAGTCTTTAGAGGGAGGGAGAGAGAACTGGTATTTATGCCCATTTTACAGATGAGGAAACCGAGGTCGTGAAGTGCACAAGGTCATACGGCAGGCAAGTGGCAGAGCTGGAATTAATAATAATAATGTTAGTATTGGTTAAGCGCTTACTATGTGCCAAGCACTGTTTTAAGCACTGGGATAGATACAAGGTTATCAGGTTGTCCCACTTGGGGCTCACAGTCTTAATCCCCATTTTACAGATGAGGTCAATGAGGCACAGAGAAGTGAAGTGACTTGCCCAAAGTCACACAGCTGCCAAGTGGCAGAGCTGGGATTAGAACCCATGACCTCTGACTCCCAAGCCCGTGCTGTTTCCACTAAGCCACGCTTCTTCTTAGAATTGGAATTAGATCTGAATTAGAATCCACGTCTCTTAATTGCCAGTCCTGTGGTGTTTCCACCAGGCCAACCTGTTTGTGGTTTATGACATTGGCTTGACAAACCCATTAGCTCAGCAATTTTGCACTGTTTTCTGAAGTGGAAGTCTCAAGTGATCTTCTTTGGTAGTTAAAGATCAAGTCCTGCGTGCCCCCCCCCCAAAAAGGAGAGAATGAGACAGACTACCACCTTTAAATAGAAATTATCCTAGGATGCTGGTAATCCTGTTCATACTAAAGGAGATGTACTTTTGATCATATTGGACCTGGTCATGGAAGAGCAGAGCACCAAGGCATATCTTGGGACTTGAAAAGTTTCTATCGCATTTTGTCCAAGCATTTCTGTTCTGCTTTTGGAAGACCATCTGGCTGCCAAGAAGGACTTTACCAGATGGAGCTATGCCTTTAAAATCAGCCTTGTGGAGAATTTATCAGAATCCACAGGCCTGCCAAAATGTTTACCTACTGTCAGTCAGTCATATTTATTGAGCACTTACTTTGTGCAGAGCACTGTACTAAGCTCTTGGGAGAGTAGTACAATACAACAGTAAGCAGGCACATTCCCTGCCCGCAGCGAGCTTGCAGTCTAGAGGGAGATTTTAACCGTGCTTTTGGAAGAGGCAGTCCAGAATTAGAACAGTTATAGAGCCGAAGGGGGCAACTGCAGGTACATAGTGAGCGACCTTAGCAGCAAGGAGACTGGGGCCTGGACTCTCAGAATTGTGCCTAGGGATTAGGGTTGGCCTTACATGGAATCCCGGGACTACGATTCCTAGGAGACTCTAAGGACTTTACAGGACCCCACTCGGTTTCCCCAGGGGTAAAGAGAGGAAGGGGCTCTGAGGCAGAACCGACTCGGGTCTCATGTGCTAGTTAAGGTGCTGGGGCAGTTGACTACATGCTGGAATTCAAAGCTCCTCTCGGCCCAAGCCAGGCTGCTCAGTTTCACTGTAAAGGGGAATAGTAAAAAAGGTAGGGCGGTAACAGAAGAGAAGTACCGTGTCTTAGTGGATATAGAGCCTGGACTTGGAAGTCAGAACGACCTGGGTTCTAATCCCGGCTCCGCCACTTGCCTGCTATGTGATCTTGAACAAAGTCACTTCACTTCTCTGGGCCTGTTACCTCATCTGTAAAATGGGGATTAAGAATGTAAGCCCCATGTGGAACAGGGACTGTGTCCAACCTGATTAACTTGTACCTACCCCAGTTGCTTAGGACAGTGCTTGATTAGTAACCGCTTAACAAGTACCGTTATTATTCATTCATTCAATCGTATTTATTGAGCACTTACTGTGTGCAGAGTACTGTACTAGGCGCTTGGGAAGTACAAGTCAGCAACATATAGAGACGGTCCCTACCCAACAACGGGCTCACAGTCTAGAAGGGGGAGACAGACAACAAAACAAAACATGGAGACAGGTGTCAAAGTCGTCCGAACAAATAGAATTATAGCTATATGCACATCATTAACAAAATAAATAGAATAGTAAATATGTACAAGTAAAATAAATAGAGTAATAAATCTGTACAAATATGTACAAGTGCTGTGGGGAGGGGAAGGAGGTAGGGCCAGGGGGATGGGGAGGAGGAGAGGAAAAAGGGGGCTCAGTCTGGGAAGGCCTCTTGGAGGAGGTGAGCTTTCAGTAGGGCTTTGAAGGGAGGAAGGGAGCTAGCTTGGCGGATGTGTGGAGGGAGGGCATTCCAGGCCAGGGGGAGGACAAGGGCTGGGGGTCGACGGCGGGACAGGCGAGAACGAGGCCCAATGAGGAGCTGAGTGGTGGCAGAGGAGCGCAGGATGCGGGCTGGGCTGTTGAAGGAGAGAAGGGAGATGAGGTAGGAAGGGGCAAGGTGATGGACAGCCTTGAAGCTGAGAGTGAGGAGTTTTTGCTTGACTCATAGGTTGACAGGCAGCCATTGGAGATTTTTGAAGGTGGGGCGGGGGGTGTGTGTAACATGCCCAGAGCGTTTCTGTACAAAGACAATCCAGGCAGCAGAGTGAAGTATAGACCGAAGCCGGGAGAGACAAGAGGATGGGAGATCAGAGAGGAGGCTGATTCAGTAATCCAGTCGGGATAGGATGAGAGATTGAACCAGCAGGGTAGCGGTTTGGATGGAGAGGAAAGGGCGGATCTTGGCGATGTTGTGGAGGTGAGACTGATGGGTTTTGGTGATGGATTGGGTGTGTGGGGTGCAGCATGGCTCAGTGGAAAGAACCCGAGCTTTGGAGTCAGAGGTCATGAGTTCAAATCCCGGCTCCACCACTTGTCAGCTGTGTGACTTTGGGCAAGTCACTTCACTTCTCTGTGCCTCAGTCACCTCATCTGTAAAATGAGAATTAAGACTGTGAGTCCCACGAGGGACAACCTGATCACCTTGTAACCTCCCCAGCGCTTAGAACAGTGCTTTGCACATAGTAAGCGCTTAAATGCCAACCCGCTCCCCCCCCCCAAAAAAAAAACCGAGAGAGCGGAGTCGAGGATGACACCAAGGTTGTGGGCTTGTGAGACGGGAAGGATGGTAGTGCTGTCTACAGTGATGGGAAAGTCAGGGAGAGGACAGGGTTTGGGAGGGAAGATAAGGAGTTCAGTCTTGGACATATTGAGTTTTAGGTGGCGGGCAGACATCCAGATGGAGATGTCCTGAAGGAAGGAGGAGATACTAGCCTGGAGGGAGGGAGGGAGGGAGAGAGAGCAGGGGCAGAGATGTAGATTTGGGTGTCATCAGCGTAGAGATGATAGTTGAAGCCGTGGGAGCGAATGAGTTCACCAAGGGAGTGAGTGTAGATAGAGAACAGAAGGGGACCAAGAACTGACCCTTGAGGAACCCCTACAATAAGGGTATGGGAGCGGGAGGAGGAGCCTGCAAAGGAGACTGAGAATGAACGGCAGGAGAGATATGAGGAGAACCGGGAGAGGACGGAGTCTGTGAAGCCAAGGTTGGATAGCGTGTTGAGGAGAGGGGGGTGGCCCACAGTGTCGAAGGCAGCTGAGAGGTCAAGGAGGATTAGGACAGAGTAGGAGCCATTTGATTTGCTAAGGAGGTCATTGGTGACCTTTGAGAGGGCAGTTTCGGTGGAGTGTAGGGGACGGAAGCCAGATTGGAGGGGGTCAAGGAGAGAGTTGGCGATGAGGAATTTGAGGCAGTGAGTGTAAGCGACTAGTTCTAGGAGTTTGGAAAGGAAGGGTAGGAGAGAGATAGGGTGATAACTGGAAGGGGAGGTGGGGTCAAGAGAGGGTTTTTTTAGGATGGGGGAGACGTGGGCATGTTTGAAGGCGGAGGGGAAGGAACCAGTGGAGAGTGAGCGGTTGAAGATGGAAGTTGAGGGGAGGAGGGAAGGAGTGAGAGTTTTCATGAGGTGAGAGGGAATGGGGTCTGAAGCACAGGTGGATGGAGTAGCACTTGAAAGGAGGGAGGAGATCTCATCTGAGGATTTTCCTTTACTCCCATTGCCCTTCTGCTCCTGTTTCTAGTCTTGGAAATTTTTTGTTGCTAAGGGGGGCGGGGGAAGTCTCAATGAACCCTTCCCTGTAATTCCTAGTTTCATTTGTGATTGTTTTCTTTGGAGATAGTGTCTCCCACCAGCTGTCAGAGATGAAAAATGCGTTTAACTTTTGAGTTTTTTAGTGCTTAGGGACTTTACAGGGTATGGTTAACTATGATGCATTCTGTATGGACCTAGGCCATGACATGCAGTTCAGAGACTGTAATTTTATTTTATTTTGTTAATATGTTTTATTTTTTTATTTTGTTTTATTTTGTTAATATGTTTTGTTTTGTTCTCTGTCTCCCCCTTCTAGACTGTGAGCCCACTGTTGGGTAGGGACCATCTCTATATGTTGCCAACTTGTACTTCCCAAGTGCTTAGTACAGTGCTCTGCACACAGTAAGCGCTCAATAAATATGATTGAATGAGTGAATGAATTTCTTTATCTTTTGGGGTTTCTGATGTATAAATGTAGACTGTACGCTTGTTGTGGGCAGGGAATGTCTGCCAACTCTGTTGTATTTTCCCAAATATTAGTACAGTGCTCTGCACATAGTAAGCGCTCAATAAATACTTGTACTTCCCAAGCGCTTAGTACAGTGCTCTGCACACAGTGAGCACTCAATAAATACGACTGACTGAATGAATGAATAAATACCATTGATTGATTGAAAGGCACATAGAAAGCACATCTCCTAAAGGCCTTCCCTGACTAGGCCCTATTTCCTCTTCTCCCACTTTCTTCTGTCGTCCTTACTCTTGGTTTTCCATTGTTTATTCACCCTTCCTCATCTCCGGAGCATTTATGTTCATATCCAGACTTTATGTCACTGTCTGCATCCCCCTCTAGACTGTAAGCTCGTTTTAGGCAGGGAAAGTGTCTGCTAACTCCCAAGTGCTTACTATAGTGCTCTGCACATGGTAAGTGGTACATAAATATGATTGTTTGAAAGGCAAAAGTGATCTTCATGTTGCTAAAATTGCTTTTATGGAAAATGAATTTAAGAATCTAAGCTGAGAGCTCCTTGTGGGCAAGGAGTGTCTCTATGGATGCATTCTGTTGCATTGTACTCTCCCAAGCACTTAGTACAGTGCTACACAGAGGAAGTGCTCAATAAATCCCATTAATTGATGATCAACACAGATATAAAGAAACAAATTTTGAGCAACTGGCTTTTATAGGGTGTTTAGGCTTCTTGATGAAACACCTCTTTAGAGGCTATTCATTCATTGTCATTCAGTCATTTATTGAGGGCTTACTCTATACAGAGCACTGTACTAAGCACTTGGGAGAGTACAATACAACAATGAACAGGCACATTCCCTCCCCACAGCGAATTTACAGTCTAGAGGGAACTTGCATCTGGTTCACCTGGTTTGAATTGGGTACAGTACCTGTGCATGAATGAGCCTTCTTGTGATTAGACCACCTCATTATCCCTGAACTATTGTCTTTCTAATTAAGGAGCACAATCCCATTCGACTTAGTGGGTACTTTCACCTGCCGTTCTTTCACTGTATAACTGATCAAAGATTGAGGTGGGTGTGTTTCCCTAATGCTGGCAGTGGCCTTAACCTATCTAAACAAAGGAGGGTTTCTCCAGTTTTTGGCTATTATTGGCATTTAAAGAGCTGAAAATGACATTTTGGCCCTTTTTCTGAAAAAACAAAATAAAGTGTATAGGCTAACCAAAATTGCACAAGTCTTAAAAAGGTTTAACTGTATATTGCTGCAGCCACCCTGAGAATATGCATTAAAAAATAAATTTAGGGAAATCAGTATTTGATTCCTTAACAACAGCGAGGCTCTGACATATCATTATTTCAGAGGTTACCAGGGCAAAAGAGGGGGTGTGAAAGGACTGTGAGACCATTATTGGGTAGGGATTGTCTCTATCTGTTGCCGAATTGTATTTTCCAAGCACTTAGTACAGTGCTCTGCACAGAGTAAGAGCTCAATAAATGCGATTGAATGAATGAATGAATGAATGAAAGAAGGCTAATGGAGGGGCAGAATGAAGAGCAGGGCATGGAGCCAGAAGGGAGATTTTCCGAGAGCGGGGTCATGAGGCTGTAGGGGAGAGCTAGGCTGGAGCCACAGAGGGAGGACAGCCAGTCCATCCATCAGTGATATTTATTGAGCTCTTACTGTGTGCTGAGCACTATAGTAAATGCTTGGGAAAGTTCAAAATATGTATGTTGGTAAATGCGATCCCTCCCCACAAGGAGCTTACAGTGTTCAAGGGGGGAGACAGCCACTAAAATAAATTACCGACAGGGAAAACAGTAGAATATAAGGATATGAACACAAGTGCTGTGGGCCTGGGATGAGTCTCAAAGTGCTTAAGGGAGAAAGAAGTTACTGGGAAGAGGAGGAGAATAGAGGAAAAACAAAGATGGGACTGGAATGAGGGAGAGAGAACAACATGAAAATGCTGTGAATGTCACACGTTAATTTGAAATCTTTTGCATAGGTAGTGACCCTCATCTACCCCCATCCCCCTTTCTTGGTCTAAAGATGCTGAGTGTATAGGAAACTGATCATTCTTTTTGTATGATCAGTGGCTTCTCTTTCAAAGTCTTGCTGTTGTTGACTGATCTTCCACAAAAGGGGCAGCATTACCATGCCAAATTTTTGTTCAAGTTGTGTAAAAGTCTTGCCGAGCCACTGAGGGAAGGTGCTGGGAAGAGAATATTTTATGGGTCTTTTTTTTTTCTTGTCTTGCACTTTCTGTAAAAGATTTTAAGGCAGTTTGTGGGAGCTGAGTAAAATTGGCCTGCTTTCAATTTTGAAAATAGCCTGCTCATTTTCAACTCCTTTTTGCAAAGAACATTTACTTAGAGTAGTACTAAGTTGAAGCTAAAACACTGACAAGGCAGATATTGGGAAATGTTCCCCATGTCTTTGTACAGATCTGCCTTACATCTTGGGACACCTTAGATCTATTTTACAACAAATTTGTGGGTTTCCAAAATTGTTTTGAGTGGAACCTACCATCTGTGGTGAAGTTTGTGTCCAATAATGACAAATGAAGAATATAGAGAATGCTGGGTTAGTCACAGGAAAAGTTTGTTGTTGTTTTTTAAATTTCCTTGTCAGGTTGTGTTTTAGCGGGGTCTGGGGGGAAGTACACAGGGCACATGTTACTTCCTGAATAGCAATTTGTGGCTGATGCTTGGAAGCGACTGCCTCTCTTGTTTCTTCTTAATTCTTAATGGTATTTGTTAAGCGCTCACTATGTGTCAAGTACTGTTCTAAGCGCTAGGGTAGATAGGAGATAATCAGATTGGACACTGTCTAATTGGGGGTCAGGAGTATTTGTTAAATGTGTTACTGTGTATCAAGCGCTGTAATAATAGTAATAATTGTGGTATTTGTTAAGTGCTTACTAGGTGCCAGGCACTGTACTAAGCACTGGGGTGGATACAAGCAACTCAGGTTGGATGCAGTCTCTGTCCCACATGGGGCTCACAGTCTCAATCCCCATTTCACAGAAGAGTGAATTGACTTACCTAAGGTCATCCAGCAGACAAGTTGCGGAGGCAGGATTAGAGCCAATGACCTTCCGACTCCCACGCCATGCTGCTTCACTGTACTAAGTGCTGGGATATCAATGAATCATATTGAGTGCCTGCTGTGTGCGGAGCAATGTACTAAGAGCTTGGGGGAGTACAGTGCAATGTAACAGACACATTCCCTGCCCCTAGCAAGCATACAGACTAGCGGGGAAGATTCCCACATGGGGCTCAAGTCTGAGTAGGAGGGAGAATAGATATTGAGTCCCCATTTAGCATATGAGGGTAATGAGGTCCAGAGAAGTGAAGTGACTTGCCCAAGGTCATATAGCAGATACATGGCAGAGCTGGGTTTAGAACCCAGGTTCCTCTGACTCCAGGCTGGTGCTCTTTCTACTAGGTCGCAGTCTTTTGGGTTCTGTAATGGTTTATCTCATCTGCAGCTACTGGTCCTTCTCAGTGCCCTAGCCACCTACTCTTGGATGGGAAGGGGAGGTTGGTGGGGTTTGGGGTGGTAGTGGGGTCTCAGGCAGCCACAAAGGCTCAGATGGGACCCCAGAACTGAGAAAAGGAGCAACCTCTGACACTTGGTTAGAGGCTGGATTTGCTTGTCAGAATATTTAGTATACTCTAGGGAAGCAGTGTGGCCTAGTGGAAAGAGCACGGGCTTGGGAGTCTGAGGATGTGGGTTTTAATTCCAGCTCTGCCACTCATCTGCTGTGTGACCTTGGGCAAGTCACTTAATTTATCCATTTATCTATGCCCCAGTTACCTCATCTGTAAAATGGGGATTAAGACTGTGAGTCCCATGTGGGACAAGGACTGTGTCCAACCTGATTACCTTGTATCTACCCCACCGCTTCGAACAGTGCTTGTCACATAGCAAGTGCTTACCAATACCACAATTATGATGATGATGATGATGATGATTGTTATTATTCTTACTGGCCAGTATTGCTGATACGCATTGATTGTATAGAGCAACCCCAAGTCAAGTTTATGTGGGCCCAAAAAAATTTTCGAAGTTTCACTGTGGTCTCATCCACGTGGAGTTGGGCATAATTTTGAGATGGAGAATTGCTTTGAGCCCAGGGGCTCAGCACAAATGTAAGAGCCAAACCAACATCTACAGGTATTAGCCTACCAGACATATCTAATGTTTTTGAAGCCACGAACCACTTAGTTGTGTCTCGGAGCCCACCCAAAGGGCATTCATTCATATTTATTGAGCGCTTACAGAGTTCAGAACACTGTACTAAGCTCTTGAAAAGTACAATTCAGCAACAAAGAAAGACAATCCCTGCCCACAACAGGCTCACAGTCTATGTCAACACATCCGTCCGGCTGACATAATTTTAGCTTTCTCCAATGGCTAGTCGTGGTCTGCAGTTGGCCCTCACCCCGAGAGACATCAAGGCAGAGACAGGGTGGCCCGTAGTGAGGTGAGGGGAAGAGGGTAGAACCATCTGCACCCTTCAACAGATGCTGTCAAGCCGACCGACTCCCAGAACAATGAGAAGGCGGGCTTGAGGTAAACTTAGAGGAAAAGATGTGTGTCGACATGACTTCAGTCTAATGTTTTTCAGGCCTTCTGCGCTAGCATTGCAACAAAAAGTTCTAACATATCATTAGCTGGCTAACGAGGCAGATTTCTTTAGGGTTGTTGAGGAAAAATGTGAAATCTGCAATTTTTTTAAAAATTGCTGTTAGGATCACCCCGTGCAGACTCAGCCTTTAGGCGAGTTTTGGGAAAATTGCACCAGATTGCAACTTGAGTTTCCAGAGGGTAGTTGGGCAGGTTAATTTCAGTTATTGGTTCACTTGGCGAGTGAACCCCCAGATTCTTCTCCATCGGGGTCAGAATTGTTGTCCTGCTTCCCGGGGTCCATCTTACACATGTAGAGTTTCATACCTAAATGAGACCGTGAGATGAGATACTTTTGCCTGAATAATAAACTGCCCCAAGTTGTGCACTACAGCAGTTTTTATTTTGGGGGGGAGTAAGTCCTTTTGCTTTAGGTTTACATTTTTAGGTGTATAGTGGAATTGCACTTATCTACCAAAGTGATTACAATTGAAAAATGTTTAGAAGTCTGTTTTCTGGGAGGAAGTGGCTAAGCAAACCAGTATAGTGCTGGAGTTTAGGTCTGTTTAAGCCTTCAAAATATTGAGGATTACTTAGTCCTACTCTTCCCTAAACTACCAAAACATTAGCCAAAATTTTTCTCTCTACCTCTTTGGATAAGCATTTTCCCCCATCAGATTTCAGTGAATTAAAAAAAAAAATCTCTAGATGAGACCTCTAGACTGGGCAGGGAATGTGTCTGTTTACTGTTATATCATATTGTCCCAAGCACTTAGTACAGTGCTCTGCACACAGTAAGTGTGAATCCACACTTCTAGACTGTGAGCCCACTGTTGGGTAGGGACCGTTTCTATATGTTGCCAACTTGTACTTCCCAAACGCTTAGTACAGTGCTCTGCACACAGTAAGCGCTCAATAAATACGATTCCCCCCCCCCAATCTTACCTCCTTCCCTTCCCCACAGCACCTGTATAATTGTATATATGTTTGCACATTTTTATTACTCTATTTATCTTGTACATATCTATTCTATTTATTTTATTTTGTTAGTATGTTTGGTTTTGTTCTCTGTCTCCCCTTTCTAGACTGTGAGCCCGCTGTTGGGTAGGGACTGTCTCTATGTGTTGCCGACTTGTACTTCCCAAGCGCTTAGTACAGTGCTCTGCACACAGTAAGCACTCAATAAATACGATTGATTGATTGAATGAATGAATGAAGTGCTCAGTAAATATGATTGAATGAATGAATGACATATTCTGGAGAGCAGGGTAGGTTTGGCCAGGAGTTCAGGGCTTTTTCTCTGTGGAGGGATGGAGAAGTGAGTAGCTGTCTTTTTTAGGGAGTATACCCTTCCATGCCTTTCTAGCTATTTCATTTAATGAGGTCTTTTTAGGCCTTTCTCTTTTTTTAGGTAGGTTTGGTTACACTCGGTTATACAACGGGCCAATCTTGCAAACATCATGTAGTACGTAAAGGCAGAATAGCCAGAACAACCCGGTAAATCAATCTATCTGTGGCATTTTTTGAGCACCTATTTATAATGTGCAGAACACCTTATATTAGGCCTCTGGGAGAGTTTGGGAGGTCCTTGCCCTATAACAGCTTACAGTCTAGCTGGTATGACACCTGTGAATTACAGGTAAGGGGGCAGTGGGGATTGTAGGATCTGGTGTAAAACCTGAATGACTGTACCCATTTCTCCTATAATGCCTGGAGTTATATTCGTGCAAAGCCTTACTTTAAGGGACATTTACTGTAATACCTGTCATATTACTGGGCACACGCACAGAATTTTCTCCAACAATGTAGCTTGCTGTATTCAAGTAGACTTGCATCGCCAGATGGATGTTCCCCCATTTTCTAACCATTTCTAGCCAAAATGCCTAGTGAAAAGTGTATTGCATACCGATTACTCAAGCCATTGGGAGCTCCCAAAGATTACCCGTTTAACTTGATGAATAGGCCTCCAAACCTGATCTTATTCCTGTTCCATTGATCTTAAATTTTCATTGGTTTTCCCGGGTATCTTCCATTTCTTTTTCTTCCCATTGATAAATAGGGTAATGGAAAAGATTCAGGTGGGTGAAGTGCTATGTCCCTAATCCCAGAACACTGGTAGAATGCTTGGTAGCATGAGCTCTTTAATTAGATACAAAGTAGTCAGGTGTGCCATTCACATACTAGGAAATTCTTTTTGATCTTTTTTATATGGTATTTAAGTGCTTACTATGTGCCAGGAACTGTACTAAGTGCTGAGGTAGATACATTCATTCATTCAATTGTATTTATTGAGCGCTTACTGTGTGCAGAGCACTGTACTAAGCTCTTGGGAAGTACAGGTCAGCAAAACGTAGAGACGGTCCCTACCCAACAACAGGCTCACAGTCTAGAAGGTGATAATCAGGTTTTTTTTTGTTGTTGCTTTTTTTTAATGGTGTTTGTGCTTATTGTGTGCCAGGCACTGTTTTAAGTGCTGGGGTAGATACAGAGTTATCAGGCTGGACACAGTCTGTGTCCCACATGGGGCTCACAGTCTTAATCCCCATTTTACAGATGAGGTAACTGAGGTACAGAAAAGTGAAGGGACTTGCCCAAGATCACACAGCAGTGAACTGGTGGAACCAGTTACTTCTAGAATTAGTGTCTGTTTTGTACAGCTTAACTCCCTACTGGACGTGAACTGAGACAATAGTTGGAGGGTTTTAGTTCTACTATTTCTGCCAAATGATCTCCTAACTTAACTGCGTAAGATGAACTTTCCAGTATGGTGCCCTTCGTATAGCTTTGCGTCATGTTACACACTTAAGAGCCAGACAGAATGTTTTATGGGTCAATCAGTAGTATTTTATTTTGCAGAGATTGTACTGAGAGCTTGGGAGAGTACAGTAGAGTTAATGGACCTGATCCCTGCCCTTCAGGGGAGAGTCTGAATCAGTGCTTGTGGAGTGATTCCTGAAGAATGGTACAGTACCACAAAATTCAGTGTCCTATACTACAATCTTGTATTCATTCAATCGTATTTATTGAACACTTACTGTGTGCAAAGCACTGTACTAAGTGTTTAGGAAAGTAGGAGTTTAGCCCTGATCTTTCAGGTATCCCCAAAAGAGTTACTTACCTGTATTTAGCCTGAGGTGAAAGTAGGTTGGTGAGGACATGGAAATTGATAGTAGTAGTAGTAATCATATTTAACACCTTCTGTGTACTAGGCTCTGGGAAAAAACACCAAGTTGGGGAACTTTTTGTTTTATTGGCAAACTGTCTGTACTATAAGGCTCACTACTACGTGCCAATCACTGTTCTCAGTGCTGGGATAGATACAAGGTAATTAGGTTGTCCCACGTGGGGCTCACCGTCTTACTCCCCATTTTACAGATGAGGTCACTGAGGCACAGAGAAGTCAAGTGACTTGTTCAAAGTCACGCAGCTGATAAGTGGTGGAGGCGGGATTAGAATCCATGACCTCTGACTCCCAAGCCCGTGCTCTTTCCACTGAGCCACGCTGCTTCTCTCAACAAACACCATCATCATAAGGCTACCAAATTAGGCTTAAGGACATACTAGCAAAGCTCTTTGTTTAACTCTACAACTGGTGTTGCACAGGAATGGGTAGTTCTGTCTTAAGAAAAAACAGCCTACCTGCTTTTGAAACACTTTTTGTGGCTCTGAAATATCTGATAAATTGAAGTCTAAGAATAATATGGCTAATTCTCCATATTTGTTTAAAGGGAGTTAGGCTGGGGAAACTCCCGTTAACTCCCTCTAGCTGTGAAACAAGGTGGATTTGCTCCTTCCTTTTGTTCTTATTATTTATTATTAGTATTATTATTTGGTAGTTTATAAATTATGGTATTCATTCATTCAATAGTATTTATTGAGCACTTACTGTGTGCAGAGCACTTTACTAAGCGCTTGGGAAATACAAATCTGCAACATATAGAGACGGTCCCTACCCAACAATGGGCTCATAGTTAAGCACTTACTTGCTAAGCACCATTCTAAGCACTGGGGTAGATACAAGGTAATCAGGTTGTCCCACATGGGGCTCACAGTCTTAATCCCCATTTTACAGATAAGTTAAATGAGGCCCAGAGAAGTGAAGTGACTTGGCCTAGGTCACATAGCTGACAAGTGGTGGAGCCAGGATTAGAACCCATGACCTCTGACTCCCGAGTCTATGCTCTTTCCACTAAGCCATGCTGCTTCTTTTTTTTTTTTTTTGACATTCTGGAGTTTGAGTGTGTGGAATTTATTTCAGCGTATTGGTTTTCAAGCTCCATTAGGTCTTTCCTAAATCAGAAGATTTGCAAGGTTTTGGAGTCCCAACTCTAGTGATACTGGCTAGCTGGAGATGTCATAAAACAGAAGAAAGTGGAGTGGGGAATGTTTGAAAGAAACTTATCGTCTTGAGAAATAGTAACACTGAGATTGGAAGCAACAGGCTCAAACTTTAAACAGTCAACCTTCTAGTCCGGTTATGGGTTAAAATGTGGAGTGACTGTCCACATTTTCATAGGAACTTGGCAAGTCTATGTTATGTTACATCAAACTACCAAGCCTGCTTTCTAAGAATAAACTGAAGATTCTGTGCCAGTCCTAGAAAAACTAAAAGTTACAGATCTGTTTTTCAAAGATTGTTTTCAGATAACACAGCATTCTTCTGGAGCTAGTACTAGCAGTAACTTCTTCAGACAGTTTTTTTTTTTTGAATTGCAGACTCTAATGAAAGGCTGTTTGGAGGTTGTAAGGGATGGAGAGATGGACTTTAATGGAAAGTGGACCAGACAGCATTCCTACGTTTTCTGTATCGTTTTCGATCCGAAGCTTAAATAGAGCTCTCGTGGGGCCCTTTTCTTGATTTGTACTGCTGCCACTGAACAGCTCATGACAGTAGCCATGGGAACATGTGGGAATGATGACATGAGTTTATAACTTGTTGCTAGGCAGATATGGCATAATGTGTGTGTTAAAGTCTCATTGAGTTTTAGGATGTTTTCACCTCTTGTGGGCGAAGGTAACTCTGGTCTTGGAATCTCTAGTCTATTGCATTTGCATATTCTAATGCAAAATCAATGCTGTGAAGTTGTGCTCCTGTGTTTTCGGGGAAAGATGCTGAAACCATATTTTAATTGGCATTATGATATTAGGTAATATGGAGCTGAGTGAACAGTACCCTATTCTCAAAGCCAGGTTGTTTTCTAGAATGTGGCTGGGAGTTGGGTTCAATCCTCAGCTCTTGCTGGAGCAGAATTGAATCTGGGGTTATCTTGGCATTATTGCCATTTCCCCATTTCTTTTGGATTATGGGTTTTGAGGGGCTCCTTGAAGTGGAGGAGAAACTCCCTCAGTCCTGGCTTGTCTTGGGCTAGGTCTGCACCTCTGGGTTAAGGGTGGTATTGGACCAGTCTTTGGGCTGGGGGTAGGGGGATAATAACAACAACAATAATAATAATGGCATTTGTTAAGTGCTTACTGTGTGCAAAGCACTGTTCTAAGTGCTGGAATGAGAAGAGCTGTTCCATGTCCCATTCTCCTCAGTACCAAATTCATAAGTTGTTGCTCTTATTACTTATCAAGTTTATGAATTTGAGTTCAATCAATGAATGGTATTTATTGACTCCCTACTCAGTGCAAAACACTGTTCTAAATGCTTGACAGAGGACAATAAAATAAAGTTGTTAGATGTGATCCCTGCTCACAAGGAACTTACGGCCTAGAAAGGGAGACAGGCCTTTAAATCAGTTATGGGTAGGGAAAATAGAGTAGAGGAATCATCATCAGCGGTATGTAGATAGTGCTTTCTGTGGATGGAGCACATGCTGTGGTTGGAGTGAATGTTAAGCGCTCAAGGGACACGGATCCAAGTGTGCAGGCGATGTAGAAGCAAGGGCAAATAAGGGAAATGAGGGCTTAGGGAGGGACTCTTGGAGGAGATGTGATTTAAGTAGGGCTTTGAAGGTGGGGCAAGTGTTGGATGTGAAGGGGGGCAGGGAGTTCCAGGCCAGAGGGATGATGTGGGTTGTGTTCCTGTTTCATGGACAACCATTGGAGGTTTTTGAGGTGTGGAAGATGAGGACCGATTTTATTTAATTTTATTTTTTTAGTAAAATGATCGGGGCATTTGAGCGAAGTATGGACCTGGGAAGCAGGGAGGTCAGCCAGGAGGTAGATGCAGTAGTCAAAGCGGGATATATGAGTGCTTGAATTAGCGTAGTACAGTTCAGATAGAGGAAGAGGTGGATTCTAGAGTTGTTGGGAAGGTAGAACCCAGCACTTAGAACAGTGCTTTGCACAGAGTAAGTGCCTAACAAATGGCCATCATTATTATAAGGATTTGGTGACAGATTGCATATGTGGGTTGAACAAGAGGGATGAGTTGAGGATAATGCCAGGGTTATGGGCTGGAGAGATAGGGAGGATGGTGGTGCTGTCTACAGTGATAGGGAAGTCTTTGGGAGGACAGGATTTAGCTGGTACAATTAGGAGTTCTTGTTGGGACATGCTGAGTTTTGAGGTGTCGGTGGGGCATCCAAGTAGAGATATTCTGAGGGCAGGAGAGGGACTCTTCTGTGAAGAGATGGTATTTGAAGCTGTGGGAATAAATGAGTTCTCCAAGGGAGTGGGTGTAGATGGAGAATAAAAGGGGACCGAGAACTGAGCCTTGAGGGACTCTCCTTGTTAGAGGATAGGAGGTAGAGGAGGAGCCCGGGGAAAGAGACTGAGAATGAGTGGCCAGAAAGGAAGGAGGAGAATGAGGAGAGGATAGTTTCAGTTAAGCCAACATTAGATAATGTTTCTAGCAGAAAGGGTTGCCCAAAAGAATGAAGACAGCTGAGAGGCTGTTAGGGTGAAATAGAGGTCATTGGACATAAAGGAAGTCACTGATAACCTTAGAAAGGGAAGCCAGATTGCAAGGGTTTGAGAAGAGGAAAGGGAGACACGAGTGTAACCAACTCACTTAAGGAGTTCAGAGAGGAATTTCATTCATTCAATTGTATTTATTGAGTGCTTACTGTGTGCAGAACACTGTACTAAGCTCTTGGGAAGTACAAGTTGGTAACATACAGAGATGGACCCTACCCAACAATGGGCTCACAGTCTAGAAGGGGGAGACAGATAGCAAAACAAAACATGTGGACAGGTGTCAAGTCATCAGCATAAATAGAAGTAAAGCTAGATGCACATCATTAACAAAAATAGAATAGTAAATATGTACAAGTAAAATAAATGGAGTAATAAATCTGTACAAACATATGTACAGGTGCTGGGCAGGGAAGGAGGTAGAGCCGGGGGGATGGGGAGTAGAGAGGAAAAGAGGGGCTCAGTCTGGGAAGGCCTCCTGGAGGAGGTGAACTCTCAGTAGGGCTTTGAAGGGAGGAAGAGAGCTAGCTTGGCGGATGTACTTTTAGACTGTGAGCCCACTGTTGGGTAGGGACTGTCTCTATATGTTGCCAATTTGTACTTCCCAAGCGCTTAGTACAGTGCTCTGCACATAGTAAGCGCTCAATAAATACGATTGATGATGATGATGATGTACGGAGGGAGGGCATTCCAGGTCAGGGGGCCTGGGGTTGTGGTGGGACAGGCAAGAAAGAGGAATGGTAGGAGGGAAATGGGGCAATATTTGGAGTGTGCCATAGAGTCAAGAGAGGGATTTTTAGGATAGGGGATACATGGATGGGTTTGAAAACAGTAGGGAAGGAGCCATTTGTGAGTTAACAGTTGCAAATGGTGAACAGGGAGGAAAAATGGGAGAGGGCAGCTGTTTTAACAAGATGTCAACAGATAGGGTCAGGTTTAGGAGAGGGTATAGATTTGAAGAGGAAGCAGGAGGTCTCTTGGATGTTGCTGAGAAGACGACCTTCTCTAGACTACCTGTAGCTGTACATTTCCTTAATATATTTATGACAGCTCACTTCTTTGCATGTAAAGAGCTTTCGCTGTTGCCTGCTGGTGGTTATAGAATCAGCAGTTGAGGAAAGACAGAAGAAGTTTAAGTGAGGCATGTAGATAAGGAGTCTGTTTGGGCTAGTCCAGTGTGCCTTTTGTGACCAGGAGAGACGGAGGCTCCCAAGAAACAGGGCAGCTGTGGCAATACTATAAGCGCTTAACAAATGCCATAATAATAATAACTCTGTTATGCTGTACCCTCCGAAGCACTGTACCAAGTTACAGAGTTATTATGCTGTACTCTCCCAAGCACTTAGTACAATGCTCTGCCCACAGTAAGCACTAAATAAATACGATTGATTGATGGAATGTTATGCCAAGAATCATTTCTTTATCTAAAGCGAAGATTGTAAAGCAGGGGGGTGGGGAATGTCCTTCCTGGGAAATCTTCAGTAGGCATCTTACTGACCTAGTTTAGGATGGTAATGTCATCTTGGAAATTCAGGCGGTGGGATTAGATCAGGTTTCAGCCGTTTTGTTGTGTGCCAGGTCAAGCAACGACTGAGGGTGTGTGGGCAGGATTCATGCCAGACGGGCACCAACAGTAATAATAATAATTATGGCATTTGTTAAGCACTTACTATGTGCCAGGAACTGTGCTAAGCGCTGGGGTGGATACAAGTAAACCGGGTTGAACGGTCAGTGCCCCACATGGGGCTCACAGTCTTAATCCCCATTTTACAAATGAGGGACTGAGGCCCAGAGAAGTGAAGTGACTTGCTCAGGGTTACCCAGCATACAAGTGGCAGAGCCAGGATTAGAACCCATGGCCTTCGGTCTCCCAGGCCAGTTCTCTATGCACTGCACCATGCTGCTTCTCATGCTTAGTGTTCTCTCCACTAAGCGAATTAAGAGCTTGGCAGGGTGGCAATATGGGTGGCAGCATCTGAGCAGCACCCTGGTACTCTGCTGCTACCCTCTGCTTTTTGTGCCAGGGAGAGTCCTTCTAACTCTACGGTTCATTGACCATATGATCTGGGTCTAGTAGTTGTAGAATGTTTAATTGTGCAGACAAAATAGGCTTTTACAAGTAAGTAGTTGGGGCTTGCCATGAAGTTGAACATTTTGGGGAATGCAGGAGAGGTGGAAATAGTCTTGCTGTAAATTTACCGGAATAGGCAGGAAGCTTTAAAAAAAAAAATCACACAAGCTAATAGTGCCTTTTAATGCCACTTGTTAAGCACTTACCACGTGCCAAGCACTGCTAAGCACTGGGGTAGACGTAAGATAATCAGGTTGGACACAGTCCCTGTACCACATGGGGCTCACAGTTTTAATCCCCATTTTGCAGATAAGGAAAATGAGGCACAGAGAAGTTATACTTGCCCAGTCGCACAGCAGGAAAATGATGGAGCAGGGATTAGAACCCAGGTCCTCTAACTGCCAGGCCCCTGTTTTTCTCACTGCATGAAAATAGATATGATCCCTGTCCTTGAAGAGTCTAGCTGTGGGGACACAGTAAAATCTATTGTAGGTGACAGGAAGCGTGAGACTATAAAGATGGGTCTGTTCATAAGTGCAGTGCGTAGGTGTTGAGGAAGTGATGTTGTGGCAGGTCGGGGGACTAAGGGGTGGGGAGATTCAATTAATAGGGAGATGTGATTTGAGAAGGGCCTTGGAAAGGGGGAGAGCAATTGCTCTGCCTGATATGAAGGTGGAGCGAGGTCCAGGCAGGAGGAAGATGTGAGAGGTTGGTGATGAGAGAGAGAGAGAAGCACGCGGTAGCTTGAGGGGAATGAAATGCACCAGCTGCCGTATGGGGGAGAGGAATGAGGTTAAGTAAGGGCGCACGAGAGAAATCTGCAAGGTTCTAAATCATGAAACCTTTTACATTGGATTAAAAAGGCACTAAAAGGTAATCATTCATTCAATCATATTTATTGAGCGCTTACTGTGTGCAGAGCACTGTACTAAGCACTTGGGAAGTACAAGTTGGCAACATATAATAATAATAATGATGGCATTTATTAAGCGCTTACTATGTGCAAAGCACTGTTCTAAGCTCTGGGGAGGCTGCAAGGTGATCAGGTTGTCCCACAGGGGGCTCACAGTCTTCATCCCCATTTTACAGATGAGGTAACTGAGGCTCAGAGAAGAGAAGTGACGTGTTCAAAGTCACACAGCTGACAAGTGGCGGAGCCGGCATTTGAACCCATGACCTCTGACTCCAAAGCCCATGCTCTTTCCACTGAGCCATGCTGCTTCTCTATATAGAGGCGGTCCCTACCCAACAACAGGCTCACAGTCTAGAAGGGGGAGACAGACAACAAAACAAAACATGTGGACAGGTGTCAAGTCGTCAGAACAAATAGAATTAAAGCTAAATGCACATCATTAACAAAATAAATAGAATAGTAAATATGTACAAGTAAAATAGAGTGATAAATCTGTACAAACCTATATACAGGTGCTGTGGGGAGGGGAAGGAGTTAGGGCAGGGGGGATGGGGAGGAGGAGAGGAAAAAGGGGGGGGCATTGAAATATGACAAACTCCTAAAATAAGAAAAAGAACGGGTGCTTGTATCAAATATTTTTTGGAACCAAATACCACGCTTATCCAAATACTGTATCCTCCAAAAGTAAATTTTCAACAATGGGTGAGGTGTGCCAGAAGACAAATGATCACTGGGGTTTTATGAAATATCCTCAGAACAGCCATGTGGGTTAGCATTTACCAAGGGTAATAAAAATAGCTAGCAAGGTGCTCCTGTGGGAGCTGGAATGAATACCCAGGCCTGAAGATACATTTCTGGGGCACCGGCACATCTAAGGGAGACAATAGCGGTTTTGTGGTCATAATCCAGCGATGGCCGGTGCAGAGGCCCAGGGCCAGTTTCAGCTCCACTGCCACACTAGCCTCTGCAACTCAAAACTCTATGTGTTGCCAACTTGCACTTCCCAAGTTCTTAGTACAGTGCCCTGCACACAGTAAGCACTCAATAAATACGAATGAATGAATGAAAAGTGGAGGTTTCAAAGTGGGGAAAAAGAAAGCCCCAGTTTCTCCATTACCGCAGCATTCATTCATTCGGTCGTATTTATTGAGCACTTACTGTGTGCAAAGCACTATACTAAGCCTTTGGGAGAGTACAGTATAGCAATAGATGCATTCCTGCCCACAATGAGGTCACAGTCTAGAAGGGGAGGCAGATATTAATATAAATAAATATAGAAATAAATAAATTACAGATATGTACGTCTGTGCTGTGGAGGTGGGCGGAGGATGAATGTAGGAGCAAGTAAGAGCAGCGCAGAAGGAAGTGGGAGAAGAAGAGAGGAGGGCTTAGGGAAGAAGGAAATGTGCCTTCAGTAAGGCTTTGAAGTGGGGGAGAGCAATTATCCGTCTGATATGAGGAGGGAGGGCATTCCAGGCCAGAGGTAGGATGTGGGCGAGAGGTCAGCAGCACCATAAACAAGATCGAGGTACAGTGAGAAGTGTGTAAGCAGTATGGAGACATTATAAACTGACTGGGGGGAATGTGTATACCCCAATGGGTGAGGAGCGATAATGTCTCAGGGTTGTCAGCATACTTACGACTGACTTTTTGGGGGAGTGCAAGCTTGTGTGGGTGCGCCCTCCTTTTCCCCGTCTGTGAGTGAAGCCATGTTTCCTCACTCCTTAAGAGCCTCCAGTGGTTGACCATCCACTTCCACATCGAACAGAACTCCTTGTCAACAGTTTTGAAGCATTCAATCACCTTGCCCCCTCCAACCTCACCTTCCTACTCTCCTGTTACAACCCAGCATGCACACTTAGCTCCTCAAATGCCAGTCTTCGCACTGTACCTCAATCTCATCTATCTTGCCGCCAAACTCTCAACCATATCCTTCCTCTGGCCTGGAACGTCCTCCCTCTTCATATCTGACAGGCAGTACTCTTTCCTCACCTTCAAAGCCTTATTGAAGGTGCATCTCCAAGAGGCCTTCCCTGACTAAGCCCTCCTACTCCCTGCTATGTCACCCTAATTTTGCTCCCTTTATTTCTCCCCTTCTCCGCTCTGCCCCACAGCATTCAGGTCCATATCCGTAATTTATTAATTTATGTTAATGTCTGTCTCCCCCTCTAGATTGTAAGCTCGTTCTGGGCAGGAAATACATCTGTTATGTTGTTGTAGTCTCCCAAGCACTTACTACAGTGTTCTGCGCACAGTAATTACTCAATAAATATGATTGATTGAAGCCAAGGGACGGAAAGAAGTGTAGAGTTCATTATCATTTTATTTGTTAGTTGTTCACTATGTCAAGTACTGTTCTGAGCGCTGGGGTAGATACCATTTAATCAGGTTGGACACAGTCCCTGTTCCACATCACTTAATCAGTGGAATTTATTGAGTGTTTACTATGTCCAGAGCACTGTACTCAGTGCTTGGGAGAATATAATACAGCATAATTAATGGCTACGTTCTCTCCCCCTAATGTGGGGGAACATGTATTGAACCCCCATTTTGCAGTTGAGGAAGCTGAGGCGCAGAAGTTTTAAGTGACTTGTCAGGGTCACACAGCAGGGTAGTGTCAGACCTGGGATTGGAACTCAAGTCATCTGACTAACAGGCCTGTTTTCTTTCCACTAGGCCACACTGCTTCCCGTAGTTCATTTCCTAACATTCTCGGATCCCAGAATTCTGTGGGAACTAAATTGAGCAACATATGCAGAACATGCTGTAGTCTAGAAGTCCAAAACTTTTTAAACAAGCAAGGGAAGTTGTGTTTCAGGGGGTCAGACAAGGGGGAGTCAGAGTACAAGGCAGGCTAACCAGTTGAGTCAGTCTGAACTCTGGGGCATTTGAATATTCCAAAATTTCTTGGGATGGCCTAGAAAAATCTGGGCCTGACTTGGCTAAATGGGGCTATCCGGTCAGCCTAATTGTACCATGTATATATGCTCAGCCTCACAGCATTTAGGTACAAATCTGCAATTTACTTATATTAATGTCTGTCTCCCCCTCTAGATTGTAAGCTAATTGTGGGTAGGGAATGTGTCTGTTTACTGTTATATTGTACTCTCCCAAGCACTTAGTACAGTGCCTTGCACACACACAGTAAGTGCTCAATAAATAGGATTGAATAAATGAATCAAGGCCAAGTGAGGAGAATATCTGACTAAACGAGTGGGTGGAGCGCTGGGTTAGATGAGGCGTAAGAGGTTGAGTTGTAGTTATAGCCTCTAGACTGTAAACTCATTGTGGGCAGGAAATGTGTCGTATTGCTGTATTGTACTCTCCCAAGCGCTTAGTACAGTGCCTTGCACACACAGTAAGTGCTCAATAAATAGGATTGAATGAATGAATCAAGGCCAAGTGAGGAGAATATCTGACTAAACGAGTGGGTGGAGCGCTGGGTTAGATGAGGCGTAAGAGGTAGTGTTGTAGTTATAGCCTCTAGACTGTAAACTCATTGTGGGCAGGAAATGTGTCATATTGCTGTATTGTACTCTCCCAAAGGCTTAGTACAGTGCTCTGCACAGGATAAGTGCTCAATAAATATGACTGAGTGACTGACTGTTTGCTTAGGGAGAAAGCTAGTAGGGGGATCTGGATACCATGAGCTCCTTGCGGGCAGGGATTGTCACTGTTTATTGTTGTATTGTTCTTTCCCAAGTGCTTAGTACAGTGCTCTGCACAGAGTAAGCACTCAATAAATATGATTGAATGAATGAATGATGCATTGGTGGAACAAACCTGGTAATGGACCTGTGGGCTGGGCCTGTCCCTCCTTGCCTTCACATTGCAGTGTCACATAGGGGAGGGCTCAAAGCCTCAAGTACCCAGAAATCTGACAGTTCTCTGGGTCAGTCCCCCCAATGCCCAGACCTTTCCTGGGCAGGGGGATCCTTGGGGCTTCAAGTTGGGGTGGGGAAGACCTCCAGGGAGGACCCTTTCGTTGTTTTAACACTCTTGGGGTAACTCTTGGGGCAACCTCTTACACCTCATCTAACCCAGCCCTCCACCCACTCGTTTTGTCCAGAAACGCTCTGGGCATATTACTCCCCTCCTCAAAAATCTTCAATGGCTACCAATCAATCTGCGCATCAGGCAGAAACTCCTCACCCTGGGCTTCAAGGCTATCCATCACCTCGCCCCCTCCTACCTCACCTCCCTTCTCTCCTTCTACAGCCCAGCCCGCATCCTCCGCTGCTAATCTCCTCACCGTACCTCGTTCTGGCCTGTCCCGCCATTGACCCCCCGGCCCACGTCATCCCCCGGGCCTGGAATGCCCTCCCTCTGCCCATCCGCCAAGCTAGCTCTCTTCCTCCCTTCAAGGCCCTACTGAGAGCTCACCTCCTCCAGGAGGCCTTCCCAGACTGAGCCCCTTCCTTCCTTCTCCCCCTCGTCCCCCTCTCCATCCCCCACCATCTTACCTCCCTCCCTTCCCCACAGCACCTGTATATATGTATATATGTTTGTACATATTTATTACTCTATTTATTTATTTTACTTGTGCATATCTATTCTATTTATTTTATTTTGTTAGTATGTTTGGTTTTGTTCTCTGTCTCCCCCTTTTAGACTGTGAGCCCACTGTTGGGTAGGGACCATCTCTATATGTTGCCGACTTGTACTCCCCAAGCGCTTAGTACAGTGCTCTGCACACAGTAAGCGCTCAATAAATACGAATGAATGAATGAATGATTCCAAGGGAAAGACATTCATCACAGGGCTGTTTACAAGTGAACAGGCTAACCATTTTTTTGTAATCGATGTGCAAGGTTATTGTGACACCTTTTGGCACTTTAAGAGGCAGAATAATAAAGGAGTAGGATCTGAAGCTACATCCAATTTTGCCTAGATTTTAGGTAGTTTGCTTATTGGCTTCCTTTTATTGTTACCACTAAAGATCATTTGCATGAAAATGGAAACTTTCTTTGTTTACTCTGAAGTTACAATCCCGTTTATGACATCACCCATCTTCTCTGCACACCAATGAATTGTGATTAGGATGTCAGATGGGAAATAAGAAGCGAGAATAGATGAACTCCTGAGAAATGTAGATCCTGTTTCTGTGTAGATATGTCTAATAAAAACAAGGGAAAAAAACAAAGATGTGAAAGAAATGTTTACAGTAAAATGTCAGCTAATCTTTGATATTATAATTCTTTTTATGTTGTAAGACTGGAGGTTTTTAATTTCAGGCTGTATGAAAGATACTTTTTAGAAAAGAAGCAGTTTGGCTATTTCTACCTTTTAAAATTTCTGTTGTAAAACAGCAAATTATGTCTTCGAATCTACTTGAAGTACCCTAAAATTCATTCCAAAATTGGATTTTTGGAGATCTAATGCCCATATACAGATTGCTAGAATTTATTTGAGCCCATGTACGTGTGCAGCTCAATTTTAACTTTTCTTCTATTTATTGTTCAGGTGATGCCAAAACGATTTTTTTTCCCTTTCCCACTTTTCGTCCCTCTCCTCCCATATACATGAGCTGACAGCAGTCAATCAATCAATCAATCAGTCAGTCAGTCATATTTATTGAGCGCTTACTGTGTGCAGAGCACTGTACTAAGCACTTGGGAAGAACAAGTTGGCAACATATACAGTCCCTACCCAACAGTGGGCTCACAGTCTAGAAGGGGGAGACAGAGAACAAAACCAAACATATTAACAAAATAAAATAAATAGAATAGATATGTACAAGTAAAATAAATAAGTAGAGTAGTAAATATGTACAAACATATATACATATATACAGGTGCTGTGGGGAAGGGAAGGAGGTAAGATGGGGGGGATGGAGAGGGGGAGGAGGGGGAGAGGAAGGAGGGGGCTCAGTGTGGGAAGGCCTCCTGGAGAAAGCGAGCTCTCAGTAGGGCCTTGAAGGGAGGAAGAGAACTAGCTTGACGGATGTTGGGAGGGAGGGCATTCCAGGCCCGGGGGATGACGTGGGCCGGGGGTCGACGGTGGGACAGGTGAGAACGAGGCACGGTGAGGAGATTAGTGGCAGAGGAGCGGAGGGTGTGGGCTGGGCTGGAGAAGGAGAGAAGGGAGGTGAGGTAGGAGGGGGCGAGGTGATGGACAGCCTTGAAGCCGAGGGTGAGGAGTTTCTGACTGATGGCATTATCCTCGACTCATCTCTCCCATTCAAGCCACACCTTCGATCTGTCACGAAATCCTGTCAGTTCTACCTTCGCAACATCTCCAGAATTTGCCCTTTCCTCTCCATCCCAACTGCTACCGCACTTGTCCTAACACTTTATATTCCACCTAGACTACTGCATCAGCCTCTTTGCATGATCTCCCTGCCTCCTCTCCAATCCATACCTCAATCTGCTGTCCAGGTCACTTTTCTGAAGAACTGTTCAGTCCATATCTCCTCTCTTCTAAAAAACCTTAAAAAAGCCCTTTCACCTTCACGTCAGATGTTTGCTTGTATCTACCCCAGCGCTTAGTACAGCGCCTGGCACATAGTAAGTGCCTAACAAATACCACAATTATTATTATGTTCCTTATCATAAGCTTTAAGACCCTCAAACATATCTCCCTCCTACCTGACCTCGCCGATCTCCTGTTACAACCCAAAATCCACACTTCGCTCATCTAATGCCAGTCCACTCTCTGTAGCTCGGTCTTGTCTATCCCATACTGACCCCTCGCCCACATCCTCCCTCTGGCCTGAAACTCCTCCCTTCATATCCTAAAGTCCACCACTTTCCCCACCTTCAAAATCCTCTGTAAGTCACATCCCTTCCAAGAGGCCTTCCTGGCAAAGCTGTGATTTCCCCTACCTGATTTCCCCTCTGCCCTTGGCTGGGTACCTCTTAAAGCACTTTGATGCCCACCCTAGCCTCAAAGCACTTAGGTACTTTGTATCCTTATACTCTCCCATTTCCCCTATTTGTAATTAACTCTCATGTCTGTCTCCCTCTGTAGCCTGCAAACTCTCTGTGTCTACCAACTCTATTGTATTGTACTTTCCCAAGTGTTCAGTACACAGCAAGCACTCGATAAATTTATCAGTGGTATTTATCAAGCACTTACTGCATAAGGAGCACTGTACTCAGTACTCGGTAGACACATTCCCTGTCAGCAAGGAGCTTACCGTCTGTGTCTGTTCCTAAGTATTCCTTTTTGGTAGCAATAGTAGTAGTGTCTATTGAGCCTCTTTTGGGTGCAATTCACTATACTATGTTGATGAAGGAAGGTGAGGATGAAGTCAAAGGCAGATGAGAGATGCGCAGTGAGTAGGTCGACATTAGAAGAGCAAAGTGTTGGGGCCGGGTTATAGCAGGAGAGAAGCAAGAGTAATTAGTAGGGAGAGAGCTGCTTGAGTGCCTTAAGGACAGCTGTCAGTGGTTTCTGTTTCATTGTGGAACTGGGTGGGCAATCATTGGAGGTTTTCGAAGAGCAGAGAGACCTGTGCAGAAAAAATGATTTGGGCAGCAGAGCGAAGTTTGTACTGAAAAGGAGAGAGGCTGAAGGCAGGGAGGCCAGCGAGGAGGCTGTTGCGGTAGTAGGGTCTGGATATGACAAGTGCTTGGATCAACGTGGTGGCCGTTTTGGATGATGAGGAAATGATGGATTCTGGAAATGTGAAGACAGACCCAACAGGGTTTAACGATCAAATATGTCAGTTGAAAGAGAGAAAAGCTAAGGGTAATGCTGAGATTGCGCGTTCGGGAGGTTGGGAGGGTGAATCGCCCTCGTATTTGCTCCATTCTTTCACCCCTCACTCAGCCCCACAGCACTTATGTACATATTCGTAACATTTATTTATATTAGTGTCTGTCTCCCCCTCTAGATTGCAAGCTTGTTGTAGGGAATGGGTGTACCAACTCTGTTACATTGTACTCTCCCAAGTGGCTACTGTAGTGCTCTGCACACAGTTAAGTGCTCAGTAAATATGTTTGATTTGGGTGTAGGTTGAGGGTAGAAGGGGAGTCAGAACTGAGCCTTCAGGGTCCCCCATGATTTGGGGGTGGAAGGCAGTGAAGGAGACTGAGAAAAGGAGGGGCCAAGGAGGTAGAAGGACAATGAGCAGCGTGGCCTAGTGGAAAGAGCACAGGCCTGGGAGACAGAGGACTTGGGTTCTGATCCCGACCCTTCCCCTTTTCTGCTTCGATCATGGCAAATCACTCAACTTCTCTGTCCCTCTGTTATCTCGTCTGGCACGTCCGTACCACCATTCCCGCCTCTTCTCCCGGGGGCTCCCGCCTGAGGAGACGGAGGGCACAGAGGGGGATGGTCAGGGAGTGGGTGAGGGGGTGGCTTGTGCTTCTGTCACCTCGGGCAAGTCCCTTAGCTTCTCTGGGCCTCCTTGACCTCATCTGGAAAATAGGGATTAAGAATAGTAATAGTAATCATAGTAATAGTAATAATAATAATAATGATGATGATGGCATTTGTTAAGCACTTACGATGTGCCAAGCACTGTTCTAAGCTCTGGGGAGGATACAAGGTGATGAGGTTGTCCCACGGGGGGCTCACAGTCTTCATCCCCATTTTACACATGAGGTAACTGAGGCCCAGAGAATAATCATGATGGCATTTGTTAAACGCTTACTATGTGCCAAGCACTGTTATAAACACTGGGGAAGAAAACGCTCTCCCCCTCCTCCCCCTCCCCATCCCCACCGCCTTACCTCCGTCCCCTCCCCACAGCACCTGTATATATGTATATATGTTTCTACGTATTCATTACTCTATTGATTTATTTTATTTGTGCATGTTTATTCTATTTATTTTATTTTGTTAATATGTTTAATAATAGTAACATGTGTTGCCGACTTGTACTTCCCAAGTGCTTAGTACAGTGCTCTGCACACAGTAAGCGCTCGATAAATACGATTGATTGATTAAGACTGTGAGCCTCACGTGGGACCTGGACTGCTCATATCTCCTACCCCAGTGTCTAGTGCAGTTCTTGGAACATAGTAAGCATTTAACAAATAACATTAAAAACAACAACAAAGAAACACAACCTCCCTGCCCAAAACAGAGGACAGTGTCAGAGAAGAAACAAAGGTGAGATGGTGTTTCCAGGAGAAGGGGTGGCTGCTGACAGGTTAAGGAGGATCAGGATAAAGTAGAGTTAGTAAGATTTGGAGTAGAATCAAGGCCCAGAGGTACAGAAATGTAATGGGTTAGGGGCTTGCCCGTAAATGATCGAATTGATTTTTTTTTTGAAGGTTGATTTAGCTCTTCTTTATATTTCCCAAGATAGCACTTGCTTTGTCCTCTTCTGATGTATGTGAATTTGCTAAGCTCAGAGGCTTTGAGGGCCCTGATTCCTGGGCAGGATTCTCCTAAAGCACACAATGTAGATATACAACCTGGTCTTTCAATTTAGTTATATGTAATGCGATATTGGTCATTGATTGACTAAGCTACTTTAAGTAACAGATTTTGGATTATTTTCAGAGGAAAAGAAATCCCAGCCAAACTACCATCACATGCATTTGTGGCCATTTTTTTCAGTTTTTAACTATCTATAGAGACACATATAAATACGTTCGAATAATATCTCTGGCACTTTCCAGGTAGCGCTTGTTAGTGGTATAATGGAGAAAGCAGGGAAGTATTGCAATATTTTGCAAAATATTTTTCCTCCAATCTTCTGCTTTCAAGTGGATGAATTAAAACCAAGAGGCCTTTGATTTATTTAAACATTTCTGTTTATATGGTTATTTAGATAATTGGGGGTGTTGAGCATAGACATTTGCTTAATACCAGGTTGTGAAAACCAGGGAATATCTCGGAGCAGTTTATCTTGGCAAAGATGTGAATAGAAGACTCTTGTTTTTCTTTTTAATTTCTTTGTGGAGTTCTGAAATAGTTGTGTGTAAGGAAAACCTACATCTTTATATATATTAGAAAAAGACATCTTCAAAAACATTTTTTCCTCAGATTGGAGAGACTGAACATGTGAACAAAATCTGAACTGTTACAGTCCTATATAACTAGACTATTTGAACCTTTTCTGTGATTATGGTTGGTTATGACAGAGGTACCTGATTTGCCTAGGAGCAGCATGGTTTAGTGGAAGGAGAATAGGTCTGGGAGTCCGAGGACCTAGGTTCTAATCCTGCCTCTGCTGTGTACCTGTTGTGTGACCTTGGACAAGTCACTTCTCTGTGCCTCAGTTTCCTTATCTGTAAAATGGGGGTTCGATACCCATTCTGAGACTTAAACCATGAGCCCCATGTGGAACCTGATTGTCTTGGAGCTAACCCAATGCTTAGTACAGTGCTTGGCACATAGTAAGCACCCAACAAATCCCCCTATTGCTATGTACTTCCCAAGCGCTTAGTACAGTGCTCTGCACACAGTAAGCGCTCAATAAATATGATTGAATGAATGAATGAATAAATACGATTCAATGAATGAATGAATAATTATGATTGAATGAATGAATGAATATCTTTACTATCACTGCTAAGAATATTTTTTTGAATGGTGTGTGTTATGGGATGAACAGTTTTGTTTAAATGAGAACCTTTAACACAAATGCCTAGTAATCTGAAAGGTACAACTCAAGTGATCAGTAAGGCTGACCACCACTAGTTAACCCTGATTAGCTAATTCCATCACAGAGCTGGGGAGCTTCTTTCCTTAGGCCTCAGTATCGTTATACTTTAAGGCTAATCCTACTTGACTCTTCTCCAGAGGGGAAGAAGCATGGTGGTACATGGATGGCAGAATGGTCTCTGGTCAGCAGCCCCACAGTGGCACGAGAAGGTGGGGAGGCATCAGGGAAAGTGGGAGGACTTAAGGGCAGGAGTAGTGATATTGTTCTCTCTTCTGCCACGTGTTTCTCATTTTGCTCACTTAGTTGAAAAGAAGGTACTGTGCAGAGAAACTTAAATTGAGTAACTTTTTTTTTTTTTTTACTCCCTTATCTACAATAATCCTTCTGTAGTTAGTTCCTAGGACTGGTCTCGTTTTCTATTACCGTATTCGGGGTTTTTCTGTTCCCAAGTATGGCCTCATGCAGTTATCAGTAGCCTTTGGTGGGTGTGGTCTCCATTGCTTTACTGGTGCACACACAGACTATGAACCTTAGTAAGTAAGAGCAGTACGCTCTTTTAGGAGATACCCGGGGAAGGGGATGGGAGGATGAGGAGGAAGGGGGAAAACAGGAACCAGAGGCTAGAAAGATCCACCTGAAGAGTGAAAAGGGGAAAATGGAAATGAACATGGAGGAGAGAGATGAGGATGACCTAAACACCTCTAATGGTAAAATCTCTAGGGGGATGGGAATGGTGGAAAGAGTTTGGGCCAGCTGTGGTGTTCTTTCCCATAGCTTCTTTTCTGGCCATCCTCCATGCCTGCTTCTCTAGGGACACTGTCCTGCTTGCCTAGAGTAGTTCCAGTGCCCCCCGCCCCACCAGTTCTCTGTCTGGACCCTCCAAGAGACAGGGCCCCTCTTTCTCCCACTGAGGCAGTGAGATAGATCTTGGCTCAGCAGCAGGGCCCTGAAAGTGATATTGGAATAGCCAATATTACCTACTAGCTTGATAGTTTGGGGTTTTGAAATTTTCTATATAAATGTCCATCTCCCCTGTAGATTCTGAGCTCACTGTGAAGAGGGAAATCTCTGCTAATTCTGTCTATTGTTCCCTCCCATGAGCTTAGTATAGTGCTCCGCCCAAAGAAAATGCTCCAAACTCCTTGAGCGAGTTGTCTTCTCCCGCTCTGTCAAGTTTCTCTCCTCCAGTTCTCTCCAGACCCCCTCCAATCTGACTTCTATCCCCTTCACTCCACAGGAACTGCCCTCCCAAAGTTCAGAAATGATCTCCTTCTTGCCAATTCCAGTGACCTCTACTCCATCCTAATACCCCTCAACCTCTCAGCTGCCTTCTCCTGGAAACATTATCTAGCCTTGGCTTCACTGACACTGTCCTCTCCTGGCTCTCTTCCTATCTCTGGCCACTCATTCTCGGTCTCTCTTGTGAGCTCCTCCTTTGCCTCCTATCCCCTAACTCTGAGAGTTTCAAGTTTCTCTGGACAGTTTTGGGTCCCCTTCTATTCTTCATCTACACCCATTCCTTGGAGAACTCATTTTGTGGCATTGCTTTAACTACCACCTTTCTGTGGGTGATTCCCGAATCTCCATCTCCAGCCCTGATCTTTCTCCCTCTGCATCCTCACATTTCCTCCTGCCTTCAGGACATCTCTGCTTGGAGGTCCTAATGACATCACCTCAAACTTAAAGTGTCCCAAACAGAACTCTTTTATCTTCCCTCTCAAACCATGTCCGCCCAGTGATTTTTCCCATCACTGTAGACACCACCATCCTTCCAGTCTCACAAGCCCATAACCTTGATGTTATCCTAGACTCATCTCTCTCATTCAACGCACCTGTCCAATCTGTCACCAGATGCAGTCAGTTCAACCTTCACAGTATTGCTAAAATCTTTCCTATTGTCTCTATCCAAACCTCTACCACATTAATCCAAGCACTAATCCTATTCCTGTCCTATCCTATAGAGAAGCAGCGTGGCTCAGTGGAAGGAGCACAGGCTTTGGAGTCAGAGGTCATGGGTTCAAATCCTGACTCTGCCAGTTGTCGGCTGTGTGACTTTGGGCAAGTCACTTAACTTCGCTGTGCCTTAGTTGCCTCATCTGTAAAATGGGAATTAAGACTGGGAGCCCCCCATGGGACAACCTGATCACCTTGTAACCCCCCCAGCGCTTAGAACAGTGCTTTGCACATAAGTGCTTAATAAATGCCATTATTATTATTATTCCCTCCATGACTCCTGTACTAGTCTCCTTGCTGACCTCCCTGCCTTCTGTGTCTCTCCACTCCGGTTCTTACTTCACTCTGTAAAGACATTCAGTCCATTTTTCCCTTGTCCTAAAGAACCTCCAGGAGTTGCCCATCCATCTCTGCATCGAAAAGAAATGCCTTACCATTGCCTATAGCACTCGAATCACTTTGCCCCCTCCTACCTCACCTTGCTGAATTCGTACTACAGCCCAGCCTACACACTTTGCTCTTCTAATACCAACCTACTCACTTTGCTCTTCTAATGCCAACCTACTCACTGTACCTCCATCTCTTCTATCTCACCAGCATCCTCTCACCATGTCCTGCCTCTGGCATGGAATGCCCTCCCTCCCCCCTTCTTCATGTCCTACAGACAATTACCCTCCCCACCCTCAGAGTTTTATTGTAGGCACATCTCCAAAAAGCCTTCCCTAACTAAGCTCTCATTTCCTCCTCTCCCATTCCCTTTTGCGTTACCCTTGCAACTCGATTTGTTCCCTTTATTCACCCCACCCTCAGCCCCATAGCACTTATGTACATATCCATTATTTATTTATATTATTGTCTCTCTTCCCCTCTGAACTCTCAGCTCACTCTGGGCAGGTAGTGTTATAGTGTACTCTCCCAAGCGCTTAGTACAGTGTTTTGCACACAATGATTTCTCAATAAATGTGATTGAATAAATACCATTGTTGATGATGATGACTCCAGTCCAAGCATTTGGTTACGTATGGCCATCAGGGCCACAGTTCAGCTGCCCCTACTGAATGAGTTAATACACATGGGTGGCAAACGGAAGTGTGTAGCTTAGTGTTCGAATTGTGGATCCTTGAATCGTAGGCCCAGTTTAGTACTGACTCATTTTAGCTTTGGGCAAGTTTTTTAATCCGTTCTAGTTTCTTTAGCTACAACTGAGGAGAGTAATGTATTCCTCACAGGAGTGTTGTAAGGATTGATTTGTTAATGCTTCCAAAGTGCTTCGTAAGGGTGAAAAGAGCACGTAACCAGTTCTCTTGGTACTGTCTAATGAGACAGTGGAGAACAGTGCCTCGTTTGTGGAAATGAAAACTTCACTGATCTGGTCCCTTTTGTACCATTGATAAAATTTGCTGGACATTTATTCTGTGCAGAGCACTGCACTAAGCCCTTAAGGAATTAGTAGGCACTATCCTTACCCTTAGGGAGCTTGCAGTCTAGAAGGGGGGATAGATACTAAAATAAATTACAGGCATGGGTGGGCTAGCAGTGGCAGCCAAGGGTAGGTGTTGGAAGGATGGTGGTAGTAGTAGAGAGCAGGTGTTTTGTCGGTAATGGTGGAGTGCAAGATTTAGGTGAGGGGATTGCCCACCATTGCGAGCTAGACAAATTGGAGCTAAGGGTGAAGGAGGGGCCACATCTATAACCCTCCCTCGCCTGGTCACACTTGGGCAAGGGTTTTGCTTGTCTCTGAGCCATATTGACGCCATGGATACATGGATACATCTCTCCCAGAATGCCTAACCTCCATCTGTAGTCATTGTGGTAGTGTATCCATAGACTTTTCTTGGTAAATATACCGAAGTTTTACCATCGCATCCTTCCGCTCAGTAAACTCGAGTCTCCGCCCTCAACTCTCTCCTGTGCCGCTGCTGCCCAACACAGGTGAGTTTTGACTTCCAGCAGATTGCCCTCCAATCGCTAGCCACTGGCCAAGCTAGGAATGGAATGGGTATGCCTCTGCTTGACTCTCCGTCCCATAGTTGAGATTGGTAGAGTACTGGAAACTCTCCAGGTGTCATCCTGAGAGGGGGAAGCTGGCTGCTATTCGGGCCTAAAAGGCCAGAGCAACAGGGAAGAACCACCACATGATGCTTGCAAACCTCAGTTTAGCTACCTTTTTAAAAATTGTATTTGAGTTTGCTGTGTACCAGGCACTGTACTAAATGCCGGGTAGATGCAGGATAATTAGGTTGAACACAGCCCATGTCTCACATGGGGCTCAGTCTTAATCACCATTTTACAGATGAGGTAACTGAGGCATAGAGAAGTGAAGTGACTTGCCTAAGGTCACTCAGCAGGCAAGTGGCAGAGCCAAGAGGGGGACCCATGTCTTTCTGGCTCCCGGGCCTGTGCTCTATTCACTAGGACACACTGCTTCTCTAAGGGGCACTCCAGGGGGTGATGGACTGAGTTTATAGGGGAGAGTGAGTGCTGGTTTCTTCCGGGAATCCGAAGCTTTTGACAGTTAAGTTGATCTTTTGGTAGTTTTCTTGGCTGTAGCCTTCCTTTTGTTGTCTTAAGTCTTCACTTGCCATGGTCCTTTGCCTGAACATTTCAGGACATTCCTCAAACTGAGTTCTTCAAAGAATTTTGTAAATCAGAGTCCCTGGCTTGTGGGCTTCACCAGTTGTTTCCTAGTTGGCCACCAATTCCTATTTACAGTTGGAGACATTCCCAACCACTGCTTTTCTTTTTTTTTAAGAGCTTTCTAAGCACTGGGCTAGATACAATTCTGTCATGTCCGACACAGTCCCTGTCCCACATGGGGCTTACAGTCTAAGCTGGAGGGAGGACAGGCAATGAGTCCCCATTTTACAGTTGGGGAAACTCAGGCTCAGGGAAGTTGAGTGACTTGCTCAAGGTCATACAGAACCCAAGTAGTGGAACTGAGATAAAAACCCAGATCCTTTTACTCCCAGGCCCAGGCTTATTCCACTAGGCCAAAGTGATTCTTGACTGATTCCTTTCTTAAAACTAGTTTGCAGTATAGTCAAGTGAAAACTGTAATAGTTGAAACAGAAGCAGCGTGGCTCAATGGAAAGAGCACGGGCTTGGGAGTCAGAGGTCATGAGTTCTAATCCCAGCTCCACCACATGTCTGCTGTGACACCTTGGGCAAGTCACTTAACTTCTCTGAGCCTCAGTTACCTCATCTGTGAAATGGGGATTAAGACTGTGAGCCCCACATGGGACAACCTGATCACTTTGTATTCCCCCCACCCAGCACTTAGAATAGTGCTTCACACATAGTAAGTGCTTAACAAATGCAGTTATTATTATTATTGTAGTGTAGCTGTAGTCATTTGGTGAATCAAAACCTTTTTTTTTCTTGCAGCATTCTTAAGAATAGACAAAACAAGCTGCTGTAATTGCAGTCTTTCTGAATTTGCACCTCTGTTTTCTGCTCCAATGAGGAAAAGAATTGCCTAGGTGAAGTAGCTGCAGCAGTGACAGGACTTTTTTTGTTGTTGTCCTGGATGTAAATCCCTAGCTGTAGTTGATAGTACATCCTTCCCCTGCTGTAGAGTGCATCCTTCCCCAATAATAGCCTGGGTGCCAAATAGTCATCAGAATTGTAACTCACAAAACTAGAAGAATAGAATTCTATTTAGAACAGGAACTAAGAGTAATCCCTTTCTGCAACTTGTTTTTTTCTTTTACTGGATGGCTTGGAGATCTAAATCCCTGGCTAGGTTCCTCAATTCAATCACAATGTGAGTGAAAGGGACTGTTTTAAAAATCTCCTGAATTTCGAAGCGGTGGTTTAGTAATGTTCCATTTGTCGTCGTCAAACCAGGTTCCTCCTGAGCAGTAATGCCCCCCTGCATGAGCTTGAAGTCTGGGGCTATGGGCCTTACTCCTTTGGTATGTTTCCAAGCACCTGGCACCATGCTCTGCACAGAGTAGATTATGACTCAGTCCCATAGGTGAGGCAATGGCTTCTGCTGTGGCTTTGAGGCCTGACATGCTTTGATCGCGCTGTTTTCATTTTGCAACGCCTGCCCCCCTGATCCATAGGGGGAGGAACTTCATTAAAATAATTCCAGTCAACCTCCTGCTGCCCCTTTCGGTATTCCTCTCTGCCCCCCCCCCCCCGCCCCCCGACTCAATCGATTGCGGCTGCGATAGAAACTTATCCTTCAAGATTTCCGAAATATTCTGCTCAGAATGTGCCTCTTATTTCCACTGCCTCTCCTTCATTTGTCTTCCAGATCCTTGATAAAATCTACTCCACCCCCCCCCCAACCCAGAGATGCAGCATGGCTGGTGGATAGAGCAGGGGCCCTGAAGTCAGAAGGACTTGAGTTCTAATCCTAGCTCCGCCACTTGTCTGCTGTGTGACCTTGGGCAAGTCACTTCACTTCTCTGTCCCTCAGCTACCTCATCTGTAAAATGGAGATTGACCATGAACCTCATGCGGGATATGGACCGTGTCCATTTGTATCCAGCACTTTAGTTCAGTGCCTGGCACATAGTAAGTGCTTAACAAATAATATAAATTATAAACAAACATAAAGATCCCGAAGGCATCTCTTTCAGGCTGAGCACTAAGTCCCAATAGGCAAAGTGGATGGAGGGTTTTCCTTAATCTTTATTGGTCTGTAGACTCCAGTGGGAGCCCCATTATATTGGACCCCCGCCCAATAGAATATGTGGCTTGCTGCTATCTTGAAAATTTTCTAAAAAGACTTCCTGGAAGTTGTCTCCAATGGTAGAGGTTAGAGTCCCTATTATAAATTTACATCTTTGAACTTCAAAGTAGTGTTAACGTGAAATGCATTCAAGGTGTTAATAATTGTTTCAGTGAAACACTTAAAAAGTTTTTTTAAAGGAAGTCTGTTTTTGTTAGTAAAAGCGATCTTAGAACACTTTCTTAGTTTTTAAATTTTAATTCCAGGGAAGATAGCACAAAGCTTATGGTCTCAAGACACATGGGAGTTGTTGGAAAAGAGGAATAAGAAATGTTCCCCACTCTCAATCTCTCTTTGGTAATGGACCTTTTTTTAATGTAAAGTTACACGATGCTGTTTCTGACATCACAAGAAATAATATTTAAATAGCAGCATCAGTGAATTTCTCTATGAATTTTAAGGATATAGCTGTTTATAAATGTGACAAGATGAATGAATCCAGCCAAACAGTATCATGTGATATCTCCACACTTGAAGAAAGATCACAGTTTAAGAAACTAAAAGTCGCAAAAAGGAAAAATGATCTTTCTAGGGTTCTAAGTTCATTCACATTACATTTTCTTGTTCACTGATTTTTTTTATGTTATATAAATCTCAAAAATTGTTACCCTGAGAAAGGAGGTGTTTTGGGGTAATCCTGTTAAGAACTGTGGAGCTGAGAAAATTACCACAGAATGAATGGCCTTCATATTTCTGACCCCTGGAGATGAAGTTTCAACCTGAATGTGGTGGTTCACAAACTTCCTTCCAGTAAGGGAAATAATCTGTGCTATTTAAAGCATTTAAAGTGAATTTAACCCATTTCCCCCTTTCTTCCATGTTTTTCCACACTTGCCAAAGAATACCTGATTTTTGGATATTTGTAGTTTAGGGTTGGGGGAGAAGAATGAGTGGTTTTTCAGTCTCAAAGTGAGTCACTAATTGAGAGTAGTGCATTTTTTTTGGATTTCTGTGTTACTTTCTAGAGCATAATTCAAATTAAATTCTGCCCATAAATCCACATGTCAGATATTCAAAACTCACCTCCCTATTGTGGAAGCAAAGCTTATTTCTCCCTACTCTGGCTGGTTCTTCTCTGTGCCTCTGGCAAAGAGAAGCAGCATGGCTCAGTGGAAAGAGGCTTTGGAGTCAGAGGTCATGGGTTCAAATCCCGGCTCTGCCAATTGTCAGCTGTGTGACTTTGGGCACGTCACTTGACTTCTCTGTGTCGCAGTTACCTCATCTGTAAAATGGGGATTAAGACTCTGAGCCCCCCGTGGGACACCTTGATCACCTTGTAACCTCCCCAGTGCTTAGAACAGTGCTTTGCACATAGTAAGCGCTTAATAAATGCCATCATTATTATTATAGTGGAACAATTTTTTTCAAGAGGAGGTCCAAGGGTTCTGATGATCAAATAGAAGCTCGTGGGGAGGCGGGGACGGGGTGTGGAATGAAAGTAACTATTGTAAGAGAAATTCTGAGCAGAAAGGAGGAGGGCCTGGTAGTTATTTCTGGGTTTTGGGATAGGGAAGGTCCAGAAATAACATTAGAATAAGGGTTGGGGTGAGAGGAACAGGTGTCTTTTTTTTATTTTTCATTTTGCCAATGACAGTGAATGAACTAGGTTCCTATTCTCTAATTCTCATTTTGGGAACTTGGAAATTAATTTATAAACAACTTTATTCTAATCCTGGCTCTACCACTTTCATACCATGTGACCATAGGCAAGTCACTTAACTTCTGTGCCCCTCTGTCCTCATAGACAAAATGAGGATTAAGTATCTTAGTGGATAGAGCATGGGCCTGGAAGTTAGAAGGTCATGGGTTCTAGTCCTGGATCTGCCACTTGTCTGCTGTGTGACCTTAGGTAAGTCACTTCACTTCTCTGGGCCTCAGTTACCTCATCTGGAAATTGGGGATCAGGACTGTGAGCGTCACGTGGGACAGGGACTGTGCCCAACCCAATTTGCTTGTATTCACCCCAACACTTAGTATAGTGTTTGGCACTGTGACTAGACTGTGACTGTGAGTCCCTTGTTGGGTAGGGGACTGTGTAGGGGACTGTGTCCACAGTTTGCCGATTTGTACTTCCCAAGCGCTTAGTACAGTGCTCCTCAATCAATCAATCAATCGTATTTATTGAGCATTTACTGTGTGCAGAGCACTGTACTAAGCGCTTGGGAAGTACAAGTTGGCAATGTATAGAGACAGTCCCTACCCAACAGTGCGCTCACAGTCTAAAAGGGGGAGACAGAGAACAAAACCAAACATACTAACAAAATAAAATAAATAGAATAGATATGCATAAGTAAAATAAATAAATAAATAAATAGAGTAATAAATATGTACAAACATATATACATATATACAGGTGCTGTGGGGAAGGGAAGGAGGTAAGATGGGGGGGATGGAGAGGGGGACGACGGGGAGAGGGAGGAAGGGAGGTTACAGTAAGCTCACACAGTAAGCACTCAATAAATACGATTGAATAAATAGTAAGCATTAAATATCATACTTACCATTATTATTATTATCGTTCTTCCTCCTCCCTAGACTGTGAACTCCATGTGGGACAAGGGACACTGTCTGATCTTATTGTACCTACTCTAGAATTTAGCACATAGTAAATGCTTAACAAATACCACACATTAACATCATTACTATTATTTTGTTATTACGAAGACTCAACAATAAAATCTTCTCTTGAGTTTAGTCTCTACTATTCTCAACATTACTACTAATAATAATGATATTTGTTAAGCACTTACTATGTGCCAAGCACTGTCCTAAGTGTAGGGGCAGATACAAGGTAATCAGGTTGTCCCACGTGGGGCTCACAGTCTTAATCCTCATTTAACAGATGAGGTAACTGAGGCACAGAGAAGTTAAGTGGCTTGCCCAAGGTCACACAGCAGACAAGTGGCAGAGCTGGGATTAGAACCCATGTTCTCTGACTCCCAAGCCCGTGCTCTTTCCACTAGGCCACGTTGCTGCTTTGGCCAAGAGAAGACCAAAAGTTACTTTAACAGGCAACCTTGTTGAGGGTGAAAATTTTTCTCTAGTGGATGCAAATATTTAATTGGCAAGTTTAATTATCAACTGTGAAGGACAGTGCTTCAAATTTGGTTCATTTTTGTAGAAAACATCTTTGCCGCCTCCTTTGCAAATGAAAAGCATTCCTACGTTGAAGTTTTTTTGTGAATAATTGCTGCATTATCTGTGAGTTCTTTTGAGGGTATCTTCAATTAGGCTACTCTGATTTGTAGGAATAGGAGACAGTTTTTTTTTTTTTTTTTAAACTTCCACAATGACCTTAGTTCTGTTAGTGGTGGCCCATGAACATTTTTAATAAAAATGGAGTGTACAGTTTTTCCTTATTTTTAAATAACTCAGATGAGTAAGGTTTGGTCATATGTATTTGGTGAGTTTTGCCAGTCCTGCAAATAAGTTTACTAGCTCAGTTTTTGACGGGCCATTCTTCCCCAGCAGAGTTAAGACAAAGGAAGTTGGCACTTCATTGGCATTCACAAACCAGATGATTGTTTGAATGTTGCTTCCTAGGATGAAGATAAGTGGATACATTTGTACTTCTCTGAAAAAACACCTCCAGTGATTGCAGTGCCTGCAATGGGATTAGCTCTAAATTTATTTTTTGAGAGAAAAGCATAATGCTAGCATCCTCCTCCTCTAATCTGTGCTAGCTAGAGTTGACATGAAAGCTTTTAGTTATTTAGCCATTGTTAATTTATTTGTGACTCAACCAGGGCATTGCCGTATTATAAAAGAAGAATGTTCATGAAGAGCAGTTGGAGGAAGTGAGATTTTTGAACCTTCTAGCTTTAATGAAAAAATTGTGAGTAGTAATCAGGGTCAACCTGTGTCTTTGTTAATGTGTCATCCCTTTGTCTGAGACAGCTACAGTACTTGCATTTGAGCAGTTACAGTTGTAGCAGCAGACTGGTGACACCTGCCTGTAAGATTGAGTTGGTGGAGTAATATTCTGCCTCCCATAGCTATAGTCAGAAAATGGAGTTAACATTTTTGTTGGTGTTGATTTGAAAAACAAGGTCACCTGTGGTTCAGCCGTGAAGGGGGGTCTTGGAAAGGAGAGCTCTAAAGAAGCAGCGTGACCTAGCAGAAAGTGTTTGGGCCTAGAAGTCACACGTCCTGGGTTCTAGTTTAAATATGTTTTAGTTTAAATGTAAAAACTCAGGCAAGTCGCTTATGTTCTTTGTGCCTCGATTTCCTCACCACCTCCCTTCCCCTCAGGAAGCCCCACGAGGGACAGGGATTGTGTCCGACCTGATGTGCTTAGTACGGTGAGCACTTTACCGATAATAATAATGAATAATTATGGTATTTGTTAAGCGCTTACAATTGTTGTTCTTATTGTTACTATTATTATGATTATGATTATTATTTTCTCCCTTACTATTACTGTATTTAGAGTTGGTCTGCAGGACCATCCTTTGAATCTGAGTCCTGCTGTTGGCCCCAAGAAATGAGGACAGGAGTCTGATCCTGGCTCAGCAAGTAGGGGAAAGAATGCCTGATAGGACTCAGGCATAATAATAATAATGATGATCATCATCAATCGTATTTATTGAGCGCTTACTGTGTGCAGAGCACTGTACTAAGCGCTTGGGAAGTACAAATTGGCAACATATAGAGACAGTCCCTACCCAACAGTGGGCTCACAGTCTAAAAGACTGTGATGGTATTTAAGCGCTTACTATATGCCAAGCACTCTTCTAAGCCCTGGGATAGATAGAAGATAATCACATTGTCCCACATGGGGCTCACAGTCTTAATCCCCATTTTACAGATGAAGTAACTGAGGCACAGAGAAGTTAAGTGACTTGCCCAAAGTCACCCAGCTGACAAGTAGCAGAGCTGGAATTAGAACTCATGGCGTCTGACTCCCAAGCCCATGGTCTTCCCAATAAGCCACGCTGCTTTTCTCATCAGTAGTGAAGGTGCTTGACTAAAAGTCAATCAGTAATATTTATTAAGTCCTTACTATGTGCTGGGGTAAGGTATAAGGATAATAATTCTTAAAGGAGACTAATAATAATTATGGTATTCAAGCGCTTACTCTGTGCAAAATACCTTAGTAGGTGCTGGGATAATTACAAGATAATCTGGTTGGACACAGTTCCTTTCCCACATGAGGCCCACAGGCTAAGTAGGAGGGAGTAGGATTTAATTCCCATTTTACGGATGAGGAAACTGAGGCCCAGAGAAGTTAAATGACTTGCCCAAGGTCACCCGGCAGACAGGTGGGACGGGGGAATGGCCGGAGTCAATGGGTCTCTGCCTAAAATTGAAACTTCCTTAGCAAAATGTGCTTTTTCCTCCCCTAAAAAGTATTATTTTGTAATGCTTCCCTTAAAGAGCCCATTTTAACAACTTGAGGTCTGTGATCAACTGCACATAATCGTAATAAGTAGAGTGATGGCATATAGATCCAGAATTTTTTACTTGTACAGGAGACAAAGTCCATGCTTTGAACACTTGCCTGGGGAGAGTGTGTCTTTGTAAAATAGGGGTCGTGTAAACAGGCTTTCCTGGGAACAGAGGTTATTGAGCATAAACATTCTTTTATTATTTGATTCTCAAGTGTTTTCTCCCAGAATGTGGGTTATAATTCTCAGGGGGAGTTGTAGATGGTTCCCAGAGCAGGTGAGTATGAGGTGAAAAAAATACGTAAATAAATGGAGTGCTCCCTGTTTCTTACCTCTAGGGTTAGATTAGCCCCCAGGGGAACCGATAAGCCGCAGGTTGGCCTTGATTTTCAATCCCAGTTTACACAGGTGAAGCCATCTAGGCCACCCAAAGGGAGGCGAGATTGTCCCCCTCCCCTTCTGCAACACCTCATCATCATCATCATCAATCGTATTTATTGAGCGCTTACTGTGTGCACAGCACTGTACTAAGCGCTTGGGAAATACAAGTTGGCAACATATAGAGACAGTCCCTACCCAACAGTGGGCTCACAGTCTAAGAGGGGGAGACACCTGTGATTGGGATGTCTCTGATGTGGTCGTGTGTACTGAGAACACCACTGGCAAAGTACTGACTCAACTTCATTCGTTCAATCGTATTTATTGAGCGCTTACTGTGTGCAAGCACTGTACTGAGGGCTTGCGAGAGTACAATATAACAACAAACAGAAACATTCCTGCTCACAACGAACTCACAATCTAGGGGGGAGACTGTTATTAATATAAAGAGATAAATCAATAAACTGCTGCTGAGTTACTGGAAAGGAGGAGAATGGCCCCGACCTCTGTGTTTCCAGGGAAATCTGTGGGCAAGGGATTCATTGTGCTATCTTCTTCTATCGAACTCTTTCAAGCTCTTAGTACAGTGCTTGGGCACTCAGTAAATCCTACTGATTGTAGGAAGCAGCATGGCGTAGTGGATAGAGCAAGGGGGGCCCAGGAGTCAGAAGGTCATGGGTTCTAATTCCAGCTCTGTCACCTGTCTGCTGTGTGACCTTGGGCAGGTCACTTCTCTGGGCCTCAGTTAACTCATCAGGAAAGTGGGGATTGAGGACTGAGCCCCACGTGGGACAAGGACTGTGTCCAATCTGATTTGCTTGTATCTACCCCCGAGTTTAGTACAGTGCTTCACACATAGTAAGTGCTTAACAAATACCATTATTATTATTATTATTATTGTTATTACTGTTTTCCTGTTCGGAGGCTGCTGCCGCTGCTCCCCTAGCCAAGGCATCCCTGTCTCTCTCAGGTCTCCACCCCCCCATCTTACCTCCTTCCCTTCCCCACAGCACCTGTATATATGTATATATGTTTGTACATATTTATCACTCTATTTATTTATTTATTTATTTATTTATTTATTTATTTATTTATTTATTTATTTTACTTGTGCATATCTATTCTATTTTATTTTGTTAGTATGTTTGGTTTTGTTCTCTGTCTCCCCCTTTTAAGACTGTGAGCCCACTGTTGGGTAGGGACTGTCTCTATATGTTGCCAACTTGTACTTCCCAAGCGCTTAGTACAGTGCTCTGCACACAGTAAGCGCTCAATAAATACGATTGATTGATTGATTGACCCGAGAACTGATGAGCCACCGGGGACCTAGCAGACTGGGATTAGCCCTTCCGTCCAAGCCCAAGGGCCAGTTTCAGTTTAGACCCTTATTGCCCTTCCATCTCTCCCCCACCACCCACCCCCAAATCTCTGATAGTCCTTTCCCTTTCCTTTCCCTCTGACCTCTCCCCCAACACCACAGTAACTTTGAGGTCTGGGAGCTATATAACAGCATGGCTAGTGTGTGGGAGTGAGGTCTTGACCCCTTCTGATCTCAAATGGACCTGGTTTCCCTGGTTCATTCATTCAGTCGTATTTATTGAGCGCTTACTGTGTGCAAAGTGGTGTACTAAGCACTTGGGAGAGTACTTGTATCCTCCCCGCACTTAGAACAGTGCTTTGCACATAGTAAGCGCTTAACAAATGCCATCATTATTATTATTATTATTATTGTTATTACAGTACAACAATAAATAGACACATTCCCTGCCCCCCGGCCCCGATCTGGAACTCCGTATCTGGAGTTCTGTTTTTCCTCCTAGCCCAGGCAGGGTTTGCCCTTGAGCTTTAACTCTGTTTTCCTGGCCTGTGTTGTACATTTTACCCATACTCCTTCGGTGATAACTCGTCCTCTCTTTGTGACTCACTGTGCTGGGCTCCCCTTTCATGTGTTTGGGACATAGCTGTCTCTCCCTAGCCTAGTAGTCCCAATACAGAGTGCCCCGATTTGGAACATGAGGTGGAGCAGCAGGAAGTACTCGAGTTTTGTTGAGGTGATGAGGAGTTTTTAGCCTTTGAAATCTCATTTTCCACCTGCTTAGAATCACCCTGGGAGCTAGGGTTATCGACCGCTAGGACCAGTCTGACGAGATCGTGGCGTCACCATCTTATGCCAGAGTTGCAGCCTACATCATTTTGTCAGCCTTGGTCAGTAGTAGTAATAATAATGATGATGACGAGGGTATTAACATGGATACAAGATCATTGATGTCTTAGTGGATAGAGCGTGAGCCTGGGAGTCAAAAGGTCATGATTTCTATTCCTGGCTCTACCACTTGTCTGCTGTGTGGCCTTGGGCAAGTCACTTCACTTCTCTGGCCTTCAGTTACCCCATCTGTAAAATGGGGATTAAGACTGTGTGCCTCAAGAGGGACCGGGACTGTGTCCAATCTTATTTGCTTGTATCCACTGTAGCGCTTAGTACAGTGCTTGGCACATAGTAAGTGCTTAACAAATACTACAATTATTATTATTATTATTACCTAGATGGGGGAATCACAGTGTAATAATAATGACGGCAGTTGTTAAGCGCTTATTATGTGCAAGCACTGTTCTAAACTCTGGGGTAGATACAAGGTAATCAGGTTGGATTCAAGCCCTGTCCCATTTGGGGCTTACAGTCTTAATCCCTATTTTACAGATGAGATAACTGAGGTACAGAGAAGACAAGTGACGTACCCAAGGTCAAACAGCAGACAAGTGGTGGAGCCGGGATTAGAACCCATGACCTTCTGACTCCCAGGCCCGGTAGTGTGAGGGGGAGAGAAAATGGGGATTATTTTATTTTATTATATTATATATTATATTATATTATATTATTTTATTTTGTTAGTATGTTTGGTTTTGTTCTCTGTCTCCCCCTTTTAGACTGTGAGCCCACTGTTGGGTAGAGACTGTCTCTATATGTTGCCAACTTGTACTTCCCAAGCGCTTAGTACAATGCTCTGCACACAGTAAGCACTCAATAAATACGATTGATTGATTGGGGATCTTAGCCCCATTTTACAGATGAGGAAACTGAGGCTCAGGAAGGTGAAGGGACTTACCAAGATCACCCAGCAGGCAAGTGACAGATCTGGGACAAGAACCCAGGTCTTCTGGCTCCCGGTCCCATTTTCTTTTCATTAAGCCACACTGTATAATTGGCTGAATTCTTCAACATTTGATAACCACTGCAGGGTACGTTACCATACCTTGAATACAGCAACTTAAACAGTGAAAGACTCCCAATCAAGTAGCAGTCTCCAGCATTCCAATTCAGCCGGCAGTTGTCCCAGATGGGGTCAGTAGGATTTATCCCGTAGGAAGCGGGGTTCCCCCACTCCTGACTTCCTGTCTGCTTTGGTGCGGTGTTTTAGCCATTTCAAGTTCTTGCATTTTTTCCACTCCACCCTGCTCTCTACAAAAATGTCGCTTACTGTGTGCCCCCTCTGACTGGGGCCCTGAATGGCCCAGAGAGCAATCCCCTCCCTTAAGGGACGGGATCTTGTGTAATACAGGGGTTGGCGAGATGTGGAGTTAATCACACTGTCCTGGGTGAGATAGTACTGGCTGGTGAGGGATAGCTTACTCTCCCCCTCACTCTAGACTGTAAGCTCATTGTGGGCAGGGAAAATGTACGTTTATCGTTGGGTTATACTCTCCCAAGTGCTTAGTATGGTGCTCTGAACATAGTAAGTGCTCAGTAAATATGATTGACTGACAGCCTGACAGGTGTTGGATATCCGTCGGGCTGAGTGACTGGGGCTTCCTTACTTCCTCTCTCCCCGCCCTACCCCTCATCTGGTTGCCTCAGCTCTCCCCAACTCAGTGTTCTCCTAAATTCCCACCTTTTCCCAATAAACCTTTGCTGCATAATTAGTGCTCTGATTCTAGTCCACTCTTCAGCTGTGTCTTGTACTTCTATATGTATATATGTCCATCTTTAAGATTTAGAGTTTTTATGCCTATTATTACTCTATTTATTTATTTATTTTACTTGTACATATCTATTCTATTTATTTTATTTTGTTAGTATGTTTGGTTTTGTTCTCTGTCTCCCCCTTTTAGACTGTGAGCCCACTGTTGGGTAGGGACTGTCTCTATATGTTGCCAACTTGTAGTTCCCAAGCGCTTAGTCCAATGCTGTGCACACAGTAAGCGCTCAATAAATACGATTGATTGATTGATTATTTGACACTTTTATGGCTAGCTCCCCAGTTGGAGTGTAAGATTTTTGTGGGCAGGGAATTCATTCATTCATTCAATCATATTTACTGAGCGTTTACTGTGTGCAGAGCACTGTACTAAGCGCTTGGGAAGTACAAGCAGGGAATATGACTTGTGTTTCTGTCATCAATCTCAAATGCTTAGTACAATGTTCTGCGCTCCACAGACAATAAATGTTGTTACTACTACTGTTACTCAGGTATTGAGAAGCAGCATGGCGTAGTGGGTAGAACATGGCCTGAGAGTCAGAAGGTCATGGGTTCTAATCCCGTTCCACCACTTCTCTGCCTTGTGACCTTGGGCAAGTCACTTCAATTCTCTGTGCCTCAATTACTTCATCTGTAAAGTGGAGAGTAAGACTGTGAGCCCCATATGGGACAGGGACTGTGTCCAACTCAATTTGCTTGTACCCACCCCAGTGCTTAGTACAATGCCTGGCACATAGTAAGCACTTCACAAATAACATTATTATTATTATCATCAGGACACCCTACAAGCAGTAAGGGCCAGAGAGGTAAGGATATCAGAAATAAAACAAGCAGATATGCCAAAGGCCAGAGGCCGAAAGCATTTTACGGGTTATATATTTGTTTGCCTAGAATGTGGGACAGGGACTGTGTCCAACTCAATTTGCTTGTACCCACCCCAGCGCTTAGTACAATGCCTGGCACATAGTAAGCACTTCACAAATACCATTATTATTATTATTATCATCAGGATACCCTACAAGCAGTAAGGGCCAGAGAGGTAAGGATATCAGAAGTAAAACAAGCAGATATGCCAAAGGCCAGAGGCCGAAAGCATTTTACGGGCTATATATTTGTTTGCCTAGAAACTAAGCCTGTATTTCTTAGGTCCTGCCTATAGTTCTTCACAGCTCCTTGTGGGCTGTGAACATGTCTACCAACATGCAAACATGCAACACTATTGCATTCTCCCAAGCGCTTAGTACAGTGCTCTGCACAGTAAATGTTCAGTAAATAATATCAACTGAGTCAAAAGGAAGCAAGTTTTGTTCTCACATCAGAAGTTTTTGCTTTTATTATGGTCTAGGAGAGACAGTTCACTGGTTTCCTCCCATGTAGCATGGAGAATCATGGCCTAGTAGAAAGACTTTGGGGTCGGGAGTCAGAAGACCTGGGTTCTAATCCCAACTTTTCCAGTGGCTTATTGTTTTACCTTGAACATCTTACTTTACCTCTCTGTGCCTAGGTTGCCTTATCTGTAAAAAGTGGTACTTGATTTTCCTACCTCTTAGATTGGGTGCCCCTGTAGGAGATAGAGTATGTGTCTACTTCAGTGCGTTCACCCTGGGTGTGGCACATAGTGGGTGTTTAATAAATATCATAACTCTGTTATATTGTACTCTCCCAAGTGCCCAGTACAGTGCTCTGCACACCACAATGCTCGATAAATTCAGTGAACTAGCTGCCATAGTGAAGAAGGGAAACATCCTCCCCAGTTTCCCCCCTGCTTAGATTTACAGGGAGGCAGAGAAACCAGGAATGGAACCATTGTACTAGATACTTGGGAAGCAGTCAGAAGAATAAACCGTGTTCCTTCCGCTTGGAGTTTATAATCTAATGAAGACCTGCGCACATCAGCTGACAAATATGTAGTAGTTAGACTGTAAGAAAATGTATTTATTTGTGTTTACTAGTTCAAAGTAGGTAAGTTAAAAACAGTGCCTAGATCAATCAATCAATCAATCGTATTTATTGAGCGCTTACTATGTGCAGAGCACTGTACTAAGCGCTTGGGAAGTACAAATTGGCAACACATAGAGACAGTCCCTACCCAACAGTGGGCTTACAGTCTAAAAGGGGGAGACAGAGAACAGAACCAAACATACCAACAAAATAAAATAAATAGGATAGAAATGTACAAGTAAAATAAATAAATAAATAAATAGAGTAATAAATATGTACAACCATATATCCATATATACAGGTGCTGTGGGGAAGGGAAGGAGGTAAGATGGGGGGATGGAGAAGGGGACGAGGGGGAGAGGAAGGAAGGGGCTCAGTCTGGGATGGCCTCCTGGAGGAGGTGAGCTCTCAGCAGGGCCTTGAAGGGAGGAAGAGAGCTAGCTTGGCAGAGGGGCAGAAGGATAGCTGAAGGAGTGGGATATTTCAGAAGACTAATCAAGCAGGTGGTTTTTTAGAAAGCTGGGAGGCACAAATTAGGCAAAGATAAGCCCTTCTGCTGACACTGGGGCCCTGGAGTTTATGGAGGAGGAAGGCTCACCAAAGCAACCCTAGTGGGCAGGGATCGCATCTACGAACTCTATTATCATGTACTCCCCCAAGTGCTTAGTACAGTGCTCTGCACACAGGAAGTGTGTTTATTTAGACACCTGTCCACATGTTTTGTTTTGTTGTCTATCTCCCCCTTCGAGACTGTGAGCCTGTTGTTGGGTAGGGACCGTCTCTATATGTTGCCAGCCAGTACTTCCCAAGCTCTTAGTACAGTGCTCTGCACACAGTAAGCGCTCAATAAATACGATTGAATGAATGAATGAAAGTGCAGGCCTTAACACCTTACCTTGATCTTGTCTGCCTCTGGCCTGGAATGCCCTCCTTCTTATCTGACAATCACTCTCTCCTCCCTTCACCAGTGGCTACCAGTCAACCTACCCATCAAGTAAAAACTCCTCACTCTCGGCTTCAAGGCTGTCCATCACCTCGCTCCCTCCTACCTCACCTCCCTTTCCTTCTCTAGCCCAGCCCGCACCCTGCGCTTCTCTTCCGCTAACCTCCTCACTGTACCTTGTTCTCACCTGTCCCGCCGTCGACCCCCGGCCCACATCCTCCCCCTGGCCTGGAATGCCCTCCCTCCGCACATCCGCCCAGCTAGCTCTCTTCCTCCCTTCAAAGTCCTACTGAGAGCTCACCTCCTCCAGGAGGCCTTCCCAGACTGAGCCCCCTTTTTCCTCTCCTTCTCCCCATCCCCCGCCCTACCTCCTTCCCCTCCCCACAGCACCTGTATATATGTTTGTACAAATTTATTACTCTATTTTACTTGTACATATTTACTATCCTATTTTGTTAATGATGTGCATCTAGCTTTACTTCTATTTATTTTAATTCATTCAATTGTATTTATTGAGCGCTTATTGTGTGCAGAGCACTGTACTAAGCACTTGGGAAGTACAAGTTGGTAACGTGTAGAGACGGTCCCTACCCAGTAGCGGGTTCACAGTCTAGCAGGGGGAGACAGACAACAAAACAACACATATTAACAAAATAAAATAAATAGAATAGTAAATATGTACAAGTAAAATAAATAGAGTAATATATCCGTACAGACATATATACAGGTGCTGTGGGGAGGGGGAGGAGGGGGAGAGGGAGGAGGGGGAGAGGAAGGAGGGGGAGAGGAAGGAGGGACTCATTCTGGGAAGGCCTCCTGGAGGAGGTGAGCTCTCAGTAGGGCTTTGAAGGGAGGAAGAGAGCTAGCTTGGCGGACGTGCGGAGGGAGGGCATTCCAGGCCTGGGAGAGGACGTGGGCCGGGGGTTGATGGTGGGACAGGCGAGAATGAGGCACAGTGACCTGACACCTGTCCACGTTTTGTTTTGTTGTCTGTCTCCCCCTTTTAGACTGTGATCCCGTTGTTGGATAGGGATCGTCTCTTTATGTTGCCAACTTGTACTTCCCAAGCGCTTAGTACAGTGCCCTGCACACAGTAAGTGCTCAGTAAATACGATTGAATGATTAAAAGCACATCTTCTCCAAGAGGCACTCCCCGACTAAGACCTTATTTCCTCTTCTCCTGCTTCCTTCTTTTTTGCCCTTGCACTAGGCTTTGCACCCTTTATTCATCACTCTTCAGCCCCACACCATTTTTTTACATATCTGTAATGTATTTTTTGATTTATATCCGTATCTGTTTCTACCACTAGACTGTAAGTTCTGCCTACTCGGTTGTATTGTACTTTCCCAAGTGCTTAGTACAGTGTTCTGCTCACAGTAAGTGCTCAATAAATACCATTGATTTGTTGGATCAATGTCTTTAGACATATGACAAAATTAGTTGCTTAAAAATGCTTCTATCAAAACCTTTGTCAGAACAGCATGCTGTATCCAGAATGATGTACTCGGTCATATAGATGAATTATAGAACTGCATTAATATTAAGTTAGGTTCCACGTTAGGGTAGCTGATTTTTTTACTTCACTGGAAGGAAAATGCATGTGTTTGGTCCTCCTTGGTGACTGCCTAGCAGTCAGGTACCTCCTGTTTGATAATAATAGAAAGGTGATTTATAGTTACTTCACAAAAGTAGTAGCATTTTATGAAGAATGAACTCACCTGATCTCATGGTATACTATTAGAGGAGTAATAAAGAGATTAGCAAGGTTAATTTGTAATTTACCTGTGATAACGTGTGAATATGCATCTGTAGAGATGACTATTTATTGTGTCCAGTATTAGGAAAGAGAGGTTTATTATCAACAAGTCCTCTTTAAGTGCTTACTTTTTTCAGTGCTGTACTGAGTGTTTGTGAGAGTTCAACTGAGGTAAAGGGCATGATTCTTGCCTTCAAGGAGGCATCAATTTAATATGGAACAGACCAGATAGTTTATGGATAGGAGGTGAAACAGAATGGAAAATGGATGGGAGAGTAATAATTATAGGTTTTGTTAAGTGCTTGCTACGTGCCAAGCACTGTACTCAGTGCTGAGTTATATAGAAGATGATCAGGTTGGACACAGTCCCTGTCACATGGGGCTCATTATCTAAGTAGGAGGAAGTAGGATTTAATCTCCATTTTACAGGTGAGGAAACTGAGGCATAGTGAAGTGACTTGCCTAAGGTCACACAGCAGACAAGTGGCAAAGGTGGAATTAGAACTCAGGTCCTGTGACCCCAAGACCTGTGCTCTATCCATGAGGCCACACTGCTTCTCAGTGTAAAGCCACATGCACCAGACAGCCAGTCGTATATATCGAGCACTTATTGTGCGCAGGGGACAGTACTAAGCGCTTGAGAGAGTACAGTGTAACAATATGGCAGAAACATTCCCTGCCCATTCATTCAATTGTATCGAGTGCTTACCGCATGCAGGGCACAGTACTGGGCCCACAACGAACTAGTGCTGTTATTTGCTGTGATTGTAGGAAATAGTGTGTGCTACTCATGGGCTGCTCTTTGTCGGTGTCAGTTGACATTTTATCTAGGATTCACTTGGAATGCTTGTCTGTTCACACTTCAGACTATTGGAGTACCTTGAGGTACAAATTGGCAGAATAAGTGCTTAACAAATACTCCCATTAATATTATTATTATTATTGTTACTACTGACTTCCAAGAGCCAGACCCACATTGGACACAGATTTTTTGCCCCAGCCCTCTTAGTAATTAATCAGTCTGAGAGCAAAATAATCTCCTTCGTTGGTTTGGGATAATTCATTAGCTAACCAATAAGACCTTTTTGCAGGGTAATATTTTGTTTTGAAAAATAGTAACTGAATTATACCTATTTTTAAATGAATTTCAAGAAATTCTTTTGCAGTGTATCTGAATTGTAGTCTTTGTTCCCCAAGGTAGTTATTATTACTACTGAACTCCTTATCTTCCTCACCGAAACCTGTTCTCTCCCTGTCTTTCTCATCACTGTAGACAATACCACTGTCATTCCTATTTCACCAGCCTCTAACCATGGTGTTGTCCTCTACCCAGCGTGGCTCACTGGAAAGAGCACGGGCTTTGGAGTCAGAGGTCATGGGTTCGAATCCCAGCTCCACCACATGTCTGCTGTGTGACCTTGGGCAAGTCACTTAACTTCTCTGAGCCTCAGTTACCTCATCTGTAAAATGGGGATTAAGACTGTGAGCCCCCCATGGGACAACTTGATCACCTTGTATCCCCCCAGTGCTTAGAACAGTGCTTTGCATGTAGTAAGCGCTTAACAAATGCCATTATTATTCAGTCCACACATTGAATCTGTCACCGAATCTTGTCCGTTCTACCTTCACAACATTGCTAAAATCCGCCCTTTCCTCTCCATCCAAGTGGCTACCGCATTGATCCAAGCACTTAACCTATTCATTCATTCATTCAATCCTATTTATTGAGCACTTACTGTGTGCAGAGCACTGTACTAAGGGCTCGGGATGTACAAGTCAGCAACATATAGAGACGGTCCCTACCTAACAGTGAGCTCACAGTCCAGAAGATGTGCTCACAGTCTCCGCCTTGACCACTGTATCTGCCTCCTCGCTGACCTCCCTGCCTGCTGACCCTCCCCACTCCAGGTCATACTTCACTCTGCTACCCGGATCATTTTTCTAAAATAAGTTCAGTCCACATCTCCCCATTATTCAGGGCAGTGGTTGCCCAGCCACCTCCGCCTCAAACAGAAACTCCGTAACCACCCGCTTTAAAGTACTCAGTCAGCTTGCCCCCTCCTACCTTCCCTCATGGATCCCCTACTGTAGCCCAGTTCACACACTTTACTCCTTTCTCGCCAGCTACTCACTGTGTCCCGATCTCGCCTATATCCTACATCCAACCCTTTTCCCACATTCTTCCTCTGGCCTGGAGTTCCCTCACGCCTCTGAGAAACCTTCCCCGATTGAGCCTTCTTTTCCCCAGCTCCCTCTCCATTCTGTTGTCTATGCATTTCCATCTGTGACCTTTGGGCATTTGATATATGCCCCACAGCACTCCTCTACATATCTATAAGGTATTTATTATAAATTAATTACCTGTATCATATGTCTGGCCCCGCTGTAAACTGCAAGCTCACTGTGGGCTGGGAATGTGTCTGTCTACTCACCTCATTTGTAAAATGGGGATTAAGACTGTGAGCCCCACATGGGACAACCTGATTACTTTGTATCCCCCCAGCGCTTAGAACAGTGCTTCGCATATAGTAAGCACTTAACAAATGCCATCATTATTGTTATTATTATTATTATCAACTCTGTTGTATTATGCTCTTCCAAGCTCTTAGTACAGTGCTCTGGTTTTCAGATTTCCCCCCTTTCATTCATTCATTTAATCATATTCATTGAGCGCTTACGGTGGGAAACTACCATACTAAGTGCCTGGGAGAGTACGGTATAACAAATGGACACATTCCCTACCCACAGTGAGCTTACAGTCTAGGGCTTAGTACAGTGCTTTGCACACAGTAAGTGCTCAATAAATATGATTAATAATAATGGGGGAGACAGACATTAATATAAAAAATTCATGATAAGCACATGTGTTGGGAGGGAAGATGAATAAAGGGAGCAAGTCTGGGCGATGCAGAAGAGTGTGAGAAGAGGAAAGGTGGTCACAGTCAGGGAAGGCCTCTAGGAGGAGATGTGCCTTCAGTAAGACTTTGAAGGTGGGGATAGTAATTGTCCTTCAGATTTGAGGAGGGAGGGTGTTCCAGATGGGGGGCAGGATGTGTAGGAGAGTATAGAGGTGAAGTAGGAAGGGACAAGGGGATTGAGTGCTTTAAAGCCAATGATGAGGAGTTTTTGTTTGATGCAGTGATGGATGGGCAACAACCAAATTTTCTTGGGAAGTGGGGAGACATGTCCTAAACTTTTTCATAGAAAAATGATCCAGGCAGCAGAGTGAAGTATGGACTGGAGTGGGGAGAGAAAGGAGGCAGGGAGGCCAGCAAGAAGGCTGATACAGTAATCAAGGCAGGATAGGATAAATGATTGGATTAACATGGTAGCAGTTTGGATGGAGAGGAAAGGGCAGATTTTCCTGACTTGAAGGGTTTCGTATAGAAGTACTCCCTTGAATTGACTATCACAGAACATGAAAATGGAACTAAATATGATTTGCGTTGTTATACTCCAAGCAGCCCTACTTGTTTCCTGAATGAAAGCCTTTTGCAAGTAGAACGAAGGCTAATGGTTGTTACTTTGAAAATGTACAAATGTGATTTAGAGCACTCTTAGCTAGAGGGTATTGCCAGAAACAATGAACAATTAACACTTCCAACGAGAAAGTAAAAGGTTCTGATGGTTAAATGGCTGAAGGTCTTTTAAATGGCAGCATATGGAACTATGGAGTGCATTCTCTTTGGTGCAGATAATAGAGCAGGAATAATGCCTCAATTTCCTTGCTCACTTATCCTCTCCTCAATGTGCCCAATTGTAAACAAAAGGTGATTAATTGCCTCTCCTGCCAGTCTTTGCAAAGTAGTAACCTCTGTGATTTTTAAACTTGGTTTCAAAAAATTCAGACAATTGAAGCAACACGTCTATAGGGTACTTAAAAGTGTTCATTAGCCCATCTTTGAGCAGAGAATTTTCCCCTGTAGTCAATTGAAAGAGATGTGAATGTATAACAATAATTATTCCAATTTATTGTATTTAAAGTGTTTAGTGTATTGTCAATAGTATTCGTTGTTTTATGTGCCAAGCACTGAGGTAGAGACAGTTCAATCTGATCAGACACAATCCCTGTCCCTCACGGGGCTCAAGGGAAACTACTGCCCAATTACATTTACTTTGCAGCAGGAGATGAATTGGGAGAGAATAGAAAGTGAACATAGCCTACCTCCAAGCTCCAGTTTGGGGAACCGCAGAATCAAGAGCTTTCATGTTGAAACATTTATGGATTTGGGGAGAAGCAGCGTGGCCTAATGGATAGAGCACAGACCTGGGAGAAGGACCTGGAATCTAGTCCCAGCTCTGCCACTTGTTTGCTGTGTAACCTTGGGCAACTCACTTAATTTCTTTGTGCCTAAATTCCCTCATCTGTAAAATGGGGATTAAAACTGTTAGCACTGTGAAACAGGAACTGTGCCCAACCTGATTAGCTTGTATCTACCCCAGTGCTTAGAACAATGCTTGACACACAGTAAGAGATTAACAAATACCATTTTATTATTATTATTATTATTATTATTATTATTATTATTATTATTGTTAATGCCCACCTGACCAGACATGGGCTCCCAGACTTGTTCATCCCAGATCTTTGACAGCAGGACTTGGGAGTTCCCAAATGGGGCTGAAATGATTGAGAATGGAATTTTTGGGGTCCGTAAACTCTTTGGAGCCTGTCTCTTCTCAGTCCCCATCTCTCACTAAAATTCACGCTTCCCTTTTTTGCCTCTGTGCTCAAAATGAAAAGTTGGCCCTTCTGGAACCATTACTTTTGACAAACACTACATAGAGATGGACAAGATTTCTTTGACATAACTTTCGAAGCCAAAGGTTCCAAGAGCCTGGTATCCTCCATCAAGAAAGCATGTTTTTCATTCTAAGTTCGATCAAATTCAAACTTTTATTAAGGTCTAGAACCCCTGAATGTTGGCCAAAGTAATGAGGGTTCAAAGATAAGCATAATAAAACCTATTAAAGATCTTCTGAGTAATGTCCAAGCTTTGTGCTTGATCCTTTCCTGACTTCTTTTACCGAATCAAACATCAGCCAGAGTAGGAATTGGTGACATGATGTGCATACAGTAGATTGTAATACTGTAATTGCATTCTTGAAAATCACTGGGATATTATAAAATCTGGGTTGTGAGTCACTGAGTCGATTGGGAAAGGAACTAGTTCTAGATGCAGGTATTTGCTGCTGCCGTTGTTAGGGAGACAGTCCTTTTTGCCTCCCAAAAGCCGACCATGCACTGGTGATGGTAGTTTTCTGTCTCAATCAAGTCTGCAGATCGGGCCGCGGGCTGGGGGAGAGAGGGATTTTCAGTTCCAGTTAATTCTTCTTTTTAACTCATCCCCTTCCTCACAAAATCGAGGCTTGCCCTGGGCTGTTGAAGTGGTACCGGCACAGGGATAAAAGGGTAAGGATGTCAGAATGTTAGAATTTTCATGTTACAAGCAAATATCTGTCAAGTGCGTATTGACACGTTAAAACATTAAAACGGGCAAGATTCTTCCAATGTATATAATTAATTATAATAATGGTTTTTGTTAAGCACTTACTGTGCATCAGGCACTGTTCTAAATGCTGGGGGAGATATAAGATAATAGGGTTGGACAAAGTCCCTGTCCCACCTAGGGCTCATAGTCTTAATCCCCATTTTATTCATTCATTCATTCAGTTGTATTTATTGAGTACTTACTGTGTGCAGAGCACTGTACTGAGTTTTGGGGAAAATACAGTACAACAAACAGATACATTCCCTGCCCACAACGAGTTTACAGTCTAGAGGGAACTGAGGCCCAGAGAAGTGAAGTGACTTTGGCCAAGGTCACACAGCAGACTAGTGGTGGAGCTGGGATTAGAACCCAGGTCCTTTGGACTCCCAGGCCCACGGTCTATCTACTAGGTCTTCATCTGTTTGTTGGATTTTGGGATGTATCTGCTTTTATGTCTCAGCGCTTAGAACAGTGCTTTGCACATAGTAAGCGCTTAACAAATACCAACATTATTATATATACATTCCCATTAGTCTCTGTGTACAGGATTTACCTCTTTGATGTCTCTCTCTTAGTGTTAGTATTCTCAACAAGATTTTTGACTAATTGAGGGTCCTTACACTGTGTTTTTCTGGCCAAGATTTTAAGGAGGCTTTAGCCACAATTGGAATAAAAGAATCTTGCTCTATGCCCAAACCTGTTTTTCTTTGGAGAAGGGAAAGGGAGGGGCAAGACTATGGGTACAGTGCCTGGCACATAGTAAGCGCTTAACAAATACCATCGTTACTATCACTATTAAAGAGAAGGTTATGAAATAGGAAGGTAAGGATCAGCTTTATTATGATGAAGGCATGCCGTACTGATTTGCCTCTTACAAGAATCCGTTGTGATTCCATTGGTCGACTGACATTCTGTACTTGTCTACTTTGACCTTTGTGGTGGTACACTGATCTATCATTGTGACACCTATTTAAAACAGTGTGGCTAATGAAGGCTTCATTTCAAGTAGTCTTCTTTCAAAGCAGAAAACTTCCATTGCATCTACTGTTTTTCGCTTCCTGGCTCTTTTTTTTTTTCCTTAGTGTCAAAATCTTAATTGCCACATACCACAGAACGAATCTCGCGCTTTTGAACAGTCCCCTGGTGGGCTTCATTATTTAAAGTTGTTCTTCACTGTATAGTTTGAAATTCTATCCTCTTTGCGTACAGATGCTCCGTTTGATTGGCCATAAATAGCCTTTTGGGACCCTCCAGCCATCTAGCCATCTACCTCAGCCGGTGAAACTGTGTTGTAATGAGCTTTGTTTTGATGCTCATTTTCTTTTCCCCTTGTCAGTGGATTATGGGACTGTGTGTTTTCAAGATACAGTGCCCATCAACAATGTTATGATTAGTAAGAAGGCATTGCACAGGCTATCGTCGGTGGTATTTATTGAGCCCTTACTATATGCAGAGCATTCATGAGGTGTTTTCTTCTCACTAGGAAAAAAGTGGTGATTAGGTCCAAGTGTGTGCATCCACTTGACCTGGAGAAAGCCACTGCTGTTTAGTTTTCCAATCCCGGGAGGTCCAATGCCTTTTTTGGCCCCTTGGCCACCTCACGCAATGAATTTTGCAAATAATAAGCAGTTTCATTCTGTTTCCTCTAAGGAACTGAAGAACAAAATAATTTATATTCTTTTATGATTGCATTCTTTAAACCTTATAGTTGGTGTATAATCTCAGAATGGAATTTTTGATTTGTAGGAACATGGAGCAGATGGGAATTGGCTGTTGTTTGACTGAGTTGTTTTGCTAAAGGAATTGTCTTTAAAAGTGTCTTAAGACAGCAAGGCTGTCCTGTGTTTCCTGAGCATACAAATAAGGTAAAAGTAATAATAAAAATAAAAATAATAATAATAATTATGGTATTTAAGAGAAGCAGCATGGTGTTGTGGATAGAGCACGGGTCTAGGAGTCAGAAGGTCATGGGTTCTAATCCCGGATCCTCCACGTGTCTGCTGTGTGACCTTGGACAAGTCACTTCACCTCTCTGTGCCTCAGTTAGCTCATATGGAAAATGGAGATTGAGACTGTGAGCCCTGTGGGGCAAGGACTGTGTCCAACCGATTTGCTTGTATCCACCCCATATATTAATTATTAAGTGCTTACTATGTGAGGCACTGTACTAAGCGCTGGGGTAGGTACATGCTAATTAGATTGGACGATGTACTTGGAGGAAAGATATGTTTTTGTCCCAGAATGTAATTCTGGATAATGCTATATACTATATCGTCAATTATGGTCATTCCCAATGAGCTCTTTTGGAAGACTAGACATGCAAGAATTTTTGTGATGGCTCAAAATATAGAGTCCTGGGAAAGTTTCTTGCCTTTGGTAAATTTTGCCCTCATGACAATGTTATAACTTAGGACAAGCAGTCTTCAGTCTCAAGACCCTTAGAGTCAGAATGAAAGATGCCTTCTTTCAGCTTGTCTTTGACTCTACAACACTATCCTTCTTTAATGGCAATCATATTTACCGAACTCCTCTGTACAGAGGACAGTACTAAGCGCTTGGGAGAGTAGGAGACAACAAAGTTGGTAGACAAGTTCCCTGCCCACAAGAGCTTAGGATCAAGAGGGGAAGGCAGACAAAGTAAACTACGGATCTGTATGTAAGTGCTGTGGGGATGAGGGCGGGGTGAATATCTAGTGCTTTAAGTGAACAGATCCAAGGGGCAAAGGGGAGGCAGAAGGGAAAAGGAGTAGGGGAAATGAGGGCTTAGTCGGGGAAGGCCTCTTGGAGGAGATGCGTTTTTAGTAAGGCTTTGAAGGTTGGGAGAGTGGTGGTCTGTTGTATATGAAAGCTGGGATGGGGGGAGTTCCAGGCTAGAAGGAGAATGTGGGCTAGGAGTTAGCTATGAGATAGATGAGATAGAGGTAGGGTGACTGGGTCGGCGTAAGAGGAGCGAAGAGAGCAGGTTGAATTGTTGGTATGAAATCAGTGAGGTTATAAGACAGGAGGGGGAAGACTGATTGAATGTTTAAAGGTGATGGTAAGGAGTTTCAGTTTGATGTCAAGGTGGTTGGGCAACCGCTGGGGTTTTTTGAGGAGTGAGGAGATATGGATCAAACATTTATTTATTTATTTATTTTAGGAAAAAGATCCAGGCAGCAGAGTGAGGACTGGACTGGAGTGGGGAGAGACAGGAAGCAGGGAGGTTAGTGAAGAGACTGATGCTGTAATCAAGGTGGGATGGGCTAAGCGCTTGAATAGGCCTAGTAGCTGCTTGGATGGAGAGGAAAGGGCGGATTTTGGCGACTTGTGAAGGTACAACTGACAGGATTTGGTGACTGATTGGATAGGTGGGTTGAGTGAAGGACACGAGTTGAGGATAATGCCCAGATTATGAGACAGGGAGGATAGTGGTGTTGTCTACAGTGATGGGAAAGTCAGGTGGGGAGATGAAGAGTTTTGTTTTTAGTATTTAGAATTTGAGATGAGGGCATTTGCTTCCCGGGAGAGGGCTGCGTGCGTGGGAGCTTTAGAGGAGAGAGGAAATGATTTAAAAAGCCAGAATGAGCGAAGGAAAATTAAAGATAGCTGGGAGTGGAGTGAGAGTGTCTGTGAGGATAGGGGGTAGGAGGGGAGTGGATGTGCTCAGTTTGCGGGGTGATAGCCTGGTTTCCAGGGACAGGTGACATGCCCATCGTACTTCCCTGTCGTGGAACCCCTCTGATTCTATCTAAATCCGTTAAAGTATCCATTTTGGTAATATATAACGGATGGGCATATGATTCTGGGCAATCGGGGTAAAAAATAGGGCACCTGATTTTAGTTCAGAGATGAACGCCCCATTTAGAACATTGATCCTGGGAGCGAATTGATTTTTTGAGTTACAACACTGTTTTCAGGAGCCAACCGTGCCAAGTCCAAGGCCTGTCTGTATTTCTGTGCTCGGCTGCGTAAAGCTTCTGGTTTCAGTGCAGTGTTTTTGCTCCTCCTATAGGGCTAGAGAGTCATCTAAGAACCCGACATTCTCCTTGCAAGAAATGAACACACTGTTTCCGAACTCTTCCTTCCGGTTTTTGTGAAACCCAGCGTTTGAAGACTAATGATGCCATGGACATTTTTCTTGGGCTTGGAAGTCACGTTTTGCAAAAAAAAATCAGTATAAATTAAGTCCTCAGAGGACTGAGTTTGGCTCTTGACAGAGTTGTGCCCCTGTGGGCTTTTTTAGAAAAAGGAAAAAAAAATTGGAATTTGGGAACATTTTAATAAACATTGAGTGATTAGATAAGATTAACCATGTACGTTTTGCAGTCTGACCGAGTTTTGCAGTCTGACCGATTTAAAAAAAAAAAAAAAGTCCCCAGCGTGTTCGTATTCAATGCCATGGTTATAACCCATTTACTTCTTTTGGGTCTGTGCTAATTTGCATTTACTGTAATTAAAGTTGCAAATGCTCCACTAAGACTAAATTTTGGCAATTGTACGTGGTTGCAACTCTGGTCTTTTGGCTTTTCATTCTGCCCCCGAGGATGGAAACGATTGGCTTTCTAAATTCTGTTGTCTCTATTGGAGAACTAGATTTTTGGTTTCAGATCTTTAGACATAAATATTGTAAACATGCAGTGCATCCAATGCCTTTGCCATCCGTAACATCACAATGACTGTGACTATTTAGTCTCTACAGCAGCTTGTAGAACTTAAGGCATCTTTTAATGGTCTCAGATTTTTGCTTGGGTGTTCGTATGGTCTGCTTGTTGGAAATTCCTTTTACATAAAGAAATCTATCTCAATATAAAGCAAATTCCGTTGAACTCAAAATAGCAGAACACAAAGGTTAGTATTGTGGCAGGGCAAGAAGTTCAAGATTGAGGGTCAGAAGGGCTATTATCGTGGCTTCACTAAAATGTCATCCTTCTTATGCTTGTATTCGCTTCTCTCAAGGGTCTGACTTTACATTTAATTTTTTGTTTAAAGTAAGGTAGAGGGCCGTTGCCATGACATCCATTAAATGAAAATAAGAGCTCAATATAGTACTCCTTTTGTATGTTTGCAAGGATACATAATCAGGACTTGTACATCTGAAGTAGGCACATAACTGAAGCTTTATGTTCGTATGTATGTGAATCTAGACATTTCTTTCTAAAAAAATCTAATTTTCATTCATTCAGTCGTATTAAGTGCTTACTGTGTGCAGTGCGCTGTACTAAGGGCTTGGGAAAGAACAATACAACAATGAATAGTGACAATTCCCGCCCACAACAAGCTCACAGTCTAATTTTATGGGAGGATACTGTACCTAATGTCCAACTTCCTTCTGGCCTCGAAAGGGTCCTTGGTCTTGTGAATGCGCAGGTCACCTTGTCAACATAAGCCGGGGCAGAAAGGGGAAGTTACATTTGCGGACTGTCGACCTGCTCATCCGTTTGCACTTGTACCGCAGGGTCTTCAGTGCTCTAAACATGAGACTGGCACTCCAAACACAGTCGGTTCTCTCTCCCTCAACTGCTTCTGGGGAATTGGGGACCAGTCTTTTCCTACAACTCGCACCTCTCGAGATAGAACATGATGCAACATTGAAAGAAGTGGTTGCAAGCACAAGCTTGATATCAGTCAAGGCAGGAGGCGCCGCCATGGATTTTCTTGAGCGTGGCAGGGTTCTTCCACAATGTGACTTTTATGCCGAGCACCTGTAGCTGAATTTGAAAATCAAGCCCTGCTCCTGGGCCAGTGGAGAAGAGCACTGCTCTAGGAATCAGGAAAATTGGGTTCAAGCCTGGCTTTTTGCACGTTACCAATCAGTGATATTCATTGAGTCCAGACTGTGTGCAGGGCGCCGTACTAGACTGGAAGCTAGTTGTGGGCAGGGAATGTGTCACTGTTTATTGCAAGTGCTTAGTACAGTGCTCTGCACACAGTAAGTGCTCAATAAGTACGATTGGATGAATGTGGTATTTGTAAAGCGCTTACTACTTGCCAGGCACTGTACTGAGGGCTGGGGTGGATACAAGCAGATCGGGTTGGACAAAGTCCCTGTCCTACGTGGGCCTCACAGTCTCAGTCCCCATTTTACAGATGAGGTAACTGAGGCACAGAGAAGTGAGGTGACTTGCCCCAGGACACACAGCAGACAAGTGGCAGAGTCGGAATTTGAGCCCACAGCTTTCTGACTCCCAGGCTGCACCCCACTATGTCATGATGCTTCTCCATTTGAATTCCCTCTGTGTGGCTCTAAGAAAGGTCTGTAATGTCTTAGAGTTTTCAGGATCAGAAGATAACATTAACTCCACCCTAGGGCAGACATGTATTAAGAATTGATCGGGCCCTCGTATTTTCCCAAAACTTAAGGATTGCAATCTTACAGAATCCCCCTGTAGGGAAAGATTCAGCCCATAGACCTCATCTATTCTCAAGCTGGGCACAATCGTTTCTTACAAGATTGTGTCAGATTGTAGCCAAAACAGGCTTGCGCTGTTGATAGAACATTTTCTAATTCCCAAACAAAGTCCTAGCCCAAAACACACAGTGAAAACCTGAATTATAACAGAATTGAGTGCACTCATTCATGTCTCCCTATTCCTGTTAATAAATGGGGCATGTGTCCTGCACATAACTTTAGTCAATGCACATCTTTCTATCGAACAGTTGCCAGTTTAAGCAACCATTTGATAACAAGGAGATTGTTCATTGCCGAAGCGTCTTGATACTGCAGCATTGTTGCCGTCGATATCAGATCCAGCCGCATGTGCTGATTCAGCAGGGCAGATTTATTCTCTGCCCGAGCTTTAACTCAATAGTGTCGAACTTAGGGGAGCTGCCTGATGATGCATGGATTGAGAATGGGGGGGAGGGGAGAGGTGATTCCAGCTGGCTGTCGGATGACCTGCTCCACCTCCGTGATTCCGAACAAATGGTCCCCGGAATGCCTTCCTAGTGGACGCTTCTTAATTGGCCTGGGATGTTATGTGATGGATGCAGTGAAAGCCGGGCCACCTGTCTGTCTGGATCCTGAGGTCTCCCCTGAGCTCCCTTGGGGTGCAGGGGTACGGAGATTGGGGGCGGGGATGGAGGGAAAGGGAGGGGTGGGGGAGAGATGAAACCCATGGTGCTCAATATGGTGACATCAGTTTTCCTGGGGAGAGAGGGTTTAGGGGTAGGCCTAGTAGTTCATGCCAACGAGAATGCCTGGTCCATTAAGGGACGACCCCCCACCCCCACCCCCCCGACCCCCTTCATGGGCACTTGTTCACTATAGACCATGTGGTTTCCAAGGGAGCGAATTAAGTGAAAAATTCAGGGATAAATACAATACATCATGCTTTGTCGTAGGCACTCTTACTATCCCTGCGTTGAGGTATGTATAGTCCTGGAGCTCTGCTCCTTAAATCCATCTTTCACTTGGTGAATGGGGCAAAGATTGATGGTGGCTCCGGAATGTGTCTGTTTATTGTTGTACTGTATTCTCCCAAGCACTTAATACAGTGCTCTGCACACAGTAGCGCTCAGTAAGTATGATCGAATGCAAGAATGAATGAATCTTATCTTTCATTCCTCTCCATTCACATTGCTGTTTGTGAGCGTTCCCACACCTTTTCCTAAAGCATAGACATGATCAGCAAATTTGAGTTTAAAGCATTTTATCTCATAATTCCATATTTCTAAATTTACGTGCCCACAAAAAATATGGGGAAGATGATCTCGGTATCTTTATTGCACATGCACACCTTGTGAAGTTAGGTTGAGCTGTTCATTATTCGGTGAACTGGAATCACAGAGAAAAGAGACAAAGAATCCAAAGTGGCAGAGCTTCATAAGCTTGCTCTTGGAGAGAGTACACTGATTCTGTCTTGTTACATTAAAGGTTGACATAGGCCAACCCCTATCACACATCCTCCCTCTGGCCTGGAACTCACTCTTGCTTCATATCTAACAGACCACCACTCTCCCTACCTTCAGAGCCATCCAAAAATTACATCTCCTCCAAGAAGACTTCCAAGACTAGGTCCTCATTTCCCCTACTCTCTCTCCCTTCTGCATCACCCACACACTTGGCTCTGTTGATCAGTCAATAGATCATATTTATTGAGCACTTGATGTGTGCAGAGCACTTTACTAAGTGCTTGGGAGAGTGCAGTACAACAGAGTTGGTAGATATGCTCCCTGCTTATGAGGAGTTTACAGTCTAGAGGGATCTGTACTCTTTAAGCATTTGATATTCACCCCATCCTCAGCCCAGCAGCGTTTATGCTTATACCCAGCCAGGTGGTATATTTTATTTTTTACTTTTTATTTATTTCAACGTCTCTCTTCCCCTCTCCGATGGCATTTATTAAGCACTTACTATGTGCAAAGCACTGTGCTAAGCGCTGGGAAGGTTACAAGGTGATCAGGTTGTCCCATGGAGGGGAGGGCGCACAGTCTTAATCCCTATTTTACAGATGCGGTAACTGAGGCCCAGAGAAGTGAAGTGACTTGCCCAAAGTTACACAGTTGACAATTGGTGGAGCCGGGATTTGAACCCGTGACCTCTGACTCCAAAGCCTGAGGTCTTGCTGCCCTTCTAGACTGTAAGCTCTTTGTGCGCAGGGATCATGTTTACCAATTCTGTTGTATTATACTCCCAAGCGCTTAGTTCAGTGTTCTGCACACAGCAAGCACTCTGTAAATACTACTGATTGAGAGTCAGAATAATCAGTCTGTTGCACTCAATCTTTTCAGCAAATTGTGCTTGGTGATTTTACAAGTTTTATCCGGTTTTTGCTTTGTTTGTTGAAATAAGATTTTTTATCTTAATGTAAAATAATGAACGGTTTCTGTTTCCTTTTAAGGCAAAGTCTCAAAACGGTCTCAGGAAAGAGAAAATCTTGGAATGCTGGTGTGGTCACCTAATCAGAACCTTTCTGAAGCAAAACGTAAGTCTTGAAATCCTACCTTTCCTCCCCCTCCTCTCTGCTTTTTCAACCACAGTCACATCTCTGACCTTTTGTTGTTTCATCAGTTTTTTTTTTAAATGGCAAATCAAGAATATCATTTCCCATTTGATGATGGCACCGGTCTGTCTATAGCATCAGAAATAGTCTGGTGGTGCTGAATCCCTCTAGGACTAAATGGCAGATTTTAAAGAAATTATTATTATTATTATTAGTGATGGTGGTTGTACTATTATTAGTATTTATTAAGCATTAAGCCAAGCACTGCTCTGAACACTGGGGTAGATACAAGATAATCAGGTTGAGCACAATCCCTGTCCCACAGGGGGCTCATGGTCTAAGTAGGATTTAATCCCCATTTTATAAACGAGGAAACAGAGAAGTGAAGCGATGGGCCCAAGGTCGCATAGCAGGGACCTTGCAAAGCATAGTTAGAGCCTGACTCCAGACCCATGTTCTTTCTATCAGGCCACACTGCTTCTCATGGATCAGAATCCCACACTGCATCGCAGGGGCAAAGGGGGACACTCAGAGGTGGTGGATGATCTATTCTGGATCAATGGAGGGGACTCGGGAGTGGGATGGTCTCTGCTAGGTCGCTGGGGGAGAGTTAGAACTATGAGATGGTCTGTGCTGTGTCACTGGGGGTGAGTCAGGCACGTTGCCTTATTGTGAAGTCGGGAGTGTTGGTCCCTGTGCCAATAGCATGGCTCAGTGGCAAGAGCATGGGCTTGGGAGCCAGAGGTCATGGGTTCAAATCCTGGCTCTCTGTTGACGGCACTACCATCCTTCCCGTCTCACAAGCCCGCAAACTTGGTGTCATCCTCGACTCCGCTCTCTCATTCACCCCTCACATCCAAGCCGTCACCAAAACCTGCCGGTCTCAGCTCCGCAACATTGCCAAGATCCGCCCTTTCCTCTCCATCCATACCGCTACCCTGCTCATTCAAGCTCTCATCCTATCCCGTCTGGACTACTGCACCAGCCTTCTCTCTGATCTCCCATCCTCGTGTCTCTCTCCACTTCAATCCATTCTTCATGCTGCTGCCCGGATTATCTTTGTCCAGAAACGCTCTGAACATATTACTTCCCTCCTCAAAAATCTCCAGTGGCTACCAATCAATCTGCGCATCAGGCAGAAACTCCTCACCCTGGGCTTCAAGGCTGTCCATCCCCTCACCCCCTCCTACCTCACCTCCCTTCTCTCCTTCTCCAGCCCAGCCCGCACCCTCCGCTCCTCCGCCGCTAATCTCCTCACCGTACCTCGTTCTCGCCTGTCCCGCCATCGACCCCCGGCCCACATCATCCCCCGGGCCTGGAATGCCCTCCCTCTGCCCATCCGCCAAGCTAGCTCTCTTCCTCCCTTCAAGGCCCTACTGAGAGCTCACCTCCTCCAAGAGGCCTTCCCAGACTGAGCCCCTTCCTTCCTCTCCCCCTCGTCTCCCTCTCCATCCCCCCCATCTTACCTCCTTCCCTTCCCCACAGCACCTGTATATATGTATATATGTTTGTACATATTTATTACTCTATTTATTTATTTATTTATTTTACTTGTACATATCTATTCTATTTATTTTATTTTGTTAGTATGTTTGGTTTTGTTCTCTGTCTCCCCCTTTTAGACTGTGAGCCCACTGTTGGGTAGGGACTGTCTCTATATGTTGCCAATTTGTACTTCCCAAGCGCTTAGTACAGTGCTCTGCACATAGTAAGCGCTCAATAAATACAATTGATTGATTGATTGATTGGCTCTGCCAACTGTCAGCCGTGTGACTTTGGGCAAGTCACTTAACTTCTCTGTGCCTCAGTTACCTCATCTGGAAAATGGGGTTTAAAACTGTGAGCCCCCCGTGGGACAACCTGATCACCTTGTAACCTCCCCAGCACTTAGAACAGTGCTTTGCACATAGTAAGCACTTAACAAATACCATCATTATTATTATTATCATTATTATTATTAATAGGCCCTGATCTTAAAATAAAAAAGAGCTGTTAACCGTGTCTGTTTCGGTTCGAAAAATCAAAGCTAAATATTCAGCCATTTCCACCCGCTAGCACCGCCTATTTAATCCTGATGAAGGGTCAGGCGGCCCCTTTCTAATGGCTTGTCCCAGAATTGCCAAGCAGAATGGAACTTGGAAGAAGGAAATGCAAGAGAAAGATAGGGAGTTGTCAAGATCCCGCAGCCTGGGGCACCTGGCTCAGGAGTTTAAGAAGCAGCGGGGAGATGGAGTCTGGGTCGCTCACCATGCTTCTGCCACTTGGCAAGCTGTCTTGCACTCTCTGCCTAGTGGAAAGAGAAGGAGTCTGTGAGTCAAGGGACCTGGGTTCTTATCCCTTTGCCACCACCTCCTGCTGTGTGACCTTGGGCTAGTCATTCAGCTTCTCTGTGCCTCAGTCTTGTCTCTTCATGTGTTGTTCTTCTCCCTCCCCCTCAGACTGATGAGCCGTACATGGGATGAGGGCGGTGTCTGACCTGATTATCTTGTATCTAGCCCAGTGGTTGGCACAGAGTAACTGCTTAACGAATACCACTTGAATGTCTCACTCCTTTGGTTTTTCCCGCAGCTCCCCATGCCTCTCCAAACAAGTAAATGTGCAGAAGCAGAATGGCCTGGTGGGTCAGGGGACCTAGGTTCTAATCCTGGCTCTGCCAGTTGCCTTCTGTGTGACCTTGGGCGAGTCACTTAATTTATAATAATAATAATGGCATTTGTTAAGCGCTTACTATGTGCAAAGCACTGTTCTAAGCGCTGGGGAGGGGAAGCAAGGTAATGAGGTTGTCCCATGTGGGGCTCACAGTCTTCACCCCCATTTTACAGATGAGGGAACTGAGGCTCAGAGAAGTTAGGTGACTTACCCAAGGTCACACAGCAGACGTGGCAGAGCCGGGATTCGAACCTATGATCTCTGGCTCCAAACCCCGGGCTCTTTCCACCGAGTCATGGTTCCTCAGTGGCCTCACCTGTGAAATGGGGATTATATCCTTCTCCCTCCAACCTAGACTTTCTTCAGCCAACCACGTAGGACGGGGCGGTGGTCAAACCTGATTGATTTGTATTTACCCCAACACCTGACGCATAGTAGGCGCTTAAGAAATGCCATCTCTCCTCTAGACTGTAAGCTCAATGTGGGCAGGGAATTGCGTCTACCAGCTGTGCTGTATTGTACTCTTTCAGGCGCTCAGTACAGTGCTCTGTGAGCCCACTGTTGGGTAGGGACTGTCTCTACATATATGTTGCCAATTTGTACTTCCCAAGCGCTTAGTACAGTGCTCTGCACATAGTAAGCGCTCAATAAATACGATTGATGATGATAGTATGCATTCAATGAACATCATTGATTTTTTTTAAAAAAGTGTTGATGCTGGCGCCACCAAATGGTCGCTTCTTGTAACTGCTCTTTATGACGCCTGGCATTAGTGGCATCATCTTCTCCCGGGTCCTAATGTTGTTCTAGCCACCCATTTGTGCAGAAGAGCCAGGCAAAATGAAACTTTTGAGCAGGTGATGCACAAAGAGCCAATTGTGCAATTTATGAGTCGCACCCCCCTTCCCCCCACGCGATGATGCATGATGACATCATTGCACTGCACAGCTGCTTCATCGCAACAGATGCTGCTGCCGGCAGGGAAGGGAGAGGAAAAGGGAAGATGGAGCAGAGAAGATGAGGGACCAGGTCCTTAGCCTTCATAGTGTCCACTTGGGGGGAGGGACCCGAGCCAGCTGCCCACTGTCCTCCCTCCCTCATCATCATCATCAATCGTATTTATTGAGCGCTTACTCTGTGCAGAGCACTGTACTAAGCACTTGGGAATTACAAGTTGGCAACATATAGAGACATTCCCTACCCAACAGTGGGCCCTGGCAGCAGTGGACTGGGCAGAGCCGAGCAGGTCTTTGCCGTCTGCTGCGGCTTTAGGTAGATTGCGTCTGCTGGGCCATGTCGGGGAATGGCACCGCTTGTTGTGGGGCGTTTGGCGGCTGTATTCTCCTCTCCCCCGACCCCGAAATGCCTGGCCTTTTTGAAGAGTTACTTTCGACACCTAGAAAAGGCAGGTATGTGCCCCAGGTTGCTAACCCCTGCTGTAACCAGTTTCTACTCCCAACTACAGCAAATGAAACTCTGCCATATGTGAAGCTCCTTTAGGCCAGGCAACAGCCTAACACAGAGAAGGCGGGAGGGAGCCCTTCAGTGATTTTTCCCTCTCTGGCATGAAGCTTTGGAGGTTTCTCTCCAGGGATGGAGTTCCATGTTCTTCCACTTTGTTTTTGAAAGGGCTGATAAGGAAATGATTTTGCCAGGATAGGAGAAGGAGGCAGTTCAGTATCTCAGCTACAGGACTCTCAAAGATATCGAAAAACGGCAGATTTTGGAAGCTCCTTGAATTTAATGGGAAAATTCATAAGAAGAAAAGATCATATAGGGAAACTAGTTTATAATGTCATGAATTGATAGAGCAGCTAGGAGTAGGAATGATTAGTTACAATTTTAAAGATTTTTTTAAACTTCACAAATTTAAAAATCAAATTTCACTGAAGTCACTTTGTTCTCTTTGTTTTTTAGCCTCCAGCTATTTTTCACTTAGAAAAGTAGATTAAGTAGGGATAACAATAATAATAAATACATTTGTCATTATTATGGTATTTGCTATTATCATAGGGCACTATAGACAGAGCTCTTTTATCTTCACAGTAATTTAGCACGCTACTTTGAGATGAGTTTTTGCATCTGATATACTGTGTAAAACTTTAAGGGGACAATTTCCCTTTTCATAATCCTGCAATTTTCTCCCAGTTGCCAAAAAAAGGAAGAGATTTAATGTTATTTTGAGTTGTGGTTTTCTTCCACTCACCTCCATAATGGCAATCAGTTTCAAACGAGAACTCAACATTCAAGCCGTTGAGCTTGAAAAGTGTTAGCTTTAACAATAAGATATTTTGGGGTTCAGGCATGCCTTTTGCAGTGGCTTAGCCCCACCCCTGCCACCTGGGGATAGTTCTCACTACAATTCCTGATAAATAGCTTTCATATCAGCAGTGCCTAGCCCTGTCTTTTGGCCATGGTGGGTATGTTCTGTGAGTCTTTCAGTGGAGACCAGAGTAGGCGAGGGGAACTGGAAACTGGATTAGGAGTGAACCCTGGGATAGCAAAGAACTCAGAGACTGCGTGACTGTGTACACCCTATATTTTGACTGGGTTAATAAGTCATAGGAAAGCACAGCACTGTGGAAAGAGATGCAAACTGCTTACTCATTGTTGCTTAACTGTGAATTAATGGCAAAATGATGCAATAAACTTAGAGCCATTCACACTTTACCTCAAAATAATACTGAGGGAGGGCATTTGAGATTTGCATATCTCTGGGAGGACCCGTAGTTGAGAACTTAATTTCACAAGAAATTCTACTGAAATTCTGCTAGTCTCCATACCTTTTCAATCCATCGTGTTTGAGGGCTTACTATGTGCAGAGAGCTGTAATAATAGTAATGATAATAATAATGGTATTTGTAAAGCACTTACTATGTTCATTCATTAATTCAATCGTATTTATTGAGCGCTTATATGTGCAGAGCACTGTACTAAGCACTTGGAAAGTACAAATCAGCTACATATAGAGCCCAACAATGGGCTCACAGTCTAGAAGGGGGAGACAGATAACAAAACAAGTAGATAGGTGTCAATACCATCAGAATAAATGGAATTATAGCTATATACACATCATTGATAAAATAAACAGTAATAAATATGTACAAATATACACAAGTGCTGTGGGGACAGGAAGGGACGGCAGAGGGAAGGGGGGCGATGGGGAGGGGAGGAGGAGAAGGAGAGGAAAAAGGGGGGCTCAGTTTGGGAAGGCCTCCTGGAGGAGGTGAGTTCTCAGTAGGGCTTTGAAGGGAGGAAGAGAGGTAGTTTGGTGAATGTGTGAAGGGAGAGCATTCCAGGCCAGGGGTAGGATGTGGGCCAGGGGTTGATGGTGGGACAGGCGAGAACAAGGCACAGTGAGGTGGTTAGCAGCAGAGGAGCGGAGGGTGCGGGCTGGGCTGTAGAAGAAGAGAAGGGAGGTGAGGTAGGAGGGGGCGAGGTGATGGACAGCCTTGAAGCCGAGAGTGAGGAGTTTTTGCTTCATGTGAAGATTGATAGGCAACCACTGGAGATTTTTGAGGAGGGGAGTGACATGCCCAGAGCATTTCTGTGGAAAGATAATCCAGGCAGCAGAGTGAAGAATAGACTGAATTGGGGAGAAACAGGAGAATGGGAGATCAGAAAGGTGGCTGATGCAGTAATCCAGTTGGGATAGGATGAGAGATCAATCAATCAATCAATCGTATTTATTGAGCGCTTACTTTGTGCAGAGCACTGTACTAAGCGCTTGGGAAGTACAAGTTGGCAACATATAGAGACAGTCCCTACCCAGCAGTGGGCTCACAGTCTAAAAGGGGGAGACAGAGAACAAAACCAAACATACTAACAAAATAAAATAAATAGAATAGATATGTACAAGTAAAATAGAGTAATAAATATGTACAAACGTATATACATTTATACAGGTGCTGTGGGGAAGGGAAGGAGGTAAGATGGGGGGGATGGAGAGGGGGACAAGGGGGAGAGGAAGGAAGGGGCTCAGTGTGGGAAGGCCTCCTGGAGGAGGTGAGCTCTCAGTAGGGCCTTGAAGGGAGGAAGAGAGCTAGCTTGGCGGATGTTGGGAGGGAGGGCATTCCAGGCCCGGGTGATGACGTGGACCGGGGGTTGATGGCGGGACAGGCGAGAACGAGGTACGGTGAGGAGATTAGTAGCAGAGGATCGGAGGGTGCGGGGTGGACTGTAGAAGGAGAGAAGGGAGGTGAGGTAGGAGGGGGCGAGGCGATGGACAGCCTTGAAGCCTAGGGTGAGGAGTTTCTGCCTGATGCGCAGATTGATTGGTAGCCACTGGAGATTTTTGAGGAGGGGAGTAACATGCCCAGAGCGTTTCTGGACAATGCGGGCAGCGGCATGAAGTATGGATTGAAGTGGGGAGAGACACAAGGATGGGAGATCAGAGAGAAGGCTGATGCAATAGCCCAGACGGGATAGGATGAGAGCTTGAATGAGCAGGGTAGCGGTATGGATGGAGAGGAAAGGGCGGATCTTGGCAATGTTGCGGAGCTGGGACCGGCAGGTTTTGGTGACGGCTTGGATGTGAGGGGTGAATGAGAGAGCGGAGTCGAGGATGACACCAAGGTTGCGGTCTTGTGAGACGGGATGGATGGTAGTGCCGTCAACAGAGATGGGAAAGTCAGGGAGAGGGCAGGGTTTGGGAGGGAAGACAAGGAGTTCAGTCTTCGACATGTTGAGCCTTAGGTGGCGGGCAGACATCCAAATGGAGATGTCCTGAAGGCAGGAGGAGATGCGAGCCTGGAGAGAGGGGGAGAGAGCAGGGTCAGAGATGTAGATCTGGGTGCCATCATCAATCATATTTATTGAGCGCTTACTATGTGCAGAGCACTGTAATAAGCGCTTGGGAAGTACAAATTGGCAACAGAGATGATAGTTGAAGCCTTGGGAGCGAATGAGGTCACCAAGGGAGTGCGTGTAGATTGAGAACAGAAGGGGACCAAGCACTGAACCTTGGGGAACCTCCACAGTAAGGGGATGAGGGGGAGGAGGAGCCCGCAAAAGGGACTGAGAATGAACAACTGGAGAGATAAGAGGCGAACCAGGAGAGGACTGAGTCTGTGAAGCCAAGGTCAGATAGCATGTTGAGGAGAAGGGGGTTGTCCACAGTGTCAAAGGCAGCTGAGAGGTCGAGGAGGATTAGGATGGAGAGATTGAACCAGCAAGGTAGTGGTGTGGATGGAGAGGAAAGGGAGGATTTTGGCAATGTTCCGAAGGTGAGACCAGCAGGTTTTGGAAACAGATTGGATGTGAGGGGTGAATGAGAGCGGAGTCAAGGATAACACCAAGGTTGTGGGCTTGTGAGACGGGAAGGGTGGTAGTGCCGTCCACAGTAATGGGAAAATCAGGGAGAGGACAGGGTTTGGGAGGGAAGGTAAGGAGCTCAGTCTTGGACATGTTGAGCTTTAGGTGGCGGGTGGACATCCAGATGGAGATGTCCTGAAGGCAGGAGGAGATATGAGCCTGGAGGGAGGGAGAGAGAACAGGGGAGATGTAGATTTGGGTGTTGTCTGCGAAGAGATGATAGTTGAAGCCGTGGGAGCGAATGAGTTCACCAAGGGAATGAATATAGATGGAGAATAAAAGAGGACCAAGAGCCCCTACAGTAAGGGGATGGGAAGGGGAGAAGGAGCTCGAGAAGGAGACTGAGAATGTACAGCTGGAGAGATAAGAGGAGAACTAGGAGAGGATGGGGTCCGTGAAGCCAAGGTTGGATAATGTGTTGAGGAGAAGGGGTGGCCCACAGTGTCAAAGGCAGCCAAGAAGTCAGAGGATTGTATCAAGGGCTGTTCTAAGCTCAGGGGTAGATACAAGCTAATCAGGTTGGGCACAGTCCCTGTCCCACATGGGGCTTCCAGTCTTAATCCCCATTTTACAGATGAGGTAATTGAGGCATAGTGAAGTGATTTGCCCAAGTCACCCAGCAGACAAGTGGCAAAGCCAGGATTAGAACCTAGGTCCTTCTGATTCCCAGGCCCATGCTGTAGCCACTAGACAATGCTGCTTCTAAGCGCTTGGGAGAATGCACTGTAACAGAGTTAGCAGACATGGTTCCTGCCTACCTCTTCCATTATCCTGCCTCTTTTTCTAAGAAGCACGCAGGCAGTAAAAGAAGAGGTGTCTTTTTGATTTTCGTGGGCAACCTGGAAGGATTTAATTTTCCCTAGGGATGTCTAGCACAACAATTCGATATCCTTTTCAGAAGCCCATTGTTTTTCTTTGTCAGTATCTATGTGCTCAAAATGGTGGGAGATGAAGCCATACATGTCTCCTAGTGCTACTGAGGTTTGATTAGTGCTTACCAAGTGCTTTGAAAACCACAGCTGAAAAGCAGTTATATTGAAGGGGAAGGATTAAAGTACAATCAAGGTTTTCAGAATGGCGTGGAATTGCAACTTAAGTGTTCTAAGTGAATGAACACTTAAAAGGAATGCCACCCCAACACTGAAGAAATTCAGGTTCCCACCCTTTCAATAAACTCTCAATATGAATAGAGTACAGGGCTGGGAGGCAGAATAACCTGCGTTCTAATCCTGGCTCTGCCTGTTCTCTGCGACATGACTGTGGTCTCAGTTGCCTCTTCTGTAAAATGGAGATTTAGAGTCTGAGCCCCATGTGTGTGCCCACCTAATTAGACTGTAACTACCCCAATGCTTAGTATAGTACCTGGCACATAGTAAGTGTTTAATGAATACTATGAAAAAAACCCCCACCAATATAAATAAATCCCCAAGGGTGCTAACCAGATATTTGAACTGATTTGTAGTACTTGGGTTTTTGATCTGGTATTCCTTTCTATCTTAATTTTTTTTATGGTATTTGTTAAACACATACTATTTGCCAGGCACTGAGCTAAACGCTGGGGTAGATACAATAATATAATATGGTTGGACGCAGTCCCAGTCCCACATGGGGACCACAGTCTCCGTCTCCATTTTACAGATGAGGGAACTGAGGCACAGAAAAATGAAGTGACTTGTACAAGGTTATGCAGCAGACAAGTGGCAGAGCTGGAGTTAGAACCCAGAGCCTTCTGACTCCCGGGCTCTGCTTCTCGACAGAAGCAAAGCAGTCTTTTCTAGGTGAGACGTGATTTTAACAGCAGATGACATTTTAAGAAAGCTGATCAGGCTTTAGAACTCGAATTTGCCTCTTGTCCTTTTTAAAAATCCTATCCAGAGCAAAACTCATTCACTAAAGATGGCAGCCATTGAAAATAGCACTTTTCGGTCAGTGTCCCGTGACCTTTGAAGGACCAGAGCTATAGCAAGTCCAAGCATGCTGGACTGGCAAAGGTCTCTGGAAATGAAAATTTCCCACGGCTGCCGCCACTGAGTGAATCCTTGGGGTAGATTTGGACCTTCCAGTTTCTATTTTGGATAATTTGCCAGAGTTAGTGGAGTGCAAGGGTCACAAGTGCTTACCGGTGGTGATCTGACCAACTGCAGTTTCTGTCCTCTATTAAATATCTTCTAGTGGTGTCTACAGTCCCAACAGTAAAACCCAGCAGTGCCCTGGTATATCTGTTTTGCCCTCCTACGACAGCCTGGGTCTTCAGACTCTTCCAGAGAGGTGCCCAAAGTGTCATTTGGAACCCTTTCTAGCGGCTGTGAGGTACCCAATCCCACCCCAACTCCACCTGTTGGGAGACAAAGAGGCCTTCTGAACTCAACCTAAATTTCTTTCTGTGGTGGGCTCCAATTTCCCTAATAATCAAGATGTCATCCTACTAGTATAATAATGATGGTATTTGTTAAACACTTTCTATGTGCCAAGCACTGTTCAAAGTGCTGCGGTAGATGCAAGATAATCAGGATGTCCCACGTGGAGCTCACAGTCTTAATTCCCATTTTACAGAGGAGGTAACTGAAGCACAGAGAAGTTAAGTGACTTGCCCAAGGTCACACAGCAGACAAGTGGCAGAGTCAGGATTAGAACCCATGACTTTTGACTCCCAAGCCCGTGCTCTTGCCACTAGGCCTCACTGCTACTACTATCTGTCCAGGGCTGCCCAATTCAGTCTTAATTCAACAACGATCCATCTTCTGTAGTGGTCCTCAAACTCTTTTCTGCTGCCGAGCCCCAGTTTGGGAACCATTGTTCCAGAGGTGGTCCATTTCAACTTGCTCTGAGCAAACAGAACCTTGCTCACAGCCTTTTTAATTAGGGACTGAATCACTACAGTGACCTGTTTAAAGCATGTTCCAAATAAAGGAATGTGCAAGTCATTCACTCAGTTGTCGAACCACACCTTCCAAAAAGACATTAATGTTTGGAATGGCCTTTGGGCAAAAATCCTGTTGGTTTAGTATTTAATCCCCACCTTCTTGGTTATCCTCCTTTTGGCTTTTCTAATTTGACTTTTTGTGATGACTGACGGGGATTTCCTTCCTAGCGACGTTGGTTACCTAAATGTGCCTTATGTTTTGCCACAGCCTCCGACTCTTCGGCGAGAAGGGCTGGACTCGCCTCAGCTTCATACCTGTTTAACCTGCTGTCCTATCTCCCACTCGGAATCATTTCCTCCTTCCAAACATTTTAGGAACTGAGCCTGGGCTCCAGAAATATTGTCAGCAGAGCCTGGACGATTCTGGGACTGACTTGTTGATGCTTGGTGGTCCTGGTATTTACTGAGCATTTAATGCAGGCAGAGCACTGTACTAAGTGTTTCTAAATTAAGGCATTACTGATCAGAGCCTTGCGTAGGTAGCAGAATTCACTAATTCACCAGCCCAAAATGTTCACCCTGTTGGAATCGTTATGTCCTAGTACTGTTCCGTTGGCACCCTTTTTCACTTACAATACAGATATCTGAGGATTTAAATTCATTTTCAATTTAAGATTCTTTAAAATCCTTTTAATTGAGTGTCTTTGGCCAGCTCAGAAAAACTTTTCATAAAATCAAAGTCATATCAATGTCAGTGGTATTTATTGAGCGCTTATTGTGGAAAGAGCACTGTACTAAGTGTCTGGGAGAGTTTAATACAATAGAGTAGATAGACATGATTCCTGTCCACATGGAGCCTACAGACTAGAGGGAGAGACAGATATTAAATTATGTAATGCTGTCGGGGTGGGGTGAAAATCCAAATGCTTAAGAGGTACAGACCCAAGAGCATCGGTGATGCAGAAGGGAGAGCAAACAGGGGAAGTGAGAAAAGGCCTCTTGGAGGAGATAGGATTTTTGTAGGGCTTTGAAGATGGAGAATGTGGTGTTCTGTCAGATATGAAGCGGGAAGGGAGTTCCAGCCAGAGGGAGGATGTGGACAAGGGGTCAGCGGTGAGATAGATGTTTTGGTTTTTGAGAAGTGAACAGGGTCCTAGTGGGAGATCAGATATGGTAGGAGGGAGAGAGCTGATTGCTTTAAAGCTGAGGTAAGAAGCTTCTGTCCGCCGCAGAGATGGATGGACAACCAGTGCAGGTTTTTGAGAAGTCGGGTGACATGGGCTGAACATTTTTTTTTAGGAAAATGATCCAGGTAGCAGCGTGAAATGTGGACTGGAGTGTGAAGAGACAGGTGGTTGGTGGAGTAGTCAAGGCAGGGCTACTTGGCTTGGTTCAGCATGGTAGCAGTTTGTACGAAAGGGCGGATTCTAGAGATGTGAAGCTGGAACTGACAGGATTTGGCCAAAGACTGAATGTGTGGATTGAATGTGAAAGATGGGTCGAGGATAATGCTAAGGTTAAGTCCCGTGATGCAGGGCACACAGTGGTGTTGTCTGCAGAGATGGGAAAGTCAAGGGAAGGACAGAGTTTGGGTGGGAAGATGAGGAGTTCTGTTTTGGACATGTTAAGTTTGAGGCGTCATTGGGACATCTAAAGTAGAGATGTCCTGGAGGCAGGAGGAAATGTGAGACTGCATAGAAGGAAGAGGTCAGGGCTGGAAAGGTAAATCCATCAATCACTGGTATTTAGTGAGCACTTCTTGTGTGCAGGGCTGTTGCACTAAGCACTTGGGACAATACCATACAATAAAGACAATCCCTCCCCAGAAGGAATTTACAGATTAGAGGAGGAGACAGATATTAAAATAAAGTATAGATGGATATGTACTTAAGTGCTGTGGGTATGGCAAAGTACAGTGCTCTGCACATGGTAAGCTCTCAATAAATACGATTGAATGAATGGCATGAAAATCTGTGCTTAAAGGTTACAGACCCAAATGCATAGATCATACAGAGGGGAGGGCAGATAGGGGAAGAAGACTTAGTCTAGGAAAGCTGCTTGGAGGAGATGCCATCTTAGTGTAACACTCCAGCACAAGTCCTGCTGTTGTTTTCCCCTCTTTCTCAGAAGAACCTGATGACATTTTCCCCCCCGCACTGGTTCATCGGGTTGGACACAGACCACATCCTTAACTGAGAAGCCAAGTGACTTGCCCAGGATCACACAGCATCGGAGCTGGGATTAGAACCCAGGTCCTTCTGACTTCCAGGTCTGTGTTCTATCAACTGGGCCACATTGCTTCTCCTAAACATTTTCTAAGCATCTCTAGTAGATTTCTAGTCTGTTTTACTACAATTTAAACTTATTAGGCTACAGAGGGTTCTGTTAAACGTAACAGCCAGATTTACTTGAATTCCAATTAGGATGCCCTCCTGAAAGAGACAGGGGAAAGTGTTGAAGGCCAATTGGAGAGATGATGGAGGAAGACAGGGAACAGGGCTTCCAAAGAGGAAGAACACTAAAATATGGATACTCTAGGGGTGACTGACCAACATCAGATTTAGGATACTTTACAATATCATGGCCTAGAGGACAGGCACGGACACGGGAGTCAGTGGACCTGGGTTCCACTTCCAGCTCCACTACCTACCTGCTGTGAGATCTTGGGCAAGTCACTTGATTTTTGTGCCTCAGTTACCTCATCAGGGATTAAGACTGGGACAGGGACTATGTGGGACAGGGACTGAGTCCAACCGGATTATCTTGTACCTACTCCAGTGCTTAGAACAGTGCTTGGCACATAGTAAGTGTTCCCCATCCCCCCCACCCTACCTTCTTCCCCTCCCCGAAGCACCTGTATATGTGTTTGTACAGATTTATTACTCGGTTTATTTTCCTTGTACATATCTACTATTCTATTTATTCTGTTAATGATGTGCATCTAGCTTTATTTCTATTTATTCTGATGACTTGACACCTGTCCACATGTTTTGTTTTGTTGTCTGTCTCCCGCTTCTAGACTATGAGCCCGTTGTTGGGTAGGGACCGTCTCTATATGTTGCCAACTTGTACTTCCCAAGCGCTTAGTACAGTGCTCTGCACACAGTAAGTGATCAATAAATACGATTGAATGAATGAATGAGCAAATACCATTATACATATATGTTATAGTACTTAGATAATGGTATTTGTTAAGCACTTAGTTCTACCCTCCATATCAAATCTTCCCTATCTACCCTCCCTATTATATATATATATGATAGAAATATCATATATCAATATGATATATGGTGTATATCATATATCAGTAAGGCTTTGAAGTGAGGGAGAGTCGTTGTCTTTAGGGTATGAAGAGGGAGGGCATTCCAGGCCAGAGGCAGGACGTGGACTAGAGGTTGGTGGTGAGGTAGATGAGATGGAGGCACAGTGAGAAGGTTAGCATTAGAGGAACGAAGTGTGCAGGCTGGGTTGATATATGATATCATATATCATATAAATGTGATAGGGAGGGTAGATAATGATCAGCAGGAGAGTAATCCTTGATATTTAAGGTGTATGATGTGTAAATAATTATATATAGGTGACTTTTAAAGGGAAAGTTTCTGAGGTAAAATTGAAGCTGCAGCACTATTCCCTCCTCTCTGTGGCTGGTTTTCTAGAACAATAATTCTCCCTGTCCTGTTCCCCCACCCCCACCAATCCCCTGCTGGCTTTACTGTGATGATAATCCCTGTGGTAAGTGAATTTAAGGTAGTTTGAGATTGCCTACAGCCCCCTCTGGTCACTTTCTAAAATGGGCGTTTGTGTGTGAATCAGCATATGAATTACTGCAGCAATTTGCAAAGGATTTCCAGTAAAAGTAAATCTTACTCAAATTTCACCCTTCATTAGAATGGCAAACAGCTGCCTTTGCATCAACACTGTTGGACTTCTCTAGCAATGAGCTAGAGAACACAGTTTGTGGATTCAAAGTCTAGAATAGAAATCAGGGTTGATTTAAGTATCTAGGAGTCGTTAGAGGAGGTTTTCATTATTCCCCCACACCCACTTCCAGCCATTTTTTTGGAAAACAGAGTAACGGAAGTACAGTTTCTTCTAACTTCATTCAGATCACTTCCTTAAGTTTGGGGTTTCAATTTATATAAAAAGTTAATGATTTTATAGGTATATTCTTTCCTTGGTGATATCTCTAGGTCACTATGCTTTCCTGTTTCTAATCTGTATCACCAGTAGTGAGCAATGTTGTATCCTGGCTATAGTAAACCACATTAAAAATTAGGACCGTTTGGTTTAGTTTTTAGGACCAGCCTTTTCAGTCAGATTCTACAGTCATAACCAAAGCCCATTATCCTCTTCATTTTTGACAGGAGACTATAGTCTGTAAGGATCCTTTAAACTCTTCTTGTTTTCCATATCAGATGAAGGTTGGAGGAAAGCTACTGCTCAGATCAGCAGGAGAGTTTAGTTTTGCTGACAAATTATCTCTCCAACTTGATTTAGGAACTGTTAGAGAGGAAAGGGGTAAGACAAGTTTTTGAGTTGTACTGTTTCGAGCACCAGATAATTGATAGGGACTTGCCCCCAGAGTCAATCAGCCAGTCAGTCATAATTATTGAGAGCTTAACTGTGAAGAGCACTGTACTAAGCACTTAGTGTACAGTATAACAAAGTTGGTTGGCATATTCCCTGCCCACAACGAGCTTACAGTCTAGATGTGGAGACAGATATTAATATAAATAAATTACAGATATGTACGAAAGTACTGTGGGGCTGAGGGAAGGATGAATAAAGGGAGCAAATCAAGGAGATGCAGAAGGGATTGGGAAAAGAAATGAGGACTTAGTAAGGGAAGGCCTCTTGGAGGAGATGTGCCTTTAAAAATGCTTTGAAGGTGGGGAGAGTAACTGTCTGTCAGATATGAAGAGGGAGAGCATTCTAGTCCAGAGGCAGGTTATGGGCGAGAGGTTAGCAGTGAGATAGATGAGATTGAGGTACAGGGTTGGGAAACGGTGAGCCTGTTGTTGGGTAGGGACCAACTCTATATGTTGCTGACTTGTACTTCCCAAGTGCTTAGTACAGTGCTCTGCGCACAGTAAGCGCTCAATAAATACGATTGAATGAATGAATTAGAGGAGCAAAGTGTATGGGCTGAGTTGTAATAGGACATCAAGGAGATAAGGCAGGAGGGAACAAGAGATAAAGTGTTTTAGGGCAGATGGTAAGAAGTTTCTGTTTGTTGCGGAGGAGGATGGGCAACCACTGGAGGTTCTCGAGGAGTAGGGAAACATGCACTGAATGTTTTTGTAGAAAAATGATCTGGGTAGCAGGGTGAAATGTGGAGAGAGACCGGAGGCAGGGAGGTCAGCAAGGAGGCTGAAATAGTAATCAAGGTGGCATGGGATAAGTGACTGGATTAATGTGGGAGCAGTTTGGATGGAGAGGAAAGGCTGATTTTAGCAATGTTGTGAAGGTTGAATTGCTCCTTGGATTTTCTTGTTCAAATATATTTATCATTGCTGAGTTGGATTTTGTTATGTGAATGTTCCTGAAACCTTGTCCCCCTAGAGAGTTATCTGTTAACCCTGATCATATGCAAATCCTAGCATTTCCTGCCTCTGCTCTAGTAAGATGTGAATTTGTGTTCACTTGATTCCCTGGCTTCCTCTCATTGCCATTCTCCTGCCCCTACCACCTCTGCCAAAAGGAAACATACTTTGATCTAAAGGAGGAAATGTTTGATCCAAGGTGAACAAGCCCTAGAGGCAGAACATAGGCAGAAAGGAGGCTAGAAAAAAGGAAGCAGCTGCTTCAGGTAGTTCTCAGAGGTGGTCAGAGTAAGACAGACCAGTACAAGCACCAGGAAGTGAAGCCTAAACTTAAGCTAGAGGGGAGGGCTGCCAACAAGACAGGGAAGTGGAGCAGAGCATCATCAACCAGAAAGCCAGACAATGAAATGTCTTAAGTGCCTTCATTATGCCTCCTTGGCCATTTCCTTTTTATGGTATTTAAGCGCTTACTATGTGCCACACACTGTACTAAGTGCTGGGGTAGATACAAGGTTATCAGGTGGGACACAGTCCCTGTCCCACATGAGGCTTACAGTCTTTATTCCCTATTTTACAGATGAGGTAACTGAAGCACAGATAAGTGGCATGCCCAAGATCACACAGCAGATAAGTGGTGGAGCCAGAATTAGAACACAGGTCCTACTGACTCCCAGGGCCGTACTGTATCCCTTAGGCTTTCAGTGTTCCCAACAGAGTTTCTTGTTTTCTCATTAAATAGCAGAGCCACACCTAGAAAGTGCAGTTCACATCTTGATTTGGTATTTTATGTACTGGAGGAGATGGAAGGTAATCAGATCTAGACTGAAAGCTCCTTGTGGACAGTGTTACGTTGTACTCTCCCCAGTGCTTAGTACAGTGCTCTGCACACAGCAAACACTCAAGTACCATTGATTGTTTGATAAGTTGTATTTATTGACCCTACTGTGTGTCGAGCCCTGTACTAAGTGCTTCGGAGAGTACCAAAGAATTAGCAGGCATGAAACGTGCTTGCCGTGTAGCAGGGGTGATGCTGAGATAAATTACAGATAAGGAGAAAGTAATATTATGTACAGAAGTGTTATGGGGAGGAGGAGAGGTCTCATATCAGAGTACCTGGCTTGTACCTTCTCCCCCATTTTACAGTGTCCGGCCTGATTAGGTTGAATCTACCCTGGTGCTTAATACAGTACCTAGAACCATTAACACTGAACAGATACCACAAATATTATTATTGTTTTTCAAACAGGCACAGAGAGGCTAAGTGACTTGCCCAGGGTCACTCAGCAGACTAATCCTCCTCTAGACTGTAAGCTCATTGTGAGCAGGGAATGTGCCTACCAACTCTGTTATAGTGTACTCTCCCAAGAGTTTAGTGCAGTGCTCCATACACAGTAAGCAGTTAATCATTGTTCAGTCATTGAAACCGTTTCCAGTTATCTCAAATAGCTTTGACTTAGGTAGCTGGTCATTTAATAAACAGGGCTTTGACTTTCTACGGTACATTGCATTATTATTATTAATAATAATAATAATAATAATAATTACAGCATTTATTAAGTGCTTACTATATGCCAGGCACTGTACTAAGTGCTGGGATACCTACAAGCAAATCAGGCTGGATATAGTCCCTGTCCCCTGTGGGGCTCACATTCTTAATCCCCATTTGACAGATGAGGGAACTGAGGCCCAGAGAAGTGAAGTGACTTGCCCAAGGTCACACAGCAGACAGGCGGTGGAGCCGGGATCAGAACCCGTGACCCTTTGACTCCCAAGCCCACGCTCTCTCCGTTAAACACCATGATGCTGTATCTACCCCAGTGCTTAGTTTAGTGCTTGATACATAAGAATTTAACAAATGCCGCAATTATATCTGACTCCAATTAAAGCCACCCATGAAGGGTCCTTGAGACAAAGGCCTGAGAATCTAGTACGAAGAACTTTCTGGAATAGGGACTGACCTGTGACCGTGGCCGAGATGTAAGGGTGAATAAACTTACATTGCATTATTGCCCAGTTTTAGGTATTTTTATTTTAAACTCCTTGGCTGGTCTGTTTTAGAAAACTTGATAGAGAAGAGCTCACTTAAATGGTTATCTCTTGTAGGAGAACTGAAATGACTAAGTTGGGTGCCACAAATTTGTTTGAGCTGGAACATGAATAGTACTTAATCTCATGCGAACAGTAAACCTGCCAACTGCTAGATGTTGACACACAGGGAGTATGTTGCTTTAACACCTGAGGGGACCTGCGAAAGGAAACCTAGTCAAGTCTTGAAATAAGCAAGGTGGCAATGAATCCCATCCAAAGAAAGTTTTTGTGTTTGAAGGGTGGCCACTGATGACTCTTTGCTTATCTGACAGTGAGTAGTAATAATAATTGTGGTGTTTGTAGAGTGCTTACTGTGTGCCAGGCACTGTACTAAGTCCTGGGGTGGACACAAGCTAATCATCATCATCATCAATCGTATTTATTGAGCACTTACTATGTGCAGAGCACTGTACTAAGCACTTGGGAAGTACAAATTGGCAACATATAGAGACAGTCCCTACCCAACAGTGGGCTCACAGTCTAAAAGGGGGAGACAGAGAACAAAACCAAACATACTAACAAAATAAAATAAATAGAATAGATATGTACAAGTAAAATAAATAAATAAATAGAGTAATAAATAGAGTAATAATAGAGTAATAATCGGGTTGAGCACAGTTCCTGTCCCATGAGGGGCTCTTATTCTCAATCCCCATTTTACAGATGAGGTAACTGAGGCACAGAGAATAATGATGATGATGATGATATTTGTTAAGCGCTTACTGTTTGCCAGGCACTGTTCTAAGGGCTGGGGTAGATACAAGATGATCAGGTTGTCCCACATGGGGCTCACAGTCTTAATCCCCATTTTACAGATGAGGTATTTGAGACACAGAGGAAGTGAAGTGACTTGCCCAAAGTCACACGGCAGACACGTGGCAGAGCTGGGATTAGAACCCATGTCCTCTGACTCCCAAGGTGGTGCTCTTTCCACTAAGCCTGCTCGTATTCCCCCTCAGTGCTTAGTACAGTGCCTGTCACATAGTAAGTGCTTAGCAAATACCACAATTACTATTTCCACTCCCCAATTTCTATGGGAGTAGAAATTTTTCCTCTTTATTCTTCTTGCATTTATTTTTTCAATGTACTAGCTTTGGTTGATTATCAGTCAGGTGGTATTTATTGAGTACTTACAGTGCAGAGCACTGCGGTAAACATTTGGGAGACTAGAATACAGTAGAATCAGTAGACACTGCCCTGCTCCCAAGGAGCTTACAGTCTAAAGGGGGCCTCAAGTCTAGAATGCACCATGCTCTTGATTTCTCTAGCTTTTGACTGGTTATGTGTCTGCTTCTGGCTTTGAATTGTCAGATTATATCATAATCTAATTCATCCTGATAGTGGAAGGAGCACTTTAAAGAAGCCCTCAATATGAGAAACAAAATCGATGCACGTAAAATCAACACATAAGTTATTTGGTTAACTATCAGGATGAATTATGGTCCAGTTCTTTTCCTTCCGTTTCGTTCTTAGGTATCTAGCGGTCCAATAGGTGCTCAATAAATGCCAATGATGGAGCTGTAGGTGGGGCAGAACGATCAAAGAGTTGGGTTATGGTCATGTGGAAGGCTTCTTAAAGGAAGTGGGCCTTGAGTTGCAGTGAAAATTAGGGGGTGAGAAAGACAGGAGTAGGGAGCTGAATCACGAACGAGCACCGGTTGGGCAAGGTTAGAACGCGTGAGGAGGCGGCTGGGGTGTTGGAGGCTTACTGGGGTATAGTGGGATTCAGGCAGCAGGCTGCTAATGACAGTTGGGCTCTGGATTTACTAGATCCAAAGTTGGACTGTACCGTACCCAAAATGTGGCCCCGGGGAGAGTCCAAGCCTTACACCATGCACATTTAAGGGCTGGCTCACATTAAGAAATGGCCTGTGTGTCAGCGCCCCTAGTAAATGGTCACTTGAAACGATAGTTCCGCAGCTCAGGCTGCTTGCCTAGCAACCCAATGAGGCCAGTGACAAGAGCGTTCTGCAAAGATAGGTTTTAAATACATTAGAACATTTGCATTTCAGAAGGAAGGGTATATCTATTCCTCTTCTGCTCCTCCCTTTGACTGCTTTGCCCCTTTGTCAGTCAGTAGTATTTATTAAGCACTTACTGTGTGCAGAGCACTTTACTAAGCACTTGGGAGAGTATAATGTAACAGACACATTCCCTGCCCACAACAAGCTTACAGTCTAGAGGGGGAGACAGATATTAATATAAATAAATAAAATTACAGATATGTACATAAGTGCTGTGGGGCTGGGACGGGGGTGATGAATAAAGAGAGCCAGTCAGGGCAATACAAAAGGGAGTGAGAGAAGAGGATAGGAGGGCTTAGGAAAGACCTCTTGGAGGAGATGTGACTTCAGTAAGGCTTTGAACAGGGGAAGAATAATTGTCAAGTATGAAAAGGGAAGGCATTGCAGGATGTAAGTGAGAGGTCGGCGATGAGTTAGGCAAGATCAAGGTACAGCAAGAAGGTTGGCATTCGAGGAGTGAAGTATGCAGTCTGGGTTGTAGTAGAAGAGTAGTGAGGTGAGATAGGAGGCAAGGTGATCGAATGCTTTAAAGCTGATAATAAGGAATTTTTGTTCAATATGGAGGTGGAGGGACAACCCCTGGAGTTTCTTGAGGAGTGGGGAAATGTGGACTGAGAGTTTTGTAGAAAAATGATTGGGGCAGCAGAGTCAGGTATGAACTGGAGTGGGGAGAGATAGGAGGCAGGGAGCTCAGCAAGGAGGCTGATACAGTAATCAAGTTGGGATAGGGTAATTACTTGGGTTAATGTAGTAGCAGTTTGGATAGAGAGGAAAAGGCAATGTTAAGGTTGCACCGACATGATTTGGTTACAGGTTGAATAGGTAGGTTGAATGAGAGATAAGTCGAGGATAACGCCAAGGTAATGGGCTTGTGAGACAGGGAGGGTAGTGCTGTCTGCAGTGGTGGGAAAATCGGTGGGAGGACAGGGTCTGGGTGGGAATATTAGGAATTCTGCTTTGAACATGTTCAGTTGGAGCTGTTGCCAGGAACATCCAAGTAGAGATGTCCTGAAGGCAGGAGAAAATGTAAGACTGCAGAGAGAGGGAGAGAGATCAGGGCTGGAGATGAGGTTTGGGAATCATCTGCTTAGAGACCCCGGCTTAGAGAAGTGGGAGTGATAGGTGACCTCTTTGGGGCAGAGGGAGGCACAACTTCAAGTGGGGAGAAGCTGAAGACTGATGGAGGAGGCCATTGCAGGCCAAGAGGGAAGGTTCCCCAGTTCCCCACCTTCTGCCATGGATTTGGTGATGAAGAATGGGCAGCTAGGAATGGGCAGCTGTCAGTGAGCAGGTGGAAGCAGCTGAGCCTGGCTTTTTGGCAGGGGAGGGGCGGGGCACACGATGTGTAAGTGCTTACTGTGTGTCAAGCACTGTTCTAAGCAGTGGGGTAGATATAAATTGATCAGGTTGGACACAGTCCCTGTCCCATGTGGGTCTCGCGGTCTTAATTTGGAGGGAGGAGGATTCAGTCCCCATTGTACAGATGAAGTAACTGAGGCACAGAGAAATCAAGTCACTTGCCGAAAGTCAAACTGCAAGCAATTGGAAGAGCTGGGAGTAGAATCGGGACCCCTGATTCCCAGGCCCATGCTCTTTTTTTTTAAAAAAAAGGTATTTTTTCAGCTCTTACTATGTCCCAGGCATTGTTCTAAGTGCTGGGGTACTCATTCAGTCAGTCGTGTTTGCTGAGCACTTACTATGTGCAGAGCACTGTACTAAGCACTTGGAAGAGTACAATATAACAATAAACAGACACATTCCCTGCCCACAACAAGCTTGCAGTCTAGAGGGGGAAACAGACATTAATATAAATAAACTACGGGTATGTACTTACGTGCTGTGGGGCTGCGAGGGGGGATGAATAAAGGGAGCAAGTCAGGGTGAAGCAGAAAGGGAGTGGGAGAAGAGGAAAGGAGGGCTTAGTCCCCCAGAAGACCCCTTGGAGGAGATGTGCCTTCAATAAAGGCCTTGAAGGGAGGAAAGTAATTGTCTATTGGATATGAAAGGGAGGGCGTTCCAGGCCAGAGGCAGGGTGTGAGCGAGAGGGTAACGGCAAGATAGATGAAGTGTTTGTACATATTTATTACTCTATTTACTTGTACATATCTATTCTATTTATTTTATTTTGTTAGTATGTTTGGTTTTGTTCTCTGTCTCCCCCTTCTAGACTGTGAGCCCACTGTTGGGTAGGGACTGTCTCTATATGTTGCCAAATTGTACTTCCCAAGTGCTTAGTACAGTGCTCTGCACATAGTAAGCGCTCAATAAATACGATTAATGATGATGATGGTGAGATCAAGGTACAGTGAGTAGGTTGGCATTAAGAGGACTGAAGTGTGCAGGCTGGATTGTAGTAGGACAGCAGTGAGGTGATACAAGATTGAGAGATTGATCGCTATCCACCTCTCCATACCACACCTCTCTTACTGAGAGCCCTACTGAGAGCTCACCTCCTCCAGGAGGCCTTCCCAGACTGAGCCCCCTTTTTCCTCTCCTCCTCCCCATCACCCCAGCCCTACCGCCTTCCCCTCCCCACAGCACCTGTATATATGTTTGTACAGATTTATTACTCTGTTTTACTTGTTTATATTTACTATTCTATTTATTTTGTTAATGATGTATATCTAGCTTTATTTTTATTTATTCTGGTGACTTGACACCTGTCTACATGTTTTGTTGTCTGTTTCCCCCTTCTAATCAGTCAATCAATCGTATTTATTGGCGCTTACTGTGTGCAGAGCACTGTACTAAGCGCTTGGGAAGTACAAGTTGGCAACATATAGAGACGGTCCCCACCCAACAGTGGGCTTCTGAGAGATAGGGGTCAAAGTTTACCAGTTTACCAGAGTTTGAGTATCCGTTGTTAATAAATGGTGCCGTAAGATGAACCTCCTATCCCCCTGGAAGAAGGAACCAGGCTGAATTTGAGTTTGGCAGGGTGAGTTGGCTGGATTGAGAAGTAGCGTGGCTCAGTGGAAAGAGCCCGGGCTTTGGAGTCAGAGGTCGTGGGTTCAAATCCCAGCTCTTCCAATTGTCAGCTGTGTGACTTTGGGCAAGTCACTTCATTCATTCATTCATTCAGTCGTATTTATTGAGCACTTACTGTGTGCAGAGCACTGTACTAAGCGCTTGGGAAGTACAAGCTGGCAACATATAGAGATGGTACCTACCCAACAACGGGCTCACAGTCTAGAATGGGGAGACAGACAACAAAACAAAACATGTGGACAGGTGTGAAGTCATCAGAGTAAATAGAAGTAAAGCTAGATGCACATCATTAACAAAATAAATAGAATAGTAAATATGTACAAGTAAAATAAATGAGTAATAAATCTGTATAAACATATATACAGGTGCTGTGGGGAGTGGAAGGAGGTAGGGTGGGGGGATGGGGAGGAGGAGAGGAAAAATGGGGCTCAGTGTGGGAAGGCCTCCTGGAGGAGGTGAGCTCTCAGTAGGGCTTTGAAGGGAGGAAGAGAGTCAGCTTGGCAGATGTGTGGAAGGAGGGCATTCCAGGCCAGGGGGAGGACATGGGCCGGGGGTTGACGGCGGGACAGGCGAGAGGAAGGTACAGTGAGGAGGTTAACGGCAGAGGAGCGGAGGGTGCGGGCTGGGCTGTAGAAGGAGAGAAGGGAGGTGAGGTAGGAGAGGGCGAGGGGATGGACAGCCTTGAAGCCCAGGGTGAGGAGTTTTTGCTTGATGCATAGAGTTTGACAGGTAGCCACTGGAGATTTTGGAGGAGGGGAGTAACATGCCCAGAACGTTTCTGCACAAAGACGATCCGGGCAGCAGTGTGAAGTGTAGACTGAAGTGGGGAGAGACAGGAGGATGGGAGATCAGAGAGAAGGCTGATGCAGTAATCCAGTCAGGAAAGGATGAGAGATTGAACCAGCAAGGTAGTGGTTTGGATGGAGAGGAAAGGGCAGATCTTGGAGATGTTGCGGAGGTGAGACAGGCAGGTTTTGGTGATGGACTGGATGTGAGGGGTGAACGAGAGAGCGGAGTCGAGGATGACACCAAGGTTGTGGACTTGTGAGACGGGAAGGATGGACTTGTTGAGGGAACTGCCAAGCTTACCCTGCACATGACAGTAAGTGCTCAATAAATACCAAGGGTTGATTCTCAGGGGATGGTGCAGAGATGACATACCATGTTAGGGAGGACATAAGCTTGCTGAGGACAGGGAATGCTGTCTGTTATATTACTGTGCTGTATTCTCCCAAGTGCTTAGTATACTGCAGTGCACACAGTGAGTGCTCAATAAATATGATTGACTGACTTGGAGGATAATAATCATCACCTTAATAAGCACTACCAAATACCTCACTTCTCTGTGCCTCAGTGACCTCATCTGTAAAATGGGGATTAAGACTGTGAGCCCCCCTGGGACAACCTGATCACCTTGTAACCTCCCCAGCGCTTAGAACAGTGCTTTGCACATAGTAAGTGCTTAATAAATGCCATTATTATTATTATTATTATTCATCTTCGTGGCCACCAGGTGGCACAGTTGCTTTATAGAATAGCCCAGGCTGATTCATTTTGGCCTCCAGACCCAGTCCTCATTTTAATTATGAAAGCCGAAGCCCCAGTATTTGTTAGATTGCTGTTCACCTTCTAGAAGGGGAAATGTGAGCAGGCTCAGGGCTTGGGTTTATAATGATCAAGACGAAACTCGTGCCAAATCTCCTTTGCAGGGTCTAATGCTGCTGCAAACGGTACATACATTAAGCGCTCTATATTAGGGCTCCAGCTTTGTCCTCGCCTCACCCTATTGTATCAGCCTATTGCACCAACAGAGAATATGCAAGATCACAAGGTGCTCTAAATCCCCTGCAGCATGTAGGCGAGAAGGGTGAGTTGAGGTGACAGTGGAACTTTTCGGCTGAATTCCTCGGCTTTTCTTCTTTTGAATCTGAGCTGCGTCTTGAGGCCCTGTGGACCGTTAGTCCTTTAGGACAGCTCTGTTTGAATGCTAGACTGGACGCGGAAAATTACATTGAAGTGAAACACCCAGTAATGTCCATTTTGGAGCTTAACCTGACTGGAAGATATGTGTCCAGTTCATTCATTCATTCAATCATATTTATTGAGCGCTTACTGTGTGCAGAGCATTGTACTAAATGCTTGGGAAGTACAAGTTGGCAACATATAGAGACGGTCCCTACCCAACAATGGGCTCACAGTATAGAAGGGGAAGACAGACAACAAAAAACAAAACATGTAGACAGGTGTCAAAATCATTAGAATAAATAGAACAAAATAAACAGAATAGAAATATGTACAAGTAAAATCATTGAGCATCTTAACCTTTCCTTGGCCTAGAGGAAAGAGCCCAGGCCTGGGGGTCAGAGGGACCTGGGTTCTAGTCCCGGCTCCCCCACTTGTCTGCTGCATGACTTTGGGCAACTCACTTGACTTCTCTGGGCCTCAGTTACCTCATCTGTAAAATGGGGATTAAGATTGTGAGCCCCATGTGGGGGCAGGCTCGGGGTCCAACCCAATTAGCTATGTATCTACCCCAGCACTTAGTACAGTGCCTGGCATGTAGTAAATTATTAAATACCATTTGAAAAAAAAAAGAACAATTATCAGGACTAGAGGCCAAGTTCAAGACTTTTAGAAAATATTATTCTAGTTTTCAGACATGTGTTTTTAGAATGACAACAGGCTTTGAGCTTTTTAATCAAGCCGCAGCTAGAGGTAGATTAAGAAGATTTAGGTGCCCTGGGGCTGAAGTGCTTTTGATTCTCCACATGGGGAAATGGAACATATATATTCATCGGGATTTCAGACCAGCACAGTTTCTAATAACAATCGTGATATTAAGTTCATACTATGTGCCAAGCACTGGAACAGAGGCAAGATAACCGGGACATAGTCTCTGTCCCTTCCAAGGCTCACAGTCTAAAGAGATAAGGAGAGCAAAGATCATCCCTTGTGTGGTAGAGAGAGGTGGGTAGCAATCAATCTCTCAATCTATCATCGTTACTGAGCATTTACTTATGCAGAGCACTGAACTAAGTGCTTGGTAGCGTCTAGTATAAAGGAGTTGGTAGACACATTCTCTGTACACAAGGAGCATAGAGTTTAGAGGGATTATTGCTATTCATTCATTCATTGTCGTATTTATTCAGCGCTTACTGTGTGCAGAGCACTGTGCTAAGCACTTGGGAAGTACAAGTCTGCAGCATATAGAGACGGTCCCTACGCAACAACGGGCTCACAGTCTAGAAGGGGGAGACGGACAACAAAACACGTAGACAGGTGTCAAAACCGTCAGAACAAATAGAATTATAGCTCTGTGCACATCATTAACAAAATATATAAAATAGTAAATATGTACAAGTAAAATAGAGTATAAATCTGTACAAATATATACAAGTGCTGTAGGGAGGGGGAGAGGAAAAAGGAGGCTCAGTCTGGGAAGGCCTCCTGGAGGAGGTGAGCTCTCAGTAGGGCTTTGAAGGGAGGGAGAGAGCTAGCTAGTTTCCTTTCTGCGCTCTGGGCTGGCGCCCAGGCCGCCGCTCCCGGCACTTATCACACGCAAAAAAAAACGAAAAATGTCATAGCAGGGTGTGGGTTGCAGACATCGAAATGAATTCAGCAGGATCGGGGCCGCTCATCATAGTAATAATGATGATGATGATATTTGATAAGCGCTTACTGTGTGCCAAGCACTGTTGTAAGCACTGGGGGGATACAAGGTGATCAAGTTGTCCCACATGGGGCTCACAGTCTTAATCCTTTTAAAGATGAGGGAACTGAGGCACAGAGAAGTGAAGTGACTTGCCCAAGTGGCGGAGCGGGATTAGAACCCACGACCTCTGACTCCCAAGCTCGTGCTCTTTCCACTAAGCCACAATGCTTCTCAACAATATAATAATAATACTGTGTGCCAAGCACTGTTCTAAATGCTGGGGAAGATACAACATAATCAGCTTGTCCCTCATGGGGCTCACAGTCTTCACCCCCATTTTACAGATTAGGTAACTGAAGCACAGAGAAGTGAAGTGACTCGCCCAAAGTAACACAGCTGGTAAGTGGCGGAGCTGGGATTAGAACCCCGGCCATACAAGCCACATAATAATGATATTTGTTAAGCACTTACTGTGTGCCAAGCACTGTTCTAAGTGCTGGGGTAGATACAAGGTATGCTTAGAGAAGCAGCGTGGCTCAGTAGGAAAGAGCCCGGGCTTTGGAGTCAGAGGTCATGGGTTCAAATCCCGGCTCCGCCAATTGTCAGCTGTGTGACTTTGGGCAAGTCACTTCACTTCTCTGTGCCTCAGTTACCTCTTCTGGAAAATGGGGATTAAATCTGTGAGCCCCACGAGGGACAACCTGATCACCTTGTAACCTCCCCAGTGCTTAGAACAGTGCTTTGCACATAGTAAGCGCTTAATAAATGCCATCATTATTATTAATAGCATTATCGATGTTCACTAATAACAATAATAATTGGTTTAGTGTTTGCCGAGCACTGTTTTAAGAGATGTTGGTTCTTTTCAGATGAGGATACTGAGGCTCAGAGAGGTTAAGTTACTTGCCCATAGTCACAGAGGTCGGTGGTAGAACTGGGACGAGAATCTGGGTTTCTGAACTCCCAGACCTTTAGCTCTTTGCCCTGAGCCATGCCACCTCTAGAATACCCTCCCTCCTGTCTTAAGGAGCCAATTCCAGTGAGATTACACCTCAACAGTTTGGATCCCCTTAATCGGGAATGCATGAGAATTCAAACTAGCCAAAGGAAGACCAGTTGAAATTCAGTGAAGGAAACTTCGGATCTACTCCGAGGTTAGTGGTCTCCCTTAACCTGCAACCCCTATGGACTGTAGGAGAATATATAGAAGCAGTGGGCACTCGATTGCCCTTAAGTCAGATTTGGACATAGTCACTTGGACATAGTCACAGACAGATTCTTCAGGAAAGTATGACATTGAAGACTCCTCATCTTCTCCCCTAAACCCTGTCCTCCCCCTGTCTTTCTCATCAGTGTAGGCAGCAACACTACCCTCCACATCGCACAGGTCCATAAACTTGGCATTATCCTCGACTCTTCTCTCATTTAACCCACATATGCATTCTGCCACCAAATCCTATCAGTTTAACCTTCATATCATTGCCAAAATTCACCCTTTCCTCTCCATCCAAAATTCTACCGCACTGATCCAAAGCATCTATCCTCTCCTGCTGTGATTACTGCATCAGTCTCTTTTCTGACCTCCCTACCCCCTGCCGCTCCCCACTTCGGTCCATTCTTCGGTCTGCAGTCCAGATCATTTTTCTACAGAACGTTTCAGTCCATGTTTCCTCCGTTCTCAAGAACCTCGTGGTTGCCCTTCCACCTCCACATCAAACAGAAACTCCTTACCATCGGCTTTAAAGCTCTCAGTCACCGCTCCCCCTCCTACCTCAGTGATTTCCTCTACAATTGAGCCCACACACTTTACTCCTCTAATTCCAGCCACTCACTGTACCTCGATCTCATCTATCTCACAGCTGACTCCTTGCCCATGTCCTGCCTCTGGCCTGGAACACCCTTCCTCTTCATATGCAACAGACAAACACTCTCCCCACTTTCAAAACCTAATGAAAATCACAACTCCTCCAAGAGCCCTGGCTAAGCCCTCATTTACCCATTTCCCTCTCCTTTCTCTGTCACTAACGCACTAGCCTTTAAACACCTATTTGCCCCACCTTCAGCCCCAAAGTAGGTCTCCTCCTTTAGGCAGTAAGCTCGTTGTGGGCAGGGAAACATGTCTACCAACTCTGTTGTATCTTACTGTCCCGGCACTCACTAAAAACCATTTAATAATCAATAATAACAATAATTAAGGTATTTGAGCACTTACTATGTGCCAAAAACTGAATTTTAGAGGCACACACCCACCACACACAGGAACGAGGTTGCAGCTTCACTCAGTTGCCAACTTTTCATTGGAAGTTTGAGAAGCAGCATGGCAGAGGGTATAGAGCACAGGCCTGGAAGTCTGAAGGTCATGGGTTATAATGCCGGCTCCACCACGTCTGCTGGGTGACCTTGGGCAAGTAACTTCACTTCTCTGGGCCTCAGTTCCCTCATCTGTCAAATGGGGATTAAGACTGTGAGCCCCAAGTGGAACAGGAACCATGTCCAACCTGATTAGCTTCTATCTACCCCAATGCCTAGAACAGCGCTTGGCACTTAAGTGCTTAACAAATCTCATAATTAATATTATTAATTTGGGTTGGAAAGGGAGTAGGAAGTTTGGGCGTGGGGGAAGACTTCAAAGAGCTCATCACAGATCAGAAAGCCACTATTTTGGGTCTTCCAACTCTGGCTGGAACCCTCAGGCCATGTTCAAAAGCTGGGGTGAGCAAGGTTGAGAGCCCAGCTCCAAGAACACCAGGGTTCAGTGGCACTCAAGTCTTCAATAATAATCATAGTGTTTAGCACTGTACTAAGGGCTAGGGCAGATACAACTTTTATCAGGTCACACACCTTGCTACAAAAACAAGAGAGGGAGAACAGGTGTCAGCCCCATTTTATGAAGGAGGAAGCTGAGGCACGGAATCTTAGTGAGTTTTACAATTTTATGATGACTTTTACAATTTGGTCTTGAAACTGACCACTCCTGCTTTTAGTCCAAATAAATGAGATTTCACTTTATTGCCAAATGGCATCCATTCATTCATTCATTCAGTCGTATTTATTGAAGCGCTTACTGTGTGCGGAGCACTCATTCATTCATTCAATCGTATTTATTGAGCGCTTACTGTGTGCAGAGCACTGTACTAAGCGCTTGGGAAGTACAAATCGGCAACATATAGAGACCTACCCAACAACGGGCTCACAGTCTAGAAAGGGGGAGACAGACAAAAAAACAAAAGAAGTAAATAGGTGTCAATACCATCAGAATAAATAGAATTATAGTTTTATACACATCATTAATAAAAACTAATATAGTAAATATGTACAAATAAAATAGAGTAAAAATCATCTTAGCTGATAAACTGCAAACTCTTAGAGAATTAAGTGATGTGTGAGGCGTGTTATGACAACATGAGCCCCCTGAGTGGGCACTGCACGTGATTCCTTTAGAAGAGAAGGCAGCATGGCTTAGTGGAGAGAGCACAGTCCTGGGAGTCAGAGAACCTGAGTTCATTCACTCATTCATCATCATCATCATCATCAATCGTATTTATTGAGCGCTTATTGTATGCAGAGCACTGTACTAAGTGCTTGGGAAGTACAAGTTGGCATCATATAGAGACAGTCCATACCCAACAGTGGGCTAACAGTCTAGAAGGGGGAGACAGAGAACGAAACAAAACATATTAACAAAATAAAATAAATAGAATATATATGTACAAATAAATAGAGTAATAAATACGTACAAACATACATATAAATAGGTGCTGTGGGGAGGGGAAGGAGGTAAGGCCGGGGGAGGGGGAGGAGGGGGAAAGGAAGGAGGGGACTCAGTCTGGGAAGACTTTCTGGAGGAGGTGAGCTCTCAGTAGGGCTTTGAAGGGAGGACGAGAGTTCTAATCCTACCTCTGTTCCTTGTCTGCTGTGTGACCTTGGGCATTCACTTCACTTCTCAGTGCTTCAGTTACCTCATCTGTAAATGAGGATTAAGACTCTGAGACCTAGGTGGGACAACTCAATTATCTTGTATCACCCCGTTGCTTAGTACAGTGCCTGGCACATAGTAAGCACTTAACAGATGTCATTTAAAATAAAAAAGGTGTTCACCAGGCAGCTATTAAAACTGAGACCAGGGTCGACACCCTAAGGATTAGTTTTAGGCAAGTGACTTGGGTTTAAGATCTGTTTGCAGCAAAGCAAGCAATGTGGGTTTGTCCTCCTGAAACTCCTTATGATGCTTAAGGAAGCCTGTAGAGGAACACGCCAAGACCAGAAGTGGGAGGCCAAGGCAAAAGTGATCCAAAGCCATGCTGCCCACCCATACCCAGTACTTCAATACATCACTCCAGAACTTCTCAGACCATCTATTTGGACCCATTCACAATATAGCTGAAGAATGTAGCTTTATCACAGATAAGGAGAGAGTCAGTGGTATTTGTTGAGCATTTAATGTGTGCCATTATCATGTGGGAAAGTGCCATACAGTAAAGTTGGTAGATGCTGTCCCTGCCCACAGGGTACTTAGAGTCTTCAGGAGGAGACAGCCACTTAAAGGAGTTCCAGAGAGTCTTGCCAAGATGGCAACAGCATCTGACCGATTGCCTTAAACCCACCCTTAATTGAGGATGAGGAATTCCTAAGACTAGAGAGAACTTGTTATCCTGGGCAGACATTGCTTCTGCCTCGATGACATTCCTCGGTATCACTTGCTTCCACCGCTGCTTTTAACTGTTAGGGGGAATGGGCCGATTTCCCAGGAACGACTTCAACTCCTGTATGGGCTAGGTTGAGATGGCAGCCCCTTTCTCAGTCTTTCCCTTCCCGCTCCCCCTTGATCCGGTTGCAGACCCAACAGTTCAAGATTCAACCTCAGAAGAACTTCCATACTTGGGAAGCACTATGACCTAGTGGAAAGAGCACAGGCCTGGGAGTCTTGGGATCTGGGTTCTAAATCTGGCTCCACCATTTGTCTGCTATGTGACATTGGGTGAGTCACTTCATTTCTCTGTGCCTGTTACCCCATTTGTAAAATGGGGATCTAATAATTACATTAAAGCACTTACTATGTGCCAAGCATTGTGCTAAGCCCTGGGGTACAAACAGGGTAATCAGGTTGGACGTAGTCCCTGTCCCACATGGGGTTCAGAGTCTTAATCCTCATTTTACATGTGAGGTGACTGAGGCACAGAGAAGTGAAGTCACTTGCCCAAGATCACACAGCAAACAAGTGCCGGAGCTGGGATTAGAACCCACGTCTTCTGACTTACTACTACCACTAATAATAATAATAATAATGGCATTTATTAAGCACTTACTATGTGCAAAGCACTGTTCTAAGTGCTGGGGAGGTTACAAGGTGATCAGGTTGTCCCTCGTGGGGCTCACAGCCTTAATCCCCATTTTACAGATGAGGTAACTGACGCCCAGAGAAGTTAAGTGACTTGCCCAAAGTCACACAACTGACAATTGGCAGAGCCGGGATTTGAACCCATGAGCTCTGACTCCAAAGCCCGTGCTCTTTCCACTGAGCCACGCTGCTTCCCTAATACACTGCCTTGCACATAGTAAATGCTTAATAAATACCATTTTAAAAAAAAATCAGGTTGGTTTTACGAGCAGAAGGATCATACTAAGAACAGCTAATACAACGTCAGGCAGTGCAGTCCTCTAGAATGTAAGCTCGTTGTGGGGAGGGAACATTTCTGCTAACTCTGTTATATTGTACTCCCCCAAACATTTAGTACAGTGCTCTGCACACACAGTAAGCACTTACCAAATGCCATTGATTGATTACAGCCAAACTGTTGATGGCTGGACGGCAGCTACAGTAGGGAAAAACCAGCCTGGCACATGACTCTCCGAGAGCATAAACTCTGGAAAAGTTCATGACACCAATGTTGCCAGGTATTGCAATTAGCAAATCCAGAGGCCCAGCAAAAACTGTTGTTGTGTGCCCGGTGAGAGCGACTGCTCCACTCAGAGGACTTTCCAGCCACACCTGTACATATGGGTAAAGTGTCACCATCAGGAACAGTGTGTTTCACACATGACAGTAATCAGTGAGGAGGCGTCATGTTTTTGATGGTCCCATGTGGGGTTTGCTTCTTGATGAGCTGCTTTGGTGAATAGTTTGTCCATTGAGTAGAGCATTACCCAGTAGATGGCCAGAAGAACCTGGACAAAACGTCAACCAAAGGAGCCCATTAAATAACAACCACCAAACACAGTTCACACCTACCCATACGAAGCCTCTGTAGGCGGATATGTGTTTGAGTGTCGATTTTTGAACACACTTGGAAATGGAGAAGTTTTCTGAAAGATTAGTTCTAGCCTGACACAGGTAAATATGTTGATGCCCTGTTTCCAAATTGAATAATATCAACTGATAGAATATTTTGACCATCTCCCTGTGGGTTTACTGAAAATTAATGAGGTGGTGTGTGTTCTTTCACTGAATAACCTGTGTTTGGTTGTGAGCAATAATAATTATAATAATTCTGGTATTTATTAAGCGCTTACTGAGTGCCAGGCACTGTAGTAAGCACTGGGGTGGATTCAAGCAAATCAGGTCAGACACACTCCGTGTCCCATTTTACCGCTCCCAGTCTCAATCCCCATTTTACAAATGAGGGAACTGAGGCCCAGAGAAGTGAAATGACTTGCCCAGGATCACATAACAGACAAGCGGCAGAGCCGGGATTACAGCCCACAACCTTCTGATGCCCAGGTCCGTGCTGTATGCACCATGCCATGTTGCTTCCAGATGGCTTTTAAAACAGAGCATGTGTAATCACGTGTCGGCTAATACCCAACTACTGCCATTGCCAGTGATCTCTAGGTGCAGAAGATGAGCCGAAGGAACAGTTGACCTCTATATATGCTGCAAATGACAGGTCTCTTGTTCTTCAATCAGCGGTGTTGGGCACTTACCGTGTGCAGAGCACTGTACTAAGTGCTAAGTACATTATAACGGAGTTAGTATTCATTCATTCATTCAATCGTATTTATTGAGCGCTTACTGTGTGCAGAGCACTGTACTAAGCGCTTGGGAAGTACAAGTTGGCAACATCTAGAGACGGTCCCTACCCAACAGTGGGCTCACAGTCTAGAAGGGGGAGACAGACAACAAAACAAGACATATTAACAAAATAAAATAAATAAAATGAATATGTACACATACATAGAGTAATAAGTACATACAAACATATATACATAAATACAGGTGCAGTGGGGCGGGGAAGGAGGTAAGGGGGGGGGGCATTCATTCATTCAATCGTATTTATTGAGCGCTTACTGTGTGCAGAGCACTGTACTAAGCGCTTGGGAAGTCCAAGTTGGCAACATATAGAGATGGTCCCTACCCAGCAGTGGGCTCACAGTCTAGAAGGGGGAGACAGAGAACAAAACAAAACATATTAACAAAATAAAATAAATAGAATAAATATGTACAAATAGAGTAATAAGTACATACAAACATATATACATTTATATAGGTGCTGTGGGGAGGGGAAGGAGGTAAGGCGGGGGGATTCATTCATTCAATCATATTTATTGAGCACTTACTGTGTGCAGAGCACTGCACCAAGCGCTTGGGAAGCCCAAGCTGGAAACATATAGAGTTAGTAGACATAGCCCCTGCCCTCAGTGAGCCTACAGTTTAGAGAAGTTCTCGCACTGCTCCCCAATAGTAGAAGTATGATTGCGTGTATGTGTTCCTTCCCTGAGGATCGAGAGAGACTGAAAATCTTGCTCTCCAGTCCAGTAAAACTTCTTACTGTTATCCCCCTCCCATCCAGTGAGGAAGGAGAAGAGATGCGTGGGTCAGCCGGTTGAATTCACGCCCCGCAGGAACTCCTCAGCCCCTCGGGAGCATTGGAGCCGTTCAGTCAGGCTGACCCTGGGCAGGGAAGTCTAAGCTGCTGGCCGAGGGGCCGGAGCCATGCCCGGCTAGTCGTGTCTCCAGGCATTTCGTAGCTTAACTGTCTGGCGTTGGTTTCCCATCCAACGGTCAGCCCTCCGCCCAAACATCCCCAACCATTTTTGGTAAGGGGCCGGAGTGAGTGGGCTTTCTTTTTTTAGTCTCAAAGCTGTTTTTAATCTCACTTAAAGCAGCCGTGTGGGTAGTTTAGAAAAACTTTGCCACCTGGCATTTTCTTTGCTTGCTTGCCAGCAGCTGCAGGCAGCCTCCAAGGGAATTCCGTGGCCGGGGGGCTGGAAGCCCGGAAGACGGAGCAGAGGTCCGCTAGGGCCTTGGCCGCAACTCCTTTCCAGGGTCCGAGAAATCAACGCGTGGCTGCCAGGGCCCAGGGGAGACCAAGTCTGCCTGGGCCTTGCCAACCTCTCGCCCACATCCTACCTCTGGCCTGCAATGCCCTCCCTCCTCATATCAGACAGATAATTGCTCTCCCCCCACTTCAAAACCTTATTGAAGGCACATCTCCTCCAAGAAGCCTTCCCTGCCTAAGATCGCCTCTCCTCTTCTCCCACTCCCTTCTGCGCCTCTCTTACTTGCTCCTTCATTCATCCTCCCTCCCATCCCCACAGCACACATGTAATCTGTAATTTATTTATTTATTTATATTAATGTCTGTGTCTCCCTCTAGACTGTGAGCTTGTTGCGGGCAGGAATGTGTCTGTTGTTATATTGAACTCTCCGAAGCGCTTAGTACACTGCTTTGCGCAGTAACTGCTCAATAAATACAAATGAACAAAAGGGCCGTGACAGGGTTTAGGGGCTCAGTGAATGAACGAAAGGGTAAGGACAGGGTTTAGGGGCTCAGTGAGTATTTAAGAAATCCCTTTTGTTGTGGTTTCTGCCCAAGGGGAGACAACACCACAACAGAGCTGGTGAGGCACCCTCCCCCACAACCCACGCCCAAATCTGACCCGTACACACCTCCACCCCAGGGACCTCTCCAGCAGGTTATCGGCTAACCCCCGTGTGTACTCATGCTTAAAAGTGGTCCGGTGTGATTTACTAGAATATGGTTTTAATTTGTCTTGCTCCGGAGTGTGTGGGTAGGACTTATTTAGTGCTTTCTTTCAATGGAAGCCTTGTGGTTCAGGCGGCTGAATTTATTGTTGTATTTAGCAGGACAAAGGGCAGGGCTGGATATCATTAAGATCTAAGACCATTTCCCTCCTAAATGAAATCAGAGAGGAGACCGGTTACATTTTCAGAACGAATGCTGCTAGACACTGCAGCGTTCGTGTTGAAAACGTAAGAAAAGCACGTCCGCTGAACAATAGACCACTCTGTGGTACAGGCGTTGTTGTGATTGCACTAAGTGCAATCAGATGCATTTTAGAAGAGACGTGTGTGTTCCAGATTGACTGCAATTAGGTGTGAAAGCAGATTTAAGGTAGAATTTAACACAGATCTGTCCAAAGGAACCTTCGATAGATGATTCTAATTCTAGGTGGGGTTAGACTTCTCTTACCCAACAGGGTGAGCAGATTCCTGCCTACCCCCAATACTTAGTATGGTGCTTGGCATTTATTTTTAATAAATACTATTACTATCATTATTATTAATGCTCTGACCCTGGTCGGGTGTCCTGGGCTTGGTGATGGCCTGGTGGCCGTGTGCTGCTAACTGATCCCGCTGTCTTCCTCTTCCCCAAACAGTATGGGTCTAGGATCAGTGCTGTAGTGTCCTCTAAGGGCATCCAGACCTGGTTCCACTGAGGTATTGGGATACCAAAGTTTGGCTTTTTGTCCCCCTATTTCTTTCAAAACCAAGTTGCTTTTTATTTACAAGCCGTAAGATTTTTCCAGGAGCATAATAGATTTGATTTTAAATGTAGGCAGAATTTTGGCAACCAAATACCTTCCTTTTTCCTTTTTTTTCTTTTCAGCAAGCTTGGGACAGTCAACATCTAGTATCTTGTGGTTTTCACCATCTGAACTCACCAGATCATTGCTAACCCACAATTTTATTTTGTCCTGGGAAGACCTGGACTTAGAAAGTTCTTTCTAATATCTAAACTATATTCCCTTCCTCTCGTTTCTTCCATTGCCCTCTGGTGCTAAATAAATGCCATTGATTGGTTTGAGTTCTGTTCTCAGAGGAACTGGAGACCTCTGCTCATGACGAGCGATTCCAAATTCCTTCCTGAATCTGCAGCTTGCTAGCATCTTCCTCCTCAAATAAAGACCTCAGTTTTCTTTGCTTTTTCTACAAACCTCCCTGGAGAGGGGGTGCAAGACATATGCATTCAGTCATATTTATTGAGCGCTTACTGTGTGCAGAGCACTGTACTAAGTGCTTGAAATAACGATGACATTTGTTAAGTGCTTACTATGTGCCAAGCACTGTTCTAAGCGCTCGGGTAGATACAAGGTGATCAGGTTGTCCCACGTGGGGCTCACGGTCTTCAACTCCATTTTCCAGATGAGGTAACTGAGGCCCAGAGAAGTGAAGTGACTTGCCCAAAGTCACCCAGAAGACAAGTGGCGGAGTCGGAATTAGAACCCACAACCTCTGACTCCCAAGCCCGGGCTCTTGCCACTAAGCGAGATATCCCAGAAGCCAGTCATCAGTGAATTTCTTCTGATCTGGATTTCTTGTTTCTTGTCTTTCAGTGGATGAATACATTGCCATTGCCAAGGAGAAGCATGGCTACAACATGGAGCAGGTAATAAAACAGCTTCCCCTCCTCTGTCTTCCAAGTGGACCGCACCGATTAATCCAGCCAAAACTTGCTTTTCCTAGTTATTCCTCTCCCATTATTAGCCAAATAGCCCGAGAGGGCAAGCCTATTCCCAGCCCCAAACCCGGTGGACTTAATAGGTCCTCTCTCCCCCCCAGGGCAGTTAGGCTGCATGGGTGTCCCTCTGGGCTGCTGGGACTTGCAGAAACAGGAAATGAAATAGTTTAGGATTCTCTTTAGGTGTGGACCTGGTCTACCGCACGCTGAGTTCACCCTGTGCCGACACCCGCCACACACACACATATACACAACTCCCCACACTATCTGCACAAATGTCCTTGTATGTTTACTGGCACTACTCTGATAGCTGCTGATAGTAAAGCTTGAAAAAGCACTTATTCATTCAGTCAATCATATTTATTGAGCGTTTACTGTGTGCATAGCACTGTACTAAGCATTTGGAAAGTACAATTCAGCAGTAAACACCGGGTTTACAGTGTAGAAGGGGAGGAGACAGACATCAAAACAAGGAAACAGGCATCAATATAAATAATTATAATTATAGGTATGTACACATCAAAACACATAAACAGGCATCAATATAAATAAATAGAATTATAGATGTATACACAAGTGTTGGGTAGGGAGGAGGGTAGAGCAAAGAGAGTAAGTCAGGGCGACGCAGAGGGGTGGGGGAGGTGAGGAAAAGGGGGACTTGGTCTGGAAGTAATGATGATGGTATTTGTTAAGAGCTTACTATGTACTAAACACTGTTTTAAGCACTGGGGTAGATACAAGGTCATCCCACATAGGGCTCACAGTCTTAATCCCAGTTTTACAGATGAGGTAACTGAGGGCACAGAGAAGTTAAGTGACTTGCCCAAGGTCAAAGAGCTGATAAATGGGAGAGCTGGGATTAGAACCCACGTCCCCTGGCTCCCAAGCCCCTTGTTCTTTCCACTAAGCCACATAGCTCCTCTACTTAGTACAGTGCTCTGCACAGTAAGCTCTCACAGTAAGCGCTCAGTAAATAATACCATCGATTGATGAATTGATTGACTGATTGCTCACTGGGAGGTTCAGGGAAATTGTCTCAGGCAGTTCAGTAACCTTCCCAACCAAGGGGTCCCAGCCTATCAGTTTCCTCCTGAGGATTTTCTCCAGGTAGACCTGTCTTTAAGATTTATTGGCCACAAAGGCAGACTGACTTATCCGGTGTTTCTACTTGTCTGGGCCCGGGGTCAGTCGACATTTTAGAATAGTTGATGATCAGAGTCAGGGCATGAAAGGAAAAAAAATAGAGTGGGATAGGAGTGATGTTTGTGTCACTGCTCTTCCTTTTCCTAGGGCGTCCTTTTCCCCCTGCCTCCACATGAAACAAAATGTCCTCAGCTTTATCTTCTGAATCTGCCGCCTTCCCCCACTCCTCTCCAGCTCATCTTCACCACTTTTCCCAAGCTCCTCATATATGCCTTGCCCTCGACTCTCATACCTCATGGCCGCTGAGGTTGTCATTCCCACTTTCCCTGCCCATAAATCCAGTAGGCTTCAGTCTAAAAAGAATCAGCCTGCCCTAGTGGAAAGAGCACAGGAATGGGAGTCAGATGGCTTGGGTTCTAATCCCGGCCCTGCCACTTGTCTGCTCTATGACCATGGGCAGGTCACTTATCTTCCTTGTGTCTCAGTTCTCGCATGTGCAGAATTGGGCTTCAATTCCTGTTCTCTCTCCTACTGAGATTGTGAGTCCCATGTGGGACAGAGTGCTCTGTCCAGTCTGTTTATCTTGTGAGTGGCACATAAGAATAGTGGTATTTGGTAGCGCTTATTAAGGTGGTGATTATTATCCTCCAAGTCAGTCAGTCATATTTATTGAGCACTCACTGTGTGCAGTGCAGTATACTAAGCACTTGGGAGAATACAGCACAATAATATAACAGACAGCATTCCCTGTCCTCAGCAAGCTTATGTCCTCCCTAACATGGTATGTCATCTCTGCACCATCCCCTGACAATCAACTCCTGGTATTTGTTGAGCACTTACTGTCATGTGCAAGGTAAGCTTGGCAGTTCCCTCAACAAGTCCATCCTTCCCGTCTCACAAGTCCACAACCTTGGTGTCATCCTCGACTCCGCTCTCTTGTTCACCCCTCACATCCAGTCCATCACCAAATCCTGCCTGTCTCACCTCCACAACATCTCCAAAATCCGCCCTTTCCTCTCCATCCAAACCGCTACCTTGCTGGTTCAATCTCTCATCCTTTCCCGACAGGATTACTGCATCAGCCTCCTCTCTGATCTCCCATCCTTCTGTCTCTCCCCACTTCAGTCTACACTTCACGCTGCTGCCCGGATCATCTTTGTGCAGAAACGCTTTGGGCATGTTACTCCCCTCCTCAAAAATCTCCAGTGGCTACCAGTCAAACTCTACGCATCAAGCAAAAACTCCTCACTCTTGGCTTCAAGGCTGTCCATCCCCTCGCCCCCTCCTACCTCACCTCCCTTCTCTCCTTCTCCAGCCCAGCCCGCACCCTCTGCTCCTCTTCTGCTAACCTCCTCACTGTACCTTGCTCTCGCCTGTCCCTCTGTCAACCCCTGGCCCATGTCCTCCCCCTGGCCTGGAATGCCCTCCCTCCGCACATCCGCCAAGCTAGCTCTCTTCCTCCCTTCAAAGCCCTACTGAGAGCTCACCTCCTCCAGGAGGTCTTCCCAGACTGAGCTCCATTTTTCCTCTCCTCCTCCCCATCCCCCCACCCTACCTCCTTCCACTTCCCACAGCACCTGTATATATGTTTGTACAGATTTATTACTCTTATTTATTTTACTTGTACATATTTACTATTCTATTTATTTTGTTGATGATGTGCATCTAGCTTTACTTCTATTTACTCTGATGACTTCACACCTGTCCACATGTTTTGTTTTGTTGTCTGTCTCCCCCTTCTAGATTGTGAGCCCTTTGTTGGGTAGGACCATCTCTATATGCTGCCAGCTTGTACTTTCCAAGCGCTTAGTACAGTGCCCTGCACACAGTAAGCGCTCAATAAATACGATTGAATGAATGACCAAGTCCCCCATTCTCCCCCAACTTTTCACCCACACAAACCCTCCCAGACTTGCCGGAATCTTCCATTGCTTGGTGTATTATTAGATGAGTCGGCAGCCTTTTGGCACAGAAGAGCCCAACAAAATGAAACTTTCAAGCCTTGAATGTTCGGAGAGCCCATCGCACAATATTGGAAACAAAGCTACGCGCATATGCTCTCTCTCTCTTTCTCTCTCTCTCTCTCTCTCTCTCTCCCTCTCTCCCTCTCTCCCTCTCTCTCTCTCTCTCTCTCCCTCTCTCTCTCTCTCTCTCTCTCTCTCTCTCTCTCTCTCTCTCTCTCTCTCTCTCTCTCTCTCTCTCTCTCTCTCTCTCTTCCCCCCCCCCCCCCCCCCCCCCCCAACCCCCTTCCCGGAAACCCAGAACTCCTCAGTTTTCTGGGCCCCCACGTTACACGGGGCATCATGGAGTCACACTGTGCTTGGTTCCATTTGGTAGCACCATTGCACCCCGTGACTGCTGATGGCGCAGGAAGGGAAGAGAGGGGTGGCATCATAGGCCGCCACTGGCAAAGGGTAGGCTCTCTTTACTTTTCTTACCCTTGGATAACCCACAAGAGGGTAGTACCCATGTAGCTCCCTCACCACCTAGGCCCAGGTAGGTCCTTATCTCTGGAACTCAAAGCAGGACAGTAGCTCTCTCCTTGGCCAGCTACAGATGTCAGCTGAACCTTGGTGACGTAAGGGAGAGGGATTTCCGGGCCAGCTTAGGAAAGTGTCCGAGACCAGCTTCTGCCCATAGCCCCACATCCATCCCCTTTCCCCCTGACTCCAAAGAGCTGCTGAGCCCTCAGGAGACTTCAACCTTCATGGGTTTAGGACTCTGGAGAGAAACTCCCTCCTAGGGTGAAACGGTGTGAGGATTTCCCAGACCAAACTGGGCAGGGGGTGCGGGTGGTCTGAGAGGCAAGGTCCCCTGGAGCCACCCTATGTACCCGGAGTTCCTCTGGGGTTGTCCAGGTCTTTGGTCTTCTGGAGTTGGTGTCCACTAGCCCTCTTGGGCAGGCTGATGCCCTCCTGCTTTTCCCCGGCCGAGATGGACTGGCCTTAGCCCAACAGTCCTGCATACTCTGCCTTGGCTTTTAGGTAGGTCACAGGGGCCATGTCATGTGCTTAGTTTCACCTCGCACTGTGCCGCGTAGAGACCCGTGTTAAACCCAAGGCATTGGGTGTCAGCTTTAAAAGCCGCCCCAATTTAAGAGCCACATTTGGTTCCCAGCACAGCCAGGTGCGGCTCCCAAGCTGTGCCATCTTGAGCAAGTCACCTAACTTCTCTGTGCCTCATTACCTCATCTGCAAATTGGGGATTAAATCCTCCTCCCTGCCCCTTAGACTTTGTGAGCTCCATCTGGGACTGGGACTGTGTCCAACCTGCTTAGCATGGAATAGTGCTTAGCACATAGTAAGCACTTAAGTATAATAATAATAATAATTGGAAAGCAGCTGTCCCATAATTTGATTTTTATTCCTTAGAGCAGTAAAATTACTGTTGTAAAATAATAGTAATAATTATGATATTTGTTAAGCACTTACTGTGTGCCAGGCACTGTAATAAAAGCTGGGGTGCATACAAGAAAATCGGTTGGTACAGTCCCTGCCCCCTGTGGGGCTACCAGTCTCAGTCCCCATTTTACAGATGAGGGAACTGAGGCCCAGTGAAGTGAAGTGCCCAAGGTCACCCAGCAGAAAAGTGGCAGAGCCAGGATTAGAACCCATGACCTTCTGGCTCCCAGGTCCGGGCTCTAGCGACCACGCCATGCTGCTTCTAATAATAATAATAATAATAATGATGGCATTTATTAAGCACTTACTATGTGCAAAGCACTGTTCTAAGCGCTGGGGAGGTTACAAGGTGATCAGGTTGTCCCACGAGGGGCTCACAATCTTAATCCCCATTTTACAGATGAGGTAACTGAGGCACAGGGAAGTGAAGTGACTTGCCCAAAGTCACACAGCTGACAATTGGCAGAGCCGGGATTCGAACCCATGAACTCTGACTCCAAAGCCCGGGTTCTTTCCATTGAGCCACGCTACTTCCCCGTGGTGCGAAAGTTGAGCTTCTCATTCATTGAGTGATTGGGAAATTGGGGATTAGCTTCCATCTTCTGGGGAATTTGAGTCTAATCCCTTACTTCCCAGACGACCCGGTTTCATAAGGGTCGGGGAGAAAACAATTTCAGTCTGGGATCCCTCCTCTTTCCCACCTGGTTAACATGACTTCAGTTTGGACCAGTTTGGAGGTGATTTATCTCCTCTTTGGGAGGATGACCACTCCCAATCAATCAATCAATCAATCAATCGTATTTACTGAGCGCTTACTGTGTGCACAGCACTGTTCTAAGCGCTTGGGAAGTACAAGTTGGCAACGTATAGAGACGGTCCCTACCTAACAGTGGGCTCACAGTCTAGAAGGGGGAGACAGAGAACAAAACAAAACATATTAACAAAATAGAATAGATATGTACAAGTAAAATAAATAGAGTAATAAATACGTACAAACATATATACATATATACAGGTGCTGTGGGGAAGGGAAGGAGGTAAGGCGGGGAGGATGGAGGGGGAGAGGAAGGAGGGGGCTCAGTCTGGGAAGGCCTCCTGGAGGAGGTGAGCTCTCAAAGCTGTCTGAAGAGCCTGTCTGCTAACTAGGGCTTGGTGCTACAAAGGCCATTACATACTTCTAGATTTCCATTTTTGGTGGTTTTGGAAGACCTGGTCTGGGAATCAGGTGAGCTAGATTTGGGTCCCACCTCTGCCACTGACCTGCCACTGGGCCTCGGACAAGTTACGTAACCTGTGAGCCCCGGGTTTCTTCAACTGTAAAGTTGATACCATTATTGATATTGATACCCATTTCTCTGTACCTCACAGGGGTGTTGTAAGGAGTATAAAAGTACCATGCAAATTCCAGGTGGAATCAAGATTCATTCATTCAGTTGCATTTATTGAGCACTTACTGTATGCAGAGCGCTGTACTATGCGCTTGGGAGAGTACAGTGCAACAATAAAAAGATGCATTCCCTGCCCACAGCGAGTTTTATGCTAGACTTAAGAAATATAGTGGGAAATCTAGGTATGAGTGAAAGCTTCTATGGATATTGGAGTTTTCTTTCCCCGTTAATAATGTTTCATTGCCTACTTTTTGATCCTTAGGCTGATTTCCTCAAACGTTTGGTTTTTTGTGGAGGGGGTTATGGAGTGATTTTTTTTTTTTATTGCTTATGTGTCTTCTAGGCCCTCGGGATGCTTTTTTGGCACAAGCACAACATTGAGAAATCCTTGGCTGATCTACCCAACTTTACCCCTTTCCCAGATGAGTGGACGGTGGAAGATAAAGTCCTGTTTGAACAGGCCTTTAGCTTCCATGGAAAAACATTTCATAGAATCCAGCAGATGGTAAGTAGCCTGGGTGGAAAAGCCTGGAAACTTTACTTTCTAATAAGGCTCTTCCCCTCTGAGGTATTTTGATAAGTCTGATACACCTACTTTTCCATAACACGTGCTTTTGGCTTGCGTTTTGGATAGAAATTTGTTAGGGGATGGTTTTCCGCTAACACACGATTATCTGGAGAGAATGTAATTACGATGTTGAAAGAACTAGTCGAGCACATATATGCAGTGCCAGTCAAGGCCCACCAACTCTGAGGTTTATCAGGAACATCATCCCTGCCTTACAGGAACCAACGTTTATTTGGGAAAAGCAGAGCACATTTCTGGGATGCCATTTGGGGGGATCTCCGAAAGTGGGTGACTCTGTTGATTTTTGGACAAATTTGGAAACCTAGAGCAGAGTGCTGGGGATTCCATCATGCTGCCTCGGTTTTCTTAGCTGGAAATTCCAGGTCCATTTGTCAAGAAAAAGTGGTTTTTCTGAAAATGGAATGCAGATTTTAGGATGGTTGCAAAAGGAATTCTGGTTAGAGGCTGCTCTGTGCTACTGCCTTCCGTTCTGGTTACTGTCTGCCTCCCTTTGCCATCATTTAGAGCTCTGAGACCCTGCATCAGCCCATCAGTGGTATTTATTCATTCATTCAATCATATTTATTGAGCGCTTACTGTGTGCAGAGCAGTGTGCTAAGCGCTTGGGAAGTACAAGTTGGCAACCTATAGAGACGGTCCCTACCCAACAGCGGGCTCACAGTCTAGAAGGGGGAGAAAGAAAACAAAGCATATTAACAAAATAAAATGAATAGAATAGTAAATATGTACAAGTATGATAGAGTAATAAATATGTACAAACATAAGCAGCGTGGCTCAGTGGAAAGAGCCCGGGCTTTGGAGTCAGAGGTCATGGGTTCGAATCCCGGCTCCGCCAACTGTCAGCTGTGTGACTTTGGGCAAGTCGCTTAACTCCTCTGGGCCTCAGTGACCTCATCTGTAAAATGGGGATTAAGATTGTGAGCCCCCCGGGACAACCTGATCATCTTGTAACCTCCCCAGCGCTTAGAACAGTGCTTTGCACATAGTAAGCACATAATAAATGCCATCATTATTATTATATACAGGTGCTGTGGGGAGGGGAAGGAGGTAAGGCAGGGGGGATGGGGAGGAGGAGAGGAAAAATGGGGGCTCAGTCTGGGAAGGCCTCCTGGAGGAGGTGAGCTCTCAGTAGGGCTTTGAAGGGCGGAAGAGAGCTAGCGTGGCGGATTCATTAATTCATTCAGTTGTATTTATTGAGTGCTTACTGTGTGCAGAGTCTTTTAGACTGTGAGCCCACTGTTGGGTAGGGACTGTCTCTATATGTTGCCAACTTGTACTTCCCGAGCGCTGGCTCTGCACACAGTAAGCGCTCAATAAATACGATTGATTGATTGATTGCAGAGCACTTACTGTGGGCAGAGCATTGTACTAAACACTTGGGAAAGTAACAATACAATTGATTCGGTAGATGTGATACCTGCCAACAAGGAGATGGCAAAGGAAGACATTAAAATAAATTACGGGTGAGGGAAGTAGTGGAGTATAAGGATATTTATGTAACAGCCGTGGGGCCGGCACGAGTATCGAAGTGCCTAAGGAGCACGTGGTTGACACAGAGGGGAGGCCAGATGAGGAGAAGCCTTTTAGAAGACATATGATTTTAGGAGGGTTTTGAAGGTGGGGAGAGCGGTGGACTGTGAGCGAGGCCAAGTTCTAGGCTTGAGGGAGGGTGTGGGCTAGGGGTAGTTGGCAGTATAGATGAGATGGAGGAACAGGGTAGGTTGGTGTTAGAGGGGCAAAATGGGAAAAGTGAGTGGTGGTAGGAGATCAGCAAGGTGAGGTAGGTGAGCAGTAGTTGATTGAGTACCTTAAGGCCAACAGTGAGGAGTTTGTTTGTGGAGGTGGGTGAGCGACTACCGGAGACTTTAGAAGGATGGGGAGATACGAAGTGAACGATTTTTCCAAAGAATGATCCGACTAACAGAGTCACGTGTAGGCTGCATTGGGGAGAGACAGGAAGCTGATGCAGTTAGTCAAGGAGGGAGTCTTTAGATTCTTTAAATTTTAGTGTCTTTAAATTCAGTTTGAACTATTATTAATTAGCTGGATTCGTCTCCCACATGGAAAGGAAAGTTGATAGAGACTTCATGAAACTTAACCAAATCATAAACACTGGGTTTGTCACCTAACTTTGGTATAAAGCACAGGCTTCAATATTGTCAGAGTCTGAACGGTGTTTGCCCCTCTCTTCTGAATATATGAACTGTCCGGAGAAGACATGGGTGAATTGCTTTCCTGTGAGTCCATGTAACATTTGACCATTTAAATACTTGCGATCATATTATTGGTTCACATTTAGTAAATCTTACACCGGCACCATCTTGGTTTTCATTGCTAGCTTCCTGATAAATCTATAGCAAGCCTAGTGAAATTTTATTATTCCTGGAAGAAAACAAGGACCAAAACCAGCGTGATGGATCGCCATGCTCGCAAACAAAAAAGGGAACGAGAGGAAAGGTATGTCAGTGGCTACAAGGGCGAATGTATCAGCAGGGTGCTTTTCCTTTTCCTAGGGATTCCAGCGACTAGGCAGACGGCAGGGAATACTTCCAGTTTCTTTTAGGGGGTTACACTGAGTGTGGACTGGGATGCTTTTCTTCCTTGCAACCGGTTCGTCATGTGTAGTGAAGACTAAAAAGATTGGTGCTCCATGCTCCATGCAGTTTTTTCCTATCCCTGCCACCTCTGTGATGCCTTCAAGACTCCTTTCACTGAGTAAACGCTTCTCCTGCACTTCTTTTCCATTCTTTTCTCCGACCCGATATTTTTTAGCAGCCCAGCAATCCAGAATGGTCAAGTGTGAGCCTGGCACATTTGATTTGACCCTCTCTGCCCAAAGATCCATTTGAAAACTGTGAAGTGGCTCTAGAACTCAATAAGGAACTAATGCTACTTTCACAGACTGTTTTTGGTTGGTTTTTGGTTTGTTTTTGAGGGGCAGCAGGAATGATTTCTTTCATTAAAAATAGCGTTTCCTGATTTAATAACTTCATTAGTCTTGTCTAAATAAAGGGAACAACATTGAATAGACAAATACTTTTTCGGTATGTGTGGTGGGTTTTTTTAATGGTATTGGGTGTTTACTGTGTGTCAGGCACTATTGTAAGAATTCGGGAAGATATAACTTAATCAGGCCACACTGCTTTTAACTATAATAAGCGGCAAACAGCACTGACTTGTGCACATGCTGCAATTCATGAAAGTCTCCTTTTCTTTTCTTGAAGCGATTGCAATGCTGTCATTTCTAAATCAATTTTGTTCCTCCACAAGGAATTTCCGTTTGTTATACCTAAACCAATATAACTGTTTCCTGACTGATATAATTTCTTAAAACAACCAACAGCATTCCATTTAAATTGAAACATCCTTACAGGCAGACGAGTTTAGCTGGTTAGATAATGTTTTTTGGAACTGTAAAATGGGTCAGGATGACTTTAGATTCTGCTCATTTTTTTATGGTGAGATGTCCAGTTTCGAATGTGGATTAGTGTGGTCTAGTGGAAAGAGCACTGGTTTGGGAGTCAGAGGACCTGGGTTCTAATCTCAGGTCTGCCACTGTCTGTTGTGTGTCCTTGGGCAAAGTGACTTAACTTCTCTGTGCCTCAGTTCCCTCATCTACAAAACAGGGATTCAGTAGCTGTCCTCTCTCCTACTTAGAATGTGAGCCCCATGTGGGAGCTGATTATTTTGTACCTACCCCAGAGCTTAGTACGGTGGTTGGCACATAGTAAGAGCTTAGCAAATACCACAATAGCAATAATTATTACCATCATCATTAAACAGATTTTGTATCATTTAGCCCAGAGATGTTATGGAGATCATGTTTTAAATAAGCAGGTCAGTTTCTATTTTAGAAGTTAAAAGAAAAAATTACGCCCTACATCAAATTCAAACAGTCGTACTGATATAGTTCTCACATCTGTGTTATGAATCATTGCCAGTTATTTTTTCAGTAATCTGCTTTTTTCTTCCAGTGAGGATGAACTAGAAGAAACCAATGGAAATAACAACCCTGTTGACATTGAGGTTGATCAAAATAAGGAGAGCAAAAAAGAGGTATTTTTCCCCTTTTTTTCCATTTGGAAAATTAGTAGAACTCATCTGTTTCTCGGAGCAAAGACAGCACTGCCCCAGGAAAGTTACTTTGTGCTCTATTAGAAGCAATACAGTATTTCTTTCTCTTTAGAGTACTCAATACTTTTGGTTTTAGGAAAGGAAGTATATGTGTGTAGAGAAAACATAAAAAAAAAAGAAAAGGTTACCTAAGGTTCTGTGCTAAGTATTTTATCCACAGATTTTACTCCTTTTATTTGCTGAATCATGTCCTTATATGACCCTTTTCAAACTGGTCCAGTAAAAGAGTTTTTGGTTGGAATGGAAGGCGGATGCCCTGTAGCAAACTGGAGTCTGGCAGTGATCATCATTGCTAACCTTTAACCTTCAGATTAAAGCTTGCCTTCATTCTCAAAATGTGTATCTGTGAACCTTTCAGGAACCCATTATCTTTACAGGGTAATGACTGCTTAGCTAGCTAGACAGTGGGCGTAGAGACTGTTCAGTATTTTAACTCGGGAAACGGGACAGCCTTGCTGGCTTGGGAGCAATTGGTGGCTCATTGCGGTGGGTAGTGGGAAAGGGGTGTGAGTGGATTTCGGTTGTAAATCAGATTACCAGTGAAGGTTGACCTGAATCAGTATTGACAGTAGTATGTGTAAGGAATAGCTTTGATGCCTTTCTGGCTAAAATCAAGAAAACCTCCCCCCTCCCCACCCCCAGCTTTTGAACTCTTCCAAATGACATGCCTGAAGTTTTGTTCCAGTGGCACAGAGCTGTTTCTGATAAGTTTTTAAGCAGAAGAGGTAGCAAAGAGTAGTATTTGAGTGCTTTACATTGTGCATAGCCCTGTGCTAAGCATTGGGACACAGTACGCAGGTGGAAATTAGATGTAATCTCTGCCCCTGGGGGAGAGGGGGAATAAAAGTGGGGAGGAAGGCCTGGAGACAGAAGCGACAAATACCCAAAGTAAAAACAAAATCAGTAGGGTGCTGTGACTACAGGAGCCAAGTGTCAGGTTCCTTAGGCTGTCCATCACCTCGCCCCCTCCTATCTCTTCTCCTTTCTCTACTTCTACAGCCCAGCCCGCACCCTCCTATCTCTTCTCCTTTCTCTACTTCTACAGCCCAGCCCGCACCCTCCACTCCTCTGCCGCTAATCTCCTCACCCGTCCCGCGTCGACCCCCAGCCCATGTCATCCCCCTGGCCTGGAATGCCCTCCCTCCCCACATCCGCCAAGCTAGCTCTCTTCCTCCTTTCAAGGCCCTACTGAGAGCTCACCTCCTCCAGGAGGCCTTCCCAGACTGAGCCCCCTCCTTCCTCTCACCTTCCTCCCCCTCTCCATTCCCCCCACCTTACTTCCTTCCCTTCCCCACAGCTCCTGTATATATGTATATATGTTTGCACGTATTTATTACTCTATTTATTTTACTTGTACATATTTATTCTATTTATTTTATTTTGTTAATATGTTTTGCTGTCTGTCTCCCCCTTCTAGACCGTGAGCCCACTGTTGGGTAGGGACCGTCTCTATATGTTGCCAACGTGTCCTTCCCAAGCGCTTAGTACAGTGCTCTGCACACAGTAAGCGCTCAATAAATACGATTGATTGATTGATTAGAGGGCAGTCAGTCCACCAATTGTATTTATTAAGCACTTGTATGCAGAGCACTGTTCTAAGTGCTTGGGAGAGAACAATATAACAGACACATTCCCTGCCCACAATGAGCTTACAGTCTAGAGGACAAGGTTACAGTGTAGAGGACGAGGTTACAGTCTAGAGGATGAGCTCTACAATCTAGAGGTGAAGGCCCAGCTACAGCCACAATTCTTCCCGGGGTTTTGTGGCAGCCTGATGCTGAGGATGCATGCAGGAGCTGCTTTTATCCCCAGCCCGGCAGGCCTGGGGCCCACCGGGAGCAGGTGGGACTACTCGGTGGTGGGAAGGAAAGCAGCAGTTAGTGCAGATACTCATCTCAGAGTGCCAGAAGTAGCTCATTAGAGTCTTCCTCCAGACAAAGACCCTCATATTCAACTTCCATGTCATTCCTTAGTCTTCGCCTCCCCCACCCCCGCAATCCATCCCTCTCATCTTGAGAATCTGCTCTCCCTCTTCTGGAGGCCTTGAGCCTCGTTTGGAGCTGACCAGAAACCAGAGTCCCAGAGCTCTCGGCTCAGTTCTCACCCTTGCAACCGTGTGGTGCTGCTGTCCCAAAGGTGAGGCCTGCTTAAAAGCCCAGGGCACCTGGGTTCAGAGCCAGGAATTTCAGTTAGGAATCTGTTCATCCAGCCATGAACCTCTGCCTTGTTCAGTTGTATTCTCCACAAATTCTAAGTAGTCTCCTTGGTCCATCCTTTTGGGCACAGGGGAGGCTGGTAATGGGAGTTTTTCCTCTCTCAATTGGCCTCATTCTGGTTTTTCCGCTGGTCTTCAAGCCCCATCCTTAATCTCACTCTTAACAGCAGTTCCGGATGGATGGTGTTGTCCTCCGAATGATCAAGGATTAGCTCCACTTGGAGCAGGGGACGGCTGGCAGAAAATCTGGAACCCATAGGGCTTGCTCTGTCTGTCAATCTCAGCACCCCAATTAAATCTGGGGAGACTGGCACCACTAACAGTCGTGGGGGTTGATTTTATATGGCCACTCTGTTTTCTGAGCAAAGCTTTAGATGGAACCCAGAGCAGTTAATATTATCTCATAGTAAGAGTATTCCTGGAAGAAAGATTTGCACAGGGAACTAAACACTTGTTAGAATTAGTTGTCTGTATTTTTGTATGGCATTAAGTGGGGGTGGGGGTGTGTGTGTGTGTGACTAAAAGGAGAAATTGGATAGTACTGCAAAATTCAGTCTTCAGTGAACTACAACTTCAGTGTAGTTAATGTATTCTGTCTACATGCACTTTGAACTAGAGAAGTATGCTCATGTATTGATGAGAGGATTGAGTTCCTAATGGGAAACATGCTTTTGGTGGTATCCATCATTTCACACACCTTCCAGAACATAAAACGAAACTCCTTCAAGCTTCTGCAATAGCCCTTAAAAACAGAGATTTTTTTTTCCAGATTCCTTTAATCTACAGCAGCCTTCAGCTTTAAGCATCAGGAGGCTCCTCATTGTAGGAAATTCAGTTGAGTGATAACTTACCCAGATTTCTGCTGGGAATGGCTAGTGGTCTTCAAAGGGGCAACTACCAGAACAGAAAGTCTACCTGGGCAGGCCACCCACGGAGACAGCTTTCCTTCAAAGTGCTGAGGCAACACTTTGTCGTGAATTGCCTCCCCCTCAGGGCCATCTGCCCTCCTAAGCTAGTAGTTAGCAGTTCATCCTTCCTGCAGGGCATCCTCGGGGCCAGATGGTAAAGAGCAAAGCCACTTAAGCACCCCTCCTTTTTCCGGACCCTTTTTATTCAAGCTGTTTATCAGATGTTCCCATCTTCCAGGTGCCACCAGCTGAGACCCTTCCTCAAGTCAGAAAGGAGAAGCACAGCACCCAAGCGAAAAACAGAGCCAAGAGGAAACCTCCCAAAGGCATGTTCCTGTCTCAGGAGGATGTGGAGGCTGTCTCCGCCAATGCCACCGCTGCAACCACCGTGCTTCGACAGCTGGACCTGGAATTAGTGTCTATCAAACGTCAGGTACTAACAGTCACGGCCCTGAAATTCTCAGACTTTATCTTTGTTTTGTGGGCGTTGGGGCGGGCCGGGGGGACCTGGACCCAGGAATATGTTTGGAGGCGGTGGCAGAGGCCCTTTTTGGTGTCCCAATACTTCATTTCCGATCACGTGTGTGGTATGCGTGTTGCAGAAGCAGTGTGGAGAAGCACGTGTTGGAGAAGCAGCGTGGCTCAGTGGAAAGAGCCCGGGCTTTGGAGTCAGAGGTCATGGGTTCAAATCCCGGCTCCACCACTTGTCAGCTGTGTGACTTTGGGCAAGTCACTTAACTTCTCTGGGCCTCAGTTCCCTCATCTGGAAAATGGGGATTTCATTGATTCATTCATTCATTGTCACATTTATTGAGCGCTTATTATGTGCAGAACACTGTACTAAGCGCTCGACAAGCGATTAAAAGTGTGAGCCCCCTATGGGACAACCTGATCACCTTGTAACCTCCCCAGCACTTAGAACAGTGCTTTGCACATAGTAAGCGCTTAACAAATGCCATCATTATTATTATGCTTGCGTAATAACAACGCTGCCTCAATGTGGAGCCCACCTCCAGGGAATACCAGGCCCTTATTCATTCATTCAGTCAGTCGTATTTATTGAGCACTTACTGTGTGCAGAGCATTGTACCAAGCTCTTGGGAAGTACAAATCAGCCTTTACCCCATGTCACATTGTCACAGGAAGATTGGCGGGGTGCCCATTGGACAGATGAGAATGATGAAACCCCTGGGCCCTACATACAGTTCCGGGGAGGCAGTATAATCTTGCAAAGCACCAGGAACTAAGCACTGGGAGACTGGGGTCTAATCTGGGCTCTGTTACTGCCTAGCTGGATGACATAACATCCCTCACCCCCCAACGATCTGGCCTCCTACTTCATTAGTAAAATTAACTCCATCAGGGCTGAGCCCCCCCAAAGTCACCCCTCCCTCTTCTCCATCCCCCCAGCTCTCAACCCTCTCCACTACTCTTCCATCCTTCCCAGCAGTATCTTCAGATGAAATCTCTTCCCTTCTATCAAGTGCTACTCCATCCACCTGTGCTTCAGACCCCATTCCCTCTCATCTTATGAAAACTCTCGCCCCTTCCCTCCTCCCCTCCTTAACTTTCATGTTCAACCTCTCACTCTCCACTGGTTCCTTCCCCTCTGCCTTCAAACATGCCCACGTCTCCCCCATCTTAAAAAAAACCCCTCTCTTGATCCCACCTCCACTTCTAGTTATCACCCTATCTCCCTCCTACCCTTCCTTTCCAAACTCCTAGAATGAGTCGTCTACACCCGCCGCCTCAAATTCCTCAACGCCAACTCAACCCCCTCCAATCTGGCTTCCGTCCCCTACACTCCACCAAAACTGCCCTCTCAAAGGTCACCGCTCCCATATCCCTCCCATCCCTTCCCATCTTCCTCTCCACTGTCATAGAGTTGTCAGGACAGGAGGTCGTGCATGCAAAAGCACTTGGAGTTAGGCAGGGAAAAGCAGACCACTGGATGAATCGAGGTGGGGTTGATGGGGCTGGTAATCAGATTCTCTGTGGCTGCTGGGAGAAAAGGGATTCTGGGTCCAGAATGCAGATGACGGGCTTAGAGGTAATGCTCAGTGACGGAGCTAAGTAACGAGAAGGGTCAGGCCCATTCCTTTTGGTGATCACCACAGACCCCTGTGGCTGCTTTGGAATGGTGAAGCGCCCAATTAATGTATTTATGAGTATGGCGGGAAGTTGAGCAACCATGTATGTTTGGTATCTATTCTGGATTTTCCCCTGGTTTTTGTTAAGCTTTGCCAGGGGCCATCTTGTGAAATGTTCAACCAGCCTCTGTAAAATTGCTCAGAAAATGCTGGCGTTGCAGATAGAACCTCCCGGCTGCATAATAAATTATGAAATAAAAGAGCATCTGATTTGGGGCCTGCCCCCGGCTATTTTGAACCTCAGAAAGTCACAGGGTCAGTGGGGTTGAGCAAAGAAACCATTCTGAGAGCCCTGGAACACCCTTTCCAGGTAGGTGGAACAGCAGCTTCTGGTAAGGGTAATGGCTAGAGCACTATAGTACTTATGTGGTTAGCGTTTTGGCTTAGCCCACAGGTTCCGACTGTGTGGAGACAGCATCATCCTAGAGCTGGTCAGGTTTCATAACCGCTCCTTCCATAGCTAGTTGCCCCTTAATCTCAGTAGCCTCCAAGCAGCAGTTCAAACAGGGCGGGGAATGTCTACCAACTCTTTTGTGTTGTACTCTCCTAAGCACTTAGTACAGTGCTCTGCACAAAGTAAGCTCTCAGGAAATACCAATGGCCAATTAAGGGGATGCTTATACAAATAATGCCCCGATGGTCAGGCAGAGCTGCTGTAACCGGTGAATGGCTTTGGGTGACAATGGATTGGGGTTGTGGAGCTCTGGGCCCTTTTTCTTCTGCCCTCTCTCTGGTCTGAGGAAATCCTTTCCAGGGACATTCTCATATCAAACCTTGTTTGTTCTGCTAGGGAGGCAGTTTGCACCCCAGCAAGAGTTTGTCTTCCAACAAGAGAGGCCAGAGATTCTGTTAGAATCGGAATAGCTTGACTGAATTACATTTTAGTACGAAAGTCCTGCCTCTGCCGTTGACACGTTACTTTTAAAAGCAAGGATGTGTTTTTTTTGTTTTTCCCCTCTCCCTTTCAGATTCAGAATATCAAACAGACGAACAGTGCTCTCAAAGAAAAACTAGAAGGTGGAATAGAGCAGTATCGACTTCCAGAGGTAAGATTGGGTGGACATGGACGTTGTCAGAGACAATTCAAGAGGACATGTTTTCCATATTTGCTTCAGATTTAAACCTCAGTCATGTGATCATTTCCCCGCTTTTACTGGCAGTCCTGGAGATAGCTGAGGGAAAGAGTTGTGGGGATAAGGCACTGTTTCTTTTCTTAACCCCAAACTTGAGAAAAGAATGTTGGAGTTTGAAAAATGGAAAATGTCTTCATGCTGAAGATTAAACGGGGAGGGTGATTTTATTTTGAAATCACTTTTGTAAGAAAGGCAGCAGAAGGGCAAATGTTAATGCTGTTGTTCTTATAACATTTAGGTCGTTCAAAAATTTAATGCCCGTTGGACCACAGAGGAGCAGCTTCTTGCTGTACAAGGTATGGAGAGAACTCTGTTCCCATTTTACTAGATTAGAAAATGAACCTAACTGTACAGGAAAGGGGAATTATTACCTTTAGCGCTAAAGGAAGCTCTCGTGGCTTCAGTGAGAGTCACAAAAGAAACCGCTGCCTTTCGCAGACATTGTTTTCCTTTCGTGGCTCATGCTGTAAACAGTATTGTTTGCTGCCTCTGGGGGATTTGAACCTTTGCAGTTTCTCATTTATTTTGGTTCCTTATAAATGCACCTGGCCACCTCAATCATTGTCTGTGTGAACATGGTGATGTATTTGTTGGGCTGTTGATCTCTGAAGAGTCAGCAGGGCCAAGCCTCAGAGGGAGGGAAGGGCCTGGATCATCCCTGTGTGCTCCCTCAAAAGGGAAAAGTAGCATGAATATAAGGATCCTGACACAAGAATCCTTCCTGTTTGTAGAGTACAAACCCGGGGCTGTTAGAGTCCTTCTTCTGAAGGAATGTGAAACCATGGAGGGAATCAGACTCGCTAATTTGACCTGCTCCCGTAACACCATGGTTGTTTGGTACTAGCTGAATCTTCCACCTCTGCATTTTTACAACGGATGTACATTTGAGGAAGAGCCCAGTTTTGCCATTTTAATCGCAACATCGTATCATTTGGGTTTATATGTTTTGATATAGCTTGTATGTGTCTTTTTTTTTTTTAAATTATTAGCAATCAGGAAATATGGCCGCGATTTTCAGGCGATTTCTGATGTGATTGGAAACAAATCAGTGGTACAAGTGAAAAATTTTTTTGTAAATTATCGACGCCGCTTCAATATAGATGAAGTTTTACAAGAGTGGGAGGCTGAGCACGGCAAAGAGGAGACCAACGGAACCAGTAATCAGAAGCCGGTTAAGTCCCCCGACAATTCCATTAAGATGTCCGAAGAAGAAGACGAGGTGAGTCTGCCCCCTGAAACCATTCAGCCTGAACCCCTTGGACACGTTCAGATGATTTCCAAAAGGTTTTAGCTATGTCAGTGGTGAGGCTCAGGATTTGACTTTTCCGTGCTCTAGGGTATAATGTTAACAGCATTGTCAGTCCAGACGAGAGAAAGTAGCCAAACCCTTTCTTTGGGTTGTGCTGTTTTCCAGTGGTTGCACAACAGGTTTCTCCCAAACCCCTGTGGACAAATGACAGCGTTGTGAACAAAATCAACTGAATGATTTGTTTTCCTGCTGGTGATATTGTCCCTGTCTTTATCTTGTTCCAAGAATGAACCGTTGCTCAGAGCCAGGCGAGGCAGGATGCCATGCTTAGAGAATGGCGGAGCCGGAATGGACCTTGAAAGGTCATCTAATACTAAATAGTTATGGTGTTAAACACTCATGTATAATCAAGATACATGAGGTCCATCACAGTCTCTATCCCAGATGAGACTCACCATTTAAGTAGGAGGAGGGCAGATACTGAATCCCCGTTGAACAGAGCAGGGAAGCTGAGGCACGGGGAAGTTAAGTGACTTGCCCACAGCCACACGTCAGGCAAAGTGGGAGGGTCTGGATTAGATCCTAAATTGTCTTATTCCCAGGCCTGTGCTTTTTCCACTAGCCCACACTGCTTCTTCAGTCACCTGCTTTGGGGTGAGTGAGTGAATGACTAAACTGTCTAGGTCAGGTCAGATCTCTTCCTTTACCCCTTCCTTGAAGTTTTTGAGGCAGTAACTTAGAGAGGTGTGAATATCTCAGCTTTTAAAAATGTAGTAATGCCTTTTCCCTCACCTCCCCCGCCTCCGCCCCCCAACTTTGGGCTTGTAATTTCCCCGGGCTACAGATCTGTCAGTCAAGTTGGCTGTTGCCTTTCCTTCGCTGCTTCACTCATGTTGCCATTTGTACTACGGGCCTGAGAGTCGGAAGGTCGTGGGTTCTATCCACCTCCACATCAAACAAAAGCTCCTCACCATTGGCTTCAAAGCACCATTGGGTGCTTTGCCCCCTCCTACCTCACGTCAGTACTCTCCTACTACAACCCAGTTCTCTCCTCTAATGCTAACCTTCTCACTGTGCCTCCATCTCTTCTGTCTTGCCGCCGAGCCTCATCCATGTCCTGCCTCTGACCGGGAACATCCTCCCTCCTAAATCCGACAGTTACCCTCCCCACCTTCAAAATCTTATTGAAGGCACATCTCTTCCAAGAGGCCTTCCCTGACCAATACCTCCATTCCTCTTCTTTCATTCCATTCTGCGTCACCCTGACTTGCTACCTTTGTTCTCCCCCTGGCTCCCAGCCCCACAGGACTTATGTACAAATCTATAATTTATTGATTTATATTAACGTATCCCCTCCCGCAGACTGTAAGCTCAATGTGGGCAGGGAATGTGTCTGTTTATTGTCCTATTGTACTGTCTCAAGCGCTTAGTACAGTGCTTTGCACACAGTAAGCACTCAGTGAATACAGCTGAATGAAGGAATGAACAATCCCGGCTCTGGCACTTGTCTGCTGTGTAACCTTGGGCAAGTCACTTCACTTCTCTGTGCATCAGGTCCCTCATCTGTAAAATGAGGATGGAGACTGGGAGCCCCATGTGGGACAGGAACTGTATCCAACCCGATTTGCCTGTATTCACCCTGTGCTTAGAAGAGTGCCTGGCACTGTAAGCACTTAACAAATACCATCATTATTATCATCGAACCAACTTTCTAAGGCCTTGCAACAAAGAATAAGTCCAGCTAAGCATTTTTCTCTGGCTGCCCTCCCCGGTGTTCCAGAGTTAACGAGAGCAATACAGATCAGTACCAGCGAGCCAGTGGAGACCTTCGATGCTCCTGACTCAGTGGGCTAGGAGATGGATCCACAGCCATGCCAAAGGGATCGGGCACCTTTGGTTGAGCCTTGTTTAACTGGGGTCTCTAGCCCCCAGCTCTGAGTGTCCATCTGAGTTTCCCAGGGGCCCTGCAGGACTTAGCGAGACCACTTTTCAGGACCTGCAAAGACTTATGGGTTGAGGAATACCAGAACCCACGCACATGCAAACTTGTCGTTTCATCTCCCTCTCTTCTTCTAACGTGTGCCCTCTCTCTCTCTCTTTCTCTCTCTCTCTCTCTCTCTCCCTCCCTCCCTCTCTCTCCTTCTCTCCTCTCTCTCTCTCTCTCTCTCTCTCTCTCTCTCTCGCTCTCGCTCTCTCCCCCCATATCTGTCTTTGTCTTTTTTTGTCTGTTTTTCTCTGTCTCTGTCTGACCTGCTATGTGCCAGGCACTGCACTAAGCACTGGGGTAAATACAAGCTAGTCAGGTTGGACACAGTCCAAATTCTACGTGGGACTCCCAGTCTTAATCCTCATTTTACAGATGAGGTAGCTGAAGCTAAGTGAAGTGACTTGCCCAAGTTCACACAGCAGACAGGTGGCAGCGCCGGAATTAGAACCCAGGTCCTCCATCTCCCAGCCCCGTGGACTTTCCACTAGGCCCTGCTGCTGCTCTCTTGCACTCCTTCCCCCGTTTCCCCCCCTCACATACCCAGCACCCTTCTGGAGAATTCCATAAATGCCTTAGCCAAGGTTGACGCCTTAGAAGAAGATCTGTTTGTAGAAACCCTTCTCTGGCCACATGCCCTTTGTTTTAAACACTGCTGCTCCCAAGAAAGAAGAACCATCCTGCCTAGAAATGCAAACACATTTCTCAAACATAATGGTTCGTCTCTGTGCGCAATGTTCTGAAGTGGACGATATGTCATTGGCCCCTTATGTTGGGGATGAGATCCCAGCAGTCACCCAGATCCCATTATCCTGCCAAGCGCCTTAGAAAAAAGTGTCTGTGCCGAATTGGAGCTCTGGGCCCGCTGTTGATGAGGTCTGGTGATGTGCCAGAACAGTAGAGGGATCCGAGAGGGAAAGTGAACAGAAATGCCAAGGCATCACACTTTCCTGGTAAATTTCAGGAGTTGTTCCTGCTCTTTCCTTGCTTACCTTAAATCCCTCTTTGAGTCATTTAACAATTTGGTGTCTGCCCACACTTCCTCCAACTTCGGCTTCCCCAGGCCCTTCGCAATTGTGCTTTCCTTTTGCTGCTTTCCGTATGTTAGAGCTTGCAGAGGGAAATCAATCAGGACATTCTGGCTGGCTCTCAGCCGAGAGCCCAAGGGTAACTTGTTAGAATGCTAGTGGTTCTCTAGCTTGTGCCTGTTCATTTCGCTTTTCCACTCAGATCACACGCAGAGGCAAGGAGTGGGAGAGCTGAGAAAGTACTGGTTTATCCCGCCTGCCCTGGCTGAACCAAGCTGCAGCAGACTTCCTTCCCTTGGAGTTGGCGGGGCCGTGGCTGGAGTGGGGCCAGATTGTCTTAAATTGTGGTACAGGATAGTACCAACCACCCAATGCAGGCCTCTGGGTGCCCGTTATAATTAGAACTGGGGTGTCCAAAGGGGAGATTCTCGGATATCCCATTTGCCTAGGGGTTCGTGACATTGGCACATCTGGGAATTCTAATCCCTTTTTCTGAAGCTGCGGCACCTTGAGGGAGAAAATGAAAAATTGAAGGTGAATCTAGCTTTGAGGGGAAGCTGGCCTTTAAGCTTACAGGTGCTGGTTTATCTACGGTGTCCCATCTCCCTGGCCTGTTTAGAGAAAAAGAGCTCTAGAGCGAATTCCTGACCTCTCACGTGAAACAGCGCCAAGAGGTTTTCACTCTCTGATTCCAATCAGTCCATCAGCCCTATTTATTGAGCACTTACTATGTGAGGGCATTGTACTAAGCTCCTGGGAGAGTACAATACAACAGAATAAGCGGACACGTTCCCTGCCCATAAAAAGCTTACAGTCTAGAGGGGTAGACACAGTGATAGGAATAAATCAGTAATTTCTAATATTTCATTTAAGGATATTATTATTAATCATATTTATTGGGCACTTAGTGTGTGGAAAACACTGTACTGTTATGTACCTAAGTGCTATGGGGATGGGGGTAGGGAAGAATATTAAGTGTCCAAAGGTCATAGATTGAGGCGCATAAATGACGCAGAAGAGAGAACAAGCGGGCTTGTCGTTGGTACAGTAGCTCTCACTAGAGCCCGCAAATGCTGTGTTTGCCCCACGGTGTCCTGTGGGGGCTCCCAGGCAGGGCCTAGGGGTTGGAGGACAATAATTGTGGTATTTGTTAAGGGCTTACTATGTGCTTAAGCGCTGGGACAGATACAAGGTAATCAGGTTGGACACAGTCCCTGTCCCACGTGGGGCTCACAGTCTCAATCCCCGTTTTACAGATGAGGAACTGAGGCACAGAGAAGTTTAGTGACTTGCCCAAGGTCACACAACAGACATGTGGCAGAGCCGGATTAGAATCCACATCCTCTAGTTCCCAGTCGCATGCTCTTTCCACTAGTCTACGCTGTCCTAAGTGGCCAGGGAGGACCTCGCATCCCCTCATAGCAGCCCTTGCCTTCGGCCAGGTGGGTTTAGTCCATGAGACTCATCATCATCATCAATCGTATTTATTGAGCGCTTACTGTGTGCAGAGCACTGTACTAAGCGCTTGGGAAGTTCAATTTGGCAACATATAGAGACAGTCCCTACCCAGTAGTGGGCTCACAGTCTAAAAGGGGGAGACAGAGAACAAAACCAAACATACTAACAAAATAAAATAAATAGAATAGATATGTACAAGTAAAATAAATAGAGAAATAGAGTAATAAATATGTACAAATATATATGCATATATACAGGTGCTGTGGGGAAGGGAAGGAGGTAAGATGGGGGGGATGGAGAAGGGGACGAGGGGGAGAGGAACGAAGGGGAAAAAATAATAATAATGGCATTTATTAAGCGCTTACTATGTGCAGAGCACTGTTCTAAGCGCTGGGGAATTTACAAGGTGATCAGGTTTGCCCCATGTGGGGCTCACAGTCTTCATTCCCATTTTACAGAGAGGCAACTGAGGCCCAGAGAAGTTAAGTGACTTGCCCAAAGTCACACAGCTGACGAGTGGTGGAGCCGGGATTTGAACCCATGACCTCTGACTCCAAAGCCCGGGCTCTTTCCACTGTGCCACGCTGCTTCAGCTTGCTTTTTCTGGAGCCCGAGTTTAAGCAGAGTCAGTGGCCATTCCCCTTGTGCGTTAACACTCTTATGTGTTGTTCTCCCTCCCTAGGCTACGTCTGTCCTTGATGTCAGATACGCATCTGCTTCATGAGAAACTCGGGTAGCCTAGAACAATTTGTGTTGACTACTGTGTTCTCCGGGATATCAGGTATCACGAAACCTCAGACAGCCATCTGCATCATTATCTACGTGGACAACAGCTATTACCAAAAAAAGAAAAGGAAAAAAAAAGGCAAACACTTCCGGTCCTGCGCTCCATCTGCCTTAATTCTTTGCTCATTCCTCCACTCTTGCAAAGTTCCCAAATCACTCACCGTCTCATCAAAAGCCGCCGAGGGACCTCCCCCATCCGGGATGGTTTTTTGGTTAATTTTTTTTGTTTTTCGACCTGCCTGCAGGACAAGGAGCTCCTCGGGACGCCGCCGGCTGCTCGGCCAGAGGTCTCTCCCTCTCAGTCGGCTCAGGGGACGTTCGTTACCCGTGTCTCACCGCATGGCTTGTGACCTCTACTTCGTAATGTAATTACTGCAGGTCTAGGGTCCCCTCCACCCAGCCCTGGGAGCGAGCTTCCTAGTTGAGGGAAGAGGCTCGTATTCCTTCGAAGTGACCACCCACGTGATTTCACATGTGCTTCGAACCCCAACTCCCCCCGACGGGCCGCGTCAGTTACCGAGGGGACTGCCAGAGTCACTCAAAGCGATTTGCCATGTTCTCAAGCTTTTGGAACCGGTCGACCGCAGAGCTAGCGGGTGCGTTTCCTCGCCACACTCACAGATCGGGTCTTGCTTGACGGAGCGCTAACTCACGGTTTGAGCCGTCAGGCTCGGGACGTTTTAGCCTACAAGGGAATATAGAGCCGGAAGCTTCCGTCGAGGGAAACCTGGCCTCCGTCACCTGGGGTTCCTGGGGGGAGGGCCACCCACTCTTTTCTGTGCCCTCAAGGGATGGCATCCGAATGACACTCTCTGGTGCTTCTTTCTACGTTTGGAATTTGTGCCTTTTGCATTTGGCAACCACACTATCGCCTTTGTGTTCCGGTGTCATCTTTCCCCCATAGAACGTTTTCCTGCCAAAGATAATATCACTGGTAATACTGCTTCCCACAGGTCATGAAAGAGTGCAGATTTAAAATGTAGACTTAATTCATGGAGGAGCGCGAGGCTGGCCGAGGAGGGTTTTGTGGCAGCCATATGGGATTCTGAACTCTTTTCTCCTCTGCGTAGCCGTATCCTTTTACACTCCCCCACACCCCCTCCCCTCCTCACCCCCCCATATCGTTCTTCGTCCACATAATCACTGGCAAATCCTCAGCCCCCCAACCCTTTTTTAATTATAATACAGGACAGAGAAAAAATCCATTTCTTGGACTCCTAAATTAACATTGAAAAAAATGTTGTCTGGTAATGCCTTTTTGTTGGACTGGCTCTAAAATCAGCGCTAGAGGCTCTACCCCATCATGAATCAGTTTTGCAGCAAGCCTTGGGGATTCAGAGCCGCCGGAGAAGCTTCCTGGCGAGATCCTGCCGCCGGCTCCCGCTCGCCCGCGTTCCACCCAGACTGGATTTTGCCCATGTAAAACCGGCTCTCTCTGCATCGTCAATTTTGATTTCAAGTTTCTACCTTCAATACCAAAAACGCCGTTTCAGATGCTTTAAGGCCCACCAGTCTTTTTTTTTTTAAGAATTTGAAATATGCAATTCAGCTTGGATGTGTGTTTTGAGGCCCTGTGTGCACCTTTGCCTGAAAACGATCAGCTCTTTGCCCAGGAAGAGGGACTGTCGGCCACCAGGTCTTGTTCGGAACTGATGTGGCGGGTTTCGCCAACTTTCTGGGAAGAGGTTGCACTTCCAGAGGCTGGGGAGGCGAGTGAGACCGACAGGATCCGCCTCTCTCAATTTATCAGGGTTTCGGTGCCAAGGCGAGAGGTTCCTGCTATCTCGGCGGCACCACGACAGCAAACCGCCGAAGGATCGGGCAGTTACCTGGGAAGAGGAGGGGAGACTGACGCCGGCGCTGGTATCTGCCATCCCCAGCAGTTGGCCTGAGACGGGAAACTAAAGCCCCAGTGCGAGTTTCAGTCCTCCGAGGCCACCCCTCTCCCTCCCACCCCACCGCACCCCAAATGCAGTCAGCCAAGCAGGTCGGCAGCTTTTACTGCACGCTCCGCCTCTGCCTAAATTCCTCTTCTCGATCCCAGGCCCAGGCTTGCTGAGAAGCGGCCCCTTCAAGTTACGTTGGAAAGCCCGTGGCTACTGCCGGATTCGGAGAGGCCGACAGATCGGTAGTGGCAGGGACTTGACGGCAGCTAAGACTCCGCTCTCCCCTCAGCAGCAGCCCAACTACTAAGCAGTCTCCGATCCCGCACGGCCGCCGAGCTGGCAAACCTCCGATCAGGGTGGTTGACTTCCAGCTTTATCCCCGAGGGAAGAACAGCATATAATTTCATTGGCGAGGGAGGAGAGAAAGACAGTGTGGCCGTCGCCTCTGCCCGACAGCCCCCGTCGAAGCTTGGGCGTGAGATAAGCACTGTATTTTTACCTTTGTCTTCAGTACTCTTCACAATGACGTTTTAAATGCGAGAAACCATTCGGCTTGGAAAGTTGAATGGTTCGCTCCGATTTCTGTGAAGACCCTTTTTAATGGATCAAGAGTTTGATACGTCAGCTGGTGGCATTCAGATGTGTGAGGGTCCATGGTAACTGCGGAAGATGACGTAGTGTTCACTTACATTTTGTTTTCTTCAAAAAAAAGATTATCAATGTGAATGTCATAATTATATATATTTTTGTGGAAAAATGGGAAATTTATTTCTCTTAAGTAAGTTATTGTGCAAAATATGGTATCATTAAAGCAAATGATAGTTTAACTTTTAGTTTAGAAATCTTAAAAGATATAAAGTGTATTACATATACATAAATGAATGACATTTGTCTTATTTAATTTTTATGTAGTCATGTAAAGTTCTAGGTAGACTCTTTTTTCCCACTTCCCCATTAAAAACACCCTTGCTACTTGAATATTTTGTTAACTGGTCGGAAACACAGTGACCCACCTTGTAATTTATCTAACCAAGGAGGTACACCGCCTCAGCTGCGCTCATTAGCACAGCCCGTGCTACGTTTCCAGGAACCGTACCGGTGTTCTGCTGCCATCCCAGCACAGGAAGGGAACCCCATTCCCCAGTGGAGTTTAAAAGCTTGCAGCCAGGAAGCCCCCTTGCTGATCCCCCAGAAGCATCTGATCGAAGAAAAGCGGGAGTGACTCTCACCCTGGTGTCCTACCTGATTGTTTTGGCTTCCTTTGTATCCGGAAGGTTACCTCCACACGTCACCCCCACCCCCAATTCCCTTATTCCAGTATGCTTGTTGTCACTTTAAGTTTTAACCGTGCCCTTCGGTCCCGCGTCTTTCTAAAATCTGACACCCCCTTGGGCGACTGCCCACCGGATCGGAGCCGAGCGGCCCGTCACACTAGCCGGTTGTGGGATCTGAGCTGGGGCCTCCGGGGGTTGCAACGGGAGCCCCCCGCCAACCCCTTCGAGGGCTAGCGGGAGCCCGGACCCCCTCAGAAGTAGGCGGCTCGGAAGAGAGAAAACGAACTGCATCCCCATCCGGACGCCTCAACCGGGCTGAGCATCGAGGTGCCCCCCGCCCCGGGACCCCCCAAAGCAGAGACGGTCCTCCCCGCCACCACCCCCCTGGATTCCTGCCGCTTTTTCCCGTGGAGAGGAAAGCACAATTGCAATCAAGTGACAGTTCGGAAGGAAGGAAGGAAGGTCAGTATAGTCTATGCATGTTGTATAATAATGAGTGTTTACAGTCATATTCTCCTAAGATTCAAATTTATACTGGAGTGTATAGTATTCCATTATGTAGATTTTATCAACTTTGTTAAGTGCTTTTAGACGGCTTCGAGTTTTTCCAGATTTTCAGAAGATGTACAAGGTTCAGTTTGCAGATACAACGGAAGACGCTGTATAGCTTTTGAAGTGATGAAATAACATGTTGGAATTTTGAAGAAGGTATGTTGTAATAATGCTGTTGTAAGTAATATTTTACTGTCTCTTTGGCCGGTTTTGTATTATTCAGCACACTTACTGTGATGAATGTTCCTAGCATTATGAAATCGCTTTAGCCATCAGAAGGTAACATTTGTTTTATTTCTGATTATCATTTTACTGTAACTGAAATTATAGTGGAAATTCAGCAGTTTGTTGGTGAATTCTGCATAATTTGTTTTTTCTATGATTTCCCATGTTTGCTGACATGAAATAAAATTTTTCAAGCCATTGATAGAACAAATGGTAGAGTGAGATTTATTTTCGCAGAAATCACCAATTTGTTCCGAAGTTGGGGTGGGTTTCCGAATCAACAGTCTCCTGTAATTTGGTTGAGACGCCCCTTGTGAAATGTGTTCTCCCTCCTTCCGGGCCCAAGTCGAAATTCAGTGGACAACAAAAGATCCATCTTATACCTCCAGTTCCCAGTCCTGCCTGGCACTCTGGAATGTTTTCCTTGGACACAGACGTATAATGTACTTTCCCTAGTAGCCTGTGTTGGATGGGAATTGCTGGGGTTTTGGATGATTATGTTTTTGTTGTTGTTGTTGCTTTTTGTGGTGTTTGAACTCTTACTGTGTGTCAGGCACTGTTCTATGCTCTGGGATAGATACGTGATAATTGGGTAGGACGCCATCCCTGTCCCACGTGGGGCTCAGAGGCTTAATCCCCATTTTGTAGATGAGGTAACTGAGGCACGAGAAGTGAAGCGACTTACCCAAGGCCACGTAACTGACAAGTGGTGAAGTTGGGATCAGAACTCAGGTCCTCTGACTCCCAAGCCCATCCTCTCTCCATGAGGCCACACTGCTTCATTTGTAGAGGGATGAGAAATTCCCAGATCCAGAAAAGAAATAGATTCTCCCCCATCTTACTCAGGATTTTCACTCCCTTCTCCAGTAGGTCTCACCTTGATTTTAAGTCCTTATGAAGGAACCTCAGATAATTATTCAGCAGCTGTTATTGAGCCCTCCCTGTGCCCAGTGCTAGGGAAAGTCACTTGCCCTCTGGGAGTCTCAAGTCTGATGAGGGACGTGAGACACACACACACACACACACACACACACACACACACACACACACACACACACACACACACACGAAAAGCAAGTAACAGACCTAAAAACCTAAATATAAGTACAGATGCTAAGGGTTCTTCATCAAGATTGCAATGTCTGGAAACAAGTGAACAAGTGAGGTACAACTTTTAGGGCTTCTCTGGGCCTGTTCATCTGTAAAATGGGCATCACATCCTCCCTCTGACTTTAGACTGTGAGGAACTGTCTCTATATGTTGCCAACTTGTACTTCCCAAGCGCTTAGTACAATGCTCTGCACACAGTAAGCGCTCAATAAATACGATTGATGATAGTGTTCAACCCGGTTCTCTTGCATCTACCCCAGTTTATACAGTGCCTGGCAGATGGCAAGCACTTAACAAGTTCCATTTAAAAAATAATTTAAAAAAAAGGGCCTCGTGGAGGCGGTTGGTTTGGAGGAGACTTTGCGGAGTTTGGCAAAGGAGGTCGGTAAGAATGTCTCCGTGACTCAGTTCTCCCTTTTTGCCACTGGATGAGTGAGTCGTGGGCTGGTAAACTGTATTCTTGGCAGTGGAGCTGGAGATGGTGGCGGTTGGATCCGGTTTGGTCGGGGCTTCAGGGCAATGGCAGAGAAGGCTGGAAACATGGTCTCCAGGCAGTTAAAATTGGCTCAAACGGGCCTGGAAACTCAGGCTGGCAGGGAAGCCACTGGCTTGGGTGTTGCCCTTTTCCAATAAAATCAATTAATCCCTGTTATTTATTGAGCACTTGGGATGTACAGAGTCACTTTCCTGAGTGGTAGGGGGAGTGCAGTACAACAGAGTACAGGCGCTTAGTACAGTGCTTAGTACAGTGCTCTGCACATAGTAAGCACTCAATAAATACGATTGATGATGAACAGAGTAGGTGGACACATTCCCTGCTCAATCAAGCCTATTTATTGAGTTATTTGCACAGAGCATTGTACTAAATGCTTGGGAGAATACTCTGTAACAATACCTGAGACACATTCCCTGATCACAACAAGCTTAAAGTCTAGAGAAGCTGTGTGTCTTAGTGGATAGAGCACAGGCTTGGGAATCAGGAGTTCATGGGTTTTAATCTCGGCTCTACCACTTGTTTGCTTTGTGGCCTTGGGAAAATCACTTGACTTCTCTCTGCTTCAGTTACCTCATCGGTAAAATGGGGATTAAGATGGTGAGCCCCATGTGAGACAGGGATCGTGTCCATCCCTATTTGCTTTTAAACACCCCAGCGCTTACTACAGTGCCTGGAACATAGTGCTTAAATACCATAATAATAATTATCATTATTATTAAAGGGGGAGACACAATATAAATAAATTATGGGTGTGGATACAAATGCTGTGGGGCTGAATCAAGGAAGCAAATGAGGGTGATGCAGAAATGGGTGGGAGAAGAGGAAAGGAGGGGTTAGTCAGGGAAGGCCTCTTGAAGGAGCTGTTTCTTCAATTAGGCTTTTAATGTGGGGAGGGTAATTGTCAGATATGAAGAGGAAGGGCATTCCAGGCCAGAGGCAGGAAGTGGACAAAATGGATGAGATCGAGGTACAGTGAGTAGGTTGGCATTAAGAGGAGCAAAGTGTGTGGGCTGGGCTGCAGTAGGAGAGTAGTAATAATAATAACAATAATAATGATAGCATTTATTAAGCGCTTACTAAGTGCAAAGCAGTGAGGTGAGGTAGGAGGGGGAAAGGTGATGGAGAGTTTTAAAGCCAATGGTAAGGAATCTTTATGATGCGGAGGCAGATGGGCAACCACTGGACGTTCGTGAGAAGTGGGGATAAACATGGCCTGAACGTTTTTGTGGAAAAGTGATCCGGGCAGCAGAGTGAAGTATGGACTGGAGTGGGGAGAGACAGGAGGAAGGAAGGTCAGCAAGGAGGCTGATACAGTAATCAAGGTGGGATAGAATGAACGCTTGATTTAACGTAGTAGCAGTTTGGAAACCTGCCGGTTTCAGCTCCGCAACACTGCCAAGATCCGCCCTTTCCTCTCCATCCAAACTGCTACCCTGCTCATTCAAGCTCTCATCCTATCCCGTCGGACTACTGCACCAGCCTTCTCTCTGATCTCCCATCCTCGTGTCTCTCTCCACTTCAATCCATACTTCATGCTGCTGCCCGGATTATCTTTGTCCAGAAACGCTCTGGGCATATTACTCCCCTCCTCAAAAATCTCCAGTGGCTACCAGTCAATCTGCACATCAGGCAGAAACTCCTCCCCCTGGGCTTCAAGGCTCTCCATCCCCTCGCCCGCTCCTACCTCACCTCCCTTCTCTCCTTCTATAGCCCAGCCCGCACCCTCCGCTCCTCTGCCGCCAATCTCCTCACCGTACCTCGTTCTCGCCTGTCCCGCCATCGACCCCCGGCCCACGTCATCCCCCCTGGCCTGGAATGCCCTCCCTCTGCCCCTCCGCCCAGCTAGCTCTCTTCCTCCCTTCAAGGCCCTGCTAAGAGCTCACCTCCTGCAGGAGGCCTTCCCAGACTGAGCCCCTTCCTTCCTCTCCCCCTCGTCCCCCTCTCCATCCCCCCCATCTTACCTCCTTCCCTTCCCCACAGCACCTGTATATATGTATATATATTTGTACATATTTATTACTCTATTTATTTTACTTGTACGTATCTATTCTATTTATTTTATTTTGTTAGTATGTTTGGTTTTGTTCTCTGTCTCCCCCTTTTAGACTGTGAGCCCACTGTTGGGTAGGGACTGTCTCTATATGTTGCCAATTTGTACTTCCCAAGTGCTTAGTACAGTGCTCTGCACATAGTAAGTGCTCAATAAATACGATTGATTGATTGATTGATAGAGAGGAAAGGCCAGATTTTAGCAATGTTGCAAAGGTTGAACCAACAGGATTTAGCGATAGATTGTGTGTTGAATGAGAGAGAAGTCAACATAACACCAAGGTTACAGGCTTGTGAGACAGGAAGGATGGTGGTGGTGTCTACTGTCTACTCCAGTCTATACTTTGCTCTGCTGCCCGGATCATTTTTCGACAAAAAAGTCCAGGCCATGTTTCTCCACTCCTCAAGAAACTCCAGTGGTTGCCCATCCACCTCGGCGTCAAACAAAAACTCTTCACCATTGGCTTTTTAAAGTATTCCATCACCTTGCCCCCTCCTACCTCACTACTCTCCTACTACAACCGGCCCCCTTCAACACTCCCTGTGGCCTGAAACGCCCACCCACCTCAAATCCAACAGGCAACTACTTACCTCCGCTTCAAAGCCTTATTGAAGGCCCATCTCCTCCAAGAGGCCTTCCCTGACTAAGCCCCCTTTTCTTCTCCCATTGGTTCTCCCCACCACTTATCTGTAATTTATTTACAGATTTATTTATTTATGAGAAGCAGCATGGCTGAGTGGAAAGAGCACAGGCTTTAGAGTCAGAGGTCATGGGTTCAAATACCGACTCCGCCAACAGCTGTGTGACTTTGGGCAAGTCACAACTTCTCTGTGCCTCAGTTACCTCATCTGTAAACTGGGAATTAAAAAACTGTGAGCCCCCTGTGGGATAACCTGATTCCCTTGTAACCTCCCCAGCACTTAGAACAGTGCTTTGCACATAGTAAGCGCTTAACAAATGCCATCATTATTATTATTATTATTCATTCAATTCATCCAATCGTATTTATTGGGCGCTTGCTGTGTGCAGAGCACTGTACTAAGCGCTTGGGAAGTACAAGTCGGCAACATATAGAGATGGTCCCGACCCAATAAAGGGCTCACAGTCTAGAAGGGGGAGACAGACAACATAACAAAACACGTAGACAGGTGCAAAATCGTCAGAACAAATAGAATTAAAGCTATATGCACATCATTATCAAAATATATAGAATAGTAAATATGTACAAGTTAGAGTAATAAATCTGTACAAATATATATCCAAGTGCTGTGGGGAGGGGAAGGAGGTAGGGCGGGGGGATGGGGAGGAGGAGAGGAAAAAGGGGGCTCAGTCTGGGAAGGCCTCCTGGAGGAGGTGAGCTCTCAGTAGGGCTTTGAAGGGAGGAAGGGAGCTAGCTTGGCGGATGTGCGGAGGGAGGGCATTCCAGGCCCGGGGGAGGACGTGGGCCGGGGGTCGATGGCGGGACAGGCGAGGACGAGGCCTAACGGTGAGGAGATTAGCGGCAGAGGAGCGGAGGGTGCGGGCTGGGCTGGAGAAGGAGAGAAGGGAGGTGAGGTAGGAGGGGGCGAGGGGATGGACAGCCTTGAAGCCCAGGGTGAGGAGTTTCTGCCTGATGCGCAGATTGATTGGTAGCCACTGGAGATTTTTGAGGAGGGGAGTAACATGCCCAGAGCGTTTCTGGACAAAGCTGATTTGCACATAGTAAGCACCTAACAAATACCATCATTATTATTATTTACTTGTACTGATGTCTGTCTCCCCCCTTCTAGACTGTAAGCTCCTTGTGGAAAGGGAATGTGTCTGTTTATTGTTCTATTGTACTCTCCCAAGTGCTTAGTACAGTGCTCTGCACACAGTAAGTGCTCAAATGTGATTGAGTGGATAAACATAGGTCTCACAGTCTTAGTCCTCAATCAATCAATCAATCGTATTTATTGAGCGCTTACTGTGTGCAGAGCACTGTACTAAGCACTTGGGAAGTACAAGTTGGCAACATATAGAGACAGTCCCTACCCAACAGTGGGCTCACAGTCTAAAAGGGGGAGACAGAGAATAAAACCAAACATACTAACAAAATAAAATAGAATAGATATGTACAAGTAAAATAAATAAATAGAGTAATAAATAAATAGAGTAATAGAGTCCTCATTCTACAGATGAGGTAACAGTCATAGAGAAGTGAAGTGACGTACCCAAAGTCACACAGCAGACAAGCAGAGAAGCAGCATGGCCTAGTGGAATGAGCACAGGCCTGGGAATCAGAAGACCTGGGTTCTAATCTCGGCTCTGCCAAATGCTTGCTGTGTGACCTTGGGCAAGTCATTTAACTTCTCCATGCCTCAGTTCGCTGATTCTCCCTCCTACTTAGACTGTGAGCCCTAAGCGGGATAGGAGCTGTGTTTAACCTTATTTATTTTGTTAGCGATGTGCATCTAGCTTTACTTCTATTTATTCTGATGACTTGACACCTGTCCACATGTTTTGTTTTGTTGTCTGTCTCCCCCTTCTAGACTGTGAGCCCGTTGTTGGGTAGGGACCATCTCAATATGTTGCCAACTTGTACTTCCCAAGCGCTTAGTACAGTGCTTGCACACAGTAAGTGCTCAATAAATATGATTGAATGAATGAATGAATGGACTTTTATCCATTCATCCAGTCACATTTATTGAGCACTTACGAGGTGCAAAGCACTGTACTAAGCGCTTGGAAAGTACAAATCAGCAATAGAGACACAATCCCTGCCTACACGGGGCTCACAGTCTAGAAGGGGGGAGACAGACATCCAAACAAATAAACAGGCATCAATATAAATATAATCATAACAATAAGCATCAATTTAATTATAGATATGTACATATATACACAAGTGCTGTGGGCCGGGGAGGAGGGGTAGAGCAAAGGGAGCAAGTTGGGGGAGCTGAGGAAACGGGGGCTTTGTCTTCCATCATATTTATTGAGCGCAGAGCACTGTACTAAGTGCGAGACAGTCACTGCCCACAACGGTCTCACAGTCTAGAATGTGGGAGACACACACCAAAACAGGTAAACAGGCATCAATAGAAATAAATGGAATGAAAAATATGTAATAATAATGATAATATTTGTTAAGCACTTATTATATGCCAAGCACTGTTCTAAGTGCTGGGGGAGATACAAAGTAATCAGGTTGTCCCATGTGGGACTCACGGTCTTAATCCCCATTTTACAGGTGAGGTAACTGAGGCACAGAGAAGTTAAGTGGCTTGACCAAAGTCACACAGCTGACAAGTGGCAGAGCTGGCACTAGAACCCACAACCTCTGACTCCCAAGCCCGTGCTCTTTCCACTGAGCCACGCTGCTTCTCCATATATCTATATATATATATATATATATATATGATGATGGTAGCATTTATTAAGCGCTTACTATGTGCAAAGCACTGTTCTAAGCACTGGGGAGGTTACAAGGTGATCAGGTTGTCCCACGGGGGGCTCACAGTCTTCATCCCCATTTTCCAGATGAGGGAACTGAGGCCCAGAGAAGTGAAGTGACTTGCCCACAGTCACACAGCTGACAATTGGCAGAGTCGGGATTCGAACCCATGACCTCTGACTCCAAAGCCCGGGCTTTTCCCACTGAGCCATGCTGCTTCTCTGCTTCTCTTATATATATATATATACATATATACATCATCATCATCATCAATCGTATTGAGCGCTTACTGTGTGCAGAGCACTGTACTAAGCGATAAGTGTTGGGTGCAGGGAGGGAATAGAGCAAAGGGTGCCAGTCAGGGTGATGGGGAGCAGAGGAAAGGTTGGGGGGCTTAGTCTTGTCACAAGCCCCCCAGGTACCTTCCTTTTAGACTGTGAGCCCACTGTTGGGTAGGGACTGTCTCTACATGTTGCCAACTTGTACTTCCCAAGCGCTTAGTACAGTGCTCTGCACACAGTAAGTGCTCAATAAATACGATTGATTGATTGATTCCTGGACCAGGGGAGCCTCAGTGACAAATAGCGGCGTGGCTCAGTGGAAAGAGCACGGGCTTTGGAGTCAGAGGTCATGGGTTCGAATCCCAGCTCCGCCACATGTCTGCTGTGTGACCTTGGGCAAGTCACTTAACTTCTCTGAGCCTCAGTTCCCTCATCTGTAAAATGGGGATTAAGACTGTGAGCCCCACGTGGGACAACCTGATCACTTTGTATCCCCCCAAGCGCTTAGAACAGTGCTTTGCACATAGTAAGCGCTTAACAAATGCTAACATTATTATTATTATAAATAGTAGAAGTCAAACCACACCTCTAATATCACCAAGGTTAATGTGAAATGTTTTTACTTAGTTTTACGAATGTGCAAGGGAGTGACACATACATACGCTTACTCGCTCCACCACCCAAGGGTCCAATACCAGAGTGGGGTCAAAGGAGCCCCTTCTGCCAATGTTTCTTCTTGCTGCTTTCACCCGTATATATGTTTGTACATATTTATTACTCTATTGATCTTACATGTACATATCTATTCTATTTATTTTGTTAGTATGTTTGGTTTTGTTCTCTGTCTCCCCCTTCTAGACTGTGAGCCCACTGTTGGGTAGGGACCGTCTCTATGTGTTGCCGACTTGTACTTCCCAAGCGCTCAGTCCAGTGCTCTGCACACAGTAAGCGCTCAATAAATACGATTGATTGATTGATTTCAAGTGCCGCTCTCCACGTGCTTGCTTCTCTGCCAGCCTCCGTGCGGCCTCCTGGTGACCCCGTGATTCGAAACGACCACCTTTTACCTGCCCTAGGCATGGCAGATGGGTCTCTACGTAGCCGTCATTGATTGATCCTGGTCCATTACTGGGTTGAGCAGAGAGAAGAAGCCCTTCCTCCCTCCATGCTCCACCACCCCGCATGCCCACAATCACCTGCCTGGAGTAAAGCCCATCAGGGCCTTTGCCAGTCTCTTCCTTGTCATTCATTCATTAGACTGTGAGCCCACTGTTGGGTAGGGACTGTCTCTATATGTTGCCAATTTGTACTCCCCAAGCGCTTAGTACAGTGCTCTGCACATAGTAAGCGCTCAATAAATACGATAAATAAATTCATTCAATCGTATTTATTGTGTCGTTCGCGAGATCACAGTCATTAATAATTCAGCTTATTGTGGGCTCACCGCAAGTCTATCTACCCCCGCACTTAGAACAGTGTTTGGCACACAGTAAACTCGTGGCTCAGTGGAAAAGAGCCCGGGCTTTGGAGTCAGAGGTCATGGGTTCGAATCCCAGCTCCGCCACATGTCTGCTGTGTGACCTTGGGCAAGTCACTTATCTTCTCTGAGCCCCAGTTACCTCATCTGTAAAATGGGGATTAACACTGTGAGCCCCACGTGGGACAACCTGATCACCTTGTATCCCCCCCAGCGCTTAGAACCGTGCTCTGCACATAGTAAGCGCTTAACAAATGCCATCATTATTATTATTACAGATGCCATTAAAAAAAAAAGTGGCAGAGCTGGGATTAGAACTCACATCCACTGACCCTCAGACCCGTGTTCTTTCCTTTAGGCCACACTGCTTCCCTTCCCTTGAGAATCCGGGCCAGTTGAGGTATTGTTGGCTTGGGCTTCCATTTTCTAGAGAACTGGCAGCCTGTCAGACAGCCTGGAGAAGTAACGTGACTTAGTAGAAAGAGCATGGGCTTGGAACTCAGAGGTCATGGGTTCTAATCCCACCTCTGCCACTTGTCAGCTGTGTGACTTTGGGCAAGTCACTTCACTTCTCTGGGCCTCAGTTCCCTCATCTGTAAAATGGGGATGAAAACTGTGAGCCCCACATGGGACAACCTGATTGCCTTGTATCTACCTCAGTGCTTAGAACAGTGCTTGGCACATAGTAAGCATTTAACAACTACCATCATCATCACTGGTACTCAGCGCTGGACAAATAAATATGATTGATTGACCATTTTAGCAGGGCTCTGACCCTTAGGTCAGGCTAATGCCAAACCGGGACTCACAAAACAGGTCTGAGAGCTATAGCAGGACATCAAGTCCCCTCAAAATGATCATATTTTGCACAAGTGGAAATGCACAAGTAATCTCTTTGGAGTTTCCTCCACCTTTGACACTGTCCCCATTCCTTCTTGGGTGTGTGTGTGGGGGGGCAGGGTGCTTAGATTCAAGAAAATGACTTTTTTATGCTATTTGTTGCTAATTTGGGGGTTTTAAAATGGTATTTTGTTAAGCTCTTACTGTGTGCCAGGCACCGTACAAAGTACTAGAGTAGATACAAGCTAATCCGTTCCATAACAATACATGTCCCACATAAGGATCACAATTCATTCATTCAATCATATTTATTGAGCACTTACTGTGATCAGAGTACTGTACTAAGCAGTTATACAATCTTAATCCCCTTTTACAAATGAGGTAACTGAGTCACAGAGACGTTGTGACACTTGCCCAAGGTTCCACAGCAAACAAGTGGGAGAACCAGGATTAGAACCCAGAAGCACTTACTATGTGTCAGGCACTGTACTAAGCACTGGGGTTAATGCAAGCTAATCAGGTTGAACCTATGTCCCACAGTAGGGTTCTCAATCCTAATCCCCATTTCACAGATTAGGTAACTGAGGCACTGTGAAGCTAAGTGACTTGCCCAAGGTCACACAGCAAACAAGTGGATGGAGAACAGGCCTAAGAGTCAGAAAGAACTTCTAACCCCTATTCTGTCACTTTACGGTGTGACCTTGGGCAAATCACTTAACTTCTCAGTGCCTCAGTTACCTCATCTGGAAAATGGGGATGAAGACTGTGAGCCCATCACCTCATTTGTAAATGGGGATTAAGATTTGAGCTCCCTGTAGGACTTGGACTGTGTCCAACCTAATTTACTTGTTTCTATCCCAGCCCTTAATGTACAGTGCCTGGCATATAGCAAGCGCTTAACAAGTACCATTAAAAACAAAACAAAACAGTGACAGGTCTAGGATTAGAACCCAGGCCCTTCTGACTCTCAGGACCCTGACTAAGCCCTCAATTCCTCTTCTCCCACTCCCTTCAGCGTCACTCTCGCAGAAGCAGCGTGGCTTAGTGGAAAGAGCCCGGGCTTTGGAGTCAGAGATCATGGGTTTGAATCCCGGCTCTGCCAATTAGCTGTGTAACTTTGGGCAAGTCACTTAACTTCTCAGTGCCTCAGTTACCTCATCTGGAAAATGGGGATGAAGACTGTGAGCCCCCCGTGGGACTACCTGATCACCTTGTAACCTCCCCGGTGCTTAGAACAGTGCTTGGCACATAGTAAGTGCTTAATAAATGCCATCATTATTATTATTTATTTGGATTTCCTCCCTTCATTTACCCTTCCCCTCAGCCCCCCAGCACTCATGACCCTATCCATAATTTGTTTATTTAGATTAATGTCTCTCTCCCCCTCTAGACTGGAGGCTTGTTGTGGGGAGGCAACGTGTCTACCAACTATTACATTGTATTGTACCCTCCCAAGCGCTTAGTACAGTGCTCGGCACACAGAAAGCCCTCAATAAATTCGACTTTTGATTGACTGATTTGCCTCCTGCCACTTCAGGGGACAGTCTGTGGAGAATTGTACTTCCCAAGCGCCTAGTACAGTGTTCTGCACACAGTAAGCGCCTGTCATTTACCAGAGTGTGAGCCCATTGTTGGGTAGGGACCGTCTCTGTTGCTGACTTGTACTTCCCAAGCGCTTAGTACAGTGCTCTGCACACAGTAAGCGCTCAATAAATACAACTGAATGAATGAATGAATAAATACTATTGAATGGATGAATGAATGATCCAGTCTGCTGCCTACCTGGCTCCCTCTGCTGGCCAAAAAGTGTCCCTGCAAGCTTTTCCAGTTTCCGAGCTGGAGGCCTGGATAGTTTTCCAGTTCAGTCACCCAGTGGTATTTATTGGACTCCTACTGTGTGCAGAGCACTGAATTAAGCGCTTTGGGAGTGTACAATGCACCAGAGTTCGTAGATACATTCGCTTCTCACAATGAGCTTACAGTCTCCAGGCAGGATTTGTTCCCTATAGGCCGGTTCCATACAGAAACTCAGTGAGGCCTGACTGATCCATTTCAGCTCCCCGTGTTAATAATAATAATCATTTTGGTATTTGTTAAGCGCTTACTATGTGCCAAGCACTGTTCTAAGCGCTGGGGGAAATACCAGGTAATCAGGTTGTCCCGCATGGGGCTCACAGTCTTAATCCCCATTTTCCTGTATATATGTATATATGTTTGTACATATTTATTACTCTATTTATTTATTTTACCTGTACGTATCCATTCTATTTATTTTATTTTGTTAATATGTTTGGTTTTGTTCTCTGTCTACCCCTTCTAGACTGTGAGCCCACTGTTGGGTAGGGACTGTCTCTATATGTTGCCAACTTGCACTTCCCAAGCGCTTAGTACAGTGCTCTGCACACAGTAAGCGCTCAATAAATACGATTGATGATGATGATGATGATTTTCCAGATGAGGTAACTGAGGCCCGGAGATGTGAAGTGACTTGCCCAAAGTCACACAGCTGACAACTGGCAGAGCCGGAATTTGAACCCATGACCTCTGACTTCAAAGCCCGTGCTCTTTCCACTGAGCCACGCCTCTTCTCTAATAATAATAATGGCATTTATTAAGCGCTGACTATGTGCAAAGCACTGTTCTAAGCGCTGGGGTGGTTACAAGGTGATCAGGTTGTCCCAAGGGGGCTCACAGTCTTAATCCCCAGTTTTACAGATGAGGTAACTGAGGCCCAGAGAAGTTAAGTGACTTGCCCAAAGTCACACAGCTGACAAGTGGCGGAGTCGTAATTTGAACCCCTGACCTCTGACTCTCAAGCCTGTGCTCTTTCCATTGAGCCACGTAGCTCTCCCATGTGGTTCCATATAGAAACTCAGTGAGGCCTGACTGATCCATTTCAGCTCCCTGTGTTAATAATAATAATAATAATTTTGGTATTTGTTAAGCGCTTACTATGTGCCAAGCACTGTTCTAAGCGGTGGGGGAAATACCAGGTAATCAGGTTGTCCCGCATGGGGCTCACACTCTTAATCCCCATTTTCCAGATGAGGTAACTGAGGCACAGAGAAGTTAAGTGACTTGCCCAAAGTCACACAGCTGATGTGGCGGAGCCGGGATTAGAACCCGTGACATCTGACTCCCAAGCCCGGGCTCTGTCCATGGAGCCACGTGCAGACCAACTGGATAATTACTATGTCCTCCACATAATACTTGAGTTTTTATCCAGGGCATTTATTTCCAAATGTATATTTATTTATAAATTAATATTTATTTATTTGGGAATATTTATATGGGAATTCTTGTATACGTATCCCATATATGTATATATAAATAATAATAATAATAATGGTGTTTGTCCCCCCCCTTCTCCTCCTCCTCCCCCTTCCCACCCTCCCGCCTTACCTCCTTCCCCTCCCCACAGCACCTCTATATATGTTTGTACGTATTTATTACTCTATTTATTTATTTTATTCGTACATATTTATTCTATTTATTTTATTTGGTTAATATGTTTTGTTTTGTTCTCTGTCTCCCCTTTCTAGACTGTGAGCCCACTGATGGGTAGGGACCGTCTCTATATGTTGCCAACTTGTACTTCCCAAGCGCTTAGTCCAGTGCTCTGCACACAGTAAGTGCTCAATAAATACGATTGAATGAATGAATGAATGAATAAGTGCTTACGATGCCAAGCACTGTTCTAAGTCCTGGGGTAGATATAAGGTAATCAGGTTATCCCACGTGGGTTCACAGTCTTCATCCCCATTTTGCAGATGAGGGAACTGAGGCACAGAGAAGTTAAGTGACTTGCCCAAGTCACACAGCTGATAAGTGGTAGTGCTGGAATTAGAACCCAGGACCTCTGATTCCCAAGCCCGTGCTCTTTCCACTAAGCCACGCTGCTTCTCTGTGATTAATTTATATTAATGTCCATCTCCCCCTTTAGACTGTGAGCTGGCTGTGGACAGGGAATGTGGCTGATGTTATATTGTACTCTCCCAAGTGCTTAGTACAGTGCTTTGCACATAATAAGCGCTCAATAAATACAATTTTTATTATTAAAATAGCACGGCTCAGTGGAAAGAGCATGGGCTTTGGAGTCAGAGGTCATGGGTTCAAATCTCAGCTCTGCCAATTGTCAGCTGTGTGACTTTGGGCAAGTCACTTCACTTCTCTGGACCTCAGTTCCCTCATCTGTAAAATGGGGATTAAGGCTGTAAGCCCCCCGTGGGACAACCTGATCACCTTGTATCCTCCCCAGCACTTAGAACAGTGCTTTGCACATAGTAAGTACTTAATAAATGCCATCATCATCAAAAACAAATAATAATAGTAATAATAAAGCTCTCTCACATCACTGATCTGATTTTTGCCCTCCCTGCAATCCATCTGAGGTAGGTAAGAAGGCAGATGTCACTATACCCATTTTGCAGAAGAGGATACTGAAGTACAGAGAGGTGATGTGCCGGCTTGAGGTCACGCAGGCTGCGCTCGAACTCAGACCCCGGCCCTGCGGTTTCCAGTCCGGCACCCTTGTCCTCCGTCCTGCTGCCTCCCCTGCCATACCTCAGTTCTTCTCTGTTCTGTCAGCTACAGCCTAATGTTCTGGGATCCCCGGGAGCTAAGTTGCTTGAGAGGACTGCAGTTGTCTCCGTTATTCGTTAATAATAATAATAATAATAATACTAATGGCATTTATTAAGCGCTTACTATGTGCAAAGCACTGTTCTAAGCGCTGGGGAGCTTACAAGGTGATCAGCTTGTCCCACAGGGGTTCACAGTCTTCATCCCCATTTTACAGATGAGGTAACTGAGGCCCAGAGAAGTGAAGTGACTCGCCCAAAGTCACACAGCTGACAAGTGGCAGAGCTGGGATTTGAACCCATGACCTCCGACTCCAAAGCCCGGGCTCTTTCCACTGAGCCACGCTGCTTCTTGAAGTGACTTGCCCAAGGCCACACAGCTGACGAGCGGTGGAACCGGGATTTGAACCCATGACCTCTGACTCCAAAGTCCGGGCTCTTTCCACTGAGCCACGCTGCTTATTCATTCATTCAATTGTATTTATTGAGCGCTTACTGTGTGCAGAGCACTGTACTAAGCGCTTGGGAAGTAGAAGTTGGCAACATCTAGAGACGGTCCCTACCCAACAGCGGGCTCACAGTCTACAAGGGGGAGACAGACAACAAAACAAAACATATTAACAAAATAAATAGAATAAATATGTACAAATAAAATAAATGAATAGAGTAGTAAATACGTACAAACATATATACATATATACAGGTGCTGTGGGGAGGGGAAGGAGGTAAGGCGGATGGGGAGGGGGAGGAGGGAGCATGGTTAGGACCTCTAGACTGGAAGCTCGTTGTGGGCAGGGTACATATCTATCAACTCTGTTGTATTGTACTCTCCCTAGCACCTAGTACAGTGTTCTGCACACAGTAAGCGCTCAATAAATACAATTGAATGATAGATTGACTGGCCGCCTGTGGGCCAAGAATCCAGATGCCTTGTGAGACCAACCCTAGTCATTCATTCATTTGGCGGTGTTAAATGAGCCATGAATTGTGTGTGGGGACTGTACTGAGTGCTTGGGGCAGACACTAGAAGAAAAAGATTCATTCACAGCCCTCAGGGCCTTCACAGAGTGTCCTAATAATAATAATAATAATAATAATAATGGCATTTGTTAAGCGCTTACTATGTGCCGAGCACTGTTCTAATGGAAAGAGCCTGGGCCTGGGAAGTCAGTGGACCTGAGTTCTAATCCTGGCCCCACCACTTGCCTGCTGTGTGACCTTGAGTGAGTCACTTCACTTCTCTGTGCCTCAGTTACCTCATCTGTAAAATCCCCCTTTTCCTCAACTCCCCCTCCCTTCTGCGTCACCTCGATTCACTCCCTTTGCTCTTCCCCCTCCTCCCTGCCCCACAGCACTTATGTGTATATTTATAATTCTGTTTATGTATATTGATGCCTGTTTACTTGTTTTGATGTCTGCCTACCCACTTCTAGACGGAAGCCTGGTGTGGGAAGGGACTGTCTCTCTGTGTTGCTGAATTGTACCTTCCAAGCGCTTAGTATGGTGCTGTGCACACAGTAAGCACTCAATAAATTCGATTGAATGAGTGAATTAAAGTTGGATTCAATACCTGCTCTCCCTCTTATTTAGACTGGGAGTCCCTTGTGAAACTGGGACTGTGTCTGACCTGATTATCTTGTATCTACTCCAGCGTTTAGTTCAGTACCTGGGCAAATAATAAGCATTAAACAGAATTATTATTAGCTTGTTGTGGGCAGGGAATGTGCCAATTCTATTTCAGCGTACTCTCCCAAGTGCTCTGCATACAGTAAGCACCCAATCAATTCCATTGATTGACTGATTTGAGAAATTATTATTCCGAGTCTAATCAATCGTATTTATTGAGTGCTTACCGTATGCAGAGCACTGTACTAAGCGCTTGGGAAGTACAAGTTGGCAACATATAGGGACAGTCCCTACCCAACAGTGGGCTCACAGTCTAAAAGAAAGCACTTACGATGTGCAAAGCACTGGGGAGATTACAAGGAGCTCGCAGTCTTCATCCCCATTTTCCAGATGAGGTCACTGAGGCCCAGAGAAGTGAAATGACTTCCCCAAAGTCACACAGCTGACAAGTGGTGGAGCCGGGATTTGAACCCATGACCTCTCACTCCAAAGCCCGGGCTCTTTCCACTGAGCCACGCTTCTTCAGGGTGATGGATACCTAGACCACGTGGGTAGAAAAGTCGGCAGATAGAGGAGGGACTTCTGGAGATAAAAAAAAAACCCAACTAAACTTAAATGGGGTCCTTATTCTTGCACCCTTTATTCATCCACCCTCAGTCCCACAGCTCTTAATCAATCAATCAATCAATCAATCATATTTATTGAGCGCTTACTATGTGCAGAGCACTGTACTAAGCACTTGGGAAGTACAAATTGGCAACAATTAATGCACATACCCCTTAATGCACATACCCCTAATTTATTCATATTAATATCTGTCTTCACCTCTAGACTGTAAGTTCAAGATGGGCAGGGAACATATCTACCAACTCTGTCCTATTGTGCCCTCCCAAGCACTTAGTGCAATGCTCTGCACGCAGTACACATTCAATAAATATGATTGATCGATTGATTGCACATTTCAGCATAAGATTGCGATTTAGCTCCCCGCCCAAAATCTCATATTTGACCTTTAGCTGCAGGAAGCACCACTGACTGAACCGTCTCTGTCTCTCAGGCCGGCTGGCTCTGGGCACCGGGCCCCTGGCTGATCAGGGCGGAGCCAAAGTGGCTTCTCTCTGAATCTGGACCGTCCTCTTCCATCTCAGAGGCCTTCGGGTGTCTGCCTCCTCTTGTTTGTCTTGGAGCCAGTTGCTAGACTTTGGATTATTTAAAGAAAAGAAATTTTTTTTAAAAAAAAACCTTTGCTGGCTCTGGTTGGGAGCAGTCACAAGGTGGTATTTTGAAAACATGATCTAGTTGTCAAACAGAATTACGCTGCATTAGGGGAGCCGGATGTTTTATCTCCAGGGGACCCTAATTCCGACTAAGTTATCTGTCCAATTAAGGGATGCTCTTTTTTTCTTTTAAGAGAGTTTTCGATCAGAAGGAAATGACAGCGGGACTTAGCCCCTCTGCCTCTCTCTCTCTCTCTCCTTCTCCTCTGAATGTGGACCTCAGTCAGCTCTGTTCCCTGCAGACTCATCTGTCTGAAGAATGTTTCCTGGGGATTTTAGAGTGCTGCCTTTTTCCGTGGGTAGGGCCTTGTTTCTTTTCTGTTTTGCAACCATTTTATTCATCAGGCTGCCACATTAGAGAGGCACCCAGCTGCTATAAACCCACCTCTTTTGGCTGCCTCCTCCTTTGCTCTCTCCCTTCTCTTTTCTCCCTCCCTTGCCACATTCCCTCCTCCCCCCTCCCCCTCATTTCCCCTCTCAGATTTGAAGATAGCTCCTGAGGCTGGGACAACCTCAGGCTGCCATTGGCTACTTCAAGGACAGAAGGAAAATCAGTAAAATTTCCTGCAGAATTCTCCCTTCCTCACAGCAGGAATTGGCACTGGATTCCCAGCCTCCTGATTCAGCGGTTTCTCTTAGAGAGCAGGAGGGGCCGCCCTTTTTAAACCAGATACGTCGATAAAATCGAGCTCTGTTTCCCACAAAGCTATCATCTGGTGGCATCGGGGTACATGACTCTTGTTCATTACGCTATTGAGAGCCCTTAATGGGGCCACAATTCTTAGTGCGATTTTATTGAAAGCCTCTAAAAGCAGAAGGTCCGGTTCTCACAGATGTGACCCATGCTATTTGTGTCAGGGGGCCACGATCCCAATAAACCATCAGAAGTGTACAAGAATGATAACTCGAAGAAATTAAGCGTCTGTGCCGGGGATGCTCTTTCAAGTCCTTAACAGGAAGATTGAGCTTTCTGCAGTGATTTTTGCACACGCTCATGGATTCGTTAGCAATTCTCATGGCAACTTTATTGCACATTCTGCCGGTTCAATTGGCAGGAACTGTGGGAAGGAGAAGAGATTCCGAGAGGAAGCAGCGTGGCCTAGTGGATAGAGCCCTAGGGAGTCAGAAGGATCTGGGTTCTAATCCCAGCTTCGCCTCTTGTCTGCTGTGTGACTTTGGGCAAGTCACTTCACTTTTTGCGCCTCAGTTACCTCACCTGTAAAATGGGGATTAAGACTGTGAACCCCATATGGGACATGCACTGTGTCCAACCTAATTAGATTGTAGACCGCAAGCTCCCTCTAGACTGTAAGCTTACTGTGGGCAGGGAATGAGTCTATTGTTATATCGTACTCTCCCAAGTGCTTATAAAGTGCTCTGCATATAGTAAGTGCTCAATAAATATGACTGACTGATTATCTACTCCAGGGCTTAGTACGGTGCTTGGCACATAGTAAGCGCTTAGCAGATATCATAAAAAAAGGTGGGGGTGGAGCCGATTTCCGAAGGAAAGACGTTGGAAGGAGCGGCGGCCAGATCTTCCCGCTCACTCTTTGTTACGCCCAGATAGCGTATGGCCGGGCCTGGTGGTCAGTGACTAATCATATATCTAATTGCTTCAAGAGGGCCAGTTTGAGACCCATGATCCCGGCCTGAACTCTGATCTCCTTTTGCTGCTAGATGGCTCATTCCTCAAACTCAGCTTTTAGGAATTGGCAGGAAAAGAAGTTGCAAACTCACATTTTTTTTTTTAAATGGTATTTGTTAAACCCTTACTATGTGCCAGCAGTAAGCACTGGGGTAGATATAAAGAGAAGCAGCATGGCGTAGTGGATAGAGCACCACCCTGGTTCTAATTCCGGCTCTGCCACTTTGCTGTGTGACCTTGGGCAAGTCACTTCGCTTCTCTGTGCCTCTGTTACTTCATCTGTAAAATAGGGATAAAGACTATGAGCCCCACATGGGACGGGCTGTGTCCAACCTGATTTCCTTGTATCCAACCCAGCACTTAGTACAGTGCCTGAAGCATGGTAAGCTCTTAACAAATATAATAATAATCAAGTTGGCGCATCCCACATGGGGCTCACAGTCTTAATCCCTATTTTACAGATGAGATAATTGGGGTACTGAGAAGTTAAGTGACTTGTCCAAGGTCAGACAGCAGACAAGTGGCAGAGCAGGGATTAGAGCCCAGGTTCTGCTAACTCAGTCCCGTGCTCTATCTACTAGCTGACACTGCTTCTCTGAGACACACTGCCCTTCTTGGGACCATTCCTGGAATTCACAGCTTGTTAATAATAATGATTGTGGTTAAGCACTGACTATATGCCAGGCACTGCGTTCAGCCCTGGGGTAGATACGCTGCCATCAGATCAGTAGGTCTGTCTGTAGCTCAAGTGCTCAGACACTGAAGGCCCTGAATACCCAGTTCCTCCTGAGTGATCTTGGTAAGCAGAGGAATTTCCCTGAATTATCTGGCTGACTGGTTGTGGAGGCCAGAAAGCACCATTTAGACACACAGCACATTTCAATCCATTTTCACTAGGCCACAAAAAGCAGCGTGGCCAAGTGGAAAGAGCAAGCACTGATCTGGGAGCCAGAGGACTTGGGTTCTAATCCCGGCTCTGCCACTGGTCTGCTGGGCGACCTTGGGTAAGTCACATAACTGCTCTGTGCCTCTATTTCCCTCATCTGCAAAATGGGGATTCAAAACCTGTTCTCTCTCCTACTTAGCCTGTGAGCTCCATGTAGGACCTGATTATCTTGTATCTACCACACCCTTAGTATAGCGCTTAACAAATGTAGTAAGTGCTTAACAAATATTATCATTATTATTAGCAGTAGTATTAACGGAATTCTGGAAGTGACTGGGTTGTAGTAAAACTGTCAAATGACCTTAGTCCAAATGATAATAGCATCTGTCTTGATGTTATATAGAATGTACGCTCCCATGGGCAGAGATCGTGCCTACCAGCTCTATTGGACTCCCCCAGGAGCTTAGACCAGTGCTCAGTACACAGTAAGCACTAAATAAGCTCCATTGATTGATTAAAAGGGACTTTGACCTGTTAAATAGAGTCAATTTTAACGGAGACAGCCAGTAAGTGAGGGACCATGATGCCCGGGGGCCCCTGCTGACCAGTGGGAAAATCCCAAGAAACCAGCAGTGGTTTGGTAGCCTCCAAGAGTGAAAAGCCACAGGAGCCTTTCAAACTGTTCTCTAAAGATATACTGAAGCTCCCACTTATGGTCTTGTCCAGGCAAACAGAAAAGGTTGAGAAGTGAATCAACTCTGAAAAAATAGGGGCTCTGTGGGTGAAACGTGCAGCCAAAACCTGGAGTGGAAAGTGTACCACTCAAATCAAAAGAATAAATTGGGATGAAAAGGGAAATAATTGGGGCTTTCAGCCTTGTGAGAGTAAAGAGGACTAGGTATGATGCAGAGGTGGGTTATGTTCCATCTCAATAGAAATCTTCCTCTCCCCATTAATGGACTGTCAGCTATTTATAATAGTAATAATGATGGCATTTATTAAGCGCTTACTATGTGCAAAGCACTGTTCTAAGCGCTGGGGAGGTTACGAGGTGATCAGGTTGTCCCACAGGGAGCTCACAGTCTTAATCCCCACTTTACAGATGAGGTAACTGAGACATAGAGAAGTTAAGTGACTTGCCCAAAGTCACACAGCTGACAACTGGTGGAGCCGGGATGTGAATCCATGAACTCTGACTCCAAAGCCTGGGCTCTTTCCGCCGAGCCACTATTTCTCTTTCCATGATTGAATAGTCAGTGGGGGAGGGTAGTGCTCTATTCAAGTCTGCTTTATATGCATTTTCGAGCGGAAGTAGTTTGTCTCCAACTTAAACAGTGGTCTATAGTCTTTCTGGTACCTTAAGTCGATGTACCGGTCATAACAGATCAGGAGAGTCCCAGAGAAAATGTCTGTATGCCCGGTTTGGGAGGGGAAGGCTAGAGCCAGCAGCAATGAATCAATCCCTCGAAAAGTGGTACTTATTAAGCATTTACTGTGGGCAGAGCACTGTACTAAGTGCCTTGGGAGAGAACAATACAACAGAGTTGGTAGATGCGCTTCCTGGACATAAGGAGCTTACAGTCCTCCCACAGTCTGAAGGCCGGGAAGGTGGCAGGCCTAGTCTCAAGCCATGCAGAGCTGCTGGAGGGCAGAATGTCTGGTCACTTTCATGGCCGTGGGCTCCTCCCCGGCTAAAGCACCGGGTTCTCTTTCTGGGGTTCATCGATTCTAAACCCTGGCCCCAAGGGAGATCAACTTCACTACTTCCCCCAGTTTGGCCTGGTGGAAAGAGCATGGGCCTGGGAGCTAAAGGATGTGGGTTCTAATCCCGGCTCTGCCACATGTCTGCTGTGTGACCCTGGGCAAGTCACTTCACTTTTCTGGGCCTCAGTTACCTCATCTGTCAAATGGGGATCAAGACTGTGAGCCCCATGTGGGACAGGGACTGTGTCCAACCTGATTACCTTGCATGTACCCCAGTGCTTGGCACATAGCAAGTGCTTAACGAATACCGCAACTATTATTATTATTTTAATGTCTGTCTCTCCCAGTAGACTGTAAGGCCCTTGTGGGCAGGGATTACATCTGCTAACTCTGTTGCATTGTACAGTACTCTAAACACAGTAAGGGTTCAGTGAATATTACTGCCTGGTTGATCGATGAATGACTATGCAAGAGCAGCTACACAACCCAGGGATCATTGGGGCCCCTAAGGGATCTGAGTAAGGGAGCAGAATCAACCGATCAAATTTATGGAGCACTTACTCTGTGCAGAGTACTGCATCAACCAATCAGTCAATTATATTTATTGAGCACTTACTGTGTGCACTGTAGTAAGCACTTGGGACAGTACAACATAATAGAGTTGTTAGAAATGTTCCCTGCCCACAGTGAGCTTACAGACAACAATATAAGTAAAATTATGGATATGTACATAAGTGTTGTGGGGCTGAGGAAGGGGTGAATAAAGGGTACAAGTCCAAGTGCAAAGGTGTCATAGAAGGAGTGGTAGAAGAGGAAATGAGGGTTAGTCAAGGAAGGCCTCTTGGAGATGTGCTTTTAATAAGGTGTTGAAAGTGGAGAGAATGATTTTCAGATATGAATAGGGAGGGTGTTCCAGGCCAGAGGCAGGATGTGGGCAAGAGGTCGGCAGCAAGATAGATGAGATCAAGGTATAGTGGGTAGCAAAGTATGTGGGCTGGGCTGTAGTAGGAAATCAAGGAGGTAAGGTAGGAGAGAGCAAGGTGATTGAGGAGTGGGCAAAGTGATTGAGTGCTTTAAAGCCGATGGTAAGGAGTCTCTGTTTGATGCAGAGGTGGATGGGCAACTATTGGAGGTTCTGGAGGAGTGGGGAGAAGTGGACTGACTGGTTTTGTAGAAAAACAATCTGGGCAGCAGAATGCAGTGTGGACTGGGGTGGGGAGAGACAGAAGGCAAGTAGATCAGCAAGGAGGCTGATGCAGTTATTAAGGCAGGACAGTATAAATTCTTGGATCAGCATGTTAGCAGTTTGGATGGAGAGGAAAAGGCTGTGAAGTTTGAACTGACAGGATTTGGTGACATACTGAATATGGGGGTAGAATGAGAGAGATGAGTCAAGGGCTAACTCTAAGTTCATGGTTTTGTGAGACAGGGAGGATGGTGGTGCTGACTACAGTGATGGGAAAATCAGGGGGAGGTGAGGGTTTGATGAGGAATCCTCTCTTGAACATGTTCAGTCCGAGGTGTCGGCGGGACATCCAAGTAGAGATGTCTTGAAAGCAGGAGGAAACATGAGACTGCAGAGAGGGAGAGAGATCAAGGGTGGAGATGCAGAGTTGGGAATCATCTGCATAGATGTGGTAGTTGAAGCCATGGGAGTGAATGAGTTATCCAAGTGAATGAGTTCTCCAAAGGAGTGGGTGTAGATGGAGAATAGAAGGGGACCCACCACTGAACCTTGAGGATCTCCCAAAGTTAGTGGTTGGGAGGCAGGGGAATCTCAAAAGAGACTGAGCAGCCAGACAGATAGGAGAAGAACCAGGAGAGGACAGTGTCGATGAAGCTTAGGTGGGACAATGTTTCCAGGAGTTAGGGTCGACAGTGTCTAAGGCAGCTGAGAGGTCAAGGAGAATTAGGGTGAAGTACAGGCCGTTGGATTTGGCAAGAAGCAGATCATTGGAGACCTTTGAGGCATTTTCTGTGGAGCAAAAGGGGTGGAAACCAGATTGGAGAAGGTCATGGAGAGAATTGGAGGAGAGGAAGTGGAGACAACAGGAACAGACAACTTGCTCAAGGAGTTTGGCGAGGAATGGTAGTGGTAGGAGAGAGATAGGTAACTGGAGGGAGCCATGGGGTCAAAGGAGGGTTTTGTTAGGCTAGGAGAGACAAGAGCATGCTTAAAGCCATGGGAGAAAAGCCATTAGAGAGTGAGCAGTGGAAAATGCTACCCCCAAAATAGCAGCATGGCCTAGTAGAAAAAGCAAATGGTCTAGGAGCCAGAGTACCTGGGTTCTAATCCCGGCTCCCCCACTTTCTTTCTGAGTAACTTTGGGCAAGGTCACTTAACTTCTCTGTGCCTCAGTTACCTCATCTGTAAAATGGGGATTAAGACTGTGAACCCTATGTGGATCATGGACCGTATCCAACCAGATTACCTTGTATCTACCCCAGCACTTAGTACAGTGCCTGGCACAATAGTAAATGCTTAACAAAAACCATTAAAAATTTTAAAAAGGTGTTTGTGCTGGACTTCCAGACTTGATCATCTCAGGTCTCTGATAGCACCTTGGAGTTTTCAGTGAGGGCCTAAAAGAGCCAAAATGGTGGTTTTCAGACCAATGAGTTATTTGAAGCTTGTCCCCTCCCAGCCCTCATCCTCCACTAAATTCTTTGTCCTTTTTCACTCCTGTGCTCAAAATGAAAAGTAGTCACTTCTGCTCTCATAATTAGCTCGTTGTGGGCAGGGAACATGTTGTGTTGACTCTTCCACTCGGTATAGTAGTATGCTGCCAGTACCCTGTCTAGTACACTGCTCTGCACACAGTAAGCATTCAGTACATTCCATTGCCTGATTAATCGATAATCAAAGAAAAGGACAGTTTGACCTCGATGATATTAGAAGCTTCAATACTGAGTGGCTTTAATGTAGTGGGCAATTATGGATGATATCAACGTGATACATAATAATTTTATGAGAGGTTCTAAGGTCTTGGCTTCTCCTTTTGGAGGTGATGAACTCACCCTCATCCAATGAAGTTAAATTCCAAATCCTAAGTATAGTTAAGAGCATTCCTGAAATATATATAAATCATTATTTTGGGATTGTCCAACCAGTGTCCACTCTAAATTAGTATATGTTTACTTGTCTCTGTTTATGTGTCCGGAGGAAAGTAATTCTGGAAGCAGTACTCAGCTGAGCAATGAGGCTATGAAAATGATGGCTTCTGAAGTTAGAAAAAAAAGGAAAAAAAAATCAAGGGCTCATATCCTCATTAACCAAGGAGAGAGTTCCTGCAGATTGCCAAGTGAATCTTCAAAATGTTAACTGACAATCCCGCAACTCCGAAATATACTTTTCCCCTTCACTCTTGTAAGTGAACTTGAGTTTTAATGATTTAAGGTAATACTTCACTGGGCTGTTTTGAAAGAGGACTGATCTCTTAATCAAGTGAGCTCCAAATGCAGGTCTCTGCTGTTGCATCTTCACAAATCTGTGCTGGGAAAGCCGGGACAGCTTCAGGGATTTTGAGAAATGCAGCATCCGTGGATTAGCGATGAGAAGAGGCAAGTCCCGAATGTACTGGTGTGTTTGAGTCCTCGGCTCATTCCTTGTACTCTGAAGGTCGGAACATTTTGAAGGATGAAATCGTGGGTGGCAGTCATTTCAACAGCCGGGAAGACACAGAAACCCATCCATCGTCTGACAGTACAACTATGAGGCCTTTTAATTTCGCTTTTACTAAAGTAATCCCCCGCTTTCAAATTGGGGGATTTCAACCTCTGAAGGGAAGAGGTTTTAACTGAGTTCCCTTATGTGGCCCCAAAGGAACAATTCACTCTTCCTCTCTTTTCACTTTTCTTTGGGTCTTACTGCCTTGCACTTCAGATTTCACCTCCTGCTCTTCACCCCTGTCTGCTTCTGGGTGTGTATTTCTCTCTCTGTGGCACAGGGCTTAGGAGAGAGATTTTTCTTTCCTCCTGAATCCTTCATTAGACAGTCAGTCAGTCAGTCAGTCAGTCAGTAAATCGTATCTACTGAGTGCTTATTGCGTGTAGAGCACTGTATTACATGCTTGGGAGAGTACAATGTAACAATGTAACACATACATTCCCTAAACACAGCAAGCTTACAGTCTAGAGGGGGAGACAGACATTAATATAAATAAATAAATAAATTACAGTTAAGTACATAAGTGGTGTGGGGCTGGGTGGAGGGATAATAAAGGGAGCAAGTCAAGGTGGCACAGAAGGAGTGGGAGAAGAGGAAAGGAAGGCTTAGGGGAGGCCTCTTGGAGGAAATGTGCTTTGAAGGAGAGGAGAGTAGTTGTCTGGAGGATATGAAGAGTGAGGGCATTCCAGGCCTGAAGCAGGACGTGGTCAAGAGGTCGACGGTGAGATAGAAGGGATTGAGGCACAGTGAGAAGGCTGGAATCAGAGGAGTGAAGTATGCCGGCTGTGTTATAGTAGGAGAGTAGCAAGGTGCGGTAGGAGAGGGCAAGGTGATTGAATCCTTTGAAGCCTAAGTGTTCTGAAGCTCTTTCTTCACCATCAGAGATCCCACAGTCCAGTGACCGCTGTCCCCGGCTTAAAGACGGATTGCCTGACCCTTCTGCGACTCGCCTCTGATCGGCCCGGGAGTGGCTGATTGTCAGCAGGAAATAGTGTCTTCCCCATCAGTTTTACCAGGATTAACTGCCCTTAACAATATGCTGAGCTCCGTTCTGGGACATTCGGAAATAAAAGGCAATGCTCCCTGCCTTTGAAGAGCTCACAATATAATGGAGGAGATATTGCCCTCCAGTTCCAAATAGACCAAAGAAGTCAATCAATCAGTGGTAGTCACTGAGCGCTTACTGTGTGTACAGCACTGTACTGAGTGCTTGGGAGAGGACACTCTCACAAGGAACAATTTTGTTCACGCTCTGGGGTGCTGATGCAAACCCACATTACCGCACAAACAGTGCCTTGGTCTATCCTGCTGCAGAAGTGATGTGGCCTAGTGGATAGAACACAGGCCTGTGAGTCAGAAGAACTGGGATTCTTCTCATCTTGATAATACCACTGATTGATTGTCTTTATCAGGTACCTTGTAACAAGTCAACTCTTTCTGAACACCTCTTTCATGCTTTTGGACATCTCTCTACATCAAAGTCTTCCATGATTACTTTTGTAAATCAATTTGACTTCTTTAAAAGGGATGCAAGGCTTACTTGGTGGTGGAGAGACCTTAACTTCGAGTAAGCAAAGAGGCCTAATGGAACGAGCACCAGTCTGGGTGTCCTGGCTCTGTCATTTATCAGCTGTTGTGAACTTGGGCAAGTCACTTCACTTCTCTATGCCACAGTTTGCCTCATCCATAAAATGGGGATTAAATCCTGTTCCCTCCTACTTAGACTGTAAGCTCCAAGTGGGACAAGGACTGTGTCCAACCTGATTATCTTGACTCTGTCCCAGTGCTTACTACAGAGTTCGGCACATAGTAAATGGGAAAGGTGAAATTCAGACACGGTCCCTGGACCCTAAGGGGCACTGGGTCTGAGAATAAGAAGGCGAAGGGATTGGCAGCTAACAACTTCATCTATTTTGGCATCTTGTAATGATGTACTGGACAGAGAATAGCTATCCCTACATACAGATAACTTGATTATCTTCTAGGGGAAACCAGCAGAGATTAAATGATGAATGTACAACAGTTAAAAGAGCCACGTGCTCTGCAGATGTTCTCACACATCCTTCTCCAGAGATAAAATAGGGGTGGTAGTGGAGATGAAGGAATCAAATTTTGTCCCTGCCTATTTAACGTAGAGTGCTTTCCAAACTCTTAGATAGCTACTTTCAGCTTCTGCAATCAGAACTAGTCTAATGGCTATGTTGTTCTACAAGGAGCACTTTTTGACTGAAAGTTGACCTCACTCACCCTCTGATGCAGCACCTCAAGTTCTGGGTCATGGGCCATGTTAACAACAGACCACTTGCAAGAGCTTGGGCTTGGGAGTCAGAAGACATGAGTTCTAATTCTGGCTCTGCCACCTGTCTGCTGTGTGATCTTGGGAAAGTCACTTAACTTCCCTGTGCCTCAGTTACCTCATCTGTAAAATGGGGATAAAAACTGTGAGCCCCATACAGGACAAGGACTATGTCCAACCTGATTACCTTGTATCTACCCCAGTTCTTAGAACAGTGCTTGGCACAGTAACTGCTTAACGAAGACCATAATAATAATAATAATAATAATAGCAATTATTACTTTATGATTATTAACAAGGGACAAAGATTGAAAACACTTCACAGATTCAATCTAGTTCCAAGTGGAGCTAGTGATTTGTGATTCATGAACTATCATGATGAGTATCTTTGGTATTAGTGTGGCTCAGTGGAAAGAGCACAGGCTTGGGAGTCAGAGATCATGAGTTCTAATCACTGCTCCGCCACTTGTCAGCTGTGTGATTTTGAACAAGTCACTTAACTTCTCTGGGCCTTAGTTACTTCATATGTAAAATAGGGATTAAGACTGCAAGTTCCATGTGGGGCAACCTGATTACCTTGTATCCCCCACAGCACTTAGAACAGTGCTTGGCACATAGTAAGCATTTAACAAATACCATCATCATTATTAACAGTTGTGTATGAATTTCAGCCTGGTATTTATTGAGCACTTACTGTGTGCAGAGCACTGTATTAAGTGCTTTGGAGAGTACAGTATAACAGAATTGGTGGACATGTTCCCTGCCCACAGGGAGCTTAGAGTCTAGGAGGTATACTATTGAAAACCACAGGTTTGGTGATGTTGGGAGGATAGGTGGTTTTAGCATTGGATTGTCATCTCTTGCCTCCCTCTAATTACCTTGGACTCTACCTGACATCTACTTTCCTCCTTACTCTATTATTTAATGGTATTTGTTAAGTGCTTATTGTGTGCCAGGAGCTATACTAAGCACTGGGGTAAATGCAAGATAGTCGGGTTGGACACAGTCCCTGTCTCACAGGCAATCCCCATTTTACAGATGAGGTAACTGGAGCACAGAGAGGTTAAGTGACTTGCCCAGGGTTACACAGAAGACACATGGCCGAGGCGGGATAGGAGGGCTTCCCAGACTGAGCCCCCCCTTTTTTCCTTCCCTCCTCCTCTTCCCCTCCTCAATGTCCCCCCCTCCCTCTACCCTACCCCCTTCCACTCCCCACAGCACTTGTGTTTATTTGTACATATTTATTACTCTATTTATTTTATTAACGATGTGCATATAGCTATATTTCTATTTATTCTGATGGTATTGACACCTGCCTATTTGTTTTGTTTTGTTGTCTGTCTCCCCCTTCTAGACTGTGAGCCCGTTGTTGGGTAGGGACTGTCTCTGTATGTTGCCGATTTGTACTTCCTAAGCCTTTAGTATAGTGCTCCTCACACAGTAAGCGCTCAATAAATATGATTCAATGAATGAATGAATGAATGAATGAACCCAGGACCTCTGAATCTAAGGCCGGTGCTCTTTCCACTAGGCCAGGCTGCAGCGTGGTTTAGTGGAAAGAGCACGGGCTTGGGAGTTGATCCTTTGATCCCATGATCCAAATGGGGCAAATTGACTACCATAGCAAGAAAAGTTGAGATGGTATCCTTCGGAATGAGGGTTTTGCCACACCCTTAACCCACCCCTTATCCCACCCCTAATAGTCCATTCCTTCTAGCAGTTTTTCCCCACAAGGACAAAAATGTTGCCTCCCCCCCAGAACAAATATTTCCAAACTGCACTTAAGTGTTTGACACCAAACGGATTTCCCCCCTTCCAAATGAAGAAAGCCCATTTTGCAATTCTGGGGTTTTCTCTTTTTCTTTTTGGTTATTACCGTTGCTGATTATTTGCTATATTTGACTTTCTGTAATGTGCCTGCTCATCTGAATGTGAAATCATTCCTAAATCTTGGCTATAAGGCTTGTTTTGACCTTTATTCCAAAGACTACATATTGAACTAGTTCAGGGATTTTTCAGTTATGAGGTTTATACTTTTTACCCCGTGAAACTTTTACAAAAATCATTTTAGGCATTTTCAAGGTAACTGCAAAATTAGAGAGCTCACGATCAAACTATAATTTTACTGATTTTTGTATGCCTCCAACTATGGAGCTAGTTAATTTGAAGTTTGAGAATCACCAGGGACAAAATTTAAAGGACGAATGACATTTTGATGTTTAAAAATGTAAATCCTTTTAAGATAGACGGCCCACCTCTAATATGTGAAGCATTAGTGAGGTGAAGTTCAATTCTGAGGGGAAGTTGCAGGATACATGCTCAAACATCAGACAGACGGTTAGGGCTCTGTTTCCAGAGTATGCCCCGTCTGAATCACAAGGCATATGACTACCGCTTCATCCCAAAGTTTTACACAAGTCATCCTTTATTTATTATGCTAAGAAATGTTAGGCTTTGAAATGCTTTTATTTCAGCCAGTTTCTTCAGGTATCCCACAAAAGCAGAGATTTAGGACTTCCTTCAAAAGCACTTTCAATAGAAAAAAACACCACATTTCTTCAAACAGGGCACTGAGGCAGAGAATACGGAGTTTCCTGCACACGGAGTGAGAATTAAATGGTCAAAGGGTCTTTCTGGTTTTGAATTACTTTTGCGCCTTTTCATCTTAGAGCCTCAAAGATGCTTTACAAGTATGAACTCTGATTCTCACTCTAGCCTCTTCCATTCCATTTACTTCAGCTTACAGGAGGGTTAAATGGAGTTACCCACAAGTGACATTCCTACATCATACAGAGGTTCAGGGTGAGGCCGGGAAGGATCATCATCATTTTGAACTACGGGAGATTCTCCAATCAATCCAAACCAGTCTAAGGGAACCAATCAGAGGATGCGGCTCATGAGAGTATCTTAAATCAACCCTGGAGGACCACCCAGGGATGGCCAAAATCCCATCAAACGGCCTTTAGGCAACTTGCAGCACTATCGTGAACCCTCTAGGAGTACAAACCACTGCGTCCATGGCTTTATCGATTCTAACCTTTCCTGTTTTTAACAAGCTGCTTCTTCCTATAGACTTCCCCATCCACTATATATTTGTCTCAGAGCCTAAAAATTCAAAAGAAGCACCCAGAGGCTCCAACAGATGGGCATCTAGAAGCAAAGGTGTCTTTTCTGCTGCCAGTTTGAAGTTAAGAATATTGATTAAGGTCGTTACTCTCTCTGACACTCTGAACTATGGTTTTGATGGCATGAATGATGTTTTAGGAAAAGAGAAATTTCAAAGAAAAGGATCCAGAGCAATTCCAAATCTCCTTAGTCAACAAGTTATGAAAAGATCAAGGTTGTGACCTCAAGGTAAAATCTTCCCATACAAGTACCCAGGACTTGCACTGAGATCAGCGGAGGAATAAGGGATGGAAAACTTTCCTATGTTCCCAGAATAAAAATGTGTGAACTGTTTCCTAGACTGTAGATGGCTGGATCAATCAATCAATCAATCAATTGTATTTATTGAGCACTTTCCATGTTCAGAGCACTGTATTAAGCATTTGGGAGAGTACAATATAACAATATAACAGTCCAGTATGCTATATCTGGCAGTAACAATATGACAATGTATAACACATTACCTGCCCACGTGGTTTGAAGACAGTCTGAGTGTAATTTTACCTAAATGCTCACCATATCCCACAATATAAGAAACCTTCCAAAAGTACAGTGGTTGAAACAGCAGACACTGGGCTGCCAGATATGTGATTTTCTTTTGAGCTTTCTTGGCTAGACCAGTGAGTGGAGACCTGGAAGCTGTCCATCTCTATATAAACCCAAAAGGAACATCTAATTATATCATCTAGATCAAAACAACAAATGTCTCTGAAATTCTTGGAGACCTTAGAAATCAAAATTAGACCCACTAAAAAAGCCAAACTTTGTCAGAAAGCTATGTAGGATACTTGCAGAAGTAGCAGAAAGAAGTTGGCTAGGAGATGGTGTGTTCTGATGGAAAGAGTCCCTTGAACAGCAGTCAGGAGGCCTGGGTTTTGGTCCTGGTCTGCCACTTTTCTTTTTAATGATGTTTGTTAAGCACTTCCATGCCTGCTATGTGACCTGGGGGAAGCCACTTAACTTCTCCTTGCCTCAGTTTCCTCACTTGCAAAATGAGGAAACCTGTTCTGCCTTCCTCTTAGATTGTGAGTGAGCCTCATGTAGGCTAGGAAAGAACAATATAACAATATAGCAGTGTTGTGAGCCTCATCTAGGCCAGGCCTGCCTCTGATCTGATTATCTTATATCTATCCAATGCTTAGCCCAGCGCTTGGAACATGGTAAGTACTTAATGAATACTATCATTATTTTTAGGAGAAGTGGTAGTAATGATATTTATAGAGTACCGAATGACTGCAATGCATTTTTAAGTACTTGAAAAAGTATAACAGAAGCAAAGGGTATGGCTTCTCTCCACAGGTCTGGCTTCTCTCCATTAGATTTCCCCAAATCTAATGGGGAAAATAAAATGCAAAATATTTACAAATAGTGGGAGCAGTAGGAAGAAAACTGATCAGATAAGAATAGAATGAACATGCCCATGACACAACACCTGAAAAATCAGAATAAATGATTGAATTTGTACAGCTCTATAATTTAGGATGATGGGAATAAATCAGGGAGGGCTTCCTGGAGGAAGTGTTTTTTATGTGGGACTTCGAAGATGGATATAGCTAAGATCTGGCTGATTTGGCTGGGGGAACAGTGTGAGCAAAGTATAGATTGAGAGGACTAGAGTGCAAGGCTGGGGAGTAGCGGGTGATGCAAATGATATATGTAAAATAGAAAGAACTTGTGGAAAGCCTCGAAGAAAATGGTTAGAAGTTTCTGCTTGATGCAGCAGGATATAAGCAAGATTTGGAGGTTTCTGAAGAGTGGAGAGGCGTGTGCTAGGCTGTGTCTCAGGGAAACGATCCAGGTAGCATCAGTTTGAGATATGGACTGCAGAAGAATGGAGAAGGCCAGAGGAAGGGAAACCACTGGAGGTTAGGACAATGATCTGATGGTGATATGGGGAGTGTTTGAAGTAGGATGGTCACTATTCGGGTGGAGAGAAAGGGGCAATTCAATCAGTCAGTCAATGGTACTTACTGAGCTCTTACAGTGTACAGAACACTATACTAAGTGCTTGAGCGCTTAACAAATACCATCATTATTATTGAGAGAATACAATTCAACAGAGTTGGTAGATACATTCCCGGCCCAACAGGCCTATCAGGAGCTTATAGTCTAGAGGAGGAGGCAGGTATTAAAATGAATGACAGGCATGCACATAAATGCTCTAAGGTTGAGGGTGGGATGACTAGCAAGTGTTTAAAGTGTTCAGATCCAAGTACATAAGTGACACATAAGGGAGAGGGAGTAGGGGAAATGAGGGTTTAGTTGAAAGAGGGCCTCTTGGAGAAGATATGATTTTAATAAGCCTTTGAAGGTGGGCAGGGACTTTCAGGCCAGAGGGAGGACGTGGGCAAGGTGTCAGAAGCAAAATAAACAAGATCAAGATACAGTGAATAGGTCGACGTTGGAGGAATGAAGCATGTGGGCTGGGCCGTAATAAGAAATTAGCAAAGTAAGGTAATGTGGGAGAACTGACTACGTGCTTTAAAGCCTATGGTAAGGAGTTTCTGTTTGATGCAGAGGTGAACGGGTAACCATTGGAGGTTTTTGAGGTGTGGGGAGATGTGAACTTAATTTTTTTTAGAAAAATGATCTGGACAGCAGAGTGAAGTGTAGGCCAGACTAAGGAGGCAGGGAGGCAGGGAAGTTAGCAAGAAGGTAGAGACAATAATAATAATAATATATGGTATTTGTTAAGCGCTTACTATGTGCCAGGTGCTGCACTAAGTACTGGGGTAGATACATGCAAATCGGGTTGGACACAGTCCCTGTCCCACATGGGGCTCACAGGCTCATTCCCCATTTTACAGATAAGTTCACTGAGGCACACAGAAGCAAAGTGACTTGCCCAAGGTCACATAGCAGGCAAGTGGCAGAGTCGGGATTAGAACCCATGACCTTCTGACTCCCAAGCCCTTGATCTATCCGATAGGCCATGCTGCCTTGCAATAGTCAAGACAGGATAGGATAAGTGCTTGGATCAGCATGGCAGCAATTTGGATGGAGAGGAAAGGGTGGATTTTAGTAATGTTGTGAAGGTAGAACCAATAGGATTTGGTGACAGATTGAATATGTGGGTTGAATGAGAGAGAGGAGTTGAGGATAATGCCAAGGTTACGGGCTTGTGAGACAGGGAGGATAGTGGCAATCCAGGGAATATTTGGAGGAAGAATCAGCACGATGTAGTAATTGATTGCATGGAACGAAGCTACATTTTACCTTCTTTTGCTTCTCTTTCAGGAAGCAAGCAATCAATCGATCATATTTTTTAAGCACTGACTGTGTGCAGAGCACTGTGCTGAGTGCTTGGGAGAGTTCAACACATCAGAGTTGGAACAATTTAATCTTTAAATATTTTTATTTTAGTCACTTTATTTTATGCGGTCCCCAGTTATCCTGTATATGGACAAGCTGTGGAATTTCCCCATCAATTGGTAGAGGAACCAAAATTGGGTATTAGAGCTCTTTGGTTTGGGGATTTCACTCTTTGCAGTCTGGCACCTCATCTTGCAACTCAACAGGCAGAAACTGAATAAGCAGGGCCATCACTACATTTACTCGAGCCCCTCTGGTCGGGCCCCAGAGGATCTTACTGAATGACTGTTCCCTAATTAGATATCACTCCCCTCACGGAAACCGTGCCTAAGTTGGAATAAAGACTAATCGCCCTAGACAATGGCCTTATAATGATACTTTGGGATCATAAAAAACTGATTTTTGGATTTCTACCTCCTTTCTTCCATGCTGCCCTGAAATTCTCTTGCTTTTTCTTTTGTCTGGTTCTGAACTTTTAACCCTTGGAGGGACTCTGAAAATGAAAGAAAACCCAGGCAGTGGGGTCTATGGAAGATCATTCCACATTAGCTGTTCCAAACCCATTCATCTCCCCTATAAAATCTGGCAGAATTTCATCTGTGCCCAAATCAGCCAAAAGCAATCCCAAGGGCACTTTTCTGAGGTAGAAAATCAAATTAAGACAGGCAGTTGAACGGGTCTGATTGTTTCGCTTAGTCCTACCTTAATCTCAATACCTTGAGTTAGTTTCCCCATTGCCCTATATGTTGTGAATAGGATCTGGGAAAGTCCAATCTACTTAACCTCATCTTTTCCAAACCTTTGTCCAGTGCTTCACTTGATTTTTTTTGCTTTTGATGCCAACAATGACTGACTCTAGCCAACAGTTTGACAGCCCAACGACTGCATAATTGTCTGGGAGAAATGCTTTTTTGGGGAAGCAATATCACTTTGTTTTTATTTTAGTCAGCGTTGCCAGTCAACAGATAGGCAGACCATCGAACGTGGGGCCTATAACCATCCTGGCACCTATCTCTTTTTGGCAGGTTTTTTGGCTGGGGGTGTGGGAGACTTCTAAGTATTTTCTTTAATTCCCCAGAAGGATGTAATCTTGTGCCAGTGCCCATGACCACTGAGGTGTGCTTTACATTTCCTTCTTCCTGACGATGGACTGAGGCATAGGGTGAGGTCACATCTCAGTATATCCACAAGAACGTTCTCAGTTCTTCCAGGGCACGGATTGGCAACGTCTTTGTGCAGAAGAGCCAAATGAAATGACACCTCTGAGTAGTTGGTGCACAAAGAGACAAAACATACAACTTAAACACACATTACACAGAAATTCATTGACAGAGGCGAAAAGGAGATCATGGCTCTCTGCCCATTGAGGCCTACTGTCATCTGCCTGGCATGTGTGAGGTTCAGATTCTGCCTTATGCCTACATCCCCTCCAAATAGGCTTAAAATCATGGATTTGGAGCTCTTGCTCTGTTGTGGAGAGACAGCCAAACAACTGGAAACAAAGAGTTAGCCCTTATATTAATCTCTCTCTACTCCTCTAGGCTGCCTACAGCTCTTAGTGGGCAGGGAATGTGTTTACCAACTCTGTTGTACTGTACTCTCCCAAGTACTTATTACAGTGCTTTGCACATAGTACGTGCTCAATAAATACCATTGATTGATTGATTACCCAAGTCCCAGGACAGAGAGGACTTCAGGAAGTCATGAAGTCATGGGAATGTTAGAGTAGTATGAGAGTATCAATTAGTTGCTCCAGTGTTTTCAACCATAGCACATAGGACCAATTTCTACAACTGTGTTTATGAAAGTTCCTCTGCTTAGATGATTTGTGAGGAACACTAAAACTTTGATTCTGATGCATTGTTTTGTGTATCAACTGCTGATTGTCCACCATCCCTTAATTCTTAGCATTTCTACATTTCTCAAAATAAATTTGCCCTTCATTCTCCCCTTCAAATTGGGAGGCTAGCAAATAATTCCACTTTTAAAAAGCATCAAAAAACACTGATTACAACCACAGTTGATACTATCATGGGGTGGTTGTAACCCAAGGTTACAACTAACCTCTTAGGCTTTCCCCCTTTTGTGAGAACCAGCTTCATTTTTCCTTTGTTTATTTCTAGCCTCATGGTTAATAGATTTTGAATGGAATGATTCATCATCCTCTACCTCTTAAAAACTCCACTTATTGCATCATGATTCAGAATTTAAATAACCAACCATTCGAAAATTCCTGGATTCTTACTGTTCCTTGGATTACTGCAGTTTGGCCCATGCTGCAGATGGATACAAGTCAAAAGATGACACTGTACTAACACAGCATAAAGCATTATTCAAGGAGAAATAATAATAATAATAATAATAATAACAATGGCTTTTGTTAAGCGTTTAGTAAGTGCAAGCACTGTTCTAAGTGCTGGGGAGGATACAAGGTGATCAGGTCGTCCCACCTGGGGCTCACAGTCTTAATCCCCATTTTACAGATAAGGTAACTGAGGCACAGAGCAGTCAAGTGACTTGCCCAAGGACACACAGCTGGCATTTGTCAGAGTAGGGATTTGAACCCATGACCTAGAAAGAGCTAAGTTATTGAAGGAACCATCCTATCAAGGGTCAGTCGGTCAGTCAGTGGTATTCATTGAGTGCTCACCATGTGCAAGAGCACTGTACTAAGTGCTTGGGAAAGTACAATATGACAATATAACTGACACATTTCCTGCCCACAGTGAGCTTACAGTCTAGAGGTCTTTTATACTTTTATCAATCACAGACTCAATTTTCCCAGAGCCTCCCTGTTAGGGAGCTCGGGCACTTTGGAAAGAGTATTGCTTTAACAGGTCACTAGGGGACTGTTGAATACAATGTGAATGCAGTGTTGCCCAAACGACTGAAAAGCATGAAAGGGTCTCCTGTTATTTCAAAAGAGATGGTGCTCTTCTCAAAGTGCCAAACTCAATGCCCTGGTAAAGTTAGGTAAGCCAGCAGTAGTCACACCTATTGGCATATGGGCTATATTTGAACTCTGTTGACAGGGGCTGTGCTGCATTCTTCCTTCACCATCCTACAACAGAGCTCCCTGCCTGGGCTTCATTCAATCATATTTATTGAGCACTTACTGTGTGTAGAGCACTGTACTTAGCATTTGGGATAATACAATGCAACAATAAACAGACACATTCCCTAAGATTGACATAAATACAAATAAATAAATTACATATATGTACAGAAGTGCTGTGGGGCTGGTGGGGGGTGGCGGTGAAGGGGAGAGCAAAAGGAGCAAGTCTGGGCGATGCAGAAGAGAGTGTGAGATGAGGAAAGGGGATGCTTAGTCTGGGAAGGCTTCTTGGAGCTGATGTCCCTTCAATAGACTTTGAAGGTGGGAAGAGTAATTACCTGGAGGATTTGAGGAGGGAGGGAGTTCTGGGCCAGAGGCAGGATGTGGGCTAGGGGTCAGTGGTGAAATAAGCGAGATGGAGGCATAGTGATGTTAGCGGCACCAGAAGAGTAAAGTGTGTGGCTTGGGTTGTAGAAGGAGAGAAGTGGGGTGAGGTAGGAGGGGGCAAAGTGGTGGAGGGCTTTAAAGCCAATGGTGAGGAGTTTTTGTTTGATGCGGAGGTGGATGGGCGACCACTGGAATTTTTTGCAGAACGGGGTGATATGTCCATAATGTTTCTGTAGAAAAATGATCCGGGCAACAGAGTGAAGTATGGATTGGAGTGGGGAGAGACAGGAGGCAGGGAGGTCAGCAAGGAGGCTGATGCAGGAATCCAGGTGGAATAGGATGAGTGATTGTGTTTAGAGTTTGGATGGAGAGGAAAGGATGGATTTTAGTGAAGTTGTGAAGGTTGAACTGACAGAATTTAGTGATAGAGTGTATATGTGGGTTGAATGGGAGAAGTCAAGGATAATGCCAAGGTTATGGGCTTGTGAGACAGGAAGGATGGTGGTGCTGTCTACAGTGACAAGAAAGTCAGAGGGAGGACAGGGTTTGGGTGGGAAGATGAATCCTCTTTTGGACATGTTCAGTTTGAGGTGATGGCAGGACATCCAAGTAGAGCTATCTCAAAGGCAGGAGGAAATGCGAGACTGCAGAGAGGGTGAGAGGTGAGGACTGGAGATGTAGATTTGGGAATCATCTGCATAGAGGTGGTAGTTGAAGCGATGGAAGCAAATGAGTTCTCAAGGGCGTGGGGGGTAGGTGGAGAATAGAAGGGGACCCAGAACTGAACCTTGAGAGACTCCCAGAGTTAGAAGGTGGGAGGCAGAGAAAGAGCCCCCTGAAAAAGGCTAAGAACGAGCGGCCAGAGAGATAGATGAACCAGGAGAGGACAGTGTCAGTGAAGCCGAGGATGGATATTTTTTCCAGGAGAAGGGGGTTCCTGGATCCTGGATTCCCTGCATTAGTAGTCTACCTCTGTACTTAATTGTTCAGTTGGCTCGCAATCCTTTGTGATAGAAGAGGAAACTGCTTATAGTATTATTTCCTGTGGCAGACTCTTTTCTCAGTGGTGGTTTATGCTGCCCCATTTGCTCTCACTTGATCACCTCCCTGTGGTCCTAGAACCCACATAGGCCAGGACTCCCCAGCAGCACACATGAGACAGGGGATGGGTGATTATCACACAAATTTAGGCCAGGTAGACAATCAGTAGGGTTGAATCCATTGTTCCTGGGCCCTGAATGATCATTACTATGTGCCAAGCACTGGAGTAAAAGCACGGAGCCTATCCAACCCGGGTTCACTGGATAACTGCCAATCAAGCCTGGGTTGAGAAGACCTGGCCATAGTGAGATGGCTGGCAAGATGCACCAGTGCAATCTATAATCACTGAAGGAGGGCACTCCACGGGCCAACAAGAACCGGCGATGCCAATATAACATTGACACCCACCCCAGGAGATCTATCACATTCCAGAGACCTATTTATGCAGTTAACATGTATGCCCAGCCATCATCAAGACTGTGAGCCCATTGTTGAGTGGGGACCGCCTGTATATGTTGCTGATTTGTACTTCCCAAGCGCTTAGTACAGTGCTCTGCACCCAGTAAGCGCTCAATAAATACGATTGAATGAACTAATGAATGAATACCTATTACTGGCAAATGATTTCTTTATGTTTAATAGTTTCCTTCCCTCTGCTCTGTAATGGAAACATTTTCCCGACCACAAGAGCTCTGCACATGGCAATTAAAGTTTAGAATGAAAAACATAATATGTAACCTTTCAAATGTGAAAAGGATGGGAGGCCTAGAAAACCTATAGTTCTTCAGTCTCGGGAAACAGGACAACGAGTTTAATATTTTTTTTTAACAGATTTATGTGGAGAGGCCCATTCGGTTCAGGAATGTAAGATGTCTGCTTGATATCTGGACTAAACCTCAAGTCATCGGGGGGTTTAGCTGTGGCAGTAATGGCTGGGAAGTGTCTTCCAGGCCCCGGTCTCTCTTCTAAAGGGTCATTGGCCCAAAACAGTTCTTGGGAGAGTAAATGCAGGGAGAAGGGTTTGACGGGACTGGAGAAGACACATATTTATCAGGTGGATCTGGAACGAAAGACCCATGTATGGGATTATTCAAGCCTAAAAAGTAATTAATTGTCTCATACCTGCCTTGCAATTTCCAGGTTCGCCATTATTTTTAGGATGAACAGACATCTCCCAATTTAAGGGACTGTGGATCCTTTCTGTCGAATCTTTGATCTCATACACTACTAGTAATTAGTGCATTTGACAAGCACTTACTATGTGCCAAATACTGTAGTAGAATCAAGATAAGCAGGTCGGACACAAGGCACAGGGCTTAAGTATGAGGGAGAACAAGTATTTCATTCCCAGTTTACAGATGAGGAAACTGAGGCAGAGAGAAGTTAAGTGACTTGCCCAAGGACACACAGCAGGCAAGTGGTAGAACTGGGATTAGAACTCAGGTTCTCTGACGCCCAGGCCAGTGCTCTTTCCTCTAGGTCATGCTGCTTTATGCCATATGCCCTCAGATCACTTTCCAAGGAGGGAAATTACTCCCCCTTTTCTCAGTGTAGGCAGGAATAGGAAATAGTTGCTGCCCTTCCCTAGAATTGGCCTTGTGAGCATAGGCTGTGAGAATTTTCAGACTGCTTAGAGTCTGGGAGCTCCAGGAGATCTGGCTCTGCAGAATCAGGGCAGAGTGCCAAAGTAAAAGGTAAACCCTGGACTAGATTCCCCCAGAGCCAGCTTTCCCCTTAGAAATGAGCCGTGCTTTTTTCCCCCTTCTTTTGCCCTGGCATAAAAACATCCCAGAACATCATTTTCGTCACTATCAGTGGTGCTCAGCTGAGCAGCAGGGCTAAAAGAAATGTCCGGGAAGGAGAGAAGGGAAGTATGGATGAGGTGAGAAGCAGATGGAAGATGCTATTAGCTGCCATTAGGATGTTTCTACCTATCTGAATAAAGCTGCACCCTGTTTATTTCTGCTGTGTTCTGCTGGAACACATTGGAAAAGAAAAAAAAAATATTGCCAGTTTTTTTAATCAGACCCTTTCATGTAACTCTCTGTTCTCCTCACATTTTCTCCTCTGTGGCAGCCAAGAACTTACAGTAATGTGTTTGTGTGGGTAAAAGCAGAAGAAGAAATCTTTTTAAAAGGCATTTGACAAAACACTTTGTCATATGCCTGGGTATCCAGGTTCATTCGTTCTGCCTTCTGTTGATTGTGAAGTTCTTCACAGCACTGACTGGGGCTGGCATTCATGCGGTATTCTGCCTAGCTCATGATAGATGTTTATTGGTTTAGTCAAGTTTAAAAACCACCCCATTTGGGTGAGCCCTCTAAGTGTGGTATGTTGTGGCATCTTAGTGATTTTCTGTTTTCCAATCCTTCTGCATGGGGATCTCATTTTTCTAGTGTGCAAATGTAGTCACCCATAGTTTTCCTGGGTATAAAACCAGCCTTTTTTTTCATGGAATACTCATTTATTCATTCATTTGATTGTATTCATTGAGCGCTTACTGTGTGCAGAGTACTGTACTAAGTGCTTAGGAGGGTACAATAAAACAATAAACAAATGCATTCCCTGCCCACAATGAGCTTAGGGTCTGGGGGTGGGGGTGGGGGGGTAGGAGGGGAAGGTCAGACATAATTACAAATAAATAAATGACAGATATGTGCGTAAGTGCTGTGGGCTTGGGGTAGCGGGTGAGGGAAAGAGCCAAGGGAACAAGTCAGGGTGATGCAGAAAGGAGTGGGAGATAATAATAATAATGATGGTATTTGTTAAATGCTTACTATGTGCGAAGCACTGTTCTATGCACTGGGGGGGATACAAGGTGATCAGGTTGTCCCATGTGGAGCTCACAGTCTTCATCCCCATTCTACAGATGAGGTAACTGAAGCACAGAGAAGTTAAGTGGCTTGCCAAGGTCACACAGCAAAGTAGCATAGCCAGGATTCGATTCCGTGGTCTCTGACTCCCAAGCCCGTGCTCTTTCCCCTGAGCCACGCTGCTTCTCTATAATAATAATAATGATGATATTTGTTAAGCACTTACTAGGGGTGGATATTACTCTATTTATTACTCTATTTATTTTACTTGTACATATCTATTCTATTTATTTTATTTTGTTAGTATGTTTGGTTTTGTTCTCCATCTCCCCCTTTTAGACTGTGAGCCCACTGTTGGGTAGGGACTGTCTCTATATGTTGCCAACTTGTACTTCCCAAGCGCTTAGTACAGTGCTCTGCACACAGTAAGCGCTCAATAAATATGATTGATTGATTGATTGGATACAAGTAAATCGGGTTGGACACAGTCCCTGTCCCACGTGGGGCTTACAGTCTCCATTTCCATTTTACGGTTGAGGTAACTGAGGCCCAGAGAAGTGAAGTGACTTGAAAGGGAGAGTGGGGGAGCTTAGAATAGTTGTGCTTGCCTCAGTAGAAAAAGAAAGGGGGAGAGGAAGGTGAGGGAAACAAAAAGCGAGCCCACCTGGCACCTCCCAGGCCAGAGTCAGCTTCCCTCAGCCTCAAGCCCCCTCCCCAGGCCCACTTCACTTCACCTTTGCCCTTACTGCGACCCAGTGGTGCCCATCCACTAAAAACTTCTTAGATAATAATAATAATGATGGCATTTATTAAATGCTTACTATATGCAAAGCACTGTTCTAGGCGCTGGGGAAGTTACAAGGTGATCAGGTTGTCCCACCAGGGCTCACTGTCTTAATCCCCATTTTACAGATGAGGTAACAGAGGCACAGAGAAGTTAAGCGACTTGCCCAAAGTCACACAGCTGACAATTGGTGGAGCGGGATTCGAACCCATGACCTCTGACTCCAAAGCCCAGGCTCTTTCCACTGAGCCACTCCTCACTATTGGCTTCAAAGCTCTCCAACCCCTTGCCCCTTCTTACCTCACCTCCCTTCCCTCCTTCTACAACCCACCCTGCACACTTGGCTCCTCTGGTGCTAACCTTCCCACTGGGCCTCCATCTCGCCTTCCTCACCACCGACCCCTGGCCCATGACCTACCTCTGCCCTCCCCCATCAAATCCCACAGTGTCTCTCCCCGGCTTTGAAGCCCTACTGAAGGTGCACCTCCTCCAAGAGGCCTTCCCAGACCAAGCCCCAATTTTCCTCAGCTCCCCCTCCCTTCCGCATCACCTCGACTTGCTCCCTTCGCTCTTCACCTCCCCTCCCCACTCCGCAGCACTTATATATATATATGCCTATATCTATAATTCTATTTATTTATATTACTGCCTGTTTACTTGTTTTGATGCGTATATCATTCATTCAATCATATTTATTGAGCGCTTACTGTGTGCAGAGCACTGTTCTAAGTGCTTGGGAAGTACAAGTTGGCAACATTTAGAGATGGTCCCTAGCCAACAGTGGGCTCACAGTCTAGAATATCTCTAATCCTATTTATATTGATGCCTGTTTGTTTTGATGTGTATATATTTCTAATTCTATTCATTTATATTGATGCCTGTTTACTTGTTTTGATGTGCATAGATCTCTAATTCTATTTATTTATATTCGTGCCTGCTTACTTGTTTTGATTTCTGTCTCCACCCCTCCCCTCTAGACTGTGAGCCCGTTGTGGGCTGGAATTGTCTGTCTTTATTGCTGAATTATACTTTGAAAGCGCTTAGTACAGGGCTCTGCACAGAGTAAGCGCTCTATAAATACGATTGAATGAATAATAATGATGGTATTTGATGGTAATGATGGTAATTACCATTTGATGGTAATGATGGTAATGAATAGTAATGATGGTATGAATGAATGAATGGACTCCTAAGGGATATGGGGAAGAAGAGGGAATCTGCTTTATTTCGTTTTTGTTTTGTTTTAGTGGTGATGGTAGGGGGTTGTTATCGGCTGAGAGACCTCTTCAAACTTCTTGACTTCCAGGGGCACGTCATGACGTTGGGTAGGGACTGTCTCTGTTGCCGAACTGTACTTTCCAAGCGCTTAGTACAATGCTCTGCGCACAGTAAGCACTCAATAAATACGACTGAATGAAACGTCAAGGCCCACAGTAAGCTCTCAATAAACACGATTGAATGAAACATCAAGGCCCACAGTAAGTGCTTAAAAAACACGATTGAATGAAACGTCAAGGCCCACAGTAAGCGCTCAATAAATACGATTGAATGAGACGTCAAGGCCCTCTCCCCCTCTGTGGAAAAGAAATCTGCTGACGTTTCGGGGGACAGCCCAGGCCTGCAGGGCTTCCTCACGGAGGAGGGCGGGAGGGAAGCACAGGCGCTGTATCCCAATGCAGGGAAAAGGGGAAGGGGGCTGGGGGAAATAAAATAAAATAAAATAAAATAATAATAAAATAAAATAAAAAGCTTGTGAGGGAGGGAAGGGTCCGGCCCGCAGCACTGAGCGCCGGACTTGGGGCCGCCTGAAGAGAATGGGGGGGTGCCTGAGGTAAATTTTCCCTCCCAGAAGCCCCATCGTCTCCCCCCTTCCTCGCCCCCCTCAGATTTCTAGACTGTGAGCCCTCTGTTGGGTAGGGACCATCTCCATATGTTGCCAACTTGTACTTCCCAAGCGCTCAGGCCAGTGCTCTGCACACAGTAAGCGCTCCATAAATTTACTACTCTATTTATTTATTTATTTATTTTATTTATGCCTATTTATTCTGTTGATTTTATTTAGTTAGTATGTTTTGTTTTGTTCTCTGTCTCCCCTTTCTAGACTGTGAGCCCACTGTTGGGTAGGGACCGTCTGTATATGTTGCCAACTTGTACTTCCCAAGCGCTCAGTCCAGTGCTCTGCACACAGTAAGCGCTCAATACATTTACTACTCTATTTTATTTGTGCCTATTTATTCTATTGATTTTATTTTGTTAATATGTTTTGTTTTGTTCTCTGTCTCCCCTTTCTAGACTGTGAGCCCACTGTTGGGTAGGGACCGTCTCTCTATGTTGCCAACTTGTACTTCCCAAGTGCTTAGAGTGCTCTGCACACAGTAAGCGCTCAATAAATACGATTGAATGAATGAATGAATGACTGTCTCTATGTTGCCAATTTGTACTTCCCAAGCCCTTAGGGTGCTCTGCACACAGTAAGCACTAAATAAATACGATTGAATGAATGAATGACCGCCTCTATATGTTGCCAACTTGTACTTCCCAATCGCTTAGAGTGCTCTGCACACAGTAAGTGCTCAATAAATACGAATGAATAGAATAGAATAAATATTGAATGAATGCAAGCGCACTTCTAGACTGTGAGCCCACTGTTGGGTAGGGACTGTCTCTATATGTTGCCAACTTGTACTTCCCAGGCCCTTAGTACAGTGCTCTGCACACAGTAAGCGCTCAGTAAATACGATTGAATAGAATAGAATAAATATTGAATGAATGTGAGCCCACTTCTAGACTGCGAGCCCACTGTTGGGTAGGGACCGTCTCTATATGTTGCCAACTTGTACTTCCCAAGCGCTTAGAGTGCTCTGCATACCGTAAGCACTCAATAAATACGATTGAATAGAATAGAGTAAATATTGAATGAATGTGAGCCCACTTCTAGACTGTGAGCCCACTGTTGGGTAGGGACTGTCTCTCTATGTTGCCAACTTGTACTTCCCAAGTGCTTAGAGTGCTCTGCACACATTAAGCGCTCAATAAATATGATTGAATGGAATAGAATAAATATTGAATGAATGTGAGCCCACTTCTAGACTGTGAGCCCACTGTTGGGTAGGGACTGTCTCTCTATGTTGCCAACTTGTACTTCCCAAGCACTTAGAACAGTGCTGTGCACACAGTAAGCGCTCAATAAATACGATTGACTAGAATAGAATAAATATTGAATGAATGTGAGCCCACTTCTAGACTGTGAGCCCACTGTTGGGTAGTGACTGTCTCTATATGGTGCCAACTTGTACTTCCCAAGCACTTAGAGTACTCTGCACACAGTAAGCGCTCAATAAATATGATTGAATGAATGAATGACCGTCTCTATATGTTGCCAACTTCTACTTCCCAAGCGCTTAGAGCGCTCTGCCCACAGTAAGCACTCAATAAATATGATTGAATGAATGAATGACTGTCTCTATATGTTGCCAACTTGTACTTCCCAAGCGCTTAGAGTGCTCTGCACACAGTAAGCACTCAATAAATACGATTGAGTGAATGAATGACCGTCTCTCTATGTTGCCAACTTCCACTTCTAGACTGTGAGCCCACTGTTGGGTAGGGACTGTCTCTATATTTTGCCAACTTGTACTTCCCAAGCGCTTAGAGGGCTCTGCACACAGTAAGCGCTCAATAAAAACGATTGAATGAATGAATGACCGTCTCTGTATGTTGCCAACTTGTACTTCCCAAGCGCTTAGAATGCTCTGCACGCAGTAAGTGCTCAATAAATACGATTGAATGAATCAATGACCGTCTCTATATGTTGCCAACTTGTACTTCCCAAGCACTTAGAGTGCTCTGCACGCAGTAAGCACTCAATAAATACGATTGGATAGAATAGAATATTGAATGAATGTGAGCCCCCTTCTAGACTGTGAGCCCATTATTGGGTAGGGACCGTCCCTATATGTTGCCAACTTGTACTTCCCAAGCGCTTAGAGTGCCCTGCACTGAATAGAATAGAATAAATACTGAATGAATGTGAGCCCCCTTCTAGACTGTGAGCCCACTGCTGGGTAGGGCCTGTCTCTATATGTTGCCAACTTGTACTTCCCAAGCGCTTAGAGCGCTCTGCACACAGTAAGCGCTCAATAAATACGATTGAATAGAATAAACATGGAATGAATGTGAGCCCCCTTCCAGACTGTGAGCCCACTGCTGGGTAGGGACTGTCTCTCTATGTTGCCAACTTGTCCTTCCCAAGCGCTTAGAGCGCTCTGCACACAGTAAGCGCTCAACAAGTACGACTGAATGAATGCATGACCGCCTCTATCTGTTGCCAACTTGCACTTCCCAAGCGCTTAGAGCGCTCTGCACTGAATATAATTGAGTAAATCATCATCATCAATCGTATTGATTGAGCGCTTACTGCGTGCAGAGCACTGTCCTAAGAGCTTGGGAAGGATAGGGTAGGGTAGGGTAGGGTAGGGACTGTCTCTATGTGATGCCAACTTGTACTTCCCAAGCGCTTAGTACAGTGCTCTGCACATAGTAAGCGCTCAATAAATACGATTGATTGATAAGTCGGCAACATAGAGAGACAGTCCCTACCCAATAGTGGGCTCACAGGCTGAAAATATTGAATGAATGTGAGCCCACTGTTGGGTAGGGCCTGTCTCTGTATGGTGCCGACTTGTCCTTCCCAAGCGCTCAGTCCAGCGCTCTGCACGCAGTAAGCGCTCAATCAATACGATTGATTGATTGATTGACTGATTGAATGAATGGCGACGGGGGGGGGGGCCTGGCCCACCCCCCCCCGGCCCCTTCCTTCCCGCCGGGGGTGGCCGTTGCTAAGGGCCCGGTTGGCGCCAGGCGCCGGCCCTTAGCAACGGGGGCCCGGCTCCAGGCCCGGCCGGCCGCGCCTGCGCACTGGGGCCCGGCGAGGGAGGCAGCAGGAGGAGGAGGAGAAGGCCTGGGCGCATCAGGTGCAGTGGGCGGAGGAGGGAAGGGAGGGGAGGAGCCGCCGTCGCCTCCAGTGCGGGGATTTCCAGCCCTCGAGAGGAAGTGCTGTCTGTGTGTGTGTGTGTGTGTGTGTGTGGAGAGAGAGAGAGAGTGAGTGAGGGAAGGATTACAGCACAGAAGGGACTTTCCAGCAGCAGCAGCAGCAGCAGCAGCAGCAGCAACAGCCTCCTCCTCCTCCTCCTCCTCCTCCTCCTGCCCGCACTCCTCCGGCGAGATGGGGCTGAAGGGGGAGGAAGAGGGTGCGGAAGGGGGAGGAGGATCCGCTTGGCTCCCCTAGCCGCTGACCCCCTCCCTCCCTCCCTCCCCCCCGACCCCCAAGGAGCAGAGAGGGTAAGAGAGGGGAAGGGGGAGGGCCCGGGGAAAGCCGATGCTTTGTAGGCCCCCTTTCCTCCCCCCCCCCCCCTTGCTCCCACCCTTTGGGGGGTGTCTCTCCCAGCCTCCCCCAGCCAGGCTCTGACTCTGCCCCCAACGCTCCGCTGTGCCCCCGCCGTGGGGGGGTCATTCAGTCGGATTTAGTGAGCCCTTACTGTGTGCAGAGCACTGGACTCTTCATTCACTCAGTCGCATTCATTCAGTCGTGTTTAGTGAGCGCTCACTGTGTGCAGAGCACTGGAGTATTCGTTCATTCATTCAGTCGCATTCATTCAGTCGTATTTAGTGAGCCCTTACTGTGTGCAGAGCACTGGAGTATTCGTTCATTCATTCAGTCGCATTCATTCAGTCGTATTTAGTGAGCCCTTACTGTGTGCAGAGCACTGGACTCTTCATTCATTCAGTCGTGTTTAGGGAGCGCTCGCTGTGTGCAGAGCACTGGAGTATGCGTTCATTCATTCAGTCGCATTCATTCAGTCGTATTTAGTGAGCCCTTACTGTGTGCAGAGCACTGGACTCTTCATTCACTCAATCGCATTCATTCAGTCGTGTTTAGTGAGCGCTTACTGTGTGCAGAGCACTGGAGTGTTCGTTCATTCACTCAGTCGCATTCATTCAGTCGTATTTAGTGAGCGCTTACTGTGTGCAGAGCACTGGAGTGTTCGTTCATTCATTCAGTCGCATTCATTCAGTCGTGTTTAGTGAGCCCTTACTGTGTGCAGAGTGCTGTACTCTTCATTTCGTATTTAGTGAGCCCTTACTGTGTGCAGAGTGCTGTACTCTTCATTCATTCAGTCGTATTTAGTGAGCGCTCACTGTGTGCAGAGCACTGGAGCATTCGTTCATTCATTCAGTCGCATTCATTCAGTCGTATTTAGTGAGCCCTTACTGTGTGCAGAGTGCTGTACTCTTCATTCATTCAGTCGTGTTTAGTGAGCGCTTACTGTGTGCAGAGCACTGGAGTATTCGTTCATTCATTCAGTCGCATTCATTCAGTCGTATTTAGTGAGCCCTTACTGTGTGCAGAGTGCTGTACTCTTCAGTCGTATTTAGTGAGCGCTTACTGTGTGCAGAGCACTGGAGCATTCGTTCATTCATTCAGTCGCATTCATTCAGTCGTATTTAGTGAGCCCTTACTGTGTGCAGAGTGCTGTACTCTTCATTCATTCAGTCGTGTTTAGTGAGTGCTTACTGTGTGCAGAGCACTGGAGTATTCGTTCATTCATTCAGTCGCATTCATTCAGTCGTATTTAGTGAGCCCTTACTGTGTGCAGAGTGCTGTACTCTTCAGTCGTATTTAGTGAGCGCTTACTGTGTGCTGAGCACTGGAGCATTCGTTCATTCATTCAGTCGCATTCATTCAGTCGTATTTAGTGAGCCCTTACTGTGTGCAGAGTGCTGTACTCTTCATTCATTCAGTCGTGTTTAGTGAGTGCTTACTGTGTGCAGAGCACTGGAGTATTCGTTCATGCATTCAGTCGCATTCATTCAGTCGTATTTAGTGAGCCCTTACTGTGTGCAGAGTGCTGTACTCTTCATTCATTCAGTCGTGTTTAGTGAGTGCTTACTGTGTGCAGAGCACTGGAGTATTCGTTCATTCATTCAGTCGCATTCATTCAGTCGTATTTAGTGAGCCCTTACTGTGTGCAGAGTGCTGTACTCTTCAGTCGTATTTAGTGAGCGCTTACTGTGTGCTGAGCACTGGAGCATTCGTTCATTCATTCAGTCGCATTCATTCAGTCGTATTTAGTGAGCCCTTACTGTGTGCAGAGTGCTGTACTCTTCATTCATTCAGTCGTGTTTAGTGAGTGCTTACTGTGTGCAGAGCACTGGAGTATTCGTTCATTCATTCAGTCGCATTCATTCAGTCGTATTTAGTGAGCCCTTACTGTGTGCAGAGTGCTGTACTCTTCAGTCGTATTTAGTGAGCGCTTACTGTGTGCTGAGCACTGGAGTATGCGTTCATTCATTCAGTCGCATTCATTCAGTCGTATTTAGTGAGCCCTTACTGTGTGCAGAGTGCTGTACTCTTCATTCAGTCGTATTTAGTGAGCGCTTACTGTGTGCAGAGCACTGGAGTATGCGTTCATTCATTCAGTCGCATTCATTCAGTCGTATTTAGTGAGCCCTTACTGTGTGCAGGGTGCTGTACTCTTCATTCAGTCGTATTTAGTGAGCGCTTACTGTGTGCAGAGCACTGGAGTATTCGTTCATTCATTCAGTCGCATTCATTCAGTCGTATTTAGTGAGCCCTTACTGTGTGCAGAGCGCTGTGCTCTTCATTCATTCAGTCGCATTCATTCAGTCGTATTTAGTGAGCGCTTACTGTGTGCAGAGCACTGGAGTATTCGTTCATTCATTCAATCGCATTCATTCATTCAATCGTATTCATTGAGCGCTTGCTGTGTGCAGAGCACTGGACTCTTCATTCATTCAGTCGCATTCATTCAATCGTATTTATTGAGCGCTTACTGTGTGCAGAGCACTGGAGTATTCGTTCATTCATTCAATTGCATTCATTCAATCGTATTTATTGAGCGCTTACTGTGTGCAGAGCACTGTACTCTTCATTCAATCATATTTATTGAGCGCTTACTGTGTGCAGAGCACTGGAGTATTCGTTCATTCATTTCATCGCATTCATTCATTCAATCGTATTTATTGAGCGCTTACTGTGTGTAGAGTACTGGAGTATTCGTTCATTCAATCGCATTCATTCATTCAATCGTATTTATTGAGCGCTTGCTGTGTGCAGAGCACTGGACTGTTCATTCATTTATTCAATCGCATTCATTCAGTCGCATTTATTGAGCGCTTGCTGTGTGCAGAGCATTGGACTGTTCATTCATTCAATCGTATTTATTGAGCGCTTATTGTGGGCAGAGCACTGGACTATTCATTTATTCATTCATTCAATCGTATTTATGGAGTGCTTACCGTGTGCAGAGCACTGGACTAAGCGCTTGGGAAGGACAAGTTGGCAGTATAGAGAGATGGTCCCTACCCAACGGCGGGCTCACAGTTGTGTGTTTATTGAGTGCTTACTGTGTGCAGGGCACTGGACTGTTCATTCATTCATTCATTCAATCGTATTTATTAAGCGCTTACTGTGTGCAGAGCACTGGACTGTTCATTCATTCAATCACATTCATTCATTCAATCGTATTTATTGAGCACTTACTGTGTGCAGATCACTGGACTGTTCATTCATTCATTCAACTGCATTCATTCATTCAATCGTATTGAGCGCTTACTGTGTGCAGAGCACTGGACTGTTCATTCATTCATTCAGTCGCATTCATTCATTCATTCAATCGTATTTATTGAGCGCTTACTGTGTGCAGAGCACTGGACTATTCATTCATTCATTCAATCGTATTTATTGAGCACTTACTGCATGCAGAGCACTGGACTAAGTGCTTGGGAAGTACAAGTTGGCAACAGATAGAGACGGTCCCTACCCAACGGCGGGCTCACAGTTGTGTGTTTATTGAGCGCTTACTGTGTGCAGAACACTGTACTATTCCTTCATTCATTCAATCGTATTTATTGAGCACTTACTGTGTGCAGAGCACTGGACTAAGCGCTTGGGAAGTACAAGTTGGCAACATATAGAGACGGTCCCTACCCAACAGTGGGCTCACAGTCTTTGTGCCGGGACACAGCTCTGCAAGGCAAGGCCCCAGTCATTCATTCATTCATTCAGTCGTATTTATTGAGCGCTTACTGTGTGCAGAGCACTGTACTAAGCGCTTGGGAAGTACAAGTTGGCAACATATAAACAGAAAAACAGACGGCGGAACCCAGGAGTTGGGCCGCTCCAGCCCCTCTACTAGACTGTGATCCCGCTGTTGGGTAGGGACCGTCTCTATATGTTGCCAACTTGTGCTTCCCAAGCGCTTAGTCCAGCGCTCTGCACACAGTAAGCGCTCAATAAATACGATTGAATGAATGAATGAATAGTACAGTGCTCTGCACACAGTAAAGGCTCAATAAACACACAACTGTGTTTACTGTGCACACAGTAAGCTCTCAATGAATACGATTGAATGAATATGTTGCCAGCTTGTACTTACCAAGCGCTTAGTCCAGCGCTCTGCACACAGTAAGCGCTCAATAAATACGATTGAATGAATGAATGAATAGTACAGTGCTCTGCACACAGTAAAGGCTCAATAAACACACAACTGTGTTTACTGTGCACACAGTAAGCGCTCAGTGAATACGATTGAACGAATATGTTGCCAACTTTTACGTCCCAAGCGCTTAGTGCAGTGCTCTGCACACAGTAACTGCTCAGTAAATACGATTGGATGGATGAATGAATGAATAAAGCGGCTGCAGAAGATGGTTCAGTGAGTACCCCCTCTCCACCCCTCCCCTCCCGCACAGCTGCCTATGTAACATGCCTCCCTCTGTCCCTCCCTTTTCTTTTTTCAAAGTTTCCAGCCCTAGGTTTAGCTTCTATTTTATTGAAACCGATTTCTGCAACTCCATATGCAAGCCGGGTGGGCGGGCCAGACTTTTAAAGGAGCAGCGACTACCCCCCCACCTCTTTTTTCCTCCCCCCCCTCGGCTCTCTTTAGAGGTATTCCTTTCCTATAGGTTACCGAATCGCTTCTGTGGAACTTTGGAAAACTTTGTACGTGGAAAAAGAAAACAGAAATGGGTTCTGTCTTTGGAAAATGACGCAGGGTTACGGTTCCAGTGTGCAACTGGTGAGCGTTTGGCGCTTGGGGTTGAAAGGCGTATGAAAAATTGCTCTAGCGTGGTCGGGAAAATGAATTCCGTCTAATGGGAGCTGGAAAATCCGCATTTCAGGGTGGATAGTTGCGTCTGGTCAAAGACGGAGGGGACCCGTGCGTTTTTTTCCCCCCCCCAGAAAATATGAAAATAGAGACCTTATTTGTGGGTGTTTTCAGTTTGAGCAGATGGATGTTCGTTTCCCATTGATTTGAATAAGGCTGCATGGTGCCAAGGAGATACCGCTCCGGAGTATTTAAAATGATGAATAGGCTTTGGGTTAAAAAAAAAAAAAATAGCCATTATTTAAAAGTTTATACTGAGTCATTCCTCTGCAGATGAACCCCCTGACTCATAGTCAGAAAACTGCAGTGCCCTGTAAGATAGGAGAGCGGTGCATTTATAAATATATAGAAACATTTCTACCTTCAGGCCGTATTAATGACTTGATTTTAAAAGCCCGAAGCAGAGGGAGCCGTAGTTCTCCCCGGTCCCAGATTTTATACTCCCATCTCGGGGTGCTGCACGGTTGTTCCCATGTTTTAGGAGTGTTACCCCGTTTTTAGAGCTCTGTTTCGTTTAGATCTTTCCAAAGTGTTTGTTGAAGATATTAATTTTTCCTTTCAGAGTAGCAATGAAATAAAGATGGGTGAGGTGCCATGGATGTGCTTTGGAATTCAGAAGCCTTCGGTTAACAAGCCTTCTGAAGGGAAAGATTCATTTGATTTTTGCATATTCTGCTGAGAATAAATTCATAGCAAAAGATAGATGCATTCTGGTACCCCAGAGTCATCAGAGGAGCTGTTTTTAGCAGTATTGCATGCTTTTCTTAATTTACATTCACAGCATACAACTGGAGGAGCCATTATTTTTCAGTGTATGCCATGAATGCACCCTTGCAGTAAGTAGAAAAGCTTTTGCAAATTATGATTTTCAATCTCATATGTTTAGTCCAAATCCCACTCTGAATTAAAATCATTACAGTCACTACTTGGTGAAATCCCACATTCCATATTTTGAGCCTTTTAAAATGCCTTTCTTAAAAAGACTGCATCGCATGCAGTAAAGCCATTTTTCTATTTAGAGGAGGGGAGAAAAACAACTGTTGGAATATTTAAGTATCTTGGCATTTCGGGTAACAGAGCGATTATTTTACAAAATCAATTATGTGGTTAAAAACATTCCCAAGAAGCACAAAATAAGCCATACTCAAGCCCCTAAATGAAAATTTTTATGGCCAGAGTAGAAACCCAGGAGAGTAAAGGTTTATGATGGAAATGCTGACAGACCTTGAATTTTAACATCACTAGTTAACATGGTTGTAAAATCAAATCTGATCTTGGTTGAGGATGAAAACATAAGATATTTTACTGAAGAGCAATCTTTTCCAGCTGCCACAATCTAAAATGAAAACAAGCAAATGGCAGCCAACACAAATTCCAGGATAGTTTTCAGATTTTTATAAATATAAGTATGGCATTTTCTTATGCAGGGAAAAGAGGCTCTTCTCCAGTTATTTTATTTGGTTGACTTCCAGTTTCTTTTGGAATTAATTAGTCTGATGATCCCTGCTCTGAGATGGGCATAAAGGGCATTCAGGGGAAACAGAAAATACCGGGGAACCATTGTTTCAGTTTCATCACTTAAAAACCCCCCAAATAAATGAAAGATCTGTTTTGCCCTCTGAAATAACTGGAACTTTCCTGACTCCTCTTCCCATCTACCATTAAACACAATCGTAGCATTGCTCCATTATTAATATTAAAGCAGTAAGGGTTTAGATCCCCCCCCCCCCCCCAAAAAAAAGAAACATACTTGTTTATTAGGCCTGATACTTGTTTAAAGCTCTGCTAGCCTTTCTTTATTTTTTTTGTCGTGACATATTATAAAGGGGGCATGGTTTGGGAATTTAAAGGGTAGGTCAGCTAATGAACTGAATGAAAGATGAGAATAACGAAGACACTCCAAACTATAGTTTCCCTTTTAAATAATTTCCTTTGTGTCCTTGTTAGAGGCTACAAAAATAATACAAGTCTGAGTTAGACTAACCTAGTCAAGAATAAATTCCCCTCCTATATTTTTCTCTCTTTTGTAGCTAGTTGTAGCAAAAAATATCTCAACGGTATGTGATCTGACTTATCATTTATGATGCAGTACCTGGATTTGCTTAGTGCATCCAAGGTTACTGAATCTGCTTCCTTGCTCTGATCAGTGGAATAAGAACTGTTTGCCCAGGTTCTGAATCTTCTCTTGGCTGAAGACTTAGAAGGCAGAATTCCTCAGGCATTCTTATTTAATAGACTCCTGGAAAAATTTCTTGGGGAAATAGAGAGCACCTAACTTCGACATTTTTACGTTAGCATTTTTTACATCTGAGTGCCAAGGGAGACTAGAAAAGAAAGGTGTAAAGGAAGAGAAGGCAAGAGTATGTGAAGGATAAGATGTAAGATGGCTAGCCGAAGGACTAAATGCCAAGGATGATGATCAGAATGAGGCAGCAGAAGAAAATCAAGCAAAAGAAAGAGAAGGTAGCCGAGAGAGTCAGCAGAAAGGGAAACCAGAAAGGAGTTGCAGTGTGGGTCTGCAGAGAATAGGGTGGGGGTGAGGGAGGGAGGAGAAAGGGAGAAAACATTTCAAAGGTTTTCTAACTCTAAGCTCCTTGTGGGCAGGGAATATGCCTCTCAACTATGTTGTATGGTACTCTTAAGTGCTTAGGACAGTGTCCTGCACAGAGTAAGTACTCAATAAATGCCATTGATTGATTTTTAGGTGGACCAGGAGTTTATAATTGAGAGATGGTGGAATGTTTCCATGAATACAGTCTAGTCAAACTGCATCTCATGGTTAAAATGTAAGCTTTTAAGTCTGTTTTGATGCAAAAGTAAAAATTCAGGGCAGCTGTGCTTTGATCTATTTATACTTTCTTTTCCCTTGCAGTGCCTTAATGATTTAAAATAAGAGGCACCAGATAACCTTCCCTTCCATGAAAGTTGAGATCATAAACTGTACTCAGGTACTTCCCAACTTCTTTTTTGGTGCTTATCAAAACAAGGCACTGGATCTTAGATCCTGTGACACCCTCCCCCTCATTCCATTTAAGCTCTGTTCCCATTGTTTTAAGCAGATTAAATTATTCCGAGTTTTAAAGTCCAGAGATAGTAAGGAAAATGGACCGAGGAATGGATTCAAGTCAACGTTTAGGAGAGTGAAAGCAAAGAAGAAAAACTTAACCACCGTCTAGATGAGATGTTTTCAACTTTTTTGTAGAAACTGCCTTCAAGGTTTCACCTGAGGAATCTCCCTCCCGCCCCCACCATTTATACATTCTCTTTCTCTCCCTCTAACTCCCTCCCCCCCCCCCACCTCTTTTTCTCAAATACCCAGCCTCTGTCACGCCAACTCTTTCCTTCCTATTCCCCTTTGTGCAGAGGAATACCAGGAGGAGCCGGAATCAAGGGAACAGTAAAAGCCAGAGCTGGTGAGATGAGAAACCAATCTTGCTGCTGCTTCTTACAGCGTTCCCTTGTGCAGAGCTGCTGGGATGTTTCCTGCTGTGCTTCTTGGCCGAGGTTCCCACGAAGGCGAACACTTTGAGGAGGTGGTGGTGGTTGTAGTCAGAGCATCCACGCCTCTTTTCACCTGCTGTGGTTGCTGATAGCTCTTTCTTCCTGGACACTTTGAAGTTCTTTCCCATTAATAGTAGTAATAGTATTTATTAAGCACTTAAAGCACAGAGCACTCTACTGAGTGCTGGGAAAAAAAATCATAAGTAAGAGTTAGGCATGCTCCCTGGTCTTAAAAATGAAGCAGGGAAGAGATTGGCAACAGACACTACAGTAGGAAAGATGAACTAATAATGATATAAAATAATCACATGAAAGTACAAAGCCCAACAAGGCTGGTGGTAAAAGGACCTTCTGAAATGGGTAGAATCTACATGCTGCTGCTGCTTAAAACTCTCTGTCAATCAGTCGTATTTATTGAACACTTATCGTGTACAGAATCCTATCTTGGGAAGGCACAGTCTCTGCCCTCAAGAAGCATACAGTCTTGTGGGAGAAGGGAGGGCAGACATTAAAATAAACTACAGGTAGGGGAAGCACCGGGGTGTAAGACTACGTACATAAGGACTGTGGGGGTGGGGCGAGTTTCAAAATGCTTAGCAGGTTTGGATTGAAGTGCAGAGGGGACACCGAAGGGAGGGAGAATAGGGTGGAGAGATGAGAGGAGAGAGCTGTCATCATAAGGAGCCATGTAGCAGTGACGGAGATGCTGTAGCCATACTCAGTACTGCCGTAGCGGGTGTTTTCAGTAACACATTTCAGCTAGAATGCAATAGGGGAGAGGACCAGTCTTCTGACACGAGCCCCTTTGGGCTCAACCTACCGTTTTGTTGAAGAAACTGCTTGTACCACTACACGCGGCGTTGAAGCAGGTGAGTACTTCAGCGTGAGTTTTCCTGAACAGGAGGTTTTACAAGAACGTGCACCCTCATGTTGTAGAACTGAGGGTTTATATTGAAAACCGGTGACCTAGATGATCACTTCAGTTAGTATTTTCAGACATTGAAATTGTATTTGAAAGGTAAATAGCCGTGGCTCTGAGCCATATATGAATCTGAACTGGAACCAAACCCAATAAGGTTCTCATTATTTGCTTACCTAGTCTTATTATCCTGCATTTCCATCACAGTCTAAGTCCCAACAGATGTCCAAACACCTTGTGGACACTTAGGACTCCACAAGACCACACATGTGCCAGGTGCATGTTTTTATGTCAGAATTTTGAGGGATTAATTTTTGTCAGCACCTGGATAAGAAACAATTATTTTAACTCTCAGTTTTTTCAGTGTATTTGAGGTACTGAGCTAAGGTTAAGAAATGTATTATTCATAAGACTATTAATGTTCTTCCATTGGCGCAGTGTATTGTTTCTACATCAACTCTGCTCCTTTCCTTGATTTGGTACTAGGAGCACTCCGAAACTAAACGTATTGGGAATATTTTTGTGCCTCGTGGTTTAAATGCATTAAAAGGCACAAACATCAGTGGCTGCTGTTCAGAATCTTAGGTGTTTGGTTGTGTGACCATGTTATACATTTTCAAATCTAATTTTCATGTTACTTTCCTTTTTTTTTTTTACCGAGTATGTGGTATATATCTGAGCCTGTCTTATTTTTCCAGGTGAAATCTTATTTTGTTGATATGTGGATTGAACACCTTTCCTCATGTCGCTTTGAGCAGCATCTTTCCATTCAGCCCTTTTTGCAGATTTAATTAGCATACTATTTCTCCCCTCATCCTCAATCTCTCAGCTTCCTTCGACACTGTGGACCAGCCCCTTCTCCTCAACACGCTATCCAGCCTTGGCTTCACAGACTCCGTCCTCTCCTGGTTCTCCTCTTATTTCATTCAATCGTATTTATTGAGCGCTTACTGTGTGCAGAGCACTGTACTAAGCGCTTGGGAAGTACTAGGCAGCAACATATAGAGACGGTCCCTACCCAAAAAGAGACGGTCTCTTATCTCTCCGGCCGTTCATTCTCAGTCTCCTTTGTGGGCTCCTCCTCCCCCTCCCATCCCCGTACTGTAGGGGTTCCTCAAGGGTCAGTTCTTGGTCCCCTTCTGTTCTTTATCTACACTCACTCCCTTGGTAAACTCATTGGCTCCCACTTCTTCAACTATCATCTCTACGCTGATGACACCCAAATCTGCATCTCTGCCACTGCTCTCTCTCCCTCCCTCCAGGCCCCTGCCTTCAGGACATCTCCATCTGGATGTCTGCCTGCCATCTAAAACTCAATATGTCCAAGACTGAACTCCTTATCTTCCCTCCCAAACCCTGCCCTCTCCCTGACTTTCCCATCACTGTAGATGGCACTACCATCCTTCCCGTCTCACAGGCCCGCAACCTTGGTGTCATCCTCGACTGTGCTTTCTCGTTCACCCCACACATCCAATCCGTCACCAAAACCTGCCAGTCTCACCTCCGTAACATCGCCAAGATCCGCCCTTTCCTCTCCATCCAGACCGCTACCTTGCTGGTTCAATCTCTCATCCTATCCCGACTGGATTACTGCATCAGCCTCCTCTCTGATCTCCCATCCTTCTGTCACTCCTCACTTCAATCTATACTTCACTCTGCTGCCCGGATCATCTTTGTGCAGAAACACTCTGGGCATGTTACTCCCCTCCTCAAAAATCTCCAGTGGCTGCCTGTCAACCTACGAATCAAGCAAAAACTCCTCACCCTGGGCTTCAAGGCTGTCCGTCACCTCACCCCCTCCTACCTCACCTCCCTTCTCTCCTTCTATAGCCCAGCCCGCACCCTCCGCTCCTCTGCCGCTAACCTCCTCACTGTACCTCGTTCTCGTCCGTCCCGCCATCGACCCCCGGCCCACGTCCTTCCCCTGGCCTGGAATGCCCTTCCTCCACACGTCCGCCAAGCTAGCTCCCTTCCTCCCTTCAAAGCCCTACTGAGAGCTCACCTCCTGCAGGAGGCCTTCCCAGACTGAGCCCCCCCTTTCCTCTCCTCCTCCCCATCCCCCCTGCCCTACCTCCTTCCCCTCCCCACAGCACTTGGATATATATTTGTACAGATTTATTACTGTATTTAACTTGTACATATTTACTGTTCTATTTATTTTGTTAATGATGTGCATATAGCTTTACTTGTATTTGTTCTGACGATTTTGACACCTGTCTACGTGTTTCGTTTTGTTGTCTGTCTCCCCCTTCTAGACTGTGAGCCCTTTATTGGGTAGGGACCGTCTCTATATGTTGCCGACTTGTACTTCCCAAGCACCTAGTACAGTGCTCTGCACACAGTAAGTGCTCAAAAAGTACAATTGGATGAATGAATGAAATGTTGAACACCTTACTAAATGGCTCTCCCTAACCAGAGTTCTTTGTTGTAAATGTAGCCTTCTCACTCTGCTCATTTTCCCTTCTTCTCTTTGGTGGCCTAGCAAGAGTATTATTACTGTAATAGTTATTATATGACACTTTATATTGTTGAAGTATTTTGCAAACATTAACTTGCTAATTGAGAATATGCCCCCGAGGCCTGTCCATTTGGAACATACAAGGAGCATAATGGTTAAACTCCAACACAATTTTATTCTCTTCATCCATTTTGGCACTTAATTATACTTACAGATTACTTAGGGGAATATAGTTGCTTTAAAGAAAAAAAAATCCTTTCCCCAATTAGAAAGAAAATGATGTAGGTTATTTTGGGGGAAAAAAATTGGCCCTGGATCTTTTAAAGCCATAATTATCTGTTGATGAATGTAGCCATCCCTAGTGTGATTCCAGCCCTTGTATCGTGTGAGTGTAGCATAATGTTTCTGATTCCAGCACTCCAGGTATTCCTGAAAGAGTGGCTGGAAAAGAACTCCCAAGAAAGAGGAGACAAAATTTAGAAGGGTTTATCAAGATTGGGTAGCATCAGGTTTATTTCAGAGATTTTGTTTTGTGGTGTTTTGGTTTCAGGGCTCCCAGGGTAAAATAGACTAGGTGGACAGGACAATGGACTTGGAAGAAAGGAAGGGTTTGACTGGAGCCAAGTGGGTAGTGGGGAAGATTCTAATTCGGGAATTTTCATTTTCATGTTCATGAATTACCATACCATACTAAAATACATCATGCTCGTATTTCTATTTTTAAACAGTATTTCCCCTAGTAACACAACCAAAGGCCTCTTCACAAAACCTTTTCCTTGAAGTTGAGGTTTTCACAGAAATGTCAACACATTTATAAGGCAGAAAATCTTTGTGTTATATGTAATGCAATTATACAAGTGATTGAGCCAGTGGGAACTAAGGAGTCTGTTTCTGACTCAGATTTCTCATAATCCAAAAAAAAAAGATATTTTGTTTGCATTTAAAATAGAGATTTGTGCAATTACACAATATGCACACTGTTCAAAATTAAAACCAGTCTCAAGTGAAGAATTTTTTTGTTTATCGTAATATAATATTAACCTGCTTAAAAAGACTGGCAACCTACCAGAAGAGCAGTTGACATTAAAGATGGTATCTGCAACCAAAGTGGGGATATTTTAGGAAGCAAGGCCTAACCATGTTCCGGTATTTGGGGGAAAAAAAATACTGAAAAAGATTTTTTTCCACAGACTACCATTCATTAATAAGCTTACTCCATTGAAGTCCCGGGGACAGATATCTGAACACTGCTCAGGGGAGGTGAGAAAGTATTGCTTGGCATTGACGACTGATAGGAACTCCTCAACCTGTGGGGAATTTTCCTCTTGTTGTATGTGACTTCGCTCAGTTTTATTTACTGCAGTGCTGAATGATCATTATTGAAAAAAAAATGATGTAATTAAAATAGTCTTACATCTTAATGAGCCTTTCCTTCACTGCCAGTAGACTGGTTTCTGTATTCTGTGCTCACAGGTGCAAGCCCTGTTCTTCTGCTTCTCTTAATTTGTTCCTCCTGCATGGTACCGAACTCTATAGGATGGTACTATCCGGCATCCAGAAAGATCAGGGATCTTTCCTGCAAATCGACTTGGCCAAAATCTGCCTCTGCTGCCAGATTTCCAATGTGATTTTTTTTTAGAAGTCAGAGCGTTCTGTGCAAAGGCTCTCCCCTCGCTATTCAAGGACTGGGTGGGGAAGTGTCCATACAAGTCATATCCAAACTTTTTGTATAAATTCTACTTGCCTAATGCTATTGGTATATATTGCTACAGTGTTGCTTTTCTTTGAACATTTTGAAAAAACGATTGTATTTCTTTGGTTAGTGCATAAAAGAACCCAGCGATAGGCAATAAGAAATATACGGTATGTAAGACTGGACCTGTATAGATCCATGTCTTTTTCCTAATCAATGCATTTATTAATTAAGCAATGATATTTTCAATCACTGACATTTATTGAGTATTTACTGTGCGCTGGACTTAGGAGAGTCCAATAGAGTTGAGGGATACGATCCCTTCCTTCAAAGAGCTTACAGTCTAGTGGGGATCTTACAGTCTAGCTCTGATTCATATACAGGGGTATGGCCCCCCATATTTACCCCTTCCCAATAGTCTCCTTTATAAAGAATACATGAAACCTTCACTTTCATTTTGAAAATCAGCACGGACTTTAGCTGTATATTTCCCTGAATTCTGGAAAAGCATTTTCATTGAGGAAGTGATTGAATTAGTAAGCCTAATTTCCTTTTCTCCTGACCCATTTGGACAAATTCCCCTAACGGTTATTATCTCTTTTTTTATTGAAGAAAAAATGGAGTGGCTGGGTTAACTCAAAAGTGTTTCTCAAAGTAGAGTTTCACAAAGTTTTCAAGTTCTGAGAAGGTAGCAGAGGTTGGAGCAGCAGAGAGTTCACCAGCTGTCTGTTATGGCAGAAGCAAACTTTGTGCAATATATGTTGGGTAGGGACTGTCTCTATATGTTGCCAATTTGTACTTCCCAAGCGCTTAGTACAGTGCTCTGCACATAGTAAGCGCTCAATAAATACGATTGATGATGATGATGATAAGGTGAACCCATCGTCCTTCACTTCCTGGATGGGCCTTCTCCCTGAACTCCTTCCTCAAACCACGCCCAGGCATTCCCACGCTCCTGCCACCTGGCACAGTGCCAATTGCACAATCCTATGCTCTCTGTAGCATTTCACCCCCAATCTGGAGAATGATTTAGGTGGTCCTGAAGCCAACATAATAATAATAATAATATTGGCATTCATTAAGCGCTTACTATGTGCAAAGCACTGTTCTAAGCGCTGGAGAGGTTACAAGGTGATCAGTTTGTCCCACAGGGGGCACACAGTTTTAATCCCCATTTTACAGATGAGGTAACTGAGGCACAGAGAAGTGAAGTGACTTGCCCAAAGTCACACAGCTGACAAGTGGCGGAGCTGGGATTTGAACCCATGACCTCTGACTCCAAAGCCCGTGCTCTTTCCACTGAGCCACGCTGCTTCTCTAATAATAATAAGGATGGTATTTGTTAAGTGCTTACTATGTGCAAAGCACTGTTCTAAGCACTGGGGGAATACAAGGTGATCAGGTTGTCCCACGGGGGGCTCACAATCTTAATCCCCATTTTCCAGATGAGGTAACTGAGGCCTAGAGAAGTGAAGTGACTTGCCCAAAGTCACACAGCTGACAATTGGAGGAGCCAGGATTTGAACCCATGACCTCTGACTCCAAAGCCCGTGCTCTTTCCACTGAGCCACGCTGCTTCTAACATCATCTAGTGTCCTCTGTTCTTCCTAGCTCTTCCACAAGAGCCCTCTCATCCTACTATGCCTAACAGTACTATTGAGGCTGTCCTAAAAATAAATGATAATCGTCATCATTTTGGTACTTGCTTAGCGCTTTCTATGTGCCAAGCACTGTTCTAAGTGCTGGGGTAGGTACAAGTTAATCATGTTGGACACAGTCCCTGTCCCATGTGCGACTCACAGTCTTAACCATTATTTTACAGGTGAGGTAACTGAGGCCCAGAGAAGTGAAGTTACTTGCTCAAGGTCACACAGCAGATATGTGGCAGAGCTCGGATTAGAACCCAGGTCCTTCTGACTCCCAGGACCTAGCTTCATCCACTGAGCCACACGGCTTCTCACAGTTTCTGAGGCAGGAACTGTGTCCAACCTGATTTTATCTACTCTGGTGCTTAGTACAATGCTTGGCACATGATAAACACATAAATTCCACAAATATTAACAATTGTAACCATAAGGAGGAGGTTGGTACCCCAGATGGAAACCATCCCTCTTGCTACCATTTATTTATATTAATGTCCATCTCTCTCTCTGAACTGCATGCTACTTGTGGGCAGGGAACTTGTCTACGAACTCTCTTATAGTGTACTCTCCCAAGTGCTTAGTACAGTGCTCCGTGTACAGTAAGTGCTCATTAAAAAGGATCGATTTTGATCGATGGGTATGTGTGCCCATCCTTCAAAAAATCATGTCCTAAAAATAAATGATAATCGTCATCATTTTGGTACTTGCTTAGCGCTTACTATGTGCCAAGCACTGTAATGTAAATACAAAAAAATAATGGAGGAAGGACCTGCTCCGTATGCATCGAGTGGTGTGGCAGATGTGGCATATAAAATGCTAACCATGCCCAAAGGGCAGCTCTGCTCCCTTTTAGCTATGAGATCTATTGCTATGCCAAGAAGGAAGCGAATTGCATGTTGTTCTTTGAGGTTATGGGAATTGGAGAAAGGGAAATGAAAACTATTGTGCTCTATAAGCAGATCCTGGGGGGGAAGGAATGTTCTAGGCTAGGTGCTTTGGACTAAGGTATAAGAAATTTTAGGGGTGTTTCAAAGTGTTACACGACTTCTCCCCCATCTCTTCCCCTCCCCCCCAGATCTCTCCCACATTTTCTCCCCCCCCATTTCTCCCCATCTCTTCCCCTCCCCGCCATATCTATTTATTTATTTTATTTGTACATATTTATTCTATTTATTTCATTTTGTTAATAGGTTTTCTTTTGTTGTCTGTCTCCCCCTTCTAGACTGTGAGCCCGCTGTTGGGTAGGGACCGTCTCTGGATGTTGCCGACTTGTGCTCCCCAAGCGCTTAGTACAGTGCTGTGCACACAGTAAGCGCTCAATAAATACGATTGATTGAATGAATGAATGAATTATTGTGGTGGCAACAGTTCCTGCTGTTCCTGATGAGCTCCCTCTTGCTGGGATCCTTAATGAGGCGAAAACCCTGGACAGTCCAAGAAGTAGAGTGGTAGGTTAGAAGAGAAACTGCTTCTCTTCTCTCTGGTGCCACCACTACCACTTTCCCAAGTTCGTGCCTCAGCCAGAAGCCCAACAAGAAGAGGTTTTGTAAGAGTGAAGCCCCTGGAGTTGGTGGTGGTAGGAGCAGTTTTTTCTTCTCATGTGTCAGAGACTGCATGTTCCTTTCCTTGACTCTGGCCCTTGGTGAATGCAAGATGGACTTTGCACTTTCCAAACTTCTTTTTTTTTTTGCTGGGCCCTAGGTGTGATGAGGGTGGATGGGGCGAATGAATGGGGCAAGCTGGAAGATGAAAATAGGGGGTACCACAATGTAACCTTGACTACAGGGATGCGGTTTATGAAACAGTTTGCAAAGCCCCACATTGGGGAGCTGTTGGAGCTGGAGAGGTCATCTGAAAGATGCAACTTCCCTATCTCCACGTGAATTTTTTACACTGTGAGCCCCAGTGGGACGGGGACCGTGTCATGTATCTACTCCAGTGGTTAGTACAATGCTTGGGGCATAGTAAGTGCTTACGTGCCACTAAAAAAACCTTTTCTGACAGCATAATAATTTTAAAAGTAGGGAGAGATGTGGAGACCATGAAGTAGGTTTGGAAGAGTCACAAAGGTGATTAAAGGAATGGGGAAAAGTTCAAGGAACTAGGATTGTTTAGTCAGAAGAGAGGGCTGAAGGCAGTTTAACAATTGTCTTCAAGTGAGTGAAAGGTTCACCGCAATTAATGAGCGTTTCTTCATTTTCATTGAAGCAGAGGGTGTAAGCCTAAAGGTGATACATTTTCTGGCATTCCAGGTTAAACATTGTTGGTTTAATCATATTTTACCCCTGTGCCCACTTCTGAGGAGACACACGAGCTTAGGAATGTCTTTTGTAGATCTGTTTACCAAATATTCATTCCTTTCAACTACCAGTGAGGCAGTGAAGAGCTTTGCAATTCTTGTTTTTCACACTTCTTATGTTGTGGCTGTCAGACAGGACTTGGTCTTTAGTGTGGTGTGTTTAGGATTTTAGTCAGTTTCAAAAAAGAAAAAAAAAGCTTAATGATCCTCAGAGTAAGACTTTTTTTGGGAGGGGGGGTGGTTTCCTTCCCTAGGCAATGTTCACAAGGTTTCGCCTGCTATTGCTACCTGGTGATCCAACGTCAGGGCATGGAAGGGCTTTGCCTTATGATTGGGTCTTCGACGTTCTCAGTGGTTTTGCTTTATTGGTGTGTTGGTACTGTCCCATTGTAATTTCAGTGGCGAACCTTCTGTTAATAAATTCGAATTCCTTTCTGATTCCTTGAGATTTTCCCTCTACCCTTCTTTCAGCACAGCCAGCTTTCCTCTTCATGTGTCTTCCGTAATCTAGAATCCTCTGGTTCTGCCTGCTTAACACTTGGACATATTTGGGAGTAGAGGTGTAAGAAAGGCATTTTAAGCAGAAAGATTCATTCTTTCAGTCATATTTATTGAGGGCTTACTAAGTGCAGAGCACTGTACTAAGCGTTTTGGAGGGTTCAATATAACGGTAGACAGGTGATGTGTTGACCCCCTTCATGGTATAGAATGCCTCAGTTCCTTCCAGGTTTAACATGAGCCTAAGGGTCCTTTGGCAAATGATTGTAGGAAGGAGCCTGAGCACTTTGATCCGTTACCCATATGAAAGGATGCTGCCATTTGGAGTGAAGAGTTCATACAAGGTATTTTTAACTTATTCCAGAGCAACTACCTAGTTTCATTTAATTCTCATGATGTTCAGGGATAAGAGAAGTTGATCTGATTGCATAAAATATATTAAACAAGCAGAGGAAAGCTAAACGTGAGGCATAAAACAATACAAAAGCATGTTCTTTTCTCTCAAGGACTTTACATCTAAACAACAGCGAGATGTAGAAGGAAAATCACCAAGAAGCAGAACTCACAAAGATGGCACTGTAGAAAGCAAAGGTTACGTGGCTCTTCCGATTTTTCTCATCTCCATCGGGACTAGGGATTAATGAGAAGCAGTGTGGCTCAGTGGAAAGAGCGCAGGCTTTGGAGTTAGAGGTTGTGGGTTCAAATCCTGGCTCCGACAATTGCCAGCTGTGTGACTTTGGACAAGTCACTTAACTTCTCTGTGCCTCCGTTACCTCATCTGTAAAATGGGGATGAAGACTGAGCTCCCTGTGGGATAACCTCATCACCTTGTAACTCCCCAGCGCCTGGAACAGTGCTTTGCACATAGTAAGCACTTAATAAATGCTATTATTATTATTATTTTTTTTTTTGTTTCCAAGAGAGGTGCAGATGGAGTTGTTCACCTCCTTTCAGCCTGGAGATCTGCTCCAGCTCTCAGGCTTGTGGGTCCTCTCCAGGCTCTCCGGCCTTGATAGAAGAAGACACTGGAAATGTTTTTCTAGGGCTCCGAAGGTAAAAAGGCATCTTCTCTTCTAAGTCGAAAGTTGATCCTCCTCTAGCAAAATGGGTAATCTGTACTGGGGGCAGATACTCCTGAAATCTGGACATCTTCGTTCTGATCCTCACTTGCTTCTGTGTCTTAGCAATGATTTGCTTTAACTGGCCGGTGCCCTTGGAGTACAAATAGGTCATTTATTTTGTCAGCAATTTTTTGACCCCAGCCTGAGGAGGTTTGATCTAGGAAATATCAGATTCAGGGTGGTAACTTCGAAGACGGCAGAGAGTCCTTTAGATTCCATTTTTTCCGTTTTTGTGTTACGCCTTCTGCAATGGTTTTCAGTAAGAATTGTGATGGAGCTGGTAGACTTGTCTGTGTGCCACATCTGGTGACTCTTAAGTTTTGGGAAAGGCATTTTTTTTGCCCCTATAGAAAGTGTGGAAGAACATTTGTGTTTCAAGTGAAGATTTGTGTACAAGTGAAATTTTACTACTGTCAGAATTTATATACCCTAAATACTTATGACCATGCAAAACAATAATGCTGTTATTTCATTTCACCATAATCAAGGTCTTTATGAAGGACATTCTTGCTGTACTGAGGTTTTATCTCCATTAAGAATTCACAAATGAGAAAACTGGAGCTTCTTGGCTGACCTATGCCCTGAACAGGAAAACAGGAAGCTGATCACGGATTCATGCTTATATCTTCAGATCTTGTGTTGGAATGTAGATAAACCATTGTTAGGAGCAACGTTGACAATGCTGAAATTAGAGCCAAAATATTCCAGGGTATTGACTTGGTTCAAGCTTTATCACCCCTATGTTATTGGTAAGGGCACTGGAGGATAAAGCAGAGGAAATGGGAGTGTGGGGAGCTGCTGTGCTCAGCATTTTTGCCTACATCTCTTTCTTCTACATCCTAGTAATAATAATAATAATAGCATTTATTAAGCGCTTTCTATGTGCAAAGCACTGTTCTAAGCGCTGGGGAGGTTACAAGGTGAACAGGTTGTCCCACGTGGGGCTCACAGTCTTAATCCCCATTTTACAGATGAGGTAACTGAGGCACAGAGAAGTTAAGTGACTTACCCAGAGTCACACAGCTGACAAGTGACGGAGCCGGGATTTGAACCCATGAACTCTGACTCCAAAGCCCGTGCTTTTTCCACTGATCCGTGCTGCTTCTCTATTGGAAGCGGCATGGATTCTCTAGTGGAACGCAGCATGGCCTAGTGAAAAGAGCAAGGGCCCGCGAGTCAGGGGACCTGGGTTCTATACCCGGCTCTGCCACTTGCCTGCTGTGTATCTTTGGGCAAGTCACTTAACTTTTCTGTGCCTCAGTTTCCTCAACTGTCTTTAGGTGATTATGATCTATTTGGCATCATTATACTCAAGTTTTTCACTTGGAATATATTTTTTGTTGCGGTGGAGGGTGGGTTGAGTGCAAATGCTATATTTAGTCGAATGAGTTAAGGCACGGTAGTCTCATCCAGATGTTAGAAGTGGGAAGGGCGCAGGTTTGAGGTGACACTGTACCATGGCCATTGCTGCCTCTGATGCTTTGAATTTCCTCCTTTTTCTTCCATTCCCACTCAAATGTAATGGGCAGGAATAACAGTTGGGAGCCCAGGAAAGCAGGAAACCAAGAGTTCGTCCAGACAGTCGTATTTATTGAGCGCTTACTGTGTGTGAAGCACTGTACTAAGCACTTGGGAGAGTGCAATATAACAATAAGCACATTTGCTGAATCCTGGAAGTGGTAGCCTGGAATCGTGGCCAGAAGCTGGCATTCCAGACAGAATGGCCTGCTGTGCCATTCTCTGGCATGTAGGGAGTGATCCACCTTAAACCAAATGAAAGATGTGACTTCTCAAGAGCCCTAAAACTCACGTGAAGCAGCATGCCCTATGGTGCTGAGCAAGGGCCTGGGAGACAGAAGGATTTGGGTTCTAATCCCGGCCTTGCCACTTGTCTGCTGTGTGACCTTGGGCAAGTTGCTTCACTTCTCTGTGCCTCAGTTACTTCATCTGTAAAATGGGGATTAAGACTGTGAGCCCCATGTGGGGCAGGGACTGTGTCCAACCCAAATATCATCGCCAACGCTTATTACAGTGACTGGCACATAGTAAGCACTTAACAAGTACCCTAAAAAGACCTCTCCATTTGTGGCCTTGATATTCCCTTTCAACTTAGCTCCCTTACATTTTCCCTAAGGTCAGACAAAAATGAACAAGAATTTCTATGTAGCAAATTTCACGTGAAGAACGTTCTTAGAAGATCCATCCAATTTCCTCACCTAGGTTGGCTGAATACGAGATCAAGGAATCAAAAGGGACTTTGGAATGTCTTTCTCTTTCCTGTGCCTAGCTAGGTCTTCAGTTGAAAAAGTCATATTAAGGTCTCTCTGCCTGTAGCACTTTCAGTTTTGATTTGATAGGTTAGTTGGTCTAATGGAAAAAGCACAGATCTGAGTGTCTGGGGGGGGTCTGGGGGGCCTGAGTTCCAGGCCTGGTTCTGTCTCCAGCTTGTGAGCCTTCACAAGGTCACTTTAACTTCTCTGGCCCTCATTTTCTTCATTTGTAAAAGCAGATACTAATTCCTGATTTTTCTTAGCTCAAGGGGATGTTGTGAGACTAAAATAAGAACTTGTGAAAAAGCACTCTGTGAATTCAAAGTATTGTTTTTAAGGTTGTCATCAGAGAGATTTCTGGGATGGTTTTGGAACTCAGCACCATGTGCCTTTTTTTAAGAAAAAAAAATAACCACAACCATAAGTTGAGTCTGTTAAAAAACAAAAAAGCTATTTCACTTGTTTGAAGCACCACTCATTAGTTCCTGTCGATAGAGTATATGTAGTCATAATGAATACCATCTATATCGTGCATTTGTTTGGCTAATTGAGATAATAATAATTATTAAATTTGTTGGCTTAGCACAGCCAAGCACTGTACCAGTGCTGCAGGGAAAACAGTACAATGAAATCAGACATAGTCCCTGTCCCATGTAGGGCTCACAGTCTAATGTGGGTACAGAGAACAGCGGGAGAGAGATGCTTTCTAAAAATCACACTTGAGCCTTTTTACATTATTTTTAATATTGACCTGTCATGCCATTTAGGCAGACCCGTGGACTTTGCCTGTTTCCATACAATGCAGTTCCCTTCAGAGCAGTAGTAGTAGCCTTCTGGAGAGGAGAACATCACTTACCTGCAATTATTTATGTATTTCAGAAATCGTACTGGTAGATGATTCACAGTGACCCACCCACCTTCCCGCAGAGTGGGGTTTTTTGCTTTAGGGGATTTTTGACTCAGTTATTTTTTCCTCACCTTTCACATATGAAACAAACTGAGATACTGGGTGGTGGTGGTGGTGGTGGTGGTGATGATGAGGGGGGCACCCCTGGCCCTGCCTGCTAGGGAGCTCAGTAGCACTAGCGTTTTTGGGAGGGGTGGAGAGGAGGAGGGTCAGTGGTACTTCAACTAGTTGAGTTGAAAGTGGACTTATTTCGCTAGTCCTCCCATCAGGGTACACCTTCATCTTCTTCCCTTTCTGGGCCCCCAAATGGCTGCACCTCCTCCTTGTTTTCTATCATTAATGGAGTCGTCAAACAATCATTTGGAATTGAAATAGTGTAGCCCAGTATGCAAATCAATTCTGGGAACAGGTTGCTGGGAGCCTATTTGAATACTGTTTCCATCTTTTGAAAGGGGTTTTGGTTTCTCAGCCAAAAGAAATTCTGTGAAAAATTTCATGAAGTTCGGTCAAAATACATTCAGAGTTGGCAAACTGTCCTCCATCAACACCATATGACCAGTGGATCAGGCTATCTCTGTCTGTTCAAGGGGGAGGGGGCTGTTCGTACACATCTCACACAGCCTCAGTGAAACATTGTAGCAATGACCTGTACTCTGAATATACCTGGGCTTTGCAGGTGTGACCTGGGGCGTGACCTAAACTGTACCCTGGTCAAAGTGAAATGGTGTTGGTTGCAGTCATAGACTAGCCATGATGATTCTCCCATTCATCTGTCCTACCGAAGAAAGCTTCTTGGGGAGGGATTCATTTATTCATTCGTATTTGAGTGCTTACTGTGTTCAAGGCCCTGTATTAAGCGCTTCAGAGAGTACAGTGTAACAGCAAACAGACACATTCCTGCCCACAACAAGCTCACAGTCTAGAGATGACCCTAAACTGCTTGGGGACCGTTTATTGTATTCAGCAGCCTGATCTGGAACAGTGGGGAACCACAGCCCCCACCTCAGTAATCCCCCCGGTGCATTCTTAGGTGCTGGTAGCTGGAAAGATGGTGTGGGGAGTGGGATGTAAATGTTCTGTACAGTTTCTTTTATGAGTCTTTTCATCTGGCTTTGTGCGTAGGCAGATCAGAGTTAGGAAAATGGTAACTTTATTCCCAGCATTACCCAAGGAGCTGGCAAGCTTTCCAGGTACAATCTCTTGCCTGCCATATAGAGCTGTTCAGGTATATATGTGGCTTTCCTTGGAAGCAGCCTCTCATATCTCTCCCAACCCCCTTCTCCCCCTCCTCAAAGAATGTGTGATGGGAAGCTACCTTTGGTGCCACCTGATTGAGGGTATCAGTAGTCCCATAAAAACGGATTTGGGTTCACTATACGTGGCCAAAGGGTCAACTAAGAGATGTGGCCACTTTAGAGAGATGGTAGACAGGAGGTGGGGTAGGGGAAGTATTGAGTATCTAAAATGTGAGCCCGTTGCTGGGTAGGGACCGTCTCTCTATGTTGCCGATTTGTACTTCCCAAGCGCTTAGTACAGTGCTCTGCGCACAGTAAGCGCTCAGTAAATAAGATTGAATGAATGGAGGGGGTCAAAGCCCTGCATGCACTGGGTTAGGCTGGCCCAAAGCCAAATGTAATCCGATTCAGACCGAGTTTGGACATTCATCCGACACTCCCGAAGCCCCAAAGTTTGTAGCATTTTGGGGAGTGGGTGCCACACTACTTGGTGTGCAGGGTACTGTTAGACCAGGATGGAGCCTGAGGTGACCTGGAGGTGACTTGAGCCTCACTCTCAGGGGAGAGGAGGGAAATGTCCCTGCCCGTTTATAAGGTTTTTGCCTATGAAAGGGGGGTATTTTTGACTGCTGGGATAACCACTCTCAGCCGTCTGCATGGGGAGTCCCTCAAGTCTCCCTTCCCCATAAAAAAATGAGACCTAAGCCATTTTCAGCTCACCCGATCCCACTTGGTGTTTGTCGTGATGCCCAACCAAACTCAGATGCTGTAACTCATGACAGTGCTTGGGCACAAGCTGAGGAATAGCTCCTTCCCTTCCCCACAGCACACATGTATATATGTTTGTACATATTTATTACTCTATTTATTTATTTATTTTACTTGTACATATCTATTCTAATTATTTTATTTTGTTAATATGTTTGGTTTTGTTCTCTGTCTCCCCCTTCTAGACTGTGAGCCCACTGTTGGGTAGGGACTGTCTCTATATGTTGCCAACTTGTACTTCCCAAGCACTTAGTACAGTGCTCTGCACACCGTAAGTGCTCAATAAATACGATTGATTGATTGATTGATAGGCCTGTATGGAGTGGGCCAAAGATTTCCACACCACATAGGGCTTTTGCTGGAGGGGAGAGGGCCAAGCAATAGTCTTGGCGGCTCCCTTGGCTGAACTCCAGGGTGTTGCCCCACGTTTGGAGTCCTCCCGCTATATGCAAAAATCCAAGGAAACTCGCGCATGCAGTGTAACAGTCTACAAGAGTTAGCTTATGCCTCACTCGAGGTTGACTCACTCCCGCTCATCCTCTGGTTGCTCATTGTCCACTGGGATGGTAAGCAGCAATCCCCAGAAATGTCCTCACCATTGGTATAATCATCCACTCAGCACTTGGTATGTTCCCAGCGACTCTGATCTCTTGGTTGAAATCAACTCTGTCTTGGGCAAGGATGGAAATCACCATGTGATTGTGACACTGCCAGTTCTCAGATGAGACAATTCTTCAATCTTGTGCCGAGTTCACCTTCAGACTTTTGTTTCTTGATACAGCAGTGGTTTCCTCTTTCAACTCATCTCATTACTGGTTCATCCAAACACATTCACCCCCCGTTGTCAGGTTCCCCAGTTCCAGGTGGTCCCCTGTCAGACTTCTGAGCTTTGGGCATTACAACCTGGTTTTCCTCAAGCCTACCTCGTTTCTGTGGCTCATTTAATCTTAATTGTTTGTTTAGTTGTTAGACTAAACAGATGACACCACCCACCTAGAGGAAGTATCACATGGCTGGCACCTTTGTAAGATTTCAGTGGTGACTCCAAATGAGAGTGTTAGCTACTCTTGCTACTTCTGTGTATATTATTCCAGCCACTTATTTAGTCTTTTATTATCACCAGTTATATTCATAGGTGCCAACTTAATAGAGGCAAGGGAGCAGGTGGCCTCTTTGTATTGGTATTGAGGGGGAAATGCCAGTAGCTTTGTCCCTATAGTTTGGGGATCTGGGGGAACTGGCGGGGAAGGACTGCTTTCTGTCTTAGAGTTGGAAAGGAACCAAAGCTGGAGCTGAGATGCCGACTTCTCTTAATGTCAGTAGGAGGAGGAGGAGTTGGCACGTCTCCTCCAAGAAGCCTTCCCTGACTAAGACCTCCTTTCCTCTTCTCCCACTCCTTTCTGCACCACTCTTACTTGCTCCTTCATTCATCCTCCCTCCCATCCCCACAGCACATATGTATGTATTCATTCAATTGTATTTATTGAGCGCTTACTGTGTGCAGAGCACTGTACTAAGCGCTTGGGAAGTACAAGTCGGCCACATGTAGAGATGGTCCCTACCCAATAAAGGGCTCACAGTCTAGAAGGGGGTGACATCTGTTTATATCTGTAATTTATCTATTCTTGTATTTTTTTTTAAATTAATGTCTCTCTAGACTATGAGCTCGTCGTGGGCAGGAGTGTGTCTGTTCGTTGTTGTGTTGTACTCTCCCAAGCATTTAATTCAGTGCCTTTCACACAGTAAGAGCACAATAAATACGATTGAATGAATGAAAGAATGAGGAGGAAGAGGATGACAGCTCACTGCTGCCACTTTTCTCACCCTTGTGGGGCTTTGGGGTTGGGAAACTTCTTGCCCCACGTTGTTGTTGTTGTTATTATTACATTAAACACGTATTGTGTGTCAAGCCCTGGAGTGGATATAACCTAATCAGGCCAGACACAGCCCCGTCCCGCATGAGGCTCACAATCGAAGCAAGAGGGAGAGCAGGTATTGAATCCCCATTTTACAGATGGGGAAACTGAGGCTCAGAGAAGTGAAGTGACTTGCCCAGGGTCACACAGCAGGCAAGTGGTAGAGCTAGGATTAGATCCCAGGTCCTCTGACTCCCGTGTCTGTGCTGTTTCCACCAGACCACACTGCTCCAGACTGAGCCCCTTCCTTCCTTCCTCTCCCCCTCGTCCCCCTCTCCATCCCCCCATCTTACCTCCTTCCCTTCCCCACAGCACCTGTATATATGTATATATGGTTGTACATATTTATTACTCTATTTATTTATTTATTTATCTTTCTTGTACATTTCTATCCTATTTATTTTATTTTGTTGGTATGTTTGGTTCTGTTCTCTGTCTCCCCCTTTTAGACTGTGAGCCCACTGTTGGGTAGGGACTGTCTCTATGTGTTGCCAATTTGTACTTCCCAAGCGCTTAGTGCAGTGCTGTGCACATAGTAAGCGCTCAATAAATACGATTGATTGATTGATTGATTGCTCCTGGCCCCAAAGCCCCATGGTGACAAGCTGCCTGCTCGCCTCACCCCAGCCCGCTCCCCCCGTAAGACTTTCTCCGGGGGCAAGTCAGGAGTCGGACCCCCAGAACCACATTGCCAGTCCAAAGCCTACAAGCCCACAGGGCCGGGCCGCCTCCTGGCCTGATGCCTTTGGCTTCCTTCTACATAAGCAGCAGGGACTGAAGCGAAGGGCTGGAAAGCATTGGGGAGCTGTGGCCCTGCAACCTTTGGATCAGCACCGAGAATCCGAACCGTCCACCAACGAGCGTGGCGTAGCGATTAGAGCGCGGGCTTGGGAGTCAGAAGGTCGTGGGTTCTAATTCCAGCTCCAACGCTTGTCTGCTGTGTGCCGTTGGGCAAGTCACTTCACTTCTCTGGGCCTCAGTTCCCTCATCTGTAAAAAGGGGATCGAACCCCACGTGGGACAGGGACTGTGTCCAACCCTATTTGTTTGTATCATCATCATCAATCGTATTTATTGAGCGCTTACTATGTGCAGAGCACTGTACTAAGCACTTGGGAAGTACCAATTGGCAACACATAGAGACAGTCCCTACCCAACAGTGGGCTCACAGTCTAGAAGGGGGAGACAGAGAACAAAACCAAACATACGAACAAAATAAAATAAATAGGATAGATATGTACAAGTAAAATAAATAAATAAATAGAGTAATAAACATGTACAACCATATATACATATATACAGGTTTGTATCCATCCCAGCGCTTAGTACAGTGTAACTGTACAAAGTAAGCACTTAACAAACACCACAATTGTATTATTATTATACTATAATGCAAGGTTGGGTTTCTGCAAAATCCTCTAGTACTCTGTTGTGATACTCATTCTGTAGTCAACACTTTGTACATATGCACTGCTCTTGTGCTATTTCAACAGAGCACACGTTGCTGGGAGAATGTCCCCTAGATTTGCCATTGTGTTCTCAATCAATCAATCAATCAATCAATCGTATTTATTGAGCACTTACTGTGTGTAGAGCACTGCACTAAGCACTTGGGAAGTGCAAGTTGGCAACATATAGAGACGGTCCCTACCCAACAGTGGGCTCACAGTGTAGAAAGTGAAAACACATGTTATAGTAGAATCGAGTGTATTTCCTAAAGTTCCTGAGCTTTGGGGTGGGTGAGCAGAATAACAGCCTGCTGAGGCTTCAGTAGGGCTCCACCAAACTCCTTATTACAGATGAGCTAAGACCGATAGACCTACAGTAGGCTGAAGGACAATTCTACGATGCATCTATTTTTTTACTCATAATCTTCGGCATATTGTTTTGTGTGCATCTAAGTGGAGGTCTGATTGAAGGACTTTCGATGAGCTTCTTATGCTGTTGATTTGGAAGGGCTTCATAGAGACTGGAATTGTAATTTTACACCAAATTCCTTGGTGAATTGCATGGTTGGATGGAATTGGTTGAACAGTATGGGACCAATTGCCCAGCACTGCTTTATTGGTCATGGAGAAAGGACAAGGCCTGGTCCCTTCAATTCTGACATGGCTGGCCTTATCATTCTGGAGTGACCTCTCAGTAGGCAAAGTAAGTGTTGGCAGATCAATCAATCGACTTTATTGAGTGCCCACCATTTGCAGAGCTCTGTACTAAGCGCTTGGAAAAGTACAGAATAACAAGAGTTGGTAGACAGGTTCCCTGCCCACAAGGAGCAGTGTAGAAGGACAGATTGGACATCTGAGAGTGTCAAATGCTGTGGCAGCCTAAAAACACATTGAAGTGATTTTAGTGTTGGCTCTCTGCAAATGAATAGCAGCAGAGATTGTTTCCTCTTGTATGAAGCCACATTGTGATTCTGGAGTGCGTGATCGACACATCTTTAGAAGCTGGTCAAGGAAGAGCAACGGTGAAGAACAATGAAATTTCAAGTTAGCATCTACAATCAGACTTTTTTTCCCTTTCTTGAAGCTAGTGGTATTGGTGGCATCTTTGCAATTCTGTGCGGGCATGTAAACGCTTCCTTCCCACCCACCCCCGCCCCGCCCGACAGCTTATAGACCTGGGTTGATATATCTTCTAATGTTTGGTGGAAGGTGGATTAGGAAATTAACACATTGAGTTATTGCCATTCTTTAAGATCTGTGTTGAGGCTGGAGCCCCTCTACTCTTGTGTGATTATATACAGACCCATAATCAGTTTTCAGGGTGGCCTAGAAATCCTTCGTTTGTAGAGGCTCTTCAGTTTTGGTGTACTGCCACTCATCACGCGTGTTTTTTAGCCTGTGCCATATGTCATGATGTAGGCTTTGAAAAACATCCCTTTTGTCTGGTTCATGAATTGCAATGTATTGATGATGTACTGCTTGCTAGGCACTTGGATCTGTGAGCTTTGGACATCTGATATTCACTCCAACCCCACAGCACTTACATGCGTATCTTTAAATTATATATTATGAATGATTTATTCGTATCAATGCCTGTCTTCCCCTCTAGACTACAAGCTCGTTTGGGGCAGGAAACATGTCTGCCAATTCTTTGCTGTCATGCACTCCCAAGAGCTTAATTCAGTCCTCTAGACTGAAAGCGTATTGTAGGCAGGGAATATGTCTTTCTGTTGTTATATTGTACTCTCCCAAGCGCTTAGTACGGTGCTCTGCACAGAGTAAGCACTCAATAAATACGATTTACTACTCTGCACTAGTAAGCGCTCAACAAATACCATTTATTGATTTGTTTTGGGTTTTTTTTTTAAACTACTAGCTCGTTAATCTCTGAGTCATTCAATCAGCATTAAAGGAATGCTCATCACATCAGACGTTAACTCATTGGGATTTATGAGGAGAATGGATGGCAGCAGAGTACTCACAGTGCTATATGGGGAACTGGAGCAGGTGGAGACCCTAAATATTTTAAAGTCCTGAGGGAGCAAAACCTCAGATGATGGGGCATAGTTATAGATAGCAAGGAGAAAGCAGAAGCCTGGCCCACAGCAATTAGAAATAGGAACATTCTCTCAGAGCAGAGGCTTCGAGAAAATCGTGACACATTGAGGCAGAATGGAAACAGCATCAGGTGCTGTGGGTAGCAGTCACTACAGCACACGAGGAGCGATCTTTAGATGCCCAGGGTGTGGAAAAGATTCTCTATTCCACATTCGTCTTATCAGCTAAGCCCACAACATGGATAAAATCGCATTCTCAGTAGCATCACTTGAATTCTGAAGGGTGCTATACATAATAATTGTGCCAATTTTTAAGTGCTTACCATGTGTCAAGCACTGTACTAAGCACTAGAGTAGACAATAGATAATCAGGTCCCACGCAGGTCTTGCAGTCTAATTAGGAAGGAGAACAGGTTTTGTATCCCCATTTTGTGGATGAGGGAACTGAGGCACAGAGAAGTTAAGTGACTTACCCAAGGTCACAAAATAGACAAGTGGCAGAGCCGGGATTAGAAACCAGGTCCACTGACTTTAAGGCCCATGCTCTTTCCACTTAGGCCACAGTGTTACATGTTTTAAAGTGTAAATTTTGGTAATGCACAGACCCAGTATTAAGAAATTAGAGCCTGCATGACCCCATATCCAATACCATGAAACTCCATGAAACCACTCCACCAAACTACATTAACTGCACATATAAAATCAGCCTCTAAAATGAGCTATATTCTACTCCACTTCCCTGGCTTTGATGGCCCCAGATATTTTAGCTTCTTTGTTCTCTCCCCCACTAGTTTTTTTTTTTAGTTAGGACAAAAATTTCTTCAGTTCCTCATGATTTATACTTTTCCTTTCTAGTTTTAGAGATCTAGTTCCCCCTGACACACTGGCATTATTTCCAATCTTTGAAGAATTATCTCTCAGCTAGCTGTCAGACCGAATTATATCCGAAGCTTCCCTTCATTAGCCGGAGTGTCCGGAGTTCTGTATAAGCTTCCATTTTCCTATGTCTCTGATGTATGCTTCCTGATGGAAATTACTACCTGGCTAATTCTCTCTGGGAAAGTTAGTGGGGCATTCTGACCTTCCTGTTCCCCATGTTGCTCAACTTTACTTCACATCATCTTAGACATTGCTTCTAAGGGATGGAGGGAAGTTTGCATGTAACAATGATGTGGACATCCCAGAAGTTAGCCTTCCAGGAGTCCTTCGGCAGAAGCAAAGGAAAATCCCTGGGCCGGAATCAGGAAAGTAGGAGGAATTCTGCAGTGCGTCACTTATTCAGTCGTATTTATTGAGCACTTGCTGTGTGCAGAGTTTCTTAGTACAGTGTACTCTCACTTGGGAGAGTACAACATAACAATAAATAGACTTATTCCCTGCCCACTCTGGAGTGTAAAATGTGGAAGTGGCATTCTCTACCCACAAGGAGTTTACATTCTAATGGAGGAGGTGGATCTAAAAATATAAACAAATCAAACAAATTTAATTTATTTATCTCTGTTGATTGTACTCACTGATGGTGATGTGCTACTACCACAGTGTGGCTCAGTGGAAAGAACACGGGCTTTGGAGTCAGAGGTCATGGGTTCAAATTCCGACTCTGCCAAATGTCAGCTGTGTGACTTTGGGCAAGTCATTTCACTTCTCTGTGCCTAAGTTACCTCATCTGTAAAATGGGGATTAAGACTATGAGCCCCATGTGGGACAACCTGATTACCTTGTATCCCCCCTCCCAGCGCTTCGAACAGTGCTTGGCACATAGTAAGCGCTTAACAAATGCCATCATTATTATTATTATTCTATGAGTGTGTGTCTGTGGTTGCAAAGGGTAATGTGGGACTCATAATTCCGGCCACATTTTGTACCGAAAAAGGTTGTTCCTCGAAATGTTGTGCTGAATGTTCACAATGCCTAACATTGTTTTCTTTTTTGCCTCCTTGTCTCTCTTTCCTTACAAAGTTTTTGTTTGGAGGGAACCTCTCCCTTGGTGATGGCAGCACATCTCTTTGATGGCAGTGGGCCTTTGACTCCTAGTTTTGAGCTGGGATGTAGCACTGTCCGAAGCTGTGTTTTACAGTACCCTCACAGTGCTACTTGCTTTAGATTTCTCAATTTCAGCTCTACTTCCAGCAGTTGGTGAGGTATTGTGTTGTCATTAATTAAATCGTTCAGTCATTTATTGAGCCCTGTGCAAAGCGCTTGAGAGAGTACCATATAACGATAAACAGACGCATTCCCTTCCCACAGTGAGCTCACAGTCATTCTCCTCACATGTTCCACCCAGAGCAGCTGTGTTAAGGATCTCGAGGCTAAGAGACCGGCTCTGTTCTAGAACTTAGTTGTTCGTGATCTTGTCTTGCCATTTGACGTTGAATGTGGCCCGTAAATGATGCTGGTGCATGGAACCAGATTTGGTGCCAGACATCCAAATCTGACAGCCAAAGAGAAGGTTGGACAACGCTACACTTCTGTAGACCTTTAGTTTGACCTGGAGCCAGATGGAAACACACCTGTTGTAATGTAATGTTGTACAGTCAGTGCTGTGCATATAATAAGTGCTCAATGCATGCCATTGATACCATTCTACCACCATACTCTGTTAGTCTCCCAAAGGATACTGAATTGTGAAATTGAGAAGACATGTATACCAAAATGCAGCAGATGGGCATAAACAAATACAGACGTGCTGGAGGTGGTTGGAGGATTTGTACACCTTGTGGTGGTGGAACTATTAGAAGAAAACTTGGTGGAAGAGGTGGGATTTTAGGAGGACTTCGAAGATGGGGAGAGGTAATAATAACGGGTATTTGTTAAACATGCTTACACTATGCCAGGCACTGTACTAAGCACTTGGCTGGATACAAGCAAATTGGGTCGGGCACAGTCCCTGTCCCATGTGGGACTCGGTCTCAATCTGCATTTTCCAGATGAGGTAACTGAGGCACAGAGAATTGAAGTGACTTGCCCCAGATCACACAGCAGACAAGTGGCAGGCCTGGGATTGGAATCCGTGACCTGAGTCCCAGGCCTGTGCTCTATCCACACGCCATGCTGCTTCTCTGAGAAGTGTAGTCTATTATATTAGGGGTAGGAGAGGAAGTTCCAGGCTGGGGGGACAGTGTAAGTGAGGGAACGGAGATGGGGCAGTTAAGAATGAGGTGTAGACTGAAGGATATCGTGGGAAGAATGAAGAAAATGAACTGGGGAGTAGTTTATCTGAAATGCGTCTTTTAGGATGGACACGCCAGGGAGAACAGTTCACATTAGTACTGTTGTTTCCAGAAGCATTAAGGGTGGTCACAAAGAGGGACAAAACCAGATGCAGATAGCTTTTATCCAGAAAAATTCATACTACGTTTCTCATGGTCATTATGCCCTTTGCTTGTTGATGGGCTCAGCATTTAAGAGAAGTAGCAAGGCCAAATGGAAAGAGCATAAACCTGGGAATTAGAGGACTTGGGTTCTAATCTCGGCCCCCGCTACTTGTCGGCTCTGTGACCTTGGACAAGTGACTTAACTTCTCCTTGCTCAGTTACCTCATCTGTAAAATGGGGATTAAGACTGTGAGCGCCATGTGGGACGTGGACTGTGTCCAACCTGGATTACTTTGTTTCTACCTCAGTGCTCAGTACAGGGCCTGACACATAGTAAGCACTTAACAAATTCCATTTTTTAAAAAAAACTTGACTTAAGTGTCTCATAATTGTAACTTTTTGCTCGGCAAGGATTCTTAAGGCTCTATAACAATTTTAATATTTTGAAAATATTGAAGGAAGGGAGTGGGTACCATAATCTTTGAATGGATATTTCAGCAGTTGTGTAGGTGCTTCGAAAAAAATCTCTTGGGTCTAGTTAAAATTCATATGTGTGGAACAGTCTGGTTTGCTTCCAAACTACTGTAGCCTCTTGTTGCTTTGGAGAAAATTGTCAGGAATCTATTTTCCAAAACTGCCCTTGCGAGTGCTACAAAAAATCTGCTAAAGGTAAAACCTGCCCCATGTTTCAGTGTCAAGATATGCTCAACTTAAAAATGGTGATAATGTTAATTAACATAATTGATAATGCCAATTAATTTTTGAGTTGACTTTTGAAATGCATCAGGTCTAGTAACGTAAAATTTCCTCTTCCATCATTAGGCAAAAAATAGCTTTATTGATGTAAGTTCATCATTGACATCATCATCAAGAATCATTTGTTGCTCTCTGGCACACTGTTCTAGTACCCTCCATCTCATTCAATCAGTGGTATTTATTGCGCGCTTACTGAGTGCAGAACGTTGTACTAAGCAACACAGAGTACAATACAGCAGAGTTATTAGACATATTTTGGATTTCTCAATTTCAGCTCTACTTCCAGCAGTTGGTGAGGTATTGTGTTGTCATTAATTAAATCGTTCAATCATTAGGAGCTTACAGTCCAGCCTATAACCTTGGCGTTGTCCTCGACCCATCTCTCTCATTCCACCCATATATTCAGTTTGTCACCAAATCCTGTCTGTTGTACTGTCCCAACATTGCTAAAATCTGCCCTTTCCTCTCCATCCAAACTGCTGCATGCTAATCCAAGCACTCATCCAAGCCTGCCTCCAGGAAAGAGCCCCTCCCAGGCAATTACCCTGGTTAACGTGTGCATGTCTGCTCCAGTTTATCAGGTTTGTCGGGGGCGGGGATTTCTCCTTTGGCGTCTAAGGGCTGGAAAGAGGCTCAGAGTGGGGAGAAGCGGGCACTGAGACAGCTCCATGGCCAGGTCCAGACCCTGGCCAACCTGGGGACACAACTCCAGGCGGTCGTTGAAAGCCTGGCCCAACGTAGCTGATTTGGACAGAAGAAAAATTCCACGCAGTGGGAGATTTTGAAAATCAATCACCTCACATCACCTATCAAGGCATGAGGATAGCCCACTGCCTTTGAAACTATGCTCTGATCGTTTGCACTTGGATTTCACCCTTGCACTTGGATTCGCTCCCTAGATTCACCCTTCCCTCAGCCCCACAGCACTTGTTGTGTACGTATCGGTAATTTTTAAATTCTTATTAATGTCTGTCTTCCCCTCTAGACTGTAAGCTCTTTGGAGGCAGGGAACGCGTATACCAACTCTGCAATACTGTACGCTTGCTTGGTACAGGGTTCTGCACACAGTAAGCACTAAATCATTAGAACTGATTGATTATCCTATCCTGTCTTGACTACTGCATCTGACTCCTCGCTGACCTCTCTCTCCCCACTCCAAGCCATACATCACTCTGCTATACGGACCATCTATCAATGAGAACGTTCAATCCATGTCATCCCCTCCTCAAGAACCTCCGATGGCTGCCTATCCACCTCTGCATCCAACAGAAACTCCTTCCCACCACTTTTAAAGCACTCAATCAGCTTTCCCCATCCTGTCTCACCTCACTAATCTCCTGCTGTAGCCCAACCCGAGCACTCTGCTGCTCTGGCCCCAGCGTGCTCACCATGCCCCAATCTCGTCTGTCTCGCCGCCAACCCTTTTCCCTCATCCTCCCTCTAGCCTACAATTCCCTCCACCTCCATATACACCAGACCACCACTCTCTCCACCTTCAAAGCACAGTTAAGGTCACACCTTCTCCGTGGGGCCTTCCCTGATTAAGCCCTCTTTTCCCCCCGGCTTGCTATCTCTTCTGCGTCATCTACACACTTGGATCTGTGACCTTTGAACATTTGATATTCACCCCACCTCCTACCCCACAGCACTTATTTAAATTATTTATTATAAATGACTTATTTGTTCATTTTAATGTCTGCCTCCCCTTCTAGACTCGAAGTTCAATATGGGCAGGGAACATGTCTGCTAATTCTGTTGTACTCTCCCAAGCATTTAGAACAGTACCCTGCACATAGTAAGTGCTCAGTAAATACCATTGATTGATAGAGGGTTGAGAAACATAGGTGTCAATACTGGAGGCAAATAAAGTTTTCCAAGTTAGAAGTCACTTTCCATCTGGCTGAATTTGTGATGGGCTCCTTCAGTGCTCGTAAGGGAGCCGTGGTTTCTTCCACAAGAGTAGGTTGTTGGTTCTCTCTTTTAATGTGACATCCTGGTACAAGAAAGCAGAAGGCATTTGGACTCAAGTGAAATTGTATTTCCTATAAGAAAGTGTAAGGGAAGCCTGAACCATACAGCTACTATTCATTTCCTAAGAGATACCCTCTCAGAAGGGAGTTTGAAATAGAGGTCTGACTGTTAAAATCGTGTTTGAAGTTCCTAACTTTGGAAGTTTTGCCTCCCCAGAGACCTTTGAGGAGAATGAGAGAATGTTCCTAGCGGATGTTTGAGTCTGTGTAGTTTGCTGTAGTTGGAACTACTTTGGAGTGTCATATCACACTTCACTACAGATGAGAAGCAGTGTGAGTTAAGTGGATAGAGTTCGGGCTTGGGAGTCGGAAGGACCTGGCTTCTGATCGCGGCTTCGCCACGTCTGCTGCGGGACCTTGGGCCAGTCACTTACTTTCTCTGTGCCTCAGTTACCTTATCTGGAAAAAATGGGGAGTAAGAGTGTAAGCCCAATGTAGGACAGGGACTGTGTCCAACTGATTAACTTGTATCTACCCCAGCACTTAGAGCAGTGCTTGGCACATAGCACTTAATGAGTATCATCAATATTAATTATTATTATTATTATGTTCCTGTGTGTGTGTATAGAATGAAACTAATATTCTGGCTCTGCCATGTCTGCTGTGGGACCTTGGGCAAGTCCCTTCACTTTTACGTGCCTCAGTTCCCTCATCTGTAAAATGGAGATTAAGACTGTGAGCCCCAGGTGGGACAGGGACTATGTCCAATCCAATTTGCTTGTATCCACCCCAGTGTTTAGAACAGTTCCTGGCTCATAGTAAGTGCTTAACAAATACCCTTATTATTATTGTCATATGTATGTGTATATATGTATATATATATATGTATGTGTATATATGTGTATATGTATATGTGTGTGTATATATGTGTATATATATGTATGTGTATATATATGCATATATGTGTATGTGTGTATATATGCATACATATATGTGTATATATGTATATATATATATGCATGTATATATATGTTTAAATGTATATGTATGTGTATATATATGTATATATGTATGTATATGTATGTATGTATATGTATGTATATGTATATATATATATTAAGGTCTGTTTGGTCTGGGGTCCCTTTGGCTTCATCAGCTCCCTCCAGTCTGTGTAAGCTTTCCTGTAGACTGTAAACTCGTTGTGGACAGGGTCTGTGTCTGCCAACTCTGTGGTATTGTACTCTTTCAAGCGCTCAGTACATAAGCACTCAATAAAGGTGATTGATTGATCAGCAGGATCATCCTGAAAGTAAGAGTAACCAGGACTCTGGATTCTGCTCCACAAGACCCCACAGTGGATAACTGAACCAGGCCTGTGTCCTCCCAAGGATGATTCTAGGCATCAGGATGCCCAGAAAGGAGAGGAAAAAAAGGGGTGGGGGGTAGGATTTCTGACCTCTGACATAGCAGGTTTCTGTCTGTGAGCCTTCAGATACACCCCAGGCTGTTTTGTGATGATTATAAAAGCTGTTTCTCCCCTGAAAAACCCTTTCATGAAAAGGATTGTAGAGACATCTGTCCCTGCCTGAATGGGTATTTTCACTCGGTGTTGTAGTAGAACATTGTAAGAGATGAGGGAACATTTGTCCGGCAATGTGAACTTGTTTGGATACAGGACGTTGGAAAAAGTGGCTTGATTCCATGTAAGCAGCATCGGGCATGCTAAGTTTTCCTTAAAATGGAGTTTCCCCAAAACACAGCTCACCATGCAAGAGAATTGGTAGTCATTTTCCTGTCCTTTGGTAAAGAAAAGATAGTAGTCAGTTCTACAGCAGCGTGGCTCACTGGAAAGAGCCCGGGCTTTGGAATCAGAGTTCATGGGTTCGAATCCCGGCTCCGCCAATTGTCAGCTCTGTGACTTTGGGCCAGTCACTTAACTTCTCTGTGCCTCAGTTACCTCATCTGTAAAATGGAGATTAAGATTGTGAGCCCCCCGTGGGACAACCTGATCACCTTGTAAGCTCCCCAGCGCTTAGAACAGTGCTTTGCACATAGTAAGTGCTTAATAAATGCCATCATCATTATTATTATTACAGCACAGGGTGTCATTGTGGAAGAATCCCGAGGGAAGGAAAAATCACACTGACTACAACTTAACAGTTGTTGCACACGGGTGCACAACCTCCACTTCCAGTACTGCATCGCTTTCTCTCTAGGTAGATGTTTACTGTGGGAAGAATTTCCTAATTCTTCTACCCAAAACACATACTGAAAACACTTTTTCTTTTGTGGTGTCTGTTAAGCACTAAGCACTGGGATAGATACAAGATAGTAACGTTAAACACGGTCCACGTCCCACGAGGGGCTCACAGTCTTAATCCCTGTTTTACACCTGAGGTAACTGAGGCACAGAGAAGTAAAGTGACTTGCCCAGGGTCACCCAGCAGGTAAACAGCAGAGCTGGGATTAGCTGGGATCAGTGCTTAGAACAGTGCTTTGCACATAGTAAGTGCTTAATAAATGCCATTATCATTATTATTATTATTAATGCAGGTCCTTTTGATTCCCAGGCCCGTGTTTCATCCTCTAGGCCATGCTGCTTCTTTTGGAACAATAGTTTATTAATCAATTTCATTTATTGAGCACTTAATATATGGAGAGCACTGTACTAAGTGCTTGGGAGAATACAATATAATAAAATTTGTAGACATGTTCCCTGCCCGCAGAGCACTTGCAATCTAGAAGCTATTACAGATTTACCGGACTGTTATACCTGAATGGAGAAACAGTGTTGTTAGTGACTTTGTCCAAATCATTAATTTTTTTTTCTTCATAGAATTTAAACGCTTACTATGTGCCAGGCCCTGTACTAAGTGCTGGGATAATCATTTGGACACAGTCCCTGTCCCACATAGGGCTCATGGTCCTAATTCCCATTTTACAGATGGAGGGGGTAACTGAGGCACAGAGAAGTTAATGGTTTGCACAAGGTCACACAGCAGACAAGTGGTAGAGCTGAGATTAGAACCCAGGTCTTCTGACTTCACACTGCTAACTAGTGTACAAAACCGTGGGGTTTCTTGCTTCTTAATTTAGTACTTTACCCACACTTTCTCTCTCTTTCCCCTTCTGAAACTTACAACGAGAATGCAAACTTTCTTTTATAGGGGCTACTTAAATTACCTGGCTGTAGTGTCAGAAAGTGGTTTTGTGCTTTTTGAAGCCATAGATGAGTGCTTTAACCATCTTGATATACAATTCATATTCTTCAGGTTTTCCAGAGACTTCCTAACAAAGGCATTTGTTTTTTAAGTCAAATCTTAAAAATGTATATGGCTTTGTTGTGGGAGAGCACCAACATATAGCAATTAAAATGTTCATGCAATCATTGAGAAGCAGCATTGCCTAATGATTAGTGCATGGGCCTGGAAGTGAAAAGGTCCTAGGTTCTAATTCTGACTCTGCCACTTGATTGCTGTGTGACCTTGGGCAAGTCCGTTCTCTGTGCCTCAGTTACCTCATCTGTGAAATGGGGTCTGAGACTGTGGGCCCCATTGTAGGACATGGAATGCATCCAACCTGATTAGCTTGTATCTATCCCAGGGCTTAGAACAGTACCTGGCACATAAAAAGCAAATACCATTAAACAGATACCATTAAAAAAAGCCAGAGAACAGTGATTGAAGTGAAACCTGTCATGTATACTGCAAAGAGCAAGTAACTATTTTTTTAAAAATTTCAAATTTGAAAATTATTGTAAAGTTTCAGCTCAGAATGTTAGGTACCTGTTGTAACATTTGTAAGAATAACTCTGTTAAGTTTCATAAGGAAATTTATGTTGGAATGACATGTCATGAGTTGTGTTTTTTGGTATAATTATAGATTTAGTACAAGATTCTTGAGTTGTAATAACCTTTGACATTGAGTCAGAAGCAGATTGTCATTTTCCAACTTCAGAAGTGGTATGTGACTCTAGCCTATTTCAAAGTAGTCTGTGGTAGACGGTGATGTTTGAGAACCCAGTTTATCAATCAGTACTATTTCCTTAGTGCTCATTCTGTGCAGAACACTGTACTGAGCGTTTGGGAGAGTTACAAGAGAGTTACAGATTCGATTCCAGCCATTACAGTCTTGTGGGGTAGACAGAGACTCTAGTGAATTACAAGTAGGGGGTAACAACAGAATTTAAATATATGCACAAAAGTATACTGGGTGTGAGAGAGGAGGAAGTGGAGAGGAGCCAAGCACTTCCGTGACGCTGAAGTGGTAGTTGAAGAGGAAATGGCATGGGAAGGTGAGCAGTCAGTTGGATAAGGCCTCCTGGAGGAGATGTGATTTTAGAATAAAGTCTTTGACGATAAGGAGAGCAGTAGTTTGCTGGTCATAAAGAGAAAAAGGGAGTTTCAAGCAGGAGAGAGAGTATGAGCAAGCATTTGACTGTGTGAGAGAGAAAGAGAGAGAAGCACAGTGAGTGGGTTGGCTTTAGCGGAGCGAAACATGTGGGCTGGGGTGAGGTAGGAGAGGAGTGAAGAGGATAAGTAGGGAGGGGAGAACTGATTGAGTGCCTTAAAGCTGACAGTCGGGAGTTCTGACCGATGTGGAGAGGAATGGACAACCATTGGATGATTCCGAGTCGTGGGTATGTGCGTGTGGAATGATGCTTTAGAAAAATGATCTGGGTAGCAGAGTGAAGTATGGAAGTCTCTTCTAGACTGGGAGCCCGCTGTTGGGTAGGGACCGTCTCTATATGTTGCCAACTTGTACTTCCCGAGCGCTTAGAACAGTGCTCTGCACCCAGTAAGCGCTCAATAAATACGATTGAATGAATGAATGAATGGACTGGATAGGGGAGAGACCTGAGGTAGGGAGGTTGGCTCAGAGGTTGTATTGTACTCTTCCAAGCACTTAGTGTAATGCTGTAGACTGTGAGCTCCCCATAATCAGGGACTGTGCCTACCAACTGCCTTATGTAGTACTTTTCCAAGCGCTTAGTACAGTGCTTGGCATGCAGTAAGCATTCAGTAAATATGATTGATTGCTGTGCACACAGTATGTGCTCAAATAACACTGGGTGATTGGTTGGCGAGGCGGCTGAGGGATTTGTTGAGTCGGGGCATGACAAGTGCTTGGGCAGTGTGGTGGCCATTTGGATTAACAGAGGAAAAAAAAGAGTGTGTTCCGGAGATGTGAAGAAAGAACCAAGAGGATGTGATGACTTATTGAAATTGGGAGTTGAAAGAGAGGTGTCCAGGATAATGCCAAGGTCGTGGGCTTGAGAGATGAGGAGGATGGTGGTAGTGTCAACAGTGATGGGACAGTTAGAAGGAAAGGGTTTGGGAGGGAAGTTGAGTTCAGTGTGGGACTTTTTTGTGTTATTTGTTAAGCGCTTACTAGGTTTGGAGCACTGTTCTAAGCACTGGGGTAGATGCAAGTTAGTAAGGTTGGACGTAGTCTCTGTTTCACACGAGACTCATAGTCAAGTTGGAGAGAGAGTAGGCATTGGTTCCCATTTTACAGTTGAGGAAATTGAGGCCCAGGGAAATGAAGTGACCTGTCCCATGTCCCATAGCGGGCATGTGGCAGAGCCGGGAGGATAATAATAATTATGGTATTTGTTAAGCGCTTACCATGTGCCAAGCACTGTTCTAAGCGCTGGGGTAGATACAGGGTAATCAGGTTGTCCCACATGGGGCGCACACTTTTAATCCCCATTTTACATATGAGGTAACTGAGGCACAGAGAAGTCAAGTGACTTGCCCAAGGTCACACAGCAGAGAAGTGGCGGCGGCGGGATTCGAACCCACGTCCCCTGACCCCTCAGGCCCGTCTCTTTCCACTAGGCAACTCTGCCTCTCTTCTGGACTGCTTGAGGTTCTGTAGGGCCACCCAGAGAGAGGTGCCCCGGAGGCAGGAGGAGATACGAGATTGCAGAGAAGACAGATCAAGCCTGGTGAGATAAATTTGGATGTCATTCATGTGGAGGTGGTAGTTTACATTTTAATAACTTCCTTTAAAACAAATTATTGATATCTTTAAGGTAGCCATGTGATGATGAAAGAACAAAGCGGCCTAACCATGTATTATAGGTGGATCCTGAGAAATCCTGTTTGGTAGTCTTAATTAGTTTGATGAAAATAGAGTTAAAAAGTGCTAAATAAATAGAGTTAAAAGTGCTAAGTAAAGCATCATTTCCCACAGGGAATAATGTGAAGCACATTGATGCCCTCCCGGAATCCAAAAAATGGATCCAAACCATATAAACATATATTTGAAGAGGTAAAACATGTAGTTATCACTGTCAGTCAGTATTTGAGTGCCTACTGGTTGCTGTGTACTGTATTAAGCACTTTGGTGAGTACTGTAGATTTAGGAGTCCTAATCCGTCCTGTCAAGGAGTTTACAGTCCAACGGAGGAGACAGACACTAAAATAGTTCATACAGAGGAGGAAGGAGAAAAAGTGAATGTGAAGATATGAGTAGTAAATTATGAAGTTGGTGTTTACAGAAGTACTGTTGGTTTCTGTGTGTGGTCAGAGAAGCGCCAGGGCGATAGCTAATTTGATCAAATAACTAAACATGTACCACTGATAAAAGATTCTGAATCCAAGCCAAGAACCTGGACCTGGGTTCTAATCCTGGCTCCACCGCTTGTCTGCTGGGTGACCTTGGGCAAGTAACTTCACTTCTCTGTGCTTCAGTTACCGCATCTGTAAAATGGGGATTAAGACTGGGAGCTTCCGTGGGGCATGGACTGTGTCCAACCTGATTATCTTGTATCTACATCAGTGCTTATGTACAGTTCCTGGCACTTAGCATTTAACAAATACCATAAAAAAGGCAGTTAAATATTATTATACGTGTACACATAAGATCGTAACTTCTCTCACCAAATGTTTGCATGTGTGGATTTCATGTTCGCCAGAGTCCACACATCAAATGAACCTGTCAGATTTCAGCTATTTCCTGGTTTTCTACCTGTAGCACTTGTCTCTATACTGAACACCACCTGATTCCCACACGTTAGGTTGTATAGTAAGCTCATTGTGGGCAGGGAATGTGTCTGCTTATTGCTATGTTTTGCTCTCCCAAGCAATTAGTATAGTGGTCTGCACACAGTAAGCACTCAATAAATACGATTGAATGAATGAGTAGATGAAGGAATGAATATCCCTGTTTCTTCCCAACAGAGGGTCTGTACATTGCATTAGGTGAGATTGGCTGTGAGGTCATGGTGTACTCTACCGTATCTGCTTGGAGGGGAACTTAACAATTGCGTGTGCAGTCTAGTCCAGAGAGCACAAATATACCACTCACAGTGCCCGGGCACTAAAATTGGAACAATCTCGTGAAGTGCAAGTGAGCTGGAAAGAATACCAACGTTAGAATTCAAGAGTGCAATAGCAGAAAATCATTCAAAGCAGAGTGCTTAATGGGGAATTGCTAGATATGTGACATATTGAAAGTAGAATCTCCTTTTTGCTTTTTGGGGGTGACCACCTGAGAAATTCAATTCTGTACCCTGAAGATGAGATTGCTGCCTCAGAAGCACCAAACATTCTTTCAGTTAAATTTAATTTTTAATAAGCTCTATGGATTGTAGATAGAATGATAAAAGCTAGTCTTTTTTTTAACCCATCCGCAGTTACGGCACAGTACACGGACATTCGTTTGAAAAGTTGGAAGAGCTGAGTTCTGTGTGCTATACAAAATACTCCAAACTATAGAAATGCAGATTTCACATGGGAAAAAGCTGTATGGGTTTATGGCTTCTTAACGGACCTTGGACTTGCGGTTGTAAAAATAGTATGAAGCGTGCATACGCCCACTTCTTCATTCATCCAGTTGTATTTATTGAGCGCTTACTGTGTGCAGAGCACTGGACTAAGTGCTTGGGAAGTACAAGTTGGCGACATATAGAGACGGTCCCTACCCAACAGTGGGCTTACGGTCTAGAAGGGGGAGACAGACACAAAACAAACCGTGGACAGGTGTCAAGTCGTCAGAACGGGCGGTATGTAGCCACAAACTCTCTCATGGCTTCGTCCACTTAGGGACGCCACCGCCTGTGCTCCAGACAGCCTCCCCTCTGCTCAGTTTGAGTTTAGGCTTTCTCCCTCGTTTGTTAATTATCTCTCATTTTGAAGCAGCATGGCACACAGTGGATAGAGCAGAGCAGAGAAGCAGCGTGGCTCAGTGGAACGAGCCCCGGCTTGGGAGTCAGAGGACGTGGGTTCTAATCCCAGCCCCGCCAGTCGTCTCCTCCGTGACCTTGGGCAAGCCACTTAACTACTCTGCGCCTCAGTTACTTCATCTGTAAAATGGGGATTAAGTCTGTGAGCCCCAAGTTGGACAACCTGATTACTTTGTGCCAAGCATTGTTCTAAGCACTGGGGTAGCCCAGTGGGTCTGTACGTTGCATTAGGTGAGATTGGCTATGAGGTCATGGTGTACTGGGGTAGCCCAGTGCTTAGAACAGTGCTTGGCACATAGTAAGTGCTTAACAAATACTTTTTTTTTTAAGAGCGTGAGCCTAGGAGTGAGAAAGTCGTGGGCTCTCCTCCCGGCTCCGCCACTTGTCTGCTGTGTGACCTTGAGCAAGTCACTTCTCTTCTCCGGGTCTCAGTTGCATCATCTCTAAAATGGGGATTACTACTGTGAGCCCCACGTGGGGCGGGGACTGTGTCCAACCTGATTTGCTTGTATCCACCCCAGCACTTAGTACAGTGCCTGGCACATAGTAAGCCCTTAAGAAATACCGTTATTATTATTAATGATCAGTGCTGCATCTCCCTTCCGTAAGTGGGAGAAGTTGAGGATTGAAATAGCAGGCATTCATTCATTCATTCAGTTGTATTTCTTGAGCACTTACTACGTGCAAAGAACTGTACTAAGCACTTGGGAGAGTACACTATAACAATAAACAGGCACATTCTCTGCCCATTGGAGGGTGGGTAGCCTAGTGAAAGAGCAGACGACCAGGAATTAGGAGGCATGGTGTATAGTCCCGGCTCTACCACTTGCCTGCAGTATTGGACAAAGTCCCTTAATTTCTCTATGCCTCAGTTTCCTCGTCTGTAAAATGGGGCTTAAATACCTGTTCTCCCTCCCCTGTAGACTGTGAGCCTCCTGAGGGACAGGGACTGTGTCTATCCTCATTTACTTTGTTTCTACTCCAGCTCTTAGCACATTTTTCCTCTCCTTCTCCCGGTCCCCCCCGGACCTACCTCCTTCCCCTCCCCACATCACCTGTATATATGTTTGTACAGATGTATTACTCTATTTTACTTGTACATATTTACTAGTCTATTTATTTTGTTAATGATGTGCATCTAGCTTTACTTCTATTTATTCTGATGACTTGACACCTGTCCACATGTTTTGTTTTGTTGTCTGTCTCCCCCTTCTAGACTGTGAGCCCATTGTTGGGTAGGGACCGTCTCTAAATGTTGCAAATGTGTACTTCCCAAGCACTTAGTACAGTGCTCTGCACATAGTAGGTGCTCAATAAATATGATTGAATGAATGAATGAATTGCTTGGCCCAGAATAAACACTGTTATTATGATGATTGTTATTACTAGCACAGAAGCTGGGTAAGCAGCAAAGGGGGAAGAGCATGTTCACTTCTCTTATACATGAAGGCTACATTCTTGCTAAACCCAACATTAATGAAAACTTGTGTTATTGTATGTGAGCCCGTCTAGTGTCAGACACATGCTCACAGACCTTTCTTTATGGCACTCTCACAATTTATCCCTTCAGACATGTGTTGTTGGAAGAATATTCCCAATTCTTTAACAACATTTTATCCAAAACACACATTATGGGGAAACTGTTTATACTACAATAATTTTACATTTTGATGTGTTTTTCTTCTTAGCAGCGTGAGAAACAAGAGTGGCCTAGTGGAAAGAGCACGGGTCTGGGATCAGAGGACCTGAGTTCTAATCCCGACTCCACCACGTGCCTGCTGTGTGGCCTTGGGCAAGTCATTGAACTTCTCTGTGCCTCTCTTACCTCATCTAGAAAATGGGGATAAAATCGTGCTCCCTCCTACCTAGTCTGTGAGCCCCACGTAGGACACGAGCTGCGTCTAACCTGATTAACCTGTATATACCCCAGTGATTAGAGCAGTGTGTGGTACATAATAAATGCTTAACAAATACCTTAGATATTATTTTCTTAGGGAAATATGAGAGAATATGATTAGCTGTAATTTCAGCTGTTTCTGTTTCGTTTCTGTTAAACGAAAGGCACGTTGCCTCAGGATATAGGAATCTAACCAGGTGACTTTCTTCCTGGGCCTGCTTAGACCCAGTGCCCCTTTCCACACCCAGGAAGGGCCATCACCTGAGGAAGGCTTGCTGGCTTGACCTAACCCTCTCTTGTGCCTGCTCGGTTCTGCTTCCTGGGAGAAGAATCTACGTCGCTGTACACTTCCTGCACATCGTGCCATTGGGTTGAGCCCCAGACTCGCCATAGCCACTGCATCTATTTTTCTTTTCAGGATTGGGAAGGGAATAAGAACAAGACAGAAGGAAGAGAGGACAAAAACAAGAAGGGTCAGTGAACAGGAGACAGAGAGGAAGGAGAGAGAAACTGATAAAGGAAGAAGGTCAGAGGGACTGGGGAAAGTTACAGGCAGAGCGAGAGGAACAGAGAGTTGGGGTGAGGCTGCAAAGCAGTTAAAGTATCAGAAAAGAAGAGAAACTCAATAGGACAAAGGTTAGCGGGAAGAGGGATGCAGCTCTGTTGAATTGTACTCTCCAAAGCACTTAGTTCAGTGCTCTGCCCACAGTAATCGCTCAGTAAATACCATTGATAAGGAAAGATCAAGCTGAAAATTGAATGCTGAGATAAAGAGAAATGTGAAAAGGCAAAACCCAAAGAGTTCACAGATAGAAAGTAAGGGGGATGAAGAGAGGCATGTAACAGGAGAGAAGATACAGAAAGATAGACCAATTCACTAATTTCTGGCCATGGAGGAAGAGGGGAGGGTTCTAATCCCAGCTCTGCCACTGGTCAGCTGTGTGACCTTGAGCAAGTCACTTCTCTGTGCCTCAGTTCCCTCATCTCTAAAATGGGGATTAAGACTGTGAGCCTTTTGTGGGACAAGTATTGTGTCCAACCTGATTATTTTGTACCACGCAGAGTTTAGTACAGTACCTGGCATATAATGCTTAACAAATAACATAAAAAGAGGAGGAAGGAGGTTAACTGGGGTTGAAGAAAAGAATGACAGGGAGGTAATACAGTAAAGTAGGAAGGGAAAAGAGACAAAGAAGGCAGCTGCTACGTTTCTAACCTGGGCGAAATTGGTCTCCTCTTGTAGAAACAAATATTTTCTCAGGCTCAGCAATTTTTCAGATTCATCTCATCTTCATCTCAGAGTGAAGGGATCATCCTGTAGTATTTATGCCATTTCAAAACCTCTTTTTAAAATCACCCATTTAACTTTCAAATCATATTTATTCAGTTTTAAAGGGTATATTTGCCAGACTGAGTATTTTGAACTACAGAATGAGATCTGCTAAAAGAATTAGAGCTGCCAAGCTAAAAAAGTGTGCATATCTCTAGTTTCTTTTCTTGGTTTTGGTTCAGGGTAGCAGAAGTATCTTCACATCTGCGATTTCTGGTAACTTAATGAGAACATTCTGAACTTTTTGGTCATTCTAAATTTTCCCATTATGTAAAACATCTTGCACATTGGTTGACTCATTGTAAATTGTGAGTAGACATGATTCTCTTCCTGCGGAAAATAGAAACATATCTTATTCTAATGAAGCTTTTAGTGATTTACCAAGGTGTCAGGTAGTTAGTAAATCATCCATTCAAAAATTTGAAGTTACTTGACTTGAAAGTCACTTTCAGTTTTTGGTAGTTTGAGAAGAGACACTAAATAGGGCAGTTGGGGTTTGCTTAGGTGCAGTCACTGAATTCAGTGGATGTAGTCTATTGAAAAGATAATGTTAAGTTTGACCTGCTACTTTTAAAATAGAAAATCCATTTTCCATTGTTTTAACTGTTTTTAAACAAAGTATGGTAAATTGGTGGAATCTGTGTATTTATGTCCTTCATTTTTACGTCGTCTTGTGATTCTGTTTGAACATTAATAGAGCACATTCAACTCAAATCCTATTTTTAGTTGACTTTAGAAAGCCAGTCTAAGACTTGGCTTGCAAAAAATTACTCTCATTAGCGGGGAAACTAGAAAGTTAATCAAGGGAATTTCAGGGTAGTGCCTCGTAACTCATTTCATAGTTTTGCTTTATAGAGGTTTTGTCACATAGGTAGTGTTTATAAACACACTCATTTACATTCAGTGACCTTATATACTGGTGGCGGAGGTTCTCATTTCCACATTTTTTGTCTTTATGAATGACTTGTAATCTCATTTGTTTGCCTCATGTATTTTTATTATTCAAGTGCTTTTTTTGTGCCATAGCATTGTGCTGAGTGCTGGGGTAGATATAGATAATCTGATCAGGCACAGTCCCACTCTCACGTGGGGTTCATAATCCAAGAGATAGGGGAGTAGTTATCACCCCCATTTTACAGATGAGGAAACTGAGGTTCAGAGAGGTTAAATGATTTGCTCAAGGACCCAGAGCCGGTTAGTTGCGGAACTGGGTTTAGAATCCAGGCCTCGACTCTGCCTCAAGCCCTTTCCCACTAGGCCATGCTACCTACTGTAATGAATTTTTCATATTATTCTCTGGTTTATGGACTGATGTGTATGGTTTCAAAAAGGCTAATCTTAAAATTGAAATGAGTATGCTTTCCCCTGATAAGGATCTACTGTTGTTAGAATCTATTCCCAGAGAAGGAAGAGAATTCCTCCTGGGTTTAACTTTGGACGCTACAGAGAGAAACTTGTGCTCTTCGCGTCCTTCAGCCTTTGCACCTTAGACTTGGAGCAGAGGGTGGTTTCTTCTCAAGGGAAAACATAGACTTCCACTTCCAGTGTGACAACTGGTGGGGGTGGGTGGGTCGTATTTTCAGTCTTTTGATTCAGACTGGTGGTGGGAAGGTCCCTACAAGCCTTGTTCCGCCACCGTTCCTTCCCCTTCCTATCTGGTGGGAAGCAGCATTTTGTGGACTATCCCTCCCTGGGGAAACATTAGGGAAAAAGAACATTATAGAGAATTGACTCACTTCTAGTGGTAGCCCTTAAATCTTGTCTTATTTAATAAAAAAAAAAAAAAACCATTCCCAGTTGGACTTTTGGAAAAAGCTCTTGACTTTCTGGAGGTTATATACAGGCCAGTCCTGTGACTTTTTTTTTTTTTTGTCTTTATTACAATTTCTTCCTCCTCCCAGCTTTCTGTTGTATTTCCAAAGAGACAGTCCAAGGGATTTCATGGTTTTTAGTATAATGGATGTGCGCCACTACTTAGAGCCTTGTTTCGGTTCCATCAATCGATCAATCAATCAATCAATCAATCGTATTTATTGAGCGCTTACTTTGTGCAGAGCACTGTACTAAGCGCTTGGGAAGTACAAGCCGGCAACATATAAGATCAATAGTACTTACTGACTACTATAATAAGTGCTTGGGGTAGTACAATAAAATGAGTGGACATGATCCCTGCCCTCAAGAAACTTACAGTCTAGTTGGGGAAATGGATGCTAAAAGAAATTAGAGAAAGGAGGGAACAATATGAGAATAGGTGGACATAAACTCGGGAGATATGTCACACACTAATTGATGATGTAGCACCCTAAATCCCATCCAACACTCTGCCGAATAAGTGCAGGGAATTCCATTCCCTTCCCGCCCCCTCCTCCCCTCACACCGCTCTATCTTTTCTGAGCAGTTTTCCTCCCCCTCCGTATTCCTAATGTAGCCCTTTCCCTTGCCTGACCCCCTTACTCCAGCCCCTCATATTGAAAAAACAGCAACAGCAGTTGTGGTACCTTATTCAAGGTGCACTGATAAACTCATCTCGCTTGAAGTTTGTAGCAGGAGCAAGCCTGGTTGGAGAGATGGGGAGGTGGGAGTATCAAAGTCCTTAAGTGACATAGAAGTGCTGAAGTGGAGATGTGGCTTCAGAAAGACTCTTCAGGTTGGGAGGGAATTCCGGGTGGATTGAAGGGTCTGACCAGGAGATCAGCTGAGGAAGAGATAAGAACAAAGCACAGAGAGTAAGTTGGCTACAGAGGGATGGTGAACAAGGGTGAAAGGGAGAAGAGGGAGGATACCTAGGAGGGAAAGAGCTGTTTGAGTTCCTTAAATCTGGTGGTCAAGAATTTCTGCTTGATGTGGAGAGGAATGGGTAACTTGGAATCTTTTGAGGACTTGGCAAGGAGGGAGTCCTCAGAGAGAGCAGTCTCAGTGGAGCTAAAGGAAGGGAAACCAAATTGCAGCAGGTCAGGAAGAGAGTTGGAGGAGTGGTAGTGGAGGCAACATTGGGTGATTTTGGACAAGAATGGGAGGAGGGAGCTGGAGCGAAAGCTGGATTTTGCAATGTGGTAGAGAGGCCTTTTTTTTTTTTAAGATTAGTGGAGACCCATCAGAATGAATGGGCCAAGAGGGGAGAAGCCCGAATGCAAGAGTTTTTCTAAGGTGAAAAGGGACCAAGAAGCTGCCTTTTTCTTGGAGAGGCAGAAATATCTTAAAAGTAATGTGCATTAGAATTTACCAAGAACCACTTTTGGTGTATAAGATACAAGAGCCACCCAGGGCATTTCCATAAAACCATGCATTGTGGAAAGCTCATTCTCCAGGTTAGTGGAAACAAAGGCTGGTTCAGATAATTGAAAGTTCATCTAGCCAAATTTGATTTTATTCAGTTAGCTTAGGCAACTGGGTACCCAGTTTAGTTAGCAGCACCTTCCCACACCAAACCACCACTACAAAATGAAGCGAGCTGGAGCTCAAAAGGATATTGAGTAGTTTGGTTAACCTATGTTACCAGAGGAGAGGGGGCTAAATATAGACATGTGACTAGTTCTTGTCCTAAGCCTCCATCAGAGTACTTATGGACTCTGGGGTTTTACCTTTTAACTTCTTATGCAGCCAAACTTGGCCTGTTAGGCTGAACTGGAGCTCAAGGCCCAAGTCGGAATCGGGCTCAGTCCAGCCTGAGAGCCCTCCCCTATCTCTTCCACCACCATTTTGAACGGCTGCCGTCCAGGATGGAATGGGTAGAGGCCTTCCCTGACTAAGCCTTCCCTTCTTTTTCTCCTGCTCCCTTCTCCATCACCATGACTTGCTCCCTTTATTCATCCATGCTTCACACCGCTGCCCGGATTGTCTTTGTCCAGAAACGCTCTGGGCATGTTACTCCCCTCCTCAAAAATCTCCAGTGGCTACCAATCAAGCTATGCATCAGGCAGAAACTCCTCCCCCTGGGCTTCAAGGCTGTCCATCACCTCACCCCCTCCTACCTCACCTCCCTTCTCTCCTTCTCCAGCCCAGCCTGCACTCTCCGCTCCTCTGCCACTAATCTCCTCACCGTACCTCGTTCTCACCTGTCCCGCCATCGACCCCCGGCCCACGTCCTCCCCCAGGCCTGGAATGCCCTCCCTCTGCCCATCCGCCAAGCTAGCTCTCTTCCTCCCTTCAAGGCCCTACTGAGAGCTCACCTCCTCCAGGAGGCCTTCCCAGACTGAGCCCCCTCTTTCCTCTCCCCCTCCTTCCCCTCTCCATCCCCCTGCCTTGCCTCCTTCCCTTCCCCAACAGCACCTGTATATATGTATATATGTTTGTACATATTTATTACTCTATTTATTTTACTTGTACATATCCTATTTATTTTATTTTGTTAATAGTTTGGTTTTGTTCTCTGTCTACCCCTTCTAGACTGTGAGCCCACTGTTGGGTATGGACCGTCTCTATATGTTGCCAACTTGTACTTTCCTAGCGCTTAGTACAGTGCTCGGCACACAGTAAGTGCTCAATAAATACGATTGATTGATTGATTGATCCCCCCTCCCAGCACCACAGCACTTATGTGCATATCTGTAATTAGTTCATTTATTTATATTGATGTTTGTTTCTGCACTCTAGACTGTAAGCTCATTGTGGCAGGGAGTGTCTGTTCATTGTTGTGTTGTACTCTCCCAAGCCCTTAGTACAGTGCTTTGCACATAGTAAGCGCTCAATAAATAAAATTGAATGAATGAACGAGTCCTAAGGACTCTTCAGTCTGGAAAGGCGAAGGGTGAGAGGAGATAATTCAAGTATATAAGTCATGGTGACTGACCCTCTAATAACCTTGTTTATGTTCTTACTTTGAGTATTGAGAATCCTTGCTAAATTCATTCGTATCCATGTTTCTGTGTCCCTTCTTTGTTTTTTTTTCATATAGGGCTAGAGAGGAGACTGAGCCAATTAGTCAGTGGTATTTATTGAGCACTTACTGTGTCCTGAGCACTGTACTAAGCATTTAGGAGAGCAATACAACAGAGTTGGTAGACATGTTCCCTGCCACAAGGATCTTACACCCTAGATGAGAAGACAGGCTTTAAAATAAATGACAGAAAAGTGCATAAGAACTGTGGGGCTGAAACTACTGTTCCTCCCTAATAATAATAATAGTGCTATTTAAGCGGTTACTATGTGCCAACTGTATTATACACTGAGGTAGATACAATAATGGTAATAATAATAATCGTGGTGTTCGTTAAGCATTTACTATGTGCCAAGCACTCTTCTAAACAGTAGGGTGGATATAAGCAAATCAGGTTGGACACACTCCCTGTCCTACATGGGGCTTACAGTCTAAGGGGGAAGGAGCTCCGGTATTTAATCCTCAGTTTACAGATATGGATACTGAAGCACAAAGAAATTGAGTGACTTGCCCAAGATTACGCCTCAGACAAAGGGCAGAGTCAAGATTAGAACCCAGGTCTCCTGACCCCCAGTCTTATGCCCTTTCCATGAGTCTATACTCCCTGATAATGGGGCCCTCCGAACATTCTCCCCTATGATAGATTTCAGGGTCCGAACTCGCCCAGCCAAAGCCTGGGATGCACTTGAAAGCCAGTGAAAAATTCAAGCTCCCTCCCCATCCCACCCCCAAAACTGAATTAAATAAAAACTTTGCCTGTGTACATGTCCAAGACTGAACTACATGTCCAAGACTGAACTCCATATCTTCCCTCCCAAACCCTGCCCTCTCCCTGACTTTCCCATCACTGTTGACGACACTTCCATCCTTCCCGTCTCACAAGCCTGCAACTTTGGTGTCATCCTTGACTCCGCTCTCTCGTTCACCCCTCACATCCAATCCGTCACCAAAACCTGCCGGTCTCACCTCCGCCACATTGCCAAGATCCGCCCTTTCCTCTCCATCCAAACCACTACCTTGCTGGTTCAGTCTTTTATCCTATCCCGGCTGGATTACTGCATCAGCCTCCTCTCTGATCTCCCATCCTCCTGTCTGTCCCCACTTCAATCCATACTTCATGCCGCTGCCCGGGTCGTCTTTGTGCAGAAACGCTCTGGGCACGTTACTCCCCTCCTCAGAAATCTCCAGTGGCTACCAATCAACCTACGCATCAGGCAAAAACTCCTCACCCTGGGCTTCAAGGCTGTCCATCCCCTCGCCCCCTCCTACCTCACCTCCCTTCTCTCCTTCTCCAGCCCAGCCCGCACCCTCCGCTCCTCTGCCGCTAACCTCCTCACTGGGCCTCTTTCTCGCCTGTCCTGCCGTCGACCCCCGGCCCACATCCTCCCCCTGGCCTGGAATGCCCTCCCTCCGCACAGCCGCCAAGCTGGCTCTCTTCCTCCCTTCAAAGCCCTACTGAGAGCTCACCTCCTCCAGGAGGCCTTCCCAGACTGAGCCCCCCTTCCTCTCCCCCCCTCCTCCTCCCCATCCCCCCTGCCTTACCTCCTTCCCCTCCCCACAGCACCTGTATATATGTATGTATGTCTGTACATATTTATTACTCTATTTGTACATATTTATTCTATTTATTTTATTTTGTTAATATGTTTTGTTTTGTTCTCTGTCTCCCCCTTCTAGACTGTGAGCCCGCTGTTGGGTAGGGACCGTCTCTATATGTTGCCAACTTGTACTTCCCAAGCGCTTAGTACAGTGCTCTGCACACAGTAAGCGCTCAATAAATACAATTGAATGAATGAATGGTTAGACTGACATTGTCTCTTTGGTGCAGCTCACTGAACAGTGTTGCCTTTCTTGACGTTTTCAACATTACAACCAGTCACCCAGAAATAGTTTCCCCTCCCCAAACCCACACCTAGAACTAACAGATCCCACCCACCCAGCTCATATACATGGATTTGTGTTTACGAAGGTACAAGGGCAGCCCCATTTAAGGACACAAAAACGTACAAACCCTGACTCTTTCACCTCCTGCTCGCTCATCAATGTGAGTGACTAGAGTCATTCATGGTGGAGGATTATTAATGAGGTTAATCATCTGTGACAGTCTTAAGTCTGGAAATCAGAAGGACTCCGTAATAGAGATTGATAGGTCAACTAAAGTCAACTAAACCCCTTCAGATAACTAACCTACTGAGGTTTGAATCCAAGGAAATGATGACTCCTCTAAAGGACACCGAAAAGTGTTGTGATTATGACTCATTGGTTTATATGTACAGCTGGGCCACAGGGGAGAGGTTTTTTGTATCTTGCCGGTTACTTAGAAAATAATTTTTTCACCAAGACAGTTTGCTCATAAATCACCGTTAGATTCAAGGTCTTGATCTTTTCCTTTAGCACTCTGCAAAAATATGGTTTATGTCTAATTCTAGGTTGGAGGAGGATGAGCAACCATAACGATACAATGGTAACAATTGGAGTGTTAGAACCTTTAAGGCAAGATTATTGAAATTCCCTACAGTGGAGGATCCCTTCTTGAAAGAAAAAAATGTTTCAAAGATTAATTTCTTTGCTCCTCTGGGCTTCTCTCCTTTAAAATTTACCATACAAAAACTGTATTCTCTTGCCACAAGAGAAAATGGCCGTAGACATTTGATTTTATAAAATCATTTAGGGCTATTCCTTGCTAATAAGGTAGCTCTGCCTGCAGAGTGGCAAAGATTTTATAAACAAATAATCTTTACCGTAGTACTCTGGTCAGTTGTTAACCTAATGTGTTTTCTAAACATCTTACCCTATTTTCAATAGTGGTTTCATCTCTAATGAAGCCAGTGTGAGCACGTGTAAAGTTATTCAGGGAAACATAATCCATAGTTGAAGCTTCGATTTTTGGGGAGGTAAATATCATAGGCTAAAATTCAATTACCTGTTGATGAACTCTGAACTATTAGTCATGTTGGAAAAGAAAATCTTGGGAGTCACTACTGACTTCTCTCAAATTATTGAACCATTGTCTGATGACAACCAGACACCAACAAAATCTTGAGTATTATCAGGAAGGGTTTTTAATAACACAACGCAGTTTCTCTTTGTCTCATCCGCTCCCCTCCTGTTCTGCCTCTCACTCTTCATCCTCCCTCAGCCCAAACACACCTTCAAGGTACTTCTCTCTTGGTGGACGTCATTCCAGGTTTTATATTTATCCGCACTCACTGGCTCCCACAGGTTTTTCATGTTAAAGCTTCTCATCGCCTTTTTAACTTTTAGCGCCAGCATTTTGGTGCTGTCTTGGCAAAAGATTCCAAAATGTCGATGTTAAAAGTTTAAAAGGTGATACATTTTTTTACATTTTTATAGTAGTAGTTTTTACATTTAAAAACTTCCAGGGGAGGGGAACAGTAATAATAGTAATTGTGGTATTTATTAAGCGCTTACTATATGCCAGGCACTGTAATAAGTGCTGGGGTGGGTACAAGGAAATCCAGTTGGACACAGTCCTTATCCTACATAGGGCTCACAGTCCTAATGCCCATTTTCCAGATGAGGGAACTGAGGCACAGAGGAAGCGAAGTGACTTGCTCAAGGCCACACAGCAGACAAGCGGCAGAGCCAGAATTAGAACCCATGACCTTCCGACTCCCAAGCCGGAGCTTTATCCACTACACCGTGTGACAGATTCTACTTGGCCAGCAAAGTTTCTCAGAGAGATACCAACGTCATTTGCACCATTGGCCTTCTACCCAATTGAGACCCTGGAGATAGGCCTGTTTCTTGGATCCTGCACGTGGAATTGGCAGCCTTGAAACCTAAATTTGAAACCAACACCTCCCTGCACCACCAGTAGCCGATCATGAGCTCTGCCACCATGACACCTGGCTGGCAAACCCACCTCTTCATCAATCGTATTTATTGAGCGCTTACTATGTGCAGAGCACCTCTTGGATAACAGAAACCCAGCTCCCCCTTTGCCTGATGGTCAAATCTGCCACATGTCTTTGGCCTGCCCATAATGTCCGCTTTCTGTCACTTATGTAGACATACATACACATACCACGTTTAGTCAAGGCTCTGCTTGCCCACAGGGGAATCAGAAGATTTAGGGCGATTATATCTGGTTTGGAATGAATCGTATTGAGCGCTTACGGTGGGCAGAGCACCGTACTAAGGGCTTGGGAGAGGATTAAAACTCCTATTTTACAAAGGGTAATACGTGCTACTCATCACTTGAACTTGGAGAAGAGAACCTCAGGCAAAGTAATTCCAGAGTTAGGGATTTAGACTTTTTTCTTTTACAAGTTGGAATGGCGGAACCTGCTAAGACCCCCTTCTAACCTACTACCCTCACCTTCCATCTCTTGCTCCCCTAATATTTCTCCTCCTTCCTCTAGCCTCCTACTGTCACCTGCCCCCCCCCCCCCCACCCCACCGCCACTCCTTCCTTCCTTCCTCCTCCTCCGTGGGAGAATTGAATTGTAACCTCCCCAGCACTTAGAACAGTGCTTTGCACATAGTAAGCGCTTAATAAATACAATTATCATTATTATTATGATAATTCTCCTCCTCTGTGGGAGAATTGAATCTTCTGTTCTGAGCTCCCTCTCCCCCCAAACCCTCTCAGTTGCAAACTGCATCAAATCCATTCCCTGGGAAAAATAAGAAACCAACGACTCCTTGGAAAACTGGGATAGCAAGATTCCAAGAGTGAACCGTTTGCAGCAGTGTTTAAGATAAAACATTTTAGATCAGTGTGTTTGCAGAACTGCTCCATGCACCTTCGGGTTCTTTCCTCATTCCTCCGTTGTGTAGCCTTCCAAAAGACTGCATTGCAGTAATTGGTAAAGGTTGCTGTTAATAGGGAAACAACCTGTAATAACTCCTACTTTTTTACCCTAGAACTCTTGACTGATTTCTGCAGTTTGAAATGGAAAATAATGACGGCGATTCTCCCTCTTCAAAGTTGAAAGATTTGGTCATTTAGGCAAAGGAAGATAAACAGTTTTTTGGTACCCCCACAGCTAGCGTGGGCATGTCCTGCAGTGTAACTGTTAAAGTTACTGGTGCAATGGGGTATCCTCAGAAGATGCCTCTTGTAGTTTGTGTCTAATAATTGCATTTCAGCTCTGTGTTTGGATAGCAGAAGATAAGGTAAGGGACTTTTTGCAGCTTGTAATTTTTAATATTTGTTAAAGCTTCTTGGAAAGGTTGTGTAAATTTGGTGTGTTGGTGGATTAAAAACTCCCAAGTTTGATTTCTTGTTAGGGACAGTTTAAAAGGTTTGAACTTGATTCAGGAAAGGCACCTACTGAATGTGGATAACTATAGTAATCCTGTTTTCTGTAGCTTCAGAGTTGTAACCTATAGCATTAAAATATTTTTCTGTAACCTGGAATGGAAAAATGGCAGGTGGCCATGGACATTTTCTTGTGCTTGACTTTAGCTACCCTTTATGTTGAAATTTACTTCTAATCAGAAGAGTGAGGGATGGTAAGATTTTTTTTCCAGTATTGATTTTGCTTTCTAAATATATGTAAATTGTGTGGTTTATGTTTTCATTACTGGTGAATATAAGAGTGTTACCTCATATATGAGAAGCAGTGTGGCTCAGTGGAAATAGCACGGGCTTTGAAGTCAGAGGTCATGGGTTCAAATCCTGGCTCCGCCACTTGTCAGCTGTGTGACTTTGGGCAAGTCACTTAACTTCTCTGTGCCTCGGTTACCTCATTTGTAAAATGGGGATTAAGCCTGTGAGCCCCCCATGGTACAACCTGATCACCTTGTAACCTCCCTAGCACTTAGAACAGTGCTTTGCACATAGTAAGCGCTTAATAAATACAATTATCATGATTATTATTACCTGTTGCGGTTTCTTGCTCAACTGCAAGTGATAGAACATAAAAGATTTTAGGTTTATTATGAATCAGTGCAAAATAATGCATTCCAGACAATTATGCCTGTGTACCTGCCTGGAGAACCTAGTGTTACATTCCCAAGTTGCCTTCAGTAGCTTGTCAATGGATCCTTAACCCTGTGGCATTTTAAGTGGATTTTCCAGCTCAGAGCTGAAAAGACATTCAATTTCGTTTGAGAGCCATTGTTAAAATTTAGGAGATCATGATCCATCCTGCTTATTTATATTTCACTTTGGGATCAGTCAGTCGTATTTGAGTGCTACTAAGCGCTTGAGAGAGTACAGTACAACAATATAACAGACACATTCCCTGCCCAAACGAGCTTACAGTTTAGAGGGGTAGGCAGACATTAATATAAATAAATAAATTACAGATGTGTACATAAGTGCTGTGGGGCTGGGAGAGAGGGATGAATAAAGGGAGCAAGTCAGGGTGATGCAGAAGGGATTGGAAGGAAAGGGAAAGAGGGCTTAGCCAGGGAAGGTCTCTTGGAGGAGATGTGCCTTCATTAAGGCTTTGAAGTTGGGGAGGAGATGTCCCCTCAGTGAGACTTTGAACCTGGGGAGAGTAATCGTCTGTCAGATATGAGGCGGGAGGGCATTCCAAAACAGAGGTAGGCTGTGGGCATGAGGTCAGTGGTGAGATAGATGAGATAAAGGTACAGTGAGTAGATTAGCATTAGAGGAATGAAGTTGTGGGCTGAGTTGAGTAGGAGAGTAGTGAGGTGAGGTAGGAGGGGTCAAGGTGATTGAGCGCTTTAAAGCCAATGGTGAGGAGTTTCTGTTTGACATGGAAGTGGATGGGCAACCACTGGAGGTTCTTGAGGAGTGGGAAAACATGGACTGATTTCTCCACACAAAAATAATCCAGGCAGCAGAGTGAAGTATGGACTGGAGTAGGGAGGTCAGCAAAGAGACTGATGCAGTAATCAAGGCAGGATAGGATAAGTGATTCGATTAACGTGGTAGCAGTATCTTGTATAGGCAGACTATACTAAAATATTGGGGTGCTTTACATGCTTTACATTCTCTATGCTTTTTGGTTAGGAAGCCTCCGCCCGCGCCCCGCCAGGAGATCTCTGTTGGTGAGGGCAGCAGAAGTAAGCTGGCTCCCCAGAAGTAGGGAAGGCATCAGATTGTACTGGTGGTGGGGGCTGGGCTCCCCTACTGAAACCTTTCCTGTTTAACTGCATCCTTCGCCCTTGGCTAGGGAGTCAGAGAAAACCTCTCCTGTTTAACTGCACCCTTCTCCCTTGGCTAGGGAGTCAGGGAACACCTCATGCTGTGCCATAATTAAATGTCATCATGGGGTGCATAACTGTGCTGGGCACTGAGAGTGGAAAATATAGAAAGCAGCAGGCCTAGTGGAAAGAGCGCAGGCCTAGGCGTCAGGGGACCTGGGTTCTAACTCTGACTCTGCCACTTGTCTGCTGTGTGATCATGGGCGAGTCAGTTCACTTCTCTGGGTCTCGGTTACCTCATCTGTAAAATGGGGATTAAGACTGTGACCCCCCCGACCCCCCAATGCGGGATGGAGACTGTGTTCAACCTGATTTGTCTGTATCCACCCCGGTGCTTAGTACAGTGCCTGGCACATAGAAGAAAGTACTGATAAAATCCGCAGTTATTATTATTATTATATTAGGTCTTTCCTTTTCCCTTGAATCTATCAGTGATATGATCGTCCCCCTCTCCATCCCCCCCATCTTACCTCCTTCCCTTCCCCACAGCCCCTGTATATATGTATATATGTTTGTACATATTTATTACTCTATTTATTTATTTTACTTGTACATATCTATTCTATTTATTTTATTTTGTTAGTATGTTTGGTTTTGTTCTCTGTCTCCCCCTTTTAGACTGTGAGCCCACTGTTGGGTAGGGACTGTCTCTATATGTTGCCAATTTGTACTTCCCAAGCGCTTAGTACAGTGCTCTGCACGTAGTAAGCGCTTAATAAATACGATTGATGATGATGATGATGATATTTTTGAGTGCTTACTATTTGCAGGGCACTGTACTAAACGCTTGAGAGAGTTCAATAGTAATAGAATTGGAAGGCACGGTTCCTGCCCATAAGGAGCTTACTGTTTAAAGGGGGAGATAGAAATTAAAATATAATACAGCTACGGGGAAATGGAAGAGAATAGGGCTCTGTACATAAGTGCTGGGGGTGGGGTGACTTTCAAGTGCTTAAGGATTCACATCCAAGTGTAAGGGTGATGCAGAAAGGAGGGCGAATAGGGGAAATGAAAGCAACTAAATGCAGGACTTTGGTCCCCCATCCTCTTTGTGCTAGTTCTGTGGGTATTTATATGCTGCCCCTACCTCCAGTGAACCCTTTAAATGAGGTTGGAGGGGAGGGAGCGGCAGAATGACAGCAAATTACAGAAGCCTCCAGGTTAAATCCAAAGGGTTGGCTGGCCTAGTCTGAGTGGGATTAAGGGAGGAGTTGGGATTGGATGGGAGGGAGCTGGGGAAATTCATTCATTCATTCATTCATGGCCAGGACTTGCATGAGGACCAAGAGATGATGGGGACCAAGCTGAGCCTGCTGGCTGTACTGCAGCTGTACGTTTGTAGAGACGGGCAAAAAAAAAATCTCACAGGGGCTGCTGTGCTCTCAGGGATAATCAGAGTCATCTGCTGTGCCGTGGAGGCTGGGCCCTATTGCCATCCAGAGCAATGTTGAGCTCCCACTGGGCCCTCTTGGGGCATCAGATGGCAATAATAACAATAATAATAATAATAATAATAGCACTTGTAAAGTGTTACTGTGCCAAGCATTCATTCAATCAGTCGTATTTATTGAGCACTTACCATGTGTAGAGCACACAGGCTTGGGAAGTACAAGTCAGCAACATATAGAGATGGTCCCTACCCAACAGCCAGCTCACAGTCTAGAAGGGGGAGACAGACAACAAAACAAAACATATAGACGGGTGTCAAAATCATCAGAATAAATAGAATTATAGCTATATGCACATCATTAACAAAATAAATAGAATAATAAATATGTACAAGTAAAATAAATAGAGTAATAAATCTGTACAAATATATACAAGTGCTGTGGGGAGGGGAAGGAGGTAGGGCAGAGGGGGGATGGGGAGGAGGAGAGGAAAAAGGGGGCTCAGTCTGGGAAGGCTTCCTGGAGGAGGTGAGCACTGTTCTAAGCGCTGGGATAGATACAAGTCATTCGGGTTGGACACAGTCCCTGTCCCACATGAGGCTCACCGAGGCCCAGAGAAGTGAAGTGATTTGCCCAAGGTCACACAGCAGACAAATGGTGGAGCTGGGATTAGAATCCAGGTCCTGCACTTTGGGAACTTGGCTTTAACTATCTAGGCCTGGGCTGGGGCAGTGCTCTCAGCAAGGGAGAAACGTGTTGGGGTGAGTTGGGGGTTGGAATGAGCAAACCCAGGAGAATCGTGGTTGGAGAAGGGATTTGTCCAAAAGAATGTGGGAGTTATTACAGAGGATGCGTAAAACCAGACCGGCAGATCCAGTCACTGTTATAATATCATAATAAGATTGACAAGAAAATGGATGAAAATGTGATTTAGAAAGGAGCTTTTGTAAGAAGCTGGAAATAAACGTAGGTGTGCCCCAGGTTACAATAATAATAATGATGATGGCATTTATTAAGCACTTACTATGTGCAAAGCACTGTTCTAAGCCCTGGGGAGGTTACAAGGTGATCAGGTGGTCCCACGAGGGGCTCACAGTCTTAAACCCCATTTTACAGATGAGGTAACTGAGGCACAGAGAAATTAAGTGACTTGCCTGAAGTCACCCAGCTGACAATTGGCAGAGCTGGGATTTGAACCCATGACCTCTGACTCCAAAGCCCGGGCTCTTTCCACTGAGCCACGCTGCTTCTCTTATGTTCTGAATGCCCCACAATCTGGGTAACTGGGGAGAGTGTTAAACCGTGTTTAGGGACGTGCCCCAGAGTATGTCAGCTCAGTCCCAATGTTACATCTAACCGCAGTAGGTCGGTGTCCTTCCCACCCTTTCTGCCTCCCTTCACACTCATTCATTCATTCATTCAATCGTATTTATTGAGTGCTTACTGTGTGCAGAGCACTGGACTAAGCGCTTGGGAAGTACAAGTTGGCAACATACAGAGATGGTCCCTACCCAACAGTAGGCTCACAGTCTGGAAGGGGGAGACAGACATCAACAATTATTAACCAAACAGAATAAATTTGTACAAGTAAAATAAATAAATGAACAGAGTAATAAATACATACAAACATATATACAGGTGCTGTGGGGAGGGGAAGGAGGTAAGGCGGCGGGGGGAGGGGGAGAGGAAGGAGGGGGCTCAGTCTGGGAAGGCTGTTGCCAACTTGTACTTCCCAAGGGCTTAGTCCATTCATTCGTTCAGTCGTATTTATTGAGCGCTTACTGTGTGCAGAGCACTGTACTAGGCACTTGGGAAGTACAAGTTGGCAACATATAGAGACAGTTCCTACCCAACAGCGGGCTCACAGTCTGGAAGGGGGAGACAGACAACAAAACAAAACATATTAACCAAATAAAATAAATAGAATAAATATGTACAAGTAAAATAGAGTCATAAATACGTACAAACATATATACAGGTGCTGTGGGGAGGGGAAGGAGGTAAGGCGGAGGGAGGGGGAGAGGAAAGAGGGGGCTCAGTGTGGGAATCAATCAATCAATTGTATTTATTGAGCGCTTACTGTGTGCAGAACACTGTACTAAGCGCTTGGGAAGCACAAGTTGGCAACATATAGAGACGGTCCCTACCCACTCCATTTGTGCCGAAGCCTGCCGCGTCACACCGTGTTTCAGCCCTTTCCTTCACCTTTAATTCTACCTCAGTGGCTAATCCAGCGGCTGCCACCACCCCATTTTGCACCAGTTCCCAGTCACTGGTGTGTTTTTTGTAGCTCAGCTTCTCTACCCTGTTGGGGAGAGAGACTGCCCAGCCAACTCGACATCAAAGCAGAGCCTGCTGACCATCGGGTTTGAAGCATTCAGCCATCTCCCCCCCTCCTATCTTACCTCACTTATCTCCTCAGACCGCCCAGCCTGCACACTACCCCCTTCAAACACCAACCTACTCACTGTATCCCAATCTGTCAGTCTCACTTGTGATCCCTTGCCCATGTTCTCCTTCTGGCCTGGAACTCTCCCCTTTATTCATTCATTCAGTCAGTCATATTTATTGAGTGCTTACTGTGTGTTGAGCACTGTAATAAGTGCTTGGGAAAGTACAATACAGCAATAAAGAGAGACAGCCCCTGCCCACAAGGAGCTCACAGTCTGGGGCCGGGGAGACAGACATCAGTACAAATAAACAGACATCAATATAAATAGATAAAATTACAGATATATACAGAAGGGCTGTGGGGTGGGGAGAGGGGGGAAGATCAAAGGGAGTGGGCGATGAGGAAAAGTGGGGGTCAGCCTGGGAAGGCCTCCTGGAGGAGATGTTCATTAAGGTTTTGAAGGGGAGGAGATTAATTGGTGAATTTGAGGAAAGAGGGCATTCATTCATTCAGTCGTATTTATTGAGCGCTGACTGTGTGCAGAGCACTGTACTAAGCGCTTGGGAAGTACAAGTTGGCAACACATAGAGACGGTCCCTACCTAACAGTGGGCTCACAGTCTAGAAGGGGGAGACCGATAAGACAAAACATATTAACAAAATAAAATAAATATGTACAAATAAAATAAATAGAGTAATAAATACGTACAAACATATATACATACCAGAGGTAGTACGTGGGTCAGGGGTCGGCAGTGAGACAGGTGAGATCAAGGCATGGTGAAAGACTACCACTGTCCCTACCTCCAAAGCCTTATTAAAATCACATCTCCTCCAAGAGGCCTTCCCTAAGAGGCCACCATTTCCGCCACTCCCTTCCAGGTTTCCTGTGTCTTTGGATTTATACCCTTTAAGCACTTGATAGTCACCCCACACTCAGTACCTCAGCACTTATTAATTTGTTTTAATGTCTGTCTCCCCCTCTAGACTGCAAGCTCCTTGTAGCAGGGAACATGTCTACCAACGCTGTTGTACTGCACTCTCCCAAGTGCTTAGTTCAGTCCTCTGCCCACAGTAAGCGCTCAATCAATACCATTGAGCAGCAGCTTGGGAAGGAACCCAGACTAAGCCCCCGCACTTTTTCTCTGCTCCTCCTCCCCTCCCCATCGCCCCGACTTGTTCCCTCTGCTCTATCTCCCTCCCCACCTGACAGCACTTGGGTATATATGTACATATTTATTATTCTATTTATTTTATTAATGATGGGTATCTATAATTCTGTTGATGCTATTGATGCCTGTTTACTTGTTTTGATGTCTGTCTCCCGCCTTCTAGACTGTGAGCCCATTGTTGGGTAGGGATTGTCTCTGTTGCTGAATTGTACTTTTTAAGTGCTTAGTACAATGCTCTGCACACAGTAAGTGCTCAATAAATACGATTGAATGAATGAACCCCCACCCATCCAGCTCTCATGTGTCCCTGCCTCTGTCCTATGACTAAGAAATTGGGGCTTCGGGCTGACGAATGGGAAATGTTGGGGCAGGGAAGGGTTGGGTGGCAACCAAGGCAGATGGTAAAGGTTAGAATTAAAAATGGGGGTGGGGAGTAGAAACACCTCCAAAAACGGAATCAGACCACACAGTAAAGTAAAAAGGAGGCCTGGGTAGGTGGAGGGAAGAGGAAGAAACTGGAAATAGGGGAAGGTGAGAGGAGGGAGTTGGGGCAGTAAGAGAAGCAGCGTGGTTCAGTGGAAAGAGCACAGGCTTGGGAGTCAGAGGTCATGGGTTTGAATCCCCACTCAGCCAAGTGTCAGCTGTGTGACTTTGGGCAAGTCACTTAACTTCTCTGGGCCTCAGTTACCTCATCTGTAAAACAGGGACTAAGAGTGTGAGCCCCGCATGGTACAACCTGATCACCTTATACCCTCCCCAGTGCTTAAAACAGTGCTTTGCACATAGTAAGCGTTTAACCATTGCCATTATTATTATTATTACTACTCACCAAATTCACAATGTGAGAACTGCTTCCTTCCTCAGCAAAGTGCGGCCCATTTTGGTGCTTTACAGATGAAGGTAGTAAAGGGCTGAAGGTGAGTTTGAGACAGGCTGTTGCATATAACAGAACACATGGTCCACAAGCTCATGTGGAATATCCTGCGAGGCCCTTAGCAGTGAGCTCCGTGAGGAATACAGAGGTGCAGAAGATAAGCCACTTTGTGGGCAGGGAGGAATGAATGAATCCACCAACTCTTTTGTATCATATTTTCCCAAGTGCTGAGTACAGCGCTTCTTAAAGTAAACGCTCAACAAATGTCATTAATTGATAGTCTACTATAAGGCAGTTTACGAAGTAAAGAAGGCTGCTGTTCAATCTAAGTTGGATAGAGTCTTCACTAAAGTTGAAAAGTGTCTCACAGTTAGCCGAACAAGATTCTACTTCTGCAGTCTCCTGCAAAGATTCGTAATTATATTATTACTCAATCAGCTCATGTCGTGATGTTATGCTTTGAGCTGTTTTAAAAAAATTTAAGTTGTTTAGTGATGTTTATGTTACAGTATGTAGCATGTAAAGGGATTTCACGTTATTTTTTCAGAGGTTCTGGGTCAGATTCCAATTTATGACCTGTAAGGTCTGCGGGAAAGCATACCCACAACATAGACATTTGCAAAAAAACTACATTTGCAAGGACCATAACCCACCGAATCATGGGCTATTCTATATACTCTGTTCTCCTATTATACAGAGGTCACATTTCTGACCAGTCTTGCTTTTAAAGTTAGCTCACTGTGTCCACAACTGTTTCTTCTGAAAACACACCTTATTCTATCCAAATAGGTGCAGTGGTTAGGAGAATGTTCCTTAACAGAATTCTCTCTGAAATGCAAAGTTAAAACACTTGTTATGGAAGAATTGGTCGTGTTTAATTATTTTTCATTTATCTCATGCAAAAGAATATTCTTTAAAGGGGATTTATAAAAAGCCATACCTATTGAGAAAGGTTTTACTACCGGATTTGTGAAGGTACTTCACAGGGAACCAAGAAGAAGATACCTTACATGCTGTAACCTGAGAGATTAGCTAATCAGGTCTCAAACAAGGGCATCATCAGATAACCTGGAGTTTAAAGAAATGTAAAGGGAAAAGCAAGTAAATTATTTTAACAATAGGCCACAAATGCCACCTTGGGGCAGACTAATGGTCCATTCAGTCCAGTTTTTGTTCACTGCTGACACTCCACTAGATCAGATATATTCCTGAAATTAGGACAAGTAGATCATGGATACCAGATACCTAAGAGATGATTCCTTCAGCCAGGCCTTCAGCATCACTTATAGGCCTTTTTGATTACACACTCTCATCTGTTGGTGAATTTCACCGTCAGTTGTCTTCTTCGAGTATGAGCAGCTTCTCTCTCTCACTTTCAACCTCTCTTTTTTTCCTCTTAAATTCTCTAACATATATTGAAGAATGTATATAAGTTGGATGTCATTACATATTAAATTCAGGCATATTTGTCAGCCAGTGTGTATTTTTGTAGTTTTTTCATATATAATTGCCCTATGAATTTGAAGGTGATGTCCCATACAGTGTCATAATAATATGAATAACAATGTTATGTAAATGCTTAGTATGTGTCCAGCAATGTGCTGAACACTGAGGTAGATTCAGTGTAATCAGATAAGACAATCCCTGGTGCACATGGGGCTCACAGTCTAAAGGGAATGGAGAACAGGTATCTAATCCCCATTTTACAAATAAGGAAACTGAGGCACCAATATTTTGTGACAATGTCACACAGCAGGCAAGTGGCCAAATTGGGGTTAGAACTCAGGTGTTATTTGTTAAGCCCTTACTATGTGCCAAGCAAAAGTGCTGGGCTAGATACAAGATAGTCATGGGGCTCACAGTCTAAATAGGAGGGGAGCAGGTATTGAATCCCCATTTTGCAGATAAAGGAACTGAGGCCCAGAGGAGTTATGTGACTTGTCCAAGATCATACGGCAGGCCAGTAGTGGAGCTGGGATTAGAACCAGGTCTCTTGACTCCCAGTACTGTTCTCTTTCCACCAGGCCACATTGCTTCATCGTAAAAGGATTTAGTCTTCTAAACTAAGTGATCTTTTTGACCACCTTGACTGTTTCAAATGCATTGCTATCTTTGAAACAGAGGCTACAATTAAGTATTGTTGCACAATATTGGGATGGCACCTGCAGCATTTGGTGTGTCGAATAGTTGTTTCAGCCCTGACAGGTGTTTTATTGCTCTTCTTTCTTATGATACTTGCAGGTGAATAAGTGTGTAAGTTTTTGAAAAGATAAGTCTGCTTGAAACAGCCACCTCTTCATAAAATATATAGGCCAGTAGAGTTTTCCTTAATGGTAGTTGTGATGCTCTAGTTGACCTTTTGCCCTTACAAGGCTTTCTCACAAGTTTTCCAGTGCTTCCTGGTTTTGATCAGCCCAGACATGTAGTTCCATGACTCATTTACTACCATTGCAGCTTTTTGAGTAGTTCCTTTTTCTCCTAATATTAACCAAACAGGAGGAAATCAGAAGAAATGAATCCCTTGCCATACCCCAAGCAGCCATTGCCCTTCTCTCTCTTCTTCCCCTGACAGGTTCTTGCCCCCTCTGTTAGTGATCAAATGACACAGCTGCTTTGGGAGCCTTGTGAGGAGAAGAGAAGACTGAACACCCCCTCTAAATCCATAGATATCTGTGGACGCCAGAGATCACGGAGCATAGGCAAAATAAGAGCCCTTGGTGTATCGGCCTCTCTACCAGCCCCATTTATAGAATTGTTTGGTGTAACATAAACACCTTAATAAGAGCCCTTGGTGTACTGTTTATCCGCCTCTTTAACAGCCCTGTATATAGAATTGTTTGGTGTAACATAAACACCTTAAATGATGTAGGGTCAGAGACTTCGTTAAAGTGACCGCTGACAGCACTCAAGCCTAGTCAAGAAACTGGACTGACTGGTATAAAACCAGTCCTTCAAGCGCCTTTCAGCTGAAAAAGCTGGGCAGGTATGTCACTGTATTTACACCTTTCTCAAACCAGGTCCTGGCCTGGAGGCCTTGAATTAAACTGGGCTGTGAGCTTGGTGTGTAACTAGAGTGTCCCCACTCTTCCCCCACACAGCTTCCCCATTTCAGGCCTCCTTGGGCCCTCAGGATCACCTCTCCCCGCCCGCCAGGAAGAATTTGTGTAGTAACAACACCTCTGTACCCCTTGCATTACCTTCCTTGTTCACAGAAGACTGTGTGCTTCCATGAGTGACCATTCATGCAAAGCTCTCTTCCTTCCTCAGTCCTCCTAGAGATGAGGCTAGGGCATTCCGAGCATGACCAAAAGAAGAAACTCCAGGCCTAGTATAGGCCTTTAAGCCATGTTAGCCCCTACAGTCTCACCCCACTCGGACTCTATCAAGTGGCAGCTCCAAATATTTGAGTGAATAAAACTTAGACATCAAAGGAGATGGGAAAGACGAGTGGTTAATCTGGGAAATGTATGATAACTACATCTGCCCTCTTTCACTAACTCCATCCCCCTTTATCTATGCATTTGGGTCTTTACCCTTGGGCACTTGGTATTCATCTTACCCTCAGTCCCACAGCACTCATGTGCATATCTGTTATTTATTTATATTAATGTCTGTCTCCTGTTCCAGACTCTAAGCTCCTTGTGGGTAGGGAACGTGTCTAACTCTTCTGTATCATATTCTCTCAAGCGCTTAGTACAGCGCTCTGCACTCAGTAAGTGCTCAGTGAATACGATGGATTGATAACATTGACTGACCTTGGCTTCACAGACTCCGTCCTCTCCTGGTTCTCCTCTTATCTCTCCGGTTGTTCATTCTCAGTCTCTTTTGCAGGCTCCTCCTCCCCCTCCCATCCCCTTACTGTGGGGGTTCCCCAAGATTCAGTGCTTGGTCCCCTTCTGTTCTCGATCTACACACACTCCCTTGGTGACCTCATTCGCTCCCACAGCTTCAACTATCATCTCTACGCTGATGACACCCAGATCTCCATCTCTGCCCCTGCTCTCTCCCCCTCTCTCCAGGCTCGCATCTCCTCCTGCCTTCAGGACATCTCCATCTGGATGTCTACCTGCCACCTAAAACTCAACATGTCCAAGACTGAACTCCTTGTCTTCCCTCCCAAACCTTGTCCTCTCCCTGACTTTCCCATCTCTGTTGACGGCACTACCATCCTTCCCGTCTCACAAGCCCGCAACCTTGGTGTCATCCTCGACTCCACTCTCTCGTTCACCCCTCACATCCAAGCTGTCACCAAAATCCTGCCGGTCTCAGCTCTGCAACATTGCCAAGATCCGCCCTTTCCTCTCCATCCTCACCGCTACCCTTCTCGTTCAAGCTCTCATCGTATCCCGTCTGGACTACTGCATCAGCCTTCTCTCTGATCTCCCATCCTCGTGTCTCTCCCCACTTCAATCCATACTTCATGCTGCTGCCTGGATTGTCTTTGTCCAGAAACGCTCTGGGCATGTTACTCCCCTCCTCAAAAATCTCCAGTGGCTACCAATCAATCTGCGCATCAGACAGAAACCCTCACCCTGGGCTTCAAGGCTGTCCATCACCTTGCCCCCTCCTACCTCACCTCCCTTCCCTCCTTCTCCAGCCCAGCCCGCACCCTCCGCTCCTCCGCCGCTAATCTCCTCACCATACCTCGTTCTCGCCCGTCCCGCCATCGACCCCCGGCCCACGTCCTCCCCCGGGCCTGGAATGCCCTCCCTCTGCCCATCCGCCAAGCTAGCTCTCTTCCTCCCTTCAAGGCCCTACTGAGAGCTCACCTACTCCAGGAGGCCTTGCCAGACTGAGCCCCTTCCTTCCTCTCCTCCTTGTCCCCCTCTCCATCCCCCCCATCTTACCTCCTTCCCTTCCCCACTGCACCTGTATATATGTATATATGTTTGTACATATTTATTACTCTACTTACTTTACTTGTACATATCTATTCTATTTATTTTATTTTGTTAGTATGTTTGGTTTTGTTCTCTGTCTCCCCCTTTTAGACTGTGAGCCCACTGTTGGGTAGGGACTGTCTCTATATGTTGCCAATTTGTACTTCCCAAGCGCTTAGTACAGTGCTCTGCACACAGTAAGCGCTCAATAAATACGATTGATGATGATGATGATAACAAAATCTTGCCTTTATGAAGGATTCTGATATTTGTTACCTTCCTTAGAAATTTGACATAAAAATCTTCATGATCAGCACATTGCCTCTTTGGTATTCGTTTTGCTGCCAACCCTCTGTGAGGTAAATCATTTCCATATGAGACCTGAAATTTGATATGAAAATGAAAACCACATTTGAAAGTTCTTGAGATCTTCATAAGGAAAGTTATTTTCAGGTTGGGGTGAGCACGTATAGACATCTTCTGTCCCTGCTTCATTCATTCATTCATTTAGTCGTATTTATTGAGTGCTTACTGAGCGCAGAGCACTGTAGTAAGCACTTGGGAAGTGCAAGTCAGCAACATATAGAGACGGTCCCTACCCAACAACGGGCTCACAGTGTAGAAGGGGGAGGCAGAAAACAAAACATGTAGACAGGTGTCAAAATCATCAGAACAAATAGAATTAAGGCTATATGCACATCATTAACAAAATAAATAGAATAGTAAATATGTACAAGTAAAATGGAGTAATAAATCTGTACAAATATATGCAAGTCCTGTGGGGAGGGGAAGGAGGTAGGGCAGGAGGGATGGGGAGGGGGAGAGGAAAAAGGGGGCTAAGTCTGGGAAGGCCTCCTGGAGGAGGTGAGCTCTCAGTAGGGATTTGGAGGGAAGAAGAGAGCTAGCTTGGCGGATGTGTGGAGGGAGGGCATTCCAGGCCAGGGGAAGGACGTGGGCCGGGGGTCGATGGCAGGACAGGTGAGAACGAGGTACAGTGAGGAGGTTAGTGGCAGAGGAGCGGAGGGTACGGGCAGGGCTGGAGAAGAAGAGAAGGGAGGTGAGGTAGGAGGGGGCGAGGTGATGGACAGCCTTGCAGCCGAGAGGAGTTTTTGCTTGATTCATAGGTTGACAGGCAGCGACTGGAGACTTTTGAGGAGGGGAGTAACATGCCCAGAGCATTTCTGCACAGTTCATTCTGCACATTTCTTCAGTTATATTTATTGGATGCGTACAGCGTGCGGAAAACTGTACTAATCACTTGGGAGAGTACAGTACAACAGTAAACAGACACATTCCCTGCCCACAATGAGCTTACAGTCTAGAGAGGCTTAAGTCTTAAAGTCTTCCCCCAGTGGCTGGGTCCACCTTTTTGTTCTGTCACTGTGGTAGTGCTGTTAAAAATGCTGCAGGAAAATGCTTTCCTTATGTTTTTTCTTGTCATCTTAAACATTTATTTCAATATTATTCCTGAATTGTTTTAATGAGCAGTTTGATTTATTTAAAAAAGGTGTCAGTGGAATGTTTTAAGTTTAAAATATTGATTTGTTTTTTGTATGCGATAAGAGAGTTGGCCCTGCATAACCAATGTTTATTTAAATTCACCGAGTGAAATGAAATGATTCAAAGCAATTCAATGAAAACCAACAATGCAGGATATAGAGCTTGTTTGAAGGAATTATTAGATGGAATTTGGGGGACTGACCTGAAAAAAGTCAGTACATTTTATACCACATTTCTCAATTAAATGAATAGTGCAAATCGTTTTGATACAGTTTAGAAATGTAAACCTGCACATTCTGCACCTGAATGTGATAACTTCATTTTCATCAATAGTAGCAGTTTCACTTATTAAACTTTTAAGTTGAGAGATTAGGACTAAGTTCCTTGTGGGCATGGAGCATGTCTACTAACTCTGTGGTATTGTACTCTACCAAGCTCTTAGTACAGTACTCTGTGCACTTATTCTTTTATGGTATTTAAGCACTTACTATGTTCCAGGCACTGCATTAAGCACTGGGGTAGATACAGGCTTTTTGAGTAAGATCTCATTAAATAGCATTGGTTGATTGGAGGAGATTTTAGGCTCATGACACTTAAGGTGAAAATGTTCAGCATGAGCCTGTCTAATTGGAAAATACTGTCTTGTCTGTTAGCTGGTAGAATGTAAAAGCTAGGTAAGAACACAAATTCATTCAATTGTATTTATTGAGTGCTTATTGTGTGCAGAGCACTGTACTAAGCACTTGGGAAGTACAAGTTGGCAACATATAGAGACGGTCCCTACCCAACAGTGGGCTTACAGTCTAGAAGACTACAAATCTCAACAACTTATATGTACACTTGATAAGCAGACAAAGTACTTGGGTGGGTGAGGTGGATTGGTCAGATTGACTAGCGTCAGTTGGGATTATTAATAATAATAATGGTATTCGTTAAGAATTTACTATGTGTCAGGCAATGTACTAAGCACTGAGGTGTATACAAGCAAATCGAGTTGGACAAGGACCCTGCCCCATGTGGGCCTCACAGTCTCAACCCCCCAGATGAGATAACTGAGGCACAGAGAAGTGAAATTACTTGCTCAAGGTCACAGAGCAGACAAGTGGAAGAGCTGGGATCAGAATCCATGACCTTCTGACTCCCAGGCTCAAGCTCTCGGAAGGCTGCCTAGAGGAGATGGTTTTTTATTAGAATACGAAAGAAGGAGAGGGATGTGGTTTGGTGATAGAGAGGGAAACTTCCAGACTAGGAGATTGGTGGGTTCAGTGGCTTAGAGAAGTAGTAGGAGTATTAATAGTATTTATTACATGTGTACTTTGTGCGAAAGAGTACATGGGTGGGAATTAGACATGGTCCTTCATGCTTGAGGGGCTCACTATGTATGAGGGAAGAGAGGAGTCTGGAGACAGATGTACAAAGAGAGATGAAACACTAAAACAACATAAAATAAGAACAGATACAAAGTATCAACAACAAAAGCAGTAGGTTACCGTGGCTAGAGGAACAGAGATTCGGGATCTTTGTGGTTCAGGGTCCAGCAGTGACAACCCATAGCTACAGTAGCTGCCTCAGCTTACCCAACGCTGAAAACTGTGTGGAGACCTGTGCCGCTGCTTCTATCTTCCCCCACCCCCTCCCCAACGCTTTGTGGTGATGCAAGGCTAAGGGAGAATGTTTGAGGAGACTTGTTGTTGGCTTGGCATGAAAAGACAACTGGTAGATGAGGGCAGTTAAATGGTGAGGAGGACAGCTTGTGGTAGAGATCTAAACAATTAATAATGATAGTGATAGTAATAAAAATGCATTCATTCATTCAGTCGTATTTATTGAGTGCTTACCATATGCAAAGCAATGTACTAAGTGCTTGGGAGAATTCAATGTAGCAACAGACATTTCCCTCCTACCCACAATGAGCTCACAGTCAAGGGGGGGATTGTGGGATAGTGGCCAATTATAGAATTTATATTATAAATGGGATAAATTGCGGTATAAATGGGATAGGCAGGGCAGTGAATAGGTGACCTAGTCAATGGAATACACTCTAGCCCCGGTGTATTAGCCTGTATTTTTCCCATATCAGATTTTCTTAGGCCTGCCGCCAGGACTTCCAGGATTTAGGGCCAGGTTGGGCCAGATAAACCTCTGTATGTCTGACCCATAGATACAGTTCCCAACTGTGCATACTTTGGACAGAAAAATGAACCCAGTGGAGTCATTGTCTCTTTGTTGCTGAGTTGTACTTTCCAAGCGCTTAGTATAGTGCTCTGCACACAGTAAGCGCTCAGTAAATACGATTGAACGAATGAATGAGTCACTGTCTGCTAAACATAAGTGCGAAGAATTCTCCAGTTGAGCCCAGACAGATTCAGGCCAGTCCCAGGAGTTTGTCCTGCGATTGAAGTCCACGGTTACGAGTTTTGTGTGGACAGAAGTGCCACTTGGGAACCACTATAGATGTCAGAGTAGAGGTGTGACGTGGCCTAATGGAGAGAGAGCACAGGCCTGGAAGTGAGAGGGACCTGTGTTCTAATCCTGGCTCCGCCACTTGTCTGCTGTGTGACCGTGGGCAAATCACTTATCTTTGCTACAGTTACCTCATCTGTTAAATGGGGATTGAGACTATGCGCCCCATTGTAGGACAGGGACTGTGTCCAACCTGATTAACTTGTATCTATCCCAGAGCTCAGTACAGTGCCTGGCACATAGTGAGCACTTAACGAACACCATAAAAAAGTATAAACAACCCCCTGAAGTACCTTTATTCCAATCGTATATGTTCTATTACGCCTTAAGACTTCCTCTCTGTATTTTAAGTATCCACTTCTTCTGCTTAGGTTGTAAATTCCTTGAGAGCATGGATCATGTGTAGTAACCGCACTTAGTGCATTATTCTGCATGCAGTAGATGCTAGATGAATCCTTTTGACTGATTGAGAAGTCGGAGTCAGAGAGGTCAGAACAAGGGTTGTAGTAATTCAGATGCAAAATCATGTTGGATATTTGTCCTTTTTTGTGGAAAAGCAAAAATGTTTGGGGGGGTGATGTGAATGTGTCTCTATAGGGATTTAGTTATTTTTTTTATGGTATTTGTTAAGTGCTTCTTATGTGCCTAACTTCCTATGTTCTCAACACTGGGGTAGGTACAAGTTAACTTGGTTAGACAAGGGGCTCACGGTCTAAGCAGGAGGGAAAATAGGTATTTAACCCCCATTTTACAGTTTAGGAAACTGAGGCTTAGAGAAGTGAAGTGACTTGCCCAGGGTCACTTGCCATGGTTTCATTAGGCCATGCTGCTTCTCTTTATGGTCAAATTTATAGGACTTAAGAACCTTTTCATAAGGCCCAAACATTCCCATCCCATTGCTCTTTCTTTTGTTTTCCAGAATATCTTTAAATATTTTACAGCCCCCTGGGGTAATGATTGCTTAAAAAAAGTTTCTGATCATGCTGTCAAGATTTACTAAGAACTTTTTGATACCAAGGTCGTTAATCCCAATAGTTTACCAGATTAATTAGAATTTCAGTAAATCAAATTAATTATTTTAAGATCACATGGAGGAGGTGATTTGCGGTGGTTAACCTGGGCCTCGGTGCAGGCTGCCATTGACATAAGGAATGGTCTTAGTCTGTTCTGAAAAATTTGAACCTTCTTTGCTATACCGTCAGTGAATATGCTCTTCCGAGGGAAATGATTAAGGTGGGTTACTCAGATAATTACCCTGCTGTTGAGCTTCAGGATGCTGAAGGAAGTCACTTGGCTGTAGGTTTCGGAAAGATGCATTTCATTTATACTGTTGCTGATTTGGGGAAGTTTGGAACACATTTGATCAGTCCCTGCTGAGGAAATGAATAATATTTATTTTTCTGGTTTTGAGGTCATGAGCATGAATAGTCGGTGGTAATTCAGATTTTTTGGGCGTAACATTTTTTTTAACCTGTTTCTAAAGTTGTAAAAAGCCAATACAGTTTGAGGGGAAGGAGCCAGGTTAAATCCCCTACTGGAGAACAGAACTATGAACTCCATTGTCTCCAGCAGCAAACCTGGGGAAGTGTAAAGTGGCAGGGGGTGTGACCTGGAGTTTTTTTTTCCCCTTTAGTTGCTTCTCAGGCTTTTTCCCCATGGAACTGCCCCTGCGGAAAACATCCATGGAAAAAGTCCTCATGAAGCAACTTCCCAGTGCTTAGAACAGTGCTTGATGCATAGTAACGCTTAACAAATGCCGTCATTACTGTTTAATTTTACAACCCCTTTCCCCCACAAAAAACATGGAAAACTGCAGTCCTGCCCCCCTAAATTTGCTGCCTGCCACCTGAGGGCCATGAATTTTCAGGAGTCTCCCAAGCATCTTCCTAACAGTTGGAATGTCCTTGACTCCTGATGTTCTTGACTCCCGAAGACCAAGCTAGGATACCCCCGGCCCCTGGTTTTAAATAAATTGATTTTTTGAACTCTTGATTTTATTGCTGGGTTTAAATTTGCCTCCAGGAGTTGTAGGAGACTCAGCTGTATTTTATAATTAAGTTTTCTCCTTTTCTCCACTGAATTTGATGTTCTCTTCCTAACTGCAAATTCAATTCAGCTAAGCAAAAAGTAATACCCCTCTGAAAGCTCTGAGCATCTGTAACAAGGAGAATAAGATAAAGGGGTTAGAAAGTGGGATGGTTATTTGTTTTATGGGCAGTTTGGTTTGATTTGCATGAAAATGTTGCTCTTATTAAGTCTGTAAGTGCCTTATTAGGAAAGATTGGGAGTTGGGTGTGTGTACAAAATTAATAGGTCAATTTCAGAAGGTTGGTGATTCTGCAAGTCCAGGAAATGAAGTTTGTACGATTTTCTTTTAATTACGCTCATGTTCCCAGAGGCCTGCATTGGGAAATGTGAGGTTTATAAAAGCATAAAGGAAAACTTATGGGAAGACAGTCATTGTACAGTAATTGCAACTTTACCAGCTTCTTTTCACATTAGTTCAATGAAAGTTCACCAGATTTTTGAATTTTTCAAATGGGATTGTACAGTGTAAATTTCTTGTAGGTGGAGGTTGTATATACCAACTCTACTGTATGGTATTCTCCCAAGTGCTTCCTACAGCGCTCTGCACACAGAAAGTGCTCTATGAGTACCATTGATTGATTGAATAAAAAGATTTAAAAATTTGCTTGACCAGACAAAAAACAATCATTTTATATAGTAGAGAACCAGTAAAGACTTTCAAACCACTGGATTGATACAAGGCAGTTCAGTGAAGGTGGGCTCAAAGCCCTGACTGCTTCTTGAGGTAAAAAATAGTTGTTGGACTTGTTTTCCCTTACTGACTAACCTCATTTCCTAGTTATCAGAGTGGTTTTCATGTGTGAAAGGTCATTCATAAGGATTTAAGAAAACATTTCAAGATGAGACTCTAAACCAGAATTTCTGCTTGTTTCCTAGATAAGGAGTTTCACTGCATTATTTGAAGAAAGTTAAGGTTGGACCGCTTTCCTGCTCATTTCTTTAATGAAGTCTCTTGCTCCCCGATCAAGCTAAGCACCTTCTTGCTTATGACACACAGGTATGTCAATGGAAAATCGTCAGTAGCTTATTCTGCAAATACCCTGTGGTAGTAATATTTAACTCCCGGAAACAGCGCATTCTGTTCGCCTGATTTCTTTCTTTTACCGAGATCACATAATGAGCCTTGAGGCTTATTTATTTCCTTTTTCATTTCTAAGTATTTTAAACTAGTATTTTATTTTCAAAATAGTTACTTGCCTAGGTAATTACATTCTAAAAGTGTGATGATCTTTGAAGGGTACACTTTGAGCATCAATAATGATGACTTCTCTTCTTCCCCCTTACTTCAGAGCCCATTTAATGTGACGATTATCTTCCCTTTATGAGTTCTGGGCTTCTATTGAACTAAGGAGGGCTCCGATGCGAAAACGAAGACCTGCAGAAGTACAGTAGTAGGTCTCAGATATGTCAAAATGTTGTTCCTCTTGGAGCCTTATCAGGAGTTCTAAAGGAAAGGAATAAGTTCAGAGTTTTAGCTACCATCAGTCCGTCACTCTGTGCAGCACTGTTTTGTTGAAAAAATTAGCCGGATTTTGAAGTGCAATCATAAGCAGAAGTACTCATTTTGTGTTTATAATTTCTGGTCACGGGGTACCTTTTCCTTGAGCTGGAGAAGTTTGTCAGTATGTTGAACGTTAAAGTGTATAAGGTAATGTATTTTGCAGTTTACATTTGATTTATTGAAGTAAAACATTGCTCATGCACACACACAGATCTGACATGGCAACGTGGCCTAGTGGAAAGAACTTGCCTGCTTTGAGACCTTGGGCAAGTCACTTAGCTTCTCTGTGCCTCAGGCTCCTCATCTGTAAAATAAGGATTAAATCCTGTATGAAACAGGGACTGGGTCCAACCTGATTTATCTTGCATCTACCTCAATGCTTAGTGTGGTGCTTGGCATGCCTAATTACCAATCAGTAATAATCAATAATTATTGATTATTACCTGTATATATGTTTGTACATATTTATTACTCTATTTATTTATTTATTTATTTTACTTGTACATATCTATTCTATTTATTTTATTTTGTTAGTATGTTTGGTTTTGTCTCCCCCTTTTAGACTGTGAGCCCACTGTTGGGTAGGGACTGTCTCTACATGTTGCCAATTTGTACTTCCCAAGTGCTTAGTACAGTGCTCTGCACACAGTAAGCGCTCAATAAATACGATTGGTGATGATTGATGGTGATTATCATCCATATACATGTGTGTCCTTTGATTTCAGAAGTGGCGCTATTCATGATGAGATCCTAGCCATGGGTCCAAATGAGGGTTGCTGCAGAAACTGATGTGTGCCTAGAGCACGAGCATGGGAGTTAGAGGTTGTGGGTTCTAATCCCCGCTATGCCACTTCTCAGCTGTGTGACTTAGAACAAGTCACTTAACTTCTCTGTGCCTCAGTTAGCTCATCTGTAAAATGGGGATGAAGTCTGTGAGCCCCACTTGGGGCAATCTGATTACCTTGTATCTACCCCAGCGCTTAGAACAGTGCTTGGCACATAGTAAGCACTTAACAAATACCCTCATTATTATTATCATTATTATTATTATTACTTCTCCCTTCTGCATTGTTTTGCATGTAAAGCTACACCACGGTCGCACCAGTGGGGTCAGTTGCGGACACAGCCTGACTTTGTCGAGCTTGCCTCTTGGTAATAAAGTTTAACAGATTTTGCCCTCTGGTGAACCAATTTTGAGTTCAGTAATAATAATAATTGTGGTATTTTAAGCGCTATGTGCCAAGCACTGCACTAAGTGCTGGGGTGGATAAAAGCTAATCAGGTTGGGGACAGTCCCTGTCCAAACTGGGGCTCACGGCCTTAATCCCCCATTTCACAGCTGCGATTACAGAGGCCCAGAGAAGTGAAGTGACTTGACCAAGGTCACACAGCAGACAAGTCGCTGCGCTGGGATTAGAACCCAAGTCTTTTGACTCTCAAGCCCGGGCTCTTTGCACTACGCCACACTGCTTTCCCATAACAGGAAGAGTAAGGCAAGCAACATAAGGGTGAACAATAATTTTCCTAAATATAACTGCTCCGAACCCTAGAAGGGGATCAAATACTTCAGGGAGCAAACAGCCCACATCCTGAGCCACCTTTATGCACAGGATTTTTTCTTTAGAATAAGGAAGGGGCAGACATCACATGCATAATGTTGATAGGTTATTTTGGGGAAAAGAAATAAAAGTATATTGACTTTTAATAGAACTCAGCTTCCTCCATCCTTAAACTGCAGATCATAGGTGTATTTATTGGCTACAAATTCCTTGCTACCTTCAAATGACTGGCCTTTTCACTTCCTTGTTGATCCTTGATTTCTAATCCGTGTTTCTACATATTGTCACGAGTAAGAAAATGTCTGTTTAGAAATTCTTTCATGTTGACAGGAGCCTTTTTCTTTGTTTATTGATTGTTCCCTTTTTTGGTTTTCCCCGGGATTTCCAGTTCTAGGAACACCCTTTTGTCAGCAGATGTACTTTTGCTTTGAGTTTGAATTACAGTTAAGTTCCAAATCGAGTTCAGTTACAAAAAATATTTCTCCACATGGTTGCAGAAATGCACATAAACCTGCCGCCTGCTTCTACCTGTCTCCTAACAAAAGGAGATTGTAAGTGGATAAATGTTCACTTAGTACTATTGATTATTTAGAAAGCAGTAAAACTGTCAGTGATTACCACCTTTTTTTCTGTCAAGGTTCACTCAAGATTGAGAAAGTTTTGGCTTCCTATCTGTTTGGCAGTGTTCAAGATAAAGCCATGTACTTAGAATGTGGGTGTGTTATTCTTCTTCTTCTTGTAAGCATCTAACAACAAAGTTATGCAATTGCTAATCTTGACTGGCAACAGTCAGCATTGATCGGTGGTTTTCTTTGAGCACCGGCTGGTGCAAAGGATTGTATTAAACACTTGGGAATGTGCAATAGAAGCAAACACACTCTCCCTGCCCCTATGGAGTTTACAGTCTAATGGGGCACAGACAAACAAAATAGTGGCGCAGGAGGAAGAGCAAGGATAAAATAGATAATGTGGATACCAGGATGAAGTATCAGAATTAATAACTGTATGTAAGTGCTCTGGATGGGTAAAAATTCTTATGTATTAGGGCTGGCTCTTGGGTTTTTCAGACCAATGCGACTGTGGTGAGGAAAATTGGTATCTGACAGTGGTGGTGGAAATTGGAATACGCTGGTACTCTGACCTTCTTTTTTCCTATCCTTGATTGTAAAATAGAGGTGATTCCCAGCAATTTTAGGTCAGGGGAATACCCAGTAGAGAGCAGAAAGTCCAGGGGCAACAGGAGAGGGCAGAGATGAAGGGGATAGCCCTTTTTTTTCTTCTCCTTATCCCTGTTTTTCCTGTGCCTATGAGGGGAAATCCAAAATGGAGAGTAGGGGAAATACCTTTGTATTCACTTCATAGCTTCCCACAACACACCTATGAATCATGGCACACTGGTCGGGAAGTTCCATTCTGATAATAATAATAATAATGGTGGCATTTATTAAGCGCTTACTATGTGCAAAGCAATGTTCTAAGCGCTGGGGAGGTTACAAGGTGATCAGGTTGTCCCATGGGGGGCTCACAGTCAATCCCTATTTTACAGATGAGGTAACTGAGGCACAGAGAAGTTAAGTGACTTGCCCAAAGTCACACAGCTGACAACTGGCAGAGCTGGGATTTGAACCCATGACCACTGACTCCAAAGCCCAGGCTCTTTCCACTGACCCACGCTGCTTCTGATGTCCAGGGTAGAGGCGATATGCCTTGTACAAAGGGCTGTAGGATTCCACGTTCACACAGATTCTGCTGTTACCCGTTGCAGTTGTCCAAAAGCTAACTGCTCTTTGTTTTGGTGGTGGTAATGGTACTTGTTAAGCGCTTACTGTGTGCCAAGCGCTGTTCTATGCGCTGGGGCGGATACAGCTTAAGCAGGTTGGACACAGTCCCTGGCCTACATGGGGCTCACGCTCTTAATCCCCATTTTCCAGATGAGGTAGCTGAGGCCCAGAGAAGTGAAGTGACTTGCCCAAGGTCACAGCAGACAAGTGGTGGAGCCGGGATTAGAACCGTGGTTCTTCTGATTCCCAGGCCTGTGCTCTGCCCACTAAGGCACTCTGCTTTACTAAGTCATGCTGCTTCAGTGGTGACATCTTATCACACCTAACTCGCCCAACAAGTAACATGTCGGAAAAGGAAGCACCAAGCACTTACTTGGTAAGCCCTTACTACATACCAAGCACCGTTCTAAGCGCTCGGGTAGATACAAATTAGGTTGGATACAGTCCCTGTCAATCAATCAATCAATCAATCATATTGAGTGCTTACTGTGTGCAGAGCACTGTACTAAGCGCTTGGGAAGTACAAGTTGGCAACATATAGAGGCAGTCCCTACCCAACAGTGGGCTCACAGTCTAAAAGGGGGAGACAGAGAACAAAACCAAACATACTAACAAAATAAAATAAATAGAATAGGTATGTACAGGTAAAATAAATAAATAAATAGAGTAATAAATATGTACAAACATGTATACATATATACAGGTGCTGTGGGGAAGGGAAGGAGTGTCCCAAATAGGGCTCACACTCTTAATCCCCTTTTTACAGAGGAGAGAACTGAGGTCCAGAGAAGTGAAGTGACTTGCCCAGGGTCACACAGCAGACATGCGGCGGAGCCGGAATTTGAACTCATGACCTCTGACTCCAAAGCCCGGGCTCTTTCCACAATGAGCCACGCTGCGTCTATGGCTGGAGTGATTTTTCATGGCTTAAACCAAATTCTTAAATTTAAATCTACAGTGTTCAGTGCCATTAACCCCAATTATTGCAGCAAGACATCTGTGGGCCTCCCAGTATGAGGTCACGAGAGCTGCTTTAATGAAGGGAGTATATCTATCTACCTTTCTAGAGGCACAGTATGGTGTATGGACAGAGCATGGGCCTGGAGGCAGAAGGTCATGGGTTCTAATCCTGACTCTTCTCCTCAAATATCACTACGGCTCCCAAATTGGGCAATGATGGTGACAGAGAAGTGTTTGGTGTGGAGGAGAAGGGACGTGTGGGGAGGTATTGTCTATATTGTTCAACATTTCTAACCCTTCAGTCCCACCCTGCATCAAGGCCCTGCTGAGAGCTCACCTCCTCCAGGAGGCCTTCCCAGACTGAGCCCCTTCTTTCCTCTCCCCCTCGTCCCCCTCTCCATCCCCCCATCTTACCTCCTTCCCATCCCCACAGCACCTGTATATATGTATATATGTTTGTACATATTTATTACTCTATTTATTTTACTTGTACATATCTATTCTATGTATTTTATTTTGTTAGTATGTTTGGTTTTGTCCTCTGTCTCCCCCTTTTAGACTGTGAGCCCACTGTTGGGTAGGGACTGTCTCTATATGTTGCCAACTTGTACTTCCCAAGCGCTTAATACAGTGCTCTGCACACAGTAAGCACTCAATAAATACGATTGATTGATTGATTGATTGATCTATGGCAGCCACGGCCTTCCATGGAGTTAGCTGGAGATAGACTTCAGTTTCACTGTCAGTGGTGTCATCTTTGAATAAGAAGGACAACTATATCTATACCTGTCTACGTAGCTAGATATAGATACAGTTGTCCTTTGTATTATTATTATCTATCTATAGATTATCTATCATAGATAATAATAAATATAGATTATAAATATATATAAATTATAGGTAAAAAATAAATATAAAAAATAATAAATAAATAATAAATAAATTATGGCATTTAAACGCTTACTATGTGCCAAGCACTGTTCTAAGCGCTGGGGTAGCTACAAGCAAACTGGGTTGGACACAGTCCCTGTCCTGCACAGGGCTCACAGTCTTCATCCCCATTTTATAGCTGAGGGAACGGATGAACAGGAAAGTGAAGTGGCTTGCCCAAGGCCACACAGCAGACGAGTGGTGGAGCCGAGATTAGAACCCATGACCCATACCTCCCAGGCCCATGCTCTGTCCATACACTGTGCTGTGCCTCTAGTTAGGTAGATAGATATAAGTCCTTCATTAAAGCAGCTCTAGTGAGCTCATGCTTCACGCTGCGGCCCGGATCATCTTTGTGCAGAAACGCTGTGGGCATGTTACTCCCCTCTTCAAAAATCTCCAGTGGCTACCAATCAACCTACGCATCAGGCAAAAACTCCTCACCCTGGGCTTCAAGGCTGTCCATCGCCTCGCCCCCTCCTACCTCACCTCCCTTCTCTCCTTCCCCAGCCCAGCCCGCACCCTCCACTCCTCTGCCGCCGCTAACCTCCTCACCGTTAGGCCTCGTTCTCGCCCGTCCCGCCGTCGACCCCTGGCCCACGTCCTCCCCCTGGCCCGGAATGCCCTCCCTCCGCACATCCGCCAAGCTAACTCTCTTCCTCCCTTCAGAGCCCTACTGAGAGCTCACCTCCTCCAGGAGGCCTTCCCAAACTGAGCCCCCTCCTTCCTCTCCCCCTCCTCCCCTCCCCACCCCCCTGCCTTACCTCCTTCCCCTCCCCACAGCACCTGTATATATGTTTGTACATACTTATTACTCTATTTTACTTGTACATATTTACTATTTTATTTAGTTAATATGTTTTGTTTTGTTGTCTGTCTCCCCCTTCTAGACTGTGAGCCCGCTGTTGGGTAGGTACCGTCTCTATATGTTGCCAACTTGTACTTCCCAAGCGCTTAGTACAGTGCTCTGCACACAGTAAACGCTCAATAAATATGAATGAATGAATATTGGGAGGCACATAGAGGATATGAAAAATCACTGCAGCCATCTGCTGTACAAAACCCTCTTCTGAACTCTCCCACTCCAGGCCTGGGGACAAGAGCTACTCCTTCCCACTCTCCTTCCACCCTGGCTGCATCAGTTCTGCTAAGGGTTAAAGGATTGAGCCTCTGGATATCCCTTCTGCCCTGATCAATTTTGGAGGGGCTGCCATTGCAAAGAGTGGGGTCTACAAACCACCAACAGTTTTCCCCGGGCATCACTGAGCCCTCGAGGCTCCTGCAAGAGGCGTCAGGGCTTAACACTGTCAATTGTTTCCTCCTTTCTCTTCTAGGGCCTTTCCCATCAGAGCAAGATAACATAAAGTACAGCAATAACTTCATGCAGAAATGTCTGGTGTTACATGTTAATTACTAGCAGGAGTAATTGAGCGCTATCAACCATCAGCTCGTTGTGGGCAAGGGTACGTGTCTAATCAAACTCTGTTTTGTTGTATTCTCCCAAGCCCTTTGCACAGTGCCCTGCACACAGCAAAGGCTTAGTGAATATGATTGATAACATTACTGCAGCAGCCAGTGGCTTCTGCTCTTCATAACCAGCCTGCAGCTTCTCCAGAAACAGGTGTGCTTGGCTGATGGCAGGCCTCTAGACCTGTATTTTCAGAGTCAAGCTTTCAGCCGTGACTTAGCCAGAATCATGGGACACTTAATCCTCATCTGTAAAATGGGGATTAAGATTGTGAGCCCCATGTGGGACAGCCTGATCACCTGTATCCTCCCCAGTGCTTAGAACAGTGCTTTGCACGTAGAAAGCACTTAACAAATACTAAAATTATTATTATTGGAATTTACATATCAGTGCCCTAAAATCCATTCTCTTCAGTCACACTGATCAATCAGTCATATTTATTGAGCACTTACTGTGTGCAGAGCACTGTACTAAGCGCTTGGAAGCGGACAGTTCAACAGAGTTAGTCGACATGTTCCCTGCTCACAACGAGCTTGCAGTCTAGAGGGGAGACAGACGTTAATATAAATAAATTACAGATATGCACCTAAGTGCTGTGGGGCTGAGAGTGAGGTGAACACAGGGCGCAAATTGAAATGCAAATGTGATGCAGCAAGGAGTGGGAGATTAACCTGATTAATTTGTATCTACCCCAGTGCCTATAACAGTGCCAGACACATAGTAAGCTCTTGACAAGTACCTTAATTATTAATTGTTATTAAGAGGAAATGAGGGCTTAGTCAGGGAAGGCTTCTTGGAGGAGGTGTGTTTTAGAAATAAGGCTTCGAAGGTGGAAAGAGTGATCATCTGTGGAATGTGAAGGGGGAAAGTGTTCCAGGCCGACCACCATGAATTTGCCCAGTTTATTAAAAGCCTCCAGGAGCCTCGGCAATGCTTGTGTGTACCATCTATTTAGGTCATGGCTGGGGGTAGATATAAGCAAGTTCATCTCAGCCGAGACCCCCGGTGACATAAATTGGGCCATGTGGGGGGCTCAGCCTTGCCATGGTTGTGCATGTTCTGAGAGGGGGACAGGGGAAACCAGGGTAGACTAGGAAACTCAAAGAGCTGCAAACCTGCATGGTTTATTCAGCATTCTTAATAATGATCATAGAGGCATTTGTTAAGCGCTTACTTATGTACCAGGCACTATACTAATCGCTGGGGTAGGTACAAGGTAATCAAGTTGGACACCGTCCCTTTCCCACATGGAGCTCACAGTATTAATCCCCATTTTCCAGATGAGGGAACTGAGGCTTAGAGAACTGAAGTGACTTGCCCAAGGTCACACAGCAGACAAGTGGCAGATCTGGGATTAGAACCCAGGTCCCAGGGCCGTGCTCTACCCACTAGGCCGTGCTGCTTCACAGGGAGGATTTGGGAGTATCAGTCCTCCTTAACACAGCAGTCATGAGTCAGTCAGCCCTCTAGGCTGTAAGTTCCTAATGGGCAGGGAATGTGTCTGCCGCTTCTGTTGTATTGCACTCTCCCAGGCGTTTAGTACAGTGCTCTGCAAACAGTGAGTGTATAGTCAGTACCATTGATTCATTCATTCATCCAGTCGTATTTATTGAGCACTTACTGTGTGCAGAGCACTGTACTAAGCGCTTGGGAAGTACAAGTTGGCAACATACAGAGACGGTCCCTACCCAACAACGGGCTCCCAGTCTAGAAGGGGGAGATTGATTGATTGATTGATTGGGGAGGGCTCATTTAGCCATGTTTTGGAGTGGAATTAAGGCCTGGAACTAAGCTTTTCCAAGTCCTGTCGAGTCCCGGTTCAACTGACTGTGTATGCTCAAGGCTCTGTCAACACATCTGAAGCCCAAGCTGAGTCGACACCACCACAATCTGCCCTGGCCGGGACCAAAATATGCATATTCTGAACTGCTTTAGAAAAAGCAATTTTGGGGATTTTTTTCCCCAAGTACAAGCCTGCAGTGGGGCAGAAAGAGCACAGGTAAAGTGGAAATGATCTCTAATGCCATTCTAACCCAGGGTTTTAAGTGCTTACATCTGGCCTATTTAGATCCAAGTTCTTATTAAACTCTGACCTCTCAATTGACTTCTTAATACCAATGGCTTTGTTTAGTCCTTTCTTTCATGTTGAGATCACAGTGTAGAGCTAAGCGCTCAGTATTTGGTTTATGACCTGACCCTGTCTTTTCCCAACAAAAACCTCACTCTGGCATATTTGAGTTTTGTGGAAATTTGGGGGTTTAGACCAAATTTTTGTCTCATTTGCCTGCCTGCCAGGGCAGATATTTAAAGGCGATGCTACGGTCAGTTCATCGATCAGTGCCATTTATTGTGCTTTGTGTGTGTAGGGCACTGTACTAAGCACTTGTGGGGGTGTACAATAACAGTAAAATTGGTGGATAGGATCCCTGCCCTCAAGGAGCTGACAGTCTAGAAGGGGTGCCAGACTCTTCCCCAGTTCATCTCCTCTAAGAGGCCTTCCCTGACTAAGCCCTTCTTTCCTCTTCTCCCACTCTCTTCTGCGTCACCTCAACTTGCTCCCTTTATTCATCCCCTCCGAGTCCCTCAGCACTAATGTCCATATCTGTAATTTATTCACTTATATTAATGTCTGTCTCCCCCTCTAGACTGTAAGCTCGTTGTGGTCAGGGATCGTGTCTGTTTATTGTTATATTGTACTCTCCCAAGCGCTTAGAACTATGCTTTGCACACAGTAAGCGCTCAATAAATAAGATTGAATGAATGAATGAGTGTGAATGAATGAAAGAAGGGATGAATGAGTGAAAATAAATTACAGAGAGGGAAATCGTTCCTTTGCCTTTCCCCTACACCTCTTTTGTTGTTTAACAGCCCCCGGTTAGGCGGCAGAAGTTTTGGAGGAGAACCGAGGGAGTGCTGATTGAGCCCAGCCTAAATCCAACTGGGTTTGGCTCCATCAACTTAACCAGGCCCCACAGGACTCTCAGCCCACGTCAGCGGTACCACAGAGGCTGAAGCCCCAATGATTTCCTGATCCTAGTTTTCTTTGGATCCAAATGCCCAGATGCGTTAACAAATTAGGCATTACTGGCACAGATGGTTTTTGAAAAATCTAACCCCCTGTTTTCACAACTCTGACTATTCATTTGCATCCTTCTTGGAAGGGAACTGCTCGAAAGCTGCATGGCTATTCCAATTGACTTTAACTGCCCTGCAGAGATGATTTGATTTCTCCCTTTTGAGAAGTTTCACTCCAATCTTTTACTCCTTGATTTTCCCTTGCAACTTCGGGCTGGAGTAGCCTACAGATCAGGAAATGATTCAGCTGCAGTGCAGTGACCAACTGCAGTTAAAAAAAAAAAAAGGCAATCAATTACTGTTCCATATTTAGTTTTGGAAATGATCCTCCTTACTATTTAATTTATCCTCATTAATACTGCTTGGGTTAACATTTCTTCTCCTAAGCCTACTTCTCCATTGCCTCCTAATTTCTCTACAGCTCTTTATATTAATAAAAACAATAAACAAAACATTTACTCAGCTGTATGAAGTGTTGTGGAATTAAATTGGTCTAAAAGATGGCCCCAAAAGAAGTTCCAATTAATTGATCTGGTAAATATAAGGATAGTTCAGTCGTTTCATTCTTGATTAATATTTATTGAATGGGTACTGGGAACGAAGCCAACAAAAGGAATAGTGAGTCCTGGTTCGTATTGTCCCATAAACCTGTCTACCCAGTGTTCCAAGACCAGTAATTTTGTTTCTCAGGAAGTCTTTTACGGGGATTTTTCGCCAGTTTAGCTCAGGTAAAGATTTTTTTTTCCTTGGTAAGTTGATCAGCCCATGATAGTCAGTCCAATCATTGTATTGACCGAGTGCTTACTCTGTGTAGAATCCCTGTATTAACCGCTTAGAAGACAAAGTTCCTGCCCTCAAAGAGCTTAACAGCCCAGGTATTCACTAGGGGCACGATTCTAATTGCAGCATTTTCTGTCTCTGAAGAAGAATAGAATTTCTTCTTATCACAGCATCCTAGTCAGCGATAGAGTATCCTGTGTGGCTAACTCTTCCCTGAAAACTACAGCTTTGGCCTAGATGGCTACCTACCACAAACAAATGCCTCTGGGTGCCAGGGGATGTTAACCTGGCATCCCTATTTAAACTGGTTTTGTTTTTCTTTCCAGTTGTGGGAGCAGTCTTTTACCAGTTTACTCTCGGAGTCGAGAGATTCCGGATCACAGATCTTTCTTTATGGGCTCTCACTTGGCACATCAACTTACCCTTCAGCTTCTGGTGGGGCTCGGGGACCTCTCACAGGTTTTCCTTATAATTTCCCTAGTGTCTTGTATAGAATTTGGTGCAGCGTAGGCATCTTGGAAATGAACCAAAATCACCTGTGCAGGTGTCCTTCGTTAACCAAGATGATGCTGACAACAGTGGGATTTCATCCAGGTGTTCAAGTCTTCTCCAGGTCCACTGATAGTCAAGCCAGACAGCCTTCTGCCCTACATTGATCACATTTGTCTTATAAAATGAATGGAGAGTGATTTTTGTCAGATATGAGGAGGGAGGGCATTCCAGGCCAGAGATAGGAAGTGGGCAATAGGTCAGTGGCGAGATAGATGAGATGGAGGTGCTGGCCTCTCCTTGTAATTTAGGTGTACTGTTGCTGCAGTAAACTGTTTTGTCAATCAGTCAATTGTATTTATTGAGAATTTACTGTTTGCAGAGCAAACACTTGGGAAAGTACAATATAACCGATATATTCCTTGCCCACAGTGAGCTTAAAGTCTAGAGGATGAGCTGTTTTTTGTGCGAGGTGTGGTTTGTCTAAAGACGTTGTTGGCTAATGTGTTCTTTTTTATGCAAGGGAAATCTGACCTTCTGGAAGTCAATTCGTAGGCTTTAAATATGCAAGACATCCCTAGCACATTAACTTTGAGTCATATTTAAAATTAAAAGGTAAGAGAGGATCATTGACATTGAGATTCTCAAGTACTTGACCTGAAACTCTGGGACATACAGGGAAGACACATAACGGCTGCAAAACAGCTTCCATAGTCAGCTCGCTTTGGGCAGGGAACTTGTCTACCAACTCTCCCAAGAGCTTAGAAGAGTGCTCTGCACACAGTAAGCGCTCAATAAATACCACTGATGATGATTGTGAAGATGGATTGCTTCACACAGGATGGTTTTTCCTTGGTAGGCTGATCAGCCCGTGATAATCAATCCATTCATTGTATTGATTGAGTGCTTATTCTGTGAAGAGCCGCAGGATGGTTAGAGGAAACCTTGTGATGATAAAGTCTCCCTGTGAGACTGACAAATGAATTTTCATCCTGAGAGCTCGGGACCCAGAGCCCACACAAAAGAATTGATTACTGATTTGCCGTACATCATTCGCCTTACCAGTCCGGCTGTGGTCCAGAGTGAAATGAGCAAGTAGTCGATCAGGAGTGCAGAAGGCAGACGAAGGACCCGTTTATTTCTGCTGCGGAAATCTCGTAACGTCTTCCTGAAGCCCAACCTCCCGCCATGTGACATAGAAATAAGGTAGCCAAAAAGCCACAGCATTAGATAGGCCGAATTGGGTAAGAGCCGCTGGACAGAAAGAGTTGATTTTGAGCAAGGGCGTTCTGGCAACCTGTCGGGTGAAAAGGCTCAGTCACTAATAGCAATGGACTTTGCTAATAGAAACCAGAACAGCAAATCCAGTTTCCAAATCTCCGCGCTTCAGAAAGAAATGCAGTTGTATTTAGTCTCTTCAGCCACACTGTCTCGCAAAGAGATCAGGTCAGTCGGGGTGTCACCTGAAACAGGGGCAACAATACTTGAAGAACACCTGAGTTTTAAAGCCTAGAGACGCATCCGTAAATGTAGGCTACAATTAAGATGAATACTTCTACTTTTTCTACTAAAGGTTTTGTAGGAAAGGGGATATTTTTAAGGGAGTGATAGGTATTTTTCAAGTCATTGTCCTTCAGTATTATTGAGATGGACTCGAACACCTGTAAAAAGCTGTGTTGTGTAGAGCAAGCATATGACATCCTCTGATAGCATTTCAAGACGTATCTGTGACGAAACTTTACATGCAACCCACATACAAAAACTGAATAAGGCACAAGTCCCTTTTATGGGTTTGTTTGCACACTGCATTTTGTTTTTGGATTTGGGGGAGTTTTTTTTTCTTTTCCGTATTTTGTTGAAACCAACTGTTTATCTCTTTCTTGTAAACGTTGGACTTTAAATAATCTCAACGGCTCTCCTTAACTCAATTCCGGATTCCTTCCTCCTATAATGTGAAAAAAAAGAATGTATTTTCCACTTTCAGCTTGGCATTCTACATTCTGCCTCCGTTGCTCTTACCCAGGGTTTCTGGCCTTTGAAACTCTTAGCGCTTTTTACCCCTTTCCCCCTGAGGATCATGGCACTGACATAATTATCTTCAGGGATGCAGAAGAGACTTATTTGATTGTGGAGGGAGGCATTTTTATGGAATTGGTATAAAGGCCCTGTGGTGGTTAATCTGTCCCATATGCCTGGAGTAAACATTTAGAAACTGTGTACCCCTTTTTATATTTAGCATATATGATTATTTTTGTTGAACATCTAAAATGCAATGTAGCAAATTATAGGTCCGAACATTTCCTGATTTTGAGTGCCTTAAAGGAGCTTAGTGTTTTTAGTAAGAAAGTCTCGAGCATTGTCTGCTCTTGCAGTCCTGAAAAGAATTGACATTTTTCCACCTGCTTGTCCCCATGCCTTTGCGCGTATCCATCTTGGACTCATCTCATAATCCTCCCTTCTTCCCCCCCGGCCATCTAGTACAGGGCTCTGCTCATGGGAAGCACTCAATAAGTATAGTTTGCTTGACTTTGTTTATTTTGTTCCCCAGTCTCTTGGTCAGTTAATCAGAGGCAGAGGGCATTTAGCCTTTTGCAATAGCTTCATCTATATCCCTCTGTAATTAGACCAATTTACGTAATTTTTTCTGTATGTATGGTCCTTCCTGGTGTAGCTTTGTTTCCTTTTCCAATTGTTCTTCAATTTACTTGACTTACCTCTTTTCCCCTACCACCGGGCACCATCTTTCCTGTCCTCTAAAACTCTAAGACCATCTTTCCCCTCCTATATGCTCTTAAGGAAGGAGATTAATTGGTTGGATTGACCCACATAAGTGCGTTTGAATTTAGCCATCTTAGGTTTGTTTTTCCTCTGACTAGATTGCTTGCTCCTTATTGATGACGATCCTCTGTGTTTTTGTAGTTTTTGAAGTGCACAGTGACCCTGGGGGTACAAGATTCCTAACGGGTCATCAGAAATGTCAAAAATAGAACAGGGTTTAAAGAAAGGAGTGGCTAAATGGGGAAGTGAAATAGGAGTATTGTGGAGAAGTGAGGAAAAAGACTTAATTGGCAGCAGTAGGACTCTAGGGAAGCAGCGTGGCCTAGTGGAAAGAACACAGACCTATGAGACAAAGGACCTGGGTTCTAAATCCGCTCTGCCGCTGGTCTGGCGTGTGACCTTGGGCAAGTCACTTCCCTGTGCCTCAGTTGCCTCACCTTTAAAAAGCAGGATTAAATCCTACTCCTTCCTACTTCAACTCGGAGCCCCATTTAAGATGAAGGACTGTGTCCAAGATGCTTATCTTGTATCCACCCCAGCGCCGAGTAAGTGCTGAACAAGTACCATCATAACAATTACGATTATCGCGACAGGGGATCCAGGCCGGAACCAGGCAGTTGCGTGATGCACTTCAGGCCACCAGTAGATTGCCGCAGTAGCCCCCACTGTGTCCCACAGCTCTGAGGGCGGCTGATCGAGAGTACGTCAGGCTCTTTGCCCGTTACCCCATAGGGAGGGAAGAACAGCCAAACAGCGGCTTCAGCATCTTGTAATCTCCCCTGTTCTCCTCCCTCCCCCCCGCACCCGCCCTTCTTAAGCGCAGCACCTAGGGGTGGCCCTCAATAGTTTGATAAAAGTCATTAAGTGGCCCTTCAGCCTAAATAATTGCTCATCCTTCTTCAACGGGAACAGATTTCCATTGGAACCCAAGCACTCAGATTCGGTGGTTGCGTGATAGCGGCTCTCTTAGAGTTGACGCTATTGTTGTAAGTTTTCTGAGTTTATTTTCTTGATGGTCGAGCGTTTTTCTTTTCTTTTTAAATGAACGATTTTTTCGAAAAACGGCTAGGAAAAAAGACGGAGCCAATTGTCCCGGTCTCTGCATTGTTTCCAGGTCGGCAGTGGAGTGTCTGTGGTACTGTTTAGTGAGTAACGATTCTCTCAGCAAGTTGTAGCCACTGGAAGGGGCGGTGTGAACAGCTCTGCTTTCATTCAGGAGGACTATGTTCCAGTACCTTATTATGTAGTCAGTAGTAATGAGATCTTGCAACTCTCAATTATCCAACATTAAAGCAGCGCTGATCGCACCACAGCTAATAATAATAATTGCATTCTTTGTAATGTGCTTGCAATGTGCCAAACTGAAAAAGGATTGGGGTAGATGATAATAATAATAATAATAATAATGGTATTTGTTAAGGGCTCACTATGTGCCATGCACTGTTCTAAGCGCTGGGGTAGATACAAGGTAATCAGGTTGTCCCACGTGGGGCTCACAGTCTTAATCCCCATTTTCCAGATGAGATAACTGAGACCCGGAGAAGTTAAGTGACCTGCAGAACGTGAACTCAGACACAGCCCGGGTCCCACATGGGACTCACAGTCTTAAGTAAGAGTGAGAACAGGTAATGGATCCTCATTTTGCAGAAGAGGAAACTGGGGCACAGAGAAGTTATGTGACTTGCCCAAGGCGTCACAGCAGACAAGTGAAAGAGCAGGGATTTGAACCCAAATCTTCTGACTTGCAGGCCTGTGCCTTTGCCATGAGGCCGTACCGTTTCTCACTTTCTAGTGGATGAAACATGCAAGGAGCATGGATTACAGCAGAATATTCAAAAACCTGTGGGTGGTAAGCCAAAGGCATCAGGGAGAAATCATCATTGATTGAGAACTTTCTGGGTGCCAAACACAGTACCAGGTGCTTGATATCACATAGTAGAAGAAATGGTGCAATCTAATTGTAATTGTAATCTTCTAATATACCTTCTAGTCATTCATTCATTCATTGTCATATTTATTGAGCACGTACTGTGTGCAGAGCACTGTACTAAGCGCTTGGAAAGTACAATTCAGCAGTAAAGAGAGACAATCCTTGCCCACACCAAGCTTACAGTCTAGAAGGGGGGAGACAGACATCAAAACAAGTAAACAGGCATCAATATAAATACATAGAATTATAGATATACATATCTACATGTACATATGTAGATATAGATATATACATATATACAGAGAAGCAGCATGGCTCAGTGGAAAGAGCACGGGCTTTGGAGTCAGAGGTCATGGGTTCGAATCCCGGCTCCGCCAATTGTCAGCTGTGTGACTTTGGGCAAGTCACTTAACTTCTCTGCGCCTCAGTGACCTCATCTGCAAAATGGGGATTAAGACTGTGAGCCCCCCCGTGGGACAACCTGACCCCCTTGTAACCTCCCCAGCACTTAGAACAGTGCTTTGCACATAGTAAGCATTTAATAAATGCCATCATCATCACATATACGTAACTGCTGTGGGGCAATGGGGAAGAGCAAAGGGAGCAAGTCTAGGTGACACGGAAGGTAGGGGGAGCTGAGGAAAAGGGGGGCTTAGTCTGGGAAGGCCTCTTGGAGGAGGTGAGCCTTCAGTAGGGCTTCGAAGAGGGGAAGAGTGATGGGCGGATTTGAGGAAGGAGGGCGTTCCAGGCCAGATGTAGGATGTGGGCCAGCGGGCGACGGCGGGGCAGGCGAGATGGAGGCACAGTTGAGAAGGTTAGCACCAGGGGAGTGGAATGTGTGGGCTGGGATGTAGAAGGAGAGAAGGGAGGTGAGGCAAGAAGGGGCAAGGGGGTGGAGAGCTTTGAAGCCAAAAGTGAGGAGTTTTTGTTTGATACAGAGGTTGAAAGGCAACCACTGGAGATTTTTGAGGAGTGGGGTGACATGCCCAGAACATTTCTGCAGAATGATAATCCGGGCAGCAGAGTGGAGTATGGACTGAAGTGGGGAGAGACAGGAGTTTGGGAGGTCAGCATTGATTGTAAACATTCACTAGATGGATAAGAGCATACAGTTGGTAATAACAAAAGTAGGAAGTTTAAATAAAATATCAGCAATACATCAGATTGCTGAAGTATACACCAATACATCGTCCCCCTCTGCATCCCCCCATCTTACCTCCTTCCCTTCCCCACAGCACCTGTATATATGTATATATGTTTGTACATATTTATTACTCTATTTATTTTACTTGTACATATCTATTCTATTTATTTTATTTTGTTAGTATGTTTGGGTTTGTTCTCTGTCTCCCCCTTTTAGACTGTGAGCCCACAGTCTCTAGGGACTAGGGACTGTCTCTATATGTTGCCAACTTGTACTTCCCAAGCGCTTAGTACAGTGCTCTGCACACAGTAAGCTCTCAGTACGATTGATTGATTGATTGATTGATCAGAGATTTTCATTCATTCAGTCATAATTTATTGAGTGCTTACCATTTGCAGAGCACTGCACTGAGTACTTGGGAGAGGACAATGGAACAATAAACAGACACATTCCCTGCCCACAACAAGCTTACAGTCTAGATAGTCTCCCTCCTACTTAGTCTGTGAGCTCCACCTGGGACAGGGACTGTGTCTGACTTGATTAACAGACCTCAGCACTTAGAACAGTGCTTGACGCATACTAAGCACTTAACAAATACTATAAAAATATATATCTATACACATTTGTGCCAAGGTGGCTGATGGAATGACTTGACCAAGAAGGTGGGGATCATAAATAACGATGACAGAAGAAATGTCTCAAAGAAGAAATGAAGCGAAAGATCTGAAATATGACCTAGCTGTGGGTATCTAGGAGATGCAGAAGCAGAGACATGAGTCTGGCGTGAAACTAAGTAAAATTAAGGTAGCTCTCGGAGAAATAATTTAGAGGAGATTGTAACATCAAAAACCAGAATCCCAAATGGCCCTGGGAAACTGCTGGTAGCAAATACGGCAAGGGGCAATTTTGGCAGAAGATGTGAACGGGAAAGAAGGAACCCCCCCCGCCCGCCCCCCCACCCCCGCACACAGTAAGCGCTCAATAAATACGATTGATGATGATGATAAACTGAAATCACACATAAGCAATCTCCACAGTAGCTTCGTCACTGAATAATATTCTTCACTGGGCTCTATTTTCCATCATTTGGAAGGGGGTGAAGAGTTCAGCTTCCAGGATTGCCTAGAGCAAAGGTGTTCAAAGCAAATCATTCATTCATTCAATTGTATTTATTGAGTGCTTACTGTGTGCAGAGCACTGTACTAAGCGCTTGGGAAGTACAAGTTGGCAGCATTTATAGACGGTCCCTACCCAACAACAGGCTCACTAAGCTGTAGTTCACCCTCTTAGCCCCGCATGAATTTACATGCCCGTCAACAGAGAAGAGGGTTGTTCTATTTTAAAATATATTTTTGGATATTTCTGTGGTGGTGGTGCCCAGTTTTTACCATTGAAGAAAGGGATTCCATTTTCCTTAAAATTCTTCTACCCTCCTCACAGTTTTATGTGGATGTGGAGAAGGCCAAGGGACCTACTGGAAAGTGCATGAGAGTGGAGTTTGGAGAACTGGCTCCTTGGCCCAGGTTGTTGCACCTCAGTTTCCCCATCTGAAAATATGGATAAGGTACCTGCTGTATTCTTCTTCTTAAGAATGTGAGTCCTGATGTGGTACAGAGACTGTGTCATTAGCACAGAGCCAGTCCCTTCTAGTCTGTAAGCTTTTTGTGGGCAGGGTATGTGCCTGTTTATTGTCATATTGTACTCTCCCAAGCACTTAATATAGTGCCCTGTACACAATAAGTGAGGCAGCGTGGCTCAGTGGAAAGAGCGTGGGCTTGGGAGTCAGAGGTCATGGGTTCTAAATCCGGCTCCGCCACTTGTCAGCTTTGTGACTTTGGGCAAGTCACTTACCTTCTCTGTGCCCCCGTTACCTCATTTGTAAAGGGGGGATTAAGACTGTGAGCCCCACGTGGGGCAACCTGATCACCTTGTATCCCCCCCAGCGCTTAGAACTGTGCTTTGCACATAGTAAATGCTTAACTAATACCATTATTATTAATAAAAATGACTGACTGATTCACTGACACTTAACAAATACCATTAGAGAAAAGATGTGAGCAGATGTCTCCGTTGCCCCAACAACGCCTCTCATACAGGCCAGGTGGCATGAAGGATAAAGGCCAGAAGGATCATCAAACTACATGAGAAACCACAAAACATGAGATTTGATCTTTGATGTATATCTCAGAGAAATGAAGAATGTTAAAGCAAATAACGCTGGCATTTGCAAAATGAGGCTTGTTTTCCAGTGGAACAAATGGTAAATAAAAATGATCAAGTATTCCTCTGTAAAACAGAAAACAGACAATCCCCGAGTTTTGGATTTATTATGTAGGAAGTTGTAGTACTCTGGGTAGAAAATTGTGATCATCATTTCTCAGAATATGATCCACACACCCAGCACATGAAACATCATAACACAGTGAGAAGTTACAACCCTGTAGCTCTGTACAGCAGACAGATAAGGAAACTGAAAGATTATTTGAAGAAATGGAAGGTGAACATCTAAAGAAAATGACATATATTGAGGTCAGCATACTTTGGTTCCTAGGAAATTGAATGCTGTCTTCAGACAGACAATGCTTAGTACAGTGTTCTGCATACAGTAAGCACTCAATAAATACCACTGATAAAGTGAATAGGCAGAAGAACTCTCATCTTCCAAACATGCCACTGAAGTAGAAGGAGTGATGAGCCTGCTTCATTGCTGAAGCCAACCATCTGAATGTCAAAAACACATTCCTGCCAAAAAAGAACAGCAGCATTATTGGGCCTGGAACAGCACCGTTGGAGTCAGCCAGAATTAGATCTCTCTCTTCTTCATCTTGACAACAGGCAAAAGTGACATTTGCACTCAGCTCATGCCGGCAGCCAGATGTTGCAATCGAGGTTAAAATCTGTCGCTGCCAAGAAAACTGAATTAAAATCACTCAGAAAAGAACATAGAAGTGCCAATATAGTGAAGAAGTGTTTGCAGAGGAATTACACACATTGAGCCTTTCATATATCAGACTTCGCCAGGGGGATAGCTAATGGTTGTGATATATTCCCTACACAACTAACTGCGTCAACAAGTACGGCAAAAGTGAAAAAAGCAACAAGAAACCAAGGGTCCAGAGGGAGATGTTACAGTGATGGCAAGAAGATTATAAGTGAAAGCCAAAAGAAAAGTTGAGGCTTAAAGGAAAATTTGCACAGACAGTGATTTTAAAAATCTCTAAAGAGTTGGGACAGGTGGTAGAGCTGGGATTACAGCCCAGGTTCTCTGACCCTCAGGCCCATCGTTTTTCCACTAGGTCACGCCTCTCTGTAGTACTTGTCAACTTGCATCTGTCTCCATCCCCATCCTCACCATTAAAGTGTCAGCTTCTCAAGGGCACGGATTTGTGCTTCTTGGTTTAATATTTTTGCCCAAGTGCCTAGTGTAGTACCCCCCTCCCCCCCCCCCCCCCGACCAACCCCCAGCAGGGTTTTAATAAACACCACTGTTGACCAAGTTGCATAAACCCCATGAATGTTCTCTGTTCTCGCCCATGTCCCGCCTCTGGCCTGGAATGCTCTCCCTCTTCATATCCGAAAGACAATTACTCTTCCCTCCTTCAAAGCCTTACTGAAGGCACATCTCCTCCAAAAGGCCTTCCCTAACTAAGCTTTCGTTTCCTCTTCTCTCACTCCCTTCTGTGTTGCCTTGACTTGCTCCCTTTAATAATAATAATAGCATTTGTTAAGCACTTACTGTGTGCCCAGCACTGTTCTAAGCGCTGGGGGGATACAAGGTAATCAGGTTGTCCCACGTGGGGCTCACAATCTTCATCTCCATTTTACAGATGAGCTAATTGTGGCACAGAGAAGTGAAGTGACTTGCCCAAAGTCATACACCTGACAAGTGGCGGAGCTGGGATTAGAATTTATGACCTCTGACTCCCAAGCCTGTGCTCTTTCCACTGAGCCACGCTGCTTTTCTGTTTATCTCTGTATTCATATGCCCTCTCAGCACCATAGCATTTATGTACATATCTGTAATTTTAATGATTTATATGAATGCCTGTCTCCCCCACTAAACTGTAAGCTCACTGTGGGCAGAGAATGGTATATTGTTATATTGTTCTCTCCCAGGTATTTAGTACAGTGTTCTGCACACAGTACGTGCTCAGTAAATACGATTGACTGACGGACTAACTCTGGCCCCATCCTTCAAGCTCAGAAGCTGGGATCCTTTCTTGACCCAGGTGGGGTTTTATGAGCACAAGGCTTATTCTAAGAACAGCTTATATGTTGCCAATATAAGCTTAGATCAGCTTATACGTTGCCAATTTGTACTTCCCAAGCGCTTAGTACGGTGCTCTGCACATAGTAAGCGCTCAATAAATACGATTGATGATGAACGGCTAATACATCATCAGACAGTGCAGTCCTCTAGAGTGTAAGCTCATGGTCAGAAACTGTTTCTAGTAACTCTGTTGTATTACACTTTCTTGTCCAAGTGCTTAGTACAGTGCTCTGCACACAGTTCCCCTTCCTTCCTCTCCCCCTCGTCCCCCTCTCCATCCCCCCATCTTACCTCCTTCCCTTCCCCACAGCACCTGTATATATGGTTGTACGTATTTATTACTCTATTTATTTATTTATTTATTTATTTCACTTGTACATTTCTATCCTATTTATTTTATTTTGTTGGTATGTTTGGTTCTGTTCTCTGTCTCCCCCTTTTAGACTGTGAGCCCACTGTTGAGTAGGGACTGTCTCTATGTGTTGCCAATTTGTACTTCCCAAGCGCTTAGTACACTGCTCTGCACATAGTAAGCACTCAATAAATACGATTGATTGATTGATTGATTGATTAATGAATGCCATTGTTGGGTTGAGTTGAAAGTCATAAAAATCACAGAAAGTTTGAACCATCGAAAGAGAGTGGTCCGAAATGGAATATTTCACTGGCAATGAAAATCTAAAATCGATGACTAATGTAATCAAAATGGATAAAATATAATTGTAATCGTAAGCGCTTACCCGATGTCGAGCATTGTTCTAATCGGTAGGGTAGATACAACAAGATAATCAGGTTGGATGTGGTCCCTGTACCATATGGGGCTCACAGTTTTAAATAGCAGGTAGAATATGTATTGAATCCCCATTTTACAGATGAAGCCACTGAGGCAGCGAGAAGCGAAGTGACTTGCTCGGGGTCACGTAGCAGGCAAGTGGCAGAGCCTGTGACTCCCGAGCCTGGGTTCTTGCCCTTAGGGCCCACTGCCCCACAATCACCTCTTCTCATCTGAAATCGAACAGTTACATTTAGCATGTGCAAAATGTAGCCCTGAGAACTGCAAAGAAATTGGGGGGCACCCAGTTGATATGGATATAGAAGAGAAGCAGCGTGGTGTAGTGGATAGAGCATGGGCCTGCGAGTTCCCTTCCCCACAGCACCTGTATATATGTTTGTACATATTTATTAGTCTATTTATTTATTTATTTATTTTACTTGTACGTATCTTTTCTATTTATTTTATTTTGTTAGTATGTTTGGTTTTGTTCTCTGTCTCCCCCTTTTAGACTGTGAGCCCACTGTTGGGTAGGGACTGTCTCTATATGTTGCCAATTTGTACTTCCCAAGCGCTTAGTCCAGTGCTCTGCACACAGTAAGCGCTCAATAAATACGATTGATGATGATGATGAGTGAGACGATCATGGGTTCTAATTCTGGCTCCTCCACTTGTCTGCTGTGTGACCTTGGGCAAGTCACTTCTCTGGGCCTCAGTTACCACATCTGTAAAATTCATTCATTCATTCAATCATGTTTATTGAGCGCTTACTGTGTGCAGAGCACTGTACTAAGCGCTTGGGAAGTACAAGTTGGCAACATATAGAGACGGTCCCTACCCAACAGCGGGCTCACAGTCTAATGGGGATTGAAACTGTGAGCCCCAGATGGGACAAGGACTCTGTCCAACCTGATTTACTTGTATCCACCCCAGCGCTTAGTACAGTTCCTGGCATGTAGAATGCAGGCATGCTGGTACAGTTCCTGGCACACTTAACAATTACCATTATTGTTATTATTATTATTATTATTATTATTATTATTATTATTATGTAAACCACTTAAAGAATGAAATGAGAGGGCCCTGGAGCTCACAGATGATCAACAAATGAACTCCTGCCTAATAGATTGGACCCTCAAAATGTTAAAAGAAAAAAAAAAGATTTGAGGAAACTGAGACATGCTTGACAGATCCAATAACAAAGTGCTTTGGTCAGTGGTGAATTCAGTGCGCCTCGGAGTATATAGAGTTGGCAGTGACATGTCTTCATTGAGTGATGAAAAAGGTTGAGTTTCTAAATAGATATTTCTTCAGCATTATCAAAATAAACCCTTTTAAACCCTCCTACAATTAAATGTTTACAGAGAGTTCACAGATAAAGTGTTACTTGCTACGTTTGCTTTTTTCAGTTTTGTTATTAGCTACTCTTAGCACTTATGTATTTTATTTGTACCTTCAACTCTTGCAAGAGAAGGTATATGATAGTTTTAATTTTCACTTGTATATTCAATCATATATTTTTGCTAGTTCATCTTGGTATAGTTGGACTACTGTCTGTTATATCCCTGTCTTTCCTCCTTCTCACGGTGTTTCATAATTTTAAGTCATTTTGCTCTGCCTTTCTTATCCCTCTGCCTCATGTAGATTAGGAGCTCCCTGAGGGCAAGGAATGTATGTCTGTCTTCTGTTATACTCTCCCAAGCACTTACCACAGTCAGTACTTAGCACTTAGTAGGCAGTAACTCCCACTGTTTGATCATCTTCCGAAATAAACTTAGGGGAGGCAAATATTTGGATCACTAGAAATCCTAAATTTTCCAGTTCTCTTTTGGTCCAGTCTCTCAAGGTGCTTGACCTGCAACCGCATCTCAGTCTAGAGATTTATTATCAAAGTCATTTCAGCGGGACAGTCCAAAATGCTCAGTTTCACATCACAATGGGCAATTCCAGCCTCTCAGCCCACCTCCCGAGGATGAAGTCCTACTCATCACTGCCTTTCACTTTCTCCTATCTAGTCACTTTCCTATAGCTCTTGAATCCATTCTCTTCCTTTACCCCCTGCAGTCTTGGCTCATCTTTTGTCTCAATCCTTGCAGTCTCCTTCTCTCCAGGTTATCTGTCCTTTGCCCTACCTCCTTCCAGTTGATTCCCAAGGATGCTGTGTAAATTTACCTTCTGTGCTCTTGCCTGGTCCGTGCCACCACCCAGAGCTGGGTAAAGACTTTAGCCACCTTGAAGAGTTGGACCAAGACACTCAGCTTTTGCTTTAAAAGCCTTTCATCAGGCTACTCCAGACAAGTCTACTTCCTAGATGCTTTCTGCTCTTTTGATCTCCTTTTTTCTCCCCCAGAACGTTTATTTGATGCACTTTCTAGAAAGTTGAGTTATTTTTCAGGAGTCTACTGAGCCATCCCCAAACTACATTCGTCACCCATCTCACCCTTTTTAGCATTCAGCTTGGCCTAGTGGATAGAGCATGGCCATGGGAGTCAGAAGGACCTGGATTCTAATCCTGGCCTTGTCACTTGTTTGCTGTGTTACCTTGGGCAAGTCACTTCACTTCTCTGTGCCTCAGTTGCCCTCATCTGTAAAGCGGAGGTTAAGACTGTGAGCCCCATATGGGACAAGGACTGCGTCCAATCTGATTAGCTTGTCTGTACCCCTGGGCTTAGAACAGCACTTACAGCTTAACAAGTACTCTCGTTATTATTATTATTATTATTATTATTATTATTACTCTTTCGGCTCTCCCCTGTAAAATGACCTCCTTCAGTGAAGATTTCTCTGTTTTGATTGAAAGAGTCACTTTCCCTGACTCCATCTTGTGTAACATGTAATCTCCAAGTTTCCATCTTCACAGTAGCTAACTAAATATCCTCCTGCACACATTTTAGTAAACCCATTTTGTGAATTAATATGATTGTCTGACCTTAATATGTCTGGCATTGTCAGTACTGTCTTAACACGTAACATGGGATCTCCAGCACTTAGAACAGTGTTTGACATGTAGTAAGTGCCTAACAAATGCCATTTTAAAAAAAAACCCAAAACTCTGGAACAGCAAGAGATGTGTGTAGCTCATTTTGAATGATGCATAGTACAGACTCTTAATAAATTCTTTCTATGACCCCTCCTTGAGGGAAGTTATGAAAAATATGTATTTTATGATACCTAGGGCATAGTACATAGTACATACATGCATAGTACAGACTCTTAATAAATTCTTTCTTTCTATGAGGGAAGTTATGAAAAATATGTATTTTATGATACCTAGGGGCAGATGATTATTTTCTGTTACTATTGCCTTTATTGAGTTCAATTTACATTCTCATCCATTATTTTTTGAAACCCTAGTTTTCTGTAGAGAAGGTATCAGTAAATAAGATGTCTAGATTGTTCTCCGCTCAAACGCTAATGGTGCAAGTTGATAGTTTCCTTTTCTGTGGGAAATTCCGAAAGTTGTATTATGTTTCTTAGGTAGCAGGCATAAAGAACTGCGGGAGTTCTGGCAGTAGAAGAAATAATTTTGACAGTGTGTGAATGCTAGGAAGAGAGAATTAAAGTCAAAAGACTGCTAGACCTAGGATTCCTTCTTGATGTAGCCCTGAGCCTGTGATCCTTCTGCTCTCACTTCTGAGGGGCAATTTTCACATAGGCAGAAACCTGAAAAAAAAAAAAAAGGGGGGAGAACACACTTAGATCCAATCTATCCTACGGGGCCTTTTGAAAGTTTCCTTTTCAAACCTGGCAGAAAACGAAGCCTGATTAAGTGATATACCCTATTCAAACAGAAACCTGATATTTTTTCAAGGATGGAAAGGTTAGGATTTCATGCTGATCTTGTGTGCAGGTTTTCCTTTTTGATTGTTTTGAACCAATTACCTTCAAACTTAAATGGATGTTCCCCTCACCATGGTGATGTAGAAGTCAGTGAATTATTATTCTAAAAAAACAATTAGTGTGGTCTCATCTGTTCTGGCACAAATCATTTTATTTCTAAGCGTTCTAAGGAATACTACCCAAAATACATAGTAGAATTTAGAAACTTTGCTTCAGGGGTGTTTTAAGTTCCCAGGAGCAGGTGGATTCATTAATGAGGTGGCTAAGTAAACATGAGCAATTCCTTGTTAGCACCAACCACACACTTCGTGGTGGGGTGCTGGAGGTAGTGGTGTTTATTGATTACCCACTGAGTGAAGTGCCGTGCTCTAACGTGAAAGAATGAGACACATCCCCTGCCCACAAGAATCTTTCATTCCAGTGGGCGAGAGACGTGACATAATTACAAGTAGAGGATTCAGTGTTTACTGATCAGCAATTACTATCAAATTCACAACTTGGTAGGGTTCAGTTCAATCCCCTCTTAGCCTTCAACTCTTCAGACTTGATGTCCTAATCTTTTTAATCTATCCTCATTCATATGTTGGGTTGTTCCTCCTGGCCATTTTCTATAGTTTGCTCATGACTCTCTTAAGAAGTAGTGGTCAGAACCAAACATAGCATTTGCTATGAATATGTTGTAGTTGTTTGTAATAACATATGTAGAGAAGTGCCTTTGATATTTGAATGTATGTAAAGAGGAAAACGCCAACATTTCAGTGATCTAATTTTTTTTTTCCTTTATAGGATTTATCTAGTCTAAAATGGATTCTAGTAAAAAGATGGACCCCTCTTTAGTACAGCAGAATGTACCACCGAAGGCCAATCCTGATCGCGGTCCTGGAGCGTCGATTTATGTCCCGGAACAAGGAGGTTACAAAGAGAGATTTGTGAAAACAGTGGAAGACAAGTATAAGTGTGAAAAATGTCACCTGATATTATGCAACCCCAAGCAGACAGAATGTGGACACCGGTTCTGTGAAACTTGCATGAATATGTTGTTAAGGTGCGTGCTTGCTATACAATGCGTTATTTGAAAGACTATTGTTTAGATTAATTTTCCAGCTTCCGAATTTCTCCTGTTCATTTAGCCGTCTCTTATTAATGAATCCACCTGCTCCTGGGAACTTTTGAAGCAAAATTTCTAAATTCTGCTATATGAGTATTTGGGGTAGTATTCCTTAGAACTCTTAGAAATAAAATTATTTGTGCCAGCACAGATGAGAACATACTGTCTAAATTTAAAAAAAAACCAAAGCATGCCCAATTTTCAATTACATATGTCACCGGGTTGCTGTTTATTCCTGAAACTCCTCAGCTATGATGGGAAAATTACTTTTCTCACTGATAGAAGTTTAGATTTTGAAATACAAGGCGTAAGTCTTCATTCTGGGGATACGGAATGAGTAAACAAAAGACTGATTTAATGGCAACTCATTTCTTTAAACATTTTTAATAACATGGATTTTCTCATCTTGATCTATGCAGTTACATCATTTAGGAATGCCTTTGGTTTGGTTTTTTTGTAGCTTTAAAATATTTAAAGTAAATGAAGACATCTAAATTTAGAATATCATTTTTATGATGAAGAAAATGTCCTCTGGTGTCAGTTTTTACATGGTTATTATTAATCCTCTTGAAAAACGTGTCAGTGAAAGGAGCGGGCATCTCCACACTTGGAACAGAAACAAATCTAGACTTAAGTATCTATTGGCTGCCATAAAATTTTACATTCTGGTATCATTCATTCAAAAATCTTTTCTAATCAATCACTCCTACTTAGTAAGGACCCACAGTGCACAGAGGGCTACTAAACTAAGTGTTTGGGAGAGTATAAAAGAATTAGTAGACATGATCCTTGCTCTTGGGGGAACTTAAAATCCAGTCGGGGAGACGGATACTAAAATAAATTATAGTTAGGAGAAAGCAGTGTAGTAGTAATAGTAGTATGCTCCTTGTGGGTAGGGATCATGTGTACCAAACTCTCTTTTGTTATACTTTTCTAAGTGCTTGGCACAGTGCTCTCTGCATTCAGCCCTCAATGAATACCATGGACTGACCGATTGTATGCATTAGGTACAAGTGTGTCACGTAATTGATTTATTTTTTTTGTATGTGGTTGGGATGATAGTGTGTACTTAGAATTTTCAGATTCTGAGTTATTTGACTTGGGAAGGCAGGGTTAAACAAAGCTTAGTAATATTTTTCAGTAAATTCTGTAAAGAATAGACAATGAAACTATCCAAGTAAGATATAAAAGAAAGGCCATGCTAATTGAGACTGAGGCTACTCAGTCAATCAGTCAATCAATCAGTGGTGTTAATTGAGTGCTTACTCTGTGTACAATAAGCTCTTGGGAGAGTACAATACAACAGAATTAATGGACACGTCCCATGCCCATAATGAGCATATAGTCAAAAGCTGGGTAATTGAACAAATTGTCATGGGTCCAGTTTTTTTGGTCATCTGATGAGCTTTTCCCCCAGTTATTCAAACTAACCAGGTTTTTAGGTCATTCCTGTTTCATTGTGGGCATCACAAATAGTGGTGAAGCCAAGGAAGTCTCAGAGGATATAGGGATAATGTGTCCTTGCTGCCCCTGGAGAAAGCCTGCATCACTGTAGTTTCCCTTGTAAGAAACGTGGATTGATAGGTGGGCTTCAGACCAGCCCCTATCCCTCCAGGTTTAACGTGGCTCTTTCTGAATCCCCGTGGGATTAAAACAAAAGGAACAAAATAATAATAATTGTAATAACAATTATGATATTTGTAAAGCGCTTACTATGTGCCAGGCACTGTAGTAAGTTCTGGACTGGATACAAGCAAATCAGGTTGGACGCACAAACTAGTTACGTGCTGATTGGAGAGGTGAAACTGGACCAGGCTTACTCCCAGTATGTTTGGGCCGAAGATTATCTCAGGCTTGAAAATTGGGCCAGCCCTGACCGGGGGTGTAATGGGACCAGTGTACCCTTCCCAAGCGCTTAGTACAGTGCTCTGCACACAGTAAGCGCTCAATAAATACGATTGATTGATTGATTGATTGGCTGAGCCTGCTATCTCCTTGGCACTCTCAATGACCCAGCTACCGCCTCACCTGTCCGGTGGAAATCCATCCAAGGATCTTAATGGGAGAAAGGTATGTCTGGAGAGGACATGATGGGAAGAAATGTCTTCATGGACTCTTGGGTTTTCTGTTGAACCATATCATAGCGTGAAGTAGGCACAGAAAGCTGGTCGTCATTGAGTGTTCTTGAAAGCCCGCATACTGGGCTGTATTAATACTTCCACATCTGTGGGCCCAAACTGCAGTTTCCCTTGAAAGAAACTTGGATTGATAGGTGGGCTTCAGACCAGCCCCTGTGCCTCCAGGTTTAACATGGCTCCTCCTGAATCCCCATGGGATTAAAACAAAATGAATAAAATAATAATAATTATAATAATAATTATGATATTGTGGGGGTGACGTGGCATCAATACGTCACTCTAGGATGGGTGACATTGGAGCTGAGGTGACACCTCAGCTTTACTTTGAATCCAGGCCCAGGGAGGAGCCTCCCCTATACCTACCCACTTTGACCATTCTTCCCTGTACTCTCTCAGCCCAGCAAGGACTGATAGAGTCCCAAAATTAATATCCACTACTCCCCCAGCTATTAAGGCTTGCTGATACCTCAGCTATTGGTAATATTAATTAATGCTAATCGATGGGGCTATTATGCTGGGTGGCTCCTTGGACTTTCTTGGGGCAGGGACCTTACATTTAAGGATCTATTTTTGGCCATTGCAGGAGATGAGGAGTGATTTAGGAAAGCCCAGTGATCATTTCCAGTAGTGTTGTTCTCTATATATGGTTCAATAGAATCTGTGGAGTTATGTTTTTCAGTATCTTATAAAGGAATCTAACTTCTGCAGCATTCTTTTAATGTGCAGGATGATTTCAGACCAACATCATAAAATGGTGTGATTGTAGTGCTTACTTAAATACAGTTATACCAAGAGAGTTGAGCAGATTTAGTTGCTTCGAAAAAAATTCATTTTTCATTCTATTAGAAGGGGACTTTCCATAGCAAGTGGGAGTTGAACTAAATTGTTTATTCCATTCAGGAACTACTTCAGCAAAGTGACTGAATTTTGTTCAGCAATATATATTTCCTCTCAACCCCTTGGCCCCTCATTTTATTCTAATTTCATTTTGGTAAACTATACTGAAACTCTTGAAACATGTTATGAGGTGCTTGAGCAATTATAATCAAAGATAAGGAAATTTTGATTAATGAGTTTAATGGTTGATACCACCTGGAAGTCCAACTAGAAAGTTCCATGGTTATTGTGTAATGCAATGTGTCTGCTTTGTTTCTCAGTTCTAGTCCAAAATGTTCGGCGTGTCAAGAAAACGTCATTAAAGATAAGGTATTCTTAAAATTTTCTTCAGAATTTCTTTCTGTTCAGAATGTTTTTTCTCCTTCAGAGATTCTGAACTATGTATACCTTAAGGTTTCTGAAAGCAGGTGAAAGTCTGATTTCTGTGGAAAACTAATTATTGGTAAACCTTTCTAGTAGAATTTATTTTATACTTAAATACTAATTTAATCTCAGACTTGTTTAGTTTATCGCATTTGCTTATTTTGGCCTCTTTTCTCTCTCCTGTGCTCCTCCAGTTTGATATCTTCTTGGGAATTATTTGAATTACATGAAACCCTGAATCTGATCTTTTTGAAATGATCCATCATCCAAAAAATATGGATCTGGATTAGTAATTAAGAATACTGATTATCGAAAACACGTTTAGCACATAAAATATGACTCTCAGGAAGTTGGCAATAAAAACAACATCTTCAGTGTTGACTTTTTACTGCTGTTTAACTTCTTAAAGCCAGAAAAAAGTTGTTAAACTTTGTTGATCTTGGTTCCCAAATTAAGTTCCTACATTATTTCATGTTTAATTAACATATAAAAGCAAGTTTTCTAATACAGTTGACTCTCCAAAGTATAAACTCCAGAGGGGTTTATACAAACTACCAATCGTCTAGCTCCTCACTTTGACTCTTCCTCCTTTAAACTGCCTACCATGTAAGCATTTGGGTGGTGATCAACATATTCACCAAATATAGTAGGAAAGGGGGGAAAAAAGAGAAAATTTAAAAAGGCAGAAGTAAAACTCTGTCAATTTTACTTCTCAGTTAATCAGTGGAATTTTTTGAGTGCTTACTGTGAGCAGAGTGCAAGTGCTTGGGAGACTACAAGGCAAAAGATTTGGAGACAAGTTCCCTGTCCACAAGGAGCTTTATTAGCAGTTTTACCAAGAATTTTGGAAGAGGAAATGGACGAGGCTAAATAAGCCTGTTGGCTAAGATGAAGTTTTTGGTGAGCGTCATTTATCAATGGTCCTCTGTGTAGTAGCTTTGAAAGGACCAAAAAACTAAGAGTCAAAACCTTAAAACAGTGCTACGAGCTGTGAATATATTAACACAATAGGACAGGAGATGGTCTTTGTATGCAGAGTGGTAGAGCTGTTACTCTTGCCTTAGACTTTTCAGTCACAAATGCACAGTGAGTGCCATTTACAAAAAAACCATAACTGTATAAATATGTAACACACACATTGTTGGATAATTCAGTCAGCTATAGTACTTGAATGGGGGGCGGGGCAGAGAATGGTCAATGTACCAGTTTCCTGCAGACTTTGAGCTTAATAATGATAATAATAATAATGATAATAACTGTGCCATTTATTTAGCACTGTTCTAAGTTCTGGAGTAGACAGTCCCTGCCCCACAGGGACTCACAGTCTTAAACCCCATTTTACAGCTGAGGTAACTGAGCCCCAGTGAAGTGATTTGCCCAAGGTCACATGGCAGACATGTGGCCAAGCTGGGATTAGAACCCAGGCCCGTGCTCTTATCCATTAGGCCATGCTGCTTCTCCTTGTAGTCAGGGAAACCTCTCTACCAATTCTGTTGGATTGTACTCTCCCAAGTGCTTAGCACACTGTTTTGTGTTCAGTAAGCTCTCAATATGAATGATTGATGAATCCACTTCAAAAAAAAATCAACTTACAGAGAAGACTGAGCTTTTTTATTGTGTTTGATAAGCGTATACTATGTGCCAGGCACTTTACTAAGCTGCTGGGATAGATACAAGCTAATCATCTTGGACATAGTTTGTGCCACAGCATAAGGCTCAGTCTTAATCCCTATTTTACAGATGAGGTAACTGAGGCCCAGAAAAAATGTCACACAGCACAAAAGTGGTATGCTTTCTCCACTAGGCCACACTGTTTCTCTTGAAGGCAAAGAGTAATTTTTTGTAAAAAATAAACCTATTTTCTTATCATTTCCAAACCACCTGAATAATTTTGGAATTTTAGTAAAATCTATTTTTTTAAAAAAATCTGATGTGCAGATACTTTTAAATCTGGTTCTGAAGAACTTCCCTTCTAAATCTGTGATTTAATGTATGCCTCTGGACCTGTGAAAATTCAGATTCCAAATATGTTTTTTCATTGCTGTAGAATGGTAAGAGGTGGACGTTTATTGGAATTTCTTGCAGACTGAAGTGTTGTTGATGGCATCACCAGGAAGTAAGGGTATTTCCCAGTGCATCAGTAAATAAAATCAGTATAGGGAAAACTGGAGATGGGAAGGAGATGTTAGTTTCAAGAGTAGAAGCTTAGTTCATTCATTCATCCATTCATTCAATCCTATTTATTGAGTGCTTTTCATTCATTCATTCAATCGTATTTATTGAGTGCTTACTGTGTGTAGAGCACTGTACTAAGCGCTTGGGAAGTACAAATCGGCAACATATAGGGACGGTCCCTACCTAACAACAGGCTCACAATCTAGAAGGGAGAGACAGACAACAAAACAAAGCAAGTAGACAGGTGATAATAATGGTATTTGTTAAGCACTTACTATGTGCCGACCACTGTTCTAAGCACTGAGGTAGATACAAGGTTAACAGGTTGTCCCACGTGGGGCTCACAGTCTTAATCCCCAATTTACAGATGAGGGAACTGAGGCCCAGAGAAGTTAAGTCACTTGCCCAAGGTCACACAGCTGACAAGCGGCGGAGCTGGGATTCAAACCCATGACCTCCGACTCCAAAGCCCGGGCTCTTTCCACTAAGCCACGCTGCTTATGCAGTTGTGTTATCAGATTAGACTTAGTCTTTGATGTCTTTAATAAATACTTTTGTAGTAGGAAGGCTGCTGTCTCTTCTGGAGAAATATTGATATAAGAAATCTGCCCCTTGCCAAGGTCCTGCTAGTGCTTCCAAATTACTTGATTATTTATTCATTTTTTGCATACTGGTTTTTCTTGTTACCTTTGTCCCTTAGGAGGTTGATTTGTCCCATAAGTTCCTTCATTTCTTATTAGGAAACACTCCTTATAATAGTAATATTTGTTATGCACGGGCACGGGCTTTGGAATCAGAGGTCATGGGTTCGAATCCTGGCTCCGCCACATGTCTGCTGTGTGACCTTGGGCAAGTCACTTAACTTCTCTGAGCCTCAGTTACCTCATCTGTAAAATGGGGATTAAGACTGTGAACCCCACATGGGACAACCTGATCACTTTGTATCCCCCCCAGCGCTTAGAACAGTGCTTTGCACATAGTAAGCACTTAACAAATGCCAACATTATTATGTGCTTACTGTGTGCCAGGCACTGTTCTAAACACTGGGAGGGATATAAGCAAATCAAGTTGGATACAGTCCCTGTCCCACATGACCCTTGTAGTCTCAATCCCCATTTTACAGATGAGGTAACTGAGGTACAGAGAAGTGAACTGACTTGCCCAAGGCCACGCAGCAGACAGTAATAATATTTATGGTATTAAGCGCTTATTGTGTGGCACTGCTGTAAGCTCTGGGGTAAATACAAGATAATCGGGTTGGACACAGCCCACATAGGCTCTGTCGTAATCACATTTTACAGATGAGAGAACTGAGGCACAGAGAAGTTAAGTGACTTGCTCAAGGTCACACAACAGACAAGTGGCAGATCTGGGATTAGAACCCATGACCTTCTGACTCCCAGGTTTGTGCCGTATCCAGTAGGCCATGGCAGAGCCAGGATGAGTACCTGTGAAAACCCCCTTTTTCCTCTCCTCCTCCCCACCCCCCACCCTACCTCCGTCCCCTCCCCACAGCACCTGTATATATGTTTGTACAGATTTATTACTGTATTTTAATTGTACATATTTACTATTCTATTTATTTTGTTAATGATTGCATCTAGCTTTATTTCTATTTATTCTGATGACTTGACACCTGTCTACATGTTTTGTTTTGTTGTCTGTCTCCCGCTTCTAGACTGTGAGCCTGTTGTGGGGTAGGGACCGTCTCTATATGTTGCCAACTTGTACTTCCCAAGCGCTTAGTACAGTGCTCTGCACACAGTAAGCACTCAGTAAATACGATTGAATGAATGAATCAAATACCATGCTCTATCCTCTATGCCGTGCTGCTTACTTTTAGCATGTAGCCAAAGAGTTGCTCTAGAGTGTTTGAGATTCACGTAAAATATTAGAGATTTTACAGTTCATTTTCCCTCCTCCAAAGTCTGTTGAACCGTATTTGTTCCCTGTCGTATAACTATCAGCTGTAAAATAGGTCCAAGTACAGAGAAATTTGGGAGGAGCGTCAGTGGTAAAACCACTCTTGGGGTATTGTTTTGTCCATCAGTTAATGACATTTAGGTATTTATTGAGCCCTTTCTGTGTGCAGAGCACTGTTCTAAGCGCTTGGGAGAGTACAATGCAACAGAGTTGGTAGATGCATTCCCTGCCCATAACGAATTTATGGCCTAGAAGGGGAGGCAGAGATTAATACAAATAAATAAATTATGGATATAAGTAAGGAGAATATCAGGTGCTTCAACGGTACAGATCCAAATGCGTAGACAATGCAGAAGGAATTAATGAGTCAGTCAGTCGTACTTATGAGTGCTTACTGTGTGCAGAGCACTGTACTAAGTACTTGGGAGAGTAAACTATAACAGAATTGGTAAACATGTTCCCTGCCCACAAACAGCTTACAGTCCAGAGGGGAGACATTAAAATTAATTACAGATATGTACATAATCCGTGTTATTTATTGAGCACTTGCTATGTGCAGAGCACTGTATTAAGTGCTAGGCAGAGTACAATACAAGAGTTGGTAGACACATCCCCTGCTCACAGTGAGCTTAAAGTCTAAAGGGGGAGTCAGATATAAGTAATATATAATATGTCATTTATAGCTGTGTACATAGGTGCTGTAGGGCTGAGGATGGGTGAATTCCAATTGCCCAAAGGTCATAGATCCAACTGTATAGACCACACAGGGTGGAAAGGGAGCCAGGGAAACGAGGGTTTATTTGGAGAAGGCTCCTTGGAGGAGATGTGAACTTAAGGTTTTGAAGGTGCTGTGGTTGTCTGGCATATACGGAGGGGGAGGAAGTGGACAAGCGGTCGGCAGCGAGGTGGAGGAGATCAAGGTAACAGTGAGTAGGTTGGTGTTAGGAGAGCAAAGTGAGCGTGCTGGGCTCTGGTTGGAAATCAGCGAGGTAAGAAAGGAGGGTGCAAGGTGACTGAATGCTTTACAGCCAGAGGGAGGGCATGGGAAAGGAGTTGGTGGTGAGATAGACAGGATAAGTTCTGTGGGGTGAATAAAGGATCCAAATCCCAAGTGCAAAGGCAGTGCAGAAGGAATAATAATAATAATAATAATAATAATAATGGCATTTGTTAAGCGCTTACTATGTGCAAAGCACTGTTCTAAGCTCTGGGGGGGATACAAGGTGATCAAGTTGTCCCACGTGGGGCTCACAGTCTTAATCCCCATTTTACAGATGAGGTAACTGGAGCTCAGAGAAGTTAAGTGACTTGCCCAAGGTCACACAGCAGACATGTGGCGGAGCCAGGATTCGAACCCATGACCTCTGACTCCAAAGCCCATGCTCTTTCAATCAATCAATCAATCAATCGTATTTATTGAGTGCTTACTATGTGCAGAGCACTGTACTAAGCGCTTGGGAAGTACAAATTGGCAACACATAGAGACAGTCCCTACCCAACAGTGGGCTCACAGTCTAAAAGGGGGAGACAGAGAACAGAACCAAACATACCAACAAAATAAAATAAATAGGATAGAAATGTACAAGTAAAATAAATAAATAAATAAATAAATAAATAGAGTAATAACTATGTACAACCATATATACATATATACAGGTGCTGTGGGGAAGGGAAGGAGGTAAGATGGGGGGGATGGAGAGGAGGACGAGGGGGAGAGGAAGGAAGGGGCTCAGTCTGGGAAGGCCTCCTTTCCACTGAGCCACGCTGAGAATAGAGGAAATAAGGGCTTAGTTGGGGAAGGCCTCTTGGAGGAAATGTGGTTTTAATAAGGTTTTGAAGGTGGAGAAGGTGATGCCCTGTTGTATGCAAGAGAAGCAGCGTGGCTCAGTGGAAGGAGCCTGGGCTTTGGAGTCAGAGGTCATGGGTTCAAATCTCGGCTCTGCCACTTGGTAGCTGTGTGACTTTGGGCAGGTCACTTAACTTCTCTGTCCCTCAGTTACCTCATCTGTAAAATGGGGATTAAGACTGTGAGTTCCACGTGGGACAACCTGATCACCTTGTAACTTCCCCAGCGCTAGAACAGTGCTTTGCACATAGTAAGCGCTTAATAAATGTCATTATTCTTATTATTATGTAAAGAGGGAGGGAAATCCAGGCCACAGGCCTGATGTAGGCAAGGGATCAGCGTTGAGATAGATGAGATTGAGGTGAATGTGAGTAGGTCGGTGCTAGTGAGCACTCAAAGCTCTAGTAGGAAATCGGGGGGTATGGTAGGAGGGGGCAAGGTGATTAAATCATTACTAGCCAAAGGTAAGGAATTTCTGTTTTTTGCAGTTGTGGATGGGCAGCCATTGGAGGTTTTTGAGGGGTGGGGAGAAATGGACTAAATGTTTTTTTAGAAAAATGATCCGGGCAGCAGAGGGAAGTGGGGAGTGATTGGAGGCAGGGAGGTCAGCAAGGAGGCTGATGCAGGATAGGATAAGTGCTTGGATTAATGTGGTAGCAGTTTGGAGAGGAAAAGTCGGATTTTAGCAATGTGGTGAAGGCAGAACTGACAGGCTTTGGTGATGGATTGAAAATGTGGGTTGTATGAGAGAGATGAACCGAGGATAATGCCAAGGTTATGGCCTTGAGAGGTAACGGGGGCTGTGTTACTGTCTACAGTTGGGAAGAAACGGGGAGGACAGGGTTTGGGTGGAAAGATGAGTTCTGTTTTGGACAGGTTTAGTTTGAAGCATCAGTGGGATATCCATGTAGAGTTATCCAGAATGCAGGAGGAAATGGGAAACTGCAGGAGAAAGAGAGGGAAGTCAGGGCTGGAGAGACAAACTTGGTAATCACCCACATAAAGATTGTAGTTGAAGCAATGGGAGTGAATGAGGTCTCCAAGGGAGTGGTGTGGACAGGTGTTTCAGTCCCTTTTGACTGTTTTTCTGGGGGTAGTCTTATCCAGAACGTCCAAAAGTAAGCAGTTCAAATTGTGTTTCATAATAGGTGTCACTCTGTGCCTCCCTCTGCCTGCAGAGGCCCAGATGATCTGTAACTCTTTCACTTGATGTCTCATGATTCTATTTAAATGTTTTGTCTCACACACGGTAGCATGTCCTAACATTTAAACCATGCTAATCTTCTAAAATAAATGTTGTTTCCATTTCAGGTGTTTAAGGATAATTGCTGCAAGCGAGAAATACTTGCTCTTCAAATATACTGTAGAAATGAAAACAGAGGTTGCACAGAACAATTAACTCTGGGACATTTGCTGGTGAGCAGAACAGCCCTACTATAAACCTTTAAAAACTTAAAAACATAAATGTTTTAATTCATTGAAATGGTTCCCAAGTTCAGCCATTTGTATGATTTGGCTGTAAGGCCACATCTACCTTTCAGTAGTGTTTCCAAAATGTTGGACTTTTGAAATTGCTGTAAGCTTCCCTGTTTTTAGGAGCAAATATGTCAATCTATTTGAAAAAGACATATGACCGTAAAATAAGGCTGAGTAGACATCACTTCTTGGTTTTTGAGGGAAAGCAGGGAAGAGGGAGATACGAAACACAGAGGCAGGACTTTATTTTTTGCAGTATTTTATTGCTAAGAAATTCACAATTTTCAGGTTCTTAGAAAATGAGTTTGTATACCTCTATCATGTAATTGATTTTAAAATCTTAAAGGTAGATTAAAATCGTCTTATTAATGCTTTTTTCTTTACTTAGCTACACTTTCGGTCCCGTAGAGTATTGTCATTTGTTTCTGATTTTCATTATCCTTAGGTTTATCTCGTGAGATTACCTAAATTGGAAGTTATCAAGCAGTTCAGTTCTCCAGCCATCTAGGAAAAAACCCAAAAAACATTCAGTTTAAGGGTCTGATTGTAATCTCCAAACAGTCTGAGAAGTAAGGTCTTTTGGTGAATATATACCCTGTGTAGTCTTACACAGAAAAGGCAGCAGGTTTTTTGGAAATCTTTTGTGTGATAGTGTACTTTCAGGATTAGAACTGACACTTGTTTGCTTTTTTTGTGCTTCAGATGTAATCGAGATGGCAAGCTAAGGACTGGTATTGTTTGTCTTTGCAGGTACATTTAAAAAGTGATTGTCAATTTGAAGAACTTTCATGTCCTCGTGCTGACTGCAAAGAAAAAGTGCTGAGAAAAGACTTGCCTGACCATATAGAAAAATCCTGTAAATATCGGGAGGCCACATGTAAATATTGTACAAGTCAAGTTCCAATGATTACATTGCAGGTGTAGTATTTTTTTCCATTTTCCTTAAATCAGACCATCGCTAAAGTTCAGATTTCATTATGCAAGAATCAGCGTTTCTCATTTTTTAGTTCTAACCACTAGATTGAATGCCTAGTGATTTAGTAGTTTTTGTCAGATTTTGTTTATTATGCCAAATTTGCTTTTCCCACTTGGATTTATATAAATAACATTATATCCTGCAGCCACAAAAAGAAGTTGTCAAGGATATGAAGTAAGATTTCGCAGGAATCCTCAGGAATGCTTGTGATGAGTGGCTCATATTTTACCTTGCTCTGTAGCCAGTAATTACTTTGCAGAAGTACCATTTATCAAGTTTGCTTTGGTCCTACTTACTTCATTCCGCTACAAACTTCCATCATGTGCACATGACATCAGTTAGGCACAGACATATGAAGAGAAGTTAAATAAAATGAGGGACAAGAGTAAAAGTTTAAATCAACTGATAGAAATACCAATTAATACCCACACCAGTAGATGCAGCAATAAATAAATTACTGATGAAATCTCTGATTAGAACTGAGATCATTCTTTGTGTCATTATGACATCGAAGTAGGCATTTGAATAATGAGAGTGACTTAAAAAGCAAGGCTCGGAGAGAAGCCTGGCTGTGTATATGGATGTATAGACGTTTTGCAAGAATTCATGGTCTCCCTAGTTTGCTGCATTGATCCGACATTACATAACTGTAAAATTAAGTGACTCGGTTTCATAAGCTGCATATTTATTCACTCTACTTTTTTTTCTTTCAGCACGTTTCCATGGCTAGGTTTTTCCTCATTTCCTTTGTGTAATCCACAAACTGCTTCCATTTCTTAGAAATAGATGCTCTTAGGTGCTTCTATTGATTAAGAACAATTTTTTATGGTATTTGTTAAGTGCTTACTATGTGCCAGGCACTGTACTAAGCACTGGGGGAGTTATAGGCTAATCAGGTTAGACACAGTCCCTGTCCCACATGGGGTTCACAGTCTTAAGCCGCATTTTACATATGAGAAATCCGAGGCACTGAAAAGTTAAATGACTTGTCCAAGGTCAAACACTGCAGGCAAGTGGCAGAGCTGGGATTGGAACCCAGGTCCTTCTAATTCCCAGGCCCATGCTGTATCCACTAGGCATTGCTGCTTTTCAATTACTTTCCCAGCAAATAAGATAGAACTTGTGCTTGTTTCTCCATCCCCCTCCTCTCCCTCTTGCTCTTTCTCTTTCTTTACTTTAGAAAAAGATATTAATGGGTTGGAGGCCCATTGAACTCCTTGAGGAAAGATTAATTTACCTTAAAAGGAGGCCCTCAAATATTAATAATTGGCTTGAATAATAATGACTGTGCACCTAAAATTAACCTCTTAAAGTTACTGAATTTTGAGACCATGAGTAACAGAGTTGGATTATAGTATTTTACACATACAATCTCTATGCAGTGATCCAATTATCTCATTGATATGAGTTCATTAGCAAGCATGAATAAGACCACTAGTACAGCATGTCATTTTACTGAATTCGCTAAAGTGAGTAGTTGACTAAAATTAGCACTATGACGAAAAAAGAGTTGAACCGATAAGGATAGGTCCCCTTCCTTTTTATACTACTCTTGACCCCATTTCACGTTTTCTTGGATTAAGATTGATGCATTTGCCTTAGTGCAGACCTGGCCTCGAACAATCTGTTGCTTTGGAGCTAAAGCAGATTAATCAAGAAGTATTTAAGGCAGAGAGAACTGTCCTGCAGTCTATTGATTAATCTTGTTGCATTTATAATGAGGTTTTTATGCACGTCTTTAGTTTATTTGGGGATTAGGAAAATTAATTTGCTCCTTGCTCAGTGACTTTGTAGTTGAAGTTCTACAGGATGATGTTTCTTATCATTGAACCCTATCATCACTTTTATGGTTTTTTTTCTTTTTATTAAACTTGAGGATTTAATTTTCAGAATATTGACTCTGTAATTGTTAGAAAATGTTTTTAAAAGCTACAGTCGGGAGGGTCAAATAACAAAAAAAAAAATCAATTTAACCAAACATTTGAACCAGGAGTAAATCAGGATTTAGAACACTAGATTCAGAATAGACTGGTTCATTACCTTTAAAAGTGTGTTGTTGTTGTTGTTTTATGCCCATTATTGTCTTTTCAGTAAAACCTGCATGTTACTATTGTTTTTGACTTATGAGAGAAACTAGGTAAAACATTTCTGTAACCTGTATAGCTTCATAAACATGTTTGAGAGGAAAGAATCAATCACGAGAAGCCAGGAAGAACTCAGTTTAGAAGGGAGGTATGCAAAGGAAATCAGTCACTTGGGGATTAAAAAGTGTGAAAGATATTACCATTAAAAACAAAGGTGGGGGGAAATTAACTTTAGGACAAACACATCTTCTGTAAATTAAGAAACCTTAGGCTACTTGCAGTCATAGCTCTATATGCACTTTCCTGGCTCTGAGAATTCTGAGTTCTGCAAAAGTTAGTTTATGGAGGCATTACCACATAAAGGTTCATACTATGAAATAAAGGTGTTAATCAGAAAACAGGAAGAACTCTTTTTTTGACCATGATTATAGCCTCATAGCATTCAGTGATTAGTGGTTTTTGGACTCTGATAAAGCTCAGTTTCTTTGTTCCAGGGCTCAGAGTGATCATAGTGCTTTTCACTTCAAGAGAATAAGGATGAAGGGAGAGGATCAGAAACATTGTTTCCCAAAGAGCTAAAATATAATGAGCTATTGGATAAATGTCATTGAAATGCTATATTAAGACTGTTTCCTTTCAAAGTATTGTGTCAAATTTGTGCATTTTTTTTGAAAACATAAATTTAAAAATTTGACAGTATGGTGGAGCAGTACTGGTGAATATGTGGCTAATTGGCAGTAGTTATTAAAAAAGAATGGAAAATTGGTGACTATATAAAGGTTAAGAAATAATTTTTTCCCTCTTTCTTTAGAAACATGAAGATACAGAGTGTCCATGTGTTGTAGTCTCATGCCCGCATAAGTGTAGTGTTCAAACACTTTTGAGGAGTGAGGTAAGATGTCTGACCAGCCTGTCTACCTGTTGAAAATTCACTAGGTGTCTATCTAGTACTATTAGGTTTAAAAATTTCACTATGCGCTCTCTTCAGAGCTCTGCCCAAATCTATTTTCTCCTTAATGTGTGACATCAAAAGAATTTTTTGACTATTACAGTGGAGTATAACTACATTTTTTGCTACCTACACTGTAAGTGGATTTGTTGAGTAAATGTATTTCACGGAGGGGAAATTGCCTATGAAAATCTGCCCAAAATACTATCCAAAGAAGTTTGCGTTCTATCTGTCTTTTCCATGAACTTGTTTGTATTAAAAAAGAACAAATTAGGAACTCTCAGAGATTTGGAGTAATATGGAAAATTCAAATTTTCCTTAGTCTTTGGATTCCTTTTAAATGACAGCCCAAGGAACCTACACTTTGAGAAGTCTAGAATGCTAAAATTAATTTAGCAGCTTAGATTTCACGTTCTGGTGGTGTAAATTCTGACAATGAAAGCCCTCTCCCATTTTGATCAGTCGCTCTTAAACAAAAAAAAAAAACCCTTGCAAAACAAAGTACCAAGCCAGTGATCTTCATGAAATGCCAAAAAATAGAAAAACCCCAAAGAACAATAGTAAGATTGGAGACCTCAGAATACATCTACTGTTTTGACAGTAAGGGGAAAAGCCAGAAAAAGAAGGGCAGAGATTGTATCTACTCCTCATTACTGTCTTCTCCCCCAATTGTTTAATGTAGTCCGATGCACAGAGTAAATACGACTGACTGATTTGAAAAGAAGGGCTAGGGAAGATGGTCACAATTTAGAAAATAAAATCTCAGAAAAATTTTATGGTGGTTAGAACAAGGTCAGGTTGGAAGTAATGTATAATGAATTGGGGGTATGTTCAGCAGAACAGTTTTGAGAAGTAGTCAAAAGCACATTTAGAATAAGAACACAGTAGGATTGTTAATTAGAGGTGCGTTGACAATCACAGTTCAGTGGCAGCCATTATCAGGTTTCCCTTATAGCTCTATTGAATGATGGTGCATTTGCCAGGGGGTTCTCACTCAGTGTTGCTCAGGAATCGTGTGTCTTGAAGTATATTTTATATGACTGGTGAAAAGCTAGCCGTAGGTTAAATAACAAGGATCAGGAACATTTGTACTTCAGCCAGGTCACTAGTTAAGGCCAGGCAGAAAGTACATTTTAGGTGGTAGGTTTAAACCAGGTGAATTTGAACATAGGGAGTGATATAGGGTGGAGATAGTTTCTTTGTTAATTTGCAGATCTTTTATCTGCCATTATTGGAAACAGGCTAGCAACCCATGGGGTTCAGAGGTCTAATAATAATAATAATTGTGGTATTTGTTAAGTACTTGATAATGATGAAGATGGCATTTATTAAGTGCTTACTATGTGCAAAGCACTGTTCTAAGCGCTGGGGGGATACAGGGTGATCAGGTTGTCCCATGGGGGGCTCACAGTCTTCATCCCCATTTTACAGATGAGGTAATTGAGGCCCAGAGAAGTTATGTGGCTTGCCCAAAGTCACACAGCTGACAATTGGCGGAGCCGGGATTTGAACCCATGACCACTGACTCCAAAGCCCGTGCTTTTTCCACTGAGCCACGCTTATCATGTGCCAGGCACTGTACTATGTGCTGGAGTGGATACAGCAAATTGGGTTGGACACCGGCCCTGTCCCACATGGGACTGAAAGTCTCAATGCCCATTTTACAGATGAGGTAACTGAGGCACAGAGAAGTGAAGTGACTTGCCCAAGGTCACCCAGCTGACAAGTGGTGGAGTCAGGATTAGAACCCATGACCTTCTGACTCCCAGGCCTGTCATCTATCCACAATGCCAAGCTGCTTATTTTTTATGGCATTCTCCTTGCTTTTTCCTTGAGAGATATCAGATTATCCAACCCCAAGAGAAAGTACAGTTCTTGTTTTAAGAAAATTACATGAGCGGTATGTCTTTTTAAACTTAAGTGCATTAGTGTTTCCACTGGTAAGCCAATACATCAAGTTTCTGTGAGGGGTGGTGTACTTAACATGCTTTGTTTCAAGATCTCAAAGTAATTTTCTTTTCCCACCTAAGCTTGTCTGTTAAAAAAAACTAAAACCTTCCTGCCTCAAATTCTTTCCGTATTTAAACAATGAAATCCAAATCATCCCTTCTCTGGTTGTCCTGTTACAATTTCTGGGCATTTATTTTGCTCTTTCTTTATGCTTACTGTCCTCCAGTAGTAAGTCATTGGGCATATTAAACTTTTATCTCATTTCTTTCTGTTGTCTTATGGATTTTGGTGGACTAGCTCATGAGGATCAGAGGAAGCTCGGCAGGGTTCACATGGAATGACAGTGTGGCATGTTGTCAGGAAAACAATCAGCTCGGTGTTTATCCAGTCACATTTATTGAGCTCTTACTGTGTGCAGAGCACTGTACTAAGCACTTGGGAAAGTACAAAAGAACAATAAACGGACACACTTCCTGCCCACAACGGGCTTACAGTTTAGAATAGGAGCCACCAATTCACTGAAACTGAACAGTCTTTTGGCTGCTGAAGGGGAGCACCTAATGTCAGAGGAAGTGTGGTATTTTCTCTGCTGAAGAGAAAATGAAGAATATTAAAATAACGTGCGAGAAATGTTACTGGGCTCGCGGGCTTTCAGATTCACAAACTAAGTTGGTCATTTGTGCTGGAATTCCCCATCGCTTTTGCGAACCTGCAGTTCATTAGTATTTTTGTAATATATAAGGAGTATTGTAACAACTTTGCCAGTGACTCCTTTTCAGATTCACCAAGGGTGACTTGGCTTCTCTGTGGAAAAATTGATTGTTATTTTGGATTTTCAAAACCGATACAAGGAACCTTCCAATAACACCAGCTGCTTACCCTGTAGCAGTTAAAGGAGAAAATGACCAAGTACCATTGTCTGATCAAAACTTTCTTCACCAAAGTAAACATAAACATATAGGGAAATGACAGAGGTTGTTTTATTCGACTCATTAGCTTGTTTAAAACAATGCATTCACATGACATGATGGACAACATGCTTAGCTATCAGGATCCGGGCTCTGGTAAGCAGAGCAAAACCCCTTATTGTGACTCTTTTATTGCACATTTGTGCACCATTTACTCCGATTTGTGGCATGATTATTTTCCTTCAGTGAAATGTATCCCCGGAGTTTTCTAATGCACATTTTTATGGTAAGGGGGACAAGCGCTTGGTAATTAGACTTAGGTCTAAGCATCCCTAAAAAGATGTGCCATCAAAACAAATAGTATTTTGTGCTTTTAAAATGTTGATATTTTCATACCCTCTTTAGGATAGATGGATTTTACTTCATTTCAAGAGCATTTTCTGAAAGATTTTTTCTGAAAGTATTTCTCTAGGAATTTCTCTGAAAGACGAATTTTCCTCTCCCAACTCCTGTTAGTATTCTTTCCTTGTTTAGGTTTTTGTAATCAGTGGAAATACTTAAAGACACATTAAACCCAGGCCGTTGTTTTTAAAGTTGTTAAAAAAAAATGAATGGTCCCAAGACAGTCCTTGGGGAAGAAATAGGTATTTTCAGAAGAGGAAAAACTCATCTCTAAGTGTTTTCAAATTATTAAATACGACTGTTTATTATGCAAGCTTGCTAAAATTATTCTTTACTCGTGAGCTATATTTTAAATGTATTATTCAGGTGCATCCTTTATACAATACCTTTTATGTGTGTTTCATGCAATTTTTGTTTCTGGTCTGTGTGTGTGGGTGTTGTTTTTTGTGTGTGTTTTTAATTATGAATTTGCATATGGCTTGTCACATTTTAAATATTTGTTCTAGAAAAACGTCAGTTAGGAAAATGATGTATATTGACTGTATTTCTCTATATTTGCATATTTGTGCGTATACACATAGTTTCATAGTACAGTATATTTACTGTATTCGTCTAGAAAGCAGATAATATATACACCTGTGTACTTAACACCATACTTAGTAATACAACCCTGATTATCTGTGCCCTTAATGTTTGAGCATTATCATGCAATCGTTTGTTCCAAAACTCACATTTTTTTCCCGTTGCAGTTGAATGCACATTTGTCAGAATGTATTAATGCCCCAAGTACGTGTAGTTTTAAGCGTTATGGCTGCACATTTCAGGTCAGTATGTGATGATTATACTTCCCAATTCAAGCCATTTCTTTTGACATTTTAACATGCAAGTTGGGGACTCCGTTAGTCTGGTTAAGAAGCAGAACCACCTGGTTGGCATGATTGAAACAGGCTGGGTGCAGCAGGTGTGTGTGCACTTCTCTATTCTGGCGGTGCCTTGAGATTTCATTGAGATAGACTCCTTGGGGAGCCAGAAGATGTTCTTACAGTAGGAACATCTGCACTGAAGATATCCTAGGTTTCTTCTAAAAAATAAGAGAAAAAGACAGAACTACATCTTTGGGTTTCCAAGACAGTTTGGTAAAGGAATTTTCATTGTTCTAAATATTGAACTCTCAAAGAGCCCTTTAGTTCCAACAGTATGTGTGTGACAATGAACATATGAAGTGTAGATGTGTACAGTGTTTTTTTAACATGTACACGTGATTCGATTCCCACAGTGTCATAGAACTATCAAAAGCTCAGGATCAGTACAGATAGTTCACCACAGTACAGTGATACACCAGACGTAGCCAGTGAACTCAATTTTCTCATGTTTAAAATGGTGCAAGAGTTCTTCTCGGGAGACTCGCAGGGGGCAAAGGTATTAGAAATGCAAAGATATTACTACATTCTGGTTTTGCAACACTTTTGCCCCACTCAATCCTTCGTTACGTCACACACCCTTTGGAATATGGAAGTGGCGCTCACTGTGTTATTGTTATATATAATTGATCTTGATCCTTAGCCACTGTTATGTCTTCTGTATTATCATTCATTCTCTTTGTGTACGTGTATTTATATGTTTATATATAGCTATACGTATATTGACATATACATACACATGAATATTCTATATACAGAGTATATGTTTTGGAGATCAAGCAAACATTACCAAGTGCATTGTTATTATCGGGTTTCCAAACAATTCAGACTTTACAGAGAATGGCTTCACATTAGTATTAAAACTGTGGTAAAACAAAATCTGAAATGATCTACATCTGATGTACTCTGTATATTATGTATGTTTGTATGTAGCTTCTTAAGTAACTATCTGTACTAATATCCTCAGGCTGCATGGAAGCAGCAAATCTTTGGCCACAGTTAACTCTCCAAGGAAGTATTTTATGGTGTTATTCCAGCCTCCATAAACCATTTGTTCTGATTCTTTTGGGCCTTGAGTGTCAGCAGGCTATTTTGGCAACATCTAGACATGACTTCAATGCTCCAAAACTATTTACTTTTATATTTTCTGTGAAAGAACTGTTATACTGATTTATAAAGTAACAAAAGAGCCCAGATAGCAAATCCAGCCGAGGACATCACAGGTGTGGGTTATTGCTTGATAGTAAGAATCAGTCACACTTGAAACCTTAATACCAAGTAGGGGGGAGAGTATTTTTCATTTTAAATGGCTCTTTTTTTCTCAGTTTCCTCCCATATGTGTTAAAACCTTACCAGGACCTTCATCGGAAAGCCACAGAAATCTAATTTTCTACCCTGGAGGTCCCTTGTTGATTTTTATACCACTTAGACATCCCTCACTTCATAGTCTCAGAGCCTGCATTTATGTTCAAAAAATGTGCTGGTTTTACAGTCGTGTGTTACATTCTTTTTGTCTAGCTTAAAAATAAAATTGGCTTAATGTATTAAATTCTTTGTTCTCACAGGGAACAAACCAGCAAATTAAAGCACATGAGGCCAGCTCAGCAGTGCAGCATGTTAACTTATTGAAAGAGTGGAGTAATTCTCTAGAGAAAAAGGTATATACATGCATCTTTTACTCATTTATGTTAAGTTTTCATTCATTTCTTCAAATTAAGAAACAGGGGAAAACACTTTGGTTTAGCAGCTTTTGGAGGACAGCAAAAATTTGCTAGACCTCTAGCTAGCTCAAAAGCTATTAAATTCCCCTAATCAAATCAAACGTTTATTAATGTAGCTTTTAGGTAATATTTTTCCCTCAGTCACTGTTATTAATTATATATCATAGCCCTTGTGAAGTCATTATGGTTAACAGTGAATTAGCCTTTGTAGTTCTTCAAGGTTGTGAGAGGGAGATAAGAAAAATACTCAGCAATGAAGACTCTCCCATTAAGGCCTTCTGAAGGGTCTTTAAAGAGTTCACTAGCAGGCTTACTTTATTAATAGGTTTATTTTTTCACACTCATTTTCCAAAGAAAAGTTACCCAAACCTGCCTCTAATGCTGAGGGTGCAGCTTCCATTTTCATGGTACCTTTTTCCAGGAGAAAAAATTTGGAAGCTAACAAGAATTTCTAGAAAGAGATTGGCTGCAGTGGATTTCCTCAGAAGAAGTTCATTTTTTCAGATAATCATTTAACCGAGGAGATGAGATTTTACAATTAAACCCTTTCCCTGGATTTTGAATTTAAAACTAATGTGAGTGCCTCCTCCAGACAAGTTCGACTAAGTGGGAAGATTTGAAGGGGTCACGGCCTCTAAGAAATCCAAAATTTTCATCAAAAAGATTACTTGGATGATTTACTTTAGTCCAGAACAGCTTAATAAGTATATTTGTTTTGGAAGAACCCCAGATTCAAAAACAAAACAGTAACCTCAAGACTAAATTGAATTAGTTCATTTGTATGCATGTGCCCTTGGCTCATGAGGTGAAATGGGCTAACATTTCATAGCAAAGGACAGTGCATAGGATTAAAGAAGTAACATGTCCCTCAATCTGAGAGATCTTTCTCCACAGTTCGTTGAGCAAAATTCTTGATTATCCATTTCCTGCCATTGTAGTTTCCCCTCCGATGCCTTTTAGTATATTTCTTCTCTTTTTTTTTTTTAAAGCAGGGGTAACAATAAGGATTTACTGCTTTGCCACAATTTTCATGTGTTTAACATTCTTAAAGTTCTTCACTCTGAGAGGGAACCCGTTGACACATAGCCATTTCTTTGGTTTGATGGTTGAGAGACTCGAATTCATAGTTTATCTTCAGATTTGTATCTACTCAGAGATAATCAACTTGGATAAATGCTCTCATGGCCTTTTGAAAGTTGGCCTTTCATTTGAGGGGGGCAGTTCAGTCCAATCTGGGTGATTTAAGCAGTACCTGGCCATTTTTTGTGTTGTAGATTATGGATTTTTTTTTCCTTTGGTCATTGGCCTGATTTCCAAAGCAGGCTACTGTAAAAGTTGCTGTCTCTAGTTTTTTCAAGTCTTCCTTCCAATTGCTACTGAAAGGAAGTTGCTGGGGACGTAATTATTAGTTATCATTGTTGTCATCTTCATTTCCTGCCTTCTTGTTGTTTTCTAATTCAGAACAAATGGTTGAATCATTGGAAATCCCAGGGCATACCAGATTACTGGAATGCCCTTGGTTTACATATCATACATCAGTGATATTTTTCAGAGAGTTTTGTGAGTGACCTTTCCATGTAGTGTAAATATCACCAAAATATGGAGTCTTGAGATAATAAATGAAAAGAGCTGTTGCGGGCCTTGGTAGGAAAATATGGAAGCGTTACCTTATGCTAAATCCCAAGGAGTTTCCAGGACCTCAGAGTTGGGAAGTTTCCAAAACACCTGAATATATCCCTTCAACACAGTGACTCCTTGTTCATTCTGGGATAGGTTCTTCTTTGTCATGAAGTTCTAATATAAGGTCAGAATGGTGGTGTTCATGCACCTCTGTTTTTACTAGGTTTCATCGGCTCTGAAATAAAGTCAGGATTTGACAGAACAATAGTGTTATTGATATTAAACCTGATTCTCCCTCTCATGCCTGGGCTGGTCAAATAAGGTACCTCTCCCTCCCCATCCAGGGCCAGGGATGAGAAACTCTTCACTCCCTCCTGGGATTTTCTCTTTTTAGGGGGTGGCTTTCATAGGTATCAGAAGTAGCTGCTATCTGAATTGCTTGGAAAATGTGGTACCAAGTGGAAGAGATAACCAGTTTGCACATGTCTAATGGTCTGGGCCACTTCTGGTGTCCTTCTGGTGCCCTACCCTCCCATGGCGGGGAAGGGAGAATGAAACTTATTGTCTTTGCAATGTGACTCTAGAAGTTTGAACTGCAAGAGGTGATTTCAGCCTTAAGTTAGAGTGCAGGTAGATTGTGACAGGTTGGCGGCCAATTAGATCTGTTGGTGAAGGAGGTGAACCTGTCCAAAAATAGCTCAACAAATATGTATAGAAGCAGAAAACAGTCCTTAAAAAAAAAATCTTAACTCAGATTGACAAAAGGCCCGTGAAACCATGTAAAATGAGAATCTTGCTTAGTAATTGTACAATATGATCTCAGGGAATCAGTGTTTCTCGTGTACACTTCAAGTTGCACAGAGTCTATACAGCGCATTATAATGCCTTCCGGGCTTGCATTCTGTTTGTACAAGGTTAATTTCTTGAAGTGATCTGATTCGTTGTTAAAAATATTTTTATTCAAGTAAGAGCAGTTCCAAAATGAGAGGAATTTAAGAATGCTCAGTATTACCATGAAAAGTCATTTCACCTGCAATACCGAGTTTTTTAAAGCATTTGGAGGACAAACAAAATACTCTGCAGGTGTCTTTTGTACACCTCTGTAGTTCTCATAGCCTTATTTATTACGGGAAACATTCACAATTCTTTGTCTGCTTTTTCTGAGTTTTCTGAAGTTCCCATATGGGTTCCTTTGTGTCCACCTCTCTAGTTCTCATAGCCTTATTTATTACGGGAAACATTCACAATTCTTTGTCTGCTTTTTCTGAGGTTTCTGAAGTTCCCATATGGGTTCCTTTTTTTCTAGGTGTTAGAAGAGGTTGAAAATGTGCTCTCACTTGTTATCTTGGAAAGGGCTACTGAATAGAGTTGCTTTTAAACTATTTTAGTCCTGCTGTATCATTAAGAGAGCGATTCTTATTGAGAATAACCTATTCATAACAGTTTGACCTTGGTGGAATTTGCCATTCAAAATTTTAATGTCCACAAGCATTTTCTGGGGTTAGTGCAGTGTTAGCTGTTTCTTTCAAGGATGAAAAGGAAGTTTTTGAGGTAAATTGTCCTAGATGGCACCAGAGAAAATGCATATTGAAGCCTGGGCCTCGAAGAACCTAGAGTGCTTTTTTTGGCCCATTTTATATTTAAGTTTAATTGAAATTTACTATGAATGAAATATTACTATTGATTAATTTGAAATACTGTGTTTTGTGGAAGGGACTGAGGTCTTGCACTTCTGGGATAAAATGTTTGTGTTTGAAATATGTGGTCAGGAATGTGATTAGTCTGTATTTCCTTTGGCTAGTAAACAATGCATCTGCATTGGACTCATAGCCTGAAGTATGGATTAAAACAAGAACATTGATTAATAACTAGTTATTAATGGTCACATCATTTTATACAGTAGGGTAGAAGAATGATTTTAGGAAGTTGTTTCACTGGGTTGTTCATTAGCTGATATGTTTAAAACAGAAAGCAGTATCCGAAGGGTAGCATGTGTTTTGAATACGAAGATGATGGTCTTTCAGTATGAAGATGATACATTTTCTTACCCACAGTCCGTAAGGCATCAAAGCATCCTGGAAATTTTTCTTACAAAATTTCAGAAACTTAATTTACAGTAATGCATGGGAAGAATTTGGGGCCTCCTTTCAAACCCCTCCCCTATAAGCAACTGCCCTCTTTCTTTGTGGTTTTTCCTCCTATCTGAGGTGATGTTTGGGAAATGAGGTATTGAATGAAAGTTTTTGAACAGAAATTAGATGAAGTTTGGAGGAATACTCTCTTAGCTTCTCTCCGGTGGACTTGCCATAAATTTATTTCTTCTGACATTTCTCCAAGCTGTTCAGTAACAGGTAGTGAGGATTCTTTTTTTCCCCCTCACCATTATTTTTGAATTGAGTCTAAGCATATCCATTCCTTTGTGCCCAGTGGACATTAAGGAAGAGTCTCTTGTATTTTGTGCATTCAGCCTTCTAACACTCAGGAGTGTGAAGATTTGGGTTATTAAATGATTGAGAACTTCTAAATAAGCTACAAAATGATTTAGGCATAGAATTGTCTATTGTCTGTGCCTCATCTCACTTATGGAACTAGATCTTCCCAAAACAAAGCCCAGGAATCCAAAAGAAGAATAAGAATTCCTTGTCTCTCTCCTGATAACTGGAAATATTTTAGAATCCCATCCTCTCCTAGTTTAGTCAAAGGCATATTCAGTGCAATTGACATTTTACTGTTATTATTGTTATTATATGGTATGGTTACCAGATTGGCTTGGAGTAATTCTTAGCATTTATTTTCCAGGTATCCCTGCTGCAGAATGAAAGTGTAGAAAAAAACAAGAGTATTCAAAGTTTACACAATCAAATTTGCAGCTTTGAAATAGAAATTGAAAGACAGAAGGAAATGCTCCGGAATAATGAATCCAAAATACTTCATTTACAGGTAAAACCTCTGGACCCAACCAGATTTTGAAAGTTAGGGTCAAAATTGTGACTTCCATTTCTTTTTTAAGATTTCCCAGTGAGGATTGTAAAAGCAATTTCACAGTGTTTTAATGGTAAGAGTCCTTTCTTTTTTAAAAATGTAGGGAGGTATGGTTTTAAAGAAAACAGTGAAAGGAAGCACGGTTTGGTGATTAGAACAAAGAGTTGGTGTCTAGGAGTTCCAGTTTGTGCCCTGCCTGGTTTCTTGGGCAAGTCACTGAACTCATTCATTTGTAAAACTGGGGCTAGTAAAGTCCTCAAGAGTCTTACATAAAAGACACTTTGTACTTATTATTTAGAAAATTGAATTACTCATCAGCTTTGAAAGTGCACTACTTAAAAGCTTTCACTTCTAAAATGAATAAAATCTAAACTATTTGGTTATAACTTTCCCTCATCCTATTAATCAAACCCAGCTTTAATAACCCTGGCCAGACATGGTCAAATGGCCAGTTTGAAAACAACTTATTGACAAGTGCAATCTAAATTATTTTTCATGTCTTTTCTCCTTATTTCAGCTTTTTAGGCCTTCAGCACTTAAAATGATGATCTATCCTGAAGCATTATACTTTCTTCATAGACTTTCCTATAACCCAGTTTGCACTTTTGAATTGGTTTCATGAAAATACAGAATTAAGCAAAAGAGTGCTACATGGTTCCTATATCCCAATCTTCCAATGGCATGAGATTCTTCAAGAACACAACTCCCCACTTCCTGGAACTCCTTCCCCCTTCATCAGTCAATAGTATTTATAGAGCGCTTACCATGTGCAGAGCACTGTACTAAGCTCTTGGGAGAGACAAGTTCCTTGCTCACAAGGAGCTTACAAAGCACTTGGGAGAGTACACTACAATACTGTTGGTAGACACAGTCTCTGCCGTCAAGGAATTTATAGTCAAGTGTTTATGCGACAATCCAAAGCTCCCTTCAACTTCTGAGCCCTTCTGAAATCACATTTCCTCCAGGAGGTCTTTTCTGATGAATGTGCAGTCTTCCCAATTTATTTTCCTCCCACATGGTACTTCAGCTCTTCCATGTCACCTAAGCACTTTGGAACTTTCAGCCTCTTATAGAAGTTGATTTGTAGATATATTGCATTCCCCACTACTTAAACACTAATGTGGCTAGCATGTCCCCTTTTTGTTTTTTCATTTTACCTCTTGTCAGTAAATGATTATAATATCTGGCTCCCGACTAGATTGTGAATTCCTCATAAACAGGTATCATGCCCACTAATTCTGTTTACTGTACTCTCCCGAACTCGGAATGCAGGGCTTTGAATCCATTACATGCTCAATAAATACTAGCACAAACGACTGCTTAATTTTCAGAGTGTTATCTTTCCTCTCCTATTCAGCAAAAGGCACCTTGGGCAAACGGCTCTCATTATGTATGCTAAATAGATGTCATTATCAAGTCAAAGTACTTGAGAAGGAAATTGCTTAAGCCAAAGCAAACTTTGCAGTGAAGTGAGAGAGAGTATTACAAATTCATCATGGCATTAAGATTCAATATCATTTTTGCGAAAATGTGCCAAACGTGCTAATTGGGGGGTTGAATGTGTATTTTTACACCTGGAGTATTTGAAGTCCTCGTGTTCTAGTTTATATCTCTTCTCTGCTGAGCCCTTAGTTTTATTTTTAATGATATTCGTTAAGCGCTTCTATTTGTTGAACAACGATCTAGACACTGGGATAGATACAAATTAATCATGTTGGATACAGTCCCTTTTCCACCTGGGGATCACAGTCTATATGGGGAGTAGGATTTAATCCTCGGTGTACTGGTGAGGAAACTGAGACACAGAGAATTTAAGTGACTCGCCCAGGGTCACACAACAGGTAAGTAGCAGAGCCAGAATTGGAACCCAGGTTCTCTGATTCCCAGGCCACTATGTCATGGTGCCTCTCCTTCAGTTGCTATAGAGAGTAAGGGCATCACTTTACTTCCCATTGAAATATTGTTGCCTACTCCTTGCCTGTAATTCTTGCCTACTCTGACCTTTCCGCTAAAAGATTTTTAGAGTGAATTACTAATTCACAGGGCACCAGGAAGAAAGAAGACTCTGAAATGAAAGGAAGAGAAACGCTGAGCTATAACACTCCTGTCCTTCCTGCAGAAATACAAGTTTTTTCAGCCATCTATCAAAATTCTGGCCATGCCTGTCCATATAATAATAATAATTATGGTATTTAAGTGCTTACCGTGTGCCAAGCACTGTTCTAAGCACTGGGGTAGATACAAGGTAAACAGGTTGTCCCACATGGGGCTCACTGTCTTAATCCCCATTTTACAGGTGAGGTAACTGAGGCACAGAGAAGTTAAGTGGCTTGCCCAAGGTCACCCAGCAGTCAAGTGGCAGAGCCGGGATTAGAACTCATAACCTTCAACTCGAAAGCCTGTGCTCTTTCCACTGAGCCATGCTGCTTCATATATGTCCATGAAAACACATATGAACATATATGTCTATATGTAGCAGTTAAGTTGCCTCTAGTGTGTTTTGGCTCCTAAAACTAGTGTTGGGCCCCTGTTGAAGTGGTTCTACATTGTAGCACCTCAGGTGGCATCGTGTTTCGGAAGAGGCTAATTAAAATGGAAAAAGTCTAGATTGTATTAATAGTGGTGATTGTTCAGCACTGGAGTTGATAGAAGACATTCTGATCAGACACAGTCCCAGCCCACATGGGGCTCACAGTCTAAAGGGAAGGGAGAATGATTATTAATCTTCATTTTTTAGATGAAGAAACTGAGGCATAGAGTAGTTAAGTGACTTGTCTAAAGTCACACAGCATGCCAGTGGCAAAGCTGGGATTAAGTCTCATGGCCCCCAGCCCTGTGCTCTTTCCATCAAGCTACTTTGCTTCTCTGGACACACTGCCAGGGGTTTGTGTGTGTATGTAGACCAGACAGACAGACAGACAGACACACACACACACACACACACACACACACACACACACACAATCGGCTGTGAAAGGATAGAAAATAAATTCTTATGAAATTCATAGAGGCCCCTTAATTCAAACCTTTTTCTCAAACCAGGATCCAGTGTCCCAAATTACTCAGACTCCGAGATCTTGCCATGAACTTCCACAACACATTCCTCATGCATCTAAGACACCCAGCCTCTGGTGGGAGGTGGTGGGGGGTGGCCAGCAGACCCTCTAAACTCCCAAAGCTTTCTCCTTTCCTCATCCAACATGAACCCCAAGCCCCTCATGTACTCCTAGGCCTGGACACAGTGCCTGTGATTCCCCCCTCCACCCCCAACTCAAGGATGCTCCTCTCCAGCAGTAGAATAAAAGAAACCTCAGTGAGAGAGAAGGAGGAGGGAGACAATGAAGCATAGTAATTACATGGATTTGTGGGGAATCCATGCTTGCATGCATGTCCCGGACTCTGACGGAATAGCAGTTGAAATAGGGAAAGAATAAAAAAAACTTATGAGGAGTCAGAGAAGGCTGAAACGAAGTGCCACGGCTTACAAGAAGTAATAACCCCCACTCCACGACCGTAAAGCCGAACTTGGGCCAGAAGATCATCATCATCATCAATCGTATTTATTGAGCGCTTACTATGTGCAGAGCACTATACTAAGCGCTTGGGAAGTACAAATTGGCAACATATAGAGACAGTCCCTACCCAATAGTGGGCTCACAGTCTAAAAGGTGTGATGCACAGAAGATGCAAGCTGACGGTCATAGTCAGGGAAAACTTGTGCTAGAATGAGTTTGGCATTTTGTTATGGTGGAATTGGGAATGTATCAAAGCAATCAGAGATTAGTCATACTTCTGATAACATTCGTAATGGTGAGCCATTTAGTTTTTGGATTTGCTGCAGTGGAATTTAATCAGGGCCAGATGATAGAGTCTGGGGGTCAAAGGCAGAGAAATTGGAATTATTTCACCCCATTCCGCCCGGACCCGGGCACCTAGGCGTCCTACTCTCCCCCAGATTGTGGGAAGAAATGCTTTTTTTAGCGGGACTGTATTATGCCCATGGCAGTGTCACTCCCAAGAGTTTTCCCTGGCATTCTAGAAAGGAACTGTTGGGAGTAGATAGTAACGATGGCATTTGTTAGGATTTGGCTGCAGCTTCATTTTAGTTCTGCCCTTGGCACAGTATCCTTCACTAGGCAAGTCCAGGTTACCTCAGCAACTGACTGCCGTCTCTTACAGCCAGGCCCAGGCCTGACTGCTGGTGAGACTGCTAGCAGGAAGGTATGAGAAGACCTGTCTCTCACTCAGGAGGATGGGAATCTAGAAAGGGACAGTGTGTGAGACTGATGAGTCACTTGAGATTTGCTACTCATGAATCTTGCTCTAGGGATTTATTTGCAATGGTGCTTAATGTGCTGACTGCTTTGATTTCTAATTTCACATCTTAAGAAGTGCACTTAGGCACAGACGCTTCAGTTTTTGAAGAATGGTAGTAGCTGCGTTTCCAGACAGCCTGTGAAGAGCAAAATAACATTTGCACTTAGGAGACATGATTTATTGTTGTATTCTGCTCTGAATGGGTGCCATGTACACAAATTAAAAGGTCCATTTAAGAAACAAATGCTTTTTCTTACCTGTTGAGTTAGAATCTACTGTGGGTAAGTTACTTTGGCCTTTCATCGCTTACGAGCTGCACAAAGTTGGGATTTTCTTCGATGGGTTTTCTTTTACTTATGCCATATATGAAATTCAAAGTTGTAGAACTTAAACCGGTGCCTCTCTATCCCGTGTCCCAAGGTTTCTGAGTTGTTGCCCAGCTTGATTTATGGGTATTATCATCATGGGCTTTTAAGAAATAAATAAATACATATTTTTGAGTAACAACTGGGGCACTTTCAAAGTATGAATGCAGCCAGAATTTCTTGGAAAGAACAGGAAGAATGAGACACTTCTTGAACAAAGAAAATTACTTAAAATCTGTTCATGTTTTCTGCTTCTGTTAGTTATTTCCAACCTACAGTAGGTACTGAAACTTAAATGATTAAAAATACAATTCTAAAAGGAGAAGTGAAGCCAAGGGGACTCTTAGGGGGGTTATCCCCTCAAAAACATTGTCTGTCATACTCTGCTACCCAAGTGACAGTCACTCATTTCACAACTAGGCATAAATCAAAATTAACTTGGGGCTTCTCCTGCTTTGTTACAAAAATGCAAATAATTTTCTTAGGTGAAAAACCCTTTCATGTTTCTGGTGGTTGCTAAAATAAATCTGCTGTATGAAGTTGTTAAAACAGAATTAGAATTTAACTGTAGCTACTAGCAGAATTACTTTCATCTCCCAAATTACTTTTCCAGTCATTTGAAGTCTCAGACTCAATGTGGTTCTGACTAAAACTTCGGCCAAATCCATTGAATGGAGAAAGTGTAAGAAAGGGCATTTCTTTCTTTGATTGGAGACAGTTTGGTTGGTAAATACTTCTTTCTGTATATAGTTTAGGGTTTCAGAAAGCGAGGTGAAATATGTATGACCCAAACTCCACTCTTGAGAAAGATAGGCATGTATGGTTTTTTTTTCTAGAGGGGTGAGTAGAGGGTTTGACTAGTACTGTTGGCGCCTAGAGAAAGAGTATTTACTAGTAAATGAAACCATAGATTTAAAACCCAATTATAAGTTGATATGGTTCAGTTACTTTCAACCTGCCTCTAGCAAGTGGGCCTGGGGGATTTTTGAGGGGTAATTCAGGCACAAAGTCTTCTTTTGCCTAAATTAATGACTGATTCTCTCCACCATTTATTTTCTTTGACCTGTGGAAATAGCCTTGGCAGTAATCTCAGGGATAAAGCCAAGACAGTTTTGCTGGAAGCTTTTCAGATAATTCCAGTCTTTTTGTTTTCCCTGTTGAGATCTTGTTTCTGAGAGCCAGGAACTCCTCAAGGTGATCTAAGCTTGCTAAGTCTTACTAGTTCTTAAAATAGCTTTAACAGGGGAGGAGGTACCGTGTGGTAGGACTGTAAAAAAATAATCTGATTCTGATTGCATGAAAATTAGGTATTGCAGCAGATAGTGTAAAAGGGATTTTAGTATCTCTCTATATTGCGGTGTTTTAAGGTAAACATTCATTCAATCGTATTTATTTAGCGCTTACTGTGTGCAAAGCACTGTACTGAGCGCTTGGGAGAATACAATAAAACAACAGACACATTCCTGCCCACAACGAGCTCACCGTCTAGAGGGAGTGGCAGACACTAATATTAATAGATAGATAAAGGAATTACAGATATATAAAGATAGATACATATTCCCACAGCACGAGGATAAAGATGCCCCCATTGAAACCTGAAGGTGGAAGATCCAAAATAATAGAAGGAAACACTTCTTCGCATAAGGAGCCTATGAAATTCGTTAGCACAGGAAGTGGGGCAGGCAAAACATATTACCGGTTGAAGACCCGTGTGGATAAATTAATGAATTAAATTAATCCATAATGAATTAATAAAGGGGAAAGTTAGACATGAGGTCAAGAGGAAGAATTAGAGAAACGAGGACAGGTGCCCAGAAGGCAAATCATCCCCGGGTTCTTCTGGATGTTCTGCCGTCACCGTCGGAGACAGGCTTACTGGACTGGATGGACATTGGGTCTGACCCAGGAACAGTGTTTCTTATGTTCTTCACCCAGGGTCCACCCAGCCCAGTGTCCTGTGCTTGGCCAAGGTGTGGAGGAACATGGGCGCGGTTGCCCTTCTAGAAATTCATCCTCATGGTTGTCCTTTGTAACACCACTACCTTTACCCTGTAATAATTCATTGTGGATCTCTGGTCCGTGAGTTTATCCAAGGTTTTTACAATCACCCAGTGCTAGTTGTATCCTCTCGTCGACTTTATCGACCGGTCTGTTCTGCTCTTTTCTTTAAAAATATCGTTTAATAGATTTTGTTTTGAATACATTTTCCTCCCTTTCAATTCCGTTTATGTTTTCCCTTCCTGATGCTTCTTCTCTTGGGAAGCGAGTCATAGACAGTCAAGCGGAGAAACTAAAAGAACTGGACAAAGAGATCCGCCCCTTCCGACAGAACTGGGAAGAAGCAGACAGCATGAAGAGCAGTGTGGAGTCTCTCCAGAATAGAGTGACGGAACTGGAGAGCGTCGACAAGAACGCGGGGCAAGCGGCTCGCAACACAGGTGAGTGACAGCCAGTAAGGGGAGAGGGAAGGAGGACTGCCCAGAAAATCCGGAGAGTACAGAGCAGTTGGGAAATAGATGCACGGATATCTGGTCGTTTGTGTTTTTGGAAGGAAAACAGTGTCACTGGTTCCTGAGCTCTGATGTGGTAAAACAGTCGGACTCCACTTTGGCTCTAGGTAGCCGGCCCAGCCAATTCAGTACCGTGCATCCTGCCTTGCTAATAGTAGCAGTTTCAGCATTCATGAAGAGCCTGTTCCATGCCAAGTGCCAAGCTAAATGCAGGGGTAGAAACAGCTCCCGTCTCATACAGGATTCGCTTTCTAATAGTTTGGGAGAGCAGGGATCTTATCCCCATCTTACAGTATAGGAAACTGAGGCTCAAAGAAGGTAAAGTAACTTGCCCAGGGTCTCGCAACAGGCCAGTGGCATAGGTGGGACTAGGAGCCTCTCTTGACTCCCGTTTCCATTTTCTTTCCTGGGGTTCGGCCAAAGCCGGGGAATACAAGAAACGACAATTTTGTCATCAGCTTCTTGGGATATGTTGGGAGTCAGCCCTGATGCCTGGATGGGATTCCCGATCCAGACTGGGAACCTTTTAAACACATAAGTTTTTAACACATAACACATATATGTTTTTAACATATAACACATAAATACGATTGATGATGATGATGTTAGCCATATTCTAGGCGCAGTTGTGCACGATATTTGACTTTCTCCAAATGAATATTCTCCATGACGAGGTTGGCACCAAGGAGCACCTGGCAAGCTCCTACAGACTATTTATACTGTTTCCACTCACTCCTGCTAAAATTCCTTCAGGGAAGTTCTTTGTTTAGTTGCTTGGAATCTCTTTGGTGCAGAAAAAGGAACCAAGGGCACAGGCTAAAGGGAAGTCTTGTTTGTGAAGTATTCATCATTCAGTCTTATTTATTGAGCGCTTACTCTGTGCAGAGCACTGTACTAAGCACTTGGGAGAGTACAATATAACAATAAACAGACACATTCCTTTCCTGAAACGAGCTTACAGTCTAGAGGGGGAGACAGACATTAATATAAATAAATTACGGATAGGTACATAAAGAAGTGCTGTGGGTCTGGGTGGAGGAACGAATAAAGGGAGCAAGGCAGGGTGACGCAGAAGGGAGTGGGAGGAGAGGAACGAGGGCTTAGTTGGAGAAGGGCTCTTGGAGGAGATGTGCCTTAAATAAGGCTGAGAGATGGGGGAGCGTAATTGTCTGTCGGATTTGAGGAGGGAGGGCATTCCAGGCCAGAGGCAGGATGAGAGCGCAGGGTCGGTGGCAAGATAGACGAGATTGAGGTACATTGAGAAGGTTAGCATTAGAGGAGCGAAGTGTGCGGGCTGGGTTGTAGGAGGAGAGTAGTGAGAAGAGTTAGGAGGGGGCAAGGTGTCTGAGTGCTTTGAAGCCAATGATGAGGAGGTTTTTTTTTAATGCAGAGGTGGATGGCAACCACTGAAGTTTGTTGAGGAGTGGGGTGACGTGTCCTGAAGGTTTTTGTAGAAAAATGATCCCGGCAGCAGAGTGAAATATGTACTGGAGTAGGAAGGGACAGGAGGCTCCTGCTCCTGATAGTTCCGGAGGTCTGCATCATTTTTCTTTCACCTCCACCGCTAGCCTACTCCCCAAGTAATGGGTTCTGGATTGCTCCAAGCGCTCCGGGAGGAAGATTAGATGAAAATGAGAGATTTTCAGCTGGATCTCTAGGCTTGTATCTGTTACTCTGAAAAGCTAGATCGAATGTGCATATCCCTAAGCGACGAGATGATTTCCTCCCTTCCCCTTTGCCTAGGTATGCTTGAGACCCAGCTAAGTAGACACGATCAGATGCTGAGCGTCCATGACATTCGCCTGGCTGACATGGACCTCCGATTCCAAGTCTTAGAAACCGCCAGCTACAACGGAGTACTGATTTGGAAAATTCGAGATTATAAGCGAAGGAAGCAAGAAGCGGTCATGGGGAAGACTCTGTCTTTGTACAGCCAGCCCTTTTACACGGGCTACTTTGGCTATAAGATGTGCGCCAGGGTTTATCTTAATGGGGACGGGATGGGGAAAGGGACACACCTCTCGTTGTTTTTTGTCATAATGCGGGGTGAGTACGATGCTTTGCTTCCTTGGCCGTTTAAACAGAAAGTGACTCTCATGTTAATGGATCAGGGATCTTCCCGCCGCCACTTAGGAGATGCTTTCAAACCCGACCCGAACAGCAGCAGCTTCAAGAAGCCCACTGGAGAGATGAACATTGCGTCCGGTTGCCCGGTCTTCGTGGCCCAAACGGTTCTAGAGAACGGGACGTATATTAAAGACGATACTATTTTTATTAAAGTCATAGTGGATACGTCGGATCTACCGGACCCCTGACCAGGAAGCAGGGAGACCAATTAAGCAGAAAAATCCCCCTCCCCCCCCACACCGCATTTGGGGGTTTTGAACCAGTCTGTCTTCAATGAGAGGTCCTTAAAGCTCAGAAGAGGGCCTTGAGGAACAGTAGGAGGAGTCTGAAGGCATAACTGCATAGGGGCCAACGGAGAAGCAGCCACACATTAAGAAATCATACCTTGGTATATTTTCTAATAGAACTAGCGACTCTTAAATGCTGAGGAATTATTTATCCTCCATTAGGGGAAATACTGCTGTCGGAGTCGGGGACGGGGGCGGGAGGGGGAGGGATTTTTTTGTGTTTCAAGGTCTAGTTATCTGAGGTGGAAAGATCCATGTGCTGAGCAAAAGAATCAGATGTGATTTTTCTTCCTTAAACTAGAACACCAAAAAATTCACCTGTGGGGATAGCTGGACGTATCAGCATGTTATATAAAAGAAGAAATGATGAAATCATTTTACAGTTCTGATATATTCATTCTCAAAAACTCAAAGTGCAATCTTGTCTCAAATACAGTATATTGTCTATTTTCAAGGCCTCATCTGGTCTCTGTTTTAATAATTTGTTTGTCCGAAGACCCTGAGGTACAGCCAGGTCTTCTTTGGAAAGTCTCTAAATTCAGAATCATTTCTTGTTTGGTTTTGTTTAATTTAAAAGTTCAATCGATAGTCGTTACTGCAAACATTTTATTTTAAAACGTTGATAGACTGATATTTCTTGGAAGAAAAAATGTAAAATATCAAACACTGGTTATCACTTGTGATAGAAAAGAAAACTATTCAATCTGTTGTTATTTCTCGTTAGAAATGTAAACCTACAATATATGTCGTAGTTAATGACACTACTTCAAAATGATTAAGAAAGAAAAATTGCTCTTGGATGCTGTGCATCATTATCAGATTTATAATTGTTTTCACCCTAAAATAGGGCATTTGTTGAACTTTGGAGTTCTAAACGAAATCCTGTAGGTTTTTAAAGTTCTGCCCGATGTGTTTCAATGATCTATCTGTCACTGACGATGCAAATCTTCGATCTCCAATCTGTTTAGCGTTCTGGGGTGGGAAAGGTGATTAGTGCTGAAAGTGCCCATTTAAGAGATATTTATTCATTCTGTCATAATTGCTGCATCTTGTTCAAAGAGCTCGGAGAGCAGTGTCTTAAAGAGAGATGGTGGCATACTGTACTTGTGCCTTAGATGTGACATGCTGCTTCTAGATCATAGATTTGTACTCAGTTTTATTGTGATTCTAGGGAATGGTAGTTGAACTAGACTTTCCTCTCCTGCTGTACGGACTTCTGTCTGTGAGTGTCTACACTAGAGCCCTAAAGCAATTCGCTACGTTTTGAACAGGAGCCAAACTACGCCTCTGGCCACTGGAGCTTCCAGAGCCCACTGGTCTTGGAACCCAAATCTGCTTCTGTGCCCCACTAGTTGATCCACACTGCTCCCATGGAGCTTGGACCAAGGGCTCCATCTCGTCCCCTGGGCCGTTGCGAACCCTCTTCCACGTTCACGCGTGGGAGACGGCAGCGCGGACGATTTCGGCAGAGAGAGCCTCTCCCGTTAGGGGTGCCTCGTCGTGGCAGGCCGACAGACATCCCCGCACGTCCCTCTCCTTCCAAGGGAAATTGCTTTACGGTTTCTTCGCGATCTTGGCCCAAGCATGACCCGAAGGCGTTTTTCTCCAATCCACTGTTGACCTTGTCCTATTAACGGTCAGACTGTGACTAAGAGTCTGGTGACTTATCTCCTGTATTTTACCTTTTACTATGCACCACGCTTTATGGGTGCTTCTGAACATTTATGGGTGCTAAACATTTATAGGTGCTTCTTAGGCAAAAACCAATATGTCCGAACTACTGCGTTGGTGCTGCATGAAAGGGAAACTGGCCCCTCCATTGGCCAGTCGGGTTGGGTGCCTCAGACTGCCCTCTTCCCGGGGCATGACTACAATCTGTAGCATGGGGACGGTTGAATTCATGCATCTGTAGTTCACCTTGTCTCTGGTGCTATTGTCTGTCTTGGGCGTGCCTTCAAAATTCAGTGCCTGCAAGAAGTACTTTTCCGGATCCAAACGGATATTCAGTGCACACCATAAGTGGTCTTCGTTGGTTTTTCAAGCACCTGCTACAACACAGCCTGTCGTCTTAGCAGCCAGCAAGCCCGACTGTATTAGGTCTTCCTTTTTTCTTTCTCCGCTGCCCCAGTATTGATTGATTTTTTTTTTTTTTTGAATCCTGTTCAGTCGTGGCCTGGTTTAAGGAGTCATGTATGTTTCTGTTACAATCAGGGCTGTCCCTAGTGGGTAATGGCACTCCTTCGCCCCTCTCCAGCCCCCCACTTCCACCTTGCTAGTCACCCCACACGGCTCCTCCTGCCAACCGCTGGGTGGGACCCCCTAGAGCTGGGCCGCTGTCCCCAAACTGCGGGCCCCCTAGGGAAAACCCTGGACACACTTCCTAAGGGCACAACTTCTCGACATGGATCTGACAACTGCCATGCTCTGCAGGCTGCCCACTGAAAAATCCCTCTGGTACTGGGAAGGGCCCTGCCCATGTTCATTAAACTCGAATGTTGTCCCTGGCAGTCCTGGATCATGCCTCGTGGCTTCCCACTGAGGAGATGATTTCCAACCCGGGAGGGTCCCCTAGCAATCTACCCATTGCAAAACCATACCCATTACTTGGAGGGAGGGAGGGAGAGAGAGAATAAATGAAACATTTGTGGCCTTGGGAAGAAATATCCTGCCCATTTTCCTCCTCCCTCCAGTTGGAGTCCTGGCTCAGAGCTCCCTGGAAGCATTAAAGTAAAGCATCCATTCCCTTCACGGTAGAATTCTCTAAATAGACTTCCCTAGACTGAGCTTATCGGCTGAATGAGGTAGCAACCCGTTCCCGTAGCTTTTCAACAAAAGAAGGCTAGAGCATTTAATTTCCATAAAACTGAAATATCTTCCAGGACGAGGAGACAATGGCTGGCTTGTGCTTTGCTCTTCTGTAATTTGGGTATTATTTATTGCGTCAGTTGTGTTTCCTGTATGCCTTTTGAATTTGGGTCCATGTGCATTTCTCTCCCTCAAGTGCTCAAAACTTGTTGGAAGTCATTTTGAAGTCTCTTACGTAATTCGCAATGTATTTTAAGTTTTGTTGCCAAAAGTTAGCATAACCAGAATCCGTTCGACAATAGGATTCCTCTGTCGAACTGTAATGGAGTGCTCACAATTGATGTCAAGGCCAAATGCGCTCTCCCTAGAGGAGTGTGCACTGGTAGAAATAGAGCTTTAAACATCTGCAAAAGACCCCAGGCTTCTAGAAACGTAGTATTTGAAATTTTCATACGCCACTGTTCGTGTGTGTGTGTGTGTGTGTGTGTGCGCACACATCCATTCTCCTCTTTAATAATAGTAATGTATTCCCAGAAAGATCAAACTATGACTGGTCTTGTTAATTTCTCTGTTGACCTTACTGTCTGAAATTACAAGGTCTTTCAGTTGATTCAAAAAACCTTCAGTGATTTCTCTCACAAGCTGGTATTATGGGACAATCCCTATTAGTTACCACTGTCTGGGCATAGATTTTCTGTTTATCAGAGTTACACAGGGAATGAGCATATCACATCCCACTTCTGTCCTGTCTGATCTGAAGAGTACGCTCCCCGTCACTATTTGAAATGGCATTGTACTGCAACACCATTATCATCAGTCACTGGTGGTTGCCTTGCTGACTGGATTGGAACTTTGAATTCAGTGTGGATTCAGCCTACAGGTTCCGAAGCCTTCTTGTTTATCACCCAAGTGGGTAATGGGGGACTAGACATTATATTTTATGTGTAAGAAATTAAACTTTAGTGTCTACTGCCCTGTAATTGGTGCAAGTGGCACATAAACAATGAAACTTAGAAGCAGACTTAGTTCAAAATCGGTTTTCCAGCCTACACACTAGAAGGCAAGTGGAAGATAGGGGCTTTGCCTGGTCGGGGCTGACCAGACAGATTCAGGGACTGGAGAGGATTTGTCGTCTTTAGGATTTTGAAATATTGAATGTATAAATGTCGGGGTGCTGTAGTATCTACTCACTGCCTGGGGAGCCGTGCTGTCGAACATCCCGATTTTAAGTAGATTAGGATGGAGAACAGCTTGAGTCTTGACTCCGATCTGGCATTACCAGAAATGATTTTGACAGGGCGCGCTCTTGGGTCTGATGGCAAAGGTGAAAAAGCGTGGAAATGACCCTTAAACCTTTGGAACAATCAATCGGTGGTTTTTATTGGGCGCTTACTATGTGCAGGACACTGTACTGAGCGCTTGGGAGGATACGGTACAACAGAAATAGCAGACACGTTCCCAAAACCATGATGAGCTTACAAGGGAAGAGTTTGCCGGAGTCCCCAGACTACCCCCAGGACAGCCCTCTTAAAGCTTTGTTGCCTTGAACCGTGTTATCTATGCAAGTGTACAGACAGGTGGAGGGCCAGATTCCCTCTTAGCTGAAGGCCGAGGCTCGAGTCCAATTATCTGCATGCCCAGTTGAATCCTGTAGAAGTATCCTGTGGAAGTATCTCCCCAGGTAAACCCACCTTCCTTCCTTCATTCTGTGGTGCCTACTGTGTGCAGAGCACTGAGCTAAGAGCACAGTGGAGGTGAAGTTAGGTGAGGCTCTGCACCTACAGCCCCACAATCTCCTGGAGAGAGATAAGCACCCGATGCTGCTTTTAAGGAGACAAGGGCCACTCTTTTGACTTCTCACTTGGGCGGGGTTGACCAAGAAAAAAAACAGCGCCCTTCTTCCGTCTGCTGGGAAGAGAATGGCCTACTGCCGTATCCCTCCGGTTCTGTTCCCCCGAGTGACACTTTGACTCCCGGGGGCTTTCTGGCGGTGTTCCCCCGCCGCCACCCAGGAGAAACTGCTGGGGAGAAACACCTTGAGCAGGATCAAGATGAGATCCAAGCCCTCAAGCCACCAACCGAAGACTCTGGCCCGTAGGTCCTTATATCCTGAGGGATCAAGGAAGACGTTAGACGCCGTTAAGGCTGTCGGACTGACAACTGGGCTTACCGTCTTTTCCCTAACCTGGGGCTAGTCCTCGGACTACCTGAACTCACAGGCCTCTTCCTCCCTTCATCCATTAGCAAGGGGAGTTAGAAGTGGGACGGTGAATTCTAGGCACTATACTTCTGTGCACAGTCATCAACAATTCCAATTCTTCACTTGCTGGAGTTGGGGCACCCGGCAAGGCAATTCAACTCGGCCTCCTGGGTTCTTCAGGTCACAGTAAGGGAAGAATTAAGAATGAAAAACATTTCAGACTCCGGCTTTTAGAGCTGAAGCTGAATGCTTGCCCATTAAAAATAAATCTCTCATTGCAGAAGGGCTCGACTTTAGCTGTAGAATAATATTTTTTTTGTCTTTTAGTCCAAACCTTTAGTTCTTAGACAATCAGAAGGAGAGCTGGGGAGAATTCAGGGAACTCCCTTAAAATTTTGAACAGTTGGGAGATGAATGAGGGATCTGTTCCAGTCTCTTGTTTTTTGACCCATGACTGTAGCTTTTGTCTTCCATTTCAAAACGTCTCTTGACATCTGATGTGTTTTTTTCCAACCAAGCGTTAGTTCGGAAGAGCTTAAGTCAGTTGAATGAGCTTGCTTTATCTTGGAAATACCGAATGCAGTTTATTTGGAAACCATTAGACAGCTTAGTAATGCCGGTTACAACACACACACCATGGTCATTAGTGGGACACAGATAGGAGCACGTGGCCATCCAAGGGTCGCTCAGGCTTGAGGCCAACGTAACATGAGTCAAAGCCAACCTAAATCATCGGAGGACTCGCCTCCGGGGTTGGATAGTTTCTCAAAGTGAGTTTCGGACCCGGCTTGCAAAGGCGCGGACTTCCCAACGCTGACCTGCAGTGGTGGCACCTGGTTTGGCAAAGTTAGGTTCACGCAGCCATGCAATTCTCGCTTTTTTATTTCCTTTGATGCTGCTGGATTAGGAGGCTAGTCCTTTTCAAGTGTCTAGGTGAAAAAGTGGTTACAGTTCAGGATTTCCTAACCATGTCTGTGATGTAAAAAACAACAAAAAAACTCCAGTAATTAGTAGTGGTTGATTTTTTTTTTTAGAACTTACTCCCCTTAGACAAGTAGGATAACCTTTAACAACAAATGAAGTGAAAACATTAAAAAAAACTGACATTTATTTCCAAGGATTTCTGTAAGAAATATCTGTTGAACATCAGTAACAAAATATAGTGTGTAAATCAATGTATAAAATTGTGTGACATTTCTTTATTTGCATTCTCTTCACTGATGGTACACCTATTGTGTTCAGTTTTATGATCTAAAAACAAAGACCAAAGAAGGCCAACCTCATTTGACTGTGTATTTTTAATCTGCCTGTCTTAACAGATTATCAAATGTAGTAACCATTAGCTATAAGGATACTTTTGACAGTACGAGTGATCTGGTAACCAGTGGTTCCTGTACTGTGTTTCTCTGCTCTTCTAAAGTTAAAAACAAACTTAATATAATTTATTGCTCAGCAATAATCATGTTGTTAATGGTTTTTAGCAACATGTCTTAATTTTCCAATAGCATTATTCTGTTTTGTATTTCTGTTGTATAATGTGTGTGGTTTATTTGGTATTTATTTGTGTTTTGAGGTCTTGCAAATGTCCTTTGTGTTTTTAATGCTGATAATAAGTAAAGTTTGTAAGAGTGTAGAATGCAAAACTTTGAAATGCTCAACTGTCTATTATTAGAGGAAAAAAATAAATCTAAATAAGGAATCTCATTTTTTGTATAAAAAAATGTAATGAGCCACTGTGTTGGAATTTGTTTAACGGATTTACTGCTGAGGGAGAAGCGTCTTTGAGCCGTCATGGAGGGAGTCCATTCCCTCACACTGGGGACCGGATCAGCCTGTTTTCCCTCACCCCCCACCACTACCACCACTAGCGAGGAAGCAAAAGGTAAGATTGGGTGGGGAATCTGACCAGGTATAGTCCTTTGACGGCCGATCGGCCAATTTGGAAAATGTCCTCCATATGATGGAACTAGGTCCCCTGCGAAGAAATTACTACAGCGCCGAGCAAAAGGTGGAATCAGTCTTGCTGATACCTCTCAAGGGGGGGGCAACCATTTGATATCCATGACTTCAAAACCCTTCGTAATGTGGAATTAGGTATAAAACCCCCTTTAGCATTTACCTCTGTGTCTCTGATAATTCAGGGCAATCATGTTTATTGAGTGCTTACTGTGTGCACGGCACTGTACTGAGTGCTTGGGAGAGTACAATAGAACAAGTACCTTGACCACAACAAGCTAACAGTCTAGAGAGGGAGAATGGTCTAGAGGAGGGGAAATAACCTTCCCCCCAACATTGTCCCTTGGTGAAAGGTGAATTGGGCTTCCAAGCCGGAGCTCCAAGGTCACCCAAAATTGAGCAGGATACTCCTCCGAGGTGCTCTGGTGGTGACGGCTGGCCCGCAGTGCCCAGGGCCCAACTCACACTATGAGGTCAGAAGGGATTTTTCAGTCCCAAGTGTCTTCACAGCCTCAATGCAGAGGTGAAATGAAACAAAAAAAAAATCCTTTTAGGGGACCGGGTTGGTGGTGGTGAGAGGTGACATTGAGCAGGGGTTGGGCACATTTCGGCGCTTAGAACAGTGCTTGGCACATAGTAAGCACTTAACAAATACCAACATTATTATTATTATTTCGGGAAACTCCTTCCCCTTGCCTCTGCTCAGATTAACCTCTGATCCCTCCCTGTCTGGGCATGACTACTCCTCTGCTCAATCTTTGTAGTAGAGCAAAAGACTGCTCAGCCTGTCCCTGGAGGTTATGTCCTGGTCCCCTTCTGGCTTGCTATAGCAGTATGCCCAGGCAGGAGCCAAAAGGGTAGCCCGGGAAGAAGCAGCAACGAGATGCCAGGCATATCAAACTCTAGCCCAGAGCCTCGGGGTGGGGGATGGCGGACCCATGCGAAAACAAAAAAGGGAGAGAGTGGGATTGAGGTGACAGGGGAAGGGCAGACTAGAATGTGGGCTGGGGGTGGGACGCGGCCCTTCCGCATCCCAAGCTCCCTGGGTGCCTCTTTGGCAACTGAAAGCCGAAACAGCAAAAGCGTGGAGTGGCTTTCTCTCATCCTCTCCTGGAATGGCTTCCATCCCCTACTCAGAACCATGCCAGCTCACTGCGGAGCAGACTGTGCTGCTAAGGGCCAACCGACTGCCTGGCACAGAGCAGCTTGGGGCTGGTGCTGCGGCTGCCCAACCCATTCGACGCCACCCTAGAGGGGCAGGCTGCCAGCCGAGCCCCCGGCCCTGCCGTGGAGTTCCCGGGCCGTACCAAGAGGCCCTGCACTGGCTGATTATTTTTTTCAGACAGCTTTGCCATTCCAGAGGGTTCTGGCTTTCAAGGCTGCTGCTCGGTGGTACCCGATTTGCCGGAGGGTTGGATGCCAGAAGTTTCCGCAGGAGTTCTACATCGGGAAAGACTGGAAGGTGGTGAGTTGAAGACTTGCGAACGGGGTCTTTTCACCTGCGTTAGTTGCACCCTCAGGCCTGAGCCCGTTGTTGGGTAGGGGCCATCTCTATATATTGCCGATTTGTACTTCCCAAGCGCTTAGTACAGTGCTCTGCACATAGTAAGCGCTCAATAAATATGATTGATGATGATTGGGCCAGGGCAGCTGCTGCCACGGAAGTGGGAAGGGTTTAACATCCCTTCTAGCCACAGGTGCTCACTCTGAGGTGATGGGGGTGATGGCCTCCTCAGCTATTAAAGCGGGACTCCCACACTTGCTCCTCCTAGAACTCTGACCAGGCCTGAGAGTTTCCAGGCAAATCAATCAATCAATCAATTGTATTTATTGAGCGCTTAGTGTGGGCAGAGCACTGTACTAAGCGCTTGGGAAGTACAAGTTGGCGACATATAGAGACAGTCCCTACCCAACAGTGGGCTCACAGTCTAAAAGGGGGAGACGGAGAACAAAACCAAACATACTAACAAAATAAAATAAATAGAATAGATATGTACAAGTAAAATAAATAAATAGAGTAATAAATATGTACAAACATATATATACAGGTGCTGTGGGGAAGGGAAGGAGGTAAGATGGGGGGATGGAGAGGGGGACGAGAGGGAGAGGAAGGAAGGGGCTCAGTCTGGGAAGGCCTCCGAAGGCAAACACCCAAGATGGTAGCTTTCTGGCTTTTTTTGAAGCCTCCTCTCCCTCCCCCTCAATCCCTGCCCTGTTTTCACCCAAAACCCCCATACGCAGAGTGAAAAGTTAGCACTTAATGTTTCGTCCCCCTTCCCCTGCCCTTTTTAGAAAAATAACTGGAACACTTTGAAACCAAAATGCTTTGTATTTTCTCCTCTCAGAATCCAGCCTCGGCATTTCCAGGCCCTGAAATGCCGATAGGTCAACCGTGCCAGGAGTTGATTCAAGAAACTGGGCACGAGGATAGGGCTCTGATTCCTGTGGCCATTTCCTCAGTTCAAGTAAGGAGTAGACTTAATAGAGTCCAAGGGTTGCGTGTGCCCTGGTGTTGGAGAGGCAACGTGGCTCAGTGGAAAGAGCACGGGCTTGGGAGTTAGAGGTTGCGGGTTCTAATCTCAGCTCTGTGACAATCAGCTGTGTGTGACTTTGGGCAGGTTACTTAACGTCTCCGTGCCTCAGTTACCTCATCTGTAATATAGGGATGAAGACTGTGAGCCCCACATGGAACAACCTGATTACCTTGTATCTACTCCAGTACTTAGTGTAACACAAAGTGCTTAACAAATATTATGTTGCCGATTTGCACTTCCCAAGCTCTCTGTGCTCTGTACACAGTCATCACTTAATAAATGATTGAATGAATTATTATTTAATCCAGCCCACCTCAGAGATGGACCGATTCCCTTGTTCATTCTCTCTAGATACGTAACAGAGTCTGTTCTATGTGACTCTTTGCCCAGAATAAAAATCCATAAGGGAATTTCTGAGCCAAATACTGGCCCCTGCCAATCCTAAAGAAGCAGTGAAGCCTAGTGGATAGAATCTGACCCTGGTCAGGAGTTTATATTTGCTACAGAGAGGAACGGGTACCCAATAAAGGCTTCTGAGAAGTGGTGAGACGTGGACAGTCCCAAGTCGTAGGACAGTGCCCTGCACATAATAAGCACTCAATACCGATGATGATGATGATGATGATATGTTAGAAAGGTTTTCTGGGCAACAGAGTGAAGTATGGACTGGAGTCAGGGAAGTCAGCCAAAAGGCTGATTCAGTAATCTAATCAGGATATGATAAGCACCTGGAAAAGGGTGTTGGGTATTTAATTGGAAAGAAAGGGATGGATTCTGGGAATATAGCAGAGGGGAAAAAAACATTAATCAACAATGTGAGAGTTGAAAAAGGATGAGGAGTCAAGGGTATCATCAAAATTGTGGAGCTTTGGAGACAGGGAAGATGGGGAGTTGCCAACTCAGAAAAGTTAGGTTGAGGATCCGGCCCTGCCACTTCTCAGCTGTGTGACTTTGGGCAAGTCACTTAACTTCTCTGGGCCTCAGTTCCCTCAACTGTAAAATGGGGATTAAGATTGTGAGCCCCACGTGGGACAACCTTGATTACCTTGTATCCCCCCCAGCGCTTAGAACAGTGCTTGGCACATAGTAAGCGCTTAACAAATACCAATATTATTATTATTATTGGATGGGGGTGGGTGGTGTGGGACAAAGAATTTAATGCAAGACCTCCTACCGGCAGGACATCCGGAGGACTTGTTGTGGAGGTTAAAGGAAATATGAGCGCTTAGTACAGTGCTCTGCACACAGTAAGCGCTCAATAAATACAATTGATTGATTGATTGATATGAGGTTGCAGATTGATTTGAGAGTCATCTACAGAGAGGTGCGATCTGAAGCCAAGGGAGTGGCCAAGTGAGTGTAAAGTGAGACGAATCAAGCCCACCTACTTACTCACCTTGTCTCCTTGTCATCGCTCATACCCTCCCTTCTGCCTGGAACTTCCTCTGCCTTCTCATCTGGCAAACCCCAGCTCTTCCCATTTTCAAGGCCCTTTTGAAAGGGCAACTCCTCCAGGAGGTCTCCCCTGATTAATAATAATAATAATAACGATGGTATTTGTTAAGCGCTTACTATGTGCCAAGCACTGTTCTAAGCGCTGGGGAGATTACAAGGTGATCAGGTTGTCCCACGTGGGGCTCACAGTCTTGATCCCCATTTGACAGATAAGGTAACTGAGGCACAGAGAAGTTAAGTGACTTGCCCAAAGTCACACAGCTGACAAGTGGTGGAGCTGGGATGACCTCTGTCTCCCAAGCCCGTGCACTTTCCACTGAGCCATTAATCTCTCATTCCTCAACCTATATCCCTCCAATTGCCATTTTGGTGGTTCCTAAGCATTCCCAACCCCTCACAGCACTTATAATAATAATGATGGCATTTGTTAAGCGCTTACTATGTGCCAAGCACTGTTCTAAGCGCTGGGGTAGCTACACGGTAATCACGTTGTCCCACGAGGGCCTCACAGACTTAATCCCCATTTTACAGATGAGGTCACTGAGGCACAGAGAAGTGAAGTTACTTACCCAAGGTCACACAGCAGACAAGCGGCGGAGTCAGGATTAGAACCCACGGCCTCTGGCTCCCAAGCCCGGGTTCTTTCCACCGAGCCACGCTGCTTCTCAACAGAGTTCATAACAGAGGCCTTCCCCCACATCACCCCGTCCCAAGGTGACCCCGGGGTACCCACCATCACCAGGTCAAGTGTCATCTCGTGGCTCAGTGGAGTAGAGGAGCAGCGTGGCTCAGTGGAGAAGAGCCCGGGCTTTGGAGTCAGAGGTCGTGGGTTCGAATCCCGGCTCCGCCACGTGTCTGCTGTGTGACCTTGGGCAAGTCACTTAACTTCTCTGAGCCTCAGTTACCTCATCTGTAAAATGAGGATTAAGACTATGAGCCCCATGTGGACAACTTGATCACCTTGTGTCCACCCCCAGCGCTTAGAACAGTGCTCTGCACATAGTAAGCGCTTAACAAATGCCATTATTATTATTATTATTATTATTATTATCTCGTGACCGTCTGAGCCAGCAAGACAGAACAGGGAAGAGTTGGGGGGATACTGCCCCAGCCACCAAAAACTGCTAGATTGACAGCCTGGGCCAGGAATGCAGAAGGCGTCCCTCACCCCCGTGCCAGGCAAATTAGGGAGGGAGGGGGGCGATTGGGGAAACTGAGGCCGGAAGGTGGAATGGGCTGGGAGCCCAGGTGGTTGGTGGATGGACGCAGCCTGTGCCCTTGCGGAGCAGGTGGCAGCGGGGCTGCTGTGCCAGCGCGGTGGGCTGCCCAGCCCACTGGATGCCACAGTCTTGGGACTCAGGCCTGCCGCTTCTCAATCAATCAATCAATCAATCAATCATATTTATTGAGCTCTTACTGTGTGCAGAGCACTGTACTAAGCGCTTGGGAAGTCCAAGTTGGCAACATATAGAGACAGTCCCTACCCAACAGTGGGCTCACAGTCTAAAGGGGGGAGACAGAGAACAAAACTTCACTTCACTTCACTTCACTTCTCCACGGCTGGGGAACGCCTAAGCCCGTTCCTCCAGACTGGCAAGGGCTCCTGGGCCTGGAATAATAATAATAATAATAATAATAATAATAATAATAATAATAGTATTAAGCACTGAAGCAGCGTGGCTCGGAGAAAAGAGCCCGGGTTTGGGAGCCAGAGTTCATGGATTCTAATCCCAGCTCTGCCACTTGTCAGCTGTGTGACCTTGGATAAGTCACTTCACTTCTCTGGGCCTCAGTTACCTCATCTGTAAAATGGGGATTAAGACTGTGAGCCCCACGTAGGACAACCTGGTCACCCCCACCCAGCGCTTAGAAAAGTGCTTCGCACATGGTAAGCGCTTGCAACAAATGCTAGCATTAATTATGTGCCAAGCACTGTTCTACGCGGCGCTTCTCCACGGGTGGGTAATGCAAAGCTCACCTCCTCCAAGAGGCCTTCCCAGACTAAGGCCCCCTTTTTTCTGCTCCTCCTCCCCTCCCCATCATCCCAGCTCTCTACCTCTGCTCTACCCCCTTCCCCTCCTGACGGCACGTGTCTATTTAAGTACGTATCTATTACTCTATTTATATTAATTATTTATGTATAGATATAATTATATTTATTTATATTGATATATGTCTACTTGTTTGGTTTTGTTGTCTGTTTCCCCCTTCTAGACTGTGAGACAGTTGTTGGGTAGGGACCGTCTCTATATGTTGCCAAATTGTACTTTCCAAGCACTTAGTACTGTGCTCTGCACACAGTAAGCGCTCAATAAGTACGATTGAATAAATGAATGAATAAGTGGATTCATCCTGAGTGGGAAGCTTTCGTAGGTGGGAGCCAGCTGCCTCACCACGTGAGAATAAACCATAAATTAATTCCACCTGGGTGGGGCCTGGGGTTTTTTTGCCATGCATGAGTAACACATTAAGTATATTCCTTCTGTTAAGGAAGCTCTAATATCATTAAATTATCATATTCCTCCCTAAAGGGAGGTTCAATTCACCGTGTCCAAGATAATCAAATAATTCAACTTGCTGCATCCAAAATAATCATAAATTTTGTATAAAACTCAGGCCTTTGTCCCCATTCTCTCTCCCTCTCTTTCGCTGCGCCGATTCCAGAATGAACCCGTCCCCGTCCCCACCAAATTTATCCACGTATCTTTAATTTATATATTATATATCATTTATTTATGCACATATCTTTAATTTATATATTATTTAATTATGCACATATCTTTAATTTATATATTATATATCATTTATTTATGCACATATCTTTAATTTATATATTATATATCATTTCTTTATGCACATATCTTTAATTTATATATTACAAATCTATTATTTATATAAATGTCTGTTGTCGTCCCCCCACCCCCAGACTGTCAGCTCATCATGGTCAGGGGATGTGTCCACTAATTCTGTTGTACTTTCACAAATGCTAGGTACAGTGCTTTGCACAGAGCAAGTGCTCAGAGTAAGTGCTCAATGATTGATTGATTGCTATCTTTACACTCTAGTCATCAATCGTATTTATTGAGCGCTTACTGTGTGCAGAGCACTGTACTAAGTGCTTAGTTCCTCTTGTTTGCAATTTTAGTGTCTGTCTCCCTGGTTAGATTGTAAACTTCTTGACGGCGGGGATCATGCCTACTAACCCTATTGTCATCTTCCAAAAAACTTAGTATAGTACTCTGCCCACAGGCTTTCAATGAATATTAGTGATTAATTAATGGGAAACCCAGAACAGGGTCTTGGCGGGCACCCACAGGGGATGAGAGGTGAAAGAGGAGCTGGAGAAAGAGACTGAGAGACCTGTATATATGTATATATGTTTGTATATATTTATTACTCTATTTATTTTACTTGTACATATCTATTCTATTTATTTTATTTTGTTAGTATGTTTGGTTTTGTTCTCTGTCTCCCCCTTTTAGACGGTGAGCCCACTGTTGGGTAGGGACTGTCTCTATATGTTGCCAACTTGGACTTCCCAAGCGCTTAGTCCAGTGCTCTGCACACAGTAAGCGCTCAATAAATACGATTGATTGATTGATTGAGAGGGATGATGATGATGGTATTTGTTAAGTGCTTACTATGTACCAAGCACTGTTCTAAGCGCTGGGGTAGATACAAGATAATCAGGTTGTCCCACGGGGGGCTTACAGCCTTAATCCCCATTTTACAGGTGAGGGAACTGAGGCACAGAGAAGTGAAGTGACTTGCCTAATCAATCAATCGTATTTATTGAGCGCTTGCTGTGTGCAGAGCACTGTACTAAGCGCTCGGGAAGTACAAATTGGCAACATATAGAGACAGTCCCTACCCAACAGTGGGCTCACAGTCTAAAAGGGAGTATGGAGTGAGGGCGCTACAAATTGGCAACATCTAGAAACAGTCCCTACCCAACAGTGGGCTCACAGTCTAAAAGGGGGAGACAGAGAACAAAACCAAACATACTAACAAAATAAACTAAATAGAATAGATATGTACAAGTAAAATAAATACATGTTACACAGCAGACGGAGTTGGCATTAGAACCCAAGACCTCTGACTCCGAAGCCCGGGCTCTTTCCACTAAGCCACGCTGCTTCTCAGGGAGTGACCAGAGTGACCAGAGAGGTAAGGGAACTTAGGAGGATTGATTGTTGGGTGGGCATTGGAGGTAGGAGACTGGCAGAGGGATATGGAACCTGATCACCTTGTATCCCCCCAGCGCTTAGAACAGTGCTTTGCACATAGTAAGCGCTTAACAAATACCACCAAAAAAAAAAGAAAGTTGAGATCGGCGGAGAAGCAGAGTTGAGGAGATGGATTTATGCATCCAGGAAGGGGATGGTTGGTAGGGAGTCCAGATGGTTTGGGATAAATGGAGTAGTCTAGAAATTGGAAGGTCTCTGGAGAGAAAGAGGAGCAGCGTAGCCTAGTGGATGGAGCACAGGGCTGGGAGTCCTCCAGACTAAGCTGGCTCTGCCATTTGTCTGCTGTGTGACCTCGGGGAAGTCACTTCACTTCTCTGTTAACAGGTAACGCCGCAGTTATCTCTTCTGTAAAATGGGAATGAAGACGGAGCCCCATGTGGAACAGGGCCTGCGTCCAACCCAATTTGCTTGTACCCACCCCAGCACTTAGTACAGTGCCTAGCACATAGAAACCGCCTAACAAATACCACAATTATTATTTTATTTGTGGGGAGGAAGGATATGGGTGAGCTGGCAGGTTTGGAGGTGGTGGTTCCAGGGGAGTTATTTGGAGTTGATGGGGTGCTCTAGCTCTCTCTATATGTAAGTATAATATATCTATGAATCAATCATATTTGTTGAACACTTACTGAGTGCAGAGCACTGTATAAGCCTTTGGGATATCTCTCTATATCTCTGCATAGGGAGAGATATAGATATAGATCTACATCTCTCTATATTGTGTATATATATAGAGTATATATATATATATATATATATATATATATATATATATATATATATATATATATATACCACTGTTGGGTAGGGACTGTCTCTATATGTTGCCAACTTGTACTTCCCAAGCGCTTAGTACAGTGCTTTGCACACAGTAAGTGCTCAATAAATTGATTGATTGATATACATATGTACATATATATTAGTACTGGTTAAGCCCTTACTATGTGCCAAGCACTATTCTAAACACTGGGATAGATACACGTTTATCAGGTAGGAAACAGTCCCTGTTCCATATTGGGCTCACTGTCTAAGAAGGAGGGAGTAGGATTGAATCCCCATTTTACGGATGGGATAATTGAGGCACAGAGAAGTTAAGTGACCTGCCCAAGGTCATACAGCAGAAATGTGGCAAAGTTGGGATTAGAACCCAAGTCCTCTGATTTCCAGGCCCATACTCTTGCCTCTAGATTATGCTGCTTCTGTAATGAGAGCTACTGAGAGCTCACCTCCTCCAGGAGGCCTTCCCAGACTGAGCTCCCTCCTTCCTCTCCCTCTCCTCCCCCTCCCCATCCCCCCCGCCTTACCTCCTTCCCCTCCCCACAGCGCCTGTATATATGTTTGTACAGATTTATTACTCTATTTTACTTGTACATATTTAGTATCCTATTTATTCTATTTTGTTAATGTGTTTTGTTGTCTGTCTCCCCCTTCTAGACTGTGAGCCCGCTGTTGGGTAGGGACCGCCTCTATATGTTGCCGACTTGTACTTCCCAAGCGCTTAGTACAGTGCTCTGCACACGGTAAGCGCTCAATAAATACGATTGAATGAATGAATGAATGAATAATGCCATTTCTAGATGGCATGATGATGATAAGACGCAACCAGAGGAGCTGGGTTCTAATTCCAGCTCTGCCAACTGCCTGACGTGTGATCTTGGGCAAATCACTTAACTTCTCTGTGCCTCAGCTTCCTCAACTGCAAAATAGGGATGCAATACCTGTTCTCCCTTCTACTTAGACTGTGAGCTCCATGTGGAACAGAGATTGTGTCTGGCCTGATTAACTTGCATCGATTCCAGTGCTTAGAACAACGCATAGTAAGTGCTTAAATACCATTAAAAAAGGAGGGGGGGGGGGGGCGGGAATCATGCAAAAGCAGTATTGAAGGATGAGGAGCAGGATTATTTCTCCCCTTTGCCCCTGAATTGCAAGAAGTGGGAAAAGATGAAGTCTCGATATCTTATGGATAAGAGATTGAGTCAAGTCTGCCTTGTGGGGTTTGGGTCCCAGCAAAATCGCTTCCTGCAAGATATTCATTCATTCAGTCAGTCAGTCATATTTATTGAGCGCTTACTGTTTGCAGAGCACTGTACTAAGCACTTGGGAAGTACAAGTCGGCTTGGAAAGTACAAGATATCCTTCCCCAAAGCCCTCTGAGCCCTTTGCAAATGATTCCTCCCTCAAACTACTCCAACTTCAGTTTTCTCCCAGCAAGAAAATTCCAGGAGCCTCGGCCCTCTTCCTCGCTGCTCTGACTGCCGTCTCCCGTTTCTGAGCCAAGAAGTGAGTAATTGGGAAACTCACGTTGGAAAGGGTGGGGTGGTTTATGAAAGCTATAATCTGACTCTTAGGACTCAACCATGCTTCTAACTCAGTTGTCCCATTTTGTCCTCTCAAAGCTCTCTCAAGGAAGGAAGAGGCAAGTATTATTATCCCTGTTTTATAGGGATGACACTGAGGCCCAGAAAATTAAGTGACTTTTCCAAGGTCACACAGCACATCAATCAGTCAGTAGTACTATACTGATTTATGAGCGCTTACAATACTAAGCGCTTCTATACTAAGCGCTTAGGAGACTGCATTACAACAATTGGTGGACATGTTCCCTGCCCATAGCAAGCTTATAATCTAGAGGGGGGATAGAACCTCAAATTTAACATATCAAAAACAGAACTCCTTATCTTTGCACCAAACCCTTGTCCTTCCCCTGACTTTCTCATCACTGTAGACAGCACCACCCTCCTTCCTAATAATAATAATAATGATGATGGCATTTATTAGGTGCTTACTATGTACAAAGCACTGTTTTAAGCACTAGGGAGGTTACAAGGTGATCAGGTTGTCCCACGGGGCACTCACAGTCTTCATCCCCATTTTTTTACAGATGAGGGAACTGAGGCACAGAGAAGTTAAGTGACTTGCCCAAAGTCCCACAGCTGACAGTTGGCAGAGCCTACTCACAAGCCCGTAACCTTGGCGTTATCCTTGACTCCTCTCTCTCATTCAACCCACATATTTAACCTATCACTAAATCCCATCCGTTCCACCTTCACAACATTGCTAAAATCCATCCTTTCCTCTCCATCCCCACTGGTACCATGTTAATCCAGAGAAGCAGTGTGGCTTAGTGGAAAAGAGCCCGGGCTCGGGAGTTAGAGGTCACGGGTTCTAATCCCGGCTCCACCGCTTGTCAGCTGTGTGACTTTCAGCAAGTCACTTAACTTCTCTGTGCCTGTTACCTCAGCTGTAAAATGAGGATGAAGACTGCGAGCCCTATGGGGGACAACCTGATTACCTTGTATCCGCCCCAGTGTTTAGAACGTGCTTGGCACATAGTAAGCGCTTAACAAATACCAACATTATTATTATTATCCTATCCTGCCCTGATTATGCCCTCCCTCTGCCCATCCGCCAAGCTAGCTCTCTTCCTCCCTTCAAGGCCCTACTGAAAGCTCACCTCCTCCAGGAAGCCTTCCCACACTGAGCCCCCTCCTTTCTCTCCCCCTCCTCCCCCTCTCCATGCCCCCCGCCTTACCTCCTTCCCTTCCCCACAGCACCTGTATATATGTTTGTACATACTTATTACTCTATTTATTTATTTTACTTCTACATATCTATTCTATTCATTTTATTTTGTTAGTATGTTTGGTTTTGTCTCCCCCTTTCAGACTGTGAGCCCACTGTTGGGTAAGGACTGTCTCTATATGTTGCCAACTTATCCTTCCCAAGCACTTAGTACAGTGCTCTGCACACAGTAAGCGCTCGATAAATACGATTGATGATGATGATGATGATTACTGTATTAGCCTCCCTGCCTCCTCCCTACCCCCTGCCTCCAATCCATACTTCACTCTGCTACTCAGATTGTTTTTTTACAAAAACATTCAGTCCTTGTTTCCCCACTCCTCAAGAACCTCCAGTAGTTGCCCATCCACCTCTGCAACAAACAGAAACTCCTCACCATAGGCTTTAAAATACTCAGTCCTCTTGCCTCCTCCTACCTCACCTTGCTATTCTCCTACACAACCCAGCCTGCACACTTTGGCCCCTCTTATGTGAACTTTATTACTGTACCTCAATCATGTCTATCTCGCCACTGACCCCTGCCCACATCCTGCCTCTGTCCTGGAATGCCCTCCCTCTTCATATCCGACAAGCGCTTAGTACAGTGCTCTGCACTTAGTAAGCGCTCAATAAATACGATTGATTGATTGATTGATTGATTGACAGACAATTACTCTCCCCAACTTCAAAGCCTTAATGAAGGCACATCTCCTCCCAGAGACCTTCCCTGGCTAAGCCCTCTTTCCCTTTCCTTCCACTCCCTTCTGCGTCACCCTGACTTGCTCCCTTTATTTATCCCCCTTTCCAGCCCCACAGCACTTATCAATCAATCAATCAATCAATTAATCAATCAATCGTATTTATTGAGCGCTTACTGTGTGCAGAGCACTGTACTAAGCGCTTGGGAAGTACAAGTTGGCAACATTTAGAGACGATCCCTACCCAACAGTGGGCTCACAGTCCAAAAGGGAACAAAACCAAACATACTAACAAAATAAAATAAATAGAATAGATATGTACAAGTAAAATAAATAGAGTAATAAATATGTACAAATATACTTATGTTTGTACTCATAATGTATTTATACTAATGTCTGTCTCCCCCTCTAGGCTGTAAGCTTGCTGTGGGCAGGGACAGTGTCTGTTACATTGTACTCTCTCAAGCTCCGCACACAGTGCTCAATAAATATGACTGATTGAATAATTGATTGATTAATTTAAGTAAATAATTTATGGGGAAGCAGCATGGTGTAGCAGATAGAACATGGGCCTAGGAGACAGAAGGTCATGTGTTCTAATCCTGGCTCTGCCACTTTTTTTTAAAAAAAAGGCATTTATTAAGCTCTTACTATGTGCAAAGCACTGTACTAAGCACTGGGGAGATTACAAGGAGATCAGGTTGTCCCACGGGGGGCTCACAGTCTTAATCCCCATTTTACAGATGAGGGAACTGAGGCCCGGAGAAGTGAAGTGACTTGCCCAAAGTCACACAGCTGACAATTGGCAGAGCCGGGATTCGACCCCGTGACCCCCGACTCCAAAGCCCGGGCTGGGTGACCTTGGGCAAGTCACTTCACTTCTCTGGGCCTCAGTTCCCTTGCCTATAAAATGGGGCTTGAGACTGCGAGCCTCACGTGGGACTGGGACTGTGTCCAACCTGATTCGCTTGTATCCACCCCAGCGCTTATTACAGTGCCTTTCACATAGTAAGCACTGAACAAATACCGTTATCATTATTATTATATGTAATTTAAAGATATGTACAGAAGTGTTTTGGGGGTGGGGTGAATGTCAAACGTATCAAATGGCAGAATTGTGATTAAACTTGGGACTCGTGACTCCTGCCCCAGGTGCTACCTCCTGAACCACACTGCCTGCCGGAGTAGCGTCGGTATTTTTGACTCCCTACTGTCACCCTGGAAAGTCTTGATTTAGAAAATTCCACTCCCCCAACTTTATCCTTCCTCTCCCCACACAAAATGTGGGGCCATTGGTGGGAGTGGGAGCCTGTTATGGGCAGCGATTATCTCTTTTTGTTGCTGAACTGTTCTTCCCAAGTGCTTAGTACAGTGCTCTGTACACAATAAGGGCTCAGTAAATACGATTGAAGGAATGAATGAGTGGGAGGGGGAGGAGATCCAGCGTCTCCTACAATCAACAGAGCTCCCTCCAAAGAGGGCCACCCTCCCTAGAGGGCCCGAAGATGCAAGGTGCTGGCCTGTCATCATCATCAATCGTATTTATTGAGCGCTTACTGTGTGCAGAGCACTGGACCAAGCGCTTGGGAAGTACAAATTGGCAACATAGAGAGACAGTCCCTACCCAACAGTGGGCTCACAGTCTAAAACAGTGACTGTGAGAACAGTCACTCTGGCTGCAGTCGCTACAGTCCTCATTTGGTTTCAATCAGTGATATTTGTTGAGTGCTTACTGTGTGCAGAGTACTGTACTAAGCGCTTGGAAAAGCAGATTCGGAAGGCCCATTCCCTGCCCACAGTGAGCTTCCAGTCTTGCACCGAGTTATCCAACGTGCTGATGGGCAGCATCGGCCAGCCTGGGCTATGAACCCGTGGGGTCGGATGCTCATGCTCTCGCCAAAGAGCGGTTCAGGGCTCCGGGCCCAGGCCTTATTCCTGCTTTGTTCTCTAATCTCCTTACCATGAGCCCATGGTAAGTGTCAGTAAGCCCGTTGATCGGGATTATTGAGCGTTCACTATGTGCTGAACACCGTACTAAGCTCCTGGGAGAGTAGAATAGAATAATGAACACCCCCGACCTGCGGGCCCTCTTCGTCCACTTCAACCACCGCTTCTTCTGGGGATGGCTGGGCACCGTTGAGGTCAAGTGGAGCCTGCCGATGACCCTGTAGGTGCCCCCCGACCCACCCGTCATAATCCTCTTCTACATATTTATTCCATTTTGTTAATGTGTTCTCCCCCTTCTAGACTGTGAGCCCACTGTTGGGTAGGGACTGTCTCTATATTTTGCCAACTTGTACTTCCCAAGTGCTTAGTACAGTGCTCTGCACACAGTAAGCGCTCAATAAATATGATTGATTAATGAACAGATGCGCTCACAGACACGCTCCCTGCCCACAACGAGCTTACAGTCTAGCAGGGGTGACAGACATTATTTATTCATTCAATTGAGTGCTTACTGTGCGCCGAGCACTGTACTAAGCGCCTGGAAAGTACAATTTGGCAACAGATAGAGACAATCCCTACCCAACAACGGGCTCACGGTCTAGAAGGGGGAGACAGACAATAAAACTAAACTAGTAGGCAGGCATCAATAGCATTAAGCGCTTAGTACAGGGCTCTGCACACAGTAAGTGCTCAATAAATATGATTGATTGATTGATTAAAGTAGATAAATAGAATTATATATATATATATATACATCATTAATAAAATAAATAGAATCATAAATATGTACAAATATACCCAAGTGCTGTGGGGTGGGGAAGGGGGTAGAGCAGAGGGAGAGAGAAGGGGTGATGGGGAGGGGAGGAGGAGCAGAGGAAAAGGCGGGGGGGAATATAATATAAATATATAAATACAATTTTAATATAAATAAATACATTATAGATATGTACCTAAGCGCTGTGGGGCTGGGGGGGGGGGGTGGATGAATAAAGGGAACCACTCAGGGAGATGCTGAAGGGAGTGGAAGAAAAGGAAAAGAGGGCTTTGTCAGGGAAGGCCTCTTGGAGGAGATGTGTCTTCAATAAGGCTTTGAAGTAGCAGGGGAAGCAGCACGGTGTAGTGGATAGAGCAGGGGCCTGAGGGTCAGAAGCTCCTGGGTTCATCCCGGCCCTGTCACTTGTCTGTTTTGTGGCTTTGGGCAAGTCTCTTAACTTCTCTGGGCCTCAGTTACCTCATCTGTAAAATGGGGAGTGGACTGTGAGCCCCACTGCGTACAGAGACTGTATCCAGTCTGATTTGCTTGTATCCACTCCAGCAGTTAGTACAGAGCCTGGCACATAGAAAATACTCAACAAATACCACTATTATTATTATTATTAATAATAATAATAATAATAATGGCATTTATTAAGCACTTACTATGTACAAAGCACTGTTCTAAGATGATTATTAAGCAGGGGCCAAGAAGAAGGAGGGCCAAGGGCAGGTGGCGAGAGAGGTCAGTGGCAAGATAGGCCTTCCCACACTGAGCCCCTTCCTTCCTCTCCCCCTCATCCCCCTCTCCATCCCCCCATCTTACCTCCTTCCCTTCCCCACAGCACCTGTATATATGGATATATGCTTGTACATATTTATTACTCTATTTATTTATTTTACTTGTACATATCTATTCTATTTATTTTATTTTGTTAGTATGTTTGGTTTTGCTCTCTTTCTCCCCCTTTTAGACCGTGAGCCCACTGTTGGGTAGGGACTATCTCTATATGTTGCCAACTTGTACTTCCCAAGCGCTTAGTACAGTGCTCTGCACATAGTAAGTGCTCAATAAATACAATTGATGATGAAGATAGGCTCACATGGTGAGATGGATGATAATAGTAATTGCGGTATTTGTTCAGACCTTATTATGAGCCAAGCACTGTACTAAATGCTAGGGCAGATCCAAGATAATCAGGTCAGATGTAGTTCCTGTCCCCCAGTCTAAGGGAGAGGGAGAACCGGTATTGAATACCCATTGTACAAATGAGGAAACTGAGTCACAGAGAAGTTAAGTGATTTGCCCAAGGTCACCTAGCAGGCAAGTGATGGAGTTGGGATCAGACCAACTGTTTGCAAGCTCATTTTTTTTAATGGCATTTGTTAAGCACTTACACTGTGCCAAGCACTGTACTAAGCCCTGGGGTAAAAGCTTATCAGGTTGGATACAGTTGCTGTCCCACATGGGGCTCACAGTCATAACCCTCATTTTACAGATGAGATAACTGAGGCACAGAGAAGTGAAGTGACTTGCCCAAAGTCATCAAGTAGACAAGTGGAGGAGCTGAGTTAAGAACTCAGGTCCATCTGACTGCATTGTTGTGGGCGAGGAATATGTCTACCAACTCTGACGTACTGTATTCTCCCAAGCGCTTAGTACAGTGTTCTGTACACAGTAAGCGTTCAATAAATACCATTGATCGATCCGATTTCCAGGTCTGTGCTTTTTCCCAAAGTCCACACTGCTTCTCCCATCTGGTAGCCTCATCCTTTGATAAGCGGCGTGGCTCAGTGGGAAGAGCCCGGGCTTTGGAGTCAGGTGTCATGGGTTTGAATCCCGCTCCGCCACATGTCTGCTGTGTGACCTTGGGCAAGTCACTTCACTTCTCTGAGCCTCAGTGACCTCATCTGTCAAATGGGGATGAAGACCGTGAGCCCCACGTGGGACAACCTGATCACCTTGTATCCCCTCCAGCACTTAGAACAGTGCTTTGCACATAGTAAGCGCTCAATAAATGCGATTGAATGAATGAATAAGCCATCGCTCAGTATGATACTCTGAGTATCTGTATCTGAGTAAGGGTGGGTGGAGGGAAAACCAGAGCGAAAAATAAGAAGCAAGGAATAGAAGCAGCGTGGGTTAGTGGGAAGAGCACGGGCTTTGGAGTCAGAGGTCATGGGTTTGAATCCCGGCTCCGCCACATGTCTGCTGTGTGACCTTGGGCAAGTCACTTCACTTCTCAGCCTCAGTGACCTCATCTGTAAAATGGGGATGAAGACCGTGAGCCCCACGTGGGACAACCTGATCACCTTGTATCCCCCCAGCGCTTAGAACAGTGCTTTGCACATAGTAAGCGCTCAATAAATACGAATGAATGAATGAATAAGCCATCGCTCAGTATGATACTCCGAGTATCTGAGTAAGGGTGGGTGGAGGGAAAACCAGAGGGAAACCGAAAAATAAGAAGCAAGGAATAGAAGCAGCGTGGCTTAGTGGATAGAGCACGGGCCTCGGCATCAAAAGGCCCTGGGTTCTGCCACTTGTCTGCTGTGAGACCTTGGGCAAGTCGTTTAAATTCTCTATGCCTCAGTTACTTCATCTGTAAAATGGGAGTAATCAATCAATCAATCAATCGTATTTATTGAGCGCTTACTGTGTGCAGAGCACTGTACTAAGCGCTTGGGAAGTACAAGTTGGCAACATATAGAGGCAGTCATCATCATCAATCGTATTTATTGAGCGCTTACTGTGTGCAGAGCAACATATAGAGACAGTCCCTTCCCAACAGCGGGCTCACAGTCTAAAAGGGAGTATGGAGCGAGGGCGCTACTCCATGCAGAAGGAGCGCCTTAAGTAGAGAGAGGGAGCCCGGCAGGGACAGGGGCTGTGTCTAATTCCCTCCTGTATATTCTCTCTTGGTGTTCAGCATGGCGAGCTCTGTGTGAGGCAGGGGCGGTGTCCCATCATCTGCGTATATTGAATCAACCCAAGCCCTTAATACAATGCTTGGCACATAGCAAGCACTTAACAAATACCATAGTTATTATTAGGACGGCGCTCTGCACGCAGTAAGCGCTTAATAAGCACTAGTAGTACTAGCACTACTATTGTGGGAGAGCAAAGAAGGGGATCTTTCCCGAGGCAAAGACCAGGCCTCGGCCCCCACTCTCCTGGGCCCCCGCAGCTCGGAAGCTTCTCCCGCACGGCCTGGTCCTCTCCCTAGCCAACCCTCCGATAGATCTAGCAGCCTACACGGAGTCAGGCGGCCTTTTGGCAATCTTGCAAGCGCACCAGCGGCCGGAGAGGCGGGGGTGGGAAGGTGGGACAGGAGGCGGTGGGTGGCAGGGTAAGGAGGCTGTCGACCTGCCTGTGTTGGGGTTCCCTTCAGGGAGAGATCTGGAGAAGGGTGGGCTCAGCCCAGGAAGGGATGGGAGGCCACAGTGGGGGCTCCTGACTTTATTCCCTCTTAGTATCTGACAATCACTCTCCCCACCTTCAAAACCTTATTAAAAGCACATCTCTCTTCCAAGAGGCCTTCCTATGTATGTATTTATTTATTTATTTATTTATTTATTCATCTATTTATTTATTTATTTTTATTTATGTATTTATTTATGTATTTATTTATGTATTTATTTATGTATTTATCTATGTATGTATGTATTTATTTATGTATTTATGTATGTATGTATTTATTTATTTATGTATCTATTTATTTATGTATGTATGTGTGTATTCATTTATTTATTTATGTATTTATTTATTTATTTATTTATGTGTGTATATATGTATTTATTTATGTATTTATTTATTTATGTATTTATGTATGTATTCATGTATGTATGTATTTATTTATTTATGTATCTATTTATTTATGTATGTATGTGTGTATTCATTTATTTATTTATGTATTTATGTATTTATTTATTTATGTGTGTATATGTGTATTTATTTATGTATGTATTTATGTATTTATTTATGTATTTAAGTATGTATTTATGTATGTATGTATGCATTTATTTATGTATCTATTTATGTATGTATGTGTGTATTTATTTATTTATGTATTTATGTATGTATGTATGTATGTATTTATGTATTTATTTATGTATTTATGTACATATTTATGTATGTATTTATTTATTTAGTTAGTTATTTAGTTATTTTGTTATTTTGTTAATATGTTTTGTTTTGTTCTCTGTCTTCCCCTTCTAGGCTGTGCTTATTTATTTATTTATGTATGTATGTATTTATGTAGGCATTCATTCATTCATTCATTCATTCATTTATGTTTATTTGTTTATTTATTTATTTAGTTAGTTAGTTAGTTATTTAGTTAGTTATTTTGTTATTTTGTTAATATGTTTTGTTTTGTTCTCTGTCTTCCCCTTCCAGGCTGTGAGCCCACCGTTGGGTAGGGACCGTCTCTATGTGTTGCCAACTTGTACTTCCCAAGCGCTCAGTACAATGCTCTGCACACAGTAAGCGCTTAATAAATACGATTGATTGATTCCCCTACTAGGCCCACATCTCCTCTTCTCCCGCTCCCTTCTGTATCGCCCTTTTCATTCACTCATTCAATCGTATTTATTGAGCGCTTACTGTGCGCAGAGCACTGTACTAAGCACTTGGGAAGTACAAGTTGGCAACATATAGAGACGGTCCCTACCCAACAGTGGGCTCACAGTCTAGAAGGGGGGAAGGCTAGAAGGCTCACAGTCTAGAAGCCCTTGAACTTGGATTTGCATCCTTTATTCACCCCTCCCTCAACCCCTCAGCATTTATGTCCATATTGGTCATTTATTTACATTAATGTCTGTCTCCCCCTCTAATAATAATAATAATGGCATTTATTAAGCACTTACTATGTGCAAAGCACTGTTCTAAGCGCTGGGGAGGTTACAAGGTGATCAGGTTGTCCCACGGGGGGCTCACAGTCTTCATCCCCATTTTACAGATGACTGAGGCCCAGAGAAGTGAAGTGACTCGCCCAAAGTCACACAGCTGACAACTGGCGGAGCCGGGATTTGAGCCCATGACCTCTGACTCCAAAGCCCGGGCTCTTTCCACTGAGCCACGCTACTTCTCCGAAGTAGCTACTTCCCTCTAGACTGTGAGCTCGTAATGGGCAGGGAACATAACTACCGACTCTGTTACATTGTATTCTCCCAAGTGCTTAGTACAGTGCTCTGCACCCAGTAAGTACTCAGTGAATATGACTGATTGATTGATGATTAATTTATGGGGCTCAGCAGAGCCACGACCCACATCCATTCTCCCCAGCAGAAATCCTGCTGAGGGTGGAGATGTGCTACAGTCTCTAGACTGAAACTCGTTATGGGCAGGGATCATATCTGCTGTTGTATTTTATTCTTCCCAAGCACTTACTACAGTGCTCTGCACATCATAAGAGCTCAATAAATAGCACTGATTGATGGATTGATTGATTGCCCCCTCCCGGCTTCCCCTGGATCTCACAGTCATCTGATCCCTGGAAAGAGTACGGGCTTGGGAGACAGAGGTCATGGGTTCTAATCCCTGCTCCGCCGCTTGTCAGCTGTGTGACTTGGGGCAAGTCACTTCACTTCTCTGTGCCTCAGTTGCCTCATCTGTAAAATCGGGATTAAGACTGTGAGCCCCACGTGGGACAACCTGATTACCTTGTACACGCCCCCCACCCCCACCCCGCAGCGCTTAGAACAGTGCTTGGCATGTAGTAAGTGCTTAACAAATACCATCATTATTATTATTATTCCTGAAAGCTCACCTCCTCCAGGAGGCCTTGTTAGACTAAGCCCCCTTTTTACTCTGCTTGCTCTCCCTTTCCCATTGCCCCAACCCTCTCATTCACTCATTCATTCAATCGTATTTATTGAGCACTTACTGTGTGCAGAGCACTGTACTAAGCACTTGGGAAGTACAAGTTGGCAACATATAGAGACAGTCCCTACCCAAAAGTGGGCTCACTGTTCTCCCTCCCTCCCACTCCCTTTTCTCTATCCCCAACCCCACAGCACTTGTTTATATATGTACATATTTATAGTTAAAACTCTATTTATTTTTAATAATGATGTATATCTATCTATAATTCTATTCATTTATAATGGTGCTACTGATGCCTGTTTGCTTGTTTTGATGTCTGTCTCCCCCTGCCTTCTAGGCTGTGAGTCCATTGTGTGCAGGGATTGTCTCTTTTTGCTGCTGAACTGTACTTCCCAAGCACTCAGTACAGTGCTCTGCACACAGTAAGTGCTCCATAAATATGATTAAATGAATAAACGAATGATCGCCATCCGAGGGGACTCAGACGGTCACAGGGACACCCTGGGCAGCAGCTCTAGGACAGGTTGGGTGGAGATGGGAGGAGATGAAGCTCAAGCAAAGGGAACTTTCTGGACTACTCTGACTCCCAGGTTTCAGAGAACGGGAAGATGAGGAGATCGAGGGTGGGCTGAATTTTTGTTACTCTCCAACCATCACCCTGAGAACGGTGCGGTGGGAGAGGGCTGGAACCCCGGGATAGTTGCACCAGTAGGTGCTATGAAAGGATGGGTTCGGCGTGTTGTGTGTTTGTGTGTCTGTGTGTGTGTCTGTGTGTGTTTGTGTATCTCTGTGTGTGTGTGTGTGTGTGTGTGTGTGTGTGTGTGTGTGTGTGTGTGTGTGCTTGTGTTTGGGGGGGGTGGCAAACTTAATGGCTCAACCGGGCACTGACCTGGAACTTTACAGGGTGAAGCCGACTGTGAGCCCACTGTTGGGTAGGGACCGTCTCCATATGTTGCCAACTTGTACTTCCCAAGCGCTTAGCCCAGTGCTCTGCACACGGTAAGCGCTCAATAAATACGATTGATGATGATGATGATGATGATGATGAAGCAGGGAAGGGTGGCATTTTCTTTCCCCTTAAGACGCATCCAGTCGATTGGACGTATCATTTTACTGCGCAGAGTAAGCGCTCAATCAATACTCAATAAACTGCTCTCCTCCTCCCTTCAAAGCCCTACCTGATCACCTTGTAAACCCCCCCAGCGCTTAGAACAGTGCTTTGCACATAGTAAGCGCTTTATAAATGCCATCATTATTATTATTATTACTGAGAGCTCACCTCCTCCAGGAGACCTTCCCAGACTGAGCCCCCTCCTTCCTCTCCCCCTCCTCCCCCTCCCCCTGCCTTACCTCCTTCCCCTCCCCACAGCACCTATATATATGTATATACGTTTGTACACATTTATTACTCTTTTTATTTTACTTGTATATATTTATTCTATTTGTTTTATTTTGTTCATATGTTTTGTTTTGTTCTCTGTCTCCCCCTTCTTGACTGCGAACCCGCTGGTGGGTAGGGACCGTCTCTAGATGTTGCTGACTTGTACTTCCCAAGCGCTTAGTCCAGTGCTGTGCACACAGTAAGCGCTCAATAAATATGATTGAATGAATGATGGGAGGGGAGGGAAGCTCAGCTTGGGAATGTATGGCGAGAGGATGGCCTGGAGGGAGGCCTGGTCAGAGGACAGCCCAGTTCTGCAGTCAGTCAATCGATCGTATTTATTCAGAGCTTACTGTGTGCAGAGCACTGTACTAAGCGCTTAGGAGAGCACAGTATAAGAGAGCTGGAAGGAACATTCCCCACCCACAAGCAGCTCTTCACTTAGTGGCTAGAGCATAGGCCTGGAAGCCAGAAGGTCATGGGTTCTAATCCCGGCTCTGCTATCTGTCTGCTGTGTGACCTTGGACAAGTCACTTCACTTCTCTCGGCCTCAGTTACCTCATCTGGAAAATGGGGATTAAGAGTGTGAAACATATGTGAGACAGGGATTGTGTCCGACCTAACTTGTATCTATCCCAGAGCTTAGAACAGTGCTCGGCGCATAGTAACTGCTTAATAAATACCATAATTATTACTGTTATCATCATCATCATCATCAATTGTATTTATTGAGTGCTTACTGTGTGCAGAGCACTGTACTAAGCACTTGGGAAGTACAAGTTGGCAACATATAGAGACAGTCATCATCATCATCATCAATTGTATTTATTGAGCGCTTACTATGTGCAGAGCATTGTACTAAGCGCTTGGGAAGTACAAATTGGCAACATATAGAGACAGTCCCTACCCAACAGTGGGCTCACAGTCTAAAAGGGGGAGATGGAGAACAAAACCAAACATACTAACGAAATAAAATAAATAGAATAGATATGTACAAGTAAACTAAATAAATAAATAGAGTAACAAATACGTACAAAGTAACAAATATGTGCAAAATTATTTGTACAAATTTGTACAAAATAAAAAATTATTATTATCATTATTAAGGATCTTAGAGTCTAGAGGACTGTAGTCCCCGGCAGCTACTCCCACGACTGCAGGTTCCCAGTGGGAGGTTGGAATGATCCGATTTCCGCACATCTGTCCTGAGCCCCGACAGATGGGAGCCCGGCCCAGCAAAGGGAGGGTGGGAGATAGGATCAAGGGGAGGAACCACTGGATTAAAGTTATTTCAGGGGGGACAGGGCCCTGGCCTGTGGGAATTAGGTGGGCTGGGTGGGAGAGGCTGCTGGCTGCCAACGGGAATTCAGATCGGAATTCCTCCCCCTTTCAGGCTGGAATTCCAGGCCTGTGTATATCTTCCTTTGTTTCCCAAGGGAGCAGAGCTAGATGGCTTCTTCACAGAGCTTTCTCCTCCCACCCATGCCCACACCTCTGGACCGGCCCTGAGCCACCTTCTGCTTCAACACACCTCTCCACCTCTTCCCCGCCCCTACCTTTTCCCCCCTCAGAAAATGAGGAATGGATGTTGAAGCGCTAGGAATAGCAGAAAGTTCAGAGGGCTTTGGCTGATCCTTGAACAAGCTTGAAGCGTGCTGGGTCACTGGAGGGAGAATCGGGGTGGAGGAGGGAGAGTTAGGAGTATCGGATGATCAATCAATCAATCAATCAATCAATTGTATTTATTGAGCGCTTACTGTGTGCAGAGCACGGTATTAAGCGCTTGGGAAGCAGCGCTTAGAGAAGCAGCGTAGCTCAGTAGGAAAGAGCCCGGCCTTTGGAGCCAGAGGTCATGGGTTCAAATCCCGGCTCTGCCAATTGTCAGCTGTGTGACTTTGGGCAAGTCACTTCACTTCTCTGTGCCTCAGTTACCTCATCTGTAAAATGGGGACTGAGACTGTGAACCCCATGAGGGACAACCTGATAATCTTGTAGCCTCCCCAGTGCTTAGAACGGTGCTTTGCACATAGTAAGCGCTTACTAAATGCCATTATTGGGAAGTCCAAGTTGGCAACACATAGAGACAGTCCCTACCCAACAGTGGGCTCACAGTCTAAAAGGGGGAGACAGAGAACAAAACCAAACATACTAACAAAATAAAATAAATAGAATAGATACGTACAAGTAAAATAAATAAACAGAGTAATAAATATGTACAAACATAAATACAGGTGATGATCACTGGAAGGAGAGTCAGGGATGGAGAGGAGAGGGTTAGGGGTGTTGGGCGGACCATGCTGGTCACTGGCGGGAGAGTCAGGGCTGGAGAAGGGGGAGTTGGGGGTGCTGGATGGTCTGTGCTGGATCACTGGAGGGAGAAGCAGGGATAGAGAGGGGAGAATCAGGGGTGTTGCTTCTTCCATCCCTAACCATGAGGGCAACCTGCACATGATTCCTCCAAGAGTCCCGTAACCCTTCTCAGAAACAGGGTCCGGGACTGGATTGACCACGGGGCTGATCCGGGGTCTTGTCACTCAGGGGCAGGAGGTCGGCAGCCGTGTGGGGAAGTAGACCAGAAGTCAGATTCCCTAGAAGTCGGCCTCCTGGATCTCAGGCACGGGAATCCTCTGCCTTGGCTCGTTCTTTCTGGGCCACAGCAAACTGTGCTTATCAATCAGTCAAATCTATTGAGCATTTACTGGGAGCAGATTACTGTGCTAATCACTAGGGAGACTACAATATAACAGAGTTTGTAGACATGTCCTCTGCCCACAATGACCTTACATGTAGAGGGGTTTCTGGAATCTCTCACCGTTGTCCTTGAAACACTCGATTAGTTCTCTCCCTCCTACCTCTCCTCTCTCTTCTCCCTCTATACCCCATCTTGCAAGCAGCGTGGCTCAATGGAAAGAGCACGGGTTTGGGAGTCAGAGGTCATGGGTTCAAATCCCAACTCTGCCACTTGTCAGCTGGGTGACTTTGGGCAAGTCACTTAACTTCTCTGTGCCTCAGTTACCTCATCTGGAAAATGGGGATTAAGACTGTGAGTCCCCCCATGGGACAACCTGATCACCTTGTAACCTCCCCAGTGCTTAGAACAGTGCTTTGCACATAGTAAGCGCTTAACAAATGCCACAATTATGGAGAAGCAGCTTGGCTCAGTGGAAAGAGCATGGGCTTTGGAGTCAGAGGTCATGGGTTCAAATCCCAGCTCCGCCACTTGTTAGCTGTGTGACTTTGGGCAAGTCACTTCACTTCTCTGTGCCTCAGTTACCTCATCTGTAAAATGGGGATTAAGTCTGTGAGCCCCACACGGGACAACCTGATCACCTTGTAACCTCCCCAGCGCTTAGAACAGTGCCTTGCACATAGTAAGCACTTAATAAATGCCATTATTATTATTATTATTATTATTATTACATTCTTCATCCCACTCAAGATAGCCTGCTTGTTCACTGTGCCTTATTCTTGCCTCTTCCTCAGCCAACCTATTGCTCACACCCTCCCTCCTGCCTAGAATTCCTGCTCCCTTCACCCCTGGCAGGCCGCAGTTCTCCCTATTTTGAAAACCTGTCTGAAATCATATCTCTTCCAGGTGGCCTTCCCTGATTATAGTCAGTCATTCAATTGTATTTATTGAGCACTGTAGTAGGTAGCGTTAGGTACAGTGTCTCGCACATAGTAAGCGCTTAACAAATACCATTGTCATCATCATTCATTCATTCATTCAATCGTATTTATTGAGCGCTTACTGTGTGCAGAGCACTGTACTAAGCGCTTGGGAAGTACAAGTTGGCAACATATAGAGACGGTCCCTACCCAACAGTGGGCTCACAGTCAAGAAGGGGAAGACAGAGAAGAAAACAAAACATATTAACAAAATAAAATAAGTAGAATAAATATGTACATCACTTGGGAGAGTACAATGTAACTGACACATTCATCATCATCAATCGTATTTATTGAGCGCTTACTGTGTGCAGAGCACTGTACTAAGCGCTTGGGAAGTACAAGTTGGCAACATATAGAGACAGTCCCTACCCAACAGTGGGCTCACAGTCTAAAAGGGGGAGGCAGAGAACAAAACCAAACATACTAACAAAATAAAATAAATAGAACAGATATGTACAAGTAAAATAAATAAATAAATAGAGTAATAATAAATAAATAGAGTAATAATAAATAGAGTAATAAATAGAGTAATAAATAAATAAATAGAGTAATAATAAATAGAGTAATAAATAAATAGAGTACCACAACGAGCTTACAGTCTCATCTCTTCTCCCTGTGTTCCCCCAAACTATGGCATAGTGGATAGAGTTTGGACCTGGGAGTTAGGAGGTCATGGGTTTTAATCCACTAATCTGCTGTGATCTTGGGCAAGTCACTTCACTTCTCCGGCTCTCCGGTCACCCCATCTGTAAAATGGGGATTGAGACCGCAAGCCCCATTTGGGACAGGGACTGTGTCCAACCCAACTTGCTTGTATTCACACCAGCTCTTAGTACAGTGCCTGGCACACAGTAAACGCTAAACAGGTACCGCAGTTCTTATTGTACTCTCCCAAGTGCCTACCAAATTGCTCTGCCCACATTAAGAGCCAATAAATGGCATTGATTGAGTGATTGAGGAGTTTCCCACAGTGACATTTCTCAGGGACTGGGAGATGCCCCGAGCAGTGGAGCTAATGCTCCAGCGAAGAAGCCTTTCCCCAACAGGGACTCCGGACTCTGGAGCTGACCTGGCATCTTCGATGTAAATGTGTAACAGGCTCGGAAGACTTCACGGTTTACAACGCTCCTGGCCACCACCACCCCTCCCCGGCTCCCTGGCTCTTCACGCCCCCATGGACCCGATGGCCAGTCACGTGGGTTTGGGATTATCCAGAGGTCCAAAGTTTCCAAGGAACCCGGTGTGAGACTCGGCGAATGCCCCAGCCCGAGAAGGAGAGATGGAACCTCACCACCATCTGAGACTTGGTCTTCTGCTCTGCCTTCTGCTTTCTGGTGAGTAGGAGCTTGGCGGCGCGGGCGGGGGGACGACGACCCAAACCGAGATAACAGTCCACTTCTCCAGGCCTTCGTTTCCCCATCTATACAATGGGATCGGTGGTGGTCTCCCGTGCTAACAGGCCTGTTAGCAGAAGCATCCATCCACCGCAGTGCCCCAGGCCCCGGGGAAGATGATCACTGGTTGCTAGAGACTCTGAACTCGGGAGTGATGCCAACGGAAAACCAGGCTCTTTTCCCCGTGGGCTAGGAGACCGGATGAGGGTCCCTGCCTAGATCTGGTTTGTTTTGGTTGTCTGCTTTTTGCCTCTGGGAAGAGCATACAGGCTCCTAAATTGAGACATTGGTGGTTACAAGAAAGGGTGGCCCTGGCTGACCGATAAAGTGGGGGTTAGGGGTTTGTTTGAAGTCAATCAATCAATCGTATTTATTGAGCGCTTACTATGTGCAGAGCACTGTACTAAGCGCTTGGGAAGTACAAATTGGCATCACATAGAGACAGTCCCTACCCAACAGTGGGCTCACAGTCTAAAAGGGGGAGACAGAGAACAGAACCAAACATACCAACAAAATAAAATAAGTAGGATAGAAATGTACAAGTAAAATAAATAAATAAATAAATAAATAAATAAATAAATAGAGTAATAAATATGTACAACCATATATACATATCTACAGGTGCTGTGGGGAAGGGAAGGAGGTAAGACGGGGGGATGGAGAGGGGGACGAGGGGGAGAGGAAAGAAGGGGCTCAGTCTGGGAAGGCCTCCTGGAGGAGGTGAGCTCTCAGCAGGGCCTTGAAGGGAAGAAGAGAGCTAGCTTGGCGGATGGGCAGAGGGAGGCCATTCCAGGCCCGGGGGATGACGTGGGCCGGGGGTCGATGGCGGGACAGGCGAGAGCGAGGTACAGTGAGGAGATTAGCGGTGGAGGAGCGGAGGGTGCGGGCTGGGCTGGAGAAGGAGAGAAGGGAGGTGAGGTAGGAGGGGGCGAGGGGATGGACAGCCTTGAAGCCCAGGGTGAGGAGTTTCTGCCTGATGCGCAGATTGATCGGTAGCCATTGGAGGTTTTTGAGGAGGGGAGTAATATGTCCAGAGCGTTTCTGGACAAAGATAATCCGGGCAGCAGCATGAAGTATGGATTGAAGTGGGGAGAGACACGAGTATGGGAGATCAGAGAGAAGGCTAGTGCAGTAGTCCAGACGGGATAGGATGAGTCACTGGCGGGATGGGTAGGGAGGAGGATGTCTGCTGTCCTACTGAAGCCCTGATTGCCTTGGCCAATCCCTTCCTGGTTAGGAGCCCGCTGTGGGGCCAGACCTTCTCTTCCTCCTCCTCCTCGTGGTTCTCCTCCCCTTTCTCATTTTTCTCCTCCTCCTCCTCTTTGTCCTCCTCCTCCTCCCCCTCCTAGCCCTTCTCCTCACCCTCCTCCTCCTATCTTTGCACCACATCTTCCAGCAACTCAGGGAGCCCTCCAATCCCAACTTTGGCTCTCATGATCTGGCTTCTGCTAGCCCTGCAGATAACTCCCAGAGCCTACCCTTCCCCTTAGCCTGTTCCAGGTGGCCAAAATGAAACTAATAATAATAATAAGGATGACATTTATTAAGTGCTTACTATGTGCAAAGCACTGTTCTAAGCACTGGGGCGATACAAGGTGATCAGGTTGTCCCACATGGACATCTACGTGGAAACTGTGCATCCTATGACTGGTCGGTCCCGACCTGGTGACAGACCCCATGTCTGAAACCACAGAGCTGACTGAAAACCTGTTTGGAGACTGTTTGAGGGGTTTTTATTGTTGTTGTAGTTGCAGTTGTTTTTAAATGGTATTTGTGAAGTGCTTACTATGTGCCTAGCACTGTGTCAGCTGTGTGACTTTGGGCAAGTCACTTCACTTCTCTGGGCCTCAGTTACCTCATCTGTAAAATGGGGATTAAAGCTGTGAGTCCCCCCCACATGGGACAACCTGATCACCTTGTAATCTCCCCAGTGCTTAGAACAGTGCTTTGCACATAGTAAGCGCTTAACAAATACCATTATTATTATTATTATTATTAAGCACTGGGGTAGATAAAGACGATAAATGCAGCATGGCATAATAGATAGAGCATGGTCCTGTGAGTCAGAATGTCATGGGTTCTAATTCTGGCTCCACCTCTTTTCTGCTGTGTGACCCTGGGCAAGTCACTTCACTTTTCTGCGCCTCAGCTACCTCATCTGTAAAATGGGGATTGAGACTGTGAGCCCTATGTGGGGCAGGGACTGTGTCCAATTCGATTTGCTTATATCTTCCCCGGAGCCTAGTACAGTGCCTGGAACATAATAATTTCTTAACAAATACCATAATTATTATCATCGTTATCATTATTAAGATAATCAGGTTGGGCTCAGTTTCTGTCATACCTGGGGCTCACAGTCTAGGTTTCACCTGGTTCCTAACTCCGAGGGACCCACCCCGTTGAGCTCCAGGTTCTGGAAATTCCTGTTTATTATTTCCGGGATGGCTCCCTCTCCCATCAGGAAATCCTCCTTCCTGCTCCAGGACAATATAGACAAGTCTCCCTCTCCCCCCTGCTCCATCCCAGGTGCCGATCAAAATCATTCCAATTTCTCCTGAGAGAGAGAGTACATGCCTACTCTGATGGTTGGTTGTTCAGAAAGGAATTTTGGCTTAATGCATTGGCCTCAAGGACAAGCCCCCTAATTGGCCAATCAATCAATCAATCAATCGTATTTATTGAGTGCTTACTGTGTGCAAAGCACTGTACTAAGCGCTTGGGAAGTACAAGTTGGCAACATATAGAGACAGTCCCTACCCAACAGTGGGCTCACAGTCTAAAAGGGGGAGATGGAGAACAAAACCAAACATACTAACAAAATAAAATAAATAGAATAGATATGTACAAGTAAAATAAATAGAGTAATAAATATGTGCAAACATACATACATATATACAGGTGCTGTGGGGAAGGGAAGGAGGTAAGATGGGAGGGATGGAGAGTTGGCCAGGCTGTGTTTGATCCAGGCCATCTGCCTCTTCCCCAGTCCTGTCATGGGATCCAGCAGATTGAGTCCGTGACTGATTTGAGAGATCCGAGTTCCAGTCCTCACTCTGCCCGGATGAGCTGTTGGACCTGGGGCAAGTTACTTAACCTCTCTGAACCTGTTTACCTACCTGTATGACCAGAATCATTAATCCTGCCTCCCACCAGAGCAGCAGGAAAAAAGAAGGAAATCCACTTACCCGTGGAAGTTTGTTGGACACGCTAAAAGTGCACACTAAAAATTCTGGGGGTTTATATCTGCCCTGCCATATCTCCGCTGAAGGCTGCAGCGAACCCCTTTAGGCCTGGCTGAGAGGAGGTGGATCTGAGCCGTGTCACTCCCCCCACTCCTTCACCTTGAGTCCACTTTCCTCCCTAACTATTTCCCATCTCTCATCTGCCTGCCTAATTGCCCAGTAGCTCCACTCCCTGCTTCCATATGCTGATTCCCAGTAACCTTGGGAGAGACATGGCCAGACACCAGGAGAAGCGCTTCAGTGGGGTTGACTTGTGGTCAGAGTAAGTGGAAACCAGGAGTCCTTTTAGAGTGAGATGGCAGGGTAGACTTTTTTTTCTGAAAGCACAATAATAATAATAAGAATAATAAGAATTGTGGTACTTGTTAAGCTCTTACTATGTGCCAAGCACTATTCTAAGCACTGGGGTAGATAGAAGATAATCAGGTTGGACACAGTCCCTGTTCCTTATAAGGCTCACAGTCTAGACAGAAGGGAGCAGGATTTAATCCCCATTTTTCAGATGAGGTTTCTGAGGCCCAGAGAAGTTAAGCGACTTGCCCAGGGTCCACACAGCAGAACAGCAATGGAGTCAGGATTAGAACCCAGGTCTTTTGACTTCCAAACCGGGCTCTTTCCATTAGGCCATGCTGCTCCTCAGACCAAGCTCCTTTCAGGCTGATGGAAGGGGTATAGACTGTGAGCCCGTTGTTGGGTAGGGACTGGCTCTATATGTTGCCGACTTGTACTTCCCAAGCGCTTTGTACAGTGCTCTGCACACAGTAAGCCCTCAATAAATATGATTGAATGAATGAATGAACCAGGGAAGGGGGACTGAGGAAAGGAGGAAGGCACCATCCCAGAAACCTCTGATCAGAGGCAAGACTGACTGGCTTCCTCCCCACCTCTTCTCTCCGTCAAATTCATTCATTCATTCATTGTCGTATTTATTGAGCGCTTACTGTGTGCAGAGCACTGAACTAAACGCTTGGGAGGTACAAGTTGGCAACATATACCAAGCGCTTAGTACAGTGCTCTGCACACAGTAAGCGCTCAATAAATACGATTGAACGAATACAGAGACGGTCCCTACCCAACAACGGGCTCACAGTCTAGAAGGGGGAGACAGACAACAAAACAAAACATGCAGACAGGTGTCAAGTCGTCAGAACAAATAGAATTAAAGCTAAATGCACATCATTAACAAAATAAAGAGAATAGTAAATATGTACAAATAAAATAGAGTGATAAATCTGTACAAACGTATATACAGGTGCTGTGGGGAGGGGAAGGAGGTAGGGTAGGGGGGATGGGGAGGAGGAGAGGAAAAAGGGGGCTCAGTCTGGGAAGGCCTCTTGGAGAATCCGCTCCCGGTTCTGGGATGCAGGATTTCAGCCACTTTCTGGGATGCGGGATTTCAGCCACTCTCTTCCCTCTCTCACTGGCCCTGCCAGGTGTCTCCGACGGGTTCTTCAAGCAGTGGACACCCAACACCAACTTTGAAACCGGATCCAACTGGGACCGCAACCAGACCCCGTGCGCGGGAGCCACGGCCCGGTTCGAGGCCCAGGAGGTAACAGGCAGAGGGGACAAGGGCGGGGAACTCTCCGCGGGGCCTGCGGCTCCCCTGCCTCCTCCCCGAGGATGGTGACCCACTGGGCGTCTCTCCCCTCAGGAGGTGTCGGTCTACGTGCGGCAGACCCACTGGCTGGCAGATGTGGTAAGCTTCCCCTGTATATATGGTTGTACATATTTATTACTCTATTTATTTATTTATTTATTTTACTTGTACATTTCTATCCTATTTATTTTATTTTGTTGGTAGGTTTGGTTCCGTTCTCTGTCTCCCCCTTTTAGACTGTGAGCCCACTGTTGGGTAGGGACTGTCTCTATGTGTTGCCAATTTGTACTTCCCAAGCGCTTAGTACAGTGCTCTGCACATAGTAAGCGCTCAATAAATACGATTGATTGATTGATTGATTGATTGATTCCCCTGCGGGGGTCCTGCTGAGGGCAGGGGGAAGGCCTGACCGCGTCGGGGCTTGGCATCCCCACGGGGACGTAGCTGGTGGTGTGGGGCCGGACTTCCCCACAGTGGGTGGATTTAGAGGGCTGGGCAGGCGAACAGAAGCAGAACGACCCAGCTCAGCCCCTGCCAGGCTTTTTTTAAAAAATAATGGCATTTATTAAGCGCTTACTATGTGCAAAGCACTGTTCTAAGCGCGGAGAGGAGAGAAACCCTAGTTACATACGTTATGGGAAGCAGCATGGCTCAGTGGAAAGAGCACGGGCTTTGGAGTCAGAGGTCATTGGTTCAAATCCCGGCTCCGCCAATTGCCAGCTGTGTGACTTTGGGCAAGTCACTTCTCTGAGCCTCGGTTACCTCATCTGTACAATGGGGATTAAGACTGTGAGCCCCTTGTGGGACAACCTGATCACCTTGTAACCTCCCCAGCGCTTAGGACAGTGCTTTGCACATAGTAAGCACTTAATAAACGCTATTATTATTATTATTATTATAAGTGGCCCTGAAGTTGGAGCGGGTACCATGGTACAGCACAGTATAGGGAAGCAGTGTGGTTCAGTGGCAAGAGCCCGGGCTTTGGAGTCAGAGGTCAGGCGTTCAAATCCCGAGTCCACCGCTTGTCAGCTGTGTGACCTTGGGCAAGTCACTTCACTTCTCTGGGCCTCAGTTCCATCTGTAAAATGGGGATGAAGACCGTGAGCCCCGTGGGGGGCAACCTGATCACCTTGTAACCCCCCCCCCCAGCGCTTAGAACAGTGCTTTGCACATAGTAAGCGCTTACTAAATGCCATTATTATTATTATTATGATGGTGAGTTCTCCTATGGGCCTGCATGGGGCGGGAAAGGCCAATAACTGATCAGGGACGAAGTAAGCAGTACCCATAAGACAGCAAGTTCTGGTTATGATGATCAGTAGAGATGCAGCATGGCTCAGTGAAAAGAGCCCGGGCTTTGGAATCAGAGGTCATGGGTTCAAATCCCGGCTCTGCCAATTGTCAGCTGGGTGACTTTGGGCAAGTAACTTAACTGCTCTGGGCCTGTTACCTCATCTGTAAAATGGGGATGAAGACTGTGAGCCCCACGTGGGACAACCTGATCACCCTGGATCCTCCGCAGCACTTAGAACAGTGCTTTGCACGTAGTAAGCGCTTAATAAATGTCATTATTATTATTATTACCAGTATGGGTTGCGGGGGATGGGATGTTTTTCTGTCTGGCGCTTGATTTTCGGTGCCGAGCTCTGCTGCCGCACCAGGCTTCACACTGACCAGGGGAAGAGTGGGCCCACAGGCACAGGTGCAGGAACCCAAGCGATGGGACTCGGTTCCCCCGCTGACCGGCCCAGAGGGGCTGCGGGGTGTCAGGTGGCCAGTGACCCGCAGGACTGTCTGCACCAGCAGCGAGTCTGGCATGGTTGTTAATATGTTTGGTTTTGTTCTCTGTCTCCCCCTTCTAGACTGTGAGCCCACTGTTGGGTAGGGACTGTCTCTATATGTTGCCAGCTTGTACTTCCCAAGCGCTTAGTACAGTGCTCTGCACACAGTAAGCACTCAATAAATGCGATTGATTGATTGATTCAGGCAGGGACCTCTCCAAAGCGGGGGTCTGTGGGAGGAGGGACAGACTCTGCGGGGTTACCCAGGAGTCATTAATCGCCTGTCAGTCCTGTGGAAGTGCCAGCCCCTTCTCCCTGAGCGGCCACAATCAATCAATAGCTTTTATCGAGCACTTAATCTGCACAGAGCTCTGTACTGAGCACTTGAGAGAGGACAAGGCAAATTGAGTCAGTAGATGCTATCCCTGCCCTCGAGGAGCCTACAACCCAGCGGAGGAGACAGCCACTGAAATGAACTTCAGGTAGTGATTGGTTGAAGGTAGCGGTCAAGGAAGGAAGAAGAAGGAGTGCAAGTGATTTTATAAGGTGTGAGGGGATGAGATTTTGAAAGCAGAGAGGAGATCTCATGACAGATGGCTGGGAAGGATGAGAATGGCTGGCCAGTGGAAGTCTGTGAGGGCCAAACTGCTACTACTCTAACCCCCAAGCCCTTAACATATCCCGCCTTTACTACTACATCAGCCTCCTCACTGACTTCCCTGTCTCCTGTCTCTCCCCTCTCCAGTCCATACTTCACTCTGCTGCCCGGTTCATTTTTCTACAAAAATGTTCAGTCCATGTCGTCCCACTCTGCAGGAACCTCCACTGATTGCCCAGCCACTTTGACATCAAACAGAAACTTGAAATGGCTTTAAAGCATTTCTCTCCTGTTTTACCTCACTGATTTCCTATTACAGTCCACCCCTCTCACATCATTCTTCTAAGTAGAGAAGCAGCGTGGCTCAGTGGAAAAGAGCCCGGGCTTTGGAGTTAGAGGTCATGGGTTCAAATCCCAGCTCTGCCAATTGCCAGCTGTGTGACTTTGGGCAAGTCGCTTAAGTTCTCTGTGCCTCAGTTACCTCATCTGTCAAATGGGGATTGAGACTGTGAGCCCCCCGTGGGACAACCTGATCACCTTGTAACCTTCCCAGCGCTTAGAACAGTGCTTTGCACATAGTAAGCGCTTAATAAATGCCATCATTATTATTATTATTATTATTATTATTATTATTAATTTCAACCTGCTCACTGTACCTCTGTCTCATCTATCTCTCCATCAGCCTCTTGCCCACATCCTCCCTCTGGCCTGGTACTTTCTTCCCCTTCAATCAATCAATCAATCAATTGTATTTATTGAGCGCTTACTGTGTGCAGAGCACTGTACTAAGGGCTTCATACACAACAGACCATCACTCTCTCCATCTTCAAAGCTGTTCTAAAATCCCATCTCCTCCAAGAGGCCTTCTCCGACTAAGCCCTCATTTCCCCTACTCCCTCTCCCTTCTGCGTCACCTTTGCACTTGGATTTGGTCCCTTTAAGCATTTGTAATTCATCCCACCCTCAGCCCCACAGCACTTACCTACATAGCCATCAAAGGGCTTAGAGGGTACAGATCCAAATGCATTGGCGGTGCAGAAAGGAGGAGTAGAGGAAATGGCAGGGTGAGTGGGGGAAGGCCTCCAGGAGGAGATGTGATTTTAGCAGGACTTTTCTGCCTCAGTACACGAGAGATGATGATGAGGTATCATCTGTAAAATGGGGATAGAGATTGTGAGCCCTACATGGGACCAGGACTGTGCCCAACTCAATTTGCTTGTATCCACCTAAGTGCTTAGCACAGTTCCTGGCACATAGTAAGCGCTTAACAGATACCACAGTTATTGTTATTGTCTGTCAAAGGTTCAGCCCAGAAGGAGGGCATGAACGAAGGGTTGGTGGTGAAGCAGATGAGATTGAGGCTCATCTGATGTTAGAGGAGTGAAGTATGCATGATGAATTGTAGGAAATCAGTGCATTAAGGTTGGAACAGGAGGGATGACTGAGTGCCTTAAAATCAATGACAAGGAGTTTCTTTTTGATGCAGAGATGGTTGGACAGCCCTAGGAGGTTTTTTGAGGAGTGGGGAGTAAGGAGAAAAATAATCTAGGCAAAAGAGTGAAATATGGACTGCAGTGGGGAGAGACAGGAGGCAGGAAGGTCAGCGAGGAGGTTGATGCCATAGTTACAGTGAGGTATGATAAGTTCTTGGATCAGTGTGGTAGCAGTTTGCAGAGAAAGGAAAAGGAGGGTTTTAGAGACGTTTTGAAAGGAGAACTGACAGGATTTGGTGACAGACTGAATATGAGGTTCAGCTGAGAGAGATGAATCGACAACAACACCGAGGTAATGAGTTTGGGAGATTGGAAGGATGACGGTGTTGTCTTCGGTGATGGGAAAGTCTGGGGGAGGACAGGTTTGGGGTGGAAAGATGAGGAGCTCTGTTTCGGAGCCGACGTCTGGCTCCTGGGACAGACACCGTGTCGTCTGAGGCTGCGTTTCACTGTCTGCCTGTTGGGCAAACATTCACTGTCCTTACGTGCCTCCTCCAAACCTGGAACCCAGGTGGCTTTGGGGCAGCCCAGTCCAGCCCAGCCCAGCCCATCGAAGGCATAACTAGACATTATCTAAAGCAGCGTGGCTCAGTGGATAAGAGCAAAGGCTTGGGAGTTGGAAGTCATGGGTTCGAATCCCGCCTCCTCCACTTAGCTGTGTGGCCTTAGGCAAGGCACTTCTCTGTGCCTCAGTTACCTCATCTGTAAAATGGGGATTAAGACTGTGAGCCCCACGTGGGACAACCTGATCACCTGTATCCCCCCAGCATTTAGAACAGTGCTTTGCACATAGTAAGCGCTTAACAAATGCCGTTATTATTATTTACTGAGGACTTACTGTACGCAGCGCCCTGTACTAAGTCTTGGGAGAGGACAGTATAAAAGCGTTCACAGATTCCCTCCCTGCCCACAAAGAGCTTACAAGTCTAGAGTCCATTAGAAACTAGAAACTAATAGGCAGTTTGTGGGAAGAAGTTGGGTTGGGTCTTTAAGGTCTTTACTTGATTTGCTTGTATCCACCCCAGCGCTTAGTACAGTGCCTGGAACATAGTAAGCGTTAAATACCATCATCATTGAGGTCACAGAATCTTCAGGTTAGAAGGTTTTTTTTGTGGGGGGGGTTGGCTTGTGGTGGGTTTTTTTTAAATGGTATTTGTTAAGGGTTTACTATGTGCCAGACACTATTCTAAGCACTGGAGGTAGATACGGCAGCGTGGCTCAGTGGAAAGAGCCCGGGCTTTGGAGTCAGGGGTCACGGGTTCAAATCGCGGCTCCGCCACTTGTCAGCTGGGTGACTTTGGGCAAGTGACTTCACTTCTCTGAGCCTCAGTTCCCTCATCTGTAAAATGGGGATTAAGACTCTGAGCCCCACGTGGGACAACCTGATCACCTTGTACCCCCCAGCGCTTAGAACAGTGCTTTGCACATAGTAAGCGCTTAACAAATACCATCATTATCATTATTATTATACAGGCTAATTCAGGTTGGACACAGTCTTAATCCCCATTTTCCAGATGAGGTCCAAAGAAGTGAAGTGACTTACCCAAGGTCACGCAACAGAGAAGTGGCGGAGTCAGGATTAGAATCCAGGACCTTCTGACTCCCAAGCCTGTGCTATATTCCCAAGGCCATGATGCTTCTAATAACCCAGAGGGGCCAACTAGAACATAGAACATCCCCCTGCCTCCCAGGAGCATCACGCCAGAGGAAAGGCCAGCACCCTACTTACCTCTCTCCAAATTTTAGTCTCTGTGGCAGGAGGATGGGATTTCCGTTCAGCAGGACCAAAATTCCCCACAATTTGTTTTTCACCCGGTCATTAGGGCCAGTGGAGGCACAGACTGCAGGCCTTGGTGTCAGTTAGGCCTTTCTGAGCTGGCCTTCCACCCATCGGGGGCTGCAGTCAATCAATCAATCAATCTGTGCGCAGAACATACAGGTATACAGGTCTTTCTGAGCTTGGGAGAGTACAAAATGACAGAGCTGGAAGATAATAATAATAATAATTAATGTTGGTATTTGTGAAGCGCTTACTATGTGCCAAGCACTGTTCTAAGCGCTGGAAGATCTATAGATCCATCTCTGCTTTAGGACTCAAATCCTTCCACCCCCCAAATCTCTGGACCAGGGCGTCCCTGCTTCCTGTGGCAGAGATGGGAATGGAAGAACAGGTGTCCTACTTTCAATCAATCAATCAATCAATCAATCGCATTTATCGAGCGCTTACTGTGTGCTGAGCACTGGACTAAGCGCTTGGGAAGTACAAGTTGGCAACTTCCTGCATCAACTCCCAAGACAGGAGTCTTCTGTCTTGGACCCCTTTGTCCTTGTCTTGGGTTCAATAAATACCTAGTGCTCAATAAATACCTAAGGCCTTGTCCTTTTGGATCCCAAATTTTTTTCTGCCTCCAAGGGATTTGACTTTTTTGCTTTTGACCCTCCACTGTGGGTGAGCGGGTGCCCACCTGCCGTCTCTGGGGAGTCCCAGGGCTGGGGCCGAGGGATGGAAAGCAAGAGAAAATTGAGGGGAGAAGGGGCTCAGAGCTCTGGGTTTGGGAGAAAGGGGAGCCCACCATCCCCTCGGAAACAGTGCCAGCGCTTAGAACAGTGCCTGGCGCATAGTAAGCACTTAACAGATATCATTTAAAAAAAGAAGAAGAAACCCATTCTGCCCCTTCCCCACAAAGTGCCTACCCTCTCCAAGCTGTGTCCCCACGGCTTTTCCAGGAGATTTCCAACGCGGATCGAGCCAGAGTAATTATCTTCCGCCCGGCGGCCTGTTCTGGAAGCTAATTGATTTTCCCTCTTTAAAGTTGAATTAATTTCTGGATCCTGGAGCGCTGCAGCAGCCTGGGTGCATGGGATGGGAAATTTGTTTTCTGGGCTGGGTAGGAGGTTAGTTGCCTCCGTTGGTATCCGCCCGTGTGCGCCGGGGTCCTCGCGTTGCGCGATGAGGGTGGAGGTGGGGCCCTGCCTCAGGCCAGGTTCTGAAACCTCAGGGCTGGACTCGGTTTCAATCAATCAATCAATCAATCAATCGTATTTATTGAGCGCTTACTGTGTGCAGAGCACTGTACTAAGCGCTTGGAAAGTACAAGTTGGCATCATATAGAGACAGTCCCTACCCAACAGTGGGCTCACAGTCTAAAAGAGTGGGCTCACAGTCTAAAAGGTTTCATACCTAGGATCCTATCACTTCTCCACTCCCGCCTCTCTTGGGAGTCAGAAGGTCGTGGGTTCAAATCCTGGTTCCTCCACTTGTCTACTGCGTGACCTTGGGCAAGTCACTTTGCTTCTCGTGCCACAGTTAACTCGTCGGCAAAATGGGGATTAAGACTGCGAGCCCCTGCGGGGCAGGGACTGTGTCCAACCCGATTTGCTTGTATCCACTCCATCATCAGTCGTCAATCGTATTTATTGTGCGCTTACTATGTGCGGAGCACTCCAGTGCTTAGTACAGTGCCTGGCACATTGTAAGCACTTAACAGATACCATTATTATTATTATTATTATTATTCTAGCCCAACCTAAGTGCTTAGTAATGAAAATAATGATGGCATTTGTTAATCCATCAATCAATCGTATTTACTGAGCGCTTCCTGTGTGCAGAGCACTGTACTAAGCGCTTGGGAAGTACAAGTTGGCAACATATAGAGACGGTCCCTACCCAACAGTGGGCTCACAGTCTAGAAAGCACTATGTGCGAAGCGCTGTTCTAAGCGCTGGGGGGATACAGGTGATCAGTTTATCCCACGTGGGGCTCACAGTCTTAACCCCCATTTTACAGATGAGGCAACTGAGGCCTCATTTATTTATTATCTTGTACATATCTATTCTATTTATTTTATTTTGTTAGTATGTTTGGTTTTGTTCTCTGTCTCCCCCTTCTAGACTGTGAGCCCGCTGTTGGGTAGGGACTGTCTCTATGTGCTGCTGGCTTGTACTTCAAGTGCTTAGTCCAGTGCTCTGCACACAGTAAGCGCTCGATAAATACGATTGATTGATTGATTGAGGCCCAGAGAAGTGCAGTAAGCGCTTAGTACAGTGCTCTGCACATAGTAAGCGCTCAATAAATGCGATTGATGACTTGCCCGAAGTCACACAGCTAAGTGGCGGGGCCGGGATTAGAACCCATGACCTCTGGCTCCCAAGCTCATGCTGTTTCCACTGAGCCACGCTGCTTCTCTGTACACAGTACAGTGCTCTGCACACAGAGAGCTCAATAAATACCACCGAGGAATTGAAGCGTCCATGAAGCGAGACCTGAGGCAGGCCCCAGGGGAGGGGGAGCCTACAGTGGGAGGACCTGAGGTTAGGCTGGGGTTGGAGGGGAGCAATGACTCCTTCTCCCAACTGGCGAGGGGCACATGTGGGAGCTTTGAGAGGACTTTAAAATTCCCAGGGTGGTTGCATCGGTGGGAGAGGCCTTCTGTTTGGGATGGCTAGAGGGGGAGGACCTACCAGGAGGCAGGACAGCGGATGGATCTTTTAGACTGTGAGCCCACTCTTTTAGACTGTGAGCCCACTGTTGGGTAGGGACTGTCTCTATGTGTTGCCTATTTGTACTTCCCAAGCGCTTAGTACAGTGCTCTGCACATAGTAAGCGCTCAATAAATACGATTGATTGATTGATTGACCTGAGTGACCCCCTGGCTCAAGATGTCGCCCCCTCTCCCCCTGCACCCATCCTTAAGGTCACCGATGAGGGGAAGCGGAGGTGTGTTGGGGGCAGTGGGGGCGACAAGGCATTGCCACGGCAACCCCACACTGACAGCGCACCAGGAGCTGTGTCTAGACTGGCAGAAGCGTGAATCCACCCCCTGCCAGGGAGAGTCGAGGGGGTCCTTGGGTACCGCAGTCAGGGGGGAAGGCGGTGGGCGGGCTGGGGAAGGGGCCTTCGCTTCTACCTGCAGTGGGGCCTGTGGGTCAGGGAAGGCTGGAGAGTCGCAAGCGGGTGCGGGGTGGGCTCGGGATGGGCAGGGATGGCAGCAGACACACAGCAGAAGTCAGCCAGGGTCCGGGGAGGGGATGGGAGAGGAGGGGAAAGGGAGGGGGTGGACGGATCCCGGCCAGAGACAGCTATTTAAGCAGACAGATGGGCAGCAGGGAGAGAGAGGCAGACAGACAGAGGAGGGGGAGAAAGGTAGCCCCCTCTTGGTGCCTGTGAAGGAGGCTGGGATTGAGCTCCGTTGCCAGGCTCCTGCAGAGGGAATGGCGCATTTTTAACCCTCTTCTGGCCTTCCCTCTGTCTCCCGTTTCCCCGCTGTGGGACTGCCTCTGTCTGTGGCTTTATCCACAGCTCCCCTCTCTACCCCGCCACCCTACCCTGGCCCTGGCGGGGCGGGGGACGTGGGTAGGAGTGGTGACAGGGGGAGGCTGAGGATGCTAGGGGCCAGTCCATTTTAGGGGATGGGGACCATAGTGTGGGAAGCGGGTGCTGGGGAAATAGGTAAATTATGGTGTTTGTTCATTCATTTTCATTCAGTTGTATTTCTTCAGTGCTCTGCACACAGTAAGCGCTCAATAAATACAATTGATTGATTGATTGAGCGCTTACTGTGTGCACAGCACTGTACTGAGAGCTTGGGAAGAAAAAAATCGACACGTTAAGCGCTTACTATATGCCAGGCACTGTACTAAGTGCAGAGGCGCTGTACTAAGCGCTGAGGGGATGAGGGATGGATGTTTTCAGCCCCTTCTTCCAGTCACAGACTGTTTCCCCTCTCTCTTCCTACCTCCTTTCAGGCTCTGGGGACTGGGCCCAGGGGAGTCCCTAAGGGGGAAAGAGACACAACAAATAGGACCCAATTGTCAATCCATCAATCAGTGGAATTTATAATAATAATGATAATGAGGGTATTTGTTAAGCGCTTACTATGTGCAAAGCACCGTTCTAAGCGCTGGGGAGGTTACAAGGTGATCAGTCTTAGTCCCCGTTTTACAGATGAGGGAACTGAGGCACAGAGAAGTGAAGTGACTTGCCCAAAGTCACACAGCTGACAGTTGGCAGAGCCGGGATTTGAGCACTTACTGTGTGCAGAGCACTGTGCTAAGCACTTGGGAGAGTATAATGCAGCGGAGTTGGTGGATATGACTCCTGCCCACAAGGAGCTTGCATCAGTCAACCGGTGGTATTTATTGAGCGCTCACTATGTCCAGAGGACTGTACTTTACTGGGAATACAGGCAAACCCCTCTAGACCGTAAGCTTGTTATAGGCAGGGAACTTGTCGGCTAATTCTCCTGTATTGTAGCATGGCTCAGTGGAAAGAGCCCGGGCTTTGGAGTCAGAGGTCATGGGTTCAAATCCCGGCTCCACCACTTGTCAGCTGTGTGACTTTGGGCAAGTCGCTTCACTTCTCTGGGCCTCAGTGACCTCCTCTGTAAGATGGGGGTGAAGACTGTGAGCCCCCCGTGGGACAACCTGATCACCTTGTTACCTCCCCAGCGCTTAGAACAGTGCTTTGCACATAGTAAGCGCTTAATAAATGCCATTATTATTATCCAGCGCTTAGAACAGTGCTTTGCACATAGTAAGCGCTTAATAAATGCCATTATTATTATCCAGCGCTTAGAACAGTGCTTTGCACATAGTAAGCGCTTCATAAATGCCATCATTATTATTATTATTATTGTACTCTCCCAAGCCCTCAGTACAGAGCTCTGCACGTAGTAAGTGCTCAATAAATACCACTGACTGATGGATGTCCTTTCCCATCTTGAGAGTCCTGGAAAATTTCCCCTTCTTTTCCCATTCCTCCCCAAAGGCCTCCCTTCCCCGGGGAAACTAGTCCAACTCTTTAGTCTGTGGGGCTCCCCTCCGCTCCCCTCCCACTTCCATACTGAAATGAGAGGGAAATCTTCCCTGGGAAGGTTGCAAAGCCGTCAGAGCGGCCAAGACAAGACTCGCACGTGAACGATGTAGGAAAGGTTGCCTGGTTGGAACAAGAACTCTTCCCTCTCCTCGGCCCGTCACCCAACCTCCTCTTCCCCTTGCTTCCCAACCCCAGCCGCAGGATACCTCCACCCGCTGTGGATTAATTCGGAGACCGTCCCGTCCGGCACGTGGTGGGCCCCTGGATTCACAGCCCACACTCCGCCTTATGGATTTGCTGGGCGACGTGGAGCGAGTCACCTAACACCTCTGGGCCTCACTTTTCCTCCCAAGAATTCCCCTTCCTCCACATTCCCACAGGGTGGAATGCGGTGCTTGGCACATAGTAAGCGCTTAATATGATTACTACCATCTTTTAGACTGTGAGCCCACTGTTGGGTAGGGACCGTCTCTATATGTTGCCAACTTTTGTACTTCCCAAGCGCTTAGTACAGTGCTTTGCACACAGCAAGCGCTCAATAAATACGATTGATTGATTGATTGATCATCATAATTATTAGCCGCAAAGGGGGAGGGGGGAGGCTCTGGGGAAGGGAGAAAGAAAGAGAGATGGGAGAAAGAGCAAGCACGGCTTCCTGCTGGTCTTGCCCCTCTCCACCTCGCCTGCTGTCCCTGTGCACAATAATTATAATAATAATGGTATTTGTTAATATCTTATTATTACTATCATCATCATAATTATTAGCCGCAAAGGAAGGGAGGGGGGGAGGCTCTGGGGGAGGGAGAAAGAGAGATGGGACAAAGAGCAAGCACTGCTCCCTCCTGGTCTTTCCCCTCCCCACCTCACTTGCTGTCCCTGTGCACAATAATAATAATAATAATGGTATTTGTTAAGTGCTTACTATGTGCCAGGCACTGTTCTAAGCCCTGGGGTATTATTATTATTATGGTATTTGTTAAGCGCTGTGTGCCGAGTACCGTTCTAAGTGCTGGGGTAGATACAAGGTAATCAAGTTGTCCCACGAGGGGCTCACTGTTTTAATCCCCATTTTCCAGATGAGGTAACTGAGGCCCAGAGAAGTTAAGTGGCTTGCCCGAGGTCACACAGCAGACAGGTGGCGGAGCAGGGATTAGAACCCATGTCTAAGCAGCGTGGCTCAGTGGGAAGAGCTCGGGCTTGGGAGTCAGAGGTCATCATCATCATCATCAATCGTATTTATTGAGCGCTTACTATGTGCAGAGTACTGTACTAAGCGCTTGGGAAGTACAAATTGGCAACATATAGAGACAGTCCCTACCCAACAGTGGGCTCACAGTCTAAAACGGGGAGACAGAGAACAAAACCAAACATACTAACAAAACAAAATAAATAGAATAGATATCCGCCGCTCATCAGCTGTGTGACTTTGAACAAGGCACTCCACTTCTCTGTGCCTCAGTTCCCTCATCTGGAAAATGGGGATTAAAGACTGTGAGCCCCACGTGGGACAACCTGATTACCTTGTATCTCCCCCCTGCGCTTAGAATAGTACTTGGCACATAGTGCTTAACAAATACCATAATAATAATAATAATACCTTGTACCTCCCCCCCGCGCTTAGAATAGTGCTTGGCACATAGCGCTTAACAAATACCATAATAATAATAATAATACCCCAGCGCTTAGAACAGTGCTTGGCTCATAGAAAGCGCTTAACAAATACCATCATTATTATTATTATTATTGTGCACAGGGACAGCAGGCGAGGTGGGGAGGGGAAAGACCAGGAGGGAGCAGTGCTTGCTCTTTGTCCCATCTCTCTTTCTCCCTCCCCCAGAGCCTCCCCCCTCTCCCTTCCTTTGCGGCTAATAATTCTGATGATGATAGTAATAATAAGATATTAACAAATACCATCATTATTATTATTATTGTGCACAGGGACAGCAGACGAGGTGGAGAGGGGCAAGACCAGCAGGGAGCAGTGCTTGCTCTATCTCCCAACTCGCTTTCTCCCTCCCCCTTCCTTTGTGGCTAATAATAATAATAATAATAATAATAATAATAATAATAATAATAATAATGATGGCATTTGTTAAACACTTACTATGTGCAAAGCACTGTTCTAAGCACTGGGGGGGGGAATACAAGGTGATCAGGTTGTCCCACAGGGGGCTCACAGTCTTCACCCCCATTTTACAGACTAGGTAACTGAGGCACAGTGAAGTGAAGTGACTTGTCCAAAGTCACACAGCTGACAAGTGGTGGAGCCGGGATTAGAACCCACGACCTCTGGCTCCCAATCCCACGCTCTTTCCACTGAGCCACGCTGCTTCTAATTATGATGATGACAGTAATCATAAGATTATTATTGTTAATTACTATTATTATTACTATTATTATTATTACTATTATTGTCATTACTACTATTATTACAATTATCACAATTGCTAATCATAATTAACAAATGCCACAATTATTATTATTATTATTATATCCTTATGTCTTCTAGACTGTGAGCCCGCTGTTGGGTAGGGACCATCTCCATATGTTGCCAACTTGTACTTCCCAAGCGCTTAGTCCAGTGCTCTGCACGCAGTAAGCGCTCAATAAATATGATTGAACGACTCCCAAGCTCGGGCTCTTCCTACTAAAGGTAATCAAGCTGTCCCCCGCGAGGCTCCCAGTCTTCCTCCCCATTTTCCAGATGAGGGAACTGAGGCCCAGAGAAGTGAAGCAAACAGGTGGCAGAGGCAGGATTAGAACCCACGTCCTCTGGCTCCCAAAGCCGTGGCCTTGCCACTGAGCCACTGGGCGTGTTCCTGGGAGGGCTATGGGGGTCCCCGGTTTGCAGAGAGCCCCCCTAATCCCGCTGGGGATGCACTTGGGGATGCAGCATGGCTCAATGGAAAAGAGCCCGGGCTTTGGAGTCAGAGGTCATGGGTTCGAATCCCAGCTCCGCCACATGTCTGCTGTGTGACCTTGGGCAAGTCACGTCATCATCATCATCAATCGTATTTATTGAGTGCTTACTATGTGCAGAGCACTGTACCAAGCGCTTGGGAAGTACAAACTGGCAACATCTAGAGACAGCCCCTACCCAACAGTGGGCTCCCAGTCTAAAAGGGGGAGACAGAGAACAAAACCAAACATCCTAACAAAATAAAATAAATAGAATAGATATGTACAAGTAAAATAAATAGAGTAATAAATATGTACAAACATATATACACTGCTTCACTTCTCTGAGCCTCAGTTACCTCATCTGTAAAATGGGGATTAAGATAAATATGTACAAACATATATACACTGCTTCACTTCTCTGAGCCTCAGTTACCTCATCTGTCAAATGGGGATTAAGACTGTGAGCCCCACATGGGACAACTTAGTCACCTTGTATCCCCCCCCAGTGCTTAGAACAGTGCTCTACACATAGTAAGCGCTTAACAAATGCCATTATTATTATTATTATTATTATTATTATTATTATTACTATTATTATTATGCCCCCCAATCTGGTACCAAGGCTTCGTGCCCACCGCTTCTGCGGCAGGGAGCGGGCTGGCTGCTGCTGCTATCTACAGGCCTCAGAGCTCCACTACATCCTGCTTCTGCCAGGGCCTGGACCGAATAATAACGCTCGTCATGACGGTATTGAATCATTTCGGCATTTGTTGAGCGCTTACGACGTGCAAAGCACGTCGCTTCACTCCCCTGGGCCACGGTTACCTCATATTCATTCATTCGATTGCATCTATTGAGCGCTTGCTGTGTGCAGAGCACTGTACTAAGCACCTGGGAAGTACAAGTTGGCAACAGTCCCTACCCGACAGTGGGCTCGCAGTCTAGAAGGGGGAGACAGAGAACAAGACATATTAACAAAATAAAATAAATAGAATAAACGTACAAATAAAATAGAGTAATAAATACGTCCCAAGCACTTGGTACAGTGCCCTGCAGAGTAAGCACCCAATACATATGATGGACTGATTGGACAGTGTAAAGTGGGGATTGAGACTGGAAGCCCCACATGGGGCAGGGACTGAGGTCAACTTGATTTGCTTGTATCCACCCCAGTGCTTAGTACAGTGCCTGACACAAAGTAAGCGCTTAACAAATAACATCATCATCATCCCCTCCATCCCTCTGCCTGCCTGCAGAACAATTCTTAAACCATCATAACCAGAGGAGGAATCACCCCTGAGCTCCGAGACATCCCCACCGTCTTACCTCCTTCCCTTCCACACAGCACCTGTATATATGTATATATATTTGTACATATTTATTACTCTATTTTACTTGTACATATCTATTCTATGTATTTTATTTTGTTAATATGTTTGGTTTTGCTCTCTGTCTCCCCCTTTTAGACTGTGAGCCCACTGTTGGGTAGGGAATGTCTCTATATGTTGCCAACTTGTACTTCCCAAGCGCTTAGTACAGTGCTCTGCACACAGTAAGCGCTCAATAAATACGATTGATGATGATGATGATGATGTTGCCAACTTGTACTTCCCAAGCGCTTAGTACAGTGCTCTGCACACAGTAAGCGCTCAGTAAATACGATTGATTGATTGATTAAAGCCAGCCCCTCTAGACTGTGAGCTCGTTGTGGGCAGGGAATGTTTCTGTTCATTGTTATATTGTGCTCTCCTAAGCGCTTAGCACAGTGCTTTGCACCCGGTAAGCACTCAATAAATGCAATTGAGTAAATGAATGAATATCAGAAGGGGTTTTATTACCCTCCTGGTGCAGAAGTTCTTCTTAAACTCTAACTTAAATCCCCCCTGTTGCTAATTAAATAATAATAATAAGTAAAGATTGTGTGTTATTTATTTTATTTTGTTAGTATGCTTGGTTTTGTTCTCTGTCTCCCCCTTTTCGACTGTGAGCCTACTGTTGGGTAGGGACCGTCTCTATATGTTGCCAACTTGTACTTCCCAAGCGCTTAGTACAGTGCTCTGCACACAGGAAGCGCTCAATAAATATGATTGATGATGATGATGATGACTGTCTCTATATGTTGCCAACTTGTACTTCCCAAGCGCTTAGTACAGTGCTCTGCACACAGTAAGCGCTCAATAAATACAATTGATTGATTGATTGATTGATGATGATGATGATGACTGTCTCTATAAGTTGCCAACTTGTACTTCCCAAGCGCTTAGTACAGTGCTCTGAACACAGTAAGCGCTCAATAAATACAATTGATTGATTGATCTGTTAGGCGCTGCTATGTGCCAAGCTCTGTACTAAGCGCTGGGAAAGATACAAGATCACTGGGTCCCACATGGGGCTCACAGTCTAAGTAGGAGGGAGAAGGGGTGTTGAATTCCCATTTTGCGGATAAGGGCACTGAGGCACAGAGAAGTGACTTGTCCAAGGTCATGCAGCGGATCCGTGGCAGAGTTGGAATGAGAACTCAAGTCAATCAATCAATCAATCGTATTTATTGAGCGCTTACTATGTGCAGAGCACTGTACTAAGCCCTTGGGAAGTACAAATTGGCAACACATAGAGACAGTCCCTACCCAACAGTGGGCTCCCAGTCTAAAAGGGGGAGACAGAGAACAGAACCAAACATACCAACAAAATAAAATAAATAGGATAGAAATGTACAAGTAAAATAAATAAATAAATAAATAAATAAATAAATCCTCCGACTCTCAGGCCTGGGCTCTTTCCACTAGGCCACACTGCTTCCCAGTTGAAGGGGGTGGCCTTCCCTCCTTGCCCGCTGCTTGCCGTGGGTGGTAGGTGTTGGCTGGAGTTGTTTTTGGCCAGATTTTGGGGGTAACATGCTGCAAGGCAGTTGTTCCCTCCCTCAGGACGGTAGGTGTGTTGCCCTGAACCTAGCCCAGACTGGAGGGATGTCTTAGGGGGCCCAAAAGTCAGGCTGTCCTCTTAATTTGGGAAGGAGGCTATCCCATCTCCGGATCAAGGTGCCCAGGTACAGGTGTAACAGTAAGAGACATCTATCCGACTGTGTTGAAAATCCAGTTGAGGCTTTTTCCTCTTGGCTGGGTCATCGCAACACTATCTTAGGAAATATTTGGACCCTGTTAACAGCCATTGGAAAACGTTTAGTTTTCTCACTGCGCCTCGTTCTCGCCTGTCAATCAATCAATCAATCGTATTTATTGAGCGCTTACTGTGTGCAGAGCACTGTACTAAGCGCTTGGGAAGTACAAATTGGCAAAATATAGAGACAGTCCCTACCCAACAGTGGGCTCACAGTCTAAAAGGGGGAGACAAAACCAAACATACTGGCCTGTCCCGCCATCGACCCCCGGCCCACGTCCTCCCCCGGGCCTGGAATGCCCTCCCTCTGCCCATCCACCAAGCTAGCTCTCTTCCTCCCTTCAAGGCCCTACTGAGAGCTCACCTCCTCCAGGAGGCCTTCCCACACTGAGCCCCTTCCTTCCTCTCCCCCTCGTCCCCCTCTCCATCCCCCTCATCTTACCTCCTTCCCTTCCCCACAGCACCTGTATATATGTATATATGTTTGTACACATTTATTACTCTATTTATTTTACTTGTACATATCTATTCTATTTTATTTTGTTAGTATGTCTGGTTTTGTTCTCCGTCTCCCCCTTTTAGACTGTAAGCCCACTGTTGGGTAGGGACTGTCTCTATATGTTGCCAACTTGTACTTCCCAAGCGCTTAGTCCAGTGCTCTGCACACAGTAAGCGCTCAATAAATACAATTGATTGATTGTTTAGTACATATTTACTATTCTTTTTATTTTGCTAATGATGTGCATCTAGATTTAATTCTATTTGTTCTGGCGATTTTTGACACCTGTCTACATGTTTTGTTCTGTTGTCTGTCTTCCCCTTCTAGACTGTGAGCCCGTTGTTGGGTAGGAGCCATCTCTATATGTTGCCGACTTGTACTTCCCAAGCGCTTAGTACAGTGCTGTACACACAGTAAGAGCTCAATAGATACGATTGAATGAATGAATGAATGAATAGCGCCTGCTTTTTCCTCCCGGGGCTCTCTCTGCCCTCCCCCTCAATCCTGGGGGATGAGCAGGACTTAGCAGGAGTCTCTCCATTGTATAGATGAAGAAACTGAGGCCAAAAGAGGGTAAGTGAGCTGATTAAGATCATCCAAGCAGCGTGGCTCAGTGGAAAGAGCATGGGCTTTGGAGTCAGAAGTCACGGGTTCAAATCCCAGCTCTGCCACTTGTCAGCTGTGTGACTTTGGGCAAGTCACTTTACTTCTCTGGGCCTCAGTTACCTCATCTGTAAAATGGGGATTGAGACTGTGAGCCCCCCGTGGGACAACCTGATCACCTTGTAACCTCCCCAGCTCTTAGAACGGTGCTTTGCACATAGTAAGCGCTTAATAAATGCCATTATTATTATTATTATTATTATTATTATTATTATCCAGCACATAAGCAAGGTTGGTGAGCCTGTTGTTGGGTAGGGACCATCCCTATATGTTGCCAACTTGTCCTTCCCAAGCGCCTAGTACAGTGCTCTGCACACAGTAAGCGCTCAATAAATACGATTGAATGAATGAATGAATGATGGGCACTAGAACCCAGGACCTCAGCATCCAACCCAGTGCTTTCCCCAGTTCCCCCCGTCGCTGGAGGGAGTTGGGGATTCGGGAGCCGAGATTCCCCTCTGCTATTTCCTGTAGTACCTGCCTTTGGATGCGGAATTCATCCTGGCACCTAGCGCCGGATTTGGAGCATTCGATGGCGACTTTGATCCAAGCTGCGACCCAGGTAAACGGGCAAGCCCCGTGGCAATTTCTGGTCAATTTGGGCATCCAGGCATAGAGGGATGGGGAGAGGAAGAGCAGAAGGAATCACCACCATTGTTCCCCACTGGAGCTGGAGGGGACAGATTCAAAAAATAAGAAAAAACACTCCTTCCTCCTGCTGGGTGTGAATGCCCCCCACCAATTCCTACAGGGAGCTGTGCAACTGGAAACGCCAGAGAGGTTGGGATAGGTCCATGGATGAGTGGTTCATTTGGGATCACTTGCAGGGAGAGTCAGGAATGGAAGGAGGAAGTTAGGGGTGTTGGCTTGTCCATGCTGGGTCACTGTAAAGAGAGCCAGGGGTGGAGAGGCAAGAGTTAAGGGGTGATCTACTGTCCATATTGGTCACTGGACAGAGAGACAAGGCTGGAGAAGGGAAAGTTAGGGGTGTTGGCTTGTCCGTGCTCGGTTGCTGGACAGAGAGTCAGGGGTGGAGAGGGAGAGGGGAGAATTAGGGGTGGTGGACAGTACAGCCCTAACCATGAAGTAGGTGTCCAGAAGGGAATGAGCACATGGTTGCATCGAATGTTCTGGTGTCGCTGTTGGAGATCCAGGCTGGGCGGATGTTGGGTGGGCTCAGAGGGCTCGTCCTGATGGCCTTAGACGGATGGAGAGTCAGTCACAAAGTGGGGAGGGGCTGGCGGGTGGAGGTCCGGAGACAGGGAGAGAAACGGTGGGCTAGAAAGAAAGGTGATCATGGGGGTGTTCAGTCTAAGGGGATAACCAGCACTCACGGCTCATTCATTCACTGTCATATTTACTGAGTTCTTACTGTGTGCAGAGCCCTGTACTAAGCACTTGGGAGAGTACATTACAACAATAACCTTGGTGTCATCCTCAACTCCGCTCTCTCGTTCACCCCTCACATCCAAGCCGTCACCAAAACCTGCCAATCTCACCTCCGCAATATTGCCAAGATCTGCCCTTTCCTCTCCATCCAAACCGCTACCCTGCTCGTTCAAGCTCTCATCTTATTCCATCTGGACTACTGTATCAGCCTCCTCTCTGATCTCCCATCCTCCTGTCTCTCCCCACTTCAATCCATACTTCACGCCGCTGCCCAGATTGTTTTTGTCCAGAAACGCTCTGGGCATGTTACTCCCCTCCTCAAATCAACCTATGCATCAGGCAGAAACTCCTCACCCTCGGCTTCAAGGCTGTCCATCACCTCACCCCCTCCTACCTCACCTTCCTTCTGTCCTTCTCCAGCCCAGCCCGCACCTTCTGCTCCTCTGCCGCAGCTAACCTCCTCACCGGGCCTCATTCTCACCTGTCCCGCAGTCAATCCCCGGCCCATGTCCTCCCCTTGGCCTGGAATGCCCTCCCTCCGCACATCTGCCAAGCTAGCTCTCTTCCTCCCTTCAAGGCCCTACTGAGAGCTCACCTCCTCCAGGAGGCCTTCCCACATTGAGCCCCCTCCTTCCTCTCCCCTTCCTCCCCCTCTCCATCCCCCCGCCTTACCTCCTTTCTTTCCCCACAGCACCTGTATATATGTATATATGTTTGTATGTATTTATTACTCTATTTATTTTACTTGTACATATTCTATTTATTTTATTTTGTTAATTTGTTTTGTTTTGTTGTCTGTCTCCGCCTTCTCTACTGTGAGCCCACTATTGGGTAGGGACCGCCTCTATATGTTGCCAACTTGTACTTCCCAAGCACTTAGTACAGTGCTCTGCACACAGTTAGCGCTCAATAAATATGATTGAATGAATTGAACAATAAAGACACATTTTTTGCCCACAATGAGCTTGCAGTCTAGAGGGGGAGACAGACATTAATAGGAATGAATAGATTAAAGATATGTGCATAAGTACATATCATCATCATCATCAATCGTATTTATTGAGCGCTTACTGTGTGCAGAGCACTGTACTAAGCACTTGGGAAGTACAAGTCGGCAACATATAGAGACAGTCCCTACCCAACAGTGGGCTCACAGTCTATGTACTTATGTATTTATGCATGGCTCAGTGGAAAGAGCACAGGATTTGGAGTCAGAGGTCATGGGTTCAAATCCCAGCGCTGCCACTTGTCAGCTGTGTGACTTTGGGTTAGTCACTTAATTTCTCTGGGCCTCAGTTCCCTCATCTGTAAAATGGGGATGAAGACCGTGAGCCTCCCCATGGGACAACCTGATCACCTTGTAACCTCCCCAGCACTTAGAACAGTGCTTTGCACATAGTAACCACTTAATAAATGCCATTATTATTATTATTACTATTAAGCACTGTGGGGCTGGGAGAGGGGATGGACAAAGGGAGCAAGCCAAGCATTCTGGTGTCCCTGTTGGGAACAGAGTCCTGGACTGGATGGGCCACTCTGGGGTGGGAGGAGGGGCACTTAGGGGCCAGTGGTCGGTTCCTTGCAGCCCCCCACCACTAAAGGGGAGGACTGGGGGGAGTTGGCAGCTTTAGCAGGCCATGGCACTGCTCACCCGGTCCAGGACTTTGGAATGGCCCCGGCCGGAGCCCCCAGTTCCCCTCACCCTCTGCAGGCCCAGTGACTCGGTTCCTCGGGGCGGGACGGCACAGCTGGTTGGACCCCACGCTGTGGCTCTCGGCCTCCAGCCTGGATGACCTGAGGCAGGGCCCCCATCTCTTCTCCGTGGATGAGGAGCGGATCCCGTGCCGTCACGACGATGTGATTTTCCCCGCCGAAACCTCCTTCCGGGTGGACGTGGGCTCAGCGGGACGGACCATTGAGGTCCGGAGCGTTTCGATCCTGGGTCAGGTATGTGCAGTTGGGATGCCCTTCCCACCGGATCCCCCGGCCTGCGGTTTGGCCGCGGCAGTTTCAGGTGTTCCTTCCGACTCTCGGTGTCTTGTGGGGGGTGTCTATAAGGGATGGACAACTTAGAACAAAGCTGAATGTTTTAAATGGCAGAGGGAGGGATTTCAGTTAGACTGAAGGGTGGGGGAGAGATCACAATCCGGGGACCTGGAGACCCGCGGGGGTGCCTCTCCAGTCTACCCAGGAGGGACTGTCATCCGTCCAGGCTGGACTTTTAGACTGTGAGCCCACTGTTGGGTAGGGACCATCTCTAGATGTTGCCAACTTGTACTTCCCAAGCGCTTAGTACAGTGCTCTGCACACAGTAAGCGCTCAATAAATACGATTGATTGATTGACTAGCTAGGGGTGTTTGATGACCTCCCAACATGACATGAACGATGCAGAGAACTCCCCCCATTCCCTGCCCCCAACCCACACATTCCCTCTCCCATCCCCATTTCCCTTCCTCCCTGGACTAGTCCCGGTGATTTAAGAGTTGGGGAGAAAATGGTGAATTTACCCTCAGGGGCCTGGCCAAAACTAACACATTTGTTGGGTGGTATGTGACTGGTTGGGAAGCGGGGGACCACGGGACTTCCTGGGGCGGTTAAGGTCCCAGGCAGGAAGGCAGATTTCTTTTAAATGGGTCACTCCCAAGTGGCTCAATCAATCAATCAATCAATCAATCAATCAATCATATTTATTGAGCGCTTACTATGTGCAGAGCACTGTACTAAGCGCTTGGGAAGTACAAATTGGCAACATATAGAGACAGTCCCTACCCAACAGTGGGCTCACAGTCTAAAAGGGGGAGACAGAGAACAAAACCAAACATACTAACAAAATAAAATAAATAGAATAGATATGTACAAGTAAAATAAATAAATAAATAAATAGAGTAATAAATATGTACAAACATATATACATATATACAGGTGCTGTGGGGAAGGGAAGGAGGTAAGATGGGGGGCATGGAGAGGGGGATAAGGGGGAGAGGAAGGAAGGGGCTCAGTCTGGGAAGGCCTCTTGGAGGAGGTGAGCTCTCAGCAGGGCCTTGAAGGGAGGAAGAGAGCTAGCTTGGCGGATGGGCAGAGGGAGGGCATTCCAGGCCCGGGGGAGGACGTGGGCCGGGGGTCGATGGCGGGACAGGCGGGAACGAGGCCTAACGGTGAGGAGATCAGCGGCGGAGGAGCGGAGGGTGCGGGCTGGGCTGGAGAAGGAGAGAAGGGAGGTGAGGTAGGAGGGGGCGAGGGGATGGACAGCCTTGAAGCCCAGGGTGAGGAGTTTCTGCCTGCCCAACACTTGGGGCAGAGGCAGTGGATGCTTGGGACACCAGTTGGAGGGTGGGAGAGCCCTTCATGCCAATCAGAGCACTCTTTTCAGTGCCTTGGAGATGAGCCTTCATAATGATGGTATTTGGTAAGCGCTTACTAAGCGCCAAGCACTGTTCGAAGCGCTGAGCACTGTTTGGCTACATTTTCAGGAAGGGGAACGATGCGGTTGGGGGAAGAGGAGCAGGGAGAGCATTCCAGGTGCGGGGGAACGGTGAGGCCGGGAGGGGGGCTTTATGTCTTCTGTGCCCCGGCTGGTAGAAGTTCACCCAGGAGGAAGACCTGAGCCGGTACCTGGGGACCAGCTCCGGGAGACTGCAGTTCTGGGGAGGCGGATCCCTGCGGGTGGATCCCACCCCCTGCTCCGACCCGTCCGGCTGCTTGTGCGGGAACGCCGAGGTCAGTGCTGATGGGACCCAGGAGCTGACGGGACCCAGATATTTCCCAGGATGGGGGGCCTATCTGCCCATAATCAATCAATCAATCTCTAGATTGTAAGCTTGTTGTGGACAGGAGATGCGTCTGTTTATTGTTATATTGTAAATAATTGTGATATTTGTTTCTGTACGCTCCCAAGCGCTCAGTACGGTGCTCTGCACACAGTAAGACGTAATGATATCTCAAGAAATAGTACCATTAATTCATTCATTCATTCGTTCGTATTTATTGAGAGCTCACTGGGTTTGCCAAGAACCATGCCAAGTGCTAGGGTAGATCATCAATCGTATTTATTGAGCGCTTACTGTGTGCAGATCACTGTACTAAGCGCTTGGGGAGTACAAGTTGGCAACACATAGAGACAGTCCCTACCCAACAGTGGGCTCACAGTCTAGAAGGGGGAGACAGAGAACAAAACCAAACATACTAACAAAATAAAATAAATAGAATAGATAGGTACAAGTAAAATCAATCAATCAATCATCAATCGTATTTATTGAGCGCTTGCTGTGTGCAGAGCACTGTACTAAGCGCTTGGGGAGTACAAGTTGGCAACACATAGAAACAGTCCCTACCCAACAGTGGGCTCACAGTCTAGAAGGGGGAGACAGAGAACAAAACCAAACATACTAACAAAATAAAATAAATAGAATAGATAGGTACAAGTAAAATCAATCAATCCATCATATTTATTGAGCGCTTACTGTGTGCAGAGCACTGTACTAAGCGCTTGGGAAGTACAAGTTGGCAGCACTTAGAGACAGTCCCTACCCAACAGTGGGCTCACAGTCACGTAGATACCACATAAGCAGATTGGACACGGTCTCCGTCCTACATGGGGCTCACAGTCTAAGAGAAAGAACAGGTGTTTTATCCCCCTTGTTACAGATGGGGAAACTGAGGCACAGGGGTGGTTAAGGCCAAACAGCAGACAAGTGCTAGAATCAGGATTAAAATATAAGTCTCTGGACTCCTAGGTCTGTGTTTTTCCCACTTGATGATGATGATGATGATGGCATTCGTTAGGTGCTTACTATGTGCAAAGCACTGTTCTAAGCGCTGGGAAGGATACAAGGTGATCAGATTGTCCCGCGTGGGGCTCACGGTCTTAACCCCCATTTTACAGATGAGGTAACTGAGGCCCAGAGAAGCTAAGTGACTTGCCCAAGGTCACACAGCTGACAGTTAGCAGAGCCAGAATTTGAACCCATGACCTCTGACTCCAAAGCCCAGGCTCTTTCCATTGAGCCATGCTGCTTCTCCAATCACTTGGCCACAGCCTCTCAATAATGGTATTAAGCATTTAGAGAGGACTGTACTAATTGTCAATCAGTATATGGTAATAATAATTATGGTATTTGTTAAGCGCTTACTATGTGCCAAGCACTGTTCTAAGCACTGGGGTAGATACAATGTAATCAAGTTGGCCCACATGGGGCTCATAGTCTTAATTCCCTATTTACAGGTGAGGTAACTGAGGCACAGAGAAGTTAAGTGGCTTGCCTAAGGTCACACAGAAGACAAGCGGCGGAGCTGGGATTAGAACCCATGTCTTCTGACTCCCAAGCCCGTCCTCTTTCCACTAAGCCACACTGCTTATTCAATCAGTGGCATTTATTGAGCGCTTACTATGTACACAGCATGGTACTAACTCCTTGAGAGAGTAAAGTAAAACAGAAAAGGAAGGCACGTTCCCTGCTCATACTGTATGCATGTTATTGTACTTTTGTTATATTGTATTCTTATTGTTATTTTGTACTCTCCCAAGCGCTTAGTTCAGTGCTCTGCAATACAGTAAGTGCTCAATATTCAGTAAATATGATTGAATGAATAAAGGGGGAGGATTGAGTGCTTACTGTGTCAGAGCACTGTACTATGCACCAGGAAAGTACAATACAAAAGAGTTGGTAATAATAATAATAAGGGTATTTATTAAGTGCTTACTATGTGCCAAGCACTGTTCTAAGCGCTGGGGTAGATACAAGGTAATCAGGTTGCCCCACGTGGGGCTCACAGTAGACACGATCCCTGCCTAAAGTGAGTTTTCAGTCTAGAGAGGGAGACAGACATGAAAAGAAGTTACAGATAGGAAAAATGGCAGAATAATAATAATAATGATGGCATTTATTAAGCGCTTACTATGTGCCAAGCACTGTTCTAAGCGCTGAAGTAGATACAAGGTAATCAGGTTGCCCCACTTGGGGCTCACAGTAGACACGACCCCTGCCTAAAGTGAGTTTTCAGTCTAGAGAGGGAGACAGACATGAAAAGAAGTTACAGATAGGAAAAATGGCAGAATAATAATAATAATGATGGCATTTATTAAGCGCTTACTATGTGCCAAGCACTGTTCTAAGCGCTGAAGTAGATACAAGGTAATCAGGTTGCCCCACGTGGGGCTCACAGTAGACACGATCGCTGCCTAAAGTGAGTTTTCAGTCTAGAGAGGGAGACAGACATGAAAAGAAGTTACAGATAGGAAAAATGGCAGAATAATAATAATAATGATGGCATTTATTAAGCGCTTACTATGAGCAAAGCACTGTTCTAAGCGCTGGGGAGGTTACAAGGTGATCAGGTTGTCCCCCCAGGGGCTCACAGTCTTACTTCCCATTTTACAGATGAGGGAACTGAGGCCCAGAGAAGTTAAGTGATTTGCCCAAAGTCGCTCAGCTGACAATTGGCGGAGCTGAGATTTGAACCCATAATAATAATAATGGCATTTATTAAGTGCTTACTATGTGCAAAGCACTGTTCTAAGCGCTGGGGAGGTTACAAGGTGATCAGGTTGTCCCACATGGGGCTCACAGTCTTAATCCCCATTTTACAGATGAGGTAACTGAGGCACAGAGAAGTTAAGTGACTTGCCCAACGTCACCCAGCTGACAATTGGTGGAGCCGAGATTCGAACCCATGACCTCTGACTCCAAAGCCCGGGCTCTTTTCCACTGAGCCACGCTGCTTCTCTATGTAAGGAGAGGTACATAGCTGTGGGGCTGAGGGTAGGGAGAATATAGAAGTGTTTAAGGGCTACAGATCCAAGCGCATAGGTGATGCAGAATGGAGGATGAATGGGGGAAGTGAGGATTTAGGGAAGGTCATCATCATCATCAATCGTATTTATTGAGCGCTTACTGTGTGCAGAGCACTGTACTAAGCGCTTGGGAAGTACAAGTTGTCGACATATAGAGACAGGTCAATTGGAGGAGATGCTATTTTAGTAGAAGATGGGGAGAGGGGTGGTTTGTTGGCTATGAAGAGGGAGGAAGTTCCAGGACAGAGGGAGGATGTGGGCAAAGGTCCGCGGTTAGACAGATGAGATCGAGATTCCTTCCTTCATTCATTCATTCGTATGTATTTATCATCATCATCATCAATCGTATTTATTGAGCGCTTACTGTGTGCAGAGCACTGTAAAAAGCGCTTGGGAAGTACAAGTTGGCAGCACATAGAGACAGTCCCTACCCAATAGTGGGCTCACAGTCTAAAAGGGGGAGACAGAGAACAAAACCAAACATACTAACAAAATAAAATAAATAGAATAGATATGTACAAGTAAAATAAATAAATAAATAGAGTAATAAATATGTACAAACATATATACATATAATTTTATTTTATTTTATTTTATTCATTCATTCAATCGTATTTATTGAGCGCTTACTGTGTGCAGAGCACTGTACTAAGTGCTTGGGAAGTACAAGTTGGCAACATATAGAGATGGTCCCTACCCAACAGCGGGCTCATAGTCTAGAAGATGGCATTTATTAAGCGCTTACTACGTGCAAAGCAGTGTTCTATGTGCTGGGGAGGTTACAAGGAGGTCAGGTTGTCCCACGGGGGGTCACAGTCTTCACCCTCATTTTACAGATGAGGGAACTGAGGCCCAGAGAAGTTGACTTGCCCAAAGTCACACAGCTGACAGTTGGTGGAGCCGGGATTTGAACCCATGACATCTGACTCCAAAGCCCGGGCTCTTTCGCTTCTGAGCGCTTACTGTGTGCAGAGCACTGTACTAATCGCTTGAAGTACAAATCGGCAACATATAGAGACGGTCCCTACCCAACAACGGGCTCACAGTCTAGAAGATACAGAGATGCAGGGAGTAGGTTGGCATTAATCAATCAATCAATCAATCAATCATATTTATTGAGCGCTTACTGTGTGCAGAGCACTGTACTAAGCGCTTGGGAAGTACAAGTTGGCAACATATAGAGACAGTCCCTACCCAACAGTGGGCTCAGTAAGGTAGGAGGGAGAGAGTAATAAGGTAGACTGACCCTGCCCTAAAGAAAAAAACAGCTGACAATTTAGCAGAGAAGCTTTAAGACAAAGGGAAACCAGGCAGCCTGGCTTCAGGGAGTCCGGGTCAGAGTCTGGTAAGTCGATCAATCGTATTTATTGAGCACTTACTGTGTGCAGAGCACTGTTCTGAACACTTGGGAGAGTACAATAGAGCAATATAACAATCAATCAATCAATCGTATTTTTTGAGCACTTACTGTGTGCAGAGCACTGTACTAAGTGCTTGGGAAGTACTGCCCACAATGAGCCTACAGCCTAGGGGAAGAGCTTACAGTCTAAATCAATCAATCAATCGTATTTATTGAGCACCTACTGTGTGCAGAGCACTGTACTAAGCGCTTGGGAAGTACTGCCCACAATGAGCCTACAGCCTAGGGGAAGAGCTTACAGTCTAAATCAATCAATCAATCAATCATATTTATTGAGCGCTTACTGTGTGCAGAGCACTGCACTAAGCGCTTGGGAAGGACAAGTCGGCAACACATAGAGACAGTCCCTACCCAACAGCGGGCTCACAGTCTAGAAGGGGGAGACAGAGAACAAAACCAAACATACTAACAAAATAAAATAAATAGAATAGATACGTACAAGTAAGATAGAGTAATCAATATGTACTAACATATATCCATATATACAGGTGCTGTGGGGAAGGGAAGGAGGTAAGATGGGGGGGATGGAGAGGGGGACGAGGGGGAGAGGAAGGAAGGGGCTCAGTCTGGGAAGGCCTCCTGGAGGAGGTGAGCTCTCAGTAGGGCCTTGAAGGGAGGAAGAGAGCTAAAGGGCAGAAAGATAAGCAAAGACAGAGAGAAATTCTGAGAGGAAGGAGAAATTCTGGGAGGAAGAGAGCTAAAGGGCAGAAAGATCATCATCAATCGTATTTATTGAGCGCCTACTATGTGCAGAGCACTGTACTAAGCGCTTAGCACTGTACTAAGATAAGCAAGATAAGCAAAGACAGAGAGAAATTCTGAGACAAAGCCGAGGAAGAGGGTAAACCCTTTAGAAACCTCGTCTCCTCCGGGAGGCCTTCCCCAAATTATTACTAGTTGCCCCTGTTTATTATCCCCCAACTCCCAAGCCAGCACTTCAGTGTCACTTAAGCAACTAAGTACTCACAATTCCCCTCATAGGCACTTATTTAGGGAGCTTTATATCCAGATCCTTTCTTACCTGGGATTATTTTAGTATCTGTCTTGCCCCTTCCCCCTTCCCTCAGGTAGTAAGCTCCTTTAGGGTAGAGAATATGTTTATAGCTTTATTGAGGTCTCCCGAGTGCTCTGTATGGTGCTCTGATGCCTGAAAAGTAAGGGGGAGAAGAGGGAGGATGAAAAAGGGGCCCAGGAGGCTGGCTCAGTGGAAAGAGCATGGGCTTTGGAGTCAGAAGTCACGGGTTCAAATCCCGGCTCCGCCAATTGTCAGCTGTGTGACTTTGGGCAAGTCGCTTCACTTCTCTGGGCCTCAGTTACCTCATCTGGAAAATGGGGATTGAGACTGTGAGCCCCCCATGGGACAACCTGATCACCTTGTAACCTCCCCAGTGCCTAGAACAGTGCTTTGCACATAGTAAGTGCATGGGAAGTACAAGTTGGCAACATATAGAGACAGTCCCTACCCAACAGTGGGCTCAGTAAGGTAGGAGGGAGAGAGTAATAAGGTAGAGTGACCCTGCGCTAAAGAAAAAAACAGCTGACAATTTAGCAGAGAAGCTTTAAGACAAAGGGAAACCAGGCAGCCTGGTTTCAGGGAGTCCGGGTCACAGTCTGGTAAGTCGATCAATCGTATTTATTGATAAATAAATGCCATCAGCATTATTATAAGCGCTTAGTACAGTGCTCTGCACACAGTAAGCACTCAATAAATACGATTGATGATGATGGTGCTAGGGATGGCTTGGGAACTTTTGAATCTTGGTCTCCGCAGAGGAAGGAAACAGATCAGGAGTGTAAGCTTGCTGTGGGCAAGGAATGTGCAGCATGGCGTAGTGGATAGAGCACGGGCCTGGGAGTGAGAAGGTCATGGGTTCTAATCCCAGATCGCCCACTTGTCTGCTATGTGACCTTGGGCAAGTCACTTTACTTTTCTACAGCGCTCAGAACAGTGCCAGCGCTTAGAACAGTGCTTTGCACATAGTAAGCGCTTAATAAATGCCATTATTATTATTATCATGCGTCAATTCCCTCATCTGTAAAATGGGGATTGAGACTGTGAACCCCAGGTGGGACAGGGACTGAGTCCAACCTGATTTGCTTGTATCCACCCCAGCGCTTAGTACGGTGCTTGGCACGTAGTAGGTGCTTAACAAATACCACACTTATTAATGTGTCTGCCACGCGTTGTACTCTCCCAAGCACTTAGTATAGTGTTCCGCACATGTCTGCTATGTGACCTTGGGCAAGTCACTTTACTTTCCTATGCCTCAATTCCCTAATCTGTAAAATGGGGATTGAGACTGTGAACCCCAGGTGGGACAGGGACTGAGTCCAACCTGATTTGCTTGTATCCACCCCAGCGCTTAGTACGGTGCTTGGCACATAGTAGGTGCTTAACAAATACCACACTTATTATAAATGTGTCTGCCACGTGTTGTACTCTCCCAAGCACTAAGTATAGTGTTCCGTACATGTCTGCTATGTGACCTTGGGCAAGTCACTGTACTTTTCTATGCCTCAATTCCCTCATCTGTAAAATGGGGATTGAGACTGTGAACACTAGGTGGGACAGGGACTGAGTCCAACCTGATTTGCTTGTATCCACCCCAACGCTTAGTACAGTGCTTGGCTCATAGTAGGTGCTTAACAAATACCACACTTATTAATGTGTCTGCCACGTGTTGTACTCTCCCAAGCACTTAGTATAGTGTTCCGCACATGTCTGCTATGTGACCTTGGGCAAGTCACTGTACTTTTCTATGCCTCAATTCCCTCATCTGTAAAATGGGGATTGAGACTATGAACCCCAAGTGGGACAGGGACTGAGTCCAACCTGATTTGCTTGTATCCACCCCAGCGCTTAGTACGGTGCTTGGCACATAGTAGGTGCTTAACAAATACCACACTTATTATTAATGTGTCTGCCACGTGTTGTAATGTCCCAAGCACTTAGGATAGTGTTCTGCACAAGTGAGCACTCAATAAATTCCACTGATGATAATGAGGAAAGGCTGGAGCCATTTGGCACTGCCACGCTGCTCAGCACCAGCCTGCGACCCTGATTTAGCCCTGGGCCAGCCCTCGCCCAGTTGGGATTCGGGTCGGGGCTCGGAGGGGAGGCCTGGGTCGAAGGCAGGGCGAAGGGAAGGCTGAGGGTCGGGGAGTTGGGATGAGGGGGGGCTGCGGGGTCTCTGAGCGGGTGCTTTCCCCGCCAGCTGCGCCCCAAGATCTGTGCGGCCCTGCTCCAATCCAGCGCTGAGGGTGCCTGCCCTCAGCTAAGCTGCCAGTTGCCTCTGATGCCAGTGGGCCAGTGCTGCGAGATGTGTGGTGAGTCTGCCCCGCCGCTCCCCGCCTCACCTGGTCTTGGTTTGGTCTTCTGGGGTGGACCGCTCCCGGAGGAAAAGTGACCGGCAGCTTGTCCGGGACCCTTGTCTGCTGAGGGGCAGCTGGTGGGCCTTCCCGAGGGAAGGATAGTATAGGCGGACTGACCGGGCCTGTACTGGTCCAAAATCTCAAAGGGGAAAAAAGGGGGGGTTGATCCAGGCCTCACTGACGGTGGAGGTTGCTGGGCCTGGGGAGGGAGAGTTAATTTTATTTTGTTAATATCATCATTGTCGTCATCAATCGTATTTATTGAGCGCTTACTGTGTGCAGAGCACTGGACTAAGCGCTTGGGAAGTACAAGCTGGCAGCACATAGAGACAGTCCCTACCCAACAGTGGGCTCACAGTCTAAAAGGGGGAGACAGAGAACAAAAGCAAACATAAATAAAATAAATAGAATAGATATGTACAAGTAAAATAAATAAGTAAATGGAGTAACAAATATGTACAAACAGATATACATATATACAGGTGCTGTGGGGAAGGGAAGGAGGTAAGATGGGGGGGATGGAGCGGGGGACGAGGGGGAGAGGAAGGAAGGGGCTCAATTTTGTTCTCTGTCTCCCCCTTCTAGACTGTGAGCCCCCTGTTGGGTAGGGACCGTCTCTATGTGTTGCCAACTTGTGCTTCCCAAGCGCTTAGTCCAGTGCTCCGCACACAGTAAGCGCTCAACAAATACGATTGATTGATTGAGGAGGTCCCTCTGAAGGAGTTGGGGTGGCTGTTTGGACGGCCCCAGAGCTGAGCAGGTCCGGTTGCTGTCCCTGTGGCCGTCCATGCACCCCCTTCTCCACCCCGCACAACCACTGAGATTTATATCAGGGCCCAGCCTGATCCACAGTGGCCCTGGACCTGGTGGCCCCTGAAGAGAGAGCAGAGCCCCCAGACTGAGCCCCTTCCTCCCAGACTGAGCCCCTTCCTCCCAGACTGAGCCCCTTCCTTCCTCTCCCCCTCGCCCCCCTCTCCATCCCCCCATCTTACCTCCTTCCCTTCCCCACAGCACCTGTATATATGTATATATGTTTGTACATATTTATTACTCTATTTATTTTACTTGTACATATCTATTCTATTTATTTTATTTTGTTAGTATGTTTGGTTTTGTTCTCTGTCTCCCCTTTTTAGACTGTGAGCCCACTGTTGGGTAGGGACTGTCTCTATATGTTGCCAATTTGTACTTCCCAAGCGCTTAGTACAGTGCTCTGCACATAGTAAGCGCTCAATAAATACGACTGATGATGAGTAGTCATGCCCCTGCTGGGATGCAGGGGGCTGGTCCAGGTGACCTCAGCTGCAGGGCCCCACAGGCTCTGCCAGCCTTGTTCTTCTCCTCCCAACAGGTGCTGTTCTCACCCTGGACTACACAGCTGATTTTGACCTTGAGAGGTACCGGGCCCGCATCTTCCACACCTTCCTGAACCTGGTACAGTCTTCCAGGCTGGGAAGGGCACCTGATTTTGGTCCCGGGGCAGAGTCAGGACTTCTCATGGCAGGGAGGGGGCAGGGGCAGCAGGGTTTCAGCCAGTCCCAGCATCCTCTCAGATCTGACAGTGGCCTGACCGTGGCCCTACTTTCCCTCCTGGGCCCAGAACGAGTGAGGAAAGGCTGCTGTCCCTACAGATTTACCCTCTACGGGAGGGAGAGGCAGAGAAGGGATGGAGAAAGGGGAGAGGGAGGGAGGGTTAAGGCCGCAGCTCTGCCTCTGGCATTACCAAGCGCTTAGTACAATGCTCTGCACATAGTAAGCGCTCAATAAATACGATTGATGATTACCTGGGCACGCAGAAGTCAGAGGTCACCCTGGGTTGCCATAGCTCTCTTCCTCCCTTCAAGGCCCTACTGAGAGCTCACCTCCTCCAGGAGGCCTTTCCAGACTGAGCCCCCTTGTCTCCCTCTCCATCCCCTCCATCTTACCTCCTTCCCTTCCCCACAGCACCTGTATATATGTATGTACATATTTATTACTCTATTTTACTTGTACATATCTATTTATTTTGTTAGTATGTTTGGTTTTGTTCTCTCTGTCCCCCTTTTAGACTGTGAGCCCACTGTTGGGTAGGGACCGTCTCTATATGTTGCCAACTTGTCCTTCCCAAGCGCTTAGTCCAGTGCTCTGCACACAGTAAGCGCTCAATAAATACGATTGATTGATTGATCGGAATGACCACGGTTTGGCTGGGATGCTGAGCCTTGACCTGGTGGACTCTGCATGTGTGTGTCTGTGTGTATGCACATACATGTATCTGCATGCACACACCCCGTTCTAAAACAACCCTCAAGGGGCTGAGGAGCCTGGTTTTTCCTTCATTCAGTCGTTATTTATCGAGTGCTTATTGTGTGCAGAGCACTGTGCCTGCCATGCCAGGGTGGCCAGGCTAGGCCTGTCCAATTCCAGCCCCGGCCCGGAGTAGCTTTGGGGTCCCCCTGTGTCCCGGCAGCCGCAGCATGCCGGGGTGCAGATGGCCATCTCCAAGGTGCAGAGACCCCCAGCCACGCCGGAGCCCCGCGGCCACCAGCCGGAGGCCGAGATCCAGATCGTGCTGGCGGACGCCCTCGCCGGAGCAGAGGCGGGCCGAGCGGCCGAGCGGCTAGGCCAGGACCTCCTGAGAGACATCACCCAGCACGGTGACCGGGCCCCGGCTGCCTCTGGATACTAGGCTGGACCCGGGGGAGGAACAGAGGGGGGGAAGTCGCCCAGCCCTGCCCTCAATAATACTAATAAGGGCATTTATTAAGCGCTTACTATGTGCAAATCACTGTTCTAAGTGCTGGGGAGGTGACGAGGTGATCAGGCTGCCCCACAGGGGGCTCACCGTCTTAATCCCCATTTTACAGATGAGGGAACTGAGGCCCAGAGGAGTGAAATGACTTGCCCAAAGTCACACAGCTGAGATTTGAACCCATGACCTCTGACTCCAAAGCCCGGGCTCTTTCCACTGAGCCACGCTGGGACTGCCAGGCAGCTGGGGGATACAGCAGCGTGGCTCAGTGGAAAGAGCCCGGGCTTTGGAGTCAGAGGTCGTGGGTTCAAATCCCGGCTCTGCCACTTGTCAGCTGTGTGACTTTGGGCAAGTCACTTCACTTCTCTGGGCCTCAGTTCCCTCATCTGTAAAATAGGGATGAAGACTGTGAGCCCCATATGGGACAACCTGATAACCTCGTATCTACCCCAGCGCTTAGAACAGTGCTTGGCACATAGTAAGCGCTTAACAAATACCAGTATTATTATTATTATTAGGATGCACCCAGAGGGAGAGACAGACACACACATCTGCATGGGAAATAATAATAATAATTATTATTATTAGGTGGGGTTGATCAAGGAAGGCTTCCTGGAGGAGGTGGTTTTGAGCCACAGTTTGAAGGCAGTGGGGGAGGGAATCTCCCAGGTGGCTGACTGTCCTTGTCTTCCCTGTTTTCCAGGGGGGGCCTTCGGGATCGTGTCCAGGCACACGCAGACTTCCTCGGGCAGCCAGACGGCTGAGGGAAGCGGGGCTCGCCCGGCTGCCGGGCTGGTGGCCGGGATCTCGGCGGGGCTGCTCCTGGGCTTGCTGCTTGTCGGGGGTAGCCTGCTGCTGCTGCTGCAGAGGAAGGGGCTGATCAGGTCACTGACCCCTTCCCCTTCTGCCAATCCCTTCCTATCTTGCCTGGGCTCTTACCACTGGGCCACACCGCTTCATACTACTTGTTCCCCCCCCGCAGTCTTTCCTAGTTGGGAATCGTGTGGCTGCCGGGATGGTCGGTGACACATGCACTCACCCAAAGAACACCCCCCATCCTTTCCCGAACACCCACAGGCACTTGCCCACTCCTGCGCAGACCCTTGTACGCCCATAACGGGAGTCCCCGGAAGGCTTCCTGCAAGAGGTGGGCCACAGGGGAGAATGGGATGGGATTCAACCCAGGTTCGGGGGGGGGGGGGAACCAAGCGCTTAGTACAGTGCTCTGCACACAGTAAGTGCTCAATAAATACAACTGAATGAACCAAGGCGTCCTGTCTCCCCCATGCTCCTCTATGTAGGCAGATAACTGTATAGCATCCGGAGTCACTAATTTTCTTCTAGGATCCCGAGCCTGCCCGCCCCTATGGCCTGGGGCCGCCGGGCCTCTACCCTGGCAGAGACTGTGGCTAAAGACTTCGACAACCCAATGTTTGACACGCCACCGCTGGCCGTAAGTGACACCCATGACCCTCTCTGATCCAATGACAGGGGTGGCATTGACTCTGTGAAGCTTTGCACCGGTGGTGGACGGGGCATGGGGAGGGGAAAAGCCGGCTGGGGGAAGCAGGGCCTTGGCTGGACTGTTGCTTCCTTGAGCATTTGCTCCCTGACTTATCTCTTGACTCTTCTCTCCCCCTCATCCCCCTTTCCATCCCCCTCATCTTACCTCCTTCCCTTCCCCACAGCACCTGTATATATGTTTGTACATATTTATTACTCTATTTTACTTGTACATATCTATTCTATTTATTTTATTTTGTTAGTATGTTTGGTTTTGTTCTCTGTCTCCCCCTTTTAGACCGTGAGCCCACTGTCGGGTCGGGACTGTCTCTATATGTTGCCAACTTGTACTTCCCAAGCGCTTAGTACAGTGCTCTGCACACAGTAAGCGCTCAATAAATTTGATTGACTGATTTGATTCTCTCTGCAGGAGTCAGAACTAGATCCGGTCCCCCAGAAGCCGCAGGGGGCAAGGGAAAGTGGCTGCTACTTTGTTAACCCTGTGTTTGATGTCACAGAGCTGGAAGTGTGACAGCCCGCCCCAAGCTCGCTCCCACCTCGGTAAGCCAGGGGCATGGGTTACGTGAAGGTTAATGGAGGGCGCAGGGAGAGAGGCTTCTCTTTATTGCCAGAGGGAGATGCGGCATGTAGCCGGCTCTGGACAGGGGGGTGCAGTGGTCAGAGACGCAGCACCACGTGGCTTTCGGCTTCACTCTCTCTATCCCTGCCTTTTCCTCTCCTGTCCTGGCTGGGCCTCCTTGTAAGTGTTTGATAAATGCTATATTCATTCAATCGTATTGATTGAGTGCTTACTCTATGCAGAGCACTGTACTAACCTAATACTATAGCTATGTACAAGCACTGTATTAATTACATGGGTAAATACAAGACCATCAATTTAGACCTAGTCCCTGATCCTCACAGAGCGCATAATCCAGACAGCTGAGTGCTTATCCTTATTTTACAGCTCTGAAAACTGAGGCCCAGAGAAGTGGAGCAGCTCGCCCCAGGTCACCCAGCGGCAGTTAGGATAAGTCTCTTGACTCCCTGCCACACTTGCTCTTTCTGAAGGCCAGGCTTTCTCACCATACCCTTCAGCACAGTAACCCCAAACCTAGTCACTGTTCAATGGAGGGGAGATGGGGGTGTGTGGAGGGGGAAGAGGCGAAGGGAAGGGGGCATTGGAGGCTGTTGGACTCCTCCCCCCTCGCCCCCCAACCCCAGCCCTATCCAGAGAGAAAGCCAGCTCCTCTCCCTCTGTCCAGGTGAACGAGCTGGATGTTTCCCTGGGAACTGGAGCCAGCTTTCCAATAAAGTTGAACTGCACTCTGGACTTGCTCCTGGATGAGTGATTGGTGATCAGGGGTGTGGGTAAGTAGAGCCCCCAGTATGTGACAGTAAGTAATAAGGGGAGAACCACAGAGCTCATCCATTCCACTACTCTGAGCCAAATGCCTGTCCTGCTGAAGTGGCCTGGGTCTCCAAGAGCTGGGAGGCACAGGAGTGGGGAAGGTTTCCTTAAAGCTCCCCATGGGAAAGGGACCCTCCCCACCCACAGCCTGGAAGGAGCCTCCCATTGGTGGCCTCCCATTCCCTGGAAGCAACCCTCTTTCTGTTACTTCAAGGAAGCGAAGACTTCTCCCGGGAGCTAGTTTCCAGGGACTGAATTCTTCCTTCAGATGATGTAATAGCAGCAACAGGGGACTGTACCTCCAGCCCCGATGGGTGAGCTGAAGGGGAAGCATGTGTGTTTGTGCTCATGGGTGACAGGTGAGTTTTGGAGTTTCAGGATGAGTCAGAGATGCCAAAGACTCGATCTAGAAAGCTTGCAGCTGAGTGGGGAAGTTTTACCCACCCTCAGACTGGGAATCTCAGTCCATTGCCATTAGTCTGGCCACCTTCCCCACGCCCTCATCCTCCACCCTTCCACCTCTCGCTTGCTGGGTAATAAGATGCAGAGTTGAGGTCAGGTGAGAACCAACACTAACTTGTCCTCTGGCCACCCATGGGGGCTCACCTTCCGATCGGCTGACTGGGCCAGAGCAAACTACCATCTGGGGAGACGCGAAGTCACATGGCATCGCTTCTGCGCTTGGATCCGGGTTAAGTTTGGATTCCCTGGCATAGGTGGAGGCGCACGAAGGCGACCTGCACAGCCAGCCTCAGGTCGGTGCAGTGTCTGCGTAATGGTTTCAGATTCAACTTCGAGCCGTCCTTTATTTCAGGTTGAAAATTCCCCAGACCTTTTCCACTTAACAAAACCCTGGTTCCACTTCCAGGCAGTCTGCACTTGCTTTGCTAAGCTTCCCTCATTTTCCTCCCTGCCTCACTTCAGAACTACCACCAGGCACCCCACTCCTCACACTGAACTCCCCCTTCTAAATCAGTCAATTCTATTTACTTGGTGCTTACCGTGTGCAGAGCACTGTCCTAAGTGCTTGGGAGAGTATACTATAATAATAAACAGCTACATTCCCTGCCCACAACAAGCTTACAACCTCAAAGGTGAGTTTACAGGCTAGAGGGACATAAAGCCCCCATCCTTGGTCAGGCCCGGGGTTTGGGCCCAGAGGGTCGGTGTTCTGTATTGGTCGCCCTCCCTGGACTCCTCCCTTCCCACCCCCGGGGATTACGGATGAAACATCCAAAACACACATCTGTCCCCTTCTAGTGACCCATCCCAGACTCCTCATCCATATCCATATCCGACCCGCAGAGCAGCACAGGGAAGGCACAAGATGGGAAGCTTTTTTTTAACCTGGTTTTCCCTCTGCTCTTGAGGAAGGGTTAGTCCAAGGGAGTCGGGTCATCCACGGGCATTCAGGGCCGTAGTTTCCACATGTCACGACAGACCACTTTGAGTTTTAAAACCTCCCTCTTCTGCTTTATTGACAGGTAAATTGTTCAAAAATGTTCTCACAAATCAATAATTACAAAGACTCAGACTTACATTAAAAAAGTAAAAACCAGAACCACCCCCCCACCCACCCCCAAGCAGTAGTGTCCGGCTCCATCTGAGCCCCCCTTACCGATAATCTGAGGAAAGCACACGCCCGGAGCGAACGCTTAATTTAACAGGATTAAATGTTGACGAGAACCCTCCGTTTCAACTAAAAATAAGTGCACGTCCTATACAGTGTTTCAGAAAAGAACATTAACCATGGGTAGACCATTCTTATCCCGGGAAAACCAAATTTTAAATAAGTGACACCTGACTGTCATCCAACAAATTGGCCCAGAAGGCACACTAGGGTGACAATGACAAACTGGATAGGCCAGCCATGGAATTAATTACAAGCTTTTAATGAAACGTGGTCACAAATCTTTGATTACTAAACGTATAATACATGGAAGCATGAGATTAAATATACACGCGGTCCCAAGGGAAATATACAGGAGTGTGGGGTGGCATCTTTCTACATGATCAACACTTCATAATCATGGGGTCTTCATGCGGGTGAGGATACAACGAATGAGAAAGCAGCACCCTCACTGACAGATTCCCTCCCATTCCACTTTGGAAGCTGAGAAACGGACCAACGTTTAGTGTGAGGCCGTTGCCCAGTCCGCTCTAGGCTGCAAGGATCCTGGCTAGATAAAAGTGTAGTGTATCTTTACGCTGAAAAACAAGAGAAACCATTTCTCCGCCGAGGGCCGCGGGACACGGAAGAGTAAAACTGGTTTTCACAGTAGTGGTTTCTGGTGTCTAAAAAGCCCTGACCGTGGGTCACGATTCAAGAGGACGAAGAAGCAGATTAGCGGGGTTAGGGAAGAGGGGATGGGGGAGCGTTTCTGGTACAGCCTATATACAAGACTACAAAGTTGCCAAGACTGTTGTTCTCTGCAGCTGAATGCGTAATGGCTGAACGAGTAAAAAGGCCACAAACAAACCCCAGCTTTCATCTGACTGCCCGGTTCTGGTGACGCCGGGAGCAAGGGCGAGCTTCCTCTCATTCTCCTAGGGTCTTAGGGAACGGGGACAAGCACATTCAGCTGAGGATGGAACCAGACCTGCCTGCACTTCCTAGGCAGGGGTCGGTATTCTGTCTAAAAGGATTTCCTGCTCATGAGACATTACCTCATTCTATAGAAAAATAATATCGCTGATACTGTTTAGCACTAACACTACCAGCACCTCCGGATCTCTCTGTTTCTTTCTCGGCATAAGAATTGGATTGTTTCTTGGTGGCCTTTAATGCTTTACCTATCGCAGCTGGGTAGAAATGCATATGCATCACCACTGAGCAACGCTGCGTACCAGCCCGCACCGCTCTCGTGATCCCTTCCGAATCGCTTGTCTACGGTCTGGATCTATAGCCGGTCTTGTGCAACACTAGAGAGGGGTCAAGCGGGTGGCCGGGCCCTACTGCGGGAGTTGGGCCGGCCCCGCCTGGGCGGGACGGGGAGGTGTGGAGGAGAAGCTGGAGCCGGCTGGAGGGTTAGGCGTCACAGCTCGACTGATCCAGCCCGTCTAGTGTGAGCTGACTCCTATGGGGGGAGTTGGGGCTTGGGGGACCACTCGGGTTCGAGCTGTTAGACGGAGTCGAGTGTTTGGTGGAATCCGAATCAGGCTGGGAAGAGAAAGAGAATGAACGTTAGCAGGGAGAGGTGATGGTCTGCTGGATTCCTTGTGAGGAATACCAAAGGCCAGGACCTGACCCCTTGGCCGCAGGGGTGGGGGAAGTGGAAAGGACCCACTACAGAGCCCCACGTTACGGGTGACAACCCCAGGTCAGCCTCCGAGCCTAGCCCGTCCAGGACTATCTCCGATGGCGGCCCCGGGACCCTTAGAGGAACTGGGGGAGGGGACCCTTCCTGAAACCCATCGGAGGAAGGAACACCCCGCGGCAGAGAGCTTCCTTCCCTTTTTGGGAAGGGGCATCCCTCACAGGAAGGGCAGGCTTTGGACGCGTTTCCCCTTCCTTTCCTCTCCTGGCCAGAAGCCTGCAGAGACACTCCCGGGCCTCTCTCCTCATGGGAGTGGAGTCCTAGGCCAGGGAGCTGCCTCCACCTTTGCCAAGAAGCACATTCACACCCAGCCCTGGGGACTGGAAGCCTTATGCTCTCGAGCTTCCCAACTACCTCCGAGGGTCAGGTCCCCTGGCTTGGCACATAGTAAGCGCTTAACAAATCCCATTATTATTATTACGCCAACTCAACACAAGTGATGTTTCCCTAGAAGCTTTCAGAAAGTTTCCAGTGGAATATTTCTGTAAAGCCGCAGGTGCAATACTATCACAAAAAAGTACCCGATTTTCAGGCTGGCTGAAGGAAACATGGCAACCCTGAGAAATGCTGACCCGGGGTTTGGACAGGGGCCTGATAGCTGAGAGGCACTGGGTGGAAAACTCTGAAGGGGCAAGACCCTGTTGGGCCAAGCACCAGCAGGGAGCTGGAGGCTCAATCTTACTGTGGGCAGGGAATGTGTCTGTTTATTATCACATTGTACTCTTCCAAGTGCTTAGTACAGTGCTCTGCACACAGTAATCACTCAAGAAGTATGACTGACTGACAGGCAGGCAGTGCGGCTGCTGAACTGACCGGTGGCTACTACCTGTGCCCTCTTCCCTCCTTAGTGGTTTGGGCTTGAGGCCAAGTGTCACTACCTTAGAGGGCTGATCCTTACTCAGCTCCCATCCTCCTCACCTGGTTTGCCCTTGGATCAAACGAGCTGCCGGAAGGGTCGGAATTACTGGGTCGGTAAGGGAATTGGGAGTCCTGGATGGCAAAGATGAGTAAAATGCTAAGGGGTGCCATGTTAAGCGCTTAGTACGGTGCTCCGCACACAGTAAGCACTTATTAAATGTCACTGAATATTAGGGCAAGAACTTCTTACTAGAAACCATAAAGGGAGTATCTGGTGACCAAAGACAGGCAGTTTTTTTTTTTTTAAATGAAACTAGCCAGTCATGCCATTTGGAGTTAAAACTGGAGCTTTTTTAGGTTTGCAAACAACTCCACACCGAAAAAGACCCTCCCCAGGGCACAGACAGGGGAATCATCTTTCCATAAAATCACCTTATTTATCCGGATTGGGCTATGTCTGTTCTATCTTTTATCTATCCCGATGCTTAGCACAGAGTTAGAGGGTAATAAATAGCTCCACCATTATCACCGCCATCGTATGACTACTATTATGATTACTATTACTATTACGTTATGATTGCAGCACGGCTCAGTGGAAAGAGCACCGGCTTTGGAGTCAGAGGTCAATGGTTTCAAATCCCAGCTCTGCCAATTGTCAGCTATGTGACTTTGGGCAAGTCACTTGACTTCTCTGGGCCTCAGTTCCCTCATCTGTAAAATGGGGATTGAGACTGTGAGCCCTCCGTGGGACAACCTGATCATCTTAGAACCTCCTCAGCGCTTAGAACAGGGCTTTGCACATAGTAAGCGCTTAATAAGTGCCATTATTATTATTATTATTATTATTATTATTAAGGCAGTACATAGTAAGCCCTCCTCCCCATCCCCAACATTATTCCTGCTTGGTGAATGAGACCCCTTCTTACCTCTCTATCACCATCCTGGTCCGGATCTGATGTACTTCTTAAAGGCATGGCCACTCCCAAATCACCAGGCCCTAAAGGACAAGGGCAGGTTAGCACTTCATCCGAAACAACGACATGACCCGAACTCACAAGAGCTGCAGTTGGTACCTGAAGAGGGCCACGAAATGTAGGTTTTGTTCCTTGACTGCGGTTGTCGGGAGAGGTTGGTCGGGGGCGGGCCGGGCTTTTCATCTTGCGAGGAAGGCAGAACGCTCTGCGGGAGGAGAGGCAATCCTGTTAACGCGTCCAAAGCCTTTGCAGGGCTATGTGTTAAGGGCTACCTTACCGGCCGTTCCCATTGGTGACAACGGAGCAAATTCAGTGTTGAATTGGTAATTAAAAAGGTTGCCTGGGCTCCCAGTAAGCAACAGTGCAAGGCTCCAGCCTCGTAATGTGAAATGGCACGCTCAGAAACGATGGGGCTCGGGACTGGCCAGGCTACAGGTTTCGGGACCACTCGGCCCACCAGTACCAGGGCTACTGATGGCGGCCCAGCCCCCGAGCAACCATTGCCTTGTCAAAAGGTTATTTATCACTATAGGGGGCTCTGAGGACCACAGCAGCTAAAAGATCTCTCCACAACGTGAGCAATTTATTCCCATCTTATCAGCATGACCAAGGTTACTGTTGTTGACAAATGAGGAAACTCCAGATTGTTTTCTCACCCAGTTAAAGACACATTCAAACTCCGGGGATTTGTTGTTGTTGTTAAAGAAAGGGGAGGGCAAAGAAACAATCACATTCATTCATTTATATGGAGCTGCCATTTAGGAAAAAAAATCATGATTCCCATTTCATTTTCCTTGGGGGTAACTGATATTAACAGGCCAATAACTTCAAATCTGAATGTACTTAATAATAACAATGACGATGATGATATTTGTTAAGTGCTTACTATCTGCCAAGCACTGTTCTACGCCCTGGGGTAGATACAAGGTAATCAGGTTGTCCCACGTGGGGCTCACAGTCTTAATCCCCATTTTGCAGATGAGGTAACTGAGGCACAGAGGTTAAGTGACTGGCCCAAAGTCATAGAGCTGATAAGTGGAGGTGCCAGGATTAGAACCAAGCCCGTGCTCTTTCCACTAAGCCACGCTGCTTCTCACGGGCTCTTCTCTAATTGGTGGGCAGGGAACCGGTCTGCCAACTCTGTTGTACTCTCTCAAGTGCTTAGTACAGTGCTCTGCACATACTGAGCGCGCAATAAATACCACTGATGATGATGTGACCACAGTCAAAAAATGGGAAGAAACAGGTGTTAACTTTCTTTCTGATGGACACTGAATGCAAAGAGTTTCTTCTGCAAAGCAGACTAATCCCTAAAGGTTTAGAGCTATTTTGAGGCCTGCTCCGGAAAAGGGGGAGAGGCAGGAAGAGGAAGAAAGCAGAGGGAGGCCTTGGAGAGAGAAACGGTCATTCTGGAGAAAGGTTTCATTAAGGCTAGGGGAGTGAGATAGGCCGCTCAAAGCTTGTGGAAGGAGGTATCAGAGCCGAGTGTCAGAGGATGAGGGGGAAGGAAATTCATTCTGTTATTCTACTAAGACAAACAAAAAAAGGAAGGAGAGGGACAGGTTATTTATAAAGTCCTATCAAGCGCCAGGCAGTGCATATTTGCCTATCTTTTCAGGAGCAGCTTTCCATTTGAAAAGGGATGTTTTCCTCAAAGAGGATTCAGAGCAGCGAGCACTGTACACTTACAGCTCCTTTCTTGTATGCGTGGTCAGATAAGGGGCAAGCTGTGGAGATGCGGGCCAGACGGGCTGTGTTTACTGGATAGAGGCTCCCTGCTGCACAAGCTCTCTCTCACAGACACACACAGGGACACACATGCATGCAGTCTGTCGCGGCTTTATTTTACCAGAGGGAGATCCATCAGAACCTGCATCCCATCTCCTGGTCCCATATGAGCCACGTGATTAAAGTTTGTTGGGTTCGATATCATTTTTGATCTTAGTTCTGGATCTCTGAGCATCTCTCTGGGGAAAAAGAAAACGCGGTGAATTACCTGAAGCTGCATATCCTGGCCCGGTCCCTCTAAATTAGCCCAACCCCACTTTATGGATGTCTAGATTCTTGCCTCCTCTGCTGTAACCGCTCTTCCTCGGGAACCTTGAAGACAAATCGCCTTTTACTTCTGGTTCGGAGCATTTGTTTCTTGCTATTATCAGAAGTTTCTGGCACACTGAGCACAGCTCCTACAGGGAAAGTAAACAATGCAGAGTAATTACCCGCTACAGAGTGTATACTCAAAATGACACCCCACAGCATCATCATCAATCATATTTATTGAGCGCTTACTATGTGCAGAGCACTGGACTAAGCGCTTGGGAAGTACAAATTGGCAACATATAGAGACAGTCCCTACCCAACAGTGGGCTCACAGTCTAAAAGGGGGAGACAGAGAACAAAACCAAACATACTAACAAAATAAAATAAATAGAATAGATATGTACAAGTAAAATAGAGTAATAAATATGTACAAACATATATACATATATACAGCATATATATGAATAAATTGCATATACAGCATGTCTGGCATTGGTTCGAGTCAAATGGGTTCATTCACAATACCTTAAATGAGGTCCTAAAGTGAACAGAGGACTACAGGTCTTCCTGAATTCTCCCCCAAGACTGCTTACCTGAAAACTTGTTCTTGAAGTATATCAGTCGAGTAGGCTCACAGTTAAGGAGGTTCAGTGTGCCTTCTACATTTAGTGGTCGGATCTGGATTGGAAATAAAAGGGCAACGTCCATTACATCGTCCATTTTCCAAACCTCGGCAAATTGATTCAGCTAATCTCTAAAGGAGGGTGGGATTCCTTACCCTGCGGAGACCAACAGTCTGAACCCATTCCATTGAATTAACATCAAAGACATCCACGCCATACTCACTGTACACTGTGACATAGGAAGAGTTGCAGCCTGATAAGGACAAAACCAAAAGAAGTCAAGATGTGACAGGATTTAAATACGGCAGAAACTTGAGAAACAGCAAAGGTGAATAGCCAAAGTTTTTTTTGTTCAAAACTCGGAAACCTTCGAAGATGACAGCGGGAGACTCGGGAGCTAGGAATCAGAGCGGGAGCTCCTTAGATAAGTTGATATGGAAGGAGTTGATCGGCGGCCTCAAACTTGAGAAAAACTGTTTTCAAAAGATACATACTCCTCAGCCCTCTTCAGAATTGGAGCTGCTCCTGAAGTTCAATCCTATCCTAACTGCACACTGTAAATATGCTCATTCACTTAGGCAAAGAAAAACTGCTGCCACGAATCTTTACCACCCCGAGGATTTTCCTCAAAGACAGAACCCATACTTTAAACGTCATCGAGGGCCTTGGTAAGATTCTCCTGAAAAAGCTAACTGCTCAAGTTAAGCCAAGTCTAAACCTGGCAATCCAAGGGAAGACAGGAGCAATTTTCCGCTTTCCAAAAATTGACATTCTCAAAAAAAAAGGGGGGAAAGAAAAGAGAACTGGATAAAAAGAAATGAACAGTGCTTAAGGCAGGCAAATGAGTTTTTAATATCCTGCCAATCCTACACTGGTTGGGTTGGGCAGGGAGTGTAGCATATCTTGGGCATTATCCTGCTAATCAGGCACAGGCAGTGCAAGCATTTTCAGGTATGAGTCAAGGGCCTAAGGGTATGGCTCAGCTTTTGTTTCCATTTTTTCAACTTCTTCGTCTAGGTGAAAATTTCACTTCCATTATTCATATCTCTGCCCACTGAAGAGAACATTCCTTCCCAGGACTAGCCAACTTTCTTTTGAAGAAGGAACATCAATTACCTAGGCAAAACATTTCCAACGGGCAGGGACGGTGCTATTGGCTGTGCATACGTAAACCTGAGGTAAACTCTTCAGAAAGCGCTTAGTACAGTGCTATGCACATAGTAAGCGCTCAATAAATACGATTGATGAGAAAGTGAAATTACGTTTTGATTACAAGTCAGTCAAATCGGTGGGGGTGGGGGAAGGCATTTACGGAAGTCACAACAGACTTCCAAAACGCTTCCGACCGAGTCCCTGAGAAACCGCAGTGGGAGCTCTTGGAAATGAAATTTACCGAAAAGGCATTCCCAGGCAGAAGGGTGCCTTCCGGGAGAACGGGACCCCTATCTAACCTGGATCTCCATTTTCTGGGGGAAAATTTCCTCCGGAATATGGCTGTGATCGCTGCTCTCAGGCCATTTCAGTTAAAACCTTACTATTGCTTCTTGACGTAACAGCCCCTGAACTGCTGGGTTCAGATGATAAGTGGGCAAAGCAGCCTCTTGATGGCAACCCATCAGAGAGAAAAGAAGAAGCTCCAAATGGAACAGCTCCCAGCCTCCCTATGAGCAGGGACTTGAGAGGGGAACGCAATGGCTCTGGACCAAGAGGCCTTCATAAGGAGCAGGAAGACGTGGTGAATTTTTTCCCCAACTCGGGGTGGCCGATGCCTGAAGCGGGCTCTAGTCCTAGTCCCCAGTTTGGAATCTGCGGCCCAGTCCGGCTATGTTTAGCTGCTCCCGCAGTCCCTTTTAATCCACTTCTGACCATGGGGTGAAGCTTGTGGCTTTGGTGCCTGTGGTGCTGTTGGGCTCGCCCTGTGAGCCCCCCTACACTACTGAGACTGCCTTTGGCACCTGAAATCGCTGCATGCCCCGTCCCTGAGGCTCGGGTCACCTCCTGGCTTGGCTGATCTCTCTCGGGTCCCATCTGGACCTGGACCCGATACCGTGGTCAGGGGCTCTGCTTGGGCAAGATCAAGGGCCCTGCTTGGGCAAGGTCAGGGTTTTCCACCCAATTCTGGTTGCTCGTTAAAGGGTGTCATTTTTTGGTTTTTCTATCGGAACGCTCATCCTTCAGCCAGTTGAGGGTGTTTATTGAGTGCTTACTGTGTCTGTACAAAGCACCTGGGAGAGGACAATAAAACAGAGTTAGTAGACACGTTCCCTGCCCAGAAAGAGCATACAGTCAAGACGACTGTATCCTTTTATATGCTCCCCAACTGACCCAACCCAGTCACAAGATGTGGCTCTATAAACTGCTTTAAGGGCAGCACTTGAGGACAATGAGGAATGTGCTTCTTACCTATTTCTCAGACCCCTGACTTAATATTACGAGCAGCAGCCTGGAAGAGGACAAACGCCTCGGGGCGGTGGGATAAGGAGGAGGAAGAGAGGGTGGGAGATCATCCAGTAGCCTCAGAAACCTTGGCTGGACCACTAACGGCTGTTGGAAGAGTGTGGAGAACCTGGGCCAATCTGAGAGATGGATTACCTCTCCAAACTCTGAACTTCTTAAAATGGGAAGTTCCCGAGGTTGGTTCCCTATCAGGGTCAAGCAGCACTAGCACGGTGTTGATCTGCACGCAATGCTGTTGGCAGGATGATTAAAGAGTACATCAGAAGTACATTAATCAAAACCAAGTGGAGAACCAGACTTTCCTCGCGCCCACAACCTCACCATAGCTATTTTCAGATTAGAACCTGCACTTAGTTCTCAAAAACACCACCAAAGAGCACTCCAACACCCCCCTAAATCTGACTGGCTGACGTCGAGTTTGCAATAGCTGTATGAGGGAATAAAGGAAATTAAAGGCATTTTAGAAGTTTCTGTTCCTGCTTCGAACCCTTAGGTGCTACAATGACCCAGTACAACTAACAATGGAATCTAGCCTAAGGGCTCTCCAGTTTCAAAAACCTGAAATGAACTCTCAGCTAATCAAGTTATTAATTTAAGATCCTTAACAGCAATGCTCTCATTTTCTATTCATCTAGCACCACTGTCCGAAAAATTATGGATCTTTCAGTATGCCACTCTCATTGCTAAATAAGCAAACGATTTAAAAGTTTTGATTATAAAGCAGGCTGTACAGCAGAGCCTCATAAACTAATGAATCCACTCATGGGCTATCCTATTACAGCCTCTTTTTATTGATCACAAGCTTGGAGTGCTCTCTCAAACAATATACTTCCTCCCTAAAACAGAACATTGATATGTGAATTAATCCCTTTAAACCAAATTCAAAGACAGAAGCAGTGTGGCTTAGTGGAAAGAGCAAGGGCTTGGGAGTCGGAGGACGTGGGTTCTAAAACCCACTCTGCCACCTGTCTACTGTGTGACCCTGGGCAAGCCACTTCACCTCTCTGTGCCTCAGTTACCTCTATAAAATGGGGATTAAGATTGTGAGCCCCACGTGGGACAACCTGATTACCCTGTATCTACCCCAGCGCTTATAACAGTGCTTGGCACATTGTAAGCGCTTAACAAATACCATCATCATCATCATCAAATTCAGAAATAATCAGTTCAACTATCCAGAAGTCAACAAACATATAATCGACGGGAGAAAAATGAACATTCAGGAGAGGGGCTTTGGCTACCTCCCTTTGGAACGAGTCCTTTAAAAATCTAGAGAGCTGGCTTTTACATTCCTCAAACAATTTCTTGCTGTTTCGCATCTCTATAAAAAAGAAATCGCTGGGCAACTGTTCTCTACGTGAGAAGAATAAACCGCCAGCAGACTTCTGCTGAAAAATCTCCGGCAGGAGGGGTTCTCGCAGGATTTGCAAGAGAAGCACGTAACCCTTTACCAACAAGGGGTGTGAGGCTCAGAGCGACTTGCCCCATGCCTCAAGAAAACGATGGGCAAAGCTGTGCTCTCCTTTCTACCCGACATTTCTACCGGCAGGAACTTCTACTGCGCAGGGCAGAGGAGAAACAGATCTTGGCGTTTCCACCTGAACTGGAGAAACTGGAAGACAAACCGAAGCAGAATAGAGAACGCAGGCTGATTTTTTGATGAGAAAAGCAGCAACAGGGATATGGCAACAGAAAAACATATACATACTACAGGCAACAGGAGTTGCAGGCCACATTAGCTCCTGCATGCGTGACCTCCGACCTTGTGAATCCACGTACAATCCCATATGGCTGAAGCAAAGCAGGTACTCCTCATTACTGAGCTCCACAGCACAAAGGGCATCAAAAGATTGTTGTGAGAGGAACATAAGCGAGGGGTCATTAGGATTTACCAGGTTCAGAGATTGTCCATCTCCCTGGATGTTCAACAGAGAGAACCCAGATGGGTGGCCAACACAGAGCTTGTCCTTGAACACTGCCATCCATTGTACGTTTCCTGGGGTCAGAATCTCCGTGAACTTTTTGTGGAAAGGTTTAGTTCTGTGGATTTCATAGCAAAGAACCAGTCGCTTTACGGCCACAAACAGACAAGTTGAGGCGCTCTTCTTCAGGGTGGCGGTTATTATAAACTGGCAGCCTTTAGTTTCCGGAAGCTTAATGTCAAAGTTGCCTTCGGAGCCATCGAGGGACGACCACGGGTACAGGTGCACTTGATGGTTCCGCCCGCAGACGAGAATGATAATTTTCTCTTTGGGAGCAAGCTCTATCTGGTACACCTTCTTGCAGTCGGCAGCTCGGACGATTACTGAAACACAACGCAGACGTACTGCTTAGTGCCTAGATGACTCCTAGTAACATTAATCCCAAATTACTCTGGGGACAGAAGGCCAGAAAAGAAGGGGTTTCTTTGGACTGCTCTCCTCTTTGGAGGTAAGCACAATGCAGGGCTAATAGTACTTCTAGACTGTGAGCCTGCTATTGGGTAGGGACTGTCTCTATGTGTTGCCGACTTGTACTTCCCAAGCGCTTAGTACAGTGCTCTGCACACAGTAAGCGCTCAATAAATACGATTGATTGAGTGATAGTACTTATAAAGTGTTTACTGGGTGCACAGCACTGTACTAAGCGTTGGGAGAGAAAACCTAAGTGGGAATTGGACAAAGTCCCTATTCTTGGGGTGGGGGTGGGATGAAAGCTATGGAAACGTATCCAACTGCAACCCATTAGGATATGTAATGCAGGCATGGAAATCCGGATTTTATTTCTTCTCCACCCACAAATGCAGTCAACAGCCAACAGTAAACTTCCCTTCAAAATCTCATTTTCCTCTTTGGCAACTGTCCCCTTGTGGGGTGGGGGAGGGCAGAGAAGCAGTATCAGAGCAGCATGCCCATCTGCAGCTAGCCAGAGAGTCAGTTTGTCAGTCACTTGCATTTATTCATTCATTCATTCAACTTTATTTATTGAGTGCTTACTGTGTGCAGAGCACTGTACTAAGTGCTTGGGAAGTACAAGTTGGCAGTATATAGAGACGGTCCCTACCCAGCAACGGGCTCACAGTCTAGAAGGGGGAGACAGACAACATGAGCAATGCACTGTACTAAGCCCTTGGGAGAGTATGGCAGACACATTCCCTGCCCACAACGAGCTTACAGTTTATAGGGGGAGACAGACATTAATATAAATTACAGATATGTACATAAACGCTTGGTGGAAGGGAGAGGGGATGAATAAAGGGAGCAAGTCAGGGTGATGCAGAAGGGAGTGGAAGAAAAGGAAAAAAGGGCTTAGTCGGGGAAGGCCTCTTGGAGGATATAGACACTTTGAAGGTGGGGAGAGTAACTGTGTCAGATATGAATAGGAAGAGCGTTCCAACCCAGAGGCATGACATGAGCGAGAGGTTGGCTGCGAGACAGACGAGATTGAGGTACAGTGAGAAGGGTGGCAGAGAGCCAGAGGGAGGGTGATCTCAACTAAGAACTGGAGACCTCCCCAGTGGTCCAGGAAGAGAATCCACAGGCTCCCTGGGCAGGTATGGCAAGCACATTAAAGACCCTTTGTAATGTAAAGTCTGAAGCCAAGCACTTCTAAGATCACCAGCTAAAAATAGTCACACACACACATTCACAGTCTACTACTTCTCTAGCCCTGGGAGAGTGCCTTCAGGGGAGCTATGCTTGGGAGTCCGGGCTCAGAGAAACAACCCTGCAGTGACTTCATACTGCAGTTACTGGGGATGTCTGGTCTGAGCCCACTGTTGGGTAGGGACTGTCTCTATATGTTGCCAACTTGTACTTCCCAAGCGCTTAGTACAGTGCTCTGCACACAGTAAGCGCTCAATAAATACGATTGATGATGGAGAAGGTCTAGGGGTGGTACTGGTCTGGCTCCTCCCCAATCCCAGGGGCTAAAGTAGCAGTTCCAGGCCTACGCTGACCGACCCTAGCTTCGCTCCAAGATCTCCAGACTTTCTGGCTCGGGTTACCCAGGGCAACTTTCAGGCCAGCGCTCCGTGAACTCAGAAGTGGCTGAAACCAGGGCAGAATGGATTGTGAAGGGGCTGGGCCAGGGTGTGTGACACATGGCAACGGGCCTTGCTGAAATCGATTCTGTGGTGCTCCCCCACCTCTGAGCTAAACCACTGGGTTTTGTACAGCAAAGCGAAAGGAAACACAATCTGAGGTGACACAGCCCAGAAAAATGCTCTTGTTCATTCTGGGGTGGAGGCTAACTCACCACACACAGAACCCTGCCACCTCCCCAGGGAAGGAACACAGGCCAATTTTGCTTCGGGATTTTTTCACACGTTCACACGCGGTCCATCAAACAGCAGAGGGGAGAAACACTTGACTTTCTTCTCAGGGAAGAATGAGATTAATTCAGGCTGAGACACGGCTGCTCTCAAATTTCTAACCCAACTGGGTCAAAAGAGCGAACAGGAAAGGAAGACCCTGGTTTTGAGAAAGCCTCTATGATAGCATAGGGTTGACTGAGAAAGAATAATTGAGCCGGCAACTAAACCACGCAGAAGCTATTTCATGTTATCTGACTGGGTGGGCACCTCAAGGACTATTATCGGCACAGGTAAAGTCTGGGTTGAAATGGTGAAGTTTTCACCATTCACTTGGTTAAGAACAGGGCTTTGGGCAAGTGGAGCACTGAAATGCTTTTCCATGCTTTCCAGTAGCTTGACTTTCCTCTCAGGCATAAGGGTATTGGTTACTCACTTGAATAGATGGTCCTTACAAGTCCCCCTAAGAGTGAGTGAGTGTGTGTGTGTGGGTGGGTGTGTGTGTGAACACAGACACTTTCTATCCCAAATTTGCCTGAGAAACAACCACACAAGCACCAGCTAAATACGCGCCCCTTCCTTCCCCCAAACCATGCCCCCGACCCCCGCCAGCAACATACCATCACGGGTCACTTCTATCACATACAGCCCTTCTTCTGTACCGACAGCTATCCTATCCCGATCTGGAGAAAACAAGAGGGCGATGGATGAGAAGAGGAGAACCAGGAAAAATGGGGACTGTGTTTATGTTAGAAACCAAAATGTTGGCTTTTGGTCAGATTACCTCGAAGCACAGGCCAAAGTAACTTAAGGTCTAAAATAGCCTGTGCTTTCCTAACAATTGGCTTTCATCTTTCAAATAAAAGCCTACATATAAAAGCCTACATATTACAGCAGTTGAAAACATTCTGCTTTGCAGATGTGGGTACGTGTGGCAGTGCACGTTTATGTATAGCACCATCCTCGGGGTTTGCAGGTGACGGTTCTGGTGTTGACGCTCCCCCATGGGGTCTGGGAGTGGCTGCAGAGGCTGATCCTGGACAGACCGTCCTGATCAAACTTTGCAAAGCTGTCGGAAAGCACACACTGGTTTAAATGGTCATCCCCATATGCGTACCGATTATAGCAGCAGTTACAATGGTTTTAATCAGAGGCAGTGTGCTGTCATAGGCTTCTTGTGGAATATGTACAACTTGGTTTTTCAGTCTGTTTTTCTGCAGAATTGACTGGAGCCCTTCTAGGATTCCCACCCACTTCCTCTTTTCATTCTCGTTTTCTGTCAGGATCAGCAGGGAACTGGTCTTAGAAGGAGATCCTAAGAGAGAGGTTGTCACCTTCAAAAGAACAAAACAAAGACCGGCTTATAAAACATCAAATTAGACCGAATACAGACAAAATACAAGATCCTACTACAAAAAAGGCATTTGATTTGACAGTGGATCACTTCCAAAGAGCACAAATTTTATTTTTCCCTGAGTGGAAGAAATGGAGCCAACTACGTGTTCCGTACAGAATACGACCCTTTTGACTTTGAGCTAAAATGCCATTTTTATTTTATTTTATTTTATTTTCCCTTTACAGTCAAGGGTCTGGCAATAACTAAGTCTCCAAGGCTTTCCGCTTTTCTTCAAGCTTTCCCCTCAGGTTTTCATACCAAATACGGAACAAGGTAACTACAACATTAGTCCAAAACCCAGCTGTGAGAAATCCCATTAATTCACCAGCATTTAGGTTCCTTGTGAATTTGGTGTGGTAGCATATTTTGAAAATATTTATTTCAGGGAAAGTAGTGGTAACGGATTCTCAGATTACTGTCAAGGGAGGCAATACTCTTTATGGAGAAGCACTTAATTTCAATTCAAATGATATCGCCAATGGGGTGAAATCTTCCCTAGGCACTCATTATGAGAACCTGGATCGTTCTGCTTGCTGTTTAGTTGTGAAATGATTACAATTCTCTTTCTGCATTAGGGACTTTGGTGGTCTCTGTGTGGAGAAATGGGATTCAATACCAAAGGTGATTCCTAGACTTCGTTTGCGAAATTCAGAACTCGACTGAGTTGAAAAAGCACACTCCGAAGTATGGCAAAGTGCTCTAATGATTAAAGGAATGAAAGTGTCAACACCATCCCCAGATTTCTCTTAGAACGAAATGCTCAAAGTTCAAATAAGGAGAGAGCACAGAGTAATCTGAGATGCAAACCACGTAGGAAAGTGGTGTACACAGGAGTGATTTGAAAAGAGACAGAGGAGCTGTGAGGTGGCGAAATGGAGGTTTGCTTCAGATGTCAGCAGCTGCACAGAAGGTTCCACACCAACAGGGATAAGGCTGTGAGAAAAGAGAGAGGAAGCAGCTGCTAGGTGGTGGTGGTGGTGGTGGTGATGGTGGTGGTGGTGATGATGGAAAGCGGGATGGACACACGCAAGGTGCACAAGGAATCTGGAGCAAGAAAGGAAGGTTGGAAAATCAGATCTCTTTTAACGTGGGAACAAAGCAATACACGAAGCATTAAAATGCCAAAACTTCAATGAGGTGGGTTTCATCACACTTCCCAAGTTGAAGAAAACACAACTGTTTAGAAATGTGGTGAAACACCTTCTCTTGTTAGGAAACTTCGGGAAAAAGCTTCTGAAATGTATATTTGGCAGCCAGTCTGTGATTATTTTCTACAGTACGAAAAGGAATTACACTCGAACTCTCTCTTAAAATGAAAAGAAAGTATAATGACCATACCCTGAATATACAAGGGATGTCTCGGCGGGTAGCATGTATTACATCTGATGCTAGGACAGAGCTTACAGAAAAATCTTCATCTCTGCAAGAAACAGAAAATTGGGACAGTTTGACTTTCTAAGGAAAGAGGAAGATCATTCTCTTTCTGATTATTTTTATGCGTTTTACCTTCTCTTCTGGAAAGGGTTATTTATTTTTTGAACCCACAGACTATACTAGAAAGCATAAGCTCTTTTCAATTTAAGCATAAATTGGCAATAAATGACATCTAAACAGCTGCTTCATGGATGTTCTGGATACATTCTATTCCAAACAGCTCTTAACTTCTCAATTATGAGCTTACCACCAAATACCCATTTGGTCTGTATCTCTGGCTACAGCAGGCACAAGGCACTTCTAGGACACTCGTGAAAGAACTGCATCCAACTGACAAAATAGGAGAGCAAACACTTGGGCTAGGAAAAGGTAAATGGAGGGAGGTTTCAATAACTGCTAACTTCCCAGTTCAAGTATCTGGGGCCAACATTTCCTTCCACTGCCCTGCCTCAGGGATAGACCTGGATCAGGATGTAGATTCGGATCTCTATTTTGAGGGGGGAAGAAATGCTCTCTATATCCTTAGAGCAACTGGACAAGCTTAATGTTCTCATTTCAGTAAGGTCAGCCGACTTCTTTACATCATTTCCCTTCCCTTCAAGGCCCTGCTGAGCGCTCACCTCCTCCAGGAGGCCTTCCCAGACTGAGCCCCTTCCTTCCTCTCCCCCTCATCCCCCTCTCCATCCCCCCCATCTTACCTCCTTCCCTTCCCCACAGTACCTGTATATATGTATATATGTTTGTACATATTTATTACTCTATTTATTTTATTTTGTTAGTATGTTTGGTTTTGTTCTCTGTCTCCCCCTGTGAGCCCACTGTTGGGTAGGGACTGTCTCTATATGTTGCCAATTTGTACCTCCCAAGCACTTAGTACAGTGCTCTGCACATAGTAAGCGCTCAATAAATACGATTGATGATGATCATTTCCTCTGGTTTCTTGACTGCAGAGAACTCTTTTCCACCTGCTCACCTGGTCATTTCTCCCCCAAAAGCAACTGAGGAAGGGAAGCTATACATTTTAAACAAGGAAGCTTTAATCATTTTTGTTTACAATTACAGAAAATAAAGGATATGAAATCTTAAGACATTAGAATATGGCCATTTCCAAGAAATAATTTCCCATTTTGACTAGAAAATCATCTGTATAAATAAAGACAGCATTTGTATTTGAGTTTTTCTCGTCCTGGGTCTGCCATTTGCCTGTTGTGTGACCTTGGGCAAGTCATTTAACTCTTTTGCACCTCGGTTAACTCATCTGCAAAATGGGGATTAAAAAAACCAACCGGTTCTCTCGTTCTCTTAAACACTACGAGCCTCACGTGGGACAGGGATTGTATCCAATCTGATTTATCTTGAATCTACCCCAGGGCTTAGCTCACAGGGCTTAATAAATACTAGTATTATAATTTTTAAGCAGCAAAGAAAACAAACCTGAGATCTAAAACTTGGCTTGCAACAACTCCAGGCTGGGTGGATTTTCCTTCGGGTAAATCATACAAGAAGAGCTTACAGTCACAGACAACTGCATATGCTCTCTGCCATCCTTTCTTCACCCCTGTAGGCTTTGGAACCTGCTCAGAAATATTTGATTACATTATATTTTAAGGTTTACTTATAACGCATATTTGAACCGCGGACGGTACATTTTCTGATTCCCATTTCCCCATGTGAATACTCCCGTGAAAATAATAACCAAACCTTTTCATTTTGCTTCTCAGTTGGTATTTACACAGAAGATCCAGAAGGGCTGGAATTCAGTGGGGTTAAGAGTAACTGATTTTTAATGATGCTTCAATAGGCATTTGTGTGATTCGATGGGAAAAAAGTGATCCTATGTTTTCATTCCTCTATTTGAGCACTCCCTCCTTCCCTCTTACTGAACTCTGTGTGGGACACAGAGATTGTGCCCCATCGGATTATCTTTACTTACCCTGATGCTTAGCACAAAGAAAAGCCCTTAAGAAATGTCATAATGATTATTATTTTTCCTACGCCTGTCTCCCCTGCCACATTATGGCTTGAGGGTTCTAATCCCGGGTCTGCCATTTGTCAGCTGTGTGACTTTGGGCAAATCACTTAACTTCTCTGTGCCTCAGTTCCCTCATCTGTACAATGGGGATGAAGACTGTGAGCTCCACGTGGGACAACCTCATCACCTTGCATCCCCCCCAGTGCATACAGTAGTGCTTTGCACATAGTAAGCACTTAACAAATACCATCATTACTATTATTGAGGGCAGGGGTTGGGTCTCAACTCTAGTGTTCTCTCACAAGCTCTTAGTTCAGTGCTCTGCCCATAGGAGTTGCTCAGTAAACACGAGCTTGTTAAGAGGCTTACCTTGACGTAACCTTTGTAGGCGGTTCCTATCCCTCGCTGCACATCTACTCCGAGAGGCCTTTTCGATTGCTCAGGAGGTATAGGACAGACCTGAGGGGCACTATCTTTGCAGGAAACATGGCACGAAAATGAACACACTGGAAATACAAACATAAAACATGCCGTTATTTATCACACACACACACATACATGTATACATACATACATACATATATGTGTGTGTGTATATATATATATGTATATATATATATATATGAGATAATGGAGTTTGTTATCTGGAATGATGGATAAGAACTTAATCAGAAGATCCCCAGCATCAAAAACCAGCAGAAGAATTAATTCTGGTGTTAGGGGTTTGCCCGGTATCACTCAGACTCTCCTGTCTCTTGTCCTTGCTGGGCAACAAGCACATAGGCAGGAAGGCGTGTAATACATCGTCAAGTCCACACAAGGATTTCACCTACATTAGCCAGTAACAGGCAGAAACAAGACTAGGACCCATGTCTTCTGTGCTCTTCCCTCTGGACCCACAGAGGGACTACGGCATATATATCATCACTGTCGTCATCATTATTAATGGTATTTATTGAGTGCTGACTGGGTGCAGAACACTGTACCAAATGTACACCACAAAAATATGTGTACCATCTTCAAATATTTCTTCTATTTCAGGACGATGTGATTAATAATGAGGCCCCATCTATGCATGCAAACATTGAGGTTGGTGAGACAGGCAAATGAGAAGCAGCGTGGCTTAGTGGCAAGAGCCCGGGCTTGGGAGCCAGGGGTCGCGGGTTCCAATCCCAGCTCCGCCACTTGTCGGCTGTGTGATTTTGGGTGAGTCACTTCACTTCTCTGGGCCTCAGTTACCTCATCTGTAAAATGGGGACTAGGACTGTGAGCCCCATGTGGGACACCCTCATTACCTTGTACCTCTCCCAGCACTTAGAACAGTGCTTGGCACATAGTAAGCGTTCAACAAATACCATTATTATTATTATTATTAGCCCCCTACCCACTTAGGGAGAGCAATCCATCCCTAATTAGGGCAGCTCAGGCACCCAAGGTCTTATGCTGCTCCCAGATAATCAATCCCACAAACAATATCCTGAGCTACCTAGACTTCCAGAGAACTTTGGTTTAAGAGTAGGAGGAATCTCACTCCGGGGAGGTCATGTGCTTTAACTGATTTCCCAGTAGTGGACCTGGTTTGCAAGGAGCCATCCCCTTATCCTGTCTGCCCCATGACCAGCAGAAAGCAAGAAAACTCCTCAAGGAGGATGATCAGAGGAGTGTTAAAAAAGATCCTCTTTCTGTCACTTAGAAAAGTGGGTTACGATTAGTATACATCCCCAATAACAATGACAAGACAGCCAAAATGCTTTGGTCCCATCAGACTGAAAAAGTCAGTTGTATTTCACTCTAATTACAAAGGTCCTGTGGTTAAACTTCTCGGTTGTAAAAAAAATATGCAACGCCAGTGGAAATTCTCATCTTTTTCACTGTGCAAAAAATTGAAAAAACATCGAAAATCAAAGTGGCGGTACCTCTGTGACCCTTAGCCAAGGGTTCCTACCTGGTGACCCTCTGACAAATGCTAGCTAACAGCGTCGGAGACAAGTCGGTATCAGTCACTGGAAATAGCTGACTTTTCCCAAATACTAATGTCACCAATATATGGTCTGATGACAACTCCATAGTTCAAGGTAGTTTGGATGTCTGGATGTGATGAGTTAAGCCATGTGAATTTGTGGTCTCTTTGAGAACCATCAAAGACTTACAAGGATTAAAGAAGCTTTTCCCTGTTTCTCTTAAGGATTTCTTGCTCCAACCCCCTGCCTCACTGGTTTACTGAGGAGTCAGCCATACACCAGTTATATCTATTTCTTATCCCCCCTTCTGATGGTGTCTTTGGGCTGTCTGCCCTACTTCTTGCCTTTCCTGGTTTCCATCACCCAGCAGTTCCAAAGGCTCTTGAGGCTTCTTTCTCTTAAGTCTGGGGCTGCCTCATTTAAACCTCCATCTCTCCCAGTTTCCCCAAAATCTCTGGGATGTGTCAGCAATGGACGGTTTCCTGATTTGCTACATCCTTGTCTCGGTTCTCCACTCTAGCAATATCTGTGCCTTATTTTGGTCTTCAAACTCCAAACCCAATCCCACTGAGTTTCTCTCTAAGGGCAGTTTTTACTGCTGGTTTTTAAAAATCTTCCTTTGAATGTTTCAAAAGACCATATAGTCGACCGTGTGTCCCAGGCACTTTGCTTTGTGCTCGGGCTTCTAGCCAGTCTTGCTCATTTAGAGCACTTTCTCCTCCACTTCGTGCCCTCTTATCCTTCCTCTGTGCTCCCCAGGCATGCTGTGGTGAGAGTGTGGGATGGAAACGCCTCACCGTAGGTTAAAAAAAGATGCTCTTATTTAAAACGATTAAAGTAAGAGGCTATTCAGAGTAATGAACTCCATTTACGTGGTCTCAAAAACAACCCAAATCCAAATTACTCACCCTCACAGGCGTAGCCTTGTCGGACTAATCCCACCATGAGGGAAGTGCAGTGACTACACTGAGTTGGGCTTGAAAAGGACTTGATACTGAATTGGTGAGCTTTAGGCTGAAACAGAAAAGGCTGATCAATTTACTTGCAAACAAGTTTAAGAGCAATGTCTAGAACAGATTAACACCTCTAAGTCTATATCAAAATAACAAGCCATTATCTAGCCCAGGGATCAGCTGCTGTTTGGTGCAAGAGCCAAACGAAACATCACCCGAGAGGTTGGCGTGCAGAAAGCCGAATGCTTTTACGGACGCACAGAGATGTAGTTTACATCACTGTGTAATTATGAAATGATAGAAAGATAAGTGAATATTGTACTTACATTGCTATTTATTAGAAGGACTTAGAGGGAGAAAGAGAAAAGAGGTAGAGGAGGAGAAGAAAGAAGAGCAAGAGAAAGAGGGAGAGGAGGAAAGAGAAGGGGAAGGGAGAGGAGGAAAGAGAAGGGGAGAGAGACGAAGGGAAAGAACAAACTTATTCCTGTGGGAAGGGAGGAGGATGGGTGCCAGAGGATTCATCACCATCTCATTCACCACCTCCTCCTTCTCCTCCTCCTCTCCTTCTCCTCCACTGCCCTTTACCATGGGGAGACTTTCGTCCCGTCGTGGGAGCCACGACACGTATGTGTGACCCTTGGCAAAGGGGCTACTCTTGCCCCTGACTGGCATACAGTTCATCCTACTGTCCAATGATGACAACGGGAGCTCCACTTATCCCCAGACCAGGTGAGGTTGCCTCCAGTAGGCAGAGGGTAAAGGAGTCAAGCCACCACCTTAGCTCCACTTCGGCCCCTTCCTGGCTCAATGGGGCCGAACGGGTCGGCTACACCTTGCCCCGGGAGGTATGTGGGCAGAGCTGACGGCATTTCTTCCAGGGTGCTCCGTCTGTGGGACACTGACCCCCTAAAGAGTGGGCGCCTATGCTCAAAGCCACATTTGGCATCAAGAAAGAGCAGTGTGGCCTAGTGGAAAGAGCCCGGGCCTAGGAGCCAGAGGACCTGGATTCTAATCCCAGCTCTGCCACTTGTCTGCTGGGTGATCTTGGGCAAGTCACTCCACTTCTGTGTGCCTGTTACCTCATCTGTAAAATGAGGATCAAGGCTGTGAGCCCCAGGTGAGACGTGGACCGTGTCCAATGTGACTGGCTTGTGTCTACCCCAAGTGCTTAATACAGTGCCTGGCACACGGCAAGCGCTTAACAAATACCATTTAAAACAAACAAAAAAAAGAGCCTTAGGTTTCCAGCCCCGATCTAGCCTAACAAACTTACCTGCGAATGAACTGCTCAAATCTTTCTTCACCTATATTTATACTTAGATTATACTGCCTCATCAAGTTAAAGTATTAGGCGCTTTCACTTGGGCACACTAAAAGACGAAACAGACTCAAAACTTGATAAACCTAACGTCTGGAAAAAGAGTCTTGTTCACTGGCAAATCAGCAGCTCAGAAACGAATATTTCAATGAACCAAGTTGGGATTTTTCTTAATAAGACATTTCCCAATTTACTGGTAAACAGAAACGGCTTCAAATGATGCATTTCCTTGAATAAACTGATACTGGATTAATGAGGATTTATTACAACTCTATAAAGAAGTTCAGTAATGCATTAAGTTCTCTGTCTCTCTCCACACACACACACACACACACACAACTCTTTTAAGTCACAAAATTTAGTAAGAGCTCACCTTTGGTACAGCTAGTGAAATGGACTGAATGATGGGGGAAGGAGTAGCAGGTACTCTCTGCTGAAGTCGAGTCGTTCCCTGGATTTCAGTAAATTACAAGATTAGTGAGGCTGGGCTCTGAGCAGCTTTGCTTTTAACTTTCTGCACTGAGGATAGATTTCCTTGCAAAATACATTAAGATACCGAGTCACTTTCAACTTCACTTTCACTTGGGATTTACTACACCTGTGGCATACCCTTCTCAAAGCACTCATCAGCATTTCACAGGTCAGGCAGTAGCAGGGCAAAATTTAGTACAAAGATCAAGTACGTCAATACGCTCATTAAAGAAGGCCTGGGAAACAGCTTCATATGCAGACTGTTCTTAGAGGCGTGAAGTAAACCTGCCAATAATCTGACTGGGCCTCTCACTTCATCAAGGATGCTGCCTGCAATAAACATTTACCACCCACCAGTTGGGCAAAGAGGCTCAGGGGAATTTCCCAAAATAAGCAAATGTCAACTGCCTTACTTCTTGCTGCTCTGCACTGAGAGACACGGAGGTGGAGGGTGAGACTTCTGGTTTGGGACCCGGGGTTTCTTGCTCACTGGTGGAGCTGGTCTGAGAAAACAGTGAGAAATAAAGTTGTGAAGAGCACTACGTCATGGTCTCTGCCACCATTCAGGAATTCAATGGTGAATTCTTCACCATTCAAGAAGGCACACCCCTCCTGGGGCTGGGAGATCCAGGGAGCCCTTGCCAGTGGTTTTTCCCACCTTCCCTTCCTTCCTTTCTGATCTCCCAACCTCCTGTCACTCCCCACTTCACTCTGCTGCCCAGATTATCTTTCTACAGGAATGCTCTGGGCATGTCACCCCCCTCCTCAAAAATCTCCAGTGGTTGCCTATCAACCTTCGTATGAAGCAAAAGCTCCTCCCTCTCGGCTTCAAGGCTATCCATCACCTCGCCCCCTCCTACCTTACCTCCCTTCTCTCCTTCTCCAGCCCAGCCCGCACACTCCGCTCCTTTGCCGCTCACCTCCTCACTGTGCCTCGTTCTCTGTGCCTGTCCCGCCATCGACCCCCGGCCCACGTCCTCCCCCTGGCCTGGAATGCCCTCCCTCCTCACATCCGCCAAATTGGCTCTCTTCCTCCCTTCAAAGCCCCACTGAGAGCTCACCTCCTCCAGCAGGCCCTCTGCTCCTCCTCCCCTCCCTATCACCCCGACTCCCTCCCTCTGCTCTACCCCCTTCCCTGCCCCACATCACTTGTGTATATTTGTACATATTTATTATTCTATTTATTTTACTAATGATGTGTATATATCTATAATTCTATTCATCTATTTTGATGCTGCTGATGCCTACTTGCTTTGTTTTGTTTTCTGTCTCCCACTCCTAGGCTGTGAGCCCGTTGTTGGGTAGGGATTATCTCTGCTGTCGAACTGTACTCTCCAAGTACTTAGCACAGTGCTCTACACACAGTAAGTGCTCAGTAAATATGACTGAATGAGTGAATTCCACTGGGGATGGACCCTGGGAAGGTAGAGTGCTCTCAAACGGAAGAGACAGAGAGCTTAATGATGAAAGAATTATGACTAAAGGTTACCAAGAGATGATTTTACGACTGTGCAAGCAATGAAAGATGACGAGGCAATGACAACAAATCTGTAAGGCTAGAAAGGGTTTTTCAAAAATTCAATTCAAGCCTAAAAGCAGGCAAAGGGACCTTCCCATGAAACTAATTCACACAGAGTATTTCATCTTTGTAATCTGCCTGGGCATTACCAGCCGTAACTAGCAAATGGCTTGAGGGCACAGGCTCTGTGGCCTGGTCCCCCAGGAACAAAACCCATCATTCGGGCCCTCTTGTTCATTCATTCATTCATTCAATCGTATTTATTGAGCGCTTACTGTGTGCAGAGCACTGTACTAAGTGCTTGAGAGGCCCAGCCATGGTTTCCTATATCTTACTCAGGGGAGGGGGCTGGGGGGAAGGAGAAGGGGGTGCCTGGATGAAATTTTTTCACTACGCTAAACTGGGTTGGGAAACCTCTCTCCTGCCTTGGCAAGGCTAAGCTCGAAAAGGCTCCTGAGGGAAACAGAGAAACCCTCCTTGCCCACGCCGTACCCTCCCTGCTTGGGCACCAGGCATGAGTGCCAAGGAGAAAAACTTATGGAAGAGGTGGCCCCACTGAGTGCCACTGACTGCCAGCTCCCAAGAGCAACTGTCCAGGAAAATGTAGGGAACAGGGGAGCCACTGGTTTTTCTTCACCAATTTCAGCTAAGTTGGTACTGAATTGCCCTTAATTTTATGAAAATCCCCACACCACTTCAGTCTACTACATTTCATGTTTCTACTAACTGGGAAAGGGAGTGCCCCATCCCAAATACTTTATATTATTATTTAATAGGCTAATTCTACATTACTAATTGATAACACAAGGAGGTAGTAGGCAACAACTACAAATTGACACTGCCCACAGCTAGGCAAGGATATTCCAAAATGAAACTACTTTAAATTGTACTCTCTGGAAAATATGAGGGCAACACAGCCAGTTCCATGGTTTAAAACTGTGGTCATTGACAAGGTTCCTAAACAGGACCCAGATTTACCGCAGAGACGATGACAAAAGTAACTCAATATATGAACACACACATTTCTAAGAGTCACAGATTTAGAAGGATAGTGGCAGATTGTTAGACATTTTACAGCTAAAATGGGGATTTTCTTCTACACATCAAGTTTGTTAAAATCATTAAGGTGCTCTATTTTCAAATGACTAAACCTCAAAAGACTATTACATGATTTAATTTAGGTAGAACAGTGCTTGTTATATTTAATGGATTAATTTACAAAAGGGCTAAAAATTTAGGAGCAGGAAACTCACTAGTTTAGGATAATAGTTTTACTAATACAGACAGAAAGCTTAGGGAAGCATAAACTACCAGCAGAGACTTACTTCTTCCCAAAAGGCTAGTAGAGAAGACGTAGACGAGGAAGAAACAGAATCCTTGGTGGTAACAAAACAGGAGGGATAAAAATGATCATTTATCTACCCAAAGACTTTCTCAAAGAGGATCTCGTAGCAAATTCAATAATGATTCATTTTGCAGACTGACCAAATTTTATAAAGGGGCATATGAAGTGGAGATGTTTTGGAAAACATGCTCTAAATTTCTGTAAACACACTATCACATTTACAGGCTGCTGTCAAATGATTTTTTTAAAATAATAGAAACTTCCCATCCATCTTATTTCAATCCAGACTCGGTATCAGCTCTAGAGGTGGAAAGGAAAAAAAAATCATCAAAGGAGCCAGAGACTGGGGAGAGTAGTGTGTGATTATCCAAGTGCTTCGCTGCTGTGAAAGTACTCAAATGGTGGTAGCAGGGGAAGAACTCCTGGAGGTGATGACTTTGGAAGGACTCTGAAGATGGGTATAGCAGTGGTCCACAGGATGCGAAGGAGGGGATGAGCAAGAGGGTTGCGGTGGAGAGACAAGAACGAGGCCCAGGAGGAGACTGGTTTGAGAGTAATGAAGTACACAAGCAGGGGTGTAGTGGAAGAGAGAGATTAAATAGGCTGGGGTGAGGCGGCTGATAGAGTGCCTTGAAAACCAAAGGTCGAAAGATTATGTCTGATGGGGAAAGAAAAGGAATGGACAAGCCTTGGAGGTGTTTGAGGAGTGAGGAGATGTGTGTGGAACCATGTTTTACAAAAATTACTGAGGCAAAGCAAAGTATGGGGCGAAGGGGGGAAAGAGACTGGAAGCAGGGAGGTCAGTGGGGAGTACAGTGCACGCACAGAGTAAGCACTTCACTCAACGCTACTGCTAATGTAAAAGTTCACTAACTGACCCGCGACTGAAGAGATTTCTAAAGCTTCCTTTAGTGACTGTGAATGAAAGCTCCCTCTCACCTCCGAGATCAACAATCTGCCCTGTGTTGACAACCTAGGTTTTTCAAAAGTCTCACTTTCTAGGCAATTTCCCCCCATTCCTTTCTCACACAGTTGCCAGTACTGGAGGGAGAGGGACGGGCATGCCATTCATTAGGCAGCGGTAAATAAACCAATGGACAAGGTGCCCGACCCTGTGTTCATAAACCCTGCGGCAGCTTGGGGGACTCCCAGAACAACAGACCTGCAGTGGCCTGCTCCGAGCTGGAGTGACTCCTCGTTCAGGGACTCTCCTGTAGCTGGGGAGGTTCTGCAACTGCCCTGGTGGGTAGGGCCCCAGGATCCTGGTTTGGCTCAGGTGGCTACAGATCCCAAGCCCGTGAGTACGCGCCTTAACCTCTAAGCCCGGGACCACTCAGGTCCCTGAGGTATCCTTGGAATGGATGACAGGTCCAGCAATGCCTGGGGGCAGGATCAGTGCCCGTGGCTGCCAAGGACTCAGCTGGTGGTCTCAGTCTAAGGGGTCTGGCAGCTGGAACCCACTGGCTAACAGCAGCTTGGGGCAATGCCAATTTGGCATCTCACCATGCCACCTCCCAGAGTTCACATCCAGTGAGGAGACTTCACATTTTGTAGAGCCTATCGTTTTAGAAAAGCACGTACCAATGTGGGAAGCAATGTGGCCTCGTGGAAAGGACACGGGCCTCGGAGATGGAAGACCTGGCTACTAATCCTGTTAGTCTCTTGTGTGACCTTAGGCAAGTCACTTTTCTGTGCCTCGGTTTTCTCATCTGAAAAAACGGGGATTCAATAATACCCGTTCTCCCTCCTACTTAGACTGTGAGCCCCAGGTGGGACATGGGCCGGGTCTGATCTCTTTATTTTGTATCTATTCCAGTGCTTAGAACAGTGATTGACACATAGTAAGCTCTTATCAATCACCACAATTAACGGAGTCCAGAATGGGGCTTGACAGTAAAAATTGACCCCAAGTCCCCGTGAATACAGTTTATTTCCAGATGGGTAACATTCAATTTTTTTGTGGCTTGTCACCTCTTGTTCTTCACGGGCCTTTTTAATGTTTTGAAAAAATAAAAAGGAACGAAAACAATGTACCACTCCATGTAAATCCACTAAGTAACTCCCGCATGAAAAGTGAGGAAGTGATTCATGTTCAGACCTAGCAGCTGCTTCCTCAGTGGATGTGCCATCTATCAACACTAGAAAGCTTCCTTTGAGTTACTCACTTGATTTATTTATTTCAATGAAAAGGGATATTTCATCAGGTCCCTAATCCAATCCAACAAGCTCCACGAGACTTTCCAAGTACTCACCATTCCAGCCTCCCCACACCCTCTCTCCCAACCTTCCTTGTTTCTTCACATCTCATGATCAATCCATTACTTCCTGGTTCGAGTCAACCAGGGAAACCCCAACAGTGGTGAAACAAAATTAACAAAAACTCCTCATCATAGCAAGTACCAATTACAGCTGAAGAAAGCGGCAAGACCTCATAATTACAGGAGTACTTTTGTTTCTCTCCTCTTTGTACTCTAGGACAGTTTGTAATACCGAGGTTTCAAATGGACATGGCTAACGTATTTCAAAGGAAGTGGTTTACCTTAATTGGCTAGATGAATCCTTGTGTGACTCGAGGCGTTTTCCCTTGGCTAGTATAATTTACCATATTTTTATTTTTCTTTCAAACTAATACATTACTCAGGCATCGTAAATTCTGAGGTGGATGGTCAATTTCTGCTTGTGAAAGAAATCATGTTCTCAATCTATCTCCATTTACTTTAAAGGGATTTAGTTCTGGAATATTTTTCAAGCATCCTATCATACTATAAATGTTTAACTCTAAGCCACAAACCAGTGCTATGGGTGGTAAATATATGCTGTCCGCCTCTGTGGGGATGTTAATTTGCTGATCTTTTCCATAGATAACCTTAGGTTATTCCACCATAACACTTCAAACTTAAAAGCCTTCTGGCACTTATTTCTGCAGTCGAACCAGTCAGCTTAGGCACTTACTCTAAATGTCAGATCATGCGCGAGAGGTGAAGTGTTGAAATACTCAAAAATTGAATCCTGAAAATCTGGAAGTTTCAGACCTAAGAGGAGAGAAAAATCATGACCAGATTTAATGACTAGATGACAGGCTGATTTTTACTAATTTGGGATTTGGGGCTATTGTTCCATTTACCTGCATCTGTCCTAAATTTTTCTTCCATCTTCTTCTTCAAATTTTCCATCTCTTCTAAAAGTTCTCGGTTTTTTGCTTCAGATTCCCTTAGTTTACTAAAATGAGAAAAGAAAGTTCTTAGGGAGTCTGTGAATAAGACTCTCGATATACAGTGGCTTTGCTAGTGAAGGATGACTGACTCTGGACACTGCCGATTTGTCTCAGACAGCTAGATACGTTTTAAAGGTGACTGAACAAATTTGGTTGAAATATTACTTCGCGTAATAACGCCACAAGGTAAATCAGTACCTCTTACCCCGTTACTGGCAAAGTAAAGTCAGGTGGCACAATACAGTCCTGGGGTGGACTGGAAGAGGCTCACAAGTCCCAGTGAACCTGAGCCTCTGGGCTGACAGTTGTTGCCTATTTGTACTTCCCCAGTGCTTAGTACAGTACAGTGCTCTGCACATAGTAAGCGCTCAATAAATACGATTGATGATGATGATGATGATGACGATGACAGGAACCCAAACTCTGCCTGGGAACATTCGGCTCGCTCAAGTGAGTTTCTGGCCACTTATGGTTCAGTAACCTGATGCAGGCAGTGCCGGACTATACCGGGTCAAGCCTGATAGCTGATCAAACTGTGCTTAGACGATTTAGTGGAAAGGCACAAAATTCACAGCTTAGCATTTGGAAGCACAGAGCTCCATCCCATCTTGCTTCAGGCTAGTTCACCAGAAACACCGTAAGAGCAGAAACAGAAAGAACAAGGAACAGCCCCTCCTCACTTGTCATCTCATACGGTAAGAGTCTAAATTTGAGGGCTGAACTTTGACAGCCTAAGATGGAAAATATAAAGCCTGGGGTTTGGCCCACCTAAAACTCAAATTTTAAAACCATCTGTCTGAGGCAGGTCCCCTTAATTCACCGTGTGCTGGCTCTTTGACCAAATTCTAGTTTCCAAGATGGGGGTGCTATCATAATAATAATAATGATGGCATTTATTAAGCGCTTACTATGTGCAAAGCACTGTTCTGAGTGCTGAATGATGATGATGACGATGTGATGGTGTGATGTGACCTTCCTGGCACCTTTCAATCTCTCCCTCGTGCAGGAAACTAGTAAGTATCGAGGGATGTACTGCAATCCTTCCATATAGAGAACAGGATTTTGGCCAGTGACAATAGCCAGCCCTGATGGGTTGGAGTCTTAGGACCTGGCCCAATGAAGCCCAAACCAGAAAGGCATTAAAACATTTGGACTCTAGCCCACCCAAACACCAAGATTATAGAAGACTTTCTTGGCTGCAGGGCCAATATACTATATTAAAGGGGGTGTGGCTCTTTAAATGTACCTGTAGCTGAGGAGGCAGCAGGGCCTTAACTCTCTCATAGCAACGGGGAGACACTTGCACTTGGATAAGTCTTCCCTAGTTTAAGGCCGGGGATACACCTACCCTCTTCTGCGTACCCACCCCGCAACACTGACCCTACAGGAGGTGAGGCCCAAACAGAGGAGCATATTTGAAATTTACACGTAGTCTTTCCCTTTCCCGCTGCTAGAGTTTAGGTAGGGAGAGGAAGCTGGGCCTGGAAAGGGAATTGGTTCAGACTAGTGCTGTCTTGACCTGACCCCCCACGGCTGGGACCACGGGCCAGGTCCAGTCGACAACTGGCCCGATCAGACATGGCAGAGGGGCTTGGTGGGGTGGACTGATCAGGGCTGGCTCAAATGCAGCGAGCTTTTCTCAGCTCCCACCCGACTCCCGGGAGCCGAGCCGAGCCGAGTCGGTGCCAGGTTCCTCCGTGAGTGCCAGTGAGATGCAAGGGTGTTTCCTCCGGCCTTTGCCTTCTACTTCCTGGAGGGGATTAAAGTGCAAGTAGCAAGATGGCAGCTTATTTTTCCCAAGGCGGAACTGCGGGGATCAGCATTAAGGAAGGAAATAGGCCTGAAGGCAATTGGCACGGCAGTGGACGACGGGGGGGATGGGTGAACGTCCCGTCACGCCGCCACTACCTCTTCTAGGCCCCCTCCTCCTGTCAGGAGCCCAGCTTTCACCTAATCCCCACTCCGCCACTTGTCTGCTGTGTGACCTTGGGCAGGACACTTCACTTCTCTGGGCCTCAGTTACCTCATCTGTAAAATGGGGATTAAGACCTTGAGCCCCATGTGAGATGGACTGTGTCCAACCTGAGCTGCTTCAGTGCTTAGAACAATGCTTGGCACATACTAATGGATGGATCTGGACCCCAATATGGATCGACGGTTGCACCTGGATTTGGTCTTTCTACTTACCATTATCCCATCCTATGTCAACTAAATAAAAAGGTTGTTTGAAGTTCTGAGGAAAAGTCTTTGGGGAAAGACCTGGTCATGTTCAGGCTGCATTCTCAGATTTGATTTTTTTATAGGAGCACGGGGTCAAATTAAAAACAAACAACAGCAACAACAAACACAACAAAAAAAAACCCTGGTGTGAGGAAGCATGACATAAAAGGAGTCCCAAGTATTGCAAAAATCAGCTGGGAGTATCCCACACTTGGGAAAAAGCTCTTGTTATGGTCAACATGAAATATGTAATTTACTTGCTGTTGCAAAATAAACTGACACACCTTATAAAACAGACCAATAAACTACATACATTTACAAAAGACAATCACTGCTTTTAAGTTGCTAAAGTTTACAAAATATTCCTGACTTCATGTGAATAAAAACAGAAGAAGAAAAGAGGGATTTAGTATCTGGTACCTCTCAAAGGACAGGTTTGTGTCTTTGACCTTTCTTAGCTCCTCTTGAACAAGCTGTTTGGCCCGTATCTCTGCATCAAGAGCAGACTGCAACTCAAGTCTGGCTGACATATCCAGCTTCTGACTACGTCGCACTTTCCATAGTGGATCCTGTGGCAATAAATTAAAACAAAGGTAACTGACAATTCTCTAGGTTGCAAATTCAACGTGGGCAGGTAACCTGCCTGCTAACGCTGTTGTTAGGACAGTGCTCTGCATGTAGTAAACACTCAAATACCACTGATTTAATACTGTAATTCCCACTTTCCCACTTTCAGTCTAGACTGTAAGCTCCTCGTGGGCAGGGAAAGTGTCCGCCAACTCTGCTGTATTGTACTCTCCCAAGTGCTTAGTACAGTGCTCTGTACACAGTAAGGAATCAACAAATACTATTGACTGATTATGCATTTGATTATGAAAAGTATAAAATGATATTATAAGCTCCTTGACTAGACTGTAAACTCCTTGAGGGTAGGGATTGTTATCTGCCAACTCTACTGTTTGTGGAACTCTCCCAAATCAGTCAATCAATCAAACAATGGTATTTATTGAACACTCACTATACTGCCAAGCTATGAACTAAGTGCCTGGGTGAGTTCATCAGAATTAGCAGATCCATACCGAGTGTTTAGTACAATGCTCTCTGCAAACTCTAAAAAATATACTCTTTGTGGAGTGAAAAATGCATATCCTTTGTGGAATTCATGAGAAAATTCACTAAAAGTAATAAAATTTAACCCATGGATAAGATTCTTTTTTTAAATTAATATAGTCAAAATACTGGAAACCACACAACTTTTTCCAGAGTTTCAATGAAGCAATGCGGCCTAGTAAGTGGAACATGGGCCCGAGAGTCAGAGGACCTGGGTTCTATTCTGGCTCTGCCACTTGCCTGCCGTGTGACCATGGGAAAGTCATTTAATTTCTCTGTGCCTCAGTTTCCTCATCTGAAAAAAGGGCTTCAATACCTGCTTTCCCTCCCACTCAGACTGAGAGCCCCAAGTGGGACAGAGACCGTGTCTGATATCAACCACAGCACTTAATACAGTGTGTTGCACATAGTCAGCACTTAACTATGACAATTATCATTTTCACATTAAATTTCCATATCTTTTACTTGCAAAAATTAACTTCAAACGTGTGATTTTGAGATTAAGAGCCCATATCCTGAAAACTGAATGAAATTGCCCTTTTGCTGCTTGCATTTTACATTTTAAAGAGGGTGAAAAGAGAATTTGATCGGAAGTTACAGATGATTTCAAAACACATTAGGTAATGGTAGCAGCCTACTAATTTGTAATGTGAGTGTGAAATACCTTAAAATAATTTGATAAATTTGGAGTATGACCAAACTTGTTATAAGCTATTGATTTAATGAGACAAAGAAAACTAAAATTGTATCAATTTACTGTAGTTCACAATCTAACGCAGTCATCGTTGTTAAGACCCGATCAAATCCTCATTAAATAATCAAAGTGCTTCCTCTGCTTCACTTTCAATCTAGAGTTAGCAATCATCGCTCCTAATAAAACCAAGGACTTGGCAAAATGCCAGAGCGCAAACACTTGTGGATGATTTCACCTGGGATTCACATGAGTCGGTGACTTACACCCTTGTTAAGAAACAGTTCTTGGGGGAAACTTGAAGGGACTGAAATCTAGTGCTCTCCACTCAGAGTGACTGACTGATGCAGAAGAGCTTACCAGTGTTCTTGATCCAAGGCTACAGCTTCGAAGTGACTCAAGTTCTTCTGTCATCTTGGAAGCTAGAGCTTGGAGATATCCACGAGCGTCTTTTTCGTCACTTACCCTAGCAGGAAAGCCCAAAAGAAGCATTATCGATCGACGGTGCCAACCCAGGCAGTCACCCAAAGGTGCCGGGAAGCGACAATTCCCATATCATTATGTGGGGTGGGCAGAGAAAAGCTATCACCACCTCCCTATAGATGGAGGAATCGAAGGGCAGCAGATCGAGCTTGATCCAGGCCATTTAACAAATCAGAGTTGGGGCAGCGCTCAGTGCCTTAATGCTGGACCATGATACCTCAGACAACTTCCAATTAAACAGCTACGGTGAAAGTTAGAGGGAGATTTTTAGCCCACCCAACTTGGGCTGCAAGGCGTAGATGGCACTGCATAAATTACTTAGAGAGATAAAGCTTAAACATGAGAAAATAAAGCCTAGAAGGCTTTAAGTACTTAGGCTAAATTCGTAATGATCATTTTTAGTGATGGAGAAAGCCTGTTTGGTTAATCTGAAGCTTCTGTCTAACCACGTACCATTGAATAATTTCTGCAATCTGAGCCTCCCAGTGGGCAACAGACTCCTTCTTCGCTGCTAAATCTTGAAGCTCGTCTTCTAGTTGCCTGTTTTGTGCTGTCAGTTTATCCACAAAGGAGCAAAGCTGTAATAAAAAGAGTGTTTTACTAGGTAACCTGCCCATCTGATACATTTTAGGCACAGAACTAGCATTTAAAAAGTGTTCTCCCCTTGACCTCCACGATCCAAATTTCTAAACCTCCCACCGATTCATGAAAGACAAAGCTTTATTTTCCAGTTCAAACTAGAACATAAAACTTGATTTTATGCTTCCATTATTTTAACTCTTCAGCAGGATCATCAGAATTATTCCTGATAGAAAGATAACTTCTCTTTTTCAAAGGCTAGATCCTTTGATGCTCACTTGACAACTACACAGAGCAAGTCCTTTAGAAAGAAGAAAATTGAGCCCATTAAATTCCAAACACTCACTCAAATGATTAATTTCCATGAGAAGTAATTATTCGCAAATGGTTATATAATTACCCTTTCAGTTTCAGTGGTTAATTTCTTGTTTTCCTCAAATAGCATAGTTCTTTCTCGCTCATATTTGTCTTTTATTGTGCCCACTGCTTCCTCCATTTCACTGTGCCTATGGAATAAGAGAGGGGAACTCTGCTCACAATAGGAATTCCGTCAAAATGTAAGCCCATGCTTTTAGAGAATCACATTTTCAAACTATATCATTCTATTCAATTAAAAAATTAACGGCATTTATAGAGTGCTAACTGTGGGCAGAGCACTGTACTATGCATTTGGGAAAGTATAATACAACAGAGTAGTGGACACGTTCCCTGACCACAAGGAGCTGACACTCTGAAGGGGGAAACAGACATCGATATAAATAAGTTCATCCTCTAGACTGTAAGCTCATTATTGGCAGGGAACGTATCTGGTAATTCTGTTGTATTGTACTCTCCCAAGCGCCTAGTACAATGCTCTGCACATAGTAAGCACACACTAAATACCACTGATGGACAAATGAATTACGACTATGCATTTTTTTCAATTTAATAATGGCATTTATTAAGCGCTTACTATGTGCAAAGCACTGTTCTAAGCAGTGGGGAGGTTACAAGGTGATCAGGTTGTCCCGAGGGGGCTCACAGTCTTAATCCCCATTTTACAGATGAGGGAAGTTAGGCCCAGAGAAGTTAAGTGACTTGCCCAAAGTCACACAGCTGTACATTACCGTGGGGCTGAAGGTGGGGTGAATATCAAGTGCTTTAGGGGCATAGGAAATGCAGAAGGGAAAGGGAGAAGAGGAAAGGAAGGTTTAATTGGGGAAGCCCTCTTGGGGGAGATGTGATTTTAATAAGGCGAGGAGAGTGGCGGTCTGACGTATAAGGAGGAAGGAGTCGTCCCAGGCCCAAGGGAGGATGTGGGAAGGCTTGGCGGTGAGGTGAGACCAAGATACAGTAAATTGGTGTTAAGCGAACAGAGTGCGTGGGTTGGGTTGTAGAAGAAAATCAACGAGTTAAGGTAGGAGGAGGTGAGCTAACTGAATGCTTTAAAACTGAGGGTAAGGAGGTGGATGTAGAGAAGGTTCTTATAGAGTGGGGAGACATCGGCTGAACGTTTTCTTCGAGAAAATGATCTGGGAAGCAGAGTGAAGTATGGACTGGAGTGGGGAGAGACAGGAGGCAGAGAGGTCAGAGAAGAGGCTGACGCAGTAGTCAGCATTCAGAAGGTTACCTTTCTCGTTTTGACTTTTCTAATTTATCTTTTAACATCAGGATCTCTTTTTGCAGGGCTAACTGAAGGCTTTCTGAATCATGCATCTCCTTTTTCACATTCTTCACTTCCAAGACGTGGCAGGCCTCACGCCTGACCAATTCCTCTTCATAAAACAAGACCTTCTTCTCGAGTTCAGATTTGATTTTGGAGATCTCCTGCTGATGCTCTAACGTGGCGCTTAGTCCACGGCCTCCTTGCTTTACCTGGAAATGAAATACAATAAAGATCATACAAATATCTTCTAGTTTGTCAAATGCAATGATTCAGTCTCCTAGAAGGGAGACTTGGTTGCAGAAAACTGTCCAAGAAAATAAAATCGTTACTAGATTTCTTTAATTGAATTACCCAATAGGAGGTGCTACCTAGCAGGCCTGTTGTCATTACGTTGCTAGCATCGACAGAAATAACAATCTGTTTTATTGCAAATGAACAAGAAAGGAAAATGTCATGAACACACAAAAGACTCCCAAAACAACCACCACCTTAAGGACTTCCAGTTCATTTTCCAGCTGCTTAGAAAAACTTTCACTGTGTTCTCGAAGTTTGCGCTCCTTTGAGGCTTCAGCAACTGCATCTTCCAGTTGAGATTCCAACTATAAAATAAAATTATTTAAAAAACACACACACATTAGTAATCCTCGCCAAACAATCCTGGTGATTCTAGTTCATTCTCTCTCAGGAATCCTTGAAGTAACGTCAATCTTGAAATTCTTTTTCCCTTTCCCCAACTTGGCAAAAGCCAAAAATCACGAGTCAAACAACCTCCTTTCATCCTGAAAGGCGGACCAACAGTGAAATCTATTTGGGGATTATACTTTAAAAATCAAAATTTGATTACTATTTAGGTTTCAGAGAAGAATTATAGCTCAGGAAAACCACAACCTGCCCTCAGTGCCACAGAATAGTGATTCTTAACCCACGGTTTCTGGCGGGACTTGCTTGGTGGCTCCGTCTCACTAAACTTGATAAGGAGATTTTTAAACTAAAATCTGAACTGACGTAAAAATATGTATTTAAAGTTTAAATTTACTTTGGAAATCAAATTCCAACACAGAGAAGAATTATAGCTCAGGAAAACCACAACCTGCCCTCAGTGCCACAGAATAGTGATTTTTAACCCATGGTTTGGTGGGACTTGCTTGGTGGCTCAGTCTCACTAAACTTGCTAAGGAGATTTTTAAACTAAAATCTGAACTGAGGTAAAAATATGTATTTAGAGTTTAAATTTACTTTGGAAGTCAAATTCCAACAAAAACAGCTAGAAAAGGCACAGAATCAAAGGAGGAGGAGGAAAAGGAGTGTCCTGGGGTGCTTCGTCAGAAAACCGGAGGATCACCGCTGCTGCTAACTGAGGTTGCACCTGATGAGAAATAAGCAGGCAACTCACTTCACATCACTTGGGAACAATGTCTGGAAATTACACACCAGCTTCAAGACTGCTGTTTATTTCGATGACTTGATTTAATTGGACTGGAAATAGCTTTAGCCATACAGTTTAAGTCTATACTCCCTTTCTTTCTTAAAATAACTTACTGAAACTTAAGTATTTAAGAGCAACCAGCTCTAATTTTAATCTCAGTATAAAAAACTACAGAGAAGGAGCATGGCATAATGGATAGAGCACAGGCTTGGGAGTCAAAAGAGCCTGGGTTCTAATCCCAGCTCCACCACTTGCTTGCTGTTTGGCCTTGGGCCAGTCACTTCACTTCTCTGTGCCTCGGTTAGCTCATCTGTCAAATGAAGATTAAGATGGTGAGCCCTCCGTGAGACTCGACCTGTTTCCAACCTGATTATCTTGTACCTAACCCAGAGCTTAGTACAGTGCCTGCACATTCTAAGCGCTTAAATACCATTAAAAAAATATGTTTTACAGAAGTGAATTGCATATGACTATTTATATTGGCAGGCCAGTTTACCTTGCTTGCTGGGAAAACCCAGCACGTTTTTAAGGCATCGGTGCCAGGAATTCTTGGTTTGTCATAAATGTTTTATTAAAGAGTAAATAAAACTTCCACATGCAAGCGGCAACAGCGAAGCGTTTCCTTAAACATCCTGCCGGTTTACCTCTTTTCTAGCCTTCTCAGATTTACGGATTTCCTGTCTCATCGAGTCAATTTTCTGCATGACCACTTCCACCTCTTCCTCTTTGTCCCGGAGCTGTCGAGAGATCTTTTGCTTCTGAGAGCGGAGGTCTGCCATCCGGTCATTGAGCTCGGAAAACTCCTGCATGGCCAGCTTTCGTTGCTGATGGGCATCCTTCAGTTCTTTTGTCTGGGATTTTAATCTCTCCGAGGTTTCAACAAGTTGCTGAAGAAAGGAAGAGAAAAATTTATGTTTTACGTTCCTTGAACCAACAGGAAATATTGATTTGGAAGGGTGAACACCGCACTTCACTCGGCTTACCGTTCTCCTTAGTACTAAGTGATTAAGATGTAGGAAGCGCTGCCTTGGGACATTATTTGTACACGTCAGATACAGTTACTAGCCGACATGGGATTCCCAGTCTAAAAAGGGGAGGACAAATCCAAGGGGGAAAACTGGGAAAATCCAGCAGTTGATAATTCTACCAACACAATAAGAGTAATCAATCAATCGTATTTATTGAGCGCTTACTATGTGCAGAGCACTGTACTAAGCGCTTGGGAAGTACAAATTGGCAACACATAGAGACAGTCCCTACCCAACAGTGGGCTCACAGTCTAAAAGGGGGAGACAGAGAACAGAACCAAACATACCAACAAAATAAGATAAATAGGATAGAAACGCACAAGCAAAATAAATAAATAAATAAAAAATAATAAATTTATTATAAACATAAATTATATAAATATATTATTATATAAATTATTATAAATTATTATTAATAATAATAATAATAATAATGAATAAATAAATAGAGTAATAAATATGAGTAAGAGAGCATTAGCAACTGGGAGGGAAAAATCCTTACACCCCCCCTCACTGTTCCATCTTGAAATTATGTAATACATTTTCTGCTCAAGAAGTGGTTCTAAAACTTTTTCGGTTTGGGACCCGACAGATGATTTCTTGGCCCTCGCTGTGACCCAACATCAGCCTTCCAGTCAAAATAAACACACTAAATCAATCACTGGTACTTACTGGGCGCTTACTAAGTGTGGAGCTCTCTAGAGGTACCAATTGCCCAGGGCTACTATTCTCAAGAGATGGCAAGAAAACAGTGAGGAGGAGATTTACTGGAAGTGAGGAGAGAGACACATGGAGAATGCATGCATGGAAGGGCCCCAGAAAAGGAATGGAAGTCAGCAATACCCCATATTTGCTATATCAGGCATTTAACTGAATTATACTGTAGTTACTGGCCAAGACTGTAAGCTCACTGTGGTCACGGTATGCGTCTACCAACTCTTATACTGCACTTTTCCAAGCGCTTAGTATAGTGCTCTACACACAGTAAGCACTCAATAAATATGACTGAAGGCTGGCTAAGAAAATGAGTTCATTTTTTTTTAAATGTTCAACTGGGATTTTATGAAAATGAAAACAATTGTACACCCATCACCTGCTGATTGAAGAGCTGGTTTAACTATTTGAGTCCAAGCCCCCATTCTCTAACTTCTAAAAAAAGTTTAAAAGTAATAGCAGCATTAGTATGCAACAACAATAATAATAAGTACGGCACTTGTTAAGTGCTGACTGCGGGCCAAGCACTGGGGAAGTTACAAGCTTATCAAGTTGGACACAGCTCCTGTCCCGCACGGGGCTCACAGTCTAAAGGGGAGGGAGAATCCTCAGTGAACTGAATCCCCATTTTTCAAGGAAGCATAAGCATATGGTCAAGCAATAGCATAATAGCAGCATTAGTATGTAACAATAATAATTATAAGTACAGCACTTGTTAAGTGCTGACTACGGGCCAAGCACTGGGGAAGTTACAAGCTAATCAAGTTGGACACAGTTCCTGTCCCACATGGGGCTCACAGTGTAAAGGGGAGGGAGAATCCTAAGTGAACTGAATCCCCATTTTTCAAGGAAGCATAAGCATATGGTCAAGCAGAATGCTGTTTATCACAAGCAGAACTGAAAAAGCACTTTCCACGGCAGCAACGCAGCCGGGATAAACCCACAATTTAACTGCCAGGCTCCTCCACCGCCTCTTTCTCCTGGGAAATCGAGAAGAGCTGAAGGCAAGGACTCTGCCCAGGAACTCTACTTTCCTCTCCTAAAGGTGTCTAGACCAGTGCTCTGCTTACACAAGTAAGGTGCTCCATAAATACGGCTGATGGAGTGATTATCAACGGGGCCTTCTTACTCAAAAAGAACTTCAGTGAAGGCGAGTGGCAGGGAAGGAAATGGACGAGGAAATTGGCTCTAACTCCCGATGTCCTTCAGAGCCCGGGGGAATTCAGTACTGAGCCCAGTGTGGGGTGCTTGCTCAGCACTGGGACTGAGCCACCTGGCCAAAGGGGGACAACAGCTAAAACAACAGCCCACGTGAGCTTTTGTGGGTTCTAATCCCGGCTCCACCACTTATCAGCTGTGTGACTTTGGGCAAGTTGCTTAACTTCTCTGTGTCTTAGTTCCCTCATCTGTAAAATGGGGATTAAGACTGTGAGCCCCAAGTGGGACAACCCTGTTACCTTGTATCTACCCCGGTGCTTAGAACAGCGCTTGGCACACAGTAAGTGCTTATTATTATTATTACTACAGTTCATTCATTCATTCGTATTTATTGAGTGCTTACTGTGTGCAGAGCACTGTACTAAGCGCTTGGGAAGTACAAGTTGGCAACACATAGAGACGGTCCCTACCCAACAGCGGGTTCACAGTCTGGAAGGGGGAGACAGACAACAAAACAAAACATATTAACAAAATAAAATAAAAGAATATGTACAAATAAAATAGAGTAATAAATACATACATATATACATATATATATATATATATGCATATATATATATATATATATATATATACAGTCTATCAGCCATCAGAAGCTTGCCAACCTTATGAAAGTCTTCTTTCTCTTGTCTTAGTACTCGATACTGCTTTTCCAGTCCTTTCAGTCTATGGGTTGAGTCTTCATGTTCTTGGCGAAGTGTTACGGCATCCTCAAGCTGTCGCTCTAGCCTATTAGAATCTAGGCAAAAATCAAAAGTTAGTTCATTACTCCTTTGTGTGAGCTAACTAGATGAACAAATACGCTCCCCCTGAACAAATCGGTGTCTAGGTTAAGATCTCTCTTCTCGGGACTTTTAGACTGTGAGCCCACTGTTGGGTAGGGACTGTCTCTATATGTTGCCAACTTGTACTTCCCAAGCGCTTAGTGCAGTGCTCTGCACACAGTAAGCGCTCAATAAATACGATTGATGATGATGATGACTAGACGCTATTATTGGCACGGATTTTTCAGACTAGCAAATTTGAGAGTTTCAGACACCTTCCAGCAAAATCAGTGCAACTAAGGCTTCCCTAACTTATCTTACTGTTCAGAAAAATTAAGGAAAGACTCACCAGGTATCAAGATAAATTATATCAAGTCCACATCCAGCCCCAAGTAGGAGACTGATAATCCTGGATTTCTGAATTTACACCATGTGAAATCTCGAACCCACCAACTTGGGCGGGACGTACGCCTAGTCTCACTAATAAAGGTTGCCCTGGCTACGTGCTTTACATGTGCAACTGCTGAATCAATTAATTGTATTAACTGAGTGTTTACTACATGCAGAGCACTGCACTAAGTGTTTGGGAGAGTACAATACAACAGAATTAGCAGTGAGCCGTTCCCTGCCCATAATAGCAACAAAAGCACCTTTCTGGAAGCTGGAGGGGGCAGATCTGTCAGCTTTAAGAAAATAAAAACAACGATGAAAATTGAAATTACATGGCATTCATCCAAACGCTATCATTCGACGCCAAGAATCAGTACAAACCAGTCAGCCGAGTCTGCTTCTCTAGCGCCAAGCTATTTGCTGTAGTTCAACCTCATCTATATCTCGCCATGGACCCCTCGGTCATGCCCTCCCTCTGGCCAGGAACGCTCCCTGCTTCATATACAACAGCCCTTCAGAGCCTTATTAAAAGCAATCTCCTCTGAAACGCCTTGACTAAGCCCTCATGGAGCCCACTGTTGGGTAGGGACTGTATATGTTGCCAGCTTGTACTTCCCAAGCGCTTAGTACAGTGCTCTGCACACAGTAAGTGCTCAATAAATACGATTGGTTGACTGATTCCCTTACTCCTTTGCCCCTCTGCATCCCCTATGCACTTGGATCTGTACCCTTGAAGCACTTGATATTCACCCTATCCTCAGCCCCATATCACCCTGTGGTTTACAAACTCTGTTGAACTGTACTCTTCCAAGTACTTAGTACAGTGTTCCACACATAATAAGTGCTCAATAAATGCCACTGATGGGCTGATTTTGTTGAATTTTGCTCCATCCAGGGGCTAGGGGAAGGGAAAGGATGGGGATATTTAGAATATCGAACTTGAATCTGTACAAGCAGCGTGGCTTACTGGAAATAATAATAATAATAATGGCATTTATTAAGCGCTTACTATGTGCAAAGCACTGTTCTAAGCGCTGGGGAGTTTACAAGGTGGTCAGGTTGTCCCACGGGGGGCTGACAGTCTTAATCCCCATTTTACAGATGAGGGAACTGAGGCCCAGGGAAGTGAAGTGACTTGCCCACAGTCACACAGCAGACAAGTGGCGGAGCGGGATTTGAACCCATAACCTCTGACTCCAAAGCCCGGGCTCTTTCCACTGAGCCTGAGAGCCCGAGCTTGGGAGTCGTAAGTCGTGGGTTCTAATGCCGGCTCCACCACTTGTTTGCTGTGTGACTTTGGGCAACTCACTTAACTTCTCTGGGGTGCAACTCACTTAACCTCTCTGGCCCTCAGTTCCCTCACCTGCAAAATGGGGATGAGGCCTGTGAGTCCTACATGGGACACCCTGATTACCTTGTATCTACCCCAGGGCTTAGAACAGTGCTTTGCACATAGCAAGCGCTTAACAAATGCCATCACTATTATTATTATTACAAGCAAGAAAAGGCAGAGGTAAACAGGAGTTTGAAACTGTGTGGAAAAATCAACGTCACGAATGCCTCTACTGGAAAATTATACTGGATGACTGAAAATCAGTAGTAATGATGTGGTTGATGCAAAATCCCAGATGGTTCAACAGTATGGACAAGTCAGTTGTCCTAAAGACTCCCCCTGCCAGCCCTCCTCCTTCCAGTTCTGGAGAGTAACAGCTACTTAAGAAGAGCTTGGTATAGCTTGTCTAACATAGGCTTATCTGGTATTTATTTAAAAGTAGCTCTCTGTTTCCTTTTGTGGTTTTCTTGATGATATTTATCTGAATGAAGTGGAGCCAGGGTCAAATACCATGGATGTCCTAATAAAAGATCCAAATCTTGGTCCTCTTTTAGAAACAAGTTATGAATAGAAAATTGCTTTTCATTTTGGGCCTAGCTATAGTTTAGGAGGAAGCCATGAAATAAAGATGGCTGGAGAAGACTTATTTTATATATATATATATATATATATATATATATATATATAAAAAGAGAGAGAGAGAGAGACAGAGACAGAGAGAGAGACAGAGAGAGAGAGAGAGAAAGACAGACAGACTGTGAGCCCGCTGTTGGGTAGGGACCGTCTCTATATGTTGTCAACTTGTACTTCCCAAGCGCTTAGTACAGTGCTCTGCACATAGTAAGCACTCAATAAATACGACTGAATGAATGAATATACATATATATATATATATATGTATATTTTAAATGTCTCATGGTCAGGGCCTCTGACTGAACCTTCTCAAAGATAGAGCTACAGAAAGGCAAATCCTTTTGGACTATAATAACAAAAACAAAACATAGTTTTCTTAGATTTTCATGGAAAAGGCAGAAATTTTTTTTCTGAGTCATGCAAACCAAGGGAGTTTGAGATAGACATTTTTTTAGATGCACTGACAAATACTACTCTACAAACAGAACTGCTAAGGTTTCCTTCTGCATTCTCATTTACCCAAACTCTATTGGCAATGCCTCTTCATTTAGACAGTTAATACCCAGCATTCTGGTGTTCAGCCCAGATAGAAAACTGAACAGCTTTCTTAGTAATCAAAACGTGTACCTGCTATTTTATTTTTCAAACGTTCAACTTCTTCATTTAATTTTTTGATTTCTTTATCTCGGTTTGTGTTTCCTGCTGCACGAGTTGAACTATGAAGGGACTGCACAGTTTGTGTAGATTCTTTAAGGGAGGAGAAAAGAAAAGTTCTTAATCCAAAACAAAATTTAATCATGTTTATTAATGTGCTCTTGTTACAGAAAAATTTCCACAACGAACCTTGCAATTTTCGACTTAATTCTAGCTTTTCCTGCTCCAGTCTTCGGATTCTTCTTTCATAAGCTTCAATCTGCAAGCTGTTCTCTAAATCACGCTGCACATCCGCATCTTTGGTTACAGCGTTTGACTGCATTATGCTCTTCAGGGAGCCTCGATCAGAAAAACAGCTGCAAAATACAAGAGGTTTTTTGACATGTTGAAGGTTTAGTGGGTTCTTTCTGCAGCATCTAAAATATTCCAGTTAGAAAAAAAATGCCGCTTTAAACTGGCAAACAAAAACACTTCTGAAAGAGTTTATTGTTTATAGAGCCAAATTTTTACAATACTTTTCCTTACTGCTGATTATTAGAAATCTGAGGGCAGCACGAGATGGTGCATTTCACTGCTGGGATCAGGGTGACAGTCGGGCGCTAACACAAATATAGTAGCCATGGAAACCCCAACTTCCATTTCTAAATTTCCACTTGTGAGGGTGTACGTGTGTATATGCCAAAACACTCAGCAAAATGGCAGGGTTGCGGGAAGAACCGTTCACGGTGACTGACCAAAAGCCTAAAGCTCAACTCCTTTGCTTGGTTGCTAGTAAGCGGAGAATCCTTAATTCTCCTATTAAACCGATGGCTCTCTACCCTTTTCCCCTTCCATGCCCCACATCATCTTCCCCTCCCTGGATCTTCATCCTTGACTCTGAAAAGAGGGAGACACAGCTTGAGCTCTGCAGAGAGAATTTCAGAGCCTAGGGGCATCAGAGCATCAAAAGAGAAAGAGCTACTGAAATTCTCACTAGTTTTCTCCCAGAAAGAATGTGCTGTAACCGCTGCAGAGCGGACGCCTCATTGCTCAAGTTCTTCCCCGGCTATTTTCATTTTTGATTCACCAGAAGGCAGGAATGAGGGCTGGCCCTACAAGTAGGAGACCCTTTCTCTCCCTCTCTTCCTCTCCTCTATCAGCTCTGGCACCACCAGATATCTATCAGGGAGCCAGCCACTGGTCTGTGGGCTCTTCCTCTGGGCAAACTGCAAGGCAGGGCTCTTTTTCCTCCCTCCCCGTCCTTTTTTTAGGAAATGAGGCAAAAGATTTTGGCCAACAGAAGGTAAGGAATAATAACAAGTAATAATAATTGTGGCACTTGTTAAGCACTTACTATATGCCATGCACTGTACTAAGTGCTGGGGTAGATACAAGGCAATTGGGTTGGACACAGTCCCTGTCCCATACTGGGCTTACAGTCTTAATCTTCATTTTACAGATGAGGTAACTGAGGCACAGAGAAGTAAAGTGAATTGCCCAAGGTCATGAAGCAGACACATGGCAGAGCTGGGATTAGAACCCAGGCCCTGCTGCTTCTCCTAAGGAAGGGCCTCAGATCTGGGAATTGTGCAATTCTTTTGATATGTAATCGAATAACCAATGCATTTCTTGAGTGCTTACCATGTGCAGAGAACTGTGCTAAGCCCTTGGGAGAGTAGAATACAACACAGCTGGTTCCCTGCCCACAAGGAGCTTATGGTGTAGACAGGGAAACAGACATTAAAATCAATTATGGCTATGTACATAAGTGCTGTGGGCGTGAAGGTGGAGTGAACAGCAAAGTACTTCAAGACTACAGATCCAAACTCCTAGGGGACACAGAAGGGCAAGGGACTAGGGGAAAGGAGGCCTTAATTGGGGAAAAGCTCTTGGAAGGCGATGTGACTTTAGTAAGGCTTTGAAGGAGGACAGAATGGTGGTCTTCTCTCATACGTGGGGGGAGGGAATTCCAGGCCAGAGGGGAGACGTTGGCAAGAGAGTTGAGATCAAGGCGTAGTGAGTACGGAGACAGAGGAGCAAACTGGGTGGGCTGGGTTGTGGCAGGAAGTCAGTGAGGCAAGGTAAAAGGGGGCGAGTTGACTGAGTGCTTTAAACCCAATGCAAAGGTGGATGGGCAGCCATTGGAGGTTCGAAAGTACGTATTCTTTTAAACAGTTGCAGTCACCCAGATGGTTTCTGCTTTTTTTTGCTCTGACGGCTTGATTTTTTTCTTAGGGGACCTAATCCACTTAATGACTTGCCTTTGAAAGCTGCCGTGAGAAGTTGGAGAGATGGAGGAATCAGTGGAGGGGTAATCTAGTTCCAACATAAATTCAAGGAAACACAATCTGAAATCTGTTGGCTACTGCCAAAGGTAACAGTCCTATCTAATTCTCCACTGCAGGAGAAACAACATCAATCAATAAAAACATTCCATTGCTCATGTCACGTCCATAAATTAATGCATGCTTTGGGCCCACTCAAGTAACAATTTTTTATTTAATCCTGAAGAAAAGACCCAACTATGAATTCTCAGTATACGACTACAGACAAATCAAAACTTACCTTTCAGTTGTGAATGTAAAACCAATGAATGGTAAGTGTAATCCAGAAAAGCCAGTATGAGAACCAGGAGGTACCATTTCCTGCATTCACAAAACACCAAGAATCATGTTTGACATTAATGAAGATAAATCATTTTTACTACCTGCCTTGTTGTGTGCTTCCTCCATATCACCAGGGTGCCGTGGAACTTAAAAATTCACACCCCCTCCCCAAACGATAATACACTCACTTTTGTCATAACATATTATTTACACTCTGCAATTATGCTAGAATGTTGCTAGGCGGTCTCTTGGAGAAAGCGAGTCAGTGTTCGAAGAAACGGTCTGGCACCCAAGAACATTACAACATTGGTTTTCTTTAATGTGAGGCCTTCCAGAAAAGCAACCCCCGCATTAGAACGGAAGAAAACGGACTGCGAGACCTCTCTCGGCATTTCAAAAAGAACAGTCTCGTCTACTTTGATTACAAGAGGCTACTTGAAATCAGGGGGAAAGGTCTCACAAACCTAAAAGTGCAAGGAGGTGATGGCTAGATGAATAGACACTCAGGTGTATGTTTCAGTGATGACCTGTTTTGAGGATTTCTGCCACGGGTGAGGTCACATACCTACTGGGCATTCAACAACAGTTGGCACTACTGGGGGCACACATGAATGTGCTCCAGTGGGCATATTGGCCTCTGTCCCTGGCACGCACAATGGTTCTGAGCAGCCAGCACCCTAGGACTTCAACACCCCAGGAAATACACTTTCATATCTGACATGTAGCTCCACATCTTTGGAACCTCAAAGCAAAGATGTGGAGCTACATGTCAGATATGAAATGTATATTTCATATACAACCTCAAAGTCTGGTCAACTGTGTGCTTGGTTTTGGAAGGCTTAGTAGCAATTAAAGGTTTGCAGGACTAATGGGACTGTGTGAGGAAAACCCACACTGTTTCCGAGGAAGCTTAGGGCCCAAGTAAGGTGTTGTCAAATCAAACTCTGATTTTCCTATTTAAATCCCTGGAAAATCCCAAGCATCCTGGGATTTTCTTCAATACACAGCATCCTATAAGCAGCAGGAACAAAACAGTTCATAATCCAAAATTCCACAAACTTGTTCCCAATAAAGCAGTCTTTACACTTACAGGATTCCTCAAGACATCATCATCCACATCGAAGTTGGATGTATCGGAAGGACTGCTGACATCTGGAATGTAAGGTGCTTCTAAATTGCGTATGTTTTCCCAATTGATTCCTTCAAAGAACGCGTGAGTTTTGAAATCCTCAATTCCATTCTGTCCCAGACGGCGTTCTCTACTACAGATCAGTCTCTGAATGAGGTCTTTTGCTTCTTCTGATACATCTGTGACATGGGACGGAAACTGAAATCGCTCCTAAAAAGAGATCGAGTTCAAAATGCGGGATTTCGGCATGGGATTTACTCAAGCTAACCACCAAAGCCAAAGCTCTAATTTTAATACACTTAATCCATTATTCTTGGTGTTAACCATTATGCCCCCAAACCAGGTTTTACTTGCCTGAGACAAAGATTTCTCAAACTAGGGGTAGCAGATTAGTCATGGTCCCCAGAAAACCCCTGGTGCTATTTGTTCTCCTGCCTTTCCTTCTCTTGCGGCTGTTGTCTCTGAGAGATGAGGGCAGATGGAGACTGGCTCTCTCTCTCTCCTGGACAGGTGCAACTCTAGCTAATCAAACACACCTGCCTCAGCAATTCCAACAGCCAGGAGGAGGAATTGGAGTGCCAAGGGCTGGGCAGCAGACACAAAGTGGAAGAATGGGGTGGGGAGTTGCGGGGAAGGGGCTGGCACAGAGAACAGAGGGTCCGAAAGAGCCAATCTACCAAAGGTTAGGGAAAGGCAGGACCAGAGACTCAGGGGAAGACTGGAATCCGGACCAAAACTTTGGGGGCTGAATCAGAAAGGGGTCAGAGTAAGAGAAGAAAGTGAATCGGGGGGAGGGGGTGGCACAGTGTGAAGAGAGGCGAGTTGTGGGAGGAAAAAGGGGCAAGATGCCATTGACAACATCGATGACATTAACTGAGCACCTTCTCTGGGAGAGGCACTGAATTAGGTGCCTAGGGAATATGTGGAAGTATTAAGGAAAATGCCTGCCCTTAAGGAGTTCACAGTTCTACGAGTCCAAGGAGGCGGAAGTAAAATCAATCTGGGAGGGCTAGGAGATAGGAAAAGAAAGGGGGGGAGCAGCAGGTGAAGACCGTAGGAAGCTTTGGAGGAAAGGGCAGGAATGAGTCTGGATGGACTACGGGGGAGAGGGAGAGTGAACTCGCGGGTGGAGGATCAGGAGCAGGGGACGGTGAATCCAAGAGGGGAGAGGGAGGGAGGAAGAGAGAGAGAGAGAGAAGGAGAGGGAGAGGAAGTGATTCAGGTGAGTGAGGATAAAGAGTGGAGATAGGGCAGGGAAAGAACGATCTGTCTGTTTCTGTCTTGCCCTTCCTCCCATTTCTGGTTTTCAATCCTTCTCCTCCCCCAGTTCCATCCCCATCCAGGAGATTAGACTGCTGGCTGGAAGCAGTGTGAGATATCAGGAAGGAAATTTGGGCAGAGAGCCAGGGGAGTGGGGCAAAGAATGATCTTCCCTACCCCTTTTTTCTCCCAAGAGGTAAAAGTCCCCAGGGCAGGGTAGCTGAGGCACCACCCACCCGCCACAGGTGAAGGTACTTTAAAGGGAGGTGGCATGAAGGACTTTTAGACCTAGTAAAGTAGCCCTGGTACTGGACCCCGTTGAGAAACACGGTTTTAGATTTTTCCCAATAAAGCTACATTCTCTCAAACAGCTAGCAGTTTTTTTCTAAGAAAACTAAAAAATACATTTTAAATATGTCTCTATTCAGAAGGCTTATTTTTTACTGTACAGGGTTAAAACAGCAGCACAAAACATTTTACCTTATCAAGGACAGTGGCATGCAACAAAGAACAACAATAATAATAATAATTCTGGCATTTATTAAGGGCTTACTGTGTGCCAGGCACTGTATAAGCGCTGGGTAGATACAAGCAACTGGGCTGGACACAGTCCCTGTCCACATGGAGCTCACAGTCTCAATCCCCATTTCACAGATGAGGACACTGAGGTACAGAGAAGTGAAATGACTTGCCCAAGGTCAAACAGCAGACAAGTGGCAGAGCCTGGATTAGAACCCACAACCTTCTGACTTGAGACCCGTGCTCTCTCCACTTTGCCATGTTGCTCCTGCCAAACAGCCCAATGAATTGCTTCCAATCCCATCTTTGAATATGGAACATTTAACAACTGAAGACACCTTAAATTTACCACACTATCGGAAACACATAAAAATCAACTGGAACCTAGGCTACGCTAGTCCTCAAGCAAAATTTGGATCTCTTGGAGCATTAAATGTTTCAGGTCACTGGTACATTATCATCTCTGTGGTCCACTAAATTGGATTCTGGGGGCCTGAAAAAGTTAAGGTGCTTCCCAAATGACCAAACTCTGATCCAGGGAGACTTCGATTGAATGAATTTGGGATAAGAAATTGTCTGTCTGCTGATCAGACTAGGAAAATGGCTCTTTGAAGACAGGGATCATGTCTACCAACTCTAATGTATTTTATTCTCCTAAGAATGTGCTCAATAAATACCAATCATTGACTGATTGATAAATCCTCCTCCAATTATAGTTCCCCGGAGTTAGCCAGTCACTAAAAACAAATACACTATTACTGGTTCTGCCACAAGCGCTCTTTACATAATAAGATGAAGGTGCAAATATCTTACTTCATGATTCATGATCTTTCCATAGGTTTCCACTAATGATTCTGCATAAAAGGGTGTTTCTCCATAAAGCATTTCATACATGCAGACCCCAAGAGACCACCAGTCACATTCAGGGCCGTATTTCCCCATGCCATCCTCCATTGCTTGTAGAATCTCAGGGGAGATGTAGTCAGGGGTGCCCACTGCCACAGAAGACTGAACCTACGGGAAACAAGTGTGTGGGTTTAAAAAGAAAACAAAACATTTACAGATAACCCTTGGAAAGCCTCCAATTTCACTCACCATTCTTTACACAATTCTGCTACTTTCTGGCAAACGGGCAGGAGGAAATGTTTGCTTATATAGAAGGGAAAACAAACATTAATCATGCCCTAAATTAACTAATGCTCATGTTAATAAAACGTAACTAGAATAGAACAACTTTGTTCAATTCCCCGGGTGTACATTTTTAGCTATTAAAAAACAAAAACTAACGAAAGCTCTGACCTATTTTGAGGTCCTGATTTCAAAAAGCATTAAAAGCTTATACTATATGAAAAATTTAAATCTTAGTAGATGAACTAATGTAAAATTTGGGACTATATTAAATAGCAGATAGTTAACCAAAAGGATGATTTTAATTTGATCAACTCTACCTCACAGCAAAATAAAACATGTGGTCTCTAACACTTATCTGTCTTATCATATTAAGAGTTAATTTGAGTCATAGAAACTTTCCTCTAGACTCAGCCTTGACCAGTGTTGCAATCAAAAGTACACACATCACAAGATTCAAAGAGAGTTGCATACACAGGACTTTTTAAAGGGCCATTGGAGCCAGGGTGGGGAGCAAAGGATTGACAGTCATAAATCCTTTACTCAGTTTTAAAAGCTAAATGCGGTAAACTATTGGAAGTGAATATCGGGTGAATACTGGTTTCTACAGATCCTTTAAAATTCAGGATGCACCAGAGAATAGGGATGATACTGCTCTGGAGGCACATGAATTATAAAAGGGAATTCACTTGCCTTATGGATGTCAACTAAAACATTAGAAGAGGGTAGAAGAGACATTAGAAGAGATTAGAATTAAAAAATGCAAAAACAGCTAATTTGGAAAAGATATGCTTCAGCTTTCTAAATTATTCTTTCGAGACAACCGGAAGAGGATGAAAAAAAGGCACTGCTGAATTCGGAAGGTCTTGCTTTCCAAACTAACAAGGCTGAAATCCGCCTTTGAAAACATGCACTAAACCCATAACAAGTAGTTGGACAGAAGTCTGCATTTCTATCTAAAAAGGGTCACGCTGTTGTGGTTTGGGGTAGACAGTTTTCCCATAATGGGTGTTTTCATTATGTGCTTTGAACTGCATGCAGCTGGGACACTAGGAAGACTTCTTCAGATACTGTCAATATGGACTTTATGTTGGAAAAAGCAGTATTGTAATGTAAGTTTACTTTACAAACGGGGCAGGGCTGTCAAAAACATAACCCCTGCATAACAGAAGACATAAGCCTACTTAGAGGTCTTGCACAAGTGTGGAGGGTATCATTTTGTGTTTGAAGAGTCTGAGCACTAACCCCTACAGGATGACCAAATGCTTGAAACTATAAGAGAATCACTTGTATTTATATATGGTAACCTGCTAGAGTCTGTGTACCAAAACTGACACATTATCTGTCACATAAGCAGTAAATTATCTTCAGTGACAGGAGCTTTGCACATAGTAAGTGCTTAATAAATGCCATCATCATTATTATTATTGACACAAATGATTAAGAATAAAATATACAGTAAAGTTTTGTCATGTGCATTTTTAGTGTTACTAGGGAACTGCAAAATTTTTGTCCTTTAAGGAAATCCTGTGGGGAAAAAAAACAAAACAAAGATTAGTGCTGGATTCCTGCCAGAAAAGGTAGTCCTGGCAAGCAATGGCTTCACTGTATTGGAATTTTGGAAGTATTTCTGATGGCTCTTAACAGACCTATATAGATTTTATATCACCCCTACCCATGATGAAAAAAAATAAATTTCTTTCACTAAAATCATTTACTTTGCAAAATTCAAATTCCCCTATCACCCCAAGAGGAGAAAATCTAAACAATAGAGAAAATGTCCAATGAAATTACATACAGTGCCATCGTCATTCATCTTCAAACAAGATCCGAAGTCTGCAAGGCGAATATGGCCATTCATGTCCAAAAGCACGTTGTCAGGCTTAATATCCCTGTGGATTCAAAAAAGTTAATCATTTAAGTTCACTACAAACAACACTAAGTCAAAACATTTATTCAGTAACGGATCTACTGAAGAGTTGCTAATATAATTCGATGAATAGATTTAGACACCTATGTGAAGAAAACATTTTTAAGACACTGCTTCGTTTGGTTTGGCTTTAATTTTTCCTTAACAAAGTGACGGAAATAGAAACTTTCGGTATGTGTTAATGCTGACAGCTCTACATATTGAAAACTGGCCCATCCTAAAAAGTTTCTACTGATTCACGCAAAAATAGAACAATGATTTTAAATCCAAAAGATTTTAAGCATTTTAACTGATTAAAGCTATTTGGAAATAACTACTACCCCCCCACCCCCCCAAAAAAAACCACGTAAGATATCTTTTTTCTAATTGGGACACTCTATCCTCAACACATTGAAAATAATCAGGTATACAAATGGAGAGTACATATAAAACACTTAGCACTCAAATACTATTGATTGATTTTAAAAAATCCTTGATTAGCCAACTAAAGCTGCTTCCAATGGGAAAGTTTCGAAGCATCTTTTCAAATACCCACTGAACTTCTATGAAAACTGCAATGACCTCCCTACAGCACACCATCTCAGGGATTGGTGACCAGTTGGGATTCCGAGTGGGCTTGCCAGGGTTCACAAGGCTGATCCCATATCCTTAGGTTGGGGGTGGCCATTATTATTATTACCACTACTGCTGATTAAGTATCTACTCTGTCCCAGCACGGTAACAGGTGCTTGGAAATTTACCAAGGATATGCAAACTGAACGCCTGATTGGGAATGAGGCAAGGATCATCCCTGCATTCCTATCTTACCTCTGAAAAAGTGGGGTATAAGTGGATGTGCCCACGGGCGGGTTCAAATTTTCCTTCTTTGCTCTGGCCTGACAACTCTGCGGGCCAGAAGTCAGAAGAGCCTCTGCCCTGAGGGCTCCCTGCGCTAGATGGGTACTAAAAATGGAATTTGGGGCACATAATAATAACAATAATAATGGTGGCATTTATTAAGCGCTTACTATGTGCAAAGCACTGTTCTAAGCACTGGGGAGGTTATAAGGTGATCAGGTTGACCCACGGGGGGCTCACAGTTTTAATCCCCATTTTTACAGATGAGGTAGCTGAGGCACAGAGAAGTTAAGTGACTTGCCCGAAGTCACACAGCTGACAGTTGGTAGAGCCGGGATTTGAAGCCATGACCTCTGACTCCAAAGCCCGGGCTCTTTCCACTGAGCCACGCTGCTTCTCCATAAGGTAAATGTCCTGGCTTGGAGCAGAATGGAGGAAAGACTAATAGTATACGAGCTCCATGGCATTCCAAGCGAAGCACCAGGAATCGAGGCTGGAAATGGAGGGGCTAAAATCCCACCTCGAAGTTGCCAGGCCCTGCAGTGGCGGGGAAAGTTGAAGGGTAGGGTTACCAGCTGCCACAAATATGCCTGAATTCAGACCATGCTGCACTAGGTTGGCAGTCCCCTCTAGCACACGTGTGTTTTATTTCTCACGTGTCCATCCTGGATGGGGCACAAAAATTAAAATTCACCCTGTCTCCACACCAGTTTACAGACAACACCAGAATTCAGCAGAACATAGGGGTAAAAATATAACACGGCAGAGACTTTTTGAATCCATATTTAACATCCTTTTAAACTATGTAATCCTCTTGCCTGAAAAGCAAATGCAGAAACTATGCCCTTCATATTCATACCCTGAGAAAAACAAGAGTATTATTTCCAAACCACACTCCTGTTTGTTCTGCATTTTGCAAGAAACATTTCTAAGTGGAGCCCAAGCATTTTTTTCCTTAAAAAAAAAGAAAAGAAAAAATGTACAAAGTGTACTTTTGCTTCCTGACTAATTTCCTCCCAGGCTCTGAGAGGAAGGAAGGTTTTAGAGTGTGAACTGGTTTGCTACAGAAGCATTTTAAATGTTTGAAGTTATTTGGAAAGAGCTACCACACCCAAAAAAACTGCATATACCTCCTCTCTTCTAATTGAGACACTATCATATCAAACAGTAGTATTTATTTGGCACTTTGTGCTAAGTACTGTACTAAGCATTTGGGAGAGTACGATGTAACAAAATAACAGACACATCTGCTGCCCAAAATGAGCTTAAAGTCTAGAGGACGAGCTTACTGGAGTCCCTACACTTGAGAAACAGTTTTGCTGATGAATTAATTGACTCCCCTCCTCCAAAATCAGACCAGTAAGGATCAAGCAGGAGGAGGTCAACATTTCTCACCCTCTGAAAGATGACACTGTCTAATTTGCGATCACTCCAGGTTTCTACGTTTCCCCTACACATAGCCCTGTGGCCCTCTCATCACAGTCCTGCCCAAAGCCTAGGAGAGGGTCTGAAGAAGAAACCTAAGAGAGGAGGGGTCTGAACTAGTTGGAAAATGCACCTTAGAAATGCCCATCTGGTACGGTTCTATTAGATTTTGGAAACGTGAGAGCCTTGTCGGTGTCAGGCTTCTCGTGAAGATGGAGTAGAACAACAGGATCAGAAATTTCACTCTAATTAGACATTTGTCTTAACCTCGGTGGTATTTATTGAGCACTTATTGTGTGGAAGGCATTGTACCAAGGGCTTGGGACAGTACAGTACATAGACATGATCCCAGCCCTTGAGAAGCTCTATATATTCACGTCAGCAACACTGCCCAAAAGTTTAAAACTCATTTTTGGGAACGGGGGTGGTTGCAATTAACGATTTGAGAGGCCTACCTGGAATCAAATGTGGCTCTGGGGCTGGGGAGGAGGAGGGCAAGGCGTTAGAAGATGCCATGCGGGGCACTGGGCTAAAAGGGTGTCAGGGGAGAGAGGGATACCTCTCTCCCAAAGTCTTTGGGCAAATTACTTCTCCGTGTCTCAGTTACCTCATCTGTAAAATGGGGAATAAGACTGTGGGCACCCCGTGAGACTACCTGATTACCTTGTGTTTAGAACAGTGCCACAGTAAGCGCTTAACAAATACCATTATTATTATTATTACTATGCCCTACTGAATGGTCCTCAATGTATGGTGCTGTTTTTGCAGATGGCACTGCTACAGCACCCAACCTAAAAGTGCTGGCCGATGGCACGAGGCCATTGGGCTCCACCGCCCAATGCACTGATACCTGGGACAGAGAAAGTCAATGCCTTAGGCTATGGGACCTTATCTTGGGGGCTTCAGGGGGCCGGGATAAACCTGGCTGCCTCTGGGGTCGAGCCACATTGCGCGGACCACCCACCCACCATTTGGACCGGGGAATAATAATAATAATAATAATAATAATGACAGCATTTCTTAAGCGCTATGTGCAAAGCACTGTTCTAAGCGCTGGGGAGGTTACAAGGTGACGAGGTTGTCCCACAGGGGGCTCACAGTCTTAACCCCCATTTTACAGATGAGGAAACTGAGGCCCAGAGAAGCGAAGTGACTTGCCCAAAGTCACACGGCTGACAAGTGGCGGAGGCGGCATTTGAACCCATGACCTCTGACTCTAAAGCCCGTGCTCTTTCCACTGAGCCACGCTGGGACTTTCCGGCCCTTCACGGAAAGGGTCCCTGCCTTCCCTGGAGATTCCCACTGGGTTGGCTGGTCTTCGAAGCTGGGAAAAGATGGAGGGAGGTGGGGTCGAGGAGAGGGGAGGAGAAAGAGGCTGAATTCTGCCAGTTCATCACACTGTCCTTCCCTTCCTCTTCCCTTCCTTTCCTTCTCCCCCGCCCCTTTCTCTTCTCCTTTCTTTCCTTCCCCTACCTCCTGCTCTTCCTCTCTGACAGTAACAGTTGCTGCTAAGAAGCAGCCACATGACTCAGTGTCATCACACTACATTTCACATATCATGATTTAATGTTGCCATACATCACCCGGAACAGGCAATGTACCGGGGTAGATTGGGGGAACGAGGCACTTAAAATTTTTAGGTTCGCAATGAAGTTAAATGGCGTGACTGGCTTTTGGGCACCAACTCCACAAATGATTCATCTGTTTGGCTTTTCTACATCAAAAGGTTGTCGATCCTGTTGAAGGCCAACACCAGGAAGGACAGCTAGATTCCGGGTCTTGAATAGTACATCTGAGTTACTTTGTGTGGTATTTGTTTCAAGAGCGACTACCATTCCACAGACAATGGTCTTTTTGAAAAGACCGGAAAGATACCAAAGACCAAAAAGATATTATATTTTAAAATCCATGCTAAGACATCTTAGCTTTTGGGTGGGTGATCTGCCTAGGTGCAATCTCCAGGACATTGTATATGAAAGACACAAGCCCTGGGGACCACCTCCATTGGGGACTGAATAAAATGTTGTTTAGAATTAGACCCAAACCTGGCAGATTCTGCAACTGACTTTTTTCACTTGAAATGTTTCCTGAGTTCCCTGATAAAATCACTCCAATTCAAAATGAATTGGCTGCTTCTGTTGTGTCTACACTGCAACTGGAAGTTAAAAATGTCTTTGATGGCTGGATTTCAGCCAGTTGCAGAGTCACAGTAAAACCACCTGTTTTGGAAGCAAAAGCTAGACATTGCTAGAGAAATACTCAAGTCCGCTAATGGCTTTGAAGGCTGGGAATTTCAGAAAGAAAGTGAGAAAATTAGCATAAATAAAATACAGAATGACAAAACACAAGATGAACAGGAATCATGGCCAATAAAACAAATGACAGAAGAAAAGGAGGAGAAATAGCACATCCATATTAAGAAGGGGGGAAATAACATGAAAGCTAACCGAGGATAAGCCCTGACAGAAGCAATGACAGAGGTGAGGCCTGAAGATCAAAACAAAGGAAAAAGAAGGAAAGTGTAAAGGGTATTTTCCATCAACTGTCCCCAGATCTGGAATGTCCTCCCTACATTGATCTGAAAAGGTTGTCATTCTTCGGATCATAACGTGAAAAATTTTTTTTTAAAGTTTATCTTATTTTAATATTAAGATCCACTAATGTGATGATGAATAGCATGATCTGAGTATATGCTAATGTGTCCTTAGGCAGGATAACAGTATAATTATTAAAAATCTGATAGTGAGGATTGTATAAATAAGGAAAACCTTTGATCCTAAGGGCCGAAGATTGTGAAACAGGCTACCAAAAGGTGCAATCTCCTTCCTATAATTTATTTGGAGTAGGTCGGACACTGTCCTGAATGAGATGGTTTATGCATGTGGGAAAGTTCTGATCTTCATGACCTTTCAAGGTCTCTTCCTGCCTGGTGGTCCTAAGTATTCTACAAGGAGCCCTTTAACCCATATTCCGTGTATTCACTTATTCCACAGACAGCAATGAGGTCATTACCTGTGCACATAATGCAACTGATGAATGGAGTGTATGGCCAGCACCATTTCGCCAATGTAGAATCTTGCCATATCTTCGGGAAGTTTGTCCTCGAACTTACTGAGGAGGGTCAGTAAATCACCACCCACATAGTAGTCCATTACTAAATACTACAAACAGCAGAGGGGAAGAAAAACATCGCAATATTTAGTCATCATGCATAGGAACCACACGTGGCAATTAAAGGATAAATACACACCGCTAAACAAGCTACTAGAAATGAAAACTCTGCTTAAGAAAAAGGTTATGTCGGAGAGTTAGAATTGAAGGTAGATACCTTTGAGCTCCATGAAATTTCCAGACTGATGTTCCTTTTGCCACTGTGGGTCAGACAACCAAACAACACTCGGCTACAGTCCCCACTATATAAATGTTATCAATAGTCAAAACGACCTTCACTTGAAGGCAAGTGACATCTCGAGGGATGTAAGGACTTCACAGAGTTATTGAAAAGCCAGATGCAGTTATCACCATTGTATTCCTAGTGATGCTAAATTACAGACAGAGCTCCCTGGAAAAATCAATGAGAAGTTCTGAACTGGTCTGATTGGTAATCTGATAAGAGGAATTGGAAGCAAGAAATGAAATTCCGGATGGGTCAAATCCGGAAACAAATACAACCCAAACTGAAATCTAATATTGAACAAACCACTGAACTATCAACAAGAATAACAGTTCTCAACAGTTAACTGGTGGCTGGACAAGTGACCCCAGTAGCTGTGATTAGTGAAAAACTATCGTGGCACTGTTTTAGGAAGGAGTCAATACTCTCAGGTGCAACTTGTTTCTCCCTTTTAGAGCTTACTTCCCCTTCAAATTTTTCCAGATCCCGGGCTAACGGTACCTAAGAATGGGGAGCAGCCATCTAACAATGGATGAGAAGCAGCGTGGCTTAGAGCACATGCCTGGGAGTCAGAAGACCTGGGTTCTAATCCCAGCTGTCACTTGCCAGCTCTGTGACCTTGAGCAAGTCACTTCACTTTTCTGGACCTCAGTTTCCTCATTTGTAAAATGGGGATTTAGGCCGAGAGCCCCATGAGGGACAGGAACTGTGTCCAACCCAATTTGTTTGCATCCACTCCAGTACTTGGTAAAGTGCCTGGTATATAGTAAGCACTTAAATATAATACTGATAATAATTAATAATAATAATAATAATAATAATAATTCTGGTCCTGCCACTTGTCTGCTGTGAGACCTTGGGCAAGTCTCTTTACTACTTTATGCCTCACCTGTTAAATGGGGATCAAAACTGTGAACCCTATATGGGACATGGACAGTGTCCAACCTGATTAGCTGGCATCTACCCATATCTACCCCAGGGTTCAGTATAGTGCTTGGCACATAGTAAGTGCTGAACATATACCATTTAAAAACATTGGAACTTAATGAAAGTTTCTGAATTTTGCTTGTGAGTGTCTGTGTTCTGTAGCCACTGCTAGTAGGATAGAACTTATTTTTACATTGGAAATTTTTCTTAAATGGCCTAGATCATCAGAGTGCATAGCCTGCAATGGAGCATCTAAACCTGCAAACACAAGAAAGCCACAGACTTGGACACACCGCTTCACCATCCTACAGAAGTGCCTGCCTGGGGAGGCTGGGTCCTTCCTTCTGTCTGGGGGTTACCTTGGCTGTTGGCTCAGTAACCCCAGAGGAGTCCACCCCTTAGAAAGAAAAGTGGTGCTGTGGCTCCAGCCACTTCCCTCACTAGCCCATCTCCTTCTCACCTGTTCCGGGCTGACCCCAAGTACCTATTTCGGCAGCCCTGGTACTGGTCCCTGCTGACTTTAACCAGCGTGGCTTTGGGGAAAGAAAATGGGCTTGGTAGTCATAGGTCGTGGGTTTGAATCCCAGCTTTGCCACTTGTCAGCTGTGTGCCTTTGCATAAGTCACTTCACTTCCCTTCAAGGCCCTACTGAGAGCTCACCTCCTCCAGGAGGACTTCCCAGACTGAGCGCCTTCCTTCCTCTCCCCCTCGTCCCCCTCTCCATCCCCATCTTACCTCCTTCCCTTCCCCACAGCACCTGTATATATGTATATATATATGTATATGTATATTTGTACATATTTATTACTCTATTTATCTATTTATTTTACTTGTACATATCTATTCATTTTATTTTGTTAATATGTTTGGTTTTGTTCTCTGTCTTCCCCTTTTAGACTGTGAGCCCACTGTTGGGTAGGGACTGTCTCTATATGTTGCCAACTTGTACTTCCCAGGCGCTTAGTACAGTGCTCTGCACACAGTAAGCGCTCAATAAATACGATTGATGATGATGAGCCTCAGTTACCTCATCTCTAAAATGCAGACTAAGACTGTAGGCCCCATGTGGGACAACCTGATAACCTTGTTATCTACCCCAGTACTTAGAACAGTGCTTGGCACATAGTAAGCGCTTCATAAATACAATCATTATTATTTAACCCAGGCTCCACAGTCCCAGGCACATTTGATACATTAAAAGCACAGCAACAAAAACCACACATATGGTCCTCCTCCAAAAATCTACCAATTTTAAAACTCTGCACATTTCTCTTCACAGTCTTCTGCTGTATTTTAAATCAATCTCAAAAATAAAGGGGGTGGGGGGCGAGAGAAGAAACCAAAAGCCAGCTAGACACTTCCCCCAATTCCATCCACCTACTCGCCTGCAGAGCAAGGGGAGAGTGAACATGCCAACATACCACCCTTTTATTCTAGTATTACAATTCGACATGCCCCACCTGGGGCAACGAGTCAGGGCTGAGCCTTCCTTTTCTTTCCAAGGACACTAACACCACGTCCTCCATCCCCAATATCAGGCAATGATTTGAAAAGCAGGGATCTGTTGCAGTGAAGGAAAATGCTGAAAAGACTTAGAAGAGACCACTCATGAGCCCAGTCCCCTTCGGGTCCCATTTTTAGATTTCCAACTAAATACTATTTTTCCTACCCCAACTTACTGTTGATTTCTAAATTGAATGTCTGATTTTTTTTAATGGTATTTGAAAAATGCTTACTATGTGCCAGGCACTGTACTGAGCGCTGGAGTAGATAGAAACTAATCAGGTTAGACACAGTCCGTGTCCCAGATGGGGCTCACAGGCTTAATCTCCATTTTACAGATGAGGTAACTGAGGCATGCAGAAGTGAAGTGACTTGCTCAAGGTCACACAGAAGACAGGTAGCAGAGCTGGGATTAGAACCTATGTCCTCTTACTCCAAGGCCTGTGCTCTTTTAAGTAGGCTACACTGCTTCTCATTGAAACAAATAAATATTTGGGTAAAAGTTGCTGGGACCTGTTTACTCAACAGTGTAATAAACAGCCCCATTCCCTAATGGCTAATGAGTTCCTGTTGATGACTGGCTCCTCATCTGTCCTTCAGAATATCTGAGACAGATTCATTTTGAATCTGAATATATTTGATAACCTCATGGAAAACGACCATAGATTTAGAAATACCAAACCATAAAGTCTCCTAAGACAAAGACAAGTGGAAACTCATTTTTGAAATAATGAACTCAATGTCCTAGAGACCGATCATTTCCTCTGTCATGCAACCCGGAATCAGGCAACACCCTTTGAGTTACTAGTGGAACAGGTTTGAATTTAATACCAAGCCCAAGTTTGGGGGTGCACAGGTAGAATCCTGAGAGAGGGTTTACTTGTCAGGTGCTATCACTGGTGAATCCAGAAAAACATTTGATACCCAGGAAGGTTTTCTGCTCCAAGCCAGATGGGTACTACTCTCCAGTCGTAAGTGGACGGCTACTGATGTACTTTGATTACACCGCTCGTTTTTTTCCTCTTTCCCTCCCCTCCCTGTAAATAACTGCCTATTTACAAATAGGCAGCGCCAAACTGAAGATGTACCTATCCTCACGATAACTACCTTCCTCGCAGTACCCTTTTTGTGGGTCTCAGCCCTGATCTGAAGAAGCGACCTGTGGTTTATAAAGGTGCTTTAACCCCCAAACCCATTTAATCCTTTGCCATTGGCCTAGACTTTGTAGTTTTTCATATTTTTTTCACTGCTCCCGCTCGTGCCTTGTTCTCTCTCGTTACAAGAAAGTGGAAGAGGCCCCCCCCCCCCCCACTTCCCAAGTCAATCCTAGTAACATACTTAACGATTTCTTAAAACAGGCTAGAGCACAGAGCAGCTAGTGGAGATCTCCTCCCCACAGCACCTGTATATACGTATATATGTTTGTACGAATTTATTACTCTATTTTATTTGTGCATATTTATTCTATTTATTTTACTTTGTTAATATGTTCTGCTTTGTTCTCTGTCTCCCCCTTCTAGACTGTGAGCCCGCTGTTGGGTAGGGACCGTCTCTATACGTTGCCAACTTGGACTTCCCAAGCGCTTAGTACAGTGCTCTGCACACAGTAAGCGCTCAATAAATATGAATGAATGAATTCTCTGTTCCACACCAACTGCACTTGTTCTATTAGCTGTTTTGCGATGCCTGCTGCCAAGCACAGGGTTTCAGGGTGAGAGAATGTAGAAGGTTCAATGCAAACCATCATCATATTCCCCAAACAACACAAGGGCATGTTCTGCTGGTGAATGGACACACCTTTCCCCTCTTAACCACTGGGAGATGGACAATGCTTCCCAAAATGGCCAGGGCTAAAAAAGGTGCTCTATTGCACTTTCCAGAACAGCGTGTCCTAGGAATTCTCTCTCAATGATACAACCACCTCTGCAGTCTCCCTATCGTCAGCATTGACTTTGAAGTGAAGGACAACTCTAACAGATGGCCAGTTAGTGTCTACTTGGTCTAACTGTTGGGGGATTTGGAAGCTTTCCTCTAGAAATAGATGAAAATCAGTATTCATTAAAACTAAGCGCAATAGCTATTTGCTAATGATTTGAGTTTTTTGCAAATATGATACACACTAGAGACAAAAAGTTCTTCAACTTTAAGTAGGTAAATATGAATATAAAATCACCATATTGTAACGCTATAATTGGTGAGTGTACATATACAGCACATGCACTCACACACACACTGAGTGTACATTTATAGCACATCCACGTGTACGGGCCCGTGCACACACATACACACACTCATTCTGGATGGGCAAATGGACCAGAAATTAATGAAGAATCATTTATCCACTGAAGTTGGGTGCTCAAAACCGAATTTCATTCCCACAGCCACTCATAAGAGTTTTCACAAAGGAAAAATTTAAAAACAACAAAATCACAGTTAAGTAAGGTGTCAGTGAAAAAGACTATCAGAATGAAAGTATGAGGGGTACAATTTAGGCATTAACAGCACTTTAGGTGGCAAGAATTAATTGTTAAAGAATAAAAAAACCACTCCGAAGTGCAGACAACTCAAGTATCTAACAAAGTAAAGACACATATTAATATTTATCATCAAAACCCATTTATCAATCAACCTCATGTCCACTGCTCTGAACAAAGGAAGTTATAAGAGGTACAAACCCTATTCTCTGGTAACTTCCTAATTTTCACTGATTAATGATTCTGAACTTCAGGTACGGTTGTGTGTAAGCTTACACGTATGAAAAATATTACAAAGACACTTTACTGAAACTAACTTTAAAGTACAACAGAAAAATGATTACTTTCAATATTACTGATTAAGAGTTGGAAGGAAAAGGGTATACTCATTTTCAGGTTTTAAGGTCATAAAGAAAGAATTATTGGATAAAGACAAGAATAAGTGATCTATATTGTCATTAATAAGGGATATCAGGGGATCAATGTCAAAAAGAACAACTATCATGAGTCTCCTCTAAAAATACGCCATTCACTGAGTACTGGACGAACCATTAATCTGCTTCGGAAAAGGCATTTCTTGGATTCTTAGGTTGGGATAAAGCATTCCTATCAAGCGTGTTGAACCTCTCAAAGAACAAAATGCATCAGGAAAGCTAAAAGGTTACTCAGTGTTGTATCAATCTTCCTAAAAATAAGATCTTATGTCAGTATTAAGAATTATGTTAATAACAATTTTTTTAAGGTAGGATTTTATGACTCAAACTTACCAAATAGTTCTCGTCTTGAAAGGCGTAGTGTAATGTAGTGATCCACTGGCAATCACCATTCACCAATACATCTCTCTCTTCTCGGAAACAAGCTGTCTGTAAAGAAGGGGGGAAAGAAAGTTAGCTTTGCAGCAGCCCGGTAAGCAAACCTGAACAAGCAAATCTCTCCCACTCCAAAACATAAGACTGGATTCATTTTGGCATGCAGATGTATGGTGGCCTTTTGGGATTTTACATTTTTGTAACTGCTTAATCCACTTTTGAGGATTAAGACTGTGGGCCCATTGTTGGGTAGGGACCATCTCTATATACTGCCAACTTGTACTTCCCAAGCGCTTAGTACAGTGCTCTGCACACAGTAAGCGCTCAATAAATACGACTGATTGATGGACTGAGGATCAATGGACAGGAAGCACACAACTCAGACTTTCAAAATCAAAATCAATTGATCCAAATGCCAGTTTTCTGTGTTGACTAGTCAGCTAAATTTAGACTAATTCAGAGAGGAAAAAAAACTAGACGAGCAAATCAAATTAAAGTGTCTAAAATAACGGCACCAAACTGGATTTGGCTTTACACACTTGCTGATTTACCATAATTCAGTGCTGAAAATGTCGATGTTTTAAAACACATGGGTTAAGACATTAAGATGCTTACGATTACACTTTGATCTGCTCTTTGAAAAACACTATCCCACTGCACTGAACTGCCAGAAATAGATTCTTAAATTTTAAATCTACAATACAATGGATAAATGGACACGCCTGGTCTTGTCTAAAAAAATCTATTTTCAAGTGAGAACTGATGCTGGCAGGCAACTTTCCTACTACTCCACCCTTGTTTACTTAATGTCGGTTCCCTCTCCAACGCCAATCTTTTACATAAGTTAATATTATTGCTTGTAAAATATAACTTCACAGATTCATGAAATAAACTAAATATAAAACAACAAAACACAGGGCTGACTTGAATGAGCCAAAAAGAATTCTCTACTGCTCCACATTAAATAAAACTACTATATAGTCCAAAGAAAACATGAGCTCCAGTGAAAAAGTGGAAATGGCCAAAGGAAATATATTGGACACATATAGCAGCATGAGAACAATCTCTACAAAACAAATACCTTTATTATTCTTGAAAATAAATTATATTTGATTATACAATTTGAATTTACATTTAGTCATGCTGTTCAGATTTAACAAATGCTAAAGCTGGTTTGATTTAGACTTTTGCCATTTCACATCAATTATTATGTTGGCATAAACTTCTGAGGTGAACAAAAATACCAGAGATTTTGTTTGATACTTTATTTTATTTGATACTTTATTTTATACATTATTTTCAAGCATAGAAATATAACCAGCTCATTTTTAAGTGTTCTTCTGTTTAAGAATTTCAGCAATGATAACTTTTTTAAGATGAGGGAAAGCTGCTCTGACTTTCACTTCTAAATTTGTAGACTTTTAATTCAAAATTCTGTTCAACAACTGATTATATTTAACACATACAATTAATAGATTAGATTTATATAATATTGAAACAAGTATACGTCTTAATAGTTTTCAAATAAAAGGATCAACTGCCCATTTTCCATACCCCTCTTTACATATTGTTCATAACAGAAATCCGAGGTTTCCATGGATTTGCCTTTACAGTACACAAAAATCTGACCAATATAATTCAGAGTAAAATCTAGGGCAGACTGTCTGGTGAATGAATACTCCTTAATGCCTGGAAGGGACTGACCAAATTGATTGCACTAAAAGGAGCTCATTTATTTCTAAAAAAGGAAGCCAAAACAGTCAAGCATTTGTATATCTCTACAATTTTTCCCTAGAAGCATTTTTAATACAGGATACAATACTCACCTCTGCTCTTTTAAGCATTTCCCATTTGTTTAGGATTTTCATTGCATAAATGCGTTCAGTGCTCTTCATTTTAACAACTGCAACCTAGAAAATGAATGTTGGTTCATTCCTTTAACTCTGTTTTAATGAAACAGTTACAAGAGCTACATATATTCCAAATATAAGTGCGTTGTAAAAACAGAACTCTATTAATAGTACATGGATTGTTTTTGACAGTTTAAGTAGGGTTAAAGTTAACATTTTATTTTAGACAAATACCACACATCAAATAATCTGCTCAGTATGAAGCCACTGATGGATGTTTTATCATTCAGAATCCTGAGATAACGGATGCATGTTCTACATTAGGCTTCTGGTGGGATGCTATGCCCAGAAAAACAGACTTATGGATTTCACCAGTTAACATTCAGAACGGTATCCACAAAATACAAGGTGGGTAGTCAGTGAATGAAAAACCTCTCTATCTGGGAAAATGAGTTATCAAAACCAAAAGTCAGGAGCTGGTCCAAATACTGGTGAAAAATGAAGCCAGAAATTTCGTGTAACGGACAATTTTTCTAAGTTGCAAAACAAAACAAATGGCTACTAGAGAAATGTTCTGTTCATTGTTTTTGAAGAAAGGTATATCAAGCACCTAGTTTTGTCAAACTCAAATCTTCAGTTCAGTTAGAGATGGTGGCCGAGTGATATCATCATCTTTAAACTAAGATAAAGGAATTAAAATCCAGTTTTAGGAATGCAAAGGGTAGATATTGCAGTTCCTTTCGGCCTAGACATAATTCTAAAGGCATATTTCAAAATAACGAGAAAAAGGAAGCAGACAATTTAAGATGAGTAAACATATTTGGATTAAATCCCAAAGAGCAAGAAAAGATTAACAGGTATTTATTAGACTGCTATACTACTGAACCAGAAAATCCTAGCAACTCTGTAACTTGTCTTATAAGAGGGTAAATGGGTACAGAAATGGAAAACCTTTTCTTTGGATGCTCCTTGGCTGGAATAAAATTTGCACATGAAATTTTGAGCCTCTTCGCTAAAGTTACAAAATTCAAAGTACTTATCACTGGGAAAACTTCGAAGTTGATAAGCTAGGAGGCTTTATTGTGCCATTGAGATGGCACTGAACCTGACTCTAAGAAGTTGCGGAAATGGAGATTTTCTGCCAAAGCATTTCCCTCTTAGCACAAGTACTGTGTTGAACACAGGGCTCACGTAACACCCTAAGAAACAAAACTGCAAACAACACTGGAATTTTCTTAAATGGTATGACTTGGAAACTCGCTGCTTGGGTACTACTGACATGGTTTGTAGAGCTGGAGGAAAAAAAAAAATCAAATATACTTTAAAGAGCACCCAACCCTCTTTTCTAGCAAAACCTTATGATGGAGAAATGTGTAACTGCATGAATGAACAACAAAAGCATTTTTAATCAATCAATAATATTTTTGAGTACCTATAATGTTCAGAATACACTGTATTAAGCACTTGGAAGAGTACAACAGAGCTAGTAGGCATGCTCCCTGTCTTTTGAGGAGTTTACAATCTAGCAGGGGAGACAGACACTCAAATAATTTACTGATACAGAGAACGAAAGTGGATACCCAGATGAGGACTTAAATATTAAGGTATGTACAAAAATGCCCCAGAATCCTTCTTCTAACAATTTGATACATGCTTCTTTTGTAGCTGATAAATACTATCTGAAAAGAGATCAACTTCCAATGCCAGGATTCAAACTGGGGAGTACCTTCTCATTTGGCAATGCATTGACACACAATACTCTCTATATTTGGGATTAAATGCAGTTGTGAAAATGAGATCTCTGCACCCTTAATGACAACACTGATGACAGAATGATTTCACCTGCAAGGGGCTTTTGATTACATAACTGTAAACTCGGAAGTAGCCAATTTTTGTTGTCAAAGACCCGCCTTGGTGCCTGACTAAATCTAGATGCTTTTCAATTGGATACTCCTAATAGTCTTGATATTCAGAACAGCTTCAGAACAGCTCCTGGACCATGCTTTTTCTCCCCGCTCTTTCACCAACTCCTTAACTTCCATCGCTTCCACCCAGGCTCCGCAGAGTTTCAACATGTTAAATGGTTTTGGGGCCCTGAGAACCCCACCCATTTTAAAACCACAAAGGATTACCAGAAATTTCAGGGCGCTGGTTCGGGGAAACACTGAGGTGTGATTGAAGTCCTTTGCACGGGTTTGCCTTTGCAAAACTATACATAAGAACATGTTTACCTTGGATGTATCTCAATGCTAATACTTGAATTATAATTGACTCAACTACCCATGCTAGTGGCAAAAAGCCGTGAAACGCCATAATTGGAAAAGCTGATAGCCCATAAATATACATAAGCTCATCTCTCTCTGAAAAAAGCCAGCTGTATTAAAGCAGTATTAAAAGGCCATGGCTCAGTTTGGGAGAAGATCCTAGCTCCATTTCATAAGCTCCTAGGACTTATTAACAGAATCACGAGCAGAAGAACAACTTACTGATAATAATAATAATAAAGGCATTTATTAAGCGCTTACTATGTGCAAAGCACTGTTCTAAGCGCTGATAATTATCAATCTTCTAGATTCTATCAATCAGTCTACTAGACTGTGAGCCCGTTGTTGGGTAGGGACCGTCTCTATGTGTTGCCAACTTGTACTTCCCAAGCGCTTAGTACAGTGCTCTGCACACCGTAAGCGCTCAATAAATACGACTGAATGAATGAATTATAATCGCAACAATAGTCATAATAATCGTGGTCTTTGTTGAACATTTACTATATGCCAACCTTGGTACTAAATGTTGGGATAAATAGAAGATAATCAGATTGGACCCAATCTCTGTCCCGCGGGGAGAGTCACGGGCTAAGTAGGAGGGAGAGCAGCTCCTGAATGCCCATTTTACAGATGAGGAAATTGAAGCACTGAGAAGTGAAGTGACTTGCCCAAGGTCACACAGCAGGGAAGAGACAGAGCTGGAATGAAAATATAGATCCTATTACTTCAAGGCCCATGTTCTTTCCACAGACCACATCGCTTCCCTGTGGTAAGACGTCCTGCTCTGGTTGGGCCCGAGAACCCCAGTGAGGCCCGTGGGACCACAGCATCATAGCATAGTTCAGCATCTACAATTTCCCATCAGGATTATACTCATAACTTTCTGTTAATTGCATTCTTAAGAACCATATCTTTTGAACAGCGTGGCTCAGTGGAAAATTCTGAGCCTCTTCGTAGGCTTTGGAGTCAGAGGTCATGGGTTCAAATCCCGGCTCTGCCAATTCTCAGCTGTGTGACTTTGGGCAAGTCACTTCACTTCTCTGGGCCTCAGTTACCTCATCTGTAAAATGGGGATTAGGACTGTGGGACAACCTGATCACCTTGTAACCTCCCCAGCGCTTAGAACAGTGCTTTGCACACAGTAAGTGCTTAATAAATGCCATCATTATTATTATTATATAAGTAAGCCTACAGAGAGCATTTGCTCAAGGTATACAGCAAATTATAACAGGGAATGACACAATTTCATTATGCTACATGTGTACTTTCTGGAAGGAGAATGTTTTGAATAAAAAAATTATTTGGATGGTATTTTTTTGTACTAAAACTACATTACACCTATGTGTAATTAAAACACAAAAAAAATCACCACCCAACACATTTTATACACAAATACATCTGTTTTAAGATGACCGGTTGTGATATTTTATCCATGTGTGTCACTGTAGATGAAAAGATCAAAGTAGGTCAATCTCTTCGCCACAGTGAGCACCAAAAGGCAATCCTTTGCTGTGATGATTATTTGTGAAGCTGCGGGAAACAGTAGTTCAGCCTGGACTGAGCATTCCTATTTCAGGAATTCCTGGGTCTTACTCTGCTAAATTTGTTGGCAAGAGCATAGCTCCTCCCTTTCCCAATCCGACTCCACGAAAGTGAAAGTTCGATCTCTGCGGAAGTGAAGAGTGGATAGGAGCCACCTGCACACACTGGAAAGCTGGGAAAGTTGTGGCCAACTGGAACAGGACACGTCTGGAGCAATGAGGAGCCATGGTGACCTCTAACCAAGAATCAAATACTATTTTCACTGCTGCCGTTTTTGTTCTGTCTTCTCAGTGTTTAATACAGTGGAGTCTTCTTATTTTATAGTGCAGGGGTTGACTGCAGATGTTAAATACGGGCTTTTGTTGACTGACCATCTCTCAACTGCTGGGAAGGCAAAAGCCATTCTCCATCTCCCTTCTAAAGTCACTCCTTCCTAACAGACCCATACCAACTTCAAGAAGAGAATCATCTCAGGGTGATTCAACCCACCACCTGTATTCACTTTTCTTAGTGACTCGTAGGGAAGGAGAGAGAAGGTGGCTGGAGAGTAACAGTGGAGTTTCCAGGAGTGAATGCCTGCTTTCATGTCAGCAGACAGTGTTGTTTTGTACAAGCCCTGGTTAGGACACCCAGAACTGTATCCTGATGCCATATGTAGTGGTACATCTTCCTCAACCCCGGTTTAATCTATGGATTTAGGACCTACAGTTCTCTGACTGGGAAGGGACGAGAATAAAGCACTCCACTCAATTCCCTCTCTCTCCTATGCGCCATCAATAAACCAACACCGCACATACCCGCTTACTACGAAGTAGAATAATCACCTCCCAGGCTGTAACCATGATACTTTTGTTAATAAACCAAATTAAAAGAAAGCTATGGGAAACCCTCCAGGTACTGCACCTGTTTATACCAGACTGGCCTAAAGTCGAATTAATGACTCCTTACCTCGCCAAATGCACCTCTTCCGATTACTTTTATGATTTCAAAGTCATCTCGATGAAGTTGCATTTCCTTTACCAGCTGGGTAAACGGCTTTGCTATAAACAAAACAAGAACATAAAATTAAGTTAAAACCAAAATCAATTTATTCTAAATTACTACCTCTTATGAAAAACATAATTATTAAACTGTTAATTCTGAACACTTGTAAAACACTCACTTTAGTATTACTACGGTATTTGTTTAGCACTTCCTATGTGTCAAACCCTGTTCTAAGTGCAGGGGTAAATAATAATAATAACAATAATGATGGTATTTGTTAAGCACTTACTGTGTGCCAAGCACTGTTCTAAGCGCTGGGGTAGATACAAGGTAATCAGGTTATCTGACGTGGGGCTCACAGTCTTAATCCCCATTTTACAGATGAGGTAACTGAGGCAAAGAGAAGTTAAATGACTCTCCCAAAGTCACACAGCTGACAAGTGATGGAATCAGGATTAGAACTCACAACCTCTGACTCCCAAGCCCGCCCGTGCTCTTTCCACTAAGCCACGCTGCTTCTCAGTAAATACAAATTCATCAGGTCGGACAAAGTCCCTGTCCCACATGGGGCTCAGTACAGAATCCCCATTTTACATGAGGAGGAAACTGAGGCACAGCAAAGTGACTTGCCCAATACAGCACAGCAGGTAATTGGCAGAGCTGGGATTAGAACCCAGATTTTCCGACTTCCAAGTTCGTGCTCTTTCTACTAGGTCACGCTGCTTCTCACAATTAGTCACTTGGCACACTGTCTTTAATCTGCTTAGACTTTATAAATAATAACAACAATAATTATGGTATGTGTTAAGCATTTACTATGTGTCAAGCACTGAACTAAGAGCTGGGGTAGATACGAAATAATCAGATCCCACATGGACTCGCAGTCTAAGTAAGAGGGAGAAGAGGTATTGAATCCCCATTTTACAGATGAGGGAACTGAGGTGCAGAGAAGTTAAGTGACTTGCCCAAGGTCACAGACCAGACAAGTGGCAGAGCTGGGATTAGAACTCAGGTCCTCTGATTCCCAGGCCCATTCTCTTTCCACGAGGTCGTGTTGCTTCTCAACCAATACCAATCAACATAGCAATTCTGTTAAAAGGACTATGCAGGAGGAACCTGGGGAGAAGGAGGAATCCATCATATTTATTGAGCGCTTGCAGTGTTCAGAGCATTGTGCGAAGCGCTTAGGAGAGTACAATATAATAAAGTTGGTAGATGCGTTCCCTGCCCACAGTCTAGAGGAAATGAGGAAAATCAAGGCATATACCTTAAGACAGTAGCTACCTCAGCGGCTGTCTAAATTTCGAGTTGATGCTTCCTTGACCTACCACCTACCAATTCATTACGCCTCACAATTAAACTGCTTCAGAATAAACAACCATCTCCATTAACTGCCTAAGCACTTCACAGAGAAGATTTTATAATAATTTTGAAAATGGGTAACAGGTGATATGAAATACTTCCTCACAAACCCAAGCCCCCCCAAAAGAAATCGATATTCTGCTTTCTTGAGGGGTTCAGGCCTCCAATCAATTGAATTTCCTACCTTCCTTTTTTGGAAAGTTTATTACAAATGCAAACAGCTTTGCTTCAACCACACACTAACTGAAAAGCTTATGGTGAACCAGTCTAGTAGGAAGTTATCCAGCATTTATTTTATAAACTGAAGTGAAAATGACAGACTGTTATTTCTAAGCATCATTTATACGTAATAAAAAAGGTTAGAAAGTAGAAAACATGAAGTTTAAACTATAAAAAGGATGGAGGAGAAAACCACCAGGCTTCTGGAGGATTTAAGGGCAATGAACCGCCATGGTTCTTCGACTTGTGGTCTGAAGAACTGGTAGAAAGCTCTCACAGCCCTCTGGGTGGGACGGAGTAGGGTGAGCGCAATTAAAAGGGGCTCCTTTTATCCACTGACATACTCCCTACTGTCATCCAGGGCCAGAAGAGGACAACTGGTTTGAAAAACACTATCGAGTCTATCCACTTTCCCTCCGGCATAACCAACCTAGACAAAAGAGAATCTAGCCTAACCTCCGTTCGGGGCCTCGGTGGTTCCAAAATTCTTATCGTGCCTTCCTGCAAAAACCCTTGAGGACTAGGTGGGGAGGAGGTTCCTTTACTTCTAAACCACCAAACTCTTAATGACTCTGGGTGGCTCGATGATTCACAATCAGTTATAGCCACTCAGTGAATATAAAGAAACTATAAGCCACAAGTGACAGTAAAGGGACTAAAAGCCACAAGTGACATACACACTGAAACTGCTCATGGCAATTCATCATCAGTGGTATTTATTGAGGGCTTACCGGGTGCAGAGGTTGGGAGAATACAACAGAGTTGGGAGACACATTCCCTGCCCACAATGAGCTTACAATCCACCGGGATTTTCCCAATATCCCATCTGCTGACCAGTCCAAGCCTGCCTTCACAGAAATCTATTCCACAACCTCTCTAGGCAATGCCAAGGCCCAACCTCATCTTCCTGCTTCCAAGCAGTACTGCAACTAAAGCATACTAGCCAATGCTCTTTCTCAATATCTAAAGAGTTTCCACAACCTCACCTGATAATGCACGTCACAGTCTCACAACCATTATAGTGAAGGCGTTCCTCCTGACATTAATCCCAAGTCCTTCCAAATGATTTTAAGTCCACTCAATAAATTCCACTGACAGATTCCTTGATTTCTTAGTCCTTTCTAAGGGCCCCTTTCCCAATTTCTTACCATTTTGGACTGCTCTCCTATCGACATTTTGTCACCTGTAGGCCACTGACTGACCAAAGCGGGTGAGAAGTATCATTACTACAGAAAGTTGTCCCGGCAGACAACAAATAAGCTTGAATAAAGCCATCTGTGATGGGCCTATATGTGTGGCTAGAGTCAGGGATGGAGGGGGAAAAGTTAGAGATGCTAGAAGGTACAACCACAAATATTAAGCAGGATGTTCAGGAGGGCAAACATGACCCTGTTTCTCCAAGTACTCTGTCACTGTCAGAATTATGACCACCTCTGATGAGAAGCTGCGTGGCTTAGTGGACAAGAGCATAGACCTGGGAAGGCAGAGGACCTGGGTTCTAATCCCAGTTCTCCCATTTGCCTGCTGGGTTACCTTGACTTCTCTCAGCCTCAGTTTCCTCCTCTGTAAACTGTGGATTCAATCACTGTTCTCTCTCCAATTTAGATTGGGACAGGGGCTGCGTCTAACTTGACTGACATGAATCTACTCCAGTTCTTAGTACACTTGATACGTAGAAAGCACTTAAATACTATTATTTATTACTGTTACATATAAAACAAGCACTTAGTACAGTGCTCTGTACACAGTAAGCGCTCAATAAATACGACAATGAATATAAAACACAAAACTGGAAGGACTGTTGGCCTAACACAAAAATGACACTTTAGGATTTTATGACATTAAGAAAATGAAGGTGAAACGTTTACAAGTTAAAGAAAATGAACTTTGGGGAACCAAGGTTCCAACAACCTTCGGGCACTATAAAAGACCTAAGGGAAAAAAGGGAAGGCAAAAGAATCCAAGAAAGAGGACAACCTACAGAAACAGTTCTACAGAAACAAAAACACAGTACTGAAAGGAAAAGAAAGTAACAGATTCCAAATTGGTTACAACAAGAATCAGAGACTACAGGATCACTAAAAAAGTATTTAAAAATAAAGCACTTTTTTTAGAGACCCGATCAAAAAGGTTAAATCAAAAGAGAAGTTATAGTCCAGACTCCATACAGATTCACAGACGTTCTTCAATTACATACAGTGTAAAGAGTGGGGGAAGAAATCAAGGCAAATGGCATCTACATATAATATATGACTATCAAATTACATAAGCTTTTCCCTTTTTTCTATGATAGTTTTCATGAAAATAATCAGATAATTGGATCAAGAACTTTTGGTGATGGGACGGTGTAGAGCACGGCAGAAAGAGAAGCACCATGGCCTAGTTGGAAAGAACAAGGCCCTGGAAGTCGGAAGGACCTGGGTTCTAATCCCTGCTCTGTGACTTATCTGCTGTGTGATCTCAGGCGAGTCAGTTAAAGTTTTCTGGGCCTCAGTTTCCACATCTGTAAAAGTCAATTTTGGGGCAAGTTAGTACGGATATCACAGGCCATTTATTTGGCCCCAAGAGCTTTGGATGAAAAATGAAAAGGCTGCAGGAACGGAGAAATACAGCAGTTATGGATTGGAAACTAAGTTGATTCATTCATTCATTCAATCATATTTATTGAGTGCTTACTGTGTGCAGAGCACTGGGAAGTACAAGTTGGCAACATATAGAGATGGTCCCTACCCAACAACGGGCTCACAGTCTAGAAGGGGGAGACAGACAACAAAACAAAACCTGTAAACAGGCGTCAGAGTCGTCAGAACAAATAGAATTAAAGCTATATGCACATCATTAACAAAATAAATAGAATAGTAAATATGTACAAGTAAAATAGAGTAATAAATCTGTACAAATGTATTCATTCATCCAATTGTATTTATTGAGCGCTTACTGTGTGCACGGCACTGTACTAAGCGCTTGGGAAGTACAAGTTGGCAACATATAGAGACGGTCCCTACCCAACAGTGCTGTGGGAAGTGGAAGGAGGTAGGGTGGGGGGGATGAGGAGGAGGAGAGGAAAAAGGGGGCTCAGTCTGGGAAGGCCTCTTGGAGGAGGTGAGCTCTCAGTAGGGCTTTGAAGGGAGGAAGAGAGCTAGCTTGGCAGATGTGTGGAGGAAGGGCATTCCAGGCCAGGGGAAGGATGTGGGCCGGGGGTCGACGGCGGGACAGGCGAGAACTAGGTACAGTGAGGAGGATAGCGGCAGAGGAACGGAGGATGCGGGCTGGGCTGGAGAAGGAGAGAAGGGCGGTGAGGTAGGAGGGGGCGAGGTGATGGACAGTCTTGAAGCCAAGAGGGAGGAGCTTTTGCTTGATGCGTAGACTGACAGGCAGCCACTGGAGATTTTTGAGGGAGTAACATGCCCAGAGCGTTTCTTCAAATCAATGGTATTTATTGAGTGCTTACTATGTTCAGAGTTCTGTACAAAGCATTTGGGAGAGTACACTCCAAAAGACTTAGCAAACCCGTTCCCCACCCATAACAACAGCAATTAAAGGTTCTGGCACCTTAAATGGATAAATGCAGCCTGGCCTCATTTCTGAGCAAAGGTGAGATGACCTCTAGTTCCACCTGCTGGGTCTGCAGATCCCTAGAGCAGTCAGCCATACCTGGCTCCCCTTACCCAGGACTAATATTAAATAACAATGACAGTACTTATTCAATGTTTAAGGGATGGGGATAAGTACCAGATAGGATGCAGCTCCTATCCCTCATGGAACTCCCAATCTAAGCGGGAGGAAGAGGGAAAATGAGGCACAGAGGGGTTCAGTGATTTGCCTATGGCCACACAGCAGGCAAGCGGCAGAGCCAGGACTGGGACCCAAGTCTTCTGACACCCATTCCTGTGTTCTTTACACCATGGCATACTGCCTCCCCTATTTATGATTATTTTTTTCCTCCATGCTCTAGAAGGTGGTAGGGGTAGAGGGAGAGGAGGGACTTTCTATGCTTCATGGCGTTTGGAGAGGGCTGGGATTCTGGTGGGACACATGCCATGGCCAGGAGGGAGAAAAGATCTGGACCTGGGCCATCATCATCATCATCATCATCATCAATCGTATTTATTGAGCGCTTACTATGTGCAGAGCACTGTACTAAGCGCTTGGGAAGTACAAATTGGCAACATATAGAGACAGTCCCCAGCAGTCACTCACAGAGGGTAAGGCTGAGCTTCAGGACCTTGGAGGGGATAAAAATTGAACAGGCGCAACTGCAGACTGAGTTCGGGGCTGCTCACAACTGGTGGTGGGGAGAGATGAAGGGAAGTCCAGGAAGTGGGGGTGTTGAAACTGAGTTAAAATTATTTGACTTAGGCCCCAGTAGTGGTTAAGGTATTTACGTTTATTGAACACCATCTGGGTGCAATGCACCAAATCCTTGGGAAGAACTAAATAAGTAGCATTTCCTTGCTCTTTGCTCCCAGATTGAGCCCCCTCCTTCCTCTCCCCCTCATCCCTCCCCTTTATCTCCTTCCCCTCCCCACACCACATGTATATATGTTTGTACGTATTTATTACTCTGTTTATTTTACTTGTACATATTTATTCTATTTATTTTATTTTGTCAATAGGTTTTGTTGTCTGTCTCCCCCTTCTAGACTGTGAGCCCACTGTTGGGTAGGGACCGTCTCTATATGTTGCCAACTTGGACTTCCCAAGCGCTAAGTACAGTGCTCTGCACACAGTAAGTGCTCACTAAATACAATTGAATGAATGAATGAATTTCATGAATTTCATGAATGAATGAATGAATTCATTCAATGAATTTCCTGTGGGCAGGAAATTTCCTGCCCACAGCTGATAAGTGGCAGAGCTGGGATTAGGACCCATGACCCTGACACTCCCAAGCCTGTGCCCTTTCCACTAAGACACGCTGCTTCTCAATGGCTGAATGGCCCTGCTGAGAGCTCACCTCCTCCAGGAGGCCTTCCCAGACTGAGCCCCTTCCTTCCTCTCCCCCCCGTCCCCCTCTCCATCCCCCCATCTTACCTCCTTCCCTTCCCCACAGCACCTGTATATATGTATATATGGTTGTACATATTTAATACTCTATTTATTTATTTATTTATTATACTTTTACATTTCTATCCTATTTATTTAATTTTGTTGGTATGTTTGGTTCTGTTCTCTGTCTCCCCCTTTTAGACTGTGAGCCCACTGTTGGGTAGGGACTGTCTCTATGTGTTGCCAATTTGTACTTCCCAAGCGCTTAGTACAGTGCTCTGCACATAGTAAGCGCTCAATAAATACGATTGATTGATTGATTGATTGATTGAATGGAACATATGAGTCGGTGGGGAGCCTGAAAATCAACTGTGAGGAGTGTGGGCTGGATGCCTGGCCAGCCAAGATAAACGCGGGCCGAACGATGCCTCAGGAAGATGAGCCGCCCGGCCGTGCAATGGGAAGAGGCAGCCTGGAGGCTGAGAGACCAGAGGGGAGGCTGCTAGAATGGCCTAAAAATGAGGTTACCAGGGCTTGAACCACAGTGGGAGTAAGATGGGTGGAGAGGAAGGGGCGGATCCAGAAGCACAACATGTAGGGGGAGACGGCAGGGATGTCTGCAGATTCAACGTTAAGTGTGGAAAAAGAGGCCCGTGGACCAGCAGCCACAGTTCAGGAGGGGAGACAAAAGAGAGGACTGCAAACGATACCGAGAAAAAACACTCGGAAACGTATGAGGAGAACCGGAGAAGATCTGTGTCAGCAAAACCGAGGTCTGACACTGTTTCAGAGGGAGGGAGTGGTCCAAAGTGTCACAGAAAACCAAGAGAGCAAGGAGAATTAGGACAGAAAAGAACTCAAGGAAATCGGCTAAAGGGAGGTAATTGGTGGCCTTAGGGAGGGAGCCAAAAATAAATAAGTAAATAATATGCGGGGGGAACGACTAAGACAGAGGAGCCCTGGTTTTTCAAACATGATTATTAATAGAAATAAGGAGACTGAGTCAAATGTAAATCTATCTGCACTTCTCTGTGCCTGCTAATAAACCTACCATATGCACAGAAGCAGAGAAAATTAAGCTTAAAGAACACTCACCATATATAAAAACAGGTGGGTGGCTCACAAATATCACTGGAATTGAATTGCAGTTGAATAACTTGATTGCACTGTTTTTTCTCTGTTTTCCATTTCTTTAGGAAGAGAGCAAGTATAAGACTTGCTCATAAGATTTGGGTTACCTGAGTGGGCAAACTTCTTGCCAGATGTTAGAATTAAGAAGCACGGAAAAGAAGTGACAGTATTTATTCACTTAGTTGTTCCTTTATAAGGCTTACAAGAGTTCCTTTAGCTCTCCCACAACCCGGTGGCTGGCTGGCTGTCAAATAACAGGTGGGACTTGAGCTCTCATGGTGACCCAAATGGACCCCATGAGGTCACTGAACAACGTGTCTGCAGGTGGATTCGAGATCAAGCATTATTATGTGTGACCAAACCTCATTCTCAACTTTTAATTTACACTCCTACTGGTACAACACACTGCAACAAGCTGATGGCAGCAGGTTCTGTGTCAGGGGCTACTCCCTCAGTCTTTGGCACTAAGCCCATTTACAGGGAGGCACAGCAAGACATTTATTTCATTCGAAGCTGTTTTTTTATGCCAGTTGTTAAGTACTTACTATGTGCCAGACACTTTATTACACCCTGGGGTAGATGCAAGCTAATAAGTCCCTGTCCCATATGGGGCTCAAAGACTTAACCCCCAGTTTATAGATGAGGTAACTGAGGCATAGAGAAGTGAAATGATAATAATAATAATAATGGCATTTATTAAGTGCTCACTATGTGCAAAGCACTGTTCTAAGCGCTGGGGGAGTTACAAGGATATCAGGTTGTCCCACAGGGGACTCTCAGTCTTCATCCCCATCTCAAAGATGAGGGAACTGAGGCACAGGGAAGTTAAGTGACTTGCCCAAGGTCACAGAGCAGACAGGTGGCGGAGCCAGGAGTAGAACCCAGGTCCTTCTGACTCCCAGGCGTGTGCTCTCAAGAATGACGACTCCTTGGAAGTGTTGTCCACACAACAAGGCCTACCTGACTGTACAACATTGGTACTTTTCAGATGAGTATAGACTGGGCCGGGGGGAGAACGGAGGCCTAACCACTAATGAGGAAGCTGATACATCTGGATGCCTACTCTCTTACTCCTCATCTGGCCTGCCCTGTTCGGAGAAGGGCTCCTCATTCAGGGATTTTAGCAGGAAGACTCGAGTCTACCAGGGACAAGGATTTTCAGTTGGTGAAAGGAAGTGAGTTTGATTTTTCAGAGTGGGGGAAGACCTCTGAGCATGTGGAAGCGGGTGCTAGAGAATATGAAGGGGGCCCCTGGGTGTCTGAACAGGATCATGTTATTCAGCTCACATCTGATAGGGCCTAGAAAAGGTATCTTGCCTCAAGCCAAATGTAGATCACCAAATTAGCACTGCCCCAAACAACTGCAAAATGTCTTCATTCAAACATCACCTTTTATAGTCTTGACCAAACTGAAAACAAGTGCACTGTCCAGAGAGAAACGATGTGCTTCACGTGTGAAATGGATATAATTTAACTGACTGAAGTCCCCCACTTTTGGATGAGTGAAAGCGCATCGGGGTGTCAACTGCACTTTCTTCTCAAATGGCTTCTCTTCAACAAAAGAGCTGTCCGATTTGCAAACGGACCCCGACTTGATTCAAAGCTCACAGAGAAACATGGGTGATCTCCCACATTTATGGCTACGAATGGGGTGGTGAAAGAGCACTGTAAGATCATGGTGGGCAGGGAGCGTGTCTACCAACTCTATTATATTGGACTCTCCCAAGTGCTTAGGACAGTGCTCTGCATACAACAAGGCTCAATAAATACCACTGACTGACTGATCAACAAGGTCTAAAATGCATTTAATGCACAAGCTAAGAGCTATGCTGGGCAAGATGTATAGGATGAATGTCAGTGTTTTATTTGAGCTACTACTGGGCATGGACACAGCCTCAACAGTGTCATCTTCAAATAAGAAAAATGGCAATATAAATATATATAAACAAATGTTTTTCCCATCTTTCATTAAAGATCAGACCACACTCTGGCCATACATTTCTTGGGTGGGGCATTTTTCGTTTCGCTTCCTTTTAAATTCCATGATACATGACTTTTTCTTTTGTCACACGCCCAGTTAAGTGTTTGTCTTTTAAAAGTACTAATTGAGAAGCCAAAGACACTCAAAGCTCTACTTTGGGCAAAAACCCATAAAGAGATATTAAAGGGAACTAGCATTACGGGTCCTTTTAAAGCACACGGAGTTCTCAAAATCGTTCAAGGAGTCATAATTTGAATTAAATTATTGCCACAAAGTAATAAATGACGTCAAGCTTCAAAGCATATGAAACCAAAGTATATAATTGCTGTTGTGTGTAAATAGACACTCACTATATTTTTCACCATCCCATTTTTATTGACATCTGGCTTCACGTCCATTTGGCCTTCGTTTTCATTTGACGAAACTAAGCTTAATGTAAATATTATTAAAATAATTCAAATTAAAACCTAAACTCCTGAGTGGACTACTGGGCAAGACTGTCTTGCACTGCTTCATGTTAATATTATTATTTGCACTAGAGCTCAGTATTTCTGGGCCTTTTGAAACCCAGCTATAAACGGTGAGCCCCGACTGTCCTGACTTTCTGCAGGACCTTGGATAGCAGAATGAAAAGAAAAAACCCCATGGACCTCTGTCATCTTCTCCCCCTTAGAGATTAGAGTCTCTGGGTTAACAGAGACCACCTTTTGATGCAAGGTTCTGTGTTAGCTTGGTACATATCAGAAGATGAACCTTCATATGTACCCTGGGATGATGTGAGGATGAGGCCAGGGTGGTTGCATCCTTAAGAGTTCCCAGAATCATTCATGAATGCAAAACCTTTCACTAAAAGCCCTGCTTCCTTGGCATTGATATACGCTGACAAAATGATGTGGCCTAAGACAGGCCCTTCAAAGGCATGATCCACTTAAAGTCTTCACGGTGACTAGTCCTACATACACAGCACTCCCTCGCGATTGACATATCCTTATACAAGCAATAGTTTTTCAGCAGTCTTGCATACTGCCTTCTACTCCTGGAACTGTGCCAATGCTCATGAATCTTTGCAGATCAGAAGAGAGATGGATCTCTTTTCTAAGGATGTATCACGTTGCAATGTTTGGCATCTGAGCTCAAGGATAAGGGGCAGAAAGAATTTGAGCTACTTCTTGCCAAGAAAAAAAAGCACCTTTTTTTCTGGCCAATTATCAGCTTCGGAGATGCCGACTTCCCCAATATTTCTAGCAAAGATTCTTCTTTCTAAAGTGTACGAAACACGGCCGAAAAGGCAGGCCATAGATAGGTGTTCCAGGACAGGCCAGAAGGGAATAAATGCTCTTTAAAAACAAGTATTTCTGATTAAGCTATAAATGCAGCCATAGAGTAGGATTGAGGATACTACACTTAGTAGTAGAGTGAAAAATAAATAGAAAACAGTAGAGGCCTTTGGTAGAGTACTAATCCAAAGAGATAAATAAGCCAGAGCTTGCAGGTTTTTCTCCTGAAACATAATCAAGTTAAGTAGGCTTAACTAAGGGATAATTGGAGAGATAGGGCAAGGAAGATATCTGGTTTTCGAGGGTCAGTTTCAGAAAGGCAAAAGCGCAGGGAAGACAAATGATTAGGAGATCCTTTACAGGTTAGTATCTACCCTTGTTTTCCCTTCTTGCTTCTTCCTGCATAGTAATTCTGGAGAGTCAGTAATACATGCTCCAGTTGCAGAGAGCTGAAAAGTCCACAGCCAGGCAGGGCTGAATTAAACAAATAACTGTAAAACATCCAAAAAAGTTTACTGAGAGCTTCAAATGAGAACTCAGTTATAAACACGAATTGCTACTGTTCAAAAAAAAAACTCAAAGGAAGGAACAGAAAGTTCACTGCTGGGAAAATCATTTAAAGAAATATTGGCCTGAAAGGGATTCTCTGGCAAAAGTCATCATCATCATCATCAATCGTATTTATTGAGCGCTTACTGTGTGCAGAGCACTGTACTAAGCGCTTGGGAAGTACAAATTGGCAACATGTAGAGACAGTCCCTACCCAACAGTGGGCTCACAGTCTAAAAAGTGGGCTCACAGTCTAAAACTGTGTAATCAGTCTAATCAGACAACTGAAGCTTGCCTATGGTAGCAGGGAAATGGCAATTTTAGAAAAAAATCCATATATGTCAATTGAGATAAAGGACAAGTGACCAGTTGCTCTTGTTTTTGACTAAAGGAGGGCTTTTAAAGAAGAAAGCACAACCAGAAAGATCTGAAAACATAAATGGAGAATTTATTAAACTCTTCACCCTTAAAGACCATAGCTTCTGAGGGGAAACAGCACTTAATGACACCAATTTGGATGATTTATTGTGGGGTCTGTCACTCTTCTTTTATTTGACTTATGAATACCTGAAAAGCATTCTGAAAGCTTGAAATGAAGACACCGCCACAAAATATTAGAGGGCTCTAAAGGAAGAACGCTTCCTCTAAATGCCTCATTACTTCATACGACCTTCCTCAAATCTTGAAATAGAAATAAAAACCTCCGCCGGCACAGTATGCACAGCCACAAAACAGTGGGGTAGCGCATTTGTTTAGTTGAGTAACTATTGTTGGGTTATCCATGAAAGCAGTGGCTGGGGAGGAACTGGAGCCCTCCTATTTTTCTTAGGACACTGGGGTTGTGTTCCTTGCAAAATTGCACACCCAGGAAAACTTGTGTGGAAGAGAAGCAGTGTTGCCTAGTGGATAGTGCACAGGCCTGGAAGTCGTAGGACCTCGGTTTTAATCCCAGCTCCGCCACCTGCCTGCTGTGGGACCTTGGGCAAATTAACTTCTCTGGGCTTCAGGATGTTCTTCCTCAAACTGTGCTCCCCTGAGTGGAACACAGACTGTGTCCAATGTGATGAACTTGTATCTGCCCCAGTGCACAGAATGGTTCTTGACACATATTAAGCGCTTGACAAATACCGTAATGATTAATTATTAATTACTGAAGTGCTCTCCCCATATCCAATGTTAGGTGCATATAAGGGCACAACTGTTTCTCCTGTCACGGTATTGTGCTGTATTCCAACAATCTGACATCGCTCTCTAGCAAAACCAAGTAGTGAAATAATGCATTCTGGCAGAATTGAATGCAGCGCATTCCATGTGTCACCTTGAAATCTCTCACTACCATACACATAATTGTCTTATGCAGGAAGACACCACTGAGTGTGAAGCTTACCTAGAGCTGCATGTAGCTCTAGTGCTGGAGTAGGTACAATGTAATCAAGCCACATACAGCCCAGTCTACAGATGAGAGACAAGACATTTAATCCCCATTTTACGGATGAGGACAATGAGGCACAGAGACGTTAAGTGAGTTGTCCAAGGTCACAGGGCAAAGTTGAAAGTGCCCTCTCTGACCCATCCGCTACTAGACAAAAGCAGCACGGCCCCCTGGGCCTCTCACCCTACGGGGATGCCAAGTGCACCCTCCAGGGCCCTTGCGCCTATGAGGCAGTGAGAGATTTAAGATTTAACTCTTCTAGTGGTAGCACAAGCTCTACACATCTGGAAGGGTTGGAAATTTAGTGAGTGTTTCCTGTGTGCAGAGTACTGTCCTAAGTGCTTGGGAGGCACTTTGGATAAAACTGGACAGAAGCACCCTAAGGCATGTTTGACCTCCAGATCTTTTAACTTCTGTCTTGTACGTTGCTTTTGTATTTATCCTCTCTTTATCTTTCCTACTGTAAGCTCCTTCTGGGCCGGGAATGTGCCTGCTATATTGTCCTTTCCCAAGCACTTAGTGTGTTCTGCACATAGTAAGCATTTAATAAATATGATTGACTGCACCTACACCTGATGCCAAACCTCTCCCCACTTATTCTTCAACCAAGAAACCGGGACGGGCAGGGACTATGTTTAATTCTCACCCACATATTTTTTCCCAGGGCATGGTGCAGCGCCTTGAATAGCACAGGCACTTAATAAATACTACTTATAAAAAGATTAAGCAGGACTGGGTAACAAGGCTAAGTCAGCATGCTTGAGGGGGCAACAACAAGGGAGCCAGTGTTACAGTAGGCCTCTAAGAAATTCTCCAGCTCCAAAAACGAGGAGGATGGTTCGAGGTCCGAGAGACGGCCACTCGGGAGCCGTATGCTGAAGACTGTGCGCTGGAAGCAAATAAGTACAAGATTATGAACCGCTTTGCCGAGTCAGAGATAACACGACTCAACTTACACCACACGCCTGAAGGCCCTGGTTCTTCTCTACAATCCTGCCCCTCCGATAAAGTGTCCCTCCTCAATCCTCAAAATTCATCTGAAATACCTATTTCCTTTGACTAATAAAGACTTACCACCACAGACTGTTCGTTTCTACTCCAATGCATCCAATCTAGTCTCCCTTTCGTTCGTCCATCATGAGCTACTTCTGTATTCCATGTTTGCAATAACCTAGTCTGTTTTCATTCAATCTATACACTTATAATCAATTCATCAATGGTATCTGCTGATTACTCACTATCTGCAGAGCCCTGTACTAAGCGCTTGGGAGAGTACAATGCAACAGAATTAGAGGATGCATTCCCTGCCTTTAATGAGCTTACAGTCTAGAGGGGTTTGCCTGTCTTCCCAGTAGAGTACCATTTAATGATAATAATAATAATACTTGTGGCATTTGTTAAGTGCGTACTGTGCGTCAGGCACTGTACTAAGCACAGGGGTGGATGCAAGTAAATCGGGTTGGACACAGTCCCTGTCCCACATGGGGCTCAAAGTCTCAATCCTCATTTTACAGATGAGGTAACTGAGGCACAGAGAAGCAAAGTGACTTGCCCAAGGTCACACAGCAGACAAGAGGCAGAGCCAGGATTAGAACCCACGACCTTCTGACTCACAGGCCTGTGCTCTATCCACTACACCATGCTGCTTCTCTGCCATCCAGGGTGGCGGGGACTGAATCCACAACAACTGTGTAAACGCTAGGGTCTGTTACAATTATGTACATCGCTAGGGGTGGCAAAAATATCTGACAGAAACCCATTACGCCGCAGGGAATCTTAAGTGATTAATGAAAGTTCACAGTAATTATCTATCATCTCAAATATTTTTTCAGGCCTAATGGAGATTAAATACAAATGGATCCAATCACTAGCATTTTCTTTCATCTAACAGTTTTTTAAAAAATAATAACGAAGGAGGAAATTAAAAGCAGGTCATGTCCATTCCTTCCTCTCCTTAAGAGCAGGATAATCCATTATGATCTTCCACCAGCTATCACTCATTTCAGTCTCTAATGAACCAGTGCTTTACAGCATTGCCAGAATTCAGAGCGGTAAATCACCAAGGCAGCTTCCACCAATAACTACATCTTTGTATCTACTCTACAGTCACCCAAACCAAATCTGACTTCATGCTGCCACAAATAATGCCACAAATAATGTGCTTACAATCTAAAATGGCCAAAGACATATTTTCAAAATAAAACGGTCTTATAAAAGAGTTGTTTAAACAACAACTATTTTGGCCAAGTTATAATAGTTACACGAACCAAAGATCCTGTTACAAAATCCCCAAAACAAAGTATCCTCATCTTGTCTTCACTTGGTACCTATAGAGCTACTCCAATTTTTGGAAACAAGAGCACTGAGAAAAAAACATTTAGCTTTAGAAAGCTAGTACAGTCAGTTCTCTTATGATTTAGAAGTTATGCTCTCAAAGAACCCCACATTAAAACTCACATTTTAGTATGTGCACTTTCAACAATACCAATACCATTCACTCAATCATATTTCAATTGCACCCTATTTCAACTGCAAGAGAAGCAGCATGGCTCAAAGGAAAGAGCACGGGCATTGGAGTCAGAAGTCATGGGTTCAAATCCCGGCTCTGCCAACTGTCAGCTGTGTGACTTTGGTCAAGTCACTTAACTGCTCTGTGCCTGAGTTACCTCATCTGTAAAATGGGGATTGAGACTCTAAGCCCCCGGTGGGACAACCCGATCACCTTGTAACCTCCCCAGCACTTACTAGTGCTTAATAAATGTCATTATTATTATTAATTGCATTTACTGAGCGCTTACGGTGTGCAGAGCACTGTACTAGGTACGTGGGAGAGTACGATACAATAAGCAGACATATTCCCTACCCACAACAAGCTTACAGTCTAGAGGACCACACACGAGCACAGCTGTTTCTTCCATTACTGTATCATGTCTTATCCCGACAGCCACATCAACCTTGCTCACTTGACCTCTCCCCTCTCCAGTCCATACTTCATTCTGCTGCCTGGATCCTTTTTCTAACAAAATGTTCTCTGCAAGTCTCCCCACTTCTCAAACACCTCCAACAGTTGCCCATCAGTCTCCGCCTCAAGAGAAGCCGCACCATCAGACTGAAAGCACTCCATCGGCTCTCCCTGTTACTTATCCTATCCTCGCTCCTCTTCCCCTCCAACCCAGCCTGCACGCTTCACTCTTCTAATTCAATCGTATTTATTGAGCGCTTACTGTGTGCAAAGCACTGTGCTAAGTGCTTGGGAAGTACAAGTTGGCAACATATAGAGACGGTCCTTCTAATGCCAACCTACTTCACTGTCCCTTGCTGTCTGTCACCCTTTGCTCCCTCTCTCCCTCCTGCCTGAAACTTCCTCCCACTAATTATCTGAAAGACCAAGCTTTCGCTCCATCTTTGAAACCCTACTAAAATCATATCGCCTTCCAAGAAGCGTTCCCTAAATTCTCATCTCCACCCCTGCCCTTTACTCCCCTCCTTACTGCTTCAACCTTACCCTTTAATCATTTAGGCACTCACCCCAGCCCCACAGCCTTAAGAATATATGCTTAATCAACCAATGTCATTTAATGAGCATTTGCTTTGGGCAGAGCACCGTACTCGGGGGCTTGGAAGAATACGATATAACAGAGTTGGAAAACAGGTTCCCTGCCCATAAAGCGAAGCAGCGTGGCCTAATGGATAGAGCACAGGCCGGGGAATCAGAAGGACCTGGGTTCTAATTCCGGCTCTGCCACTTATCTGCTGTGACACCTTGGGCAAATCGCTTCGCTTCTCTGTGCCTCAGTTCCCTCATCTGTAAATGGGGATTAAGACTGTGAGTCCCATGTGGTATATGGACTGTGCCCAACTTGATTATCTTCTATCTATCCAGGTGTTTAGAACAGCACCTGGCACATAGTAAGCACTTAAATACCATGTTTTTTTTTTTAAAAAAAGAGCTTTAATCTTAGATGCTTAATTTATTTAATGTATGTCTCCTCAATAGACTGTAAACTCCATGAGGCACATTTACCAACTATTATATTGTCATATTATATTCTCCCATGTGCTTAGTACTATAAGTCCTCCCTTAATATACCAGTCCTTTCTCTGGTATGGGACTTCCTCTCCCTTCAAATCTGACAGATCACCTCACCTTCAAAACCTGACAAAAACCCCCTCCAAGAAGCCTTCACTGACTAACCTCTCGTTTCCCACTCTATTTACCTTCCTCTCTGCCTCAACTAAGCACTTGGTCAATACTTAACTACTTTATTACTCACCCCACCCCGAGATATGCAGCACTTATGTACATATCCTTATATTCAGCTGCTTCCCCCTTCCGTTATTTTAATGTCTGTCTTCCCGACTAGATGGTAAACTTTTTGAGGGAAGGGATTGTGCCTACCAACTCTATAATATTCTACTCCCCAAAGTGCCTAGTATAGCGTTCTGTACACAATAAGTGCTCAATATCATTGTTTTTTTAGTGATATTTGCTTAATGCTTACTAGGTGTCAAGCACTGTTCTAAGTGCTGAAGTAGATATAAATGTATCAAGTAGACACAGTCCTTGTTCCAAGTGGAGCTTACAGTTGGAGGGATGAGGATTGAATTCTCATTTTACAGATGAGGTAACTGAGGCACAAAGAAGTGACTTGCCCAAGGGCACACAGCCGGAATTAGAACCCAAGTCCTTTGACTCCCAGTTTTGGATTCTTTTCCCGAAGCAATGCTGCCTCTCACTGACCACTGACCAGTCAGACCAGTGAGACCATGGTCAATTGTCTGACACCACCGATTGTGCCAAAAAAATCCCAAATTCCCTAACAACATTTTACCCAAAACGCACAGTAAAAACATGAATTACTGTAGAACCACGTGCCTGCTTCCTGTCCTAAAGCTGCTTAAAAAAATCTGCATATCAGTACTGCATTCCTCCCTACTGCTTTAATAAAACTAAAAGTTAATTCTACCATGTGTATTATGAAACTCCTAATGTAACGTTCATCTTTTCAAGGAGCAATAGGGAGAAATTTGTAATTTGAATACAACAATTTCAAAAGGCAAACAAGTCTGGAAGATTTGGACACGGTGGCTTCCTTCCCCAAATTATCACCTGACTCAGGTCTTCCAGCTGCAGAGGGAAACTCACATCCAGAGTCCCAAGCTCTGACTGGGGATCTGGACATCGGTGAAAACTTAATAGCAGCAAAAGGTGCAATGGGAGAGACCTGTTGAATTACAGAAGCAGCATGGCGTTGTGGAGACAGCACGGGCCCGGGAGTCGGAAGGTCATGGGTTCTAATCCAGGTTCTGATACTTGTCAGCTGTGTGACCCTGGACAAGTCTGTGCCTCAATTACCTCGCATGCACAATGGGGATTAGGACTGTGTGCCCCACATGGGACAGGGACCGGGTCATGGGACACGGAGACAGAGATGCAAGCCTACAAGCGCGGAGGGGCCTCCTCGGTGATGCTTAGCGGTGAGGATTGAGCACGCGGCAGGAGCAGATGGTTCGGAAGAGCCGGCAACGACAGAAAGCACGGTGGTGAGCCCACTTTTAGACTGTGAGCCCACTTTTTAGACTGTGAGCCCACTGTTGGGTAGGGACTGTCTCTATATGCTGCCAATTTGTACTTCCCAAGCGCTTAGTACAGTGCTCTGCACATAGTAAGCGCTCAATAAATACGATTGATGATGATGATGATGGTCACAGCACGGACTGGATGGTGGCCTGCAGCTGGTCCCGGTGGCCACACAGTTAGCCGGAGGTGAAGGCCGGGGTGCCTTCTTCGGTAAAGCCTTTTTCTGAGGGGGGAGGCTGAATCAGCACCCGGGTCCGAGGACACCCTGACTGACCCCACCCCGTCCTCTGGAGGCAAGGAAGGGGGCCAGGCCCCTCTCATGCAACGGCCACCTCTGCGGCTGGGGAGGGCAGGGCCGCGGATCCGGATCGTATTTATTCTATTTATTTTATCTGGTTAATATGTTTTGTTTTATTCTCTGTCTCCCCCCTTCTAGACTGTGAGCCCACTGTTGGGTAGGGACCGTCTCTAGATGTTGCCAACTTGGACTTCCCAAGAGCTTAGTACAGTGCTCTGCACACAGGAAGCGCTCAATAAATACGACTGAATGAATATTTATTCTATTTATTTTATTCTGTGAATATATTTTGCTTTGTTCTCTGTCTCCCTCTTCTAGACTGTGAGCCCACTGTTGGGTGGGGACTGTCTCTAGATGTTGCCAACTTGGACTTCCCAAGCGCTTAGTACGGTGCTCTGCACACAGTAAGCGCTCAATAAATATGACTGAATGAATGAATGAACCTAAGTTGCTTGTATCCACCCCAGCGTTCAGTACAGTGCCTGGCACATCGTAAGCGCTTAACAAATACCATCATCATTATCATCATCATCAAAAACAATCGTCATTCTTCTTCTTCTCAGGGGACTTGCTAAGCTCTCTCGTGCAGCAGGGAATTTCCTGTCTATCTACACTCACTGTAAACTCTACCGAGTAGTAGTGATAGCAATGTTTTTTACTGCGTGCCTACCGAGTCCAATATTATACTTTAGTACATATCATTTGACATATCGCACTGGGGTAAACCAAGCCTCCTGAATGCACGTGCCGCCCACTAAACCGTGAGTCGCCCAGCAAAAAGAATTCCTTTAATCTGAGCAGAAATGAATGGCAGAGGAGGGTGGGTTTCCCAAGGAAGGGGGAGAGGTTTTCCTGGGAGAGCTGGTGAGCGGGCGGCAGGAAGCAAGGTGCTGCTGCAACTTGCCAACTTGCACTTCCCAAGCGCTTAGTGCAGTGCTACGCACACAGTAAGCGCTCATTAAATATGATTGATTGATTGCTGCCCACAGCCTGGGGCACAGTACAGTGCAAAGTGCAGTCCACCGTCACCATGAAGAAGTAATGAAGTATTATACCTTGTTCACCATGAGTCACAGTTTGGCCACCCCTGAGCGGATCCTCCTCCTGGCTGTACTTTGTTTTATGGCCGGCTCCCAAGCTAGAATGGAGGCTCATTATGGGCAGGGATCATGTTTTCTTCAGCTGGACTCTCCCAAGTGCTTGTACTGTGCTCAACACACAGTGGGTGTTCAATAAATACTACTATTAACAGTACTTGTGGCATTTAAGCGCTTACTATATGCCAAGCAAGGGGAGAGACAATTAGATCAGACACCTTGTGCAATCTAAGTAGACAGGAGAACAAGTAATGAATCTCCATTTTACAGATGAGGAAACTGAGGCACAGAGAAGTGACTTGTCCAAGATCACACAGCAGGCAAGTAGGAATTAGAACCCAGGTCTCCCGTTTCCCAGGCTGCAATGTTTCCTATGCTGCTACTGATTGATACCAAACTCTTGGGGGAAAGTACAACCAAACCCAATAAGATATTCCTTGTTCACAAAATAATTATAATTATTATTATTACGGTATTTGTTAAATGCTTACTATATGCCAAGCACTGTTCAAAGTGCTGGGGTAGACACAACCTAATGAGGTTGAACACAGTCCCTGCTCCATATGGGGCTCACAGTCTTAATCCCCATTTTACAGATGAGGCAACAGGCCCAGAGAAGTTAAGTGGCTTCCCAAGGTCACACAGCAGACAACTTGCGGAGCCAGAACTAGAACCCACATCCTCTGACTCCCAAGCACAGGCTCTTTACACTAAGCCACGCTGCTTCTCAACACAATCTAAAAGGGGAACAAAACGTACAAAATACATACACATAGTAGGAGTAGTATAGAAAGAACAAGTGTCAGAGAGGGAATAGGACAAATGAAATCAGAATAAACAAGTGAATGTACAATTGAATGTACATGCATATGTCTGCTGAGGATGGGTAGAAGTACGTTAAGTGCTACAGATGGCTGCTGGGTTGATAATAAAATGAAATCAGAATAAATAAGTGAATGTACAATTGAATGTACATGCATATGTATGCTGAGGATGGGCAGAAGTACGTTAAGTGCTACAGATGGCTGCTGGGTTGATAATAAAATGAAATCAGAATAAATAAGTGAATGTACAATTGAATGTACATGCACATGTATGCTGAGGATGGGTAGAAGTACGTTAAGTGCTACAGATGGCTGCTGGGTTGATAATAATAGTAATTATGGCACTTATTAAGCACTTACTATATGCTAAGCACTGTTCTAGGCATTGGGGTAGATACATGCAAATCAGGTAGGACACAGTCCCTGTCCCACACAGGGCTCACACTCTTATCCCCATTTTACAGATGAGGTAACCAAGGCACAGAGCCGTCAAATGACTTGCCCAAGGTCACACAGCAGACAAGTGGCGAAGCCGAGATTAGAACCCAGGTCCTATCCACTAAGCCACGCTGCTTCCATTTGAGGTGTACGAAACTAATCAGAGCAAACAGAGAAGAAGGGGGCTTTGAAGATGGAAAGAGCTGAGGTCTGGGGGATTGGGGTCGAGGGTTGCCAAGGGAATATCCATCTGGGGGGACAGATTGAGAGAGGGCCTTGGAGACAGGAGGGTCTACTGCAAAGAACAGTTAGGGAGGTGTGAAGACCGACAACTGGGGGGTAAAGGGTAAACAAAGCTGCTATGTTAATGGAGAAAATGGGCGCAGAGCCTTCAAACCAATGGTAAGGAGTTTGGTTTGATGTGGAGCCCGTTGGTGAGAAGGGATTGTCTCTATCTGTTGCCGAACTGGACTTTCCAAGCACTTAGTACAGTGCTCTGCACACACTAAGCGCTCAATAAATACGACAACGAATGACTGTGTATTAAATACGAATAATATATAGTGTATAAAAGTGTATAATATAATAATAGTGTATAATAGTGTATTAAATACGACTGATGAATGTGGAGGAAACAGGTACCACTGGGGGTTTTTTGAGGAGTGGAAAGACGTGAGCCTGGAGTGGTGTTTCAGGAAGATGATTCGGGAAGCAGCAAAAAGAATATTAGCTGGAGGGGGTGGAGTCAGGGGTATCAAGGGGAAGGCTGCAAAACGAAGAGTCATTTCGACCAAGATGGTGAGTGTGGATCTGTATCCACATCTGGGCACTCAGTACGGATGCTTAGCATGATGCCTGCAGCAAGTAAATGATTAATGCCGTGTCGTCAGAAAACGGCTGCTTTACTGCCAGTTGCGCAGTGACTAGAGAACATGGTTATGTCCTCAATTCTTGTTTTGAACAAAATTACGATTTTTTTTCCCTAATAATCAACAGTGTATTATTCGGTGTCTACTAATTAGAACAGCACTTTGCAGAGCGTAAGCTATTAATAAATGCCATTACTATGTGCAGAACAGTGTTCTGAACACTGTTTTGAACAAAATTACGATTTTTTTTCTAATAATCAACAGCGTATTATTCGGTGTCTACTAATTAGAACAGTACTTTGCAGAGAGTAAGCCCTTAATAAATGCCATTATTATGTGCAGGGCACAGTGCTAATGCGTTTCATGACACTGAAAAAATACAACAGCCTCCCTGAATTAGTAGTCTTTAATTTGATCACTTAGGTCTACTAATTGCTGAATGAAGTATTAGTACTGCATCTTTTCCTGTGCTTGATATAAAAAGGACAATGTCAATCCATGATCAAGCATGTCCTTTTAAAAAGAAGTGGATACTGAAGCCAACTGCAGCTAACTGATGTTTTTAACCATCTGGGCTCTTCAAATATCAACAGTCCTCTTTAATTTCTCAGACGATGTGAGGATGTTGGGAGTCTCTCTGAAAACGTCACTATAAACAATGAACTACGATGAAAGTTGTACTTGCCTCAAAATAATTTCAAACGGCCTAAATCGATTTTAATACCCCTTTAAGTGAACACATATCTTCTTTAAAGAAAAGCAAAACCAAACACTACCTAAAGAAATTAATCAAATTTGTTTTTGCAAGAAGTAATCATTCTTTAGGCTTTAAATCATTTTCCCAGTCTTGGGTGGCTATTGGCCAGTGCTTTTATATATGAGGACGTCATGTAGGTGTGTTTTATGGAACAGTTTTACTAGAATACAGGTGGATATCACCTTTTTCACAAAACACAGAAAAGGCAGTCTCTTACTATGCACTGGCCTGGCAGTCAGAAGGTCCTGGGTTCTAATCCCAGCTCCACCACTTGTTGGTTGTGTGACCTTGGCCAAGTCACTTCACTTCTCTGGGCCTCAGTTCCCTCATCTGGAAAATGGGGATTGAGACTGTGAGCCCTGTGTGGGACAGGGACTATGTTCAACATGATTATCGTGTATCTATACCAGCGCTTAGAACAGTGCCTGGGACATAGTAAGCGCTTAACAAATACTATTATTATTACCGTTATTATTATTATTATTATGTTTCAAACTAAACACTACAATTTAAAGACCCAAGATTCAATAATACCATTGTGCTTTAAAAAAAAATGACTGCATCCTATCAAAAACCCCCTCCAAATAAATTTTTAGCAAATACCTTCTCTTTTTATGTTCTGCAACTGGCAGAATTACAATCAAAATTCCTTTAATAGATACTCCTTGTGGGCAGGGATCGTGCCTACCAACTCTATTTTATTGCACTTTCCCAAGAGCTAAGTACAGTGCTCTACACTCAGTAAGCACTGATAGAACTGGTGCTCTGCACACAGTAAGCACTTGATAAATACGATTGATTGAATGAATGAATGAACGAACTGATAAACAGAACTGAGTGATTGAGCCATCTCAAAATGTTCCTTTGGCAGAAATGCAATTATACATTTGGGAAAATTAGACTTCTAAGCCCCAATTTTATTCTGATTCTTCATATCTGTACACACAAAAGGTTGCCAAAGTGAAACAGCAAAAATAATGAAGTTTCCATGAAAGTCAAACGGTCACAAAACAGGTTCAGTAGAGGAAGGGCAGGTTTTCCCACAGAGTCACATTAAACTTCAGGTCCAATTCACAGGAAAACATCTCAAATGAAATAGTTGCTAATCTCCACACCCACTTAATCCTTGGCAACTCTACAACAGACTATTATTTCCATTAAACGTTTATTTAGAGTCATCGTGCTACATTCTTTGAAGAACATAAACAAATCATGCCCAGTAGGTTTTCTAAATAATGTCAGTTACTAACATACATAGCCCGATAAGAAAAAAATTCAATAGTAGTATAAAGACTGTAAATGTCTAATTTTTCTCAGTGGTTCATTTAATTTAGAATAGTATTTCACATTAAAATGGCAAGTCAGAATGCCATTCTAATGGCATTTGACCTAATCTCTCCTATTGTTTTAATTATACTTTTGTTGTGTGATGTCAATTGCCAAACCTGTTATTCAGCTTAAACTGCTGTGAGAAAAGTAGCTAACAAGCTGCTACTCCTTTTTTTGCACAAGGAATACTATTTGATGATTAGCAAGGAAAAGTAGGGGTAGAACATTCCCATGTTGGGAAAATCCAAGTCCTCCCCCAAAAAAAGCTTTACCCATGTAATCTTTTCATATCAATCCAATAGGATCATCCCCCTTCTCATTAATGAAATTGTAAAATATCCTGCTTTATTCAGTCTCCTTCAAATAAATCTGAAAATATATGAGAAAAGGACACACACCCAGACATTTATACTGTGCTCTGGTGAGTAAAAAATTCAGCTTATGCAAGAAAGAATGTTGATTTCATCTATTTTATTATTCACGTACCTTCCTTCTGCAGTGTTTCTCAAAGGGATTGGGGAAGTCGGGGGCGGCAGAGGAAGAGGCGGCCATAGAAACCAGAACTGCAGACCCCCAAACAGCCACACAGAAGTGATTTGTTTTGAACTGTGGGCTACCCAGTGGCGGGGGAGGGGGCGAACAGACCTCCTCCACTTCCTGAAGCTTCCTTCTGGACTCCCTTCCTCCTATTATTTTAAATCGTGTTGAGGGCAGGGCTGTTGAACCTCCAAAAGACGATTCAGAAACATGGGTCCCTCTCAGAAAAACTGTAGGTCCTTCTTCCTTTGAGTGCATGGGGGAGTCACGGAAGGGAGTCACTGAAAGAAAATGTTTGAGAGTCGCTTCTCCAGGGGAGTATGCAGAGTAGTAAGACATTTTAATAGGACGATACAGGTATTCATTTGCCAAGTTTGCCTCACATTCAGGACCACGATTAAGTAGCAGGTGATAACTGAGACTGAGCAAACTGCTTGCCAGGTACTGTCGACATATGAACCCTGATGTTCTCCCTCCAAAGGGCGTCTTTAAGGGTTCCTCCAAAGGGGATAGTCACAATCAGTTAACAAACGATAACCCGGGAAAATGAATAATAGATTTATTCTAAGAGCCAACTGACTGGGCACCAAACTTTCTCTTTACAAATAAAGTGAGGACGTTTTCAAGAACATGATGTTCTAAAACATTTTCTGTCCTTCATGACATCTCGCTTGACAAAAGCCACTTCCATGACTATTATATTTATGGCTTTTAAGTGGCCTACGAGGCTGATTTGGGATCCACAGATGTGGGCCTGGATTTTCCAGTGGACTCGCTAGCCCTTAGTTGTTCATTCCGACTGCGGTGTGTTGTTTCTACTGGACTTGCTTTTCACCCCCAGTGGTATCTTTCAACATCCTGAGATCCATCTAGTATAGTCCTCCTCCAACTGGGATCATCTTGGGTCACAAGTTGCTATCTACTTTGTGGTTTTCAGAATATCCTTGAAAGGTTTTCTCTGCCCTCTGCAAGAGCATTCTACATATTAAGTTGGGACAAGGACTTGATTCGAGGGTCATCAAGTTAACTGGACAATGCGACCTACCTAGTGGAATGGTTAGCTACTCTTTGGGAGACTAATGTCCACTGGCTAGCCACAAACAGGAGCTGGCCTGTCCTATCTGTGGCTAGCCTGTGGCTATTAAGTCTTCCAAAGACCCTTTCATAGGTAGGTAGCATTAAGAATACTTTCAGTGTCTCAAAATATCTCCAGGACCACAGCCACGGATCAGTACTGAACAGAAGGTGGTGACGTAGGGGAATCGTGACTACTTCAAAAGACTACTACTTTACTTCCATATTTACTATCACAATCCCCAAATACCCATTTTTGAAGTTGATCAAAAGCTTTGCTTGCCCATTTGAACGGGTGTGGGAATTCTCGGTCAAAGTTAGCCTTTGGTGAGATTTCCGAAGGGCAGAACAATTCTTCAAAATCCTCTAGTCTTCCAATTAATCTCAACTGCCGGCGTTAAGTCTGTTCACTGAGAAATTGTTGAAGAAGGTTCTTGGTTTTCTGGGTGTTAAATGTCAGTCTCATTTTCTCACAGGTCCCAGTGAAGACATTAAAGATTATCTGAAGATCTGATTCCAAATGTCTTTGGGTTCGAATTTCTGACTTTTTCTCCTTAAGCTTAGATTTCAAATAATTTTGCTCCAGAGAAGCCCTTTGACCTTAAAGTAATCTGAAGCACTTGAAAAAAAAGAACTCCAAAATTAACTGAGGTATTTCAAATAAATGCAAATTAAATAACAAAACCAAATACATGAAGTCAAGGTAAATAGGAATAAAAACAGATTGCGAAAATGAAGAGAATCATTTGGACCTCAAACAAATATCAGTTATGTCATACAAAAAGCCTTCATCATTTAAGAGGAAAGACAATTGGTATGCTTTTTTGGGGGGTGAGGGGGAAGGGGGCGGGAATGAGACCTGATCATTTGAAATAATGAGACCATATAATGGTACTATTCATATTAATGTTGGTCATGTTCCCCCCCCGCCCTGCCCCCAGACTGTAAGCTTGTTGTGGGCAGGGAAGGTGTCTACCAACTCTGTTGCACTGTACTCTCTGAAATGCCTAATACAGAGCTCTGCACTCATTAAGCAATCAATAAGTGTCATAGACTGACATTACTATGGAAGTATTTGAAACCCAATAAGGAATTATTTAACTGATGAAAAAACTTAGGTGCAGTGAGAGTTTTTTTAAGAAACCAAATTACAAAAAGAACAGACGGTGCTTCTGTAGCATATATTTTCATGCCCATTTTGAAAAGAATGCTATGAGAGAAGCAGGACTCATTCTTCCCAAACATACGTGGTCTGGATACGAGACAGTGTAGGGTCACAAGACACAGACTTATGCCTGGGCAAGGCATCCATCAAGGAATGAGTACTATAATGTGAGTTTTTGTGAACATGAGGTTCTCTAGGAACCCCACCCCCATGTTGTAGAAGAACTGACTGGATCGTCACACAAGATAACCTGACTTCATTTCTAAAATCAAAAACATTCTCAATTGTTTAGCTAAAAACCTGTTTATACAAACAATAGATAGGGCCTGAGTCTGCTACTAAAACATTTAACTACCGAGCGCCTCAAATTACTTCTGAATCTTAAGGCCACAAAAATGTATAAACTGTCACCGAAAATGGGTTAGCTTCTGTTTCTGGACACGACTACCTGAAACAACTAATATTCTGATTTAGACAGTAAACAAGAAAATTATTTAAAATATAAACACAAGCAGGGGAAAATTAAAGACAAAACTGTGGAGGTGAAAGGAGACTAATCCTTTCCTCTAGACTGCGAGCTCCTCCCTCTAGGCTGTGATCTCACTGTGGGCAGGGAACCTGTCTACCAACTCTTGTTGTATTGTACTCTCCCAAGCGCTTAGCTAGTGCTCTGCACACAGCTGGCACTCAATAAATATCATTGATTGATTCCTTACAACAAAAGACAAGAAACCCGAATCAGAAATAATCTCATTCCTGGGAGATCTGACCTGTTAGCCTACTGGTTTCAAAGTTTCTAAAAGAGAGACACTGTAATGAACTTAATGCTTCCAGTTCTAGTAGTAGTAGTGGTAATGGTATTTATTGGTCACTCACTGGATGCAGTGTACTGGTACTACGCACCTGAGAAAGTATGACAGAAAGAGACTTTCCTGCTCTCCAGCATGCTTGGAATGCTCTAAAATGGCCTGTATATTGCTTCCAAAGCAAGTGAGGTTCAGCAATTCCATTATTTCAAAATTAAAGTATTATTAAAATGGGTTGTATCCGTACTATAATTTCAATTGTTACAATAACTCTGCCCAGTTATCTCTTGCATCTCGAGCATTTGACAAGATTCTTGCTTGGTATAGTACTGAAGTCCACAGTCTGAGTAAATTTCCTTTGGGGGTGGAGGGAGAACTTGGCCCTCTGAACACCAGAGATCTCTAATTATATTGCTATCTGAGATAAATTTTAAGCATGGTTATAATCCAGGGTGTGTCCAAAGACAACATGGTTACAAATTGCACTTCAGATTAAGTGGGAGTAGTGCATTCTTTTAAGAGGAAAAACATCATCGCCTATACTCCCCTCTTCCTCTCCGGCAATCACTCAGGAAAATGATTAAATCAGTCTAGTAGTCAGGACACTAAATCATTAAATGGGGCAAACAGCAAAAATGCAAGAGTCTAGGGACCTTTCCTCTGGTTTCCATTTACAAATTAGGAATATTCTGTCTCCCCCAAACCACTGACAGACCAGTATTTTCTGACAATCCAGCCAAAGATGACTGAAGTGATTTTAAATGGCGTTACTAATTATTTGATGAGTAGTGGATGAGCTCTATTTTCCCACACCTGAGAGATATGACAAAGGTCCAGGCTGAAATAAACAAATGGTGACAAAAGAAGAATCTGAAATTTTAGGCTACACCCTTCCCAACATATTTGGGTGCTTAACGTATTTACAAAAGTGCTCCGAGGTCCTTAGAGGAATGACACCATGTGAATCAGAGGTACAGTACTGTTATTTGTCTCTAACCACAAGTTTCTACAGACTAGGGGATAGTTTACGTGCAAATTTTAATTACAGTTCACATAATTTGGATGGTCGGTGTCCTGTCCATTTGATTGGCAAACAATTAACCATTAAGGTTACCCCTATCGTTACTGCTGCACTCACAGTTTAGAGTAAATACCTAGCTGCAAAATCAGCTGGGAGATGCGGGACCACTAAATTACGCTGAATGTTAATCACATAATGGGTGCCAACATGGAGGCTGCTCAATCTTAAAAGATGATCGCCATGGAGCTGTTGAGGAGTGTTCTCTCTCTCTCTCTTCTCCCCCACCCCCAACCCAGAGAACACTACCTCCCACCCCTTCCTCATTCCCCATCTGAATTGCTTCCCTCTTGTCTCAACTGTGCTCTATTTATATCCACTACCTTGAATCTGTTTGCAGATTTGTCTGGTCTGTCCCAAATCGAGTGGCTAGCAAATGAATGAAAACTACAACATCCAGAGAATTAATGAAATGAAGTCACCCAAGCCTGCCACATCCCTTTCAAAGCAGATGCAAGGCTGGTTAATTATTCAGTTGAAAAGCATATTACTGACGTCGATAAAGGACTCCAGGAAGTGAATCCCCTTAGTTTGTTAATGTATAACAAAGAATGGCTGCTCCCATTGAAATGAGGCAGAACCAGCTGCCATGGGTTTTTAAGGCATCAGTCTATTGTTGGTCTTCCACGACACACATCGACATTTACTGAAGAGCACCGAGGAGGTGACTCACTCTTGAAACAAGTGAACTCTTTAAACAGTTTTGAAGCAAATGTCGGATTACCATTATCGCAAAGTAGGGGACAGTTTGACCGCAATTCGGTTATGGCACTCTGATGGGGTAGGCGAGAGTTGACTGATGTGTGTGAAGATGCAACAGTGAATTAATCCGACGCAGACAGCCTATATTAAAACAGCTGGTTCAAACCGGGCAAGCCCAGATCCAGCATACACAGGTAAGGGTTGCCCCAACTAACCCGGGGTGTTGGAATTTCTCTTCCTCTGTAATACTTTGCACAGGGGACTCCACATCAAAGGGCCTAGATACTATGGTACCAGATTAACAGATAAAAAGAGTTTATTAGAAACTTGGTTTAACCCATACCCTTCGCCCTCATCTCTTGCCTGCCAACGATACTGATCATTATAAATAGATTTAAGGACACCTGCTTTAAAAAAAAACCAACAAAAAACAATCCCCCAAAACAGTGCAAAAGGACATTTGGTCTCCCTACTTCTAATAAATTCTTTAGTAATATTTATTAAAGTTTGATGCACCATTAAAACTACTTCCCAAGCGCTTAGTACGGTGCTCTGCACACAGTAAGCACTCAATAAATACAACTGAATGAATGAGTGAATGAAAACCATGACTTTTTTTTTTCCCTTTCCCAATCTGCCTAAATTCTCTGAAACCACATCTGTCAGTCCGGGCTCCCTCGGCACTAGGAAAAAAGGGAGCATTAAGCTGGCGATGGGTACGTGGATACTTGGTAGCATGTACAGTGAAAATGTAGTAATAGAAATTTGCAATAGGGCCAGAGAGCAGGAAACAGTTACTGCAGCTGTGGCCCCAGACACAAGATCCACGGACTTGTCATTTTCCTTATTATCCAGGTCCTGGCAGAATTACGCTGCCGGGAAGAGAGGTGCCCAAGCCCCCAAATGACCCTACTTACCCCACAATCAATCAATCCATGGTGTTTATTGAGCACCTATTGCGTGCAGAGCACTGTAGGAAGCACACGCCATATGGAAGGAGGGGTGAGGGGAGGAAACGATCACGGCGGATATCCCAGGAAATACTGCAGGAAATGATATCCAGGCTCAAGGGTGGATCTAGGAAGCTGTGGAGTGATTGCCAAGCCCAAGGGGAAGATGTAGCCCACAGGGATGGAGAGGGGAAAGAGTGGGGAAGGGCGGAGCTACAAGAGCTGGATGGAGAAGATAGAGTTTGGGGGTGGACAGGAGAGACCAGAACGGGATGGCCATCATTCACTCAATCGTATTTACTGAGCACTTTCTGTGTGCACAGCACTGTACTAAGCGCTTGGAAAGTACAATTCGGCAACAGATAGAGACACTCCCTACCCAACAACGGGCTCACAGTCTAGGAGGAGGAGACAGACAACAAAACAAGTAGACAGGTATCAATACCATCAGTACAGATAAACAGAATTATAGATACATACACATCATTAATAAATCATCATCCTTATCACGACCGCCACTGCACGTTGCTGGGTACCTATGCCCAGGGCACTGTATTAGGCGCTCAGGGGGTGAGGAACGGAGAGACCCTAGAGTGTAAACCTGATGTGAGCAGGTAACTGGTCTGTTATATTGTTCTACTGTACTCTCCCAAGTGCTCAGTAGAGTGCTCTGCACACAGTAGGCGCTCAGTAAATACGACAGATTTTGAAGATTGCGAATAGGGTGCATGGAAAGTCGGGGGGAGGCGACAACTGAGACTGATGGGCAGGGGGGTTATAGGCTTGGGCTGAAAAGGGGGGAGGAGGGTGGGAGGGGAGAGGATTCAATCATATTTATTGAGTGGATGGTGGGGGAGGGAGTGAAAAGGAGGAGGATGGTTCACTCATTCAATCAATCGTATTTATTGAGCGCTTACTGTGTGCACAGCACTATACTAAGCGCTTGGGAGAGCACACAATAACACCAAGCACAGTCCCTGCCCTCAATGAACTCACAGTATAGAGGGGAGGTAGCGGGACGAGGGCCAGCCCGTTGTTGGGCAGGGATTCATTCAATTGGAAGCAGCGTGGCTTAGTGGAAAGAGCCCGGGCCTGGGGATCAGGGGTCGTGGGTTCTAATCCCTGCTCCACTGATTGTCTGCTGTGTGACCTTGGGCAAGTCACTTCACTTCTCTGGGCCTCAGTTCCCTCATCTGTAAAATGGGGATTAAGACTGTGAGCCCCGTGTGGGACAACCTGATTACCTTGTATCTACCCCAGCTCTTAGAACAGTGCTTAGCACATAGTGCTAATTATTATTATTATTATTACTGTGTTCACAGCACCGTCCTAGGTGCTTGGAAAGTACAATCTGGCAACCGAGAGTGACAATCCCTACCCCACAACGGGCTCACAGTCTAGAAGGGCCTCTATGTGTTGCCAAGCTGTGCTTTCCAAGCGCTTAGTACAGTGCTCTGCACACAGTAAGCGCTCAATCAATACGATGGAATGAATGAATGAATTCCATCGTATTGATTGAGCGAGGACTGTACTTGGGAAGTACACATCGGCAACAGAGACGGTCCCTACCCAACAAGGGGCTCACCGACTAGAAGGAGTCTAATAATTAAGAGAATTAAGAGAATAATTAAGAGAATAATTCTTATAATTAAGAATTAATAATAATTAAGAGAATTAAGAGAAGCAGCGTGGCTCAGTGGAAAAGAGCCTGGGCTTTGGAGTCGGAGGTCATGGGTTCAAATCCCGGCTCTGCCACTTGTCAGCTGTGTGACTTTGGGCAAGTCACTTGACTTCTCTGGGCCTCAGCTACCTCATCTGTAAAATGGGGATGAAGACTGTAAGCCCCCCCGTGGGACAACCTGATCACCTTGTAACCTCTCCAGCGCTTAGAACAGTGCTTTGCACATAGTAAGCGCTTAATAAATGCCATTGTTAATAATTATTACTATTATTACTAAGCGCTTGGAAAGTACAGTTCGGCAGTAGATGGAGACAGTCCCTCCCCCACAGCGGGCACACAGTCTAGAAGGGTCTCTATGTGTTGCTGAGCTGTACTTTCCAAGCGCTTAGTTCAGTGCTCTCCACACAGTAAGCGCTCAATAAATACGATGGCATAAATGAGGTCCCGGGGCCGAACTGTGCTTCCCAAGCGCTTAGTCCAGTGCCCTGCACACAGTAAGCACTCAATAAATGCGACTGAATGAATGAGGTCCAGGGGCGGGCGAACTGTATTCTCCAAAGCGCTTAGTCCAGTGCTCTGCACACAGTAAGCACTCAATACGATGGTACGAATGAGGTCCAGGGGCGGGGGACGATGGAGGGACCCAACTGTACTTTCCAAGCGCTTAGTCCAGTGCTCTGCACACAGCAGGCGCTCAATCAATACGATGGCATGAATGGCATCCAAGATGGGGGGACCGAACTGTACTTTCCAAGCGTTTAGTCCAGTGCTCTGCGCACACTAAGCCCTCAATCAATACAATGGCCCGAATGAGGTCCAGGGGCACGGGAGGATGGGGGGGGCCGAACTGTACTTTCCAAGCGCTCAGTCCAGTGCTCTGCACACAGTAAGCGCTCCATCAATACGTTGGCATGAATGAGTGAATACAATTCGGCACCAGAGAGAGACAATCCCTCCATCACAACGGACTCACAGTCCAGAAGGGTCTCTATGTGTTGCCGTAATGTGCTTTCCAGGCGCTTAGTACAGTGCTCTGCACACAGTAGGCGCTCAATCAATACGATGGCACGAATGAGGTCGAGGATGGGGGGGGCCGAACTGTACTTTCCAAGTGCTCAGCCCAGTGCTGTGCACACAGTAGGCCCTCAATCAATACGATGGCCCAAATGAGGTGCAGGGGAGGATGGGGGGGGGGGCCGAACCATACTCTCCCAAGTGCTTAGTCCAGTGCTCTGCACACAGTAGGTGCTCAATCAATACGATGGCATGAATGAGGTCCAGGGGCGGGGAAGGATGGGGGGAGACCGAACTGTACTTTCCAAGCGCTTAGCCCAGTGCTGTGCACACAGTAGGCGCTCAATCGATACGAAGGCATGAATGAGGTCCGGGGTCGGGGGCCGAACTGTACTGTCCAAGCGCTTAGCCCAGTGCTGGGCACACAGTAGGCGCTCAATCGATACTAAGGCATGGGAAGCAGCGTGGCTCAGTGGAAAGAGCACGGGCTTTGGAATCAGAGGTCATGGGTTCAAATCCCAGCTCCTCCAACTGTCAGCTGTGTGACTTTGGGCAAGTCACTTCACTTCTCTGGGCCTCAGTTACCTCATCTGTAAAATGGGGATTAAGACTGTGAGCCCCCCGTGGGACAACCTGATCACCTTGTAATCTCCCCAGCGCTTAGAACAGTGCTTTGCACATAGTAAGCGCTTAATAAATGCCATTATTATTATTATGAATGAGGATGGGGGGACCGAACTGTACTGCCCAAGCGATTAGCCCAGTGCTGTGTACACAGTAGGCGCTCAATCAGTACGAAGGCATGAATGAGGTCCAGGGGCGGGGGCTGAACTGTACTTCCCAAATGCTCAGTCCAGTGCTGTGCACATGGTAGGCGCTCTATCAGGACAATTGAATGTATGAATGAGGTCGAGGATGGGGGTGGGGGACCCAGCTGCACTTACAAGCACTTAGCCCAGTGCTGTGCACACAGTAGGCGCTCAATCAATACTAAGGCACAAATGAGGTCCAGGGGCAGGGGCCAAGCTGTACTGTCCAAGCGCTTAGCCCAGTGCTGTGCACACGGTAGGCGCTCAATCAATAATACTAAGGCACGAGTGAGGTCCACGGGTGGGGGCCGAAATTCATTCGATAGTATTTATTGCGCGCTTACTGTGTGCAAAGCACTGTACTAGGTGCTTGGGAAGTCCAGGTTGGCAACATATAGAGACAGTCCCTACCCAACAGTGGGCTCACAGTCTAGAAATGAACTTCCCGAGCGCTTAGCCCAGTGCTGTGCACACGGAAGGCGCTCAATCAATACTAAGGCACAAATGAGGTCAACGGGCGGGGGTCGAAATTCATTCAATCGTATTTATTGAGCGCTTACTGTGTGCAGAGCACTGGACTAGGCGCTTGGGAAGTCCAAGTTGGCAACATATAGAGGCGGTCCCTACCCAACAGTGGGCTCATTCATTCATTCATTCAATCATATTTATTGAGCACTTACTGTGTGCAGAGCACTGCACTAAGCGCTTGGGAAGTCCAAGTTGGCAACACAGAGAGATGGTCCCTACCCAACAGTGGGCTCATTCATTCATTCATTCAATCATATTTATTGAGCGCTTACTGTGTGCGGAGCACTGAACTAAGCGCTTGGGAAGTCCAAGTTGGCAACAGAGAGACGGTCCCTACCCAACAGTGGGCTCACAGTCTAGAAATGAACTTCTAATCCCGGCTCCGCCGCTGGTCAGCTGGGTGACGTTGGGCGGGTCACTTCACTTCTCTGGGCCTCCCCCTTTTATCGAGAAGCAGCGTGGCTCAATGGAAAGAGCCCGGGCTTTGGAGTCAGAGGTCATGGGTTCAAATCCCGGCTCCGCCAGTTGACAGCTGTGTGACTTTGGGCAAGTCACTTCACTTCTCGGTGCCTCAGTTCCCTCACCTGTAAAATGGGGATTAAGACCGTGAGCCTCCCTGGGACAACCTGATCACCTTGTAACCTCCCCAGTGCTTAGAACAGTGCTCTGCACATAGTAAGCGCTTAATAAATGCTATCATTATTAAATGTGAATGAAAAAAACAATCCTCTGCTGTCTGTCTCCCCTTTCTGGACTGTGAGCCCATCACTGGGTAGGGCCTGTCTCTATATGTTGACTATTTGTCTTCCCAAGCGCTTAGTACAGTGCTCTGCACGTAGTCAGCGCTCAATAAATACGACTGAATGAATGAATGAATGAAAAAACCAATCCTCTGTTGCCTGGCTCCCCTTTCTGGACTGTGAGCCCATCACTGGGTAGGGCCTGTCTCTGTATGTTGACGATTTGTACTTCCCAAGCGCTTAGTACAGTGCTCTGCACATAGTCAGCACTCAATAAATACAACTGAATGAATGAATGAAAAAAACAATCCTCTGTTGTCTGTCTCCCCTTTATGGACTGTGAGCCCATCACTGGGTAGGGCCTGTCTCTATATGTTGACGATTCGTGCTTCCCAAGCGCTTAGTACAGTGCTCTGCACGTAGTCAGCGCTCACTAAATACGACTGAATGAATAATGAACTTCCCAGGCGCTTAGCCCAGTGCTGTGCACACGGTGGGTGCTCAATCAGTAATAATAATAATAATAATGATGATGATGGCATTTGTTAAGCGCTTACTATGTGCAAAGCACTGTTCTAAGCACTGGGGGCGGGGGGGATCAGGTTGTCCCACGTGGGGCTCACAGTCAATCCCCATTTCCAGATGAGGTCACTGAGGCTCAGAGAAGTTAAGTGACTTGCCCAAGGTCACACAGCAGACAGTTCCCTCATCTGTAAAATGGGGATGAAGACCGTGAGCCCCGTGTGGGACAACCTAAGCGCTTGGGAAGTACAAGCTGGCAACATATAGAGATGGTCCCTACCCAACAGCCGGCTCACAGTCACGAAGATCCACTTCGTCCTCTTGGCTGCCATCCCAATTGGGAAGGAAACCTATTAACTTTCATTTCTCCAGCATCATTCTCTCTTGGTTTTCCTTTTACTTCCCAAGCTCTTTTGGTGGTTCTTCCTCTCCCCCGACTTCAGCTTTTCTAGACTGTGAGCCCACTGTCGGGTAGGGACCGTCTCTCTATGTTGCCAACTCAGACTTCCCAAGCGCTTAGTCCAGTGCTCTGCACACAGTAAGCACTCAATAAATATGACTGATTACCTTGTAATAATAATAATGGTATTTGTTAAGTGCTTACTACGTGCAGAGCACTGTTCTAAGCGCTGGATACAAGGTGATCAAGTTGCCCCACATGGGGCTCACAGTCTTAATCCCCATTTTACAGATGAGGTAACTGAGGCTCAGAGAAGTTAAGTGACTTGCCCAAGGTTACACAGCAGGCAGGTGGCAGAGCCGGGAGGCGAACCCATCACCTCTGACTCCAAAGCCCGGGCTCTTCTCCACTGAGCCACGCCCCCCCAGCGCTTAGAACAGTGCTTTGCACATAGTAAGCGCTTAACCAATGCCATCATTATTATTATTATCATTACTATGTGGCAGAGTCGGGATTCGATTCACTCAATCAATTGTATTTATTGAGTGCTTACTGTGTGCAGAGCACTGTACTAAGCACTTGGGAAGTACAAGTCGGCAACATAGAGAGCCGGTCCCTTCCCAACAGTGGGCTCACAGTCTAAAAGGGGGAGACAGCGAACAAAACCAAACATACTAACAAAATAAAATAAACAGAATAGATATGTACAGGTAAAGTAAATAAATAGAGTAATAAGTACAAACATATATACACATATACAGGTGCTGTGGGGAAGGGAAGGAATGAGTACAAACATATATCCATAGATACAGGTGCCATGGGGAAGGGAAGGAGAATCAGTATGACTGAATGAATGAATGAATTATATACGTATATACGTTTGTACATATTTATTACTCTATTTATTTATTTTACTTGTGCCTATCTATTCATTTTATTTTGTTAGTACGTTTGGTTTTGTTCTCTGTCTCCCCCTTCTAGACTGTGCGCCCACTGTTGGGTCGGGACTGTCTATGTTCCCAGCTTGTCCTTCCCAAGCGCTTAGTCCAGTGCTCTGCACACAGTAAGCCCTCAATAAATACGATTGATTGATTGAAAGCACCACCTCATCCCTCCTATTTATTTTATTCTGTGAGTATGTTTGGTTTTGTTCTCTGTCTCCCCCTTCTAGACTGTGAGCCCGCTGTTGGGTAGGGACTGTCTATGTTGCCAGCTTGTCCTTCCCAAGCGCTTAGTCCAGTGCTCTGCACGCAGTAAGCGCTCAATAAATACGATTGATGATATACAGGGGTTGTGGGAAAGGGAAGGAGAATCAGTACGACTGAATGAATTATATATGTATATATGCTTGTACATATTTATTACTCTATTTATTTTACTTGTACACATCTATTCTTTTATTAGTATGTTTGGTTTTGTTCTCTGTCTCCCCCTTTTAGACTGTGAGCCCGCTGTTGGGTAGGGACTGTCTCTAGATGTTGCCAACTTGTCCTTCCCAAGCGCTTAGTCCAGTGCTCTGCACACAGTAAGCGCTCAATAAATACGATTGATTGATCGAAAGCACCACCTCATCCCTCCCATTTATTTTATTTTGTGAGTATGTTTGGTTTTGCTCTCTGTCTCCCCCTTCTAGACTGTGAGCCCACTGTTGGGTCGGGACCGTCTCTCTATGTTGCCAACTTGTCCTTCCCAAGCGCTTAGTCCAGTGCTCTGCACGCAGTAAGCGCTCAATAAATACGATTGATGATATACAGGGGCTGTGGGGAAGGGAAGGAGAATCAGTACGACTGAATGAATCATATACGTATATATGTTTGTACATATTTATTACTCTATTTATTTTACTTGTACACATCTATTCTTTTATTTTGTTAGTATGTTTGGTTTTGTTCTCTGTCTCCCCCCTTTTAGACTGTGAGCCCACTGTTGGGTAGGGACCGTCTCTCGATGTTGCCAACTTGGACTTCCCAAGCGCTTAGTCCGGTGCTCTGCACATAGTAAGCACTCAATACGATTGATGATGATGATGATGAAGGAGAATCGGTACGACTGAATGAATGAGGAGGAGGATGGGGCCTGTCTCTACATGTTGCCGACTTGGACTTCCCAAGCGCTTAGTCCGGTGCTCTGCACGCAGTAAGTGCTCAATAAATACGATTGACTGATTGAAAACACCACCTCATCCCTCCTAATTATTTTATTTTGTTAATACGTTTGGTTTTGTTCTCTGTCTCCCCCTTCTAGACTATGAGCCCACTGTTGGGTAGGGACTGCGTATGTTGCCAACTTGTACTTCCCAAGCGCTTAGTCCAGTGCTCTGCACACAGTAAGCGCTCAACAAATACGATTGATTGATCGAAAGCACCACCTCATCCCTCCTAATTATTTTATTTTGTTAATACGTTTCGTTTTGTTCTCTGCCTCCCCCCTTTTAGACTGTGAGCCCACTGTTGGGTAGGGACCGTCTCTATAGGTTGCCAACTTGGACTTCCCAAGCGCTTAGTCCAGTGCTCTGCACACAGTAAGCACTCAATACGATTGATGATGATGATGATGATGAAGGAGAATCGGTACGACTGAATGAATGAGGAGGAGGATGGGGCCTGTCTCTACATGTTGCCGACTTGTACTTCCCAAGCGCTTAGTCCAGTGCTCTGCACACAGTAAGCGCTCAATACGATTGATGATGAAGATGATGATGATCCACCTCATCCCTCCTATTTATTTTATTTTGTGAGTATGCTTGGTTTCGTTCTCCGTCTCCCCCTTCTAGACTGTGAGCCCGCTGTTGGGTCGGGACTGTCTCTAGATGTTGCCAACTTGTCCTTCCCAAGCGCTTAGTCCAGTGCTCTGCACACAGTAAGCGCTCAATAAATACGATTGATTGATCGAAAGCACCACCTCATCCCTCCTATTTATTTTATTCTGTGAGTATGTTTGGTTTCGTTCTCCGTCTCCCCCTTGTAGACTGTGAGCCCACTGTTGGGTAGGGCCCGTCTCTAGATGTTGCCGACTTGGACTTCCCAAGCGCTTAGTCCAGTGCTCTGCACACAGTAAGCGCTCAATACGATTGATGACGAAGATGATGATGATCCACCTCATCCCTCCTATTTATTTTATTTTGTGAGTATGTTTGGTTTCGTTCTCTGTCTCCCCCTTCTAGACTGTGAGCCCGCTGTTGGGTAGGGACTGTCTCTATATGTTGCCGACTTGTCCTTCCCAAGCGCTCAGTCCAGTGCTCTGCACACAGTAAGCGCTCAATAAATACGATTGATTGATTGATCGAAAGCACCACCTCATCCCTCCTATTTATTTTATTCTGTGAGTATGTTTGGTTTCGTTCTCCGTCTCCCCCTTGTAGACTGTGAGCCCACTGTTGGGTAGGGACTGTCTCTAGATGTTGCCGACTTGGACTTCCCAAGCGCTTAGTCCGGTGCTCTGCACACAGTAAGCGCTCAATAAATACGATTGATCGATCAAAAGCACCACCTCATCCCTCCTATTTATTTCATTCTGTGAGTATGTTTGGTTTTGTTCTCTGTCTCCCCCCTTTTAGACTGTGAGCCCACTGTTGGGTAGGGACTGTCTCTATGTGATGCCAATTTGTACTTCCCAAGCACTTAGTACAGTGCTCTGCACATAGTAAGCGCTCAATAAATACGATTGATTGATTGATTGATTGATTGATAGGGACTGTCTCTATGTGTGGCCGACTTGGACTTCCCAAGCGCTTAGTCCAGTAGTAAGCGCTCATGATGATGATGATGATGATGAATGGAGGAGGAGGATGGGGGGCGAGGGACTCACCCCAGTCGAGGAAGTCGGCCACGTACTTGTCCCTTCGCAGGGCGGGCTGGCCGCACTCGGTGCAGAGGCAGAGCAGGACGTCCAGCAGGGTCTCCACGCTCAGGGCGCCCTCGTTCCGCCACGGCCCGTCCAGGAGCAGCTGCTCCAGCTTCTTCAGCCGCACCTTGGCCGACATGGCGGCGGCCGTGGGGGGGTGTGAGGCGAGGGGGGACGACGACGACCCCTAGTCCCGGCCGGGCCCGACCCCCGCGGTGGTCGTCGTCGCCGTCGTCGCCGCCGCCCCGGGTCCTAGCCCGACACGTCGGGGCGGGTCCGGGCCCCCCGGGGCCATGGGCGGGGCCCGCGGGACAAGCCCCCCTTCGCCTCACGCCCGCCGGGAGACGGGCCCCGGACGACGCCCCGCTCCCTCCCTCCCTCACGGACGGACGGACGGACGACGCCGGACCCCGCTCCCTCACGCCCCTCGAGCGGCGCACGCGCGGTGGCTTCACCGCGCAACCCCACCCCTCGGGTCGCGCACGCGCGCTGGCCTCACCCCCTCCACCCCCCCCGCTCTCTCACGCCCCACAGCCCGCGCACGCGCGCTGACCTCACCGCGCAACCCCACCCCTCGGGTCGCGCACGCGCGCTGACGTCACCTCACAGCCCCGCCCCCCCGGCTCTCTCACGCCCCACAGCCCGCTGACCTAACCCCACAACCCCACCTACTAGGGCCCCCCCCCGCCCACCGCGCCTCGGGTCGCGCACGCGCGCTGACCTCACCTCGCAGCCCCGCCCTCCCCCCCTGCTCTCTCACGCCCCACAGCGCGCGCACGCGCGCTGACCTAACCTCACAACCCCACCTACTAGGGCCCCCCCGCCCACCACGCCCCGGGTGGCGCACGCGCGCTGGCCTCACTTCGCAGCCCCCCTCTCCCCCTGCTCTCTCACGCCCCACAGCCCGCGCACGCGCGCTGACCTCAGCGCGCAACCCCTCCCACCGCCGGCCCCGCCCCCCAGCCGTCTCACGCCCCACAGCTCGCGCACGCGCGCTAACCTAACCTCACAACCCCACCTACTGGGGCCCCCCCCCCCACCGCCCCACAGGCCTCGGGTCGCGCACGCGCGCTGACCTCACCTCGCAGCCCCGCCCTTCCCCCCCGCTCTCTTACCCCCCACAGCCCGCGCATGCGCGCTGACCTCACCTCACTACCCCACTTACTAGGACCCCCCCGCCCACCACGCCCCGGGTCGCGCACGCGCGCTGACCTCACCTCGCAGCCCCTCCCACCGGCGCGCCCCTCAGCCCGCGCGCCGACCTCACCGCGTACCCCCACCTACTAGGGCCCCCCCACCCCCCTCGAGTTGCGCACGCGCGCTGACCTCACTTCGCAGCCCCTCCCACCGGCGGCCCCCCCTCACGCCCCACAGCCCGCGCGCACGCGCACTGACCTCACCGCGTAACCCCACCTACCACCCCTCGGGTCGCGCACGCGCGATGACCTTCCCGCGCAGCCCCTCCCACCGGTGGCCCCCCCTTCTCTCACAGCCCGCGCACGCGCGCTGACCTCACGGCACAACCCCACCTATTAAGGCCCCCACCAACCCTAACCCTCGGGTCGCGCACGCGCGCTGACGTCACCCACCCACCCGCTCCCCCTCAGCACGCATGTCCGCGCGCCCCGCTGCGCCGGCGCGGCCCTCGCCGCTTGCCGTAGGCGGGTGATTGGGTGGGGACAAGCTGAGCTGATTCGACTCATGGGAGGGGGCGCGAGCGCATGCGCGTGCTAACGTGCTTGTGAGAGGGACGGTGCGCGCGCGCATGCGCGTGCTGACGTGCTCGTGAGAGGAAAGGTGCGCGCGCCGCCAGTATGCGTTGCTAATGACAACGAAAACGGCACTTGTTAAGCGCTTATTACATGGCAAGGACTGTACTAAGCGCTCGGGCAGATAGAGAAGGAGCGTGGCTCTATGGAAAGAGCCCGGGCTTGGGAGTCAGGGGTCATGGGTTCGAATCCCGGCTCCCCCACATAATAATAATAATAATAATAATAATAATAATAGCATTTATTAAGTGCTTACTATGTGCAAAGCACTGTTCTAAGCGCTGGGGGGGATACAACTTGATCAAGTTGTCCCACGGGGGGCTCACAGTCTTCATCCCCATTTTACAGATGAGGTAACTGAGGCTCAGAGAAGTGAAGTGACTTGCCCAAGGTCACACAGTAGACATGTGGCGGAGTTGGGAAGTCACTTCACTTCCCTGAGCCTCAGTTCCCTCATCTGTCAAATGGGGATGAAGACTGTGAGCCCCACATGGGGCAACTTGATAATAATAATAATAATAATGGCATTTATTAAACGCTTACTATGTTCCCCCTTCTAGACCGTGAGCCCACTGTTGGGTAGGGACTGTCTCTATCTGTTGCCAACTTGTACTCTCCCAAGCGCTTAGTACAGTGCTCTGCACACAGTAAGTGCTTAATAAATACGATTGATTGCAAAGCACTGTTCTGTTCTCAATATACACTCACTCCCTTGGTGACCTCATTTGCTCCCACGGCTTCAACTATCATCTCTACGCTGATGACACCCAGATCTCCATCTCTGCCCCAGCTCTCTCCCCCTCTCTCCAGGCTCGCATCTCCTCCTGCCTTCAGGACATCTCCATCTGGATGTCTGCCCGCCACCTAAAGCTCAACATGTCGAAGACTGAGCTCCTTGTCTTCCCTCCCAAACCTTGTCCTCTCCCTGACTTTCCCATCTCTGTTGACGGCACTACCATCCTTCCCGTCTCACAAGCCCGCAACCTCGGTGTCATCCTCGACTCCGCTCTCTCATTCACCCCTCACATCCAAGCCGTCACCAAAACCTGCCGGTCTCAGCTCCGCAACATTGCCAAGATCCGCCCTTTCCTCTCCATCCAAACTGCTACCCTGCTCATTCAAGCTCTCATCCTATCCCGTCTGGACTACTGCACCAGCCTTCTCTCTGATCTCCCATCCTCGTGTCTCTCTCCACTTCAATCCATACTTCATGCTGCTGCCCGGATTATCTTTGTCCAGAAACGCTCTGGACATATTACTCCCCTCCTCAAAAACCTCCAATGGCTACCGATCAATCTGCGCATCAGGCAGAAACTCCTCACCCTGGGCTTCAAGGCTGTCCATCCCCTCGCCCCCTCCTACCTCACCTCCCTTCTCTCCTTCTGCAGCCCAGCCCGCACCCTCCGCTCCTCTGCCGCTAATCTCCTCACCGGGCCTCGTTCTCGCCTGTCCCGCCGTCGACCCCCGGCCCACGTCCTCCCCCGGGCCTGGAATGCCCTCCCTCTGCCCCTCCGCCAAGCTAGCTCTCTTCCTCCCTTCAAGGCCCTGCTGAGAGCTCACCTCCTCCAGGAGGCCTTCCCAGACTGAGCCCCTTCTTTCCTCTCCCCCTCGTCCCCCTCTCCATCCCCCCGTCTTACCTCCTTCCCTTCCCCACAGCACCTGTATATATGTATATATGGTTGTACATATTTATTACTCTATTTATTTATTTATTTATTTATTTTACTTGCACATTTCTATCCTACTTACTTTATTTTGTTGGTATGTTTGGTTCTGTTCTCTGTCTCCCCCTTTTAGACTGTGAGCCCACTGTTGGGTAGGGACTGTCTCTATGTGATGCCAATTTGTACTTCCCAAGCGCTTAGTACAGTGCTCTGCACATAGTAAGCGCTCAACAAATACGATTGATTGATTGATTGATTGGGGAGGTTACAGGGTGATCCGGTTGTCCCACGGGGGGCTCACAGTCTTCATCCTCATTTTACCGATGAGGTCACTGAGGCCCAGAGAAGTGAAGTGACTTGCCCAAAGTCACACAGCTGACAGTTGGCGGAGCCGGGATTTGAACCCATGACCTCTGACTCCAAAGCCCGAGCTCTTTCCACTGAGCCACACTGCTTCTCCTAACCTTGTATCCCTCCCCAGCGCTTAGAACAATGCTTTGCACATAGTAAGCGCTTAACAAATGCCATTATTATTATTATTATTAGTGGAGAAGCAGCGTGGCTCAGTGGACAGAGCCCGGGCTTTGGAGTCAGAGGTCATGGGTTCAAATCCCAGCTCCGCCGACTGTCAGCTGTGTGACTTTGGGCAAGTCACTTCACTTCTCTGTGCCTCAGTTCCCTCATCTGTAAAATGAGGATTAAGCCTGTGAGCCCCCCATGGGACAACCTGATCACCTTGTAACCTCCCCAGCGCTTAGAACAGTGCTTTGCACATAGTAAGCGCTTAATAAATGCCATAATTATTATTATTATTATTATTAGAGAGTAATCAGGCCATGGGCCTCACAGTCTAAGGAGGAGGGAGAACAATGAATCCCCCCATTTTACAGATGAGGTAACTGAGGCCCAGAGAAGTGAAGTGACTTGCCCAAAGTCACACAGCTGACAGTTGGCGGAGCTGGGATTTGAACCCATGACCTCTGACTCCAAAGCCCGAGCTCTTTCCACTGAGCCACGCTGCTTCTCCTAACCTTATATCCCTCCCCAGCGCTTAGAACAGTGCTTTGCACATAGTAAGCGCTTAACAAATGCCATTATTATTATTATTAGAGAGTAATCAGGCCATGGGGCGCACAGTCTAAGGAGGAGGGAGAACAATGAATCCCCCCCATTTTGCGGATGAGGAAACTGAGGCAAAGATAATAATAATGGTGGTATTTGTTAAGCGCTTACTATGTGCCAACCACTGTTCTAAGCACTGGGGGGGAATACAAGATGATCAAGTTTGTCCCACGGGGGGCTCACAGTCTTAAACCCCATTTTACAGATGCGGGAACTAAGGCCCAGAGAAGTGAAGTGACTTGCCCAAGGTCACACAGCTGACAAGTGGCGGAGCTGGGATTCGAACCCATGACCTCTGACTCCCAAGCCCGGGCTCTTTCCACTCAGCCACGCTGTGACTTGTCCAAGGTCACACAGCAGGCAAGGCACAAGAGCCGGGATTGGAACCCAGGTCCTTGGCCTCCCAGGCCGGGGCTCTTTCCACTAGGCCATGCTGCTTCCCTTCCCTTGTGAGAAGCAGCGTGGTTTAGTGGCAAGAGCCTGGGCTTGGGATTCGGAGGTCGTGGGTTCGAATCCCGCTCCTCCACTTTGATGACTATTCTGATGACTTGACACCTGACCGCATGTTTTGTTTTGTTGTCTGTCTCCCCGTTCTAGACTGTGAGCCCGTTGTTGGGTAGGGACCGTCTCTATATGTTGCCAACTTGGACTTCCCAAGCGCTTAGTACAGTGCTCTGGACACAGTAAGCGCTCAATAAATACGATTGAATGAATGAGACAGTAAGTGCTCAATAAATACTATTGAATGGGTAGGGACCGTCTCTATATGTTGCCAATTTGTACTTCCCAAGCGCTTAGTACAGTGCTCCGCACATAGTAAGCGCTCAATAAATACGATTGATGATGATGATGATGATGATGAATGAATGAATGTTCTGATGATTTTGACACCTGTCTCCATGTTTTGTTTTGTTCTCTGTCTCCCCCTTCTAGACTGTGAGCCCACTGTTGGGTAGGGACCGTCTCCATATGTCGCTAACTTGTACTTCCCAAGCGCTTAGTACAGTGCTCTGCACACAGTAAGCGTTCAGTAAACACGATTGAATGAGTGAATGAATGAGACAGTAAGTGCTCAATAAATACGATTGAATGAATGAATGTTCTGATGATTTTGACACCTATCTCCATGTTTTGTTGTTTGTCTTCCCCTTCTAGACTGTGAGCCTGTTGTTGGGTAGGGACTGTCTCTATATGTCGCTAACTTGTACTTCTCAAGCGCTTAGTACAGTGCTCTGGACACAGTAAGCGCTCAATAAATACGATTGAATGAATGAATGACAGTGCTCAATAAATACGATTGAATGAATGAATGTTCTGATGATTTTGACACCTGTCTCCATGTTTTGTTTTGTTGTCTGTCTTCCCCTTCTAGACTGTGAGCCTGCTGTTGGGTAATAATAATAATAATAATAGCATTTGTTAAGCACTTGCTATGTGCAAAGCACTGTTCTAAGCGCTGGGAAGGTTACAAGGTGATCAGGTTGTCCCTCGGGGGCTCACAGTCTTAATCCCCATTTTACAGATGAGGTAACTGAGGCGCAGAGAAGTCACACAGCTGACAGTTGGCAGAGCCGGGGTTTGAACTAATGGCCTCTGACTCCAAAGCCCGGGCTCTTTCCACTGAGCCACGCTGACCATCTCTCTATATGTTGCCAACTTGTATTTCCCAAGCGCTTAGTACAGTGCTCTGCACACAGTAAGTGCTCAATAAATACGATTGAATGAATGAATGAATGAATGAACTTAGCTCTGTGACTTTGGGCAAGTCACTTCACTTCTCTGGGCCTCAGTTACCTCACCTGTAAAATGGGGGATGAAGAGTGTGAGCCCCACGTGGGACAACCTGATGACCTTGTACCTACCCCAGCGCTTAGAACAGTGCTGGGCACATAGTAAGCGCTTAACAAATACCATTATTATTATTGTTATTTAGGTTGGATACAATCCCTGGCCCACGTGGGGTTCACAGTCTTCCCTGAGAATAGACGTGCTCTCAATAAATACCATTGATGGATAAATGGATTGATGATTGAGAGCTTAATAATAATAATAATAATTGTGGTATTTGTTAAGCGATTACTATGTGCCAATCGCTGCTCTACACGCTAGGGTAGACACAAGAAGCAGCGTGGCTCAGTGGAAAGAGCACAGGCTTTGGAGTCAGAGGTCATGGGTTCAAATCCCAGCTCCACCAGTTGTCAGCTGGGTGACTTTGGGCAAGTCACTTCACTTCTCTGGGCCTCAGTTACCTCATCTGGAAAATGGGGATTAAGACTGTGAGCCCCCCGTGTGACAACCCGATCACCTTGTATCCTCCCCAGTGCTTAGAACGGTGCTTTGTACACAGTAAGCGCTTAATAAATGCCATCATTATCATTATTATTATTATTAGGTAATTAGGTCAGGCACAATCCCCGTCCTAAATGGGGCTCACAGTCTTAATCCCCATTTTAGAGATGAGGTAATTGAGGCACAGATGAGTCAAATGACTTGCCCAAGGTCACCCAGCAGACATATGGCACTTGTATATATATTTGTACAGATTTATTACTCTAACTTGTACATATTTACTATTCTATTTATTTTGTTAATGATGTGCATTTAGCTTTACTTCTATTTGTTCTGACGATTTTGACACCTGTCTACGTGTTTTGTTTCGTTGTCTGTCTCCCCCTTCTAGACTGTGAGCCCTTTATTGGGTAGGGACCGTCTCTATATGTACTTCCCAAGCGCTTAGTCCAGTGCTCTGCACACAGTAAGCGCTCAATAAATACGATTCAATGAATGAATGAATAGGGCAGAGGCAGGATTAGAACCCACAACCTCCGACTCCCTCTGAGTTCCAGGCCCGTGCCTCTCAGAAATGTGCGTGGCGGTGTCAGCGACTGTTTGTGTGTGACTGAGGAAATGTGCGCGCCGTGAGTTGAATATGTGTGTGAGAGTGTGTAGGACGGTTTGTGTGCAAGTGGGAAAAGTTGGGTGTCCCAAGGGTGAGTGCGAGTGTGCCCATCTCAGAGTTTAATAAGGCGGTTCCGCACGAGAACTAAATCAATCAATCAATCAATAAATTGTATTTATTGAGCGCTTACTGTGTGCAGAGCACTGGACTAAGCGCTTGGGAAGTCCAAGTTGGCAACATATAGAGACAGTCCCTACCCAACAGTGGGCTCACAGTCTAAAAGGGGGTGACAGAGTATGCCGCAGGGGGCCAAACAACTTGTAGCAGTGGGTTTGCTCTCTCTCATCTCAAACTGTCCTTAATAATAATAATAATAATAATAATAATAATAATAATAATAATAATAATAACAATGGTATTTGTTAAGCGCTTACAATGTGCAAAGCACTGTTCTAAGCGCTGGGTAAATATGTACAAATATACACAAGTGCTGTGTGGAGGGGAAGAGGAGAGGAAAAAGGGGGCTCAGTCTGGGAAGGCCTCCTGGAGGAGGTGAGCTCTCAGTAGGGCCTTGAAGGGAGGAAGAGAGCTAGCTGGGCGGATGGGCAGAGGGAGGGCATTCCGGGCCCGGGGGAGGACGGGGGCCGGGGGTCGACGGCGGGATGGGGAGAACGAGGCATGGCGAGGAGATTAGAGAAGCAGCGTGGCTCAGTGGAAAGAGCCCGGGCTTTGGAGTCAGAGGTCATGGGTTCGAATTCCAGCTCTGCCACTTGTCAGCTGTGTGACTTTGGGCTAGTCACTTAACTTCTCTGGGCCTCAGTTACCTCATCTGTCAAATGGGGATTAAGTCGGTGAGCCCCACGTAGGACAACTTGATTACCTTGTATCTACCCCAGCGCTTAGAACAGTGCTTGGCACATAGTAAGCGCTTAATAAATGCCATCATTATTATTATTAGAGGCAGAGGAGTGGAGGGTGCGGGCTGGGCTGGAGAAGGACAGAAGGGAGGTGAGGTAGGAGGGGGCGAGGGGATGGATGGACAGCCTTGAAGCTGAGAGGGAGGAGTTTTTGCTTGATTATGGGCAGCATTCATGAAGCACCTGTATATAAGTTTGTACAGTCAATCAATCAATCAATCAATCGTATTTATTGAGCGCTTACTGTGTGCAGAGCACTGTACTAAGCGCTTGGGAAGTACAAGTTGGCAACATGTAGAGACAGTCCCTACCCAACAGCGGGCTCACAGTCTCAAAGGGGGAGACAGAGAACAAAACCAAACATACTAACAAAATAAAATAAATAGAATATAAGTTTTATTACTCTATTTTACTTGTAGATATTTACTATTCTATTTATTTTGTTACTGATGTGCGTCTAGCTTTACTTCTATTTATTCTGATGACTTGAAACCTGTCCACATGTTTTGTTTTGTCGTCTGTCTCCCCCCTTCTAGACCGTGAGCCTGTTGTTGGGTAGGGACCATCTCTATATGTTGCCAACTTGGACTTCCCAAGCGCTTAGTCCAGTGCTCTACACACAGTAAGCGCTCAATAAATACAATTGAATGAATGAATGAATGAGGGGGCTATAAAAATGTGGTTGCTTCAGGATGGCAACTCAGACTTAGGGAAGTGAAGTGACTGGCCCAAGGTCACACAGCAGACAAGTGGCAGAGCCGGAATTAGATCCATCAGGCCACACCACTTTCCCCTTTTCTCAGTGTTCGTAAGACATCCAATAAATATTTATTTATTTTACCTGTACGTGTCTATTCTATTTATTTCATTTTGTTAATATGTTTGGTTTTGTTCTCTTTCTCCCCCTTTTAGACTGTGAGCCCACTGTTGGGTAGGGACCGTCTCTATATGTTGCCAACTTGTATTTCCCAAGCGCTTAGTACAGTGCTCTGCACACAGTAAGCGCTCAATAAATAAGATTGATTGATTGATGGTGGTACGACGATTGGTGGTATCAGGATACAAGGATTTGGCTGAGAACTTAGGTCTCCGGGACATGAGAATTGGCCCCGCTGACTCCTGATAAACGCATTCCTCCCTTGGGTGAAGTTGGGGTCACATGTGGGTTGGTGGCTCCCTCTAATTGGCCTCCAGGTCAATTAATTAATAATAATGGCATTTATTAAGCGCTTACTATGTGCAAAGCACTGTTCTAAGCTGCTGGGGAGGTTACAAGGTGATCGGGTTGTCCCACGTGAGGCTCACAGTCTTCACCCCCATTTTACAGAGGAGGTAACTTAGGCTCAGAGAAGTTAAGTGACTTGCCCAAGGTCACGCAGCAGACGTAATTAGGGAGATTGGCCTCCGGGTCAATTAATTAGAGAGCATTTATGGGGCACCTGGGTGTGCGTGCTCTGCAGAGGCGCTGTGATGTCTGACAGGCACATCATAATGTAATAGGATGATAATAACAATAATACAGTGGGCAGAGCTGGATTTGGCAAGGTGCCACCATTTGGGGTTTTTTTTCCTCTCGGAGTTGAGTCCATAAGCTCCACCCTTAAGAATTTCATTTAATCGTATTTATTGAGCGCTTGCTGTGTGCAGAGCACTGTACTAAGCGCTTGGGAAGGACAAGTTGGCAACATCTAGAGACGGTCCCTACCCAACAGCGGGCTCACAGTCTAGAATGTGTATATTTATATACACATATATACACATATACATATTTATTACTCTATTTTACTTGCACATATAATAATAATAATAATAATAATAATAATAATAATAATGGTATTTGTTAAGCGCTTACTATGTGCAAAGCCCTGTTCTAAGCGCTGGGGAGGTTACAAGTTGATTAGGCTGTCCCACGGGGGCTCGCGGTTTTAATCCCCATTTTACCGATGAGGCAACTGAGTCCCAGAGAAGTGAAGTGACTTGCCCAAAGTCCCACAGCGGACAAGTGGTAGAGCCGGGATTTGAACCCACGACCTCTGACTCCAAAGCCTGTGCTCTTTCCACTGAGCCACGCTGCTTCTATTTATTTTATTTTGTTAGTATGTTTGGTTTTGTTCTCTGTCTCCCCTTTCTAGACTGTGAGCCCACTGTTGGGCAGGGACTGTCTCTAGATGTTGCCAACTTGTACTTCCCAAGCGCTTAGTACAGTGCTCTGCACACAGTAAGCACTCAATAAATACGATTGATTGGTTGATTAGAAGGGGGAGACAGAACAAAACACATTACCAAAATAAAATAAATATGTACAAATAAAATAGAGTAATAATAATAATAATAATAGATTTCTTTTAGACTGTGAGCCCACTGTTGGGTAGGGACTGTCTCTATATGTTGCCAATTTGTACTTCCCAAGCGCTTAGTACAGTGCTCTGCACATAGTAAGCGCTCAATAAATACGATTGATGATGATGATGATGATTTCTGACTCCAAAGCCCTTTCCACTGAGCCACGCTGCTCACGAAGAGGGACTCAGAAGGCCCCTGGCCGCTTCAGGCTGCAAAGACTCCACCTCTGTCAAACTGTCCTCTCCCGAGACATGCGGCTGAGTCGGGATTCGAACCCATGACCTCTGACTCCAAAGCCCGGGCCCTTTCCACTGAGCCACGCGTTGGCCATCGACCGCGCAGATGCCAGCGTAAGAATGATCGAGGGAGAGTTGCATGATGTTTTGCTTGGATAAGAAGACCAGGTTGATGAGGATTTCTTTCACACGGGTGGAACCTACGGAAATCTTTAGTCAGAGAAAATTCCCCAGGATTTTCCTTCCTTGGAATGACTGGAACCACAGGAACGGGCTGAAATTTAAAGTAGGAGGCAGGTTTGCGAAAGCTCAGTCAAAATGGCGCTATCCCTGCTTTGATAGGTATAGAGTCTTCTCCATAGTGCCCAGCGCTTAGAACAGCACATAGGAAGTGCTTAATAAATGCCATTATTATTATTATTATTAATATTATTATTCTCCTCTAGCCCCTATAACAGGAGTGGAAGGGGCTGACAGGCTGCCGAGTGATAAAGCGGCATGGCTCAGTGGAAAGAGGGCGGGCTTGGGAGTCAGAGGTCATGGGTTCCAATCCCAGCTCCGCCACATGTCTGCTGTGTGACCTTGGGCAAGTGACTTAACTTCTCTGAGCCTCAGTTACCTCATCTGTAAAATGGGGATTAAGACTGTGAGCCCCACGTGGGACAACCCGATCACCTTGTATCCCCCCGGCGCTTAGAACAGTGCTTCGCATATAGTAAGCGCTTAACACATACCATCATGATTATATTATTATTAGGAAGGAAGGGTGGAAGAGTAGAGGCGGCGCTTCAGAGACAGCAACTCGAGAAGCAGTGTGGCCTAGTGGATGGAGCATAAACTTGGGAATCGGAAGGACCTGGGCTCTAATCCCAGCTCTGCCACTGGCCAGCTGTGAGATCTTGGACAAGTCATTTACCTTCTCAATCAATCAATCAATCAATCGTATTTATTGAGCGCTTACTATGTGCAGAGCACTGTAGTTGCCTTGCCCCAGGTACCTCATCTGTAAAATGGGGTCTAATACAGTGAATACAGGGAATTCGTCTAATACGATTGATGATGATTACTCTATTTATTTATTTATTTTACCTGTATATATCTATTCCATTTATTTTATTTTGTTAGTATGTTTGGTTTTGTTCTCTGTCTCCCCCTTTTAGACTGTGAGCCCACTGTTGGGTAGGGACTGTCTCTATATGTTGCCAATTTGTACTTCCCAAGCTCTTAGTACAGTGCTCTGCACATAGTAAGCGCTCAATAAATACGATTGATGATGATGATGATGATAATACTGTAAGCCCCATGTGGGACATGGACTGTGTCCGACCTATCTTATATCTGTCCCAGTGCTTAGTACAGTGACTTAGTATGCTCCTCAGGGGAAGCAGCATAGCGTGTGAATACAGCATGGGCCTGATAGCAGGTCATAGGTTATAATAATAATAATAATAATAATAATAATAATAACAATAGTATTTGTTAAGTGCTTACTATGTGCAAAGCACTGTTCTAAGCACTGGGGGGATACAAGGCGATCAGGTTGTCCCATGTGGGGCTCGCAATCTTAATCCCCTTTTTACAGATGAGGTAACTGAGGCCCAGAGAAGTGAAGTGACTTGCCCAAAGTCACCCAGCTGACCATTGGCGGAGCCGGGATTTGAACCCATGACCTCTGACTCCAAAGCCCGGGCTCTCTCCACTGAGCCATGCTGCTTCTCTAATCCTGGCTCTGCCACTCGTCTGCTCTGTGGCCTTGGGCAAGTCACTTAACCTCTCTGCCTTGGTTTCTTCTACATATCTATTCTATTTATTTTATTTTGTTAGTATGTTTGGTTTTGTTCTCTGTCTCCCCCTTTTAGACTGTGAGCCCACTGTTGGGTAGGGACTGTCCCTATATGTTGCCAACTTGGATTTCTCAAGCGCTTAGTAATAATAATAATAATAATGTTGGTATTTGTTAAGCGCTTACTATGTGCAAAGCACTGTTCTAAGCGCTGGGGAGAATACAAGGAGATGAGGTTGTCCCATGTGGGGCTCACAGTCTTAATCCCCATTTTACAGATGAGGTAACTGAGGCACAGAGAAGTGAAGTGACTTGCCCAAGGTCACACAGCAGACATGTGGGGGAGGCAGGATTCGAACCCATGACCTGTGACTCCCAAGCCTGCGCTCTTTCCACTGAGCCACGCTGCTTTTCTGTTCTCTAGTACAGTGCTCTGCACACAGTAAGCACTCAATAAATACGATTGATGATGATGATGATGATGATGATGATAAGACTTTGAACACTAGCAGCGTGGCTCAGTGGAAAGAGCCCGGGCTTTGGAATCAGCGGTCACGGGTTCGAATTCCAGCTCCGCCACATGTCTGCTGTGTGACCTCGGCCAAGTCACTTAACTTCTCTGAGCCTCAGTTACCTCATCTGTAAAATGGGGATTAAGGCTGTGAGCCCCCCGTGGGACAACCCGATCACCTTGTAACCTTCCCAGTGCTTAGAACAGTGCTGTGCACATAGTAAGCGCTTAATAAATGCCATCATCATCATCATCATCATCACTATGAGGGACAGGACCTGTGTTCACCCTTATTTGCTTGCTCACCCTTATTTGCTTGCGTTAGCAAATACCATAATTATTCCTTCTAGACTGTGAGCCCGTTGTCGGGTAGGGGCCGTCTCTATATGCCGCCGATTTGTCCTTCCCAAGCGCCCAGTACAGTGCTCTGCACACAGTAAGCGCTCAATAAATACGATTGAATACGACTGGCACTTATTAAATGCTTAGCAACATTAAAAAAATAATTAAAAAAACCTGCAGTAAATGTGGGGTGTCAAAGAATGTGTGGCTAAAGGCGGAGGCAAGTGGCTAAACACCCGCTGTCTATGGGCAGGGAAGGTGTCTGCTAATTCTGCCGTGCCGTGCTCTCCCAAGCGCTTAGTACAGTGCTCTGCACGTAGCAAGCACTCAATAAGTACGATTGGTTGATGGGGTGGGAGGGTCACTGGGGGATGGGAAAGGCCAGGATGCCTTGGGACGATCTCTGCCATTCCAATTTCGAGGCTTTAAGAAAGGAATAAAGTAGAGAAAAAGTTGGCAGGTCGGAAACTGCAAGCTGATGACCGACAAGCCAGTTCTCAACATCATCATCATCAATCGTATTTATTGAGCGCTTACTGTGTGCAGAGCACTGTACTAAGCGCTTGGGAAGTCCAAATTGGCAACATATAGAGACAGTCCCGACCCAACAGTGGGCTCACAGTTCTCAAAATGTAAGGGGTAAGGGAGAGGACGATGTCCGTCTCCCCCCACCCCGGAGATGGACTGTAAGCTCTTTGTCATCAGTCAATCAATAAATTGGTATTTATTGAGACTTTACTGTGCACAAAGCCCGGCACTAAGCACAGCGCAGTGCTCCGCACATAGTAAGTGCTCGATAAATACGATGGACCGGCTGCTTGGGAGAGTACAACACACACATTCCCTGCTCACAATGACTTACAGTCTAGAGGGACGGTCCTTTCCCAGGTGTTTAGTACAGTGCTCTGCACCCAGTAAGCGCTCAATAAATCCCATTGATTCATTCATTCGATCGTATTTGAATTCAATCATCATCATCAGTCGTATTTATTGAGCGCTTACTGTGTGCAGAGCACTGTACTAAGCGCTTGGGAAGTCGTATATAGAGAAGCAGCGTGGCTCAGTGGAAGGAGCCCGGGCTTTGGAGTCGGAGGTCAGGGGTTCAAATCCCGGCTCCGCCAATTGTCAGCTGTGTGACTTTGGGCAATTCACTTAACTTCTCTGGGCCTCAGTTCCCTCATCTGTAAAATGGGGATGAAGACTGTGAGCCCCACGTGGGACAACCTGATCACCTTGTATCGCCCCAGTGTTTAGAACAGTGCTTTGCACATAGTAAGTGCTTAAATACCATTATTATTTATTGAGCGCTTACTGTGTGCAGAGCACTGTACTAGGTGCTTAATGATGGCGTTTGTTAAGCACTTACTATGTGCCAAGCAATGCCGTACGTGCTGGTGGGATACAAGGTAATCAGGTTGTCACACGTGGGGCTCCCAGTCTTAATCCCCATTTTACAGATGAGGTAACTGAGGCCCAGAGAAGTTAAGTGACTTGTCCAAAGTCACACAGCTGATAAGTGGCAGCGCCGGCATTAGAACACAGGACTTCTGACTCCCAAGCCCGTACTCTTTCCACTGAGCCACGCTGCTTCTCTATTGATTGATTGATCCCCTTTTAGCCCCCCCTTTTAGCCTGTGAGCCCACTGTTGGGCAGGGACTGTCTCTATATGTTGCCAATTTGTACTTCCCAAGCGCTTAGTACAGTGCTCTGCACATAGTAAGCACTCAATAAATACGATTGATGATGATGATGATGATGGGTAGGGACTGTCTCTATATGTTGCCAACTTGCACTTCCCAAGCGCTTAGTCCAGTGCTCTGCACACAGTAAGCGCTCAATAAATACGACTGATGATGATGATGATGATGATGAAATGTGAAAACTTCCGAGAGGGAGAGAGATCAGGGCTGGAGATGTAGATTTGGGAGTCAAAACAACGGAACAAATCAAGACAACAAATACCACAATTAGCTTGATACGGGCAGGGATGGTTTTTGCTAATTTTGTTGTATTGTCCTCTCCCAAGCACTCAGTTCCGTGCTCTGCGCCTACAAAGTTCTCGCTAAATGCCATTGACAGATTATTATCATTATTATTATGTGTTTATTTTATAACACCCTCATTCTAGGTTCTGCCCCACGTAGAAGGTTGAAGAATCGGCGTGGCCTAGTGGATAGAGCATGAGCTTGGAAGTCAGAAGGATCTGGGTTCTAATCCCAGCTCCACGACTTGTCTGCTGGGTGACCTTGGACGAGTCACTTCACTTCTTAGTTACTTCGCTTGCAAAATGGGGATTAAGAGTGTGAGCTCCATGTGGGACAGGGACTATAGACTGTGTCCAACTGGATTTGCTTGTATCCACCCCAGCGCTTAGTACAGTGCCTGGCACATAGTAAGCACTTAACAAATACCACAGTTATCACAGTTATTACCTTGTAACCACCCCAGCGCTCAGTTACTTCATCTGCAAAATGGGGATTAAGAGTGTGAGCTCCATGTGGGACAGGGACTATAGACTGTGTCCAACTGGATTTGCTTGTATCCACCCCAGCGCTTAGTACAGTGCCCGGCACATAGTAAGCACTTAACAAATACCACAGTTACCACAGTTATCACAGTTATTACCTTGTAACCACCCCAGCGCTCAGTTACTTCAGTTATTTCATCTGCAAAATGGGGATTAAGAGTGTGAGCTCCAGGTGGGACAGGGACTATAGACTGTGTCCAACTGGATTTGCTTGTATCCACCCCAGCGCTTAGTACAGTGCCCGGCACATAGTAAGCACTTAACAAATACCACAGTTACCACAGTTATCACACTTATTACCTCGTAACCACCCCAGCGCTCAGTTACTTCAGTTACTTCATCTGCAAAATGGGGATTAAGAGTGTGAGCTCCATGTGGGACAGGGACTATAGACTGTGTCCAACTGGATTTGCTTGTATCCACCCCAGCGCTTAGCACAGTGCCCGGCACATAGTAAGCACTTAACAAATACCACAGTTATCACAGTTATTACCTTGTAACCACCCCAGCACTCAGTTACTTCATCTGCAAAATGGGGATTAAGAGTGTGAGCTCCATGTGGGACAGGGACTATAGACTGTGTCCAACTGGATTTGCTTGTATCCACCCCAGCGCTTAGTACAGTGCCCGGCATGTTGTAAGCACTTAACAAATACCACAGTTATCACAGTTATTACCTTGTAACCACTCCAGCACTCAGCACAGTGCCCGGCACATAGTAAGCGCTTACTATCATAAAAAAATAAGATCTTAATAAATACCATTAAAAAAAGTTTAGCAGCATTTATCTCCTCCTTCTACCCCTCTTCTGTTTCCCCTTCCCCACCCCTTCCCTTCCTTTCTCCCTTCCCCTCCACCTTTACAGTGGAAGCATCTTGGCCTCGTGGCTACAGCACAGGCCTGAGAGTCAGAAGGACCTGGGTTCTAATCTCGGCTCCACCACTTGTCTGCTGTGTGACCTTGGGCAAGCCACTTAACCTTTCTGTGCCTCAGTTCCCTCACCTGTAAAAAAAAAAATGGGGATGAAGACAGTGAGCCCCTTTTGGGATGGGGAAGGTGTGAGAATCAGCGTGGCTCAGCGGAAAGAGAACGGGCTTTGGAGTCAGAGGCCATGGGTTCAAATCCCAGCTCTGCCGGTTGTCAGCTGTGTGACTTTGGGCAAGGCACTTCACTTCTCTGTGCCTCAGTTACCTCATCTGTAAAATGAGGGACATGTGGGACAACCTGGTCACCTTATAACCTCCCCAGTGCTTAGAACAGTGCTTTGCACATAGTAAGGACTTAATAAATGCAATTATTAAAAAAAAATAATAACTTGTAGCTACCCCAGCGCTTGGCACATAGTAATAGCTTAACAAGCAACTTAATTATTATTATTATCCGTCTTCTCTCCTCTTCCCTCTCCTTTCCTTCCAGCTCTTTCTTCTCCACTTCTCCCTGCCCATTTCCAGCTCTATACTCCTTCCCTTTATTATCCATCTTCTCTCCTCTTCCCTCTCCCTTCCTTCCAGCTCTTCTTCTCCACTTCTCCCTGCCCATTTCCAGCTCTATACTGCTTCCCTGGAGCTCTATACTCCTTGCCTACAGCAGGCTTGCAATTGCCCTGGAGAGACTATGCCATCTCTAAGGAAAGGGAGACCCAAGTGGGCTGGCCCCAGAGTACCCTCTGGTCGCCTGGATGTGTCACCGTGGCTGCAGTGTTTCTTCAAAATGATGGAAGACCCACTTTATATTTTCAGTAGAAAACCCCCTTTCTAATTTTTTAAATAGTAGCTGTTAAGTGCTTTCTAGGAGTCATCCACTCTTCTAAGAGCTGGGGTAAGTGCACGTCAATTTGGTTGGGCACAGTTCCTGTCCCGCATGGGACTCACAATTTAAGTAGCAGGAGAATAGGAATTTAATCCCCATTTTGCAGTTGAGGAAACCGAGGCACAGAGCGGTTTAGTGACTCTGAATTGCGATTTATTTTTATTTTTTTTGGAATTTCATCTTGCCAGTCCCACCTCTGAGCCTGCTCTGGGAACTGGAGAACATGGAGATGAGACGGCCTAGTTTTAATCACATTCTGATGACGTTTGAAGGGATTTGTCCTGACTTTGCCTTCTGAAAACCCCTCTCTATGCCACCCTAAGCATTGTTTCACCCCACAACCCCCGTTGGCCTTTGCCATCCCCGTCTCTCGTCACCTATCTCATCACCTGGACCTTTGTGCCTCTCTCTAGCCTCTTTTAGACTGTGAGCCCACTGCTGGGTAGGGACTGTCTCTATATGTTACCAACTTGTACTTCCCAAGCGCTTAGTACAGTGCTCTGCACACAGTAAGCGCTCAATAAATACGATTGATGATGATGATGATGATGATTGTGGGCAGGTAACGTGCCTGCCAACTCTGTTTTATTGTAGTCTCCCAAGCACTTAGTACAGTGCTCTGCACGTACTAAGTGCTCAACAAATACCATTGATGATGATGGTGGTGGTCCAGTAGCTCCTTTCCCCTTACCTGACTAGGCTGATCTGACGCCTGCCACTCAAAGCCTGATTAGAAGTCATAAGACATTTTCACTGCAGACGATCATTATTAATAATGATTTTCCAGAATCACCTGTAACTTGAAGAACTCGTTTCCCTCTGCCGCTGAAAAGGTCTTTCAAGTTCCAATCCTTTCCGAGGCCCAGAGTCGCCTTGCCCCTTGGCTTCCCGTCAGTGAGCGTAATTACTAATAAAGAGAAAGACCGGGAGGGAATTTGGATTGTGAAAGCCAATAGCTATGGCACTGCCCTAATGGTTTCAGGAAAATCCACTAGCGAAGCAGTTTGGGAAGATTAAAGGAATAGGAGAAACAGAAGGCAGCGGTCAGAGCAAGATTCCAGAGACATCCCTTGGCAGCCTCTTAGCCAGGCACCTCTCTGGCTGGCTGCTTCTGCTCAAATGGAAGAAGGAGAGGAACAAAAGAAAAACACCTCAGGAAAACCTTGCTCCTCATTTATTGCTGCTGAGAAGGGCACGGAGTTGAGTGGAGGAAGCCAGGGCTCCGGGGAGAGAATAGGAAAGAAAGAAGAAGCCACCTTATGCTTTTCCAGATTATTGCTAATCATGGGAGTCAAGCAATTACTGAAGGTAGATGTTACGGTACCCAACGAGGCTTTTAATTGACCGGTTAGAATTTGCTCTCCAAAATGGAACCTGACTGGGAAAAGTGGTGCTTTGTGTGAGGGGAAAAAAAACCCCAAACACCCTGCTTACTCTGTTTCCTTATAATGTGTGTGTCTTCTTGAGTACGTGCCTTGAGAGTAGTCATCTCGGGACTGTCTCTATATGTTGCCAACTTGTACTTCCCAAGCGCTTAGTACAGTGCTCTGCACACAGTAAGCGCTCAATAAATACGATTGATGATGATGATGATGATGTTCAATCAACCAATCAATCAATCGTATTTACTGAGCGCTTACTGTGTGCAGAGCACTGTACTAAGCGCTTGGGAAGTACAAGTCGGCAACACATAGAGACAGTCCCTACCCAACAGCGGGCTCACAGTCTAGAAGGGGGAGACAGAGAACAAAACCAAACAAACTGACAAAATAAAATAAATAGAATAGAGATGAACAAGTAAGATAAATAAATAAATAAATAGAGTAATAAATATGTACGAACATATATACATATATACAGGTTCTAGACTGTGAGCCTGTTTTTGGGTAGGGGCCGTCTCTATATGTTGCCGACTTGTACTTCCCGAGTGCTTAGTACAGTGCTCTGCACACAGTAAGTGCTTGATAAATATGATTCAATGAATGTCTAGGTGACTAGCCTGAAGACTTTTAATGCCCCCTCACAGTTTAGTCAGATGAGTTTATTGGTGGATGCAAAGCACGTTCTGACAGTTACCTGCTAGGCCTCAGTTGGCAGCCTTTTAACCTACTATGAGCCCGCTGTTGGGTAGGGACCGTCTCTATATGGTGCCAACTTGCACTTCCCAAGCGCTTAGTACAGAGCTCTGCACACAGTAAGCGCTCAATAAATATGAATGAATGAATGCCCTTTTACTTGTACATATTTATGCTATTCATTTTATTTTGTTAATATGTTTTGTTTTGTTGTCTGTCTCCCCCTTCTAGACTGTGAGCCTGCTGTTGGGTAGGGACCGTCTCTGTATGTTGCCAACTTGTACTTCCCAAGGGCTTAGTCCAGTGGTCTGCACACAGTAAGCGCTCAATAAATATGATTGAAGGAATGAATGAATGCCCTTTTACTTGTACATATTTGTTCTATTTATTTTATTTTGTTAATATGTTTTGTTTTGTTGTCTGTCTCCCCATTCTAGACTACGAGCCCGCTATTGGGTAGGGACTGTCACTATATATTGCCAACTTGGACTTCCCAAGCGCTTAGTACAGAGCTCTGCACACAGTAAGCGCTCAATAAATATGATTGAATGAATGAATGCCCTTTTACTTGTACATATTTATTCTATTTATTTTATTTTGTTAATATGTTTTGTTGTCTGTCTTCCCCTTCTAGACTGTGAGCCCGTTGTTGGGTAGGGACCGTTTCTAGATGGTGTCAACTTGTACTTCCCAAGCTCTTAGTACAGTGCTCTGCACACAGTAAGCGCTCAATAAATACGATTGAATGAATGAATGAATGAATCCTCAAGTGTGATAGCCTAGGATAAGTTGAGCAGGACTGGATTTACCACACCGCTCTGCTTTCCTAGGATGGCGACAGCGGCACCTTTGACCCTGACTCAACCAGTCATGCCACTGTGGAAAAGATTAAGGATCTGGGGAAACTTCTCCGATATAATATAATTTATAATATAATACTCTATAATACAATAGAATTGGTATTCATTCATTCATTCATTCATTTGTATTTATTGAGTGCTTACTGTGTGGTAGACATGTTCTCTGCCCATGATCAGCTTACAGTCTAGGGGGGAGACAGACATTAATATAAGAAGGAAGAGGAATCATCAATTAGCTGTTCTAAAGTCAAACAGGCCTGGGAGTCAGAAGGATCTGGGTTCTAATCCCGGTTCTGCTACTTGTCTGCTGGGTGACCTTGGGCAAGTCATTTCACTTCTCTGGGCCTCAGTTACCTCATCTGTAAAATGGGGATTAAGACTGTGAGCCCCACGCAGGGCAGGGACTGTGTCGAACCTGATTAGCTTCTATCTACCCCAGCGCTTAGAACAGTACTTGACACATAGTGAGCGCTTAACAAATACCATTATTATTATTAGCAATAATAATAATATCCTTCCAGTGAATGGACAGAAAATTGTAGGCAAATCAGTTCACTGATCTCTATTGAGGGCTTACTGAGTACAGAGACTGTACTCAGTCTTTTAGACTGTGAGCCCACTGTTGGGTAGGGACTGTCTCTATATGTTGCCAACTTGTACTTCCCAAGCGCTTATTACAGTGCTCTGCACACAGTAAGCGCTTAATAAATGCGATTGATTGATTGATTGATTGATTGATTGATACAGAGCTTGGGAACGTACAATAGAGTTGGTAGACCTGTTTCCTACCCTCAAGGAGCTAACAATCTGGTGGGGGAGACAGACATTAAAATAAACTCTGGGCAGCAGCGGCCTGGGAGAGAGTCGAGGGCGGAGACTTGAGTTTACTGCACGGAAGGTGGCAATGGTAAACGATTTTCGTATTTTTAGCAAGAAAACTCTATGGATCCACTACTGGAACAACTGCAGATGGAGAGCGGGACATTCTGGGAGAGATGTGTCCGTGGTGTCGCTGTGGGTCGGAAACGACTTGATGGCATAAGACAAGACGAGACAGATGGGGTTACAACAGAGTATAAGGATATGTCTTTTTTAATTTCCGGGGTGAGGAGTCTTCACAGGGGGACATTTGCTATAGGCTCCGCCAATTGTCAGCTGTGTGACTTTGGGCAAGTCACTTCACTTCTCTGTGCCTCAGTTCCCTCATCTGTAAAATGGGGATGAAGACTGTGAGCCCCCCGCGGGACAACCTGATCACCTTGTAACCTCCCCAGTGCTTAGAACAGTGCTTTGCACATAGTAAGTGCTTAATAAATGCCATTATTATTATTATTATCTGTATGAGAAATGCAAAGATCTGAGGATTTTCTCCAAACCGTTTTCTGACATCATCATGATAATGATGGTGCTTTGCACATAGTAAGCGCTTAATAAATGCCATTATTATTATTATTATTAAAGTGCTTATTCTATGTTAAGCGCTGTGGTAAATACAAGCTAAATCAGCTCAGGCATAGCCCTTGTTCCATGGAGAGCTCATAGTCTGAGAGGGAGGGGGAAAAGGGTTGTGGTTTTTTTCCCCCCAGTTTACAGGTGAGGAGACTGAGCCCCAGAGAAGTTGAGTGATTTGCCCAGGGTCACACAGCAGGCCAGTGGTGGAGCCTGGACTAGAACCCGGGCCTCCTGACTCTTTGTCCCCATACTCCTCCATTCACTTAATCATATTTATCAAGCACTTACTGTGTGCGGAGCACTGTACTAAACATTTGGGAGAGTACTACATCATCATCATCATCATCAATCGTATTTATTGAGCGCTTACTATGTGCAGAGCACTGTACTAAGCGCTTGGGAAGTACAAATTGGCAACATATAGAGACAGTCCCTACCCAACAGTGGGCTCACAGTCTAATAACAATAAAGGGACACATTCCCTGCCCACAATAAGCTTACAGTCTAGAGGGGGAGACAGACATTAATAAACTGGTCATGGCACCATCTGTGTTCCCAGCATGGTACAAGGTGCCAACGGGTGGGGAGTGAGCCCATGTTGGGTAGGGACTGTCTATATATGTTGCCGACTTGTACTTCCCAAGCGCTTAGTACAGTGCTCTGCACACAGTAAGCGCTCAGTAAATACGATTGATTGAATGAATGAATGAATAATATAATAATAGCATCTATTAAGCACTTACTCTATGCAAAGCACTGTTCTAAGCGCTGGGGAGGTTACAAGGTGATCAGGTTGTCCCATGTGGGGCTTACGGTCTTAATCCCCATTTTACAGGTGAGGTAACTGAGGCCCAGAGAAGTGAAGTGACTTGCCCAAAATCACACACCTGACAATTGGTGGAGCTGGGATTTGAACCCATGACCTCTGACTCCAGAGCCCAGGCTCTTTCCACTGAGCCACGCTGCTTCTCTGCGAAGAAAGTGGCATTCAAGTGGGTTGTTATTTATTGATTTATTTTACTTGTCCATATCTATTCTATTTATTTTATTCTGTTTGTTTGGTTTTGTTCTCTGTCTCCCCCTTTTCGACTGTGAGCCCACTGCTGGGACTGTCTCTATATGTTGCCAACTTCTACCTCCCAAGGGCTTAGTCCAGTGCTCTGCACACAGTAAGCGCTCAATAAATACAATCGATTTATTGATTGATTGATTGAAGTGTTTGAAATGGTTGGGCCTGATGGAGTTTGTCTGGGAAGCCTTCCTGGAGGGGCTGACCTCAGAGCGGAATTCTAAAGGAGAGGGCAGGAAAGGAGGTCCCAGACAGAGGAGGAAAATCGAAGTGAAACACTCTTCTCATCTCTTGATGAAAACGCTGCTGTCAGTTGAGTTGTCAAGGGCAAAACGAGCATGATTTGTAGTCAAGATGGTGAGTCACCGTCTTGAGAGAAGAAAGAAATCGGCGGCAACGTGCTCCGTCCTCCTGTCAGATCTGTGGGACTCATATATGTATATATGCTTGTACATATTTATTACTCCATTTATTTATTTATTTATTTTATTTTACTTGTACATATCTATTCTATTTTATTTTGTTAGTATGTTTGGTTTCATTCTCTATCTCCCCCTTTTAGACTGTGAGCCCACTGTTGGGTAGGGACTGTCTCTATATGTTGCCAACTTGTACTTCCCAAGCGCTTAGTACAGTGCTCTGCACACAGTAAGCGCTCAATAAATACAATTGATGGTGATGATGATGATGAGAGGCAGTGGAGTGAGTTCTCGCAATCACAGAAGTTCTTTCACCTTTTGCTCGGAGAGCAGGGGCAGCTCCCAGGGTACGTGGACTGCGTCTCAGCCAGAATTAGCATTTTTATGAAGTCAGGGAGGAAAACTCATTTAGATGAAGCGATGAAACATTATTGCCTCCCAATTAATGCCGCTTTGCCGGTGGAGAGAAAACCCCTCGGATATAGGAGAGCGGGTGCTGGCAATGCGAAAACCGGTTATCAAAACAGGACACCGATATTACCTAATGCCTTGTGCATTTTCCCAGTCTGGATGTTGTTATTTTTCCCACCGGAGCATCTGTAGGAAAACATTGATCTCTAATGCCCGGCTTAATGTAGAACCTGGAAGCAGCAGGTTTCTAAGGCATTTTGCTCCCATATCGGCGTTCCCAGAAACTATCCTTGAACTCCGGCCAGGAACCAGCGGGATACGCTGTGTGAAAATGACTGCGAGTTGTTCCGTAGGCCGCCCGTTGCGAAGCGGCCTTTGACTCTCTTGTTATCAAAAGCTGTTCTCATTCCCACTTTACTGGAAGTGTTCGGAAATCAAGCAGCGGGATCCGGTGTCTCTGCGCTGTTTATTCGAGATTGCCTGAGATAGCAAATGACGGCAGAGGCCATTCTAAGTGGTTTTGAATCCACCGCAGATGCGTTTCCCCACTGCCTTCACCCGGCAAGGGAACCATAGTTCATGTGCCAGGAAGAATGCACCAAGACGCTGACACATCATCACATCACTGCTTCCCTTTCTGGGTTTCTTCACCCAAGGGGGTTCCACCCAACTTTCTTGCCTTCTTTCTAGGTCAAAGTTTTTACACCCGAGTGGGGTGGGTCTCTCCGACGGCTTGGAGTCTTGCTTTACCAGCCGGCGAGTTAGCGTCGCGTAGTTCCCTGGCTGTTAATGACCCTCGAGAGGCTTCCTGATTTGGGGGACGTTCTCGTCAGTAGAGTGAATGAAAGGCTCAGTTCTGGATCCTTTCCATCAGTCAGTCAGTTGTATCTATCTATTTATTTATTTATTTTACTTGTACATATCTATTCTATTTATTTGATTTTGTTAGTATGTTTGGTTTTGTTCTCTGTCTCCCCCTTTTAGACTGTGAGCCCACTGTTGGGTAGGGACTGTCTCTATATGTTGCCAACTTGTACTTCCCAAGCGCTTAGTACAGTGCTCTGCACACAGTAAGCGCTCAATAAATATGATTGATGATGATGATGATGATTTATTGAACATTTACTGTGTGCAGAGCACTGTACTAAGTGCTTGGGAGAGTACAATATAACAATAGAACACACATTCCCTCCCCACCATGAGCTTACGGAGAAGCAACGTGGCATAATGGATAGAGCACATGCCTTGGAGTCAGAAGATCATGGGTTCTAATCCTGGCTCTGCCACTTGTCTGCTGTGTGACCTTGGGCAAGTCACTTCTCTGTGCCTCAATTACCTCATTTGTAAAATGGGGATTGAGACTGTGAGCCCGACGTGGAACAGGGACTACATCCAACATGATTTACTTGTATCTACCCCAGTGCTTAGTACAGTGCCCTGCACATAGTAAAGGCTTAACAAATACCATAATTATTATTATTGTTATTATTACAGTCTAGACTCAGTCAGTCAATCATATTTACTGAGAGATTATTGTGTGAAGACCACTGTACTAAGAGTACAATATACCAATATAACAGAAACATTCCCTGCCCACATGAGCCTACAGTCTAGTGGGAGAGACAGACATTAATATAAATAAATTACAGATATGTACCTAAGTGCTGTGGGGTTGGGAGAGGGAAGAATAAAGGGGGCAAGTCAGGGCGAAATAGAAGGGATTGGAAGAAGGGAGAGGAGGGCTTAGTCAGGGAAGGCCTCTTGGAGGAGATGTGCCTTCAATAACAGTGCTTGGCACATAGTAAGCTCTTAACAAATGCCATTATTATTATTATTATTATTATTATTATTATTATTATTGTTAATAAGGCTTTGAAGGGGGGGAGAGTAATTGTTTGTCAGATATGAGGAGGGAGATCATTCCAGACCAGAGGCAGGATGTGGGCAAGAGGTCGGAGGTGAGATAGAAGAGATGGAGGCACAGCAAGAAGGTTGGCATTAGAAGATCAAAGTGTGCAGTCTGGGCTGAAATAGGAGAGCAGCGAGGAAGAGAGCGATGAAGGTCCCCTACTTGTTCTTTTTTTTAAAAAAAAAAGGTATTTGTTAACTGTTTACTATGTGCCAGGCACTGTACTAAGCACTGGGGTAGATAAAAGTTCATCAGCTTGGACACAGTCTTAATACCCTGTTTACAGATGAGGCACAATCAATCAATCAGTCATATTTATTGAGCACTTACTGTGTGCAGAGCACTGTACTAAGCACTTGGGAAGTACAAGTTGGCAACATATAGAGACAGTCCCTATCCAACAGTGGGCTCACAGTCTAGAAGGGGGAGACAGAGAACAAAACCAAACATATTAACAAAATAAATAGAATAGATATGTACAAGTAAAATAAATAGAGTAATAAATATGTACAAACATATATACATATATACAGGTGCTGTGGGGAAGGGAAGGAGGTAAGACGGGGGAATGGAGAGGGGGACGAGGGGGAGAGGAAGGAAGGGGGCTCAGTCTGGGAAGGCCTCCTGGAGGAGGTGAGCTCTCAATAGGGCCTTGAAGGGAGGAAGAGAGCTAGCTTGGCGGATGGGCAGAGGGAGGGCATTCCAGGCCCGGGGGATGATGTGGGCCGGGGGTCGATGGCGGGATAGGCGAGAACGAGGTACGGTGAGGAGATTAGCGGCGGAGGAGCGGAGGGTGCGGACTGGGCTGGAGAAGGAGAGAAGGGAGGTGAGGTAGGAGGGGGGCGAGGGGATGGACGGCCTTGAAGCCCAGGGTGAGGAGTTTCTGCCTGGTGCGCAGATTGATTGGTAGCCACTGGAGATTTTTGAGGAGGGGAGTAACATGCCCAGAGCGTTTCTGGACAAAGACAATCCGGGTAGCAGCATGAGGTATGGATTGAAGTGGGGACAGACACGAGGATGGGAGATCAGAGAGAAGGGCACAGAGAAGTGAAGTGGCTTGCCCAAGATCATACAGTAGGACAAGCATCAGATCAGGGATTAGAATCCAGGTCCTCTGACTCCCAAGTCCGTGCTCTTTCCACTAGGTCACGTTACTTCTTGTTCTATATTTATGTTCTCTGGAAAAGTAATCTGTTCACTTGGTTTAACTACCACCGCTATATGGACGACTTCCAAATCAACCCCTCTCACCTAGTCTGTGTTGCCACATTTCCTCTTGCCTCCAGGCTATATTCACGCAGATGCCCAGCAGATATCTCTAATGCAACAAGTCCAAAGCTAAATATCTTATCTTCCTCCCCAAAGTAATCCTCCAAACTATCGATAACGCCATCACCCTCGTTGTTCCAGAAGCCTGCAATCTTGGCATCCTCTTTGGCCGCTTCCTGTCCTTTTAGTCTTTCTATCCAATCAATTGGAATGCACATTCAGTCAACTGCTAAATCTCACCAGTTCTTCCAGATCTGCTGATTCCTCTCCACTCAAGCAGCTATTACTCTGATTCAAGCTCTGGTCAACCTCCTTCATCGTCGTTATCCATGTTATTTATTGAGCGCTTACTGTGTCATCCTCGACTCTGCTCTCTCGTTCACCCCTCACATCCAATCCATCACCAAAACCTGCCAGTCTCACCTCCGCTATATCTCCAAGATCCGCCCTTTCCTCTCCATCCAAACCGCTACCTTGCCAGTTCAATCTCACATCCTATCCCGACTGGATTACTGCATTAGCCTCCTATCTGATCTTCCATCCTCCTGTCTCTCCTCACTTCAGTCTATCCTTCACGCTGCTGCCCGGATCATCTTTGTGCAGAAACTGTCTGGGCATGTTACTCCCCTCCTCAAAAGTCTCCAGTGGCTGCCTGTCAACCTGCGCATCAAGCAAAAACTCCTCACTCTCAGCGTCAAGGCTGTCCATCCCCTCGGCCCCTCCTACCTCACCTCCCTCCTCCTCTTCTCCAGCCCAGCCCGCACCCTCCGCACCTCTGCTGCTAACCTCCCCACTGTACCTCATTCTCGCCTGCCCCACCATCGACACCCGGCCCAATCCTCCCCCTGGCCTGGAATGCCCTCCCTCCACACATCCGCCAAGCTAACTCTCTTCCTCCCTTCACAGCCCTATTCCAAGCTCACCTCCTCCAGGAGGCCTTCCCAGACTGAGCCCCCTTTTTCCTCTCCCCATCCCCATCCCCCCGCCCTACCTCCTTCCCCTCCCCACAGCACCTGTATATATGTTTGTACAGATTTGTTACTCTATTTTACTTGTACATATTTACTATTCTATTTATTTTGTTAATGATGTGCATTTAGCTTTAATTCTATTTATTCTGACGACTTCACACCTGTCCACATGTTTTGTTTTGTTGTCTGTCTTCCCCTTCTAGACTGTGAGCCCGTTGTTGGGTAGGGACCATCTCTATATGTTGCCAACTTGGACTTCCCAAGCGCTTAGTACAGTGCTCTGCACACAGTAAGCACTCAATAAATATGATTGAATGAGTGAATGAATTAATTAATTAATGAACACTGTATTAAATGCTTGGCAGAGTACAGTACAACAGAGTCGGTAAACACGTTCCTAGTCCTTGACCAGCTTACAGTCTAAAGGGGGAGGCAGATATTTTCAATCGATCGACGGTAATTATTGAGCACTTATTATGTGCAGAGCACTGTACTAAATGCTTGGGGGAGTAATAATAATAATAATGGTATTTGTTAAGCACTTAGTATGTGCCAAGTATTCATTCAATTGTATTTATTGAGTGCTTACTGTGTGCAGAGCACTGTACTAAGCGCTGGGGTAGATACAAGGTAATCATGGGAGTCAGAGGTCCTGGTTTCTCATCCCAGCTCTGTCACTTTTCTGTTGTGTGACCTTGGGCAAGTCACAAGTGAGGCTCACAGTCTTAATCCCCATTTTACAGATGAAGTAACTGAGGCACATAGAAGTGAAGTGCGTTGCCCAAGGTCACACAGCAGACAAGTGGCAGAGCCGGGATTAGAACCCACATCTTCTGACTCCCAATCCTGTGCTCTTTCCACTAAGCCATGCTGGTGGAAGACACGTGGAGTTGGTAGACACATCCCCTGCCCACCATGAGCTTACAATCTAAAGGGGAAGATGGATATTAATACGAATACATCATTTATAACATATAATTTATAGAAATGTACATAGCACAGTTACTTCTTCTCAAGGGCCAAAGCCCTAAGATCAATCAATCATATTTATTGAGCGCTTACTTTGTGCAGAGCACTGTACTAAGCGCTTATGAAGTTGGGCTGGTCTTCCTTCCTGCCTCTGGCCTCTCCCAACCTCAGTTCATTCTGCACACTGCTGCACAAATTCATTCATTCATTCAATCGCATTTATTGAGCGCTTACTGTATACAGAGCACTGTACTAAACGCTTGGGAAGTACAAGCTGGCAACATAGAGAGACAGTCCCTACACAGCAGCGGGTTCACAGTCTAGAAGATCTTCTTGCATGACTGTTCAGCACAAAACTCTCCACTTCCAAGCACTTAATACAGTTTCCTGCACAAAGCAAGCACTCAGGGAATACCAATCAATCAATCAATCAATTGTATTTATTGAGCACTTACTGTGTGCAGAGCACTGTACTAAGCGCTTGGGAAGTACAAGTTGGCAACATTTAGAGACAGTCCCTACCCAACAGTGGGCTCACAGTCACTGATTGATCGATTGATTCTCCAAAACCTCCACTGCCTTCAAAGCTCTCCATCAACTCTCCCCACCTTACCTATCAGTCCATTTTATGCGCCCTTCCCCAGCTCATCATCTGACTACGTTCCTCTATGTGCTTTCCGTCCCTCTTTCATGTTTTTTTTTATGGTATTTGTTAAGTGCTGATAAGCGCTTACTAGATGCCAGGCACTGCACTAAGCGCTGGGGTAGATTCAAGCTAATCAGGTTGAACACAGTCCATGTCCCACGTAGGACTCACAGTTTTAATCTACATTTTACAGTGGGGGGAGGTGTAACAGGCACTGGGAAGTGAAGTAAGCGCTTAGTACAGTGCTCTGCACATAGTAAGCGCTCAATAAATACGATTGATGATGATGAAGTAAGCCCCCTCTTCCTTTGTGCCTGGGGGTTTTACTTTGGCCTACGGGTGGGAGGTTGTATCCATTCCAACCTGATAACCTTGTATGTATCTCAGAGCTTAGAACAGTGCTTGGCACATAGTAAGCGCTTAACAGATACCATTTTAAAAAAATACCACAATTATTGTTATTCCTCCCTACCCCGGGCCCCAACCCATAAGAAGGCAGGGCTTGGTGACCTATTTTCCGCTACTCTGGGCATTAGACAACAGGGACAGGGGACTGCAATCCAGCCCTCCCCCATCTCACATCCAAATGATCCCCCCTGCCTTACCTCCTTCCCCTCCCCACAGCACCTGTATATATGTATATATGTTTGTATGTATTTATTACTCTATTTATTTATTTATTTTATTTGTGCATATTTATTCTATTAATTTTATTTTGTTAATATGTTTTGTTTTGTTGTCTGTCTCCCCCTTCTAGACTGTGAGCCCGCTGTTGGGTAGGGACCTTCTCTAGATGTTGCCAACTTGGACTTTCCAAGCGCTTAGTCCGGTGCCCTGCACACAGTAAGTGCTCAATAAATACGATAGAATGGATGAATGAATGAATGAATGAATGAATGAAGTGACTTGCCCAAGGTCACACAACAGAAAAATGACAGAGCTGGGATGAGAAACCAGGACCTCTGACTCCCAGGCTTGTGTGCTAGCCATTAGGCCACACTACCTCTCTAGTCAACTCATGTACACAGTAAGCACTCAATAAATACAACTGAATGAAAGAATGAATTTAAGCACTCAGTAAATACTACCGATTGATTTCCTTGACTCCCTCTGCTTTCTGAGTCACCTATGCACTTGGATCTGTATCATTTAAGCAGTTGATATTTACCCCACCCTCAGCCCCACAGCACTTATATATATATATCTGTATGTTTGGTTTTGTTCTCTGTCTCCCCCTTTTAGACTGTGAGCCCACTGTTGGGTAGGGACTGTCTCTAGATGTTGCCAACTTGGACTTCCCAAGTGCTTAGTACAGTGCTCTGCACACAGTAAGCGCTCAATAAATGCGATTGATTGATTGATTGATGTTGTTCCCCTCAGTCTGGGGCTCCCTTCCCCCCCAAATCTGCCAGCCCACAGCTCTGTAGACTGTACGCGCCCCTCTCAGGGTTGCACCTGGAGAGTTTCCAGTCCTCTACCAGTCTCGGCTACGGGAGGGAGAGTCAAGCAGAGGCCTGTCCATTCCATTCCTACCTTGGCCAGTGGCTAGTGAGCGGAAGACAATCTGCTATAAGTCAAAACTCCCCTGTTCTGGGCAGCAGTGGCACGGAAGAGAGTCGAGGGTGGAGACTCAAGTTGACTGCACGGAAGGAGGCAGTGGGAAACCACTTCTGAACTTTACCAAGAAAACTCTACGGATCCACTCCCAGAACGGTTGCAGATGGAGAGCAGGGTGCTCTGGGAGGGATGTGTCCGTCGGAAATGGGTGGGAAACGACTCGGCGGCATAAGACAAGACAAGACAAGACTGTAAGCTCCTTGAGGACATGGATCGTGTCTACTACCCCTGCTGTGCTTTCCCAAGGGCTTAATCCTGTGCTAAAGTCAGAGCAAGTATCCAGTAAGCACCGCTGATAGATAGTCCAGATTTATCCTGAAAACCAAGATCAAATGAGCAGCATGGGCCTGGTTTTAATCCCAGCTTCCCCACTTGCCTGTTGGGTAGGGACTGTCTCTATATGTTCCCAACTTGTACTTCCCAAGCTCTTAGTACAGTGCTCTGCACACAGTAAGCGCTCAATAAATACAATTGATGTGCCTCAGTTTCCACCTCATCTGGGTATGTAAATGTCTGTTCTCCTACTACTTAGACTGTGAGCCCCACGTGGGACAGTGACTGGGTCCAACTTGATTAATCTTGTATTTCCCCAACTCTTAGTTCAGTGGTTGAAACGTAGTAAAGGCTTAACAAATATTGCAACTGTTATCATTGTTTTGTTATCCTTCTGCTCCTCGGGATGTTTCAGTCCTCCTTAATCTTGTTTTAGGTCACCTGCATTATATATATATAGATATATGTATCATCAATCGTATTTATTGAGCGCTTACTATGTGCAGAGCACTGTATGTTTATATATGTTATATATGTTAATATATGTTTATTATACATATGTTTATTATATATATATATGTTTATTATATCTATATATATTTATTATATATATTGGACAGAACTAAGAACTTCCATGGACTCTCTCTCGCTCTCCCTCTAGACAGTAAACTGCTCGTCCTCCAGACCGTAAACCTGATGTGGGTGGGGAATGTGCCTGTTATTTTGTTATATTGTACTCTCCCAAGTGCTTAGTACAGTGCTCTGCACACAGTAAGTGCTCAATAAATACCACTGATTGATTGATTATGGGTAGGGAACGTGTCTACCAACTCTGTGATATTGTTATATTGCATGCTCCCAAGCGCTTAGTGCGGTGCAGTGCACACAGTAAGCGCTCAGTAAAAACTATTGTTGATTGATTGATTGATATTTATTTTATTTTGTTAGTATGTTTGGTTTTGTTCTCTGTCTCCCCCTTTTAGACTGTGAGCCCACTGTTGGGTAGGGACTGTCTCTATATGTTGCCAATTTGTGCTACCCAAGCGCTTAGTACAGTGCTCTGCACATAGTAAGTGCTCAATAAATACGATTGATGATGATGATGATGATGATTGATTGAAAGAAACTACGGTATTTGACTCCTCGTGCCTCTTCACTGGGCCAGATGAAAATCAAGCTCACTAAGCTTTCTTTTCCCCACTGATTTCATCAACTCTCAGTCTCTTGGCTGTGGTCGCACTAGGGAATAGGGAGGGGCAGTGGTTAGGAGGTAAAGACGAAAATTTGAGGAGTTGCTTCTTTCAACAGTTCTGGAACCACACCTGTCCTAGAGAGTTTGAGGTTATTATAGGTTTGTCGGCTTTTTCTATTCCCCTTCTAAACTGTAAATTCCTAAGGGTCAGGGCCTGGGTGTTGTCTTTTTTAAATAGTATTTGTTAAGTGCTTGCTATCTGCCAGGCACTGTACTAAGTGCTGGGGTAGATACAAGATAATCAGGTTGGACACAGTCCATGTCCTGCGAGGGGCTCACGCTCTGAATCCCCGTGTTGCAGATGAGGTCACTGAGGCCCAGAGATGTGAGGTGATTTGCCCAAGGTCACACAGCAGACAAGTGGCAGAGAGGGGATTAGAACCCAGGTCCTTGCCCCTTCCTTCCTCTCCCCCTCGCCCCCCTCTCCATCCCCCTCATCTTACCTCCTTCCCTTCCCCACAGCACCTGTATATATGTATATATGTTTGTACATATTTATTACTCTATTTATTTATTTTACTTGTACATATCTATTCTATTTTATTTTGTTAGTATGTTTGGTTTTGTTCTCTGTCTCCCCCTTTTAGACTGTGAGCCCACTGTTGGGTAGGGACTGTCTCTATATGTTGCCAACTTGGACTTCCCAAGCGCTTAGTACAGTGCTCTGCACACAGTAAGCGCTCAATAAATACGATTGATGATGATGAGGTCCTTGTGAATCCCAGGCCCATGCTCTATCCACTAGACCACGCTGCTTCACATCTCAGACACCTTCCCTGATTGCTGGCAATCCCTGTTGCCAAATTGTACTTTCCCAGAGCTTAGAACAGTACTTTGCACATAGTAAGCGCTTAATAAATACCATTATTATTATTATTATTATCTCAGTGTTTAGAGCAGTGCTTGGCACCTAGTAACAAATGCCATCATCATCTCGCTTTTGATTCCCCTCCCAAACCTGACCTCTTGGGTCTAAGGGCACAGTCCCATTCCTGATGTCAGCTGACCTGGACATGACTGTCGGTCTCCTCCTCTAGCCTATAAACTCCTTTCATTCATTCATTCAATCGCATTTAATCAATCAATCAATTGTATTTATTGAGCGCTTACTGTGTGCAGAGCACTGTGCTAAGCGCTTGGGAAGTACAAGTTGGCAACATATAGAGACAGTCCCTACCCAACAGATTTAATGAGCGCTTACTGCGTGCAGAAGAGCCCACTGTTGGGTAGGGACCGTCTCTATGTGTTGCCAACTTGTACTTCCCAAGCGCTTAGTACAGTGCTCTGCACACAGTAAGCGCTCAATAAATACGATTGATGATGCAGAACACTGTTCGAAGCGCTGGGAAAGTACAATTTGGCAACAGGGATTGCCAGCAATCAGGGAACGTGTCTACCCACTCTGAAGCAGCGTGGCTCGGTGGAAAGAGCCCGGGTTTTGGAGTCAGAGGTCAGGGGTTCAAATCCCGGCTCCGCCAACTGTCAGCTGTGTGACTTTGGGGAAGTCACTTCACTTCTCTCAGTGGAAAGAACACGGGCTTTGGAGTCAGAGGTCATGGGTTCAAATCCCGGCTCCGCCACTTGTCAGCTGTGTGACTTTGAGCAAGTCAATTCACTTCTCTGGGCCTCAGTTGCCTCATCTGTAAAATGGGGATTAAGACTGTGAGCCCCACGTGGGACAACCTGATCATCTTGTATCTACCCCAGCACTTAGAACAGTGCTTTGCACATAGTAAGTGCTTAACAAATGCCGTTATTATTATTATTATTCTCTGTGCCTCAGTTCCCTCATCTGTAAAATGGGGATTTCGGCTGTGTGCCCCCTGTGGGACAACCTGATCATCTTGTAACCTCCCCAGAGCTTAGAACAGTGCTTTGCACATAGTAAGCACTTAATAAATGCCATCTTTATTATTATTATTATTATTACTCTTCCAAGCGCTCAGTTCAGGGCTCTGCACACAGTAAGCTGCTCATTGATTGATAGATTGATCGAGTACAGTGCTCTGCACATAGTAAGTGCTCAATAAATATGATTGATGATGATTTTGTTCCATGATCCCATTGCCTTCAAGGCCATGACACACTGTGTAGCTGTTCAGTCTGGGTGGTTCCAAATCCGGTTCGGAGCTGGCACCTTGCTAATTTTCTGCCTGGAAATTCCCTCTCAAGCAATCCTTTGCTCTTGGCCACCTTCCAGGACTCAGCTTTTTTTTTTATGGCATTTATTAAGCACTTACTGTGTGTGCAAAGCACCGTTCTAAGCGCTGGGGAGGTTACAAGGTGATCAGGTTGTCCCACGGGGGACTCACAATCTTCATCCTCATTTTACAGATGAGGGAACTGAGGCCCAGAGAAGTGAAGTGACTTGCCCAAAGTCACACAGCTGACAATTGGCGGGGCCGGGATTTGAACCCATGACCTCTGACTCCAAAGCCCGGGCTCTTTCCACTGAGCCACGCTGCTTCTCCAACCCAGTTTTGACGTCACCATCGCCAGTGCTGGCAAATACACCGACTGGCTTGATTACAGGGCGGGGTTCCTGAGAGGTTGCTCCTGCTTCTTCTTTGCCCTTCAAGAGGCATCTTCTGGTTCTATTGATGACTAATGACTTGATAATAATAATAATTGTGGCATTTGTTACGTGATTACTATATGACAGGCACTGTACTAAGCGCTGGGGCATGTACAGCTAATCAGGTTGGACACAGTCCCTGTCCCATGCAGGGCTTACACTGTTAATCCTCATTTTCCCTTCAAGGCCCTGCTGAGAGCTCACCTCCTCCAGGAGGCCTTCCCAGACTGAGCCCCTTCCTTCCTCTCCCCCTCACCCCCCTCTCCATCCCCCCCATCTTACCTCCTTCCCTTCCCCACAGCACCTGTATATATGTTTGTACATATTTATTACTCTATTTATTTATTTATTTATTTTACTTGTACACCTCTATTCTATTTATTTTATTTTGTTAGTATGTTTGATTTTGTTCTCTGTCTCCCCCTTTTAGACTGTGAGCCCAATGTTGGGTAGGGACTGTCTCTATATGTTGCCAATTTGTACTTCCCAAGCGCTTAGTACAGTGCTCTGCACATAGTAAGCGCTCAATAAATATGATTGATTGATTGATTTTGCCTTTTACTGTAGTCACAACTCATTCAGCATATGACTCAGTAGTTATTCCTTAGAAGTGAGGAAATGGCGAAAAGCAGCCTGGCCTAGTGGATAGAGCTCGGGCTGGGCATCAAAAGGACTTGGTTTCTAATCCTGTCTCCCCCACTTGTCTGCTCTGTGACCCTGGGCAAGTCCCTCCACTTCTCTGGGCCTCAGTTTCTTTATCTTTAAAATGGGGATTAAGACTGTGAGCCCCATATAAGACAGGGACCGTGTCCAACCTGATTCGCATATATAATAGTAATAATAGTATATAATAATAGTATATAATAGTAATAATCATGATAATAATCATCATAATAATGATAGCATTTATGTGCAAAGCACTGTTCTAAGCGCTGGGGAGATTACAAGGTGATCAGGTTGTCCCACGGGGGGCTCACAGTCTTAATCCCCATTTTACAGAAGAGGTAACTGTGGCACAGAGGAGTTAAGTGACTTGCCCAAAGTCACACAGCTGACAAGCGGCAGAGCTGGGATTAGAACCCATGACCTCTGACTCCAAAGCCCAGGCTCTTTCCACTGAGCCACGCTGCTTCCAAAATAAACCAACTCTGGTGGGATTTGAAACCACAAAAAGCACTGGGGAGATTACAAGGTGATCAGGTTGTCCCACGGGGGGGCTCACAGTCTTAATCCCCATTTTACAGACGAGGGAACTGAGGCACAGAGGAGTTAAGTGACTTGCCCAAAGTCACACAGCTGACAAGCGGCGGAGCCGGGATTAGAACCCATGACCTCTGACTCCAAAGCCCGTGCTCTTTTCACTGAGCCACGCTGCTTCCGAAATAAACCAACTCTGGTGGGATTCGAACCCACAAAAAGCGCTGGGGAGATTACAAGGTGATCAGGTTGTCCCACGGGGGGCTCACAGTCTTAATCCCCATTTTACAGATGAGGGAACTGCGGCACAGAGGAGTTAAGTGACTTGCCCAAAGTCACACAGCTGACAAGCGGCGGAGCTGGGATTAGAACCCATGACCTCTGACTCCAAAGCCCGGGCTCTTTCCACTGAGCCACGCTGCTTCCAAAATAAACCGACGCTGGTGGGATTCGAACCCACAAACTTGGAATCGCTTTCTCGTCACTAGATGTCCAATGCGCTATCCATCATGCCACAGAGCCTCCTCCTCTTAGTACAGTGCCAGGCACATAGTAAGCGCTTAACAAATACCATTTCAAAAAATGGTGCCCAGGCCAGGGTGGTGTTTTTGGGTGGAGAGAAAGGGGTGGATCCTAGAACTTTTATAGCGGGGGAAAAAAAAAGAAACACTGCCATGTTATTGTGCCCCAGTTTTTCATGATCTTCCCCCCCGCCTTACCTCCTTCCCCTCCCCACAGCACCTGTATGTATGTATATATGTTTGTGTGTATTTATTACTCTATTTATTTTATTTGTGCATATTTATTCTATTTATTTTATTTTGTTAATATATTTTGTTTTGTTCTCTGTCTCCCCCTTCTAGACTGTGAGCCCACTGTTGGGTAGGGACCGGCTCTATATGTTGCCAACTTGTACTTCCCAAGCGCTGAGTACAGTGCTCTGCACACAGTAAGCGCTCAATAAATTTTAGACTGTGAGCCCACTGTTGGGTAGGGACTGTCTCTATATGTTGCCAACTTGTACTTCCCAAGCACTCAGTACAGTGCTCTGCACATAGTAAGCGCTCAATAAATACGACTGATGATGATGATGATAAATACGATTGAATGAATGAATGAATTTTACAGAGAAGGGAACTGAGGCACAGAGAAATTAAACGATTTCCCCAAGGTCGCACAACAGGCCAGTGGAGGAGCCAGGAATAGAACCCAGGCCCGTGCCCTAACCATTAATGTTTATTATTCATTCATTCATTCAATCGTATTTATTGAGCGCTTACTGTGTGCAGAGCACTGTACTTGTGCCAAGTGCTGAACTAAGCATTCATTCATTCATTCAATCGTATTTATTGAGCGCTTACTGTGTGCAGGGCACTATACTAACCGCTTGGAAAGTACAATTCAGCAACAGACAGAGACAGCCCCTACCCAACAATGGGCTCACAGTCTATAAGGGGGAGACAGACATTGGAGTAGATACAAGATAATCAGGGTCCATGTGGGGCTCACGGTCTAAGTAGGCGGGAGAACAGGTATTGAGTCCCCATTTTGCAGATGAGGAAACTGAGGCACAGAGAAGTGAAATGACTGGCCCAAGTTCACACAGCAGATAAGAGGCAGAGCAAGGATTAGAACCCAAGACTGAAGATAGACGGCTGGGCTCTTAAGATAGAGAAGCAGCGTGGCTCAGTGGAAAGAGCCCGGCTTTGGAGTCGGAGGTCATGGGTTCAAATCCCGGCTCCGCCACTTAGCTGTGTGACTTTGGGCAAGTCGCTTTACTTCTCTGGGCCTCAGTTCCCTCATCTGTAAAATGGGGATTAAGACTGTGAGCCCCCCGTGGGACAACCTGATAACCCTGTAACCTCCCAAGAGCTTAGAACAGTGCTTTGCACATAGTCAGCGCTTAGAGAAGCATTGTGGCTCAGTGGAAGGAGCCCGGGCATGGGAGTCCGAGGTCATGGGTTCGAATCACAGCTCCGCCACTTGTCTGCTGTGTGACCTTGGGCAAGTCCACTTCACTTCCCCCCCCCCCCCCTTTTAGACTGTGAGCCCACTGTTGGGCAGGGACTGTCTCTATATGTTGCCAATTTGTACTTCCCAAGTGCTTAGTACAGTGCTCTGCACACAGTAAGCGCTCAATAAATACGATTGATGATGATGATGATGATGACTCTCAGGACCGCGCTCTAGCCATTATGCTGTGCTGCTTCTCACACCTGATTTTCTGGTATATGCCCCAGTGCTTAGCACATAGTATGCACTTAACAAGTGTAATTATTATTATTAGGTTGAGCTAGGCCAAGATGGGAGGGGTTCAGTGTGGGATGCAGGGAATGTCTGCTTACTGTTATATTGTACTCTCCCAAGCACTTAGTATAGTGCTCTGCACACAGAAAGCGTTCAATACAGCGTGGCTCAGTGGAAAGAGCCCGGGCTTTGGAGTCAGAGGTCATGGGTTCAAATCCCGGCTCCACCACTTGTCAGCTGTGTGACTCTAGGCAAATCACTTCACTTCTCTGGGCCTCAGTTACCTCATCTGTCCAATGGGGATAAAGACTGTGAGCCCCCCATGGGACAACCTGATCATCTCATAACCTCCCCAGCGCTTAGAACGGTGCTTTGCACATAGTAAGCGCTTAATAAATGCCATCATTTTAGAAGCAGCGTGGCTCAGTGGAAAGAGCCCGGGCTTGGGAGTCAGAGGTCACGGGTTCTAATCCCCATTCCCCCACATGTCTGCTGTGTGACCTTGGGCAAGTCACTTAACTTCTCTGAGCCTCAGTCACCTCATCTGTAAACTGGGGATTAAGACTGTGAGCCCCAAGTGGGACAATGTGATCACCTTGCATCCCCCCAGTGCTTAGAACATTGCTTTGCACATAGTAAGCGCTTAACAAACGCCATCATTGTTATCATTATTATTATTATTACTGAGGGATAATAATAATAATAATAACAATGATGGTATTTGTTAAGCGCTTAACTATGGGCCAGGCACTGTAGAGAAAATCCTTAGGAAAAACTACCTCCCTTTCCTCCAACCCCTTTTCTTCTTATTTTAATCAATCAATCAATTAATTGTATTTATTGCTTACGTTATGCAGAGCACTGAACTAAGCGCTTGGGAGAGTATAATGTAACAGAGTTGACAGACACATTCCCTGCTCACAGCGAGCTTCGAGTCTGTTTGTTCTTCCGAATTTGACGAATCCTTCAGGGAAATCTGAGGAAGCCTCACCCTTTAGCGTCCCCACCTCCTAAAAATCCGCCCATCAGCCTCAAAATGAAAGTTGGAACTATGATGTGGGGGAATCGTCCAAATCTTAAAGTGGAGAAACGAACCTCAGGGGAAGGATCAATCAATCAATCGATCGTATTTATTGAGCGCTTACTGTGTGCAGAGCGCTGTACTAAGCGCTTGGGAAGTACAAGCTGGCAACATATAGAGACGGTCCCTACCCAACAGTGGGCTCACAGTCTAAAAGGGGGAGACAGAGAACAAAACCAAACATACTAACAAAATAAAATAAATAGAATAGATATGTACAAGTAAACTAAATAGAGTAATAAATATGTACAAACATATAAAAATTGGGGGAATTGACCATCAGGAGGATGAAGTCGGAATCCCAAATGACCTCGCTCAACAGAAGACCGTCAGAAACGAACAGGATGGCTTTCAGTGAGGGGATGTTGCGTTCGCAGAAGGAAAACAAACTGCACCGATACATGATGGTGACAGTCAATCAATCAATCAATCAATCAATCATATTTATTGAGCGCTTACTGTGTGCAGAGCACTGGACTAAGCGTTTGGGAAGTCCAAGTTGGCAACATATAGAGATGGTCCCTACGCAACAGTGGGCTCACAGTCTAGAAGGGGGAGACGGAGAACAAAACCAAACATACTAACAAAATAAAATAAATAGAATAGATATATACAGGTAAAATAAATAAATAAATAGAGTAATAAATATGTACAAACATATATATATATATATATATATATATATATACACAGTCTAGAAGGGGGAGACAGAGAACAAAACCAAACATACCAACAAAATAAAATGAATAGATATGTACAAGTAAAATAAGTAAATAAATAAGTAAAATAAATAAATAGAGTAATAAATATGTACAAGCCGTTTGTACAAGAACCACCAAAGCAGAGTTAGCGGTCTTAGTGGGTCACAAGCAGTCCGTAGCAGGCATCCTACTGGTGCTCAAGAAATATTTGTTACTGGTGGTTGAGATGGAGTTTTCCAGAATTTCCCAGCGAAATCCAGAATCGATCAGGCCCTGATTTGAATCCCGTATCCAGTTCTGGACTCCAGAAGCCTCAGAAGGATGAAGAGCAGTTATCCAGAACTTAGAACAGTGCTTTGCACATAGTAAGTGCTTATTATTATTACTAAAGAGGGTTTGGAGGCTTGCCCCAGAGATGACTAAATAACTGAAACAATAGGATTTGAGAGGAAAGCTTAAAGGAATTGGTATTATTTAGCTAATTTGTACTCTCCCTTTCTTGGAATCCCTTCTGAAAAGCCACTTCCTTCAGGAAGCCTTCCCTGACTAACCTCCCCAACTTTCCTGTCATTGCACGCACCCATCCACCTCTTCATCGATTTATTCATTTGTTTGTATGCATTATTTATATCTTTTCTCACCCATAGCCCTCATCTTACCTCCTTCCCTTCCCCACAGCACCTGTATATATGTATATATGTTTGTACATATTTATTACTACTTTATATTTTGTATTACCCAAGCGCTTGTACTACCCAAGCACTAAGTACAGTGCTCTGCACATAGTAAGTGCTCAATAAATACGATTGATGATGATGATGATTACTCTATTTATTTATTTATTTTACTTGTATATATCTATTCTGTTTATTTTATTTTGTTAGTATGTTTGGTTTTGTTCTCTGTCTCCCCCTTTTAGGCTGTGAGCCCACTGTTGGGTAGGGACCGTCTCTATATGTTGCCAACTTGTACTTCCCAAGCACTTAGTACAGTGCTCTGCACACAGTAAGCGCTCAATAAATACGATTGATTGAATGATTGATTGTACGTTAATCTATTCATGTTGCTGTCTTGCACATTAGCGTGTAAACTCTTGAAGAGAAGCAGCATGGCCTAATCCCAGCTCTGCCACTTGTCTGCTGTGTGATCTGGGGCAAGTCACTCCACTTCTCTGTGCCTCAGTTCCTTCTTCTGTAAAATGGGGATTGAGACTGTGAGCCCCACTTGGGACAGGGACTTTGTCCAGCCTGATTTGCTCCCCCCAGCGTGGTACAGTGCCTGGCACACAGTAAGTGCTTAACAAATGTTTGTACATATTTATTACTCTATTTATTTATTTATTTTCCTTTTGCATATTTATTCTATTGATTTTATTTTGTTAATATGTTTTGTTTTGTTGTCTGTCTCCCCGTTCTAGACTGTGAGCCCACTGTTGGGTAGGGACTGTCTCTATATTTTGCCAACTTGTACTTTACAAGCACTTAGTACAGTGCTCTGCACACAGTAAGCGCTCAATAAATACGACAATGAATGAATGAATGAAATACCACAGCTGTTATTATTATTATTTCTATTAGAGGATGGAACACTGGAAGTCAGGAGCACCTAGGTTCTAATCCTGGCTCTGCTGCTTGTCTGCTGAGTGACATTAGGCAAGTCACATAACTTCTCGGTGCCTCAGTTACCTCATCTGTAAAATGGGGATTAAGACTGTGAGTCCTTCTAGGCTGTGAGCCCGTTGTTGGGTAGGGACCGTCTCTATATGTTGCCAACTTGTATTTCCCAAGCACTTAGTACAGTGCTCTGCACACAGTAAGTGCTCAATAAATACGATTGAATGAATGGATGAATGTGGGACAGGGATTTAGTACGGGTCCCGGCACATAGTAAATGGTTAGCAAATACCATGAGGATGATGATTATTATTACTATTATTATGTACCTTTAACCTAATAACAATAATTGTGGTTTTTGTTAAGTGACTCCACCACTTGCCCACTGGGTGATCCTGGGCGAGTTACTTCACTTCTCTGCTTCAGTTTCCTCATCTGCAAAATGGGGATTCAATACATGTCCTCCCTCCTACTTAGACCGTGAGCCCCATGTGGGACCTGATTAGCTCATCTCTAATAATCATCATAATAATTGTGGTATTTCTTAAGCACTTACTATGTGCCAAGCACTGTACTAAGCGTTGGAGTGGATCCAAGCAAATCCGATTGGACGCAGTCCCTATGCCACATGGGCCATCCCCATTTGCCAGATGTGGTAACTGAGGCCCAGAGAAGTGATGTAACTTGCCCAAGGTCACACAACAGACATGCGGGAGAGGCGAAATTAGAACCCTTGACCTTCTGATAACCAGACCCCTGCTCTATCCGCAACACCATGCTGCTTCTCTACACCAGTCAATCAATCAATCGTATTTATTGAGCGCTTACTGTGTGCAGAGCACTGTACTAAGCGCTTGGGAAGTACAAGTTGGCAACATATAGAGACAGTCCCTACCCAACAGTGGGCTCACAGTCTAAACAGTCTACACCAGGGCTTAGTACCACACTTGGCACATAATAAGGGCAGTGTGGCTCAGTGAGAAGAGCACGGGCTTGGAAGTCAGAGGTCATGGGTTCTAATCCCGGCTCCGCCACTTGTCAACTGTGTGACTTTGGGTCAGGGACTTTCTCCAGCCTGATTTGCTCCCCCCAGCATGGTACAGTGCCTGGCACACAGTAAGCGCTTAACAAATGTTTGTACATATTTATTACTCTACTTATTTATTTATTTTCCTCGTACATAGTTATTCTATTTATTTGATTTTGTTAATATGTTTTGTTTTGTTGTCTGTCTCCCCCTTCTAGACTGTGAGCCCGCTGCTGGGTAGGGTCCGTCTCTGTATGTTGCACATATGCACATATGTTGGCACATAGTAAGGGCAGCGTGGCTCAGTGAGAAGAGCACGGGATTGGAAGTCAGAGGTCATGGGTTCTAATCCCGGCTCCGCCACTTGTCAACTGGCATTTAACTTCTCTGGGCCTCAGTTACTTCATCTGTGAAACGGGGATTAAAAGTGGGAGCCCCACATGGGACAACCTGACTACCTTGTATCCCCCTCCCCCCCCCAGTGCTTGGCACATAGTAAGCGCTTAACAAATGCCATTATTATTATTATTATTAACAAAAGTCACAATTATTATCATACAGGAATTCTGGCCTTTACTGATTCCGGCTCTTCCTGAGTCCAGGCGATCCAAGGAAAAGGTTGGAGAGCCCTCTACTGATGGGCTGCCTCCGAATAGGAAAACCCGAGTAGGAAAACCCTGGCTATGTTAACATTCCCTGACCAGAGCTGTAAGGAAAGTCTGCCCACGGTACATCAATCAATCAATCAATCAATCGTATTTATTGAGCACTTACTGTGTGCAGAGCACTGGACTAAGCGCTTGGGAAGTCCAAGTTGGCAACATCTAGAGACGGTCCCTACCCAACAGTGGGCTCACAGTCTAAAAGGGGGAGACAGAGGACAAAACCAAACATACTAACAAAAAAAATAAATAGAATAGATATGTACAAGTAAAATAAATAAATAAATAGAGTAATAAATCTGTACAAACATATATACATATATACAGGTGCTGTGGGGAAGGGAAGGAGGTAAGATGGGGGGATCAGTACAAAACAGAGCAGAAATCCCCCTTATTCCCATCCCTAACCCTGCTAGAGCTGAAACTGGAGCAGTCTGTCAAAGGCTGCGGCGTTGTGGATTTTAAAAAATGTATTTATGGTATTTGTGTCAGGCATTTACTATGCGTCAGACACTGTTGTAAGAGCTGGACTAATACAAGATAATCAGTTTGGACACAGTCCCTGCCCCACATGGGGCTCATGCTCTTTTAATCCCCATTTTACAGATGAGGGAACTGAGGCATAGAGAAGTGAAGTGATTTGCCCAAGGTCACACAGCGGCAGAGCTGGGATTAGAACCCAGGTCTTTCGGACTCCCAGGCCCGTGCTCTAACCATCCCAGCTCCACCAATTGTCATCATTATTATTATTATTATTATTATTATTATTATTATTCTTAAGTTCATTCATTCATTCATTCAATCATATTTATTAATACTGATGGCATTTGTCAAGCACTTACTATGTGCAAAGCACTGTTCCAAGCGCTGGGGAGGACACAAGGTGATCAGGTTGTCCTACCTGGGGCTCACAGTCTCAATCCCCATTTTACAGATGAGGTAACCAAGGCCCAGAGAAGCTAAGTGACCTGCCCAAAGTCCCATAGCTGACAACTGGTGGAGCCAGGATTTGAACCTCCCCAGTGCTTAGAACAGTGCTTTGCACATAGTAAGTTCTTAATAACTGCCATTATTATATTATTATTATTATTATTATTATTATATTGCTTTTCTAATTAAATGTGTAATTAAGTGTGTACCCCTGCCTCCCTCGATCTTAGGCTGGCAGGAAGTCTGAAATAAATCCAAGCTATCTCAAAGGGGTGACACCATCTCATGAGCCCAGTCCGAGTTTCCAGGGAGACAATTACATTGCGGTAGATGCGGACGAGACTGAAGTCAAAAAAACATTGATTTGAAAATTCGGATCCCTTTTTAACACTTGCCCCAGATGCAGCCAGGGAGAAGTGCGAGAAGCACATCAATCATCAATCAATCAATCAATCGTATTTATTGAGCACTTACTGTGTGCAGAGCACTGTACTAAGCCCTTGGGAAGTACAAGATGGCAACAGATAGAGACGGTCCCTACCCAACAGTGGGCTCACAGTCTAAAAGGGGGAGACAGAGAACAAAACCAAACATACTAACAAAATCAAATAAATAGAATAGATATGTACAAGTAAAATAAATAAATAAATAAATAGAGTAATAAGTATGTACAGACATATATACATATATACAGGTGATATACATATATACAGGTGATATACATATATACAGCACATCATATAAGGAGATCGGTTGTGCCCAGAGTGCTGCCTGCCTTCCTTAAGAGACGGCACCCATCTTTAACAGGATGGAGCCTGGTTTTTTGAATCATCATCATCATCATCAATCATATTTATTGAGCGCTTACTGTGTGCAGAGCACTGGACTAAGCGCTTGGGAAGTACAAGTTGGCAACATATAGAGAAAGTCCCTACCCAACAGTGGGCTCACAGTCTAAAAGGGGGAGACAGAGAACAAAACCAAGCATACTACCAAAATGAAATAAATAGAATAGACATGTACAAGTAAAATAAATAAATAAATAAATAAATAGAGTAATAAATATGTACAAACATATATACATATATACAGGTGCTGTGGGGAAGGGAAGGAGGTAAGATGGGGGGGAAGGAGAGGGGGAATGGTATTTGCTAACCACTTACTATGTTCCAGGCACTGTACTAAGCACTGGGGTAGATACAAACTAATCAGGTTGGACACCGTCCATGTCCCACATAGGGCTCACTGTCTTAATCCCCAGTTTACAGATGAGGTAACTGAGGCACTGAGAAGTGAAGCAACTTGCCCAAAGTCACACAGCAGACGAGTGTCTGCTAGACTGCTAGTCTTCTAGACTGTGAGCCCGCTGTTGGGTAGGGACCGTCTCCATACGTTGGCAACTTGTACTTCCCAAGTGCTTAGTACAGTGCTCTACACACAGTAAGCGCTCAATAAATATGATTGAATGACTGAATGAAAGTGGCAGAGCAGGGATTTGAACCCAGGTCCTTCTGACTCTCAGGCTTGTGCTCTATCAATCAATCAATCGTATTTATTGAGCGATTACTGTGTGCAGAGCACTGTACTAAGCGCTTGGGAAGTATTAGGCCATGCTGCCTCTCTAAGCAGCTCATGTTGTTTCCCCCAACCTGGGGGTCCCATCCCCCCTCAAATCCGCCAGTCCGCAGCCCTGTAATTACAGATATCTGTAATTATGTACGTATCTGTAATTTATATAAATGTCCGTCGTCCCCCTCTAGACTGTAAACTAATTGTGGACAAAGGACTGTGTCTGTTTATTGTTGTATTGAACTCTCCCAAACACCTATTACATTGTCCCACACACAGTAAGCGCTCAATAAATGATTGAATGAATGAATGAAATACGATAGAATGGATGAATCCATGTCCTACATAGGGCTCACAGCCTTAATCATCATCATCAATCGTATTTATTGAGCGCTTACTGTGTGCAGAGCACTGTACTAAGCGCTTAGCACTGTACTAATCCCTTAATCCCTTAATGCCTTAATCCCCATTTTAGAGAAGAGGGAACTGAAGCCTGTTATCCTAAGACACTGTGGGGCTCCGGTTCCCAAGTGCCGAAGAGATTTTGACTTGGCAGGGAACGTGTCCGTTTTACCTCCTTCCCCTTCCCACAGCACCTGTATATATGTCTGTACAGACTTATTACTCTATTTATTTTACTTGTACATATTTACTCTTCTATTTATTTTGTCAATGATGTGCATCTACCTTTACTTCTATTTATTCTGACGACTTGACACCCGTCCACGTGTTTTGTTTTGTTGTCTGTCTCCCCCTTCTAGACTGTGAGCCCGCTGTTGGGGAGGGACCGCCTCTATATGTCGCCAACTTGGACTTCCCAAGCGCTTAGAGCAGTGCTGTGCACACAGTAAGCGCTCAATCAAGACGATCGAATGAATGAATGAACTCTCCAAAGCGCTTAGGACAGTGCTCTGCACACAGTAAGGACGCAGTAAATATGACTGACTGATTTGGGAATCCATTTAGGGGAAGCGTGATGACTAAAAGCTGGACCCACGATGCCAGCATCAGATTGTTTGTTCTAAAAGCTCTCCACTCCCTGGCCCCACCTAACCTATTTACTGGACCTCCTTTTTCCCGCCCCATGTGCGTAACGCCTTTGCTCACTCACCTGCAAAGCCCCTGCCCGGGGACACTCACCGCTGTCGCTCAAAAAGAAATGAGCCAGGCCTGGATGAGGCAAAGCTCACTCACTCACCCTATCGCTTAGTCAGTCTGACTCAGTCAATCGTATTTATTGCACGTTTACTGTGTGCAGAGCACTGTATTAAGCGCTTGAGAGAGTATGGTACAACCCACTGTTGGGTAGGGACTGTATATGTTGCCAACTTGTACTTCCCAAGTGCTTAGTACCATGCTCTGCGCACAGTAAGCGCTCAATAAATACGATTGATGATGATGATGATGACATAGACACATTCCCGTATTTCACCCGCTATGAAAAATAATCTCATTTGGGGAGCAAGTCAAAGCGTTTCTGACAAAATGTTGAATAAACAGTACTCTAGGAAAATAGGCAACTCTGGACACTCAGTATTTCAATAATTCCTTCAACATACCTTCTACTTTTGAAGAAGAAGCCCTCCCAATCACAGAAAACCTCCCAATACACCAAGACGCATCACTAAATCCAACTAATGGGGACGTGAACGTAGCAGTTAAAGCCAGGAAAAATGCCAAACATCTGGATCTGATAGCATACCTGCTACTATCTCTGTGTGTCTGTCCGGGTGTTTATCCTTCTAAAATAAAAAGTGAACTCTGTATTTTCATTCATTCATTCGATCGTATTTATTGAGCGCTTACTGTGTGCAGAGCACTGTACTAAGCGCTTGGGAAGTCCAAGTTGGCAACATCTAGAGACGGTCCCTACCCAACAGCGGGCTCACAGTCTAGAAGGGGGAGACAGAGAACAAAACAAAACATATTAACAAAATAAAATAAATAGAATAAATATGTACAAATAAAATAGAGTAATAAATACGTACAAACATATATACATATATTTTAAATGTATTGTATTTTAAATATCTACAGGTGAGTACTAAACCAATCATTTGAATGCTACATTAAAACCTTAGCAGGTTTTTCAAAGGGTCAAAACAACTACGAAAAAAATATTAAGAACTGAAAAGGCAAAACGAAATGACACAGCTGGGATAAAAAAGAATAAAGTTAGAATTCAATAATTTAGGACAAACTAGAGGATAAAGATGACCCAAAGATAAAGTGATCATCCAAAATGGACTAGAAACAGCATTCTTCATTGAGCAATTTACCAAATGGTTCAGTGGGTTATAGATACTCTTATTAATTTAGAAATTTTAAAATGTCATCTACAATCAAGTTTTAAAAGTTTAAAAGTTGTATTAGTTTTTAGACTGTGAGCCCACTGTTGGGTAGGGACTGTCTCTATATGTTGCCAACTTGTACTTCCCAAGCGCTTAGTACAGTGCTCTGCACACAGTAAGCGCTCAATAAATACAATTGATTGATTGATTGATTGTATTAGAAAATGTTCAGCATCAGAATGGCTCTAATTTTACTTAATTTGAAATATCTTTAGCCAGAAAGGACATTTGAATTAGGATGTAAATTTTCTCACTATTATAGTGAGATAGTGAGCCAATCGTAGTCAATGAATCATATTTGAGTGCTTACTGTGTGCAGAGCACTATTAAGCGCTTTAGAGAGTACAATAAAAAATAAACTTATGGTCTAGAGGGGAAGATAGACGTTAATAGAAATAAATAATTTACAGATTTTTACATAAGTGCTGTGGGGCTGCCAGAAGCAGGACGTGGGGGAGAGGTCAGTGGTGAGATAGACTGTGAGATAGTTGATCAATCAATCAATCAATCAATCAATCGTATTTATTGAGTGCTTACTGTGTGCAGAGCACTGTACTAAGCACTTGGGAAGTCCAAGTTGGCAACACATAGAGACGGTCCCTACCCAACAGTGGGCTCACAGTCTAAAAGGGGGAGACAGAGAACAAAACCAAACATATTAACAAAATAAAATAAATAGAATAGATATGTACAAGTAAAATAAATAGAGTAATAAATACGTACAAGCATATATACATATATACAGGTGATGTGGAGAGGGGAAGGAGGAAAGGCGAGGGGGAGAAGGGGAGAGGAAGGAGGGGGCTCAGTGTGGGAAGGCCTCCTGGAGGAGGTGAGCTGTCAGTAGGGCCTTGAAGGGAGGAAGAGAGCTAGCTTGGCGGATGGGCAGAGGGAGGGCATTCCGGGCCCGGGGGAGGAAATGGGCCGGGGGGTCGATGGCGGGACGGGCGAGAACGAGGTACGGTGAGGAGATTAGCGGCGGAGGAGCGGAGGGTGCAGGCTGGGCTGGAGAAGGAGAGAAGGGAGGTGAGGTAGGAGGGGGCCAGGGGAGGGACAGCCTTGAAGCCCCAGGGTGAGGAGTTTCTGCCTGATGCGCAGGTTGATTGGTAGCCACTGGAGATTTTTGAGGAGGGGAGTAATATGTCCAGAGCGTTTCTGGACAAAGATAATCCGGGCAGCGGCATGAAGTCTGGATTGAAGTGGGGAGAGACACGAGGATGGGAGATCAGAGAGAAGGCTGATGCAGCAGTCCAGACTGGATAGGATGAGAGCTTGAACGAGCAGGGTAGCGGTTTGGATGGAGAGGAAAGGGCGGATCTTGGCAATGTCGCGGAGCTGAGACCGGCAGGTTTTGGTGACGGCTTGGATGTGAGGGGTGAATGAGAGAGCGGAGTCGAGGATGACACCAAGGTTGCGGGCTTGTGAGACGGGAAGGATGGTAGTGCCGTCAACAGAGATGGGAAAGTCAGGGAGAGGGCAGGGTTTGGGAGGGAAGACAAGGAGTTGTGCAGAGCACTGTACTAAGCGCTTGGGAAGTACAAATTGGCAACATAGAGAGACAGTCCCTACCCAACAGTGGGCTCACAGTCTAAAAGGGGAAGACAGAGAACAAAACCAAACATACTAGCAAAATAAAATAAATAGAATAGATATGTACAAGTAAAATAGAGTAATAAATATGTACAAACATATATACATATATACAGTATAAGCCCTGACTAAGCCCTTCTTTCCTCTTCTTCCACTCCCTTATGCATCGCCCTGACTCACTCCCTTTTTCCATGCCCCCTCCCAGCCCCACAGCACTTATGTAGCTCTGATCCCTCCATCACACCACTGTTTCTCCCACACACTTAGTCCTTAAACTCTTAAATCAAAAATCAACTGATTGTATTTATTGAGTGCTTATATATGTAATTAATTCATTTATATTAACATCTATCTCCCCCTCTGGTCTGTAAGCTTGCTGTGAGCAGGGAATGTTTATTCATTCAATCGTATTTATTGAATGCTTACTGTGCACTGTACTAAGCTCTTGGAACAGTATAATGCAACAATAAACAGACACATTCCCTGCCTTAGAGAAGCAGCGTGGCTCAGTGGAAAGAGCACGGGCTTGGGAGACAGAGGTCATGGGTTCAAATCTCAGCTTCGCCAATTGTCAGCTGTGTGACTCCGGGCAAGTCACTCAACTTCTCTGGGCCTCAGTTACCTCATCTGTAAAATGGGGATGAAGACTGTGAGCCCCCCGTGGGACAACCTGATCACCTTGTAACCTCCCCAGTGCTTAGAACTGTGTTTTGCACATAGTAAGCGCTTAATAAATACCATAATTATTGTTATTATTACAGTCTAGAGGGGGACTGTGTCTGTGATATTGTTATTTTATACTCTCCCAAGCACTTAGGACAGTGTTCGCTTAGTACAGTGCTCTGTACACAGTAAGTGCTCAATAAATACGATTGAATGAATGAACATTCCCTGCCCACAACAAGCTTACAGACCAGAGGGGGAGATAGATGTTAATATAAATGAATAAATTACATATATAAGCACTCAATAAATGCAATCGATGGATTTTTGATCTAAGAGTTTAAGGACTAAGTGCGTGGGAGAAACAGTGGTGTGGTGGAGGGATCAGAGCTTAGTCCAGGAAGTGTATAATAATGATAATAATGATGGCTTTTGTTGCACGCTTACTATGTGCCAAGCGCTGTTCTAAGCACTTGGGGGGATACAAGGTAATCAGGTTGTCCCACAGGGGCTCACAGTCTTAATCCCCATTTTACAGATGAGGTCACTGAGGTACAGAGAAGTTCAGTGGCTTGCCCAAAGTCAGACCGCTGGTCAGTGCAGAGATCAATCAATCAATCAATCAATCATATTTATTGAGTGCTTACTGTGTGCAGAGCACTGTACTAAGCGCTTGGGAAGTACAAGTTGGCAACATATAGAGATAGCCCCTACCCAACAGTGGGCTCACAGTCTAAAAGGGGGAGACAGAGAACAAAACCAAAACATACTAACAAAATAAAATAAATAGAATAGATATGTACAAGTAAAATACATAAATAAGTAGAGTAATAAATATGTACAAACATATATACAGGAGATGAGATTAGAACTCACGACCTCTGACACCCAAGCCCGTGCTCTTTCCACTATGCCACGTTGCAAATGCCCTAAAGGACCCTGACTCCCCAGGGGCACTACAGGCCTTTTGGACTAAAACCCAAAACGGTAGGGGCTTTGGGGTTATTAAATCCGTGCCCAGCCACAAGCTAGAGGCCCACAGGCTGGCTTTCAAATATCATCCCCCATTTTAATGATAATTGTGGTATTTAAGTGCTTACTATGTGCTAGGCACTGTGCTAAGTGCTGGGTAGATACAAGCAAATAAGGTTGCACACATTTTCAAAGCTTCCTCCCCTAGCCACTACCTCCACCTGTCCCCATCACCCTTTCAAGGCCCTACTGAGAGCTCACCTCCTCCAGGAGGCCTTCCCAGACTGAGCCCCTTCCTTCCTCTCATTCATTCATTCATTCAATCGTATTTATTGAGCGCTTATTGTGTGCGGAGCACTGGACTAAGCGCTTGGGAAGTACAAGTCAGTGACATATAGAGACAGTCCCTACCCAACAGTGGGCTCACAGTCTAGAAGGGGGAAGACAGAGAACAAAACAAAACATATTAACAAAATAAAATAAATAGAATATGATCAAATAAATAGAATATAATAAAATAAATATGAATAGAATACAGCGAGCTCATAGTCTAGAAGGGGGGTGACAGACAGCAATACAAATAATAATGGCATTTATTAAGCCATTCTATCCCCCCCAGCGCTTAGTACGGTGCCTGGCACATAGTAAGTGCTTAATAAATACCACAATTATTATTATTATTATTATTATTATTATTATTATTATTATTATTATTTGACTCTCCCCCTCGTCCCCCTCTCCATCCCCCCATCTTACCTCCTTCCCTTCCCCACAGCACCTGTATATATGTATATATGTTTGTACATATTTATTACTCTATTTATTTATTTTACTTGTACCTATCTATTCTATTTATTTTATTTTGTTAGTATGTTTGGTTTTGTTCTCTGTCTCCCCCTTCTAGACTGTGAGCCCACTGTTGGGTAGGGACTGTCTCTATATGTTGCCAGCTTGTACTGCCCAAGTGCTTAGTACGGTGCTCTGCACACAGTAAGCGCTCAATAAATACGATTGATTGATTGATTAGCATGACTCCTCTCCTGACCTAGAGCAGCTCTCAAAGGATTAAGCGATCCTTGGCGGGACGGGCTCTTGTCCACTGCCCGGCTCCTCGCAGGGCTTCCCTTGAACTCTTTCTCTCTGAGGGCTCCTCAAGTGGATAATGCCCTAGTCTAGACTGTCTAGACTAGTCATCTAGACTGTGAACCCGCCATTGGGTAGGGACCGTCTCTATACGTTGCCAACTTGCACTTCCCAAGCGCTTAGTCCAGTGCTCTGCACGCAGTAAGCGCTCAATAAATACGATTGAATGAATGAATGAATCAGCTCTCCCTGAAAGTGTGACCTTTTTGTCTGGAATGGCCACCTGGCTCATTCAGTTTCTCAGCAGCAACATCCTGACTCACTGTCTCCTGCCGTCCGGAAAAGATCCTGAAAAGAGTCGCCCACGCTATTCACAATTCAGAACTTCCCGAGGAATTCTACATGGCAGTACATTTATTATTGTTATCACTATTGTTATTACTATTATTCTAATTGCTGAATGTTTACTTCATTGTTATATAAGCCCTACTGAGAGCTCACCTCCTCCAGGAGGCCTTCCCAGACTGAGCCCCTTCCTTCCTCTCCCCCTCGTCCCCCTCTCCATCCCCCCATCCTACCTCCTTCCCTTCCCCACAGCACCTGTATATATGTATATATGTTTGTACATATTTATTACTCTATTTATTTATTTATTTTACTTGTACATATCTATTCTATTTATTTTATTTTGTTAGTATGTTTGGTTTTGTTCTCTGTCTCCACCTTTTAGACTGTGAGCCCACTGCTGGGTAGGGACTGTCTCTATATGTTGCCGACTTGTACTTGCCAAGCACTTAGTACGGTGCTCTGCACACAGTAAGCGCTCAATAAATACGATTGATGATGATGATGCTTATTTATTGTTATTGTTAGTAGTATTATTATTTTTATTACTCTTGTTATTACTATTATTCTAATTGCTGAATGTTTGCTTCATTGTTCTATAAGTGCTTACTTATTGTTGTTGTTAGTATTATTATTTTTATTACTATTGTTATTACTATTATTCTAATTGCTGAATATTTACTTCATTGTTATATAAGTGCTTATTTATTGTTATTGTTAGTATTATTATTATTTTTATTACTATTGTTATTACTATTATTCTAATTGCTGAATGGTTGCTTCATTGTTCTGTAAGTGCTTATTTATTGTTATTGTTAGTAGTATTATTATTTTTATTACTATTGTTATTACTATTATTCTAATTGCTGAATGGTTGCTTCATTGTTATATAAGTGCTTATTTATTGTTATTGTTAGTATTATTATTTTTATTACTATTGTTATTACTATTATTCTAATTGCTGAATGTTTGCTTCATTGTTCTAAAGTGCTTATTTATTGTTATTGTTAGTAGTATTATTATTTTTATTACTATTGTTATTACTATTATTCTAATTGCTGATGTTTACTTCATTGCTATATAAGTGCTTATTTATTGATATTGTTAGTAGTATTATTATTTTTATTATTGCGTCAAGCACTGTTCTAAGCAATAGGGTACACACAAGATCCAGTCTCTGTCCCGCATCATAATAATAATAATTTTGATATTTGTTAAGTGCTTACTATGTGCAAAGCACTGTTCTAAGCACTGGGGAGGATACAAGGTGATCAGGTTGTCCCATGTGGGGCTCACAATCTTAATCCCCATTTTACAGATGAGGGAACTGAGGCACAGAGAAGTGAAGTGACTTGCCCAAGGTCACACAGCTGACGAGCAGTGGAGCCGGGATTTGAACCCATGACCTCTGACTCCCAAGCCCGTGCTTTTTCCACTGAGCCACTGTCTAAGTAGGAGGGAGAACAGGCATTGAATTCTGATTATACTTATACAAATACCACTAAAATAAAAAAAATTAAAAATTAAGTAGCAAAGTGCATGCGATTTTTTTTAATGCTGCCGACCCATTTACGACAAAAGAGACAGCACTGACATTTTTGGGTTTTAATGGTATTTGTTAAGAGCTTACTATGTGCCAGACACCGTTCTAAGCCCTGAGGTATCTACAAGGTAATCCGGTTGGATACAGTCCCTGCCCCATATGGAGCTCACAGTCTTAATCCCCACTTTACAGATGAGGTAACTGAGGCTCATATAACTGAAATGACTTGCCCAAGGTCACACAGCAGACAAGTGGCAGAGCTGAAATTAGAACCCGTGACCGACGCTGGTTTGTGCTCTCTCCACCAAGCCACGCTGCTTCTCCGATAGTAATTATGGATCTGTTAATCAATCAATCGTATTTATTGATCTTACCTCCTTCCCTTCCCCACAGCACCTGTATATATGTTTGTACATATTTATTACTCTATTCATTTATTTATTTATTTTACTTGTACATATCTATTCTATTAATTTTATTTTGTTAGTACGTTTGGTTTTGTTCTCTGTCTCCCCCTTTTAGACTGTGAGCCCACTGTTGGGTAGGGACTGTCTCTATATGTTACCAATTTGTACTGCCCAAGCGCTTAGTACAGTGCTCTGCACATAGTAAGCGCTCAATAAATATGATTGATGATGATGATGATGATGCAGAGCACTGTACTAAGCGCTTGGGAAGTGCAAGTTGGCAACATATAGAGACAGTCCCTACCCAACAGTGGGCTCACAGTCTAAAAGCACTTACTCCCACTGTTGTTAAGCGCTTACTCCCACTGTTGGGTAGGGACTGTCTCTCTATGTTGCCAACTTGTACTTCCCAAGCGCTTAGTACAGTGCTCTGCACATAGTAAGCGCTCAATAAATACGATTGATGATGATGATGATGATGCAAAGCACTGTACTAAGCGCTTGGGAAGTGCAAGTTGGTAACGTATAGAGACAGTCCCTACCCAACAGTGGGCTCACAGTCTAAAAGCACTTACTCCCACTGTTGTTAAGCGCTTACTCCCACTGTTGGGTAGGGACTGTCTCTATATGTTGCCAACTTGTACTTCCCAAGCGCTTAGTACAGTGCTCTGCACACAGTAAGCGCTCAATAAATACGATTGATTGATTGATTGATTGATTGCCAGGAGCTATACTAAGCACTGGGATGGATAGCAAGCAAATCGGGTTGGACGCAGTCCCCGTCCGGCATGGGACTCACAGCCTTGGCCCCAAATCAAGACCGGATCAATCCCAGAGAGTGTTTTCACCAGCTGGCTCCAAGAGAAAGCACCGGGATGGATAACAACTTGTTGCCAACTTGTACTTCCCAAGCGCTTGGTACAGTGCTCTGCACACAGTAAGCGCTCAATAAACACGATTGATGATGATGACGATGATGATAACAAGCAAATCGGGTCGGACGCAGTCCCCGTCCGGCATGGGACTCACAGCCTTGGTCCCAAATCAAGACTGGATCAATCCCAGGGAATGTTTTTCATCTGCTGACTCCAAGAGAGGGAGCTGCAGGAAAGTCCAACAAGCCCAAGTATTTTGGGTGATGTTTTCTGGTGGCCTGCTCCGGGAAGGTCAGAATCCCCAGCCCCTAGGCAAGACGGCTTTTCACCCCTCTCAATCAATCAATCAATCAATCAATCAATCGTATTTATTGAGCACTTACTGTGTGCAGAGCACTGTACTAAGCGCTTGGGAAGTACAAGTTGGCAACATATAGAGACGGTCCCTACCCAGTAGTGGGCTCACAGTCTAAAAGGGGGAGACAGAGAACAAAACCAAACATACTAACAAAATAAAATAAATAGAATAGATATGCACAAGTGAAATAAATAAATACATAGAGTAATAAATTTGTACAAACATATATACATATATGACCGCTTCTCTCCTTTTCCTAGGCATTTCCTCGAGAGAGCTCTGAAAGGATATTTTAGTAGCCTCAGCCCTAACTAGGCCCTCGGCAAGTGAGCATCATCATCACCATCATCATCATCAATCGCATTTATTGAGCGCTACTATGTGCAGAGCACTGTACTAAGCGCTTGGGAAGTACAAATTGGCAACATATAGAGACAGTCCCTACCCAACAGAGAACAAAACCAAACATACTAACAAAATAAAATAAATAGAATAGATATGTACAAGTAAAATAAATAGAGTAATAAATATGTACAAACATATATACATATATACAGGTGCTGTGGGGAAGGGAAGGAGGTAAGATGGGGGGATGGACAGGGGGACGAGGGGGAGAGGAAGGAAGGGGCTCAGTCTGGGAAGGCCTCCTGGAGGAGGTGAGCTCTCATACCCCCGCAAAAACATGTACACACAGAGGGTTGTTTCTATCTTTCTATCATCATCATCATCAATCGTATTTATTAAGCGCTTACTGTGTGCAGAGCACTGTACTAAGTGCTTGGGAAGTACAAGTTGGCAACATATAGAGACAGTCCCTACCCAACAGTGGGCTCACAGTCTAAAAGAGTGGGCTCACAGTCTATCCCTTCCCCACGTGCATGTGTGTGGATGTATGTGTCTCTTGCCTTCCCCACTTCCCAGCCTTCCCAGACTAGGCCCTGCTTTTCCTCAGCTCCCCCTCCCTTTGGCGTCAACTTGCTCCCTTTGCTCTTTGCCCGCCCTGCACCACAGCCCTTATATATATATATATATGAATATATCTATAATTCTATTTATTTATATTGATGCCTGTTCACTTGTTTTGATGTCTGACTTCTCCCTTCTAGACTGTAAGCCCGGTGAGGGCAGGGATCGTCTCTCTTTATTGCTGAACTGTACTTTCCAAGCGCTTAGGACAGTGCTCTGAACACAATAAGCACTCGATAAATGCGATTGAATGAGTGAATGAATTCTGTGCACCTCATTTCCCTCCTCTGTAAAATGGGGATGAAGACTGTTAGCCCCATGTGAGTCCGTTGTTGGGTAGGGACTGTCTCCATAGGTTGCCAAATTGTACTTTCCAAGCGCTTAGTACAGTGCCCTGCACACTATAAGAGCTCAATAAATATGGTTGAATGAATGAATGTGGGAAATGGACCGTGTCCAACCTGATTACTTTGTTTCTATCCCAGCACTTATAATATGACCTGGCATATAGTAAGCGCTTAACCAATACCATAGGAAAAAAAAGACAAGAAGAACCTGTAATCGTTGCCCCCCAAATCCCATGGCATCAGGACAGGGGGACCCCATTGGAACTTGAGGGTGACAGGTTAGAACAGCATGATGTAGTGGATGGAGCACAGTCCTGGGAATCAAAAGGTCATGGGTTCTAATCCCATCTCCACCAGTTGCCTGCCGTGTGACCTTGGACAAGTCACTTCGCTTTTCTGTTCCTCAGTTCCCTCACCTGTACAAAAAAATGGGGATTGAGACTGTGAGTCCCATGCGGGACAGGGACTGCGTCCAACTTGATAATAATAATAACGATGGCATTAAGCGCTTACTATGTGCAAAGCACTGTTCTAAGCGCTGGGGAGGTTACAAGGTGATCAGGTTGGCCCACGTGGGGCTCACAGACTTCATCCCCATTTTACAGATGAGGTAACGGAGGCACAGAGAAGTGAAGTGACTTGCCCAAAGTCACACAGCTGACAGTTGGCGGAGCCAGGATTTGAACCCATGACCTCTGACTCCAAAGCCCGGGCTCTTTCCAATGAGCCATGCTGCTTCACTTGTCTGCTGGTCTCCTTCCTCTCCCCCTCCTCCCCATCACCTCCTTCCCCTCCCCACAGCACCTGTATATATGTAATAATATTATGATGGTATCTGTTAACCGCTTACTATGTGCAAAGCACTGTTCTAAGCACTGGGGAGGTTACAAGGTGATCAGGTTGTCCCACGGGGGGGCTCACAGTTTTAATCCCCATTTTACAGATAAGGTAACTGAGGCACAGAGAAGTTAAGTGACTTGCCCAAAGTCACACAGCTGACAGTTGGCGGAGCTGGGATTCGAACCCACGACCCCTGACTCCCAAGCCCGTGCTCTTTCCACTGAGCCATGCTGCTGCTTGATTTACTTGTGTCCATCCCAGAGCTTAGTACAGTGCCTGGCATATTAGAAAGTGCTTAACAAATTCCATTATTAGCCCCCTCCTTCCTCTCCTCCTCCCCACCCCCCCCCGCCCTACCTCCTTCCCCTCCCCACAGCACCTGTATATATGTTTGTACAGATTTATTCCTCTATTTTACTTGTACATATTTACTATTCTATTTATTTTGTTAATGATGTGCATTTAGCTTTAATTCTATTTATTCTGACGACTTGACACCTGTCCACATGTTTTGTTCTGTTGTCCGTCTTCCCCTTCTAGACTGTGAGCCCGTTGTTGGGTAGGGACCATCTCCATATGTTGCCAACTTGTACTTCCCAAGCGCTTAGTCCAGTGCTCTGTACACAGTAAGCGCTCAATAAATGCGATTGAATGAATGAATGAATGAATATTATTATTATCATCATCATCAACAAACCAAAGATAACACTTCAGTCAGCGGGCAGTAAACATAAGAAGCAGCGTGGCTCAGTGGAAAGAGCACGGGCTTTGGAGTCAGAGGTCATGGGTTCGAATCCCAGCTCCACCACAAGTCTGCTGTGTGACCTTGGGCAAGTCACTTAACTTCTCTGAGCCTCAGTTCCCTCATCTGGAAAAATGGGGATTAAGACTGTGAGCCCCACGTGGGACAACTTGATCACCTTGTACCCCCCCCAGCATGTAGAACAGTGCTTTGCACATAGTAAGCACTTAACAAATGCCATTATTATTATTATTATTATTATTATTATTATTATTATTATTATAAGGACTCTGTTTCCACGGGGAGCAGTGCGGCCAAAAATATCAGTAGATTCCAGAAAGATTTGAAAAGATCGATGGATGAGTGTCAGGGAGGTTAGGTGTAAAATGGTCTATCCTTACCCATGAAGGCAGATGTCCAAGAGAGCAACCAGCATCCAGTTCTTCCCAGCACCTTGGTGTCCCAGTCAGAGTCAGTCAATCGTATTTATTGAGCGCTTACTGTGTGCAGAGCACTGTACTAAGCGCTTGGGACGTACAAGTTGGCAACATATAGAGACAGTCCCTACCCAACAGGGGGCTCACAGTCGAAAAGGAGTCAGGGTCCTGGACTAAATAAACAGTAGGGCTATTTTTTCATTTCCTGTCCAAGACTGTATTTTTGTGTCCATGAATTCCCAGAAGCAGTGTGGCTCAGTGGAAAGAGCCCGGGGTTGGGAGTCAGGGGCTCTAATCCCGGCTCCGCCACTTATCGGCTGTGTGACTTCGGGCAAGTCACTTCACTTTTCTGGGCCTCAGTTCCCTCACCTGTAAAATGGGGATTAAGACTGTGAGCCCCCCGTGGGACAACCCGATCACCTTGCATCTACCCCAGCACTTAGAACAGTGAGCAGCGTGGCTCAGTGGAAGGAGCCCGGGCTTTGGAGTCAGAGATCATGGGTTCAAATCCCGGCTCTGCCAACTGTCAGCTGTGTGACTTTGGGCAAGTCACTTCACTTCTCTGGGCCTCAGTTACCTCATCTGTGAAATGGGGATTAAAACTGTGAGCCCCCTGTGGGACAACTTGATCACATTTGTAACCTCCCCCAGCGCTTAGAACAGTGCTTTGCACACAGTAAGCGCTTAACAAATGCCATCATCATCATCATCAATCGTATTTATTGAGCGCTTACTGTGTGCAGAGCACTGTACTAAGCGCTTGGGAAGTACAAGTTGGCAACATAACATCATCAACAGTGCTTAGCACATAGTAAGCGCTTAACAGATACCATTATTATTATTATTATTGTTCAATTATGCTGGTTCCAAAGTCTCTCAGGGTTTAGACAATAAGAGCTGTTTATCTCCGGGCCCTTTCTTTTCCTTTTCAAGGTTTCCATTTTCCACGTCCAACAACAGGGAAGCCAAGTGGCCTTTTTCTCTCCTGATGGCGACCACCGGTGATTTCCTCATTCTCCTCACAACTCTGGGCTCTTTCTCCCCGAGCTGTTCCTGCTTCTCCTTCAAGTGTGTACATATCTAGTCTATTTATTTTATTTTGTCAATATGTTTTGTTTTGTTCTCTCTCTCCCCCTTCTAGACTGTGAGCCCACTGTTGGGTAGGGACCGTCTCTATGTGTTGCCAACTTGTACTTCCCAAGCGCTTAGTCCAGTGCTCTGCACACAGTAAGCGCTCAATAAATACGATTGATTGATTGATTGATTGCGAACAGCCTGCCACTGCCCTGACCATGTGGCTTTGGGCCAGGACACAGAGGCTTAGTCCAAAGGTCGCGGGGTGCAGCCGAAGCAGAAAATCCCTTTCCCAAGCTCCCTAAATGTTTTCCAACTGCACTTTAATGCCACTTGTCAGCTGTGTGACCCCGGGCAAGTCACTTAACTTTTCTGTGCCTCAGTCCCCTCATCTGTAAAATGGGGATGAAGACTGGTGAGCCCCATGTGGGGCATGGACTGTATTCGACCTGATTGGCTTGTATCTACCCCAGCACTTTTTTTTATGGAATTTATTAAGCTCTTGCTATGTGCCAGGCTCTGTTCTACATGCTGGAAATTCTATGCTTAGTACAGTGCTGGCGTGTAATAAACACTTAAGAAATACCATTAAAACAAACAAACCCATAAATGAACAAAAGACTTCGAGATGACGGGCCTGAAGTTTTGGACGTCCATCCCCGCCTTGCTGTTTGCAAATGAAGAGTGACCAACTGTGTCTGGGGGCGAGATTGGCGTTCATTCATTCATATTTATTGAGCGCTGACTGTGTGCAGAGCACTGTACTAAGCGCCTGGGAAGTCCAAGTCGGCAACGTATAGAGACAGTCCCTCCCCAACAACGGGCTCACAATCTAGAAGCAGCATGGCTCAGTGGAAAGAGCCCGGGCTTCGGAGTCAGAGGTCAGGGGTTCAAATCCCGGCTCCATCGGTTATCAACTGTGTGACTTTGGGCAAGTCACTTAACTTCTCTGTGCCTCAGTTACCTCATCTCTAAAATGGGGATTGACTGTGAGCCCCCCGTGGGACAACCTGATCACCTTGTAACCTCCCCAGCGCTTAGAACAGTGCTTTGCACATAGTAAGCGCTTAGTAAATGCCATTATTATTATTATTATTATTAGAAGGGGGAGACAGACAACAAAGCAAAACATGGAGACAGGTGTCAAAATCGTCAGAACAAATAGAATTAAAGTTAGATGCACCTCCTTAACAAAATAAATAGAATAGTAAATATTCATTCAATCATATTTATTGAGCGCTTACCGTGCGCAGAGCACTGTACTAAGCGCTTGGGAAGTCCAAGTCGGCAACACAGAGACGGTCCCTACCCAACAGCGGGCTCACAGTCTGGAAGGGGGAAGACAGACAACAAAACAAAGCATATTAACAAAATAAAATAAGTAGAATAAATATGTACAGGTTAAATAAATAGAGTAATAAATATGTACAAACATATATACATATGTACAAGTAAAATAAATAGAGTAATAAATCTGTACAAATATATGTATATATGTATATATGTACATATGTATATATATACACATATATATATACATATATATACACACACACATATATATACACACACATATATATATACATATATATATACATATATATGTATATATATATATACACACACACACACACACACATATATATATATACATACATACAAGTGGCTCTCCAGGACTGGACCAAAAAGAAGGTTCAGAGAAATTCAGGTGAGGGCAGATCTACCTCTGCTGAAAGGCGGTTCATCCTCCTGGGACGGGCTGTTGAGGATTATCAGTCAATCAATCAATCCATCCATCCATCCATCAATCAATCAATCAATCAATCAAGCTAATTTCTTGGACGGGGCTTGGGGAGGGAGCATTACTGAGGGGGCGGGGCTTGAAGAGGGGCGGGGCTTGAGGAGGGCGCGGCCCTGATTGGGCGGGGCCTGCGGTGGGCGGGGCCTGCGGAGGGGGCGGGGCTTGGGGAGGGCGCGGCCCTGATTGGGCGGGGCTTGAAGAGGGAGCATCCCTGAGGGGGCGGGGCTGACGGAGGGCGTAGTCCCGATAAGAATAAATAATAATAATAATAATGATGGTATTAAGCACTTACTATGTGCAAAACACTGTTCTAAGCGCTGGAGATTTGGGATTTGAACCCCGACCTCTGACTCCAAAGCCCGGGCTCTTTCCAGTGAGCCAGGTGAAGGGGGCGGGGCGGGCGGAGGGAGGGGTCCGGAGGGGCGGGGCTCGTGAGTTGGGGGCGGGGCTTGCGGAGGGAGCGGCACTGATGATTGGGCGGGGCTTGGGAAGGGGGCGGGGCCGGCAGAGGGATGGGCCAGGGGGGGCGGGGCTTGTGCTTTAGGGGCGGGGCTTGGGGCGGGCGCGGCCTGATTGGGCTGGGCTTGTAGAGGGAGCGGCCCCGATTGGGCGGGGCTTGGGGAGGGAGCGGCCGTGATTGGGCGGGGCTTGGTGAAGGGGGCGGGGCTTGTCCCCGAGGGGTAGGGTCGGGGCAGGGGCGGCCCCTCGCCACTCCGGCAGGCGCCGGAGGCTTGGGGGTTGGGGGGCTGCTCGCCCGCTCTCCCGCTCGCCCGCTCGCCCGCTCGCCCGCTCTCCCGCTCGCCCGCTCTCCTCCCGCCCAGGGCTACTCGTTGGCAGGTGAGCGAGACCCCCGACGGCCGCATCCCCGTCCCTGCCTCTCCCCGCCCCCCTCCCCCTCCCCCTCCTCCTCCTCGGCTCCCCCCTCCCCCGGCCCGGAGTTGCCTCCTCCTGGAAGCCCTCCCGCTACTGTCGGAGTCGGCGGGCGGGGGCCCCGCGGGGGCCCGCCGGCTCCCCGCAGGAAACCGGGCTTGGGGGGTCGGGTCCCAGGGCCGAGCGGGAGGGCGGGCTGTGTGTTGTTTGGGGACGGACGGGCCGGTTGGGTTGCTCATGGGGCTGGGGGCCCCCCTCACCCTCTGCCCCGGATCCCCGCCTCGCTCCCTCGCCTTCTCCTTCTCTCCCTCTCTCTTTCTCTCTCCCTCTCTGTTTCTCTCTCCCTCCCTACTCCTCCCTCCCTCCCTATTTCTCTCTCCCTCCTCCTCCCTCCCTCTCTGTTTCTCCCTCTCTTTCTCCCTCTCTATTTCTCTCTCCCTCCCTACTCCTCCCTCCCTCTTTTGCCCTCCCTCTCTATTTCTCCTTGCCTCTCTATTTCTCCCTCTCTCTTCCCTCTCTATTTCTCTCTCCTTTTCTATTCCTCTTCCTCCCTCTCGATTTCTCTTTCCCTCGCTCTGTTTCTCTCTCCCTCTCTATTCCTTCCTCTCTCCCTCCCTATTTTCCCTCCCTATTTTCCCTCCCTCTCTATCTCTCCCTCTCTATCTCTCCCTCCCTCTCTTTCTCCCTCCCTCTCTATATTTCCCTCTCTTTCCCCCTCTCTATTTTTCCCTCCCTCTCTATTTTTCCCTCCCTCTCTATTTTTCCCTCCCTCTCTATTTTTCCCTCCCTCTCTATTTTTCCCTCCCTCTCTATTTTTCCCTCCCTCTCTATTTTTCCCTCCCTTTCTATTTCTCCCTCCCTTTCTATTTCTCCCTCCCTCTCTATTTCTCCCTCCCTCTCTATTCCTCTGCCTTCCCTCTCCATTTCTCTCTCCCTCCCTCTCGATTTCTCTCCCCCTCGCTCTGTTTCTCTCTCCCTCTCTATTCCTCTCTCCCTCCCTCTATTTCTCTCTCTCCCTCCCTCTATTTCTCTCTCTCCCTCCCTCTATTTCTCTCTCTCCCTCCCTCTATTTCTCTCTCTCCCTCCCTCTATTTCTCTCTCTCCCTCCCTCTCGCTCTGTTTCTTTCTCCCTCTCTGTTTCTCTCTCCCTCTCTATTCCTCTCCCCCCCATTTCTCCCTCTCTCCCTCTCTATTCCACTCTCCTTCTCAATTTCTCTCTCCCTCCCTCTCTACTTCTCTTTCCCACTATATTTCTCCCTTCCATCTCTTTCTATTTCTCCCTCAGTATTTCTCTCTCCCGCTCTTTCTCTCTCCCTCTCTGTTTCTCTCTCCCACTCTATTTCTCCCTCTCTGTTCCTCTCTCCCCCATTCTCTCTCTATTCCACTCCCTCTCCCTTTTTCCCTCCCTCCCTCTCTATTCCTCTCTCCCTCAACCTGTCTCTCCCTCCCACCCTATCTCTCACCGTCTCTCTCTCCTCTCCCTCTATTTCTCTCTCCTACTCTATTTCTCTCTGTCTGGCAACACTCTCTACTTCCATCTCTTTGGTTTGAGATCCAGCCACTCAGCTGTCCCTCTCTGAGTGTCTCTCCTATCTCTCCAGCCAACTCATCTCTGTCCTCCTATCTCTCCAGTTCCAACTGCACATCTCTGTTCGTCTATCTCTCCAGCTCCAGGAGCTCATCCCTGTCTCTCTCCCTGTCTCTCCCCCTCCATCTCCCTACCTCACTAGCACCATCCGTCTACCTCTGTCTCTCTCTGTATCTTCCTTTCTTCCTGTTTTTGCCTCCCTCTAACGGTCTTTCTGTCTCTCACCCTCTCTCTCTGTCTCTCTACCCCTATCCATCTCTGTCTCTGTGTCTGCCAGAGGCTGAAAGTCAAAAACAGGGATTTTGGGACAGGACCTGCGGCTAGCTCTCTGGGGGCAACTCTGAGTCCCTCACTCCAGGCAGGTGGGCTGGTTGGTACCCCATTCCTCACCCTCCCTCTGGATGCCAGAGACCAAAGCATGATTCCCCTTCCAGCACCCAACCCTATTTTCCAGAGGTGGAGGGACAGTGTGAAGCAGAGTGGACTGAAATGGCCATGACCTGGGTCCCAGCCCCCGGCCCCTCCATTGGCCAGCCCACGGAGACCCTCAGACCCGCTGGCCACAGGCTTCCTCCCTATCCTCCTGCTACCCAGCCTGCACCCCTCGCCCCATGCCCACTGGGCACACTGCCTGGATGTCCGCATCCCATTCCCCCGCACCCTTCCCGGGTGTGGATGCTGTCTGCTTGGCCGGCGAAGGAGTCAGAGCGATTCCTGCAGCAGAGACCCCTGTTCTGCCTCTGCTGCCCAGGACTGGCCCTGAGGGACATTTTACTAAAGTAGCGATTCCTTGAAAGTGACTTTTCAAACCATCTTTGGGGGCCTCTGGGCATCCCAGAGCTCTGCCCCCTCCACACTGGCCCAGAAACCACCTTTGTTCTGACCATTTTCCAAGATAACTGAGAATCCGTCTCCCCCTGCCCTAGCCCCCACGAGCCGGTTGGAGGATCTGACTTCCCTCAGGCGAGACGGAGTGTACGTTTGATCTGACTTCAACACCACAAGATCCAGTCTGGATCTCTCCTTCTCCCTCCCGACTCCTTTTCCCCCCTCCCCTGGACTCCCTGGGGCTAAAGTTTGGGGTTCAGAATCAGCAGCACACGCTGTAGGCCGGGTTTGCTCTGGGCTGGGGGTGTGAATGTTCCTCTGAAGGCCCTTCCCATTGCCAGCGTGACCACAAGAATTTTCATGTTGCCGGGCACAGAGATGGGTTTGTGCCTTTTTATGTTTTTTTCCTCTCTCCACCCGAGGCTAGCTGGCTGGCAACAGTTGAGAGTGGTTGGTGCTGGAAAGAGGGGTTCAGGGCCAGGAGTGGAAAAACATCACTGTTTGCCTTCACATGTGCACCCCCCCCACACACACACACACCCACAAACATACCACAGACCCAACACCCCCTTCTCTTGGTAGGACCGGTCTTCTCTCCTCCAGCCCAATGGGCGATTGGAACTGGATTGGGGAGAGGGGACTATCAGGGATAGAGATGGAAAGACCCCATGGTTTCTGATGGGGGCTGAAGTCAGCTGCCCGCTATGAATTCACTAATGATGACACCAACAATTGTGGTATTCTTCTAAACTCCAGGGAAGGTACAAGATAATCAGGTCGGACACAGTCCCTGTCCCACCCTGGGCTCACAGTCCTAGTTGGCAGGAGAACAGGTATTGAACCCCCATTTCACAGATGAGGTAACTCAGGTGCAGAGCAGTTAAGCGACTTGCCCAAGGCCCGTGGCAGAGCCGGATCAGAACCCAGGTCCTCTGATTCCCAAGTCTAGGCTCTTCCACGAGGCCACGCCGCTCCTTTAGGGACAAGGGTACAATGCTGTCACTTCGAGGGGATAATTCTGTTCTCCCTTCTCCTCTCCCAGACTATCCCAGGAAGGAGGGAACTGTTCAACATCCTTGTTCTCCCCGGTAAACAGGGCCCCTGGAGATTGGGAGGATCCGAGATGGAGTTGGGTGGACGGCTCCTCCAAACTGTCATCTCCACCCTCCCCAAGGGGCAGCCGGGATCCAGAGACGCTGATGCCGTGCCCGTCCAGGATAAATCTCCCTTCTGACCGAACCAGTGCCCAGCCCAACCACCACCGCCTGGCATGAGCTCGGTTCAGAGTGAGAGCTTTGTATTACAGTTCAGAGGGAAAGAGCTGGGGACTTTCCTTCCCCAGCCTGGCTTCCCTACACCTCAGGAGGGGAGAAGGTTGGGTTGCAGGGGAAAGGGACAGCCAGAGAGAACATTGTTGTATCTGTCTTTGGTGACACACGTGGCTTGTCTCCTGAGTGATCCTGGGCAAGTCACTTCACTTCTCTGCGCCTCAGTGACCTCATCTGTCAAATGGGGATCGACACTGTGAGCCCCACATGGGACGGGGACTGGGTCCTACCCGATTCACTTGCATCCACCCCAGCGCGCAGTACAGTGCCTGGCACATAGGAAGCACTTAACAAATGCCGTTTAATAAAAAGGTGGTGTCAACAGTCCGGGGAGACTCTTGGGAGAAAGTGGGAGTTTAGGAAGGGGTCTAAGTGGTGGGGATGCGGGGCTGAAGATGGGGGCAGAGGCGATGGGAAGTCTCTCCAGGTAGGGAGCGGGGGAAAGTGATGTGGGGCTTCCCCTCCCCTTCCGTCTCCCTCTGCACACAGTAAGCGCTCAATAAATACGATTGATTGATTGATTGATTGATTGCCCCTCATTGCTGACCTTGCTGCATCTGGGGGAAGGGACCCCACGAAGGAGAAACCCGTACAGCAGCCACAGCCCCGATGCCTGGGGGTAGATATCCATTCCTTCTGTCCTGGGTTAGTGACCCTGGCTTTTCTCTGTCATCGCTCTAGAGAAGCGTCTCCTCTGTAGCTCTCTGAGGTCTAAGAGCCTCTAGTGTGTGCTTAGCATCCCCCTCACTTTTGCCACCTAAAAATATCTCAGGTGTGAGAGATGGACTTGGTATCACCTCGGAAGATAGTTTATCTGCTTAGAAAATATACATGCTGTGGATCTATGTGTATTTCTATGGGGTTGTGGCTGTACTCTCCCCCCACCCCGCACACATACACACATATTCATGCATATTCATAGAGAGTTGAAAACACTTCTCTGACAGAGAAATATGCAGAAATGTCATCTCTTTTTTCATTTGCCTATTGTATTTCAAGTACAGCCTGTAGTGTGTTAAAGACTAGATACTGAACGGAACAGAACTGAACTAGTAGTGGACCCAAGCCGCGCTCCTGTTTCTGGGTGACCTCAGGCAAGTCACTGGCCCTCTCTGGGCCTTTGCTCCCTATTTTAGGGGGATCCTTGATGGGTGGAGGTCTTGTGAAGATTTGGGAGGGAAGACCATGTGAAGTCTTCTAGACTGTGAGCCCACTGTTGGGTAGGGACCGTCTCTATATGTTGCCAACTTGTACTTCCCAAGCGCTTAGTCCAGTGCTCTGCACACAGTAAGCGCTCAATAAATACGATTGAATGAATGAATGAAAGTCCAACTATAAGCTCGTTGTGAGCAGGGGACGTATCTACCAACTCTGTTATATTGTACTCTCCCAAACACTTAGTACAGTGCTCTGTATGTAGTAAGTGCTCAATCAATACTATCGACCGGTTGATTCAGTAGGGGAAACTAATTGATGGGAGAGAATGGCCATATCCCCATGGTGGCTGAGAACATCCCCTGGGCCAGGTACCTAATTCATTCGTTCATTCAATCAATCATATTTATTGAGCACTTACAGTATGCAGAGCACTGTACTAAGCTCTCTATATGTTGCCAGCTTGTACTTCCCAAGCGCTTAGTACAGTGCTCTGCACCCAGTAAGTGCTCAATAAATACGATTGATTGATTGAGAGTACAGTACAACAGCTGTGACCTCTCCTCCACCCAACCCAAGGTATCCCTTCTCTGTTCACGGACCACCCTTTGGACACTATAGTGGGAAGAGGAGAAATGATGCTGCTTTTTTCTCTTTTTTTAAGCACTTAATATGTACCAGACACTGTTTTAAGTGCTGGGGTAGATACAAGGTAATCAGGTTGGACACAGTCCATGTCCCACGTAGGACTCGCCGTCTTTTTCACCATTTTATAAATTAGGGAACTGAGGTACAAAGAAGTGAAGTGACTTGCCCAACGTCACACAGCTGACGGGGCGGAGCTAGGACTAGAACCCAGGTCATCATCATCATCAATCGTATTTATTGAGTGCTTCCTATGTGCAGAGCACTGTACTAAGCGCTTGGGAAGTACAAATTGGCAACATATAGAGACAGTCCCTACCCAACATTGGGCTCACAGTCTAAAAACTCCTCGGCCCAAACTTTAACGACTAAGCCAGATCTCTGAGCATTGAGAAGCAGCGTGGCTCAGTGGAAAGAGCCCGGGCTTTGGAGTCAGAGGTCATGAGTTCAAATCCCGGCTCCGCCAATTGTCAGCTGTGTGACTCTGGGCAAGTCACTTCACTTCTCTGGGCCTCAGTACCTCATCTGTAAAATGGGGATTAAGACTGTGAGCCCCCTGTGGGGCAACCTGATCACCTTGTGACCTCCCCAGCACTTAGAACAGTGCTTTGCACATAGTAAGCACTTAATAAATACCATTATTATTATTATTATTGGCCGAGCGATGCCACGGCTAGCTGAGGAGGGGACAGGAATGGTTCCGTCTGTGCGTATCTGACCTCGATCCCTGTCATGATGGGTCTTGGGATTGCCACCCTGGTTCTAGATTGGGAGCTCTTTGTGAGCAGGGAATGTGTCTGTTTATTGTTATAGGGTACTCGCCCAAGTGCTTAGTACAGTGCTTTGCACACAGTAAGCGCTCAATAAATATGATTGAAAGAATGCGTGGCGGTCCCAGGGGAAGCTCTGACCCTCCTCCCTCTGCACGTGCCGCTCGCCACTTGATGCCTAGTTGATGGTGAGGGGGATGATAGCCATGCCAGCTCTGCTGCTGGTGGTGGTGATGGTAGTGATGGTGATCAATCAATCAATCAATCGTATTTATTGAGCGCTTACTGTGTGCAGAGCACTGTACTAAATGCTTGGGAAGTACAAGCTGGCAACATATAGAGACAGTCCCTACCCAACAGTGGGCTCACAGTCTAGAAGGGGGAGACAGAGAACAAAACCAAACATACTAACAAAATAAAATAAAAAGAATAGATAGATACAAGTAAAATAAATAAATAGAGTAATAAATATGTACAAACGGACTTCAGAACCAGAGGGCAGGAGTCTCCAGAGGGACCGGATAAATGGGAATCGCTGGCAAGGGTGGTGCCAGACCTTCGTTATAAAGCTGATGGCGTCAGCTTCCTGGAGGCATCATTCAGTCATTCAATCATATTTATTGAGCGTTTAACTGTGTGTGCAGAGCACTGTACTAAGCGCTTGGAGAGTACCATGCAACAATAAACAGACACATTTCCTGCCCACCACAACCGCACGTTAAGCGCTTACTATGTGCTAAGCGCTGTCCTAAGTAGTGGGGTAGATTCAGGTGGCGAGAAGCAGCATGGGCTAGTGGAAAGAGCACGGGTTTGGGAGCCGGAGGACGTGGGTTCTAATCCCGGCTCTGCACTTGTCTGCTGTATGACCTTGGGTAAGTCACTCAGCCTCTCTGTGCCTCAATAACCTCATCTGTAAAATGGGGGTTAAGGCTGTGAGCCCCACGTGGGACAACCTGCAGCATTTAGAACAGTGCTTGGCACATAGTAAGTGCTTAACAGACCCCATAATAATTATTATTCATTATTTTTCAAGTTAGGCTGGACACAGTCCCGGTCCCACACAGGGCTCACACTCTTCATCCCCATTTTACAGATGAAGTAACTGAGGCTCAGAGAAGTGAAGTGACTTGCCCAAGGTCACACAGCAGAGATGTGGCGGAGTCAGGATTAGAATCCATGACCTTCTGACTCCCAAGCCGATGCTCTGTCCACTATGCCACGCCGTTTGCCAGCATCCACGGGCCTTGTTGCGCCTCCAGCAGTGGTTGCGTAGAATAAATCGGCCAGGGTTGGGCCTACCTCGCAGCTCTGCTCTATCCCATTGGTCATCATCATCATCAATCGTATTTATTGAGCGCTTACTGTGTGCAGAGCACTGTACTAAGCGCTTGGGATGTACAAATTGGCAACATATAGAGACAGTCCCTACCCAACAGTGGGCTCACAGTTGGTGACAGGGAATGGGTCAGAGAGGGCAACCCCAGCTCCAACTCCACCAGCTGTGATGTCCTGACACAGTCTCGGGATCTTGATGAATGTCTCTGGGCAGACAGATTTACAAAGAATTGCCAAAGTCTGGATCTACCGACAGGATGAACCCGCGTGAGACCCATGAAAGCGGCACAGAGATCACGGCTGGTCCCTGAACCTCTCCTCTATCTGAAGGACTGGGGAGATTCAGTTCACCGAGCCTCACTGATTTCTGAGGACGCACTGAGATATGGGGACTGAGGGGTCAGTGATGTTCTCGCCGGCAGTGGGGAGAAGGGAGATTCTTCACTATTTGCCACAGTTCGCTATCCTAACAATAATAACGATGGTGACATTTCAGCACTTACTACTTGCCAAGCACTGTACTAAGCGCTGGGGTAGATAAAAGATGATGAGCTCCGACATGGGGCTCATAGTCGAAGTAGGAGGGAGAGCCGATATTGTAATGGCCACTTTGCAGATGAAGAAACTGAGGCCCAGAGAAGTAAAGTGACTCGCCCAAGGGCAACCAGCAGACAAAAAGGTGGAGCTGGGACTGGAACCCAGGTCCTCTGACTCCCAGCCCCACGCTGTCTCCACCAGGCCACGCTGCTTCTGCTTCTTTGGCCTTTCTGTTGGAAGATCCCCCTCGTCCCCCTCTCCATCCCCCCCATCTTACCTCCTTCCCTTCCCCACAGCACCTGTATATATGTATATATGTTTGTACATATTTATTACTCTATTTACTTATTTATTTTACTTGTACATATCTATTCTATTTATTTTATTTTGTTAGTATGTTTGGTTTTGTTCTCTGTCTCCCCCTTTTAGACTGTGAGCCCACTGTTGAGTAGGGACTGTCTCTATATCATCATCAATCATCAATCGTATATATGTTGCCAACTTGTACTTCCCAAGCGCTTAGTACAGTGCTCTGCACACAGTAAGCGCTCAGTAAATACGATTGATGATGATGATGATGATGGGGGGCAGCGATGGCCATCTGCCCCCTCTCCCCACCCTCCTGGAGCGGCAGTTGACTGGGAAGTTGCCCGCCTGTGGTGTGAGCCCCCGATCTGTCCAGTAACCACACTGGTTAACAATTGGGACCCAGGCTCTGGGTCCCGCCGACAGAGCAGCAGGGTGGAGGGAACGGGTCTAGAGAGAGGGGAAAATCCCAAATGCTCCTCCCGACCCTGCAGGATATTTTGATATTCCTGGGACCGGAAGCGTTCAGTCCGTTTCCCCACTCCTCAAGAAACTCCAATGGTTGCCCATCTATTTACCTCCGCATCAAAGAAAAACTCCTCACCATTGGCTTTTAAGCTCTCCATCACCTTGCCCTCTCCTTGCTACTCTCCTACTACAACCCTGCCCGCACACTTTGCTTCTCTATTGCGAAGCTTCTCACTGTGCCTTGATCTCCTGTGTCTCACCACTGACATCTCACCCATGTCCTCCCTCTGGCCTGGAACACCCTCCCTCCTCGTATCCGACAGACTCTCTCTCCCCCTTCAGCGCCTTATTGAAGGCACATCTCCTCCAAGAGGCCTTCCCTGACTAATCCCTCCTTTCCTCTTCTCCCTCTCCCTTTGGCGTCACCCTGACTCACTCCCTTCATTCCTCACCCCTCCCAGCTCCACGGCACTTACGTACATATCTTTCATTTATTTATTTATGGTAATGTCTGTCTTCCCCTCTAGACTGTATGCTCACTGTGGGCCGAGAAGGTGTCTGTTTACTGTTATACTGTACTCTCCCAAGCGCTTGGTACCATGGTCTGCCCACAGTAAGCCCTCAAATAAACACGATTGAATGAGTTGAATGACTAGGGCTCCTCTGCTTGGCACTCGCCCTCGGCCTGCGGTCCCAAGCCCCAGAGCAAGGACTGAGTTGGTCAATCCTGGGGGTTGGATGCCAGCCTCCCTCCCCGCCCCCTCCAGCGCTCAAGGTCCCCAGAGCCCCGAAGCTGGAGCTACTGGTGTGCCAGCGCCGAATGACTCCGTGGGCCGACGGCAAGCTCCGCTCGACAAATGTTCTTTCTGGTTCTGTTTCCAGGTTCTGCAACTGCCGTTACCTACTCACAGCCGCCCACGGACCCCAGGAGAGCAATTTGTCACAGTTTTCAACAATAACGGGGAGAACGAGACAGAGAGAAAGACGCCAAAGGCAGGGACATGTGTGCCTCCGTCAAGAGGGCGGGGAGGGTGCCGCGCTCAATCCAGCATGGGAAAAAGCAGAGATGGCTCCACGGGGAGGAATGGTTTAACTCCTTCCTTGACTTAATTAATCAACCCATCAGTTCATCGTATTTATTGAGCATTTCCTGTGTGCAGAGCACTGTACTACGTGCCTGGGAGACTACAGTACAACAGAGTTGGTAGACACACATCCTGCGCACAACAAGCTGACAGTCTAGAGGGGGAGGTGGACATTAATATTAGTAAATAAACTGCGGATCTGTTCATGCGTGCTGTGGGGCGGAGGGAGGGGGTGAATAAAGGGAACAAATCCGGGCAACGCAGAAGGGAATAAAGGGAACAACGCAGAAGGGAGTGGGAGAAGAAGAAATGAGGGTTTAGTCCGGGAAGGCCTCTTGGTTTACCCCGGGGTGGGGAGGAAGAAAGGACCGTTCATCTTCTTTCACCTCTGGATTTGGGTTCAGGATATGGTCTCTCTCTCGAGCCTCACTGCTGCAGCGATCTCTGGAGGGAAAGGGTCTTGTGATATTGACAGCAGGACGGGAAAGTGGAAGTATGCATTGAACTCCCTCTGCCTTCTCAAGGTCTTCATATCCTCTCGATATATCTCCCTGGGCTTCCTCAGGCTTTTTAAGGGCTTGGTTCATCCTTGGGTCATTGAATCGTGTGGGTGGGGAGGGAGGGAAGCCTGGATTTGGGGGGGCAGGGGCCACTGCTCTGACACTCTAGTAACTGAAAAGGGCACCCAAAGTTGTGGTGGCCAGCTAGCCCAATCAATTAATCCATTGTATTTATTGCATGCTTACTCTGTGCAGAGCACTGTACTAAGCGCTTGGGAGACTACCATATAGTAGTATCGCAGAGTTGTAGACATATTCTCTACCCACAACGAGCTTACGGTTTAGTCTAGTCCACTCAGCTTTGGCTCCAGTATTGCCCAAGACTGAAAGAAGTCAGGCAATAGACCTCCAAGAAATGGAATAAACTCAATTTCCTTTCTATTCTGTTTTGTTTGGTTTCATCACCAGTGGCAATAACCGAGCAGCTACTGCGTGCAGAGCACTGTACTGGATGCCTACCACCTGCAGAGCACTGGACAGATTATATACTATGGGAAGGGCCTGACATTGGACACCTAGTGTGTACAGAGCGCTGTCCTGAGGGGCTCCTGAACAGCTACTTGTGTCTGGCACTGTACTAGGCACTTGGGAGTTAGATGGGAGAAGAAACTAGCATGAACTGGGCTTTCAAGGAGCTTTCAGTGGATTGAGGAAGGTTTGGCTGAGAATTGGTGAGGATGGGGAAGGGTTATCGTGTGTAATTGCTGGAGGCGGATGCTGCTCTTTTTCTGAGCCTGGGGGAACAGGAGAAGAGAAGCCTCCAGGGAGGGGGAGGAGAAGGCAGTTGGACTTAAAAGGAAAAAAAAATCCAACCAGCCGTTCTCCTTCTGTGTAAACCAAGGCAGAACTCCACCAGAAGCTTCACTGAGCACCGTGAGCTAAGATTATCTCAGGTCCCAGAGTTCTTCTAGGATCAGGGAGGGATGGAAAAAAAAGTAGGAAGACTCTTCTAGAGTATGTTTCGGGGATTTACTTCAAATGAGTTGTAACCAATCAATCGATCAGTGTTATTCATTGAGCATTTACTAGGTACAGGCCACCGTATTAAGTGCTTGGGATAGTACGATACAAGATAATTGGTAGACATAATCCCTGCTTACGGTCTAAAGGGGGAGACAGACATTAAAATAAATTCCAGATAGTAGAGTAGAGGATATGTAAATAATAATGATGATGATGATGATTACAAAGATAATAGTGGTATTTGTTAAGCACTTACTAAGTACCGGGGTAGATACAAGCAAATCGGGTTGGACACAGTCCCTGTCCCACATGGGGCTTACAGTCTTAATCCTCATTTTATAGATGAAGGGACTGAGGCCCAGAAAGGTGAAGTGACTCACCCAAGGTCACACAGCAAAGAGGCAGAGTCAAATTAGAACCCAGGCCCTTCTGACTCCCAGTCTTGGGCTCTATCCACTAGTGAGTATCAAAGTGCTGAAGGCATAATAATGATGATATTTGTTAAGCGCTTACTATGTGTCAAGCACTGTTCTAAGCGCTGGGGTAGAGAGAAGGTTGTCCCACGTGGGGCTTACAGTCTTAATCCCTATTTTACAGATGGGGTAAGTGAGGCCCAGAGAAGTGAAGTGACTTGCCCAAAGTCACACAGCTGACGAGTGGCGGAGTAGGGATTAGAACTCACGACCCCTGACTCCCAAGCCCGGGCTCTTTCCACTGAGCCACACTGCTTCTCTACACAGCCAAGTGCAGAGGTGACACCCGGGGGAAATCAGAGAGGGGAATGAGGATTTAGAACCAGAGGACCTTGGATGCCAGGACAAGAACCTGGGACATGTGCGGTAGGATTTTCCTCAGTTTGAGTGAGTGCTGAGAAGAAGCATCTCAAAGAAGCTAGTGTACAGGCAATCTAATTTTGAGAAGGAAGATGTGGTCGGGTTCCAGGTTGGGGAAGCAGCGTGGCTCAGTGGAAAGAGCCCGGGCTTTGGAGTCAGAGGTCATGGGTTCGAATCCTGGCTCTGCCAATTGTCAGCTGTGTGACTTTGGGCAAGTCACTTCACTTCCCTGGGCCTCAGTTACCTCATCTGTAAAATGGGGATGAAGACTGTGAGCCCCCCGTGGGACAACCTGATCACCTTGTAACCTCCCCAGCACTTAGAACAGTGCTTTGCACATAGTAAGTGCTTAATAAATGCCATCATTATTATTATTATTCCAGGTCCCTTCAGGCCACGCAGACATATTCGAGGATGGTTCTTACCAATACAAGCTGGTGGTTAGGCAGGTGATGGAGCAGGGCAGGTACTGGCAACTCAATTCGGATGTCAGACCAGCCACGAGGGGCACACGATGGGAGAGGGCCTAGGCTGGGCCACTTCATCATCATCATCATCAATCGTATTTATTGAGCGCTTACTGTGTACAGAGCACTGTACTAAGCGCTTGGGAAGTACAAATTGGCAACATATAGAGACAGTCCCTACCCAACAGTGGGCTCACAGTCTAAAAGGGGGAGACAGAGAACAAAACCAAACATACTAACAAAATAAAATAAATAGAATAGATAGGTACAAGTCCCAGGGAGAACCTCAGAGCGTCAGTGCAGTCACCGCTGCCTCTTTCGGGTCTGTGGAAGAACATTACTCTATTTATTTATTTATTTATTTATTTATTTTACTTGTACATATCTATCCTATTTATTTTATTTTGTTAGTATGTTTGGTTTTGTTCTCTGTCTCCCCCTTTTAGACTGTGAGCCCACTGTTGGGTAGGGACTGTCTCTATATGTTGCCAATTTGTACTTCCCAAGCGCTTAGTACAGTGCTCTGCACATAGTAAGCGCTCAATAAATACGATTGATGATGTGGGGCCTCGCTGTACCATCTGGCCAGAGGCCCGTGAAGCAGCACGGCCTAGTGGATAGCCCGTGTTCTATCTATCCCGGGTTCTAACCCCGGCTCTGCCACTCTGTGACCTTGGGTGGGCCACTTCACTTCTCTGGGCCTCAGTTACCTCATCTGTTAAATGGGGATTAAGACCGTGAGCTCCACGTGGGACAGGAACCATGTCCAACGTGGTTAAGTTGTATCTACAGTTAGAACAGTGCTTGACACATTGTAAACGCTAAGAAAGTAGTAATAATAATAATAATGATGATGGTATTTGTTAAGCGCTTACTATGTGCCAAGTACAGTTCTAAGCACTGGGGTAGATACAAGGTGATCAGGTTGTCCCACGTGGGGCTCACAGTCTCAATCCCCATTTTACAGGTGAGGTAACTGAGGCCCAGAGAAGTTAAGTGTCTTGCCCAAAGTCACATAGCTGACATGTGGTGAAGCTGGGATTAGAACCCACGTCCTCTGACTCCCATCATCATCATCATCATCAATCATATTTATTGAGCGCTTACTATGTGTAGAGCACTGTACTAAGCTCTTGGGAAGTACAAATTGGCAACATATAGAGACAGTCCCTACCCAACAGTGGGCTCACAGTCTAAAAGGGCTCCCAAGCCCATGCTCTTTCCTCTAAGCCACGCTAAGTACCATCATCATCATTCATTCATTTAATCATATTTATTGAGCGCTTACTGTGTGCAGAGCACTGTACTAAGCACTTGGTAAGTACAAGTTGGCAACATATACAGAGCCCGCTGTTGTCCCTACCCAACAGCGGGCTCACAGTCTAGAAAGGAGAGACAGACAACAAAACAAAACAGATTAACAAAATAAAATAAATAGAATAGTAAATATGTACAAGTAAAATAAATAGAGTAATAAATCTGTACAAACATATATACAGGCGCTGTGGGGAGGGGAAGGAGGTAGGGCGGGGGGGATGAGGAGGGGGAGAGGAAGGAGGGAACTCAGTCTGGGAAGGCTTCCTGGAGGAGGTGAGCTCTCAGTAGGGCTTTGAAGGGAGAAAGAGAGCTAACTTGGCGGATGTTGGGAGGGAGGGCATTCCAGGCCAGGGGGAGGACGTGGGCCAGGGGTCGAAGGTGGGACAGACGAGAACGAGGCACAGTGAGGAGGTTAGCGGCAGAGGAGCGGAGGGAGCAGGCTGGGCTGTAGAAGGAGAGAAGGGAGGTGAGGTAGGAGGGGGCGAGGGGTTGGACAGCCTTGAAGCCCAGGGGGAGGAGTTTCTGCCTGATGTGTAGGTTGATTGGTAGCCACTGGAGATTTTTGAGGAGGGGAGTAACATGCCCAGAGCATTTCTGCACAAAGACGATCCGGGCAGCAGCGTGAAGTATAGATTGAAGTGGGGAGAGACAGGATGATGGGAGATCAGAGAGGAGGCTGATGCAGTAATCCAGTCGGGATAGGATGAGAGATTGAACGAGGAGGGTAGCGGTTTGGATGGAGAGGAAAGGGCAGATCTTGGCGATGTTGCAGAGGTGAGACAGGTTTTGGTGATGGATTGGATGTGAGGGGTGAACGAGAGAGCGGAGTCGAGGATGACACCAAGGTTGCGGGCTTGTGAGACAAGAAGGATGGTAGTGCCGTCAACAGAGATGGGAAAGTCAGGGAGAGGGCAAGGTTTGGGAGGGAAGACAAGGAGTTCAGTCTTGGACATGTTGAGTTTTAGATGGCGGGCGGACATCCAGATGGAGATGTCCTGAAGGCAGGAGGAGATACGAGCCTGGAGGGAGGGAGAGAGAGCAGGGGCAGAGATGACAGATTTGGGTGTCATCAGCGTAGAGATGATAGTTGAAGCTGTGGGAGTGAATGAGTTCACCAAGGGAGTGAGTGTAGACAGAGAACAGAAGGGGACCAAGAACTGACCCTTGAGGAACCCCTACAGTAAGGGGATGGGAGGGGGAGGAGGAGCCCGCAAAAGAGACTGAGGATGAACGGCCGGAGAGATAAGAGGAGAACCAGGAGAGGACGGAGTCTGTGAAGCCAAGGTCGGATAGCGTGTTGAGGAGAAGGGGGTGGTCCACAGTGTCGAAGGCAGCTGAGAGGTCGAGAAGGATTAGGATAGAGTAGGAGCCATTGGATTTGGCAAGCAGGAGGTCATTGGTGACCTTTGAGAGGGCAGTTTCCGTGGAATGTAGGGGACGGAAGCCGGATTGGAGGGGGTCAAGGAGAGAGTTGGCGTTGAGGAATTCGAGGCAGCGGGTGTAGACGACATGTTCAAGGAGTTTGGAAAGGAATGGTAGGAGGGAGATAGGGCGATAACTAGAAGGGGAGGTGGGCTCAAGAGAGGGGTTTTTTAGGATGGGGGAGACGTGGGCGTGTTTGAAGGTGGAGGGGAAGGAACCAGTGGAGAGTGAGCGGTTGAAGATGGAAGTTAAGGAGGGGAGGAGGGATGGGGCGAGAGATTTCATGAGATGAGAGGGAATGGGGTCAGAAGCACAGGTGGCCGGAGTAGCACATGAGAGGAGGGAGGAGAGCTCCTCTGAGGATACCGCTGGGAAGGATGGGAGAGTAGCAGAGAGGGTTGAGAGCCAGGGGGTTGGAGAAGGGGGAGGAGTGACTTTGGGGAGCTCAGACCTGATGGAGTTAATATTACTAATGAAGTAGGAGGCGAGATCATTGGGGGTGAGGGATTTATTGTTAGTCCCAGGATTCCCGCATTGATAGGCCAAGGAAGGAGAGAGAGAGATGGAGAGATCATCCATAAAGCTGCTTCAAATCAAAAGTGGCTTCTTGGAACTGGGAAGGCTGTTACCCCCCTCTGCCAGAGTTACCGATGCTCATAGTGAGACCAGAGGCCAGTGATCTGGCCAGAATAGGTTGAGATGGCCAACACCTGAGCAGGGCTACGTCTGTCTGTATCCTCCTCAAGGCTGACCACTCCTGTGAAATGTGGATTTCCGGTATTTTTTTAAAAAAAGACCCACCCAAGAAATATTCTGTGGAGAAAGAGTCCAAGTAATAGCAAAGCAGAACTGAAGTTTACTGCAACTTTTTCTCTTTTTGCTGGTCCCAATCAAATTTTGAGGTGCAAGGTGAAAAGAGAGAGTTCGTGAATTATAACTGCAGGGGCCCTGCAGAAGAACCTCTTTGTCTCTGGTTGATTATTTCATCATAATGAAGACATGTCGTGTTGACTTAATCATTGGTTTGTTTTATTAAAGATTAAAAGATATCATCAAAGGCAGAACATTAAGTAATGTTCCCGCTAATGTCAAAAAAACAGGATAATGATTTCTAATAACTCGATCATGGGACTACTAAGAGAAATGGCAGGGACAAAGATTGCTTTTAATTTTTTTTCCTTCTGAAAATCATCCTATAAACAGAGAACATATTCACTTACCTATGTGCCCATTCGCATATTCACATGCATTTGCAAACATGCGTCCCCACACACATGTATTCATGAGCACATCCCTACCCCCCCCCCCCAACTCTTATAAACCCAGTTCTTTTATTTTGTGGGTTTGCATTCTTGCAGAACCCCAAATTTAGCTCCAGGTGGGCAGGAAATGTGTCTACCAACTGTTGTACTTAACTCTCCCAAGCATTCATTCATCTCCCTTCTAGTCTGTGAGACCGTTGTTGGGTAGGGACCTTCTCTATATGTTGCCAACTTGTACTTCCCAAGCTCTTAGTACAGTCTATATGGTGCCAACTTGTACTTCCCAAGCACTTAGTACAGTGCTCTGCACAGTAAGCGCTCAGTAAATACGATTCATTCAATTCACTCATTCAGTCATATTTATTGAGCACTTACTGTGTGGAGAGCACTGTACTCAACATGTCCAAGGCCATGCTCGTGCCCAAAATTCCTCCTTCCAATACCACAACATGCTGTATCCAGACACAGCCATACTGTTCGTTCATTCATTCATTCATTCATTCAGTTGTATTTATTGAGCGCTTACTGTGTACAGAGCACTGTACTAAGTGCTTGGGAAAGTACAATAAAGCAACAAAGAGTGATAATCCCTGCCCACAACTAGTTCACAGTCTAGAGGGGAGGAGGCAGACATCAATACAAATAAGCTGACATCAATATAAATAAATAAAATTACAGATATATATGTAAGTGTTGTGGGGCAGGGAGAGGGGAAAGAGCAAAGGGAGCTAGTCAGGATGATTCATTCATTCATCAATGGTATTTATTGAGCGCTTACTGTGTGCAAAGCACTGTACTAAGCACTTGGGAAGTACAAATCCGCAATATATAGAGACGGACCCTACCCAACAATGGGCTCACAGTCTAGAAGGGGGAGGCAGACAACAAAACAAAACAAGTAGACAGGTGTCAATACCATCAAAATAAATAGAATTATAGATATATACACACATCATTAATAAAATCAACAGAGTAATAAATCTGTACAAATACATACAAGTGCTGTGGGGAGGAGAAGGGGGAAGGGCAGAGGGAGGGAGTGGGGGATGGGGAGGGGAGAAGGAGGAGGAGGAGAGGAAAAAGGGGGGGCTCAGTATGGGAAGGCCTCCTGGAGGAGGTGAGCTCTCAGTAGGGCTTTGAAGGGAGGAAGAGAGCTAGTTTGGCGGATGTGTGGAGGGAGGGCATTCCAGGCCAGAGGTAGGACATAGGCCAGGGGTCGATGGCGGGACAGGTGAGAAAGAGGCACAGTGAGGAGGTTAGTGGCAAAGGAGCAGAATGTGCGGGCTGGGCTAGAGAAGGGAGTTGAGGAAGGAGGGGGCGAGATGATGGAGAGCTTTGAAGCCACGAATGAGGAGTTTTTTCTTGATTCAAAATATAGGCTTCAAAGGAGGGGAAGGAAAGGGAAGGGGGAGAAGGGATAATGCGAAAGCAACATTGGGATGTGAGAAGGAAGCCGACACCTCCTCCTTTCCCGGTGAGTCTGGGGGAGTGGGAGACGAATAGACCCCGTTGTTGAGTAGGGAATGTCTCTATATGTTGCCGATTTGTACTTCCCAAGCACTTAGTACAGTGTTCTGTATGCAGTAAGCGCTAATTAAATACATTTGAATGAATAATGAGAGAGCAGCAGAAGAGACCGTGTCATCCGGGTTGAGCCAGGTTTCGGTAAGGGCGAGGAGGAGGAGACAGCGGGAAAGGAACAGGTCAAGGATGAATGGGAGCTTACCTACAATGGAGCGGGGTTCCATAGGCCACACCTGGCAGCAGCTGTGGAGGGAGGGGAGGGAGGGGGAAGGGTGCGAGAGGTGGGGAGGGTTTGTATGGGAATAAGTTAGTGGGAGCCTGGGTGGGGAGAGGGGTATGAGGGGTGGCGATGAGAAAGGAGAACTGGGATGGGGCCGGGGTGTGGAGGAGGGGAGAGAAGGGGTTGGAAGGGAGGGGTTGAGGTTTGGCGCTGGTACAGAGAGATTCTGGGGAGCGGGGTGGGGGTTGCGGGGCCCGGGAAAGGGAGGGAACGAGCTGGGTGGGAGAGGGGAAGGGGGAGGCGAGGACTGGGAAGGGCAGATGGGAGCAGGGGAATTGACAGTTCATGGTGGGGTCAGCGAGGTAAATGACAGCACAGTGAGCAGCTAACAATTAACATGCAATAGCAACAATAAAATAGGCGGATGGTGCCCACAGAAGCAGGTTGAATTGTCCATGGGTCAGTCAAATCAAAAAGTCTAATGGCAAGCAGAGTCCAAGGGTTCTTGGCAGAATTGTATCTGAGGTGGTGGAGGAAGGAGTCCCGTGGATGGCAGTTCTGGAGAAGGGTGGAACTGTTCATGGGAGGTGATGTAGAAAAGAGGGGGAGATGAGGAAAAGTGGGGCTCAGTCTGAGGAGGCCTCTTGTTGGAGGTGTGCCTTCAGTAAAGCTTCACAATCTATCCAAGAGGAAGTACTGTCCTGTAGACTGGAAGATCAGTGTGAGCAGGGAATGTGTCAACCAACTCTGTTACATTTTACCCTCCTGAGCATTTAGTACAGTGTTCACCACACAGTAACTGCTCAATAAATACGACTGATCGATAGAGGGAATGAGGGCTCAGTGAGGGAAGACCACCCTCGGCCCTCGGGTTGGCCACTGCGGCCCAGCAGGCATCTTACCTCCTTCCCTTCCCCACAGGACCTGTATATATGTATATATGTTTGTACATATTTATTACTCTATTTTACTTGTACATATCTATTCTATTTATTTTATTTTGTTAGCATGTTTGGTTTTGTTCTCTGTCTCCCCCTTTTAGACTGTGAGCCCACTGTTGGGTAGGGACCGTCTCTAGATGTTGCCAACTTGTACTTCCCAAGCGCTTAGTACAGTGCTCTGCACACAGTAAGCGCTCAATAAATACGATTGATGATGCTAATAATAATAATAATAATGGCATTAAGCGCTTACTATGTGCAAAGCACTGTTCTAAGCGCTGGGGGGATACAAGGTGATGAGGTTGTCCCACGTGGGGCTCACAGTCTTCATCCCCATTTTACAGATGAGGGAACTGAGGCCCAGAGAAGTGAAGTGACTTGCCCAAAGTCACACAGCTGACAAGTGGCGGAGCCGGGATTCGAACCCATGACCTCTGACTCCAAAGCCCGGGCTCTTTCCCACTGAGCCACGCTGCTTCTCATCATCATCCAGCATTCCCATCCATCATCCATTCCCATCCATCATCCATCATAATGATGATGATGATGATCTTTGGGTTGTTTGATGGCATCTGACCGGCGCTCTGTCGTCTTCCGTCTGTGTAGGATCTGAGTCCGAAGGATCCCGGGAGCCCGCGCCTGGCGGGCCTGGGCGGGAACGGCGGCTGTGAGGCGGCGGACCGGCCCTTCCTCCATGTGACTGCAGGTACCCGACGGGTGAGGCCTGGGGTCCCGGGGCAGGCGGAGACGGGGTCCGGACCCAAGCCCTCGCCCAGTGCTACACGGACCCTCGGTCGGCTCTGGAGTGGTGGTGGGAAGGAGGGTGGGCTCAGCGGGGGATCCGGCCTGCGGAGACCGAGGCCCTGGTAAGGCCTCGGTGAGGGTCCCGCTGGGAGGCAAACGTGGGCGAGTTAGGGGGTGTTGACGAGCAGCGCCTCCCGCCTTGTTCCCTGAAAGGTCGGGGGTCGTGGTCTCTTGTGAGGTGAAACCACCACGATGCATCAGCCTGGGGCGATGGGGGAGATGCCCGCAGACCCCAACCCTCTGACTCACTGCCATCTTGCAGAGGAAAATGCCGCTCGGAGCCACGCACTTTGTCGCCAGAGTTATCATCATCATCATCAATCATATTTATTGAGCGCTTACTGTGTGCAGAGCACTGTACTAAGCGCTTGGGAAGTACAAGTTGGCAACATATAGAGACAGTCCCTACCCAACAGTGGGCTCAGGTGTGAGGGATGCCCTTATGGCACCCCAGGGCTGGAATAGCAGCCCTCCATGCCCCTGCCCACCTGCCCCTCGCTCAATAATAATAATAATAATAATAATGATGATGGCATTTGTTGAGCGCTTACTATGTGCGAAGCACTGTTCTAAGCACTGGGGGGGATACAAGGTCATCTGGTTGTCCCACATGGGGCTCACAGTCTTCATCCCCATTAGACAGATGAGGGAACTGAGGCTCAGAGAATCAATCAATCCATCAATTGTATTTATTAAGCACTTACTGTGTGCAGAGCACTGTACTAAGTGCTTGGGAAGTGCAAGTTGGCAACATATAGAGACAGTCCCTACCCAACAGTGGGCTCACAGTCTAAAAGGGGGAGACAGAGAACAAAACCAAACATACTAACAAAATAAAATAAATAGAATAGATATGTACAAGTAACATAAATAAATAGAGTAATAAATATGTACAGACATATATACATATATACAGGTGCTGTGGGGAAGGGAAGGAGGTAAGATGGGGGTGATGGGGAAGGGGACGAGGGGGAGAGGAAGGAAGGGGCTCAGTGTGGGAAGGCCTCCTGGAGGAGGTGAGCTCTCAGTAGGGCCTTGAAGGGAGGAAGAGAGCTAGCTTGGCAGATGGGCAGAGGGAGGGCATTCCAGGCCCGGGGGAGGACGTGGGCCGGGGTCGATGGCGGGACAGGTGAGAACAAGGCACGGTGAGGAGATTAGCGGCAGAGGAGCGGAGGGTGCGGGCTGGGCTGGAGAAGGAGAGAAGGGAGAAGTGAAGTGACTTGCCCAAGGTCGGACAGCAGACATGTGGCAGGGCCACAATTCGAACCTATGACTTCTGACTCCCAAGCCTGGGCTCTTTCCACTGAGCCACGCTGCTTCCCAATCACCGTGTCTGGGCCTGTTTACACCATGGCTTGGAAACAGGAGGTCTGGGCAGAGCCACCTTTGTGCCCAGTCCCACCCACTCCTTGCCATCCTGTGAAGGAGCCCCGGGGGAGGTGGAAATTCCATCATCATCATCATAATAATTGTGGTATTTGTGTGCCAGGCACTGTGCTAAGTGCTTGGGTGGATTCAAGCAAATTGGGTTGGACACAGTCCCTGTTCCATATGGGGCTCACAGTCTCATCATCATCATCATCATTATTATTATTATTATTATTATTATTATCATCATCATCACCACCATATTATCGTATTTAATAAATACAGTATTTTTTAAGTGCTTACTATGTGTCAAGCACTGTTCTAAGTGCTGGGGTAGATTCAAGGTAATCAGGTTGAATACAGTCCCTGTCCCACATGAGTCTTAATCCTCATTTGACAGATGAGGTAACTGAGGCCCAGAGAAGTGAAGTGATTTGCCTGAGATCACACAGCAGACAAGTGACGGAGGCCCGATCAGAACCCAGGTCCTTCTGACACCCAAACCCGTGCTCTATCCGCTAGTCATCATGCTTATTGTGTGCCAAGCACTGTACTAAGCACTTGAGTAGATTTATTTTGTTGATATGTTTTGTTCTCTGTCTCCCATTTCTAGACTGTGAGCCCACTGTTGGGTAGGGACCGTCTCTCTATGTTGCCAGCTTGTACTTCCCAAGCGCTTAGTACAGTGCTCTGCACACAGTAGGCGCTCAATAAATACGATTGAATGAATAAATGAAAGATAATTAGGTCCCACATAGAGCTCACAGTCTAAGTAGAGGGGAGGGCAGTTATTGAGTCCCCATTTTGCAGGTGAGGGAACGGAGGCACAGAGAAGTGAAGTGACTTACCCAAGGTCATGCAGCAGACGAGTGGCGGAGTCAGGGTTAGAACTCAGGTCCTTGGACTCCAAGGTCCCTGCTCTTTTATTATTGGCTAGATCAGCATCTTGCTGGTCCGATCTTTATCGATCATACTGATTAAGGGCTTTCTGTGTGCAGGGCACTGGACTTGGGAGAGTGAGGTCCAAAGCACAGTCAGCCCCTTCCTCTTCTCCTGCAACATAATAATACTTAGGGTATTTGTTAAGCGTTTACTCTGTGTCAAACCCTGTTCCAAGTGCTCCCACTACCAGCCTGCCTGCACTCTGCAGAGACTTGCTTCAAGCCCCCCTGCTATCATATTTGGAATTTTATTTATTTATTTATTTATCTATCTATCTATCTATCTATCTATCTATCTATTTATTTATTTATTTATTGTTATTCATTTATTTATTATTATTCATTTATTTATTCATTATTATTTATTTATTTATTTATTATTATTCGTTATTCATTTATTATTTATTTATTTATTTTACTTGTACATATCTATTTATTTAATTTTGTTAGTATGTTTGGTTTTGTTCTCTGCCTCCCCCTTTTAGACTGTGAGCCCACTGTTGGATAGGGACTGTCTCTAGATGTTGCCAACTTGGACTTCCCAAGCGCTTAGTACAGGGCTCTGCACACAGTAAGCGCTCAATAAATACTATTGATTGATTGATTGAGGTGTTTACTGTGTGCAAAGCACTGTACTAAGAACTTGGGAGAGTATAATACAGCAACAAACAGACACATTCCCAGCCCCCAACGAGCTCAGAGTCTAGTGCCCACCCATCTGCCTTTCAGTCAATCAGTCAATCGGTGGTATTTATCGAGCTCTTGTGCAGAGCACTGTACTAAGTGCTTGGGAGAGTTGGTTGGACACATTCCCAGGCCCACAGTGAGCTTTCAGGTCATGAACAGTCACTGGGGAGATTTAGGAAAGAACTTGAAGTCAGAAGAAGCAGCATGGCGTAGTGACTAGAGTCAGAAGAACCTGGGTTCTAATCCAGGCTCTGCCACTTGCCTGCTGGGTGACCTTGGGCAAGTCACTTAACTCCTCTGTGACTCAATTACCTCATCTGGAAAATGGGGATTAAGACTGAGCCCCATGTGGGACACCTTGATTGCCTTGTGTCTACCCCGGTGCTTAGAACAGTGCTTGGCACATAGTAAGCACTTAACAAAGGCCATAATAATTATTATTGGAAGACCCAAGCCCTAGTCCGGACTCTGCCACCCAGTAGTTTGTGTGTGATCTTGGGCAAATCACTTGGCCTCTGTAAGTCTCACTTAACTGGAAAATAATTATCTGTCTCAAAGCCATGCTGTGATGATAAAACGAGGTCCCAAAAGTGACAGAGCTTTGGAAAAATTAAAGCTCTCTACAGAATGGGGTATTGGTTTTATCACTCCCATGGAAGCAGAAGGGATTTAGGTTAGATGGTAGGTCTCGATGGTTTGAGAGTAATTCCGCTTTGTAAGCTTCAGAGAAGGCACCCCCTGCCTTTCCTTGGTCTTGTTGTTCCCTTTTAAGCTTTAGAATATTTGAAACTCCACAGGTGCGGCTCGGCAGTTCAAACAGTTTCAACCAGGTCAAGTCCACTCTTGATTAACCTCCTTGAGTAGCTTATCTACGATATAGATTATCTGCAGCAGGTTTTTATTTTTATTTAATAAATCTCTCACAGCTGCCAGCTTGCCGGCATCCTGGCTTTCTTCCACACTGGAACACCCAGAGCCCACGTCAGTGGCTCTTTCCTCAGATTCCAAGGTCACGTACCAGCCGAGCCCGACTCGAGACACCTCCCCTTCCCTGTTTTTTTTTATTATCCGTGCCACCTTTCTCCTTTAATACAGCGAGACGTCAAGTTTCCAAGTTTGTCTGTCCCTTAGTGTTGGTTTTTTTATGGTACTTCTTAAGTGCTTACTTTGTGCCAAGCACTGCACTAGAGTAGATACAAGGTAATCAGGTTGGACACCGTCCCTGTGCCACCTGGGGCTCACGGTCTAAGTAGGAGGGAGTAGAGTTTAATCCCCATTTTACCGATGGAGAAACTGAGGCCCAGTGACTCGCCCAAGATCACCCAGCAGACAAGTGGCAGAGGCCAGGTTCTCTGACTCTCAGGCCCACAAATTATGGTATTTCTTAAACGCTTACTAAGTACCAGGCACTGTACTAAGCACTGGGGTGGGTACAAGCAAATCGGGTTGGACACCGTCCCTGTCCCACATGGGGCTCACAGTCTCAAGCCCCATTTTACAGATGAGGTAGCTGAGGCCCAGTGAAGTGATTTGCCCAAGGTCACACAGCAGACGAGTGGCGGAGCCGGGATTAGAACCCATGACCTTCTGATTCCCAGGCCTGTGCTCTGTCCACTGGGCTACGCTGCTTCTCCAGCCTTCTGTTTTTACCTCCAAACAAAAAGCATTTGGAGCAGTTCCTCAACCCCTGTGAGGTGCCTTAACCGGGGGAAGAAAATGCTGGGCAAGAAATAGATTTCTGTTTCAGATTCCCAACAGGAGGGGACGGGGTTGGCGGGGCTGTGGGGAGCCAAGCGATACAGCCGCGTGGGAAATCACGCTTGGCCAACCGCGGGCCTGAGTGTGGCTCCCCCGCTTAACCCACGTTTCCGTCTGTCTGTCTTTCCCGCCGTCCGCAGCACGCCGAGTGCGGGTGAGCCAGCCATGGAGGAGTTTGCCCGGCCCCAAGCTGCGGAGGAAGCCGGAGAGCAGGGGGCCCAGGTAAGGCCAGAAGGCGAGGCTCAGGGGCAGAGGGGTTGCGAGCCCCGGGTCGGGGACGAGAGTGCCAGGGTCAGGTGAGAGGCTAGGACCCCTAAATAGGGCAGTGTAGGGGACAGAAAGCGGGTGCTAATGAGCCGGCGGAGGGGGCCTCTAAAAGGTGCCATGGAATCCAGTCAGCTTGCCAGTCCTGGACCGGGCACGTGTGGAGAATGGAGGGATCCCCGAGCCCTTGCTGGAAGATAGACCATCAGGATCCCAGAAGCTGGGAGGATAGACTCAATCAATCAATCAATCAATCAATCGTATTTATTGAGCGCTTACTATGTGCAGAGCACTGTACTAAGCGCTTGGGAAGTACAAATTGGCATCACATGGAGACAGTCCCTACCCAACAGTGGGCTCACAGTCTAAAAGGGGGAGACAGAGAACAGAGCCAAACATACCAACAAAATAAAATAAGTAGGATAGAAATGTCCAAGTAAAATAAATAAATAAATAAATAAATAGAGTAATAAATATGTACAACCATATATACATATATACAGGTGCTGTGGGGAAGGGGAGGAGGTAAGACGGGGGGATGGAGAGGGGGACGAGGGGGAGAGGAAAGAAGGGGCTCAGTCTGGGAAGGCCTCCTGGAGGAGGTGAGCTCTCAGCAGGGCCTTGAAGGGAGACTCAATGATTTAAAGCCAGTGAAGCCCAGATCCAGAGGACAGACCAGCTCGTCCGCCAGAATTAGGAGCAGTCCGCCCCGGCGACTTCATGGAGGTTGAATGCCAAGAGGCAGGCTGGAAAACAGGCAGGCCCCATATGGAGCAAAAGCATCAGTAATAATAATAATGATGGCATTTTATTAAGCGCTTACTATGTGCAGAGCACTGTTCTAAGCGCTGGGGAGGTTACAAGGTGATCAGGTTGTCCCATTTGGGGCTCACAGTCTTAATCCCCATTTTACAGATGAGGTAACTGAGGCACTGAGAAGTTAAGTGACTTTCCCAAAGTCACACAGCTAATTGGCAGAGCTGGGATTTGAACCCATGACCTGCGACTCCAAAGCCCGGGCTCTTTCCACTGAGCCACGCGTACAGCAAGTATCTGTCTCTGCTCCTGTGCGGAAGGGGGTATCGGGCCCGTGTGTGTCTTCTCAGCCTCATGTGGGTAGGATCTCCCCTTCAGCGCTGTCAGCTCTGACGAGAAGGGCGGCTCTCCACATAGCACAGAATTAGAGCTCGGCCGACTAGCGCTCGCCTGCCGCCGTCCTACGAAGCCGCGAAAAGGAGTTGACTGTTGTTTGGCCTCTGGGTGACTGCGGGCCGGGACCGTCTGCTTGGGAACAGTAAGGCCTGGGGTTGGCCCCAAACAGTCTTGTTAATACCCAGGTTGAGCACTTGCAGCCCTCCCTTCCACCTCTTTACATCAGAGGATGGCAGGGGCCAGTGAAGAAGGCAGGTCGGTCACTCACACGGAGCTTCAGGCTTGAGACTCGCCCTCCGCAAATCAAATTCTGACGTCGCCAGCTGGGCCGGGGGCTCCATGCCCCTTCCGTCCTCAGGACGAAGGAACGAGGCTCTGGGTAGAGCTGCTTTTCTTCCCTCCCCGGAGTTAAGTGCTAGGTAAGGCCTCACTACATCAGCACAAAGAGCCACATCTGTGGCAACCGCACAGTGTGCGTGGTGCCGCCTGTCAAGGCCACGGATGCCCGTTACCATGGCAACCCCAGCTCCCCTTGGTCCGAGGACTTTGGCAGCGCTTTCTTGGTTTGAACGGAAGGAGAAGTGCTCAACCGATCTCCATATGGGGTCCAGGATCCTGGGCCTCAGCCGAAGGATACACTGTGTATCCTGTTGGTCTCTCCTTGGGAAAAATCCATCCAGGACTCCCACCCCGGCTCAACCCGGGACCTGCACCTCGAGAACAGTGACAGACCAGGGTCCCCTGGACCGGTGAAGTTGTTCCGGACAGGATCCCACTATCTAGGAAATGGCTTCTCCTCATGGCAAGTCAGGCACAAAACCTGTGCCAACACATCACCATCGCCAACCATTCTGGGGCCCCACAGACACCACAACCCTAACACTTAGAACAGTGCTTGGCACATAGTAAGTGCTTAATAAATACCATCATTATTATTATTATTATTATTATTATTATTATTATTATTATTATTATTATTTGCTGCTTTCAGAAGAAAAGAGACCCCAGCCCATCAGCCAAAAGAGTGGGCTGGGAAACCCACTCTCAAAGGTGATGATGATGATGATGATATTTGTTTAGTGCTTCTTATGTGACAGGCACTGTACTAAGCACTGGGGTGGATACAAGCAAAGAGGATTAGACACAGTCCCTGTCCCATGTGGGGCTCACACTCTCGATCCCCATTTCACAGTTGAGGGAACTGAGGCCCAGAGAAGTATAGTGACTTGCCTAAGGTCAGACAGCAGACAAGTGGCAGAGCCAGGATTAGAACTCATGACTTTCTTACTCTCAGGCCTAGGCTCTATCCACTGCTCCAAGCGACTTCTAAGGAGGGAAAGGAGGATCTTGGGGGGCAGTAGGGGTGAAGAGGAAGAGTCAGGGTTTGGGAAGGGATTTGCTGGGAAGCAGCTGGGCCCGGACTGGAAGGTGGATTCCAATCCCACTTCATCTGGGTGACCTTAGACAAGTGATTATCCTCTCCAGATTGCTATAAAATGGCCAGGACGGTCCCAGGCCCCACCTTCCATTCATTCAGTCATATTTATTGAACACTTACTGTGTGCAGAGTACTGTACTAAGCGCTTGGAAAGTACAATTTGGCAACAGATAGAGACAATCCCTACTAAACAACGGGCTGTGGTCATCGATGAGCATCGCTTTAAGCAGGAAGGAGAAAGGGTGAACCCAAGGAGCAGGGCCTCCATCCAAGCCCCAGCCGGGTTTCCTCTCAGGCCTCTCCCCACAAGGAAGCACGGGGCTGGGTGGGGCGGGCTACTGCACTGACCATCTCCTCAGGCTTTACCAGGTGCCTGGGAGAAAGGTCCCAAGCTGGCCGAGAGACTGCCGTCCATCGTGGTGGAGTCAACCGAGGCAGAGGAGGTGGAGAGCGGGGAGCTCCGCTGGCCCCCGGACGACGTCAAGTCCGAGAAGAAAGCTAGCGCCCACCTGCCGCAGACCACGCAGGAAGGTGAGGGGCCTGGGGCTTAGGGAGGAGAGCCTCGAGGCCCCACATTGAGTCTGTCTCATTCATTCAATTAATTAATTCAATTGTATTTATTTATTCATTCATTCTTTCAATCGTATTTATTGAGTGCTTACTGTGTGCAGAGCACTGTACTGGGCCCTTGGGAAGTACAAGTCGGCAACATATAGAGATGGTCCCTACCCAACAACGGGCTCTCAGTCTAGAAGGGGGAGCACTTGCTGTGTTTATTATTACTATTTATTGAGCACTTACTGTGTGCAGAGCACTGTACTAAGTGCTTGGGAGAGTAATATTCAAGGGAAGATGGAGGTGCGCTGTTCTGCTCCGTGTGACCCAAAACAATCTGAGCCTACCCCGGCACTAAGCACAGTGCTTTTGGCATGTAGGAAAGCTCTTAATAAATGCCACCATCATTATTATTATTACTATTATTATTATTATTATTACCTGGGCAAAAGGCCAGAGTTCTAATCCCATCTCCACCACTGGCCTATTTCTTCCGTGAGCTTGAACAAACTGTGTTTTACCTTTAATGGGGATTAATTAATGGGGATAATGATACCCACCTCTCCTTGCCTCCCAGGGATGTCACGATGGTAAAGTGAGACTGTTGATGTTAAAGGGCTGTGAAAAATAAAAGCACCATTCAGATTCAAGGGACTATTGTAAACTTCCTGAAAACTGGTGGCCTCCCCACCCGCCATGTAGGCTGGCCAGCAGCAGGGATAGCAGGCTTGCAGGGGGAGATCCAGTGGCTTCTTGTTTCCTGTTCAGGTAAAGAGATCATTGTGACGCAGGAGGGGTCCAACATTCAATTTTTTCTCCCAATGGAGTCCTTATGGGCAGGGCTTGTTGGCTGCCCATAATTCGTGCCCATTTGGTTCTTAGATCCAATTAATCAGTCAGTGGTGTTTATTGAGTGCTTACTGTGTACAGAGCACTGTGCTCAGTGCTCTGGAGAGTACAAGGTACCAGGGGTGGTAGACAAATTCCCTGTCCACAACGAGCTTACAGTCTTGAGGGAAGCCCGTGTCAACCATGCATGGGGGTATGTGTTCATGAGGAGCTCTCTTCCTCCCTTCAAAGCCCTACTGAGAGCTCACCTCCTCCAGGAGGCCTTCCCAGACTGAGACCCTGTTTTCCTCTCCTCCTCCCCATCCCCCCCCCCATCTCCTTCCCGTCCTCACAGCACCTGTATATATGTTTGTACAGATTTATTACTCTATTTATTTTACTTGTACATATATACTGTTCTATTTAGTTTGTTAATGATGTGCATTTAGCTTTAATTCTATTTGTTCTGACGACTTGACACCTGTCCATGTTTTGTTTCGTTGTCTGTCTCCCCCATCTAGACTGTGAGTCCGTTGTTGGGTAGGGACCGTCCCTATATGTTGCCAACTTGTACTTCCCAAGCGCTTAGTACAGTGCTCTGCACACAGTAAGCGCTCAATCAATACGATTGAATGAATGAATGGATGGATGAGCGTGGGCTTATATGAGGTATAAACATTTTTCCTATTTTCCCTCCAGGAACTTTCTCCTCCCAAGATAAAGACCCAGGCATTGACGCCAGCAGTCTCAGCAAACTTGGAAGGCAGAACTAGGTCCCTGCGGGCGGCCTCCTCCTGTGACCGGTGTCGGAAATTCCCAGGGGTCTGAAGAACTAGAGGAAAGAGCTCTTTATTTCAAACCGCAAGTGTGTTTGTTCAGATAGGATACGGTGGTGACGAGTGTTTGGGCTTCAGAGCTGCTCCCTACCACTCTCTGGGTCAGAAGGAGTATCAGACGCCATGTCGATTTGACAGAGGGAACGGGTGTGGGGGGTGGCCCCCTCCCTTGAATAAATCAGCAGCCCCCCTCCCCTAAATAAACCTTTCCCTGCTCCCTAAGGTCCCGAGGCCGGTGCTCCGTGGCCATAAGGACGTTTGGATGGCTGGTTCTCCGAGGACCGATGAGGGGACCGGACAGAGAAGTGTTGTTATGGATTGAGCATTTGAATTCCTTTTCTCAGCCATTGCCACCTGGGATGACGATAGGCCGAGGAGGAGGGTTAAAAGAACATGCTGGGCATCAACCCCACTTGAATCATCTTGCTGATGTGCTATCGGTAGCCACTGCTCCCCAGAAATTCCCCTCAGCTCACCATCCCTTAATTTGGGCCGCTTTCAGCGTCGGTTTAGAGGAAACCTGCCTTTAGTTAGAACCAATGGTTTAGAGAGGGTTTTCTCAGTGTGGGATGATTATTTGCTGATGGGCGAACACAGGAACGTGAGGACCGTCTCCTTGAGTCAATCAATCAATCGTATTTATTGAACGCTTACCGTGTGCAGAGCACTGTACTAAGCGCTTGGGAAATACAGGTTGGCAACATATAGAGACAGTCCCTACCCAACAGTGGGCTCACAGTCTAGGGTTCACCCAGTCCAGGACTCCTTTTCTGACAGGGGCACAAGGACATTTGGGGCAACCGTGTGCTGCTTGTCCTCATTCAATCATTCATTCAATTGTATTTTCTGAGCACTTACTGTGTGCAGAGCACTGTACTAAGCACTTGGGAGGTACAATGCAACAGTAAACAGACACATTCCCTACCCACAGCGAGCTTACAGTCTAGAGGACCTTACATCTAGAGGACACCACTCTGGTTAGGGAAGGGGCAATCCAACACCCCTAACTCTCTCCTCTCCATCCTTGACTCTCTCTCTGGTGACCCAGTATGGACCATCCAACACCCCTAACTTTCCCCTCTTCATCCCTGACTCTCCTCCAGGGACCCAGCATGGACAGTCCAACCCCCCTAACACCCCTCTCCACCCCTGACTCTCATTCATTCATTCATTCAATTTATTGAGCACTTACTGTGTGCAGGGTACTGCACTAAGCACTTGGGAGAGTAAAACACAACAAAATAACAGACATATTCCCAGCCCACAATGATCTTACAGCCTAGAGGGAGAGACAGACATTCATATAAATTCCTAAATTACAGATATGTGCGTAAGTGCTGTGGGGCTGGGAGTGGGATGAATAAAGAGAGCAAGTCAGGAAGATGCAGAAGGGGGTGGAAAAGGAGGAAGTGAGGGCCAAGTCAGGGAAGGACTCTTGGAGGAGCTATGCGTCAAAAAGATTTTGAAAGTGGGGAGAGTAATTGTCTGTCGGATATGAAAATGAAGGACGTTCTGAGCCAGAGGCAGGTCATGGGTAGGTGATTGGCAGTGAGATAGATGAGCTCCAGGTATAGTACGTAGGTTGGCGTTAGAGGAGTGAAGTGTGCGGGCTGCGTTGTAGTAGGAGAGCAGTGAGGTGAGGTAGGAGGAGGCAAGGTGATTGTCTGCTTTAGAACTGGTGGTAAGGAGTTTCTGTTTGATGCGAAGGTAGTTAGGCAACCACTGGAGTCTAAGGATTGGGGAAACATGGATTGAACGTTTTTGTAGAAAAATGATCTGGGTAGCAGAGTGAAGTATGGACCGGAGAGGGGAGAGAAAGGAGGCGGGGAGGTCAGCAAAGAAGGCGACACAGTAATCAAGGCAGAATAGGATAAATGTTTGGATTAACATGGTAGCAGTTTGGATGGAAAGGACAGATTTTAAGGATGGATGTGAAGGTGAACAGACAGGATTTAGCAACATATTGCATATGTGCATTGAATGAGAGAGAGAAGTCCAGTATAATGTGAGACAGGAAGGATGGTGATGTTGTCTGCTGGGATGGGAAAGTCAGGGGCAGAACAGGGTTCGAGTGGGAAGGTAAATTGGTGGTGACAGAAGGGCATTCAAGTAGGCAGGAGGAAATGTGAGACTGCAAAGAGGGAGAGAAGTCAGGGCTGGAGATGGAGATTTGGGAATCATCTGCATAGAGGAGGTAGTTGAAGCCATGGGTGAGAATGAGTTCCCCAAGGGAATGGGTTTAGATGGAATATAAAAGGGGACTCTGAGCTGAACCTTGAGGGACACCCACAGTTAGGGGGTGGGAGTCAGAGAAAGAGCCCACAAAAGAGACTGAAAATGAACAGCCAGAGACCAGGAGGAGAACCAGGAGAGGACAGTGTCAATGAGCCGCGGTTGGATAATGTTTCCAGGAGAAGGAGGTGATCACCAGTATCAAAGGCAGCTGAAAGGTCGAGGAAGATTAGGATGGAGTAAAGGCCGTTGAATTTGGCAAGAAGGAGATCATTGGTGACCTTCGAGAGGGGGGTTCCTGTGGAGTAAAGGGGACAGAAGTCAGATTGAAGATGGTCATGGAGACAGTCCCCTCTCCATCTCTGGCTTTCCTTCAGAGACTCATCACGGACCATTCAACATCCCTAACTCTCCCCACTCCATCCCTGACTCTTCCTCCAGTGACCCAGAATGAACCATCCAACACGTCTAACTTTCCCCTCTCCATCCCTGACTCTCCTCTAGAGATCCAGTGTGGACCATCCAACAATCCTAACTCTCTCCTCCATCCCTGACTCTTCTCTAAGGATTCAGCAAGGGCCATCCAACACCCCTAACTCTCCCCTCCATCCCTGACTCTTCTCTAAGGATTCAGCATGGGCCATCCAACACCCCTAACTCTCCCCTCTCAATAACTGGGTCAGAATTTCCAGGATTGAACAGGAATGCTTAGGGGCTCCCAGAGTGCCCTGGTCAATCTGGGAAGGCTTCCTGGAGGAGCAGAGGTATCCAAGAGAATTCTAAAGGAGGGGATGGAATGGGTTGCTGAAGAGGAGTGGGAAGGATTTCTGACAAAGGGCTCTGGGAAGCAAGAATTCCCTCTGCATGGGTGACCTCTGGCTAAGAGTGGACAGGGCCAGAAGGCTTTCAAGACTGATTTACATCATCTAAGCATCAAAGGCGCTCAAAGCACCCTGTGACTATAGGACAGAAGTGGATGCCAGGCCCAGATTCCCAATGCAGATTGAGACCTGGTGCTTCGTACAGTGCTCGGCACATAGGAAGCGCTTAATGAATACTATTATCATCATTAACCCCAAGGCTGAACTATAACAGGTAAGATGGGCAGAAAAACAGATATCTCATCCGAGTTTGGCATTGCAACAGACCCCCAGTTCACCCACAGGGTCCTCCAGAGGAATCCTACATCTTTATGGAGTCAACCATAAATTCTAGGAGCAGTGAGGGAGTCTAGGAGGTGGAGATCATTCCCCTGCTTCTGAAACAAAGAGGAGAAAGAATCTAGGCTGACTGAGGAGCCCTTGGTAAGACGGTAGTGGCTTGGGGATTGGGTTGGGATTGGAGTTCTCTGGTCTTATGGCATCACTGAAATTCTAGGACAGGAAGGGTAGGTTCCAAAGCTGACATTCCTGGGACCAGGAGCAAAAGCTGGGCCTCAGGGCAAACTGGATAGTAAAGCGGTAGCAGAATGTCTCCTGCTCAGCTCCCAAATCACACCTCAGGAAGTCGCTCTAGCACAACCTTGGAGGTATACAAACCCATTTACTAGCTCAAAAACATTCTACATTCCTTTTCTGTTGTAGAGTTAAGTTTAGCGCTTAGTGCAGTGCTCCGCACATAGTAAACAATAAATACCAGCTCCAGCAGGTGACTAAAACTCATTCATTTCATTAATTCAATCATATTTATTGAGCACTTGCTATGTGCAGAGCACTGTACTAAGTGCTTGGAAAATAACCAACCTCGCCTCCCACTCCCTGCTTAGTCCCAGCAGAATGGACAAGAAGGACTGTCCTGACAAAGCTGAGAGGATTTAGAGAAGCAGTCTGGCTCAGTGGAAAAGAGCACGGGCTTTGGTCATGGGTTCAAATCCCAGCTCTGCCAATTGTCAGCTGTGTGGCTCTGGGCAAGTCACTTAACTTCTCTGGGCCTCAGTTACCTCATCTGTAAAACGGGGATTAAGACTGTGAGTCCCCCGTGGGACAACCTGATCACCTTGTAACCTCCCCAGCTCTTAGAACAGTGCTTTGCACATAGCAAGTGCTTAATAAATGCCGTTACTATTTGAGTATATTCTGAAATGTGGGAAGGCAGGAGACAGAGCAGCGTCTCGCAGGGAACTGGCTACAAACTGAAGCCAGTAAATAGGAGACCCTGTTACTCCGCAAACCACAAACTGAGAAAGTAGAATTCTTCAAGTGGAACCAGCTCAAATCCCTTAGTTAGAAAGTTAGAAAGGACTTGGAAGATGCCGTCAGATTCAAAGCTGCCAGTATTTTTAGTCTTTATCTCATGTTTCCAGATCGCCTTGTGGCGTGCGCAGCCGGCTAAACCCACCCCCTTTAAAATTAAAGCTCCGGCTTTGGAGCGAGACGGTAATTAAGGAGCTGCACTTAGCCATTCCTGAATCTTCTTGGCCCCCTCTACCATCCGCTCCTCCCTACCCACCCCTTCCCCGGGGCCAGGGCCGCAGAGGTTATTTTTAGAAGGACCGAGTGTTACATCAAGTAGCTTATTCATCCCTGAGGTTGGACTCGGATGCCAGAGAGGGTGAGAGAGACTGGCCTACTGGCTGCCAGCTGGGTTCAGCCTGCAGACCTAACGCCCCTCTGTCTGCGGAGAGAGCCAGGTGTGGAGACGCTGAGTGGACCTGCCGGCTAGGATCCGGCGTGCCGGTGAGAGGTTGGGACTGGGCAGCTCCACCCCAGATGTCTCTGCCCTTCAAGGGTTGGGAAGAAAGAAGAATTTCAGTAGAAACAGCAGGGCCGGGTCCAGGATGAGGAGATATTTGGGAGCGAGGATGGGGAGGGGAGCTACTTGACTCAGCCAGGCAACAGCCCCCTCTCCCAGCCCTGGGCTGACCCTTTGGCCACTCCTGGAGACTGTGGCTTTCCTGACGCAGCCAAACCCCAGCCCCAGAATGAAGTCTGGGGAAAGGGTGGCTCTAAGGGAGATCCACTCAAACCCTGGCTGTAGGTTTCCCCCCCGGCATATCTCCGGAAGAGCGAGCTCACTCCAACACAGACCTGAAACTGTCCGTCAAAATTATCCCCCCAGTTGGGGCATGATCCTCACGGGCACTTCGGCTGCCATCGAACTGGGCATGGCCTGACCCAGCGTTGGGGTCTCAGTGCAGAGATCCCCTTCCCTCAAATCCACCGGCTTATGGAGCCTGCCCAGAGTGGAGGGGAGGAGAGTGGGGTTAGAAGGAGGAGGAGGAGGAAGAGGGACAAGGCCTGAGTAGAAAGGAGCCAGCTGAATTCAGGCTTCGGAGGGGAGTGATTCCTCTGGACAGGAACCAAGCCTAATGCTAGAAACCCCTTATGGTGGGCCCAGTGAGAGTCTTGCGATTGACTCAGCCCCCAGCCAAAGTTGGGGTTTGGAATACCCAACTCTCTTCACCTATGGAATTTGGGGTCTCCAGGTGGCCAGATGCCCAATTTTGTCCCAACCACCTTGACCCCCCCCCCCCCCCCCCCCCAAAGCAGATTTCTAGCCCCCAAAGTCTACACGCCTTCCAGTCAGCTCAGTCATTCGCCTGTATACAGCATGGGGCTTGTTGCATACCCCATACCCATCCCTACCCATTCAGACTTACTCTGTGGAACCCAGGGGCCGAGTCGGAATGGGCCCAGACCTCCAAAGCAGAAACCCCCAAAGGGAGGTCTGTTTGTGGCCTGGGAAGATGCTGGGTTTCACCAGATCCCCCTCAGAACATGGTAGGCCATCCTGGGCGGGCACATTTCTAGGGCAAAGCTGGTCCCACAGGAGGCATTTGGGGGTCCACAGTCTCAGCTGAGTCCTGAGAGTCAAGTGGGAGTTGAATCCAGCTGACTCAAAAGGCCTCTAAATGTGAGCATGCGGCACCCTCCCCCTCACCCACTACGTGAATCAGCTGCCTGACCCCTTCGAGCTGCAGTGCTTGCAGTTGGAGAGCGAGAAGATAAGGAAGCAGCATGGCCTAGTGGAAAGAGAATGGGTCTAGGAACCAGAGGACTTGGATCCTAATCCCAGCTTTCCACCCATCTGCTGTATGAGCTTGGGCAAATCGCTACACTTCTCTGTACCTCAGTCACTTCATTTGTAAAATGGGGATTAAGACTATGAGGAGTCCCCATGTGGTACATCGACTGTGTCCAGCCTTGTATCTACCCCAGTGCTTAGTACAGTGCCTGGCACGTAGCGCTTAACAAATACCACTAAAACAAAATGTTGGCTCCTAATGCAGAGGAGATGGTGTGCCTGTGGAAACTTTCTTGGTTAAATGTCCCAGAGAACAGCAAATCCCCTGCCAAGGAACTCCCTCCCTTCTTCCTTCCAAGTGTTTCCTCCAGGCCAGCAGCCCACAGGGTAACTGAGGGCATTTGTAATTCCCTTTTATGCTGCTCGAGGGCAGGCACCGAGTCTTTTACATCTGTGTATTCCCAAGCATCCAATACAGTGCTCTGCACACAGCAGGAGTCCAGAACAGTGCTCTACATTTTGTTGGTGTCCAAAACAGTACTTTGCACACAGGAGACACAACACTCAGCACAATGGCCTGGCACAGGAAGTGCCCACTACAGCATTCTGCACACAGTAGCCACCCAGTACAGCTTTCAGCTTTACAGCTGCTCTTCCCAACTGTCCCCATTGGAACCCTTGTGGCACTCTGGGAAAGTCATGCTGTCACCCCATTCTCATAGTTGTCTAACTTGTACTTCCCAAGCGCTTAGTACAGTGCTCTGCACGCAGTAAGCGCTCAATAAATACGATTGATTGATTGAAACCCCGCAGCAGCCCTGCTGAGCCTTCTGGGAGCTACAGTAGGTTCCATCCTCTTTAACCCTATCCCATACTCTATTATTTCCCCTTTTGATTTTAATGTCTGTCTCCTGTAGCCTGTAAGCGCTCTGAGGGCAGGGACTGGAGCTACCAACTCTGTTATAGTGTACTCCCCCAAGGGCTTAGTCCAGTGCTTTACACATAGTGAGTGCTCAATAAATATTACCGTTGACTGAAACCTTCTCTGCAAAGGGTCAGGCGGAGTTCCCGGGGGTCATGGAAGCTGCAGTTGGGTGTTAGGTTTAGACAGAGCCACCGGGCCAGCTGAGAAAAGCAAGGTGTAGTGAATAGAACACAGTCCTGGGAGTCAGAAGGGCATGAGTTCTAATCCCTGCTCCACCACTTGTCTGCTGTGTGACCTTGGGTAAGTCACTTTACTTCTCTATCACTCAGTTCCCTCCGTAAAATGGGGATTGAGACTGTGAGCCCCACATGGGACAGGGACTGTGTCCAACCTGATTTGCTTCTTTAACCCCAGGACTTGGTACGGTGCCTAGCACACAGTAAACCCTTAACAAATCATCTTCTTCTTTCTTCTTCTTCTTCTTCTTCTTCTTCTTCTTCTTCTTCTTCTTCTTCTTCTTCTTCTTCTTCTTCTTCTTCTCCTTCTTCTTCTCCTTCTCCTCCTCCTCCTCCTCCTCCTCCTCCTCCTCCTCCTCCTCCTCCTTCTTTTTTCTTCTTCTTCCTTCTTCTTTCTTCTTCTTTTTTCATCTTCTTTCTTCTTCTTCTTCTTCTCTCACTGAGATCTGGCCCAAGGTCTGGGTTAAGTCTGTGTCAGAGCCCAGGGAAGGGAACAGGATGGAAGGACCGGGGAATTTGCAGAAGATCGCCTGCCACTTGACAGTTAATTCAGACTCAAAATATCCCTCTCCCTTCTATTTCCTACCGCAACGTCTTCCTGAGCTGCCCCTTCAAAGTCTTATTTAAGGCACATTTCCTCCAAGAGGCCTTCCCTGACCAAGCCCTCCTTTCCTCTTCTCCCTCTCCCTTCGGCGTTGCCCTGACTTGCTCCCTTCATTCATCCCCACTCCCAACCTCTATAGCACTTATATTCATATCTATATCTGTATATTAATGTCTACCCCCCCCCCCCAACCATAAGATTGCTGCGGGCAGGGAATGTGTCCATTTATTGCTATATTGTACTCTCTCAAGTGCTTAGTAAAGTGCTCTGCCCACAGTAAGCGCTCAATGAATATGATTGACTGCCTAAGATTGATGAGCAAAGGAGCGACCAGGGTCCCACAAAGGGCTGGGAACCTCAGTTCTGGAGAAGCAAAGACTAATGTTGGGGGATGTCCAGTGCAGCTCCAGATGGGAGAGATGCCAAAGGAACAAGAAAATCCCCAGGCTTCTCTGCACTGTCCCTCCGCATTCTTTGGATGCTGGGACTGGGGGCTAGGAGAGTGACTCTAACAGTTATCCATGCTGTTTTCAGATTCACAGATTTCCCTCTGTTCATCCTGAAAGCCCCATGCTGGCCGGCTCTTAAAGCTCCAAGGTCTGTTTGCAGAACCCGTGAGCTGATTTAACACCTCTTCCCGAAGCTCAAATGGCCTCAGGCTTCCTGCCTGTGTCTGTTATATTGTTATATTGTACCCTCCCAAGTGCTTAGTACAGTGCTCTGTACACAGTAAGTGCTTGATAAATACGATTAAATTCCCCTCCGCTCTTCTCTTAGCAACAGGATTTGCTTGTATCCACCCCAGAGCTTAGTACAGTGCTTTGCACACAGTAAGCACTCAGTAAATGTGATTGAATGAATGAGGATCCCCAGTGGGAGTTTAGCCACCCTGGGCCAGGAGCTGGGCACAGGTGAGTGACATTTCACTTCTCTGGGCCTCAGTTACTTCCTCTATAAAATGGGGATTGAAACTGTGAGGCTTACTTGGGACAGGGACTGTGTCCGACCTGATTTGCTTGTTTCACCCCAGGACTCGGTACAGTGCCTAGCACACAGTAAACCCTTAACAAATCTTCTTCTTCTTTCTTCTTTCTTCTTCTTTCTTCTTCTTCTTCTTCTTCTTCTTCTTCTTCTTCTTCTTCTCCTTCTTCTCCTCCTCCTCCTCCTCCTCCTCCTCCTCCTCTTCCTCTTCCTCTTCCTCTTCCTCTTCCTCTTCCTCCTCCTCCTCTTCCTCCTCTTCCTCTTCCTCTTCCTCCTTCTCCTCCTCATTCTCTTCCTCCTCCTCTTCTTTCTTCTTCTTCTTTCTTCTTTCTTCTTCTTCTTCTTCTTTTCTCACTGAGATCTGGCCCAAGGTCTGGGTTAAGTCTGTGCCAGAGCCCCGGGGAGGGAACAGGATGGAAGGACCGGGGAATTTGCAGAAGATCGCCTGCCACTTGACGGTTAATTCAGACTCGAAATATCCCTCTCCCTTCTCTTTCCTACCACAACGTCTTCCTGAGCTGCCCCTTCAAAGTCTTATTTAAGGCACATTTCCTCCAAGAGGCCTTCCCTGACCAAGCCCTCCTTTCCTCTTCTCCCATCCCTTCGGCGTTGCCCTGACTTGCTCCCTTCATTCATCCCCACTCCCAACCTCTATAGCACTTATACTCATATCTATATCTGTATATTAATGTCTACCTCCCCCTCTAGACCGTAAGCTTGCTGTGGGCAGGGAATGTGTCCGTTTATTGCTATATTGTACTCTCTCAAGCGCTTAGTAAAGTGCTCTGCCCACAGTAAGCTCTCAATAAATATGATTGACTGCCCAAGATTGATGAGCGAAGGAGCGACCAGGGTCCCACAAAGGGCTGGGAACCTCAGTTCTGGAGAAGCAAAGACTAATGTTGGGGGATGTCCAGTGCAGCTCCAGATGGGAGAGATGCCAAAGGAACAAGAAAATCCCCAGGCTTCTCTGCACTGTCCCTCCGCATTCTTTGGATGCTGGGACTGGGGGCTGGGAGAGTGACTCTAACAGTTATCCATGCTATGTTTTCAGATTCACAGATTTCCCTCTGTTCCTCCTGAAAGCCCCATGCTGGCCGGCTCTTAAAGCTCCAAGGTCTGTTTGCAGAACCCGTGAGCTGATTTAACACCTCTTCCCGAAGCTCAGATGGCCTCAGGCTTCCTTCCTTTGTCTGTTATATTGTTATATTGTACCCTCCCAAGTGCTTAATACAGTGCTCTGTACACAGTAAGTGCTTGATAAATACGATTAAATTCCCCTCTGCTCTCCTCTTGGCAGCAGGATTTGCTTGTATCCACCCCAGAGCTTAGTACAGTGCTTTGCACACAGTAAGCGCTCAGTAAATGTGATTGAATGAATGAGGATCCCCAGTGGGGGGTTTAGCCACCCTGGGCCAGGAACTGGGCACAGGTGAGTGACATTTCACTTCTCTGGGCCTCAGTTACTTCCTCTGTAAAATGGGGATTGAAACTGTGAGGCTTACTTGGGACAGGGACTGTGTCCCACCTGATTAACTTGTATTTATCCCAGTGCTTAGTACAGTGCCTGTCACATAGTAAGTGCTTAACGAACACCATAAAAAGAAAAGAGAACAGAGGTCAGGAACAAAAGTAACCTGGTCACCTTAAGGGAGGGAGGAGATGGGGTGGGGACAGGGGAGCTTTGCCTAGTGGATAGCGCATGGCCCTGGGAGTCAGAAGGATCTGGTAATCTCAGCTCCGCCACTTGTCTGCTGTGTGACCTGGGTCAGGTCCCTCAACTTCTCTATGCCTTGTTACCTCATCTGTAAAATGGGGATTCAGACTGTAAGCCTCATGTGGGACATGGACTGTGTACAACCTGATGATCTTGTATCCACCCCAGTGCTTAGTACATACAGTGCCTGGCACACAGTAAGTACTTAACAAATACCATTTTTTAAAAAAAGTAGTGGGAAAGTCTCTCAGCTACCCATTGCTTTTCTTTTTATAATGATGGCATTTATTAAGCGCTTACTATGTGCAAAGCACTGTACTAAGCGCTGGAGCACTGTACTGTCTTCTGGCTCATGACCTGTCGTGAAGAACGTGTCTAATTTCCACCTCTGTGGTTTTCCTAGTGCTTAGCAGAGTGCTCTGCACACAGTAAGTGCTTAATAAAGGCTGTTACTACTACTACTATCGCTACTGTGCTCTGCACATAGTAAGCGCTTAACAAATGCCATCATTATTATTATTATTACTGAAGAAAGGAAAGTTGGAAGCACGGGAGATTTTGACATTTCAGGCCCGAACCACCTGAATTGGGCCATCAGGTCCTCTTCAACAAAAGGGAGAGGTGAGAAGACAGCCAGGTCAGACAACTTCCACCCCGAAGGCCAAGCAAACCCCTGGGATTCCCCTGGGCACACCTTCCGGGGAGGAATCTCTGAGAATTGGTGGCATCCTCCACGCCATCTCCAAGGGGAGGGGTTAGGATGGGACAGAGGTGCTGGTCTTGAATAAGGCATCCCGAGCATCTTCCCCTTCAGGGCACTGGACAAATGCCCCAATACCCTCTGGGCCAGTTGGGCCCTGGAGTAGGAGCTGTGGCCAGGGCACAGCCCAGGTTTCTCTCACTGTAGATTGGTGATGGTCTCCCGCCAAAAGCAGTGAAGAGAAGCAGCATGGCTTGGGAGTCAGAGGACGTGGGTTCTAATCCTGGCTCTGCTGTGTGACCTTGGGCAAGCCACTTCACTTCTCTGTGCCTCAGTAACCTAAACTGTAAAATGGGGATTAGGACTGTGAGCCTCAGGTGGGACAACCTGATTACCTTGTATCTATCCCAGCGCTTAGAACAGCACATAGTAAGTGTTAAACAAATATCATAATTATTATTATTACCCAAAATCCCCGTCACTGCTTGCGCTTCACCCAGTCCTCCTGAACATGTGATTTCCCAAGCTGATGCCCGGTCTTCTGTTACCAGGATCCCATTCATGTGGTGACCCCCCTTTTAGACTGTGAGCCCACTGTTGGGTAGGGACTGTCTCTATATGTTGCCAACTTGTACTTCCCAAGCGCTTAGTACAGTGCTCTGCACACAGTAAGCGCTCAATAAATATGATTGATAATGATGATGATGATGGTGGGTTGCCAGGCTGATTCAGAACCAGGTGGGAACTTCCCAGGTCTTCCCTCGCCAGCCCCCTGGGCCTATGAAGGCACAGCCTGGGATTGCCCAAGGTAAGGAGTGAGCTGTCTGCTTGTTCACTTCTCACAGCCCCTCCATTGTCCCAGCAGAAGATCCCTGGGGTGACCCCATCCTGGGGAGTGTGTCTTGGGGGGATAGCCCTGTGTCTTGGGGGGATATCCCGGGATAAAATGCTCCAGGCCCCCATCATTAAGCCTCAAGCTGTTTCCAGGATCTGTGCTCTTCAAGAGGTTGTTAAGTTGAGACGCACCGTGGCTTAGTGGAAAGAGCACGGTCTTGGGAGTCAGAGGTGGCTTCGGAGTCAGAGGTCATGGGTTCTAATCCTGGCTCTGCCACTTGTCAGCTGTGTGACTTTGAGCAAGTCACTTAACTTCTCTGTGCCTCAGTTACCTCATCTGTAAAATAGGGATTAAGACCGCGAGCCCCACGTGGGACAACCTGATAACCTTGTATCTACCCCAGCACTTAGAACAGTGCTCGGCACATAGTAAGTGCTTAATAAATACCATTATTATTATAAGTGAGCTCGTTGTGGTCAGGAAAAGTGCCTGCCAACTCTGTTGTACTCTCCCAAGTGCGCAGTACAGTGCTCTGCACATTGTAAGCACTCAATACATACCATCGATGATGACGATGATGAGGTCCAGCCCCCGGCCTCCAGGCTGGCATCGGCTCAACCACCCAGGGAGGGCCGCCCTCCCTCCGAGCTCAACGGTTTAGGGTCGGTGAAGAAATTATTTCGGAACGGGTCGAACGGTGCTGGCTTCTCCTGCTGGCTGAGGATCATCTGGGCCTGCCTCCACCCCAGTCCCACACCCCCTGGCAGGGAGCCCAGAGACACCATCCATTCTGCTCCTAATTGCATCAATATTGAACGTTTGGAGCAGCTGCATCGGAAGCCTGGCTCTGTCCCCCCTCCACAGGTTCCCTGACTGTCGGAGGAAACAGCAGTCGCAGAGGAGGGAAGGAGTGTTGGGTGAGAGGAGTGTAGGTTGATTCTCCCTCTGGGAACGACAACTAGAGGAGAAAACACACAGAGGGAGGGGGATTTGTGGATCTTTTGAGCCCATCAGCGTCTCATTGTCAGCCCGGCGCTACTCAAGGGAAATTCAAACCTGGTCCTGGGGAGGAAGGGCCCTGACAGAGATCTCAGTGCCACATTTGAGGCCTGTCGAACGGCCCTCATCGTGGCCTAAAGGATATAGATAGCGCAAGCCTGGGAATCAAAAGGATGTGGATCCTAATACCAGCTCTATGTGTGACCTTGGGCAAGTCACTTAACTTGTGCCTCAGTTCCCTCATCTGTGAAAAATGGGGATTAAGGCTGTACATATTTATTACTCTTTATTTATTTATTTATTTATTTATTTTACTTGTACATATCTATTCTATTTTATTTTGTTAGTATGTTTGGTTTTGTTCTCTGTCTTCCCCGTCTTCCCCTTTTACACTGTGAGCCCACTGTTGGGTAGGGACTGTCTCTATATGTTGCCAACTTGTACTTCCCAAGCGCTTAGTACAGTGCTCTGCACAAAGTAAGCACTCAATAAATACGATTGATTGATTGGTTGAGCCCCGTGTTGGGACAGGGACTTTGTCCAACCTGATTAGAGTGTATCTATCCCAGAGCTTAGAGCAGTGTTTGACACGTGGTAAGTGCTTAACACACACCATTATTAGTATTATGATTATTATTAGCTGCCCCTGGCAGCCGGAATCTGTGGCCAGCATGGCCAGCAGATGACTTAACATCTATCTCCCCCTCTAGACTCTAAGGTCGTTATGGGCAGGGAACATGTTTACTAGTACAGTGCTCTTCACATAGTAAGCACCCAATGAATATGTTTGATTGAGTGATGACTAGCGGATAAGTTCCAGCACTCGTCCCCAGGGACCAGGCCCTCCCGAGCTTGTCCGGACCAGGGTTTCCCAGGTCCGTGCTGCGCTCTTACCCCGATCCCTCACGCTTTGGCCCACCGCCACAGCCCAAGCACCTAGTCGACGTGGCGTGTGGAGGAGAACCAGGAAGCCGGGGGTCCAGGGTAGACTGGATGCCCACTGACTGCCCTGTACCTGAATGGACATTTACTGTCTCGGGGTGCCACGGGTGCCTGGGCAAGTGCGGTGCAGCTGGAGTCACACTGCATGGAGCTGAGCTCCCTGAGACACACCACCAGCTGAATGGGGGCATCCCGGGGCTGGCTAGGTCCTCAAAAGGTCATCCTGCCCATCCCCCTGCCTCCAGGTCACTCTGCCCTACTCCACGCAGATGTTCAAGCCTCCCTCGCCTGAGGATTTCAACCCTTTAACACCTGAAAGTTCTTCCTCGAGTAGACTGTGAGCCCCCCTTTTAGACTGTGAGCCCACTGTTGAGTAGAGACTGTCTCTATATGTTGCCAATTTGTACTTCCCAAGCGCTTAGTACAGTGCTCTGCACATAGTAAGCTCTCAATAAATACGATTGATGATGATAATCCGACTGTCTCCTGCTGGAGAAAGAAGACCATTTTCATGGTCCTCTGTGAAATACCCCACTTTGTTCTCCAAATTCCCCTATCATTCCTCTCCTCTCCAGACTGTGGATCCTTCTATTCACAAGCCAACCTCTCACTGTTCCTCCAATCTCGTTTATCTATCTCACTGCCAACCTCTCACCCAAATCCTGCCTCTGACCTGGAATGTCCTCCCTTTTCGATTCCGACAGACAATTACTCTCCCCGCTTCAAAGCCTTATTGAAGGCACAGCTCCTCCAAGAGACCTTCCCTGATTAAGCTCTCTTTTCCTCTTCTCCCACTTCCTTCTCTGATGCCTTGACTTGCTCCCCTTATTCATCCCCCCTCCCGGCCCCACAGCACTACATCCAAGTAGATGCTTGGATGTACTTCCCCCCTTTTAGACTGTGAGCCCCCCTTTTAGACTGTGAGCCCACTGTTGGGTAGGGACTGTCTCTATATGTTGCCAACTTGTACTTCCCAAGCGCTTAGCAGTGCTCTGCACACAGTAAGCGCTCAATAAATACGATTGATGATGGTGATGAAGTAGAGGTGTACTGAAGGCAGGAAGAAGTATGAGACTACGGATAAGAAGAGAGAACAGGACTAGAGATGTAGATTGAGAATCGTTCTCACCGTTGAAGCCATGGGAGTGAATGAGTTCTCCCAGGGAGTGGGTTTAGATGGAGAATAGAAGGGGATCCAGAACTGAGCCCTGAAGAACTCCCATGGTTTGAGGTGGGAAGCAGAGGAGGAGACTGCGAAAGAGATAGAGGGATAGAATGAGAACCAGGAGAGGACAGTGTCAGTGAAGTCAAAGTTGGATAATGTTTCCAGGAGCAGGGAGTGGTCAGCACCGTTGAAGGCAGCTGAGAGGTCAAGGAGGATTAAGATGGAATAGAGGCCGTTGGATTTGGCTAGCAGAAAATCATTGGTGACCTTTGAGAGGATGGTTTCTGTGAAGGGAAGGAGGCAGAAGCCAGATTGGAGGGGGTCAGGGAGAGATACTTGGAGGTGTGGAAGTGGAGGCAGCAGGCATAGACAATTCACTCAAGTTTGGAGAGGAATGGTAGGAGGGAGATGGAGGGAGCCGTGGGGTCAAGGGAGGGTTGTTTTTTTTTAGGATAGGGGAGGCATGGATATGTTTGAAAGTATGTTGATGGAGAATGAACAGTTGAAGGGGGTGGTCAGAGAGGAAAGAAGGGAGGGGGCAAGCACTTTGATCAGATAGGTAGGGATGGAGTCAGAAGTACAGGTGGAGGGGGTGGATTTTAAGTGGAAGTGAGAGATCTCCTTTTGAAGGATAGGAGAGTTGAATAAAGGACCAGTGGGCAAGGGTGAGGCTGCTGCTCTGACTGGGCTGGGGCAGATCCCCAGGGAGGTCACCATCATCCCAGATTCTCAGATATCCATACTGCCCAGTCTGCCCGTTCACTCCAGTAACAGTATCTACAGGGGACAGGGCACTGAAGACAATTACTCTCTTCCCCTTCAAAGCCTTAGTGAAGGCACATCTCCTCCAAGAGGCCTTCCCTGACTAAACCCTCCTTTCCTCTTCTCCCACTCCCTTCTGCGTTACCCTGACCTTCTCCCTTTATCATCCCCCCTTTCAGCCCCACAACACTTAAGTACATATCCGTAATGTATTTATTTATATTAGTGTCTCCCCTCTAGACTGTAAGCTCGTTGTGGGCAGGGAATGTGTCTGTTTATTGTTGTAACGTACCCTCCCAAGCGCTTAGTACAGCACTCTGCACACAATAAATGCTCAATAAATACGATTAAATGAATGAACTGGACCAAGTGTCCAGGATTGTGCTCTGCAAACAGTAGGACCCGGGAACAGTGCTTAGCTGGTGTGATGAATTGGACAGGGGCAGTATTAGAGGAGCAGCTTGGCTTAGAGGAAAGAGCACAGACTTGGAAGTCAGAGGTCGTGAGTTCTAATCCCGACTCCGCCACTTGTCAGCTGTGTGAATTTGGGCAAGTCACGTCATTTCTCTAGGCCTCAGGTACCTCATCTGTAAAATGGGGATCAAGACTGTGAGCCCCAAGTGGGACAACCTGATAACCTTATATCTGCCTCAGTGCTTAGAACAGTGCTTGGCACATATTAAGCGCTTAACAAATACCATCATTATTATTATTAAAAATAATTGCCTGGGTCACTAAAATACCTGGGGCTGGCCTTAAAGGGTCTCCTGGGGTTGAAACAGTTTAGGCCCAAGGACCAATGCCTTGGTAGTTGGGGGAAGGAGAGAGAGATTCACAGAGACCTATAAAGAGATAATAATGATGGCATTTATTAAGCGCTTACTATGTGCAAAGCACTGTTCTAAGTGCTGGAGAGGTTACAAGATTATCAGGTTGTCCCTCGTGGGGCTCACAGTCTCAATCCCCATTTTGCAGATGAGGTAACTGAGGCACAGAGAAGAGAAACGACTTGCCCAAAGTCACACAGCTGACAAGTGGCGGAGCTGGGATTTGAACCCAGGACCTCTGACTCCAAAGCCCGGGCTCTTTCCTACTGAGCCACGCTGCTTCTTATAGGATGTACATAGGAAGCAAAGTGTGGCCTAGTGGAAAGAGCACAGGCCTGAGTCAGAGGACATGGGTTCTAATCCCTGTTCCACCACTTGTCTGCTGTGTGACTTGGGGCAAGTCGCTTCACTTCCCTGTGCCTCAGTTTGCTCATCTGTAAATTGGGGATTCAATATCTGTTCTCCCTCCTATTTAGACTGTGATCTCCATGTGGAACAGGGGCTGTATCTGGCCTGATTACCTTGTTTCGACCCCAGTGCTTAGAACAACGCTTGACATATTGTAAGGAAGCAGCGTGGCTCAGTGGAAAGAGCACAGGCTTTGGAGTCAGAGGCCATGGGTTCAAATCCCGGCTCTGCCACTTGTCAGCTGTGTGACTTTGGGCAAGTCACTTCACTTCTCTGGGCCTCAGTTCCCTAATCTGTAAAATGGGGATGAAGACTGTGAGCCCCTCGTGGGACAACCTGATTACCTTGTATCTACCCCAGCGCTTAGAACAGTGCTTTGCACATAGTAAGCGCTTAACAAATACCAACATTATTATTATTAACTTTACAGATACCATTGTTATTATGCACGGAGACACAGAGAGAGCCAGAAAGACATCCAGAGAGAGGGAGAGAATCAGTGAGACGCACAAAGAGGCAGAGATAGCAATAAAGACAGAGTAGAAAGAAAGAAACAGAGGGCCTCATTGTGGCAGGGAATATGTCCATTATATTGTTGAATTGTACCCTCCCAAGTGCTTAGTACAGTGCTCTGCACACAGTAGGCACTCCACAGGTACAATTGATTGATTGATTGATCACTGAGGGCTGAAAAGCATTCAGGAAGATCACGGTACTCTGAGGAAAAATCAAAGAGAGAACCAGGCCTTGGAATACCAAGCACAGTGTGGCTTTTTCCATGTGCATCTGGCTCAGATCAGCTTTGTTTGCTTTAAGCACATTCGGGCAAAGTTCTCCAGGTGACGGGGAATCTGTGAATTTCTGAAACTGCAAAATGTTCCCTTCTCCTCCCTCACCGGGTCCATGGTTAATCCCAGACAGCACAGGTTCTGGGTTCTTGACTCGGTAGGATGGTTTCAAATTCCTCATTGTCTCATTTTCCAGGACCACCTTCCAGCGGCCGCTTCCTGTATCTCAGCTCTCCGTTTCACGGGCCTTTCTTCTGGCAGTGCTGATCCTTTGTTGCCAGCTTTCGCTTTCACTGTGTGCCATGTCAACATCAGTTCTTTTCACAGAATTGGCCAAACCCGACTGTGTAAAAAGAACTGCACTGGGCTTCTACGGCGGGGACAAAACTAATGGTCAGCTACTATGGCAGAGCCCTGTAGCGTGCACCTACTGTGTACGCGGAAAGCTGAACTGGTCACTTTACTGAGGACAGTGCCCTGATCTGGCAGTTCGGGGCCATACTGTTGTCTTGTACTCTCCCAAGTGCTTAGTAGAGTGTTCTGTACAGGGTGAGCACTGAATAAATAGGGTTGAATAATTGAATACATTCATTCATTCAATCATATTTATTGAGCGCTTACTGTTTGCCAGCACTGTACTAAGCGCTTGGGAAGTCCAAGTTGGCAACATACAGAGGCGGTCCCTACCCAACAGCGGGCTCACAGTCTAGAAGGGGGAGACAGACAACAAAACATAACATAACAAAACAAAAAATAAATGACTATCAGGAGGCAGAAGGCCCAGTTACAACCTCCAGAAGATTGGTGTGTATAAACTCCCCTACCCACAAGGGGTCCTTCTCTGCCAGAGACAGAATTTGGCGGTTTTACACGTGTGTGTGCGTGTGCGTGTGCGTGTGTGTGTGTGTGTATTTGTGTTCTCACACAAGCCAGCATTGTTTCTCCCCCGACACTGGTAGCCCCTGTGACTCCTTTCCCAACTTGTGCTTCCCAAGCACTTAGTACAGTGCTCTGCACACAGTAAGCGCTCAATAAATACGATTGATTGATTGATTGATTTCCTTCTCCTCATGTCCAGCTAACAGTTCTAATCCAGCAGGTGCTCAGGACAGGCCGTCCTAGAGCAGACGGTCAGCCCCCTAGGCAGAAACAGCCTCCCAATCCCACCCTCCAAATCCCCTCTCCGCGCCCCTTCCCGGCCCCTGAGAGTTGAGCCCGCTGGCGGGTTCCCCTCTCTCTCCCGGCATTGTCCCCACCCTCCAGGCACAAAGGGATGAAACCTGTGCGGTGAGGGCTGGAGGGGAAAGAGTCTCCTTCAGCAGGAAGGGTCCAGGGCTCTATGCCAGCAGCCAGGCAACTCTGGAGAGTTGGCATCCCTACTGCCAACTTAGTGGCTCCTCCCACTGCCCAACTGATCCGCCAGGGAACTGATATACCTCTAGGAAGGATAGAGCATGCTAAAAGTAAAAGTGGAAGCTTGGGTTCTCTCTGGAATTTCCCCAAGCCCTCCTCTTTACCCTCCCACCGGGCTGTTCTTCCTCACTTTAGGACAGGAGCGCGTCTACCTTGGAGGATTGAAATATGGCAGCTTCCAGCCGGGAATTCCACAGTCGGATCCCCGCAGGCTTCCCTGCCCACCCCTGAAGGAGGGCACCAGGCCCTTCCTGCCTCCCCCCGAGATCCCAGTGGGACTGGGCTGTGGACTGACCAGCAGGGACCGTTCAGCCTGACCGCTCCGGCTGACCAGAGTGCTGCTTCCCGGAGGTCAGACAAAGGCCAAGGTAGGAGGATTGACCTCTCCCAGGGGGAGAAGGGAGAGCTGAGTTCTGATCTTAACTCTGCCCCTCCCATTCATTCATTCATTCATTCAATCGTATTTATTGAGCGCTTACTGTGTGCAGAGCACCGTACTAAGCACTTGGGAAGTACAAGGTGGCAATATATAGAGACGGTCCCTACCCAACAGCGGGCGCGTTACCTCTGGCTAGTTGCTCACCCTCTCTGAGCCTCGATGGCTGCTCCTGAAGAATAAGGCGGACCATCCTTGTCTGTTCTATCCACTGAATTCAAGGCAATTTCTACTAGTATTTACCCCTCTCACTACCCTGGGAGTCCAGAAGTTCTTCCTATTGTTTAACCTCATTCCCTCCTCCTACAATGCCGGCTCCTCTCCCCCTGCCTCTTAGCAACCTTTTATTTTTACATGTTTGTTACGAGCTTACTAAGCACTTCTCTGTGGCTCAGTTACCTCACCTGTAAAATGAGGATCGAGACTGTGAGCCCCACGTGGGACAGGGACTGTGTCTAACCCGATTTGCTTGTATCCACCCCAGCGCTTAGTACAGTGCCTGGCACATAGTAAGTGCTTAACAAATGCCATTATTATTAATATTATTGTTATTATTACATGCCAAGCTCAGTTCTAAGTGCTGGGATATATATAAGCTAATCACATTGGACATAGTCCCTGACCCTGTCCCATATGGGGCTCACAGACTAAATTGGAGGGAGTAGAATTTGATCCCCATTTTACAGATGAGGTAACTGAGACACTGAGAAGTGAAGTGATTTGCCCAAGGTCTCACTGCAAGCATTTGTCAAAGCCAGGATTAGAATAAATGCAATTGAATGAATGAATGAATGAATGAATGAACTCAGTTCCTCTGATTCCCAAGCCCTTGCTCTTTCCACCTTCCAGGACCAAATGCCCATACTGCAGCCCCAACCACACATTCACCCACCTCCAGGGGTAATGACAATAATATCAACTGTGGGTTTTTTTAGCTTTTACTATGTGCTTAGCGCTGTACTCTAAGCTCTGGGGTAGATGCCGGAGCAGGGGTCGGGTGAGGGGACAGGGGGATGACTTCTTTCCAGGCAGAAACTGCTATTTGGCTGCACTGTCATAATCACCAAATCCCTATGTGGGAAGACTGTTGTCAGAGGGTAAGGACTGCAGCTGGAGAAGCTTCTGTCCTGGACAGACATCAAAACAAGTAAACAGGCATCAATATAAATAAATAGAATTATAGATATATACTTCTATACATAAGTGCTGTGGGGAGGGGAGAGCGGGGGAAGATCAAAAGTAGCGAGTGGAGGTGATGCGGGAGGGAGAGGAAGCTGTGGAAAAGGGAGGCTTAGTCTGGGAAGGCCTCTTGGAGGAGATGAGCCTTCAGTAGGGCTTTGAAGGGGGGAAGAGTGATTGTTTGGAGGATCTGAGGAGGGAGGGCATTCCGGGCCAGAGGTAAGACATGGGCCAGGCGTTTAGTACAGTGCTCCGCACACAGGAAGCACTCAATAAATACAACTGAATAAATGAATGAATATCTGGACTCCATTTGAGCACAAAGCCCTTGACTACAGCCCTGCTCCTGCTGGAAGTGATGGGGTGAAAGTTGAGGAATTTAATTTCCCAACAGCCTAGTGACCCCATCTGGCTCCCAGTTCCTGCCCACTGGGGTTGGTCAGTAATATTGTCTCTGGCCTGTTCCCTGGCATGTCCTCTAGCCAGTTGCCTAATCTGTCCTCTGATCTGTTCCACCGTCTGCCCCCAGCCTTTCCTCCGCCTGCCCCCAGTCTTCTCCCATCTGTTCCCAGTCGGTTCCCAGCTAGTCCTTCAGTCTCTGGTCCCAGTCTTACCCATTCAGTCCCTCGGTCTGTACCTCAACTGACCCTCAGCGGGCGGAGCCCTGGCCTGGGTGCTGGGAGGAGGAGGAGAAAGAGGAGGAGGAGAAGAAGGAGGAAAAGAAGGAGAAAGAGGAAGAGGAGGAAGGAGAACCAAGCGCTTCATACAGTGCTCTGCAAACAGTAAGTGCTCGATAAATATGATGAATGAATGAGAAGGAAGAAGAGGAGGGGGAGGAGGAAAAGAAGGAGGAGAAAGAAGAGGGGCGTTAGGCACATCCTTAGGTTGCTTGTTCATTTCTGGCTCCGAGGACTCCTTAATTGAGAAACAGCATGGCCTAGTGGAAAGGACACGGGCCTAGAAGACGAAGACCTGAGTTCTATTCACAGCTCTGCCTTGAGGAAGTCACTTGATTTCTCTATGCCTCAGTTCCCTCATCTGTACAATGGGGATTAAGACTGTGAGACCCATGTGGAACATGGACTATGTTCAACCTGATTATCTTGTATCTGTCGCAGCACTCGGTAAAGTGTCTGGCATATAGTAAGCATTATTAAGAACTAGGCATTAAAAAATAAAGGCACAGTCCCTGCCCTTGAAGGAATGCCAGACTGATGGAAGAGACTGGATTCACACAATCTCCTCAACACACCTCCTCCAAGAAGCCTATTTCCTTCAAGAGGCCTTCCCTGACTAAACCCTCCTTTCCTCTTCTCCCACTCCTTTCTGTCTCAGCCTGGCTTGCTCCCTTTACTCATCCCTCGCCCCGCCCCGACCCCAGCCCCATGGCACTTATGTACATATCTGTAATTTATTTATTTGTATTAATGTCAGTCTCCCCCTCTAGACCATAAACTTAATGTGAGCAGAGAATGTGTCTGTTGTTTAAGTTCTTACTGTGTGTCAGGCACCATTCTAAGCATAGGGGTAGATACAAGTTGATCCGGGTGGGTGCAGGCCCTGTCCCACATGGGGCTCGTAGTCTTAATCCCCATTTTGCAGATGAGGGAACTGAGGCACAGAAAAATGGAGTGACTTGCCTGTCTACTTGTTTCATTTTGGGGTCTGTCTCCCCCTTCTAGACTGTGAGCCCATTGTTGGGTAGGGATTGTCTCTATCTGTTGCCGAATTGTACTTTCTAAATGCTTAGTATTGTGCTCTGCACACAGTGAGCCCTCAATAAATACGATTGAATGAATGAATGAATGAATGAATGGAAGTGACTTGCCCAAGGTCACCCAGCAGACCTGTGGTAGAGCCAGGATTGGGACTCACAACCTCAAACTCCCAGGCTGGTGTTATTTCCACTAGGACACGCCGCTCCAATGAGCAGTGTTCAGTGGAAACTGAGCCCCTTCCTTCCTCTCCCCCTCGTCCCCCTCTCCATCTCCCCCATCTTTCCTCCTTCCCTTCCCCACAGCACCTGTATATATGTATATATATTTGTACATATTTATTACTCTATTTATTTATTTATTTATTTATCTTACTTGTGCATATCTATTCTATTTATTTTCATTTGTTAGTATGTTTGGTTTTGTTCTCTGTCTCCCCCTTCTAGACTGTGAGCCCACTGTTGGATAGGGACTGTATGTGTTGCCGACTTGTACTTCCCAAGTGCTTAGTACAGTGCTCTGCACACAGTAAGCGCTCAATAAATACGATTGATTGATTGATTGATTGATTTTTTTTAAAAGAAAATATTGCATTTAGGTGCTTACTATGTGCCAGGCACCATACTTAGTGCTGGAGTGTGTATGGGATAATTGGGGTGGACATTATCCCTGTCCTACATAGGGCTCAGTCTTAATCCCTTTTAACAGATGAGGTGACTGAGGCCTAGAGAAATTAGGTGAACTGTCTGTGGTCACACATCGGTTGGGTGGAGGAGCTGCAATTAAAACCCAGGGCCTCTGATTCTCAGGCCTGTGCTCTTTCTACGAGGCCACATTGTTTCTCAAGCTGCTTTGTACCCTGTCACAGGAGGTAAATATCCTCTACATGAAAGGCAGCATAAAATGGGGTTTGTTAGTAAGGGCCGCTTTTATGGATTGTTTAAATTAATGATCTATCTGAGGAAGAGATGGGAAAGCCAACATAGGCATTTGGTAGCTTGGATCCTATTTATTTTATTTTGTTGGTATGTTTGGTTTTGTTCTCTGTCTCCCCCTTTTAGACTGTGAGCCCACTGTTGGGTAGGGACTGTCTCTATGTGTTGCCAATTTGTACTTCCCAAGCGCTTAGTACAGTGCTCTGCACATAGTAAGCGCTCAATAAATACGATTGATGATGATGATGATGATCCCCAAGAAGTAAGGTTTGATCCCCAAGGAATACTAATCCTGGAGGAATTAGAATGCTGATCCTTGTGGTAGGAGGAAGACTTATGGGTTTGTCTTGTCCTGTCTTATGCTGTCGAGTCGTCTCTGACCCACAGAGACACCATGGAAATATTTCTCCCGGAAGGCCCCACCTCCATCTGCAATCCATAGGTTTCTTGGTAAAAATACAGAAGTGGTTTACTGTCGCCTCTGTTTCTGATACTATTGTTGTCTCCCAAGTGGTTAGTACAGTATTTTGCACACAGTAAGTGCTCAATAAATACGATCCATGATGATGATGATGATAATAAATGATTGAATGAATAAATGAATAACTTCACAAAGGACTTTAGATAGCTAATGCTATGAGTTTAACAGCGGGCGTGGTAAGCAGATGGAATTCCTTAACCAAGGAAGTTGTTGCAGGTGAAGGATATCAGTATATTTAAAGAGGAGATGGAATAAATTCACAGGCAAGCAGTCATTAGAGAGTTACTAGCAGGGAGGTTAAAGATATGTACTGATGTTCATAGGATTGAAGGAGGATGTTAGCGACAAGTAAGGGGGAAAAATAAATTAACCGGTGTAAATCGGCCGCAGGGTTCGAGAGCCCAAGGTGGTGACGCAGATGGGAAAAATGGCTCGGAGACATGAGTTCAGATAGAGCAGTAGAGGTAGGAAAGCTGACTGCTCACCCGTTCACCTCCCGAGAGGTACGAGTGACAAATAGCCCCGGTTCCAGCTGCTTCTTCCCTTTTATTTGGTTCCCCATCGGAGCTACACAAAGGATTGTGTAGGGTTGTGTAGGATTGCTAGGGTGGACAACAAGGACAAAGGAGGATGACCATTGCACAGATCCTGGCCTTGTGGAAAAAAAAAAGTTTGGGTCTCTGAGTCAGGAGACCTGGTCTCTAATCCTAGCTCTGCCACTGGCCAACTGTGAATTGGAAAAGTCACTTTGCTTCTTTGTGCCTTGGTTTTCTCATCTGTAAAATGGAGATAAAGTACCTGCTCTCTCCTAATCCTTAAGTGGGGAGTCCCATGTGGGACTGAGACTGTGTCCAATCTGATTATTTTACATCCACCCCAACTCTTATTGCAGTGTTTGGCATGTAGTAAATGTTTAATAAATGTTGTAATTAATTAACTCTCAGAGACAATATGCCCCGCTGGGTGAACTCTGTTTCCCTGTGCCTATAGTAGTGTTTTTTTAGATTTTTATCTGATCACAATAATTAGGGTAAGTACCTACACTGAGACAAACACTCTGCTAGGAATGGGGCAGATACAAAGTAATCAGATCTGATACGGTCCCCGCTCCATGCTGGGCTCATGGCCAGATCAATATGTGCATTGTGACATTGCAAACCTGACTCAAACCTTGTTTCCCCTACCCTTCCGCCCCTCTGTGTGGCCTGTGTACTTGGCTATGTTCCCCTTAAAGCACTCTGACACTCACACAGCCCCTCAGAACTTATGTACATAAGTTCTTTTAGACTGTGAGCCCACTGTTGGGTAGATACCGTCTCTATATGTTGCCAACTTGTACTTCCCAAGCGCTTAGTACAGTGCTCTGCACACAGTAAGCACTCAATAAATACGATTGATTGATTGATTGATGTACATAAGCGGGACAGTAACCCTTGTCTTCCCTCCCACACCGAGGGTCCTCGTCCCAATATGCCCAGTGAGTGCTGGGCTGGGGAAGAAGGCTGTTCCCCCATGCTCTCACACTCTTTCCTTGCTGCCGAGAAAAACACCGCTAGTCTGCTGTGTGACCTTGGGCCAGTCGTTTCACTTCTCTGGGCCTCAGTTGCCTCACCTGTCAAATGGGGATTGAGACTTTGAGTCCCATGTGGGACAGGGACTTTAAAGCACTTTGCCCTCACCTTGCTACTTTCCTATGACAACCCAGCCCTCACACTTGGCTCCTCTAGTGCTAACCTCACTGTGCCTCGATCTCGTCTTATTTCGCCACCGACCCCTGGCCGATGTCCTGCCTCTGGCCTGAAATGCCCTCCCTCCTCAGAATTGACAGACAATTACTCTACTCCCCCTTCAAAGCCTTACTGAAGGCACATCTCCTCCAAGAGGCCTTCCCTGACTAAGCCCCCTTTCCCCTTCTTCCACTTCTTTCTGCGTCATCCTAACTTGCTCCCTATGTTCATCCCCCATCCCAGCCCCGGAGCAGCAGCATGGCTTAGTGGGTAGAGCACTGGCCTGGGAGTTAGAAGGTCATGGGTTCTAATCCTAGCTCCACCACTGGCCTGCTGTGTGACCTTGAGCAGGTCACTTCACTTCTCTGGGCCTCATTTACCTCATCTGTAAAATGGGGATTGAGACTGTGAGCCCCATGTGCCCAATAAATATGATTGATTGATTCCCCACAGCACCTGTATGTATGTTTGTACATATTTATTACTCTATTTTACTTGTACATATCTATTCTATTTATTTTATTTTGTTAGTATGTTTGATTTTGTTCTCTGTCTCCCCCTTTTAGACTGTGAGCCTACTGTTGGGTAGGGACTGTCTCTGTATGTTGCCAACTTGTACTTCCCAAGTGCTTAGTACAGTGCTCTGCACACAGTAAGCACTCAATAAATACGATCGATTGATTGATTGATGTGGGACAGGGACCGTGTCCAACCTGATTTCCTTTGTCCACCCCAGCGCTTAGTACAGTGCCTGGCACATATTATTATTATTATTTCTGCTATTTATTTATATATATTAATTTCTGTCTCCCTCCCTCTAGGCTGTAAGCTCACTGTGAGCAGGGAATGTGTCTGTTTATTGTTGTATTGTTCTCTCCCAAGTGCTTAGTACAGTGCTCCGCACACAGTCAGCACTCAATAAATAAGACTGAATGAAGAAGTGAATGAGTGAATGAAGGGATTGGGTCCAACCTGATTACCATGTATCTACCCCAGCACTTAGAACAGTGCCTGGAACTAAGTAAGTGCTTAACAAAGACCATCAGCAACAACAACAACACTGTAATAACCACCACTTTCGCTCCCACCCATGAGGGTCCCTGCTTCCAGCATTCTCTGTGGAGGTTGGGTGCGGGGGCAGAGCTGCTCTCACCGGCTTCTGGACTCCCAAGTTACCATGAGACTTATTGTCTTTGCTTATCTCTCTGTTTGTGTTGCGTTTTCTGTGTTGTGTGGTCTCCCCCTCTAGACTGTGAGCAGGAATTGTTGTTATATTGTACTCCCCTAAGGGCTTAGTACAGTGCTTTGCACTTTGTAGTGTGTGGTACATAGTAAGTACTTAACATTTACCGCAATTATTATGTGCTTTGGCTTTGCTGTTTTGTAAACGCTCAATAAATACGATTGAATGATAGAACGAATGTTTTATCGTACTCTCCCAAGCACTTAGTACAGCGTTTTGCCCACAGTAAGCACTTGATAAATACGACTGACTGAGCGACGGACAATTTAGCAAATGTTTATGTAGTTATAAAACCCGCTGATGGGATAAAATATAGCCAGGGCACGAAAGCCTAAATAACAAGTCACATTCCTATCGCTTATAGATGAACCCTAGACTGCAAGCCTTGCTGGAGTGACTGGAGTCAGAAGCTGTTAATCTGGGAAGGCTTACTGGAAGTGGTAGGCTTTTTAAAAAAGTAACATTTTGGAGAAAGGGCTGGAATTTGGTGACCAAGAGGGAAGGCACTCCGGTGAGAGAATACAGCGGCCCAGGAGCGAGTGGGAGGCTTGGGGACGGGGAAGAGGTTGGCTTGGCTGGAGCTCAGGTCAGGTGAGCTGGGGCCTTGACCCAAGAGGTCAGCAGCTTTGATATGAGCTGCCTGGGTGGTGGGGTGGGGGGAGAAGGGAAGATAAGCTGCAGCCCCCCTGTAACACCCGGGACACTATTGGAGAAGCAGCATGGCGTAATGGACACAGCATGGGCCCGGGAGTAAAAGTCCGGGGGCTCTAATCTTGGTCCTCCACTGGTCTGCTTGGGAGAGTCACTTCACTTCTCTGGGCCTCAGTTACCTCATCTGAAAAGTAGGGGTTGAGACTGTGAGCCCCTCAGGAGACAGGGACTGTATCCGACCCCATTTGCTTGTATCCACCCCAGCACTTTGTAGTGTGTGGTACATAGTAAGTACTTAACATTTACCACAATTATTATGTGCTTTGGACTCGCTGTTTTGTTTTGTCGTCTGTCTCCCCCTTCTAGACTGTGAGACCGTTGTTGGGTAGGGACCGTCTCTATCTGTTGCCGACTTGTCCTTCCCGAGCGCTTAGTGCAGTGCTCTGCACACAGTAAGCGCTCAATAAATACGATTGATCGAATGAATGAATGAATTATAATGGGAGCAAAGGCTGACTGCCACGGGCCCGGTGCCCCGAGACTGGCATCCGTCCACCCACTCCTTGTACTCCAGTTGGCTCTGCAGCAGGGGAGAAGGTTCATGGAGCTGGCTTACCAATCAATCAATCAATCGTATTTATTGAGCACTTACTGTGTGCAGAGCACTGTACTAAGCGTTCGGGAAGTACCAGGTCATTCGGGGCCCATGGATTGAGGGACTACTGTATGGCCTTGGGCAAGTCACTTAACATCTCTGTGCCTCAGTTCCCCTACCTGCAAAATGGGGATTCGATTCCGGTTCTCCCAACCAACTTAGATTGTGAGCCCCATGTGGGACCTGATTATCTTGAATCTACCCCAGTTCTTAGAACAGTGCTTGACACATGGGAAGTCTTTAACAAATAGCACAGTTATTACCACTTGTCAGCTGTGTGACTTTGGGCAAGTCACTTCACTTCTCTGTGCCTCAGTTACCTCATCTGTAAAATGAGGATTAAGACTGTGAGCCCCACATGGGACAACCTGATCACCTTGTAACCTCCCCAGCGCTTAGAACACTGCTTTGCACATAGTAAGCGCTTAATAAATGCCATCATCATCATCAAATAGCACAGTTATTACCACTTGTCAGCTGTGTGACTTTGGGCAAATCGCTTCACTTCTCTGTGCCTCAGTTACCTCATTTGTAAAATGGGGATTAAGACTGTGAGCCCCACGTGGGACAACCCGATCACCTTGTATCCTCCCCAGGGCTTAGAACACTGCTTTGCACATAGCGCTTAATAAATGCCATCATCATCATCAAATAGCACAGTTATTACCACTTAGCTGTGTGACTTTGGGCAAGTCACTTCACTTCTCCGTGCCTCAGTTCCCTCATCTGTAAAATGGGGATTAAGACTGTGAGCCCCACGTGGGACAACCTGGTCACCTTGTATCCTCCCCAGAGCTTAGAACAGTGCTTTGCACATAGTAGGCACTTAACAAATACCAAAATTATTATTATTATTATTATTAGCCCACCTACCCTCAGTTACCTCATCTGTAAAATGGGGATTAAGGCCGTGAGCCCCATGTGGGACAACCTAATTACCTTGTATCTACCCCGGCGCTTAGAACAATGCTTGGCACACAGTAAGCACTTAAGAAATACCAGCATTATCCTTATTATTATTACCCTACCCCTTACCCTGATGCCATTTCCAAAGGAAAGCCCCTTTCTTTCTGACCTCCTTCCAACCTTGCGGTGAGCTCTTCAGCCACTTATCCAGGGAAAGTTCCCGTCTCCAACGTAAAGTCCAGACTGCTGACTTCATCTTTCTTCCCTCTTTAAGGTCGAGAGCGGAGTCAAGGAGACAGTGCAGTGAGATGGTGGAAGAGCTAAGCAAACAACCTCAAACAGTGAGGGCAGATTAGAACAGAGGCCTCCTATCCAAGGTTTGACAATTTGAGGATTTTGCTCCCTGCTAGAATCTGCCTGATCCTGGAACCGGATTCTTTCCATCCAACTCCGTAACCTTTTCACCCCAGAATCCCCCCTCCTCCTTGGGTTGCTTCCAAGGGTTTGGGAGTTTCCTCTTCTCTCTGGCTACTTTGAATATTTGTAAATGATATTTGTTAAGCGCTTGCTATGTGCCAGACATTGTAATGACACTGGGGAAGATAATGAGCTCAGCAGGTTGGACGCAGTCCATGTCCCACAGGGGGCTCACAGTCTTAATCCCCATTTTACAGATGTGGCAACTGAGGCACAGGGCATTTAAGTGACTTGCCCAAGGTCACACGGCAGACAAGTTGCAGAGCTGGGATTAATAATAATAATAATAATAATAATAATAATAATAATAATAATGATATTTATTAAGCGCTTACTGTGTGCAAAGCACTGTTCTAAGCGCTGAGGAGGTTACAAGGCAATCAGGTTGTCCCACAGGGGGCTCACAGTCTTAATCCCCATTTTACAGATGAGGTAACTGAGGCACAGAGAAGTGAAGTGACTTGCCCAAAGTCACCCAGCTGACAATTGGCAGAGCCGGGATTTGAACCCATGACCTCTGACTCCAAGGCCCGGGCTCTTTCCACTGAGCCATGCTGCTTCTCTAATTAGAACCCATGACCTTCTGATGCTCAGGCCCTTACTCTATCCACTACACCCTGCCCCCCCATTTTACAGGTGTGCAAACTGAGTCTCGGAGAAGTTAAGTGACTTCCCCAAACTGTCCTGAAATATTCTCCCAGCTCAACAGCTACCGCCCACTCCACCCCAGCCCGCTCTCAGCCCCGAGAATTGGGTCTGAGGATGCAGCTTAGGTGACTCCCAACTGCAGCTTCCCCGGATCCCCCCGTCTCCTTCCACCCCCAAACTCGAACTCAACCCAACCTCTCTCCCGCAACACAGTTCTTCCAACCCGTAACCAACAAGTCCACAAGAGATTGTGTGTGTGTGGTTCTGTGGATGGCCCGGGATCAGACTGTGAGCCCACTGTTGGGTAGGGACTGTCTCTATATGTTGCCAACTTGTACTTCCCAAGCACTTAGTACAGTGCTCTGCACACAGTAAGTGCTCAATAAATACGATTGATGATGATGATGATCATCATCATCATCATCGTCAGTGGTATTTATTGAGGACTTACTGTGTGTACTAGGCACTTAAGAGTACAATACAACAGAGTTGGCAGACAAGTTTCCTGCCCACAGTGAGCTCACGGTCTAGAGGGGGGATATTAATGTAAATAAAGAATTCATCATATTTAATTTATAAATACGTAGCGTGGCTAGAGAAGCAGGGTGGCTCAGTGGAAAGAGCACGGGCTTGGGAGTCGGAGGTCATGGGTTCTAATCCCGGCTCTGCCACTTATCGGCTGTGTGACTTTGGGCAAGTCACTTCACACTTCTCTGGGCCTCAGTTCCCTCATCTGTAAAATGGGGATTAAGATTGTGAGCCCCACGTGGGACAACCTGATCACCTTGTATCCCCCCAGTGCTTAGAACAGTGCTTTGCACATAGCGCTTAACAAATACCATTGTTATTATGATTACAGTGCTGTGGAGCAAATATCAAATGCCCGAAGGTCACGGATCTAAATACACAGATGATTCAGAAGGAAGAGAGAGCTGGGGAAAGTAGGGCTTAATCAGGGAAGACCTCCTTTCATTAATTAATTAATTAATTTATTCATTCATTCAATCATATTTATTGCACTCTTACTGTGGGCAGAGAACTGTACTAAGTGCTTGTGAGAGTACAATAGAACAATAAGCAGAGACATTCAGCACTTAGTACAATGCCTGGCACATAGTAAGCACTTAGCAAATACCATTATTATTATTATTATTGTTCCCTGCCCACAAGAGCTTGCAGTCTAAAGCAGGAGACAGACAGACATTAATATGAATAAAAAATTAATTAATGTATAAAGGGAACAGTCACGGTGATGCAGAGGGGAGTGGGAGAAGAGGAAAGGAGGGCTTAGTCAGGGAAAGCCTCTTGGAGGAGATGTGACTTCAGTAAGGCTTTGAAGGAGGGGAGAGTAATTGTCTCTGGGATATGAGGAAGGAAGGCATTGGCAACCACTGGAGTTTCTTGAGGAGTGGGAAACATGATTTGAACAATTTTATAGGAAAATGATCCAGGCACCAGAGTGAAGTATGGGCTGGAGTGGGGAGAGACAGAAACCTGGGAGGTCAGCAAGGAGGCTGCTGATACATTAATCAAGGCAGGTTAGGAAAAGCGCTTGGATTAATGTGTTGGCAGTTTGGAAGGAGGGGAAAGGGCAGATATTAGCGATGTTGAGAAGGACGAACTGACAGGATTTAGTGATGGATTGAATATATGGGTTGAATGAGAGAGAGGAGTCAAGGAAGTCATGAGAAGCAGCGTGGCTCAGTGGAAAGAGCCCGGGCTTTGGAGTCAGAGGTCATGGGTTCAAATCCCGGCTCCGCCACTTGTCAGCTGTGTGACTTTGGGCAAGTCACTTCACTTCTCTGTGCCTCAGTTGCCTCATCTGGAAAATGGGGATGAAGACTGTGAGCCTCACGTGGGACAACCTGATCACCTTGTAACCTTCCCAGAGCTTAGAACAGTGCTTTGCACATAGTAAGCGCTTAATAAATGCCATTATTATTATTATTATTATTATTAAGGAAAACGCCTAGGTTACGGGTTTGTGAGACAGGAAGGGTGGTGCCATCTACAGTGATGGGAAATTGATGGGGAAGAGAGATTTTGGGTGGGAACATGAGAAGTTCTGGTTTTGACATGTTGAGTTTTAGGTGACGGGAGGACATCCAAGGAGAGATGTCTTGAAGGCAGGAGGAAATGCGTGACTGCAGAGGAGGAGATCAGGGCTGGAGATGTAGATTCGAGTATCATCTGCATAGCCGTGATAGTTGAAGCCATGAGAGCGAATGAGTTCTCCAAGGGAGAGGGTGTAGAGGGAGAATAAAAGGAGACCCAGAACTGAACCTTGAGGGACACTCATAGTTAGGGGGTGGGAGGCAGCAGAGGAGCCCACGAAAGAGACTGAGAAAGAGCGACCAGAGAGATAGGCGGAGAACCAGGAGAGGACAGTGTCAATGAAGCCGAGGTTGGATAATGTTTCCAGGAGAAGGGAGTGGTCAACAGTGTCGAAGGCGGCTGAGAGGTCAAGGAGGATTAGGATGGAGCAGAGGCCATTAGATTTGTCAAGAAGGATATCATTGGTGACCTTTGAGAGGGCGGTTATTGTGGCGTGAAGGGGTTGGAAGCCAGTTTGGAGGGTGTCAAAGAGAGAATTGGAGGAGAGGAACTTGAGACAACAACAACGAGCTTACAGTCTAGAAGGAGAGACAGACATTAATATAAATAAAGAATTTATAATATTTAATTAGTTGATATGTACATAAGTACAATGGAGCAAACATTAAAAGCCCAAAGGTCACAGATCTAAGTGCACAGATGATATTGAAGGAAAAGAGAGCTGGGGAAAGTAGGGCTTAATCAGGGAAGGCCTCCTGGAGGAGATGGGACCTTAAAAAGGTTTTGAAAGTGGTGAGGGTGGTGATCTGGTGTGTATGGAGAGGGAGGGAGCTCCATGCTAGGGGAAAGATGTGGGAAAGGGGTCTGCCATCCACAAGATAGACAGGATCAGGGCAAATAGTCAAGATTGGGACAAGAACCATGGCCTACTGGCCTTCCTTCAAAGCCCTACTGAGAGCTCACCTCCTCCAGGAGACCTTCCCAGACTGAGCCCCCTCCTTCCTCTCCCCATCCCCCCTGCCTTACCTCCTTCCCCTCCCTACAGCACCTGTATGTATGTATATATGTTTGTATGTATTTATTACTCTATTTATTTTATTTGTACATATTTATTCTATTTATTTTATTTTGTTAATATGTTTTGTTCTCTGTCTCCCCCTTCTAGACTGTGAGCCCACTGTTGGGTAGGGACTGTCTCTATATGTTGCCAACTTGGACTTCCCAAGCGCTTAGTACAGTGCTCTGCACACAGTAAGCGCTCAATAAATACGATTGATTAATTGAATAAATACGATTGAATGAATGAATGAATGAATGAATGAAAGAGCACTGGTCTTGGAGTCAGAGGACCTGGGTTCTAATCCAGATCTGCCATTTGCCAATTGTGTGATTAGGGAGAGTCACTTATAACTTCTCTGGGACTTAGCTTCCTCAGCAGTAAAATGGGGATTAAATACCAGTTCTCCCTCTTATTTAGAGTGTGACCCCCCTGTGGGACAGCGATTATGTTGGACCTGATTAACCTGTGCCTATCCCAGTGCTTAGAACAGTGCTTTTTTATTTTATGGTATTTTGTTAAGTGTTTACCAGGTGCCAGGCAGTGTACTAAGCACTTGGGTAGATACAAGTTAATCAGTTTGGACACAGCCCCTGTCCCACACAGGGCTCACAGTCTTAATCCCCATTTTACAGATGAGATAACTGAGATGCAGAGGAGTAAAGTGACTTGCCCAAGGTCACCCAGCAGACAGGTGGCAGAACCGGGATTAGAATCCAGGTCCTTCTGACTCTTAGGCCCTTGCTCTACCCACTAGGCCATGCTGCTTGTACTTGACGCATTATAATGATGGCATTTGTTAAGGACTTACTATGTGCAAAGCACTGTTCTAAGCGCTGGGGGGATACAAGGTGATCAGGTTGTTCCACGTGGGGCTCACGGTCTTAATCCCCATTTTACAAAAGAGGTAACTGAGACACAGAGAAGTTAAGTGACTTGCTCAAGGCCGCACAGCAGACATGTGGAGCCGGGATTAGAACCCATGACCTCTGACTCCCAAGCCCGGGCTCTTTCCACTGAGCCACGCTGCTTCTCCGGCATAACACTTAACGAATACCATATTAACAATAATACTGACAGTAATGGGCAGAAAGAAGGAACTGGTCTTTGGGAGGTGGAGGAGGATCTGGAATCCTGCATAGTGAAAACCGGAGTCAAAAACCGGAGCCGAAAAGACGGTCGGTCCCAGCCAGTTGAGTTGGAAAAAATTCAAGCCCAATAGATTCCCAACTCCTCCCACAACCCTTCCCTCCTCTCTCACCCAGAGGCCAAAGGGAAGCAGAGGAGAGGCCCAATGTGGGGTCAGCCTGCCTGTCTCTGATAAAAAATCCGCTGAGCTGGGCCGGCAGCGGATCTATCTCGCTGCCTCTTGTATCCGGAAACGGTGCCGCTGGTGGTGTTTCATCCCTGTGTGTGGGGGAGGCTGACAGGATCAGCTCTCCCACGCTGCACACTGTGAGCCCACTGTTTTAGACTGTTTTAGACTGTGAGCCCACTGTTGGGTAGGGACTGTCTCTATGTGTTGCCAATTTGTACTTCCCAAGCGCTTAGTACAGTGCTCTGCACATAGTAAGCGCTCAATAAATACGATTGATGATGATGATGCACACCTCGGCCAGCCCCCTCCCCTCATGGGGGGTGGGAGGGTACTGTGTACCAAGTGACAATGCTGCGACCTCCGGGGACGGCCAACACTTCGGCAACCGAGTGTCCAACGCCAGGCTGGCTGCTTACGTGGGACTTTAGGAGTTGAGATGCGGAGGGTGGAAAGAGCACGGGCCTGGGAATAAGGGGACCTGAGTTCTAATGCTGGCTCTGCCACTAACCTGCTGGGTGACCTTGGACAAGTCACTTAACTGCTGTGTGCATCAGTTTTCCTCACTGGTACAGTGGGGATCTTAAATACCAGTTCTCCCTGCTCTGGGCCTCAGTTTTCCTCACAGGTGCAATGAGGATCTTATAAACCTGTTCTCCCTTCCCTTTAGACTAATAATAATAATAATAATGGCATTTATTAAGCGCTTACTATGTGCAAATCAATCAATCAATCGTATTTATTGAGCACTTCTCATTTAGCCATGCTGCTTCTACTTGATGCATTATAATGATGGCATTTGTTAAGGGCTTACTATGTGCAAAGCACTGTTCTAAGTGCTAAGGAGGTTACAAGGTGATCAGGTTGTCCCATGGGGGGCTCACAGTCTCAATCCCCATTTTACAGATGAGGTGACTGAGGCACAGAGAAGTGAAGTGACTTGCCCAAAGTCACACAGCTGACAATTGGCAGAGGCAGGATTTGAACCCATAACCTCTGACTCCAAAGCCCGGGCTCTTTCCACTGAACCACGCTGCTTCTCTACAGGGGCCATGTCCAGTCTGATTGTCTTTTTTTAATGCAATTTGTTAAATGCTTATTATGTGCCAGGCATTGTTCTTCGCTCCGGAGTAGATACAAGATAATCAGGTTGGACAAAGTCCTTGTCCCATACGGAGCTCCACTCTTAATCCCCATTTTACGGATTAGGTATCTGAGGTCCAGAGGAGAGAAGTGACTTGTCCAAGGTCACACAGCAAAGAGGTGGTGGAGCCGGCTTTAGAATCCAGGTCCTTCTAACTCCCAGGCCTGTACTTTATCCATTAGGCCATGAGGCTAGAAATTTTTTGGCATTTCAATGCACTTCGACATCTTTAATCTGTAAGTAACTTGTGGGCAAGGATAGGGTCTACCAACCCTAGTGCATGGTACTCTCCCAAGTGTTTAATACTTTGCTCGGCACAAAGTAAGTACTCAATAAATACCATTAATTGATTGACAGATTGATCTCATTGGGCAGACAAGAATAGAGGAAGGAAACACAAATCAATTTGCTTTGCTCCTCATGGGCAGGTCTGATGAAAGGCGGGATGGGGAAGGAGGTTGAAACCATTAACTAAACAGAGTTTTCAGATTACCCATGCTCTGGGTTATCTGTCCAAGTCTGGTTTCTCCTACTAATGGATAATAGAAGCGGACCATATAATAATAATAATGGCATTTGTTGAGTGCTTACTATGTGCCAAGCACTGTTCTAAGCACTGGGGTAGATACAAGGTTATCAGGTTGTCCCACTTGGGGCTCACAGTCTTAATCCCCATTTTACAGATGAGGTAACTGAGGCACCAAGAAGTTAAGTGACTTGCCCGAAGTCACAAAGCTGACAAGTGGCGGAGCTGGGAGTAGTTTTTATAGGTCACATTTTCAGTAGGGGGAGATGCCTCCCCTATCTTAAAAAAAAGACCCTCCCTTGACCCTATGGCTCCTTCCAGTTATTTCCCTATCTCCCTCTTACCATTCCTCTCCAAACTCCTTAAGCGAGTTGTCTACACCTGCCGTTTAAAGTTCATCTCCTCCAATTCTCTCCTGGACCCCTTCCAATCTGGCTTCCATCTCCTTCACTCCACAGAAACCGCCCTCTCAAAGTTCACCAACGATCTGCTCCTTGATAAATCCAATGGTCTCTACTCCATCCCAATCCTCCTCGACCTCTCAACTGGCTGTCGACCATCCCCTTCTCCTGGAAACGCTGTCCAGCCTCGGCTTCACTGACACTGTCCTCTGCCAGTTCCCCTCCTATCTCTCCGGCTGCTCAACCTCAGAACCTTTTGCGGGCCGCTCCTCTTCCTCCCACCCCCTAACCCACTCCCTTGGAGAACTCATTTGCTCACATGGCTTCAATTACCACCTCTTATGCAGTTGGTACCCAAATCTACATCTTTAGCCCTGATCTTTCTCCCTCTCTCCAGGCTCACATTTCCTCCTGCCTTCGAGACATCTCTACTTGGATGTCCTCCTGTCACCTTAAACTTAACATGTCTAAAACAGAGCTCCTTATCTTCCCAGCCAAACCCTGTCCTCCCCATGACATCCCCATCACTATAGACGGCACCGCCATCCTTGCCTCACAAGCCTGTAACCTTGGCGTTACTCTTGACTCCTCTCTCTCATTCAACCCACATATTCAATCCATCATTAAATCCTGTCGGTTCTACCTTCACACTCCACCCACCCTTTCCACTCCATCCAAAATGCTACCACGTTAATCGAATCACTTATGTCATCTCACTTGGATTGCAGTATCATCCTCCTGTTGACCTCACAGCCTCCTGTCTCTCCCCAATCCAGTCCATACATTTTGCTGCCCGGATCAGTTTTCTACAAAAACATTCAGGCCCTATTTCCCCACTCCTCAAGAACCTTCAGTGGTTTCCCACCCACCTCTGCCTCAAACAGAAACTCCTCACCATTGGCTTTAAAACCAGTGGGGTCAATCACCTTGCTCCCTCCTATTTCACCTCACTACCCTCTTACTACAATCTCATTCGCAGACCTCTTTCTTCTAATGCTAATGCTAACCTTTTCACTGTTCCTCTATCTCATCTATCTTTCTGCCAACCTCCTACCCACGTCCTGCCTCTGGCCTGGAATGTCCTCCCTATTCATATCCAACAGACAATTGCTTTCCCCACCTTCAAAGACTCTTTGAAGGCACATCTCTTTCAGGAGGCCTTCCCTGACTTAGCTTTCCTATCCTCTTCTCCCTCTCCCTTCTGCGTCACCTCGACATGCTTCCTTTATACATCCTCCCCTCCAAGCCCCACAGCATTCATGTACATAGCTGTAGTTTATTTATATGAATGTCTGTCTTCTCCTTTAGACTGTAAGCTCACTGTGGGCAGGGAATGTGTCCATTATATTGTTATATTGTACTCTTCCAAATGATTAATACAGTGCTCTGCACACAGTAAATGCTCCATAAATGCTGACTGAATGTCTGACTGATTGAGAAGGTTCCCACCTGTGCCCCCCTACATACACTTCCTTTTCACAGCTATGGGTTGGGTGTGTGTGTGGCAGGGGGAAGAGGGTGGAGGGCAAGGGAGAAGAAGAGGGGAGTCTAGGCCTGGGCTCTCAGGGCTCAAACAAGGCCCCCAAAATCTGAGTGGGGCCCCGGACCCCAGAGGCCAATCTGGAGGTTCGTTGTGGGCAGGGACTGTGTCTGCTCATTGTTACATTGTACTCTCCCAAGTGCTTAGTACAGTGTTCTGCACACAGTAAGAGCTTAATAAATATAATTAACTGACTGAGAAGGTTTCCACCTGCACACCCCTCCCCTACCTTCCTTTTCACCGCTATGGGTTTGGGTGTGTGTGTGGTGGGAGAAAGAGGGCGGAGGGCAAGAAAGGAGAAGTGGGATGCCTAGTGCTCAGACAAGGCTACAAAAATCTCAGTGTGGCTCCTGGACCTCTGAGGGCAATCTGGAGGCTCATTGTGGGCAGGGAATGCTATATGTACTCTCCCAAGTGCTTAGTACATTCATTCATCTGTTCATTCAATCATACTTATTGAGCACTTACTGTGTCCAGAGCACTACTAAGCTCTTGGAAAGTACAATACAACAATAAAGAGAGACAATCCCTGCCCACAACGGGCCCACAGTCTAGAAGGGGGAAGACAGGCATCAATATAAGTAAAACAGGCATCAATATAAATTTAAAAAATTATAAAATTATAGATATATACATATAAACATAAGGGCTGTGGGGCGAGGGGGGAGAGCAAAGGGAGTGAGTCAGGGTGACACGGAAGGGAGTGGGAGATGAGGAAAAGTGGGGCAAAGATGAGGAAAGTGAGGAAGATGAGAAAACGTACGGTGGTCTGTGCATAGTGAGAGCTTAATAAATACAATGTACTGATTGACTGACTGAGAAGGTTCCCACCTGCACCCTACCTGCGTGGCTCAGTGGAAAGAGCACGGGCTTTGGAGTCAGAGGTCATGGGTTCAAATCCCGGCTCCACCACTTGTCAGCTGTGTGACTTTGGGCAAGTCACTTCACTTCTCTGGGCCTCAGTTCCCTCATCTTTAAAATGGGGGTGAAGACTGTGAGCCCCTCGTGGGACAACCTGATTACCTTATATCTACCCCAGCACTTAGAACTGTGCTTTGCACATAGTAAGCACTAAACAAATACCAACATTATTATAGCTGTGGGTTTGTGTGTGTGTGTGGTGGGAGGAAGAGGGTGGAGGACAGGAGAAGAGAAGGGAGAAGGCTTTGGGTAGTCAGAACTCAAACAGGGGCCCAAAGGTGGACCCCAGAGTTCGATCTGGAGGCTCACTGTGGACAGGAAATGTGTCTGTTTATCATTGTATTATACTCTCCCAAGTGCTTAGTACGGTAAGCGCTCAATAAATATGATTGAATAAATGAATGAATGAATGGAAAATGGAACAATCCACCTGTGACTCTCCTGACCCTTGGGCAGGCTTCAGTCGAGTTTGTATCACCCAACAGGTATCCAAGCAGGGTGATAGACTGTAAGCTTGTTATGGGCAGGGAATGTGCCTGTTTATTTTTTAGTGTATTCTCCCAAGCTCTTAGTACAGTGCTTGCACACAGTAATCACTCAATAAATATGATTGAATGATAGGAGAGGCAAAGCAGAGACCTTTACCCTCAGAACTGACATGGATCTCACTGGGCATCGGGCAGAAATCTCCTTGGTATCAACAAAAGTGCCCTTTGGGACTATGCAATTAACTAGCCCCCCACCCAGCCCCACAGCACTAAAGTACAAATCTGTAATTTATTTATTTGCATTGATGTCTAGACTGTAAGCTCACGGTGGGCAGGGAATGTGTCTGCTTACTGTTGTATCGTTCTCTCTCAAGTGCTTAATACAGTGCTCTGCGCACAGTAAGCACTCAGTAAATAGGATCGAATGAATGATGTCTTTGCCGGATCTTTTGATTCTGAGGAATCCAGGGAGGAATGAGGGGGAGAGGGAAGAGAGTGGGGGAGGGGAAGGAGTCGGGAAAGGGGAGGAGCAGGAAAAGCAGGAAGGAAGTGTGGCTATGTCCAAGAAGGTTGGGAGAAGGACGAGAAAAGAGGAAGAGTGAAGGTTGGGAGGTCAGCCCTGGATAGAGCCAGAATGAAAGCAGGAGTTTCTGTGAGTCCTTCCCTTATCCATGTCCCCATGTCCCCCTTATTTTCTTCTTTTTTATGCTGTTTGTAAAGGGCTATTTCTCAAGCACTGCTCTAAGCCCTGGGATAGATGCAAGATAATTAGGTTGGACACAGTCCCTGTCCCAAATAGGTGTCACAGTCTAAAAAGGAGGGAGAACAGGAGAACTGAAGCACTAAGAAGTGAAGGGATTTGCCCACGGTCACACTACAAGCAACTAGAGAAGCAGCGTGGCTCAGTGGAAAAGAGCACGGACTTTGGAGGCAGAGGTCATGGGTTCAAATCCTGGCTCCGCCAACTGTCAGCTGTGTGACTTTGGGCAAGTCACTTCACTTCTCTGTGCCTCAGTCACCTCATCTATAAACTGGAGATTAAGACTGTGAGCCCCCCGTGGGACAGTGCTCTGCACATAGTAAGCGTTCAATAAATACGATTGATGATGATGACAACCGATCATCATCATCATCAATCGTATTTATTGAGCGCTTACTGTGTGCAGAGCACTGTACTAAGCGCTTGGGAAGTCCAAGTTGGCAACATATAGAGACAGTCCCTACCCAACAGTGGGCTCACAGTCTAAAAGATCACCTTGTAAGCTCTCCAGCGCTTAGAACAGTGCTTTACACGTAGTAAGTGCTTAATAAATGCCATCATTATCGTTATTATTACTAACTGGCCGAACCAGAATTAGAACCCAGGTCCTCGGATTCCCAGGCCCATGCTCTTTCTGTTAGGCCATGCTGCTATTCTAGAAGCGCCAGGATATTCCTCTGAGCTAGCGGACTGGGGGTGTGGGGACCCCTTAGGCACTTTCATTATCAAGCCACTCTCACAGCATTTATATATATATATATATATATATATATATATATATATATATCCATCTAATAATAATAACATTAATAATTGTGGTAGTGTTAAGCACTTACCATGTATCAGTCACTGTACTAGGTGCTGGGGTGGATACAAGCAAATAAGGTTGGATACGGTCCCTGCCCCACATGGGTCTCACAGTCTTAATCTCCCTTTTACAGATGAGGGAACTGAGGCACAAAGAAGTTAAGTAAATTGCCCAAGATCACACAGCAGACAAGTGGCAGACCTGGGATTAGAACTGAGGTGTGTGTTTTATCCACTAGTCCACGCTGCTTCTCTGTAATTCTTTTTAATGTCTTCCCATCTTATCTGTAGACATGGGTCATGCATACCTACTCCATGCTCTTAGTAGGAGCCCCCTTTTTCCTCTCCTCCTCCCCATCCCCCCCGCCCTACCTCCTTCCCCTCCCCACAGCACCTGTATATATGTTTGTACAGATTGATTACTCTATTTATTTTACTTGTACATATTTACTATTCTTTTTATTTTGTTAATGATGTGCATTTAGCTTTAATTCTATTTGTTCTGACGACTTGACACCTGTCCACACGTTTTGTTTTGTTGTCTGTCTCCCCCTTCTAGACTGTGAGCCCGTTGTTGGGTGGGGACCGTCTCTATATGTTGCCAACTTGTACTTCCCAAGTGCTTAGTCCAGTGCTCTGCACACAGTAAGCGCTCAATAAATACGATTGAATGAATGAATGAAGTGCTCTGCACACAGTAAGCGCTCAATAAATACGATTGAATGAATGAATGAATAATAGAATTACAGTTATATACATAAGTGCTGTGGGGCGGGAAGAGGGGGGAAGAGCAAAGGGAGTGAGTCAGGGCGACACACAGAAGGGAGGGGAAACTGAGGAAAAGTGGGGCTTTGTCTAGGAAGCTTTCTAGACTGTGAGCCCGCTGTTGGGTAGGGACTGTCTCTATATGTTGCCAACTTGTACTTCCCAAGCGCTTAGTACAGTGCTCTGCACACAGTAAGTGCTCAATAAATACGATTGATTGATTGATTGATTCTTGGAGGAGATGGGCCTTCAGTAAGGCTTTGAAGGAGGGGGAGAGGGATTATCTGTGGGATTTAAGGAGGGAGGGAGCTCCAGGCCAGAGGCAGGGTGTGGGTCAGGGGTCGGTGAGCTGGAGGCCCAGTGAGATTGGGGTGTGTGTGTGTGTGCGCGCGCGCGCGTGTGTGCGTGTGTGTGTGTGTGTGTGTGTGTGTGTGTGTGTGTGTGTCGTGTCGGCACCAGAGGAGCCAAAGGTGCCTGCTGGGTTGTAATCAATCAATCAATCGCATTTATTGAGCACCTACTGTGTGCAGAGCACTGTACTAAGCGCTTGGGAAGTACAAGTCGGCAACACATAGAGACAGTCCCTACCCAACAGCGGGCTCACAGTCTAGAAGAAATAATTTTGGTATTTGTTAAGCACTCCCTATGTGCAAACCACTGTTCTGAGCACTGGGGAGGATACAAGGTGATCAGGTTGTCCCATGTGGGGCTCACAATCTTAATAATAATAATAATAATGATAGCATTTATTAAGTGCTTACCATGTGCAAAGCACTGTTCTAAGCGCTGGGGAGGTTACAAGATAACGACGTTGTCCCACGGGGGGCTCACAGTCTTAATCCCCATTTTCCAGATGAGGGAACTGAGGCCCAGAGAAGTGAAGTGACTTGCCCAAAGTCACACAGCCGACAAGTGGCGGAGCCAGGATTAGGACCCATGACCTCGAGGGACCGCGAGGGAGGGCGCCGTTCTTCCCCACCCCCCCCTCCCCAGGCCGTGCGGCCTCCTCATGGCGGCGGCGGCGAGGTGAGTGACGGGCGGTGAGGCTGGCGCTGGTCCGACTGCCCCCGACTCGATATTTATTAATAAATAAATAAATATTTATTTATTTTACTCGTACCTATCTATTCTATTTATTTTAATTTGTTAGTATGTTTGGTTTTGTTGTCTGTCTCCCCCTTTTAGACTGTGAACCCACTGTTGGGTAGGGACCGTCTCTATATGTTGCCAACTTGGACTTCCCAAGGGCTTAGTACAGTGCTCTGCACACAGTAAGCGCTCAATAAATACGATTGATTGATCGATCGATTGTCTCTATATGTTGCCAACTTGTACTTCCCAAGCGCTTAGTACAGTGCTCTGCACACAGTAAGCGCTCAATAAATACGATTGATTGATCGATCGATTGTCTCTATATGTTGCCAACTTGTACTTCCCAAGTGCTTAGTACAGTGCTCTGCACACAGTAAGCGCTCAATAAATATGATTGATTGATTGATTGATTGAATGACTGTGATCCCCATGTGGGACATGGACTGTGTCCAACCTGGTTAGCTACTCCAGAGCATAATAAATACAATTTTTTTTTAAAGCGCTGTGGGCTTTCCCTCCTAGGCTGCCAGCCAGTCTGGGAAACTCTTCTAGGTCAGCTCTGGGGTCCATGTTGGGCTCAACTGCTCAAAAAGGAGCAAGGCCAAGTGGAAAGAGCATACGGGCCTGGAAGTTAAAGGACGTGGATTCTAATCTGGTTTCTCCACGAGTCTGCAGTGTGACCTGAGGGGAGTCAGACGGTGACCCATGGCCGCGATAGAGCTGTCTCGGCGTCTCCAGGAGGAGGTGACCTGCCCCGTCTGCAGGGAGGTTTTCACCGACCCGGTAACCACGGACTGTGGGCACAGCGTCTGCCGGGGGTGTCTCCCTCAGAGCCAGGGACCACCCGAGACATCCCCCTCCCGCCCCGAGTGCAAGGAGCGTATCCGGCAAGATGTCCTCGAGTCAAATCGATGCTTGAGGAAGTTGGCCCTGCTCGCCAGACAGCTGTCAGCATTTCCAGCCAAGGCCGGAAAAGGATGGCGTCCGTGGGAGACACCAAGAGGACTTTGACCTGTTCTGTGAGGAAGACAAAATGCCTGGTGCGTAGCCGGTCCCGAGAGCACCGAGGGCACGCTATCGTCCCCCTAGAAGAGGCCTCCAGAGAATACAAGGCCGCCTTGCTGGCTCTGCAGGAGAATGGTCTGGAAGCCACCCCCGTCGCACTTTGTGAAATCCCTAGTGAACGTGTGACCGTCGATACGCCAGAAAGACTTGGATTTTTATGAAGGCTTATTTAGAAAACAAGAATTACTCTCTGGTTTAGAGAAGCTATAAAGACCACCCGTCCGTTATTTGGTCCTGTGGACTGCAACCTCACATTTGGATGGTTGACGTTTGTGTCCGGGCGATGACCCCAGTGTTCTGGGGCACCGCCCACGCATTCTTGTATCTGGGAAACGTCAATGTTTGCCTGCTTCTTTACAAAGGACCTTTAATTATCGTTTGACCGAAGGCTGTCCATCACCTCGCCCCCTCCTGCCTCACCTCCCTTCTCTCCTTCTACAGTCCAACCCGCACCCTCCGCTCCTCCGCCGCTAATCTCATCACCGTTAGGCCTCATTCTCGCCTGTTCCGCCGTCGACCCCCAGCCCACATCATCCCCCGGGCCTGGAATGGCCTCCCTCTGCCCATCCGCCAAGCTAGCTCTCTTCCTCCCTTCAAGGCCCTACTGAGAGCTCACCTTCTCCAGGAGGCCTTCCCAGACTGAGCCCCTTCCTTCCTCTCCCCCTCGCCCCCCTCTCCATCCCCCCGTCTTGCCTCCTTCCCTTCCCCACAGCACCTGTATATATGTATCTATGTTTGTACATATTTATTACTCTATTTATTTTACTTGTGCATATCTATTCTATTTATTATATTTTTTTAGTATGTTTGGTTTTGTTCTCTGTCTACCCCTTCTAGACTGTGAACCCACTGTTGGGTAGGGATTGTCTCTATATGTTGCCAACTTGTACTTCCCAAGCGCTTCGTAAGTGCTCTGCACACAGTGAGCGCTCAATAAATACGATTGATTGATTGATTGATTGATTGATGACCTCTGACTCCCAAGCCCGGGCTCTTTCCACTGAGCCACGGTTGTAGAAAAAGCGAGGTTGCCCCAGTTATGATGATGATGATGATCCCTGGGCTGAGGCATGGTGCCAGTTGGCTACTGGGGGCCGGAGGGGGTGTGGGTGGGAGGAGAGGGAAGTTAGGCTAGAGATAGCAGCCAGCTCCCCCGCCCCCCGGGGAGGGACCATCCAGGAAATGCTCCTCCTGGAGAGGCCTGCGCCTCCCCGCTATAAATAGGGCTTCCTGTCCCCCCTCTCCCTCCATATAGGACACCTCCTGGACCTACGGCTGGAAGGGCCTTCCCTCCTCTACCCCCACCATGGCCTGACGCCCGCTTTTCCTGCCCGCTGGCCACCCCCTCGGGGTAAGTCGACGGCCCCTCAGATGTGCCCCCAAATGCCCCTGAGTCCGGCCAAGTCCAGCCCCTGGGAGCTTGTCTGGTTGCTCATTCATTCAGTTGTATTTATTAACTTCTCTGTGCCTCAGTTCCCTCATCTGTACAACGGGGATGAAGACTGTGAGCCCCCCATGGGACAACCTGATCACCTTGTAACTACCCTGGCGCTTAGAACAGTGCTTAATGAATACCATTGTTGTTGTACTTGTACTTCCCAAGCGCTTAGCACAGCGCTCTGCACACAGTAAGCGCTCAGTAAATACGATCGAATGAGTGAATGGTATTATTATGACTGAGCACTTATTGGGTGCAGGGCACTGACTAAGTGCTTGGGAAAGTACAATGCAGCCAGGAAGAGAGACTATCCCACAGTCCAGAGAAAGCTCTTAGTACAGCGCTCTGCACACAGTAAGCGCTCAATAAATCATCATCATCATCAATCGTATTTATTGAGCGCTTACTATGTGCAGAGCACTGTACTAAGCGCTTGGGTAGTACAAATTGGTAGTACAATAAATACGATTGATTGATTGATTGAGAGGGGATTGGGGATTGTCTATTTGTATTGATGTCTGTCTCCCCCAGCTCCTCTATTCATTCATTCATTCATTCATTCAATCGTATTTATTGAGCGCTTACTGTGTGCAGAGCACTGTACTAAGCGCCTGAGAAGTACAAGTCGGCAACATATAGGGACAGTCCCTACCCAACAATGGGCTCACAGGCTAGAAGGGGGAGACAGACAACAAAACAAAACATGGAGACAGGTGTCAAAATCGTCAGAACAAATAGAATTATAGCTATATGCTCATCGTTAACAAAATAAATAGAATAGTAAGTATGTACAAGAAAAATAGAGTAATAAATCTGTACAAATGTATACAAGTGCTGTGGGGAGGGGAAGGAGGTAGGGCGGGGGAGGTAGGGAGGAGGAGAGGGAAAAGGGGGCTCAGTCTGGGAAGGCCTCCTGGAGGAGGTGAGCTCTCAGTAGGGCTTTGAAGGGAGGAAGAGAGCTAGCTTGTTGGATGAGTGGAGGGAGGGCATTCCAGCGCTTAGAACAGTGCTTTGCACATAGTAAGCACTTAATAAATGCCATTATTATTATTATTCCAGGTCACTCACACTCTAGACTGTGAGTCCGTTGTGGGCAGGGATTATCGCTCTTTATTGCTGTATTATACTTTCCCCAGCGCTTAGTGCAGTGCCTTGCACCCAGTAAACGCTCAATCAACACGACTGACTGAATGAATAAATGAATGTGGGCAGGGGGACGTGTCGACCAGTTCTGCACACAGTAAGCGCTCAAGGATAATAATGATGGTATTTGCTAAGCGCTTACTGTGTGCCAAGCACTGTTCTAAGCGCTGGTGTAGGAACAAGGTAATCAGGTTGCCCCACGTGGTGCTTACAGTCTTAATCCCCATTTTACAGATGAAGCACAGAGAGGTTAAGCGGCTTGCCCAAGGTCACACAGCAGACAAGAGGCTGGGTGGAGATGAGAACCCACATCCTCTGACTCCCAAGGCAGTGCTCTTGACACTAAGCCAAGCTGCTTTACCAATAAATGCTATTGATCGATTTATTGGTAGCCAGAACCTCCCCCAAAAATATCTCCTGTCCACCCCCTCAATCAATCAATCAATCAATCATATTTATTGAGTGCTTACTGTGTGCAGAGCACTGTACTAAGCGCTTGGGAAGTACAAATTGGCAACATATAGAGACAGTCCCTACCCAACATTGGGCTCACAGTCTAAAAGGGGGAGACAGAGAAAAAAAAAACCAAACATACTAACAAAATAAAATAAATAGAATAGATATGTACAAGGAAAATACATAAATAAATAAATAGAGTAATAAATATGTACTAACATATATCCATATATACAGGTGCTGTGGGGAAGGGAAGGAGGTAAGATGGGGGGGATGGAGAGGGGGACGAGGGGGAGAGGAAGGAAGGGGCTCAGTCTGGGAAGGCCTCCTGGAGGAGGTGAGCTCTCAGTAGGGCCTTGAAGGGAGGAAGAGAGCTAGCTGGGCGGAGGGGCAGAGGGAGGCCATTCCAGGCCCGGGGGGTGACGTGGGCCGGGGGTCGATGGCGGGACAGGCGAGAGCGAGGTACAGTGAGGAGATTAGTGGTGGAGGAGCGGAGGGTGCGGGCTGGGCTGGAGAAGGAGAGAAGGGAGGTGAGGTAGGAGGGGGCGAGGGGATGGATGGACAGCCTTGAAGCCCAGGGGGAGGAGTTTCTGCCTGATGCGCAGATTGATTGGTAGCCACTGGAGATTTTTGAGGAGGGGAGTAATATGCTCAGAGCGTTTCTGGACAAAGATAATCTGGGCAGCAGCATGAAGTATGGATTGAAGTGGAGAGAGACACGAGGATGGGAGATCAGAGAGAAGGCTGGTGCAGTAGTCCAGACGGGATAGGATGAGAGCTTGAATGAGCAGGGTAGCGGTTTGGATGGAGAGGAAAGGGAGGATCTTGGCAATGTTGCGGAGCTGAGACCGGCAGGTTTTGGTGACGGCTTGGATGTGAGGGGTGAATGAGAGAGCGGAGTCGAGGATGACACCAAGGTTGCGGGCTTGTGAGACGGGAAGGATGGTAGTGCCGTCAACAGAGATGGGCAAGTCAGGGAGAGGACAAGGTTTGGGAGGGAAGACAAGGAGCTCAGTCTTCGACATGTTGAGCTTTAGGTGGCGGGCGGACATCCAGATGGAGATGTCCTGAAGGCAGGAGGAGATGCGAGCCTGGAGAGAGGGGGAGAGAGCAGGGGCAGAGATGGAGATCTGGGTGTCATCAGCGTAGAGATGATAGTTGAAGCCGTGGGAGCGAATGAGGTCGCTCAATCAATCAATCAATCAATCAATCGTATTTATTGAGCGCTTACTGTGTGCAGAGCACTGTACTAAGCGCTTGGGAAGTACAAGCTGGCAACATATAGAGACAGTCCCTACCCAACAGTGGGCTCACAGTCTCAAAGGGGGAGACAGAGAACAAAACCAAACATACTAACAAAATAAAATAAATAGAATAGATAGGTACAAGTAAAATAAATAAATAAATAAATAGAATAATAAATATGTACAAACATATCTACATATCTACAGGTGATTCCCCTCCGTTGGGAATCACTAGCACCTGGGACAGCGAGATCCCTTGGAAGATGAGATAGCGCCTTCAGCTGCAAAAAAAGTTTGGAAAAACTCTTCCGTCCCGGAAAATTTGTTTATCTTTCCCTTCTGGGGTCCCTCGACTCCCTCCCTTGACGGCGGCCCCCGTGGGGTGAGAGGAGGAAGAGGTGACCTCCCTGAGGCTTAATAAATACCATTATTATTATTATGGGCACATAGTAAGAGCTTAACAAATACCATTATGATTATTATTACTACTACTAAAATAATAATAAATGTGGTATTATGGAACTGGAAGCTAGACTCGTTGTGGGCAGGGAACATAAATCAATCAATCAATCAATCGTATTTATTGAGCGCTTACTGTGTGCAGGAGGTCTTCCCAGACTGAGCCCCTTCCTTCCTCTCCCCCTCATCCCCCTCTCCATCCCCCCATCTTTCCTCCTTCCCTTCCCCACAGCACCTGTATATATGTTTGTACATATTTATTACTCTATTTATTTATTTATTTTACCTGTACATATCTATTCTATTTATTTTATTTTGTTAGTATGTTTGGTTTTGTTCTCTGTCTCCCCCTTTTAGACTGTGAGCCCACTGTTGGGTAGGGACTGTCTCTGTATGTTGCCAACTTGTACTTCCCAAGCGCTTAGTACAGTGCTCTGCACACAGTAAGTGCTCAATAAATACGATTGATTGATTGATTGCAGAGCACTGTACTAAGCGCTTGGGAAGTACAAGTTGGCATGTCTACAGACTTTGTTATTTTGTACTTTGCCAAGTGCTTAGTAGAGTGTTCTACACTCAGTAAGCGCTCAATAAACACCACTGATTGACCGATTGATTTGTTAAGTGCTTAATCATGAGCCAAGCACTGTACGAGACAGTGTCTGTCTCAATCAATCAATCGTATTTATTGAGCGCTTACTGTGTGCAGAGCACTGGACTAAGCGCTTGGGAAGTACAAGTTGGCAACATATAGAGACGGTCCCTACCCAACAATGGGCTCACAGTCTAGAAGGGGGAGACAGAGAACAAAACCAAACATATTAACAAAATAAAATAAATAGAATAGAATAAATATGTTTCACACAGAGCTCACAGTCTAATAGGGAGGGAGAACAGGTCCTCCTTATTTTTACTGATGAGGCACAGAACAGTTAAATGCCTTGCCCAAGGGAGAGGGTGACCGGGGCACAGGCGACACAGCAGAACAATAACAATACTACTACTAAAATAATAATAATAATAATATCTAACAGGCGACACAGCAGAACAATAACAATACTACTACTAAAATAATAATAATAATATCTAACAGGCGACACAGCAGAATGACTGTGAGCCCCATGTAGGACAACCTGACTACCTTGTATCTCCCCCAGCGCTTAGCAGCGTGGCTCAGTGGAAAGAGCCCGGGTTTGGGAGTCAGGGGTCATGGGTTCTAATCCGGGCTCTGCCACGTGTCAGCTGGGTGACCTTGGGCAAGTCACTTCACTTCTCTGGGCCTCAGTTACCTCATCTGAAAAATGGGGATTAAGGCTGTGAGCCCCACGTGGGGCAACCTGATCACCTTGTATCTCTCCCCAGTGCTTAGAACAGTGTAAGTGCTTAATAAGTACCATTATTATTATTATTATTATATTAGTAATATTAGTACAAGTTGGCAACATATAGAGACAGTCCCTACCCAACAGTGGGCTCGCAGTCTAAAAGAGCAAGAGATCTAAAAGATCCAGCGCTTAGAACAGTGCTTGGCACATAGTAAGTGCTTAACAAATACCAAAATTATTATTATTATTATCCAGCACAGACCATCCAAAATCCCTAACTCTCCCCCTCTACTTACACAGTAATTATTATTACTATGTGCTGTGTGCTGTGTGCTGTGTGCTCTGCACACAGTAAGCGCTCAATAAATACGATTGATGATTATGGGCACATAGTAAGTGCTTAACAAATACCATTATTATTATTACTACTACTAAAATAATAATAATAAATGTGGTATTATGGAACTGGAAGCTAGACTCGTTGTGGGCAGGGAACATGTCTACAGACTTTGTTATTTTGTACTTTGCCAAGTGCTTAGGAGAGTGTTCTACACTCAGTAAGCGCTCAATAAACACCACTGATTGACTGATTGATTTGTTAAGTGCTTAATCATGAGCCAATGTCTGTCTCACACGGAGCTCACAGTCTAACAGGGAGGGAGAACAGGTCCTCCCTATTTTTACTGATGAGGCACAGAACAGTTAAATGCCTTGCCCAAAGTGACATAGGCGAAGTATTTTATTTTGTTAGTATATTTTGTTTTGTTGTCTGTCTCCCCCTTCTAGACTGTGAGCCCGCTGTTGGGTAGGGACCGTCTCTAGATGTTGCCAACTTGTACTTCCCAAGCGCTTAGTACAGTGCTCTGCACACAGTAAGCACTCAATAAATACGACTGAATGAAGTAAGGGGGCAGAGATGAAGGAGGCTCAGGAAGGAGGGTGATTTGGGGCTGGATGAAAAGAGTTCCAGTATAAAAAGAATCGGAAAGACTCAGGATTCTGCAATGTAAGTAGATGCAGACTGATCATCTTTTAGACTGTGAGCCCACTGTTGGGTAGGGACTGTCTTTATATGTTGCCAACTTGTACTTCCCAAGTGCTTAGTACAGTGCTCTGCACACAGTAAGCGCTCAATAAATACGATTGATTGATTGATTGATTGATCAGGGACAAGCTTGGAATATTACAAAAAATTGTTGTTCCCTAAATCTCACCCTAACAGGGCAAAGGACCCCCATGGGAACTGGAGGAGGGCAGGTCCAAACGCAATGCAAAGAAACACTTCTTCCCCCAGCAGCCAGTGAGCACCCGAGTCTCTTCATCAATCTTATTTATCAATTGTATTTATGTGCAGAGCACTGTACTAAGCGCTTGGGAAGTACAAGTTGGCAACATATACAGTCCCTACCCAATAGTGGGCTCACAGTCTGAAAGGGGGAGACAGAGAGCAAAACCAAACATACCAAGAAAATAAAATAAATAGAATAGATATGTACAGTAAAATAAATAAATAAATAGAGAAATAAATACGTACAAACATATATACATATCTACAGGTGCTGTGGGGAAGGGAAGGAGGTAAGATGGGGGGATGGAGAGGGGGACGAGGGGGAGAGGAAGGAAGGGGCTCAGTCTGGGAAGGCCTCTTCTCATCGGGAACAGTGCCAGCAGGTCCCAGAGAGATGTGGGTCCGTGGAAAAGCAGTCTGTGTTGGGTCTCTGGAGGGAAAGTCAGGGATTCATTCATTCACTCGTATTTATTGAGCGCTTACTGTGTGCAGAGCACTGGACTAAGCGCTTGGGAAGTCCAAGTTGGCCACATCTAGAGACGGTCCCTACCCAACAGTGGGCTCACAGTCTAGAAGGGGGAGACAGACAACAAAACAAAACAGATTAACAAAATAAAATCAATAGAATAAATATGTGCAAGTAAAATAGAGTAATAAATTCATTCAATCAATCGTATTTATTGAGCTCTTACTGTGTGCAGAGCACTGGACTAAGCGCTTGGGAAGTCCAAATCGTCATCATCAATCGTATTTATTGAGCACTTACTATGTGCAGAGCACTGTACTAAGCGCTTGGGAAGTACAAATCGTATTTATTGAGCTCATACTGTGTGCAGAGCACTGTACTAAGCACTTGGGAAGTACAAGTTGGCAACATCTAGAGACGGTCCCTACCCAACAGCGGGCTCACAGTCCAGAAGGGGGAGACAGACAACAAAACAAAACAGATTAACAAAATAAAATCAATGGAATAAATATGTACAAGTAAAATAGAGTAATAAATTCATTAATTCAATCGTATTTATTGAGCACTTACGGTGTGCAGAGCACTGCACTAAGCACTTTGGAAGTAGAAGTTGGCAACATCTAGAGACGGTCCCTACCCAACAGCAGGCCCACAGTCTAGAAGAAGGAGACAGACAACAAAAAAAAAAAACAGATCAACAAAATAAAATCAATAGAATAAACATGTACAAGTAAAATAAATAAATAAATAGAGTAATCCATTCATTCAATCGCACCCACTGAGTGCTCACTGAGTGCAGAGCACTGCACCAAGCACTTGGGAAGTACAAGTTGGCAGAGAGGGGGGAGTTAGGGGTGTTGAATGGTCTGTGCTGGGTCACTGGAGGGAGGGTCAAGGAGAGGGGAGAGTTAGGGGTGAACTTAATGAACTTAGCGCTTAATGAATGCCATCATTATTAGTATTGTACCTACCTTAGCGCTTAGAACAGTGCTTGTCACATAGTAAGCGCTTTTAGACTGTGAGCCCACTGTTGGGTAGGGACTGTCTCTATATGTTTCCAACTTGTACTTCCCAAGCGCTTAGTACAGTGCTCTGCACACAGTAAGTGCTCAATAAATACGATTGATTGATTGATTAATGAATGCCATCATTATTATTATTGTACCTACCTTAGTGCTTAGAACAGTGCTTGGCACATAATAAGTGCTTAATGAATGGCCCGTGCTGGGCTACTGGTGGGGGGAGTCAGAAGTAATAATAATAATAATTTTGGTGTTTGTTAAGTGCTTACTATGTGCAAAGCACTGTTCTAAGCTCTGGGGAGGATACAGGGTGGTCAGGTTGTCCCACGTGGGGCTCCCAATCTTAATCCCCATTTTACAGATGAGGTCACTGAGGCTCAGAGAAGTGAAGTGACTTGCCCAAAGCCACACAGCTGACAAGCGGCGGAGCTGGGATTTGAAGCCATGACCTCTGACTCCCAAGCTTGGGCTCTTTCCGCTGCTTCTTTAAGTAGAGAGGGGAGAGTTAGGGATTTTGGATGGTCTGTGCTGGATAATAATAACAATAATTTTGGTATTTGTTAAGCGCTTACTATGTGCCAAGCACTGTTCTAAGCGCTGGATCTTTTAGATCTCTTGCTCTTTTAGACTGTGAGCCCACTGTTGGGTAGGGACTGCCTCTGTATGTTGCCAACTTGTACTTCCCAAGCGCTTAGTCCAGTGCTCTGCATACAGTAAGCGCTCAATAAATATGATTGATTGATTGATTGATCACCAGTGGTGGAGTCAGGGGTAGAGAGGGGAGAGTTAGGGTTGTTGGATGGTCCGTGCTGGGTCACTGGAGGGAGAGTGAGGGATAGAGGGGGGAGAGTTAAGGGTGTTGGATGGTCCATCCTTAATTATGAGGACAGGTGTCCAGGAGGGCGACCATCACAGGGCTCCTTCAAGCGCTTAGTACAGTGCTCTGCACACGGTAAGCGCTCAATAAATACGATTGATTGATTTAAAAAAAAAAGTGTCCTGGTGGAGAGAGTCCTGGGCTGGGTGGACTGTATCAGCTACCCCAAGGGGAATCAGTCACTCAGGGCCTGAGATGCGGTTGACCATTCATCATCATCATCAATCGTATTTATTGAGCACTTACTGTGTGCAGAGCACTGGACTAAGCGCTTGGGAAGTACAAATTGGCAACATCTAGAGACGGTCCCTAACAGTGGGCTCACAGTCTAAAAGGGGGAGACAGAGAACAAAACCAAACATACTAACAAAATAAAATAAATAGAATAGATATGTACAAGGAAAATAAATAGATAAATAGAGTAATAAATATGTACAAACATATATACAGGTATATATACCTGTATATAGACCATTCCTGCCCGTAGACCACGGGAAAAAGATGAGGGGCTCCCCAACCTCCCCCCTGTTCTCCTCTGGAATCATCTACCCATTTTCCTTACTGTGAGTGACCTCCCTGAGGTGCAAAGTGCTTTGGGGAACTAAAAGCGCTTAACGGGTCTAAGGGGATGTTGTAATAAATGGACACACCGGGGAAGGAAAAGGCAACACTTTTCTTCTAGACTGTGAGCCCGCTGTTGTGTAGGGACCGTCTCTAGATGTTGCCAACTTGGACTTCCCAAGCGCTTAGTACAGTGCTCTGCACACAGCAAGCGCTCAATAAATACGATTGAGTGAATGAATTTATTTATTTTACTTGTACATATTTACTATTCTGTTTATTTTATTTTGTTAATAGGTGTTGTTTTGTCGTCTGTCTCCCACTGTGAGCCCGCTGTTGGGTAGGGACCGTCTCTAAATGTTGCCAACTTGTACTTCCCAAGCGCTTAGTACAGTGCTCTGCACACAGTAAGCGATCAATGAATATGACTGAATTAATGAATGAATTTCTTTATTTTACTTGTACATATTCACTATTCTGTTTATTTTATTTTGTTAATATGTGTTGTTTTGTCGTCTGTCTCCCACCGAGAGCCCGCTGTTGGGTAGGGACCGTCTCTATATGTTGCCAACTTGGACTTCCCAAGCGCTTAGTACAGTGCTCTGTACGCAGTAAGCGCTCAATAAATACAATTGACTGAATGAATGAATATATTTTACTTGTACATATTTACTATTCTGTTTATTTTATTTGGTTAATATGTGTTGTTTTGTCATGTGTCTCCCACTGTGAGCCCGCTGTCGGGTAGGGACCGTCTCTAGATGCTGCCAACTTGTACTTCCCAAGCGCTTAGTACAGTGCTCTGCACACAGTAAGTGCTCAATAAATACGATTGAATGAATGAATGAATGAATAAATACTATTGAATGAATGATGCTAGACCAGTGGCACGGCAACTTGGAGAAACAGCGAAGCGTAGTGGCTAGAGCACAGGCCTGGGAGACAGAAGGTCATGGGTTCTAATTCCGCTCTGCCACTTGTCTGCTGTGTGACCTGGAGCAAGTCACTTCCCTTCTCTGGGCCTCAGTTACCTCAACTGTAGAGTGGGGATTAAAGCCGTGAGCCCTGCGTGGGACAGGGACTGTGTCCAACCAGATTCCCTTGTATAATAATAATAATGATGGTATTTGTTAAGCACTTACTATGTGCCAAGCCCTGTTCTGAGTGCTGGGGTAGATATAAGGTGATCAGGTTGTCCCATGGGGGGCTCACAGTCTTAACCTCCATTTTACAGATGAGGTAACTGAGGCAGAAAAGTGCAGTGACTTGCCCAAAGTCACACATCTGATGTGGCAGAGTCACATTAGAACCCACGACCTCCAACTCCCAAGCCCATGCTCTTTTCACTAAGCCATGCTGCTTATCTTATCTCTTGCATCTACCCCAGCACGTAAAACAGTGGTTGGCACGTAGTAAGCGCTTAACAAGTATGATTAATAATAATAATAATAATAATAATAATGATAATAATAATGGCATGTATTAAGTGCTTACTAGGTGCTCTCCATCTCCCCCATCTTACCTCCTTCCCTTTCCCACAGCACCTGTATATATGTATATATGTTTGTACATATTTTTTTACTCTATTTATTTATTTATTTATTTTATTTGTACATATCTATTCTATTTATTTTATTTTGTTAGTATGTTTGGTTTTGTTCTCTGTCTCCCCCTTTTAGACTGTGAGCCCACTGTTGGGTAGGGACTGTCTCTATATGTTGCCAATTTGTACTTCCCAAGCGCTTAGTACAGTGCTCTGCACGTAGTAAGCGCTCAATAAATATGATTGATGATGATGATGATGATGCAAAGCACTGTTCTAAACGCTGGGGTGGTTACAAGGTGATCAGGTTGTCCCACGGGGGGCTCACAGTCTTAATCCCCATTTTACAGAAGAGGGAACTGAGGCACAGAGAATAATAATAATAATAATAATAATAATAATAATGATAATAGCATTTATTAATTGCTTACTATGTGCAAAGCACTGTTCTAAGCACTGGGGAGGATACTAGGTGATCAAGTTGTCCCACGGGGGGCTCACAGTCTTAATCCCCATTTTACAGATGAGGTAACTGAGGCACAGAGAATAATAATAATAATAATAATAATAATAATAATAATGGTATTTATTAATTGCTTACTATGTGCAAAGCACTGTTCTAAGCACTGGGGAGGATACGAGGTGATCAGGTTGTCCCACTGGGAGCTCACAGTCTTCATCCCCATTTTACAGATGAGGGAACTGAAGCACAGAGAAGTTAAGTGACATGCCCAAGGTGACACAGCTGACAGGTGGCGAAGCCGGGATTTGAACCCATGACCTTTGACAACAAAGCCCGGGCTCTTTCCACTGAGCCATGCTGCTTCTCTAATAACAACAATAACAATAATAACAATAATAACAATAACAATTAGAGAAGCACAACAATAATAACAACAGTTAGAGAATAGTAACAATAACAATGTTAGAGAAGCATAACAATAACAATAACAATTAGAGAATAACAATAACAATAATAACAATAACAATTAGAGAAGCACAATAGCAATAATAACAATAACAATTATAGAAGCACAATAATAATAACAATAACAATTAAAGAATAATAACAATAATAACAATAACAATTAGAGAAGCACAATAACAATAATAACAATAACAATTAGAGAAGCACAACAATAACAATAATAACAATAACAACTAGAGAAGCAGCGTGGCTCAGTGGAAAGAGCCCGGGCTTTGGTGTCAGGGGTCATGGGTTCAAATCCCGGCTCTGCCAATTGTCAGCTGTGTGACTTTGGGCAAGTCACTTACTTCTCTGTGCTTCAGTTCCCTCATCTGTAAAATGGGGATGAAGACTGTGAGCCCCCCTTGGGACAACCTGATCACCTTGTGACCTCCCTGGCTTGCACATATTTATTACTCTATTTATTTATTTATTTTACTTGTACATATCTATTCTATTTATTTTATTTTGTTAATATTTTTGGTTTTGTTCTCTGTCTCCCCCTTTTAGACTGTGAGCCCACTGTTGGGTAGGGACTGTCTCTAGATGTTGCCAACTTGTACTTCCCAAGCGCTTAGTCCAGTGCTCTGCACACAGTAAGCACTCAATAAATATGATTGATTGATTGATTGATTGATTGATTAGAACAGGGCTGTGCACATAGTAAGTGCTTAATTAATGCCATCATCATTATTGTTATTATTACTAGGTTCCGAGCCTGTGCTGCTCAAAGATTCAAGGCTAGTGATCCAGACACAGTGTCTGAGCCTTAGCAGGTTTAGCCTACTAATTCATTCATTCGTTCATTCATTCATTCAATCGTATTTATTGAGCGCTTACTGTGTGAGTCAATCAATCAATCAATCGCATTTATTGAGCGCTTACTGTGTGCAGAGCACTGTATTAAGCGCTTGGGAAGTACAAGATGGCAACATATAGAGACGGTCCCTACCCAACAGTGGGCTCACAGTCTAAAAGTGAAGAGCACTGTACTAAGCGCTGTACTATTATCTTGGGAGTGGCTTCTCCCCCCCAGCTCACCTCCTCCAGGAGGCCTTCCCAGACTGAGCCCCTTCCTTCCTCTCCTCCTCGTCCTCCTCTCCATCCCCCATCTTACCTTCTTCCCTTCCCCACAGCACCTGTATATATGTATATATGTTTGTACATATTTATTACTCTATTTATTTTACTTGTACATATCTATTCTATTTTATTTTGTAGTATGTTTGGTTTTGTCTCCCCCTTTTAGACTGTGAGCCCACTGTTGGGTAGGGACTGTCTCTATATGTTGCCAATTTGTACTTCCCAAGCGCTTAGTACAGTGCTCTGCACACAGTAAGCGCTCAATAAATACGATTTATGATGATGATAATGATCTTATCCCCTTCCCTTCCCCACAGCACCTGTATATCTGTATATATGTTTATACATATTTATTGCTCTATTTATTTTACTTGTACATATCTATTGTATTTATTTTATTTTGTTAGTATGTTTGGTTTTGTTGTCTGTCTCCCCCTTCTAGACTGTGAGCCCACTGTTGGGTAGGGACCGTCTCTAGATGTTGCCAACTCGTCCTTCCCAAGCGCTTAGTCCAGTGCTCTGCACACAGTAAGCGCTCAGTAAATATGATTGATTGATTGATCGATTCCGTTCATCTTATTTCCATCCCGCCTCCACTCCTTGCAGGCGATCAGGAGCGGCTCGGGCAAGATGGACTGGCCACCACAGTCCCCCAACTCGCCCACCTCGCCCACCAAGAGCGGTTCAGGCGAGACGGACTGGCCGCCACAGTCCCCCAACTCGCCCACCGAGAGCCTCGGGGGCTCCAGCGTGGACTCCGGCCCCCTGGATGACCAGAGCAGCCCCCAGGACAGAGATGGGGAGAACCTCCCTGTCCTGGGGATGCTGAGGGGGACGCTCAGAAAGACGCTCACCAGGATCAGCAAGTGGGATTTAGGCCGGGGTGATGGGACCAAAGTCAGAAAGGCCAAGACCCCCTCAGGGCAGGGGCTCAAGGAGAACGGAGAGGACCCCAGCCATCCTAAAAGTGTTCCGGACACTTCCCAGGAGACCCAGTGCTCAGCAGAGGAGGGGGCAGGTAAGAGAGGAATCGTCTCATCTATATCTTCATTCCTTCATTCAATCGTATTTATTGAAATGTATTTATTTTATTTTTTTATTTTATTGATTTTTAGACTGTTGCCAACTTGTACTTCCCAAGCGCTTAGTCCAGCGCTCTGCACACAGTCAGCGCTCAATAAATACGATTGATTGATTGACTGATTGTTGGGTAGGGACTGTCTTTACATCAATCAATCGTAGTTATTGAGCGCTTCCTGTGTACAGAGCGCTGGACTAAGCGCTTGGGAAGGACAAGTTGGCGACATATAGAGACAGTCCCTACCCAACAGTGGGCTCACTGTCTATAAGTTGCCAACTTGGACTTCCCAAGCGCTTAGTGCAGTGCTCTGCACACAGTAAGCGCTCAATAAATACAATTGATTGATCGATTGATTGAGCGCTTACTGTGTGCAGAGCGCTTGGGAAGTCCAAGGCGGCAACGTCTAGAGACGGTCCCTACCCAACAGCGGGCTCACAGTCTAGAAGGGGGAGGCAGGGAACAAAGCAAAACATATTAACAAAATAAAATAAATAGAATAAATATGTACAAATAAAAGAGTAATAAATATGTACAAACATATATACATATATACGGGTGCTGTGGGGAGGGGAAGGAGGTAAGGTGGGGGGATGGGGAGGGGGAGGAGGGGGAGAGGAAGGAGGGGGCTCAGTCTGGGAAGGCCTCCTGGAGGGGGTGAGCTCTCAGTTGGGCCATGTTTGTACAGATTTATTACTCTATTTATTTTACTTGTACATATTTACTATTCTATTTTGTTAATGATGTGCATTTAGCTTTAATTCTATTTATTCTATTTATTCTGATGACACCTGTCCACATGTTTTGTTTTGTTGTCTGTCTCCCCTTTCTAGACTGTGAGCCCGTTGTTGGGTAGGGACCGTCTCTATATGTTGTCCACTTGTACTTCGCAAGCGCTTAGTACAGTGCTCTGCACACAGTAAGTGCTCAATAAATACGATTGAATGAATGAATGAATATATGAGATATGTATATCTCATATATAAACATATATGTATATATGTTTGTACAGATTTATTACTCTATTTTACTTGTACATATTTACTATTCTATTTTGTTAATGATGTGCATTTAGCTTTAATTCTATTTATTCTATTTCTTCTGACGACTTGACACCGGTCCACATGTTTTGTTTTGTTGTCTGTCTCCCCTTTCTAGACTGTGAGCCCGTTGTTGGGTAGGGACCGTCTCTATAAGTCACCGACTTGTACTTCCCAAGTGCTTAGTACAGTGCTCTGCACATAGTAAGCACTCAATAAATACGATTGAATGAATGAATGAATATATGAGCTATATATATATATATATATAAAATGGCATTTGTTAAGCGCTTACTATGTGCAAAGCACTGTTCTAAGCGCTGGGGGGGTACAAGGTGATCAAGTTGTCCCACGTGGGGCTCACAGTTTTAATTCCCATTTTACAGATGAGGGAACTGAGGCTCAGAGAAGTTAAGTGACTTGCCTAAGGTCACACAGCAGACGTGGCAGAGCCAGGATTCGAACCCATGACCTCTGACCTCTGACTATTTTGTTAATGATGCGCATTTAGCTTTAATTCTATTTATTCTGCCAACTTGACACCTGTCCACATGTTTTGTTTGTTTTGTCGTCTGTCTCCCCCTTCTAGACTGTGAGCCTGCTGTTGGGTAGGGACTGTCTCTATATGTCACAGACTTGTACTTCCCAAGCACTTAGTACAGTGCTCTGCACACAGTAAGCGCTCAATAAATACGAATGCATGAATAAATATATATAAACAAATATGTATATATGTTTGTACAGATTTATCACTCTATTTTACTTGTACATACTTACTATTCTATTTTGTTAATGATGCACATTTAGCTTTAATTCTATTTATTCTGACAACTTGACACGGGTCCACATGTTTTGTTTTGTTGTCTGTCTCCCCCTTCTCGACTGTGAGCCCACTGTTGGGTAGGGACTGTCTCTATATGTCGCCGACTTGTACTTCCCAAGCGCTTAGTACAGTGCTCTGCACACAGTAAGGGCTCAATAAATATGTTTGAACGAATGAATTAATATATGAGATATGTATATCTCATATATATATAAACATATATGCATATATGTTTGTACAGATTTATTACTCTATTTTACTTGTACATATTTGCTATTCTATTTTGTTAATGATGCACATTTAGCTTTAATTCTATTTATTCTGACGACTTGACACCTGTCCACATGTTTTGTTTTGTTGTCTGTCTCCCCACTCTAGACTGTGAGCCTGTTGTCGGGTAGGGACCATCTCTATATGTCGCTGACTTGTACCTGCCAAGTGCTTAGTACACTGCTCTGCACACAGCACTCAATAACTACGATTGAATGAAGGAATGAATCTCATCTATCCCCTTCCTTCCTCTCCCCTTGTCCCCCTCTCCATCCCCGCCATCTTACCTCCTTCCCTTCCCCACAGCACCTGTATATATGGATATATGTTTGTACATATGTATTACTCTATTTATTTATTTATTTTACTTGTACATATCTATTCTATTTATTTTATTTTGTTAGTATGTTTTGGTTTTGTTCTCTGTCTCCCCCTTTTTAGACTGTGAGCCCACTGTTGGGTAGGGACTGTCTCTATATGTTGCCAACTTATACTTCCCAAGCGCTTAGTACAGTGCTCTGCACACAGTAAGTGCTCAAGAAATACAATTGATTGATTGATTGATTGATCTATCCCCCTGCCTCCACATGTGCCCTCCCCCAAACCACCCCTGTGAGCAGAGCACAGCAGGTTGGCGAGGTGTGATCAGAGCACAGCATGCAGGGCACTGTAATAATAATAATAATAATAATGACATTTATTAAGTGCTCACTATGTGCAAAGCACTGTTCTAAGCGTTGGGGAGGTTACAAGGTGATTAGATTGTCCCACGGGGGGCTCCCAGTCAATCCCCATTTTACAGATGAGGTAACTGAGGCCCAGAGAAGTTAAATGACTTGCCCAAAGTCCCCCAGCTGACAATTGGCGGAGCCGGGATTTGAACCCATGACCTCTGACTCCAAAGCCTGTGCTCTTTCCACTGAGCACTACTACTCCTTCTACTGAGCACTACTACTACTACTACACACTACCACTTCCATTCCTTCTGTACTGTACTGCATGGCTACTGTGTGCAGGACACTATACTGAATGTGCAGGACACTATACTGAATACTCAGTGCAGAGCACTGTATTGTCCATTATGTGCAGTGCATTGTAATAATAATGATGGTGTTTGTTAAGTGCTTACTATGTACCAAGCACTGTTCTAAGCGCTGCAGTAGACAGAAGGTAATCAGGTTGTTCCACGTGGGGCTCACAGTCTTCATCCCCACTTTACAGATGAGGGTAATGAGGCCCAGAGAAGTTAAATGACTTAACCAAAGTCACACAGCTGACAAGTGGTGGAGCTGGGATTAGAACCCCGAACCTCTGACCCTGAGGCCTGTGCTCTTTCCACTAAGCCAGGCTCACTGTATTACATGGCTATTCTGTTCTTTTATACTGTGAGCCCACTGTTGGGTAGGGACTGTCTCTATATGTTGCCAACTTGTACTTCCCAAGTGCTTAGTACAGTGCTCTGCACACAGTAAGCGCTCAATAAATACGATTGATTGTTCAGAATACAGAGCGTAGTGTAGAGTGCTATTCTGTGAAGATAACTTTTTCATAGAAGCAGCATGGCTCAGTGGAAAGAGCCTGGGCTTTGGAGTCAGAGGTCATGGGTTCAAATCCCTGCTCCGCCAACTCTCAGCTGTGTGACTTTGGGCAAGTCGCTTCACTTCTCTGGGCCTCAGTTCCCTCATCTGTAAAATGGGGATTAAGACTGTGAGCCCCCCGTGGGATGACCTTGAGCCCACTGTTGGGTAGGGACTGTCTCTATATGTTGCCCACTTGTACTTCCCAAGCGCTTAGTACAGTGCTCTGCACACAGTAAGCGCTCAATAAATACGATTGATGATGATGACCTGACTACTTTGTAACCTCCCCAACGCTTGGAACAGTGCTTTGCACATAGTAAGCACTTAATAAATGCCATCATTATTATGATTATTCAATCGAATTTATAGAGTGCTTACTGTGTGCAGAGCACTGTACTAAGCACTTGGGTAGTACAAGTCGGCTACATCAATCAATAAATCAATCGTATTTATTGAGCGCTTACTGTGTGCAGAGCACTGTACTAAGCGCCTGGGAAGTCCAAGTCGGCTACATATAGAGACGGTCCCTACCCAACGACAGGCTCAGGTACTTGTTAAGCACTTATTATGTGCCAGACACCGTATGAAGTACTGGGGCAGATCCAAGCTAATCAGGCTGGACACAGTCCCTGTTTCACGTGGGGCTCACACTCTTAATCCCCATTTTACAGATGAGGGAACTGAGGCACAGAGAAGTTAAGTGACTTGCCCAAGGTTACACAACAGACAAGTGGCAGAGCTGGGATTAGAATCCAGGTCCTCTGACTCCCACACGTCTTTATTGTCTATTGTTTGCAGAGCTCTGTACTGAGTGCCCACTCTCTGCAGAGCACTGTACTTGTTAATTGCGTTCAGAGCACTGTAATAATAATAATAATGGTATTTTAAGCGCTTACTATTTGGCAAGCACTGTTCTAAGTGCTGGGATAGATCCCAGTGCTTCCCAAGCGCTTAGTACAGTGCTCTGCACACAGTAAGTGCTCAATAAATACGATTGATTGATTGATTGATAATAAATACGTTTGAATGAATGAATGAATCCAAGCTAATCAGATTGGACATAGTCCATGTCCCATATGGGACTCACAGTATTAACCCCTATTTTACAGATGAGGGAACAGAGGCACAGGGAAGTGAAGTGACTTACCCAAGGTCACACAGCAGACAAGTGCCAGAGCTGGGATTGATTCCCAGGCCCATGCTATATCCACTAGGCCCTTCTGTTTTCTAAGCATCTCCTTTGTACAGATAATTTAGTTTCTTCCTGAGTACAGAGCACTGTATTGGGTGCCTGTTGGGTGCAGAACACTGTGCTAAACACAAGGAGCCATAGGTAACAAAAATGTAGGAGTTTCCCCTGGTTCAGGGGAAAGCAGCATGGCTCAGTGGAAAGAGCCCGGGCTTTGGAGTCAGAGGTCATGGGTTCAAATCTCAGCTCTGCCAACTGTCAGCTGTGTGACTTTGGGCAAGTCACTTCACTTTGTGACTCAGTTACCTCATCTGTAAAATGGGGAGGAAAACTGTGAGCCCCCATGGGACAACCTGATCACCTTGTAACCTCCCCAGAGCTTAGAACAGTGCTTTGCACAAAGTAAGCGCTTAAGAAATCCCATCATTATTATTATTATTATTATTCAGGGTTACTGAATGGAGGTTAAGTAATAGATTCGGTAGGTTGAGTGATAGCGAATCCATCGTTGCCAACTTGTACTTCCCAAGTGCTTAGTACAGTGCTCTGCACATCATCATCATCATCACCATCAATCGTATTTATTGAGCGCTTACTATGTGCACAGCACTGTACTAAGTGCTTGGGAAGTACAAATTGGCAACATATAGAGACAGTCCCTACCCAACAGTGGGCTCCCAGTCTAAAAGGGGGAGACAGAGAACAAAAACAAAACCAAACATACTAACAAAATAAAATAAATAGAATCGATACGTACAAGTAAAATAAATAAATAGAGTAATAAATCATCATCATCATCATCAATCGTATTTATTGAGCGCTTACTATGTGCACAGCACTGTACTAAGTGCTTGGGAAGTACAAATTGGCAACATATAGAGACAGTCCCTACCCAACAGTGGGCTCCCAGTCTAAAAGGGGGAGACAGAGAACAAAAACAAAACCAAACATACTAACCAAATAAAATAAATAGAATAGATATGTACAAGTAAAATAAATAAATAGAGTAATAAATCATCATCATCATCATCAATCGTATTTATTGAGCGCTTACTATGTGCAGAGCACTGTACTAAGCGCTTGGGAAGTCCAAGTTGGCAACATCTAGAGACAGTCCCTACCCAACAGTGGGCTCTCAGTCTAAAAGGGGGAGACAGAGAACAAAACCAAACATACTAACAAAATAAAATAAATAGATATGTACAAACGGTAAGCGCTCAATAAATACGATTGATGATGATGATCGACAGATGGCCAAAGAGGAGATGGCACACTCGGAAGGCGGGGCGATCGCTCAGGTCCCCCAGAAATGGCTCAAATCTCCTTTGCGTTCTGCCTCCACCAGAGGAAACGTCCATCTCCGAGCTGATCAAGGCGGAACGGCTCCTGGAGGCCCTGGAGGGTCTGGAGAGGCTGGAGAAGCGGCTCGGGGAAGAGAAACAAGCCGGACGGTTCGCCGGCCGGCCCACGGAGTTCGCCCGCCGGGCCATGGTCGTCTGCCTGCTCTACGACCACCTCTGGGAGAAGATGAAGGCGGTGGTGCAGAACACGCTGGGCCCGGCCCCGGCCCGCCAAGAACTGCTCCGGGATGTGGCCGAGCTCATCGGGCGGGAAGAGCGGGCCCACCCGTCGGGGGCCCAGGCCGAGGCCGACTTCCTGAGCGCGCCCCGGAACTGGAGGGGGAAGTGGCGGGAGGCGGTCGGTGAGAGCGTGAAGGAGCGGGTGCGAGGCATGCCACTGCTCCCCAAGGAGGACAGTCTGACCTGGCTGGCCCAGCACCTCCGGGACCTGGGCAAGGGGATCCGGGAGGATCTAGCCCGGATCCGACGGTCGGTGTGGGGCTGCTACCCCGAGGACTTCGCCGTGTGGGGCGTCTACCTGGATGCCTTCCACGCGGCCATCTCCGCTCACCTGCAGGGACTCCTGGGCGAGGTGTTGGAGCAGGAGCTGGAGCACGTTGGGCCCCAGGACTGTGAGAACGTGTACGTGGTGATGGACTGGGCGGCCAACGTGTACTGCAGGTAATCCGCCCACCGGCCGGGAGGCGATCGCAATAATCGTAATAATGGCATTGATTAAGCGCTTACTATGTGCAAAGCACTGTTCTAAGCGCTGGGGAGGTTCCAAGGTGGTCAGGTTGTCCCACGTGAGGCTCCCAGCCTTAATCCCCATTTTACAGATGAGGTAACTGAGAGAAGTGAAGTGACCTGCCCAGAGTCGCACAGCTGACAAGTGGCGGAGCCGGGGTTTGAACCCATGACCTCTGACTCCAAAGCCCGGGCTCTTTTCCACTGAGCCACGCTGCAATGGTCGCTGCGTTGAGCGCTCACTAAGTGCCGGGCACTGTACGCTGCGGTGGGGTAGGGGTGAGATCATCAGGTCCGGACACGGTCCCTGTCCCACGTGATGCTTGTAGTTAGAAGCAGCGTGGCTCGGTGGGAAGAGCCCGGGCTTTGGAGTCAGAGGTCATGGGTTCAAATTCCGGCTCAGCTGGGTGACCTTGGGCAAGTCACTTAGCTTCTCTGGGCCTCAGTGACCTCATCTGGAAAATGGGGATTAAGGCTGTGAGCCCCCCCCCCTCATGGGACAACCTGATAATAATAATAATGATGGCATTTGTTAAGCGCTTTCTATGTGCAGAGCACTGTTCTAAGCGCTGGGGAGGTTATAAGGCGATCAGGTTGTCCCATGTGGGGCTCACAGTTTTTTTTTTTTTTTAATCCCCATTTTACAGATGAGGTAACTGAGGCACGGAGAAGTTAAGTGCCTTGCCCAAAGTCACACAGCTGACAAGTGGCAGAGCCGGGATTCACCTTGTAACCTCCCCAGTGCTTAGAACAGTGCTTTGCACATAGGAAGCATTTAGTAAATGCCATCGTTATTATTATTATAAAGCAGGAGAAAGAGTAGGTGTCGAATCCCACTCTATAGATGAGGAAACTGAGGCTCAGAGAAGTTAAGGTCATTCATTCATTCAGTCGTATTTATTGAGCACTTACTGTGTGCAGAGCACTGTACTAAGTGCTTGGAAAGTACAGTTCGGCAACAGATGAGAAGCAGCGTGGTCTAGTGGATAGAGCGCAGGCATGAGAGTCAGAAGGACACGAGTTCTAATCCCGCTCCACCACTTGTCTGCCACGTGACCTTGGGTAAGTCACTTCATTTCTCTGTGTCTCAGTTACCTCATCTGTAAAACAGGGATTAAGACTGTGAGCTCCATGTAGGGCATTGTCCATGTCCTCATTTCCTTGTATCTACCCCAAGCACTTAGAATGGAGCTTGGTACATAGTAAGTGCTTAGCAATTTGTCCAAAGTCATGTAGCAAACAAATGGCAGAGATGGGATTAGAACCCAGGTCTTCTGACTCACAGGTCTGTGCACTTTCCATTACACCATGCAATTTTCATTCCTCCAACGATGCCAGGGAACCTTGCTTGGCCAACTTTAAGTTGGGCTTTCCTCCTGCCTTGGGTTGTTTATTGATTCATTCATTCATTCAATCAATCGTATTTATTGAGCGCTTACTGTGTGCAGAGCACTGCACTAAGCGCTTGGGAAGTACAAGTGGACAACATATAGAGACGGTCCCTACCCAACAACGGGCTCATAGTCTAGAAGGGGGAGACAGACAACAAAACAAAACACGTGGACAGGTGTCAAGTCATCAGAATAAACAGAAGTAAAGCTAGATGTACATCATTAACAAAGAAAATAGAATAGTAAATATGTACAAGTAAAATACATAGAGTAATAAATCTGTACAAATATATATACAGGTGCTGTGGGGAGGGGAAGGAGGTACGGTGGGGGGGATAGGGAGGAGGAGAGGAAAAAGGGGGGCTCAGTCTGGGAAGGCCTCCTGGAGGAGGTGAGCTCTCAGTAGGGCTTTAAAGGGAGGAAGAGAGCTAGCTTGGCAGATGTGCAGAGGGAGGGCATTCCAGGCCAAGGGGAGGACGTGGGCCGGGGGTCGGCGGCGGGACAGGCGAGAACGAGGTACAGTGAGGAGGTGAGCGGCAAAGGAGCGGAGTGTGTGGGCTGGGCTGGAGAAGGAGAGAAGGGAGGTGAGGTAGGAGGGGGCGAGGGGATGGATGGCCTTGAAGCCCAGGGTGAGGAGTTTTTGCTTGATGCGTAGGTTGACTGGTAGCCACTGGAGATTTTTGACCTTGAGATGGCCAGTACCCCAGGGTCACCTTGGGACATACCACCCCTTGGCCCTCACCATCCATGCCACCTGACCCCACCCCTTCCTGCATCCCCTTCGGGTCGCATAGTGGTGGGGTTGCACTGGAGGCGGTGCCTTCCAGCACTGTCCCTCCCCTGACCACACGGTCCGATAACCTCCCTGGCTTGCCACGGGAACCAGAAAAGCAGATCCATGGGTCGGGGCAGAGGACATCCTGACACAGAATGGGCTGGGGCTGAGCTGAAATTGTGCCACAGTCTACTAGACTGTAATGGGCACCCCTTCTCTTCCTCTCCATCCTCCAGATTGTAAACTTGTCATGGGCAGGGAATGTATGTCATTGCTCCTGAATTAAAACTGTGGGGTACCCAGGGTTGAAATCCATCCGGGTGTTTACTCTGTCTGTGTGGACAATTAGTCTGAGCCCAACTCATTCTATTTATTTTATTTTGTTAGTATGTTTGGTTTTGTTCTCTGTCTCCCCCTTTTAGACTGTGAGCCCACTGTTGGGTATTGACTGTCTCTATATGTTGCCAATTTGTACTTCCCAAACACTTAGTACAGTGCTCTGCACATAGTAAGCGCTCAATAAATACGATTGATGATGATGATGATGATTCCAGCCCCCAACCCCTGCCAGCCAACTTTGTCCACCTTCCACCTCACCAGACTGGCTCCCTCCCTGCTCCCTCTTCCCCATGCCTGCCCCCAGATCGTTGTTCTAGACTGTGGGCCCGCTTCTATATGTTGCCAACTTGGACTTCCCAAGCGCTTAGTACAGTGCTCTGCACACAGTAAGCGCTCAATAAATATGATTGATTGACTGATTGATTATCCCACAGCTGACAGTTTATTTATTTTACTTGTACATATCTATTCTATGTATTTTATTCTGTTAATATGTTTTGTTCTCTGTCTCCCTCTTCTAGACTATGAGCCCACTGCCGTCTCTATATGTTGCCAACTTGGACTTCCCAAGCGCTTAGTACAGTGCTCTGCACACAGTAAGCTCTCAATAAATACGATTGATTGATTGATTCATCTCCATTTTCCAGATGAGGGAACTGAGGCCCAGAGAAGTGAAGTGACTTGCCTGAAGTCCCACAGCTGACTTTTTATTTATTTTACTTGTATATAACTATTCTATTTATTTTATTTTATTTTGTTAATATGTTTTGTTCTCTGTCTCCCTTTTCTAGACTGTGAGCCCATTGTTGGGTAGGGACCGTCTCTATACGTTGCCAACTTGGACTTCCCAAGCGCTTAGTACAGTGCTCTGCACACAGTAAGCGCTCAATAAATACGATTTATTAATTGATTGATTGATTCTAGACTGTGAGCCAGCTGTTGGGTAGGGACCATCTTTATATGTTGCCAGCTTGTACTTCCCAAGCACTTAGTACAGTGCTCTGCACACAGTAAGTGCTCAATAAATACGATTGAGTGAATGAATGAATGAAAGTGTCCCTGATTCTGTTTTACCGTACTCTCCCAAGTGCTTAGTACAGTGCTCTGCACACAGTAAGCGCTCAATAAATACGATTGATTGATTGATTGATTGATTCTAGACTGTAAGCCCGCTGTTGGGTAGGGACCATCTTTATATGTTGCCAACTTGTACTTCCCAAGCGCTTAGTACAGTGCTCTGCACACAGTAAGTGCTCAATAAATACGATTGAATGAATGAATGAATGAACGTGTCCCTGATTCTGTTTTACTGTACTCTCCCAAGTGCTTAGTACAGTGCTCTGCACATAGTAAGTGCTCAATAAATACCACCAATTGACTGATTGATTGATTGAACTCCAAAGCATTCACATCACCGATGTCACATTTTCTAGACTGTGAGCCCGCTGTTGGGTAGGGACCGTCTCTATATGTTGCCAGCTTGTACTTCCCAAGCATTTAGTACAGTGCTCTGCACACAGTAAGCACTCAATAAATACGATTGAATGAATGAATGAATATTATCTTCACAACTGAGAAAGGACACGGTGGTATTTACTGAACATTTACTGTGTGCAGAGCACTGTACCAAGTGTTTGGGAGAAGGCAATATAACAGAGCTGGTATGCAACATATGCATATGTCATATAATTATTTATTTATATTCGGTCACATTTATTGTATTCAATTGCATTTAATGAATGGTTACTGAATGCAAAGTGCTGTACTAAGAGCTTAATTAGTATTAATTAATATCCGTCTCTCCCTCTCGATTGTAAGCTCATTGGGCAGGGAACGTGCCTACCGACTCTGTTGTATCGTACTCTCCCAATGCTTAATGCAGTGCTCTGCACACAGTAAACGCTCAATGGATACCATCACCTGATTTATTAATAACAGATACAGGATGGAAGATCAAGCACTTAGTACAGTGTGCTGCACCCAATACGCCTTCAATAAAATCTGTAACTGCTTACTACTAGGAGTGCCACCACCTCCATTTTGCAGAAATGGAAACTGAGTCCCAGAGAGGTTGAGTGGCATGCCCAGAGTTATGACTCACCAGGCCAGCAGCAGAAGTAAGGAAGCACAGTCTGAACGTTTTCATAGCAAAATGATCCGGGCAGCAGAGTGACACAATTCCTGACCCTTATGGGCTCAGAGTCTAAGTAGGAGGGAGGGAGTTTTGTCTCTCATCTCCATCCTCTCTCTCTGTCTTCTAGACTGTGAGCCCACTGTTGGGTAGGGACCGTCTCTATATGTTGCCAGCTTGTGCTTCCCAAGCGCTTAGTACAGTGCTCTGCACACAGAAACCGCTCAATAAATACAATTGAATGAATGAATGTCTCTCATTCTGTCACTGGCCTTCCCTCTGGGGCTCTCTGCTTCTCTCTATGTTGCTTGTCTTTTCATCCTGGGCCCCCTGGGCCCATCTTCTGTCCTGCCCTGAATTTTTTCTCCGTCAGGAGCTCATCCGGAGATGCCAACAGGTCCCAGAGCAAGGGTCGTACTCCGCTCCTGGCCCTGCACTGAGGAGATCTCTGGCCACAGCCCAATCTGCCCTTTGGGCAAAGCCACTTAGCCTGTGATGGGGCCAAATTGTAATTGATAGCGATATTAATCACCTCCCACTAGACTTCGGATCTTGAAGTGAACTGCTCAGAGTGATAAAAGTGTCATTATCACAAAAGACAGTGTGGTTTAATGGCTGCACTGTGGGCTGGCTGTCAGCAGGCCCGAATACTCAATTTGGCCCTTGGCCTGAGATGCTGTGTGACACTGGCTTATCATTTCCCCTCAGTGAGAACTATATTATGTGTCTACTATAGGCTGAGCACAATATAGAGAACTAACAGAAGTGAGAGGGAAGCGGAGAGGCCTTGTGAGAAGAGCATAGCTTTAGAGAACCTGGGTTTTAGTTCTGGCTCTACCACTTGTCCGCTGCGTGACTTTGTGCAAGTCACCTAACTTCTCTGTGCTTCTGTAAATTAAACGCTTGTTTTCCCTCTCACTTTGATTTTGAGATCCAATTGGAACAGGGACTGTATTATAATAATAATACTAGTTATTAAGCAATTGCTATGTGCCAGACACTGTTTTAAGCGCTGAGATGGATACAAGCAAATCAGGTTGGACACAGTCCCTGTCCCACATGGAGCTCACAGTCTCAATTTCCATTTTATCAGCGAGGTAACTGAAGCACCGAAAGGTGAAGTGACTTGCCCAAGGTCACACAGCAAACAAGCGGTGGAGTCGGGATTAGAACCCATGACCTTCTGAACACCAGGCCTATGCTCTATCCACCACACCATCCTGCTTCTAGCAGCATGTAGCAGATTGTATCTGACCTGATTATCTTGCATCTACCCCAGTGCTTAGTATTATTATTAAAAGGAGTTTTCGTCGATGGGGGAGATAAGTTGCCACAAATGGATGAATGTCAATCAATCAATCGTATTTATTGAGCGCTTACTGTGTGCAGAGCACTGGACTAAGCGCTTGGGAAGTACAAGTTGGCAACATATGGAGACAGTCCCTACCCAAGTCGTAAGAGACCATTAGAGTGTCAAGAGTACCATTTATAAATGATAAACATGAGGGGGTAGATACATAGACCTAAGAAATTAACAGATACTGCTGAAGTGAGGGAAGAGACTGGCTTGATTGGGTCAGTGGGGTGATTAATCAGGGAAGGCTTCCTGGAACAGTTATAAGATATTTTTGGGAGCAGCACGGCATAGTGGAGAGAGCACGGGCTTGGGAATCAGAAGGTCATGGGTTCTAAGAGAAGCAGCGCGGCTCAGTGGAAAGAGCACGGGCTTGGGAGTCAGAGGTCATGGGTTTGAATCCCGGCTCAGCCACTTGTCAGCTGTGTGACTTTGGGCAAGCCACTGAACTTCTCTGTGCCTCAGTTACCTCATCTGTAAAATGGGGATTAAGACTGTGAGCCCCACATGAAACAACCTGATCTCCTTGCATCCCCCCCAGTGCTTAGAACAGTGCTCCACACATAGTAAGTGTTTAACATGTACTTCCCAAGCGCTTAGTACAGTGCTCTGCACAGAGTAAGTGCTTAATAAATACGATTGATTGATTGATTGGTTAACAAATACCATCATTATTATTCTAATCCTGACTCCGCCACTTGTCTGCTATGTAATCTTGAGCAAGTCACTTCATTCATTCATTCAATTGTATTTATTGAGCACTTACTGTGTGCAGAGCACTGTATTAAGCACTTAGGAAGTACAAGTTGGCAACATATAGAGACGGTCCCTACCCAACAGTGGGCTCACAGTCTCTGTGCCTCAGTTACCTCATATGGGGATGGAGACTGTGAGGCCCACGTGGGACAGGGACTGTGTCCAGCCTGATTTGCTTGTATTCATCCCAGCACTTAGTACAGTGCCCCACACATAGTAAGCACTTAACAAATACCATAATTATTATTATTGATTATTATTATTAGGCAGCCTCTAAAGGAGGAGAGAGAAATGGATTGGGGATACTGGGAAGAGAAGATATTTCAGGCTTGTGATCAGATCCCACCTTCTGGCCTAGTCATTTGTTCACTCACTCATTCACTCATTCATTCATTCATTCATTCATTCATTTATGTTTATTTAGTGCCTACTAAATAAAGCAGGGAAGCAGCGTGGCTCAGTGGAAAGAGCACGGGCTCTGGAGTCAGAGGTCATGGGTTCAAATCCCGGCTCCACCAGTTGTCAGCTGTGTGACTTTGGGCAAGTCACTTCACTTCTCTGGGCCTCAGTTACCTCATCTGTAAAATGGGGATTAAGACTGTGAGCCCCCCGTGGGATAACCTGATCACCTTGTAACCTCCCCAGGGCTTAGAACAGTGCTTTGCATATAGTAAGTGCTTAATAAATGCCATTATTATTATTATTATTATTATTATTATTATTATTATTACTAGGTTCAGAGCCTTGTAATAAGTGCTGCTCAAAGATTCAAGGATAGTGATCCAGACACAGTGTCTGAGCCATAGCAGATTTAGTCTACTAATTCATTCATTCATTCATTCAATCGTATTTATTGAGCACTTACTGTGTGAAGAGCACTGTACTAAGCACTTGGTAAGTACAAGTCAGCAACATATAATGAGGGCACTAATTCCCCCACTAATAAAGGGGAATGAGAAGTGGAGGACACATGGTGACAAGTTAGAAAACACCACCAATGACAATAAAAACTGTAAGAAATGAGAGGTTGTCCCAGGCACCTAATGGGTTCATGGTCATCTTTATCCAGCGAGGACTTCCTGGGCCACCAGGAGCTGAAGATGGACATGGAAAACTTGCCTCCTCTCCTGGAACCCCAAGTCTGGAAGAAGTTGGAATGTGCCTACACCTACTTCCTAAAGGTGAGATGGTGGTGGGTTCTGGAGGAGGATCTGGAGGCAGGCCCAATTGTCTCCATAATTGGAGACGATTCAAGCAGTGTGGTCTACTGGTTAGAGCATGGACCTGACAGTCAAAAGGAGCTGGGTTCTAATACTGGCTCCATCCCTTGTCTGCTGCGTGACTTTGGACAAGTCACTTCACTTCCCTGTTCCTCAGTTACTTCATCTGTAAAATGGGCAGTAAGACTGTGAGTCCCATGTGGGATAGGGACTGTGTTCAACCTCGTACCCCTCTCCATCCCCCCATCTTACCTCCTTCCCTTCCCCACAGCACCTGTATATATGTATATATGTTTGTACATATTTATTACTCTATTTATTTATTTATTTATTTTACTTGTACATATCTATTCTATTTTATTTTGTTAGTGTGTTTGGTTTTGCTCTCTGTCTCCCCCTTTTAGACTGTGAGCCCACTGTTGGGTAGGGACTGTCTCTATATGTTGCCAATTCGTACTTCCCAAGTGCTTAGTACGGTGCTCTGCACATAGTAAGCGCTCAATAAATACGATTGATGATGATGATGATGATGATTAGCTTGTATCTACTCCAGCGCTTTGTATCGTGCCTGGCACAGAGTAGGCGCTTCACAAATACCAATTTTTTAAAAATGGTGGAATTCCACGGGAGTGGAAAAGAGGAGTGAGCCCCTCTACCGTACCAGGGTCCAGGGACCCGAAAGCATCCCCAGCAGGTTCTCAGCTCTTAGGTTCTGCTCCCCTCTATCCTGCTCTCCTGAGGAGAATGGGTGACAGCAGGAGACCCAAACAGATGCAGAGGAAACGCTTTAAGGATGTAGTAAAGCGCAGCCTCTGGACGTTGACGTCTCTGGATGTTGAGACGGCAAAGCTGGAAGCTGGGGTTCAGCTGGCAGACTACGAGCCAGGGCCACCGATCTAGAAAGGGGAGGCTCTCTGGGAGTGGAAACTCTGAGAGCATTGTGAGAGGAAGCGGCAAAAGTGAAAATTGTGCCAGAAAACACAAGAGCTCAACAGGAGGCAGAGTGTGGGTAGGGGGGTGAGAGAGTGTGTGTGTGTGTGTGTGTGTGTGTGTGTATTTGTGTGGCAGGTCGGGATTGCGGATCCTATACTGGACAATCCAACTACACATATATACACACAAACACAATAAGAAAATTCACCATCATGTTGTCATCCCTAAGTTCAACAAACACATTCTGGTTAGCATAGAGGACCTGTTTGGATATAATAATGATGCTGCTGCTACTACTACTGCTACTGCAGTTACTCCTCCTCCTCCTCCTCCTCCTATTTAATCGTATTTACTGAGCGCTTACCATGTGCAGAGCACTGTACTAAGTGCTTGGGAGAGTACAGCATAACAAACAGATACATGTCCTGCCCACAATGAGCTTACAGTCTAGAGGGTGAGCTTACAGTAGTACTGTGACTACTATGATGACTACTACTTCTATTACTACTATAATCAGAAATAAATATAAATACTATTAGATAATAATAGTAATAATAATAATTGTTGAATCTGCTAAACACTAGGTACCAAGCATTGTGCTAAGCAATGGGAAAGATACAATCCAGTCGGGTCAGAAGCTGTCCCTGTCCCACATGGGGCTCAAGCCCGTGCTCCTTCCACTGAGCCACGCTGTTCTCTGTGCTTCAGTTCCCTCATCTGTAAAATGGGGATGGAGACCGTGAGCCCCATGTGGGACAACCTGATTACCTTGTATCTCCTCCAGCGCTGAGAACAGTGCTTGGCACATAGTAAGCACTTAACAAATACCATCATTATTATTATTATGCTGCTTCCTAAGCAAACCTTCTCATCTGTCCTCACTTTAGCTCCCTGAGGGCGCTGGAATATCAGCAGAGCAGGCCAGGGAAAAGATTCAGAGACACTCATGGGCTCTGGAGAGGCCATCCCATCGTGGGTGGGGACGGGCAGAGAGGGGAGGGAGTTTTCCATTCAGTTGTCTCAGCGGCCCGTGTGGCCCGTCTTTCTTTTCCAGGACTGACTGAGTGGCGTTTGTCTCCTTTTCTGAGTAGGAAAAGATCCAAGCTTGTTTTGAAAACATTCGGCAACTGGAGATGGTGAAGTGGACGACTCGGGAGCAGCCCAGCACCTTACAGGACCTGTATCACTCACCCCTTTCCGTTGACATCCACATGGTAGGGAAAAGGACACCGCGGGCCTGGCCTGTGGTACCGGGCCATCCCGGAAAAAAACTGAATTGGGCAGAAAATACCACCCTCTCTCTCCTTCCTCCCTCCATCCCAAGGCAGCCTCTGTGATTCATAAGATATTGCTTTCGTTACTTCAGACACACGGCATAGCATGTCGGAAGTTCTCCTGTGTCTTCCACAACCTGAAAACTAGAGTTTTTCTCTTGGGGGGGATGACCCCTCAGCCACTCTCTGGCTCAAAGCCATTATGCCCTCCACAAAGATCCCTCTTACACAGGCGCCCCTCCGGACTCAAACCAAGTGATGCTGGGAGTTTCCTCACTCAATCGTGTTTTATTACTCATCATCATCATCATCATCATCATCAATCGTATTTATTGAGCGCTTACTATGTGCAGAGCACTGTACTAAGCGCTTGGGAAGTACAAGTTGGCAAATATAGAGACAGTCCCTACCCAACAGTGGGCTCACAGTCTAAAAGGGGGAGACAGAGAACAAAACCAAACATACTAACAAAATAAAATAAATAGGATAGATATGTACAAGTAAAATAAATAAATAAATAAATAGAGTAATAAATATGTACAACCATATATACATATATACAGGTGTTGTGGGGAAAGGAAGGAGGTAAGATGTGGGGGATGGAGAGGGGGATGAGGGGGAGAGGAAGGAAGGGGCTCAGTCTGGGAAGGCCTCTATTTATTTATTTATTTATTTTACTTGTACATATCTATTCTATTTATTTTATTTTGTTAGTATGTTTGGTTTTGTCTCCCCCTTTTAGACTGTGAGCCCACTGTTGGGTAGGGACTGTCTCTATAGGTTGCCAATTTGTACTTCCCAAGCGCTTAGTACAGTGCTCTGCACACAGTAAGCTGTCAATAAATACGATTGATGATGGTGATGATTGAGTGCTTACTATGTGTGGAGCACTATGCCGAGCACTTGGGAGAGTACAGTTCTTCAATCGGCTTGGGAGCCATAGGATGTGGGTTTTAATCCTGGATCCGCCACTTGTCTGTTGTGTGACCTTGGGCAAGCTGCTTAACTTCTCTGTGCCTCAGTTACCTCATCTGTAAAATGGGGATTAAGACAGGGAGCCCCACATGGAACAACCCGATTACCTTGTATCTACCCTAGAGTTTAGAACAGTGCTTGGCACATAGTAAGCGCTTAGCAAGTACAACAATTAATTAATTTGTTGAGCGCTTACTGTGTACAAAACACTGTACTAAGCACTTGGGAGAGTACAATACAACAACAGACACATTCCCTGCCCAGCGCACGCTCACAGTCTAGAGGGGGAGACAGATATTAATATACATAAATAAATGAACATATAAGTGTTGAGTACAATATAGCAGAATTAGCAGATACATTCCCTGCCCATAATGAGCTTACAGTCTAGAAGGGGAGATGGACATTAATATGAATAAATTTCAGTTACTGCCATTCTGAGGCCTCCCTTTCCGCGGGTACGCCCTAAAGTGACTACGTCAGTTAGCTACCATCGGAAACCGGCCCTGGCCCCCCTGCCCCGCCCTTAACTTCCAAGTTAACCAGGAAGGGGTCAAGTGGAGCAGAGAAAAGGGGAAAGTGGGGAGACACTCATTCGATTGTGAGATTTCGGTGATCTGCTTCTGTTTCTCTGGGCCTCTGACTCTCTCTCTCTCTCCTTTTGAGCCTCTCTCTCTCTCCATCATTCATTTATTCATTCAATTGCATTTATTGAGCACTTACTGTGTGCAGAGCACTGTACTAAGCGCTTGGGAGAGTACAATAGAACAATAAACAGACACATTCCCTGCCTGTTCCTGTCTCTCTAGATTTCTACTCTGTCTTTATGTCTCTATCTTTCTCTCTGTCTTTATGTACACTGAACTGTAAACTCTAATGTGGACAGGGATTATCTATATCTATTCTTTTGTACCATACTCTCCCAAGTGCTTAAGCACAGTGCATTACACAGAGTAAGTGTGAAATGAATACCAATGATTGATTATCCATGCCTCTCTCTGTCTCTGCTTCTCTCCATTTTGTGCCTGCGTCTTTGCCTTTGAGTCTCAGTCTCTCTGATCTTGTGTCTCAGTTTCTCTCTGTGTCTCTGACTCATTTATTCAATCATACTTGTTTAACGGTTACTGTGTGCAGAGCACTGTACTAAGCGCTTAGGAGAGTACCATACAATACTAAACAGACACTCCCCATGTGAGGCTAAGCAGTGGCAGGGGTAGGAGAAGAGAAAGGAAGAAATAATAGCAGTCAAGACAGACCCTGCTCCTCGCTCCCAGAACCCTGTGGTGGCATGGAGCTAGAGAAAGCTCCACTCTGGGCCCTGAGGGAAGGATGGAGGAAAGGAGTAGGAGACGGGAGTCGGGACCTCGGGGCTGCTGGTGACTCCTGCTGCTGCTTGGACTTACTGAGTTCTTCCTGCCCTTGCCCACTGTGGTCAAGAGGAAGGATCCGTGCCTGACCCGCGGGCTCCTGGGAGGGAAGCGGGGGAATATGGGGTGCCGGGCAGGATGTCCTAGCCGAGGAGAAGCAACCGAGCCTCCAGCCAGCTCCAAGACTGACTTCTGGTCTCCCTTCTAGATGCTCAGTCAGCACGCTAACACTGCCCGCGCCATCTCTGGGAGCTTGGAAACCACCACGCTGCAGATTTGTGTCCAGGGACTGAAAGACTTCATAGCCAGGTAAGGGATGCTGCCTGAGGAAGGAGTTAGAACGGTGCTTTGCACCTAGTAAGCACTTAATAAGTGCCATCATTATCATTATTACTATTATTCATTCATTCAATTATATTTATTGAGCGCTTACTGTGTGCAGAGCAATGTTCTAAGCGCTTGGGAAGTACAAATCGGCAACATATAGAGAAGGTCCCTACCCAACAACGGGCTCACAGTCTAGAAGAGTAGCCTGCAGAGTTCTGTATCAGGCCCGCCACGTTCCCCCGAGATAGGAGAACCACCAGGCCACAACCTATGCGGGGGCTTAAGCAAAATTAAACAACAGGCCGCCTCTTTTCTTCAGAGGAAGCAGTGTGACCCGTTGGAGGGAGCACAGACCTCGAGTGCTAGTCCCGGCTTCACCAGTTGTTTGCTGTGTGACCCTGGGCAAGTGACTTAGCTTCTCTGGGCCTTAATTACCTCCTCTGTAAAATGGAGATTAGACTGTGAGCCTCTTGGGCGACAGGGACGGATTATGTTATATCTAATCCCAGCTTTTAGTACAGTGCCTGGCACTTAACAAATACCAAAAAAAAAAAAAAAGGAACCAAAGTTGTCCAAGCAAACAAGGGAACAAAGAGATTCCCTTCATCCACTCTTAGGAAAGCAATTGCCCCAGTGATTCAACTTTAAGGCTTGGATCGAGTCCCATTGTCAGGGCTGAGAAGGATCACTGGCTGCCAGGTGCTGCTTTAAAGGGAGAGGAATCCTGCAGAGAGGGAAAACAGTCCCCCAAACCATGAACATCTTCCTCATTGGTTTGTGACAAATGTTTGGACCAATCCTACAATCTCTGGGGATTGGTCCAAATGAACGGGAATATTTCCCATGCTGTCAGGTCACTATTCAAGCATCCTGAAGTTGGACTGCTGGGTATTGGTGACATTATTATTATTATTATTATTATTATTATTATTATTATTACTCTTGTTAAGTGCTTACTATGTGCCAACCACTGTTCTAAGCACTGAGGTAGATACGAGCTAATCAGGTTGGACATAGTCCCTGTCCCACATGGGGCTCACCCTCTCAATCCCCATTTCATAGATGAGGTAACCGAGGCCCAGTGTGGCAGGTCACACAGCAGACATGTGGTGGAATGGAGATTAGAACCCAGGTCCTTCTGACTCGCAGGCCCTTGCTCTATCCACTAAGTCACACTGTGTCTCTGCATTTTGAGACAGTGACATCCTGCATTATGTCACTAGGAGGCAGGGCTAGTTTGTCCATCAGTCAGTCAGTTAGTCAATTATATTTATTGAGCACTTATTGTGTGCAGACCACTTAGGAGAGTACACTATAACAGTATAGCAGACATATTCCACGAACAGATAAACCCCCCTCTTAATACTTAATTTGTAACGCTCAGCAATTAAATCTCTCCCATGTGCAGTTGCCTCCAATGACAAACTCCTTAAGACTCATGGCTGACAAAATTTCTCAGCCTAATCTTATTTTAGTTTAGTCTTAATAGCCTTTTAAGAATAATCCTGCATTATGTCACTAGGAGGCAGGGCTAGTCTGCCCATCAGTCAGTCAGTCAGTCAATTATATTTATTGAGCACTTACTGTGTGCAGACCACTTAGGAGAGTACACTATAACAGTAGTCTTAATAGCCTTATTAAGAATTATCCTGCATTATGTCACTAGGAGGCAGGACCAGTCTGTCCACCAGTCAGTCAGTCAATTATATTTATTGAGCACTTACTGTGTGCAGACCAATTAGGAGAGTACACTATAACAGTATAACAGACATATTCCATGAACAGATAAACCCCACTCTTGATACTTAATTTGTAATGCTCAGCAATTAAATCTCTCCCGTGTGCAGTTGCCCCCGATGACAAACTCCTCAAGACTCATGGCTGACAAAATTTCTCAGCCTAATCTTATTTTAGTTTCGTCTTAATAGCCTTTTTAAGAATAAGAAGAAAACTCCAGACTCAATCATCATTCCAAACTTTCCCCTTCCAATCTTGGCACTATCTTTACCCCAAACATTTATTTACACCAAATTTCAATATTCCAATTTATCCAAAATTAAATGAAAAAGGAACACGTGCCTTCCTTACATTTTTTTCTCCACACATTTAATTAGTTCCATAGTGAACATATTAAGGCAAGTTTCCTTGTCTAATCCAACATGTCTATACTGGCCAAGAAGCCAGCTGCAGGCCACTACCTGGGAAGCCAAGAAATTGCCCTAATACTGTATGGGTAAGCTAATAATAATAATGTATGTGTATATAAATATATATGTCTATGTATAATGGTATATGTTGAGCACTTACTGTGTGCCAGACACTGTACTAAGCACTGAGGTGGATAAGAACAAATCGGGATGGACACATTCCCTGTCCCACATGGGATTTGCATAATAATAAAAAGAAGAGATGCAGTATTTGGTAATTACTTTGTGCCAAGCTCTGTTCTAAGCATTGAGGTGGCTACAATATAAGCAGTCAATCAATCAATCAATCAGTCATATTTATTGAGCACTTAGAGTATACAGAGCACTGTACTAAATGCTTGGTAGAGTACAGTACAACAGAGTTCATTCATTCAATCAATTGTATTTATTGAGCGAGTGCTTACTGTGTGCAGAACACTATACTAAGAACTTGGAAAGTTGAGAGACACTTTCCCTGTGAACAGGGAACTTTTGGTCTAGAGGGGAGGCAGGTAATAAAATAAATTATAGGTATGTATCTAAGTGCTGTGGGGCTGAGGGGGGAGGGTGAATAAAGGATATCGATCGAGTACCTGGGAGTCAGAGGACTTGAGCTTTAATCCCAATTCTGCTACTCCTCTGCTGTGTGACCTCAGGCAAGTCACTTCACTTCTCTGTGCCCCAGTTACTTCATCTGTAAAATGGGGGTTAAGACGGCGAGCCCCATGTGGGACACCGACCGTGTCCACCCTGATTATCTAGTATCTACCCCAGGGCTTAGTACAGTGCTTGGCACATAGTAAGCAATGAACAAATACCATAAAAAAACTTAATAAACACTGCAGAAAGATGGAGTAGAGGGAAAGAGGGTTTAACTTGGGTTTAGCTGGGGAAGGGTACATAGGGCTCACAGTCTAAGTAGGATGGAGCCCTGCTTCTCTATGTGTGCAGGAGGAGAGAACTAATGTACATTCTTTTGGGGTTCTATCCCTGGAGCCACCATTAACTCTGGAATCCGGGTGGCAGGTTCGGAGAAGACTTCCTGAATTCGGATGTCATGAATGACGACTCCCTGGTGGTGCCCTACTTGATCACCTATATGAATACGATGCACGAGTTAAAGTAAGGATTCGCTTTCCTTGTGGGGCTTGGGGGCAGGATGGGGGCAGGATGTCTCTGCAGATGAAGGCCAAAACCTCCTTTTCCCTAACAGACCTTAATCAATCAATCGATAGTATTTCCTGAACACCTGGGGAGGAAACCAGGAGGAAGAAGAACGTGGGAAGTGGGGAGAATTAGGGCTGAGTTTAAACCCCGCCACTGTCAGGGCCAGATTAACCCAGAGGCTCAAGAGGGCCTGCGGGAACTCAGAAGTCTCCTCCCACCCCAGTACTTCATTCATTCATTCATTCAATCACAATTATTCAGCACTTACTGTGTACAAAGGACTGTACTTAAGCGCTTGCTAGAGTGTATTACGACAACAGACACATTCCTGCCCAAAACAAGCTCATAATCTAGAGGGGGAGACAGACCTTGATATAAATTAATAAATAGATAAATAAATTACAGATATATACGTACGGGATGGAAGGGATGGAAGGGATGATGAATGAAATAAGAGTGGTGCAGAAGGGAGTGGGAAAAGAAGTAAGGAGGACTTAGGGAAGGCGTCTTGGAGGAGATGTGCCTTCAATAAGGCTCTGAGTTAGGGAGAGCAATGATCTGGCTAATTACATTAAGAAAGTATGTTGAGTATGCTAAGCCTTGGACTAAACTTAACTAAACAGACTTAAAGGTACTAAACAGACACATTCCCTGCCCCCATGGCGCTCACAGTCTAGAAGGGGGAGATGGACATTAATATAAATAAATAAAACTACAGGTAGTTACGCAAGTGCTATGGGGCTGAGGGGGGGACGGTGAATACAGGGAGCAAGTTAAGTATGTTAAGACAGTCCCCTTGAAAGTTCTGCCGTGGGCGGTTCATTACCACACAGGCTTCTAGGGAATCTACTGTGGCTCCCAGCATCCCAAAGAGTTTTCCCCACCCCCAGCTACCCATGCCATCACCCCCATCCCTAAAGTACCTGGAGTCTCACAAGAAGGGGTGTGTGTGTGTGTGTGTGTGATTTTTTTTAATTTTCCTGGAGGGTTTTGAAAATGGTCGGAGGGCTGTAGTTTGGGGAATTTGAAGGGCAAAGGAGATCCAGACTGGGTGGAGAGGTAGGCTGCAGAATACTACTACTACTACTACTACTACTACTACTACTACTGCTACTACTACTACTACTTTTTTCCCTACTCCTTTGCCAAAGCCGTCACTTTTTGGCTGTTTACTCCTAGAGGGTTCAGCACAGTTCTGTGCTCATCCGGGCACTTAATATTATCTGTTTGCCTCCAAACAGTCAGAAATCTCTTTCATATCCTAGTTCTTGGGTTGGTGGAAGAGAGAAAAGCTGAAAAAGTAGAAAGCTGAGAATAGAGTAGATGATTATGCTGTTGTTGTTAATTATAACAGTACTTTATTAATGATAATATGGTAATCATCTTATTCAAATACTGTATGATTAATACGGCATTTGAGTTCTGATTAGGGGGCCAGTCACTCTTAAGTACCCGAGTTAATCAAGTGACATGGTAGAGTCCTTGACCCCAAAGGGCTCACAGTGGGACAGGGATTGTGTCCAACTCGGTTTACTTGTATCTACCCCAGTGCTTAGTACAGTGTCTGTTATATAGTAAGTACTTAACAAATGCCATAATTATTATTATTATTACTGGGGAAAGAGAGGTCACAAAACAATAAGGTTAAATCAAGAACAACAATACGTGAGAAACAACAAGAGCAGGTAAATGATAATACCATAAAATAGGTGGGTAAGCAGTTGTTCAGAGGAACAGTCTTCAGGCTAATAGTCCGTGATTACAAATGCTCAGAACTGACCCAGCAGGCTAATGAAGGGGCAGTGGGATCTTGTGAAAAGAGCATGGAATTAGGAGTCAGGAGTTGTGGGTTCTAATTCCAGACTATAAACTTACTGTGGGCAAGGAATGTTTCTGTTATATTGTACTCTCCCAAGCACTTAGTACAGTGCTCTGCACACAGTAAGCCCTCAAGAATTACAATTGACTAATTGACTATTACCGAGTTTGTCTCTGGTCTGCTCTATGGACTTGGGCAAGTTGTTTCACCTTTCTGTGCTTCCATAAAATGGGAATAAAAACAAGAGGTCCATAAGACAAAGACACATTGTCCAATCTGATTATCTTGTATCTACCCCAATAATTAGCACAATGGTTATCATAAGGTAAGCCACATGGTCAAGCTTTTTGTACAGTGCTCTGCCCAAGTAAGCGTTCAGTACTACCATCAATTGGTAAGTGCTCAATAAAAGCTATAATAACAACAAGTTTCACTTCCAGTGGGTCAGGCAGGATGAGAGAATCATTGGGTGATCCTGCCTGCTGTTCCTTGAGCTCCAGGGTCTTATGGGAATTCCAGGCCTCGTGGGTTACAGTTTAGGCCTTCTCTTCACTCCTGTGGAGATGGGGCTCCGCTCCCATGATGTGAGGTGGGAGGAGGGAGGCTGCCCAGTTAGAGAAGCAGCATGGCTCAATGGAAAGAGCACGGGCTTTGGAGTCAGAGGTCATGGGTTTGAATCCTGGCTCCGCCACATGTCTGCTGTGTGACCTTGGGCAAGTCACTTAACTTCTCTAAGCCTTAGTTACCTCACCTGTAAAGTGGGGATTAAGACTGTGAGTCCCACATGGGACAGCCTCATCACCTTGTATCCCCCCCAGCACTTAGAACAGTGCTTTGCACATAGTAAGCGCTTAACAAATGCCATCATTATTACTATTACTACTAATAATGATGGCATTTATTAAGCACTTACTGTGTGCAAAGCACTGTTCTAAGTGCTGGGGAGGTTACAAGGTGATCAGGTTGTCCCACGTGGGGCTCACAGTCTAATTACAGATGAGGTAACTGAAGCATAGAGAAGTTAAGTGACTTGCCCAAAGTCACATGGCTGACAATTGGCGGAGCCGGGATTTGAACCCATGACCACTGACTCCAAAGCCCGTGCTCTTTCCACCGAGCCATGCTGCTTCAATGCAGAATGATGACTTATTCATGCTGTGCCCTGTGTGATTGCATCACAGAATAGTATATGTGATGTCATCTGTATCAGGGTCACGTCGAGCACCCACAGAGCCCTCAAATCCTGGGCCAAAACATTCCTGGATCCCTGGTGGGCAGGGACAGCGTTGTTGGGGGCGGTTGAAGTCCCTGAAGGAACACAACAGGGCTCAGCCTGGGACTCTTTGGGCCACAAAAGAAAGGTTGCCGGATCCCCTCCGGGGGACCTGGAGGCCGAAATTGGCTCCAACTTGTGGCTAGCACAATTACTATATTATTTCTTAAGTGCTTATTATGCACCAAAGCACTGTGCTCCGTGCTGCGGCAGATACAAGATCAGGAAAAATGAAGTCCCTAGCCACATGGGACTCCCAGTCTAGGAAAGAGGGAGAACAGGTACTTCATCACCATTAAAAAGGAGAGGAAACTGAAGTCCAGAGACGTTAAGCCCAAGTTCACACAGCAAGCAAGTGACGGAGAGGGGATTAGAACTCAGGACTCCTGACTTCCAGTCCTGGGTTCTTTCCACTGACTCACACGGCTTCTCGGACAAGGCAGTTGAGGGTGCATGGTGTGAATGTTTTTGACAGGGAAGGCTTGGCTCAGCACCTGGGAAAACATGGAAGTGAAAAGCAATCGCTAGCTAAATTCTTGTAGCATAGCATGGTGCGAACTTGGACACACCCCAAAGGTCAAGTCTCTGGGGCGAGGGGAAGGGAGACAGTCAGCATGAAGCTGGCTAGAAAATTCCACGGAGCAGGGCTTCCCTCCTCCTAAACCTGGTAACAGTGAAAAATGTGGATTCCAGTCCGTCGAACCTTGCATATTAGAGAAATCTGCTTATTCATTCAATTGTATTTATGGATTGATTATCGGGAGAAGCAGCATGGCTCAGTGGAAAGAGCATGGGCTTGGGAGTTAGAGGTCATGGGTTCAAATCCCAGCTCCACCAATTGTCAGCTGTGTGACCTTGGGCAAGTCACTTAGCTTCTCTGTGCCTCAGTTACCTCATCTGTAAAATGGGGATTAAGACTGAGAGCCCCATGTGGTAACTTTGTATCCTCCCCAGCGCTTAGAACAGTGCTTGGCACATAGTAAGCGCTGAACAAATACCATTATTATTATTATTATTAAGTGCTTATTATGTACAGAGCACTGTACTAAGAGCTTGGGAGAGAACACTATGACAATAAACAGACACATTCCCTGCCCACATCGAGCTTACAGTCTAGACATTAATATAGATAAATAAAATTACAGATAGTTACACAAGTGCTTTGGGACTGTGGGGGGGAAGGTGAATACAGGGAGCAAGTCAGGATGACACAGAAGGGAGTGGAAGAGGAAAGAGGGGGCTTAGGGAAGGCCTCTTGGAGGAGATGTGCCTTCGATAAGGCTTTGAATAGGGAGAGAGTAGTTCTCTGTTGGATTTGAGAAGAGAGGGCACTCCAGGACATAGGCAGGACATGGGTGAAATGACAGCGGCGAGTAGGGCAACTTAAAGCAGCATAGCTCAATTGAAAGAGCACTGGCTTGGGAGTCAGAGGTCAAGGGTTCAAATCCCAGCTCCACCAACTGTCAGCTGTGTCACCTTGGGCAAGTCACTTAGCTTCTCTGTGCCTCAGTTACCTCATCTGCAAAATGGGATTAAGATTGTGAGCCCCATGTGGGACAACCTGATCACCTCGTATCCTCCCCAGTGCTTAGAACAGTGCTTTGCACATAGTAAGCGTTTAACAATTACCATCATTATTATTATTATTAAAGAGCTGAGGGGTACTAGGTATGAGTAGGCTTTGCAAGTGTGCCTTGGCTGGAGCAGCTCCTGCTCCTGACATAGCTGGTGGTCCATGCCACACCTCAGGATAGCACTTTGAGGGGCTTGTGCCCCCCTTCCTGCCCTTCCCCATACTTCGAAGTCCAGCTGGAGTCAAGCAGCAGGCGCAAGGAGAGCCCACCTCAGCCTGACCAAGGGAGGCTCTAGGTTGGCGCTGAAGACTCTGGTCCCATAGCCAAGAACCTCCAGGCCTCCAGCTCTCCAGACCTCCATCTCTCCATCTCCTTCTCCTGACCAACCCCTGAAGCGGAAGAAAGATCCCAATGCCCCAGGGATGTGGCAGGCAAAGTCTGTACCTTAGCCTGGCTTAGCCAATGGTGCTGGGGTTTATTATTAATAATAATAATAACGATAATAAATGGCATTTGCCAAACACTATGTGTCAAGCACTGTTCTAAGCGCTCGGCTAGAAACACACTAATTAGTTTGGACACAGTCCCTGTCCCATGTGGGACTTAAAGTCTTAATCCCTACTTTACAGATGAGGTAACTGAGGCCTAGAGAAGTCAAATAATAATAATAATAATGTTGGTATTTGTTAAGTGCTTACTATGTGCAAAGCACTGTTCTAAGTGCTGGGGTAGATACAAGGTAATCAGGTTGTCCCAGGAAGGGCTCACAGTCTTCATCCCCATTTTACAGATGAGGGAACTGAGGCCCAGAGAAGCGAAGTGACTTGCCCAAAGTCACCCAGCTGACAAGTGGCGGAGCCGAGATTTGAACCCACAGCCTCTGACTCCAAAGCCCGTGCTCTTTCCATTGAGCCACAGATTTGACTTTGTCAAATGGAAGCAGTGTGGCTTAGTGGCAAGACCCTGGGCTTGGGAGTCAGAGGACAAGGGTTCTAATCCTGGCTCCACCACTTTTCTGCTGTGTGACCTTGGGCAAGCTGCTTAACTTCTCTGCGCCTCAGTGACCTCATCTGCAAATGGGGATGAAGACTGTGAGTCCCATCGGGGACAACCTGATTACCTTGTACAGTGCTGGGCACATAGTAAGCACTTCACAAATACCATAATAATAATAGTAATAATAATCATTTGCCTAAGGTCACACAGCAGACAAATGCCAGAGACTGGATTTTTATTATCACTATTATAATATAATGATATCATATAATATTAATATATAATTAATATTAATATTACTATATAATAATATAGTTATTCTAATAATGATAATAATAACCATAATAATAGTATTTGTTAAGTGCTTACTATATGCCAAGCACTGTTCTAAATGCTGGGGTACATACAAGGTAATCAGGTTGTCCCACGTAGTGCTCACAGTCCATTTTACAGATGCGGTAACTGAGGCACAGAGAAGTTAAGTGGTCTGCCCAAGGTCACACAGCAGACAAGTGGTGGGGCCGGCATTAGGACTCAGAGGCTTCTCCCCCCTCCCCACCCTCCACTACCAGGCCTCTCTGTGAACTAATCTGGGGCTAAATCTTGCACGGTGAAAGGCCGGGTTAGCGGAACCATTTATTGACCAACCACCTAGTTTGCGAGTACAGAGTGAAACTCCTGGCCCAGGAGTGGCCACTGAGGGTCTTGTTCAATCCCCGAATCCTAGAATCCCAGGCCTAAGATGGATAGAGCCAGAGAGGGCATCCAGCCCATTCTCCTGCTTCCTGTTAGTACGAGTTAGTGGGGATCCCGCCCATCTTAGTACAATATTGTGTCTTTTCCAGTTCCCTGTCACTGAGGTGAGAATTGCTCAGTGAGGGTGAAGGTATAGCCTACTAACAGCAGGACATATACTTGACTGATTTTTGCAGTAGTGGTGATCAATCAATCAATCAATCATATTTATTGAGCGCTTACTGTGTGCAGAGCACTGTACTAAGCGCTTGGGAAGTACAAGCTGGCAACATATAGGGACAGTCCCTACCCAACAGTGGGCTCACAGTCTAGAAGGGGGAGACAGAGAACAAAACCAAACATACTAACAAAATAAAATAAATAGAATAGATAGGTACAAGTAAAATAAATAAATAAATAGGGTAATAAATATGTACAAACATATATACATATATGCAGGTGCTGTGGGGAAGGGAAGGAGGGAAGATGCGGGGGATGGAGAGGGGGACGAGGGGGAGAGGAAGGAAGGGGCTCAGTCTGGGAAGGCCTCCTGGAGGAGATGAGGAGATGGTGATGGTTTGTGCTGAACCATCCACACTCATTCACACAATCCCCTTCTGCCCAGGAGCACATACTGCATTATGGCTGGTAAGGAGAGCTGTTAGATAGTCTTTGTCACAAAACAAAATATCTCTGGACCACAAGAGCAGTGGAGGACACCCGCTTTCCTCCAAGCCCTCATTGAGCGATACGTAGATTTTCTAGGGTTGGGAAGGTCTTTTCCAATTAATTGTGAAAGTTATGGGAAAAGCCAAGAAACAACAATAAAAATCCACCAAGAACATCCACAGCAACAACAAAAATATCCAGTTGTCCTTCGCGCAACTAGACCAACCGGAGCTGGAAGACAACAGAAGTGTCGGAGTCGGGCAGAAGGACAGTGGTGGTCTTTTTGGCTTCACCAGGCTTCTACCTCCAGGCTAATTTAAGGGCCTGATGCTAGCAGTTGTGTGACTGTGAAAATGTCCCCCTGTTGGCTCCCAAATCAATCCATTCATTCAATCATATTTACCGAGCGCTTACTGAGTACAGAGCACTGTAATAAGCGCTTGGGAAGTATAAGTTGGCAACATATAGAAATGGTCCCTACCCAACAACAGGCTCACAGTCTAGAAGGGGGAGACAGACAACAAAACAAGGAGAAATAAGAGGAGGGTGGTGGCACAGGGATAAGAACCCAGGTCCCTCGACTCACAGACCCCTTCTTGACAGCCAGTCAGAAACAAGGTCTTCCCACTCCCATCTCCATGAGCCAGACTTCATCAGGCTAATCCCACTGACTCTGTAAGGACTGGGATAGCGGCAGGGAATGTGTCTGTTATATTGTTCTATTATACTCTCCCAAGCACTTAGTACAATGCTCTGCACACAGTAAGCGCTCAGTAAATACGATTGACTGACTGACTGACTGGCTCACTCGACTCCTGGAGATCCATATGCTACAAACAACACCATCCTTTCTGAGCGATGTATTCTGGTACTCATGCACTGTCCTAGATAGGCAGAGTTCAGTATGTAGACAGAGAAGGAGGAGAGTGGAAAAAGTTACAGACTCACACTCTAAACCAAACCAGCCAAAGAGCCAGGAGCGGTAGTGCTCTGATTCTCCGGGGTTCGATTTTCGGTCGGCCCAGAGGAAGGATATGTAGAAAGAGAGGGGGCCTACCGTTCTCCTGTTGTGTGGATCCAGCGTGAGTGGATTGCTGAGTGAAATTCTCATTTCCAATGTACAAAATATAGGCAACCGCAAAGGGTTTGGTGAGGTGCCAGTTGCAGACAGGGAAAGCTTAGGAACGGGGAAAAAGAGGAATTCCAGATATATGGAGATCCACACATTCTCTCCACATGAACCAGGAGACATGGGGCAGGGGAACCTCGATTCCCCAGAATCCATTTTCCCCCTGCCATCTCTGGGGTCAACTCCCTCCCTACCAGCCCCGTTCCCTCCCTCCGTCCTCTAGCCCTTCGAAGACGAAGGCCTAGGGCTGTGAAAAGCCAATGGTCAGAAGCCCTTTTGAACTTTGAGCTCATCTGGTGACAGGAGAGAAATCTCCCTCCATTGGTCTTCGAGCCTGTGAGATACAGGGGTCAGGGAGTGGTCTCCACCTTCCACATGGGCGACCCTGAGGGTTAGAGGCTGGACGCTGGAACCGGGGAGGGAGCTTTGACCCATATTTGTGGCCTTTTCTACTAACAAGTCCCTGAGAAGGTCTGGGCTATAGAACATGGATCACAGTCCCATTCCCTGCTGCAAGGTTGCGGTAATCAATCAATCAATCAATCAATCGTATTTATTGAGCGCTTACTGTGTGCAGAGCACTGTACTAAGCGCTTGGGAAGTACAAGTTGGCAACATATAGAGACGGTTCCTACCCAACAGTGGGCTCACAGTCTAGTGGTGTGGCTCCTGAATCCCCAGAAGCCAGATTATTTGGAATACTGGGGCTGGGCATTTCTTTTTCTTAAAAAAAAATGATATTTATTAGTGCTTACTATGTAGAGCACCAGGGTCTTGTAATAATAATAATAATAGTGGTATTTGTTAAGCGCTTACTATGTGCCAAGCACTGTTCTAAGTGCTGGGGTAGATATAAGGTTATCAGGTTGTCCCACAGAATAATAATAATGATGGTATTTGTTAAGTGCTTACTGTGTGCCAGGCCTGTTCTAAGCACTGGGGGAGATACAAGGTAGTCAGATTGGCCCACAAGATAATAATAATAATTATGGTATTTCTTAATCGGCTACTATGTGCCAAGGATTGTTCTAGGCACTGGGGGGGATACAGGGTCGTCGGGTTGTCCCACGTGGGGCTCACAGTCTTCATCCCCATTTTGCAGATGGGGGAACTGAGGCACAGAGGGGTCAAGCGACTTGCCTAAAGTCACACAGCAGACAAGTGGTGGAGGCGGGATTGGAGCCTGTGACCTATGACTCCCAGGCCCGGGGTCTTTCCACTAAGCCACACTTCCTTCTTCCTCCCCTACCAGTCTCCCCTTCTAATAATAATAATAATAATAATAATGGTATTTGTTAAGTGCTTACTATGTGCCAAGCACTGTTCTAAGCCCTGGGGTAGATACCAGCCCAGACTGTAAGCCCGGTGTGGGCAGGGATTGTCTCTCTTTATTGCTGAATTGTACTTTCCAAGCGCTTAGTACAGTGCTCTGCACACAGTAAGTGCTCAATAAATAGGATTGATTGATTATGTGCCAGGCACTGTACTAACTGTGAAGAACTGTGTACTAACTGTGTACTCACTAGAGAAGCAGTGTGGCTCAGTGGAAAGAGCCCGGGCTTTGGAGTCGGAGGTCATGGGTTCAAATCCCAGCTCCACCAACTGTCAGCTGTGTGACTTTGGGCAAGTCACTTCACTTCTCTGGGCCTCAGTTCCCTCATCTGTAAAATGGGGATTAAGACTGTGAGCCCCCCGTGGGACCACCTGATCACCTTGTAACCTCCCCAGTGTTTAGAACAGTGCTTTGCACATAGTAAGCGCTTAAATAAATGCCATTATTATTATTATTATTATTAACTGCTGGGGTAGATACAAGCTAAACAGGTTGGCTACAGTCCAGGTTCCACATGGGGCTCACAGTCTTCATCCCCATTTTACAGATGAGGGAATGAGAAGTGAAGTGACCTGCCCAAGGCCACACAGCTGACAAGTAGTAGAGCAGGGATTAGAACCCATGTCCTTCTGACTCCCAGGCAATACTCCTTCTCTTCTTTTGGTCAGGCCTGGGTGAGCCCTGGGTGACACCGGCCCAGGTGTGACTGACCAAATGAAAGGGTAGAATGAGGGGGGCTGAGCTGGGCATGTGCCCAGAAGCCCAGGACAGTTGATGATTGATTGATTGATTGATTGATTGATTGCCTGTGCAGGCCAGGTTCTGTCCCTGGAGGCCAGATAATAATTATAATAATGATGGCATTTGTTAAGCGCTTACTATGTGCAAAGCACTGTTCTAAGCACGGTGGAGGCTACAAGGTGATCAGGTTGTCCCAAGGGGGGCTCACAGTCTTAATCCCCATTTTACAGACTAGGTAGCTGAGGCACAGAGAAGCTAAGTGACTTGCCCAAGGTCACCCAGCTGACAATTGGTGGAGCTGGGATTTGAACCCATGACCTCTGACTCCCAAGCCTGTGCTCTCTCCACTGAGCCATGCTGCTTCTCCCAGATAATAATAATAATAATAATGATGGCATTTATTAAGCGCTTACTATGTGCAAATCAATCAATCAATTGTATTTATTGAGTGCTTACTGTGTGCAGAGCACTGTACTAAGCGCTTGGGAAGCACAAGTTGGCAACACATAGAGACGGTCACAGCACTGTTCTAAGCGCTGTGGAGGCTACAAGGTGATCAGGTTGTCCCACGTGGGGCTCGCAGTCTTAATCCCCATTTTACAGACAAGGTAACTGAGAAACAGAGAAGCTAAGTGACTTGCCCAAGGTCACCCAGCTGACAGTTGGTGGAGCCGGGATTGGAACCCCTGACCTCTGACTCCCAAGCCCGTGCTCTTTCCACTGAGCCACGCTGCTTCTCCCAGATGTTGATGATGGCATTTGTTAAGTGCTTACTATGTGCAGAGCACTGTTCTGAGCGCTGGGGGGGGGGGGGATACAAGGTGATCAAGTTGCCCCACGTGGGGCTCCCAATCTTAATCCCCATTTTACAGATGAGGGAACTGAGGCTCAGAGAAGCTAAGTGACTTGCCCAAGGTCACCCAGCTGACAGTTGGTGGAGCCGGGATTGGAACCCATGACCTCTGACTCCCAAGCCCGGGCTCTTTCCACTGAGCCACGCTGCTTCTCCCAGATCCCTTTATAGGGTGTCTCTGGAGCCCAGTCCAGCAGAGATGCCGTGATTCTGGGGCTCAGCTTGGCAGGGACTGGCAGCAGGGCTGACTGGGCTGATCTGGTGCGCTTAGTACAGTGCTCTGCCCATAGTAAGCGCTCAATAAATACGATTGATGATGATCTGGTGGCCAATTCCATCTTCTCGGTGTATTACTGAAGCTAACCTCAGGATGTCAGAGTATTCCCAGGAATCAACGAATACATAAGCACACCAGCCCGGGACTCTAACAGAGACGGGATGCCTGGAGGCCCAATAACGTTGGTATTTGTTAAGCGCTTACTATGTGCCAAGCACTGTTCTAAGCACTGGGGTAGATACAAGGTAAGCAGGTTGTCCCACGTGGGGCTCACAGTCTTCATCCTCATTTTACAGATGAGGGAACTGAGGCCCGGAGCAGTGAACCCACTGTTGGGTAGGGACTGTCTCTATATGTTGCCAATTTGTACTTCCCAAGCGCTTAGTACAGTGCTCTGCACATAGTAAGCGCTCAATAAATACGATTGATGATGATGATGATGAACACAGTCAAACAGCTGACAAGTGGTGGAGCCGGAATTTGAACCCACGACCTCTGACTTCAAAGCCCGTGCTCTTTCCACTGAGCCACGCTGCTTCCCCAGTACCAATGTATTATTATTATTGTGGTATCTGTCAAGCACTCAAGAGAAGCAGCGTGGCTCAGTGGAAAGAGCCTGGGCTTTGGAGTCAGAGGTCGTGGGTTCAAATCCCGGCTCCGCCAACTGTCAGCTGCGTGACTTTGGGCGAGTCACTTAATTTCTCTGTGTCTCAGTTACCTCGTCTTTAAAATGGGGATTAAAAACTGTGAGCCCCCCGTGGGACAACCTGATCACCTTGTAACCTCCCAGGACTTAGAACAGTACTTTGCACTTGTAGAGAAGCAGCGTGGCTCAGTGGAAAGAGCCCAGGCTTTGGAGTCAGTGGTCATGGGTTCAAATCCTGGCTCTGCCAATTGTCAGCTGGGTGACCTTGGGCAAGTCACTTAACTTCTCTGGGCCTCAGTTACCTCATCTGTAAAATGGGGATGACTCTTGTGAGCACCCCGTGGGACAATCTGATCACCTTGTATCCCCCCAGCGCTTAGAACAGTAGTAAGCACTTAACAAATGCCATTATTATTATTATTATTATTATTATTATTATTATTATTATTTGCACATAGAGCTTAACAAATACCATCATTATTATTATTATATGCCAGGCACTATACTAAACTCTGGGGTGGATACAAGCAAATTGGATTGGACATGGTCCCTGTCCCACGTGGGGCTGCCAGTCTTAATCCCCATTTTACAGTTGAGGTAACTGAGGAGCAGAAAAGCGAAGTGACTTATAGTTGTCCTCCTAGACAGCCTCCTTCACGGTTAGGGATGGACCTTCCAATCCCCCTAACCCTCCCCTCTCCATTCCTAACTTCCTTCATGATTTCAGCATAGACCACATATTATAATTTTATCATCATTATTGTTGTTGTTATATTTGTTCAGCATTCATTCAATCTTATTTACTGAGTGCTTACTGTGTGCAGAGCACTGTACTAAGCGCTTGGGAGGTACAAATTGGCAACAGATACAGACGATCCCTACCCAAGAAGGGGCTCACAGTCTAGAAGGGGGAGACAGACAACAAAACAAGTAGATAGGTGTCAGTACCATCAGAATAGATAAAAAGAATCATAGATATATACTATATATATATAGACAACACTTACTAACACTTACTATCTGTACTATCAGTACAGTGCTCTGCACACAGTAAGCGCTCAATAAATAAATACGATTGATGATGATCTGTCAAACACTATTCTAAACACTGAGGTAGATGCAAGTTAATTCATTCAATCGTATTTATTGAGTGCTTATTGTGTGCAGAGCACTGTACTAAGTGACTGGAATTTTATCATCATCATCATTATTGTTGTTATATTTGTTCAGCATTCATTCAATCATATTTATTGAGTGCTTACTGTGTGCAGAGCACTGTACTAAGTGCTTGGAAAGTACAATTCAGCAATAGAGACAATCCCTACCCAACAACGGGCTCACAGTTACCTCATCTTTAAAATGGGGATTAAAACTGTAAGTCCCACGTGGGACAGGGATCACGTCTGACCTGATTAACTTGTATCTACCCCAGTGCTTGGCACATATTTAGCCCTTAACAAATACCATTTTAAAAAACTGGTCAGACACAGTCCCTGTTCCACATGGGACTCACAGTGAAAGTAGGGGAGAGAGTCAACTAATTGAATGCCCAATTTTACAGATGAGGAAACTGAAACACAGAGTAGTTAAAGCGACTTGCCCAAGGTCATCCAGCAGGCAGCTGGCAGAGCTGGGATTAGAACTCAGGTCCTCTGACTCCCAAGCCCGGCCTCTTTCCACTCACCTGCAGAAGATCCCAGCCCTATGGGGATCTTCTGGTGCTTCCAGCTGCACAGCTTCTCGTGGCAATGAATTCCATGTGCTCACTCCCACTGGCTGAAGAAGGGTTTCCATGTCTGTTCCATGTCTGTCTGTCCCATGTCTTTTAGACCGTGAGCCCACTGTTGGGTAGGGACTGTCCCTATATGTTGCCAACTTGTACTTCCCAATTGCTTAGTACAGTGCTCTGCACACAGTAAGCGCTCAATAAATACGATTGATTGATTGACTGATTGTTCTGGACCTGCCGACTTTCCAGCTCGACTGGGCCTTCACCCCAGTGAAGGTATTTGTGGTATTTGTTAAGTGCTTACTGCGTGCCAGGCGCTGTACTAAGTGTTGGGGTGGATACAAGGAAATCAGGTTGGACACAGTCCCTGTCCCGCGTGGGGCTCACAGTCTTAATCCCCATTTTACAGCTGAAGGAACTGAGGCCCAGAGAAGTAAAGTGACTTCCCAAGGCCACACAGCAGACAAGTGGCAGGGCCGGAATTAGAACCCATGACTTTCTGACTCCTGTGCTCTATCCACTATGCGATGCTGCTTTCCATGGCACAGTGAAGGGCATTTGGGGATCAACAATTTCACGTTCTCCCTCTGCATCCTCGTCTGTTCTGTCAATCCCAACCTCCATCTCTCCCGGCTGAAGAGTCATCATCATCATCATCAATCGTATTTATTGAGCGCTTACTATGTGCAGAGCACTGTACTAAGCGCTTGGGAAGTACAAATTGGCAACATATAGAGACAGTCCCTACCCAACAGCGGGCTCACAGTGTAAAAGGGGGAGACAAAACCAAACATACTAACAAAATAAAATAAATAGAATAGATATGTACAAGTAAAATAAATAAATAAATAGAGTAATAAATATGTACAAACATATATACATATATACAGGTGCTGTGGGGAAGGGAAGGAGGTAAGATGGGGGGGATGGAGAGGGGGACGAGGGGGAGAGGAAGGAAGGGGCTCAGTCTGGGAAGGTCTCCTGGAGGAGGTGAGCTCTCAGCAGTCCTGGCCCTCTCTCTCCCAGTGGATCTGTTGATTCACAGTGAACACACCACCCTCTCCCAGGGCTTCATGCTCATCGATCCCATGGGAATGACACGGATGGTTGCTTCAGCTCATGAAGAGAAGCAGTATGGCCTGGGAGTCAGAAGGACCTGGGTTCTAATCCCCACTTCACCACTTGTCCACTGTGTGATCTTGTGTAGGTCACCTAATTTCTCTTGTGCCTCATTCTCTCATCTGTAGGTACAGATGAGTACAATGCTCTTAGTACAGGACTTTGCACACACTGAAGCGCTCAAGAAATGCGATTGAATAAAATGGGGATTAAGACTGTGAGCCCCAAGTAGGACAAGGACTGCGTCCAACCTGATTTGCTTGTATCCACCACAGGGCTTGGCACAAAGTAAGCGCTTAACAAATACTACGATTATCATTATCCTCCACTCCAGGGGGCACGGAGTAATTCTGGTAGCACCAGAATTTCTGTTTTTTCATTTAAGAGCATGTGTGGTAGGAGATGGGTAGCACTTACAGAGCATGCTCAAAGTCCCGTACCACAAGACCCAGAAATCTTCCCCCACTCTCACATTCATAGAGAGTGAAACAGGGCCATGGGACCTACTTATTCCTGCAGAATTTGGAGCATGGCTCAGTGGAGAGGAGCCCGGGCTTTGGAGTCAGAGGTCCTGGGTTCAAACCCCGGCTGCGCCAATTGTCAGCTGTGTGACTTTGGGCAAGTCACTTAACTTCTCTGGGCCTCAGTTACCTCATCTGTAAAATGGGTATTGAGACTGTGAGCCCCCCGTGGGACAACCTGATCACCTTGCAACCTCCCCAGCGCTTAGAACAGTGCTTTGCACATAGTAAGCACTTAATAAATGCCATTATTATTATTATTATTATTGTTATTATTATTTGACTAGCACCCCTCTTCCATAGGGCTCTGGGCTGGCGGCTGTTGCAGTGTGATTCCGCAGACGAGGCCCTGGCCCCAGGCCCTGACGGAAATGAAGGCGGACACCCGCTCTTCCTGGAGATGAGATCCCAGATTCCTTTTGGCTTGGCCATTCCCCCCTCACCTTTCCTCACCCCAAATGCCACAGTAATCCCAACATCGACACGATATCACGGCCCTTTGCTTCTGAAGAACTTCACAACCCTTCGATTTGAGTCTCCTTTTTCCTCACCCCATCCTGGGAAGCAAAGAGAGGCAACGAGTAATCTGCCCATTTCACAGAGGGAGACCTGCCCAATAACTCACAGCACAAAATGGGAAGAGCCTGGGCTACAACTCTGGGCTCCTGACCTCCGGCCTGGTGATGTATCCACAAAATCTCCCAGCAGCAGCTGAACACAACACAAGTAACGCTAACCAGAGCCCTTCTCCCCTCCACCCACCATTTCTCTCATTGAACAAGCGTCCTTGTGACTCTGTAGTGCCTCTTTTAGAAGCATGGAGACTTACTGTTAAGAAACAAAGTTCACCCCTGCTGAGAGAAAGTTCTCTCACGTTCACCTTCAAACCAGACTTGTGCAATTCAGGAAGTAGAAAGAGAGACTGAAGTCCTGGGCAGGTTGCCAGGTGGTTGGTAATTGGGGCAGACATTCCCAGTGGTGTTCTCTTCCTTTCCTGAAGAAATTCCCCCTCATTCCTGACCTGCAAGGAAGAGTTAAGAGGATTAGGCCAGACGTGCAGAGGCTTTTGTCCTAGGAGCTGAGCTACAGCAGCGCCGCCTCCTCCTCCTCCTCCTCGTGTTTGTTCTTTTGAGATGTTTGCTGGGGAATCATTTCTGACAATGGGAAAGAGGAGAATAGCCAGAGGAAAGGGGGAATTTCCTGTGGGTCCCTGTACTGGCACAACACGCTTTACATGTGTACCAGAATCCCTAACCTTGACCCTGGCTCTCACTTAACTTTTTTAGACCTCAGTTCCCTCATCTGTAAAATGGGGATTAAGAGTGTGAGTCCAACCTGATTAGCTTGTATCTACCCCAGAGCTTAGAACAGTGCTTGGCATATAGTAAGCACTTAAGAAGTACCTTAATTATTATTTTATTACTACCTGTGACCCTTGTCTCTGGCCTTTGTGCCTTAACCTTATCCCTTGGCCCTCACCCCTGAAACTAATTCCCCAAGCCCTCACCCCCTGACCCCAAACCTCGCATGCTGACCTTCATTCCTGGCCGTCACCCCTTTGAACCTCACCCCCCAACCCTCATCCCTGGCCCTCGCCTCCTGACCCTCGCCCCTGATTCTTGCCCCCGACACTCACCCCTGACACTCATCCCCAATCCTCTACCCCTAGCCTTGTCCCCAACCCATGGACACCTGATGTTCCTCTAATGCCAACCTGCTCAATGAAGGTGGACACCTGCTCTTCCTGGAGATGAGATCCCAGATTCCTCCTGGTTTCACCATTCCCCCCCTCACCTTTCCTCACCTGCCCCCAAGTGCCACAGTAATCACAGAGAAGCAGCGTGGCTCAGTGGAAAGAGTCCGGGCTTTGGAGCCAGAGGTCATGGGTTCAAATCCCAGCTCCGCCAATCGTCGGCTGTGTGACTTTGTACAAGTCACTTAACTTCTCTGTGCCTCAGTTACCTCATTTGTAAAATGAGGATTAAGACTGTGAGCCCCCCGTGGGACAACCTGATCACCTTGTAACCTCCCCAGCACTTAGAACAGTGCTTTGCACATAGTAAGTGCTTAATAAATGCCATTATTATTATTACCTTGAGCTTGTCTATCTCGCCACTAATCTCTCACTTATGTCCTGCCTCTAACCAGCTGACGATTCCTCTCCCCACCTTCAAAGCTATATTGAGGACGCATCTCCTCCAAGAGGCCTTCCCTGCCTAAGCCCTCATTTCCTCTTCTCCCACTCCCTTCTGCATCACCCTTGCACTTGTATTTGCACCTTTTTTCACGCCTCCGTCATCCACACAGCACTTACATACTTATCTGTAATTTATTTATATAAATGTCTGTCTCCCCCTCTGGACCATAAGCTCACCGTGGGCAGAGAACAGGTCTACCAACTCTGTTGTATTGTACTCTCCCAAGCACTAAGTACAGTGCTCTGCACACAGTAATATCTCAATAAATACAATTGATTGCTTGACTGATGGATAGCTGCCCTCTCCCCAGGACCAGCTTGCCCACCAGGTTCCAGGTCAGTTTTGAAGAGGTGGACAAGGCCCAGGCGGAGTTGATGGGACGTTTCAGGAAGCGCCTGCTGACTCACCTGGAGCTGGAGATTCAGGTAAGGAGGGGGAGCCCCACAACCCCTAGGCTAACGGCCCGAAGCGCCATTAATCAATAAATCAATCATATTTATTGAGTGCTTACTGAGTGCAAAGCGTTGCACTAAGCACTTGGGAGAGTACAATATAACACTCTAACGGGCCCATCTCCGGCTCACAACAAGCTTGCCGTCTGGAGGACAGAGTTGGTGGACGTGTTCTCTGCCCGCAACAAGCTTACAGTCTAGAGGACAGAGTTGGTAGACACGTTCTCTGCCCACAGCAAGGTTACAGTCTAGAGGGTGGCAGAGCTGTGTGCCAGGCTGGAGGCGGCGTCGGAGTGCGGGGACCGGGCATGGATGTGTCCGATCCCTTGCCGAACCTGGGAGCTGCTGCCTCCAGCAGCCTGCCCTAAAGCTGCCCCGCCCTCCCTCCACCTTATAATAATAATAATAATAATGGTATTTATTAAGCACTTACTACGTGCAAAGCACTGTTCTAAGCACTGGGGAGGTTACAAGGTGATCAGGTTGTCCCACGGGGGGCTCACAGTCTTAATCCCCATTTTACAGATGAGGTAACTGAGGCCCAGAGAAGTGAAGTGTCTTGCCCAGAGTCACACAGCTGACAATTGGCGGAGCCGGGATTTGAACCCATGACCTCTGACTCCAAAGCCCATGCTCTATTCCACTGAGCCACGCTGCTTCTCCACCTTCTCCACTTCCTTCCCGAATCCTGTCCTGCTTAGCTCCATTTCCACCATGTCCCCAGCCCCCAACGCTCTGCCCATGGCGGAGATGCTGAGGCGACTTCTTCTGCTCCAGGAGAAGCAGCGGGAGGGGGTATGTTGGTCTTCATCATCATCATCATCAATCGTATTTATTGATTGGTCTTATTTATTAATTTTATATTATTTATTGGTTTTATTTATTTATTGGTCTTGCAAGAAGCGGCGTGGCTCAGTGGAAAGAGCCCGGGCTTTGGAGTCAGAGTTCATGGGTTCAAATCCCGGCTCTGCCACTTATCAGCTGTGTGACTTTGGGCAAGTCACTTCACTTCTCTGGGCCTCAGTGACCTCATCTGTAAAATGGGGATTAAGACTGTGAGCCCCCCGAGGGACAACCTGATCACCTTGTAATCTCCCCAGCGCTTAGAACAGTGCTTTGTGAGCCCGCTGTTGGGAAGGGACTGTCTCTACATGGTGCCAACTTGTACTTCCCAAGCACTTAGTACAGTGCTCTGCACACAGTAAGCGCTCAATAAATACGATTGAATGAATGAATGAATGCTTTGCACACAGTAAGCGCTTAATAAATGCCATTATTGTTGTATATTATGTATTATTATATATTGTATGTTATTATTATTGCCCTCACCACCATGGAAATCTGTGGTACATACAGTCAGTCAGTCTGTCAAGCGTATTTATTGTGCACTACCAGTGCTTAGAACAGTGTCCAGTGCTTAGAACAGTGCTTCACACATAGTAAGCTCTTAACAAATGCCATTATTATTATTATTAGATCATTGTACTAAGCACTTGGGAGAGTACAATATAACAATAAATAGACATATATCCTGCCCACAGTGAAGCAGCATGAAAAGAGCAAGGGCCTGGGAGTGAGAGGACTTGGGTTCTAATCCTGCCTCCACTACTTGTCTTCTGGGTGTCCTTGGGCAAGTCATTGAACACTGTGCCTCTGTTTTCTCACCTATAAAATGGGATGGAAATATCTGTCCTCCCTCCCCCGTAGAATGTGAACCCCTTGTGGGACAGGAACTGTGTCTGATCTAATTATCTTGGCTCTACCTCAATGCTTAATAGGGTGCTTAGCTCAGAGTGTTTAGTAAATGCCACAATTATTATTAATGATTATTAGAGAAGCAGCATGACCTAGTGGATAGAGCACGGGCCTGGGAATCAGAAGGACCTGGGTTCTAATCCCAGCTCTGCCACCTCATCTGCTGTGTGAACTTGGGCAAGTCACTTCCCTTCTCTGCGCCTCAGTTTCCTCATCTGTAAATTGGGGATTCAGAGTGTGAGCCCCATGTGCAACAGGGACTGTGTCCAACTTGTATCTATCCCAGCGCTTAGTACAAGTGCCTGGCACATAGTAAGCACTTAACAAATACATAATTATTACTCAGGATTATTACCCAGCCTGTCCCGTGGTAACTGCGGTGAGTTGGCATTCATTCATTCATTAATTCAGTTGTATTTATTGAGTGCTTACTGTGTGCAGAGCACTGTACTAGGCGCTTGGGAAGTACAAGTCGGCAACATATAGAGACGGTCCCTACCCAACAACGGGCTCACAGTCTAGAAGGGGGAGACAAACAACAAGACAAAACATGTAGACAGGTGTAAAAATCGTCAGAACAAATAGAATTAAAGCTGTATGCACATCATTAACAAAATAAATAGAATAGTAAATATGTACAGGTAAAATAAATAGAGTAATAAATCTGTACAAACATATACAAGTGCAGACATGGGGTAGATGGAGGTGAATGTTCTGTGGGCACGGCCAGGTATTCCCCCAGGCAGGACAAGTACAGTGCTCTGCACACAGTAAGCGCTCAATAAATACGATTGATTGATTGATGATTGACTCTGGTGAGAAACATCATGGCATAGTGAAAAAAGTACAGGCCTGGGAATCAGAGAGACCTGGGTGCTAATCCCAGCTATGCCACTTGTCTGCTGTATGACCTTGGGCAAGTCACTTAATTTCTCAGTGCCTCAGGTACCTCATCTGTAAAATGTGAACTAAGACTGTGAGTACTATTTGGGACAGGGATTGTTCTGACCCGATTAGCCTGTATCTAATCAAGTGCTTAGTACGGCGCCTGGCACATAGTAAGCTCTTAACAAATACCATTACAAAAAAAACCAGGTTATCCAGGGTGGGGGACAAAGGGGAATGGCTTTAATAATAATTGTGGTATTTATTATCAATCAATCATATTTATTGAGCACTTACTGTGTGCAGAGCACTGTACTAAGCTCTTAGGAAGTACAAGTTGGCAACATAGAGAGACAGTCCCTACCCAACAGTGGGCTCACAGTCTAAAAGGGGGAGACAGAGAACGAAACCAAACTTACTAACAAAATAAAATAAATAGAATAGATATGTACAAGTAAACTAAATAAATAAATAGAGTAATAAATATGTACAAACATATATACATCATCAATTGTATTTATTGAGCGCTTACTATGTGCAGAGCACTGTACTAAGCACTTGGGAAGTACAAATTGGCAACATATAGAGACAGTCCCTACCCAACAGTGGGCTCACGGTTTAAAAGGGGGAGACAGAGAACAAAACCAAACATACTAACAAAATAAAATAAATAGAATAGATATGTACAAATAAAATAAATAAATAAATAGAGTAATAAATATGTACAAACATATATACATATATACAGGTGCTGTGGGGAAGGGAAGGAGGTAAGATGGAGGGGCTGGAGAGGGGGACGAGGTGGAGAGGAAGGAAGGGGCTCAGTCTGGGAATAAACGCTTATTTATTAAGCGCTTAACTATGTGTCAGGCACTGTACTAAGCGCTGGGGTGGATACAAGTAAATAGGGTTGGACACAGTCCCTGTTAGAGACCTGCCCACTGCCCTGGATCACTTACAAGGTGTCTGCTCCTTCTGCCCCTGCTCAGTAATTCCCTCAGGGTCCCCAGGACCTCTTGGTGTTATTGGACCAGGAAATTGTACTTGCAGGAAGACCTGTTCATCAATGCCAGGGAAACCCCTGGCAGAACGGCATCAAAGGGGAGCGTTCCCCAGCCATCGCCCCCAAGATTCCCTTGGGAAAATTTCCCAGTTCAAGATGCCTCCATGAGCACCAGCTCACCCTGCTCTGGACTAATAATGAATAACAATTATGGTACTTGTTAGGCGCTTACTACGTGCCAAGCGCTGTTCTAAGCACTGAGGTAGATATAAGTTAATCAGTTTGGACACAGTCCCTGTCCCACATGGGACGAATATTCTTAATCCCCATTTTCCAGATGAAGGAACTGAGGCCCAGAGAGGTTAAGTGACTTGTCCAAGGTCACACAGCAGACATGTGGCAGAGCTGGGATTAGAACCCAGGTCCTTCTGATTCCCAGGCCCGTGCTCCGTCAACTAAGCCCTAGACTGTGAGCTTCTTGTGGGCAAGGAATGTCACTGTTTATTGTTGTAGTGTACTTTTCCAAATGCTTAGTACAGTACCTGTATATATGTTTGTACATATTTATTACTCTATTTATTTATTTATTTTACTTGTACATATCTATTCTATTTATTTTATTTTGTTAGTATGTTTGGTTTTGTTCTCTGTCTCCCCCTTTTAGACTGTGAGCCCACTGTTGGGTAGGGACTGTCTCTATATGTTGCCAACTTGTACTTCCCAAGCGCTTAGTACAGTGCTCTGCACACAGTAAGTGCCCAATAAATGTGATTGATTGATTGATTGATTGATTGATTGATTGCTCTGTAGCGTGGCTCAGTGGAAAGAGCACGAGCTTGAGTCAGAGGTCATGGGTTCTAATCCCGGCTCTGCCACATGTCTGCTGTGTGACCTTCGACAAGACACTTCACTTCTCTGTGCCTCAGTTCCCTCATCTGTAAAATGGGGATTAAGACCGTGAGCCCCACGTGGGACAACCTGATCACCTTGTATCCTCCCAGCGCTTAGAACAGTATTTTGCACATAGTAAGCACTTAATAAATGCCATCATCATTATTACTATTACCCAGTGAGAGATTAATAAATGCGATTGATTGAATAAATGAATGAATAAGATGGAAAGTCACAGTTCGCAGTGGGGTCTTGTACCCTTCCCTTGGCCACGTGGCCCCCAGTGTGAAGCAGACTTCCCAGGCATCTGGGCTGATGCTGTATAACGCAAGAGAGAGAGAGAGGGAATGTATGAATAAATAATGTATGGATAAAGTGTGGCCAGCCGGAAAGAGAATAGGCCCCGGGGGTCAGGAGATCTGGGTTCTAATCCCATCTCTGCCCTGGGCCTGCTATGTGACTTTGGGCAAAACCGATCCCGTCGCGGAACACGATTCTTTCCTTCTTGCCAAGTGAGGCAATTGGCACAGGCATTGCGGTGCTGAGCTAGGCAAATGACATCGGCATTAGATATCAACAATTATGCCATTTGGCACGTAGTAAATGCTTAGCTAATACCATTATTTTCATTATTATTAAGTGCCTAGTACAGCGCATTGTCCTCGGGAGGTGCTCAATAAATCCCATGACTACTACTGCTACTGCTAGAATGGAGAAGGGATTTCCGCCAGGCAAGAGGTTTGCCATCGTGGCAGCAATGGGGTAAAGGGATTAAAGGGTCCATTGGGAACCAAGTCACTAAACTGGTTAGTTGGTTGGTCAATAGTGTGCTGAGAAGTACTCAGGCGCTGTCCCAAAGAAACACCAAACTTCCACCAAGTACTTAGAACAGTGCTCTGCACATAGTAAGCACTCAATAAATACCATGTATCTATTAATTGATTCCATCCCACATGCAGCACCTAAGTGAACCCACCAACGCTGCCTAAGAAGGTAATAATGATAATAATAATAACAGTATTTGTTAAGCACTTACTGAGTGTCAGGCACTGTTCTAAGTGCAGAGGTAGCAATCAATCAATCAATCAATCGTATTTATTGAGCGCTTACTGTGTGCAGAACACTGTACTAAGCGCTTGGGAAGTACAAGTTGGCACTGTTCTAAGTGCATTGGGTTAGCCACAGAAGCAGTGTGGTTCAGTGGAAAGAGCCCGGGCTTTGGAGTCAGAGTTCATGGGTTCAAATCCCGGCTCCGCCACTTGTCAGCTGTGTGACTTTGGGCAAGTCACTTAACTTCTCTGTGCTTCAGTTCCCTCATCTGGAAAATGGGGATTAAGACTGTGAGCCCCCCGTGGGACAACCTGATCACATTGTAACCTCCCCAGCTCTTACAACAGTGCTTTGCACATAGTAAGCACTTAATAAATGCCATCATTGGGTTGGACATAGTCCCAATCCCACATAGGGCTCACAGTCTTAATCCCCATTTTGCAGATGAGGGAGCCGAGGCAGTGAGAAGTGAAGTGACTTGCCCACAGTCACACAACAGACAAGTGGCGGAGCCGGGATTAGAACCCAGGCCGCTCTGATTCCCAGGCCCGGGCTCTACTCACTAGGTCACGTTGATTCGGATAAACTGGAAGGCAACTGAGAAGTAGGGTGACCAACGATGGCACTTCAAAAAAACCGGACCCTGAGATACCCATGATGTCATCCCTGCCACACCAGCAGATGACATGCTGGGACAATAATAATAATAATAATTACGATGTTATTTGCTAAGCGCTTACTATGTGCCAAGCACAGTTCTAAGTGCTGGGGTAGATACAGGGTAATCAGGTTGTCCCACGTGGGGCTCAGTCTAAATCCCCATTTTACAGACAAGGTCACCGAGGCACAGAGAAGTTAAGCAACTTGCCCGAAGTCACGCAGCAGACAAGTGGTGGAGCCGGGATTAGAACCCACAACCTATGACTCTCAAGCCCGGGCTCTTGCCGCTAAGCCACGCTGCTTTTCCACGACCACCATTTTGCAGGTTTCGGTCCAACTCAAAGCCAGAATTGGCCCCAAACGAGAACATTTCTCCTGGGGTCTTCTGACCCTCCCAAATGCTCCAAAGCCATTGCATCCCCGTCCCAGGTCGGACATCATCAGAACCAAACCATGGAAATGTGCGGCAGGAACTCCAGCGGATGGGCGTGGGTGTATGGAAAATCAGAATTTTCCACATAGACAAGAAAGCTTTCAGGGCCCAACTGCTACCAGGTAGCAGTAGTAATAGTGGTGATAGTAGTAGAGTAGTAGTAGCAGTAATACTAGTGGTATAAGCGCTTAGTACAGTGCTCTGCACACAGTAAATGCTCAATAAATACGACTGGATGAATGAATTTAAGTGCATACTACGTGCCAGGCACTATACTAAGTGCTTAGAATAGTGCTTAGCACATAGCGTTACTCTATTATTTATTTATTCTATTATTTATTCTATTTATTTATTCTATTTATTTATTTATTTTACTTGTACATATTTATTCTATTTATTTTATTTTGTTAATATGTTTTGTCTTGTTGTCTGTCTCCCCCTTCTAGACTGCGAGCCCGTTGTTGGGTAGGGACCGTCTCTATAGGTTGCCAACTTGGACTTCCCAAGCGCTTAGTACAGTGCTCTGCACACAGTAAGCGCTCAATAAATACGATTGAATGAGTGAATGAATGAATGAATGAATGAATGAATGAATGAATGAATGAATGAATGGATACAAGGCAATCGAGTTGGAAACAGTCCCTGTCCCACCTGGGGCTCACAGCCTTAATTCCCATTTTATAAGTGAAGTAGCTGAGGCTCGGAGAAGTGAAATGACGTTCCCAAGGTCACACAGCAGACAAGTGGAGGAGTCGGGATTAGAACCCAGGTCCTTCTAACTCCCAGATCTGTGCTCTTTCCACTAGGCCACACTACCTCAGGTTGTAATGGTAGCAGTATTTATTTAGTGCTGATTGTGCAGAGCACTGTACCAAGAGCTGGGAAAGAATACACGGATGGAATTAGCCGTAGCCCCTGGCCTCTATGGACCCCAAAATATAAAAGAGGACAGTCCTAAAAGATAGTGGCTGTGCACCTTGTATCACTTCCTACTGACTTTTTTGTTTTTATTTTGTATACTGAAAAAGTATCCCCATCCCATATGCTGTGTGAATGTTTTATCGTTTCTGCGTGGCTTAGCGGAAAGAGCACGGGCTTGTGGGGGCAGAGGCCATGGGTTCTAATCCCGGCTCCGCCACTTGTCTGCTGTGTGACCTTGGACAAGTCACTTCACTTAGCTCATCTGTAAAATGGGGATTAAGTCTGTGAGCCCCACGTGGCTGAATTATACTTTCCAAGCACTTAGTCCAGTGCTCTGCACACAGTAAGCGCTCAATCAGTACAATTGAATGAATGACAACCTGATTACCCAGCGCTTAGAACAGTGCTTGGCACATGGTAAGCGTTTAACAAATACCATTATTATTATTTCAGTGCTGTTTCCAGCCTACCCTCACTTCATCTATATTTATAGATTGTGAACCCCTCAAGAGACAGGGATCGTGTCCAATTCTCCCCTGTGTACTCTCTCCCAGTGCTTAGTACAGTGCTCTGCACACAGTAAGGGCTTAATAATCCCTACTGCCTCTGCTACTGGGTAGGGGACAGACCAGCTAAAAACTGGATTATCCTCTGTGGGTTAGTGGGAAGTGGGAAGTGGGAAGTGGGAAGTGGTGGGCTGGAAGCTGAGTGGGAAAAGAGCAGGGAACAGACTTCTTAAGAGGGAGGCAGACATTTGCCGGAGTCCGATAGAGTCCGTTCGACCATGGCAATCACTCATGGGCGATGAGGGAAGCAGTGTGGCCTGGTGGTTAAAACACAGGTCTGGCAGCCAGAAGATGTGGGTTCTAATCCCGGCTCTACTGCTCACCTGCTGTAATTTGGGGATCCAATTCCTGTTCCCCAGCTGTAATTTGGGGATCCAATTCCTGTTCTCCCTCCAGCTTGGCTGTGAGCCCCAAGTGGGACAGGGACTCTGTCCCATCTGATTAAATTGTATCGACTCCAGTTATTAGAACGGTGCTTGGCACACAGTAAGTGCTCAATAAATACCATTAACACACTTCCTTAAATGGGGACTCACTGGACTTTCCCAATCCTTCCTCCCCCTTGCGATATCACGTAGGGCATTCCCAATTTCTAGACACTCCCCTCGAAACTTGGATCTTCCACCCACTGACCCGGCATGATAATGGTGGTATTCGCTAAGTGCTTGCTTTATGCCAAGCACTGTACTAAGCGCTGGGATAGATGCAGGATAATCAGATCTCACGTGAGGCTCACCGAATAAATAGGAGGGAGAACAGGTATTTTATCCCTATTTTACAGTTGCGGAAACCGAGGCACGGAAAAGTTAATGGCTGGCCCAAAGTCACACAGCAGACAGATGGCAGAGCTGGGATTAGAAAGCAGATCCTCCGACTCCCAGGACTGTGTGTTTTCCACTAGACCACACGCTTTCTCGTGATGGGAATTTAGACTGTGAGCCCACTGTTGGGTTGGGACTGTCTCTATATGTTGCCAACTTGTACTTCCCAAGCGCTTAGTACAGTGCTCTGCACACAGTAAACGCTCAAAAAATACGATTGATGGATTGATTGATTTACCCGGCCAGCAGTGGGTTGCCAAGGGCCCAGACTGAGCCCCCTCCTTCCTCTCCCCCTCCTCCCAGCCCCACCTCCTTTCCCTCCCCACAGCACCTGTATATATGTTTGTACAGATTTATTACTCTATTTATTTTACTTGCACATATTTACTATTCTATTTATTTTATTTTGTTAATATGTTTTGTTTTGTTGTCTGTCTCCCCCCTTCCAGACTGTGAGCCCGTTGTTGGGTAGGGACCGTCTCTATATGTTACCAACTTGTACTTCCCAAGCGCTTTGTACAGTGCTCTGCACACAGTAAGCGCTCAGTAAATACGACTGAATGACTGAATGAATGAAGGGGCAGAGGTGGGGGAGGGTAGCCTCACCATGGGGAAGAGTTGAGTTTAAGTTTGTTCTTATTCCCTTCCTCCCAGCATTGTTCGCTGTGACATAATCTGGACGGATCTCAGTTCCCTGTGTTGGCAAGGTCTTAAAATCCCCAAATAACCCCCAGCCGCCACTCTCACCAACGTGACTCTTGAGTTTGACCTCTCCCTAATCAATCCCTGGGGAGGGATGTCAAGGGAAAGGGGAAGGAGGAGGAGGAAGAGGAGGAGGAGAAGCCCAGATAACAGCCCCAGGAGAACTGCCAGGGTGGAGAGGCTTGGCACCAGGGCGTCCCTAGTCTCAGACTTTGGTCTTCGTGCTCTGCCTTCTTTCTTCTTTGGTTCTGATGGACTCAGGGTGCACAGGACTTTTGTTTAGGGGAAATGAAATCTAGGAGAGGAAGCAGATAAGTCAAGCTTGTTATGACATGTGCCGACCCTGGGGCACGGAGCAAGACCCCAGGACAGTGTGGGAAATATTCATTGTTTACCACCGTCTCCGCAGCCCTGGACCACTCACTGGGGCCCTGAAATCAATCAGGCGACAGGGCTAAAGGAAAACCAGGCAGCATGCTGTAGGAAAATCGGGTAGCGGGCCTAAGGGAAATCAGGCAAATGGGACTTTTCTGAGTCTCTGTCTGCCCTTGTTCGTTCCTTTCTGTGTCACCGTCACGGAGGTCAGGGGAAACACTGACTCTAGTGAGAAGGAGGGCGAGAGGAGACAGTAGGATGCCAGAGGGGGAGAGGTCTTGTGCCCTCTTATGCTCCTTCTCTGCTGTGTGGGGTGAGCGGGTTGTGCCTTTATTTGGAATGGTTATGGTTTTCTGTTTGGATTCATTCATTCATTCATTCATTCATTCGTTCGTATTTATTGAGCGCTTACTGTGTGCAGAGCACTGTACTAAGCACTTGGGAAGTACAAGTTGGCAACATACAGAAGCCTTCCTCTCCCCCTCATCCCCCTCTCCATCCCCCCATCTTACCTCCCTCCCTTCCCCACAGCACCTGTATATATGTATATATGTTTGTACATATTTTTTTACTCTATTTATTTACTTAATTTATTTGTACATATCTATTCTATTTATTTTATTTTGTTAGTATGTTTGGTTTTGTTCTCTGTCTCCCCCTTTTAGACTGTGAGCCCACTGTTGGGTAGGGACTGTCTCTATATGTTGCCAATTTGTACCTCCCAAGCGCTTAGTACAGTGCTCTGCACATAGTAAGCGCTCAATAAATACAATTGATGATGATGATATGGAAGCAGCATGGCTCAGTGGAAAGATCGCGGGCTTGGGAATCAGAGGTCATGGGTTCAAATCCCAGCTCCACCAATTGTCAGCTGTGTGACTTTGGGCAAGTCATTTCACTTCTCTGGGCCTCAGTTCCCTCATCTTTAAAATGGGGATAAAGACTGGGAGCCCCCCGTGGGACAACCTGATCACCTTGTAACCTCCCCAGCACTTAGAACAGTGTTTTGCACATAGTAAGCGCTTAATAAATGCCATCATTATTATTATTATTATGTAGAGACGGTCCCTACCCAACAACAGGCTCACAGTCTAGAAGGGGGAGACAAACAACAAAACAAAACAATTAGGTGTCAATACCACCAGAATAAATAGAATTATAGCTATATACACACCATCAACAAAATAAATAGAATAATAAATATGTACAAGAAAAATAGAGTAATAAATCTATACAAATATACACAAGTGCTGTGGGGAGGGGAAGGAGGTAAGGAAGGGGGATGGGGAGGAGGAGAGGAAAAAGGGAGCTCAGTCTGGGAAGGCCTCCTGGAGGAGGTGAGCTCTCAGTAGGGCTTTGAAGGGAGGAAGAGAGCTAGCTTGGCAGATGTGCAGAGGGAGGGCATTCCAGGCCAGGGGGAGGACGTGGGCCGGGGGTCGACGGCGGGACAGGCGAGAACGAGGTACAGTGAGGGTACAGTTTGGATATTTGTGTGTGTGTCAGACTGCCTCTTCCCTCTGTCCCTCCCCATGGCACTTGAGTGTGTGTGTGTGTGTGTGTGTGTGTGTGTGTGTGTGTGTGTGTGTGTGTGTGTGTGTGTGTGTGTGTGCCGAGGTACTTGTATATGTGGGGTACATACATGTGCCTGCTCGTGTATGTGTGGGTGAATGGGTGAGCGTTTGCGTGTGTGTGTATGTTTGTGTCTTCCCCATCAGACTTCCGCAACTGCCACCTCCCCCCGTCACTGCACCAAGCAGCCAGCCCAGTCAGGCCTGTGAGACGAGCTTTGGGTGACGAAAGACTCTACAGCTCCTTCCTTCCCACTCTCCCCCCCGCCCCCCCCCTCCATCCCGCACACACCCCCTCGCACCCTCCCGGGGTCCCTGCTACTGAGGCCTGACCCGGTTCGGCCCCCTGCCTGCCTGACTCCTCTGCCGTGCTGTCCCGCAGCCCCTGTTCAAGAACGTGGTCACCAAGGCCTGGATCTCCTCAGACACGCTGGAGCCCATCATGGAGAAGGTCGTGAAGTTTGACAAACACTTGAAACACCTGAGCCATCCTCTTAAGAAGGTGGGTCTCTGTTGCAGTAGGAGCTGTCCCCCAGGCAGTGTAGCCTACTGGAAAGATCACGGGCCTGAGGATCGGAGGACCTGGGTTTTTTTTTTTTTGTAAAGGTATTTGTTAAGTGCTTACTATGTGCCAAACGCTGTTATAAGCACTGGGGTAGATACAAGATAATCAGGTTGTCCCACTTGGGGCTCACAGTCTTAATCCCCCTTTTACAGATGAGGTGACTGAAGCACAGAGAAGTTTAGTGGCTTGCCCAAGTCCACACAGCAGACAAGTGGTGGAGGTGGGATTAGAACCCACATCCTCTGACCCAAGACTGGGCTCTTTCCATTAAGCCATGCTTCTTCTACTCAGCGCTGCCACGTGCTTTTGTGTGACCTCAGGCAAGTCACTCACCGCTGTGCCTCAGTTCCCTCATCCTTTTTGTTTTTAAGGTATTTGTTCAGTGCCTGCTGGTTTGTTTTAAGGTATTTTACAGTGCCTGGCACATAGTAAGCGCTTAACAAATACCCTAATTATTATTATTATTATTATTAAGCATTTACTATGTGTCAAGTGCTGTTCTAAGCGCCAGGGTAGATACTGGTTTATGAGGTTGGACACAGTCCCTCTACCACTCAGGGCTCACAAGGAGGAGAGAGTAGGATGTAATCCCTATTACTAGCGTATATCAGACACTCTACTAAGCTCTGGGGTAGATATAAGCTAGTCGGTCCATGTCCCACATGGGTCTCACAGTGTTGATCTTCATTTTACAGATGAGGTAACTGAGAACAGAGAATTAAGTAACTTGCCCAAGGTCACACAGCAGACAAGTGACAGAGCTGGGATCAGAACCCAGGTCCTTCTACTCTTTCCACTAAGCCACAATGCTACCCTCCTGTAAAATGAGGGTCAAACTCCTGTTCTCCATCCTACCTAAGCTGTGAGCCCCATGGGGGACAGGGACTGTGTCTGACCTGATTATGTTAGTACAGTGCATAGCACATAGTAAGCACTTAATAAATATCCCTATTTCCATAATAATTATCATTATTATCATCATCATTAATAATAATAAGTACAATATTAATTGTGACATTTGTTAAGCGCTTACTATGTTCCAGGCACTGTACTAAATGCTGGGGTGGATACAAGTAAAACTGGGTTGGACATGGCTCTCACCACCTAGCGTATGGGTCCAGCTTGCTTCCCAGCGTTTGCCTCCTTACCTCGTCATGAAAAGGAAGCATGTCATGAAAAAGAAGCATCATGGCCTAAACGATAGAATACAGGCCTGGAAGTCCGAGGACCTGAGTTCTCATCCTGGCTCCACCACTTGTCTGCTGTGCAACTTTGTGCAGCTCACTCGATTTCTCTGTGCCTCTGTTACCTCACCTGTAAAATGGGGATTAAGACTATGAGCCCCAAGTGGGGCAGGGACTGTATCCAACCCCATCATTTTGTATCTACCCCTTTGTTTAGAACAGTGTCTGGCACATAATAATCGCTTAACAAATACTATATTTTTTTAAAAAGGCCTCAACCACTGTTGCAAAATCTCCCTATAATAAAGCCTCTTTTGAGGAAGCTCCCCGGCCCCTTCAGTGGTGGGGGCAGGGGTCTCATGAAAGACAAATTATAGGTGATGGGGTGTTCCCACAGACTCCTTCGCATCATCTCACTGCAGGATCAAAAGTAGCTAATGTGTCAGAGGCATAAGTGCCTGGGCTCCTCAGGCCCAAGCTGGGCCCAGTGCATCTCCCGAACCCATCATCAGTCTCACCCACGGAGTGCCCACAGATATGGAAAAGGCGAGCACCGAGCCTCTAATCCCAGAGTAGCCTCTGAAAGAACCAGTGGGATAGTTATGCAGCAGGCATCCGGCCTCCCGGAGGACAGGACGGCACCACCATCCTTCCTGTCTCACAAGCCTGTAAATCTTGGTGTTACTCTTGACTCCTCTCTCTCATTCAATCCACATATTCAATCCATCACTGAATCCTGGCAGTTCAACCGTCACAACCTCTCTAAAATCCACCCCTTCCTCTCCATCCAAACTGCTACCACTTTAATACAAGCACTTATCCTAACCCACCTTGATTGTTGTATCAACCTCCTTGCTAACCTCCCTGCCTCCTGTCTCTCCCCACTCCAGTCCCTACTCCACTGAGCTGTTCGGACCATTTTCCTTCAAAAATGCTCAGACCGTGTTTCCTCACTCTTCAAGAAACTCCAGTGGTTGCCCCTCCACCTCTGCATCAGACAAAAACTCCTCACCATTGGCTTTAAAGCACTGAATCACCTTGACCCCTCCTACCTCACCTCGCTACTCTCCTATACAAGCCAGCCCACACACTTCATTCCTTTAATGCCAACCTTCTCCCTGAACCTCACTGAACCTTTCACCCACATCCTGCCTCTGGCCTGGAACGCCCTCCTTCCTCAATCAGGCAGACAATTTCTCTCCTCTACTTCAAAGCCTTACTGAAAGCACGTCTCCTACAAGAAGCCTTCCCTGACTCTCCCACTCCCTTCTGCATCGCCCTGACTTGCTCCCTTCATTCATCCCCCCTCCCAGCCCCACGACACTTATGTACATACCTGTAATTTATTTATTTATTTATGTATATTAATGTCTGTCTCCCCCTCTAGACTATGAGCTCATTGTGGGAAGGGAATTGTCCTGTTTTTTGTTGTAATAATAATAATAATAATAATAATGGCATTTATTAAGCGCTTACTATGTGCAAAGCACTGTTCTAAGAGCTGGGGGGTTACAAGGTGATCAGGTTGCCCGCCGCGGGGCTCACAGTCTTCATCCCCATTTTACAGATGGAACTGAGGCCCAGAGAAGTGAAGTGACTTGCCCAAGGTCACACAGCTGACAAGCGGTGGAGTCGGGATTTGAACGCCTGACCTCTGACTCCAAAGCCCGGGCTCTTGCCACTGAACCACACTGCTTCTCTGTACTGTACTATACTATACTGTAATATACGACATACTATCCCATTCCCAAGCGCTTACCACAGTGCTCTACACAGCGTAAGCGCTCAATAAAAAATACGATTGAATAAATGAACGATATAGTCCCCAAAGCTATATCTTCAGCCCTAGAGAGCGCGGCGCATGCGCAGTCGAAGCCCGGGTGGGAGTTGTATTGTACTCTCCCAAGTTCTTAGTACAGTGCTTGGTAAATACAAAGCGCTCAATAAATATCATTGAATAAATAAATGAATGAAAGGACAGCATGGGGGTGAGAGGGAGGGAGGCACCTCCAGGCACTGTCTTTTCTGCAGTAGCTGGCCCTTGCGTGGGAACCTAGTGACATTAGGATTCCTCTCTGCGACCACAACTCTCCCCCAAACTAGATACACCCAATCCTTGACTATCCAAGGTGGGATGACTCAATCAATCAATCAGTCAATCACTGGTATTTACTGAGGGCTTACTGTGTACAGAGCAATCAATAAATCACATTTATTGAGCATTTACCGTGTGCAGAGCCTGTGAACTCATTCTGGGCAGGGAATGTGTCTGTTTATTGTTATATCATACCCTCCCAAGTACTTAGTACAGTGCTTTGCACACAGTAAGCGCTCAATAAATATGATTGAATGAAGGCAGAGCACTGTACTAAGCACTTCGGAAAGTACACTACAACAGAATTAGCAGACATGTTCCCTGCCCACAGTGTGCATACAGTCTAAAGTAGGAGAAGGACATTGATAAGAATAGATGGAACCCTGTATTAAGCACTTGAGAAAGTACAGTAGAGTACATACAATCCCTGTCCTCAAGGACCTTATATTCTGGTGAGGAAATCAGACACCAAAATAAAATACAGGTAAGGGAAGAAACCAAGTGTACGTGCTGTTTGACCTTGGGCAAGTCACTTAACTTCTCTGGGCCTCAGTTACCTCATCTGTAAAATGGGGATTAAGACTGTGAGGCCCCATGTGGGCCATGGACCGTGTTCAGTCTGATTTGTTTGTATCTACCCCTGAGCTTAGTGCTGTTCCTGGCACATAGTAAACACTTAACAAATACCTTTAAAAAAACGTGTGAGCTGGGTTGTAGTGGGAGAAGAGCAAGGATGCAAAGCAGGGAGAGCTCTGGATGCCTAAAAGCCAATAGTGGGGAATTTCTGCTTGATAAGGAGATGGAGGGGCAACCATTAGAAGTACTTGAGGACTGGGGAGATGTGCAAAGAAATACTTCTTGACAAAAATGCTCCAGGCAGCAGAGTCCAGTCCAGTCCAGTATGGACTGGAGAAAAGAGAGACTGGAGATCCAGCAGTTGCGACGGGATATTACAAGTGTTTGAAACAGTGTGGAGCTGTTTGAGTGGAGGAAAAGGAGTGAATTGTGGAGACGTTGAGGAGATAAACTCAAAGTGATTAGTGACTGCCCGAATATGGGAGCCGAAAGAGAGTAATGATGAGTCATGGGTAATTCCAAGATTGAGGTCTCATTAGACAATATTGCCTCGGTTCTTTTGAACACTAAAAGAAACATTTACTAGGAGGAGGGCTGTAAAGAGAAGCTTCACCGAAGGAGCCACTGGTGGGCTAGTAGAGCTGATCTCTCTTCCCCACAGGAGAGCCTGCAAGATGTCCACAGGTGTGTGGTGAGAAAGTACATTGCGCAGATCCTAAATCCAAAGGAGAGGATGAGTGGGAGTGATCGGTTGGACACTGCAGTCAAAATGAGTCAGGAATCCCAAGCCATCCGTGCCACCTTTGAAGGCCTGGTAAGTCCAAGAAGGTCAATCCCATGAGAGCACCTAGAAAGCTTGGAGGTAGCATCAGGGAAGTTGGATGTTCCATCCCAAAATATGAAGACTGGGGTCCAAAAGGGCAACAATCAATCGATCGATCAATCAATCAATCGTATTTATTGAGCGCTTACTGTGTGCAGAGCACTGTACTAAGCACTTGGGAAGTACAAGTTGGCAACATATAGAGACAGTCCCTACCCAACAGTGGGCTCACAGTCTAAAAGGGGGAGACAGAGAACAAAACCAAACATACTAACAAAATAAAATAAATAGAATAGATATGTACAAGTAAAATAAATAAATAGAGTAATAAATATGTACAAACATATATACATATATACAGGTGCTGTGGGGAAGGGAAGGAGGTAAGATGGGGGGATGTCAATCAATTGTACTGAGTTCTAACTGTGTGCAGAGCACTGTACTAAGCACTTGAGAAAGTACAATACAACAGACACATTTCCTGAACACAGCAAGCTTACAGTCAACAGTCTAATAATAATAATAATGGCATTTGTTAAGCACTTACTATGTGCAAAGCACTGTTCTAAGCGCTGGGGGGGATACAAGATGATCAGGTTGTCCCGCGTGGGGCTCACAGTCATCATCCCCATTTTACAGATGAGGTAACTGAAGCTCCGAGAAGTTAAGTGACTTGCCCAAGGTCACAGAGCAGACATGTGGCGGAGCCAGGATTCAAACCCATGACCTCTGACTCCAAAGCCCGGGTGCTTTCCAGTGAGCCACGCTGCTTCTCAGTCTAGATCCTCCAAGCATCTTGGTGCTCCTGCTAGAGGTGGGGCTGACCGGAAGGGCTGGGAATGGGTTGTAACTTAGGGATTTAAAATGTTTCATGGGACTGAGACAAATCCTGGAGTTCTGCAGGGAACCTGTTTGTTAATTCTGTTGTATTGCACTCCCCCAAGCGCTTAATACAATGCTCTATACAAAATTAGCACTCAATAAATACCATTAATTGATTCATTCTGCAGGAGTTGAATTAGTACTCCTCCCTAGTAGATGGATGCGGTGTTGCACTGGGGTCTTGGAGACAGGGAAGCTAGGCTGGTGAAGAAGAGGGGAGGAGGAGAGAGGGGGTTACCCTCACAATCATTTGTCCTTTTGGCTAGATAGAGGCAGAGAGTCAGGCAGAGAAAGAGGACTAGAAACAGGATGCCCAGATAGGGACAGATAGAGTTAGGCAGAAAAACAGAGGGGCAAGAGTCAGACAGACAGACAGGCCAATGGGAGAGACAGGCAGAGAGATACCAAAAGGGAGAGAGACGGAAGGACAGAAAAGGGAGACTTGGCAGAGGCAGGAGGGAGACAGAGAAACAGGAAGGCCGGGAGAGGGTTTGCTGACAGCCAGCATCAATATGATATTTTTGTCATATTGCCAGGTCAAGGATGGGTTGGGTAATTACAGGCCTTCCTGCAGTTTCTCTGCGGTTTGGGTAAGCTGTGAAGACAAACATGGGCATGCCATGGTATCTGGGGAAAAGTAGTTCTGCACCACCAAAGTGAACCAGCTCAGAATAGGGCATTTGTGAGCTTTCAGGAACCCCTAAAGCAAGGCCTGGGGCTCAGGGCAGGAAGCGGGTTGGCCTCTGCTCCAGCTAGTGCCCACAACACCAGGCCCAGGAGAGGGTAATGCCCTAGAGAGGAAGGCAGGACTGCTTGTCCTTGACCTTGGACAAGGGGCAGGGCCCAAAAGGTGTGAAGCTCTGAGTGGGTAGGGCTTTGGTGCGTCGCCCCGTGGAGCGCTGAGAAGATGGGGCTTGGGTGGGGGTCCAGTGGGGTGGAGCCCTGAGTGGGGGGGGAATGGGTGGAACCCCCAAGAGTGGAGCTCTGAGAGGGTGGAGCTTGGCTGTGGCTCTGAGCGGGTAGCAGGGGTCCAGTTTACTCCACTTGACTAAATGTAAACCTACAGTTCCCCAGTTGCCTAACATCCCAACACAATGCATCAGGCAAAATCTGTTCCATCTGTTTCCTAAGGCTGGCCCGGCCTCCTCACCGTCCTCAGGGTCATCGTGAGCAGCCCTGAGTCTTTCAGGGTTACGGGAATAGAGGCCCTCATCTCCCCCTCACCCAAACCGTAGGATTCTGATAGGCCTGGAACTTCTTGCCTCCAGGGCTCCGACGCCAGCTGGATTGACTCGGCCATCCCGTGCCTCTCCGAAATCCTTGGGGAGAAAAAGAAAGACAACATTAAGAAACACATCGAAATGCTGGTTGGGAATTATCCGGATATCAGGTGGGCAACTGCAGAGCCTTTGGAAGGGGACTTGGGTTGAGAAGCAACATGACCTAGTGGATAGAACTAGGGCTTGGGAGTCGGAAGGACCTGGGTTCTATTCCTGCCTCTGTCATTTGTCTGTTGTGTGACTTTGGGTGAGTCACTTAACTTCGCCGTGCCTCAATTACGTCATCTGTAAAATGGGGATTAAGACAGTGAGCCCTTTGTGGGACATGGAGTGTGTCCCACCTGATTAGCTTGTATCTACCCCAGCACTTAGTACAGTGCCTGGCACATAGTAAGCACTTAACAAATACCATTAAAAAAATTAAGGGGACGGACTCCAATCACATGTGCTTGTGCACGTGTGTGTGTGAGGGAGTGGGAGTAGGGGAGGGGGAATGCACTTGCAGGTGTTTGTATGTGTGGTGGGTGGGTGTGTATGTGAAGTTTGAAGTCTGTGGGTAAGAACTCTAGTAGTAGCAGTGGTAGTAGTAGTATTTATTTATTTATTCATTCATTCATTCATTCAATCAATCATATTTATGGAGCGCTTACTGTGTGCAGAGCACTGTACTAAGCGCTTGGGAAGTACAAGTCGGCAACATATAGAGACGGTCCCTACTCAACAAGAGACTCACAGTCTAGAAGGGGGAGACAAAGTGTTTATTGAGCAACCACTCGGTCACTGTGCCCTGTATTAGATGCTTGGGAAAATAAGAATGCTTAAGTGGTCTGTTCCCTGCCCTCAAGGAGCTTATACTTGAACGGGAAGGGGTATAAACATGCAAAATGGATGTGACTGGTCAGTTTCATCATCGGGCAATAGACAGGCATTTGGCATGTGGTCAGGACTTCCTGAGGATGCAATTGGTTTGTAAACAAAGGGTCTGTGTCTGCCTTTCTGGGACAATTTCACTCTGGGGAGATAGACCAGATGCTGTTTCCCAAGATCCTATCGACCCTGGGAGCTGAAGGTTTAGGGAGAGCAGAATTTTGCTCCAGTTTCTCTGGGTGTTAGGAGCTGAGAAGGATCCCCTGCAGAGAGAGAACCAGAGCAGGGAAACTGGGGTTCCTTCCTGGACTGGCCTTCTCCTGCCACATCCTGGTCTCCAAGCCATGACCCCCCCCACACACCTTCCATCAACCCCCACTCAACTACCTCACTCCCCTCCGCCCCCCTACTCCCTGAGCCGTCCCCAAAGCCGCTTATCCTCGTGGCCTGAGCAGCAGCCCAGGAGTCAGGAGATCTGAATCCCAGCCCCTGCGCCACCAGTGGCACATTGTGTGACTGGAAGTGAGTCACTAGTTCTGCTGAGATTCAGTTTTTCCCTCTGTAAAGAGAGCCATTCCCACCCTTCTCCCTGGCGAAGGGAACCAGGGGCAGAGTGGGGAGAAACCACTAGACTCATAGGGAACCGGGGGTTTACAAAGCTCACCGGACCATTAGCAGTGAGAACGGAAGGGACAGCTGCCCCACTGTTGGGGATGCAGGGGGTTCATTCCCAGGTGGCAGGAGGCAATGAGAGGTGGCTGAAAATGGAACCCAATGTGTGGCACTCACTGCATCCTCTATAACTAAAGAAGAATGGCTTATTTTGGAAGGGCAGCTTACAAGAATGAAACCAAATCCAGCAGTCTTCAGGAAAACCCTAAATCTTCCCTGGCTTGGGTGCTCTGGCATCTGAGGTCATGGGAAAGTCTTGTCCGGGCCCCACCCCTGAGCCCGGAAACCATCCCATTGCCACGGCTCTGATCTCCGACCCCACCGGGTCCCTGCCAGCTGAAGCGGAGATGAGACTGCATCCTCCAGGATTATATCCTCCCAGCCGCCTGGGACCCCAGCAGGGGCATGTGGCCCGGCAAGGCTGCCTCTGACCACCCCCTGCTCCAGGCAGGACTGGGCCACCCGGGACCAGGAAGAGTGCAGGGCTAACTCTGTGAGGAGATGGGGGTTCAGGCCAGATACAAGTGGGGAGCAATGAGAACTTTGGGCTCCTTTTTGCTGAGAGGACTTTTGTGCTTTGACTCCATGGGTCATTTTCAGAGGTGGTTCTGAACCCTGATGAGACATGAGCATTACCAGGAAAGGGAAGGAGGGGGAAGAGGAGAGCATTGAATGGAATTCAAAGGGGATCTGTATGGCCAGCTCCTTCTGGTGGCCTTGAGGCCATCAGTCCATGGGGCAACTCCTCCTAGATCTCCCTGGTCCTCCGGTCCCCTCAAGAAGAAGACAAAGTCACCTCGGCTCATTCCCTCCAGGGAAAACCAGGGCTGGGATGGCTTCTCTGAGTCTGAGTCTCTGGGGTCCTATGGCCCATTATGTGTAATAATAATAAATAATAATAATGGCATTTATTAAGCGCTTACTATGTGCAAAGCACTGTTCTAAGTGCTGCGGAGGTTACAAGGTGATCAGGTTGTCCCACGGGGGTCTCACAGTCTTAATCCCCATTTTACAGATGAGGTAACTGAGGCAAAGAGAAGTGAAGTGACTTGCCCAGAGTCACACAGCTGACAATTGGCGGAGCCGGAATTTGAACCCCTGACCACTGACTCCAAAGCCCGGGCTCTTTCCACTGAGCCACGCTGCTTCCCAGTGTGTGTTTCTGTCAGGGGTGGAAAGGGAGCTAGGTATATGGAACTGTCCTGGTTTTCTGTCTGCCTATGTGAAAACAGGAACTGTGGTATTTAGTGCTTACTCTGTGCCAAGAACTGTACTAATCTCTGCGGTACATCACCCTCCGCTCCTCCACCGCTGATCTCCTCACCGTACCTCGCTCTTGCCTGTCCCGCCATCGTCCCCCGGCCCACGTCATCCCCCGGGCCTGGAATGCCCTCCCTCTGCCCATCCGTCAAGCTAGCTCTCTTCCTCCCTTCAAGGCCCTGCTGAGAGCTCACCTCCTCCAGGAGGCCTTCCCAGACTGAGCCCCTTCCTTCCTCTCCCCCTCGTCCCCCTCTCCATCCCCCCATCTTACCTCCCTCCCTTCCCCACAGCACCTGTATATATGTATATATGTTTGTACATATTTTTTTTACTCTATTTATTTATTTATTTTATTTGTACATATCTATTCTATTTATTTTATTTTGTTAGTATGTTTGGTTTTGTTCTCTGTCTCCCCCTTTTAGACTGTGAGCCCACTGTTGGGTAGGGACTGTATATGTTGCCAATTTGTACTTCCCAAGCGCTTAGTACAGTGCTCTGCACATAGTAAGCGCTCAATAAATACGATTGATGATGAATATAAGCCGATCGGACACAGTCCTTGTCCCATGGGGGGCTCGCATTCTAAGAGGCAGGATGAACAGGTATTTTTATCTCCATTTTTACAGATGAGGGAACTCGGTGCAGAAAGTTTAAGTGGCTTGTCCAACGTTTTGCATTAGTGAAATGGCAGAGCCAGGATTAGAACCCAGGTCCTCTGACTCCCAGACTCACACTCTTTCTACAAGGCCATGCTGCATCTCAGCAGTGTGTGTGTGTGTGAGCTCTTCTTGTCTTCCCCACATTGGATTGACAAGTCCTCAAGGGCAGGGATGGTGTCTCCTCCTCCTCCCTCTGTCCCCCCTGCTTGGTACCCAGCCCAAGGCTCTGCTTCCAAGGGGAGCCCGGCAGGGACTGAGTTGGGCCTTTCAGACTTTATCTGGGGGAGGGGGCCTCCTACCTTACCATCCCTTTCCCGTGTGATGGCATCCTGAAACCCAGGGCTGCTGTTCCTCCTTAGCTCATCTCAGCGCACTGGGCCTGGGCTGGCAGGGATGGCTTTCTGGAAGTAGGATTTGAGCCGGGGGCAATTGGGAGGAGGAGGAGGAGGAGTGGGAGGGGAAGGCCTGTTGGGGGTAGGAGCGGGGAAGGGAAAGGGGAAATCTTTCTAAAGCAGGAAACCTTCCTGGAGGAGAATCTGGGGAAATCCCCCCCATCCTCCCTTCTCCCACCTCCTGGGGGGATCCAATCATACTTCCCCTCCCTGCTGCCCCTGAGCTCCTCATCCCTAGCCCCTCTAGACTGTAACCCCCGTCTAGGCTGTAAGCTCATTGTCGTCGGGGAAAGTGTCTGGTTATTGTTATATTGTACTCTCCCAAGTGCTTAGTACAGTGCTCTGCACACAGTAAGGGGTCAATAAATACTATTGAGTGAATGTATGAATGAATGAATGAATAGTCAGCATGGCTCAGTGGAAAGAGTCAGAGGTCACGGGTTCAAATCCCGGATCCGCCAATTGTCAGCTGTGTGACTTTGGGCAAGTCACTTAACTTCTCTGTGCCTCAGTCCCCTCATCTGTAAAATGGGGGTTAAGACTGTGAGCCCCCCGTGGGACAACCTGATCACTTTGTATCCTCCCCAGTGCTTAGAACAGTGCTTTGCACATAGTAAGTGCTTAATAAATGCCATTATTATTGTTATTATTATTATTATAATTAGTCCCAGGAGCCAGCCCAGCCTAGCATGACAGGGCACCCCATGGAGCTGTCTGCCGGGTGCAGACTCAGGGTGGTGGGATGTCATTCGCTCCCCAAGCTCTGATTCTCCCTGCAGCCTCCTTCCCAGCTCCTTCTGGGCAAATTGGAAGGCCAGGGAGGAGGGAGGTGGATAACCAGGTTAATCCCTGTGTATGATGTGTCGTCTCCGCAGGAGGGAGCATCTGGTCGCCATCCTCTCTCTACGGAAGCTGGGGCTGAGGCGAAAGCAGGCCATCCTGCAGCACGCTGAGGGGCTGATGAGGGCCTCCCAGGCCGCCGCAAGAGAGGCCGAGGCCCAGGACCGGATGCTGTTTGCGGAGATCAGGATCCCCTCCTTCATGGGCTCCTTCAGAAAGAGCATGCGCAGGCCTGCAAGGCGCCAAGGGGCCCAGTCGCAGGCCCAGGGGTGTCCATGCCTGCCTGTGTCCTCATGGCCCTGTATCAAGGCTGAATTGTCAGAAGACACGAGTCCGGGGACCACAGATGGGCTTGGGAAGGGAGTCCCGGGGTGCTAAATCCCTCAAGATTGTAGGATTAGAGGCCCCCCTCACCCGACAGTTCCCCTCCACCGTCTCTGCCATCTGCCCCTTCAGCTTCAGGGTTTCTCTGGATCCAGTAAGGGCCTGCACCATCCCTGTGGATTCCCTGCCCCACCCTGGGCGTGGCCAGGGGGTGTGTGGGGGTTGGGGGAGAGGCAGGGAATCATGAGTCCTTTGTCCTCCCAGGCACAGAACTCAGAGCAGCCCCTCTTCCTCCACGTCAAAGGCTCTTGAGAATCCAACAAGTGGTTCGAAGCTCTTGGGGTGATGGAAACGGAAGGAAGCAGGGCCCTGTCCTAGACGCTTTGGAGTCCTGGCTGAGATGCACAGTCCCTGCTGTCCGCTGGTCTAAACTCCCCCAACCTCCAGGTTGCAGTGAGTACAGGGAACTGTAGGGAATGGAAAGGGATATTAGCGGGGAGCTGTCAATCAATCAATAAATCATAATTATTAAGCATTTACCACGTGCAGAGCACTGAAATAAGTGCTTGGGAGTGGACAGTGTAACATGTTCCCCGCCCACAAGTTTAAGATGGCTCTCATCCTTCCCCTTCCTGGTCCTTCTACCCCCTTCCTCCCTCCACTCCCCACCAGGGATCATCAAACTCCTGGACTGAGGCTAGGCTGGGGGAGGCACTGGGGTAGACAGATGATGAAAAGGTTAATTGGAGAAGCAGGTCCCTACCTCTCCCTGGTTTCCCCGGCTCTGCCCCTGTTTGGTAGAGAATTCCATTCTGCTGGTCGGCAGAAAGTTCCATTTCCCTCCACCTGGTTCTCTGACAATTCCACCCCATCCGCGAGAATAATCTTTTCATAAGAGATTCTGCCCACCAGTCAATTAGCGTATCCTGTGGCCTGTAACCCCACTGGGAAAGAGAACTGAACTCCAGCACTGGCTGAACAATGGAGCCAGTATCTGGTTTTCCAGAGCCTGATGATCCTGGGTGGAGATTATCCAGGAATCCCCTGGATTCCTTCTCCACCCCATCTTCCCTCCTGCTCCCCATTTCCTTCCTTTAAGACAGTTGGCTGTTCCTGGCAGTTAGGGAGGGGCCAAAACCCCACACAGATAGATCCCTTTGAATGTGACCTGACTCTTGTGGCTAATTTTGTAGCCACGGGGAGCAAGTAGGGTTTAGCGGTTGAGTGGATAGAACACGGGTTGGGAGTCAAAGGACCTGGGTTCTAATCCCAGCTCTGCTAATTGACTGCTGCGTGACCCTGGGCAAGTCACTTAACTCCTTTGTGCCTCAGTTCCCTCATCTGTAAAATGGGGATTAAAGCTGTGAGCCCTATGTGGGATCTGGACTGTATCCAACCCGATTACTTTGTATCTGCTCCCGTGCTTAGTACAGTCCTGGCAAATGCTGTACAAATACAGTGAAAAAAATGGGGAAAGCTAAAGGAACTGAATTAACTAAGACAGGGGTTAGTCCAGGGAATCAGAAGGCTCCCAGTTGGAGTCTGGAAACTGATGGGGATTGGATCCAAACCAATTGGTTTGTGGTTTTGTTTTTTGGTGGGGTTTTTTTATTTTTCTTTTTGGATTATCTGAAATAGTTTGGTTTTGGGTACCTGATGGTCCACGTAATGTAGCAAGCATTCGGGTCATGGGTCACCTCCTGCGCTATGAAGTGGAGTCACAGCGAAGGATTCTCCAAGGGCCTGAAAGACCTAACTGAAGAGTTGAGAAGTTCTCAATGCACTGAACACCCACTTCACAATTGTCTCTCCAAGGTGAACTTGCCATGTACAGGAGCAGAGCCTAATTGGGCTGACTCATTATCCCTCTGCCCTCTTATCTTCCGGCTTGAGAAGCCCTGGGACTCTGTGGGACTCAGCCCAGGGTCTGGGAGGGTTTTGATCCAGCCCTGCCAGGGACAAGCTGTGTGACCTCAGAGAAGTCACTCAACCTGTCTGATGGCCCCAGTTTCCCACCTGCTAGGGACCAGTCTTGCTATTCTGAGAGAGGGTCCTTGAACGTAACTGCACTTTATTAAGAAATGATTGATCAGTGGTATTAGTGAGCACTTACTGTGTGAAGAGCACTGTACTAAGCGCTTGGGAGACTAAAATACAATAGAGTTGGTCGACACATTCCCTGCCCAAGGTAGTTCACAGCCTAGAGGGGGAGGTGGACATGAATATAAGCAAATAATTTACTAATACGTATTCAGAACACACTGCATGGGACAACCGCTCGCTGCATATCTACTGTCAGTTTGAAACCAGAGAATCCTCTAACCTAGTGCTCCGGGGGTCAGGATCAAATTGCTTTGACCCAGTTTTATTTATTTCAATGTCCGAGGAGAAGAGGCTGTGAGAACAGGGATATACGATAAGCTCCTTGTGGGTAGCCCTATGTCTGCTCACATGTCAGATGACATGTCATGTCATGTAGACATGTCATATGTCTACTGACTTGAGAAGCAGCGTGACCTAGGGAAAGTGCACAGGCCTGGGGCTCGGAAGACCTGGGTCCTAATCCCAGCTCTGCCAGGTGCCTGCTTTGTGACCATGGACAAGTCACTTAACTTCTCTGTGCCTCAGTTTCCTCCTCTGTAAAATGGGGATTCAACGTCTGCTTTCTTTCCTACTTAGACTGTGAACCCCACGTGGGGTAGGGACTATGTCTGACCAGACTACCTTATATCTACCCCAGAGCTTAATACAGTGCTTGGCAAATAGTAAGTGCTGAACAAACACCACAATTATTAATTATTATTAACTCTGTTGCATTGTATTCACCCAAACGCTTAGTACAGTTCTCTGCCCACAGCAAACGTTCAATAAATATGACTGATCACTTGCTATCTTATATCCTTTCCTGCAAGACAGCTCTGAGAGAGAAAGGCTTCAGTTCCCTGAAGCTGAACTTCTCAGGAGCTGCTTATTCGCTCACCCAAAGGTGGTAGCTATTTCTGCCAAGTGGTGAGTACAGAGCCCTAGGAAACTGTGCTCACAGGTTGGACACCACCATCTGTGCATGATTCAGCCTGTTCTGTTTCCCGACTGAGCTGTGATTACTCTCAAACAGAAGCTGAGTGCATAACGCAAACTCACGAGCACTTACTACATGCCAGGGACTGTTCTAAGCACCGGGGTAGATACAAGGTTATCAGATTGGGCATAGTCCATGTCCCACATGGGGCTCACGGTCTTAATTCCTATTTTACAGATGAGGGAAATGAGGTACAGAGAAGCGAAGTGACTTGTCCAAGATCCCCTAGCAGACAAGTGGTGCAGCAGGAATTAGAATCTAGGTCCTTCTGTCTGAAGGGGCCTATGCTCTATCCACTAGGCCATGCTGCTTCTCGTGATTAATTGAGCGGAGGGGAATATTTCATCTTCTCTAGGACTCTTTAAGATTCAAAGCGTGGCTCTGGAGAATCTCACGGTTCACAACTGCAACCTGGGCCCTGATCCAACCAGTTCATTCATTCATTGTCGTATTTATTGAGTCCTTACAGTGTGCAGAGCACTGTACCAAGTGCTTGGGAAGTACAAGTTGGCAACATAAAGAGGCGGTCCCTACCCAACAACGGGCTCACAGTCTAGAAGGGGGAGACAGACAATAAAACAAAACGTGTGGACAGGTGTTAAGTCATCAGAATAAATAGAAATAAAGCTAGATGCACATCATTAAACAAAATAAATAGAATAGCAAATATGTACAAGTAAAATAAATAGAGTAATAAATCTGTACAAACATAGTAAGGTCAGGCCAGAGTGTTAATTTGGGAAAGCTGTGTTTGGGGACACTTGTGTGCAATATAAAGCATGGGCGGGTCACTGTATGTCTGGGCAAAGTGTACACAACAAAGTGGGGGTGAAGAGAAGCAGCGTTGCCTAGACGATAGAGGAGGGGCCTTTGAGTTCTAATCCTAGCTCTGCCACTTGTCTGCTGTGAGACCTCGGGAAAGTCACTTCACTTCTCTGTGCCTCAGTTATCTCATCTAAAAAATGGGGATTAAGACTGTGAACACCATGTGGCATATGGACTGTGTCCCACTGAATTAGCTCCTATATACCCCAGCACTTAGTACAGAGCCTGGCACATAGTAAGCACTTAACAAATACCATTAAAAAAAAAAAGACAGTGCCTGCACAGGATGGAATATGCCTTTCTTCGCTATTCCCACTCAATCCTTGGGGGAAGTTGGCTGAAATCCTCTCTCTGACCTCTGACCCCCAGTTTCCTCCGCTCCAGACATTGGGCACAGACTACAAAGCCATACCTGTAGGTCCTGGATGCAGGACTTCCCGGAGGTGAGTCATAGCTGCTGGAAAACCAGACAGTTGATTTGCATAGGACGTCACTTGTCACAGTCAGGGAAATACCTATTGGACTTGGCACCGGAGGGGGAAAACACACCACTTGGGCAGAGGGGCTCAGCTTCGAGGTGAGGTGCGGGGGCTGTGAGAGTGAACCCACTGCTCAGGGCTGTGTCTCTGTAGAGGGGCTCATCCGGGGGGGGGGGGGGGGGGAGGCGGGCGGGGAAAATGCCACCTGCTTTCCAAGAGAAGATGTAGGCCTTTGTGCTGGGTCAAGGGTCCTGACAGAACCGAGGGGCTGAGACCTCAGCCCCTATTACACGCCAGGTGGTGAGGAGAGCGGGAATACGAGCTCAGACAGGCGGAGGTGACATTTTCTCGCTCACCCCCACTAGCAGCGTGGCTCAATGGAGAGAGCACGGGCTTGCGAGTCAGAGGCCACGGGTTCAAATCCCGGCTCTGCCAATTGTCAGTTGTGTGACATTGGGCAAGTCACTTAGATTCTCTGTGCCTCAGTTACCTCATCTGTAAAATGGGGATGAAGACTGTGAGCCCCACGTTGGACAACCTGATTACCTTGTATCCTCCCCAGCACCTAGAACAGTGCTTTGCTTTGTCTCCCCCTTCTAGACTGTGAGCCCACTGTTGGGTAGGGACTGTCTCTACATGTTGCCAACTTGTACTTCCCAAGCGCTTAGTACAGTGCTCTGCACACAGTAAGCGCTCAATAAATACGATTGATTGATTGATTGATTGATTTGCACATAGTAAGCGCATAACAAATGCCATCATTATTGTTACTTCATCCTTAATTCCCCATGGCACCTGCATGATGATCACTCCTATCCAGGCCCCTGGCTTGATCAGGGTCACCCTGCTCGCTCCATTGACTCCCACTTAGGGAGCTTGGGGAATCTCGCCACCCAGTTTGTGTCTGAATGACCCCTGAGGGGCTGCAGAATAATGGGGAGAGACTCCCTGGGACCCCTGAGGAGGGATCCTGATGTCTCTTGGCCTCTGGTCAGACTGACTTCTAAGTGCCCCTGCCCTATAAGGTTCCTAGAGGTTTCTGGGCAGAAGTCACTGGGTCTAAGAGGACATCAAGACTGGGTGGAGGTGAGTCCTAATCTTCTGATGCTCCTTCACTCCTTCCTACCATCTTCCCAGTTGACAGAAGCAGGGGCAGAGGAATCTATCAACAAACTGTATTTATGGAACACTTAATACAGTATCAGCACCATACCAAGCACTTAGGAGAGTACAATATACCACAGTGGGTAGACATGTTCCCTGCCCACAAGGAGCTTACAGTCTAGTGTGGGAGATAGATAGTAAAATGAATTAAGGATATGCATGTAAGTGCTGTGGGGCTGAAGGTGGAGGGAGTAAAGGGGACACAGAAAGGAGAGGGAGTAGAGGAAATGAGGGCTTAGGAAAGGCCTTGGAGGAGATGCAATTTTAATTCATTCAATCGTATTTACTGAGCACCTACTGTGTGCAGAGCACTGTACTAAGCGCTTGATAAGGCTTTGAAGGTGGGGAGTGTGGTGGTATGTTGAATATAAAGTGGGGAGGGAGTTCCAGGCCAAAGGCAGGACGTAGGCAGGAGGTCAGAGGCGAAATAGATGAGATTGAGGTACAGTGAGTAGGTTGGCATTGGAGGAATGAAGCGAGAATGCTGGGTTAAAGAAGGAAATCAGAGAGGTAAAGTAAGAGGGGCCAGGGTGATCGAGAGCTTTAAAGCCAGTGGTAAGGAGTTTCTGTTTGATGGGGGAAGTAGCGTGGAAAAAACACAGGCCTGGCCGTCAGAGGATCTGGATTCTAACCCCGGATCTGCCACTTGCGTGCTATCACAACTTCTCTATGCTTCAGTTTCCTCAACTGTAAAAATGGGGATTTAATACCTATTCCCCCTCCTACTTAGACTGTGAACCCCATGTGGGACAAGGGACTCTGTCTAACCTAATTAACTTATATCTACCTCAGGCTTTCAGAACAGTGCGTAACACGTAGTAAATGCTTAACAAACACCATTATTATTAGTACTACTCTGAGGATGGACAATGACTAGAGGTTCTTGAGGAATGAGGAAACACGGACTGAGTTGTTTTTAGAAAAAGTAATCCAGTTAGCCGAGTGAAGTATGGACTGGAGTGGAAAGAGACAGGAAGCAGGGAGGTCAGCACAGGAGTACATGAAGATATTTAGTTGAGGATTTCAGAAAAATAAAATTTCCTCAGTCCTCCAGGAAAGAAAAGAGAAAGGGAGGGAGCAGAGTGAGAAAGAGAGTGTGGCCAGCTACAGTCTATCCACCCCCCACAGGGATCAGGAAGCTCCTCCGCTTCTCTGTGGTGGGTGATAATGGGGACTGGCTGCTGAGGGAAGTGGGAGGAGGCAGAAGGGTCACCAGAGCAGTAGTCACAAGGCCCTAGTCAAGAGAAAAGCCACAAACTTCCATATTCTAGAGCTTTTTTTGAGGTCCGGAGTGTGCACTGAGGTAGCTTCCCCTGCACATGCTCTAAATCCTGCATTTCCCGGAAGGCTTAGGTCTAAGCTCTCCACTCTCCTGCTTGTTACAGTGAAGTCCGTCCCACTCTCCAGCCCTGACACTGCTTCCCTCCTCTTCCTCCTCCTCCTTCTCACAATAATAGTAATGACAATAATAATATCTGTTAAGTGCTTCCTATGTGCCAGGCACTGTACTTACTAAGTACTTGGGGTAGATACAAGATAATCAGGTTAGGCACAGTTGCTGTCCCACATGGGGCTCCCAGCCCTAATCCCTTTTCTCAAATGAGGGAACTGAGGCACAGAGAAGTGAAGTGACTTGCCCAAGGTCCCGAGGCAGCCAAGTGGCAGAACCGGGATTAGAACACAGGCCCGTGCTCTATACATTAGGCCACACTGCTTCTCTTCCTGGCCCCAGTCCTCTTCATGTGACCAATTCCTCATCTCAGAAGGATCCATAGGGTTGAGGAACCCTGCCTCTTCAACCAGGCCTTCCCAATGTTCCTTGCTAGAGTCCCAGTTCCTTCATTCATTCAATAGCATTTATTGAGTCTATTATTTTAGGCTGTGAGCCCACTGTTGGGTAGGGACTGTCTCTATATGTTGCCAACTTGTACTTCCCAAGCGCTTAGTACAGTGCTCTACACACAGTAAGCGCTCAATAAATATGATTGATTGATTGATTGAGCACTTACCGTGTTTGGGAGAGTACAGTACAACAGTGATGTCTCCGGGCAAGCTAATGTCCAGAAGAGCAATTTATTCAGAGCCCAAATTTGCAAGGAAAAAGCTCAGCAGGAAGGGCTATCCTAACATGAGTGAGGGAGAGACCTGTGTTTCAGGGGCTGCTTGTCACTGTTCTGCCTCAGAGCTTGCTGGGGTCTCTAGGACCCGGCCATCCTCCCGATTGACAGTCTGTGTTTCCTGCGAAGCAGTGTGGCTCAATGGAAAGAGCACGGGCTTAGGAGTCAGCGGTTGTGGGTTCTAATCCCGGCTCCGCCGCTTGTCAGCTGTGTGACTTTGGGCAATTCACTTACATTCTCTGTGCCTCAGTTCCCTTACCTGTAATGGAGATTAAAACTGTGAGCCCCCTGTGGGACAACCTGATCACCTTGTATCCCCCCTCAGCGCTTAGAACAGTGCTTCACACATAGGAAGCACTTAACAAATGCCATCATTATTATTATAAGTCACTTCTCTGTGCCTCAGTTACCTCATCTGTAAAATGGGGATTAAGACTATGACCCCCATGTGTGTCAATGTGATTACCTTGTATCTACCCCAGCCCTTAGAACAGTGCTTGGCACATAGTAAACGCTTAACAAATACCATTATTATTATTATAATTGTTATTATTATTACTCTCCCTCTGGCTTTACCCCAACCTTGCTGCTGTCCTGTCTGGTCCCCCGACTCCAGGCAGGCTCCACCAGGTCACGACTGCCAGTCAAACACTCTGCTTCTCCCCATACTGAACCCCTGCCCACCTGATCTCCATTTGCTGACCTCCCAGCCTCCTGCCTCTCCCCATTTCAGTTCATACCTCCCTCTATGCCTGGGTCATTTTTCTACAAAAACACTCAGTGCATGTTCCTCCACTCCTCAGGAACCTCCATTCATTCATTCATTCAATCTCATTTATTGAGCACTTACTATGTGCAGAGCACTGTACTAAGCGCTTGGGAAGTCCAAGTTGGCAACATATAGAGACGGTCCCTACCCAACAGTGGGCTCACAGTCTAGAAGGGGGAGAGTGGTTGTCCATCCACCTCCGCATCAAACAAAAACTCCTCACCATTGGCTTATAGGCACTCAGTCACCTTATCTTATAGATATATATCCTTCCCCTCCCCACAGCACCTGTATATATGTTTGTACAGATTTATTATTCTACTTATTTTACTTGTACATATTTACTATTCTGTTTATTTTATTTTGTTAATATGCTTTGTTGTCTGTCTCCCCCTTCTAGACTGTGAGCCCGTTGTAGGGTAGGGACCGTCTCTATATGTTGCCAACTTGTACTTCCCAAGCGCTTAGTACAGTGCTCTGCACACAGTAAGCGCTCAATAAATACGATTGAATGAATGAATGAATGACTAGAGAAGGAGTGTGGCTATAGAGAAGCAGCGTGGCTCAGTGGAAAAAGCCCGGGCTTGGGAGCCAGAGGTCATGGGTTCTAATCCCAGCTCTGCCATATGTCTACTGTGTGACCTTGGGCAAGTCGACCCACGTGGGGCTCACAGTCTCCATCCCCATTTTACAGATGAGGTAACTGAGGCTCAGAGAAGTTAAGTGACTAGAAGGGGGAGACAGGCAACACAACAAAACATATTAACAAAATAAAATAAATAGAATAGTAAATATGTACAAGTAAAATAAATAGAGTAATAAATCTGAGCTTCAGTTACCTCATCTGTAAATTGGGGGTGAAGACTGTGAGCCCCACGGGGGACAACCTGATCACCTTGTATCCCCCCCAGTGCTTAGAACAGTGCTTTGCACACAGTAAGCACTTAACAAATGCCATTATTATTATTATTGTTGTCATCTCCTCATACCTCATCTCGCTACCCTCCTACTATAACCCAGCCTTCACACTTCCCTCTTCTAATGTCAACCCACTCACTGTTCCTTGATCTCACCTATCTAGCTGTCGACCTCTCGCCCCTGGCCCTGGAATGCTCTTCCTCTTCATATCCAACAGTCGATCACTCTCCCCACCTTCGAAGCCTTATTGAAGACACATCTCCTCCAAGCAGACTTCTCCGATTAAGCCCTCATTTCTTCCTCTCCCACTCCCTTCTGCAGCACCCTTGCGCTGGATTTGCACATAGTAAGCGCTTAATAAATGCTATCATTATTATTATTATTATTTGTACCTTTTATTCACTCCTCCATCAGCCCCACAGCACTTATGTACATATCCATAATTTATTCATTTTAATGTCTGTCTCCCCTGCTAGACTGTAAGCTCATTGTGGGAAGGGAACATGTCAACCAACTCTGTTATATTGCACTCTTCCAAGTGATTGGTACAGTGCTCTGCACTCAGGGAGCGCTCAATAAATATGATTGATTGGTTGATTGATTAACATGACAGGCAGGGTGAGAGTGCTAGTAGCACCACACAAACCATTTTCGCTATAGTCAAGTCTTAGGTCTAAGATCTCAGCTCTGAAGTCTCAGCACCAAGGTTCATTTGGTGCCCTTGACAGGAGACTGTCATCATCATCGCCGACAGGATGCTGGATTGGAGGTAGACTGCCCCTCCCCAAAGGTCCCTGGGATTTGGCTAAATTACCCACCAGTCTCCACCAAAGCAGGCAAACCCCTTGGAAGTCAGTTTATCCTGAAGGAAAGAGAACAGGCATGGGTGAAAGAAGACTTGGATTCTAATCTCGGCTCTGCAACTTACTGGCTGGGTGACCTTGGGCAAATCACTTAACTTCTCTGTGCCTCAATTTTCTCATCTGTGAAATGGGGATTCCTATTTAGACTGAGCCTCAAGTGGGACAGGGACCTTGTCTGACCTGATTACATTAGATCTACTCCAGTGCTTAGTATGGTGCTTGGTACATAGTTAGCTCTTGACAAATACCATCATTATGATTATTACTATTGCTCAGGACGCGCGCGCGCGCACACACACACACACACACACACACACACACACACACACACACACACACACTCTCTCTCTCTCTCTCTCTCTCTCCCCCTGCCCCCCCCAGCTGGGGAAAAAGGGAAATTGGCCTTGCTCTCGTGAGTCAGGTCTCCAACAGGTCTATTCCAAGCAGCCAAAGAAGAATGCAGCATGGACTTGTGGAAAAACCACAGGCCTGGGAATCAGAAGCCCTGGGTTCCAATTCCAGCTCTGCCAATTGCTTGCTGGGTGACCTAGGGCAAGTCACTTCACTTCTCTGTGCCTCAGTTCCCTTAAGTATAAAATGGGGATTAAATACCTGTTCTCCCTCCTACTTAGACTGTGAGTGCCAGGCAGCACAAGGATTGTGTCCAACCTAATTAACTTGTACTTACCCCCCTGCTCAGAACAGTGTTTGACACATAGTAAACACTGAACAAATGCCATTAAAAAAACCGCAAACGAAAAAACAGTGAAAATGCAAAAGTCACATATGAAGACACCTATTTACAGAGGACTGTCGTCTGGTCCCGGGAGCCTTCCTGGAACAAGATGTGCCAGCCTTGGAGGCCACGATCCAGGACTCTGATTATTGACCTCCTGAAGGCCCGGCCTAGCTGCAGTCAGCCAGTGGGCATTTCCTGAGTGACCTCAGGGAGCTGGCACCCAACTAGCTCCATGGAAATTCAAAGGGAAGGCGTCTCTGCCCTGGCTTATTTTAGGCAGGGAACGTGTCTGCTAATTCTGTTGTATTGTACTCTGCCAAGGGACGATAGTAGCACTCGATAATTACCACTGATTGATTAATTGATTGACTAAGGAGACAAGGCAGACCAACTTAAGCCAGAGCAATAGAATTGCCCTGTGAAGGTGCTGGTCAACAGGGGGTAGCAAATGTGGTGGTAATTTCCCTGGGGTGCTAGGAGGGTGAGGATAGGAGAAAGCATGGAGGGGTAAGGCAGGGGGAAGAAGTGAGAACAGGTTGCCATGGGCCAGGGGGTGGGGGAAATAGCCTGCCCACAGCAGTGTGGCCCAATGGCCGCACTAGGGAGAAGCTCACAAGCTGCATTTTCTTTCCCCAGTGGCTGTGGAGCAAAACCTCTGCCTCCACCCCTTTTGATATCACAGATGATGCCACCAATCCCCAGAAACCCTGCACCTGCCCCTGTCCAAAGCTTGACAGGCCTGGGAATCAGAGGACCTGGTTTCTAACCCCAGCTCTGCCCCTTGCTTGTATGTGACCTTGGACAATTCACTTAACTGCTCTGTACCTCGGTTTCCTCAGCTGTAAAATGAGGATTAAATCCTACTTTTTCCTAAGTGGACTGTGAGCCCCAGGTGGAACAGGGCCTGTGTCCAGCTGGATAAACTTGTATCTACCCCAGTGCCTAGAACACTGCTTGACACATAATAAGTGCTTGACAAATACCATAAAACAAATGAACAAACAAACACGGACCTGGAGTCAGGCCATCCTGGAGGAGATTCTGGAATTGGCCAGTGGGAGAAGCTCACAAGCTGCACTTTCTTTCCCCAGTGGCTGTGGAGCAAAACCTCTGCCTCCACCCCTTTTGATGTCATAAATGATGCCACCAATCCCCAGAACCCCTGCCCCTGCCCCACGCTTGACTTCCTCAGGAATTTACCCGGCCTACTAGGTGGAAGGTAGCTGACGCTGCCTGAGATTCCCCCGGATAAAAATGATTTCTTCCATACCCTTTCCTAGGCCCCATAGAAGAGACTCCCTCAGGGTCAGGGTGACCCCCTCTTACTGAGCTGCAATTTTGCCACAGCTGGGAGTATATGCTTGCTAAGCATCAACCACATCCATCCCTGCTTTGGGGGCCTCCCTGGAGCCTTCAGGGATCCAAAGGATTTACCCAGCCACTCCCACTGCCCTTCCCAGGGGGTCATATGTTCCCTGCCCATTATGAGCCAGGACAGAGACGTCTTCCCCCTGAACCTCCATGGGCCTGGTTGATGCCAGCTCCCCGAGGTTACTCAAGAAGTGCTTGCAGGCTGCAGCCAAGCTGAGCATTCAAGAGGTCAATAGTCAGAGTACTGGATCGTGATCTCCAAGACTGGAACCTCTTGCTCCAGTAGGGCCCACAGACCTTCTGAAGATTTCGCATTTGCACATTCTTTTTTTTGTTAGTGCTCTCCTCCGGCTGCTTGGATTGGAGCTGGTCCACCCCTCCCCTGCCAAGCACAGTAGCTGGGGCCCAGAGCACCTGGCCAACTGTTTGCTGATGGGGCAGGGCGGGTTTGGCTCTGCTCCGTTTGGATCTGAGGCCCTTTGAATCCCTCCCGCCATCCCCTGGGGGCCGAGGCAGGGACAGGGGCTGGGCCATACAATGGCCCTATGGGCTGGGCCTCCCTCAGGCTCCAGCTTGCCCCTTCCTGTCATTATCCTGGTGTGGGATGACTCAGTTAGTGCCCAGGCTACTGGGCCTGACTCTCTTCCTTGCTCCCCAGCTCATTTCCGCCCGTCAGTGAGCCGTGTTGCCACAGTCCGAACCCATTGCCTGCTCCTTGGAAACAAGGTTCCAAAACTCAAGCCCTATTCTGTTGCTAGAGTGGGTGGGGCAAAGCGTGGATGGGTGAGTCCTTCTCATGTGACTTCCCTCCCACCCCCCTACCCCACCTGCTTCATTACCACCCCTTCCAGTCGGGCAGTGGCACCAGCAGTGACAGGGGGAAGGGGAGGGGAAGAGGAAGGATGGGAAAGCAGTCACTTTCAGAAATTTTTACCTTCCCTCACTGCCCCCAAAGCTGGCTCCCTGGTGTGCTGGGTGGCAACCATGGTAGTTCGGGGGGTGGGGGGGGTGGCACTGTGATTGATGGAGGAGCATCTCTGTATCTCTGCTGCCACAAATGCCTGACTCTGAGCTTCTTAACCAACCTCTCCAATACACAACCCTGGGACCACTATCTGCTCCTTGGGACATCTTCTGGGCCCTAAGCAGTGGATGAAGGAGATGTATGGTAGGGAAGTTCTCTGGAGCCAGAGTGGCCCCTGAGGGGTCTCCGCCACCAGGTCTGGTTGGTTTGTCTCCTCTCCACCCAGCCCCTCGGAGCCTCTGACCCCTCCCCACTCCAGGAGGAACTGACATTAGCCCAGATCGGCCATCCCCAGGGCCACTGCAGGTCAAACGGAGCTTGTCCTCCCCTCCCAAGTCAGTCTCCCTTCCCCTGTCCTCCCCCCAACCTGGCTTCTAATACTTCTTGGCTAAGAAGCCCTCCTTCATCCACCCCTTCAACTCGATCAATCAATCAATCAATCAATCGTATTTATTGAGCACTTACTGTGTGCAGAGCACTGTACTAAGTGCTTGGGAAGTATAAGTTGGCAACTCTATTATCCTGTATCTACCCCAGTGCTTAGGACAGTGCCTGGCACATAGTAAATGCTTAACAAATACCACAATTATAATTCCCACCACCCAGTGAGACAACAGGGGAGGGGGACATTGGATAGGGAGCAGGAGGGACAGTTTTCCTCATTCGACCTCAAATGACCTCATTTCTCCAAGAGTCTGTTCTGGCTGCTAATTGGCTTCCCAAGCTGGGAACTCTGGTCTCAACACAGACGGCCTCATCACAGTTTGGACCACTGGCAAATCTTAAGTTCAGAACACAGTGAAGTCAACCTAACTCTTTCTAAGAGAGAACTCTGTGCTCAAGAGTGGAATGAGCTATCAGCCCCTGAATCCCTTTTTCATGTCTGTTGTCTGACAGAGAGAGGACATTGGCAAAGGCTACAGCGTGAAAGAGGTAGGATGAGAGAATTTTCTGACCTGGGCAGGTATTGGACTCTAAACCAAAAGATCATGGGCAGGGACTATGTCTACCAACTCCGTGGTACTGTATTCTCCCAAATGCTTAGTGCATTGCTCTGCGCACAGTAAGCACTCAATAAATACCACTGTTTATTAAACATCAAAGCAGAGGGAGACCTTAAGCCCCCACTTCTCCAGAGACTTTTAATCATGAAAGTCTGTCTCCCCCTCTAGATTATAAGATCCCTCTGGGCAGGAAACATGTCTGCATGAGAAGCAGCATGGCTCAGTGGAAAGAGCCTGGGCTTTAGAGTCAGAGGTCATGGGTTCAAATCCCAGCTCCGCCACTTGTCAGCTGTGTGACTCTGGGCAAGTCACTTCACTTCTCTGGGCCTCAGTTACCTCATCTGTAAAATGGGGATTAAGACAGTGAGCCCCCAGTGGGACAACCTCATCACCTTGTAACCTCCCTGGCACTTAGAACAGTGCTTTGCACAAAGTAAGTGCTTAATAAATGCCATCATCATTATTATTATTATTATTACCAACTCTGTTGTACTCTCTGAAGCACTTAGTAAATAGTACACAGTTAATGCTCAGTAAATACCATTGATGATCTCTTCAGCCTGGGCTGACTTAGGCAGGCCTTTGTCTGGAGTTCGGTGGGGGTGGATTAAAAGCCTCTCCAGCCCCCGTTCAGCTCAACTAGCATATGGGACTGAGGACCAGTCCTACCCCTCCCTCCCCGAGTGTTGCAAAATGCTTTTTGAGGAATTTCCCACAGCTCCCCGAAGTGATCGTTCAAACCCTCGGTTTTCCCAGAAGCTCTTGGACCGAGAGGCAAAGGGGATACTTCTGGAGCTGGCTGTATTCCCCCTTTCAAAGCTGCAATCCAAACAGGAACTGCCAAACAGGCTCTGGAGTCAGCCACTTCACTCTGCTCTGGGAAAATTAGTCCTCAGCATCCATACAAGCCCTGAGAAAACCAAGGCTCCGAGAGGTTAGCAATGTGCCCAAAGTCACACCGCAAGCCGTGGCAAAGGCTGGACTAAAATCTGGGTCTCCTCACTCCCATGCCTTTGCCCTTTCCATTAGGCTACTCTGCTTCCCGGCAACACATGGGTTTGCAGATGAGTTTGTGTGTATGTCCTAGCTGTGCTCTACACCCCCAGCCCCCTCCCCACTTCTTTCCAACCCTTCTGCTCCGCTCGGTGGAAAGAGCCCGGGCTTGGGAGTCAGAGGTCGTGGGTTCTAATCCCGTCTCTGCCACTTATCAGCTGTGTGACTTTGGGCAAGTCATTTAACTTCTCTGTGCCTCAGTTACCTCATCTGTAAAATGGGGATTAAGACTGTGAGCCCCACGTAGGACAACCTGATTGCCTTATATCTACCCCAGCGCTTAGAACAGTGCTTGGCACATAGTAAGCGCTTAAAAATACCATCATTATAGGCGATTTCTGTAGTGTAGTGGCTATCACGTTCACCTCATACGCGAAAGGTCCCCGGTTCAAAACCAAGCGGAAACAACTTTCCCCCCCTTCTAGACTGTGAGCCCATTGTTGGGTAGGGATTGTCTCTATTTATTGCTGAACTGTACTTTCCAAGCGCTTAGTACAGTGCTCTGCACACAGTATGCACTCAATAAATACGAATGAATGAAAGCTCCCCCCATGACCCTGATATCTCTTCCCTTTTAGCTCAGCTCTGGGTTCCTCTAGAAGTGGCTACAAAGCCAAGCTCAAGTGGGGAAGTTGAGGAGGGATTTCAAGGTCTTCCTCTGCCCAGCCGGCTGAGAAGGCCCAGAGGAGAGCCCACTGTGAATCAGTGGGGAGCCGGGAGGGAACTGGTGGGTTTCCCCACTGTCCCAGACAGACGGATAGAGGGCTCTGAGCCCCCTCTGGAATTTCTCTTGCTCATTCTCACGACCCACAAAGGTGGGGAGGGTTGGCTGCCACCATCATGGGGAAAGAGGGTGCCATGTGGCTTGCCAGACAGGGCCTCCTTGCCCCCCAAAACCCAGGTGATTATCTGCCTCCACATCTCCGGTCCTGCCTAGACCCTGCCACAAGCTTAGAGAACTGGGGCAACTGAGCTGGGTGAAACAAACCATCCACTCCCCACCTCGCTAAGAGCCCATCTGGATTATCCCCCTGTCTCTGGGCAGGATCCACGCCACAGACTTGTCCCTCTTCAGGGCTGTTCCTGACATGGGGCCACTGTCTGGGGAGGCCCAGGCTCCCCAGCTCCTCAGCCTGGACCTCTTCCTCTTTTCCTGTTTCATCACTGGCAAGGACCCAGCCGTGGGAGAGAGCCAAAATCAACACTTTCTGTTTAGTTCTCAGAAATGCATTTTATCAAAACACTTGCCCCCTCCCTTGATTCCTCCCTAAATGCCATCTTCAACTTTTCACTATCCGATGACCTCTTCTCTACCTCTTTTAAACATGCCCATGTCTTAAAAAAAAACCCTCGCTTGACCCCATGGTTCCTTCCAGTTATCACCTCATCTCCCGCCTAACATTCCTCTCCAAACCCCTTGAGCGAGTTGTCTAGACTAACTCTTTCCACTTGCTCTCCTCCAATTCTCTCCTTGACCCTTTCTAATCTGGCTTCCATTCCCTTCACTCCACAGAAACCACCCTCTTAAAGGTCACCAATGCTCACCTTCTTGCCAAATCCAATGGCTTCTAGAGTGGCTTAGTGGAAAAAGGATGGGCTTGGGAGTCAGAGGTAATGGGTTCTAATCCCAGCTTTGCCACTCGTCAGCTGTGGGACTTAGGGCAAGGCATTTCACTTCTCTGTGTCTCAGTTACCTCATCTGTAAAATGGGGATTAAGACTGTGAGCCCCACATGGGACAACCTGATGACCTTGTGTCTGCCCCAGAGCTTAGAATAGTGCTTGGCACATAGTAAGTGCTTAACAAGTACCATCATCATCATTATTATTAATAATAATAATAATCCTCCTCCACTTCTCATCTGCCTTTGACACTGTTGACCATCCCCTTCTCCTGGAAACATTATCCAACTTTAGCTTCACTGACACTGTCCTCTCATGGTTCTCCTCCTACCTCTCTGACCGCTGATTCTCAGTCTCTATCACGGGTTCCTCCAATGTCTCCCAGCCCCTAACTGTGGGTGTCCCCCAAGGCTCAGTTCTGGGTCTCCTATTCTCCATCTACACCCACTCCCTTAGAGAACTCATTCACTCCCATAGCTTCAACTACCACCTCTATGCAAATGATACCCAAATCTACATCTCCAGCCTGCTGTCTCTCCCTCTCAGCAGTTTTATATTTTCTCCTGCCTTCAAGACATCTCTACTTGGATGTGCAAGTGCTTAGTACAGAGCTCTGCACACAGTAAGTGTTCAATAAATACAACTGATTGAATGAATGAACGTCTTTCTGTCACCTCAAACTTAATATGTCTAAAAGTGAACTTCTTCTCTTCCCACCCAAACCCTGTCCTCCCCCTCACTCTCCCATCACTGTAGGCAGCATCACCGTTCTTTCTGTCTCACAAGCCCATAACCTTGGAATTATCTTTGACTCCTCTCTCATTCAACCTACATATTCAATCAACCATTAAATCCTGTCGGTTCCACCTTCACATCACTAAAATCCACCACATCCCTGTCCAACCAAACTTTTGACTTATGCTGTTGAGTTGTTTCTGACCCATAGCGACTCCATGGACACATCTCTCCCAAAACACCCCACCTCCATCTGCAATCATTCTGGTAGTGTATACAAAGAGTTTTCTTGATAAAAATACAGAATTGATTTACCATTGCCATTTTCTGCACAGTAAACTCGAGTCTCTGCCCTTAACTCTCTCCCATGCTGCTGCTGCCCAGCACAGGTAAGTTTTGACTTGTAGTAGATTGCCTTCAACTCACTAGCCACTGCCCAAGCTAGGAATGGAATGGGTATGCCTCTGCTTGACTTCCCTCCTGTAGCCAAGACTTGGTAGACTACTGGATATTCTCTAGGGGCAATCCTGTTAGGGGCCAGGCAAACTGCTACTACCTTTATCCAAGCACTTACTCTATGTCACCTTGATTACTGTATCAGCCTCCTTGCTGATCTCCCTGCCTCCTGTCTCTCCCCACTCCAGTCCATATTTCATTCTGCTGCCCAGATCATTTTCCTACAAAAGCATTCAGGTCATATTGTCCCACTCCTCGAGAAACTCCAGTGGTTGCCATCTACCTCCACATCAAACAAAAACGCCTCAGCTTTGGCATCAAAGCACTCAATCACCTTACCCCCTTCTACTTCATTTCGCTACTCTCCTACTACAACCCAGGCCACAAACGTCCCTTCTCTTCTGCCAACCCACTCCCTGTTTCTCAATCTCTTCGATCTCACTGCCGACCTCTCAACCACATTCTTGCCTCTAGGCCCGGAATGCCCTTCCTCCTCATATCAGACAGGCAATTACTTTCCCCCTCTTCAAAGCCTTATTGAAGGCACATCTCCTCCAAGAGGCCTTCCCTGACTAAGCCCTTATTTCCTCTTCTCCCACTCCCTTCTGCATCTCCCTGACTTGCTCTCTTTATCCATCCCCCGTCCCAACTCCACAGCACTTATGTACATATCAGTCGGGGACTGGTTGCTACCCATAACTCATCCCACTCCTAGGGGCATGGTTCATGTCTACCTACTCTGCTGTACTATACTTTCCCAAGTGCTTAGTACAGTGCTCTGCACACAGTAATCACTCAGTGAAAACCATTGATTGATCGATTGATCAACGAATCCGTATTCTGGTCACTCTTGGGAGGAGACCGGCTCCAGAGCAAGGAAGTAAGGGAAAGGCTCAGCTGGGGAAAAGGCTTTCACTGGGGAGCAGGAAATCACAGGGATTTCTACCTGCCCTCTCGGTCAGGGCATCAAGGAGTGAGATGTGGAGGCTGGCAGGAAGTTGCATCAGGAGGACGTTAGGAGAGACCTGAAGAAGAGCTTGCGGGCAGTGAGGGAAGGTATCACTGGAATGGGGAGCACAGAGGAGGGATGGAAAATCAGAAAGTCTCCTTTGCCCAGGACTGGAGACAGAGGTATGGACAAGTGGACCTTCGAGATTTTGAGTGTAGATTCCCAGCCCTCTTTCTCCTGGATCCTGACAAGAGACAGGACTCCAAAATGCAGTTAAGCCTTAAAGAAGCACATAGGTCTGGTGGAGAATACCCTTTCCTCTGAAACAGCCACTTGTTTGAGGACCAACTGTACTGTAGGTGCCTCCATTATCTGGGCAATTGGCTAGTCTAGATACAGCCCTGAGGTGTACATTAGCACAAAGGTGGAGACCTGGGGAGGGCCAAGGTGTGGGGGGGTTGTTGTCTGTCTCCCCCTTCTAGACTGTGAGTCCGTTGTTGGGTAGGGGCCATCTCTATCTGCTGCCAACTTGTACTTCCCAAGTGCTTAGTACAGTGCTCTGCACACAGTAAGCGCTCAATAAATATGATTGAATGAATGAATGAATGGGGGACCATTGAATGTGGCAGCAAGAGAGGTGGAGAGGTGCAGCCTGAATCCTGGTTCTGGCAGAGTCCCACAGGGATTCATTCATTGATTCATTCAATTGTATTTATTAAGCGCTTACTGGGTGCAGAGCACTGTACTAAGCACTTGGGAAGTACAAGTCGGCAACATATAGAGATGGTCCCTACCCAACAAAGGGCTCACAGTCTAGAAGGGGGAGACAGTCAACAAAACAAAACATGTAGACAGGTGTCAAAATCATCAGAACAAATAGAATTAAAGCTATATGCACATCATTAACAAAATAAGTAGAATAGTAAATATGTACAAGTAAAATAAATAGAGTAATAAATAGACGAGGGGTATTTTTATTCATCCTGTTGTCTCCCAGCCAGGACACTTTCGACTCGCCTGGGGTGGTGGCCAAGGAGGGAAATAACCCTTCTGGAATGTCAGGGCTTCCTGGCTAGGGGAGCAGAGCGATTGTCCTGGGATGAGGAGGAAATGCCCTCCAGAGCCCCAGCGGAGGGAGTGCTCATCCCCTCACTGCCCCAGCCTCTCTGCCCTGGAAGAAGGGGTTGGAGGTCACCCTCTCCCCATAGGCCAGGGAGGGGGATGATGCTTAGAAGGGTGTGATCCTCCTCCCGGGGCTAGGCGGTTTTAGCCTGTGTCCAGGCAAATTTGACTGTATCCACCCGGGGGGCTTAGAATAGTGCCCCACCCTTAACCTCACCCCTGCCTACACAGGCTGTCCTCAGTTGTAGAACCTCTACCCCCAGGGCTGGGATACCCAACTGGCTGGTGGATATTCCCAAGGCAGCTGGGAGGGACCCCACCATACCCAACGCCTGGAGCATCATAAGGCCCTCTGATCTTCAATTGTGGCTAATTTTCCTCCAACACATTAGATGGAAAACCTCTATGGGGGCCTCTACTCTTTCAGGCACCCAGGGCAGAGTGGGAGCAGAGACAGCCGCAAGCCCATATATCTGGTCATCTCCAGGTTGGGGAAACTCACCCCCCAGCTCTCTGCGGTGATGTGGTGGCCACAGGACCTGGGCCAGTGCTCACCCTTTAGCTGCCACCCACAGTCTTCAGAGGACACCAGGAAAGACTCAAGAGTGATTTTTATGGCATTTGTTGGGGTTTACTATGTGCTAGGCACCGGACTAAGAGCTGGGGTGGATACAAGCAAATCAGGTTTGACAAAGTCACTGACCCACATGGGGCTCACACTCTTAATCCCCATTTAACAAATGAGGTATCTGAGGCATAGGGAAGTAAAATGACTCGCCCAAGGTCACATAGCAGGAATGTGGTGGAGCAGGGATTAGAACCCAACTTCTTCTGACACCAAGGCCCATGCTCTATTCACTAGACCATACTGATTCTTCCTCGGTAGTCCCAGCCGGGATTCAGAGCTGGCTGGATTCTCTGGCCTGACTCCTGCCTCTCCGGGACCTGGGACTCCTGTCAATCTGGTCGACCGATTCTTCCGTGGTCGTCCCAGCCGGGATGCAGAGCTGGCTGGATTCCCTGGCCTGCCTCCTGCCTCTCCGGGACCTGGGACTCCTGTCAGTCTGGTAGGCGAGGAGACGGCGTGGGACCAACCGCAACTACTGATGTGCACTCACGCCCGCTTGAAGCCTCGGAGCTGGACAGAACTCTGCTTGGGGCTATGATGGGCAACTGCCCGGCCGGCCCTACAAGCCTGGGTCAGAAAGCCGGGACAAAAAGGTAGCCTGACAGAGGAGGCCGACCTGGACCCTCTCCACACCACCGCTAAAGCCAGTTTATTTTTCTTTGTGGTATTTGTTTAGCACTTACTATGTGTCGAGCACTGTTCGAAGCACTGTGATTGGACACAGTCCATTTCCCACATAAGGATCACAGTCTTAATCCCCATTTTACAGATGAGGTAACTAAGGCATAGAGAAGTGAAGTGACTTGTCCAAGGTTACACAGCAGAAAAATAGCGGAGCCAGGATTAGTACTCAGGTCTTTCTGACTCTCAGACCTGTGCTCTATCCAGTTCTGGCTTGGGAAGAGGGGCAGGCTGAGGGGAGCAATCTGATTTAGGTTGGGTCATGGGGGAGAGCGGGTCTTCCCCTTCCCTAAAAACGCCTCCAGTTGTTGAAAGAAAGTCATTGGCTTGGCCTGAGCAATCCAGATTGGCCTCCTCCTCGGCCACAACCATCTGATAACCCCTACCTTCCTCCTTCATTCTGCCAGACAGGGCCAGCCACTGCGCTGTGTCCCTCTGATTGCTCTTCCTCCCTTTGTTTTCCCAGACCAGGCTCTCTGCAGACTCTGAGGCTATAAAAAGTGCCTCCCAGGCAGCCCTCTGGCATGCTGTTCTGGTCATTAACCTTTTGGAGGCTTGGATTATTCTCCCGGCGCGGAAAAGCCCTTTATTTTGGCTCAACCTTAGCTGGAGGAGTTGTCCAGAGCACCGAAACACAGAGGGATGTGTCTCCCCTGCAGGGATCTGTGAGAGCCTCTTGAGCCCGTCAGGACTCCCAGCCATCGCAACCACGGAAATCCAACTGTTTGATGGTGCTTGAGTTTGAATGACAGGGCACCTTCATTGTTTGTGCAGCTCCTTCATTCATTCATTCAATCGTATTTATTGAGCGCTTACTGTGTGCAGAGCACTGTACTAAGTGCTTGGAAAGTACAATTTGGCAATAGGTACAAAAATCCCTACCCAACAACAGGCTCAAAGTCTAGAAGGGGGAGACAGACAACAAAACAAAACAAGTTGACAGGCATCACTAGCATCAAAATGGTCAGTCAGAGATGGGAAGTTTGGCCTCTACTTTGGATTCCTCAAACAAACACAAAGGGCCAGTGCAAACACCAGCTCTGGCTCCTTTCCTTGATGGCCCGGATCCTCCTCATCGTTACCATGATCTCCACTCAGCTGTTGGGCCTTGGCACATCCAGACTGCTGTTGTACTTGGCCTGGAAGCTCATCTTCCCAGAGCCCTGGAAGGTAGAGAGAGATGGGGACTATTATCCTCATTTTCAGCAGGGGAAACTGAAGTCACACAGAATTCCACAGAAGAGCTGGGATTTGAACCCACGTCTCCCCACCGAAACCTGGGGCTCTTCCCGTTAGGCCACTCTTCCTCCTTTCAATCAGACTGTGAGGTCACTGAGGGCAGGGGAAATATGATTGATTGATTGATTGATTAGGTTTCATGTCACCCTGTTTGGGAAGTGGCTGGAGCCGTAGTAGTGATGGGAAAGTGGAGGACTGCCCTCTGAATAATAATAATAATAATAATGATGGCATTTATTAAGCACTTACTATGTGCAAAGCACTGTTCTAAGCGCTGGGAAGCCTGCTGTCCCCTCTCTGCTACTCATCTAGAGGACTCAAGAGGCTGGGTCCCTATATCGGCATCCCACTCTCCCCAACTCCCCCAGCTCCACCACTTGTCTTCTAGAAGACCTTGGGCAAGTCACTTCACTTCTCTGTGCCTCAGTTGCCTCCACTGTAAAATGGGGATTAAGAGTGTGAGCCCCACATGGGACAGGGACTGTGTTCAACCTGATTTGCTTGTCTCCACCCCCATGCTTAGTGCAGTACCCCGGCACAGAGTAGGCTTTACAAATGCCACCATCATCATCATCATCATCATCCCCAGCCCCAGGCACGTGTTCACCCCCAAGGGAAGAGAGGAGGCAACCTTCCATACCTCCCTCCAATCTGGCCAGGAACTGTGGCATCACCTCTGCGTGGGATTACAGAGTTGACAGCAAAACCTGCTCTTGCCCCAATCCCACCTCCGTTTCCTGGTTCCCTCTTCGATGTAGTTACTGGCTCAGTGGGGCTGTCCGGAGTAGGTGTCCCCGGGTCCCAACTAGGAGGTCAGAGCCAGTTTCCCACAGCTGTCTGGACTCCCAGCTTCCTTATCCCAGGTCCTGATGAGATCTTAGAGTTTCTGAGCACTTCTACACAGTCACCAACCCTCCAGGGAGGTTTCTCTCCAGCCCCCAAAAGCCCCCTCCCCTGCCCCAAAGCAGACAGGGTTCTAGTTCATGGGCCAGCTGAGCCCTGGAGATGAAGCCTTAATATGGATAGAAGTTGCCCTGACAAAGTTTCCTCCCATCTCCAGTTACCCCCTCCCCACCTCTTTCTGGCCAGGGCCGGGAAAACCACAGGAGTTGATTGAATGGGAAAGTTGAATGTGAGAACTGAAGGGTAGGAAGGAATCAAAGATAACACCAAGGTTATGAGCTTCTGGAACAGGGCAGATAGTAGTTAACTCTGGTGGGAAAGACTGGAGGAGAACTAGGTTTAGCGGGCAGGATGAGAAGTTCGGTTTCAGCCTTACAAACATTGAGTTTTGGGTGCCGATGGGCTGTCCAGATGAAAACGTCTTGGAGGTCAGAGAGAAAATGAGATGGCAGAGCAGGTTGAGAGATTGGGACTTGTGAGGTAGGTTTGGAAGTCATCCGTTTAGAGATGATAGAAAATAAATTACCCGTACTATAAGACCCACTGGACTGTGAGAGAGGCTCAGCAAAAGAGGAAATCAGGAAGACCGAGGCAAGTTTTGGGTCCTGGCATTGCATCATTCAGTTCATCCACGAGACACCCATCTGACAGCAGAGGGAGGGGACGGAGAGAGGGTGAAGGGGAGCCACGGGAATGTGCAAGTGGGGGAACTCCTCTGTGGAACTTCTTGCGGGATAGGATTGCGTCTCAAACAAATTGAGAAGGATTTCGTGGAAAACAAAGCAAAACAAAAAATTCACGTTTCTCCTCTGAAGGGAGGGGCAGGGGGTGGTGGGGGGGAAGGGGGACGGGGGACTGCTAATGAAAACCCAACTCTGTGCACCAGGAAAAAAACACACCAGGGTAAACCCAGAGATTTGGGGGTGCATTACAGCCCCTGAATTAAGAGAAGGGTTTCTTGAAAAAAATAAAACAAAACAAAACAAAAAATAACTAACAAAAAACCTGTTTCTCCCCTACCCCTGGAAACCAGCCCTGTGACACCAAAAAACCCCAGAACAAAACCAAACCAAACCAAAACCATACTACAGGGGCAAGGCCAGATGTTTGGCAGTGTATTACAGGCCCTGTTTGGAATTAACAAGCATTCTCCCGCTGAATTGGGGTGGGGTAGGGGTGTTGCTCTCTCTAATTTCAATGATTTCAATATCTAACCAGAATCCTAGGAGTGGATTATTCATTCATTCATTCATTCATTCATTCAATCATCTTTATTTATTCATTCATTCAGTCATATTTATTGAGCACTTCCTGTATACAGAGCACTGTACTAAGCAATTGGGAAGTATAATTCAGCAACAAATAGAGACATTCCCTGCCCACAAAGGGCTCACAGTCTGGAAGGGGGGAGACAGACATCAAAACAAGTAAACAGGCATTAATAGCGTCAATATTAATAAATAGAATTATAGATATATAAACATCATTAATATAATAATAAATATTTACTTATATACACACAAGTGCTGTGGGGTGGGGAGGCGGATAGAGCAGAGGGAGCGAGTAGGGGCGATGGGGAGGGGGAGCAGAGGAAAAAGAGGGCTTAGTCCGGGAAGGCCTCCTGGAGGAGGTGAACTTTCAGTAGGGCTTTGAAAAGGGGAAGTGTGGTAGATTTGAGGAGGGAGGGCACAATGGAACCTTGAATTCCCCTTGCTAGGGTGGCTATTTCACTCGGGGGCATCCCTGCTCTAGGGAGGGATTCCGGAATTCCCTCTGGCTGCCCACAGCGGGATCAAACAAGTGACTTGAGGGACCGGAAATGAGTTACTTAATCTATCAATCAATCAATCAATCGTATTTATTGAGCGCTTACTGTGTGCAGAGCACTGTACTAAGCGCTTGGGAAGTACAAGTTGGCAACATATAGTGACGGTCCCTACCCAACAGTGGGCTCACAGTCTAGAAACTTAAAGACCTAGGGCTGCCCCAGGGGAGACCCCTCTCTGTGCTTCTGATTAAGAATGGTTAATTAGGAGGCTAATTGGGGTGCAGCATGAGAATGAGTATGAGAAGCAGCTTGGCTCAGTGGAAAGAGCCCGGGCTTGGGACTGAGAGGTCGTGGGTTCTAATCCCGGCTCTGCCACTTGTCAGCTGTGTGACTTTGGGCAAGTCACTTAGCTTCTCTGCGCCTCAGTTACCTCATCTGTAAAATGGGGACTAAGACTGTGAGGCCCACGTGGGACAACCTGCTTACCTTGTATCTACCCCCAGCACTTAGAACAGTGCTTGGCACATAGTAAGCGCTTAACAAATACCATAATAATAATAATTAATTATTATTATATTATTATTATTATTCTAAGCTCTGGGGTGGATACCAGATAGTCAGGTTGGACACAGGTTACTTCTCTGGAAAAGTAGCATGGCGTAGTGGACAGACCACAGGCCTGGGAATCAGAAGGTTATGGGTTCTAATCCAGCTCGCCACTTTAGAGTGACCTTGGGCAAATCACTTCACTTCTCTGTGCCTCAGTTACCTCTTCTGCAAAACAGGAGTTGAGACTGTGAACCCCACGGGGGACAGGGACTGTGTCCAACCCGATTTGCTTGTACCCACCCCAGCGGTTAGTACAGTGCCTGCCACATAGTAAGCACTTAACAAATATCACAATTTGGGAAAACCAGCCGAAAGATGTGGGGGCCTCAAGGGAGGGGAGGAGGGGAGAGTGGTTGAAGCCAGGAACGTAGCAGGGCGGAGGGGAAAGAGAAGGGAATTTACTCAGGATTTCACCCCGGGAGGCCAAACGCGAACCGAGCTGGAACCACCGAGCCTAAATAGTGCACGTGCAACGAGGGGGATTCATTAATAATAATAATAATAATAATAATAATAATAATAATAATGATGGTATTTGTTAAGCGCTTACTATGTGCAAAGCACTGTTCTAAGCGCTGGGGGGTTACAAGGTGATCAGGCTGTCCCACGTGGGGTTTACAATCTTAATCCCCATTTTACAGATGAGGGAACTGAGGCACAGTGAAGTTAAGTGACTTGCCCAAAGTCACGCAGCCGATAAGCGGCAGAGCGGAAATTAGAACCCACGACCTCTGACTCTCAAGCCCGTGTTCTTTCCACTGAGCCACGCTTCTTCTCTACGCATTCAATCGCATTTATTGAGCACTTACTGTGTGCAAAGCACTGGGCTAAGCACTTGGGAAGACACAATACAACAACAAGAAGCAGCGTGGCTCAGTGGAAAGAGCACGGGTTTTGGATTCAGAGGTCATGGGTTCAAACCCCGGCTCTGCCGGTTGTCAGCTGTGTGACTTTGGGCAAGTCACTTAACTTCTCTGGGCCTCAGTGACCTCATCTGTAAAATGGGGATAAAGACTGTGAGCCCCCCCGTGGGACAACCTGATCACCTTGTAACCTCCCTCGTGCTTAGAACAGTGCTTGGCACATAGTAAGCACTTAATAAATGCCATTCTTCTTCTTCTTCTTCTTTTATTATTATTATTTATTATTATTATTATTATTATTATTATTATTATTATTATTATATGCTTTAGAGAAGCATCACATGGCATAGTGGATAGACCCCGGGCCTGGGATTCAGAAAGTCATGGGTTCTAACTTTGGCTCCGCCACCTGTCTGCTGTGTGACCTTGGGCAAGTCACTTCACTTCTCTCTGTGCTCCCTCATCTGTAAAATAGGGATTGAGACTGTGAGCCCCACATGGGACAGGGACTGCGTCCAACCCGATTTGCTTGTCTCCACTCCAGTGCTGAGTACGGTGCCTGGCGCGTAGTAAGCGCTTAATAATAATAATAATGATGGTATTTGTTAAGTGCTTACTATGTGCAAAGCACTGTTCTAAGCACTTGGAAGGTTACAAGATGATCAGGTTGTCCCACAGGGGGCTCACAGTCTTCATCCCCATTTTACAGATGAGGTATCTGAGGCCCAGAGAAGTGAAGTGACTTGCTCAAAGTCACACAGCTGATAAGTGGTGGAGCCGGGATTTGAACCCATGACCTCTGACTCCAAAGCCCGTGCCCTTTCCACTGAGCCACGCTGCTTCTCCGATACCACAATTATGATTATTATTCTATTTCCTGCCTACAACGAGGGGGGATGCTTTAACGGACCTCCTGGCTCCCTCCACGTGTCTCAGTTACCTCATCTGTAAAATGGGTAGTGAGCCTGTGAGCCCCACTTGGGACAGGGACTGCATCCAGCCCGATCTGCTGGTCTCCACCCCAGTGCTTAGTACAGTGCCTGGCGCATAATAAGCACTTAACAAATACAATAATCATTATTATTATCATTCTATTTCGTGCCTTCGGCGAGGGGGGATGCTTTAATGGACCTCCTGGTTCCCTCCACGTGCCTCAGTGCCCTCATCTGTAAAATGGGGAGTGAGCCTGTGGAGCCCCAGGTGGGACAGGGACTGCGTCCAGCCCAATCTGCTTGTCTCCACTCCAGTGCTTAGTACAGTGCCAGGCACCTAGTAAGCGCTTAACAAATACAATAATCACTATTATTATGATTCTATTTCGTGCCTTCGACGAGGGGGGATGCTTTAACGGACCTCCTGGCTCCCTCCACGTGCCTCAGTGCCCTCATCTGTAAAATGGGGAGTGAGCCTGTGGAGCCCCAGGTGGGACAGGGACTGCGTCCAGCCCAATTTGCTTGTCTCCACCCCAGTGCTTAGTACAGTGCCTGGCACGTAGTAAGCGCTTAACAGATACAATAATCATTATTATTATCATTCTATTTCGTGCCTTCGACGAGCGGGGATGCTTTATCGGACCTCACCTTGTATCCTCCCCAGCGCTTAGAACAGTGCTCTGCACATAGTAAGCGCTTAACAAATGCCATTATTACTATTACTCATCTGTGAAATGGGGAGTGAGCCTGTGGAGCCCCAGGTGGGACAGGGACTGCGTCCAGCCTGATCTGCTTGTCTCCACCTCAGCGTTCAGCACAAGGCCTTATTCTTGAGTGCTTAACAGAGAGAGCACTATTATTATTATTCTGTTTCCTGCCTTCGACGAGGGGGGATGCTTTAACGGACCTCCTGGCTCCCTCCACATGCCTCAGTGCCCTCATCTGTAAAATGGGGAGTGAGCCTGTGGAGCCCCAGGTGGGACAGGGACTGCGTCCAGCCTGATCTGCTGGTCTCCACCCCAGCGTTCAGCACAAGGCCTTAACCTTCAGCGCTTAACAGAGAGTACTATTATTATTATTCTGTTTCCTGCCTTCGACGACGGGGGGGATGCTTTAACGGACCTCCAGGCTCCCTCCACGTGCCTCAGTGCCCTCATCTGCAAAATGGGGAGTGAGCCTGTGGAGCCCCAGGTGGGACAGGGACTGCGTCCAGCCTGATCTGCTTGTCTCCACCCCAGCGTTCAGCACAAGGCCTTAATCTTGAGCGCTTAACAGAGAGAGCACTATTATTATTATTCTGTTTCCTGCCTTCGACGAGGGGGGGAATGTTTCATCGCACCTTTTGGCAGCCATCCACGCACACACACTCACTCACACACACTCACACACAAACACACACTCACACACTCACACGAACCAAGCTCCCCGCAAGCCAGCGGAAACCCTGAGCTTGCGAAAGGAGCTGAGCATCCCCCTCTCCTCTCCCCTCCCCTGCCCTCCCCAGGCTTCCCCACCCTCCTCCCGGACTTTCCGAGGGTCGGGGGGCGGGGATGGGGATGGAGGGGAGGGGCTCCCGCCTCTATAACTACTCCACCGGCCCCTCCTCACTCCCCACTCAGCCCCATCGCGACCCCCAGGGGCCCAGTAAGTGTCCCGGGCTAGACAGGCCCACCCCCCAGTAGGAGTTAGACCCCTCTCCCCTTATCCCTAAGCCCACCCACCCAAGCCACCGGCCCACCCGGACCCCTCCAGGCCTGGGACGACAGCAGGACCAGCTGAGGGAGGGGAAAGGTCCGTCTTCTCCCCGCCTCCTCCCCAATCCTCCAGGTCCTGAACTGAGAAAAGGGCTCCAAGGACCGAGGTACCGCTCATTCCGCCATCCGGGGGGATCCCGGAGTCCCGGCGGGATCTGGGAATTTGCCCGGGAGGTGGGGAGGAGGGGGCTTTGGAGGGACTGGGGGAGTAACAATAAATAATTAATCCTGGTGGTGGTTGGTAAGCGCTTACTATGTGCCAAGCGCCGCTCTAAGCGCTGGGGTGGCTACAACAATAATAATAATGATAGTAATAATGGTATATGTTAAGCGCTTACTATGTGCCAAGCGCCGCTGTAAGTTCTGGGGTGGCCACAACAATAATAATAATAATAGTAATGATGGTATATGTTAAGCGCTTACTATGTGACAAGCGCCGCTCTGAGCGCTGGGGTGGCCACAACAATAATAATAATAATAGTAATAATGGTATTTGTTAAGCGCTTACTATGTGCCAAGCGCCGCTCTAAGCGCTGGGGTGGCCACAACAATAATAATAATAGTAGTAATAATGGTATTTGTTAAGCGCTTACTATGTGCCAAGCGCCGTTCTAAGCGCTGGGGTGGCCACAATGATAATAATAGTAATAATGGTATATGTTAAGCGCTTACTATGTGCCAAGCGCCGTTCTAAGCACTGGGGTAGCCACAACAATAATAATAATAGTAGTAATTATGGTATTTGTTAAGCGCTTACTATGTGCCAAGCGCCGCTCTGAGCGCTGGGGTGGCCACAACAACAATAATAATAATAGTAATAATGGTATTTGTTAAGCGCTTACTATGTGCCAAGCGTCGTTCTAAGCACTGGGGTAGATATAATAATAGTAATAATGGTATTTGTTAGGCGATTGTGAGCTCACTGTTGGGTAGGGACCGTCTCTATATGTTGCCAACTTGTACTTCCCAAGCGCTTAGTACAGAGCTCTGCACACATTAAGCTCTCAATAAATACGATTGAATGAATGAATGAATGAATGTGCCAAGCGCTGGGGTAGATACAAGGTAATCAGGTTGTCCCACATGGAGCTCACAGTCTTAATCCCCATTTTACAGATGAGACATTTGAGGCACAGAGAAAAAAATGGTATTTGTTAAGCGTTTACTTGGTGCCAAGCGCTGTTCTAAGCGCCAGGGTAGAAACAATAATAATAATAATAATGGTGCTTGTTGAGCGCTTGCTATGTGCCAAGTGCTGTTCTAAGAAGTGCTGGGGTAGATACAAGGTAATCAGGTTGTCCCACGTGGGGCTCACAGTCTTAATCCCCATTTTACAGATGAGATCATTGAGGCACAGAGAAAAAAATGGCATTTGTTAAGCGTTTACTTGGTGCCAAGTGCTATTCTAAGCACTGGGGTAGATACGATAATAATAATAATAATAATAATAATAATAATAATAATAATGGTATTAAGCATTTACTATGTGCCAAGCGCTGTTCTAAGCGCTGGGGTCGATACAAGATAATCAGGTTGTCCCAAGTGGGGCTCACGGTCTTCATCCCCATTTTACAGAGGAGGTAACTGAGGCCCAGAGAAGTGAAGTGGCTGGCCCGAGGTCACGCAGAAGACAAGAGGCGGATTCAGGATTAGAACCCATGACCTCTGACTCCAAAGCCCATGCTCTTTTCCACTGAGCCACAATAATAATAATGATGGCATTTGTTAAGCACTTCCTATGTGGAAAGCACTGTTCTAAGCGCTGGAGAGGTTACAAGGTGATCAGATTGTCCCACGTGGGGCTCACATCCCCATTTTACAGATGAAGTAACTGAGGCACAGAGAAGTTAAGTGACTGGCCCAAAGTCACACAGCGGACAATTGGCGGAGCCGGGATTTGAACCCATGACCTCCGACTCCAAAGCCCCGGCTCTTTCCATTGAGCAACACTGCTTCTCTAAGGGCTCTTACTATGTGCCAGGCACTGTACTAAGCGTTGGGGCAGATACAAGATAACCAGGTTGGACACAGTGCATGTCAGTGTGGTGTTCCCAGTCTCAATCTGCATTTTACAGATTAAGTAATTGAATAATGATATTTGTTAAGCGCCTACTGTGTGCCAAGCACTGTTCTAAGCGCTGGGGTCGATACAAGATAATCAGGTTGTCCCAAGTGGGGCTCACGGTCTTCATCCCCATTTTACAGAGGAGGTAACTGAGGCCCAGAGAAGTGAAGTGGCTGGCCCGAGGTCACACAGCAGACAAGGGGCGGATTCGGGATTAGAACCCACGACCCTCTGACACCCAGGCCCGGGCTCTTTCCACTGAGCCACGCTGCTTCTCTCAGAGAAGTTAAGCGACGAACCCAAGGTCACACAACCGGCAGACGTCAGAGGCGGGATTAGAACCCAGGTCCTTTTGACTCCAGGGCCTGTGCTGTAGCCCCTCACCCGCTAAACCCTACTTGCCCCCAGCCGGACCTTTGGAGAGAGGGGCGGCCTCGGTAGGTGGCACGGGTTGGCGAGTCGTCCTCCTCCCCCCTTTCCCGGCTGGTCCCCTGCCCCTTGCCCCCTTTCCGCCGGCTCCTGCCCCCTCCCACCCTGCCAACCTCCTCCCACTCCCCTCCGGCTTCTGCCCCCTCTCCGGCAACCCCTACCCCCTCTCCCCATCGGATCCTTGCCCTTTTCCTGCCGACCCCCTGCCCTCTCCCCGCTGACCCCTTCCCCTCTCCCCACCGTCCCCCTGCCCTCTCCCTGCCAGTCCTTTGCCCTCTCCCTGCCAACCCCCTGCCCTCTCCCTGCCAACCCCCTGCCCTCTCCCTGCCAGTCCTTTGCCCTCTCCCTGCTAGTCCTTTTCCCTCTCCCTGCCAACCCCTGCCCTCTCCCTGCCAACCCCCTGCCTTCTCCTTGCCAATTCCCTGCCCTCTCCCTGCCGGTCCTTTTCCCTCTACCCTGCCAACCCCCTGCCCTCTTCCTGCGAGTCCTTTGCCCTCTCCCTGCGAGTCCTTTGCCCTCTCCCTGCCAACCCCTGCCCTCTCCCTGCCAGTCCTCTGCTCTCTCCCTGTCAATCCCCTGCCCTCTCCCTGCCGGTCCTTTTCCCTCTCCCTGCCAAGGCCCTGCCCTCTCCCTGCCAGTCCTTTGCCCTCTCCCTGCGAGTCCTTTGCCCTCTCCCTGCCAACCCCCTGCCCTCTCCCTGCCAGTCTTTTGCCCTCTCCCTGCCAATCCCCTGCCCTCTCCCTGCCGGTCCTTTTCCCTCTCCCTGCCAAGGCCCTGCCCTCTCCCTGCCAGTCCTTTGCCCTCTCCCTGCCAGTCCTTTGCCCTCTCCCTGCCAACCCCCTGCCCCCTCCCTGCCAGTCCTTTGCCCTCTCCCTGCCGGTCCTTTTCCCTCTCCCTGCCAACCCCCTGCCCTCTCCCTGTCAATCCCCTGCCCTCTCCCTGCCCGTCCATTCATTCATGCATTCATTCATTCATCCATCCATTCATGCATCCGTTCATTCATCCATCCATTCATTCATTCAATCTATTTATTGAGAGCTTACTGTGTGCGGAGCATTCATTCAATCGTATTTATTAAGCGCTTACTGTGTGCAGATCACTGTACTAAGCGCTTGGGAAGTACAAGTCAGCAACATCTAGAGACAGTCCCTACCCAACAGCGGGCTCACAGTCTAGAAGGGGGAGACAGACAACAAAACAAAACATATTAACAAAATAAAATAAATAGGATAAATATATACAAGTAAAATTAATAAATAGAGTAATAAATATGTACAAGCATATAGACAGGTGCTGTGGGGAGGGGAATGAGGTAAGGCGGGAGGGATGGGGAGGGGGAGGAGGGGGAGAGGAAGGCGGGAGCTCAGTCTGGGAAGGCCTCCTGGAGGAGGTGAGCTCTCAGTAGGGCTTTGCAAGGGAAGTAGGGCTTTGAAGGGATTCATTCAATCGTATTTACTGAGCGCTTGCTGTGTGCAGAGTACTGTACTAAGCGCTTGGGAAGTACAAGTTGGCAACATCTAGAGACGGTCCCTACCAACAGCGGGCTCACAGCCTAGAAGGGGGACACAGACAACAACCTTTGCCCTCTCCCTGCCAGCCCCTTGCCCTCTCCCTGCCAATCCCCTGCCCTCTCCCTGCCAGCCCCTTGCCCTCTCCCTGCCAATCCCCTGCCCTCTCCCCGCCAGTCCTTTGCCCTCTCCCCGCCGTCCCTGGTGGACGAGGGAGAAGGCAAGGCGATGTTTAGTGTCTGGGATGGGGTCTGACGGTGAGGTTGGCAATCAATCAATCAATCAATTGTATTCATTGAGCGCTTACTATGTGTAGAGCACTGTACTAAGCGCTTGGGAAGTACAGAGGCTTTCCAGGTGGGCAGTCCGTTGTTAATTAACCTCCCCCCCGCTGCCCTCCCCTCTCCGGGATGATTGCCCAACAGGATGGAGGGCAGAAGCCGTGGTGAGCTGGTGCCCAGGGAGGGAAGGGCAGAGCCCCTTCCTCCTGCTGCCTTTCCGGCCGCTTTAATCGGGGGCCTGCGGGTGCCAGGGGTGCCAGGGTTCAGGATGGACTATTAAAAGTTGGAAATGGGGGATGACGTGGGCCATCGACCCCCGGCCCACGTCCTCCCCCGGGCCTGGAATGCCCTCCCTCTGCCCATCCGCCAAGCTAGCTCTCTTCCTCCCTTCAAGGCCCTACTGAGAGCTCACCTCCTCCAGGAGGCCTTCCCACACTGAGCCCCTTCCTTCCTCTCCCCCTCATCCCCCTCTCCATCCCCCCCATCTTACCTCCTTCCCTTCCCCACAGCACCTGTATATATGTATATATGTTTGTACAGATTTATTACTCTATTTATTTATTTATTTATTTTACTTGTACATATCTATTCTATTTTATTGTGTTAGTATGTTTGGTTTTGTTCTCTGTCTCCCCCTTTTAGACTGTGAGCCCACTGTTGGGTAGGGACTGTCTCTATATGTTGCCAATTTGTACTTCCCAAGCGCTTAGTACAGTGCTCTGCACATAGTAAGCGCTCAATAAATACGATTGATGAGGAGGAGGAGGTGGTTGGTGGGGGTGAGGGGTGTTGGTTGGCCTCCTTGGTGGCTCGGAGAATGACCGTTGTCCGTTGCCATGGCGACCGCCTGAAACAAGAGGCAGAAGTTGGGCATTACGTCTGCCAGTTGCCTAAGAGGGGAGACGAGGGCAAGGCCGGAGGGAAGGAGGCCCCGTGCCCCTCTGTGCCCAGCACAGCTCTCTCTCCCCCACTCCACCGCTCCTGCTCCCTCTGCGGTCCGTTTGTGCCCCCCCCCGAGATCCTGGGAGATGCTCTCAGACCCCTGGGCCTCTCCCAGCACTGTCTGCCGGCTGCCCTCTATCTCTCAGGGCTACTTACTGAGCACTTCCTGTGTGCAGAGTACTGTACTAAGCGCTCGGGAGGCTATTCAGAGAAGCAGCGTGGCTCAGGGGAAAGAGCACAGGCTTGGGAGTCAGAGGTCATGGGTTCTAATCCCGGCTCCGCCACTTGTCTGCTGTGTGACTTTGGGCAAGCCACTTAACTTTTCTGGGCCTCAGTTACCTCATTTGTAAAATGGGGACGAAGACTGTGAGCTCCGTGTGGGACAACCTGATTACCTTGTGACTTTGGGCAAGTCACTTCACTTCTCTGTGCCTCAATTCCCTCATCTGGAAAATGGGGATGAAGACTGTGAGCCCCATGTGGGACAGCCTGATTACCTTGTGACTTTGGGCAAGTCACTTCACTTCTCTGTGCCTCAGTTCCCTCATCCGTAAAATGGGGATGAAGACTGTGAGCCCCATGTGGGACAACCTGATTACCTTGTGACTTTGGGCAAGTCACTTCACTTCTCTGTGCCTCAGGTCCCTCATCTGTAAAATGGGGATGAAGACTGTGAGCCCCACGAGGGACAACCTGATTACCTTGTGACTTTGGGCAAGTCACTTCACTTCTCTGTGCCTCAGTTCCCTCATCTGTAAAATGGGGATGAAGACTGTGAGCCCCACGAGGGACAACCTGATCACCTTGTAACCTCCCCAGCGCTTAGAACAGTGCTTTGCACATAGTAAGTGCCTAATAAATGCCATCATTATTGCTATTATTATTGTATTCCCCCCCCCCAGCACTTAGAACAGTGTTTGGCACATAGTAAGTGCTTAAAAAGCCATTATTATTATTATTATAATCGTTATTATTACTGTTATTATATTTGTTAAGCGTTTACTATGTGTCAAGCACTGTTCTAAGGGTTGGGGTAGATAACAGGGGTCAGACAGTCCCTCTCCCGCTTGGGACTCACAGTCTAAGGTGGAGGGAGAACAGGTTCGAATATAATACCGTGAAATTGGTAGACGAGGTCCCTGCCCACACGAAGCTTACAATCTGCTCTGGAGCCCCCTGCCCCCCCACTCCCTCCGAAAGCTGAAGGGAAGGTGTAGAGCAGCAATGTCAGATGAGAGTGTCAAATTCACGAAATTTGCACATACACACATACGCATATGCAAAACCATGATGTACAAGAGCACGTACAAATATAATTATTATGCAAATGCAAACACAGTCAGTTAATCGTATTTATTGAGCACTTACTGTAATAATAATAATAATGAAGATGGCATTTGTTAAGCACTTACTATAATAATAATTATTATTAAGCACTTACTATGTGCAAAACACTGTTCTAAGCTCCGGGGAGGTTACAAGGTGATCAGGTTGTCCCACAGGGGGCTCACAGTCTTCATCCCCATTTTACAGATGAGGGAACTGAGGCTCAGAGAAGTGAAGTGACTTGCCTGAAGTCACACCTCTCACAAGCGGCAGAGCCGGTATTTGAACCCATGACCTCTGACTCCAAAGTCCGTGCTATTTCCATTGAGCCACGCTGCTTCTCTGCTTCTTTTCTCTACTATGTGCAAAGCACTGTTCTAAGCGCTGGGGGGGATACAAGGCGATCAGGTTGTCCCACAGGGGGTTCACAGTCTTAATCCCCATTTTACAGATAAGGGAACGAAGGCTCAGAGAAGTGAAGTGACTTGCCCAAGGTCACACAGCAGACATGTGGCGGAGCTGGGATTAGAACCCATGGCCTCTGGCTTCCAAGCCCGGGCTCTTTCCACTGAGCCATGCTGCTTCTCTACTGTGTGCAGAGCACTATACTAAGTGCTTGAGGAAGTACAGTATAACAATATAACAGACATATTCCCTGCCCACAGACAGATTATAGTCTGGAGGGACGAGTTTACCATCTACGGGGAGTTTACAATCTAGAGGGGCACTCTACCGTTCCCCTCTGTAGCATGGTGTAATGGATAGAGCTTGGGCCTGGGACTCAGAAGGTTATGGGTTCTAATCCTGGCTCCGCCACTTGTCTGCTGTGTGTCCTTGGCAAGTCACTTCACTTCTCTGTGACTCAGCTCCCTCATCTGGAAAATGAGGACTGAGACTATGAGCCTCATGTGGGACAGGGACTGTGTCCAACCTGATTTGCTTGTATCCACCCCAGCGCTTAGAACAGTGCCTGGCACATAGTAAGCGCTTAACCAATACCATAAATGTTATTATTACTACAGGCACTCCAGCATGCACGCATGCATGCACACATCGGATGTAAACACATCTAGGCACATACATGCACACTGGCACATACCCAAGCCCAAATGGCCTTGCCTATAACCCGGTCTCCTCACCCCTACTTATTCTCGGCCCCCGTCTACTCCAGGACAGGGCCCGGGGAGGGGAATTCCAATCGATCCGATGAGATGAGTTGGGCCAATCCCCAAGTAAATCGAGATCCCAAGCGAAACCAGGACGGGGCCGTCCGAGATGGCCAGATCCAGTCATCCAGATGGCCGCCATCCTGCCGGAACGGGGACAGCTAAGGATCATTTCCCAGGAAAGAGCAGGATCATTTCAAAGGTCAGGGAGCAGAGTCCCTCCGACCTCCTCCAAGTCTACGGCCGTTTTTGGCCCCGGCGAGTTTCTGTTGCTTAATCCACCATCCCAGCTGCCCTCCTCCTGGCCCCAGGCCTGACCGCCCCCGCTCTTCCCTCCACCATCTAGGCGCTGCAGGGTCCGGGCAAGATGTTGAAGATGCTGACGCTCCTCCTTCCAGACTCCCCTGAAGCAGGCAAGGCATCTCCAGGGGACAACGAGTCCCTACCGAGCGGGAGCCCCCCCGGAAGATCGGCCTCCGTCTCAGACCCTGAATCGGGCACCGGGTCCTTGGCTTCCTCGGAGGAACAAACGCCGTCCAAGGAGCAGGGGACGACGGCGAACAAGAAGAAAAAGAAAAAATTTGGCAAAAAGCTACTCAAAGCCATTTCCAAAGGAAGGAAACCAAGGGAGAAGCCCATCCAAGTGGAGCAGGAAAATGACAGACAGATCATGACAGGTGAGCCGGCCCCGGGAGGCCGGGGAGGAGGGACGCTCACTCGGTCCTCTGGAACCGTGGACGTTTGAAGACAGTTTTTAGAAGAATAGTGACGAGATGGGGGGATCTGGATTTTGGTGGGGGTTGGAGTCAAAGCCAAGGGGAAGCAGGGTGGCTTAGTGGGTAGAGTACAGGGCTGGGAGTCCGAAGGACCTGGGGTTCTGATCTCAGCTCTGCCACTTGTCTGCTCTGTAAACTTGGACAAGTCACTTTCGCTTTTCTGGGCCTCAGTTCCCTCTTCTGTAAAATGGGGATTAATCCTGTGAGCCCCATGTAGGACAGGGACTGTGTCCAACTGTTCAACCCAATTAGTTTGTATCTGTCCCCCTGCTAAGAACAATGCCTGGCTCATAGTAAGTGCTTAACAGATATCATTAAAAACTGGCATAGGAAAGGGAGAGGTAACAAATAATAATCATAAACATAATAATGTTTGTTAAGCATTTACTATGGACCAAGCAAGCACTGTGCTAAGTACTGGGGTAGTTACAATATGTGAAGATCAGACACAGTCCCTGTCCCATTTGGGGCTCACAGTCTGAGAAGCAGTGCGGCTTAGCGGAAAGAGCACGGGCTGGGCAGTCAGAGGTCATGGGTTCTAATCCGCGCTCCGCCGCTTGTCAGCTGTGTGACTTTGGGCAAGTCACTTAACTTCTCTGTGCCTCAGTTAACTCATCTGGAAAATGGGGACGAAGACTGTGAGCCTCACGTGGGACAACCTGATTACCTCGTATCTACCCCAGCGCTTAGAACAGTGCTTGGCACATAGTAAGCGCTTAAAAAATGCCATCATTATTATTATGTAGAAGGGAAAACAGTCCTCTTAGAAGTGTGGGCTCACGGTGGGCAGGGAATGCATCTACCAACTCTGTTGTATTGCACTCTTCTAGACTGTGAGCCCACTGTTGGGTAGGGACCGTCTCTATATGTTGCCAACTTGTACTTCCCAAGTGCTTAGTACAGTGCTTTACACACAGTAAGCACTCAATAAATATGATTGAATGAATGAACTCTCCCAAGTACTCAGTACAGTGCTCTGCGCCCAGTAATAAGCACTCAATAAATAGGATTGACAGGCTGACCGTTTTTTTTAATGGCATTTATTAAGCACTTACTATGTGCAAAGCACTGTTCTAAGCACTGGGGAGGTTACAAGGTGATCAGATTGTCCCACAGGGGGTTCACAGTCTTCATCCCCATTTTACAGATGAGGGAACTGAGGCACAGAGAAGTTAATATACGTTTGTACATATTTATTACTCTATTTATTTTACTTGTACCTACCTATTCTATTTATTTTATTTTGTTAGTATGTTTGGTTTTGTTCTCTGTCTCCCCCTTCTAGACTGTGAGCCCGCTGTTGGGTAGGGACTGTCTCTATATGTTGCCAGCTTGTACTTCCCAAGCGCTTAGTCCAGTGCTCTGCACACAGTAAGTGCTCAATAAATACGATTGATTGATTGATTAAGCGACTTGCCTATAGTCACCCAGCTGACGAGTGGCGGAGCTGGGATTTGAACCCCTGACTAATGACTCCAAAGCCCGGGCTCTTTCCACTGAGCCACGCTGCTCTCCCACCCGTTTCACCCCTGTCTGACGCCTCTCCCTTTTGCAGCGGAGGAGATCAGAGAGGACATCCAGAACAAGAGGCTGGAGGTGGCCGGGCACCTGCTCGCCCTGGAACGGGAGCTGAACCGGCCGGTGGACGGCAGGAGCGAGGAGGAGCTCATCCGAGACCTGAGCAAGGTGGAGGCCCTGTACGAGCTGCTGAAAGGCCAGGTGTTGGCCGTGGCGGGCGACGCGCTGGCCGTGGCCAAGACGGACCCCCGGCGCCTGCAGCAGGCGGCCGAGGTGATCGCCCAGCAAGAGGAGGAGGACCGGAGGTACGCCGCCGAAGGGGCCTCTTCGCCCGCCGGGAAGCTGGCCAAGACCCGGCCCCGCGGGTGGCAGCAGCTCTGGAGGGAGGCGGTGAAGAAGTCGGTGGAAGAGCGCATGGTGCGACCGGCCACTGCGCCCGGGAGGGAAGGCCTCTCGGAGGCGGCCCAGAGCTTCCTCCACATGGGCTTGACCATGAAGGATGACCTCCTGGCCGTGGCCGGGCAGGTGAGGCAGTACTTCCCGGAAGAATTCGACGTGTTCCACACCTACGCCGCCTGCTACCACAATTACTTCTCGGCCCAGATGACCCTCATGGCCCAGTTTGAGCTGGGGGACAACGACACCTACCTGCTCCTCTCCTGGGTGCAGAGCCTTTACCCCAAGTAAGTGGGACCACCAGGACTGGGCTTGGGGGCGTGGGGGGAGAGAGGGTCACTGAATTCCCCTCCGCAGCTCTGCTGCCACCCTTCAGGAGGAGTAGAAAGAGGGGACTTTGGTCCAACCCCACAGGCGGGTCCCACCCCCCGATCAATCCATCCTCCCCAACAGAGATCAGCCTCCTGAACCACTCGCCCACTCAAACTCTGATAACAATAATAATGATAATGATGGCATTTGTTAAGCGCTTACTATGTGCCAAGCACTGTTCTAGGCGCTGGGGGGGGATACAAGGTAATCAGGTTGTCCCACATGGGGCTCACAGTCTTAATCCCCATTTTACAGATGAGGTAACTGAGGCACAGAGAGGTTAAGTGACTTGCCCAAAGTCACACAGCTGACAAATGGCGGAGCCGGGATTTGAACCCATGACTGCTGACTCCCAAGCCCGTGCTTCTCGCTGCTTCTCTGATGCCTCCTGGCCCAGTCCATCTCAACAGTTGGGTTCTCCCTGGAGAGTGGGGAGTGGGGGCAGAGTCCGTGATGGTAAAGGGGATGGTCAAGCATGCCCCTGAAGGCTGCTGAGGACCTACCCTCCCCAGAGAGAGACCCCATCCACCCGACATGGTCTCGGGAAAGCCTGGGGCCGGGCTAGGGCTGTCAAGCCCTTCATAGCTCTTCTCTTGAACTCCATAACCCTCACTCCTCCGTGAATTTTGCTCTCCTCTTGTTAGTTCCTGTACTTGGACTTGATTTCCAAATGCCCAGAAGCCCCTCTGAGTGACTGCTCTCCATAGCTACTGCCCCTTTGCCCAGAGCCGCTGCTGGAAGGTGGGAGGAGGTAGCCCAAGATGCCCCATGGCCTAGCTCCCCTCCTCTTCCAACCCAACCTTGGGCCTTTACTACTCTTGAGCCCTCGAAGACCAATACCCGGAAGAGAATCATCGTGGTGTTCCTTAAACATTTGCTTGGCACAAAGCTTTCTGCCAAGCCTTGGGATAGATACGAAATAATCACATCAGACTGTGAGCCTCCCAGGGCAGGGATTGTGTCTAAGTAGGAGGGAGAAGGGTGTTTAATCCCCATTTTACAGATCGGGAAACTGAGGCACAGAGTAGTAAAACGTTTTCCAAGATCAAACAGAAAGCAGGTAGCAAAGCTGGGATTAGAACCCAGGTCCTCTGGCCCTTTTTTTAGCGCTTTTTTTTAAGCACTTAGTACAGTGCTCTGCACACAGTAAGCGCTCAATAAATACGATTGATTGATTGATTGATTTTTTTATGGTATTTGTTAAGGGCTTACTATGTGCCAGGCACTGTACTAAGCACTGGGGAAAATACAAGATAATCAGGTTGGACACGGTCCGTGTCCCATATGGGGTTCACAGTCTTAATCCCCATTTTACAGATGAGGTAACTGAGGCACAGAGAAGGGAAGTGACTTGCCCAAAGTTACACAGCAGACAAGTGGCAGAGCCGGGTTTGAAACCCAGGTCCTTCTAACTCCCAAGCCCGTGCTTTCGTTACTAAGCCAAGCTGACCTTTCCCTCTCTTCCAGCCCTCCAATTAAGGGCCTCTGCCAAGTCTACCCTTGGAGAGGTCCAATTCCTCTGGACCGACAGAACTATGGCTCTCCTGTAGCTGGGAAGGGAAGAGCCGGAATGCTCCCTGACTTCAGACAATCCAGAACACAGAGCTGTATCCTGCCATCGGTCCATCCCCACGGCTTCAGCCACCCGGGAGACAATGGCAGGATCAGACCCCACCGGAAATCCAGATGGGGCAGGGGGGTCACCAGCCTAAAAATATCAAACTCCATATCCTTTCAACGCCCTGGGACCCCTCGAGGCAGCCCAGTCAGGAATGGCCCCTGCTTCTGCCCTGGACTGTTGCCTTCTGACTAATTCCTTCCATGGGACCCTGCCCCTAATTTGTTCCCCCTCTATCCACCAGGCCCAGATTAGAGCATCCCCGCGGGCAGGGTTGCCACATAAAGCCAGTCAGTCAGACAGTCAGTCAGTGGAGCATGCTTATTGAGTGCTTACAGTGTGTACAGCACTGTACTTAGCTGGTAGGATAGTAAAATATAACAACAGACACATTCCCTGCCCACAAAGAGCTTACAGTCCGGGTCCGGGGGAGACAACAGTAATATAAATCCATAAATTACATAAATTCGAGTTGAGGGAAGAGGTCTCACCCTCAAGAAGCAGCGTGGCTAGAGAAGCAGTGTGGCTTAGTGTCTAGAGCCCGGGCTTGGGAGTCAGAGGTCGTGGGTTCTAACCTCAGCTCCGCCATTTGTCAGCTGTGTGACTTTGGGTAAGTCACTTAATTTCTCTGTGCCTCAGTTACCTCACCTGTAAAATGGGGATTAAGACTGTGAGCCCCGCATGGGACAACCTGATTACCGGGTATCTACCCCATCGCTTAGTACAGTGCTCTGCACACAGTAAGCGCTCAATACATACGATTGAGTGAATGAATGAATGGCACGTAGTAAGTGCTTAACTAATACCATCATTATTATTTTTTTTTATTATTATTATTAAGAAGCCTCTGATAGAACTGGTCCCTAAGGGCCTAGGAAAGGCTACTGGGGGGGCAGGTCATGGATGAAGAGGCAGCCTGGCAAGTCCCTGGGTTTCAGAGAAGTGTTACCCTGGTTTGATTGATTGCTTACCCCCATCAAGGGGAAGCCCTTTCTGTCTTGAGATCCACAAATACCTGCCCTGGGGTCCACCTCCTGCCATTATCCCTTTCCGTTTCAGGGAAATCCTCAACCACCCAGGCTTGGCAGGGGAACTGAAGGGGGCCGGGTTCGACAGCCTCTTGCCCCCAAGACAGATCCGCCAGCTGGAAGCCACTTTCTTGTCCAATGAGAAGGTAAGAGTTGGTCTGGCCAGCCTTGGGGAGGCGGGGAGGGTGGGAGGGTGGCAGAGAACAGGTTCAGGGTCTGAGCAGAGGAAACCATCCCAGCCCCTCTCAGACCCCTACGAGGTGAGGAGCAAAGCTTGGCCTCAATCCCTAAGTTTCGACCTCTCGCCTGGAATGGGGTCAGGAAACACCAGCAGTCATCATCATCATCAATTGTATTTATTGAGCGCTTACTGTGTGCACAGCACTGTACTAAGCGCTTGGGAAGTACAAGTCCCCATAGCTCAGGTGGGAATTCTGGATCTTCATTGGGAAGAGAGAGATGGTCTGCCAACTCCTTCAGCAATAGGCCGCCTCTCCCTCTCTCCAACCCACAACCCCTCCACAAGCCTGGCCCCTGGCTCCAGGAGGGCTCTGGAGAGCCTCTGATAAATAAGGATCCTAGTCAAGTGTCATGCCCTGACAGCTCCCAGCCGGCGGTTCGGATTTCCTGTTTTAATTCAGTGAGTGGAAAGCCAGAATCGAATCCTCCCCAGAAAGGAAACTCGGGTTGCAATTTGAGATTGTCTGGAAACAGAGACGTCTCTCAGTCACGGAGCGGGCCAGCCCCGCTTGGGGCAAGGGGTGAGCCAGGATGACGGAGGGCATGGGAGGGCAGTGATGCCTAGTGGAAAGAACTCAGGCCCTGGGAGTTCAAAGACCAGGGGTCAAGGATCGAGTCTGCTATTGGTCTGCTGTGTTATCTGGGATGAATCACTTACCCTCTCTGGGCTCTAATTTCTTCCACTAGAAAAGAGGGAAGAATGATCCCAGTCTCTCTCTGCCCTCCACAGATGGCATGAGGAAAGAATGAGATCATGGATGTAGCAATGCTAGACATATTTGAGGTTATTAGTCTCAAGTCAATGGGAAAGGGAAACTCCAGGAGAGCAGCCCAGAGGAGTCTCTGCTCCAACTCTGTGGTATTGTACTCTCCCAAGTGCTTAGCACAGTAGTCTGCACACAGCAAGTGCTCATTAAATACCACTGATTAATTGATTGATCGATTGAACTCTAGGGACATTTCCATGGCAGCGCAGGTTCCTGGAGATGTGAACTGAAGTGGCAGAGATCCCACAGCTAGGAGCCAAAGAAGGGAAAATTAATTTCCAGGGCAGAAAGCTGTGAATCCCAGGGAGAATCCTAGCAATATGGAGATGGAAACCCCCACTCCATCATCCCTCCTCCCTCTCCGACCAAAGCAGAGCAGCTCAATCAATCAATCAACTGTATTTATTGAGCACTTCCTGTGTGCAGACTGATCAATCAATTGTATTAATTGAGTGCTTACTGTGTGCAGAGCAGTGTACTAAGCACTTGGCACTTAGAGTTGGTTAGACACGTTCCCTGTCCATAAAGAGCTTACAGTCCAGAGGTGGAGACAGACATTAATGTAAATCAATTATGGATATGTACATAAGTGCTGAGGAGCTGAGGGAGGGGTAAATAAAGGGTGCAAATCCCAGTGCAAGGGCGATGCGCAAGAGAGTGGGAGAAGAGGAAATAAGCGTCTTGTCGGGGAAGGCCTCTTGGAGATGTGACTTCAATAAGTCTTTGAAGTTGGGGCGAGCGATTGTCTGTCAGATATGAAGAGGGAGGGTGTACCATGCCAGAGACAGAATGTGGGTGAGAGTTCAGCAGCAAGATAGAAAAGATTGAGGTACAGTGAAGTAAGTTTACACTAGAGGAGCGAATTGTGTGGGCTGTGTAGTAGAAGGAAAGCAGCCAGGCAAGGTAGGAGGGGGTAAGGTGATTGAGTGCTTTAAAGGGGTTGGTAAGGAATTAACATTTTATGTGGAAGTAGCATTAGCAACGACTGGAGATTTTTGAGGAGTGGAGAAACATGGAGAGTGGAATATAACAGAGTTGGCAGACACATTTCCCGTCCTCAAGGAGCTTACAGTCTAGATGTGGCTGACAGCTCAGGTCTCCCAAACTGAGCCCGATCCAGCCTTCCCAGCTCTCCTGTCACTGCGTTGGCCCCACTAAGGGCAAGTCGGTCAGATTCCCGCAACTCAGAACCACCCTGGCACAGCTCGAGCCCGAGGCTGTTCTGTCCCCTCCACAAGCTCTACTCAAGACAGGAGATGCCAACTAGATGTCTGCTTCCCCCGTCAGGCAAATGTCCACTTGCTGATGGCCAAAGGGCTGGAGGTGGAGGTGAAGCACTGGTCAGAGGACAAAGCACCACAGAAGCTGGATGGGCATTACCACAGTGAATTACCCATTGACATCATCCAGGTAAGGGGAGGATGGACAGGGCTGGGCTGGGCACGGAGTGAGGGAGGAGCAGAGACAGGCGGGTGAAATGGGACTGGGGGGATTTCAATGCACCAGCGGAAAATCGGGGGCAGCCAGGGGTTTGGGAGGGAAAAGAGAATCTCCCCCAAGCACCAGACCTAAACACTGAATTCCTCAATCAATCAATGGTATTTATTAAGTACTTAGTGTGTGCAGAGAACTGTACTAAGCATCAGGGAGAATACAGTACCACATATTTGATAGGGATGACCCCTGCCCACAAGGAGCTTTTGCGGGGGGCAAGTCTACACCGTCCCCTGGCCTCAGTTCCAAGATTTTAAGAGGGGGAAAAAAAATCCTGCCCTGTCTCTAGGCAGATCCGATCCCTAAACAAGGTCCTCCTTTCCACTTTCCTTCCTGTCCCTCTTACTCCTACCTAATGACCTGGACACAGATAAGATCAGATTGTGTCAGACAGGCCCTTTTTTTTTAATCGTATTTGTTAAGCACTTACTATGTTCCAGGCTCTGTACAAAGTGCTGGGTTGATACAAGCTAATCCGGTTGGACGTAGTCCCTGTCCCGCATAGGGTTCACAATCTTAATCCCCATTTTAGAGATGAGGTAGCTGAGGCATTACTATGTGCAAAGCACTGTCCTAAGCGCTGGGAGGTTACAAGGCAATCAGGTTGTCCCACGGGGGGCTCATAGTCTTAATCCCCATTTTACAGATGAGGTCACTGAGGCCCAGAGAAGTGAAGTAACTTGCCCAAAGTCACACAGTAATGAGGTAATTGGCCAAGGTCACAATGCAGACAAGTGGCGGAGCCACGATTCAGTCATATTTATTGAGCACTTATTGTATGTACAGCACTATATTAAGTGCCTGAGAAAGTATGATGCAACAATAAACAAACACATTCCCAGCCCATAACGAGCTTACAGCCCAGACCCTCACATCTCACTGGAAAGAATGGTTTGGTGCCAAGTAGGTTTTAATTTGCCTGGCTGTCCCGGGAGTCTCTTTGGAAGGATGTAACCTCCATTCTGGCCTGCCGCTGTCGGGATTGGGTTGGGGACAGCAAGGGACCCAAGGGCCTCACCCATTCTGCGCTGGGATCCCTAGATCATGTCCAGCAGACAGAAGAAGGCCGAGGACCTCAACGCAGATCTGGGCAAACAGATGAAGCACATGCTGCTGATTGAGCTCCCAGGGTTCCTGAGAAGGTAAGAGGGTCCGCTGGGGCCCGGGCTATGGCTCAGCCAGCTCACACCTCTGGCAGCGAAGCTATGAGGAATCTGACAGGGGCTGGGATGGGCATGGGTGGGCATTGTTTCAGTGGTCGGCCTGTCCCGGGGGGGAAAGCACTGTCCATCAGCCTTAGCCAGCCCTTTAGCTCTACCCCACCATCCACCTCCCTTCTGGGGTCCCAGATGTTGAGGATACTACCCCTGGTAATCTCGTGAGAGAAGCAGCGTGGCTCAGTGGAAAGAGCGCGGGCTTTGGAGTCAGAGGTCATGGGTTCAACTCCCGGCTCTGGCAATTGTCAGCTGTGTGACTTTGGGCAAGTCACTTCACTTCTCTGGGCCTCAGTGACCTCATCTGTAAAATGGGGATTAAGACTGTGAGCCCCCCGTGGGACAACCTGATCGCCTTGTAACCTCCCCAGCGCTTAGAACAGTGCTTGGTACATAGTAAGTGCTGAATAAATGCCATTATTATTATTATTATTATAGGGTCCCCCAATAACTGTTTGGGACTCTGGCATCCTGGGATCCTCCAGTGCCCAGGGGGAGCTAACACCTGAAGGGATTATTAATAATAGCAATAATAATAATAATGGCATTTGTTAAGCGCTTACTATGTGCCAAGCTCTGTTCTAAGTGCTGGGGGAATACAAAGTAATAATAATAATAATAATAATAATAATAATAATAAAAATAATAATGGTATTTGTTAAGTGCTTACTATGTGCCAAGCACTGTTCTAAGTGCTGGGGGAGATACAAGGTCATCAGGTTGTCCCACATGGGGCTCACAGTCCTAACCCCATTTTACAGATGAGGGAACTGAGGCCCAGAGAATAATAATAATAGTAATAATAATAATAATGGCCTTTGTTAAGCACTTAATATGTGCAAAGCACTGCTCTAAGCGCTGGGGGGATACAAGATAATAATAATAATAATAATATTGGTATTTGTTAAGCACTTATACTATGTGCCAAGCACTGTTCTAAGTTCTGGGGGAGATACAAGGTCATTGGGTTGTCCCACATGGGGCTCACAGTCCTAATCCCCATTTTACAGATAAGGGAACTGAGGCCCAGAGAATAAGAATAATAATAATAATAATAATAATAATAATAATAATAATAATAATATTTGTTAAGCAATTACTATGTGCAAAGCACTGTTCTAAGCTCTGGGGGGCTACAAGGTGATCAGGTTGTCCCACGGGGGGCTCACAGTCTTAATCCCCATTTTACAGATGAGGTAAATGAGGCTCAGAGAAGTGAAGTGACTTGCCCAAAGTCACACAGCTGACAACTGGCAGAGCCAGGTTTAGAATACATGACCGCTCGTGCTCTTTCCACTAAACCACGCTGCTTCCTGGGTGGCTGGGGCTCTCTTCCATCCTGTAGTCCCAGGACATTCATCCATTCAGCCAATCTATCATATTTATTGAGCACTTACTGTGTGTGGAGCACTGTATTAAGCACTTGGGAAAGTACGATACAACAATAAATCAATCAATCAATCGTATTTATTGAGCGCTTACTGTGTGCAGAGCACTGTACTAAGCGCTTGGGAAGTACAACCCATTCCCAGTCGACAATAAGTTAGCAGTCTAGAGGGGGAGACAGGCATTAATGTAAATAAATAAATGACAGATATGTCCATAAGTGCTCGGGGGCTGGGAGGGGGGATGAATAAAGGGAGCAAGTCAGGGCAACACAGAGGGGAGTGGGAGAAGAGGAAAGGAGGGCTTAGTCAGGATCACACCCAGGACTAAGCTGTCATAAATCCCAGTTTCCTTCTAGACACGTCCAGCTCTTCCCCGGGTTTCTCAATCCATCTAAGGGAGGTTCCTATCTCAGTCGGGCAGGGCATTTGGCCGAGTCAGCCAGAGTCCCTGGGGGAGTCCCTCCATGGGCCAGCATCATCTCAATTCCCGTAGAACTCTTTACTTTTGGATTTCCTGACTGGCCCCAGGCCAGAAATGCTCCTTCCTGCCCAGATTTCCTTTGCTCCTCCCTTATTCTATTCACCTCACATTCTTAGAACTGCTTGTTATTCTCTGGGAGAACCCACTCTTCCCCACTACAGTAGCCATTTGAGTCACTCTTGAGATCTTCAGGTCTAGTTTTGGTCTCTGTCTGGAACTGAAATGATATCTGAGTTCCCCTCCCCACAACACACCTCATTTGTGCCCACTCCAATCAATATTTATTATTATTGTGCCCACTCCAAATCATATTTATTGAGTGCTTACTGTGTGAAGAGCACTGTACTAAGCACTTGGGAGAGTTCATCACAACAATATAACAGATATGTTCTCTGCCTACAAAGAGCTTACAGTCTAGAGAGGGAGACAGGCGTTAATAGAAATACATTACAGATGTGTACATAAGTGCTGTGGGGCTGGGAGGGGAATAAAGAAAGGGAGTCAGGGTGACATAGAAGGGAGAGGGAGAAAAGGAAATGAGGGCTTAGGCAGAGAAGGCCTCTAAAAGGAGATGCGTCTTCAGTGAAGCTTTGAAGGTGAGGAGAGTAATAGTCTGTCGGTTATGAAGACGGAGGGCATTCCAGATGAGAGGCAGGAAGTGGGCAAGAGATTGGTCATGAGATAGACGAGATAGAGGTACACTGAATATATTAGCCTTAGAGAAGCAAAGTCTGTGGGCTGGGTTGTAGTTGGAGAGTAGCGAAGTGCGATAGCAGAGTGATTGAGTATTTTAAAGCTGTTGGTGAGGAGTTTTTGTGTGATGCGGAGGTGGATGGGCAACTACTAAAGGTTTTCGAGTAGCAGGGAAACATGGACTGAACATTTCTGTAGAAAAATGATCCAGGCAGCAGAGTGAAACAGGGACTGGAGTGGGGAGAGACAAGAGCCTGGGAGGTCATAGAGGAGGCTGATGCAGTATTCAAGGTAGGATAAGTACTTAGATTAACACCATAGCAGTTTAGATGGAGAGGAAAAGGCCGAGGATTTTGAGATTTTGTGGGGGGCAAATATCCCTCCAGCCCCAAGTGGGAACTGTGCCCTTTGTTTCTATAAGGAAAACCATCAGAGAGAGAAAACCTAGACCACTTTCAGGAATACAGCACCAGTGGCTACCAATCAATCTGCGCATCAGGCAGAAACTCCTCACCCTGGGCTTCAAGGCTGTCCATCACCTTGCCCCCTCCTACCTCACCTCCCTTCTCTCCTTCTCCAGCCCAGCCCGCACCCTCCGCTCCTCTACCGCTAATCTCCTCACCGTGCCTTGTTCTCGCCTGTCCCGCCATTGACCCCCGGCCCATGTCATCCCCCGGGCCTGGAATGCCCTCCCTCTGCCCATCCGCCAAGCTAGCACTCTTCCTCCCTTCAAGGCCCTACTGAGAGCTCACCTACTTCAGGAGGCCTTCCCAGACTGAGCCCCTTCCTTCCTCTCCCCCTCGTCCCCCTCTCCATCCCCCCATCTTACCTCCTTCCCTTCCCCACAGCACCTGTATATATGGATATATGTTTGTACATATTTGTTACTCTATATATTTATTTTACTTGTACATATCTATTCTATTTATTTTATTTTGTTAGTATGTTTGGTTTTGTTCTCTGTCTCCCCCTTTTAGACTGTGAGCCCACTGTTGGGTAGGGACTGTCTCTATATGTTGCCAACTTGTACTTCCCAAGCGCTTAGTACAGTGCTCTGCACACAGTAAGCGCTCAATAAATACGATTGATGATGATGATGATGATGATGATTCAAGGCTTGGGCTGCAGCAAGGGCCTGGGAAATCCCCTCAATTTTTGCGGGGGGTGGGGTGGACAGCAAGGTGGGGTCGCTGCAGGGAGGAGGTTGGTTTGAGAGTCTCAGTGACAAATCAGGAGAGAGGCCAGTGGGAATGTGATAGTCCCTAATGCTATTGAAAAGGGCAGCTGAGGTCCAGCCTGAGCCCATTTGAATCCAGTGATACTTATTTGGGTTTGTTGTGAAATATTTCTTTAGCTACCAGACAGCATTTGAAGACTTTAAAGAGAAGTGCAAGCAGCAGAAGCACTACAAGGCCACCGTGATTGCCAACATTAACAACTGCCTGGCTTTCAGGTATGCTGGGAGGAAAACAGCTAGCAGGGTGAAGGGGAAACAGATGCTTATCCAATGAATTGTCAGTCAGACAATCAAAGGTATTTATGGAGCACTTACTGTGTGAAGAGCACTTTAATAAGCAATTGGAAGAGGACAATGTAACAGAACTGGTAAACACGATCCCTGCTCATAAGGATCAGTCACTCGATCAATCATATTTATTGAGCGCTTACTTTGTGCAGAGCACTGTACTAAGCGCTTGGGGGGTCCGATATCATTGGCGTTTATTGAGTGCTTACTGCATGCAGAGCACTGTACTAAGCATTTGGGAGGGGACAATATAACAGAGCTGATAGACACGTTCCCTGCCCACAGTGTTTACAATCTAGAGAAGCAGCGTGGCTCAGTGGAAAGAGCATGGGCTTTGGAGTCAGAGGTCATGGGTTCAAATCCAGGCTCTGCCAACTGTCAGCTGTGTGACTCTGGGCAAGTCACTTAACTTCTCTGTGCCTCAGTTACCACATCTGTAAAATGGGGATTAAAACTATGAGCCCCCCATGGGACAACCTGATCACCTTGTAACCTCCCCAGTGCTTAGAACAGTGCTTTACACATAGCAAGCGCTTAACAAATACCATTATTATTATTATTATTAGGGGGGTGACAGGCATCAATACAAATTAATAATTTACTGATCTGTACATAAGTGCTGTGGGGCTGAGGGTGGGATAGAGAAGGGCTAGAGATCCAAGGAGCTCACAGGTTAATGGAGGAGGCAAATATTAAAGCAAATTATAGATAGGGGAAGTGGCCAAGTTTATGGATTATGTACATAAGTGTTATGGGGCTGGGAGACAGTTTCAGTGTTTAAAGGTTACAGACCCAAGTGAACCCAAGAAAGCAGAAAGGAGGACCCATGTAGGGATGAAAATGAGAGGTCAGATGGGCCCCTGGGATGAGATAGGATTTTGGGGGGGCGGGGGGTTTGAAGATGGGAGAATGATGGTCTGTCAGATATGACAGGGGAAGGGAGTTCCAGCCCAAAGTTACTTGCGGAAGTAACTGTCAGTAATTGTACTCCCTCCCCCATGCCCACATTGCACGAATTCCCCTTGTATCAGGAGGGGAATTGGGCCAGAAGAGACGGAGTTCTTGTCTGAATGTTGAGTCTTGGAGACCTACATTATTTCTGATGGCAGGGACGGTGGATTTGAGCTCCTGAGCCAGAGACTGATTTTCTCTGTGGGACTGCTGCAAAACCAAGAAAGCTGACTTTTTCCCATTTGCCTTCCAGGGACTACATTAAGAGAATCACCTCATCACTCGAGAAAACCCCACCGGCTTACATTTTCACCCCACTGGATGATGTCGAAAACAGTGGGTTTGAAGTCTTGCTTCAGGATCTGTTTCTGGAGTTAAAGGTATTTTCCTCCTGTTGGCCCACTGAACTTTGAGACTTTTCCCGGGTAGGGGTGGAGATACCAAAGTTTCTGAGGCTGCAGGGCACCGTGGAAAGTAGCAGAATTCTGGTGAATCTGAGAGACGGGCCGAACGCTTAGCTATATTGAGAATCGGCAGCTTGTTTGGCTCAGACCGCAACCTGGAAAAAAAATGATTATCCACTTCTCCCAGTCCCTGATGGAACTCCAAGAACCCCCCTCCACGGCAGAGCCTGAGGGTCCTGGCCTATTATTATCCTGAGATCTCAGTTTCCTCACTCATGGCTGTTTATTGGAACTGGGAAGGCTATCCCAACATGGAATGAACCATAAATCTCCTCTTTCCTCAGCCACTGTTCAAGAGGTTCAAGCAGAACAAATGGACAGCAAACGAAGGAACCCTGGAAGACATCCTTAGAACCGCAGGGGAGCATATCCCGGAGTTCACGACTCTTCTCTCCCATTACCGCCAGGTGAGACAGAACTCTGGAATCAATATAAGAGAAGCAGCATGGTGAAGTGGAGAGAGCACGATCCTGGGAGTCAGAAGATCATGGGTTCTAATCCCGACTGTGTCACTTGTCTGCTCTGGGACCTTGGGCAAACCACTTCACTTCTCTGTGCCTCGCCTACCTCGGCTGTAGAAAGGGACTGTGGCCACCCTGATTAGCTCGTATCTATTCTAGCACTTCATATGGTGTCTGACCCATAATAAACACTTAACAAGTATTTAAAAAAACACACAAAAAAAGCCCTTCCTCCTTTGTGGGACTCTGTAGCGTCAATGTTTTTCCCTTTAGGCTTCCCCTTTCTTCCACCCGCTCCTCCTCCCCCATCCAAAACATGATTGGGAACAAGGGGCTGGTCCAGTGGACCTGTAGGGTTAGAGTATTGGGCGTGCTCTCTTTTTTTCTAATGGTATTTGTTACGTGCTTACTATGTGCCAGGCATTGAACTAAGCGCTGAGGCAGATACAAGCTAATCCGGTCCACGTCCCATGTGTGGCTCACAGTGTTAATCCTCATTTTACAGATGAGGTAAGGCACAGAGAAGTTAAGTGACTTGCCCTAGGTCATACAGCAATCAAACTGGCAGAGCTGGGACTAGATCCCAGGTCCTTCTGACTCCCAAGCCCCTGCTTTATCCATTAGGCTACACTGTATGCTTCTTTCTCTCTTGGGAAAGGTACCCAGACTGGACTCTGATCCCCCCTCTATCCTTCCTTGCTTGGGAGTCAGCGGGTGCACCCCTCCGGTCCACCCCTCTGTCCACCAGGATGGCTGACCCCTTTCTTCTTCTCCCCGCCCCCCCACCACAGACCATCATGGAGAGGCTCCACCTGCACCTGGTAAAGGAGTACATCATGAGGCTCTGCAAGAAGCGGTTTGTGCTGAAATCCCCAGACCAGCAGCAGCAGCTGGCCAAGCAGATCACGAGCAACTCGCAGGCCCTTCAGGATTTCTGCATGGAGAACGTAAGGGAGCAGTGGGTGGAACTGAGTTCCATCCGAGGGTCCCGAGGGGGTCTTCCCATGGGGTCCGTGCCAGAGGACCTCTGGTACGGCGGCTTGGTTTCAGAGAGCAGCTCTGCTGTTGCCCCTTTGGTAAACCTTGGGCAGGTTATTATGCTTTGCTCAGTTTCCTCATCTGATAAATGGGGTGAAACAATCGTTCCTTTACCCAAGCACATCAGGAGGGCAGAATGAGAGGTGGGCATCCATATGTGGAGGAAAATGGGAGGGACCAGAAAGAGAGTGAGAGAAAAAGAGAGAGAGAGAGAGAGAGAGAGAGAGAGAGAGCCTCCTCTAATTCCCAATGGGGTGGATTTGGAGTGGCTAAATGATGGTATTTGTTAAGCGCTTACTATGTGTGAAGCACTGTTCTAAGTGCTGGGGGGGATACAAGGTGATCAGGTTGTCCCACGTGGGGCTCCCAGTCTTAATCCCCATTTGACAGATGAGGTAACTGAGGCACAGAGAAATTGACTTGTCCAAAGTCACACAGCTGACAAGTAGTAGAGTCGGAATTAGAACCCACAACCTCAGACTCCCAAGCCCAGGCTCTTTCCGCTGAGCCACGCTGCTGGGCCCACCCCAATCAGTGAGCCATCATTCTGGCTTTAAGGTGAGCTTCCAGCTTGGAGCCAGTCCAGACATAGTGAAACCAGATGGATGTGGTGGCAGGACAGAGTTCCAGGGCCTCTGGGAAGGTTTCCTGCCTCACCACGATGGCTAATCTCCAGACCGGGAAACAATGCATCCTCGGGGGCCCCAGAAGCCACCAGGAAAGGGGAGGCAGGGCGTGCTTAGAGGGGGTCGCAGAGGTCAGTGCTGAGGAGCCGGGAGCTATGTTGGATGGGGGTGGTGATGCCACGATTCAGCTCAAGCTCTTTCACATCCCGTAACTCCGACTTACGCCCTTATCGCCTGGGTGCGGCTATGATCCCGCCCACCCTGCCTATGGTCTCTGCCCCACTGATGGGAACCATCGAGGGAGGGAGAGAGGGGAACTCTTCAAGAAGCAGTCTCTAGGGTTGCCCTGATGGAGGGGGGCGTGGGGTCAGGCCTGGGGTCCCAGGCTGACCTATTGGTTCCCCCTAGGGATCTTTGGGCAGCTGGCTGGAGCCAGTCCTCCGCAGTTTGGCCGAGATCATCCGACTCCAGGACCTGAGTGCTATCCAGATGGAAGTGGCGACGTTTGTGCAGAGATATCCAGATTTCAGGTGAGGAGGGTGGGGTCCGTGGTTTCTCCCACCTGGGCCCGTGGAGACAGAGCCTGGTGAGCCAGCAGTTTAGAGGATTCCCTCTAAGACAGCCATGGAAAAGAAAGTCCAGACTCCAAGCCCTCCACTGCCTGGGCCCCATCTCTCTCCCTGGGGCCCTGAAGAAAATCAGGCAGTGACTTGAGAGAAGTGGATTGGTCTCTGCCTTTCCCTCTTGCTCCATTGGGTTTCCAGGAAATCGGCTGCCAGTTCTTTCATTCATTCATTCATTCAATCGTATTTATTGAGCGCTTACTGTGTGCAGAGCACTGTACTAAGCGCTTGGGAAGTACAAGTTTGCAACATATAGAGACGGTCCCTACCCAACAGCAGGCTCACAGTCTAGAAGGGGGAGACAGACAACAAAACAAAACATACAAACCAAATAAAATAAATAGAATAAATATGTACAAGTAAAATAAATAAATAGAGTTATAAATATGTACAAACATATGTACATATATGCAGGTGCTGTGGGGAGGGGAAGGAGGTAAGGCGAGGGGGAGGAGGGAGAAAGGAAGGAGGGGGCTCAGTCTGGGAAGGCCTCCTGGAGGAGGTGAGCTCTGACTTTAAGCCCTCAGGAGTGGGGAGTGGGGAATGGCTTGAGGCTGGGTGAGGCGGGGAGAGGATGGGGCAGGGTGGCTTTGAGAGGCCCACCTCCCCTCCCTTACCTTCAACCCCTCCCCACCCATCCCGCCCCAGGCCTGCTTGGCTCTTGAAGCCACAGACAGGAGGGGAATGGGACTCCCAACATGTAGAAAGGCTTAGTGGCTAGAGCACGGGCTTGGGAGTCAGAGGATGTGGGTTCTAATCCCAGCTCTGCCACTTGTCTGCTGTATGACCTTGGACAAGTCACTTAACTTTTCTGTGCTTCAGTTACCTCATTTGTAAAATAGGAATTAAGACTGTGAGCCCCACGTGGAACAACCTGATTACCTTGTAACTACCCCGGTGCTTAGAACAGTGCTTGGCACATAGTAACAAATACCATTATTATTATTAGGCAATGTGGCCTCCACCCCTCCATCTTCATCTGTGTTTTGGTTCTAGCTCCTATGAGGGGGTCTGCCCGCCAAATCAACCACAAGCTACCCAGAGCCAACAGTTTAACAGATGATGACAAAACGGAAATAGCCACTTAGGGTGCAGCTGCTGCTGGCGCTCTTGCCCTCCCTACCAATTTAGATGCCAAAATCCCCTTTGCAGGAGCCAAGGGCCCTGCACAATGCCAGCTGGCCACTGACTTTACCTCTGACCCTCCAGCAGCCGGGGACAGCCCTGAGCCAGGGGGCCACTCAGACCTCAGGTTTTTTCCTTGGGGCAAGTAATGGCAGGAGGTTGCTCAAGCCCTAGGACTTATATAGACATCTGTCTCTCCACTGAGGTCAGAAAGCAGTCTGTCCTTCCACAATCTACTACCCACTGATGCACCCTCCCAGGATGCTGGGTAGGGACTGTATATGTTGCCAACTTCTACTTCCCAAGCGCTTCGTACAGTGCTCTGAACACAGTAAGTGCTCAATAAATATGATTGATTGATTGATTGATGCTCTTGGGGTTGAAGGAGCGTCCCCTTCCCTGGAGGCTTCTGGGAGCTCCATAGCCCAGGTATAAGAACCTGGCTGATTTTCCTGTTGAATCCTCTCCTGCATGAAACCTCAGAGGGTTCCCCAAATGTAGAGACCCCTGAAACCAATCCTACACTGAATAGAAAAGAGGCAGAGGGTAATTGGTTTCCTTTAGGCCCTGGAGACAGTGAGGATGTTCACAATTGGACTGAAGAGGACTGTGGAGCAGTATGCAAGCCACATTCTGTGTCCCCCTGCCTGAGTTTCATTAGACCTGCTGCCCGGTTTCCTTCAAGGGGCAGGGATTGTGTCCAACCCGATTATCTGGCATTTACCCTAGCACTTAAAACAGTAGTAAGCACCTAACAAGTACCACAATTATTATTACTATTATTTTTCAAGTCTTCAGAGTGTGGGCCTAGGACTATTTTCAGCCTGGATCAACACTTGGTATTTCTGAAGAAGAGGCCCTCGCTCCCAGAGGCCTCTGGGTGGAGATGTCTTTAACCTTGTCTCCATTTTCTTTATAATAGCAAAGCGCACCTGGGAGCCATCCTGTCCATCAAGGGGAACCTGTCAAGCAGTGACGTGAAAAGCATCAAGAGCATCCTGGAAGTCAGCCCCAAACCTACAGATCCTTCCAAGGCCTTATTTTCCTTTATTAAGGTCGGTTAGCTTTCTCCGCCCACCCTTAGCTCTCCTGCTGGAGTCGGTCACCGGGTGAACTTGTAGTAAACACTTGCAGCAAGGGGCCCTGGTCCTGCCCATCCTTTAGCCCAGTTTGATCCTCGAATCCTCAGCTGAAGAACACCGGGGGAACTCTTCAGCCAGCTCAAACGTGTACGACTCCAAGAGGGGTCAGGGCCAGGACAAGAGATTGCCCAACTTGAAGGGAAATCAGCTTCAGCCACTTCTAAGTGGTCGTGTCCGATTTTGAGGACTATCTGCCTCCTTTCACTGTTCCTTCCTACTCTCACCGGCTGGAAACCTGCCTGGCCTCAGTTCCCTGCCCACTCTGCAGCCCTCTCCATCCGTTCTGGAGGAGGACTCCAGGTACTGCTGACTCAAGACCACCTCTCCCATCACCCTGACATGACCTGACATTACCTAATCTGTTGGGCATCATCCACTGTTTGAATTGTCAGCATCACTTCTCCTTTGGAAGGGAGAGTCGAGAGTTCATTTGCAAGTATTCTTCAAAGGTTGCATTCCCTTCTGGGCAGTGAGGTTGACCAGATCCTTGGGATTTCATAGCACGATTCCTCAGATTGCACTCTCCTTCATCTGGGGAGGGAAGACCTGGGAACCCAAGCTCTTCCGATTCCAATCCCTTTCTCCCTCTTATCCCTCCATGGTCGCTCTCATATAAATGGCCCCCCACACCAATCCTCCTCTTCTTTCCAGGCCTCCTTTCCCTCTCCCATAGGATGGTCCAGGGCTCACATAGGTTCAGATTAATCAGAAGTCCAACTTTGTGCCTGACTTCCCTGGGGCCAGCCCACAGCAGTGTGGCCTCGGCATCCAGGATCTGGAGTCTAGGAGCACTGGATCTTGGCCCATAAATCCCAAGGTGACTTTGGGGCACCCCAGGGATGGGAAGAAGATGATCTTTGACCTTCCTCTTCCCTCTCTGGAGTCCTGGGAGATGTTTTGGAGGTGCCCTCAAGCTCTGAGGATTAAGAATCTGGCCGAAGCATTCCCCTGTGGCGGGGTTGGGGGCAGGGAGGGGATGTGGGAGGAGTGAGGGGGCAGAGGGAGGTGGTTGGACCTTTGCATCCCAGGTCCCCCAAGCAGAGTATTTCAAGATGGTACCAGGGATGCCCTGTTGGGGTTTGCCACCCCCGTCAATGCCGTTCCCAGGAGGTGAGCTGGAGAAGTGTCTCTTGGCCTGCGTTGCACTGTATCAGTATTTTCTCCCAGAAGACCCAGCTCCAGGCTGTCTGCGCTGTGAAAAATGCCAGATCAGCCCTGTCTTCTGCTCCATATAAGGAGCTCTGACCAGTCGTGTATTGTACATATGTCAATGTTGGTTCACTCAACTGTAAATTGTGTATATTGTATGGTCCTTGGCATGTAGTTCCATGCAGTGAAAACTGGACCTGTTTTTATAGTTTGGTATTAAAAGCGAGTTGACGTGACTGGGGTGACGGGTCTCATTCTTTGCCCGAGGAGTTCCTGCAGGAGGGGATACGAGCCGGAGAAAGGAGACTTGCTGGTTGGGTCGGCCTCATGGACATAGAAAGCAGAACTGGAGAGTGAATGGACCCACCTGATTTGACTTGCCAAAAGGGAAATGAGATTCTTCCTCTCCTGGAGACAGAGAGGGAGGGGCCTGGGAAGTCATCTAGTCCATCCCCCTGCCTCTACCTAGGACTGCGCCAAACTCACCTTGGCCAGTTGGGAAGTTCTCCCAGATGACTACCCCAAGTCCCTCCTGCTTCAGCCCAGGAGAGAGAACTAAAAGTCAGAAAATTGAGCCAGGCCCCTCTGGATGAAGGCTGGAGGGGGAGGAGAGAAAAGACCGGCAGCTGAGGGAAGGGGCGGGGTCCCGGGGCATCAAAGGGAACCGTGTTGCTCCCAACTGCTGGGCATTCAGCTCTGCAGCTCTTCGGCTTCTGGATGGACCTGGCAGACGGGTGGAGAGGTCCAGGCAGACCCCTACCCTTCACAACTCCTCCCCCTCCCCCTGGACTTCATCCCGGGGATATGCCATTTTGTTATTTTCCTCATTTCCCTGCCAAAGGAAGGGGGGAAGACTGTGTTCATCCAGACACTTCCTTATTTCCTGTCCTTGACCCCACCCACCCAGGAAGGTCCCTTTCCACCATTGGGCTGTGGTGGATGGGAAGGTTTCCCAAACAAGAACTGGGAGGATGCCCTGTCCGACAAAAACTCAGCAACTCCCAAGGCCAACAGACCCCATCTCCCTTCCAGACAGCTCTTTGACTCAGATTGTGGTCTAGTGGATAGAGCAAGGGCCTGGGCGCCAGAAGGACCTGGGTTCTAATCTCATCTCTGCCGTTTGTCTCCTGTGTGACCTTGGGCAAGTCACACAAGTCACTTAACTTCTCTGTGCCTCAGTTACCTCATCTGTTAGATGGTGGTTAAGACTGAGAGCGCCCCATGTGCGAGAGGGACTGTATCCATCCTGATTAGCTTGTATCTACCCCAGCACTTAGAACAGTGCTTGGCACATTGCAAGCGCCTAACAAATAGCATCACCATTATCATCATCATGAGAGGACGGGTGGAATGTGCCTGACTCATTTTCTCTGGGTCTCTCAGCCTCTATATCTCTCCCCTTATCTTTATCTCTCTCTAACCCTCTGCCCTGCTGTCTCATTTACTCTTTGTCCATCTCTTTCCCTCGTCCAGGCTCTGTCTGCCTCTCAGCCTCCTCTCTTCCTCCCCAGGGGGGTGTAGGGAGAGCAGGCCTGGCTGAGCCCATGGGGGAGCGGAGATGGAAAAAGGAAGAGTGCAAGGCCAGAATTCCAGGTCTGAAAGCCTGTTCCCTGACCCCTCTCGGGCCGATGGGGATCGGGGTGATTCAGCCATCCTGAAAGGGTCCCGTGAGCATGCAGCCCACTCCGGGCAGGAAGCTCTGGCCAGCCTGACTTTTAGGATCCATGCCCAGGAGGCAGAAAGATCAGAGAAAGATTTCTCTGGCTCCGGGGTGAGGGGGAAAGATGATGGGCAGTGTCTTTACCCATGGTAAAAGCACCGTATGTCTCCATGGGGGATCCCCGTCATCCCTGTTCCACATGTGGGGGAGCAGGGGGGGAAAGGGCCCGCAGAGGTTCTCTGGAGGGGAGGAAATCACCCCCCTGCCTAATATCTAGACCTTCCTGTCCCCCACCCACCCAGGCCCATGGCAAACCCTGATCGCGGCCCCTTTGAGGAAGGTCAAGTTCTGCTTCCCCCCTGGCATCCTTCCCAGGAAATAAGAGCTGTGAGCTCCCACCCCGAGCAGAAATTAAAGACTCTCGATTCTCCAAGCGTGACTCAGCCTCTGGTTGTATTTCCCGTGGTTGCACTCACCACCTGTGAGCCTGCTCTCCTGCCAACCATGCTTCGCCTGAAGGAGTGAGACCCCGAGGGATCTGACCAGAAGGATGGCAACAAGAAACAGTGTGGTCTAGTGGAGAATGCACTGTCTTGAGGGTCAGAGGACCTGGATTCTAATCCCAGTTCTGCCAATTTTTTGTATGGTAATTATTACGAATAATAATGGTAATAATAATAATAATGACATCTGTTAAGTGCTTATTATGTGCCAGGCACTGTACTAAGTGCTGGGTTGGATACAATCTAATCGGGTTGGACACAGTCCTTGTCCCAGATGGGACTCACATTCTCAATCCCCACTTTACAGATGAGGTAACTGAGGCCCAGAGAAGTGAAGTGACTTGCCCAAGGTCACACAGCAGACAAGTAGAGAGTGGAGAAGCAGCGTGGCTCCGTGGAAAGAGCACGGGCTTTGGAGCCAGAGATCATGGGTTCAAATCCCGGCTCCGCCAATTGTCAGCTGTGTGACTTTGGGCCAGTCACTTCACTTCTCTGGGCCTGTTACCTCATCTGTAAAATGGGGATTAAGACTGTGAGCCTCACGTGGGACAACCTGATCACCTTGTGGTCCCCCGGCACTTAGAACAGTGCTTGGCACATAGTAAGCGCTTAACAAATACTATCATTATTATTATTATTATTAAGTAGCGGAGTAGGGATTAGAACCCATGACCTTCTGACTCCCAAGCCCATGCTCTAGCCATGCTAATTTTAAAAAATAATAATACTTATGGCACTTGTTAAGTACTAGCTATGTGCCAAGCAGTGTTCTAAGTGTTGAGGTAGATACTAATTAATCAGGTTGGACACAGTTCCGGTCCCACATGGGGCTCACATTCTTAATCCCCATTTTACAGATGAGGTAACTGAGGCCAAGAGAAGTTAAATGACTTGCCCAACATCACACAGCCGAGCGGAGCTGGGATCAGAACCCAGAATCTTCTGACCCCCAGGCCTGTGCTGTATCCACTAAGCTCGCTGCTTCTCCAGTGCTTACTACAATCAATCAATCAATCAATCAATCGTATTTATTGAGTGCTTACTTTGTGCAGAGCACTGTACTAAGCGCTTGGGAAGTACAAGTTGGCAACATATAGACTACATTAAGCATTAATTGTTAAGCACTAACAGTGTACCAGGTACTGTACTAAGCACTAGGGTAGATACAAGCTAATCAGGTTGGACCCAGTCCCTGTCCCATGTTGGACTCAGTCTTAAGCCCCATTTTATAGATGAGGAAATTGAGGCATAGAGAAGTGAAATGTCCTGCCCCCACACACACAGCAGAGAAGTGGTGGACCTGGGATTAAAACCCAGGGCCTTCTGATGCTCAGGTCTGAACCCTATCCACTAGACCATGCTGCTTCTTCACTTGTCTGTTGTGTGACCTTGGGCAAGGAACTGAACTTCTCTGGGCCTCAGTTTCATCATCTGTAAAATGGAGGTTTAGTACCTGTTCATTTATTCATTCATTCATTTGTATTTATTGAGCGCTTACTGTGCACTCTAGTAGGAGGGACATTTCTGTCGTACTCCAGCTCCTGCAGCTAGGGGAATCCATTCCCAGATGCTGATCCAAGCATCTTCCTTTCTCAGGCCCTGTTCCCAAGCCTGATTCCTCTTCCTCTTTCACCAGACCCCACTTCCTCTCTAAAAGCTCAAGGACAGGCCTGCAGATTGAGGTGGTGGAGTGAGGCTCCTTGGGATGGGAGCACAGACCACCCCGAAACCAGTCCCCAGCTCGGAGAGCTTGGCCTGGGCCCCCAGCAGGCATGGACAGACTCTGCCTGAGGCCTAATAATTGTGGAATTTGTTAAAAGCTTACTATGTGCCAAACACTGCACTAAACACTGGGGTAGATACAAGGTAATCAAGTGAGACACAGTCTCTGTCCTACATGGGGCTCACAGTCTAAGGGGAAGGGAGAACAGGCCTTCCCAGACTGAGCCCCCTCCTTCCTCTCCCCCTCGTCCCCCTCCCCATCCCCCCGGCTTTACCTCCTTCCCCTCCCCACAGCACCTGTATATATGTGTATATATGTTTGTACATATTTATTACTATTTATTTATTTATTTATTTTGTACATATTTACTCTATTTTATTTTGTTAATATGTTTGGTTTTGTTCTCTGTCTCCCCCTTCTAGACTGTGAGCCCGCCGTTGGGTGGGGACCGTCTCTATATGTTGCCAATTTGTACTTCCCAAGCGCTTAGTACAGTGCTCTGCACATAGTAAGCACTCAATAAATACGATTGATGATGATGATGAGGAGGAAGAGGGACTCTAATAGATGGGGCTGGGCTAAGCTGAGGTTGGGGCTGGGGCTGGGCTGAATCTGGGGCTGGCTGAGCCTGGGCCTGGTCTGAAGCTGGGCCTGGGATGGTGTTAGGCTGAGGCCGGGGCTGGGATGGGATTGAGGCTGGTCTGAGGCTGGAGCTGGAACCAAACTGAGGCTGGGGCTGGGACCTATCTGAGGCTGGGGCTGAACTGAAGCTGGGCTAAGGCTGGGGCTGGGACGAAGGAGCAAGGTCATATAATAATAATAATAATAATAATAATAATAATAATAATAATAATAATGACATTTATTAAGCACTTACTATGTGCAAAGCACTGTTCTAAGTGCTGAGGAGGTTACAAGATGATCAGTTTGTCCCACAGGGGACTCACAGTCTTAATTCCCATTTTACAGATGAGGGAACTGAGGCCCAGAGAAGTTAAGTGACTGGCCCAAAGTCACACAGCTGACAATCAATCAATCAATCAATCAATCATATTTAGTGAGCACTTACTGTGTGCAGAGCATTGTATTAAGCGCTTGGGAATACAAGTTGGCAACATATAGAGATGGTCCCTACCCAACAGTAGGCTCACAGTCTAGAAGGGGGAGACAGAGAACAAAACCAAACGTATTAATAAAATAAAATAAATAGAATAGATATGTACAAGGAAGATAAATAAACAAATAGAGTAATAAATATGGACAAACATATATACATATATACAGGTGCTGTGGGGAAGGGAAGAAGGTAAGGTCGGGGGGATGGAGAGGGGCAGGAGGGGGAGAGGAAGGAGGGGGCTCAGTCTGGGAAGGCGTCCTGGAGGAGGTGAGCTCTCAGTAGGGCCTTGAAGGGAGGAAGAGAGCTAGCTTGGCGGATGTGGGGAGGGAGGTCTTTCCAGGCCAGGGGGATGATGTGGGCTGGGGGTCAATGGCGGGACAGGCAAGTATGAGGCATGGTGAGGAGATTAGCACTGAGGGGAGTGGGATGGGGGTAAGGGGCTCGAGAAGCAGCATGGCTCAGTGGCAAGAGCACGGGCTTTGGAGTCAGAGGTCATGGGTTTATTTATTTATATTTATTTTACTTGTACATATCTATTCTATTTATTTTATTTTGTTAGTATGGTTTTGTTCTCTGTGTCCCCCTTTTAGACTGTGAGCCCACTGTTGGGTAGGGACTGTCTCTATATGTTGCCAACTTGTACTTCCCAAGCGCTTAGTACAGTGCTCTGCACACAGTAAGCGCTCAATAAATATGATTGATTGATTAGCAGCAGAGGAGCGGAGGGTGCGGGCTGGGCTGTAGAAGGAAAGAAGGGAGGTGAGGTAGGAGGGGGCGAGGTGATGGACAGCCTTGAAGCTGAGGGTGAGGAGTTTCTGCCTGATGCGTAGGTTGATTGGTAGCCACTGGAGATTGGCAGAGATGGGATTTGAACCCATGACCTCTGACTCCAAAGCCCGGGCTCTTTCCACTGAGCCACACTGCTTCTGAAGCTTATGAAGCTCTGCCTTTGCCCCCAGGCTCCAGATGGCCAATCCAGCCTGTCCCCAGGCCAGTCAGGAAGAGTTCAGAACCCTGCAGCCATTGCTGGGCAGACCAGGGTGTCAACGGGTGGTGGTGGTGGTGGGAGTGACTCTGGGTGGGTCAGTGAGCGCCCAGGGAGAGCCAGCTGGATTTCCTTTCCTGCCGGTGACCAGCCTCCAATCACCAGGAAGCATATGGGAGTCAGGACCTTCTGGAATGGAGATGGGGAGGGGATGGGGGGTGCACTGGTCTACTGCTGTTGGCTGTTCCCAAGCCCCTGACCAGCTCTCTGTACTCAGGGGAGTGGGATGGGGGTGAGGGGCTCAAGAAGCAGCATGGCTCAGTGGCAAGAGCACGGGCTTTGGAGTCAGAGGTCATGGGTTTATTTATTTATTTATTTATTTTACTTGTACATATCTATTCTATTTATTTTATTTTGTTGGCATGTTTGGTTTTGTTCTCTGTCTCCCCCTTTTAGACTGTGAGCCCACTGCTGGGTAGGGACTGTCTCTATATGTTGCCAACTTGTACTTCCCAAGCGCTTAGTACAGTGCTCTGCACACAGTAAGCGCTCAATAAGTACGATTGATTGATGATGGGCTCGAATCCCGACTCCGCCACATGTCTGCTGTGTGACCTTGGGCAAGTCACTTAAATTCTCAGAGCCTCAGTTCCCCTATCTGTAAAATAGGGATGAAGACTGTGAGCCTCACGTGGGACACCTTGATCACCTTGTATCCCCCCCAGCGCTTAGAACAGTGCTTTGCACATAGTAAGCGCTTAAAAAATACCATCATCATCATCATCAGGGGCTGAGCCAGACAGAACAGCTTGCTGCCAATCCAGAAGGTCCCATTAACATTCCTTCCCATGCTCCACCCCGACGCCAGCCCCAACCCCATTCCCACCATACATATAAACACAAGCTGAGTCAGGATCTTATGTAAGAATAATAATTGTGACATTTATTCAGTGCTTACTAGGTGCCAAGCACCATTCTAAACACTAAGGAAAATACAAATTAATCAGGTCAGACACAGTCTCTGTCTCACACTGGGCTCAAAATCTAAGTAGGAGAAGGATGTGGTATTGAATCCCCATTTTACAGATGAGGGAACTGAGGCACAGAGAAGTGAAGTGACTTGCCCAAGGTCTCAGAGCAGGCAAGTAATAATAATAATAGTAATAGTAATTGTAATTGTGGTAGTTGTTTAGCCAGGCACTATATGCCAGCCATGACGCTAAGCTACAAGCAAATTGAAGCAGCGTGGCTCAGTGGAAGGAGCATGGGCTTTGGAGTCAGAGGTCATGGGTTCAAATCCCGGCTCCACCACTTTTCAGCTGTGTGACTTCAGGCAAGTCACTTAACTTCTCTGTGCTTCAGTTACCTCATCTGTAAAATGGGGATTAAGACTGTGAGCTGCAGGTGGGACAACCTGATCACCTTGTTACCTCCCCAGCATTTAGAACAGTGCTTTGCAAATAGTAAGTGCTTAATAAACGCCATTAAAAAAAATCAGGTTGGACACAGTCCTTGTCCTACATTCACCACCTCAATTTCCATTTTAAATGTGAGGATACTGAGGTACAGAGAAGTGAAGTGACTTGCCCAAGGTCACAAAGCAGACAAGTGGTGGAGTTAGAATTGAAACCCAAGCCCTTCTAACTTCCAGGCCAGTGCTTTATCCACTAGGATCACGCTGTTTCTCTAATACGTGCATGTATACAATCTGGACCACTCATGCATAACCAGTAAGGTCTAAGGGGATAACGATAATAATAATTATGGTATTTGTTAAGTGCTTACTCTGTGCCAAGCACTATACTAAAGGCTAGACTAGATATTAGACAATCAGGTCAGATCCAATCCCTGACCCAAATGGGGCTCACATCTAAAGGGGGAGGGACACGGGTATTGAATCCCCACTTTACAGAAGAGGATACTGAGGCCCAGAGAAGTTAAGCGACTTGCCCGAGGTCACCCAGCAGGAAAGTGGCAGAGCCTGGATGTGAACCCGTCTCCCGGGAGGAGGGAATGTGTCCGTTCATTGTCATATTGTACTCTACCAAGTGCTTACTGACAGTGCTCTGCACACAGTAAGCGCTCAATAAATATGATTGACTGACTGACTGACTGACTCCTGCCCCCAAGCCCCATGCTCTCTCCACTTGAACACTGAGATCCCCCTAAAAATCCAAGAGGACTCCAGGCTCCTTGGCTCCCCCAAACCTCCCCTATGGTGGGTCCGATTCAGCTCCTCGGCTGGTCTCTGGGGGCTTCTGAGACTACCACTTGTAGTGGCCCACCAGGAAGACTCCACTCAGGGCAAGGAGCTGAGATAGATCCCATCAGGAAGGCAGGAGGGTGGGTATCGGCCTGGCAGAGGCATTTGCATTCGACCCCTAAGCCAACCTCACCACAGTGCGTTTCTGGGAGTTCAGGATTCATTCATTTATTCAATCGTATTTATTGAGCGCTTACTGTGTGCAGAGCACTGTACTAAGCGCTTGGGAAGTACAAGTCGGCAACATATAGAGACGGTCCCTACCCAATAAAGGGCTCACAGTCTAGAAGGGGGAGACAGGCAACGAAACAAAACACGTAGACAGGTGTCAAAATCGTCAGAACAAATAGAAGTAAAGCTATATGCACATTATTAACAAAATAGAATAGTAAATATGTACAAGTTAGAGTAATAAATCTGTACAAATATATATCCAATAAAGGCTTACCTGTATATATGTATATACCTGTATATATGTATATATGTTTGTACATATTTGTTACTCTATTTATTTATGTATTTATTTATTTTGCTTGTACATATCTATTCTATTTCATTTTGTTAGTATGTTTGGTTTTGTTCTCTGTCTCCCCCTTTTAGACTGTTGGGTAGGGACTGTCTCTATATGTTGCCAACTTGTACTTCCCAAGCGCTTAGTACAGTGCTCTGCACACAGTAAGTGCTCAAAAAATACGATTGATGATGATGATGACCTCATCTTAACTACCAATGATTGCTCCCTCGGTATCAACCAAGCCACCATTTTAATAACTGTGGTATTTGCTAAGCACTTACTATGTGCCAGGCACCGTACTAAGCTCTGAGGTGGATACAAGCAAATCAGGTTGGGTACAGACCCTGTCCCACATGGGGCTCACAGTCTTAATCCCTATTTTACAGATGAGATAGTTGAGGTGCAGAGAAGTGAAGTGACTTGCCCAAGGTCACCCAGCAGATGGGATTAGAACCAAGGTCCTTCTGACTCCCAGCCCCATGCTCTATCCATTAGACCACCCTGCTTCTTTGTTCATATTCCTTCAATTGAAAATATCGCTTTACAGCAGTACACTCATGGGACCACATCCTCTGACTGGTTCCTGCAGACAGTAGGTGCTCAATAAATATGATTGAATAAGTGACACAAATAGCAGAGTCATTGTTCATAAAGATTCATTCAATCGTTCATTCAATCATATTCATTGAGTGCTTACCGTGTGCAGAGCACTGACGCGAACACTTGGGAGAGTACAACGATAAACAGACACATTCCCTTCCCACAGTGAGCTTACAGTAGATAATAATAATAATGGCATTTATTAAGCACTTACTATGTGCAAAGCACTGTTCTAAGTGCTGAGGAAGTTACAAGGTGATCAGGTTGTCCCACGGGGGGCTCACAGTCTTAATCCCTATTTTACAGATGAGGTCACTGAGGCATAGAGAAGTTAAGTGACTTGCCCAAAGTCACGCAGCTGAGCGTTTGCAGAGCTGGGATTTGAACCCATAACCTCTGACTCCGGAGCCTGTGCTCTTCCCACTGAGCCATGCTGCTTCCTTCGTGGAAACCTCCACCAAATATTTGGGAACATGTGACAGAAAAACACGTCACGTTCCTTGACCACAAGGAATTCACATTCAGAAGGGATGGACACAACTGTGAGCCCGTTGTTGGGTATGGATTGTCACTATCTGTTGCCTATGTGTAATAATAATAATAATAATAATAATAATAATTGGCATTTGTTAAGTGCTTACTATGTGCACAGCACTGTTCTAAGCGCTGGGGAGGATACAGGGTGATCAGGTTGTCCCAAGTGGGGCTCACAGTCTTAATCCCCATTTTACAGATGAGATAACTGAGACCCAGAGAAGTTAAGTGACTTGCCCAAGATCACACAGCAGACATGTGCTGGGGTCAGGATTCGAACTCATGACCTCTGACTCCAAAGCCCGTGCTCTTTCCACTGAGCCATGCTGCTTCTCTTTGTACTTTTATTTGTACTTTCCAAGTGCTTAGTACAGTGCTCTGCACACAGTAGACACTCAATAAATATGGTCGAATGAATGAAAAATATTTACAAATCGAGTAATCAGAATAAGTAATTGAGTAAACAATTAAAATAAGTCATCTACCCAAGATGGCTGATGGGTTGATTGGGATATTGGGATAAAAACGTTCAGGGCAATGACTTCTGGGTCTGCTTAGGGAAAGAGTTTATGAATGGGAAAGTGAAATGGGAAGGAGCTGTAAATTCCAGGACTTGAGCATGTGTGTGAAAAGTACCTAAGCCTCCCTGTGAGGTGGTTCGGGTATTTTTGTTGTCCTTCTCTGTGGAAGTAGAGTCATCCATGCCTTTTACTAGAGACACAGGAATGAGGATGCAGCTGTCCTCCCCTTTCCTTCTTTGGAGGTTGTCCTGTCTGGAGATCTCTGAATCCTGGCCCTCAGCCAGCCGTATCCCCAGGATTCCTCTTGACCAAGGGGCACTTCAGTTTCTGCGGGTTGCTGAGGGAGGGGAACAGATAAGAAAGATTGAGCAGCTTCCCCTGGGAAATTTATTTGAGGGAATGTGCCGGACCCAAGAAGGAATGGTGAGCCACAGGAATGTCTTGTCAGCTAAGGGAAGCAGCCTAGCCTAGTGGAAAGAGCACAGTAGCCTAGTTGTATTAAAGTCTGTCTCCCCATCTAGACTGTAAACTCACCGTGGGCAGGGAATGTGTACGTTTTATTGTAATCTCTCAAGTGCTTAGTACAATGATGTGCATATAGCTTTAATTCTATTTGTTCTGACGATTTTGACACCTGTCTACATGTTTTGTTTTGTTGTCTGCCTCCCCCTTCTAGACTATGAGCCCGTTGTTGGGTAGAGACCGCCTCTATATGTTGACGACTTGCACTTCCCTAGCGCTTAGTCCAGTGCTCTGCACACAGTAAGCGCTCAATAAATACGACTGAATGAATTAATGAATGCACAGTATAAGCGCTCAATAAATATGATTGATTGATTGATTGACCTGGGTTCTAATCCCGGCTCTGCCACTTGTCTGCTGTCTGACCTTGGGCAAGTCGCTTAACTTCTCTGAGCCTCAGTTACCCCATCTGTAAAATAGGGATTCAATGCTTGTTCTCCTCCCCCATAGAGTGCGAACACTATGAGAGACCGTGTCCAACCTGATTATCTTGCACCTACCTCAGCTCTTATTACAGTGCTGGATACATAATAAGCTTCTTAGCAAGTACCATTTAAAAAAAGGGGAGGAAAGGAGGGGAAAGCAGAGCTCCACCTCTTCCGAGCCAGCAACTGGGGCAGTGGGATAATTAGGAAACAAAAGTGAATTCCTGCCTTTCATCAGTTCCTGCAGATCTATGTTGCCAGGACTTTTGGCTTCTTAAGCTTCAGCAGTTTAATTTGCAGCTGAGATCCTGTCTCAACTGGAGCCTCTGAGTTCACCAGATAAACGATAAGGCAGAAAGTTGCCTTTTCCAAACGCTTTTCTCAACCCTTTTCTCCTTCAGAACTCCTTAGGTCCAATTTCTGCCCTTCTGACCCAGAAGAAAGCTTGAAAGGACTCATTCTGGCTGTATTTTAAAGTTTGTCCCCCACATCCTTTAGATGGGCATCCTTGTGGGCAGGAAATTATCTTTTTTTAATGGTATTTAAGTGCTTCCTTTATACTAGGCACTGTACTAAGCGCTGTACTTCTCAAACACCTACTTCAGTGCAATTGGTCACTCAATCAATCAATAGAATTTATTGAGGTGTTACTCTTTGCAGCATTGATGTAAGCTCTTCAGAAAGTACAACGGAGTGAGTACTCTCAACCCCTGCCCTCAAGGAGCTTACAACCTAGCAGGATTGTAAGCATCACACCAAATGGGTACTCAATAAATGCAACTACAGACAACTGGACCAACAGCAAACAGATGTCCAGGTCCATTAGATCAAGTGCAGTGGTTCTCAGAGAGTTGGTCAGGGAGGAGGCAGATAGTTGAAATCCCCAGATAATCCAAAAAATGTACCACGAGGAGTAGCTTCCAGCTTCTTCCCTGCTCCACCCATCTTTGACCGGAGCTGCTCAAAGAAGGCACGGTAAAAGGGGGTGAAGAGGGCCTTCCTTTATGTTCCCACCCTTGCAGAGAGGAGGGAGGCAAGGCAGAAAGTCAGGGATCAGGAGGGGCAAGAAGTAATCAGTCCTGGATCTGGATTGTAAGCTCCTCCGCTAGACTGTAAGCTCCTTGAGGGTCGGGCTCTTGTCTACCGACTCTATTGTATTCCCCGAAGCACTCGGTACAGTGTTCTGTACACGGTAAGCACTCAATAAATACCACCGATCGATTGATCGATCCAGGGGAGAGGCCTTGGTTGTGGGCCGCAGGAGGTGGGGAGAAAGCGCTGTAGTTTGGAAAGTCCCATTACAGGAGTCTCAGAAGTTTCCCCCACCCCAGAGCAGGATCGTGAGCCTTGGGGAGAGAGCAGCGTGCCGGCTAACCATCGCCCGCATTGACCTCGGCTGGTTTGTTATTCCTCCCGCCCACCAGCTGGCCGGGTCACAGTTCCCCCTCCCGAGTCCAAAGGAATCCGAGCGTCAGCGCCGAATGCAGCTGGTCCAGGGAAGGGAGGGGAGGGAGGGTCTCTGTCCGATCGGCAGCTGACTCAGATAGCTGACCGATTGCTTCACCCACCCCACTGGAATCCTAACACACGAGCAGGGAGATGCCTCCGGGGTCATAAAGTCACAGGAGAATCTAGGGAGGGGGAGGTCAGCGGATGGAGATGCCCAGATGGAACCCGAGGGTCGCATCCCCTTTCCCCCCACAACTCACCCGAGGGCCATCTCCTCCCTCACCCGCATGGCTCCACCTTGTCCCTGAAGCGCTGAAGAATTCAGTATGGAGAGAGCCCACACCTGGGAAGCAGGGAACCTGGATTCCAATCCCTGCTCCACCACTTACTTACTGGGTAACTGTGGGCAAGTCGCTTCACTTCTCTGTGCCTCATTCATTCAATTGTATTTATTGAGCGCTCACTGTGTGCAGAGCACTGTACTAAGTGCTTGGGAAGTACAAGTTGGCAACATCTAGAGACGGTCCCTACCCAACAGCAGGCTCACAGCCTAGAAGGGGGAGACAGACAACAAAACAAAACATATTAACAAAGTAAAATAAAGAGAATAAATATGTACAAATAAAATAAATACCCAAACCCAGGTCCAAACCCAGGCTCTATCCAGCAGGCCACGCTGCTTCATGTTTCTCATCTGCAAAGTGGGGATTCAGTACTTGTTCTCCCTAATACTTAGATTGGGAGTCCCACGTGGCCTAGTGGATTGAGCATGGGCCTGGGGTTCAGAAGGACCACGATTCTAATCCCAGCTCTGCCACTTGTTTGCTATATGACCTTGTGCAAGTTGTTTAACTTCTGTGCCTCGGTTCCCTCATGTATTAAACAGGGTTATGACTGTGAGCCCCATGAGGGGTATGGACTATGTCCAAAATGATTAACTGTATCTACCCCAGCACTAAGTACAGAGCTGTAGTAAGTGTTTAACAAATACCTTTAATAAAGCCTGACTCTCAAGGAGCTTACAATCTAGTGGAGGTGCTTACAATCCAGATCCAGGACCGATTACTTCTTGCCCCTCCTAATCCCTGACTTTCTGCCTTGCCTCCCTCTGGACTTCCCTATGGCCTGCTACTGGACAACTGGGTGTGGGGAAGTTCTTGATCAATAATAATAATAATAATTTTGGTATTCATTAAGCACTATGTGCAAAGCACTGTTCTAAGCACTGGGGAGGATACAGGGTGATCAGGTTGTCCCACATGGGGCTCACAATCTTAATCCCCATTTTACAAATGAGGTAACTGAGGCACAGACAAGTTAAGTGACTTGCCTAAAGTCACACAGCTGACAAGCGGCAGAGCCGGGATTTGAACCCATGACTTCTGACTCCCAAGCCCTTGCTCTTTCCACTGAGCCGTCCTGCTTTTCTCAAGCAGAAAGGATCATGGGGCCAGGCTCATTCTTCTGAATGTACCAAGCAGGCCAGGCTGCTCTGTACTACTTTAATAATAACAGTAACAACAATAATAATAATTGTGTCATTTGTTAAGCACTTACTCTGTGCCAGTCATTGTACTAAGAGCTGGGGTAGATATAAGCAAATTGGGCTGGACACAGTGCTCGTCTCATGTGGGGTTCCTATTTTCCAGCTGAGGTAACAGACCCAGAGAAGTGAAGTGACTTGCCCCAGGTCACACAGCAAATAAGTAGCAAACAGGGGACTAGAACCCATGGTCTTCTGATTCCCAGGCCTGTGCTCTATCCATTACATCACACTGTTTAATAACAGTGGTATTTCTGACTCCTTGTCCCATGTAAATTCCTGGATTTTAATCCCTGCTCTACTGCTTGTCTGCTCTATGACCTTGTGTATGCACAACTTCTCTGTGCCTCCACTACCTCACCTGTAAAATGGGGATTAAGACTGTGAGCTCCATGTGGGACATGGACTGGGTCCAACCTGATTAGCTTTTATCTATCCCAGCACTTAGTATAGTGCCTGACACATAGTAAATTACCTCACGTGTAAAATGGGGATTAAGACTGTGAGCCCTATGTAGGACATAGACTGCATCCAACCTGATTAGCTGGTATCTATTCCGGGGTTTAGTACAGTGTCTGGTACAAAGTGCTTAACAAATACCATTAAAAAAATAGGGCTCAGAATCTAAGGAGAAGGGAGAGCATGTGTATTTAATCCCCTTTTATATATAAGGAAACTGATTCTCTGAGTCATCAAGTGATTTGCCCAAACCCAAGATGAACCTTTTTTTTATGGTATTTATTAAGTGCTTATGAATGTGCCAAGCACTATACTAAGTGCTGGCATAGATACAGGATAATCAGGTCCCACATAGAGCTCAAAGTTAAGTAGGAGGGGGAAGAGATCATCAGTGAGAGAAATGAGGCCCAGAGAAGTGACGTAGCACTTAATACGCACCAAGCATTGTACTAATCACTGGAGTAGATACAAGATAATAGTGGTTGGACACAGGCCCTATCCCACGGGGTTCCCAGTCTAAAGTAGGAGGGAGAACAGATAATGAATCCCCATCTTACAGATGGAAACTGAGGCCAGAAAAGTGAAGTGACTTGCCCAAGGTCACATAGCAGATAAGTGGTAGAGCTGGGATTAGAACACAGTTACTCTGACTGCCAAGATAACTTGTGGTAGAGCTGGGATTAGAACACAGTTACTCTGACTGCCAAGATAACTTGTGCTTTTTCCATTAGGCCAAACTTAACCCCGGAGCCAAGAAGGTTACGGCTCAGTGAGTGGGCCCCAAACTTTGGAAAACCCAGTAGGTTCCCCTCCCTCTTCCCCACCGCCTTCCTTTGGTTTTCTTAGAGGTGCCCTTGGTATTGACCTCTCCAGGGACTCTCCAGCTCAGGCCCTGACTTGTGAGAGGGCCATAGGCCTCCCCACCCAAAGAAAGAGGAAGTGGGTACTTCTTTTTCTTGTTTGTCTTCTTTCCCGTAAATCCAGTTCCCTTTCCTCCAAGGGCAGGTAGTGTCCTCTGCTCTCTGGGGCTAGGCCCAGCAGGACAGCAGGTGTTTGAGATCTGGGGTTGTTGATAAAGAAAGAAATCAGCTCTGCATCCTCTTTCCCTGTCCTGGATTTGGTTAACTAGTATCCAGTGTTAAGAGTGACCATGGGGCACTGAATAAGGAGAAACAAGTCTGGCCCTTGGGGGAACAGCAGAGCTGTTGGGGAGAAGGGAACAGAACCCCCTCCCTCCATCTACATATGCTCAATCGCTTACTGTGTGCTATACAAAGCGCTTGGGAGAATACAACATAACCGAGTTGGTAGATATGTTCCCTGCCCAAGATGAGCTTATAGTCTACGGGGAAATATAACCCCAGTGAGAACAGGAGAGGATCCATAAAAGATTCCCTGAAACACAAGGGAGTCTGTGGTGGTCAGGCTGACTGGGCTTTGGGAGGAGAGAGGCCAATCCTGGAAGGCTTCCTGGAGGAGCTTAGGAAAACCTCACAAACCTGAAGCCCATCATGGCTCTGCATGTTTGTGGGTAATAATAACTGGCTTTGTTAAGCACTTACTGTGTTCCAGGCACTGTAATAATAATGACAGCGTTTATTAAATGCTTACTGTGTGCAAAGCACTGTTCTAAGCACTGGGGAGTTTACAAGGTGATCAGATTGTCCCACGGGGGGCTCACAGTCTTAATCCCCATTTTACAGATGAGGTAACTGAGGCCCAGAGAAGTGAAGTGACTTGTCCAAAGTCACACAGCTGACAACTGGCAGAGCCGGGATTAGAACCCATGACCTCTGACTCCAAAGCCTGTGTTCTTTTCCACTGAGCCACGCTGCTTCTCTATAGCCACTCTCCTTCCCAGCTCCCTCGGCAGGGGCTGGGCTGGTAGCTAGCTCTCAGGCCTTCAGCAACGCTGGACTCACCATGGGTTACTTCAGTTTTGCTCCCTGCCTTTCCAGCCCTTCCCCTCCTGCCACACTCCTCCACACCACAACCAGGGCAGACTGACTCCACTGGGTCACAACCTCAGAACTCTGGATCCCAGTGAGGCCCTCCTGGAGCTTTGCAAAGTGAAGTTCTTCCCCAATAGAAGTTTCTTTTCTGGTCAGTCAAAACCCCAAGGCATTCTGTTCTCTGTGCAGCCCAGGTTCAATCAATCAATAGTATTTATTGAGCACTTACTGTGTGAAGTGAGACTGTAAGTTCATTGTGGGCAGGGACTGTGTCTACCAACTCCTGTTATATTGTACGCTCCCAAGCACTTATTACAGTGCTCGGCATACAGTACACATTCAATAAATACCATTGATTGATTGATATTAATTGCAGAGCACTGTACTAACATACAGTAAAGCAGAGTTGGTAATCCCTGCCAACTAGGAGCTTTCCTGTCAGAAGAGGAGACGAACATTAAAATAAATCATATATGAAAAAAGTAGGAGCTTATAGGTTATGTAAATAAGTGCGAGAATGAGATGAGTATCAAGTGCTTAAAGGGTACAGACCAGAGTGTCTAAGTGAGAGGGGAATATCAAGTGTTTAAGGGGTACAGACTGGAGTGCAGAAGTGTAAAAGGTTAGTCAGAGAAGGATTCATGGAGGACATATAGCTGTTCATATGGCTTTGAAGATGGGGAGAGTGGTGGTCTCTAGGAAGGAGTTCCAGGTAAGAAGGAGGATGTGAACAAAGGGTCAACAGAGAGAAAGTGAGCCTAAGGGAAAAATGAGATTGCAGAGAAAGTGAGCCTAAGGGAAAAATGAGACTGCAGAGAAAGAGAGAGGTTAGGGTCGGAGAGATAGATTTGGGCTTCATCCCTGTAGAGGTGGTAGTTGAAGCCATGGGAGTGAATGAATTCTCCAAGGGAGTGCATGGAGATGGAGAGTAGAAGGGAACCCAAAACCTGATTATTTTGTATGTATTCTAAGCACTGGAGAGGTAGATTTGGGAATCAACCTGTAGAGATGGTATTTCATTCATTCATTCATTCAATCATATTTATTGAGCACTTACTGTGTACAAAGCACTGGACTAAGTGCTTGGGAAGTACAAGTCAACAACATATAGAGATGGTCCCTACCCAACAACAGGCTCACAGTCTAGAAGGGGGAGACAGACAACAAAGCAAGTGGACAGGTGTCGATAGACTCCTTGGGCTGGAAAAGGCTGGGTAGTTCTTCCAGTCCAGCCCCCAGCACGGCGGGGCTAGAATCAACCACATTCCAGGCAGTTGACTGTCCGCTCTTCCCTCCCACCTCTCCTGAGTGGCAGAAATAATCACTGTGGGCCTTGCCTCCATCTTGCTCCTCCTCCGCACTGTCCTCAGACCCTTCCCCCTCTGACGATGAGCTAAAGCTACTGACTGGCGGAATGTGTTGGGTCTGCAGATTGTTTACAGACCTCTTGGCCCGGGCCTCTGCTTCAGGCCTTGGGGCCCAGGGGCTGCTAGGACTTGATGCCGGGGGCGTCTAAGGGCTAGGGTGAGGGGTGAGGGAGGGTCTGGGGGGTGCAGTCCAGCCCACCGTGGGCTCCTTGGCTAAGAAAAACCAGGCCAGCTGCCTGGGATGGTCAAGAGCCACCCCGACAACGGAGACTCAGTGACTTCCAGATGTTTGCTTTCTTATTCCGGCGCCCAGCCTGGGGACTGTAATGCTAAGTGGCACCATCAACCCTGACCATGACCGAGAGATTGGGACCACGTGATTTCCCCGAACAGCTCTACTTTTCCTCCCCGCTTTGGCTCTGGGATGCGGGCCGGAGAGGAATTTTGGATTCCCTACGGGGGTCAGCGAGCCAGGCAGCAGATGAAACCCAGCTGCCTGTGGTCCAGTGAGCCAGAGCTCATCCCGGCAGCTGTGCGACTTTGGGCAAGTCACTTAACTTCTCTGGGCCTCAATTAACTCATCTGTAAAATGGGGATGAAGACTGTGAGCCCCTTGAGGGACAATCTGATCACCTTGTATCCTTCCCAGTGCTTAGAACGGTGCTTTGCATATAGTAAATGCTTAACAAATGCCATCATCATCATCAGAGCTGGGAAAGACAGCCTAGTGGCCCAGACCGAGCTAGAAGCAGCTGTATCTGGAGGGCAGAGAAGGTTTGGTTCAGTATCCGGAGACATCCCGCAACCTCAGGCCCGCCGGTGTGTTTTCATCCTCTTATCTCAGCAGAAGCAGAGCATAGCTGATTGGAAACAAATGGGGAACTAGGCCAACTGGGGAGCCAGGGGGCCCACAGCAGGTGAGCCCACTTTCTCAAAAGTGATCATCCTGTTTCCAGCCCAAAAGGAGCTAGAAGAAGGGATGGGGAGCTGGCCATTACTATGGCTATTGGCCAGTTTGGAGTTCTCTCTATTAGCTCAGCCTCAAAGGCATTTCGGCTAGTTTTCTTGGCCCCGGGTCCCACACAGGAAGGGGTAGGAGACCCAGAATCTCTCTCTTTTTTTTTATGGTATTTGTTAAGTGCTTTCTATCTGTTAAAAACAGTTCTAAGTCTTGGGGTAGATACAAATCTACCGGGTTGAACATAGTCCCAGTCCCACATAGTGTAAGTAGGAGGTAACTACTCCCAACTCTTGCTCCTCTTCCTGGAAGTTGAGGACATAGGGGAAGGCCAGAATCGTAGCAGGAAAGAGCCGTGAGATGTCATCTGATCCTACCCTCTGTTTCCAAGTAAGTTACAAGAATCGTCCCAGGGTAGCCATTCTGTGGAGTCCCTGGGGAAGCGTAAATACCCGACAGTGTTGAGGAGCTGTCAACTTCCCTCTTTTCTGATCTCTCGGGTTCACCACTTGGGTAAGAGAGAGGGTGGGGGGAGAGAGAGAGAGGGAGTGGGGGAGAGAGTGCATGTTTATCTGAAAGCAGAGAAGCAACATGGTTTAGTGGATACAGCCCAGGCCTGAGAGTCAGAAGGACTTGCATTCTAATTCCAGCTCTGCCACGTGTCTGCTGTGTGACCTTGGACGAGTCACTTCACTTTTCTGTGCCTCAGTTACCTCATCTGTAAAATGGGGATTAACACTGTAAGCCTCACAGTGGGATATGGACCGTGTCCAACCTAATTAGTTTGTATCTACCACAGTGCTTAGTACAGTGCCTGGCACCTAGTACGTGCTTAACAAATATCATTTAAAAAGTATGCCTTTGTCTCTATGCGACTGTTTTTCTGTGTGTGTGTCTGAAAGCAGAGAAGCAGCATGTGTGTAAGTGCATTATGACTACATCTTTATGTGCATTATTGATGTGTATCTTTCTGTATGTGCAACTGCACATGCAAAACTCTATGTGCATGTATCATAAAAAATATGCCTTTGTCTCTATGTGACTGTTTTTCTGTGTGTGTGTCTGAAAGCAGAGAAGCAGCTTGTGTGTAAGTGCATTATGACTACATCTTTATGTGCATTATTGATGTGCATCTTTCTGTATTTGCAACTGCACATGCAAAACTCTATGTGCATGTGTACGTGTGTGCATGGGTGTGTGTGGGTGTGTGTATTTGCCTGTGTTCTGGGAATCCCACAGTTCTCCTGTGGTCACTAAAGCCACTGGCTGGAGGTCTTCTCTCATTATGATGGCATTTATTAAGCGCTTACTATGTGCAAAGCACTGTTCTAAGCGCTGCGGGGATACAAAGTGATGAGGTTGTCCCACGTGGGGCTCACAGTCTTCATCCCCATTTTACAGATGAGGGAACTGAGGCCCAGTGAAGTGAAGTGACTTACCCAAAGTCACACAGCTGACAAGTGGCAGAGCCAGGATTTGAACCCATGACCTCTGACTCCAAAGCCCGTGCTCTTTCCCACTGAGCCACGCTGCTTCTCTGCTTCTCTGGGCAACAGGCAGAGCAATCCGGTGAGGCTGGGTCGGACACCGCTGACCAGATTGCCTCCTCAGCCACCTCCGCTGCTGGTCTGACTTAAGGGGTGCCCAGTGTTTCCAGAAGGGCCTTTTTTGGGCCGAGATGCCCCCCTAAAGCTTGGTCCCAAATCGGGGAACTTCCCTCTATGGCTCCCGGCCCGTGCGCCGGCATCAGCAGCAGCAAGACTGCCCCGGCAACCAGGGGCCACGCTCTCCGGCCCTCTGGCACTGCTCTGTCTAATCCAAAAGCCCAGTCCCCACCTTCCCCATCATCAATCGTATTTATTGAGCGCTTACTATGTGCAGAGCACTGTACTAAGCGCTTGGGAAGTACAAATTGGCAACATATAGAGACAGTCCCTACCCAACAGTGGGCTCTCAGTCTAAAAGGGGGAGACAGAGAACAAAACTAAACATACTAACAAAATAAAATAAATAGAATTTATTATTTATTATTATTTATTTATTTTTATTTTGAATTTATTATTTATTTCCCCAGGCTGCAGTGGCCCTGGGGGTCGGACTCAAGGAGGGGATTGGGATCGTGAAGATCCCAGGTCACGGGAGATGGCCTGATGGCTCTGTGAACCGATTCGCAGCATCCTGCCACCGCTCTATCCCTGCAATGCCAAGCGCTGGCCTTCCAGGAGGCCTTGTTTTACCCATCTGCTCTAGGACAATCGAGGCCACTGCATCAATCACTGTTCTCATTGCTCCATCCAGTGGATAGCGAGAATCATTGCCCCAGTCCTGGCTCCCGTGCTATTTTTTTTCTTCGTTGGAATGTGTTAATAATAATAATAATAATAATGTTTGTTAAACGCTTACTATGTGCAAAGCGCTGTTCTAAGCACTGGGGGATACAAGGTGATCGGGTTGTCCCACGTGGGGCTCACCATCTCAACCTGGTAACTGAGGGGGGATATGGAACGTGTCCAACCTAATTAGCTAGTATCTACCACAGCGCTTAGTACAGTGCCTGGCACATAGTAAGGGCTTAACAAATATCATTAAAAAAGTATGCCTTTGTCTCTGTGTGACTGTTTTTCTGTGTGTGTGTGTGTCTGAAAGCAGAGAAGCAGCATGTGTGTAAGTGCATTGTGACTACATCTTTATGTGCATTATTGTTGTGTATCTCTCTGTATGTGCAACTGCACGTGCAAAACTCTGTGTGTGTGTGTGTAGGTGTGTGTGTAGGTGAGGTAACTGAGGCACAGAGAAGTTTAGTGACTTGCCCAAGGTCACACAGCTGACAACTGGCAGAGTCAGGATTCGAATCCATGACCTCTGACTCCCAAGCTCTTTCCACTGAGCCACGCTGTTAAGCGTTTACTACATGCCAGGCACTGTACTAAGCGCTGGGGTAGATACCGTGTACTCAGATTGGACACAGTCTATGTCTCACCTTGAGGCTCACAATGTTAATCCTCATTTTGCAAATGAGGTATCTGAGGCACAGAGAAGTTAAGTGACTCCCAAAGCCACTCAGCAGGCAAGTGGCAGAGGCAGGATTAGAATCCAGGTCCTTTGATTCCCAGGCCCGTGTTCTTTCCATTAGGCCATGCTGCTTCCTATGCTCTTTCCATTCAATCAATCAGTGATATTTAACGAGCACTTGCTATGTGCAGAGAACCGTATTGAGGATTTGGGAGAGTACAATGCAATAAAATTCATTCATTCAATCGTATTTATTGAGTGCTTACTGTATGCAGAGCACTGAACTAAGCCCTTCATAATGCTATTTGTTAAGTGCTTACTATGTGCCAAGCACTGTTCTAAACCCTGCGGTAGATACAAGGTTATCAGGTTGTCCCAAGTGGGGCTCACAGTCTTAATCCCCATTTTACAAATGAGGTAACTGAGGCACAGAGAAGTTAAGTGATTTTGTTAGTATGTTTGGTTTTGTTCTCTGTCTCCCCCTTTTAGACTGTGAGCCCACTGTTCGGTAGAGACTGTCTCTATATGTTGCCAACTTGTACTTCCCAAGCGCTTAGTACAGTGCTCTGCACACAGTAAGCGCTCAATAAATACGATTAATCAATTGATTGATTTGCCCAAAGTCACACAGCTGACAAGTAGCAGAGCTGGGATTAGAACCCACGACCTCTGACTCCCAAACCCGTGCTCTTTCCACTAAGCCACGCTGCCAGAGTTGGTAGACATGTTCCTTCATTCATTAACTTGTATTTATTGAGCTCTTACTGTATGCAGAGCACTGTACTAAGCGCTAAGGAGAGTACAATACAACAATAAGCAGACACCTATCCGTGATCTTACAGTCTAGAGGTGGGGAGGCAAACACCAATACAAATTAATAAATTACAGACATGTCCACAAGTGCTGTTGGGCTGGGAGGGGGAAAGAACAAATTGGAGCAAGTCAGGCAATGCAGAAGAGAGTGGGAAAAGAGGAAAGGAGGGGTTTAGTCCGGGAAGGCTTCCTGGAGGAGATGCACCCTCAATGAGGCTTTGAAGTGGTGAAGAGTAATTGTCAGATTTGAGTAGGGGGGGTGTTCCAGGCCAGAGGCAGGACATGGGAGAGGGGTTGGCAGTGAGGTAGGTGAGATCGAAGCACAGAGAAAAGGCTGGCATTAAAGTAGCAAAGTGAGAAGGCCGAGTTGTAGGAGAGTAGTGAGGTGAGGTATGACGGGGCAAAGGTGGAAAGCCAATGGTGAGGAGTTTTCTTTTGATGTGGAAGTGGATGGGCAGCCCCTGGAGCTTTCTGAGGAGCGGGGTGACATGTCTTGAACGTTTTTGTAGAAAAATGACCGGGCGGCAGAGTGAGGTATGGCCTGGAGTGGGAAGAGACAGGAGGCTGAGAGGTCATCAAGGAGGCTGAAGCAGTAATCCAGGTGGGATAGGATGAGTGATTGTATTAACGTGGTAACGGTTTGGATGGAGAGGAAAGAGCGGGTTTTAGCGAGGCTAAATCCGACAGGATTCATTATGGATTTATTATTCTAGAGAATCAGCGTGGCTCAGTGGGAAGAGCATGGGCTTTGGAGTCAGTGATCATGGGTTCAAGTCCCAGCTCCGCCAATTATCAGCTGTGTGACTTTGGCCAAGTCACTTCACTTCTCTCTCAGCTGCCTTCAACACTGTGGACCACCCCCTTCTCCTCAACACACTATCTGACCTTGGCTTCACAGACTCCGTCCTCTCCTGGTTCTCCTCTTATCTCTCTGTTCGTTCATTCTCAGTCTCTTTTGCAGGCTCCTCCTCCCCCTCCCATCCCCTTACTGTGGGGGTTCCCTAAGGTTCAGTGCTTGGTCCCCTTCTGTTCTCGATCTACACTCACTCCCTTGGTGACCTCATTCGCTCCCACGGCTTCAACTATCATCTCTACGCTGATGACACCCAGATCTCCATCTCTGCCCCTGCTCTCTCCCCCTCTCTCCAGGCTCGCATCTCCTCCTGCCTTCAGGACATCTCCATCTGGAAGTCTGCCCGCCACCTAAAACTCAACATGTCCAAGACTGAACTCCTTGTCTTCCCTCCCAAACCCTGCCCTCTCCCTGACTTTCCCATCTCTGTTGACGGCACTACCATCCTTCCCGTCTCACAAGCCCGCAACCTTGGTGTCATCCTCGACTCCGCTCTCTCGTTCACCCCTCACATCCAAGCCGTCACCAAAACCTGCCAGTCTCAGCTCCGCAACATTGCCAAGATCCGCCCTTTCCTCTCCATCCACACCACTACCCTTCTCGTTCAAGCTCTCATCCTATCCCGTCTGGACTACTGCACCAGCCTTCTCTCTGATCTCCCATCCTCGTGTCTCTTCCCACTTCAATCCATACTTCATGCTGCTGCCTGGATTGTCTTTGTCCAGAAACGCTCTGGGAATGTTACTCCCCTCCTCAAAAATCTCCAGTGGCTACCAATCAATCTGCGCATCAGGCAGAAACTTCTCACCCTGGGCTTCAAGGCTGTCCATCCCCTCGCCCCCTCCTACCTCACCTCTCTTCTCTCCTTCTCCAGCCCAGCCCGCACCCTCCGCTCCTCTGCTGCTAATCTCCTCACTGTGCCTCGTTCTCCCCTGTCCCGCCATCGACCCCCAGCCCACGTCCTCCCCCGGGCCTGGAATGCCCTCCCTCTGCCCATCCGCCCAGCTAGCTCTCTTCCTCCCTTCAAGGCCCTACTGAGAGCTCACCTCCTCCAGGAGGCCTTCCCAGACTGAGCCCCTTCCTTCCTCTCCCCCTCGTCCCCCTCTCCACCCCCCATCTTACCTCCTTCCCTTCCCCACGGTACCTGTATATGTGTATATATGTTTGTACATATTTGTTACTCTATTTATTTATTTATTTATTTTCCTTGTACATATCTATTCTATTTATTTTATTTTGTTAGTATCATCATCATCATCAATCATATTTATTGAGCGCTTACTATGTGCAGAGCACTGTACTAAGCACTTGGGAAGTACAAATTGGCAACATATAGTATGTTTGGTTTTGTTCTCTGTCTCCCCCTTTTAGACTGTGAGCCCACTGTTGGGTAGGGACTGTCTCTATATGTTGCCAGCTTGTACTTCCCAAGCGCTTAGTACAGTGCTCTGCACACAGTAAGCGCTCAATAAATATGATTGATGTTCTCTGTGCCTCAGTTACCTCATCTGTAAAATGGGGATTGACTGTGAGCCCACTGTGGGACAACCTGATCACCTTGTAGTCTCCCTAGCGCTTAGAACAGTACTTTGCACATAGTAAGAGCTTAATAAATGCCATCATTATTATTATTATTATGGATAGAATATGTGGGTTGAATGAGAGAGAGGAGTCAAGGATAATGCCCAGGTTACTGGCACGCTCCCTGTCTTTAGCGCCTTTACAGTCTAGAGGTGTAGCCCGCTACCGGCCTATGTGGCTATCCTTGGATTGGGAGTAAGCCAGTCCAGATGTGCCTTTCCATAGCTGGTAGGGAAGCAAGCTGGGGGACGATGATCCCCCAGAGGCTGGGCATAAGGACAGGAAGGAAGGTTGGGTGAGAGGAAATCCAAAGGAAAAAAGCCAGGGCCCAGAATACCAAAATTGTTGAAGGTGACCGGCCCAGGCAAACTATAAAAGATAGTAATAGCACCCACTGAGTGTGATGTGCTCTACTAAGTGCTTGGCAAAGTACCACAGAATCCACCAGTCAGTCAGTGATATTTATTGTGCACTTAACCGTGTGCAGGGCTCTGCACTGAGTGCTTGGAAGAATATAGTACAACAGAGGTCGTAGATAAGCTGCCTTCCCACAAGGAACTTAACGGTTTAAAGGGGGAAACAGACATAAAAATATTTACAAAATAAATGATTGAATGAACAGTTAAACATATTTGCAAAATGCTGAGGCTGGATACTGATAAATGCGTTAGTGCTAGGGATGGCTAATGGGTTTATACGATTAAGGCACTAATTATGGAAGGCTTCTTGGAGGAGGTGGGGTTTCAGAAATATTGAATATGGGGAGGACCAAGATCTGTCGAATGTGGGGAGGTAGGAAGATTGAAAGGTAGGTAAGAAGCAGCGTGGCTCAGTGGAAAGGAGCATGGGCTTTAGAGTCAGAGGTCAATCAATCAATCAATCAATCGTATTTATTGAGCGCTTACTGTGTGCAGAGCACTGTACTAAGCACTTGGGAAGTACAAATTGGCAACATATAGAGACAGTCCCTACCCAACAGTGGGCTCACAGTCTAAAAGGTCATGGGTTCAAATCCCCACTCTGCCAATTGCTAACTGTGTGACTTTGGGCAAGTCACTTAACTTCTCTGTGCCTCAGTTCCCTCATCTGTAAAATGGGGATTAAGACTGTGAGCCCCCCGTGGGACAATCTGATCACCTTATAACCTCCCCAGCGCTTAGAACAGTGCTTTGCACATGGTAAGCACTTAATAAACGCCATTATTATTATTATTAGGAAGAGAAGTAAGTTAGTGCTGTGCAGCAAAAGCGAGTCCTGGGAGTGTTTCGAGGAGGAGAGAGTGTCAGGATGCTGAGAGGTGGATGGGGACCGACTGCAAACTGTCAAATCCTTGAAGGCAGGGATCTTGTCTCTCATTGTCCTCTCCAAGCAATTAGCCCAGTGCCCTTCACATGGTAAATAGTTAATAAATACTATTGATTGATTGACAGATAGAGTACTTTGGACTTTGCTAACAGGAGGTCATGACCTCTGAGAGTGCAGTCTTGGTGGAGAGAAGGGGGACATTAATTTGATTTGGCCCCTGAAGCCTACTCCTGGAAGCCTGTACCCCTTAGGGTCCAGGATCCCCTTGTCACACTTCCGCTGAGACTTCCTAACAATGCCCGTCCTTCATATGCTTAGTAAAGTGCACTCTGGGTGCTCAATAAGTGCTTACTATGTGCCAGGCACTGTACTAAGCGCTGGAGTGGATACGAGCAAATTGGGGTGGACACAGTCCCTGTCATTCATTCATTCATTCAATCGTATTTATTGAGCGCTTACTGTGTGCAGAGCACTGTACTAAGCGCTTGGGAAGTACAGGTTGGCAACATATAGAGACGGTCCCTACCCTACAGCGGGCTCACAGTCTCCATCCCCATTTTACAGATGCGGTAACTGAGGCCCAGAGAAGTAAAGTGACTTGCCCGAGGTCACACGGCAGACATGTGGCAGAGGCAGGATTAGAACCCATGATCTTCTGACACTTTTAGACGGTGAGCCCACTGTTGGGTAGGGACTGTCTCTATATGTTGCCAACTTGTACTTCCCAAGCGCTTAGTACAGTGCTCTGCACACAGTAAGCGCTCGATAAATGTGATTGATGATGATGATGATGATAACACCCCAGCCCATGCTCTATAATAATTAATGATGGTATTTGTTAAACGCTTAATGTGCAAGCACTGTTCTCTGCCATGCTGCTTCTCACTACCATTTCTCCTTGCAACCTTCCCCTTTCCCTCAGCCCATCCCCAGGAGGAAGAAAAGGGACTGTCATAACATCCTCCCTTTTTAAGTCAGGCGTAGAGAGGTTATAGTAAGCTGCTAAAGGACGCATATCCCGTGGCTCAGTGGAAAAGAGCCCGGGCTTTGGAGTCAGAGGTCATGGGTTCAAATCCCGGCTCCGCCAATTGTCAGCTGGGTGACTTTGGGCAAGTCACTTCACTTCTCTGGGCCTCAGTTACCTCATCTGGAAAATGGGGATGAAGACTGTGAGCCCCCTGTGGGACAACCTGATCACCTTGTAACCTCCCCAGCGCTTAGAACAGTGCTTTGCACATAGTAAGCACTTAATAAATGCTATTATTATTATTATTATTATTATTATTATTATTATTATTAAATCCAGCCAGTGGGTAGCAGGGGTAGACTCTACTTTGTCAATCAAACAGTGTTATTTATTGAGGGCTTACTATGTGAAGGACAATAGGCCAAGTGTTTAGGGGAGGACAGTACAATAGAGTTGGTAGACATGATTCCCTCCTTCAAGGAGTCGTTAACAACCACAGTAACTCCCAGCCCCTAAATGAAAACCAAGCATTACTCAGAGCTGAGGGACTCGGGAAGCAGCGTGGCCTAACTCTAAGAGTGTTGTCCTGGGAGTTGGGTTCTAATCCCACCTCTGCCACTTGCTTCCTGAATGATCTCGGTCATGTCAGCAGCACGGCGTAGTGGATAGAGCAGGGGCCCAGGAGTCAGAAGGTCATGGGTTCTAATCCCAGCTCTGCCACTTGTCTGCTGTGTGACCTTGGGCAATCCACTTCACTTCTCTGTGCCTCAATTCCATCATCTGTAAAGTGGGGATTAAGATTGTAAGCCTCACCTTGGACTGTGTCCAACCCTATTTGCTTGTATCCACCCCAGCTCTTAATACAGTGCCTGGCACAGAGTAAGCACTTAACAAATACCACAACTGTTATTACTATTATTATTCTCTGTGTCTCCTCATCTGTAAAAGGGGATAAAGTACCTGTCCTCCCTCCCGCTTCGACTGTGAGCCCTGTGCTGAATAGGGATTGTGGCTGACCTAATTACTTTGTATTTACCCCAGTGCTTAATACAGCGTTTGGCACATGGTGGGTACTTACCAAATACCATGATTATTATGAGGGGCCATTGCAGTACCCAAACTGGTAGGATCAGCCTTCTAGACTGTGAGCCCACTGTTGGGTAGGGACTGTCTCTATATGTTGCCAACTTGTACTTCCCAAGCGCTTAGTACAGTGCTCTGCACACAGTAAGCGCTCAATAAATACGATTGATTGATTGATTGATCAGCCAGGAGCCCATCCCTGAAATAATTGGGTGGCCAAGGCAGGGGCTGAGCATCCTGGACGATCTTCCTGAGATGTGGCTGGGACCTCGGTGAGAGGATGGTGCCCTGAACTGTGGGGGTCAGGGCTATGTCGCCCACCCTCATTCATTCATTCAATCGTATTTATTGAGCACTTACTGTGTGCAGAGCACTGTACTAAGCGCTTGGGAAGTACAAGTTGGGAACACCCTCCCTGGACAGGCCACTTCCCATCCCAAGCCCGTCTCTGCAGGGGTGACAGGCATCCTCAGGTGGCACTGGGCCGGAGGAACAGCTCTAGGAATTCTGAAGGGGCAGAACTGTAAATTAGTTGACACTCGGGCCCATGCTCTCTCTACAAGGCCATGCTGCTCACAGTGAAAAGTTGGCACCTCTGAGTAATGATATTTATTGAGCAACCCAGTGCACTAGCATTCGGGAAAGGGGCAAGCCAAACAGAGGTGAAAGACATGTTTCCTGCCCACAAGGAGCTTACAATTAATAGGGGAGGCAGACATACCAAATTAATAGATGTCACAAGTGCTATTATTATTGTTACCATTATTATTGCATACCAAACATTTTAAAATAATGAAGTAACAGGAAGAACACAGATCACGTAAGGAATAGAAAGAAATTCCAGGATGAGCTAGCAAAATAAACCAGAATAAATGTTGACCGCACAGTTGTACACGTATACACAAGTGAGGGTGGCACAAACGTCCCACCAGATGGCATCCATCCTCAAGACGCCGGCCTGGAGATTCATCCATTCATTCAATCGTATTTATTGAGCGCTTACTGTGTGCCGAGCACTGTACTAAGCGCTTGATCTCCCTCAAGGGCACCCATCCCAGCAGCCTCCTTGCCAGACACCTAAAGACCATGCGTATTCAAATAAAATGATGATGATGATGATGATGATGGCATTTGTTAAGCGCTTACTATATGCTAAGCACTGTTCTAAGCGCTGGGGTAGATACAATGTCATCAGGTTGTCTCACATGAAGCTCACAGTCTTAATCCCAATTTTACAGATGAGGTAACTGTGCCGCAGAGAACTTAAGTGACTTGTCCAAAGTCACACAGCTGACAAGTGGCAGAGCTAGGATTAAAACCCACGACTTCTGACTCCCTAATGATGGCATTTATTAAGCGCTTACTAGGTGCAAAGCACTGTCCTAAGCGCTGGGGAGATTACAAGGTGATCAGGTTGTCCCACGGGGGGCTCACAGTCTTCATCCCCATTTTACAGATGAGGGAACTGAGGCACAGAGAAGTGAAGTGACTTGCCCAAAGTCACCCAGCTGACAATTGGCGGAGCCGGGATTTGAACCCATGACCTCTGACTCCAAAGCCCGGGCTCTTTCCACTGAGCCACGCTGCTGTTTATTAAGCACTTACTCTATGTCAAGCTCTGTACTAATCGTTGGGGTAGATACAAGATGGTAAGTTTTCAGCGGGCCCTGTCCCACAGTCTAAGTCGGAAGGGAGAACAAGTTTTGAATCCCCATTTGACAGGTGAGGAAACCAAAGCCCAGAGGAAGTGAAGTGACTTGCCCACGTCACACAAAAGGCAAATGGCAAAGCTGGGATTAGAACTCATATCCTCTGGCTCCCGGACCATTGCTCTTTTCCACTAGGCCAAGCTGCCTTTCAAGTGAAAGGCCAGTTATTGAAATCCTAAACTTGGTCTTTCTCTCGTGTCACTTCAGCAGAAGTCGTCTCCACTACCAAAGCACCAGACTGGCAACGACTATCATGGCCCTCTTCACAAAGGAGGCTGCTTGGCAGAGAGTGCCAGGGCTTTGCCCAATGCTGCCCAGCAGGCAAGGATCGCTTAGAGCAGTGCTTTGCACATAGTAAGCGCTTAACAAGTACCATCATTATTATTATTATTAATAACTCATTATGAGCAGGGAGCATATACGTCAATTCTGTTGTACTATACCAAATGCTTAGACATCAAGGCCTGACCCTCTATCTCATCTGTAAAATGGGGATTAAGACTGTGAGCTCCAAGACGCCAAGACTCAGGACTGCATCCAATCTGTTCCAACTTCATTCTTTCAATCATATTTATTGAGCATTTACCGTGTGCAGAGGACTGTACAAAGTTCTCGGAAGAGTAATAATAACAATAATAATTGTGGTATTTGTTAGGCGCTTACTCTGTGCCAAGCACCGTACTAAGCGTTGGGGTGGATACACGCAAATCAGATAGACACGGTCCTTGTCCCACCTAATATCCACTATGCTGTGCTGCTTTACAATAAAACAATAAACAGACAGATTTCCTGCCCACAACAAGCTTTACAGTCTAGGGACGAGCTTGCAGTCTAGCTTAATTTATATCTATCCCAGAGCTTAGAACAGTGCTTTTTTTATGGCATTTATTAAGCGCTTACTATATGCAAAGCACTGTTCTAAGCGCTGGGAAGGTTACAAGTTGATGAGGTTGTCCCTCAGAGGGCTCACAGTCTTCATCCCCATTTTCCAGATGAGGTAACTGAGGCCCAGAGAAGTGAAGTGACTTACCCAAAGTCACACAGCTGACAATTGGCGGAGCTGGGATTTGAACCCATGACCTCTGACTCCAAAGCCCAGGCTCTTTCCACTGAGCCACGCTGCTTCTCTAATAGGCACTTAACTAGTAACATAATTGTAATTGTTAGGTCAGGTGGCCCTGGCTGATAATAATAATAACTATGGTGTTTGTTAAGCACTTACTACATGCCAAGCACTTTATTTAGCACTGGGGCAGATCCAAGCTAATCAGGTTGGACACAGTCCCTGTCCTACATGGTCTCACGGTCTTAATCCCCATTTTACAGATGAGGTAACTGAGGCACAGAGAATTGAGGTGATTTGCCCAAGGTCACACCGCAGGCAAGTGAGGGAGCCACAGTTAGAACTCAGGTCCTTCTGACTCGAAAGGCCATCCTCTTATCTATTAGGCCACACTTCTTTCTGTGGATTCTGGAGAATGCGAGCCCCAGCGGAGCCTATAGCACGGGTTGGACTGATTTTCCCAGGAAAGTCCGGGGGCCGTCTCTCTCGGCACGGTGCCCGTTTCCAGCATCTTAGGACTGTCTTATGCCTGCTGCGCCATTCTGATATCTTTGACTGGTTCACTGGACCTCCTGCAGGGAAAAAGCCAGAGAAGTTTCAGTTGACAGCAATTGTGAAGTCCGAGAATGACTGCGCCTCCATCCCAGACACAAAAGGTCCTCTTTGGCCCAGTACGAGTTGATTCTAGTTTCCCAGAGAGCTTCTTGGGGGACTTCCAGTCTGGAAAGGAAGGGTAGAGTGACTAAGTCCCCTTCACTCTCTGATCCCAAGGTAGAGGTGAATTCCAGTAAGCTCTCATGACTTTCCCAGGGGCTAAACTCCAATAACCACCACACCCCTGTGGGAATCCTTGGGGCCCAAACCAGTGAATCCCAACTGAGCCGAAGGCCCTGGCCAGTATTGTCACAAGGCCCCAGGATGTGGGGCCAGTCCGAGCCTAGTTTTAGTTGAGGTTCAGTCCAGTTTTCTCTCCCTCCAGCAAGGCCACCCTCTTAGATTGGATTGGATACTCACTTATCCTCACCTCTCCCCGGCTGGGGGGTATGATCACCAAGGCCTGGAGAGGAAAGCCCTGAGGACTTCATTCATTCCTACAGCTTGAGGAAGAGAGGGCTGGTAAAATTCAGGGGCAGGCTAGGATTTCATTACAAGGCTGTTCTGGAACAGGGGTCAGCAGTCCATGGCTTGGGGAGCCAGATCTGGCTCTCGGAATCCAGTATGGCTCTTAAACTGGGGCAAGATGGGAGTTGGTGTCTGAGGCACTTCAAAACCGTCACCCGGGGTCTTCCCCATCACAGAGAGGAATCCCCACCCACTCGGGGAGAGCTCAGATTTGCTGCTCTTTGGAGCCATGAGGGAAGGTGGAAGATGGGGAGGGGGGCAGTCACAAGCAAGAAGGAGAGGAAGGGGAGGAATAGGGGTAAGGGTAGGAACAGAAGCAGGTCCTAGATACTCACCACATAGGCTGGACAGCCTTCCCCTGGGCCCAGTGCCCAAATAGCCCAGTTAGAACCTTTCTCCAGCTGTCAGTTGAGGGTGGAGGTGTGGGGGACAACTGTGTCCTGTTCCAAAAATGGGGGCAGCTAGACCCTCCTGCCAACCCCTGGGGGTTGCAGGGGTCTCCTGTCCTCCACTGAGCCACAAGAGAAGGGTCAGATCACAAGCCCAGTCACCTGGCCCCTCTAGACTTTAAACTCATTGTGGTCAGAGAATGTGTCTGTTCTAGTGTTATGTCATACTGTCCCAAGCACTTAGTACAGTGCTCTGCACACAGTAAGCGCTCAAATACGATTGACTGACTGACTGACTGACAGGGTCCTTCCTCTTCACATCTCTGGGACAAGGTAGTGGAGGGGAAATGGAGGGAGGTGAGGAGAAGAGACACAGAAGAAAGTGAGGGAAGGAAGAAGAGATTAATTTCTTCCAGTGGAAGAATAATAATAATAATAGCCATTACTGTTACCATTGCCATTACCATTATTAATACCATTAAAAAACCCAAATATAATAATAATAATAACCCTGGTTATTATTATTATATTTGTTTGGTTTTTTAATGGCATTTCTTAAGCCAGGTATGAGCCAGGTACTGTAATAAGTGCTGAGGCAGAATCAAAATAGGTTGGACACAGTCCAGGTTCCACATAGGGCTCACTGTTTTCATCCCCATTTAACAGAGGAGGTAGCTGAAGCACAGAGAAGTGAAGTGACTTGTCCAAGGTCACGCAGCAGACAAGCGGCGTAGCAGGGATTAGAACCTGTGTCCTTCTGACTCGCAGGTCACACAGCTTCTAAGCAGTTACTACGCGCCAAGCACTGAGGTAGATGTAGTACAATCATGGCATAGTAGAAAGAGCACCAGCCTGGAAGTCAGAAGGTCGTGGGTTCTAATCCCGGCACTGCCACTTGTCTGCTGGGTGACCTTGGGCAAATCACTTCACTGCTCTGTGCCTCAGTTTCCTCATCTGTACAATGGGGATTAAGACTGCGACCCCCATGTGGGACAGGGACTGCGTCCAACCCAATTTGCTTGTATCCACCCCAGTGCTTAGTACATTGTCTGGTACACAAAAGTGCTTAACAAATACCAGAACTATTATTATTATTATTATTATTATTATTATTATTACAGATTGGACCCAGTGTTTGCCCCACATAAGGGGTTATTCCTCCTTTAATCTCCTTTACCATGCTGGCCGCGCAGCTGTTGCTATGGAGCAGAGATGCCTGGCATAATGACATCACATGTCTCATGGGAGACCCCGTAATACCAGGTAGATCTGAGTCTCTAAGAGGTGGTTACTATGGTCCAGATGCCACTGAGTAGGTACATGGGGATGGAATGGGATGTGAGGCATTTAAAACCATTAGACTCACAATGAACGAAGTCAATGTGGGTTTAAATTGTACGATTGGCTCTGTGCACCGCCTGCTTGAGCATTTCATTTCATATGACTGTTCTGCACAAAGAGATTGCCAACCCCTGCATCAAGGGGAAGGGTCAAGAGATGGGGGTCAAGAATTCCAAGCCCCGAGGATGCCCACCTCGTGGCTTGAGGGTTCACTGAACTTGGTTTAACTTTCCACGCCAAACTTAGCAGCGTGAGGGAGGGAGAGGCCCAGTTGCCTGCTCAGAGAACCCGAAACCCTTGGCTGGACCCACAGCATAGCAAGTCCAGTGGGGAGACTCTGGGGCTGGTGGCCCCCAGCCTCTGTCCCTCTGGGGCTCTGGACTCTGAAAAGGGAGAAATGAATCTTAGAATGGCAGAACACCAGAGACTATGAAAGAACTGTAACCAGCTCCGGAGAGATCTGGGCTGGGTTAGAGGCGTCTCTTGCTCGGAGGCAGGGAGTTCTTCTGGGGTCAAACTTCCATGTCAATCTTCCTCTCAGGAGAGGACATTTGCTCAAAATTTCCTTTGAGAGGGAGGGAGTCAGAGAGTTCACTGTAGAAGTTTCGAAGAAACCCGAGACCCCCATTTCTACTTGGGCCTGGGGCTGAGGGGTGGGACTCACCTGGGGACCTTCAGGCCAGGGGTTTGTAGTGTATCTGCGGATTCCTGTGAAGAGAAGTGGTTCATGGCCCTATCAAGATCACACCGAACTCAGATGGCCCTGGTGCCCCGCGGAGGAATCAGACACTGGAAGAATCGGATGCAAACGCTAGCTGCCCCAGAGCCAGGGCACGCTCTCAGGGGCCCTACTGTGGACAAGAGGGACCAGGAATGGTGGGCCACAGAGAACCTAGGGGGCCTGAGAAGGGAGAGGGTGGGACAGGGAGCAGCAGAATCCCAGAGCCACACCAATATGAAATGTTGATTGGTCCCTGACAGTTAATGGTGGGGCAGAGAGGGTCCCCTCCGTGGCCCCAGGCCTACACTCACCGGACCTTCCTGCGGCAGCAGCAGCAGCAGCAGCAGGAGACTTCCATCCCGTCCTCTTCAGTCATCTCGAGGAGGCTGGTTGTTTCATTCTCACAAAATTCTCCCCGGCCCTGGATCGAACTGCAGGGAGAGCCAGGGATGTTGAGGTTACTGAAGCATTGGCCCTCCTTAAAGATAGGCTTCTTGCAAATGGGGCCTTTGAGTCCAGAGCCCCAAAGGGGCAGAGGCTGGGGGCCACCAGCCCTGGACTCTCTCCACTGGACTCCTTGCCATGCTGTGGGTCTAGCCAAGCGTCTTGGGGTCTCTGAGCAGGTGACTAGGTCTCTCCCTCCCTCATGCTGCTAAGGTTGGCTTAGAAAGTTAAACCAAGTGCAGTAGACCCTGAAGCCAAGAGGTGGGCATCCTTGGGGCTTGGAATTCTTGACCCCCATCTCTTGACCCTCTCGCAGAGGCCAACTCGGAGATGCTCAATAACTTGCCCCTCTTCAGCCCTGTGGGTGGGGGTGGGGGAAGGGAGAGGGGCAGGCAAGGGTACGAAGCCTTTCCTGGAAGCAGGAACATCTGCCCTGGAGTGGGGAAGCAGATTTTCCACCTTCCTGAGAGAGGAGAATCAAATAGCCAGGTGCAAGGGTCTGGTGCTACCACTGCTCACTATGTAACCTTGGCCAAGCTATAACAATAATAATAATAGCAATTATAATAGTACTTGTTACATGCTTACGAAGTGCCAAGCACTGTAGTAAGTGCCGACGTAGATACAGAATACTCAGATTGGACATAGTCTCTGTCCCATATGGGCCTCACAGTCTAACTAGGTGGGAATAGGATTTAATCCCCATTTTACAGATGAGGTAACTGAGGCACAGAAAAGCAAAGTGACTTGCCCAGGGTCACACAGCAGGCACGTGGCAGAGTCGGGATTGGAACCCGGATCCTCCGACACCCAGACCTGTCATCTTTCCACTAGGCCACACTGCTTCTCGATCCTCCCCGGGCCTCAGAGGACCCCCTAGCCCAATATGAAGAGGATCACATTGATCTCTTACGAAGCCTATGTCAAGTGGCACTCAAGTGGCCTCTCCTTCAGCACATGAAAAGACAATATGAGTTAGGCACAGGCTGGGGTGGAGACAGGAGAATGGATGAGGTAACCACTCCCTATCTCTCATTTTTTAAATGGTATTTGTTAAGCGCTTAGTATGTACCAGGCACCGTTCTAAGTGCTGGGTAATATAAGATATAAGATAATCAGGTTTGGACACCGAGTGGATTTTTCAGTCCCCAACTCCTGCCATGGCCCATAATCTTGACCTAACTGAACAGGCAGAGAGGAACTCTGAGGCCTAGAGAGGTGAAATGATCCTTCCAAGGTGGCCCGGGGACTCTTCGGCCCTCCCCCTACTTCTCCTGGTCTCTGGCTATTGTCGCCTGGTAATTCCTCAATCCTGGGGTCAGCGTGATCCACACCTTAAAAAAGGAAACTTTTGCTGCAGAGCACGGAACCCCGATTGCTTCATTTCTCCATCACTCATCTCCAGCAGTTCCAGAACCTTCAGGACTGGGTCTTCGCTGTCAGATTTGGGATTCTGGTAACAAAAGCAATTGATCCATTTAGGTTCCGGCAGGGCCAGGATGAGCCATTAATGCTGTTACTCTGCCTCTGTCACCTTCTATCCCTTTCTCTGTCTCTTCCATTGCTCTAGTAATACCAGCTGAAGACCTGAACGAGGACTGCATTCTCTGCTGGTACTATCAGCCCGACACCTGCACAGTCTCTGAATCTGCCAAGATGGTGTCTTTTCCTTCCCCAGCACCCTACCCACACTCACTACCAGAGCTGGTATTTCAACTCCTACAAGGCAGTGCTAGCATGTCTCTAAGTGGAGGCCTTTGATTGAGCTTCTTCCTAGGAGGTAGAAATCAATCAATCGTATTCATTAAGAGCTTACTGGATAATAATAATAATGATGATGATGGCATTTATTAAGCGCTTGCTATGTGCAAAGCACTGTTCTAAGTGCTGGGGAGGTTGCAAGGTGATCAGGTTGTCCCACGGGGGGCTCACAGTCTTAATCCCCCTTTTACAGATGAGGTAACTGAAGGCCAGAGAAGTTAGGTGACTTGCCCAAAGTCACACAGCTGACAGTTCACGCAGCTGGGATGTGAACCTATGCCCTCTGACTCCAAAGCCGGTACTCTTTCCACTGAGCCCCGCTGCATACTGTACTAAGTGCCTGCCAGAAATCCATCCATCTCAAAAGCACTGAGAAATACCAATTACCCAACTGCTGGACCACCCCACAGCCCAACCTCTGGCCAGCAGGGAGAGAAGGGAAACTCCCCTCAACTCAAGGAGATTGGGCAGTTGAAAGAGCTGAAGCCCAGAGTTGGGTTAAAGGGGCAGGTGTGAGTGACAGCAGTCAATCAATCAATCAATGGGATTTACAGAGCACTTCCTAAATGCATAGCACTGTTCTAAGTGCTTGAGAGAGTCTAATTCCGGCTCTGCCACACGTCTGCCGTGTGACATTGGACAAGTCACTTAACTTCTCTGAGCCTCAGTTACCTCATCTGTAAAATGGGGATTAAGACTGTGAGCCCCACGTAGGACAACTTGATCACTTTGTATCAATCAATCAATCAATCAATCAATCAATCATATTTATTGAGCGCTTACTATGTGCAGAGCACTGTACTAAGCGCTTGGGAAGTACAAATTGGCATCACATAGAGACAGTCCCTACCCAACAGTGGGCTCACAGTCTAAAAGGGGGAGACAGAGAACAGAACCAAACATACCAACAAAATAAAATAAGTAGGATAGAAATGTACAAGTAAAATAAATAAATAAATAGAGTAATAAATATGTACAACCATATATACATATATACAGGTGCTGTGGGGAAGGGAAGGAGGTAAGACAGGGGGATGGAGAGGGGGACGAGGGGGAGAGGAAAGAAGGGGCTCAGTCTGGGAAGGCCTCCTGGAGGAGGTGAATCCCCCCAGAGCGCTTAGAACAGTGCTTTGCACATAGTAAGCGCTTAACAAACGCCATCATTTATTTTTTTACAATGCAACAGAATTGGCAGACAAGTTCCCTGCCCACAGTGAGATAACAATCTAGAGTGGGAGACAGACATTAATATGAAGGATGACACGGAGTGATCCTCTGGATTGTAAACTCCTTGAGGGCAGGGATCATGTCTCCTCATTCTCTTTCACTTGCCCAAGCGCTGGACACAGTACCCTGCACACAATAAGCATTCAATAAATGCCACTGATTGATTGATCAGTGGCCATAGCCGAGATTCAGTGGAGTGAGCATAGTGCTCTGCCCACAGTAAGCATTCGATAAATACCATTGTTGATCTTCCGAGGATGGTTCTTCACTTGTCTGTTATGTTGTCATCTCTCCACCCTTTCCCTTCTCCCTGCGTAGCCATGTTGGGGTGATGAGAGGCCAGCTTCCCCCAGATCCCAGTTATGAGGGTAGGGCCATTCTTACCCCAAAAGCTGCCTGGGATGAACGCTAGCCTCACTCATCAAAGGTCTCCAGCAAGGCCCGAGAACCTCCACACTCTGTCGAGTCATTCTGACTCACCAGGTCTCCAAACCCGGTGTGCCCTTCCCAAGCCCCGTACCCTGCAACCGTCCCCCCACCCTCTCTAGGGTCCTCTGGAGTGGTCTCCAGGGCCTCCAAAACTTACCAAATCCATGGGGAAGCAGGTTTTCAGGCTCTGCCAGTCAGCCTTAACATTTGGCGGGATTTTCGATCTCGATGTGCGAAAGGATCTCTCATTTGATGAAAGGTGGGAGAAGAGGACCTCGATGTACGCTTTGACGGCCCGTTCGAAGAAGCACCTCAGGAGAGTCTGGTCGGGATAGAAAGGCAGTCACCTTTCGAGGCCTGGCTTGTGACAGCCAGGCCCGAGCGCACTGTGAGCAGGGAATGTGTCTTTTTACTGTTTTATCATACCCTCCCAAGTGCTTATTACAGTGCTCTGGACACAGTAAGTGCTCAAGAAATATGATTGAATGAACGAATGAACCCAAGAAAAACCCCATTTGTTCCCAGCCCAAATAAGGAGCTTGATTCCCTGGGAGAGAAGAGCAATATCTGGCCCTGCTTCCCTTGCCTCTCTCCTCTACCCCCACTGACACCTAATAAGTAACCTAAGCCTTCCCAAATGTCTTGAACCTTAGGGGATCCCAGGAGGTCTGGTAAAGGCCTCCTCTGGGGTCATTTACCACTGGCACCCTCCCACCATGACTGCTGACCCAAGAGAGCTGGGTAGCTCAATTTCCCACCCCATCAATATTGAGGAATTCTAGACTCCCTAAGACTAAACTTCACCCCTTCCCCATTGCCTCTGCAGACGTAGAACAGCTCCAGGAGAAAGTATTCTCCAGGGTTTTCAGCCAAGTGAGTCTCCTTCCAGAGGGACAGAGATGCCCAGGCTCTTCTAGGGCCCTTTGCTTGGGGAACTGACCAGCATGAAGTCACTGAAATTGAAAATCAAAAGTTATTAGGGCCATTTCTTTGAGCTTTACCTTATAGGGAAAGTTGGGGGTTTGGATCCGCTTGCAGAGGGAAACATTGTCGTTGATTAATTTAAGAACTCTCCTGAGGTCTCCATTCATGGCCTGGAAATGATCCTTGAGACTTTCCTGAGAAACGGAAAATTCAGCTAGAGGAGTTTCAAGCAAAACCTTTGGTGCTAGGCATTCCTTTCACCCACCCCCAACCCAGCCAGGGTATGGACTGGGAAATGGGTGCTTACAGGGCTGCTCACAGAGGCTCGGGAATTCTCATCAGGACTCAGTGACTCCTTGACTCAAACGATAGGGAATGCCCTGGCCACCACCCTTCTCCAGCAAACTCCATTAGGGGTTTCTAAGGAGAAACTAAGGAACTGAGATTGTTGAACCTTATTTGCTTTGGAACCTGCCCAGCTGATAATCTGGTGAGAGAGAGAACAAGTACAAAGAAAAACTTGTTCAATTAGGGATAAAGGCAGCATGACCTGAAGACCTGGGATCAAACCCCTGGTCTGGCATTGCCCTGTGGCTTAACCTTAGGCAAATCACTTAACCTCTCTGGGATGCCTTATATGTAAAATGGAAATAATTCCTGGTTTCTCTCTTCCTCTCATAGTTGTTGTGAAGACAGAACCATTGCTGATGGGAAATCTCTTTGGAAAATACAAGGGCCTGACAAATTCAAGGAAGTTATTGTTGTTATCATTTTTATTAAAGAGAAAGAGCATATAATACTCTTAAAGAAATACGAGAGGATGGTGTTAGGGAGATAGGGACAAGGGCAGGATTTTTTTTATCTTGCTTTGAAGGCAGGGAAAGATGTGGTTTGACACGGGAATGGCACATTGAGGCAGCGGAACTGTATCTAATTCCCACAGATGTATTTTATTCCAGTACTTGGTAAAATGCTGTACACACAAAAAGCCCTTAATAAATAGTATTACTACTACTACTACTGCTGCTGCTGCTGCTGCTGCTACTCTAGACTATAAGCTTGTTGTGGGCAGGGAATTTGTTTATTGCTATATTGTACTCTCCCAAGTGCTTAATAAACTGCTTTGCACACAGTAAGTGTTCAATAAATAGGATTGAATGAATGAATGAATACTACTACTACTACTAATACTAATACTACTAATACTAATACTAGATTGTAAGCTCCTTGAGGGTAGGGATCATGTCAATCAATCAATCAATCATATTTATTGAGTGCCTACAGTGTACAGAGCACTGTATTAAGCCCTTGAGAGAGTGCAATGTAACAATGTTGGTAGGCACCATCCCTGCCCACTACAAGCTTACCAACTAGAGGAGGAGAGAGATGTTAATATAAATAAATAAGTGACAAATATGTTCATAAATCTTGTGAGACTGAGGGAGGGGTAAATAAAGGGTGTAAATCCAAGTGAAGGGTGATGCAGAAGGGAGTGGGTGAAGAGCAAATGAGGGCTTTGTTGGGAATGGTCCCTTTGAGGAGATGTGCTTTTAATACATGGGGATGGTGACTGTCTATCGGATATGAAGAGGAAAGGTGCTCCAGGCCAAAGGCAGGACATGGGCGAGCGGGGAGCGGTGAGATAATAGTGGTGAGATAGATAAAATCAATATAGAGTGAGAAGGTTGGCATTTAAGGAGTGAAGCATACTGGCTGTGTTGTATTAGGAAATCAGGAAGGCAAAGGAGAAGGGGCTAAAGTGATTGAGTTTTTTAAAACCTATCATAAGGAGTTTTTGTTTGATGAGGAGGTGGATGAGCAACCACAAGAGGTTTTTAAGGAGTGGGCAAACATGGACTGAATGGTTTTGTAGAAAAATGATCCAGGCAGCATAGCTAAGTATGGACTGGAGTGGGGAGTGACAGGAGGCATGGAGGTCAGTGAGGAGGCTGTTGCAGCAATCAAGGTGGGATAGGATAAGTGCTTGGATTAATGTGGTAGCAGTTTAGATGGAGAGGAAAGGGCAAATTTTAGTGATGTTTTGAAGGTTGAAGCCACAGGATTTGGTGACAGACTGAATTTGTAGGTTGAATAATAATAATGATGGCATTTACTAAGCGTTTACTATGTGCAAAGCACTGTTCTAAGCGCTGGGGAGGTTACAAGGTGATCAAGTTGTCCCACTGGGGGCTCACAGTCTTCATCCCCATTTTACAGATGAGGGAACTGAGGCCCAGAGAAGTTAAGTGACTTGCCCAAAGTCACACGGCTGACAGTTGGCAGGGCCAGGATTTGAACCCATGACCTCTGGCTCCCGGGCTATTTCCACTGAGCCACGTTGCTTCTCTAATTGAATGAGAGAGGTGAGTTGAGGATAAAGCCAAGGTTACAGGCTTGAGAAGCAGGGACGATACCGGTGCTCTCTACAGTGATGGGAAAATCGAGGGATGACAGGGTTTGGGTGGGAAGATGAGGAATTTTGTTTTGGACATGTTTAGTTGGAGTTGTCAGTGGAACTCCCAAGTAGAAATGTCCTGAAGGCAGGAGGAAATACAAGACTGGAGAAAAGACAGATCAGGGCTGGAAATATAGATTGGGAATCAACTGAATAGAAATGGTAGTTGAATCTTGGGGAGAGTGAGTTCTCCAAGAGAATGGGTGTAGATGGAGAGTAGAAGGGGATGTAAAACAGTCTTGAGGGACTCCCATCATTAGTGGGTGGGAGGCAGAAGAGGAGCTTGCCAAAGATGCTAAGAATGAACGGCCCATGAAATAGGAGGAGAACCTGGAGAGGACAGTGTCAGGGAAGCCAAGGTTAGATAATGTTTCCAGGAGAAAGGGGTGGTTAGTGTCGAAGGAAGCTGAGTGGTGGAGGAGAATTAGAATGGGGTAGACGTCATTGGATTTGTCAAAAAGGAGTTCACTGATGACCTTTGAGAGGGCACTGTCTGTGGCATGAAGGAGGAAGAAGCCAGATTGGAGGAGGTCAAGGAGAGAATTGGAGGAGAGGAACTTGAGGCAGTGGGTGTAGACAACTTACTCAAGGAGTTTGGAAAGAAGTCGTAAGAGGAGATGAGGGGGTAATTGGAAGGAGCCATAGGGTTATTAAGGGAGAAATTTTTTTAGGATAGAGGAGACATGAGCATGTTTGGAAACAATGGGGAAACAGGCACAATGGAGAGCAAACTGTGGAAGATGGCAGTCAGGAAGGGTAGAAAGGAGGAGGGAAGTGTTTAGATAAGGTGAGAAAGGATGGGGTCGGATGTGGAGGTGGAGGGGGCAGATTTTGAGAGGAGGCAGTATCTCCACTTGAGATGTTGCTGGGAAGGAGGTGAGTTGAAGTAGGGGCAGGAGGGAGGTACTGGAAAGGAGCGGGGGAAATTTTGAGGAGCTCTCACCTAAGGGTTTCAATTCTATTAAATACTTTGTATTGTTCTCTCCCAAGTACTTAGTCCAGTGCTTTGCACTCAATAAGCACTCAAATAACATTGAATGAATGAATGAATGAATGAATGAATGAATGAGAAAAGCAGCGTGGCTTAGTGGAAAGAACACAGGCTTGGGAGTCAGAGGGCATGGGTTCTAATTCCTATTCCTCCACTTGTCTGCTATGTGACCTTGGGCAAGCCACTTATCTTCTCTGTGCCTCAGTTACCTCATCTGTAAAATGGGGATGAAGACTGTGAGCCCCATGGGGGACAACCTGATTACCTTGTATCTACCTCAGTGCTGAGAACAGTGCTTGGCACGTAGTAAGCACTTAACAAATACCATTATTATTGTTATTATTATTGATAGAGGTGGGGAGAGGAAGTGGGGAAGACAGAAGATTTGGGAGTCAAAGAGATCCCCAAGGTTATCAGCAGGGAGGGCAAGGAGGGTGTGGGAGATGGCTGTACAGTTAGGACCAGTTGGGGACTAGAGGAGGGAAAGTGAGAAGTTTAATCTTGGCCATATTAAATTATGGATGATGGTGGTGGTGGAGATGGCTTTCAAAGCAGGAGAAAAAGAATACTGGACAGAAGATGAGAAGTTGGAGCTGAAGAATATAATAAAAATTCCTTGAACCTTTAGCCAGCTTTTATTTTTCTAAAACGCTTTCCCATTACTTATTTCATTTTTATCCCCCCAACACCCCTGTGAGGCAAGGAAAGGGAGGTATTATCTCTATTTTATCAATGAGGGAACTGGGCATGTTACTCCCCTCCTCAAAAATCTCCAGTGGCTGCCAGTCAACCTACACATCAAGAAAAAACTCCTCACTCTCAGCTTCAAGGCTGTCCATCACCTCACCCCGTCCTACCTCACCTCCCTTCTCTCCTTCTACAGCCCAGCCCGCTCCCTCCGCTCCTCTGCCGCTAACCTCCTCACTGTACCTTGTTCTCGTCCGTCCCGCCATCGACCCCCGGCCCATGTCCTCCCCCTGGCCTGGAAATGCCCTCCCTCCACACATCCGCCAAGCTAGCTCTCTTCCTCCCTTCAAAGCCCTACTGAGAGCTCACCTTCTCCAAGAGGCCTTCCCAGACTGAGCCCCCTTTTTCCTCTCCTCCTCCCCATCCCCGCCGCCCTACCTCCTTCGCCTCCCCACAGCACCTGTATATATGTTTGTACAGATTTATTACTGTATTTATTTTAGTTGTACATATTCACTATTCTATTAATTTTGTTAACGATGTGCGTCTAGCTTTAATTCTATTTGTTCTGACGACTTGACACCTGTCCACATGTTTTGTTTTGTTGTCTGTCTCCCCCTTCTAGACTCTGAGCCCGTTGTTGGGTAGGGACTGTCTCTATATGTTGTGAACTTGTACTTCCCAAGTGCTTAGTACAGTACTCTGCACACAGTAAGTGCTCAATAAATACGATTGAATGAATGAATGAATGAATGAGTGAATGAATGAATGAGAGTGACTTGCCCGATGTCACACAGCGGGGCTAGTCCCAGAGTTGCCATTAAAAACCAGGTCTCCCGACTGCCAGGCCTATGCTCTCTCCCCTAGACCCCTCTGGCTCCGCTACTGCAGATTTGGAAATTACCCCCAGCAGGCGGGAGCTGAAGTTGGGAAGAGGCGTCCTTCCTTTATTTAGAAAAACCAGGCCTGCATCTCCTCAGCTCACCTTGAAGTGGAGGTATGGCAATTCCCTGATCCACCCAATCCACTCTGGGGTCTGAGTGATCTGAAAGGGCCACCTGCAATGAACATGGGCCACCGGGGGTTGCCCACCCTTCCCTTCACCGCCTGCATATGCCCGGAGAAAGTGAGAAGTTAAGTATCTTCTTAAGTGGAAGCAGGGAGCAGGGAAGCTGCCCAGGTAGTCCCTATGGCTATGTCACCTGGAGTGTGTCTGTAAACCTCTGCAGGAGCTGGTTCCTCGTCATTTCTTCAATGGTCTTCAGGTCTTCATCCATGGTGGAGTTCAGTTTGGGACTGGAGTGGTATTTCTTTATAAAACCAAGACACGTCTTCAGGGTACAGCAGTTTTCTAAGATCTTGAATTCTTGAGAGTGTTCTCGATTGGCCTGATGCTGAAGGAGGCCTTTTGCCTCTTGTACATAGCTGGATCCCAGAGGGAAAGAGAAGGCAAGTACAACATTATCATTTACTGGCATGTGTGACCCTGGCCAAGTCACTTCACTTTTCTATGCCTCCGTTTCCTCGTCTATAAAATGGGGATGAAGTGCCATAGAGGAAACTCCATCCTGTCTTGCTTTTCACCACCCCAGCAAGTACCAAAAAAAGCTGCAGCGTGAGGCCACGTATAACCTAGGGAAGGCTAGCGGCTCCAGTAGTCATTATTGTGGCTAAGGGGATACTGTGGACTCTAAATTGGGAGGAACCTGAAGTTCTTCTCCTTTGGCCACAGCTCCCCACTGACTTTAGTTTATATTTTGAGTATTTTGTATCTGCCCTTGTCTCTTATGAATGTTTTATTGTTTCATTGCTCCCAATGTGTCTGACTCCAGTCCTCTTCCTTATCTACATTCATAGATTATGAGCCCCTTGAAAGATAGCATCCATGCATAATTCTCACCTGGATCCTCTTTCCCAGTGCTTAGTACAGTGCTCTGCACACAAAAACCACTGCAACTGTTCTTCCCCTCCTTTAGACTAGGAACGCTGTTATGGGCTGTGTCCGGCCTGATTATCTTGCACCTACCCCAGTGCTTAGTGCAGTGCTTCACAAATAGAAAGTACTTAACAAATACCATCAATGGCCTCTAAGTCAGATCATGTGTGGTTTCCTCCAGGACCCCTACTCTAGGGCCTTTGAAGTAGGGGATGGGCATGAGGGAAGGGGGAGGAGAGAGAATTGAAAGTGGCAATCCTCTCGCTCTTTCTTCACTTTAGGCAGTGACCATTCAGCCTGCTACCCCCTCCCTCTGCCAAACCGACGGCAACAGTTATTCAGAAGAACAACCAAGCTTCCTTACCTTTTCAGAAAGTGTGAAAACGTTTGCAGGCACTGGACTTTGGCCTTGCTGGTTATGGAATCTCCCAGGACTCCGATGTTCTTTATTGTATCATTTACCAGCTTTCAAGAAACACAGTACCAAGAAGAGGTAAGAAGTGCCTCTCTTTTTCTGCCCAGCAGACTGTCCAGCAACAAGACTGAACAATCCTGAAATTTCTCCAGAATGGTCCCAGAGAAACTCCCCATCTCCCCTGGCCCCCACTGTTCTTGTCCTTGGTTCACTCATTCATTCATTCATTCAATCGTATTTATTGAGCGCTTACTGTGTACAGAGCACTGTACTAAGTGATTGGGAAGTACAAATTCCCACTTCTGCCCTTTCTCCTAGTCTGCGGCGGGTCTGCCCAGCCTGATGTGGTGGCCAGGGTGGGAGGACCCTCTGCTGGTGTTGTGGGCCACCCCCAGGATCCAAGGGCTATGTTTAAATGGGAGCATCACTATCACACACCCAACGCATATGCCATCCACCAATATGGCACCAAGCCGCCCTTCAGTGTGTAAGGAATTGAAGCAGCATGGCATAACGGCTAGAGCACGGGCCTCAGAGTCAGAAGGTCATGGGTTCTATTCCCGGCTCCACCACTTGACTACTGGGTGACCTTGGGTAGGTCACTTCACTTCTCTGTGCCTCAGTTAGCTCGTCTGTAAAGTGGGGATTGAGATCATGAGCCCCATGTGGGACAGGGACTGTTTCCAACTTGATTTGCTTGTATCCACCCCAGAGTTTAGTACAGTAACTGGCACATAGTAAGTGTTTAACAAATAGTACAGTGCCTGGCACATAGTAAGTGCTTAACAAATACCACAAGCATTAAATATTATTATCATTATCAACAAGGAGCAGGGACAAGTAGGGGCCGCCTCCTCTCTTGCCCCCCATCCGCCATCCCATCCTTCTACTGGCCACCTGTCTCCTCCCCGCTTCCCCCTCCTAACTCTGACAATTGGACTGGGGGAATGGCCGGGGCGGGGAGCACCCACCCCCTCCACTCCCTCCGCAAACATTGCTATTTATTGAGCACTCACTCTGTGTAGAGTACAGTGAACTAAGTGCTTGGGGAAGTCCGGTACAGTCGAGTCGGTAGACTGGGAAACAGGTTCCCTACCCTGAGGGGGCTTAGTCTTGTGGGCAGCGGGGGCGGCAACCCATCTACCTGCCTTGCCCCTCAACTGTAGACTAGACTCTAAGCTCACTGTGGGCAGGGAATATGTATTACATTGTACTGTACTCTCCCAAGCGCTTAGTCCAGTGCTCTGCACACAGTATGTTGGGTAGGGACCGTGTCTAGATGTTGCCAACTTGTACTTCCCAAGCACTTAGTAAGTGCTCTGCACATAGTAAGCTCTCAATAAATATGATTGACTGACTGAATCCCCCCCACCCTACTTCCTTCCCCTCCCCACAGCACCTGTATATATGTATATATGTTTGTACATATTTATTACCCTATTTATTTTATTTGTACATATTTATTCTATTTATTTTAGTTTGTTAATATGTTTGGTTTGTTCTCCGTCTCCCTCTTCTAGACTGTGATTCCACTGTCGGGTAGGGACCGTCTCTATATGTTGCCAACTTGTACTTCCCAAGTGCTTACTATAGTGCTCTGCACACAGTAAGCGCTCAATAAATACGATTGCATGAATGAATGAATGAATGAATGGAATAGCAGGGCATGAGACTGATAGTCCTGATCCAGGATGATTTAATAAAAATAATAATAATAATAATTATGGCATTTGTTAAGCGCTTAATATGTGCCAAGCACTATTCTAAGTGCTGGGGTAGATACAAGGTAATCAGGTTGTCCCATGGGAGGCTCACAGTTTTCATTGTATGTTTTTTGGGTTTTTTTGCTGTTGTTGCTCAGGGTGAGGTCAATGGCACTGACCCTCCAAAGGAAGGCAGCCACTTGGCCAGACCCGAGCCCAGACCCTGAAGAGAAGAAATCCCATAGTCCCATCCAGCTGGGCTTCCACTCCCAGCACCCATGCCTGGTGAGGGTGGTTGAAAATGCCCAGGCCAGTGAGAGGGATTGAGCCACAGGAAGCAGATTTCCTCCCATCAACCACAAAAGGGAAGAAGAGGGTTTGGCAGATTCATTCATTCAATCATATTTAATAAGCGCTTAACGTAAGCAGAACACTGTACTAAGCACTTGATGGAAGTATTCCTTCTCTGCAGAGTGTGGGGTCCTGAGGCATGGCTTGCCGTGGTGCTTGGGGGTGTGACCTTGGGCAAGTCACTTCACTTCTCTGTGCCTCAGTTGCCTCATCTGGACAGTGGGGATTGAGACTTTGAGCCCCTTGTGGGACAAGGACTGTGTCCAACCCGATTTGATTATATCCACCTGGGCACTTAGTAAAGTGCCTGGAACGTATTAAGCGCTTAACAAATACCACAGTTATTATAGCACCAACCTACTCACTGGATCTCGATCTCATCCGTGTCACCTAGACCCCTTGGTCAGGTCCTCCTTCTGAGCCAGAACTCCCTCCTCCTTTATATATGACAGACCATAACTCTCCCCATATTCAAAGCCTTACTAAAATCCTATCTTCTCCAAGAAGCCCTCCCTTACTAACCCCTCATTTCCCTCCCTTCAGCATCCTCCACGCACCTGAGTCTCAACTCTTAAGCACTTTCATTTTCACACAAAACCCCCAGCCCCCGGCCCCCACCGTAGTATCTGTCTCCCCCCGGTCCGTAAACTCCTTGTGAGCAGGGATCATGTCTACCTACTCTTTTGTACTGTACTCTCCCAAGAGCTTAATAAATACCACTGATTAATACCATATAGCAATCAGAAAAGGGGTTTGGAAGTTGGGCGACCGGTGTTTTCCTGTTAATGTCCATCACATTTTTCAGCTTCTCTTCCAGCTGTATCTGAATAAAAAGAGACATGAAAACTCAACACTCAATGAGAAGGCTCTCTAGACTGCTCTCAAGACCCGCCACTCAATGAGAAGGCCCTCCAGCCTACTCTCAGGACCCGTCACCTAATTAGAAGGCTCTCTGGCTTGCTCTCAAGACCTGCCACCCAGTGAGGAGTCTCTCAAAACCTCAGTCCCTCCACTTGGCATCCCAGCCTCAGTTGCCCCTCTCCCAACCCTTTCACGGGGCAGCAGAAAGCCTCCCATGGGAGCCAGAGAAAAGGCTTGAGAGCACTTCCTTCGGGAAGAGATGGTTTCTAGTCCTGCCTCCACCCCTTGTCTGCTGTGTGACCTCGGGCAAGTTACTTCACTTCCATGTGCCTCAGTTACCTCATCTATAAAATGGGGATTGAGAGCACGAGCCCCATGCGGGACAGGGACTGTGTCCGACCTGATTATCTTGTATCAACCCCAGCGTTTAGAAGAGTCTCGGGCACATAGTAAGTGCTTAACAAATGCCATTTGAAAAATAAATAAATAAACGTGCCCTTTACTCTCAATTACCCATTCCATGGTGCTTAACCTCAGATGAACCAAGGACAGAAAGCACTGAGAAGCTGGTAAAGTGGGCGTCCAAAAAGAAGGCAGACTGCTTCTGAGGAGTGCTAATTCTGGTTGCCAGGAGACCAAGGCACTTATTTATTCACCCACCCCCTCCCCGTCTCAGCACTTAGGTAGAATCTCTAAACTCTTGCTTCTAGACTGTAAACTCGTGGACAGGGAATGTATCTTCTAGACTGTGAGCCCGTTGTTGGGTAGGGACCGTCTCTACATGTTGACAGTTTGTACTTCCCAAGCGCTTAGTACAGTGCTCTGCACACAGTAAGCGCTCAATAAATACGATCGAATGAATGAATGAATCTGCTAACTCTATTGCATGGTCCTCTCCCAAGAGCTTAGTACAGTGCTCTGCACATAGTAAGTGCTCAATAAGTAATAATAATAATAACAGTATTTGCTACTATGTGCCAAGCATGGTACTAAGTGCTGGGGTAGACACAAGACTATCAGGCCCCACATGGGGCTCATAGTTGTTCTGATGACTTCACAAAATGGGTGTCAAGTCCACATATTTTGTTTTGTTGTCTGTCTTCCCCTTCTAGACTGTGAACCCGTTGTGGAGTGGGGACCATCTCTGAGCCCCCACCTTCCTCTCCCCTTCCCCATCTCCCCCGCCCTACCTCCTTCCCCTCCCCACAGCACCTGTATATATGTTTGTACAGATTTATTACTCTATTTTACTTGTACATATTTACTATTCTATTTTGTTAATTGTTTTGTTTTGTTGTCTGTCTCCCCCCTCTAGACTGTGAGCCCGTTGTTGGGTAGGGACCGTCTCTATATGTTGCCAACTTGTACTTCCCAAGCGCTTAGTACAGTGCTCTGCATACAGTAAGCACTCAATAAATATGACAATGAATGAATAGTTTAAGTGGGAGGGGGAACAGGCATTGAATCCCCATTTTGCAGATGAAGGAACTAAGGCACAGAGAAGTTATGTGACTTGCCCAAGGTTACACAGCAGGTGTGTGGCAGAGTTGGGATTTGAAGCTGGGTTCTCTAACATCCAGGTCCATTCTCTTTCCACTAGGTTAAGCTGCTTCTTACTGATTGATTGATCGGTTGATTGATTGATTCCCTATACCTGTATTTTATTTTAATGGCTTTTTACTTCTCCTCTCCCCTCCCCACCACCCTAGCCTGTAAATGACTCGAGGGCAGGGATTGAATCAGATAATAATAATAATGGCATTTATTAAGTGCTTACTATGTGCAAAGCCCTGTTCTAAGCACTGGGGAGGTTACAAGTTGATCAGGTTGTCCCACTGGGGGCTCACAGTCTTCATCCCCATTTTCCAGATGAGGTAACTGAGGCTCAGAGAAGTGAAGTGACTTGCCCAAAGTCACACAGCTGACAACTGGCGGAGCCGGGATGTGAACCCGTGACCTCTGACTCCAAAGCCCAGGCTCTTTCCACTGAGCCACGCTGCCTTTTAGCCACACTGCTTCAGATCTACTACCTTCATTGAGTACTCTGAGGAAAGGTCGCTGTCTTTGAGCAAAAGCTTCTTAAAGGGACAAGAAACAAAGAGGCAAAAGAAAACAGGACCAGATTCCATAACAACATAACAACACACCTAGTGATAACTTTTTTATGAACCGGCACAGGAGGCAGTGGGCCTAACGGAAAGAGCACAGGCTTGAAAGTCAGATGATCTTTATTAATTTTTTTAATGCTATTTGCTAAGCACTTACTACATGCCAAGCTTTGTACTAGGAATTGGGGGAGATATAAGATAATTAGGTTGAACACAATCCCTGTCCCTCATGGTGTAACAGTCTAGGAGGGAGAGGGGACAGATAATGAAGCCCCATTTTATAGATGAGGAAACTGAGGTACATAAAACTTCAGGGAGTTAAGTTCATGCAGATGTCAAGTGATGGACACAAGTTCTCTAAATAGTCCGCACTGACTGAGTTCTAACCTTGGTTCTTCACTTGCCTGCTTTGTGAACTTGAACGAGTCCCAGCAGATCTATGTGCCTCAGTCTCCTCTTGTGATATGGAAAATACATTCCTATTCTCCCTCTTCCTTAGACTGAGGCTACACTGTAACTGATCTGCATGTCTCATATATACCCCAGTACTTGGCTGCCAGTAAGGGCTCAACAAATATCATCATTATTATTATTATTATTATTTGCACATGTGGATCCTGCATAAATCTTTTCAGGCACACACACATTCAAAGGTGACCTTCACTGTCAGTGGTGTTTTCTTCAAATATTAAGGCCAACTATATTTCTTTTAGACATCTATGCATGGGGACAAGTACTTGAGTGAGTGTACACTCTTTCTTTATTTAGGGAGAAGAAGCATGGGCTAGTGGAAAGAGCAGGAGCCTAGGAGTCGGAGAACCTAGGCTCTCATCCTGACTCTGCCAGTTGGTTGCTATGTGACCTTGGGTAAGTCACTTAACTTCTCTGTGCCTCAGTTACCTCATCTGTAAAATGGGAAATAAGACCTTGAGCCCCATGTGGGATAGGGACTATGTCCAACCTGCTTAGCTTGTATCTACCCCAGCCCTTAGAAGAGTGTTTGGCATTTAGTCAACCCAAAACAAATACCGTAATTACTATTATGATAGTAATACCATGCTGTCAGAGAAGCGGTGTGTCTCAATGGAAAGAGCATGGGCTCGGGAGTTAGAGGTCATGGGTTCTAATCCTCTCTCTGCCGTTTATTGGCTGTGTGACTTCGGGCAAGTCACTTAACTTCTCTGTGCCTCAGTTACCTCATCTATAAAATGGGGATAAAGATTGTGAGCCCCCCGGTGGGACAACCTGATCACCTTGTATCCCCCAGCGCTTAGAACAGTGCTTTGCACATAGTAAGCGCTTAACAAGTACCATCATTATTATTATTATTAATAACTCATTATGAGCAGGGAGCATATATGTCAATTCTGTTGTACTATGCCAAATGCTTAGAACAGTGCTCTGCACATAGTAAGCATTCAATAAATACCACTGACTGATTGATTTTTATCTATGCCAGTGCTTGGAGCAGTGCATGACACATAGCATAACAAATATAATAATATAACAATATAATACTTAATAAAGTGCTCTGCACAGAGCAAGCATTCAATAAGCACCACTGATTGATTGGGCCAACAACGGCTGAGCCTTGGAGATAAGGAAGAAAATCGAATTGTGCTTTCCAAGTGCTTAGTACAGTGCTCTGCACACAGTAAGCACTCAATAAATATGATTGAATGAATGAATGAAATGCAATGGCCAGCTAGAAGCTAGTCTTGGTGAAACCCCTCCACCTTACCTGAACCAGTCTTAGTATCTCTTGTTCAAGCTGAGTCAAAAAAGAACAGAACTTTATGGAGTCCAAGCTGTCCTGTTCCTGGGCCTTTGCCTGGCCACGCTTCTCCCTAGTGGTTTAAACACACGGATTGAAATCAGTCATTCAGTCAATCAGTCATATTTATTGAGCATTTACTCTGAGCAGAGCACTGCACTAAGCCCTTGGGACAGTACAGGCACAACAGAATTAGCGGATACTTTCCCTCCCCGTAATGAGCTTACAGCCATGGAAAGGGAGACGGACATTAATATGAATAAATAAGTAATTTATATTGTAACATTTGAAGAAATGTACCTACTTCTGTGGGATTGGGGGTGGGGAGAATATCAACTTCCCCAGTATTTTCAAACAGTGGGGAAGAAGCTGTCCAAAAGTAACAGTTGCTCCGTCCTTCTAGACTGTAAGCTTGTGGTGGAAAGGGAATGTGTCTGTTTATTGTTGTACTGTACTCTCCCAAGCACTTAGTCCAGTGCTCTGCACATAGTAAGTGCTCAATAAATACAATTGAATGAATTCAAGCATACTCACATATCCCTTAACCCCTATTCCTCTCTCCTTCTCTGTTATCTCACATTTCCTCCTGCCTTCAGACATCTCTACGTGGATGTCCCACTGACATCACAAAATGAACATCCAAAATAGAACTCATCTTCCCACCCAAACCCCGTCCTCTCTTTGACTTTCCCATCATTGTAGACAGCCCCATCGTTCTCCCTGCGCATTTGCAACACCTGAGCAGACTGAGCCCCTCTTTTCCTGTGCTCCTCCTCCCCTCCCCATCACCCCCCCTTCCCCTCCCCACAGCACTTGTGTATATTTGTACATATTTATTATTCTATTTACTTTATTAATGATGTGTACACAGTTATAATTCTATTTATTCTGATGGTTTTGACACCTGTCTACTTGTTTTGTTTCTTTGTCTGCCTCCCCCTTCTAGACTGTCAGCCCGTTGTTGGGTAGGGACCGTTTCTGTATGTTCCCAAGCACTTAGTACAGTGCTCTGCACACAGTAAGCGCTCAATAAATACGATTGAATGAATCAATCAAATGTCCAAAGGTCGTAGACCCAAGTGCATAGATGAGGCAGACGGGAGAGCGAACTGGGGAAAAGAGGGCTTTATCGGGGAAGGCCTCTTGGAGGAAGTGTGACCTTAATAAAGCTTTGAAGGTGGGGAGAGTGATGGTCTGGTGTATATGGAGGGGGAGAGGAGGTGGGAAAGGGGTTGGTGACCAGATAGACGAGACTGGGGAGCAGCGAGTAGGTTGGAGCCAGAGGAACGGGGTGTGCGGGCTGGGCTACAGTAGGAGATTAGTGGGGTGAGGTAGGATGGGGCAAGTGCTTTAAAGCACTCAAAGAAATGTTGACCTTTGAGAAGAGCCACCAAACTCTCAACGCGGCCTCCCTCTGAGGGGGTGATAAATTTCATACTGCATTCTGTACGGGCAAGGCACAGGACTGGCTTTGGGCACAGTTATTTGGCCAGTCAAGGAGAGGCTTAGCTGACCCTTTCCACAGCCCCAGTGAAGTCGAGCAGGGCTGCACACCAGGCCTTGTTCAAGTGCTTGGCACATAGTAAGTGCTTAATAAATGCCATCATCATCATCATTATTATTATTATTATCATTCAATCATATTCATTGAGCACTCACTGTGTGCAAAGCACTGTACTAAGCACTTGGGAGAGTACAGGAAAACAACAAACTGACACATTCCTGCCCAAAGCGAGCTCACAGTCTGGAGAAGGAGATGGACATGATGATGATAATGATCAATCAATCAGTCAATCGTATTTATTGAACGCTTACTGTGTGCAAAGCACTGTACTAAGCACTTGGGAAGTACAAGTTGGCAACATATAGGGACAGTATGATGATGATGATGGCATTTGTTAAGCGCTTACTATGTGCAAAGCACTGTTTTAAGCACTAGGGGGGATACAAGGTGATCAGGTTGTCCCATGTGGGGCTCACAGTCTTAATCCCCATTTTACAGATGAGGGAACTGAGGCACAGAGAAGTGAAGTGACTTGCCCAGAGTCACACAGCTGACAAGTGGAGGAGGCGGGATTAGAACCCATGACCTCTGACTCCCAAGCCTGGGGTCTTTCCATGAAGCCATGCTGTTAATAAATAAATATATAAATAAATACATTACAAATATATACATATGTGCTATGGAGATGGGAGAGAGGAAGAATGAAGGAGCAAGTAAGAGTAGCGCAGAAGGGAGTGGGTGAAGAGGAGAGGAGGGCTTAGTCAGGGAAGGCTTCTTGGAGGAGATGTACCTTCAACAAGGCTTTGAAGTGGGGGAGAGCAATTACCTGACCCACATAGGGCTCACAGTCTTAATCCCTCTCTTCCAGATGAGGCAACTGAGGACCAGAAAGTGGAATGATTGCCCCCAGGTCACCCAGCAGACAAGTGGCAGAGCCAGGATTAGAACCCATGTCTTCTGATTCCCAGACCCTTGCTCTTTCCGCTAAACCACAGTGCTTCCATGCTGTGATCATCCTGTCCTGGAGAAGGCCCTGGTCACTGGTGTTTCTCTCTAGACAGGAAGCTCAGATTGGGAAGGAAACAAGTCCACTCATTCTGTCGTACTGTACTCTCCCAACTGCTTAGTATAGTGTTTTGCACAAAGTGACTGCTCAATAAATACCATCGATTGATTGATATGGTTCCAATATTCAGGGTGAAAGTCATCCAGCTCAACAGGCTTAGAGAACCATTGAGAGTCCCTGGATCTCTAGGAGCTCCTAGGACTCTGGAAGAATTGAGAAGCAGCGTGGCTTCGTGGCAAGAGCATGACCTTGGGAGTCAGAGTCATGGATCCTAATCCCGGCTCCGCCACTTATCACCTGTGTGACTTTGGGCAACTCACTTTACTTCTCGGTGCCTCAGTTACCTTATCTGTAAAATGAGGATGAAGTCTGTGAGCCCCACGTGGGACAACCTGTTTACCTTGTATCTACCCCAGCACTTAGAACAGTGCTTTGCACATAGTAAATGCTTAACAAATGCCATTATTATTATTATTCTCTGTGCCTCTGTTACCTCATCTGTAAAATAGGGATTAAATCTGTGAGCCCCACGTGGGACAACCTGATTACCTTGTATCTACCCTAGTTCTTAGAACAGTGCTTGGCACATAGTAAGTGCTTAACAAATACCATCATCATCATTATTATTATTATTATCATTATTTCACATCACATAAAGGGGAGATTTGGGGGTGGCATTTTGCAGCCACTTCCGGCCTTCCCTGACTAAGCCTCCTCTCCTCTTCTCCCTCTCCCTTCTGCATTGCCCTGATTTGCTTCTTTCATTCAGTTCCCCCCTCCCAACCCCACAGCACTTATGTACATATAATAATAATAATAATAATGGCATTTGTTAAGCACTTACTTTGTGCAAAGCACTGTTCTAAGCGCTGGGGAGGTTACAAGGTGATCAGGTTGTCCCACGGGGTGCTCACAGTTTTAATCCCCATTTTACAGATGAGGTAACTGAGGCACAGAGAAGTGAAGTGACTTGCCCAAAGTCACAAAGCTGACAGTTGGTGGAGCCGGGATTTGAACCTATGACCTCCGACTCCAAAGCCCATGCTCTTTCCACTGAGTCACGCTGCTGCATATCTGTAATTGATTTATTTATATTAGCATCTGTCTCCCCATCTAGTCTCTAAGCTTGTTGTGGGAAGAGACTGTGTCTATTTATTGTTGTATTGTATTCTCCCAAGAGCTCGGTACAGTGTTCTGCACACAGTAAGCTTGCAATAAATACGACTGAATGAATGAAAGAATGAACAACCATCTGGCTGGTTCATGCTGTCATCCTATCATGGCTAGGATACTGGACCACTGAACTCTTCGTCTCCGGACTCTTCCCCTTCAGTCTAAACTCCACACTGCCACCGAGATCATCTTCCTAAAACATCTCTCAACACATCTTTCCACTCCTCAAAACAAACCCTGGCAGAAATTCTTCCCTGCCAACGTTCTCCAGTTTACGTACCAGCTCCATTCACCCATTCCACTCTTTCAGCAGCTGGCACTCTGCCGCACTGCCAAGCCTGTCTTCAAATTGCACCACCCTCTTGCCTCACCTGCTTCCTTCTCCTTGCTCACACCTATCGCCCTGTCTGGAAGTCCCTCTCTACCAGACCACGGGTCTCCCTGGCTTCAGAGCCCCCCTAAAATCCCATCTCCACTGAAAAAGCGGGGTAAGAACAGGATCAAAATGAGTCATCAGGGACTTACCCCTTGGCAAAAATATTACACGATGCCCAGTTATACACCTGACAGAGGTCTGCCAAGGAAGGTTTTTCGAAGGCAATCATATTCAGGCGAGACAGCAGAACGTCTTGGAAGCATTTGCTGTAGAGGACACAAAGGTTTCCTTCCCTCTGTCCCGTCAGGTTTTTCCTGATGTGGTTGTTCAGTTCCTCCAAATACGCGTCGATCTTCTGGGACAGGTCCTGTCCGAATGGCGGAATCTGCAACTCAGCGTACTTCCTGAACAGCTCTTCCAGATCAGAGTCCCAGCCATTAGAGGAAATGCTCATTGAGTCCTCTGACTCTTCGTCCGACCTGATTTTCTCCTGGGGCCCTTCTGCATGCCGCAAACGCAAACCATCCCCCGACTTTGGCTTCTCGGGGTACGCCCGGTCTCCCGTTTGGAAGGCCGTTTCCACCGCTTTCTCCATCTCCTGCTTCAGAAATTTCAAAAGAGCTGCTTTGCTACCATCTTCCGCTTGGTCACTCCACTTAAAATACTTGAAAGCTTCCAGAAATTTCCCATTCTTAATGAGTTGTTGGACAGCAGGTTCTGAAATGAAGTAGACGTGAGGTACTTTGAGTTAAAATCTGGCTTAGAAGAGCAATGAGTGCACAAGGCCAACTTGTTAACCTAGCTGTTGACCTTTAGAAATAATAATACTTATATTGGTGGAGCGCTTACTGTGTGCCAAGCCCTGTATAAAACATTGGGGTAGATAAAAGATTATCAGGTTGGACACGGTCCCTGTCTCACATGGAGCTCCCATCGTAAAGGGGAGGGACAGAAGATATTTAATCACCGTTTTACAGATAAGAAAACTGAGGCACTGAGAGAAGGCACTGCTATTTTCACAACAGGCAAGCAGTGGAGCCAGGATTAGAACCCATGTCTCCTGTCTCCCAAGCCCCCACTCTTTCCCAAGGCCACGCTAGTGACAGCAGTCAATTAATCAACCAGTAGTTGATTAATTTTAGACTTTTAGACTGTGAGCCCACTGTTGGGTAGGGACTGTCTCTATATGTTGCTAACTTGTACTTCCTAAGTGCTTAGTACAGTGCTCTGCACACAGTAAGTGCTCAATAAATATGATTGATTGATTGATTGATTGATAGTATTTATTGAGCATTTACTTGGGGCAGAATAGTGCACTAAGTACTTGGGAGAGTACAATAAAGTTGGTAGACATGATCTCTGCCTCCAGTTATTTACTATCTAGTGGTGGGGGGACAGACAGTAAAACACATTACAAGTAGGAGAAGCAATGAAGTGTAAAGATCCATAGACGCCTGCAGTCAAGGGTGGAGAGAGGGTTGAATAACCTAGGGTTTAGGTGATCCGGAGGGGAAAATAGGATGAAGAGCTGAGATGAATCAGGGGAAGCCTCTTGGCATAAATGTAATTTCAAAAGGGCCTTGCCTCAATCAATGGTATTTATTGAGCGCTCACCCTGTGCGGAACACTGTACTAAGTGCTTGGGAGAGTACAATACAATAGAATTGGTAGACACATAATAATACTAACTGTGGTATTTGTTAAGCACTTATTATTTTCCAGGCACTGTACTAGAGAAGCAGTATGGCTCAGTGGAAAGAGCATGGGCTTTGGAATCAGAGGTCATGGGTTCAAATCCAGGCTCCGTCAATTGTCAGCTGTGTGACTTTGTGCAAGTCACTTAACTTTTCTGGACCTCAGCTACCTCATCTGTAAAATGGGGATGAAGATTGTGAGCCCCACATGGGACAACCTGATAACCTTGTACCCTCCCCAGTGCTTAGAACAGTCCTTTGCAAATAGTAAGCGCTTAACAAATGTCATCATCGTTATTATTACTAAGCACTGTGGTGGAGGCAAGCGAAACAGGTTGGACACAGTCCCTGTTCCACGTGGGGCACACAGTCTCAATCTCCATTTTACATCGATGAGGTAAATGAGGCCCAGAGAAGTGAAGTGACTTCCATGCTGCTTCCTGACCACAACAAGCTTACGGTCTAGAGAAAATGGAGAGATCAGTGATCTGCTAGAGTGTAAACTCAACATAGGCAGGGAACACATCTACCATCTCTGTTGTATTGTACTCTCCCAAGTGCTTAGTACAGTGCTCCGCATACGGTAAGCTCTCAATAAATACCACTGATTGATCGGCTGGGCCTAAAGGGGAAGGGATTTCCAGGCAGAAGCAAGAGCAGGTGTAACAGGTGAGCAACATGAGGTTCAGTGAGTAGGTTGGGATAAAAGGAGCAAGGCTTATGGGTTGGGTTGTAATAGGACAATGAAGGAGGAGGAGGTGGAGGAGGAGGAGGAGATAATGAAGTGCTTTAAAGCTGATGGCAAGGAGTTTCTGTTCGATGCGAAGGTGGATGGGCAACCCCAGAGGTTCTTGAGGGGTGGAGAAACATGCACTAAATGGATTCATAGAAACATGAACCAGGCAGCAGAGTGATGTATGGACTGGAGTCGGGAGATACAGGAAACAAGGAGACCAATGCAGTAATCAAGGTGGGAAAAGATAAGTGCTTGGATTAAGAAGCAGTGTGGCCTAGTAGAAAGGGCACCAGCCTGAGAGACAGTGGAGTTGACTTCTAATTCTGACTCAAGTCAGAGGTCAGCTGTGTGATCTTGGACAAGTCTCTTAACTTCTTTGTGCTTCAGTTACCTCATCTGTAAAATGGGGATTAAGATTGTGAGCCCTAAGTGGGGCATGAACTATGTCTGATCTGATTAGCTTGTATCTACCGCAGCATTTAGTACATTACCCGGTACAAAGTAAGCACTTAGCAAATACCATTTAAAAAAAACTAGTAACCTGATAGTCGTTTGAATGGAGAGGAAAGGGTGGATTTAGCAGTGTTGTGAAGGCCAAACCGACAGGATTTGGTGACCGACTGAATGAGAAAGGTGAGTCAAAGTTAATACCAAGATTACAGGACTGCGAGACAGAGGATAGTAGACAGTGATGGGAAAGTCAAGAGGAGGACAAGGTTTGGACAGGAGGCTGAGGAGTTCTGTTTTGGGCAGGTTAAGTTTGGTATATTCATTCATTCATTCAATCAATCATATTTATTGAGTGCTTACTGTGTGTGGAGCACTGTACTAAGCGCTTGGAAAGTACAAGTCGGCAACATATAGAGATGGTCCCTACCCAACAATGGGCTCACAGTCTAGAAGGGGGAGACAGACAACAAAACAAAACATGTAAACAGGTGTCAAAATAGTCAGAACAAATAGAATTATAGCTACATGCGCATCATTAACAAAATAAATAGAATAGTAAATGTGGACAAGTAAAGTAAATACGGTAATAAATCTGTACAAATATATCAGTGGAGCATCCCTGAAGGCAGGATGAAATGTGATATTGCAGAGAAGGAGAGAGGTCGATGCTGAAGATGCTTATTTGGGAATAATCTCCATAGAGATAGTAGCTGAAGTCATGGGAGAGAATTAATCAGGCAGGCAATCAATCAATCATATTTATTGAGTTCTTACTGTGTGCAGAGCCAGTGCTAAGCACTTGGGAGTGTACAATAATAGCAAAGCTTGTAGACACCTTCCCTGTTCACAGTGAGCTTACATTACAGAGGGGCGCGTGAGTTCTCCGGGGGAATGAGTGTAGATGGAGAATAGAAGGGGACAAAGAACTGAGCCTTGAGGGACCCCCTCACTGTCAGAGTGGGGAGGCAGAGGGGGAGCCTGTGAAAGAGACTGAGAAGATGCGACCAGAGAGGTAGGAGGAAAATGAGGAGAGGGCTCTGTCCGTGAAGCCGAAGTTGCATAATGCTTCCAGGAGAAGGGGGAGGTTGACAATGTCGAAGGCAGCTGAGAGGTGGAGGAAGATTTGGATGGAGTAGAGGCCGGTGGATTTGGAGAGAAGGAGATCATTGGTGACCTTTGAAGAGGGTGGTTTCTGTGGAGCGAAGGGGATGGAAGCCAGATTGGAGGGGGTGAGGGAAAGAATTGGAAGAGAGGAAGTGGAGACAGTGGATGTAGACATCTCACTCAAGGAGTTTGAAGAGGAGGGAGATGGGGCGATAACTGGAGGGAGCTGTAGGATCGAAGGAGGGTTTGGTTTTTGGGGATAGGGGATCCATGAGCACTTTTGAAAGCAGCGAGGACGAAGCCTATGGAGAGTGAACAATTGACAGTGGTAGTCAGGGAAGAAGGGAGTGGGGAAGCACTCCATCACTTGTCTGCTGTGTGACCTTGGGCAAGTCACTTCACTGTTCTTTGCCTCAGTTACCTCATCTGTAAAATGTGGATTGAGACAGGGAGCTTCACATGGGACAGGGACTGTGTCCAACCTGATTTTCTCGTACTCATCCCTGCGCTTAGTACAGTGCCTGTAACAAAGTGCTTAACAAATACAAATATTATTATTATTATTATAAGGTGCAAAAGTGTTGTGGCAGAGGCTCAGGTGAAGGAGGTGGATTTTGAGAGGAGTCGGGTGACCTGCTCTTGAGATACTGCTGAGAATTAATAATAATAATAATAATGGCATTTATTAAGCGCTTATTAAGTGCAAAGCACTGTTCTAAGTGCTGGCACTGTTCTAAGTGCTGAGACAGATGGGTGATTTGAAGAAGGGGCAGGAAGAGGGAGGGACTGCAGAGGAACAGAAGAGATTTTAGGGGGATTGCACCTGTTTAGTTTTCATTTCAATTTCAATTTCCTCCTGCCTTCAGGACATCTCTATTTAGATGTCCTTCCAAGACCTCAAAATTTACATGTCCAAAATAGAATTCCTTATCGTCACCTGCAAACCCTGCCCTCCCCGTGACTTTCTCATCACTGTTGACAACACCACCATCCTCACTGTCCCACAAGCCCTTAATCCTGGCATAATCCTCAACTCATCTCTCTCATTCTACTCACATATGCAATCAGTCACCAAATTCTGTGGGTTTAACCTTCAAAACGTCACTAGGATCTGTCCTTTCCTCTCCATCCAAACTGCACACAAACAAAAATGCAGAATAAAAAATGCACACTTTACCAGCTTCTCTGTGCTTGCTGCCTTTGGCTCACCTGATGCTAAGCCTTCCTGAAATGGGTAATTAATAATAATAATAATGATGGCATTTATTAAGCACTTACTATGTGCAAAGCACTGTTCTAAGCACTGGGGAGGTTACAAGGAGATCACGTTGTCCCATGGAGGGGGCTCACAGTCTTCATCCCCATTTTACAGACGAGGGAACTGAGGCACAGAGAATAAGTGACTTGCCCAAAGTCACACAGCTGACAATTGGCAGAGCTGGGATTCGACCCCATGACCCCTGACTCCAAAGCTTGTGCTCTTTCCATTGAGCCATGCTGCTTCTCTAATTGAAGCTAACTGAAGCTTCTCTAATTCTCTAATTGAGAGTAAAGGGCATGTTTCTTTATTTATTTACTTTTATGGTATTTGTTAAGCACTTACTACGTACCAGTCCCCTCTCCAGGTCGCACCTGGAGAGTTTCCAGGACTCTACCAGTCTCGACTACAAGAGGGAGAGTCAAGTAGAGGCCTACTTATTCCATTCCTAGCTTGGCCAGTGGCTAGCGAGTAGAAGGCCATCGGCTACAAGTCAAAAACTCGCCTGGGCTGGGCAGCAGCAGCAGCTTGGCAGAGAGTCAAGGGTGGGGACTCAAGTTTACTGCGTGGGAGGAAGCAGTGGTAAACGCCTTCCGTGTTTTTGGCAAGAAAACTCTGTGAATGCACTTAAAGAATGATTGCAGATGGAGGTGGGGCATTCAGAGAGGGATGTGTCCATGGCATCGCTATGGGTTGGAGACGACAGCATATTCATTCATTCAATCGTATTTACTGAGCGCTTACTGTGTGCAGAGCACTGTACTAAGTGCTTGGGAAGTACAGGTTGGTAACATATAAAGACGGTCCCTACCCAATAGCGGGTTCACAGTCTAGAAGGGGGAGACAGACAACAAAACAAAACATAGTAACAAAATAAAATAAATAGAATAGTAAATATGTACAAGTAAAATAAATAAAGTAATAAATCTGTACAAACATATATACAGGTGCTGTGGGGAGGGGAAGGAGGTAGGACGGGGGGGGATACACTGTAAGCTCCTTGACGGCACGGAGCGGGACCACCCACTTGATTTCAGTGCTCTGCAATCGATCAATCAACTGTGTTTATTGAAGTTTTATAAGCCAAGATAAGATACGTGCCAGGGACTATTCTAAGCACTGGGGTAGAAACGAGCTCACCAGGTTGGACACAGTCCATGTCCCACATGGGGCTCACAGTCTTAGTCCCCATTTTACAGATGAGGTCACTAATGAGGCCCAGAGAAGTGAAGCGACTTGCCCAAGGTCCCACAGCAGGCATGCGGTGGGGCCGAGATTAGAACCCAAGTCATCCCAGGCCCATGATCGATGCACCAAACCATGTTTTTCTGCCTCCCTCCACCTCCCCACCACTCTCGGTGATAATCCATTAGATCGTCAACTCCTCAAGGACAGGAGTCAATCGATCCAGCAGGAATGGTGTCAAGGCAGGGTGGCCTAGTGAAAAGAACATGGGCTCAGGAGTCAAGGTGCCTAGGTTCTAATCCCGGCCCCTCCATTCATTCATTCAATCGTATTTATTGAGGGCTTACTCATCATCAATCGTATTTATTGAGCGCTTACTGTGTGCAGAGCACTGTACTAAGCGCTTGGGAAGTACAAGTTGGTAACCTATAGAGACAGTCTCTACCCAGCAGTGGGCTCACAGTCTAAAAGGGGGAGACAGAGAACAAAACCAAACATACTAACAAAATAAAATAAATAGAATAGATATGTACAAGTAAAATAAATAAATAAATAAATAGAGTAATAAATAAATAAATAGAGTAATAAATAAATAAATAGAGTAATAGTGTCTTTTAATTAATTGCCGTGCTCGTAAAACTGGCGCTCTGAGGCCCTGCGGGTTACTGTGTGCAGAGCACTGTACTAAGCACTTGGGAAGTACAAGTTGGCAACATCTAGAGACGGTCCCTACCCAACAGCGGGCTCACAGTCTAGAAGGGGGAGACAGACAACAAAACAAAACATATTAACAAAATAAAATAAACAGAATAAATATGTACAAATAAAATAAAGAGTAATAAATACGTACAAACATATATACATATATACAGGTGCTGTGGGGAGGGGAAGGAGGTAAGACGGGGAGGTGGGGGGGGAGAGGAAGGAGGGGGAGGCTCCATGTGTCTGCTCTGTGATCTTGGGCGAGTTGCTTCACATCTCTGTGCTTCGGTTACCTCTTCTAGTCAACGGGGATTAAATCCTATTCCCTCCTACTTAGTCTATGGGACAGGGACGGTGTCCAAACTGATTAGTTTGTACCTACCCCGGCACTTAGAACAATGCCTGGCACCTAGTAAGTGACTAATACGTAGCAGAATTATTTTTTTTATTTCATTCTTTCTCACTCTTCAATAACCCAGTACAGTATTCTGCACAGTCACCTTCTGGAAGTGCTCAGTATAGTGCTGTGCACTCAGGAGATGCTCAGTAAAGGCAAATGACAGGAATGAAGAGGAGAAGGCTGCCTTGGTTCTGTGGGGAATATTTCTACAAGGGCCCATGCAAATACTGCTTGGTTACCCTCCCCGAGAGGCACATGGGAGGGCATGCTTGCTTTGCCCACGGGGAAACAAAGAACTCAGAGAGGTTTCTGACTTGGCTTCATTGTATTTTGGTCCCCAGATTGGGTTCAGGCTAAATTCAAGGTGGTTCCCCTACAGTAGTCCACCTGGCCCTCTCTGCTAGAGAAGACAAGCTGGCAAGGGCTGCATAACGAAGAAAAAGAGGTAGGAAGAAAAACCAGGCCTCTCTCCAAACCCAATCGGAAAAGTCTGGTGCCCAGTCTATAATCTCTAGACTGTAAGATCACTGAGGGCAGGGAATGTGTCTTTTATCTTATCTTGTCTTCTTCCGAGCGCTTAGTACAACGCTCTACACACAGTAAGCACTCAATAGATACGACTGACTAACCAAGTCTTCAAGATGCTCCCCTGTTTCTTCCAGCAGAATTGGGATCTGGTTCTGAGCTCCAGTCCTCCCTGAGGAAGCCTTTCTTTTCTCAGTGAAGTGGCGGTGGCGGCTCCTTAGGGAGAGACAGCCCCAGCCCGAACCATATTTCCGTCTGCTCCCGCTACTGTCATTTAGGCTGACCTAGGCAGCCGAGTTTCCACCTGCTTGGGCTGCTTTCCCCGCCTAAAATCAATCAATCCCTTACTGAACGCTTACTGTGTACCGAGCACTGTACTGAGAGGTTGGGAGAGTACAACAGAACAGAGTTTTTGTTAGGTTTAGTTTCATGGTATTTAAATGCTTACTGTGTGCCAGCTACTGCCCTAAGCACTAGGGAAGATACAATCAAGTTGGACACGGTCCCCATTCCACTTAGCGCTCACCATCCTAATTCCCATTTTACAGATGAGGTGACTGAGGCACGGAGAAGTAAAATGACGCGGCTTGAGGTCACACAGCAGATGAGTGATGGAGCCGGGATGAGAACCCAGAACCTTCCGACTCCTAGGCCTCTGCTCTACCCACTAGGCTACGCTGCTTCTCTAAAACAAAGAACATGGTCCTCAGAAGCCCCATTGAGCTATATGAGGTCCTAAAGTCTTTGCTTATACTGGAGTACCACATTGGCGATCCTTTCCCTTGGAAGGGATGATGCAGATATGATTAATCTCCCGGGACCAGAAGCAGGATTGCCCAGTGGAAAGAGTCCAGGCTTGGGAAACAGGGGGCCTGGGTTCTAATCCCAGCTCTTCCACTTGCCTGCTGTGTGACCTTGGGCAAGTCACTTAACTGCCCTGGGCCCCGATTTCCTCATCTGTACAATGGCCCGTGGGCCCCATGTGGGACAGAGACAGCATTCTACGCGATTATCTCCTATCCCAGTGTTTAGAATGGTGCTTGGCACAGAGTAAGTGCTTAATAAATACCACCATGATCACTGTTATCCTGCAAAACAAGTGAGGACTCAAACCCCGCCTGATGGAAAAGTGTCCTAGCCCAGCCCAGGGGAGTTCAGCCCCAAGGCCAGAGGGCCACGAGCCAAACTAGCCACGAAGAGAGGGTCGGACGCTCGAGTCTGGGGAGGAAATTAATAATATTGGTATCTGTGAAGTGCTTACTATGTGCCAAGCATTGTTCCAAGCATTAGGGTAGATACAAGTTCATTCAAACGTATTTATTGCGTGTTTATTGTGTGCAGAGCACTGTATTAAGTGCTTGGGAAAGTACAATACAACAATAAACAGACACATTCCCTGCCCTCAGCAAGCTTACCGTCTAGAGGGGGGGAGCTTACATTCTAGTTAATCAGGTCGGACACAATTCCTGCCCCACATGAGGCTCCCTTTTATCCCCATTTGACAGATGAGGAAACTGAGGCGCCGAGAAGTGAAGTGACTTGCCCAAGGTCACACAGCAGACATGTGGCGGAGTGGGAATTAGAACCCAGATCCTTCTGATTCCTAGGTGAAGGAACTCAGGTAAGGTTTGAGGACAGATGGAGAATGGATAGAGGGGAGAGCAGGAGGGGCAGAGGCAGGACAAATGCTGCAGATGGTGGAGCTGACAGACACAGGGAAGGAGGAGCCAAGCTGAATAATAATAATAATAATAATAATAATAATAATAATAATGATTGTGGTATTTGTGAAGCACTTACTAAATGCCAGGCACTGTACTAAGCACTGGGCTAGATACAAGCAAACTGGTTTGGACAGAGTCCCTGTCCCACATGGGGCTCACAGTCTCAACCCCGTTTTTTTACAGATGAGGGAACTGAGGCACAGGAAAGTGAAGGCACACAGAGGCTGGATCTGCAGAAGTGAGGAATACCTGTAACTAGCTCCTGATTCTGTTCTTCCTCTCTCTGCCGATTCCGAGTTATTCGGTTCCAGAATGACCGGATCCACGAAACGATGGTTGGCCAGTTGCTAGGTTTTGTCTTCTTTTCCCGACATTTCCGTGCCATCTTCGGCAGGCTGTTTGCTTTCTCGACAGAAGGGGCCTCACTCTGCCTCTCCTGGCTTTTCCTCAACTTCCGTTTCTTCAACACGGCATCCGAACCTGAGGTGGAACGAGGCTCCGTTAGAGGACGAGCACCTCTAGCACGACCCAGGGAGCTGAGTCTAGTGCTCGGCACACAATAAGCACCTTATAAATACTGCTGATTGATTGATAGGTTGATCACCCCGCTGCGGGCGGGTCCCTACTCCCCAAGTTCGTCTCCCTGGCATTTTGGAAAACTCTGTCTCCTGGTTTGGCTTTCCTTCAGAAGCATTTATGAGGTCTGGGGGCACTGGCTTGGTACGTAATCTCCTGTCCTCCCCCAAACAGCAGGCTCACTCCAACAGTACTTGGAAGAGAAACAAAGGAGTTTCCTTCCACTGCTGAACGGGAGGAAGCGGTCATTTGTTGAGAAATCCCCAGGAGGGTTACTGTCGCTCAAAGGGAAAGGCAGGGCCTCTCTCTCTAGAGCCTCCCGCCTCTTATCCATCCACCCTGACTTTAATCAAAGAGGCTGGCCCCATTCCACCTCTGCCCTCCGAAATCTACCTCCAATCTAGAAGTCAAGCAGGGAATCGGGAGTTCCGGTGGCTGAGGTGTTAGGTCCTTCACTTTCATCCTAGGAACGCTGCGCTGCTCTGAGAAGGGTTTAGGCCCTGCCTCAGTTTTTGAGAACAGCGGTTAGTGTCCCGACCCCAGCCTGGGCTGGGAGGGGCTTGGCCCCCGGTTCTGTTTGAGAAACTGAAAGCTGCTTCCTGAGTTGAGGTGGGAGAAAAAAGAGCGTCTAACAAGACTTCTCGGGGTGGCCGGTTTTGTTCGAAATCCTTTTTACGGATCAGAATAGCAAGTAACACTTCTCATTTCAAATGGGACTGTGAGCCCCCCGTGGGACAACCTGATCACCTTGTCACCTCTCCAGCGCTTAGAACAGTGCTTTGCACATAGTAAGCGTCTAATAAATGCCATCATCATCATCATTTCAAGAACACTTACTGGCGATCGCTCCTCCAGAAATAAGAATCGTGGTATTTGTTTAGTGTCTCGTTGTAGGCAGGAAGCACGTCTATCGACTCTGTTAGATTGTACTCTCCCAAGTGTTCAGTACAGTGTGCTGTGCCCAGTCAGCCCTGAATAATTACCACCGATTGATGGATGGATTGATTGTATCTACTCGGGACCAGATGCTGGGGTAGATTCAATTCAGTATCAGACACAGTCCCTGTCGCACTTGGAACTCACGGTCTAAAGCAGTGTGTCCTAGTGGAAAGAGCACAGGCCTGGGTGTCGGGGGACCTGGGTTCTAATCTCAGTTCTGCCTCTTGTCTGTTGTGTGACCTTGGGCTAATCTCTTAACTTCTCTGTGCCTCAGTTCCCTCATGTGCCAAATGAGGATTCACTACCTTATCTCTCTCCTACTTAGACTGTGAGTCCCATTTGGGACCTGATTGCGCTTATCTACCCCAGTGCTTAGTACAGTGCTAGGCTCATAGTAAGGGCTTAACAAATACTGCTACTATTATTTTTATTTATTATTATCATCATTATCATTGTTTTTATCATTGTTATTAAAGGGAAGAAGAGGAGGTATATCAGAGTATCAGTATGGCCAAGTGGATAGAGCATGGTCCCCGAAGTCAGAAGGACCCAGGTTCTAATCCTGCCTCTGCTATTTGTCTGCTGTGTGACCTTGGGCAAGTCAATCGGTCAGTCAATCATATTTATTGAGCACTTACTATGTGCAGAGCACTATACTAAGCACCTAAAAGAGTACAATATACCAAAGTAAAGGACACATTCCCTGTGGAAATGGGGTGACTGATGGGAACAGCAACACTGGCCCTCTGGTCCCCAACAACCCCGTGGAGATGAATCTGTTCTACTGTACACTCTCAAGCGCTCGATACAGTGCTCTGCACACAGTAAACTCTCAATAAATACCACTGATTGATTGATCAGGATGTGGCCTTCCCCATTTTTCAGTAGCCCAGGTATGTGACTGTGAGCTCATTGTGGGCAGGGAACATTATCTGCTAATTCTGTTGTATGGTGCTCTCCCAAGTGCTTGGTACAGTGCTCTGCACATAGTAAGTGCTCAGTAAATGTGATTGACTAATTAATTGAACTGGGGATGGGTGCAGCGATATTGAGAAGCAGCATGGCCTAGTGGAAAGAGTATGGCCCTGGGAGTTGGAGGATGTGGGTTCTAATCCCCGCTCTGTCACATGTCACATTCTCTTCATATAGAGAAGCAGTGTGACTCAGTGGAAAGAGCATGGGCTTTGGAGTCAGAGGTCACGGGTTCAAATTCTGGCTCCGCCAATTGTCATCCGTGTGACTTTGGGCAAGTCACTTAACTTCTCTGTGCCTCAGTTACCTTGTCTGTAAAATGGGGATTAAGACTGTTAGCACCCCGTGGGACAACCTGATCACCTTGTAAACTCCCCAGCACTTAGAACAGTGCTTTGCACATAGTAAGCGCTTAATAAATGCCATTATTATTATTATTATTACTATTATTATCATATTTGCTATGTTTCCTTGGCCAAGTCACTTAACTTTTCTGTGCCTCAGTAACCTCATCTGTAAAATGGGAATCAAGATCAAGACCATGAGCCCCATGTGGGACAGGGACTGTGTCCAACCTGATTACCTTGTAATTACCCCAGCATTTAGAACAGTGCTTGGCACATAGTAAGCATTTAACAAATACCACTATCGTTATTATTAATCATCATCATCATCAGGTGGAGCACAGTACCTGTCCCATGTAGGGCTCACAGTCTTAATCCCCATTTGACAGATGAGAGAACTGAGGCCCAGAGAAGTAAAGTGACTTGCCCAAGGTGAAGTTTTGGATTAAACTTTCGGGCCCTGATGCCTCAGCTCAAGCCATTAAGCCCCATGACCATGGCTAGGCTGGGTATTCCCTCCCTATGCACTGAAGGCCGAGAGCACTTCTTTCAGAGCCAAAGCCTCAACAGCAACTTTTCAGTGACGTCCCCCAGCTCACCTGAACCCCATTTTCACATATGGCCTAGTGGATAGAGCACAGGCTATAAGAGTCAGAAGGACCAGGGTTCTAATTCTGGCTCCTCCACCTGTCTGCTGTGTGACCTTGGGAAAGTCACTTCATTTCCACCGTGCCTCAGTTCCCTCATCTGTAGAATAGAGATGGAGACATGGGCCCTGTGTGGCAAATGGACTGTGTCCAACCTGATTGTCTTGTATCTACCCCAGGCATAGAACAGTGTCTGGCACAAAGCAAGCGCTTCACAATTACTTTAAAAAATCAAAATCAAAAATCAAATGCTTTGGGGCCGAAGGTAAGGTGAACATAAAGTACTTAAAGGGTACGCATCCAAGTGCAAGGGTGGCACACGGGAGATGGAGTAGGGGAAATGAGGGTTTAGTCCTGGAAGACCTCTTGGAGGTGATGTGATTTTAGAATGACTTTGAAAGTGGGGAGAGTGGTGGGGTGTTGTATATGAAGCAGTGAAGCAGCAGCAGCAGAGAAACAGTGTGGCTCAGTGGAAAGAGCCAGGGCTTTGGAGTCAGAGGTCATGGGTTCAAATCCCCGCTCTGCCAATTGTCAGCTGTGGGACTTTGGGTAAGTCACTTCACTTCTCTGTATCCGTGACCTCATCTGTAAAATGGGGATTAAGACTGTGAGCCCCACGTGGGACAACCTTGATTACTTTGTATCCTCCCCGCAGTGCTTAGAACAGTGCTTGGCACATAGTAAGCGTTTAACAAATACCAACATTATTATTATTATGAAGTGGGAGGGGGTTCCAGGCCAGAGGGTGGATGTTGGCAAAGTGTCGACAGTTAGATAGATGAGATTGAGAGACAGTGAGAGGACCCGAGTGTGTGGGTGCCATGTGTTTGGGCTGGTTTCTAGTAGGAAATCAGCGAGGTAAAACAGGAGGGGCCGAGGTGATTGAATGCTTTAAAGCCCATGATAGATGGTGTGTCTAGCTTCTGGCTTTTGCCCCTAAGGGTTCTTGGCTGCTCTGGGGGTTCAGAGGGCTGAGGGAGATCATTCAAGTTGTTGTCTTCTTGTTTTTCTAAACCTCATACACATTTTTGTCTTGGCAGCAGAGAGGTGACTTCCTGTTTGAGCACAGGGGAAGGGCCCGTTGACAGGTGCAGGGTGGGAAGCGTAACGATGGTATCTGCTTCATTTCTCCTCCTGGAGGAAGCCCTGGGCTGGGGCCCCCTCTCTCAGAAGATTGGTTCTGGCACTCACTCTTGGCAGTCACTCTTGGGGAGCTCCTAATTCATTCATTCAATCGTATTTATTGAGCACTTACTGTGTGCAGAGCACTGGACTAAGCTCTTGGGATGTACCAGTCGGCAACATAGAGATAGATGGTCCCTATCCAACAACGGGCTCACAGTCTAGAAGGGGGAGACAGACAAAAAAAAAAAAACATGGAGACGGTGGTCAAAACCATCAGAATAAAGAGAATTTTAGAATATATAATAGATAGAATTATACTCATTAATAAAATAGAGTAGTAAATATGTACAATTCTATAATAGAATTCTAGAATATAGAGAATTATACTCATTAATAAAATAGAGTAGTAAATGTGTACAAGTAAAATAGAGTAATCAATCTGTACAAATATATGCAAGTGCTGTGGGGAGGGGAAAGAGGTAGGGCGGGGTGGGGGGGGGCGATGGGGAGGAGAAGAGGATAAAAAGGATAAATCTCAGTTGGTTGTTCATAGTCAGTTACAGACCCTCACTCCCCCGGCCTCAGCTACCGGCTCGATACGGATGACTCCCAGATCGACTTCCTACTTGCTTTAACCCGATGTTTATCTTGCCCCCAAGATGTCTCCCAAAAGCTGTACTCCTCTTCTTCCTTCCTCCTATTCTTGCCATAGCCATTGCTTATGTATGTAAGCTTGTTATGGGCAGGGGACGTTTCTGCTAATTCTATGGTACTGTACTCTCCCAAGTGTTTTTACAGTGCTCTGCACATGGGTAAGTGCTCAATAAGTACCGTTGATTGATTGCTCAGGAGGATCTTACAGTCTAGAGGGGGGGACAGACGTTAATATAAACAAATTGAATTACAGATACGTGCATAAGTGCTGTGGGACTGGGAGAGGAGATGAATAAAGGGAGTGAGTTAGGGTGATGCAGACGGGAGTGGAAGAAGAGGAAAGGAGGACTTAGTCAGGGAAGGCCTCTTGGACGTGATGTGCCATCAATAAGGCACTGAAGGCGGGGGAGAGTAATTGTCTGTCAGTTATGAAGGGGGCAGACATTCCAGGTCAGGGGCAGGATGTATGAGAGAGACTGGATGAGCTAGAGATTCAGTGAGAGGAGCGAAGTGTGCAGGCTGGGTTGTAGTGAGAGAGTAGCGAAGTGAGTTAGAAAAGGGCAAGGTGATTGAGTGCTTTAAAGCCGATGGTGAGGCGTTTCTGTCCCATGTGAAGGTGGATGGGTGACCACTGGAGGTTCTTGAGGAGTGGGAAAACGTGGCCTGAATGTTTCTGTAGAAAGATGATCTGAACAGCAGAGTGAACTATTGACTAGAGTGGGGAGAGACAGGAGGCAGGGAGGTCAGCAGGGAGGCTTAATCAGGATTCAAGACCCACACAACAGAATAAGTGCTTGGGCTAATGTGGTAGCAGTTTAGATGGAGAGGAAAGGGCAGATTTTAGCGATATGTGAAGCTCAAACTGATGGGATTTAGTAAAGGATTGAATATAGGGGTTGAATCAGAGAGAGAAGTCAAGGATAACACCAAGGATATGGGCTTGTGAGACAGGAAGGATAGTGGTGTTGTCCACAGTGATGGGAAACTCATGGGGAGTTCAGGGTTTGGGTGGGAAGCTAAGGAGTTATAGACATGTCAAGTTTGAGGTGATAGTGGGACATCCAAGTAGAGATATCTTGAAGGCAGGAGGAAATGCAAGACTGCAGAGAGGGAGAGAGATCAGGCTGGAGATGTAGATTTGGGAATCATCTGCATAGAGGTGGTAGTTCATGGGAGCCATGGGAGTGAGTGAGTTCTCCAAGGGAGTGGTTTGATGGAGAATAGGAAGGGACCCAGAACCGAACCTTGAGGGACATGCACAGTTAGGGGGTAGAAGGCAGAGGAGGAGCCTGTGAAGGAGACTAAGAGGGAATGGCCAGAGAGGTAGGAGGAAAATGAGGAGAGGACAGTTGTCAGTGAAGCCAAGATTGCATAATATTTCCATGAGAAGGGGCTGGTTGATAGTGCTGAAAGCCGCTGAGTGGTCAAGGAGGGTTTAGGATGGAGTAGAGGCCGTTGGATTTGGCAAGAAGGAGATCATTGGTGACCTTTGAAAGGCAGGTTTCTGTGGCATGAAGGGAAAGGAAACCAGATTGGAGGGGGTCAAGGAGAGAATTAGAGGAGGTGAACTTGAGACAGCAGGTGTAGACAGCTCACTTAAGGAGTTTGGAGAGGAATGGTAGGAGGGAGATGAGGCGATAACTTGAGGGAGCCAGGGGTCAAACGAGGGCATTTTTTTAGGATAGGGGAGACACGAGCATGTTTGAAAGTGGTGGAGAAGAAGCCACTGGAGAGCAAACAGCTGAAGATGAGGTTTACGGAGGGAAAAAAGGGAGGGGGTGAGTATAAGGTGTGAAAGGATGCAGTCAGATGTGCAAGTGGAGGGGGTGGATTTTGAGAGAAGAAAGGATATCTCTTGAAATGCTGCTGGGAAAGATGAGAGAGTTGAAGAAGGGGCAGGAGTGGGGAGGGACTGGGGAGGAGCAGGGGAGATTTTAGGGAGATCACGCCTGATATTTTCAATATTCTCAATAAAGTAGGTGGCCAGGTCATTAGAGACAAGGGCTGGGAGAGTCAGGGGAATGGAGGTTTGAGGAGGGAGTTAAAAGTCTGGAATAAGTGTCAAGTCACTTAACTTCTCTATGCTTCAGTTACCTCATGTTTAAAATGGAACTTAACATTGTGAGCCCCATGTGGGACAGGGACTCTGTCCAACCCAATTTGCTTGTATCCACCCCAGTGCTTAGTAAAGTGCCTGGCACATAGTAAGCACTTAACAAATGCCACTATTATTAAGAGATCTCAATCAGTGGCTCTTGGACTCTAGTCTGAATTACTTTGGTTCAGGGTCCAAAGACTGGGAAAAAAACAGCCTGTATTTCAGTTTCAGTTTCCATATGCTGCTTGCCTGTAATTTTGCAATCCTGGACTTTCCCATTAAAGAATGTTTGTTTTTTAATCTGCACACAAAAAACCATGTTCTATGACCTTCACCCGTCGCCTGGGGACGGGTTCATTTGGGAATTGGTGCAGAGAGAGAGAGAGGGAGGGAGAGAGAGAGACTGGGCATGGAAAGTATGAGTTTTATACAAAATTTATTCCACGAGGCAAATTGAATTATTTGATTATTTGGACACAGTGAATTGAACTTCCCGTTTGGTAGGAATATGATTATTTGGTGATATTAGAGCTTCCTTAACCGGAGGAATATGCTTATATAATAATGATGATGATGGTATTTGTTAAGCGCTTACTATGTGCCCAGCACTGTTCTCATACTCTGTCCTAATCCTCCTCGACCTCTCAGCTGCCTTCGACACTGTGGACCACCCCCTTCTCCTCAACACGCTATCCAGCCTTGACTTCCTGTGGACTCCATCCTCTCCTGGTTCTCCTCTTATCTCTCCGGTTGTTCATTCTCAGTCTCTTTTGCAGACTCCTCCTCCCCCTTCCATCCCCTTACTGTGGGGGTTCCTCAAGGTTTGGTTCTTGGTTCCCTTCTGTTCTCGATCTACACTCACTCCCTTGGTGACCTCATTTGCTCCCATGGCTTCAACTATCATCCCTACGCTTATGACACCCAGATCTACATCTCTGCCCCTGCTCTCTCCCCCTCCCTCCAGGCTTGCATCTCCTCCTTCCTTCAGGACATCTCCATCTGGATGTCTGCCTGCCACCTAAAACTCAACATGTCCAAGACTGAACTCCTTGTCTTCCCTCCCAAACCCTGCCCTCTCCCTGACTTTCCCATCACCGCTGATGGCACTACCATCCTTCCCGTCTCACAAGCCCGCAACCTTGGTGTCATCCTCGACTCCGCTTTCTCGTTCACCCCTCACATCCAAGCCGTCACCAAATCCTGCCGGTCTCTGCTCCGCAACATTGCCATGATCCGCCCTTTCCTCTCCATCCAAACTGCTACCCTGCTCGTTCAAGCTCTCGTCCTATCCCGTCTGGACTACTGTATCAGCCTCCTCTCCGATCTCCCATCCTCTTGTCTCTCCCCACTTCAATCCATACTTCACGCCGCTGCCCGGATTGTCTTTGTCCAGAAACGCTCTGGGCATGTCACTCCCCTCCTCAAAAATCTCCAGTGGCTACCAATCAACCTACGCATCAGGCAGAAACTCGTCACCCTGGGCTTCAATGCTGTCCATCACCTCACCCCCTCCTATCTCACCTCCCTTCTCTCCTTCTCCAGCCCAGCCCACACCCTCCGTTCCTCTGCTGCTAATATCCTCACCGTGCCTTGTTCTCGCCTGTCCCGCCATCGACCCCGGCCCACATCATCCCCCTGGCCTGGAATGTCTTCCCTCCCTGCATCCGCCAAGCTAGCTCTCTTCCTCCCTTCAAGGCCCTACTGAGAGCTCACCTCCTCCAGGAGGCCTTCTCAGACTGAGCCCCCTCCTTCCTCTCCCCCTCCTCCCCCTTCTCCATCCCCCCACCTTACCTCCTTCCCTTCCCCACAGCACCTGTATATATGTATATATGTTTGTACATATTTATTACTCTATTTATTTATTTTACTTGTACATATCTATTCTATTTATTTTATTTTGTTAGTATGTTTGGTTTTGTTCTCTGTCTCCCCCTTCTAGACTGTGAGCCCACTGTTGGGAAGGGACCATATGTTGCCAACTTGTACTTCCCAAGCACTTATTACAGTGCTATGCACACAGTAAGTGCTCAATAAATACGATTGATTGATTGATTGATTGTTCTAAGTACTGGGGTAAATACAAGGTAATCAGGTTGTCCCACGCGGGGCTCACATTCTTAATCCCCATTTTACAGATGAGGTAACTGAGGCCCAGGGAAGCTAGGTGACTTGCCCAAAGTCACACAGCTGACAAGTGCCGGAGCTGGGATTAGAATCCACGACCTCTGACTCCCAAGCCCGGGCTCTTTCCACTGAGCCACGTGTTTACGCCTGTGGCATAACATTCCCACCCAGGTGGAATTCACTTAGGGTTTGTTCGCACGTGGTGAGGTGGCTAGCTCTCACCCACCAACACTTCCCACTTGGGAGGAATCCATTTATGCATCACATACTAGCGGCGAAGCACCCAGCTTCCAGCCCCATGAGCATTCAGCTGGACGGGACCCTCACCCATCCATCCCACAGCTCCTCACTTGGTGCAGGCAGAGCTGGCTTATTCTCTGGACAGGGGTGACCTGCTGCCACCTGCTACAAGTCTCGATCCTCTTCTCAGAAAGTTAGAGGCTGCAGGTATTTATCACCTGTGTTCCTAGGCCATTGCAGCTTCCAGCCTCAATTTACCCAATCTCGGCCCTCCCCCCTCCTCCGTACCTAATATGATTGGGACAGGGACGAGGGACACCTTCTTTATTCCCGGCTTGGGCTGTCAATCTGGCAGTTTCGGTTATGGGGGCGTTATCCCACCCTCACTTCCAAGTTCCACCTGCTGGCTCAGGAAGTCACAAGGTAGCATTTGACCTTTGGTCAGTACCCCAGAGTCACCTTGGGACAATTACTCCCTCAGGAAATTACGCCTGGAAACACGGAATCTCAGAGCTGGAAAAGCCCTCGGTGGTCTTCCTCCAGGGGAAGAGTCCCTAAACCATCCCAGACCACTCTTCTTTTCTATCTGCAACTCTTGGGATGGAAATTCTGGACTTTCCCTGATGAGTCATTCCAACACGTCATGCCTTTCCAATAAAGGAAATTCTCCATTCTATCTAGCCAGAGTCACTCCCTTCCATCCAAGCCTGTCTTCTCTGGTTTAGTCCTCAAACAGTGGGATTTATTTATTTTTTTATTGTATTTGTAAAGTGCTTACTATGTGCCAGGCACTGTACTAAGCACCGGGGTAGATATAAGTTAATCAGGTTGAACACAGACCCTGTCTCACATAGAGTTCATGCATTCATTCAATCATATTTATTGAGTACTTACTGTGTGCAGAGCACTGTACTAAGCACTTGGAAGCATCCGATACAACAGAGTTGGTAGACACGTTCCCTGTCCACAACAAGCTTACGGCCTAAAAGGGGTGGTCTTGATGTTATTCCCTAAACTCTTCCCGAAAATGCACGCAGCATAGAACAGACAAACCTATTAATCTCCTACATTTAATCATCTTAATCAGTGGTATTTTCCAAGAACCTACTGTGTGGACAGTGCAGCCATAAGCCCTTGGGAGAGTACAAAACAGTAGAGTTGGCCCAGAACCTCTAGATGTTGCCAAGAATTCTGATACAAGTTTATTGTTGTTGCAGCTGTTCTTCCTACATAAGGATCCTGTTTTTACCCTTCTTCTCAGCTTGACCCTGTTGCCCTGATTCAAACGAAACTCTCCCTGTCTACTATTGGCTACAACCGCATTCTGTCAACAACACTGGAGGTTTCCTGTAAGAGAACCCTTTTCCAAAAAACGAAACTGAAACAACCTGTCGCCCCGGTATACTTGCCAATCCAAGAAGGAGATGAAATGTCAAGGGGTCCCCAGTAATGTAGTTTATGGGCTTGCCTATAGACTGGCGCAGGGACCGATAAATAGGCTTTGGCCCTCAGAGCTGGGTCCCTTTCTACATTCTCCTGAAGGTGGGCTTCCTCTCCCCTGACGTCAATTTGGGTGGTCTGAGGTGCTCCTGGAGAAGCAGCATGGCCTAATGGATAGAGCACAGGCCTGAGAGTCAGAAGGTTATGGATTTTAATCCCTCCTCTACCTCTTGTCTGCTGGGTGACCTTGGGCAAGTCGCTTCACTTCACTCTGCCTCAGTGACCTCATCTGTAAAACGGGGATTGAGCACCACATGGGACAGTGACTGTGTCCAATGTGATTTGCTTGTCTCCACTCCAGTGCTTAGCACAGTCCCTGGCACATAGTAAACACTTAACAAACACCATCGTTGTTATTGTGTGCCCACATATTTAGGGGTGCCCCTGGTTGGGAGTTTGTATAGTCTTCACAAAAGAGTCATGGTCGGGTCAGCTAGTGTGATGTTGTCACTGTTTGTGAAGCCAAGGTCGGATAGCATGTTGAGGAGAAGGGGATGATCCACAGTGTCGAAGGCAGCTGAGAGGTCGAGGAGGATTAGGACAGAGTATGAGCCGTTGGATTTGGCAAGCAGGAGGTCATTGGTGACCTTTGAGAGGGCAGTTTCCGTGGAATGTAGGGGATGGAAGCCAGACTGGAGGGGGTCGAGGAGAGAGTTGGTGTTGAGGAATTCGAGGCAGCGCGTGTAGACGACTCGTTCAAGGAGTTTGGAAAGGAATGGTAGGAGGGATGTGGGGCGATAACTAGAAGGTGAGGTGGGGTCAAGAGAGGGTTTTTGTAGGATGGGAGAGACATGGACATGTTTGAAGGCAGAGGGGAAGGAACCAGTGGAGAGTGAGCGGTTGAAGACGGAAGTTAAGGAGGGGAGAAGGGACGGAGCGAGAGATTTCATGAGATGAGAGGGAATGGGGTCAGAAGCACAGGTGGCCGGAGTAGCACTTGAGAGGAGGGAGGAGAGCTCCTCTGAGGATACTGCTGGGAAGGATGGGAGAGTAGCAGAGAGTGTTGAGAGCTGGGGGGTTGGAGAAGTGGGGGGAGTGACTTTGGGGAGGTCGGACCTGATGGATTTAATTTCGTTAATGAAGTAGGATGCCAGATCGTTGAGGGTGAGGGAAGGAGGAGGGGGAGGAACTGGGGGCCTGAGAAGGGAGTTGAATGTACGGAAGAGCTGGCGGGGGTGATGGGCATGGGTGTCAATAAGGGAGGAGAAATAGTTCTGTCTAGCAGAGGAGAGGGCTGAGTTAAGGCAGGATTATTGTTTATTGTTGTATTGTACTTTCCCATGCACTTAATATGGTGCTCTGCACACAGTAAATGTTCAATAAATGACTGAATGAATAATAATTATAATTTTGGTATTTGTTAAGGGCTTACTATGTGCCAAGCACTGCCCTAAGTGCTGGGGAAGATACAAGGTAATCAGGTTGTCCCACGTGGGGCTTACAGTCTTAATCCCCATTTTCCAGATGAGGGAACTGAGGCCCAGAGAAGTTAAATGACTTGCCCAAAGTCACACAGCTGATAAGTGGCGGAGCAGGGATTAGAACCCATGGTCTCTGAATCCCAAGCCCGTGCTCTTTCCATTGAGCCATGCTGCTTCTCTAATGAATGGGCTGACTGTCTGGAGAAGAAATGAGGTGTGGTTTTCCTGCCCCTTCAGTTGAGCCAAAATCCCTTGTTCTCTCGGTGGGGATGGAATCATTCATTCATTTATTCATTCAATCGTATTTATTGAGTGCTTACTGTTATGCAGACCACTGCACTAAGCGCTTGGGAAGTTGGCAACATATAGAGACGGCCCCTACCCAACAACAAGCTCACAGTCTAGAAGGGGAATTATCTATCATCTATTCTTTGTTGTAGCCCTGTTGTACCTTCTCAGTTTTGTACCTAATTGTCCTGATCCCATCCTCCTTTTTTGTTCTATTTACTATTTTGTGACCCCTAGAGTAACTGCCTGCCCCGCCCCATTTTCCTGCTCCTACTGGTATTCCCTGTACTTACAGACTGAGCACCCCAATGTCAATCAATCAGTGATATTTATTGAGCACTCACTATGTGCCCAGCACCATACTGAGCAGTTGGGAGAGTACAGTGCAACAGAATTAGCAGACACGCTCCCTGCCCATACTGAGCTTACAGTCTAGAGGGGGAGACAGACATTAATGTAAATAAAGAAGTCATTTGTAACATACAATTTAAAGAAATGTACGGAAGTGCTATGGGGTTGAGGGTGGAGCAAATATCTAATGCCCAAGGGTAACATATCCAAATTCATTCATTCAGTCGTATTTATTGAGCGCTTACTGTGTGCAGAGCACTGTACTGAGCACTTGGGGAGTACAAGTCGGCAACATATAGAGACGGGCCCTACCCAACAACGGGCTCACAGTCTAGAAGGGGGAGACAGACAACAAAACAAAACATGTAGACAGGTGTCAAGTCATCAAACGCATAGACTTCACAGAAGGGAGAGTGAGATGGGGAGGAAGAGTCACCTGGAGGAAAGGAGAGCTTAATGGGGGAGTCCAGAATGTCTCAACCTCAATGCCTTGTCTCCCCAGAACCCACTTGAGTGTCAGAGGCTCTAACGAGCTGTGAAATGGCCTAATGTTGGGCAGTTTTTAAAAGAAGAGGAAGACTAGAAATGGTTCTAGATAATCAGCCAACTCCCTCCCACCCCCCAACCAAGTCAAGTGAGAGGTTAAGCTCATCACTCAATTGTTAATACTGGATTGTCGGTGCTGCAAGGAGGGTTGATTGTGAATGCACCAATCACCCATATATGTATTCTATTTATTTATTTTATTTTGTTAGTATGTTTGGTTTTGTCTACCCCTTTTAGACTGTGAGCCCACAGTCTAAAGGAGGGCAGAGATTTTAAGGGGGATGAACTGTTAACCGTTTTAGACTGTGAGCCCACTGTTGGGTAGGGACTGTCTCTATATGTTGCCAATTTGTACTTCCCAAGCGCTTAGTACAGTGCTCTGCACACAGTAAGCGCTCAATAAATACGATTGATGATATCTACATAGGTGTAGAGGCTTCATATCTGGAAACACCATTTCCTGCAGAACCCACCCTTGGCTCCTGTTTCCTTAGAGCTCAGGCTCTGAAAACACCTGAAACCCCCTTTGCTTCTTCTTGTCCAGGGACCGAACAAAGTCTTGGAAACGCCTCTGGACTGATCCTTTCTCTTTTGGGGAACAAACTCCCAAGGTGAGAAAAGTCTCTGGTGGAAATATCAATAATGAGGGACACGTGACTTGGATCTATTTCCTTTTCCAGGGTGCGGCCAACAAACAGGGTGCAATTCAGTGAGGAATAGACTCACCTGGGAAAGGGTGAGGGCTAGTAAGTCCCTGCCCCTGCTCCTCAAAGCAGGAGGACCCAAAACCATCATTCAGCTGCCCTCAAAGTCCACTCCAAATCCTGCTTGTCCTCAAAATCAGCGAAAGGCAGAGATAAACTCAGAAAGGGAGAGAACCACCTGTAAGTTCCTTGTGACTATAAGCTCCTCCCTCTAGACTGAAAGCTCCTTTTGGGTAGAGAACATCCCTTTCCCAACCACTTAGTAGAGTGCTCCGCACACAGTAAGCACTCAGTCAATACAACTGACTGATTGATTGATCCCAAGCACTGAATACGGTGCTCTGCCAACTGAAAGTGCTCAATAAATACCATTGATTACCTGTGAACAGGAAACATGCCTACTAGCGGAAAAGCAACATGGCAAAGTGGATAGAGTATGGGCCATGGGAGTTAGAAGGTCATGGGTTCTAATTCCAGCTCTGACACTTCTCTGCTGTGTGACCTTGGGCAAATCACTTCACTTCTCTGTGCCTCAGTCATCTCAGCTGTAAAATGGGGATCGAGACAGGGAGCCCCACCTGGGACATGGACTGTGTCCTACCTGATTTTCTTGTATCCCCCCCGGCGCTTAGTACGGTGCCTGGCGCATAGTAAGTGCTTAACAAATACCACAGATACCACAAATCCTGTTGGTCCCACCTTCACAACATAGCTAAAATCCGTCCTTTCCTCTCCATCCAAACTGCTATCATGTTAATACGATCAGTCATCCAATGCCACCTGGATTACTGCATCAGTCTCCTTGCTGACCTCCCAGCCTCCTGTCTCTCCCCGCTCCAGTACATACTTCACTCTGCTGCCCGGATCATTTTTCTGAAAAAAGTTCAAGACATGTCACCCCTCTCCTCAAAAAACTCCAGTGGTCGCCCATCCACCTCCGCATCAGGCAAGAAACTCCTCACCATTGGCTTTAGAGTATTCCATCAACTTGCCCCCTCCTACCTCACCTCACTTCTCTCCTTCTACAACCCAGCCCACACACTTCACTTCTCTGTGCCTCTATCTCACTGAATCTCGGGCCCCTAGCCCACATCCTGCCTGTGGTCTGTAACACCTCAAATCTGACAGATGATTACGCTCCCCTGCTTCAAAGCCTTAGTGAATAATAATAATGATGTTGGGATTTGTTAAGCTCTTACAACGTGCCAATCACTGTTCTAAGTGCTGAGGTAGATACGTGGGGCTCGCGGTCTTCAACCCCATTTTACAGATGAGGTAACTGAGGCCCAGAGAAGCTAAGTGACTTGCCCAAGGTCACACAGCTGACAAGTGGCGGAGCAGGGATTAGAACCCACAACCTCCAACTCCCAAGCCCGGGCTCTTGCCACTAAGCCACGCTGCTTCTCTAAAATGTGATTGAAGGTACATCTCCTGCAAGAGATCTTCCCAGACTAAGCCCCATCTTTCCTCATCCCCCACTTCTTTCTGCATCTCTCTTGCTTGTTCCCTTTGCTCTTCCCACCTCCCAGCCCAACAGCACTTATGTACATATCTGTCATTTTATTGATTTGTATTGATGTCTGTCTCCCCTCTTCTAGACTGTAAACTCGTTGTGGGGAGGGAATGTGTCTATTCATTGTAGTATTAGACTCTCCCAAGCCCTTAATACAGTGCTCTGCACACGGTAAGCGCTCAATAAATATGATTGAATGAATGAATGATGGATCCTGGGGGCCTGCTCTGCCAGAGACGGAGAACATACTGAGCTCAGAGCACTGAACTAGGCATCGGGAAAATTTGAGTGAGAAATAGAATGTGAATAATTAAAATCTAAAAAAATAGTTTGCAATCTGGGAAAGACCGGTAAACACAAATTGGCAAAAAGGTAATAGGTAACAAAGAAAGAGGAAAACCAACCAAATGAAGTAATGAAGGCATCAATAACAAATAAGTAGATATACACCTGAAGGTTAAGGTGCCTAAGGAGAAGGCATAACTAGAAAAGTTGGAGATTAGTCATGAAAGACCTCCTGGAGGAGGTGGCCTTGCAGGAGGGCTTTGAAGAAGGAGGGAGGGACCTGGTTTGATTTGTTGGGATATGGATTGATTGATTGTTGGATGGATTCCTTGGCAAAGCTGAAGGGGGAGGGCAGAAGGCTTGAGCAGTGGGTTGGAGGTAGGAGAGTCGTGAGCAAGGGATGATTAGACAGTGTTTTTGTCTCCACAATTAGACTGTGAGCACCATGTGGGACAGGGACTGGGTTCAACCTGATTAACTTGTATCTACCCACATAGAACAGTGCTAGACAAAAAAGTAAGCACTTAATAAACATAATAATAATAATAATAGTAATAACAAATGCCAGAGACCTTCCGAGCAATCAATCAATCATATTTATTGAGCACTTAATGTGCAGAGTAACACACAGCAACCAATTGGTAGGGATGTGGCCAGAACTCCCAGGCTCAGACTTTGCCCACTAGGCCTCGCTGCTTTCATTCAGTCATATTTCTTGAGCGCTTACTGTGTGCAGAGCACTGTACTAAGCGCTTGGAAAGTACAATTCGGCAACAGATAGGGACAATCCCTACCCTCTTTTTCTTGCTCCAATTATTTGGAAAAGGGTTTTTTGTCTGTCTGTTTCCCCACTTAGATAGTAGGCTTCTTGAGGGGAAGGACCAGATCTCTCATTCAATAGTAATAATAATAATAATAATAATAATAGTGGTATTTTTCAGTGCTTACTATGTGCCAGACACTGTACTAAGTGCTGGGGTAAGCCCTTCTCCTCAACACGCTATCCGACCTTGGCTTCACAGACTCCATCCTCTCCTGGCTCTCCTCTTATCTCTCCAGTCGTTCATTCTCAGTCTCTTTTGTGGGTTCCTCCTCCCCATCCCATCCCCTTACTGTGGGGGTTCCCCAAGATTCAGTGCTTGGTCCCCTTCTGTTCTCTATCTACACTCACTCCCTTGATGACCTCATTCGCTCCCACGGCTTCAACTATCATCTGTACGCTGATGACACCCAGATCTACATCTCTGCCCCTGCTCTCTCCCCCTCTCTCCAGGCTCGCATCTCCTCCTGCCTTCAGAACATCTCCATCTGGATGTCTGCCCGCCACCTCAAACTCAACATGTCCAAGACTGAACTCCTTGTCTTCCCTCCCAAACCCTGCCCTCTCCCTGACTTTCCCATCACCGCTGATGGCACTACCATCCTTCCCGTCTCACAAGCCCACAAACTTGGTGTCATCCTCGACTCCGCTCTCTCATTCACCCCTCACATCCAAGCCGTCATCAAAACCTGCCGGTCTCAGCTGCGCAACATTGCCAAGATCCGCCCTTTCCTCTCCATCCAAACCGCTACCCTGCTCGGTCAAGCTCTCATCCCGTCCCGTCTGGACTACTGCACCAGCCTTCTCTCTGATCTCCCATCCTCATGTCTCTCCCCACTTCAATCCATACTTCATGCGGCTGCCCGGATTGTCTTTGTCCAGAAACGCTCTGGGCATGTTACTGCACTCCTCAAAAATCTCCAGTGGCTACCAATCAATCTGCGCATCAGGCAGAAACTCCTCACCCTGGGCTTCAAGGCTGTCCATCCCCTCGCCCCCTCCTACCTCACCTCCCTTCTCTCCTTCTCCAGCCCAGCCCGCAGCCTCCGCTCCTCCGCCGCTGATCTTCTCACCGTACCTCGTTCTCGCCTGTCCTGCCATCGACCCCCGGCCCACGTCATCCCCCGGGCCTGGAATGCCCTCCCTCTGCCCATCCGCCAAGCTAGCTCTCTTCCTCCCTTCAAGGCCCTACTGAGAGCTCACCTCCTCCAGGAGGCCTTCCCAGACTGAGCCCCTTCCTTCCTCTCCCCCTCGTCCCCTTCTCCATCCCCCTCATCTTACCTCCTTCCCTTCCCCACAGCACCTGTATATATGTATATATGTTTGTACACATTTATTACTCTATTTATTTATATATTTATTTTACTTGTACATATCTATTCTACTTATTTAATTTTGTTAGAATGTTTGGTTTTGTTCTCTGTCTCCCCCTTTTAGACTGTGAGCCCACTGTTGGGTAGGGACTGTCTCTATATGTTGCCAACTTGTACTTCCCAAGCGCTCAGTACAGTGCTCTGCACACAGTAAGTGCTCAATAAACACAATTGATTGATTGATCGATTGGGGTAGATAAAAGCAAATCATACTGGACACAGTCCCTGTCTCACATTGGGCCTGCAGTCTCAATCTTACAGATGAGGAAACTGAGGCCCAGAGCAGTGAAATGAGTTGCCCAAGGTCATACAGCAGACAAGTGGTAGAGCCGCTATTAGAACCCGGGTTTTCCTGACTCCCAAACCCACGATATAACCACTAGGCAATGCTGCTTCTCTCCCAAACACTTAGTATACCATGCTGTTCACTCAATTCATCTACTAAGTTATGCCTACTTGGGAGAGAACATTATTACAGAGTTGATAGACACTTTTCCTGCCCTTCAGAAGCTTATAGTCTAGAGCAATCTACTGCAGATGTACAGAGATTTACACTAATCTACCTAATTATACTTATTTTCACAAATATATCCTGGACTGGACTGGAACTCCAGTGTTTCTCTCCCGGAAAGTCACCTCTGTTCTGCTGAATCTGCTCCTCGGATTCCCTTCAGACAAAAAAAAGATCCTCAAGAGGTCATTGGCCTCTGGCTGAAGCAGCGTATTCTAGTGGGTAGACTGTGAGCCCACTGTTGGGTAGGGACCGTCTCTATATGTTGCCAACTTGTACTTCCCAAGCGCTTAGTACAGTGCTCTGCACACAGTAAGCGCTCAATAAATGCAATTGAATGAATGAATGATAGAACACAGGCTTGGGAGTCACAAGGACCTGGGTTCTAATCCCAGCTCTGCCACTTGTCTCCTTTGTGACCTTGGTCAAGTCACTTAACTTCCCTCGTTACCTCATCTGTAAAATGGGCAGTGAGACTGTGAGTCCCTTGTGGGACAGGGACTGGGTCCAACCTGATTATCTTTTGTCTACCCCAGCGCTTAGAACAATGCTTGACATATAGGAGGCCTTCCCAGACTGAGCCCCCTCCTTCGTCTCCCCTCCTCCCCCTCCCCATCCCCAACCGCCTTACCTCCTTCCCCTCCCCACAGCACCTGTATATATGTATATATGTTTGTACGTATTTATTACTCTATTTATTTTATTTGTACATATTTATTCTACTTATTTTATTTTGTTTATATGCTTTGTTTTGTTGTCTGTCTCCCCCTTCTAGACTGTGAGCCCTCTGTTGGGTAGGGACCGTCTCTAGATGTTGCCAACTTGTATTTTTCAGCCCTTACTATGTGCCAGACACTGTACTAAGTGCTGGGGTAGGTACAAGCAAATCATAGTGGACACAGTGTCCACTAAGAGAAGCAGCGTGGCTCAGTGGAAAGAGCCCGGGCTTTGGAGTCAGAGGTCTTGGGTTCGAATCCCGCTCCGCCACATGTCTGCTGTGTGACCTTGGGCAAGTCACTTAACTTCTCTGAGCCTCAGTTCCCTCATCTGGAAAATGGGGATTAAGACTGTGAGCCCCACGTGGGACAACTTGATCACCTTGTATCCCCCCCAGCGCTTAGAACAGTGCTCTGAACATAGTAAGCACTTAACAAATGCCATCATTATTTATTATTAAGCACTTAGTCCAGTGCTCTGCACACAGTAAGCGCTCAATAAATACGACTGAATGAATATAGTAAGCGCTTAACAAATACCATCATCATTATGATTAGAAGCAGCGTGGCTCAGTGGGAAGTGCATGGGCTTGGGAGTCAGGGGTCAGGGGTTCAAGTCCAGGCTCTGCCACTGGTCAGCTGGGTGACTTTGGGCAAGTCACTTCACTTCCCTGTGCCTCAGTTACCTCATCTGTAAAATTGGGGTGAAGACTGTGAGCCCCACGTGGGATAACCTGATCACCTTTTATCCTTCCCAGCGCTTAGAACAGTGCTTTGCACATAGTAAGCGCTTAACAAATGCCATTATTATTATTATTATTATTATTATTATTATTATTATCATTATTATTCACCTGCTTCTGGATGCCTGAAAATGGATAGTTTACAGGTGCCCCCTAGAGGCGAAGCGTTATAATTGCCATCTGGTCTTCCACAGGTTTTGAACCTCAGAATGGTGTCAATCAATCAATCCTATTTACTGAGCGCTTACTGCGTGCAGAGCACTGTACTAAGCGCTTGGGAGAGTACAATCTGAACGAGGTATCAAGGCAAAAAAAAAATCCAAATCTCCCTGAATCTGAAGGATTTGAGAGGCAATGCAGGGCCCCGGACGCTTTCAGAACGTAACGACTCTTGGGTTGAAAGAATCCAAAGATACCTTCATAAAGATACCTTCCCCACCTTCTCCTCTAAAATGAGGTTGGCGACAATTTTCTGCAAATGCGTAGCACCAATAATTGCGGCATTGGTTAAGCACTTTCTAGGTGCCAACCACTGGAGTAGATTCAGGGTATCCTTCCCTGACTAAAATAATAATAATAATGATGGAATTTATTAAGCACTTACTATGTGCAAAGCACTGTTCTAAGCGCTGGGGAGGTTACAAGGTGATCAGGTTGTCCCACGTGGGGCTCACAGTCTTAATCCCCATTTTACAGATGAGGTAACTGAGGCACAGAGAAGTTAAGTGACTTGCCCAAAGTCATTCATTCATTTACTCAATCGTATTTATTGAGCGCTTACTGTGTGTGCAGAACACTGTACTAAGCACTTGGGAAGTACAAGTTGGCAACATATAGAGACGGTCCCTACCCAAAAGTCACACAGCTGACAAGTGGCAGAGCCGGGATTTGAACCCATGACCTCGGACTCCCGAGCCCACGCACTTCCCACTGAGCCACGCTGCTTCTAATAATAATGATGATGGTATTTGCTCAGCGCTTACTATATGTCAAGCACTGTTCTAAGCGCTGGGTAGACACAAGATAATCAGGTGGGACCCCGTCCCTGTCCCACAAGGGGCTCACAGTCCCCAAAGTTACACAGCTGACAATTGGCAGAGCCAGGATTTGAACTCATTTCCTCTTTTCCCACTCCCTTCTCTGTCACTCTGATTTGCTTCCTTTATTAACCCCCCACCTTCGCTTAGATGAATAAAAGACAATAGAGTTGGTAGACATGTACCCTTTCCATAAAGAAAATGTCTATACATGGGGTGAATGAGAAGCAGTGTGGCCTAGTGGATAGAGCACAGGACTGGGAGTCAGAAGGACCTGGGTTCTAATCCCAGCTCTGCCACTTGTCTGCTGTGTGACCTTGGGCAAGTCACTTCAATTCTCTGTGCCTCATTTACCTCATCTGTAAAATGGGAGTCAAGACTGCGAGCCTCATGTGGGACAGGGACTGCATCCAACCTGATTAATTTGTATCTACCCCAAAGCTTAGTAATAATAATAATAATTAATTAATAATAATAATGGCATTTATTAAGCACTTACTATGTGCAAAGCACTGTTCTAAGCGCCGGGGAGGTTACAAGGTGATCAGGTTGTCCCGCTGGGGGCTCACAGTCTTCATCCCCATTTTACAGATGAGGTAACTGAGGCCCAGAGAAGTGAAGTGACTTGCCCAAAGTCACACAGCTGACAGTTGGTGGAGCTGGAATTTGAACCCATGACCTCTGACTCCAAAGCCCGGACTCTTTCCACTGAGCCACGTTGTTTCTCTCAGTACCCAAGTGCTTAGTACAGTGCTCTGCACAGTAAGTGCTCAATAAATACGATTGATGATGATAGTAAGCACTTAATAAATACCATTTTTTAAAAATGAGACTGTTACTTCCTCTCCCAAGAAAGCACAGTGCTGGCACCAAGTGGAGAGAGCAGAGATTTGGGAGTCAGAAGACTTGGGTTCTAATCCTGACTCCGCCACTGTCCTGTGCTGTGTGACCTCGGCCAAGTTCCTTAACTTCTCCGGGCCTCAGTTCTCTCATCTGCAAAATGGGGATTCAATACTCGTTCTCCCTCCTACTCAGACCGTGAGCCCCATGTGGGATTTAATGATCTTAGACTGCGAGCCCACTGTAAGGTAGGGACCATCTCTATATGTTGCCAACTTGTACTTCCCAAGCACTTAGTACAGTGCTCTGCACACAGTATGCGCTCAATAAATACGATTGAATGAATGCATACACCAGCATTCAATACTGTGTTTGGAACACTGTAAGCGCTTAACAAATACCTCAATTATTATTTTCCTCAAGAGAGAACTAGACCACAGTTCAAAACCTTCTAGGAGCATCAGTCCATAAGTAAAGCTACTCCCTGGGTGAGAACTGTGGTCTATCCAGTCCAGAATACATGATTTCAACTTGTCTCTGTTGCCTCATGCTTCAAGTCAAATTTCTGTCTCGGCTACTGTTCATTCAATCGTATTTATTGAGCGCTTACTGTGTGCAGAGCACTGTACTAAGCGCTTGTGTCAATCTACGTGTCCACTTGGAATGCCCACTGGCCTCACTCCCTCCAGCTTTTGTCTTATGCCGTCGGGTTGTCTCCAACCCATAACGATGCCATGGACACATCTCTCCCAGAACACCCCACCTCCATCTGCAATCATTCTGGTAGTGGATCCATAGAGTTTTCTTGGTAAAAATAGGGAATTGGTTTACCATTGCCTCCTTCCACGCAGTAAACTTGAGTCTCCATACTCAACTCTCTCCCCTGCCGCTGCTGCCCAGCACAGGTGAGTTTTGACTTGTAGCAGATTGACTTCCCCTCGCTAGCCACTGCCCAAGATAAGAATGAAATGGCATGGACGGGCCTCTGCTTGACTCTTTCATCCCATAGTTGAGACTAGTAGAGTCCTGGAAACTCTCCAGGTGTGACCCTGAGAGGGGCCCTCCAGCTTTACGTAATGATAATAATAATAATTGTGGTTTTTGTTAAGTGTTTACTACGTGCCAAGTGCTGTACACTAAGCACGGGGGTGCTTACAAGCAAATCGGGTTGGACACAGTCCCTGTCGTAGGTGGGGCTCAGTCTCAATCCCCATTTTCCAGATGAGGTAACTGAGGCCCAGAGAAGTAAATATATATGTATATACACATGTATATATGTTTGTACATATTTGTTACTCTATTTATTTTACTTGTACATATCTATTCTATTTATTTTATTTTGTTAGTATGTTTGGTTTTGTTCTCCGTCTCCCCCTTTTAGACTGTGAGCCCACTGTTGGGTAGGGACTGTCTTTAGATGTTGCCAACTTGTACTTCCCAAGCACTTAGTACAGTGCTCTGCACACAGTAAGTGCTCAATAAATACGATTGATGATGGTGATGAAGGTTATACAGCAACAAGTGACTGAGCTGGGATTAGAACCCATGACCTTCTGACGCCTGGGCCCGTGCTCTATCCACTAGGTCACGCTGCGTCTCATGGTGAAGCTGGGAGCCCGCAGTGCTCGGCTCAACCCTGGACCCAAGGTAGTCCTCACAAATAGACACTCATTCATTCATTCAATCGTATTTATTGAGCGCTTACTGTGTACAGAGAGAGCACTGTATTAAGCGCTTGGGAAGTACAATGCTTTGTTGTCTGTCTCCCCCTTCTAGACTGTGAGCCCGTTGTTGGGTAGGGACCGTCTCTATATGTTTCCGACTTGTACTTCCCAAGCGCTTAGTACAGTGCTCTGCACACAGTAAGCGCACAATAAATATAATTGAATGAGTGAATGAAATAGACACGCTCACAACTAGTCTCCTGCCCATCTCCCTGCTCTGTTCCCTCCCTCCCTCCCCCCCTCAACACCCCCCCCCACCAAAGTACCACACTTTTCCTGATGCCTGGACATTTCATTCAACGGATCCTTGAACTATTCTTAAAAGCCAATGACCTAGATTCTTAGCATGAATGAGAACATTTCCTAGCAGCAGAGAACTGAGAATGTAAATGGTGCTTTGAAAGTCTATCAAATGAGACGTTCCTCTTTTTAAGAGGAGTCCTGGTGCCCAGTGCCCAAGAGCCAACCCAATATATGCCCGCCAAAAGTGCACCAGTGGGTAATAACAATAATAATAATAATTGAGGTATTTGTTAAGCACTTACTGTGTACCTGGCACTGTACTAAGCGCCAGGGTGGGTACAAGCAAATCGGGTTGGACACAGTTCCTGTCCCACGTGGGGCTCACAGTCTCAATCCTCACTTTACAGACAAGGTAAGTGAGGCCCAGAGAAGTGAAGTGACTTGCTCACGGTCACACAGCAGACAAGAGGCAGAGCCAAGATTAGAACCCACAAGCTTCTGATTCCCAGGCCCCGCCATGGGTACAATCATCTCCCTTTGACCTGGAAAAGGTTCTATTTCTGCTCAGCCTTCCTGCTTCCTAGGTACCCTAGGCGGAGTTTGCTGAACTTCCACGGAACAATCGAAGTGTTAAGACTTTAATTAACCTAGATTCTTTCCTAGAACTAATCCCAAACTGTCTTTCTTGCCCTGCTTCTTAATCTTATCTCCCATGAGGCCTCTGCAACAGAGTCATGCTGGACTGACATCATCGTCAGCTTCTGACTCCTTCCCCCATCCCCGAGGTTATCAAGGATCCTTCAGGACTGGAAAAAAAAATGCTATTTTTTTCCCTAACCTCAGCCTCCAATCGAAAAGTTCTCTAACTTTCTACTCAGTTCTCCAGCATGAACTCGGTCTATTTCTGTCCTTCAGATTCAGAGTCTGATGTACTTCCCAATCACTTAGTACAGTGCTCTGCACACAGTAAGCGCTCAATAAATACGATTGATGATGATGATTGATGATGTCCAGGGGCAGAGGGTGAGGACTAGGCAGAGCCAGGAGGCAGGAAGCAGTAGCCTGGGTCTAAGAGGGCACGGGGTTTTCCTTAGGGGCTGAAGGAAAGATTTTTCCCACTGAGGAATCTGCAGGGAGAGCAGGAAGAGTGCCAAGTCCTGGAGGTGAAGGGAGGCTGGTACTCCCTAGGTTTTCAGCTTTGGGGGCTAAGCCACACTTACCTCTTCTATCTGCATGGGGTAGGAAAGATCCAAAATTGGATGGCTCTGAAGCCTGCCCACCTTCCCCATACCTCCTCCGACTTGACAGCCCCTTAATCCCTGCACACCCCTTTTTTGTTACCTGATAAATTCCCCCTCCATTTAATAAACAGTTGGTACTCAGGTCTAGCGTCCAGCTTATTAACAGCTGTGGACTCACCTAACTAACCCTCAGCCCAGACTGCTGCTTCCTTGTCCGTCAGTCAGTCCATCATATTTACTGAGCACTTACTGTGTGCAGAGCACTGAACTAAGTGCTTGGGAGAGTTTAATATAACAGAAAACAGAAAAATTCCCTGCCCACAATGAGCTTACAATTATTCCAACTCCAGATTTCTACCAGCCAAAGAAAAGTTGATGATCCCAGATCTTTTTTTTAATGGTAATTGCAAAGTACTTGCAATGTGCCAGGCGCTGTACTAAGTGCTGGGGTAGATACAAACTAATCAGGTTGGACACAGTCGGTGTCTGACATGGAGCACACAGTCTTAATCCCCATTTTACAGGCAAGGTTAAGTGACTTGCCCAAGATCACCCAACAGAAAAGTGGCAGAGTCAGGATTAGAACCCGGGTCCCTCTGCTCCTAGGCCCATGATCTAGCCACTAGTCCAAGCTGCTTCTCATCTTCCTTCCCTCCTGGTCCACATCTTTCTGTTCTGTCCTGAGGAGAAATCAGACTGAAGCTAAAAACCCCAAAAGTAAATCCGAGAGCTATGAGACTTTTCCAACTGAAACCTGGCGTTTTCCAGTTCAATCGTCGGTGACGTCGTTTCCAGAGTAAAGATAGTTAGAGTGGCCCAGATTCTCTGCCTCCTTCATTTCATCGTTTCAGTCTCTCTTCCCTTCCACCACTCAAGAAGTCAGAAATTCCCCCTTCCTCCAGGAAGGCTGCCCTGACTACTACGGGAGTTCCAGATGAGCGAGGGACTGGGGCCACTTAGATAAGCTGGTTGTGAGCAGGATGCGTGTCTTCCAACTCAAATTGTTATATTGTACTTCCCCAAGTATAGTGCTCTTCATACAGTAATCAATTAATCAATTGCTCAGTAATACGATTGATTGATTAATTATCTTGTATCTACCCCAGTGCTTAGCACAATGCCTGGAGCAGAGTAAATGCTGAACAAGTACCATAGTTATTATGAAAGAAGCAGAAGAGAAGCAGCGTGGCTCAATGGAAAGAGCACAGGCTTTGGAGTCAGAGGTCATGGGTTCAAATCCCGGCTCCACCAACTGTCAGCTGTGTGACTTTGGGCAAGTCACTTCACTTCTCTGTGCCTCAGTTACCTCATCTGTAAAATGGGGATTAAGACTGTGAGCCCCCTGTGGGACAACCTGATCACCTTGTAATCTCCCCAGCGCTTAGAACAGTGCTTTGCACATAGTAAGCGCTTAATAAATGCCATTATTATTATTATTATTATTATTATTATATTATTATTATTATTATGAAAGAGAAGAGGGTGTTTCTGTCCCCAACCTGTTGGGACATGAAATTCCCTGAATTTACTGTCTACTGCTCACAATACAAGCTGCTCATGTTCATCAACCAATTAACTAGGCAATGCCATTTATTGAGCGCCTGAGTGCAAGGCATTGCATTAGATATTTGAGAGAGTACAACAGTAGCACAGTCAATCAAGCAATCAATGAGATTTATTGAACACTAATTCTGCTGTATCGTATGCTCCCAAGCACTTAGTACAGTGCTCTGCTGACAGTAAGAGCTCAAGAGATACCATTGATTGATTGCTCTATACAGGGCACTGTACTAAGGCCCTAGGAGAAGCAGCGTGGCTCAGTGGAAGGAGCACAGGCTTGGGAGTCATCATCATCATCATCATCAATCGTATTTATTGAGCGCTTACTATGTGCAGAGCACTGTACTAAGCGCTTGGGAAGTACAAATTGGCAACATATAGAGACAGTCCCTACCCAACAGTGGGCTCACAGTCTAAAAGGGGGAGACAGAGAACAAAACCAAACATACTAACAAAATAAAATAAATAGGATAGATATGTACAAGTAAAATAAATAAATAAATAAATAAATAGAGTAATAAATATGTACAAACATATATACAGTCAGAGGTCATGGGTTCTAATCCTGGCTCTGCCACTTATTGGCTGTGTGACTTAGGGCAAGTCACTTAACTTCTCTGTGCCTCAGTTACCTCATCTGTAAAATGGTGATTAAAACTGTGATCCCCCCATGGGACAACCTGATCAACTTGCAACGTCCCCAGTGCTTAGAACAGTGCTTTGCACATAGTAAGTGCTTAATAAATGCATTATTATTATTATTCATTCATTCATTTAGTCGTATTTATTGAGCGCTTACTGTGTGCAGAACACTGTACTATTATTATTATGAAGCAGCGTGGCTCAGTGGAAAGAACCCGGGTTTGGGAGTCAGAGGTCATGGGTTCTAATCCTGGCTGCTCCACGTCTGCTGTGTGACTTTGGGCAAGTCATTTAACTTCTCTGAACCTCAGCTACCTCATCTGTAAAATGGGGATGAAGACTGGGAGCCCCGCAGGGGACAACCTGATCATCTTGTATCTCCCCAGGGCTTAGAGCAGTGCTTGGCACATAGTAAGTGCTTAACAAATACCAACATTATTATTATTATTAAAATATAGCAGAGTTGGTAGACATGCACCCTGCCCACGAGTTCATAGTCACTCATTCATTTAATCATTCTAATTTTTTAAGTGGCTACTGTATGACAAACCCTGCTTAGGTCTTTTAGACTGTGAGCCCACTGTTGGGTAGGGACTGTCTCTATATGTTGCCAACTTGTACTTCCCAAGCGCTTAGTCCAGTGCTCTGCACACAGTAAGCACTCAATAAATACGATTGATTGATTGATTGATTGATTAGGTCCCGGGCAAGAATACAGTAAAGGATAAATAAGACTCAGTCCCTAGCTGTCAGGGGACTCACAATCTAAAATGGAGGGTGGGAGGCTGAGGACAGGCTCCTGAGGAAAGACAAAACAACAGAAGCGCACAAGGATAATGAACATTATAAAAGCTCAAGAGTATTGCAGTCGAAGGATTCATTTTCAGGCTTCTCACACCTCAGGCAGGGCTGTCCAGAGTCCAATAGTTATAACAGTTACAGCTTTCCCTAATGTTCTCAAATTTTTGGCGACCCTGATTCAGTCTCTCCCGACTCCATCTCAACTCTTGGTTGGCCTTGGGCAAATCACTGCAAATCTCTTTCCCAATTTCCCCCAAATGCTGCCTCTTCCCTACTTGGGGATTAGGGGAGGTAAAGGAGGAAACTGGTAGATAAAATTGTAATAATGATAATGATATTTGTTAAGTATTCACTATGTGGCAGGCACTGTACTAAGCGCTGGTGGGGTATACAAGCAAATCGGGGTGAACACGGTTCCTATCCGTGTTCATAGTCTTAATCCCCATTTTACAGATGAGGGAACTGCAGCACAGATAATAATAATAATAATAATAATGCCATTTATTAAGCACTTACTATGTGCAAAGCACTGTTCTAAGCGCTGGGGAGGTTACAAGGTGGTCAGGTTGTCCCACGTGGAGCTCACAGTCTTTAATCCCCATTTTACAGATGAGGTAACTGAGGCACAGAGAAGTAAAGTAACTTGCCCAAAGTCACACAGCTGACAATTGGCAGAGCCAGGGCTTGAACCCATGACCTCTGACTCCAAAGCCCATGCTCTTTTCCACTGAGCCATGCTGGATATGTGGCGCTCCTGGGAAAGAAGGGGTTATTTAATAATAATTAATAATAATAATAATAATTGTGGTATTTGTTAAGCACTTAACTATATGTCAAGCACTGCACTAAGCTTTGGGGTAGATACAAGATCATCAGGTCCCACATGAGGCTCACATTCTAAGTTGGAGGGAGCCCAGGTATTGAATCCCCATTTCGCAGATGAGGGAACTGAGGCACTGAGGAGTGAAGTGACTTGTCCAAGGTTGCACAACAGGTAAGTGGCGGGGCCGGGATTAGAACCCAGATTTTTTCCACTAGGTCACAGTTCTTCCCCAACATCAAGGAGTTGGGATACAGCAAGAGTCCATGAGAAGAGTCGCTGAACAGAAGACGTAGGGGCAAAATTGATTTTTAAATGAAGGAATTAATGGACTACTAATAGCTAGGGTTAGAATAACCTGTCAGGGTAATTAGAACAGTAAATGCCACTAAATTGTTGTACTGAACTTTCCCAAGCATTTAGCACAGTAAGTTATCAACAAATACCACTGATGGATTGGCTGATTGATAACTCTGTAGGGAGAATATTTGATACAAATTCCGAAGTTAACATTGCACCGTAGAGACTCAAGATTAAAATCTGTTAAAGGCCATAGACTGTGAGCTCCTTGTGGGAAGGGATTAGAACAATGCTAAGGGCTTAGTACAGTGCTTAGCACATAGTAAGTGCTTAACAAATACCATAATTATTATCATTATTATCACATCTACTAACTCTATTGTATTGTACTTTCCTAAGTACTTGGGTCAGTGCTCTGCACTTACTAAGCGCTCTCTAAATACCACTGATTGATAAGAACTGTAAACTCCTTGTGGGTAGGAAACATGTCTACCAACTCTGTTATATTGTACTCTTCCAAGTGCTTAGTACAGTGCTCTGCACACAGTAAGTGCTCAATAAATACAATTGAATGAATGAATGAATGAAATAACTTTGATTGATTGGAGCTGAGCAGCCCAATAATGTCTCTCCCCCCATTCAATTACGAATGTGCCTTATTAAATGTTTTGTTTCATTTTTAAATATCTTGTTCCCAAGCATACAGAGGCAAGGAGGTGGGGTGTATTGGCAAACACAGAACATTTCCTTCCGGTAAACTTTAACTGAAGCTAAGGGGAAATCATTCCCTCGGCCCTGTCCCAAGGGCTGGACATAGACCAGGAAAGACCTAGAGGAGTTCAAGGATTTCAGTAAAACAGTTTACTTATGTGCTGCAGAAAAAAATGTTTATTTTGTCACAATCTAAGGAATGGGAGACATAAATCACTCTCTCACAGAAGGTTAAGGACCTTGAGACTCCACTTGGTTCTGGCAAACAGGAGTCTTCAAGGACTCAAATAAAAACTGCCAGAAGGGTGGGGAGGGATTTGATTCTGTTGTTATGTGTAAAGTTCAGATTCCAGGGATAAAGATGCTGGAATTGATAGTTGTTTATACCAATCAATCAATCGTATTTCCTGAGCATTTACTATGTGAAGAGCAATCAATCCATCAGTGGTATTTATTGAGCACTTACTATGTGTGCACTTGGGCAAGTACAATACCACAGAATTAGCAGACCTGTTCCCCTCCCATAAGGAGCTTACTTTCCAGAGGATGATCTTACAGTCTAGACACTGTATTAAGCACTTGGGAGAGTACGATACACCTGAGTATCTACTTCATCCTATTTATTGATGTATTAAGCATGTGGGAGAGTACTATACAGCAGAGTATCTACTTCATCCTATTTATTGATGTATTAAGCATTTGGGAGAGTACAATATAGCAGAGTATCTACTTCATGCCTAGTTATGTCTAGACTCTAAGCATGTTGTGGGCAGGGAACGTGTCTACCAATTCTATTATATTGTCCTCTCCCAAGTGCTTAATACAGTGCTCTGCACACAGTAGCGCTCTATAAATATGATTGGTTGATGGGTTGATTTAGGGGAGACCTGGGAAATTAGCATCAGGGGCTGGTGAAAAGATCCTGTGAGGCAATCAAGTACTAGAAGATATGGCGCTGAAAGGAAAAATTCTATATTTCTAGTTACTCTTTTTATTTAGAGATGGTTCATCTGAACTCTCAGCGACGACTCTCAGCAAGGATCCAAGTCAGCAAATAAGCATATAAAGAGCAAAGAAACCAACCAAAACATAAGATGCCTGTTGAGATCACAAGAATGATCTCAGGGGAGAGAGTCTTTAGGAAAGCTATGAAGGTGACAGAGGGGCATGTTTTTTCTGGAACTGCTGTAATGTGAGATCATTACCGTCAAAAACACTTAAGAACCTATTTCAGTGAGGCATTCTGCTAAATGTTGCACAGAACAAGTTAAACATGCTGGCTCCTGTCCTAGAGGGGCTTCCTGTCTGAGACAGTCAGAAAGGGTCACAACCGTTAAACAAAATAACCATTAAAGAAATGAATCAATGAAAGGGTTCTCATTAGCTGTGCTAAATAAGTGGCCAATCAGAGGACATCTGCGAGCTTGTGGAGCAGGAGGAAATCAGTTAGTCAGAGAAGACTTGTTTATAAGCTCTCTCAGTATCATATGGGGTGTGAAGTCATATACATGGGCCCACCCCTTTCCCAGTCTTCTGTGGACTTAGATATCACTGGTAGTCCAATTCTGGTGGCCGAGTCTCAATCTGTCATAAAGAGATCAAGATATGTAGAGATGCTCCCATTCAGGGAGTCTAACATATTCAGGAAGGGGGAGGACTGGGCCGGGGGGAGGAGAAGGAGGAGGATGAGAAGGAGGAGGATGAAAAGGTAGAGGAGGAGAAGGAGGAGGAGGAGTAGAAAAGGGAGGAGGAGGAGGAGGAGGAGAAAAAGGGAGGAGAAGGAGGGGAAGGAAGGGGAGAAGGGGGAGTAGAAAAGGGAGGAGGAGGAGAAGGAGGAGAAAAGGGGAGTGGAAGAGGAAGAAGAACAGGAGGAGGAGGAGGAGGAGGAGGAAAAGGAGGAGAAGGAGGAGGAGGAAGAGGAGAAAAAACCCAGAATAGGTTGGTGGCCTCTGCTGCTAGGATGTATCTATGATAGTCATTGAGTGCTTACAGAGTGCAGAGCATTGTACTAAGCACTTGGGAGCGTACAATACAATAATATTCAAATTCCAGTTTCAGTCCATTATCCCATGGCCTCAACTATCCACTCTAGGTGGAGGATTCCCAAATCTACCTCATTAAGCCTGATCTCTCCTTCTCTGCAAATTCTCATTTCCTCCTTCCTCCAAGACAACTCTATATGGAGCTCAGTGGGTCCAAAACTGAGCTCCAAATCTTTTATTCCACGTAACTGAGCTCCACATCTTTTATTCCACATTTTCTGCTCCACCTAACTTTACCAACACAGTCAATACCACCAGCATCCTCCCGGTCTTTCCCACCTTCGCAGGAACACTAAAATCCACCCCTTCCTCTCCATCCAAACTGCTACCACATTAATACAATCACTCATCCTATCCTGTCTGAATTATTGCATCAGCCTCCTTGCTGACCTCCCAGCCTCCTGTCTCACCCACTCAAGTCCACACTTCACTCTGCTGCCTGGATCATTTTTCTACAGAAATGCTCAGGACAAGCCACCCCACTCCTCAGAAAACTCAACGGGCTGCCCATCCATCTCTGTATCAAACAGAAACTCCTTACCATTCTCTTTAAAGCAGTCCACCACCTTGCCCCCTCCTATTTAACCTCACTACTCTCCTATTACAACCCAGCTTGCACACTTCACTCCTCTAACATTAACCTTCTCACTGTGCCTCGCTTTTTTCCTGTCTCACTGTTGGCCCCTGGCCCACATGCTGCCTCTGGCCTGGAATGTCTTCCTTCCTCAAATCTGACAGACAATTAATTACTCTCCCCTCCTTCAAAGCTTTCCTGGAGTAAGTCCCCCCTTTCCTCTTCCACTCCCTTCTGCATCATCCTGACTTGCTCCCTTTGATCTTTCCCACTCCCAGCCCCATATCACTTATGTACATATCTGTAATTTATTCGTTTGTATTGATATCTGTCTCTCAGAGGCTAGATTGAAACTTCTAATTCCACTGTACTCTCCCAAGTATCTAATAAATCAATGGTACTTATTGAGCACTTATTCTGTGCAGAACATCATACTAAAAGCTTGGGAAAGTACAACACAACTGAATTAGAGGACAAGTTCCTTGCCGATTTCCAGCTTACAGTCTAGACAGTGCTCCACACCCTATGGGAACTCAATTAAATGCTACCCACTGCCTCTCCAGCACTAAATCAATGATGAAACATAATTTAGACAGTCACCAATAAAAGGACTTTATTTGGATGGAGAAGTCCCAGACTGAGCCCCCTTTTTCCTCTCCTCCTCCCCATCCCCCCGGCCCTACCTCCTTCCCCTCCCCACAGCACTTGTATATTCGTTCATTCATTCAATCGTATTTATTGAACGCTTACTGTGTGCAGAGCACTGTACTAAGCGATTGGGAAGTACAAGTTGGCAACATATAGAGACGGTCCCTACCCAACAGTGGGCTCACAGTCTAGAATCAATCAATCAATCAATCGTATTTATTGAGCGCTTACTATGTGCAGAGTACTGTACTAAGCGCTTGGGAAGTACAAATTGGCAACATATAGAGACAGTCCCTACCCAACAGTGGGCTCACAGTCTAAAAGGGGGAGACAGAGAACAAAACCAAACATACTAACAAAGTAAAATAAATAGAATAGATATGTACAAGTAAAATAAATAAATAAATAAATAGAGTAATAAATATGTACAAATATATATACATGTGCTGTGGGGAAGGGAAGGAGGTAAGATGGGGGGATGGAGAGGGGGACGAGGGAGAGAGGAAGGAAGCGGCTCAGTCTGGGAAGGCCTCTTGGAGGAGGTGAGCTCTCAGCAGGGCCTGGAAGGGAGGAAGAGAGCTAGCTTGGCGGATGGGCAGAGGGAGGGCATTCCAGGCCCGGGGGATGACGTGGGCCGGGGGTCGATGGCGGGACAGGCGAGAACGAGGTACGGTGAGGAGATTAGCGGAGGAGGAGCGGAGGGTGCGGGCTGGGCTGGAGAAGGAGAGAAGGGAGGTGAGGTAAGAGGGGGCCAGGGGATAGACAGCCTTGAAGCCCAGGGTGAGGAGTTTCTGCCTGATGCGCAGATTGATTGGTAGCCACTGGAGATTTTTGAGGAGGGGAGTAATATGCCCAGAGCGTTTCTGGACAAAGATAATCCGGGCAGCATCATGAAGTATGAATTGAAGTGGAGAGAGACACGAGGATGGGAGATCAGAGAGAAGGCTGGTGCAGTAGTCCAGACGGGAAAGGATGAGAGCTTGAATGAGCAGGGTAGCGGTTTGGATGGAGAGGAAAGGGCGGATCTTGGCAATGTTGTGCAGCTGAGACCGACAGGTTTTGGTGACAGCTTAGAAGGGGGAGACAGAGAACAAAACAAAACATAGTAACAAAGTAAAATAAATAGAATAAATATGTACAAATAAAATAAATAATAGAGTAATAATATATATTTATATTTGTACAGATTTATTACCCTATTTATTTTACTTGTACATATTTACTATTCTATTTATTTTGTTAATGATGTGCATATAGCTTTCATTCTATTTGTTCTGATGATTTTGACACCTGTCTACATGTTTTGTTTTGTTGTCTGTCTCCCGCTTCTAGACTGTGAGCCCATTATTGGGTAGGGACCATCTCTATATGTTGCCAACTTGTACTTCCCAAGCGCTTAGTACAGTGCTGTGCACACAGTAAGCGCTCAATAAATAGGATTGAATGAATGAATGAAAAGTGCCAGATTCACAATGGCTGTCCTTTCCCTACCTATACCTCCAAGAAATGTTCCCTGACTAAGCCATCCTTTCCTCTTCTCCCACTCCCTTCTGTGCCGTTATTACTTGCTCCTTCATTCATCCTCCCGCCAATCCCCATAACACATATGTATATATCTGTAATTTATTTATTTGTCTATTTATTTATTTATATTAATGTCTGTCTCCCCCTCTAGACTGTGAGCTCATTGTTGGTAGGAATGTGTGTGTTGTTATACTCTCCCAAGCGCTTAGTACAGTGCTTTGCACATAGTAAGCACTCAATAAATACGATTGAAACATAGTAATAAATCGTAATAAATACAATTGAATGAATGAATGAATGAGTACCCACCCCAGAAAGTTTGACTAAGTCAAGGCTGCCCTGAAAATTTACCAGAAAAGTCAAGGATTCAGGCAATCATCAGCAGACCCTTAGGGGGCCAGTCAACATCTTAGGTTTCAGACACTTCTTCCTGCTTCCCCTGTTTCTTTCCATTGCAACATGCCTTGAAATGACAAATTCCTTTCTTATCGCAAGCCAAATTACACAGGTCAGAGTTCAGGGCTTGCTGGAAGCCTGAGAGTAGTTTTTTGTTGTTGTTTTTTAATGCCATTTTTTAAGCACTCGTTATGTACCAGGCACTGTTCTAAGAGCTGGGGTCGATATAAACTAATCAGGCTGGACACAGTCCCCTGTCCCACATGGGACTCACAGTCTTCATCCCCATTTCACATATGAGGTAACTGAAGCACAGAAAAATGAAGCGACTCGCCCAAGGTCGCACAGCAGACAAATGGCAAAGCCAAGATTAGAACCAGGTTCATCTGACTCTAGGGCCTGTGCTCCCACCACGAGGCCACGCGGCTTCTCGAGGGTTGGTCTGGGAAATGCCACCAGTTGCAACAGGAGGGGTCTTTGGAGAGGGTGAGATCTGGGTGACCCAGTCCCCCCCAGAATGAGCCACGGATCCAGACGAAGGCCCTTAGAACAGCTGGATCACCCCAACACTTCTGGCCCCACTGACACAAGCAGCGGAGAAGCAGCTTGGCCTTGTGAAACGAGCACAGATCTGGGAATAGGAGGACCTAGGTCCTAATCCCAGGTCTGCCACTTGCCTGCTAGGTGACCTTTGGCAAGTCACTTAGCTCCTCAGCACTTCATTTTCCTCATCTGTAAAATGGGGATTCATTGTCTGTTCTCCCTCTCACTTAGAACGTGAGCCCCATGAAGGACAGGGACTGCGTCCAACTCAATTAACTTTTATCTACCCCAGGGCTTGGCATAGAGAAAGCACTTCACGAACACTATTATTATTATTATTTCATTGCAATCTCTAGAACCACGAGGCTCCAATGAACAAGATAATAATTACTTTAGTGCAATCTAGTGCAAAACTACCAAATGACGCTTAATTTTAGGTTCAGACAATAGGTGCCAACTTTTCATTTTGAGTGTGGAAGTCAAAGGAGGGCAGAGATTTTAAGGGGGATGAACTGTTAACTGTTTTAGACTGTGAGCCCACTGTTGGGTAGGGACTGTCTCTATATGTTGCCAACTTGTACTTCCCAAGCGCTTAGTACAGTGCTCTGTACACAGTAAGCGCTCAATAAATGCGATTGATGATGATGATGATGATGATGATGAAAAACGGAAAGGGACAAATGAGGATGGAGACTGTGAGCCCTATGTGGGGCAGGGACTGTGTCCAACCCGCTTATCTTATATCTATCCTAGCACTTAGAACAGTGCCTGACACATAGTAAGCCCTTCACAAATGCCATAATTGTTATCATTATCATTATTATCAGGGCGACAGACATAAAAATATTTAAAAGCGATAGACTAAGAATAAATAAATGAAATGTGCAATTGAATATATGCCTTTACACAAGTGCAGAGGATGGCTATAAAAAAATACAGGTGCTAGATGCAACTAATGGGTTGGTGTGATTTGAGCTTGGGATGATTAGCCACATAAAAATGAATGTAGGGCATGCATTATTATCATCCTCAACATCAATATGCAGAGAGCATCTACCCTCCAGTGGACCAGGGTAGCCAACTTTGTTTTCTTACATTATTACGTTCTTACGTTATTTGTTAAGCACTTACTATGTGCCAGGCACTGTTCTGAGCGCTGGGGTAGATACAAGGAAATCATAATAATAATGATGGCAGGCAAAGCTGTGTGACTTTGGGCAAGTCACTTCACTTCTCTGGACCTCGGTTACCTCATCTGTAAAATGGGGACTGTGAGCCCCCCGTGGGGCAACCTGATCACCTTGTAACCTCCCCAGCGCTTAGAACAGTGCTTTGCACATAGTAAGCGCTTAATAAATGTCATCATTAAATAGTGAAGCCGGAATTGGAACCCAAGTCCTTCTGACCCCCAGGCCCGTACTCTAGGCACTAGGCCACACTGCTTCTCATTTTCATTTTGAGGGGGGGGTAGGAGGAGCTTGGGGGTGGAGCTTTGAGGGAACAGGGATGGAAGAGGTGGAGAGGAAGGAAGGAAAAGAAGGAAGGAATGGAAGAGGGAGAAAGGAGATGAGAAGGAGAGACAAAGAGGGGAAGGGAGAGGAAGTAAAAGGCTACCTGTCCACCACCTTTCTTCCTTTCTTTCTTTTTGGTAGTTTTCAAACGCTTACTACGCATCTAACCCTGCTCCAAAGCACTGAGGTATGTACGAGTTAATTAGGTCAGACCACGGTCCTTATCCTGCATGGGGCTAACAGTCTAAGTGGGAGAGAGAACAGGTATTTAATCCCTATCTTACAGTTGAGGAAATGGAGGCAGAAAGAATCTAAGTGACGTGCCCAGGGTCAAGCCGCAAGCAATTGGCAGAGCCAGGATTAGAACCCAGGTCTTCTGGGCTCTTTCCACCAGGCCATGGTATTTCCCACCTCCCCTCTGTTCCTCACCGGACACCAGAGCTGGACACGAGCTACACTGTGAAATTGTCGTGGGCAGGGAATGTGTCTTCCAGCTGTGTTATATTGTTATACCATACACACCAAGTGCTTAGTACAGTGCTCTGAACCCAGTAAATGCCCAATAAATATGATTGATTGATAGATTGAGCAGCTCTCTTCACCCCCATCCCAGGTCCATCCACCCACCGAACCCACTCCTGTTTGATCACGGGCCCCATGGTACGACCCTTTCCTCTCCATCCAAACCACTACCCTGCTCGTTCAAGCTCTCATCCTATCCTGTCTGGATTACTGTATCAGCCTCCTCTCCGATCTCCCATCCTCCTGTCTCTCCCCACTTCAATCCGTACTTCACGCTGCTGCCCAGATTGTCTTTGTCCAGAAACGCTCTGGGCATGTTACTCCCCTCCTCAAAAATCTCCAGTGGCTACCAATCAACCTGCGTAACAGGCAGAAACTCTTCACCCTGGGCTTCAAGGCTGTCCATCCCCTCGCCCCCCCCACCTCACCTCCCTTCTGTCCTTCTCCAGCCCAGCCCGCACCCTCCGCTCCTCTGCCGCTAACCTCCTCACCGTGCCTCGTTCTCACCTGTCCCGCCATCGACCCCCGGCCCACGTCCTCCCCTGGGCCTGGAATGCCCTCCCTCTGCCCATCCGCCAAGCTAGCTCTCTTCCTCCCTTCAAAGCCCTACTGAGAGCTCACCTTCTCCAGGAGGCCTTCCCAGACTGAGCCCCCTTCTTCCTCTCCCCCTCCCCCCCGCCTTACCTTCTTCCCCTCCCCACAGCACCTGTATATATGTATATATGTTTATACGTATTTATTACTCTATTTTATTTGTACATATTTATTCTATTTATTTTATTTTGTTAATATGTTTTGTTTTGTTGTCTGTCTCCCCCTTCTAGACTGTGAGCCCGCTGTTGGGTAGGGACCGTCTCTATATGGTGCCAACTTGTACTTCCCAAGTGCTTAGTACAGTGCTTTTCACACAGTAAGTGCTCAATAAATACGATTGAATGAATGAATGAATGAATGAATGACCCGAGACCGTTGCCATGAGGTCCCTGCAGTAGCCACGGCTCCGGGATTCTGATCCCCTCTCTCGTCCAGCATCTTTAGGACCCCAGCCTGGGCCCACCTTCCACTCGAGCTGCAGTGACCCCACTCTCACTCTCATTCTCCATATATTGCCAATTTGTACTTCCCAAGCGGTTAGTACAGTGCTCTGCACATAGTAAGCGTTCAATAAATACGATTGATGATGATGATTTGCACCATGGAGACCCTACCCCCATGTGAGAAACAGCCTAGCATAGTGGCTAGAGCACGGAGCTAGGAGTCATTCATTCATTCAATTGTATTTATTGAGCGTTTACTGTGTGCAGAGCACTATACTAAGCACTTGGGAAGTACAAGTTGGCAACATATAGAGACGGTCCCTTCCCAACAACGGGCTCACAGTCTAGGAAGGGGAGACAGACAACAAAACAAAACATTTAGACAGCTGTCAAGTCATCAGAACAAATAGAATTAAAGCTAAATGTACATCATTAACAAAATAAATAGAATAGTAAAGTCAAAGGTTGTGGGTTCTAATCCCAGCTCTGCCGCCTGTCTGCTGTATAATAATGATGGTTTTTGTAAAGTGCTTACTATGTGCCAAGCATTGTTCTAAGCACTGGGCACTGTTCTAGTGTATGACCTTGGGCCTCTCTGGGCCTCGGTTACCTCACCTGTAAAATGGGAATTAAGACTGTGAGTCCTCTGTGGGACAGGGACCGCATCCAACCCAAGTTGCTAGTATCCACCCCAGCGCTTAGTACAGTGCCGGGCACATAGTAAGTGCTTAACAAATACCATAATGGTTATTATGATTATTTGGGCTGCGAATACTCCTGCCCTCTCCCAGCCACAACTGGCAGTGGGGAGAGGAATTGGAATAGCCTATTTATGCTCCTCTTCCTGTCGAAAAAAGGGAGGTGGACAAGTTAATGGGGTCACTCCCACAGTGCTGAGTCCATGGGGGCCAAGGTCCTCATGGCTCCCACCAGAGCGGGAGCCTTATGGACTGGACACTGTGCAAGGTGCTTGGGAAGATACTCACAGTGCTCTATCCATTAGGCCAAGCTGTGAGTATCTTCCCAAGCACAAGCCTGGGAGACAGAAAGATCTGGGTTCTAATCTCAATTTGGTCACTTGTCTGCTGTGTGGGCTTGGGCAAATCACTTAAGATCTCTGTGCCTCAGTTACCTCAGCTATAAAATGGCGATTAAGATTGTGAGCCTCATGTGGGATGGGGATTGTGTCCAACCCGATTTACTAAGAATGTCATTGTTATTGTGGTATTATACTTTCACAAGTGCTTAGTACAGTGCTCTGCATACAGTAAGCGCTTAATAACTATGATTGAATGAGTGAACGAATGAATGAAACAGTCTGGCACTTAGTGAGCACTTAACAAATGCCACTATTATTATTATTAATTATGGGCAGGGAACGCATCTGCTAATTCGGTTAATAATAATGATGGTATTTATTAAGCACTTACTATGTGCAAAGCACTGTTGTAAGCACTGGGGAGGTTACAAGGTGATCAGGTTGTCCCACGGGGGGGGCTCACAGTCTTCATCCCCATTTTACAGATGAGGTAACTGAGGCCCAGAGAAGTGAAGTGACTTGCCCAAAGTCACACAGCCGACAAGTGGTGGAGCCAGGATTTGAACCCACAACCTCTGACTCCAAAGCCCAGGCTCTTTCCACTGAGCCACGCTGTTGTATCAGACTCTCCCAAGCGCTTAGTACAGGGCTCTGCCCATAGTAAGCGTTCAATAAATACCATTGATCAAGTGATTGAAAAGAAGCAGACAAGGCCCCTGCCCCTCGAAGATCTTAAAATCTAATGGAAGAGACCCCAATTGCAGGAAGACCCAGATTGCATATGAACACTGGGAACAGATAGTAAGCATTCAATAAATACCATTGATCAAGTGATTGAAAAGAAGCAGACAAGGCCCCTGCCCCTTGAAGATCTTAAAATCTAATAGAAGAGATGGGGAGACCCCAATTGCAGGGAGACCCAGATTGCATATGAACACTGGGAACAGAAGAGAAAACACAGAAAGATCTGGCATTGGTAAAAGTAAACTAAAAAAAATTAATAAATGAATGGGTAAGTGCTATATTTTGATTCAAAGTCAAATAAATAAAAACAATATGAGCATAAGTGCTAAAGGGGTGCTCAAGGAGAGACCTGATATGAGAAGTCAGGATTGGACCGGAGATCCCTCTAATAATAATAACAATAATGATGATATTTGTTAAGCGCTTACTATGTGCAAAGCACTGTTCTAAGTGCTGGGGGGGATACAAGGTGATCAGATTGTCCCACGTGGGGCTCACAGTCTTAATCCCCATTTTACAGATAGGTAACTGAGGCACAGAGAAGTTGTGACTTCCCCAAAGTCACACACTCTAGGAGAAGCCGTGTTGCTTACTGGATAGAGCCGGGGCCTGGGAATCAGAAGGACCCGGGTTCTAACTCCGGCTCCGCCACATGCTTCCTGGGTGACCTTGGGCAAGTCATTTCACTTTTCTGTGCTTCAGTTACCTAATAATAATAATAATAATAATGACATTTATTAAGCGCTTACTATGTGCAAAGCACTGTTCTAAGCGCTGGGGAGGTTACAAGGTAATCAGGTTGCCCTTATGGGGATTAAGACTGTGTGAGCCTCATGTGGGACAGGGACTGTGTCCAACCTGGCTAACTTGTATCTACTCCAGCGCTTGGCACATAGTAAGTGCTTATTGTTATTATTAAGTGCCGTCCAGTCATTTCTGATTCATAGCGACTCCATGGATATAGTTTCTCCAGAATGTCCTGCCCTCTGCCATAATCTGCAACCTTTCTAACTAGTCTTCATTGATCGTTGTTACGGTCTCTATCCGTCTAGCTGCTGGTCTGCCTCTTCCACGTTTTCCCCGGACTTTTCCTAGCATTAGTGTCTTCTCCAGGGAATTAGTCCTCCTGACTATGTGCCCCAAATATGCTGATCTAAGACAAGTCATTTGGCCTTCCAAAGACCACTTTGGTTTAATTTGCTCCAAAATCCATTTGTTGTTTTCCGGGCAGTCCATGGCATTCGCAAAAGCCTTCTCCAACTGTAATCATTATTATTATTATTAGGAGGAGGAGATTTTTTAAGAATGTTTTGAAGACAGGATTTGAAGGAGGAAGGAGTTCCATTTTAGGTGGAGGGCTACGAGCAATACGTTGGAGACAAGAGCACACACGATCTGAAATCAGCACTTCAGTTAGAGGAGTAGCATGACATAGTGGATCGAGCATGGGCCTAGGAGTTAGAAGGTCATGGGTTCTAATCTCAGCTCTGCCGCTTACCTACTGTGTTACCTTGGGCAATTCACCTCACTTCTCTGGGTCTCAGTTACCTCATCCGTAAAATGGAGATTGAGACTGTGAGCCCCGTGGGGGACAGGGACTCTGTCCAACCCTATTTATTTGTTTCCACCCCAGTGTTTAGTACCACCTGTCTCTGTTTTGTTTTGTTGTCTGTCTCCCCCTTCTAGACTGTGAGCTCGTTGATGGGTAGGGACCATCTCTATATGTTGCCAACTTGTACTTGCCAAGCGCTTAATACAGTGCTCTGCACACAGTAAGCGCTCAATAAATACGACTGAATGAATGAATAGTGACTGGCACAGAGTTAAATGCTTAACAAATACCACAATTATTATTAGTAGTAGTAAAGTTACAATAAAAATGACTGTGTCCATTAAGTGCTTACTATGCGTCAAACACGGTACCTAACAATGGGGTAGATACAAGATAATCAGGGTGGACACAGTCCCTGTCCTCATGGACCTCACAGTCTAAGTAGGAAGAACAGGAATTTTATCCCCATTTTACAGAGGAGAAAACTGAGACACAGAGCTGTTGAGTCACTTGTCTGAGGTGACACAGCAGGCAAGCGGCAGAACTAGGATTAGAGCCCAGGTCACCTGGCACCCAGTCTTCCACTAGGCTACATTGCAATCTGCATTTATTCCTCACAAAGATTTTTCAGAGCAAGTAAAGGGTCACTTGAGAGGACTTCATACTTACACAAAGAACAGCATTTCAGAAGCTTTTGAAATGATATTACTTAAATGCCATCAAATAAAAGATCAAGTGTGCTTCACTACTGCTGAGTCATCCCCTCAGGGTCACAATAAACAACAGAGTTGGACTCCACATGTCATATTGGCTGAAAAAAACAGTCACAAAAGCAAAAAGTCTGGATGATCTGTGTCATTTGACTAGCAAAAAAACTCTATTTGCAGAAGCAGTCTTATTTTTTTTTACCGTACTAACCTCAGAACTAATACTAAAAAATGGCAGATAGATAGCGAGAGTGACACAAAGCCTATTTTCTCCATTGCTCCTTCTCCCATATCAATCTCCTTGCTCTTGGGAAAGCAGCATGATTTGGTGGAAAGAGACTGGGCCTAGGAGTCAAAGGAACTGGGTTCTAATCCTGGCTCTGCCATTTGTCTGCTGTGTGACCCTGGGCAAGTCACTTCACCTCTCTGGCCTCAGTTACCTCATCTGGAAAACAGGGATTGAGACTCTGAGGCCCACGTGGGACAGGGACTGTGTCCATCTTGATTTGCTTGTATTCATCCCAATGCTTAGTACGGTATCTGTCATGTAGTAAGTGCTTAACAAAGACCATTATTAAGATTTTGTTCAGGCTCCCGTTCTCTTCCCAAACTGCATTCACTCCTCTGAGGAGTTCATCCACTCCCGCAGCTTCAACTTCTACTGGGATGTTGCTTTTCAAAAATTCACAACTAGGTTTTGCACGTTACTCCAGCAAACAGGATCGTGAGAGAAGTTCATACTCCTCTCTGCAGTGATCAATAGAGGTTGGTATTAAAGAGCAATACAGGAATGTATATTTTAACCAGCTATTGTTATGTCGCTCTGAAGCAGCAGCAGCAAGGTTATCCTGCAAGCAGCTCCTAGAGCTTTCTGAATTTCAGGTATTTGATAGATGGTTAGAGGCCTGTCCTGTTTTAGGCAAGTCTGTTAAGAAAGTCATTAGTCGCTGAAAAGGAGAATGAACTACTTCATTGAAGCATGGAAGATTATATTTTTTTATTGGGAGAAAAAAAGAGTTTTGAAAGATTGTCCTTGATACAGCATTTGAAGGTGAGAAAGGAATTCAAGATCAAGGTAAGAATAATGTTGACTGGGATATTTTGTGTTTCATTCATTCAGTCAGTCAGTTGTATTTATTGAGCGCTTACTGTGTGCAGAGCACTGTACTAAGTGCTCAGGAAGTACAATTTGGCAACAGAGACAATCCCTACCCAACAACGGGTTCACAGTCTAGAAGGGGGAGACAGACAACAAAACAAGTAGACAGGCATCGATAGCATCAAAATAGATAGAGTTATAGATATATACACATCATTAATAAAATAAATAGAGTAATAAATATGTACAAATATAGAGAAGTACTGTGGGGCAGGGAAGGGGGTAGAGCAGAGGGAGGGAGTAGGGGTGATGAGGAGGGGAGGAGGGGCAAAGGAAAAGGGGGGCTCAGTCTGGGAAGGCCTCCTGGAGGAGGTGAGCTCTCAGTAGGGCCTTGAAGGGAGGAAGAGAGCTAGCTTGGCAGATGTTGGGAGGGAGGGCATTCCAGGCCAGGGGGAGGACGTGGGCCGGGGCTCGACGGCGGGACAGGCGAGAATGAGGCCCAGTGAGGAGGTTAGCGGCAGAGGAGCGGAGTGTGCAGGCTGGGCTGTAGAAGTAGATAAAGGGGAGGAGAGGTAGGAGGGGGAAAAGTAATGGAGAGCTTTGAAGCCAATAGTGAGGAGTTTTTGCTTTTCAATCGTATTTATTGAGCGCTTACTGTGTGCAGAGCACTGTACAAAGGTTGATAGGCAACCACTGGAGATTTTTGAGGAGGGGTTGACATGTCCAGAGCGTTTCTGTAGAAAGATAATCCAGGCAACAGAGTGAAGTATAGACTGAAGCGGGGAGAGACAGGAGGATGGGAGATCAGAAAGGAGGCTGATGCAGTAATCCAGTCGGGATATGATGAGAGATTGTACCAACAAGGTTTGGATGGAGAGGAAAGGGCAGATCTTGGTGATGTTGTGAAGGTGAGGTTTTGATGACGGATTGGATGTGTGGGTGAATGAGAGAGCGGAGTCAAGGATGACACCAAGGTTGTGGGTTTGTGAGACGGGAAGGATGGTAGTGCCGTCCACAGTGAAGGAAAAGTCAGGGAGAGGATAGGGTTTGGGAGGGAACATAAGGAGCTCAGTCAGGACATGTTGAGTTTTACGTGGCGGGTGGACATCCAGGTGTAGAAATCCTTAGGGCAGGAGGAGATATGAGCCTGGAGGGAGGGAGAGAGAACATGGGAGGAGATGTAGATTTGGGTGTCACCTGCACAGAGATGATAGTTGAAGCCGTGGGAGTGAATGAGTTCACCAAGGGACTGAGTATAGATGGAGAATAAACGGGGACCAGCGGGAAGTATAAGGATGGGCTCATCCTCAGTTCTTTGTCTTTGGCTACCAAACAGCCACTGACCTTTCGTTGCAACAAAATGAATAAAAGACTGGCCTAACCTGACTCATTATTTGGGATACTTTCCAACAAATGGAGCCGGGGTTCAATAGGCCACACTTGGCAGCAGCTGTGAAGTGGGGGAGAGAGGAGGAAGGGTGTGGGGGGGTGGGGAGGGTTTGGATGGGAATGAGCTGGCAGGGGCCTGGGTGGGAGAGGGGGATGAGGGGTGGCGATGAGACAGGAGAACTGGGATGGGATGGGGGCAAGGAGGAGGGGAGGGAAGGGGTTGGAAGGGAGGGGTTTGGAGGGGAACTATGCAAGGGGGTGAGCTGAGAGTTGGCGCTGGTACAGAGGGATTCAAGGGAGGGAGCAGAGAGGTGGGGTGGGGGTGGAGTAAAGGGAGGGAAAGAGCTGGGTGGGAAAGGGGAAGGGGAAGGTGAGGACTGGCAAGGGCAGATGGGAGCAGGGGAATTGATAGGTCATGGTGAGGTCAGCAAGGTAAATGACAGCACTGAGAGCAGTTAACAATTAACATGCAATAGCAAGAACGAAATAAGTGAGTGATGCCCCGAGTAGAAGGTTGAATTGTCCACAGGTCAATCAAATCAAAAAGGCTAATGGCAAGAAGAGCCCAGGGGCTCTTGGCTGAATTGTCTAAATTGTCTGAATTGTCCTAAAAAAAAACCCTCTCTTGACCCCACCTCACCTTCTAGTTATCGCCCCATATCCCTCCTACCATTGCTTTCCAAACTCCTTGAATGAGTTGTCTACACGCGCTGCCTAGAATTCCTCAACAACAACTCTCTCCTCTACTCCCTCCAGTCTGGCTTCCGTCCCCTACATTCCACGGAAACTGCCCTCTCAAAGGTCACCAATGACCTCCTGCTTGCCAAATTCAACGGCTCATACTCTGTCCTAATCCTCCTCGACCTCTCAGCTGCCTCTGACACTGTGGACCACCCCCTTCTCCTCAACACGCTATCTGACCCTGGCTTCACAGACTCCGTCCTCTCCTGGTTCTCCTCTTATCTCTCCAGTCATTCTTTCTCAGTCTCGTTTGCAGGCTCCTCCTCCCCCTCCCATCCTCTTACTGTGGGGGTTCCCCAAGGTTCAGTGCTTGGTCCCCTTCTGTTCTCAATCTACACGCACTCCCTTGGTGACCTCATTCGCTCCCACGGCTTCAACTATCATCTGTACGCTGATGACACCCAGATCTCCATCTCTGCCCCAGCTCTCTCCCCCTCTCTCCAGGTTCGCATCTCCTCCTGCCTTCAGGACATCTCCATCTGGATGTCTGCCCGCCACCTAAAGCTCAACATGTCCAAGACTGAACTCCTTGTCTTCCCTCCCAAACCTTGCCCTCTCCCTGACTTTCCCATCTCTGTTGACGGCACTACCATCCTTCCCGTCTCACAAGCCCGCAATCTTGGTGTCATCCTCGACTCCGCTCTCTCATTCACCCCTCACATCCAAGCCGTAACCAAAACCTGCCGGTCTCAGCTCCACAACATTGCCAAGATCCGCCCTTTCCTCTCCATCCCAACTGCTACCCTGCTCATTCAAGCTCTCATCCTATCCCGTCTGGACTACTGCATCAGCCTTCTCTCTGATCTCCCATCCTCGTGTCTCTCTCCACTTCAATCCATACTTCATGCTGCTGCCCGGATTGTCTTTGTCCAGAAACGCTCTTGGCATGTTACTCCCCTCCTCAAAAATCTCCAGTGGCTACCAATCAATCTACGCATCAGGCAGAAACTCCTCACCCTGGGCTTCAAGGCTGTCCATCACCTCGCCCCCTCCTACCTCACCTCCCTTCTCTCCTTCTCCAGCCCAGCCCGCAGCCTCCGCTCCTCCGCCGCTAATCTCCTCACCGTACCTCGTTCTCGCCTGTCCCGCCATCGACCCCCGGCCCACGTCATCCCCCGGGCCTGGAATGCCCTCCCTCTGCCCATCCGCCAAGCTAGCTCTCTTCCTCCCTTCAAGGCCCTGCTGAGAGCTCACGTCCTCCAGGAGGCCTTCCCAGACTGAGCCCCTTCCTTCCTCTCCCCCTCCTCCCCCTCTTCATCCCCCCATCTTACCTCCTTCCCTTCCCCACAGCACCTGTATATATGTATGTGTGTTTGTACATATTTATTACTCTATTTATTTATTTATTTATTTATTTATTTTACTTGTACATATCTATTCTATTTATTTTATTTTGTTAGTATGTTTGGTTTTGTTCTCTGTCTCCCCCTTTTAGACTGTGAGCCCACTGTTGGGTAGGGACTGTCTCTATATGTTGCCAATTTGTACTTCCCAAGCACTTAGTACAGTGCTCTGCACACAGTAAGCACTCAATAAATACAATTGATGATGATGATGATGAATTGTCTCTGAGGCGGTGGGGGAGGGAGTTCTGTGGATGGCAGTTTGGGAGAAGGGTGAAACTGTTATAGGGGATGTGGGAGAGGAAATGGCTGGGGAGAGGAGTAAATAACCAAATAACATGGGTGGGCTGAGTAGGTGCAAATGCAGGTAGTTGCTAAAAGTAACATAGTGAGAACAAGGGCAATGTTACCAGGGAGGGGGACGGGGGAATCAGTTGCATCCATCCTAAAACAGGGAATGAGGGAGTGGAGGCTCCCCAAAGAAGGTCGCTTTTGTGGCGGGGAGGTAGGGGAACGCAATATCCCATGGCCCTGGTTGGCTTCCTGGACGGACAAGAGGTTGCTTTGAGGGGTGATTCTATTGATCATGGAAGGGGGTCCCGGGAGTTGGGTGGTCAGCAGAGAGATCAACTCTTGAGGTCATCTGGGAGATACACAAGCTTCTGACCGGCTGTGGGGCCTGCGACTGGGGGCAGGCCTCGGTGTTCTCGGACAGGGATGCAGATGTCCGGGAGGGGAAGATGACCGTGAGCCTGGATGCATGTCACTGAAGCCTGAAAGTAAGCTCCTCAGGAAGGGAGATTATGTCATCCTCGTGGTGGCATCCAGAAGGGAAGGATCCTTCCAGGAACAGGGGGACTCATGGTCTGATGGAGGGCTCTTCAGGAAGGGTCAGTGCTTATGACATACCAAGCACTGTACAAAGCGCCGGGGTAGATACAAGATAATCAGGTCCCACACGGGGTGCACAGTATTAATGGGAGGAGGACAGGTATTGAATCCTCATTTTGCAGATCACGGAACTGAGGGACAGAGAAGTAAAGTCACTCGCCCAAGGTCACACAGCAGACAAGTGGCGGCGCCGGGATTAGAGCCCAGTTCCTCTGACTTGCAGGCCCATGCTCTTTCCATTGGGTCATGCAGCTTCTCTGAGAGACACCCACAGTTAGGGACCGAGAGGCAGAGGAAGAGCCCGTGAAAGATACTCCGAAGAATTGGCCAGAAGAGGCCCATGTCAGAAAAAAGAATGAAATGAATGAAAAAAAAACAATACTAGTGTTTCCGAGGAAAAGGGGTGGTCCCCAGACAGAACGTCAATGAGCACTGGGACAGAGTAAGTCGAAGAAATTTAGCAAGGAGCATCATAGAGTGCTAAGTGCTTAGTACAGTGCTCTGTACACAGTAAGCACTCAATACATATGATTGAATAACTACTTTGGAGGGAGTGGTTTCCACTGAGTGAAAGGAGTGGAAGCCAGATTGTAGTAGTAGTAGTAATAGTACTTAGTATAATACGGTGCTCTGCACACAGTAAGCGCTCAATAAATACAATTGATTAATTAATAGTAACAACATTTATTAAGTGCTTGCTGTGTGCAAAGCAATGTACTAAGCACTGGGAGAAATACACTCGTGGGAATCAGACATGATCTAGACTGTAACCCCTCCCTCTAGACCGTAAACTCTTTATGGGCAAGGAAACTGTCTACCAATTCTGCTCAGTTTAGTGCTCCTTACACAGTAAGTGTTCAATAATAATAATAATGTTGGTATTTGTTAAGCATTTACTATGTGCCAAGCACTGTTCTAAGCACTGGGGTAATCGGGTAATCGGGTTGTCCCATGTGGGGCTCAATGACTTAATCCCCATTTTACAGATGAGGTAACTGAGGCACAGAGAAGTGAAGTGACTTGCCCAAGGTCACACAGCTGACAAGTGGCGGAGTCGGGATTAGAACCCACAACCTGCCGACTTGTACTTCTGTTGCCGGCTTGTACTTCCCAAGTGCTTAGTACAGTGCTCTGCACACAGTAAGCGCTTAATAAATACGATTGAAAGAATGAATGAATGAATGAATGAACCTCTGACTCCCAAGCCCAGACTCTTTCCATTAAGCCACACTGCTTCTTGTTCAATAAATGTGATTGGTTAATTAATTGATTGATTGATGGCCCTTGTTTGTCCCTTGGTGGGGGGCTCTGGTTATGGCAGGTCAAGGAGGGAGCTGGAGGAGAAATAATAATAATAATAATAATAATAATAATATTGGTATTTGTTAAAGCGCTTTCTATGTGCCAAGCACTGTTCTAAGCTCTGGGGTAGATACAAGGTAATCAGGTTATCCCACATGGGGCTCACAATCTTCATCCCCATTTTAGAGAAGCAGCATGGCTCAGTGGAAAGAGCACGTGTTGGAGAGCCAGAGGTCGTGGGTTCTAACCCCACCACAGCCCCTTGTCAGCTGTGTGACTTTGGATAAGCCACTTAACTTCTCTGGGCCTCAGTTCCCAGAAATCAAGGCAGCAGGTTTAAAAACCCATTTGAGGAGTTTGGATGGGAATGATAAGGAGATGGAGTCCTAGACTGAGCCCCTTCCTTCCTCTCCCCCTCGTCCCCCTCTCCATCCCCCCATCTTACCTCTTTCCCTTCCCCACAGCACCTGTATATATGTGTATATGTTTGTACATATTTGTTACTCTATTTATTTTACTTGTACATATCTATTCTATTTATTTTATTTTGTTAGTATGTTTGGTTTTGTTCTCTGTCTCCCCCTTTTAGACTGTGAGCCCACTGTTGGGTAGGGACTGTCTCTAGATGTTGCCAACTTGTACTTCCCAAGCGCTCAGTACAGTGCTCTGCACACAGTAAGCACGCAATAAATATGATTGATGATGATGATGATGGTTAGCTGGTCCCATCATGCTCCAGAGAAGGTTTTTTAGGATAGGGGGAGACGAGGGTGTGTTTGAAAGCAGAGGAAAGAACTTTCAGAGGGAGAGGTTGAAGATGGCAATCAGGGAGGAAAGAAAAGAGCATGGGATGTAGCATCTTCTAGTAGCCTACTGAAAAGAGCATGGGCCAGGGAGTTGGAGGACCTGGGTTCTAATCACAGCTCTACCACTTGTCTGCTATATGACCTAGGGCAAGTCACTTAATTTTCCTGTGCCCCAGTTACCTCCTCCCTCTGCCTTAGACTGTGAGCCCTAGGTGGGACAGGGACTATGACCAATCTGATTATCTTGTATCTACCCCAGTGTTTAAAACAGTGCTTGGCACATAGGAGTGTTTAACAAGAACCAGAAAGAGAGAAAGCGAGAAAGGAAAAGAGAGGGAATATTTTTTTTTCTTGAAAGTGTGAAGGACTGGGATTGGATGCACAGGTGGAGAGGGTAGATTTCAAAACCAGATGGGAGCTCTCTTTGGCTCATTGTGAAAGTGAGAAATGAGATCTCAAGGGCAGGTGAGGAGAAGAAATCTATTCTTCACCTGGGAATAGAGGAAAACAATTCACAAAAGCATGGAGCCTGCAAGCCTGGGGCAAAAGAAGAAAGGGGGTCAGCTGGGGGACACAGAAATAGCCAGGGCTTGTACTTTACTTAGTAAAAAAAGACTCCAAGTTGAGATTAACAGAACTAGAAAAGGCTCGGATACGGTCAATTAAATAATCTAAGAAAGCAAAAAAGTTTCCAAATGAGGATAGACTGAAAAGACTATCCTGAGAGGGGACAATGCTAAAGTCTAGGAAATTAATAAGGGGGTGGATAGGTCAAATAGGAAATTGTTGTCCATTAAACTGATGTCACAAGAGCAAGGGAGTGCCTGTTGAAAGGCAGTAGCTTTAAGACAAATGTAAGTAAACTTTCCCCAGAGGCTGGGAATTTGCGAAAGCTGAAAATAGAAATGGGTTCCACAAGAGTTACCGTAGATTTCTAAGCTTTTACTAAAAGGAAAAGTTGGGATCGTTAGAAACTACAATCGATCATATTTATTGAGCACTTACTGTGCGCAGAGCACTGTACAGAGCACTTGGGAGAGTACAATATAACAATAAACAGACACATTCCCAGCCCACAATGAGCTTACAGTCTAGAAGGGGAGATAGACATTAATATAAATAAATGAATTTCAGATAGGTACTTAAGTGCTGTGGGGATGGCGGGGGGAATGAATTAAGGGAGCAAGTCGAGATGATGCAGAAGGGAGTGGGAGAAGAGGAAGGAAGGCCTCTTGGAGGAGATGGGCCTTCAAAAAGGGTCTGAAGGTGGGGAGAGTAATTGTCTGTCAGATATAAAAAGGGAGGATGTTCCAGGCCAGAGGCAGAACAAGGGCAAGAGGTCAGTGGTAAAATAGATGAGATAGAGTGAGTAGGTTGGCATTAGAGGAACGAAGTATACGGGCTGGGATGAGTAGAAAAGTAGCGAGGTAGGAGGAGGGGCAAGATGACTGAGTGCTTTAAAGCCAATGATAAGGAAGGAGTTTCTTTTGATGTGGAGGTGGATGGGTAACCAATGAAGGTTCTCGAGGAGTGGGGAAACTTGGACTGAACGTTTTTGTAGAAAAATGGCCCCGGCAGACAGAGTGAAGCATGGACTGAAGTCGGGGGAGGCAGGAGGCAGGGAGGTCAGCAAGGAGGCTGATCCAGTAATCTAGACTACATAGGATAAGTGCCTGGATTAACATGGTAGCAGCTTGGATGGAAAAGACGGGAAGATCTTAGCAATGTCGTGAAGGTTAAACAGACAGATTGGATAATTGGGGGACACAGAAATAGCCAGGGCTTGTACTTCGCTTAGTGAAAAAAGACTCCAAGTTGAGATTAACAGAACTAGAAAAGGCTCGGATACGGTCAATTAAATAATCTAAGAAAGCAAAAAAGGTTCAAAACGAGGATAGACTTAGACTATCTCCTGAGAGGGGACAATGCTAAAGTCTAGGAAATCATCAAGGGGGTGGATAGGTCAAATAGGAAATTGTTGTTCATTAAATCTGATGCCACAAGAACAAGGGAGTGCCTGTTGAAAGGCTGTAGCTGTAAGACAAATGTAGGTAAACTTTCCCCAGAGGCTTCCAGGGGAATGGTTAGAGAGGTTAACAAATTATAAACCCTTGACAGTTTATTAGAGGAAAAAGTTTAGGGATACTTAGCTATTGGAAGACTCAAGCGCTTAGTACAGTGCTCTGCACACAGTAAGTGCTCAATAAATACGATTGAATTAATGAATGAGTGAATGAATTGAACAGTGGTTACCCATTCCTTTCCATATCAAGGAAAATATTTTGACTGTCGGCTTTAATGATGCTCAAACAGCTCTTGCCCTTCTATTTATGCTACTAAATAAATAGTGTGGCCTGATGGAAAGAGCACTGGAAGCCAGGGGACTTGGGTTCTAATTTCAGCTCCACCACTTGCCTGCTGGGTGACCTTGGATATGTCACTCAGCTTTTCTGTGCCTCCGTTTCCTTATCTGTAAAATGGGGATTAAATACCTGTTGTTTAATAATAACAATAATTATTGTTATTATTATTACTGTTACATATCCTCCCTCCTCTCTTATTACATATCGGCTGGCACATTTTGTTTCTCTTATGCCAACCTACTCACTGTACCTCATTCTCATCTCACTGCCAGTAATAATAATGATTATGATCATAATGATGTGCTAAGCTCTAAGGTTTAGATAAGTAAATTGGGCACAGTCCCTGAGCGAAAAGGGAATCACAGTCTAAGACTAGGAGTTGCAATAATGCTTTATCCCCATTTTTGGGATGATGAAACTGAGGTCACAAAGCATGCAAGTGACAGGACTGGAACTAGCTGTTTCCTTCCTCATTTATATCTGGCAGACCAGTCTTCTCCATCTTCAATCTTCCATCTCCATCTTCTCCATCTTCCTCTCCCCTTCGTCCCCCTCTCCATCCCCCCCATCTTGCCTCCTTCCCTTCCCCACAGCACCTGTATATATGGATATATGTTTGTACAAATTTTTTTACTCTATTTATTTATTTATTTTACTTGTACATATCTATTCTATTTATTTTATTTTGTTAGTATGTTTGGTTTTGTTCTCTGTCTCCCCCTTTTAGACTGTGAGCCCACTGTTGGGTAGGGACTGCCTCTATATGTTGCCAACTTGTACTTCCCAAGCGCTTAGTACAGTGCTCTACACACAATAAGCGCTCAATAAATACGATTGATTGATTGATTGATTGATTGATTGATTCAAGGCCCTTCTGAATTCACGTCTCCTCCAGCAGGCCTTCCCTGATTCATCTCTCCTCTCTACCCCCTACTTAATAATAATTATAGTATTTAAGTGCTTACTGTGTGCCAGGCAGTGTACTAAGTGATGAGGTAAATGCAATAAAATGAAATTGGATGCAATCCCTGTCTTACATGGGACTCAGAGCCCAAGGGATTTCCCCCTAACGTGCTGCTTCTGAGTCACCTAAGCACTCAGACCCTCCCACCCATGTTGCACATATGTACCTATGTACTGTGAAGCAGCATATGAGAGGCAGCAGGGCATATCTATTCTATTTATTTTATTATGTTAGTATGTTTGGTTTTGTTCTCTGTCTCCCCCTTTTAGACTGTGAGCCCACTGTTGGGGAGGGACTGTCTCTATATGTTGCCAATTTGTACTTCCCAAGCGCTTAGTACAGTGCTCTGCACACTGTAAGCGCTCAATAAATACGATTGATGATGATGATGATAGAGCAAGGGACTGGGAATCAGAAGGTCATGGGTTCTAATCTCTGCCACTTGTCTGCTGCGTGACCTTGGGCAAGTCTATTAACTTCTCTGGGCCTCAGTTACCTCATCTGTAAAATGAGGATTAAGAAAGTAAGCCCCATGTGGGACAGGGACTGTGTCCAACGTGATTAACTTGTAACTCCCCCGGTGCTTAGAACAGTGCTCGACATATAGTAAGCGCTTAACAAGTACCATTTTTCTTCCTCCTATCTGTAATTTATATTAATGATTGTGGTATTTACTACGTGCCAAGCACTGTACTAAGCACTGGGATAGATACGAGTTAACTGTGGAATGGGGATGGAGACTGTGAGCCCCACGTGAGACAGCCTGATCACGTTGTATCTCCCCAGCGCTTAGAACAGTGCTTTGCACATGGTAAGTGCTTAACAAATACCAAAATTATTATTATTATTATTATCAACTGAGCACCCACAGGGTGCTATGGATTGTACTGAGCATCTGAGAAATACAAAAATACCCCTCCTCCCCTTCTCCATCCCCCCCACCTTACTTCCTTCCCTTCCCCACAGCACCTGTATATATGTATATATGTATATATGTTTGTATGTATTTATTACTCTATTTGTTTTACCTGTACATATTCTATTTATTTTATTTTGTTAATAGGTTTCGTTTTGTTCTCTGTCTCCCCCTTCTAGACTCTGAGCCCACTGTTGGGTAGGGACCGTCTCTATATGTTGCCAACCTGTACTTCCCAAGCGCTTAGTCCAGTGCTCTGCACACAGTAAGCGCTCAATAAATACGATTGAATGAATGAATGAATGAACCAGGTTGGACACATGGGGTTCACAGTCGAAGGGATAGAGAAAATTGGTACTGAATCCTCATTTTTGTGTCTGACTTCCTCCCTACATTGCAAACTCCTGGAGGGCGGGGATCATGACTTCGAACTCCATTTATACGCTCCCAAATGCTTAAGGCAGTGCTATGTCAAGAATAAGCACTTAATAATCAGAAAACCTCTGCACACAGTAAGCGCTCAATAAATACAATTGAATGAATGAATGATTGTCAGATCGACAGGTGGGTTGAAGAAAACGGTGGTCAGAAGGGTTTTCAAAACACAAAGAGTTACTTGAGGCAAAATCAATCAATTAATCAATCGTATTTAAATCCTATTTAAAATGTAAATGATATTGCTAACCCTGAGCCTGGCTATCAAGTAGGGCAACCTGCAGGGGCCATGTTGTCTCAGGCAATTTATTACTCTATTTATTTATTTATTTTACTTGTACATATCTATTCTATTTATTTAATTTTGTTAGTATGTTTGGTTTTGTTCTCTGTCTCCCCCTTTTAGACTGTGAGCCCACTGTTGGGTAGGGACTGTCTCTAGATGTTGCCAACTTGTCCTTCCCAAGCGCTTAGTACAGTGCTCTGCACACAGTAAGCGCTCAATAAATACGATTGATTGATTGATTGATTGATTGATTGATAGCTACTATCCTGACTTGAAACTCGCCTTCTTCATACTTGGGAGATTGAGTAAAGCCTTCTAGGGGAGAAAGAGGAGAACTTTGTATTTATTTCTTGAAGAAAGCAGGATTCAACTGAAGAAATGATCATCTTGCGTCATTTTATTTCCAAACACAGGGCCCAGCCTCTAAAGCACAGGCCTGGGTGTCAGAAGGTTGTGGTTTCTAATCCCAGTTCTGTCATTTAATAATAAATAATAAAAGCAGCATTTGTTAAGCGCTTACTAGGTGCCGGGCACTGTACTAAAGTGCTGGGGTGAATACAAGCAAACCAGGTTGGACACAGTCACTGTCCCTTCTGGGGTTCACAGTCTCAATCCCCATTTTACAGATGAGGTAACAGAGGCCCAGAGAAGTGATTCGATCCCATGACTGAGCCCCTTCCTTCCTCTCCCCCTCTCCATCCCCCCCATCTTACCTCCTTCCCTTCCCCACTGCACCTGTATATATGTATATATGTTTGTACATATTTATTACTCTATTTATTTATTTTACTTGTACATATCTATTCTATTTATTTTATTTTGTTAGTATGTTTGGTTTTGTTCTCTGTCTCCCCCCTTTTAGACTGTGAGCCCACTGTTGGGTAGGGACTGTATATGTTGCCAATTTGTACTTCCCAAGCGCTTAGTACAGTGCTCTGCACACAGTAAGCGCTCAATAAATACGATTGATGATGATGATGATGATGACCTTCTGACTCCGAAACACATGTTCCATCCACTACACCACGTGACCTGGGGCAAATCACGTCACTTTTCAGTGCCTCAGTTCCCTCATCCTTTCAATGGGGATGAAGACCCTGAGCCCCACGTGGGACAGGGACTATTTCCAACCCAATTTGCTTGTGTACTAATCATAATACTAATCAATCCATCAATCGTATTTATTGAGCACTTACTGTGTGCAGAGCACTGTACTAAGCGCTTGGGAAGTACAAGTTGGCAACATATAGAGACAGTCCCTACCCAACAGTGGGCTCACAGTCTAAAAGGGGGAGGCAGAGAACAAAACCAAACATACTAACAAAATAAATAATTTTGTTATCATCATCATCGTCATCATCAATCGTATTTATTGAGCGCTTACTGTGTGCAGAGCACTGTACTAAGTGCTTGGGAAGTACAAGTTGGCAACATAGAGAGACAGTCCCTACCCAACAGTGGGCTCACAGTCTAAAAGGGGGAGACAGAGAACAAAACCAAACATACTAACAAAATAAAATAAATAGAATAGATATGGACAAGTAAAATAAATAGAGTAATAAATATGTACAAACATATATCCATATATACAGGTGCTGTGGGGAAGGGAAGGAGGTAAGATGGGGGGGATGGAGAGGGGCACGAGGGGGAGAGGAAGGAAGGGGCTCAGTCTGGGAAGGCCTCCTGGAGGAGGTGAGCTCTCAGTAAGGCTTTGTTATTATAATTGTTAATGTCATAATGTTATAATATTTTATATGTAATTATATATAAAAATAATAATAAATGATAATAATTATAATATATTATATATAATAATTGTATATATCATCATCATCAATCGTATTTATTGAGTGCTTACTATGTGCAGAGCACTGTACTAAGCGCTTGGGAAGTACAAATTGGCAACATATAGAGACAGTCCCTATATATATAATTATAATGTTATAATGTAAATAGTTGTTAAATAATGAAGGTATTTGTTAAGTGCTTAACTATGTGCCAGGCACTGTACTAAGCGCTGGGGGCGGATACCAGCAGATCGGGTTGGACACGGTACCTGTCCCACGTGGGGCTCACAGTCTCCATCCCCATTTAACAGGTGAGGGAACTGAGGCCCAGAGAAGTTTAGTGCTTTGCCCAAGGTCACCCAGCAGACAAGGGGCAGAGCTGGGACCCATGACCTTCTGACTCACAGGCCTGTAATCCAGCCACCAAGTCACGCTGCTTCTCTTGGCCCCACCCCAGTGCTTAGAGAAGCAGCGTGGCTCAGTGGAAAGAGCCCGGGCTTTGGAGTCAGAGGTCATGGGTTCAAATCCTGACTCCGCCAATTGTCAGCTGGGTGACTTCGGGCAAGTCACTTCTCTGGGCCTCAGTGACCTCATCTGTAAAATGGGGATAAAGACTGTGAGCCCCCCGTGGGACAACCTGATCACCTTGTAACCTCCCCAGCGCTTAGAACAGTGCTTTGCACATAGTAAGCGCTTAATAAATGCCATCATCATCATTATTATTGTTATTAATGCAGGGCCTGGCACTGAGTAAGCCCTTAACAAGAACCATAATTAGAGAAGCAGGGTGGCTTAGGGGAAAGAGCCTGGGCTTGGGAGTCAGAGGGCGTGGGTTCTAATCCCACTTCTGCCATATTTGTCAGCTGTGTGACTTTGGGCAAGTCACTTCACTTCTCTGGGCCTCAGTTCCCTCATCTGGAAAATGGGGATGAAGACTGTGAGCCCCACGTGGGACACCCTGATGACCTTGCATCTCCTCTGGTGCTTAGAACAGTGCTTGGCACATAGTAAGCGCTTAACAAATGCCATTATTATTATTATTCTCTGGGCCTCAGTTACCTCATCTGTAAAATGGGGATGAAGACTGTGAGCCCCACGTGGGACACCCTGATGACCTTGCATCTCCTCTGGTGCTTAGAACAGTGCTTGGCACATAGTAAGCGCTTAACAAATGCCATTATTATTATTATTCTCTGGGCCTCAGTTACCTCATCTGTAAAATGGGGATGAAGACTGTGAGCCCCACGTGGGACACCCTGATTACCTTGCACCCCCCCCCCCCCACCCCAGTGCTTAGAACAGTGCTTGGCACATAGTAAGCGCTTAACAAATGCCATTATTATTATTATTCTCTGGGCCTCAGTTACCTCATCTGTAAAATGGGGATGAAGACTGTGAGCCCCACATGGGACACCCTGATTACCTTGCACCCCCCACCCCCACCCCAGTGCTTAGAACAGTGCTTGGCAAATAGTAAGCGCTTAACAAATGCCATTATTATTATTATTCTTTGGGCCTCAGTTACCTCATCTGTGAAATGGGGATGAAGACTGTGAGCCCCATGTGGGACACCCTGATTACCTTGCATCCCCCCCCCCCCAGTGCTTAGAACAGTGCTTGGCACATCGAAAGCGCATAACAAATGCTATTATCATTATTCTCTGGGCCTCAGTTACCTCATCTGCAAAATGGGGATGAAGACTGTGAACCGCAAGTGTGGCACCCTGATTACCTTGCATCTCCCCCAGTGCTTAGAACAGTGCTTGGCACATAGTAAGCGCTTAACAAATGCCATTATTATTATTATTCTCTGGGCCTCAGTTACCTCATCTGTAAAATAGGGATAAAGACTGTGAGCCCCACATGGGACACCCTGATGACCTTGCATCTCCCCCAGCGCTTAGAACAGCGCTAAGAAGCAGCGTGCCTGAGTGGAAAGAGCCCGGGCTTTGGAATCAGAGGTCATGGGTTCGAATCCCGGCTCTGCCACACGTCTGCTGTGTGACCTTGGGCAAGTCGCTTCACTTCTCTGAGCCTCAGTTACCTCATCTGGAAAATGGGGATTATGAGTGTGAGCCCCACGTGGGACAGCCTGATCACCTCGTATGCCCCCCAGCACTTAGAACAGTGCTTGGCACATAGTAAGCGCTTAACAAATGCCATTATTATTATGATTATTCTCTGGGCCTCAGTTACCTCATCTGTAAAATGGGGGTGAAGACTGCGAGCCCCACGTGGGACACCCTGATGGCCGTGCATCTCCTCCGGCGCTTAGTACAGTGCTTGGCACAGAGTAGGCACTTAACAAATGCCATCGTTATTATTATAACGATATTATAGGGAAGCAGCGTGGCTCAGTGGAAAGAGCATGGACTTTGGACATTTAGACTGTGAGCCCGCTGTTGGGTAGGGACCGTCTCTCTATGTTGCCAACTTGCACTTCCCAAGCGCTTAGTACAGTGCCCTGCACACAGTAAGTGCTCAATAAATACGATTGATTGATTGATTTGGAGTCAGAGGCCATGGGTTCAAATCCTGCCTCTGTCACTTGTCAGCTGGGTGACTTTGGGCCAGTCACTTCACTTAGAGAAGCAGCGTGGCTCAGTGGAAAGAGCCCGGGCTTTGGAGTCGGAGGTCATGGGTTCGAATCCCAACTCCACCACATGTCTGCTGTGCGATCTTGGGCAAGTCACTTAACTTCTCTGGGCCTCAGTTACCTCATCTGGAAAATGGGGATTAAGACTGTGAGCCCCACGTGCGACAACCTGATCACCCTGTATCCTCCCCAGTGCTTAGAACAGTGCTTTGCACATAGTAAGCGCTTAACAAATGCCAATTATTATTATTATTATTATTATTATTCTCTGGGCCTCAGTTCCCTCATCCGGAAAATGGGGATGAAGACTGTGAGCCCCCTGTGGGGCAACCTGATCACCTTGTAGTGCTTAGAACAGTGCCTTGCACATAGTAAGCGCTTCATAAATGTCATTTCTAGACTGTGAGCCCGCTGTTGGGTCGGGTCTGTCTCTATATGTTGCCAACTTGTACTTCCCGAGCGCTTAGTACAGTGCTCTGCACACAGTAAGCGCTCAATAAATATGATTGACTGATTGATTTGGAGTCAGAGGTCATGGGTTCGAATCCTGCCTCTGCCACTTGTCAGCTGGGTGACTTTTGGCCAGTCACTTCACTTCTCTGGGCCTCAGTTCCTTCATCTGGAAAATGGGGATGAAGACCGTGAGCCCACCGTGGGACAACCTGATCACCTTGTAGTGCTTAGAACAGTGCCTTGCACATAGTAAGCACTTCATAAATGTCATTTCTAGACTGTGAGCCCACTGTTGGGTAGGGACTGTCTATGTTGCCAACTTGTACTTCCCTAGCGCTTAGTACAGTGCCCTGCACACAGTAAGCGCTCAATAAATTCGATTGATTGATTTGGAGTCAGAGGCCACGGGTTCGAATCCTGCCTCTGCCACTTGTCAGCTGGGTGACTTTGGGCCAGTCACTTCACTTCTCTGGGCCTCAGTTCCCTCATCTGGAAAATGGGGATGAAGACCGTGAGCCCCCCGTGGGGCAACCTGATCACCTTGTAGTGCTTAGAACAGTGCCTTGCACATAGTAAGTGCCTAATAAATGTCATTTCTAGACTGTGAGCCCACTGTTGGGTAGGGACAGTCTCTATGTAATAATGGCATTTGTTAAGCGCTTACTATGTGCAAAGCACTGTTCTAAGCCCTGGGAGATACAAGGTGATCAGGTTGTCCCACATGGGGCTCACAGTCTTCATCCCCATTTTACAGATGAGGTAACTGAGGCTCCGAGAAGTGACTTGCCCAAGGTCACACAGCAGACATGTGGTGGGGTCAGGATTCGAACCCATGACCTCTGACTCCAAAGCCCGGGCTCTTTCCCCTGAGCCACGCTGCTTCTCTAGATGTTGCCAACTTGGACTTCCCAAGCGCTTAGTACAGTGCTCTCCACACAGGAAGCGCTCAATAAATACGATTGAATGAATGAATTATGTTATTATTTTTATTATTATTATTATTATTTATTATTATTGCCACCTCCTGGCGGGGTAAACATGTTCCCTAGCCCCATTACACAGGAGAGGAGACTGAGTCACGTGAGGCGGCCTCCGCGGGAAAGGCAAGGGAACGATGGAAAGGGGGGGCCTTAAAACGACCAACCGCCATTTTCCTCACGCGCCCCCCCCGCGCGCCACCGAAACTGACAAAGCCCGCCACTGCGCGTGCTCATCACCAACCGCCGCCCAGGGCGCTGCCCCGTTCTCGCGAGATCTCAGCGAACAGGTGGGGGGGAGGGGGGGAGCGAGCGAACGCTCTAGACGCGCCGTCCTTCAGCGGGGAGGCGGGAGCGGGCGCTGATTGGCAGCGAGCGCCGACCAATGGCGGCGGGGCCCCGCCGTCCCCGCGGCCAATGGGAAGGGCGGGCGAGCGCTCTCGGGCGGGGAGGCGGGGGACGCGCGCTGATTGGCAGCGAGCGCCGACCAATGGGAAGGGCGGATGAGCGAGCGAATGCTCTAGCCGGCGGGGGGGGACGCGCGCTGATTGACGCGGGAGGCGGCCAACGGCGGAGGGGCCCCGCCGTCCCCGCGGCCAATGGGAAGGGCGGAGGGGCGGGGCTAGGGGGGTAGATCGATTGCGGCGGCGGCGGCGTTGGCGGCGTTGTTCAGTTCGAGCGAGAACGTTGCAGAGGTGAGTTGCGGAGGGTGCAGCTTGTCGCCCTGCGGCTGCTTCTCCCCCCCCGCCCCCCCTCCGGTAACAGCGCGCGCATGCGCGCGCCTGTATGTGTGTGTCTCTCTCCGCCCCCCTTCAGGTCGCCAGGCTGCCGGGTGCCGAAGGGTGCGGACTCCCCAGACGTCGCTGGGACCCCTCCCCCCCCCCGCCGGTCGTCGTCGGCGGCGGCACCAGGCCCGGGCCGCTCCTCCCGCACCGCCTCCTCTTCCTCCTCCTCCTTCTCCTCTTCCTCCTCCTCCTCTTGCTGCGGCTCGGACTGTTGTATAGAACGCGCCTCAGACACTTCATCCCAGTCCCGGGCGAGCAGCGTTGGGTTTATGTCTTTATTTGACGAAAACGGTGAGTGGCCCGTCGATTTGGGGGGGGGGGCGCCCATTGGGCTCGCTGGGGAAAGATGGCGGCGGCACAAAATGGCGCCTCTTCCTCGTGATCAGCTCCCCCCTCCCCTCGGGGTCGGAGCGTGTGTGTGGCGCAGTTTGGGGGCGGGGAAGGTGGCTGTGGAGGTGTGCGCATGCGCCGCGCGGGTGGGGGAAGAGGTGGGGTGGTGTGCGCATGCGCCGCGCGGGTGTTGGGGGAAGCGGTGGGGCGGTGTGCGCATGCGCCGTGCGGGTGTTGGGGAAGAGGTGGGGCGGTGTGCGCGTGAGCCGCGCAGGTGGGGGGGGAGGTGGGGCGGTGTGCGCATGCGCCGCGCGGGTGGGGGGGGTGTGGGAAGAAGTGGGGGTGTGTGCGCATGCGCCGCGCCGGTTGGAGGGGGTGGGAGCGTGGAGAGAGTCCGGCTGGTGTGCGCATGCGCCGCGCGGGTGGGGATAGGGTGGAACGAGGTCAATCAATCGTATTTATTGAGCGCTTACTATGTGCAGAGCACTGGACTAAGCGCTTGGGAAGGACAAGTTGGCAACGTCTAGAGACAGTCTCTACCCAACAGTGGGCTCACCGTCTAAAAGGGGGAGACAGAGAACAAAACCAAGCATGCTAACAAAATGAAATAAGTAGAGTAGATATGTACAAGTTAAATAAAGTAATATGTACAAACATATGTACATATATACAGGTGCCGTGGGGAAGGGGAGGAGGTAGGATGGGGGGATAGAGAGGAAGGAAGGGGCTCAGTCTGGGCGGTGTGCGCATGCTTCGCGGGGAGGGAGCGTGGAAAGAGGTCGGGCGGTGTGCGCATGCTCCGCGCGGGTGGAGGGAGCGTGGAAAGAGCCCGGGCGGTGTGCGCATGCTCCGCGCGGGTGGCAGTAGGGGGGAAAGAGGTCGGGCGGTGTGCGCATGCCCCCCGGTGGGGGGGGGAAGAGCCCGGGCGGTTTGCGCATGCTCCGCGGGAGGGAGGGAGAGGGGTGTGCGCATGCTCCGGGCGGCCGCTCCCGGAGCGCTGACTCAGGGCTTAATTGCTGCATTTATGAGTCATCGGGCCGCTGGGAGAGGGAAGAGCGCCCCCCCGTGGCCTCGGCCTCGTAGGACTCGTTCGCCCTCCCGTTTCCCTTCCCTCCATCCATTCATTCATTCAGTCGTATTTATTGAGCGCTTACTGTGTGCAGAGCACTGGACTAAGCGCTTGGGAAGGACAAGTTGGCAACAGATACAGTCCCTACCCAACGATGGGTTCACAGCACTGACCCCCATCTCCCACCGCAGCATACATAATAGTGGTACTTGTTAAGCGCTGACTATGTGCCAAACACCGGGGAGTCAGAAGTCGTGGGTTCTAATCCCGGCCCACGCCACTTGTCAGCTGTGCGACTTTGGGCCAGCCACTTCCCTTCTCTGGGCCTCAGTTACCTCATCTGTAAAGTGGGGATTAAGACTGAGCCCCATGTGGGACACCCTGGGTATCTTGGATTTACCCCGGCGCTTGGCGCATAGTAAACGCTAAACAAAAACCGTTATTATTCTTACAAGATCATTCAATCGTATTTATTGAGCGCTTACTGTGTGGAGAGTATTGTCCAGCTTGTACTTCCCAAGCGCTTAGTACAGTGCTCTGCACACAGTAAGCGCTCAGTACGATTGAGAGCACTGTACTGAGGGCTTGGAAAATACAATTCGGTGACATCAGGTTGTCCCATTTTCGGCTCAATTTCTCAGTCCCCATTTTACAGATGAGGGAACTGAGGTCCAGTGAAGTGACTTGCTCAAAGTCACACAGCAGACAAGTGGCGGAGTAGGGATTAGAACCCATGACCCTCTGACTCCCAAGCCCGGGCTCTTTCCAGTATGCTATGCTGCTTCCCAGTGCACATGAGAGTTGTTGGGAGCTGCTGCAGGAGGGGAAACCCCCCCTCCACCTTGTTGGTTGCGAAGAGTCTACCCCCAAATCTTCATTTTTTAAATGTGAGCCTGTTGTTGGGTAGGGATGGTCTCTATCTGTTGCTGAATTGTACTTTTCAAGCACTTAGTACAGTGCTCTGCACAGTCAGTGCTTAATAAATACAATTGAGTGGATAATAGGTGAAGCTTTTTTATGGATAGCAGCTACAACCCAATCCTAAACTGCTTCAGGTGGAATCTGATTCTAGACTGTGAGCCCGATGTTGGGTAAGGATTGTCTCTTTGTTGCCGAATTGCACTTTCCAAGTGCTTAGTACAGGGCTCTGCATGCAGTAAGTACTCAAGAAATACGGTTGAATGGATGAAAGCTGAAGCTTTTTTTTTAATGGGTGGCAGCTGCTACCCATTCCTAAACTGCTTCAGGTGGAATCTGACGAAATTGAGAGTGTCTTGTTGGGTAGGGATGGTCTCCTGTTGCCGAATGGTACTTTCCAAGTGCTCAGTACAGGGCTCTGCATACAGCAAGCATTCAATCAGGCTGATTGAATGAATGAATGAGTCTGGGTCGGAGCTTCCCAAATCCAGTCTAGTTCTATTTTGAGCCCGGGCAGTTGGGGAACACACATTGAGATGCTGGCGAGGCACCAGTGATGTTTCCACTGAAACCAAAGAGAAGTGGGCTACCGTATCTGATAGGAAAATCTCCAAGGAGGTGTCCCCTTGCACTGTTTATGGATAGTCTGTATTCGGCTATGTTTTTCCACAGTGTATCTGAACTCCTTACATCTGCTTCGGAATTCCCTTTCAAACTAAGGCATAACCAGCAAGGTTGAGCCCGATCACAACCGAGTAGGGATTTCGGCATTGAAAAATGCCAGGTTTTCTTCTAGGAAAGCTGCCAGCTCCAAACTGTTTCCTAATCTGGGTATTTTCTGGTAGCATTCTGAACTGATTTGGCTGCATTAGCCCCAGCAGTATCTCTTTTTAAAAGAAACATTTCTCTTGTCCCCTCCCTGGTACGTGCATCACGAAAAAGTGAACTGGATTCAAGTAGAGGATGCTGCGCAGCCACATTAGAATTTAGCTAAAGGCGCTTTTCACTTTGGACCCTGGGGGTGCCAGGATGGACGATTCCCCTGGCTTCCGTGTAGTCTGCGGCAAAAAAAAAAATAGGAAGCCGCGCTATTTAAAAATCCTCATTAAATTTGCTCTCTGTTCCTTCTGTTTCAGAGCTGTTGCGCAGCCATTGGTACCTGTATTGGGGAAACATAGCATACCAGCAAGAAGCTTACAGCTTCAGTGGTGAAAACTTTTTCATGTCAGAGACCGAGAACTCTTGCAGTCGTTTATGTCATCCCTTCTTCTCCAGACAGAAGATACCAAAAAGTTGCAATCAAAGATCTCTTCACCTTATTGATAAAGCTACTAATAAGCCAAAATGTCTGTCAACGTCAACCGCAGTGTTTCGGATCAGTTCTATCGCTACAAAATGCCCCGTCTGATTGCGAAGGTAACGTCCCCTGACCTTGAGCCCCACTAAAAAAAACACACGCGGTATGTGTGAGCGCTTTGACTTCTGACCTTAAGTGAGATTGGGGAGCATTGCAGGCCTCTCTGGAATCCTAGATAACAATTAACTCTTCTTTCCTTCAGGTTGAGGGCAAAGGAAATGGAATAAAGACAGTTATAGTCAACATGGTTGACGTTGCAAAGGCGCTTAATCGGCCTCCAACGTGTAAGTAATACGTCTTTGAGAACCCTGAAAGTCCTTTTTGCTGATATATTGTCGATAGCCCCATAATACTTAATAGTCTAAGGAAACAGCTGAAGAAGCACGTCAGTCGTGCTTTATTGTTAACATGTGATGTGTCCAAGTGTTACTAGCACACCACTTTTAACTAATTTGGATCTTGTTTTTAAAAGTACATTTATTTGTGTTGATGTTTATGTCGACATGGTTATATAAGTCCTAGATTTTCATTAGGTGGATGTAATTTAGCTCGTAGATAATGTGGTAGTTGAATCATGCTGAAGGAAGCCCATTTTTTTTTTCTTTTCTTCTAAGATCCCACCAAATATTTTGGTTGTGAGCTGGGAGCACAGACCCAGTTTGATGTTAAGAATGACCGTTACATTGTCAATGGATCTCATGAGGCGAATAAGCTGCAAGACATGTTGGATGGGTTCATTAAAAAATTTGTTCTCTGTCCTGAGTGTGAGAATCCTGAAACTGATCTGGTGAGTGCTTTAGAATGTCTTTGTGAGCAAAAAATTTGGTTTTGTGGCTGCATGGACAAAAAAAGAATTTCAGTTTTGTGCCGAGACATACAAGATGTGTACCCAAATGCTTAATGAATGTGCACTTTAACACATTATAACGTTACACTTGGGGAGATGGGAACAGTTGCCCTGTATGTGTTTACTTTCAAAACTTGTCATCTTTGAACACTGTGTGAACTAACTCAGGCTAATGAAAATATGCCCTTTTTTGACTATTGCCATTGAATTTTGTAACTTTTTTTTCCACTTTCTCTGACAGCATGTCAACCCTAAGAAACAAACAATAGGTAACTCTTGCAAAGCCTGTGGCTTTCGAGGCATGCTTGACACAAACCATAAACTCTGCACTTTCATTCTCAAAAACCCACCTGGTGAGTGTTCTATGTACTTGGGGGCATTAACGACTGTTTTTGGGTGGACTTTTGTGACTCTGGAAACCGTTTAATGTACATACTGCAGTTTGCAGGCAGGGATCATTTACAATACTGAGGCAAAGCAGTGGTGTTGCAGCCCCCTTACCTTCATGAAACATCATAGTTCATTGTGTTATGATGCAAATTGTAATAGCTAAAACCCTGTCCATTTAAAACCAGGATCTGTAACTTAGGGGAATCCGTGGGTTTGAGAGCCTCATAATGAAATTTCACGCAAGTAACACTCTGTGGCAGACAACGTTGTCTGACTCAATTTTGAGCTTGCTATAATAAAAAAAAGCCTAACCTATTCCAGTGGTCTCTTTTTAAGTGAGACTATCTGTTATATAGACTTTGACAGTGTTAGAAGCAGCAAAAAAAAATACGTATTACAGCGAGTGGTCTAGTTTCATTAAACTAGCATACATTAATTTTTGTATGAATTGCTTGAAGGCAAGTGTCTTAAGTTCATGTTGAACACAGTTTGGCATGTGTAATCAATCAGTGGTTTCAGACACATTCTGTTCAGAGAACTATACTAGGAGGAGTACAACAGAGTGTGTAGACCTGATCCCTGCCCTCAAGGAGCTTACAAACCACTGGGGAAGACTGCCATTAAAGTAAATCACAGGGGGAAGCAACAGTTATAAGTATATATTACCCCCAAAAACCAGTTTGCTCTGTTTTAAACCAAATCTCTGCATGGAAAACAGTTGCTTTGTATATTAAGAGGATGTTTGGGGTGGAAGGGAACAGACCAATCCTTATTGAGTGTATTACTATATACTTCATCAAGTGGAGACAGGGATTCAGGAACTTAAAAGTACTGTGCCTAGGAGTCGGTGCCTGGGTTCTAATCCCAGCTCTGCTACTTGCCTCGACCTGTCAACCTGTGTGACCTTGGACAAATCACTTCACTGTGCCTCGGTTCCCTACACTCTCCTACTTAGGCTGTGGAATCTCGTATCTGCTCCCTTGCTTTAATGCAGTGCTTGGCAGATCAAATAGCACTTAGGTACCATAATAACTAGAACTCTAAGCTCCTCAATTGGCAGGGATCCTGTCTACCAACTCTCCCAGGGTACTAAGACCTTACTTGGCCCATGGGGAACATACCACTGAAGGCTTACTTGTCTCATTGGATGAACCTCTAACATAGTAGATCTCAATCTTTTTTGTTTCTTAGAGAATAGTGACAGTGGTACAGGGAAGAAAGAAAAAGAAAAGAAAAACAGGAAGGGCAAGGACAAAGAAAATGGTACTGTGTCCAGCAATGAGACAACACCACCACCACCAAATGAGATTACTCCTCCCCATGCTGTGGTAAGTATAGGGTGGTGTCCCGGTCAAATGGATTGTATGTTGCCAACTTGTACTTCCCAAGCACTTAGTACAGTGCTCTGCACACAGTAAGAGCTCAGTAAATACAATTGAATGAAGTGGTGGTAGTATTTATTGATGGGAGGGGTCCTACAACTTCAAACCCAACAGGTTTTCAGTGGTTTCTGAAATACAGCTTTAATCGTGTTTGAGTCCTTACTGTGTGCAGAGCACTGTACTAAGCGCTTGGGTAAGAACAACACAATTTAACACATTCCCTGTCCACCAGTTTACAGTTTATAGTCTAAGTTTACAGCTTAGAGGGGGAGACAGACATCAATATACATAAATTACTGCTATGTCCATAAGTGCTCTGGGGCTGACGGGTGGGGTGAATAAAAGGAGTGAGTCCGGGCAATGCAGAAGGGAGTGGGAGAAAAGGAAATGAGGACTCGGTCAGGGGAGGCCTCTTGGAGGAGATGTGCATTTCAAGCTTCTGTGTTGAAATTCACAGACGAGTTCGGAGGATGGATTTTAGCGCGGCTTGGCTCTTGACCACTTTTTTGTGGGCTCTCATTCACGAAATAGCAATATTCAGGCAAGTCTGAACAGTCGCCATTGTGTCAGTTAACATTTCTCCGCATAGGGGTGGGCAGGGGAATTGAAGGGGCACCTGACTCTTATTTATAGTTCTTTAATGTACCGTGCTCTGTGCAGGAGGAAGACGAGGATGAAGACTGGGGAGAAGATACAACGGAAGAAGCTCAGAGACGCAGAATGGATGAAATCAGCGATCATGCAAAAGTCCTGACACTTAGCGATGACCTGGAAAGGACGATTGAAGAGAGAGTCAATATATTATTTGACTTCGTTAAGGTACAACATGGTCCTGAAAGCTTGGCGTGCCCTTTTCCTCTAATCTTTTAATCCCTCCTTGCAAATAGTCATTGGGAGGAAGTAGAAAAGAAAGTAAGTTTCATATGTTCCGCAGGGTGAGTTCTCACCCCACCCCACTATGGTTGTACATATTTATTACTCTATTTATTTATTTATTTATTTTACTTGTACATTTCTATCCTATTTATTTTATTTTGTTGGTATGTTTGGTTCTGTTCTCTGTCTCCCCCTTTTAGACTGTGAGCCCACTGTTGGGTAGGGACTGTCTCTATGTGTTGCCAATTTGTACTTCCCAAGCGCTTAGTACAGTGCTCTGCACATAGTAAGCGCTCAATAAGTATGATTGATTGATTGATTTGGGGTGGCTGGCTGTTATATGGCCTGAGTTCCCGTTTAGCCTAGGATTTATCAAGAACTTACTAGTAGTAACAGTATAATGTTGAGCACTGGTAAAATATGCATGGATGCGAATTAAACAGTCACAGTACCTCAGCATAGGAAGCAGCAGGTGTATAGAAAGGTGAAACAAGCGTAAAATATGGGTTACAGTAAATATGGTAGAAATCTGCGCCTCGTTTCAAGGTAGAAGGGCGTGTGTAGTTTTGATGAACCAATAGAAATTGCCTACTGTTCCCTCATTCTTACAGAAAAAGAAAGAAGAAGGTGCTATTGACGCTTCGGACAAAGAAATTGTTGCAGAAGCAGAGAGACTGGATGTAAAAGCTATGGGCCCTCTAGTTTTAACTGAAGTCCTATTCAACGAGAAGATCCGTGAACAAATTAAAAAATATCGACGCCATTTCCTCCGTGTAAGGAAGCAAAGTTTCTGTCTAGTTTGACCAATAAGTAGGGGTAGGGGGAGGGGTTAGTGAGTAAACTGGTGGTGGTCATCTTCTCCGTAAAACAAAAGTAACTTAAAATACTAGCTTTTGCCTCGTTTTCTCTGCAGTTTTGCCACAACAACAAAAAAGCCCAGAGATACCTTCTTCACGGCATGGAGTGTGTCGTAGCTATGCATCAAGCTCAGCTTATCACCAAAATTCCACACATCTTAAAGGAAATGTATGATGCAGACCTTTTGGAAGAAGAGGTCATAATCAGCTGGTCAGAAAAGGTAGGCAAAGGGGGAAAGCGGTCTTATTAAAATTTACATAGAAATCCCACTGAAATATTTGAAATATTCCATAAATGCAAAATTACTAGAAGAGGAGGACAGAGAGGAAGAGTCATTCAGAATCCACTCTTTTGAGAAGCATGATTTCTGGTATTTGCCAGAACAGTTGCCTATGTTGCTACAGTAAGCGCTCAATAAATGCCATGGATTTGCCAGTCCTTGGTTTGTAGAATGATGTTTAAGCTTTAAAGACCAGGCTGGATTTCTCGCTCCTATTTCCTTCCTTGCCCCGGTACTGGGCATTGCCTATATCCCTCATTTAAAAGCCTATCTTAAGAAGCTATAACTTATGAAAGGAATCCTTGAGTTGAGTTCCTCAAAATGAATTGCTTATGCAAGTAACACTCTGTGGCAGACAACGTTGTCTGACTCAATTTTGCGCTTGCTACAATAAAAAAAAAGGCTAACCTATTCCAGTGGTCGCTTTCAAGTGAGACCATCTGTTATACAGACTTTGACAGTGTCAGCCCAGTGGTTTCCACTACAAGCCACTTGACTGCTTGATGAAGGTCAGGATTTGAGATTGTGGGGCGTATAAAGCACGGTGAAACCTTTTTTTTGTAGGCTTCCAAGAAATACGTCTCGAAAGAGCTTGCCAAAGAGATTCGTGTCAAAGCAGAGCCTTTTATAAAATGGCTAAAGGAAGCGGAGGAGGAATCATCTGGTGGAGAAGAAGATGAAGATGAAAATATCGAGGTACGTTTCGGTGCCGCCTTGTTGTTCGGGGAACTGCGGCCAAGTGGGTAGTTTGCGACTGCTTGAATCCTGAAGAGGAAGGGTATTGGAGGTGCTGAGGAACTCTCCGACTTCCTGAATTGCCTTTTAAGATTTTAATATCCCGTGTTTAGATTGTATTTCCATTGTACTTTCCTGGGAGCTCAGTTCAGTAGTGCTCAGTGAGTACCATTATTACTATTGTAAAAATGAATACTTCTACATGCAGAGTCAGTGTAAGTACATGACCCTCCAGCTAGCACCTCCTTCCTGCCATCTTTTTCAAGCCTTCAAATTCACTGTCATATTCGAGAGCTTGCTGTGTGCAGAGCACTGTACTAAGCACTTGGAAGAGTACAGTGCAGCAATAGACAGATTCCCTGCCCACAAGGAGCTTACAGTCTTGGGGCGAGCGGGGAGACAGACATCAGTACAAATTAAGTACAGGCATTCAGATGAGGTGTAACTATAATCAATCAATCAATTGTATTTATTGAGCGTTTACTGTGTGCAGAGCACTGTACTAAGCGCTTGGGAAGTACTTAGAATATAGAGATAGTCCCTACCCAACAGTGGGCTCACAGTCTAGAAGGGGGAGACAGAGAACAAAACCAAACATACTAACAAAATTAAATAGAATAGATAGATACAAGTAAGGGGCAAGCAGGGAGACAGACATCAATAGAAATTAAATACAGGCATTCAGATGAGGTGTAACTATAATCAAGCAATCAATTGTACTTATTGAGCGCTCACTGTGTGCAGAGCACTGTACTAGCGCTTGGGAAGTACTTAGAATATAGAGACAGTCCCTACCCAACAGAGGGCTCATAGTCTAGAAGGGGGAGACAGAGAACAAAACCAAAGATACTAACAAAATTAAATAAAATAGATAGATACAAGTAAAACAAATGGAGTAATATGTACAAACATATATACATATATACTACTATATATATATATATATATAAACATATATAAAACTGTAAGGTTTTACTTTAGTAAAAAGACATGTCAAGGATCCAATAGAGAATAATGTACTCTGACATTAGTTTTACACTTGATTCTGTTAGGCCGTCGGTCACCTGGCTCTTGATTTCTGCTCTTAACGTAAGAGCAGAGCTATTGTGACTCAAGGGGCATAGTCCATATTAAAGTGTTGTCTCTCAACTAGGTGGTGTACTCCAAGTCTGCCAGCGTACCTAAAGTTGAAACTGTGAAGTCTGCAGGCAACAAGGAAGATGACATTGATATCGATGCCATTTAAGCAGTCCAGCTTAATGTAACGCTACAAATCTCCCTGCGTTTCTCTGCCGGAAGTGCAACATGTATGTGCTAAAGCTGAGATAGCTTAACATCATGCTACACTTTTGTACTAAAATGTCTTTTTACTGTGAGTGGTCTTCTGAAACAGCCTAACCTGACATCTTAGGAGTCCATACACATGAATGAACAGGTTCAATTTGCTTATTTATAGCATGTTTCTTTTCAAAACTCTAGTGTTGGAGATATACTTGGATCACATTTATGCAGTTTGCGGAAATAAAGATTTGTCTTTTGTCAGTCTTACGTTCTTGACTTGGAATGGCTTTGGCTGAATTGGCTTAACTGTGGCTACTTTTAAGTGCCATCTGGAGTTGATAGGGAAGAAAAAAGTGTGGGTTCAGGAGGAGCTGAGTGTCCAGGAGATGTGTGGTATGAAACTGTTAATCAAAAACCCCAGGTTTTTTCCACTAAATTCGCATCTGTTGCTGCCCTTAGTGTCCTGAATCGTATTATGTAAGGGTAGTGAAATTTATGTGGACTGAGTACATCTCAGTACGTTTCTTGAAAACTTGTCCTCAGCTGTGTGCGTCACAAATGGGCCAACCCGGGGCAATTCTGCAAAATCGGAAAATACATTTGTGTGTTGCCATTATGCATTTCTGAGACCTGTGGATGTATCAGGCTGCCATTGCATCAGTCTAACCTGTGTTAATTTATTGGGGCCATCAAGGGTAGCAGGAAAGAGGTATGGTCCGCCTTGATATAACAGCTGAGAACCTTTGACCCTTGCTGTGAGAATGTGGACCAAAACTTGAATGACTTGGTGTTTTTTATTTTATTTGGGGGGGGGGGTGTAGTGCCATTTGGTATGCTGCTTTGACCTAGCATTTGATCTCTCCACTTTCTGACGGTGCCTAAATTTCTAAGCCCCGTGGCTGTGTTGCTGAATTAGTGTTAACAAGCGAGGTCAAATATTCAAAAAAGGCATCTGTTTAAGAGCATGAAGAGCTAAAAGCCGAGTTTGTGTCAAATACAGACGGACCTTCACCGTTGTACAGGGGTCAGGCTGAAGGTGTAAGGTTAGAAGAGCGTGGTGGAAATGGAGTGCCCTAGTCCGGCTGTGACCGTCCTAATAGAACTAGTGGCTTTAGGAAGGAAGCCTGTACCGTGGCCAAAAGAGTGGGTAGCAAGGCCAGAGTTCATCAGGTATCTGGTCCTGGTTTCACAATAGTATTGATTTTTGTTGAACTTTGATCCTGGTTGGCCTGCCCTAAAGTTATATGAAGGTAGAAACGGGGCCTTGACCAATGTTGAAAGCTGCGGGCTTCTATTGTCATACGTAGCCCTCATTTGAAACCAGTTTTGAGGAGCTTGCTCGGAAGCCTTAATTCTAAATACTAATACCACGTTATTTGGAAACCCTGGGTGAAAAGAAAATCATTAGCGTGGAAGATGGGAGGGCAACAGGACTGCGAACTTCTCACAGCCGTTAAAAGTGAATTGAAAAGAATCGGAGGTCAGGAGGCTGAAGTATTTGAGTTGTGGATTCTTTCAGGACTCGACTTTTAAATATCCTCTTAGACTCCACAACCTACTGGGTTGTTCCAACTGCTTCTCTCTATTTGCCCTCTCGTGCTCCATGCTTGGGTGGGAATGGAGCAGGAGAGGTTATCTTAGGGAGAGAGTGATTCAATTTGTTCTCGGCAAGTTTCTGCTTCCAGTTCATGGCTCATCGGACCGTTTGTCGTTTTTTTTCAACTGATAAAGCCATATTTGAAACTTCCGTATTCACAAGTCTGTGGGGGTTGGGAAACTTGGTGACTTTCCCGGGGACCTTCCGTAACAAGCAAGGTTCAACCGCGGCGCTTCCTTTGCCTGGCAAATGAGGGTCAAATGTTCATCAGTCCTTTTGTCTGTAAGACTTAAACTTACCTAAGTTGAAATTTATCGGAATGAAATATTTATTCACAAAGGTTGTTCTATAGAGTAATCTTTTACTTTTGTCAAATCTTCCTGTTTCTTAAGAGCTACATTAAACGATATGACTATTAAGCTCCCAGTTTCTTTCGCCTTGTTTTTTCTTTGGAGAACACAAACTGGAAAACTAGTTCAGATGACTGAGATCTGTCAAACGCCCAAGCGACCGGTTGACCACAGTGGCTCGAATGGTATGTATGGCGTGGCACTGACACCAAAAGAGTAGGGTGGTTCACTTGGGTTGAATTTTTTTTATTTTCCCTCCACACCACGGGTCTAGAAGCCGAATGAACGTCAAATACCACCCTCTCTTGTCTCTTCCACAACCCATTGACTGCTCAACTACTCTGCCCTGCAGAGACTATGCTATGAAAGAAAAGCCAGGTGAGGATGACCTAGCCTTTCTGTCCTCCCTTTCTCTCCAGCTGTTTCCTAATTGGGGAAAATGGCAAGAGCGTGGGTTGGGAGTCGGGTTGTGGGTTCTGATCCTGTGCGACTTTGGGCAAGTCACCTCTCTGTGCCTCTGGAAAATGGGGATTGGGAGTGCGAGCCCCACATGGGACGACCCACTTGCCTTGTATCTACCCCAGTGCTCAGAACAGTAATTAACAAATACCGTCATTATTACTATTTAGCGTATTTGGGCTTTGGACCTGTGAGCAGTGTGGCCGGGTGGTTAGAGGTTGGATCTGGAAATTGGAAGGAAGGACCTGCCTCCATTCTGGCTTGGTGTTTCTTTCCATACTTCTCTACAGTTAGAAAGGAGTAAAACTGATTTTATCTCCACCCTGCATCTCCTCTGAAGCAAAGGCAAACTTCCATCATCATCAATCGTATTTATTGAGCGCTTACTATGTGCAGAGCACTGTACTAAGCGCTTGGGAAGTACAAATTGGCAACATATAGAGACAGTCCCTACCCAACAGTGGGCTCACAGTCTAAAAGGGGGAGACACAGAAGAAAACCAAACACACTAACAAAATAAAATAAATAGAATAGATATGTACAAGTAAAATAGAGTGATAAATATGTACAAACATATATACAGGTGCTGTGGGGGAGGGAAGGAGGTAAAATGGGGGGGATGGAGTGGGGGACGAGGGGGAGAGGAAGGACAGCCTAGACAGCATTCTTGGCTATTAGTGTGAGCTGTGACTGTGACCCCTTCTAGACTGTGATCCTGCTGTTGGGTAGGGACTGTCTCTATGTGTTGCCGACTTGTACTTCCCAAGCGCTTAGTACAGTGCTCTGCACACAGTAAGCGCTCAATAAATACGATTGATTATTACCGTAGTCCTATGAAGGCCCTGAAGCCTGGACTCTTACCAGGCTGCTGGGAATTAATGTATTCTGCTTCCATGAGCCATTGACTCTGAACTGAATTCAACCTGATGTTATTGTTGATACTTTCATTCATTCGATCGTATTTATCTAGCGCTTACCGTGTGCAGAGCACTGTACTAAGCGCTTGGGTAGGACAAGTCGGCAACATCTAGAGACAGTCCCTACCCAACAGCGGGCTCACAGGCTAGAAGGGGGAGACAGATATTTGCTAAGTACTTACTGAGTGCTGGGGTAGAAACAAGTTAATCTGATAACGGGGCTTGCAGTCTTAACGTCCATTTTACAGATGAGGAAAGTGAGGCACAGAGGGGATGTGACTTGTCCAAGGTCTCACAGTAGGCAATAGGGTTAGAGCCAGGCCTGTTCACTTTCCACTAGGACACATCGCTTCGCTAACCGGGGCAAAGTTTGTGAGTTGTATCTGGGCTTGGGTTTGTGCTCTTTGAACTCTGTACTGACGCAGCAACATCTACTGTAAACTTGAGTGATTCAGATTGTGGTTTGAGGTTGTAATCATCATCATCAATCGTATTTATTGAGCGCTTACTGTGTGCAGAGCACTGTACTAAACGCTTGGGAAGTACAAGTTGGCAACATATAGAGACAGTCCCTACCCAACAGTGGGCTCACAGTCTAAAAGGGGGAGACAGAGAACAAAACCAAACATACTAACAAAATAAAATAAATAGAATAGATAGGTACAAGTAAAATAAATGTGAGCTACGCATGTCCATCCTGTGGTCCTGAATTTTCTGTGACTCCCCTGCCGTCTCCTGTGATGCTTTCTGCCCCCCACCCACACATACAAGTCTGCTGTGTGACCTTGGGCAAGTCACTTAACTTCTCTGAGCTACCTGATCTGAGGTAACTCGGTTACCTCAGTTACAGATCTGAGTTACAGATGAGTTACTTCATCTGTAAAAATGGGGATTGACTGTGAGCCCCACGTGGGCCAACTTGATCACCTTGTATCCCCCCCAGTGCTTAGAACAGTGCTTTCCACATAGTAAGCGCTTAACAAATGCCATCATTATTATTATTATTATACCCAGCACCCCCATCAGAAAGACCCAATATTTTGTCTTCCCCTCAGATTTTCCCACAAGGGAACAAAAAGCCACTAGCATTGCCTAGTGGATAGCACACCGGTCTGCAAATCAGAAGGACCTGGGTTTGAATCCAGCTCCACCACTTACCTGCTTTGTGACCTTGGACAAGTCACTTAACTTCTCTGTGCCCGTTAACCTCAACCTGTAAGATGGTGAGCCCTTTGTGGGGTAGGGACTGTCCGACTTGATTAGATTGCATCTACTCCAGTGCTTAGTATAGCACCACGTACTAGTAAGAGTAGTACTCTGCCACGTGTCTGCTGTGTGACCTTGGGCAAGTCAGTTAACTTCTCTGTGCCTCAGCTACCTCATCTGTAAAATGGGGATTAAGTTTGTGAGCCCCACGTGGGACAACCTGATCACCTTGTTGAGCCCCATGTGGGACAATCTGATCACCTTGTAACCTCCCCAGTGCTTAGTATAGCACCATGTACTAGTAAGAGTCGTACTCTGCCACGTCTGCTGTGTGACCTTGGGCAAGTCAGCTATCTTCTCTGTGCCTCAGCTACCTCATCTGTAAAATGGGGATTAAGATTGTGAGCCCCACGTGGGACAACCTGATCACCTTGTATTCCCCCAGTGCTTAGTATAGCACCACGTACTAGTAAGAGTAGTACTCTGCCACATGTCTGCTGTGTGACCTTGGGCAAGTCACTTAACTTCCCTGTGCCTCAGCTACCTCATCTGTAAAATGGGGATTAAGATTGTGAGCCCCACATGGGACAACCTGATCACCTTGTATTCCCCTAGTGCTTAGTATAGCACCACGTACTAGTAAGAATAGTACTCTGCCACATGTCTGCTGTGCAACCTTGGGCAAGTCACTTCTCTGTGCCTCAGCTACCTCATCTGTAAAATGGGGATTAAGATTGTGAGCCCCACGTGGGACAATCTGATCACCTTGTATTCCCCCAGCGCTTAGAACAGTGTTTTGCACATAGCAAGCACTTAAATGCTATTATTATTAAGAGCTTAACAAATACTTTAGGCAGGGACACCATCCCAGACTCCCCTATTGCATTGCTCATCCTGGCTTCCCTGCGGGAGCCGGGCTGATTCCTGCCTCCATGACTCATTTTCCCTGTTTGAAGGATGGAAGAGTTACCTTGTCCCTGCTCTCTGATCAAGTTTGACTCGGCTGGGGCCCGGAAGCAAGGTTAATGGGGAGCGTCCGCGTCTACTCCGAGTGGTGGGTAGCAATAAAGCCTGGAGAGAGCGTCCAGGCAGTCTGTCTCGATTCATTCAATCGTATTTATTGAGCGCTTACTGTGTGCAGAGCACTGGACTAAGCGCTTGGGAAGTACAAGTTGGCAACGTATAGAGACGGTCCCTACCCAACAGTGGGCTCACAGTCTAAAAGAGTCCCATCTTCACGGGGGTTTTAGCCAAAATCCAGTGGCGGGGTCTCTTTGGGGAAGAGGAAGGCCATTGTGGGGGTATAACAGCACCTGAACCAGGAACCACACCAGTAAAGTTATGGGAGGGGGCTGAGCAAACTTTGTCACAGCCCCAGAGAGAAAAACATTAGCCCATTTTCAAGAGGCAACCTGGCCCCGAGCGTTAGAAGGACCTGTGTTCTCATCCGGGCTCTGCCATTTGCCTGTTGGCTGACTTTGGACAAGTCACTTCATTTCTCTGGGCCTCAGTTCCCTCATCTGTAAAATGGGGATTAAGGCTGTGAGCCCTACATGGGACAGGGACTGTGTCCAACCTGATTATCTTATATCTACCCCAGCAATTAGTACAGAGCCTGGCCCATAGAAAGCCCCTAAGAAGTAGGTTAGGACACCTAACAGGTGTCCCCTCCCCACAGCACCTGTATATATGCTTGTACATATTTACTACTCTATTTATTTTACTTGTACATATTTATTCTATTTATTTTATTTTGTTAATAGGACACCTGACAAGTGTCCCCTCCCCACAGCACCTGTATATATGCTTGTACATATTTATTACTCTATTTTACTTGTACATATTTATTCTATTTTATTTTGTTCATAGGACACCTAACAAGTGTCCCCTCCCCACAGCACCTGTATATATGCTTGTGCATATTTACTACTCTATTTATTTTACTTGTACATATTTATTCTATTTATTTTATTTTGTTAATAGGACACCTGACAAGTGTCCCCTCCCCACAGCACCTGCATATATGCTTGTACGTATTCATTACTCTCTTTATTTTACTTGTACATATTTATTCAATTTATTTTATTTTGTTAATAGGACACCTGACAAGTGTCCCCTCCCCTCAGCACCTGTATATATGCTTGTACATATTTATTACTCTATTTATTTTACTTGTACATATTTATTCTATTTTATTTTGTTCATAGGACACCTAACAAGTGTCCCCTTCCCACAGCACCTGTATATATGCTTGTGCATATTTATTACTCTATTTATTTTACTTGTACATATTTATTCTATTTACTTTATTTTGTTAATAGGACACCTGACAAGTGTCCCCTCCCCACAGCACCTGCATATATGCTTGTACTTATTTATTACTCTATTTCTTTTAGACTGTGAGCCCACTGTTGGGTAGGGACCGTCTCTATATGTTGCCAACTTGTACTTCCCAAGCGCTTAGTACACTGCTCTGCAGACAGTAAGCACTCAATAAATATGATTGATTGATTATTTTACTTGTACATATTTATTCTATTTATTTTGTTCATAGGACACCTGTGTCCCCGCCCCACAGCACCTGTATATATGCTTGTACATATTTACTACTCTATTTTACTTGTACATATTTATTCTATTTATTTTATTTTGTTAATAGGACACCTAACAAGTGTCCCCTCCCCACAGCACCTGCATATATGCTTGTACATATTTGTTACTCTATTTATTTTACTTGTACATATTTATTCTATTTATTTTATTTTGTTCATAGGACACCTAGCAAGTGTCCCCTCCCCACAGCACCTGCATATATGCTTGTACATATTTATTACTCTATTTATTTTACTTGTACATATTTATTCTATTTATTTTATTTTGTTCATAGGGCACCTAACAAGTGTCCCCTCCTCAAAGCACCTGCATATATGCTTGTACATATTTATTACTCTATTTTACTGGTACATATTTATTCTATTTATTTTATTTTGTTCATAGGATACCTAACAAGTGTCCCCTCCCCACAGCGCCTGCATATATGCTTGTACATATTTATTACTCTATTTATTTTACTTGTACATATTCTATTTATTTTATTTTGTTAATAGGACAACTAAGTGTCCCCTCCCCACAGCACCTGTATATATGTATATATGCTTGTACATATTTATTACTCTATTTTACTTGTACATATTTATTCTATTTATTTTATTTTGTTAATATGTTTTGTTTTGTCTGTCTTCCCCTTCTATGAATCAATCAATCAATTGTATTTATTGAGCACTTACTGTGTGCAGAGCACTGTACTAAGCGCTTGGGAAGTACAAGTTGGCAACATATAGAGACGGTCCCTACCCAACAGTGGGCTCACAGTCTAGAAGGGGGAGACAGAGAACAAAACCAAACATATTAACAAAATAAAATAAATAGAATAGATATGTACAAGTAAAATGCAGTAATAAATGTGTACAATCATATATACAGGTGACTTCTAGACTGTGAATCCGCTGTTGGGTAGGGACCGTCTCTATATGTTGCCAACTTGTACTTCCCAAGCGCTTAGTACAGTGCTCTGCACACAGTAAGCGCTCAATAAATACGATTGAATGACTGAATGAATGAAAAGTACCATAAGAAACAAAACAAAAGTTTGCGCCCACCTCATCCCCAGTTTGTTGTGGTCTGTGGGGGCAAGAAACTGGGGCAGGATTCACCCTCTGTTGGGTAGGGACTGCCTCTGTATGTTGCCAACTTGTGCTTCCCAAGCGCTTAGTACAGTGCCCTGCACACAGTAAGTGCTCAGTTAATACGATTGAATGAATGAATGCACAGCCATTGGTGCTGTGGGAGCCTGGTTCAGGGCTGACCTGCCTGAACCCTGAGGACACCCTCCCAGGCCATCATTTAATAATAATAATACTAATAATACTGGCATTTATTAAGCGCTTACTATGTGCAAAGCACTGTTCTAAGCGCTGGGGAGGTTACAAGGTGATCAGGTTGTCCCATGGGGGGCTCACAGTTTTAATCCCCATTTGACAGATGAGGTACCTGGGGCACAGAGAAGTGAAGCGACTTGCCCAAAGTCACACAGCTGACAATTGGCGGAGCTGGTATTTGAACCCATGACCTCTCATTTATTCATTCAATTGTATTTATTGAGCGCTTACTATGTGCAGAGCACTGTACTAAGCGCTTGGGAAGTACAAGCTGGCAAGAAACTCCAAAGCCCGGGCTTTTTCCATGACCTCTCATTCATTCATTCAATCGTATTTATTGAGCGCTTACTGTGTGCAGAGCACTGTATTAAGCGCTTGGGAAGTCCAAGTTGGCAACATACCTCTGGACCTCTAACTCCAAAGCCCGGGTTTTTTCCATGACCTCTCATTCCTTCATTCAATTGTATTTATTGGACGCTTACTGTGTGCAGAGCACTGTACTAAGCGCTTGGGAAGCCCAAGTTGGCAACATACCTCTGGACCTCTGACTCCAAAACCCGGGCTTTTTCCATGGCCTCTCATTCATTCATTCAATCATATTTATTGAGTGCTTACTGTGTGCAGAGCACTGTACTAAGCGCTTGGGAAGTACAAGTTGGCAACATACCTCTGGACCTCTGACTCCAAAGCCCGGGCTTTTTCCATGACCTCTCATTCATTCATTCAATCGCACTTATTGAGCGCTTACTGTGTGCAGAGCACTGTGCTAAGCGCTTGGGAAGTCCAAGTTGGCAACATACCTCTGGACCTCTGATTCCAAAGCCCGGGCTTTTTCCACGACCTCTCATTCATTCATTCAATCGTATTTATTGAGTGCTTACTGTGTGCAGAGGACTCCCTCTCCATCCCCCCCATCTTACCTCCTTCCCTTCCCCACAGCACCTGTTTATAGGTATATATGTCTGTACATATTTATCACTCTATTTATTTATTTATTTTGTACATATCTATTCTATTTATTCTATTTTGATAGTATGTTTGGTTTTGTTCTCCGTTTCCCCCTTTTCGACTGTGAGCCCACTGTTGGATAGGGACTGTCTCTATATGTTGCCAACTTGTACTTCCCAAGCGCTTAGTACAGTGCTCTGCACACAGTAAGCGCTCAATAAATATGATTGATTGATTGACTGTACTAAGCGCTTGGGAAGTCCAAGTTGGCAACATACCTCTGGACCCCTGACTCCAAAGCCCGGGCTTTTTCCATGACCTCTCCTTCATTCATTCAATCGTACTTATTGAGCGCTTACTGTGTGCAGAGCACTGTACTAAGCGCTTGGGAAGTCCAAGTTGGCAACATACCTCTGGACCCCTGACTCCAAAGCCCGGGCTTTTTCCATGGCCTCTCCTTCATTCATTCAATCGTACTTATTGAGCGCTTACTGTGTGCAGAGCACTGTACTAAGCGCTTGGGAAGTCCAAGTTGGCAACATACCTCTGGACCTCTGACTCCAAAGCCCGGGCTTTTTCCATGACCTCTCATTCATTCATTCAATCGTACTTATTGAGCGCTTACTGTGTGCAGAGCACTGTACTAAGTGCTTGGGAAGTCCAAGTTGGCAACATACCTCTGGACCTCTGACTCCAAAGCCCGGGCTTTTTCCACGACCTCTCATTCATTCATTCATTCAATTGTACTTCTTGAGCGCTTACTGTGTGCAGAGCACTGTACTAAGCACTTGGGAAGTCCAAGTTGGCAACATACCTCTGGACCTCTGACTCCAAAGCCTGGGCTTTTTCCATGACCTCTCATTCATTCATTCAATCATATTTATTGAGCATTTACTGTGTGCAGAGCACTGTACTAAGCGCTTGGGAAGTACAAGTTGGCAACATACCTCTGGATCTCTGACTCCAAAGACGGGCTTTTTCCACTGAGCCCCGCTGCTTCTCATTTATTCATTCAATTGTATTTATTGAGCGCTTACTGAGTGCAGAGCACTGGACTAGGGGCTGGGGAAAGTACAGCAAAAAGAGAATCACTTAGCCTACGATGTAGACTGCCCTGGGGGTCCCGGCCCACGTCGCTAACCCCCGCCAATGCTTTGTACAAACACTGGGCATCACAATGATTGCCTTACCAACCTTTTGATTGACAGGCCCTAAGCGGCAGGGAGCCGGGGAGGTCGGTGGCGCCTTCCTGGGAGTCGAAGGTTCTGGCTCTCTTCCTCCCTTCAAGGCCCTACTGAGAGCTCACCTCCTCCAGGAGGCCTTCCCCCACTGAGCCCCTTCCTTCCTCTCCCCCTCGTCCCCCTCTCCATCCCCCCCATCTTACCTCCTTCCCTTCCCCACAGCAGCTGTATATATGTATATATGTTTGTACATATTTATTACTCTATTTATTTTACTTGTACATATCTATTCTATTTATTTTATTTTGTTAGTATGTTTGGTTTTGTTCTCTGTCTCCCCCTTTTAGACTGTGAGCCCACTGTTGGGTAGGGACTGTCTCTATATGTTGCCAATTTGTACTTCCCAAGCGCTTAGTACAGTGCTCTGCACATAGCAAGCCCTCAACAAATACGATTGATGATGATGGATTCTAATCCCAACTCTCCCACTTGTCTGCTGGGCGCCTCAATTTCCTCATCTGCAAAATGGATTAAATATTTGTCCTCCCCTCTACTGCCACTGAAGCAGCGCGGCTCAGTGGAAGGAGCCCGGGGTTTGGAGTCAGAGGTCATGGGTTCAAATCCCAGCTCTGCCAATTGCCAGCTGTGTGACTTGGGGCAAGTCACTTCACTTCTCTGGGCTTCAGTTACCTCATCTGTAAAATGGGGATTAAGACTGTGAGCCCCCCATGGAATGACCTGATCACCTTCTAACCTCCCCAGTGCTTAGAATAGTAAGCCCTTAATAAATGCTATCATTATTATTATTATTATTATTAGACTGTGAGTCCCATGTGGGACAGGGACTGGGTCCAATGTGATTACTTTGTATCTACCCCAGTGCTTAAAATAGTGCTTGACACATAGTAAGTGCTTAACAAATAATCAATCATACTTCATCATCATCATCAATCGTATTTATTGAGCGCTTACTATGTGCAGAGCACTGTACTAAGCGCTTGGGAGGTACAAATTGGCAACATATAGAGACAGTCCCTACCCAACAGTGGGCTCACAGTCTAGAAGGGGGAGACAGACAACAAAACCAAACATACTAACAAAATAAATAGAATATTGAGTGATTACTCTTCTAGACTGTGAGCCCGCTGTGGGGTAGTGACTGTCTCTATCTGTTGCTGACTTGTACTTCCCAAGCGCTTAGTACAGTGCTCTGCACACAGTAAGCGCTCAAATACGATTGATTATTGAGTGATTACTGTGTGCAGAGCACTATACTAAGCCCTTGGGAGAGTACAGCACAACAGTGCAACAGACAAACATCGAATATCATAGAAATAGAATGTGCCTGGGAGCCAGAGGACCTGGGTTCTAATCCCATCTCTGCTCCTTTTTTTAATGGCATTTGTTAAGCACTTACTATGTGTCAAACACTGTTCTAAGCACTGGGGTAGATACAAATGAATTAGGTTGAACACAGTCCCTGTACCTCATGGGGCTCACAGTCTAATAATAATAATAATAATGATAGCACAGTCTAGACTGTGAGCCCACTGTTGGGTAGGGACCGTCTCTATATGTTGCCAACTTGTGCTTCCCAAGCGCTTAGTACAGTGCCCCGCACACAGTAAGCGCTCAATAAATACGATTGAATGAATGAATGAAGGGAGAACAGGTGTTGAATCCCCATAATAATAATAATGGTATTTGTTAAGCACTTACTATGGGCCAAGCACTGTTCTAAGCACTAGGAGCTTCACTTCTCAGTTTACAGATGAGAAAACTGAGGCCCAGAGAAGGTAAATGACTTGCCCAAGGTCACGCATCAGGCATTTGGCAGAGCTGGGAATAGAACCCAGGTACTTTGACTCCTAGGCCTGTGCTCTTTCCACTAATAGGAATAATAGTTGTGGTGGTTTTTAAGCGATTACTATGTGCCATTCATTCAATCATGTATTCAATCGTATTTATCGAGTGCTTACTGTGTGCAGAACACTGTACTAAGCGCTTGGAAAGTACAAGTTGGCAACAAAGAGAGACGGTGGCTACCCAACAACGGGCTCACAGTCTAGAAGGGGGAGACAGACAACAAAACAAAACATGTAGACGGTTGTCTGGCATAGTTACCCCATCAACAGGGGGATTACATTCGCTGGAAACTCGAAGGGACTTTACAAAGTCAAAATCAATCAGTCAATCAATCATATTTGAGTGCTTACTGTGTGCAGGGCACTGTACTAAGCGCTTGGGATGTACAAGTTGGCAACACAGAGACAGTCCCTACCCAACAGTGGGCTCACAGTCTAAAAGGGGGAGACAGAGAACAAAACCAAACATACTAACAAAATAAAATAGAATAGATATGTACAAGTAAAATAGAGTAATAAATATGTACAAACATGTACATATATACAGGTGCTGTGGGGAAGGGAAGGAGGTAAGATGGGGGGGATGGAGAGGGGGACGAGGGGGAGTCTGGCTGACTTAAAACGAACTCTTAAGCACCAAAACCCCATTCTGCTTTGCCACCCGTAACGACCTCAACAGATCTCGGGCCCAAGCAGCTGGGAATGTGAGTTTTTCAGCGCAGAATGGGCTCCTCTCCAAGTCCCCCCGCAGGGTCAGGCACTGTACTGAATACTGGAGTGGATACAAGCAAATAATAGGTTTGAAAATAGTTCCTGTCCCATGTGGGGCTCAATCTCCATTTTACAAATGAGATAAGTGAAGCCCAGAGAAGTGAAGCAGCTTGCCCAAGGTCACCCAGCAGACAAGTGCACCCTGCTGCTTCTCTGACTATTCATTTCATTCATTCATTCAATCATATTTGAGCGCTTACTGTGTGCAGAGCACTGGACTGAGCGCTTGGGAAGGACAAATTGGCAACATATAGAGATGGTCCCTACCCAACAGTGGGCTCACGGTCTAGAAGGGGGAGACAGGCAACAAAACATATTAATAAAATAAATAGAATAGTAAATATGTACAAGTAAAATAGAGTAATAAATATGTACAAACATATACATATATATATAGGTACTGTGGGGAGGGGAAGGAGGTACGGCGGGGGGATGAGGACGGGGAGAGGAAGGAGGGTGTTGCTTCTTTACTTGATGATGATGATGGCATTTGTTAAGCACTTACTATGTGCCAAGCACTGTTCTAAGCGCTGGGGAGGATACAAGTGATCAGGTTGTCCCACAGGGGGCTCACAGTCTTCATCCCCATCTTCCAGATGAGGGAACTGAGGCCCAGAGAAGTGAAGTGACACACCCAAAGTCACACAGCTGGGATTCGAACCCATGACCTCTGACTCCCAAGCCCGGGCTCTTTCCACCGAGCCACGCTGCCTCTCTACTTTACTTGCCTGCTGTGTGACCGTAGGCGAGTCGCTGAATTTCTCTGTGCCTCAGTTACCCCATCTGTAAAGTGGGGATTAAGACTGTGAATGCCAGGTGTGTGCCCACCTTGATTATCTTCTATTTACCCCAGTGCTTAGTACAGTGCCTGGCTCATAATAAGCACTTAGCAAGTACCATTTAAAAAGCTACATATAAATAAAAAAAAGGGGGAGATCCTGGGGCAGCAGTCCCCTCTACAGCTCTCTTGGCGTGGCAACCACCTGTGTCTCCAGACTTGGAACTATTTTTATGGGCTTTACAGAGGCCAATTTTAGCACTTTATTGCAAGAGATCCAGGAATTTATAGATAATAATAATAATAATGATGGCATTTATTATGCGCTTACTATGTGCAAAGCACTGTTCTAAGCTCTTGGGAGGTTACAAGGTGATCAGGTTGTCCCACTGGGGGCTCACAGTCTTAATCCCCATTTTACAGGTGAGGTAACTGAGGCACAGAGAAGTTGTGTCCACTGTGGGGTAGGGACTGTCTCTATATGTTGCCAACTTGTACTTCCCAAGTGCTTAGTACAGTGCTCTGCACACAGTAAGTGCTCAATAAATATGATTGATTGATTGATTGTGTCCAAAGTCACACAACCAGACTCTACTTCCTCCCCTGAGGTTCTCCTGAATTTCCTTGGGCAACCAACCCATCCCAATGGGCTAGCAGGTGAACTTTGTTTCCTATTTTTGTGTGTGTGTGTGTGTGTGTGTGTGGTATTTAAGTGCTTCCTACATACCAGGGACTCTACTAAGCGCTGGGGTAGGCATAAGATAATCAGGCTGGTCACAGTCCCTCTCTTTTATGGAGCTTACTGTCTTAATCACCATTTTACAGATGAGGTAACTGAGGTGCAGAGAAGTGACTTGTCCAAGGTCACGCGGCAGACAAGTGTGGGAGCCGGAATTAGAACTCAGGTCCTCTGACTCCCAAACCCGCACTCTTCGCCCTAGACCATGCTGCTTTTCGTTGAGCTCAGCATTGATTGGTGGCGCTTAGATGCACATCTGTCTGTTTTTATTATTAATAATAATAATAATGGTATTTATTAAGCACTCACTATGTGCAAGGCACTGTTCTAAGCGCTGGGGAGGTTACAAGGTGATCAGGTTGTCCCATAAGGGGCTCACAGTCTTAATCCCCATTTTACAGATGAGGGAACTGAGGGGCACGGAGAAGTGAAGTGACTTGCCCAAAGTCACACAGCCGACAATTGGCGGAGTCGAGATTTGAACCCATGACCTCTGACTCCAAAGTCCGTGCTCTTTCCACTGAGCCACGCTGCTGCTCGTTTTTCTTGTTCTGCACCTCATGGAGAGGATTGTGGAGGCCCTGGAGAGGGTTCAGAGACAAAATCCTAAAATAGAAAAGGTTTGGGGAGGAACACTTGAGGAAAGGTAAAGGGAAGTTGAACTTCTCCCACCAAGAGGGAGCACGTACCCGCAAGGAGCTGGGCAACCGGAAAAATGAGCAAGAGCTGGATAAGCCCAGGAATGTGTGATCCATGCTGGGGCACTGGAGGAAGAGTCAGGGATGGAGAGGGGAGAGTGAGGGGTTTCAGCAAATGTTTCCTCCAAGCGTCCTGAAACTCCTGTCGGAGACAAGAGACATGGGCTGAATGAGCTGCGGGACTGACTCAGGGCATTACTTATCATCTTAATCAATAGTTGTAAAAGAATATTTATCACTGGAGGGAGAGTCAGGGATGGAGAGGGGAGAGTGAGGGGTTTCAGCAAATGTTTCCTCCAAGCGTCCTGAAACTCCTGGCAGAGACAAGAGACGCGGGCTGAATGAGCTGTGGGACTACTCAGGGCATTACTTATCTTCTTAATCAGTAGTTGTAAAAGAATATTTATCAGATTTTCTCTCTTTTTGAATTTCTCTAAATTCAGAAGCCACACTCAGTTCTTTCTCCCCTCCTTCCTCACTTTGCAGGTGAGAGCCAGTTGGCTTCAAGGCTGTCCATCCCCTCGCCCCCTCCTACCTCACCTCCCTTCTCTCCTTCTGGAGCCCAGCCCGCACCCTCCGCTCCTCCGCCGCTAATCTTCTCACCGTTAGGCCTCATTCTCGCCTGTCCCGCCATCAACCCCCAGCCCACATCCTCCCCCGGGCCTGGAATGCCCTGCTCCCTCTGCCCATCCGCCAAGCTGGCTCTCTTCCTCCCTTCAAGGCCCTACTGAGAGCTCACCTCCTCCAGGAGGCCTTCCCAGACTGAGCCCCCTCCTTCCTCTCCCCCTCCTCCCCCTTTCCATCCTCCCGCCTTACCTCCTTCCCCTCCCCACAGCACCTGTATATATGTTTGTATGTATTTATTACTCTATTTTATTTGTACTATTTATTTTATTTTGTTAATATGTTTTGTTTTGTTGTCTGTCTCCCCCTTCTAGACTGTGAGCCCACTGTTGGGTAGGGACTATCTCTATATGTTGCCAACTTGTACTTCCCAAGCGCTTAGTCCAGTGCTCTGCACACAGTAAGCGCTCAATAAATACGATTGAATGAATGAATAGTATTCACTAGAAAGAGCATGGGCTTGGGAGTCAGAGGTCATGGGTTCAAATCCTGGCTCTGCCAATTAGCTGTGTGACTTTGGGCAAGTCACTTCACTTCTCTGTGCCTCAGTTCCCTCATCTGTAAAATGGGGATTAAGACTGTGAGCCCCCCGTGGGACAACCTGATCACCTTGTAACCTCCCCAGTGCTTAGACCAGTGCTTTGCACATAGTAAATGCTTAAGAAATGCCTTTATTATTATTTTTTTTAGTATTCACTACGTGGCTTATTGGGAAGAAGAACACGGGCCTGGGGGTTCATCACTTGTCTGCTGTGTGACCTTGGGTAAGTCACTTAACTTCGCTGTGCCTCATTCCCTCAACTGTAAAATGGGGATGAAGACTGTGAGCCCCATGTGGGACAACCTGATCACCTTGTATCCCCCCAGTGCTTAGAACAGTGCTTTGCACATAGTAAGCGCTTAATAAGTGCCATTATTATTGTTATTATTATTATTATTATTATTATTATTATCACTTGTCTGCTGTGTGACCTTGGGTAAGTCTGTGCCTCCATTCCCTCATCTGCATAATGGGGATTCAACACCTGTGCTCCCTTCTACTTAGACCCATGTGAGATCTGATGATTCTGAATCTGCCCCAGCTCTTACTATCAATCAATCAATCAATCGTATTTATTGAGCGCTTACTGTGTGCAGAGCACTGTACTAAGCGCTTGGGAAGTACAAGTTGGCAACGTAGTTGGCAACATGCTTGGCACATAGTAAGCGCTTCATAAATATTACAAGTAATAATAGTAGTAGCGGTAGTACTGAGCACCCCCTTGGTGCCACAACACCATACTAAAGACTTGGGAAGTTCAAAACGAAGTGACAGGTTCCCTGCCTTCAGTGAGCTTCCATTTTAACTGGGCGAGAGAGACATAATAATAATAATAATAATAATAATAATAATAATAATAATGGCATTTGTTAAGCGCTTACTATGTGCAAAGCACAAATATTTACAATAGAGGAGTCGTGATAACGTATTTATGGAATCGTAATGAACGTACAACTGAATAAGCGTATTTGCAAAGTGCTGAGGGTGGGTATAAATAAATATTCAACATGGCTAACGGGTTTAATCAACTGAAGAAGGCGGGCGGAGTTAGACTCCCTACCTGCTGCTCGCCAACCTGTTTGACACCCAGAAAGCATCGGATTTAGCGAATGTGTTAGGCAGCTGCAGGACACTGTCAGAGGTACAGCCTACTGGAAAGGGCACTTGCTTGGGAGTCCGTGGGCCTGGGTTTTAATTCTGCCTCAGCCAATTGCTGGATGTGTGGCCTTGGGCAAGTCGCTTCACTTCTCTGTGCCTCAGTTGCCTCTGCTGTAAGAAATGATGATTCAATCCTCTTTAATAATAATAATGGCATTTATTAAGCGCTTACTAGGTGCAAAGCACATAGTATACAAGGTGATCAGGTTGTCCCACGGGGGGCTCACAGTCTTAATCCCCATTTTACAGATGAGGTAACTGAGGCACAGAGAAGTTAAGTTTCTACCTCCTACTTCATGAGCCCCATTTAGGACAGGGACCTTGTCTGACCTGATATACTTGTATCCAGGACTTCAAACAGTCCTTGGCATGTAGTAAGTGCCCACTGTTGGGTAGGGACTGTCTCTATATGTTGCCAACTTGTACTTCCCAAGCGCTTAGTCCAGTGCTCTGCACACAGTAAGCACTCAATAAATACGATTGATGATGATGATGAACAAATACCTTAAAAAAAAAGTTAGCTGCGAAAGAACCACCCAGATGGGTTCTCCTGTGTGATACTGCTTGGAAACTGATAACTGTTGAGACTAGGAAAAAAGAAGGGCAAGGATGATTTAATAACAGTCTCACCTACGTAATAATAATTGTGGTATTTATTAAGCACTTACCATGTGCCAGGCACTGTACTAAGTACTGAGGTGGATACAAGCAAATCAGATTGGACACAGTCCCTGTCCCACGGGGGGATCACAGTCTCAATCCCCGTTTTACAGATGAGCTAACTGAGGCACAGAGAAGTTAAGTTTCTCCCTCCTGCTTAGATTGTGAGCCCCGTTTAGGACAGGGACCATGTCTGACCTGATATACTTGTATCCAGGACTTAAAACAGTGCTTGGCATGTAGTAAGTTTTAACAAATGCCATTAAAAAAAAGTCAGCTGCGAAAGAACCACCAGGATGGGTTCTCAATCAATCAATCAATCAATCATATTTAGAGCGCTTACTGTGTGCAGAGCACTGTACTAAGCGCTTGGGAAGTACAAGTTGGCAACATCTAGAGACGGTCCCTACCCAACCGTGGGCTCACAGTCTAGAAGGGGGAGACAGAGAACAAAACCAAACATACTAACAAAATAAAATAAATAGAACAGATATGTACAAGTAAAGTAAATAAATAGAGTAATAAATATGTACAAACATATATACAGGTGCTGTGGGGAACTGTGTTATACTGCTTGGGAACTGATAAAAGTTGAGGCTAGGAAAAAAGAAGGGCAAGGATGATTTAATAACAGTCTCACCTACATAATAATAATTGTGGTATTTATTAAGCACTTACCATGTGCCAGGCACTGTACTAAGTACTGGGGTGGATACAAGCAAATCAGATTGGACACAGTCCCTGTCCCACGTGGGGCTCACAGTCTCAATCCCCGTTTTACAGATGAGGTAACTGAGGCACAGAGAAGTTGTTTCTCCCTCCTACTTAGATTGTGAGCCCCATTTAGGACAGGGACCGTGTCTGACCTGATATACTTGTATCCAGGACTTCGAACAGTGCTTGGCATGTAGTAAGTTTTAACAAATGCCATAAAAAACGAGTCAGCTGCGAAAGAACCACCAGGATGGGTTCTCAATCAATGAATCAATCAATCAATCGTATTTATTGAGCCCTTACTGTGTGCAGAGCACTGTACTAAGCGCTTGGGAAGTACAAGTTGGCAACATATAGAGACAGTCCCTACCCAACAGTGGGCTCACAGTCTAGAAGGGGGAGACAGAGAACAAAACCAAACACATTAACAAAATAAAATAAATAGAACAGATATATACAAGTAAAATAGAGTAATAAATATGTACAAACATATATACAGGTGCTGTGGGGAACTGTGTGATACTGCTTGGAAACTGATAACTGTTGAGGCTAGGAAAAAAGAAGGGCAAGGATGATTTAATAACAGTCTCACCTACGTAATAATAATTGTGGTATTTATTAAGCACTTACCATGTGCCAGGCACTGTACTAAGTACTGGGGTGGATACAAGCAAATCAGATTGGACACAGTCCCTGTCCCACGTGGGGCTCACAGTCTCAATCCCCGTTTTACAGATGAGTTAACTGAGGCCCAGAGAAGTGGAGTGACTTGCCCAAGGCCACACGGCAGACGAACGTCAGAGCTGGGATTCGAACGCGTGACCTTCCGATTCCCAGGCCCATGTGGGCTTTCCACTATGCCATGGTTGCTTTTTGACTGTGGGCCCACTGTTGGGTAGGGATTGTCTCTATATGTTGCCAACTTGTACTTCCCAAGCGCTTAGTACAGTGCTCTGCACACAGTAAGCGCTCAATAAATACGATTGATTGATTGGTAGCCCATCATCATCATCATCAATCGTATTTATTGAGCGCTTACTATGTGCAGAGCACTGTACTAAGCGCTTGGGAAGTACAAATTGACAACATATAGAGACAGTCTGGAGACCCACTGTCCCTCCTCAGGAAGACCAAACTGATTTTATCGGGAGAGGGAAAGATTGAGGGTTAGGTCTTGAGGAAGAATGTCTTAGCGTGGCCTACAGAAAGCCTAGTGGATAGATACAGGCATGGGAGTCAGAAGACCTGGGTTCTAATCCTGACCCTGCCACTTGTCTGCTGTGTGACCTTGGGCAAGTCACTTAAGTCTCCAATGCCTTAGTTATCTGTAAAATGGGGATTGAGACTGGGAGCCCTATGTGGGACAGGGACTATGTCCATCCTGATGATCCCGGCTCCGCCAATTGTCAGCTGTGTGACTTTGAGCAAGCCACTTAACTTCTCTGTGCCTCAGTTACCTCATCTGTAAAATGGGGATTGACTGTGAGCCCCCCATGGGCCAACCTGATCATCTTGTAGCCTCCCCAGCGCTTAGAACAGTGCTTTGCACGTAGTAAGCGCTTAATAAATGCCATCATTATTATTATTATTAGTATTAGTATTAGTATTATCTGACTTCTGACCTTCAGTGAGATTGGGGAGCATTGCAGGCCTCTTTGGAATCCTAGATAACAAGTAACAATTTTGTACATATTTATTCTATTTATTTTTTTGTTGTTAATATGTTTTGATTTGTTGTCTGTCTCCCCCTTCTAGACTGTGAGCCCGCCATTGGGTTGGAACCGTCTCTATATGTTGCCAACTTGTACTTCCCAAGCGCTTAGTCCAGTGCTCTGCACATTCAATAAATACGATTGAATGAATGAATGAATATGCTTAGTACAGTGCTCTGCACACGGTAAGTGCTCAATAAATACGATTGAATGAATGAATGAATGAATACCCTAGCGCTTAGTACAGTTCCTGGCGCATAGTAAGTGCTTAACAAATACCACAGTTATTATTATTAGGGGAGAGGGTAGCTGAAGGATGATTGAGGGAAACTATGTTGATATTTAAAAGGAGGAGGTGTCTGCCTGGATTTCAATTCGGCCTGGTCCAAAGTCAGGAGTGTGGACCACTTGACCTCTTGAGGTTCCTTCCAGAGAATCAGTGTGGTGCTAATGGAAAGAGCATGGGATTAGAGTCAGGCGACCTGGATTCTAACCCAGCTCTGCCACTTGCCTTTTGTGTGACCTTAGAAAAGTCACTTGATTTCTCTGGGTCTTAAATTCCCTTATTCATTCATTCATTCATTCAATCGTATTTACTGAGCGCTTACTGTGTACTTGGGAAGTCCAGGTTGGCAACATAGAGAGACGGTCCCTACCCAACAACGGGCTCACAGTGCGGAATGGGGATTTCACACCTTTTCTCCCACCCCCTGAGACTGTGAGCCCAATACTTAATAACAAGTATTGATAATTATTAATCAATAATAATTATGGTGTTTGTTAAGCACTTACTACGTGCCAGGCACTGTACACTGGGGTGGTTGCAAGCAAATAGGGTTGGACACAATCCCTGTCCCACGTGGGGCTCATGGTCTCCGTCCTTACTTTACAGATGAAGACTGTGAGCTCTCCCGTGGGACAACCTGATCAATCAATCAATCAATCAATCGTATTTATTGAGCGCTTACTGTGTGCAGAGCAGTGTACAAGTGGGAAGTACAAGTTGGCAACATATAAAGACAGTCCCTACCTAACAGTGGGCTCACAGTCTAGAAGGGGGAGACAGAGAACAAAACAAAACATATTAACAAAATAAAATAAATAGAATAGATATCAATCAATCAATCAATCGTATTTATTGAGCGCTTACTGTGTGCAGAGCGCTGTACTAAGCGCTTGGGAAGTACAAGTCGGCAACACATAGAGACAGTCCCTACCCAACAGCGGGCTCACAGTCTAGAAGGGGGAGATCACCTTGTAACCTCCCCATCGCTTAGAACAGTGCTTTGCACATAGTAAGCGCTTAATAAATGCCATTATTATTATTATTATTATGAGGTAACGGAGGCACAGGGAAGTGAAGTAACTTGCCCGAGGTCACACAGCAGACAAGTGGCAGAGCCAGAATTAGAACTCACGATCCGTGACTTGCCCGAGGTCAAGCAGCAGACAAGTGGCAGAGGCAGGATTAGAACCCAGGACCTTCTGATTCCCAGGCCCTTGCTCTATCCACTGCCCCATACTGCTTCTACACCACGTGGGACAGGGACTGTGTCTGATCTAATTGCACAGTATTTACTATAGTTGTTGGCACATAGTAACCACTTAATAGATGTCCCAGTTATTGTTATTTTAGACTGTGAGCCCACTGTTGGGTAGGGACTGTCTCTATACGTTGTCAATTTGTACTTCCCGAGCGCTTAGTACAGTGCTCTGCACACAGTAAGCGCTCAATAAATACGATTGATGATGATTATTATTCTGTCTGGTCCATTATTGAGTTTGGAGATTCTCCCCTGAGGGTTAAGGAACCGCCAGGGGGCGGTGTGGGACAGAATTCATTCATTCATTCCATCGTATTTATTGAGCGCTTCCTTCCTTCATTCATTCAATCGTATTTATTGAGCGCTTACTGTGTGCAGAGCACTGTACTAAGCGCTTGGGAAGGACAGCCCACTGTTGGGTAGGGACTGTCTCTATATGTTGCCATCTTGTCCTTCCCAAGCGCTTAGTACAGTGCTCTGCACACAGTAAGCGCTCAATAAATATTATTGATTGATTGATCTTGTACTTCCCAAGCGCTTAGTACAGTGCTCTCTGCACACAGTAAGCGCTCAATAAATACGATTGGTTGATTGATTGATTGACAAGGTGGCAACATCTAGAGACGGTCCCTACCCAACAGTGGGCTCACAGTCTAGAAGGGGGAGACAGACAACAAAACATATTAGCCAAATAAAATAAATAGAATAAATATGTACACATAAAATAAGTAAATAAGTAGAGTAATAAATGCATACAAACATATATACAGGTGCTGTGGGGAGGGGAAGGAGGTAAGGCGAGGGGGAGGAGGGGGAGCTTACTGTGTGCAGAGCACTGTACTAAGCACTTGGGAAGTACAAGTCGGCAACATTTGAGGACGGGGCTTCAGGAAAGATATCTGGGAGCAGGGATGTCATGCTAATGATAATAATAATAATTTTATGGTATTTGTTAAGCGCTTACTATGTGCCAAACACTGTGCTGAGCGCTGGGGTAGATACAAGGTAATCAGGTTGTCCCACGTGGAACTCACAGTCTTCATCCCCATTTTACAGATGAGGTAACTGAGGCCCAGAAAAGGGAAGTGGCTTACCCAAGGTCACACAGCTGACAAGTGGCGGAGCCGGGATTAGAACCCACATCCTCTGACTCCCAAGCCCGGGCTGTTGCCACTAAGCCACGCTGCTCTGTCAAATCTTGGAATTCAGAGGTGGGGGGAAAAGCGGGAAACAAAAGAGGGTCTGTTTGGATCCCCTTTGAGGTATAAAGCAGCGTGGCTCAGTGGAAAGAGCACTGGCTTTGGAGTCAGAGGTCATGGGTTCAATTGCCAGCTGTGTGACTTTGGGCAAGTCACTTCACTTCTCTGTGCCTCAGTGACCTCATCTTTAAAATGGGTATGAAGACTGTGAGCTCCCCCGTGGGACAACCTGATCACCTTATAACCTCCCCAGGGCATAGAACAATGCTTTGCACATAGTAAGCGCTTAATAAATGCCATTATTATTATTATAACCAGCACATGGACAGGGTTTGGGTCCAGGTGGAAACATAAAGGGCTTGTAGGTCTCATCCTGCCTGGGGGCTTGGGCCCCACACAAGAGGCAGGAGAAACCGGAGGAAAATTCCTCAGTAATAAAGGTTCCAGAGGCCAGAATTTGTGGCTCTGAAAGGCATTTTGGGAGAACAAGACAAGGTGACTCTTTAAAAGATTTCTCCCTCCCCTTAAACAATCAGGCAAAGGTATTTACTGAGCACTTAATAATAATAGTAATGGCATTTATTAAGTGCTTCCTATGTGCAAAGCACTGTTCTAAGCCCTGGGGAGGTTACAAGGTGATCAGGTTGTCCCATGGGGGGGGCTCACACTCTTAATCCCCATTTTACAGATGAGGGAACTGAGACACGGAGAAGCGAAGTGACTTGCCCAAAGTCACGCAGCTGACAGTTGGCGGAGCCGGGATTTGAACCCATGACCTCTGACTCCAAAGCCCGGGCTCTTCCCAGTTAGCCACGCTGCTTTGGCGCTTAATGTGTATAGATTATAATACTGGATTAAGTATTTCATTTAGTCATTCAATCATATTTATTGAGCGCTTACTGTGTGTAGAGGCACTGTACTTGGAAAGTATAAACCGGCAACATATAGAGACGGTCCCTACCCAACAAGGGGCTCACAGTCTAGAAGGGGGAGACAGGCAACAAAACAAGACAAGTGGATAGACGAGTACATTTGGGACTGTACAATACAACAGAGTCGGTTGACACGTTCCCTGTCCATCAGGAGTTTACAGCTTGGACTAGCTGGAGCACTCCTGCAAGGAATGTTGATTTTTATTGAGTTCCCACTGTATTTGGAGGACAGAAATTCATTCATTCAATCTATTTATCGAGTGCTTAACAACTTGATCACCTTGTATCCCCCCCAGCGCTTAGAACAGTGCTCCACACATAGTAAGCGCTTAACAAATGCCATTATTATTATTATTATTATTATTATTATTATTATTATTATTATCTGTGTGCAAAGCGCTTTGTACTAAGTGCTTGGAAGAGTACAGTATAACAATAAATAGGCACATCCCCAGCCCACAACGAGCTTAAAGTCTAGAAAAGTGTCTCCAGCCCAAGAGGGAGAGTCCTGCAAGCTAAATTCTAGGGACTTGAACCAACCCAAGCCCCAGGAAGCTAGATAAGAGTAATAATAATAATTTTATGATATTTAAGTGCTTACTCTGCGGCAGGCACTGTACTAAGCGCTGGGGTGGTTACAAGCAAATCGGATTGGACACAGTCCCTGTCCTGTGAGGGACTCACAGTATTAATCCCCATTTTACTAGACTGTGAGCCCGCTGTTGGGTAGGGACCGTCTCTATATGTTGTCAACTTGTACTTCCGAAGCGCTTAGTGCTCTGCACACAGTAAGCGCTCAATAAATACGATTGAATGAATTTTACAAATGATGTAACTGAGGCCCAGAGAAGCAAATCCAGGGATCCTCTAACTCCAAATCCTGTGTTCTTTTCCCCTAGGGCTCAATAAATACTACTGATTGATAGGTGAATTTTCTTTCCTTCTTTCTCTGCCACTTAACCGTAAACTCCCTGTGGGCAGGGAATGTGTCTAACAGCTCTGCTGTATTGTACTCTTCCGCGGGCTAAGTGCAGTGCTCCGCACAGAGCAAGTGCTCAATAAATGCTATTGATTGATTGATTGATTCACCCTCTCCAAGGCAGAGGGACAGAAGACGTGGGAATAAGAGGTACGGTCCCAATGGCCCAGAGGATTGCTGCTTTCCAGATGATCGGAGGCCCCCTTTCCTTCTGAGTCAGTTTCCCTGGAAGCACTGTGGCCTAGTGGTTAGAGCATGAGCCAGGGTGTCCGAAGGACCTGAGTTCCTATCGTGGCTCTGCCACTTAATAATAATAATAATCAATCAATCAATCAATCAATCAATCGTATTTATTGAGCGCTTACTGTGTGCAGAGCACTGGACTAAGCGCTTGGGAAGTACAAGCTGGCAAGAGATAGAGACAGTCCTACCCAACAGTGGGCTCACAGTCTAAAAGGGGGGAGACAGAGAACAAAACCAAACATACTAACAAAATAAAATAAATAGAATAGATATGTACAAATAAAATAAATAAATAATAATAATAAAATGCCATTTATTAAAGCACTGTTCTAAGCGCTGGGGAGGTTACAAGGTGATCAGGTTGTTTCACGGGAGGGTCACAGTCTTAATCCCCATTTTACAGATGAGGGAACTGAGGCACAGAGAAGTTGTGACTTGCCCAAAGTCACACAGCTGGCAATTGAGTGCTTACTGTGTGCAGAGCACTGGACTAAGCGCTTGGGAAGTACAAGTTGGCAACATATAGAGACGGTCCCTACCCAACAGTGGGCTCACACTGAGCCACGCTAGTCTGCTGTATGAATTTGGGCAAGTCACTTAACTTCCCTATGCCTCAGTTACCTCATCTTGTAAAATCAATCAATCAATCAATCGTATTTATTGAGCGCTTACTGTGTGCAGAGCACTGTACTAAGCGCTTGGGAAGTACAAGTCGGCGACACATAGAGACAGTCCCTACCCAACAGTGGGCTCACAGTCTAAGAAATGGGGTTTAAGAGTGTGAGCCTCACGTGGGGCAGGGACTGTGTCCAATATGGTTACCTTGTATGTACCCCAGGGCTTAGTACAGTACCTGGCACATAGTAAGCACTTAACAAATACCACAGATATTATCATTATTATTATTATTAGGGCAACAATGGCTCTGATAAATTGGACCTGACTCCAAGTAGGGAAGGGGGCAGTTACGAGCCAGTTATCTTGGTTCTAATCCCAGCTCTGCCGCACGTCTGCACACAGTAAGCGCTCAATAAATGCGATTGAATGAATGTCTGCTGTGTGACCTTGGGCCAGTCACTTCACTTCTCTGAGCCTCAGTTATCTCAAGTGCAAAATGGGGATTAAGATTGTGAACCCCAGGTGGGACAGGGACTGCATCCCACCTGATTAACTTGTATCTACCCCAGTGCTTAGAACCGTGCTTGGCACATAGTAAGTGCTTAACAAGAACCATAATAAGAATAACCTTTCTTGGTAAGTTCTAGAGCATTGTGCAGCACTCAAGTGCTCCGCACCCATTTTGAACGAGCTGTTTTGCCTTGTGAGGGTGGTTAGCATCCTAGCCTTCTTTTACAGAGACTCAGAGAGGGCACGTGGATAGCCAGTCACACAACACGTTAGTGGCAGGTATTATTTTATTTAATGCATTTAATTTGTAATTTATGTATTTATATTCATTTATATTAATTTCCATCTCCCCCTCTAGACTGCAAGCTCCAGGAGGCCTTCCCGGACTGAGCCCACTTTTTCCTCTCCTCCTCCCCATCCCCCCACACCACCTCCTTCCCCTCCCCACAGCACTTGTATATATTTGTACAGATTTATTACTCTATTTTACTTGTACAAATTTACTATTCTATTTATTTTGTTAATGATGTGCATATAGCTATAATTCTATTTGTTCTGACGATTCTGACACCTGTCTACAGGTTTTGTTTTGTTGTCTGTCTCCCCCTTCTAGACTGTGAGCCTGTTGTTGGGTAGGGACCGTCTCTATATGTTGCCAACTTGTACTTCCCAAGCGCTTAGTACAGTGCTCTGCACACAGTAAGCGGCTCCTCCAGTCCTGACTAAGCCTAGTAACAATAATAATAATAAGCTCCTCCAGTCAATCAGTCAATCAATCGTATTTATTGAGCGCTTACTGTGTGCAGAGCACTGTACTAAGTGCTTGGGAAGTACAAGTTGGCAACATATACAGTTCCTACCCAACAGTGGGCTCACAGTCCTGACTAAGCCTAGTAACAATAATAATAGCATTTATTAAGCGCTTACTATGTGCAGAGCACTGTTCTAAGTTCTGGGGAGGTTACAAAGCAATCAGGTTGTCCCACGGGGGCTCACAGTCTTAATCCCCATTTTACAAAAAAGGTAATTGAGGCCCAGAGAAGTTAAGTGACTTGCCCAAAGTCACACAGCTGACAATTGGCAAAGCCAGGATTTGAACCCATGACCTCTGACTCCAAAGCCCGGGCTCTTTCCACTGAGCCACACTGCCCAGGCTCTGTGTTGTAGCGTCCACATCACTCCCCGGCCATGCTGCTTTAACCCTTTACCACCCCCTGGGCTCTGTGGCTCTTTTGAAGCTAAAGCATCGTGCCTGGAGAACACATGCTTTGAGGCTTTTGGATTTCCAATTGACGGCTGCGCCCAGGTGGGTTTTGAAGCGCTCAATAAATACGATTGATTGATTGATGCCACCCACAACTGCCGTGGAGGGAGGGAAGGAGGAAGGACTGAATGTGGGGATTGTGAAGATGCAGACTGAATGTGAGTGTGGAAAAAGAGGGAGGAATCAAAGATGAGCCCAAGGTTATAGGCTTGTCAGACAGGAAGGATTGTGGTGGTGTTGACTGTGATGGGAAAGCTATAGGGAGGAAAGCAGCGTGGGCTAGTAGGCTGGGAGTCAGAAGGACTTGGGTTCTAATCCCAGCTCTATCGCTTTTTTTTAATGGTATTTGTTGAGTGCTTGTTGAGGCACTATACTAAGCACCGAGGTAGACACAAGCTAATTGGGTTGGACACAGTCCCTGTCCCACATGGGGCTCCCCGTCTTTATTCCCCATTTTACAGAGGAGGTAACTGAGGCACGGAGACGTGAAGTGGCTTGCCCAAGGTCACATAGCAGACAAGTGGCAGAACCGGAATTAGAACCCAGGTCCTTCTGACTCCTAGGCCACGTTGCTTCTCTTGTCCACTGTGTAACCTTGGGCAAGTCAGTTCACTTGCCATATAGTGATTTACACACACATAGATATGCTGCTTAGAGATGTAGCATGGCTTAGTGGAAAGAGCACGGGCTTGGGAGTCAGAGGTCCTGGGTTCTAATCCTGACTCCACCATTTGTCAGCTGTGTGACTTTGGGCAAGTCACTTAACTTCTCTGGGCCTGTTACCTCATCCGTAAAATGGGGATTAAGATTGTGAGCCTCACATGGGACAACGTGATAACCTTGTATCCAGCCTAGTGCTTAGAACAGAGCTTGGCACATACAGTTCTTATTTTATTAGCAATGCGGTATATACTTTCCAAGAGGATCAAATTTTCTAGGTGCTCCTTAATTCTCAATTTTTCTGAGAGGGAGGGAGTGAATATCAGTCTATTAAAGGAGAAATGATTTCAGTTATGGAATTTCAATGCTAGGTCTACCTTTGCCTTACTGGGTGACCTTTGACAAGTCACTTTAATTTTCTGGGCTTCCATTTTCTCATCAGTAAATTGGGGATCAAATATTAATCCGTGTGAGGAATGATTACTCAAGAATAATAGCCGAGCGGTTTGCAAATAGGTGTGCCACGGACATATTTCAACTCAAACCCAGTCTGAATGATAATGAACCTACCTATCCCTGCAGCTCAATCCCCACAAATCAACTCTGACCTGGAAAACCCAAGGGGAATGAGGTTCCAGGCCTGACTCAGAAACAAAATAAGAAATCACGCCAGCATAGAGAACCTAAGAAAACTAGGTAGAGATTTGCAGAGCATCAAATGCCATGGGTCCAGCCGAGGGACATTCATTCATTCATTCATTCATTCAATCGTATTTATGGACACGTGGCAATGTGTAGGATGGAGCAGAGAAAAAGTTTCCTAAGCTGAACTGGACCATGGAACATAGAGAAGACACAAATAGTAGGGGAATCAGTAAAACTAACGGAGAATCCATAAACCCCACTATAGACTTATTCTGATTCTCCACCCCTAGCAAATAAATGGAGGGTGGGAAGCAGCATGGCCTAGTGGATAGAACACAGGCCTGGGATTCAGCAGGACCTGGGTTCATTCATTCATTCGATCGTATTTATTGAGCGCTTGCTGTGTGCAGAGCACTGTACTAAGCACTTGGGAAGTACAAGTTGGCAACATATAGAGACAGTCCCTACCCAACAGTAGGCTTACTGTCTAGAAGGGGGAGACAGAGAACAAAACAAAACATATTAACAAAATAAAATAAATAGAATAAATATGTACATGTAAAATAGAGTAATAAATACGTACAAACATATACATATATACAGGTGCTGTGGGGAAGGGAAGGAGGTAAGGTGGGGGAGATGGAGAGGGGGAGGAGGGGGAGAGGAAGGAGGGGGCTCAGTGTGGGAAGGCCACCTGGAGGAGGTGAGCTCTCAGTAGGGCCTTGAAAGGAAGAAGAGAGCTAGCTTGGTGGATGTGCAGAGGGAGGGCATTCCAGGCCAGGGGGATGACGTGGGCCGGGGGTCGATGGCGGGACAGGCGAGAACGAGGCACAGTGAGGAGATTAGCGGCAGAGGAGCGGAGGGTGCGGGCTGGGCTGGAGAAGGAGAGAAGGGAGGTGAGGTAGGAGGGGGCGTGGTGATGGACAGCCTTGAAGCCCAGGGTGAGAAGGGTGAGGGTTCTAATCTTGGCTCTGCCACTTGTCTGTTGTGTGACTATGGACACTTTTCCGTGCCTCGGTTCCCTCGTCTGTAAAACGGGGATTAAGACTGTGTGGCCCATTTGAGCCAGGGACTGATTATCTTGTGCCTACAAGGGTGCTTGATATGTAGTAAGCGCTTAACAAATACCATCATTATTATGCCCCTAAAAGGGTGTGGCTCAGTGGAAAGAGCACGGGCTTGGGAGTCAGAGGTCATGGGTTCTAATCCCAGCTCCGCCACATGTCTGCTGTGTGACCTTGGGCAAGTCGCTTAATTTCTCTGAGCCTCAGTTACCTCATCTGTAAAATGGGGATTAAGACTGGGAGCCCCACGTGGGACAACCTGATCACCTTATATTCCCCCCAGCACTTAGAACAGTGCTTTGCACATAGTAAGCGCTTAACAAATGCCATTATTATTATTATTATTATTATTATTAAATCAATCAATCGTATTTATTGAGCACTTACTGTGTGCAGAGCACTGTACTAAGCGCTTGGGAAGTACAAGTTGGCAACATATAGAGACAGTTCCTACCCAACAGTGGGCTCACAGTCAAAAAGGCCTTGGAAGCCTGAAAATCAGGGAACCCAAGATAGATAACCAGAGACCAATAACACATGAGCACAGCCATCCCCTGTGTGACCCACAGAACCCACCGCAAAAGGAATCGTGACTCTGAATGGGGATGTTCAGGTAGATAAGAAAACACGTCTGCCTCCGTTAAAAGCTAAAAGAAAGCTAAGGGGAAAAAATGTTTTCTAATTGTTGATGAGGGCAAGCAACTCCCGTAAGTCACTGGAAGCCGAAGTCGAAAACCTGCTTCGCTTCAATCCTCCCCAAACTCTGACCAGAGGTTCGGAAAGAGCCCACGGAGGGAGGTACAGGAATGTAGTAGAGATCAAATGAGTTTGGGAGCAGTTTGGCTGGTTAGTTTCCAGTTAACTGGGGAAGAGAGAATCCATCACCGTGGACACTGAACAACAGCCAGGAATCATTTCTACCGAGGGCCGTGAGGTAAGAATTACTCACCTGACAGACCCCAGGGGAATGAATGGAGAGAAGAGACTCGCCCACAGCTCTTTTTGCATCTGCGTAGCTAATGGACACTTTGGAGTTGGAGTCCTGGTCCAGCCAGGCAACCGCAGAGTGCTTTCCAAGAGCTTAGAACAGTGCTCTGCACAAAGTAAGCGTTCAATAAATACGATTGAATGACTGAAAATCTAGAACTAGAGTATGTGTTTAGTAGAAACGTTTTTTTGCGTGCGGTAGAAAAGTCTAGCTGCTGCAGAAGTGAGTGAATTGTATTATTTTTGAATTCGTATTGTTCCTTTTGGTCCCTGTTTGGGAAAGAACTGATCATTCAGTTAAAAGTGTTTAATAGGACCTATTCTGGTTAGCGCATTGTACTAAATGATTGGGGGTGGGGAGTACAATAAAAGTGAGAGAAACGATCCTCACCCTCCAAGGAGCTTGCGATCTAATGGGGGAGACAGTCTGTAAAAAAAATTACAAATCAGAGGAAGGAATAAAAGATGAGTACATGAGTCTTACGGAAGCGTGTTTCCAAATATTTAGGTAGTGAGGAAGTGTTCTAGACTGTAAGCTTCTAGACTGTGAGCCCACTGTTGGGTAGGGACCGTCTCTAGACGTTGCCAACTTGTACTTCCCAAACGCTTAGTACAGTGCTCTGCAATCAATCAATCAATCAATCATATTTATTGAGCACTTACTGTGTGCAGAGCACTGTACTAAGCGCTTGGGAAGTACAAGTCGGCAACACATAGAGACAGTCCCTACCCAACAGCGGGCTCACAGTCTAGAAGGGGGAGCCAGAGAACAAAACCAAACATACTAACAAAATAAAATAGAATAGATATGTACAAGATAAATAAAGTAATAAATATGTACAAACATATATACATATACATCATCCATGATGATGATGGTATTTGGTAAGCGCTTACTATGTGCCAACCACTGTTCTAAGAGCCGGGGGAGATACAAGGCCATCAGGTTGTCCCACTGTGAGCCCCACAAGGGACAACCTGCTTACCCTGTATTTACCCTAGCGCTTAAAACGGTGCTTGGCACATAGTCAATGCTTAATCAATCAATCAATCATATTTATTGAGCAGTTACCGTGTGCAGAGCACTGTACTAAGCGTTTGGGAAGTACAAGTTGGCAACATAACTGCTTAACAAATCCATAATTATCATTATCCCATGTGCGGCTCACAGTCATCATCCCCATAAATACGATTGAATGAATGAATGAATGAATGGAAGACAGTGACCCTTTTAAAACTGAGGATGCCACACCCCAAACCCAGGCCTGTAGGTGTGTCCCTTTAATGATTCTTGACCCTTAAAAGTGGTTCCACCGGTCCCCGATCAGCCAGACCTTCTTCTGGAGAACTTGCTGTCATCTTTGGTGTTAGAAGGTGGCTAAACCAGTACCATTTCCCCTTCCTATCCCAACTCTGAGCCCACGTACCTCTTCACCGATCCGAGGCCTGGCAGTTTGGGTTCAATTCAGAAATTTAGAGAAGCAGCGTGGCTCAGTGGAAAGAGCCCGGGCTTTGGAGTCAGAGGTCATGGGTTCAAACCCCGGCCCTGCCACTTGTCAGCTGGGTGACTCTGTGCAAGTCACTTCACTTCTCTGGGCCTCATTCCCTCACCTGTCAAATGGGGATTAAGACTGTGAGCCCCCCATGGGACAACCTGATCACCTTGTAACCTCCCCAGCGCTTAGAACAGTGCTTTGCACATAGTAAGCGCTTAATAAATGTCATCATTATTATTATTATTAAATCCTGCTGTGCTAGAGTTGGACAAGATGTTTAAACCGGGCTGGGAAATGAACTCGGCTAGGCCGGTAAGAACCCTCTCAGGGTCGCACCTGGAGAGTTTCCAGTAATCTACCATTCTCAACTATGGGAGGGAGAGTCAAGCAGGGGCCTACCCATTCCATTCTTGGCTTGGCCAGTGGCTAGCAAGTAGAAGGCATTCATTCATTCATTCAATTATATTTATTGAGCACTTCCTGTGCGCAAAGCACTGTACTAAACGCTTGGGAAGTACAGGTCGGCACATAGACGGTCCCTACCCAACAACAGGTTCACGGTCTAGAGGGGGGAGACAGACAACAAAAAACATGTAGGCAGGTATCAAAATGTCACTTCACTTCTCTGGGCCTCAGTTCCCTCATCTGTAAAATGGGGATTAAGACCGTGAGCCCCGTGTGGGACAGAGACTGTGCCCAACCTGATTACCTTTTATCTACCCCGGCACTTAGAACGAGGCCTGGCACAAAGTAAGTGCTTAACAATTCCCATCATTATTATTATTATCATTATTAGTTAGCAGACAAGTTCCCTGCCCATAAGGAGCTTACAGTCTAGAGAAACAGTCTCCTTTGGATTGCTCCCAAGTCAATCAATCAATCAATTGTATTTATTGAGTGCTTACTGTGTGCAGAGCACTGTACTAAGTCATGAGCACTGTGGTAGTTAAGCTATTCATTCTAAATTGTAAGCCCATTGTTGGGTAGGGATTGTCTCTATCTGTTGCCAAATTGTACTTTCCAAGTGCTTAGTACAGTGCTCTGCACACAGTAAGCGCTCAATAAATACGATTGAATGAATGAATGAATGAATTGCCCCAGATGTTAGAACAGGACAGACAGCAGAAGCTAGTCCACTCTTTCCTTGGAGCGAGCAGGATGGGGCCCAGAAATAGTGGCTCATTCACTAATAATAGTCCTACTTACTAAGTGCTTACTATGTGCCAAGCACTGTTCTATGCACTGGGGTAGACACAAGTTAATCGGGTTGGACACAGTCCCTGTCCTCCATGGGGCTCACACTCATAACCCCCACTTTACATATGAGGTAACTGGGACCCAGAGAAGTGAAGTGACTTGCCCAAGGTCACACAGCAAATATGTGACGGAGCCGGGATGAGAAGCGAGGTTCTTCTGGCTCGCTGGCTTGTGCTCTATCCATTAAGCCACGCCGCTTCTCTGCTGCTTCCCCCTTCAAGACTGTGAGCCCACTGTTGGGTAGGGACCATCTCTAGATGTTGCCAACTTGTACTTCCCAAGCGCTTAGTACAGTGCTCTGCACACAGTAAGTGCTCAATAACTACGATTGATTGATTGATTGATTCTAGACTGTGAGCCCACTGTTGGGTAGGGACTGTCTCTATATGTTGCCAACTTGTACTTCCCAAGCACTTAGTACAGTGCTCTGCACACAGTAAGCGCTCAATAAATATGACTGAATGGATGAATGAATGCTGCTCTACTACACCCTGCCACCAAGATAATAATAATTGCGGTATTTGTTAAGCACTTACTATGAGGCAGGCACTGCACTGAGCACTGGGGTGGATACAAGCAAACCGGATTGGACACAGTCCTTGTCCCACGTGAAGATGCAACCCCCACCATTGGGTAGGGACTGTCTCTATATGTTGCCAACTTGTACTTCCCAAGCACTTAGTACAGTGCTCTGCACACAGTAAGCGCTCAATAAATACGATTGATTGATTGATTGATCTCGCAGTGGAGCGCTACGGGGGCTCTAGGATGAGCCGGGTTGGGCCTGGACCAGAGGATTGGTAGGTGGTCCAGAGGTGAGAAAGATATCCAGAAGGAATATTCCAGGCCGGGAACGGAAGCCTGTCCCGGCCGGAAACAGGCTGCCTGACCACTTTCCCTCTCTCTGGCTATGAGTGTTTCCTGCCCTTGGCCATCAACCTCTTCCATGTTATAGCCCTTCCTCCAGCCATCTTCTACCCCAGTTTGTTAGAGCGAGTCTGCCCAGCACTTAGTACAGTGTCTGGCACATAGTAAGCACTTAACAAATACCATAAATGCTGTTGTAATGCAGTTCCACATGGGGATTTCTGTCGCCCGGTAAGGAAGTTCTTGGGGGTAAGCATAAAGATGAAGTAGACAAGCAGAGAAGCAGCGTGGCCTAGTGGATAGAGCCCGGGCCTTAGCGTCAGAGGGCTCTAATCCCAGACCTGCCAGGTGTCTGTTGTACTTCCCAAGCGCTTAGTACAGTGCTCTGCACGCAGTAAGTGCTCAATAAATATGAATGAATGAATGAATCCCCTGCCTCCTTCCCCCTTGCCTGCATATCTCCCCCCGGAGCAGTCCAGTAGTGTCTGTGGTTGCCCGCTCCCAACCTAGAAAAGGAAAGTCAAATTCCCACTAATAATAATCACCATGGTATTTCCTAAGCGCTTACTATGGGCCGGCCACTGTGCTAAGCGCTGGGGTGGATACAAGCAAATCAGGTTGGACCCAGTCCCTGTCCCATGTGGAGCTCACCGTCTCAATCCCTGCACACAGTAAGCGCTCAATAAATATGATTGATGATGGTGATACTGAGAGCTCACCTCCTCCAGGAGGCCTTCCCACACTGAGCCCCCTCCTTTCTCTTCCCCTTCTCCCCCTCCCCATCCCCCCAACCTTACCTCCTTCCCCTCCCCACAGCACCTGTATATATGCATATATGTTTGTACGCATTTATTACTCTATTTATTCATTTATTTTATTTGTACATATTTATTCTATTTATTTTATTTTGTTAATATGTTTTGTTTTGTTCTCTGTCTCCCCCTTCTAGACTATGAGCCCACTGTTGGGTAGGGACCGTCTCTATATGTTGCCAACTTGTACTTCCCAAGTGCTTAGTACAGTGCTCTGCACACAGTAAGCGCTCAATAAATACGACTGAATGAATGAATCAATGAAAATCCCCATTTTATGAGGTAACTGAGGCCTAGAGAAGTGAAGTGACTTGCCCAAGGTCACACAGCCGACAATAATCATAATAATGATGGTATTTGTTAAGCGCTTACTATGTGCAAACCACTGTTCTAAGCACTGGGGGGGGGATACAAGGTGATGAGGTGGTCCCACGTGGGGCTCGCAGTCATAATTCCCATTTTACAGATGAGGTAACTGAGGCACAGAGAAGTTAAGTCACAGCCCAAAAGTGGCAGAGCCAAGATTTGAACTCATGACCCGCTGACCTCCAGGCCTATACCCTATCCACTAGGCCACACTGCTCCTCACTACCCCATGCCGCTTCTCACTACGCCACGTTCACTGAGGCGCTCAACTGTCAGGCCAGGAAGTGGGGATGGGCCAGAAAGTGACTGTACGTGCAGGGTATGTTGATTGTTCTCCAAATCCAGGATCTTTCTTACAGCGAATTGTGAAATCTTGCAGACGTACTTTCTGGGCGAACGGGCAACGGGTGACTAAGAGAATCATGTCACATTTTAAGCCTCTTACTTTTTTGGAAAACAACCGCAGCCAGTCACTCCCAGCAGGGGAATCCACGGCTTACAGTATTCTTAAGTAATATTCATTCATCCACAGCTTACAGTATTCGTTAGTATGTTTGGTTTTGTTCTCTGTCTCCCCCTTTTAGACTGTGAGCCTAATGTTGGGTAGGGACTGTCTCTATATGTTGCCAATTTGTACTTCCCAAGCGCTTAGTACAGTGCTCTGCACATAGTAAGCGCTCAATAAATATGATTGATTGATTGATTGATTGGGGCTACACCAGTGTCTCATTGAGCCCCGGGCCCCTGCCTAGACTTGCTCCCACACATAAAGACCCAAGAGGGGATTCGGTTACCAGCCACCATGTTGGAGAAGAGTCCTTGGGGCTCTCTTCCCTGATTGTCCTTCCCAAGCGCTTAGTACAGTGCTCTGCACACAGTAAGCGCTCAATAAATACGATTGATGATGATGATGATGATTATTGTCCTCTCCTGTCCCACCCCCAATCAAAATAGGAATCGAGGTCCCGGCTTTTTAGGACCGGGCTCTGCTGCGACGTGGTGGAAATCAACGCCTTTCAAAGACATGTGAGAAGAGAAGCAGCGTGGCTCAGTGGAAAGAGCCCAGGCTTTGGAGCCAGAGGTCATGGGTTCAAATCCCGGCTCTGCCACTTAATAATAATGGCATTTATTAAGCGCTTACTATGTGCAAAGCACTGTTCTAAGCACTGGGGTGGTTACAAGGTGATCAGGTGTCCAACCTGAGTAACTTGTATCAGAGAAGCAGCGTGGCTCAGTGGAAAGAGCCCGGGCTTTGGAGTCGGAGGTCATGGGTTCATACCCCAGCTCCGCCAATTGTCAGCTGTGTGACTTTGGACAAGTCACTTAACTTCTCTGAGCCTCAGTTGCCTCACCTGTAAAATGGGGATTAAGACTGTGAGCCCCCCGTGGGACAACCTGATCACCTTGTAACCTCCCCAGCGCTTAGAACTGTGCTTTGCACGTGGTAAGTGATTAATAAATGCCATCATCGTTATTAAATGTGGGGAGGCCAGGGAAGAGAGGGAGGGAAGGGACAGACCTCAAATCTTGGGAACTGAAGAAAGAAAAGCCTCAAAGAAACACCTACAAGTCCCTAATCGCACAGTGGTCTACCTGGTACGTGGAATGATCCCTCAAATTCTGAAAAATCGAACGATCTCACTGTTTTCTTTGATCGAGCCGACTGCTCGTGGCTTTCTTCTCGAGCAGAGTCCTCCCTAAATGGACTTGAAATTGGCTCCAATTTGCTTCTCCAGCCTACAACCTCAGGAGCCTCTCTACTCCCACGTTCCCCGGGGAAGTCCGAAGCGGCCTGGGAATGGAGATGGGAGGCTGGGAAATGGCAGCCAAACCCTAACGGCGATCTGCCGGACAACTGCTGGTCAGCCATCGCTGCCCTTTTCGGCTCCTTGGCTGGGGCTCTGCTGAGCTTCTTCGAGATCAATCAATCAATCCATCAATCGTATTTATTGAGCGCTTACTGTGTGCAGAGCACTGTACTAAGCGCTTGGGAAGTACAAGCTGGCAACATATAGAGACAGTCCCTACCCAACAGTGGGCTCACAGTCTAAAAGATGGGGGTAGGGTGTGTGTGAAGGGAACTGGGCCAGCAATAACAAAGTCCACCAGAGAGGAGGATAAGGCTTTAGGAGAGAGGGAGCGCCTCTTCCCACCAGGCCCAGGGAACCCGCACAAAAGGGAGCGAGAAGCAGCAGGGCCTAGTAAATAGAGCACGGCCCTGGGAGTCAGGAGGACCTGGGTTCTAATCCCGACTCTGCCACTTGTCTGCTGGGTGACTTTGGGCAAGTTGCTTCACTTCTCTGTGCCTCAGTTACCTCATTTGTAAAATGTGGATTAAGATCCCGGGCTTGGGAATCAGTGGACATGGGTTCCAATCCCAGCTCTTCCGCTTGTCTGCTGTGTGACCTTGGACAAGCCACTTGACTTCTCTGTGCCTCAGTTTCTCATCTGTAAAATGGGGATTAAGACTGGGAGCCCCAAGTGGGACAACTTGATTACCTTGTATCTACCCCAGTGCTTAGAACAGTGCTTGGCACATAGTAAGCACTTAACAAATACCATTATTATTATTATTATTTTGTGGGACGTGATTATCTTGTATCTACCCCAGTGCTTAGAACAGTGCTTGGCACATAGCAAGCACTTAACAAATATAATCATTATTATTATTATTATTTTGTAGGACCTGATTATCTTGTATCTACCCCAGCGCTCAGAACAGTGCTTGACATACTAGAAGCAGTGTGGCTCAGTGGAAAGAGCCCAGGCTTTGGAGTCAGAGGTCATGGGTTCAAACTCCGGCTCCACCAATTGTCAGCTGTGTGACTTTGGGCAAGTCACTTAACTTCTCTGTGCCTCAGTTACCTCAACTGTAAAATGGGGATTAAGACTGTGAGCCCCCCGTGGGACAACCTGATCACCTTGTAACCTCCCTAGCCCTTAGAACAGTGCTTTGCACATAGTAAGTGCTTAATAAATGCCATCATCATCATGTAGTGAGGGCTTAACAAATACCATTATCATTATTACTATTCCATGGGCATCATCATCATCATCAATCGTATTTATTGAGCGCTTACTATGTGCAGAGCACTGTACTAAGCGCTTGGGAAGTACAAATTGGCAACATATAGAGACAGTCCCTACCCAACAGTGGGCTCACAGTCTAAAAGGGGGAGACAGAGAACAAAAACAAACATACTAACAAAATAAAATAAATAGGATAGATATGTACAAGTAAAATAAATAAATAAATAAATAGAGTAATAAATATGTACAACCATATATACATATATACAGGTGCTGTGGGGAAGGGAAGGAGGTAAGATGGTGGGGATGGAGAGGGGGACGAGGGGGAGAGGAAGGAAGGGGCTCAGTCTGGGAAGGCCTCCTGGAGGAGGTGAGCTCTCAGCAGGGCCTTGAAGGGAGGAAGAGGGTTAGCTTGGCGGATGGGCAGAGGGAGGGCATTCCAGGCCCCGGGGAGGGCGTGGGCCGGGGGTCGATGGCGGGACAGGCGAGAACTAGGTACAGTGAGGGGGATAGAGGCGGAGGAGCGGAGGGTGCGGGCTAGGCTGGAGAAGGAGAGAAGGGAGGTGAGGTAGGAGGGGGCGAGGGGATGGACAGCCTTGAAGCCCAGGGTGAGGAGTTTCTGCCTGATGCGCATGAGGGTAAATCATTCATTCATTCAATTATATTTATTGAGAGCTTACTGTGTGCAGATCACTGTACTGTACTGTGTGCAGAGTACTTGGGAGAGTACAATACAGCAATAAACAGTGACATTCCCCACCCACAGTGAGCTCACAGTCTAGAGTGGGGGAGACAGATATCAGTACAAATAAATAAAATGACGTAAGTGCTTTGGGGCTGGGAGTGGGGAAGAGCATGGGGATCGAGTCAGGGCGTTGCAGAAGGGAGTGGGAGATAAGGAAGAGTCGAGCTTAGTCCAGGAAGGCCTCTTGGAGGAGATGTCCAGAACCCCAGTTAACTCTTACGCACCCCAACAACACTGTATCTCAGCAGAGACAATTACAAAGACCAAGGCATCACAAACAGGCCTCAGTCTAGGCCTCCTTCCTTCCTCTCCCCCTCACCCCCCTCTCCATCCCCCCCATCTTACCCCCTTCCCTTCCCCACAGCACCTGTATATATGTATATATGTTTGTACATATTTATTACTCTATTTATTTATTTATTTTACTTGTACATATCTATTCTATTTATTTTATTTTGTTAGTATGTTTGGTTTTGTTCTCTGTCTCCCCCTTTTAGACTGTGAGCCCACTGTTGGGAAGGGACTGTCTCTATATGTTGCCAACTTGTACTTCCCAAGCGCTTAGTCCAGTGCTCTGCGCAAAGTAAGCGCTCAATAAATACGATTGATTGATTGATTGATTGATTGATTGAAAAAAAAAACCAAAAACCAAGGCAGAGTCTAAAAGAAGCCAAGCTGAAGACAGACAAGGATTTTAATGAAAAATTCTACCATTATTCACAGTGTGGCTACTTTGCTCCAGCCCCTCACTGCTCTCAGGTACTGCTTATCACTCTAACACTGATACCTGGGAAGGGCTGGTAATACTGAACTGGCCTACAAGGCTTAATTCTTCATTCAGCAGCCCAGTTCTTAATTACGTCAGCCAGGAGAATGGGGTGAATTAAAATCAATCAATCAATCGTATTTATTGAGCGCTTACTGTGTGCAGAGCACTGTACTAAGCGCTTGGGAAGTACAAGTTGGCAACATATAGAGACAGTCCCTACCCAACAGTGGGCTCCACCAGAGACCTAAAATTTTGCCTGAGCCAGCAGTTTTAATTTCCTCCCCTACCAAACTTTCAAATCAAGATACAAACAAATAGCAAAATGGACCGACTCCCATCAGACTCCTTGAGGGCAAGGGAGTAGCAAAATACGATTGATTGATTGATTGATTGATTGATTGGATAGAGCACGGATCTGAGTGTCATGAAGGTCATGGATTCTAATCCCAGTTCCGCCACTTGTCTGCTGTGTGATCTTGGGCAAGTCACTTCACTCCTCTGGGCCTCAGTTACCTCATCTGCCAAAAGGGGATTCAGACTGTGAGCCCCACGTCCAACTGATTTACTTGTATCCAGCCCAGGGCTTAGTACAGTGTCTGGCACGTAGTAAGCACTTAACAAATACCACAGTTGCTCAGTGGAGAGAGTATGGGCTTTGGAGTCAGAGGTCATGGGTTCAAATCCCGGCTCCGCCAATTGTCAGCTGTGTGACTTTGGGCAAGTCACTTCACTTCTCTGTGCCTCAGTTCCCTCATCTGTAAAATGGGGATTAAGACTGTGAGCCCCCCGGGGGACAACCTGATCACCTTGTAACCTCCCCAGCACTTAGAACAGTGCTTTGCACATAGTAAGCACTTAATAAATGCCATCATTATTATTACTATTATTCACGTACAGTAAACTGAGGTACAGTGCTTGACATGCTGAGGGTGCTCAGTTTAAGACTCTTGATTTGCCCCTCAATGAGCTGAATATCAGTTCCTCTTTTTTATCCTTCCCACCCTTTGTGGAGGTCATAAGATGGTCAAAAAGTCTGCTGCTGGATAGAGAAGACTGAGAAGTAGGGAACTGCAAACTGAATGATCAGATGCTAGATAATATATTTTAAAACAAAACAGAAAAAGAGGAGAAAATACAATTTCCAGGAAAAAAAAATGGCTTGGAGAAGACTGGTAGAAAGGAAATTACCTTCCAAAGTTTAAAGGGGGAATTTGATTTTTCTGATGGAACATTAAAAAAGATTTTTTTGTTGTGTTTTATGATATTTTTTAAGTGCTTACTATGGGCCAGGCGGTAGATACAAGATAGTCGGGTTGGACACAGTCCATGTCCCACATGAGGCTCACAGTCTTAATCCCCATTTTACGAATGAGGTAACTGTGGCACAGAGAAGTGAAGTAACTTGCTCAAGGTCACACAGCAGACAAGCGGAGAAGCCGGGATTAGACCCCACATCCACTGACTCCAAAGCCCAGGCTCTTAATCCCCATTTTACAAACGCTGACAAATGGCAGAGCTGGGATTAGAACCCAGGTCCTCTGAATCCCAGGTCTCTGCCCTTTTCACTAGGCCAGGCTGCTTCTCACATTAAATAACTTTCGAATAATCCCTAAAATTTAAAAAGGGAAAAACTTTTGGAAGCCATTCTGATCAGACTTCTTAGTCAATCGATGGCATTCTCTGAGCACTTTATGTGCAGAGCACTGAATTCAGTGTTTGGGAGAATACACTACAACAGAATTAGCAGACCTGTTCCCTGCTCCTAAAGAATTTGGTATTTATTGAGCACTCACCCTAGACTGTAAACTTGTCATGGTCAGGGAACGTACCTGCTAATTCTGTGCTATTTTATTCCCTCAAGCGCTTAGTACAGTGCTCTGTATAGTCCAATGGGTCTTTCTTATTTCCTGTGACTTAGTGGGATGGTATATTTGGGGACTTCCCAATGATTTGGGGCAGCTAGTACAATCCTGGAAAAATGAAAAAAGAAAATGGTTGCACAGTCAGTGGAGAGTAATACGACACATTTCCCGAATGTTCCTCTTTCTTTTGCTAACAGTCAGCATGGTAATTGACACGTCTTAATCCATTTCCTTAACTTGGCTGTATGAAGCGATACCCTTGCATTTATTTTGCATTTTGGATTTGGAATTTTCCATCACGTTTTGGCAAAGCTAAAAATTTTGATTCATGGGCCTGGATCGATCAATCAATCAATTAATCGATTAGTAGTATTTAGTGAGCATTTACTGTGTGCAGAACACTGCACTGAATATTTGGGAGAGTACAATATCATAGAGGTGAAAGACACATCCCTGCCTACAGAGAGCTTACAGGACAGACATATTAAGGTCTGTGTCCCCCTCTAAACTGTAAACTCACTGAGGGCAGGGAATGTGCCCATTTATTGTTGTATTGGACTCTCCCAAGCGCTTAGTACAGTGCTCTGCACACAGTAAGCACTCAGTAAATACGAGTGAATGAATGAATGAAGGGTCTCACTCTGTGAAGATGTCCAGATTCTGATTAGACTCTACATTGTATAAGTGATTCACAGTCCCCAGAATAGTGAAGTTACGAATCCACAATCTTAGTTTCCACCTAACTAAACTGGATTACTGGATTGTTCTGGCTGCAAAAACAGTTCTTTCCTATTAATGTTCAGGCCCATCAATTATTAATCTGCACTTGAAAACATTACATACCCTGTCTCATCTATCTTTTCCCATCATTGTGAATAGAGCCTTTGATTCAATGTTAACCACACAGGAAATGCAGTGTAGGTGAAACAGTTATGTGCCTGACTCAGAAGGCAGGGCATATGAAAGGATTAATGTTTAAGGTATTACCTGGTAGGAGACTTGGGCAGCAATATGAATAAAATCTAGTTATAACAAACTTTGTTGGCTTAAAATGTGGGACTTTTTTGTGCTTATTTCCCTTTTAACCTATAGGAGTTCAGGAATTTAATTGTATTAAAAGAAAAGCGTATTTTGTTGAGCTTTTTGTACCTTGACCCTTGTTTTGTTCTAACAGGCAATAAACTTTGTTAGTAATCTTAGTTTTTATTGTAACCCCTGACAGCATTTTTCATATTATAGCCCATAAATGAATGTTCATAGTGACATAAATTGGAAATCCTTGAGGCTAGGAAAAAAAAAAGCAGGAGATGGTAATAACCCCATGGTTAGCTGGTTACAAAATAAGGTTAATTGAAATCAACTGATGGTAAATAAAGCATTCTTCTTTCTCCCTCCAAAACAAGGATTCTTAAACACTAAGTCAGTGCTAACATTTTGATTATATCTCCCCCCAGGGAGCTTCGCCTGATTAATTTCTCATCTCCCCCACTTTATTTCTTCCCCTAAGTACTTGGGTGCTTACTCATCCCTCTTCTCAACCCTCTCCCACTTCCCCGATAGCATTTATGTTCCTATCTTAAAAACCCTTATCACTTCTCCCTACTTGTAATTTATTTTGCTTGTTGTTTTGGTATTTATTAGATTATAAACTCCTTGAGGTCAGGGATCTCCATCTATTAACTCTAGTCTTCTCTCCCTAGTTCTTAGTCCAGTGTTCTGCACAGAGCGAATGCTTGATAAACACTACTAATGATTATTTCTATCTAGAAGCAATGTCTTCCATTGTTAATGATAATAATAATAACTGTGGTATTTGTAAAGTGCTGGCTATGTGCTAAGCACTGTTCTAAGCACTGGGGTAGATACAAGATAATCAGGCTGGACACTGTCCCTGTCCCACATATTTCTAAAGTCTATTTTGGCTCAGTCAGTCACGTTTATTGAGCACTTACTGTGTGCAGAGCTCTATGCTAAGCATTTGGGAGAGTAAAATATAAAAATAAAGACGCATTCCCTGCCCACAGCAAGCTTACTGTTTAGAGGGCTCATCGATAGGGGAGACCATTTCTCTTTTACATTTGGCGCCGTGACAGGGGGGATGCCTCCATGACTTACAATTCTTAGGCAGACTAATATTTTAGTTTCTGAAAGAGAAAGCAGCAATAGCTCTAGAGTTGGACAAAGGATTAGTAGCCCGGAAATTTCGGGGATTGGCTCTCACAGACTCTTCTGCTGTTGATTTACCTTGTAAATTTGGATGGATCCCTTGACATCCCCGTTTTATTTCTATCTTACACATAGAAACGATATTGCCAACCACTTCACAGAGTTTGATGATAAGAAATTGGAAGAAAATGCAAATACAAAATAATTAAGAAGCATGGAATTGTATTACATAGCCTTAAAACCTCCAGAGGAACAATCCGCTCAACCTATTCTTTACCGAATTTAATTCTGGGCCCCTCTTTCTAGAAAACTGCCAATATTTGGTTCCTTTTGAAAATAATGGCTTCTAAAAATGAAAATTTGAATAATCCTAAAGAGTCCTATCTTGGGAAAGTAATGTTAAAACATTCTTGAGGGTGCTGTAGCTTCTCAGAACCAAGACGCATAATTGAAACAAGATGTTTGAGGTTTTAAACCCATAAATGTTAGGAAATCCCAATTTAGCATTGCCTCAGCCACATTAATTTAATCCTCTTTCATGGAATATGTTGTGTTTAGGTTTGAATATCTATGTTTTAAAGAATAAGTTATGACTACTATGGGAAAAATCAATTTTAATTTCCCTGATTTTATATGTTTAAAATTTCAACCGCAACATGACATTAATGTGGGTTTCGGGGGTGATGAAATTTCTTATTTTAAGGGTAAAACTGCTACAAAAGTGGTGTTACCCAACATATTTGCTCCCTGTCTGCACTTGAATTATTTCTGATGATTTCACTCAGAGAAAAACAGCACTGCCATCCTGCTACAGCAATGTATTGAATTCAAATCTACATAATAATAATAATAATAATAATAATAATAATAATAATAATGATAGCATTTATTAAGCACTTACTATGTGCTAATCAATCAGTCAATCGTATTTATTGAGCACTTACTGTGTGCAGAGCACTGTACTAAGCGCTTGGGAAGTACAAGTTGTCAACGTACAGAGACAGTCCCTACTCAACAGTGGGCTCACAGTCTAGAAGAATTGCTAAGCACTGTTCTAAGCGCTGGGGAGGTTTACAAGGTGATCAGGTTGTCCCATGTGGGGCTCACAGTCTTAATCCCCATTTTACAGATGAGGTAACTGAGGCGCAGTGAAGTGACTTGCCCAAAGTCACACAGCTGGCAATTAGCGGAGCTGGGATTTGAACCCATGACCTCTGACTCCAAAGTCCGGGCTCTTTCCACTGAGCCACGCTGCTTCTCTGATACACGATTTCAGCTCCTTGGCTGACTTTGCAAAACCAAGTTACCAAAAATAATCTTTTGACCCATACCCTTTTTAAAATCATTTTTCTACTTACCCAAAGGAGAGTGAAGTTGTGTCCCCTACGTCTCAGAGTTGTGCCATGAGTACGTTGTGATTTGGCGACGTATGGATGTTTAGGGAAAGAAGGAAGCAGCGGGAAGCAGCGTGGCCTAATGGATGGACTATAGGCCTGGGAGTTAAAGGACTTGGGTTCTAGTCCTGCTCCCACGCTTGTTTGCTGTGTGACCTTGGGCAAGTCACTTCACTTCTCCGTGCCTCGGTACGTCATCTGGAAAATGGGGATTAAGACTGTGAGCCCCATGTGGGACATGAACTGTGTCCAACCTGATCGTCTCATATCTACCCCAGTGCTTAATACAGTGACCAGCATATGGTAAGTACTTAACAAATGTCATTTTAAAACTAAACAAAAGAAAGGTGAAAATCATGTTTAGGCTGAACATAAAATCATGAACATGACTTCCCAAGCGCCTAGTACAGTGCTCTGCACACAGTAAGCGCTCAATAAATGCGATTGATTGATTGACTGATTGAACATAGATACCAGATTTTCATAGTTTCCTCCAAGCAATTTTGGAGGGAGAGATAAATGTCTCAGAACTGAGACTTCTTTGGTTAAACTGGTTGAACTATTCTGTCCTGTCCTCCAATCAGTCTTTCTTGTCGTACATGTTTAGAAGTACATGCACATGTCGTACATGTTTAGAAGTCAGTGTTCATGTCTGAGGTGGAGCAAGTTCAATCAATCGATCGATAAATAGTATTCATTGAATTCCTGCTGTGTGCCGACCCCTATGCTGAGCACTTTGGAGAGTACAAGAGAATAATAATAATAATAATAATGGCATTTATTAAGCACTTACTATGTGCAAAGCACTGTTCTAAGTGCTGGGGAGGTTACAAGGTGATCAGGTTGTCCCACAAGGGGCTCACAGTCAGAATGACTCTGACCAGACGTGATCCTGGGACTCACGATATTTACGTCCTGGAACTAGTAAGAGAGGCACCCTGAAAAACTGAGAACTACCTCCTCACACCCTTTCCCCTTCCCCCTCTTCCTCCGCACTCTAATTGTGAAGAAAGAGGAAGTTCCCCAGCTTAAGACAGAGTCTGAGTTTTCAGCAAAAAATATTTTGGACATCCTAGCCACGTCCTACCCTGATATAGACAGTGGCGGTCCACAGACCATCAATAATAGTTGATCACCACTACCACCACCACCCCTGGACATTCGTGATGCTTCACTGTTAAGGAAATCAGCTTACTCACTTAAAGGAGCGGCATTTGTGGCATTGTGGCATCACCAGGGGTCTGAGAGGGACATCAGGACAGGACAACAGGACGACAGCATGGAAGGAGAATAATCCGGTGGACCGAGGAGGGTGGTGGGTTGAGGAAAAATGGAGTGAGACTGAAGAGTTGGGTCTAGGGGGATGGGAAGGTGGAAGGAGGTGGTGAGGCCAAAGAATAAAGAAGAAGGTCCTCTGAGGGAGGAGTAATTTGTCTGTAAGGGATCCAGTCAAACTCCCGCCTCCATTTAAGTGCAGCGACAAGTTGTAGAACAGATATTAGCAATTAAAAGGTTGCCCTGTTATTCTGGGAAGAAAGCAAAGACATTGCTTAGCTCCACTAATAACAATAATCATAATAATCATGATATTGATGCTGGTATTTGTTAAGCACTTACTATGTGTCAAGCACTATTCTAAGTACTTGTCCTAAGTGCTGAGGTAGACTAGCTAGTCAAGTTGGACACAGTCTCTGTCCCACATGGGCCTCGCAGTCTTAACCCCCATTTTCCAAATGAGGGAACTGAGGCATAGAGAAGTTAAGTGACTCGCCCAAGGTCACACAGCAGAGAGGTGGTACAGCCGGGATTAGAACCCAGGTCCTTCTGACTCCCAGGATCATGCTCTAACCATACTAGGCCATGCTGCTTCTCTCTACTGCCCTACCAATGGCTGTTGTAGAATTTTTCTAATCCCGGGAAAAGAGCAACCCAAACTGATCTCTATTAGGTGAGTGTAGATGTACTATTAATGCACAAACTCATCAGAAGAACGTTGATTACTGTTTCCGTTCAAATCAGAATGCAGTCCCTTCAAATTGCTTTCCGTCTCTATATGTTGCAAACTTGTACTTCCCAAGCACTTAGTACAGTGCTCTGCACACAGTAAGCGCTCAATAAATTCGATTGAATGAATGAATTGCTTAGAAGCGGCGTGGCTCAGTGGAAAGAGCCCAGGCTTTGGAGTCAGAGGTCATGGGTTCAAATCCTGGCTCCACCAATTGTCAGCCGTGTGACTTTGGGCAAGTCACTTGACTTCTCTGTGCCTCAGGTCCCTCATCTGTAAAATGGAGATGAAGACTGTGAACCCCCCGTGGGACAACCTGATCACCTTGTAAACTCCCCAGCGCTTAGAACAGTGCTAAGCACGTAGTAAGTGCTTAATAAATGCCATTATTATTATTATTATTATTATTGTTATTATTATTATGGGAAGACCCATTCCCTGGTGCCGCTCATGCCAGGAGGCCTTCCCAGACTGAGCTCTCTCCTTCCTCTCCCTCTCTTCTCCCCCCCACGCCCCCCACCTTACCTCCTTCACCTCCCCACATCACCTGTATATATGTATATATGTTTGTATGTATTTATTACTCTATTTATGTATTTTATTTGTACATATTTATTCTATTTATTTTATTTTGTTAATATGTTTTGTTTTGTTGTCTGTCTCCCCCTTCTAGACTGTGAGCCCACTGTTGGGTAGGGACTGTCTCTAGATGTTGCCAACTTGTACTTCCCAAGGGCTTAGTACAGTGCTCTGCACACAGTAAGCGCTCAATAAATACGATTGAATGAATGAATGAATGAATTCTGCAACTAAAATGAAGGAAAGGGAGGAAATTCAAGTAGAAGCAAATGGTTATAAAAATATACGGTAATGAGTGATGACAGTTGAGAGAAGGGACTGGGAAAAAGAAGGGTTACTGCAATTATAGGGTCTCCAGGAACCAGATTCTACCCTCAGAGCCTCACAGCGAGTCAGTGAAAAAGTCACAGCACCTGAAACTGTACCTGTGATTTTTTTGCTTTCAAGGTTCTCCCCACCTCTTGCTTTCACGTTTGGGCCCTCCTCCATTCCTTCTTTTTTGCTCCATTGCTTCTCACTCCCCAGAAGTAGGGTGGGGGGCAGTTGGAGTTTGTAGACAGGGAATGTATCTGTTTATTGTTATATTGCACTCTCCCTAGAGCTTAGTACAGTGCTCTGCGCACGGTAAGCACTCAATAAATACAACTGACTGACTGAGTTTACATCTAGGAGCTCCACTTTGCTCCCATTCTCAGGCATTTGTGTACCCATGTACCCATCTTCTGCCAACTAGCAAGCATCACTATGATGATCCTTGGCTGGAAGGTGGTAGCGACTGCGATGGGTTGGTGCAAATGGTAGTGACAGCCATTCTCTCCCTCTTCTCCATCCCCTCAGCTGCCTCACATGTACCTTTCCCGTCCCAAACTCCATTTTTACCCCCAGAAGCAAGGATGGACTCCTACCAGGGGTGGCCAATATAGCCCAGCTAGGGAGGGGAGGAGGTGGCCGACAGAGCAGGGCAGTGCCGGCAGATAGCGGGCACGTGGTCGTGCTTTCCCTCTCTTTCTCATTGTGCTGTTTCTTAATTAATGTTGGTATTTGTTAAGCCCTTACTATGTGCCAAGCACTGTTCTAAGCGCTGGGGGGATACAAGGTCATCAGATGGTCCCACGTGGGGCTCACAGTCTTCACCCCCATTTTGCAGACGAGGTCACTGAGGTCCAGAGAAGAATACTAATGATGATGGCATTTATTAAGCGCTTACTATGTGCAAAGCACTGCTCTAAGCACTGGGGGGGATACAAGGTGATCAGGCTGTCCCACGGAGGGCTCACAGTCTTCACCCCCATTTTGCAGACATCACTGAGGCTCAGAGAATAATAATGATGATGGCATTTATTAAGCACTTACTATGTGCAACGGTCTATTCTACGTGCTGGGGAGGTTAAAAGGTGATCAGGTTGTCCCACGGGGGGCTCACAGTCTTCATCCCCATTTTGCAGATGAAGTAACTGAGGCCCAGAGAAGTGAAGGGACTTGCCCAAAGTCACACAGCTGACAAGAGACGGAGCCGGGATTAGAACCCACGACCTCTGACTCCCAAGCCTGGGCTCTTTCCACTAAGCCACACTGCTTCTCTGAGCTTCTTTCTTAAGTGCTTACTCTGTGCCAGGCACTGTACTGAGCACCAGAGCGGTTCCAGTGAGAAGCACTGGAGCAGTGAGAAAGTTCCCGTCTAATAATAATAATGATGGCATTTATTAAGTGCTTACTATGTGAGAAGCAATGTTCTAAGCACTGGGGGGGATACAAGGTGATTAGGTTGTCCCACATGGGGCTCACAATCTTCATCCCCGTATTACAGATGAGGGAACTGAGGCCCAGAGAAGTGAAGTGATTTGCCCAAAGTCACACACCTATCTATTTGGGTTTTTTTTGTGTTTTTTTGGTGGTTGTTGTCTGTCTCCCCCTTTCTAGGCTGTGAGCCCATTGTTGGGTAGGGACCATCTCTAGATGTTGCCTATTTGTACTTCCCAAGTGCTTAGTACAGTTATCTGTACACAACAGGCACTCAATAAATATGATTGAATGAATGAATGAATTAGCTGTGAACATTTTGTTTACATGAATAAGCAAAAGAAGAATTTGAACACACACACACACACACACAATGGATCCAATAACTTTTAAGCCCATAAGACAGGAGAAAGGTAAGTATTCACTAGTCTCTTCTTTCAAAACCTTGATCACAAATACACAGAACCAGGTAGATTTAAACTTTCCACAGCTCAATGGCCAAATAAATCTACTATGGCATGCAAAAGGGAGATAAATGATATCTGGAAAGAAAAGGCATAAATGCATTCAGAGATGAGAATATTTAAAATTGTTCTAGAGACGGTACTTTCATTCTTTCAAGGGAATATATTTATATGAGATGTAGCCATTTAGTTCTGTCGGTAAAATAAAGTGATTATTTTATTTTCCAACAAATTCACCAGTCTCACTTTTGATTACAGCCACTCTTATTTCTGTGCTTTGAAGTAGAACTAGAATGAATTTCACATTTGGTAAGTGCAATGAAAAGTTCCTATCAGGTCCCTCATCCAGGCCTTCAGGAAACGCCAAAGTAGGTGTTCAAATTTGTGACAGTTTCAACTTTCTCAATTTTGTCATCCTATTTAATGGATGGCCATGGGGAGGAAAACAATCGAATGTAAATGTCATCTCACAGTTTCTCAGAATTCAAACACATTGTTTTCAATGGCCAAAATACGAGCTGCCAACCAGTTTCACCCAGGAATTTGAAAGTCAAGATAGGTGTTCACGTTTGGTACCAAAAAGGCATCACGTTTGGGATATCCTTTAGTTGAGCATTTTAACCAAATGAGCAGTTGCTCAGTCAGTTAATTGTACTTATTGAGCGCTTGCTGTGTGCAGAGCACTGTACTGAGCACTTGGGAGACTACAATGTAATACTAACAGATACATTCCCTGCCCACAACAAGCTTAGATCAAGGCAGTCAGTCAGGCAGTCGTATTTATTGAGCGCTTTCTGTGTGCAGAGCACTGTACTAAGTGGTTGGGAGAGTACGATATGACAATAAACAGACACATTCCAGCGCCTTCACCATGATTACAGTCCGGAGGGGAAGACAGATATTAATATAAATAAATAAGTTCGTAGGTACATAAGTGCTGCGGGGCTGGAAGGGCAGATGAATAAAGGGAGCAAGTCAGGACGACAGAAGGAAGTGGGAGAAGAGGAAAGGAGGGCTTAGTCACGGAAAGCCTCTTGGAGGTGACAGGCCTTCAATAAGGCTTTAAAGGTGGGGAGAGTCATTGTCTGTTGGATATGAGGAGGAAGGGTATTTCAAGCCAGAGGCAGAACGAGGGCGGGAGGTTGGCAGTGAGATAGACAAGATCAAGGTACAGTGAGAAGATTAGCATTAGAGGGGCAAACTGAGTTGTAGTCACACTTTCCATTCTCTCCTCCCGGGAAAGGAACCCTTTTTTGAGTGCCGGTGGCTTCTGGCAATATAGTGCTAGGTGGAGGATAGTGCCCATCAGTGTGTCCACCCCACTGTTCTCTGAGAAGAGTTGAGTGATCTCTATCAGGGGTCATCAGGGATGTGGGTGGGGAGGACTGAGCAGGCATAGTATTAGAAAGTAAATTATTCCATGTGTAGCTGCTGGACCTCCAGCCCCTTGAGGAGGTCCCTGTATATATGTATCTATGTTTTCACATATTTATTACTCCATTTATTTATTTATTTTACTTGTATATATCTATTCTATTTTATTTTGTTAATATGTTTGGTTTTGTTCTCTGTCTCCCCCTTCTAGACTGTGAGCCCACTGTTGGGCAGGGACCGGCTCTATGTGTTGCCAACTTGTACTTCCCAAGCGCTTAGTACAGTGCTCTGAACATAGTAAGCGCTCAATAAATATGATTGATTGATTGATTGTAGTCAGGGAGTAGCCTGGTGAGGGAGGAGAGGGCAAGGTGATTGAGTGCAGCCACTCTGAAAGGCTCTGGGGCCCAATTTTAGGATGGCAGCTTGGCCCAAAGAGATTACATTTTTTGCCTCCTGGCAGTGCGATAAAAATGCCACCTCAAAATATGTTCCAGGTTGGATGCCATGTGGTCAAATTTCATGAAAAGGTAAGGCTCTTTGGCCCTGTCATGGTGATGTCCTAATGTCATAAGGTGACATTTAGATTCAACACCATCTCATTTCCTCATGAGGAAATGATGGGGTCATTAGGTCACATCAGGCCCCTTATTTTCTTCAAACAGTAACAGATCCCAGACATGAAGGAAATCACCGTCCCAGCATGGTGAGTGACAAAGGAATAATAATAATAATAATAATAATAATAATAATAATGGCATTTGTTAAGCGCTTACTATATGCAAAGCACTGGGGGGAGATACAAGGTGATCAGGTTGTCCCACGTGGGGCTCACAGTCTTCATCCCCATTTTACAGATGAGGTAACTGAGGCTCAGAGAAGTTAAGTGACTTGCCCAAGGTCACACAGCAGACATGTGGCAGAGCTGGGATTCGAACCCATGACCTCTGACTCCAAAGCCCGGGCTCTTTCCATTGAGCCCCATGTGGGACAGGGACTGTGTCCAGTCTGATTAACTTGTATCTACCCCAGAGCTTAGAACAGTGCTTGGCACATCAATCAATCAATCAATAATCGTATTTATTGAGCGCTTACTGTGTGCAGAGCACTGTACTAAGCGCTTGGGAAGTACAAGTTGGCAACATGTAAAGACAGTCCCTACCCAACAGTGGGCTCACAGTCTAGAAGATAGACTAGCGCTTAGCGCTTAACACATAGCGCTTAACAAGTACCATAATCTGTCAGGATTCTGTCAGGAAGCCAGGCATGGCATAGTGGATAGAGCGTGGGCCTGGGAATCAGAAGGTCATGGTTTCTAATCCTGCCATGGCCACTTGCCTGCTGTGTGACCTTGGGTAAGTCAATTGACTTCTCGGTGCCTCAGTTATCTCATTTGTAAAATGGGGATTGAGACTGTGAACCACATGTGGCATGGCTTAGTGGAAAGGGCATGGGCTTGGGAGTCAAAGGATGTGGGTCCTCATCTGAGACCTGCCACCTGTCAGCTGTGTGACTTTGGACAAGCCACTTAACTTCTCTGTGCCTCAGTTACCTCAACTGTAAAACGGGGATTAGAACTGTGAGCCCCATGTGGGACAACCTGATTACCCTGTATCTCCCACAGTGTTTAGAACTGTGCTTGGCACACAGTAAGCACTTAACAAATACCATAATTATTATTATTATGTGGGACAGAGGCTGTGTGTCCAACCTGATTTGTTCATATCCATCCCAGCGCTTAGTACAGTGCCTGGCCCATAGTAAGCACTTAACAAATACCATCAATGTTACTGTTATGAGTGAGGGCTGGCCTGGAAGGGCAGTTTTAGGGTTAAGACTCCAGGGAAGTGAGGCTCTTTCTGTCATTGCCTTAAGCCAGGCTTAGTGGAAAGAGCCCGGGCTTGGGAGTCAGAGGTCATGGGTTCTAATCCCAGTACCGCCACTTATCAGCTGTGTGATTTTTGGCATTCACTTTACTTCTCTGGGCCTCAGTTCCCTCATCTGGAAAATGGGGGATTAAGTCTGTGAGCCCCACGTGCGACAACCTGATGACCTTGTATCTATCTCCATGCTTAGAACAGTGTTTGGCATATAGTAAGCGCTTAACAAATGCCATTATTATTATTATTATTATTCTCGTGGCTTCAGTTCCCTCATCTGTAAAAAGGGGATTAAGACTGTGAGCCCCACGTGGAACAACCTGATGATCGTGTATCTACCCTAGTGCTTAGAACAGTGCTTGGCATATAGTAAGCACTTAACAAATACTATCATTATGAGAAGCAGCATGACCCTGTGGAAAGAGCCAGGGCTTGGGAGTCAGAGGTCATGGGTTCTAATCCCGGCTCCACGGCTTGTCAGCTGTGTGACTTTGGGTGAGTCACTTGACTTCTCTGGGCCTCAGTTCCCTCAACTGTAAAATGGGGGATGAAGCCTGTGAGTCCCACGTGGGGACAATCTGATTCATTCATTCAATCATATTTATTGAGCGGTTACTGTGTGCAGAGCACTAGGCCTTCCCAGACTCAGCCCCTTCCTTCCTCTTCCCCTCGTCCCCCTCTCCATCTCCCCCATCTTACCTCCTTCCCTTCCCCACAGCACCTGTATATATGTATATATGTTTGTACATATTTATTACTCTATTTATTTATTTTACTTGTACATATCTATTCTATTTATTTTATTTTGTTAGTATGTTTGGTTTTGTTCTCTGTCTCCCCCTTTTAGACTGTGAGCCCACTGTTGGGTAGGGACTATCTCTATATGTTGCCAATTTGTACTTCCCAAGCGCTTAGTACAGTGCTCTGCACATAGTAAGTGCTCAATAAATATGACTGATGGTGATGATGATGATGACTAAGCGCTTGGGAAGTACAAGTTGGCAACAGATGGAGACGGTCCCTACCCAACAACGGGCTCATTCATTCATTCATTCAATCGTGGCTCAGTGGAAAGAGCCTGGGCTTTGGAGTCAGAGTTCAAATGGGTTCAAATCCTGGCTCTGCCACTTGTCAGCTGTGTGACTTTGGGCAAGTCACTTAACTTCTCTGTGCCTCAGTTACCTCATCTGTAAAATGGGGATTAAGACTATGAGCCCCATGTGGGACAACCTGATCACCTTGTAACCTCCCCAGTGCTTAGACAGTGCTTTGCACATAGTAAGCGCTTAATAAATGCTATCATTATTTATTACTGTGTGCAGAGCACTGTACTAAGCGCTTGGGAAGTACAAGTTGGCAACAGATAGAGATGGTCCCTACCCAACAACGGGCTCATTCATTCATTCATTCAATCGTATTTATTGAGTGCTTACTGTGTGCAGAGCACTATACTAAGCGCTTGGGAAGTACAAGTCGGCAACATATAGAGACGGTCCCTACCCAACAGCGGGCTCACAGTCTAGAAGGGGGAGACAGACAACAAAACAAAACATATCAACGCCCACTGTTGGTTAGGGACCGTCTCTATATGTTGCCAACTTGCACTTCCCAAGCACTTAGTCCAGTGCTCTGCACACAGTAAGTGCTCAATAAATACGATTGAATGAAGGAATGAATATTAACAAAATAAAATAAATAGAATAGTAAATATGTACAAGTAAAATAAATGGAGTAATAAATCTGTACAAACATATATACAGGTGCTGTGGGGAGGAGAAGGAGGTAAGGCGGGGGGCGATAGGAAGGGGGAAGGCCTCTTGGAGGAGGTGAGCTCTCAGTAGGGCTTTGAAGGCTCACAGTCTGATGACTTTGTATTTCCCCCCAGCGTTTGGAACAGTGCTTGGCACATAGTAAGCGCTTAACAAATGCCATCAATCAATCAATCGTATTTATTTAGTGCTTACTGTGTGCAGAGCACACAGCGCTTGGGAAGTACAAGCCGGCAACATATAGAGACAGTCCCTACCCAACAGCGGGCTCACAGTCTAGAAGGGGGAGACAGAGTACAAAACCAAACATACTAACAAAATAAAATAAATAGAATAGATATGTACAAGTAGAATAAATAGAGTAATTAATTTGTACAAACATATATCCATATATACAGGTGCTGTGGGGAAGGGAAGGAGGTAAGATGGAGGGGATGGAGAGGGGGGCGAGGGGGAGAGGAAGGAAGGGGCTCAGTCTGGGAAGGCCTTCTGGAGGTGGTGAGCTCTCAGTAGGGCCTTGAAGGGAGGAAGGGAGGCCATCATTATTATATTATTTATTATCTATTCTATTTGTTCTATTTATTTTATTTTGTTAGTATGTTTGGTTTTGTTCTCTGTCTCCCCCTTTTAGACTGTGAGCCCACTGTTGGGTAGGGACTGTCTCTATATGTTGCCAATTTGTACTTCCCAAGCGCTTAGTACAGTGCTCTGCACATAGTAAGCGCTCAATAAATACGATTGATGATGATGATGATATGAGTCTTTTAGACTTTCACAGTCTTTTAGACTGTGAGCCCACTGTTGGGTAGGGCCTGTCTCTAGATGTTGCCAACTTGTACTTCCCAAGCGCTTAGTACAGTGCTCTGCACACAGTAAGCGCTCAATAAATACGATTGATTGATTGATTATTATTATTATTATTGTTAACCCCGCCCCCTGCCCCGACAGGCCGAAATCGCCCTTAGCAACAGCGGCCTCAGGCCGCCGCCATTGGAGGCCCCCGACGTCACTTCCGGTCCGGCCGGGCCCTGTCCGCCCCGAGCCGAAGCGCCGCCATCTTGGACGGCTGAGGACCGGCTGAGGGAGGGCGGGGAAAGGGGAGACACAGAGAAAGAGACAGACAGGCAGGGAAGGGAGGAGGCCTGCTGCTGTTTTTTCCTCATCCAAACCAACCCCACTCCCGCCCCATGGGCGGTTTCCGCCTCCCTTGGCCTAGTTCTCTGGGGGGCAGCTGGGGCTGCAGGAAGAAGGAGGAGGAGAGGGGGGGCCTAGTCGGTTGAGGGGCTGGGAGGCGGTGCCCCCCATCTTCCCCATCCCCTCGCACCCCATCTCTCAGGATCCCACAGGCTTGACCCTTCCCACCCAACGGTTCCCCAGCAGTGCCAGGAGAAGATGGTGTTGAGCAGGGCACCCCGGAACTGAGGATGCCCCCCACACCGTGCCAGGGGGAGACCACGGCCAGGCCTGGGATCTAGGCCCTCGGGGGGAAGGGGGAGGGAAAACCACCACCCTCCCCCATGGTGCCACTTCAGAACCACTAGGAACTCCAGCCCAGTCGAGCGTGGGGGGGAGGAGGGTGGGGTTTTGGGGGGCTCCCCCCCCCCTCCTGTCTCTCTCTGTGTCTCTCCCTCACACACGCACACCCCCCTCGGGGGCAACCGAAAGTGAATTAAAATGTCCACTAGGACCCCTTTACCAACGGTGAATGAAAGAGACACGGAAAACGTAAGTAGCCCGGGCATTGGAGGGGGGGCCCCCATTCCCCCCCCGAGTCCCTTTTAGAATAATAAGAATTGTGGTGTTTGATGATAATAATAATAAGGGCCCCGATTCCCCCCTGAGTCTCTCCCTTTTAGAATAATAAGAATTGTGGTGTCGGGCATTGGAGGGGGGCCCCCAATTCCCCCCCCTGAGTCTCTCCCTTTTAGAATAATAATTATTGTGGTGTTTGATGATAGTAATAATGACATTTGTTAAGGGCACCAGTTCCCTCTGAATCTCCCCCTTTTAGAATAATAAGAATTGTGGTGTTTGTTAAGGGCTCCAGTTCCCTCTGAGTCTCTCCCTTTTTAGAATAATCAGAATTGTGGTGTTTGTTAAGGGCTCCAGTTCCCCCTGAGTCTCTCCCTTTTAGAATAAGAAGAATGGTCGTGTTTGATAGTGGTGTTTGAGAGTAATAATGGCATTTGTTAAGGGCTTACTATGTGCGAAGCGCCGTTCGGAGAGCTTACTGCTAATGATGGTGATATTTGTTAAGCGCTTACTGCTAATAATAATGATGGTATTTGTTAAGCGCTTACTACTACAAATAATGGTGGTACTTGTTAAGCGCTTACTGCTACTAATTGTATTTAATCAATCAATCAATCGTATTGAGCGCTTACTATGTGCAAAGCACTGTACTAAGCGCTTGGGAAGTACAAAGCGCTTACTACTACTACTACTAATAATAATGGTGGTATTTGTTAAGCACTTACTGCTACTAATAATTGTGGTATGTAAGCGCTTACTACTAATAATGGTGGTATTTGCTAAGCGTTTACTACTACTAATAATTGTATTTTAGCTATTACTACTAATGGTGGTATTTGTTAAGCGCTTACTACTACTAATAATTGTGGTATTCAAGCAATTACTACTACTAATAATGGTGGTGTTTGTTAAGCGCTTACTACTACGACTAATTGTGGTATTCACGCGCTTGCTACTACTAATAATGGTGGTATTTGTTAAGCGCTTACTACTACTACTAATTGTGGTATTTAAGCGCTTACTACTACTACTAATGGTGCTATTAAGCGCTTACTACTACTACTAATTGTGGTATTTAAGCGCTTACTACTACTGCTAATAACGGTGGTATTTGTTAAGCGCTTACTACTAATAATAATTGTGGTATTTAAGCACTTACTACTACTTATAATGGTGGTATTTGTTAAGCGCTTACTACTAATAATAATTGTGCTATTTAAGCACTTACTACTACTACTAATAATGGTGGTATTAAGCGCTTACTACTACTAATAATTGTGGTATTTAAGCGCCTACTACTAATAATAATGGTGGTATTTGTTAAGCGCTTACTACTAATAATAATTGTGATATTTGTTAAGCGCTTACTACTGCTAATAAGGGTGGTATTAAGCGCTTACTAATAATTGTGATATTTAAGCTCTTACTACTACTAATAATGGTGTTTGTTAAGCGCTTACTAATAATGATAATTGTGATATTTAAACGCTTACTACTACTAATAATGGTGGTATTTGTTAACCCTTACTAATAATTATAATTGTGATATTTAAGCGCTTACTGCTATTAATAATGGTGGTATTTGTTAACGCTTACTAATAATAATAATTGTGATATTTAAGCGTTTACTACTAATAACGGTGGTATTTGTTAAGCATCTACTACTAATAATAATTGTGATATTTGTTAAGCGCGTACTACTACTAATGATGGTATTTGTTAAGCGCTTACTATGTGCCAGTCACTGTTCTAAGTGCTGGGGTAGATCCAGGGTAATCAGGTGGGCCCACGTGGGGCTCTGTCTTAGTCCCCATTTTCCAGATGAGGGAACTGAGGCCCAGAGAAGTTGTGACTTGTCCAAAGTCACCCAGCAGATAGGTGGTGGAGCCGGGATTCGAACCCACGCCCTCTGACTCCCAAGCCCGGGGTCTTTCCACTAAGCCACGCTTTTTATGTCGCCGAGGTCCCAGAGCTGTGGTTCAGGATTGCTGCTCTTTGCTTTCCTCCTGCCAGAAACAGGAAGGCGGTCGTGGAAGAGGGGTTGGCTTCTTGTTGGTGTGGGTTGGGTTTTTAATTGGGTGGGAGGCATTTCATGGTACCAGAAAAGAATGACTGTTCTCTTTTATTTTCCACCCCTGCTTCAGATAAACTAGGTGGTCTCCACAGGTTTCATGGGCAGGTTTCATGGGTCATCCCTTGTCACACTGTAGAAGATGTGTGATTGATTAATAAAGACTGTCATTTACTGTATAACCAAATGATGTCTTGAAAGTGGTGGGTTGCCACTTTGTAGTCTATTAAGATATGTGTGTGTGTGTGTGTGTGCTTAAGTCACTGCAGTGTTTGATGTCTGGAATAACATCATAACTTTTTGGAAAGTGGTTATGCAGATTGAGAGGCTAGCCTAGCATAAAGAATAATGTATGTTATTGATGGTGCTTAATAAAGTTAAGACCGGGTTAGATGGCCTGTCCTTTTGAAAGTTTTGAACTAATGGGATCCTCACCCAGATCACTGACCACCTGTTTGGATTATACTAGAAAACCCTCAGTCTCATATTAAACAGAAGCTTACTGAATATTTCAGATGTAAAAGACATTTTTAAGGTTAATTGAACAATTCAAATAACACTTGATTTTTGACAATAGAAACACGTAGTAATTCTCCCCAAGAGTGAGTAAAGATACTAGAATTTTCGTAATGAAACCTGGTTAGAAAGCTAATGAAAACGTAATTTTCTTTGTCTAACCTCCCTTTCAGAGCAGCAAATAAGTTTTTTTGTCTGAACTCTTATCTAGCTTTGTGTGCAGAACTGTTTAGTTTTCAGTTAACATTCTCTACTCCAAAACCTCTGGGTAAGTAGTTTATCAAAAAGCCTTATCTAGTTAATTTTAAGTGTTACTAGGTAACTTCTGGAAACTGTATGCAGTGCTTGAGTAGAAAAGACTGTTGATATCTAAACATCTCAGGGATGAAACTAAGAAGGTGGAGTGGGGAAAGATTTAGATTTGTGTGGCAGGAAAAGCTTACAAATATTCTTGGGAGCCAGTTTAGTCACTGTTTCAATGTCACCAAGTGCTTCAAATCCTAATCTCCAGACTATTCTCTGCTGTCCGGATGGTCCTGATTAAGTCATTTAATCTCTAACATTGTTTTCTTCATTGTAAGGTAGGGCCAGAGAGCCCTTGAGGTATATGAATGTCGACTAGTTTACTAATACTAGTAAGGCTTGGTATATTACAAATTAAGAGCTACACTGAGACCTTACTTCATTATGAGGTGGTTTGCTGTAGGGTGGGGGGGTCATTCTTGAAACCTCCTCCCACCCCCTTTATTTTAGTTGGGAGGAGATTCTTTATGCTGTAGTTCTGACCATAACTGCTTTTGGAATATTACAGGGGTCCACAGTACTAGGTTATAGTAGATTCCCATCATCATCATCATCATCAATCGTATTTATTGAGCGCTTACTATGTGCAGAGCACTGTACTAAGCGCTTGGGAAGTACAAATTGGCAACATATAGAGACAGTCCCTATCCAACAGTGGGCTCACAGTCTAAAATTAGACTTAATTCCCAGTGAATTAATACTGTGTGGTTTGCAGTCTACATGTTTAAAATGGACTAATGAACTATATTTACATACTATCAAAGACAGTATGTCATATAAAGGCCTTCAAGTCAAAGAGTTGAAGCCTTTGATTTTGTTTTCATCCGATTTTGTATTTTTTTGTTTCATTGTTTGAAGTAGTCTAAATGAAAAAGTTAGTTGGTTTGATTTGGTTATTTAGTAAACCCAGCACTGTCTATACTGAAAAGTGAGACAAGCCTCTGTAAAAGGATTTCTACAAGCATATCCTTTCCCAGATATTTCAATATGGGAATCCGGATGCAGGAGGAATTGTGTGCTTGCATACTGGGCCACATAGCATCATCAGTTGGCTGCTGATAACAGGCTTTATCAGTTTTCTGTCTCCTGGTTTTCCGTGTGTGTTGCTTCTCCCTAGTGAATCTTGGGGAACCAATAAGTGACTTTTGATATATTTAGTAATTTTTCCTTGGGCAACAATTTCTGGTTTTGAAATATATTGAGGCTGGGATATAGAGTATTCACTCTACACGGTGCAGCATTAAACAATTTCATATTTTGTGACATGCCCAAAGAAAGAAGTATTATGCCCCACAGCACTGTTAATTCACCTGGACTGTGTCATGATAACGCTTGTCATGGCATGCTCAAAAAACAGGTATTATTATGTCCTCTACACCCTGATGTTCATGCCTCAGTGTTGTAACTCTGATTCATAATTAGCACCAGCAATTTACCACACGCTCAATGTGGTTTAAAAAAAACGTTTCCCATGTTGACTATTCAGTGGTTCCGATTGTTTTAAAATGATCAGCCAAATTTGAAACGGAAAAAGGAAAGTTTCACTGTAAAACCTAAGTGCTTTTTGACAAACAGTGGGGTCCTGTCCTTGTCAAAGGTCATTAGTACTTAGTTTCATGGTGATCTCTTCCGTTACCCAGGATAAAGCTGCACAAAACCAAACTGCTGTTTATCCATATGTCTGGGAAGGATAAATTGCACTAATAAGTTTGGGCTAGGCAAAATCAGTTGTAACCTCAAGGGACTATGGAGAAGATAGAGCATTGGATTAGGATTTGGGAGATTTGGATTTGAGAGACTCTGGTTTGTGACCTTGGGCAAGTCATTTGTTTCTTAGCCTTGGCAATGCCACAGTGAGTAATGTTCTTTGCAAGAACTCCAAATAATATAGATTGGCACAGTAGATGTAGAAGCATTAGCATATTGTCTAGTGTTTTTTGCATAAAATCCATTGTGCCTAGTCTTTGGAATTTTTACAAATAATAATATACTTCACTTTCATTTAGGCATGACCTAAATTATCTAAGATACTACCCAACACCTAGCTAACTCAGATATGAAAATCAAATAATATCCAAAGCTTTGCTTACAAAGTGGTTTTGAATTTATGAAGATGAATGCTATATGAGTCTAAATCCTGGTAATACACAATGATTTATTACTCAAAACTTTCCAGACAGGTTTGCTTATTTATCACATCATAACCTGCTTTTGATCAAAGCTGTTTCCTTTTTTTGGACACCTGCCATAACTATACGGCACAGTGCGAAAGATGCTGAAATAGGGAGAATTCACATTTATCGGGGGAAAAAGCAGACTCTTTGATTTAAAGGTTGTTTCCTGTCCCCCCCCCAGGACATAAATAATACTAGTGGAGTGTCCCAGTGTGGCTGTGACATTTGTGGCTCTGACTATCCCTAGAGCCTTTGGCAGTGGGCACGGGGCTGTTTTGCAGTCAAGAGATCTGTTACTTTCAGCCTGTCTACCGTATGTTCAAGCTTGCAAGGCTACAGTACCTATTTTTCGTCCCTTTAACATCACTGCAGTTCGTTTCATAGGACAGCCCAGGGAGGTTGACCATAGCTAAGATGGAGGAACAGAGCAGAATTTCCTTTGCTATATTTTGAACTCTAAGAGTAACTCATTCAGCCTCCCTTCCCACCTCCCTATTTTAAGGCAACATGTAGTTCATGGGTGTCGTCATGATTCTAGATTGGAATACAGTCACATAGGTAAACAGGAATTAATTTAATTTTATCTTGGTACTTGGAAGCTAAGGACTTCTGGAATTCAGCTTCCAAAATGGTAGGGCCAATGGAGTTTCACCTGGTCCTCAAATTGAAAAAAAGCCTGTCCCACGTGTGGAAGGCATTTTGTTTCAGTAGGTTTGGTCCTTAGACTACAAAAGGCAGGGAAATTCTGGCTTCTCATTGTATGCATTTCAGCCCCTCACTGGTGATAGTAGTAGTAGTAGTAGTAGTAATAATGGTATTTATTGAGCACAGACGGGGTGCAGTGTATTGGACTAAACACTTGAGAAACTACAACTGAGGCACGAGACTTGTTCCTTTCCCAAAAGGAGTCTACACAGTAATAGGGAAGGTAGACATAAAAAATGTTTACAAATAGAGAAATCAGAATGAGCCATAATAATAATTGTAGTATTTGCTAAGAGCTTAGTATGTGCCAAGCACTGTATTAAGCACTGAGGAAAATATAAGATAATCAAGATGTACAAAAGTCTCTGACCCTCATGGGGCTCACAGTCTGGGAGAATGGGTGTTGACTTCCCAGTTGAGGAAACTGAGGCACAGAGAAGTTAAGGGACTGGCCCAAGGTCACCCAGCCGGCCAGTGGCAGAGCTGGGATTAGAACCCAGCTGTAGGGAAGAAGCATGACATAATGGATAGAACATGGGCTTGAGAGTCAGAGATCGTGAGTCTAATCCCAACTCTGTCACTTGTCAGCCGTGTAACATTGGGCAAGTCACTTAACTTCTCTGTGCCTCAGTTACTTCATCTGCAAAATGGAGATTAAGACTGTGAATCCCACATGGGACAACCTGATTAGCTTGACTCTACCCCCGTGCTTAGAACAGTGCTTGGCACATGGCGCTTAATAAATACCATCATTATCATTATTATGTGCACAAGTGTAAGTATAAATACTTGCACGTACCAGATGTGGGTAATGGATTGAAAGGACTCAGAATGTTGAGGAGGAAGGTTTGAAAGTGGTGGGATTTTAACATTTATTGAATCCCTATTGTGTGGGTAGCATTATATTAAGTGGTTAGGAGAGTATAAAATAAGATGCTGGCTGTCTACTGAGAGAGGAGCTTACAGTCTATCAGTCTTGCAATTTACTGTTTAGCTTACAGTCTAAATTACGGATAGGAGTAATAGAATAAATGTACATAAATGATGCAGCGACTATGGTAACTTTAGGATTTTGGTGATAGAGGGTCGAGGTCACCGTTGGGGGAGACGGGGTAGGAAGATTAGGGGTTACGTGTGGAAGATCTTCTGGAGGAGTTGAAATTTCAATCAATCAGTGGTATTTATTGAGCACTTACTGTGTGCTGAGGGCTGCATATGGGGAGAGTACTATACAATTTATAGTACAATAGAGGTCAGTTGAGACAAAGTTCAGATACGTAGGTACTAATCTATTTCAGAAGAACTTTGAAAATGGGGAGCTTTTAAGAGGGCTTTGAACATCGGATTGGGAATGGAAGGGTCAGTTACAGGCTGGAGGAACAGCCTGAGTGAGGGAATGGAGGCAAGGGTTGAAAGAGAGTTACAGTTGTTAACTAGGGAGGAACAAAGAAAGCAAGCCTGGGAAGTAGCAGATGAAGAGAGATGACATTTAAGATGGGGGAGGGTTGATGGAGAGTCTTGAAGCCAATTGGGAGTGTTTGCTTGATGCAGAAGGAAATGGGAGGGTTTTGAGGGCGATTGTAATGAGCGCCATTTCAAGAAGATGATCTCTGCAGCAGCACGTAACATAGATTGGAGTACCAACTCTGCTGCATTGTACTCTCCCAAGTGCCTGTGTCAGTGCTGTGCTCACAACGCTCAATAAATACCATTGATTCGGAGAGGCTGGAGTCTGGAAGACTACTGAGGAGTCTGATACAATAGTCTAAGCACAGTATAACAGTAATAACAATGATGGTATTAAGCACTTACACTATGCCAAGTTCTGGGTTTAATAGAAGAATACCCCATCAGACATAGTTCTTGTTCCACATGGAACTCACGGGGAGGAAGAACAGGAGTTTTATCCCCATTTTACAAATGAGGAAACGGAGGCACCGAGCAGTTAAGTGAACTACCCAGGGCTCAGCTGGGATCACAGCCTGGGCTTCCTGACTACAATCCCATATTCCTTCCACTCACCCCCAAACAAGAAGTTGGACCAAGGTAGTAGCAGTTTGGGTGGAGAGGAATAGCCACATGAGGAAAATGAACAGGAGGAACAGGCAGGATTTAGCAATAGATTGAATGTGAGGGTACAATGGGAAGTGGAGAATGATACCAAGGTTCATCATCAATGGTATGTATTGAGTGCTTACTATGTGTGGAGCACTGTAGTAAGCTCTTGGTAGCGTGCAATACAGCAGAGTTTGCAGTGTATGAATCTCACTGCTGATGGGATCAGGCAAGCCTTTTGTAAATAACTCGGGTCTGTCAGTTTTCCTTGTTAGACCGTAAGCTCTATATGTCTAGTGCTTGGCGCATAGCAAGCGCTTAACAAATACCGTAATTATTGTCTGTTCTTGCATTCTCCCCACTGCTTAATGGAGTGCTCTGCACAAAGTAGATATTACATGAATAGAATTGTTTTAAGTGAAATTGTATTTTCAGGGGAATTCAGTATAACCTTTTATTTTGTATTTATAAAACCATTCTGTTTTAAAACTTAAAAATTTATCAGGCCTCTACATTTAGGCTTTTTTTTATGTCCCAGGCATAACTTAGAAATTAAAAAGAAATTCTGGGATGAGAGTAAAGGAGATGTTCATGGAAAAAAAAAGGCTCTCATTTTACTCAATTGTATGAAAAGTAAAGAGCCAAGGTGTTACTGAGAGCCCTGAAAGCTTTCTGAGAAGGCCCTCTTTTTTAAAGAAGCAGCGTGGCTCAGTGGAAAGAGCCCGGGCTTGGCAGTCAGAGGTCATGGGTTCTAATCCCGACTCTGCCACATGTCTGCTGTGTGACCTTGGGCAAGTCATTTCACTTCTCTGTGCCTCAGTGACCTAATCTGTAAAATGAGGATTAAGACTGTGAGCCGCACACGGGACAACCTGACCACCTTGTAACCCCACCAGTGCTTAGAACAGTGCTTTGCACATAGCGCTTAACAAATGCCATCACTGTTGTTGTTATTGTTACTGTTGTTCAGTGGATAAGCAGTGAATGACCATACAGCTGAATTTCTAGTTTGGCATTTTGGATAAAACAGACTAAAGACGTGAAGACAATACATAATGAAACACAAGCAGGTAGAGAGGTTGTGTCTGTAATAAATAAAAGTATAAAGCACCTCCGTCCTGAGTTTACTTTCAACGGACTAAATTCTCCCCGAGATCCTCAGGTAGCCGATAGCACCTGAAGTCATGTTATAAGATAGTTCACTTAGGGAAGTGAATTCTAGACTGTGAGCCCATTGTTGGGTAGGGATTGCCTCTATCTGTTGCTGAATTGTACCTTCCAAGCGCTTAGTACAGTGCTCTACACACAGTAAGCGCTCAATAAATACGATTGAATGAATGAATTATTAGATAGATGAGAAGTTACCCAGCCCAGCCTCCTGCTTTTTGGGAGGATGGCAGCCAAACCATACATGAGAGATGGTTGTTTTATTCTTAAGGATCTCTGGGATTGGAAATTCCACAATCTCCCTTTGTGTCCTGTTCCGACATATAGTAGCACTTGTCATCAAGAAGTTTTTCCTTTTGCCAATTCTGAATCTCTCTTGCTACAATTTAAACCGATTTCCTCTAACTTGTCCTTTTTGGGGAAAAAAGCAAAAGTGAACATTATTTGCACCTGTGTTATGATCATAATGCAACTAGAGTATTAATAATTTTTGTTCTGTCAAATTAAGTAGCTAGTACTTGAAGTACATAATAATAATAATAATAATAATAATAATAATAATAATGGCATTTATTAAGTGCTTACTATGTGCAAAGCACTGTTCTAAGCACTGGGGAGTTTACAAGGTGGTCAGGTTGTCCCACTTGGGGCTCACAGTCTTAATCCCCATTTTACAGATGAGGTAACTGAGGCACAGGGAAGTTAAGTGAGTTGCCCAAAGTCATACAGCTGACAAGCGGCAGAGCCGGGATTTGAACCGATGACCTCTGACTCCAAAGCCCGGGCTCTTTCCACTGAGCCACGCTGCTTAGAAAATGTGCTCAATAAAACCATTTATAAGCTTGAATCAATAAATGCTATTTATTGAGTACTTACTATGTGAAGAGCACTACTAAGCACTTGGGAAAGTAGCATGGTCTAGTGGATAGAGCACAGGCCTGGGTTCTAATCTCTGCTCTGCCACTTGTCTGCTGTGTGACCTTAGGCAAGTCACTTAACTTCTCTGTGTGTCGGTTACCTCATCTGTAAAATAGGGATGAAAACGGTGAGCCCACTGTAGGACAGGGACAGTGTCCAACCCAAATACCCTGCATCTACCCCAGTGCTTGGCACATAGTAAGCACTTAACAAATACCACAGTTATTATTATTATAATACAACAGAATTAGCAGACACATCCCTGCCCATAATGACCTTACAAGTTCTCTTAGCCATACTTAAGTCTCTGTACAGTAGCCTCAGAAATCAAATATGAAGTGCGTATATGAAGTTGATCATATGGTTAGCCCTAAACTAGACCCAAAGGATTTTTTTTTTAAGAACTAGTAGTTCATGTAAATTTTCAAGAGTGTCTCATAAAAACCTAGCACTGTTGAGATTTTTTTTTCCTTTAGTGTAGATTGGGAACATGTGGTGTGAATTGTAGTGACCTGGCCAGCGGTAGACCAGCCGGTCCCTGTAAAGCTTTTGCCTGGTTAATTGTTTTGCAAATATGACCTAGTTAAACTGGCCAATCAACTTCCTGGGAGGTACAGTGAATAAAAGGGCAGGCATCATTGTATTTGTGCATTAGCGTTTTTTTTTTTTGGTTGTGGTTGTGTTGGGTGTTTTTTTTTTTTTTTAAAGTGCTTAGTAGCATGCTAACTATTGTGTATTTGCTGATTATATTGGGATGGCACATCCTTCCCCGTGTGAAATTCTGGATGGTATTTCTGTAGGTAAGGAATTTAAGATAATGGGAAGCAGCGTGGCTCAGTGGAAAGAGCCTGAGGCTTTGGAGTTAGAGGTCGTGGGTTCAAATCCCAGCTCCGCCTCCTGTCAACTGTGTGACTTTGGACAAGTCACTTAACTTCCCTGGACCTCAGTTCCCTCATCTGTAAAATGGGGATGAAGACTGTGAGCCCCACTTGGGACAACCTGATTACCTTGTATCTACCCCAGTGCTTAGACAGTGCTTGGCACATAGTAAGCACTTAATGAATACCAACATTATTATTATTATTGTTATTATTATTAATGCAGAGCAATGCGAAGAACCAGGATCATTACTGCTCTTGTTTCCTTGCATAACTTTTCTTTGGGGCGTGCATTATGTGACCTAAGTTGCTGCCCTCCGTAATTTAGAGATTAAATGGAAACAGGGAGCATAATAGGGGTGGGTGAGAGAGACAAGAAGCAGCAAGTTGTAGTGTATAGAACTCCAGCCTGGGAGTCAGAAAGACTTGGGTTCTAATCCCTGCTCCGCCACTTGTCTGCTGGGTGACCTTGGGCAAGACACTTCAGTTCTCCGTGCCTGTTACCTCATCTGAAAAATGGGGATTAATATTGTGAGCCCCATTCATCCATTCAGTCGTATTTGTTGAGCTCTTAATGTGTGCAGAGCACCGTACTAAGTGCTTAGGAGAGTACAATACAACAATAAGCAGTGACAGGCCCTGCCCACAACGACCTCACAGCATAGAGTGGGGGAGATAGACATCAGTTCAAAAAAATGAAATTACAGATATGTACATAAGTGCTCTGGGGCTGGGAGGGGAGAAGAGCAAAGGGATAAATAAAATTACAGATACGTGCTTAAGTGCTCTGGGGCTGGGAGGGGGGAAGAGCAAAGGGAGCTAGTCAGGGTAGGAGGAGATGAGGGAAAAGTGGGGCTTAGTCTGGGAAGGCCTCTTGGAGATGTGCCTTCAATAAAGTCTGTGAAGCGGGGAGAATTGTCATCTGTGGGATTAGAGGAGGGGAGTTCCAGGCCAGAGGCAGGATTTGGGCTAGGGGTCGGTGGCGAGAAAGGGGGATGTGGACTGTGTCCAACCTTAATGAGCTTGTATCTTCCTCACTGCTTTCTGTGTGCCAGGCACTGTACTAAGTACTTAACAAATACCAATTATTTTTTTTATAGGCTTATCTTGTCACAGAAAGGGCCTTTTTGCTCCGGGAACACCCAGCCCAACCAGGCCTGCCCCTGTTTCAGCCCACACCCAACCCAGGGTGGTCGTAAACCTCTAGCGTGTAAGGGCTAAATCAGACCAGAAATGGATGGAGACCGAAGTCAACTGGCGTCAATCTTCTTTCTGGGGGGAGTGCTTGGCACATAGTAAGCGCTGAACAAATACCATCGTTATTATTCCAAGCAATCTTGGTAGTTTCAGGCATGGTGAACTGCTGGAACCAAAGCCTCTAGAAACATTAAGGTCACCCTCACAGGTGCGTAAGTACCCATTGGAAGGGAATCTGCCTTTGTGCATGTGCAGTTAGCTCCTGTATTTGCTGCCCCAGCAGCCCAGCTGACTGTAAAATAGGGACCGCCTCTATATGTTGCCAGCTTGTACTTCCCAAGTGCTTAGTACAGTGCTCTACACACAGTAAGCGCTCAATAAATACGATTGAATGAATGAATGTAAAAGGTCACGCAGGGGTGGAGGCACGCCAACCATTTTACTGCAGCTTGACCTCCAGTTCTTGAACTGGGAACAAGAAAGGTGCCCCAAATGGACTTTGGTTTGCTGTCAGGCCAACTCAGTCTACCTACCCCAGGACTCACTGACTGAGCATGCTTTGTGAAGCAGCATGAGAAGCAGCATGATGGAGTGGCTAGAGCACAGGCCTGGGAGTGGTTCTGATCCTGGCTCCACCACTTGTCTGCTGTGTGACTTTGGGAAAGTCACTTCACTTCTCTGGGCCTTAGTTACCTCATCTTTAAAATGGGGATTGAGACTGTTAGCCCCATGTGGGACAGGGACTGTGTCCAACCTGATTGACTTGTATCTACCCCAGCGCTTAGAACAACGCTTAACAAATGCCAATATTATTATGAAGGGCTCTATCTGAAGAATCCTGGAGCCTGGATGGTGGCTCTTGACAAGTGAATCAGCACTGGGGCCTGGGAGTGTGATTCTTTTTTTTTTCTTTGAAAACCTATATGCATGTACATAACCCATATAGAATTGGCAGGTGGGTTCTCACATGGTCTTTTCTATGAAGTAAAGGAGCAGTCAAGCTCCTAAATTGCCTGTTTCCTTTGTTATGCTTTTCTAAAAATAAAATATTGCAATTCTCAGTCTATTAAACGCTGGAGTTCCGGGGTCTGAAGATTTCCAGGAAGAGCTAAAATCTTTTGTGAATTCGTGGGGAGGAAAATTTGTACCTAAAATCCAGAATTATGCCTCTAGACATCCCAGTTATGGAAAAATATGGTTGATATCCATCTCTTCCCCACAACACCCCACCCCCTTAAGGAATATAAGGGCTTCCCCAGACATTCTGTGCTTGCTTTCTATTTACCCAAGGGCTTCCGAAGGTAGGCAGATTTCAGCTCAGTAAAGAAGCTATGGCTGTCGTATGCTGTGGTTAACCAAAGACTTATTTAACAGTAAATTAGTACTGCTCTGCAGAACAGCAGGGAACAGTAATAGGAAGCACACCAAAGTAAGGAGACATAGTATTTCCTGTTTCCTGCTAAGGTTTAGAGAGACAGAGATAGAAATAGGTAAGCAGGAATCCCAGGAAGATAAAGCTAAACTCAGCAAACAGGCACTTGGAAGATCATATCTGCATACACCTAAAAACAAGGAGAACCCAAGAGTACATCACCCTCAGTCATGCACAGATGTGTGCATAAAGGAAAACATGTGGATACCTCCAACATAAAGGCAATTACATATAAAGTTTTCCTTTTACATATTTTTCTTAAGCATCCTCTTTGAATGAAAATGAGATCTTGAGAACCTAAACTTCTAATTTGTATTGACGGCATGACTCTTAACACTTTCACATTTTTTGTGTTATTTGTTAAGTGCTTACTCTGTGCCAAGCACTGTACTAACCACTCTTTCCAAAAACTACAGTTTCCAAAAATGCAACTGTAGCATTTTTTATAGCTCTGTTGCATTTGGGTAAAATTGTGCCTTGGTTTTGTTGTTGTTGGTCCTTGCTTTATAATACTTTTTCTGAAATATGGGAAGTTAAGAAATGTAATTGTAGTGGTATTTGCTAAGTGCTTATGACCCTGGTTCTGCCACTTGTATGCTGTGACCTTGGGCAAGTCACTTAACTTCTCTGTGCCTCAGTTTCCTCATCTGTAAAATTGGGATTAAGATTGCGAGCCCCATGTGGGACGTGGACTTTGTCCAACTCGATTTAACTTATATCTACCCGAGCACTTAATGCAGTACCTGCACATAGTAAGCGCTCAACAAATACCATAAAAATTGTCTTGTATCTACCCCACTGTACTAAGTGCTAAGGTAGATAGAAGGTAATCAGAGTGGACATAGTCCCTGTCATTCATTCATTCAGTTGTATTTATTGAGTGCTTACTGTGTGCAGAGCACTGTACTAAGCGCTTGGAAAAGTACAGTTCAGTAATAAAGAGAAGCAATCCCTACCCACACCAGGCTTACAGACTAGAGGCGGGCGGACAGACATCAAAACAAATAAACAGAAATCAATATAAATAAATAGAATTATAGGTATATGCACATCTAAACAGGCATAAATATAAATAGAATTATAAGTATATACATATATACGTAAGTGGCGGGAGGCGGGCAGAGGAAAGGGAGCGAGTCTAGGTGATGCAGAAGGGAGCTGAGGAAAAGGGGCATTCAGGCTGAAACTGGTAATAGTAGTAATAATAATAATAGTAGTAGAAGACTCTGAGCTTGTGGGCAGGGATTGTCACTCTTTATTGCTGTATTGTACTTTTCCCAAGCGCTTAGTACAGTGGTCTGCACACAGTAAGTGCTTAATAAATACGACTGAATGAGTAATAATACATGTCATGGTTGTCAAGTGCTTACTATATGCCAAGCACTGGGGTAGAAACAGTACAGTCAGATCAGACACAGTCCCCAATCCCACATGGGCCTCACAGTCTAATTAGGAGGGAGAACTGACATTCAATTCCCATTTACAGACGAGGAAGCTGAGGCCTAGAAAAGTCAACTGACTTGCCCAGTGCCACTTAGCAAACAAGTGGGAGAGCTGGGATTAATCGTATATTCTTCCCATGCTGTCATAAGGACATTTCTTCTACCGGTGCCCGTTCTGGACTGCTCCCCCATCTGTTGTCACCCCCACCCTCCGCTCTCTCCCCTCCCACCAGAATACAACTGAGAAATCCTTGATTCATAATATCTAAATAGGAGGGACTCCCACCTTAACAACATCGCTAAAATCCGCCCTTTCCTCTCCATCCAAACTGCTACATTGTTAGTACAATCACACATCCTATCCCTCCTGGGTCAGTGCATCAGCCTCCTTGCTGACCTCCCGGCCTCCTGTCTCTTCACTCTGCTGCTTGAATCATTTTTCTGTAAAAGCCTTCACAACATGTCATCCCACTCTTCAAAAAGCTCCAGTGGTTCCCCATCCACCTCCGCATTAAGCGAAAATTCCTCACCATTGGCTTTAAAGCACTCTGCTACCCTGCCCCCTCCTACCTCACCTCACAGCTCTTCTACTACAATCCAGCCCCCACACTTTGCTCCTCTAATGCTAACCTTCTCATTGTGCTTACACCTCGCCTATCTGTCCACCAAACCCTCACCCACATCCTACCTCTGGCCTGGGACACCCTCCCTCCTCAAGTCTGACAGACAATGACTCTCCCCCCCCCCCACCCCCTTTGAAAGCCTTATTGAAGGCACATCTCCAAGAGGCTTTCCCTGTCTAAGCCCCCACTTTCCTCTTCTCCCACTCCCTCCTGCGTTGCCCTGACAAGCTTCCTTTTTCTTCCTCCTTTCCAGCTCCACAGCATTCATGTACAGATCTGTAGTTTATATTAATGTCTGCTTTCTCACCTTTAGACTGTAAGCTGTTGTGGACAGGGAATGTGTCTGTTTATTGATGTATTGTCACAAGTGCTTAGTGCAGTGATTTGCACTCAGTAAGCACTTAATAAATGCAATTGAATTGAATGTAACGATTCCCCATTTTTCAGAGGCAGAAACGGAGGCACGGAGAAGTCAAGTGATTTGCCCAAGGTCACCCAGGAAGCAAGTGGCAGAACTGGGATTAGAACCTAGATCCTCTGGCTCCTAGGCTCATGCTTTTTCCACACTAGGCCACACCACTTACCTAATTCATGCTGGGCATTCCTTTTAACAGACTTCATTCCCACCTGGTGGTTCAACGGCCTTCTAATGTCTTTTTGCCTAGGGCACCAAAAAATCGACTTGAGCCAGGCTCTAGGTGCTAAAACAGCTTTAACACTTTCTTTTAGTAATGAACTTCATATTCTAGTTATAATTGAAAGTAAGCTTAAGAAGATGGCAGTGCCATTTTGATTCGTTTTTGTTGCTAAATGCAGAATGTCCCAGTTTCTTCAACTCACTAAGGTGTGCATTTGGCCTTACTTTAATTTCCTTCTTCCTGTGGTTTCACTTGTTTGCTGATTAGCTTAAGAATTAAGGGTGGTTAATATGATGTACAGGTTTTTGTAGGACTTCAGTTCTGATATACCCACTTGCGAATGACTTAGCAATCCTGGTGTTTTTCCTGTGTCTGTTGGTGGATGTATTGAGGTAAAAATTGCTTTTCAGTCTGCAAAAAAAAATACTGAAAATCTCATATCAGTATAGTTGGTTCTTTCATTTTCTTATTACTGTATATGTTGTTAATACCCCTAGCACACGTCTCACGGAGATGGGCGACAAGAAGTTACTTCTCGAACTGGGCGCTCTGGTGCTCGCTGTAGAAACTCCATAGCCTCCTGTGCAGATGAGCAACCCCATATTGGAAACTACAGACTTCTGAAAACAATTGGCAAGGGGAATTTTGCAAAAGTCAAACTGGCAAGGCACATCCTTACCGGCAGAGAGGTAAAAACTAATTAACGTTATTTTAACGCGTAACAGATTGTAAGGAGTTTTAAGAAAAACCATTTTCTTTGTTGGATTAGCTTTAGAGTCTAAAGTTTTAGATGGAAACTATTCAAGCATCAATAAGGTACCAAACCCTTTTGGCAGTTTGCTGAAGTTATGATCATGTCAGTATCATGGGAACATTTTTGCTTCACAATTGACTTGAATTGTTGAAGACTGGATGTATTAACGTGAGTCATTTTTGTTAGGCTTTCAAACAGACTGGTTAGAAGGGCTTTAGTCATAAATATGTCATAGCTACGGCGGTTAAAAAAAGGCAGTTAAAATTTTCCTTCAGAAAGCTTCATTGACTAACAATTGGCACAAAATACAAAACACACCCTATCGATGTTACATTTAGAAAAAATTTAAACTTACCGATCCCTTATTTTTTATTATTAACACTGTTTTAAGCCTGTAGGCCAGTTAGGTGTTTTTCTTTCAGCACTTCTGCCTTAATGATGGCAATGGTAGCAATAGGGAAATTTTAATTATGTGGGAAATATAGTACTATGCTAGGACCTTGATTCAGGCAGGAACACGGCCTTCATGAGGATTAATATCCAGGAGGAGAGAGGGGTGGTAGGAATGAGTGGGATGGAACAGGGAAAGAATTACTCAATCAGAACAATAACAATTCAACAAAGATAACATTGTAGGAGTGTAAACTAGATTGTAAATCCCTGGCTAGATTATAAACTCCTTGAGGGCAGATAGAGTGCTCTACACAGAGTAAACCCTCAGTAGCTACTGTTGACTGAGGAGGAGAATGGCCATAAGATACTGCTGGGGGAGCATAGTCTTCATCGATCCTCCTGCCATCGCCTCTCAATCCTCTTAACTGTTGGAAAGACAGGCGGGCAAGCTTCCACCTGCCCGCCATAATTTGCCTCTGGTCTGCAGGAAGCAGTGTTGGTGATTCAGTGCCTGAATTCCTTCTGAGTCAGTATTAAATCAGAGCCCTTTCCTTGTGTTAGTGACAGTATCCAGTTAGAGTTACAAAAAGGTCTTCAACTGCACTAGGATTGCACCTCCACCACTGGCTTGCTGTGTGGCGGCGTCTTACTAAACATAAATTTGTTAAGCGTAAATGAAATACCCGATTTGAGTTCCTTGGGAGAAAGGCATTATATAAATTCAAACTGTTTTGAATAATTGAACTTAAATTATAGTTTAAAAAAAAAAGTACTTCATCTCCATCCCTCATAATGTTAGTCTTGTTTCGTCTTATGCCGTCGAGTCATCTTCGACCCATATAATGTTAGTAGAGCGGATAATTTTAGGTGGGGCAGTCCTGTGGCAGGTGGAGGGATCGTCTGTTTGGCCCTGTTCCTGATCAGGCAAACCTCTCTACTATCCAGATTGACTTGGCCAACCTCGGTGTTTTTCCTGCATACATCAAAAACAGGTGTCAACTCTGAGATGCAGAGGGATCACACCTGAGAGGCAAAATTATGGTTCTGTCCATTTGTATGCATGGAAGATTCTGTAGAAGTAATATCGATTTATTATGCTCTGAGCACCCCTTGTTTTATCTTTCCTTTGGTGAATTTCTCAGACCCTGTCCATATATGTTTTTGTGAAGTACTGTCACTGTCTTCATTTTGGTGCTTTTCATTCTACCTCCTAGACTGTGAGCCCTATGTGGGATAGGACCATGTCCAACCTGATTAACTTGTAGCTACCCCAGTGCTCAGAACAGTGCTTGACACGTAGTAAGTACTTATCAAAGACCATAATTATTATTTTTATTCATTCTTGTGAAAATAAAAAACATCTTTTTAAAGTGTTGCGCATCTTAATAGACTCTGTCCATTATGATTTTATCAAAACCTTATAAATACTTGTAATTTTGGATACTACTTCCCATTTAATGTGTTTCAAAATTTTACCAAAAAATATTTTTTTCTGTTAATCCACTGTGTCTCTGAGAACCTCTGATAAATTGGATTTAGTTGTACTCTGCTGGGCAGCTGTCTTTGAATTAAAGGCATGATGAGTAGCTTTCCTCCATTCCTCAAAAGTTCTGTGGTAAGGCAGTAGAAACCTCCTGACTGCACATAATAATAATAATAATAATAATAATAATAATAATAATAATATGTGTTAAGCGCTTACTATGTCCAAGCACTGTTCTAAGTGCTGGGGTAGATACAGGGTAATCAGGTTGTCCCACATGGGGCTCACAGTCTTAATCCCCATTTTACGGATGCAGTAACTGAGGCACAGAGAAGTGAAGTGACTTTCCCAAAGTCACACAGCTGACAAGGGGCAGAGCTGGGATCAGAATCCACGACCTTTGATTCCCAAGCCCATGCTCTTACCACTAAGCCACGCTGCTTCCCATGGGTGAGACTCATTTCCAAAGAGACTGTGAAATTTTATTCTAAGGAGAATAAGCACTCATAAGTAGGGTGATGTGTAGGCATAGTGCTATTTAAAGGCAGAGTAATAGGTTAGATGCAGGACAGTACAGTTGTGGACCATAGGCTCTTCAAGTCCTCATGGTTTCCAGTTAAGTATTTCTCCTCCATCTCCCTGATGTACAGTTGCTGTATTTACAAGGGCCTCTGTAAGCTAATGGAGAAGTACTGTCCCGGTGAGTGCCTCTTTTTCCAGCGCTTAGAACAGTGCTTTGCACATAGTAAGCGCTTAACAAATACCATTATTATTCTTATAATTTTAGGTGCTAAAGTCACATTTCCCAACTGCCACCCCAGCTAGCAATTTCATTGCCCCACAGGCTATCCTCACTATAGCTGCCCCAAGCCCGGCCCCTCCCCATGCAGCTGGTTGCTAAGATACGCCCAATTTTCCTGTAATACAGGGGTTGCATTCTTACAAAACCCCCTTGTTAGGGAAAGCTCGGGTTGTAGTTCATTTTGGTTCAGTGCCGGTGCACAGGTACACAACCATTTCTTCCAGCACCACCCTGCGCTCTCCAGACGCACACTGTTGGAAGAACGTTCCCTAAGTCTGCCATCACGGTCTATCTCAAAAGTGGAGTGAAAACGTGAGAACTGAGTATATACATTCTTGTTTTGAGATGGGCTTATGCTTGGACTAGATGACCTCAAGGTCCCCCCCCCCCAGCCCCGTGATTCCATACTTGCTTTGAAGAGTTCACCTTATTGAATTACTGGCACCACTCCCTGCAGCCCTTGGTAATGCTTGGAGGTCTTCCAAATACTGAGCTGACCGGAAAGTAATACAAAATGTGACTGCAGGCCTTGCTTCAGATCGTTTATTTGAAGATAAAATGGGCTTTAATAGGACCAAAATTGACATTCCAGGTTGTGAATCTATAAGGTAATTGAAATAAGTCTGTGCCTCCGAATGTCACAATTGAATCATTTGAATGAATTATGGATAAAATAAGGCTCTAACTTCAGTGATGTCTGTACTGTTCACCAAATAACCAGTAAGCTCAGTTTGTGGGAATAATTCTCTAGTATCTTGTCAAATTGAGTAGTTTGAATTTGATGTATTGTTGGGCACTGGAGCATGAATGTAGGCAAAAGTACCAATTAAGGCATGAATTCTGATGAGATAAAGTTTTATGTGGTGTCCCACCTCAGCAAAGAAATCAGTAAATTGGTGACCATTTGGTCATGTCTGTCTTGCTCAAAATCACCTATTTACCATAATAAATTAATCTACAATTTTCTCTCTAGAAAGAGCCAGCCACTGACTTTACTGTACCCAAGTGACTTGTTCCAATTGCACCCTGAAGAGAAGGGGAGGGACTGGATGGCACTCATTCATTCATTGTTGTATTTATTGAGTGCTTACTGTGTGCAGAGCACCGTGCTAAGTGCTTGGGAAGAACAAATCAGCAACATATAGAGACGGTCCCTACCCAGCAGCAGGCTCACAGTCTGGAAGGGGGAGACAGACAACAACACAAAACAAGTAGACAGGTGTCAATACCATCAGAATAAATAGAATTATAGCTAAGTACACATCATTAGTAAAATAGAGTAATAAATATGTACAAATACACACAAGTGCTGTGGGGAGGGGAAGAGAGAGGGTAGAGGGAGGGAGGGGGCGATAGGAGGAAGAGGAGGAGGAGGGGGGGGTTCAGTCTGGGAAGGCCTCCTGGAGGAGGTGAGCTCTCAGTAGGGCTTAGAAGAGGGGAAGAGAACTAGTTTGGCGGATGTGTGGAGGGAGAGCATTCCAGGCCAGAGGTAGGATGTGGGCCAGGGGCCGTCGTCAGGACAGGCGAGAACAAGGCACGGTGAAGAGGTTAGCAGCAGAGTAGCGGAGGGTGTGGACTGGGCTGTTGGAGAGAAGGGAGGTGAGGTAGGAAGGTGCGAGGAGATGGACAGCCTTGAAGCCGAGAGTGAGGAGTTTTTGCTTGATTCAGAGGTTGATAGGCAACCACTGGAGATTTTTGAGCAGGGCAGTGACATGCCCAGGGCGTTTCCGTACAAAGATAATTGGGCAAGAGAGTGAAGTATACTGAAGTGGGGAGAGACAGGAGGATGGGAGTTCAGAGAGGAGGCTGATGCAGTAATCCAGTTGGGATGGAACGAGAGACTGAACCAGCAAGGAAGTGATTTGGATGGAAAGGAAAGGGCGGATCTTGGCGATGTTGTGAAGATGAGACTGGCAAGTTTTGGAAACGGATTGGATGTGTGGGGTGAATGAGAGAGCAGAGTCGAGGATGACACCAAGGTTGCGGTCTTTTAATAATAATGATAATGGCATTTATTAAGCGTTTACTATGTGCAAAGCACTATTCTAAGCGCTGGGGAGGTTACAAGGTGGTCAGGTTGTCCCACGGGGGCTCACAGTCTTCACCCCCACTTTACAGATGAGGGAACTGAGGCCCAGAGAAGTGAAGTGACTTGCCCAAAGTCACACAGCTGACAAGTGGCAGAGGCGGGATTTGAACCTATGACCTCTGATTCCAAAGCCCGTGCTCTTTCCACTGAGCCATGCTGCTTGTGAGATGGGAAGGATGGTAGTGCCGTCTACAGTGACGGAAAAGTCAGAGAGGGGACAGGGTTTAGGAAGGAAGATAAGGAGCTCAGTCTTGGACATGTTGAGTTTTCGATGACGGGCAGACATCCTGATGGAGATGTCCTGAAGGCAGGAGGAGATATGAGCCTGGAGGGAGGGAGCGAGAACAGGGGTGGAGATGTAGATTTGGGTGTCATCAGCGTAGAGATGATAGTTGATGCCGTGGGAGCGAATGAGTTCACCAAGGGAGTGAGCCTAGATGGAGAACAGAAGGGAACCAAGAACTGACCCTTGAGGAACCCCTACAGTAAGGGGATGGGAGCGGGAGGAGGAGCCTGCAAAGGAGACTGAGAATGAATGGCCGGAGAGATAAGAGGAGAACCAGGAGAGGACAGAGTCTGTGAAGCCAAGGTTGGATAGCGTGTTGAGGAGAAGGGGATGGTCCACAGTGTCGAAGGCAGCTGAGAGGTCAAGGAGGATTAGGATAGGGTAGCAGCCATTGGATTTGGCAAGATGGAGGTTGTTCATGACCTTTAAGAGGGCAGTTTTGGTGAAATGTAGGGGATGGAAGCCAGATTTCGGGGGTCTAGGAGAGAGTTGCAGTTGAGAAATTTAGGGCAGCGAGTGTAGATGACTTGTTCTAGGAGTTTGGAAAGGAAGAGTAGGAGATGATTTCTGCATCTCACTCTCTGTTTTATAATTGTCAACTGAGTTTGAGCAAATCCCTTTCGGTATAAACAGGTGAGGAAAGCTCTGTTTCCATATCAGTTTTGCAGAATAGAGTTATGTTCAGCCTAAAATAAAGCTTTCTCATCACCAAAAGAAAAAGCACCTTTCCAAATCCTCCAATGATCTCTAGGGCTTCATAGGCCCAGCGTTTCCTCAGACCTCACTTAACCCCGAGTTCAAAACTTAAAGGTTTCTTAATCCCTGTTTTGGGTTGGTTTCTTTGGGGGTGGTGGGGAAGGGGGCTCTCCACAGACAGCTCTCTGAAGGCCTCATCTCTCACCAGCCAAAGGGGCCACATAACCGCAGTGGGGGAAGTTGCTAGGAAAGCCTTCTTTTCTCAGGCCGTTGTTAACAACTCCAAACTCTTGCGGCTTCTCACAAAGTCCTTGGCTGGAGATTCATTAGCATTGAAGCTATGCTAATAGAATCATACTAACTCCCTGCCCCCACCCCCATCTCTTGGCAGTATAAAATCCGGTGTACAGTTCCTAATTTACTCAAAACTCTTCTCAGTATGCAGAGCTCAATCTCACCACAGGTAATGTGCAAGACCCTTCTTCTAGACTGTGAGCCCATTGTTGGGTAGGGACTGTCTCTGTTGCCGAATTGTACTTTCCAAGCACTTAGTATAGTGTTCTGCACACGGTAAGCGCTCAATAACTACGATTGAGTGAATGAATGAAAGTAGTCATCCTCAGAACTGTCATTATTATATAAGTGCTTACTATGTGTCAAGCACTGTTATGAGCAGGCTGGATTTAGTGCCTGTCTTCACATGGGGCTCATAATCTAAGTAGAAGGGAGAACAGGTATTCAGTCCCCATTTTACAGGTGAAGGACATGAGGCACAGAGAACTTACGTGACTTGCCCAAGGTCACACAGCAGACAGTTGGCAGACACAGGATAAGAACCTAACTTCTTTAACTCCCAGGTCTGTGTTGCTCTTTCCACTAAACCACGCTGCTCCTCTTAATTGAGTTGATTTGATGACGTGCTTTCCTTCATAAAAAGCCGGTCATTTAATATCACCTCATTTTTAGTAGACTCTTACAGCTGCATCGTTTGGGAAGAGCACAAGATTTTAAGCAGTGTCATTACCATTCTCTATATGTTGCCAACTTGTACTTCCCAAGTGCTTAGTACAGTGCTCTGCACACAGTAAGCGCTCAATAAATACAATTGATTGATTGATTACCTGAACAGACCAAAGGTTCACTCAGTTCAGGGTCCTGTTCTCAAAGGTGATAATTCTTAATGGTAGCAACAGGCTTCAGAGAGGAACGTGTCTAGAGGGAAGACCACCAGCCTGGTGAGTCAGGAAACCTGGATTCTAATCCCACCTCCTACTTGGCTGCTTTGTGACTTTGGACAAGTCACTTAACTTTCCTGTGCCTCAGTTTCTTCCTCTGAGTAATGTGGATAAAACACCTTTTCTCCCTCAAGTTTAGACTGTGAGTCCCACATAGGACAGCGACTGTCCAATGTCATTACCTTGAATTTATCCCTGTGCTTAGCACACAGTAGGTGCTTAATGCCATGTAAAAAGATAAAGTGAAGGCTGCCCTAAATAGACTTTACTGAGATCGAGTTTCTGATCTTAGTGCTCAGTTGGTTTTTAGTCTCTGTTTGAGAGTGCTAGTCTAGTCCAGGGCCGATCCAGGACGTGTAATTTGATGAGGAGTATCCCGGAATTTTAGGGTAGCAGTAAATTATTCTTGATTCACACACTCCTAAAGCCATCAAATTGCAGTCAAGTAATAAATAGCATTTTGAGAGCTTACGGTGTGTAGAGCAGTGTACTAAACACTTAGGTGAATACAAGTTAGACCTGATCCCTGACCTCAAGGAGTTTATAGTCTGGCCCTGGAGTTCAAGTTTGCTGTAAGTAGCACTAGGGGACCGGTGCAGTCAGGAACCCCTGGTAGAGGCCAAGAACTACTTATTCTAGACTTAAATACTCCCATCAACCTTGACTTGGGTAGCCAGCTGCTGAGTGATTTTTACAAGCAGCCCAAATATAAATTAAGTGCCTAGTACAGTGCTCTGCACACAGTAAGCGCTCAATAAATACGATTGATGACGATTGATGAAATTACTGACTTCCACACTTTTATGGATTGGTCAGAGATGGTGGAGAGCAGTTATTTTAGGTGGGAAAGTTGGGAACGGAACTGTGTTAGCTGTTCACATGGGAGCAGGCGGCCGGGCTTGTGACAGGCTGTCATTCTGTTTATCATTCTTAATTTGGCAGCCCTGCCACACACGTACACAGTCCCACTCTTCAACCCGTACTCCAGAGAGGCCAGGGAATGGGGTTGGATAGCCAATCCCGTGGGGCTGGGACATCCCAGCCCCCTCAGTTGGGATGGGTGGAGGAATTTTCAAGGAGCAGTTTGCCGAGAAGATGTCACTCCTCTCCACGATCCCAGGCGGAAGTGGTCCCCACTGTTTGGCCAGCCACGCCAAGTTGGGTGGAGGGAGGAATATGTTACTCAGAGAAGCAACATAATAATAATAACGATAGCATTTATTAAGCACTTACTGTGTGCAAAGCACTGTTATAAGCGCTGGGGAGGTTACAAGGAGATCAGGTTGTCCCACGGGGGGCTCATGGTCTTAATCCCCATTTTACAGATGAGGGAACTGAGGCCCAGAGAAGTGAAGTGACTTGCCCAAAGTCACACAGCTGGCAATTGGCAGAGCCGGGATCTGAACCCCTGACCTCGGACTCCAAAGCCCGTGCTCTTTCCACTGAGCCACGCTGCTTCTCTGGCGCAGCGAATATAACACGGGCTTGGGAGTCAAAAGGTCATGGGTTCTAATCCCGGCTCTGCCGTTTTCCTGCTGTGTGACCTTGAGCAAATCACTTGTCTGGGCCTCAGTTGCCTCATCTGTAAAATGGGGATTGCGACTGCGAGCCCCATGTGGGACAGGGGCTGTCCAACCCGATTTGCTTGTATCCATCCCAGCGATTAGTACAGTGCCTGGCACATAGTAAGCGCTTAACAATGCCATAATTGTTATTGTAACTCTCTTTGGAGCTTGCCTGGGACTGTCCCACCAGACACATAGGAGGAAGTTTGACGAGGATCAAATGGGGTCTTCCCACCCCCTCCCTTCCCATCACTTGCTCTTACTAAGCTCCAGCAAGGATCCAGGAGTAGGGAGTGGAGACAGGGGCAGTGAGAGAGCCAGATATAAGCAGCTGCCCCATCCTCACCCTCATCCCTTTATGAGTAAAAGACCTGCTACTATGGGACCCTGCTGGAATCCTTGGTTGAAGGTGGGGGTCTGGGGCCATAGTATGGGACAAGCTGGGAAATCCCTTCCCATCCTGTCCCAGTCCTCGTCAGAGAGGGCAGGGAGTTGGAAATCATTAAAGCTTGTCATCCCCATCGCCCGTGGCTAGGAGAGGAACTGGTTGGGGGAAAGCCAATGAAGCAGACCTCCAATCTGATTCCCGTTAGGCTGGAAGTGAGCAAGATTGATTTTTTTTTCCGATCCCTATGTGGGACAGAGACTGAGTCCAATCTGATTATCTTGTATTTACCCCAGCGCTTAAAACAGTGCTTGGCACATGGTAAGTACTTAACAAATACCAGAATTGTTACAATTACTGATTCATCAGTATTTTGAACATAGATCCCCTGAAATCACCTGATCCAGCCAGGGCCCCAGCCTGAATGGAGAGATGGCATTGATGATGACCCTCCTGCTGCCGCAGACATGCACATGTTTTTACAGGATGTGCGAGTCATTTTAGCTCATTTTTATGGACAGCCCATGAAATGACAAGTGGTTAGCAACACTAACTTCAGCCCACTCAAGAGTCCCCAATACGACATTCGAGATTGGATGAAAATGAACAACTGAGGCCCCATCCAGTCTATACCTCTAGGACTGTCCCAGAGCCAAATCAGTCTTTTGAAAATAAGAGGCTGTCGTTCTCCTCAGGAAATTCTGTTCTTTGTTCACCCAAAGACTTAGCGAAGGATTCATCTCTCCTCATCTCTCCTCCCTTTACCCGATTTCATTTTCAGTCTTCTTTTCCCAGAAGTCTTGCTCATTCTGCAATTTCCCCCATTAATAATGAGCAAAAAACTTTTAGATACAAGAACAAATCCATTTATATCTAGTTACCTGAAGACAAACGATAGTAAGATCATCAATGAATGGCCAAGAAATTGGTTCTGTGGTTGCTTGTGCGTGGCAGTATTGTGGCATCAGATGTCTAAAAAATACTGTCTGTATTTCACATGCTTGCCTTCTGTTAATTTTTAAATTTGAGAGGAAATAGTACTTTTCCATTGGATGATCAAACTAAACATTTGATCTTGTAGTATCACCTTTTTTATTGGCATTGAGCTCTCATAATTTTAAAATCATTAATTGCCAAGTGTGAACTAGTTGCTTGAGTTTTTTGTTTTGGGGGGTATTGGATATCCCTTCTATTAATATTTCTAATGGATTTGTAAATGTGATCAGAATTGCTAAATGTTAATCCTTTTTTTTAGGTTGCAATAAAAATAATTGACAAAACACAGCTGAATCCAACCAGTCTGCAGAAGGTAAGACTGTTTAGCCTGTTCTCTTTGTAGGTCTTGTTATAGTTAACTAACCTTCTTTGAGAGAGGAAGTAGGTCTAATTTTAGTTCAATTTTGACTGTGTGGGCACTCTGGCATTTGGAGGGAATGAGAAAGTAAAAAAATCATCTTTAAACTTTAAAAAATTGTTCTCTCATGTTTGACTGAGTCCTAGCAAACAGAAATTGAAAAGAGTGAAAGAAGAGTTGAGAAATCTTACCCTACATCCTTGCAAGTCCTTGCAGTAAGTGAAGAAGGATATGGAGTTCTTTGAGTCTCTGGTTGTTTAAACTGTGCAGACTAAGTTTTTGGAATTAGTAGTACCCCAGTTTTAGTACTAATGAATAAGCAGTCATGTTAGGTATAGTTGATCATTTTGCTAAAAATTAGGGAGAGAAGTTTGGGAAGCAGTTTCAAAATTATTGTGTTATTGAAGCTTTTGAGCAATGTTTTTTAGTGTCCTTTTTTGATTAAAGCATATCTAGCAGTGATTTCAATCAATCATGTATGTCTAATAGAGAGTAGAAAACAAGCATCATTGAAGGTTTCAGGGACGGTTGCCCAGAGGCAGGATGTGGTTGAGGGGTCGGTGGCAAGATAGATGAGATGGAGGTACTGAGGCGCAGTGAGTAGGTCATCATTAGAGGAGCAAAATGTGTGGACTGGTTTTGTAGTAGAAAATCTGGGAGGTAAGGTAAGAGGGAGCAAGGCGATTGAGTGATTTAAAGCCAATGGTAAGGAGCTTATGTTTGATGCATAAGTGGATGAGCAGACACCAGAGGTTCTTGAGGAGTGGGGAAAGATGGACTGAACTTTTTTTTTTTAAATGATCCAGGCAACACAATAAAGTGTGGACTGAAGCGGGGAGAGACATGAGGCAAGGAGGTCAATGAGGAGACTGATGCAATAATTAATCAATCATATTTATTGAGTGCTTACTGTGTGCAGAGTGTAAATATTTGTACATATTTATTACTCTATTTTACTTGTACATATCTATTCTATTTATTTTATTTTGTTAGTATGTTTGGTTTTCTTCTCTGTCTCCCCCTTTTAGACTGTGAGCCCACTGTTGGGTAGGGACTGTCTCTATATGTTGCCAATTTGTACTTCCCAAGCGCTTAGTACAGTGCTCTGCACATAGTAAGCGCTCAATAAATACGATTGATGATGATGATGCAGAGCACTGTACTAAGTGCTTGGGAAGTACAAGTTGGCAACATATAGAGACAGTCCCTACCCAGCAGTGGGATCACAGTCTAAAAGGTGACGTAGGATAAGTACTTGTTTTAATATGGTAACAGTTTGGTTAGAGAGGGAAGGGTGGAGTATAGGTTGAATCTGAGAAGCAGCATGGCTCAGTGGAAAGAGCCCAGGCTTTGGAGTCAGAGGTCATGGGTTCAAATCCCAGTTCCGCCAGTTGTCAGCTGTGTAACTTTGGGCAAGTCACTTAACTTCTCTGGGCCTCAGTTACCTCATCTGTAAAATGGGGATTAAGACTGTGAGCCCCCCGTGGGACAACCTGATCACCTTGTTCCCTCCCCAGCATTTAGAACAGTGCTTTGCACATAGTAAGTGCTTAATAAATGGCATCATTACTATTATTATTATTACAGGATTTGGTGACATTGAATATGTAGGTTGTATGTGTGAGTTGAGTAGAGGATAATGCCAAGGTTACAGGCTTGTGAGACAGGGAGGGTGGTGATGGGAAAGTCAGGGGCAGGAAAGGGTTTGAGTGGGCAAAGGAGAGATGCCCTGAAGGCAAGAGGAAATATGAGACTGCAGGGAAGGAGAGAGATCAGGGCTGGAGGTGTAGATTTGAAAAGCATCTACAAAGAGATAATTGGTAGTTGGAGCCATGGGAGTGATTGAGCTCTCCAAGGGAGTGGGTGTAGATGGAGATTAGAAGAGGGCCCAGAAATGAGCTTTGAAGAGCTTCCCACACACAGTTAGGGGGAAGGAGGCAGAAGAGGAGCTTGTGAAAGAGACTGATAGTGAGTGGCCATAGGGATAGGAGGAGAACCAGGAGAGGACAGCGTCAGTGAAGCCGAGGCTGGATAATGTTTCCAGGAAAAGGGGATGGTCGACAGGCAGCCGAGAGGTGGAGGATTAGGTTGGAGTAGAGGCCGTTGGATTCGGCAAGAAGGGGATCATTGGTGACTTTAAAGAGGGCAGTTTTGGTGGAGTGAAGGGGGCGGAAGCCAGATTGGAGGGGGTCAAGGAGAGAATTGGAGGAGAGGAAGTGGAGGCACCGGGTATAGACAACTCGCTCAAGGAGTTTCGAGAGGAGTCTTCTAGACTGTGAGCCCACTGTTGGGTACGGACCGTCTCTATATGTTGCCAACTTGGACTTCCGAAGCGCTTAGTACAGTGCTGTGCACACAGTAAGCACTCAATAAATACAATTGAATGAATGAATGGTAGGAGGAAGATGGCATTTGGAAGTTAGAAAACTCCACAACCTCCTCCCATGTGTCCCAGGACCTTGACAACTATTGTATTCAAAAAGTTCTTCCTAATTTAAATCTCTCCCTGGTGTTCAGCCAGTTTTTCTTTTGTCCTGTACTCAGCAAAAGCAATAAAGGCTGATCATGGACTGTGTCTTCCTATTATTTTTCTTACATTTGTAATTTGTTCCAAATTGACCCAGATTCTTCTTAAAATTGAACTTTTGTTAATTTGTGTACAGTATATATAATTCTTTTCAGATATAATCCATGTGGTTTTCTGGGTGCAGTTATCTCAGCAATAATTAAAGTTTGAGATCCTACTTTTAAGTTAGGTCAAAGAAGTATAATATTACAAATTTAAGCCTCTTGCAAGGCACTGCAGTAGTCCCAAAGACTTCCCTTTGATTGAATCTCCCCTGGCTAATTTGAACTTTATAAGATCAATTTATAGTTTTAATAGGAATAGGAAAATAGTTTCTCTAAAGAAGGTTGCAAAGTAGTAATTTCATGGAAGTGTTGGTCGTGGGGGGCCGGGCTGGGTAGATGAGGTGAACGTTGATTCTTCAATAGGCCAGTATCAGTGCTTCATCTTAACAGTGGATTTATTTTGCATGTGTGTGTTTGGGCAGATTACAGGGAGGGGAGGACTAAGAGACAGGACGGATTTTCTCAAATGGGGTAAGAGATGCTGGGACAGAATGGGGACTTGAGCAGGAGTCTTGGATGGGAGGAAAAATCCAACGGTAATTTTACTGGGAAAGTTAAAATTGAAAGGCTGTGTGGCCTCCCTTAAGGCACTCCCGTAAGCTAGATTTATTTTTGTGACTTAGAAAGTGAGGGGTCACCCATTGAGTTTTGCTTAATATTCTAGTTCCCTGTGCCTGATGCAGGAGTTATACTGACCTTTCACATTAACACAGATCCAAGCAGGGGCAAGTGTGTCTTTTACTAAAAATAGAAAGTGATCCTGAGCACTAGAACTCTACTTGTTTCAGCTTAGAGATGGACATTGCCTTGTGGCTCATAATCATTATTGAACTCCGTTCATTTTTCAAATATCTCCTCCAGGCTGCTACTTTATTAACCCGTTTACCAACCCATTTAGGTTTATGATTTTTATCTCCAAAAGTAGGTAGTCCCTAGATGTAACCATGCGACGAGCCTTGCCGCAGCCCAGATTTCCAGATCATTTCTAGTCCCTCTGCTGGGGATGGAGTCAATGAAACAGGATTTTCCTGTCTAGGAAGGTGGCCTGCCCCTCCCCTCTACCTGACACTTACTTGGGCCTCACCCAGCAGACTCCAACTTCTCTCTTAGTTTGTATTGCACACCTGCCAGACCTCTACATCCCAATAGTAGCCTGTTTTATTCTGGTAAACTTTGGCCATACCATGAAAAAGCTCTTGCAAAATGTTATACCCCTGTAGTGGTTCTGAAAATGATAACCGTGTCATAAAAAATATTAGTCTGGCAACCAGTTTGCTGAGAGTTATTTTAAGCTGCCCCTGAAGTCCGAGAGGAATCCCCTTAATTGCCGTTCAGCTCTGTGGTAATAAAACTTTCCGAGAGACATCGCCAATCCTTGTTGGTGCTTTCTGCGCCTGTTCCTCCCGTTGAGAAAGAAGTTTGGATGAAACCTTTGATGTAGTGAAAATCGATAAAATCAAGAAAGTGTGAGAACATTGATCTCCTGAGAGCTAAGGATGATACTGTAGATGCCAGTCTTTTAGGCTCACTTTGTCTGCAGCCTTGAGATTGTAATTATTGGCCCGAGAGTGTCACTGCTTTATCACGTATGCAAAAGGGGCCTTGCCTTCAAGGTACCCAGTGAGAAATCAATTATCTGTTGTTAACAACGTTCTCCCAAATTTGCCCTCCTGAGAAAAACTGATTCTAATGCACAGCCACCCCTTTTCTTAATAGTGACTGGGGGGTGATCATCTGTTTCGTGAGTGCACCCTAGACCCACCTCAAACTTCCTAATGCGGACTGAAGATTGTCTGTGAGTCCGCTGCAAATTTTGGGCAGAAGAATTAATTGAGGGTGCTATTTTTCTTTCATTTCATGATCCTGATTACTGCTATACTACTTTGAGCACAGCTGGTTTTTCCTCTGTTATTCTTCTCAAATTAGAAATCATCTATTTAAAAATTCTGGAATGTATTTTTCCCAAATTTATAGTGTTAGCGAATACTGAAATCAACCTTAAAGTCCTTAAGGATGTTATCCGTCCTGAAGGAAAAAAGAATGAAACATGGGCACTCAATAATAATAATAATAATGATGGCATTTGTTAAGTGCTTACTATGTGCGAAGCACTGTTCTAAGTGCTGGGCACTGTTCTAAGCGCTGGAATCAGCTCTCCCCCCCGTACCTGTCCTTGCTCCTCTCCCACTACAACCCATTCCTCACACTTCACTCTTCTAACCCCAGTCCACTCAGTGTCTCACTCCCCTTTCTCGCCATCAACCCGTTGCTCTTCAGTCAGTTGTATTTATTGATTGCTTACTGTTTGCAGAGCACTGTACTAAGCGCTTAGAGTACAGTGTAACAGAATCGGTAGACACATTCCCTGCCCCCCTCCCTTGCAACAGAGCACTGCTCTCTCCACCTTCGAAGCCCAGCTAGAATCACATCTCCTCCAGGAAGCCTTACTGACTAATCTCTCATCTCCCCCATTTTACCTTCTGTCTCTACTGCAGGACCTATGCCTATCCCCTGATTACTTAGGTACTCCCCCCACCCCCACAGCACTGGTACCTATGTATGTTGTACTCTGTTACTTCCCCTACCTGTAATTTATTTTAATGTCTGGCTTCCCCACTAAATTGTAAATTTCTTGAGGGCAGGGATGGTAGTTGCCTACTCTGTTGTTCTCTCTCTGTCATTTTCATACACAGCATCCAATAAATTGTATAGATTGATTATTATTTTGACAAGCAAATGTAGTTCTATCATTCCAGTCGTTTCTCAGGATTTTTATTCTCATTATATTTTGGATTTTGCTTCCTTAATAGAATATCACTTCTCTGGCCCCCAGAAGAAAATGATTCTTTGGTTAGTGTGTCCTCTGCTTATAAGCCAAGATAAGTGAGGCATCCATGACCTCAAAGCTCAGCTCTGATTTCCTTACCTGGTCATCCCACCTCCTCGACTAATTACAAAATGTACTGGTCTGTGCATGTCTCCCCTCTTCTGGAACACAGCACTTTTTCCTTGTACACTCTCCTCTGCTGCCCCCCCCCCCCCCCCCACTTTTAAAATTATTCTGGTAACGGAGTAAATAAGCAGCTGAAATAGTGGCTATTCCAGAGACAGCATTTGGAATATTGATTTTCCTTATTGGGCCTAGTCCTGAGAAGTCTGAATTTCTTCTTAGCCAACAGCTTAAAATAAGCACTAACATGAAATCTATATGCTTGACTTCTTTTTAATTTCTCATTTTCAAATAATGATAAAGAACTTAGGTGTTCAGTTCACAACATGACATTGATATTTTGAGGATTAAAAAGTAAAGAGCTTAAGGGGGTAGGTACAAAATAACTGCATAAGAAATTTGCAGTTACGTAATTACTACTGAAATAACCCTTATGGTAGTTTTCAAGTTTTCAGTGGGTTCTCCAAAAACTTCCCAACTCTTGTTGCCCCCGCTGAAGCTTCTGCCAAGACTGCGGCTGCCCCCATCATAACTCCTGTCACTCCAACCACTAATTCCCCCCCCACGCTGCTTTGGACTAATCAGTGATAACTGAGATTTGGCTCTCTTTGCCATTGAAGTTTAGGCACAGCTTCTCAGTAGAACTGGGTTTGGACCTTGAGTTTAGTGAATTTTCTGACTCTTGTAGTGACTTTACTTATTTTGATGCACAACTAGGGTAAATGGGAAGATGAGTCTCCCTGTTGCTAGGCTTCATGAAATAATCAGTAGTACCTATTGAGCACTTAGTGTGTAACCCGTTGCTGGCAGGGAATGTCTTTATTATTGTATTGTACTTTCCAAGCGTTTAGGACAGTGCCCTGAACACAGTAAGCGCTCAATAAATATCATTGAATGAATGAAAGTCCTGTACTGAATGCTCAGGGAAGTACAAAGCAGCAGAGTTGATAGATGTGTTCCCTGTTCACAAGGAGCTTACGAATTTGTGGTATTTATTTATTAAGCGCTTACTTTGTGCTGAGCACTGTACTAAGAACTAGGTTAGATTTATTCATTCAATCGTATTTATTGAGCGCTTACTGTGTGCAGAGCACTGTACTAAACACTTGGAAAGTACAATTCGGCAACAGATAGAGACAGTCCCTACCCAACAACAGGCTCACAGTCTAGAAGGTAGAAGATACAGTCCCTGTCTCACTTGGGGCTTACAGTCTAAGTATGAGGGAGAATAGCTCTTGAATCCTCATTTTACAGATGAGGAAACTGAGGCGCAAAGAGGTTAAATGGTTTGCCCAAGATCACACTAGATCACGCTGCTTCTCTTCACAGAAGAAAGACGCCTCTCTGTGCTCCAGTTTCTTAAAAGAAAAATAAACTGTTCATTTCTTGCCATCCTTTCCTCTCACTGTTGCTTTGGCTTCCAGTAGACTGGGTGCTCCTCAGTCAAGCTGCTTCATGTTGTCTCATCTTGAAACCAGTTCATCAGACTGACTTCAAACATTCAAGCTAAAAGCAAGCTTACATAGCACAAATTCCTTATGTAAGTTGTAATCTAAGACTTCACCATTCATATCACCATAGTATTGTACATTTAAGGCCTCTGCAGACGTCACATTCATTATGCTCCTTAAAGGCCCTGAATGCTAGCTAAGTTATTGCACATTCCTTTTAATGTCTGATAGTTGAATAAACAAGAAATATTAATAGATGCCATGGAGGTTACACCATTTAGTGGTGGTGCTTGGAACGAACCATAACCATAGACAAGGTGTAGGCTCATGTTTGCACTTCAGGATGGATAATTTTGGACTCCTCAGTCAGTCAGTCGGTCATATTTATTGAGCACTTACTGCATGCAGAACACTATATAACGACAGCGGTATCCTCAGAGGAACTCTCCTCCCTCCTCTCAAGTGCTACTCCGGCCACCTGTGCTTCTGACCCCATTCCCTCTCATCTTATGAAATCTCTCGCTCCATCCCTTCTCCCCTCCTTAACTTCCATCTTCAACCGCTCACTCTCCACTGGTTCCTTCCCCTCTGCCTTCAAACATGCCCATGTCTCTCCCATCCTAAAAAAAACCCTCTCTTGACCCCACCTCACCTTCTAGTTATCGTCCCATATCCCTCCTACCATTCCTTTCCAAACTCCTAGAACGAGTTGTCTACACGCGCTGCCTAGAATTCCTCAACAACAACTCTCTCCTCGACCCCCTCCAGTCTGGCTTCCGTCCCCTTCATTCCACGGAAACTGCGCTCTCAAAGGTCACCAATGACCTCCTGCTTGCCAAATCCAACGGCTCATACTCTGTCCTAATCCTCCTCGACCTCTCAGCTGCCTTTGACACTGTGGACCACCCCCTTCTCCTCAACACGTTATCTGACCTTGGCTTCACTGACTCCGTCCTCTCCTGGTTCTCCTCTTATCTCTCCGGTCGTTCTTTCTCAGTCTCTTTTGCAGGCTCCTCCTCCCCCTCCCATCCTCTTACTGTGGGGGTTCCCCAAGGTTCAGTGCTTGGTCCCCTTCTGTTCTCAATCTACACTCACTCCCTTGGTGACCTCATTCGCTCCCACGGCTTCAACTATCATCTCTACGCTGATGACACCCAGATCTACATCTCTGCCCCTGCTCTCTCCCCCTCCCTCCAGGCTCGCATCTCCTCCTGCCTTCAGGACATCTCCATCTGGATGTCCGCCCGCCACCTAAAGCTCAACATGTCGAAGACTGAGCTCCTTGTCTTCCCTCCCAAACCTTGTCCTCTCCCTAACTTTCCCATCTCTGTTGACGGCACTACCATCCTTCCCGTCTCACAAGCCCGCAACCTCGGTGTCATCCTTGACTCCGCTCTCTCATTCACCCCTCACATCCAAGCCGTCACCAAAACCTGCCGGTCTCAGCTCCGCAACATTGCCAAGATCCGCCCTTTCCTCTCCATCCCAACCGCTACCCTGCTCATTCAAGCTCTCATCCTATCCCGTCTGGACTACTGCACTAGCCTTCTCTCTGATCTCCCATCCTCGTGTCTCTCTCCACTTCAATCCATACTTCATGCTGCTGCCCGGATTATCTTGTCCAGAAACGCTCTGGACATATTACTCCCCTCCTCAAAAACCTCCAATGGCTACCGATCAATCTGCGCATCAAGCAGAAACTCCTCACCCTGGGCTTCAAGGCTGTCCATCACCTCGCCCCCTCCTACCTCACCTCCCTTCTCTCCTTCTACTGCCCAGCCCGCACCCTCCGCTCCTCCACCACTAATCTCCTCACTGTACCTCGCTCTCGCCTGTCCCGCCACCGACCCCCGGCCCACGTCATCCCCCGGGCCTGGAATGGCCTCCCTCTGCCCATCCGCCAAGCTAGCTCTCTTCCTCCCTTCAAGGCCCTGCTGAGAGCTCACCTCCTCCAGGAGGCCTTCCCAGACTGAGCCCCTTCTTTCCTCTCCCCTCGTCCCCCTCTCCATCCCCCCGTCTTACCTCCTTCCCTTCCCCACAGCACCTGTATATATGTATATATGGTTGTACATATTTATTACTCTATTTATTTATTTATTTATTTATTTTACTTGTACATTTCTATCCTACTTATTTTATTTTGTTGGTATGTTTGGTTCTGTTCTCTGTCTCCCCCTTTTAGACTGTTAGCCCACTGTTGGGTAGGGACTGTCTCTATGTGATGCCAATTTGTACTTCCCAAGCGCTTAGTACAGTGCTCTGCACATAGTAAGCGCTCAATAAATACGATTGATTGATTGATTGATTGATTGATTGATTGACAAAGCAGATTTTCAGTCTTTTTGATGGGTTCTACTCGTGGCCGTGTCGTTATGTCTGCTGGGTGATCTTGTTGCCCCAAGAAGTCACTTAAATTCTGTGCATCAGTTACCTCAAAAGTATAATGGGGATTAAGACTGTGAGCCCCATGTGGGAGATGGCCTGTGGCCAACCTGGTTAGCTTGGATCTACCCCAGCACTTATTACAGTCCTTGGCACATAGTAAGCGCTTAACAAATACCATTTTTAAAAAAAAACCAACTTGAGTTTTTCACTCGCATTTGTAAAAACAACAGTTTGTTTTGAAGAAATTGCATTATTAGTACAGGCATTATTTCCCCTGGTCGAATTAGTACAGTACTTAGCATCGTGTAGATGCTGAAAAAGTCATGTGATGATGATGAGGGTGGTAATGGAAAACTTGACCCTAGAAATGTAAATTGTGGATCCTTTGTACTAACTACTGGGATTCACCTACCTCTTCCTGTACCCTTGTGTTCGTCCATACTTAGAAGGGTTAGCAGAAGCATTCTTGTAGGAATCTGACCTTAGTATCTTGCTACCCTGGGTTCCTAATTCTGAGCAAATAGCAGCTGCAAAGGGTATCCAAAGTCCTGGGCCCTGGGTTGTTTTTTTTTTTTTGGTTGTTTTTTTTTTAGCTGATATTGTATGTGAAGATTTACCAGCTGTGATTTATTGTATTTTTGCAGATAGTGGGAAGTTAGGCACGGTGCACTATGCTCATGCTGAAAAAATGGAAAATTATGTGCTAATATTCACTTATGCACTGGGGAAATGGCTTATTTTAGCACAGTCACTCTGTCACTGCATGGGAATTGTACATGTGTTAGATTATTGGCCTTGCTAAAACATGACACAGGGTTATCTGAGAGCTTCACAGTGGTCTTAAAACCATTCTGAATCCCAAATATATTTAGGAATATTTTGTTTTCAAATGCAGGGCATAGATATGAGGCAAGATCTTAAGGCTTTTGCTCCTTTTGCATTTGCCGGTCACTCATTCAGTGTTACTGTCTCTGCAAATATCTGAAACTGATGTTACTTCTTTCAGCTTCTTCTACTCTCCACCAAAAAGACCCTTCATTTTAATAGATTATAATTAGAAGACTATTATGGAATAGGTGGTGTTGCGCCAAACTTCCTGTGTTTCTTTTCTGAGCACATAACCCCTGTACCGTTTGTCATTTCACTTGTTGAAGAAAGAATTTTCAGCCGTTTAACTCAGACTTAATGGTCCTCTGCAATTAAAACAAAGTGGCTGGCTCTCAAATGGAGTGTCCTCGAACCAGAAAAGACAAACAGAATGGATGTACAAGAAACAACTTGGAATTTCAATATCAGTTAAGAACACTTTGTCATTGAGAACTGAGGAGAGATTAGTCAAATTTGCAGATTTCTTGGGATAAACTTATTTTTTTTTTCATGGAATAAGATACTACCTTTCACTTCCAGTGAAATAAAATAGAAAGCACAAGAAGCTTTTCTTAAATGTTGTCAAGGCGTGCATCTGTATTTGCCCAGACTCAAGGCTCTCTAAATTTTTCCCAGCCTTCATGTTATCACTTGACTAAATGTGTTCATTTTTTCTGGAGGCTGAAAGAGGATCCTTAAAAGGCTTAAATCCTGGGAAGTGTGCTTTTCCATTATGTCATTCTTCAATACTGATTTCCTTGTATTTAAGGAAAATTTACAGTTTTATTTTATTAGGTTCAAATTGCAAAGGGCTTCGAAGATCCATTGTAATTCTAGGACTACACAAAACCAAAAAAAGTTACACAATTAAATAGGAAGTTTAGCATAGCATTTGGATTGGGTAAAAGGCAAAAGATCTTCAAAGCTGAATTAAAGAACAATCATTTCTTATCAAAAGAATTCCCCACCCAATCTTCCTAAAAAAAAAAAAAATCATCAGGTCCCTTTGATGCCTTGCTTCTCAACTTGAAAATGCCCTGGCTTTACACTACCAGTCTGACTTTAAAATTTAGCATTGGAGAGCAGGTGAAAGAAATAAAAGGGACAAGGGCAGGTTGTTTGCCAAGTCTAGAGAAGGATGAACAACCAAAAAAGTATCTTCTCATTTGATTGTCTTTCCTGTTGTGGGTTGGGTTTTCCCCTTTCTAGAGTTGCTGAACACTGGAAATAGTATAGGTCAGAGTGATCCTGGTTTCCCCTTAGAGCAGCCAAATTGCTTATCTTATTACATAAAAACAGATTGCTGAGCTGGAAGAAGACAGTTGGGAAAGTCATGGAATCAGTAGTATTTATCGGCCATCTACTGTAAACAGAACACTGTACCAATGCTGAACACTTGGGAGAATACAATAAAGGTAGAAGGCATGATCCCTGCCCTCAAAGAACTTACAACCCAGTAAGGATACCAACACTAAAGTACATTACTAGTAAGTAGTAAAAGTTACAAGTCTAAAGTGTCCCCGTGAACAGAAATAAGCAATTCCATTCTGGGTCAGTCCAGTGGGCAGGATAGACCATTTATCCAGGATTCTTGCTGAGAACTCACTGGGAAGAAGAGTGAGTCGGCTCTTCAGGATTGGGTTGTACCTTCTAACATCCCTAACTTTTTCCTCTGAAAACCTAGCACAAGCCTATTCGTGAGGAAGAAGCCCTTCTCCAACGGTCCTAATGTCCCACACTTTTCCAAAACTCTAATAACCCATCATGTACCTTTCAACTGTGAATTAACCAAACCCTCTTGAACTTTCTGAGGTTCTGATGATTTTTCTGCTTTTACAACTTCCTGTGGGAACAAATCCTGCACACGTACCCCTGGCTGGAGGAAGATTAGTGTTCCTGTTCTGGAGACTGGCAGTAGCAGCTGAGAAGGTAGAAAGAAAGGAGGATCAGTTGGGGCTCGGCAGCTTCAGTGTTAACAACAGGCGTGGGGGTTGGTGAATGTATTGCAAGTAATTGGCAGTAACAACAGTGTCGGGACATGTTGGGAGCCTAGAGAGGGGAAACGGGAATGGCAGATGGGGTCAGGGGTTGAAAAGCACCATAAAAAGCATGGTATCATCCCCATTTCCTGTTTGCTAGCCTTCCGGAGGAGCATCAGCTGTTATTTTGGCATAACTATCATTTTTCTCCTTCCATACATGGCCCCCATTTTGTTTTTCAGTACCAGTCAATAGGTGGTATTCATTGAGCGCTGACTTTGTGCAGAGCCCCCTACTTTGTGTTTGGGAGATCATAATACAGTAAGCCTATCTTCCCATAAATTCAGGATTCATCTCATCAGTATAGTTTCAAGAGAGTTTCTTAAGGACCCCAAAGATAGCTGTGATCAATTTGTGCTGCAGAAGATTGACAGGTACAGAAATCAGTCTTGTGGAATATCCAGATGCCACATTCCCCTGGTTCCTCCTGACTAGCCTTGGAGCCCGAGGTAATGTGTGGTTAAGACTGTCTTGTCGAGAGCCCTTGGCTTCAGTCTCGCCTCTTCTGTCAACCCCCCCGTTTTGGTTGTGTCTCCCAGCTCCTGTCCACCAGAGCCCTTCCCTTTCCTCTGTAAAATCAGTAATGATAATAATGGTATTTAAGTGCTTACTATGTGCCAAGCATTGTTCAAAGAACTGGGATAGATACAAGTTAATCAGGTCAGACACAGTCCCTGCCCCACGTAGGGCTCACACTCTTATCCCCATTTTACAGATGAGGTAACTGAGGCATAGATAAGTTGTGACTTGCCCAAGATCACCCAGCAGTCTTGCGATGGAGCTGGAATTAGAACCCAGGTCCTTCTGACTCCAAGGCCTGTGCTGTATCCACTAGGCCATGCTGTTTTAGGAAACTATCCCTAATTGGGTTAGTTTGGTCAAAATTGTTGACCCACTCCTCCTTAGCTCTCTTTTGGAGATATTAGTTGTGTGTACCTGTTTTTTTGAGTGTATTCGTGTTGCTCGTACCTCTGCTACTAGAGTATAATAGAATTAGTGGACATGGTCCCTGCCTTAAAGAAGTTTACAATCTGGAGGGGGAAACAGATTTCCTCCTATGTGCAATTTATTTTAGTATCTAAGGTAGTGTAGATCTATGTGCGTAAGTGCTCAGGGGGTTGTGAGTACTTAATTACGTGCCTAGGTACAGTGGAAGTACTGAAATAGCAGTTGGATAAATAAGGTGGAGAGAGTAGAATCAATTAGAGAAATCCTGGAGATGTGATTTTAGAAGGACGTTAGAGATTTATAGTCTCCCAAGTGCTTTGTACGGTGCTCTGGATACAGTAGGTCCTCAATAAATACCATTTTCTGTTGGTTGATTATATCTTAAGTTTAGAGGCACACACAGATCAAAAATCTCGAGACCCAGATGTTTGTCTGGCCCACCATCTACAGTGGCAGTCTAAAGAAATTACTTTAAATTCCTCAGGTTTACTGGGCATTAGTTTTGAAAGATTTTCCGATTGGGGAGGACAGAAACCTGAATTTTCCTGCCCCCATCCATATAAACTCCAGTCAGACTCGGTTCAGAAAAGGTTGGATCAAATGGTAAAATTTTGGATCCATACAATGCCTTTCAAGGGGTGGCCTTTTCTATTCAGGCTTTGTTGGAAATCCAAATGAGAAAAAGGTAGACCGAAACCAGAAACAGGGCTGGTGAACAAAATAAAAATTCAGTGTATAGAAATGACTCCAGGGTAACAGGAAAAACTCAGGCGGAAAGATCAGGTCACCCCTGTACCTCTTAATGGCTTAGAAACAGGAAGGAATTCTTGTTCTCCTTTCATCTCCTACATAATCCAGTAGGGAGTTCTCCCAGCTCAGCAGGTATCACTCCCTGAATGGGAAGAAAATCCTTTAATGGCAGTACATAATGTGCGTACTGTGAGCATAACATTCAGGGAGTTTGATTTTGTTCATATTTGATAGAGAATAAAGACGTTCCAGGCATCAGATTACAGCCAGTCCTCCAAAATACTATATCTTGTGTCTCCAAATCCTGATAGGATTGTTTTTCCGCGGGAAACACTTAATGTGTTAAAGCATCTGGAACTTGGCAGTTAAAGAGCTAGCAACATACGTTTATGATTAGATGTTATTTTTAAAAATATATAACTAATAGGAATGGTATTTCTAGACTAGAGTTAAAAATCTAAAGTGAAATGGGCCCTCATATTTTCAGGAAGGACACAGATAGTAAAGTAAGTGAAATCAGTGAGTAATCTTTTGATTTTAGACTAGGTGCTTGTGGCTGGAAGGAACTGCCTGAGAGATCTAATCCAGTTCTTTCCAGCCTTTATATCTGGAACATCCTGGACATGGGATCATTGTCTTAGACATTTCTGTGCATGTACCTGAGCTCGCACCCTGGCTTACTAGAAAAAGGAGGACCTGGGTTCTAATCCCACTCTGCCACCATCTCCCTGTTGTGTGATCTTGGGCAAGTCATTCAGTATCTCTCTGCCTCAGTTCCTCATTTGTAAAATGGTGATTAAAAAAAACCCTTTCTCCCTTCCTTTTGGTCTGTAAGCCCCATGTTGGACAGGGTCTATGTCTGATCTGCTTATATAGAATCACCCCAGCGCTTAGTACGGTGCTTAGTATTAATTAGCATTTACTGGGTTCCTGATCTTAAAGCTGCCTTTTTAACACACCATAGTTGCCCACACTTTTAATTCAACGTCACTGAGCCCAGAAAATTTTGGGTGCCATTGAGAGCTCCCAAGCCACACACTGGTGAACTATATAACACAGTCCCCTAGACTGTAAGCTCACTGTGGGCAGGGAACGTGTCTTCCGTCTCTGTTATATTGTATTCTCCCAAGCACTTAGTACAGTGCTCTGCACACAGTAAGCTCTCCATAAATGTGATTGATTGATAGCACGGAGCAGTTGGGAAGCAGCATGGCCAAGTGGAAAGAGTGCGGCGCTGGAAGTCAGAGGGCCTGGGTTCTAATCCGGGCTCTACCACATGTCTGCTGGGTGACCTTGGGCAAGTCACTTAAATTCTCTGTGCCTCAGTTACCTCATCTGTAAAATGGGAATTAAGACTATGATTGTCTTGTATCTTTCTCAGCACTTAGTACAGTGCCTGGCATGTAGTAAACACTCAACAAATATGAGTTGTTTTTGGTTTTTTTTTAAAAAAGCACTGAGCTAGTCCATCCCCCAAGCCACCTGACATCAGGAAAGAAGGCTCCACAGTCTCTGAGGGCAATTCATTTCATTTCCTCATAGTCCTCGAGGTCAGGAAGTTTTCTGCACTTGCTGAGGCGTGGTTCGGTCGTGACTGGAGGGAAAAGATGGGCGATAAGACTTGGAGATCCCTCTAATTGTGGCTTCAGTCTGCTGTGATTTCATCTCATTCCTGCTTGTCTTGGCTTCAGAAGTGGAGAACGGCTGGTGGTAGTCATCTTAACATTTATTTTTCCAAAATGTCACCCCTGAACTTCCTTTGCCCCAAACTAAGTCCCAGATTTTTTTTTCACCTTTCCTTGGATTTACTTTATAACTTTTCTGATGACCCTCCCTCCTTAATTCTCTCCACTTCCTTTTGAAATAGGAAGCTTAAAACTGTACACCACCATAGCAAAGACCTAAGTATAAATGGCATAACTAAAGTGGGAGGAATAATTGTTTTCCTGTTAATCGTTTTTAAGAATAGCCTCACTAAAAAAGCAGAGTATTATCATGGCTCCTCATGTTGTTTGTTGTTTTGCAGATCTTTTCTGCCTTTGTTCAGTTAGTCATTTCCCATCCTGCATTTGAGTAATTTGTTTTTCTTCCCTAACCTTGTCTGTGGGAAAGCTTCAGTGTTTCCTACTACCTGTACCTCCCACCAGATTCCAGGGAGGGGGAAATGGTTATAAAAAGCTACTCAGTTGAATATCCACGATTCAGTGATTTGGGTTCCCTTCTGGTCCTACTGACCTAATGTATATCCATTGTGTTCAAGCACGGAACGAGCATTCATACTGTGGGAGGAAGTGTCCATCATCTTGTATTTGAATGTGATACGTAAATTCTACACAATCACTTCTGCTGAGGAAAAAGAGGGATATAAAATATTGAAGTCATACTGGCTTGGGGGAGTAGAAAATTGCTCTGTTTCCACAGGATGAACCAAAAGGGAATTGACTTAAAGTGCGAGGTATTAGATTAGATATTAGGAAGAATTTCCTAATTATTACAGATTGTACAAAACGGGAACATGCTCACAAGGGAGATAGTGAAATCCACTTTTTGGAGAAAAATCTTTCTCTTTTGTCCCATAGTGAGGTTTAAAGAGTGAAAGAGCCGAAGAGGGAAAGGATTAAATCTGTTCCCTTCAGGATTCATTAGCGGTGTGCAAATTGGGTTAATTGTAGCAAAGAGAATTTAGCTTCCTTTGGGAGAGCCATTTTTCCACTCATCGCTAATGTTCCTTTTCTCACATACTTGAGAGGTACTGTAAGGTATTCTCTTGTTCAACAAATCCTTGCCCATCACCCTGTAGAAGGAACTCACCCTTTGTGAGTTCCGATACACATCTACCAGGCTTTTGAATTAAGTAGAGAGGCCTGTTCCAACACTAGTTTTCACAAATAGGTACACTGTACCCATGGTTTCTCTGACAGTTTCTCTTAGAATCACCACGAAGCCTCCTTTTCTCTGGGAGGGCTTGCCAGAAAAGCTGGAGTGTAACTGAAGATGTAAAGGCTCCTTTGTCCTCATTTTCAGGCCCAGCCCTGAAATCATGATCTTTTAGAGGAGGAAAAACATGCACTCTGTTTTTTAAGTTTCTTCCTCTTTAGTCTTGTAAAGCCATAGCCAGTTAGGGAAGAAAAAAAATTCACCTTTGTAATTCCACACTAGAGTTGTATGAAGGCAGTAGGCAAAGGGATGAATGAAGCTATAGGTAGTGGCTTTGTGTTTGCTAATTATGGGCAGGGATTGTGTCTTATATTGTTAACTTTGTACTCTCCCAAGTGCGTGGTACAGCGCTCCCTATACAGTAAGCGCTCAATAAATACTATTGACCCACTGTTCGCATGTGACACCCCAACCCTTTTGTCAAATTGACATATCTTTACATCCATCTGGGCCATTGGGGAAATCTAGAGGGTCAGTTTTCACTTGGCCAGGGGCTGGCTCTTGATGACTCACCAAAGTTTTTACTTTTGTTCCCTGCTCTCCAACCTCCTCCGAGCAAGCCGCTTGTATCCAGGAAAGAGAGTGGCAGAGGAAAGCAAAAAGAAGTTCGGCGTCTCAAACATCCCATATTACCCAGTAATGATCTTAGCTCCAATCTGCTCCAGTATCTTAGCTTGATCAGAACTATTACAGTATCTCCTGGTGGGCTTAAGGCAACCCAGTGTTTCCCAACTAGTGATCTGGGAATGAGCCCAAGTCCACAGATCTTGTTGTTGCTAGTCATGAGAAACAGTGTGCTTGGTTGAAAACTGGAGGCTGAGGTCAGGAAAAGCAAGGGGGGGATAATGGTCGAGAGGTGATTCAAAAAACAGGACTTTCCAGAAATATTTTGTGGCCCAGGAAAATATTAATTATTTTGCTCTGATTTGTGTTTGAAGTAACGGCCCATTCAGCTGCGGCACTAGTTTTTCAAGTCCAGAGATGGTTAGGAAACACTGATGTAGGGTAGAGGCAGGACGTGGACCACGGGTTGGCGGCGAGACAGGAGAAATTGAGGCACAGAGACAAGGTAAGCATCAGAGAAGTGGAGTGTGTGGGCTGGGATGGAGAAGGAGAAGGAGAGAAGGGAGGTGAGGTAAGAAGGGGCAAGGTGATGGAGAGCTTTAAGGCCAGTAGTGAGGAGTTTTTGTTAGGTACGGAGGTGGATAGGCAGCCAGGGAGATTTTTGAGGCGGGGGATTAGATCAGCTATTAGGAAGAATTTCCTGATTATTAACACATCGTGCAAAATGGGAACATGCTCACAGGGGAGATAGTGAAATCCACTTTTTGGAGAAAGATCTTTCTCTTATGTCCCGTAGTAAGGTTCATAGTGAGGTACCTAGTGTCCCGTAGTAAGCACTTAATAATGAAGGTAGGGATGTCGGGTTTCAACACGGAATATTTTTTCTTTGTGGCTATAAGGTTAATACTATTTAAACCAAAAAAAGCCAAGACTACAAAATTTCACATTTACCCATTGACAGACCTAAACAAAAACTGACTTTTATGCAGTGTGACCTAGTGGGAAAAGCATGGGCCTGGGAGTTAGAGGATCGGGGTTCTAATCCCAACTCTGCCAGTTGCCTGCTGTGTGTGACCTTGGGTAAGTCACTTAACTTCTCTGTGTTTCATTTCCCTCGTCTGCAAAGTGGGGATTTGATGCCTTTTCTCCCTACCTTAGACTCTAAGCCTCATATGGGACAGGGACTGTGCTGACCTGAATAACTTTTTCTACCCCAGTGCTAAGAACAGGGTTTAACACATAGTAAGCGCTTAACAAAGATGATAGTGTTGATAACAATAATATAATAAATGCATGAACTACTATTGCAAGTTTGCCGTGTATGTATTCCTATATTGCCACAGCCTTTTCATTTCTGATATGAACCTTTTTTTTTAATGGCATTTATTAAGCGCTTACTATGTGCAAAGCACTGTTCTAAGCTCTGGGGAGGTTACAAGGTGATCAGGTTGTCCCACGGGGGGCTCACAGTCTTAATCCCCATTTTACAGATGAGGGAACTGAGGCCCAGAGAAGTTAAGTGAGTTGCCCAAAGTCACACAGCTGACAATTGGCGGAGCCGGGATTTGAACCCATGACCTCTGACTCCAAAGCCCGCACTCTTTCCATTGAGCAATGCTGCTTCTCTGTGAGGCACAGAGAACCTTAACTTCTCTGTGCCTCAGTTACCTTATCTGTAAAATGGGGATTGAGACTGTGAACCCCATGTGGGACATGGACTGTGTCCAACCTGATTAACTTGTATTTCATTCATTCATTCAATCGTATTTATTGAGCACTTACTGTGTGCAGAGCACTGTACTAAGTGCTTGGAAAGTACAATTCAGCAACAAATAGAGACAATCCCTGCCCACAATGGGCTCACAGTCTAGTACGGGGGAGACAGACATCAAAACAAGTAAACAGGCATCAGTAGCATTATTGTACATAAAAAGAATTATAGGTGTATAGATACATCGTTAATAAAAATAGAATTATAATTATAAATATGTTCATATCTATACAAGTGCTGTGGGATGGGGTGGGGGGTAGAGCAAAGGGAGCAAATCAGGGTGATGGGGAAGGGAGGAGGAGCACACAATTTTTTTATGTGCTTTTAGACACATAAATTAAAATAAATTAAAATAATTTTAGGAATTAAAATAAATTATTGACTGTATAATTGAATAAGCATGTCTATGCAAATGCTGAACATTGGGATAGTTACATTCTTAAGTTCTAGAGATGGCTGATGAGGTCTTAAGCAGCAGCTTAAGCAGAAGCAGCGTGGCTCAGTGGAAAGAGTACAGGCTTTGGAGTCAGTGGTCATGGGTTCAAATCCCGACTCTGCCAATTATAATAATAATAATAATAATAATGGCATTTATTAAGCGCTTACTATGTGCAAAGCACTGTTCTAAGCGCTGGGAAGGTTACAAGGTGATCAGGTTGTCCCATGGGGGGCTCACAGTCTTAATCCCCATTTTGCAGATGAGGGAACTGAGGCCCAGAGAAGCAAAGTGACTTGCGCAAAGTCACACAGCTGATAATTGGTGGAGCCGGGATTTGAACCCATGACCTCTGACTCCAAAGCCTGGGCTCTTTTCCACCGAGCCACGCTGCCAGCTTTGTGACTTTGGGAAAGTCACTTAACTTCTCTGTGCCTCAGTTCCCTCATCTGTAAAATGGGGATGAAGACTGTGAGCCCCCCCGTGGGACAACCTGACCACCTTGTAACCTCCCCAATGCTTAGAACAGTGCTTTGCACATAGTAAGTGCTTAATAAATGCTATTATTATTATTATTATTACTATTAACAGCTTGCGGTGCTGGGAATTGAGGAGGTGGGATGTTGGGAAGGTGTTAAATCATCATCATCAATCGTATTGAGCGCTTACTGTGTGCAGAGCACTGTACTAAGCGCTTGGGAAGTACAAGTTGAATATGGGGAGGTCTGAAGCTTTTGAATTCAGGAAGAAGGGGCATCCAAGAGGAGAGACTAGGGTGAATGAGGTACTGGTGGTGAGAGAGTCAAGAGCAAGGAACAGTTAGAAATTTAGTTTAGAAGAGAGCAAGTTGGGTGAAAAGAGTAGGGTGGGGTAAGTTGGTGGAGCGGCTTGAGACGGATTGTGAGTTTTCCCTTGATGCAGAAGGACTTGGAAGTCAGTTGAGGGTTTAAAACCCTCCCCACCCCTCGCACCCTTCCCCCTCCCTCCCCACCCTCGACAGCTGCTGCCAAGTGTGGCCTCTGGAACCCCCGCTCCGTTTTAAGTAAGACCCCTTTCATCCTGGACCTTTTCCTTTCCAGTTCTCTACTCCTCCTCGCCCTAACTGAAACATGGCTGTCGCCGGACGACACAGTCTCTTCTGCTGCTCTCTGCAGTGCAGGCCTCTTCTTCTCCCACTCCCCCAGACTCACCGGAAAAGGAGGAGGTGTCGGTTTCCTTCTCGCCCCCCAATGTCGCTTTCGCACTATCCCTCCTCCCCCTTCCCTTTCCTTCCCTTCCTTTGAAGCCCACATTATTCGCCTCTACCACCCCCTCCAGATTCTTGTAGCCGTCATCTACCGCCCTCCCTGCCCCACTTCCAACTTCTTTAACGACTTTGACCCCTTCCTCACCATCCTTCTCTCCTTCTCCATGCCCACTCTGATCCTCGGAGACTTCAATATCCACATGGATATCCCTAACGACTCCTCTGCCGCCCGCCTTCTATCTCTCCTTGACGCTGCCAGCCTCTTCCTCCACCCCACCTCGCCCACTCACCAACTTGGTCATACCCTCGACCTCATCATCTCCTACCGCTGCACTGTGTCCACCCTCACCAACTCTGTAATCCCTCTCTCTGATCATAATCTTCTCACCTGCCTCCTCACTCACACTCCTTTCCCCTGTAAATCCGTATTACTCCCTCACAGAGAGCTCCGCTCTCTGGACCCCACCCATCTTTCCGAGCGCCTCACATCCCACCTCGCCGCCCTCTCCTCTCTACCCAGTCTTGATGATCAGATTACTGCTCTCAACTCTACCCTTTCTACTCAGCTAGACTCACTCGCTCCCCTTTCCCTTCGCCGCTCTCGCACCACTAACCCACAGCCCTGGATCACTGCCACTGTCCTCCTCCTTCGCTCTTATGCTCGAGCTGCCGAACGCTGCTGGCGAAAGTCTAAACACCATGCCAACCTCGTTCACTTCAAGTTTATCCTTTCCTGCCTTAACTCAGCCCTCTCTTCTGCCAGACAAAACTATTTCTCCTCCTTTATTGACACCCATGCCCATCACCCCCGCCAGCTCTTCCGTACATTCAACTCCCTTCTCAGGCCCCCGGTTCCTCCCCCTCCTCCTTCCCTCACCCCCAGCGATCTGGCCTCCTACTTCATTAACAAAATTAAATCCATCAGGTCCGACCTCCCCAAAGTCTCTTCCCCCCTTTCTCCATCCCCCGGCTCTCAACACTCTCTGCTACTCTCCCATTCTTCCCAGCAGTATCCTCAGAGGAACTCTTCTCCCTCCTCTCAAGTGCTACTCCGGCCACCTGTGCTTCTGACCCCATTCCCTCTCATCTTATGAAATCTCTCGCTCCATCCCTTCTCCCCTCCTTAACTTCCATCTTCAACCGCTCACTCTCCACTGGTTCCTTCCCCTCTGCCTTCAAACATGCCCATGTCTCTCCCATCCTAAAAAAACCCTCTCTTGACCCCACCTCACCTTCTAGTTATCGTCCCATATCCCTCCTACCATTCCTTTCCAAACTCCTTGAACAAGTTGTCTACACGCGCTGCCTAGAATTCCTCAACAACAACTCTCTCCTCGACCCCCTCCAGTCTGGCTTCCGTCCCCTTCATTCCACGGAAACTGCGCTCTCAAAGGTCACCAATGACCTCCTGCTTGCCAAATCCAACGGCTCCTACTCTGTCCTAATCCTCCTCGACCTCTCAGCTGCCTTTGACACTGTGGACCACCCCCTTCTCCTCAACACGCTATCCGACCTTGGCTTCACAGACTCCGTCCTCTCCTGGTTCTCCTCTTATCTCTCCGGTCGTTCTTTCTCAGTCTCTTTTGCAGGCTCCTCCTCCCCCTCCCATCCTCTTACTGTGGGGGTTCCCCAAGGTTCAGTGCTTGGTCCCCTTCTGTTCTCAATCTACACTCACTCCCTTGGTGACCTCATTCGCTCCCACGGCTTCAACTATCATCTCTACACTGATGACACCCAGATCTCCATCTCTGCCCCTGCTCTCTCCCCCTCCCTCCAGGCTCGCATCTCCTCCTGCCTTCAGGACATCTCCATCTGGATGTCCGCCCGCTACCTAAAGCTCAACATGTCGAAGACTGAGCTCCTTGTCTTCCCTCCCAAACCTTGTCCTCTCCCTGACTTTCCCATCTCTGTTGACGGCACTACCATCCTTCCCGTCTCACAAGCCCGCAACCTTGGTGTCATCCTCGACTCCGCTCTCTCATTCACCCCTCACATCCAAGCCGTCACCAAAACCTGCCGGTCTCAGCTCCGCAACATTGCCAAGATCCGCCCTTTCCTCTCCATCCAAACTGCTACCCTGCTCATTCAAGCTCTCATCCTATCCCGTCTGGACTACTGCACCAGCCTTCTCTCTGATCTCCCATCCTCGTGTCTCTCTCCACTTCAATCCATACTTCATGCTGCTGCCCGGATTATCTTTGTCCAGAAACGCTCTGAGCATATTACTCCCCTCCTCAAAAATCTCCAGTGGCTACCAATCAATCTGCGCATCAGGCAGAAACTCCTCACCCTGGGCTTCAAGGCTGTCCATCCATCACCTCGCCCCCTCCTACCTCATCTCCCTTCTCTCCTTCTACTGCCCAGCCCGCACCCTCCGCTCCTCTGCCGCTAATCTCCTCACCGTACCTCGTTCTCGCCTGTCCCGCCGTCGACCCCCGGCCCACGTCATCCCCCGGGCCTGGAATGCCCTCCCTCTGCCCCTCCGCCAAGCTAGCTCTCTTCCTCCCTTCAGGGCCCTGCTGAGAGCTCACCTCCTCCAGGAGGCCTTCCCAGACTGAGCCCCTTCCTTCCTCTCCCCCTCGTCCCCCTCTCCATCCCCCCATCTTACCTCCTTCCCTTCCCCACAGCACCTGTATATATGTATATATGGTTGTACATATTTATTACTCTATTTATTTATTTATTTATTTATTTTACTTGTACATTTCTATCCTATTTATTTTATTTTGTTGGTATGTTTGGTTCTGTTCTCTGTCTCCCCCTTTTAGACTGTGAGCCCACTGTTGGGTAGGGACTGTCTCTATGTGTTGCCAATTTGTACTTCCCAAGCGCTTAGTAAAGTGCTCTGCACATAGTAAGCGCTCAATAAATACGATTGATTGATTGATTGATTGATTGGTTTAAAGGAGTGTTACAAACAAATGAAGCTTCATGGAAGTGATTTTCACACAGCACCTCATAGTAGAGATTGGCTAGAGGCGGGGAAATCAGCAAGGAGGCCGACAGCAGTAGCTGTCCATAGCTTGTACATGTTAGCTGTTCTAGGAGAGGAAGAGGTGGCTCCAGGAGATGTTGTATAGGAAGAACAGGTGGAATTTCACAGTAGGTTGAATGTGAGAGCTGAAAGGCAGGTAGAGGGTTCAAGGATTTCACCAATGTTGCTGGCTACTAGAACATATTTGAGGGAGAAAAAATGTCTTAGCGTTCACGATATACCCCTTTATCAACCACAGTGGAAACCCCCGCGTTCAGGCCATTTTTTGCAGTTTATGTAATGTGGAAAATTTAGACTCGGAAGAGAGAAATTGCACATGATTAGTTAATTTTCAAGTTTTGGAGCTATTTTAAGACTTCTAAAAAATTGTTTTCACCAACCATCCTAGACCCCCCTACAAGATGACTACCCCATTATTCTGTGATGGTTTCATGAAAGCAGACCTGTTTGCATTTGTTAGGAATGAGTAATATAAGACGCAGCCTAAAGGAAGAGAGATGCTTGAGACTTAGAGTGTTATGTAAAATCTGTTGTGCTGCTCTTTTTAGTGTTACTGACTTTCCAGGAACTCCAGTCTTTCTGGCTGTTGTGATGAACTAGCATGTTCTGTAAAATTGAAAATTTTGAACCATCCATTGCCTAGTCGTTTGCGGGCATAGGAGGAGTTTCCATTGACGACTTCATCTTCCAGTTAACGCTAAGCTTTCCCCTCAAATCCGAACCAACCATCAGAACATATAGGGGCAGAGTCCTATTTTCTGAACATATCGAGCTTATTGTGGACTTCAAATCTAGATTGTCTTTGGACATCTCCAGGGTCGGTGGGGTGTTTGGTCTTTCAGCTTGTTCATCCAGCTTGTCCATACCGCAGGAGTGCCAGTGAGGGTGTTGGTTGTGTTGGATGAATTTGAAGAGACTGTTCGGCCAGTCGGAACGATACTAAAACCAAGTCAGCTAAGCAGATCTGATGGCGTTTCAGTGAAAAGAAAAAGCTCCCGTACTGTTACCTGGATTCTCGAGTCTAGACTCTCCACAGTAGTCATTTTCAAAAACCTGCTTGAGGAAATAAGTTGCCTGAGATTCTAATCCAGATGGGTTGGGAGGCAAACTCATTAATTACGTATATTGGGATCGCAAATGAGAGCTCATTTAAAATAGTGCTTCCAGACTGGATGAGTAAGTCACTTTTGGCTTGAAACTCTTTTTGATTAAGATTAATGTGACTTGTAAAGACAGTGAAATAAAATTCACTTCATTCCTTGTGAGAGCTAGGCCTTTTTCCTAAGATAAAGCTGAAGACTTTGATAATGCTGTACTATTTGATAGAGATTCAAATGTTTTGTTAGTCAAAAGTGCTCAATAGTAATTCATTCATTCATTCAATCATATTTATTGAGCGCTTACTATGTGCAGAGCACTGTACTAAGCGCTTGGGAAGTACAAGTTGGCAACATGTAGAAACAGTCCCTACCCAACAGTGGGCTCACAGTCTAGAAGGGGGAGACAGAGAACAAAACAAAACATATAAACCAGATAAAATAAATAGAATAAATATGTACAAATAAATTAAATAGAGTAATAAATAAGTACAAATATATACATATATACAGGTGCTGTGGGGAGGGGAAGGAGGTAAGGCGGGGGAGAGGAAGAAGGGGGCTCAGTCTGGGAAGGCCTCCAGAAGGAGGTGAGCTCTCAGTAGGGCTTTGAAGGGAGGAAGAGAGCTAGCCTGGTGGATGCGAGTATGTTTGGTTTTGTTCTCTGTCTCCCCCTTTTAGACTGTGAGCCCACTGTTGGGTAGGGACTGTCTCTGTATGTTGCCAATTTGTACTTCCCAAGCGCTTAGTACAGTGCTCTGCACATAGTAAGCGCTCAATAAATGCGATTGATGATGATGATGATGATGATGATGATGATGATGTGCGGAGGGAGGGCATTCCAGGCCAGGGGGAGGATGTGGGCTGGGGGTTGACGGTGGGACAGGCGAGAACGAGGCACGGTGAGGAGATTAGCGGCAGAGGAGCAGAGGGTACGGGCTCGAAAATTCGAAAAAGATCTGTGTAATCCATTCTTTTAGAAAGGAATAACTGATTTTGTTATGCAGTTTACTGTCCACCAATGTGTTATCGTATTTGACTTGTGTATGTTGTGTGTTTTTCTTCCCCCAGCTCTTCAGAGAAGTAAGAATAATGAAGATTTTAAACCATCCAAATATAGGTACTTTGTTTTCCTTTTAAATGTTTTTTGGATAAATGGATGCTTGCAAGTTGCATCAGAAAGCATCATATCTCACTTTGTGGGGTGGAAAGTTTTCCTAATAAAATATGGAAGTTACTGTGATGGCACTCACTGATTTTATGAAAAGGCCTTGGTGAGTGTCTGTTGCGTCTATCCATGACATTTCGTGTAAACCAGTTTTGATTCAAAATTCCTGGATTTTTCACAATAGACTCAATTTTTCCCCTCAGAATTTCTATTAAGCAAACTCTCAGGTAGGTGGAAAATTCAGGCACGTATTTATTTTGGATTACTGAGAGGGGAGATAGGGACACCTAGATCAGGAAGGATCCAGATGACCCTCCCTGCCAGCAACTAACACAGGTGAAAATCTGTGGGAAAAACATGTTATTTTCTAGGCAAACATTTTGGTTCAGAAACAGGCATCTATCTCCTCTCTTCCAAGTAGCTCTGAACTCAGAGCAGCAGAAAGCTAAAAAGACCCCACAACCCTACCCTCCCTAACTAAAAGGACAGCAGTGCAAGAGAGTTGAGAACAAGGCACCGCGAGTATGTTAGCTTGAGAGGAATTAATGAATAAACATATAAAGTAGGGTGTAGTGTGAAAAGAATGAGGTTAAATCTTGGGGGAGAGCCGATTGAGTGACTTAAAGCCAATGGTCAGGAATTTCTGTTTGGGACTGAAAGGAATGGGCAACCTGTAAAGGGGTGTTTGATGCACTTACACATGGAAGAATTGTGGTTTGAGTTGGGGGAAATCTTTCAGATGGATTGTCCTCTAGATATTACACAATAGTTTGGGGGAACATTCAGAAAACAAACAAAAGCCCTATTTATCCCTGTCATTTTGTGCTGTGTGCCAGCTATTTAGTGGCCCCTTCCAAAATAATATGAAAAATCCTTCCTTTTGGTTGCTTCCAAATCTTTTTGGACTTTAATTGCATTAATGTCACCCAATGAACTGTGTTACAAGTGTGTCCTGGGGTGAATGAATTGAACAGTTCAGTTAAAATGGAAAGTTCAAGTAGAGTTGTGCTTCCTTGCCCTCTCTTGCTCTAAAACTTTGTCAAAGCTGAATATCGTTCACACTCAAATTGAAGGTCTCCAAGGAAAAGGATGCTAACCTGTTTATGCTTTACAGCCACAAGTGAGTCTACTCTTGTCGATTGACAGTGGGAAAAACGGTCAAAGAGAAATTTTGCAGTTTTAATGGTTAGCAAAGTCCAGTTGTCCTATATGGGAGTTGTGTTCCTTGCAAAACCCACAAAAAAGAAAAACTCATATTGTAGTACAATCCATTTCTGAAACCGCACACCCGTGCACAGCTTGAAAAATATCACCCCGTTTAATTGTCAGGCCTTGTCATCCACTGTTGTGAACCTTTGAACAGGGATGTCTAGAATTTTCAGGTCTTGCAGTACTTCAGTCAGTGAGAACTATGGATTCCTCCTTAGGCCACTCCAATTAGTTACCGATAGGCTTTGCTGTTCTTGGCTTTCCGGTTTGTGGTTTTGCTTATTCATAGTGACCGATTTGGTTACCCATTTCATGGTTTCCTGCACAAGTGAACTGAAAAACCACAACCAACAATCCTGGTATGAACTGTTGTCAGGTTTCTACACTCACACGCTCAATATCACCTTGCCTCCTGAGGAAAAAGTGTCTCCCTGCTGTCCCTGTCAGAGGGCTTTGAATCCAGGGACATCAGAGACTCCAGATTCTGCCAGCAGCTGAAAACAGTAGCAGGCAAACAGATTGTTGTCTAGCCTTTTTAAAAAGATCTCCAAGGAGGGAAATGCCACACCTCACCGAGTGGCCCGTGCCAGTGTTCAATGAACGGAAACCAAGAAATCCTTACTTCTGTCTAACCAAACTCCTACTTTCGGGGCAGTCTAAATCCACTTCCAGAGGGACAATTGGTCAATATCCTCTTTGAAATATTCTTGAAGCCAGTTGTTTAACTAGCCGGGAACCAGCTTTACTGCAAGCTGAGCTGGCCCAGTTCCTTTCATCTTTCTTGCCCCGGGTCAAATTTCCACCCCTTTAATCATTTCTGCTGCTTTTCTCTGGACCCTTTTGAAACTGAGGGGCCCCAAACTGAACCACTGTATTCTGCTAAGTACCCCAGCAAGCCCAAAGTAGGATTGCTGCTCAGATCTATCATTCGTGCTCCATTGTCAGTAGCAAACTCCAGCATGCTGCGTGTACCCCAGAATCATATAAAAAAAAATTAGATTACTGCCTCATATTTATTTCGGGTCCCCCGTATCCCTTCCTTCCTCCAGCTTCCCCACTTCTAGAGCTATTTCTGCCTCGTCAGTCTTTCCCCATCTTTATCTATGATCTTTGTCCCTACAGAATGTGTGTGTACAGAGCAGTGTGGCCTAATGGATAGAGCACATGCCTAAGAGTCAGAAGGTCATGGGTTCTAATCCCGGCTCCGCCACTTATCTGCTGTGTGACCTTGGGCAAGACACAAGACTTCTGGGCCTGTTACCTCATCTGTAAAATGGGGATTAAGACTGTGAGCTGCATTTGAGACAGGGACTATATCCAACCTGATTACCTTGCATCCACCCCAGTGCTTAGAAGAGTGTTTGGCACATAGTAAGTGCCTAACAAATACCAGCATTATTATTGTTGTTACTTGATTGTCCATGTGTCTTGAGGAGGCTGTCAGTCCAGGTAATTGAAACAGTTGATGAATCCTTTCATTCCTACTCCCCTGCTGCCAATTCAGCCAGGCCCATTATGGACAGCCAGGGGGAGGTCAAAATGGCACTGTATTATAATAATAATAATAATGGTATTTGTTAAGCGCTTACTATGTGCAAAGCACTTTTCTAAGCGCTGGATGGTTCCCACTGCACAGAATCTAGTAGCTCCAGAATTATTCCTTCCCCCTCCGCATTTCACTGCCACGGGCAGCTTTTGAACTCCACCAGCCCACAGTAATCCCAGAGACTTTCAAACCATATGTGGTCCCCAAGACAGTATTTGTCCCTATTGGTGTGCCTTCATCTCGGTCAACTACCTGAGACCCAGCTCGGCAGCAGAAGGAAAAACTCAGTGGGTCAAGGAAGCAGCTGCAGGACGGCTGGACCGAGAAAGAAGCCACGGGGGAGCCTGATAAATGTGCAAGTCAACAACCCCGGGCTAGTCACCCGGTTCAGATAGCCCATGTGTGGAGCCCCGCAAGACTGCTGTCATTTACTTTTGAATAGAGTATTAGGTTTCTGAGCACAGATTACAATTTAATGGAAAGAAATTGCTGTTGGAATATTGCTTTGCCTAAGAAACCTGCAAAATTATAATGAAAAAGGAGATTCCTAAATCAGTTCAGGTATTGTTTCAGTTCTTTCTGTGTGTCCTGGGCATTTTGTTCAGACTACTGTTCTGTTTCTTGTATAATGGTAGGACCAAAAGAACCCAACAACTCAGAATTGAATTCTTCCATTACTACCTCACATTGCACACTGACCATGTAGATTAAATATCCGTGAAGTTGTTCTTGATCTTAGGTTATGGAATTTACAACAGCAAACAAGTTCTTTTCAAAGATATAATTCTGCATGCTTTTTTAAAAAAACCTCAATTTACATTGCAAGCAATTTCAGCATTATGAGGTGGGAATTGTGTAACTCTTTCAGAAGCCTGTTAAGATTTTCAATCCCTCAGATGACTAATTGAGACTTTTCAGAATCCTGTTGATTTTTGAGGTATAGAATTCCCTTGGGATTGAACCGCTTTGCTGAATCAGCCAGGCGTTATGGGCTGACAATAAGTCTAAAGAAAACTGAGGTAATGAATCCGCTTGTACCAGGGAAGTAGTACAACGCAACCAAAAATCTCACGAAAGCCAGAACCTCCATCGTGAGACTGCTAAACAGACGCGGGTGGCTGCAGGCCAAACTAAAGGCCTCCGGGGCGGTGGTACTATTAATCTGGGCGCAGAGCACTGTTTTGTGCACATAGAAGAATACACTCTCCAACTTTCTGTGGCTGTGAGACTTGGTCTCCCCAAAGAGGCCAATCTGACTCCTTAATAAGCATCACCTAAGGGTTACAGTCCAGTTCAGTCCTAGGGGGGCCCAGAAGGTCCATTGGCCTGGTCTTCGTGCTCAAAATGGCAGTAGGGTATGTGTGGGTGTTCAAATTTAGGCACTTTTAATTTATTGGCCCTTGACATCATTTTTTTTTATTATGACTAGCTGCCTCAAAAGCTGGAACCAGCCCAGGCCTCTCTGGACCTCTGTGGGGGCCTGGCCAAACTGAACATAAAATGGCAGGGCAGGATCATTCATTCAGTCGTATTTATTGAGCGCTTACTGTGTGCAGAGCACTCTATTAAGCGCTTGGGAAGTACAAGTTGGCAACACAGACGGTTCACAAACGTAAAAAGTGCTAAAACGAAGTAAACCTCAGAGCATTTAAGATGCACCCACCACAATAAACCAGTACCGGGTTGAAAAGGAGAATGGGTAGAAGCGAAATTGGGGAATCGAAAGCAAGGCAGGTGTAAGAGATGGTCTGTGGACACAGGAAAGTAAAACCTCAGATAATACTGCATCCCAGCTGAAAATTGGAAATCAGTTGCCTCAGGCCTGCAGTCAAGGAAGGAGTGGCTTATTTTGAGACAGGAAGGTAAAAGCAAAGATGCTGCAGCAGACATCAAGCATGTCAGCACAACAAAAGACAATTTTTGTTTGTGCACAGTGCAGTTGGGATTGTGGACTCCAAATTGGCCTTTTCAATGTGTCGTCTCTCTCTCTCTCTCTTTCCCTCTCTCTCTCTCTTTCTCTCTCTCACAAACACACACACACACACACACGAATATCACCATTAGTGGCATCTTCTGTAAGTACAAAAACAATATGCAAATTTACATAGTGCAATTTCACTAGACTGTAGTTGATAGCCCTTAAATTCTTGTGGAACATGGAGATTGTATTGTTTGCCTTATATGCGTAGACTTCTGCTCCCTCCCTTATCCCTCCAGTCAGTGGGAGGTCAGTTTGGGTGTAAAGCAGACATGTTTTGCCCTGATTGTTTAATGAAACCTCCCTTAGTCCTTCAAGTCCCCAGATTCTGGAGCATAAGGGTGAGCTGAGAAGGAAAGAACACCTTCCTGTTTCTGCTAAGTCCATCTCAGTTATAGGCAGATTTAAACAGTCAAGAGAAAGATGTAAGTTTAGAGAAACTAAAAAGGTAACCTCAGCACAGATACTGTCACACAAAACACATTAAGGCACACATACAGTTCATATTTAGTTTGAATTTGTAGAGTACATGAATTTCACATTGCTTTTCTCATTTTTTATCCTCCCACCAACATTTCTTATGTAAGGAGAGGCAGGTAGGAATTATTCCTCATCTTACAGCTATGGAAACTGAAGCCCAGAGAGGTATCACAGCAGTCAAGGGCCAGAGCTGGGATCCTGATCCAAGTACTCTAGCTTTTAGTCCCACTAGACCACGTTCCAGCTAAAGAAAAAATGGCACACAAGCACAAAGAAATACATCTAAGTAATATTTTCTCTTTTAGGTCGACTTTAGGTCGACTCATTCTTATATTTTTAAGTGTTTAGAATGCACTACCTGGAGAACCATGCCCTCTGATTTTCATTACTCAGTGAACTATATGACAAAGTTCTCCATATATTTTCCAAGAATTCAACCATGGCATTTTAATAATAATAATAGTAATAGTATATGTAAAGCACTTACAATGTGCCAAATACTGTACTAAGTGCTGGAATGAATGCGGGCAAATCAGGTTGGACTCTGTCCCTGTGCCATGTGGGGCCCACAGTCTCAATTGCCATTTTACCGGTGAGGTAACTGAGGCACAGAGAAGTGAAGTTATTTGCCCAAGGTCACCCAGCAGACATTTGGTGGAGTCGGAATTAGAACCTGTGACCCTCTGACTCGGAGGCCTGTGCTCTATCCACCATGCCATGCGGCTTCTCAATGGATTTTACTGTGGTTCCTAACCAAGTGGAAATGATTTTCTAGGCATTAAAATTGAAGCACCAAAATTTTAATCCCCTGGATAATTATCATTGTCAGGCCAAAATTTTCTATTTTGAAAGCAGTTGGGTTTATATTTTAATGACTGTAATATTCCCAGTTTGTTAATGATTGAGAATTGGGGTGCTTTCAGGGTTCATAGATTAGCATGCCAGTGAGAGCTGAGGAAATTAAAGCATTTCATTCTAAAGAATTGAAGCTGAATTTGGGGTAGTCGTGAAGGATGAATGACTTCATTGATTTTACTGGTTGTTAGGGAGCTTGTTTAATGAAACTAAATAAGGGAGCAAAGCATGTCAGGTTTCTTTTTTTCAGAGAAAACAAGCTATGGGTAGGTAAATTAGTGTTAGGTACATCACCTTACCTAGAATTATTGATGAGTAAGGCTTTATTCACAGGAGATTGGCCTGTTAGCTTAATAACCACCAAAGAAAAGCTGTAATGTCTGGCTTCTTACTTGATTATCTATTTATGCAAAAGACCTGTGTGTTTTGAAGTAGGAATAGCGCATAACTGTTGCTGGATGGAGTGAGCCTTTTTTTTTGTTTGTTTTATCACATCCACGTTAGGTCAGCCAACCAACACTGAAATCAGTGTTTCAGCTTGAAGCAAAAACGTAGGTCACCTCCATGTGCTCCTTTTTAACTTAAATATTTAATTTCACCTCTAAAGTATTCACCCAGTGCACTGTATTATTTTCAGAGCACTTAGGAGGCGGCAGCCATTTTAAAAGACTCCAAAAGCAAAAGCTCCTTGTGTACGCGTTACCGAATAGTCCTGCTGTTGGCAATGGAAAGAGCTCCACTCTGGGAATCTAGAGACCTGGGTTCAAGTCTCAGTTCTGTCGGCTGGGGTTTTGCCATCAGTGGTAAAGGTCTTTCCTCTGCACACTGTAAGCGCTCAATAAATACGATTGATTGATTTCCTCCAAGAACCACCTAGAGTATTCTGAGAGATGGGAAAGTGCAGCGGGAATCCTGAGGAATAGCCGACCCACTCACGAGGACAAAGAAGGCCACAGGAGCTCAGAGGCTGGGTTAAAGAGTGACACCATTAGCAGTACGGTACAGTCACTCCGGCCACAAATAGGTCATACATATCAATCAGTTGATCAATTGGTGGTGTTTATTGAGCACTTACAGTGTGCAGTGCACTGTACTATGTGCTTGGGAGAGAGAGTACACTACAGCAGAGTTGTTAGGCACATTCCTTGCCCACAAAGAGATTGCAAACTAGAAAGGGTGACCACGTTATGATGAATTGTAGCTATGAATATAAGTGTGGTGCCGGGGGTGGGTGAATATCAAGCGCTTAAATCTGTAAATATCTGTATTTTTTTATATTAATGTCTGTCTCCCCTTCTAGACTGCAGGCTCACTGAGGGCAGGGAATGTTACTCAGCTCTTTCGTATTTGCTGTCTTAATCGCTTAGCACAGTGCTCTTCACAGAGTAATTAGTCGTGCTCCAATGGAAAGAGCACGGGCTTGGGAGGCAGAGGTCATGGGTTCAAATCCCGGCTCTGCCGCTTGTCAGCTGTGTGACTTCGGGCAAGTCACTTAATCATCATCATCATCAATCGTATTTATTGAGCGCTTACTGTGTGCAGAGAACTGTACTAAGCGCTTGGGAAGTCCAAGTTGGCAACATCTAGAGACAGTCCCTACCCAACAGTGGGCTCACAGTCTAAAAGGGGAGACAGAGAACAAAACCAAACATACTAACAAAATAAAATAAATAGAAGAGATATGTGCAAGTAAAATAAATAAATAAATAAATAAAGTTATAATAAATAAATAAACTTAACTTCTCTATGCCTGTGACCTCATCTGTAAAATACGAATTAAGACTGTGAGCCCCACGTGGGACAACCTGATCACCTTGTATCCTCCCCAGCTCTTAGAACAGTGCTTTGCACATAGTAAGCACTTAACAAATGCCATCATTATTATTGTGCAGAGCACTGTAATAATAATAATGATGGCATTTGTTAGGCACTTACTATGTGCCAAGCACTGTTCTAAGCACTGGAATAATGGCATTTATTAAGCACTTACTATGTGCAAAGTCCTATTCTAAGCGCTGGGGAGGTTACAAGGTAATGAGTTTGTCCCACAGGGGGTTCACAGTCTTAATCCCCATTTTACAGATGAAGTTACTGAGGTCCAGAGAAGTTAAGTGACTTGCCCAAAGTCACACAGCTTACAATTGGCGGAGCTGGGATTTGAACCCATGACTTCTGACTCCAAAGCCTGTGCTCTTTCCACTGAGCCACGCTACTTGGGGGAGAATGAGTTCTCCCAAGTGAGTACATACAACGGAGTTAGCAGACATCGTCCCTCCCCACAACGAACTTGTAATAGGTTGATAAATACCTTAATTAATTCATTCAATAGTATTTATTGAGCACTTACTGTGTGCAGAGCACTGTACTAAGTGCCTATTGATTCTAAGGTACAGATTCAAGTGCATAGGCATTGCAGAAGGGAGAAGGAGTAGGGGAAATGAGGACTTAGGCGTCTGTTGGATATGAAGGGGGAGCCCTCTGTTGGGTAGGGACCGTCTCTGTATGTTGCAAACTTGTACTTCCCAAGCATTTAGTACAGTGCTCTGCACACAGTAAGCGCTCAATAAATGCGATTGAATGAATGAATGAGTTCCAGGCCAGAGGGAGGATCTGTGCAAGGTATCGGCATCGAGATAGACGAGATCAAGGTACGAGTCAGTCGGCATTTGATGTTTTTGCACATCAAAAACTTTAGCGTACACTTCCCATTGAGCTGCACCCCTTCCTTCCCTACTCACTTGTTACACACTGAGCTCCAGACCGATAGGGACGAGAGCGTGTGAATGGCACAGCGCAAGCCGCTATCACTGGAATCAAATCTTTCCATAATTTTCAGTACTGACATTACAGAACCGAGGTTCATTTGTCTTTCCGGATGGGAGACTTCATGATCAGAGTATCCCCCTTTGGAGCCGGGAAGAGCGAACGTGGTTTATTCTGCAAGAAATAAAGGTGTTTTTGCAGGATTGAAGTTTCCTTAAGGCATCTGTTCATCTGTTTTTAAGTTGCATAGAGGTGGTAGTTGAAGCTGTGGGAGTGAATGAGTTCTGCAGCGACTGGGTGGAGATGGAGAATTAGAAGGGACCCAAACAGTCCCTACTCAACGGGCTCACAGTCCTTTACTCTCATATTGTGAGTCTGTTTCCCCCAGCACTTAAGCTTGTTTTGGGCAAGGAATCAGTCTACCAGCCGTGTTACATTTTACTCACCCAAGTGCTTAGCACAGTGCTCTGCATACAATAAGTGCTCAATAAACAGGATTGATTGATATTTTGACAGTGCCGTGGTCGATACCGTTGACTCTGAGTCGTGAGGAGCCTGAAATTCTGCATCCTTAGCCACAGCACTCTGCTGATCTTCGTTTTTGTACTCATGTTGTCTTGGTGTTTGGTTTCATGTCTCCTTTATGTATTTGTCACCCTTGCCTTCTCCCCTTTCTATTTTTAGGTTGTGAAGCCCACCGAGGGGTAGGAACCATATCTAGTTCCCACCTGTTTAGTCCCGGCACTTAGTACTTAGTACTAAAAGTACTAAAAAAGTACTAAAAGTACTTAGTACTTTTCCTGGCACTTAGTACTGTGCTCTGCACACAATAAGCACTTAATAAATAATAGTAATATTAGTAAATTCTCACAGCAGGAGATTTAAATGGATTTTCAAAGCTGAAGAAAAATAGCAGACCTTGAGTTTACAGAAATATATTGAATTACTATTTCAGCAGAATTGGCGTCAAAAACTTGAGAAGCAGGTTGGCCTAGTGGCTTGAGCACGGGCTTGGGAATCAGAAGGTGCTGGGTTCTAAACCTGGTTCCCCCTCCTGTCTGCTGTGTGACCTTGGACAAGTAACATAACTTTTGGCAAGTCTGTTAACTTCTCTGTGCTTCAGTTACCTCACCTGTAAAATGGGGATTAAGACTGTGAGCCCCATGTGGGACATGGACTGTGTCCAACCTGATTACCTTGTATCTACTCCAGCGCTTAGAATAGTGCCTTTCACAGAGTAAGTGCTTGACAAATACCATTTTAAAAAGAAATAAAATGAAAAGAAGCTTGCTTTCAGAAAAAAACCTTAGCAAAAATATCGATCTCTTCCCCTAATTGTTTTTAAGATGGCACTAAGTATGGAACCTCTGTTCCCCAAAAAGCGTGAGCAAGGGGGAGGGGAAACTGCCAATGAACCAAGAATAGTGATGGATTGGAATTGATCCAAAATGGGTTTTTTCGTGATCTGCTAACGGTGTTGTGGAAAGTATTCACTTGAACAGAATAATGATAATGGTATTTGTTAGGCACTTTCTGTGTATCAAGCTCTGTTCCTATCACTGGAATAAATACAAGTTAATCGGGTCAGACACAGTCCCTGTCCCATGTGGGGCTCATCGGCCTATATGTGAGCATTTCTGGAACAATCAGGGAATATTCAGTACTTTTATTTTGACTTTGATTTTAATCATTTCAGTCACTGAAATATCTAGTAACAACCTCAAGGCACTTTTTAAAAACTGTTACCTAAAACTTCTTAAATCATTCATCTACCTGTGGGTCTCCTGAGTACTTGTCTAGCTGTACTATTCTTATTCTACTGTAGAGAAATCTTTAAATGGGAAAACATGTATACCATACGTAGGATCTAAAAATTGAAGAACCTCATGTTTTAGAAATATGAATTGAGGTGTGTGACCCTTCATATGGGCACGTCCACACCTTCAGTTGGAAATCATCATCATCATCAATCGTATTTATTGAGCGCTTACTATGTGCAGAGCACTGTACTAAGCACTCCCTACTGAGTAAAACTAATACAGAAATGGAGGTGCTTATTCTTTGGATTAATTGCATTTTCTTCTTTTTCTCCTTTTTTCCCCCCCAGTTAAGTTATTTGAAGTAATTGAAACTGAAAAAACACTGTACTTAATCATGGAATATGCAAGTGGAGGTGGGTACCTTTGTATTTTCTGTTTTCTTTTTCTTCCCTTTCAAGGGAACAGATAATTTCAGGTGGACCTTACAGTTGATTTTGCACAGTTTCATTTAATGTTTAAAACTGGTATAACTGCTGGGAGTTTTACACAGAACAAGACCCCTAGTGCAAAATTCCAGCCTCACCCTTGACATCCTGGAGATGGTTGCTTTAAAAACTTAGAAGCAGCAAGACGGAGTGGATAGAGCACAGGCCTGGGATTCAGAAGGTCATGGGTGCTCATCTTGGCTCCGTCACTTGTCTGCTGGGTGACCTTGGGACAGTCACTTCACTTCTCCGGGCCTCAGTTGCCTCATCTGTAAAATGGGGTTTGAGACTATGAGCCCCATGTTGGGCAGGGACCGTATCCAGCCCAATTTGCTTGTATCCACCCGTGCGCTTAGAACAGTGCCTGGCATGTAGTAAATGCTTAACCAGTGCCATAATTAAATTAATTAAAAGGTTTAGGCCTGTTGGAGGGCAGTGCCCTCACCGCCCTGAGTGCATCATCATCATCAACCGTATTTATTGAGCGCTTACTGTGTGCAGGGCACTGTACTAAGCGCTTGGGAAGTACAAGTTGGCAACATATAGAGACAGTCCCTACCCAAGAGTGGGCTCACAGTCTAAAAGGGGGAGACAGAGAACAAAACCAAACATACTCACAAAATAAAATAAATAGAATAGATATGTAAAATAAATAGAATAGATATGTAAATAGATAATAGATATGAGTGCAGTGCCCAGACCCCCTGCTGAGGGCACTGCCTGGGAATGCACTGCCCAGGCCCCTCCAGATTCATTGCTTGGGCTTCCCTGAGTGAAGTCAGTCAGTCAATGGTACTTATTGAGCGCTTACCATGTGTAGAGCACTGCACTAAGCACAACAACGTAGCAGACACGTTCCCTGTCCACTGAAGCAGCCGGGCCCTCTCAGTGTACTGCCCAGGAAAGCACTGCCCAGGCCTCACTGGGTGCGCTGCTCAGGCCCCCCGCAAATTGTACCTCCCAAGGCCTGCTGCTTGCATTCATTGATTCGTTCGTTCAGTCGTATTTATTGAGCGCTTACTGCCTGCAGAGCACTGTAGTAAGTGCTTGGGAGAGTACAATTCAAACTGTGAATTGTTTTAGACTGGGAGCCCACTGTTGGGTAGGGACTGTCTCTCTATATGTTGCCAATTTGTACTTCCCAAGCGCTTAGTACAGTGCTCTGCACATAGTAAGCGCTCAATAAATACGATTGATGATGATGATGATGAAAAGCTACAGACACAATCTCTGCTCATAACAAGCTCACAGTCTAGAGGGGGTGCACCGCCTATGGCCTGCCGGGTGCTCTGCCCAGGCTCCACCAGGCCCCAAGTGACTAGCAAGAGCAAGAGCAATTAATCCAAAGAATAAGCACCTCATTTTCTGCCTTTTCTGCTACAAGCCATCATTAAGCGTTTCTGTCCTGGCATGCCCCGTCAGGTTCTGTTTTAAAAGTTCTTTTTAAAACATTCCGGCCTGTATCCTAACAGGCAGGGAATATCTGGTTTCTTTAAAACAAAATATTTTTTAAAAAAAATCAGTGATCCCTAAATTTATTTTATTTTTTATTTTTTGGACATACCGCCTCATCCTTCGGTAGCATAGTCTCCTTTCTTAGTTGGATTCTAGTTGATGGTTTAATCCGTCTTGCCCCAGGCCAGTAACGGCTTGTGCCGGGAAATATTTAAGGATGGCGATATTTCGGTTTGCTACTTACATACTGCCCGAAGGAGGGGAAAGGTGTGGTTGAAGCAAGCAGGTAAGAAAAATAGTGAAGATTGGTTAATGATACTTCTGCTCGGCACATAGTAAGCGCTTAACAAATACCATCATTACTATTACCTTGTATCTACCCCAGTGGTTAGAACAGTGCTTGGCACATAGTAAGCACTTAACAAATACCACAGTTATTATTATTATACTGTTATTACTACTGCTGCTACCACTTGGCAAGGCAAACCCCAGTGCTTAGAACAGTGCTTGGCACATAGTAAGCACTTAACAAATACCACAATTATTATTAGTATTACTATTATTACTACTGCTGCTACCACTTGGCAAGGCAAGACTGACAAAAATGGGAATATAAGGTTGCTTATACTTGTTATGCCATTTAATGTCCCTATAGTGAAACCCAAGGATCTAATTGTATTGACGTTCTTTGTTCAGAAGGGTATTAAATTTCTATAGTGGATTGCTGGGTCCAGCCAGAAGCTTTATTACAGGAAGGTTTTAGATACAAAGAAGCTTATGAAGTTTTACTGCGTGAGCTAGATGAAAATTGCTCTCGTACTTATGTCTGCACAGTATTTGTGCCAATTTTGCCGTTTCTTACTCAAGCAGTTATATATGCATCATATTCAAACAGCCATTTCCCTCCAGAGGGCCTTGGAGAATTATTAGAATCAGAATGTTAATAAATGCTTCATGAGTAAACAGATTCTGCAGTACTGGCACGAAAGTTTCATATCTAAATGTACAGCATGCCTTTTGTATGAAACGTTTGGATTAGGAAAGAATGTTCTCAGAAATATAGTTCTGGTGATATTTTGAAAAATAGTACCACTTTAAAGCCCCATGTTTGCCAGTAACGAATAGTCATACGCTTTTAAAATCTCTTCATAACGATTCAGAAAATACTATCCAAATGTTACTCTGGAGAGCTGAAGGAGTACTTTAAAATGTTAATATTTTACCGACTTGGCAATTGAATTCATAATTTATCATAACCTAGATCACGTGAAGAGTATCTAACCCCTTGAAAAAGTACTGCTACCTGTACTTTAATAGGCAGAATATGCAAACTTTTTATTGTCATGAATAAAAGCAACACTGTGAAATGAACTACTCTGGGTAGCTCATATATAATTATTGAAGCCTAGAGAAAAGTCCTCCTCAGTCAGAGTAATGGATCATTCAGCCCAGGATCTTGTCTCTGTTAGTGGCAACCAAAGGATGCCCGAAAGGAGCAGCCACAGTTCCAAGCTTATTTTTTATGCCAATTAAAATCAATAGTCTAGTGACTGGCTAGCCCCTTTTTAAAGCCACTCATTTTCCTAGTAGTGATGAAATCATGAATAAGTTAAAAGATTTAAGACCTTCTATTTCTTCAAGATCCAGTAATGTTGTTTGTTACAAAACTAAGAACCTTGTAAATGCACCCACTGATAATATAAATAACTTTTCATGAATTTTGTGTCTGTAAATATTTTGGATGGAGGCTACTGAAATTGTGATTTCTGAGTGAAAAATCTTTAGGAGACCCTCACTCTTTTACCTAAGCAGGGATTTTTTTGAAGTAACATAGGAGGGGTTACCATGTCTTTTTTTTAAGATAATAATAATAATGATAGTAATATTTATTGAGTGCTTACTGTGTGACAAGCACTGTTCTAAGCGCTGGAGAAGACACGAGGATATCAGGTTGGGCACAGTCCCTATCCCGCATAGGGCTCACAATATAGCTCTTAGGGAGTAGGATTGAATCCCCATTTTGTAGGTGAGGAAACTGAGGCACAGACTTGCCCAAGGTCACACAGCAGACAAGTGGCAGGGCCAAGACTAGAACCCAGGTCCTCTGACTCCAGGCTTGTGCTGTTTTCACTGGTCCTCGCTGTTTCTGTAACTGGGTCCATCGCCCCTATGATGTGTTTGCCCTCCAAATCTCAGAGCCTGTGGGTTGAAGTAGGACTCCACCTCCCACCCAATTTGGAAGCCCTGGGAAATGGGATCTGTGTGCTTCTCAGGTGGCTCAGCATTGTGACCGTCCCAGCAAAAACAGACCTAGGAGCAGCAGAGTGCTGACAGCAGATAGGATGGGAGCTAAGGGGAAGGAAGTCAGTTAGTGTAGGGAGATTGTCCTGAAGGGAAGTCATCTCTACTCAGGCAACAACCAAGCAGTGGTATTTAATGAGCGCTTACTGTGGGCAGAGTGCTGGGGAGAGTTCAGTACAACAGAATTGGTAGACACATTCCCAACCCACAACGAGCTTGTATTCGACCTGTGCAAACATACAGAATCTTAGTGGAAAGAGCCCGGGCTTGGGAGTCAGAGGTCGTGGGTTCTAATTCCGGCTCCACCACTTGGCAGCTGTGGGTTCACTTCTCTGGGCCTCAGTTACCTCACTGCTATCCTCATCCGCTCTATTGACTCCTTCCCTTCTACCTTTAAACCCGCTCATCTCCCCCATACTAAAATTCCTCCTCCACCGATAGCCTCATCTCCCTGCTCCATTTCCTCTCCAGACCCCTGTAACAGGCTGCAAACACCCACCGCCTTCATCTCCTCATTAGCTTTCGACTCCTTCGTCCCACCGAGACTGTTTTCTAATGTTACCAATGACCTCTTTGTATCCAAGTCCCCCTCACTTGCTTTTGACACTGAACCACTCCCTCCTCCTTGAAACCTCATCAGGCCTCAGGTTTGCTGACGTGGTCCTACCCTTTTTTCTGCTCACTCCTCAGTTTGGTTCATTAGCTGCTCTTCTGGCTCTTACTCTCTTACTGCGGTCAGTCCTCCAGCCTGTGTTCTGGGTCCCCTCCTCTTCTCCCCTACCCTCACTCATCTGTTCACACGGATGGTAGCTTCAACTACCATCTCTGTGAGGACAACTTCTAAATATACCTCTCCAGACCTGATCTCTTTTCTAACGGACAAACTCGCATCTCCATCTGGATGTCCTGCTGGACTCCTCAAACTCAGTATATCCAACAAGGAACTAATTATCTCCCCCCCAAGCCCACTCCTCCCAACTTTCCTGTCTCCGTCGATAACATCAGTACACTCTCTGTCCCCAAAACCCCTTAGTGTGTTCCTGAACTCTTCACTGTCATTCAGTTCTCAATCTATTGTCATGTCCTGCAGGTTCTTCCTACGTATCATCTCCTAGATCCATCCCCTCCTCTCCAACCAACTACCACCCTGGTACATGATGCTACTAGACTACAGTATCAGCCTTCTCCCTGCTTTTCCTGCCTCCAGCCTCTTCCTCCTCCAGTCTATACTACACACCGCTGAACAGATCTAAAATTATTTCACAGCCCACATTGCTCCACTCCACCAAATCTCTCACTGACTTCCCGTGTCCTTCTGCTTCAAAAAAAATAAAAAAAACTTGACACACTCATTTTCAAGGCTCTGAACTCATGCACTGTTTCATCCACTACTCCCGACTTGTACTTCCCAAGCGTTTAGTACAGTGCTCTGCACACAGTAAGCGCTCAGTAAATATGATTGAAGGAATTAATGAATACTCCCCAGCCGTGGCTTAGTGGAAAGAGCACGGGCTTGGGAGGCAGAGGGCATGGGTTCTAATCCCGGCTCCGCCACTTGGCTGTTGTGTGACCTTGGGCAAGCCACTTCTGTGTGCCTCAATTACCTCATCTGTAAAATGGGAATTAAGACTGAGCCTCACATGGGACAACCTGATTACCTTGTATCTACCCCAGCACTTAGTACAGTGCTTGGCACATAGTAAGTACTTAACAAATACCATAATCGTCATTATTCTTATTATTGTTCTCTCTGCTCTTGTCTAGCTAAGCTTCTCCTGCTGTTGCTGCCTCGCCCAGGCTGTTCCCTCAGTCTGGAATCCCCTCCCTCCCTAAATGGATTTCCCACATAATAGTAATAAGCGGGGTAATTTGTTAAGCTTGCCAAGCACTGTATTAAGCGCTGGGGTAGATACAAGACATTCAGGTTGGACACAGTCCCTGTCCTACATAGTCTAACAACCCCCAACAAGCCATCCTCTGTTAGCTCCCAGCAGTTGGGCAGGTAGCACTCATGCACCTATTTATACTCATCCTGAACATTTTTGCATATATGCTAGTCAGTTATTTTCTCCAGTTATTCCATTTGCAAAAAGTTTTCTGTCTGTCTCCCCTATTAGAGTGTAAGCTCCTTGTCGGCAGAGACAGTGTCACTTCTCTGTTTTGTACTTCCCAAGTGCCTAGTACAGTGCACTGCACCCAGCTGGTGCTCAGTAAATACTCTGACTACTATTACTTCAGTTCAGTAGATAGTACTTTAATTGATGTCTGTGGTAATTTTAAGCCATTTTTAAAATTGAAGACTGAGTGGCATTGGGGGGTTATGGATTTGTCAGATTGTAATGGTGATCCCCTTTCCAATTAAATAAATCAAGATATCTTATAGGATACCACTCTGAAAAAAAAAGCTGTTAAAATTAGAGCTACCTGTGATGTTGGGTTTATTTTTAATTTTCCATTTCTTTCCTGAATTGGATAGCGCAAATTACAATTTAAAAATGGTGAAATGCTAATAAGGCCCTCATTTGTTTTGGTTTCTTCTTTTAATTACAGGTGAGGTATTTGACTATTTGGTTGCACATGGAAGAATGAAGGAAAAGGAAGCCCGAGCTAAATTTAGACAGGTACGTTTCCCCCTTTCCTAGGCTCACCAACTGGAGACCTAAAAGCAAACAAGCAGTTGCTTACTGCCATTTACAGGGCCCGGTTGTTTGGGCAGAGGTTGGTCACTCAGTCGGGAATTTAATTCCCAGCTCTACTGCTGACTCCTTTAGACCCGCCTACTTTGGCCTGCTTCTCTATTTAGAAGGGTTTCCAACATCCCTCCTGCTTCCGGAGCACACACAGAAGATTCAGACTCACGGGTCGATGCTTTGAAATTCCATTTTAGTCTGGAGCTCCAAACGCTTTCCCCACTAAGTCTTCTGCCAGAACCTCTGGCATTAAGTCAAATCGATGTATGTTGCCGCTTCCTCTGAGCCCTGCTCATTCTGGTGCAGTTACCTCCAAGCCATGAGATGACCAGAAAATAGGCTTGCCGAAGGGAGACATTGAGAAGCAGAGAGTGTGGGTAATCCTCGGTACGAATAAATAGTTCTGGGGTAATCAGTAAAGAACGTGGTAGTCACCCACACCACCAAAGGAAAACCTGTGCCGACCTTGAAAATCATAGTTAATCCTCTCCAAGGAAAAGAAGCGAAGGCCGGCGCCGTGTTGTGTTGCTCAGAAAATTGACCTGGTTTCTTCCAAAAGGTGGCATGGGTTTTCCCGGCCATTGAATGGATCCGCTCCCCAACTGGGGAGATTCCTGCTGCTTTTTTCTGTGGAGAGAGGTGAGTCTCAGAGAGTGAATGAGTGTCTGAGAAAGGAATGTGGTAGATGGAAGCATTTTTGATGGCAGTGACAGTGAAGAGAACAGCAGCGTAACTAGCTCTTTTGATTGCAACTGCCCAGCCGCAGTTTAGACGGGATGGGGGGGAAAGTATGAGTAGGCTATCCCAGGCGAAATAATTGGGAGTTGAATAGTATAAGTGATACCTTGTTCTTTATTGCAGTCACGTTGTCTAATAAGCATCGTTTAAAGTCAGCACTCTGACCTATTAGTAGATGTCAGTCTTTCCATAAATAAAGATGAGGGTGCTGATGGTCTTGTTTTTCTGAAGCACAGGATTTGAGTGGAGGCACCAGCAATTCATGTGTGAGGGTGTTTGAAGTGAAGTGATTTGCAGTAAATCTAATCTAGCCTCCTCATCTCCCACCCAGCACCTCTGTCATTCCCTGGCACGTGCAGGAGGGCAGCTGATAGGAAACAGTGTATTCTGGAGTACTCCCTGCACCTGCCTAATTAGAAAGGGGTGGGTGGGTGTGTAGGGAGGAGGTGGTGGTGGGGGACATATGAGAGAGAGCAAGCAACAAATGCAGTCACTCTAGTGAACCAACAAGCTATAAACTACTTAATCAGACCCATATGGCTGTGTCAAACTGTTTGACCCATTGACCTTTAGTACTTAGGCAAACCTTAACCTTTTAAAGCTGCTGTGGCTACTTTAATTAAAATAACTTCAGTATTTTTTTTATTTTTTATTTTTTTTTAACCAACTGTGGGGCATGACCAAAAGTCTCATTAGTCCAGTCTTACATACACATGCGAGCTATAGACTGAAACCAATATTCAGTCGTATTTACTGAGCTCTTACTGTGTGCAAAGCACAGTACTAATTAATTAATGATGGTGTTTGATAAGTGTTTACTATGTGCCGGCCACTGTTCTAAGCTCTGGGGTAGATATTTATTTATTTTATTTGTACATATCTATTCTATTTATTTTATTTTGTTAGTATGTTTGGTTTTGTTCTCTGTCTCCCCCTTTTAGACTGTGAGCCCACTGTTGGGTAGGGACTGTCTCTATATGTTGCCAATTTGTACTTCCCAAGCGCTTAGTACAGTGCTCTGCACATAGTAAGCGCTCAATAAATACGATTGATGATGATGATGATGATACCAGGTTAACAGTTTGTCCCACGTGGTGCTCACAGTCTTAGTCCCCATTTTACAGATGAGGGAACTGAGGCACAGAGAAGTCAAGTGACTTGCCCAAAGTCACACAGCTGACAAGTGGCGGAGCTGGGATCGAACCCACGACCTCTGACTCCCAAGCCCGGGCTCTTTCCACTAAGCCACACTGCTTCTCAGCGCTTTTACTTGGTCTATTAATCATTTCTGGAATGATTTAGGGAATGTTGTATCAATATTCCCTTTTTTTCCTTCTGTGTTCCTCCATTTGAGACTTTCCCATCAAAATAAATACAGGTTTCTAAACAGAGAGGTTACGAGATAGCATTTTCATGTAATAATCAGCTCTTGTTTTTAGACTTTGGAAAAAGGAAGAGTTCCTTTATTTTTAACTTTTACTCTTCCATAAATGTCAGTTCTGCACCTAAGAACTGGTTAAAGCAACAAACAGGCTTGGCCAGTTTCTGCATCTCAGGAGTAGCCGTTTGTAAGAGTTTCTGTCAAATCATCACTAAAATATATGTCCAATTCTTCATGCCTGCCCTGATTGTATTCAGGAGTGGATTTCTAAAACTTTTTTTCCCCATTAATCTTCGATTTATAACTGTACCACTGGTATTCAGGGCTTTGAATTTGAACCCAATAAATAGTAAAATGAATAAAGAGGCCCGGTTTCTATACCAGAATAACGGATTTATGAAAGGAACCCTTTCCTTTAGGATAGTGCTGATTTCCTGCAAACGAGGCCTTTTAATAGTGATTACATTTTCCCTTTTGTGAGAAGAGGAAATTGCTGAAGGATAATAGAAAATTTATACTGGAAAGTGTCTGATATTTGTTCTGGGCCAGAAAGCATTTTTGTTCCAGATCTGGTGTTTCCGAACCAGATTCTCTACTATGGTGTGTCTGGTCAGAGTGGCTAGGCATTTAGAATCCCAAATCTTGAGGAATTTCTCCAGTTTCCACGTAAACTGAGAACCCCATGCGAGACAGGGACTATGTCCCCACCTGATTAACTTGTATCTACCCCAACGCTTAGAGCAGTGCTTGGCGCATAGTAAGCGCTTAACAAGTCCCATAATATTAATAACAACAGTTTTATGAATGTGAGTTTTACATTCCTTCCTTTTGGATACCGAATCGGTGTGAGTTGGACTAAAAGCGGGGGCCGTGGGAGGGTGGTCTCCGCTCAAGTTAAGAACTAATTAAAATCTAGGCTTGGTTTTGCTGCTGTCGGTGGAGTTATCAGATCCCACAGAGGTGGGACTCCTGACACCCCTCAGTTAAACTGGGACTAAAGTTTCTGCTTTCCTCCGGGTTCATCGTAATACTTTTTGGCAGCCCGTGCAGTTTGCCATCCCCTCGATTTTAAATAGGAACATATTTCCCTGCTTGTGCAAAAGAGGAAAATATGACCGCACACACAGTGGACTCTGAATGTTTCTGTTTTCCTGTCCAGAATAGGCCCTCTTTCTGCCTTAATCAGCAGATGGTTTTCTGTCTTCCCAACTCTCCCCCCAACCCCAATCTTTCTCCTAGTTCCCGCTAACCACACACCTGTACTTTTTTTGGTTTGCTTCGCATGTGTGTGGATTTCAAAGGGAACACCTGGGTGCATAACCTTTCCTCCTCCCTTTCTCCACTTTCCCTCAATGTTTTAGTCTCTCTGGGAAACTGCAAAGTGGGGTAATATCCGGATCCTAATTGAATACATTCCAGTGTTCCGTGTTTGCTCAGAGTTTCCTCCATGCAGAGAAAAGATCTCCAAATGTAAAGCACAGAGTGCTGTCTACATTCCACACTTGGCTTTAATGAAAGCATTAGGTAACTTTGGGTAAATTAATTAAGTAGCCTGGGAGAGAAACGCTGTAGCTGATGACCACCTTGAGAATCAGATGAAAAAGAATCTGAAAGGAATTTTTAAAAGTAGCTTAACTCTCCGAAAGAAGCAAGCATCAGAGTGAGAAAGAAAACCTTGCCAGGAGTACAGAAAGGGAGAATAGTAGTAATTGTGGTATTTGTTAAGCGCGTACTTTGGGCCAAGCACCGTACTGAAGTGTTGGGGTAGTTACCTAATAATCAGGTCCCACATGGGGCTCACAATCTGAGTAGGAGGGGGCACAGGAATTGAATCCCCATTTTGTAGATGAGGGAACTGGGGCACAGAGAAGTGAAGTGACTTGCTCAAGGTTACACAGCATCTGCGTTCTTTCCACTAGTAAGATGCAACAAGGAGGGTGGCAGTGGGAGTTTTTGATTTTCATGAATATGAAACTAATCATAGGTGTCCACTTGTAATAATAGTAATTGTAGTATTTGTTGAGTGCTTATTATGTTCCAAGCACTGTTCTAAGAGCTGAGATGGATGCAAGGTAATCATATATCGGACTCAGTCCCTGTCCCACATGGGGCTTGCAGTCTTAGTACCCATTTGCCAGATGACGTACTGAGGCAGAGAAGTGAAGAGGCTCGCCCAAGGTCACACAGCAGACACGTGGCGGAGCTGGAATGAGAACCCATGTCCTCTGACTTCCACTTCACAAGGGATGAAGAGCTTTTAGAGCTGGACCCCTAGTCTCTCTCATCCTGGGTCTTTAACAAGACGTGAGAGTTTCCAGTCAGGACTAAAAATACCCAGAATGGTAGCTTTGCAGTCTGTCCCTTCCAGGCCTCATCCCTCGTATAATTCCTGCCCCCGTTTTATCCCCACACTCAAAATGGAAAGTTGCCACTTACGATAGTGATTGCATATGAGGAAAAGCCATCTAGCTCTGCCAGCTTAGGATCAGTGACATTTCAGATGTGTTGGGCACATTTCCCCATATCTTGGTGGTTTGGACTACTGACCCCTGTGTGATATTGATATGGAATCGGACACCTTTGTGCCCTGGATTTTTCCCTTTTTTGTTTGTCATTTGTTAAGCGCTTACCGTGCCAGGCACTGTACTAAGCACTGAGGTAGATACAAGTTAATCAGATTGGACACAGTCCCTGTCCCACATAGGGCTCCCAGCCTTAATCTCCATTTCACAGATGAGGGAACAGAGGCAGGTGGCAGAGCCGGGATTAGACCCCAAGTCCTTCTGACTCCCAAACCCACGCTCTCTCCACTAGACCATGCTGCTTTCCTAGGCAATTCTGTAGACACTGTGAATTTCTGCAAAAAAAAAGGAACCTTTTTGTATGTGTGCCCTTTTGATACCATTTACTCAGGAGTGGTTGTTTTTATCAGTTTCAGAATGTTAAAAAAAATTATGATTGTCCCCAGGAATTGATGGAAGTAAAATACCAGTTGTTCGGCCCAGGATTCTCAAGTTCCTACAGTAGCCCTAATGGCAGAGCCAAAGCGTTCTCCCGCTGTCAGTTGAGACCCTCGCTGGGTGCTGAATACATAACTGTCCTAGGAGATAAGGGGAGTTGAGGAAGAAGAGACAGTCCTTGCCCTCCAGAAATATACAGTCTACTAGGGGAGACAAAACAAACATTCAAATAAATGTAACACAGGGAAAAGAATTAGGTAGGTGTAGGAAAGATGCCAGAAAAAAAACATAGGAGATAAAAACATCCAAACAAATGCCGGTGAGAAAATGCTTGAGAGTGAATGAATTTCTAGATTGAAACCCCTCGGGTCAGCGGGAAGTCATCCCAGGATGAAACCTGGTTTCAGCAGAGTATGGTGTAAGGAAGAGAGCAGGCTGACAATAGTAGTAATAGTAGTTGTGGTATTTAAGCACTTACTATGTGCCAGACACTGTACTAAGTGCTGGGGTGGATACAAGCAAATCAGGTTGTACACCCTGCCCCACCTGGGGCTCACAGTCTCGAGCCCCATTTTACAGTTCAGGTAACTGAGACACAGAGAAGTTAAAATGACTTGCCCAAGGTCACACAGCTGGCAACTGATGCAGACAAGTGGCGGAGCTGGGATTAGAACTCATGATCTTCTGACTCCCGGGTCTGTGCTGTATCCATTATGCCATGCTGCTTCCCATAACACCTTTCCCCTCCAAGGAAATTGATTTTAGAATGAGCAATTGTAGTGAATAAACTTGTATTTAAGGTGTTAATTAGTACTTGGTACAAGGGACCTTGCTCGCTCTTGAAATGCAGTACAGATGATTGAGCATATGTGTGAGTTTAATGAGCATTGATTTTTTTTTTTCATTATGAATGTGACACCTCAGTGATAACATTTATATAACTGGGCTTATTTTCTATCCAGATAGTATCTGCAGTGCAGTATTGCCACCAAAAGCATATTGTTCACAGGGATCTCAAAGTGAGTAGAAAAAATATTTTGACTCAACATATAAAAATCTTTGTGCGCTTGTATTTGTGGCATGTTGCTTGTATTGATGAAGAGTTTGGGGTTTAAGTGTTTTACTTAAAAATTATTTTGCAGCTACCTTAATAGTGAAACCATTATTTCAAATAAGTTGCTCCTGTAATGGAGTGATAAAGGGAATTTCACCAAAAGCGAAGCAGAGGGGACAATGGTAAGTACAGTATAATTTGGTTAGGACATTCTCTTAGGATATTGCCTCAGATACAGAGTTATAGATCGGTCGACCCCAGCAAACACCCCTTGAATTTCTGCAGTTCTCCTACCTTGGTTGCAGCAGTTTGTGCTCAGTCGACAGCCTCGTCCATCAGGTGAAACAAACTGCTCTCTAAGGTGGTCCAGAGAATCAGAGGCGAGGCTAGAGCTCTACATGTCCCTCTGCGGCTCCTCCAGATGTCAGTTCCCACCTCCCCCAAAACAGTCCGTCAATCAATCAGTGGTATTAACAGAGCACTATAGTAAGTTCTTGGGAGAGTACAGTACAGCGTAGTTGACAGACCCGAGCTTACGTTGTAGAGCAGGAGGCAGTAATAGTTATCATAATAATAATAGTCACTGTGGCATTAGTTAAGCACTTACTATGTGTACTTTAAGGCCCGAGGAAGATATGAAATAATCAGATTAGACACAATCCCTATCCAGTATGGGGCCAGGGCACACCAGGGTGACTTATCAACAGGAAAAATACTCCCCTAATCCACAGTGGTCAAACCACTCCAGCCCAACCGCTTGGTTTCCTGGGAGTTTGGAAGTCTCTGTTAGATCAGAAGCTATGGAATATAAGGGAACAAGCCAAACCTGCAGTATTTGAAGTGGTAATGTCGGGCTGGCCAAGCTCAGTGGAGAAGAGGGGAAGGAAGAAGGTGGTGCAAGACTTTTCCATGGCCCATTTGGGAGCAGCATTTAAATTATTGGCCATGTACATCGTTGGATCACTGCAGAGAGATGGAACCAAGTCATGCTGTATTGGCATCAAGATTAGGTGGTTCGTGGATTTGATGACTCAACCATTCAACCCTTTCTCAGGGGGATCATTTTTTCCAGACCTGGTAGTTGAGAATCTTTGAGTAGTGTTTGTGAAACTGGGGTAGAAAGCTGGCAATCTAGACTAATGGAGACCAAAGCTAATTCAGATCATTGGAAGTCTAGATAGTCCAATCATGTCTTGCTTATCCGACAAGTTTCCACCCAGTTTTACTCAGGTATTCGGCCGGTGATTAGCCAAACTTGTTCAGATCCCCAGTAATTGGCTTTTCCCAGTACATTTTCTGCTTAATGGATGCCATTTTTGCCACTTTGGCATTCTCATCAACACCATCCATCAAGGTTTGATTATTTATTAATGACTAATTCCCTTCCCGTACCTAGAGCACATTCCCTCCAGGCGTGTCAGAGACACAGCAAATCTTTTTACCCTGTTGACTACCCTATCTGTTCTCTAGAGAGGGAACTGATTTAAATAGAAACTATTAAAGGCACCAGTTTCACAGTTTTAAAAGGTAAATGCTTTGTCTGTGCTTAAAGGAAATGCACATTTTAAAGTAATCTCAGTATGTAAATAAGTTGTAAAACTTTTTTCAAAGTTCCCAGACTTCCATCGTAAAATCGACTGCTGTAATTTTCTTAACCAACACATGTTAGAGATGTCTTTAATGCTGGAATTTCTATGGACATTCGACTTCTTTCTTTCTCAATCGTGATAGAGTTAATTTTTTTTTTCAGTTGGAATCCTTGTTTTTCCCCCCAAAAAATTTTTTCTTTCGATCGTTAGAATTTTTTTAACTCATTTCACACTTAATTTTCATTGTGTTTGCACTTAATTCTAAGTGTTTTTCCTCTATTTTTCTTTTAGGCTGAAAATCTATTGCTTGACGCCGATATGAACATTAAAATAGCGGACTTTGGTTTTAGCAATGAATTTACAGTTGGCAATAAACTGGACACATTTTGTGGCAGTCCTCCTTATGCAGCTCCAGAACTCTTCCAGGGCAAGAAATATGATGGACCCGAAGTTGATGTTTGGAGCCTAGGTGTCATTCTGTACACTCTCGTGAGTGGATCTCTTCCTTTTGATGGACAGAACCTAAAGGTATAGGAAGCGATTTTATCCATTTTACTAAGTAAAACTTAAAATTATCTACCTCTAGATTTTAAACTGTCCTGTGATTTTTTTTTCTCCACCCATTTTCAATTCATTGTTTTTCACCCCAGGAACTGAGAGAGAGAGTATTAAGAGGGAAATACAGAATTCCTTTCTACATGTCCACGGACTGTGAAAACCTCCTCAAACGTTTTCTGGTGCTAAATCCAACTAAAAGAGGCACTCTCGAGGTATTCGCACAAATCAAAATGGCCTAGCGTTCTGTACATATCTGTAATTTGTATTAATATCTGTCTACCCCTAGACTGTAAGCTGATTGTGGGCAGGGAATATGTCTGTTTATTGTTATGGTGTACTCTCCCAGGTGCTTAGTACAGCACTCAGCACACAGTAAGTGCTCCATAAATACAATTGAGTGACTGACTCGTGAAAAATGCACAGGGCAGGGAATCCAGAGACCCAGGCGCTAGTTCATTCATTCATTCAATCACATTTATTGAATGCTTACTGTGTGCAGAGCACTGTACTAAGCGCTTGGGAAGTACAAGTTGGCAACATATAGAGACGGTCCCTTCCCAACAGCCGGCTCACAGTCTAGAAGGGGGAGAATAGCACTACCATTTGCCTCCTGGGTGACTTTTGGCCAATCACTTAACTTTCCTCATTGCTTCATTTTCCCATCTGTAAAATGGGGATAAAGTGCCTATTTGCCTTCCCCCTTCGACTGTGAGCCCTATGAATTGACAGCAGGAGCTGTCTAATCTGATTTTCTTGTCACTACCCCGATGCTTGGAACCTAAGCACTTAATAAATACCTGAGTATGATAATCATTATGAGTGACTGCAGAATTTTTGAAATTCTTGAAAATATTTTAAGGCTTCTGCTGTACTGGGGATGTGTAAGTGGGTGAGCTCCGGCCTTAAAATATTTTTGAGAATTTCAAAATTCTGCCATCGTTGTCATTTTTTCTTTAGGTAAAACTTTTGAAAAGCTGAAAAGAAACTTTTCCTAAAGCCTGTATTAGATATTGTGGGTATTTTACTTCGACAGCCTTTTCCGGTACTAACCAGTAGTTTGACTTTCTAGCAAATCATGAAGGACAGGTGGATCAATGCTGGCCATGAAGATGATGAGCTTAAACCATTTGTTGAACCAGAACTAGATATCTCGGACCAGAAAAGAATAGGTAATCTTAGAAGGAATTTTATTTTATCACGTGGAGTCCTCAAAGCACTTACCAGATTGCATTTGTGTTTTGGTTCCTACATACTGCATGTTAAGCCCAAGTATTGGAAATTCAGGCTACTTTATCTGAATCAGGTCATTCTGCAAGGGTCACGCATTTAGAAGTTTAACTGAACATTTTTCCTGTAATTAACAATAGGCAACTGAGGAATGGGAAAAGCATGTATTCCTGTTAGGAAAATATACTATCTTTTTAGTCAAAATGGGAGATTTTACCCAAATGATCTATTTACACAGAAGTGTTCTCTCCTTTTAGATATTATGGTGGGAATGGGATATTCACCAGAAGAAATTCAAGAATCTCTTAGTAAAATGAAATATGATGAAATCACAGCTACGTATTTGTTGTTGGGGAGGAAATCTTCTGAGGTAAGAGTAATTCAGAAAGGAAACGCTGAAATACCTTTCAGCCTATTCATCTGGCTGGGTTTTTGTTGTTTTGGGTTATAATTCCCTTTTGGTAATTTATCATTTTTAAGAATACCATGTTATTTAGCTTACCTTTATTTTAGCTAACTCCTCTGGCCAAGTGTAGTAGATTTTTTTTTAACTACTCAATTTCCATTTAAAAGTCTATATAAGAACTAAGTTATATTTGAAATTATAGCATAGCAGGTAAACTTGGTTTTAGTTAAGTACATTTACAATCAATACTTGATTCAGACTACGAACCAATTCCTAAGCATGCTTGTTTCTGCAAGCCGTGGTATTTTTCGGTTCTCTGAAGCGGATTATGGAAAAACCTAACAAATTGCTTCCTTTTCAAGTATTTGAAGGGCAAGTAAAAACGTGTCTGGTGAGTGAATTCTGGGCTGTAATTTGAACATTAAGACTCTACCTGAAGAAACTGTAATTTGGGTTTTTCGTTTTGTCTTTTCAACAATTCGCTTGAGCCCTTTTAATGTCTCTCCCAGCTGGATGCCAGTGATTCCAGTTCCAGCAGCAATCTTTCGCTTGCGAAGGTGAGGCCAAGCAGTGATCTCAATAATAGCACTGGACAATCTCCCCATCATAAAGTGCAGAGAAGCATATCTTCAAGCCAAAAGCAGCGACGATACAGTGACCATGGTGAGTGAAACTCGAAGAGTCTAGCAAGTTGGTGGCTATTTACCTACCCTTTCCCCTCTTGAATCGTGAAGAGGGTGATGATGATGGCTTAATTTTTAGGGGCTATTTCTTGGTACCCAGGCGAGTGGGGAATTCTTGATTTCCTGGTTCTTTTTATCAGTTATCCATGGCCGAGCCTACTCCCTGCAGAGTTATGCACGTATGTAAGTAACGGGCTTAATGCCTGAACTATCAACTAAAATATACAACTCCACACACCTTTGCCCGTGAAGGCCTAGCTTTTAAGGCATTCTTTAGAGAATGCCGGTAGCTACTCCATAATTCTCAGTTTTAAAGACTAGCCTGCTTTACGAGGCAGCTGTTGCCTCAAATACCCGGCTTAAATCGACTTTATAACGGGCATGTCATAACCTGCAAATGTAAGGCCAACTGATTGTCTACTTAAGTAATAAGGTCCGGAGGAGAGGAGCAGCAGCAACTCTGACCCAGCCCGGTCTAAGCGTGCACTTGCCCAAGTTTCTTCTCTCACCACCTCCAGTAAATGCTTTAATTTTTGGTTTTTGTTCAACGTTTGAGAGTTAGCCGAGTGCCAGTATGTGTCATTGTTGATTATCTTAGATTTTAAACCCCCTGGGGAATGGGGACTGTACCTAATCAATCAAATCAATGGTGTTTATTGAGCACTAACTGTTTGCAGAGCACTGTACTAAGCCCTTGGGAGACTACAGTACAACAGAGCTGTTAGACGCATTCCCTGCCCACTGCAAGCATACAGTCTCGAACTACACTGAAAACTGGGGGCAGTTAAGTGCTATTGTTGCACAGAGAGAATTTAACTCTTTGCCTATGCCCACGTCCGCCTGAATTTGGTAGTCTCTGCTTGTTCCAAGCTTCTGATCTAAAAATATAAATCTCATGAGAGATTTAAGCCACATTCTGTTGTGGTAGTGAAGAGTCATTTCCCATCTTTTAAACGGAATGTTTGATGGCCCAGGATGCTTGCCTCTCTGCTACACTCTTTATTTCCTTTAGGAGTAGAGAGGCTGGTAATTAGAAAAGAGCAGGGAAGGACTACTTCCACCCAACAGACTAGGAAAATGAAAGCAGCAGCTTCCATGGGGGAGACTTGCAGCTCTGCCAGCTCGACAAGACAGGGTCATGGAAGAGCCAGGGAAGCAGCATGGCCTAGTGGAAAGAGCATGGTCCTAGGATTCAGAGGACGTGGGTTCTAATCCCAGCGCCACCACAGTTTTTTATGGTATATGTTAGGTGCTTACTGTGTGCCAGGCACTGCTCGGTTAGTTACAAGCTAATCAGGTTGGACACAGTCCATGGGGGCTCACAAGCTTCATCCCCATTTTACAGATGAGGTAGCTGAGGCACAGAGAAGTGCAGTGACTTGCCCAGTGTCACACAGCCGACAGGTGGTGGGGCCGGAATTAGAACACAGGCTTTTCTGACTTCCAGCCCCATGCTGTATCCACCAGGCCATGCTGCATCTCAAGTTTGACACCAAATCTGCCAAAACATGAATCCAGTCTATTTCTGTAAACTCAAAGTCAAATACAGATAAAGATGACTCTTGGGTATTTGCTTGCCCAATTGCCCCACTTTGTCACACAATTTTTGTTACATTAAAACATGGGTAGGGCAGCTGTGGAGGACATAGACGAATGACATCTAGCAGTAAGGGGAGGGGGAGAAAAAAGAGAGGGAAGAGAAGGGGGAAGAAAGAGGAAGTTGGTGGTCACTTGAGACTGTTTCTCTTCTCCCAATTGCTGTATTCAGTAATAATAATAATAATAATGGTATTTGTTAAGCACTTACTATGTGCAAAGCACTGTTCTAAGCGCTGGGGGGGAAACAAGGTGATGAGGTTGTCCCACGCGGGGTCACAATCTTAATCCCCATTTTCCAGGTGAGGTAACTGAGGCACAGAGAAGTGAAGTGACTTGCCCAAAGTCACACCAGCCAACCAGTGGCGGAGCAGGGATTAGAACCCTTGACCTCTGACTCCCAAGCCCGAGCTGTTTCCACTGAGCCACACTGCTTCCCAGGAGATAAATGATGAATCAACAGCCCCTCCCTAATGCTCAGTCTCAGCTTCCTCCTCCTTCCCCTCCTCCTCCTCGTCCAGCACCACCATCCCAAGTTAGTTCATCCTCCCCTGTTAGCTGTAGAGCCAGGTCAGACTATCTATTCTATTTATTTTATTTTGTTAGTATGTTTGGTTTTGTTCTCTGTCTCCCCCTTCTAGACTGTGAGCCCGCTGTTGGGTAGGGACTGTCTCTATGTGTTGCCGACTTGTACTTCCCAAGTGCTTAGTACAGTGCTCTGCACACAGTAAGCGCTCAATAAATACGACTGATTGATTGATTGATTGATTGATTCTCCTCCCCCTGGCCTCAGTGAGGGTGAGCCATCCAGAGCCATGGCACCACTTCCTACTGCTTCCAATGGGCAAACCCTGGTGACGCTTGCAGGGCGGCGGCGGCTTGGGGTCCGTTGGCTGTCTCTCGCTATTGCCACTCCTTTACCCCAACATCTCTACTTTGGAAGAATGAACTAGATTACAAAACTGGCAAAACTCCAGAGATCCCAGTGTTTCTTACACAGAGTAAAAGGGGTGACAGTTATGTGGTTCAAAAAATAATCTTTTATCATCACCTCAAATCAAGGTGGGGCAATTACGTGATGGAGGCAGTTACACGAGTAATAGTGACATAAAGAAGGCTATCCCCATAGTCTTGAGCCTACTTGTTTTCGAAAATAAGTCTCCTTTAGTTTAGTATAAGGTAATTGCGTCCTTCTTAGAACATGTGAAGTTATTCTGAATTATTAGTACAGTGCTCTGCACATAGTAAGCGCTCAATAAATACGATTGATGATGATGATTCTGAATTAAGTGTTTAATGGCTCTGGTGACCTGGGGTAAGTGCCTGAAATTGTTGAGGTGTCCCAGTTGGTAAAACTCCCAAATAGATATTCATGAAACTGTGGGGGCTTTTCCTTGAAGTAGTTTTTAGTTAACAGTATGAACATGGATTTTTTGTTACCACTCCTTTGCCTACATTTCCCCCGTTCAGAATACCAGAACTTATTATTAGACTGAATCAGAATTAAACACAGCATGTCATGGTTATGGGATACTGATAACGGTCAGAATTTGTTCAGGCTGTCTCTTATTCTGCGAAAAGAAAGGTATAAGACTGTATACCTAGGATCAATCAGTCGTGTTTATTGAGTGCTTACTGTCTGCAGAGCACTGTACTAAGCACTTGGGAGAGTACAATATAACAGTTGGTAGACATGTCCCCTGCCAAGAATGAGCTTACAGTCTAGAGGGGAAAACAGACATTAAAATAAATTTGTAAATTACAGATATGTACATAAGTGCTGTGGGACTAAGGGAGGGCTGAATAAAGGGAGCAAATCCAAGTGCAAGAGCAAAGCAGAAGGGAGTAGGAGAAGAGGAAATGAAGGCCTAGTCAAGGAACTCCGTAGAGGAGATGTGCCGTCAATAAGGTTTTGAAGGTGGGGAGGGTGATTATCTGTCTTACATAAAGAGGGAAGGCATTCCAGGCCAGAAGCAGAACATGGGCTAGGGGTTGGCAGCCAGAAAGACGAGGTCTCGGTACAGTGAGTAGGTTGGCACTAGAGGAGCGAAGAGTGCAGGCTGGGATGTAGTAAGAGAGCAGTAAGGTAAGAGGTGGGCAAAGAGATTGCTTGAAAGCTGAGGGTAAGGCGTTTTTCTTTGGGGATATGGATGGGCAACCACTGGAGGCTCGTGAGGAGTGACGAAACACAAACTTGAATGGGTTTTGTAGAAAAATTATCTGGGCAGCAGAGTGAAATATAGACTGGAATAGAGAGAGACAGAAGGCAGGGAGGTCAGCGAGGAGGCTGATAATCAAGGCGGAATAGGAAAAGTGCTTGGATTAATATGGTAGTAGTTTGGATGGAGAGGAAAAGGCGGGTTTTTCATTCATTCATTCAGTTGTATTTACTGAGCGCTTACTATGTGCAGAGCACTGTACTAAGTGCTTGGAAAGTACAGTTTGGCAACAGAGACAATCCCTGCCCAGCAGTGGGCTCACAGTCTAGAAAGGGGAGATAGACAGCAAAATAACAAGTAGACAGGTATCAATACCATCAAAATAAATAGAATTATAGATATATCACATCATTAATAAAATAGAGTAATAAGTATGTACAGATAAACACAAGTGCTGTGGGGAGGGGAAGGGGGAGGGCAGAGGGATGGAGTGGGGTTAACGGGGAGGAGGAGGAGAGGGTAAGGGTTGGGCTCAGTCTGGGAAGGCCTCCTGGAGTAGGTGAGCTCTCAGTAGGGCTTTGACGGGAGGAAGAGAGCTAGTTTGGCAGATGTGAGGAGGGCAGGCATTCCAGGCCAGAGGCAGGATGTGGGCCAGGGGTCGATGGCGGGACAGGCGAGAACGAGGCCCAGTGAGGAGGTTAGCGGCAGAGGAGCGGAGGGTGCAGGCTGGGCTCAAGAAGGAGAGAAGGGAGGTGAGGTAGGAGGGGGCGAGGTGATGGACAGCCTTGAAGACAAGAGTGAGGAGTTTTTGCTTGATTCGAAGATTGAATAGGCAGCCACTGGAGATTTTTGAGGAGGGGAATGACATGCCCAGAGAGTTTCTGTACAAGGATAATCCTGGCAGCAGAGTGAAGTATAGTGGTGTTATGAAGGATGAACTGTCAGGATTTAGTGACAGATTGAATATGTCGGTTAAAAGAGAGCGATGAGTTGAGGATAACGCAGAGTTATGGGCATATGAGACAGGAAGGATGATGGTGCTTTCTATAGTAACAGGAAAGTGAAGGGGAAGGACAGAGTTTGGGTGGAAAGATAAGGAATTCTGTTTTGGACTTGTTAAGTTTGAAGTTCGGCTGGACATCCAACTAGAGATTTCCTGTAGGCAGGAGGAAATGTTAGACTGCAGAGAGGGAGAGAGATCAGGGCTTGAGATTTGGGAGTCATCTGCATAGAGATGGTAATTGAGGCCATGGGAGCAAACGAGTTCTCCAAGGGAGTGGGTGTAGACGGAGAAGAGAAAGGCATCCAGAACTGAACCTTGAGGTACTCCCACAGTTAGGGAGTGGAGGCAGAGGAAGAGCTTGTGAAAGAGACTGAGAATGAGCAACCAGATAGGAAGAGAACCAGGAGAGAACAGCATCGGTGAAGCCAAAGTTGGATTATATTTCTAGGAGAAGGGGGTGATCAACAGTGTCAGCTGAGAGATCAAGGAGGATTAGGATGGAGTAGAGGCTGTTGGATTTGGCAAGAAGGAGGTCATTGGTGACCTCTGAGAGAGAGGTTTCTATGGACTGAAGGTGGTGGAAGCCAGATTGGGAAGGGTCAAGGAGAAAACTGGAGGAGAGGAAGTGGAGACAGGGGTGAAGACAACTCGGTTAAGGAGTTTGGAGAAGAATGGTAGGAGGGAGTTAGGGTGGTAACTGGAGGGAGCTGTGGGGTCAAGGGAGGGCTTTTCTGATAAAGATTCTCCCTGTCTTTTTCTGACTGATATCTTTCTAACAGACAATAATAATAATAATAATAATAATGGTATTTGTTAAGCGCTTACTATGTGCAAAGCACTGTTCTAATCGCTGGGGGGGATACAAGATGATCAGGTTGTCCCACTTGGGGCTTACAGTCTTAATCCCCATTTTACAGATGAGGGAACTGAGGCACAGAGAAGCTAAGTGGCTTGCCCAAGGTCACACAGCTGACAAGTGGCAGAGCAGGTATTTGAACCCATGACCCCGACTCCCAAACCCGCGCTCCTTCCATTGAGCCACACTTGGGACAGACAAGCTGAGGACTTTAAATTTTCTTTCACCCATACACATTTTAAAGACTGTTGTTTGTTGGTTAGCCTTAAATAAGTGTTTAGGTTTGGGTTTTTCTTTAAGCGAGACTATTATCCTTTGGGATGAAATTGGAATCTGGAGTGCCTTTTACCATACATTAATGGTTGTTCTGTCAGGCTTTTTTTTCCCCTTAATGAAACAGGTTCTTAATTATCCAATTCCTAAAGGGGTTTCACTTAATGTAGCTCACAAACATAAACTTATTTTGCTCATTTATAGAATTAATGAGACTTTTCATTCTCATTTATTATTTGTTCAGAGCTTTAATAATATCCACTGTACTGAATGAAAAAAATCCTACATTTTTTGAGTTCTTTACTGCTCTGTTCCAAAAGTGAAAGGCATCTCTTGTACAAAAAAAGAGGTAATTCTGAGAGTCACTCAAGGCAAACCTATTGATTCTCATGCCATCATAGGTCATCTATAGTTCATTTAGATGATATGTAATTGTTAGGCATACAGTAAAATCCCCTTAAGACGTTTATCAAGGTACCCTGACTTTTACAGAGAAAACTTTAAGAAGCGAAAGGGAAATCATGAAGATTTGCTTGAGGCCTAAAAATATAAATGTTATGGGAATGCGTACTAAATCAGAAACTTTGTGAAAGAGTTTTTAGCGTGACCAATTGTAATTTGAATTTCCCTGTAGACCAAAAGCTCCACTGAACTGTAAGCGGGCAGGGAACTTGTTTCGCAACTCTGTTATATCGTGCTCTCCCAAGCAATTAGTACAGTGCTCTGCACACAGTAAGCACTCAGTAAGTACTATCGTTGGATCCTTGTGGGCCTGAAGCCTGTCTACTAACTTTGTTGTATTGTACTCTCCCAAGTACTTCATACAGTGCTCTGCACGTTGCAAGCGCTCAATAAATTCCATTAATTGATTGTTCGATTGAATGGTACCTTAGTTAAATTAAAATAGACAGGTGTCATTTTGCAGTTGATGGCGAATTGTCCGTTGATTTTGTATTTAAAAGTTTTAACTTGTATTTGTAGCTGGACCATCAATTCCTCCGGTCATGGCATATCCAAAAAGGAGCCAGACGAGTACCGCAGATAGTGATCTTAAAGAAGAAGGAATTCAATCCAGGAAATCAGGCAGCAGTGCTGTCGGCGGGCGGGGAGTGGCTCCAGCCAGCCCCATGCTGGGAAGCGCAAACAATCCTAATAAGGCAGATATTCCCGAACGGAAGAAAAGTTCCACAGTCCCTAGTGTAAGTATTACCGATTTCCTTCAAGGATAAGGAAAGGTCGCAGAGCCCCAGCATGCTACATCGTCTGTTCCTCATTTGCTTTTCCTTTGTTCCTGGATTTGGTTTTCTTAAGAAAAACCCTGACTCATCCTCAATTAGGCATCTTTTCTAAGCTCCTCTTCTCTGCATCCCACTCTTTTCCCAGTAACCGTCTCTGTGTTAGGTCTATCTTCCTTGATCTTGTAATTGTCTCCTGGCATTCTGGAAAGAATTTGATGAACGCTGGTTTTTTTCCTCTGTGCCCTAGGATCAAGTTATCATAAGGGAGCATAAGTGAGGCCACACTCACTGCCTCGGGCCAGTTCATCTGGAAAAGTGGGTGTTTCCTGGGGGGGACCAGACAGTGCCAGAGTGCTGTGGCAGCAGGGCATCATCTGGCCCTCACATTTCAGAGCAGCAATATTTGGGAGAAGCTTTAGTCTTCTCAAAGGAGCTTGCTCTGCCTGGAAGCAGGCTGCTCCTGGTTTTTGATCAGTCCCCCACCCAGGGATATGCCCACTTAGAGCTGAGAATATTCATTCATTCATTCAGTCGTATTTATTGAGAGCTTATTGCGTGCCAAGCACTGTCCTAAGCTCTTCGAAGAGTACAATATGGGAGAAAGTGTTGTTCCATCTCGCCATTGCTCCCAGAAGATGGAGAATAAAGACTATTGGGTTTTCTGAATAGGATCCTTTCCTGAATATTCATTTTGACCAACCCTATTCCAAGAGATTTTATTCTCCTCCCTCCGCCTTGATTGGCTCATGCCCTTGTGCCCTATACACACACTCACCCTACCTTGGGCATGTCAGCAGTGCATGCTTCTCAGGCGTTGCCCTGATGCGAAAGTGGCTGTCTTTGATTCATAATCCCTCTCCAAATAACATTACCGTGGCTGTCACTCTAGCCTTCTAAAGCTTATTTAGAATTTCATGAACTTTATTCAGAAGGAAACAGCGTAATTTTTTTGTTTACTCCTTTTTAAATTGCCTTCTCTAATCAGTAGACAGATCCCTAATGTGAACAGATGTCCAGATTTACTGGTAGAGGAAGAGGTAAAATTCAACTGCGTCATGTTTCTTAATCATCTAAAAGCCCTACTCAGTACAAATCAAATGGGTATTTGCCCTGGAGAGGGTCGCCGCACTACCTTAAAAATACTTCATTAACTACTACTGTAGGTCCCTTTTCTCTTTGTAAGTTTCTGATCTGGAAAATACTACGCCACTTTGAAAACTAAATTCCCATTTCTGTTTTCTTTCAATTTGTTTTTTACTTCTCTGCAGACCCCATTTTCATAGACTGTCAACACTTTTTAAATGACTCAGGTTTTCTTTACCTCCCTTGTCAGCCATATGACGTTTCATTTCCCGTTACTTTAACATTCCTGATCTCCTTTGGGGATATCATTGCAATTTTTTCAGTTTTGTTTGTTTAATTTCATAGTAAGACCTAAAAACAACAGTGCAGTCCCATGTCATAAAGTCATTGGCTTAGAAACATTTCACGGAAAATCTGTATGAGTTTTCATTAAAGAATGTCTTTAAAAGTTTCAACTTGTGATTCAAACCTCTTCTTTCTCATCTTAGTTTCTTAATGTTTTCTGTCCAGGTTTCTTTAAAGATTCAGAGTAGCCAACCATAATTTCATTTCATAATGAACGGGTGGCACTTTGACCTTGAAATAATAAAGAGTGAGCGATCGCCTTTGTAGGTTTCTTTACTGTGCTGTCAAGATCACCAAATTGTATCACAAATTAGGTAAAGCAATCTCTTCAGAGTATCACCGTGGACCTTAGATCAGTGAAAAAGGACTTTGAATAGACAGCGTTGTAAATACATAATCTTATTCTTATTCGTAGAATAATACAACATCTGGAGGAATGACGCGACGAAATACTTACGTTTGTAGTGAAAGAACCACCGCGGATCGACATTCCGTTATTCAAAATGGCAAGGAGAACAGGTACAAATCTTGTAACTCTTCGCAATAAATCTATGTAGCTTTTTCCATATTTCATGTCAAGTGACCTGGACGTACATTTTATATCCCATTTTTAAGCACTGAAAAGATACAGTAGTGGTAAGTAATCTGTAAAAGGTAAGCAAGGTAGACTTGGATCCTGATTTATAAGTCATTCAGCTAACCAGCAAATTCCAAATTTCTTGGGAAGTCTGAGTCTCTCTTGCAGGGTCATAAGGCCATGAACTGGGGGACCATAATCTCAACTGACTTCTGTGGGAAAGTTTTGAGTAAGGTGCTCTTTCTGACTATATTTGAGTTTTATAAATGGAAAATTAATGGCTGAATTTGTCCGGGCCTGACCATCCATTCCCCATACTGGGATACGATCTTCTCTTCCCCCATTGGGAAAAGGAAGAGTGGGCCGACCCACATCTAATCAAAATTCTTTCAGTGAAAAATGCCAAATGAATGGTTCTAGAGTCATCCCTTCTTTCAGGATGTTAAGTGAACTGTGCAGCAGGTAAAAAGAACACCATCAATTCAGTGCTTCCCTGGGCACGTTGGCATTGACTTCTTTCTAAATCAGATCTTATTTGGTCGAGTCTCACCCCCATTGTGACTTAGATCGGTTGGTTCTTTCCCTGCTTCCCTGCTCATCCACTTACAAATTCGCTATCGTCTTGATTGTATAAAAAGACCTATGTTCCTTTTAGAGCTAATAAAGAATGTGAAGGAGGTGACTTAACACTGGGTGCTGTGACTTGCTCATCAAAGACCGTTCTTTACATCAACCCAACCTTTTCTGGTTGTCCCGCTTTAAAGGCTTTTCGTTATTCGATTGATATCGATAGTGTAAACTAAAAATGTCTCATTGGACCTATGAAATACTAACCCTGAAGTCCAGAAATTGGACATCTGTTGCTTTCCCTTAAAAACTAATTTCTCTTCCCCTGCATGGCCTCAGCCCCTCCCACGCCTTTAACTGCTGGCCTCACCATACCTAGAATAGTTTTGTGGGTTTTGTCCTGCACAGTTTTGTGGTTATGGTCCTCCGGGACTGTTTCCGTACAGATGCTAAACACATTGTGATGTGTTCGGTAGAATCCTGCTATGTTCTTGAAAACGGCATTCAAGTCATTCTGTTATGAAACATCTTTTATGAGCCAGTTTTTTAGATTCCTGCTGTGAGGTCAGCAGTAGGGGACACAATGGAAATCTTACTTGCTCCATCCCCTGTGCCACCTCCTTCACTCCTCTCACTTTGCCCTCCTTGAATGCAGCATGGCCTAATAGAGCCCAGGTCTGCCTAGGAGTCAGAAAGACCTGGGTTCTAATCCCAGCCCCACCACGTGTCTGTAGTATGACCTTGGGAAAATCTCACTTCACTTCTCTGGGCCTCAGTTACCTCATCTGTAAAATGGGAATTAAGAGCCTTAACCCCCTGTGAGACATGGACTGTGTCCAGTCTATTCTATATCCATCCTAGCACTTAATAAAGTGCCTGGCTCACAGTGAACGCTTAACAAATACCATAAAAAACAACCAAAAAAAAAAAGCCTATTAGTTCCCATGGCTCACCACCCCTTCCTCCTCCCTCCTTACCCATCTGTGCTAAAATCCTGAACCCACCCATTACGCTCTCTGTCTTTTATTTCATTCATCCCACCCACCCGGCTCCATCTCTACTAGGTGATTCCATTCCAGTCCCCATCACGCGGGTTTCTCAAAACTCTGGGGTAGTAAGGTCGGGGTGGCTAGCAGAAAGTCTTCCCCTCCCACCTCCTTCTCATCCCATTCCCAAACACTCCACTGTTTCGGCAGAACCAAGGCACATGGGCCAGAATGGAATGTGCAGCAGAGATGGGGATGGGTGGGGCTGAGTTGGGATGGGAGAGCAGTGTTTAAGACAGTAGTTAATCGGAGGGTGTGTTGGGGATTTGGGGATTTTGTTGCTGCAGGGGATGGAGTGGACAGGGAAGTCAGTCCTGAAGACAAAAGTGCGGGAGCAGGGGAACTGTAGGGGCATAGGTTTATAGAATTACATTGACCCCCCCTCCTACCTTACCTGTCTGCTGCCCTACTACAATCCAACCCACACACTTCACTGCTCTAATGCCATCCTAATCACAGTACCTTAGTCTCGTCTATCTCCCTTCCAACCTCTCCCCCACGTCCTTCCTTTGGCCTGGAATGCCCTCCCTCGGCATATCCAACAGGCAATTGCTCTCCCCAACTTCAAAGCCTTATTAAAGACATATCTCCCCCTAAAGACGTTCCCTGGCTAAGCCCTCGTTTTCTCTTCTACTCCCTTCTGCATCCCCCTTGCATTTGGATTTGCTCCCTTCATTCACCCCTCCCTCTGCACTTATGTACATATCCATAATTTATTTATACTAATGTCTGTCTCTGCCTCGAGTCAAGCTCGTTGAAGGCAGGGAACGTGTCTGCTAACTCTGTTATATTGTACTCTCCCAAATGCTTAACACAGTGCCCTAAACCCAGTCAGCACTCAGTAAATATATATATGTATATATGTTTGTACGTATTTATTACTCTATTTTATTTGTGCATATTTATTCTGTTTATTTTATTTTGTTAATATGTTTTGTTTTGTTCTCTGTCTCCCCCTTCTAGACTGTGAGCCCACTGTTGGGTAGGGACTGTCTCTATACGTTACCAACTTGTACTTCCCAAGCGCTTAGTACAGTGCTCGGCACACAGTAAACGCTCAATAAATACGATTGAATGAATGAATGAGTAAATACGATTGATTGATTGAGTGATTGATTGGGAGAGCAGGGTGAACAAAGCAAAAAAAAAAATTCGGTGGCTTACCTGAGGGACAGCTGATGGCAAGAGAGAGGTTTCCTCTGTGTTGGACAGAGGCAGTGAGCAAATATGTCCACCTCCCAGTTCTTCCTCATATCACCCAAAGTTCCATCTCCTCAAACCTTCTTATTTTTTCTTAGATTGATTTATTAGCTTTTGAATATTGAGAAAAAACAAGCTAACTCTTTTTGCTTCCTAAACTGCTTCATCCTCCTTGTCCAGAACAGGCTGAAGAATTGTTCAGTTTGTAGTAGTCGCTGGTTTTTGCTCAGAACACGTTCAGAAAATTCCACTGATCAGTTAACCGATTCTCCATTGCAAGTGTAGGTAGCTAAATTCCCTTCCTGACTTCTTGTTTGTCAGAGCAGATTCTGATGTGCTCAAGCTCATGCATTCATTCATTCAATCATATTTATTGAGCGCTTACTCTGTGCAGAGCACAGTACGAAGCGCTTGGGAAGTACAAGTCGGCAACGTGTAGAGACGGTCCCTACCCAGCAATGGGCTCACAGTCTAGGAGGGGGGAGACAGACAAAAAAACAGAACAAGTAGATAGGTGTCAATACCATCAGAATAAATAGAATTATAGCTATATACACATCATTAATAAAATAAATATAGTAAATATGTACAAATAAAATCGAGTAATATGTACAAATCTACATAAGTGCCATGGGGAGGGGAAGGGGGTAGGGCAGTGGGGGCGATGGGGAGGGAAGAGGAGAGGAAAAGGGGGGCTCAGTCTGGGAAGACCTCCTGAAGGAGGTGAGCTCTCAGTAGGGCTTTGAAGGGAAGAAGAGAGCTAGTTCGGCGGATGTGTGGAGGGAGGGCATTCCAGGCTCCCTTGAGGCACTAACAGTGCCAGAAATAAACCATACTTTTCCCAACTGTCTACCGCCTAGGTGCTCTGCCTGCTGCTGTAAAGTAGGAAGGGCCATCTGCGGGCTTGCCAAGAGGCTACTCATCCTTCATGGCGTGTGGCTTTCAATGTTCGGCCCACTAGGCCGGCTGCCCTTTCCATCACTGAGCGCAATCAACGCACATGAAGGATCTGTCGTTGGTGTTGTTTTTATTTTCAGTTCAGTGACTTTCTCAACGTACTAGGGCCTAAGACCATAGGAGCAGCCAGACCCATGTTTTACCTGAGGTAGCATGCTCTGCATCACGGAGTGGCAACAAGGGGCTTGGAGGAAAAGTAACAGTAGTAAGAGCGCTTCCTGAATTAAACTGCCTAGATTACTTTAGACTGTGAGCTCGTCCTGTGGACGCTAAGCTCGTTGTGGGCAGGGAACGTGTCTACCAGCCTGTTGTATCATCCTCTCCCAAGTGCTTAGTACAGTGCTTTGCACCCAGTAAGCGCTCAGAAAGTAATACCGTTGACTGATTGATTGATTACTGAGCACCCACGTGGTGCAGTGCGCTTTGCTGAGGGCTTAGGAAATACAAAACAAAATTGTTCCCTCTCCACAAGGAGCCTACATTTCTAATAGGCGTAGTGGTTTCCCTCTCAGGCATCCATCCAACACCCTTGATTTTCCCTTTGTGAGCCCGTAATGGACTTCGATTCCCAAAAACCTTTCCAGACCGCATGAAAAACTCTCCAACCAGTAGCCACCTCCTTTCATCAGGCAGATACCCTAAAAGAAGGAAAGTCTGGTCAATTTGCTATCTGGTAGGAATCCAGTTTTCAGGGAACTTTAAGCTACTCGGGCACAAGTCCTCTGTCACTCCACTTGCCCCTGGGGCACCAGGGACATGATTATTTGTTACATTCAGAGACCCTTTGCCCTGAAGCTGGTCTCTTGCTGAATGATATTAATGTCTGATGATCTTACAAGCCCTGCCATTCATTCAGCGCCTGTTGTCAGAATGCGTAGTTTCGGGTGTTACTTTGGAGGGGACACCATTAGGATTCAGAACGGTGCTTCTGGTCCTGGGCTTGTTCTCCCTGGAGGTACTCCCTGCTGCTCAGCAGCATCTCCAGGAGATGCTGTAAGCTTGTTGTGGGCAGGGGATGTCTGTTATATCTTTATATCGTAGTCTCACAAGCGCTTAGTCCAGTGCTCTGTATACAGTAAGCGCTCAAGTAATACAGTTGAATGAACAGATTGAAATGATTAGTCTGTCGTCTTCCCCTCAAGCCTCCAGCTCCTCTTCACTCTTCTCCTCATTCCTGCCCTCTTTTCCCCAGGACTAGGGGGGCCTGCTGAGTCTGGTGGTTTGTTCAGTGTAGCTAAGTGCAGCTAACACTATCGGGCTGAATTTCAAGAGTCCTTCAGACTGGCCACCCATCCCTTTCTCGTCCTCCAAGACCAAGGGTTAGTGCGTTCCTCCTAGGCACATTTTCACATACCCATCCTCTTGAGTCTGCCGATATTTTTGACAAGCCCAGCTTCCTGTGGTAATGAATACTGACCACATGCTAACCACATTGCGTGAAGAAGCATTTCCTTCTGTGGGTTTTGAGTCTACGGGTGCTAATAGGTGCCCTCACACCATGGTGAAGAATTCTGTTCCGGCCCAGTCATCACCCTCCTAACATTTATGTAAAAATTCAGTCTTGTCGCCTCCCAGCCTTTGCCTTCCTGGCTGCAGTAAGCCTTCCCTAGGCAGAGTCCAGACCATTTCTCCCTTCCCATGCCATCTTGTTTCTTGCCAGTAATAAAATGCTGGCAGAGTCCAGGCTGCCTGGATCTGGTGCTGTGCCTGAAGTCGAGTTCTCTCAAGCTGATCACGTCCCTGGGGTTTGCCTCAGATGCCTGAAGGGTTCAGAGTTGTCAGGCGTAAAGACTGTTCGGAGACATGAGCCCTGGAGAGCACAGGGTCCCTTGCCTAAGCGCCATCCCTCACCTTTCCTAGCAGAGACAATCCCCTCTTTTTCCATGATCCCTAAAGTGAAAGATGGAGCAGGCAGAGCAGTGGTCCTGGGACCCCAAGCAGGGCAAGTGGTCGAACAGTGCTCAGTGCTTAGAACAGTGCTTTGCACATAGTAAGCGCTTAATAAATGCTATTATTATAAGAGGTCCTGGGACCCCAAGCAGGGCAGTCCCGGCCACGGGCACCGGGCCAGGTACTTGGCCCGGTGCCCAGGAATGATGGCACAAAGAGGAGAAATACAGGAAGGAGAGGTTGGAGTTTAAGCAACCTGATATTCCTTGTCTGGGCAGAGGTATCAGAGGCTGCCTGCAAAGCTTAAGATGGAAGGGCCCTAGCTTTTTATTGGTAGTAAGTTTACTAATACATGACAGTTTATGAAGATTTCCTGAGAGATGAGTAGCCATCTCTTAACAAAAGCATACCGTAGGCTACTGTTTATCCTAAATTCAGTGAACAGTGTGGACTCGTGGAACGAGAAGAACGGAACTAGGAGTCAGAAGACCTGGGTTCTAACCCCAGCTCTGTCACTCATCTGCTGTGACCTTGGAAAAGTCACCTCACTTCTCTAGGCCCCAGTTACCTCATCTGTAAAATTCATTCATTCAATCATATTTATTGAGCGCTTACTGTGTGCAGAGCACTGTACTAAGTGCTTGGGAAGTACTAGTTGGCAACGCAGTGGGGATTAAGACTGTTAGCTCCATGTGTGACATGGACTTTGTCCAACCTGATTAGCTTGTATTTACCCCAGCGCCATAGTACAGTGCCTGGCAGATAGGAAGCAGTTAACCAGTATCACAGTTATCATCATCCCAATTTTACAGATGAGGAACCTGAGGCACGGAAAAATGAAGTGACTTGCCCAGGGCCGCACAGCAGACAAGTGGCAGAGCTGGGATTAGAATCAAGGTCTTCTGATGCCCAGGCTCTTTCCATTAGGTGACTGCTTCCCATTAAAGAGGGCCATCCTGAAGATTTCCCATGACGCAACCATGCAACAACCCTGGAAATGCAAAGCCTCTTTGTACATCCCCTCATGTTTATTCAAATCCACACCAGCACCTGTTTGGGTTGTTTTTACCTTCTGGCAGCCAGCAACGGTGTTAACAAAATTCAATCTGTGTTAGGTGTATGGAGTGCCAGATAACATTCAGTTTCAACCTTGAAAGCTACAGTCCCCCCTGCCCCCGCCTCCCCAAGATCTGTCAGATTGGAAAGTATCCTGGGAAGCATTGGGCAATCCCTCTCTAGATGATGGCAAGAGTCTGAGAACATGAGGCATGGTTATTTCTGTTTAACTACACATTGGACGATTTAGGGAACCGTTTCATTTCCCAGAGACTGAAATAAGAAGGAAAGTTGTAAAAATAAGTGCTCAAAACAGGTGTGTAACGCTCCTATTCTTCAGAGGATTCCCTGCAGTCTACCGTGGGGGTCTGTGTGACCTGTGGGCCAGCGACCTAGAACGGGAGTGGGGAGGAGAAAGGGGAAACTGAGGCTAATCCTGATTACTGTTCCGTGCTGAGAGAGTATTGCAGCTGCTGCTGCTCCTCCCCTTCCCCAGGGTCCCAGGATCCCTGGGTTTGGGGATGATTGTGAATTTGGACTCTCTTAGACCGTGAGCCCCATGAGGGACAGGGACTGTGTGTCCAACCTGATTATTTTGCATCCACCTCAGTGCTCAGCGTTTGTTATCTCTTTTGACAATGGCTCCATCCCTTTGGTGCTGGCTCCTTCTGTAGCTCTAACTACATGTCTCTATGTGTTTCATGTGCTTTCTCCCTTCTTCTTGATCCTTCTTAATCATGTTTCCTTAGAAAGTCTGCATATTGTCATATTTTATGCATGAAAATGATGGATAGCTCTATTTACCAACTTGGTTTCATTCATTCAGTCGTATTTATTGAGCACTTATTGTGTGCAGAACACTGTTACTCTCTCCCTCATTTACTCACTTCTGCCTACTGTTCATTCCTTCCAAGCTCGCCTCATCATGCCTCATTCTGAACTCTCCTGCCTCAGACCCCTTAGTCTTGTCCGTCTCTGTCTGGAACCCCCACCCCTCTTCAAATCTTCCAGACCACAGCTCTCCCCATCTTCAAAATCCTTAAATCACACCTCCTCCAGGAGGCTTTCCCCAATTGCTTTTTCTTCTCCTTGGGGTCTATCCTGCCCGCAACCATCTCAGTATTTATGCACTCACAACCACTTGCGGCACTCTTTTATTCACTCAGTCAATCATTCATATTTATTGAGCGCTTACTGTGTGCAGAGCACTGAATTAAGTGCTTAGGAGAGTGCAGTATAATAGAGTTAATAAACACATTCCCTGCCCACAACATGCTTAAAATCTTCCCCACTTTACTACGGAAGCACTTGCTTTTCCATATGTCCTTTTTTCTAGTCTTCGTCCTTTCTGTCAAATCCTTTGTATCTAGCTCCCCTTTAAATTACAAGCTCCTTGAAGTCAGGGATTATGTCTTCTCCCTCTGTTGTATTCTCACAACACCTCTGTACAGGTGCTCACTAAATACTATTGATTGATTTAAGAACAATGTAATAGGGCGCTAATACTTCTACAACTAACTCATTAGCAATATACAGCCTTTTGAAAATGCAGTGAGAATATGAATGTATAACAGGAGCTGCAGCCCATCCACTGCAATGCGCTTGGCACGCACGTGGTATGATGTTATCGATTTTTAGTGTTCTGAAAAGGAGCTTACAGTCTTAGCACCAAAATGCCCCGAGAGAATCCCCCTGGTGTTGGACATTGCCTGGGGATAGTCATCTCATTGTTGTCGCTCTGTAGACTTGAATCCCTTAAAAAGTGAGTTTTTGATTTACGCCTGGCCTCTTCCCTTCAGGGGGAATGATTTTGTCCGCGATTATGGTTAACATGATCCTCTTGTGCTTCAGCATGCAGTTTACAAAGAAAGCACAAGGTTTGGAACCTTTAGGTCATTATCTGTCCGAAAGAGTGCTCTCTTTTCTTCTGATCCGATCCGATGCTGTTGTGTTTAAGGAAACCTCATGAAGTTGCTGTCTCTTCTGTTTCCTATGTATTCTTAAGGGTAATTGGTAAATAAATAAATAAATAATAACGATGGTATTAGTTAAGCGCTTACTATGTGCAGAGCACTGTTCTAAGCACTGGGGGATACAAGGTGATCAGGTTGTCCCACGTGGGGCCCACAGGCTGAATCCCCATTTTACAGATGAGGTAACTGAGGCACAGAGAAGTTAAGTGGCTTGCCCAAGGTCACACAGCTGACAAGTGGCGGAGCCGGGATTCAAACCCATGATCTCTGACTCCCAAGCCTATGCTCTTTCTACTGAGCCATGCGGATACCACCAAGGTCAGAAAATGAGCATTTTATGGAAAAGCCAACCTGCTTATCCCTTCTTAAAAACTTAGCGGGTCACTTACAATTAAAGGCTGGGACGACAAAGCAGCAGTTGTCATTTTCTTCATTTTTTAATGGGGTTTGTGGGGTTTTGGGCAGGGGGGGTTGTATTTTGAAATCTCATTTTGTTCAAAGAACGCAATGGACATTTTAATCCTATAACATTGATTTCTAGCCTTACGCAGAGAGATGAGTTTTGCCTTGGGCGTTATGTGGGAGTAGTTATATTGTGTTCCCTAGGATAGGCTTGCAGATAGGGAGTACCTACTCTGGGAAGCACTCACCCAGAGAGAACCACTCAGGGAACTCAGCCCTTGGTCGTCTTTTCTTCTTCCTCGCCCCTTCAGACACCAGTTGTCTTCCACCTTCACTTTAAGCAGGAAAGCGCCAGAGAGCAGGGATGTCAGTCAGTCAGTCGTATTTATTAAGCGCTCACTGTGTGCAGAGCACCGTACTATGCTCTTGGGAAAATCGTCTTATGCCGTTGAGTCATTACCGTGGACACATTTCTCCCAGAGCGCCCCGCTCCCCATCTGCAGTTGTTCTGATAGTGGATCCATAGAGTTTTCTCGATAAAAATTTGGAAGTGGTTTACCATTGCTTCCTTCCACGCAGTAAACTTGAGTCTCCACCCTCGACTCTCTCCCCTGCCGCTGCTGCCCAGCATGGATGAGTTTTGACTTGTAGGAGATTGCCTTCCATTCGCTAGCCACTGCCCACGCGAGGAATCAAATGGGTAGGCCTCTGCTTGACTCTCCCTCTCGTAGCCGAGACTGGGAGAATACTGGAAACTCTCCAGGTGCAACCCTGAGAGGGGCTTGGGAAACTACGGTATAACAATAAACAGACACATTCCCTGTCCTGGAGGTGAGGTTTTGGAGAGGGAGCTTGGACGTAGAAAAACCGTTTTGGACCAAATTAGCATTTGGTACTTCCAGACACAATACTTTGGGAACCCCCCAAAATTTGGCTTAATAGGGGTGCTCAAATTTGTGGAACTCCCATCTCAGAGCTCCAGAAAAAGCTGTGATTTTCATCGCCTCTGTCATCCATTGTCCTGTGATCTAATCGAGACATTGAGGTCTTGTGCCTTCCAAAGAAAGGAATGAAGCAGGTGGGGCATTTGGGTTCTTAGCTTGGGGGCTTGGTCAGTGTGGATGCTGGAGTAATGATACTGGTTAAGCACTTACTATGGGCTAAGCACTGTTCCAAGTTACAAGAAACAAATTAATCAGGTTGGACTAAGTCCCTGTGCCACAGAGGGCTCACAGTTTTCATAGGAGGGACCAAGTCTAAAGAGGAGTAGAAAGAAACCTCCTGATGTCAGCGTTTGGAGCAGAAGGCCGCTGCTGAGACACTCTAGTCAAGTTGTGGACAGCCCACCCAGCCCCTAGGAGGGACACACATCCCTTGCACTTTAGATTTGTGTGTTGAGATTTGGGCACTGAGACTGCTTATTCAAATTGTGGGCAGCCCCTTCAATCGCTAGTACATGTGGACATCCTTTGCACTTTTGATTTGTATGTTGAGGGATCCCCACAAAGCAGTTCCTGCTGGAAACTTAAATAAACTGAAGCCCAACTTTTGTAGGATCATTGGGGAAGAAAGAAACCGCCTTAAAGGAGAAGCAGCATGGCCAAGTGGAAAGAACACGGGGCCTGTGAGTCAGAAGACATGGGTTCCAATTCCAGCTCGCCACTTGTCAGCTGTGTGACTTTGGGCAATTCACTTAACATCTTTGTGCCTCAGTTCCCTCATCGGTAAAATGAGGATTAAGACTGCGAGGAGCCCCATTTGGGGCAGGGACTGTATCCAGTCTGATTAGCTTGTATCGCACCCAGTGCTTAGTACAAGCACCCGGCACATAGTAAGTGACTTAACAAATGCCACTTAAAAAAGCAAAATACACCTTTGAGTTGAGCTGTTCCCACAAGCATGTGTCCAGAGTGCTGGGGCAGGGGAAGGTGGGGTGAGGCTGTTTGAAGGGTTGGGCTATTTAACCTGGTAACCTTATTGCGGGCAGAGAACACGTATTATACTCTCCCAAGTGCTTAATCCAGTGGTCTGCACACAGTAAGTGCTCAATAAGCACGATTGATGATGATGATGATGCTTCTGCTGTAACTTTCTCTGTGAACTCAACCCTCTTCAGTTCCATTTGTGCCATTTGTGAAATGGGATCTCTGCAAGTACTGTAGTGTAGCAGGAATGAACAGTTAAGTGGAGAGCCATTATCTCAGCAATTTGCTAATTCTTGTAATGGAGGCAGTGCTAATTTTGGGAGCAGGAGAACTCAGAATCCTACCTATTAATGCTTTCTGTATACATGAATTTTAGATTAGTGACATAAGATTTAGAGGTTTGCTTTTAAAGATACCCTTCTTGCACACCTTGGAATATGACAAAGCTCCGGTTTTTGTTTGCATACAGTCAGCAGTCAGCTTCTGCCCTTTTAAAATGAGCAAGTGGTTAGCCTCTTGGGTGTCTGACAGACTTTTTTTTAAAGGCTTTAAAAATACGGAGTTGGCAAATTTGCCCCAAGTCCCGTTGATCGATTTTATTATTTTATTTTTCAATCTTTCCAAAAATAAGATGTTTTGGGGAGGAAGATACTTGTTTTGAACTGCAGTTTTCTCTTTGTCATTGGTCCATCCTGCTGTTGTTTTTGCCTCTGCCTGAACCCAAACCCCCTCTCAGCCTGACAGAAATGTTCGCTTACGCAGCTAGCCCTGCCTCAGTTTGTACCACATCTTCCACCTGTATTCGGCTGAGACATCAGAAGCCGATGTCCATGTCAGCCTCTGGGCAGCCCAAGATGATGTTACCTCCAATAGACAGTCAAGGAAATGACTTCAAGTCTATGTAAGCACAAACACAACTCTTGTCCAGCTGATATGTACCCAGTGCTTAAGTTTGTGCCGTGGATTTTTCTAGTCCTAGATTTTGTTCTAGTTGTCTCTAAGGGGTGACCCCTTCGGCGTGATTTTATTTATGCGTACCGTGATGTGTTTTTCTGGTTGCCTTTGAAACCATTATGCCTTTGGTTTTTGTAGGCCTTTAAAGGTACTAAATTCCCTGGCCCCTCCCAGTTGCTCTTAGCATGAGATGTTGGCTGGTGCTTTTACTGTGTATATGCTTTGAAAACTTTTCCGTTGCCTACTCTTAAATTCTGCCTGCATGTGCCTCTGTTAATTAAATTCTGTTTAATTGGCAAGGTGACCTGCATGAATGCAGATGGAGCGGGAAGGGAGAGGAGCTTTAGCTAGTTAGCCTTTCTTCTTTCCTAGAGTTCTTGTCCTTGGACATCTATCTGCACAGTTCCCTTAAGTTCCCTGCTGGTTTGCTCCGTTATATTTTATTGTTCCCTTTGCACCAGTTTCTGTTGCAAGTACTTTTTGCTCCATACTCCTTCCAAGAGATCCGTCAGTTTTAAATGTATTTTAACTTCTTTTCCTCTCCACTGGGTGAAAGGTGTACCGTGCCCGTAGGCTTTTACATTTGTGCAGCGTTCCCCCTCCCCCGGCCCCTGAAACCGGGATTTCTGCAGGCAGTCGTCAAAACACCAAGCCCGACTCCTTTCTTCCCCTCCTTTAGCGCTATTCCTGATCAGAGAACGCCCGTCGCTTCGACCCACAGCATCAGCAGCGCCGCCACCCCGGATCGCATCCGCTTCCCGCGAGGGACGGCCAGTCGCAGCACTTTCCACGGCCAGCCCCGGGAGCGGCGCACGGCCACGTACAACGGCCCACCGGCATCGCCCAGTCTGTCCCATGAAGCCACGCCACTTTCCCAGAGCCGAAGCAGGGGCTCCACTAACCTCTTCAGTAAATTAACTTCAAAACTCACCCGCAGGTAAGCGTTGTGAGGGTTTCCGTTTCCTTTCCTGAGAACGACCAAAGAATAAATAGGCACCTTACCCTCCGTTAGCTGCAGCCGCTGGTCAAAAACCTCACTCGGTCTTTTGTCTGTGTATTTTGGGTTGCCTCATCCGTATTATTTGTACATTTGTGAGGGCTGAGCTTCATTAGCTTCTAGAGGTTTGACACCTAAAAAGCCTTTTGAGGTAGATTTTAGAGATTTTAAATAAATTCACTAACATCTATATATAGTCACGTCCAAAACAGTTTGATATTTTTTTTAACTCTCCTTGGAAGTCCAGGTACATTTGTTTGGTAAAGTTTCCCAACACATAAATACCACACCATGCCATGCATCTGGCAGAAAGTGAAGAACCTTCGAGGAGGCTGAGCTCAGGAGAGAAGGTAAAACTTCTTGGGCTGTGAGGTCCACTGGCTTCTCTGGAGTTCAAATCTTAGGATCAACTGCAACATCCAGTTGAATTGAGAGAGACATTCCCCAAGGCACCCAGGACTCGGGAAGATAAAAGATAGAGATGGTTCTCAAAAATTGAGTGCGAAACCCGGCCCAGGAGAGACGGTGCCAATCTCCCTGTGTGGCCAGCCGACTGGGTGTGATTCCAGGCTGGTTGGTTAGAGAGACCCGGCGCCTTGGAGCCGAGCTGGGAAGGCCAGGTTCTCACAGCCACATAACAATAATAATAATAATAATAGTATTTGTTAAGCGCTCACTATGTGCCAGGCACTGTAAAAAGTGCTGGATCTGCGCTTGGGAAGCCTGGGGACATGCCAGAGCACATTATCCCTGCAAGCGCTGGGAAACTAGATTGGCTTGAGTGCGAGGGGAAGGTTTCAGGCAGGGCTCTTTAAGTGGGACCAACAGAGGCATTCTTGTTTATCGGCTGCCCTGGATTGAAAATACGCTACTTGGCAAGCTGCCACTTCCTCCTGTTCCCTGCCCTGCCCATCGCCTTTCTTTAATCCCATCCCATTTTATGTCCTTTGCTTTTAAAATATGTGGTAGCTATTCAGCCTGCAACTGCCAGGTTCCTTTCCTGGTTTGATTTCGTTCCAGATCAATAATAATAACAACTGTGGTAGTTGTTAAGCGCTTTCTGTGTGTCAGGCACTATAATAAGCACTGGGGTGATTACAAGCAAGTCAGGTTGGACACAGTCCCAGTCCCGTGTGGGGCTCACAGTCTCAGTCGCCATTCTATAAATGAGGTAACTGAGGCCCAGAGAAGTGAAGTGATTTGCCCAAGGCCACACAGTGGGTCTTTCATCTTTCCACCCCGACTCTGGTCCCTAGCAAAAATTGGATGCTTGGGGAATTGGCAAATTTTAAAGTCCCCAAATGGGGAGAGATTTTATTCAAGCTTCATGTGGAGAGAGAGAGGAACTTGAAGAGACAGAGAACCGGACCCTTCCCCATTTTAGGACTCAAAATATTTGAATTGGAGTTGAGAGGATAAATTGTAAAGCTGTAAGGGTCTTTAAAGGGTACTTGAGTCCATCTCATTTCCAAGCATGACTGCACTTAAAAATCCCAAATAAAACTCATCAGTCCCAGAAGAGGCGGGTGACATCCCAATCTCCCCTGGTTCTTCCTTATATAACCTAGAAACCTCCTGGAGGGGAGGAAAAGGCCATTCTCCACCATTTCCTTTGTCAGTCAGTTGTATTTATTGAGCGCTTACTGTGTGCAGAGAACTGTGCTAAGCGCTTGGGTGACTACAGTGTAACAATACAGCAGACACATTCCCTGCCCACAATGAGCTTAACCGTCTAGGGGGAGGAAACAACATTAATATGAGTAAATCAATTACAGATGTGTACGTAAGTGCTGTGGGATTGGGAGTGGGGATGAATAAAGGGAGCAAGTCAGGGCAACGCAGAAGGGACTCGCAGAAAAGGAAAAGAAGGCTTAGTCAGGGAAGGCCTCATGGAGGAGATGTGCCTTTAATAAGGCTCTGAAGCTGGGGAGGAACATTGAACAGCTTCCTGCCCCCTTTCCAAAGCTAGAAATGATAATTCCCAGTTTGAAGCCATGATGAAGGGTTGTAAAATATAAGCAGTCTCATTCTAGAATAAGCTCCTTTCATTCGTAAAGTCTCAGTCCTTGAGCAGTGCTTATGTTAAGTCCTCTTTCCCCAGCAAGATCAAGGAGGCCAGCAGGAACTGGCAGGCAAAGTCTAATCTCCGGGACACCTTGGATGTGTTGAGTGATCTTTTAGCCCCTTAACACAGTGATGATAACCCAATTTGGAGGATTTGAAACATGTTTTTCTTATATATCAATGGAGAAGAACATGAAAGATTAATGTTGTAGTTAATCTCTTCAGACTTGCAGTTGTATTTAACCCATATGGTCTATTTGTACAATATACTACATTTTATATTAGAGTTTTTTTAAAACTGCAAGATCGTATTAAAAAGATCATTTTTAGAGTCGTAAACTCCAAAAACCTGTCTACTCGATGGCTTCACCAGACCGCCCAGATTGCCAGAATGACCGTAAATGATTAAAAAATCCAAAGGTCCCATTTGGAGTTTAAACGTCCAGGCTCTTGTACATTAGTCTAAAATAGTGCTGTTAAATGCAGCAGAGCCAAGATGTCATCTTAGTTCTTGCCCAGGAGATTTTTAAATGAGTAGAATCATTTTTTCAAAAATATTACTATTATCATTATAATAGTACTAGTGTAATAGTAATAGTATAGTGTAGTATAATATATAATATAATAGTATATAATAATACTATAATATAATATATAATAATATAATAATATTATATTATACTAAGTATATACTAAGTATTATACTAAGTATAATATAATATATCATACTAATACTATATCGTAGTATAATATTATTATAGTATACTAATATTATATCATAGTATAATAATATGATGTATTATATAATAGTGTAGTAATAGTATAGTATTACTATTACCATTATATTTGTTAGGCCCTTACTATGTGCCAGGCACTGTTCTAAGTGCTGGGATGGATACCAAAAGCTCTCAGTACAGTGCTGTGCACACAGTAAGCGCTCAGTAAATACTATTGAATAAATACAAGTTAATCGGGTCAGACACAGTCCCTGCCCTACGTGGGGCTTACAGTATGTGATGTTCATTTCCAGATGATAAAGTCGCATTCTGCAGTAAGACATCCATTGTGTTCCAAGTACTCCAGTAGCTCAGTGTTTGGTTCTTTAACTTGGGTAGGTCTGTTAAATCCTTGGAACATATCATTTTCTGAATTCAATTTGCAAGTGGAATAGCTATTCTTGCTGTAATAAATATAGTAAAAACCCTTAAAGCAGTTTTCAGAAATAAGAAGTTGCCTATTTGAAAACAGAGTGCTATTGAACATCCAAGAGTGAGATCATTTGTAAAGTTAAAAACCCTGTTGAGTTAATCTTGAAAACACCCTCCCTTTGGGAATTGGATGTCTAATAACAAAAGATTGTGGGGTTTTAGCTCGTTGCTATGCTTATATACAGTGTTAAAAGTTAGGGAACTTGGTTCACAAGGGTTAGATTCCTATCCCTAGAGTCATATAAAAATATTATTTGAGCAAGTTAGTTCTCATTTGTCTACTTCAAATGACTACATTAGTAAAGCCCAGTTTCATTTCTTTTTAACACTGGATCTAAATTTCATTTCTTAGGTGAATAAACAGCCCTAATTTTTCAGGAATAAAAATGTGTTTTAAGTAGTTAAAATTAAATGCTTTAAAGTCACTTTTTTATTCTTTTCCCAAATAAAGCACAGTTAAGACACGATTCTCAGTTAATCACTGTTTTAAATCTCTTTTTACATCAAAGTTCTGAAACACATTGCTTCTTCCTGACGTAGTAAGATGAGAAGCCCTGCTTTATTTGCTGTTTTTATTTATTTGTTTCACTAATTGACTGGATTTTTCAATTGATTTATACCACTCATTTTTGTTTGTTTATTTTTTTTGGCTTAATCCCTTTTAGAAACATGTCTTTCAGGTTTATCAAAAGGTAGGATTTATCTGTCTGTATCTCTTCCCATCGCAACACTCCCCCACCCCCAATGGCTCATGCAATTAACAACAGGTTTGGCTTCCTAGCCCTGGTTTTCTTAAAACTAAACTTTCTGCTGAGAACTAAATCCTTGTTTCATTTAAAGGAGAGTAAGGAAGGAAGTGCATTAACTCTGTCCCACATTTGAGGGAATCTGGCACCCATATAACAAGAAGCTAAGCATGCTCTGTGCGTTTTTCTTCTTTGGTAGAATTATTAATGTCACAATAATTCTGTTCTCTGTACTAATACACTTGGCATGTACCTGTTGGAAGAATGGGGTGTTTGATAACATTAATGCACTCTTACCGTATAGCCACAAGCTTGCAAAGGTAAGTGATATTTGTGTCACCGTTGCAATTTTTGGGGCTCTTTTGAAGAGGAGTATGGTGATTGCATAAGCTTACACTAGAGAATAGCGCATAGTTTAATCAGGTTTTATCAAGAATGGGAAACAGGCACCAAATTTAAGTCAAATAGGGCTAGAATACCATTCACTTGCAGTTTAGTGGAAATTTAGGTAAAGGTGGCTAATAATAACGAGGAGGAGTGTTTCCAAAAAAGGAGACAGTTTTACTTAGAAATAGAGAAATATATTCTAGAAGCAATCAATCAATCGTATTTATTGAGCGCTTACTGTGTGCAGAGCACTGTACTAAGCGCTTGGGAAGTACAAGTTGGCAACATATAGAGACAGTCCCTACCCAGCAGTGGGCTCACAGTCTAAAAGGGGGAGACAGAGAACAAAACCAAACATACTAACAAAATAAAATAAATAGAATAGAAATGTATAAGTAAAATAAATAGAGTAATAAATATGTACAAGCAAGGGACTGGGTTTCAAGAGGCTGTGGGCCACACCACAGTAGTGCCCTCCTGTACCTCAATTCCCCCAGTTCCCCCAGCTGAACACTGAAGCCGAGTCTTCCCCATCTCCCTCCACAGTCAGGTTACCTCAAAACCTCTGAAATTGGACCTCGGCCTAAATACGGGATAGAGTGGTGTACTGTACCAGATAACTACAGATGAACTGAGTGATTTTATGAGGAGTCGACCAAGAAAAGGAAAATGAGAGAAGATACTGCCAACACTCTTGGGCTATTTTTGTTCCTGAAAACGGAACCAGTTGGCTTCAACGAAACATCTCTTTGTCAGTGCTTTCTCCCAGCCTGAAACTCACCACAAAGCGTTCTGTTCAGACAAAAATAATAGCTTGGTCTTCAGAATCGTGCCTGTCCTAGGAAAAAATGAATTATAGGCCCGGAGGGCAGGGCAGAGAATGATATCTAAAAATGTGTAAACTCCCCTTGTCAAGTCTGCACTACTGGAGATGTTGTGTGGAGCTGCCAGCTCACTTCTTTTTAGAAGTACTGTAAGCACGTTAACCTTCTCAACGGGAGTAGCGTACAGTGGTGCAAATCACTTTTTATTTAAAAAACAAGTTCCAGTTCGAAACAATCCAGAGGCTGGTAGAAGCGCTTAGTGTTGGCCCTGACCTGGATCCTCTGAATCCCAGGTCTCTTTTCTGCAGTACTCCTGACCTAAGGAAATGATCCCCCTCTTGGAGTGGTGGGAACTCTATTACTAGAGTTACTAGAGAACCATTCCCACCCACGGTGGGAATTCTGTCTCTGGCCCCCCACTCACCTGAAAGAGTTCACGACTCTCCAGAAGTTGTGCAGGCGATGCCCTTCACCCACAGGGCTAATCACGGATTGATATTTATAGAGAAGCAGCGGGGCCTGGTGGAAAGAGCATGGGTCAAAGGATCTGGGTTCTTATCCTGCTCCTCCACTTATCTGCCGCATGACCTCAGGCAAATCACTTCACCTCTCTGCGCCTCAGTTTCCTCATCTATAAAATGGAGATTAAATCCTACTCACTCCTAATAATATTAATAATTACGGCATTTGTTACGCGCTTACTACGCACCAGGCACTGTATGCGCTGGGGTGGGTACAAGCAAAGTGGGTTGGACACAGTCCCTGTCCCTAATGGGGCTCACAGTCTTAACCCCTATTTTCCAGATGAGGGAACTGAGGCACAGAGAAGTGAAGTGACTTGCGCAAGGTCTCACAGCAGACGTGTGGCGGAGTCGGGATTAGAACCCATGAAGGGACTGTTGAGTTGAGTTCCAGGGACTCCTATCTTTTGCCACCCCTGAGGCAGTTGAATGACTCCAGTGTTTTGGCAGAGGTACTTTAGTTTTTGCTGGAAGCCCCCTGACCTTGTAAAGTATTCCACCACCCCGGGGGGGTAGAGCACTCAACCTAGAGAGGAGGCTGGTAGGGGCAGGGGATGGCCGGCTTGCCCGGGCCCGAACTTGGTCTCTGGGGTCTGTGGAAATTCTGCCATCTACTACTGTTGCAATCTGCTACTGTGATCTCCCGATGGCACTCCCACTTCCGTCTGATGGGATGGTTGCCGAGTAAGCTGCCTGGCTATTCCAGAATTGCAGTGAACTTGAAAAGCTTGCCTGTTTTCCCCCTTTTCCCTCCTGAATGGAAATATTTACTCCCTGGGAGTTCATACGGCTTGGACGTCATTTATCTCAAGATTCCTGGAAGTGAGGAATTCTGTTTTGCAAATGAACCCCGGCTGTTTAGCCAGCAGCCCGGCAACCTTCTGTTCAACGGGAGCAATGCCCGACCACTTCTACCCCGGAATTTCAGTGGTAAAGTTCTGACAAGTGCAATCAGAAGTCGACGAAAGACTCGATCTGTGATATGTTTCTGTTTTATGTCGGGAGTTGTGGCCTTGTGTAAGATTTTATCTTCTCTTTCCCATTTCCCTTTGCTTCCGCCTTCTGTTCATGGAGGCTCCCGACTGAATATGAGCGGAACGGGAGATCTGAGGGTTCAAGGTGAGGGTAATAATTTTATTGAATTATTCCTTCAGGGTATGTCTGCTTTAATCTTATCCCCTCGATTGTCTCCTTCACCCTGAGCAGTCACAGATGCTCAGCGGATCACTTATTATCAGTTGCCCTTTTTCCGGTTTACACCCATCACTAAGCGTGGATGTTGATTACTGTGACCAGGCCCGGAGAGGGCGGAAGTTGGTTTGGGTCAATTGCAGTTGCAAAACCACAGTAATATTGAGGGTGGTGATGCGCAGTGACTGGCAACTCAGTTTTATTGTACTCTACCAAGCACTCTGCACACGGTAAGCGCTCAATAAATGCCATTGATGGTGATGAGCATGGTGATGACTGCTCTTCCTGAGATTCGAGTCATCAGCCCCACTGCATAGGCTGGTCCCCGGAAGATCGCCCCTGAAATGAGAAGTACTGCTTTGAATCTGCATGTGTATTGTGTTGGCTGGGAGGTTGCATGTGGCCCGTCTTCAGGCCATGAGACTGTCATTCCAGGCAGGTGGCTATGAAGAGCTTGCCCAGACTTTGGTCCCTTCAGTTAGGTGAGTCAGGCTGTGTTTTTCCCAAAGAATTAAACAGGATGATGAGCAGCATCTTTGTGCTTGGATGTTATATCCTATGTAAAGCAGCGTATTCATCTACAACGTGCTGTGGTTATGTGAATTGGAGAAAAAAAAACACCCAAAACTTGCCCTAAAGGCCTGACTGTACAAATTGCAATTTTCGAACCACTCACCTCCAGATTTCTTGATTTCCGTGAACGCGGTCCCTTAGGTCAGTGGCATTTTAGTGGCAAGGATTGGGGGGGATGGGCAGAGAGCCTATAAGATGTTACCCTAAGGTATATTTTTTAAATATATTTCCCAGTGTACTGAAAGCTTTAAATTTCATGCATGGGATAACGTTTCCTTGGTGGTGATTTTGGCTAGAAATCTGGAGCATTTAACTTTCACTCGATCATTATTATCAAGTGCCGCCGAGTCGTCTCCGATTCACAGCGACTCTGTGGATGTATTTTCTCCAGAACATCCCGTCTTCTGCCGTGATCCATAACCTTGCCAACGGTTCTTCCATTATTGTTGCTGGGATCTCTATCCATCTAGCTGCCGGTCTGCCTCTTCCACTTTTTCCCTGGACTTTTCCTAACATTAGTGTCTTCTCCAGAGAAGTAGTCCTCCTGGTGATGTGTCCAAAATCTGGTAATCTAAGTTGAGTCATTTGGCCTTCCAAAGACCACTCTGGCTTAATAACTTATCTATTCTATTCATTTTGTTTTGTTAGTATGTTTGGTTTTGTTCTCTGTCTTCCCCTTTTAGACTGTGAGCCCACTGTTGGGTAGGGACTGTCTCTATATGTTGCCAATTTGTACTTCCCAAGTGCTTAGTACAGTGCTCTGCACATAGTAAGCGCTCAAGAAATACAATTGATGATGATGAAGACCTTTCACTGAGCTAAGTAAATACAGCTGCACGGGATCTGACCGTCCCTTGGCTCCTTTCAGACCAAGGCCCTAAAACGAGTTAGCACTGGACCACAGCCAGGCCCCACCCCTCATCTCTGTCCCTAGTGTTGCGACCGCCCACCGCCAGATTGGTCAGAACCCAAGATTGGCTTCCATGACTGCTGGGCCTCATCGGGCAACTGCCAGGCACCATGGTGTCCCCAGGAAAGTGAATCCTGAGCCACCTTCAGTTCAACAAGACCCCTGTCACTGCCCCTCGACTGAGACCCTGCCAGGCGTGGCAGAGAGTAGGAGCCCAGGCTATCCTAATTCTCAGTCTGTGGGGGCTCGGCTGGCAAAATGCCATTTTTGGAGTTTGGGGACCCAACGGTATCACAGCACTGGAGGAACTGGAAGAGACCCACAGCTACTTTTTCTGTTGAGATTTATAATAATAATGGCATTTATTAAGCGCTTACTATGTGCAAAGCACTGTTCTTTAGAGGGGCCTCGATTGAGAGGCTGTAGAAGTAGGAGAAAGCCTCCTTTTCCCCTCCGGCTCCCTCTCCCTTCTACCTTCTCTGTGCACTCGGATCTGTGACCTTTGGGTATGTAATATTCGTCCCACCCTAAGCCCCACACCACTTCAGTCAATCAGTCGTATTGATTTAGTGCTTACTGTGTGCAGAGCACAGTACTAAGTGTTTGGGAGAGTACAATATCAAACCCATTCCCCGCCCACACGAGTTTACAGCCTCGAGAGGGACACAGGCATTAAGAGAAAAAAATAAATTATGGATATGTACATAAGTGCTGCGGGACTGGGACGGGGGAGTGAATGAAGGGTGCAAGTCAAGACACACAGAAGGGTGTGGAAGAGAAGGAAGAGTGCTTAGGGAAGGCTTCTTGGAGGCTTCAATAAGGCTTTGAAGGTGGGGAGAGGAATTGTCTGTAGGATATGAGGCAGGAATGGTTATAGGTTACCAGGAGGGAGGAGGTTCCAGGCCAGAGGCAGGTCGTGGGTGAGAGGGCGGCAGCAAGATAGACGAGGTGGACATAGAGTGGGTTGGCGTTAGAGGAGCAAAGTGTCCAGGCTGGGTTGTAGTAGGAGAGCGGCGAGGTGGGGTAGAAGGGAGCGAGGTGATTGAGTGCCTTAAAGTCGATGGTAGGGAGCTTCTGTTTGATGCAGAGGTGGATGAGCAACCACTGGACGTTCTTGAGGAATAGAGAAATGTGGACGGAATGTTTTTGTAGAAAAATGATCTGGACAAGAGTGGGGAGAGGCAGGAGGCAGAGAGGTCACCCTGATAGAGTAATCAAGGTGGGATAGGATAAGCACTTGGATTAATGTGGTAGCAGTTTGGTTGGAGAGGAAAGGTGTGGGTTTTAGCGACGTCATGAAAGTTGAACCGAAGGGATTTAGTGATAGATTGAATGTGTGGGTTGAATGAGAGGAGTCAAGGATAATGCCAAGGTTATGGGCTTGTGAGATAGGAAGGATGGTGGTGCTGTCTACAGTGATGGAAAAGTCAAGGGAAGGACAGGGTTTGAGTGGGAAGATAATGAGTTCTGTTTTTGGCATGTTAAATTTGTAGTGGCAGCAGTACATCCAAGTACAGATGTCTTGAAGGCAGGGGGAAATGCACTACTGCAGAGAGGGATAGACAGCAGTGCTGGAGATGTAGATTTGGGAATCATCAGCATAGAGGTGGTAGTTGAAGCCATATGAGCGAATGAGTTCTCCAAGGGAGTGGGTATAGATGGAGAATAGAAGGGGACCCAGAACTGAGCCTTGAGGGACTCCCACAGTTTGGGGTGGGGAGGCAGAGGAGGAGCCCGTGAAAGAGACTGAGAATGAACAGCTTAAAGAGATAGGAGGAGAACCAGGAGAGGACAGTGTCAGCGATGCCAAGGTTGGGTAGGGATTCCAGAAGAAGGGAATAGTCAGCCGTGTCAAAGGGAGCTGAGAGGTGGAGGAAGATCAGGATGGAGCAGAGGCTGTTGGATTTGGCAAGAAGGAGATCATTTGTGACCTTTGAGAGGGCAGTTTCTTATGGAGTGAGGGGGCCGGAAGGCCGAATGGAGGGGGTTGAGGAGAGAATTGGAGGAGAACTTGAGACAGCAGGTGTAGACAACTCGCTTAAAGAGTTTGGAGAGGAATGGAAGGAGGGAGATGGGTCGATAACTGGAGGGAGCCGTGGGGTCAAGGGAGGATTTTTTTAGGATAGGGAAGACGTGGACATGTTTTAAAGCAGTGGGAAAGAAGCCATTGGAGAGCAAACAGTTGAAGATGGCAGTTAGGGAGGGAAGAAGGGAGGAGACAAGAGTTTTGATAAGGTGCAGCGGGATGTGGTCAGTTGCCCGGGTTTGAGGGGGTGGATTTTGAAAGAAGACAGGAGCTCTCCTCTTGAGATACTCCTGAAAAAGATGGGAGAGTTGAAGAAGGGGCAGGAGGAGGGAGGGACTGTGGAGAGGCAGGGGAAATTTTAGGGAGATCGTGCCTGATAGTTTTGATTTTCTCAAAGTAGGTGGTCGGGTCTTTGGGGGCAAGAAATAGGGGAGATGGAGGGACAGGGGTTTGAGGAGGGAATTAAGCATCTGGAAGAACTGGTGAGGGTGATGGGCATGGGTGTGAATAAGGATGGAGAAATAATTTTGCTGGGCAGAGTTCAGAGCAAGCAAGGATAAACTTAAAATGGATGAGGTCGGCCTGATATCTAGATTTTTGCCAGCGGTGCTCTGCGGCTGGTGCACAGGAGCGAAGGAAATGGACCATGGCAGTGATGCAGGGCTGCGGTTGTATGTATATTTATGTACATATGTGTAAATTATGTATTATAAATTATTTACATTAGTGTCTGTCTCGGCCTCTAGCCTGTAACCTTGTGGGCAGAGAACGCATCCGCCAACTCTGCTGTATTGTACTCTCCCAAGTGCTTAGTACAGTACTTTGCACACAGTAAACAATCAATAAATACAGTTGATGATGAAGATGATGATGGTAACTCAAACTCCCGTGTTTTCCCACGCGCATATGTGTCTTGGCTGCTTCTGCCAACACTTCCAGAGCAAATGGGCCATGCCCCTCCTAACCAGGCCACAGTCCGCACTTACAATTTTGGGACAGAAAAGCTATTTTACAACAACTACATAAGAGCTAGGATAATTTTTTGGACCATTTGTTATTCTGTAAGTAATTGTGACCTGAAAGACGAGCAGCCAGGGGAAAAAAAAAGAACGTTACTACTCATTATTATATTCTCCCTCTAAGCCGCAGACAGAGCAGCCTCCAAATTTCCTTAATTTGGGAGAAATAGATGGGGAGCCTAGAGATTAGGGTTAGAAACACGGTGGGTGTTTCAAACAGGGTATTGAAGTGTGGGCCCAAGGAGAGGGGAGTCATTTTTCCAAATATTCCCATTCCTGTAGCCTGCGGTCAACCGTGCAAACGTGCGCTGGCTCAGGGACAAATCCAAGGTGGGGATGCAACATGGAAATCGGGAGCCAAGCTAACCAACCACTAAGCAGTACTTTGGGGGGAACATGGGAACCCCTATCCATCCCCCTCCTCACCCAAAGACGTGCACAATGACAGGAGACTTATTCTGGGTGGAAAAGGGTGCAAGAAGAGTTCATTATATCTCTCCCTGGTGTAAAATAATAATAATAATAATGTTGGCATTTGTTTGTTAAGCGCTTACTATGTGCAAAGCACTGTTCTAAGCGCTGGGGAGGTTACAAGGTGATCAGGTTGTCCCATGCGGGGCTCACAATTTTAAAAGAAATCATGGAGGCTGAAGAAAGCAACGCATCATGCTACTTCTCTGTCTCCCGCAGTTCGTTTTGCCTCTCGAGGGAATCTATGCTAGGAGGAACTGAGAGCGTTTACTGCAGGGAGGTGCTTCTCATAGTTTAGTGGTCTGTGGGAGGTGGTCAGGGAATGTGTCTGTTCGTTATTAAAACGTACTCTCCCAAGTGCTCGGTACAGTGCGGTGCACACAGTAAGTGCTCCATCATCATCATCAATCGTATTTATTGAGCGCTTACTATGTGCAGAGCACTGTACAAAGCGCTTGGGAAGTACAAATTGGCAACATATCGAGACAGTCCCTACCCAACAGTGGGCTCCCAGTCTAAAAGGGAGAGACAGAGAACAAAACCGAACATACTAACAAAATAAAATAAATAGAATAGATATGTACAAGTAAAATAAATAGATATCCATAAATACGATTGACTGGCAATACAAGTCAGTCGTGTTCTGCTCTTCCAAGTGCTTAGTACGGCGCTCTGCTCACAGTAGGCGCTCAGTAAGCCCCACCGATTGATCGGTGGAAGTCGTGCAGACTGGTTGCTACTGGTTTGGGAAACGGTTCCACGGCTGCCTATGGGGGCTGCTACTGGAACACGGGAGCGGATTTGAAATACCTCCGTGCCGCGTCCCCGAGCGACGGCCCCATCTCGGGAATCTGTGCAGGAAAGCGCCTGGGGGGGAAATGTCGCAGGTAGGTCGCTAAACCCAGCCCCCACAACGTGGCCGGTGCTTCTTTAACCAAAGAGGAGGCCGTCGATTTCTCTCCCGCGATCGCAAGTGATTCTGTCGCTCTGCGTTTCAGCCGCAACGTGTCAGCCGACCAGAAGGACGAGAACAAGGAAGCCAAGCCCCGTTCCCTCCGGTTTACCTGGAGCATGAAAACCACCAGCTCCATGGACCCCAATGACATGATGAGAGAGATCCGCAAGGTCCTGGACGCCAATAACTGTGACTACGAGCAGCGGGAGCGTTTTTTGCTCTTCTGCGTCCACGGGGACGGACACGCGGAGAACCTGGTCCAGTGGGAGATGGAGGTGTGTAAGCTGCCAAGACTGTCCCTGAACGGCGTCCGCTTCAAGCGCATATCGGGAACGTCCATAGCTTTTAAAGACGTCGCTTCCAAAATCGCCAACGAGCTAAAGCTGTAACCCAGGAACTCTGTCGTAAATTAAGTAGCAAGTGAAAGCGTTCTCCGGAACGCTGATGGAAAATGTATAGAGTAATATTTAGGCAATAACTTCCGCGTCTTCTGAATCATGATATTAAAAAAAAAAAATTACGGAGATGAGCTGCTCAGCTGGGAGGGAGAGTTGGACTTTTTTTTTTATAAGTGCACTACAGCATTAAAGTTGCCTACTATGTCAAATATCTACCCCTTCTGCTTTATTTCCATTGAGCTAGGAGCCTCTTACCCCCATCTGTCCATCAAAATATGCCCCCAGTCTGCGTGGATGTGAGAGTGTACAGTATGTGTGTATAGTATAAACGTTTAAAGTATTATGTATGTAAACAATTCCTGACACCAACATCAAGAGCTGTATCAGCACCTCCTTTGGAGATCATTTTGGTGCTAAAAGTGGAAAGAGCCAAGGAGGAAGCGTTCAAGCTAATACTAAAAATTGACTTAGGAATAGTTACACAGAAAGTACGGGTTTACAGTTCACTACTGTGGGATTTTTTTTTTTTTTTTGGTTTTTTTATTTTTGTTTTTTAAGTGCAAAGGGTTTGAATTTACAGTTGTGAACATTGATCCTGTGTTGGTTTTTTTGTTTTTGTTTTTGTTTTTATTTCCCCCTAAGTAGCTCTCATGAGAAAATTAAAAGTTCACCTTTCCTCAGTAAAGTCTTGAATTATGTCTCCTGGTACTGTATTTAAATCATGGGTCGAGTCAAAAACAACCCCTCACTGGTCACTGCCGGCCTGAGCCAGGGTCGGCCCAGCCTGCCGTCCCGGGGACCAGTTTCGAGCTCTCCCGAAATTTGTGTTGGAAGACCAGGCTTGGTTTAAGGTTCAAGTCCTAGGAAACTTTTTTACGTTCTGCTCCCGGTTTCCACGAGAGGTGAGTCCAGATACAAGAGAGTCTTTGGGACTCATTCCCATCTCCTATGCCGGAACGTAGAGCCCCGCGGGGGCCGGACGTTTGGGGCCGGGTACCAGGCCCAGAAAGAGAAGCAGCGTGGCTCAGTGGAAAGAGCCCGGGCTTTGGAGTCAGTGGTCGTGGGTTCAAATCCCGGCTCTGCCAATTGTCAGCTATGTGACCTCGGGCAAGTCACTTCACTTCTCTGGGCCTCAGTTCCCTCATCTGTAAAATGGGGGTTGACTGTGAGCCCCCCGTGGGACAACCTGATCACCTTGTAACCTCCCCAGCGCTTAGAACAGTGCTTTGCACATAGTAAGCGCTTAATAAATGCCATCAAAAAAAAAAAAAAAGAGCCCGGGCTTTGGAGTCAGTGGTCGTGGGTTCAAATTCCGGCTCTGCCAATTGTCAGCTGTGTGACCTTGGGCCAGTCACTTCACTTCTCTGGGCCTCAGTTCCCTCATCTGTAAAATGGGGGTTGACTGTGAGCCCCCCGTGGGACAACCTGATCACCTTGTAACCTCCCCAGCGCTTAGAACAGTCCTTTGCACATAATAAGCGCTTAATAAATGCCATCCAAAAAAAAACAGAAAAGAGCCCTGGTCTTCATCATCATCAATCGTATTTATTGAGCGCTGACTATGTGCAGAGCACTGTACTAAGCGCTTGGGAAGTACAAATTGGCAACATATAGAGACAGTCCCTACCCAACAGTGGGCTCACAGTCCCTACCCAACAGTGGGCTCACAGTGGTCTTGCTCTCAGGGGAGACATCACCATCTGTACGTAGGGTTTCTGGGTATTTGTGATCATGCCAGTGGTTGCTGGGACCACGAGTTTCTAAATCCATTAGACCAAGGTCATGAGGGCATAGAATAATAATAATAATGATGGCATTTATTAGCACCCCAGCCACTGTTACCCCACCCTTTATGTGGTACAAAATCCCCAAATTATCAGGGGGAGGGAGGGAAAAGACCAACCCTTCCTCAGACCCAGCCGGGTTTTCCCTTGGCACTGCCCAACCCAGCCTCGCGGTTAGGGGTTGGTCGGTCCGGCCCAAGCTGGCCTTACTGGGCAGACTCCCAAAGTACAGCGGCTCTCCTGGTACCCACCGGTTTGATTTTTATGGGCCTGGGGCACTCGACCATTCACAGTACGTGCCCGGGTAAGACATCCTGAAACTTGGAGAGAAATCTGGGGCTCTCCGTCCCTCCAGGGGGGCTTCTGGGGCACCGAGGGAAAAGGGCGAGAGAAAGTCTCGCCAGGCTGTCCCTCAGGTCTTCAGTAGGAGGGCATAGAGAAGCAGTATGGCCTAGTGGATAGGGCACGGACCTGGGCATCAGAAGGACCTGGGTTCTAATACCAGCTTCTCTGCTTGTGGCCGTGGGATCTCAACTTCTCTGTGCCTCAGATACCTCATCTGTAAAATGTGGATCAAAACTGTGTGCCCCGTGTGGGGCGGGGACTGCACCCAATCTGATTATAGCTTAGTAAAGTGCCTGGCATATAATAATAATAATAATGATGGCATTTGTTAAGCGCTTGCTATGTGCGAAGCACTGTTCTAAGCTCCGGGGCGGATACAAGGTGAGAAGCAGCTTGGCTCAGTGGAAAGAGCCCGGGCTTTGGAGTCAGAGGCCGTGGGTTCAAATCCCGGCTCTGCCGATTGTCAGCTGTGTGACCTTGGGCAAGTCACTTAACTTCTCTGTGCCTCAGTTCCCTCATCTGTAAAATGGGGATTAAGACTGTGAGCCCCAAGTGGGACAACCTGATCACCTTGTATCCCTCCCAGCGCTTAGAACGGTGCTTCGCACATAGTAAGCGCTTAACAAATACCACCATTATTATTATTATTATCAGGTTGTCCCACGTGGGGCACACAGTCTTAATCCCCATTTTACAGACGAGGGAACTGAGGCACAGAGAAATTAAGTGACTTGCCCAAAGTCACGTAGTAAGCACCTGACAAATATCATTAAAAAAAGTGCTCTTGAGGTACCTCGGGCCTGGGATCTTTGGAGTTGGTAACTACCAGTTCAGAGGACTCGTTAGGCTTTCTGTTTTGAAAATGTGCTCCTGTCCTCCTTTAGTCTCAGGTTTATACACGTGTGTGGCCTTTAGTGGAGACTCCCATATGACGGTAGAGTGAATAAAAATGGATTCAGCATCGGCAAACAGAATTGTCACAACTAGGGGCAGCTGTCCCATAATAATAATAATAATAATAATAATGGTATTTATTAAGTGCTGTGTGCAAGGCACTGTACTAAGCTCTGGGGTGGTTACAGGCAAATCGGGTTGGACTGAGGTAACTGAGAAGTGAAGTGATTTGCCCAAGGTCACACGGCAGACTAGTGGCAGAGATGGAATTAGAACTCAGGGCTTTCTGGCTCCAGTGGATAGAGCACACACCTAGAAATCAGAAGCACATGGGTTCTAATCCTGCACCTGCCACTTACCTGCTGTGTGACTGGGCAACTTACTTCACTTCCCTGTGCCTCAGTTACCTCATCTGTGAAAAGGGGGTTCATTTATTCATTCAATCGTATTTATTGAGCACTTACTGTGTGCAGAGCACTGTACTAAGAGCTTGGGAAGTACTGACACATAATAAGCGATTAACAAACACAATTTTTTTTTAAAAAGTGGTTCTTTCTAATCTTCTTGCTTTAATACACCGGGCCTTAGACTTACCCAGCGATTATCCCCCTGCGGCCTTGGGGCTCCTTTCCTGCTATTTATGAAGCAATCTAGTGTCGTGGATAGAGCATGGGCTTGGTCGTGGGTTCTAATCCTTGGGAGTCAAAAGTTCATGGGTCCTAATCCCAATCAGTCACTTGTCTGCTGTGTGACCTTAGGCAAGGCACTTCACTTCTCTGTGCCTGTTACCTTACCTGTAAAATAAGGATTGAGACTGTGAGCCCCACATGGGGCAGGGACTGTGTCCTACCTGATTTGCTTGTATCCACCCCAGCGCTTAGTACAGTGCCTAGCACATAATAAGCTTTTAACAAATGCCATAATTAGTAATCCCAAGGCATCCACATTCTCAGACCCAGCCCTACAGCCACACTATATGCTGAATTCCTTTGGAAACAAGAGCGTCTATTATACTTAAAAGGAATGTTGCCCTTGTGCTGGTAGAAAAGAGTTTTAATCATGCTATAATCATTCAATCATATTTATTGAGTGCTTACTCTGTGCAGAGCACTGTACTAAGCGATTAGGAAGTACAAGTCAGCTATATGTATTTAGTTAATTGCTGGAGAGAGTGGTTGTAATTTGGTTAACAGTTTGCCTAGCAAACGTGGCCCTAGGCTGTGTTTGCAAGACTCTTATCTGTGCAGAAGACTTCCAGATTTGTCCTTTCCAAAAAAAATCCTAAAGGTCCATTTGGTCCATGGCAGTAGCTGCTATTTATCCCAGTCAAATATTACAGTGTTGTTGCTGGTAATTTGATTAACCAGCTGTGATTTTTTTTTTTCCTCCCTCTGAATTCCCCCTTGTCAGGTGACGAGATGACTTTGATTGCACAGTCATGGGCAACAAGTGAACATGAAAGACACCTGTGGAAGAATAAATTGTCATTCAGGTTAGCTGTTAACACCAGGAATCAATCAATCGTATTTATTGAGCGCTTACTGTGTGCAGAGCACTGTACTAAGCGCTTGGGAAGTACAAGTTGGCAACATATAGAGACAGTCCCTACCCAATAGTGGGCTCACAGTCTAAAAGGGGGAGAATGTGCATCTTTTCCTTCCCCTAGAGTCAGAGCTAATTGAAGAATTGCCAGTTTTCTGTCTTCCAGTAGGATTGTTGCCTAGGACTGTCTAAATCCCTCAAATAAGATTGAGGCCAGGAGCAAAGTCATTACTGGGTTGGATTCCTGGGATTTTGCCCTCGAGAGGGGCACCGGATTGCTTGGAGAAAGGGTGAGCTGCTTGCTGTCCTGATTAGGGATGGACTATCCAAACCCCCTAACTCTCCTCTCTCCAATCAATCAATCAATCGTATTTATTGAGCGCTTGGCTCTCCCTCCGGTGACCCAGCACGGACCATCTGACACCCCTAACTCCCCCCTCTCCGTCCGACTCCCATCCAGTGCCCCAGCACAGATCATCCAACACCCCTGATTATCCCCTGTCCATCCCTAACTCTCCCTCCAATTCATTCATTCAATGGTATTTATTGAGCGCTTTCTGTGTGCAGAGCACTGTACTAAGCGCTTGGGAAGTACAAGTTGGCAACATATAGCCAAGGAAAATCCAACACCCCTTTCTCCCTTCTTCATCTCTAACCTTCCCTATAGGGGCCCAACGTGGAGCACTCATTCAAACCCCTCTGGACCTTTTGGTATTTCCAGCTTCCAGTTGGGAGAGAATTCCATGGGCTCCATTCCCTGCTTGGTGAAGAAGAGTTTCCTGTTGTTTTTGACCAGCCCACCCGAGATCAGTGGGATTATCCAGGAGGTGATAAAGTGAGTGCTGTTTCTTTCTCTACCCACCAGTTCTAAAAAGCAGAGGAAATTAACAAAATAAGAGGGAGCACACCAACTCCCCAAAACGAATAATACCTCCAGTTCACTGACTTCTGCACCCTGAAACCCCTCTCCAGATTTCCTGAAAACGAAGAGCAACATGGAAAATTCCCTGGATGGTAAGCCAATTGTGGGCAGGGAACACGTCCACCAACTCTGTTACATTGTACTTTCCCACTCACTAAGTACAGTGCTCTATACATAGTAAGCACTCAATAAATAGAATTGATTGTTATATTGATAACAACATGACCTAGTGGAAAGAGCACGGGCAAGAAGTCAGAGGATTTGTGTTCTATTTCTGGCTCCACTGCTCATCTGCTGTTCCCAGACTGAGCCCCCTCCTTCCTCTCCCCTTCGTCCCCCTCTCCATCCCACCCGCCTTACCTCCTTCCCTTCCCCACAGCACCTGTATATATGTATATATGTTTGCATGTATTTATTACTCTATTTAACTTGTACATATTCTATTTTATTTTGTGAATATGTTTTGTTCTCTGTCTCCCCCTTCTAGACTGTGAGCCCACTGTTGGGTAGGGACCGTCTCTATGTGTTGCCAACTTAGTACAGTGCTTGCACACAGTAAGCGCTCAATAAATATGATTGAATGAATCTTGGGCAAGTCACTTAACTTCTCTGCCTCAGTTACTTCATCTGCGGCTCAGTGGAAAGAGCGCAGGCTTGGGAGTCAGAGGTCGTGGGTTCTAATCCTGGCTCTGCCATTTATTGGCTATGTGACTTTGGGCAAGTCGCTTGATGACGATGGTATTTGTTAAGCGCTTGCTATGTGCAAAGCACTGTTCTAAGTGCTGGGGGGATACAAGGTGATCAGGTTGTCCCATGGGGGGCTCACAATCTTAATCCCCATTTTACAGATGAGGTAACTGAGGCACAGAGAAGTGAAGTGACTTGCCCAAAGTCACACAGCTGAAAAGTGGTGGAGCCGGGATTAGAACCCACGACCTCTAACTCCCAAGCCCAGGTTCTTTCCACTGAGCCACGCTGCTTCTCAATATCCCAATCATATTCCTAGTGGTACACCCCTCTAGATTATGAGCTGGTAGAGGACAGGGAACATCACTGTTTATTGTTGTTGCACTGTACTTTCCCAAGCGCTTAGTACAGTGCTCTGCATTCATTCATTCAATCGTATTTATTGAGCGCTTACTGTGTGCAGAGCACTGTACGAAGCACTTGGGAAGTACAATTTGGCAACATATAGAGACGGTCCCTACCCAACAGTGGGCTCACAGTCTAGTAGAAGTGTGCACCCAGTAAGTGCTTAATTAATATGATTGCATGAATGAATGAATGAATAAATGATCAAAGAAAGGCTGAGAGGACAGGCCACTTAATCTGAGGTTTTGATAGAAATTAACCATTTTTTTTCAACAACGACCTCCTTCACAGCATAATGCTGTCCTCTCTTTCCCTGTCTTGATCGCCGACGTGAAGAATCCAGTCCGTGGTTATTATACTGCCAGGGCTTCCATGATTCTAGTGATGGAAAAGCTATAAAAGTCACAGCAACTTGTGGAAGTGGGTGGTCTGGAAGAGGGATGGTAGGGGGTAGAGCATGCTACACTGCACATAAGATGAAAATGTGTAGCTAGTTACTGGTTAATTTGGGGTCATGTATATATCTACGTTAGCTGATTGAGGCCAAAAAAAATAATAAATCCAATTTTGACCCCTGTCTTCCCTTTTCCCTTCCTCTTAACTGCTTTCACCATCCTCATTGTTTCAATTAACCAGATAGTTAATATCTCTCTCCATTTAGTGTTGGATATCATCTAATCAATCAATCAATCAGTCGTATTTATTGAGCACTTACTGTGTGCAGAGCACTGTACTAAGCGCTTGCAATGAGCTCATTGTGGACAGGGAACGAGTCTACCGACTCTGTCCTACTGTACTCTCCAAGCTCTCAGGACAGAGTTCTGCACACAGTAAGTGCCCAATAATACAACTGACTGATTGTAATCCACCTAGGAAGAGTTAGGAAAAATTGCGGTTGTCATGATAAGGGCTAGAAGGGCAGATGGAGGAGGGAATCCTATATTTGGTAAGTGAAAGCAGTCTCATACGGTTTGATTTTTTTTGCCACGCTAATAAATCACCTAAAGATATGTGCAGGAACGTAAGAAATGGGCTAATATTTATTATCAATAAAGATTACTATGTGCATTTACATCTGCCGTGTGACCTTGGGCAAGTCACTTAACTTCTCTGTGCCTCAGTTCCCTCATCTGTAAAATGGGGATTAAGACTGTGAGCCCCATGTGGGACAACCTGATCATCTTGTATCCCCCCCCCAGCACTTAGAACAGTGCTCTGCATATAGTAAGCGCTTAATAAATGCCATAATAATAATAATAGCTTTATTATAGTACCTGGTGCTAAACAAAACAATTCTGGTGTCTACATCCCGTTCTGTGGAAAGAAGATCCCAGATTCCAGCAAGATCAGAGAGTGAATCCCAACACTCTCCGGATTATAATTACACATCACTATGATTCAGCTAAAGGGATTACACAACTTAATCAGTCAATCAATCAATCATATTTATTGAGCACCTACTGTGTGCAGAGCACTGTACTAAGCGCTGGGGAAGTACGAGTTGGCAACATATGGAGACAGTCCCTACCCAACACTGGGCTCACAGTCTAAAAACTTAACTTCTCTGTGCCTCAATTACCTCACCTGTAAAATGGGGATTAAGATTGTGAGCCCCATGTGGGACGACCTGATCACCTTGTATCCCCCCCAGCGCTTAGAACAGTGCTTTGCACATAGCGCTTAACATTGTTATTAGTAGTAGTAGTAGTAGTAGTATCTGTAAAAATAGGGATTAAAGATCACCTTGTAGTAGTAGTAGTATCTGTAAAAATAGGGATTAAAGATCACCTTGTATCCCCCCCAGCGCTTAGAACAGTGCTTTGCACATAGCGCTTAACATTGTTATTATTATTAGTAGTAGTAGTAATATCTGTAAAAATAGGGATTAAAGACCAAATGCCATGTGGGACATGGGTTGTGTCCAACTATATTACCTTGTATCTTTCCCTTGTATCTATGTGTCTGGCACAGTCAGTGCTTAATAAATACCTTTCTTTCAAATTAAAATTTTAATTTAAATAAAAACTTTAATTTAAAAAGTTATTTTATCCCTGTTTTACGAAGGAGAAAGTTGAGACCCAGAGAAGTTAAGCATTTTGCCCAAGGTCACCCAGAAGGCAGGCGGTGAAGCAGGGATTCGTCTCCCGACTCCCAGCCCTGTGCTTTTTCCACTAGGCCGTGATGTAGCTTGAAAATTTGTTCACCTTGAAAATTAGGGTGGGTCCCCAGAGCAGCACCTAATAAAGCAGCACCTAAAAAGGGCATTTAAAAATTCTGATTTAACAATCGAACTCTCCCATAGTGCTCGGACTACATCTTCAGACTAACAGTGTCTTCATTTTAAGAATAACGGTGTCTACATCTTCGGACTAATAGTGTCCCTGGCCCTCAAACATTACCAAAGTGGTGTCGAGTTGGATCGATATTTGATTGAAATGGGAAGCAGTGTGGGCTAGTTTATTTTGTTAAGGATGTGCATATAGCCATAATTCCATTTGTTCTGTTTTGACACCTGTTTTGTTGTGTTTTGTTGTCTGTCTCCCCCTTCTAGGCCGTGAGCCCGTTGTTGGGTAGGGACCGTCGCTATATGTTGCCAACTTGTACATCCCGAGCGCTTAGTACAGTGCTCTGCACACAGTAAGCACTCAATAAATACGATTGAATGAATGAATGGACGGAGCATGCCCAGGATCCAGAGGCCCTGGTTCTAACCCCTGCTTCCTGTGTGATTTTGGGCAAGTCGCTTCACCGCTCCGGGTCTCAGTTTCCTCAGTATAAAGGGGGGGTTCAATACAGGTATTCCTTTCAACTTGTACTTCCCAAGCGCTTAGTACAGTGCTCTGCACACAGTAAGCGCTCAATAAATATGATTGATTAACTGTGACCCCCATGAGGGACAAGGACTGTGTCTCACCCCATTAACCTGTATCTAGCCAGCGCTTAGAACAGTGCTTGACACACAGTAAGTGCTTAACAAGTACCATAAAAAAATATAATTTCATATAGAGGCAGGAAACAAACTGTGTCGTTTAGAGAGAAAGAAACTAGTGTTTAGAGAAGTAGTCTGAGCGGAAACAGTGCTGACTTTTCATGTTTCGTTATGAGGTCTTTTCCATGCGAATGTGGAGACTGTTAGACGAGGAAAAAATGCTTTATGTTACTGTGAAATCAATCAATCTTATTTATTGAGCGCTTACTGTGTGCAGAGCACTGGACTAAGCGCTTGGGAAGTCCAAGTTGGCAACATCTCGAGACGGTCCCTGCCCAACAGCGGGCTCACAGTCTAGAAGGGGGGACAGAGAATAAAACCAAACATATTAACAAGTGGCTTGGGGCATTTAGAAGCAGAAGCAGAGTGGCTCAGTGGAAGGAGCCCGGGCTTTGGAGTCAGAGGTCATGGGTTCAAATCCCTGCTCTGCCAATTGTCAGCTGTGTGACTTTGGGCAAGCCACTTCACTTCTCTGTGCCTCAGTGACCTCATCTGTAAAATGGGGATGAAGACTGTGAGCCCCCAGTGGGACAACCTGATCACCTTGTAACCTCCCCAGCGCTTAGAACAGTGCTTTGCACATAGTAAGCGCTTAATAAATGCCATCATAATTATTATTGGGGATATGTATTGAATATTGGCACGTTTGTGGACATAGCTATTTGAATGAATTCTGTCCCTTGAGCCCTGCTTCAAATCTGTGCTCCAGAACAGGGGAGGGGTCCCCTGCATATAGCGGCTGCTTTCATCATTTTTCTTTGGTCCCCACAGCACCTGTATATATGTATATATGTTTGTACATATTTATTACTCTATTTATTTTACTTGTACATATCTATTCTATTTATTTTATTTTGTTAGTATGTTTGGTTTTGTTCTCTGTCTCCCCCTTTTAGACTGTGAGCCCACTGTTGGGTAGGGACTGTCTCTATATGTTGCCAACTTGGACTTCCCAAGTGCTTAGTACAGTGCTCTGCACAAAGTAAGCGCTCAATAAATACGATTGGTTGATTCTTTGGCATCTATCTTTGCAAAATGTGCCCAAAAAGCAGCATGGCCTGGTGGAAAGAGAACAGGCTTGGGAGTCAGAGGACCTGGCTTCTAATCCTGTCTCCACCTCTCATCCGCTGTGGGGCCCTGGGCAAGTCACCTCACTTCTCTGGGCCTCAATGACCTCATCTGTAAAATGGGGATTAAGACTGTGAGCCCCATGTGGGACAACCTGATTACCCCAGTGCTTAGAACAGTGCCTGGCACATAGTTCATGCTCAACATATTTATTACCCTAGTTATTTATTTATTTATTTTACTTGTACATATCTATTCTATTTATTTTATTTTGTTAGTATGGTTTCGTTCTCTGTCTCCCCCTTTTAGACTGTGAGCCCACTGTTGGGTAGGGACTGTCTCTATATGTTGCCAACTTGTCCCAAGCGCTTACTACAGTGCTCTGCACACAGTAAGCGCTCAATAAATACGATTGATTGATTGATTAACAAGTACCATAATTATTATTATTAGTTCTTTCAGGGAACTAAATTCAACCCCTTCCTTTTTTTAGTTTGTTACCAGCAAATAAAACCCTGGGCCCCATGGAGCCCACCCTGTCTCTATTCCCTGTAGACTGTAAACTCCTCGGGGGCAGGGACTCTGTGTACCGACTCCACTGAAGTGTACTTTCCCAAGCATTTAGCACAGTGCTTTGCACACCGCATTCAATAAATACCATTCCTCCCAGGGTGAGCACTAGCATGAAGGGAGTTCTCGGTGCTCAGAGAGGAGGTGGTGGTGGGAAAGGTCTGCTTTAGACCATTCATTCCTTCATTCAATCGTATTTATTAAGCGCTTACTGTGTGCAGAGCACTGGACTAAGCGCTTGGGAAGGACAAGCTGGCAACATATAAAGACGGACCAGGCAGCTCCAGGCTTCTCTGCGGGAATTGAACATCTAGAAATGTTTTAAACGAGCGTCTTGCGTTGACCTTCCTTAAATCCTACCGAGGGGGAGAGAGAAAATTCTGAAAACAGGCCAGACTAAGGAAGGTGGCTGTGACCCCATTTCGGGAGAAGGAGAGGCCTTGTAACAGATAGTTGCTCCTAAAAAAATCATAAGCCCTGAACCGGCGGGGGCAATTCTCTTGTTCTTCCAAGTAGCCATCTCGGTGTCTCCCGAGAAGCTCCCGGAACAGCCAACAAATACTCACGTCCCCAGCTTTTGCCTGGAATGGGATGGGGACAGAGAGAGTGAGTGGAGTTGTGACATGAAACATGGGTAATAATAATGATAATTGTGATATTTAAGCGCTTACTAGGTTCCAAGCACTGTACTAAGCACTAGGGTGGATAGTTATTCATTCATTCAATTGTATTTATTGAGCACTTGCTGTGTTTAGAGCACTGTACTGAGCACTTGGGGGAGTACAATATAACACCATATTGTATATTGATGAGATAATCAGGTCAGATGCAGTGCCTGTCCCAAATGGGGCTCCCAGTCTGTCAGAGGAAGAACAGGTATTTAATCCCCTTTTAACAGATGAGTAAAATGAGGCCCAGAGAAGTGGGCCCAAGGTCACACAGCAGACGAGAGGCAGAGCCAAAATTAGAAGACTGGTCCTCTGACCCCAGACCCATGCTTTTTCCATATAGGCCATATTGTTTCCCCGATGTACCGGAGGTTATTCCTAAAACTCTAGAAATGGCTCATATAAAGAAGCTTTCTTCATTCATTCAATTGTATTTATTGAGCGCTTACTGTGTGCAGAGCACTGGACTAAGCGCTTGGGAAGTACAAGTTGGCAACATATGGAGACGGTCCCTACCCAACAGCGGGCTCACAGTCTAGAAGGGGGAGACAGACAACAAAACAAAACAAAACACATTAACAAAATAAAATAAATAGAATAAATATGTACAAATAAAATAGAGTAATAAATACGTACAAACGTATATACACATATATAGGTGCTGTGGGGAGGGGAAGGAGGTAAGGCGGGGGGATGGGGAGGAGGAGGAAGGGGAGAGGAAGGAGGGGGGCTCAGTCTGGGAAGGCCTCCTGGAGGAGGTGAACTCTCAGTAGGGCTTTGTTTCTGTAGAGCTCAGGACAGGGAAAGCCTGGTTTGGTGGGATTATGATATATTATTATTATATAATTATATATTATAATTTAAATATTATCATATAACACAATATAATATAATATAATAATAATCGTATTTGTTATGTGCTTACTATGTGCCAGGCACTGGGCTCGAGCGAGCCATCCCCTCCTCCCTATCCCTCCCCCTGCCTTACCTCCTTCCCCTCCCCACAGCACCTGTATATATGTTTGTACAGATTTATTACTCTATTTTCCTCCTCCATATTTATTCTATTTATTTTATTTTGTTAATATGTTTTGTTTTGTTGTCCGTCTCCCCCTTCTAGACTGTGAGCCCGCCGTTGGGTAGGGACCGTCTCTAGGTGTTGCCAACTTGGACTTCCCAAGCGCTTAGTCCAGTGCTGTGCACACAGTAAACGCTCAATCAATCGTATTTATTGAGCGCTTACTGTGTGCAGAGCACTGGACTAAGTGCTTGGGAAGGACAAGTTGGCAACACATAGAGACGGTCCCTACCCAACAGTAATCAATCAATCAATCAATCGTATTTATTGAGCGCTTACTATGTGCAGAGCACTGTACTAAGCGCTTGGGAAGTACAAATTGGCATCACATAGAGACAGTCCCTACCCAACAGTGGGCTCACAGTCTAAAAGGGGGAGACAGAGAACAGAACCAAACATACCAACAAAATAAAATAAGTAGGATAGAAATGTACAAGTAAAATAAATAAATAAATAGATAAATAGAGTAATAAATATGTACAACCATATATACATATATACAGGTGCTGTGGGGAAGGGAAGGAGGTAAGACGGGAGGATGGAGAGGGGGGCGAGGGGGAGAGGAAAGAAGGGGCTCAGTCTGGGAAGGCCTCCTGGAGGAGGTGAGCTCTCAGCAGGGCCTTGAAGGGAGGAAGAGAGCTAGCGCGGCGGATGGGCAGAGGGAGGCCATTCCGGGCCCGGGGGATGACGTGGGCCGGGGGTCGATGGCGGGACAGGCGAGAGCGAGGCCCGGTGAGGAGATTAGTGGTGGAGGAGCGGAGGGTGCGGGCTGGGCAGTAGAAGGAGAGAAGGGAGGTGAGGTAGGAGGGGGCGAGGTGATGGACAGCCTTGAAGCCCAGGGTGAGGAGTTTCTGCCTGATGCGCAGATTGATCGGTAGCCATTGGAGGTTTTTGAGGAGGGGAGTGATATGTCCAGAGCGTTTCTGGACAAAGATAATCCGGGCAGCAGCATGAAGTATGGATTGAAGTGGCTCACAGTCAAGAAGGGGGCACAGTCTAGAAATAATATTGAATGAATGAGAACCAATTTGCTGATTTGGAGGTTTTCTTGGTCCTCCACAGACTATTTCTCACACCTGGAGAGAGACGGTTCACTGCTGGCTGGATTCACGAATAGCAAAGGGGAGGCATCTCAGTTGTAAGATGCATCCCCTCCAAAACCTTATTCCGCATTGAGGTTGCTAATGATATCGCTCCAACCTGCATCAGTTTGGCAGCTCCTTGGGTTTTCTCTCCTTATAATCAATCAATCAATCGTATTTATTGAGCGCTTACTGTGTGCAGAGCACTGGACTAAGCGCTTGGGAAGTACAAGTTGGCAACATATAGAGACAGTCCCCACCCAACAGTGGGCTCACGGTTTCCCTGTATCAGTGCCAAAGGAATGATTTCCATTTCTAGACTGTGAGCCCGCTGTTGGGTAGGGACCGCCTCTATATGCTGCCAACTTGGGCTTCCCAAGCGCTTAGTCCAGTGCTGTGCACACAGTAAGCGCTCAATAAATACGATTGATTGATTGATTGAAGAGAAGTGGGTATGCAAGTGTGGAAAATGGCCACAGGGTGGCGACCTACTCCTTACTGGGGGAACCAGCGTTTTCATTCAGGACCGTTAAGGTGAGTTATAATAATAATAATAATAATAATAATAATAATAATAATAATAGCATTTGTTCATTCATTTATTCAATCGTATTTATTGAGCACTTACTGTGTGCAGAGCACTGGACTAAGCGCTTGGGAAGTCCAAGTTGGCAACATCTAGAGACGGTCCCTACCCAACAGCGGGCTCACAGTCTAGAAGGGGGAGACAGAGAACAAAACAAATTAACATAATAAAATAAATAGAATAAATATGTACAAATAAAATAGAGTAATAAATACGTACAAACATATATACAGGTGCTGTGGGGAGGGGAAGGAGGTAAGGCGGGGGGGATGGGGAGGAGGGGGAGAGGAAGGAGGGGGCTCAGTCTCGGAAGGCCTCCTGGAGGAGGTGAGCCCTCAGTAGGGAAAATGGAGGAGGATTCCCCCCAGGCCCAAGGCCTGAGGCCCACTTTGCGCTTACTTAAGCGCTTACTATGTGCCAAGCTCTGTACTAAGCGCTGGGGTAGATACAAGGTCATCAGGTTGTCCCACGTGGGGCTCACAATCTTCATCCCCATTTTCCAGATGAAGTAACTGAGGCACAGAGAAGTTAAGTGGCTTGCCCACAGTCACACAGCAGACAGGTGGCGGAGCTGGGATTAGAACCCACATCCTCTGACTCCCAAGCCCGTGCTCTTTCCACTAAGCCAGCTGCTTCTCATATATGCTTCTCATATGGTTAAAAGATTAGAGAAGCAGCGTGGCTCAGTGAAAAGAGCCCGGGCTTGGGAGTCGGAGGTCGTGGGTTCTAATCCCGCCTCTGCCACTTGCCTGTTGTGTGACTTTGGGCAAGTCGCTTCTCTGGGCCTCAGCTCCCTCATCTGTAAAATGGGGATTAAGACTGTGAGCCCCACGTGGGACAACCTGACCACCTTGTATCCCCCACAGCATTTAGAACAGTGCTTTGCACATAGTAAGTGCTTAACAAATGCCATCATTATTATTATAATTGGGGAATTATCAGCACAAGCCCTGGGAAGTGCATTAGATGGGAGAGTCAAACAGTGCTTCGCACATAGTAAGCGCTTAACAAATGCCATCGTTATTATTATAATTGGGGAATTGAGTCATCAGCACAAGCCCTGGAAAGTGCATTAGATGGGAGAGTCAAACAGTGCTTCGCACATAGTAAGCGCTTAACAAATGCCATCATTATTATTATAATTGCGAGTCTTATCAGCACAAGCCCTGGGAAGTGCATTAGATGGGAGAGTCAAACAGTGCTTCGCACATAGTAAGCGCTTAACAAATGCCATCATTATTATTATAATTGCGAGTCTTATCAGCACAAGCCCTGGGAAGTGCACTAGATGGGAGAGTCAAGCACTCCGAGAGCTAATCCTATCTGCGGCCTCGATTTATTGGATGTTCTGGGCATGTCATCTTTGGAGATTGTTTCCCCTTCCTCACCCCTTTTTCCCTGGGGAACCCCGAGGATGAGTATACCAAGACCATCGAGGCAGCCAACGGATAGAGCATGGGCCCGGGAGCCGAAAGGTCTTGGGTTCTCATCACAGCTCTGCCACTAATCTGCTGTGCGACCTTGGGAAAGTCACTTCACTTCTGTGCCTCAGTTCCCTCAAGGAGCCTGCCCGCCTATGGGGAAGAAAGACCCAAAAGTATTTACGGAGCAACCAAAATAAATAATGAAATGCCAAACCGAATGAATTTGGAAGCAGCATGGCCTTGTAGGATAAAGCGTGGGCCTGGGAGAGAGAGGCTCCACTACTTGCCTGCTGTGTGACATTGGGCAAGTCACCTAATTTTTCTGTGCCTCTGTTTCCCCAACTAAAAAACGGGGATTCAATACCTGTTCTCCCTTCTACTCAACCGTGAGCCCCAGGAGGGAAAGGAACTATACCAGTCCTGATTAACCTGCATGTACCCCAGCGCTTAGAACAGTTTTTGAAATATAGTAAGTGCTTAACAAATACCATTAAAAAAAAAAAAAGGAATGACTCGGACAAAGCGAGACATTTGATAAGGAAAGAGCTCTAGTTTCACTACCCCTTCTGAAAGCCCACCCACCTCCTCCCTCAGTGTGCCTTTCCTGATGAATTCCCGTCGTCTCAAGTCACAGAAAAACGCATCGGCCGTCTCTACCTTTTGTGTACGTGCTCACAGACTAAGAAGGAGGGAGAACGGATATTTAATCCCCATTTTTACAGTTGAGGAAACTGAGGCAGAGGGAAATGAAGTGTCTTGCCCTAGGTCACACGACAAGCAATTGGCAGAGCCAGGATTAGAGCCCATGTCCTCCCTGCTCCCAGGCCCATGCTCTTTCCACTAGGCCATGCTGCTTTATTTACTACACCCCAAGGATCTCAATGACCTCCGAGTAACCATAGCCCTGCTCGCCTAATTCATGGGAAATTTTCTTCTGGGTGAAATGGGAAGAAAGCGAATATGGTTAATTTTACTACCTCTCAGAGTGGGCAAGCAGTGACTGGTATATATATATATATATATATATATATATATATATATATATATATATATATACACACATATATGTATATGTGTATATATGTATATGTATATATACATATACATGCATGTATATACATGTATGTATATGTATATATACATATACATATATATGTATATGTGTGTATATATGTATATGTGTATATATGTTTGTACATATTTATTACTCTATTTTACTTGTACCTATCTATTCCATTTATTTTATTTTGTTATTATGTTTGGTTTTGTTCTCCGTCTCCCCCTTCTAGACTGTGAGCCCACTGTTGGGTAGTGACTGTATATGTTGCCAGCTAGTACTTCCCAAGCGCTTAGTACAGTGCTCTGCACACAGTAAGCACTCAATAAATACGATTGATTGATTGAGTGGTATAGTAGAATGAATAGACTTGTCAGAGAAGCAGCGTGGCTTAGTGGAAAGAGCACGGGCTTGGGAATCAGAGGTCATGGGTTCTAATCCCGGCTCCACCACTTGTCAGCTGTATGACCTTGAGCAAGTCGCTTAACTCCCAAGGCTTATAACAGTGCTTTGCACATAGTAAGCGCTTAATAAATGCCATTATTATTATTATTATTCTCCGTGCCTCAGTTACCTCATCTTTAAAATGGGGGTGAAGACTGTGAGCACCAAGTGGGACAACCTGATTACCTTGTATTAACCCCAGTACTTAAAACAGTGCTTGGCACATAGTAAGCGCTTAACAAATACCAACATTATTTATTATTATTATATATGTTTGTACGTATTTATTACTCTGTTTTATTTGTAAATATTTATTCTATTTATTTTATTTTATTATTAATATTATTATTATTGTCGACAACCTTGAGGCAAGGCCAGGCTTCTGGATCTTTCTAGAATTCAGAACTTTAGTGTTACTACTACTACTAATAATAATATTGGTATATACTAGATGCTTTCCATGTGCCAAACACCATACTAAGCACTGGGGGGATACAGGGTAACCAGGTTGTCCCACGTGGGGCTCATTCATTCATTCAATTCAATCGTATTTATTGAGCGCTTACTGTGTGCAGGGCACTGTACTAAGCACTTGGGAAGTACAAGTTTGGACTTGTACAAATTGGCAACATATGGAGACAGTCCCTACCCAACAGCGGGGCTCACAGTCTAGAAAGGGGAGACAGACAACAAACCAAAACATTTAAACCAAATAAATAAAAATAAATAGAATATGTCACACTTCGAATCCCCATTTTCCAGATGAATCCCCATTTTCCAGATTGTCTTTGACATACAAGGAAACTGGGGCCCCAAAAATGTAAGTGACTTGGCTAAGTATACACGGAAGACATGAGGCGGAGACAGGATGAGAACCCGGCTCTCCTGCCTGCCTGCCAATCTTTTAGACTGTGAGCCCACTGTTGGGCAGGGACCGTCTCTATATGTTGCCAATTTGTACTTCCCAAGCGCTTAGTCCAGTGCTCTGCGCACAGTAAGCGCTCAATAAATACGATTGATGATGATGATCTTTCTATTAGAAGCAGCGTGGCTTAGTGGAAAAAAGCCCGGGCTTTGGAGTCAGAGGTCATGGGTTCTAATCCCGGCTCTGCCACTTGTCAGCGTGGGTGTCTTTGGGCAAGTCACTTCACTTCTCTGGGCCCCAGTTCCCTCATCTGTAAAATGGGGATGAAGACTGTGAGCCCCACGTGGGACAACCTCATGACCTTGTAGCCCCCCAGCACTTAGAACAGTGCTTTGCACATAACAAGCGCTTAATAAATGCCATCATTATTATTATTAGGGCACACGGCTTCTCCCCAGAGAAATCTGGATCGGAATCCTAGAATCAAGGGCCATTTACCGAGTCCTTACCCCCTTCCCTCTGGCCGGGAAAACCCACCCAAATCATCCTGGAAGGCTCTCCATCTCCCTCTCCCATCCAAGCCTTGTTCGGAGCCCTGCCCCGAGCTCTCCCTACCCGTACCGGGCAGGAAGCTAGTCCGAATAGTCCACCGCTGAAATCTAAGCCCCCTGCTCCTATTTCAGCCCTCCAACGGAAACCCGCTGCCGTTCACCGTCCCAACAATGGCACCGGGCCTTCAGAGGTAATCCAGTCTTCCTCACCTGGAGGCTGAACGAACCAACACCGATCCCCTAGCCTTCCCCAACCCGTTCATCCCCCTTATTGTTCTCTGAGCAGCGTGGCTCAGTGGAAAGTGTATATATGTATATATGGTTGTACATATTTATTACTCTATTTATTTTACTTGTACATATCTATCCTATTTATTTTATTTTGTTAGTACGTTTGGTTTTGTTCTCTGTCTCCCCCTTTTAGACCGTGAGCCCGCTGTTGGGTAGGGACTGTCTCTATGTGTTGCCAATTTGTACTTCCCAAGCGCTTAGTACAGTGCTCTGCGCATAGTAAGCGCTCAATAAATACGATTGATGATGATGATGATGATGATGATGATGAAAGAGCCCGGGCTTTGGAGTCAGAGGTCATGGGTTCAAACCCAATTGTCAGCTGTGTGACTTTGGGCAAGTCACTTCACTTGTCCGTGCCTCAGTTACCCGATCTGTAAAGTGGGGATTAAGACTGTGAGCCCCACGTGGGACAACCTGATTACCTTGTATCTACCCCAGCGCTCAGAACAGTGCTTCGCACATAGTAAGCGCTTAACAAATACCAACATTATTATTATTATTCTCTCGCAGTCAGGGGAGGAGGAAGAAGGGGCCCTCACCACCCCGGCGGCAGCGTTTGAAGAAAGGCCCGCTGGGTGGGGCAGAGGGAGAGGCCCCGTCCGTCCCCTGTTTCAAAACGAAATAGTCATAGAAGATGAAATCATCAGGCTCCCAAGGCCGAGCCCCAGATAGACACCCCTTTTCCCCGCCTTCGCCCGGGCCCGCCATTCAGACAAGCCACTATGACTCGGTCTCTGGGCCAGAGGCCCCGTCTCCTTTTACAAGGCAACGTTTGCTGAACCCAAGATCGCCCGACGGCCCAGACTTGTTCAGACTGGACGGCCTTTGTCGTCTCGGCGTATACGTGCAATCGCTTTAGGAAGAAAATCCCCAGCGTCTCCACGTGGATTTGGTTCCGTCAGACAGCCCTGTGGTGGCGAGAGGGGGAGGCCCAAGCAGGCGAGGGCAGTCGGGGTCGCCCAGTCTGTGGCTAGAGGCGGCCGCTCTTGAGGAATCAATCAATCAATCGTATTTATTGAGCGCTTACTGTGTGCAGAGCACCGGACTAAGCGCTTGGGAAGAACAGGTTGGCAACATATAGAGACAGTCCCTACCCAACAGTGGGCTCACAGTCTAAAAGGGGGAGACAGAGAACAAAACCAACCATACTAACAAAATAAAATAAATAGAATAGATAGGCACAAGTAAAATAAATAAATAAGAGTAATAAATATGTACATACATATATACAGGTGCTGTGGGGAAGGGAAGGAGGTAAGATGGGGGGATGGAGAGGGGGACGAGGGGGAGAGGAAGGAAGGGGCTCAGGCTGGGAAGGCCTCCTGGAATCGGCCAATGGAATTGTGCGGGAACGGGCAAGTCCTTTTTACCTATGGTATTTAAGCGCTTATTATGTGCCAGGCAGTGTAATAATAATAATAATGACGATGGTATTTGTTAAGCGTATACTGTGTGCCAAGCACTGTTCAAAGCACTAGGGTAGATGCAAGATGATCAGGTTGCCCCACGTGGGGCTCACAGTTTTAATCCCCATTTTACAGGTGAGGTAACTGAGGCACAGAGGAGTTAAGTGACTTGCCCAAAGTCACACAGCTGACAAGTGGCGGAGCCGGGATTAGAACCAATGACCTCTGACTCCTAAACCCATGCTCTTTCCACTGGGCCACACACTGTACTAAACACTGAGGGAGATGCAAGGTAATCAGGTTGGATGCAGTCCATACCCCACGTGGGGCTCATTTAATCCCCATTTTACAGATGAGGCAACTGAGGTTCAGAGAATAATAATAATTGTGGTATTTCTTTAGCGTTTAATGTGTGTCAGTCACGGTACTGAACGTCGTGGAGGATACAAGCAGGTCGGGTTGGACGGTCCCTGTGCCACGTGAGTCTCACAGTCTCAATCCCCATTTTACAGATGAGGTAACTGAGGCCCAGAGAAGTGAAGTGGCTTGCCCAAGGTCACACAGCAGACAAGTGGCAGAGCCGGGATTAGAACTCAGGGTGTCTGGCTCCCAGGCAGCGTGGCTCAGTGGAAAGAGCACGGGCTTTGGAGTCAATCAATCAATCAATCAATTGTATTTATTGAGCGCTTACTGTGTGCAGAGCACTGTACTAAGCGCTTGGGAAGTACAAGTTGGCAACATCTAGAGACGGTCCCCACCCAACAGTGGGCTCGCAGTCTAAAAGGTCAGGGGTTCAAATCCCAGCTCTGCCAATTGTCAGCTGTGTGACTTTGGGCAAGTCACTTCACTTCTCTGGGCCTCAGTTCCCTCATCTGGAAAATGGGGATCAAAAGCGTGAGCCCCACGTGGGACAGCCTGATTACCCTGTATTTACCCCAGCGCTTAGAACAGTGCTTGGCATGTAGTAAGCGCTTAATAAATGGCATCATTATTATCATTACCGGACCACAGTGCTTCTCTGCCAACGGTGAGGCTTCCGGTAAGGGGTTGCAGTGGAATGGGCCGAGGGCCTTTAGGGGGAATCTGGATCCTTGGCAAGGCAGAGGGGATCAGTGAAACCCCATACGGTAGCAGGGTTGCTAAATAATGGAGTGTAGCAGCCGCCTCCAAAGCCAGGAGTGAAAGGCAAGTAAGCAGATAGTGGAGCGTTGGGTAGCCCGGGCCCCAGGGGTGAGGCAGCCCTGGGCTAACTGACAGCTCTCACCTACGGCAAGCACAGTCCCTGCCCTTAAGGACAATAATAATAATAATAATAATAATAATAATAATAATAGTGGTATCAGTCAAGTGCTTCCTATGTACCAGGCACTAAGCGCTGGAGTGAATACAAGCGAATCGGGTCGGACCTAGTCCCTTGTCCCACGTGGGGCTCATCATCATCAATCGTATCTATTGAGCGCTTACTGTGTAGAGCACTGGACTAAGCGCTTGGGAAGTCCAAGTTGGCAACATATAGAAGACGGTCCCTACCCAACAGTGGGCTCACAGTCTCCCCATTTTATAGATGAGGGAACTGAGGCCCAGAGAAGTGAAGTGACTCACCCAAGGTCACACAGCAGACAAGTCAGGATTAGAACCCATGACCTTCTCACTCCCAGGCCCTATCTCTATCCAATGTGCCATGCTGTTTCTACACTCTCTCTCTCTCTCTCTCTCTCTCTCTCTCTCTCTCTGTGTCTCTCTCTCCCTAACAATAATAATAATGATGGCATTTGTTAAGCGCTTACTATGTGCCAAGCACTGTTCTAAGCGCTGGGGAGGATACAAGGTGATCAAATTGTCCCACATGGGGCTCGCAGTCTTAATCCCCATTTTCCAGATGAGGGAACTGAGGCACAGAGAAGTGAAGTGACTTGCCCCAAATCCCTACCCAGGGCCTGAGAAGTAAGGCAGTCCAGGGCTAAGTGAGAGCCCTCATCTACAGTCAGCACTGTCATTCATTCAATCGTATTTATTGAGCGCTTACTGTGTGCAGAGCACTGTACTAAGCACTTGAGAAATACAAGTTGGCAACATATAGAGATGGTCTCTACCCAACAACGGTCCCCCCCACCCGCCTTACCTCCTTCCCCTCCCCACAGCACCTGTATATATGTATATATGTTTGCATGTATTTATTACTCTATTTTATTTGTACATATTTATTCTATTTATTTTATTTTGTTAATATGTTTTGTTCTCTGTCTCCCCCTTCTAGACTGCGAGCCCGCTGTTGGGTAGGGACCGTCTCTATATGTCGCCGACTTGTACTTCCCAAGCGCTTAGTCCAGTGCTCTGCACACAGTAAGTGCTCAATAAATACGATTGATTGATTGATTGATTAGTACAGTGCTCTGCACACAGTAAGTGCTCAATAAATACGATTGAATGAATGAATGAGTAGAAGGGGGTGGACAGACAACAAAACAAAACATGTGGACAGGTGTCAAGTCATCAGAATAAATAGAAGCAAAGCTAGATGCACATCATTAACAAAATAAATAGAATTGTAAATATGTACAAGTAAAATAAATAGAGTAATAAATCTGTACAAACATATATTCAGGTGCTGTGGGGAGGGGAAGGAGGCAGGGATGGGGAGGGGGAGAGGAAAAAGGGGGCTCAGTCTGGGAAGGCCTCCTGGAGGAGGTGAGCTCTCAGTCCCTGCCCTCAAGGATGAACACATGTACCACAAACACACACACACTCACTCATTCACACACTCACACACACTGCACGTACACTCTCCCACTCTCTGTACTGGGCGTGGGTGGGGAAGTACAGAGGCAGGAGAAAATGTGGTAATAAAGATAATGATGTTATTTGTTACGCACTTAACTCTGTGTCAAGCACTGTTCTGAGGCCTGGGATAGGTACAAGTTAATCAGGTCGGACACAGTCCCTGTCCCACATGGGGCTCGGAGTCTAAGTAGGAGGGAGTATGATTTAATTTATTTTATTAATTATTTATTTTATTTTGTTAGTATGCTTGGTTTTGTTCTCTGTCTCCCCCTTTTAGACTGTGAGCCCACTGTTGGGCAGGGACTGTCTCTATATGTTGCCAATTTGTACTTCCCAAGCTCTTAGTACAGTGCTCTGCACACAGTAAGCGCTCAATAAATACGATTGATGATGATGATGATGATTTAATCCCCAGTTTGCAAGGGAGGAAACTGAGGCACAGGAAAGTGATTTGTCCAAAGTCACAGAGCAGGCAAGGGGCAGAACAGGGATTAGAACCCAGGTCCTCTGGCTCCCAGGCCTGGTCTCTTCCTATTAAGCCGCATTGCTATCAGCCCTTCTAGGGTAGGGACCGTCTCTATATGTTGCCAACTTGTACTTCCCAAGCGCTTAGTACAGTGTTCTGCACACAGTAAGCACTCAATAAATATGATTGAATGAATGAATGACTAGTGCTCTGGCACTTAGTACAGTTAGGGAAGCAGCACGGCCTAGTGGGTAGATCCCGGGCTCCACCACTTCATTCAATCGTATTTATTGAGCGCTTACTGTGTGTAGAGCACTGGACTAAGCACTTGTCTGCTATGTGGCCTTGGGCAAGTCCCTCCACTTCTCCGGGCCTCAGTTAGTTCATCTGTAAAATGGGGATTAAGACTCCAAGCCCCATGGGGAACATGGACTGTGGCCAACCCAATAATCTTGTATGATGATGATGATGATGGCATTTATTAAGCGCTTACTATGTGCAAAGCACTGTCCTAAGCGCTGGAGGATTACAAGGTGATCAGGTTGCCCCTCGGGGGGGGGGGGGCTCACAGTCTTAATCCCCATTTTCCAGATGAGGGAACTGAGGCCCAGAGAAGTGAAGTGACTTGCCCAAAGTCACACAGCTGACAATTGGCGGAGCCGGGATTTGAACCCATGACCTCTGACTCCAAAGCCCGGGCTCTTTCCACTGAGCCACGCTGCTTCTCTGTATCTAACTCAGCGCTTAGTACAGTGCCTGGCGCATAGTACGTGCTTAACAAGTGCCATAAAAAAGAACAATTCCTGACTGATAGCGTTTAACGAATGCCACAATTATTATTAACTTACCCTCAAGGGGCTGAGAATCTAATGTGGGAATCAGGACTGTACATGTGTGCCCACACGTGGTACTGAGAGAGGGACAGGGGGATGAAACATGACTGACTGAGCTCGTTGCGGGCAGCGAATGTGTCTGTTTATTGTTGTGTTGTATTCATTCATTCATTCAATCGTATTTATTGAGCGCTTACTGTGTGCAGAGCACTGTACTAAGCGCTTGGGAAGTACAAGTTAGCAACATATTGTACTCTTCCAAGTGCTTAGTACAGTGCTCTGCGCACAGTAAGCGCTCTGAAAGTACAACTGGCTGACTAAATACAATTGACTGATGGGACACCCCCAGTCTCTGTGGCAAGGGGTGGGGCAGGGAGAAGCTATGAGAAGCAGCGTGGCTCAGTGGAAAGAGCCCTGGCGTTTGGAGTCAGAGGTCATGGGTTCAAATCCTGGCTCCGCCACTTGTCAGCTGTGTGACTTTTGGGCAAGTCACTTCTCTGGGCCTCAGTGGCCTCATCTGTAAAATGGGGATTAAAACTGTGAGCCCCCCATGGGACAACCTGATCAATCCATCAATCAATCAATTGTATTTATGGAGCGCTTACTGTGTGCAGAGCACTGGACTAAGCGCTTGGGAAGTCCAAGTTGGCAACATATAGAGACAGTCCCTACCCAACAGTGGGCTCACAGTCTAAAAGGGGGAGGCAGAGAACAAAACCAAACATACTAACAAAATAAAATAAATAGGATAGCTATGTACAAGTAAAATAAATAATAAATAGAGTAATAAATATGTACAAACATATATACAGGTGCTGTGGGGAGACTGTGAGCCCACTGTTGGGTAGGGACTGTCTCTATATGTTGCCAACTTATACTTCCCAAGCGCTTATCATCATCAATCGTATTTATTGAGCGCTTACTGTGTGCAGAGCACTGTACTAAGCGCTTTTACAGTGCTCTACACATAGTAAGCACTCAATAAATACGATTGACTGATTGATTGAAGAAGGTAAGATGGGGGGGATGGAGAGGGGTACGAGGGGGAGAGGAAGGAAGGATCAAAACCTGATCACCTTGTAACCTCCCCAGCGCCTAGAACAGTGCTTTGCACATAGTAAGCGCTTAATAAATGCCATTATTATTATTATATGGTCACAGGATACACACGCACACACCCTACTGAGTGATGGGCGGAGTAGAGAGAGAAGAAGGCACAGTTCCTGCCTCTCCTTCCCCCACCCACCATGGGGGCACTGACTGTAAAAGCGGAGATTGAGCAGCAGTACTCTGGAAATCAGGACACCCGGGTTCTTGTTCTGGCTGTAGCCAGCTAATGAGGGCCAAACCCACTCAAGTGCTGCCCATCTTTTTGCTTTTTGCCCTCTGAGCACCATGGGAACGCGACTTTAAGCCCGGTGTGGGCAGGGATGGTCTCTCTTCATTGCTGAATTGTACTTTCCAAACGCTTAGTCCAGTGCTCTGCACGTAGTAAGCGCTCTATAAATACGATTGAATGACTGAGTGAGCCTGGCCTGGCACGAGCCACTAGGACTAATCAATCCCTTAGTCCTGAAGCCTCAGGGCCGTTACTAACAGGAGGCTTCATCATCAGTCAGTTAATCGGTGGCATTTATTGAGCGCTTACTGTGGGCAGAGCACTGTACTAAGTGCTGGGGAGGAGTTAGCAGACACATTCCCTGCGTCATCTCAAATAAATTCTTGTTTTAAAATGAAACAAAAAAAATAAATCAAATAAAATTCTTTCTTCTGCCCCTCCTTCCCCGCCTTACCTCCTTCCCCTCCCCACAGCACCTGTATATATGGACATATGTCTGTATGTATTTATTACTCTGTTTTATTTTGTTAATATGTTTTGTTTTGTTCTCTGTCTCCCCCTTCTAGACTGTGAGCCCACTGTTGGGTAGGGACCGTCTCTAGATGTTGCCAACTTGTACTTCCCAAGCGCTTAGTACAGTGCTCTGCACACAGTAAGCGCTCAATAAATACGATTGAATGAATGAATGTTTGTCCATGCAGGGCCACCACACAGTGACTGTGCTTCTTAAAAATTAGGGTAACAATGGAAAAACAAGCAGAAGCATATGCTTTTTATATTTGTCACCCCTTACGATGAGCCAGTCACTGTACTAAGCGCTGGGGTAGATCCAAGTTAATCAGGCTGGACACAGTCCCTGTCCCACATGGGGCTCACACTCTTAATCCCCATTTTGCAGATGAGGGAATGGAGGCACAGAGAAGTTAAGTGACTTGCCCAAGGTCACAGCAGACAAATGACAGAGCCAGGATTAGAACTCAAGTCCTCTGGCTCCCAGACCATGGCTCTTTCCACTAGGCCACGCAGCGTCTCATATTAATATGAGAATTAATTAATATTAATTAGAGAGGCAGCGTGGCTCAGCGGAAAGAGCACGGGCTTGGGAGTCAGAGGTCATGGGTTCTAATCCACGCTCTGCCACTTATCGGCTGTGTGACTTTGGGCAAGTCACTTCACTTCTCTATGCCTCAGTTACCTCATCTGGAAAATGGGAATTAAGACTGTGAGCCCCACGTGGGACAACCTGATCACCTTGTATCCCTCCAGCGCTTACAACAGTGCTTTGCACATAATAAGCGCTTAACAAATACCATCATCATCATCATCGTTAATAAAAATGGTATCTGTTAAGCGCTATGTGCTAAGCACCATATTAAGCACTGGGTTAGACACAAGATAAGCAGATTAGACACAGTCCCTGCCCCACATAGGACTCATGGTAATAATAATAATAATGGTGTTTGTTTAATGCTTACCATGTGTCCAACACTTTCAAAGCACTGTGTCCAAATCGGGTTGGACACAGTCCCTGTCTCATGTAGAGCTCGCTGTCTCAATCCCCATTTTATAGATGAGGTAACTGAGGCCCAAATCAGGTTGGACACAGTCCCTGTCTCATGTAGAGCTTGCTGTCTCAATCCCCATTTTATAGATGAGGTAACTGAGGCCCAGAGAAGTGAAGCGGCTTGCCCAAGGTCGCACAGCAGGCGGGTGGTGGCTCCGGGACAAGAACCCAAGACCTTCTGACTCTCAGGCCTGGGTTCTTGTCCTATCTCTCCAAGTTGTGCGGTAAACCTGAAGGCCCAGATTGTGCCTGTCTTTTCAATCAATCAATCAATCAATCAATGATTGATTGATTGATTGATTTTAAAGTAGATGCACACAGCTATTTCAGGGCTATGCATCCAGAGAGGCAGGATAGTGCTGATGAAAGAGGAACTGCTCTGCCTGCAAAGAACTTACCCTCTGGACAGGCCGAGAAGACCACGGTTTTGTAAGGAACCAACATGAGAAGCGGTGTGGCCTAGTGGAAATCAATCAATCAATCAATCAATCGTATTTATTGAGCGCTTACTGTGTGCAGAGCACTGCACTAAGCGTTTGGGAAGTACAAGTTGGCAACATATAGAGACAGTCCCTACCCAACAGTGGGCTCACGGTCTAAAAGGGGGAGACAGAGAACAAAACCAAACATGCTAACGAAATAAAATAAATAGAATAGATATGTACAAGTAAAATAAATAGAGTAATAAATATGTACAAACATATATCCATATATACAGGTGCTGTGGGGAAGGGAGCTTAGGAGTCAGATAGCCTGGGTTCTAATCCCGGCTCCACCCCTTGTCTGCCTTTTCACCTTGGGCAAGTTGCTTCATTCCTCTGGGCTTCAGTTACCTCATCTGTCAAGTGGGGATTAAGACTGTAAACCCCATGTGGACAGGGACTGTGTTCGACCTTATTGTCTTGTATCTACCCCGGTGTTCAGTACAGTGCCTGGCCCAGAGTAAGTGGTTAACAACCACCATTAAAAAAAAAATTCACGTAACTCCTCTGTGCCTCAGATACCTCATCTGTAAAATGAGGGTGAAGACTGTGAGCCCTCTGTCGGACATGGACTGGGTCCAACCTGATTATCTGGGATCTACCCCAGCGCTTAGTACAGTGCCCGGCACAGAGTGAGCGCTTAACAAATACCATATAAAAACACTCCTCAGGAATCAATCAATCATATTTATTGAGCGCTTACTATGTGCAGAGCACTGTACTAAGCGCTTGGGAAGTACAAATTGGCAACATATAAAGACAGTCCCTACCCAACATTGGGCTCACAGTCTAAAAGGGGGAGACAGAGAACAAAACCAAACATACTAACAAAATAAAATAAATAGAATAGATATGTACAAGTAAAATAAATAAATAAATAAATAAAGTAATAAATCTGTACAAACATATATCCATATATACAGGTGCTGTGGGGAAGGGAAGGAGGTAAGGTGGGGGGGATGGAGATGGGGACGAGGGGGAGAGGAAGGAATGGGCTCAGTCTGGGAAGGCCTCCTGGAGGAGGTGAGCTCTCAGCAGGGCCTTGAAAAGGTCCAAGTAATAACATAATGTAGGCATCAGTGCTTTAAGGGTGGGCAGAGTAGGATCGGGGTTAATCAGGAAGGTGAGTTTTTTCTAGACTAATTGGAAAGTCTCTCAGGAGCTGCAGGCAGAGGTCTTGGCACCAGGGGAAATAGCTTCCCAAAGAGAAAGGTAAACAAGGTTGCCACCCTCCCCGGTCCTCCCTCGTGACACCCCAGCCCTGCCCAGTGTGGGCAGAAGGGTTTCTCTCAGTCCCCCAGCCTCCTCACACGGAGTCTCTTTCCGCTGAAAGAGAAGCGTCGCCCTGGGTGTGTCCCCTTCCTGCCAAAGGGAAAGAAATAAATCACCCTCCCTAGAAGGCCCGGCTATATCTGAGCCACACCGCGGGCCCCTGGGGAAAATCGAGACACGCAAACAAGAGCGGTGGCATCCTGGCTCGGACAGTCCCAGAACCCCCGGCTCTGGGGGCAAAGAGTGGGCTGAGCCCGGCGTCCTGATCACTCCGGCTCCAGGCGCTAGAGGGAAAAGTGTCAGGCGGAAAGCTGATGCGGTCAACGACTACAGAGGATCAGATTCGGGCCACCGGCCCAGTTCTTCAGGCCTCTCACCGCCCCGGCCTCTAGGAAAGGCCACCGCACCCCATTTTAGACTGTGAGCCCACTGTTGGGTAGGGACTGTCTGTCTCTATATGTTGCCAATTTGTACTTCCCAAGCGCTTAGTACAGTGCTCTGCACATAGTAAGCGCTCAATAAATGTGATTGATGATGATCTTCCTGCGCTGCCTCTGGCTAAAGTGAACTTGTGCCTCCCCCCAATTTCCCAGGCCCTCCAAACTCATTTCTTCTTCAGTCTCTCTGGGACACTTGCCACACCATGCTTCTCCAAACTACATCCCTCTTCTCCTGCGGAACCCACCTGAACCAGCATGGCCTAGTGGATAAAGCACAGGCCTGGGAGTTTAATAATAATAATAATGGCATTTATTAAGCGCTTACTATTTGCCAAGCACTGTTCTAAGCACTGGGGGGGTGCAAGGTAATCAGGTTGTCCCACATGGGGCTCACAGTCATAATCCCCATTTTACAGATGAGGTAACTGAAGCACAGAGAAACTAAGTGATTTGCCCAAAGTCACACAGCTGACAAGTGGCGGAGCTGGGATTAGAACCTTTAACCTCTGACTTCCAAGCCTGCGCTCTTTCCACTGAGCCACGCTGCTTCCATCTGGGTTCTAATTCTAACTTCTCCTCTTGTCTTTTCATTTTGGTGTGCCTCAGTTCCATCATCTGGAAAATGGGGATTAAGACTGTGAGCCCCATGTGGGTTAGGGTATGAATCCACCCTGGTTAGCTTGTATCAAGGAAGGGAGGGAGAGAGAATCACCTCCTCCTGAGAGCCTTCCCTGATTCACCTCCTGCATTAAGCCCCTTCCAGTTCATGACTTTCCCCTTAGACACTGCAGCCCTCATATATTTTATCTGCTTGTTATCCATTGTCTACTTGTGCTCATATGTACTCATGCTCTTTCAACGATGGCATGTTCATCAGGCTACGTGCGCTCATCTTCCTCATTAAACTAAGTCCCCGAGGGCAGGGACTACGTGTTCTGCTTCTTCTATCTGCTCCCCAAGATGCAGGTACGGTGCCCTGGGAGCACGAGGAGCTCAATACATCCCCCTGGGCACAGTGGGTGCCCACCCAGGACCGCACACCACGTACAGGAGCTATCAATCCTGCTTGCACCAATGACCTTCCCTGCAGGCCCTGTGAGTAAAAGGGAACTCTCATAGGGGGTTGACACCTGAGGGAAAGTTGCAGTTAGGCTCAGAGTAAAACTTTCAGAAGACCTGGCTGGATTTGACAGCCAAATGACATTCCTGGCATCCTCTTCTTCCTCTAGCACCCCTAACTCTCCCGTCTCCATCCCTGATTCTCCCTCCAGTGACCCAGCACGGACCATCCAACACTCCAAACTCTCCCCTCTCCATCCCTAACTCTCCCTCCAGTGACCCAGCATAGACCATCCAATGCCCCTAATTCTCCCCTCCCCATCCCTGACTCTCCCTCCAGTGACCCACCAAGGACCATCCAAACACCCCTAACTCTCCCTCCAATGACCCAGCATGGGCCATCCAACACTCCTAACTCTCCCCTCCCTCTCCCTGACTCTCCCTCCAGTGACCCAGCATGGACCACCCAACACCCCTAGCCCCCTCGTCTCCATCGCTGACATTCCCTTCGGTGACCCAGCCCGGACCTCTCATCCGAGGGCTAATCCAAATCCCTTGGGACGTGCTGGTGTTTCCAGCTGCACCGCTTCCTGTGGGAATAGATTTCCTGTGCTCGCGCCTATTTGGGGAGGTTGGGTTTCCTTGTATTTGTTCTGGTTCTGCCACCCTCCGGCCCTAACGGTGCCCCTCATCCTGGCGGGGTGGGATTTGGGGAGCGCCGATTCCGTTTGCCCAGTCTGCCCCCTCTCTAGCTCTGAAAACTCCAATCCTGCCCTCTCAGCCCACATCTGCCCAAATAGGAAGGGGCAACCTCACCCCAGCCCAAGCTGAACACCCAGCCGCCATTTACCAACAGAGGCGAGGGACCACCCGTGAGAGCCAAATTGGCTCCCCGATCAGGGGGCGTCCTGCAAACCCTAGGAAATCCTTAGCTCCCTCTTCCCCCCAACCTGGGCAGGGCTGTCCAGCCCTGACTCCAAATGGTGGTACGCGTGCGTCCACTTGCCCTGCTGGTCTGGGGACACGCGGATGCACCAGGCCACCCCTGGCCTCCTTGGACAACGAAGATCCGAGATCCACTCCCTGCCCCCTCCGGCTGGGTCTGGTTTCCCCAGCGAGGCACAGGCCACGGGGAGGTCAGAGCCAGCTGGCCACAGGCCAAAACTCCCAAGTAGGAGCCTGAGAGGGAGAAGGGGAATTCTCATACATCTCCTTTGACTAGGCTCTGAGGAAGAGATTTGCCTGAAACAATAGAAGCCTATCAGGCCAGCTGATCGAAGCCCCAAAGAACCGGGAAAACGTGCTGAGGAGGAGGGGCCGGGCCCTCCTCCACTTTGCCCGGACCCCCGCGGCCCCCATAACTCCCCACCGGGAATCCTACCTCCAGACCGGCCCTCAGCAAGCCTTTCCCCTCCCTCCCCACCCCCCACATTGTTCTAGCTGGAGGCCAGCATGAAGGAAATCAGAGTAGAAGCCAGGCAGAAAGCCAAGTCAAATTCCCTCTCAGCCCTTCCTCCCCTCTAGGTCTTTTTGCCTGGTTTCAGTGGGCCCCTGCACAGGCATGTCCTGTGGTTGGGGAGAATGGGGAGGGATGGGTGCACATGCTACAGGTCAGGTGGAATGTCTGCCACGGGATCTCGGAAGCCTGTTTGCAAGGCTGGACTAAAATGAGACGCTCGCCTCCGGTCCTCGCCCAACTGTCCCTGGGGCCGGAATTGGAGCACGTGGGGTCTGGCCCCGTCGCCAAGGTGGCCACATAAGTGAGGCTTTCCTCTGGCTTGGCCCAAACTCACATGATTACCCCAGTCCCTGTTGACTGGGGATGGTTCCGGTCCCCCAACCCCTTGCCCAGAGCTACAGGGGCCACCACCTCTCCCTTCCTGGACCCTTGAGCTTTTCTCTTATGGAAAGGCCCACCTACCAAAAGGCACAGACAGATGCCAGGCCTGGATCCCACTGGTGGAAGCACCACTGCCAGGGGCCGGTCTCCCTCCCTCCCGGTCCCCCACTTCCCAGGGGTGCCCCACAAACCTGCTCAACTTAGGGTCACGGAGGTTTTGGCCAGACCCCCGAGCCAACAAAACCCACCTGTCAGCTCCTCTCGGCGGAAGCAGCATGGCCTAGTGGATAGAGCACAGCCTGGGAGTCAGAAGGACCTGGATTCTAATCCTGGCTCTGCCACTTCTCTGCTGGGTGACCTTGGGCAAGTTATTTCACTTCTCTGTGCCTCAGTTACCTCATCGGTAAAATAGGGATTAAGATTGTCAGCCCCATGTGGGACAGGGACTGCGTCCAACCTGATTAGCTTGTATCTATCCCTGCACTTAGAACAGAATAAGCACATAACGAATACCATCAATTGTTATTATTAAGCTCACCCCACGCCCTTGGCCAGCCCCTCTTTCCACTTCAGGGGCCCCCGTCCTGCCAACGCTGCCCAGGAAGGTTAAGAGGGCTCTGTGTGAGCGGCTTGACAATTAATAAGCCACAACCCAGCAGCCCCGGGCTCGTACAGAAAGCCCTCACTCTGTTACTGGTGGCGGCATCCGGGGAAGAAAGACAGTGCCGAACCGCTGCCCGTGTCCAAACTTGCCTTTTATGGCCAGCGTCAGTGTCCTGGGTAGTTTAAGAGGGGAGACGCTCCGTGCTTTCCTCGGGATGAGTCCTGGGCAGGGCCAATTAGCTGTCTAAGCCTGGCTCCCCTGCAAGCCTGGGTGGCACCGCTTCTCACCCCATCTCAGCCAGGGCAGGCTGGCCCCGATCCATGTAGGTCGAGGCTCGGAGCCTCCCTCCCCAGGTGCCGTCACGGGCATCAGCGACCCTCAGCAAGATGGCATTGGCTGCCCTAGCTCCTGCCAGGGGAGAGGAGCTGGCAAGTTTCTGGCAGGGAAACTATCACTTCGACAGGCCGCAGTGCGATCTCGAGAGGGGACTGGGCTAAGTGGTTGGGACGGGCCAGGACGAGGCACATTCTCCACCATTTCCACTTGTCCAGAAAGATCACAGGCCAGAGGCGTGACTTCTGACCAGGGGAAGCAGGAGCTTCCCCCGTCTACACCAGGCCATGAGAGGAGCATCAGATGAGGTCCAGGCCTCCTCCTTTCATTCAATCATATATTGAGCACTTACTGTGTGCAGCGCACTGTACTAAGCGCTTGGAAAATACAAGTCGGCAGCATAACCGATCGGCCAGGCTTCCCCGATCCCCATAGTAGTAGTGGTTTGCCAGGGTGGATTTGTAGTGAGACTACACAACTGCCCACTTACAGGTACACAAACCCACAGGGGAGCACCCCATCCTGTCTCCTGCTTCCTGAGCCTGGCAGGGGCTCATCATCATCATCAATCGTATTTATTGAGCGCTTACTATGTGCAGAGCACTGTACTAAGCACTTGGGAAGTACAAATTGGCAACATAGCTGTTGCCGTGGCTCGATCGTCCATCAGAGGTATTTATCTCACCGTGTGCAGAGCGCTATATTAAGTGCTTTAAGAGAGGACATGGGCCTCGTGGAGAGACCATGGGCAGGGGAGACAGAAGGCCTGCTGTGTGACCTTGGGCAAGTCACTTCACTTCTCTGTCCCTCCATGACCTCATCTGTAAAATGGGGATTAAGACTGTGAGCTCCATGTGGGACAGGGACCGTGCCCAACCTGACAACGCTTGTATTTACCCCAGTGCGTCTTACAGTGCCTGGCACATAATAAGCATTCAACAAATTCATTCAATTCAATCGCATTTATTGAGCGCTTACTGTGTGCAGAGCACTGTACTAAGCCATAAAACAAAACAAAGGTGGTAGACATGTTCCCTGCCCAGAAGGAGCTTACAATCCCCTTAGACACAGAGGCCTGATCCCCTAGAGCCAACAGAGCATGCGATCACCGCTCTCTCCCTTCCCTCACCCCAGTGTTGGAGTATGATGTGCGCGGGAATCGGGGAGGGGAAAAAGGAGTTTGTCTTAAAGGAACGGAGACAGCTGCTCAGGCCAAAACAATAGTTTATTTCAGCTTTGAGCAACATTTCAGCCATCAAAAAAATAAACTCTACACACATGGATGGAAGACTTCTCTACAGTGTGGCTAGCGGGGGACTGAGGAGCCCCCAGGAGCAGTGGGAGCAATGGTGGTGACTCACCCAATAAATTAGGAAGCGGGGTGGGGAGGGGGTGGCCGGGTGGGCCGAGGGCCTCACTTCTGGGCCGGCATGAGGTCGTCGATGGGCTGCCCCTTCTCCAGCCGCTTCTCCATCTCGATGAGGAGCTTGACCCCGTCTACCACCATCTGCACCAGCTCCACCTCGGAGAAGCCCAGCCGGTCGGCGTTGGAGATGTCAAACACGCCCCCGACCGCCGCCGTGTCCACACCCCCTGCACGAGGGGAGGAGGGGGGTGAGAGCGGGAAATGGGGAACCGGCATCCTGGCCCAGTGCGCAGCCCCCCCACCCCGACACACACTGATCCACTGACCACCACCCTGGAGGCCGCAGAGAACCAGGGCCCGGGCCCCGTGATTTCAGACAGAGCCCAGGGCCCAGAGTCGGGCTTCTTCCTCTCCACATGCCCGCAATGCCCTCCCTCTTCATATAATAATAATGTTAAGAGCTTACTACGTGCAAAGCACTGTTCTAAGCGCTGGGGAGGATACAAGGTGATCAGGTTGTCCCATGTGGGGCTCACAATCTTCACCCCCATTCTACAGATGAGGTCACTGAGGCCCAGAGAAGTGAAGTGACTTGCCCAAAGTCACACAGCTGACAGTTGGCGTAGCCGGGATTTGAACCCAGGACCTGACTCCAAAGCCCAGGCTCTTTCCACTGAGCCATGCTGCTTCTCCCATATGCAAGGTACAATCCCCCTCCCCACCTTCAAAGGCTCAGTGAAGGCCCATCTCCTCCAAGAGGCCTTCCCTGACTAAGCCCCCTTTTCCTCTTCCCCCACTCCCTTCTGCATCGCCCCGACTTGCTCCCTTTGCCCGTCCCTCCTCCCAACCCCACAGCACTTGTGGACATATCTTTAATCTTATTTATTTGTATCCATGTCTGTCTCCCCACCTCTAGCCAGTAAGCTCACTGTGGGCAAGGAACGTGACAGTTTATCATTCTATTGTACTCTCCCAAGCACTTAGTACAGTGCTCTGCACCCAGTAAGTGCTCAATAAATATGATTGAATGAATGAATAAAAGAAATCTAGAACTGTTACCCTGCTCACAAAGGCAGCTGGCAGGACAGTGGAGCTCCTTGCCCCCCCAAGACAGGAGAAGAAGTCTCCACCGTGGGCTAGCTGGAGCCCCCTGCACCAAGGGTCCAGGCCCCACCCTCCTCTTTGGCCCAACCCCTCAGTACCAGTCCCACCCCAGCCCCCTTTTTTGATACCGTTGCATAGGGACCGTCTCTATATGTTGCCAACTTGTACTTCCCAAGCGCTTAGTACAGTGCTCTGCACACAGTAAGCGCTCAATAAATACGATTGACTGAATCCCCAAATGGTATTTATTAAGAACTTCCTATGTGCTCCCAGCTCCGCCACTTGTCATCTGTGTGACTTTGGGCAAGTCACAACTTCCCTGTGCCTCAGTTCCCTCATCTGTGAAATGGGGATTACGACTGTGAGCCCCCCGTGGGACAACCTGATCACCTTGTAACTGCCCCAGCGCTTAGAACAGTGCTTTGCACATAGTAAGCGCTTAATAAATTCCATCATCATTATTATTATTATTATGTGCTAGGCACTGTATTAAGCACTGGAGTAAATAATAATAATAATGGTATTTGTTAAGCACTTACTATGTGCCAAGTACTGCTCTAAGGGCTGGGGGAGATACAAGGTTATCAGGTTGTCCCAGGTCGGGCTCACAGTCTTAATCCCCATTTTTTACAGATGAGTTAACTGAGGCACAGAGACGTTAAGTGACTTGCCCAAAGTCACACAGCTGACTAGAACCCACAACTTCTGACTCCCAAGCCCTTGCTCTTTCCACTAAGCCACGCTGCTTCTCTAGTTAATCAGGTTGAACAAAGTCCCCGTCCCACAGAGAGCTCCCATTTTACAGATGAGGTCCCTGAGGCCCGGAGAAGTGAAGTGCCTTGCCCAAGATCACACAGCAGACAAGTGGCAGAACCGGAATTAGAACCCAGGTCCTTCTGACCCCCAGGCCCGTGGCCAGCCGCGACTGGGCCAGCCTCCCACCCCTCCCTGGACTCTGAGCCCCAGTGTGTGTCCGCAACCAGCCCTCAGGACCCCCCCACTGCCCCTCGTCGGGATGGGATGGGAAGTGGGAAAGTCGGAGACCAGTTCCACCTACGAGCCCGCAACCTCCAGCTCCCAGCAAGTCCCAGGCTCTGAGCGAGCCGGAGACTGTAAGCTGGTTGTGGGCAGGGAGTTCGAGCGTACTCTCCCGCGTGCCTAGTACAGTGCTCCGCACACAGAAAGCGCTCCATAAATATGAATGAATGAGGTGATTTAGCAGGTGATCCCATCCGAAGAATGGGGCGTAGGGTCCTGGGCTCGACTGCAACCCTAGCTCCTCCTAGCCCCATTGTGCCAGCCCTCCGGTAGCCCCTCTGAGAGGGGCGGGGGAGGAATGACCCTCACCTGTGCCCCTCTTCTGCAGCCGGAGCTTCTTGAGGATCTCGCCAAACTTCTCGTGCTTGCCCAGGTGGGGCAGCTTGATGTGCACGCCCCCCCGCAGCCCCGTGCCCAGGTTGGAGGGGCAGGTCAGGATGTAGCCCAGGTGGGGGTTCCACATGAACTCGTAGTTCTTGGTCTTGAAGAGGGTTTCGATCTAGAAGGGCAGGAAAGAGGAGAGAGAGAGAGTGAAGAAAGAGAGAGACACCCTTTCATTCATTTAATCATATTTATTGAGCGCTTATTGTGTGCAGAGCACCGTACTAAGCGCTTGGAAGGTACAATTCGGCAACAGATAGACAATCCCTACCCAACAAAAGGCTCATAGGAGAGAGAGAGAGAGACAGAGAGAGAGACAGAGAGTGTGAGTTGGTGCAGCTGTTTCTGAGACATCCGGAGAGAATTGGCATGTCACACCTTGGTCACCCCAGGATTGCAATGCTCTCCACCCCCACTGACAAAGGAATGGCCGGAAAAACTGCTCCCCACCTAAGTCTCCTAGGAGACAGAACTCTTCCCCTTTGTAGACTGTGAGCCCACTGTTGGGTAGGGACTGTCTCTATATGTTACCAATTTGTACTTCCCAAGCGCTTAGTACAGTGCTCTGCACATAGTAAGCGCTCAATAAATACGATTGATGATGATGATAACTCTAAAGGTGCAAGACAATGAAGCAGCTGCAGTGGGAATATTAGGGTTTTTTTTTTTAATGGCATTTGTTAAGCGCTTACTATGTGCAAAGCACTGTTCTAAGCGCTGGGAAGGTTATAAGGTGGGTTAGGGTCAGAAAGAGAAGAAGCCTATCAATGGCTAGGTCCCCCCCAGACAACACTCTGAACCACTGACCCCCCGGGGCCTCACCTCTGTTTCCACCTCCCTCCTTGGCCGGAGGATGGGACAGAGAGACAGACAGAGACGGAGAGACAATCCGTGTAAACTAACATCCGTGTCAGCAGCAAGGGCCTACGCAGGGCCGGGCACCATGGCAACAGAGGAGGAGCATCCCAAAGGGAAGAAGAGTCTAAGGCCCGTGGGAATCTGAGACACAAGGCAGGAAGAAAGCCTGGGGTGGGGGTAGGGGGTTGCTAGCTCATGCTGGGGGGGTCTCTGCTCGGCCACAGGGGCCCAGCCTCGGTGGAACTATCAGCCTAAATCGGCTTCTGCCCTTTAGGCATTGATAGCTATTTAAGAACCATCCTTGCAGATGGGCAGAATCCAGCCTGGCCCCATGGGTTACATTGGTTGCCTTCCTCCTGTGGCACCCAGACCCACCCTCTCCCCTGTGTGTACGTACACAAACACACACAAACACTTACCTGGGTCAGCCCTGTGCAGAAGCGGGTGAAGACCTCCTTCATGTTGCCCCCCTTCTGCATGGAGATGACACGGAGGTGGTCCTCCTCATTAATCCACACGAGGAAAGTCTTGTTGTCGTTATGCCTGTAAGCAGGTGACCCATCCCGTGTTATCAGCTTCCCTCCCCATCCTCAGTGCCCTTAGTACAGTGCTCTGCGCATGGTAAGCGCTCAATAAATGATTGATTAAGATGCCTGAGACACAGATGTCCACAGCGGCCGTGCTGGGGTAGCTGCTTTCAGCTACGCACGCCCCTTCCTCATCCCCAGAAGTCACGGTCTCAAAGTAAGACTGTGAGCCCACTGTTGGGTAGGGACTGTCTCTATATGTTGCCAATTTGTACTTCCCAAGTGCTTAGTACAGTGCTCTGCACACAGTAAGCGCTCAATAAATACAATTGATGATGATGATAAGAGTCCATGTTGGATCTGGCTCAGGGTTTTAGGTGTCCACGGTTTCAGCTGACCCGGGCCCCGTTATTCAGGGAGAGTCAGTCTGCCCCACCCTGAATCCCCTAGAGGCTCCTGGCCTTCCCACCCCAGGGGTGACCACCCCCCCCCATGCTCCCATAACTCTCTCCAGATGAGTCTCCTATCCCCATATTCCCATTATTTTTTTAATGACATTTATTAAGCGCTTACTATGTGCAAAGCACTGTTCTAAGCACCGGGGAGGTTACAAGGTGATCAGGTCATCCCACGGTGGGCTCACAGTCTCAATTCCCCATTTTACAGATGAGGTAACTGAGGCACAGAGAAGTGAAGTGACTTGCCCAAAGTCACACAGCTGACAATTGGTGGAGGCGGGATTTGAACCCATGACCTCTGACTCCAAAGCCCAGGCTCTTTCCACTGAGCCACGCTGCTTCTCTAACATGGTATTTGTTAAGTGCTTACTACGTGCAAAGCACTGTTGTAAGCACCGGGGAGGTTACAAGGTGATCAGGTTGTCCCATGGGGGGCTCACAGTTTTCATCCCCATTTTACAGATGAGGCAACTGAGGCACAGAGAAGTGAAGGGACTTGCCCAAAGGCACACAGCTGACAGTTGGCGGAGCCGGGATTTGAACCCGTGACCTCTGACTCCAAAGCCCAGGCTCTTTCCATTGAGCCACGCTGCTTCTCATTAAGCTCTTAAGAGCAGTGCTCTGCACATAGTAAGCACTCATACCATTGATTGATCGATTCAGAAAGACTGAGGGCAAAAGAAGAGGAATGAAGAAGAAATCTTGTAGATTTCTTCAGAGAAGCAGCATGGCTCAGTGGAAAGAGCCCGGGCTTTGGAGTCAGAGGTCGTGGGTTCAAATCCCGGCTCCGCCAGCTGTCAGCTGTGTGACTTTGGGCAAGTCACTTCACTTCTCTGGGCCTCAGTTCCCTCATCTGGAAAATGGGGATGAAGACGGTGAGCCCCCCGTGGGACAACCTGTTCACCTTGTAACCCCCCAGCACTTAGAACAGTGCTTTGCACATAGTAAGTGCTTAATAAATGCTATCATTATTATTATTATTATTAAATCTTGTAGCATGGTGAGAAAGAGTTAGCTGTCTGGGGTTGGGCCCCTCTCTCCACCTCAGAATCCACTGTCATCTGTAAGAGGTGCAGAGCACGGCTCGGGTGCTCTGAGCCCACTGTTGGGTAGGGACTGTCTCTATATGTTGCCAACTTGTACTTCCCAAGCGCTTAGTACAGTGCTCTGCACACATTAAGCGCTCAATAAATACGATTGATGATGATGAGGTGCCGGGGGCTGTGGTGAGTGTGGCACGCCTTGCCAGCCCTGAGGTGACCCCAACGCAGACCCCGACGCAGTTCCCTCTCCCTGCCGGCCCTGAGTTAGCTCGTCGGCATAAAGCACCGGGGGAGGGGTCGGTCTCCTTTTTGGACACTCAAAAAGCGCTCAATAAATACAATTGATTGATTGATTGACATGCCACCATGCAGCCCATGGCCTCCCTCCAGCTGGGTGAAGGTCTCCACTCCCCCTGGCATCAGACAGGCCGGCCACATCAGCCCTCAGCCCAGCTGGCATGACCCGGGATGTGAGGGCAGGGCTGGACGCTTTCGCCCACCGCCGAGGAGGGGTGGCACCGAACAGCTGTGAATTCAGAGTCTCCTGTCTCCCCTGCTTCCCCCCCAACCTACGAGCTCTTCTCCCGAAATGACGGGGTGGGTTGCGCCTGTGCGGAAGGTGGGGAGGGGATTGCAGACGCTCACCAAATGCCTCTACCGTCGGGCCAGTCCCGGGCCATGCCAGAGGCCAGGAGCAGGGGAGACACGGGCTTGTCGAAGAGGAAATGGTCATCGATCAGCTGCTGCTGTTCCTGCTCCGTCATGTTCTTCAGGGCATAGTACTTGCCCGTGAGGTCTCCCTCCAGACTGGACAGCGCTGGAGACAGAAACGGAATCAATCCATTAATCAATCAATCAGTAATTCATTCAGCAGCGTGGCTCAGTGAGCCCGGGCTTTGGAGTCAGAGGTCATGGGTTCAAATTCCGGCTCTGCCCATTGTCAGCTGTGTGACTTTGGGCAAGTCACTTCACTTCTCTGGGCCTCATCTGTAAAATGGGGATGAAGACTCTGAGCTCCACCCCCGTGGGACAACCTGATCACCTTGTAACCTCCTCAGCGCTTAGAACTGTGCTTTGCACATAGTAAGCGCTTAATAAATGCCATCATCATCATCATTCAAGCACCTCCCCTGTCTCTCCCCCAAGCCCGGGTGAGAAAGAGAGGCCTAGGCTGGGCTCTGGGGAAAGCCACACTGCCTAGGGGAACACCAGTGCATAGTTTCAAGGGAGTTTGGAAAGATCGATGGACCCGCTGGCCATGTTGGGTCACTGGAGGGAGAGCCGGGGACTGAGAGGGGAAGAGTTAAGAGTGTGGGATGGTCCAGGCTGGGTCACTGGAGGGACAGTCAGGGACTGAGTGGGGAAAAGAGTTAAGGGTATTGCTCCGGGGAACTCTTCTCTGCCTCTATTTCCTCAACTCTAAAAAGGGGATTGAATACCTATTCTCCCCCCTACATAGTACGTAGGCTGTGGGACAAGGCATATATATGTATATATGGGAGCTTAGAGTCTTGTGGCAGGGAGAGTTTCTCCTCGGGCAGGACATCTAGCTTTATTTTTATTTATTCTGGTGACTTGACACCTGTCCACATGTTTTGTTTTCCATCTCCCCCTTCTAGACTGTGAGCCCGTTATTGGGTAGGGATCGTCTCTATCGGTTGCCGACTTGTACTTCCCAAGCGCCTAGTACAGTGCTCTGCACACAGTAAGCGCTCAATAAATACGATTGAATGAATGAATGTATATATGTTTGTACATATTTTTTACTCTATTTTACTTGTACATATTTATTCTATTTATTTTATTTCGTTAATATGTTTTGTTTTCTTGTCCGTCTCCCCCGTCTAGACTGTGAGCCCACTGTTGGGTAGGGACCGTCTCTATATGTTGCCAACTTGTACTTCCCAAGCTCTTAGTACAGTGCTTTGCACACAGTAAGCGCTCAATATGATTGATTGATTGGGTAGGGACCGTCTCTACATGTTGCCAACTTGTACTTCCCAAGCGCTTAGTACAGTGCTCTGCACACAGTAAGCGCTCAATAAATACGACTGAATGAATGAATGAATGAATGGGGAAGAAAACACAGGTTGGAATTTGGGCAGCACATGAAGGAAGGGGGTAGGAGAGGCTCAATTCCTTATCACCCCAAGCAGGCGCAATGAACAGCAGGGTCTAGTGGAAAGAGCCCAGGACTGGGAGTCAGAGGACCTTGGTCCTAATCCTGCCATGACTGCTGTGTGACCTTGGGCAAGTCACTTAACTTCTTTGCACCTCACTTAGCTCATCTGTAAAATGGCAGTTTAATACCAGTTCTCCCTCCTACTTGGATTGTGTCTAACACGCTTGTCCCTTTCATCAGTCCTTGACCCAGGGTAAGAGTTAAATACCATTATTTTTATTACCCATCCACCAGATCCTTATTTCTGCTGGGCAGTTAAACACCCTGCTGGGTGGATTGTCATAGGCCATAATAATAATAATGGCATTTATTCATTCATTCATTCATTCGTATTTATTGAGCACTTACTGTGTGCAGAGCACTGTACTAAGTGCTTGGGAAGTACAAGTTGGCAACATATAGCAACGGTCCCTACCCAACAGTGGGCTCACAGTCTAGAAGGGGGAGACAGAGAACAAAACAAAACATATTAATAAAATAGAATAAACATATACAAATAAAATAGAGTAATAAATATGTACAAACATATATACATATATACAGGTGCTGTGGGGATGGGAAGGGAGAGAAAAGTTAAGTGACTTGCCCAAAGTCACACAGCTGACAATTGGTGGAGCTGGGATTTGAACCCATGACCACTGACTCCAAAGCCCAGGCTCTATCCACTGAGCGCTTAAGCGCTTACTATGTGCAAAGCACTGTTCTAAGCACTGGGGAGGTTACAAGGTGATCAGGTTGTCCCACGGGGGGCACACAGTCTTCATCCCCATTTTACAGATGAGGTAACTGAGGCCCAGAGAAGTGAAGTGACTTGCCCAAAGTCACCCAGCTGACAGGTGGCGGAGCCGGGATTTGAACCCCTGACCTCTGACTCCATAAGCCCTTGAAAGGGAGAAGGGTGCAAGGGCATCAGATTTTTTTTTTTATGTTGTTAAATACTTTGGACCAGGCACTGCACTAAGCTAATCAGGTTGGACTCGGCCCATGTCCTACATTTATTTATTTTATTTTACATTTATTTATTTTATTTATTTAAAATAAATTTTAAATTTCTTTATTTAAATATTCCATTTATTTTACAGATGAGGTAAACAAGGAAGAGCAATGATTTGCCCACGGCCACACAGCAGACAAGTGGCAGAGCCATAGCTGTGTGACCTTGGAGAAGTCACCCCACCTCTCTGAGCAGTAACTGGCAGGATATAAAGTATTCCCAGCCCTGCCCCGGCCCCCGCAGGCAGATGAGAAGATAAGGAGGCCTTGGGGAAAACACCTGAGATAGGGAGAACTGGTTGAAGCTGGCGGCAGCTGACTGGAAATGGGGCTAGAGCTTCCTCTTCTCCCCTCCCCACGCACCATCAAGACCCAGTTGAGCAATTTCCCCTCCAGCGTTCCTCTTCCCCCGCTTCTCTCCGAGCCCTGGGAGGTTAAGAGTTCTCCTCCAGTCCACTGAAAGTGCAGGACAGGAATAGAGGGAGGCCTTGGAAGTCATTCCCGCTTCCCTCACACCCTGCGGGGACTGTGCTGTGACCTAAGAAGAAGGGAGACCCTTGGGCTGCCTGGAAAACTGCTGCAGGCAGTCCCCTTTTAGACTGCGAGCCCACTGTTGGGTAGGGACTGTCTCTATGTGTTGCCAATTTGTACTTTCCAAGCGCTTAGTACAGTGCTCTGCACATAGTAAGCGCTCAATAAATACGATTGATTGATTGATTGATTGCAGGCCTCAATTTGTGTTTGAGTGGTGGTGGGAGAGACAGGGAGAGAGGAAACAAGAAAGAGGACAAAAAAAGAGAGAAAGACAGAAGAGAGGTTGGATGAAGGTCACCCATTTAAAATCCCACAGGCGAGGAAATTGGGGCTGCTCCGTCTGAGAAGGTAAAATGGTTTCTCCCGGGGTTTGGGGAATCCAGGTGCCACGGCAGCCCACCCGCCGCAGGGAAGCAGGGCCGGGCCGGGGGCGGGCGACAAGGAGGGAAGAAGCAAAGCCGACGGAGGGAGATGGAGGCAGCCCGCCCCCGCCTCCCTTGGCCTCCTGCTCCCAGAGGAGAGGGGTGTCGAGGGCCACCCGGGCCGTACCTTCGACGGAGAGCTTCTCGATGGCGCGGCGCTCTCCCCGGCTGCAGTGCGGAGGGAGGCAGAAGCCGCGGATGCTGCGGCCGGTCCGCACGCGGGAGCTCAGCACGTAGTTGGGATCCAGGTCGTCGCCGCCCTGCCCGTGGGGAGCCAACACACAGGCACAACTTAGCCACAGCCTCATGTTTTCCCCCGCCACCCCAGACCCAACCCCGGTCAGAGGTCTGGCCCACCCCGCAGGGGCCTTCTCCCCCCCCATAATACCTACAGGAGCTGCCTCGCTGCCCCATTTTCCTCATCTGCAAAATGGGAGCCCACTGTTGGGTAGGGACTGTCTCTATATGTTGCCAACTTGTACTTCCCAAGCGCTTAATACAGTGCTGTGCACACAGTAAGAGCTCGATAAATATGATTGATGATGATCTGCAAAATGGGGATTCGATACCTGTTCTCCCTCCTACTTAGCCCCTTTCCCTCACTGGGCTCACAGCCTGTGATAAGCGCTTGAGCCCACTGTTGGGTAGGGATCGTCTCTATATGTTGCCGACTTGTACTTCCCAAGCGCTTAGTACAGTGCTCTGCACACAGTAAGCGCTCAATAAATACGATTGAATGAATAAAGGGCTCTGCACCCAGTAAGCGCTCAGTAAATCTGATTGAATGAATGATTTATCATGTGCAGAGCACCGTACTAAGTCCTGGGGTAGATACAAGGTAATCAGGTTGGACACAATCCCTTTTCCACAGAGGGCTCGCCGTCTTGGGTAGGGGCCGTCTCTATATGTTGCCGATTTGTACTTCCCAAGCGCTTAGTCCAGTGCTCTGCACACAGTAAGTGCTCAATAAATACAATTGAATGAATGAATTAAATCCCTGTCGTACAGACAAGGGAACTGAGGCACAGAGAAGTGAGTTAACTGGCCCAAGGTCACAGCAGACAAACAGCAGAGCAGCTTGAATTGAGCAGATTGAATCATTCATTCAATCGTATTTATTGAGCGCTTACTGCGTGCAGAGCACTGTACTAAGCGCTTGGGAAGTACAAGTCAGCAATGTAAAGAGACGGTCCCTACCCAACAACAGGCTCACAGTCTAGAAGAGGGACTAGTACAGTGCTCTGCACACAGTAAGTGCTCAATAAATACGATTGATGATGAGACGGACGACGAAACAAATTCAGTCGCATTTATTGAGCGCTTACTGTGTGCAGAGCCCTGAACTAAGAGCTTGGGAGAGAACAACACAATAAAACAGACGCATTCCCTGCCCACAATTGATTTATACCTACCCTAGCGCTTGACACATCATAGGAAGCGGTCAAGAAATAGCATAAAGAGAAGAAGCCCGGCTCCCAGAAAACAGGTAGGAGGTGGTTAACCCTTAGCTTGACAGATTGAGATCTCTTCATTATTATTATTATTATTATTATTATTATTATTATTATTATTATTCCCCGGCCCTCCCCACCCCCCCCAGGGCCGCACCTCCAGGTTCTCCGGGTTCAGGTCGGTCTTGTGCTCATCGCAGGGTTTGTAGCCCCCGTGGCGGTCCTGGATTATGGGGTCGAACAGGTCCTTGAACACTTCGTAGGACTCCTCGTCCCCAGCCACGCAGCCCACCGTCATGATGAAGGGGTGCCCTGAGGAGGGGGGGGAGAAAAAGACAGCAGCTGTTTACCCCCTCCCTGCCCTTCCCGTTCTCCGACATGTCGCCCTCCACCCATCGTGGCTCAGTGGAAAGAGCCCGGGCTTTGGAGTCATAGGTCAGGGCTTCGAATCCCGGCTCCACCGGTTGTCAGCTGGGTGACGTTGGGTAAGTCACTTCACTTCTCTGGGCCTCATTCATTCATTCAATCGTATTTACTGAGAGCTTACTGTGTGCAGAGCACTGGACTAAGCGCTTGGGAAGGACAAGTTGGCAACGACTTGAGACGGTCCCTACCCAACAACGGGCTCACAGTCTAGAAGGGGGAGGCAGACAACAAAACACATTAACAAAATAAATAGAATAGTAAATATATACACAAGTAAAATAGAGTAATAAATCTGTCCAAACATATATACAGGTGCTGTGGGAAGGGGAAGGAGGTAGGGCGGGGGGGATGGGGAGGGGGAGAGGAAGAAGGGGGCTCAGTCTATTACCTTATCTGTAACCTGATCACCTTACTGATGGCATTTGTTAAGCGCTTACTATGTGCAAAGCACTGTTCTAAGCACTGGGGACGTTACAAGGTGATCAGGTTGTCTCACGGGGGGCTCACAGTTTTAATCCCCATTTTACAGATCACCTTGTAACCTCCCCAGCCCCCATTTTACAGATGAATCCCCATTATCACCTTGTAACCTCCCCAGCACTTAGAACAGTGCTTTGCACGGAGTAAGTGCTTAATAAATGCCATCATCATTATTATTATTATCCACTCCCCGGGGATGGGGGGGGACGGGGACACGTTCAGAAGCAACGTGATTTAGTGGCTAGAGCACGGGCCTGAGAGTCAGAAAGTCATGGGTTCTAATCCCAGCTCGGTCACTTGTCCTCTATGTGACCTTGGACAAGTCACTTCACTGGGCCTCAGTTCCCTCATCTGTTTGGGGCGGGGGGGGAATTAAGACTGGGAGGGTCGTGGGGGATAGACTGTGTCCAGCCTGATTGCCTTGTAACTACCCCCGGCGCTTAGTACAGTGTGCCTGGCATCTAGTGAGCACTTAAATAATGGGGAAAAAAATGGTCCGCTGATCGCTGGTGCCCGTCTGACCCTGCGGCTGGCATGGACATAGGTTTACTCTTAATTTGGCACCCTTTGGGCGGGGACCCTCCCCATTATACCCACCCACCCAAGTATCTTGGGGCTGTCGGGAGCTAGGGAAAGGGCAGGGGGGAGCTCTGCCCTGAGAAGCAGTGTGGCTCAGTGGAAAAGAGCCCGGGCTTTGGAGGTCATGGGTTCAAATCCCAGCTCCACCAATTGTCAGCTGTGTGACTTTGGGCAAGTCGCTTCACTTCTCTGGGCCTCAATTACCTCATCTGTAAAACGGGGATTAAGACTGAGAGCCTCACATGGGCCACCTGATCACCTTGTAACCTCCCCAATCAATCGTATTTATTGAGCGCTTACTGTGTGCAGAGCACTGTACTAAGCGCTTGGGAACCCCAGCGGTTAGAACAGTGCTTTGCACATAGTAAGCGCTTAATAAACGCCATCATTATTATTATTGGATGGCATCACCGAGGCTGATCTGAGGGCAGCGAAAAACCCAAGGGTTTTTTTTTTTTTAGGTGGGGTTAGTTGGGCAGGGATTGTTTCCATTTGCAGCCGAATTGCACAGGGCTCTGCACACAGTAAGCGCTCAATAAATTCATTCAATCGTATTTACTGAGCGCTTACGGTGTGCAGAGCACTGTACTAAGCGCTTGGGAAGTACAAGGTGGCCAAATAAATCGGATTGAGTGAATGAATGGGTAAGGGGGGGGGGGGGGCCTGCGGTCCTGGAGAACGCGACCTTGGAGAGCGCGGTGCCGGCGCTCTGGCGCCCCCTGGTGGAGGGACGGGGTGGGCCGCGGAGACACACAGAGACAGAGGAGAGACAGAGACAAGCGAGACAGAGAGACACAGGAGAGACAGAGAGAGACACGAGAGAGAGACAGACAGAGATGCACGCGAGAGAGACAGAGACACGCGCGCAGGAGAGACAGAGACACACGAGAGAGAAGGGGCAGAGACACACGAGACAGAGAGACACAGGAGAGACAGAGAGAGACAGACGGACGCATGAGAGACAGAGACACGCGCGCAAGAGAGACAGAGACAGACGAGAGAGAAGAGGAGAGGCAGAGAGACACAGAAGAGACAGAGAGAGACACACACGAGAGAGACACACGAGACAGGGAGAGACAGGGAGACACGGAAGAGACAGAGACACACGAGAGAGACAGAGACACGCGAGTGAGAGGAGGAGGGACAGAGAGACGCAGGAGAGACAGGGAGAGACAGAGAGACAGACGGACGCATGAGAGACAGAGACACGCGCGCAAGAGAGAAAGAGACACAAGAGAGAGAAGGGGCAGAGACACACGAGACAGGGAGAGACGGAGAGACACAGGAAAGACAGAGAGACACACACGACACAGGAGAGAGACAGACAGAGATGCCAAAAGAGACAGAGACACACGAGAGAGAAGAGGAGAGGCAGAGACACACGAGACAGGGAGAGACAGAGAGACACAGAAGAGACAGAGAGACACACGAGAGAGCCAGAGACACGCGAGAGAGAGGAGGAGGGACAGAGAGACACAGGAGAGACAGAGAGAGACACACGAGACAGGGAGAGACAGAGAGGCACAGGAGAGAGAGACAGAGACAGAGATGCGCGCGAGAGAGACAGAGACACGAGAGAGAAGGGGAGAGGCAGAGACACACGAGACAGGGAGAGACAGAGAGACACAGGAGAGACAGAGGGACACACACGAGAGAGAGACACACGAGACAGGGAGAGACAGAGAGACATAGGAGAGATAGAGAGAGAGAGACACAGACGAGAGACAGGCAGAGATACGCTCGATAGAGACAGAGACACGCGTGCGAGCGAGACAGGGAGACACGAGACAGGGAGAGATAGAGAGACGCAGGAGAGACAGAGAGAGACACAGGAGAGAGAGAGACAGACACACGGGAGAGACAGACAGAGACACGCGAGAGAGGAGAGGCAGAGACACACGAGACAGGGAGAGACAGAGAGACACACGAGAGAGAGGCAGAGATGCGCGCGAGAGAGACAGAGACACGAGAGGGAGAGGAGGAGAGACAGAGAGACACGAGAGAGAAGAGGAGAGGCAGAGACACACGAGACAGGGAGAGACAGAGAGACACAGGAGAGACAGAGAGACACGGAAGAGAGAGAGACACACACGAGAGACAGAGATGCGTGCGCGAGAGGAGGAGAGACAGAGAGACACGAGACAGGGAGAGACAGAGAGACACAGGAGAGACAGAGAGAGACACAGGAGAGAGAGAGACAGACACACACGAGAGACAGACCCGCGAGAGAGGAGAGGCAGAGACCCACGAGACAGGGAGAGGCAGAGAGACAGACACACGGGAGACAGAGACACGCTAGAGAGACACACACGAGAGAGAGAGACACGCGAGAGAGGAGGGGCAGAGACACACGAGACAGAGAGAGACAGAGAGACAGGAGAGGCAGACAGAGACACACGAGCGAGAGACAGACACAAGGGAGACAGAGACACGCTAGAGAGACACACATGAGAGAGACACGTGAGAGAGGAGAGGCAGAGACACACGAGACAGGGAGAGACAGAGAGACACAGGAAAGCCAGAGAGAGACACACACGAGAGACAGAGACTCGCGAGGGAGACGCACATGAGAGACAGACAGAGACACGCAAGAGAGACACACATGAGAGACAGAGACCCGTTAGAGAGACACACATGAGAGAGAGACAGAGGCACGCGAGAGAGGAGACAGAGACACAGAGATGCGCGAGAGACACACACGAGAGAGAGGCACACACGAAAGAGACACACACACGAGAGACAGAGACACACGAGAGAGACACATGAAAGAGACACACACAAGAGACAGACACGAGAGACAGACACACACGAGAGACAGACAGACACGAGAGACAGACAGACACGAGAGACAGACACACACAAGAGACAGACACACACAAGAGACAGACACACACAAGAGACAGACACACACAAGAGACAGACACACACAAGAGACAGACACACACAAGAGACAGACACACACGAGAGAAAGGAGAGAGAGAGAGAGAAGGCAGGAGCTGTCCTTGTCCGTCCATCCATCCGTCCGTCCATCCGTGGGTCGGTCGGTGCCCCAACCCGGGTCCCGGAGGTGTGGGCGTGTCGGGGCCCACCCGGGTTGTCGACTCCGGTCTGGATGACGTCGTCCACGGTGAAGCCACTGGGGGTGCGGCAGTGGCGCAGCTTGGCGTACAGCTCCGGGCTCAGCACCTTGGCCATGTGGTTGTTGTGGCCGCTCAGGTCCGGGTACTCCTCCTCCGCGCTCAGCTGCATCTTCCACGCGTTGTGGCCGCTGGAGAACGGCATGCCTGCCCACCTGCCCGCCCCGAGGACCGACGGATGGAGGGAAAGGACCGACGGATGGAGGGAAAGGGCCGACGAAGGACGAGGCCCGTCCTCGGCAGGTCCCTCCCTGGGCCAAGGGAAGGGCACACGCGGCCCTCCCCTGTCCCATCACAAGGTCCCTCCCATCCTCCATCCTCCTCCTCCTCCTCCTCTCCATCGTCCCCCCACTTCCCTGGAAAAGCAGGTCCTGGAACAATCCAGGCGGACCCGGCCCTTAAAAAGGCGCTTTGCACGTGGTGAGCGCTTCGCACATTCGTTCCCTAGGCCGCATTTAGCGAGCGCTTGCTTACCGCCTGCGGAGCGCTGGACTTGTCCCTATCTATCCTATTTATTTTATTTTCTTAGTATGTTTGGTTTTGTTCTCCGTCTCCCCCTTTTAGACGGTGAGCCCGCTGTTGGGTAGGGACTGTCTCTATACGTTGCCAATTTGTACTTCCCAAGCGCTTAGTACAGTGCTCTGCACATAGTAAGCGCTCCGGGAGTCCAAGTTGTTCTCTGTCTCCCCCTTTTAGACTGTGAGCCCGCTGTTGGGTAGGGACTGTCTCTATACGTTGCCAATTTGTACTTCCCAAGCGCTTAGTACAGTGCTCTGCACACAGTAAGCGCTCAATAAATACGATTGATTGATTGATTGATTGACTAAGCGCTCCGGGAGTCCAAGTTGTTCTCTGTCTCCCCCTTTTAGACTGTGAGCCCGCTGTTGGGTAGGGACTCTCTCTATATGTTGCCAATTTGTACTTCCCAAGCGCTTAGCACAGTGCTCTGCACACAGTAAGCGCTCAATAAATACGATTGATTGATTGATTGATTGACTAAGCGCTCCGGGACTCCAAGTTGTTCTCTGTCTCCCCCTTTTAGACTGCGAGCCCGCTGTTGGGTAGGGACTCCAGATGTTGCCAATTTGTACTTCCCAAGCGCTTAGTACAGAGCTCTGCACGTAGTAAGCGCTCAATAAATACGATTGATGATGATGATGAAGTCGGCAACCCGGAGAGACGGTCCCGACCCTTCTAGACTGTGAGCCCGCTGTTGCGTAGGGACCGTCCCTATGCGTCGCCGACTTGGACTTCCCGAGCGCTTAGTACAGTGCTCTGCACACAGTAAGCGCTCAATAATAATGGTATTTGTTAAGCGCTTACTATGTGCAAAGCAATAAATACGATTGATTGATTGATTGAACAACGGGCTCACGGGCTAGAAGGGGGAGAGGGACAAGAGCACCAGACACGGAGACAGGTGCCATCGTTAGGATCCCCGGTGGGCCCTCTCTTTTTGGGGAGGAGAGGCTGCGGCCACCCCCCACCCCATTGAGAAAGGGCTGAGCCCTCCCCCCCCCCCCCACGACCCCCTCCCCCCTCCAGCCCCATTCCCAGCCGAGCTGGGAACAGCCCCAAATACCCAACTAATCGGGATCAGCGCTAGGTTGATTGACAGGGAGACGAGGCATTCCCGCAAGGACGCATCCCGGCCTGAGGAATGGTGAGGGGTGGGGGGACGGAAGACACCCACGGGAGATAGCATCGGGGGGAGCCTCAAAAGCACCCCCAAATCCAGCACAGCCAAAGGATAACCCCATCACGGACCCCAGTGGATGGCAGAACCTCGACCAGACCCAAACAACAGGGTGGGGGGTGGATGGAGGGAGGGAAGGGAGAAGGCTTCCCACCCCCCCACCCCCGTCTCCTTTAAGGGGAGAACCCCCCCCCCCGCCCCAGAAAAATGATTTAGTGCTGACAGTGAAGACACTCCATCCTGCAGGCCAGGGGATGGGGGGCATGACGGGCCCTTCGGGGGGCTTACCGAAGAGCTGGGGGTGGTAGCAGAGAAAAATCAGTCCTCGACTCCTGACCTAAAGCCAGATCCTCGTCCACGCGAGTCAAGTGTCTCTGTAACGGGCCGCCCTGGGGGTTTTATAGCCGGCAGGGACCGGCTCCTTATTGGCCGCTATTTTTATTCCATTCATTCCATTGGCCGACTGGGGGAAGGGAGTAGTTACCTCACCCCTGGCCATTGTGGCTTCCATTTTGTCCCCTCCCTCCCCCTCTCAGAGCCTGGCTGCTGTCTTTTCCCTCTCCCCCCTCCCCGTCCCCCTGCCCACCACTTCCACCCCCAGACCCTCCCCCGCAGCTTGGCACAGTACTCAGATGGGCCTGGGCCGGGGTGGGGGGGAAGGGAGGGGTCCATCCTTGGCAAGGAAAATGAGGATTCCATCTTCTAGCCCAGATCCGCAGGGTCTCTCAGACCCCGTGGGGTCTTGGGGATGGGGGGGACGACGAGCAGAATTGGCCGTTTACGTCCCCAGACCGACGGCGGGTTCTTGGGTTTGCTGCTGGCCCTGGCGTGGGAAAGCGTGTCTGTGGGGAATAGTGGGGGAAGAGGAAGTCATTTGGGTCAGGTGTGTGAAGGTCATCTCTGCGGTGCATGGAGTCAGGGAAGGGGCCTTACTCTACAGATCCCGGGAAACTCCGGCTACCGAGACCTGATTTCTCAGGCCTCATTTGGCCTTGGGTTTCAATCAATCAATCAATCGTATAGGCCTCGTCTGGCCTTGGGTTTCAATCAATCAATCGATCGTATTTATTGAGCGCTTACTGTGTGCAGAGCACTGTACTAAGCGCTTGGAAAGTCCAAGTTGGCAACACATAGAGACGGTTCCTACCCAACAGCGGGCTCACAGTTTCAGGGACATAGAAGGGCGCTTGACCTGGAACCTCACAGACAAGCAGCGTGGCCTAGTGGAAAGAGCATAAGCTTGGGAGTCGGAGGACCTGGGTTTCACTTGGCTGCTGTGTGACCTTGGGTAAGTCACTGCACTTCTCTGGGCCCCAGTTCCCTATCTGAAAAATGGGGATTCAATACCCGTTCTCCCGCTTAGACTGTGAACCCTATGTGGGACTTGATTATCTTGTATCTACCCCAGCACTTGGTACGGTGCTTGACACATAGCAAGTGCTTAACAAATACCACAGTTATTATTATTATTATTATCTGGCTCCGGGAGGCTTCAGAATACAGCTTGGCCTCTGTGATCTGTGTATCCCCTCCTCCCCAGCCCCCACCCATGATAATAATAATAATAATGATGATTGCATTTTTTACTATGTGCTGAGCACGGTTCTAAGTGCTGGGCGGGATACGAGGTAATCGGGTTGTCCCATGTGGGGCTCGCAGTCTTTGTCCCTGTTTTACAGATGAGGGAACTGAAGCTCAGAGAAGTGAAGTGACTTGCCCAAAGTCACACAGCTAAGTGGCGGAGTCAGGATTAGAACCCACGACCTGTGACTCCCAAGCCCGGGCTCTTTCCACTGAGCCACGCTGCTTCTTCTCACCCATCCTACCTGAGCCACCAGAAGAGGGACATCATTCAGTCAATCAGATTTAACGAGTGCTTACCATGTGCGGAGCATTGTGCTAAGTGCTTGGGAGAGAACATTATAACAGACACATTCCCTGCTCACAACGAGCTTTCAACGTAGCTCGTTATGGGCAGGGAACGGGTCTGCCAATTCGCTTGTATTCTACTCTCCCAAGCGCTTAGGACAGTGCTGTGCATAGAGTAGTCACTCAAAAAGTACCACTGATTGATTGATCTGGGGGGAGACCAGAAGGATTCAGATCACTTCTGTTTGTGTGCGGACTCGGCCCCGGATAGCAGCCGGGGAAATTCGGTGGTGTGAAAGGGCGGTCATTATTTTAACGTTTAGCTAGGGAGAAGACTCTGTGGTCCGAGGTAATGATACTTTATTACTTAAAGGCAGTGGAGCGGCTTCCTGTTCCAACCACGGGGCTGCAAACATGGCCCCTGTTGCCCTCCTTGCGTGCCCGCAGAGAAGGGAGCAGGCAGCGGGCTGGCCTTGAGCCAGCAGAAGGCAAATTCATCCAGGGACAAGGAGGCCGTGGGCTTCTGACTGGGAAAACATGTCTCAGATCTGCAAAAAGTCATTTCTCCTTTATCCACAGTGGAGGGCCAAGAAGGGGCCTGGAAATCCCCAGGAGGGAGCTAGGAGGAATCTGGCATGATTAGAGTTAAAATTTCTTCCCCCCAACAGCCAGCTGCCCTCCCTTCCCACCCCGGACACACACACAAAGAGCAACTGATGGCCCTTATAGGAATGTTAAAGAGTTGGGATGCAGATGTGTGGAGGTGGTGTGGGGGGAGCAGCTAGGAGGTCTTCCCTTTTTTTCTTTTATAAGGTGGAACCCCCCAAACCTCCCCCCTCAGTTTCTCGATTCCTCGGATCTGCTGAAGCAGGAAGTTGAAAGGTTTCATTTTCTGCTCCTGGTAACCACAGCTGCTCGCTTCTTGCAGAATGGACTCTGGACTCAAGATTGGCGGGGTGGGGGCCCTCCCTAGCCTCCACCAAGGGCTGGGCCATTTATCTGGGATTACCTCAGGAGGGGAAGAATGGGGTCCCCCACCCCCAAATCTGCTTTGAACCTTCCGCTCTGCTACCCAGAAGGGAGGCCCAAGGCCTTCTGCTCGAGTCAGTCTCAGCTCCTCAGCCCCATAGCACTTGATGTCCATATAAGTGAACATTTAACATCTGTACTTTGCAGGCCAGGCTTAGTGGAAGGAGCACAGGCTTGGCAGCCAGAGGACGTGGGTTCTAATGCCGGCTCCGCCACTGGTCTGCTGTGTGACCTCGGTCGAGCCACTTAACTTCTCTGGGCCTCAGGGAAGCAGCGTGGCTCAGTGGAAAGAGCCCGGGCTTTGGAGTCAGAGGTCGTGGGTTCAAATGCCGGCTCCGCCAATCGTCAGCTGTGTGACTTTAGGCAAGTCACTTCACTTCTTCTAGACTGTGAGCCCACTGTTGGGTAGGGGCCGTCTCTATATGTTGACAACTTGTACTTCCCAAGCGCTTAGTACAGTGCTCTGCATACAGTAAGCACTCAATAAATACGATTGATTGATTGATTGATTCTCTGGGCCTCAGTGACCTCACCTGCAAAATGGGGATTAAGACTGTGAGCCCCCTGTGGGACAACCCCGTCACCTTGTAACCTCCCCAGTGCTTAGAACGGTGTTTTGCACATAGTAAGCGCTTAATAAATGCCATTATTATTATTATTATTATTATTACCTCATCTGAAAAATGGGGATGAAGACTGCGAGCCCCTCATGGGACAACCTGATTACCTTGTAGGTACCCCAGCGCTTAGAACAGTACTTGGCACATAGTAAGCCCTTGACAAATATTATTATTATTATTACATTCTATATTTATATTAATGTCCGCCTCCCCTTCTAGTCTGTAAACTCATTGTGGGCAGGGAACGTGTCTGTTATACTGTTATATCGTCCTCTCCCAAGCCCTCCACACAGTTAAACGCTCAATAAATACGATTGATTGATTGACTGACTGTGGGCCCCCAGAGCACAGGCACTTCCCACCCCAGCTGGGTGGTGGAGCTGGCAGACCCAGCCAGATTCTGGGGCAGGCTAATAATTATAATAATGATGGCATTTGTTAGGCGCTTACTAGATGCAAAGCACTGTTCTAAGCGCTGGGGAGGATATAAGATGATCAGGCTGTCCCAAGGGGGTCTCACAGTCTTCACCCCCATTTTACAGATGAGGGAACTGAGGCCCAGAGAAGTGAAGTGAATTGCCCGAAGTCACCCAGCTGACAAGTGGTGGAGCCGGAATTCGAACCCATAGCCTCGGACCCCCAAGCCCAGGCTCTTTCTACTGAGCCATGCTGCGTCTCCACCTGGAGTCCTGGGCCAGGGCCGGGGCCCAGGAGCCAGTGAGGTTTGGGGCTGGAGGACTGGGCTAGGTAGGGCCCACCATGACTTGGGACAATCGCTAGAGGTGGCTCATTAATAATAATAATGTTGGTATTTGTTAAGCGCTGACTATGTGCCAAGCACTGTTCTAAGCACTGTGGAGGTTACAAGGCGATCAGGTTGTCCCACGTGGGGCTCACAATCTTAATCCCCATTTTACAGATGAGGTCACTGAGGCCCAGATGTGAAGTGAAGTGACTTGCCCAAAGTCACCCAGCTGACAAGTGGCGGAGCCGGGATTTGAACCCATGACCTCTGACTCCAAAGGCCGTGCTCTTTCCACTGAGCCACGCTGCTTCTCTGCTCACTGCCAGGCTCCCTCCTTACCTTCTGGTGCTGGCTCTGCCCCAGAAGCGGCATCATGGCCTAGGGACACAGTGAGCGGGGAGGGAGCTCTGCACATAGTAAGCACTCAATAAATACAACTGAATGAATGAATGAATGAATGAATGAATGGAGCTCCAAATGGGTCTGCTCTCCCCTTGATTGTGGACTGGTAGGTCAGTCAATCAGTCGTATTTATTGAGAGCTTACTGTGTGCAAAGCACTGTACTAAGCGCCAGGGAGAGTACAACAGAACAATAAATAGACACATTCCCTGCCCACAAGGTGCTGACTGTCTAAAGGGGGCCGAGGAAAGAGCGTGGACCTGGGAATCGGAACCACCCCTTGTCGGTTGTGTGACCTTGGCCAAGTCACTTCACTAATCTGCTAAATGGGGATTTCAATACCTGTTCTCCCTTCTACTTAGACTGTAACCCCATGTGGGACCTGACTCCCACGTCCCCCTCGTCCCCCTCTCCATCCCCCCCCATCTTACCTCCTTCCCTTCCCCACAGCACCTGTATATATGTATATATGTTTGTACAGATTTATTACTCTATTTATTTATTTATTTATTTATTTATTTTACTTGTACATATCTATCCTATTTATTTTATTTTGTTAGTATGTTTGGTTTTGTTCTCTGTCTCCCCCTTTTAGACTGTGAGCCCACTGTTGGGTAGGGACTGTCTCTAGATGTTGCCAATTTGTACTTCCCCAGCGCTTAGTACAGTGCTCTGCACATAGTAAGCGCTCAATAAATACGATTGATGATGATGATCTTGTGTCTACCCCAGCGCTTAGTAGAGTGCTTGGCGTGTAGTAAATGCTTAGCAAATACCACAAGGATTATGACTATAAGCCTCTGTTTAGATTGTTTGTAATGGTGTTTAAGCGCTTACCGTGTGCCAGGCACTTTACTAAGTGGTCGTGTAGGTTCAAGGTAATCGGGTTGGACACGGTCCCTGTTCCACGTGGGGCTCACCGTCTTAATCCCCATTTTACAGATGAGGGAACCGAGGCCCAGGGAAGCGAAGCGACTGGCCCGCAGCAGACGCGTGGCGGAGCCAGGATTAGAACCCACGTGCTTCTAGCCACGTTGCTTCACAAGTTGGGGTCCTCGGTCCCACACGCCCCCTTCACTGGCATGGGTCTGGCCTGTTGAGCCCCCTCCAGCAGACTGGCAGCCCCCTGAGGGCAGGGACCGTGACGTGTCCTCCCTCCATCCCCCAGAGCTCCATTCCGCTCCATTCCGCCGTCCGACTGGCGACCCAAAAGTCCCCATCACGCTGTGTTGCTCTTTATCTAATTATAGCCGCGGACACCCCCTACTTCCCCTCTCTAGCCTCAGCTTCCTAGTTCATCACACCCTGGCCCCCGCTCATCTGCTGCGACCAAGGAGCCTGTGATTCTTAAAGCACCAAGAACGGCTCTGCAGATACATTTCCCTATGAAGATGAGGAGCTGGTGTTATCATTATTCTCCTTTTATCTGTAGGGTGCTGGGAACAAAGATAAAAGCTGGCTTTTTTCAAGCTCTAAAAAAAAAAATCATCTCATCATCTTTCATAAGAGTCTCCAGGCTTAACCCACACTGGGCGCCTGTTTAGAGACTCAACAGCAAAGTCAAACGCCAGCGATGGCCAAGTTTCCCCTGGACGCGTGATCGCTTTCATTCGGAGGAGATGGGTTTCCGGCTGAAAAGAGTTTGTTGTGCTGCTCTGGTCGGTTTGAAAGCCAAAGAACTTCCTGTGACTTTTGTCTGCACCGTCGTGCCCTTCCTCTCCCGGGTCACCCGGAGGAGAAGCGATTGCCTCTCCTCAGCCGGGATGTTCTCCTCGCCTCCCCCCACAGCCCATTGTTCCTGGTTCTGCTTTCCTTTCCCTGTGTAAGGGGGCTGGGATGGACACCCCTCCCCGCCGCCCCCCTTCAAAGGGTGCCCCCAGACACGGTCTCCTCCTGGGAAACATTACACAGGGCCACAAGGCAACTTCAATACCCCTTCCTGAAGGCAGCTCCAGCATCCATTCATTCATTCATTCATTCATTTATTCAATCGTATTTATTGAGCAGATTTAGGGGTGGGGAAATAGGGGGTGTCAGGAGGAGGTGGGGGTACACCTGGCCACCCTCTTGCTTAAACATCGCTCATCGGGCCCCCCAAAAAGCCAAGCAACTTTTCCAGGTCCCCTCTTCTCCACATAGGAACAGCGTGGCTCAGTGGAAAGAGCCCGGGCTCGGGGGTCAGAGGTCGTGGGTTCAAATCCCGGCTCCGCCACTTGTCAGCCGTGTGACTTTGGGCAAGTCACTTGACTTCTATGGGATGCGAGGTGATCAGGTTGTCCCCCGTGGAGCTCACCGTCTTCATCCCCATTTTACAGATGAGGTACCTGAGGCACAGAGAAGTTAAGTGGCTTGCCCAAGGTCACACAGCTGACAAGTGGCTGAGCCATGACCTCTAACTCCAAGCCCGTGCTCTTTCCACTGCAAACATCGGATTTGATCTTGGTCCCTGAGATTAGTGGACCACTGTCCTGTAAGTGCAACCTCTCCCCCTTGCCCCTCTTTCCACCCCCCCCCCCACCGTCTTACCTCCTTCCCTTCCCCACAGCACCTGTATATATGGATATATGTTTGTACATATTTATTACTCTATTTATTTTACTTGTACATATCTATTCTATTTATTTTATTTTGTTAATATGTTTGGTTTTGTTCTCTGTCCCCCCCCCTTCTAGACTGTGAGCCCACTGTTGGGTAGGGACTCTCTCTATATGTTGCCAACTTGTACTTCCCAAGCGCTTAGTACAGTGCTCTGCACACAGTAAGCCCTCAATAAATGCGATTGATTGATTGATTGATTGATTGACTGATTGATTGATTGATTGATAGGTCATGCTACAGGCCAAGCTGTTTCATTTACTTCTGGTGTTTGTTCCCAAGCACCTAATACAGTTCTCAGGCAGGGTGGGTGCTCGGTACAGCATTCTGCCCACAGAAAGCACCCAATATGGGGCTCTGCACACACGAGGTAGTAGTAATAGTAATAATAGTATTTATAAGAGCTTACTGTGTGCAGAGCACTGCACTGAGCTCTGGAAGAGAATACCCAAATACCGGCTACTGTCCTTGTGGGGAAACTCACAATCTAAGAGTATAAACGGGGAGAGAGCACTGGATATGGGGAGAAACTCACAATCTAAGAGTATAAATGGGGAGAGAGCACTGGATACGCCTAAAGAGCAATGAATCGATCAATGATAATTACTGAGCGCTTACTGTGTGTACAACAGTGTACCAAGGATTTGGGAGAGTACAATATAACAGAACTGGTAGACACGTTCCATTGTATGCAGAGCAATGTACTAAGAACTTGGGAGAGTACAATATAACAGAATTGGTAGACACGTTCCGCCGTGTGCAGAGCAGTGTGCTAAGAATTTGGGAGACTACAATGTAACAGAATTGGTAGAAACATTCCATCGTGAGCAGAGCAGTGTACTAAGAATTTGGGAGACTGCAATGTAACAGAATTGGTAGACACATTCTGTCGTGTGCAGAGCAGTGTGCTAAGAATTTGGGAGAGCACAATATTAACAAAATTGGTAGACACGTTCCGTCGTGAGCAGAGCAGTGTATTAAGAATTTGGGAGACTACAATTTTAACAGAATTGGTAGACACGTTCCGTCGTGAGCAGAGCAGTGTACTAAGAATTTGGGAGAGCACAATATTAACAAACTTGGTAGACACGTTCCGTCGTGAGCAGAGCAGTGTACTAAGAATTTGGGAGAGCACAATATTAACAGAATTGGTAGACACGTTCCGTTGTGTGCAGAGCAGTGTACTAAGAATTTGGGAGAGCACAATATTAACAGAATTGGTAGACACGTCCCGTCGTGAGCAGAGCAGCGTACTAAGTATTTGGGAGAGTACAATATAACAGAATTGGTAGACATGTTCCGTCGTGAGCAGAGCATTGTACTAAGAATTTGGGAGACTACAATGTAACAGAATGGGTAGACACATTCCGTCGTGTGCAGAGCAGTGTGCTAAGAATTTGGGAGAGCACAATATTAACAAAATTGGTAGACACGTTCCGTCATGAGCAGAGCAGTGTGCTAAGAATTTGGGAGAGTACAATATTAACAGAATTGGTAGACATGTCCCGTCGTGAGCAGAGCATTGTACCAAGAATTCGGGAGAGTACAATATAACAAAATTGGTAGACATGTTCCGCCATGTGCAGAGCATTGTACTAAGAATTTGGGAGAGCACAATATTAACAGAAGTGGTAGACACATCCCGTCGTATGCAGAGCAGTGTACTAAGAATTTGGGAGAGTACAATATAACAAAATTGGTAGACACGTTCCCTGCCCACAGTGAGCTACAAAGCACTAAAACAACATAAAGGATAAGGACAAATACATAAAATGAAAAGCAGCAGGGTGTGGCAACTAAGAGGAATAGAATTACAAGCTCCTCAACTCAGAGTCCGAGGCACAGCTATAGCCATAGCGACCCTTCCAGCAGCGCCAGCTTCCCCAGATTTTGTGGGGATTTCATTCTGCGTGGGCTCTTCTCTTTTCCACCGGGGTGCTCAGCATATTGTTCCAACAGCGTCACTTTATAATAATAACGATGGTATTTGTTAGGCACTTACTATGTGCCGAGCACTGTTCTAAGCGCTGGGGGATACAAAGTTATTGGGGCATCCCACGTGGGGCTCACAGTCTTAATCCCCATTTTACAGATGAGGTAACTGAGGCCCAGAGAAGTGAAGTGACTTGTCCAAAGTCACACAGCTGACAAGTGGAAGGGTTGGGATTAGAATCCACGACCCCTGACTCCCAAGCCAGGGTTCTTTCCACTGAGCCAAGCTGCTTCTCTGTAGCTGTGGTATTTGTGCTTACTATGTGCCTAGCCCTGTTCTAAGCGCTGGGGTAGATACAAGGTAATCGGGTTGTCCCATGTGGAGCTCACAGCCTCAATCCCCATTTTACAGATGAGGTAACTGAGGTACAGAGAAGTTAAGTCAATCCATACTTCATGCTGCTGCCCGGATTATCTTTGTCCAGAAACGCTCTGGACATATCACTCCCCTCCTCAAAAACCTCCAATGGCTACCGATCAATCTGCGCATCAGGCAGAAACTCCTCACCCTGGGCTTCAAGGCTCTCCATCACCTCGCCCCCTCCTACCTCACCTCCCTTCTCTCCTTCTACTGCCCAGCCCGCACCCTCCGCTCCTCCACCACTAATCTCCTCACTGTACCTCGCTCTCGCCTGTCCCGCCATCGACCCCCGGCCCACGTCATCCCCCGGGCCTGGAATGCCCTCCCTCTGCCCATCCGCCAAGCTAGCTCTCTTCCTCCCTTCAAGGCCCTGCTGAGAGCTCACCTCCTCCAGGAGGCCTTCCCAGACTGAGCCCCTTCCTTCCTCTCCCCCCCCGTCCCCCTCTCCATCCCCCCGTCTTACCTCCTTCCCTTCCCCACAGCACCTGTATATATGTATATATGGTTGTACATATTTATTACTCTGTTTATTTATTTATTTATTTTACTTGTACATTTCTATCCTACTTATTTTATTTTGTTGGTATGTTTGGTTCTGTTCTCTGTCTCCCCCTTTTAGACTGTGAGCCCACTATCGGGTAGGGACTGTCTCTATGTGATGCCAATTTGTACTTCCCAAGCGCTTGGTACAGTGCTCTGCACATAGTAAGCGCTCAATAAATACGATTGATTGATTGATTGATTGATTAAGTCGTTTGCCCAAAGTCACACAGCGGACAAGTGGCGGAGCGGGATTAAAACCCATGACCTCTGGCTCCCAAGCCCGGGCTCTTGCCACTAGGCCACGCTGCTTCTCTAGTGCTTTTATCCACTAGGCCTTGAGAGACCCCCAAATCTGCCCCCAGTTTGGGGAACCTTGACCCCCAAGAAGACCTATTGCTACCCTCTGAACCAATTCCCTCCCTCCCTCTGCTCTTCCTTGCCCACAGAAGCTGCTCCACAAACAGTAAGCACTCCTGGCTCCGCCGCTTGTCAGCTGTGTGACCTTGGGCAAGTCACTTAACTTCTCTGTGCCTCAGTTACCTCATCTGTAAAATGGAGAGTAAGACTGTGAGCCCCACGTGGGACAACCTGATAATCTTGTATCCTCCCCAGCGCTTAGAACAGTGCTTTGCACATAGTAAGTGCTTAATAAATGCCATTATTATAATTATTATTAATAAATACATTGAATGAATGAGTGAATGAATGAATGAGTGGATGAATGAATGAATGAATGAATGAATGAATGAATGGCAGGTTTACTGGTAGCCCCCTGGGGCAGGTCCATCCCCATCATTAATTCTCTTCTTGTCCCCCGAAACATTAGCTCCAATGAAGGGAGTGAGCAGCATGGCCGTGAGAGTCAGAAGGGCCTGGGTTCTAATCCCGGCTCTGCCACTCAACTGCTGTGTGACCTTGGACAAGTCATTTTGCTTCTCTGTGCCTCAATTACCTCATACATACAATGGAGATGAAGACTGTGAACCCCAGGTGGGACAGGGACAATGTCCAACCTGATAAGGCCCCTTCTTAATCACTTGCGGAAGAATTTGATCTTCCAGAAATTGAAAAAGGTTCCGTTTTTAAAGCACTATATGTAGAAAGTGTAAACTAGGCTTCTGAAAACAACCTGATTAAGGGCTCACTGTTCTAGTGTGCCCAGAAAGTTCTGAATAATTTAAGCAGGCAGAAGTGAACAACTGCTGATTTCTACCCAAAGACTTGTCAGCTGTGTGACTTTGGGCAAGTCACTTCACTTAGTAAGCGCTTAATAAATGCCATCGTTATTATTATTACTATTATACTCTGTGCCTCAGTTGCCTCATCTGTAAAAACGGGGATTAAGACTGTGAGCCCCACGTGGGACAAGTTGATCACCTTCATTCATTCATTCATTCAACCGCATTTACTGAGCGCTTACTGTGTGCAGAGCACTGTACTAAGCGCTTGGGAAGTCCAAGTTGGCAACAGATCGAGACGGTCCCTACCCAACAGTGGGCTCACAGTCTAGAGAAGCAGCGTGGCTCAGTGGAAAGAGCCCGGGCTTTGGAGTCAGAGGTCATGGGTTCGAATCCCAGCTCCGCCACTTGTCCGCTGTGTGACTTTGGGCAAGTCACTTCACTTCTCTGGGCCTCAGTTCCCTCATCTGTAAAATGGGGATGAAGACTGTGAGCCCCCCGTGAGACAACCTGATCATCTTGTATTCCCCCCCAGCGCTTAGAACAGTGCTGCGCTCATAGTAAGCACTTAATAAATGTCATTATTATTAGTAGTAGTATTAGAAGGGGGAAACAAAGAACAAAACGAAGCGTATTAACAAAATAAAATAAGTAGAATAAATGTGTACAAGCAAAATAGAGTAATAAATGAGACAGAGAACAAAACATATTAACAAAATAAAATAAGTAGAATAAATATGTACAAGTAAAATAGAGTAATAAATGAGAGAGAACAAAACATATTAACAAAATAAAATAAGTAGAATAAATATGTACAAATAAAATAGAGTAATAAATACACGCTTAGAACTGTGCTTTGCACATACTAAGCGCTTAATAAATGCCATCATTATTATTATTATGTGCCAGGCACCGTACTAAGCACTGGAGTGGATACAAGCAAATCGGGTTGGACACAGTCCCTGTCCCATGTGGGGCTCACTCTCAATCCCCGCTTTACAGAGGAGGTATAACTGAGGCCTGGAGAAGCGAGGTGACTTGTGCTTTGCACATAGTAAGCGCTTAATAAATGCCATTATTATTATTATCATTATTATTACTTACCCAAGTTCACACAGTGGACAAGTGGTGAAGCCCGGATTAGAGCCCAAGTCCTCTGAGTCTCAGGCCTGTGCTCTGCCCACTAGGCCACACTGATTCTCTGAGGATGTGAGGAAGGGGCCGATGATCGGCGAGAGATGAGATAGTAGGTTGGTGTTAGGGGAGCAGAGTATTGCAGGTATTGGGAGACGAATGAGGATCGTTTTAGGCCGTCAAGTCATCTCTGACCTATAGTGATGCCATAGTGAGGCCCACCTCCATCTGCCATCGTTCTGGTAGTGGATCCCTAGAGTTTTCTTGGTAAAAATACGAAAGCGGTTTACCGTTACCTCCTGCCGCACAGTAACCTTTTAGGTTCCACCCTCGACTCTCCAAAAATCTCCTCAAAAATCTCCAGTGGCTACCAATCAATCTGCACATCAGACAGAAACTCCTCACCCTGGGCTTCAAGGCTGTCCATCCATCCCCTCGCCCCCTCCTCCCTCACCTCCCTTCTCTCCTTCTCCAGCCCAGCCCGCCCCCTCCGCTCCTCCGCCGCTAATCTCCTCACCGTTAGGCCTCGCTCTCGCCTGTCCCGCCATCGACCCCCGGCCCACGTCATCCCCCGGGCCCGGAATGCCCTCCCTCTGCCCATCCGCCAAGCTAGCTCTCTTCCTCCCTTCAAGGCCCTACTTAAAGCTCACCTCCTCCAGGAGGCCTTCCCAGACTGAGCCCCTTCCTTCCTCTCCCCCTCGTCCCCCTCTCCATCCCCCCATCTTACCTCCTTCCCTTCCCCACAGCACCTGTATATATGTTTGTACATATTTATTACTCTTTTTATTTATTTATTTTACTTATCCATATCTATTCTATTTATTTTATTTTGTTAGTATGTTTGGTTTCGTTCTCTTTCTCCCCCTTTTAGACCGTGAGCCCACTGTTGGATAGGGACCATCTCTATATGTTGCCAACTTGTACTTCCCAAGTGCTTAGTACAGTGCTCTGCACACAGTAAGCGCTCAATAAATACGATTGATGATGATGAAGATGATAACTCTCTCCCCCGCCGCTGCTGCCCAGCACGGGTGGGTTTTGACTTGTAGCAGATTGCTGCCTGCCACTCGCTAGCCACTGGCCAAGCGAGGAATGGAATTGGGAGGCCTCTGCTTGACTCTCCCTCCCGTAGTCGAGACCGGTAGAGGACTGGAAACTCTCCAGGTGCGACCCCTGAGCGGGGCGAGTGAGGATAGGTTAGGAGGAAAAGAGCCGATCGAGAGTCTTAAAGCCACTGGTGAGGCGTTACCTCCGTAAAACCTGGAATCTGTGGATAATCCCATCCAATCCTTCACCAGAGTTTAGAATGAAGCCAACTTGTACTTCCCAAGTGCTTAGTACAGTGCTCTGCACACAGTAATCGCTCAATAAATACGATTGATGATGATGATGATGAATAAATACAATTGAATGATAGGCCTGATGGGGATTTCGCTTCTTGACTGTGCCCCTCCCCTAGCTGACCAGGGAAGGGGCCTAAATTAGAAGACTGGACAGTCCCCTATCAATCAATCAATCAATCAATCAATCGTATCAATCTTCTAGACTCTGGATAATCCCATCCAATCCTTCACGAGAGTTTAGAATGAAGCCAACTTGTACTTCCCAAGTGCTCAGTCCAGTGCTCTGCAAACAGTAAGCGCTCAATAAATACGATTGAATGATAGACCTGATGGGGATTTCACTTCTTGGCTGTGCCCCTCCCCTAGCTGACCAGGGAGGGGGCCTAAATTAGAAGACTGGACAGTCCTCTATCTATCAATCAATCAATCAATCAATCGTATCAATCTTCTAGACTGTGGATAATCCCATCCAATCCTTCACCAGAGTTTAGAATGCAGCCAACTTGTACTTCCCAAGTGCTTAGTACAGTGCTCTGCACACAGTAAGCACTCAATAAATACGATTGAATGATAGACCTGGTGGGGATTTCGCTTCTTGACTGTGCCCCTCCCCTAGCTGACCAGGGAGGGGGCCTAAATTAGAAGACTGGACAGTCCTCTATCTATCAATCAATCAATCAATCGTATCAATCTTCTAGACAGTGGATAATCCCAACCAATCCTTCACCAGAGTTTAGAATGAAGCCAACTTGTACTTCCCAAGTGCTTAGTACAGTGCTCTGCACACAGTAAGCACTCAATAAATACGATTGAATGATAGACCTGGTGGGGATTTCGCTTCTTGACTGTGCCCCTCCCCTAGCTGACGAGGGAGGGGGCCTAAATTAGAAGACTGCACAGTCCTCTATCAATCAATCAATCAATCAATCAATCGTATCAATCCTCTAGACTGTAAACTCATCGTGGGCAGGGAATGTGTCTACCAATGCTGTTCTACTGTATATTTTTTAAATGGTATTTGTTAAGTGCTTACTATGTGCCAGGCACTGTTCTAAGTGCTGACTGTACTCTCCAAGGATTTAGAACGGTACTCTGCACACAGTAAGCGCTCAATAAACACAAATGATGGGATTAACTTCCAAGGGAAAACCCATTTTCTCTTCCAGCAACCAGGGGGAGGAGACTATTTGGAAGAGGGGATTAACCCGGTGACATTTCGCTTCTTCCTAAGGGCCCGCCCACCCTGAGCCTAATTTCATCCAAAGTTCAGCGCCCGGCAGTGACCCTGCTCACTTTTCACCAGAACCAACCAGAGGGAGATGACAAAGATAACCAACATTTTTGGGGAGGAGGGAACACTATTCAAAGTTCATCTGCAGTTGTCCTGCCTGGCTCTACCGAGGAAAGCTATACTACACAGTGCCGGATTATTTCAGTTCGTTCAGTCGTATTTATTGAGCGCTTACCGCGTGCAGAGCACCGAACTAAGCACCTGGGAGAGTACAGTACAACAATAAACAGACCACAACAAGCTTACGGTCTAGAAGGTGGGGAGAGAGACGTCAACGCGAATAAATAAATGACAGATATGTCCATTAGTGGTGTGGGGCTGGGAGGGGGGCACGGGCCAAGGGAGCAAGTCAAGGTGACGCAGAAGGGAGTGGGAGAAGAGGAAAGGAGGGGTTTAGTCTGGGAAGGCCTTCCACTTTAGGTACCCATGCCAGTGTTTGTTTGTTCCCCGCTGCGAACCAAGCCTTTCAGCCCCTTTGAGTTCTCCGTCCCCAGCCCCTGGCCCCGTTGCTCCTGAAAGACCCAAAGAATTAAGAGGATTTGGCCTAGTTTCAGCTGGGGAAAAGAGGAGTTTGTGGTTCAAGAACCCGATGACTGTGGGAATGTCAGCCGGGCCTCCCCGGAGGAAGAATTGACCCTTTCGTAGCGGGAGACTCGCACTGCTGCTGCCTACAGTGGAATTCAGATAATGCTCGATTTTTTTTTTTTATGCCAGGCACTACACTAAACACTGGGTAGATACAAGGTCATTCATTCATTCATTCAATCGTATTTATTGAGCACTTACTGTGTGCAGAGCACTGTATTAAGCGCTTGGGAAGTACAAGTTGGCAACATCTAGAGACGGTCCCTACCCAACAGCGGGCTCACAGTCTAGAAGGGGGAGACAGACAACAAAACAAAACCTATTAACAAAATAAAATAATTAGAATAAACGTACAAATAGACTGTGAGCCCCACGTGGTACAACCTGATCACCTTGTGACCTCCCCAGCGCTTAGAACAGTGCTTTGCACATAGTAAGCGCTTAATAAATGCCATTACTATTATTATTATAAATATGTACAAATACACTCATGAGAAGAGGTGTGAACAAGGCTCTTCTCCCACAGATTCTCTCACCCACCCCCTCCTTCACTTCTACGGGATCAGAGAATGAGGAATAACCAGCCTTCCTAATAAATAGGGTGATGATATTTGTTAATGGCGGAGCCAGGATTTGAACCCACGACCTCTGACTCCAAAGCGCTTCACATAGTTAGCACTTAACAAATACCACAATCATCATTATCTGAGGTAAATGGCGCTGTGGCCAGGGGGACCCCGGGATTCTGGCGGAGGGGAGCAGAATCCGGGTCACAGCCTGGACCCTCCCCGGGGTGACCGGGGCCGGCAGGGGAGGTGGCTACTATGAGACCAGGAAAAAACGTGGCCTAATTGGATAGAGCACAGGCCTGAGAGTCAGAAGATCATGGCATCTAATCCCAGTTCCTCCAACTTGTCTGCTGTGTGACCTTGGGCAGCCCACTTAACTTCTCTGTGCCTCAATTCCCTCCTCTGTAAAATGGGGATTAAGACTGTGAGCCCCACGTGGGAAACCTGATTACCTTGCACCTACCGCAATGCTTAGAACATCATCATCATCAATCGTATTTATTGAGCGCTTACTGTGTGCAGAGCACTGTACTAAACCCTTGGGAAGTACAAATTGGCAACATATAGAGACAGTCCCTACCCAACAGTGGGCTCACAGTCTAAAAGGGGGAGACAAAACCAAACATACTAACAAAATAAAATAGAATTAGATATGTACAAGTAAAATAAATAAATAGAGTAATAAATATGTACAAACATATATACATATATACAGGTGCTGTGGGGAAGGGAAGGAGGTAAAATGGGGGGGATGCTTGACACATAGTAAGAGCTTAATAATAATTATCATCATAATAATAATCATGGTATTTGTTCAGCGTTTACTGTCAGACACTGTACTAAGCACAGGGGTGAATACAAGCTAATCAGGTTGGTCACAGTCCCTGTCCCCCGTGGGCTCAGAGTCTCAATCCCCATTTTACAGATGAAGTGACTGAGGCCCAGAGAAGTGAAGCGACTTGCCCAGGGTCACAAAGCAGACAAGGGGCAGAGCCGGGATTAGAACCCATGACCTCCTGACGTCCAGGCCCAAGCTCTATCCATTACGCCGTGCTGCTTCTAGGCTTAACAAATACCATTATCATCATTTTATTATTATATTATTATATATTAATTAATGTACTATATAATATAATATATTATTATAATCATTTTTATTATTAATAATAATTTCTCTGTGCCCGTTCCCTCATCTGTAAAATGGGATTAAGACTGTGAAAGAAGGAGTGTGGTTTAGCGGAAAGAGCCCGGGCTTGGGAGTCAGAGGTCATGGGTTCTAATCCCCAGCTCCGCCACTTGTCAGATCTGTGACTTTGGATCACTTGTCCTTCCCAAGCGCTTAGTACAGTGCTCTGCACACAGCAGGCGCTCAATAAATGCGATTGAATGAATGAATGAATGAATCACTTCTCCGGGCCTCAGTTACCTCATCCGTAAAATGGGGATGAAGACTGTGAGCCCCACGTGGGACAACGTGATTATCTTGTAACTACCCCATTGTTTAGAACAGTGCTTGGCACATAGTAAGCGCTTAAAAAATACCATCATTTAATTCATTTCAGCCCCGTGTGGGACAGGGACTGTGTCCAACCCAATTATCTTGCATCTACCCCAGCGCTTACAACAGTGACTGGCACATAGTAAGCGCTTAAAAAATACCATCATTTAATTCATTTCAGCCCCGTGTGGGACAGGGACTGTGTCCAACCCAATTATCTTGCATCTACCCCAGCGCTTACAACAGTGACTGGCACATAGTAAGCGCCTAAAAAATACCATCATTCAATTCATTTCAGCCCCGTGTGGGACAGGGACTGTGTCCAACCCAATTATCTTGTATCTACCCCAGTGCTTACAACAGTGACTGGCACATAGTAAGCGCTTTGCAAACACCATCATTCTTAACTATGATTATATAATACGAATTATAAACAATCACTACATTAATAGAATCATTATATTAATTACTATATTAATAACTATAATTAGTTAATGGCTAGTTAGTTAACTAATAGCTATAATTAGTTATAATTGGCTCTGCTGTGTCAGCTGTGTGACTTTGGGCAAGTCACTTCACTTCTCTGGGCCTCAGTTCCCTCATCTGTAAAATGGGGATTAAGACTGTGAGCCCCCAGTGGGACAACCTGTTTTCCTTGTAATCTCCCCGGTGCTTAGTACAGTGCTTTGCACATAGTAAGCACTTAATAAATGCCATTATTATTATTATTATTATTGTTACTATATTACTGCTATATTACCATATACTATATACTCTACTATATGTGAAGGAGCATGGCTCAGTGGAAAGATCCTGGGCTTGGGAGTCAGAGATCAATCAATCAATCAATCATATTTATTGAGCACTTATTGTGTGCAGAGCACTGTACTAAATGCTTGGGAAGTACAAGTTGGCAACATATAGAGACAGTCCCTACCCAACAGTGGGCTCACAGTCTAAAAGGGGGAGACAGAGAACAAAAGCAAACATACTAACAAAATGAAATAAATAGAATAGATATGTACAAGTAAAATAAGTAAATAAATAGAGTAATACATATGTACAAACATATATACATATCTACAGGTGCTGTGGGGAAGGGAGGGAGGTAAGATGGGGGGGATGGAGAGGGGGACGAGGGGGAGAGGAAGGAAGGGGCTCAGTCTGGCCCAGATCGTGGGTTCTAATCCCGGCTCCGCCACTTCTCAGCTGTGTGACTTTGGGCAAGTCACTTGACTTCTCTGGGCCTCAGTTCCCTTCTCTGTAAAATGGGGATGAAGACTGTGAGCCCCACTTGGGACAACCTGATCACCTTGTACCTGTCCCAGTGCTTAGAACAGTGCTTGGCACATAGTAAGTGCTTAACAAATACCATTATTATTATTATTATTATTGTTGTTGTTAGTAGTAGTAGCAGTAGTATATTCTATACTATGTTGTATGCTATATACCCTTTAATTCTATTTGTTCTGACAATTTTAACACCTGTCTTCATGTTTTGTTTTGTTGTCTGTCTCCCCCTTCTAGACTGTGAGCCCGTTATTGGGTAGGGACCGTCTCTATATGTCGCCAACTTGTACTTCCCAAGCGCTTAGTACAGTGCTGTGCACACAGTAAGCGTTCAATAAATAAGATTGAATAAATGAATGAATATACTCTCTACTACACTATTTAGTGTGCTGTACTGTACTATGTATACTATATACATACTATATAACAGCATGGCTTAGTGGAAAGAGCACGGGCTTTGGAGTCACAGGTCATGGGTTCAAATCCCCGCTCTGCCACTTGTCAGCTGTGTGACTTTGGGCCAGCCACTTCACTTTTCTGGGCCTCAGTTTCCTCATCTGTAAAATGGGAATGAAGACTGTGAGCCCCCCGTGGGACAACCTGATCACCTTGTAACTTCCCCAGCGCTTAGAACAGTGCTTTGCACATAGTAAGCGCTTAATAAATGCCACCACTATTATTATTATTAGGTACTTATTTATATATTATATTTACTTATTTATTTAGTATACTAACACTTATAAGCATTATGATCTTATTTCTTATAGTGCTAATTATTAAGCACAAGTGCTAATCATTACTGATTATTAGTCAGCGTTTAACAAATGCCATCACTATTATGTACTTATTTATATATTATATTTATTTATTTAGCATACTTTTAGGGGAAGCAGCGTGGCTCAGTGGAAAGAGCTCGGGCTTTGGAGTCAGAGGTCGTGGGTTCAAACCCCGGCTCCGCCACTTGTCAGCTGTGTGACGTTGGGCAAGTCCCTTCACTTCTCTGGGCCTCAGTTCCCTCATCTGTAAAATGGGGATGAAGACTGTGAGCCCCCCATGGGACAACCTGATCACCTTGTACCTACCCCAGCGCTTAGAACAGTGCTTGGCACATAGTAAGCGCTTAACAAATACCAACATTATTATTACTTATAAGCACTATGATCTTATTCCTTATAGTGCTAGTTATTAAGCACGATAAGTGCTAATTATTACTAATTATTAGTCAGCGTTTAACAAGTGCTATCATCATTATGATGATGACGATGTACTTATTTATATATTATATTTATTTTGGTATACTAGCACTCATAAGCATGATTATCTTATTTCTTATAGTGCTGATTATTAAGCACGATAAGTGCTAATTATTACTGATTATCAGTCAGCGTTTAACAAATGCCATCATTATGTACTTATTTATATATTATATTTATTTATTTAGCATACTTTTAGGGGAAGCAGCATGGCTCAGTGGAAAGAGCCCCGGCTTTGGAGTCAGAGGTCGTGGGTTCAAACCCCGGCTCCGCCACTTGTCAGCTGTGTGACGTTGGGCAAGTCCCTTCACTTCTCCGGGCCTCAGTTCCCTCATCTGTAAAATGGGGATGAAGACTGTGAGCCCCCCGTGGGACAACCTGATCACCTTGTACCTACCCCAGCGCTTAGAACAGTGCTCGGCACATAGTAAGAGCTTAACAAATACCAACATTAATCAATCAATCAATCATATTTATTGAGCGCTTACTATGTGCAGAGCACTGTACTAAGCGCTTGGGAAGTACAAATTGGCAACATATAGAGACAGTCCCTACCCAACATTGGGCTCACAGTCTAAAAGATTACTATTACTTATAAGCACTATGATCTTCTTATAGTGCTAGTTATTAAGCATGATAAGTGCTAATTATTACTAATTCTTAGTCAGCGTTTAACAAGTGCTATCAATCAATCAATCAATCGTATTTATTGAGTGCTTACTATGTGCAGAGCACTGTACTAAGCGCTTGGGAAGTACGAATTGGCAACACATAGAGACAGTCCCTACCCAACAGTGGGCTCACAGTCTAAAATTATGGTGATGATGATGTACTTATTTATATATTATATTTCTTTTGGTATGCTAGCACTTATAAGCATGATTATCTTATTTCTTATAGTGCTGATTACTAAGCACGATAAGTGCTAATTATTACTGATTAATAGTCGGCGTTTAACAAATGCCATCATTATTATTATTATTATTAATGGCAAGGCTAAGCAGCGTGGCCTAGTGGGGCTGGGTGACGTTAGTGGTGGTAGTGGAGGGGGGCGCTACGTCATGAGTGTGCGCCGCGGCTGGCCGGGGGCTCTGACGTCATCTCGGCGCGCCGGGGCCCCGGGACCGGAAGCGCCGCCCCTCGTGACCGGAAGTGGCGCGGCCCGGGACCGGAAGCGGCGCGTGCTGAGCCGTCGGTGAGGTGGCTTTCCTCAAGCGCGAGCTCGGTGCCAAAGCACTGTGGTAATAATCATCATCATAATAATAATGACGGTATTTATTAAGCGCTTACGATGTGCAAAGCACTGTTCTAAGCGCTGGGGAGGTTACAAGGTGATCAGGTTGTCCCACCGGGGGGCTCACAGTCTTCATCCCCATTTGACAGATGAGGTCACTGAGGCCCAGAGAATAATAATAATAATGATGGCATTTATTAAGCGCTTACTATGTGCAAAGCACTGTTGTAAGCGCTGGGGAGGTTACAAGGTGATCAGGTTGTCCCACGTGGGGGCTCACAGTCTTCATCCCTATTTTACAGATGAGGGAACTGAGGCCCAGAGAATTATAATAATAATAATGACATTTATTAAGCGCTTACTATGTGCAAAGCACTGTTCTAAGCGCTGGGGAGGTTACAAGGTGATCAGGTTGTCCCACGGGGGGTCTCACAGTCTTCATCCCCATTTGACAGATGAGGGAACTGAGGCCCAGAGAAGTGAAGCGACTCGCCCAAAGTCACCCAGCTGACAATTGGCAGAGCCGGGATTTGAACCCATGACCTCTGACTCCAAAGCTCAAGCTCTTTCCACTGAGCCACGCTGAGGCCCAGAGAATAACAATACTAGTAATGGCATTTATTAAGCGCTTACTGTGTGCAAAGCACTGTTCTAAGCGCTGGGGAGGTTACAAGGTGATCAGTTTGTCCCACGGGGGGCTCACAGTCTTAATCCCCATTTTGCAGATGAGGTAAGTGAGGCCCAGAGAAGTGAAGTGACTTGCCCAAAGTCACCCAGCTGACAGTTGGCGGAGCCGGGATTCGAACCCATGACCTCTGACTCCAAAGCCCGGGCTCTTTCCACCGAGAAGTGAACTGACTTGCCCAAAGTCACCCAGCTGACAGTTGGCGGAGCCGGGATTCGAACCCATGACCTCTGACTCCAAAGCCCGGGCTGTTTCCCCTGAGCCACGCTGCTTCTCTGGCAGATGATGTGCAGATTTGATTAATGATGTGTATCGTGCTAGGGCATCCGGAATAATAGTAATCATTAATAGTTAGGCGAACCCCCGAGCATCCGCCAAGCTGGCTCTCTTCCTCCCTTCAAAGCCCAACCTCCCCAGCGCTTAGAACAGTGCTTTGCACATAGTAAGCGCTTAATAAATGCCATTATTATTATTATTATTGTTATTACTGAGAGCCCACCTCCTCCAGGAGGCCTTCCCACACTGAGCCCCCTCCCCATCCCCCCCACCTCACCTCCTTCCCCTCCCCACAGCACCTGTATATGTGTTTGTGCCGATTTATTACTCTATTTTATTCGTACGTATTCTATTTATTTTATTTTGTTAATATGTTTTGTTTTGTTGCCTGTCTCCCCCTTCTAGACTGTGAGCCCGCTGTTGGGTAGGGACCGTCTCTAGATGTTGCCAACTTGTACGTCCCAAGCGCTTAGTACAGTGCTCTGCACACAGTAAGCGCTCAATAAATGCGATTGAATGAATGAATGAGCCCTCTGTTGGGTAGGGACCGTCTCTATATGTTGCCGACTTGTACTTCCCAAGCGCTTAGTCCAGTGCTCTGCACATTGTAGCGCTCAATAAATACGATTGAATGAATGAATTTATATAATCATCTATTCTGAGAAGCAGCATGGCTCAGTGGAAAGAGCCCGGGCTTGGAAGTCAGAGGTCATGGGTTCAAATCCCGGCTCCGCCACTTGTCAGCTGGGTGACTTTGGGCAAGTCACTTCACTTCTCTGGGCCTCAGTGGCCTCATCTGTAAAATGGGGATGAAGACTGTGAGCCCCACGTGGGACAACCTGGTCACCTTGTATCTCCCCCAGCGCTTGGAACAGTGCACATAGTAAGCGCTTAATAAATGCCATCATTATTATTATTATTCTGACGGTTTTGACACCCGGCTCCATGTTTGGTTCCCCCTTCTAGACTGCGAGCCCGTTGTTGGGTAGGGACCGTCTCTATAGTCATTCAATTCATTCAGTCATATTTATTGAGTGCTTACTGTGTTTCTTACTGTGTGCAGAGCACTGTACTAAGTGCCTGGGAAGTATAAGTTGGCAACATATAGAGACGATCTCTACCCAACAACGGGCTCTGACTTACCCAGGGTCACATAGCAGACAAGTGGCGAAACCGGGATTAGAGCCCATGACCTCTGGCTCCCAAGCCCACGCTCACTAGGCCGGTAACTGAGGCCCAGAGAAGTGAAGTGACTTGCCCAGAGTCACACAGCTGACAAGTGGAGGAGCCGGGATTAGAACCCATGACCTCTGACTCCCAAGCCCGGGATCTTGCCACTGAGCCACACTGCTTCTCCAAGACCAGCAGCACGGCCTAGTGGCTTCAACACCGTCTTGAGAGGTGGAAGGACCTGGCCTCTAGTAATCATCGTCATGATTATTATCATTATTATAGTAGAGAAGCAGCGTGGCTCATGGGCTTGGGAGTCAGAGGGCCTGGGTTCTAATCCCAACTCTGTCACATAATAATAATAATGGCATTTATTAAGCGCTTACTATATGCAAAGCACTGTTCTAACTGCTGGGGAGTTTACAAGGTGATCAGGTTGTCCCACGGGGGGGCTCACAGTCTTAATCCCCATTTTACAGATGAGGGAACTGAGGCCCAGAGAAGTGAAGTGATTTGGCCAAAGTCACACAGCTGACAATTGGCGGAGCCGGGAATTGAACCGATGACCTCTGACTCCAAAGCCCGGGCTCTTTTCACTGAGCCACGCTGCTTCCCCTGCCTGGGGAAGCTGTGTGCTGTCTGTGTCAGCAGCACACACGTCTGCTGCGTGACCTATTGTGTGATTAGCCAAGTGCAGCCGAGCAAATCTCAGTTTGTGTAGTGCCGGGTCTCCCTGTGGGAGGGATGGAGGACCGGGGGGCCGGGGAGGGAGTCCTCCTGAGTCCCCAAGAGCGAATCCCGCTCAAACCATCTTTTCCCTTTCCCAGGTTCAGAAAAGAGGGCGGTTTCACCGATCGATCGATCGTACTGAGCGCCCGCCGGGTGCGGGACACCGTGCCTTAGCAACCTTGGGAGACGCCCCGGCCAAGATGAGCTTCGTGGAGTACGAGGACCTGATCAAAGACGGAGACACGGCCATCGTGTTCCTGGGCCACGGCTCCATGTTCCCGGTCCGGGTCCAGGCCGGCGGCCAGACGCAGACCAAGTACGGCGTGATCCGGCATTCGGCCGACCTGATCGGCAAGCGCTTCGGGGCCAAGGTGACCTGCAGCAAGGGGGGCTGGGTGTACGTCCTGCACCCCACGCCGGAGCTGTGGACCGTCAACCTGCCCCACCGCACCCAGATCCTCTACTCCACCGACATCTCCCTCATCACCATGATGCTGGAGCTCAAGCCGGGCTCGGTCGTCTGCGAGTCGGGTACGTGCGTGGCGGCGGGGCCCTCGGCCGGGCCGCGGGGGGCCGGGGGTGGTTACTCGGCGGCCCGTCCCGGAGAGCGGCAGGCGGGGCGGATGCGGCCGAAACCTTCACCAGTCGCCCGGGCCGGCTCCGGCGACGCGGAGATGTGCTCGCGAGAGAGGATATTTGGCGGGGTCACTGGAGGAGGGGAAGGTTCAGGTCGGCAGAAGGGTCCGGATAGGTCTGCGGATCAATTGCCGGTTTACTGGAGTGGCGGTAATAGTCTATCTCACTGCCGACCTCTTAACCACGTCCTTCCTCTGGCCTGGAAAACCCTCCCTCTTCACAGCCGCCAGACAGTCACTGTCCCCCCACTTCTAAGCCTTCTTGATGGCGCATCTCTTCCAAGAGGCCTTCCCTGACTGAACCCTCTTTTCCTTTTCTTCCACTCCCTTCTGCGTCGCCCTGACTTGCTCCCTTTATTCACCCCTCTCCCAGCCCCCCGGCACTTATGTCCGTTTTCCTAATTTATTGATATTAACGTCTGTCTCCCCCTCTAGACTGTAAGCTCGTGGTGGGCAGTGAATGTGTCTATTACAGTGTTATTTTTTTACTCTTCCAAGCATTTAGCGCAGTGCTCTGCATACAGTAGCACTCAGTAAATAGGATTGATTGATTGAGCACCCACCTGGGACAGTGCGCTGTTCTGAGCATTTGGGAAAGTGCAGTAGCAACAGAAGATGCGTTCTCTGCCCACAAGGAATTTACATTCCAACAGGAGAGACAGACATAGAAGGGTGTAGGAATAGAGTGTAGGAATATCAGAGAAGCAGCGTGGCTCAGTGGAAAGAGCTCGGGCTTTGGAGTCAGAGGTCATGGGTTCGAATCCCAACTCAGCCACATCTGCTGTGTGACCTTGGGCAAGTCACTTAACTTCTCTGAGCCTCAGTTACCCCATCTGTAAAATGGGGATTAAGATTGTGAGCCCCACGTGGGACAACCTGATCACCTTGTAACCTCCCCAGCACTTAGAACAGTGCTTTGCACATAGTAAGCGCTTAATAAATGCCATTATTATTATTATTATTATTAGAGTAAAGGTCTGTGGCATCGGATGTTGTGTTTGGCGGGGTTAGGGGGAACAGGGCCCGGGGCATCAGAAAGACTCCAGTCTCCATGTTTTGTTTTATTGTCCATCTCCCCCTTCTAGACTGTGAGCCCGTTGTTGGATAGGGACCGTCTCTCTATGTTGCCGACTTGTACTTCCCAAGCGCTTAGTACAGTGCTCCGCACACAGTAAGCGCTCAATAAGATTGAATACATGAGTGAATGACCTGGGTTCTAATTCTGACCCTGCCACTCATCCGCTGCATGACCTTGAGCGAGTCACTTCACTTCCACTGTGCCTCCGTTACCTCGTCTGTAAAGTGGGAATTAAGACTGGGACAACCTGATGACCTCGTATCTTCCCCAGCGCTGAGTACAGTGCCTGATGTTACTATAGACAGATGTTAATATAAATAAATTACAGATATGGACATAAGTGCCGTGGGACTGGGAGGGAGGTGAATAAAGGGGGAGCAAGTCAGGGCGACGCAGAAGGGAGTGGAAGAAAAGGAAAAGAGGACTTAGGGAAGGCCTTTTGGAGGAGATTCGCCTTCAGTAAGGCTTTAAAGGAGGAGAGAGTAACTGTCTGGCGGCTATGAAGAGGGAGGGTTTTCCGGGACACAGGTAAGAAGTCGGCATTTAGTACAGCGCCTGACGCATAGTGAGCATTTAACAAATACCTTGCACAAAGGGGTCGGTGGGGAGGTCGGTGCGAGTCCTCGGCACCCGGCGGGGACGATCAGAGTACCACAGGTACCGCGGCCGGGCCGGGAGAGGAGCCGTGTCCTGCTGACCGAGGGCAAGGAGTAGACGGGCAATCTCGTCGCCGTCTCTGGCCCCTGTCCGGTTCCGAGCGTGGGGCGGGCCGGCTGGCTGCGGCTGCCCTTTTTGCCCCCAAAGCTACGGGATCCGTCACCTCCCAAAGTGCGCGCCTGGTGATGTTGACTGTCGGAAAGCCAGCCGGTGACCGTTAGAAGCCCTAGAGAGCCATCGGAGTCACACCGCAGGCACTAGCGGTCTCTCTGGACTCCCTAAGGCGGCAGGCAGGAGACGGAGAGAAGCCGGGAATCCCTGGGGGTGGCAGATCTAGGGTCTCCAGACAGTCACTGGGATTTATTGAGCACCTATCGTGTGCAGAACACCGTACGAAGGGCTTGGGAAAGTATTGTGGTGTAGTGGAAAGAGCCTGGGCGTCAAACCACCTGGGCTTAACCCCGGCTCTGTCTCTTGTCAGCTGTGTGACCTTGAGCAAGTCACTTCACTTCTCTGGACCTCAGTTGCCTCATCTGTCAAATGGGGATGAAGGCTGTGAGCCCCACGTGGGACAACCTGATTACCTCGTATCTACCCCAGTGCTTAGACCAGTGCGTGGCACATAGCCCTTAACAGATACCGTCACCATCGTCACTTCCACACTCCCACCGGGATTGTCTCCCTCAGACTCCAAGCCAAGGCTGCGTCCCTGGTGCCCGTCGCTCAGGACAGAGTCGTGGGGGCCGGGAGCCGGCGGGCACGGAAGAGTCGGAAGCCGGAGTAGTGAGCCCAGTGCTGGGGGATGTGGGGGAGGCCCCCAGGGGATCCCAGGGCAGGAGGACAGGACAAGATTCGTACCCTCCTGGGAAGCTGAGAATCTGCCTAGGATATAGAGCCCCGCCTCGTCCCAGGGACGTGACAGCCCAAATGCCGTTGGTCTGCCGTTCCAGATTCCTCCCCTCTCCCGATCAGGATATCCTCCCTTGGCTGTAACTCGGACACACACGTCCCCCTCCCCCATGCCGCAGCTCAGCCCAATTTCCTCTGGTCGGAATTCATACCGATTGAGCACTTACTGCGTGCAGAACGCCGTACTGAGCGCTTGGGAGCGGGCGCTACAACTTTCCCTGCCCACAGCGAGCTTGCAGTCTCAGCGGTGGGGTCCAGGGAGCTCGTGGTGAGCTCTCCTTCCTGTCCACTCCTAAGTCCATCAGCTCAGTTGAGGGGCCGCCGAGTCGTCCAGTGGTTCCCACGGAGCGGGGCCTCGGAGGGCGCCCCGGGGGGATGCCCACGGAGCCCGAGTTCGCAGGCGGCCCCGGGATCACCGGGGCCGGCCGGGCCCTGCCCTGGTTCCCTTCGGGAGAAGTCAGAGGCGGATGTGGGCATGGCGGGGGAGGGAACACCCAAATGTAGTAGCTACATTTACTAAGCACTCAGCTGGGTGCAAAACACTGTACTAAGCACTGGGGGGAAAAAGGAACGTGGGTACGATAGACACAGAAAAGCACTGTACCGAGCACTGGGAAAAAAACAACCTGAATACAAGATACAGTCCCTGAACTGGGTGTAAAGCACTGTTCTAAGCACTGGGAAAAAAAAAGAACGTGAATACAGGATACAATCCCTGACCTGGGTGTAAAACACTTTACTAAGCACTGGGAAAAAAAAAACATGAATACAGGATACAATCCCTGACCTGGGTGTAAAGCGCTGTACTAAGCACTGGGAAAAAAAAAGAACATGAATACAGGATACAATCCCTGACCTGGGTGTAAAGCGCTGTACTAAGCACTGGGAAAAAAAAAGAACATGAATACAGGATACAATCCCTGACCTGGGTGTAAAACGCTGTACTAAGCACTGGGAAAAAAAAAAGAACATGAATACAGGATACAATCCCTGACCTGGGTGTAAAACACTGTACTAAGCACTGGGAAAAAAAAAAAGAACCTGAATACAGGATACAATCCCTGACCTGGGTGTAAAACACTGTACTAAGCACTGGGAAAAAAGAAAAAGAACCTGAATACAGGATACAATCCCTGACCTGGGTGTAAAGCGCTGTACTAAGCACTGGGAAAAAAAAAGAACGTGAATACAGGATACAATCCCTGACCTGGGTGTAAAACACTGTACTAAGCACCGGGGAAAAAAAAGAACGTGAATACAGGATACAATCCCTGACCTGGGTGTGAAACACTGTACTAAGCACTGGGAACAAAAGGACCATGGATACTTTAGAATGGAAGCTCGTTATGGGCAGGGGGTGTATCTGCTAATTCTGTTGTACTCTCCCGAGCACTTGGTACAATGATCTGCGCATAGTAAGCGCTCAATAAATCCGATCGATTGGTACAATGTTGACTCGGTCCCTGGCCCCCGGGGAGATTCCCGGTCTAAGAGTGAGGGGGTGGGGGGGCAGGTGGTAACAAACATAAAAAGAGGAGACATGAGAATATAAAAGACAAAGGTGTACTGAATATCCATGAGTCGTATTTTTTGGGGTGCTTATTTTATGCAGAGCACTGTGCTGAGCGCTTGGGTGAGTACAGTCCAACAGAGGTGGTAGAGACACATTCCCTGCCCAGACTGAGCTGACATGCTAGACAGGGAGACGGACATTCATTCATTCATTCATTCAATCGTATTTATTGAGCGCTTACTGTGTGCAGGGCACTGTACTAAGCGCTTGGGAAGTACAAGCTGGCAACATATAGACAGTCCCTACCCAACAGTGGAGACATGAACGTAAATGAATAAATTGCAGATAGGTACACAAACGCTAAGGGCTGAGGAAGGGGTGAATAAAGGGGGGCAAATCCAAGTGTGAGGGCGACGCAGAAGAGGGTGGGAAAGGAGGGCTCAGTCAGGGAAGGCCTCTTGGAGGAGGTGTGCCTTCAGTAAGGCTTTGAAGCTGGGGAGAGTAGTCATCCTCTCCATCCCCCACCTTACCTCCCTCCCTTCCCCACAGCACCTGTATATATGTATATATGTTTGTACATATTTTTTTTACTCTATTTAATTTATTTGTACATATCTATTCTATTTTATTTTGTTAGTATGTTTGGTTTTGTTCTCTGTCTCCCCGTTTTAGACTGTGAGCCCACTGTTGGTTAGGGACTGTCTCTATATGTTGCCAATTTGTACTTCCCAAGCGCTTAGTACAGTGCTCTGCACACAGTAAGCGCTCAATAAATGCGATTGATGATGATGATGATCATCCGGCAGCCGTGACGGAACAGTCGGTGTTTGAAGAGTTGAGAAGGCCTCGCGCTCCGGGCACTTTCTCAGCCTCCCGGCTAGTGGAGGGGCCGCCCCGGGATCCCGATGGTGTCGGGTGGGCGGCCTCTCTCCCTCGCACTCGGCTCCGGTGTCCCGCTGTTGGGGGTCTGAAAGGGGGCTCACCCTGCTGCTGTTGCCGCCATCGGTGTTTTCTGTGCCTCGGTCACCTCATCTGTAAAATGGGGAAGAAGGCCGGGAGCCCCGCGTGGGACAGGGACTGTGTCCAACCTGTTTGCCTTGTATCTCCCCCAGCGCTTAGAATAGTGCCTGGCACATAGTAAGCGCTTAAACAAATGCCTTCATCATCATCATCATCATCATCCAGTCCTTCCCAGGCTGGACCTGGGACAGGAATCCCGACGGACGCCACGGTCAAGGGATGTCGGATGTAAACAGGAGCGGCCCCATGAATAAATAAATCCATAGCAAGTAAATCCACGAGAAGCAGCCCAATCTAGTGGGTAAACCACAGGCCTGGGAGTCAGAAGGACCTGGTTTCTAATTCTGCCTCCGCCACTTGTCTGCTGTGTGACCTTGGGCAAGGCGCTTCACTTCTCTGTGCCTCAGTTCCCTCATGTATAAAGTGGGGATTAAGACTGTGAGCCCCTTGTGGGACAGGGACTGTTTCCAATTCTGCTTGTATCTACCACAGCACTTGGTATAGTGCCTGGTACGTAGTAAGCGCTTGGCAAATACCACTGTTATTATTATAACAGATAAATGGACATGTACAAAAGAGCCGAAGCGGCTGGACATAGTAAGCGCTTAACAAATACCACTATTATTATTATAACAGATAAATAGACATGTACAAAAGATCCTCGTCCCCCTCTCCATCCCCCCATCTTACCTCCTTCCCTTCCCCACAGCACCTGTATATATGTTTGTACATATTTATTACTCTATTTATTTATTTTACTTGTACATAGCTATTCTATTTATTTTATTTCATTAGTATGTTTGGTTTTGTTCTCCGTCTCCCCCTTTTAGACGGTGAGCCCACTGTTGGGTAGGGACTGTCTCTAGATGTTGCCAACTTGTACTTCCCAAGCGCTTAGTCCAGTGCTCTGCACACAGTAAGGGTGCAATAAATACGATTGATTGATTGATTGATTGATTGAACCGAAGGGGCTGGAGACTGTCTCAGGCCTTGGTTCTCTCGGGTGCCAGGGGCTTTGTGTCTGTCATAACTGGGCTCTTCTTTCCCCAGTGCTTAGTACAGCGCTCACTAAATACCGTTACTAGCTCCATTCCCGCATTCTGTGAAATATTGGTCAATTTGGGCCTGGCTGCCCGGCCACGAGGGCGGGCCGTGAGACCGCACTCACCTTTGACTTCTCCTGTAGATGCCCGTGACTGGGAAGGTGTGGGGATTAATCAGGGAAGGCACCCTGGAGGACGTGGCTTTTAATGGAAGACCACCAAGAGAAGCAGCGTGGCTCAGTGGAAAGAGCCTGGGCTTTGGAGTCAGAGGTTGTGGCTTCAAATCCCGACTCTGCCAATTGTCAGCTGTGTGACTTTGGGCAAGTCACCTAACTTCTCTGTGCCTCAGTTCCCTCATCTGTAAAATGAGGATTAGGACTGTGAGCCCCCCGTGGGACAACCTGATCACCTTGTCACCTCCCCAGCGCTTAGAACAGTAAGCGCTTGCACGTAGTAAGCGCTTAATAAATGCCATCATCATTATTATTATTATGACAAAGAAGGGGGTCAGCGAAGCCGTAGGGGCAGAGCTTTCCAGGCCGAGGGCAAAGTTTCAAAAAACGGGTTGGAGGCGGGATAGTCAAGAGGGAGGGGTGGGGGGGTGGATTTGGGAGGAGTGAAGGGAATGTGTCCACTGACTCTGTGTAGTGTACTCTCCCAAGCGCTTAGTACAGTGCTCTGCACACAGTAAGCGCTCAATAAATCCCATTGATAGAGTGAAGAGCAGAGCGGGGTTGGGGCAGGAGGAGAGAACGGAGCGGGTGGAGCGATTGGATCGGTCCCGCTCTGTAATTTTGGGTTGTCGGGTAGCGACTGTCTCTATATGTTGCCAATTTGTACTTCCCAAGCGCTTAGTACAGTGCTCTGCACATAGTAAGCGCTCAATAAATACGATTGATGATGATGATGATGGGTGCCAGCTCGTAGGCTTCAGGGCTGCGTGGCAGGGCCCGGGAATCCTGGATGGTAGTGGCAGCTTTGGCCGGAGAGGCCTGAGCTCTCTCTAGACTTGCTCGACGACCGGGAGATGCCTAAAAATTCGTCTGTGTCCCCGAGCCGAACGATCAATCAGTCATCATCATCGTCAATCGTATTTATTGAGCGCTTACTTTGTGCAGAGCACTGTACTAAGCGCTTGGGAAGTACAAATTGGTAACATATAGAGACAGTCCCTACCCAACAGTGGGCTCAAAATCAGTCGTGTTTACCGCGCGCTTACCGTGTGCAGAGCACTGTACTTGGGAGAATACCATGTAATAATATAACTGGCACATTCCCTGCCCAAAATGAGTGTACGGTCTAGAGGGGAGACAGACATTAATAGAAATAAATCAGTGATGGATCTGGACCTAAGAGCTGTGAGGCTGAGGGAGGGGGGAACAAAGGGAGCAGATCATTCATTCATTTGTATTTATTGAGCGCTTACTGTGTGCAGAGCACTGTAGTAAGCAGTTGGAAGGTACAATTCAGCAACAGAAATAAATCAGGGATGGATATTCATTCATTCAATCATATTTATTGAGCGCTTACTGTGTGCAGAGCACTGTACTAAGCGCTTGGGAAGTCCAAGTTGCCAACATATAGAGATGGTCCCTACCCAACAGCGGGCTCACAGTCCAGAAGGGAATGCTCACATAGACTTTGAGCCCCATAGAAGACAGGGACAGTCATTCAATCAATCAGTCGTATTTATTGAGCGCTTACTGTGTGCAAAGCACTGTACTAAGCGCTTGGGAAGTCCAAGTTGGCAACATATAGAGACAGTCCCTACCCAACAGTGGGCTCACAGTCCAGAAGGGAATGCTCACATAGACTTTGAGCCCCATAGAAGACAGGGACAGTCAGTCAATCAATCAATCAATCAATTGTATTTATTGAGCACTTACTGTGTGCAGGGCACTGTACTAAGCGCTTGGGAACTCCAAGTTGGCAACATATAGAGACGGTCCCTACCCAACAACGGGCTCACAGTCTAGAAGGGAATGCTCACGTAGACTTTGAGCCCCATAGAAGACAGGGACAGTCTGACCTGATTATCACACAGATACCCCAGGACTTAGTACAGTGCTTGGCACATCGTGAGCACTTCAAGCCGCTGGGCTGTGTGACCTTGGGTAAGTCACGTAACTTCTCTGTGCCCATTTTCTGATCTGTAAAATGGGAATTTAATATCGGGTCTCCCTTATACTTTTAGACTGTGAGCCCACTGTTGGGTAGGGACTGTCTCTATGTGATGCCAATTTGTACTTCCCAAGCGCTTAGTACAGTGCTCTGCACATAGTAAGCGCTCAATAAATGCGATTGATTGATTATACTTATATGCTTAGCCCCTTGTGGGACCTGATTATCTTGAATCTACCTTCGTACAGTACTTCGCACATAGTAAGGATATCATCATCATCATCAATCGTATTTATTGAGTGCTTACTGTGTGCAGAGCACTGTACTAAGCGCTTGGGAAGTACAAGTTGGCAACATAGAGAGACGGTCCCTACCCAACAGTGGGCTCACGGTCTAGAAGGGGGAGACAGAAGGGAGTGGGAGAAGAGGAACTGAGGGCTTAGTTGGGAAAGGCCTCTCAGACAAGGAGTGCCTTCAATAAAGCCTTGAAGGAGAAGCAGCATGGTGTAGTGGATAGCTCACAGGCCTGGGTGTCAGAAGGTCATGGATTCTAATCCCAGCTCCGCCGCTTCAATCGTATTTATTGAGCGCTTACTGTGTGCAGAGCACTGTACTAAGCGCTTGAGAAGGACAAGTTGGCAACGTATAGAGACGGTCCCTACCCAGCAGCAGGCTCACAGTCTAGAAGGGGGAGACAGACAACAAAACAAAACATATTAACAAAATAAAATAAACAGAATAAATATGTACAAATAAAATAGAGTAATAAATACATAAAAACATATATACAGGTGCTGTGGGGAGGGGAAGGAGGTAAGGCGGGGGGGATGGGGAGGGGGAGAGGAAGGAAGGGGCTCCGCTGTGTGACCTAGGGCAAGTCTCTTCACTTCTCTGGACCTCATTACCTCAAAATACGATTGAATGAATGAATGAATGAATGAATCTGAACTGGGGATTGAGACCCTGAGTCCCACGTGGGACAAGGACTGGGTCCGACCCGATTTGCTTGTATCCACCCAGCGCTGAGTACAGTGCCTGTCACGTAGTAAGCGCTTAACAAATACCAGAATGGTTATTCTTATTATTATTAAGGCTCTGAAGTAGGGGGAGAGTGATCGCATATCACTGTAGGGCCAGACTGTGCTTGTTAGGAATCCCGAGTGGTTCATTGAGCGGGCCCCTCTAAGGCTCAGGGGAGCCGGGCTGGGTCTCCTGCCTCACGCTCAGCCGGGAGGAGTGGGAAGGTGGGAGCGGGGCTCGGTGGGGCTGTTTTATTTTGTTGGTATGTTTGGTTTTGTTCTCTGTCTCCCCCTTTTAGACTGTGAGCCCACTGTTGGGTAGGGACCGTCTCCATATGTTGCCAATTTGTACTTCCCAAGCGCTTAGTACAGTGCTCTGCACATAGTAAGCGCTCAATAAATGCGATTGAGGAGGATGATGATCCGTTGGGCTGGGCTTCCCGGTGCCGCTGGCCGGGGTGCCGGGAGGTCATTTGATCCCGAACCCTGCCCCCGAATGGGCCACTTCCCACCACTACATGGGCTCTTCTTCCCAACCCATCACCTCATCCTTCGGAAATTCCGTTTGGGGCCCTTGCGTTCCTGACCAGCCCGCTTCCTCTGCAGGGATCGGGCCATCCCTTCCGAGATTCAAGTCAGGCTCGTTCTGGCTCTGCCCGTCCCCTTCCGGGGTCAACCTCATCCCCTCAACGGGCAGCAGATGGTCCCACTCTCAGTTATCTGGGTATCCCCACAGCAGCGTAGAGAAGCAGCGTGGCTCAGTGGAAAGAGCCTGGGCTTTGGAGTCGGAGGTCATGGGTTCGAATCCCAGCTCCGCCACATGTCTGCTGTGTGACCTTGGGCAAGCCACTTAACTTCTCTGAGCCTCAGTTACCTCATCTGTAAAGTGGGGATTGACTGTGAGCCCCACGTGGGACAACCTGATCACTTTGTATCCCCCCCAGCGCTTAGAACAGTGCTTTGCACATAGTAAGCGCTTAACAAATGCCATTATTAGGGGAAGCAGCGTGGCTCAGTGGAAAGAGCCCGGGCTTTGGAGTCAGAGGTCATCAGTTCAAATCCCGGCTCCGCCGCTTGTCAGCTGTGTGACTTTGGGCAAGTCAGTTCACTTCTCTGGGCCTCAGTTCCCTCATCTGTGAAAATGGGGATGAAGACTGTGAGCCCCCCGTGGGACAACCTGATCACCTTGTAAACTCCCCAGTGCTTAGAACAGTGCTTTGCACATAGTAAGCGCTTAATAAAATGCCATCATAAAATAAACCACTGAGCCTTGGCCAAATGGGTGTGTGTGTGTGTGTGGGTGTGGGTGTGTGGGTGTGTGTGTGGGTGTGTGTGTGGGGGTGTGTGTGTAATATATACATACATAGTATATATGTTTTTTTATTACCTGCAGAGTTCAGTAACATGTTGTGCATATTATTGAGAGTTCAGATATGTTGCATAGATATATGTGTTTTGATTACCTGCACAGTTCAATTATCCAAGCCCTCCCCGGCCCCCAAGACTGTGATTAATTGAGATTTCCGTTGGTTTGAGGGTCTGGGACCCATACATTGCGGTACGTCTTCAATCATTTTCTATTTGTTTTTCCCACCATCTATTATTAGAATGACGTGTGTGTGTGTGTATCTGTGTGTTTCTGTCTCTATCCCCGTCCCATCTGTGTCCATCCCTCTCCCGGCTCACCCCTTGACCGTTCTGGAAAATTGTAATCGGACAAGTGGTTGTAAATCAGCTGTAAAAATTGTTTGAAAGAAACCCCACGGCGCTCGGAAACTGGGACCCCGTTGGTTCTCCGAATGCCCCCTCAGAGGCGAGCCTATACACGCCGGGACTGGAGTCCAGTGCCCAGATGGTATTCGCACACCCGATCGACCTCAGAAATGAAGGCATGGGCTGGAAATTTTGACCGCTTCCGCCTGTCTCCCCGGCACCAGGTACTTCGCCCCCACACTCTGTAGACAGGTTTGGCTCCGTACCCTCTAAGCCAGAGGTTTATAGGGCTGCCCTCACGTTGCAAATGTAGCACATCACAAAACAGGGTGTAGTGACGTCACACAGGGTACCACACCAGCAAAAACAGTGATTCTTCAAACTCAGTCGGGTCCCTAGCTCTGGACAGGGAAAGACTGACCCTGTCTGCTCCACTGCCACTCCAGGTTGGGGAGAGCCAGCTGGCATCATCATCATCATCAATCGTATTTATTGAGCGCTTACTATGTGCAGAGCACTGTACTAAGCGCTTGGGAAGTACAAAGTGGCAACATATAGAGACAGTCCCTACCCAACAGTGGGCTCACAGTCTAAAAGGGAACAGAGAAGCAGAGAAGCAGCGTGGCTCAGTGGAAAGAGCCCGGGCTTTGGAGTCAGAGGTCGTGGGTTCAAATCCCGGCTCCGCCAGTTGTCAGCTATGTGACTTTGGGCAAGTCACTTAACTTCTCTGGGCCCCAGCTACCCCATCTGTAAAATGAGGATTAAGACTGTGAGCCCCCCTTGGGACAACCTGATCACCTTGTAACCTCCCCAGCGCTTAGAACGGTGCTTTGCAGTCATTCATTCATTGTCATATTTATTGAGCGCTTACTGTGTGCAGAGCACTGTACTAAGCACTTGGGAAGTACAAGTTGGCAACATATAGAGATGGTCAACAGAACTCTTGAGAAACCGTGTGGCCTAGTTGAAAGAGCACAGGCATGGGAGTCGGAAGGAGCAGGGTTCTAATAATAATAACGGCATTTATATAGTAAGTGCTTAATAAATGCCATTATTATTATTAATTTTTTTGTGTGTGTGGCAGGGGGGTAATGTGACACTCTTGATACGGTCTGGTCTGGGTGCCATCTTGAATGTCTCCGGTGGCAGCCATCTCGGTTGGGTCAGGAGGCCCGTAGTGATAGTATTAGTGCCTTCTGTGTGCAGTGCACTGTAGTAAATGCTGGGGAAAAAAATACACGGGTGAGAATGATTAATACTAATATTTATTTATTTTACTTGTACATAGCTATTCTATTTATTTTATTTTGTTAATATGTTTGGTTTTGTTCTCTGTCTCCCCCTTCTAGACTGTGAGCCCACTGTTGGGTAGGGACTGGCTCTATATGTTGCCAACTTGTACTTCCCAAGCGCTTAGTACAGTGCTCTGCACACAGTAAGCGCTCAGTAAATACGATTGATTGATTGATTGGCGTCTGTTAAGCTTTTACTGTGTGCCAAGCACTATACTGAGCGCTGGGCTAGTGGCTCAGTGGAAAGAGCCCGGGCTTTGGAGGCAGGGGTCATGCGTTCGAATCCCGCCTATGCCACTTGTCAGCTGGGTGACTTTGGGCAAGTCACTTCACTTCTCCGGGCCTCAGTTCCCTTATCTGGAAAATGGGGATGAAGACTGTGAGCCCCCCGTGAGACCACCTGATCTCCTTGTAACCTCCCCAGCGCTCAGAACAGTGCTTTGCACATAGGAAGCGCTTAATAAATGCCATTATTATTCCTTTTAGACTGTGCGCCCACTGTTGGGTAGGGACTGTCTCTATGTGTTGCCAACTTGTACTTCCCAAGCGCTTAGTACAGTGCTCTGCACACAGTAAGCACTCAGTAAATACGATTGATTGATTGATTGGTGTCTTTTAAGCTTTTACTGTGTGCCAAGCACTATACTGAGCGCTGGGCTAGTGGCTCAGTGGAAAGAGCCCAGGCTTTGGAGGCAGGGGTCATGGGTTCGAATTCGGCCTCTGCCACTTGTCAGCTGGGTGACTTTGGGCAAGTCACTTCACTTCTCCGGGCCTCAGTTCCCTCATCTGGAAAATGGGGATGAAGACTGTGAGCCCCCCGTGAGACCACCTGATCTCCTTGTAACCTCCCCAGCGCTTAGAACAGTGCTTGGCACATAGGAAGCGCTTAATAAATGCCATTATTATTCCTTTTAGACTGTGCGCCCACTGTTGGGTAGGGACCGTCTCTATGTGTTGCCAACTTGTACTTCCCAAGCGCTTAGTCCAGTGCTCTGCACACAGTAAGCGCTCAGTAAATACGATTGATTGATTGATTGGTGTCTGTTAAGCTTTTACTGTGTGCCAAGCACTATACTGAGCGCTGGGCTAGTGGCTCAGTGGAAAGAGCCCAGGCTTTGGAGGCAGGGGTCATGGGTTCGAATTCGGCCTCTGCCACTTGTCAGCTGGGTGACTTTGGGCAAGTCACTTCACTTCTCCGGGCCTCAGTTCCCTCATCTGGAAAATGGGGATGAAGACTGTGAGCCCCCCGTGAGACCACCTGATCTCCTTGTAACCTCCCCAGCGCTTAGAACAGTGCTTGGCACATAGGAAGCGCTTAATAAATGCCATTATTATTCCTTTTAGACTGTGAGCCCACTGTTGGGTAGGGACCGTCTCTATGTGTTGCCAACTTGTACTTCCCAAGCGCTTAGTCCAGTGCTCTGCACACAGTAAGCGCTCAGTAAATACGATTGATTGATTGATTGGTGTCTGTTAAGCTTTTACTGTGTGCCAAGCACTGGGCTAGATACGGGATCGTCGAGTTGGACACGGTCTCCGTCCATGTGGGGTTCCCGGTCTAAGTAGGAAGGACAACAGGCACTGGATCTCCATTTTGCAGATGAGGAGGTGAGGCACAGAGTAGGGAAGCGACTTGCCTAAGGTCACACAGTAGGCAGGATTAAAAGCCAGGTCCTCCGACTGCCAGGCCTGTGCTCTTTCAGTGAGGCCAAGCCGCTTCCCTAGGCACGGTCCCTGGCTCTGGGCACCCTGTACAGCTCCCTGCCCTCTGATGGCACCCCTCGTGAGTTCAGCCTCTGGTATCGGGCTATTCCACCTCAGGATGGCACCCGGGGAGTTTCCCGTCCTCTGCCAGTCTCGGCTACGGGAGGGAGAGTCAAGCAGAGGCCCGTCCATTCCATTCCCAGCTCGGGCTGTGGCTAGCGAGTGGAAGGCGGCAATCTGCTACAAGTCAAAACTCCCCGGTGCCGGGCAGCGGCGGCGTGGGAGAGAGTCGAGGGCGGAGGCTCGAGTTGGCTGCACGGAAGGAGGCAGTGGTAAACCACTTCCGTATTTTTCCCGAGACAACCCTTTGGGTCCACCACCAGAACGATTGCAGATGGAGAGTGGGGTGTTCCGGGAGAGGTGCATCCTTGGAGTCATTATGGGTCAAAGACAAGGTTGGGCTATTAGTGGGAAACAGCTCCAGCAGTAATAATAATACTAATAATGGCATTTATTAAGCACTTACTCTGTGCCCTCCCTCTGCCCATCCGCCAAGCTAGCTCTCTTCCTCCCTTCAAGGCCCTACTGAGAGCTCACCTCCTCCAGGAGGCCTTCCCACACTGAGCCCCTTCCTTCCTCTCCCCCTCGTCCCCCACTCCATCCCCCCATCTTACCTCCTTCCCTTCCCCACAGCACCTGTATATATGTATATATGTTTGTACGTATTTATTACTCTATTTTACTTGTACATATCTATTCTATTTATTTTATTTTGTTAGTATGTTTGGCTTTGTTCTCTGTCTCCCCCTTTTAAACTGTGAGCCCACTGTTGGGTAGGGACTGTCTCTATATGTTGCCAATTTGTACTTCCCAAGCGCTTAGTACAGTGCTCTGTGCACAGTAAGCGCTCAATAAATACGATTGATGATGATGATGCAAAGCACTGTCCTAAGCACCGGGGAGGTTACAAGGTGATCAGGTTGTCCTACGGGGGGGCTCACAATCTTAATCCCCATTTTACAGATGAGGGAACTGAGGCCCGGAGAAGTTGCCCAAAGCCACACAGCTGACAGTTGGTGGAGCGGGGGTTTTGAACCCGTGACCTCTGACTCCAAAGCCCAGGCTCTTTCCTCTGAGCCACGCTGCTTATCCGCTCCTGAGGGTGGGTCTTCCTCAAATGGGGGAGCCTGGAGGATGCCGGTTTTGTGGAGAAAGGAGCGGGAAAGGAAGATCATTTTTAAGGCTTGCATTTTGGGAGGTTCTGAAGGTTTCCCTCCCGGCAGCTGGTTCCCTGCTGAGTGAGAATTGCTCGGGTGGGAGCTCAAGTGGTGAGCGCAGAAGGTCCCGTCCTCCTAAATAATAATAATAATAATAATGTTGGTATTTGTTAAGCTCTTACTATGTGCAAAGCACTGTTCTAAGCGCTGGGGAGGAACCCAAGGAGATGAGGTTGTCCCATGTGGGGCTCACAGTCTTAATCCCCATTTTGCAGATGAGGGAACTGAGGCACAGAGAAGTGAAGAGACTTGCCCAAGGTCACACAGCAGACACGTGGGGGAGGTGGGACAACGTCCTGGGGTTGCAGAAGTTTCAACTGCGGCGGGGATGTTTTTCTTCTCTTGCACGCAACCCACACTCCGCTCGGCTCCCAGAAGCGAGCGGAGGCCGGGGGCGGAGGTCAAATGGAGGATGACGAGCGATCAGCTAGATTGAGAAAGGCCCGGGATGGCACGCTTAGATGCCTCCCCCCTCCGAGAGCCCAGCTACGCTGACCAGCTGGCCATTTGGCAGGAAACGAGGAGGAGGAAGGGGAGAGTCTAGAAAAGCCACCTTGGAAAAGCCGGTCTGTTTTAAAGCGAAGAAGCCCTGAATCTGGGGGGGAATTGGAGCAGGCCGGGTGAGTTCCTTTGTGCCCGCCCCAGCCCCCGGCTGTCCTGGGACACAAGCGTGAAGCGGGCGAGTGAGTGTGGAGCCGGAGATCAGCATCAACGATGGGATTTATGGAGCGCTTCCTGAAGGCACAGCACTGTACTAAGTGCTTGGGAGAGGACAACAGAAGTGGTAGACCCCTGCCCCCCCCAATGAATGATTCGTTGCTGTCGACAGGATTATGATCGACGGGCCACCTTTGCGTGCCTCATAATAATGATAGTAATAATAATAATGGTATCTGTTAAGCGCTTACTATGTGCCAAGCACTATACTAAGCACTGGGGTGGATATATGCAAACCGGGCTGGGCACAGTCCCTGTCCCAGGTGGGGCTCACAGGCTCCATCCCCATTTTACAGATGAGGGAACCGAGGCCCGGAGGAGTGAAGTGAGACTTGCCCAAGGTCGCACAGCAGACACGTGGCAGAGCCAGGCTTAGAACCCAGGACCCTCTAACTCCCAGGTCACATAGACTCCCAGGATTAATTCACTCCTGGGCCGGGGGCAAGAGCCCTAGAGCCCTGTGTGATCGCCCAAGTCCCCGAGCTCCATCATCATCATCATCGTCAATCGTATTTATTGAGCGCTTACTATGTGCAGAGCACTGTACTAAGCACTTGGGAAGTACAAATTGGCAACATATAGAGACAGTCCCTACCCAACAGTGGGCTCCAGGAAGAGGCCCTTGCGGACCACAGAAGTCACCTCAGTTTCCTGCCAGGTGACCTCACGGTGACCCCCGTTAGCATCCTCCCTGGGTGAGAGCCACAGCAGGGCGGGCCCAGAAGTGGCAGTTATTTGGGGGAACCCGTAATTTACACACCGGTTGGGCCACCGGTTTTTCGTACCTCTCCTTGAGAGTGCAACCCCCCCGACTCTCCCCATTATCCAGAGCCGGATAACAATAATAATAATAATAATAATAATAATAATAATAATAATAATAATAGTAGTAGTAGTAGTAGTAGTAGTAGTAGTAGTATTTGTTAAGCGCTTACTATGTGCAAAGCACTGTTCTAAGCACTGGGGAGGTTACAAGGTGATCAGGTGGTCCCATGGCGGGGCTCACAGTTTTAATCCCCATTTTCCAGATGAGGTAACTGAGGCCCAGAGAAGTGAAGTGACTTGCCCAAAGTCACCCAGCTGACAGTTGGCGGAGCGGGGATTTGAACCCGTGACCTCTGACTCCAAAGCCCATGCTCTTTCCACTGAGCCATGCTGCTTCTCAGAAGCTTCTCGAGACAGTGGATGATCTCGCCCCGTAGTGTTTCCCCAAGTGAGGTGACTTGCCCAAAGTCACACAGCTGACAGTTGGCGGAGCCGGGATTTGAACCCGTGACCTCTGATTCCAAAGCCCGGGCTCTTTCCACTGAGCCATGCTGCTTCTCAGAAGCTTCTCGAGACAGTGGATGATCTCACCCCGTAGTCAGGAGCAATCCCCCGTGGCTCAGGCTTTTAATAATAATGATGGTATTTGTTAAACGTTTTCTACGTGTTCTAAGCGCCGGGCTAGACACAAGGTAATCAGGTTGGATCCAGTCTCCGTCCCACATGGAGCTTACGGTCTTAATCCCCATCTTACAGATGAGGTAACTGAGACCCAAAGAAGCGAAGTGACTCGCCCGAGTCACACAGCAGACAAGTGGCGGAGCCAAGATTAGAACCCACAGCCTCTGACTCCCAAGCCCGGGCTCTCGCCACCAGGCCATACTGTTTCTCACACAGCAGGCTTGTTGCAGTGTGAGCGTAGCTTGGCGGGCAGCTGAAGGAAAGAGGTTGGACGCCATTGACCGACTGTAAGCTCATAGTGGGCAGGGAACGTGTCTACCAACTCGGTTGTATCGTACCCTCCCAAGCACGAGGTACAGTGCTCTGTACACAGGAAGCTCTCAATAAGCTTGATCGGTCGACGTCACCTTCCCCATCCTGCGATTGGGTTGGGTACCTACCATGCGCAGAGCGCTGGGGCCCCTGGTTCTTTTAATAATAATAATAATTATGATCAATCAATCGTATTTATTGAGCGCTTACTTTGTGCAGAGCACTGGACTAAGCGCTTGGGAAGTACAAGTTGGCAACATCTAGAGACAGTCCCTACCCAACAGTGGGCTCACAGTCTAAAAGGGGGAGACAGAGAACAAAACCAAACATACTAACAAAATAAAATAAGTAGAATAGATATGTACAAGCAAAATAAATAAATAAATAGAGTAATAAATCTGTACAAACATATATACATATATACAGGTGCTGTGGGGAAGGGCAGGAGGTAAGATGATGGCATTTGTTAAGCGCTTACCAGGTGCAAAGCACTGTTCTAAGCGCTGGGGGGATACGAGGTGATCAGGTTGTCCCACATGGGGCTCACAATCTTAATCCCCATTTTCCAGGTGAGGTCACTGAGGCACAGAGAAGTTCAGTGACTTGCCCAAGGTCACACAGCAGACATGTGCTTAGAACAGTGCTTTGCACATAGTAAGTGCTTAACAAATACCATCATCATTATTATTATGTGGCGGAGCCGGGATTAGAATCCACGACCTCCGAGTCCCAAGCCCGTGCTCTTGCCGCTGAGCCGTGCTGAGTTGCGTCTTTCCGAAGCCTCCTGTTAAAGCTTAGTATCCGATCCCATGCATATAATAATTTCGGGACTTGTTAAGCGCCCTGAGCGTTCCAAGCGCTGTACTAAGCACCGGGGAACACAATTCTCTTTCCATCTCCAGCCCATTACGTACCCCTTTCTCCTTGTGTAGAGTCCCGTCCTCCAAGGCTGCCTGGAAACACCTCCTTCAGGAGGACTTCCCTGAAAACCCCTCCACCACCCTCCCTGTTCAGCCCACCCACCACCACAGGACATTTCAGATGATGTTTTTGATGTAAGCCAGCCTCCGCTTCCCTCCGGGCAATTGGTGCCGTTGTGTTCACTGGCGCGGAGCTGCTTCCAGCACCGCAGGGCACTCTCCAAACAGGCTTGAGTTGCCAGAAAAATGTTCCCGAATGCCGTAACGCCGTCCCAGCCGAAGCGCACAGCGAAAACGCATGCCGTTGAGAAACTAAATGTAATTCAGAGCTTACTCTGTGCTCAGCCAGTCGTATTTCTTGAGTGCTTGCTCTGTGCCGAGCACTGTACTAAGGGCTTGGGAGAGTTCAACGGAACAATAAACAGACACTTCCCCTGCCCACAACATGCTTACAGTCTAAAGAGGGAGACGGACAGTCATTTAGTCATTCATTTAATCGTATTTATTGAGTGCTTACTGTGTGCAAAGTGCTGTACTAAGCGCATGGGAGAGTATGATACAACAAACGGACATATTCCCTGCCCACAATGAGCAGGCTGGACTGTAGGGGAGACAGACACATAAATAAATAAAGTAAATTACAGATCATCATCATCATCAATCATATTTATTGAGCGCTTACTGTGTGCAGAGCACTGTACTAAGCGCTTGGGAAGTACAAATCGGCAACATATAGAGACAGTCCCTACCCAACAGTGGGCTCTACACATAAGTTCAGTGGGGCTGGGAGGGGGATGAATAAAGGGAATGAGTCGGGGCGACACAGAAGGGAGTGGGAGAAGAGGGAAGGAGGGCCTAGTCAGGGAAGGCCTCTTGGAGGAGATGGGCCTTCAATAAGGCTTTGAAGAGGTGAAGCAGAATTGTCTGTTGGATATGCAGGGGGAGGGCATCCTAGGCCAGAGGCAAGACGTGGATGGGAAGTCGGCAGCGAGATAGACAAGATTGAGCTACAGTGAGTAGGTTAGCATTAGAGGAGTGAAGTGTGCTGGGTTGTAGGTTGTAGTAGGAGAATAGTGAGGTGAGGTAGGAGGGGGCCAGGGGGTTGAGCGCTTTAAAGCCAATGGTGAGGAGTTTTTGTTTGATGCAGAGGTGGATGGGCGACCGCTGGAGGTTATTGAGGAGAGGGGAGTAATGGCCTGAACATTTTTGTAGAAAAATGATCCGGGCAGCAGAGTGAAGTTGGGAGAGACAGGAGGCTGAGGGGTCAGCAAGGAGACTGATTTAGTAATCCAGGTCAGTTAAGAGTAAGTGATTGGATTAACGTGGTAGTAGTTTGGATGGAGTGGAAAGGGTGGATTTTAGCGATAATGTGAGGGTCAAACCGACGGGACTTAGCGATGGGGTCAGTATTTGGATTGACTGAGAGAGAGGAGCCAAGAATAACACAAAGGTTACGGGCTTGTGAGACAGGAAGGTTGGTAATACCATCTGCAGGGATGGGAAAGTCAGGGGCAGGACAGGGTTTGGGTGGGAAGATCAAAAGTTCTGTTTCAGATATGTTAAGCTTGAGGTGACGGGAGGATATCCAAGTAGGGGTGTCTTCAAGGTAGGAGGAAATGCGAGACTGCAGAGAGGGAGAGAGATCAGGCTGGGGATGTAGATAGCATCCGCATAGAGGTGGTGATTGAAGCCATGTGAGCGAATGAGTTCTCCAAGGGAGTGGGTGTAGAGGGAGAAGAGAAGGGAACCCAGAACTGAACCTTGGGAGGCACCCACAGTTAGGGGGTGGGAGGCAGAAGAGGAGCCCGTGAAAGAGACTGAGGATGAGCGACCAGAGAGAGAGGAGGAGAACCAGGAGAGGACAGTGTCAGTGCAGCCGCGGTTGGATAATGTTTCCAGGAGAAGCGGGTGGTCGACAGTGCCAAAGGCAGCTGAGAGGTCCAGAGGGATTAGGATGGAATAGAGGCTGTTGGATTTGGCAAGAAGGAGATGGTTGGCGACCTCTGAGCGGGTGGTTTTTGTGGAGTGAAGGGGACCGAAGTGAAGGGGCTATATTGAATGCCTTCACATTGGTGTGCAGGGCAGTGCACTGAGCGCCTGCTGGCTGGGAGCACCTTACACCCTGGTCTCCTATGATGCACGGGCCATATTCTCGCGCCGGCCTACGTTCAGGGAAACTTGGGTTGTACACGTGGTGCGTTTTCACAAGCAGTCACTTCTGACACCTTAGATGGTGCAGCCTCGTGTTGTCGGGCGAAGAGCCCCCAGTTTCCGAACCACACTGGAAGGAAAACACGGAGTGGACACGCGAGTCATGGCTGAACTTAGTATACTTAGTATTGGGAAGCAGTGTGGCCCAGTGGAAAGAGCCCGGGCTTTGGAGTCAGAGGTCATGGGTTCAAATTCCGGCTCCGCCAATTGTCAGCTGTGTGACTTTAAGCAAGTCACTTCACTTCTCTGTACCTCAGTTCCCTCATCTGTAAAATGGGGATTAAGACTGTGAGCCCCCTGTGGGATAACCTGATCAACTTGTAACCTCCCCAGCTCTTAGAACAGTGTTTTGCACATAGTAAGTGCTTAACAAATACCATTATTATTATTATTATTATTACTCAGAGTTAGTGTGCAAGGTGTCGCCCTGGGTTGTGGGAGCCAGACGGAAGAATAAGAGGTGGTCCTTGATCTCAACGGGCCGACATGCTAGTGGGCAAAGACAAGTGGACACAAGTGGATCAATTGACTAACTTCTCTGTGCCTCAGTTACCTCATCTCTAAAAAATGAGAATTAAGAGTGTGAGCCCCATGTGGGACAGGGATTATGTCTAACCTGATTAACCTGTGTCTGCCTCAGTGCTTAGCATATAGTAAGTGCTTAACTAGGACCATAATTATTATTAATTATTATTAGTGAAGGGGGGCTAGCTAACATTTGATTTGTACTGGGGCGAGTGGTCTGAACAGGGGTAGTGGTGTGGGAGTGGAGAGGGTCTACCAGGGAAGGCCTCCTGGAAGAGGTGTTTTTAGGTGGCCCTGAGGGAGGGGACAGATGAAGTTTGGCAGAGTTTGAGGGAGGGAATTTTTGTTGTTCTTGTCTTACGCCGTCACGTTGTGTCCGACCCATAGCAACATCTTCCTCTCCCTTCCTTCCTCTCCCCCTCGTCCCCCTCTCCATCCCCCCATCTTACCTCCTTCCCTTCCCCACAGCACCTGTATATATGTATATATGTTTGTACATATTTATTACTCTATTTATTTATTTATTTATTTATTTTACTTGTACATATCTATTCTATTTATTTTATTTTGTTAGTATGTTTGGTTTTGTTCTCTGTCTCCCCCTTTTAGACTGTGAGCCCACTGTTGGGTAGGGACTGTCTCTATATCTTGCCAATTTGTACTTCCCAAGCGCTTAGTAAGCACTCAGTAAATACAATTGATGATGATGATGATCTCTCCCAGAATGCCCAACCTTCATCTGCAATCGTTCTGGTAGTGGATCCATAGAGTTTTCTTGGTAAAAATCCGGAAGAGGTTTATCACTGCCTCCTTCCACACAGTGAACTGGCATCTCCGCCTTCGACTCTCTGCCGTGCCGCCACTGCACGGCACAGGTCAGTTTTGACTTGTAGCAGATTGTCCTCCACTCCCTAGCTACTAGCCAAGCGAGGACTGGAATGGGTAGGCCTCTGCTTGACTCTCCCTTCTGTAGTCGGGACTGGTGGAGGACTGGAAACTCTCCAGGTGCGACCCTGAGAGGGGTGAGGGAATTCTACACCAGGGGAAAGGCACACACAACGGCTCGGAGGTGAGAAGGGTCAGGAATGAAAGACGACGGACTGTGCCCAACCCGATCAGCTTGCATCTACCCCAGCGCTTAGTACAGTGCCTGGCACATAGTAAGCGCTTAACGAATACCACAGTTATTGTGAAGAGGAGCACTGGCTAGGCCAGAGTGGGAAGAAAGCACAGACAGGCAAAAGGGAAGCGGGTGGTCAGGAGCTAAGAGACCCCGGCCAGGGGAGTACCCACTCTTTCCCCTGCCGCTGCAAGGCAGGGTAGGCGCCGACAGCCTTCCCACCTCTCCTTTTCCTTTTCACATTCTTCCCACTGAGCTGATCCTCACAGGGGTCACCCTGGAGAGAATTCAGAGAGTCCCAAAGTACTCATATACCTCCCCCACTTCACCCAATACCCCACAGGAAAATCAAAGATTAGCCAGATCTTTGCGACACTCACAATTGACGGTCGAGGCCCTGTTTGGAACCATCGTTCTTGGGGGGATCCAAGTGTCCATCTGAACACCCGTAACTCTCCGTTCTCCAGCTGCAACTCTCCCTCCAGTGCCCCAGCACAGACCCTCCAACACCCCTAACTCTCCCTCCAGTCACCCAGCACGGACCATCCTGTACTCCTAACTCTCCCCTCTCCATCGTCGACTCTCCCTCCAGTCACCCAGCACGGACCATCCTGCACTCCTAACTCTCCCCTCGCCATCGTCGACTCCCCCTCCGGTGACCCAGCACGAATGAGTCATCCTGAATTTACCCATTCTTTTCATTCTTCCTAACAAAATGGCACCGACCGCATTGTGGGGAGAAAATTGGGCAAGAAAGGCCGCCGACCCCACTGTGGGGTGAAAATTGGGCAAGGAAAGGCCGTGGGCATGGGAGCGGGGAGGAGGAGAACGTCCGCCGACCCTCCACGCCTACTCTGTCTCAATTCCCCCCTCCGTCCATCCCCCCTCCTTGCCCCACCGTGCCATTGACGCCGATTTCCACTGTGACTGTCCCCAGGAACAGGAAGCGGCTCCCTGTCGCACGCCCTTCTGCGGACGATCGCGCCCACGGGGCACCTGTACACGGTCGAGTTCCACCAGCAAAGGGCCGAGAAGGCGATGGAGGAGTTCCGCGCCCACAAAGTGGACCACTTGGTGACGGTCCGGAACCAGGACGTGTGCAAGAACGGCTTCGGCGTCACCCACGCCGCGGACGCCGTCTTCCTGGACATCCCCTCGCCGTGGGAGGCCGTCGGCCACGCCAACGCAGCCTTGCGAGCGGAAGGTGGGGGACTGCCGGGGCGCGTGGGCGCGCGGGGCCCGGCCGCTTGGGCACGGGCCCGGCCGGTCTTGGGGCTGAGGTTCGGGGATTCGATTTCTCCTCCCGCCCCCCGGGGTTTCGGGTTGGTGGATACAGGACCTCACCGGCTCTCCCGGGGAGGCAAGAAGAGATTTTAAAAGGGGAAAGGCAGAAACCCCTCAGCGCCCCAGCAGTTCTGGGTCTACTGTTGGGTTTGATGCTTTCACTGGGATCAAGTAAATCATATGAGCACTCTCTCAGCTCTGCTAATGCGAGAGTGATGCTCTGGTGTGGAAGGGTGTGTGTGTGAGAGAGAGAGAGATGGAGATGTAACAACTCCTGACAAAAGCAAGTTGTCTTTGACATTTTGCGAGGTGGGAGTGTGTAGGTTCAGTGTAACAGAAGGTTTTGTACCTTCAATTCGTCAGGCTGGGCCGGGGGAGCTGAGGGCTCGGCTCTTTTTCTCCCCGGCCGGGAGGCTGCCTGTCTCTCCCACCAGAGAAACTCGTCGTGAGGGCGGGGGCAGCCAGGTGCGGCTGAGATTGCAGGCCCACTCCCCTCGTGCCTCCAGCAGTCAACGGTACGGTGTCAGTGGTATTTATTGTCCGCAGAGCACTGCGCCAAGCTCTGGGTACAATGCAGTTGGTAAGCTCGATCTCCGCCCTCAAAGAGCTGACAGTTAACGGAGGACAGAGGAGTTTCATTCTAATCTTTTATTGGAACGTTTGAATCGGAGACTCTCAGGCCTGGAGGGGCCCGGGTAGGGTCATCTCATCCATCCTCCCGCCTCCAGCCAAGCTTCCTCCGGCCCACCCGTTGCTAGTGAGTCTCTGGTTTCTTTTTAACCGCCAGGGCCGAGGGAAAGGCGTTTACCCCAGGGTTTGGACATTGGGTGTGAAACCCAGGTTTTTTGTTGTTTGCTTGTTTTTCTTAAGCTTAGACAAGGCTGAACTTTGCTTCGGTTCTAAGGCCTGTGGGGGCCTGGCCTATTATTTTGGATTTGGTTCTGGGTGTGTAGCTTTTCATCTTGCAGTTTCCAGTGTCCTTTCCACCTTGGGTGGAGTTGTCCAGACGGAAAGACCTTGGGCCTCCGGGGCGGCCGGCGTTTGCTCCTAAGGGGCCTGTTGGCAAGTGAACCCCACACCCGCCACATACGCTTCCCCTCCCCAGCTGGAACAGAATGTCACCTCATTTCAGTTTAGTCGTGGCTTTTTATTTGGTTTTGGTCCGGTCAGCGGACCCGAGGCAGGGAGTTGGATTCCCTTTTGGCCACAGGAGAGCCCCTCGCCCCTCCGCAGCTTCTGGCCTTGCCCCGGAGGCGGTGGGACTGGCAGGTTTGGTTGGAAAGGCATTCGTTTCCTTCCCCTTGATAACGCAGCTGATGATGACAATTATTCAGTGCTTCCTTTGTGCCAGAGCGCTTACTGTGCTCTAAGCACTGGGGTAGATACAAGCTAATCTGGTTGGAGCGCACACTCTTAATCCCCATCTGACAGGTGAAGTAACTGAGGCCCAGAAAAGTGAAAAGACCTTGCCCAAGGTCACACGGCAAACACGTGCCGGAGCCGGGATTAGTTGCCCATCGTGGTCTGTTGGTGCAGCCCCCCCACCGGAAGAGCGGCCGGGCCAGTGGGGATGTTCTGTCGGCTGGCTCCGGGGGCTTCAAAAGTTCCTGCCTCTCAAGAGGCAGCAACGGACTCCCTCCCCCTGCCCTGGCTCGTGGCTCCAAGACGGTCCGGTTCAGATTTCCGGCCCTCTCCGGGGATTTGGCTTTGGGTGGGCCAGCTGTCCTCCTCTGCCTGCTCCCCCCGCCCCCTTTTCTCCTCCTCCTCCTCCTCCTCCTCCTGTGCTGCCGGGAGCTGCTGCACTGCGGCTCTCCCTGCCGCTCCTCGGCTTGTTCCCTTTCTCCTTGCCGTATCTGCTGATTTGGGCCTCTGATCTCTTCTCTCCCGCCCCGCCGCCCTCACGGCCGCTCCTTCGGCCTGACCTTGACTCTCGGAGCCGATTCTCCTCAGTGTGCCCGGACGGTCTCGGTCGGGACTTTCCCACCCGTCTGCCGGTTATCGCCGGGGCCCTCTGCAGAATCAATCAATCAATTAATCGTATTTGTTGAGCGCTTACTGTGTGCAGAGCACTGTACTAAGCGCTTGGGAAGTACAAGTTGGCAACATAAGAGCGGCGGCGGCGGCTTGGTTCTTCTTCCCCGCCCCGGCCCCGAGCCGGGCAGGGTAATTGGGCCACCGGGCACCGTGCGGCAGGAGCCCCGCTTCTGACATCACTCTTGCCTGTTATGTCATTTGCAGCTAAAGGGTGGGAGGCTAGATTATGAGCTCATTATGAGCAGGGAATGTGTCTGTTGATTCTCTTGTGCTCTATTCTCCCACGCGCCTCAAACAGTGCTGTGCACATAGTAAGCGCTCAGTCAGTACCACTGATTGACTGACTGACAGGGACGGCATTCGGGCCCGAGCTTTTCCTCAAGCCCTTCATAGGAGCGATCGGAGATCGCCGCTCCTTAGACGATGCAGGCGAGTTGTGCTAAATTATCCATATGTCATTTGCCCTTTTTTTTGTGTGTGTGTGTGCATGGAGGGGGTATTTGTTAAGCATTTACTCTGTCAGGCACTGTACTGAACATTGGGGTAGGTACAAGCTAATCAGGTTGGACGCAGTCCGTGTCCCGCAGGGGACTCTCAGTCTTAATCCCCGTTTTTACAGATGAGGTAACCGAGGCCCAGAAAAGTGGCGTGACTTGCCCAAGGTCACCCAGCAGACAAGCGAAGGGACCGGGGTTATCACTCAGGTCCTTCTGACTCCCAGCCCGTGCTCTACCCACTAAGCCACGTTGCTTTTCAGCCAGCCTCTTCTCCCTCTGCTTTCCCTTCCTGGATGCCGGGCCCAGGTCTGAATATTCTTTTCAAATCCCGAGGCGCGGCAACCCTAGCGGGCAGGGCCGGGGAGAGGCGGGCAGCAATGCCACCCCAGACCCATCCAGAGCCAAACCAACAGAAAGTGGCCGGGATCAACTTCCAGGCTTTGGAGCGGAAATTGGCCTCTCTCTGGGTTTTGATTTTCCCACTTGGATACGGGAGGGTCTGAAGCGGACATCGCTGGGTTGCAGAAGGCCTGAGTAGTAGAGGAAGTAGGGCCGCCTTTTCCGTTTTCCCCGAGCCCCAGGGCCGGTCCTGACGGGCATTCCTGGGTGTTGAGGATGGGGGGGGAGAGAAGAACTCGAGTAGCCGTGGGATGGGCTTGGGAGCATGTCTTTTCCAATGGAAATAGGTGGAATAATACTAATTGTGGCACCGGTCAAGGGCTTAAACCTTTGTGCCCAACGAACGACACTGGGATAGGCACAAGTTAACCAGACACTGCTGATGGTGCCCCACCGTGCCCAGGGGATGCTCAGCGGCACCGTGGGACTCATAATGATAACTGTGGTATTTGTTATGCGCTTACTGTGTGCCAAGCATTGAGAAGCGGCATGGCCTGGTGGAAAGAGCTGGCCTAGTGGAAAGAGCACGGGCCAGTTAGAGGAGCTGGCTTGTAATCCCGGAACCACCACTCATCTGCGGTGTGACCTTGGGCAAGTCACTTAGCTTCTCTGTGCCTCAGTTCCCTCATCTGCAAAATGGGGATTTAAATACCTGTCCACCCTCGTAGTTAGACCATGAGCCCCATGTGGGGCCTGATGATCTTGTGTCTGTTCCAGCAGTTAGTACAGTGGCTGGCACATAGTAAGCACTTAAATACCACAATTATTGTTATTAGTATTAACTTGTACTTCCCAAGCGCTTAGTACAGTGCTTTGCACACAGTAAGCGCTCAATAAATACGATTGATTGATTGATATTAATAGTAGGAGAGAAGCAGCATGGTTTAGTGGATAGAGCACAGGCAAGGGAAGCAGGCCCTGGGTTCTAATCCCAGGTCTGCCACATGTCTGCTGTGTGACCTTGGGCAAGTCACTTAGCTTCTCTGTTCCTTCATCTGCAAAATGGGGATTTAAATACCTGTCCACCCTCATAGTTAGACCGTGAGCCCCATGTGGGGCCTGATGATCTTGTGTCTGTTCCAGCAGTTAGTACAGTGGCTGGCACATAATAAGCACTTAAATACCACAATTATTGTCATTAGTATTAATAGTAGGAGAGAAGCAGCATGGTTTAGTGGATAGAGCACAGGCATGGGAAGCAGGACCTGGGTTCTAATCCCAGCTCTGCCACATGTCTGCTGTGTGACCTTGGGCAAGTCACTTTACTTCTGTGCCTCAATTACCTCACCTATAAAATGGGGATTAAGATTATGAGCCCCTTGTGGGACAAGGATGTGTCCAACCCCGTCTGCTGATACAGTGCCCGGCACATAGTAAGCGCTTAACAAATACCACGGTTATTAATTATGATTATTGGTATTAATTATGGTTATTGTTACTAAGCACTAGGGTAGATACAAGATGATCAAGTCCCGTGTGGGGCTTAGAGTCTAAGTAGGAGGGAGATCAAATTCGAAGGAGGACAGCCCCGGGTCCTGGGCCTGTGGGTGTCTGCAGGGTAGTTTGCTGGGTAAACTGAGGGAGGGGTTACCCTCTGTGGGAGCCCCCTGGAGCTGCTCCCCTAACTGGAGGGGCAGGGGGGTGTCTGCATTGCGGCTGGTCACCCGGGGCCCGGCTCACTCCACCCCCGGGCTGGGCTGTGCTAGGCACCGGTGGGGACACACACACACCCCCGTCCCACCGCCCCCCAGGCCCGGCCGGTTGTCACCTGCCCTTCCAGGGATGGAGGGAGAGAGAAGAGGGGCCAGGCTGCTCCATAATCCCAGGCCAAAGCCCTCAATGCCCCAGGACTTGGACGCATAATTTTCCCTTTTTTACAGAGCTGGAGGCGGCAGCGGAGTGGAGGCGGGGGAGAGAAGGAGGAGAAGGAGAGGGAGGAAGAAAGGGGAGCCTGTCATTCAATGAGTGGAGTCTATTGAGCACTTACCGTGTGTAGAGCACTGAACTAAGTGATGGAGGAAGTACAGAACAACGGAATCCCTGCCCCCAGTGAGTTTTCAGACCCCAAGGAAAGACAGGCATTGAAAGGAATTACAGATAGCGGAAATAGTAAATTCATTCATTCATTCAGTCGTATTTATTGAGCGCTTACTGTGTGCACAGCACTGGACTAAGCGCTTGGGAAGTACAAGTTGGCAACATCTAGAGACGGTCCCTACCCAACAGTGGGCTCACAGTCTAGAAGGGGGAGACAGAGAACAAAACAAAACATTAACAAAATAAAATAAATAAATAGAGTAATAACTACATACAAACATATATACATATATGCAGGTGCTGTGGGGAGGGGAAGGAGGTAAGGCGGGTGGGATGGAGAGGGGGAGGAGGGGGAAAGGAAGGAGGGGGCTCAGTCTGGGAAGGCCTCCATTCCCAACCATGCCCCCTCTGCCCCCCACCTCCTCCCCACCCAGAAGCCGAATCGAAGTGGTGCTGGAAGGCCCGTGCTTTGGGGACGGGAGAGAGGGGAGGAGAGGCAGACCGGAAAATTAAGCGCGATCTCCTGGACCCCCGGAGAGTGGCCACAACCATTCGATTGTGTCCAGACGTGCCGTGGGGCTGAGGTGGGTGTCAAAGAGATGAGGGGTGGTGGGGTGGGGGACGCTCAGGCAGAAAACCCACCAACCCCAGCCTGCACAGGAGAGACCCCAGCTTCCCCCGGGAATGTGTGCGGGCACCTCTGGCTCTGGGACCGGTGGGTTCCCGGGAGCTCAGTCCCCAAGCCCAGGGGTGCCCGGCCATGCCAACTGCAAGATCTCTGGGGGCCGGGCTTCCATCGGGAGAGGTGCCCGACGTCATAAGGCTCCCATTTTCTGCTTTGGGTCATTAGGGGCCTGGGCAAGGGAAAGGAAGAGGAGTCAGGGAACCAACCCCTTTATTGCCAATTTCTCTGTAAAACAGGAGCCCCCTACTTCGGGTAGCTTCTGGATGATTTCTGCATAATTTGACATGAAGACCCCTGTCTAACCAAGTCTCCCCCACCCCCCACTTTTTTTTAATGTTTTTTTTTAAGCGCCTACTATGTGCCGGGCGCTGTTCTGAGCACTGAGGTAGGTACCAGCTAATGAGATCGGACACAGTCGCTGTCCCACACAGGGCTCACGGTCTCAATCCCCATTTTGCAAATGAGGCCCAGAGAAGTGTTGTGACCTGCCGAAGGTCACACACCAGACAAGTGGCGAAGGTAGGATTAGAACCCAGGTCCTTCTGACTCCCAGGCTCCATGGCCACTCTCCAGGGGTCCAGGAGATCTCGCTTAATTTTCTGGTCTGCCTCTGCTCCCCTCTCTCCCGTCCCCAGAGCCACGGGCCTTCCAGCACCGCTTGGATTCGGCTTCTGGGCGGGGAGGAGGTGGGGGGCAGAGGGGGCGGCCGGGTCCGAGGTCCAAATCCTTTCCTTTCGACCCTCCCTAGACTCCCTCTCTGCTAGCGGGAGCTCCCCGCACCCGCCTCCCCCCTCCCACCCCCCCCAGCCGCCCCACTCACACAGCTCCTCAACGTGAGCGGGCTTAATCACACACAATTACAGTATCAAACCAGCGCTATCTGACTCTTGCTGAGGAAACTCACTGGCAGGCGCTCTGTGTGGGTTTCCAAGGAAGAAAGCCAAAAATGGGTTGGCCCTGGAGCTGGCATGTTTTGATATTGGGTGGTGGGGGTGGGGGGAGGGGGAGCCCTCCCCATCCCCACCCAAAGCCTCAGAGAGATGATCAAACGAGGTCCTTTCGGTTCCCCCTTGGGAGCTAACCCCTCCCCACGTCCTCCCGGGAAGGCCCTACAGCTTCAGGGTTGGAGTTCGTCCATTCAGCTGTATTTAGTGAGCGCTTCCTGTGTGCAGAGCACTGTACTAAGCGCTCAGGAGAGGACAAAATAACACTAGACAGACGCCTTCTCCGCCCACCACGAGCTCAGAGTAACTTGGGCCCGCCAGAGGAGGGGGTTGGGTTGGGCAGGAGTGGGGGCAGGCTAGAGTGACGGGGGGCACATGGGCCCGTCCAGCACCCCGGGATGATCTGGACGCCCATGGAGACCCCCCCAGCCCGCGGAGATGAGCTGGGACTAGTGGCAGCATAGTGGTGAAGAAGCTTGAAGAAGCAGCATGGCTCAGCGGAAAGAGCGCGGGCTTTGGAGTCAGAGGTCGTGGGTTCAAATCCTGGTCCGCCACATGTCTGCTGTGTGACCTTGGGCAAGTCACTTAGTTTCTCTGAGCCTCAGTGACCTCATCTGGAAAATGGGGATGATGACTGTGAGCCCCACGTGGGACAACCTGATCACCTTGTATCCCCCCCAGCACTTAGAACAGTGCTTTGCACATAGTAAGCGCTTAACAAATTCCATCATTATTATTATTATTAGTGGTGGCCCCGGGAACCCTCCCCATTCCATTCCACCTTTCAGGCTGGGACTTGTAACCCCGGCCTCTCCCGGGGTCACCCGTCACCCACCCCCACGGCAGGGTCAGGGGGCTGGGAGACGAGGCAGGGGGAAGAACCGCCTGTTCCATCAGCGGCCGGTTAGGTCCCGGCCCGAGCTTGGGGGTGACCGATTGGGGTTTCATGGCAAACACCTGACCGCAGCAAGACGGTTCCTTGCCTACTTTATTATTAAACCTTCCCCCGGAGCGGCCTCCTGGTGACATGCGGGTTTTGTCTCTGACCTCGCCCGAGTCAACGAGTCTATTGTGATATAATAAGAATAATGATGGCATTTATTAAGCGCTTACTATGTGCTGTTCTAAGCACCGGGGGGGTTACAAGGTGATCAGGTTGTCCCACGGGGGGCTCACAGTCTTCATCCCCATTTTACAGCTGAGGGAACTGAGGCCCAGAGAAGCGAAGTGACTTGCCCAAAGTCACCCAGCTGACAATTGGCGGAGCCGGGATTTGAACCCCTGACCTCCGACTCCAAAGCCCGGGCTCTTTCCACTGAACCACGCTGCTTCCCCAAATAAGATGACCTTTAGGCCAGTTCCGAATCCCCCGCCGACCCCTCCAGGTCCCGATCCCACATCTCTGTTATCCGGGGGTCCTGTCGAGCGACTCCCACGGGGCGTCCCCACCGGCCCTAGATCCCGCATCCTGCTAGCGGCTCCGGGAGCTCCCGTAAGACAAGCTGGGATCTGCCACTTGCGGTCAGTGCTTCCAAGCCCGTGTCCTTTTGCCAGGAACACAGAGGCCATGCTCACCGATTGAATGGAAAAATCGGGTCCCGGCTCTTCGGCCTTCCTGCCCTTTAGTAATCTTTCCCGTCCAGGTGGGAGATCCAGGACTCGGGGGGGTGGCGGTGGGTGGGATGAGTGGTATCCCCAAGGGACAAGAGCAGGACAGATTTTTTTTCTCTCTGTCCCAGGCCTGGCGGGTCCCCGGACAGCCTTGGCTTCCTCAGTCCGGTGTGTGAGAACAATTAGATAGCAGTCAAATAATGAGTTAACCAGGCAGGGCAGATTACCCAGCATTTCAAAACCAAGAGATTATTTGATTTATTGAGAAACGCAGGCCCTAGACAGCTTTCTTATCTAATTCCCAAGTTGAATGATTAGAAGGGTCTAGGGAGGGCATTGAAAATCATTTGACCTCTCCCTCCCCTACCTCGTGGCTGAAACACTATTGGGTAGGGACTGTCTCTATATGTTGCCAACTTGTACTTCCCAAGCGCTTAGTACAGTGCTCTGCACACAGTAAGCGCTCAATAAATACGATTGATGATGATGATGATGATGATGAAACGGCTGAGGGCAAAGCCACCCTTTCTCGCGGGAGGGGGATGGGACCGTCTCTGCCCCTTTCAGAGGTGCTTGGTCTCACCCGTTGTCATCGAAGCAGTGTGGCCTGGTGGAAAGAGCACAGGCCTGAGAGCCAGAGGTCCTGGGTTCTAATCCTCTCCTGGTGACCTTGGGCAAGTCATGTAACTTCTCTGTGTCTCAGTTTTCCCGACTGTCAAATGGGGATTTCGTGCCTGTTCTTGCTCCCACTTAGGACTGTGAGCCAGCCCCGTGTGGGACAGAGACCGAATCTGTCCTGATTATCTTGAATCTACCCAGCGTTTAGTACAATGCTTGCATACTAAGTACTTAACAATTACCTCAATTTAGTTTTTATTATTGTTATTATAAGCCAGTGGCTGCCTGGGGCAGCATCTAGCTGACCTTTATGATGTCACGCCCGTTTCCTTGGGTCGGGTGGGCCTGTATCATCATCATCATCATCATCATCAATCGTATTTATTGAGCGCTTACTGTGTGCAGAGCACTGTACTAAGCGCTTGGGAAGTACAAGTTGGCAACATATAGAGACAGTCCCTACCCAACAGTGGGCTCACAGTCTAAAAGGGGGAGAGATGATGCTTAGATGATGCTGTATGATGCTTATCCCTGTGGGATAAAGGACTGGGTTCAAACCGATCGTGCTTTATCTGCCTCATTGTTTAGTACGGCATTTGGCATGTAGTAAATTGCTTAACGAATACCGTCATTATCCCGATGCCGCCACCCCCCTACATGGGGCAGACCCTCCTCCCTTCTCCGTCCCCGAGAAGGTGCCCCGCCGCGCCTGGTTTGGGGCAGGCCATTCTGCCTGGACTATGAGCAGCTGGATAATCTACCCCAGGGATCTTTTTAGCAGCAGCCAGGAGCTCCTTCTACTCCCTCCGCCTTCCCTCCAACTTGTACTTCCCAAGCGCTTAGTCCAGTGCTCTGCACACAGTAAGCGCTCAATAAATCCGATTGAATGAATGGTTTGGTTCCGGCTCCGGCAGGGGAGGGGAGGAATGCGCCGAGCTCGCGGCCGCCGAGCCGTGATGCTGTAATCGCACGTTGGCTCCCTCCCCCTCCGTCGTCCCCTCTGCCCCCCGCCACCTGGTCCTGCGTACACTGCGGGCATGTTACATCACTTCGCCCTTCCCCACTCCGCACTCACATGATGCCGGAGACGTCCCTGTCTAATTCCGGGCCTCCGTGGAGGGAGCCGGCGGCCCTGTAGAGTAAATCCGCCCCGGGACCGGCCGGCCTTGGCGGGGTGGCATAGCCATAGTGGAAGTCGAGGGTTTGCACCTGCCGGGATGGGGAAGGGAGGAAGGAAGGTGGGTGTGGGTGGGTGTCGGAGACAAGGAAAGGGGAGCCGACCCTTTCCGTCGGCAGCCCGCCCCGGGGAGAATGCTCTTCTCCATCCATTTGAGAGTCGCAGGGTTCACCGCGTCCAGCACCGTCCCTCAATCAATCAATCGTATTTACTGAGCGCTTACTGTGTGCAGAGCGCTGTACTAAGCGCTTGGGAAGTACAAGTTGGCAACATATAGAGACGGTCCCTACCCAACAGCGGGCTCACAGTCTAAAGCCTCCTCCAGGAGGCCTTCCCAGACTGAGCCCCTTCTTTCCTCTCCCCCTCGTCCCCCTCTCCATCCCCCCGTCTTACCTCCTTCCCTTCCCCACAGCACCTGTATATATGTATATATGGTTGTACATATTTATTACTCTATTTATTTATTTATTTATTTATTTTACTTGTATATTTCTATCCTACTCATTTTATTTTGTTGGTATGTTTGGTTCTGTTCTCTGTACCCCCCTTTTAGACTGTGAGCCCACTGTTGGGTAGGGACTGTCTCTATGTGATGCCAATTTGTACTTCCCAAGCGCTTAGTACAGTGCTCTGCACATAGTAAGCGCTCAATAAATACGATTGATTGATTGATTGATTAAAGCCCTCCCTACCTCCGTCAGAAGGGCTAGGCCTAGAAGCAGCGTGGCTCAGTGAAAAGAGCCCGGGCTTGGGACTCAGAGGTCAAGGGTTCTAATCCCGGCTCCGCCGCTTGCCAGCTGTGTGACTTTGGGCAAGTCACTTCACTTCTCTGGGCCTCAGTTCCCTCATCTGGAAAATGGAGGTTTTAAACTGTGAGCCCCCCGTGGGACAACCCGATCACCCTGTATCCCCCCCAGTGCTTAGAACGGTGCTTGGCACATAGTAAGCGCTTAACAAATAATAAATCATCAGTATTATTATTATTACAGGGGTCTTTAGGCATCAGGGCTGCCTCCCGAGGGAAGCCAGCAAGAGCAGACGCCTCCTTCTCTGGCTCGGCCAGCCTTGATTCTCGGCTCACGTTCCATCCCAGTAAAGGAAGGGACGGGGAGGAGGAGGGAAGGAGGCAAGGGGGTGGGGAGGACGGGAGGAAAATATCTCAACCTTAGGCCATACCGGGCACTGGGTCTTTGTCTTTGGGCACGGTGGAGGAGGGGGGAACCTGGAGCCTCCCAGCAGCGGAGCAGACTGCCGCCAAACATTGCTTGAGGATGGGGTGGGAGGGTCGGAGGGTGCCTCCTGCATCCCGGCATAGCCTTCCCAGGGGAATTCTACCTTCCCAGTGGTATCGGAGGCAGGAGCCTCCCCAATCGGCCGGTCTTATGACCCCGGCTTCCCCACGTCCGGGGCCTAAGTGAAGCTTGGGAAAGGATTTCCCAGCTGGGAAAGATGGTCACTTTTGTACACTGCAAAGCAATCCCAGCTCTCTCGCTCTGTGCGTGCGTGTGTGTATGTGAGAGTGTGTGTGTGTGTGTCTGTGTGTGTTTGCATCTGGTGGGAAGGGGCCGTTTGGAGGCCGAGTCTGGGGCAGAACAAGTTTATTTCTTGGACATCTTTTCTTAGCATCCACTCAGAGGGGGCTGGGGTCGAGGCATCGGAAGGCGTCGCGTGAGATCGAATTGTGACTGGTGTTTTCTTGCTGTGTCCCCCGTCCCCCCCACCCCGCCTCCACCGTGCCCCCTCCCCGTGTCTGTCGCCCCAGGGGGCCGTCTCTGCTCCTTCTCTCCGTGCATCGAGCAAGTGCAGAGGACCTGCCGTGCGCTGGCGGAGCACGGCTTCACCGAGGTGCACACGCTCGAGATCCTGCTGCAGGCGTACAACGTCCGGACCGTCAACCTGCCCGTCCCCGACCTGGGCAAGGGGGCCGCGGCCGACGCCGCAGACGCCCCCTCGGACGCGGCCGCGGACTCCGGGCCCCCGCCCCCGGGGGTGGCCCAGTTCAAAAGCGGGGTGCCGCTCAGGGAGATGGTGGGCCACACTGGCTACCTCACGTTCGCCACCAAGAACTGAGCTTAAAAGCCACGGGGCGGTCCCGGCGGAGGGAGGAGGAGGACGGTGAGGAGGAGGAGAAGGAGCGGAACTCTTCCAACGATCCCTCCTCGGCACACAGCACCATATATAGTCAAGCGGAGCCGGGAGAAATTCTGTTTAAATAACACACCCGCGCGACCCTGACGCTGGGACGTTGAGGGCACGCGGGCCGCCCGGCTGCGGAGAGGAGATCTCCGACGTCCGCGATCTGCTGCCGGCTTGGGGGGCGGTTAGGGAGGAGGAGGAGGAAATAAAGCCCAAGGATCGGCCACATCTTTCCGTTGTTTCCTCTCTTCGAACCGTTTAATCGGAGAGCCCGGGTCACTTGGGCTCCCCCTCTTAGGGGCGGGCGTGATTCCTGACGGAGCCCTCCCGGAGAGACCCCCTGGACGCTGAGCGTGAGCGTCAAGGTGTTCCTAGGCGCCGTCCCCACCCCGACAGGTGGTTTTGTACTCTGGGACATTTTAGGAGGCCAGATTAAATTCGCGACTGTTGAATGAGAAAACTGGTGTGCTGCCTGTGCGTCCGGGGTTATGAGGCCCTCGGCGATCTGGGGTTTTTTTATTTTTAAATGGTGTTTGATAAGTGCTTTCTATGTGCCGGGCGCTGTTCTAAATACGGGGGCAGATACAAGGTAATCAGGTTGGACACAGTCCCTGTCCCACAGGGGCTCACAGTTTTAATCCCCGTATTTACAGATGAAGGAACTGAGGCGCAGAGAAGCGAAGTGACTTACCCAAGGTCACGCAGCAAGTAGAAGGACCGGGATTAGAGCCCAGGTCCTTCGGCCTCTAGCCACTAGGCCATGAGTCTTCTAGACTGTGAGCCCACTGTTGGGTAGGGACCGTCTCTCTATGTTACCAACTTGTACTTCCCAAGCGCTTAGTACAGTGCTCTGCACACAGTAAGTGCTCAATAAATATGATTAAATGAATGAATGAATACTTCCCTGGGGTTCCCCCTGGGGTGGAAGATTGAGGTCATTTGGGTCCAGAGAAGCAGTGTGGCTCAGTGGAAAGAGCATGGGCTTTGGAGTCAGAGGTCACGGGTTCAAATCCCGGCTCTGCCAATTGTCAGCTGGGTGACTCTGGGCAAGTCACTTCACTTCTCTGTGCCTCAGTTCCCTCATCTGTAAAATGGGGATTAAGACTGTGAGCCCCCCGTGGGACAACCTGATCATATTGTCATCTCCCCAGCGCTTAGAACAGTGCTTTGCACGTAGTAAGCGCTTAATAAATGCCATCCTCATCATCCAGGATGGAACACCTCGTGGTGGGGCCGGCGCCCTCTCCGACATGGGGGACAGGGACCGATTGTCGTGTGTCCACCCCAGCTCTTACTACAGTGCTGGACACATAGTAAGCCATTAAAAAACAAAACAAAACAAAAAAACCAGAAGGAGAGTTGACCCGAGCCTGAGCCCGAACACTGGGGAGAATGGGAGGCCCAGCTCCCCAAATTTCAATGTTAGCCCCCCACGAAAGCAGCCCCCCCGGGCCCCTCAGACCTATCGATCGATCCAGTCCCCGATTTCTGTGTGCGGGCTCCTGTGGCAGACGGGAAGCTCTAGGAGGGCAGCGGGCACGGCTTGTTCCCTTGCTGCCCGGCACAGTGGCGTACGTACAGTAATAATAATCATAATAATAATGATGGCATTTATTAAGCGCTTACTATGTGCAAAGCACTGTTCTAAGCGCCGGGGAGGTTACAAGGCGATCAGGTTGTCCCACGGGGGCTCACAGTCTTCATCCCCATTTTACAGATGAGGGAACTGGGGCACAGTGGCGTATGTACGGTAATAATAATCATAATAATAATGATGGCATTTATTAAGCGCTTACTATGTGCAAAGCACTGTTCTAAGCACTGGGGAGGTTTCAAGGCGATCAGGTTGTCCCACGGGGGGCTCACAGTCTTCATCCCCATTTTACAGATGAGGGAACTGGGGCACAGAGAAGTTAAGTGTCTGGTACAGAGCCCCCACTGAGCTCAGCTGGGCACAGCTTTGCGAGTAGGATATGGAATCAGAATTGCTGTATTTGTTAAGCGCTTAGTGCGTGCTAAACGCCGGGGCAGATGCAAGATAATCACCTCAGACACAGTCCCTGGCCCTCCTCAGGCTCCCAGTCTACGTCGGCGGGAGAACAGGGATGGAATTCCCAGTTTACTGTCGAGGAAACGGAGGCACCGGGAAGTGAAACGACTTGCCCAAGGTCATACAGCAGGGAAGTGGAAGAGCTGGGGATGAGAACGCAAGTCTCCCGACCGCTTCCCTCAGGCTCGGGCTCTTTCCACTAGGCCACTCCGCTTCCGCTTTATAGAGAAGCAGCGTGGCTCCGTGGAAAGAGCCCGGGCTTTGGAGTCAGAGATCATGGGTTCAAATCCCGGCTCCGCCACTTGTCAGCTGTGTGACTTTGGGCAAGTCACTTCACTTCTCTGGGCCTCAGTTCCCTCATCTGTAAAATGGGGGTGAAGACTGTGAGCCCCCTGTGGGACAACCTGATCACCTTGTAACGTCCCCAGCGCTTAGAACAGTGCTTTGCACATAGTAAGCGCTTAATAAATGCCATTATTATTATTATTATTATTCTCAGGAGAGTAGGTGACGGTACAGTGCTCTGCACACGGTAAGTGCTCGCAGTCACCGATCGATTGATTGACAGCAGGGTACCCAAGCAGCCGCTCTGTGGCATCTCACCATGATCGTATATCTTCCTGTACATATTTATTACTCTATTTATTTATTTATTTATTTATTTATTTATTTATTTTACTTGTACATTTCTATCCTACTTATTTTATTTTGTTGGTATGTTTGGTTCTGTTCTCTGTCTCCCCCTTTTAGACTGTGAGCCCACTGTTGGGTAGGGACTGTCTCTATGTGATGCCAATTTGTACTTCTCAAGAGCTTAGTACAGTGCTCTGCACATAGTAAGCGCTCAATAAATACGACTGATTGATTGATTGATTGATTCCTGAACTTGATTCCCATGACACAGTGTGGATATCCTGGAAAAGCCTGCCTTGATCTGAGCCATGAGGGGCTACATGGTGATTAGATAGAGTGCGTTTCTTCTTTTGCCCCAGATAGCCTCTGACCCCATCATCATCATCAATCGTATTTATTGAGCGCTTACTGTGTGCAGAGCACTGTACTGAGCGCTTGGGAAGTACAAGTTGGACCCCACCCTGCTTTTGTCCAGGCGTGCAGAAGGACCTGGATTCTAATCCAGGCTCTGCCGCTTGTGTGCCCTGTGACCTTGGGAGAGCCACTTAACTCCTCTCGGCCTCAGTTCCCTCATCTGTAAAATGGAGATCGAGACTGTGAGCCTCACATGGGACAGAGACTGAGTCCAACTCGCTTTGCTTGTATCCATTTGAGCGCTTAGTACAGTGCCTGGCACATAGTAAGTGCTTAACAGATACCATTATTATTACTGGGCCGTGGACTCTGTCCAACTTGATTAGTTTGTGTCTACCCCAGAGCTGAGCGCAGTGCCTGGCGTATAGTAAGTGCTTAACAAATACCATATCCGCCACCCCGTAGAAGCAGCGTGGCTCAGTGGAAAGAGCACGGGTTTGGAAGTTAGAGGTCTTGGGTTCAAATCCCTACTCCACCACTCAATCAGTCGTATTTATTGAGCGCTTACTGTGTGCAGAGCACTGCACTAAGCGCTTGGGAAGTACAAGTTGGCAACATACAGAGACAGTCCCTACCCAACAGTGGGCTCACAGTCTAAAAGACACTCGTCAGCTCTGTGACTCTGGGCAAGTCACTTCACTTCTCTGTGCCTCAGCTACCTCATCTGTAAAATGGGGATGAAGACTGTGAGCCCCACGTGGGACAACCTGATTACCTTGCGTCTACCCCAGCGCTTAGAACAGTGCTTGGCACATAGTAGGCACTTACCAAATGCCATTATTATTATTATTATTATTATTAGAAAGAAACCTTGGTGACTTGGTCTGGCCATGTCGGATGCGTTGGCAGCCGTCCAGGGAACAGTACCCTGGAGAAATTCCCATTTTCTGTGGGCATTGGTGATGGTGGTTGGTGTTTACTGCACCATCGGGACTGCTGTAACGTCGCTGCAGACTTCTTTGCCGCCGTTTTCCTTCCCCGGCTCCTCAAACCCAAGGAGATGAAAACTAAACACCTCCGTCTCTCCTCAGCCTTATTTGCCCACCTCTGTCAACAGCATCAGAAGCAGCACGGCACTGTGGATAGAGCCCGAGCCTGGGAATCAGAAGGTCATGGGTTCTAATCCCAGCTCTGCCACTTGTCTGCCGTGTGACCCTGGGCAAGTCATTTCGCTTCCCTGGGCCTCAGTTCCCTCATCTGTAAAATGGGGATGGAGGCTGTGAGCCCCACGTGGGACAGGGACTGCGTCCAATGCAATTTGCTTGTATCCACCCCGGCGCTTAGTGCGGTGCCCGGCCCTTAGTAGGCACTTAACAAACACCGTAATTATTATCATCAATCGTATTTATTGAGCACTTACTGTGTGCAGAGCACTGTACTAAGCGCTTATTACTGTATTACTATTATTATTATTAAAACCTAGCCCACTGTGTCCCCTCCCTGCCCTTGGAGTGTTTCTGAAAAGCCTCTTCCTCCAGGAGGCTTATCCCGCCTGGGGCCTGCAGTACCACGCTGGGAGAGTCAGAGTGGTTTAGTGGCAAGAGCCCGGGATTGGGAGTAAGAGGTCATGGGTTCTAATCCCGGCTCTATTGCTTGTCAGCTGTGTGACCTTGGGCAGGTCATTTCACCTCCTCCAGGAGGCCTTCCCAGACTGAGCCCCTTCCTTCCTCTCCCCATCTTCCCCCTCCCCACCCCCCTGCCTTACCTCTTTCCCTTCCCCACAGCACCTGTATATGTATATATGTTTGTACGTATATATATGTGTATATATGTATATGTATATATATTTGTACATATTTATTACTCTATTTTACTTGTACATATCTATTCTATTTATTTTATTTTGTTAGTATGTTTGGTTTTGTTCTCTGTCTCCCCCTTCTAGACTGTGAGCCCACTGTTGGGTAGGGACCGTCTCTATATGTTACCAACTTGTACTTCCCAAGCGCTTAGTCCAGTGCTGTGCACACAGTAAGCGCTCAATAAATACGATTGATTGATTGATTGACTGATTTCACTTCTCTGGACCTCAATTACCTCATCTATAGAATGGGGATGAAGATTGTGAGCCCCACGTGGGGCAACCTGATTACCTTGTCTCCACCTCAGTGCTGAGAACAGTGCTTGGCACATGGTAAGCGCTTAACAAATACCAACATCATTACTATTATTATTATTATGAGAACAGTGCTTGGCACATGGTAAGCGCTTAACAAATACCAACATCATTACTATTATTATTATTATGAGAACAGTGCTTGGCACATGGTAAGCGCTTAACAAATACCAACATCATTACTATTATTATTATTATTACCTTGGTGTCACCTTCTGGGTTGGTCATGCTAGTTTCTCTGGGAGGGGTTGTTATTTTTGGCTACCCTCGCCCTCAGTCTGTCAATTTAGGTCCGCTTGCCTTCCCCATTGGACTGTAATCTCTTGAGGGCAGGGATCGTGCGGTTGTCTTCTCTGGATTTCCCGCTGGTGTCCAGAACATCGTCCCCCATCCCGAGTAGGGGCTCAGAGGCACCACCGCCACCTGTGAGCCCTCAGGACCCCCGCCCCGCGGAGGGGATCGAACCTCTCTGGAAGTCAGGCGACCTGGGCAAGTCACTTAACCTTGTTGTTTAGCAGTACAGCCCTGTTGTGCCGTACTCTCCCAAGCGCTTAGTACAGTGCTCTGCACACAGTAAGAGCTCAGTAAATACCACCGTCCAATTCACCTCCTGCATTTCTAAAACAGGGAGAACAAACCCTATCTCACAGGGGCGACGTGTGGATAAAACGGGATCACTGTTAAAGTGCTTGGGGAAAATAAAAGAATTAGACGTTCGAAGGGATAATTATTATTCGGCCAAAGATTTTCAGAGATTGTAGCCGCTGGGGAATCCTGCCTCCCGGCCAGCCTTCCGCTCAGCGGTAGGCTGAGCAAGGAGAAGAGGATGAAGGCGCGCCAGTTGGTCTTTGGGGAAGGCTGAGCAACAGATAGAGACGATCCCTACCCAACGACGGGTTCACGGTCTAGATGACCTGCATGGTCATCGCTGTGGGCGGTTGAGAAGTAACAGCGGCGGACTGGAGTTGGGGTCCCGCAAGGCAGAGCCCCCAGCTGCTCACCAAGTAGCAGCTGCCGCGCTTCGGGGTGGGCAGGGCGTCTTCCTTTCCTTCCTGCCTCCTCCAAGCAGCACGTTCTGCCCCCTCGGACCCTGCTCATCTTGGAGGAGTTCTCGTACAGGGAGGTCAGCACTGTCTCGAGTGGCAGGGATGTCTGTCGGAGGAGATCCGGGGTCTCGTTTTGGGGGGGTGGCGGTGCATGCGAATGGACGGAGCCGGAGCTCTAGGCATGCCAAGTGGGAAAGATGCAACCACCCGCCTCCCTCCTTCCTCCTGGACAGGATATAGACCGACCCTGCCGGCCTGGAAGCACACCTGCTGCTTCCAGGGGAAGGATGAGCTGGGCTCCCGGCCTACGAACATTCGGGAATTCTGTTCGGGAGTCAGATGCGTACACGCCCAGAGAAATAGCAGAAACAGATACTTGTGTGCGCACACACACACACCCCCGCCCCCACCCCACCGCAGCCCCAGAAACACCAACTCAAGGTGATACTGCCACCTCCTCCTCCCTCCCTCCCTCCCTGCCTGCGGATTTCCAGGCTTTGCCTGCATTAACGCTCTTTCCATGGTTACCACTTCCAACTGCTCCGCTCTCTCTCTCCTCCTTCCCCCACCAATTTAGCATTCCCAAGCAGCTCTTCCATGTCTCTCCCCACTCGCCTACCCTTCTAGACTGTGAGCCCTTCTAGACTGTGAGCCCACTGTTCGGTAGGGACCGTCTCTAGATGTTGCCAACTTGGACTTCCCAAGCGCTTAGGACAGTGCTCTGCCCACAGTAAGCGCTCAGTAAATACGATTGAATGAATGAATACCTTGAGCTTGGTAAACGCACGTGCTGGGGAACCCACCCAGGGGTCCTGGAAACACCCGAGATGCACATGGCGTGTAAAACACCCGTGGGAGGGTGGGGAGCGTATGCTGGGACTGAGCCTGGATGGGGGGGACCCCCTCCCGCGTCTCCACAGAGGAAACAAGCTGGGAGCAGGCCAGGGATAAAAGGGGAGGAGGATGGGAGGGAAGAGAGAGAGAGTTGGAGAAAAAAGGGCTGTTTGTGGGATGTGCCAATGCCAGGCTGGGCTCCGAACTGCCATTCATTCAATCGTATTTATTGAGCACTTACTGTGTGCAGGGCACTGTACTAAGCGCTTGGGAGAGGACAATACAACAATAAACAGCAGCCTGGCCTAGTGACAAGAGCCCGGGCTTGGGAGGCGGAGGACGTGGGGTCTAATCCCAGCTCCGCCACTTGTCGGCTGTGTGACCTCGGGTGAGCCACTGAACTTCTCTGTGCCTCCCTTAATGGGGATTAAGACTCGTGGGACAACCTGATTACCTTGTATCCACCCCAGTGCTTAGAACAGTGCTTGGCACGTAGTAAGCGCTGAGCCAATACCATCATTATTAAGAAACAGACACATTCCCTGCCCACAGTGAGTTTACGGTTTAGAGGGGAGGAAACAAACGTTAATATAAAAAAATGACGGATATCCGTAAGTGCTGTGGAGGTGGGAAGGGGGAAGAACAAGAGGAGCAAACTGCCATTCCAGGGTGCATTCAGACAAGCGACCGTGAGTGAGGGTCTTGCCCCTTTTAGACTGTGAGTCCACTGTTGGGTAGGGACTGTCTCTATATGTTGCCACCTTGGACTTCCGAAGCGCTTAATACAGTGCTCTGCACACAGTAAGCGCTCAATAAATACGATTGATTGATTGATTGATTGCCACGGGCTGGTTGCGGGGGGGAGGGAAGTGAATTAGGGCACTGCCAAGATGGTGATTTCCGGGCAGGAGCGGAGATGTGTCTGCTCCACCTCCAAATCCCAGGCCGCCCACGGGACCGAGTGACACGTGACTTACGGAGCAGCTGGTTGTCCAGCCGGGGATTGCAGCCGGCCCCCGACGTGGGTAGAAATCGGTGTCCCGGCAAGGCATGAGCGGAAGATTTAATGATCCTGGTATCCATTAAGCGCTCACTATGTGCCAAGCACTGCAGGCGGCGCTGGGGTAGACCTGCTTGTAGTTTCCAAGCAGCTAGAATAGTGCGTTGCATCCAGTGAGCCCTCTAATGATCGATCAATCCATCAGTCAGTCAGTGATACTTACTGAGTGCTTACTGTGTGAAGAACACTGTACTAAGCGCCTGGGAAAGTACAGTGCGACAACGTTGGGGGACACAATCTCTGTCCCTGAGCCTTTCTTTCCTCTTTTCCCCATTCCTTTCTGCGTCACCCTGACTTTATTCATCCCCCCGTCCCAGGCCCACAGCACTTATGGACATATCTGTCATTTATTTATATTAATGTCTGTCTCCCCCTCTAGACTGCAAGCTAGTTGGGGACAGGGGATGTGTCTGTTTATTGTTGCATTGTACTCTCCCAAGCGCTTAGTACGGTGCTCTGCACACAGTTAGTGCTCAACAAATGCAATTTACTGACTGACTGTCCCCAAAGTGCTTACGACCTAGAGGATACCATTCCTGCCACAGAGAAGCAGCGTGGCTAAGTGGAAAGAGCCCTGGTTTGGGAGCCAGAGGTCGTGGGTTCTAATCCCAGCTGTGTGACTTTGGGCAAGTCACTTGCCTTCTCTGTGCCTCAGTTCCCTCATCTGTAAAATGGGGATGAAGGCTGTGAGCCCCACGTGGGACAGCCTGATTACCTTGTATCTACCCCAGTGCTTGGCACATAGTAAGCGCTTAACAAATACCATCGTTATTATTCTTACCCTCTGGCTCCTTGCAGTTTCTCACGTTAACATCCCCAAAGCAGAGAGGGGGGGAAAAAGGGAGAGGTGAAGAAAACTCAAATTCCTGCGTCTTGACCCTTGTTTTTGGCTTTGGTAACAGGTCGTACGGGAGGGGAAGGAGGAGAAGAGGGAGTGGAGACAGAAAACAAGACTTTTACATTGTCCGTGGGTTTCAACGACCCATGCCATCCCTACCCGTCTCATGCATCGACGGTGGTGGGCAGGATGTATAAGTCATCCTGCTGCATCTTTTAGTCCCGTGATGTAGCCACAAGGACATCTGCCTTCATGTGTTCCAAGGCCCAGTCATCCCTCAGGAGAATTTTTCCATTTTAGAGGGAAAAGGTTCGTCCGCCGTCCCCAGCCGACCCTGACTCACGCGCCTGACCTCCAAATCGGGACACCGGTCACCCTCTCCGGCTCCAACCTGGGCAGGACCAGGCCCAGAGCGGACGGTCAGTCGTATTTATTGAGTGCTTGCCGTGTGCAGAGCGCTGTACGAAGCGTTTGGGAGAGCACAATACGATAATAAGCGGATGCATTCCCTGCCCGCAATGAGCTTGCAGTCTAGAGATGAGCTTGGATTGGCATTTATGGAACGAGGGAGAGGGTGGGCAGGGGGGAAACAGAGTCCTGCCATTCTGCGAATCCCACCCCGGCAGGATGACGGAGACCGTGGAAGCCAGAACGGGGCAGGTGGAAGCCAAAGCCAAGAATCTATTCCTTCTGGAAGCTGGGCAACTGGAAACACCAGCAGGTCCCAGAGGGGCTTGGGGAGATCCATGGATGAGCAGCTCGTGCTGGGTCACTGGAGGAAGAGTCAAGAGCCCCCCTCTAAGCTCGTTTTGGGCAGGGAATGAGCCTGTTATTATATTGTTCTTTTTCAAGCGCTTTGAATGGTGCTCTGCACACAGTAAGCTCTCAGTAAATATGATTGATTGATTAATTAGATGGAGAGGGGAGGCTAGGGGTGGGGGATGGTCTGTGCTGGGTCACTGGAGGGAGAGTCAGGGATCATCATCATCATCATCAATCGTATTTATTGAGCGCTTACTATGTGCAGAGCACTGTACTAAACGCTTGGGAAGTACAAATTGGCAACATATAGAGACAGTCCCTACCCAACAGTGGGCTCACAGTCTAAAAGGGGGAGACAGAGAACAAAACCAAACATACTGACAAAATGAAATAAATAGAATAGATATGTACAAATAAAATAAATAAATAAATAAATAGAGTAATAAATATGTACAAACACAGTTAGGAGTGGTCCATGCTGGGTCAGTGAGGGGCATCAGGTGGTCTATCCCTAATCGTGAAAGTGGACCCTCCAAGCGGCCTGCTGCCTGTGATGGGAAACAGTTAGGGGCTGGCTGGGCCAGGGGTTCCTTCAGGATGGGATGAAGGATGAGGTCGAATCCTCAGCCCCCCTAGAACTAGACTGTGTTCCTAAACTGAGGCCGATAGGGCGCACGTGGATTTGGGATGGATTTCTCTTCCAAAATGGGGAGCGTTTGCTATTGCCACCTTCCCGAGTTCACCTGCCCTGGGGTAAAATCGGAGCTGCGGAGCCAGCTGCGAGGCTCCGGGGAGCTCTTCAGAAATGCCGTTCTCCAGGAACGAGGAGAAGCGGCGGTTATATTTAGATGCCGTTCTTTCCCATGGAAGCTGAATTCCCAGCAGCTGCCAGCTAGAAAGCATTCTTTTCTGCACTCACCCGGGCTTCAGGCATATCGAAGGCAAACGGAGGGAGAGACAGGTCACATTTTACCCTATTTTTATCTCCCGGGGGTCACGGCTCCCTCACCAGCTTAAACTTCCATCAGCGGCGGCCTTCGATATTTTGGGCCAGCGAATATTTGCAAATATTTTGCAAATATTTTGCAAATCTTCCTCCCTTCAAGGCTCTGCTGAGAGCTCACCTCCTCCAGGAGGCCTTCCCAGACTGAGCCCCTTCCTTCCTCTCCCCCTCATCCCCCTCTCTATCCCCCCCATCTTACCTCCTTCCCTTCCCCACAGCACCTGTACATATGTATATATGTTTGTACATATTTATTACGCTATTTATTCATTTATTTATTTTATTTGTACATATCTATTCTATTTATTTTATTTTGTTAGTATGTTTGGTTTTGTTCTCTGTCTCCCCCTTTTAGACTGTGAGCCCACTGTTGGGTAGGGACTGTCTCTATATGTTGCCAATTTGTACTTCCCAAGCGCTTAGTACAGTGCTCTGCACATAGTAAGCGCTCAATAAATACGATTGATTGATTGATTGATTGAAATAGCCTCTCCGCCATCTGCCTTAGGGCAAGTGGAGGGCGGGCAGGTGGAAGAGAGGCTGATTTTGGGCTCAGTAGTTTAAGAAGCAGCGTGGTTGGGTGGATAGACCTGGCCTTGAAGGTAGCGGATCCTCTAAACTGTAACGCTTTTGTTTATCGTTGTATCGTACTCTCCCTAGAGCTTAGTACAGTGCTCTGCGCACGGTAAGTGTTCGATAAATGATTGAATGACTGAATGACGGCCGTGGGTTCGAATCGCAGCTCTGCCATTAGCCTGCTGTGTGAGCTGGAGCGAGTCACATCGCTTCTCTGTACCTCCGTTCCCTCATCTGTAAAATAATAATGATGGTATTTGTTAAACGCTCACTGGGGATTAAGACCGTGAGACCCACGTGAGACGGGGACTTGGTCCGACCTGATAATTCATTCATTCAATCGTATTTATTGAGCGCTTACTGTGTGCAGAGCACTGTACTAGGCGCTTGGGAAGTACATACATATTCACATATTTACTATTCTGTTTATTTTATTTTGTTAATTCAGTCAATCAATCAATCAATCAATCGTGTTTGTTGAGTGCTTACTGTGTGCAGAACACTGGACTAAGCGCTTGGGAAGTACATACATATTCACATATTTACTATTCTGTTGAGCTTGTGTCTACCCCAGTGTCTGGCACATAATAATAATAATAATGTTGTCATTATTCAGCGCTTACGATGTACAAAGCACTGTTCTAAGCGCTGGGGAGGTTACAAGGAGATCAGGTTGTCCCATGGCGGGGGTGCTCACAGTCTTAATCCCCATTTTACAGATGAGGTAACTGAGACCCAGAGAAGTTAAGTGATTTGCCCAAAGTCACACAGCTGACAATTAGCAGAGCTGGGATTTGAACCCATGACCCCTGACTCCAAAGCCCTTAACAGATCCCACGATTATTGTTGTTGTTGGTATTATTATTATTGAACCCTAGGACTTTCCCAGGGGAAAACTGGTGGGCTGGTAACTTCCTGGAAGCGGGTGGTAGGATGCGTAGTTGGATTAAGGCTCAGGCTAGAGAGAGATTGCAGACCAAACCAGACCAGAGGGATTGTCAGCTGTTTGATTTCATTCCATAGTTCGGACTGTGGACGGTTTTAAGAGCCCCCCGACGGTCTCTAGGAGCTACCGCTGCCCGTGGTCAATCGTATTTATTGAGCACTGTGTGCAAAGCGCTGTATTAAGTGCTTGATGATGATGGCATTTGTTAAGCACTTACTATGTACAAAGCACTGTTCTAAGCGCCGGGGGGGGATACAAGGTGATCAGGTTGTCCCGTGTGGGGCTCACAGGCTTCACCCCCGTTTTACAGATGAGGTCACTGAGGCTCCGAGAAATTAAGCGACTTGCCCAAGGTCACGCAGCGGGCACGTGGTGGAGCCGGGGTTCGAACCCATGACCTCTGACTCCAAAGCCCGGGCTCTTTCCACTGAGCCACGCTGCTTCTTACAATATAGCAACAGACACATTCCTGCCCATAACAAGCTGATAGTCTAGAGGTTCATTATTTTGAATCCTTGCCTAATCATCACACGTGATGAAAGACAGTGTAGCCTAGTGGAAAGAGCCCGGGCTTAGGAGTCAGAGGACCTGGGTTCTAATCCCGGCTCTGCCGCTTGTCTGCTGTGTGGCCTTGGGTGAGTCACTTCACATCTCTGAGCCACAGTTCCCTCATCTGTAAAATGGGGGTGAAGGCTGTGAGCCCCACCTGGGACATGGACCGTGTCCAACCCGATTAGTTTGTATTTTGTCAGTCAGTCTGTCGTATTTATTGAGCGCTTCCTGTGTGCTTGGGAAAGCACAATACAACAATAGACAGTGACATCTTTTAGACTGTGAGCCCACTGTTGGGTAGGGACTGTCTCTATACATTGCCAATTTGTACTTCCCAAGCGCTTAGTACAGTGCTCTGCACATAGTAAGCGCTCAATAAATACGATTGATGATGATGATTTCCTGCCCACCACGAGCTTACGGTCCAGAGGGGGATATGGATGTAAGTTCTGTGGGGCTGAGATGGGGGATGAATAAAAAGGGAGCAAGTGAAAGCAATGCAGAAGGCAGTGGGAGAAGAGGAAAGGAGGGTATAGTCAGGGAAGCCCTTTTGGAGGAGGTGTGCCTTCATCATCATCATCAATTGTATTTATTGAGCGCTTACTGTGTGCAGAGCACTGTACTAAGTGCTTGGGAAGTACAAATTGGCAACATATACAGTCCCTACCCAACAGTGGGCTCACAGTCTAAAAGCCTTCAGTAAGCTTTTGAAGGTGGGGAGAGTGATTGTCAGGTATGAAGAGAGAGGGAGTTGCATGCCAGAGGCAGGATGTGAGTGAGAGATCAGCAGCGCTTAGCGCAGTGCCTGGGACCTAGTAAGCTCTTACCATCTAAACCTCGCCCCCAAAACGTGGTTTTACCATTTTTTCGAGTTGCTTGTTTTTCCCCCCACAAGGGTTTTCCTTTCATTCTCATCCAAAGCCTAACGAGCCCACTCTGAGAAGGGGGTTTCGGGAATCGAAAGGACCCCCACCCCCGGGTCTGATCCACATGTGAGCCACGGCCCGGTCACCCGACTGACTGACACCTCGCCTCCTCCAGGAGGCCTGCCCAGACTCAGCCCCCTCCTTCCTCTCCCCACCCCCCCCAGCACCTGTATAGATGTATATATGTTTGTACGCGTTTATTACTCTTTATTTAGTTTATTTGTACAGATTCTATTTATTTTATTTTGTGAATGTGTTTTGTTCTCTGTCTCCCCCTTCTAGACTGTGAGCCCACTGTTGGGTAGGGACCGTCTCTATATGTTGCCAATTTGTACCTCCCAAGCGCTTAGTACAGTGCTCTGCACATAGTAAGCGCTCAATAAATACGATTGATGATGATGGGGGTCTTAGCTGAGTCGCAGTGGAAAATGCCCCTGAGCCCAAAGGCGAAACGCCTCGCCCTTGGATGTCACCCATCCCGCTCCGTCAGCCGGCAGGGACCCTCACCCGGGGTCTCCCCAGAGAGGGGCCGGGCTCACAGAGACCTGTTTCACAAGCAGGCCACCGCTGAAGGGTACCAATCAATCAATCAATCAATCAATCGTATTGATTGAGTGCTTACTGTGTGCAGAGCACTGGACTAAGCGCTTGGGAAGGACAAGTTGGCAACATATAGAGACGGTCCCTACCCAACAGCGGGCTCACAGTCTAAAAGGGGGAGACGGAGAACAAAACCAAACATGCTAACAAAATAAAATAAATAGAATAGATATGTACAAGTAAAATAAATAAATAAATAGAGTCCCGCGGACATCAAGGTGGAAAGCAAAATTGCTTCCCCTTCAGCTTCTGGCAGGGAGCTGGCTCACCTAGAGTGTGACGCTGCTGGGAGGGCCACAGCCTAATAACAATAATAATAATAATTGTGGAATTTGTTAAATGCTTACTATGCGCCAGGCACTATACTAAGGGCTGGGGTGGATACAATGTCTTTTGTGTGACCTTGGGCAAGTCACTTAACTTCTGGGCCTCAGTTACCTCATCTGTAATAATAATAATGATAGCATTTATGAAGCGCTTACTATGTGCAAAGCACTGTTCTAAACGCCGGGGAGGTTACAAGGTGATCAGGCTGTCCCACGGCGGGGCTCACAGTCTTCATCCCCGTTTTACAGATGAGGGAACTGAGGCCCAGAGAAGTTAAGTGACTTGCCCAAAGTCACACAACCGGCAGTTTGCGGAGCCGGGATTTGAACCCACGACCTCTGACTCCAAAGCCCGGGCTCTTTCCACTGAGCCACGCTGCTTCCCTAGTAAGTGCTTAATAAATGCCATTATTATTATTGTTATTATTAGGAGTTTATCATCCCAAGCACTGAGTACAGTGCTCTGCATGCGGTAAGTGTAAGTGCGGTAATCCCCATCTGTAGAATGGGGATTAATAGTGTGAGCCCCATGGGGGACGGGGACTGGGTCCAACCTGATTAACTCGCGTCTACCCCAGCCCTTAGAAGGGGGCTTGGTGCATAGTAAGCGCTTAACGCGTACCATAATTATTATACAAGCGAATGGGGTTGGACACAGTCCCTGTCCCACACGGAGCCCTCTGTCGCAGTCCCCATTTTCCAGATGAGGTAACTGAGGCCCCGAAAAGTGAAGCGACCTGCCCAAAGTCACACGGGGCTCAGTGGAAAGAGCACGGGCTTCGGAGTCAGAGGTCCTGGGTTCGAATCCCGGCTCCGCCACATGTCCGCCGTGTAACCTTGGGCAAGTCACTTCACTTCTCTGAGCCTCCGCTCCCTCATCTGGAAAATGGGGATTAAGACTGTGAGCCCCACGTGGGACAGCCTGATCACTTTGTATCCCCCAAGCGCTTAGAACAGTGCTTTGCACATAGTAAGCGCTTAACAAATGCCAACATTATTATTATTATTATTAGGTGACGGAGCCGGGATTAGAACCTGCGACCTTCTGATTCCCAGGCCTGTGCTCGAGCCGCTGACCGATTCCAGCCTCCCCTTCCCTTTTCCGTGACCCCAGCAGGTGCAGTGACCGTGGGTTGTCTCGTGGAAGCAACACGATCACCCAGGGCTTGGCTCTGACCCCAATTTATTTCACCGAGACCTGTATATATATATATATATGTTTGTACATATTTATTACTCTATTTATTTTATTTGTACATATCTATTCTATTTATTTATTTTTGTTTGTTTGTTTGTTAGTATGTTTGGTTTTGTTCTCTGTCTCCCCCTTTTAGACTGTGAGCCCACTGTTGGGTAGGGACCGTCTCTAGATGTTGCCAATTTGTACTTCCCAAGCGCTTAGTCCAGTGCTCTGCACACAGTAAGCGCTCAATAAATACGATTGATGATGATGATGATGATCTCTCAGCAGCTCCGCTCTGCCGCCCCTCCCACGAGTTATTTTACTTGTACTCTATATGTATTGTATTCTATTTATCCTATTCTATAGAATTCCTGTATTCTATTTATTTTGTTAATATGTTTTGTTTTGTTGTCTGCCTCCCCCTTCCAGACTGTGAGCCCGCTGTTGGGTAGGGACCGTCTCTAGATGTTGCCAACTTGGACTTCCCAAGTGCTTAGTACAGTGTTCTGCACACAGTAAGCGCTCAATAAGTACGATTGAATGAATGAATGAGGCCCTAAAGACTAGGCCTAGGACTACCTATATATATGTATTTAGGTACATATATATTACTCTATTTTACTTGTACATATTTATTCCATTTATTTGATTATGTTTGTTATGTTTTGTTGTCCGTCTCCCCCTTCCAGACTGTGAGCCCGCTGTTGGGTAGGGACTGTCTCTAGATGTTGCCAACTTGGACTTCCCAAGCGCTTAGTACAGTGCTCTGCACACAGTAAGTGCTCAATAAGTACAATTGAATGAATGAATGAGGCCCTAAAGACTAGGCCTAGGACTACCTATATATATGTATTTAGGTACATATATATTACTCTATTTTACTTGTACATATTTATTCCACTTATTTGATTATGTTAGTATGTTTTGTTGTCTGTCTCCCCCTTCTAGACTGTGAACCCGCTGCTGGGTAGGGACCGTCTCTAGATGTTGCCAACTTGGACTTCCCAAGCGCTTAGTCCAGTGCTCTGCACACAGTAAGTGCTCAATAAATCGGATTGAATGAATGAATGAGTTGCTGGTGGGGCGTGGGGAGGAAGAGCTGAGAAATGCCTGCGGAGGGAAGAGAGATGCAGGACCCGGATTTCTTCTCTTTTTTTTTGATTCGCACGCCGAGGCCGATCTGAAATCAGGGCACCCAGCACTGGGGAACTGGCCCAGTTTCAGAGACCTGCAGAGAGGCGGGACTAAAAAAAACTGGAGCCCGGTCCGGCCCAGACCGGGCCCCCAAAATCAAGACAGGCCCAGTCTCCTAAAAGGTTTGCTAGGGTGAAGGTGCCTGGGCGTGAGGGTGACCGTAGCCCTAAGGGTCACTGGGATTTGTAATTCCAGAAGGCATAAGACAGACCCGGGAAGTGGAGGGCCAGGACTCAGTCAGTCAATCCATCAGTGATATTTATTGAGCACTTACCGCGTGCGGAGCGCTGTACTCAGTGCTTGGGATGATAAACTCCTAATAATAATAATAATAATAATAATAATAATAATACCCCATCTTACCTCCTTCCCTTCCCCACAGCACCTGTATATATGTATATATGTTTGTACATATTTATTACTCTATTTATTTTACTTGTACATATCTATTCTATTTATTTTACTTTGTTAGTATGTTTGGTTTGGTTCTCTGTCTCCCCCTTTTAGACTGTGAGCCCACTGCCGGGTAGGGACTGTCTCTATATTGTACTTCCCAAGCGCTTAGTACAGTGCTCTGCACACAGTAAGGGCTCAATAAATACGATTGATGATGATGATGGCATTTATTAAGCACTTACTATGTGCAAAGCACTGTTCTAAGCCCCCTCCTTTTGGACTGTGAGCCCACTGTTGGGTAGGGACTGTCTCTATATGTTGCCAACTTGTACTTCCCAAGCGCTTAGTACAGTGCTCTGCACACAGTAAGCGCTCACTAAATACGATTGATTGATTGATTACAAGGTGATCAGGTTGTCCCACGGGGGGCTCACAGTCTTAATCCCCATTTTACAGATGAGGTAACTGAGGCCCAGAGAAGTGAAGTGACTTGCCCAAAGTCACACAGCTGACAATTGGCGGAGCCGGGATTTGAACCCGTGACCTCTGACTCCAAATCCTGGGCTCTTTCCGCTGAGCCACACAGCAAGCTGGGGGCTATTGCCCTCCGCTCACCCTCTGGAGATGGACTGGATTTGGAGCAAAATGGGAGCAAGGTTGAAATTGATGATGATGATGATGGTATTGGTTAAGCGCTTACTATGTGTCAAGCACTTGTCTAAGCGCTGGGGGTAGATACAAGCTAATAGGACAGGGCTGGGCAGGCTGAAGGGGAAAGCTCTCCACAGAGGGGCAGGCGGCATTTGTGGTAGACTGTGAGCTCGTTGTGGGCAGGAACGTGTCTGTTGTTGTATTGTACTCTCCCAAGCGCTTAGTACAGTGCTTTGCACACAGTAAGGGCTCAATAAATAGGACTGAATGAACGGTAGGCGATGGGAGAGGGGAGGGCACCGAACACCCCGGATCAGCTCCCAGCTGGATCTCAGGGAGCCGACCGGGCCTCGCTGTGGGAGGGCCAGCCTTGGCTGCCCTTCCACGCGGCGGTTCACCCCAAGTGCGTTGTACTGGGCGCCTCTTGTGAGCAGAGCACTGTATCTGACACCTCCCGTGCGTGGAAAACCCCGCTGGGCCCTCGGCGGAGCATATGTGTGGCCGACTTGTACTTCCCAAGCGCTTAGCACAGCGCTCTGCACACAGTAAGCGCTCAATAAATATGACTGATTGATATAGGAGGTAGAGCACCACTTTGAGAAATCTTTTTCAAGTACCAGAGATATTCAACCAAGTTGTTCCTGCTTCGGCAGGCAACGCCGTCAGAGTTAAAACGCTAATTACAGGCCGCCATTGGAGCGTTGTGGTTTTCTCCAGGCTCAGCGTAATGGGCTCCCCCCTCCCCGCCGCCCCCCACTTCTCCCTTCCTTCCTCCTTAATTAAGGGTTAGCTCAGCTGGAAGTGGAGCTTTGGCTTTGGGGGTATTTTTGTTCGAAAGTCCAGCCCTTTCCCCCGCCTGGCCGGAGCCGAAGAGCTCTCTGTGGGACGGAGGGCAGGGGCAAGCGGGGCCCTGGGGTCCTCGAGGGGGTGGGATTAGGGGCGTCCACCCCCTCGGGTCCCCCAAAGCGCTCCGGCCCCCGTCCACGGAACGGCCGGACCGCCCCCGCTGAACCCGGAATGGGAAGGCCCCATCCACCCGGGCGCGGTGTGGAATTAATCGATCAGCGGTATCTTTTAGACTGTGAGCCCACTGTCGGGTAGGGACCGTCTCTATATGTTGCCAATTTGTACTTCCCAAGCGCTTAATACAGTGCTCTGCACATAGTAAGCGCTCAATAAATAGGATTGATTGATTGATTTTAGACTGTGAGCCCCCTGTTGGGTAGGGACCATCTCTATATGTTGCCAACTTGGACTTCCCAAGCGCTTAGTCCAGTGCTCTGCACACGGTAAGCGCTCAATAAATACGATTGAGGATGATGGTATTTATTGAGCTCTTACCGTGTGCGGAGCGCCGTACGGAGCGCTTGGGAGAGTCCAACAGAGTTGGTAGATGGGATCCTTGCCCACAAGAAGCCTCCAGTCAGGAAGGGGAGACAGACACTGATGTGCGATGGAAGCGGGTCTAGGGTGGGATTGAGTCAGTCGGTCAGTTGTATTTACTGAGCGCTTATTGTGTGCGGCGCACTGAACTAAGTGCTTGGGAGAGAAGAATACAGCAATAAATGGACGCATTCCCTGCTCATCCCGAGCTTACGTCTTGGAGCCCACCAGTCCGGCGGAAAGGGAGAGAGGCCGCAGGTGTCCCTGACGTGTACTGTGCAGCCGGGCCCAGCCCTGCTGGAGTGCGCTGGACCCCCCCTGAAGCTGGGGAGTCCACCCCAGCCCAGCTCTGGAGAGCAAAATTTACCTCCCTCCCTTCCTGCCTGGAGAAGCAGTCACAAGGAGCGGTGAGCAGCATCTAGTATATAAAGCACGGGCTTTGGAGTCAGAAGGTTCTCATCCTGACTCTAATACGTGTCCGCTATGTGACCCTGGGCAAGTCACTTCACTTCCTGGGGCCTCAGTGACCTCATCTGTCAAATGGGAATTGGGATCGTGAGCCCCACTCTGGACAGGGGCTGGGTCCAACTCGATTTGCTTCTGTCCACCCCAGCGCTTAGTACAGTGCCTGGCACAGAGTAAGTGCTGAACAAATTCCATCATTATTATTATTCATTCATTCAATCGTATTTATAGAGCGCTTACTGTGTGCAGAGCGCTGTACTAAGCGCTTAGGAAGTACAAGTCGGCAACATATTGAGACAGTCCCTAACCAACAGCGGGCTCACGATCTAGAAGGGGGAGACAGACAACAAAATCAAAGCATATTAACAAAATAAAATAAATAGAATAAATATGTACAAATAGAGTAATAAATACTACTATTATTATTTAGAAGCTTCATCCCCTAAAACCAAGGAGGACTGGCCTAATGAAAAGTGCACAGCCTTGGGAGTCAGAAGACCTGGGTTCTAATCCCGGCTTCAGCGCGTGCCTGCTTGGTGATCTTGGGCAAATCACTTTACTTTTCTGGGCCTCAGTTTCTTCACCTGTAAAATGGCTATTCCATCCCTGCTGTCCCTCCTATTTGGATTGGGTGCCTGATGAGGGACAGGGGTTGCGTCCAACCTGATGATCTTGTGTCTACCCCCGCTCTTAGTCCAACGCTTGGCACATGTGTTTGTACATATTTATTACTCTATTTATTTATTTATTTTACTTGTACATATCTATTCTATTTATTTTATTTTGTTAGTATGTTTGGTTTTGTTCTCTGTCTCCCCCTTTTAGACTGTGAGCCCGCTGTTGGGTAGGGACCGTCTCTATATGTTGCCAACTTGTACTTCCCGAGCGCTTAGTCCAGTGCTCCGCACACAGTAAGCGCTCAATAAATACGATTGATTGATCGATTGATTTAGCAAATACTACAATTATTATTTTCCAGCAGAGTTTCTTTCCCCAAAGCGGCCGCAGCGTGACGGCTCGCTCCGCCTCAGGGCGTGTGGCCCGGGTGGGAGGAAAGGCCTTTCAGAATCATGCATGGGGATAATAATAATTATGGGATTTGTTACGTGCTTACTTGGTGGCGCCGGGGTGGATCCAGGCAAATCGGGTGGGACACGATCCCTGTCACACAACGCCCACAGTGTCAATCCCCATTTTACAGATGCGGTAGTGGAGGCCCAGAGAAGCGAAGCGACTTGCCCAAGGTCACCAGACAAATGGCAGAGCTGGGATTAGATCCAAGGTCCTTCTGACGCCCAGGCTTGCGTGCGTGTGTGTGTGTGCGTGTGTGTGTGTGTGTGTGTGTGTGTGTGTGTGTGTGTGTGTGAAGAGGATGGGTGCGTACGTGAAAGTCAAAAATGGGGTCAGATGGGGCTTTAAGCAGGCTCGCTGCCCGGCTTCCCCGCGGGCCCGTGGGCTCCTGGATTTTTCCTCCTGGCTAACCCCATGGGGGAGGCTTGGAGCCAGGCGAGCCTGGCTCAGTGGAAAGAGCCCGGGCTTTGGAGTCGGAGGTCCTGGGTTCAAATCCCGGCTCCGCCACTTGTCAGCTGTGTGACTTTGGGCAAGTCACTTCACTTCTCTGTGCCTCAGTTCCCTCTTCTGTAAAATGGGGGTGAAGACCGTGAGCCCCCTGTGGGACAATCTGATCACCTTGGTAACCTCCCCAGCGCTTAGAACAGTGCTCTGCACATAGTAAGCGCTTAATAAATGCTATCATTATTATTAGCCCCAGAGTGACGTGTCATGAAGACACATGACTCCAGCTTAGCAGGAAAGTGAGTCACTGGGCCGTTATCAATCAATCAATCAATCGTATTTATTGAGCGCTTACCGTGTGCAGAGCACTGGACTAAGCGCTTGGGAAGTACAAGCTGGCAACATCTAGAGGCGGCCCCTACCCAACAATAGGCTTACAGTCTAGAAGGGGGAGACGGAGAACAAAACCAAGCGTGCTAACAAAATAAAATAAATAGAATAGATAGGTACAAGTAAAATAAATAGATAGAGTGATAAATATGTACAAACATATATACATATATACAGATCCCCACCTCGATGGGAATGGATGTGACTTCCCCCAGCTCTTAGCCAATGCCAGGAGCTCCGTCCAACGGGGATGGCGGAGAAGAGGCTTTGGGAGATACGGACTGGCTCTGGAGGCTCCCTCTGCCTCTCCTTGGTTAATATGTTTTGTTTTGTTGTCTGTCTCCCCCTTCTAGACTGTGAGCCCGCTGTTGGGTAGGGACCGTCTCCATACGTTGCCAACTTGTACTTTCCAAGCGCTTAGCACAGTGCTCTGCACACAGTAAGCGCTCAATAAATACGATTGAATGAATGAATGAATGAAGAAGGAGAGAAACAGCATGACCTTGTGGATAGAACGTGGGCCTGGGATTCAGAAGGACCTGGGTTCTAATCCCGGCTCTGCCACCTATTTGCTGTGTGAACCTGGGCAAATCACTTCTCTGGGCCTCAGTTGCCTCATCTGTAAAACGGGGATTAAGACTGTGAGCCCCATGTGGAACAGGGACTGGGTTCAACCTGATTAGCTTGTATCTACCTCACACTTAGTAGAGGACCTGGCAGAAGGTAAACGCTTAACAAATACCACTACTATTATTATTGTTATTATTCCTCTAGGGCTCTCCCTTCCCATGTTCTTCCTTCCCTCCCCTTCTCCTCCCTTTCTCCCCTCCCCATGCTGGCAACAAAAGCTATTGTTACTAAGCTTTGGAGTCAGAGGTCATGGGTTCAAATCCCGGCTCCACCAGTTGTCAGCTGTGTGACTCTGGGCAAGTCACTTCTCTTAGTACAGTGCTCTGCACACAGTAAGCGCTCAATAAATATGATTGATTGATTCTCTGGACCTCATTTACCTCATCTGTAAAATGGGAATTAAGATTGTGAGCCCCCCGTGGGCCAACCTGATCATCTTGTAGCCTCCCCAGCGCTTAGAACAGTGCTTTGCACATAGTAAGCACTTAATAAATGCCATTATTATTATTATTATTATTATTAAGCAGCTGCATAGCATAGTGAAGTCCGTCAGTCGGCCAGCCAGTCAATCGTAAGTATTGAGCACTTACTCTGTACAGAGCACTGTACTAAGCGCTTAGAAGAGTGCGATATAACAGACACACTCCCCGCTCATTACATTGTGTTGTGCAGAGTAGCATAATGATGTCATGTGTCATGAGACAGAGTAGTCCTGGGCCCTGCTGGGATGGGATTACATCCCCACATTAGAGATGAAAAATCTGAGATATAGAAAAGCAAAGTGACTTGCTGAGGGTCAAATAGCAAAACTACGACAGAGCTGAGACTAGACTAATGACGGAATTTGTTAAGCGTTTACGATGTGCCAAGCACTGCTCTAAGCGCGGGGGTCTCAAGCGTTTCAAGGGCTACAAGGTAATCAGGTTGTCCCATATGGGGCTCACCGTCTTAACCCCCATTTTCCAGATGAGGGAACTGAGGCCCAGAGAAGTTAAGCCACTTGCCCAAGGTCACACAGCAGACAAGTGGCCGGGGCCGGGATTAGAACCCACAGTCGCGCTTGTCTCTGAGAAGCCAGGTTTCCCGCTGGGATGGGATTACGCTGGCCCAGCCTTTGCCAAGGAGGCATTGCATAGGGTTGAGGGATGAGGCATTGAAAACTATTAGATTCATAGTGAGATAAATTTTAGACTGTGAGCCCACTGTCGGGTAGGGACTGTCTCTATATGTTGCCAATTTGTACTTCCCAAGCGCTTAGTACAGTGCTCTGCACACAGTAAGCGCTCAATAAATACGATTGATGATGATGATGATGATAAATTACGTCGATGGGTGTTCAAATGGTACGGTTGGCTCTTGGCACACCAACTGCCCAGAGGCTTCATTTTGCTTGGCTCATCGGCACAAAAAAGTTGCCAACCCCTGCACTCAATAAACACCCATTAGAGTGAGAAACAGCCTGGGAGCCAGAAAGACCTGGGTTCTAATCCCGATTCCACCACTTATCTGCTCTGTGACCCTGGGCCTGTCACTTCACTTCTCTGTGCCTCCGTTACCTCACCTGTAAAATGGGGATGAAGACTGTGATCCCCATGTAGGACAGGGACTGTGTCCATCCCGATTTCCTTGATCTACCCCAGCACTTCTTCGTACAGTGCCTGGCATATGGAAGCGTGGCTCCGTGGAAAGAGCCCGGGTTTGGGAGTCACAAGAGCAAGGATTTTAATCCCGGCTCCGCCACTTGTCAGCTGTGGGACTTTGGGCAAGTCACTTAACTTCTCTGTGCCTCAGTTCCCTCATCTGTCAAATGGGGATTAAGACTGTGAGCCCCACGTGGGACAACCTGATTACCTTGTATCTCCCCTAATGCTTAGAACAGCGCTTGGCACATAGTAAGTGCTTAACAAATACCAAAATTATTATTACTATAGTAAGTGCTTAAAAATTACCATTAAAAAAATAGAGAGAGCTCTGCTTATGGAATGGGTCTAATTTTTATTTTCTCAGGTGCCTAGTACAGTGCCTAGTACTTTTAGACTGTGAGCCCGCTGTTGGGTAGGGACTGTCTCTATATGTTGCCAACTTGTACTTCCCAAGCACCTAGTACAGTGCTCTGCACACAGTAAGCGCTCAATAAATACGATTGATTGATTGATTGATGTTCTGTCAGACTGGTCAGTCAGTCATATTTATTGAGCGCTTGCTGTGGCCCTATACTAGACTGTGAGCCCACTGTTGGGTAGGAACCGTCTCTCTGTGTTGCCAACTTGTACTTCCCAAGCGCTTAGTACAGTGCTCTGCACACAGTAAGCACTCAATAAATGCAATTGAATGAATGAATGAATGAATACTAAGTGCTGGGAAGAGTATAATAAAACGATATTACAGACACGTTCCCGGCCCACAATGAGCTTACAGTCTAGTGGGGGAGACAGATATTAATATAAATAAATAAGACTACACACAAAAAGTATCAAGCGCTTAGTCCAGTGCTCTGCACACAGTAAGCGCTCAATAAATACGATTGAATGAATGAATGAATGTTAGGTAGGGACCATCTCTATATGTTGCCAACTTGGACTTCCCAAGCACTTAGTACAGTGCTCTGCACACAGTAAGCGCTCAATAAATACGATTAAATGAATGAATGAATATGTATATATGTTTGTACATATTTATTACTCTATTTTACTTGTACATATGTATTCTATTTATTTTATTTTGATAATATGTTTTGTTTTGTCATCTGTCTCCCCCTTCTAGACTGTGAGCCCGCTGTTGGGTAGGGACCATCTCTATATGTTGCAAACTTGTACCTCCCAAGCGCTTAGTACAGTGCTCTGCACACAGTAAGCGCTCAATAAATACGATTGATTGAATGAATGAATGAATATGTATGTATGTTTGTACATATTTATTACTCCATTTATTTTACTTGTACATATTTATTCTTTTTATTTTATTTTGATAATATGTTTTGTCGTCTGTCTCCTGCTTCTAGACTGTGAGCCCGCTGCTGGGTAGGGATCGTCTCTATATGTTGCAAACGTGTACCTCCCAAGCGCTTAGTACAGTGCTGTGCACACAGTAAGCGCTCAGTAAATACGATTGAATGAATGAATATGTATGTATGTTTGTACGTATTTATTACTCCATTTATTTTACTTGTACATTTTTATTCTATTTATTTTATTTTGATAATATGTTTTGTTTTGTCGTCTGTCTCCCACCGTGAGCCCGCTGTTGGGTAGGGATCGGCTCTATATGTTGCAAACTTGTACCTCCCAAGCGCTTAGTACAGTGCTCTGCACACAGTAAGCGCTCAGTAAATACGATCGAATGAATGAATGAATATGTATGTATGTTTGTACATATTTATTACTGCATTTATTTTACTTGTACATATTTATTCTATTTATTTTAATGAATGAATTCCGCCTGTCAGAAGCAGAAATGGCAGCTGCTGGCTGAGCTCCAGTGGGGCCCCCCAAGTAGCACCCTCACATGCCTTGCTCCAGAAAGAGGAACCCAGTCTTTAGCGGAGGACTTTCCAAATGATCATTTTTTCCCAAACATCAGGCAGGGGCAGGCCCGGGGAAGGGGCCCATGGAAATTTCAGTTCCTCCTGTTGCCTCCAACCCGTAAGTCGGCCACCCACTTACGGGCCCACGGGAATTTGAGTTCCTCCTGTTGCCTCCAACCCCTAAATCGGCCACCCACTATGGCTTAGCGGGTAAAGCACGGCACGGGAGGCAGAAGGACCTGGAATCTAACGGCGCCCGTCTGCCGAAAGACCTTGGCCAAGTCACTCGTGAAAGGCACAGTCTCTACCCTCGAAGGGCTTACAGTCAAATGGAGACGACAGACGGAAATTGCAGTCCGTATAGATGCAAATGAACAAGTAAGAATACAGAAAAACGGAACCTTCCTTAGGGCGGGTCCAGCATCTGATACTTTCAATCAATCAGTCAATCAATCGTATTTTTTGAGCGCTTACTGTGTGCAGAGCACTGGACTAAGCGCTTGGGAAGTGCAAGTTGGCAACGTATACTATGTGCAAACTATGTGCTATGTGTACTATGTGCTTACTATGTGCAAAGCACTGGTCTAAGCGCTGGGGAGGTTACAGGGTGATCCGGTTGTCCCACGGGGGGCCTCACGGTTTTATCAATCAATCAATCAATCAATCGTATTTATTGAGCGCTTACTGTGTGCAGAGCGCCTGGGAAGTCCAAGTTGGCAACCTATAGAGACGGTCCCTACCCGACAGCGGGCCCACAGTCTAGAAGGGGGAGACAGACAACCAAGCAAAACATTAACAAAATAAAATAAGTAGAATAAATATGTACAAGTAAAATAGAGTAATAATAAATAAATAAGTATTTATTTATTTAACCCTAGGAGCCTAGGAGTGAGGAGTTTTTGCTTGATGCGTAGGTTGACAGGCAGCCACTGGAGATTTTTGAGGAGGGGAGTGACATGCCCAGAGCATTTCTGGACAAAGATAATCCGGGCAGCAGAGTTTCAGTAAGTGCTCAATAAATACGACTGAATGAATGAATGAATGATGGCCTAGTGGAACCTAGGAGCCTTCTTCCCCAGGAAGTGCTGAGTACAGTGCTCTGCATTCATTCATTCAATCGTCTTTATTGAGCGCTCACTGTGTGCGGAGTACTGGACTATTTATTTATTTTACTTGTACATATCTATTCTATTTATTTTGTTAATATGTTTGGTTTTGTTGTCTGTCTCCCCCTTCCAGACTGTGAGCCCGCTGTTGGGCAGGGACCGTCTCTGTAAGTTGCCGACTTGTACTTCCCAAGCGCTTAGTCCAGTGCTGTGCACACAGTAAGCGCTCAATAAATACGATTGACTGATTCTTCTGGATGGCCCAGATTGATTGATTGATTGATTGATTGACCCTAGCGGCTAGCACAGTGCTCAGCACGGAGGCAGGTCTCGATCGCTGATGGTGCTGTCTGGGACTGTCCTTCTGGGAGCCCCGGTATTGGTGGAGACAGTCTTGACTTGGATGGGCCAAGTGCTTAGTACAGTGTTTGCACACAGTAAATGCTCAATAAAGCCATTGATGGATTAATCAATCAATCAATCGTATTTATTGAGTGCTTACTGTGTGCAGAGCACTGTACTAAGCGCTTGGGAAGTACCAGTTGGCAACATATAGAGACGGTCCCTACCCAACAGTGGGCTCGCAGTCTAGAAATTAAGTATTAAGGATTAAGTATATGTCACTGGGTCCCTAAGCCTCGTCTCTCTGTCTCTCTCTGTGTCTCTGTCTCTGTCTCTTTCAAATGGTATTTGTTAAGCACTTACTATGTGCCAGGCACTGTTCTAAGCTCCAGGGTAGATGCAAGCTAATAATAATAATAATGATGGCATTTGTTAAGCGCTTACTATGTGCAAAGCACTGTTCTAAGCGCTGGGGGGGATACAACGTGATCAGGTTGTCCCACGTGGGGCTCACAGTCAATCCCCATTTTACAGATGAGGTAACTGAGGCTCAGAGAAGTTAAGCGACTTGCCCAGGGTCACACAGCAGACATGTGGTGGAGCTGGGATTCGAACCCCTGACTTCTGACTCCAAAGCCCGGGCTCTTTCCACTGAGCCACGCCGCTTCTAATGAGGTAGGACACAGTCCATTTCCCACACGGGGCCCACAGTCACAGCCCCCATTTTAAAAATGAGGTAAGTGAGGCCAAGAGAGGTGAAGTGACTTGCCCATAGTCACATGGCAGAGAAGTGGCAGAGCTGAGATTAGAACCCAGGTCCTTCTGACTCCCGGGCCCAGAATCTATCCACAAGACCACGCTGCTTCTCTCTCAATCAATCAATCGTATCTATTGAGCGCTTACTGCGTGCAGAGCACTGTACTAAGCGCTTGGGAAGTCCAAGTTGGCAACATATAGAGACGGTCCCTACCCAACAGTGGGCTCACAGTCTAAAAGATGGGCTCTCCCCATCGCTCTCGCTCTCTCTGGTTTTGATCCTGCGCCCCGAGAGCTCCCAGACCTCTCTAGGAGGCTCCAGGTCATTCCGAGCGTAAAGGAGAAAATGGAATACCATCTCCGGGCTGAACCCCTTCCTCCCGCCCGAGTGAGCGAGCGATCGAGCGGGCGTCCAGCCAGCACCCAAGCGCCGGAACAATAAGGGGATTGTGCGTGGCTCTGGGAAAACGGGACAGGCCCAACTGCAGAAGGCCCCGGGTATCGGGGGCTCTCCCCTCCGGCCCGGCCCAGAGATCCACGAGGGGTTGGCGTCCGGGGCCCAGCGGGAAACCAGCCTTCAGGACATCCACATCATCATCATCATCAATCGTATTGATTGAGCGCTTACTATGTGCAGAGCACTGTACTGAGCGCTTGGGAAGTACAAATTGGCAGCATCTAGAGACAGTCCCTACCCAACAGCGGGCTCACAGTCTAAAAGGGGGAGACAGAGAACAAAACCAAACATACTAACAAAATAAAATAAGTAGAATAGATATGTACAAGTAAAATAAATAAATCATCATCATCATCAATCGTATTTATTGAGCGCTTACTATGTGCAGAGCACTGGACTAAGCGCTTGGGAAGTACAAATTGGCAACATATAGAGACAGTCCCTACCCAACGGTGGGCTCACAGTCTAAAAGGGGGAGACAGAGAACAAAACAAACATACTAACAAAATAAAATAAGTTGAATAGATAGGTACAAGTAAAATAAATAGAAGTCTCTCCCTGTTGCCCTGTGGACCTACTGAGAGCTCACCTCCTCCAGGAGGCCTTCCCAGACAGAGCCCCTTCCTTCCTCTCCCCCTCGTCCCCCTCTCCTTCCCCCCATCTTACCTCCTTCCCTTCCCCACAGCACCTATAGATATGTATATATGGTTGTACATATTTATTACTCTATTTATTTATTTATTTATTTATTTTACTTGTACATTTCTATCCTATTTATTTTATTTTGTTGGTATGTTTGGTTCTGTTCTCTGTCTCCCCCTTTTAGACTGTGAGCCCACTGTTGGGTAGGGACTGTCTCTATGTGTTGCCAATTTGTACTTCCCAAGCGCTTAGTACAGTGCTCTGCACATAGTAAGCGCTCAATAAATACGATTGATTGATTGATTGATTGATAAATAGAGTAATAAATATGTACAAACATATATACATATATACAGGTGCTGTGGGGAAGGGAAGGAGGTAGGATGGGGGGGATGGAGAGGGGGACGAGGGGGAGAGGAAGGAAGGGGCTCAGTCTGGGAAGGCCTCCTGGAGGAGGTGAGCTCTCAGTAGGTCCACAGGGCAACAGGGAGAGACTTCTGCTCTCCTAATGTCAACTGTTTCTCCGTCTCGTCTATCCCGCCGCCGTCCGCTCCCCCGCTTCCTCCCTCAGGCCTGGAACGCCCTCCCCGCCTTCTACCCCTCTTAAAACCACATCTCCTCCAAGAAGCCTTCCCTGACTAAACCCTCATTTCCCGCCCTCCCCTCTACATCGCCTCGGCACTCGGCTGCGGACCCCTTTAGTATTTTGTTACTCACCCCCAACCCCACAAACAGGCCTTTTATACTTGACCGTTTCCCCCGTCTGCAGTTTATTTCAAGGTCTTTCCCCGCCTGTAGACTGTAAGGTTCCTTTGGGAAGGGATCGCTTCTAGCAACTCCGTACCGTTGATTGATGACTTGATTCTGGGCGATAGTTATAGTTCTCAGCCTGGACTCTGCGGGTCTGATGTTGCACGGGCATGGAATTTTCCATCCCCTCGTGCCTGGGCAGAAGCTGCCAAAGGGCTTTGGTGGCAAGCGATCTCAAAGCACTCAGGGGAAATGTCCGTGATCACGTGGGCAGGGAATGCGTCTACCAACTCCGTCATATTGTACTCTCCCAAGCGCTTAATTCAGTGCTATCTCGCCCCCGACCTCTCTCCCACGTCCTGCCTCTGGCCTGGCATGCCCTCCCTCCTCATATCCGACAGAAGATTACTCTCTCCCCCTTCAAAACCTTATTGTAGGCCCATCTCCTCCAAGAGACCTTCCCTGACTAAGCCCTCCTTTCCTCTTCTCCCACTCCCTTCTGCGATACTCTGACTTGCCCCCTTTGTTCATCCGCCTCCCAGCCCCGCAGCACTTACGTATGTATCTGTAATGGGTTTTTTTTGACATTAATGAGTGTCTCCCACTCGAGACTGTAAATTGGTTCCGGTCAGGGAATGGGCCTGTCCAAGTGTTTAGTACAGTGCTCTGCCCACAGTAAGCGCTCGATAAATACAATTGAATGTATAAGTGAATGATTGAACGTTGATTGAGTGATGCATTACCAATGTGACCAGCCGCCCTGCTTATGGCGGGAGTGTCGTGGAATTTGCCGCTGCCTCGCCACTCAACGGAAAGCCGTCCGGCCTGGCAGAAGCTCCTCTGCGGTAACCATGGCAGCGCTGCAGCTGGGCGAAGAGATGCGGAAGTGGAAGCCGCTGCTCCCGACTTCCCGGAGTTCCCCCCTCCACTGCCGCCACACGGGTCAGAGAGATGGAAGATCAGTTGGGGGCAAGAAGGATTCCACCTCCAACCGCTCTTGGCCGTTATGATCTCTCTTACCTCCTGCTGCTGCTGCTGATTTAGCTCCACACCAAGCGTGCCCATCTGGCCGAGAGAGAGAGAGAGCGTGGGTTTTTCTATGTATGACTGAGTGCACGTGACCGAGAGGGTGTATGTTTGTGTGACGGTGTGTCTTTGCGTGACTGACGGAGTGTGTGTCTGTGTGTCTGAGAGAGATGTCTGTGTGTCTGAAAGAGAGAGTGTGTGCGTCCCACCCTTGCCGTTGTGTCTCCCTCTGCTCTGTCTCTGTCCTGACATAAAATGTTTTCCCAGATAGCTAAAATCAATCAATCGATGGTATTTATGGAGCGCTTACTGTGGGCATATGCGCTGTGTGCAGACCGCTGTACTAAGCGCTTGGGAGAGCTCAATCAATCAATCAAACGTATTTATTGAGCGCTTACTGTGTGCAGAGCACTGTACTAAGCGCTTGGGAAGTACAAGTTGGCAACATATAGAGACAGTCCCTACCCAACAGTGGGCTCACAGTCTGTCGAACAGAGTCGGTAGACATGTTCCCTGCCTACAATGAGCTTACAGTCTAAAGGATTAAGGTCTAGAGCCGCCTCAACGTCCATGCCGCTGGTACCGAAATAGCAAATTCCGAGCCGGGAGTCCATAAGTATTAGACAGGCGCTCTCCGAAGCCCGAACGATCTCACAAGGGCCGACTGTCATTCCAAGACATTGCCGTCCCCGTGACCGCCACTCTTGGAGTGGAAGAAAGGCCCGACGGGAGAGGACCGGCAGAGGCCAGCCCCCTAGCAGGTGGCCGCTCAGAGCCCCTGGACAGATGGATGGCTGCCCTATTTTTACAGCTCTCCGAGGATGGAGCGCTTCCTCAGCATCTGCCCCATCACCTGTTGTTCTGGGGTCGAATTCCTCCACAGCCCGGGGAATTCCTCCACCCCGGCAACCCAACTCTCGCTGCCTCTGAAATCCCATTTTTGGCTCCTTCAGTGGGGGAGAGTAGCCACCCGGCATCTTCCTCGTGAAGGCCCTCCCTTTTAATGGTACTCTATTTATTTAAACGGTATTTGGTAGGCGCATACTATTTGCCAGGCACTGTACTAAGCACTGGGGTAGATACAAGAGACTACTTCCCAAGCGCTTAGTACAGTGCTCTGCACACAGTAAGCGCTCGATAAATACGATTGATTGATTGATTGATACAAGGTAATCGGATTGGACACAGTCCCTGTCCTACATGGGGCTCACAGTCTTCATCCCCATTTTACAGATGAGGTGACAGGCGCAGAGAAGTGAAGTGACTTGCCCATGGTCACACAGCAGACAAGTGCTGGAGCTGGGAATAGAACCCAGGTCCTCCTGACTCGTTGGCCCGAGCTCTATCCACCAGGATTTGCCAAGGGCAGGCGGGCTTCGAGGCCCTGTACCAGCCACGGCTGAGCTTCAAGTACGCGGACATTCGTAAAGTCATCATCATCATCATCAATCGTATTTATTGAGCGCTTACTATGTGCAGAGCAGTGTACTAAGCGCTTGGGAAGTACAAATTGGCAACATATAGAGACAGTCCCTACCCAGCAGTGGGCTCACAGTCTAGAAGGGGGAGACGGAGAACAAAACCAAACATAATAACAAAATAAATAAATAGGATAGATATGTACAAGTAAAATAAATAAATAAATAGAGTAATAAATATGTACAACCATATATACATATATACAGGTGCTGTGGGGAAGGGAAGGAGGTAAGATGGGGGGATGGAGAGGGGGACGAGGGGGAGAGGAAGGAAGGGGCTCAGTCTGGGAAGGCCTCCTGGAGGAGGTGAGCTCTCAGCAGGGCCTTGAAGTCCAAGTCCATGGGCATTCGTAAAAAGAAACCTCATATGCCACAGCTGTAGCCAAGCGGGGTAGGTCCCTTCGTCCTAAATCGCACTAATCCTGATTTTTCTGGGCCTGACTCACCTATTCATTAAAGCTTTCCCTCTCCAAGCGTTGCTATTTCTGAGGTTTGCTTATAGCAACGCAAGGCAGTTTGGAGACGTCTGAGAGATAGCGTGCGCGTCTGGATAATGTTCGGTTAGTCCCGCAAGATATGTTACTTGTCCATATCTATTCTATTTATTTTATTTTGTTAGTATGTTTGGTTTTGTTCTCTGTCTCCCCCTTTTAGACTGTGAGCCCTAAAGCCCAGCGGATCTCCCGGTTGATCTGCATATTGGGTCAACGTCCCCGCCGAGCAGCGACACTTCCTGGTCAATTTGGGATGCTCGGTGCCTTGCGGGTTAAATGCGAAAGATGTTTTATTTTTTTTGGATGGTATTTGTTAAGTGCTCACTTGTGCGTCAGACACTGTAAAGTCCTCGGTTAGATACGAGCTAATCAGGCTGGACACCGTCCCTGTCCCACATGGGGCTCACCGCCTTCGTCCCCATTTTGCAGATGAGGTAACTAAGGCGTCAAACGGTGAAGCGGCTTGCCCAAGGCCACGCAGCAGACAATTGGCAGAGCCAGGATTCAAACCCGGATCCCTCCGACTCCCATCATCATCATCAATCGTATTTATTGAGCGCTTACTGTGTGCAGAGCACTGGACTAAGCGCTTGGGAAGTACAAGTTGGCAACATGTAGAGACAGTCCCTACCCAACAAGAGAAGCAGCGTGGCTCAGTGGAAAGAGCACCGGCTTGGGAGTCAGAGGTCATGGGTTCTAATCCCGCCTCCGCCACTCATCGGCTGTGGGACTTTGGGCAAGTCGCTTAACTTCTCCTGTGCCTCAGTTACCTCATCTGTAAAATGGGAATTAAGATTGTGAGCCCCATGTGGGACAACCTGATCACCTTGTATCCCCCCAGTGCTTAGAGCAGTGCTTTGTACATAGTAAGCGCTTAACAAATACCATCATTATTATTATTATTATTATTCAAGAAGGCTAGGGAGGGGACTTCCATGCACCGGCGATGGTGGGGATGTTTCGAGGCCCGGCTCCACTTCCCCCTCCGGGACAGCGGCCACCGGAGTGGAGAATTAGGCCACATCGCCCTCGCCTTCTCCGCCCACCCGGAACGAAGAGCGTCGTCGCGGCACCTGTCCCTTGAAAGAACAGGAAAGGGAAGATATTTATAGAGCCAGAGAAGCCGCCACCGAAAGAGGAATGTGGCTCAGAAAGCTATTTGCGAAGGAAGCTAGAAGGAGATTCTGTCAAATGGCTGGAGGCGTGGTGGCTTTTTTGGGGGTTGGATGGGGAGGAGGGTCCTGGGCTCCGGGAAGGTTTTGGTGGGACATTACCGCCTGACTTGCGGACTCTGGGGGTGGGGGGATTCCTGTGATTTTTTTTCCCAATTTTTTTTCCAATAGGCCCTCCTCTGAGGGGAGAGGAGAGGGAAGATGTAGTTGGGATCTGGGGGTGCCCCGAGAGGTTGCCCCCGGCCAACCAGACACTCAGCCAGAAGGCCCAACGTGTGTCCCCCGGGACCCCAGCAGAGCAGGCTTCCCTGCTTCCCTGAATTTGGCACCTTGGTGGGGAAGGGGAAAGTCATCTGGCTCCTTGCAGTCCCTCCCCCTGTCCTCTCCCCTCAGAGAAGTGGCCTATTGGAAAAAAAAGAATCACAGGATTGTGAATCAGGGAATCTGGGATCTAGGCCCGGCTGTGTGACCTTGGCCAAGTCACTTGACTTCTCCGGGCCTCCGTGTCTTCATCTGTAAAATGGGGAAAAAATACCGCTTCTTGTTCTCCCTCTTCTGGGGAGAGAATAAAATAATAATAATACTGATGGCTTTTATTAAGCACTTACTATGTGCAAAGCACTGTTCTAAGCGCTGGGGAGGTTACAAGGTGATCAGGTTGTCCCACGGAGGGCTCACAGTCTTAATCCCCGTTTTACAGTTGAGGTAACTGAGGCCCAGAGAAGCGAAGTGACTTGCCCAAAGTCACACAGCTGACAGTTGGCAGAGCCGGGATTTGAACCCACGACCTCTGACTCCAAAGCCCGGGCTCTTTCCAGTGAGCCACGCTGCTTATCAAGTGTGTGACATAGTCAGCATTAATAATAATAATAATGACATTTATTAAGTGCTTACTATGTGCAAAGCACTGTTCTAAGCGCTAGGGAGGTCACAAGGTGATCAGGTTGTCCCACGGGGGGCTCCCAGCCTTCATCCCCATTTTACAGATGAGGTAACTGAGGCACAGAGAAGTGACTTGCCCAACGTCACACAGCTGACAAGTGGCGGAGCTGGGATTTGAACCCCTGACCTCTGACTCCAAAGCCCGGGCTCTTTCCACCGAGCCACGCTGCTTCCCATAAATATCATTATTACTATTATAATCATCATCATCAAGGACCTGGCCTCTCTCCAAGAAGTGCAAAAGCCTAAGATGTGTCTAAAAATGGTATTTGTTAAGTGCTGACTATTTTCCAGCTACCATTCTAAGTGCTGGGCTAATCAGATTGGACACCATCTGTGTCCTACATGGGGCACACAGTCTTAATCTACATTTTACAGGTGAGGTATCTGAGGCACAGAGGAGTGAAGTGACTTGCCCAGAGTCTCACAGCAGGCCGGGGGCGGAGAAGGAATTCCCAGACTGAGCCCCTTCCTTCCTCTCCCCCTCGTCCCCCTCTCCATCCCCCCATCTTACCTCCTTCCCTTCCCCACAGCACCTGTATATATATATATATATATATGGTTGTACATATTTATCACTCTATTCATTTATTTATTTATTTATTTTACTTGTACATTTCTATCCTATTTATTTTATTTTGTTGGTATGTTTGGTTCTGTTCTCTGTCTCCCCCTTTTAGACTGTGAGCCCACTGTTGGGTAGGGACTGTCTCTATGTGTTGCCAATTTGTACTTCCCAAGCGCTTAGTACAGTGCTCTGCACATAGTAAGCGCTCAATAAATAAATGCGATTGATTGATTGAATTAGAACCCGGGTCCTTCTCACTCCCAGGCCCGGGCTCTATCCACTAGGCCACACTGCTTCTCTTCTGAGGGTTGTCAAGAAAAAAGACACGGGAGTCTTCCCTAGGTGCCCTTTCCACCAGGCCACACTGCTTGTCCAGAGGGACTTTGTTATTATTGTTGTTGTTATATTATACTCACCCAAGCACTTAGCACAGTGCTGTGCACACAGTAAGTGCTCAGTAAATAGATTTGACTGATGGACTGACCTCAGGGATTCCTGGGACATGGACAGAGCCGTCCCCACGGCACCTGTATGTATGTATATTTGTTTGTACATATTTATTACTCTATTTATTTTACTTGTACCTATCTATTCTGTTTATTTTATTTTGTTAGTATGTTTGGTTTTGTTGTCCGTCTCCCCCTTTTAGACTGTGAGCCCACTGTTGGGTAGGGACTGTCTCTATATGTTGCCAACTTGGACTTCCCAAGCGCTTAGTCCAGTGCTCTGCACACAGTAAGCGCTCAATAAATACGATTGATGATGATGGGAGACGGAGGGTCCACGATCATTCGAGGCCAGCCAGCCCCCGTCTCCCACTGACCTGCCTCTCCACACCGTCCCTCACTCTTGACCGTCCCGCTTCTGACCACCTCTCACACCTTCCTCCCCTGGCCCGAAACTCTCTCCGCTCTCAGCTCCCCTAGGCCCCATAATAATAATGATGGCATTTATTAAGCGCTTACTATAATAATAATAATAATAATGGCATTTATTAAGCACTTACTATGTGCAAAGCACTGTTCTAAGTGCTGGGGAGGTTACAAGGTGATCAGGTTGTCCCACAGGGGGCTCACAGTCTTCAATCCCCACTTTACAGATGAGGTAACTGAGGCACAGAGAAGTTAAGTGACTTGCCCAAGTCACACAGCTGACAACTGGCGGAGCCGGGATTTGAACCCATGACCTCTGACTCCAAAGCCCGTGCTCTTGAAAGGAGGGAAGGAGATGGGAAAGGAGGAGGGAAGGAGATGGGAAAGGAGGAGAGAAGGAGATGGGAAAGGAGGAAAGGAGATGGGAAAGGAGGAGGGAAGGAGATGGGAAAGGAGGAGGGAAGGAGATGGGAAAGGAGGAGGGAAGGAGATGGGAAAGGAGGAGGGAAGGAGATGGGGAAGGAGAAAGGAAAGGAGGAAGGAAGGAGAAAGGAAAGGAGGAGGGAAGGGAATGGGAAAGGAGGAAGGAAGGAGAAAGGAAAGGAGGAGGGAAGGAAATGGGAGAGGAGAAGGAAAGGAGATGGGAAAGGAGAAAGGAAAGGAGGAAGGAAGGAAATGGGAAAGGAGAAGGGAAGGAGATGGGAAAGGAGGAAGGAAGGAGAAAGGAAAGGAGGAGGGAAGGAAATGGGAAAGGAGACGGGAAGGAGATGGGGAAGGAGGGAAGGAGATGGGGAAGGAGATGGGAAAGGAGGAAGGAAGGAGAAGGGAAAGGAGGAGGGAAGGAGGAGGGAAGGAGATGGGAAAGGAGGAGGGAAGGAGATGGGAAAGGAGGAAGGAAGGAGATGGGAAAGGAGGAAGGAAGGAGAAAGGAAAGAGTGTGCGAAGCACTGTTCTAAGCGCTGGGGGGATACGAGGTGATGAGGTTGTCCCACGTGGGGGCTCACAGTCTTCATCCCCATTTTACAGAAGAGGGAACTGAGGCCCAGAGAAGTGAAGTGACTTGCCCAAAGTCACACAGCTGGCAAGTGGCGGAGCTGGGATTCGAACCCATGACCTCTGACTCCAAAGCCCAGGCTCTTTCCCACTGAGCCACACTGCTTCTCTGTCTCTTCCCTCTCCCCACTCATGCCATTCCCCCCAGCTTTCTCAGCACTTGGGCATTTATTTATTCATCTGTTGCTCTGCACATAGTAAGCGCTCAATAAATACGATTGATGATGATGATGTTGTCTTGTTGGTGTTGAATCATTTGTACCTAATCTCTCCTTCCTTCGGCCAACCAAACGGTTGATAGGATTTATTGAGCGCTTATTGTGTGCGGAACGCCAAACTCAGTGCTTGAGAGAGTTAGAAGGTACAATCCCTGCCCTTGGGGAAATTACAGTCTAAAGGGGGTGACAGATATGAAAATAATAGTAATAATAATAATAATGACATTTATTAGGCGCTTACTATGTGCAAAGCACTGTTCTAAGCGCTGGGGAGGTTACAAGGTGATCAGGTTGTCCCACGGGGGGCTCACAGTCTTCATCCCCATTTTACAGATGAGGGAACTGAGGCCCAGAGAAGTTAACTGACTTGCCCAAAGTCACACAGCTGACAAGTGGCAGAGCCGGGATTTGAACCCATGACCTCTGACTCCAAACCCCGGGCTCTTTCCACTGAGCCATGCAGGCAGGGGAAGGAATGGATTATAAGCCCTGGGAGGGTTGAGAGGTGACAAAGCCCTCAAGGGTTTAAGTGCCTAGGGCATGTGGAAGGGAGGGAGAATTCCATATTGAGAATTAATCGTAAATAATAATAATAATTGTGGTATTTGTTAATCAATCAATCAATCAATTGTATTTATTGAGCGCTTACTGTGTGCAGAGCACTATACTAAGTGCTTGGGAAGTACAAGTTGGCAACATATAGAGAAAGTCCCTACCCAACTGTGGGCTCACAGTCTAAAAGGGGGAGACGGAGAACAAAACCAAACATACTAACAAAATAAAATAAATAGAATAGATATGGACAAGTAAAATAAATAAATAAATAAATAAATAGAGTACTAAATATGTACAAACATATAGACATATATACAGGTGCTGTGGGGAAGGGAAGGAGGTAAAATGGGGGTGGGGGTTAAGTGCTTAAGTGTTAAGTGCTTACTAATCGGGGTGGACCCAATCCCTGCCCTGCATGGAGCTCGCAGTCTTAATCCCCATTTTACAGATGAGCTAACTGAGGCGCGGAGAAGTGAAGTGATTTGCCCGAGGCCACACAGCAGACAAGTGGCAGAGCCAGAAGTAGAACCCATAACCTCCCAGGCTCATGCTCTACTGAAAGATCACCTCCTCCAGGAGGCCTTCCCAGACTAAGCCCCCCTTTTCCTCTGCCCCTCTTCCCCTCCCCATCGCCCCGACTCCCTCCCTCTGCTCCCCACCCCCTCCACCCCACAGCACTTGTGTAGATATGTACATATTTATTATTCTATTTATTTTATTAATGATGTATATATATATATCAATAATTCTATTTATATTGATGCTGTTGATACCTGTTTATTTGTTTTGATGTCTGCCTCCCCCCTTCTAGACTGTGAGCCCGTTGTTGGGTAGGGATTGTCTCTCCTTGTTGCTGAGTTGTAGCTTCCAAGCGCTTAGTACAGTGCCCTGCACACAGTAAGCGCTCAATAAATACTATTTAATGAATGAATGAATGAATGAATATCCACTACACTGTGCTGCTTCCCAAGCGATGTCTTTTAGACTGTGAGCCCACTGTTGGGTAGGGACTGTCTCTAGATGTTGCCAACTTGGACTTCCCAAGTGCTTAGTACAGTGCCAAAGCCCGTGCTCTTTCCACTGAGCCACGCTGACCATCAATCAATCAATCAATCGCATTTATTGAGTAAGCACTCAATAAATGCGATTGATTGATTGATTGATTGATGGTCAGCGTGGCTCAGTGGAAAGAACATGGGCTTTGGAGTCAGAGGTCATGGGTTCAAATGCCGGCTCCGCCAGTTGCCAGCTGTGTGACTTTGGGCAAGTCACTTCACTTCTCTGGGCCTCAGTTCCCTCATCTGTCAAATGGGGATTAAGACTGTGAGCCCCCCGTGGGACAACTGATCACCTTGTAACTTCCCCAGCGCTTAGAACAGTGCTTTGCACATAGTAAGCGCTTAATAAATGCCATCATCATTATTATTATAATGATGGTGTTGTTGATGGTGATGATGATGATGATGTTGATTGTGATAATGGCGGTGATGATAATAGCGGTGAAGATGGTGGTGTTAATGATGACAAAGATGATGATGACGGTCACGATGATGGTGATGATGATTAGGGTGGGGGGGCAGACTGTGAGCCCACTGTTGGGTAGGGACCGTCTCTATATGTTGCCAACTTGTACTTCCCAAGCGCTTAGTACAGTGCTCTGCACACAGTAAGCGCTCAATAAATACGATTGATGGTGATGATGATGATGATGAGCACCTCATTTCCCACTGACCTCATTTTGTCATTCATTCACCCCCAAAACAGAAGGGCGTCCAAACCACACTGAAAAGGATGACCGGAAAGCGAGGTTTGGATGAGGGGGCGGAGGTCTTGGAACAGCTTACCCGAAAGGCGGGAGACTCCCAATCCGTCCGAACACAGCCGCGGAGGGAAAGAACAAGGGATGCGATCGGGCCCGGAGGAGCCGCAGCCTGAGAGGGGAGGAAGGTCAGGCCCAAATGCCCATTCCCACATCCCGGTGGGGCACGGACAGTGTGATGGGAAGCAGCACGGCTCAGTGGATAGAACGCAGGCCCGGGAGTCGGAAGGTCATGGGTTCTAATCCCACCTCCGCCACTGGTCTGTTGGGTGACCTGGGCAAGCCGCTTCACTTCTCTGACCCTCAGTTTCCTCATCAGGAAAATGGGGGGTGAGACCGTGAGTGGGACGGGGACTGTGTCCAACCTGATTTGCTTGTAATAATAACAATAATAATAATTGGCATTTGATAAGCGCTTACTATGTGCAAAGCACTGTTCTAAGCGCTGGGGAGGATACAGGGTGATCAGGTTGTCCCACGTGGGGCTCACAGTCTTCATCCCCATTTTACAGATGAGGGAACTGAGGCCCAGAGAAGTTAAGTGCCTTGCCCAAGATCACACAGCAGACATGTGGCGGAGTCAGGATTCGAACCCATGACCTCTGACTCCAAAGCCCGGGCTCTTTCCACTGAGCCACGCTGCTTGTATCCACCCCAGCGCTTAGCACAGTGTCCGGCACATAGTAAGCGCTTAACAAGCACCATAGTTATTATTGTATGGAAATATTAATATTATACATTAATATTATTATACGGAAAGAGCACAGTGTCCGGCACATAGTAAGCGCTTAACGAGCACCATAGCTATTATTATATGGAAATATTAATATTATGCATTAATATTAGTGTACGGAAAGAGCACAGTGTCCTGCACATAGTAAGCGCTTAACAAGCACCATAGCTATTATTATATGGAAATATTAATATTATACATTAATATTAGTATACGGAAAGAGCACAGTGTCCGGCACATAGTAAGCGCTTAACATGCACCATAGTTATTATTATATGGAAATATTAATATTATGCATTAATATTAGTATACAGAAAGAGCACAATGTCCGGCACATAGTAAGCGCTTAACAAGCACCATAGTTATTATTATATGTAAATATTAATATTATGCATTAATATTATTATACAGAAAGAGCACAGTGTCCGGCACATAGTAAGCGCTTAACATGCACCATAGTTATTATTATATGGAAATATTAATATTATACATTAATATTATTATACGGAAAGAGCCCGGGTCTGAGAGTCAGGAGATACAGGTACCAGTCCTACCCAGCTCTGCCTGCCCTGTGGACAGTCTTTTTTTGTTTTTTTTTTTTTGATGATGTTTGTTAAAGATGGGGAAACTGAGGCTCCGGCCTGCTGCGTGATCCCGGGCAAGTCACTTCCCTTCTCCGGGCCTCGGTTCCCTCATCTGTAGAACGTGGATTAAAACGTGGATTAAATGATGGTGTTGTTGATGGTGATGATGATGATGATGATGTTGATTATGATAATGGTGGTGAAGATGGTGGCGTTTGTCAGCAAAGATGGCATCTTTGTCATCGTTATATAATTATTAACGATGACAAAGATGATGATGATGGTCACGATGATGGTGAGCCCCACGTGGTCCAACCTGATTAGTGTGTATCTACCCGTGTGCTTAGCACGGTGCCTGGCGCATAGTAAGCGCTTAACAAATACCTTGGAAAAATAAAACCAACCCTTTCCCTTGCCGAGGCGGAGGAATCGGAAAGCAGAGAAGCTACAGATGGCAAGGAGTTAAACGCACTGCCCTCCCCGGCGTTGCCCCGCTGTGGGAGTGAATAGTGCGGTGCCTTTGTGGGTTGGATGGACGGACACGCTGACCCTCCGCGGAGGGGGCACCGGGCCCGGAGCCCATTTGGGGACCGGCCAGTTGCCAAGGAGACGGCAGAGCGGCCTCCGGACTGACGCTCATTAAACCTTCCCCCGGGATGGGGGTCCTGAGCCGGGGGGAGAGGACGGGGCATCTCTGCCCGACCCCTGACCAAGGCCGGCCCAGCCCCGGCATGCCAGTGGGGACCCATCCTACCTCCTTCCCTTCCCCACAGCACCTGCATATATGTACATATGTTTGTACATATTTATTACTCTATTTATTTATTTATTTTACTTGTACATATCTATTCTATTTATTTTATTTTGTGAGTATGTTTGGTTTTGCTCTCTGTCTCCCCCCTTTTAGACTGTGAGCCCACTCATGGGTAGGGACTGTCTGTAGATGTTGCCAATTTGTACTTCCCAAGCGCTTAGTACAGTGCTCTGCACATAGTAAGCGCTCAATAAATACGATTGATGATGATGACCCGGGGTCATCGTCGGCTTCTGGGGTTGTGCCATCTCCCCGGGTGACCGCGGGCTCCTTGAGACTGAAGGGAACCGGCACGCTGTAATAATAATAATAATAATGATGATGATGGCATTTATTAAGCGCTTACTATGTGCAAAGCACTGTTCTAAGCGCTGGGGAGATTACAAGGGGATCAGGTTGTCCCACGGGGGGCTCCCAGTCTTCATCCCCATTTGACAGATGAGGGAACTGAGGCACAGAGAAGTGAAGTGACTTGCCCAAAGTCACACAGCTGACAGTTGGCGGAGCCCTGATTTGAACCCATGACCTCTGACTCCAAAGCCCGGGCTCTTTCCACTGAGCCACGCTGCTTCTCTAAGATAGAGTAGAGGCCTGGGAGTCAGAAGGACCTGGGTTCTAATCCTGCTCCACGACATATCTGCTGTACATATCTATTCTATTTATTTTATTTTGTTGGTGTGTTTGGTTTTGTTCTCCGTCTCCCCCTTCTAGACTGTGAGCCCACTGCTGGGTAGGGACTGTCTCTAGATGTTGCCAACTTGTACTTCCCAAGCGCTTAGTACAATGCTCTGCACACAGTAAGCGCTCAATAAATACGATTGAATGAATGAATGAATGAATGCCCAAAGTCACACAGCTGACAAGTGGCAGAGGCAGGATTTGAACCCACAACCTCGGACTCCAAAGCCCGGGCTCTTTCCACTGAGCCACGCTGCTTCTCAAGTGGCATGGGGCTGAGGGAGGGGTGAATAAAAGGTGCCAATCAATCAATCAATCAATCGTATTTATTGAGCGCTTACTGTGTGCAGAGCACTGTACTAAGCGCTTGGGAAGTACAAGTTGGCAGCATATAGAGACGGTCCCTACCCAACAGCGGGCTCACAGTCTAGAAGGGGGAGACAGAGAACAAAACAAAACATCTTAACAAAATAAAATCAATCAATCAATCGAATTTATCGAGCGCTTACTGTGTGCAGAGCACTGTACTAAGCGCTTGGGAAGTACAAGTTGGCAACATATAGAGACAGTCCCTACCCAACAGTGAAATAGAATAGATATGTACAAGTCAAATAAATAAATAGAGTAATAAATCTGTACAAACATATACACATATACAGGTGCTGTGGGGAAGGGAAGCCAATCCAAGTGGAAGGGCGACGCCAAAGGGTCCTCCTTCCCTTCCCCACAGCACCTGTATATATGGATATATGTTTGTACATATTTATTACTCTATTTATTTATTTATCTTACTTGTACATATTTATTCTATTTATTTTATTTTGTTACTATGTTTTGTTTTGTTCTCTGTCCCCCCTTTTAGACTGTGAGCCCACTGTTGGGTAGGGACTGTCTCTATATGTTGCCAACTTGTTCCCAAGCGCTTAGAACAGTGCTCTGCACACAGTAAGCGCTCAATAAATACGATTGATTGATTGATTGATTGAAGGGAGCGGGAGAAGAGGAAATGAGGGCCTAGTCGGGGAGCACTGAGAGTACCGAGAGCTCTTACTGTGTGCAGAGCACTGTTGTAGGTGCCTACTATAGGTAGAGCACTGTGCTGAGAGCAATTACTGTGTGCAGAGCTGTTCTGGACGCCTACTCTGTGCAGAACACTATACTGAGAGCACTTCCCCTCGTCCCCCTCCCCATCCCCCCATCTTACCTCCTTCCCTTTCCCACAGCACCTGTATATATGGATATATGTTTGTACATATTTATTACTCTATTTATTTATTTATCTTACTTGTACATATCTATTCTATTTATTTTATTTTGTTAGTATGTTTGGTTTTGTTCTCCGTCTCCCTCTTTTAGACTGCGAGCCCACTGTTGGGTAGGGACCGTCTCTATATGTTGCCAACTTGCACTTCCCAAGCGCTTAGTCCAGTGCTCTGCACACAGTAAGCGCTCAATAAATACGATTGAATGAATGAATGAAGCCCATACTCTCTCTTCCAGGGTTTAGAACAGTGCTTTGCACATGGTAAGCACTTAATAAATCTTATTGTTATTATTATTATTCCCTCTATGCCGACTGAATAGAACAGAAACTTTGCCTTTTTAAAGAGATTAAGTGGCACCGTTTGTAGTTTTAATCCCCAAGCAAAGAAGTATATATGTTTGTACATATTCATTACTCTATTTATTTATTTATTTTACTTGTACATATCTATTCTATTTATTTTATTTTGTTAATATGTTTTGTTTTGTTCTCCGTCTCCCCCTTCTAGACTGTGAGCCCACTGTTGGGTAGGGACCGTCTCTAGATGTTGCCGACTTGCACTTCCCAAGCGCTTAGTCCAGTGCTCTGCACACAGTAAGCGCTCGATAAATACGATTGACTGATTGATTTTATTTTGTTAATATGTTTTGTTTTATTCTCCGTCTCCCCCTTTTAGACTGTGAGCCGCCGTTGGGTAGGGACCGTCTCTAGATGTTGCCGACTTGTCCTTCCCAAGCGCTTAGTCCGGTGCTCTGCACACAGTAAGCGCTCGATAAATACGATTGATTGATTGATTTTATTTTGTTAATATGTTTTGTTTTATTCTCCGTCTCCCCCTTTTAGACTGTGAGCCGCCGTTGGGTAGGGACCGTCTCTAGATGTTGCCGACTTGGACTTCCCAAGTGCTTAGTCCGGTGCTCTGCACACAGTAAGCACTCGATAAATACAATTGATTGATTGATTTTATTTTGTTAATGTTTTGTTTTATTCTCTGTCTCCCCCTTTTAGACTGTGAGCCGCCGTTGGGTAGGGACCGTCTCTAGATGTTGCCGACTTGTCCTTCCCAAGCGCTTAGTCCAGTGCTGTGCACACAGTAAGCGCTCGATAAATACGATTGATTGATTGATTTTATTTTGTTAATATGTTTTGTTTTATTCTCTGTCTCCCCCTTTTAGACTGTGAGCTGCCGTTGGGTAGGGACCGTCTCTAGATGTTGCCGACTTGGACTTCCCAAGCGCTTCGTCCGGTGCTCTGCACACAGTAAGCGCTCGATAAATACGATCGATTGATTGATTTTATTTTGTTAATATGTTTTGTTTTCTTCTCCGTCTCCCCCTTTTAGACTGTGAGCCGCCGTTGGGTAGGGACCGTCTCTAGATGTTGCCGACTTGGACTTCCCAAGTGCTTAGTCCGGTGCTCTGCACACAGTAAGCACTCGATAAATACAATTGATTGATTGATTTTATTTTGTTAATGTTTTGTTTTATTCTCTGTCTCCCCCTTTTAGACTGTGAGCCGCCGTTGGGTAGGGACCGTCTCTAGATGTTGCCGACTTGTCCTTCCCAAGCGCTTAGTCCAGTGCTGTGCACACAGTAAGCGCTCGATAAATACGATTGATTGATTGATTTTATTTTGTTAATATGTTTTGTTTTATTCTCTGTCTCCCCCTTTTAGACTGTGAGCCGCCGTTGGGTAGGGACCGTCTCTAGATGTTGCCGACTTGTCCTTCCCAAGCGCTTAATCTGGTGCTCTGCACACAGTAAGCGCTCGATAAATACGATTGATTGATTGATTTTATTTTGTTAATATGTTTTGTTTTCTTCTCCGTCTCCCCCTTTTAGACTGTGAGCCGCCGTTGGGTAGGGACCGTCTCTAGATGTTGCCGACTTGGACTTCCCAAGCGCTTCGTCCGGTGCTCCGCACGCAGTAAGCGCTCAATAAATACGATCGATTGATGATTGATTGATTCCCGCACTTGGACTGGCAGGGAGACAGAGACGCGGAGACAGAGAGGAGGCTGCAGAGCAGAGACAGAGTGAGAGAGTGACCTCTCCCAGATGGACGCCGGGGCCCGGTGGGATTGACGGTCCCTCATTTTCTCTCACCGGCTCCGTGCTGGGGACGCCAGGCGAGGCGGCCCCCCGCATCTCCCTCATTGTCCCCACGCCGGAGCCACTATTCGAGTTCGGTTTCCAGCTCGGGCGAGGGAAAGAAAGGCAGCTGGCCGCTCGGGCCTGGGCTTTGTGTGCAATTAGTACGCCGCTCACATCCCTCGGACTCCTGAATACCGTGGGGCCCGGCCAGGCTCGCCCAGGGGAAAAGGGGCCTCTTTGTGCGGCCTGCCGGCCACATGACCGTCCCCACAATGAGGAGGACCAGGGGGCAGGGACGCGGATGTTGGGGGGCCGCGGGGGCCGTCCACCACCCCGGGACCTCCGGCGGAGCGGGGAAGGTAGACCAGGCCCACGGGGCCGGAGGGGTCAACCCCAGAGCGCGGGCGCTGTTGGCACCAGCGCCTGTGTATATGTGCTGTATATGTACATTCTCCCCCTTCTAGACTGTGAGCCCGCTGTTGGGTAGGGATCGTCTCTATATGTTGCCAACTTGTGCCTCCCAAGCGCTTAGTACAGTGCTCTGCACACAGTAAGCGCTCGATAAATACGATTGAATGAATGAATGAATGAATATACATCAATGCATATATATATACACACAATGTATACAATATATATGATGTTATATATCATATATACACATATATGTATATATGTATATATATGATGTTATATATATCATATATATGTATATATATGGTTATATATATCATATATGTATATATAACATCATATATATATGATGTTATATATATCATACATATGTATATATAACATCATATATATATGATGTTATGTATATCATATATGATATATATAACATCATATATATACATATATATATATGTATACATATATCATATATATGTATATATAACATCATATATATGATGTTATATATATCATATATATGTATATATGATGTTATATATATCATATATATGTATATATAACATCAAATATATGTATATATATGATGTTATATATATCATATATATGTATATATATATCAATCCTCGGGCCGTGGAGGGGGCGAGAGCGCTGGTCTCAGAAGCAGCTTGACCTAGGAGGTAGAGCACGGGCTTGGGAGTCAGAAGGACCTGGGTTCTAGTCCTGGCTCGGCCACTTGTCCGCGGTGTGACCTTGGGCAAGTCACTTTCATTTCCCTGGGCCTCGGTTCCCTCATCTGGAAAATGGGGACTAAGACTGTGAGCCCCCTGTGGGACAGAGACTGTGTCCAGCCTAATTGTCTTGTATATATATATATATAATGGCATTTGTTAAGCGCTTACTATGTGCAAAGCACTGTTCTAAGCGCTGGGGAGGGAACAAGGTGATCAGGTTGTCCCACAGGGGGCTCAACCTGTAATAATAATAATAATAATAATAATAATAATAATAACAACACAATAATAATAATACAATAATAATAATAGTGGCATTTATTAAACGCTTACTATGTGCAAAGCACTGTTCTAAGCGCTGGGGAGGGAACAAGGTGATCAGGTTGTCCCACAGGGGGCTCAACCTGTAATAATAATAATAATAATGATGATGGCATTTATTAAGCGCTTACTATGTGCAAAGCACAGTTCTAAGCGCTGGGGAGGGAACAAGGTGATCAGGTTGTCCCACGGGGGGCTCAACCTGTAATAATAATAATGATGATGGCATTTATTAAGCGCTTACTATGTGCAAAGCACTGTTCTAAGCGCTGGGAAGGGAACAAGGTGATCAGGTTGTCCCACAGGGGGCTCAACCTGTAATAAGAATAATAATAATAATGATAATGGCAGTTATTAAGCGCTTACTATGTGCAAAGCACAGTTCTAAGCGCTGGGGAGGGAACAAGGTGATCAGGTTGTCCCACGGGGGGCTCACAGTCTTAATCCCCATTTTCCAGATGAGGTAACGGAGGCCCAGAGAAGTTAAGTGACTTGCCCAAAGTCACACAGGTGACAATTGGCAGAGCCGGGATTTGAACCCGCGACATCTGACTCCAAAGCCCGGGCTCTTTCCACTGAGCCACGCTGCTTCTCTTATCTGTAATAATACCTTTTCTCTCTCTCTGTATCAACCCCAGTGCCTAGAATGGTGCCTGGCTCATATTGTGAGCCCGTCCCCTTCTAGGCTTTGAGCCCGTTGTTGGGTAGGGACCATCTCTATATGTTGCTGACTTGTAATAATAATAATAATAAAAATAATGATGGTATTTGTTAAGCATTTACTATGTGCAAAGCACTGTTCTAAGCGCTGCGGGGCTACAAGGTGATCAGGTTGTCCCACATGGGGCTCACAGTCTTAATCCCTGTTTTACAGATGAGGGAACTGAGGCCCAGAGAATAATAATAATAATAATAATGGCATTTATTAAGCGCTTACTATGTACAAAGCACTATTCTAAGCACTGCGGGGCTACAAGGTGATCAGGCTGTCCCACATGGGGCTCACAGTCTTAATCCCCATTTTACAGATGAGGGAACTGAGGCCCAGAGAATAATAATAATAATAATAATAATAATAATGGCATTTATTAAGTGCTTACTATGTGCAAAGCACTGTTCTAAGCGCTGCGGGGCTACAAGGTGATCAGGTTGTCCCACATGGGGCTCACAGTCTTAATCCCCATTTTACAGATGAGGGAACTGAGGCCCAGAGAATAATAATAATAATAATAATAATAATGATGATGGCATTTATTAAGCGCTTACTATGTGCGAAGCACTGTTCTAAGCGCTGCGGGGCTACAAGGTGATCAGGTTGTCCCACATGGGGCTCACAGTCTTAATCCCCGTTTTACAGATGAGGGAACTGAGGCCCAGAGAACAATAATAATAATAATAATAATGATAATAATGATGGCATTTATTAAGCGCTTACTATGTGCAAAGCACTGTTCTAAGCACTGCGGGGCTACAAGGTGATCAGGCTGTCCCACATGGGGCTCACAGTCTTAATCCCCGTTTTACAGATGAGGGAACTGAGGCCCAGAGAAGTGAAGTGACTTGCCCAAAGTCACACAGCTGACAATTGGTGGAGCCGGGATTTGAACCCATGCCCTCTGACTCCAAAGCCTGTACTCTTTCCACTGAGCCACGCTGCTTGTCCTTCCCAAGCGCTTAGTGCAGTGCTCTGCACACAGTAAGCGCTCAATAAATATGATTGAATGAGATACCAAAAAAAAAAAAAAAAAGACGGCCCAGCCCAGGCCAGATCGGACACCTCTGTGGGATCCCTCGCCACCACAGGATGCCCCCCAAAACCCCCCAAGGCCCCCCAGCTTTCTCCCGCAACGTCCTGAGGCCCAGTCGATAAGGAGGCTCTGTGGGTGGCCACATCTTTTAGCCTGTGAGCCCACTGTTGGGTAGGGGCTGTCTCTATATGTTGCCAACTTGTACTTCCCAAGCGCTTAGTACAGTGCTCTGCACACAGTAAGCGCTCAATAAATATGATTGATTGATTGATTGATCCAGCCCGAGGGTCTACCACCTCCCCTGGCCGGCCGACTGCACCCCCTCTGGGCTCCCTGACCCACCTTTCCAGCACAATCAATCAATCAATCAATCAATCAATCAATTGTATTTATTGAGCGCTTACTGTGTGCAGAGCACTGTACTAAGCGCTTGAACCCCCTCCTTCCTCTCCCCCTCGTCCCCCTCTCCATCTCCCCCATCTTACCTCCTTCCCTGCCCCACAGCACCTATATATATGTTTGTACGCATTTATTACTCTATTTATTTTACTTGTACCTATCTATTCTATTTATTTTATTTTGTTAATATGTTTGGTTTTGTTCTCTGTCTCCCCCTTCTAGACTGTGAGCCCACTGTTGGGTAGGGACCGTCTCTAGATGTTGCCAACTTGGACTTCCCAAGCGCTTAGTCCAGTGCTTTGCACACAGTAAGCACTCAATAAATACGATTGATTGATTGTGAAGTACAAGTTGGCAACATATAGAGAAGCAGAGAAGCAGAACCAGAGAAGCAGCCTGGCTCAGTGGAAAAGACCCCGGGCTTTGGAGTCAGAGGTCATGGGTTCAAATCCCAGCTCCGCCAATTGTCAGCTGTGTGACTTTGGGCAAGTCACTTCACTTCTCTGGGCCTCAGTTCCCTCATCTGTCAAATGGGGATTAAGACTGTGAGCCCCCCGTGGGACAACCTGATCACTTTGTATCCCCCCAGCGCTTAGAACAGCGCTTTGCGCATAGTAAGCGCTTAACAAATACCATTATTATTATTATAGAGACGGTCCCTACCCAACAGCGGGCTCACAGTCTAGAAGGGGGAGACAGACAACAAAACAAAAGATATTAACAAAAGAAAATAAATAGAATAAGTATGTACAAATAAAATAAATAGAGTAATAAATACGTACAAACATATATACATATATACAGGTGCTGTGGGGAGGGGAAGGAGCCCAGGGCAAAACTGAAGGCCAGGGTGAGTCTGGGCTACCCCAAGGAAAACGATTGGGCACCCCACTTCAAGTCCCTCCCCACACCATCACTTTTAGACTGTGAGCCCACTGTTGGGTAGCGACTGTCTCTGTATGTTGCCAATTTGTACTTCCCAAGCGCTTAGTACAGTGCTCTGCACACAGTAAGCGCTCAATAAATACGGTTGATGATGACGATCAGGGCCACCTGATTAAATGGACATTCTGGGTCGCTCCCTCCCACGGTCCCGCTGTCCTCCCAAGCGCGCACCTATTCTCGGAAAGTCCCTCCTGAGCCACCCCTGCAGTAGGAAGGATTTAGGTTAGATGCTAGAAGTCCGTGTCTGAGTGTTGGGGGCGGTGTGTGTGTTTAGGGGTGGGCGGAGGTAAAAATGTCCTTCACTGTGAGAATAAGATGCAGGTGTTTTCTCGGGGGAATTCAAATTCGGCCCTATCTGGAGGCACGGGGGTGGGTCAAAATATATGTTGCCAATTTGTACTTCCCAAGGGCTTAGTACAGTGCTCTGCACATAGTAAGCGCTCAATAAATGCGATTGATGATGATGATTTATCGAAAGAGAGGACTGAGGGGTTGAGAAGCTTGGCACCGGGACCGGTGTCCCCGGGGGGGTTAGCCAGACAGGACATTAAGAGGGTTTGTGAAGCCATGGCCAGGGCCTCTGGAAGCAGCGTGGCTCAGTGGAAAGACCATCGGCTTTGGAGTCAGAGGTCATGGGTTCAAATCCCGGCTCCTCCAATTGTCAGTTGGGTGACTTTGGGCAAGTCACTTCACTTCTCTGGGCCTCAGTTCCCTCATCTGGAAAATGGGGGTGAAGACTGTGAGCCCCCCGAGGGACAACCTGATCACCTTGTAACCTCCCCAGCGCTTAGAACAGTGCGTTGCACACAGTAAGCGCTTAATAAATGCCATTATTTAGACTGTGAGCCCACTGTTGGGTAGGGACTGTCTCTATATGTTGCCAACTTGTACTTCCCAAGAGCTTAGTACAGTGCTCTGCACACAGTAAGCGCTCAATAAATACGATTGATTGATTATTATTATTATTATTATTACGTCCCAGGAGCAGGCTGCCAGGGGAAGGGGAGGGGGCCGTATTTCTGCCCCAGGAGACAGGGCTTATGTTTCACCCAAAGGGATTTGGGGGTCACTGGGTGCAGCAAGAGGATCGGGCGGACCTTGATGACCTCCGTCCTTTGCAGAGGCTGTGATCAATCAATCAATCAATCGTATTTATTGAGCGCTTACTGTGTGCAGAGCACTGGACTAAGCGCTTGGGAAGTCCAAGTTGGCAACATATAGAGGCAGTCCCTACCCAACAGCGGGCTCACAGTCTAAAAGGGGGAGACAAGAGGGGATGTGATGGGAGCAGAGAGCCTTCTCCCCAGCTGGCAAATGGAGAAACAGGGGGACGGCGACTTCCCCGGGGACACACAGAGGCGCAGAAGCAGAGAAACTCCTTACCATCACCTCGACCCCTCATAACTTCACGTTGAGAAGCAGCGTGGCTCAGTGGATAGAGCCCGGGCTTTGGAGTCAGAGATCATGGGTTCAAATCCCGGCTCTGCCAACTGTCAGCTGTGTGACTTTGGGCAAGTCACTTCACTTCTCTGGGCCTCAGTTCCCCCATCTGGAAAACGGGGATGAAGACTTTGAGCCCTATGTGGGACAACCTTATTATCTTGTAACCTCCCCAGTGCTTAGAACAGTGCTTTGCACATAGTAAGCGCTTAATAAACGCCATCATTATTATTATTATTATTATAACTTACCTCCTCAATTTCCTACACTACAGCCCAGCCCACAAACCTCACCCCTCTAATGCCACCCTACTCACTCTACCTTGATCTCATCTATCTCATCTCATCTATACATATACATATGTATATATGTTTGTATATGTATATATGTTTGTACTTTTTTTTTACTCTATTTTATTTGTACATATCTATTGTATTTATTTTATTTTGTTAGTATGTTTGGTTTTGTTCTCTGTCTCCCCCTTCTAGACTGTGAGCCCACTGTTGGGTAGGGACTGTCTCTATATGTTGCCAATTTGTACTTCCCAAGCGGTTAGTACAGTGCTCTGCACATAGTAAGCGCTCAATAAATATGATTGATGATGATGATGATCTATCTCTCCACCGACCCCTCGCCCACGTCCTGCCGTGGGCCTGGAACGCCCTCCCGCTTCATATCGGCCCGACAATTACCCTCCCCACCTTCAAAGCCTTGTTGAAGGCACATCTCCTCCGAGAAGCCTTCCCCGACTAGGCCCTTGCTCCCACTCCCTTCTGCGTCGCCCTGCACTTGGATTTGTTCCCTTTTCTCACCCCCTCTCAGCCCCACTGCACTTACATACCTATCTGTAATTTATTCATCTGGATTAATGTCTGTCTCCGCCTCTAAGCTCTAAACCTTAAGCAGCGTGGCTCAGTGGAAAGGGCACGGGCTTGGGCGTCAGAAGTCATGGGTTTGAATTCCGGCTCCGCCGCTTGTCAGCTGTGTGAACTTGGGCGAGCCACTTCACTTCTCTGTGCCTCAGTGACCTCATCTGTAAAATGGGGATTAAGACTGTGAGCCCCCTGTGGGACAACCTGATCACCTTGTATATCCCCCAGCGCTTAGAACAGTGCTTTGCACATAGGACGCGCTTAACAAATGCCACCATTATTATTATTATTATTATTATTATTATGAACTCGTTCTTGGGCGTCAGAGGTCATGGGTTTGAATTCCGGCTCCGCCACTTGTCAGCTGTGTGAACTTGGGCAAGCCACTTCACTTCTCTGTCCTTCAGTGACCTCATCTGTAAAATGGGGATTAAGACTGTGAGCCCCAAGTGGAACAACCTAATCACCTTGTATATCCCCCAGCGCTTAGAACAGTGCTTTGCACACAGGACGCGCTTAACAAATGCCACCATTATTATTATTATTATAAACTCGTTGTGCACAGGGACAACGTGTCTATTCAATCAATCAATCGTATTTATTGAGCACTTATTGTGTGCAGAGCACTGTACCAAGCGCTTGGGAAGTACAAGCTGGCAACATATAGAGACAGTCCCTACCCAACAGCGGGCTCGTTCCTGTTATAGCATACTCTCCCAAGCTCTTAGTCCAGTGCTCTGCACACAGTAAGCGCTCAATAAATCCAATTGTTTGATTGATTGAGAAGGGTCGCAAGAAACAGAGATGCCTCCGGGCTGCGGAACAAAGAGGGGAAATACAGAGCGGAAACCTTCCCAGGTTACGGCCTCAGAGCCTCGTTCTTTTATTAACGAATCAGTGGGAGGTGATGGGGAGGGAGGGTCCGGGGGGATAGGGAAGGACAGAAAATATTTAGATCTGGGCGGGTTGGTTGACCCTAGACCCTCCCCAGGATGGGCAGTGGAAGGAAAGACATTCCGTCCCCGGAGGGACCCCCCTCTCCCCATGTTGGGGGGCGGCGCATTTTGGCAAAGAAGTAGGTCAGAGCCCAACAAAGCTTCCTCAGACAGCCCCTCTGTCAGCGGGCTTGGCTGTAGGCTGCTTAAGAAAGCATTGTATTTTCCTTGATGTTTTCCAGGGGCCCGGCCTGGCATCGGGAAACTCCGGGCGTCGGGAAGTCAGGCAGGGACCCGGCAATTCCGCCGGGGCTGGGGGGACATAGGCCGGGTGGTGGGAATCCATTCTCTAGGGGAAAGTGAGCCAGTGAGAGGAATAACAATCCCGTGATTTTGTAGAGCGCTTTCCACAGTCATAATAATGGTATTTGTTCAGGGTTTACCATGTGCAAGGCACTGCACTAAGCGCTGGGTGGATACAAGCAAATGGAATTGGACATGGTCCCTGTCCCATCGTTTGGGAGGGGCAGTGGGGTTTTAGTTTTATTTTTATTTTTATAAATGGTATTTGTTAAGCACATACTCTGTGCCAGGGACTGTTCTAAGCACAGGGGTAGATGCCAGCTGATCCGGTTGGACACAGTCCATGTCCCACCTGGGGCTCGCTGTCTCAATCCCCATTTTACAGAGGAGGTAACTGAGGCACGGAAAAGTGAAGTGACTAGTCCAAGGTCACCCAACGGACAAATGGATTCCCCGGCACGTGCTCTATCCACTATGCCGTGCTCCAGAGGGCTTTTATATATGTATATATGTTTGTATATATTTATTACTCTATTTATTTGTTTTACTTGTACATATCTATTCTATTTATTTTATTTTGTTAGTATGTCTGGTTTTGTTCTCTGTCTCCCCCTTTTAGACTGTGAGCCCACTGTTGGGTAGGGACTGTCTCTATATGTTGCCAATTTGTATTTCCCAAGCGCTTAGTACAGTGCTCTGCACACAGTAAGCGCTCAATAAATACGATTGATGATGATGATGATCCCTGTGAGGGAGGAAGAGGTAGGGAGGCTTAGCCCCATTTCACAGGCTGGGTTACTGAGGCCCAGAGAGATGAAGTGACTTGCCCGAGGTCACACAGCAGCCAGTGGCAGCGTCTGAAAAGCAGAATGTCTCCTTTGAAGACATTCAGAGAGAAGCAGTGTGGCCTAGTGGAAAGAGCTTGGGCCTGGGATTCAGGGAACCTGGGTTCTAATCCTGGTTTCTTGTTGTGTGACTCTGGGCGAGTCACTTCATTTCTCTGCATCTCAGCTTCCTCATCAGTAAACTGGGGATTAAATCCTCCTCCTTCCAGTTTAGACTGTGAAGCTCCATGTGGGACAGGGATTGCGTACGACCTGATAAACTTGCAACGTCCAATTTGCATTTTCTCCAGTGTGTAGAACAGTGCTTGACACATAGTAAGCGCCTAAGAAATGCCATTAAAAAATAAAAAGGTTGAGGTATCACGGCTCCTCAGTGAGAGCTGTCCGGTCGGAAGCTTGTTAAAGCCTCTCCAAGAACAGTGCTTTGCACATAGTAAGCGCTTAACAAATGCCATTATTATTATTATTATTATTATTATTCCCCCCCCCCCCCAGTATCCTCACTGTCAAATCCCAGAATCCTCTGGTCTGGAAAGACTGGATAGAGCACAGGCTTGGGAGTCAGAAGGACCTGAGTTCTAATCCTGGCCCTGCCCCTTGTCTGTTGGGTGACCTCGGACTTCGCTCCTCTGTGCCTCAGGTACCTCATCTGTAAAATGGGGATTGAGACCGTGAGCCCCAAGTGGGACATGGGCTGTGTCCAACCGGATTAGCTGGTATCTACCCCAGCGCTTAGAACAGTGCCTGGCACAGAGTAAGTGCTTAACAAATCCCGTTTAAAAAAATAAAAATAAAACCCCACTGCCCCTCCCGAACGATGCCATCCTGTGCAGGCGAAAGTTCCCCGCCTCACTGGGCCCCCCTGGCCCAGAGCCCGGCAGCCCTCGTGGTCAGGAAATCATTCCTCGTATCTAATCGAATCCTCCTCAGACGCCCATCGTTGGCAGAGGACTAAGGAGCCGTGAGGGGTGGGTTCTTAGCGAATTTCAAATCACACGCGGTCCCTGCCCTCGAAGAGTCCGGGAAAAGGCAAGACTGACCACATACACAGACTCACACAAATGCCCATGTGAACGGCCCGCATAAACACATGCCTGAGCACACATACATAAAGAACATGTACACAAAAACTTGAACCTTATAAATAATAATAATAATGATGGCATTTATTAAGCGCTTACTATGTGCAAAGCACTGTTCTAAGCACTGGGGAGGTTGCAAGGTGATCAGGTTGTCCCACGGGGGGCTCACAGTCTCAATCCCCATTTTACAGATGAGGGAACTGAGGCCCAGAGAAGCTAAGTGACTTGGCCAAAGTCACACAGCTGACAAGTGGCGGGAGCCGGGGATTTGAACCCATGACCTCTGACTCCAAAGCCCAGGCTCTTTCCATTGAGCCACGCTGCTTCTCCAAGAGTTGCTGCTTATACACATAAGCAGCACGCTCACACACATGAGCTCACACGTGCATCCCCTCGTCTCCTCGTGTGACTGAGACAGAGGTGGGGCCCGCAGCCCCTTCCCGGTACCACCAACAGAGCCTCAGTTTCCCCTTCTCCTAAAGCTCCAATCTCAATCCATCAATCAGTGGTATTTATCGAGCGCTTACCGTGGGCAGAACACTGTACTGAGTGCTTGGGAGAATACAGTGAACTGAGTTCGAAGACACATTCCCTGCCCACGTGGGGTTCCCAATGAGTTTACAGTTTAGAGTGAGAGACAGAGCTAAATAAAAATTCATAACTTATAATATGTAATTTACACGTAGGTACATAAGTGCTGAAATCAGCATAGCAGCAGTTTGAATGGAGGGAACAGGATGGGTTTTAAGTGACGTTGTGAAGGTAAAACCAACAGTTTGGTGACAGACTGAATATATGGGTTGTATGAGACAGATGATTCGAGGATAAATCCCAAGTTTCCAGGCTTGTGAGACAGGGAGAATGAGGGTGGTGGGCCTGGCTGCAATGATGGGAAAGGCAGGAGGAGGACAGGAAGATAAGGAATACTGTTTCGGGCACGTTTAGTTTGAGGTGTCAGCAGGCCATCCGAGTAGAGATGTCCTGAAGGCAGGAGGAAATAGGAGACTGCCGAGAAAGAGAGAGATAAGGTCTGGAGATGGAGATGTGGGATTCATCCGGGTAGGGCGAATGAGTTCTCCAAGGGAGTGGGTGTAGATGGAGAACAGAAAGGGATCCAGAACTGAAACTTGAGGGATGCCCACAGTTAGGGGGTGGGAGGCAGGGGAGGAGCTCGTGAAAGAGACTGAGAAGGAGCGGCCAGAGAGATAGGAGGAGAAGGAGGAGAGGACGGGATCAGCGAAGCCGAGGTTGGCTAATGTTTCCGGGAGAAGGGGGTCCACAATATCAAAGGCAGCCAAGATGTCTAGGAGGATTAGGATTTAGGAGAGGCCATCTGATTGGGTGAGAGAAGAATGTCATTGGTTACTTTAGAGAGGCCCGTTTCCATGGAAACCAGATTGGAGGAGATCAAGGAGAGAATTGGAGGAGAGGAAGTGGAGACAGTGGGTGCAAACAACTGTTTACTTGTTTTGTTGGGTATAGATCTATAATTCTGTTTATTTATATTGATGCCTGTTTGCTTGTTTTGACGTCTGTCTCCCCACTTCTAGACTGTGAGCCCGGTGTGGGCAGAGATGGTCTCTATTGCTGAATGGTACTTTCCAAGGTCTTAGTCCAGTGCTGTGCACACAGTAAGCGCTCAATAAATGTGATTGAATAATAATAATAATAATGATGATGGCAGTTGTTAAGCGCTTACTATGTGCAAAGCACTGTTCTAAGCGCTGGAAGGGATACAGTGTGATCAAGTTGTCCCACGTGGGGCTCACAGTCTTCATCCCCATTTTTACAGATGAGGGAACTGAGGCTCAGAGAAGTTAAGTGACTTGCCCAAGGTCACACAGCAGACTTGTGGTGGAGCCGGGATTCGAACCCATGACCTCCGACTCCAATGCCCAGGCTCTTTCCACTGAGCCGCGCTGCTTCTCTCAGCTTCTCGCTGCTGAGAGAATGAACTCTCTCAAAGAGTTTAGAGAGGAATGGTAGGAGAGAGATAGGATGCTAACTGAAGGAAGCCATGGATTTAGGGGAGGATTTTTTTCACGTTGCCAACTTGTACTTCCCAAGCGCTTAGTACAGTGCTCTGCACACAGTAAGCGCCCAATAAATACAGTTGATTGATTGATTGATTTTAAGATCAGGGATACGTGAGCATGTGTGAAAGCAGTGGGGGGGAAGCCATTGGAAAGCGAATATTTGACAGTGGCGGTCAGGGAGGAAAGAAGGGAGGGGGCAAGCGCTTTAATAAAATATGAAGGGATGGGGGTCAGAGGTGCAGGTGAAAGGGGTAGATTTTGAGAGGAGGTGTGAAATCTCTTCTTCAGTGCTTTGCACACCGTAAGCGCTCGATAAATACGATTGAATGAACGAATGAATGAATTACTGCTGGGAATATGGGGAAAGTCAAAGGAGGTAGGAGTGGGGACTGGAGAGAAGACGGGAACATTTCAGGATGATCAGGCCTGATGATTTCAATTTTATTAATAAAGTATGTGGCCGGGCCCTTAGGGGAAAGAGAAGCAGAAGGCCTGGCGTAGTGAATAGAGCACAGGCTGGGGAGTCAGAAGGTCATGAGTTCTAATCTTGGCTCCACCACCTAATAATAATAATGGCATTTATTAAGCGCTTACTATGTGCAAAGCACTGTTCTAAGTGCTGGGGAGGTAACAAGGTGATCAGGTTGTCCCACGGGGGGCTCACAACCTTAATCCCCATTTTACAGATGAGGTACAATAAATGGACACATTCCCTGTCCACAAGGAGCTCCTTATGGTGCTCCTTGTCTGCTATATGATCTTGGGCAAGTCACTTAACTTCCCTGTGCCTCGGTTACCTCATCCGTAAAATGGGGATTAAGACTGTGAGCCCCAAGTGGGACAGGGACTGTGTCCAACCCAATTTGCTTGTATCCGCTATGTGCTTGACACATAGTGAGCGCTTAACAAATACCATAGTTACCATTATTATTAGATGGGGGCGAGGCAGGGGACAGGAGGTTTGAGGAGGGAGTTTGAAGTCTGGAACAGCTGGTGGGGGCAGTGGGTACGGGTGTCAATTACGAAGAACTATTGTTGTTGGGCAGCGGAGAGGGCAGAACGAAAGCAGGTGAGGATGGATTTTTATATGGATGAGGTCAAACAGATGTCTGGATGTCTGCCAGCAGCGCTCCGCAGCTCAGGAGGGGAGGAAGCGCTTAGTACAGTGCTCTGCACAAGGTAAGCGCTCAATAAATATGATTGAGGAAGGGCACTGTGGAGGTGATCCGGGGCTGTGGGTTAGCGGCACGGGACCGGCGGAGGGACAGGGGAGCGACGGAGTTGGGTTCGGGGGAGAAGGTGGTGTGGAGGGCGTCGATTTGTGCGTCAAGAGACGGTAGTTGGGGAATGGAGCCCAGAATCCATTTTCTCCCTTCTCCAGCCCGGCCCCACCCCCACGCAGGGATGCGGCTCAAGGAGCTTTAGAAAATCCCCGTTGTCCGTTGGGAAACAGGAGACTGAAGGGGGGCCCCCGGCGGGGCCGGGGGAGCCCAACTCTGGCCCATGGGCATTGTGTAGCCGTTGCCTTGGTGATCCCAACACAAGGGCCAGTTCATGGGCCGTGTTCCCAGGAGTCCAGGAGGAATGTTCGCCAACAGGCCCTCGGAGAAGGCTTCCGGGGCCTCCCCGGGCCCTGCTGCCGGTGGTTTCTTTCAGTCGTCTTTAAATTGAGCACTTATCGTGGGCAGAGCACCGGACTAAGCGCTTGGGAGAGTACGGTGCAACAATAAATGGACACATTCCCTGCCCGCGAGGAGCTCCTTATGGTGCTCGGAAAGCCCCTTCCGGCCTGGGATGGGGCAGGAGGAGGCAGAAGGGGAAGAAGCCGAAGCCCCCCAGGGAGAAGGCTACCCTGCCCTCCCCCCAGGACCACTAGGACTGTTGTCCTCCATGAGCCCACTGTTAGGTAGGGACTGTCTCTATATGTTGCCAACTTGTCCTTCCCAAGCGCTTAGTACAGTGCTCTGCACACAGTAAGCGCTCAATAAATATGATTGATTGATTGATCATCCCAACAGGTGGCCCTCCCTCACCCCTCTCTTGCCCTGCCCCCGGCTCTGAGGGCCTCCATCCGGGCTGCGGCCTGTTACTGCTACTACTAATAATGATGGCATTTATTAAGCGCTTAATATGTGTAAAGCACTGTTCTAAGCGCGGGGGAGGCTACAAGGTGATCAGGTTGTCCCACGGGGGGCTGACAGTCTAAATCCCCATTTTACAGATGAGGGAACTGAGTCCCAGAGAAGTGAAGCGACTTGCCCAAAGTCACACAGCTGACAATTGGCGGAGCCGGGATTTGAACCCATGACCTCTGACTCCAAAGCCCATGCCCTTTCATTCATTCATTCGGTCGTATGTATTGAGCGCTTACTGTGCGCAGAGCACTGTACTAAGCGCTTGGAAAGTCAAATTCGGCAACAGAGACACCCTTCAACACTCCCCCCAGCTCCTTTCGGTCTAGTGTATCTGTAGGTCTAGCAGAGATGATCCTTGGGAAAGTGGCAAAAGGGAAAAAAACCAATTGGGTAATTTTCTCGTCTTCCCTCCCAAGAGTTAATGAGTTGTCACCCCCAGGTGACAAATTCAACACCCCCTCCCCGCCTTCACCTCCACCCCTCCCCTTAGTTCCCAGAAACCTCAGCATTTCATCAGCCCTGCCTTTTGGCACACACTTTCTGTCATATTTATTCATGATTTCTCCTTCCCCGGAGGATCGGGTGGGAGAGAAGCAGCAGGGACTAGTAGAAAGAGCGCCTGGGAATGAGAAGGCCTGGGTTCTAATTCTGGATCAGACATGTTCCTGCTGTGTGACCCTGGGAGAGTCTCTTAACCTCTCTGTGCCTCCGTTTCCTCATCTGTGAAATGGGGATCCAACGCCAGTTCTCCCTTTCCCTTAGGCTATGAGCCCCATGTGAGACAAAGTCTGTGTCCAAACCGACCATCTTGTTTCTACCTTAGTGCTCAGTACCGTGCTTGGGGCAGAATAATCACTTATCAAATGCCACAGTAATAATAATAATAATTATTCATTCATTCATTCAATCGTATTTATTGAGCGCTTACTGTGTGCAGAGCACTGGACTAAGCGCTTGGGAAGTACAAGTTGGCAACATATAGAGACGGTCCCTACCCAACAGTGGGCTCACAGTCTAAAAGGGGGAGACAGAGAACAAAACTATACTAACAAAATAAAATAAATAGAATAGATATGTACAAGTACAATAAATAGAGTAATAAATATGTACAAACATATATACATATATACAGGTGCTGTGGGGAAGGGAAGGAGGTAAGATGAGGGGATGGAGAGGGGGACTGGTGTTTGTTCATTCAATCATATTTACTGAGCTCGTATTGTGTGCAGAGCACTGTACTAAGCGCTTGGGAAGTACAAGTTGGCAACATATAGAGACGACGGTCCCTACCCAACAGCGGGCTCACAGTCTAGAAGGGGGAGACAGATGACAAAACAAAACATGTAGACAGGTGTCAAAATCGCCAGAAAAAATAGAATTAAAGCTAGATGCACATCATTAACAACATAAATAGTAAATATGTACAAGTAAAATAAATAGAGTAATAAATCTGTACAAATATATATACAAGTGCTGTGGGGAGGGGAAGTTTGTTAAGTGCTTACAATGTGCCAAGCACTGCTCTAAGCTCTCGGGTAGATACAAGGTCATCAGGTTGTCTCACGTGGGGCTCACGGTCTTCATCCCCATTTTACAGATGAGGGAACTGAGGCCCAGAGAAGCGAAGTGACTTGCCCAAGGTCGCACAGCGGGCAAGTGATGGAGCCGGGATTAGAACCCACATGCTGGTGGTATCAACTGTTTCTTTCTGCATCAGATATTTAAGAGAGACTGTGTTGAAAATACAATTGAGACTTTTTCCCCTTGGCTGGGTCATCCCAACACGATGTTAGGAAATATTTGGACAGTGTTAACAGCCATTGGAAAACGTTGAGTACATATTTACTATTCTTTTTATTTTGTTGATGATGTGCATATAGCTTTAATTCTATTCAATCAATTGTATTTATTGAGCGCTTACTTTGTGCAGAGCACTGTACTAAGCGCTTGGGAAGTACAAGTTGGCAACATATAGAGACGGTCCCTACCCAACAGTGGGCTCACAGTCTATTCGTTCTGACGATTTTGACACCTGTCTCCATGTTTTGTTTTGTTGTCCGTCTCCCCCTTCTAGACTGTGAGCCCGTTGTTGGGTAGGGACCGTCTCTATATGGTGCCGACTTGTACTTCCTAAGTGCTTGGTCCAGTGCTCTGCACACAGTAAGCGCTCCATAAATGCGATTGAATGAATGAATGAAATCCTCTGACTCAATCAATCAATCGTATTTATTGAGCACTTACTGTGTGCAGAGCACTGTACTAAGCACTTGGGAAGCCCAAGTTGGCAACATATAGAGACAGTCCCTACCCAACAGCGGGCTCACAGTCTAAAAGGGGGAGACAGAGAACAAAACCAAACATACAACAAAATAAAATAAATAGAATAGATATGTACAGGTAAACTAAATAAATAGAGTAATAAATATGTACAAACATATATACATATACATACATATATACTCCCGAGCCCGCACGCTTTCCACTAAGCCACGCTGCTTCTCTAATAATTGTGACCCCGCAGTAAAGACGAGGGCATTTGGCCGTGTGCCCCATCGGGCTGGACTGGGGCAGAGGGGACTGTTTGGCTGGCTGAGCAATCCTCAGTTGTGCCAACTGGCAGGAGCCGGAATGCTGGGACTGGGAAACTGGGCCTGGGACGCCAGGGTGGGACCTCGGGAATGGGACTCCAGGGCTGGAATTCCAGGCCTGGGATCTGGGACGCAGGGGCTGGGACCCCCGACTCGGTCTCCGCACGGGGGATCAACGGGGTCCGACGAACCCTTCGAAAAGGCAGCCGATGTCCCACGGGGGCACGCGCCAACGGGAATGGCAGATTGTAGAAGAGGCGAGGCCTAGTGCCAAGGGCACGAGCTCGGCAGTCAGAGGACGAGGGTTCTAATCAATCAATCAATCAATCAATCGTATTTATTGAGTACTTACTGTGTGCAGAGCACTGTACTAAGCGCTTGGGAAGTACAAGTGGGCAACACATAGAGACGGTCCCGACCCAACAGAGGGCTCACAGTGTAAAAGGGGGAGACAGAGAACAAAACCAAACATACTAACAAAATAAAATAAATAGAATAGATATGTACAAGTAAAATAGAGTAATAAATATGTACTGACATATATACATATCTACACTATATATACACAAATATATATATATATGTGTATATCTATCTATATCTATCTATCTATCTATCTATCTATATATATATATACACCATATATATCCCGACTCCGCCACATGTCTGCTGTGTGATCTTGGGCAAGTCACTTAACTTCTCTGGGCCTCAGTTCCCTCATCTGTAAAATGGGGATGAAGACTGTGAGCCCCACGTGGGACAACCTGATCACCCTGTGCACAGAGTAAGTGCTTAATAAATGCCATCATTATCCAGCGCTTAGAACAGTGCTTTGCACATAGTAAGCGCTTAACAAATGCCAATTATTATTATTATATAACAAACACCACCGTTATTGTTATTGGAAAGTACAATTCAGCAACAAAGAGAGACGATCCCTGCCCACAAGGGACTCACAGAGTAGAAAGGGGGAGGGAGGCATCAAAAAAAAATAAAAATTGAACGGGCCTCAATAGCATCAGTATCAAGAAATAGAATTAGAGCTAGGTACACATCACAGAAATCCCCCCCGAGGCTCTCCGGAGCGGGGCTGAGCTGTCCCCCTCTTTTTCGGGGAGCAATCTCCAGGTTGGAGGTCCATCGAGCGCTTAGAACAGTATTTTGCGCGTAGTGCGCTCTCCCCCTCGTCCCCCTCTCCATCCCCCTCATCTTACCTCCTTCCCTTCCCCACAGCACCTGTATATATGTTTGTACATATTTATTACTCTATTTATTCATTTATTTTACTTGTACCTATCTATTCTATTTATTTTATTTTGTTAGTATGTTTGGTTTTGTGTCTCTGTCTCCCCCTTCTAGACTGTGAGCCCACTGTTGGGTAGGGACTGTCTCTAGATGTTGCCAACTTGTACTTCTCAAGCGCTTAGTACAGTGCTCTGGACACAGTAAGCGCTCAATAAATACGATTGATTGATTGATTGATTAATAAATGCCATCATTATCATTATTATTATCCTCGGCCAGGCCGAACTGCAGGCAGAGGGCGCCCCCTCGTGGCCTGTCCTGGTCTTCCTCGCGGCAGGGAGGGCGGGCTGAGGCCCGGGCCTAGTCATTCATTCATTCATTCATTCATTCATTCAATCGTATTTATTGAGCGCTTACTGTGTGCAGAGCACTGGACTAAGCGCTTCTAGACTGTGAGCCCACTGTTGGGTAGGGACTGTCTCTCTATGTTGCCAACTTGGACTTCCCAAGCGCTTAGTACAGTGCTCTGCACACAGTAAGCGCTCAATAAATACGACTGATTGATTGATTGATTGGGAAGTACAAGTTGGCAACGTCTAGAGACGGTTCCCTACCCAACAGCGGGCTCACAGTCGAGAAGGGGGAGACAGACAACCAAACAAAAATTAACCAAATAAAATGAATAGAAGAAATGTGTACAAATAAAATTAATAAATAAATAGAGTAATAAATCCGTACAAACATATATACATATATGCAGGTGCTGTGGGGAGGGGAAGGAGGTAAGATGAGGGGGATGGAGAGGGGGACGAGGGGGAGAGGAAGGAAGGGGCTCAGTCTGGGAAGGCCTCCTGGAGGAGGTGAGCTCTCAATAGGGCCTTGAAGGGAGGAAGAGAGCTAGCTTGGCGGATGGGCGGAGGGAGGGCATTCCAGGCCCCGGGGGAGGATGTGGGCCGGGGGTCGATGGCGGGACAGGCGAGAACGAGGTACGGTGAGGAGATCAGCGGCGGAGGAGCGGGCTGGGCTGGAGAAGGACAGAAGGGAGGTGAGGGAGGAGGGGGCGAGGGGATGGACAGCCTTGAAGCCCTGGGTGAGGAGTTTCTGCCTGATGCGCAGATTGATTGGTAGCCACTGGAGATTTTTAAGGAGGGGAGTAATATGCCCAGAGCGTTTCTGGACAAAGATAATCCGGGCAGCAGCATGAAGTATGGATTGAAGTGGGGAGAGACAGGAGGATGGGAGATCAGAGAGATCAGAGAAGTGAAGTGACTTGCCCAAAGTCACACAGCTGACAACTGGCGGAGCCGGGATTTGAACCCCTGACCTCTGACTCCAAAGCCAGGGCTCTTTCCGGTGAGCTACGCCGCTTCCTAAGCGATCAATATGATCAACTGATTGATTGATTGGCTGTCACCCTCTTGAGGAGAGCCCTGCTGCGAGCGCCATCTTGAATGTCTACGTGGAGGCCATCTTGGGAGGGTCTCCCCTTGCTGCATGGTGACCTGAGGCAACCACTGGACTCTCCCAAGCGCTTAGTACAGTGCACTGCACATAGTAAGCGCTCAATAAATACCATTGATCGATCGATTGATTTCCTCACTTAGCGTCCAAGGCTTACCCTCCGACTCCCAGCCCCTGGCCAATTCCGCCGAGCGGCTCATACAGCGCAGGCCAATGGCACAACCGGGAGTCGGGGCGCCGGGGTTCCCATCCCGGCTCCGCCGCTTGTCTGCCGTGTGACCCTGGGCAAGTCACTTCCGTTCTCCGGGCCCCAGCGGCTGCTCAGCCCAGCCCCGCTGACCTCACCCTCAGCCGCTGGAGCGGGGCCTGTCCGTGCCACCCGCCAGGAGAAGCAGCGTAGCTCAGTGGAAAGGGCACGGGCTTTGGAGTCAGAGGTCATGGGTTCGAATCCTGGCTCCGCCGCTTGTCAGCTGCGTGACTTTGGGCAAGTCACTTCGCTTCTCTGGGCCTCAGTTCCCTCATCTGTAAAATGGGGATGAAGACTGTGAGCCCCCTGTGGGACAACCTGATTGCCTTGTAACCTCCCCAGCGCTTAGAACAGTGCTTTGCACATAGTAAGCGCTTAATAAATGCTATCCTTATCCTTATTATTATTATGTGCCACGCTCAGCTGTGATCCCCGACAGTCCTGCGGAGCCTGTTTCTTCCCCGAGGACGCGTGAGCCTCAAAAGGTGCACGTTCGATGGGCTGTGACTTGCCTGACTCACTGTTATCATCATCATCATCAATCATATTTATTGAGCGCTTACTGTGTGCAGAGCACTGTACTAAGCGCTTGGGAAGTCCAAGTTGGTACCATATAGAGACAGTCCCTACCCAGCAGTGGGCTCACAGTCTAAAAGGGGGAGACAGAGAACAAAACCAAACATACTAACAAAATAAAATAAGTAGAATAGATACATACAAGTAAAATAAATAAATAAATAAAGAGTAATAAATATGTACAAACATCGTCGTCATTAATGTAAAAAACACTTTAAAGAGCCACCGAGGGCCCAGTCCTGTTTAGCACCTACTGAAAAACCATTTCCTAGGCTAAGGGGGCTTCTGCGTGGCTTGCGCCATGAGTCAAGGTCAGGCTTGAATGGCTTTCAGGTTTTGAGGTGTGGTGAGGGGAGTTACGGTAGTTTTTAAGCTCTTACTATGGGCCAGGCACTGTGCTCTTTAAAAAATGGTATTTGTTAAGCACCTCCTATGTGCTAACCACTGTTTTATAATAATAATAAAAATAATAATAATGGCATTTATTAAGCACTTACTATGTGCAAAGCACTGTTCTAAGCGCTGGGGAGGTTACAGGGTGATCAGGTTGTCCCACGGGGGGTTCACAGTCTTAATCCCCATTTTCCAGATGAGGGAACCGAGGCACCGAGAAGTTAAGTGACTTGCCCAGAGTCACACAGCTGACAATTGGCGGAGCCGGGATTCGAACCCCTGACCTCTGACTCCAAAGCCCAGGCTCTTTCCATTGAGCCACGCTGCTTCTGTTTTTTAATGGTATTTGCTCATTCATTCATTCCATCGTATTTATCGAGCATCTTCTGTGTGAAGAGCACTATACTACTACTACTACTAATAATAATGATGGCATTTATGAAGCGCTTACTATGTGCAAAGCACTGTTGTAAGCGCTGGGGGGGTATACAAGGTAATCAGGTTGTCCCACATGGGGCTCACATCTCCTGCAAGAGGCCTTCCCAGACTAAGCCCCACTTTTCCTCATCTTCCACTCCCTTCTGCATCACCCTGACTTGCTCTCTTTGCTCTTTTCTCCTCCCAACCCCACAGCATCTATGTACGTATCTGCCATTTTATTTGTTTGTATTGATCAATCAATCAATCAATCAATCATATTTATTGAGCGCTTACTTTGTGCAGAGCACTGTACTAAACGCTTGGGAAGTACAAGTTGGCAACATCTAGAGACAGTCCCTACCCAACAGTGGGCTCCCAGTCTAAAAGGGGGAGACAGAGAACAAAACCAAACATACTAACAAAATAAAATAAATAGAATAGATATGTACAAGTAAAATAAATGAATAAATAAATAAATAGAGTAATAAATATGTACAAATATATATATATATACACACATATATATACATATATATGTATATATATACATATATATATACATATATATATACATATATATGTGTATGTATGTATATATATATACATATATTGATGTCTGTCTCCCCCCCATCTAGACTTTAAACTCACTGTGGGGAGGGAATGTCACTGTTTATTGTTGTAGTGTACTTTTCCAAGCGCTTAGTAGCAGCGTGGCTCAGCAGAAAGAGCACGGGCTTGGGAGTCGGGGGTCATGGGTTCTAATCCCGGCTCCTCTACTTGTCTGCTGGGTAACCTTGCAAGTCACTCTGCTTCTCCGCACCTCAATGATCTCATCTGTAAAATGGGGATTGAAACTGTGAGCCCAATGTGGGACAAGGACTGTGCCCGACCCAATTTGCCTGTATCCACCCCAGCACTCAGTACAGTGTCAGCACACAGTAAGCACTCGACAAATACTGCTTATTTTTAAAATTATTATTTTTATAGAGGGGGAGACATTAAAATAAATTATGAATGTGTACATAAGTGCTGAGGGGTTTGGAGAGGGTGAATAGCAAGTGCTTAAAGGGCACAGAGCCATGTGAATAGGTGATGGAGAAGGGAAAGGAAGTAGGGGAAATGAGGGTTTAGTGGAGAAAGGCCTCTCAATCAATCAATCATATTTATTGAGCGCTTACTGTGTGCAAAGCACTGTACTAAGCGCTTGAAGCTCTTAATAAGGCTTTTAATAAAATTTGAAGGAGGGGGAGAGTGATGCGCTGGCAGATATGAAGGGGGAGGGAGTTCCAGGCCAGAGGGAAGATAAAGACAAGAGGTCGGCAGGTAGATAGATACGATCGAGGTTCAGTGAGTAGGCGAGCATCATCATCATCATCATCATCATCAATCGTATTTATTGAGCACTTACTATGTGCAGAGCACTGTACTAAGCGCTTGGGAAGTACAAATTGGCAACATATAGAGACAGTCCCTACCCAACAGTGGGCTCACAGTCTAAAAGGGGAGCATTGGAAGAGCTAAAAGCGCAAGCTGAATTGTAGTAGGAAATCAGTGAGGAAATCAGTGAGGTAATCAATCAATCTTATTTATTGAGCGCTTACTGTGTGCAGAGCACTGGACTAAGCGCTTGGGAAGGACAAGTCGGCAACACAGAGGGACAGGAAAGGGAGACCTAATTGAATGCTCTGAGGCCAGTGGTAACCAGTTTCTGTTGGACGGAGGTGGAGGCTCTTGAGGAGCGGGGAGATCATTTCTTAGAAAATTAATCTGTCCAGCAGAGTGAAATAAGGATTGGAATGGGGAGAGGCAGGAGGCAGGGACGTAAACTGTAATCAAGGCAGGAAAGGATAAATGCTTGGATCAGCGTAACTGTTGGGTAGCGGCCGTCTTTATATGTTGCCGAATTGTACTTTCCAATCAGTCAATCAATCAATCAATCGTATTTATTGAGCGCTTACTGTGTGCAGAGCACTTAGTACAAGTGCTCTGCACACAGTAAGCGCTCAATAAATATAATAATAATGTCATTTATTAAGCGCTTACTATGTGCAAAGCACTGTTCTAAGCGCTGGGGAGGTTACAAGGTGATCAGGTTGTCCCAAGGGGGGCTTACAAGTCTTAATCCCCATTTTACAGATGAGGGAACTGAGGCCCAGAGAAGTGAAGTGGCTTGCCCAAAGTCACACAGCTGATAAATACGATTGGATGAATGAATGAATGGAGAGGAAAAGGTTGGTTTTAGAGGTCGACCCAAGAAGGTAATTCTCGGGGGGCTGAAATCCTTCTGGTAAACAAACTTGTTCATTGGGAGCTGGAAGCTATTTTATTTTGTTAGTATGTTTGGTTTTGTTCTCTGTCTCTCCTTTTTAATAATAATAATAATAATAATAATAATAATAATAATAATAATAGTAATAATAATAATGGCATTTATTAAGCGCTTACTATGTGCAAAGCACTGTTCTAAGCGCTGGGGAGGTTACAAGGTGATCAGGTTGTCCCACGGGGGGCTCGCAGTCTTTATCCCCATTTTACAGATGAGGGAACTGAGGCCCAGAGAAGTTAAGTGGCTTGCCCAAAGTCACACAGCTAAGCGGAGGAGCCGGGATTTGAACCCATGACTGACTTCCAAGCCCGTGCTCTTTCCACGGAGCCACGCTGCTTCTTTTAGACGGTGAGCCCACTGTTGGGTAGGGCCCGTCTCTATATGTTGCCAACTTGGACTTCCCAAGCGCTTAGTACAGTGCTCTGCACACAGTAAGCGCTCAATAAATACGATTGATTGATTGATTGGAATGGTTAAGTGGGGCTAATTTTGAAAGGCTTCCCGGGAGAAGTGATTTGCCAGAGTCCGGAAGCAGAGAAGGGAATGCGGTTTGGTTAAGAGGAAGTTGAAGAGCCTTTCCAGGAAGGAGAATCAGTCGACGGGTCTTTCACGCTTCCACGTGGAGAAGCAGGATGGCCTCGTGGAAAGCACACGGCCCTTGGAGTCAGAGGGCCTGGGTTCTAATCCTGGCTCTGCCACTTGTCTGCTGTGTGACCTGGGGCAAGTCACTTGACTTCTCTGTGTCTCAGTTACCTCACAGTAAAATGGGGATTAAGACTGGGAGCCCCAGGTGGGACATGGACTGTGTCCAACCTGATTAGTTGCCCACAGTTGGGTAGGGACCGTCTCTATATGTTGCCAATTTGTACTTCCCAAGCGCTTAGTACAGTGCTCTGCACACAGTAAGCGCTCAATAAATGTATATATGTTTGTACATATTTATTTATTTATTTTATTTGTACATATCTATTCTATTTATTTTATTTTGTTAGTATGTTTGGTTTTGTTCTCTGTCTCCCCCTTTTAGACTGTGAGCCCACTGTTGGGTAGGGACTGTCTCTATATGTTGCCAATTTGTACTTCCCAAGCGCTTAGTACAGTGCTCTGCACATAGTAAGCGCTCAATAAATACGATTGATGATGATGATGATGATGAATAAATACGATTGATGATGATGATGATTAGTTTGTGTCTACCCTAGCGCTTAATGCGGTGCCTGGCATATAGCAAGTGCTTAATAAATACCATAAATAAAGGATTCCCTCTCGTTGCCAACGAGTGGAAGACGTAATTCCTGTGAGCTCATGGTGATCAGGGAATGTCACTGTTTATTATCATATTGTACTTTCCCAAGTACTTAGTACAGTGCTCTGCACACAGTAAGCGCTAATAAATACGATTGAATGGAAGCGACTAGGTCAAAATCACTTTTGCAATCTTTTTAAATGAGGCTCAGTAACCACAGGATAGACTGCCCCCTTCAAATCAATCAATCAATCGTATTTATTGAGCGCTTACTGTGTGCAGAGCACTGTACTAAGCGCTTGGGAAGTACAAGTCGGCAACATATAGAGACAGTCCCTACCCAACAGTGGGCTCACAGTCTAAAAGACCTTCAAAGACCTACTGCGATCTGGATTTTGAGGGCAGCACGGTTTAGTGGATAGAGCCCGGGCCCAGGAGTCCGAAGCCCATGGGTTCTAATCCCAGTTCCACCACTCATCTGCTGGGCGACCGTGGGCAAGTCACTTCGCTTCTCTGTGTCTCAGTTCCCTCATCTGTAAAATGGGGATGAAGATTGTGAGCCCCACGTGGGACAGGCTGATTGCCTTGTAGTAATAATAATAATAATAATAATAAATAATAATAATGATAATAATAATAATAATGGCATTGATGGCATTTATTAAGCGCTTACTATGTGCAAAGCACCGTTCTAAGCGCTGGGGAGGTTACAAGGTGATCAGGTTGTCCCACGGGGGGCTCACAGTCTTCATCCCCATTATACAGATGAGGTACCTGAGGCCCAGAGGAGTGAAGTGACTCGCCCAGAGTCACCCAGCTGACAATTGGCAGAGCCGGAATTTGAACCCATGACCTCTGACTCCAAAGCCCGGGCTCTTTCCACCGAGCCACGCTGCTTAGTACAGTGCTCTGCACACAGTAAGCGCTCAATAAATGCGATTGATTGATTGATTTGCTTGTATCCACACCGGAGCTTTAGAACAGTGCCTGGCACATAGTAGGCGCTTAACAAATTCCACTGTTATTATTATTATTATTTCATGGGGAACAGCAAGCTAGTGACCCACTCACCAGAATTTTTTGAGTGCCTGTGTACAGACCCTGGGCTGACTATTGGACTCTGAGCCACAAAGAGCCAAAAACTGTTCCTCTTCTTCTTTGTTATTTTTGTGCTGCTATTTCATCTTTCTTAATGTGTCCCATCTTCCTTATTCTCCAAGTGTAAGCCCCTTGAGGGCCAGGGACCATGTTTAGTTCTCACCTGCGCATTTTTTCTCAGCAATTATTCCGGTCTGTGTCCATAGTAAGTGTGTAATAAATACCAATGCTATTAGTGCCACTGTTACCACTATTACTCTGGAGGATTATGCTAGGCACTTGGTAGAGTACATATATATATATATATATATATATATATATATATATATATATATATATATATATCATCATCATCAATCATATTTATTGAGCGCTTACTATGTGCAGAGCACTGTACTAAGCGCTTGGGAAGTACAAATTGGCAACATATAGAGACAGTCCCTACCCAACAGTGGGCTCACAGTCTATATATATATATGTGTGTGTATATATATATTTGTGTGAGTGTGTGTGTGTGTGTGTGTGTGTGTGAATGAATGAATGAATGAACAAAAAATATATATTATATATATATATTAGTACAGTGCTCTGCACACAGTAAGCACTCAATAAATATGATTGAATGAATGAATGAATGAAAAATATATATATAAATATAAATATATATATATGAAAAAATATATATATTTTCATTCATTCATTCATTCAATCATATTTATTGAGCGCTTACTGTGTGCAGAGCACTGTACTAAGTGCTGGGGAAGTACAAGTTGGCAACATCTAGAGACGGTCCCTACCCAACAGCGGGCTCACAGTCTAGAAGGGGGAGACAGAGAACAAAACAAAACATAATAACAAAATAAAATAAATAGAATAAATATGTACAAATAAAATAAATAGAATAATAAATACACACAAACATATATACATATATACAGGTGCTGTTGGGAGGGGAAGGAGGTAAGGCGGGGGGTGGGACAGGGGAGGAGGGGGAGAGGAAGGAGGGCAGTCTGGGAAGGCCTCCTATATATATAATTGTAATAAATAAATTACAGATATATGCATGCACATGTGTGTGTATCTAGATATACACACACACACATATATATATATGTGTGTGTGTGTATATCTAGATACACACACATGTGCATGCATATATCTGTAATTTATTTATTTGTATTAATATCTGTCTCCCCCTCTAGACTGTGAGCTCAATGTGGGCAGGGACTGTGTGTTTGTTGTTATATTGTACTCTCCCAAGTGCTTAATAGCAATAATAACAATAATAATAATAATAATGGCATTTGTTAAGCATTTACTATGTGCAAAGCACTGTTCTAAGTGCTGGGGTGGATACCGAGTGATCAGGTTGTCCCACGTGGGGCTCGCAGTCTTAATCCCCATTTTGCAGATGAGGGAACTGAGGCGCAGAGAAGCGAAGTGACTTGCCTGAAGTCACCCAGCTGACAAGCGGCGGAGCCGGGATTAGAACCCGTGACCTCTGACTCCCAAGCCCGGGCTCTTTCCACTGAGCCACACGGCTTCTCTACAGTGCTTAATACAGTGCTCTGCACACAGGAAGCGCTCAATAAATATATAAATATACACTCACTCCCTTGGTGACCTCATTCACTCCCACGGCTTCAACTATCATCTCTACGCTGATGACACCCAGATCTCCATCTCTGCCCCTGCTCTCTCCCCCTCTCTCCAGGCTCGCATCTCCTCCTGCCTTCAGGACATCTCCATCTGGATGTCCGCCCGCCACCTAAAGCTCAACATGTCCAAGACTGAGCTCCTTGTCTTCCCTCCCAAACCTTGTCCTCTCCCTGACTTTCCCATCTCTGTTGACGGCACTACCATCCTTCCCGTCTCACAAGCCCGCAACCTTGGTGTCATCCTCGACTCCGCTCTCTCATTCACCCCTCACATCCAAGCCGTCACCAAAACCTGCCGGTCTCAGCTCCGCAACATTGCCAAGATCCGCCCTTTCCTCTCCATCCAAACCGCTACCCTGCTAATTCAAGCTCTCATCCTATCCCGTCTGGACTACTGCACTAGCCTTCTCTCTGATCTCCCATCCTCGTGTCTCTCTCCACTTCAATCCATACTTCATGCTGCTGCCCGGATTATCTTTGTCCAGAAACGCTCTGGACATATTACTCCCCTCCTCAAAAACCTCCAATGGCTACCGATCAATCTGCGCATCAGGCAGAAACTCCTCACCCTGGGCTTCAAGGCTGTCCATCCCCTCGCCCCCTCCTACCTCACCTCCCTTCTGTCCTTCTCCAGCCCAGCCCGCACCCTCCGCTCCTCCACCGCTAATCTCCTCACCGTACCTCGCTCTCGCCTGTCCCGCCGTCGACCCCCGGCCCACGTCCTCCCCCGGGCCTGGAATGCCCTCCCTCTGCCCATCCGCCAAGCTAGCTCTCTTCCTCCCTTCAAGGCCCTGCTGAGAGCTCACCTCCTCCAGGAGGCCTTCCCAGACTGAGCCCCTTCTTTCCTCTCCCCCTCGTCCCCCTCTCCATCCCCCCGTCTTACCTCCTTCCCTTCCCCACAGCACCTGTATATATGTATATATGGTTGTACATATTTATTACTCTATTTATTTATTTATTTATTTTACTTGTACATTTCTATCCTACTTATTTTATTTTGTTGGTATGTTTGGTTCTGTTCTCTGTCTCCCCCTTTTAGACTGTGAGCCCACTGTTGGGTAGGGACTGTCTCTATGTGATGCCAATTTGTACTTCCCAAGCGCTTAGTACAGTGCTCTGCACATAGTAAGCGCTCAATAAATACGATTGATTGATTGATTGAATAAATACGATTGAATGAATGACTGGATTTACAGGGCTCCCTGCCCTACAGGAGCGTACAACCTAACGGGAAGGGCTTGTCTCATCTTATGCCGTCGAGTCGTTTCTGAACCGACACCACGGACACGTCTCTCCCAGAGCGCCCCGCTCTCCGTCTGCAATCGTTCTGATAGTGCTTTCTTGGTAAAAAATTTTTTAAAAATTTTTAAAAATTTTTAAATCACACATGGACCTCAGCAGCGTCAAGGTAACGGCCGGCCCGGCCGCCCGGGGTTGATTCCCGAGCTCCTCCGCGGCCTCTCGGGGCCTCAGTTTCCTCATTCCTTTTAGACCGTGAGCCCACTGTTGGGTAGGGACTGTCTCTATATGTTGCCAGTTTGTACTTCCCAAGCGCTTAGTACAGTGCTCTGCACATAGTAAGCGCTCAATAAATACGATTGATGATGATGATGATCCGTAAAAGGGAAAGCACTGGGGTAGATACAAGAGAAGCAGTGTGGCTTATAGGGACATCGTGAGTTCTAATCCCGGCTCCGCCACTCGTCAATCAATCAATCGATCGTATTTATTGAGCGCTTACTGTGTGCAGAGCACTGGACTAAGCGCTTGGGAAGTACAAGTTGGCGACATTGTCAGCCGTGTGACTTTGGGCGAGTCGCTTCTCTTGCCTCAGTTCATCTGTCAAATGGGGACAAAGACAGATACAAAGTAGATACAAGAGAAGCAGTGTGGTTTACAGGGACGTCGTGAGTTCTAATCCCGGCTCCGCCACTCGTCAATCAATCAATCGATCGTATTTATTGAGCGCTTACTGTGTGCAGAGCACTGGACTAAGCGCTTGGGAAGTACAAGTTGGCGACATCGTCAGCCGTGTGACTTTGGGTGAGTCGCTTCTCTTGCCTCAGTTCATCTGTCAAATGGGGACAGAGACCGGGATCCCCACGGGGGACAACTTGATGACCTTGTAAATAATAATAACAATGACACCTGTTAAGCATTTACTATTTTAAAATTTAAAAATTTTTAAAAATTTAAAAAATTTTCTTGGTAAAAAATCCAGAAGCGGTTTACCACTGCCGCCTTCCGCGCAGTAAACTCACGTCTCCACCCTCGACTCCGTCCCACTTGATGACCTTGTAAATAATAATAACGATGACACCTAGGAAGCACTTACTATTTTAAAATTTAAAAATTTAAAAATTTTTAAAAATATTCTTGGTAAAAAATCCAGAAGCGGTTTACCACTGCCGCCTTCCGCGCAGTAAAGTCACGTCTCCACCCTCGACTCCGTCCCACTTGATGACCTTGCAAATAATAATAACGATGACACCTGTGAAGCACTTACTATTTTAAAATTTAAAAATTTTTAAAAATTTAAATCATTTTCTTGGTAAAAAATCCAGAAGCGGTTTACCACTGCCGCCTTCCGCGCAGTAAACTCGCGTCTCCACCCTCGACTCCGTCCCACTTGATGACCTTGCAAATAATAATAACGATGACACCTGTGAAGCACTTACTATTTTAAAATTTAAAAATTTTTAAAAATTTAAATCATTTTCTTGGTAAAAAATCCAGAAGCGGTTTACCACTGCCGCCTTCCACGCAGTAAACTCGCGTCTCCACCCTCGACTCTGTCCCACTTGATGACCTTGTAAATAATAATAACGATGACACCTGTGAAGCACTTACTATTTTAAAATTTAAAAATTTTAAAAAATTCAAAAAATTTTCCTGGTAAAAAAATCCAGAAGCGGTTTACCACTGCCGCCTTCCGCGCAGTAAACTCGCGTCTCCACCCTCGACTCCGTCCCACTTGATGACCTTGTAAATAATAATAACGATGACACCTAGGAAGCACTTACTATTTAAAAATTTTTAAATTTTAAAAAATTTAAAAAATTTTCCTGGTAAAAAAATCCAGAAGCGGTTTACCATTGCCGCCTTCCGCGCAGTAAACTCGCGTCTCCGCCCTCGACTCTGTCCCACGCTGCCGCCGCCGAGCACGGGTGAGTTGTGACTTGTAGCAGATTGGGTAGGGACTGTCTCTCTATGTTGCCAATTTGTACTTCCCAAACGCTTAGTACAGTGGTCTGCACATAGTAAGCGCTCCATAAATACGATTGATGATGATGATGGCCCGCCACCCGCTAGCCACGGGCCAAGCTGGGAGGCCGAGCCTCTGCTTGACTCTCCCTCCCGTAGCCGAGACTGGTAGAAGACTTCTAGACCGTGAGCCCGCTGTTGGGTAGGGACCGTCTCTGTGTGTTGCCAAATTGTACTTCCCAAGCGCTTAGTACAGTGCTCTGCACACAGTAAGCGCTCAATAACTGCCATTGAATGAATGAATGAGCGAAAGACTGGAAACTCTCCAGGTGCGACCCTGAGAATAATAATAATAATAATAATAACGATGGCATTTGTTAAGCGCTTACTATGTGCGGGGCACTGTTCTAAGCACTGGTAGAATGGGAAGGGCTGACACGTACAATATACGTACAATATTATTTACAGTGAGGAAGACTGTGAGCCCACTGTTGGGTAGGGACTGTCTCTATATGTTGCCAACTTGTACTTCCCAAGCGCTTAGTACAGTGCTCTGCACACAGTAAGCGCTCAATAAATATGATTGATGATGATGATGATGAAAAAGAGAGATACAAGAGTGTAGTCTAGTGAAAAGGGGAAGGAACTAGGAGTCCAAAGTCACTCAACACCACTTGTCTGCTCTGGGATCTTAACTTCCCCCTGCCTGTTTCCTCCTCTGCAAAATGACAATAAAATCCCTGCTCTCCCTTCCTCTTGGACTATGAAGCCTATGTAGAACAGAGACGGTGTTGGATGCACCTCAGCGCTTAGCACAGTCCTTGCCACATAGTAAGCGCTCATCAATACCATGATGATGGTGTCAGCGATGATGATGATGATGATGGCATTTATTCTAGACTGTGAGCCCACTGTTGGGTAGGGACTGTCTCTAGATGTTGCCAACTTGTACTTCCCAAGCGCTCTGCACACAGTAAGCGCTCAATAAATACGATTGATTGATTGATTAAGCGCTTACTATGTGCAAAGCACTGGTCTAAGCGCTGGGGAGGTTACAAGGTGATCAGGTTGTCCCACAGTGGGCTCACAGTCAATCCCCATTTTACAGATGAGGTAACTGAGGCACAGAGAAGTGAAGTGACTTGGCCAAAGTCTCACAGCTAATTGGCAGAGCGGAGATTTGAACCCATGACCACTGACTCCAACGCCCGTGCTCCTTCCACTGAGCCACGCTGCTTCTATCTTTTGAGATTTCACGACCACTCAAGCGGCATGGCTCAGTGGAAAGAGCCCAGGCTTGGGAGTCAGAGGTCATGGGTTCTAATTCCGGCTCCACCACTTGGCAGCTGTGTGACTTTGGGCAAGTCACTTCACTTCTCTGGGTCTCAGTTACCTCATCTGTAAAATGGGGATGAAGACTGTGAGCCCACTGTGGGACAACCTGATCACCTTGTATCTCCCCCAGCGCTTAGAACAGTGCTTGGCACATCGTAAGCGCTTAACAAATGCCATTATTATTATTAGTAGTAGTAGTAGTATTAAGTGATTATGACGATGACGGTATTTGTTAAGCAACTGCGATGTGCCAGGCACTGTACTAAGCACTAGGGTGGATACAAGCAAATCGAGTTGGACACAGACTCTGTCCCATTTGAGCGCAGTCTCAATCCGACTTGTGCTTCCCAAGCGCTTAGTACAGAGCTCCGCACACAGTAAGCGCTCAATAAATACGACTGAATGAATGACTCCCCACAGCACATACGTATCTATCTGTATATATCTGTAATTGATTGTTTTTTCTAGTTGTATTAATGTCTGTCTCCCCCTCTAGACCGTGAGCTCGTTGTTGGGTAGGGACCATCTGTATATGTTTCCAACTTGTACTTCCCAAGCGCTTAGTCCAGTGCTCCGCACACAGTAAGCGCTCAATAAATACGATCGATTGATTGAGTTGGACACAGACTCTGTCCCATGTGGGGCTCAGTCTCAATCCGACTTGTACTTCCCAAGCGCTTAGGCCAGTGCTCCGCACACAGTAAGCGCTCAATAAATACGATTGAATGAATGAGTGAAATCCCCATTTTACAGGTGAGGTCACCGAGGCACAGAGAAGGGAAGTGACTTGCCTAAAGGTCACACGGCAGACTGTCATTGGGATGACCAAAGGCACCGGAATGGGCTGGGAGGGCCCCTGTACGAGGCCTGTGGGCCTTCAGCAGAGCGGCCAGGGGCCAGGACGGTCAACCCATCGATTGATCGGGTATTTACTGAGCGCTTACCGTGTGCCGAACACTGTAGCCTAACCGCTGAGGTCCTTGAGCCCTCCGAGATTCGCAGGGACAGATCAGGCCCAGACTAAAGAGCAGCTGCCAGCGTCCTCAACACCAGCGTGGGTTTTCCCCTCTCCCGACTCGCATCTGTTCCGCCAACGCGGCCGAGTCAAGTCTTTTCTCGCGACGTTAAATATTCTGAATTGTTTCCGGGAGGGAGGGGGTCCAGCCGCTCAGAGAGGGCATTTTCCTTCGCCTCCTTCAGCGGGTGGCCCAGAAAGAGAGATCCTGACGGAGGAAATCGGGTCGGCGCCGGTCGGACTCATCCGGTAAAGCGTTACACTGTAGAACCTGGTCTCTAAGGTTGCGGGCTCCTTTGGTTTTATGGTATTTGTGAAGCACTTACTACGTGTAGTAAGAACACTACACATTATGGTGTAGTCGTGTGTCGTTAGAACACTATTCCAAGCACTGGGGTCGATAAAAGTTTATTAGGTTGGACAAAGTCCCTGTCCCTTTGTGGGGCTCACAGTCTTAAGTTAGAAGAACAGAATTGAGGCACAGAGAAGGGACTGTCCCCCTCTTTCCAACCCCCCTCCTTCCCCTCCCCATGCGGGCTCCTTTGGTTTGATGGTGTTCGTGAAGCACTTACTACGTGTAGTAAGAACACTACACATTATAGTGTAGTCTTGTGTCATTAGAACACTATTCCAAGCATTGGGGTCGATAAAAGTTTAAGTTGGACAAAGTCCCTGTCCCTTTGTGGGGCTCATGGTCTAAATTAGAAGAACAGAATTGAGGCACAGAGAAGGGACTGTCCCCCTCTTTCCTCCCCCCCCTCCATCCCCTCCCCATGCAGGCTCCTTTGGTTTGATGGTGTTCGTGAAGCACTTACTACGTGTAGTAAGAACACTACACATTATAGTGTAGTCTTGTGTCATTAGAACACTATTCCAAGCATTGGGGTCGATAAAAGTTTATTAGGTTGGACAAAGTCCCTGTCCCTTTGTGGGGCTCAAAGTCTAAGAAGAACAGAATTGAGGCACAGAAAAGGGACTGTCCCCCTCCTTCCCCTCCCCACAGCACCTGTATATATGTTTGTACAGATTTATTACTCTATTTATTTTACTTGTACATATTTACTAGTCATTGTATTTTGTTAATTTTTTTTGTTTTGTTGTCTGGCTCCCCCTTCTAGGCTGTGAGCCCGCCGTTGGGTAGGGACCGTCTCTAGATGTTGCCAACTTGGACTTCCCAAGCGCTTAGTCCAGTGCTCTGCACACAGTAAGTGCTCAATAAATACGATTGAATGAATATGTATATATGTTTGTACGTATTTCTCTCTATTTTATTTGTACATATTTATTCTATTTATTTTATTTTGTTAATATGTTTTGTTGTGTTGTCTGGCTCCCCCTTCTAGACCGTGAGCCCGCTGTTGGGTAGGGACCGTCTCTAGATGTTGCCAACTTGGCCTTCCCAAGCGCTTAGTCCAGTGCTCTGCAAACAATAAGCGCTCAATAAGTATGATTGAATGAATATGTACATATGTTTGTACATATTTATTACTCTCTATTTTATTTGTACATATTTATTCTATTTATTTTATTTTGTTAATATGTTTTGTTGTCTGTCTCCCCCTTCGAGACTGTGAGCCCACTGTTGGGTAGGGACCGTCTCTAGATGTTGCCAACTTGGACTTCCCAAGCGCTTAGTACAGTGCTCTGCATACAGTAAGCACTCAATAAATACGATTGAATGAATGAATGATGATGATGATGGTACTTGTGAAGCGCTTACTATGTGCAAAAGCACTGTTCTAAGCGCTGGAGAAGCTACAGAGTGATCAGGTTGTCCCTCGGTGGGCTCACAGTCAATCCCCATTTTACAGATGAGGTAACCGAGGCCCAGAGAAGTTAAGTGACTTGCCCAAAGTCACGCAGCTGACAATTAGCGGAGCCAGGATTTGAACCCATGACCACTGACTCCAAAGCCCAGGCTCTTTGCACTGAGCCACGCTGGGAATGAATGTCCCAGGTCATGCAGCAAGCAATTGGCAGAGCCGGAATTGGAACCCAAGTCCTCTGACTCGCCTAGGAGGAGCCCAGAGAAGCAGTGTGGCTTAGTGGATAGAGCATGGGCCTCGGAGTCAGAAGGACCTGGGTTCTAATCCTGGCTCCACTACATGCCTGTGTGACCTTGACCTTCATTCATTCATTCATTCAATCGTATTTATTGAGCGCTTCCTGTGTGCAGAGCACTGGACCAAGCGCTTGGGAAGGACAAGCTGGCAACATCTAGAGCCGGTCCCTACCCAACAGCGGGCTCACAGTCTAGAAGGGGGAGACAGTCAACAAAACATATTAACAAAATAAAATAAATAGAATAAATATGTACAAATAAAATAGAGAGTAATAAATACGTACAAACATATATACATATTCATTCAATCGTATTTATTGAGCGCTTACTGTGTGCAGAGCACTGGACTAAGCGCTTGGGAAGTCCAAGTTGGCAACATCTAGAGATGGTCCCTACCCAACAGTGGGCTCACAGTCTCAAAAGGGGAGACAGACAACAAAACATCTTAAAATAAAATAAATAGAATATGTACAAATAAAATAAGGTAATAAATATGTACAAACATATACATATTCATTCAATTGTAGTTATTGAGCGCTTACTGTGTGCAGAGCACTGGACTAAGCACTTGGGAAGTACAAGTTGGCAACATCTAGAGATGGTCCCTACCCAACAGTGGGCTCACAGTCTCGAAGGGGGAGACGGACAACAAAACATATTAACAAAATAAAATAAATAGAATATGTACAAATAAAGTAGAGTAATACGTACATATATACATATTCAAACCTTCACTTTTCTGTGCCTCAGTTACCTCATCTGCCAAATGGGAATGAATGTGAGCCCCACGAGGGACAGGGACTGTGTCCAACCCGATTACCTTATATCTACCCCAGTGTTTAGAGCGGTGCAAGGCATATAGTAAGCGCTTAACGAGTACCATAGTTATTATTGTTATTGTAGTCCATGCCACTTCTCAAGTCTGCATGTCCTTCTAGACTGTGAGCCCACTGTTGGGTAGGGACTGTCTCTATATGTTGCCAACTTGTACTCCCCAAGCGCTTAGTACAGTGCTCTGCACACATTAAGTGCTCAATAAATACGATTGATTGATTGACTTACCCTCCTCTTGTGTGCAATGCAACGCAAAGGTCAGGGCCACGGAATGAGGAAAGGGGTTTCTCTGCCTCATGTAATCCTTGCTCTCCCCATTCCCACCCACACTATTATCTTTTAGGTTAATTCTAATTTCTTTGAGCGTGACCAGGGTGACCGAGACAGGTTTCTAGTGAATACCATGACATCAATAACTCCCGATAACCCCAGAAGGAGCTCCCGCAGTAAGGTCCGACGTGAAATATCTGCGCGGAGGGGGTAGTCATATTTTTAATTACAACAGTAATTTAAAGAGATTAAAAGAGAAGCAGCATAGCTCAGCGGAAAACAGCACGGTCTTTTGAGTCGGAGATCGTGGGTTCTAATCCCGGCTCTGCCACTTATCAGCTTAACTTCTCTGTGCCTCAGTTCCCTCATCTGTAAAATGGGGATTAAGACTGTGAGCCCCCCGTGGGGCAACTGATCACCTTGTAACCTCCCCAGTGCTTAGAACATAAGCGCTTAATAAATGCCATTATTATTATCATTTTTATAACAGTAGGAGTAAGAGTGTTTATTAAGTGCTTACTGTGGGCAGAGCACTGTTCTAAGCACTGGGAGAGGAGGCACAGGTGAAAATTAGACATAGTTCCTGGTCCTTCGGGGGAATCTCACCCACTCTAATAGTATAACTGGAGAGAAGGGACTGGAGACAGAGTCGTCAGGAATGATAAAACATTAAAATACCACCGACGAGTACGAGTAATCCCCGGCTTGGTGGCCTCAGGGAAGGTGGCAGTTACCGTGGATGCTTTTCCGATCCAGATTTCAAAACAAAATACACCACAGAATTGCCTGTGCCCCTTTTTTTTTTTTTTTTTTTTTTTACCATTTGAAGGATTTTATTTCATTAAGATAAAACAGTTTTTGAAACTCGGAACAACACTTAAAATTTTATCTACCACGACTGTTCTCCAAACGGACTAAACAGGGCAGAGCTGTGCACACACCCACACGCTGAGGCATACGCGCGAAATTTTGTTCGATATCAACGGCGAAACGTTTCCTTCCGAGACAAAGGAAGACTTCTCAAATACCCGGCGAGACGGAAGCCCGCGTGACTGCGGAGAATGCGTGACAGTCTCACAGATCAGCCCAAATCAGGGAAGCGAACACAAGCGAAAAATAGAACTCAGTCCTTACTCCGAACATATAAAATATAGAACTCTAGCTCCATTTTAAATAAACAGTTCCGCGGCATTTTAGTAAAATAAAGCCATTCCGTTTGGTACATTCCATTTTTAAAACAACCGCTGCATTTTGGGGTTGGTCCGTCACCTGCCTTTCTGGATCCCCGGGCACCTCAGGAGCAGGCAAAAAATTGGGGTCTACACAGTAAATTTAATGCTTCAACACAGGAACAATAAAAAAATCTTTACAGTCCACAAGCCATCCCTTTAATTGTTTGGGAGGGGTACCACTGAGAGGGGAAAGGACCTTGGTTCATTCTGCATAAAATTTTCCATTTCATAGTCGGGGCCTGTAAGAAGGGGAGGGTGACGGGGAATCCAGTTCTGAGGAGTTGGAGTGGGGAACTGAGATGTTGGAAGAACCCAGAGGAATCTCGTTTCTGCCACCTCTGCATGGCTCTGAACCCCCTTCCAAATTGGGGGTACAAACCTCAGTGGCAGAAACGGGGCCACCGCGTCGGTGAGTTCTGATCCGTCCCAGCAAGGATTTCCGTCAGGGAAGAAAATCACCTGAGATTTGGGACTCGAGGGGGGGCTTACTACCATCTTCTCTAACAGGTTGGAGGATGCGGGAGGAGTCGGAGGGCAGTAGGAAATCGGACTTGGCAGTATCGCTGAGAGATCTTTGCAGAATTTTGGAATGCTCTCAAGGCTTACAGCAAAATAATTCTTTTTTTTTTAATTTTGATTTTAAGACAGGGGAGTCAGACATTAACTCTGGAGATTTGTTACCGTTTCCTTTCAGGAGCCTAACGAATGGAACAGAATGGAAATGAAACAGAAATGATCCACGGGAAAGATAAACCTTTCCCGAAACGATGACTTAAAACGTGACCGATAAAACCGGTTCACGGGACCGTAGTTAAGCTTCGCCCTTTAGCTCGTTCTCCACTTCCGCCCCTCCCTTTGTAAATGAATTATGGCTAAACCCACGAAATGCGCGGCAGAAGGTCCTAGGAGGAGGCGGGACCTGGGTCAGGACTGAGGCCTGTGGGAGGGAAAGGCCGGGTGTTACCGTGCTTGTCTTCAACGCTCTCCCCTAGGCCGATATGCCACTGAACCGCGGCATTCGTAACGGTGGGTGAGGACAGGATCCAAACGCCTTTAGAAGGTGATCTTTAAAAAGCATCATCCGGATCATCGTCTTCTGGTCCCCCTCCCCGCCACACTGCGGTGGCTTCCATTGACTTTCCCCTCTGGCCCAGAGCGGGCTCAAGCCCAGACTGAGAGAAAGATTTCTATGAAAAGATCTCTCGGATTCAAAGTATGGCTTTGGGGAAATAGCCACCTGCCACGGGGCAGACGGGATGCTGCAGGAAGAGCATCCGGGGTTTTCCCCGACTCTTTTATCCGAGCTAGTGGGAAGAATCCCACCGTCTGTTTACAATACATTCACATAAACGCATAAGCTTGTTAGCTTAACCAGAAATCCCAGTCTGAAAATGGCAGAGTCTCAGAAGCCTTCCACCGGCCGGACATCCTGCGGTCCATCCGTTTAAGGGTCCTCAACCCGCAGCAGCGCACGGCTTCCCGGCGACGCAGTCCCGTGGTCCCAGTGAGGTTTCCTAGGGACCGCGGATCGTCGACGACACCCGGGGCCGAAGCCTACGCGATGGTCGGCGCTGAGGAAGACTTGCCAGGCCGGCCCATTCAATGGACGGGTGAACTCCGACAAAGGTGTTCTCTAGCGGCTCTAACTTGTTGTTCGCCGGCAGTTACGGTCCACTTGTTTCCAGAGTTTTCTGGTTACGGCGGAGGGAGTTGGTCGGTCCTTAGGATCCTAGAAAGATCTGCCAACTGCCAAGTGCTCGGGAGTTTCTGCAGTTCAGATTTAGCCACCACACAAACAAACCAAAATACTGATACCCCAAAGGGATGCTATCCATTCGGTTACGGATGCATCTTATGTGCTCTTTTAATGCCCTGTATTTTTTTTTCCTTTGTGGTTATTAAGTGGCTGGGTTTGTTTGAAAACCAGAAAAAAATAATCAACCTGGAATACGGAGAGGTTCGTTTCCCTGCATTTTCACCTTCGTGTTTGTTATGGCCACTGGATTTACTTATTCTAATCGCTCTGGTTGTCAATATTTTTTACCTTCTCTCCCCACCGTGGGCAGGAAACGTATCACTCTTTTATTCTGTATTTGCCAAGTGCCTAATACAGGGCACCACACCAAGTGGCCCATGGCTACGACTACTTATTACCCGCAGGGTGCGGGGGGTGGGGGGGGATGGCGAGGGCAGATTTTTCCTCCTGGTCAAGCAGCTTCAATACCAACTTAAAAAAACGGAAAACAAAGAAGGTGGCGGTAAGCAGTGCGCGCGAGTGGAAATCATTCACGGGTGACCTTGTGCTTCATCAGTACAGTCAACTCAACTGCCTAAGTGTTGAGCCTGGCTCTGAATCTAGTCAATCGCCGCTCATTTCTGGTTTTCCTCCTCCTTTTCCAGCATTATAATCTACGGGCCCAGCTCCTAAAACAACCGCACTGTATCGTCCGCATTATCCGTTTTAAAAAGGGCTGGATCACTGCAGCCTCTGCCTCTGGCAGGACCCGTTCCCCGCCCCCGTCCCCTGCCCCAACCCCAGTATAAAACGCGCCCCGAGTCGGTCATCTGTGCCAAGTGGAACCGTGACGAGCCGGTAACGACCGACTGACCCTCGCCCCGCGCCGGCAACGCCGATTTGCTCCAAGTCGGAGACCCCCGACCGAACGCTCGGACTGAAACGGGTGTGTCGAAATCCCGTGGAGGGGAGGGGGGAGGGAAGGGGGGCGGCTGCAGGACCTCTTTATAAATATATATGTACACGTATCGATCGAAGTCTACATAAAGTGCAAGAAGCGCCGCGTCGCCCGGCGCCGTCAGTATTCCCACTCGTCGGTCTTCATGTCGAGATAGCTGAGGATGTTCTGGGCCAGCTTGACCGCCTGTTTCCTGGCCGCCTTGCACCGCTCTTCTCCCTGCGGGTCCACCGCGTCGAGGGCGAGGAGCTGTTTGGTGAGGAGCTCCTCCAGGCGGATGTAGTTCTTGTCCGTGCGGTTGCCGTCGAAGGAGAGGACCTCGCCCTGGATGGCGGCCAGGCTCCCGAGGACGGTCCAGATGGCGCGGAGGGACGGGTGCTCTTCGCCGGCGAAGGCCTGCCGCTCGGCCAGGGCCTCCTTCAGGTCGACGTAGGTGATGAGGGTCTGCACCTCCACCACGGCTCTCCTCCGCGCCTCGCGGATGCAGGGGTTCTTGCCGGCGCTCACTTCGTCCAGCTGGCCGATCAGGCCCTGCAGCTCCGACTTGGAGCCCGGGGAGGGGTCCGCGGGGTTCTGGGCCCGGACCAGCTCGTTCCTCACGGCCCTCGTCCTCTTGCGCACCGCCTCGATCCTCAGGATGGACTGGTTCCGGCCCAGGTCGAAGGCGTACGTGGTGTCCGCTTCCTCCTCCAGGTCCAGGTACTTGAGCAGCTTGTTGATTTCTTCCACCACTTCCTTCCGGTAGTTCCGGATCTCCGGCCGCCCGCAGACGTCCAGGGCGTCCAGGTCGGCGGTGAGGCCCGAGAGGACGCAGGACAGGTGCCGGCAGGTCTCGCCGTGGTTCACGCCCATGAGCAGGGCGATCAGGGTCCCGCGGGCCCTGTTCACTTCGGACATGACCGAGTTGATCTTGGCGACGGAAGGGTGGGCCCCGTCGGAGAGCGGCAGCGACGGCTGCTGCTTCATGCAGGCCTCCAGGATCTCTTGCACGGCGCACACCCGGGTCAGCGTGTGGTACCTGGCCTTCCGCAGGGAGATCTTCCCCCCGGTCTTCACGTGCGTGAGCCTCAGGATGACGTCCTGGATGCCCTCTTCGAACTCGTCCGTTATGCTGTTGCCTCCGCTGTGGAGCGGGGCGATCTCCTCCTTCACCAGGGCCTGGGCCTCCTTGAAGATCGTCTCGATCTCCAGCCGGCGCGGGTGGTTGGCGTTCTGCTCCAGCTCCTTCAGGAGACGCTCGGTTTCCTGGGCCGCCCGCTTCCTCGCCTGCTGGACGTCCCCTTTGCCCTCCGTGTCGACCGAGTCGATCTCGAAGAGCTGCTTGGTCAGGACCCTCTCCAGCTTCTTGTAGTTCTTGTCGTTGGCCAGGCCGCTGAAGCCCACCACCTGCGGTTCGATGCCCTTGACCTCCTTCTGGATTTCCTGCAGCCTGCTGAGGGAAGGGTGTTGGTTACCCATCTCCATGCTTGGGGCTCATTCGGTTCCCAGAGAGCTAAAGCGGAGAGACCAGGAGAGCGGTTGAGGACTGGGGGGGGGGAGGATTTCGCGGAAGTCCGGTCGGCTCCCCCGATCCCCGCCCCTTCGCATCCGGAGCCAAGGGATGAGAGGCCGGGAGCTCCCGTCACCGTCCCCCGATTCCCAGGCCCGTGCTCTTTTCACTAGGCCACGCTGCTTCTCAAGCCACGGCAGCGGTTTCTATGCTCCCTTCTCGTGTTGCCAATTTGTACTTCCCAAGCGCTTAGTACAGTGCTCTGCACATAGTAAGCGCTCAATAAATACGATTGATTGATTGATTGATTCTCCCCGGCCACCTGGGAGGCCTGCTGCCACCGACCAATCAGTGGTATCTACTGAGCGCTTTCTGAGTGGCAACTGCCGTGCTGAGCGCTTGGGAAAATGCAACACAAAAGAGTCGGAAAACGCAATCCCTGCCCATAAGGAGCTCGAGGCCCATCTGGTCACCATCCTCCCACGGGTGGCTGGGAGGGAGTCGGAGGCTAGTGAGGCACAGGGGGTGGGATCTGGACTATGCCGGAGGGCAAACCTCTGCCCACCGTGGTAAACCCTTGCCCCACTTCAAACCACCGTCCACTGTGGCAAACCCCTGCCCCCCGCGAACCACTGTCTACTGTGGCAAACCTCTGCCCACCTGGTACACCTATCTCAATGCCCCTGGGGCCAACCTCTGTCCACTATGGCAAAACCCTGCTCCCTTGCCCGTGGGGCAAACCCCTGCTTCACCGCCCCTCCCCTCGGGGGGAGCGTGGGCCCACCTGGTACCCCCCTGCCCCACTGCCCCCCTCCTCCTGGGCCAAACCTGGGCCTTAATTCTAGGGTAGGGACCGTCTCTATATGTTGCCGACTTGTAATTCCCAAGCGCTTAATACAGTGCTCTGTACACAGTAAGCGCTCAATAAATACGATTGAATGAATGTCCTGACGATTCTGACACCTGTCCACATGTTTTTGTTTTGTTGTCTGTCTCCCCCTTTTAGACTGTGAGCCCGTTGTTGGGTAGGGACCGTCTCTATGTGTTGCCGACTTGTACTTCCCAAGAGCTTAGTCCAGTGCTCTGCACACAGTAAGCGCTCAATAAATACGATTGAGTGAATGAATGAACCCCCATCCCATTGCCCCCCTCCACTGGGGCAAACCCCCGCCCCAATGCCTCCAGGGCCAACCTGTGCCAGTGTGGTGACCCCTGCCCCCTCTCCTCAGGGCCAACCTGTGCCCAGTGGGGTGGAGCCCTGCACCCTCCCTTCATTCATTCATTCTGTCTCCCCCTTCTAGACTGTGAGCCCGCTGTTGGGTAGGGACCGTCTCTATCTGTTGCCAACTTGTACTTCCCAAGCACTTAGTCCAGTGCTCTGCACACAGTAAGTGCTCAATAAATACAACTGAATGAATGAATGAGCCCGCTGTTGGGTAGGGACCGTCTCTATCAGTTGCCAACTTGTACTTCCCAAGCGCTTAGTCCAGTACCCTGCACACAGCGAGTGCTCAATAAATACGACTGAATGAATGAATGAATGAGCCCGCCATTGGGTAGGGACCGTCTCTATCAGTTGCCAACTTGTCCTTCTCAAGCGCTTAGTCCAGTGCTCTACACACAGTGAGCGCTCAATAAATACGACTGACTGAATGAATGAATGAGCCCACTGTCGGGTAGGGACCGTCTCTAGGTGTTGCCAATTTGTACTTCCCAAGCGCTTAGTCCAGTGCTCTACACACAGTGAGCGCTTAGTAAATATGACTGAATGAATGAATTAGCCCGCTGTTGGGTAGGGACCGTCTCTATCTGTTGCCACCTTGTCCTTCTCAAGCGCTTGGTACAGTGCTCTGCACACAGTAAGCGCTCAATAAATACGATTGAATGAATGAATGACCCCTTCTAGCCTGTGAGCCCGTTGTCAGGTAGGGACCGTCTCTATCGTTAGAGAAGCAGCATGGCTCAGTGGAAAGAGCCCGGGCTTTGGAGTCAGAGGTCATGGGTTCAAATCCCAGCTCCGCCAACTGCCAGCTGGGTGACTCTGGGCAAGTCACTTCACTTCTCTGGGCCTCAGTGACCTCATCTGTCAAATGGGGATGAAGACTGTGAGCCCCCCGTGGGACAACCTGATCACCTCCCCAATGCTTAGAACAGTGCTTTGCACAGAGTAAGCGCTTAACAAATTCCATCATTATTATTATTACTTGTTGCCGACTTGTCAATCAATCGTATTTGAGTGCTTACTGTGTGCAGAGCACTGTACTAAGCGCTTGGGAAGTACAAGCTAGCAACATATAGAGACGGTCCCTACCCAACAGTGGGCTCATTCACTCATTCATTCAATCGTATTTATTGAGCGCTTACTGTGTGCAGAGCACCCTACTAAGCGCTTGGGAAGTACAAGTTGGCAACATACAGAGACGGTCCCTACCCAACAGCGGGCTCACAGTCTAGAAGGGGGAGACAGAGAATCAATCAATCGTATTTATTGAGCTCTTACTGTGTGCAGAGCACTGTACTAAGCGCTTGGGAAGTACAAGCTGGCAACATCTAGAGACGGTCCGTACCTAACAGTGGGCTCACAGTCTAGAAGGGGGAAACAGAGAACAAAACCAAACATACTAACAAAATAAAATAAATAGAATAGATCTGTACAAGTAAAATAGAGTAATAAATATGTACAAACATATATCCACATATACAGGTGCTGTGGGGAAGGGAAGGAGGTAAGACGGCGGGGGGGGGGGGGGGGGAGAGGAAGGAGGGGGCTCAGACCTTCCCAAGCTCTCAGTAAGCGCTCAATAAATACGACTGACTGAATGTATCAATCAATCAATCGTATTTATTGAGCACTTACTGTGTGCAGAGCACTATACTAAGCGCTTGGGAAGTACAAGCTGGCAACATATAGAGACGGTCCCTGCCCAACAGCGGGCTCACAGTCTAGAAGGGGGAGGCAGGCAACAAAACCAAACATACTAACAAAATAAAATAAATAGAATAGATATGTTCAAGTAAAATAAATAGAGTAATAAATATGTACAAACATATCTACAGGTGCTGTGGGGAAGGGAAGGAGGTAAGATGGGGGGACGGGGCGGGGGACGAGGGGGAGAGGAAGGAAGGGGCTCAGTCCTTCCCAAGCGCTCAGTAAGCACAGTAAGCGCTCAATAAATACGAATGACTGAATGAATCAATCAATCAGTCATTCAATCGTATTTATTGAGCGCTTACTGCGTGCAGAGCACTGGACTAAGCGCTTGGGAAGGACAAGTTGGCAACATATAGGGGCAGTCCCTACCCAACAGTGGGCTCACAGTCTAAAAGGGGGAGACAGAGAATAAAACCAAACATACTAACAAAATAAAATAAATAGAATAGATATGTACAAGCAAAATAAGTAAAGTAATAAATAGGTACAAACATATATCCATATATGCAGGTGCTGTGGGGAAGGGAAGGAGGTAAGACGGGGGGGAGGAGGGGGAGAGGAAGGAGGGGGCTCAGTCCTTCCCAAGCGCTCTGTAAGCGCTCAATAAATACGACTGACTGACTGAATGAATGAATGAATCAGTCAACCGTATTTATTGAGCGCTTACTGCGTGCAGAGCACTGGACTAAGCGCTTGGGAAGGACAAGTGGGCAACATCTAGAGACAGTCCCTACCCAGCAGTGGGCTCACAGTCTAAAAGGGGGAGACAGGCAACAAAACCAAACATACTAACAAAATAAAATAAATAGAATAGATATGTACAAGCAAAATAAGTAAAGTAATAAATAGGTACAAACATATATCCATATATACAGGTGCTGTGGGGAAGGGAAGGAGGTAAGACGGGGGGGAGGAGGGGGAGAGGAAGGAGGGGGCTCAGACCTTCCCAAGCGCTCTGTAAGCGCTCAATAAATACGACTGACTGAATGAATGAATGAATGAATCAGTCAACCGTATTTATTGAGCGCTTACTGCGTGCAGAGCACTGTACTAAACGCTTGGGAAGGACAAGTTGGCAACATCTAGAGACAGCCCCTACCCAACAACGGGCTCACAGTCTAGAAGGGGGAGACAGGCAATAAGACAAAATATACTAACAAAATAGAATAAATATGTACAAGTAAAATAAATAGAGTAATAAATCTATACAAACACATATCCATATATACAGGTGCTGTGGGGAAGGGAAGGAGGTAAGACGTGGGGGATGGGGAGGGAGCTCAGTCCTAACCAAGCGCTCAATAAATACGACTTAGTCCAGTGCTCTGCACACGGTAAGCGCTCAATAAATACGACTGAAGAGATGAATGAATGAATGGATGAATGAATGAATGAATGACTACGGACAGGTGTCAAACCCGTGAGGACATCCATCCATCCATTCACTCATTCATTCATTCCACCGTATTTCCGCTGCGGTTGGTCGGGGGGCGGCGGGGCCCACCCGATCCCCCCGAACAATGTCCGCCCCGCTGCCCCTCACCTGACCGGCCGGCCGGCGGGCCCGGCCTCCCGACAGGCCGCCACCACCACGACGACAGCCGCGCGGCCTCCCTCCGTCCCCCTCAGGGGCTGAGGTAATGGCGGCCGCGGCCCCACTTCCGGGCCTCGCCGGGGGGAGGGGGGGCGCGCGACACTGCCGCAAAGCGGCCGCAAAGCGCGCGCGGGGCCCCTCCTGTCGCCGCGGGCGGGCGCGCGCCGGCCGTAAAGCACCCCCGTCGCGCGCCCCGCCCCCAGTAACGGTCGCCCTGAGGGCCTGAGGGCGTGAGGGAAGCCGTCATGGCGGCCGTGCGGGCCCACAGCCGCGGCTGGAGCCGGGCCGCCAAGCTCCGGGGACCCGAGGCCCGGCGCCCCAACAGCGCACACCCGGGGGGCGCCCAGGTAACCGGCACCGCCCCCCCCCCCCACCGCTCCTCATCATCATCATAATGGTGTCTGCTAAGCGCTTACTAAGTGCCGACCACTTACACGGTGATCAGGTGGGCCCACGGGGGGCTCACAGTCTTCCTCCCCATTTGACAGATGAGGGAACTGAGGCACAGAAAATACTAATAATGGTATTTGTTAAGCGCTTACTATGTGCTAAGCACTGTTCTAAGCGCTGGGGAGGTTACAGGGTGATCAGGTTGTCCCACGGGGGGCTCACAGTCTTCATCCCCATTTGACAGATGAGGGAACTGAGGCCCAGAACATACTAGTAATGGCATTTGTTAAGCGCTTACTGTGTGCCAAGCACTGTTCTGAGCGCTGGAGAGGTTACACGGTGATCAGGTTGGCCCACGGGGGGCCCCCAGTCTTCATCCCCATTTGACAGATGAGGGAACTGAGGCACAGAAAATACTAATAATGGTATTTGTTAAGCGCTTACTATGTGCCAAGCACTGTTCTAAGCGCTGGGGAGGTTACAAGGTGATCAGGTTGGCCCACGGGGGGCTCTCAGTCTTCATCCCCATTTGACAGATGAGGGAACTGAGGCACAGAAAATGCCAATAATGGCATTTATTTAACTATTACTATGTGCTAAGCACTGTTGTAAGCGCTGAAGAGGTTATAAGGTGACCAGGTTGTCCCACGGGGGGGGCTCACAGATTTTAATCCCCACTTTTCAGATGAGGGAACTGAGGCCCAGAGAACAATAATAATGGCATTTTTTAAGCGCTTACTATGTGCCAAGCACTGTTCTAAGCGCTGGGGAGGTTACAGGGTGATCAGGTTGTCCCACGGGGGGCTCACAGTCTTCATCCCCATTTGACAGATGAGGGAACTGAGGCCCAGAACATGCTAATAATGGCATTCGTTAAGCGCTTACTGTGCGCAAAGCACTGTTCTAAGCGCTGGGGAGGTTACAGGGTGATCAGGTTGGCCCACGGGGGGCTCATAGTCTTCATCCCCATTTGACAGATGAGGGAACTGAGGCCCAGAACATGCTAATAATGGCATTTGTTAAGTGCTTACTGTGCACAAAGCACTGTTCTAAGCGCTGGGGAGGTTACACGGTGATCAGGTTGCCCCACGGGGGGCCCACAGTCTTCATCCCCATTTGACAGATGAGGGAACTGAGGCACAGAGAATGCTAATAATGGCATTTGTTAAGCGCTTACTATGTGCCAAGCACTGTTCTAAGCGCTGGGGAGGTTATACGGTGATCAGGTTGTCCCACGGGGGGCTCACAGTCTTCCTCCCCATTTTACAGTTGAGGTAACTGAGGCCCAGAAAGAACTAATAATGGCATTTGTTAAGCGCGTACTATGTGCCAAGCACTGTTCTAAGCGCTGAAGAGGTTATAAGGTGACCAGGTTGCCCCACGGGGGGGGCTCACAGATTTTAATCCCCACTTTTCAGATGAGGGAACTGAGGCACAGAAAATACTAGTAATGGCATTTATTAAGCGCTTACTATGTGCCAAGCACTGTTCTAAGCGCTGAAGAGGTTATAAGGTGACCAGGTTGTCCCACGGGGGGCTCACAGATTTTAATCCCCACTTTTCAGATGAGGGAACTGAGGCCCAGAGAACAATAATAATGGTATTTTTTAAGCGCTTACTATGTGCAAAGCACTGTTTTAAGCGCTGGGGAGGTTATAAGGTGAGCAGGTTGTCCCATGGAGGGCTCACAGATTTTAATCCCTGTTTTTCAGTTGAGGTAACTGAGGCCTAGAGAATAATAATAATGGCATTTATTAAGTGCTTATCATGCGCAAAGCACTGCTCTAAGCGCTGGGGAGGTTATAAAGTGACCAGGTTGCCCCATGGGGGGCTCACAGATTTTAATCCCCATTTTTCAGATGAGGTAACTGAGGCCCAGAGAATAATAATAATAATAATGACATTTATTAAGCGCTTACTATGAGCAAAGCACTGTTGTAAGCGCTGGAGAGGTTATAAGGTGACCAGGTTGTCCCACGGGGAGGCTCACAGATTTTAATCCCCATTTTTCAGTTGAGGGAACTGAGGCCCAGAGAATACTAATAATGACATTTATTAAGTGCTTACTATGCGCAAAATACTGTTTTAAGCGCTGGGGAGGTTATTAGGTGATCAGGTTGTCCCACGGGGGGCTCACAGATTTTAATCCCCATTTTTCAGATGAGGTAACCGAGGCCCAGGGAATACTAATAATGGCATTTATTAAGCGCTTACTATGTGCAAAGCACTGTTGTAAGCGCTGGAGAGGTTATAAGGTGATCAGGTTGTCCCACGTGGGGGCTCACAGATTTTAATCCCCATTTTTCAGATGAGGTAACTGAGGCCCAGAGAATAATAATAGTAATAATAATGGCATTTATTCCCTTCTAGACTGTGAGCCCACTGTTAGGTAGGGACTGTCTCTATATGTTGCCAACTTGTACTTACCAAGCGCTTAGTACAGTGCTCTGCACACAGTAAGCACTCAGTTAATACGATTGATTGATTTATTAAGCGCTTACTACATGCAAAGCATTGTTCTAAGCGCTATAGAGGTTATAAAGTGACCAGGTTGTCCCACGGGGGGGGGCTCACAGATTTTAATCCCCATTTTTCAGATGAGGTAACTGAGGCCCAGAGAATAATAATAGTACTAATAATGGCATTTATTCCCTTCTAGACTGTAAGCCCACTGTTGGGTAGGGACTGTCTCTATATGTTGCCAACTTGTACTTCCCAAGCGCTTAGTACAGTGCTCTGCACACAGTAAGCGCTCAATAAATACGATTGATGATGATAAAGTGACCAGGTTGTCCCACCGGGGGTGCTCACAGATTTTAATCCCTATTTTTCGGGTGAGGTAACCAAGGCCCAGAGAATAATAATAATAATGGCATTTATTAAGCGCTTACTATGTGCAAAGCACTGTTGTAAGCACTGGAGAGGTTATAAAGTGACCAGGTTGTCCCACGAGGGGCTCACAGATTTTAATCCCCATTTTTCAGATGAGGTAACTGAGGCCCAGAGAATAATAATAATGGCATTTATTAAGCGCTTACTATGTGCCAAGCACTGTTCTCAGTGCTGGGGAGGTTACAAGGTGACCAGGTTGTCCCACGGGGGGCTCACAGTCTTCATCCCCATTTTTCAGATGAGGGAATTGAGGCCCAGTGAAGTGACTTGCCCAAAGTCACACAGCTGACAGTTGGCGGAGCCGGGATTTGAACCCATGAACCCGGGATTTGAATGCTTGTATACGGTTCATTCACTCATTCAATCATATTTATTGAGCGCTTAGACTGTGAGCCTGCTGTTGTGTAGGGACCGTCTCTAGATGTTGTCAACTTGTACTTCCCAAGCGCTTAGTCCAGTGCTCTGCACACAGTAAGCGCTCAATAAATACGATTGATTGAATGAATGAATGAATACGATTGAATGAATGAATGAAGGAGGGGGCTCAGTCTGGTTATTACTCCATTTGTTCATTCATTCAATCGTATTTATTGAGCAGTTACTGTGTGCAGAGCACTGTACTAAGCGCTTGGGAAGTCCAAGTTGGCAACATCTAGAGACGGTCCCTACCCAACAGTGGGCTCACAGTCTAGAAGGGGGAGACAGACAAGAAAACAAAACATGTTAACAAAATAAAAGAAGTAGAATGAATATGTACAAGTAAAATAAATAAATAGAGTAATAAATACGTACAAACATGTATACAGGTGCTGTGGGGAGGGGAAGGAGGTAAGGCTGGGGGGGATGGAGAGAAGGAGGAGGGGGAGAGGAAGGAGGGGGCTCAGTCTGGGATAATGGTGGCATTTATTAAGCGCTTACTATGTGCAAAGCACTGTTCTAAGCGCTGGGGAGTCTACAAGGTGATCAGGTTGTCCCATGGAGGGCACACAGTCTTAATCCCCATTTTACAGACCCAGAGAAGTGAAGTGACTTGCCCAAAGTCACACAGCTGACAGTTGGCGGAGCTGGGATTTGAACGCTTGTATACGGATCATTCATTCATTCATTGGTATTTATTGAGCGCTTAGACTGGGAAGCCCACTGTTGGGTAGGGACCGTCTCTCTATGTTGCCAACTTGTACTTCCCAAGTGCTTAGTACGGTGCTCTGCACACAGTAAGCGCTCAATAAATACGATTGAATGAAAGAATGAATGACCCTTTCTAGACTGTGAGCCCGCTGTTGGGTAGGGACCGTCTCTCTGTTTTGCCAATTAGTACTTCCCAAGCGCTTAGTACGGTGCTCCGCACACAGTAAGCACTCAATAAATACGATTGAATTAATGAATGAATGAGGGGAAGGAGGTAAGGCGGGGGGGGGGGGATGGGGAGGAGGCTCAGTCTGCTTATTACTCCATTCAATCATTCAGTCGTATTGATTGAGCGCTTACTGTGTGCGGAGCACTGGACTAAGCGCTTGGGAAGGACAAGTCGGCAACATCTAGAGACGGTCCCTACCCAACAGCGGGCTCACAGTCTAGAAGGGGGAGACAGACAACAAAACATATTAACAAAATAAAATAGATAGGATAAATATGTACAAGTACAATAAGTAAATAGAGTAATTCATTCATTAATTCATTCATAGAAGCAGCGTGGCTCAGTGGAAAGATCCCGGGCTTTGGAGTCAGGTGTCATGGGTTCAAATTCCGACTCTGCCGGTTGTCAGCTGTATGACTTTGGGCAAGTCACTTAACTTCTCTGGGCCTCAGTTCCCTCATCTGTAAAACGGGGATTAAGACTGTGAGCTCCCCGTGGGACAACCTGATCTCCTTGTAATCTCCCCAGCGCTTAGTACAGTGCTTTGCACATAGTAAGCGCTTAATAAATGCCATCATTATTATTATTATTATTATTCATTCATTCAGTCGTATTTCTTGAGCGCTTACTGTGTGCGGAGCACTGGACTAAGCGCTTGGGAAGGACAAGTTGGCAACATATAGAGACGGTCCCTACCCAACAGGGGGCTCACAGTCTAGAAGGGGGAGACAGACAACAAAACAAAACATTAACAAAATAAAATAAATAGAATAAATATGTACAAATAAAATAGAGTAATAAATAAGTACAAACATAAATACATATATACAGGTGCTAGGGGGATGGGAAGGGGGAGAGGAAGGAGGGGGCTCAGTCTGGTTATTACTCCATTCAGTCGTATTTATTGAGCGCTTACTGTGTGCAGAGCACTGGACTAAGCGCTTGGGAAGGACAAGTTGGCAACATCTAGTAAACGGTCCCTCCCCAACAGCGGGCTCACAGACTAGAAGGGGGAGACAGACAACAAAACAAAACATACTAACAAAATAAAATAAATAGAATAAATATGTACAAGTAAAATAAATAAATAGAGTAATAAATATGTACAAGCATATATACAGGTGCTGTGGGGAGGGGAAGGAGGTAAGGCGGAGGGGGTGAGGAGGGGGAGAGGGAGGAGGGGGCTCAGTCTGGGAAGGCCTCCTGGAGGAGGTGGGCTCTCAGTAAGGCTTTGAAGGGAGTAGGGCTTTGAAGGGAATCGTGGCTGGATTAAAATATAATGGGTTTTGGGTATTATTTATTCTGACGGCTTTGACACCCATCTACTTGTTTTGTTTTGTTGTCTGTCTCCCCCTTCTAGACTGTGAGCCCATTGTTGCGTGGGGACCGTCTCTATATGTTGCCGACTTGTACTTCCCTAGCGCTTGGTACAGTGCTCTGCACACAGTAAGCGCTCAATAAATACGATTGAATGAAATGAATGAATGGCGTCCCTGCTGTTCCCCTCCATTCCCTCCGCCATTCAGCCCTATACCAGTAGATACCTCTGAATCGCAATACCACATCATATTGAGATCATAATAATCATCATAATAATAACGATGGTATTTGTTAAGCACTTACTATGTGCCAAGCACTGTTATAATAATAATAATAATAATAATAAGGGCATTTATTAAGCACTTACTATGTGCAAAGCACTGTTCTAAGCGCTGGTGAGGTTACAAGGTGATCAGGTTGTCCCATGAGGGTCTCACAGTCTTAATCCCCATTTTCCAGATGAGGTAACTGAGGCCCAGAGAAGTGACTTGCCTGAAGTCACACAGCTGACATTTGGCAGAGCTGGGATTTGAACCCATGACCTCTGACTCCAAAGCCCGGGCTCTTTCCACTGAGCCACGCTGCTTCTCTGTTAATAATAATAATGGTAATAATCCCGACTCCACCACTTGTCAGCAGTGTGACTTTGGGCAAGTCACTTAACTTCTCTGTGCCTCAGTGACCTCATCTATCAAATGGGGATGAAGACTGTGAGCCCCACGTGGGACAACCTAATCACCTTGTATCCCCCCCAGAGCTTAGAACGGTGCTTTTCACAAAGTAAGTGCTTAACAAATACCATTATTACTATTATTATTATTAATGATGGTGTTTGTTAGTTGCTTACTATTAGAAATATGTGATTTGTCCAAGGTCACACAGGGATGTGTGACAGAGCCGAAATTAGAACCCAGTTTCTCTGGTTCCCAGGACCATGTTCTACCCATTATGCCACACTGCTTCTCATGATACTATACCCTGCTATTTAACATTCATTCATTCATTCAGTCGTATTTATTGAGCGCTTACTGTGTGCAGAGCACTGTACTAAGCACTTGGGAAGTACAAGTTGGCAACATATGGAGACGGTCCCTACCCAACAGCGGGCTCACAGTCTAGAAGGGGGAGACAGACAACAAAACAAAACATATTAACAAAATACACTAAACAGAATAAATATGTACAAGTACTCATCACAAATAACACATACTCATCTACTATCATTTTCCATAATAGTAATAATACTTGTGGTAATTGTTAAGTGTTAGTACCATCATTAAAAACACCATCATTATTAGCAATTACCATTGTTATCATTATTATTAGTCTTAGGGGAACCCGAAAGAGGAGTTTTCACAAGTAAGAATCGGGTCTACCCAAGAAGAACCACCTCTACATTTGGCGGTTAACGTGGCTCAGTGGAAAGAACATGGGCTTGGGAGTCGTGAGGTCTTGGGTTCTAATCCCGACTATGCCACTTGTCTGCTGTGTGACTTTGGGCAAATCACTTAACTTCTCTGGGCCTCAGTTACCTCATCTGTCAAATGGGGATGGAGGCTGTGAGCCCCATGAGGGACAATCTCATTGCATTGTACCCCCCCGAACTGCTTAGGACAGTGCTTGGCACATTGTAAGTGCTTGACAAATGCCATCATTATTATTATTATTATGGTTGAGCAGCATATTCTTCCCTTTGTTCGAGTTAGATGGTGAGCTCGTTGCAGGCAGGGCTGTGTCTTTTGTTCCGTTGTACTCTCCCAAGTGCTTGCACATAGTAAGCGCTTAGTAAATACGATTGAATTGTGTTGAGTTGTGAGATTGACCCAAACTGGGGTATGGAGAACAAAGCGGGAAAGTCTTCTGTCTGAGCAGGCCGTGTCTGACTAACCCCTCATTTCCCGTGTTCTCCCTCTGTTCAGCATTTCCCATGCATTTGGATCTGTGCCCCATAACCATTTGAGAATCACCCCCAGCCCCATTGCACTTAGAAACGTTTCTTTACGTTCTCGCTGTCCGTAATTTATTTTAATGTCCGTCTCCTCCGTAAGACTGGTCTCCATTTGGGAAGTACAAATCGGCAACAGATAGGGACGGTCCCTACCCAATAACGGGCTCACAGTCTAGAAGGGGGAGTCGTACCCTCCCTGGTGTTCAGTACAATGCCCAGCTCACAGTTAGCACTCAGTAAATACCATTGATTGATTGATTGGGGAAGCTGTGGCCTGCTGTTTATGAAGAAGCAGCGTGGCTTAGTGGAAAGAGCCCGGGCTTTGGAGTCAGAGGTCATGGGTTCAAATCTCCGCTCTGCCAACTGTCAGCTGTGTGACTTTGGGCAAGTCACTTAACTTCTCTATGCCTCAGTTCCCTCACCTGTAAAATGGGGATTTAGACCGTGAGCCCCCCCGTGAGACAACCTGATCACCTTGTAACCTCCCCAGCGCTTAGAACAGTGCTTTGCACATAGTAAGTGCTTAATAAATGCCATCATTATTATTATTATTATTAGAAGGGAATTCCAAAGCTCCTGTTTATTCTGTTTAGTGTTATATTCTACTCTCTCAAGGGCTTTGTACAGTGCTCTGTACACAGTAAGCGCTCAATAAATACAATTGAAATACGATTGAATGAAAGCTCGTTGTGGGCAGGGACTGTATCTTTTATATTGTTCATTCAGTCATATTTATTGAGCACTTCCTGTGTGCAGAGCACTGTACCAAGCGCTTGGAAAGTACAATTCAGCAACAAATAAAGACACTTCCTACCCAACAGTGGGCTCACAGTCTAGATTTGTATTTCCCCAGCTCTTAGAACAGTGCTGTGCGTACAGCACAGCACAGTAAGCACTCAATAAATACCCCTGGGTGATTGATTGAGTTCCAGGCAGAGGGAACAGCAAGAAGTTGGAGTCCAGAGTGTTGATGATGATGATGATGGTATTTGTTAAGCGCTTACTATATGCAAAGCACTGTTCTAAGCACTGCGGGGGAATACAAGGTGATCAGGTTGTCCCACGTGGGGCTAACAGTCTTAATCCCCCTTTTACAGATGAGGTAACTGAGGCACAGAGAAGTTAAGTGACTTGCCCAAAGTCACACAGCTGACAGTTGGCGGAGCCGGGATTTGAACCCGTGACCTCTGACTCCAAAGCCCGGGCTCTTTCCACTGAGCCACGTGTTGATGGAGGGGCAGTGGGAAATGAGCTCGGGAGCAGAGCCGACATGTAACATGGGGAGAGATACTGGATTTCGTGCCAGAGAAAAAGAATGAGTTCCTGAACAAAGGAGGAACTATTCATTTAGCTTTCTTTCGTTCAAGAAGCAACTCCCCATTTTCACGGTTACAAGCAGGTGATCAAGCCACTTGATAAAATAATTATATTTAGAAATAATTTAGAAACGTTTAGAAATAATTCTAAATCATTAGGGACGTGCATTCATTCATTCAATCAGTCGTATTTATCGAGCACTTACTGTATGTAGAGCACTGTACTAAGCGCTTGGAAAGCACAGTTCAGCAACAGAGAGAGACGATCCCTGCCCACGTGCACAGAAGCAAACCTTTCAGTTTTGTCGAGCAAATGTAATTGAGGCGAGGCATGTCGGTACTTAGGTAGATCAGTTGGCGCATAACTTCATGTCATTCATAATTGCCACCTGCAAGTTCCAACGGCCTTTAGCTTCAGGCAGTTGGCTCTGAAAATTCTTTCCTGCCTTATTGTAAAATAATTTCCTTCCAAAATACAGATGCAGTCAGTTTCGGTAAGATTCATGGGTGTGGTCGGAAAAATTTCACGGCGATGGGATTTCATTACAGAATCGCACACACGTGCACACACACAAGTGTGCGTGTGTGTGTGAAATCACATGCATTTCACACCCACCTATATGAACAACAAGCATGACCATGCAACGAAGGACTCTTTGTGTGGGTTCAAAATTATTTGTAAGTTCCATTTATTATGTAACTTATTAGTATTTCCTCTAATGCATTTTAAATTGCCTTGCAAATTTGGACATTTTTCTTGTATTAAAGGAAAGAGCAAATAGGATCCTGCCCTCTCAGTCAAATTTAGGTACCATAAAGCTCTGTCATCATCTTAACTGTTCCCTCCTCCAAACCAAGAGCTCTTCCTCTTTTTAATCTCTTTCATGGAAGTCACCCAACTTTAGTAAACCTTTCTCTCAACTACAGTGTGTTGGGCAGCAAGATCAGAGGCCTGGCAGAGGAACAAGCTCCCTAATTTCTGCCACCCCCACCCCCTGCAAAGCATTCTGAGAAGAGACTGGCTCCTCCATCCATAGTGGGAAAACTCTCCGTTGTGATGAGGCCCAATTCTCGGAGGGCAAACAGAAGGGAAGTCCATAGTGGGAGCTTCCTGTTAGCTGCGACGTATGCCCCGGCCTACTCTCCCACGACCCAGCAGAAGACGAGCTTCATGTGGAAATATATTTCCCCCCTCCTGGGACAGAAAAAGATCGGGTGGAAATATAAGTTGCCTATTAGTGCAGCTCTCAGCATAACAACATAGGCAATGGGCAACGTTGGACATCTGAATTCTCTCTGCCCAGAATATTGCCAGTTTACAGGTGCCATTCAGTGTCTTGGAGGGCAGGATTCTGACATCCGCTGAGGTGTTTGCACGAAATCCTCGTAAGATAAAGGGTTTAGCACACTGCTGTCTTTATGGAGTTGGGAAACTGTCTCCCCAGAGTCCTGTGTTTCATCGCTTCCCCCTCCTTCCTCTCCCCCTCCCCATCCCCCCGCCTTACCTCCTTCCCCTCCCCACAGCACCTGTATATATGTATATATGTTTGTACATATTTATTACTCTATTTTACTTGTACATATTTATTCTATTTATTTTATTTTGTTAATGTGTTTTGTTGTCTGTCTCTCTCTTCTAGACTGTGAGCCTGCTGTTGGGTAGGGACCGTCTCTATATGTTGCCAACTTGTACTTCCCAGGTGCTTAGTACAGTGCTCTGCACACAGTAAGCACTCAGTAAAAACGAATGAATGAATTGCTTCCAATTAGTCAGGGAACTTGTCTACCAACCCAGTTATACTGTACTCTCTCGAATACTTAGTTCAGTACTCTGCACACAGTAAGCGCTGAAGAAATAAGACTGATCGATAGATTGATTTCCTCCTCCTCAAGCTATACCGGCCTAGAAAAAGAGAGGTAGAGCAAGTTAGTTTGGTAATGACCTTAATTTGGGGGTCACTTTAGATGAAATCTGATTTCTAAACCTTTTCTCCAAGCACAACCATGGGACAGCCTGCCGCGTGGCTGGGGTACACAGATAGAGCCCAGGCTTGGGAGTCAGAGGACCTGGATTCCAATCCTGACTCCACCACGTCTCTGTTATGTGACCTTGGCCAAGTCACTTGACTCCTCCGAGCCTCAGTTACCTCTTCTGTAAAATGGAGATTAAGACCACGAGTCCCAGGTGGGACATGGACTGTGTCCAACCTGATTTGCTTGTATCTACACAGTGCCTAGTACAGTGCTCGGCACATAATAAATGCTTAATAAAAAAACCCAACAAACAAGAAAAGGTGCTTGGCCCTGGCAGTCTTAACCCTCAGTAGTTGCAAATTATACTAAGTAAACCTTGACTTTAGTATTTTCTGTTCTGATCTCTTCCAAATTGTGGTAGTCATTAAATCTTGGTTTTGATCATTATCTTGTTTGGGAATCTGGTTCAGCCACAACTGCTAGGCCCCTTGGGATCCTGGAATTGGATCCTGGGAGGAGTTTTTAATCCCTTATTTGCCTTGGTTAATGTTGAACACAGGGCGGTCAGTAATCTTAGCCTAGGATTGGGTTTTATTATCTATTGGATGACAATCACTGGATGGCAATGTGTGAAAAGCCAGAATAGCATGGACCTCCAATTATGGTAGAATGGTGTTAGATGGAGTAATGAGTGCTTTGAGAACTTCTGATGAAAAGAAATCAGATGCTTTTTAGGATTGTTAATAACAGCAGTTAATCAGTGGTATTTGAGCACTTACTATGTGCAGAGTGCTGTACTAAGTGCTCGGGAGAGTACATTACAATTGTGTTGGGAGACATGTTCTTTACTCTCCAGGAGCTAACAGTCTAGAGGAGTTTATAATCAATCGGGTATTTATTGAGTGTTTTCTGTGTGCAGAACACTGTACTAAGCACTTGGGAGAGGACAGTGTAACTGAATTAGTGGACATGGTCCCTGCCCATAATGAGATTAATAATAATAATGATGATGATAATAATGGCATTTATTAAGCACTTAGTATGTGTAAAGCACTGTTCTAAGTGCCAGAGAGGTTACAAGGTGATCAGGGTGTCCCACGGGGCCGGAGGGTGGGGGGGGGGGGTGTGTCACAATCTTAATCCCCATTTTACAGATGAGGGAACTGAGGCACAGAGAAGAGAAGTGACCTGCCTAAAGTCACCCAGCTGACAGTTGGCAGAGCCGGGCTTCGAACCCATGACCTCTGACTCCAAAGCCCAGCCTCTTTCCACTGAGCCACGCTGCTTCTTACAGGCTAGGGGGACAGTCCGGGTGGGTTTACACCCACTATTAATAAATGGTATTTATTGAGTGCTTATTATTTGTGGAGCACTGTACTAAGCTCTTGGGAGAGGTACAGTACATCAGAGTAGATAGACACGTCCCCTTCCCACAATAAGCTTAAAGTCTAGACTTTAATGTTAATGTAAATAATCTTTTTCCTCACTGACTGTTTTTATATCACATAAAGAGCTAATATCCTATTGGATGGCTGTTTAGTAATAGCATAGCATAGTAATCTTTTTGAGGTGCTTTTGAACTGGTGAATAATTAGAGCCACCATTATCCCGGGATAATAATAATAATAATTGGGGTCTGTCTATTGCTGAATTGTACTTTCCAAGCCCTTAGTATAGTGCTCTGAACACAGTAAGCGCTCAGTAAATATGATTGAATGAATGAATGGTCAACCTTTCTCATTAGTTTGACTCTCTTCTTCCAGAAGGGTTGTTATCTTAACAGTTCCAGCCAATAAAAAGATCATAGCATGGGTTACAATTGCCACTGTAAATTTAAGGATTTAAAAGAACCACATTAATGAGTTGAATCTGCAAAAGAACACACCTTAGGTAGACTTTATTTTTCTTTTTTCCTCAGGTGACTGAAGTCGGGATTGTTTAACAGTAAAGCTCCAGCTTAGGACCAGAATTAGTCATCCTGTATTTTGGGTTACTAAAGGAGGATCAAGAATTAGGAACTCCTAGGATCCCCTGATCCCAACTTTCGTCTTCTCTCACTCCCTTCTGCATCACCCTCACTTGCTCCCTTTATTCATCCTCTCCAGCCAGCCCCACAGCACTTATTTATTTATTTATATTAATGTCTGTCTCCTTCTCTAGACTCCAAGCTCGATGTGGGCAGGGAATGTGGCTGTTGTTATAGTGTCCTCTCCAAGTGCCTAGTACAGTTCTTTGCACACAGTAAGCCCTCAGTAAATATGATTGACTGACTACTCTCCCAAATGCTTAGTACAGTGCTCTGCACCCAGTAATTGCTCAGTAAATAGGATTTACTGACTGCCTGAGGATCCAATTGGTCGATCTGGGTAGGCCCCAGTAACTCTGGCTGGGCCAGAAACCCCGAATAAGACAACAGCAATGATGGGATTTAGTCGGTATCCCCAACTGGAAAAGATCAGAACAAAAACCATTAAAGATGAGGTTTACAGGTTATACCGTTATTATTATTATTATTATTATTATTATTGTTATTATTAATGTTTATCGTCATTATTATTATTGTTATTTAAAGCCACCAAGCCTGAAGGCTGCTCAGGCCAAGCGAATGGTCTGGCTATCAGAAGCTGGGCAGCTGGCTTTCCGTAGGGGAGAAGCCTGGGAAATAGGATTTAATCTAAAACAATCCCCAAATTAAGGTAATGAGCAAATTAACTTTAGCATCCCTTTTAACCCGCTGAGAAGCAGCATGGCCTAGTGGATAGAGCACAGACCTGGAGTCCGAAGGACCTGGGTTCCGGTCCCGGCTCCACCGCTTGTTTACTGTGTGACCTTGGCCAAGCCATTCATTCTTTCATCCATCCGTTCATTCAGTGGTATTTATTGAGCACTTACTGTGTGCAAAGCATTGTACTAAGCGCTTGGGAGAGTACAATATAACAATAAACAGACTCATTCCCTGCCCACAGTGAGCTTGCAGTCTAGGCGGGGAGCACTTACTGTATGCAAAGCATTGTACTAAGCGCTTGGGAGAGTACAATATAACAATAAGCAGACTCATTCCCTGCCCACAGTGAGCTTGCAGCCTAGGCGGGGAGCACTTACTGTATGCAAAGCATTGTACTAAATGCTTGGGAGAGTACCATATAACAATAAACAGACTCATTCCCTGCCCACAGTGAGCTTGCAGCCTAGGCCGGGAGCACTTACTGTATGCAAAGCATTGTACTAAGCGCTTGGGAGAGTCCAGTATAACAATAAACAGACACATTCCCTGCCCACGGTGAGCTTGCAGTCTAGGCAGGGAGCACTTACTGGATGCAAAGCATTGTACTAAGCGCTTGGGAAAGTACAATATAACAATAAACAGACACATTCCCTGCCCACAGTGAGCTTGCAGCCTAGGCCGGGAGCACTTACTGTATGCAAAGCATTGTACTAAGCGCTTGGGAGAGCCCAATATAACAATAAACAGACACATTCCCTGCCCACAGTGAGCTTGCAGTCTAGGCGGGGAGGCAGACATTAATAAGAATGAATAAGTAAACAAATAAAAAAAGTAAACTTGACTCCTCTGTGCCTCAGTTGCCTCATCTATAAAATGGGGATGAAAACTGTGAGTCCTATGCGGGACATGGACCGTGTCCAACCTGACTCTCTTGTATCTCCCCCAGCGCTGAGTACAGTGCCTGGCACATAGTAAGCGCCGAACAAATCCCATTAAAAAACAAACAAATGCCGAAACAGGTCAAAGAGACGTCCTTTACCTCACGGAGAGCTCTTCTGACTGGGTTCCAAGGAGTAAGGCAGGTTCCAGTCCACCGAAAGATCGAAACCGAACCCGCTGCCTCTACCTAGATCCTTCTCCGGGAAAACCGGGCCATCACCTCCGGGAGGCGGGATGCTCCTGCTATTAGCAAAGGAGCCAACCTCCTCCTTGAAGGTTTCAGACAATTCTAGAAGGAAGACTCCTTTTTTCCCCTCCTGCCTGGCTTGGGACTCTTCTGCCCAACCGGTTTCAGAGAAAAACTCATGTGGAGTAAGTAGTCTTACATAATTTATAGGGTATACTAATTAGTTGATTATAACTAAGCAGGTAAAGATGTGAGTTTAGAGGTCGCGTAGACCCTGAAATTTTCTAGACTATTTGAGCAGTTTACAACTGCATAATGCTTTCATCCAAACTGCTTTTGTAAGGAAGAAAAGATTCTTTGTATTCCTTGTACAGTTGCACTACTGTTATATGGAAAATGTTTCAAAGGAACACGAGACGCAGCGTGGCCTAAGTGGATAGAACACAGGCCCGGGAGTCAGAAGGACCTGGATTCTAATCCTGGCGCCGCTGTTTGTTTGCTTTGTGTCCTTGGGCAAGTCGCTTCGCTTTTCTGCGCTTCAGTGCCCTCATCTGTAAAATGGGGATTAAGACTGTGAGCCCTCTGTGGGGCGTGGACTGTGTCCAACCTGATTAACTTGTATCTGCCCCAGTGCTTAGAACAGTGACTAGCACATAGTAAGCGCTTAAGTGGCCCTTAAGCTGCCGCTGCTCCCTATCCTCCCCCTGCCAACTGGTAAACCAATAGTCATTATTTTTAAAATTATAATAATGTACAATTATTGTATGTAACAATATAATTATTATAATATTAATGATATTTGTTACTATGCGCCAAGCACTGGCTGAAGCACTGGGGTAGATACAAGATCATCAGGTTGCAGAATAATTCCCCTGTACTGCCCGTTGTTTTCCCAGGGCTACTTGAAATTCATCAGTCATATCTTTAAAGCCTGTTCAGTTGGTTTTGTTTTTGTTTTTATGGTATTTGGTAAACACTTATGTGCCAGGCATTATTCCAAGGCGGGGCGGGGTAGATACAAGCTAATCAGGTTGAACACCTGCTGGGTGACCTTGGGCAAGTCACTTCACTTCTTTGGGTATCAGTTCCCTTGGCTGTAAAATGGGGATTGAGACTGAATGCTATATGGGACGGGACTGTGTCCAACCTAATTATCTTGTATCTCCCCCAGTGCGGTGCCAGGCATATAGTAAGCATTCAACAAAAGACCGCAATTATTATTACTACTGTTACTAGTAAGTGCTTAATAAATGCCATTATTAGTATTAGTATTATTATTACTACTACTACTAATAAAGCTTTCTGTAGCAGTCCCTGGAACCCCCTTCCATGACCATCACTAACTGTGCCCCTTGGGCAGTGAGAAATCTGCTGCTGATCCCTAGGGCAGCCATGGCTAGACTGTGAGCCCACTGTTGGGTAGGGACCATCTCTATATGTTGCCAATGTGTACTTCCCAAGCGCTTAGTACAGTGCTTTGATTGATTGATTTATTGATGGCCACCCATCCCTCCCCCAAGCACCTGCTCTGGTTCCCTGACTCATCTCACAACTGCATATTTCCATTCCTTCATCAGCTCCCCAGCCCTTGGAGAACGTTTTATAAGCAGCCCCAAAAGCATGCATGCCCATTTTTCACTTCCCCAACATGGGGTAAATCAGAGTGGTGCCCAAAAGGCCCTTTAAAAAAAAAAAAAAAACTTCTAGAAGAGGAAAAAGCGGTAGCGCCACAGATTTGGATAATAGAGTAACAAGACTGGGAAGTGAGGGCTGGGAGGGATGGGTTCTGAGGCCACAGGCACGGGGCATCCGGCTTCAGTGTTTTGGGGAGACTTACCCAATGAATCCCATTCCCCATCCCTGAAGGTGATTTAGAAGTAGAGGGAAGAGCAATTTTTTTAAGGTATTTGTTGAGTACGTAATAATAGTAATAATAATAATGTATGGTACTTGTTAAGTGCTTACTATGTGCCAGGCCCTGTACAAAGCGCTGGGGTAGATACAGGGTAATTAAGTTGGACACAGTCCCCCGTCCCATATAGGATTGACAGTCTCAATCCCCATTTTACAGCTGAGGGAACTGATACCCGAAGAAGTGAGGTGATTTGCCCCCTCCTTCCTCTCCCCCTCCTCCCCATCCCCATCCCCCCCGCCTTACCTCCTTCCCCTCCCCACAGCACCTGTATATATGTCCGTACGTGTTTATTACTCTATTTTATTTGTACGTATTTATTCTATTTATTTTATTTTGTTAATATGTTTTGTTCTCTGTCTCCCCCTTCTAGACTGTGAGCCCACTGTTGGGGAGGGACCGTCTCTATATCTTGTCAACTTGTACTTCCCAAGCGCTTAGTACAGTGCTCTGCACACAGTAAGCGCTCAGTAAATACGACAATGAATGAATGAATGAACTTGCCCAAGGTCACACTGCAGGTGTCCAACCTGATTAACTTGTATCTACCCCCATGCTTAGAACAGTGCGTGGCACATAGTAAGTGCTTAACAAATACCCTAAAAACAAAAATAAAAGCAACGAACAGGCACTGTACTAAGCGCTGAGGTAGATACAAGAGATAATCAGGTTGGACACAGTCCCTATCCCACACCGGGCTCACAGTCTTAATCCCCGTTTTACAAAATGAGGTAACTGAGACATAGAAAAGTGAAGTGACTTGCCCAAGGTCAAGCAACGGACAAGTGTCAGAGCCGGGATTAGAACACAGGTTCGTTCTCCTGACTCCCAGCCTCGGCTTTACCCAGCAGACCGCACTGCTTCCTTAGCACACTTTACTATGTGCCGGAGACTGTACTAAGCACTTGGGCAAATACAAGCCATTCAAGTAGGACACAGTCCATGTCCCACGTTGAACTCACAGTCTTAATCCCCAATTTACAGGTGAGGGAACTGAGGCACAAAGAAGTGAAGTGACCTGTCCAAGGCCACACAGCAGACAAGTGGCGAGCCGGGATTCGAACCCAGGTCCTTCTGACTCCTAGGCCCTTCCGTCCACCGTTGTTTCCCAGTCGCCCTGTTGGGTGGTTCTGAATATGAAAGGGTGAAATTGAAGAGTTTGGTTTGGGCTACTACTTCAGGGACCGATATCCTTGGCCATCTCCATTTTGTTGAGTACTACTCTTAGAGCTTTCATTCAAAAGTACTTCGGAGGACTTAAAAACTCATTTGTCTGACTGACTAAAAGATCTTAAGAGAAAAGTTAATGAGTCTACCTTGTTTATTAACATTAGATCGCTGGTCATTCACTTCAGTTAGTTTGTGGTCCTGTCTCTAGGGATGGAGAAGGAATTCACCGGGAAGGTCTCCCCTCTAGCTCGCGGTGGGCAGGGGAGGCGTCTGTTAATCGTTAGATTATACTCTCCCAAGCGCTTAGCTCCCGGTAAGCGCTCAATAAATACGGCTGACTGACCGACTTTATCTTCTGTTTAAGGTTTCGAGGTTCTGCCCACCCCGACACTCTTGCAGAGATTGGATCGGCCCCCCCGATAGATACTCAAACCTGCGGCCCGTCAGATTCTACGTCCCCGAGGACGAATCTCCGCTGGAACAGCGGCTGCGAAAATTACGCCAGGAAACCCAAGAATGGAACCAGCGATTTTGGGCCGGTCAGAATCTGGCCTTCCGGAAGGTGAGGGGAGAGCTCTCCAGGCCGGCAGATGAGAAAGAAGCTCGGCCGTTTGGTGGTTCTTCATCGTTGGCACTTCACCGCTCTCCCACCACTTCCCGAGAGGCCGCGTCTTACCTTACCGAATGTCCAAAAGTTAGTCGTTCATTCTTGTAGATCGTGCATACTACGCAGCCAGTTCTCCTCCAGTGCAGGATTGCGTTCGTAATAGTAATAAGAGAAGCAGCGTGGCATAGCGACTTGTACTTCCCAAGCGCTTGGTACAGTGCTCTGCACACAGTAAGCGCTCAATAAATACGATTGATTGAATGAATGAATGGTGGAAAGTGGGGCTCGTTGGAAAGAGCCCGGGCCTAGGGGTCGGAGGTCGTGGGTTCTAATCCCACCTTCGCCACTCGTCAGCTGTGTGACTTTGGGAGGTCACCTCACTTCTCTGGGCCTCAGCTACCTCATCTGTAAAATGGGGGTGAGGACTGTGACCCGCACATGGGACAACCTGATTAGCTCTATTTATACTGACAATTTTGACACCTGCCTACATGTTTCGTTTTATTGTCCGTCTCCCCTTTCTAGACTGTGAGCCAGCTGTTGGGTAGGGACCGTCTCTATATGTTGCCGACCTGTACTTCCCAAGCGCTTAGTACAGTGCTCTGCACACAGTAAGCGCTCAATAAATACGATTGAATGAATGAATAGTGGATGGACTGTGAGTCAGAAGGTCATGGATTCTAATCCTGGAGCCGCCATTTGTCTGCTTTGTGACCTTGGGCAAGTCACTTAACTTCTCTGGGCCTCAGTTACCTCATCTGTAAATGGGGGATTGAGACTGTGAGCCCTTATGTGGGACAGGGAGTGTCCAACCCAATTTGCTTGTATCCTCCAAAATGCTTAGCACAGTGCCTGGCCCATAGTAGGCACTTAACAAACACCATTATTACTATTATTATTATGAGAATTATGGGAATGATTGTGGGAGTAAGCGATTTCTCCATGCCAAGCACTGTACTAAGCACTGGGGTAGATAGGAGATAATCGGGTCAGATACTGTCCCTGTTCCCCACGGGGCTCGTGGTTTAAGGGAAAGGGATAACAGGCAGCAAATCTCCATTTTACACACAAGGAATCAAGGCAGAGAGAAGCAGCGAGGCTCAGTGTAAAGAGCCCGGGCTTTGGAGTCAAAGGTCATGGGTTCAAATTCCGGCTCCACCACTTGTCAGCTGTGTGACTTTGGGCAAGTCACTTCACTTCTCTGGGCCTCAGTTCCCTCATCTTTAAAATGGGGATAAAGACTGTGAGCCCCCCCGTGGGACAACCTGATCACCTTGTAACCTCCCCAGTGCTTAGAACAGTGCTTTGCGCATAGTAAGTGCTTAATAAATGCCATTATTATTATTCTTTGTGCCTCAGTTACCTCATCTGTAAAATGGGGATTAAGACTGTGAGCCCTCTGTGGGACAACCTGATCACCTTGTAACCTCCCCAGCTCTTAGAACAGTGCTTTGCACATAGTAAGCGCTTAATAAATGCCATCATTATTATTAGAAAAGTAAAGTGACCTTCTCAAAGTCACACAGAAGGCAAGTGGCAGAGCCAGGATTAGAACCCAGAGTCAGAGGACCCCCCCCCCCAGATCCGCAGTGTTTCCACATTCATTCAGTCGTATTTATTGAGCGCTTTCTGTGTGCAGAACAGTGTACTAAGCGCTTGGGAAGTACAAGTTGGCAACATATAGAGACGGTCCCTACCCAACAGTGGGCTCACAGTCTAGAAGGGGGAGACAGACAACAAAACAAAACATATTAACAAGATGAAATAAATAGAATAAATATGTACAAATAAAATAAATAGTGCTCACATGCCACACTGCTTCCGGGAGCCCTCATGCCCTGAGCCGTGCTGTGCTTATGCTCACAAACCTTTCTCCTGACATCATGTCGTGTTCTGTCCAGACGGAGGTGATTTCTCAGGGGACCATTCCCTCATTCTTCCAAAGCGTGAAGTGAAAACATGCATATCAATCAATCAATCAATCAATCGTATTTATTGAGGGCTTACTTTGTGCAGAGCACTGTACTAAGCGCTTGGGAAGTACAAATTGGCAGCATACAAATTGGCAATTTCAGACCTGACTGTATTAGTGGGTTCTGATGCTGTTCTCAAAGGGACGTCAAAGTGCTTATGCGTGAACTGTCGTTCACATTTTCAAAACTAAGTTATAAGGGGCAGTCATCTGAACGTTCAGGAAGCAAAATTTACGGTAGGTTAATCTCTTACACATCCGGGTAGGCTAAATCCAGAAGGCTATTTTTCATCACCCCCTTTGGAGTTATGAATGATCTCTGTCTAATCTAAAGAAAACAATTTTGAGAGTTAAGAGAAAAGCAGCAAGGCCTTGTAGATAGAGTACGGGCCTGGGATCCAGAAGGATCTGGGTTCTAATTCTGACTGCTACTTGTCTGCTCTGTGACCGTGGGCAAATCACTTCACTTCTCTATGCCTCTGTTCCCTCATCTATAAAATGGGAATTAAGACTGGGAGCCCCATGTGGGGCATGGACTGTGTCCGACCTGACTATCTTGTATCTACCTCAGGGCTATGAACTTAACAAATACCTTTTTTTTAAAAAAAAAAAGAGTTCCCACGACAGCTGAAATTCCATTGGTGGTTGTATAAGACACGTAGTTTCCAGGCGCAAGCCAATCAGTCAGTCAGTCAGTGGTATTCAATGAGCACTTAGTGAGTGTAAAACACTGTACTAAGGGCTCGGGAAAGTACAGTATAACGGAGTGCATAGCTGCTATCATCATCATCATCATCATCAGTCGTATTTATTGAGCGCTTACTATGTGCAGAGCACTGTACTAAGCGCTTGGGAAGTACAAATTGGCAACATATAGAGACAGTCCCTTCCCAACAGTGGGCTCACAGTCTAAAAGGGGGAGACAGAGACCAAACATACTAACAAAATAAAATAAATAGAATAGATATGTACAAATAAATTAAATAGAGTAAAAAAAAATCTGTTCCTGCCCATTAAGAGCTACTTTGCCAATTATTGGCTCTCTGGTCTTCAGACAGAGATAAAGAGAATCAAAACAACTGGAAAATGATCCAGACCAGTGAGTGCTAAAGATGATTTGTATCTCAAACTCTTGATCTGATCTAACTGTTGGTGACTGACTTAATCCTGCTTTTAGAATCAGCACCCTCCTTTTCTTAGCTGGCTTTTAGTAAATTTAACTGCATTTGGCTTCATAGGACAGAACCAAATTGTGGAAGTTTCTTTTTGTCTGTTGAACCAATGGTTGTTCAATGGTCCAGTGTTACCCAAAAAACATGGAATTTATAGAATGAGGTAGATACTCCACTCCACTGCTATTATAGTATTGAGTGTTTCTATAGTCCTTTTTTAAGTGTAATAATTTACAATCATTACTGTCACTTAACTTCCCTGTGCCTCAGTTTTCTCACCTGTAAATTGGAGATTCCGTATCTGTTCTCTCTCCTTTTTAGCCTGTAAGTTCATTAAGGGCAGGGAAGGTATCTACTAATTCTGTTGTATTGTACTCTCCCAAGCGCTTAGTACAGTTTTGTGCACACAGTAAGCTCTCAATAAATACCATGGGGAAGCAGCTTGGTTTAGTGGATAGAGCATGGGCTTGGGAGTCAGAAGGTCTTGGGTTCTAATCCAGCACCACCACTTGTCTGCAGTGTGGCTTCGGGCAAGTCACTTCACTTCTTTGTGCCTCAGTTACCTCATCTGTAAAATGGGGATTGAGACTGTGAGCCCTACATGGAACAGGGACTGTGTCCAACCCACTTTGCTTGTATCCACCCCAGTGCTTAGTACAGTGCTTGGCACAGTGAGCGCTTAAAAATACCACAATTATTGTTATTATTATTCTCCTCCTTCTTAGACTGTGAAGCTCATTGTGGGCAGGGAAGGTGTCTGCCAATTCTTTTGGATTGTACTCTGCCAAGCACCTAGTACAGTGTTCTGCACACAGTGAGCACTGAATAAATACGATTGAGTGAATGAGTGAATCAACCTGCCAGGGTCATGGCAACCTGGAGTTAGGAGCAAGACGAGCACAGGCAGTGGTGGGTTTGAGATCCCCTCTAATTTCACATCACCACGTCAGACTTGCATTTCTGACTTCAGATAATGATAATTAGTGTGTGTTATTGTCCTCCAAATCAGTTTGCCGTAGAGGGGATCAGTTTGTAGAAAATGGAAACGAGGGAGAAAGCAGTGAGGGGCAGCATCTGATTCATTCAGTTATATTCCAGTCATATTTATTGTGCAAAGCAAATATCTGATATTGGTAAAACCAGTATAGTACAAGTTTCTGAAAGTGTTGACCTATCTATGACCTGGCGTTAGTATGCCCAAAGTTAACTACAGTATTTTAGTAAGTAAAAACTCTTTCTTTTTTTAAAGGAAAAAGAAGAATTCATCTATAGAAGATTGAAAGCTAAAGGTTTGGAACTGAGAGATGAAACAGGTTAGTATTAGCATTTTGCTCTGTGGTTTCAAACACACCTGGGGAATAGTTCTGTTCAAAACTAGATTAAACGCGGATTCACGTCTGTCCAGGTGGAAAAGCCATTTCATCCAGAACGTCATGACTTCTGGATTTGGAAGGGGACTTTCAATCAATAGCTAATTCTGTTGTACTCTCCCAAGTCCTAAGTTCAGTGCTCTGCACGTAGTAAGCGCTTAATAAACATGATCGATCGATTGATTGATTGCTTACTGCGTGCAGAGCACTGTAGAAAGGTCTTGTACATAACAAAGTCGGTAGACACGTTCCCCGTCCACAATAATGTTACAGTCTAGAGGGGGTCAGACATTAGTATAAAAAAAATAAATTGCAGAAAAGTACATAAGTGATTTGGGGCTGAAAGTGGAGTGAATGTCAAGTGCTTTAAGGGTTACAGATGCAAGTGCGTAGATGATGCAGAAGGGAGAGGGAGTCGGGGAAAAGAGGCATTAATTGGGAAAGGCCTCTTGGAGGAGAGGTGATTTAAATCAAGCTTTGAAGGTGGGGAGAGTGATGGTCTAGCATATATGGAGGGAGAGGGAGTTCCCGCCCGGAGACAGGACATGGACAAGTGGTAAGCGGTGAGTTAAGGTGAGGTCGTGGCACAGTGAACAAACCGGCATTGGAGGAGTGAAGTGCTCGAGCTGAGCTGGACATCTTGGTAAAGTTCAGAAAAAAGAAGGTCTTTAATGATAATAATAATAATGGTATTTGTTAAGTGCTTACTATGTGCCAGGCACCGTACTAAGGACTGGGCTAGGTACAAGCAAATCGGGTTGGACACTGTCCTTGTCCCATGAGGGGCTCACAGGGTGAATCCCCACTTTACAAATGAGGTAACTGAGGCACGGAGAAGGAAAGCGACTTGCCCATGGTCACACAATAGATAAATGGCCGAGTCAGGATTGGAACCCGTGACTTACTGACTCCCAGGCCTGTCTTTGATGCCTATTTCACCCTCGTATTCATTCCACCCCACCCCATCTCATCCCCTAGCATCATGGAAGACAGTGTCTCAGGTCTCTACTAGAGGCCACTGAAACCCAAAGAAGCAGGCAGGGCCGAGATGAGAGAAAGGGAGTGATCGTGTGTGATTATTGGCTTCTCTCTCATGTAGATGTCTCTACTCTGCTATCTAAACAACTCCCAGTGGCAACATACTGACACCTGGGAAGCAGTGGAATTGAGTAGAAAGAGCCTGGTCTGAGTGTCAAGAGACCTGAGAGTTTTATTCTCCGCTCTGCCTCTGGCCTGAGGGGTAACCTCAGTTTACTCACCTGTATTTGAAAAGGACAGTGAGCAGGTGAATAGGTCTACGTCCTTTAATGCCGGTCACATTGTGGTGTTTCTTATTTATGTTCTTTATACTACGCAAATCAGAAATGGAAGGAGTCCATTTTCCTTAAAATAGATCTTCAGTCAATCAGGGGTATTTATTGAATGCAGAGTACGGTTCTAAGTGCTTAGGAGAGTACAGTTCAGTAGAGTCGGGAGATACAATCCCTGAATTCAAGGAGCAATATCTTCTAGATATTGCTTCTGGAAAACCGTCTTGGCCTTAATGGATAGAGCAAGGGCCTGAAAGTCAGAAGGACCTTGGTTCTAATCCCGGCTCTGCCACCTGTCTGCTGTGGGACCTTGGGTAAAGTCACTTCACTTCTCTCTGCCTCAGTTTCCTTATCTGTAAAACGGGCTGTAGTCCGTGAGCCCCTTGTGGGATAGAGATTTGCTTGTATCCACCCCAGTGCTTAGTACAGTACCTGGCACATAGTAAATGCTTAACAAATGCCACAGTTGTTATTATTGTTATTATTCTAAAGAATACTTAAAAGAAAACAAATCTCAATCTACTAAGCAGAGCCCCGATGTTTTCTTTCTAAACCTTACTGTTGTTTTTTGTGGAAATTAATTTTCAGGTCAGAAAATAACGCTGAGTGCAGATGAAATGGCTGATTTTTATAAAGAATTTTTAAGCAAGAATTTTAAAAAGCACTTGAACTATAACAGGTAGGTGTCTGATTTATTTTGTTCTTAATTTGGGGGAGCCAAATTAATTGTGGAGGATTGCATGGGATGGGTATGAAAGGTTTTCTGCGTCTTGAATGGATTATTGAAAAGTAATATGGAGATAAGAACGATTTGATGTTTTTGCCAACATTATATAATGTGAGTTTCAAATAGATTGTGAACTTCAAGTTATCCTTAATTCGGTTCCTTTACGCACGGTCAAGGCAAGAGGCTCAAAGACTGGAGACTCCTGAGAGCAACTGCCAACTCCTTGGGTTGTTACTTTGGACACGATTTCTATAGTATAGACATATAGTAGAATGCCTAGCAGAGGAAAGTCAGGCTTAATAGTCTTCAAAAGTATTAGCTCTCAGATTAAATGTGCAAAGTATTGCTGCTTTTTTTTTTTTTTTTTGAGATTGGTTTTTCCCTAACAACGTAGCATCCCAAACCAGTCCTGATCCAATTCTAGCACTGTTTCCTCTCCCGGCTTCCTTTTCTCCCAGACTCCCCCCATTTCTTTGTCACCGTTTTCCTTTTTGAAAACGTCAAAGCGGGTCAGATTTTAGAGGCGGTTTCCAGTTTGCAGGAACAACCTGAAGCTTTGCAGCTAGCATGGAAAAAAACTCATGTGATGGGGTATTTCACATCCTCTTCTCCGCCATCTGCTTTCCCACAGAGACCTTGTTTCATGATTTCCTTTTTCAAGATCCAGGAACACGTTTTAAGGACATTTCAGCAATTATGGCTGCGAGCTGTTCGTGGGCAGGAAGCGTGTCTACCAACTCCGTTGGATTGTACTCTCCCAAGTGCTTTAGTTCAGAGCTCTGCGTACAATAAGCGCTCCATCAGTACCATTGATTAGGATTCTGTGTTCACTCCGTACTTACCTGGCTGGAGAATAATTGTTTTTCCCTGGACAATAGCACTTACTGGCATGCTGCCTTCGGAAGACTTAGCTTTTAAGAAAATGGCATTTGGGCATTTGTCTAAGGACTCTCTTCAAGCGTTGCCCAAAGGTGGTTCAGAAACAGCAGTCGTGTTGAATTTGCGAGTCTCAGCACCATTTATTAGCATTTGAAAGTTAAACAGGAGTATGATGATGCATCAGCTTTTTCCCCCTCAACCTCTGACATTTGCTTTTCTGATTCAGTTGAGCGATACGCAAGCAAGGAAGAGAGCGACAGAGCACGGGCCTGGGCGTCAGAAGGACCCGGCCGGGTTCTCCGCCACTTGTCTTCCTGGTGATCTTGGGCAAGCCACGTAGCTTTTCTGTGCCTCATTTCCCTCATCTGTGAAATGGGGATTAAGACTCTGAGCCTTATATGGGACGGGGACTGGGTCCAACCCGATTAGCTTGTATCTACCCCAGCTCATAGTACAGTCCCTGTCACATAATAAACGCTTAATGAATGCCACAGTTATTATTACTGTTATTAATATTACCCAAAAGGGAGAAAGAAGTCTCTGAAATGGTGATTGGTTTGGAAAAGGAGGTAGGGGAGACAAGTACAGGCGGTGTGTCGATTCTGTAATATGAACAAATGAAGATTTACAACAGTGCTGTTACTGGGTGGGACTGTTTAACCCAGTTGTCTGTCTCAGCCTCTGGCACCCCATGTTTTCCGGAGACTTCAGAATTCATTCCTCCTTGGAAACTGTTGGGATTTGAACACCTTCATTCGTTGGGAAGGGTCGGTGAACTGAACAAGAGCCAGCTGATCCCCTACACTGTTTCAAAAGTACTAAACACATTTTCTAAAATAATAATAATAATGACTGTGGTATTAGTTAAGCACTTACTATGTGTCAAGCACTGTACTAAGCACTGGGGTACAGAGAAGACAATCAGGCCCCTCATGAGGCCGGCAGTATCTATAGGAAGAACTGGAATTGAATCCCCATTTTGCAGATGAGGGAACTGAGGCACGGAGAAGTTAAGTGACTAGCCCAATGTCACACAGCAGGCACTTGGCAGAGCAGAGTTTAGAACCCAGGCCCTCTGACTTCTAGGCGCATGCTTTTCCCTCTAAGCCACTCTTTGCTTTCTGTTTTCTCTTTTAAATATTAAAGTAATAAAATGGTCCCATCCTGTTGAATTATTGGCATCATTTTTTCCACCCAAATGTTTAGTTACGTTTTGGGGGCTTGGGGTGTTTTTTTTTAAATGGTATTTGTTAAACACTTATTTTTTTGCCAGTCACTGTACTGAGCACAGAGGTAGGCACAAGCTAACCAAGTTGGACCTTCATTCATTCATTCATTCATTCAATCATATTTATTGAGCGCTTACTGTGTGCAGAGCACTGTACTAAGCACTTGGGAAGTACAAGCTGGCAACATATAATTCACGTAATTCACATAATTCACGTTCCACGTGGGGCCCACAGTATTAATCCCCACTTTGCAGATGAAGTAACTGAGACACAGAGAAGTTAAGTGACTTGCTCAAGGGCACGCAGCTGACAAGTGGCGGAGCCGGGATTAGAACCCAGGTCCTTTGGTGGTTTAGTTGTGGGAAAGAGTAGATTTGGGTTGATAGTTAAAGGAAGCCAGACCGTCAACAAAGAGGGAAGACCTGAGCTGAACCTCAGCGCTGAGGCTCTCGTTAAAACGTTCGGTGCGTTCAGTCATCGGTGACTATAAGGATGTTGTTCTCTTCGGCAAGTTATCTCTTCTCTTTCCTCTTTTCTTTCCTGGGGGGACGATTCTAGAGACTGGTACAGACGGAATTTTACCATCACCTTCTTCATGGGGAAAGTGGCAGTAGAGAGAGTTTGGCGGAGACTCGGACGGAAATGAAGGAAGGTTGGAGGCCCAGAGCACGTCAAGCACCCCCGGGACCGGAACGGAACGGCTGAAGCCCGGGCCTGTCTGAGAGGGTTGGTGGCTGACGGGTTCAGACCCTGGGCCCTTCTGAACTCAGTTTGCTGTGAATGTCAAGCCCTTTGACTTGACTGATAAACTTGACTGTATAGCTAGACAAAGAGTTTTCCCCACCGGGTAATGCAGGGGTATCCAAACTTGGTCCGGATTTTGTGGTCCGGGAAATGAAGCAGATTGCCGGCTCCCCCCTCCCCACTCATTCCAGCCTAGAGGTGTGGTTCCCACAACTCACAGGTCTTGGCACGTCAGGCTCCTCAGAACTCCTTCCTCCTCCTGAGCCACAGCGCAGACGTTACTGATTGTAACCCCATCGGTGGACACCGAGAATCCCTCGCAGCCTTATTCGATAAATAATACATTCATTCATTCAACAGTTGTATTTATTGAGTGCTTACTGTGTGCAGGTCACTATACTAAGCACTTGGGAGAGTACAATACTCAGACACATTCCCCTCCCACAACAAGCTTACAGTTTAGAGGGGAGACAGACATTAATATAAATAAATACGTTACAGATATATACATAAATGCTATGGAGCTGGGAGGGGGGTGATGAATAAAGGGAGGAGGTCAGGTCAATGTAGAAGCAAGTGGAAATCTTCTAGACTGTGAGTCCGGTGTTGGGTAGGGACCGTCTATGTTGCCGAATTGTACTTCCCAAGCGCTTAATACAGTGCTCTGCACACAGTAAGCACTCAATAAATACGATTGAACGAATGAGAAGAGGAAAGGAGTTAGGGAAGGCCTCTTGGAGGAGGTGTGCCTTCTGAAGGAGAGGGGAGAGTAATTGTGAGATTTGAGGAGGGAGTGCGTTCTAGACCAATGACAGGATGTGGTTGAGGGGTCGGCGGTGAGATAGGATTGAGGCCCAGTGAGAAGGTCGGCGTTAGAGGAGTGAAGTGTGTCGGCTGGGTTGGAGTAGGAGAGTAGCGGGGTGAGGTGGGAGGGGGCAAAGTGATCGACTGCTTTGAAGCCAATGGTGAGGAGTTTTTTGTGTGATGCAGAGGTGGATGGGCAACCGCTGGAGTTTGCTGAAGAGTAGGGAAACATGCCGCAAGCGGAATTCACCCCCGATGCACAAAAAGTACGTAGGTAGTAATATGGACCGATTTTGTAAGTGCCAGCAACTTGGAACTTACCTCATCAGAGCCTTTAAGTGGCATGCCCTATGTAAAAAAGGAAGCTAGTCAAAGAAAATTGGGTTTAGCATCGATTAACACAAAACCCAGCACTTAGAACAGTGCTTGGCACATGGCAAGCCTTTAACAAATACCGCAATTATTATTATTATTATTATATGTCTGTTTTCATCGAACTGTTGGAAACCAGCATCCTCCGAAACAGAAGGAGCCTGAAAATACCAAGCCTTAGGGTGCCATCGCACCACAAAGCTGTTCAGGCTCTTGCAGAATATTCCACTATCGAGACAAACTTTCCCTCCATTTGGGTGCCTCAATAAGATGTCCTTAGTCTGTTCTAGGAATTTCCAGCCTCTGGCTTTTCTGACAACTCATATGACCCAGGCAAGGTGGTAATACTACTACTACTAATAATAATAATAATAATTATGGTATTGGTTAAGCACTTACTACGTAAGAGGCACTGTACTAAGCACAAGTGTAGATACAAGCAAATCAGGCTGGACACAATGCCTGTCTCACATGGGGCTCATAGTCTCAATCCCCATTTTACAGATGAGGTAACAGGCACAGAGAAGTAAAATGACTTGCCCCAGGTCACACAGCAGGTAAGTAGTGGAGCCAAGAACAGAACCCATGAGGTACTGTGAGACATCTTATTTTAGTGGCCCAGAAGAATCGGAATTTTCCAGGAAGGGTAAATTCTGGTGAGAAGGGTGAATTTTTCTCTCCATCACCCCAGTTTAGTGAACAGGGATATTCAAGGTTCCTCTCTCCACTTCGACCCTGGGCAGGTAATGTGTTTGCATACTGTTATATCATACTACCCCAAGCGCTTAGGACAGAGCTTTGCACACAGTAAGCTCTCAATAAATGTGATTGACTGACTGACCCCATCTGTATTCTGGGCAGTATAGATCAGAATTTAATGTTTGCTTTTTAAAGATAAAGAGCAGCTAGGTGGATGCAGGGAAGACAGTGAAGTCAGAGGGGAAAAGTTGGTTTAGCAGTTGGGAGTTTTTAACACTGTAGAAAGGCAGGTTTCACCCAGATGTACCATGGCCGGCACTGCTCTTTTCCAAAAGAAGATGAGTCTTTTACCGGTTTTGCAGAGTTATGGGGAAGTATTGAATTCAATTTACTCCCAAGGAAATGGCCTAATAAATAGCCCAGCCCATTTGCGTGAGTGAATGAGTTTTCTCTCACCGCATAGATGAGGTCAAAAGGAAATATTTCAATTATAAAGGTAACACTATGATCCTGTCATATCTCTTATACTTTTCATTCCTATTTCATTCTCAACCAGAATTTAAGATCAGGAGAACCTTTCTTTGTACTTTAAAAACATCCTTTTTTGAGTGTTATAGGAGGAGTGAGGAGAGAACTATATTGGATCAATTAAGATATTTTTTTGTACTCAATTCCAAATAGTACAGAGGAGTAATGTCTTTAAGGTGGAGCAAAAGGATTGCAGGTACCCAACACACTTCCATAAATGCCTGTTTTGTTAGGGAGGTAGAGAACACTCTCCTGGGAAGGTGCATCTCCCTGGGTCAAACACGATCATCATCATCAATCGTATTTATTGAGCGCTTACTGTGTGCAGAGCACTGTACTAAGCGCTTGGGAAGTACAAATCGGCAACATATAGAGACAGTCCCTACCCAACGGTCAGAAGAAACAATCAGAAGCAGCGTTGACGTAGTAGAAAGAGAACGGCTTGGGAATCAGATGATGTGCGTTCAAATCCCTACTATATCACATACCTGCTGTCTGACCTTGGGCAACTCGCTTCACTCCCCTGTGCCTCAGTTCCCTCTTATGCAAGTTGGAGGTTCAATCCCTGTTCTCCCTCCTACTTAGGCTGTGACACCCACGTGGGACTGGATTATTTTCTGTCTACTCCGATGCTTAGTACAGTGCTTAACATATATAGTAAGCACTTAAATACCATTATTATTATTATTACCTACTGGGCAGCAGCAGCATGGAAGAGAGTCGAGGGCGGAGACTCGGGTCTACTGTGCGGAAGGATGCAATGGTGAGCTGCTTCCGTACTTTTACCAAGAAAACTATGGTTACACTACCAGAACCATTGCAGATGGAGGTGGGGAGTTCTAGGAGACGTGTCCACGGCGTCACTATGGGTCGGAAACAACTCAACAACGTAAGACAACAACAGCATAATAGTAGTAAGTGGTTGTGCTCATGCTCTTGGTGTTGGTTAAGGTGTGTAACGTAATACTAGTTTTCCTTAACACGGCGTTCGTCAATCAATCAATCGTATTTATTGAGCGCTTACTGTGTGCAGAGCACTGGACTAAGCGCTTGGGAAGGACAAGTTGGCAACATATAGAGACGGTCCCTACCCAACAGTGGGCTCACAGCCTAGAAGGGGGAGACAGAGAACAAAACCAAACATATTAACAAAATAAAATAAATAGAATAAATATGTACAAGTAAAAAAAATAAGTAAAATAAATAAATAAGTTAAATAAGTAAAATAAATAAATAGTAAAATAAATAAATAGTGGAAACATGACCCCAGTATTTTAGAACTGTGAGGCTAGGGTATCAGTTTCATTCAGAAGATTGCTCTACTCTCAAGGCCATTTTTATTTAGGTTGACTGTGTCAAAGGATCCAGCGCTTAGAACAGTGCTCGGCACATAGGAAGCGCTTAACAAATACCATCATTATTATTTCTGGCCGTGTCATCATCTGATAATTTAGAGCCTGATTATACATTTTTATTCTTAGGCAGGGAAGGTTCTAGTGGTTGGGTCTTTGAGCCATTTTGAGAATGAGTTCCAGTGGGAAAAATGAAGAGTCACAGTTTTTGTGGATTATTGAAGTTTTTTTGTATATTCATTTTATTAGATTTAAGCAGGTAAAACCCAATACCCCAAAGTATTTAATGGAGCTTTGTTACAAAACTCCCCTAAGCTCTCCAGGACAATCAGGCAGTGAATGAATGAAGGGTATTTATTGAGCGATAACTGTGGTACAGAGGTCTGCACTAAGCATTAGGGAGGGGACTTATATCAGAAAAAGTAGATACAAACCCTTCTCTCAGGGGGATTACAGACCAGTGAGGAGCTCAGGGACCCAAGAGGGTTCCCAAGGGCCTTGTACAGTGCCACGCATTCAGCAGGCACTCAATAAATGTTAATCATTATCGTCAGTGGTATTTACTGAGCTCTTACTGTGGTGCAGAGCACTGTACTAAGCACCTGGGAGAGTACAATATCACAGAGTCGGTAGGCACGTTCCCTGCCCACAATGAGTTGATAATGATGATGTTGATATTTTGGCTTGGATTCTGTAAAGAAAGGACATTTCACAGTCTTCACAAGTTGACAGAGGTTACTTTGAAATTTGGGGATCACAACATAAATAGGGAATATCTTCACTTTCAATAGTGAATTTCTTCACTGTCCCATAATCAAGTGGCCTGACTGAAACCCAAGGACCAAAAATATCCGTATTTTTTGGATATCTGCCTTTTCATTATGAAACTTTGAGCTTATTTAGTTTTCTCCTCTCTTAAAAACAATGATATTTATGCCCTTTGGGATATGAACTTCATGAGAAACCAAACTGAAATTTACCAAGTAGTTTGAATGATTGTCCATTGATTTGGGGTCACTTGTTTGTAACCGACCCCAAGGTAAAATTTTCTACATTCCTATTTTTTACTCTAAGGCTCTACTTAACTTTTGGGATTTTTCATATTACTGGGATTGAAATACCTTTCCAGTAGCACTAGATAATCATAATTTTAATATTAACCACTGATCAGTCTGCCCCTTTTCGTGATGGTGGTCATGTCTTGTTTTTATTTTGGGGTGGGGGTTTTTTGTGGTATTTGTTAAGCGATTACTATGTGCCAGGCACTGAACTAAGCATTGGAGTGGACACAAGGTAATCGGTAGGACACAGCTCCTGTCCCACATAGGTACAGTTTTAATCTCCATTTTCAGATGAGAGACCTGAGGCACAGAGAAGTTAAGAAACGTGCCCAGGGTCACACAGCAGACAGGTGGTAGAGCCTGAATTAGAACCCAGGTCCTCTGACTCCCAGGTATGGGGTTTTACTACTAGTCCACGCGCCTCCTCATCTGTGTTCCACCATCAATGGTAATTATTGAGTGCTTACTATGTGCAAAGCACTGTACTAAGCGGTTGGGAGAGTGCTTTGGTGGGTAGATTGGTAGATTCGTTCCTTGCCCACAAAGCTTACATTCGAGAGGCGGAGGCAGACATTAATGTAAATAAATAATGAATAATCTATCCCAGAATCCGGAAAGGATTTTCATATCCTCGTTGTCATCATCATCAATAGTATATACCTACTAAGCACCTACTGTGTGCAGAGCACTGTACTTAGCATCCATTATATGTTGAGCCCTGTATTGAGTATCTACTATGTGCAATCTGTTGGGTGTTTGAGGAACATTCTGAAGTAAAAAATACAATTTATGCCCTCAAGGAGTTTGAGCTAGTAGAGAGTATACATTGTATTTTTAGTGTATCTGTAGGGAGTACTAGGAAACATAAACTGACAAGTAATACTCAGTGCTTGAGAGTGTATATAATAGACCTAAATGAAAAAATAATCAGTAATATTGATAAACAAGTACATAAGAGTGTTTATGTCGCTGGGGGGATTAGCCGGAGAGGCGAGATTAGCATTTTTTTAATGATAAGTGGATTCATAAGTGCCCCCAAACTAAAGTCTTTTTCTGGATTTATAAACATGAGTAAAAGTTAAGTTGCAAATTAAGCAGTGATTGAGATTGGTTTGTAACGACCTTGATGTTTGAATCCTCATTAAAATGATTATTTTGTTTAAAACATGTCATCCGGACTCCTGATTTTCTAAAATGCCGCTTCTTTGAATTTCAAAACTTTACTTTGGTTACAAGTTCAGTTTCTGTTTCTGTTTTGAAATACCTATGGGTTAAATTTTCCAACTGCTCTGTGGCTTATTTTGTGATGTGTTTCTTTTGTCCATTTTGGATTTTCATTTTTAAATTGTTGTGGGCTATGTGACCAAAGCCATGCTATTTAATATCTCTAGCTTTCAAACACAGTTTTTTACTAAATGAATACTACAGTATTTTCAGATAAGTTTGGCTTGTCACTCTTACGGCTATGGGAAGACCTAGAGTGTAGAGATAATAATAATAGTAATGGTATTTGTTAAGCGTTTACTATATGCCAAGCACTGTTCTAAGTGTAAGCCAGCACAGCATCACATTTATCAATCAGCAGTCTGTACAGCATTGCAGATAGATTCAAATCTTCAGGCCCACAGAGTTTCTGTCCATAATTCTGAATAACATAATAATAATGATAATGATGATTGTGATATTTAATTGCTTACTATGTGCCAAGCATTGTTCTAAGTGCTGGGGTAAATATAAGATAATCAGGTTGGACACAGTCCCTGTCCCACATGGGGTTCACAGTCTTAATCCCCATTTTACATAGGAGGAAACTGAGGCCCAGAGAAGTGAAGCGTTTGCCCCAGGTCACGCAGCAGTGGTAGAGCTGGGATTAGAACCCAGCTCCTCTGATTCCCAGGTCTAGGCTCTTTCCACTAGGCCCTGCTGCCCTTCTGCCATTGCAATAATGCATCATCATCATCATCATCAATCGTATTTATTGAGCGCTTACTGTGTGCAGAGCACTGTACTAAGCTAATAGAATAAATCTATTGTATTTATTTTATTTTGTTAGTATGTTTGGTTTTGTTCTCTGTCTCCCCCTTCTAGACTGTGAGCCCACTGTTGGGTAGGGACTGTCTCTAGATGTTGCCAATTTGTACTTCCCAAGCGCTTAGTACAGTGCTCTGCACATAGTAAGCGCTCAATAAATACGATTGATGATGTACTAAGCGCAATGCATCTGATGCCAATCACTGTAAGAAGCCCACCAGAAAGAAAAATTCGGCCTTGTACAGACGGGTAGTATTTACCATTTTTAGGCGATGTTTTCACTTGCCCCTGTCTAATTTCCTGGAGGACAGTTCAGCCAGAACAGCTAATTGATGAGGCAGATTACCACCCAGCCCTGCAGGTAGTGGCTGGGGGAACTACAGCCAATCAGCGAGTGATATTTATTGAGCACTCACTGTGCAGAGCACTGTTGTAAGTGTTTGGGAGAGTACAGTACAAACAGAGAAGATCGGCACAATTCCTTTCCCCGCAAGGAGCTTCAGACGAGAGAGGAAGTTACAGACAAAGCAGCTGTCTGTAGCCCTGGCAACAGGGGAGGATGTGAAGCCCACACTCGCCAATCAATCATATTTATTGAGCGCTTACTGTGTTGTAGAATACAACAGAGTTGGTAGACGCCTCAAACCCACATAGTTGTAATAATAATAGTAATATTCACTAAACACTTATTAAGTGTTTATTATTAAGTCCCACACTGAGCCCCTTCCTTCCTCTCCCCCTCACCCCCCTCTCCATCCCCCCCATCTTACCTCCTTCCCTTCCCCACAGCACCTGTATATATGTATATATGTTTGTACATATTTATTACTCTATTTATTTATTTATTCTACTTGTACATATCCTATTTATCTTATTTTGTTGGTGTGTTTGGTTTTGTTCTCTGTCTCCCCCTTTTAGACTGTGAGCCCACTGTTGGGTAGGGACTGTCTCTATATGTTGCCAATTTGTACTTCCCAAGCACTTAGTACAGTGCTCTGCACATAGCGCTCAATAAATACGATTGATGATGATGATGATGAAGTGTCGAGCACTTTTCTAAGCGCTTGGGTACACCCTAATCAGATTGGTCAGAGTCCCTATCCCATGTGGGGCTCACAGTCTCAATCCACATCCACATTAGAGAAGCAGCGTGGCTCAGTGGAAAAGAGCCCGGGCTTTGGAGTCAGAGGTCATGGGTTCAAACCCCGGCTCCGCCAATTGTCAGCTGTGTGACTTTGGGCAAGTCACTTCGCTTCTCCGGGCCTCAGTTCCTTCATCTGTAAAACAGGGATGAAGACTGTGAGCCCCACATGGGACAACCTGATCACCTTGTAACCTCCCCAGCGCTTAGAACAGTGCTTTGCACATAGTAAGCGCTTAATCGATGCCACTATTATTATCACAATCCCCACTTCACAGATGAGTAACAGGTCCAGAGCAGTGAAATGACTTGCCCAGGATCCCACAGCAGACAAGTGGCGGAGCCAGGATTAGAACCAATGACCTTGGTAAGCACTCAATAAATACAATTGATTGATTGATTGATTCTGACTCCCATGCGCTTGCTGTAGCCACTCCACCCTGCTGCTGTCATCTCCTGCCCCCTCGCCCTCTCCCCGGGTGGTTGCCAGCAGCCCCCCGGCAAGTCACTAGATCCCAAGGTAAAGAGGCAAATAATTCAGAAGAGTTCTTGCCCGGCTCCCTCAAACTATCGTAACATTTGAGGTCTATCGGCAGCCCAGATCTCAGAGCTCATTAAAACTGAGGAAGTGGCCCTGTTTTTTTTCACGTCCTTCCTATTGAACTTTTCTCTGAAAAACATGGCATTTCTTCAGAGGCATCCTCCCTTAAATGGGAGGTTTCACAGAGTAAGCCCCAGTGCCCTTTAATCCAGTCGTACAAACTGCAGTGTGATTGCATCGGATCAAAACGTGTTTCACAGAAATAAAAATCTGATATCCCGTAATGAATCCCTTTTATATCTGAAGTGATGTGAAGGTGGAGAATTGTAAAGGTTGGTAAGTCACCCAGAATTGGCATTTTGGGGTTTTGCTTGCAAGGAAATCCTGTGATGGGCCCGTTATTAGTCCACTAATAGTATTAAACTGCAGTTTAATAACGATGGGTCTCTGTTAAGGGCTTACTATGTGTCAAGCACTGTTCTAAGCGCTGGGGAAGATATGAGCTACTCAGGTTGGACACAGTGCCTGTCCCGCTTGGGGCTCACAGCCTTAATCTCCATTTTACAGATGAGGGAACTGAGGCCCAGAGAACTGAAATGATTTGAGAAGCAGCGTGGCTTTAGTGGAAAGAGCCAGAGTCAGAGATCAATCAATCAATCAATTGTATTTATTGAGCGCTTACTGTGTGCAAAGCACTGTAGTAAGCGCTTGGGAAGTACAAGTTGGCAACATATAGAGACAGTCCCTACCCAACAGCGGGCTCACAATCTAAAAGGGGGAGACAGAGAACGAAACCAAACATACTAACAAAATAAAATAAACAGAATAGATATGTACAAGTAAAATAGAGTAATAAATATGTGCAAACATATATACATATATACAGGTGCTGTGGGGAAGGGAAGGAGGTGAGATGGGGGGATGGAGAGGGGGACAAGGGGGAGAGGAAAGAAGGGGCTCAGTCTGGGAAGGCCTCCTGGAGGAGGTGAGCTCTCAGTAGGGCCTTAGATCGTGGGTTCTAGTCCCCTCTCCGCCACTTGCCAGCTGGGTGACCTTGGGTGCAAGTCACTTAACTTCTCTGGGCCTCAGTTACCTCATCTGTAAAATGGGGATGAAGACTGTGAGCCCCACGTGGGACAACCTGATTCCCTTATATCTACCCCAGTGCTTAGGACAGTCCTTGGCACATAGCACTTGACAAATACCAACATTATTATTATTATTTGCCCAAGGTCACACAGTAGACAAGTAGTGGAGGCAGGATTAGAACTCAGGTCCTTTTGATCCCAGGCCCATGCTCTAGCCACTAGGCCCTGCTGTTTCTCTGGTTTAATGTGGCCACCTTCACCTATCATCGAGCCTGGGTAAATACCTTCCGATTCGCCTTTTGTGCAATAATAACCATAATAGTAATAACTGTGGTATTTAAGTGCTTACTGTGTGGCAGGCACTAGAGAAGCAGTGTGGCTCAGTGGAAAGAGCCCGGGCTTAGGAGTCAGAGGTCATGAGTTCTAATCCCGGCTCCGCCACATGTCTGCTGTGTGACCTTGGGCAAGTCATTTAACTTCTCTGAGCCTCAGTTACCTCATCTGTAAAATGGGGATTAAGACTGTGAGCCCCACGTGGGACAACCTGATCACCTTGTATCCCCCTCCCCAGCGCTTAGAACAGTGCTTTGCACATAGCGCTTAACAAATGCCATCATTATTATTATTATTAAGTGCTGGGGTGGATGCAAGCAAATCGGGAGGCTGAAGTACGGGAATCTGCAGTAAATGTTGATAATGATGGTTTCAGGGAACAGTATTCCTGTTCTTTTCCTGCAACCCACCCTACAAGGTAGCCATCTCCTTGAAACCGGATTCCACGGAAAGAATAATCTAGTTATAATGAAACCCTGCGCACTGGATATTTGTATTAATTAGGCCTTTTATTTCTTAATCCTTTTATCCTCAGAAGGTTTATAATATTGGAAATAACATCTTGCTTCTAAAATTGCTCATAATTCAGGTGGTTTGTGATCTGATGGGCGTACAGGGGTCTTTGTGTTTCCTGTTATTCACGGAACCCCTCCATTTAGATTTCAGTCCATTCATTCATTCAATCGATCGTATTTATTGAGTGTTTACTGTGTGCAGAGCACCGTACTAAGCGCTTGGGAGAGTACAATACAACAATAAACAGACACATTTCCTGCCCACAATAACCTTACAGACTAGAGGTGGGGAGACAGACATTAATATAAATAAATTACAGATACATAAGTGCTGCGGGGCTGGGAGGGGGAATATTGAAGGGAGCAAGTCAGGGTAATGAGGAAAGGGGGTGGTTAAGTCAGGGAAGGCTTCTTGGAGGAGATGTGCCTTCAATAAGGTTTTAAAGGAGAGGAGAGTAATTGTCAGTTGAACAAAGTGGAGGAAGTGTTGAAGGGAAATGAAGAGAAATGGGGGGTTCTTTTGAGCAGTTTACTGGAACGTCTGGTCTTTTACGATTTGTGAAAAATCAATCAATCAATGGTATTTATTGAGCACTTACTGTGAGCAGAGAACTGTACTAAGCGCTTGGAAGAGTAAACAGAGTTGGTAGATGTGTCCCCTGCTCACGAAATGTCTACAGTCTAGATGTTTGTAGACCTCAGTCTGAAGGATAATTGCCATAAAAGCCATTAATAATGCCATAAAAAGCCATTAATAAAACATGTAGACTGGGGTCATGGTGGCATTTCACTTTCCACAATTCCCTCCTAGCCTTTGGTTTTTTGAATGGAAAAGCTCAGAAAGGATAGGGTTGAGGGGGAACCCTGGAGAAAATACTTAGCCTAATAATAATAATTGTGGTATCTGTAAAGCGCTTACTATGTGCCAGGCACTGTACTGAGCCCTGGGGTGGGTACAAGCAAAGCAGATTGGACACAGTCCTTGTCCCACATGGGGCTCATAGTCTCACTCCCCATTTTATACAGACGAGGCCCAGACAAGTGAAGAGACTTGGGCAAGGTCATACACGTGGGAGAGCCAGGATTAGAACCCATGACCTTCTCACTCCCAGGCCACTGGGAGTCCAGTCCACTATGCCATGCTGCTTCTTTATTGATTTTTTAAAATGCTGGGTTATTTTCTCCAGCAAGAGGGAGCAGTCTTCTACCACTGAGTATTAATATATAGATGATGCTATACATTCATTCATTGTCATATTTTTTGAGCGCTTACTGTGTGCAGAGCACTGTACTAAGCACTTGGAAAGTACAATACATGCTTTTTAATAAAGCACGTAGATATACACCTTGAACATTATCATAGATTTTACTCGTGGTTATGTTAGAAAAGACCAACCCTTCCACACCATGCACTCTTTAAGATCATCCTTTATCAGGCAGCTCTCAGTGCTTGGCACATAGTAAGCGCTTAACAAATACCATCATCATTATTATTATCACTATTACAATGCTATCAATTTTTGCCTTTGGCTAGCTTGACCTTGATCCCTTTGCACATGAAGAAACTATCCTGCTCCCGACTGACGGTTGCATGACAATCCAAGATCATCCTTTATCAGGTAGCTCTCAGTGCTTGGCACATAGTAAGCGCTTAACAAATACCATCATCGTTATTATTATCATTATTACAATGCTATCAATTTTTGCCTTTGGCTAGCTTGACCGTGATCCCTTTGCACATGAAGAAACTATCCTGCTCCCGACCGTTGCATGACAATCCGGTGCCTCCCAACACCCCCTGTTATCTTCAGAAGCTATATTTTCCGGAGTTTATTCTTCCCCTCAAATCCTCTGCTCCATTTCACTGATTTTTGCCGCAACATTGATTTCCAGAACGTCTGAACACTCATAAATGCTCACATGATGAATGTTGTTGGTGAGCCAACTTCTGCATTCTTTCTGTCTAAAATCTGTTGTGGGCAGGGAACTTGTCTGTTCATTCATCTATTCAGTCGTATTTATTGAGCGCTTTCTGTGGGCAGAGCACTGTACCAAGCGCTTGGGAAAGTACATTACAACAATAAACAGTAACATTCCCTGCCCACAACGAGCTCACAGTCTAGAGGGTATTGTTATATTGTACTCTCCCAAGCACTTAGTAATAATAATAATAATGATAATGGTATTTGTTAAGCACTTACTATGTGTCAAGCACTGTTCTAAACTCTGAGGGAGATACAAGCTTATCAGCTTGTTCCAGGTGGGGCTCACAGTCTTAATCCCCATTTTACAGATGAGGCAACTGAGGTACAAAGAAGTTAAGTGACTTACCCAAGGTCACACAGCTGAAAAGTGGCAGGGCTGGGATTAGAATCCGTGACCTCTGACTCCCAAGCCTGTGCTCTTTCCATCGAGCCACACTGCTTCTCTATATAGTGCTTTGTAAGTGGTCAAAAAATATGATTGAATGAATGAATGAATGAATAAAAGGGATTTAAGAACAATCACAGCTACACGCTTCCCTGGCTCTGCCAGCAACTTTGCAACACAGTAATACTGGGCTTCATCTCACCTGGTTGAAAATGCTTACTCCGACTGAGGCTGGATTTCTCTGCTAAAGTCAATGATGAGAAAATTGAAATGTCTTCTAGTTTGATCAACGGTTACCATTGTGCTGTACCATATCTTTTATCATAGTCAGTCAGACAATTCTATTTACCGGCTACCTACCACGTGTGATTCCTGTGGTTGGGGCGAAGAACATTTAGCTTATCGGGTTTATGAATAAACAAGCTATGCCAAATTTTTCATCTCTTGAGTCACTCTCTTTTCCAAGCACAATTCCCACCTGCATATGGGTGTGGGATTGTGGGCGGAGAGAGAGAGAGATGACCGATCAATCAATGGTATTTATTACTGTGTGCAGAACTCTCTTCTAAGCACCTGGGAGAGTTCAATAAAACAGAATTGGCAGACACATTTCCTGCCCACGGTGAGCTCATTGATCCTGATAAATCTCTTCAAAGACTGCACTTAGTATTTAGGACTGCCCTAGAACATTAGAGCGCAAAATTGAGACAATATTACATGATCCCTCCTTCTACGGGAGAGTCAGAAGACCTGAGTTCTAGTCCTGCCACTTGTCTGCTGTGACATCTTGGGCGTATCGTTTAACTTCTCTGTGCTTCAGATACCTCCTCTGTAAAATGGGTAAAATCAGCCCCATGTGGAACGTGCATTGTATCCAACCTAATTAACTTGTATCTACCCTAGTGCTTTAGTACAGTGCCTGGCGTATAGTAAGCACTTAACAAATACCCTAAAAACAGAGATAACTGCATGCTTAAACTAAGCCGTGCGTGTCCGTTATATTTATTAAGGGCAGCCGTGAACACTGGAAAAATCATCTTTCTATTTAGGTCACCATGACGACAGACCTTAGAGTACTGAATTCATAAAGTTCTAGGAGCCAGAAGGTCAAAGGCTCTAATCCCGGCTCCTGCACTGGTCTGCTGTGTGACCTTGGGCAAGTCGCTCCACTTCTCTGGGCCTCAGGAACCTCATCTATAAAATGGGGATTAAGACCGTTAATCCCACGTGAGACATGGACTGTGTCCAGCCTGAGTAGCTTGTATCTACCCCAGCACTTAATACAGTGCCTGGCACATAGTAAGTGTTCAACAAAGACCATTTTTTTTAAAAAAAGAACTTGGGAAAGTTCAGCAATAATAATAATGATGGCATTTATTTAGCACTTACTATGTGCAAAGCACTGTTCTAAGCACTGGGGAGGTTACAAGGAGATCAGGTTGTCCCACGGGGGGCTCAGGAGAAGCTAAATATTAATTTCCTGCTCACTAATAGTTTATTCTGTAATGGTAGACTCACAAAATAATTACAAATAGAGGGAGCAGTAGGGAGAGCAAATAGGATCCAGGTTCATGATAACTGTGCTATTGCTTAAGCGCTTACTATGTGCCAGGCACTGTACTAAGCACCGGGGTGGATACAAACAAATTGGATTGGTCACAGTCCCTGTCCCATGTGGGGCTCAAAGTCTCAATCCTCATTTTACAGACGAGGTAACTGAGGCCCAGAGAAGTGAAGTGACCTATACAGGGTTGCACAGCAGACAAGTGCCAGAGGCAGGATTAGAACCCATGACCTACTGATTCCCAGGCCCATGACCTATCCACTAGGCCATGCTGGTGGTGGAGAGCGCTTAGTACAAGCGCTTAGTACAGTGCTCTGCACATAGTAAGCGCTCAATAAATACGATTGATGAGAGGGACAGGGAACCCAAGGTGACCAGTACTCCAAAGCAGCAATTGCCTATCAGGTTGTCTACCACCCCAGCCTCTGGTAAAACTAACAAACCAAAAACAAAAAATGAACAAAAACCCCCACAAAAAAAGGACAAAATGCAGAGTAATTGATTGATTTCTATAAGGATTCCTCAACAAATTTTTTAAAAGCATATGTACTCTCGCGGGTAGATACCATATCTTTCCTTCTAAATAATTCAAGTGATCCAAACAAATTGTGGAGAACGGCGGGCAATGGGTACAAAATGTTTTCGGCGCCTGAATTATTGAACAGCGATCGGTATAGGAGAAGAATGACTTTGTGATTTTGCTGCCGTACTGCTGGGGGTATTATGGATTTCACTCCCTTTGCTGTTGGTGCGTACCTGCTCACCGCGGTCTCCCCGATGACTTCCTTCTAAATCTAATGGACTCCATCCCACCCCGATCCTCTTGGCTTTTTTCTTTGTCCACTCCCTCCTTCTAGAAATCCCTTCCAGTTTTGTTTTATTGCCAAAGCTGTCTGCTGGTTCACATCCTATCCCTCCGGTTGCTTCTTCTCCGTCGCCTTCGCTGTTTCCTTGGCCTCCCCTCACCATGCGAGTGTGGATGTCCCACAGGGCCGTTCTGAGCTCTCTACATTCTTGCCCTACATTTATTAATCCTCTCATGGAGGATTCTCATCATCATCATCAATCGTATTTATTGAGCGCTTACTATGTGCAGAGCACTGTACTAAGCGCTTGGGAAGTACAAGTTGGCAACATATAGAGACAGTCCCTACCCAACAGTGGGCTCACAGTCTAAAAGGGGGAGACAGAGAACAAAACCAAATATGCTAACAAAATAAAATAAATAGATTAGCTATGTACAAGTAAAATAAATAAATAAATAGAGTAATAAATATGTACAAACATATATACATATATACAGGTGCTGTGGGGAAGGCAAGGAGGTAAGATGTGGGGGATGGAGAGGGAGACGAGGGGGAGAGGAAGGAAGGGGCTCAGTCTGGGAAGGCCTCCTGGAGGAGGTGAGCTCTCAGCAGGATTCTCATGAGAAGCAGCGTGGCTCAGTGGAAAGAGCCCGGGCTTTGGAGTCAGAGGTCACGGGTTCAAAGCCCGGCTCCGCCAATTGCCAGCTGTGTGACTTTGGGCCAGTCACTTCACTTCTCTGGGTCTCAGTTACCTCATCTGTAAAATGGGGATTAAGACTGTGAGCCCTCCGTGGGACAACCTGATCACTTTGTAACCTCCCCAGCGTTTAGAACATTTATTATTCTTTATTTATTATTAATTACTATTAATAATAAATTATTTATTTATTTTACTTGTACTTACCTATTGTATCTATTTTATTTTGTTAATATGTTTGGTTTTGTTCTCTGTCTCCCCCTTCTAGACTGTGAGCCCACTGTTGGGTAGGGACTGTCTCTATATGTTGCCAACTTGTACTTCCCAAGCGCTTAGTACAGTGCTCTGCACAAAGTAAGCGCTCAATAAATACGATTGATTGATTGATTAGAACAGTGCTTTGCACATAGTAAGCGCTTAATAAATGCCATTATTATTATTATGGAGCTCACTGCTTACGTGGTTTCAGCTCCCATCTCTAAGTGGACTCTCCTCAGTCTCCCTCACCAGTCCTGTCTTCTTCCCTGCTTTGCAATCTCTCGTTTCCTCTCGTCTCCTAGTTTTTTTGTTTTTGTTTTAATGGTGTTTGTTAAGGCACTGTACTAAGCCCTGGGGTAGATACAAGCTAATCAGACTGAGGGAGGGATGAATAAAGGGAACAAATCCAAGTGTGAGGAAAACACAGAAGGGAGTGCAAGGAGAGGAAATGAGGGCTTAGTCAAGGAAGGCCTCTTGGAGGAGATGTGCCTTCAATCAGGCTTTGAAGCAGGGGAGAGTCATTGTCTGTAGGATATTTATTCATTCATTCAATCGTATTTATTGAGCGCTTCCCGTGTGCAGAGCACCAGACTGAGCGCTTGGGAAGTACAAGTTGGCAACATGTAGAGACGGTCCCTACCCAACAACGGGCTCACAGTCTAGAAGATGTGAATATGATATGGGTATGGATATGAAGAAGGAGCACATTCCCCTTTTAGACTGTGAGCCCACTGTTGGGTAGGGACTGTCTCTATATGTTGCCAATTTGTACTTCCCAAGCGCTTAGTACAGTGATCTGCACATAGTAAGCGCTCAATAAATATGATTGATGATGATGATGATGATGACATTCCAGGCCAGAGTTATACACAGTCCGGGTTCCGCATGGGGCTCACATCTTAACCCCTGTTTTACAGATGAGGTAATGGATGCACAGAGAAGTAAAGTGATTTACCCAAGGTCACACAGCAGACCAGTGATAGAGCCAGGATTAGAACCCAGGTCCTCTGACACCCAGGCTCAGGCTCTTTCACTAATAATAATAATAATGGCATTTGTTAAGCGCTTACTATGTGCAAAGTGCTGTTCTAAGCGCTGGGGGGGGATACAAGGTGATCAAGTTAGGGATGTTCTCCCAGACCCCGAAACTCAATATACCCCAGAAAGAACTCCTTATTTCCCCTCTTACACTTTCTCCTCTGGACTTTCCTGTCATCGTCGACACAACTACTGCCCTCTCTGTCCCCGTCACAGAAGCCGTTGGGAACCCAGCAGTTCTCTTCCTGAACCGCTCTCCTGCATCAATCAATCAATCGTATTTATTGAGTGCTCACTGTGTTCCGAGCACTGTGCTGAGGGCTTGGGAGAGCACAATATAACCAAGTTGGTACACAGGTTTCCTGCCCACAACAAATACACGGTCTAGAGGGATGTGGCTGGTATAATAATAATAATGGTTTTGGAGAAGCGCTCGCTATATGCCATGCGCTATACTAAGCGTCAGGATAACGACGATATCATCAGGTCCCACTTTGGGCTCACAGTCTAAATTTCCCCATACTGTTCCTTCGCCTGTCACGTTAACGGAGAGCGGGCTTCCCTAAAGATCCTAAACTCGGAGAGCTAAGCATTCCCAAGCCTCCGGGAAGCCTCGCTGATCCGCAAATCCCACAGTAAATTCACGGATCTCCCACTCCAGGTTTCCCAAGAAAACTCACCGAGTGGTTTCCTGAGATGTTCCTTCTTGTCCGTGGCCAGTGGCCCTCAAATTCAGCATGGCCTAGCGGAAAGAGCACAGGCCTGGGAGCCGGAGGTCATGGGTTCTAATCCCGGCTCTGCCACGTGTCTGCTCTGTGACCTTGGGCAGGTCACTTAGCTTCTCTGTGCCTAAGATGCCTCATCTGGAAAATGGGGATTGAGACTGTGAGTGCCACGTGGGACAGGGACTGTGTCCAATTCGATTTAAGTAAGTGCTTAGTACAGTGCTCAGTGCTTAGTACAGTGCTTTGTACACAGCAGGCACTCAATAAATATGACTGAGTGATTTGCCTGTACCCACCCCAGCACTTAGTACAGTTCCTGGCACATAGCAAGTGCTTAGCAATTACTATTATTATTATTATTATTTTTACAAAAGAGTGGGCCGATACGATCCTTGCCTGCGGGGAGTTTACAGTGTAGTTGGGGAGGCAGATGTTAAAATCAATTTCAGTTAGGGGAAGTACTTGTGTTTAGATTTTTGCAGGAGATCAGCAGAAATCTGGCGATGCGGCATTTTTCAGCGTTAATATTGGCTCTCATTTCACTTGTTAATCTTTGGCAGTCAGCTCTCTCTTTCCCTCCAACGAATCCCCGTATTAAAATCCATCTTTAATTTTCCTTAAGAGATTTTTTTCTAATAATAATTCTTATTCTAACATCTGTTCGACACTTTGTGGCAAGCAGTGTTCTAACTGCTGGGGTAGGTACGGCTTACTCAGGTCGGACATAGTCCCTGTCCCACCGAGGGATCACACTCAAAGCAGGAGGGAGATCAGGTATTGATTCCCCATTTCACAGATGAGGTAACCGAGGTCCTGAGGTATTCAATGACTTGCCCAAGGTCACGCAGGAATAAAGTTGAGGTCCTTTGGCTCCCAGGCTCGTGCTCTGTTCACTAGGTCACGCGGCTTTCCGCCCTGCTTAGGTTTACCTGCCCTAAAAACCTGAGACCTCTTAAAGTCTCGCCAGTGGTCCGCCTAGCCAAGGACTCTGTCTTCCATAAAAGCACCTGGATACTTGGAAAATCATGTGCTGATTACCCTCCCGTTTACCCCGCTATTCAAAGCCCTCCTAAAATCCCCACCTTCTCCGGGAAGCCTCCCCCAGTTTATTCCCGAACGTTATATTGACCTCACCACCATCCGTAGCACTGGAGGGCTTACCCCAGGCCCACATCATCCCCTGGGCCTGGAATGCCCTCCCTCTGCCCATCCGCCAAGCTAGCTCTCCTCCTCCCTTCAAGGCCCTACTGAGAGCTCACCTCCTCCAGGAGGCCTTCCCAGACTGAGCCCCTTCCTTCCTCTCCCCCTCATCCCCCTCTCCATCCCCCCCGTCTTACCTCCTTCCCTTCCCCACAGCTCCTGTATATATGTATATATGTTTGTACATATTTATTTCTCTATTTATTTATTTATTTTACCTGTACATATCTATTCTATTTATTTTCTTGGTATGTTTGGTTTTGCTCTCTGTCTCCCCCTTTTAGACTGTGAGCCCACTGTTGGGTAGGGACTGTCTCTATATGTTGCCAACTTGTACTTCCCAAGTGCTTAGTACAGTGCTCTGCACACAGTAAGCGCTCAATAAATACGATTGATGATGATGATGATGGAGAATTCATCCCCACCCTCGGCACTTGTGTTGTTGTTGTCGTTGTCTTACACCGTCAAGTCGTGTCCGACCCATAGTGACGCTATGGACACATCTGTCCAGCGTGGCTCTTTCAGTGGAAAGAGCCTGGGCTTTGGAGTCAGAGGCCATGGGTTCAAATCCCAGCTCTGCCAATTGCCAGCTGTGTGACTTTGGGCAAGTCACTTCACTTCTCTGTGCCTCAGTTCCCTCATCTGTAAAATGGGGATTAAGATTGTGAGCCCCTCATGGGACAACCTGATCACCTTGTAACCTCCCCAGCGCTTAGAACAGTGCTTTGCACATAGTAAGCGCTTAATAAATGCTATCATTATCATTATTACCTCTCCTAGAACGCCCCGCTGTCCATCTGCAATCATTCTGGTAGTGGATCCAAAGAGTTTTCTTGGTAAAAATACAGAACTGGTTTACCATTGCCTCCTTCCGTGCGGTAAATGAGTCTCTGCCCAGCACTTGTGTACGTGTGTATATTTAATTGTACATTCATTTAATGAGAGTATTCTGAAATTTGATCCTGGTGGACTCACTCCACTTCCATATCAATCAATCAATCAATCAATCAATCATATTTATTGAGCACTTACTGTGTGCAGAGCACTGTACTAAGGGCTTGGGAAGTAGAAGTTGGCAACATATGGAGACAGTCCCTACCCAACAGTGGGCTCACAGTCTAATATCTGATCCTTGCTCTTCCTATTGCTTCCTCTATTTGTAATCATTTTGTAGGTCTGTCTCCTCCATTAGAGAATAAGCTGTTAGTGAGCAGGAAATGAATATTTAGCTTCTACTCTACTTTCCCAACTTCTTTTTTTAAAAAATGGTATTTGAGGCGGGTTAATCGTGTTGAACACAGTCCGTGACCCACATGGGGCTCACAGTCTTCCTCCCCATTTTCCAGATGAGGTAACTGAGGCCCAGTGAAGTGACTTGCCCAAGGTCGCACAGCGGACAAATGGTGGCGTCGATACAAACTACCCAGGTTGGACACGGTCCATATGCCGCTTGGGATTAACAGTCTTAACCCCTGTTGTATCGATGAGACAACTGAGGCACAGACAAGTGAAGTGACTTGCCTGAGGTCATATAGCAGACAAGCGGGGGAACAGGGATTAGAACCCAGGTCCTTCAGACTCCCAGAACCAAGCTCTATCCACTAGGCCACACCGCTTCTCTTAGCACAATCTTTGTCGCTCGGAAAACGCTCGTGAAAGCACCGGTATTACTACTGAAACTGCTACGACTACTGCTACCGCTGCTTCTATTACTACGGCTAGCAATACTGTTGCTATTAATCAATAAATCAGATTTATTGAGCATTTACACTATGTGCAGAGCACTGTACTAAGCCCTTGGGAGAGTATAATATATCAATATAATGGAACGTTACCCGCCCGCAACGAGCTTACAGTGTAGTGGGAAGGAGTCATTTGGTCTTCCCCTGCACCTCTTGGCAAAAGAGAAGCACCGTGCCTCAGTTGAAAGAGCCCGGGCTTTGGAGTCAGAGGTCATGGGTTCGAATCCCGGCTCCACCACATGTCTGCTGTGTTACCTTAGGCAATTCACTTAACTTCCCTGAGCCTCCGGTACCTCATCTGTAAAAAATGGGGATTAAGGCTGTGAGCCCCACATGGGACAACCTGATCACCTTGTATCCCCCCAGCGCTTAGAACAGTGCTTTGTACATAGTAAGTGCTTAAAAAATGCCATTATTATTATTATTAGTAGTAGTAGTAGTAGTGGCAAAAGAGGACTCCAAGTTCTCCAGAATGATTGCCACCTACTTTCAACCACTCACTCCAGTGCCTCTCAGTCTTAACAGTCAGTGGGTTTTTTTCCTAATGCTGAGTCTAAATCCCAGCTCCACCACTTGTCTGCTGTGTGACCCTGGGCAAGTCACTTCATTTCTCTGGGCCTCAGTTACCTCATCTGTAAAATGGGGATTAAGACTATGAGCCCCACGTGGGTCACGGACTGTGTTCAACCTGATTAGCCTGCCTCAAATCCGACAGACAGTGACTCTCCCCTCCTTCAAAGCCTTCCTGAAGGCCCATCTCCTCCCAGAGGCCTTCCCTGACTAAGCCCCACTTTTCCTCATCTCCCACTGCCTTCTGCGCTGCCCCGACTTGCTCCCTTAGCTCTTCCCCCCTCCCAGCCCTACAGCACTTAAGCACATATTCATTCAATCGTATTTATTGAGCGCTTACTGTGTGCAGAGCACTGCACTAATCGCTTGGGGAGTAATAATAATAATAATAATGGCATTTATTAAGCGCTTACTATGTGCAAAGCACTGTTCTAAGCGCTAGGGAGGTTACAAGGTGATCAGCTTGTCCCACGGGGGGCTCCCAGCCTTCATCCCCATTTTACAGATGAGGTAACTGAGGCACAGAGAAGTGACTTGCCCAAAGTCACACAGCTGACAATTGGTGGAGCTGGGATTTAAACCCATGATCTCCAACTCCAAAGCCCGTTGTTCTTTCCAATCAATCAATCAATCAATCAATCAATCGTATTTATTGAGCGCTTACTGTGTGCAGAGCACTGTACTAAGCGCTTGGGAAGTACAAGTTGGCAACATATAGAGACAGTCCCTACCCAACAGTGGGCTCGCAGTCTAAAAATGGGGATTTTCCGCTGAGCCACGCTGTTTCTCTGTCATTTTATTTATTTATATTGATGTCTGTCTCCCTCCCTCTAGGCTTTAAGCTCATTGTGGACAGGGAATGTCAATGATTACTGTTGTATTGTTCCTTCCCAAGTGGGCTTATTACAATGCCCTGCACACAGTAAGTGCTCAGTAAATACGACTGACTGAATGAATGAATCTACCCCAGCACTTAGAACAGGGCTTGACGGGCTTTAAAAATACCATTATTATTAGTCCTGCTATGGGGTAACACTGGTACGTCCTTCCCACAAGTGGCTGCAGGGCTTCCCTGCTCCATCTGAGAAAGAGGTGGAGGAGCAGGAAGTCTCCTTTCCAATCCCCGTAATATACTATTTTGCTGCAGAGGTGCAAAATTTTAAGTCTGAGGGCAAAAACAGGGTGGGGATTTTAGTGGGGGGAATGAGGATTAGGAGGAAACAGGGTTCAAAGAGCTGATGGACTACAACACTTCCATTTGGGGTCTTACCAAACCCGAGTCTTTTAGACTGTGAGCCCACTGTTGGGTAGGGACTGTCTCTATATGTTGCCAATTTATACTTCCCAAGCACTTAGTACAGTGCTCTGCACACAGTAAGCGCTCAATAAATACGATTGATTGATTGATTGATTGATTGAGTGGAAACTCAAGTTTTGTCAAGAGCCCTGAAATCAGGGAGGCTGGAAGTCTTGTTTTGTTTTTTAAGGTATTTGTTAAGCACTCACTATGTGTCAAAACCTAATCTGAGCACTGGAGTAATAATAATAAAAATAATCATAGTTATGGTATTTGGTAAATGCTTTCTAAGTGCGAGGCACTGCACTAAGGACTGGGGGGGAAAAAAGGAAATTGGGTTGGACACAGTCCCCCGTCCTGCATGGGGCTCGCAGTCTAAGTAGGAGGGAAAACAGGTATTTAATCCCCATTTTGTAGTCGAGGAAACTGAGGCACAGAGAAGTTCTCCATCCCCCCCATCTTACCTCCTTCCCTTCCCCACAGCACCTGTATATATGTATATATGTCTGTACGTATTTATTACTCTATTTATTTATTTATTTTACTTGTACCTATCTATTCTATTTATTTTATTTTGTTAGTATGTTTGGCTTTGTTCTCTGTCTCCCCCTTTTAGACTGTGAGCCCACTGTTGGGTAGGGACTGTCTCTATATGTTGCCATCTTGTACTCCCCAAGCGCTTAGTCCAGTGCTCCGCACACAGTAAGCGCTCAATAAATATGATTGATTGATTGATTAAGCGACTTGCCCCCCACACAGCAAGCAACTGGCAGGGTCTGGATTAGAATCCAGGCCCTCCGACTCTCAAGCCCGTGCTCTTTCCACTAGGCCACACCGCTCCTCACTGGGCCACGCTGCTTCTCAGGGGTAAAATCAGTTCAGGCGAAATCTACCACGCGGAGACCAGACATCCCGCTGGTTTTATTTTGACACCATAATCTTCTTGGGTTAGTTATCCTGGCAAGCATGAAAATGAAATGACTTTATCGGCCACAAAGTTGTTTCCTGCCCTAACAGAATCCCTGCCCAATGCTGCTTTGCTTTGTTTCATTTCCATTTCATTTCAGACTATTATTATTATTATTATTATTATTATTATTATTGTTGTTGTTGTTGTTGTTATTATTATTATTATTTTCCTGCAGTGACTCAGCACCAGGAAGGGTTTCTGTTTCCTCCTGCTCCGCTTCGGTGCGACATCGATCCTGTAGATGGTTGTCAGGTTTTTTGCGGGGTTTGTTTCACAACAAAAATGGTCAGCAGTGGATCCCTCCCTCAGTAGGAACCAGCTGGCAGACTGAGTCATTTTAATCAATCAATCAGTCGTATTTATTGAGCGGTTACTGTGTGCAGAGCACTGTACTAAACGCTTGGGAAGTACAAGTTGGCAACAGATAGAGACAGTCCCTACCCAACAGTGGGCTCACCTAACCCTCCCACCCTTCTTACCTAGGATAGAGTACAGAGAACTGTACCATTTCTAGAAAGCAGTAGATTCATTCATTCAATCATATTTATTGAGCATATATTATCAGTCAATCGTATTTATTGAGCGCTTACTGTGTGCAGAGCACTGTACTAAGCGCTTGGGAAGTACAAGTTGGCAACATATAGAGATGGTCCCTACCTAACAGTGGGCTCACAGTCTAGAAGGGGGAGACAGAGAACAAAACAAAACATATTAACAAAATAAAATAAATAGAATAGCTATCAATCAATCAATCAATCTATCGTATTTATTGAGCGCTTACTGTGTGCAGAGCACTGTACTAAGTGCTTGGGAAGTACAAGTTGGCAACATATAGAGACAGTCCCTACCTAACAGTGGGCTCACAGTCTAGAAGGGGGAGACAGAGAACAAAACCGAACATATTAACAAAATAAAATAAATAGAATAGATATCAATCAATCAATCAATCAATCGTATTTATTGAGCGCTTACTGTGTGCAGAGCACTGTACTAAGCGCTTGGGAAGTACAAGTTGGCAACATATAGAGACAGTCCCTACCCAACAGTGGGCTCACAGTCTAGAAGGGGGAGACAGAGAACAAAACCAAACATATTAACAAAATAAAATAAATAGAATAGATATTTACAAGTAAAATAAATAAATAAATAGAGTAATAAATATAATAATAATAATAATAATAATAATAGTATTTGTTAAGCGCTTACTATGTGCAAAGCACTGTTCAGGTTACAAGGTGATCAGGTTGTCCCACGCGGGGGCTCACAGTTTTAATCCCCATTTTACAGATGAGGTAACTGAGGCCCAGAGAAGTTAAGTGACTTGCCCAAAGTCACACAGCTGACAGTTGGCGGAGCCAGGATTTGAACCCATTACCTCTGACTCCAAAGCCCGTGCCCTTTCCACTGAGCCACGCTGCATATGTACAAACAGTGCTTGGGGAAGTACAATACAACAAAAATAGTGACAGTCCCTGTCCACAACACACTCACAGCCCAGAGTGGGGAAAACACACAGCAATACAAATAAATACAATTACAGATAAATACCTAAGTGCCGTGGGGCTGGGAGGTGGCGGAAGAGCAAAGGAAACAAGCCGGGGCAACGCAGAAGGGAGCGAGAGATGAAGAAAAGTGGGGCTTAGTCTGGGAAGGCCTCTTGGAGGAGATGGGCCTTCAATAAGGCGCTGAAGAAGGGGAGAGTCATTGTCTGACAGATTTGAGGAGGGAGGGTGTTCCAAGACAGAGGCAGGATGTGGGCCAGAGGTTTGCAGCAAGACAGGAGAGAAGGAGGCACAATCAATCAATCAATCAATCAATCGGTGAGAAGGTTAGCGGCGCCGGAGGAGCGGAGGGTGCGGGCTGGGCTGTAGAAGGAGAGAAGCGAGGTGAGGTAGGAGGGGGGCAAGGTGATGGAGAGCCAGTGGTGGGGTGTTTTTATTTGATGCAGAGGTGGATGGGCAACCACTGGAGATTAAGGCACGATCCCTCTTCTCCCCACCTCCTTTCACCTCAGCCAGAAGGCTTCAATAGCCTCTTGGATGCTCCAAGCCGGCGATGGCAATTTTTGAATCAATTCATCAGTCTGATTTGATACAGAGGTGGATGGGCAACCACTGGACATTAAAGCACGATCCCTCTTCTCCCCACCTCCTTTCACCTCAGCCAGAAGGCTTCAATAGCCTCTTGGATGCTCCAAGCCAGTGATGGCAATTTTTGAATCAATTCATCAGCCTGATTTGATACAGAGGTGGATGGGCAACCACTGGACATTAAAGCACGATCCCTCTTCTCCCCACCTCCTTTCACCTCAGCCAGAAGGCTTCAATAGCCTCTTGGATGCTCCAAGCCAGTGATGGCAATTTTTGAATCAATTCATCAGTCTGATTTGATACAGAGGTGGATGGGCAACCACTGGACATTAAAGCACGATCCCTGTTCTCCCCACCTCCTTCCACCTCAGCCAGAGGGCTTCAGTAGCCTCTTGGATGCTCCAAGCCAGCGATGGCAATTTTTGAATCAATTCATCAGTTCATCAATTCATCATTCATTTTTTTTTTACTCTATTTATTTATTTAATTTATTTGTACATATCTATTCTATTTATTTTATTTTGTTAGTATGTTTGGTTTTGTTCTCTGTCTCCCCCTTTTAGACTGTGAGCCCACTGTTGGGTAGGGACTGTCTCTATATGTTGCCAATTTGTACTTCCCCAGCGCTTAGTACAGTGCTCTGCACATAGTAAGCGCTCAATAAATATGATTGATGATGATGATGATCAGTCTGAAACCAGATGTAAAGTGCCCAGAAAATAAAACCACCAGGCCCAGCCTCTCCTCTCTTTCGCTCCGCTTTTCCGACAACGCTGCACTCTGTCAGTACTGCTGCAAGGAGGGAATCCAGACCTGGGACTGACACTATCATACCATTCACAGCAGCGTCCTGGGAAAGTGAGGATCTCATTAACCTTAGGAAAATATACAGAATAATGTCATCTTCATCACCAGTATTTATTGCGCGCTTATTCTAGGCTGAGCAATAATAATAATAATAATAATGGCATTTATTAAGCGCTTACTATGTGCAAAGCACTGTTCTAAGCGCTGGGGAGGTTACAAGGTGATCAGGTTGTCCCACGGGTGGGCTCACCGTCTTAACCCCCACTTTACAGATGAGGTAACTGAGGCCCAGAGAAGTCCAGTGGCTTGCCCAAAGTCACACAGCTGACAATTGGCGGAGCCGGGATTTGAACCCATGACCTCTGACTCCAAAGCCCGGGCTCTTTCCACTGAGCCACGCTGCTGCCCAATAGGTGCCTACATTGGGCAGACCACTGTCCTTTAGAGAAAACAGAGAAGCATCCTCACTTGGTGGAAAGAACACAGGCCTGGGCGTCAGCGGACCCGGATTCTAATCCCAGCTTGGTCACTTGTCTGCTGTGTGACCTTGGGCAAGTCACTTCACTCCTCTGTAAAATGGAGATTAAATCCTCCTCCCTCTGTCATATACTGTGAGCCCTGGACGTGGGGCAGGGACTGTGTCCAACCTGATTATCTTTTATCTACCCCACGCTGCTTTAGAGAAGCAGCATGGCTCAGTGGAAAAAGCACGGGCTTTGGAGTCAGAGGTCGTGGGTTCAAATCCCGGCTCTGCCAACTGTCAGCTGTGTGACTTTGGGCAAGTCACTTAGCTTCTCTGGGCCTCAGTTACCTCATCTGGAAAATGGGGATGAAGACTGTGAGCCCCCCATGGGGCAACCTGATCACCTTGTAACCTCCCCAGTGCTTAGAACAGTGCTTTGCACATAGTAGGCACTTAATAAATGCTATCATCATCATCATCATCATCATCAATCGTATTTATTGAGCGCTTACTGTGTGCAGAGCACTGTACTAAGCGCTTGGGAAGTACAAATTGGCAACATATAGAGACAGTCCCTACCCAACAGTGGGCTCACAGTCTAAAAGGGGGAGACAGAGAACAAAACCAAACATACTAACAAAATAAAATAAATAGAATAGATATGTACAAGTAAAATAAATAAATAAATAAATAGAGTAATAAATATGTACAAACATATATACATATATACAGGTGCTGTGGGGAAGGGAAGGAGGTAAGATGGGGGGATGGAGAGGGGGACGAAGGGGAGAGGAAGGAAGGGGCTCAGTCTGGGAAGGCCTCCTGGAGGCCTATTATTATTAATAATAATAATCATTATTATTATTATTATTATTACCCCAGCACTTAGTACTGTGCTTGTACATGTAGTAAGTGCTTAACAAATACCATAAAAAAAGAATGACATTTTTTTCCTGCCTCCAGGATATCTCTACATCAGTATCCTGCCCACACCTCAATCTCCATATGTCTGAAACCGAACTCTTCATCTTCCCTCCCAAATCCTCTCCTCCACCCAATTTTCCCCTCACAGGTAACAGCAGGATCATCCGAAACCCATTACATTACCCTCAACTCCTCCCTCTGCCTCAACTCCCATATTCAGGCAGTCACCATTCCAGTTGGTTTTACCACCACCAAACCCCAGGCACCTGCCTCTTCCTCTCCATCCAAACAACCACTGTGCCTGTCCAACCGCTCGTATCCCAGGATGACCTCCATCCACATCGTCCTTCTTACCCATCTTCCTCCTTCCCCTCTCTCCCTTCTCTAGCCTTTGCTTCCTTCTGCTGCCCGGCTCATTTTTCGAAAACATCACTCCGCGCACGTCTCCCCATTCCTCTCCGCATCAAGCAGAGACTCCTAACTTTTGGCTTCAGGGAACTCGACCAGCATTCTTCCTCCTACCTATTCACTCTCTTCTCCCGGTGGACTCCAGCTTGCACTCTTTGTTCCTCTCAAACCTCTGACCTCTCGCTCAGGCCCCTTCTCTTACCCGGACCTCCCTCCCACTTCAAATCCCACAGACAACACCTCTCCCCACCTTCAAAGCCCTTTTGAAATCCCTTTTCCTCCAGGAGGTTTGTCCTGATAGATCTCTAATCTCCCCAGGTTACATCCCCACAACTGCCTCTTCAGCATTTCTCTACCACTTAACCACTCACCTACTCACACCCTCCCACCTCATTAATATCCGCAGCTTACGAACCCTACTATTTAATTACCAACTCTTAATACTAATACCTTGTTTTGATGCAAGGCGTTTATTTTACCAAAGTACTTTCACATCAATGATCTCACTTTATCCTCACACTGTCCCTGTGAGGTAGGGAGAGGCAGGTGTTGTAATCTTCATTGTGCAGATGAGGCAACCGAAGCCCAGACAGGATAAATGACTTGGCCAAGGTCACCCAGCAACCCGGAGGAAGAGCCGGTGCTAGAACCCAGTTCTCCTGACTTTTAGACCCGTGCTCTTTCCACTAGGCCGTGCGGTTCCCTCATCCTCCCATCTCTAAATTATTTTAGTGCCTGTCTCCCCAGCTAGATTGTCAGGTCCTTGAGCACAGGGTTCGTTCCTTCAATCGTATTTATTGAGCGCTTACGGTGTGCAGAGCACTGTACTAAGCGCTTGGGAAGTACAAGTTGGCAACATACAGAGATGGTCCCTACCCAACAACGGGCTCACTCGTACTCTCCCAAGCACTTAGTACAGTGCTCTGCACAGGTACTAGAGCAGTCTGAGCACGCTTACTATGTGCCAGGCACTATTCTAAGTTCTGGGGTCAGTACAATCAATCAATCAATCAATCAACCAATCAATCGTATTTATTGAGCGCTTACTGTGTGCAGAGCACTGTACTAAGCGCTTGGGAAGTACAAGTTGGCAACATATAGAGACAGTCCCTACCCAACAGTGGGCCCACAGTCTAAAAGTACACTACACAGTACAAGGTAATCGGGTTGGACACAGTCCATATCTCACATAGGGTTCACAGTCTTAATCCCCATTTTGTAGATGAGAGACAACCGAGGCCCAGAGAAGTGAAGTGACTTGTCCAAGGTCACACAGCGGAGAAGGGGCAGAACTGGGATTAGAACTCCTCAGGTCCTTCTGATTCATGAGAGACTTCTCTCAGGATGGCCTGGTGACGTTTCAGGCCCGCAGCAGCAGCAGGAGGTAGCCACCCTCCATCCTACCAAGGGATTTGGGGTCGACTTGGGGTCGACCTGTATATATGTATATATGTCTGTACATATTTATTACTCTATTTATTTATTTATTTTACGTGTACATATCTATTCTACTTATTTTATTTTGTTAGTATGTTTGGTTTTGTTCTCTGTCTCCCCCTTTTAGACTGTGAGCCCACTGTGGGGTAGGGACTGTCTCTATATGTTGCCAACTTGTTCTTCCCAAGCGCTTAGTACAGTGCTCTGCACATAGTAAGCGCTCAATAAATACGATTGATGATGATGATGACTTGTTGCCGACTTGTCCTTCCCAAGCGCTTAGTCCAGTGCTCTGCACACAGTAAGCGCTCAATAAATACGATCGATTGATTGATTGATTGATTGGGGGCCGGTCAGACAAGAAATCCAGGCAACAACACCGGACCCAGACGGGTCTCGCCTTTCCAAGTGACCTGAGCATTGGGTGGCAGAGCCTGAAGTTTTAAAGGGTGTTTCCCACCTTTTATAGGGACTTATTTCCTGCTGGTTCTCACTGTTTCCAAACCAGTTGGCCAAGTTCTCCTCCTCGGGCACTTGATTGTTCCAGGACCATGTTATGTTGCCAACTTGTACTTCCCAAGCGCTTAGTACAGTGCTCTGCACACAGTAAGCGCTCAATAAATGCGATTGATTGATTGATTGACTACTCACCATGCTCTTGTGCTTTGCTGGTTTTCTCACTCAGGCCAGGCCTGGTTCAGCTGAGAAGCAGCGTGGTCTAGTGGGTAGAAAACGGACCTGAGACTCATAAGGTCGTGGGTTCTAATCCCAGCTCTGCCACTTTTTTTTTTTCGCATTAACTAAGCACTTACTATGTGCAAAGCACTGTTCTAAGCACTGGGGAGGATACAATCAATCAATCAATCAATCAATCGTATTTATTGAGCGCTTATTATTAGCGCTCAATTATTTATTGGACATGTTATATATTGGACATAGAATTGGACATGTCCAATTATTTATTGGACATGTTGATACAAGGTGATTTGGTTGTTCCACGTGGGGCTCACAGTCTTAATCCCCATTTTACAGATGAGGGAACTGAGGCCCAGAGAATAATAATAATAATAATAATAATAATGTTGGTATTTGTTAAGCGCTTACTATGTGCAAAGCACTGTTCTAAGCGCTGGGGTAGATACAAGGTAATCAGGTTGTCCCACGTGGGGCTCACAGTCTTCATCCCCATTTTCCAGATGAGGGAACTGAGGCCCGGAGAAGTGAAGTGACTTGCCCAAAGTCACCCAGCTGACAAGTGGCGGAGCCGGGATTTGAACCCATGACCTCTGACTCCAAAGCCCGGGCTCTTTCCATTGAGCCACGCTGCACTTGTCTGCTGTGTGTCCTTGGGCAAGTCACTTCGCTTCTCTGGGCCTCAGTTACCTCATCTGTAAAATGGGGGTTGAAACTGTGAGCCACACATGGGACAGGTACTGTGTCCAACCCGATTTGCTGAAGCGCATAGTAAGTGCTTAGCAAATACCAGAATTATTGGGTTCTAATCCCCACTCTGCCACCTTTTTTTTTTACACTGTATTTGTTAAGCGCTTACTTTGTGCCAGGCACTGTACTGCACATTGGGGTAAATTCATTCAATCGTATTTATTGAGCGCTTACTGTGTGCAGAGCACCGTACTAAGCGCTTGATGCAAGTTAATCAGGTTGGACCTAGTCCAAGTCCACATGGGACTCACGGTCTTCATCCCCATTTTACAGACGAGGGAACTGAAGCACAGAGAAGTTAAGTGATTTGCCCAAAGTCATCATCATCATCATCATCAATCGTATTTATTGAGCGCTTACTGTGTGCAGAGCACTGTACTAAGCGCTTGGGAAGTCCAAGTTGGCAACATATAGAGACGGTCCCTACCCAACAGTGGGCTCACAGTCTAGAAGGGGGGAGACAGAGACACAAAACCAAACATACTAACAAAATAAAATAAATAGAATAGATATGCACAAGCAAAATAAATAAATAAATAAATATTTAAATAAATATCTAAATAAATAAATACATACATAAATACATAAATAAATAAATAAAGTCCTACAGTGGACAAGCGGTGGAGATGGAATTAGAACCTAGGTCCTTCTGACTTCTAGTCCTTGGCTGTGCAACCTTGGGCAAGCCACTTCACTGCTCTGTGCCTCTGTTGCCTTTTCTGCAAAATGGGAATTCAATACCTGTTCTCCCTCCTACTTAAACCTTGAGCCCCATGTGGGACCTGATTATCTGGTATCTAGCTGAGCTCTTAGTACAGTGTTTTTTTTGTTTTTAATGGTATTTATTAAGTGCTTACTATGTGCAAAGCACTGTTCTAAGCCCTGGGGGGCGGTTATAAGGTGATCAGGTTGTCCCATGGGGGGCTCACAGTTTTAATCCCCATTTTACAGATGAGGGAACTGAGGCACGGAGAAGTGAAGTGACTTGCCCACCGCAGCTACCGTTATGAGTATTTTCTCGGTGAATGGTGGCTACGTCGGGCTGGGAGTTCCCCTCTAGGGCTTGGGTGATGCCAACATAAACCAGTTTGATGGAAAACTATTTATTTATAGGTTTTGAGGATCAGAAGAGTCCTGACAGGTTTAACGCTAGCTTGCCAGCTCCAGCTGGCTTTGGGGAATAATAACAAGCACAGTAAGGGATTTAGTTGCTGATCCCAGAGGTTACCGGGAAAGTGTGGCCTGGGCCACATCAGGAGTCTAATCCAGTTAGAATATTAAATCCTGAGCATTCAAGAGCCAGTATGCCCCATGACAGCATGGCCTAGTAATAATAATAATAATGATGGCATTTATTAAGCGCTTACTATGTGCGAAGCACTGTTCTAAGCGCTGGGGAGGTTACAAGGTGCTCAGGTTGTCCCACGGGGGGCTCGCAGTCTTAATCCCCATTTTATTGATGAGGTAACTGAGGCACAGAGAAGTTAAGTGACTTGCCCAAAGTCACACAGCTGACAAGTGGCAGAGCCGGGATTTGAACCCATGATCTCTGACTCCAAAGCCACTGAGCCACGCTGCTTCTCTAGTGGAAAGGGCACGTGCTTGGGAGACAGAGGTCAGGGGTTCTAATCCCGGCTCTGGCACCTGTCAGCAGTGTGACCTCGGGCAAGTCACTTAACTTCTCTGGGCCTCAGTTACCTCATCTGTAAAATGGGCATTAAGACAGTGAGCCCCACGTGGGACAACCTGATTACCTGGACACCTCCTCCAGGAGGCCTTCCCAGACTGAGCCCCCTCTTTCCTCTCCCCCTCGTCCCCCTCCCTATTCCCTCCGCCGTACCTCCTTCCCCTCCCCACAGCACCTGTATATATGTTTGTACATATTTATTACTCTATTTATTTATTTTATTTGTACATATTTATTCTATTTATTTTATTTTGTTAATATGTTTTGTTGTCTGTCTCCCCCTTCTAGACTGTGAGCCCACTGTTGGGTAGGGACCGTCTCTATATGTTGCCAACATGGACTTCCCGAGCGCTTAGTACAGTGCTCTGCACACAGTAAGTGCTCAATAAATACAGTTGATTGATTGTACTTCCCAAGCACTTAGTACAGTGCTTAGTACACAGTAAGTGCTCAATAAATACGATTGAATGAATGAGTGAATTATCTTGTATCTATCCCAGTGCTCAGAACAGTGTTCGGCACATAGTAAGCACTTAACAAATACCATCATTATTAATCAATCAATCATATTTATTGAGCGCTTACTGTGTGCAGAGCACTGTACTAAGCGCTTGGGAAGTACACGTTGGCAACATATAGAGACAGTCCCTATCCAACAGTGGGCTCACAGTCTACTATCATTATTATTATTATTAGCACTTTCCTAAGCACTTGGGACCTGATTCTCTTGTATTTACCTCAGCACTTAGTACAGCGCTTGACATATAACAAACGCTTAACAGGTACCATTACTATTATTATTAATTAGTATTGGGAGAGTACAATCACAACAGAGTTGCTAGACACGTTCCTTGCCCACAATGAGCTTCCAGTCTCGACGGGGAGAACTCCATGTAACTAACCTGGAAAGAGGAGCTCCTCTGTCGTCCTCCACCCCTCTTCTTTCCCAAATACTTCTCAGATGCTGATGAGCCTGGGAATAAATCCTACCTGCCTGCATACACTAACCACACACACGCAAACCACAATTATCCAACCAACCGCTTTCTACACCAATGCCGCCCCATTTCTAACCACCTCCCCCCCCCCCCCCCCCCCCCCCCCCGCAAACTGTTCCCGCTGGCTGCCATCTGCCAGGGCCATTCTGTTCTACTTTTCCCCTCTTCGCCCCTCCCACCCTTAACTTCTGGCCTGTTTGCCCCTTAGTGCCTGGAGGAGAGCTCACCTCCTCCAGGAGGCCTTCCCAGACTGAGCCCCTTCTTTCCTCTCCCCCTCGTCCCCCTCTCCATCCCCCCGTCTTACCTCCTTCCCTTCCCCACAGCACCTGTATATATGTATATATGGTTGTACATATTTATTACTCTATTTATTTATTTATTTATTTTACTTGTACATTTCTATCCTACTTATTTTATTTTGTTGGTATGTTTGGTTCTGTTCTCTGTCTCCCCCTTTTAGACTGTGAGCCCACTGTTGGGTAGGGACTGTCTCTATGTGATGCCAATTTGTACTTCCCAAGCGCTTAGTACAGTGCTCTGCACATAGTAAGCGCTCAATAAATACGATTGATTGATTGATTGATTGATTGATTGGAATGCCCTCCCTCTGCCCATCCACCAAGCTAGCTCTCTTCTTCCCTTCAAGGCCCTACTGAGAGCTCACCTCCTCCAGGAGGCCTTCCCACACTGAGCCCCTTCCTTCCTCTCCCCCTCGTCCCCCTCTCCATCCCCCCATCTCACCTCCTTCCCTTCCCCACAGCACCTGTATCTATGTATATACGTTTGTACATATTTATTACTCTATTTTACTTGTACAGATCTATTCTATTTATTTTATTTTGTTAGTATGTTTGTTTTTGTTCTCTGTCTCCCCCTTTTAGACTGTGAGCCCACTGTTGGGTAGGGGCTGTCTCTATGTGTTGCCAACTTGTACTTCCCAAGTGCTTAGTCCAGTGCTCTGCACACAGTAAGCGCTCAATAAATACGATTGACTGATTCTTTCCACAGGTCCCTTGTGCCCCTTTCCCACCCCTCACTCCACCTGGCCTCTCTTGGTCCTTCAGGCAAACACCCGAAGGCTCGATTTGCTGGGGTACAGCTCAGTTCAGATAAACAGCTTTCTCTAGGGTTGGGAGTTGTGGGGGGAAGGGGGGCAGAGGAGGCAGGAGAGGTTTTTTGGGGGTGGGGGGAGATATCAAAGAAGTACTTATCACACTCACCCTCCTGTACCCTGACTGGAGACAGAACTTACAGCCCACCTCTGGGTTTCCTCTGGGCTTTTTAGCCTTGTAAATAAGAGTAGCTCAGAGCAATTTCAAGTCTGTTCTTTCATAATCAATCAAGCAATCAATCAATCGTATTTATTGAGCGCTTACTGTGTGCAGAGCACTGTACTAAGCGCTTGGGAAGTACAAGTACATGTCTGTATATGTTGCCAACTTGTACTTCCCAAGCGCTTAGTACAGTGCTCTGCACACAGTAAGCACTCAATAAATACGATTGAATGAATGAATGAATGCCGGGGTGGCTCTCAAGGAGATCAGGTTGGACACAGGCCTTGTCCCGCAGCGGGCTCTTATCATGTGTATTACTCTATTTATTTATTTATGTATCTATTTATTTATTTATTTATTTATTTATTTATTTATTTGTCATATTACTCTTTACTTATTTTATTTGTACATGTTTATTCTATTTATTTTATTTTGTTAATATGTTTTGTTTTGTTGTCTGTCTCCCCCTTCTAGACTGTGAACCCACTGTTGGGTAGGGACCGTCTCTATATGTTGCCGATTTGTACTTCCCAAGCGCTTAGTACAGTGCTCTGCACACAGTAAGCGCTCAATAAATACGATTGAATGAATGAATGAACAAGTTGGCAACATACAGAGACGGTCCCTACCCAACAGCGGGCTCACAGTCTAGAAGGGGGAGACGGACAACAGAGCAAACCATATTAACAAAATAAAATGAATAGAATAAATATGTACAAATAAAATAGGGTAATAAATACGTACAAACATATATACATGTATGCAGGTGCTGTGGGGAGGGGAAGGAGGTAAGGCGGGGTAGAGGAAGGAGGGGGCTCAGTGTGGGAAGGCCTCCCGGAGGAGGTGAGCTCTCAGTAGGGCTTTGAAGGGAGGAAGAGAGCTAGCTAGGCGGATCAATCAATCAATCAATCGTATTTATTGAGCGCTTACTGTGTGCAGAGTACTGTACTGAGCGCTTGGGAAGTACAAGTTGGCAACATATACCAACTTGGCGGATGTGCAGAGGGAAATGATAATGTCCCTTTGATGTGCTTAGCACTTAGTAGGTGCTCAATAAATAATGGTGACTGAATGATAGAGGTAGGGTTAAATATCCCTGCCTTAAGGCTATGCAAATTAAAGCTCAGAGAGGCTAATTTCCTGCCTAAGGTCCCACAGCTCATCAGGACAAAGCTGAGACTAGATCTCAAAACCCTCAGCCCAGTGGAACTGGGGGTTTCAACCTTTTTAAAGAAATTGTCCCCCTTGAAATCTAAAGGTTTCACTTAAAGTCATCCTTCTCCCTCTTCACTTCCTCTCTCATGACATTCAAAAAGAAATGCAGAAGCATCATGGCCTAGTGGAAAGAGCACAGGCCTGGGATTCGGAGAATCTGGGTTCTAATCCCAGCTCCACCGTTTGTCTGCTGTGTGATCTAGGGCAGATCATTTAATCAATCAATCAATCGTATTTATTGAGCACTTACTGTGTGCAGAGCACTGTACTAAGCGCTTGGGAAGAACAAGCTGGCAACATATAGAGACAGTCCCTACCCAACAGTGAGCTCACAGTCTAAAGACCGTCTCCATATGTCGCCAACTTGTACTTCCCAAGCGCTTAGTGCAGTGCTCTGCACACAGTAAGCACTCAATAAATACGATTGAATGAATAAAAGGGGGAGACAGAGAACAAAACCAAACATACTAACAAAATAAAATAAATAGAATAGATATGTACAAGTAAAATAAATAAATAGAGTAATAAATACGTACAAACATATATACATATATACAGGTGTATATATACATATGTACAGGTTTAACTTCTCCATGCCTCAGTTTCCTCAACTGTAAAATGGGGATTCAATATCTGTTCTCCCTCCTGTTTAGAATATGAGCCCCAAGAGGGACAAGGACTGTGTCCAACCTGATTGTATCTTCCCCATTGCTTAGAGTAGTGTTTGACACGTAGTAAATGCTTAACAGAAGCAATAATCATCATCATCATCATCATCAATCGTATTTATTGAGCGCTTACTATGTGCAGAGCGCTGTACTAAGCGCTTGGGAAGTACAAATTGGCAACACGTAGAGACAGTCCCTACCCAACAGTGGGCTCACAGTCTAAAAGGGGGAGACAGAGAACAAAACCAAACATACTAACAAAATAAAATAAATAGAATAGATACATACAAATAAAATAAATAAATAAATAAATAGAGTAAAAAATATGTACACACATATATACATATATAATAATAACAGATGAGAAGAGAAACTGCTCTGCCATCTGCTCCTACAACCATCTCCCTGGAATTCATGCCTCCCTCATGACTGGAGCTGCTTTTTGCTAGAAGCATGAATCTGGAAAAGCCAAAGGCCATGGGACAACAGGAGCTGTTTTCCTGTTTTACTTCTGCCTCCGTTTTTGTTATGTTGTGTTACTGTTTTCTCCCAAGATCTTAGTACAGTGCTCTGCACACAGTAAGCGCTCAATAAATACGACTGACTGACTGGCTTCTTATCATCAGCCTCCTTCCTGGAACAGGAAACTCACAGGAGTTTGACTCAGTGGTATTTATTGAGCACTTGAATTTGGTCTTCCCTGGGGTCACTGCAGATCGTCCTGTGCCGAGCTAGGTCCAAACCACTGGGCAGTTTTTGCCCCAGAAAGACCCCGCAGTGATGCCCATGGGCTAATGAGGTGTTACACAGATTAGTATTTGTGTTACCTGTCACACACCAGTGCCCGCTGATTTTCCTTGGGTGTCTCATTCTGAAGCCGTAGGACAGGGTAGATAATAACAAGTGTTTCCCTAAAATGAGGGTTTACTGAACCTTTGCAAGACTTAATTAACCCTCACAAGTAGAGGGGAGAAATGTAGGCATCTAATCTCTTTTTGATGGGAAGTGAAAAACGTCTGAGGTTTTTTATTTTAATGGCATTTGTAAAGCACTTACTCCAAGGCCCTACTGAGAGCTCACCTCCTCCAGGAGGCCTTCCCAGACTGAGTCCCCTCCTTCCTCTCCCCCTACTCCCCCCTCCATCCCCCCCGCCTTACCTCCTTCCCCTCCCCACAGCACCTGTACATATGTATATATGTTTGTATGTATTTATTACTTTATTTGTTTTATTTGTACATATTTATTCTATTTATTTTATTTTGTTACTATGTTTTGTTTTGTTCTCTGTCTCCCCCTTCTAGACTGTGAGCCCGCTGTTGGGTAGGGACCATCTCTATATGTTGCCAACTTGTACTTCCCAAGCGCTTAGTACAGTGCTCTGCACACAGTAAGCGCTCAATAAATACGATTGATGATGATGATAATCCCCGGGGGTAGATACAAAGTAAATCAGGTTGGACACAATCCATGTCCCACGTGGGGCTCACAGTCTTAATCCCCATTTTACAGGTGAGGGGACCGAGGCGCAGAGAAGTGAAGTGACCTACTCGAGATCACCCAGCAGATGTGACAGATCCAGGATTAGAACGCAGGTCATTTGGACTCCTAGGCCCGAGCTCTATCCACTAGGCCATGCTGCCCCACAGCGTCGCGAGTTGGATTTAAACTTCTGACCCCTCAGCAATCATCATCATCATCAATCGTATTTATTGAGCACTTACTGTGTGCAGAGCACTGTACTAAGCGCTTGGGAAGTCCAAGTTGGCAACATATAGAGCCAGTCCCTACCCAACAGTGGGCTCACAGTCTAAAAGGGGGAAACAGAGAACAAAACCAAACGTACTAACAAAATAAAATAAATAGAATAGATATGTACAAGTAAAATAAATAAATAAATGGAGTAACAAATATTTACAAACATATATACATATATACAGGAATATGTATAGCAATGTACAGCAATGTCATCAGTCAATCCATCAGTGGTATTTATTGGGTGCTTACTCTGTCCAGGGCACTGTACTAAGCAGTTGGGAGAGTATAACACCACAGAGTTAGCAGACACATTCCCTGCCCCCAACAAGCTTACATCACCCTGGATTTCCCCATCTTACCTCCTTCCCTTCCCCACAGCACCTGTATATATGTATATGTGTTTGTACATATTTATTACTCTATTTATTTATTTTACTTGTCCATATCTATTCTATTTATTTTATTTTGTTAGTATGTTTGGTTTTGTTCTCTGTCTCCCCCTTTTAGACTGTGAGCCCACTGTTGGGCAGGGACTGTCTCTATATGTTGCCAATTTGTACTTCCCAAGCGCTTAGTACAGTGCTCTGCACACAGTAAGCGCTCAATAAATGCGATTGATGATGATGATGATTTTCACAGATGGTCACAGAACCCCAAGGACCACCTTGAGACTCTGCTATGCCCAGCCTGTCCGACTGGCACCCAAAAAGCCAATAGCTTGAACGGAAATGAAGCGTTACCTCTTTTTCTCTTGCTCTTTCAGCTTGTCCTGTCTTTCGCCGTCAAGTCGTCTCCGACCCACAGTGACGCCACGGATGCATCTCTCCCAGAACGCCCCTCCTCTATCTGCAATCGTTCTGGTAGTGGATCCGTAGAGTTTTCTTGGTAAAGTTCGGAACTGGTTTCCCATTGCCTCCTTCCATGCAGGAAACCTGAGTCTCCGCCCTCGACTCTCTCCCCTGCCACTGCTGCCCAGCACAGGTGAGTTGTGACTTGTAGCGGATTGCCTGCCACTAGCTAGCCACTGTCCAAGCTACGAATCATCATCATCATCATCAATCGTATTTATTGAGCGCTTACCGTGTGCAGAGCACTGTACTAAGCGCTTGAATGGAATAGAACGGCCGCTGCTTGACTCTCCTTCCCATAGTCAAGACCGATACGGTACTGGAAACTCTCCACGTGCGACCCTGAGAGGGAAGATCTTTTAGCCGGGGACAACAATTCCTGCCATCGAGCTCAGGCAGGGGGTGGGGTGTTTTTTAACCTCTTTTAGGTGCTTTAGAAGTCCGACTTGTACTTCCCAAGCGCTTAGTACAGTGCTCTGCACACAGTAAGCGCTCAATAAATACGATTGATTGATTTAGAAGGCATCCCTTCGAGATTCCCCCCATATGCCCTCCCCTTCAAAGATAGTCCAAATGGATGTAGAAGGGAAGCAATGCCCACTTAGCCCTGGAGTGACCATAAGGGTTGGTTGTAGTTCTACCCCCACAGAGAGACTGGAAATCACCTCTGGTTCCCTCTCTGTGACTACATAATAATGGTAGTAATATAATTCTGGTTTTTGTTAAGTGCTGTGAGCCCGTTGTTGGGCAGGGATTGTCTCTATTGGTTGTTGAACCGTAATAATAATAATAATAATGGCATTTGTTACATGCTTACTATGTGCAAAGCACTGTTCTAAGCGCTGGGGAGGTTACAAGGTGATCAGGTTGTCCCACGTGGGGCTCACAATCTTAATCCCCATTTTACAGATGAGGTAACTGAGGCCCAGAGAAGTGAAGTGACTTGCCCGGAGTCACACAGCTGACAATTGGTGGAGCCGGGGTTTGAACCCATGACCTCTGACTCCAAAGCCCGTGCTCTTTCCATTGAGCCATGCTGCTTCTACTTTCCAAGCGCTCAGTACAGTGCTCTGCACACAGTAAGCGCTCAATAAATATGACTGAATGAATGAATGTGCCAGGCACTGTACTAAGCACTCGGGTGGATGCAAGCAAATCGGGTAGGACACAGTCTCTGTCCCACATGGGGCTCAGAGTCTCAATCCCCATTTTCCAGATGAGGGAACTGAGGCACAGAGAAGTGAAGTGATTTGCCCAAGGTCACACAGCAGACAAGTGGCAGAGCTGGGATTAGAACCCATGACCTTCTGAATCCCAGGTCCAGGCAATATCCAGCATGCCACGCTGTTTCACATGGTGCTCAGAAAAAGTGCCTGCATCATGCCATCATTCATTCATTCATTCAATCGTATTTATTGAGTGCTTACTGTGTGCAGAGCACTGTACTAAGCGCTTGGGAAGTACAAGTTGGCAACATATAGAGACGGTCCCTACCCAACAGTGGGCTCACAGTCTAGAAGGGGGAGACAGAGAACAAAATAAAACATATTAACAAAATAAAATGAATAGAATAAACATGTACAAATAAAATAAATAAATAAATAAATACAGTAATAAATACATACGAACATATATACAGGTGCTGTGGGGAGGGGAAGGAGGTAATAATAATAATAATGATGGTATTTGTTAAACACTTACTATGTGCCAAGCACTGTTCTAAGCACTGGGGTAGATACCTCCCCCTCTCCATCCCCCCGCCTTACCTCCTTCCCCTCCCCACAGCACCTGTATATATGTATATGTGTTTGTATGTATTTATTACTCTATTTATTTATGTATTTTATTTGTACATGTTTATTCTATTTATTTTATTTTGTTAATATGTTTTGTTTTGTTCTCTGTCTCCCCCTTCTAGACTGTGAGCCCACTTTTGGGTAGGGACCGTCTCTATATGTTGCCAACTTGTACTTCCCAAGCACTTAGTACAGTGCTCTGCACACAGTAAGTGCTCAATAAATACAATTGATTGTACTTCCCAAGCACTTAATACAGTGCTTAGTACACAGTAAGCGCTCAATAAATACGATTGAATGAATGAAATGATGAAGGAATGAATACAAGGTAACCAGGTTATCCCACTTGGAGCTCAAAGTCTTAATCCCCATTTTACAAATGAGGTAACTGAGGCACAGAGAAGCGAAGTGTCTTGACCAAAGTCACAGAGCTGATAAGTGGCAGAGCCAGGATTAGAACCCAGGACCTCGGCCCCCCAAGCCCGTGTTCTTCCCATTAAGCCACGCTGCTCCTCGAGCCTAAATCCCTAGGCTCCGCACCCACTTGCGTTGTCCTGGGGATTCAGGGATGGAGGGGACTGTCTCCGTGCTCCTCTGGCCTTCATCATCATCATCATCAGTCGTATTTATTGAGCGCTTACTGTGTGCAGAGCACTGTACTAAGCGCTTGGGAAGTACAAGTTGGCAACATATAGAGACAGTCCCTACCCAACAGTGGGCTCACAGTCTAGAAGGGGGAGACAGAGAACAAAACCAAACATACTAACAAAATAGAATAAATAGAATAGATATGTACAAGTAAAATAAAATAAATAGAGTAATGAATATGTACAAGCATATATACATATATATAGGTGCTGTGGGGAAGGGAAGGAGGTAAGATGGGGGGATTGAGGGGGGGGCGAGGGGGAGAGGAAGGAAGGGGCTCAGGTTCTTGGCCTTGTTGATAAGAAGGCGGAAAACCTACCTTGGAGGGAGGGAGGGAGGGAGGTGGTGACTGTTCTTTGGGGTTGAAGGAGATGATGCTTTTCGGCCCAATTTGAGTTTGAAGCGGCTCTGGGTGAGGCGGCTGACCCAGGGGTTTCAGCTACTGCTGGGCCCTTCGGCCCCGTGAAGTCACTGCAGTGGCTGGGGCGCTGCCCATGACGGTTAGGAACATACCCGCGACACGTCTGCTTATGACTTCTCTGGCGGGGTTTGAGGCCTCGGGGAAAGATGAGACCAGATATGGCCGGGAAACAGAAGGAAAGAGTCAGGAGAAATTGTGGGAGCGGCAGCGAGAGGAAGTGGGAGAGAAAGTGCGCTTAAGGCCATGGGGCTCTCCCTGCCTTTACACAGGTCCTTACTACGCAAAATCAGCGAAGAGAAGCAGAGCCTGGTCCCGGGAGTCGGAGGACCCAGATTCTAATCCTGGTTCTGCTCCTTGCCTGCTGTGGGACTTTGGGCGAGTGATAATAGTCATTCACATTTTTAGGGTATTTATTAAGCGCTTACAATATTTCAGGCACTGTATTGAGCGCTGGGGTAGATACAAGCTAATCAGACTGGACACAGTCCTTGTCCCACATGGGGCTCACGGTCTTAATCCCCATTAAGACTGAGGTGCAGAGAAGCGAAATGACTTGGCCAAGGTCACACAGAGACAAGCGGCAGATCTGGGATTAGAACCCAGGTCCTTTTGACTCACAGGTCCGTGCTCTGTCCACTAGGCTAGGCTGCTTCTCTGTGCCTCAGTTTCCTCCTCTGTCAAATGGGGATTCCATACCTGTTCTCCCTCCCTCCTAGACTATGAACCCCACGTGGGGCAGGGTGGGTTCAACCTGATTACCTAACATCTACCACAGTGCTTAGTGAATGCTTAACGAATATCATATTTTTACAATTATTATTAAATTCCAACCTACAGAATGTCAAGGGGTTTTCAAGAACGAAAAACTTACGGGGAAAGGAGCGGTTCAGAGGTGTACAATTGCGGCCGTGGCACGGGGGGATGTGAGTGTCTGAAGAGTGGAGGGACGTTCAATACTGCCCAGTCAATCAATCTGTGGCATGTATTATGGGTTTACTGTGGGCAGAGCACTGTACTAAGCATTAGAGACAGTCCAATAGAACAGAGTTTATAGACACTTTCCACGCCCACAACAAGCTTATAGTCTTCAGAAGCCCCAGTGGGATTGCGCGCTCTTGGACTGTGTGCCCGTAAGCCATTCCATTCACACTGTTCCAGTTTCTTTTTGTTGGAATTCTCTTAAATGTTTCGTCATTGGGGGAATTCTTTTCTTCTAGCTACTTCTCTGCTTCATCCTCCCTATCTATCTATCTATCTATCTATCTATCTATCTATCTATCTATCTATCTAATCTATCTATCTAATCTATCTATCTATCTATCATCTATCTATCTACCTATCCACCTAATCTATCTATCTATATCTATCTATCTATATCTATCCATCTATCTATCTATCCATCTTATCTATCCATCTTATCTATCTATCTATCATCTATCTATCTACCTATCCACCTAATCTATCTATCTATCTATATCTATCTATATCTATCTATCTATCCATCTTATCTATCTATCTATCTATCTATCATCTATCTATCCATCTAATCTATCTATCTATCTATCTATCAATCATCTATCTATCCATCTAATCTATCTATCTATCTATCTATCTATCTATCTATCTATCTATCTAATTTCGTATCCTTAGTTCTCGAAGACGGCAATCCTATGAAATTCACCTGTGGGTACATGGACAGTTCTGAAATTCTTTGCTGTTGTCTGGAGCCTAACCCCAATTTTCCTCCATTTTGTGTGTCAGCCTCCCAAAAGACGTGCTGGCTTCTTGGTTCCGTGTCCTACCTCTTTGCCCTTTATTGCATCATCGATTAATGCGCTGCCTAGGGAATAGATTATGTGGCAGCATTTAGTTCTGAGTGGATGACATCAATTATGCATGGCTTCACTGGTACAGCCTGATCCATCACCTCAATTTTCTTTAGACTCATCAGCAGCTCCTAATACCTGTCCTGGATGCCGGGAGTGGTTTATAATCATTTTCATATCTTTCTGGGCCTCAAGGAGCGGGGAGGTCTTTCTCTAGGACCTGGTCATCCGCATCCGGCGATTTTCGAGTTGATTATTGAAGTCTGCTGAATTGGAAGAGTTTCCTGGAGGAGCAGGAGCGGTTTTTTTATAACAACTGCATGTAGGTCTCTCTTTGCATCCTCCAGTATGACTGAGGAGAATGTATTGAACAGGTCTTGTCCATTTACACATCCATCTTTTCCCTGACTTCTTCTCCCAGTTCTGCATTTGGATCCTTGCCCTTTGGATACTTGATACTCACCCCACCCTCAGCCCCACAGTACTTATGTACATATCCGTAATTCATCTATTTATCTATGTTAATGTCTGTCTCCCCCTCTAGACTGTAACCTGTTTTTTTTATGGTATTTGTTAAGCACTTACTATGCTCCAGTTATTGAACAAAGCACTGGAGTAAATACAAACTAATCTGTTTGGACTCAATCCATAGTCCTTCATTCAATCGTATTTATTGAGCGCTTACTGTGTTCAGAGCACTCTACTAAGCGCTTGGGAAGTACAAGTTGGCAACAGATAGAGACGGCCCCTACCCAACAACGGGCTCACAGTCTAGAAGGGGGAGAGAGACAACAAAACAAAACATGTGGACAGGGCTGAGACAACAAAACAAAACATGTGGACGGGACAGAACTGAGACTTCTCTGTGCCTCAATTTCCTCAACTGTAAAATGGGAAGTAAATTCCTGTTCTCCCTCCTCCTTAAACTGTGAGCCTCATGTGGGACAGGAACTGTGTACCACTTAATTAACTTGTACTTATCCCAGCATTTAAAGCAGTGTTGGACACAGAGTAAGCATTTAACAAGGACCATAAAAGAAATGGAGAATAATGAGATGCCTCAGTAACTGTTGCAATCTGATCTCTCTCCTTTCTTCTTGACGCTGGTGATAATAATAATTATGGTATTTTGTTAAATGCTTACTATGCATCCAGGGCAGCTTGTAGCAGCGGGGTAGGAAGACGATAATCAGATTGGACACAGTCCCGGTCCTACGCGGGGCTCACAGCTCTAAGTCAGAGGGAAGGAGATTTAATCCCCATTTTACAGATGAGGTAACTGAGCCACAGAGAAGTGATGTGACTTGCCCAAGTTCACGGCGGACAATAATAATGATAATAATAACATTTGTTAAGCACTTACTCTGTGCAAAGCACTGTTCTAAGTGCTGGGGAGGATACAAGGTGATCAGGTTGTCCCACGTGGGGCTCACAATCTTCACCCCCATTTTCCAGATGAGGTAACTGAGGCCCAGAGAAGTGAAGTGACTTGCCCAAAATCACACGGCTGACAATTGGCGGAGCTGGGATTTGAACCCATGACCTCTGACTCCCAAGCCCGTGCTCTTTCCACTGAGCCACGCTGCTTCTCCGGTACTGAGTGCTCCCGGTGTGCAGAGCATTGTACTAAGTGCTTGGGAAAGTACAATATTGATGCGGTGACTTCCTCAATTACTGGCAAACATGCCAGGGTTGTTGAAAGGGTGTATATGGTTTATTTTTTGTGGTATTTATTAAGCACTTACTATGTGCCAGGCACTGTACTAAGCACTGGAGTAGATTCATTCATTCATTCAATAAATCGTATTTATTGAGCACGCTTGGGATGTACAAGTTGGCAGCATATGGTCCCTACCCAACAGTGGGCTCACAGTCTAGAAACAAGCTAATCGGAATGGAAACAGTCCACATCCCACTTAATCCCCATTTTAGAGATGAGGCAACTGAGGCACAGAGAAATTAAGTGACTCGCCCAAGGTCACACAGCAGACAAGTGACAGAGCCGGGATTAGAACCCACATCCTTCTGATTCCCATGCCCGTGCGCTATCCTTTAGTCCGGGCTGCTTCTCCAGGGCTTCTTCATCTTCGGCGGTCAGGGTGTTGAAGAAGATAACTAAAATGTTGCTGCTCTCTCTTCAGGATTCTCTCTTTGGTGATAAGGCTTGTAGCTCCTTTTCCTTCTCAGAGGTTCCACGATGACAGGTACATTCATTCGTTCGTATTTATTGAGCGCTTACCGTGTGCAGAGCACTGTACTGAGCACTTGGAAAGTACAATTCATGATGATAGTAAGGGCTTATCAAACACCGATGGAAAGTACAATTCACGAAGATCGTAAGCGCTTGTCAAACACCGAGAAGCAGCGTGGCTTCGTGGCTAGAGCAAGGGCTTGGGAGTCCGAGGTCGTGGGTTCCAATCCTGGCTCTGCCACTTGTCAGCTGTGTGACCTTGGGCAAGTCACTTCACTTCTCTGAGTTCCCTCATTTGTAAAATGGGGGTGAAGACTGTGAGCCCCATGTGGGACAACCTGATTACCTTGTATCTACCCCAGTGCTTTAAACAGTGCTTGGCACTTAGTAAGCTCTTAACAAATACCAACATTACTATACCACAGTTATTATTATTATTAGGTACAGAGCCAAATAAGGTCTGTGGTAATTAATGCTCGGTCTAGAGTTGGACCGCAGAGCTTTTTTTTTTTTAGTATGATATTTGTTAAGCGCTTACTATATGCCAGGCACTGTACTAAGCGCTGGGTCAGATAATAATAATAATAATGATGGCCTCCTCCAGGAGGCCTTCCCAGACTGAGCCCCTTACTTCCTCTCCCCCTCGTCCCCTTCTCCATCCCCCCCATCTTACCTCCTTCCCTTCCCCACAGCACCTGTATATATGTATATATGTTTGTACATATTCATTACTCTATTTATTTATTTTACTTGTACATATCTATTCTATTTATTTTATTTTGTTAGTATGGTTTTGTTCTCTGTCTCCCCCTTTTAGACTGTGAGCCCACTGTTGGGTAGGGACTGTCTCTAGATGTTGCCAATTTGTACTTCCCAAGCGCTTAGTACAGTGCTCTGCACATAGTAAGCGCTCAATAAATACGATCGATGATGATGATGATTTATTAAGTGCTTACTATGTGCAAAGCACTGTTCTAAGTGCTGGGGAGGTTACAAGGTGATCAGGTTGTCCCACATGGGGCTCACAGTCTTAATCCCCATTTTACAGATGAGGCAACTGAGGCCCAGAGAAGTGAAGTGACTTGCCCAAAGTCACACAGCTGACAATTGGCGGAGCCGGGGTACGAACCCATGACCTCCGACTCCAAAGCCCGGGCTCTTTCCACTGAGCCACGCTGCTTCTCTGATACAAGTTACTCAGGTTGGACGAAGTCCCGGTCCCACATAAGGCTCACAGTCTTCACCCCTCATTTTACAGATGAGGGAACCGAGGCACAGAGAGGTGGCTTGCTCAAGGTCACACAGCAGACATCTGGCAGGCCCATGTGCTCTGTCTGCTGGGCCACACTGCTGTCTTCTGCTTTGTCTCCCCGCCACCCATTGTGCACGTTCCTTACCTTGTTGTGCTGCAGGTTTCTGCAAGCTTCTCTCTCATCTGAGTCATGAAATGCTGCAAAGTGTTGTCGGTGCAGTCATTCTCGTGCCGCAAGGGAGCACGTTATCACTGAGTCATCGACAACAAACCCATCTTGGTGGCTTTGCTCTCTTCCTCCCTTCAAATCCCTACTGAGAGCTCACCTCCTCCAAGAGGCCTTCCCACACTGAGCCCCCTCTTTCCTCTCCTCCTCCCCATCCCCCCCACCCTCCCTCTTTCCCCTCCCCACAGCACCTGCATATATGTTTGTACATTTTTATTACTCTATTTGTTTTTCTTGTACATATTTACAATTCTATTTTGTTAATGATGTGCATTTAGCTTTAATTCTATTTGTTCTGACGACTTGACACGGTCCACATGTTTTGTTTTGTTGTCTGTCTCCCCCCTCTAGACTGTGAGCCTGTTGTTAGGTAGGGACCGTCTCTATATGCTGCCAACTCGTCCTCCCCAAGCGCTTAGTACAGTGCTCTGCACACAGTAAGCGCTCAATAAATATGATTGAATGAATGGATGAATGAATTTGCTCAGTTGTGCCCACGGTCTTGCCATCTACCCGGCAGACAGCACCTTGAAGAAATGGCCCTTCGTTGATCATATTCAGAATTGCGGTTTGTGTCTTTTCGCCTAACGAGAAGCAGCGTGGCTCTGGGGAAAGAGCCCGGGCTTGGGAGTCAGAGGTCATGGGTTCAAATCTCAGCTCTGCCAATTGTCAGCTGGGTGACTTTGGGCAAGTCACTTCACTTCTCTGGGCCTCAGTTCCCTCATCTGGAAAATGGGGATGAAGACTGTGAGCCCCCCGTGGGACAACCTGATCACCTTGTAACCTCCCCAGTGCTTAGAACAGTGCTTTGCACATAGTAAGCTTAATAAATGCCATTATTATTGTTATTATTATTATTTAGAATGCTGGAACATTACTGCTTGTGAATGTTATAATTCTCCAGAAGCTTAGCATTTAGCTGTCTTGGTGTTTTGGAGGTTATTTTTTGACCCAATGGTTGTAGAATCAATGTGAGCTTGGAGGGTATCAGCGGATATCTGTCCAGCACTCTGCTTCACGAATGGATGCTTTGAGCTGCACATAATAATAATAATGATGGTATTTATTAAGCACTTACTACGTGCCAGGCTCTGTACTAAGCGCTGGAGCGGATACAAGAAAATCCAGCTGGACACAGTCCCTGCCCCATGTGGGGCTCACAATCTCAATCCTCCTTTTCCAGATGAGGTAACTGAGGCCCAGAGAAGTGAAGTGATTTGCCCAGGGTCACACAGCGGACAAGTGGCGGGGCCGGGATTAGAACCCATGCCCACCTGAGTCTCAGGCCCAAGCTCTATCCACTATGCCATGCTGCTTCTCATCCTTAAGGCCTCTCTGCCACACTATGATCTAGCTGATTCATTCATTCAATTGTATTTATTGAGCACTTACTGTGTACAGAGCACTGTACTAAGCGCTTGGGAAGTACAAGTTGGCAACATATAGAGACGGTCCCTACCCAACAGTGGGCTCACGATAAGATGCCACTATTTTCACCGTGGATGGATCCAAGATGTTTTTCTTCGGTTTGGCAGGAGGAAGTTGCTGTTGGTGATCATAGGAAAGTGATCGGAAAAAATTAACTTATTGCTGTTGAGTTTGCAACTCAAGCAATGTGGCCTAATGAGAAGCAGCGTGGCTCAGTGGAAAGAGCCCAGGCTTTGGAGTCAGAGGTCATGGGTTCAAATCCCGGCTCCGCCAATTGTCAGCTGTGTGACTTTGGGCAAGTCACTTCACTTCTCTGGGCCTCAGTTACCTCATCTGTAAAATGGGGATGAAGACTGTGAGCCCCCCGTGGGACAACCTGATCACCTTGTAGCCTCCCCAGCGCTTAGAACAGTGCTTTGCACTTAGTAAGCACTTAATAATTGCTATTATTATTAATGGAAAGAGCCCGGGCCTAGGAATCAGAAGACCTGGGTTCCAATCCCGGCTCTGCCACTTGCCTGCTGTGAGACCTTGGGAAAGTCACTCGACTTCTCTGGGCCTCATTTTCCTCAAGGGTAAAAATGAGGACTCATTACTTTTCCTCCTTCCTACTTAGACTTTGAGATCCATGTGGAGTAGGGGCTGTGTCCAACCTGATTCACTTGTATTTACCCCAATACTTGGAACAGTGTTTGACGCGTATAATAATAATAACCCTGAAGGCTCAATAACTTTCTTTCCTGGTTGGGCGGCACTTACCAATGCTAGCTTTAAAATTACCCACTATATCAAATGCTCACATGCTTGGGATTTCATTTTCATTATTACTATCATCATCATCAATCATATTTATTGAGCACTTACTATGTGCAGAACACTGTACTAAGCGCTTGGGAAGTACAAATTGGCAACATCTAGAGACAGTCCCTACCCAACAGTGGGCTCACAGTCTAAAAGGGGGAGACAGAGAACAAAACCAAACATACTAACAAAATAAAATAAATAGAATAGATATGTGCAAGAATAGAATAGATATTTATTAGTGCTTACTACTAGGAATCAGAAGAACTGGGTTCTAATCCCAGCTCTGCCACTTTCCTGCTGTGGGACTTTGGGAAAATCACTTGACTTCTCTGGGCCTCGTTTTCCTCAAGGGTAAAAATGAGGACTCATTACTTTTCCTCCTTCCTACTTAGACTATGAGATCCATGCGGAGTGGGGGCTCAATAACTTTCTTCCCTGGTTGGGTGGCACTTACCAATGCTAGCTTTAAAATTACCCACCATATCAAATGCTCACATGCTTGGGATTTGAGTATATATAACTATATATATATAATAAAATATATAACTATCAAATATATTATATATATTTGATTATAATTATTGTTATTAGTGCTTACTAATGTCAAGCACTGTTCTAAGTGCTAGGATAGATACAAGTTAATTAGGTTGGACACAGTCCCTATCCCATTTGGGGCTCAGAGTCCAAGTAAGAAGGAGAACATGTATTTCATCCCCATTTGGCAGAGGAGGGAACTGAGGCACAGAGACGTGAAGTGTGAGAGAAGCAGCGTGGCTTAGTGGTAAGAGCATGAGCTTGGGAGTCAGAGGTCCTGGGTTCTAATCCTGACTCTGCCACTTCACTGTGTGACTTTGGGCAAGTCACTTCACTTCTCTGTGCCTCAGTTCCCTCATCTGTAAAATGGGGATTAAGACTGTGAGCCCCATGTGGGACAACCCGATTACCTTGTATCTATCCCAGCGCTTAGAACAGTGGTTGGCCCATAGTAAGCGCTCAATAAATATGATTGATGATGATGATGATGATGATGCGCTTAAAAATACCATCATCATCATCATCGTCATTTGTCCAAGGACGCACCACAGACAATGAATCAATCGTATTTATTGAGCACTTACTGTGTGCAGAGCACTGTACTAAGCGCTTGGGAAGTACAAGTTGGCAACATAGAGAGACAGTCCCTACCCAACAGTGGGCTCACAGTCTAAAAGGGGGTACAGAGAACAAAACCAAACATACTAACAAAATAAAATAAATAGAATAGATATGTGCAAGTAAAATAAATAAATAAATAGAGTAATAAATATGTACAAACATATATACATAGATACAGGTGCTGCGGGGAAGGGAAGGAGGTAAGATGAGGGGGATGGAGAGGGGGACGAGGGGGAGAGGAAGGAAGGGGCTCAGTCTGGGAAGGCCTCCTGGAGGAGGTGAGCTCTCAGTAGGGCCACAGACAAGTGGTGGAGCTGGGATCAGAGAAGCAGCGTGGCTCAGTGGAGAGAGCACGAGCCTTGGAGTCCAAAGTCAGGGGTTCAAATCCCGGCTCTGCCAATTGCCAGCTGTGTGACTTTGGGCAAGTCACGTCACTTCTCTGGGCCTCAGTTCCCTCATCTGTAAAATGGGGATTAAGACTGTGAGCCCCACGTGGGACAACCTGATCACCTTGTAACCTCCCCAGCGCTTAGAACAGTGCTTTGCACACAGTAAGTGCTTAATAAATGCCATCATTATTATTAGAACCCAGGTCCTCCGTACTCTTTCTACTGGGCCGTGCTGCTTTCCACTGCTCTGGAATTGGGCCAGTTCGTGCACTATCAGAGCTGCTCTTCTCGGAGTCAGATGACTGTTCCCGTTGTCACAGAGCATCCTGGTTTTCCAGGAGGTGATGGTTATTTCCTTAGTATAAATCTTTATTCTATTTTTTGTTTTCACACCCCAGGGTGCGACTCCCAAGTCATGAACCACTGGTGAGCTCAGTTTAGTGTGTGTCAGGCAGGCAATTTTTAGAGACACCTTTCTTAGTTCCTGTCCCCTTTTCGGAAAGCAGGGTGGCCAAGTGGAAAAAGCCCAGGTCCTAGGAGTCATAGGACTTACATAATAATAATAATAATAACATTTATTAAGCACTCACTATATGAGAAACACTGTTCTAAGCGCTGGGGGGGATATAAAGTGATCAGATTGTCCAATATGGGGCTCACAGTCTTAATCACCATTTTACAGTTGAGAGAACTGAGGCACAGAGAAGTTAAATGACTTGCCCAAAGTCACACAGCAGACATGTGGCGGAGCCGGAATTAGAACCCATGACCTCTGAGTCCCAAGCCCGGGCTCTTTCCGCTGAGCCACACTGCTTCTCTAATCTCAGCTCCACCACTTCTCTGCTGTTTGTACTTGGACAAGTACACACTTGTCCACACTTTAGACTGTGAGCCCATTGTTGGGTAGGGACCGTCTCTATATGTTGCCAACTTGTACTTCCCAAGCACTTAGTACAGTGCTCTGCACACAGAAAGCGCTCAATAAATACTATTGATGATGATGATGAAGTCACTTCACTTTTCTGGGCCTCAGTTCCCTCATCTATAAAATGGGATTCGACACCTGTTTTCCCTCTTCTTAAGATTGCGAGCCCCAAGTGGGACACGGACTGTGTCCTACCTGATTAACTTGTATCTACCCAGCGCTTAGTATAAGAGCTGGACACATAGTAAGTACTTTTTTTTTTAAAAGGCATTTATTAAGCGCTTGCTATGTGCAAAGTAAGCGCTTAATAAATGCCATTAAAAAAAAAAGTACTTAACTCACTAGACTGTGAGCCCGCTGTTGGGTAGGGACCATCTCTATATGTTGCCAACTTGTACTTCCCAAGTGCTTAGTACAGTGCTCTGCACACAGTAAGCGCTCAATAAATACGATTGATTGATTGATTGATTGATTAACAAATGCCATAATTATTTGGAGGGACTATTGCATTCTTAAATAGGACTGTTCAGAAATCTAGGGTGTTGCAGAGAGGCACAGTTGCGTCATTAGTGACCAAGTGACCAATATCCTGACTGTCCTGGTTGCAGAGGACTTGCGTGCAACGTACGCATCAAATAATAATATACGATATAATATGTTATTTATTAAGTCCCCTCTCAGGGTCGCGGCTGGAGAGCTTCCAGTCCTCTACCAGTCTTGTCTACGGGAGGGAGAGTCAAGCAGAGGGCTGTCCATTTCATTCCTAGCTTGGGTAGTGGCTACCGAGTGGAAGGCAATCTACTAGAGAAGCAGCGTGGCTCACTGGAAAGAGCCCGGGCTTTGGAGTCAGAGGTCATGGGTTCGAATCCCGACTCCGCCACATGTCCACTGTGTGACCTTGGGCAGGGCATTTAACTTCTCTGAGCCTCAGTTCCCTCATCTGTAAGATGGGGATTAAGACTGTGAGCCCCCCATGGGACAACTTGATCACCTTTTGAGAAGCAGCGTGGCTCAGTGGAAAGAGCCCGGGCTTTGGAGTCAGAGGTCATGGGTTCAAATCCCGGCTCTGCCAATTGTCAGCTGGGTGACTTTGGGCAAGTCACTTCACTTCTCCGGGCCTCAGTTACCTCATCTGTAAAATGGGGATTAAGGCTGTGAGCCCCCTGAGGGACAACCTGATCACCTTGTAACTTCCCCAGCGCTTAGAACAGTGCTTTGCACATAGTAAGCGCTTAATAAATGCCATTATTATTCTTATTCTTATTATTATACTACAAATCAAAACACACCTGTGCTGGGCAGCAGCGGCTGGGGAGAGAGTCGAGGGCAGAGGCTCGTGTTTACTGCCTGGACGGAGGCAGTGGTAAACCACTTCTGGATTTTTACCAAGAAAACTCTACAGATGCACCACCATCATCATCATCATCAATCGTATTTATTGAGTGCTTACTATGTGCAGAGCACTGTACTAAGCACTTGGGAAGTACAAATTGGCAACACATAGAGACAGTCCCTACCCAACAGTGGGCTCACAGTCTAAAAGGGGAGACAGAGAACAAAACCAAACATACTAACAAAATAAAATAAATAGAATAGATACGTACAAATAAAATAAATAAATAAATAAATAGAGTAATAAATATGTACAAACATATATTCATGTATACAGGTGCTGTGGGGAAGGGAAGGAGGTAAGATGGAGGGGATGGAGAGGGGGACGAGGGGGAACGATTGCACCAGAACGATTGCAGATGGAGGCTGGGCGTTCTGGGAGAGATGTGTCCAGGCGTTGCTATGGATTGGAGATGATTTTCTAAGCGCTTATTACGTGCCAGGCACTGTACTAACAGCTGGGTCGGATACAAGCAAATCGGGTTGGACAGCCCCTGCCCCACGTGGGGCTCCCGGTTTTGATCCCCATTTTCCAGATGAGGTAACTGAGGCACAGAGAAGAGACGTGACTTGCCCAAGGTCACACAGCAGACAGGTGGCAGAGCCGGGATTAGAACCCAAGTCCTCCTGACTCCTAGTCCCATGCTTTATCCACTAGGCCATACTGTTTCTTGAGCAGGTCACTTAACTTCTGTGTAACACAGTTACCTCATCTGTAAATTGGGGATTAAGATGTGAGCCCCATGTGGGACCTGTATATATGTTTGTACATATCTATTACTCTATTTCTTTATTTATTTTACTTGTACATATCTATTCTATTTATTTCATTTTGTTAGTATGTTTGGTTTTGTTCTCTGTCTCCCCCTTTTAGACTGTGAGCCCACTGTTGGGTAGGGACTGTCTCTATATGTTGCCAACTTGTAATAATAATAATAATAATGATGATGGCATTTATTAAGCGCTTACTATGTGCAAAGCACCGTTCTAAGCGCTGGGGGGTTACAAGGTGATCAGGTTGGCCCCTGAGGGCCTCACAGTCTTCACCCCCATTTTACAAATGGAACTGATGCCCAGAGAAGTGAAGTGACTTGCCCAAGGTCACACAGCTGACAAGCGGTGGAGCGGAATTCGAACCCCTGACGTCTGACTCCAAAGCCCGGGCTCTTGCCACTGAACCACACTGCTTCTCTAAATTGTACTATACTATACTGTAGCATACTATATACTATTCTATTCCCAAACACTTAGTACAGTGCTCTACACACAGTAAGTGCTCAATAAATACGATTGAATGAACGATACAGTCCCCAAAGCTATATCTTCAGCCCTAGAGCCTTTTAGACTGTGAGCCCACTGTTGGGTAGGGACTGTTTCTATATGTTGCCAACTTGTACTTCCCAAGCGCTTAGTACAGTGCTCTGCACACAGTAAGCGCTCAATAAATACGATTGATGATGATGATGATGGGCAGTGGACTGCTTCTGACCCGATGATCTTATATCTACCCCACTGCTTATTCCTGCTTTCCTGCTTGAGTACCGCAATACTCGGCCGGAGGGGACTGTAAAGGGTAAATGTGTCAGGGCTATCCAGTGCTTAGTACAGTGTCTGGCACATAGTAAGCGCTCAAGAAATACCATAATAATTATTATTCATTCATCAATTATTATCTGCCGATGCACACAATGGGGCAGTGATCGTGTCTACTTGTTCTTTTGTCCTCTCTCAAGCGTTTAGTACAGTGCTCTTCAGGTAAGTGCTCAGTAAATACCACCGATTGATTAATCAATGGCAGTGTCGGTCACACATGGGTCTTTTCAGCCAAACTCACGTGCATGGCTGGGCTCTCACTGTCAGTAACGTCATCTCTTTCAACAGAACTTACTGAATGCTACTGTGTTCAGAGTGCTGTACTGGGTGGCTACTATGTGTGAAGCGCTATGCTGGGTACTTTCTGTGTGCAGAGCACTATACTGTGTGGTTAATGTGTGCAAAGAGCTGTCCTGGGTGCCTAAATGTGAACAGAGTACATACGCCCACCATGTTCAGAGCACTGTACTGGGTGCCCACGGTGTTCAGAACACTGTAGTAGGTGCCCTGCTGCAGACCCAGCACTGAAATAGGCTCTTGGAACATTCAAGACATATAAAAGGCATGGTCCCGGCCTTCAAGCTACTTACAATCTATTAGGGGAGACCAGCAGACCAAATGGCCAAATATTCAAGATAAAAATGTGAAAATGTAGTTATAGGTGAGAGAAACCATAATGACAGCTAGAAGTACCTTCAAATAGAAAAATTATCTATATTCATTCAGTCAGTCAGTCAATCAATCTTATTTATTGAGCGCTTACTGTGTGCAGAGCACTGTACTAGGCGCTGGGGAAGTACAAGTTGGCAACATACGGAGATGGTCCCTACCGAACGACGGGCTCACAGTCTAGAAGGGGGAGACAGACAACAAAGCAAAACATGTAGACAGGTGTTAAGATCGTCAGAATAAATAGAATTATAGCTATATGCATATCATTAACAAAATAAATAGAATAGTAAATATGTACAAGTAAAATAGAGTAATAAATCTGTACAAATATATATACAGGTGCTGTGGGGAGGGGAAGGAGGAGAGGGAAAAGGGGGCTCAGTCTGGGAAGGCCTCCTGGAAGAGGTGAGCTCTCAGTAGGGCTTTGAAAGGAGGAAGAGAGCTAGCTTGGATCTATATGCATACACAGTATTAAAAAGCATGGAAGTCCTTACTTAACTTTATGGCCCAGGCATTAATCAGACAGAGACAGAGTAGAATAGGGAGAGAGAGAGAGAGAGAGATGTCTTTTGATTTCAAAGGTGAGTTACTGACTGAGATTTTATCTCTGCAGGAGGATGTGGTGGACAAAAAGACTTCAAGAGAAGCACTGTGGTCTTGTGGATTAGAGCACAGACCTGAAGTCAAAAGAACCCAGGTTCTAATCCCGGCTCTGCCATCATCATCATCATCATCATCAATCATATTTATTAAGCACTTACTGTGTGCAGAGCACTGTACTAAGCGCTTGGGAAGTACAAGTTGGCAACATATAGAGACAGTCCCTACCCAACAGTAGGCTCACAGTCTAAAAGGGGGAGACAGAGAACAAAACCAAACATACTAACAAAATAAAATAAATAGAATAGATATGTACAAGTAAAATAAATAAATAAATAGAGTAATAAATATGTACAAACATATATACAGGTGCTGTGGGGAAGGGAAGGAGGTAAGATGGGGGGGATGGAGGGGGGACGAGGGGGAGAGGAAGGAAGGGGCTCAGTCTGGGAAGGCCTCCTGGAGGAGGTGAGCTCTCAGCAGGGCCTTGAAGGGAGGAAGAGAGCTAGCTTGGCGGATGGGCAGAGGGAGGGCATTCCAGGCCCGGGGGATGACGTGGGCCGGGGGTCGATGGCGGGACAGGCGAGAGCGAGGTACGGTGAGGAGATTAGTGGCGGCCACTTGTCTGCTGGGTGACCTGGGGCAAATCCACTTCACTTCTCGGGGCCTCAGTCCCTCATCTGTAAAATGGGGATTAAGACTGTGAGCCCCATTTGGGACAGGGACTGTATCCCACCTGATTAGCTTGTTTCTACCCCAGTGCTTAGTATGGTGCCTGGCACATAGTAAGCACTTAAGAAGTACCAGGAAAAAAAAGACACACAGTCTGCATATAGAGATTATTCTTTGCTGTGCTGATGCTTTGTTTGCTATTGAGGCTATCTGATTCTGCCTCCATTTCCTCTATTAATGCTCCACCCTGTAGCTCATGACCTTCTTGGAGAGGTTGGGTGGCCCAAAGAGACATTTAGAAGGCCTTTGGCATGCCTCTGTGGGAGGATCTAAGAGTGGCTCACTGAGGCAGAGCACCTCAGAGACACATATTAGATCGGAGGGTCCCCTTGACTGCAAATTCCTTCCTACTTAGTCTGTGATCCCCATGTGGGACCTGATTATAATAATAATAATAATAATAATAATAATGGCCTTTATTAAGCGCTTACTATGTGCAAAGCACTGTTCTAAGCGCTGGGGAAGTTACAAGGTGATCAGGTTGTCCCACATGGGGCTCCCAGTCGTAATCCCCATTTTACAGATGAGGGAACTGAGGCACAGAGAAGTTAAGTGACTTGCCCAAAGTCACACAGCTGACAATTGGTGGAGCCAATTGATAATTGGCGGAGCTGATTATCTTGTATCTACCCCAGTGCTTAGTCCAGTGCTTGACACAGAGCAAGTACTTGTGGCTCAGTGGAAAGAGCCTGGGCTTGGGAGTCAGAGGTCATGGGTTCCAATCCCAGCTCTGCCACCTGTCAGCTGTGTGACTTTGGGCAAGTCACTTAACTTCTCTGTGCCTCAGTTCCCTCATCTATACAATGGAGATTAAGACTGGGAGCCCCATGTGGGACAACCTGATCACCTTGTATCGTCCCCAGCGCTTAGAAGAGAGCTTTACACATAGTAAGTGCTTAACAAATGCCATCATTATTATTGTTTATTAACAAATACTATTATTATTATAACAACAACAATAATATTATTATCATCATCAGGAAAAGTACCTTTGTCCAGAGAATTAGGGTGAGCGTGGTTTAGTGGGAAGAGGGATTGCATTACTGAGGGCAAGATGGTATGAGCAAGGGAGCACCTCGCAAGCTTTTCCCTGGAATCTGTGGGCAGGCATCCTTTTGAGCAGGGATCCTTGTGAGCAGGGATTGTGTCTACTGACTTTATTTTGTTGTGCTCTCCCAAGCACTTTACTCCCTTGGTGAACTCATTCGCTCCCACGGCTTCAACTATCATCTCTACACTGATGACACCCAAATCTACATCTCTGCCCCTGCTCTCTCTCCCTCCCTTCAGGCTCGCATCTCCTCCTGCCTTCAGGACATCTCCATCTGGATGTCTGCCCACCATCTAAAACTCAATATGTCCAAGACTGAACTCCTTATCTTCCCTCCCAAACCCTGCCCTCTCCCTGACTTTCCCATCGCTGTTGACGGCACTACCATCCTTCCTGTCTCACAAGCCCGCAACCTTGGTGTCATCCTCGACTCCGCTCTCTCGTTCACCCCTCACATCCAGTCCGTCACCAAAACCTGCCGGTCTCAGCTCCGCAACATCGCCAAGATCCGCCCTTTCCGCTCCATCCCAACCGCTACCCTGCTAATTCAAGCTCTCATCCTATCCCGTCTGGACTACTGCACTAGCCTTCTCTCTGATCTCCCATCCTCATGTCTCTCCCCACTTCAATCCATACTTCATGCTGCTGCCCGGATTATCTTTGTCCAGAAACGCTCTGGGCATGTTACTCCCCTCCTCAAAAGTCTCCAGTGGCTACCAATCAATCTGCGCATCAGGCAGAAACTCCTCCCCCTGGGCTTCAAGGCTGTCCATCCATCCCCTTGCCCCCTCCTACTTCACCTCCCTTCTGTCCTTCTCCAGCCCAGCCCGCACCCTCCGCTCCTCCGCCGCTAATCTCCTCACTGTACCTCGCTCTCACCTGTCCCGCCATCGACCCCCAGCCCACATCCTCCCCCGGGCCTGGAATGCCCTCCCTCCGCATATCCGCCGAGCTAGCTCTTTTCCTCCCTTCAAAGCCCTACTGAGAGCTCACCTCTTCCAGGAGGCCTTCCCAGACTGAGCCCCCTTCTTTCTCTCCTCCTCCCCATCCCCCCCACCCTAAGTCCTTCCCCTCCCCACAGCACCTGCATATAATAATAATAATGATGATGGTATTTGTTAAGCACTTACTATGTGCCAAGCACTGTTCTAAGCACTGGGGTAAATACAAGGTAATCAGGTTGTCCCACGTGGGGTTCATAGTCTTAATCCCCATTTGACAGATGAGGTAGCTAAAGAACAGAGAAATTAAGTGACTTGCCCAAAGTCACACAGCTGACAAGTGACGGAGCTGGGATATGTGTTTGTACAGATCTATTACTCTATTTATTTTACTTGTACATATTTACTGTTCTATTTATTTTGTTAATGATGTGCATTTAGCTTTAATTCTGTTTGTTCTGAGGACTTGACACCTGTCCACATGTTTTGTTTTGTTGTCTGTCTCCCCCTCCTAAACTGTGAGCCCATTGTTGGGTAGGGACCGTCTCTAGATGTTGCCAACTTGTACTTCCCAAGCGCTTAGTACAGTGCTCTGCACCCAGTAAGCGCTCCATAAATACGACTGAATGAATGAATCTAATTTTATTTATTCGTATTGATGTCTGTCCCCCCCACTTTAGACGGCGAGCTCATCGGGGGCAGGGAATGTGACTGTTGATTGTTGTACTTTCTGAAGCGCACAGTACAGTGCTCTGCACACAGTAAGCGCTCAATAAATATGATTGAATTGAGTAGGTGTCCCTTCAGGGGGATTCCCCATCTTTAAGCTAGGGAACAGGGGCCTACTGTCCCCTTTTAAGCCTCGCCTGGTGTATCTCAGTGGTGTTTGCCGTGTCGGGTTTGTTGTGTCCACAGCCCAACCGGTCTCTATGGCAACGAGGCTGTGATGAACACATTCCCACACCCACACTCCTCCCGTCCTCCGTCACCCTCCCAAGCCGACTCTGGGCGGGCAGCAGGAAGAGAAGAGCACTGTTTACGCTCCCCGGCCGACGGAGAGAGGGTGAGGGATTTTAAACAGCAAAATGACCTCAGTCTGGCCCCCAGCTAGAGTTGACTTGGCCCTATTTCTGTATGCAAGAGAGCAATCAATCAATCAATCAATCGTATTTATTGAGCGCTTACTGTGTGCAGAGCACTGGACTAAGCGCTTGGGAAGTACAAGTTGGCAACAGATAGAGACAGTCCCTACCCAACAGTGGGCTCACAGTCTAAAAGGGGGAGACAGAGAACAAAACCAAACATACTAACGAAATAAAATAAATAGAATAGATAGGTACAAGTAAAATAAATGGAGTAATAAATATGTACAAACGTATATACATATATACAGGTGCTGTGGGGAAGGGAAGGAGGTAAGATGAAGGGGATGGAGGGGGGATGAAGGGGAGAGGAAGGAAGGGGCTCAGTTTGGGAAGGCCTACTGCAACAGGGAGAGCCCCCATTTCTTTCTAATTCATTCATTCAGTCGTATTTTCTGAGCGCTTATTGGGGGCAGAGCACTGTACTAAGCACTTGGAAAGCACAATTCGGCAACAGATAGAGACAGTCCCAACCAAACAATGTCTAGACTGTGAGCCCACTGTTGGGTAGGTACCGTCTCTCTATGTTGCCAACTTGTACTTCCCAAGTGCTCAGTCCAGTGCTCTGCACACAGTAAGCGCTCAATAAATGCGATCGAATGAATGAATGAATGAATGAACGATGGACTCACAGCCTAGAAGGGGGAGACAGACAACAAAACAAAACATTCATATGGTGGTGCACTGTGGCTCAGTGGAAAGAGTGTGGGTTTGGGAGTCAGAGGTTGTGGGTTCTAATCCCCGCTCCGCCGCTTGTCAGCTGTGTGACTTTGGGAACGTCATTTCATTTCTCGGTGACTCAGTGACCTCATCTATAAAATGGGGATGAAGACTGTGAGTCCCTCATGGGACAACCTGATCACCTTGTAACCTCCCTAGCGCTTAGAACAGTGCCTTGCGCTTAGTAAATGCCATTATTATTTTTATTATTATTATTCTTATAAGAGAAGCAGCATGGCTCAGTGGAAAGCCCGGGCTGGGAAGCCAGAGGTCGTGGGTTCTGATCTCGGCTCCGCCACTTGTCAGCTGTGTGACCTTGGACGAGTTACTTCACTTCTCTGGGCCTCAGTTCCCTCATCTGCAAAATGGGGATGAAGACTGTGAGCCCCACGTGGGATAGCCTGATTACCTTGTATCTACCCCAGCGCTTAGAACAGTGCTTGGCACATCGTAAGTGCTTAAGAAATACCAACATTATTATTTCTAGACTGTGAGCCTGTTGTTGGGTAGGGACCGTCTCTATCTGTTGCCGACTTGTACTTCCCAAGCGCTTAGTACAGTGCTCTGGACACAGTAAGCACTCAATAAATACAGTTGAATGAATGAATGAATAATGAATTAATGAATAGGGACCAACTCTGTTGCCGACTTGTACTTCCCAACTGCTTAGTCCAGTGCTCTGCACACAGTCAGCGCTCAATAAATACGATTGAATGAATGAATTATTATTATGAATGAACGAACGAATGAATGAATGAATGAATAGGGACCGACTGTTGCCAGCTTGTACTTTCCAACCGCTTAGTACAGTGCTCTTCCCACAGTAAGCGCTCAATAAATACGAGTGAATGAATGAACGAACGAATGAATGAATGAAGGAATGACGGAATAATGAATGAATAGGGACCGACTCTATCTGTTGCCAACTTGTACTTCCCAAGCGCTTAGTCCAGTGCTCTGCACACAGTAAGCGCTCAATAAATACGATTGAATGAATGAATAATTATTATGAATGAACGAGCAAATGAATGAATGAATGAATGAATAGGGACCGACTGTGTTTCCAACTTGTACTTCCCAACCCCTTAGTCCAGTGCTCTGCACAGTCAGCGCTCAGTAAATACGATTGAATGAATGAATTATTATCATGAATGAACGAACGAATGAATGAAGGAATGGCAGATGAATGAATGAATGAATAGGGACCAACTCTGTTGCCAATTTGTACTTCCCAACCGCTTAGTACAGTGTTCTTGCCACAGGAAGCGCTCAATAAATACAATTGAATGAATGAATTATTATTATGAGTGAACGAATGAATGAAGGAATGAATGAATGACGGATGGATGAATGAATAGGGACCGACTCTATCTGTTGCCAACTTGTACTTCCCAAGCGCTTAGTCCAGTGCTCGGCACACAGTAAGCGCTCAATAAATAAGATTGAATGAATGAATTATTATTATGAATGACGGATGAATGAATGAATAGGGACCGACTCCATCTGTTGCCAACTTGTACTTCCCAACCGCTTGGCACAGTGCTCTGCACACAGTAAGCGCTCAATAAATACGATCGGATGAATGAATTATTATTATGAATGAATGAATGAATGAATAGGGACCGACTCTATCTGTTGCCAACTTGAACTTCCCAACCGCTTACTACAGTGCTCTGCACACAGTCAGCGCTCAATAAAGACGATTGAATGAATGAGTTATTATTATGAATGAACGAGTGAACGAATGAATGAAGGAATGAATGAATGACGGATGGATGAATGAATAGGGACCGACTCTATCTGTTGCCAACTTGTACTTCCCAACCGCTTAGTCCAGTGCTCTGCACACAGTAAGCGCTCAATAAATATGATTGAATGAATGAATTATTATTATGAAAGAATGAATGAATGAATGAATAGGGACCGACTCCATCTGTTGCCAACTTGTCTTTCCCGACTGCTTAGTCCAGTGCTCTGCCCACAGTAAGTGCTCAATAAATACAATTGAATGAATGAATGATTATTATTATGAAGGAACCCTTCTAGATTGTGAGCCCACTGTTGGGTAGGGACCGTCTCTATACGTTGCCAACTTGGACTTCCCAAGCGCTTAGTCCAGTGCTCTGCACACAGTAAGCGCTCAATAAATACGATTGATTGAACGAACGAATGAATGAATGAATGACAGATGAATGAATGAATGAATAGGGACCGACTCTGTTGCCAACCTGTACTTCCCAACTGCTTAGTAGAGTGCTCTTCCCACAGTAAGCGCTCAATAAATACGATTGAATGAATGAATGAATTATTATTATGAATGAACGGACGAATGAATGAATGAATGAATGAATGACGGATGAATGAATGAATGAATAGGTACCGATTCTATCTGTTGCCAAATTTTACTTCCCAAGCGCTTAGTCCAGTGCTCTGCACGCAGTAAGTGCTCAATAAACACTATTGAATGAATGAATTATTATTATGAATGAACGAATGACTGAATGAATGAATAGGGACCAACTCTATCTGTTTCCAACTTGTACTTCCCAACTGCTTAGTCCAGTGCTCTGCACACAGTCAGCGCTCAATAAATATGATTGAATGAATGAATTATTATCATGAATGAACGAACGAATGAATGAAGGAATGAAGGAATGACGGATGAATGAATGAATAGGGACCAACTCTGTTGCCAACTTGTACTTCCCAAGCGCTTAGTACAGTGCTCTTCCCACAGTAAGCGCTCAATAAATACGATTGAATGAATGAATTATTATTATGAATGAACAAATGAATGAAGGAATGACAGATGAATGAATGAATGATCCCAAGTGCTTAGTCCAGTGCTCTGCACACAGTAAGCGCTCAATAAATACGATTGAATGAATGAATTATTATTATGAATGAATGAATAGGGACCGACTCTATCTGTTGCCAACTTGTACTTCCCAACTGCTTAGTACAGTGCTTTGCGCACAGTCAGCGCCCAATAAAGACGATTGAATGAATGAATGAATTATTATTATGAATGAACAAGCGAACGAATGAATGAAGGAATGAATGAATGATGGATGGATGAATGAATAGGGACCGACTCTATCTGTTGCCAACTTGTACTTCCCAACCGCTTAGTCCAGTGCTCTGCACAGCCAGCGCTCAATAAATACGATTGAATGAATGAATTATTATTATGAATGAATGAATGAACAGGGACCGACTCTATCTGTTGCCAACTCGTACTTCCCAACTGCTTGGCACAGTGCTCTGCACACAGTCAGCGCTCAATAAAGACGATTGAATGAATGAATTATTATCATGAATGAACGAACGAATGAATGAAGGAATGAATGAATGACGGATGGATGAACGAATAGGGACTGACTCTATCTGTTGCCAACTTGTACTTCCCAACCGCTTAGTCCAGTGCTCTGCACACAGTAAGCGCTCAATAAATACGATTGAATGAATGAATTATTATTATGAATGAATGAATGAACAGGGACCGACTCTATCTGTTGCCAACTTGTACTTCCCAACCGCTTAGTCCAGTGCTCTGCACACAGTCAGCGCTCAATAAATATGATTGAATGAATGAATTACTGTCATGAATGAACAAACGAATGAATGAAGGAATGAAGGAATGACGGATGGATGAATGAATGAATAGGGACCGACTCTATCTGTTGCCAACTTGTACTTCCCAAGCACTTAGTCCAGTGCTCTGCACACAGTCAGCGCTCAATAAACACGATTGAATGAGTGAATTATTATTATGAATGAATGAGGAGGGACCGACTCTATCCGTTGCCAACTTGTACTTCCCAACCGCTTAGTACAGTGTTCTGCACACAGTCAGTGCTCAATAAACACGATTGAATGAATGAATGAATAATTGTCATGAATGAACGAACGAATGAATGAATGAATGAATGACGGATGGATGAATGAACGAATAGGGACTGACTCTATCTGTTGCCAATTTGTACTTCCCAATCGCTTAGTCCAGCGCTCTGCACACAGTAAGCGCTCAATAAATACGATTGAATGAATGAATTGTTATTATGAATGAATGAATGAATGAATGAATGAATAGGGACCGACTCTATCTGTTGCCAACTTGTACTTCCCAAGCGCTTAGTCCAGTGCTTTGCACACAGTCAGCGCTCCATAAATACGATTGAATGAATGAATTATCATGAATGAATGAAGGAATGAAGGAATGACGGACGAATGAATGAATGAATAGGGACCAACTCTGTTGCCAACTTGTACTTCCCAAGCGCTTAGCACAGTGCTCTGCACACAGTAAGCGCTCAATAAATACGATTGAATGAATGAACGAACGAATGAATGAAGGAATGACAGATGAATGAATGAATAGGGACCGACTCTATCTGTTGCCAACTTGTCCTTCCCAAGCGCTTAGTCCAGTGCTCTGCACACAGTCAGCGCTCAATAAATACGATTGAATGAATGCATTATTATCATGAATGAACGAAGGAATGACGGATGAATGAATGAATAGGGACCGACTCTGTTGGCAACTCATACTTCCCAACAAGTGCCACGAACGAACGAACGAACGAACGAACGAACGAACGAACGAACGAACGAACGAACGAACGAACGAACGAACGAACGAACGAACGAACGAACGAACGAACGAACGAACGAACGAACGAACGAACGAACGAACGAACGAACGAACGAACGAACGAACGAACGAACGAACGAACGAACGAACGAACGAACGAACGAACGAACGAACGAACGAACGAACGAACGAACGAACGAACGAACGAACGAACGAACGAACGAACGAACGAACGAACGAACGAACGAGGGGTGTGCGGGCGGGGCGCCGTTTGTCCGAGAGGCGGGGGGCGGGAGAGCGCAGGCGCGGGCCCCACCCCTCTCCTCCCCCCCCCCCTCCGGGGCCGGGCGTCCCGCGCGTGCGCCGTGGCCCCGCCGCGAGTGACAGATGACGTCATGGGGCGGGCCGCGGGGCATTGTGGGGCGGGCGGTCGGCCGTGAGGGAGGGAGGGAGGGAGGGCGGGGCGGCCATTTTCGGCGTCTGAGGCGGGTGGGCGGTGGTCGGTTGTCAGGCGGGGGCGGGATGAGGCGGGGAGGCGGCGGCGGCGGCGGCGGCGGCGGCGGCGGCGGCGGCAGCGGGGCGAGCCCGGCGCGGCGGTGACTGCGGACGTCTCGGCCCCGCCCGCTCTTCCTCGTCCTCCTCCTCGTCCTCCCCCTCCTCGTCCTCCCCTCAGGGGCGGCGGCTGCGGAGGGAGGGAGGCCGGCCGGCCGGCGGGCAGGCAGCGAGTGTCGCGCAGGCCCGGTTGCCCGCGGGGCCCCGCAGCCCGTGGACCTCGCGGCCCCCAGGAGCAGGACGGTGAGTCCGCGTCCGCCCGGCCGTCCCCCGCCTTGGCCGTCCCGAGGCTCGGTTCCCCGGGGAGCGCAGCGCCCAGCGCCGTGGTCCCGCACCCGGAGCGGGCGCCGGGGGATAATGGGGGGACGGGGGGACGGGACGGGACGGGACGGGACGGGGGGAGAAGCGGATTTGAAAGCTGCCAGTGGCTTTGTCCCAGTCGTTTCCTTCCGGGCTGCCCCCCCCCGCCCCCCCCGCAGGGCACCGCCCGGGGACGACACCCTCATGGACACTCGGCCTGGCCTGGCCTGGCCTGGAAGGGCGGCGCCCTTCCTCTCTTCCTCCTCTCTCTCCTCTTCTCGTCCTTCTTTCCCTCCTCCTCTTCTTCCTCTCCTCCTCCTCTTCCTCTTCCCTCCCCTTCCTCCCTTCCTCTTCCCCTCCTCCTCTTCGTCCTCGCCTCTTCTCTTTCTCTCCTCCTTTTCCCTTCCTCTTGGTCCTTTCCTCTTCTTCCCCCTCCTCTTCCCTTCCTCTCCTCCTTTTCCTTTCCTCTCCTCCTCTTCCCTTCCTCTTCTTCTCCTTCTTCCTCTTCCCTTCCCCTCCTCTTCGTCCTCTCCTCTTCTTCCTCCTCTTCTTTTTCCCTCCTCTTCCTCTCCTCCCTCTCCTCCTCCTCTCCTCCTCTTCTCTTTCTTCCTCTTCCCTTCCTCTCCTCTTCATCCTCCCCTCTTCTTCCTCCTCCTCTTCCTCTCCTTCCTCTCCTCCTCTCCTTCCTCCCCTCCTCTCCTTCCTCCCCTCCTCCTCTTCCTCTCCTTCCTCCCCTCCTCCTCTTCCTCTCCTTCCTCCCCTCCTCCTCTTCCTCTCCTTCCTCCCCTCCTCCTCTTCCTCTCCTTCCTCTCCTTATCCTCTTCCTCTCCTTCCTCTCCTCCTCCTCTTTCTCTCCTTCCTCTCCTCTTCCTCTTTCTCTCCTTCCTCTCCTCCTCCCCTCCTTCCTCCCCTCGTCCTCTTTCTCTCCTTCCTCTCCTCCTCCTCTTCCTCTCCTTCCTCCCCTCCTCCTCTTCCTCTCCTTCCTCCCCTCCTCCTCTTCCTCTCCTTCCTCCCCTCCTCCTCTTTCTCTCCTTCCTCTCCTCCTCCCCTCCTTCCTCCCCTTGTCCTCTTTCTCTCCTTCCTCTCCTCCTCCTCTTTCTCTCCTTCCTCTCCTCCTCCTCCTCTCCCTCTCCTCCTTTTCCTCTCCTTCCCCTCTTCCTCTCCTCCTCCTCTTCCTCTCCTCTTTATCCTCTCCTCTTCCTCTCCATCTCCTCTTCATCCTCTTCCTCTCCTCCTCCTCCCGTCAGATTGTCAAGAAATGAATCCAGTGGCTCTCTGTCCACCCCTCCGCCTTTGGCTCACGTCCGTGGCCCTTGTTGGACATTCAGGTCGCGGGAGAGGTCCGAGTCTTCTCGCCCCGTCGTCCTCCTGTCCGCCTCTTTTGTCCAACCCTCCCTTCCAAGTCCACTGGAAAGTCTCTCCCCGCCAGGGCCAGTGGAGTTTCGGAATTGGTTGGACGGGGACAATTCTCTATTCTATTTTTTCGATTCTATCATATTTTTTTAACGCTAACACTACTACCGGGAAAAGTAGCGGTTTATATGGTGGCAGCAAAGAGTTTTGAAAAATTCCTATCGCGATTCAGCGGTAAGTCGTCTTGCAGTTTGCAGTGCTTTCTGTCCCTTGTGATCCGCTCGCTCGCCTTTAAAGAGCTGTCGTTTTGGACCTCTGCAGAGCATTTGGATATTGAAAGGAATACGAAGTTGGGAACAAAATCCAGCAAAGTTTCAGTTTCATTTTATCGTCCACGATCTTAAACCTGTGACAGGTTTCTTTGAGACTAGTTCGCTCCTCGTTTTAGTTTATTATGATTTCCAAGAATGTGGTACAGTGCGACTAAGCCAACGATCTTTTCTGGGGTGACAGACTAAGTGTATTAGATGGAAGAAAAAAGCCGACCCCACATGGAAAAGGGGGATTTTTGTTTTGCCTTGTAAACCGTAGCAGCAGATCAATGCATCTGATAAGGAGAAACTACAGACACGGTAGGGAATTTGAATCATTATGAAAAATATTAAGGATTCATCAGAGCTATCGTGCTCTTAACCGGCGGTAGATTGTGCCGGAAACCATATCTGGGAGGGTAGGGAGCAAAAGCCTGTATTAGCCCATTTCTCAAAGTCACCAAAGAATGCAACATCATTTCTGCATCATGTTGCGGTTGAAGTTTGGCAACCTTACCGTATTTCTGAGATAGCGTAAAGAGAAGAGGATGGGGCTGGGAATGAAAGCGAGGATGATCTTAGCAGTCTCTTCTTTATTGTGCTGCAAAGAAAATTTCTAGTGTTAGATGCTAGCAGTATTTAGTAGGTCCTTTTTAAAAAAAGTTTTATGATAGTCACGTTTTCCACATGAGAAGGCAAAAAGATTTTGAGCTTGGTATGGGGAAAAATGTCTTTTATTGATAGTCTGAGCAGCACTGAAGAGAGCACGTAGATATCTGAGCTAAAACCCAGGAGCTTGAATAGAAATTTTTAGTATATAGCAGGAGCCATGAGCATCAGTTTATTTTAAAGGCAATTAATTTGGATGTGGATTGACAACCAAAATGATCTGATCCTTTAAACCTAAGGAAGTAGTTAACTACTTAAGCTTCCTAGGACTATTTCCACCAACCTGCAGTCTTTACTCCAGAGCTTCCCCCTCCTTTGTGAATCCATTTATCTCTCTGCAGCCCGTTGGGGTGGAGGGCCCTTCTGTCGCTCCTGCTAGTGATCTGGACTCAAGATCTTGGACTACAGATACACATCTGGACAATGACCATGGTCGAGAGGCCAAATGAATCCAGTTTAAGGGCCTTCCGTAATGGGCCCCGTTCACTTCCCAGTATTTATCATCAAACCGGGAAGGAGTGCCATCCTGGGTGAGCCCCGCAGTACGTCCAGCGCAGGCGGTCAATCCGTCAATGCTATTTGTTGAGCACTTAGTCCCGTGCTCCGGACGCAGTGACCGCTCAATCAGTTCTGTGGATGGATCGGCTGCAGGGCGCTGTACTGAACGTTTGGGAGAGAACAAGACGAGGGAGTTGGCAGACGCCATCCCTGCCCAAGTCAGGGATTCTGCTTTTGATGCTGGCAACAAAATTATCTTCTCCCCCTCATCCCCCTCTCCATCCCCCCCATCTTACCTCCTTCCCTTCCCCACAGCACCTGTATATATGTATATATGTTTGTACATACTTGTTACTCTATTTTACTTGTACATATCTATTCTATTTATTTTATTTTGTTAGTATGTTTGGTTTTGTTCTCTGTCTCCCCCTTTTAGACTGTGAGCCCACTGTTGGGTAGGGACTGTCTCTCTATATATGTTGCCAACGTGTACTTCCCAAGCACTTAGTACAGTGCTCTGCACACAGTAAGCGCTCAATAAATACGATTGATGATGATGATGAACGAAAGACTTTCGGAGGAACTACGTGATGGTTGCCCTGGCTGACATCCATCCTCCTGGTTGGGAGGCACCTTCTAAACGTCCCCCACTTCCCCCTCTAGGCACCCGTAGTAAACCGCTCAGTATATTTTGGTTTCTTTTCTTGAAGATACACAAGCATTTTCATTTCTCTCTGTGTAGGCCTCTTCTCTATCCATGCCAGGCATTTCAGAAAGTGACTGTTTTAAATGGGGGAAAAAAAAAGGTGAGTCATAAAGCTATTTAGTCACGGCATCTCACCATTTTAGTTTTGTTCTCGAGGTTTCGTCTTCCATATCGGCTCTCTTGGTCTGGCATCATCCTCTCGGTAACGTTAAGAAGCTGAGACATTATCCAGCTTTAGAAAAACCCAGTCGATTTCAGCCTAGAGCATCGTTAATTGCCTTTCTTTGCTTAAAGGCAGTAATTATTCTGTTGATTAACAATTATTCTTAATGTATTAGGGTGAAATTGCTGTCATTTTTATTTTTCATGTCCAGGGAAATAGTATCCTTTCTGCAGTGAAATTAATACCGCTTAACCGTGACTTACTTGAATTCTCTTTCTCCAGATTTTATGTAGATTCACTTAGTGGCCAGGTAATGCATCCTATAAGCCGTCTAGGCATTAATTACTAAATTTTAGTCATAGATAATAGGGTTAATCTCTAGTTCTATTCAAAAAGGATTTGGGCTGTAGACATTTGAATTGTAAAGACTAATGGTTGTTTTCAGCCAAGAAAATGCTTCCTTAATCAATGGTATCTTTTTCTTCACATCTTTCTGGAGAATTCCCCCCCACCCCTCCACCCCTTTCCAATGCAGTATTTAGGTACTTTAAAGTTTACCATTTCTGCATCTTAATTTTTCCTGAAGAGAAGACTTGCACTGAAATAACACTCAGATCGTTAATGTTAGAGTAATGATCAGAACTCGTACCTCAGTTTATTGTTTAGTTAATGCACCATGTTGACTTTTGGCAAATAGACATCTCTACTGGAGAATTCTGTATTTAAGAAGCTCTTTTAGATTTATCTTCATACTGATTGAGATGTATATGGAAAGCGACTTTATGCCGTATCTTGTAGAAAAATGGGCAGAGCAGTACAGATGACCTAACTAGTGAAAGTGATGGAAAATTTCCAATGAAAATTGTATCTCAGGGTAAGGACTTTGTGGAAAAGAGGTACCGTATTTACTTGCCTTATTGCCTCCATCCCATAATATCCCCCTTCCCCCTTGGATTTTTAAGGCAATATACGATTAATTTTTTTTGTAAGCGGTGATGTTGGCACAGACGTGGAAGTAGGATCAAGGTTCCCTGGAAAAGCGCACGTGCCTACCTGGGGTAGGAAGAGGAAAAGTTGGAGGGGGTTGCGGGGAGGACATTCTGTAAAATGGGAATTAAGACTGTGAGCCCCACGTGGGACAACCTGATCACCTTGTATCCCCCCCCAACGCTTAGAACAGTGCTTTGCACATAGTAAGCGCTTAACAAATGCCATTATTACATTACAATACCGCATTTCACTGAGTGCCTACAGTATAGAAGCTAGTGCCCTCTAGTCTTTTCCTTTTCTCCTCTCATTCTCCTTTCCCCCCGCTGCTCCCCTTATTCCTAGACCCCATTCCCGACATAATAACCATTCCCCTGTTCTGGGGCTGCAAAAGCGAGGCAATTATGCAGGTAAATATGGTAATACAAAAGACAGCATGCATATCTGGCTCAATTGCCATAAGTGAACACGTCAGATGAAATTGTTGTAAAAGCATCAGAATCTTTTTGCTTTAGTCAGGCTCGTCAAGTTTTTCAGGATTACAGACATACATGCTGCCTTTATGGAAACTGTCATTTTGACAAAAGCTTTCATATGTTGGGTTTTCGTGATTTGGAGGTTATCTAGCGATTTGGAACTGAAAGTGGAAATTTTTGAAATCCCTAATGTTTACTTTTCACTTTGTGTTTCTTACAAATTTAGGGGATAAAAATGATGGAAGGTTAATTTTTAAGATGTGTGAAAAATTTGTGGTGAAATTAACCAGTTAAGAAGACAGTTGCAGATTTTGAGAATTTGTCTGAATTAGAAGAAATAAAATCATGTAGCAAGAGGCAGCCATTTACCGTTGCCACTCCAGAATATGAATTGAGAAAGGTAGTCTGAATTCTGTATGGAATTTTCAAATTTTTTTTAGGGCATCCTTTGGAGTGTTTAATCCGAGGTAAAGCTAATTGGCAAACAGGTTCTGTTGATTGGTACATCTCTTAACTGTACCTAAAAAATAATCTTTTGAGAGTTTCAAATTAAATTTCATTTCCTTCAGTTAATAGTTTTTATTTTTATTTTTTTAATGACATTTTTAAAGCGCTTAGTATGTGCCAGGCACTGTACTAAGTGCTGGGATTTTTCATTTATTCATTCAGTCGTATTTATTGAGTGCTTACTGTGTGCAGAGCACTGTACTAAGCGCTTGGGAAGTACAAGTTGGCAACATATAGAGACGGTCCCTACCCAACAGTGGGCTCACAGTCTAGACATAAAATAATCTGCCTGGACACAGTCCCTGTCCCACATGGGGCTCATAGTCTTAATCCCCATTTGACAGATGAGGAAACAGGCACAGAGAAGTTGTGACATGAGCATTTACTGTGTGCAGGGCACTGTACTAGGCGCTTGGGAAGTACAAGTTGGCAACATTATAGAGACGGTCCCTACCCAAAAGCGGGCTCACAGTCTAGAGGGGGGAGACAGACAACAAAACAAAGCATATTAACAAAAAAAAAAATCAAAATATCAAAAAAATAATCTGCCTGGGTGTGCAATATGTCCCTGACACTCCTGAGCTCTTCTTGTAGTGGTGAGATTATATGGGGCTCACAGTCTTAATCCCCATTTGACAGATGAGGAAACAGGCAGAGAGAAGTTAAGTGACGTGAGCGCTTACTGTGTGTTGGGCACTGTACTAGGCGCTTGGGAAGTACAAGTTGGCAACATATAAAGACGGTCCCTACTCAACAGCGGGCTCACAGTCTAGAGGGGGGAGACAGACAACAAAACAAAGCATATTAACAAAATAAAAAAAAATCAAAATATCAAAAAAATAATCTACCTGGGTGTTCAATATGTCCCTGACACTCCTGAGCTCTTCTTGTATTATTGAGATTATATGCCTTCAGGAGAAGGTGTAGGAGTGAGAAAGTCCATCCCAGGACTTAGCTGCAGACTAGGCTGACCAAAGGCCGACAGGCCTGTCTCCTTGTTTGTTTTGTTGTCTGTCTCCCCACTGAACCCGTTGTTGGGCAGGGATTGTCTCCATTTGTTGCTGAACTGTACTTTCCAGGAGTTTAGTACAGTGCTCTGCACACAGTGGGCGCTCAATGGGTACGATTGAATGAATGGAATGAATGAATACAAGGAGGGATGGGCTGGGACCGCCCAAAGTGCAGTTAGGTTTGAGGGGACTCAAAAATCCCTCAAGGCTCCCATTTTAGAATATATTCATTGTAGGAATCTCTGGACTGTAAGCTCCTTGTGGGCAGGGAATATGTCTACCAACTCTGTTGTACTCTGCGCACCGTAAGTGCTCAATAAATACTATTGATTGATTGATTGATAGTTGTGGACTGCTGAGAATTAGACTCAGCACCCTCAAAAATATTTTCCAATGCAGACACTAGCCATGGGCCAACCTGGACGATCCAGAAGTCCACTGGAGGAAACCACCGTGAGTCCACCATGCATCATAATAATAATAATAATAATAATAATAATAATAATAACATTTATTAAACACTTACTATGTGCAAAGCACTGTTCTAAGTGCTGGGGGGATACAAGGTGATCATGTTGTCCCTCGTGGGGCTCACAGTCTTAATCCCCATTTTACAGATGAGGGAACTGAGGCCCAGAGAAGTTGTGACTTTGCCCCAAGTCACACAGCTGACAATTGGCGGAGCTGGGATTTGAACCCATGACCTCTGACTCCAAAGCCCGGGCTCTTTCCAGTGAGCCATGCTGCTTCACACCATGCAGTTGGGTAGGGACCGTCCCTATACGTTGCCGACTTGCACTTCCCAAGCGCTTAGTACAGTGCTTGGCACACAGTAAGTGCTCAATAAATCCGATTGATTGAATGAATGAAATGAATGACAGGACCTGTCAAGAAGTGTGGTCTGGGACCCCTTCCACTCCCTGCTGGACCCAGATTTCATAAAGATGGTGAGGTCCTGGGATTCAGCGAAGGGTGGGTGGGAGAAGACCGGAAAAACAAGGGGGTGCAGAGCAGGTACTACCTGGGCACTTGAACTATAACAGCTTGTCCTGTCTTTCGCCGTCAAGTCGTCTCCGACCCACAGTGACGCCACGGATACATCTCTCCCAGAACGCCCCTCCTCTACCTGCAATCCTTCTGGTAGTGGATCCGTAGAATTCTCTCGGTAAAAATCCGAAAGTGGTTTCCCATTGCCTCCTTCCATGCAGTAAACCTGTGTCTCCGCCCTCGACTCTTTCCCCTGCCACTGCTGCCCAGCACAGGTGAGTTGTGACTTGTAGCGGATTGCCTGCCGCTAGCTAGCCACTGTTCAAGCTACGAATGAAATAGAACAGCCGCTGCTTGACTCTCCTTCCCATATTCAAGACCGATACGGTACTGGAAACTCTCCAGGTGCGACCCTGAGAGGGGAGATCTTTTAGCCGGGGACGACAAGTCCTGCCATCGAGCTCACACAGGGGGTGGTGGGTGTTTTTTAACCTCTTTTAGGTGCTTTAGGAGTCCGACTTGTACTTCCCAAGCGCTTAGTACAGTGCTCTGCACACAGTAAGCGCTCAATAAATACGATTGATTGACTGGGCCACAGAACTAGCCAGCCCACACACTTCACCAGCATACTCGCTTTCCCTCTATCTCACTGCAGACCCCATGCCCATATCCACCCTCTGACCTGGAACTCCCTCCCCCAGACATTTAATGATAATAACAATAATAATGATAATAATAATAATAATTGTAGTATTTGTTAAAACACTTACTGTATGCCAAGCACTGTACTAAGCGCTGGGGTAATTACAAGCAAGCCAGGTTGGACACAGTCCCTGTCCCGCATGGGGCTCACAGCCTTCATCCCCATTTTAACGGCTGAGGTAACTGAAGTGACTTGTCCAAGGCCAAACATCAGACAAGTGGCAGAGCCGGGATTAGAACCCAGATCCTTCTGGCTCTTAGGCCCGTGCCTCTAGCCACGGGGCCCACACTGCTCTTCCCACCTTCAAAGCCCTCCTAAAATCACATCACCTCCAAGAGGCCTTCCCTGATTAAGCCCTCATTTAATTCTAGACTGTGAGCCCGGTGTTGGGTAGGGATTGTCTCTGTTACCAAATTGTACATTCCAAGCGCTTAGTACGGTGCTCTGTACACAGTAAGCACTCAATAAGTACAATTGAATGAAAGAATGAATTTAAGCACTCAGTAAATACTACTGATTGATTTCCTTGACTCCCTCTGCTTTCTGAGTCACCTGTGCACTTGGATATGTATCATTTAAGCAGTTGATATTTACCCCACCCTCAGCCCCACAGCACTTATGTATATATCTGTAATTTATTTTAATATCTTTCTGCACCTCTAGACTGTGAACTCCCGGTGGGCAGGGAACATGTCTACTTTATTGTACCTCCTCCAGGAAGCCTTCCCAGACTGAGCCCCCTCCTTCCTCTCCCCCTACTCCCCCTCTCCATCCCCCCCGCCTTACCTCCTTCCCCTCCCCACAGCACCTGTATATATGTATATATGTTTGTATGTATTTATTATTCTATTTATTTTACTTGTACATATTTATTCTATTTATTTTATTTTGTTAATATGTTTTGTTTTGTTGTCTGTCTCCCCCTTCTAGACTGTGAGCCCGCTGTTGGGTAGGGACCGTCTCTATATGTTGCCAACTTGTACTTCCCAAGGGCTTAGTCCAGTGCTCTGCACACAGTAAGCGCTCAGTAAATCCGATTGAATGAATGAATGAATGAATGAAGTGTCAGAGGTCACACAGTAGCCACCTGGTGGAGCCAGGACTAGAACCCAGGACTCCAAAGCCCATTGTGTATCCACTAGGCCATGCTACTCCTTGCTGCTAGTAGTCAAAGTAATATTTAAGCCTCTGCTGCTTGTGTGCAAAGCACACCTGTCTGAGGGTTGGGTAAAAAATGAGAATTAGACTTGGTCCTCAAGGGTCTCCCAGTGTATAAATTAGGTAAGAAGGGTTAGCGGTGGACACATGAACAAAGATGAAATGAGAAATACCAAAAGAGGAAAGAGAAAGTACAGTTTCAGACTCCATATGGTGGGAAGAGTCCAAAATTTGCAGCATCCACAGCAGTGGCCCCAAATTGTGTGTGTTTGAGCTTTTTACACCTGTTCTCATTCATTCATTCAATCATATTTATTGAGTGCTTACTGTGTGCAGAGCACTGTACTAAGCACTTGGGAAGTACAAGTTGGCAACATATAGAGGCGGTCCCTACCCAGGTCAAGGACTATTGGGTGACTGAGTTTGCTAGCCTCTACGTTAATGGAATCGTGGCTGGGGGACTTCCCGTATCTATAGGAAAAATTTCCTTTCTTCCTGGCTAGCTAGGGGCTTGTAAAGGTCCATCAGTTGGATTGAATGAATGAATGACTGCCATAATCCATAATAAAACTGAGCCCCCTCCTTCCTCTCCCCCTCCTCCCCCTCCCCATCCCCTCCTTACTTCCTTCCCTCCCCACAGCACCTGTATATATGTATGTATGTTTGTACGTATTTATTACTCTATTTTATTTGTACATATTTATTCTATTAATTTTATTTTGTTAATATGTTTTGTTCTCCGTCTCCCCCTTCTAGACTGTGAGCCTACTGTTGGGTAGGGTATATGTTGCCAACTTGTACTTCCCAAGCACGTAGTACAGTGCTCTGCACACAGTAAGCGCTCAATAAATACGATTGAATGAATGAATGAACTTGCTAAACGTCTTTGGAGGACTGTTCTTGTAAGTGAGAAATCTGTTTCAAACCCTGATTTCTCTCATCACAAATTTTCCGAATGGATAACTGAGGCATCTTCCCTTTCATCGCGAATCAGTCGATCGGTGGCACCTACTAAGTGCAAGGCACTGTACCAAGTGCTTCCCTTCCATCAAGGAACACCCAGTCTAATTGGGGAGGCAGACCGGACCAGTAATATTTACGAATAATGGGAGCAGGAGGAGGAACAAGGATCTGACAGTAGTACTAGGGGTAATAGTATTTATTGAGTGCCCATTGAACATTGTAGTAAGCGTTTGAGTACAGTAATAATAATTATGGTATTTAAGTGCATGTTGTGTGCCAGTTACTGTACTTAGTGCTGGGATGGATACGAGCAAATTGGAGTTGGACACAGTCCCTGTCCCAGGTGGGGCTCACAGTTTCAATCCCCATTTTACAGATGAGGTAACTGAGGCACAGAAGAGTGAAGTAACTTGCCCAAGGTCACACGTAAAACAAAAGGCAGGGCTGGGATTAGAACCCATGACCTGACTCCCAGGCTTGTTCTCTATCCACCATGCCCTGCTCCCTCCCAGCAAATGACACATTCCTGCCCACAAGGAGTGGGCACTCTAAATGGAGGGAAATATAAAAAGCCTTTTCAGATAAATCAAAGTCAGTGAATAATTGACTCTAGATACTCTCCCAAGCACTTAATACAGTGCTTTGCCCACAATGAGAGCTCAATAGATATCCTTGTTAGATTAATTACATATATATAAATGAGTGCTGAGGAAGGGAATACACAAGTACTAGAGGTGACTGGTAGTTGACTATGACACTTGGGTTGTTGGGGGTTAATTGGGAAAAGCTGGTTGGAGGAGGTGGGATTTTAGGGCTTTGAATAATAATGATAGCATTTATTGAATGCACATTTGATAGCACATTTGAATGTGGGGGGAGCTGTAATCTGTTGGATTTGGTGGGGAGAGGGAGTTTCAGCCAAGAAAAATAATGAGCAAATAATGAGCGAGGGGATGGCAGCAGGAGAGTTGAGAACTAGTTAGAAGGTTATCTTGGGAAGACAGCAGAAAATGAGCTCAAATAGCGGGTAAAGTGCCGGTATGTAAGATGGGAGTCAGAGGACTCGGGTTCTAATTCCAGCTCTGCCACATTCTGGGCAAGTCACTTAACATCTTTGCGCCTTTGTTTCCTCGACACTGAAATGGGGATTCAGTACCTATTCTCCCCCTTACTTAGTCTGGGAGCCCCTTGTGCGACAGGGATTCTCTCCAACCTGAATATCATGTATCTACCCCAGCGCTTAGAGCAGTGCTTGACACAGAGTAAGAGTTTAATAAATGCCACGGTTATTATTATGGGGGCAATTTGTGGAGAGCCTTAAAGCCGACCATAAGGAGATATGGCATTGCAGCAGAAGAAAACGGGAAGCCATTGGAGGGCTTTTGAGATGTGTACTGATCAATTCTTCAAGAAGATGATTCATGTAGCAGCACATAGTATAGGTAGGAGAGGGGTTGAGGCTGGTAAAGTAGCTTTTGCGATAACGAGGAAAAGTGGTTCTGGGGAATGTTACGTAGGAAGACCAGGCGGGATTTAACTGCAGATTGGATGGAAATGCTGAAAGACAGCGAGGAGTCAAGGATGACATGAAGGTTGTGGGCTTCTAAGATGGGGGGGGGTACTGTGGAATAGATTCACTATATAAGCATTCTTATCAAATGTCGCATGGGGTGTAAAAAAATCCAGGTTCTAGTCAATTAGAACCTCTTTAGAACCTTTGAGTACTTGATTTTGGTTTATGGCATACATTAGTTAGAGCAATGAAGGTAAAAATAAGAGGATTAAATAAGCATAAGTAATACTACTGGTATTTACTGAATGTGGAGTGGAGTGGAGTGTACGGCGTAGTAGTAGTAGCATTTATTGAGTGCCCGCTTTTGTGGTGGTGTACTGTAGTAGGTGCTTGAGAAGTACAAAGTAACTCCCATTTTCTTTGCCCTTTGGTAGTTTAGACTCTAGAACTTGGGAAGGTACAGCAAAAAATGACATGATCCCTGCCCATAAGGAGTTTACGCTCAAATGGGGAGGCGTAGCTAAATTTACAGACAGTGGAATCAGAGTAAATAATTTGAATGTGAATAATCACAAGTGCTCAGAATGGATCTGAGCTTATCTGTAATTTTATTTATTTGTCCTGATGTGTGTCCCCCGCCTCTAGACTGTAAGCTCATTGTAGGTAGGGAATGTCACTGTTTATTGTTGTATTATACTCTTCCGAGCACTTAGTAAAGTGCTCTGCACAGCATAAGGGCTCAGTAAATGTGAATGAATGAATAAGCACATAAGTGCTAGAAGGGCCAGTGGGATAATGCCATTTGGATGATTGCTTGTACCAAGGCAGTTGAGAGGTCGAGGAGGATTAGGATGGAGTAGAAGCCACTGGATTTGGCAAAAAGGAAAACACTGGTGCCCTTTTAAAGGGCAGTTTCAGTGATGTGATTAATAGTAATAATAATAATTATGGTATTTGTTCAGGGCATATTATATGCCAGGCACTGTACTAAGTGCTGGGGTAGATACAAGCAAATCGTGTTGGACGCAGTACCTGTCCCGCCTGGGGCTCACAGTCTTCACCTCCATTCTCCATTTTCCAGATGAGGTAACTGAGGCCCAGAGAAGTGAAGTGACTTGCCCAAGGCCACACAGCAGACAAGTGGTGGGGTCAGGATTAGAACTCGTGACCTTCTGACTCCCCTGGCCTGTGCTCTACCCACTAAGCCCGGCTGCTTCCCCGACAGTACATGATCCCAGACTACAGACGTGATACCTTCCAACCAGGAGCTTCCATTTTAGAGTGGGAAGACAGACATTAAAATCAATTCAGGTAGGGAATCTGAACATAGGGCTGAGGGTGGAGCGAATATCAAGTGCCCGAGAGGTACAGATTTGAGGGCAAAATCGCAAAAGCAACCTTTGTTGTAAATGTACTTCCAGAAATAACATAGACAGGTCAAATTATGCCTGTAAAAGCTAGTAAAGGACTTGGGATTTTAGCTCCCGGTGCTATAAAAATGTACTTTCTCTTTTCTATACAACGTTTTCAGAGCATGTTAATCTTTTATCATTATTTTTTATTATATTTATAAATATATTTTTACATTATATTTTTGAGAAGCAGCATGGCATAACGGATAGAGCACATTCTTTTTTATTATATTTATAAATATATTTTTACACTATATTTTTGGGAAGCAGCATGGCATAACGGATAGAGCACGGGCCTGGGACTCTAGGTCATGGGTTCTAATCCTGACTCCACCACTTGTCTGCTGTGTGACTTTGGGCAAGGCACTTCACTTCTCTGGGCCTCAGTGACCTCATCTGGAAAGTGCTCTGCACATAGTAAGCGCTCAATAAATACGATTGATAAATAAATACAATTGATGAAAATGGGGGTTGAGACTGTGAGCCCTACCTGGGACAGGGAGTGTCCAACCAAATTTGCTTGTATCCACCCCAGCGCTTAGTACAATGCCTGGCACATAGTAAGTTCTTAACAAAAACCGTAATAATTTATAATTATATTTTTACTACTTTTCCTCCTTTAGCCACTTAACTTTTTACAAATTCTGAGATGAACACTAGCTACTTCCTTGAAGCATGTCTGTGAGATTTAACAAATCCGTAAACATTTTTCTCCTCAAGTAAAAAAATTGTAGTACTGTGGCCAAAGAAATAAATCCGTGACTCCGTCAGAAGCATTTATTTGAAATTCACATTGTTAAAAAGATATGATTCCCTTTGAATGTGTCATAAGGTTTGGGATTTGACCTTCGACTTTTATTGTAAGTTGATTTGTAGGCAAATACAAATTTGTATTCCTTTTTATTTGCAAGAAAAAAGATTGAACAGGCTTTCAGGCAGGGCATTCAAGTACTCATCTGAAACATTGAGCATTGTGAAATGAAATGAAAGGTTGCCAGTTCAGAAGAGTATGCTGTAATTGCAAGTTCAGTGTGTGGTTTGTTAGGTATAGTGGATGTGCATTTTTCAATTACTCTGATATTTTAAAATAGATTTTTTTTTTAATAAACCTTCTGATAAAGCCATTGTAAACCACTTGGCCTAGAAGAAAGAGCAGGGCCCTGGGAGTTCAAGGCTCTCTGTTCCGCCACTTGTCAGCTCTGTGTCCTTGGCCAAGTCACTTAACTTCTCCATGCTCAGTATCCTCACCTGTAAAATAGGGGTTCAGTGCCTATTTTCTCTCTTATTTAGAATATGAGCCCCATTTGGGATAAGAACTGTGTCTGATCTGGCTCTCTTGTATCTCCCCCAGTGCTTAGCACAATGCTTGACACATAGTAAGGGCTTAAAGAATATCACAATTATTATTTATTGCCATTGAGGCATATGATTTCTTGATGATGTATTAATCTCTAAATAGGCCTGAGTCAAACTACTATGGAACCATAATCAATCAATCAATGGTGTTTGAGCGCTTTCTATGTGCAGAGTACTGTACTAAGCACTTGGGAGAGTGCAGTACAACAGTTGCTAGACATGTTCCGTGCTTACAATGAGTTTACAATCTGGAGTGTATTGAAACACACTCGATTACAGAGAGTTTTATGGGTTTGTTTAAAGAATATATTTTTCTCATGGACAGTTTTCACCCCCTTTCTTTTCATTAATGTCTTGGAGGATTTCAAGTAATTTTTTTAAAAGACATTTATTATCCGCTGCTGATAAATTGAAAGGAATAGTCCAGAGTAGTCGTTTAAAGAAAGTATTTAGCCTGAGTCTTTGTTCTAAGTTCTATTACTGTTGGAATTTCTGTGTTATAATAGGGTTGGATCCAAAAGAGGAGGTAGTCATCAATGGAAAAATAGATCTGTAAGACAGTGAATAGTGCATCAAAAAATTTTGCCATCCCTGAGTTGTATTAATATTATATTTAGGTGGTTCTATCCCTTGTAACTAGTTAAATTCTAGAAAGTAGTTCCAGTGTGGGCAGGGATTGTCTCTGTTGCTGAATTGTACTTTCCAAGCGCTTAGTACAGTGCTGTGCACACAGGAAGCACTCAGTAAATATGATTGAATTGAATTAATGAATTTCAGAAGGATTTTCTGCTGCTCATCCTTTAATTGTGGTGTAGGGTATTGTATTACATCGGTGACAACTTCAGATTTTAAGGCAGTGTGACAAACATCTTAGGTAATTTATATTTTCCTCTGAAAAACTTAACGGATGTTCAGAAATCAATCAATGTTATCTGAGCGCTTACGGTATGCTGATCACTGTATTAAACACTTGGGGGAATACAATACAAAAGAGTTGACAGACACATTCCCTATCCCACAAGGAGCTTACTGTCTGGGAAGACAGACATTAATATAAATAAATTATGGATATGAATAAATTACAGAAAATCCTTTCAAGCCTAGAATTGTCTTAAAGAGAAAGGCTAATTCTTCCCCTTACATTGGCTTTTGATCCCAGGTGGACAGAGCCAATCTGCCTGATTGAAGTTGAAAGCTGGGACTCTGAAGCTGGTCCTCTGTGGATCAAGGACGCGGTCCAAAACCAGGACTGAGTTAGTAAGCGCTTGATAAATGCCGTTATTATTATTATTTAGAAAAGTGAGACTCCTGTTACAGGATAAGGAAAGGTCAGAGGGCAACTGAACAGTGATTTGCACATAGCGCTTAATAAATGCCATTAAAAAAACTGGGGTATGACAATCGTACAGTCGTTTAGCATCTACTATGGTTTTGGGAACTTGATGCTTTTTAAGGGTCAGTTATAATGGAAGCCCCATGTGAAAGGCTGTGGTGAATGTGTCTTTAAAGGGATATTGGAAAGAAGCTAAGTCATCCAAAGGAGGAAGTGAGGCCCAGTGGGAGTGATCCAGATCCACACAGAAGTAACGCCAAGAGATGGTCAGAAACAGTGAAACTACTTTAGTAGGAGGGACATGGAATTTTAAAAAAATGGACCATGGGAGTAACATTGCTTATGAGGTTTTGGGTGGTATTTTTTTCTAAATGTGCTAAATACTGCAAAATGTCCCTTATGGGAATGTGGTCCTGAGTAAAGGTTGAATTGCACAGTCATTGGTAATGCTGTAATTCAGCCATTGCTTGCTGCAATGAAGGCATGCTGGAGAATCTGTATTGGAAATGGTTAGTTGAAGGGGGCAGGGAGGTGGAAGAATTGTTACCTTGGATACTTTCCTGTCTCTCTCTCTCTCTCTCTCTCTCTCTCTCTCTCACACACACACACACACGTGCACATACACACACACACTCTCTCTCTCTCACTCTCACTCTGTCGGAGCTGGCAAAATTAGGGGAGAAGAAAATTGAGGGTGGAGGTTTTCCTTCCTTTGCATCTGCACTGTCACCTCAATAAATGAGAGGCTACCATGAGGAGAGAATTTGAAGTCTTAGGTAATGTTCTCCTGGACACACTATTGTGGGATTAATTTAGGTGTAATTTGGAGACCCAAATCTTCCCAAGCACTTAGTACAGTGCTCTGCACACAGTAAGCGCTCAATAAATACTATTGAATGAATGAGTGAATGGTCATGGGAATTAAGATTTGGGGCAGTCTCAAGTCTTTGAACTTGAACCATCAAGCTTCATATCCATATTGGGTCTACAAAATTGACATCTGGGTTAATTTTTGAACTGTAGCTTGTTCTTATTTTTATTCTAGTTCCTAAAATATTTAGTACTGCGTCATCAACTTAAATTCCCGAACATATTAATTAAGGCCCCTTAGATATTTATAGGTGCAAGTGACAAACTCTTGGGCGGGGATTTAGACTTCACTATTTGTGGTGCCAAGTTGCTCTGAGAGGCATTAATAATGTGTTGAATTTAATGAGTTTGATTCTCTGACCTCTGGGCTGGAGATGAGGAAGTCATAAAGCACGGCGGGAAGCTCCCAGTGGCTGTTTGGGGTGGCGGGAAGGAATCTCTTCATCCCCTTGGCTCTACCCTCCACCCAGCCTGGAATGCGCACATTCCCACTTAGGGCTGAGACGGGGTGATGATGACTGCACATAGCAGACATGTGGTGGGCCAGGATTAGAAACCAGGTCCTTCTGAATCCCAGGCTCATGCCATGCTGCTCCACTAGGCCAGGCTCCTTCCCGAAGCCTGGAAAACTTCCAAAAACCTGGCGCACTGTACTACCACTTGTGAGAGTACAATTTAACAGACACAGTCCCTGCCCACGGTGAGCTAACAGTCTGTTTGTGTAAGGGAGCTGGAGCAGAGTGGGCCACGGAGACAAGGGAGGAATATGTTTTTGCTTTTTTCCCCCCTTTCTTTAAAAATTTTAAATGGTATTTGTTAAGCCCTTGCTATGTGCCAGCACTGTGCTAAGCACAAGGGTGGATGCAAGATAATCAGGTTGGACACATTCCATGTCCCACATGGGGCTCATAGTCTTGATTCCCATTTTACAGAGGAGGTAACTGAGGCACAGAGAAGTGGAGCGTCTTGCCCACGGTCACCCAGCGGACAAGTGGCAGAGCCGGCATGATTTTGTAACTCATCCAGAGGAGCTAATCTCAACTACCGCCAAAATTGGGTAAATGTGAGCCTGTTGTTGGGCAGGGATCGTCTCTATTTGTTGCTTAGTTGTACTTTCCATGGTCTTAGTACAGTGCTCTGCACCCAGTAAGCGCTCAATAAATGCGACTGAATGAATGACCGCATACAAGCCCAGGGCTTCCCTACCCACCCATGGCTTCCCGTCCCATGAGTGTGAAACGCCTAGGGAGGCTGCATTACTGGCAGCTGACAAGTCAGTCTCCTGAGGTGGAGAAGGCAGAGGGAGCGATTTTCTCCTTTCATAGTTATGGAGAGCATGTTGTGCCCTCCGGAGCTGAAACGGGAGAATCAACACCCTAAAAGGTGGAGTCTGTTGGAAGCTTGCATATTTTCTTCTTGCTGCTGTTCTCTTTGCCAGGCTGGGTTCCCTACACTGTCGTAGGCAAAACAAACCCTTATCCAAAACTGAGGTTTGTTTCCCCCCGCCCCACCAAAGAGTAACGCATAGAACAGTGCTTGGCACACAGTAAGTGCTTAACAAATACCATCATTATTATTAATAGCGGGGAAGTCCTTAAAATATTGGCGATTCCAGTGTTACCGAAAGTCATTTGTAGTCCTTCATTCTTCAGCAAAATACATCTCGTCGTCTTTAAAATTCTGCATTTAGGTTCTCGTGGTGGTCCCAGTAGTGGAGTTCAGTGGAACTAGCTGACGAAGCCGGAGTTTAATTAAAGGATTCTGAGAGAGCGGCTGGTCTCCTAAGAGTTCCTGAGCAGACTTAAGATAAGCATTTGAGGTGCCCAGAGGGTTCCCTTTTTGTAGAGTGTAGCCTGGGGGGTCGGCAGGCAACATGATGGTGCAGAAGAGCTAAACACAGTGAAGTCTTTGAGCAGTTGCTGCACAGAATAGCCAAGAATACATCAGTGTAGCTTACTTCATTGTGATACGAATCATTTAAAGTTAATGTTATAATTACATGGCTATTTTCCAGTGGGACTGAGGGAGGGAGAGGGAAAGAGAAAGAGGAGGGGAAGGAGAGAGAGGGGGGAAAAGAAAACAAACTTATTCCCTGGTGTTTTCATTTGGGGAAGTGGGAGGGGCCTCCTCCTGCCCCTTGCTGCCACATAACTCAGTTGTTTGGGAACTGGCAAGCCCAGTGGTGACCGTTGCCTGCCTTCTGCCCCTGTGGGACTAGTACCAGTGTGCGTGGTGCCCGGCACAGGGGCTCTACTTTGTCCCATGCCCTGGTGCTTCCCTGCCCCGCGTGTGGCCCACCTGCTGGGGCTGTCACTGCCCAAGGTGTCCCTCCTGCCCCAGTGTCCTTGGGGGTGTGTGTGAATTCCCCTTTTGCCTGTCCAGATCGACTGACCTGTCTCTGCTGCATGCTGACGGTAGCAGCAACCTGTGGGGGGTGGGGAGGAGGGCCTTTGGGGAAGGGGGCTGGTCTCCCCCAGGAGCTCCAGTGGCCTGGGTGGTGGGGGTGGGGCCACAGCAGCTCTAGCTCTCCCTGCCATCATTCGTTCATTCATTCAGTCGTATTTATTGAGTGCTTACTGTGTGTAGAGCGTTATACTAAATGCTTGGGAGAGTACAGTACAACAGTAAACAGACGCATTCCCTGCCCACAGCAGTGAGGATGATGGGAATCCCATCAGCCCCCAGGGCCAGGTGGGGCCATGTCTCACTGGCATAAGGCAAGTAGTAGAGCTGCCACTCTTCCTCCTCACCCTGGGCTTCAAGGCTGTCCATCACCTCACCCCCTCCTACCTCACCTCCCATCTGTCCTTCTGCAGCCCAGCCCGCACCCTCTGCTCCTCTGCCGCTAATCTCCTCACCGTACCTCGTTCTCGCCTGTCACGCCATCGACCCCCGGCCCACGTCATCCCCCGGGCCTGGAATGCCCTCCCTCTGCCCATCCGCCAAGCTAACTCTCTTCCTCCCTTCAAGGCCCTACTGAAAGCTCACCTCCTCCAGGAGGCCTTCCCAGACTGAGTCCCTTCCTTCCTCTCACACTAGTCCCCCTCTCCATCCCCCCATCTTACCTCCTTCCCTTCCCCACAGCACCTGTATATATGTTTGTACATATTTATTACTCTATTTTACCTGTACATATCTATTCTATTTATTTTATTTTGTTAGTATGTTTGGTTTTGTTCTCTGTCTCCCCCTTTTAGACTGTGAGCCCACTGTTGGGTAGGGACTGTCTCTATATGTTGCCAACTTGTACTTCCCAAGCGCTTAGTACAGTGCTCTGCACACAGTAAGCGCTCAATAAATACGATTGATTGATTGATTCCTCCTCCCAGCCCCTCTTGGGATGAAAGGGGCAGGGTGGGTTAGCCACCTCCTGCTCAAAAGTTGGTGCAGGGGGGAAGCTAACGGGCTCGTTCCCATGGTGCAGTCTGTGAGGGCTTGTGTTGGAGCATCACATTTGGTTTTGAGCTGGAGAGGTTATCTGGCTCAGCCCCGTGCCTACAGGAAGGTGAATGTGACCACACCAGTCGGGAAAGTCTTTTCTTAAGATCTTAAGAAATTCTCTCACAGTCTATCCCAGTGGGGTTTTCACCCAGCTAGTGAAGGAGTTCCTCCTCATGGTCAGTTAGAATCTGTTTTGCTTTACTGCGGGCCCATTTCCCCTTGGCTAGTCCTCTAGGACGGCTGGCCAGGATCCTTCCCCCAAATTCTTCATAGTCACCCCTATATTTTCTGGTCTAGCTACCCTACCCCAGTTCTTTGGTTTGGTTCTTGTGGAAGCATTTTCCCCATTTGTCAAGTTTAAGTTGAATTCCGTTTCTTGCTTCCAAGTTGTTGGTAACTCTGTCCTAAATTGGATCTGTCCTAAATTCAATCAATCTAAATTGATTCAGCTGCAAGTTTAAGTACCTTCTCGACACCTTTATCCAGGCCACAAACAAAGGTGTTGATTGAGTAGAACTGATCCCAGGAGCAGTGCCCATGGAACACCATTCTTTCATTCATGCTTCATATGAAGCAGTGTGGTGTAGTGGATAGAGCATGGGCCCGGGAGTTAGAAGGACCTGGGTTCTAATTCTAGCTCTGCCACCCATCTGCTGTGGGACCTTGGGCAAGTCACTTAACTTTCTCTGGGCCTCAGTTACCTCATCTGTAAAATGGGGATTAAGACTGTGAGCCCAAGTGAGACAGGGATTGCCTCCATCCTGATAACATTGAATATACCCCAGTGCCTATTCTATTAATAAATGTCATTATTATTATTATTATTATTATTATTATCCTCTAGACTGTAAGCTTGTTGTGTCTACACAACAGGAACTTGTCTACCAACTTTTTTTTAATGGCATTTATGAAGCGCTTACTATGTGTAAAGCACTGTTCTAAGCGCTGGGGAGGTTACAAGGTGATCAGGTTGTCCCTTGTGGGGTTCACAGTCTTAATCCCCATTTTACAGATGAGGGAACTGAGGCGCAGAGAAGTTAAGTGACTTGCCCAAAGTCACACAGCTGACAATTGGCGGAGCTGGGATTTGAACCCATGACCTCTGACTCCAAAGCCCAGGCTCTTTCCATTGAGCCGCGTTGCTTCTCCAACTCTGTTGTACTCTCCCAAACGCTTAGTACAGTACACATTAAGCACTCAATAAATACCACTGATTGACATTTTCAATTCAGTGCTCTTTCCTAGAAATTGCAGAGGTATTTGTAGAGTGTTTTTGATTTTTTAAAATTAGTAGTAGATAAGGATTTTCTTTCCCATTTGATAATGCCTCAGCAATCTTCAGAATCACTTATCTTGAAAGATCTGTTATAAAGATAAAACAAAATTCAGTGTGGCAGGACAGATTTCTTTTCTGTAGTTTTATTTGATAAGTATTTTATTTCACTGAAGACAAAATGTTGGTATGTTAGAAAAGGCTGATCCAAGGAGATATATATCTTGGCCACCAAACTGTAGGCATTAATAATAATTAAAAATGGGGGTGCCATTGCATTTACTTGTATTGTAAAAATAGATTAATTCATGGCCAGTAGGGTTGGTGTTTTGGGTTTTTTGCTCTTGCTTTTGGTGTGATTTTTTAATTTAATACATTTTTGGTAGCATCGACCGTGTTGTAAATGTTGTACAGACTGAAAATATTGACCAAACATTATTTAAATGGATTTGCAATAAACTTATATCTCTGAATATTAGAAATCTGCTTACAAAATAGTCCACCTTTTTTTTAGCTGATGAAGAATTAACAGTGTTATCTCCCTTCCCCGCAATCTGGGATCTTAAGCAGGGGCAGCTAAAATGAATCGCTTCTTAGCAGAGTCTTGGGCTGCAAGAAGGGAGTGCTTAATTCACCCAAATGGACCCAGGTGTCCCCTGCTTCTGAGAAACCGTGGTGTGGGATGAGTTTTGTTGAGCCCACCTTTTCTGGGAGTGTTCAAGAATAGGGCTCAGCAGTAGTTTATCCACTAGCCAGGCAAACTTTTCAATGTAGGATGGCTTCTGTCCCCTTCCTCTCTTTATATTTTGGACACTTTCTTGCAGGACAGCTCTGTCTACCAGTTAGGTTTGCTAATTTTTTTTTTTTTTTGGTGCTTAAGCGCTTACTGTGAGCCAGGCACTGGAGTAGATATAAGCTAGTCAGGTTGGGTACAGTCCCTGTCCAATCAATCAGTCAATCAATCGTATTTATTGAGCGCTTACTGTGTGCAGAGCACTGTTCTAAGCGCTTGGGAAGTACAAGTTGGCAACATATGGAGACAGTCCCTACCCAACAGTGGGCTCACAGTCTAAAAGGGGGAGACAGAGAACAAAACCAAACATACTAACAAAATAAAATAAATAGGATAGATATGTACAGGTAAAATAAATAAATAGAGTAATAAATATGTACAAATATATATACATATACGCACGTGCTGTGGGGAAGGGAAAGAGGTAAGATGGGGGGATGGAGAGGGGGACGAGGGGGAGAGGAAGGAAGGGGCTCAGTCTGGGAGTCCCACATATGGCTGAGAGAATTAACCCTTATTTTGCAGATGAGGTCACTGAGGCACAATGATTTGCCCAAGGTCTCACGGCAGACATATGGTGGAGCTAGCATTAGAAGCCAGGCCCTTCTGATTCCCAGGCCTGTGCTCTATCCAGTAGGCCATGCTGCCTCTCTGTAATTATATGTAAGACTAAGGGTAGGGGCCTGTTTTTTGGTTTGATTTGTTCACTAGTAGAGTAGAAGGAGGAAATTGTTGAGCCTTACTGCAGCCGGGTGGGGAGGGGAGAGGTCTGGGTTCTTTTTCCACCTTTAGGGGTGCAACTTGGGGTCAGAAATAGGACCCAGGTGTTCTTAGTCTCTGCTACAGGCCCGAATCTCTGCTAAATGTGGTATTATATTTCTCATCTCACCCCCTTGCCCCAGTACCAATTCTGCAGTTCCGTGCCGCCTAAACACTTGGGCACTCACACCACCACATTGCACTTTTTGTACAGATCTTTATCCTCTTGTCATTTTCCCTCGCCCCTCTATTTTGGTGTGCATCTCCCCTGCCAAATTCTGAAGTCCTTGAAGGCAGGGAATGTGTAGATGAATTCTGTAGTGTTTTCCCCAGTACCCGGCATACATTAGGTGTTCAGAAAATAGTACTGATTGATTGTAGCCCATCCCTGCATGAAGTCCTCTTTTTCTCCACTCCTCCCTTTCGCTATCCCACCCTGGATCAGACGTGAGACCCAGCCGTCTCTCAACTCTCAGCCAAAAACAATTGGTTATCTATAATAGGTGATGCCTTTCTGACTGATTATTGTATTTCCATTGAGGCCTATGTTAAATGGCTTGTTTTCTCTGGCGATGCCAATTAAAATTGGTGTCTAAGAAGCAGATATGCCTACAGTAAGAGAATCAGATTTACTGCATGCTCTTGATTTCAAACAGATTCCTTGCCTGTGGTGTGTGGTTCGTCCATTTTAAAAGCTGAAATTTCAACTTCTAATTTTGGAGGGCGGATTACATTTTCTATTTATGATGAATGCCAGGAAATAGATTACCCCTTCTTGAATGTGTGCATTAAGGGCTGAGAATTTTAGAGCATTTTTAGAATGGATTAAATTTTGACCATTAAACTTCCTCTAAATTTCAAAAATGGTTCTCAAGCCTTAGGCTCGGTGTTTCTCGGTAACAGAATAATGTGCAGTTTAGCCCAAACTGGCAAGGGTGCAATTTGGAGTTGACTGTTGAGTGTGCCTTTGCTCATGATAGTTATGAAATATTCCCTTTAACTGGGTTTCAGGTTCTACATCAACTCCGTCCCCACAGGACCAAGTCACAGCATCCATTTTATTTTTGCAGCTTAATTGCTCACAACAGTATTATCCCAAAGGAGGAATTTACAGTCAGTGACACATACTAGGCAACCTACTTCCCTCTTGTTTCCCTTCACACCAGCAGGCTGACCGTTGACAAATGTTAAAGTGTTTGCCAGGGCTTGTATTTTCTAGACAACTTGCCTTTTGCCGAAACAAATGACAATTCAGTTGGTTTCTCTGTCTCCTTTGTTTTAAAGAATCCAGTTAACCTCTACTACATTTGTCAGACAGTTGAACAAATTGCATTCTGCTCTATTTCCTGTCACCAGGACAGTTAAAGGCACATCATCTTTTTTTCCTGTGCAGTGGAACCTGAAAGAGCAATTTTGCACTTTCTTGTATGGATCCTTCCAATGACATGCTTTTAAAAATCACATTTTTCTGCACTTTCTTGTGATGGTCCTTTCGATGACCTGCTTTTAAAAATCACATTTTTCTGTTTTTAAAGGTGACAAAATCCTCATCCTTATAGACATTCTCAATGTTGAATGTCATTTTTTTTTTTTGGATGCATATTTTGTTTCTGGGAATAGGGAAAGTCTGCTTTCAAACTGTGGAAGGATTGGAATCATTTGTTTTAGTCACATGAAGAAGTTTTAATAAAGAGCATTTAGTACCAATAATATTCATCAGTAGTATTTATTGAGCACCTACTCTGTGCAGAGCATTGTACTAAATGCTTGGGAGAGTGAGGTAGAATTAGAAGATATGATCCTTGCCTTCGAGGAGCTTGCAGTCTAGCGGGGGAAGACACTAAAATTAATACAGTAGATAAATAATAATAATGATAATAATTATGGCATTTGTTAAGTGCTTACTATGTGCCAAGCACTATTCTAAGCACTGGGGTAGATACATGGTAATCAGGTTGTTCCAGGTGGAGCTCATACTTTTAATCCCCATTTTACAGATGAGGGAACTGAGGCCCAGAGAAGTTAAGTGACTTGCCCATGGTCACACAGCAGACAAGTGGCGGAGCTGGGATTAGAACCCACGACCTCTGACTCCCAAGCCCGTGCCCTTTCCACTAAGCGACTCTACTTCTCTAAATGAGAAGTCTCTGTAAGTACTCACGTGTTTCAGTGGTGCAGAAGCGTGGGATAAAAAATAAGCAGATACCAGAACTCAATCTGGGAAGGCTTCCTGGAAGAGATAGGGTTTCCGAAGGGTTTTGAAGATGGGGAGAGCTGAGGTCTGGCATGAGACCACCGATTTAAGGTGACCAAACTCTTTTTATTTTTAAATTGGCCAAGTTTACTTTTAATTGAAGGTTTAACATTTCTGACAAGCAGAGTCACCATACTAACTGGCTGTGCTGTCGGTTCTTATTTTCATCGTCATCATCATCAATCGTTGAGCGCTTGATGATTGAGCGCTTACTATGTGCAGAGCACTGTACTAAGCGCTTGGGAAGTACAAATTGGCAACATCTAGAGACAGTCCCTACCCAACAGTGGGCTCACAGTCTAAAAGAGTGGGCTCACATTTTATCGACCATTAGAACACCAGACTTCTCTGAGTAAAGAAATGCCATTCAAATTTGACAAACAGTTCAGTTTACGTAGTGTTGGCCCTTCAATAGCATCTGAATGATGCTTGGAGGCTTAGAAGTGCCCATTGCATCCCTTATTACTCTACCGCATAATGAGGGATGAAGTTTTCAGCATTACTCATTTTTCATCCCCGTAACAACAGCAAGTTATGGACCTGTTTTCCACTCATTCATTCTTTCCGACTTTTAGAATTTATTGCTATTGTCTTCCGACAAACTCCTGCAGGTAGCCGATCAGTATGCTTGTTTCCTGCTGTGTGGCAAAAGTGTCTCCTCTTGTTTGACTTGATCGTGCCATTTTCAGACTTCAGTGGATGCCCCTCAGCAGGACGCGTCCAGCAGGGATCTATCTGGTGAGCAGCAATTCGGGCTTTGTCCCGTCTGTCCTCTGTAGGGCTTTGGTGGCTTAATCATGTCCCGTCTCAGGTATTGTCCTTCCTGGCTGAAGAGTTCTGATTATCTCAGTCTGTCTTTATTCCTCTGACTCCGTGATCATTTTAGGTGTCCTTCTTCGTACCTTTCTTTCATAGGCCGTAAGCCCGTTGTGGGCAGGGAACATGTCTGCCACCTCTGTTATATTCTTCTCTCCCCAGAGCTTAGTACAGTGTGCTGCACACGGTAAGCGCTCAATAAATCCGATTGATCGATATCAAATGATCCCGAAAATGCAGTGATCAAGAACTATCCGTAATATTCCAGGTATGGACACATCATGATTTATGCAGTGACAAAACTGCTTTTTTCCCAATTTTTTTTTTCTGGGTGGATGAATTTGTTGGCCTTTAGTGGCCCCTGTCCCTATGATCTGTTATTTTAGGAACTTTTTAATAAGCGGGTCTGAGCATCGTCCTCAGCTCAGCTGGGGTAGTTTCAGTAAGGCACATTTTTCAGATAACATGCAATTCTGGGGTTTCCTGACATTTATTAAAGGTGAGCAAACCATATTCTCCTGGAGGAGAAAGTACATACCCTGAAGGGACGTGAGAGTTTCTTTATTCACACCAATTGTGTTGTACTTTTGTTTGCATCATTTTTGCTAACTGACCTTTTCACTGAGTGATCTTTGATTGTGGTTTTAATTGTGACAGTTTTCACCACCTCCAAAGCCCTCCTAAAATCACACCTAATCCAAAAGGCTTTCCTTGACTAGGCCCTCATTTCTCGTATTTATCCATCCTTCTACTTGCCTATGCAGTTAGATCTATATTAGAGAAGCAGCATGGCTTAGCGGATAGAGCACTGGTCTGAGAGTCAGAAGGTCCTGGATTCTAATCCCAGCTCCACCCCATGTCTGCTGTGTGACCTGGGGCAAGTCATTTTACTTCTCCTTGCCTCAGTTACCTCATCTCTAAAATGGGGATTGAGACTCTGAGCCCGATGTGGGACAGGCACTGTGTCCACCCAGTTTGCTTGCCTGGCACATATAACAAATACCATGATGATGATGATGATTATTGCCGTTTAAGCACTTGATATTCACCCCAGCCCTACAGCCTTAATGTGTATAACTTTAGACTTTCCCATTCCCCTATCTGTATTTTATTTTTAATATCTGTCTGTCTCCTCTAGACCTGTGGGGAGGGAACCAGTCTTCCAACTCTGCAGTATTGTTCTCTCCCAAGTGTCTAGTCCACTGTTTGGCACACAGCAAGTGCTTTGTAGGTACCATTGATTGATTTATAATTGCTTTCTATGTAAGTTATCCTCAATCAGTTGTGTTTATTGAGTGCTTACTGTGTGCAGAGAACTGTAGTAAGTGCTTGGGAAAGTACGAAGATAACAGTATTACAGTCTAGTCTTGTAAGCTCGCTGTGGGCAGGGAACATATCTACCAATCTGTTGTATTATACATTCCCAAGTGCTTAGTACATTGCTCTGCACACAGGAAGTGTGGTCAATATCGTTGATTCACTGATTGAGTTTAATGCAATGGAACAGTTGTTCTCATTTTTTCCAGGAATTTTATGAAATATGTTTTTCTTGTTCAAAGTCAATACTATTTTTACAGTGTGATATGTGTACATATCCAAGATAATTCCCAGGGCACATGTAATCAACCTTTGTAATTCCTGCCTTTGAGATGGAATACCTTTCCACTTTTATAGCAGTTTTCAAGGCAGTTGAATCACAAAATGGCCTTTGCCTATATGTACCTTCTTCATTTTAGTTGAGATGCTTGTGGAAATTGATTTTTTAATGCTATAGAATAACTGTCTGGAGGAAATAAAGTTGCACCAATCTGCTTTTTTTTTAAAAGTGATATTCATTAAGCAGTTACTATGTTCCAGGTGCTGTATTACGCATTAGGGTGGATACAAGATAATCAGGTTGGACACAACCTCTGTTTCCTGGGGCTCCCAGTCTTAATCCCCGTTTTTACAGATGAGGGAACTGAGGCACAGAGAAGTTAAATGAGGTGTCCAAAGTCACACAGCAGACAAGTGGTGGAGCTGGAATTAGAACCCAGGTCCTCTAACTCTCACGCCCGTGCTCTTTCTACTAGGCCGCGTTGCTTCTCTGAAATCTTAATTTGAATTGCCCCATAGTGCAGTTGCCATCTCACTTCTCCTGAGCCCAATGTAATCAGAAATTAGTAAATTGCATCATTAGTATTCCTGGCCTAGTTTTGCTTATAGACAAAGGGAGGAGACCCAAAGTGCGTAAGAGAAACACCTGAAGTTTATGGGAGGCAACATGCCTGGTGGAACAAGCAGGGATTTGGGAGTCAGGAGACCCAAGTTTTAATCCTGGCTCTGCCACTTGCCTACCCTGTGACCTCGGGGAAGTCACTTACTTTTCTGGACCTCAATTTCCTCATCGGTAGACTAGGGATGATAGATTGTGCTCTCCGTATGGGAAAGGCACTGTGTTCAATCTTTTAACCTTGTATTTACTCCAGTGCCTAGGACATAGTAAGCACTTATTATTGTTATTGTTTAAAAAAATCCAATCAGCATTCCCAGAACTCAAGATTATCTTGTTGATAAAAAAAAAAATCAAACATGATCCTGGCCACGGGTAGATTTAAGGACAGAGATTGGGAGTTGGGTTAGATATGGGTGTTGATTCATTTTGTCCACGATTGGACTGAAAATGAACACTTAGTGGCAGTTTGGGAGATGATTAGACCTTGGTTGTTGGCCTGCCAACTTCTGTTGTGTGTTTCCCCCAACACTTAGTAAAATGCTTCGTGGTTGTTGATGATGAAGCCATTAACTCATGTGCATATTCCATTTCCTCCTTCCTCTGACCTCTAAATTACTATTGTGCCAGGCTCCCATGTTAGGATGTAACCTCCTTAAGGGCAGGAGTCATTTCTGTTTACCATATTGTACTCTCCCAAGGTCCCTCTCGGGATGGCACCTGGAGAGTTTCCAGTGCTCTACCAGCCTCGGCCACGGGAGGAAGAGTCAATCAGAGGCGTACCCATTCCATTCCTAGCTTGGGCAGTGGCCAACGAGTGGAAGGCAATCTGCTATAAGTCAAAATTCACCCTTGCTGGGCAGCAGCGGCAGAGGAGAGAGTCGAAGGCAGAGATTCTAGTTAACTGTGTGGAAGGCGGCAATGGTAAACCACTTCCATATTTTTACCAAGAAAACTGTACGTATACACTACCAGAATGATTGCAGGTGGAGAGCAGGGCGTTCTGGAAGAGGTGTGCCCAGGGTGTGTCTGTGGGTCGGAAATGACTCAACGGCATAAGGTAAGACTCTCCCAAGGATTTAGTTCACGCTCTGTAAGCAGTAGGTGCGTAATAAACACTGGAATGATCACCATTGTTTTTTGGTATTTAAGTGCTTCCTATGTGCCAGGCACTGTGCTAAGTGCAAGGGTAGAAACAAACTAATAAGGTTGGACACAGTCCATATCCAGTATGGGCCTCACAGTCTTAAAACCCATTTTATAGATGAGGGAACTGAGGCACAGAGAAGTTAAGAGACTTGCTCAAGGTCACACAGCAGACAAGTGGCAGAGCTGGGATTAGAACCCTGGTCCTCTAACTCACAGGCCCGTGCTCTTCCCACTAATCCATGTTGCTTTTCAACCATTGAATGAGTGTTTGGGGATGCTTGACTAGAATGCTGTTTGCTCTTTTTCCTCTTCCAGTTCTAGCAGGGGTCTAGCTACCACTTCAGCAGTTCCCGCATTGTAGGGCAGTGGAGGGAAGCAAGGAAGCGTCAGAGACTCAGTTCGGGGTTGTCCGGAGGCAGCCGGGACAAGGGTGCTTATCCTCTGAGCACTCGCGCACCTACAAATCCACTTATTCATTCATTCAATCGTATTTATTGAGCGCTTACTGTGTGCAGAGCACTGTACTAAGCACTTGGGAAGTACAAGTTGGCAACATATAGAGACGGTCCCTACCCAACAGTGGACTCACAGTCTAGAAGGGGGAGACAGAGAACAAAATAAAACATATTAACAAAATAAAATAAATAGAATAAATATGTACAAATAAAATAGAGTAATAAATACGTACAAGCATACATACATATATTCTTATCCTCTTCCTCCTACCCAGAAACTAGTGTTTAGGTCAGGAATGGTGACTCCTAGCTCTGGCGACTCCTTCCGAGGGTTTAGGGCCCCCCTCTCCCTGCAGTAGGCACGCAGCTCATACTCTTGATCGACGTGGTTGGTCAATCGAGTCCTGCCACAGCCCAGTTTTGATGAGGATGGGGGGAGATTTAAGGGTGGAAGTCCCACTCTCTAAACCTCGCCCCACTCCCTCTCCCTGGATCAATTGCCCTGGCCCAATCCACCCCTGGAGAGAGTCTTTGATTGGGCCCTCGCTTTGTCATTATTTCTGTCACGCTGTTTTCTAGCAGGGTTGTCACAGGACTCAGTTGGCCTGGGGTCAGGGGGAGATGTGTTGGCCGCTCATCCCGCACTGAACACAACCGCCTGCTGGGTGAAAGTCACCCCCCCGTTTCTAAGGCCTTGCATGGGGGCTCTTGATTTCGAGGCTCACCACTGGGCCTGGGGTACTCATCATACCTCTCAGCTTCATAGGACCACGTCCGACGGCTTGAAGACTTTTCACTTCGTAGCTCGTGTGGTTGAGAGTTGTCTTAACCAAGTAGACTGTTGAGACGATACGGCGACTTTCTCTTCTGTAGTCATGGTTGCTTGGATTATTGAATTCCTGTCGCTGTTTGCATTGTTTTAATTCGTATATTAGCTTTATGAATCAGTTATTTTATCGTACAGGCCTGACTCTTCTGATTTTGGAATGTCTGTGGTTTTTTATTTTGGTTTTGATTTTAGTTTTTTTTGAAGAAAGTAACTGATTTTGTGACTCCATTTTTCCAAAACAATAAAAGAACTATATTGCCTCATATTTGGAATCCTATATAATCTTGGATACGTACTGAAGATCTGATGGGTGTTTGCCTAACTTTGAATTTTTGTGGCTGAAATGGTAATTGCAAAGTGCTCCTTCCACATAAAATATATCTAAATATAACATCTCAAAATAACTTATCTGCCTGAAAATAACTTTGAGTGGCAGGGAAGAGTATAATCACATAGTAATTACAAGATGCTTGATGTATTGCATTTTACTTAATGCTGAGGGAACATACGAAAGAAGTTTAAAGGCCAAAACCCAGAGTGTAATCCTCACCCAAACTGTCTTTTAGAGTTCATTTTCAGTCTTATCATGGACAAAATTAATCAATATCCTATTCTGATATCTATCTGTCTATAATCATTTACAAATTCAATAGTTAGCCTCACATAAATAAAAATAGATAACCTGAGTTTGTTGTGTATATTCTTTTCATTTCAGAATGTATGACAACATGTCCACGATGGTGTATCTAAAGGAAGACAAGTTGGAGAAGCTGACGCAAGATGAAATTATTTCGAAGACAAAGCAAGTTATTCAGGGACTGGAGGCGCTGAAGAATGAACACAATTCCATCTTGCAGAGTTTACTCGAAACCCTCAAGTGTTTGAAGAAAGATGACGAAAGTAATCTGGTGGAAGAGAAATCAAACATGATTCGGAAATCGCTGGAAATGCTGGAGCTTGGACTGAGCGAGGCACAGGTAGAATTGGGGGCAGAAGTGGTCAGTTAACTGTGACTTTCAGTTAAGAAAACATTTATCGGGAAAAATCTTGTCTTTGGCCATTGTCTCAACTTGAAATGTGCAGGAGCAGAGGTAATGGGAAGATATTTTAAAAGCTACATCGAGCGGCTCATACGAGTTCATTTTCTAAATTTTACTTAAAGTCCAGATGCTAGATGTGTACTATTCTGACATATTGTAAGGGACCTGCTCAGACTTGGGACTCTAAGGGAGAGTAAGGACAGGAAGAATAACACTAAATAAATAAATTAGTCTGATTTTTAGGGAAAAAGTGAAGCTTTAATTTTTACTATTGCTACTTCTTACAGGTCTATGAAATTGTGACGTGAGCTCTGGGGGCCTGAGTCTTCAGGCCTTTTCCCGCCTCCTTGCTAATCTTCTGCTTTTAATGCTTTGTGAATCTCAGGGACCACATGGGGCTCTCAAGAATGGGACTGAATGGAATGGTTGTCTCAGTGTGAGGTTTTTGTTTGTTTTCTCATCGACAGCAGCACAGAGTTAGGTTGTCAGGGTGCAGTTTTGCCTTCCACATTTCATGGAGGAAAAACTGGTTCTCAACAGGAATTAGGCCTCTTCATTTTACTTCATGTAACAGTCTGAAAAGGTTCCGAAATTTTTGAACAGCCACTGCTGGCCTCTTGCCCTTTGTTCTTATTCCTAGGGGGGGAAAATGACCTGTTATGTCATTTAGAAGACTGACGTCCTGTGTGATTTCTGAATTCCCTCAAATGGAAAAATCTCAATTTTTAGCCCATTTTCAAGTAGTTCCCATATCAAGTAACAGGCCTTATTTGGTGTTCATTAGTGTGACAGGATGGTGGAGTGGAATTGTTTGGGAGAAAACTTGGGGATGTTTAAATATTAGAACTGAACCCAGCTAAATGCTTGGGTACAAAGCGAATTATGCCTGTGTAGTTCATTCCAAATAGGAAAAAAAACCCCCAAATCAGCAGGTGGCTTGCTCCTCAGAGGGATGCGTAGTACTCATTTTTTTTTTTTTGATGAAGTACACTAATCCTGACTTTTAAATAAAGATACTAAAAACTATAACAGGGGATTCTAATAAAGCTCACTTTGGGGGAGCACCTGTCATCTTAAAATGCAGTTGGAAAAACCAGAAATGTCATTTAAACCAGTAATAGCATTTCTGGCAGACCCTGAACGCAACACAGAGGACTTGCCCTACTCATGAGGAACTTCTCCCAAAAAGGCAAATAGAAATCTGCTAGAAGCATTTGGCCAGGTGCCTTTCCTCTGCCTAGAAATAATTGAAGCAGATTTGCTTGTATAGTGAAACTTAGGTGAAACAGGCAAAACATGAACTGCAGAAAAATGTTTGCTTAACTCGGGGTGGCCCAGCGTCTGGCAGTGGTTCAGCCACAGCACATCAACCTCTTCCTCTCTTTCCAAATTACCTTGGGAGGTTTTCGGGGGAGTAGATCCCCTACTGCTTTAAAGTCCAACTCCCTGGCAGCCCCCAGCAAGAGTTGTCACCCCCGACGTGCCCAGGGCATCAGGACCAGAACAGTCCCTAGACGAGTGCGGGTCTTGGATTAACTCACCGGTGAGGAGACATCTGTTCGGAGTAGGAGATGGGAGAGGAAAGAGCCAAATAACGGGTAGTTTTGCACTGAGATCACTTGACCCCCACGGGGCTGACACGTGATGCAGTGGTGGTAGGATTTGCCACCTTGTTGTCACCCTAGAGAAAAAAGAGTTTTGGTATTTGGTAAGCGCTTACTTTATGCCGGACACTGTACTAAGCGTTGGGGTAGATACAATCAAATCGTGCTGGAAGCAGTCCCTGTCCCATGTGGAGGTCACAGCCTCAGTCCCCATTTTACAGGTGCAGTAACTGAGGCAAGGAGAAGTAAATAATAATAATAATAATGATGGCATTTATTAAGCGCTTGCTATGTGCAGAGCACTGTTCTAAGCGCTGGGGGGATACAAGGTAATCAAGTTGTCCCACGTGGGGCTCACAGTCTTAATCCCCATTTTACAGATGAGGTAACTGAGGCTCAGAGAAGTTAAGTGACTTGCCTAAGGTCACACAGCAGACGTGGTGGAGTCGGGATGCGAACCCATGACCTCTGACTCCAAAGCCCGTGCTCTTTCCACTGAGCCACGCTGCTTCGTCTTTACAGAAATAAAGACTGTGAGCCCGCTGTTGGGTAGGGACCGTCTCTATATGTTGCCAACTTGCACTTCCCAAGTGCTTAGTACAGTGCTCTGCACACAGTAAGCGCTCAGTAAATGTGATTGAGTGAATAAAGTGATTTGCCCAAGGTCACGCAGCAGACAAGTGGCAAAACCAGGATTAGAACCCATGACCCTCAGGCCCATGCCCTATCCACTATGCCATGCTGCTTCTCTATCGTACTGCCCCTCGGAAGTCCTATCCCTCCTAGCAGGCAAGACTCCAAGCAGCTGCTGCTGGGGTTCATGACTCCTCTCCTCTGATAGAAAAAACAAGCAAACCCGGATTTTAAATATTCCGGGAAGTAATACAGATTTCCTGGAAGAGCTACCTCGGGTAGAGGACCACCCAGACAAAATGCAAGTGGATGGCAACCTCTCCCTCTTTGACGGTGCCGCGGTGTGTGCCATCCTACTGTCCAGCTCCCCGGGCCTCCCTGAAAACTGAGGGAAACTTTCTCAATTTGAAAATCTTCCAGGCGGCACAAGGAGCCAGGTAGAGAGGCAAGCGAGAGGAGAGCCCTGCTCAGTGGGAATTCATGGTGGCTTCCAGCTTGGTGTCACCGTTCCCTCAGCCGACTTCTTAGACCTCCTGGAAAATGATTTTTAAATGGTTCCGTAGATGATAACGTGCTGCTTTCACTTCCTCCACCCTAGGAAAGTCAGAGTGAAACAAGCTTATTCCGTGTCTTATACTTACTAAAGTGCAGAGTAATAATAATGATAATGTTGGTATTTGTTAAGCGCTTACTATAATAATAATAATGATGGCATTTATTAAGCGCTTACTATGTGCAAAGCACTGTTCTAAGCGGTGGGGAGATTACAAGGCGATCAGGTTGTCCCACAGGAGGCTCAAAGTCTTGATCCCCATTTTGCAGATGAGGCAACTGAGGCACAGAGAAGTGAAGTGACTTGCCCAAAGTCACACAGCTGACAACTGGCAGAGCCGGGATACGAACCCATGAACTCTGACTCCAAAGCCTGTGCTCTTTCCAGTGAGCCATGCTGCTTCTACTATGTGCCAAGCACTGTTCTAAGCACTGGGAGGGGATACAAGGTAATCAAGGTTGTCCCACGTGGGGCTCACAGTCTTAATCCCCATTTTACAGCTGAGGGAACTGAGGCACAGAGAAGTGAAGCGAGTTGCCCAAAGTCACACAGCTTACAAGTGGTGGAGTCGGAATTAGAACCCTTGACCTCTGACTCCCAAGCCTGCGCTCTTTCCACTGAGCCACGCTGCTAGTAGCATTTATTGAGGGCCCAATTAGTAAGAACAGTAATAATAATAATTATGGCATTTGTTAAGGACTTCCTATGTGCCAGGCATTGTACTAAGCGCTGAGGTAGATACCAGTATATCGGTTTGGACACGGTCCCTGTCTGCATGGGGCTCACAGTCGCAATCCCCGTTTTACAGATGAGGTAACAGAGTCCCAGGGAAGTGAATGGACTTGCCCAAGGTCACACAGCAGACAAGTGGCAGAGCTGGGACCCCCTCAGTCCCATATCACGCTGCCTGAACTGGTCACTTGGGAAGTTCAGAATAATGGACTTTCTCCAGCCACCAGCCATCTAACGGGTGAGCCCGCTGTTGGGTAGGGACCGTCTCTATAATGTTGCCAACTTGTACTTCCCAAGCGCTTAGTACAGTGCTCTGCACGCAGTAAGCGCTCAATAAATGCGATTGAATGAATGAATGAATGAATGCGGAATTTATGGTAGGGAGCAAGGGTCAACAGGGTGCTGGAGGGTGCCACTGGCCCCCATAGGTAACCCAGGGTGGGGAGGCAGGCGGGGGGCATCTTTGGATGCCCTCAGCTTCATTGTTGAACCATGCTGGCACAAAAAGACTTTGCTAGGCAAAATGAGAAGAGTTGAACACGGGCCTCCGAAAATAGTCATCACCTGAGGTTTCTAAATGGAAGTGCAGACTTTTGAAAAAAGTTATCACCAGAGTGGTGCTGTTCGGGTGTCTGACAGACATCTTAAGTAGCGAATTGTCTGTGTTAAATTAAGCGTTCTAATTTCAATATGCCCCAGAACCAAAAAAAAAAAAAAAAAAATCTGTGATAGGTCTGTTGGTTTTAAAAAAAAATTATGTAACGTTTACGCTTTACAGGGGAGGAATGGAAAACTCTGTTTTAAAGAAGAGGCTGTAAGGAAATTGAGGTGCAGAAAGTGGATGTTTTGTTGTAGAGGTAGTATTTTTGGGTCCATTTGTTACACTGTCTATGTGAACACTTGCGATTTCGTTGGAAGGAAATTTCATATGGTGGATATAGCTTTAAGAAAGTAATTTGACATCAAAATTACACTATTTGGGGCATCTTACAAGCAAACTTTCCATAAATGTCAAACACGTAAGTATAACAAATTAGATATTTTTGTTGCCACAAAATACGTTTGTTCAGGAAGAAGCAGCCCATTTCCTACTTTTTGCTTCTCTTGACTATTACTTTAAGGCAAGAAAAGAAGCGGCTGGGCTCTGGGTTGGGCTCGGCCCCAAGCAAATTGCTTTTCAGCCTTAGTTTCTCAGTCTGTAAAATGGGGAGACTGTCTACTCTTTGTGACCACAGAAGAATGAGAGGATATGATGTAATAATTATGGAAGCATTTTATATTATTCAAAAGAAAGATTCAGTTTACATCCAAGATTGTGGTGCTGGCGTTACAAAAATGAGCAAGTTTTATCAAGTCGAGTTACAGCCTCTGTTTCTGTTACTGTTGCTACTTGAATCAAAGGGCCACCATTCATTCATTCATTCATTCAATCATATTTATTGAGCGCTTACTGTGTGCAGAGCACTGTACTAAGCGCTTGGGAAGTACAAATCGGCAACATATAGAGACCGTTTTCTGAGCTTGAGACCCTTAGAAACTCAAGTCTGGCTTCGATCCCAGAACCCTCCTATCGGAATCCTCCTGTCATTAGACCACTTAAATGCTGAGTTCTGAGAGTCCAGAAAGTGTTTGGAGTAGTTAGCAAATCTTGGATATGTATATATTCATTCATTCAGTCAGTCTTATTTATTGAGCTCTGACTGTGTGCAGAGCACTGTACAGTTCAGCAACAAAGAGAAACAATCTCTGCCCACAATGGGCTTACAGTCTAGAGGGGGGAGACAGACTTCATAACAAGTATATATATCTATATATATAGATGTATACATAGATATATCTATATATAGATATATAGATATATATACTTGTATATATACTATACTATATATATACTTATATATAGATATATATAGATATATAGCCGACAGACAATTACTTTTCCCCGCTTCAAAGCCTTATTGAAGGCACATCTCTGCCAAGAGGGCTTCCCAGACTAAGCCCACGGTCTTCTCTTCTCCCACATTTTTCTGCATTGCCTGACTTGCTCCCTTTGTTCTCCCCGACCCCCAGCCCCACAGCACTAATGTGCACATCTCTAATTTATTTATATTGATGTCTGTCTCCTCCGCCACCGGCTCTAGACTGTAAGCTCACTGTGGGCAGGGAATGTGTCTATGCGCTTACTGTGCTACTCCCCTAAGCACTTACTGTGTGCAGCACACTATACCAAGCGCTCAAATCTGATTGAATATAGCATCTTTCAGCCTTTGAAAACGCATGGCAATAGTGTAAACAAAAGATGAACTAAAAGTGTTTTTTGAAGTGAATCATCCATTAGAATAAAAAAGAAAATCCATTTATTCTGGTGAATAAAGGCATAGATTTCTAGGCTTGCGGATGACTAAAGCCTTTCCTATTTTTGTGTGTTATTTTAAGCACTTACCACGTTCCAGGCATTGTACTATGTGCTGGGGTAGTTACAAGATTATTCAGGTTGGACGCAGTCCATGTTCCACATGGGACTCACCATCTTAATCCCCATTTTTACAGATGGGGTAATTGAGGCACAGAGAAGTGGAGTGACTTGCCCAAGGTCACCCAGCAGACACGTGGCAGAGCCCTGGTCTGTGCTGTTTCATTCATTCAATTGTATTTAATTGAGCGCTTACTGTGTGCAGAGCACAGTACTAAGCGCTTGGGAAGTACAAGTTGGCAACATATAGAGACGGTCCCTACCCAACAGTGGGCTCACAGTCTAGTGGCCTCTTTCCACTAGGCCATGCTGCTTCTCTCTTGTGTTAGTGTATAATATGGCCCAGAAACAGATTCTTAAAGGATAGTGGAGAGTATTACGGATTTTCAGGGGCATGAAAATGTTAAATACTGTAGATGATTAATCTAGATCTTTTTTTTATTAATCATTTATGGATTTTTCAGGTAATGATGGCTTTGTCAAATCATCTAAATGCCGTTGAATCGGAGAAACAGAAGTTGCGTGCTCAGGTGCGCCGATTGTGCCAGGAAAATCAGTGGCTGCGGGACGAGTTAGCTAACACACAACAAAAATTACAAAAGAGCGAACAGTCCGTGGCCCAGTTGGAGGAAGAAAAGAAACATCTGGAATTCATGAATCAGTTGAAAAAATATGACGACGATATTTCTCCATCAGTAAGTCCCTGTTCTTTAAAATAATAATCTTAGGGCATTTATTGGGGCGGTCTTGGCCATTTCAGCTACTGTAGAACTGTTTCTTTTAAGGTGACCTCTTCCGCACCTTGGTTTTGCATCTGCTCTTGGTAGAGGATAACTTTCTGCGCCAAAACATCGCATCGCTTCCGAATCACTGTTTAGCTGCGGGCCGCGTCGACGTAGTTTTCTAAATCAACCCCTGGCAGCCCTCCTGGAGAGCCCGTCAGCTTCTGGCCGAATGGAAGCGGCTCTGCTGCTTCCGGGACCCCTTCCAAATTCAGGTTGATGCTGTCTAGATTCTGGCAGCACATCTGGATTTCACATCTGCCCTTCCCATCTCTGTTTGAGTTAATACGTGTGTGTGTGTCTGTTGTTTTGCTCCCTCCCAAGAGCAAGGCAGGCTTACCTCCGTACCCCCTGGGTGCTCTTATTGTGATGCAGCAGTCTTCCTTGCCAGGGCCTGCGTTACTCATTTTCCTCCTTTAGCGTCGCCTTCAGAGAGCACCCGCAGGGCCCAGTTCGTCACCACCCCTTCAAGTCCCTAGCTCAGTATGTCGCCTCAAACCGGTCCCCAGGATTGAGGGCGGAGGAGGGGACTTCTGCCTGAGTTTCAAGTTGAAGCAAAGTAAATCAGTTCCACAGCCGTATGGCGTAAGTACGCCCGGGCCTAGCAGGCGCGTCGACCCGCCTGTTCTCCCTCTCAGTGGTCCACTGTGAGGTGAACTGCTTGTATGTTGCCAATTTGTACTTCCCAAGCGCTCAGTACAGTGCTCTGCACATAGTAAGCGCTCAATGAATACGATTGATTGATTGATTGATAAAGCGAGGGCAATCAGCACCGTTTTCTGTCAGCCCACACCAGATTTTAACTCACCTCAGTCAAGAAAGTAGAAGGTTGTTTTCCAGGTTTCTGTTCAATTTAAGATGTTTTGTATCACTAAGGTTTGAAAGGAATTTTTTACTGTCTTTCACCCAAAAATGGCTAGTAAGAATAATAACTGTGTTATTTGTTAAGCAGTTGCTGTGTTCCAAACACTGAGAAGCAGCAGAAGCATTTAGAGAAGCAGCGTGGCTCAGTGGAAAGAGCACAGGCTTTGGAGTCAGAGGTCATGGGTTCAAATCCCGGCTCCGCCGCTCGTCAGCTGCGTGACTTTGGGCAAGTCACTTAACTTCTCTGGGCCTCAGTTCCCTCATCTGTAAAATGGGGATGAAGACTGTGAGCCCCACATGGGACAACCTGATCACCTTGTAAATTCCCCAGTGCCTGGAACAGTGCTCTGCACATAGTAAGCGCTTAATAAATGCAATTAAAAAAAAAAATCCACTGCTAAGTCCAGAGCTCTGGGATAGGTACAAGACAGTTGGGGAGCTCACGGTCTAAGTAGGAGGAGAACAGGTATCAAATTCTTATTTTTACAGCTGGGCACAGAAAAGTGTAGTGATTAGTCCAAGTTCACAGGGCAGGCAAGTGGCAGAGCTGGGATGAGAATCCAGGCCCTATGACGACTTTTTTCTACTAAGCCGTGCTTCTTCTCCAGTAAAAATTGGCCAATAAAATGTAGTCTGAAACTAAGAAAACTAATGAATATATTTTATTAGCTTTGCCATTCAAGCAAATTTGAAGACCATTATGTGGCAATTGCAAAAGGGCATTGGCAGAGTGTTCGGATTCACGGTGTGATGTCTCATTTGAGCAAATGATTGACAATTTTTGTTGTGAAGAAACAATAATTGTCAGAAGCATGTTGATAATTGCTACCTTTAGCTTTTCAGGACATTAGCACTTCAATTAATCAGTCTTACATATTGAGTGCTTACTTTGTGCAGAGCCCATAATGAACTTACAGTCTAGAGTTTATGTAACGTAACCTTCATAGTACAGTACTTTGTATACTTATGTTTTCTGGTTTGGATTATTTTATAGGAGGACAAAGACACTGATTCTACCAAAGAACCTCTGGATGACCTCTTCCCTAATGACGAAGATGATCAAGGACAAGGAAGTAGGTGAAGGAGTGGTTCAATGTGGTGATTCAAATTCAGAAGCTTTTTTATTGATGTTATGATCAGTAATTTAGCAAATGCCTAGGAAGAAACGCTGAATAAAGCATGCTTAACAAGTACTTTAAAATTACATGGGCATAGCCTGATATTGTGGGAGGATGTTTCTTCGCTGAAATGCATTGTTGGAGAGCAATGACTTTAAATTGAAACTTGAGCATTCTTCGATAGCCGGCATTACGAATAAGGGATTGTGATCCGATTAGCATTGTTTTGAATTTAAAACTGTTAGCATCTTGTTAAATTTTCCTTCTGGTCCCATCTGAATGGGAAGCCAGATAGGTTTATTTTCAAAATGTAAACAAGCTTGATTCAAGTTTGTTCATATCTTTTTTAGTTTGCCAGAGAAAGCCAGATGAGTTTAGATCTCCCTTGTATTCCTTTTGGTGAGAGAATTGAGAAATTTATCCCAGGAAGTAGATAGCTTCCTCTCCCCCTCCTCCCCCTCTCCATCCCCCCCGCCTTACCTCCTTCCCTTCCCCACAGCACCTGTATATATATGTATATATGTTTGTACATATTTATTACTCTATTTATTTATTTTACTTGTACATATCTATTCTATTTATTTTATTTTGTTAATATGTTTGGTTTTGTTCTCTGTCTCCCTCTTCTAGACTGTGAGCCCACTGTTGGGTAGGGACCGTCTCTATATGTTGCCAACTTGTACTTCCCAAGCGCTTAGTACAGTGCTCTGCACACAGTAAGTGCTCCATAAATACGATTGATTGATTGATAGCTAATCAGTATTTAAAGCTATGAATCTCTTCACTAGTAGACCCCCAGCATTTTGCCTCTACTCTGTAGTAAGGTTGGAGTTTGAGGTGACACTGCATGAAAGATCTGTACTGGCATTTTTCCTTTTGGTGGTGCTCCTCTGACCGGTTTTAAGTATACGATGGGATAAGAGTCAGCGGGGTAAAGAAGACCTAATGCCGCTGTTCACAAAAGTATGCTTTTCTCCTCTGGTGTGTGATCCTTTTTGCCGAAGCCCTCTCATGTCTATATGTTTGCTTTTCCTTCTTCCTCTTACCGGTCAGCTATTTGAGCGTTGGTGTTCCCTGCTAGATGGTAAACTCCTTTGGGGCGGGGCTCGGTTTTTCTCTCTCACGCTTCATGCTGTTCTCCGCGCAGGGTGGATGCTCAATGCTACCATTTATTGAACAGTGTTGCATTGGATAAATCCAACACTGGATGATGTCTGTCCTAGACAGTTTTTAGTGTGGATTTTTCTTCGCCCACCAGTTTTATGCAAACCTGCCTCTCTTGCAGTCCAACAGCAGCATAGCAGTGCAGCGGCCGCTGCCCAGCAAGGTGGCTATGAAATTCCTGCCAGATTACGGACCCTTCATAATCTCGTCATCCAGTACGCTTCCCAGGGTCGCTATGAGGTTGCCGTACCTCTCTGCAAACAAGCCCTGGAAGACCTAGAGAAGACTTCCGGACACGATCACCCGGACGTGGCCACGATGCTGAATATACTGGCCTTGGTGTACAGGTGAGGAGTTCAAACACCTTCAACCCTTCCTGGTCTCGAGATGCATTTCTGATAGGATTCTTTTAGATCGGTAGTTTTGCAGGAGGGTTTTTCTTGGGGGCGGTGGGTCCCTCCTCTGGTTACTAGAGGCTGGGCTCTTCCCCTTAAATTGGGGGATCGCTAGTTCCCCTCTGCAGAACTCCACTCCGTCATGTTCAGCTTGTATCTGTGAAAGCGACATAAGTGGCTTCCCTTCTCAAGGTGGAGCTGGCAATCTTCTGGCATCAGAGACGGAGGTTTCCGATGAAGCCCCAGAGGGCCTACTATGGAAAGGGGACTCGGTGTTGGTTTGCTGCTCACCCTTATTCAGGGGTCCCAGCTCTCCCTGCTCTCCTGGTTGAAGGCCTGATGGAGGAATGAAATCTGGCTGTGAGGCCAAGTGACTGACGTAGGAGCGAGAATGTCCCGGTTGCTGAAACGAAAATAATAATGATGGCATTTGTTAAGCGCTTACTATGTGCCAAGCACTGTTCTAAGCACTGAATGTCTCCTGGCCCAGGGCACTTCACCGTAGACTAGTCAACAACCTGTCGTATCCATTGGCCTGGCTCTTTAAACCGGGCGTGAAGTGCAGAGTTTGGGGGTTCCCTTTGTACCAGCTCACAAGCATATTGCCGTTGCAAAAATCACCGTGACTTAGCGACTTACAAAGAGTGAGAAATAACTTGCCATCCATCTCTTCAATTCAGGGATCAGAACAAGTACAAAGACGCAGCTAACCTACTGAATGACGCCTTGGCCATTCGTGAAAAGACACTGGGCAAAGATCACCCAGCGGTTTGTTTATCTGTCTCTCCCCCTCTTTTGATAATGCATTTTCCTCAAGTGTTGTACCCAATGTACCCAACTCATTCTAATATTGAACTCAACAGGACGGGGTTAAGACCCGGCTTGTCACTAGATGATTGAGGTAGGAAGCCACAGTGTATCGTTGAACACCAATTACTTGCCTTCAGTCTTCCTCTTGAATATTTAGCACATGCCATTGTGCATGTAATTTATTAGAAAGCTGATTCTCACCCCAGACGGCTTCGAAACCATACATTTCTGATCCTTAATCAAATTGCATGCAGTTTATGCAAAGATTTTCTAAATGGACAATTCCATTTGCTTTTTATTAAAATCAGCAGCTAAATTCACATAAAGGTGCATCTTTTTGTTTTAATGCTCTCTTGTGTACTATGTCAGTCAGATCATACCTTTCTTGATTTGTTTAACTTGAATTCAGTTGAGTATATACTGTACATAGCCTAAATTGCAGTGAAGGATACATTATACAAGTGTTAATACTTCTTTGCAGAACTTTACACTACCCATCCAAAGCAGAAATGAGCATTTTAAAATTCAAGATTATCACGTGATAAAACAAATTTTTGTATTCCTTTATCTGTAAACTGTAGAAACCTTCACTATCTTGACCAGTTTTGCCGTGCTCACTGTTTTTCTCCGCTTTGTCAGGTGGCCGCAACACTGAATAATCTTGCAGTTCTCTATGGTAAAAGAGGGAAGTACAAGGAAGCTGAGCCTTTGTGTAAGAGAGCTCTGGAGATCAGAGAAAAGGTATTGAAGTTCATAGGATTGCATTGTTCACACAGTTTTGGATTCTTTGAAAACTTGGGGTTCGGATCTAAGCACAGTCTAATATTTCCATTATGAAATGAATCACTTGACCATTTTTTGAGAGAAAAATCATGTACTATAGAAGACTGTATCAGACAAAGTCCAAAGGACTTACACCTCCATGTAGCTCGCTCATAACACAGACTGGTACAGCAGGTGTCACTCCAAGTTTTCAGGAACTTCAGGTGGTTCAGAAAAGGCTTCCCAGGAAAAAAAGGAATTTGACGTTTGGGAAGGAAGGGAACAGTTCACCTAGGAACAGAGAGGGTGTCTTTAGGCAAGAGCAATATTGATGTGAAATGTTTTTGAAATTTATTTTGGGATTATTGGATAGGAGCAAATTAATTCCAAAGACTCTAGATTAATTTAAATTTCTGGCTGTGCTTTATGCTTTCCAGCAGTTCTGGAGAAGAGGGTAGGGGTGCAGAATGTGAGAACCTTTAAACGACACATTCCAAACAGTTATATGAATTAGTTATATGAATTGAAATTTATTGTTCACCTGAAACTCTGGAGTAGATTAACTTGTTTTGGGTTATCTGTAGGCGGAATCCCAGGGATTTTGACTGTGGCTTTTGAGTTATTACCATATCATTAAATTACATTATGATATTATGAATATAATCCTACCCTATGGTACCTTGCTTATATTCTGCTGTCAATCAGTTGTATTGAGTCCTTACTGTATGCAGAGCACTGTACTAAGAGCCTGGGAAAGTATAATGCGACATGGCAGACATGTTCGCTGCCAGTAACAATCTTACACTCTAGAGGGTGAGACAGACATTAATACGTATAAACAAGTTATTTATAAAATATAAGTTAAAGATATGTACATAAGCGCTGTGGGGTTGGAGGTGGGAAGAATATCAAGTGTCCGAAGGTCACAGATTGAGGTGTACAGACTTCAGGAAGGAGAGGAAGGCAGGGAAAAGAAGGCTTAATCGGGGAAGGCCTCTTGGAGGAGGATGTGACCTTAGTAATGCTTTGAAGGTGTAAATCAATCAATCAATCAATTGTATTTATTGAGCGCTTACTGTGTGCAGAGCACTGTACTAAGCACTTGGGAAGTACAGGTTGGAGGGGGAGGGAGTTCCAGCCTAGGGGGAAGACGTGAGAAAGGAGCCAGCCGTGGGATAGACGAGATTTGGGGCACAGTAAGTATGCTGGCACTAGAGGAGCGGAGTGTGCAGGCTGGGCTGTAGTAGCAGATTAGTGAGGTGAGGAAGAGTAAGATCATATTCATTGTATAATATATTATAATTTAATGATATAGTAATAAAGAGAGAAACAGTGTGGCTCAATGGAAAGAGCACGGGCTTTGGAGTCAGAGGTCATGGGTTCAAATGTCGGCTCCGCCAACTGTCAGCTGTGTGACTTTGGGCAAGTCACTTAATAATAATAATAATGATGGTATTTGTTAAGCTCTTACTGTGTGCAAAGCACTGTTCTACCTCAGTTACCTCATCTGTAAAATGGGGTTAGACTGTGAGCCCCCCCCGTGGGACAGCCTGATCACCTTGTAACCTCTTCAGCTCTTAGAACTGTATTCTAAGCATTAGAATAAAATGTGTAGTCTGTAAGTGGTAATTTTAAGTTTTCTATCCTCTTCTGAACTAATTCACAGGCTATCAATCAGTCTACTGATTGAGCATTTACTGAGTGCAGAGGCACTGTACTAATAAGCAGTTATTAGTAAGTGCTTAATAAATGCCATCATTATTAAGAAACCTTTGACTGTCCATAGCTTCAAAATCCATGGGATTCCTCCAATGGATAACCAAAAACAAGTTAATTTGTCTCAGATTTTCCTACTAGCTCCCAGACAAGTAGGGTGGGGAAAGCTGATTGAGTGCCTTAAAGCCAGTGGTAAGGAGTTTGTGTTGGAAGCTGCAACCAAGTCCAAACACTTCTGTCCTCTAATGCCAAATTACTCACTGTACTTCTGTCTTGTATGCCCCACCGCTGAGCCTTTGCCCATGTCCTCCCTCTGACTTGAAACTCCTTCTCCCTTCATATCTGACAGACCACCACTCTCCCCACCTTCAAATTATTAAAATCGCATCTCCTTCAAGAGGCCTTGCCCGGCTGAGCCCACTGCCCTCCTATTCCCCCTCCCTTCTGTGTTGGATCCGTGCCCTTTAATGCACTTGATAATCACCCCACCCTCATATTCACAGCACTTATAAACACCTTGCAGTGCTCTATCATAAATTTATATTAATGTCCATCTCCCCCTCGAAACTGTAAGCTCCTGTTGGGCAGGGAAGATGACTGCTGACTCTGTTGTACTCTCACAAGTGCTTTGTACAGTACTCTGCACACTGTATGATTCGGTATATACCATTGATTTATTCTTGTGGTATTTGTTAAGCATTTACTATATGTCAAGCGCTGCACAAAATGCTGGGGTAGATACAAGGTAATCAGGCAGATACAGTTCCTGTCCTTCACCAGACTCAGTCTTAAGTAGGAGGGTGAGCAGGTCTTTCATCCCATTTTACAGTGTAGGAAATTGAGGAACAGAGAAGTTCGGTGACTTGTCCAAGGTTACACAGCAGTTAAGTGGTAGAGCCAGGATTAGAACCCAGATTCTCTGACTCCTGGGCCTACCACTCTCCCCACCTTCAAAGTATTATTATAATCACATCTACTCCAAGAGGCCTTCCCTGACTAGTCCCTCTTCCCCTCTGCTTCCACTCTCTTCTGCTTCCCCTATGTGCTCAGATCTGTTCCCTTTAAGTACTTGATAATCGCCCCACCCTCAGCCTCACAGTGCATATGAACTTATCTGTAATCTATTTCTTTATAATAGGCTGCACTGCTGCTTTAACATGTTGAATAGAAACTGTACCCCAACTTAAATTCCAGATGGAAATCATGTTATATGGATCCAGTACTGTGTTAGCAAACTAAAAATCTGAAAACTGTATTTTAGTCCGTGGTATTTATTGAGCACTTACTATGTGCCAGAGCACTGTACTAAGTGCTTGGGAGAATACAGTCCAACTTCTCCCAAACATTTAGTACAGAGCTCTGGCACAGTCCAGCAGAGTCAGCGGGCTCGTTCCCTGCCCACAGTGAGCTGCAGTAGATTTATCTAATATTTTTTGAAGAGAGAAGGGAATAGAAATTCTGAAATAAAAAGTTTAACTTTGGAGAGGTGCATGTAGGTTGGGGAGGGGAGGGCATGACATGAAGTTGTACAATTGAAATGACATCATGATGTTATCCCTATTTGATGGAAGTAGTTGTAAGGGAAGTTGGACTGAGGAGGTAACCAAGGACTAATCTTAGTCTAAACTCTGCTACCTTCTATAAAGCCGTGGTCTATTCATAAATGTTCTGACTTTGAGAGGATGGGGATGGACATTCTTAACGTGAATGGGAGACGTTATAGAATGTGCAGTGCAACGCGGTGAAAGAGTGAGGGAATTTGAAAGGCACAGCCACAAATTCTGGACGTGTCTAAATCCTTCTGTATTTTGATCCTTAGGTTTTGGGGAAGGATCACCCGGATGTTGCCAAGCAGTTAAATAACTTGGCCTTATTATGCCAGAATCAAGGCAAATATGAGGAGGTGGAATATTATTATCAACGAGCACTTGAGATCTACCAAACCAAACTGGGACCTGATGACCCTAATGTGGCGAAGACGAAAAATAATCTGGTAGGTTTGTAGAAATGGAAAGTCCAGAACTGCTCGTTTGATTGCCCTGCCTGTGAATTGTGTTTCAAATTTACCATGTTGTTGGGATGAAGATTGAGAGAGATTTCATTTGTGTTTGGAAAATGTTAAATCACATCTGTATTTCTTTTCAAGGCATCCTGCTATTTGAAACAAGGCAAATTTAAACAAGCGGAAACTCTGTATAAGGAGATCCTAACTCGTGCGCATGAAAGGGAATTTGGCTCTGTAGATGGTAAGGAATTTAGTCATGTGCATAACCAAACGCATTAGAATAAAATGTATAGTCTGTAAGTGGTAATTTTAAGTTTTCTATCCTCTTTTGAACTAATTCACAGGCTATCAATCAGTCTACTGATTGAGCATTTACTGAGTGCAGAGGCACTGTACTAAGTGCTTGAGAGAGTATAGTCTAGCAAAGTTGGCTTATCTTCAAAAAAAGTTCATTTTGTAGTTTTTACACCTTTAGGCATCCAGGCCTCCCATCAGTAACGATCTTACAAGCAATTTTTAATGTCTTTCTCCTATGAGGTAGGGATTTTCTCCTCATGTTAGGTAAAATAGGAAATGGAAAAATTGCAATATTCTAACTTCATATTAGATCCTACGGTGAGTCATTTGAATGGCTTCTTTCGTAGAAGATATTAATTTTTTTTTTTACACCCAAATTTCAGAGTCAGGATTCAGACCCCTTGCTTAAACGCAGGTCAAGGAAAAGATAAAAAGATCTTGAAATTTGTAGCTCATGGTTGCTATGATTAGAGCCCCAGCAGCGAGTCAAGTGCCGTACTTGTAGAGAGCAGTGTTCCATTCCATGTCCATCATGTTTGGCAATTGTCTTTCACCTCCAGATGAGAACAAACCCATTTGGATGCACGCCGAAGAGCGAGAAGAGTGCAAAGTAAGATCCTAATCTCTGCGGGTGTTTCTGCCCAGTTTAGATCCTCTTCCAACTGCTTTGTAATTATTTTATCCTTTACAATTTAGGGAAAGCAGAAGGATGGAACGTCTTTTGGAGAATACGGTGGTTGGTACAAAGCCTGCAAAGTTGACAGGTTGGTTCACTTTACCTTAAGACAATCCGTGCTCCAGAATTTAATCTCTCTGGAGGTATTTCAGGTGTCTTCTCGAGCTGTTTTCCCCTTTTCTTCAACTGCATTTTATCCTTCACCAACGTGAGCTGCACGCTGGAGACTTCCAAAAGGCAGGAAAAAAAGCATAAAATATTAATGAGAAATTGAATTGCTGTCAGTTCTGCCATGCTGGGCGTGCAAAACCCAGATCCTCCCCGGCTTCACTGCTGCCACATCTGTTCCTTCCCTCAGATACCCCCCCTTTGTTTAGAACAGAGCCAGAGGGCCACGACTGCCTTCTGGTGTCACTTCTGCTTCCTTTTGTCCCCTGATCCCGGAGGGGAGAAGGTGGGTGGCAGTTCGTTTGGGAGGTAGTAATAATAATGACGATAATTGTAATATTTGTTAAGCACCGTGTACCAAGCGGTGGGCTACATCCAAGCTAATCTGGTCCTTGTCCCACGTGGGGTCCCAATGTAAGAGGGAGGTTTGGGGTCAAAATCGAAAAGGCTGATTGAGCAACTCTGAAAATTAACCAGCTCACTCTCTTAGTGGAAAGGTGCTGTCTGATTCCCCAAACAGCATTTGGTAGTAATTAGGGTGAGCCCTTTTAATTGCCGAGAGTAGGGCAGGGGCTCCAAATGGAGGAACCGAGAGCACAAACCGTGTCGTGCATGCTCCTGACCAGAGCCCAACCGATCCGCCAATCATTCCAGTAAAGTCAAGGCTGAGGAGGCGATACTTTGTAACTAGCAGATTTAGATGGTGAGTCCCACTTGAGGGTCAGGGACCGGGCTTTAATTCCCACCTGCGTATTTTCTCCCGGGGCTTAGTACCGTGTTCGGCACAAAGTAGGAGCTTAATAACTATGATTACTACAGAGGGAGCAGAGGGAGGCAGAGAGAAATTGAAAACCCCAGACAACCAAAGATCATTCCCACCCCCAAAGGACGGAGATATTGTGTCAGAGGGATTTGGTCAACATTTGCTGAGCCCCAGCCACCCACAACGGGTGAAAAGTCAGCTGGTGAAAACTCACAGGTTTCGTTTCCCCCATGTCCTTGGGAGCTGCCATTTGGTCTGTTTTGGATCATTCAAAATACATTAAAAGCCACCCCCCATCTGTTAAAGAATATATGTTCCTTCAATTAATTTACATAGAAAGTGGTTTGTACCTGGTTTTGGATAGCCCTTCAACGCTATTTTACTCAGTGCTGCAACAGAGGAGTAAAAAATTTCAAATGTATGTAGCAGGGATTTTTTAAATATAACAATATATTAAGTTATATATATTAACATATTATATATTAATATAATTTAATATAGTTATTAAAAATATGTAAGAATCATAATCCCCTAGAATTTACAATACAAATAACCTGGATGTCCTGTGAAAAAAGAAATATTGACTGTAGTACAGTTTCACATCCCAAACCTTTGAAACTTTCCTATCGTTCTAAAGGGAAATGTTGAGCTCATTTGGTTTTTGTTTTTTTAGAAAGTATCCTAACAGTGATGGTTTAAATCATATGTTCGGTCTGACTAATTTTGATTGTGCATAAAATGTATTTTCTTATAGTCCAACGGTGACAACTACTTTAAAGAACCTTGGGGCACTTTACAGGCGCCAAGGCAAGTTTGAGGCGGCTGAAACGTTAGAGGAAGCGGCAATGAGGTCTCGCAAACAGGTAAGTCTAAAAACTCACATTTCTACTTTTGACTAATTCCCAGAACGTTTGCTTTTTCCTAGTCTATCCTACTCCAACATAATAGTAATGATGGTGTTAATTAAGCATCAACTATGTGCCAAGCACGGTGCTTAGTGCTGGAATAAGTACTGAAGTACTTCACCGTTCCACAAATCCATTTTTGCTTTTCTTCTTCTGTCTGTATATTTTTCGTATCTGTCATCAGCCCGTTAGACTGGAAGCCTCTTGAAGGGAGAAATTGTGTCTTCTAATTTTGTTTTCTGCCAAGAACCGAGTACGCTGCTCTGCATGTAGCATTTGATAAATATTGTTGATTGACTTTTTTTGTTGTTAAGCACTCACTATGTGCCAGGCACTGCAGTAAGTGTTGGGGTAGGAACGTACAGGATAATCAGTTTGGACACAGTCCCTGTTCCACGTGGGGCTAACAGTCTAAATCCTCGCATTACAGAAGAGGTAGCTGAAGCATAGAGAAGTGAAGTGACTTACCCAAGGTCACACAGCGGGCAAGTAGCAGAGCCGGGATTAGAGCCCGGTCCTCTCGCCTTCCGGGCCCATATTCTTTCCTCTTGGTCACGCTGCTCCCCCTGAGGGGCTCCACTCAGTCTCCTTAGTCCTCTTCCAACTTTGCCCTGATGGGATGACCAGGCAGGGGGTCAACCACTACTAGAGTACTCTCCAGGCACCCACCTCAAGGCCGAGTAAAATGGAAGTGATGGGGATATGGGCCAGGGTACCCTCTCCCCCGGTGTCAGTGCTGCCACAACCTCCCTTCTCCTTCCCCCTCCACCAGTAGCCGTTCTGAGATATTTTTTTCTGATTTTCGCGCTGAGTCGTGGCCGGCCAGTCCCGGCTTCCTTCTGGCACCGGTTTTTCGATCTTCGGCCTTCAGGGTCGTCGCGGTGAAGGTAAAGTTCTGAATCGGAAATCCCTTTGCCCTCGTCTGGCCCCCAGGGTCTCGACAATGCTCACAAACAGAGAGTGGCTGAGGTGCTGAACGACCCTGAGAGCATCGAGAAAAGGCGGAGCCGAGAGAGCCTCAACGTTGACGTGGTAAAGTACGAGAGTGGCCCTGACGGAGGAGAGGAAGTGAGTATGAGCGTAGAGTGGAACGGGGTAAGTACAGTACACAGTTGGAGCGTGTCGAAGGCAGGGAGCCGCTAGGACAGTGTCAGTGTGGATGATCCTCTTTTCCATTGGTGTTTGTTTAGCTCATTGGCCTTAAGCGTGGTAACTTCCAGAAGCAAATAAAAACGAAGGAAAGATAAGATCTTGCTTTTTGTCAGTTCTTAACTTTGGCTGATATTAAAACTTGTCTGTGTATAGAGCGATAACTTCTCTGTGCTTAGGAATTGAAGGGGCTGGCCTGTCCTACTGGGCACTTGTATGCTGATTGAGTGTCCTGGTCATTCGTTTAGAGCATAATCCTTAATCTGGGGCTTCTTTGGACTCTTAGGAATAGAGTGGCAGTTAACTAACTTCTGCTTTATTTACACATCTCCACTGCTAATTTCAGCTCTTTCAATCACTCACCCTCGAGCAGGCTCTGCTATGGATTCTTACTAGATCGCTCAGTATTCCTTAAGTAGAAGTACGTTTAGCGACAGCAGATCTGTTTTAAACACTAAGGGCTTAGAAAAGAAAAAGCATCCAGATGACCTGCTGTCCCTTCACTGGTCTTCGCTCCATCTCCCCCTCGGGATGAACTACCACCCACCAGCCTTCAGCTGAGAGAGAGGAGGACCTCGATCAGGGTGGGCAAAATGTAGCCACAGCAGCCTCCGGCCCCCCAGGGGGTGGTTCTCCCTGAGCCTGGGGTGGCTGCAGCCGGCAGCCCTGGAGGAGCTCAGAGTGACCGTGGGCCCAGGAGCCCCCGGAAACCAGAACTAGACAGGAGCCAGTATAGGTGGCCGAAGGGCAACAGCCTCTGCCTCTTGAAATCCCTCCCCTAGCCATCCACCCTAGCTTCTGTGCCTCCCCTCCCGCCCCGCATTAGGCCGGACGGACTGAGGAAGAAGGCTCCCTCTGAAATAATTACCCACCCCTATCTAAATGTATCCTTGCTCTCTCGGACCAGTTCTGAGTTCTCTCAGCCTGGCCAAGCCGCACATCTCCGGAAAGCCACATAAAACCTTTCCTCTGTCTAGCCCAGGTCAAAACCATTTTAAGGCAACCACAGAAACTTCGGAGTTCCCCGGCTCTTTGCATTTTTTTCCCCAGCGCTCTGTCGTGCCGTGAGCGAACTCCGAGTAAGCACTCAGTCGCATGTCGTCGGTGCGATTCGAACATTTTCTGCATTTGGGAATCTGTAAAATCTGGATTGGCCAGCCAGCCTCTTGTGGGGTCTTGAGATTGGCCTAGAGTGCATTTCTTTGAGGCGATTTGCAGATTTAGCTAAAAATTAAGAGTTTGCTTTGGAGCTCGTTTTGACAAATTGCAGGAGAGAAGGTTTTCTTCCCCTCTAACTCCCTTTCTTTTAATGCTGGGTGGTTAGTCTACTAACCACTTGTATCCACTGACTGTTTAGTGTCTCCTCCTCCTCCTCCAACAGCAGCAATTTTCTGGCCACTTGAGCCATGGTAGCATTATATGTGGCATTTATGTACAGCCCCTGATTTGCAGAAATGATGCCTTGGGCTGCTCTTTTCTTTGATCAAAAATGGCATTTCTTGGAGAGTCGGTTTCCTCAGTGCCAAGACAGTCAATCAGCATCTGTTTTGACTACTTCCCTTGTCATCCAAGTTGTCCAAAGAGCAATTTGTTGAGCAGTTTTAAATATTGTCCCCTTGGTATTGAAACTGTGTACTGTACTCCTCTGATTGCTTTTGTACTTTGCATGCTTTCATATATTTCATGTATGTAAGTCTCTTTTAGGACTTAGAGGGCCAGCATGCAGATTTAATATTGTGAAAGGACATTCTGGAGGAACCCTCGAGACAGTATTTCTAGGTCAATATTTGCATGGGAATATATGCTGACCGAGCTAATAGCAGAAAGTGAAATTTCATGCCTCAAGATTGGGATTCGTGCTGATTCAGAGGGCTGCTTTTACCTTATTCTTTGCCCTGTTTTACTTTGACGTAGGGTTTTCTCTCCAAGGAGAAATCCGCGGCAGCATTAGTGACTTAGCTAGAGACCCAAGCTGGAATTTCCAATGAAATGGGTAAACTGCGGTCATCCTCTTTCGTTTGTCCTCTCCTTTCTTCTCACTGCCCTACTTTAACTCCCCGAGTAGTTGCCCTGGCCAGGTTGTGCTCTTCCCCTGTGATCAATTCTGGTAACTCTAATGTACTCTCCCAAGTGCCCATTTCAGTGCTCTGCACGCAGGGGACATTCCACAAATGCTACTGATGGACAGACTGAGCTGATTCTAATTCTATGTAAAGGTTTATATCTATCTTCACACCCCAATCACCTTATTTAGGGAAGCCAAACAACTTGTCCCGTTTTAATGAGACTAGGATCTCACTTTTTAGGGCCAAACTGCCGCCACCAATGAAGTTACAATGCCCAGAACAAAAAATTGGGGCTTTTGAAGTTGTGGGTTGTTTGTGTTTTTTTTTTTTTCCAAATGCCCAACTACCAAAATCTGAAGCTCCACTGAACCACATGGCACTGAAACCAAGATGAGGGGTTTGGGGTCTAATAGGTGCATCAAAACCCTAAGAAAATTCCCAAGGTGGAAGAAGAGAAACGGGGGAGTCTGTGAGTTGGTACTCCCCAGCGGGCTTGCTTGGCCAGTTTGGACAAGGGGGCAGGGTGAGGAGAGAGATGTGCCAAAACAAACGTGAAGCCTTATGTGGCTGAATTCCTGGCAGGGCCGGCCGAGTCTGGGCATTCAAAGGCTCTCCCGCTCGCTCACGGGAAATTGCATTCTTTTCCCATCATGGCTTCTGCATTAGGAGCCCCAGGGCCTGGGGTTCTCTGTCCTGGTTTCCTGTTTCTTGCCTCACCTGTCCTGGGGTGTCCCCTTTTTTTGAACGCTTTCCCACTCATTTCAATTTCTTCCTCCTCATTCCATTGTACCCTCTCTGCCATGTCTCCCGCAGTCTGCTGAGCCCAATCGGCTAGTTTACAGTCCTCCGCACCACCTTGCCTACAGGCAGGAGAGAGATGCTCTTTCAAATCCCCTTACCTCTCAGGAAAAAAGCCCCCCAAAAAGATATTGTTTCTTAGAAGCATCTCTGAAATATAACTTAGGCTGTCCTAAGTATCAGAGATTTGGATATGTGAAGGATAATTAGGGGAGAAAATGTCAGTCACACAAAAGAGATAAAAATCCTAGGAAGGAGACAAAGGGAGTGACTTCCCCAGCCAAAGGATACATGACAGACACCCCCAGGGATGGAGGAGAAATGAATTATCTTCCTATTTTTGAGGCATCAGATTTTAGGGGATTTGTCCTAATCTGAGGTCACCTAGGTTTCTAAGTAAACAGATCAGCATTCTAATTGGTGATGCTCCTAATCCGAAGGGCTAAAGTTGGATTTTTTTTTAAGTGTGGTGGTGTGCTTACCTGTTACAGACACAGCTGCACTCATAGTTGGAAAAAGGGGACCCCTTTGAGGTCTGTGGACAGGAAATCAGCACCAAATGTAAACTGCTGCCTTTCCAGGCTCAGCCTTGAAGTTCTCAAAATCTGAAAGCTATTTACACCGCCGCTTTCCGAAAGTATTATCTGTAACAGTTTTAATCCCACTTCCTAGTGGACATTTCCACACTTTCCCCCTGAAAAAGCAGATCAGGACCCTATTGGCTGCCCCACCAACGGTCTCTGTTGAGAAGGTTGAGAAATTTAGGAGATGTAAAGCAAGCTCTGTTGAAAAGGCCATGTGTCCATCTCGCATCTGAAGCTCTGCATTGGCGTGGTTGGGAAAACTGAGCCAGGGGATTTCGATTCATAAGGATGTCAGCGAGGCACGTTTGAAAATACTCCAAAAAGATTTAGAAAAATTGAAGGTAGTTTAGAAAGCCGGGGAGGGTTCCTAGCAGACGCTCTGTCAGAGAGTTTCGTTTAGGAACGTAGCAGAGAGCAAGCCATGCGAGTGGCAAACACGGAGGACTGCTTGTGGACTGCTTTGACTGTGTGGAGCCCCTTTTCTTCCGAAGAGCCGCAAGAGCTCTAGTTTGATTCTCTCACCCTTTCCGTGTCCCTGGGAAGTTGGTAACAAGTATTATTTTTCCATTTTAAAGATGAGGAAAATGAAGCTGTCTGGTTAAATGACCTGCTCAGCATCCCACGGTGAGTCAGAGTTGGCATTTTGAACTCAGGTCTCCTGCCTCTTGCCTGGGGCCCGGGGCATTAGCTCTCCCCCTGCATATCGGCTGCACTCCTTTTTGTTTGCAACTCCCATAGAGAAGAGGCATTGGAAGGCAGTTCTTCCATTTTGTCTCTTTCCTCTACTGGTTTTATTTTAAAATCAGGCATTGAGAGGGCATTTTTTCTTTTTGTTGGATGGGAAACCCCTTTTTTCTTGTGATTAGTAGTATTCCAGAAAAGAATATTGCCTGACAGAAGTTAAAGCCCAAATGAATGCATTTTCCCCTGTTCCAGCCTTTTCAGCTTTTTGTTTTGGTTCCTGTAGGTGACATTATTATTATTTTATTCACTATGAAATTGACTTTTAAGTACAGTATCTTCCGGGGCAAATTCTTCACCAAAGATACTAAATCTATTAAACTTCTGATGGTAAAATAGTTGGAAACACCACTGCGTAATTGATGCTAAGCTAGCAGTGGCAGGTGGAGACAAATTCCCAGTTTTAGAGTTTGGGGTTTTATCGTGGGGTGTTTTTTTTGTGGGGGGCGGTGGGGAGGGTCCTTTGAATTCCACTGCCTAGATTTTTGTGACCTAGAAATACTGTAAGCAACCAAGCTTGTTCTAAATGGAAAACTCTTGCCTTCCCCCCCGCCCCCCCAACAGTTTCATTCAGTTTTTCTCTCTCCATTTCTGTCTAACAGGCCTAGATGCCTTTTGTGATTCTTATACTGTCTCCTGCATGACGGGCGTACACCATCTTCAAGCTTTAACTTCTCTCTCCAATACTGACCGCTGTGTTTTAGCAAATCCCCTCTGACCCTTGTCAGAGCTCCACTTCTCTGTCTACCGCCCATTCCTTAAGTGCTGGTGTCCGTTTTGGAGGTTTTCTGATTCCTGTCCACGTGTAGCTTTGCCAGATATGTATTTAGTCACACGAAACGTGTTAATACAACCATTTAACTGTGTAATACGTGAGTACCTAAAGTAAGACTGATTAGCTGTTCACTGAAAAAAGTTAGTTAAAAAGTATCACACAAGGTATTATGAAAATGGCATGATGGTGACCTTTGAGAATAACTAAACCGTAAAAGTAAGGCATGTGCTACAAGTGCTTTAAATTGTATTTAGAGGCCTGTTTCTCGGTTTAACAACAGAACTATGGAATTCTGGATGTCTTCACTTAGGATTATTCTGAAGTAGCATTGCTGTTTAGTCTCTGTGTGGAATTTTGGCAATTCTGCTTTTCTCTACTAATCTTTAAGCGTTCAGTGATTTGTGTACTTGTGTCTTTCTAAATTCTAATAAACTCACTCCAACTGACCTGTGTATCTGGGTGTCTGTCTGCTTGGTAGTTATTTCTCTCTCTTTTCAGGCCTGTTGCATGGCTTCTAGGACTAGCAGGGGTAGCTGCTAATTTTACTAAAGCATTCATCCTGTGAATAAAAATCAGGTCTTGGCTCTGTTGATTCCAATCTCCTCACCCTATTAGGTTCGAGGTACTGTAAATGCACGCTACCCAGATGGGTAAATTGTGATTAAGAAAGCCAAGCTGATCCTTCAACTCTTCCTCTGAACGTCTAAGTCAGAGATTTTATTTCTGTCAACCTCCTGGGTTGTTGTTTTTTTTACCCACTCCTCGGTGTTCTGTTCTGTGTTCATAAAACTCATTTGTAGATTGTACCAGAAAATATGCAGTACGTATGATTTAGAATGAAAGTATTAAAAAATGAGCTAATCATACCAGATCCAAACGTCTCTGGTGCTGTATTGTTATCTGGACCAAAATGATCACATCCTAATTAAAGTGGCATGCTGTTTTTGATCATCTATCCTTAAAAGCTTCCTTAATTCAAATTTCTTTTCATGTACTGCCCTCTACTGCAATAGCGAAACATCCCTAATTTTACTCTTAGGAGTGCCCGTCCTTTGGGGAGGAATGATTTCACACTCTTCAAATCGCATTGGGATTATGGATGGTCTTTAACGATAGAGGCTTTGGTTTCCAGAGTACGAGCAGGAGCACGCCGGTCACTCTACCCTTAAGGGATGATTCGGCCGTGTCCAGCGTTAACAGCGAATGCCGCCCACTGGACGGTGGCCCCATCCAGTCGATGGACTGTAGGCTATAGACGGAAAGTGTTTTCACGCGGCTGTAGGTGGAACGGGAGCGGGGGGCGGAAGCACCCGCAGCTTCACATTTGTTGACGTCTTTTGCAGGATGGCACTGGATCTTTAAAACGCAGTGGTTCCTTTAGCAAACTCCGGGCTTCCATTAGACGCAGCAGTGAGAAGCTGGTTAGAAAGCTGAAGGGAGGAAGTTCACGAGAGAGTGAACCCAAGAATCCTGGGTAATTATCTTTTCCTAGCTGCGCTGACGTTCATCCCCTCTTATCCATCGCCAACTAGCCCAATCCAAGGCCGCTTCTTCCACCGGCAGCCGCCTCTCCCACGCTCGGATTCCCCAGACACCTGCTTTAATCGTCACTTCCTCTCGGTAAAAGCAAACGAAGCCAGAGGCTCGCTGTTTCCTAAGGCGCTTTTCCCCATTAGAGGCGGAGAAATATAACCGGATTGCTGTTCTGCTTGTGGAATTTGATTAGCGCCTTAGAGCGACCTGTTGAAAAGCTTACGGAAAGGGTTATTCAACGCATTTATTCTTCCGCACATTTAAAGTAACACGGGTAGGCATTAGCCTAAGTAATGAACGGCGCTCCAATAATGTCTGTAGCCTAAGCAATGAATGGCGCTCCAATAATGTCTGAGGACCAGAGGAGCGCCAACTGGTTTACTTGAGCCTAAGCTAAATTCAGCAGAAACACTGTAAGTACTTCAAATGCCTTCTGTTTGTGTTTCTTGGTTCCTCAAGGTCATTGCTGTGATTTTACATTGTATGTCTTTCACTTCATTTCTCAATTGGGGCCCCCTCCCAGATGTCTCTCCAGTGGAATTAAATGATCTCTTTTGACACCTGGACCCTTGGCTTGCAAGTTTTTAAGCAAATATTTAAGCTATTTTCTTAAAAACTAGCCGGTGTACGTAAAAACAGTTCCTCAGGAAGAGTGATTTAGAATGTTACCGTTCCATTGTTTCTGATAAAAAAACAAAACAAAACCACTTAATGGTTTTAAAGCCCTGAGAGGTGGTTGGATGGGTTTTTTTTTCTGTTTTTTGTTTGGTTTGGGTTTTTTTTTGTTTTTTTATTAAAGTTTCAGCAATCTGAACCTGTACTTAAAAGGATAAGGAAGAGTAGCGTTGGAGATTAAAATTCTGTAAAGTGAATAGGAAGCCTTTGTTTCAACTGCAATTTGTTTATTAAGATATTGTGGTTTCTCATGTAATACATTTGCTTTTCGTGTGAGGTATTTGAGAGGTTGGACTACTGTAACTGAAAAGTTTCTGAACCATTTCTCCTGGAAGGACTTATAGCAGACTCTTAGAGTTCGCCAGTTGCAGCTGTATTTATGTTTACTGAAGTAGATTTTTATATTGTCTCCCTTAAGAGATGTGAACAGAAAACATATTGCTATGCTTTATTCCATTACCGTAGAATTCACACTCATTTTGAATTCCATGACCATCGAGGTTGCTAATGATTATCTTCTACCTAATTCATTACTTTTATTTTAGACATTGATATACTATATAACAGCACTATTACTTAGATCACTATTTTACATATATTAGAGAAGATCACTAAGCAGTTGAGGTAACACCTAGTTTTCACTGTAGGAAGAGAGAAATGTAGACCTGAAAAAAGAGGAAGAGTGGGAAACAGGTGTAGAGGGAGAGAGAGACTGTGAATTGAACTTTTCCCAGTCACAATCAGCGGTGTTTACTGAGCACTTACTTTGTGCAGAGCACTGTACTAAGTGCTTGGGAGAGTACAATACAACAGAATTAGCATAATGAGGGGATCAGCAGGGCAAGCATGGGTGTGGGCATTGAAGTGCTTTCCACCGCAGTCTCCGGTAACTGAATCTTTGGATGGGTTTCACCTAGGGCCGAGTGCCGTGCTCAGGAGACCAATTTCCCGTGCTCTGAGAATATTTTCAGTGGGACAGGGCGAGCACAGTTTGTTTACCCACAGCCGATTCCAACCTTTGCCCTTTAACCACGGCTGGGTGCCCTCTATCTCTACCCTCACACCCCAGCCCCGGTTCTCAAACCAAGGAGCCAAGAGTGGGCACGACCCGCAGCGCCCCGATACATTGCCCACCACTCTCGGGGTCATCTAGGAAAGGTAGAGGATATTTGCATTATCAGTGAGCCTGAAATGGTTGGCAGCTTTCTAGGGCTTTACGGTGGCATTAGCGATGAGGAGAGGACGACAGGCATTTGACGTTCGGTGCAGGTAGTTTGCAAGCCTAGCAAAATGGTAGAGTATTGTATTTGTGAGCAACTTAAGTGACTTATACAAATCTCTCCTGCCATGGGAATTGGAACTACTTGAGTGTATTTGAATTTGAACATGAATCTGGAAACAAATCCATTTGTGTGTGTGTGTTTAAGGTGGGGAGGGGGGCGGGGGTTGCTATCCGTTTTGAAAAGTAGTCAAATTGTCCGCTGAACTGGGGGGAAGACCCCAGTTGAAAGTGCAAATGGAGCAGCTACTGTTTGAAGGGAAAAAGAGAAGGTTTTGGAAAACATGTAACCGTTTTCACAAGTGGAATTGGAAATGAAATATAGGAAATGTTGTGTAGCCCTATCGTTTTCCCCAAAGACGAACTGAATTGGTGCTGCCTGTCATTTTGAAAAGACCTTAGGGGAAAATTTGCTTTTGATTTTTCACTCATCGATTTCCTTTGACGAGGCATTTCTAGGCCATGAGCCTCATCAGCTTGACGCATGCTGGGCCAGGGGTGTTTGGTACCTGGATTTGGGATTTTCTTTGGGTTGGGTAGGTATATTAAATAATCCCCGAGACAAATATGTTTTCATGGGTGATTTCGGAAAACATTGCTTTTTGTAACCTCAGGAGTGTTAGCCTTTGCATAATTCATTGCTTTTTTTTTGGTTGTTGCTAACACATTCGTGTGCTGAGTACTTAAATGTCTCCCATGAAACAATTTACTGGACACTAACTGATTTGTAAAAGCAACATGATTTATTTGAACTGTTTGTAGCCCACGTTCATAATTGTAACCTAACATTTTTGAACATTTAAACAATTTTATTAACAATTTAGATTATTTTTTAATTACCACAGTTCTGTTTTTAATACTTAAAGTAAGAAATGTCTCCCTCGGTATAAAATTAGCACCCTGAAAACCAGTTTTGGTGAGGACGTGATACGCGTTCCAAGGTTTCCAGCAAAGATCTGCAACTACTATATTTACCAGGCTGCAAATTTGTATGGAGCACTTGCTGCCATCATCGCTTATAAATAGAATATTTTATTTCCTTTTCAAAAATTGTGGGGGGTTGGGAGGAAGAGTACGTGTTGAAAGCAGTTATACGAGTAAAAATGATCATCTAAAAAAATTATATTTTCAAGAATGTGCAGGTAAATGGATTTATGGAAAGGAATTCAAAGAAAACAAAGTGGAAATTTCAAAGGACGATTTTGACGAATCCCAACGTTAAGGTCAAGATCTCTTCTAGCCAATTATGTGGCTCATTGAGACCCAAAAAAATACACTCTCCCCGTAGTCGTCCCCAGGTTTCACACTGGATTGGATATTTTTAACCTGATTTTTTTTTTTTAAGAAAATTTGCTTGACTTTTATAGTGTTTATGAATCTGCTTTTTTAATGATTGTGGATAATAATTAGTAGTATTAATAATAGAATGTAATGAGGACCCCCAGAGTGCAAGGCATTCTACTAAGTGCTTGGGAAGTACAACAGTTTTGCCTTACCTTATGAACAAAGCCAAGTATGTCATCTAAAGAATATTTTGCATCAAGCGAGGCAGATTACATTGAAACCCCTCAAGTTCATCATGTTGTAGTTGTGATTAGCGCTCACCATTTTTCTGATTGGTTTATCCTTGCATGTTCACTGTCCTGGTTGCAGCATGAAGCGTGCCAGTTCTCTGAATGTTCTTAACATGGGCGGCAAGGCTGCTGAAGACCCTTTTCAAGTAAGGAGCCCCGTAATATTCTTATGCCAATAGATGCCATTAGTGCAGTCTGAGCTGCCGGTCTTACCCGTAGCCGGATCTTGGCACTCACAAAGTAACGTGGGCAGGAACGTAATGTAGCCATTTTGGGATCTCTGTTTCTCAGAGGGCCTAACCAAAGGGACGTTTGTAAAGGGTAAACATTCCAGGCTGAAATATATGTGTAAATGTGTGAAAAATCATTGGGTGTCCTTAAGAATAGTTCCTGGCGCCTGATCTAAATTTGCTCTCTTTCGATTCCGCTAGCCTGATCACTACTCTGCGTTAACTGTGTGCATCTAATAAGTTGGTCATGCCCTGTGTTGTCAAGCTGAAATGTGATGTTCAGTGTCCTAAATGATTAAGCATTTTACTAATGTGGAACTGCCACTAATATGTGCAGTAGCGATTGCTGTGAGACTAATACCTCTTAATACCGCCATGCTGAAGTGCCCAAAACCTCATGCAAACTCCACATTTTATTACTCTAACTTCCCCATTGAAAGACATTTAGGTGACTTATATTGTTGTTTGGGGCAAGGGACATTCCCTTTTTCATTTCTCGGAAGCATTTCCTTGGGTAGTCTGAATTGACCATGTTATTAGAGAGGAGCAAACCTGCCTCATTCTTTCCGCAGAGGGGATTGCGGAATTGGGTTTCCCAGAATTCTTATTTTGGCAGGATTCTGCACTGTGGTCCCTAGCCAGGTGCCTTTGATGCTATCATAGCTAAACGTAGTATGAATTTGCAATTACCAAGCCCCAGAAGGAGACATTTGGAGACGGAGAGTAAATTCCTCCTAGCCGTTTTATCTGTCCCCACCCCTCCTGCAACAGACACTCTGTCTGCGCCTGGGAGAATGATCTAATCCCAGAAAAATCCAAAACAGGCTCAAGTCCTTTTAGTCTTACTCTTTGGTGAAGGGGCAGTCAGCCAGGCCTGTACCCAAGCCCTCAGGCTCCGTGAGGACCAATAAGTCTTTCATCAGTTCAGTGTTTAATGAGCATCTACCGCGGGCAGAGCGACTTCTTCTAGACTGTGAGCCCGCCGTTGGGTAGGGACCGTCTCTATACGTTGCCAGCTTGTACTTCCCAAGCGCTTAGCACAGTACTCTGCACACAGCGTTCAGTAAATACGATTGAATGAATGAATGACTGGCCACCTAAAAGAAAGGTCGAAGACACGATCCCTAGCCTCGGAGAGCTTACGGTCTAATGAGGGGAGACCGGGCAACTCACTGGACTTACCCACTCCTGTGGGGGATGATCCCTATGGCACCACTGCAGACGCTTGCTTACCAACCCTGACGTTTTGACAGAAATCACTTGGAAACCTCCTAAGAGTAATCAAGCCAGCGATCATATTTACTGAGCAGTAGGGCACTGTACTAAGCGCTTGGGACAGTACAATCTAACAGAGTTGGTGGACATGTTGCCTGTCCACAAGGAGCTCACAGTACATAGGAAACTTATTAAGTCACTTCACTTCTCCGGGCCTCGGTTCCCTCCTCTATACAATGGGGATTAAGACTGTGAGCCCCACGTGGGACAACCTGATCACCTTGTAACCTCCCCAGCGCTTAGAACAGTGCTTTGCACATAGTAAGCGCTTAATAAACACCATTATTATTATTATTATAGGAAACGGCCTCCTGGCCACTCAAAAGCCTTGATTTCGGTACATCTCAGCTCAAATCCAGTAGGCACTCAGAGGCAGACGTGGATCGGGTCCTGGGCCGGCCAGCCGTTTCCGAAGTCACCAGTTACTTTTAAATTTACAAAATGTGTCCGTACAGCATGGTAAGGTCAGTTTCTTAATTGTGTGAATTACTTGAAGTTCTTTAATCTCCCCCCCCCCCTTTTTTTTTTTTACGCAGGAACGAAATAAATGTCTGACAGACTCGAGAGTCCTGAGTGCCAGTCAAACTGACTTGGCTCACTAGGGCTCTTGGAGAGACGCTAGCTAAAACCGTCTGCCAACGCAGCGCCCTGAGCCTCTCGCCCTCCAGTTCCTCATCCTGGGGAGGAACGGCATTCTAGACTCCTGAGCACTGGACGGCCATTTTTCCTTTTCAGACCAGCGCATTTTTAGTTCTAGTAGTAGTCCGTAGCGTCTTTCCTTAAAGAGATTCCCTCTTTGAGTTGCTCTTCACCAGGCCGGCTGCTCTCCGCGCTGCTCCCACTGAAACCCGAACTAACCGATCTGAGTAGCGAAGACCCGCAGAAGTCTCTAGCCAACATTTAAAAACTACCCAGTCCCCGAGGAACAGCACGGGGGTCTAGATTTCCCACCCGCCGCAGCCCAGATGGAAAAGACGCGCCGTAAATGGACGCGGGGGCTCTCCAGAGGACAGTTTGAGCGACGGGAGCTCTCTGCCGCGGACGGTTACGGTCCTTGAAACGCTCGTCGGTGCGGCTTCCGTCCCCCGCTTCTCAAATGAAATGAGTCCCGTGTGTTCGTTGGGTATGAGAGAGTGTAGACCATGGTGCCTCGTGACCGGCATGGGGATATCCAGAGGCGGAGTTTGGAGGGATGAGGGCATTATGGAGACCCTCGGGAGCAACCCAGATACGTGGAGCTAAGATTCGGCACCATATCCTGAGAGAGAGAGAGATTGCAGTTTGCCACTTCGTCTTTTCTCTTTACAGAAATCCTTAATCTGACGTCCTGTAAACCGCAGATGGCCAGAATGGCAGTTACAAAACAGAAAATCGAAAGACTACTGTCTTTATCAGCAAGCCGAAACCCTGAAGCTTAGCAGCATCTCATTTGATGAGGGCTAGGATAAAAAGGAAAAAAAAAAAAGGCTTGGCTTTCAATAGTGATAGAGGGAATGGATTATAAACAGCCTCATTGTGACTTTTTGCAAATTTTTTTCATTTAGACTCCTTGTAGTTCAGTGATGTAGCCAGAGACTTATAAACTGCACTTGAAATCTGTTTACTAAGGTGGCTTCTAAAAAAAAAAAAAAGTGGTTGGGGTTGGTCGTGTAGCGTAGAGCTGTTCTAGGCCCCGCTAAAAATGATACTGCTGCTAATATGTGGTTTATTTTTTAGGGTAGAGTAGAGCACTTTATTGATGAGAGCCCCAAGAGAGCAACTTATTTTTAGTTTACAAGTATGCTAATTTTTTCAAGAGTTAACTGGTGTTAACTCTTTTAATAGTTAAACTAAAATAGTGTTAACACTATTTGAACCTCACATAAACGGTCTCACCTTGTTATTCAAAGATATGTTCATGGGTATATGTGCGTATGTGTGTGTATGTGTATATATATATACATACAGACACACACACATATATATATATATTGTTAGACATATACACACCCAGACATACTAAATAGGTAAGACATAAGCTGTTTATCTTGTAAAAGTGAATTCCATGGAAATGTTGCTATTGAAACAGGAAGGTCAACATTGGCGGTGGTCATTAATTTTCGATTCCAGCAGTCATCTCAGAGGATGACAATCTTGTCCAGATCTCTTCGCTACTTCTCACAGACCTGGAGCTCCGATTCCCACTAGATTTTGGCTTCAAAGTCTTTGGGGGCCCCAGACCCAGTGTTTCAGAAGAGGGAAAGGGGAACTGGGTTCCCCTAGACTGACTGGGTCTCCGCTGGAAATTATCCAGGCATTTCTCACGTGCACAGTCACTGTTAATCCTAATAGGAACGAAGCACTTGTAGAAGGCACTTTGGGACCGACACGCCGGAAAAGCACCTGGGGCAGGAGTCGACGGCCGGCAGAGGAGGACGGGGAGTGGAATGAGTTCCCAAGGGGCCCGGCACAGAGCAGCCAGGGCATCCCTGGTGGAAAACAGACAGAGGAGGGAGGGCCCTATTTCTGGTGCTTGCTTGGCAGCCCGTATGGATGCCGGAGGTTTAAACCCGTGATGCCAGCACCCGACAGACGCCGCAACTAACCGGCATTCTGCCGAATCTTCCCAGATTCCTGTCCCACCTCCTAGCGACTGATGGAGCCTGCCCAGTTATCCCGCCTCCCGACGGAAGCCACCCACAGAGCAGAGCCACAGCGGGAGGCGTACGGTCACCGAGCCGAGGCCCGTTCTCCAGAGAATCGACCCGCTAAAGGGAATCTGGGACCCAACGGGTCACCTGGCTGGCTTTGACTAAAGGCTCTGGGAAGGTTTTTTTTTTTAATTATTACGTAAATAATTTTGACAGTGGTTGGGGTGACCGTAGAGGGCTGGAAAAGCAGAGCTGCCAGCCAGGTTAGCTGAGAAGGGGTGGGGATCGGATTGGGGTGTCTGATATCCGATAGGGTTGAGTTATTGTAAGTGGTTTTGGCAACTATAGGTCAGGAAGCTACTAAGAGTATTTCGTCATAGGTCAATTTGTATAGGAATATTGGTAGGTCTTAACGACTAACGTTTACAGCTTGGGAGGACAGAGATGTTTCACACTGTACGCATGTGTCAGAAACTAGCTTAGGCGTGAGGTGACTGTAAAACTTTGCACTTACTTTCAATGCACAAACACCTTTGAGAACGAGCGATAATGTGCACTAGAACCTTTGAAAGGCAGGGAGACTTGCTCTGCCCCCCAACCCAGGCAAAAAAGGCGAAGGTGAGGGGGCTGAAGTCCAGTCTATAGGAGGTTTGTAGGGAGGGAGTGGGCTAAATTTGCCCAACTTCCATTCAGTCTCTAGCATCTCCTCCCTCCAAGAAGAGTGTTTTTGGGGGCCCGACAGGGAGACTCAAGCAGAAATACAGGCTAGCATATTGTGCCTCCATCCCTATTAGCCAGGACGGGAGGTTATTCAGTAACAAATGCATAAATTTACCTGTGTTAGTGTTCAAGTCTAATATTCCTTAGACTCTTAAGTGTTGGTAGAAATTTTTTTTTTTTGTTCATCTCTTGTAAGATAGGTAGCAAACCCCACAGTGAACGGCCAGAGAGTAAACTGGTCTCCTGTTAAAAAAACGGAGGCAGCTTTTCCTGTCTGCACTTTCCTCTATCAGCCGTGTCAAAGCTGAGCGTTACCGTTTTGTGCTGTGCAGTACGTGTTCCGTGTTTCCAGATGCCGCCGTAGATGTCCACTAACTTCGTAATGTGTTGGCAAGGTGGTTTATCTGTGAGCTTTTGAACCCACTTGCCTGAGTAACCAATTCGCAGTTCTTGGTGCATTGCAAAAAATAAACTGATTTGGTTTTCTACAGTTTTGTATGTTTGCCTGGCCATTTTAGATGTTTTCCAGTAGATTGCTGTTCTTTTGAAGTCTCACGTTATATATATATATATAAACACTCTCTCTCTGTCTGTCTGTCTCACTGTCTCTCTCAGTCTCAGACCCTTTTCCCTTAAAGTCCAGGCCAGCAGCTTTCTGTACCACCAAGAAAATAAGTACCTGTTCAAAGGGAAGTGGGCATTTGTTTATAGTAAATGTTAATACTTTCCCGACATTACCACACGATGCAGGGTCCTTTTCAGCGGGGCTGGGTCGATCGTGGCCCGGAGTCCATTAACGCAGAGCACCAGTTGAGGATCATCATCAATCGTATTTATTGAGCACTTACTGTGTGCAGAGCACTGTACTAAGCGCTTAATTTGAATTTGAGGATCTGAATTTGTCCACTCACAAGGGGAGTGGACACTACATTATCTAGATTGATGCAGAGTGATGTTGCATAGCAATCACATTTGAGTGCTTCCTACGTCCAGAGCACTGAACTAAGCGCTAGGGAGAGTATAATTCAACAGAATTAGCAGAACAGTAAGCTTACAGTCTAGAGCGGTATAATTAATGGTTTGAAAACTAAGGGAGCCTACAGAATTTCAGGATCTTCCCCACAACCCCAAGTGGGTGTTGATCTGTGTGCAGCTGGTGATGGGAATCAGATGTTAAAAATCTCTCAAAGGATGGAAAGCTACTGGTCTGCTAGGCAGAAAGATTTTTTTTTTCCTGCCTCTGGCCATATAAATTTGTCATTTACTCAGTCACACTCCCTAAAACATCAGAGTTTGTAAGCTGAGCAGACACGTTTCACATCACTGAGTCGCCCAAATTTTCAATCTGGTAGCTCATTCACCAGCCCTCTTTGGCACTTGGCTTCAGATGAGCGACTCTCTGTCCCAGAACAGGACCAGGTCCGTGGAAGACTTTTCATTAATAAAATGGCTTCTCCCTCGGCTTTGATTTCCTCCAGGCCCGGACCGCTCTCGGGGTCGGCGGCCAAGGGACAGATCTCGAGCCTGTGCCCGCCTACTCCGGTCCGACAGACTTGCGATCCGTTCTGAGCTCCCGTTGACACCTGCCCCGCTAGCGAAGTCGGGGCGCAGGATGGGTCTCCAGAGCAGTCAGAAAGGGTACCTTTTGCAAACTAAAAGCCAATTCTACTTTTGGCAATGTAGGTTCCTTTTTCCACCTACCCCATGATGGATTTTATTGGTGAATGAAATGGTGTTCTGGGAGGAGCCTCAGGGGGAAAGCGGGATTTAGCCTTAGTTCACTGATGAAAACAGAAGCCCGGCTGGGAGGGCTAAGACCTTCAGTAAAACGGGAGTCACGGCCGCCGGGACCCTCGCTTCCAACTGGGAATGGCGACTTCCAGCTGTTTCTGGGGTTTGGGTGGAGAAAGGGGCCCAGCGGCAAGTCCTCGTGTGGAACCGTCTGGCGGGCTTCAGTCCGTGAGTGGGACCATGTCAGGAAGGATGTGCTGGAGCATTTGGGGACTGGAAGGGAGTGCAGGGGCAGCTCAGAGATGGAAACCATCAGCGGCCGCGGGCCCTCCTGCGAACGTGCTGCGTACGGTAGTTCGTCTACAGCCGCTGGTTTGTTTGCATCTGCCCCTCCCGGAGTGTTAAGGGCTGGGGTGTTAGGGGTTTTTTTTAAGGAATGTGCTATTGGAAACTTCCATTTCCCATCTAGGGGCTGATCCGAGGCACAATTGAATCCAGAGCCGGAACTTGCCTTTGCAGTCTGGTGCAGGCCTCCTCTCAGCCAGGCAGAGCCCTGGCCTGACTACAGGGAAGAGGCTGCCTCCCTAACGCCTTTAGCCAGCTGCAACATTTCAGGGAGAAGGCTGAGCAGCAAAACCTCTTCTCGTGGCCCGGCCGCCGCTCACGTTTCACTGAGGTCCCTGCCGAATGTTGGACGTTAGGCTTGTGCCACACGGGGCTGGGCACTGCGCCCTTCACAGCAGGCGTTACCGACCTTGCCGTCAGCGTGGCGCGCTGGGCCTTTAGAAGGCCCGTGGTGTTCGTGTGGCTTATCCAGCCCGGAGAGCCGCACCTTGGTCCCACTTGTAAAGATGGAAGGTGAAGGGGAGTTAAGAAAAAAACCATCCTTTTTGATCCAAGCCTGGTTTCTGGCTACTCTTGACAGACGTGATGGCAGGCTGAAAAGACGCAAACCCAACCCAGTTCATGGGGTGCCTACCAGAAAGGAGAGGGCGGGCAGCCCTTTGCCCTGCTGGGTTTGGCTGGTGGAGGCAGGGCAGGAGCGGGATCCCAGGAGTGGCTCCTGACTGGCCCAGGGCCTCGGGTTGTGGGCGAGCCTAGAAAATGACACTACTAATCCCCAGTCCTACTTGCGTGGGCATTGTCTGCACCACGTACCGCGGCCACCCGGCCTGCCTCGGACGGAGACCGCCGTTTTCTACTGAAAAGTGGCGGGCTCAACTCCGTCTCCCATGCGACGGCGGCCAGATCGCCACAAGCAGGAACGCCCGCTCTGGCAATTCGGTTTACTAAAAACGCTCGGTGTCTGCCTCCTGCGGTCACCGTGCCCGCCTGAGGGTCAGCCTCTCCAGCTTTCCGCAACTCCTGCCCAGGCTTCCGAGCCAGAATTAGGAGTCCCGTCCTGGCCCATCTCCCCACCCCCCCGCCGTCCAGCGGCACCAGGGATTTGCCTTAGACCCGAGCAGGCCCCGGCTCTGACGTCCCGGGCCAGCGTCAGCCTAAAGACGGTTGTGGTTCCGGGGCTGCCGAGCGAGGGGTGGCCGGACGGGCCCCGTTGGCCTGTGCCAGTCCATCCGGGAGGAGTCGCGCTTCCTGGTACGGGGCTTTCTGAAGGAAGGGAGGGATGGATGGGACTTCCTTTAATCCTTTCACGCCCTCGGCGTTCACCGTGAAGTAGCAAAAGGCTGGGGGCAGGTGAGGAGCGAAGACGACCCGGAGTGCCCGCACCACGGGGCCCGGGGCCGAGATGCCCGCGGCGGCGGCGGCTTCGGTCGGCTCGCTCCCGGCAGGGAGGCGGTGGACCATCATCCGCATCAGCAGTTGGTTGGACCAGGTCAGACCGAGAGCTGGGATGACGGCCTCTTCCTCCAAGCTGAAAACAAAGCGGGGCAGGGCGGGCGTTTCAGTCCGGAGCCTATGGCCGCTTCGAGCCACCTCGTAGGCGGTAACTCACTATGCTCACATAATAACTTGTACTTCCCAAGCGCTTAGTACAGTGCTCTGCACACAGTAAGCACTCAATAAATACAATTGATGATGATGATGATAATAATAATAATAATGATAGCGGTATTTGTTAAGCGCGTACTATGTGCCAAGCACTGTTCGAAGCGCTGGGGGGCATACAAGGTGATCAGGTTGTCCCACGGAGGGCTCACAGTCTTAGCCCCCATTTTACAGATGAGGTAACTGAGGCCCAGAGAAGTTAAGTGACTTGCCCAAGGTCACACAGCTGACAAGTGGCGGAGCCGGGATTCGGACCCGTGACCTCAGACTCCCAAGCCCGGGCTCTTTCCACTGAGCCACGCTGCTTCTCTTAAGCAGTGGACATATGGGAAGCAACGGGGCCTGGTAGAAAGAGCCCGGCCCTGGGAGTCAGAAGACTTGGGTTCTAATCCTGGCTCCGCCATGTGTCTGCTGTGTGACCACGGGCAAGTCGCTTCAGTTTCCTGTGCCTCCGTTATCTCATCTATAAAATGAGGATTAAATCCTGCTCCTCCTTAGAGTGGGAGCCCCATGTGGGACAGGGACAGTGTCCAAAGTGATTAACTTGTCTCTACCCCGATGCAGTGCTCAGCCCATAGAGAGCACGTAACAAGTACTATATTATTATTATTATTATTACCGCTGGCTCAATCCCACAGTCCCTCCGTCTCTAAAAGGGCACTGGGAAGGTTGCTCTTTCTGGTCATCTATCCTTAGGACGGTGGATAACTTTCCCTTTAGTAACCCCTCAAAACGACTTCTCTTTTTAGCCCAGGGATAACATTTCCTGTTTACTAGCTGCTGTGACTCACCCTGGATCATCAGCTAAGGGTGTGAAGGGATTAGTTAAGTGCTTAGTACAGTGCTTTGCACACAGTAAGCACTCACATACAATTGAATGAATTGAAGTGAAGGGCACTTACCTGAAATTACCGTGAGCCGTCCCTCTTTCATCCAAGGTGTCGGTGACCTGGAAAACCCAGAAAGCAAACTCTTAATTCTTGCTAATCGAGGCCACTGGACGGAAGGCTTGTAGCCGGGTTCTGGTTGGGACAAGGCGATAGACCAGTGCTTGTCACATAGTAAGCGCTTAAATGCCATCATCGTTATTATTATTGTGTTAGAAGCTGAGTTAACGGCCCTCTGGCTGTAGATTGGGCAGTGATGCTAATGGCAAGGAGGGAAGGGATCACTCGGTGTGCAGACAGCCGGTAGAGTGCTGCCAACTTTTGGAACTTCTCTTTTTATGGTATTTAAGTGCCTACTCCGTGCCAGGCACTGTACTAAGCGGTTGGGTCGATACAAGCCAATCAGATTGGACACCATCCCTGCCCCACGTGGGATTGAGTCTTAATCCCCATTTTACAAATGAGGTTCAGTGAGGCCCAAGGAAGAGGAGAGACCCGCCTGAGGTCACTCAGCAGACAAGCGGCAGGGCCGGAATTAGAACCCAGGACCCTCTGACTCCCAGGCCGTGCTGTAGCCACTAGGCCACACTGCTCTCGCTGGGAACTTGCAGGGGGAACGGGCTGGAAGGTCTCACTCTATAAACCTGTAAAGCCATAGGAGACTTTTTTCCATTTTTTTTTTCTTCAGTGGCATTTGTTAAGCGCTTTCTCTGTGCCAAGCACTGGGGTAGATACAAGGTAATCAGGTTGGACACAGTCCCTGTCCCACATGGGGCTCACAGCCTTAATAATAATAATAACAATAATAACAATAATAATAATAATAGTAACAACAACAATAATAATAATAATAATAGTAACAACAACAATAATAATAGTAATAATAATAATAATAATAGTAATAATAATAATGATGGCATTTATTAAGCGCTTACTATGTGCAAAGCACTGTTCTAAGCGCTGGGGTAGATACAAGGTAATCAAGTTGTCCCACGTGGGGCTCACAGCCTTAATCCCCATTTTCCAGATGAGGGAACTGAGGCCCACAGAAGTGCCCAAAGTCACCCAGCTGACAGGTGGCGGGGCCGGGATTCGAACCCACGACCTCTGACTCCAAAGCCCGGGCCCTTTCCACTGAGCCTCGCTGCTTAATCCCCACTTGACAGATGAGGTGGGTAACCGAGCCACAGCGGAGAAGTGACAGGTCCCACGGCGGGCAGGTGGCGGGGCCGGGGTTCGAATCCGGGTCTTTGTGACCCCCAGGCTGTCGAGAAGGCCGGCCCTCCTCCCCCGCCCCAGCCGGGTTCTGGAGGTGGGCGCCGCCGGGGCGTGTGCCAGGAGCGGCCCTTAGGGCGGGCGGCGCGGGCAGCGCCCGCCCCGGGGGGCGTTCCTACCTGGTTGATGCACAGGACGGGGCTGTCGAACTCGGCGCTGAGCCGGTGCAGCTTGGCCCCGAGCGTCTGCAGACACTTGGCCCGGCCGACCGAGTCGCGGGCCCCGAACTCGCAGCGGAAGAGCGCCGCGATGGAGTCGATGATCACCAGGCGGGCCAGGCCCCGTGCCAGCAGGATGGGCACCCGCTTCCCCACGCAGTCCTGCAGGGTCTCCTGGAATCAATCAATCGATCGCATTTCTGGAGCGCTTACTGTGTGCAGAACACTGTACTAATCAATCAATCAATCGTATTTCTGGAGCGCTTACTGTGTGCAGAGCACTGGACTATATACAGAGCACCTGTATATATGTATATATGTTTGCACATATTTTTTACTCTATTTTATTTGTACATATCTATTCTGTTTATTTTGTTAGTATGTTTGGTTCTGTTCTCTGTCTCCCCCTTTTAGACTGTGAGCCCACTGTTGGGTAGGGACTGTCTCTAGATGTTGCCAATTTGTACTTCCCAAGCGCTTAGTCCAGTGCTCTGCACACAGTAAGCGCTCAATAAATACGATTGATGATGATGATGATGACTAATCAATCAGTCAGTCGTATTTCTGGAGCGCTTACTGTGTGCAGAGCACCGGACTAAGCGCTCGGGAAGTCCAAGTTGGCAACACATAGAGACGGTCCCTACCCAACAGTGGGCTCACAGTCGAGAAGGCAGAAGGCCGCGGATAAAGGCCGCAGGAAGCGGGTTCTCAAAGCGAGCAGGAAGGACCGCAGCCTAGGCTGGGGTGGTGTCCCTCCTTTGAAACATTCCCTTAAGATAAGGACACCCCCCAACCCCCATTTTTATGGAATTTTTTACGTACTTACTGTGTGGCAGGCGCCGTCCTAAGCTCTCAGGTGGATATAAGCAAATCTAGACTGTGAGCCCAGTGTTGGGTAGGGACCATCTCTATATGTTGCCGACTTGTACTTCCCAAGCGCTTAGTACAGTGCCCTGCGCACAGTAAGCGCTCAATAAATACGATTGATTGAGTTGGACACAGGCTCTGTCCCACAAGAGGCTCACAACTGTAATCCCCGTTTTACAGGTGATGGAATTGAGGCCCAGAGAAGTGAAGCCCAACGTTGGGGTAGGGACCGTCTCTATATGTTGCCAACTTGTACTTCCCAAGCGCTTAGTACAGTGCTCTGCACACAGTAAGCGCTCAAGAAATACGATTGATTGATTGATTGACTGAAGTGACTTGCCCCAGGTCACACTACAGAGAAACGGCAGAGCCAGAATCCGAACCCAGGTCCTTCTGACTCTCAGAGCCGTGCCAAGAGCCGGGCCCAATGTGGTGTGTGCATTGTGTGTGTGTGTGTGTGTGTGTGTGTGTGTGTGTGTGTGTGTGTGTGTGTGTGTGTGTGTGTGTATACCCCTTGCTCGGGGGGGGGGGGGGGGGGAGAGAGAGAGAGAGAGAGAGAGAGAGAGTGTGTGTGTGTGTGTGTGTGTGTGTGTGTGTGTGTGTACCCCTTGCTCTGGGGGGGGGGGGGGAGAGTGTGTGTGTGTGTGTGTGTGTGTGTGTGTGTGTGTGTACCCCTTGCTCGGGGGGGGGGGGAGAGAGAGAGAGAGAGAATGAGTGTGTGTGTGTGTACCCCTTGCTCTTGGGGGGGGGGGAGAGAGAGAGAATGAGTGTGTGTGTGTGTGTGTGTGTATACCCCTTGCTCTTGGGGGGGGGGGGGGGAGAGAGAGAGAGAGTGTGTGTGTGTGTGTGTGTGTGTGCGTGTGTGTACCCCTTGCTCTTGGGGGGGGGGAGTGTGCACAATTTCAGCAAAGGCACCCAGGGTTCTCACAGGGCCCCTCACCCCAACACCTTATCCTTTCATCACTACCCCCCCCCTTTTTTAAATGGTATTTCTTAATAATAATAATAATAATGGCATTTATTAAGCACTTACTATGTGCAAAGCACTGTTCTAAGCACTGGGGAGGTTACAAGGTGATCAGGTTGTCCCACGGGGGGCTCACCGTCTTAATCCCCATTTTCACAGATGAGGGAACTGAGGCCCAGAGAAGTGAAGCGACTTGCCCAAAGTCACCCAGCTGACAATTGGCGGAGCCGGGATTAGAACCCATGACCACCGACTCCAAAGCCCGGGCTCTTTCCACTGAGCCGCGCTGCTTTCTCAAGTGTTAAGCACTTTCTGTGTGCCAGGCACTGTACTAAGCACTGTGGTAGATACACGCTAATCAGTCCTTGTCCCTTATGGGGCTCACAGTCTTAAACCCCACTTTTTAGATGAGGTAACTGAGGCCCAGAGAAATAAAGTGACTTGCCCAAAGTCACCCAGCTGACAATTGGCGGAGCCGGGATTAGAACCCATGACCACCGACTCCAAAGCCCGGGCTCTTTCCACTGAGCCGCGCTGCTTTCTCAAGTGTTAAGCACTTTCTGTGTGCCAGGCACTGTACTAAGCACTGTGGTAGATACACGCTAATCAGTCCCTGTCCCCTACGGGGCTCACAGTCTTAAACCCCACTTTTCAGATGAGGTAACTGAGGCCCAGAGAAGTGAAGCGACTTGCCCAAAGCCACCCAGCAGACAAGAGGCGGAGCCAGGATTAGAACCCAGGTCCTACCGTCTCCAAGGCCGGTTGTCTATCCGCTAGGTCACCTTGCTTCTCGCCAACTCCCACCGCCTCCCGCTACGAACTCCCCAATTCCGGAGTGTCCAGCCAATCCCTACTGTCTCACTTTCCCCCCCACCAACTCGGAGGGCGATGCCATTTATATATGTATATATGTTTGTACATACTTATTACTCTATTTATTTTACTTGTACATATTTATTCTATTTATTTTATTTTGTTCATATGTTTTGTTGTCCGTCTCCCCCTTTCTAGACTGTGAGCCCGCTGTTGGGTAGGGACCGTCTCTAGATGTTGCCAACTTGTACTTCCCAAGCGCTTAGTCCAGTGCTCTGCACACAGTAAGCGCTCAATAAATACCATTGAATGAATGAATGAATTTACAGCAACAGCTAATAATAATAATGATGGCATTTATTAAGCGCTTACTATGTGCAAAGCGCTGTTCTAAGCTATCGCTAAAGCACCCCAGCTTCCTCCCAACGGGTTCCAGCCCCGCACTATCCCCTGAGGGACAGGGATTGTGCCCAATTCCCACCTGTGAACTCTTTCCCGGCGCTTAGTACAGTACTCCGTCTACTGTAAGCGCTTCATAAATAATATTACTTCTACTATTACTCCTACTACTGCCTGCTCGTGCACGGAGCTTCCAAATCAGTTCCAAAACTAGTTGGGGCCCCCGTGCACAAAGCAGAGACGGAATCAGCATGGCTCAGTGGAAAGAGCCCGGGCTTTGGAGGCAGAGGTCATGGGTTCAAATCCCGCTCCGCCGATTGCCAGCTGTGTGACTTTGGACAAGTCACTTAACTTCTCTGTGCCTCAGTTCCCTCATCTGTAAAATGGGGACGAAGACTGTGAGCCCCCCCGTGGGACAACCTGATCACCTTGTAACCTCCCCAGCGCTTAGAACGGTGCTTGGCACATAGTAAGCGCTTAATAAACGCCATCATTATTTTTTCAGCGTTTAGAACAGTGCTTTGCACATAGTAAGTGCTTAGTAAATGGCATTAAAAAAATTAAAAAAAATCAGCACTGAGAACAGTGCTTGGCTTAACAAATACCATCACTACTATTAATCAATCAATCAATCGTATTTATTGAGCCTGGACTAAGCGCTTGGGACTCATTCCATTTCCATATCAATCAATCAATCGTATTTATTGAGCGCTTACTGTGTGCAGAGCACTGGACTAAGCGCTTGGGAAGTACAAGTTGGCAACATATAGAGACAGTCCCTACCCAACAGTGGGCTCACAGTCTAGAATAATCCACCTGATAATTATTAATTGGAATTACTAATTACGATTTATTATCAATATTATGATCTAAAACATTAATTAATATTAATTATTAATTGATTATTGATCAGATTATTATTAATCAATACGATTGATTATTATTAATCAGAATGGGGCTGCCCGAGGGCCAGCAGATGAAGGTGGAAGAAAGGCAGCCAAGGAATAATAATAACGATGGCGTTTATTAAGCGCTTACTATGTGCAAAGCACTGTTCTAAGCGCTGAATGTTCTGACGTGCAAATTTTCCCCTTGTTTCTCCCTATTCAGTTACCAGCTGCTATAGAACAGCAGGAAGCCAGCTCTTTAATAATAATAATAATAACAATAATAATAATAATAATAATGGCATTTGTTAAGCGCTTACTATGTGCAAAGCACTGTTTTCCAGACATAGCTCTGGGCTCCTGACTCTGGAATCAGGAGAGGGGACACCATCACTTTATCCAGCCCCCCCTGCCCCAGGCCAGAACGGGTGGGGAAGCCTAGTGAATTATGCACGGGCCTGGAGTCAGAATCCAGTCCCTTCTCCACCACTTGTCCGCTGTGTGGCCTTGGGCAAGCCACTTCACTTCTCTGTGCCTCAGCTACCTCATCTGGAAAATGGGGAGGAAGGCCATGAGCCCCATGAGGGACATGGGACTGTGTCCAACCTGATGATAATAATAATAACGAATGTATTTGTTAAGCGCTTACTGTGCGCAAGGCACCGTTCTAAGCGCTGGGGAGGTTACAAGGTGATCAGGTTGTCCCACGGGGGGGCTCACAGTTTTAATCCCTGTTTTACAGATGAGGTAACTGAGGCCCAGAGAAGTGAAGTGACTTGCCCAGAGTCACACAGCTGACAGTTGGCAGAGCCAGGATTTGAACCCATGACCTCTGACTCCAAAGCCTGGGCTCTTTCCACTGAGCCAAGCTGCTCCCCTGATGATCTTGTATGTACCCCCGCGCCCTAGACTGTGAGCCCACTGTTGGGTAGGGACTGTCTCTATATGTTGCCAATTTGTCCTTCCCAAGCGCTTAGTACGGTGCTCTGCGCATAGTAAGCGCTCAATAAATACGATTGATGATGATGATGATGGCGGGAAAGGGGCGCTCCTGCATGTGGGGTAATCCCTGCCTTCCTCCTAACCTGCTGCCGGACGGAACGGGGTTCGGATCCAGTCCGTGCCCTCACCTCAGGAGCCCCTGGGATGTGGAGGCAGAGTCTCTCCCCACCCGCTTCCCAGCCGGGGGGAATGCGTGTCCCTGGAGAAGAAACCATTTTCTGTGGGAAGGAGGCAAGGAATATTCAAAGGAACAGGAAATCAATCAATCAATCAATCAATCGTATTTATTGAGCACTTACTATGTGCAGAGCACTGTACTAAGCGCTTGGGAAGTACAAATTGGCATCACATAGAGACAGTCCCTACCCAACAGTGGGCTCACAGTCTAAAAGGGGGAGACAGAGAACAGAACCAAACATACCAACAAAATAAAATAAGTAGGATAGAAATGTACAAGTAAAACAAATAAATAAATGTTAAACTCTGCTCGGGCCTGGACAGAGAACACGTTTCTTGCCCCCACCAGAGAAACCGAAAGAACAACTCCTTAAGCAGTTCCCGTTGCTGGGTAAGGACTGTCTCTATCTGTTGCTGAATTGCGCTTAGTACAGTGCTCTGCACACAGTCAGCGCTCAATAAATACAGCTGAATTGAACAAACGGACTTGGCCGAACAGGTGATAGGCTTCTGCCCCGGAGGCTGAGGAAGCTGTGCCACCCAAGCTGGGGCATCCACACTCCCCCTGTTGCTGCCCAAATGGGTTATCACAGGACCATCGTCTGCTAAAGGGCCTGGGTGTGAATGATGCGCTGTGAGCCCACTGTTGGGTAGGGACTGTCTCTATATGTTGCCAACTTGTACTTCCCAAGCGCTTAGTCCAGTGCTCTGCACACAGTAAGCGCTCAATAAATACGATTGATTGATTGACCCACCTGCTGTTGGGAGTCTGTACACCAATGTCCCCAGCAGCCATCCATCTCAACACAAAAATAACGTGGGGAACAGAGACCCGAAATGGGGGAGGGAGGCGAAGGAAGGATGAGCAGGGATAAATACTTTGGCATTTATTAAGTGCTTACTATGGGCCAGGCACTGTACTAAATGCTGGTGTTGCGGGGGGGGGATACTAAGCAAATTGAGTTGGCTATAGCCCCTGTCCCACATTGGACTTCCAGTCTTAATCCCCGTTTTACAGTTGAGGTAACTGAGGCCCAGAGAAGTCAAGCGACTTGCCCAAGGTCACACAGCAAACAGGTAGCCTAGCTGGGATTCGAACCCATGACCCTCTGTCTCCCAGGCCCCACCCGCGATCCACGTGCTCTATCTGCTAGGCCACGTGCTCTTTTAGGGCAGCTGTGGGGTTGGTCTCCTCTAAGCGCCGGGGTCCAAACGGGAGCAGTCTTCCTGTCCTCCGCCTGCCCTGGAGGGTGGGGAGAAGGGAAGGGAAGCCAGGCTGCTCTCTACAGCAATCCCTGTTTCCCTTCCGGAACATCGCAGGGTGCCTGGGATAGGGTGGAGAAGCAGCATGGCATAGTGGAGCGAGCATGGGCCTGGGAATCAGAGGGTCATGGGTTCTAATCCCGGGATCTGCCACTTGTCTGCTGCGTGACCCTGGGCGAGTCACTTCTCTGTGCCTCCGTTACTTCATCTGTAAAATGGGGACTGAGATTTTGAGCCCCACGTGGGACAGGGACTGTGTCCAACCCGATTTCGTTGTATCCACCCCGGCGTTTAGTACAGAGCCTGGTACATAGTAAGTGTTTAATAAATATCACAGTTATTATTAAAGTGCGGCCCAGTGGGCTTGGCAGACAGACTGGCAGTTTGCCCTGTGGGATAAATCTATTCTATTTATTTTATTTTGTTAGTATGTTTGGTTTTGTTCTCTGTCTCCCCCTTTTAGACTGTGAGCCCACTGTTGGGTAGGGACTGTCTCTATATGTTGCCAGCTTGTACTTCCCAAGCGGTTAGTACAGTGCTCTGCACATAGTAAGTGCTCAATAAATACGATTGATGATGATACGCCAAACCTGCACCTCACCCCCGAGAGACTATTTGACCTAGATAATCAGCAATAGGTAAGAAACAACACGGCCTAGTGGAAAGAGCACAGCCCCGGGAGTCCGGGGACCTGGGTTCTAATCCCACCTCCACCACTTGCCTACTACGTGACTCTGGGCAAGTCGCTTCACTTCTCCGTGCCTCAGTTCCCTCATTTGCCAAATGGGGATTCGATACCTGTTCCCCCTCCTACTCAGGCTGTGAGCCTCTTGTGGGAAAAGGACGATGTCTGACCTGATTATCCGGTAACTATCCCAGTGCTTTGAACGGGTCTTGGTACATAATAAGCGCTTACGTACCGCAGTTATCATTCAGAGAGGGAACCCAATTTCAGGACTTGGCAAAGGGGAGGAGAATAGCAGCTAGTCTCCGGGCAGCTCGGAGGTGGTCGTATTTGCTCTCAGAAGGTGGCACAGCCTATGCGGGCCTTGAACTCTGTACTCCACGAGAATGCCTACTGTTCAGTGTCCTGGCCAACGGTGGGTGAGCTCTGGCGGCTCGGCCTGCCAGCTTCCAGCCACGCGTCGTGGAGCCAGGGGCCTCGGGGAGACGGCATTTTCCGATCCATATCAAAACCCCTCTCCCGTCCAGTGTCTGGGACCCGTCTCTGCTTGTTCCCACTCCCTGAATGCAATCCAATCGTGTCTTCCCATCTCCCTACTTGGGGAGACGGCATTTTCCGATCCATATCAAAACCCCTCTCCCGTCCAGTGTCTGGGACCCGTCTCTGCTTGTTCCCACTCCCTGAATGCAATCCAATAGTGTCTTCCCATCTCCCTACCTGGGGAGACGGCATTTTCCGATCCATATCAAAACCCCTCTCCCGTCCAGTGTCTGGGACCCGTCTCTGCTTGTTCCCGCTCCCTGAATGCGATCCAATCGTGTCTTCCCATCTCCAGGGTGTCGCCCCTAGAGCCGAATTTTATGGAGAACGACGGCGGCAGCAGCAGCAGCGGCCTGGAAGACTCTCCCGTCAACGTGAGTTTCCTCCTCTCCCCTTTCACTCTGCCATTCCCCACGCAGGTGGGTCTGAGGACCGTGGCCGAGGGGAGATGTTGGGGTGGTACGTCACCCACCCTGTTCCCCTCGCCCCCCGCCACAGGCAGGGCCTCTGGCTCACTGTCTAATCTTCAGGCTTGGGCATGGTAGATTGGGAAGCCCCTTGAGGGCAGGGTTCAATCACATCTACCGACTCGGTTGGACTGCACTCTCCCAAGTGCTTGGTACACTTCATTCGTATTTACTGAGTGCTCGCTGTACTGTGGTATTTGTGAATCACTTACTATGTGCCAGGCACTGTTCTAAGCACCGGAGAAGATATGAGGTGATCAGGTTGGACACAGCCTCCGTCCCAAATGGAGCGTGCATTTTTGACCTCCGTTTTGCAGATGAGGTCACCGAAGCACGGAGAAATGAAGTGACTTGCCCAAGGTGACACGGCGGACAAACCCAGGCCTCTTGAGACTGTGAGCCCGTTGCTGGGTGGGGGCCGTCTCTATATGTTGCCGATTTGTCCTTCCCAAGCGCTTAGTACAGTGCTCTGCACACAGTAAGCGCTCAATAAATACGATTGAATGAATAAATGTGGGAGAGTCGGAATTAGAACCCACATCCTCTGACTCCCGGGCCTGTGCTCTTTCCACTAGACCACGCTGCTTCCCAACAGCTTTCCATGCTGCAGGGCACTGTACTGAGCGCTTGGGAGAGTACAATATATCAATAAACAGACGCATTCCCTGCCCACAATGAGCTCGCAGTGATCTGCACACAGTAAGCGCTCAGTAAATACGATCGAATCAATCAATCGTATTTATTGAGCGCTTACTGTTAAATACGATCAAATCAATCAATCAATCGTATTTATCGAGCGCTTACTGTTAAATACGATCGAATGAATGACAAGGGTCCTTTTACCAAGCTTCCTTTTTTGGATTTGGAGAACTGACCTAGAGTATTAAGGAGATTTGCTGCCAGCCAGCAGTGACAATACACCCGAGAGGGCATGTGCCAGCCAAGCACACACACCCAGGGAAGACCACACACTTAGATAAACAATGGAAAAGGTGCAAGGTAAAAAGCACCCCTCAACCGCTACTATTGGGAATTAGTGGGGTGCGAGGGACAGCAGTCTAGCGTCATTAACCGACCTCCGGACACTAGTGGGGCTGTAAGCTCACCTGCCAATTCTGTTATGGGATCCTCTCCCGAGTGCTTAGTCCAGTGCTCTGTGCACAGTGAGCACTCAGTCAATACCATTGATTGATTGATTGTAAAATGGGCAGTTCTGAACGCCCCCCGCCACCGCAGAGGGCTGTCGAGAAGCAGGGACCCTACAGCCCAGCCTCGGGCGGATTGATCCCGGCCCGAATCCCCACGCCGTCAACGAGGTGGGAGAACAGAACGGAAACCTCCCGCCTATGAGAGAATCCACAACCCTTGTGTTGACCACTAGCTCCCAACTCCTCCTCAACACAGCCTTGCCTCAGAGCTGCTAACAAACAACGAGATGGAAGGGTAGGGCCAGAGGTGTCCCATCAATCCATCGGTGGTATTTATTGAGCCCTCACTCTATGCACATCTCACTGTACTAAGCTCTTGGAAGAGTACAATACAACCTAACTGGTAAACACATTCCCAAATTCTTCCTCCTAAACAAAATCTTGGATGTCCCCGTGTTAATCTCCTTGGATTTCCCTTACTCCCACTGTCACGGGACAGGGCCCGGGGTGGGGAGGAATTGGGAGGAGAAGGAGCGGGACGAACATAGGCTTCCGAATAATCCCACCGGATCTTCTGGAAGAAGGAACCTTTGACAGATTCCTGAGGGGACGGCGGGGCAGTCAACCCTTCAGATCAGACCCCCTCTGCAGTGACGGCTCCCTGCTACACACCCCGACCAAAATGCTTTCCTTTGCCCCTTCCTCCCTTTCCTCCCGGACTGGTCGCAGGAAAACCCCAGATCTCCATGCACCTGGACCACAATTTGAGCGGCGGGGTGGGGCAGACAAAGGAGGGCGGTGCAAATAGGGGGTAGGGCAGGATGAGGCGGGAGCATCCTCTAAACAGGCCACGGCAACCCCCTGAGCGTCTTCGCTTCCCTTTCAGTGAAAGGATCCGTCGGGATCCACGAGGTGCCGGAGTCCGGGGGTCGACCCGGGGGACAGCTGTCGCCCTCGATGCCGCTAGCTGCCGGAGCCCGCCCGTATTTAAGCCAGTAGACCTGTAGTCGTGGCTTGCGGCAACCAGGACCCTGGCTTGGTTGCTATTTAACAGAGTTTAATTAAGGTATTCTACTCGCTGTGGAATTTTTTTGTACTAATTCTTTTGTTTTTTAAAAATCATTCGTTGGGATGCTGTGTGACCGCGATCGTCACGAGGGCCACCAGGCCACACAGCAGGAGTCGGTAGACCTCCGCAGGGGTCATTGAACGCCTTGACACGTTTGTTCCTCCCCACCTTTATGAGAGAGCTGCTGTTCCCTCCCTTCCTCATGGTTCTCCCTCCCTTTTCCCCCTCCTCTTGAGGACTGGGTGGGGGCATTTTAGGGCTTAAAGTACGAGGCTTGGCTAATATACAGAGACCGTGGCTTGGAAAGCCCGGAGAGAGCCGACCGGCTCTCTGGAGACCGTTTCGCGTTGGGCTGTTTTACTTGAGTTACGTGTGTTAATGTATCGTACTGTACATTTTTTAAATATTAAATTTATATGCGGCAGCGCTCTCTTTTTTATTGCCTTGAGGAAAACCCCGAGTTCCTTCAAGCGGAGGGAAGAAGGGAAAGGGAATTCCCTTTCAAGAATCCAAGATCGACGCCTGTTACTTGTTTTGTTTTGTTGTCTGTCTCCCCCTTCTAGACTGTGAGCCCGTTGCCGGGTAGGGGTTGTCTCTATTGCTGAATTGTACTTCCCAAGCGCTTAGTACAGTGCTCTGCACGCAGTAAGCGCTCAATAAATACGACTGAAGGAATGAAAGGGGGAACCGGTAGCGGAGAGATCTGGAGCCACCCATTTCGGTAGCACCTCAATCTCCGCCCCAACGCGCATACGGGCCCGGACGAAGGAAGCTTCATCTCTAACGTTCAGGCGGCAAGTGATGATTTTCAGTCCAATCGGTGAAGTGGGAAGAGCAAGGGTTCGGGAGTCCCGGGACCCGCCCTGCTGTGTGACCTCAGGTGAGTCGCTTCACTCCTCTGGGCCTCAGTTCCCTCGCCTGTAAAACGGGGAGAGTTATCCCCGGCTCCCAGCAAGGTGAGGCCAGAATTTAGCAAGTGATGCATTAGTGCACTGGGGAAATAAAGGGGCTTTCTAGGCTCAGCTGCACATTGGCCCCAGTGCTTCTATCGGTCTCCCTGTCCCGGGGGGCCTCTGAAGTGGAGTGAATCGGGTTGAAGCGGACCCACGCCGGGTTGGAGGGGGCGGCTGTAGGGGCTTACCAGGTCCGCGGCGTGCTCGATGAAGATGTTATTGCCAAATTTCATCCGCTCCATGACCTCGCCGGGGACATCGGCCCTCAGCTCCTGCTGCTGGGCTATCAGCTGCTGCAGCCGCTTGTTCGGGAACACGTCCTCGGTACAGATATAGACGGCTCCTGGAAGTAACAGTAACGCCAGTCACGGTGGGATGTGTTAGGTGCGCGCCCTGTGCCGAGCACTGTACTAAGTGCTAGAGATGGGATGAGCTAATCAGATAGCTAGGGCGCCGTCCATAATTCCGGCTCCGCCACTTACCGGTTGTATGACCTTGGACGAATCACCGCACTTCTCTGGGCCTCAGTTCTCTCATTTGCAAAATGGGGATTCAATACCATTTCTCCCTCCTATGGCCTAGTTGATAGATCACGGGCTTTGCAGTCAGAAGGACCTGGGTTCTAATCCCGGCTCTGCCTCGTGTCTGCTGTGTGACCTTGGGCAAGTCACTTCATTTCTCTGGGCCTCAGCTCCCTCATCTGTAAAATGGGGATTAAGACCGTGAGCCCAATGTGGGCCAGGGACTGTGTCCAACCTGCTTAGCTTGTATCTACCCCAGTGGTTAGAAGATACCATTATTATTATTGTTATTGCTTAGACTGTGAGCCTCACGTGGATCCTGATTAGCACTAGTGATGTGTGTGGCAGATAGTAAGCGCTTCACAAAATACCATTCATTCATTCAATCGTATTTATTGAGCGCTTACTGTGTGCAGAGCACTGCGCTAAGCGTTTGGGAAGTACAAGTCGGCAACATATAGAGACGGGCCCTACCCAGCAACAGGCTCACAGTCTAGAAGGGGGAGACAGACAAAAAAACAAAACACGGAGACAGGTGTCAAAACTATTAGTCCCTGTCCCTCACCAAGCTCACAAGTGTAAGTAGGAGGGAGACCAAATATTGATTCCCCATTTTAGAGAGGAGGAAACTGTGACCCAGAGAAGTTAAGTGACTCGCCCAAAGTCACACAGCAGGAGAGTGACAGAGCTGGGACTGGAACCCAAGTCGTCTGATTTCCAGACTCTCTCTTTTACAACTACCTTCAACAATACTGATTAAGCACAGACCTTGGAGCTTTTGGTATAGTCCTATTTCTGCAGGCTTGTCCCGCAGACTTGCTCTCCAAAATGGGGGCAGAGATCGGGGGTCAGCTGGGGGATTTCAGTTCTCTTTTGGTCAAGAAAGTGCAGGAATTAAAAGCTCACTTGTTGACCTCAAAGGAAGCCACTGACACCCTGAAATAGTCTTGTTGTTTCAACAGCATGGTGGGGACCAGTTCCAGAGGCTGTAGGGACTGAGAATCAATCAACCAATTAATCAATCAATGGCATCTTAGCGCCTACCATGTGCAGAGTACGATACCAAGCATTTGGGAGAGTAAAATCCAACAGAATTAACAAACACGTAGAGTGTTGGGGCAACAGGCCTCATTCATTCACGGCCCTATAATAATTTACTGGGGTGGGGGGGTGTTGGTTTGCTTTAAATAGTATTTGTTAAGCACTTACTATACACCAGGCACTGTACTAAGTGCAGGGGTTGATCCGAGCTAATCAGGTTGGACACAGCCCATGTCCCACACAGGACTCACAGTCTTAATCCCCACTTTACAGATGAGGCGACTGAGGCAGAGCAAAGTGAAGTGACTTGCCCAAGGTCACTTAGCAGACAGGCGGTCGAGCCAAGAATAGAATCCAGGTCCTTCTGACTCACAGGCCCACTCTCTATCCACTAGGCCACGCTAGGCAGCCTCTAACTTCTCCCTCGTCGACCTCTGAGCCAGGAGATGTTCTGTGTTCATCTATCCTCCCTCCGCTTCATCCAGACAAAATGAGCCTCAAACCTAAATCCACACCCCCCTCCCGCCTCTCCCTCCTCGGATGCATCTCGGGCCCATCACATCCCAACTCACCCCACCGTGCCCTGGAATCTGATGGCAGGAAGCTTATCCCAGGAGCACTTCGGAAGGCCCCACTATGAATAATAATAATAATGATGCCATTTATTAAGCGCGTACTATGTGCAAAGCACTGTTCTAAGCGCCGGGGAGGTTACAAGGTGATCAGGTTGCCCCACTGGGTGCTCACAGTCTTCATCCCCGTTTGACAGATGAGGTAACTGAGGCCCAGAGAAGTTAAGTGACTTGCCCAAAGTCACACAGCTGACAATTGGCGGAGGCGGGATTTGAACCCATGCCCTCTGACTCCAAAGCCCGGGCCTTTTTCCACTGAGCCAAGCTGCTTAATGACGTGCGCGAAGGCAGAATGGCTTCTTCGGGGATGAGCCCGAGGGTTTTCGGTCGGTGGGGGTGGGGGCTTAGGGTCGGAAGCCGAAGCTGGCACTTTGGCCATGCCGCTCGAGCGCTCAGGTCACAGGGCCCTGCTAGACTGTAGCCCGCTGTTGGGTAGGGACCGTCTCTAGATGTTGCCAACTTGTACTTCCCAAGCGCTTAGCACACAGTAAGAGCTCAAGAAAGACGACTGAATGAATGAAAGTGCCACGCCGCTCGAGCGCTCAAGTCAATCGTGCGGGACGAGGGAGAGAAAGGGACCAGTGTTCTCTCACCTCCTGTTCCCTCTTGTCATATCCCCCACCGCCGACCCCCTGGGGCTGCCCCACTGTTTAATGACCACCTTTCAGCTGGGCACAGCTGCTGCCAACTGCCGAGCCTTAATGGTTTCCAGTGAAAGGGCAGGAGTTGCCAGGGAAATTGTTCAATCCGTTAGTTACAAACAGCCCGCACCAAAATGCCTCCCACTTTCTCTCCCGTTCCTCCAGACGTTGTAACGACCCTGGCCCCTCTCGCTGCTTTCCCTCTTTCAAAATCAGGGCTTTTGTCTTTTCAATGGCTGAGCGGACCAATTTGTCACTGGCAACATCCAGACTGGAATAGGAACAAAACACCTCCGTGCCGGCGCCAGTTCTTTGGACGGCGACTAACTCCTCCTATGGGGATCGGGCCTGTAGTTCTCAAAGGGGAAATCGGAGGCCGTTTTGTCGGTGGGCCGATGAGGCAGGGGCCGCTCGTTCCGTAACGAGCTCGGAACATGACTGCCGACTCTGTTGTATTGTCCTTTCCCCAGCGCTTAGAACAGTGCTCTGCACACAGTAAGCGTTTGATAAATACCATCGATTGATTGAGCCAGGATCCAACTGGTTCTTTACCGGGTCCAGGACAGGCTCCAGGCCATCTCCGGCAGGATCAGAGGCCGGACCCAGACCCGGGCATCGACAGTCTGGCCACTGGAAATAGGAGAAATTGGCTAGATGTGAGTCCCTAAACACAAGACATAAAGCCGAATCCTCTCAATGGCCAGAACAGATGTTCCACTCCTACTACGGCTTTACGGACCCAAAACACCAGCGGTCTTTAAAAAGAGCTGAGGTCAAGGACCCCCCCCCCCCCCCCCCCCCCTAAAAAAACGACACCTGCCAAGTATGGACTAATAACTCTACTCCAGGACAGACATTTAGAGACGACCCAAAACACCAGCGGTCTTTAAAAAGAGCTGAGGTCAAGGACCCACCCCCCCAAAACATGACACCTGCCAAGTATGGACTGATAACTCTACTCCAGGACCGACATTTAGAGATGACCCGCGCTTACAAGTTCTGGAAACACTGGTGCCATATGTCTTTAAATAATTGGCCCAGAAAGAAATTAACTTCAGGCCCCTTACAAGCAAAATGAATTGAGGCATAGGAATTCATTTCAATGGAAATGAGCTAATTGATATTCAATTGCCGTTCCCTAATTCATGATCTATTTTGCGGGTTTCTAAAGGATGTTTGCCCGAACTGCTCATGTGCACGCACTCTCTCTCTCTCTCTCTCTTTCTCCCCCGGCCCAAAAAACCCCAGAGGATTCTAACTACACATTCCCAGGAGGGAATCCATCCCCAGGAGGGGAGAATTATGGAAATATAAACCTGAAGGGAAAGGCGATGGCAGTCGGAAGATAAAACGGGAAGAAGCAGTGGGAGAGGAGGAGAGTCTCTGAACAAGTCAGCCACACTGTCCCACATAGGTAACCAAGGGTCTGTTAGGGTGTGAGGGTCGCAACCCAGCCATTAAAAAAGAAAAAAAACCCAGCTGGAATTGTTCAGTCTGTAAAAATAACTTCCTCAGATGGATGTGGCTGCGGCATCCCTCATGGATTAGAGAGAGCCAGGAATTGGAGCTGAAGTGCCTTCGAGGCTGGAACCCTTCCAGAAAGGGAAGGCGGAAAGTATGACTTCTGTTTCCCTGTGGGTTTGACTGCGGGTCACCCTGCCCGGCCCAAGACGAGCATACCATCCACCGGGAAGGAGCACTGTGGAAAATTGTCTTTTTACGGGGGTCTTGTCTGCCTTCTGCTTAGTGCTTTGTGGCTGGCTGTTCTCCAGAGAGAGAGAGAGAGATCGGCTACAGGACTTCCAGACTCTCACATTAGGAAGCCATTAAAAGAACCATCTGCTCTTCCGAGCTGAAAGCAGAGGACTTGAAGCGGTGGGACTTGGGCCATTCTCGTACTTCAGTCTGTCCTGTTAACTTGGAGTTTTTGAAATGAAGTATGGGAAGGGTATTGAACGGTCCTGTTTCCTCTGTGGGTGGTGACATACTGGTCAGACCCGAGGAAGATTCCCCCCTGCCTCGGCTTCTGGGAGACCGGATCTGGACGTTTTGAATATCGGCTCTCTGGCTCCTCCCTAATACCTACTTTTTTTGAATGGTATTTGTTAAGCTCTTACTATACACCAGGCATTATACTAAGCGCTGATCTAAATCCGAGATAATCAGGTGGCACACAGTCCCTGTCCCACACAGGGCTCACGGTCTAAACTGAAGGGAAGAGGATTTCACCCCCATTTTACAGATAAGGTAACTGAGGTCCGGCAAAGTGAAGTGACTTGTCCAAGGTCACACGGCTTGTGGTGGGGCTGGGATTGGAAACCAGGTCCTTCTGATTCCCAGGCCTGTGTTCTATCCACTAAGCCATGCTGCTCCACCAGGCCATGCTGCTTCACAGAGCCTGGAGCACTGTACTACCACTTGGGAGAGTACAATATAACACACAGGCCCTGTCCACAGTGAGCTTACAGTCAATTCATGTAAGGGAGCTGGAGCTGGAGGGGATGGGGCAGGGAGGGGTTACGTAGACAGGGGAGGAATATGCTTTTGCTTTCTTTTCCTTTCTTTAAAAAATGTAAATGGTATTTGTTAAGCCCTTACTATGTGCGTGCTAAGCACTAGAGTAGTTACAAGATAATCAGGTTGGACATAGTCCATGTCCCACATGGGGCTCACGGTCTCAATTCCCATTTTACAGATGAGGTATCTGAGGCACAGAGAAGTGAGGTGTCTTGCCCGAAGTCACCCAGCAGACAGATGGCAGAGCCGGGATGATTTCATAACTCATCCAGAGGAGCTAATCTCAACTACCCCCAAAACTGTGTAAATGTGTACACGCACGATACACTCGCCGCTTCACGCTGGCCAGTTACACACAGCTATGAAACGTCTCTTCCTGCTTTCCATCTCCTCTCCTCCCTCTCCTCATCACACAGCCCTGTCGGGTTTTTCAGATTCTGAAGCTGGGTTTTTGGTACGCAAAATTCCCTCTGCCACTGCCGGGTTAGGGTCTGATGCACCGCGTCGTCAGCTCCGGGCAGCGCCGCCGATTCCTCCAGGGCTATTTCTGTCTGTGATTCCGAACGCAGCCCATATGGCTGTTCTGGGCTGCGGTCCCGGGACTGCTGGTGCTCTGGTTTGGAGAGGGAAGTTGCAGCTTTGACAGCCTGTCTCATTTCAGAATCCATGTTGTGTTTTCACTGCGAGCAGCTCTGGCCCAGCTAAATGCCAACAGGGGAAGTTCCAGCCCTCCCCCGCTTTCTTCCGGCCACCAACACCCCTCCTTCCGACCCCCAGGCCCTGCAGTTTGCAATCCCGGCTCTGCCAGCTGCTTGCTGCGTGACCTTGGGGAAGTCATTTCACTTCTCTGTGCCCCAGTTCTCTCATCTGTAAAACGGGGTTTCTAGCCTCCCTCCAACCTAGACTGTGAGCCCCATGGGGGGCAGAGACTGTGTCCGACATGATAAACTTGCATCTAACCCAGCGTTTACAACAGCGTTTGACACAACAAATACCACGAAAAAGAATGGCTTAACCTGTCCCAGGGGCCGTTGGCGGCAACCACGCTGTCCCCCGAGGTGTGCAGGATTCAGCAGTGGATGGGGAAATTGAAAAACGACATAGTGGATAATTGCTCTGACCACACATCAGAAGATTGTCTGTTCGAATCCCATCAGGGTCAGGTTAAAATTTAGAGAAGTAGCATGGCCTAGTGGATAGAGCACGGGCTCGGGAGTCAGAAAGACCTGGGTTCTAACCCCGGCTCTGCTGCTTCTCTGCTGTGTGAACTTGGTGCAGTCATTTCACTTCCTCTGTGCCTCAGTTACCTTATCTGTACGATGGGGATTAAGACTGTGAGCACCCTGAGGGACAGGGAGGGGGTCCACCCCTATTTGCTTGCATCCTGCTTAATACAGCGCCTAGCACTTAGTAAACACTTCGCAAATACCACAATTATTATTATTATTCCTCACAGGGTTTCGGGGAGGCTCCTGTGGAGTAATGAAACCCTCTTAAGGTCTTCCATGCACGACAGGTGTGACCAAGTGCCAAAATCTTAATAAAAGTGGCTTGGCATAGGCCAAAACAGCCCATGGCCAACCATTAAGACTGTGAACCCCACGTGGGACAACCTGATCACCTTGTAACCTCCCCAGCGCTTAGAACAGTGCTTTGCACATAGTAAGCGCTTAATAAATACCATTATTATTATTATTATTCTTACGGTTATGGATGAACCACGCAACAATCCTAACTTTCCTTCTAATAAGCCAGTGCGGACCTCTCGTACTTGGATTTTATCCAACCTCCCCTTGAATCTACTGCTATTTTCGGCCTCCCAAATGTCCAGGGGTAACCAAACTCCATTCTTGGCAGAGGTACAGGTTGTACAGGTTAATTAGGTCACACATAGTCCCCTGTCCCCCATGAGTAGGAGGGAGATCAGGTATTGAATCCCCATTTTACAGTTGAGGAAACTGTGGCACAGAGAAGTGAAGTGACTTGCCCCAGGTCAAACAGCAAGCAGTTGGCAGAGCCAGGATTAGAACCCGGGTCCTCTCGCTCCCGGGTCTGTGCTCTTTCCACTAGGCCACGCGTCTGCCATGTGACCCTGGGTAAGTCACTTCACTGCTCTGTGCCTCAGTTATCGCATCTGTAAAACATGGGACTGGGACCGTATAATAATGGCATTTATTAAGTGCTTACTATGTGCAAAGCACTGTTCTAAGCGCTGAAAGCACTGTTCTAAGCGCTGTTCCAACCATATCCAGCCTGTTTAGCTTAGATCTACCGCAGCACTTAGTACAGTGCCTGGCATGCAACCAGTGCGTAACAAATACTATTTTTGAAAAAAAGACCCCCTGGAAGGGTAACAGTAAGGGAAATGCACCCACTTGCTTGGGGAACTCCTTCATCACTAGATGAAGGAGAAGCAGCGTGGCTCAGTGGAAAAGAGTGCGGGCTTTGGAGTCAAAGGTCATGGGTTCAAATCCCGGCTCCGCCAATTGTCAGCTGCGTGACTTTGGGCAAGTCACTTCACTTCTCTGGGCCTCAGTTCCCTCACCTGGAAAATGGGGATGAAGACTGTGAGCCCCACGTGGGACAACCTGATCACCTTGTAACCTCCCCAGCGCTTAGAACAGTGCTTTGCCCATAGTAAGCGCTTAATAAATGCCATTATTATTATTATTATTATTATCATCACTAACCTTCGAAGAATAAACGGGACAGGAAATGAATCCTAGACCTCCCCACCGTGGACTTCCAGGGTTCAGAAGAACCAGCCGACCCCCAGGTTTCACTCTCGGGATTCGGAAGCGGGAAACCCCGGAGAAAAGCAGAGGAATGGGAACGTGACTTTGGGCAAGTCACTTCACTTCTCTGGGCCTCAGTTCCCTCATCTGGAAAATGGGGATGAAGACTGTGAGCCCCACGTGGGACAACCTGATCACCTTGTAACCTCCCCAGCGCCTAGAACAGTGCTTTGCACATAGTAAGCGCTTAATAAATGCCATTATTATTATTATTATTATTATCATCACTAACCTTCGAAGAATAAACGGGACAGGAAATGAATCCTAGACCTCCCCACCGTGGACTTCCAGGGTCCAGAAGAACCAGCCGACCCCCAGGTTTCACTCTCGGGATTCGGAAGCCGGAAACCCCGGAGAAAAGCAGAGGAATGGGAACGTGACTTTGGGCAAGTCACTTCACTTCTCTGGGCCTCAGTTCCCTCATCTGGAAAATGGGGATGAAGACTGTGAGCCCCACGTGGGACAACCTGATCACCTTGTAACCTCCCCAGCGCTTAGAACAGTGCTTTGCACATAGTAAGCGCTTAATAAATGCCATTATTATTATTATTATTATTATCATCACTAACCTTCGAAGAATAAACGGGACAGGAAATGAATCCTAGACCTCCCCACCGTGGACTTCCAGGGTCCAGAAGAACCAGCCGACCCCCAGGTTTCACTCTCGGGATTCGGAAGCCGGAAACCCCGGATGAAAGCGGAGGAATGGGAATGTATTTATTCATGCCTGAATAATGTAAGCTTGCTCTGGGCAGGGAATTTGTGTGTTATTTCTATTGTACTGTCCGCTCCCAAGGGCCCTGTCCAGTGCTTTGCACACACTGAATGGATACTGAGACATGAAAATAGGGGGGCTTACGGTTTGGGCGCCCTCCTTGAGGCCCACATGCTGAGCGGGAGTGGGGATTTTCTCTGTGGTTGCAGGCTCTGACCGAAGTGAGGAGAGGCCCAGCAGCCGAGATCTCTCTGATATAATAATAATGATGGCATTTGTTAAGCGCTTACTATGTGCGAAGCACTGTCCTAAGCGCTGGGGGGCTACAAGGTGATCAGGTTGTCCCACGTGGGGCTCACTGTCTTAATCCCCATTTTACAGATGAGGGAACCCAGGCTCAGAGAAGTTAAGTGACTTGCCCACGGTCACACAGCGGATGTGGTGGAGCTGGGATTAGAACCCATGACCTCTGACTCCCAAGCCCCTGCTCTTTCCACTGAGTCACGCTGCTTCTAACTGTGTGCTCTCATCATCATCATCATCATCATCAATCGTATTTACTGAGCGCTTACTATGTGCAGAGCACTGTACTAAGCGCTTGGGAAGTACAAATTGGCAACATATAGAGACAGTCCCTACCCAACAGTGGGCTCACAGTCTAAAAGGGGGAGACAGAGAACAAAACCAAACATACTAACAAAATAAAATAAATAGAATAGATATGTACAAATAAAATAAATAGAGTAAAAAATCTGTACAAACATATATACATATATCCAGGTGCTGTGGGGAAGGGAAGGAGGTAAGATGGGGGGGATGGAGAGGGGGATGAGGGGGAGAGGGAGGAAGGGGCTCAGTCTGGGAAGGCCTCCTGGAGGAGGTGAGCTCTCAGCAGGGCCTTGAAGGGAGGAAGAGAGCCAGCCTGGCGGACGTGGGGAGGGAGGGCGGGCATTCCAGGCCAGGGGGAGGACGTGGGCTGGGGGTCGACAGCGGGACAGGCGAGAACAAGGCCTAACGGTGAGGAGATTAGCGGCGGAGGAGCGGAGGGTGCAGGCTGGGCTGGAGAAGGCGAGAAGGGAGGTGAGGGAGGAGGGGGCGAGGGGATGGACAGCCTTGAAGCCCAGGATGAGGAGTTTCTGCCTGATGCGTAGGTTGATTGGTAGTCACTTGATTACTTTGTATCTACCCCAGCGCTTAGAACAGTGCTTGGCACAGATTAAGGGCTTAACAAATACCCTTATTTATTATTATTCAACAAGATAACGCTACCGTTTCCTAGGAGAGGGCTAACAGGTCCAAGGGTGGCCAGAAGACGGCGCCTCAGATCCTCGGTTGCATTTTCAGCTTGGCAGGATATTTGGCAGGCCTCGCCTCGCCAGCTTATTCATTCAGTCGTATTTACTGAGCGCTTACTGTGTGCTGAGCACTGGACTAATCGCTTCTCGCGTTTGGCTTCCTGTTCCTGGCAAATCCCGAACCCTTTCTAGAAAAGGGAAAAGAACAAAATTACACATGCACCGATTTCTTCCGAATCCTCCGGCTCGCAGTTCTTTCTTTGCGCACCCTGGGCCCGCCGGGCATTTTTGCAGGGTTTTTTTTTCAAGTGACACAATTAAGTGACACAGTTTTTTTCAAGTGACACAAGTCAGCATCGATGTTATCTGTTAAGCACTTAGTACAGTGCTCTGCACATAGTAAGCGCTCAATAAATACGATCGATGATCTGTTATGGATGGTAAACTAAAGGACGAGGGACCACGGCCGCTGGGTAACCTCCCTTCTCTAATGGCTCAGCCCCGTCTTTTACAGACGAGGATGTGCACAATTAATTAAATACCATCAGAAGTCCTGTGGCCTTTAATCATCCGGGGCTTATTTAGGGTCCAGCTTCAAAGCTTTCTTCTTTTTGGGAATGCGGGCCATTCATAAAACCACATTCTTCTATGCTTTGTTTATCTTTACAGGAGAGGTTGGAGACCCCGATTAAACCCCAAAGCCCTAATGCCTAATTTAAAAGGTGAACTAACGTACTAAGGGAACATAAGGCCGAACAGATCATACTTTGTTAGAACAGGAGGTGAGAGGGTCACCTAGGTGGCTTCCATCCATTTAGCAACGAAATAGAGCTGTCACATGGGAATATTATGATAATACAGGGAATGTATAAGAGATAAATCCCTCTCAGGATGGCACTTGGAGAGTTTCCAGTCCTCTACCAGTCCTGACTATGGGAGGGAGAGTGAAGCAGAGGCCTACCCATTCCATTCGTAGCTTGGCTAACGAGTGGAAGGCAATCTGCTACAAGTCAAAACTCCCCTGCGCTGGGAAGCAGCGACATGGGAGAGAGTCGAGGGCGGAGGCTAGAGTTTACTACGCGGAAGGCGGCAATGCTGTAAACCACTTCCATATTTTTACCAAGAAAACTCTATGGATCCACTGCAGATGGAAGAGGGTCGTGCCGGGAGATGCGTCCATGGAGTCGCTAAGGGTCGGAGACCACTCGACAGCGTGAGACAGAGGTAAAAACTGTGAACTGAAGCTATAGCTTAAGTGCAGAACAAAGATGACTTATTCTCTCTCTCTCCCTGTTCTCCCTCCGCTCTGAGACAGCCCCATGGGACTGGCTCTGCCCTGATTATCCTGCTCCTATCCTAGCACTTAGTACAGTGCTAGGCACCTAATAAGTGCTTAACAAATAACCCAATTATTCTTATTCTCTTCAGAAACACCTGTAAGGGTCTTACCAAACGAGCTACCTCATATAATCTGGAAGCCGAATGTAAACAGACTCAAAGCAAATGTGTGCTATTCTTCTGTATGTGCTTTTCTTCTGGAGAGAGAACACCGTGGCTTACTGGATCGAGCCCGGGCTTGGGAGTCAGAAGGATCTGGGTTCTTATTTCGGCTCTGCCACTTGTCTGCTGTGTGACCTTGGGCAAGTCACTTCACTTCTCTGGGCCTCAGATAACTCATCTGTAAAATGGGGATTAAGACTGTGAGCCCCATGTGGGACTGTATATATGTGTATATATGTTTGTACATGTTTATTACTCTATTTATTTATTTATTTTGCTTGTACATATTTATTCTATTTATTTTAGTCTGTTAATATGGTTTGTTTTGTTCTCTGTCTCCCTTCTAGACTGTGAGCCCACTGTTGGGTAGGGACTGTCTCTATATGTTGCCAACTTGGACTTCCCAAGTGCTTAGTCCAGTGCTCTGCACACAGTAAGTGCTCAATAAATACGATTGATTGATTGATTGATTGATCCAGGTTCTTATTCCGGTTCTGCCACTTGTCTGCTGTGTGACCTTGGACAAGTCACTTCACTTCTCTGGGCCTCAGATAACTCATCTGTAAAATGGGGATTAAGACTGTGAGCCCCATGTGGGACACAGACTGTGTTCAACCTGGGTAGTCTCTATCTACCCCAATGCTTAGTACAATGCTTGGCACATAGTAAGTGCTTTCCCCCCCGCCTTACCTCCTTCCCTTCCCCACAGCACCTGTATATATGTATGTACGTACTTATTTATTTATTTATTTTACTTGTACATATTTATTCTATTTATTTTATTCTGTTAATATGGTTTCTTTTGTTCTCTCTCTCCCCCTTCTAGACTGTGAGCCCACTGTTGAGTAGGGACTGTCTCTATATGTTGCCAACTTGTACTTCCCAAGCGCTTAGTACAGTGCTTGGCACACAGTAAGCGCTCAATAAATACTACTGAATGAATGAATGGACAAATAACATAACCCTCCCACCCCACTTCACTCCAGAGTATTTAATCACATAAATATAAATCTATTTAATCCCTAAACGTATACAGTCTGCTCAACAAAGTTTTAGTCTGTGGGCAGAGAATATATCTGTTATATTCCCGACTCCCCCACATGTCTGCTGTGTGACCTTGGGCAAGTCACTTAACTTCTCTGAGCCTCAGTTACCTCATCTGTAAAATGGGGATTAAGACTGTGAGCCCCACATGGGACAACTTGATCACCTTGTAACCCTCCCAGCGCTTAGAACAGTGTTCTGCACATAGTAAGTGCTTAACAAATGCCATTATTATTACTGTTGTGTTGTACTCTCCCAAGCGCTTAGTATTTGTGAAACGCTTACTATATAATAATAATGATGGCATTTATTAAGCACTTACTATGTGCAAAGCACTGTTCTAAGCGCTGGGGAGGTCACAAGGTGATGAGGTTGTCCCACGGGGGGCTCACAGTCTTCATCCCCATTTTACAGATGAGGGAACTGAGGCCCAGAGAAGTGAAGTGGCTTGCCCAAAGTCACACAGCTGACAATCGGCAGAGCCGGCCAGGCACTGTACTAAGCGCTGGGGTAGAGACAAGGTAATTGGGTTGGACACCGTCCCTGTCCAGCACTGACCTCACAGTCTTAATCCCCCATTTTATTGATGAGGTAACTGAGGCCCAGAGAAGTAAAGTGACTTGACCAAGGTAGTGACAAATGGCAGAGCTAGGATTAGAACCCAGGTTCTTCTGACTCCCAAGCCCATGCTCTACCCACTAGGACACGCTGCTTAGCACAGTGCTCTCCACACAGTAGGCGCTCAATAAATACGACTGACCGATTGAGCATGTTTGTCCCTCTCTCTGTAGGTCTGAATTTACGAATGACCCCAACTGAAGAGCGCTTTACACTTGTGCTCAGTTCTGCCACAATCCGTCGCTTTAAATTATGAACAGGTTGTTGGAGAAGACAGCGTGGCTCAGTGGAAAGAGCCCGGGCTTTGGAGTCAGAGGTCATGGGTTCGAATCCCGACTCCGCCACATGTCTGCTGTGTGATCTTGGGCAAGTCACTTCACTTCTCTGGGCCTCAGTTCCCTCATCTGTAAAATGGGGATGAAGACTGTGAGCCCCCCGTGGGACAACCTGATCACCCTGTATCCTCCCCAGCGCTTAGAACAGTGCTTTGCACATAGTAAGCGCTTAATAAATGCCAATTAAAAAAAAAAAAAGACCCCGGCTGAAGGGAAAACATGTCCCCCTTCTAAAAGATCTCTGGAACACAAAGAGGAACCATTTTGCACATGGAGAACTAAAGGTTAGGGCTGGCTCCCTGCACCCAGGTCTAGCTTCTTGAAACAACCATCCTGCATTTCATTTTCTCCTAACTACAGCCGGGCCAAGATTTCCGATGATTTTCCCCTTCCCCGGATTCTCCCCTCAGCCCTTCAACTTTTTTTTAAAAAAATGATATTTGTTAAGTGCTATGTGCCATGCACTGTTCTAAACACCCCGGGGAGCTACAAGATAATCAGGTTGGAAACAGTCCCATGGGGCTCACAGTCTTAATTTCCATTTTACTGGAGGTAACTGAGGCACAGAGAAGTTAAGTGACTTGCCTGAGCTGCCATGACATCCTGCTAAGTACGACACGCAGGATAAAGGATCAGAAGTAATCATTAGGAGGGGAGAAAAATGGAGAAGTGAAAAAAGCAAAGCATGAAAGCATTATTATTAATGATGAGAATAACGACAACTGTGGTATTTGTTATGTGCTTACTATGTACCGGTAGATACAAAATAATCAGATCTCCCATGGGGCTCAAAGTCTAAGTAGGAGGGAGAACAGGGATTAAATCTCCATTTTATAGATGAGGGAACTGACGACATAGAGAAGTAACGTGATTTGCACACTTAACTGAGGGAATAATAGTCTTCTGGCAATCATTAAGCACCTATTTAGTGCCAAGCACCGTTCTAAGTGCTGGAGTAGATACAAGTCAATCCGGGAACACAGCAAGTACGTGGCAGAGCCGGTATTCGAACCCAGATCCTCTGTCTCCCAGAACCGTGATCTTTCTCCTCTAGGCACCACTGACTCTCTATAAAGGGTGGGAGCAGAGTAATAAAACCTTGCATAGGTTGTAAATTCCACTAGATTTTAAACTCCAGTAAATTGTAGCTTCCTTGAGGGCTGGGATCACGTCTACCACCTCTCTACTGGATTCTCCCAAGTGCTCTGCACACAGAAAGTTTTCATTTGATGACTGGTATTTTTATTTATAGTATTTGTTGAGCATTTCCTCTGTGCCAGGCATTGTACAAAGCGCTGGGGTGGATACGAATCTCCAGACTGTGAGCCTGTCATGGGCAGGGAATGTGTCTGTTTGTTGTTGGATTGTACTCTCCCAAGCGCTTAGTTCAGTGCATTGCACACGATAAGCGCTCAAGAAATACGATGAGATGAATGAATGAATGACTAAATAATAATAATAATGATGGCATTTGTTAAGCGCTTACTATGTGCAAAGCACTGTTCTGAGCGCTGGGGAGGATACAAGGTGATCAGGTTGTCCCACGGGGGCTCACAGTCCCTGTCCCACATGGGGCTCACCATCTTAATCCCCATTTTACAGATGAGGAAGCTGAGGCACGGAGAAGTGAAGGGACTTGTCCAGGGTCACGTGGCAGACAAGTGGCCGAGCCGGGATCCGAACCCAGGTCCTTCTGACTCCAGGCCCGTGCTCTATCCACTAGGCCACGTTCCTTCTCTTATCGAGTGTTCCTTGGTACGGAGTATCATCATCAATCGTATTTATTAAGCGCTCACTGTGTGCAGAGCACTGTACTAAGCACTTGGGAAGTACAAGTTGGCAACATATAGAGACAGTCCCTACCCAACCGTGGGCTCACAGTCTAAAAGGGGGAACTATTCTAAAAGGGGAGTACTATTCTAAGCACTTGGGAGAGTACAATGCAGCAGAGTGGTTAGACACATTTCCTTTCCACAAGAAGCTTCTACTCTAGATATGAAAAATTCCACTGATTCATTATCTTGGAAGCAACATATTCAGGCATGAGGAAGAAAAAAGACGCCATAGACACCTAGCAGTACACACTACCACTTCCAACAGATTATTTACACAAACAGGTTCCTGCTTATCTCTGCATGTCAGGAACTTGGATCCGGCCCTTAGTATATTCCCACGAACCTCCTTTTTTTATGGTAGTTGTTAAGTGCCTACTATGCGCCAGGCACTGTCCTGTGGGCTGGGGTAGATACAAGGTAATCAGGTTGGACACCATCCATGTCCCCCATGGGACTCCCAGTCTTCACCCCCATTTTACAGATCATCATCATCATCAATCGTATTTATTGAGCGCTTACTGTGTGCAGAGCACTGTACTAAGCGCTTGGGAAGTACAAGTTGGCAACATATAGAGACAGTCCCTACCCAACAGTGGGCTCACAGTCTAAAAGGGGGAGACAAAACCAAACATCCTAACAAAATAAAATAAATAGAATAGATATGTACAAGTAAAATAAATAGAGTAATAAATATGTACAAACATATATCCATATATACAGGTGCTGTGGGGAAGGGAAGGAGGTAAGATGGGGGGGATGGAGAGGGGGACGAGGGGGAGAGGAAGGAGGGGGCTCAGTGTGGGAAGGCCTCCTGGAGGAGGTGAGCTCTCAGTAGGGCCTTGAAGGGAGGAAGAGAGCTAGCTTGGCGGAGGGGCAGAGGGAGGGCATTCCAGGCCCGGGGGATGACGTGGGCCGGGGGTCGATGGCGGGACAGGCGAGAACGAGGTACGGTGAGGAGATCAGCGGCGGAGGAGCGGAGGGTGCGGGCTGGGCTGGAGAAGGACAGAAGGGAGGTGAGGTAGGAGGGGGCGAGGGGATGGATGGACAGCCTTGAAGCCCAGGGGGAGGAGTTTCTGCTGATACAGATGGGGTAGCTGAGGCCCAGAGAAGTGAAACGACCCACCCGAGGTCACACAGTAGAAAAGCGGCAGAGCCGGGTAGAATCTCCTCGCTTTAGCCACGAGCCCGTTTGGCCAGGGGGCCACTGCATCGAGATGCAACGAGTCATGCCGGTCCAGAAGGAAACCCGGGGGGCGTCCGCCACTCACCTGCCCCCAGCCCCCCGTACAGGGGAGGGTATTGCACGGACAGGCACAGCTGCATGCCGAGCTGCGTCTTCCCAGCCGAGCTCCGTCCCGCCAGCTCCGTTATCCCGGCCAGGGGCAGGCCGCCGCCCAACAGCCCGTCCAGGACCGGGCAGCCCAAGCTGAGTTTCTGGTGCTGGGCCGGGAATTTCGCTCTCTGCTGATACATGTGAAGCGCTTGGAGGGAGTGGGAGGAGGGGGACAGGGAGAGGGACAGAGAAAGGGAGGAAGATGTCATTCCACGTTTTCTCAGCGTGGCTTTTTTTTGTGGCATCCGTTAAGCGCTTACTATGAGTCAAGCACTGTTCTGAGTGCTGTGGGAATAATTATTATTATGGTAACTGGGGAGTGTTTACTATATGCCAAACACTGTTCTAAGTGCTGAGGTAATAATAATTATTATATAATTATTAACATTTTCTATAATATAATATAATATATAATTTATACCTAACACTGTTGTAAGTGCCGAGACAATAATAATATAATTATTAACACTATCAATAATATAATATGATATGATAGAATATAACATAATAATAAAATATAATATAGTATAGTATAATATAATATAATAATACAATACAATATAATATAATATGTTCTAAGTGCTGTGGCAATAATTATTATTATGGTAACTGTGGAGTGTTTACTATATACCAAACACTGTTGTAAGTGCTGAGGTAATAATAATGATAATAATAATAATAATATAATTATTACCATTTTCAATAATATAATATAATGATATAATATAATATAGTATAGTATAATATAATATAATAATACAATACAATATAATATAATATGTTCTAAGTGCTGTGGCAATAATTATTATTATGGTAACTGTGGAGTGTTTACTATATACCAAACACTGTTGTAAGTGCTGCGGTAATAATCATAATTATTATAATATAATTATTAACATTTTCAATAATATAATATATAATATAATATATAGTACATGATATTATATTATTATTATTATTATTATTATAACTGTTGTGCGCTTACTACGTACCAAGCACTGTTCTAAGTGTTGAGGTAATAATAATAATTATTATTAGGGTAACAGTTGAGCGCTTACTATATACCAAGAACTAAGTGCTGAGGTAATAATAATGATCATTATTATTATTACGGTAACCGTTGAGCGCTTCCTATGTACCAAGCACTTTTCTAAGTGCTGAGGTCATAATTATTGTTATTATTGTTATGGTAACACGATAGTGCTGAGGTAATAATAATAATCATTATTATTATTACGGTAACCGTTGAGTGCTTACTATGTACCAAGCACTTATCTAAATGCTGAGGTAATAATTATTGTTATTATTGTTACGGTAACACGATAGTGCTGAGGTAAAATAATAATTATTATGGTAACCTCTGAACTCTTACTATATACCAAGCGCTGGTCCAAGTGCTGAGGTAATAATAATAATTATTATTAGGGCAACAGTTGAGCGCTTACTATGTACCAAGAACTAAGTGCTGAGGTAATAATAATGATCATTATTATTATTACGGTAACCGTTGAGCGCTTACTATGTACCAAGCACTTTTCTAAGTGCTGAGGTAATAATTATTGTTATTATTGTTAAGGTAACACTACAGTGCTGAGGTAATAATAATGATCATTATTATTATTACGGTAACTGTTGAGCGCTTACTATGTACTAAGCACTTTTCTAAGTGCTGAGGTAATAATGATTGTTATTATTGTTATGGTAACACGATAGTGCTGAGGTAAAATAATTATTATTATTATGGTAACTGTTGAACTCTTACTATATACTAAGTGCTGTTCAAAGTGCTGAGGTAATAATAATTATTATTATTAGGGTAACAGTTGAGCGTTTACAATGTACCAAGAGCTAAGTTCTGAGGTAATAATAATAATCATTGTTATTATTACAGTAACCGTTGAGAGCTTACTATGTACCAAGCACTTTTCTAAGTGCTGAGGTCATAAGTATTGTTATCACTGTTATGGTAACATGATAGTGCTGAGGTAATAATAATAATAATTATTATTATTATGGTAACCTTTGAGCGCTTACTATGTACCAAGCACTTTTCTAAGTGCTGAGGTAATAATTATTGTTATTATTGTTATGGTAACACTACAGTGCTGAGGTAATAATAATGATCATTATTATTATTACGGTAACTGTTGAGCGCTTACTATGTACTAAGCACTTTTCTAAGTGCTGAGGTAATAATGATTGTTATTATTGTTATGGTAACACGATAGTGCTGAGGTAAAATAATAATTATTATTATGGTAACTGTTGAACTCTTACTATCTACTAAGTGCTGTTCAAAGTGCTGAGGTAATAATAATAATTATTATTAGGGTAACAGTTGAGCGTTTACAATGTACCAAGAGCTAAGTTCTGAGGTAATAATAATAATCATTGTTATTATTACAGTAACCGTTGAGAGCTTACTATGTACCAAGCACTTTTCTAAGTGCTGAGGTCATAAGTATTGTTATCACTGTTATGGTAACATGATAGTGCTGAGGTAATAATAATAATAATTATTATTATTATGGTAACCTTTGAGCGCTTACTATGTACCAAGCACTTTTCTAAGTGCTGAGGTAATAATTATTGTTATTATTGTTATGGTAACACTACAGTGCTGAGGTAATAATAATGATCATTATTATTATTACGGTAACTGTTGAGCGCTTACTATGTACTAAGCACTTTTCTAAGTGCTGAGGTAATAATGATTGTTATTATTGTTATGGTAACACGATAGTGCTGAGGTAAAATAATAATTATTATTATGGTAACTGTTGAACTCTTACTATCTACTAAGTGCTGTTCAAAGTGCTGAGGTAATAATAATAATTATTATTAGGGTAACAGTTGAGCGTTTACAATGTACCAAGAACTAAGTTCTGAGGTAATAATAATAATCATTGTTATTATTACAGTAACCGTTGAGAGCTTACTATGTACCAAGCACTTTTCTAAGTGCTGAGGTCATAAGTATTGTTATCATTGTTATGGTAACATGATAGTGCTGAGGTAATAATAATAATTATTATTATTATTATGGTAACCCTTGAGCGCTTACTATGTACCAAGCACTTTTCTAAGTGCTGAGGTAATAATTATTGTTATTATTGTTACGGTAACACCACAGTGCTGAGGTAAAATAATAATTATTATTATGGTAACTGTTGAACTCTTACTATATACCAAGCGCTGTTCAAAGTGCTGAGGTAATAATAATAATTATTATTAGGGTAACAGTTGAGCGCTTACTATGTACCAAGAACTAAGTGCTGAGGTAATAATAATAATCATTATTATTATTACGGCAACCATTGAGTGCTTACTATGTACCAAACACTTTTCTAAGTGCTGAGGTAATAATAATAATCATTATTATTATTATGGTAACCGTTGAGCGCTTCCTATGTACCAAGCACTTTTGTAAGTGCTGAGGTCATAATTATTGTTATTATTGTTATGGTAACACGATAGTGCTGAGGTAATAATAATAATCATTATTATTATTACGGTAACCGTTGAGCGCTTACTATGTACCAAGCACTTTTCTAAGTGCTGAGGTAATAATTATTGTTATTATTGTTGCAGTAACACGATAGTGCTGAGGTAAAATAATAATAATTATTATTATGGCAACTGTTGAACTCTTACTATATACCAAGCGCTGTTCAAAGTGCTGAGGTAATAATTATTATTATTATTAGGGTAACAGTTGAGCGCTTACTATGTACCAAGAACTAAGTGCTGAGGTAATAATAATAATCATTATTATTATTATGGTAACCATTGAGTGCTTCCTATGTACCAAGCACTTTTCTAAATGCTGAGGTCATAATTATTGTTAGTATTGTTATGGTAATACTATAGTGCTGAGGTAATAATAATAATCATTATTATTATTACGGTAACCGTTGAGCACTTACTATGTACCAAGCACTTTTCTAAGTGCTGAGGCAATAATTATTGTTATTATTGTTAAGGTAACACTACAGTGCTGAGGTAATAATAATTATTATTATTATGGTAACTGTTGAGCTCTTACTATGTACCAAGCGCTGTTCAAAGTGCTGAGGTAATAATAATTATTATTATTAGGGTAACAGTTGAGCACTTACTACGTACCAAGAACTAAGTGCTGAGGTAATAATAATAATCATTATTATTACGGTAACTGTTGAGCGCTTACTATGTACCAAGCACTTTTCTAAGTGCTGAGGTAATAATTATTGTTGTTATTGTTACGGTAACACGATAGTGCTGAGGTAATAATAATAATCATTATTATTATTACGGTAACCGTTGAGCGCTTCCTATGTACCAAGCACTTTTCTAAGGGCTGAGGTAATAATTATTGTTATTATTGTTACGGTAACACGATAGTGCTGAGGTAATAATAATAATCATTATTATGGTAACTGTTGAGCTTTTACTATGTACCAAGCACTATTCAGAGTGCTGAGGTAATAATAATAATGATTATGGTAACTGCTGAGCGCTTACTATGTACCAAGCGCTGTTCTAAGTGCTGAGGTTATAATAATTATTATTATGGTAACTGTTGAGTGCTTACTATGTACCAAGCACTGTTCTAAGTGCTGAGGTAATAATAATTATTATTATGGTAACTGTTGAGTGCTTACTATGTACCAAGTGCTGTTCTAAGTGCTGAGGTAATAATAATTATTATTATGGTAACTGTTGAGTGCTTACTATGTACCAAGCACTGTTCTAACTGCTGAGGTAATAATAATAATTATTATGGTAACTGTTGAGTGCTTACTATGTACCAAGCACTGTTCTAAGTGCTGAGGTAATAATTGTTATTATTATGGTAACTGTTGAGTGCTTACTATGTACCAAGCGCTGTTCTAAGTGCTGAGGTAATAGTAATTATTATTATTATTATGGTAACTGTTGAGCGCTTACTATATACCAAGCACTGTTCTAAGTGCTGAGGTAATAGTAATTATTATTATGGCAACTGTTGAGCGCTTACGATGTATCAAGCACTGTTCTGAGTGCTTGATACATTACCATTATCATAATCATTATGATAATAATAATAATGATAATAATGATAATTATCATAATAATAATTATCATTATTATTATGGTAACGGTTGAGCTCTTACTATATACCAAGCACTGTTCTAATCGCTAGAGTAGATACAAGTTAATCAGGTTGGATACAGTCCTCAGGGAAGTGGGTGGGTTTCCCTTGCTGTTCCACAGGGTCCTTTTTCTCATGGTATTTGTTAGGCGCTTACTACGTGCCAGGCACTCTTCTAAGCACTGGGATAGACACAAGTCGATCCAGTTGGACACAGCTCCTGTCCCACATGGGGCTCACAGTCTTAATCCCCATTTTACAGATGAGGGAACTGAGGCATAGAGAAGTTAAGTGACTTCCCCAAAGTCACACAGCTGACAAGTGGTGGAGCCGGGATTAGAACCCAGGTCCTCTGGTTCCCAGGTCCATGCTTTAGAGAAGCAGCGTGGCTCAGTGGAAAACAGCATGGACTTTGGAGTCAGAGGTCATGGGTTCAAATCCCGGCTCCGCCACTTGTCAGCTGTGTGACTTTGGGCAAGTCACTTCACTTCTCTAAGCCTCAGTTCCCTCATCTGTAAAATGGGGATTAAGACTGTGAGCCCCCCATGGGACAACCTGATCACCCTGTAACCTCCCCAGCACTTAGAACAGTGCTTTGCACATAGTAAGCGCTTAATAAATGCCATCATTATTATTATTATCATTATCCACTAGGCCACGCTGCTTCCCGTGAGTCATGAAATAGTTCAGGTCATACAAACTCTCCCCTCGACCATAATTCTTGTGGAATTTGTGAAGCGCTATGTGTCAAGCACTGTTCTACGCACAGGGCTAGATGCAAGTTAATCAGTCCCTGTCCCCCATGGGACTCACAGCCTAAGAGGGAGAGAGAACGGCTATTTTATCCCCATTTTACAGATGAGGTAACTGAGGCACAGAGGAGTTAAGTGACTTGCTCGAGGTCACACAGCTGACAAGGGGCGGAACTCGACTGGGCCACGCTGGGCTTGTGCACTTCAATCCACAAAGGCAGTTTAAACTTGCTTTTCGGAGCAGGAATTTTGAAGGGGATTAGGACGTTGTTAGAACACGGTCTGTTTTCGCAATTCCCAAGATTTAGCAATTGGCATAATCTCTGTGGGCCTCATTTTGCTATTCTCATATTGGTATTCACGTTCAACTGAATCCCCTTCGCATTTCTAGGAGGAGTGGGATGGCGTTTAGAGCCAAGAGAGTGGGCAGACCCTGCCAATCGCAACCTTGGTGTCGTCCTCGACTCCGCTCTCTCATTCACCCCTCACATCCAAGCCGTCACCAAAACCGGCCGGTCTCACCTCCGCAACATCGCCGAGATCCGCCCTTTCCTCTCCATCCAAACCGCTACCCTGCTCGTTCAATCCCTCGTCCTATCCCGACTGGATTACTGCATCGGCCTCCTCTCTGATCTCCCACCCTCCCGTCTCTCCCCGCTTCCCCATGAATGAATGAATTTCCCGGCTCCCCCTTTCTCACCTTACCTGTGACCACGGTGTTCCTCCTGAGTGCTAAAGCCACAGTTTTTAATAAACGCTGGACGTCGAGGCTGGAGAGCTTTGTCAGCCTCTGCAAGTCTGGGCCAGAAAGATTCAAAACTTCCCTCACTGAATGTATCTGGGCTGAAATTAAACAAACGCAAACATTGGCACAGTTAAACCCAGCAACATAATGTGGAGACCCAAGAGAAGGACTGTCATGAAAATGTGGCCAAATGAACTGCCGATTCATTCATTTGGTTGTACTTACTGTGCGCAGAGCACTGTACTAAGCGCTTGGGAGGGTACAATATAACAATAAACAGACACATTCCCTGCCCACGACGAGCATTCAGTTTAGAGGACATAAAATAAATTCCAGACGGCAGGAAGAACTAGCAAGTATGCAACCCATTCTAAGTCCTTGGGTCCTAAGGAAGGTAAGTAATTTGTAACAGGGCTTTAATAAGTCATTTATTTTCTATGAGCTGTACTAGGCAAGATATCCACCCTAAAATATATCTGAGTTGCTCTATTTTAAAAATTCATTTCAACCTCCCAAAATTGCAAATTACGAATTAAAGTTCTTTTAAAACTTCCAATGATTTCCCACAATTAGGAAACAAACATAAAGGATGTCTGCCACTGTTCTAGGAGGTGCGGGGTGGCGTTTAGAGCCAAGAGAGTGGGCAGACCCTGCCATTCGGCAGTGAGGGGTTGCAGGGAGGGGAAGAGGGAAGGTGTGTACGATCAATTAATCGTATTTACTGAGCGCTTACTGTGTGCAGAGCACTGTACTAAGCGCTTGGACCTACTACCTAGTAGTACAACCTACTGTACTTAAGGCTATGCAGGCACTAAATCATGAAGGCGGTGCCCAGGGCAAAAATGGAACTGCTGATCTCCAAACCCCGCAGAATAGTAATACTACTACTAACAATAATAATAATAATTCTAAGCACTGAGCTGGGTACTAGATAATAGGATTAGACGCAGTCCCCGTCCCACATAGGGCTCACAGTCTTCATCCCCGTTTTAGGCTCACAGTCTTCATCCCCGTTTTACAGATGAGGGGACTGAGGCACAGAGGAGTAAAGTGACTTGTCTAAGGTCACTTAGCAGACAAGTGGCAGAGCCGGGATTAGAATCCAGGTCCTTCTGACTCCGAGGCCCTTCTCCATGCTCTCCTGACCCTTGAGGGCTCACTGGTCCCCTTCCCATTAGATCAATCAGTGATATTTATTCAGAGCTTATTGAGGGTACAGCACTCTACTAGGCACTTGGGAAAGTACAATAGAGTTGGTAATCAATCAATCAATCAATAGTTCTTAATGAGCACTTACTGTGCTCAGAGCACTATATGAAGTGCTTAGGAGAATGAAATATGACAGAATTGGTAGACACTTTCCCACCCACAACAAGCTTGCAGTCTAGAGGGGGAGAGAGATGTTAAAATAAGTAAATAATGAATAGATAAGAGCTATGGGGCTGAGGGTGGGGTGAATACCAAAACCCCAAAGAGCACAGTTGGTGGACACGATGTGTCTATCGTTACACTGTATTTTTTTATAATGGCATTTATTAAGCGCTTACTATGTGCAGAGCACTGTTCTAAGCGCTGGGGAATTTACAAGGTGAGCAGGTTGTCCCACGTGGGGCTCACAGTCTTCATCCCCATTTTACAGATGAGGGAACTGAGGCCCAGAGAAGTTAAGTGACTTGCCCAAGAGCTTAGTACAGTGACACACAGTAAGCCCTCAATAAATATAATTGACTGACAGGATCCCGGCCCCCATGGAGCCCCCTTCTACATCTCCCACCGTCTCCCCAAGGTTCAAGCCTTCGGCTCCCCAGTTGGGATTTATTTCACTTCGATACTGACGGTATGTGTTAAGCACTCACTATGCTCCACGCACTGTACTAAGCTCTGGGGAAGAAACAAGCAAATCGAGTTGGACACTGTCCCTGCCCCAGGTGAGGCTCCCAGTCGCAATCCCCATTTTACAGATGAGGTAACTGAGGCACAGAAAAGAGAAGTGACTTGTTCAAAGCCATAAAGCTGACAAGTGGTGGATCTGGGATTAGAACCCAAGACCTACCAACTCCCAGGCCCAATCTCTAGCCGCTATGACATGCTGCTTCCCATCTCATCTGTAAGCTCCTTGACGGCAGTTCTAACCTCCCCAGCGCTTCGAACAGTGCTTTGCACATAGTAAGCGCTTAATAAATGCCATCATTATTATTATTATTATTACCCTTCCACACTGTGCTTCCCCTGCTCTCTGACCGCCCTCTCTTCTGTTGAGACATGTGTGCAGAGGGCTGGACAAGACAATAACTTTTAGGGTACACCAGGCCCAATGCCCAGTCACCATATACTCATTCATTCAATTCAACTGTATTTATTGAGCGCTTACTGTGTGCACAGCACTGTAGTAAGCGCTTGGGAAAGTATAATACAGCAGTAAACAGTGACATTCCCTGCCCCAAATGAGCTCACAGTCTAGAGTGGGGGAGACAGACATCAATACCGATAAATAAATTTGCAGACGTACATAAGTGCTGTGGGGCTGGGGGATGAGGGAAGAGCAAAGGGATAAATAAAATGACAGATATGTACTTAACTGCTTTGGGGCTGGGTGGGAGGAAGAGCAAAGGGAGCAAGTCAGGGGGACGCAGAAGGGAGTGGGAGATGAAAACTTGAAATCTATGTCCCCATGCTCCAAATCCTATGGGACTGGAATGCAATTTCCATCGAAAATAACTCTTGAAGAAGCCGGCCCCCAAGGAGGTCATGTCTCAGAAAGGAACAGTATGAATCCTTTCCAGATCTGGCCCACCCCCAAACCCATTATATTTTAATCCAGCCACGATTACCTTTCTTAACAGCGGCAATCACTTTGGGATTCAGTTCCAACTGGTCCCAATCCATTTCTTCCTCAACTGCAGTTCCTAGGAGAAGAAACATTAAATCGGCATCGACAAACATCACACCTCTAACATGCTGTTCAGTCAAACACAATCATTTTAGCGGGGATCTGAGCGTTATGAATTATTAAACAATGAGAGACAGGATACAATTTCCTAGAATGTGTGCAATCATTGGAATGATTTACATTTCTCTTTTGTATAGACGGAGAACAAGTTTTCATCAGAGAGCTTCAGCACGATAACACTGGCAGTTATAGTTTCATCAGCATTTTCAACCCAAATGGAAATTTTCAATTCCCCATCTTGAAATTGGTAACTTGGCAACGTGAACTCGGCCCAGTAAGTTTATATGCAAATGTCTTCCAGACGGGTAGTGGCTTGACACTTTGGAGACAAAAGCCTTTATCGTTTTGTACAAAATAACCGTAATCATTTGCGCTATACAAATCCACAAAAATAGCAAATCTTCTAAAATACCTTGGAATAATAGACTTGGAAGGAAGATCTGACTAAACTGATACACTCGGTCAGGGTTTTCAACTTATTGAAAAACTGCGTGACCTTGGGCAAGTCACTTTACTTCACTGGGCCTTAATTTGCTCATCTGTAAGCTGGGGATTAATACTTTAGGTCATCGGTATTTGTTAAGCACTTATTTTGTGCCAGGAACTGTACTAAGCACTGGGGTAGATACAAGCTCATCAGTTTGGACACAGTCCATGTCCCAGGTGGGGCTCACATTCTTAATTCCCATGAGGCAGCGTGGCTCAGTGGAAAGAGCCCGGGCTTTGGAGTCAGAGGTCATGGGTTCAAATCCCAGCTCCGCCAATTGTCAGCTGTGTGACTTTGGGCGAGTCACTTCACTTCTCTGTGCCTCAGTTCCCTCATCTGTAAAATGGGGATTAAGACTGTGAGCCCCCAGTGGGGCAACCTGATCACCTTGTGCTTAGAACAGTGCTTTGCACATAGTAAGCGCTTTAATAAATGCCATCATCATCATTATTATTATTATGAGGCATGATGAGTTGAGAAAATTGGATGGGGTCAAAATATTGGACGTGTCTGTAGGGGAACAGGACAGATTTGGGGGAGGAGGCAGGTGTGAGGGCAAGAAGGCAGGTGAGGAGGAAGCTGTATATATGTATGTACATATTTATTACTCTATTTATTTATTTTACTTGTACATATCTATTCTATTTATTTTATTTTGTTAATATGTTTGGTTTTGTTGTGTGTCTCCCCCTTCTAGACTGTGAGCCCACTGTTGGGTAGGGACCGTCTCTATATGTTGCCAACTTGGACTTCCCAAGCGCTTAGTACAGTGCTCTGCACACAGTAAGCGCTCAATAAATACGACTGATTGATTGATTGATTGATTGGGCTCAGATAGAGGGATTTCAGAGTTTGGTGAGGTTAGAGATTGTGGAATGGTTAGAGATGATGAGATGGAGTGTGTGTCCAAGTTGGTGAGTGGGTGAGCTGGAGTGCAGCAGGAGGTCAGGGGAGACAAGGAGTGAAGCAACTGAGGCACAGAGACGTTAAGTGATTTGCCCAAGATCACAAAGCAGGCAGGTGGCAGAGCTGGGATTAGAACCCAGGTCCTTCTGTCTCCCAGGCCCGAGCTCTAACCACTAGGCCACACTGCTTCTCTGTCCCCCCTCCTACTTAGATTGTAAGCCCTATGTGGGACCGGGACTGAGTCTGACCCTTTTTTAAAAAAATAGTATTTGTTAAGCAGTGCGGCGTTAATGAATAGAGTATTGGTTTGGGAGTCAGAAGTTCATGGGTTCTAATCCTGGCTCCACCGCTTGTCTGCTATGTGACCTCAGGAAGTCACTTCATTTCCCTGTGCCTCGGTTACCTCATCTGTAAAATGGGGATTGAGACTGTGTATCCCACATGGGACAGGGATTGTGTCCAGCCTTTGCTTCTATCGCGCCCCCCCCCCAGTGCTCAGCACAGTGCCGGGCACATAGTAAGCGCTTAACAAACACCACAATTATTATTTCATACTCTCCCAAGTGCTTGGTACAGGGCTCTGCACACAGTAAGTCCTCAATAAATACGATTGAATGAATGAATAAGTGCTTACTATGTGCCAGGTACTGTTCTAAATGCTCGGGCAGATCCAAGCTAATCAGGTTGGACACACTCTGTGTCCAATGTGGGGCTCACAGTTGCAATTCACATCTGCTCTGCATACAGTAAGCGCTCAATAAATACGATTGAATGAATGAATGAATGAATGTATCTACCCCGTTATTAATAATAATAATACTACTAATAATAATGGTATTTGTTCAGCGCTTACTATGTGCCAAGCACCGTTCTAAGCACTAGGGTGGATACAAGGTCACCAGGTTGTCCCCCGTGGGGCTCACAGTCTTCATCCCCATTTTACAGATGAGGTAACTGAGGCATAGAGAAGTGAAGTGACTTGCCCATCCAACGTGGGGCTCACAGTCTCAATTCACATGTGCTCTGCACACAGTAAGCGCTCAATAAATACGATTGAATGAATGAATGTATCTACCCTGTTATTAATAATAATAATACTACTAATAATAATGGTATTTGTTCAGCGCTTACAATGTGCCAAGCACAGTTCTAAGCACTAGGGTGGATACAAGGTCAATCAATCAATCAATCAATCGTATTTATTGAGCGCTTACTATTTGCAGAGCACTGTACTAAGCGCTTGGGAAGTACAAATTGGCAACACATAGAGACAGTCCCTACCAAACAGTGGGCTCACAGTCTAAAAGGGGGAGACAGAGAACAGAACCAAACATACCAACAAAATAAAATAAATAGGAAAGAAATGTACAAGTAAAATAAATAAATAAATAGAGTAATAAATATGTACAACCATATATACATATATACAGGTGCTGTGGGGAAGGGAAGGAGGTAAGATGGGGGGATGGAGAGGGGGACGAGGGGGAGAGGAAGGAAGGGGCTCAGTCTGGGAAGGCCTCCTGGAGGAGGTGAGCTCTCAGCAGGGCCTTGAAGGGAGGAAGAGAGCTAGCTTGGCGGAGGGGCAGAGGGAGGGCATTCCAGGCCCGGGGGGTGACGTGGGCCGGGGGTTGATGGCGGGACAGGCGAGAACGAGGTACAGTGAGGAGATTAGCGGTGGAGGAGCGGAGGGTGCGGGCTGGGCAGTAGAAGGAGAGAAGGGAGGTGAGGTAGGAGGGGGCGAGGTGATGGATGGACAGCCTTGAAGCCCAGGGTGAGGAGTTTCTGCCTGATGCGCAGATTGATTGGTAGCCACTGGAGATTTTTGAGGAGGGGAGGAATATGTCCAGAGCGTTTCTGGACAAAGATAATCCGGGCAGCAGCGTGAAGTATGGATTGAAGTGGAGAGAGACACGAGGATGGGAGATCAGAGAGAAGGCTGGTGCAGTAGTCCAGACGGGATAGGATGAGAGCTTGAATGAGCAGGGTAGCAGTTTGGATGGAGAGGAAAGGGCGGATCTTGGCAATGTTGTGGAGCTGAGACCGGCAGGTTTTGGTGACGGCTTGGATGTGAGGGGTGAATGACAGAGCGGAGTAGAGGATGACACCAAGGTTGCGGGCTTGTGAGACGGGAAGGATGGTAGTGCCGTCAACAGAGATGGGAAAGTCAGGGAGAGGGCCAGGTTTGGGAGGGAAGACAAGGAGTTCAGTCTTCGACATGTTGAGCTTTAGGTGGCGGGCGGACATCCAGATGGAGATGTCCTGAAGGCAGGAGGAGATGCGAGCCTGGAGGGAGGGGGAGAGAGCAGGGGCAGAGATGGAGATCTGGGTGTCATCAGCATAGAGATGATAGTTGAAGCCGTGGGAGCGAATGAGGTCACCAAGGGAGTGAGTGTAGATTGAGAACAGAAGGGGACCAAGCACTGAACCTTGGGGAACCCCCACAGTAAGAGGATGGGAGGGGGAGGAGGAGCCTGCAAAAGAGACTGAGAAAGAACGACCGGGGTCACCTGGGGTCACCAGGTTGTCCCCCGTGGGGCTCACAGTCTTCACCCCCATTTTACAGACGAGGTAACTGAGGCACAGAGAAGTGAAGTGACTTGCCCAAAATCACACAACTGGCAGAGGTGGGCCCTCTAAAACCCACGACCTCTGACCCCCAAGCCCATGCTCCTTCCACTAAGCCACGCTGCTCCATTATTATTACTATTATTAGCAGTAGTAGCATTATTAACAAACCCCAGTGGTTTTGATCGGCCCCACATCAAATATGTTCCCCTTGTCCCCTTGAAATGTGAAGAACTTTTCATTAAAGGTAAAGCCGTCCACCACGGGGGCATCCTCCTGTCGGGTGGCTGCTGTGTCTGCTGTTCCGCTAATTCATTCAATCGTACTTACTGAGCGCTTACTGTGTACGAGCACTGTAATGTGACCGGCTAAGGGTCTCCTCCCTCCAACCATGGCAACCACCAGCTTCAGCTATCTCCTAACCCGGTCAACAAATAGCCCTGTTCTAATAATATAAGCTCTCCTGTCCATTGGGCTGACCCTCCTGGCAGACATTCCCGGGACTAACAGGCTGGAGGAATTTCACTCTGTGTGCCTATGGAAATGTCTTGCTGGGCAGCTCTGCCTCTTAGTTAATCCTCTCTACCTCAGGATGAAGGAAAACAAAAGCATTTCACCCGGGATCACATGAGGTAAATCCAAGGCCAACAGTATATTTGATTTCTTAAGGGGGAACCGCATCGTCTTTCCCTTCAAGGTCTATAACGGAAAGAGCACAGGCCTGGTAGTGAGAGGCCCTAGGTTCTAGGAGAAGCAGCCTGGCCTAGGGGATAGAGCCTGGGCGTCAAAAGGTCATGGGTTCTAATTCCGGTTCCACCACTTATCTGGTGTGCGGCTTTGGGCATGTCACTTCGTTTCTCCGGGCCTCAGTGACCTCATCTGTAAAATGGGAATTGAGACTGTCAGCCCCATGTGGGAGAGGAACTGTGTTCAACATGATTACCTTGTATCTATCCCAGCACTTAGAACAGTGCTTGGCACATAGTAAGCATTTAACAAGTACTATTATTATTATTATTATTGATAATAATAAGAATAATTGAGGCTCCACCACATACCTTCTGTGTGACCTAGTGCTCAGAACAGTGCTTTGCACATAGGAAGCGTTTAACAAATTCCATCATTATTATTTAACTTTTCAATGCCTCAGTACTCTCATCTGCAAAAGTGGGATTCAATACCTGTTTTCCATCCTACTTAGACTTTTCACTGGGAAAGAGGGGGGGTTGGCTTCCTTCTCACACCCCACTGCCGCTTTCGCACCATTCCACCTTTCTTTCCCTGCCTTGGAAGCTCACATCATCCGCCTCTACTGCCCACTCCAGATTCCAGTAACTGTCATCTACAGCACCCCCTGATCCAACCTCCAACTTTTTTGAACCATCTGGATCCCTTTCTCGCATTCCTTCTCTCTTTCTTCATCCCCGTGTTAATCCTTGGGGACTATGCTATCCACACAGGAGTTCCCGACAACCCTTCTGCTGCCCGCTTTCTATCACTCGTCTCCCCTGACCTCCTGATCCACCCCAGCTCACCCACTCACCAACTTGGACACACACTCCATCTCATCATCTCTAACCACTACACAATCTCTAACCTCACCAAACTCTGAAATCCCTCTATCTGACCACAACCTCCTCACCTGTCTTCTTGCCCTCACGCTTGCTTCCTCCCCGCAAATCTATTCTGTTCCCCCAAAGAGACCTCCAATCTTCTGACCCCATCCAATTTTCTCAACTCATCATGCCTCATTTAGCCTCCATACCCAAACTACCTTCCCTTGATGACCAAACTGACACTCTCAATGCCACCCTCTCTTACTGAACTCAACTCACTCGCTCCCCTATCCCCTCATCCATCACATCCCACTAACCCACAGCCCTGGATCAACTCCACAGTCCACTTCCTTAGCTTCTGTGCACAGGCCGCAGAGAACTATTGGTGAAAGTCTAGATATCAGGCTGACCTAGTTCATTTCAAGTTTATTCTCACGTTTTTTAACTCTGCCCGGCAAAATTATTTCTCCTTCCTTATTGACATCCATCACCCTTGCCTGTTGTTCCAGATGTTTAACTCCCCCCTAAAAATCCTTACGTCCCCCTGCCTCTCCCAGCTTTTGCCCCCAGTGATCTGACCGCTGACTTCATCCAGAAAATTGAAACTATCAGACATGATCTCCCTAAAATCTTCCCCACCTCTTCCCAGTCCCTCCCTCCTCCTGCCCCTTCTTTAAATCTCCTAGTTCTCCCAGCAGTATCTCAACAGGAAATCTCCTGCCTTCTCTCAAAATCCACCCCCTCCACCTGCACATCCGACCTCATTCCATCACACCTTACGAAAGCACCGGGCCCCTCCCTTTTTCCCTCCCTAACTGCCATCTTCAACTGTTCACTCTCCAGTGACCTTTTCCTCATTGCTTTCAAACATGCCCATGTCTCCCCTATCCTAACCCTCCCTTGACCCCATGACTCCCTCCAATTATCATCCATCTCCCTCCTACCCATCTCCCGCCTAGCATTTCTCTCCAAACTCCGTGAGTTGTCTACTCCCAATGTCTCAAGTTACTCTCCAATTTTCTCCTTGATCCCCTCCAATCTGGCTTCCATCCCCTTCACTCCACAGAAACCACTCCCTCAAGGTCACCAATGATCTCTTCACCAAATCCAGTGGCCTCTGCTCCACCCTAACCCTTCTCGACCTTTCATCTGCCTTCGACACTGTCAACCATCCCCTTCTCCCAGAAACATTATCCAACCTCGGCTTCACTGACACTGTCCTCTCCTGGTTCTCCTCCTATCATCTCTCTGGCTGCTCATTCTCAGTCCCTTTCATGGGCCCCTCCTCTACCTCCCATCCCCTAACTTTGGGGGTCCCTCAAGGTTTAGTTCTGAGTTCCCTCTATTCTCCACCTTCACCCATTCCCTTCAATCCTTTGCTCACATGGCTTCCTCTACATCTCCAGCCCTGATCTCCCTCTTCCTCTGCAGTCTCATACTTCCTCCTGCCTTCAAGACATCTCTACTTGGATGTCCTGCAGTCACCTCAAATTTAAAATGTCCAAAAGAGAGCTCCTCATCTTCCCACCCAAACCCTGTCCTTCCCTTGACCTTCCCCTCCCTGTAGACAGCACTACCATCCTTCCTGTCTTAGCATTATCCTTGACTTCTCTCTCTTAATCAACCCATCACTAAATCCTGTGGGTGGATTCAACCTTCACAACAAGGCTAAAATCCACTCTTTCCTCTCCATCCAAACTGCTATCTCAGTAATGCAAGCACTTATCCTGTCTCTCCTTGGTTGTTCATCAGCCTCCTCGCTGACCTCCCAGCCTCCTGTCTCTCCCCACTCCAATCCATACTTCACTCTGCTGCCTGGATCAGTTTTCTTCAAGAACATTCAGGTCATGTTCCCCCATCCTCAAGAACCTCCTGTGGTTGCCCATCCATCTTCTAGACTGTGAGCCCACTGTTGGGTAGGGACTGTTTCTATATGTTGCCAACTTGTACCTCCCAAGCACTTAGTACAGTGCTCTGCACACAGTAAGTGCTCAATAAATACTACTGAATTAATGAATCCATCTCCACATCAAACAGAAACTTCTTACTGACGGCTTTAAAGCATTAAATTACCTTAACCCCTCCTATAATAATAATAATAATGATGGTATTTATTAAGTGCTTACTATGTGCAAAGCACTGTTCTAAGCACTGGGGAGGTTACAAGGTGATCAGGTTGTCCCACGGGGGGCTCACAGTCCCACGGGGGGCTCACGGTCTTAATCCCCATTTTACAGATGAGGTAACGGAGGCACAGAGAAGTGAAGTGACTTGCCCAAAGTCACACAGCTGACAATTGGCGGAGCTCCTATTTCAACCCAACCCGCACACTTCACTACCCTAATGCCAACCTACTCACTGTACCTCAATCTCATTTATCTCACTGCCAACCTCTCCCCCACATCCTGCCCCTGGCCCGGAGCACCCTCCTCATCATATCCGAATGACAATTATTCTCTCCTGCTTCAAAGCCTTACTGAAAGCACATCTCCTCCAAGAGGCCTTCCCTGACTAAGCCCTCTTTCCCTTTTCTCCCACTCCCTTCTGCATCGACCTGACTTGCTCCCTTTATTCATCCCCCCCGCCCAGCCCCACAGCATTTATATACATAGCCGTAATTTATTTATTTATATTGTCTGTCTCCCCCCTCTACACTGTGAGCCCGTTGTTGGGTAGGGACCGTCTCCCAACTTGTACTTCCCAAGCACTTAGTACAGTGCTTTGCATACAGTAAGTGCTCAATAAATACGACTGAATGAATGAATGTCTTCTCCCAAGTGCTTAGTACAGTGCTCTGCACACAGTAAGTACTCAATAAATACGATCAATCGACTGATTAGACTGTGAGCCTCATATGGGACATGATACAGTAAATGCTCAATAAATATGACTGAATGAATGAATGAATGTCTTCTCCCAAGTGCTTAGTACAGTGCTCTGCACACAGTAAGCACTCAATAAATAGAGAAGCAGCGTGGCTCAGTGGAAAAAGCACGGACTTTGGAGTCAGAGGTCAAGGGTTCAAGTCCCAGCTCCGCCACATGTCTGCTGTGTGACCTTGGGCAAGTCACTTAACTTCTCGGAGCCTCAGTTACCTTATCTGTAAAATGGGGATGATGACTGTAAGCCCCACGTGGGACAACCTGATCACCTTGTATCCCCCCCAGCACTTAGAACAGTGCTTTGCACATAGTAAGTGCTTAACAAATGCCATCATTATTATTATTATGATCAATTGACTGATTAGACTGTGAGCCTCATGTGGGACATGATGATCTCATATCTACCCCCGTGCTTACTATGGTTCTTGGCACATAGTAAGCAGTTAACAAATACCACAATTATTGCTACAAGCTGTGATTTTTTTAAAATGGCATTTGTTAAGCACTTACTATTTGCCGGGCACTGTATTGAGTGCTGGGGTGGAAATCAGCTAGTCAGGTTGCACACAGTCCACGTCCCATGGGGCTCACAGCCTTAATCCCCATTTTATGGATGAGGTAACTGAGGCACAGCTGAGGCAACCTGCCCATGGTTAGGCAACAGACAAGTGGCGGAAGCAGGATTAGAACCCAGGTCCTTTGGACTCCCAGACCAGTGCTCTAGCCACTAGGCCACACTGCTTCTCCAGCTTAGAAAAGTGCTTTGCACATAGTAAGCGCTTAATAAATGCCATTATTATTATTATTATAAGACTAAAGAAGGAGCAGCTGCAACTGCCTCCGATGCCAGCTACAATAGCTGTGTGCATGATAGCATTCTGATGCATTTTCAGAGTTTCATGAAACCTAGATGATAAGCTCTGCTCCAGACAGAACCACTCCGTCAGCTCCAAAGAGTTCGGAAGATCCTTGGAGTGACTTGCCCAAGGTCATACATCATCATCATCATCAATCATATTTATTGAGCACTTACTGTGTGCAGAGCACTGTACTAAGCGCTTGGGAAATACAAGTTGGCAACATATAGAGACATCAGACTAGTGGCGAAGCCCAGATGAGAACCCAGTTCCCCTGACCTCCCGGGCCCGGGTCTATAATAATAATAGTGATGGCATTTATTAAGCGCTTACTATGTGCAAAGCACTGTTCTAAGCGCCGGAGAGGTTACAAGGTGATCAGGTTGTCCCACGGGGGGCTCACAGTCTTAATCCCCATTTTACCGATGAGGTAACCGAGGCACAGTGAAGTGACTTGCCCAAAGTCACCCAGCTGACAATTGGAGGAGCCGGGATTTGAACCCATGACCTCTGACCCCAAAGCTCAGGCTCTTTCCACTGAGCCACGCTGCTTCTTGAGTGCCAGAAAGACCGATCACCAAAGGAATTTTTGAGCCTTCATTTCTGGAGATCTTCCAGAAAAGGCCAGTCACATCTTTCCTGGTTGATTTATTCGCTCACCTGTCTGCAGGCCGGGCGCTCTACATCTCTGAGGTTCCTTTCTAGCTCTATTGTTCTATGATTCTAGAACAGAATGGAGTCTATCTGCAATTTATTTATCTGTTAATTATGGTACTTGTTAAGCACTTAATATTTGTCAAGCACTGTTCTAAGCGCTGGGGTAAATACAAGTTAAGTCAGGTTGGAGTATGTTTGGTTTTGTTGTCTGTCTTCCCCTTCTAGACTGTGAGCCCGCTGTTGGGTAGGGACCGTCTCTATGTGTTGCCGACTTGCACTTCCCAAGCGCTTAGTCCAGTGCTCTGCACACAGTAAGCACTCAATAAATACGATTGATTGATTGATTGATTGACACAGTCCCTATCCCACAGAGGGCTCACACTCTTAAACCCCATTGAAGCAGCATGGCTCAGTGGGAAGAGCATGGGATTTGGAGTCAGAGGTCATGGGTTCAAATCCCAGCTCTGCCAATTGTCAGCTGTGTGGCTTTGGGCAAGTCACTTAACTTCTCTGGCCTCAGTTCCCTCATCTGTAAAATGAGGATTAAGACTGTGAGCCCCACGTGGGACAACCCGATCACCTTGTAACCTCCCCAGCGCTTAGAACACTGCTTTGCACATAGTAAGCGCTTAATAAATGCCATCACTATTATTATTATTATTGAACAGAGGAAGGAACTGAGGCCCAGACAAGTGAAGTGACTCACCCAAGGTCACACACCAGATATATTGGCAGAGCTGGGATTGGAACCCATGACCTTCTGACTCTCATGCCCATGCTCGATCCACTAAGCCACGCTGCTTCTCCTAGGCTAACATGTCACCCCTCTAGACTGTTGTGGGTAGGGAATGTGTCTGTTAATTGTTCTATTGTACTCTCCCAAGCGCTTAGTACAGCGCTCTGCACAAAGTAAGCACTCAATAAATACGACCGAATCCAAGTGAGGCTCCTAAGGAGTGAAAGGAACAAACTGTAACCAGTAACCAGCTCAACCATAGTCACAACATAGTCACAACTCTCAAGCTCTTCCTGAATCCAGTTCATTGGATTTAAATTACGATTGAATTTAAAGTTTAATTTAAACTCCCTAGGCGTTTCAAACTCATGGGATGGGAAATGTCCAAAGTTATTTGACTCTGGCACTCCATCCAGAGCACGGGGAAAGACACACGAAACGCATCACAACCGTTCAAGATTACATGGAGAACAAGAGAGGAGATGCTACATGCCTTAGGGAACACGATTCCGGCCGGCGGGGGTTCACTTGACTGCAGCGACCTTTGCGTCATCCGGTTTAACTTTCCGCAGGAGCGTCTCCATGGAGATAATCGCTGGAGGGGGGCAGGGAGGGAGGGGAATGGAAAGAGCAAAAGATGAGTTTTACCAAAGGGAGCGGGGACGTAGGGACCGGAAAGGGTCTAGGGGACTCGGTGTACCAAGGGAAATAATGGGATGTGCCAAGCAGATGCCCAGCCGCTGGGTACAAGTTGGGTATGTTGCCAACTTGTACTTCCCAAGCGCTTAGTACAGTGCTCTGCACACAGTAAGCGCTCAATAAATACGATTGATGATGATGATACCCTGGTTGGTGCCTGGGACCGACGAGGGTTCTGATATTTAGCCCCCTGGGGTCAAATCCTCCCCGACCTCATGATAATAATAATGATAATGATGGTACTTGTTACTACGTGCCAGGCACTGTTCTAAGCGCCGGGGCAGAGCAGTGCTTTGCACATAGTAAAGCGCTTAACAAATACCATCATTATTATACAAGTTAATCAGATTGGACGCAGTCCCTGTCCCACATGGGGCTCGCATTTTTAATCCCCGCTTTACAGATGAGGTAACTGAGGCCCAGAGAAGTGAAGCAACTTGCCCAAAGTCGCGCAGCAGACACGTGGCAGAGCCGGGATTAAAGCCCAGGTCCTTAAGTGCTTACTTTTCATTCATTCATGCATTCAATCGTATTTATTGAGCGCTTACTGTGTGCAGAGCACTGTACTAAGTGCTTGGGAAGTACAAGTTTGCAACATCTAGAGACGGTCCCTACCCAACGGCCGGGCTCACAGTCTAGAAGGGGGAGACAGACGACAAAACAAAACACATAAACCAAATAAAATAAATAGAATAAATATGTACAAGTAAAATAGAGTAAAAAATACCTACAAACATATATACATATATACAGGTGCTGTGGGAAGGGGAAGGAGGTAAGGCTGGGGGGATGGGGTGGGGGAGAATATGAATAAATATGAATGGATATGAATAAATATGAATGAATGCTAGGGGAGTTTGAGGGGGGATGGCGGGGGAAGACACAGCTATATTAACCTTGACACTTCTGGGAAAGTACAGAGAAGCGGCGTGCCTCAGTGGAAAAAGCCCGGGCTTTGGAGTCAGAGGCCATGGGTTCAAATCCCGGCTCTGCCACATGTCTGCTGTGTGACCTTGGGCAAGTCACTTCACTTCTCTGAGCCTCAGTTACCTCATATGTGCCAGGCACTGTACTAAGCACTGGGGTACATACAAGGTTGGACGTAGTCCAGTCCATGGGGCTCACAGTCTTAATCCCCTTTTACAGATGAAGGAACTGAGGCACAGAGAAGTGGAGTAACTTGCCCAAGGTTAGACGGCAGACAAGTGGTACAGCCGGTGGTAGAACCCAGGTCCTTATCCACTAGGCCCTCAGCTTCTCAATTGCCAGACAACACCCGGAGGCTGATTTCTGAGCCAATGAATGGTTCATATTGATGTCTACACCGTAAACTTGTTGTAGGCGGGGAGTGTGTCTACCAACTCAGTTGTATTGTCCTCTCCCAAGTGCTTAGTCCTCGATAAACACCACTGATTAATTGATTGTTCTCGTGGCCCTACCAGGTTCCTAGAGCGGAGAGAGCCACCACCACCGGAAAGGCAGGAAATCCTGTTGGCAGGAAATTCTGATGGAAGGGCGTTTTCCAGAAGTGGGCCGGTTTGGCCTTTCAAGGACAAAGCCCCTAAATTCATTTGCCTTTAGTTGGACTGACGGTCCTAAATCCAGAAGGAGAATCTTTTGGGGCAACCCATTTTATAGACCCCAGGTAGATAGGTAGATACTCGTTCTGACGATTTTGACACCTTTCTACAGGTTTTTTGTTGTCTGTCTCCCCCTTCTAGACTGTGAACCCGTTGTTGGCTAGGGTCCGCTTCTATATGTACTTCCCAAGTGCTTAGTCCAGTGCTCTGCACACAGTAGGCACTCAATAGATATGACTGAATGAATGAATGCGTAAGTCAGAGAGACCATTGCAAGGATCCTAACAATGCAGGATAAGCAGCGTGGCTTAGCGGAAGGAGCACGGGCCTGCCAACTGTTTGCTCTGTGACCTTGGGCAAGTCACTTCTCCGTGCTTCAGTTCCCTCGACTGTAAAACAGGGTTTCAATTCCCCTTCTCCCTCCTAATTAAACCGTGCGCTCCTTGCGGGACGGGGGCTGCGTCCAACATAGTTAACTTGTACCTACCCCAACACTTAGAATAGCGTTTAACACATAGTAAGCACTTAAATGCCGTTAAAAAAATTGTGCTTGTTTTATTTAGGTTCCGCTGGGACAGGACTGAACTTGCCAACTAACCACATTATTGGGGACACACTAAGACTCTATGGACTGGTTTTAGGACGTGGAAAGTCCCGGACACGCTCAGAATCCAAGAAATTCCCAGAAACGCTTGAACTGATCATATTTAGAGGGTCGTAGGGACCCGGGCATAGCATGTCAGGGAGGATGTGACACCCTCTCTTCCCCTCTTCCCTCATTTAGTCCACCTCTGGGGTCTGGCTCCTCGTAGCTGAAGACGACGCAGATTCGGAACCTGTTCTAATCCAGCAAGTTCCAGCTTTTTTTTGAGAGCCCCAGTATCCCTTTGTTAGTTCAGATAGAGTTCCCCTTCTCTGCAGCCACGCAAAGATTTTTTTACTTCGTGTAGCAGAGTCTGTTCTGCAGATGACTTGACCTCGTTCCAACTAGTCTGGCTTCCACGAGGATGGTAATTTCCTTTAGCTCTTCCCCATCTGAACTCAAGTCACTGGCCCATGAACTGCCCGCCCAGGCTACTGCTGATCCAAAAACCAATCACTGATATTTACTGAGCTCTTACTGTGTGGGCAAACTACGGTACTAAACAATTGACACGCTAATCCAAGAAACGCTAATATATGCTCTAATAATAAGAAAAACTGTGGCATCTGTTAAGCGCTTACTCTGTGTCAGACACCGTACTAAGTGCCGGGGTGGATACAAGCAAATCGGGTTGGACACAGTCCCTGTCCCACAGGGGCCTCACAGTCTCAATCCCCATTTTACAGAGGAGGTAACTGAGGCACCGAGACGTTAAGTGACTCGCCCAAGGTCACACAGCAGGCAAGCGGTGGAGCCGGGATAGAACCCGGGTCCTTCGGATGCCAAGCCCTGTGCTCTATCCACTAGGCCACGCGTCCGAGAAAATCATCCATCTTTTGAATACGTCTGGAATTCAGAGCCGCAATAAAGAATTTGAAAATAGCAGGACGACGCAGACCAATGACTTCAAACAACTTGATGCCGTACTTGTAAAGCAAATTTATTGGACAACTATCCTACACGCGGTCAACGACGCCGTCACAGTTACCGGCTCCGGCCAGAAGCCACGAAAGGAAAGGCGGGAGACCTGACGTGCGTCTCCCTATACACTGCGTTCACCGATCTACGTGACCGTCATCGCAGAAGCCCAGACTACTGTTGGGTAGGGACGGCCTCTATATGTTGCAAACTTGTACTTCCCAAACGCTTAGTACAGTGCTCTGCACACAGTAAGTGCTCAATAAATACGATTGAATGAATGAACCAGTCAATCAATTGTATTTATTGAGCGCTTACCACCAGAGTCGTTAAAGTGCATCCTCCTAGACTGTAAACTCGTTGTGAGTAGGGGATATGTCCTTTTATTGTTGCACTGTTCCTCTCAAGAGCTTAGTACAGGGCTCTGCACACAGTAAGCACTCAATAAATAGCACCGATCGATCAGTCGAACCAGAGCAGGTCTAAACAGTCATCTCTGGGGGCCCATTTTGGGGATGCTGGGGAACCACATGGGGCCCCCAGGATACTAGTGCTCCTGGAAATATTCACTTCCAAACCTTCCTGTCGGCTGCAGCCAGACAAGTCAGTTTTGTTTTGTTTTTCTAATTGTATTTACTAAGCGCTTACTACGTACCAGGCACCATTCTAAGCGCTGGGGTAGATACAAGCTAACCAGGTTGGACACAGTCCCTGTCCCACATGGGACTCACAGTCTTAATCCTCGTTTTACAGATGAGGGAACTGAGGCCCAGAGAATAATAATAATATCGACGATAATAACTATGGCATTTGTTAAGCACTAAGTTTGCGCCACACACCGTTCTAAGCACTGGGGTGGATACAAGCTAATCAAGTTGGACACAGCCCGTCCCACATGGGGCTCACAGTCCTAACCCCCATTTTCCAGATGAGGGAACTGAAGCCCAGAGAAGTTAAGTGACCCGGCCAAGGTCAACCAGCAGAGGAGTGGCAGAGCCGGGATTAGAACCCAGACCCTTCTGACTCCGAGGTCTGCGTTCTATCCGCTAGGGTTGTGTTGCTTCTCAGTTGCTTGGCTCACTCATCGTCAATCGTATTTATTGAGCGCTTACTATGTGCAGAGCACTGTACTCAGTGCATCCCCAGACAAAGGGGCAGGCGAAAGGTGTTTGAGGACGACTTGTTGCAGAGGTGCTACTGGTGGATGGGCCGGGGGCGGGGAAAGGTAGTCTTGGAAAGACCACTGTGTCCACTGGAATCCTGCAGTATAACATCTGGGAAAGCTCCCTGAGTGGCAAACGTTTCTGAATTCCCAGGAGGTACCCTGTCGCTCCCTCCTAGAACGCCGCCTGAAATCCTCCTCCGTCCATTCCCCAGCCTGGCCTCCGGATCCTCCAGGTCCCATTCCGGCTCCCGAGACAGCCCGGCCGGAATGCCTGGAGAACGGTGAGCCCCGCTTGCTTAGGAGGGTGGACTCCTTGGGGCATCCAGACCTCTCTCTCACAGCTGGTCATCATCATCATCATCACCAATCGTATTTATTGAGCGCTTACTATGTGCAGAGCACTGTACTAAGCACTTGGGAAGTACAAATTGGCAACATATAGAGACAGTCCCTACCTAACAGTGGGCTCACAGTCTAAAAGGGGGAGGGTGGGGCCTACAGCCCATCCGCCTGTAGGCCACACCTTCAGGCGCCTGCATCCCTGTCTCTTTGGGGGCTTGGGGGAGGATTCCTCCCTCCCTCGCACGGGGATTCCTCCTGTCTTCAAAAATGCTTCCAAGAAGTCCGTCTAAGCATCCCAAAGAGGGCAGCGGGGATTGTTAGCCCAGTGAAGGTGATGTTTAGACTGTGAGCCCAATGTTGGGTAGGGACTGTCTCTATATGTTGCCAATTTGTACTTCCCAAGCGCTTAGTACAGTGCTCTGCACATAGTAAGCGCTCAATAAATACGACTGATGATGATGATGATGATGATGTTAGCCGGCAATCCAGGGACTGGGGGTGGCCTGTTTAGGAACCTCCTTCAACTGGACCGCCAGTTCTGCTAGGACACAGTAGGACTGTGACCCTTTGGAAGAATTAGGGCATTTTCTTTCCAGAGTAAGGGTCTGGGGATAATAGTAATAATAATGATGGCATTTGTTAAGCACTTACTATGCGCACAGCACTGCTCCAAGCTCTTGGGGGGATACAAGGTGATCAGGTTATCCCACGTGGGGCTCACAGCCTTAATCCCCATTTTACAGATGAGGGAACTGAGGCTCAGAGAAGTTAAATGACTCGCCCAAGGTCACACAGCAGACATGTGGTGGAGCCGGGATTCAAACCCACGACATCTGACTCCAAAGCCTGTGCTCTTTCCACGAGCCACGCTGCTTCTCTGATGATAGAACGCGAGCAGGAAGCTGGCACCGGGCGATCCCACGTGGGAAGAAACACCTGGGCACAATTACGTGGGTTCGGTCGAGGAATTACACTACTCCACTTCCCAGCCTCTGCCTCGGCCGTAGTGCTGCGAACAGTACTGTGCTTGTGTTTTAGTCCCTCTGCAGTATTTAATACGGCAAAATAACAGCCAGTGGTAAAAGTATAGAGCACTCAGCCAGTGGTGGACTTCTTGACGATCCGGCAACTTGGGTCAAAAAAATGTCAGTCACTGTGGTATCTTCGAACAGCCTACCCCCATCTCTTTAAATTGACGGTTACTCGATCGAATCGATGGTATTTACTGAGTACTTGCTGGGTGCAGAGCAATCAATCAATCAATCGTATTTATTGAGCGCTTACTGTGTGCAGAGCACTGTACTAAGCGCTTGGGAAGTACAAGTTGGCAACTTATAGAGACAGTCCCTACCCAACAGCGGGCTCACAGTCTAAAAGGGGGAGACACTGTACTAAGTGCTTTGGCACAACTTTCCCATAACGCCAGGTTCTTCCAGCAGGCAGCTACGTCACAGCGGAGTGACCGTATTTCCTCAACAGGATGTCATACTGTACTTGTAGTAAATTGTTTCAAAGAAGTTGTTGCCACACATTTAGGATAAAGCATCGGACCAGTGCTTGCCTTGTTAGGCCGCACCGCACTCGACGATCCCCTTAAACCAAGCTTAAACACGCTAAAACCAGTACACGGTCACTTAGACTTTTAGACTGTGAGCCCACTGTTGGGTAGGGACCGTCTCTATATGTTGCCAAGCGCTTAGTACAGTGCTCTGCACACAGTAAGCACTCAATAAATACGATTGATTGATTGATTAATCATTCATTTGAGATTTCAGGAGGCACTTAAGGGGTCTGGGAGCACCTTGGGGCCAGCCTCGCCGCTTGTCGAAAAGTAGCTCGCCGAGTTTCATCCAGGAGTGTCACTACCGGGTGGGACAACCCGCCGTAAACCAGCAGCGAGCCGCACACACGTCTCGTCACGTCCGTTTCCTCCCGACCCCTTTCCCGTTGCTACCTCCGACGCTCGTCAGGGTCCTTCTCCTATTTAAGCCCAGCCAACCTCGTTATCGCTCCACCACTGCAGGTCCCGCAAAGGGTGGCTGGGGGCCGCGCCTCGGTAGCCCCCGCCACGGACACAGAGGGCTTAGGATAGCGAGCGGAGTCCGGAGCGACCCTCTGACAAGCCCTGGAAGCTCTGGTGAACGGCTTCCTGATGTCGGCTTGCTTCCTCGTCTTCTGCCTCTTCTGCATGAAAGCGGAGTGCAGGACGTGCAACTGCAGGACCTCTTGGGCCGAGTAGCACGGCTGCCTCTCAGCGAACTTGACGAGCGTACCGAAGGCCGAGGCGGCCTCGCTCCGAGTGACCTCGTCCTCGTCGCCGAAATCCCCTCCGCCGGTGTCTCGGACCTCTCCGTCTTCCCCGGTCCGATCACCGACTGGGTGGCTCCCACCTCTCCATCCGCCTCCACCCACTCTCTGATCTCGCTCTCGCGGAGGACGCCGATCGGATGGGACGCAGGGGTGTCTTTCACCGTTTCGAGGATTTCCGCTAGAGCGTCTTTCCCGCCACCCCTCCTCCGCCCTTCGGACCCGTCCTCGTCGGAGGAGCCGTCCGCCGTCGTAGCGTCGGGCCACAGTCGCGTCCAGGCTCTCCTCAGCGTTCCGCTTTTAACCGAATGCCACGCGTTAAAAACGGCATCCTTTACGTTATAACGAGCCTCAAAGTCCCGGGGCGGACCCTCGTGGTTGATCGCTTTCCTCAGGAGGTCCCTTTTGTAAGAACACCTCACGTTTCGTACCACGCCCTGCTTCACAGGGGTGACATTCCCGGGCAGGAAGATGGTGAATATATTCCCGGATGCTAACTCCGTTTCCCGAGGGAGAGCTCTGCCACTCCCCAGCAACAGGATAGCTTTGCTCTCTTGGGGCAAGCCTACCCTTCTAAAGCGTTCTCTCACCGCGGCGACGAAAACGTGATGAAACCAGTCGTAAAGGATTTCTCCGTCCAGCCGAGCGTTTCCTTGGGCTCTGTACACCACGGGCAAGTGGGGGATGCCTCTGAGGGCTCTGGAACGACTGCATTTTCCGACCACCAGAGGTTTGATTTTATGGGAGCCCGCGGCGTTAGCGCAGATCAGAACCGTCATCCGGTCTTTATTCGGCCTCAGGTCGCCGGTCCCCGCGAGGGTGGAACCGGGCAGACGGCGCCAGAGGAGGCCCGCCTCGTCGGCATCGTAAATCTGTTCGGGGGAAAGATCGTGCTCGGTGATCAGAGTCCTAAAAAACCCACGGTACTTCTCCGCGGCCTCGCGGTCGGCCGAATTCCGCCCGTGGGGGACCTCGACCCTTTTAATGCCATGCCGGAGCTTGAAGCAGGAAAGCCATCCATCAGAAAACGCGCACGGCTCGGTCAACTGCATCTGCCTGTAAAAATCCTTCGCCTTCTCGATGAGCATCATCGGCGCGCCTTCCGCCCGTTTCGACGAAAACCACTCGTATAAAACACTGTCCAGCTGCTCTAATTTGGGCGTATGCAGGGTCCGGCGATGCTCGACGGCTCTGGCCGACTCGGAGCTGGCGAAGAATCTGAGCAGCCGTCCTCTCCGAGCCTTGATGTCGTATATCGTGGAAGAACCGACGCTGTACTCGCGCATCAGAACGCTCCTGTTCTCGCCCTTTTCGAGACGGGTACAGATATCTATTTTCTGCTTTAACGTCAACACGACTCCCTTTCGCTTTTCCCCTTTGCGTCTCGCCGACCCCTTGGGCTCCATGACGGTGGGGCGGTGGGGATATTTTATGACAATCGCAGGACGGCCCGCCGAGGAATATACCGACCATTCACAATACAAACGGAAAGAACCGCGCTCAACCCTCCTCGGCTAACCCGAGCTTAGCCGGCTGCTTTTGGAAACAAAGCTACAGAGATCAGGTTTGGCGTCTAATTCCTTCCTACCCACAGACGTGCACCCACACACCCATTTATACAGTTAAAACTGGCCTTTGTACTCTAAAATGTAGCTCCCTGCCAAGTGAAATCCTAAAAAAAGTGTGCAGGTGTGGTGGAAAAGAGTGGACAGAGAGAGCGCGTAAAGACTGTCCTTTGCCACGTCGATGCGTTTACCACTTACAGCACCTGTTGCTGTTTTCGGTCCAACTCCAACGTCTCGATCCGAGGAAGACGAGCCTTTCCTTTACCGCCACAGGTCTGGCCAGTCGGACTGCCGCGGTTGTCTCCCAGCAACTGTTGCCCCTTCCCTCGGAGACGCTCAGTACGGTGGCTATTTTATTTCGACGAGCCGAACACCTTCTTGGACGTCACTGCCGGGGTCCCTTCCATGTGACAGAGCTCCAGAGCGACGTCTGCAAAATAGGGCTAATCACACCCAAGGATGCCCGCAGAGGTGGTAGGAAAGGCTCCTAGGACGAGAGAAAGGGCCCTGTTACAACACACTCAATCAATCACCCTTATTGAGCAGTCACTATGTGCGGAGCACTGTGCTAAGCGCTTAGAAGAGAGTACAATATTTACTTAGAGTAATGGCTGTCTCCCCCTCTGGGCTGTGATCCCATTGTGAACAGGGAAAGCGTCTGTTTCTTGTAATAATAATAATGCTGATGCCAACTTGTACTTCCCAAGCACTTAGTAATAATAATAATAATAATGTTGGTGTTTGCTAAGCGCTTACTATGTGCAAGGCACTGTTCTGAGCGCTGGGGTAGATACAAGGTAATCAGCTTGTCCCACGTGGGACTCACAGTCTTCATCCCCATTTTACAGGTGAGGGAACTGAGGCCCAGAGAAGTGAAGTGACTTGCCCAAAGTCGCACAGCTGGCAAGTGGCAGAGCCGGGATTTGAACCCACGACCTCTGACTCCAGAGCCCGGGCTCTTTCCACTGAGCCACGTACAGTGCTCTGCACACAGTAAGCGCTGAATAAATACGACTGAATGAATGAATGGCATTTAAGTGCTTACTATGCCAAGCACTGTTCTAAGCGCTGGGGTAGATACAAGGTAAAGTGTTTGTTTATTGTAATAAGGCTTAGTAATAATAATGATAATACCGATGGCATTTAAGCGCTTACTATGTGCCAAGCACCGTTCTAAGCGCTGGGGTAGCTACAAGGTAATCAGGTTGTCCCATGTGGGGTTCCCAGTCTTAATCCCCATTTTACAGATGAGGGAACTGAGGCCCAGAGAAGTGAAGTGACTTGCCCCAAGTCACACAGCGGACAAGCAGCTTGGCTCAATGGAAAGAGCCCGGGCTTTGGAGTCAGAGGTCATGGGTTCAAATCCTGGCTCCACCAATTGCCAGCTGTGGGACTTTGGGGAAGTCATTTCACTTCTCTGGGCCTCAGTTCCTTCATCTGGAAATGGGGATTAAGACTGTGAGCCCCCCGTGGGACAACCTGATCACGTTGTAACCTTCCCAGCGCTTAGAACAGTGCTTTGCACATAGTAAGCGCTTAATAAATGCCATCATCATTATTATTATTATTAGAACCCATGACCTCTGACTCCCAAGCCCGGGCTCTTACCACTAGGCCACGACAGTGCTTTGCACACAGTCAGCGCTCAATGAATATGACTGAATGAATGGGAGAGCACAAGGAAAAAGTTCCCAGATTTATTTCTCTTTTTTTTTTTTTTGCCTCAGCCCTCCTCCCTCTAATACTCCACAGTTACTCTTATTTTTATTCTGTTCCTCTCTCTCCGCCAAGTGCCCCTTGCCCATTAGTACAGTGCCTGGCACATAGTAAGTGTTTTACAAATACCATAATAATAATAATAATAATAATAATAATAATAATAATAATAATACTAATACAGTGCCTGGCACATAGTAAGCACTTACAAATACCACAGTTACTCTTATTTTTATTCTGCTTCTCTCTCTCTCCTCTAAGTGCCCCTTGCCCATTGGTACAGTGCCTGGCACATAGTAAATGCTTTATAAATATATAATGATAATAATAATAGTAGTATAGAGCCTGGCACATAGTAAGTGCTTTACAAATACCATAATGATAATAATAATAATAATAGTACAGTGCCTGGCACATAATAAGTGCTTTACAAATACCATAACGATTATAATAGTACAGTGCCTGGCACATAGTAAGCGCCTACAAACACCACAGTTCCTCTTATTATTACTCTGCTCCTCTCTCTCCTCCAAGTGCCCCTTGCCCATTAGTACAGTGCCTGACACATAGTAAGTGCTTTACAAATACCATAATGATAATAATAATAATAATAGTACAGTGCCTGGCACATAGTAAGCGCCTAAAACCACTACAGTTCCTCATTATTATTCCGCTCCTCTCTCTCCTCCAAGTGGCTCTTGTCCATTGGTACAGTGCCTGGCACATAGTAAATGCTTTACAAATACCATAATGATAATAATAATAATAATAGTACAGTGCCTGGCACATAGTAAGTGCTTTACAAATACCATAATGATAATAATAATAATGATAATAATAATGATAATAATAATAATAATAATAATAGTACAGTGCCTGGCACATAGTAAGTGATTAACAAATACCATAATGGTAATAATAATAATAGTACAGTGCCTGGCACATAGTAAGTGCCTACAAACACCACAGTTCCTCTTATTATTATTCCTCTCCTCTCTCTCCTCCAAGTGGCCCTTTCCCAATAGTACAGTGCCTGGCATATAGTAAGTGCTTTGCAAATACCATAACGATAATAATAGTAATAACAGTACAGTGCCTGGCACATAGTAAGTGATTTACAAATACCATAACAATAATAATAATAACAGTACAGTGCCTGGCACATAGTAAGCGCCTACAAACACCACAGTTCCTCTTATTATTATTCCGCTCCTCTCTCTCCTCCAAGTGCCCCTTGCCCATTAGTACAGTGCCTGGCACATAGTAAGTGTTCTACAAATATCATAATGATAATAATAATAATGATAGTACAATGCCTGGCACATAGTAAGCTCCTACAAACACCACAGTTCCTCTTATTATTATTCCGCTCCTCTCTCTCCTCCAAGTGCCCCTTGCCCATTAGTACGGTGCCTGGCACATAGTAAGCGCCTACAAACACCACAGTTCCTCATTATTATTCCGCTCCTCTCTCTCCTCCAAGTGGCCCCTGCCCATTCATGCATTCAATCGTATTTATTGAGCGCTTACTGTGTGCAGAGCACTGTACTAAGCGCTTGGGAAGTACAAGTTGGCAACATATAGAGACGGTCCCTACCCAACTAGTACAGTGCCTGGCACATAGTAAGTGTTTTACAAATACCATAACAACGATAATAATAATAATGACAGTACAGTGCCTGGCACATAGTAAGCGCCTACAAACACCACATTTCCTCTTATTATTATTCCGCTCCTCTCTCTCCTCCAAGTGGCCCCTGCCCATTAGTACAGTGCCGGGCACATAGTAGGCGCTGAACAAACACCCTAGTCTTATAGCTCCTTTCCCTCCCCTCCCTGTGTACCAGGCTCCTGTGGCACCCCTTGGCCCCCTGCCATCTTCAGTCAATCAATCAATCGTATTTATTGAGCGCTTACCGTGCGCAGAGCACTGTACTAAGCGCTTGGGAAGTACAAGCTGGCAGCATATAGAGACAGTCCCTACCCAACAGCGGGCTCACAGTCTAGAAGGGGGAGACAAAGAACAAAACCAAACATACTAACAAAATAAAATAAATAGATAGGCACAAGTAAAATGAATAGAGTAATAAATAGAGTAATAAATCTTCCCTCTGGTCCCTGTCCTGTCAATCAATCAATCAAATTTATTGAGTGCTTACTGTGTGCAGAGCACTGTACTAAGCGCTTGGGAAGTACAAGCTGGCAGCATATAGAGACAGTCCCAACCCAACAGCGGGCTCACAGTCTAGAAGGGGGAGACAGAGAACAAAACCAAACATACTAACAAAATAAAGTAAATAGATAGGTACAAGTAAAATGAATAGAGTAATAAATAGAGTAATAAATCTTCCCTCTGGTCCCTGTCCTGTCAATCAATCAATCGCATTTATTGAGCGCTTACTGTGTGCAAAGCACTGTACTAAGCGCTTGGGAAGGACAAGTTGGCAACATATAGAGACGGACCCAACCCAACAGCGGGCTCACAGTCTAGAAGGGGGAGACGGAGAACAAAACCAAACATACTAACAAAATAAAATAAATAGAATAGATAGGCACAAGTAAAATAAATAAATGAATAAATGAGTAATAAATAAATAGAGTAATAAATCTTCCCTCTGGTCCCTGTCCTGTCAATCAATCAATCGCATTTGTTGAGCGCTTACTGTGTGCAGAGCACTGTACTAAGCGCTTGGGAAGTACAAGTTGGGCAAGTCACTTAATAATAACGATGGCATTTATTAAGCGCTTCCTATGTGCAAAGCACTGTTCTAAGCGCTGGGGTGGTTACAATGTGAGCAGGTTGTCCCACGGGGGGCTCACAGTCTTCATCCCCATTTTACAGACGAAGTAGCTGAGGCACAGAGAAAAGTGACTTGCCCAAAGTCACACAGCTGACAATTGGTGGAGCAGGGATTCGAACCCATGACCTTCGACTCCAAAGCCCGGGCTCTTTCCACTGAGCCACGCTGCTTCTCCACTTCACTTCTCTGGGCCTCAGTTCCCTCATCTGTAAAATGGGGATTACGGCTGTGAGCCCCCCATGGGACAACCTGATCACCTTGTAACCTCCCCGGCGCTTAGAACAGTGCTTTGCACATAGTAAGCGCTTAATAAATGCTATTTTTATTATTATTATTATTACAAGTTGGCAACATATAGAGACGGTCCCTACCCAACAGCGTGCTCACAGTCTATACCTGTCCTCTCCCCCTCACCGCCCCCAACCGCTCGCAACGGTATTTATTGAGCGCTTACTGTGTGCGGAGCACTGTACTGAACGCACCGGGTGGAGGCAGGCCGCTCCCCAGCCAACCGCCGCCCGTCCAATGAGCGCCCGCGCCGCCGCCGCCGCTCCTCCAATCAGAGCCGGCTCCGCCCGCCGGGCCCCTCGCTGATTGGCCCGCCCGGGCGGGACGCGCGGAGGGGCCGAGGGCGGTCGGGGATTGGGCCGGGCGGGAGGGGGAGGTGAGGGTGCTGATTGGTCGGGGCTGGGGGGGCGCGCTGATTGGTCGGGGCGGGGCGGGGAGGGGGCGCTGATTGGTCGGGGCTGGGGGGCGTGATGATTGGGCGGGGCGGGGGCGCTGATTGGTCGGGGCTGGGAGGCGTGCTGATTGGGCGGGGCGGGGCGGGGCGGGCGCGCTGATTGGGCGGGGCGGACGTCGGTCACCGTGCGGGCCCCAGACGGGCGGTCATGGCCTCCTGCCGCCCGGTCGCCAAAAAGCTGGTCCGCTCGCCCAGCGGGCTCCGCATGGTCCCCGAGCACCGGGCCTTCGGGAGCCCCTTCGGGCTGGACGAGCCCCAGTGGGTGCCGGACAAACAGGTAACAGTCATGCGTGCCTTACAATCATATTCATTGTGATTGATTGTATGATTGATTGATTGATCATTATAGTGATTGATTGATTATTGAGAATATTGATATAATCCTGTATAGATTTGAGAATATTCTATATCTATGTATATATGTTTGTACAGATTTATTACTCTATTTATTTCACTTGTACCTATCTATTCCATTTATTTTATTTTGTTAGCATGTTTGGTTTTGTCTCCCCCTTTTAGACTGTGAGCCCGCTGTGGGGTAGGGACTGTCTCTCTATGTTGCCAACTTGGACTTCCCAAGCGCTTAGTCCAGTGCTCCGCACACAGTAAGCGCTCAATAAATACGATTGATTGATTGATGGATAGTTCATAGTGCTAGGCTGTGACCGTCCCTAGAGGTTGCCAGCTTGGACTTCCCAAGCTTTTAGACTGTGAGCCCACTGTTGGGTAGGGACTGTCTCTCTATGTTGCCAACTTGGACTTCCCAAGCGCTTAGTCCAGTGCTCCGCACACAGTAAGCGCTCAATAAATACGATTGATTGATGGATAGTTCAGAGTGCTAGGCTGTGACCGTCCCTAGAGGTTGCCAGCTTGGACTTCCCAAGCTTTTAGACTGTGAGCCCGCTGTTGGGTAGGGACTGTCTCTAGATGTTGCCAACTTGGACTTCCCAAGCGCTTAGTCCAGTGCTCCGCACACAGTAAGCGCTCAATAAATACGATTGATTGATTGATGGGTAATTCATAGTGCTAGGCTGTGACCGTCCCTAGAGGTTGCCAACTTGGACTTCCCAAGCTTTTAAACTGTGAGCCCACTGTTGGGTAGGGACTGTCTCTATATGTTGCCAACTTGGACTTCCCAAGCGCTTAGTCCAGTGCTCTGCACACAGTAAGCGCTCAGTAAATACGATGGATTGATTGATTGATTGATTAGTACGGTGCTCTGCACAAAGTAAGCGCTCAATAAGTGCGATTGAATGAATGGAGCACGCAGTAAGCGCTCAATAAATACCACTGAATGAGTGAGCCCGCTGTCGGGTAGGGACCGTCTCTCTATGTTGCCAACTTGTACTTCCCAAGTGCTTAGTCCAGTGCTCTGCACGCAGTAGGCGCTCAATAAATACGATGGAATGAATGACCCCTTCTAGATTGTGAGCCTGCTGTTGGGCAGGGACCGTCTCTATATGTTGCCAACTTGTCCTTCCCAAGCGCTTAGTACAGTGCTCTGCACACAGTAAGCGCTCAATAAATACGATTGAATGAATGAATGAGCCCACTGTTGGGTAGGGACTGTATCTGTTGCCAACTTGTCCTTCCCAAGCGCTTAGTCCAGTGCTCTGCACACAGTAAGCGCTCAATAAATACGATTGAATGAGTGAATGAATGACCCCTTCTAGACTGTGAGCCCGCTGTTGGGTAGGGACCGTCTCTATATATTGCCAATTTATTCTATTTATTTTATTTTGTTATTATGTTTTGTTGCCTGTCTCCCCCTTCTAGACTGTGAGCCCGCTGTTGGGTAGGGGCCGTCTCTATATATAGCCAATTTATTCTATTTATTTTATTTTGTTAATATGTTTTGTTGCCTGTCTCCCCCTTCTAGACTGTGAGCCCGCTGTTGGGTAGGGACCATCTCTAGATGCCCCCTGCCCCTCGCCCCCCTTAGGTGTCCCGGGGCTAAGTCTCCCACCCTTCCTTTTTTTTTAAAAAAAAAAATAGTATTTTCTTAAGCGTTTACTATGTGCCAGGCACTAGGGTAGTTTCAGGCTCATCGGGTTGGACACAGGCCCTGCCCCTCGTGGGACTTTTTCGTGCCCCAGCTGTTTTCGGGCATGCCCCTTCATTCATTCAATCGTATTCATTCATTCAATCATATTTATTGAGCGCTTACTGTGTGCAGAGCACTGTACTAAGCGCTTGAGAAGTACACTTGAGTGCTTACTGTGTGCAGAGCACTGTACTAAGCGCTTGGGAAGCACAAATCGGCAACATATAGACAAATCTGTGGTACTCTTTTAAGCACTTAGTACAGTGCTCTGCACATAGTAAGCACTCAATAAATACTATTGGTGATTACATGCCTGTTTTGAGGTTCCCTAATATCTCCTCTCTGATAATAAAAATGATGGTATTTGTTAAGTGCTTACTATGTGCCAAGCACTGTTCTAAGCGCTCGGGGAAATACAAGGTTATCAGGGTGTCCCCCTCTTCCACAACTCTCCCCTCTTCCTCCCCTTCTCTTCAGAAGCCCCTAGAGTGGGGGTCACCCTTCCTCTTACCTCTTTTAAGGTTACTTTTTTCTTTTTTCTTTTCTTTTCTTTTCTTTTCTTTTCTTTTCTTTTCTTTTCTTTTCTTTTCCTTTCTTTTCTTTTCTTTTCTTTTCTTTTTCTTTTTCTTTTCCTCCCCCTCGTCCCCCTCTCCACCCCCCCCCATCTTACCTCCTTCCCTTCCCCACAGCACCTGTATATATGGATATATGTTTGTACATATTTATTACTCTATTTATTTTACTTGTACATATCTATTCCATTTATTTTATTTTGTTAGTATGTTTGGTTTTGTTCTCTGTCTCCCCCTTTTTAGACTGTGAGCCCACTGCTGGGTAGGGACTGTCTCTATATGTTGCCAACTTGTACTTCCCAAGCGCTTAGTACAGTGCTGTGCACATAGTAAGCGCTCAATAAATACGATTGATTGATTTTGAGAATTCCCTGTCAGTCCTTCCCCTCAGATACCCCTGGGAGATGGGGGTTTGGGGTTCCTCCGTCTCCATCCTTGGTTGTCCTTTCTCAGAGACTCCCCGGTGAACCACTCAAACAATCAATTATATTTATTGAGCACTTAGAGCACTGTACCAAGCACTTGCATTCATTCAGTCAGATTTATTGAGCACTTACTGGGTGCAGAGCACTGTACTAAGCGCTTGGGAAGTACAAGTTGGCAACATCTAGAGACGGTCCCTACCCAACAGCGGGCTCACAGTCTAGAAGGGGGGAGTTGGCAGACACTTTCCCAGCCCATAGTGAGTTTACAGTGTAGAAGGGGAGACAGTACTTTAATCAATCAGTGAATGGTATTTATGGAGCGCTTACTACGGAGCACTGTTCTTTGCACTTAGAGAACAGTACAGTAGAATTAGCAGGCCCATTCCTTGCCCATGATGAGTTTACAGTTTGGAGGGGGAGACAGACGTTAATACGATTAAATAAGTAATTTATAATAATTTAAAGATATGTACACGAGGGCCGTAGGGTTGGGGGGAGAATATCAAATGTCCAAAGCTTTAACAGTGCTGTGCCTCCTGGCCCCCTCCCACTCTGTTCCCTCAGGATTTCCTCTTCAAGTGATCTGGGAGTGGATCTAATTTTGGGAGAGGGGCAAGGTGTTCCCCTTGTCCCTCTGCTCTCCCCTCCCCCTGGACCTTCTTTAGTGGTGTTGCCAAATTGTACTTCCCAAGCGCTTAGTACAGTGCCCTGCACACAGTAAGCGCTCAATAAATACGATTGATTGATTGATTGGTGTTAATTGAGTGCTTACTGCATGCTCCCTATCCTCCCCCCTGACTTTCCCATCGCCGTAGGCAACACCACTATTCTCCCTATCCCCCAAACCTAGAACCTTGGCATTATCCTCTGTTCATCTTTCTCATTCAACTCACATATTGAAGTCTGTCATCAAATCCTGTCGGTTCTACCCCCACAACGTGGCTAAAAATCCTCCCTTTCCCCTCCATCCAAACTGCTACTCTGCTGATCATCATCATCAATCATATTTATTGAGCGCTTACTGTGTGCAGAGCACTGTACTAAGCACTTGGGAAGTACAAATCGGCAACATAGAGACAGTCCCTACCCAACATTGGGCTCACAGTCTAAAAGGGGAAGACAGAGAACAAAACCAAACATACTAACAAAATAAAATAAATGGAATAGATATGTACAAGTAAAATAGATAAATAAATAGAGTAATAAATAACTGTCCCGCCTTGATTACCACATCAGCTGTACTGTTTGCTGACCTCTCCGCCTCCTGTCTCTTCCTTCTCCGGTCCATACTTCATTCTGCTGCCCTGCTCATTTTTCTAAAAAAAGTTCAGTCTTCGTCTCCCCACTCCTCAAAAACCTCCAGGCGTTGCCCACCCACCTCCGCTTCAAACAGAAACTCCAGCCCGGAGGCTTTAAAACACTGTCAGCTCACTCCCACTTATTTTACCCCATTGACCGTCTACTATAATAATAATAATAATGGCATTTGTTAAGCGCTTACTATGTGCAAAGCACTGTTCTAAGCCCCGGGGAAGTTACAAGGTGATCAGATTGTCCCACGGGGGGCTCACAGTCTTAATCCCCATTTGACAGATGAGGCACGGAGAAGTTGTGACTTGCCCAAAGTCACACAGCTGACAACTGGCAGAGCCGGAATTTGAATCCGTGACCTGTGACTCCAAATCCCGGGCTCTTTCCACTGAGCCACCCAGCCCACACATTTTGCTCCTCCATTTTGCTACTGACTGTACCTCAATCTTGTCTTTGACACCACTGACCCCTCACTCATGTCCTTCTGGCCTGGAATTCCCTTCCCCTTCATATATGACAGACCACCACTCCAGCTTCAAAGACTTATTGAAATCACATCTTCAAAAGGCCTTCCCCAACTATGTGTTTATTTCCCCCACTCCCTCTCATTCTTTCATCACCTTTGAACTTGATATTTATTCACCCCACCCTCAGCATTTAGTTACGAGATCCATAACTTACTGTAATATCTGTCTCTCTGTTAGCTCCTGGTGGGCGGGGAATGTGACCCCCCACCTCTGTTGCATTGTACTCTTCCAGTCACGTAGTACAGTGCTCTGCACACTGCAAGTGCTCAATAAATGCCATTGATTGATTGCGAAAGATTTGGTAGATATGATTCTGGCCCTCAAGGAACTTGTAGTCTAGTGGGAAAGACAGACATGAAAATAGATTACAGGTAGGGAAGCAAAAGAATAGAAGGATAATAATAATAATGATGGTATTTATTAAGCACTTATGTGCAAAGCACTGTTCTAAGTGCTGGGGAGGCTACAGAGTGATCAGGTTGTCCCACGGAGGGCTCACAGTCAATCCCCATTTTACAGATTGAGGTAACTGAGGCACAGAGAAGTTAAGTGACATGAACATAAATGCTGTAGGGATGGGTGAGTGTTTAGGGGGTACCGATTTAAGAGCATAGGTGATTCAAAAAGGAGCAAGAATAGGGTGGGGAGATAATAATAATAATAATAATAACGTTGGCATTTGTTAAGCGCTTACTATGTGCAAAGCACTGTTCTAAGCGCTGGGGGGGCTACAAAGTGATCAGTTTGTCCCACATGGGGCTCACCGTCTTAATCCCCATTTTACAGATGAGGTAACTGAGGCTCAGAGAAGTTAAGTGACTTGCCCAAGGTCACACAGCAGACATGTGGTGGAGCCGGGATTCGAACCCATGATGACTAACTCCAAAGCCCGTGCTCTTTCCACTGAGGCACGCTGCTTCTCTGAGATGTCGGGGAAGACTTCCTGGAGGAGGTAGTGTATTTCAGTAGGGCTTTGAAGAAGGGGAGAATGGTGGTTGGATTTGAAGTGGGATGGAATTCCCGGTAGGAGGGAGGGGTTGGCGGCGGGAAGCAAAATCAAGGCAAAGAGGAGTGAAGTGGGTGGACTGGGTTGTAGTGGGAGATGAATAATGGTAATAATGGTATTTATTAAGCGCTTACCATGAGCCAGGCACTGCGCTAAGCGCTGGGGTAAATACAAGGTAATTGGGTTGGACCCAGTCTCTGCCCCACATGGGGCTCACAGTCTTAATCCCCATGAGGTAACTGAGGTGCAGAGAAATGAAGTGGCTTGCCCAACGTCACGCAGCAGACAAGTGGCAGAGGTAGGATTAGAACCCAGGTCAGAAAGCTAATTTAAAGTGTCTTAAAGCTAGAGAAGCAGCGTGGCTCAATGGAAAGAGCATGGGCTTTGGAGTCAGGTCATGGGTTCAAATCCCAGCTCCGCCATTTATCAGCTGTGTGACTTTGGGCAAGTCACTTAACTTCTCTGCCCCTCAGTTCCCTCATCTGTAAAATGGGGATGAAGACTGTGAGCCCCCCCCATGGGACAACCTGATCACCTTGTATCCTCCCCAGCGCTTAGAACAGTGCTTTGCACATAGTAAGCGCTTAATGAATGCCATTATTATTATTATTATTATTAATTGTTGGGAGTGTGGAGCGGATATGGTCTTTAAGAGCTTACTATGTGTCACACTGTACCCAGCGCTAGTGTAGATACAGGGTAATCAGACACGGAGCCCACAGTCTAAGTACGAGGGAGAACGTGTATTGAACCTCTGTCTTATAGATGAGGAAACTGAGGCACAGAGGAGTTAAAAGCTTTACTTAAGGTCACACAGGCAAGTGGCAGAGTCACGATTGGAGCCCTGGACCCCTGAATCCCAGGCACACGCTCTTTCCACTAGGCCACGTTGCTTCTCGGGACAATCTTTTAGAAGAACGATCTGGGCAGCAGAGTGAAATATGGACTGCAGAATCAATCAATCAATCGTATTTATTGAGTGCTTACTGTGGGCAGAGCACTGTACTAAGCGCTTAGCACTGTACTAAGCGCTTAAAGAGAGAGGTTAGAGGCAGGGAGGTCAGCTGGGAGACTGCGGCAGTACTTAAATGGGGATATGGCATGAGATAGTTGGGATATTACATAGAGAAGAAGACTGGCCTAGTGGATAGAGCACAGGATTAGTACCTGGGTTCTAATCCCGGTTCCGCTATTTATCTGCTGTGTGACCTTGGGTAAGTCACTTCACTTCCCTGGGCCTCATTTCCCTCCTTTGTAAAATGGGGATTAAGACGGTGAGCCCCTGGTGGGACACGGACTGTGGCCAACCCAATAATCTTGTGTCTATTCCCAGCGTTTAGTACAGTGCCTGACACGTGGTAAGTGCTTGACAAATTCCATAAAGAAAAATAATAAAAAAAACCCCAAGTACTTGGACCATCATGGTGGCAGTTTGGATGGAGAGGTGGGTGCAGACCTAAGGATGATGTGAAGATAGAATTAACAGGATTTGGCGACTGAATACGCCGGTAGAAGGAGACAGAGGAGAGTCAAGGACAATGATGAAATTGTGGGCTCGAGGACAGGGATGGAGGGTGGTGTTGACAACAGGATTGGGACATTTGGGAAGAGGAGAAGGTTTGGCTGGGAAGATGAGGAGTAGAGTTTGGAGAGAACACAGTCAAGTACTCAAGGACCTTACAGTCTCACTGGGGAGGCAGGCGGTAAAATAAATTACAGGAAGGGGAGGCGACCAAGTATAAAGTTATTTACCTAAGGGGGTGGGGGGAGTTTGTTTAGGGGGTATGGACTCGGGTGGAGGGAAAATAGAGTGAGGTGATGCGTGATTAATGTGGGAAGGCTTTCCTGGAGGGGATGTTGTTTAAGTAGTAGGACTTCCCTACACTCCTCGCTCCATCCCTTCATATTTTTTTTTACGGTATTTGTTAGGCGCTGACCAGGTATCAAGCACTGTTCTAAGCATTGAGGTAGGTACAACTTAATTAGGTTGGACACAGTCCCTGTCTCACGTGGGGCTCACAGTTTAAATAGGAGGGAGAATAGGTATTTAATCCCCATTTTACAGTTGAGGGAAGTGAGGCACAGAGTTGTGACTTGCCCAAGGTCACATAGCAAGCAGTTGGCAGAGCCGGATTAGAACTCATCCTCTGATTCCCAGACCAGTGCTCTTTCCACTAGGCCATGCTGCTTCTTCAACTGATTTCCTCAGTTCTCTCCTCTACCCTTCACCACCTCCACCCTCACTGTGCTGGCTTCCCCGACAGGCCTTTCATTTCCTTAAAGACTTTCCTTTTGGAGTTCCCCTTTCTCTTGCATCCCTGCCTCTGGAATGGCCTCCCCCCCACCCCATGAACTCTGTGCTGCTTCTTCAACTGATTTCCTCAGTTCTCTCCTCTACCCTTCACCACCTCCACCCTCACTGTGCTGGCTTCCCCGACAGGCCTTTCATTTCCTTAAAGACTTTCCTGTTGGAGTTCCCCTTTCTCTTGCATCCCTGCCTCTGGAATGGCCTCGCTCCCACCCCATGAACTCTGTGCCTCCCATACTTAATTACTATCATTGTCATCAGTGGTATTTATTGAGGACTTACTGTGTGCAGATCACTGTGCTAAGTGCTTGGGAGAGTACAATGGAACAGAGTTGGTAGACATGTTCCCTGCTCACAACAACCTTACAGTCTAGAGGGAATGACAGATACAAGTGCTTAGTCAGTGCTCTGCACACAGTAAGCACTCAATAAATACGATTGAATGAATGAATATTAACATAAATAATTTATAATCTATAATTTATAATGGCCTCTTCTTCTTTTCCCACCTCCTTGACTAATACCTCAAACTAGATTTCCCAGTTTCCAACTTTCTGGCTTGCACTTAGTAGTTGTTATTTTTTTCTCCCTCCAAGAGATCTTTTTGCATCTGATGAAATCTTCTGGAACGCCTTGTGCTTTAGGAACACACATTTCCCTTCCGTTCATGCTCCACAGTCAGGAGATGGAGGTTAATGGATCTTGGGGGCTTGGCATAGCTGACTTGTGGGAGATACTAGGGCGACTGAGTTGGCTGCAGTGAAATAACCACTGTGTTCTCTGGATGGATTCCTCTGACCTTCTCTCTCCTCATCCCGACGTTTGAGCCGTTTTGGACACGACGCTTGTGGTGTTTTTTGGAATTGGAAAAGTGTTTTGCGTCTTGGCATAATTCTAACCAGGCACAGTCTTTCCAAATGACCATTTATCATCATCATCATCATCATCATCATCAATCGTATTTATTGAGCGCTTACTATGTGCAGAGCACTGTACTAAGCGCTTGGGAAGTACAAATTGGCGACGTATAGAGACAGTCCCTACCCAACAGTGGGCTCACAGTCTAAAAAGGGGAGACAGAGAACAAAACCAAACATACTAACAAAATAAAACAAATAGAATAGATATGTACAAGTAAAATAAGTAAATATTTATAAATAAATAAATAAATAAATAGAGTAATATTGTTGTCCCACAGGGGGCTCCCAGTCTTCATCCCCACTTTCCAGATGAGGAAAATTTCCACATTTAGGCAGTGTTTCAGCTTCGGAGCTTCTTAGGGCTGGGCCAGGCGTATATTGCTTAGTACAATGTATGACACGTAGTAAGAGCTTAACAAATACCATTATCATTTATTATTTATGATCCATTCCTCCTGGAGAAGGCTGCTTTGTCAAAGAAGTCTTACATGAACATGGGTCATCTCGGGGGTGCCAAGGAAGCACTCCTTCCTGTTGCCAACTTGTACTTCCCAAGCGCTTAGTACAGTGCTCTGCACACAGTAAGCGCTCAATAAATACGATTGATTGATTGATTGTCCCTCCCCAAAAGGATCTCTCCTCTGTTTTAGAGCCCTAAAAGGAAGCAGCACAATGTGTTGGGCTCAGGCCCTTTCCTAGTGTTCTTGCCCAGTGTGTTCCCGTGGGATGCCAACATTCCTGCTGTATCTTTCTCTACCCCCCGACCGTCCAAAGCAGCGCTAACTGGTTAGGTGTCGCTGGCCTAGCTCACCCCATCCCGGGGCCCAGCCAAGATGGGGCAGAAACGGAGGGGGCCGAACCCAACGATCTGCCCCAAATCGGCAGCTTTCTCTTCTCAGTGAAGCCCAGACATTCTGCGGAGAACTTCTGGCTAAAAATTCATTCATTCAGTCGTATTTATTGAGCGCTTACTGTGTGCGGAGCACTGGACTAAGCGCTTGGGAAGTACAAATTGGATGCCTCAGTACGCCGTTGTTGATGGACGAAGTGGAATTTTCCAGAGGTTGGCTCCGTCAGCCAATCAACCGATGGTATTTATTTTTAATAATAATATTATGCTGACTTGTGGACAGCAACCTAATAAGAACATGCTGTTCTTATGTAATGGTATTTTTTAAGCACTTATTAGGTGCCAGACACCGTACTAAGGGCTGGGGTGGATACAAGTAAATGGGGTTGGACACAGTCCCTGTCCCACAAGGGGCTCATGGTCTCAATCTCCATTGTACGGATGAGGTAGACCCGTCCTCTGCCCGCAAGGAGCTCACAGTCTAGAGGGAATGTGCTCTTCCTTAGTGTATCATAGATGATGAAGAGCCAGGCACAGGCTAATTACTGATTCACTCCACCCACCTGCCCCTGCCAAGGCAGAATTGCCATCTAAGCAGCGTGGTCTAGTGGACAGAGGACGGGCCTAGGGGTCCGAAAGACCTGGGTTCTAATTCTGACTCTGATCTTGTCTGTTCCGGGACTGTGGGCAAGTCACACTTCTCTGTGCCTCAGTAACCTCAACTTTATAACGGCTGTGAGTGCCATGGGGGACAGGGACTGTTTCCAACCTGATTTGCTTGTATCTACCCCCAGCGACTAGTACAGTGCCTGGCACATAGTAAGTGCTTAATAAATACCAAAATTATTATTATTATAATATCTGCAACCCACCAACAATTGTCCCATTGTGTGTGTGTTTTTTTTTTAAACTGGAGATGACTTTTTAGTAGAGTTGCCTTGGCTTTGAGGACCATTTTTCTGATGTGTCCTTTTCCCCAGTTTCATTCAAAGCCTTCCCTGATCGAACCCTCTTTTCCTCGACTCCCTCTCCCTCCTGTGTTGTCGTCGCACTTTGATCTGAACCTTTTTGGCATTTGGTGTTCACCCCACCCTCAGTCTCACAGCACTTAGGTACGTAACTGTAAATTATGTATATTAATAGTCTTCCCATCTAGATAATAATAATAATTGTGGTATTTAAGCACTTACTATGGGCCAGACACTGTAGTAAGCTGTAGGGTGGATACAAAATAACAAGGTTGGACACAGTCCCTGTCCCACTTGGGGCTAATCCTCATTTTACAGATGAGGTCACTGAGGGACAAAGAAGTGAAGTGACTTGCTCAAGGTCATACAGCAGACAAGTGGCAGAGCCAGGATTAGAACCCAGGTCCTCCTGACTCCCAGCCCAGTGCTCTGTCCGATAGGCCTCGCTGCTTGTCAACTCTCAGCTTGTGGCCAGGGATTGTGTCCGTTAACTCCGTTGTATCGTGCTCTCCCAAGCCCTTAGTGCAGTGCCCCACATACAGTAAGCACTACATAAGTACCATTGATTGATTAACCCCGCCAAACACTGTAGCAGAAAAGATTCCCTATTAAATCCACGCTTATTTGACCTTTTTCAAAGCCAGGGGTCACATTGGAGGGGCTCTTTCTAGCCGTCCGTTTTCTTCCCTCGTCTCCAAGACTGTTGTAACTCCCTTAAAGGTCGAGTCTGATGAAGTGTGGGGGTGACCCCAGGGCCCCACTGCTCCCTTGCATTTTTCCGTGGGTGGCATCCTGACGCAGTCCCTGTCCCACTTGGGGCTCACAGTCTCACTCCCCATTTTGCAGATGAGGGAACTGAGACACAGAGAAGTGATGAGACTTGCCCAAGGTCACACAGCAGACAAGTGGCAGAGCCGGGATTAAAACCTATGATCCCAGGCCTGTGCTCTAGTCACTATTCCATCCTGCACCGAGGGCTTCTTTAGGGGGGAAAAAGCATCAGGCACCAATTCAGTGGAAACTGACTGTTTCTTCGATTTCTGCCCTGAAGAAACCCATCAATGGATCTCTGATGTTTATTGGTGTATTGGACTCTCCCAAGCGCTTAGTACAGTGCTGTTACAGTAAGCACCCAATCAATAGGCTTGAATGAATGAAGGAATAACCTGCCCGCTTTGGGGAATGGAGAGACTATGGCTTTTTCGAAGGCTGGTTTGGAGCTTGCTCCATAATGCTCTAACACGTCTCACTGGCTTCCTCTTTTTAAATTTTTGTTTTCTTCTCCTCTCTCTCTCACGGACTTGGGGGCCCAGCATGGTGGCAAGCACTGAAGTCACACTGAAATCACCTAAGGGAAGGCTTTCCCCGACTAAGCCCTCGTTTCTTTAAATTATATATTGTAAATTACTTAATAATTCATATTAATAATGCCTGTCTCCCTCTGTAGACTGTAAACTCCTGTCTACCAACTCTGTTGTTTTCTCCCAAGCTCTTAGTGCAGTGCTTTCCACACAGTAAGCGCTCAGTAAATACCGTCTATTGACTGACTGAAACTAAAAGAGTACCTCGCCTTGATTTCCCTCTTCCCATTACCCAGTTATTTAAACTTAAAGCTAGTGCGTATTTTGCTCAGCAAGCAGCAAGGGATGGGTGGGGGAAACAAGAGTTACTCAGAATCCTTTTTCTCTCTTCTCAGTTGAGACTGTCCTGTTCCTTGCTTGTTTATGTATTGAGCAACAGGATAAAAGCTTGCCTCAGCTCATGGTAAAGGAAGCCTGCCAGTAGATGTAACTCATTAGTTCGGCCTGCTGAATTGGCCCGTTCCCTCTCTTCTAAGAAACGGTATTGTTCCAGACAGCTTTGCACTTTTTAATTCCTTTCCGCTTCCAGTGAAACCTCAATGGCTCGCCTTTCCTCCTTAAAATCTCTTGCTTTCAGTCAAGCAGTGGTATTTATTGAGAGTTTACTGTGTGCAGAGCACTGAACTGAGCACTTGGGAGGGTACAATACAACAACCGAGTTAGTAGGTATGTAACCTGCCCATCAGGAGCTTAAAGTTTTTTTATTATTATTTATTTGGGATTTAAGTGCTTAGTCTGGGCTGGCACTGAACTAAGTGCTGGAAAAGATGCAAGATAGTCATGTTGGTTACAGCCCATGTCCCATATGGGACTCAAAGTTTTAATCCCCGTTTTTACAGATGAGGTCACTGAGGACAGGGAAGTGACATTGCCAAGGTCACGCGGCAGACAAGTGGCCGAGCCACGATTAGAAGCCAAATCCCCTGACTCCCAAGCCCGTGCTTGTATATAAATACACATATAAAAAAAAATTATTAGTACTGTGCTTGTGCTCGACAGATGCTGTAAGCTCGTTGTGGGCAGGGAACGTGTCCGTTATATTGTTGTATCGGACTCTCCCAAATGTTAGTACAGTGCTCTGCACACAGTAACTACTCAATAAATACCACCGATTGATTTAGTGATTACAACTGCTACATTGGAGGCTTTCTCTTGGGAATGATTTTATTTGCACTTTGGGAAGTAGAGTTGATTTTTGTGCTAGGTGTTCTGGAATTACTCTGCTTGTCTTTCGCAAATCACGACTTCACCAAATATAACCGAGATGCCTAATCCGATGAAAATGCCAGGAAATGACAGCCCTAACTCCCTCCTTTCTCCATTATTCGATTTAGTCCCTGAAACTTTTTTTATTTTTGTATGTTTTTTGGTAACCATTCTGCCTATCCGGCATCCGTCACCATCTGACGTTTCCTCATCTCCTGTTTCATTGTCTTTTGTCACATTAGCAAATTGGTTTAATTCATTCAATCATATTTATCGAGCTCTTACTGTGTGCAGAGCACTGATCGGACTGACCTAACTTCCTAATAGGAATAGGCATGAAGAACATTTTTGGCTTAAAATCATTCTGGTAATTTACAATTTCTTTTTGGGGGTATTGGAAGCACAGTTAAATGCTTCTTGATGGTTTTTTAAGCCAACAAAGGTTCATTTTGTAGACTCTAGGCTGTAAGCTTGTTGTGGGCAAGGAATGGGTCTGCCAACTCTGTCGTACTCTCCCAAGCGCTTAGTACAGTGCTCTGTACCCAGTAAGTGCTCAGTAAATATGATTGATTGATTGACTGTGATGCTTAGAAACCGGGCTTTGTTTCCCTCTGTTTCCCCCCCAACCACACACATCCAACCAGAGTAGGTCATGAAGTGTTTTCAGCTATTAAGGGATCGTTCAATGAACACCAGAATATTTTGCACAGACTGTCCCCACCTGCCCTCAATCAGGCCAGACGGAAGGTAGGGGAGGCAAAGGAGCCGATCTTTAAATAGCCCTTGTTGTTGACTTTGTGTTTTGTCGATTTAGCCCCAGGAAACTAGTGTGTTGTGTGTTGGAGTCCTTCATGCTTGAAGAAGGCCCCAAGGACCCCAGTAAACGCAACCCCAAGCTGTCCTTTGGGCTGGGCAGCACCCAGCATTGTTTGGGCTTCTGTCTTGTCTTAGAATTGCTCCATTGAACTTGCAAAGATGGTGGTTAGATGAGAAACTCCTGCACCGGCGTCGAGAGACCAGTCTGGGGAAATCCGGGGCAGAATAATAATAATAATAATGGCATTTATTAAGCGCTTACTATGTGCCAAGCACTGTCCTAAGCGCTAGGGAGGCTACAAGGTGATCAGGTTGCCCCACGGGGGGCTCACAGTCTTCATTCCCATTTTACAGATGAGGAAAGCAGTCGGGAAGTTGCCCAGAAGGGGCAGGAAATACGTCCCCATGGCTGGCCCTCCGCCCCACTCCGCCCTCTCCCCCCGTCTTCATTCAGTCATTCAGTGGTATTTATTGAGTGCCTGCTGTGTACAGAGCACTGTACTAAGCACTTGGGACAGTACAATACAGCAATAGAGACAATCCCTGCCCACAGCAAGCACACAGTCTGGGTGGGGGAGACAGATATTAATACAAGTAGACATCAATATAAATAAATTAAATTACAGATATATATAGAAGTGCTGTGGGATGGGGGGAGAGCAAAGAGAGCGAGTCAGGGTGACACAGAAGGGAGTGGGAGATGAGGAAAATGGGGCTTAGTCTGGGAAGGCCTCTTGGAGGAGATGTGGCTTCAGTGTGGCTTTGAAGCGGGGGAGAGTCATTGTCTGTTGGATTTGAGGAGGGAGGGCGTTCCAGGCCAGAGGCAGGATGTGGGCCAGGTGTGAAATAAAATTACAGAAATATACAGAAGTGCTGTGGGGAGGGGAGAGGTGGGGAAGAGCAAAGGGAGCGAGTCGGGGTGACGCAGAAGGGAGTGGGAGATGAGGAAAATGGGGCTTAGTCTGGGAAGGCCTTTTGGAGGAGATGTGGCTTCAGTAAAGCTTTGAAGGGGAAGGAGAGTAATTGTCTGTCGGATTTGAAGAGGGAGGGCATTCCAGGCAGGATGTGGGGCCAGGAGTCAGCGGTGAGACGGGCAAGATTGAGGCACTGTGAGAAGGTTAGCATCAGAGAAGCAGCGTGGCTCAGTGGAAAGAGCCAGGGCTTTGGAGTCAGAGGTCATGGGTTCGAATGCCGACTCCACCACATGTCTGCTGTGTGATCTTGGGTAAGTCACTTAACTTCTCTGGGCCTGTTACCTCATCTGTAAAATGGGGATTAAGACTGTGAGCCCCACATGGGACAACCTGATCACCCTGTATCCTCCCCAGTGCTTAGAACAGTGCTTTGCACATAGTAAGTGCTTAACAAATGCCAATTATTATTATTGTTGTTATTATTGTTATTATTATTATTATTATTATTATTATTATTATTATTATCAGAGGAATGAAGTGTGTGGGCTTCCTCTTGCCATCTTCTCACTCCAACCCCCTTCTCACTCCCCACCACTGGCCTCCAGTGTTGGATGAGAGCCCTTAAATTAGCTGTGTGTCAGCTCTCCTAACCTGTTCTCCTTCCCACCAATGGCAGTCTTTACCTTTCCTGGGGTCTTTCTTCAATATGTAGAAGATACAGAGTCCAAAGTCCACGGGATCTTCCCACTTCCTTTTTGAACCAAGGAATCTGTTTGAAGTGGAATTTTTAGCTGTTAATAGTAAAGAGTGTGTGGTGTGTCTTCCGCTGTCAGGACTAACCTAGCCTTAATTCAGCCTTGATGATTACTATTTATCCTTTTCACTAATTTTTCCACCTTTGTACTTAGCAAGTAAATATCAGAGCGTCTGTCTACTTGTTTTGTGTTGTCTGTCTCCCCCTTGTAGCCTGTGTGCCCGTTGTTGGGTAGGGACCATCTCTATATGTTGCCGATTTGTACTTCCCAAGTGCTTAGTACAGTGCTCTGCACACAGTAAGCGCTCAATAAATGCGATTTAATGAATGAACACCACACGTTAAGTTTAGAAGTTAAGATTATAAGGCTGCCCTGCCAATCTGTTGGGGTTATTTGAACAGAGCACAGTAATGGGGCCTGAGAGGAAGTCAGATAAGTGCTCACCCTTTAAGGTGTTTCAGTCTAATGATGGGGCTAGGACAAATGCAGATAAGGTGGCTGTTATATATGTATAAGTAAATATTCACATATATATAGTAATACATATATATGTATATATATGGCTTACACACACACATATACATATGTGTATGCCTATTCATACGTGGAGTGTGTGTATACACACATTTCTATATAATATATGTGTGTGTATATATATATATATATTTAAATAGATTATAGCTATCTCTCTCTCTCTCTCTATATATATATATGTGTATATAATACTTAGGGTCCTCTATTACTGCTTATCTGCATCCTCTCTGGAGAGTGGGGAGATAAGGGAACGAGAGGCACCCCCAGAAATCTGGGTACCTCTTGAAAGCCAACCTCCTCCAGTCTTCTCAAACCAAAACCAGAAGCAATGTGGCCTAATGGCTAGAGCCCGGGCCCGGGAGCCAGAAGGACCTGGGTTCTACTCCTGGCTCCTCTACTTGTTTGCTGTGTGACCTTGGACAAGTCACTTCATTTTTCGTGGCCTCAGTTCTCATCTGTAAAATGGGGATTATGGTTGTGAGCCTCCAGTGGGTCAGGGACTGTGTCTAACCTGATTAGCTTGTCACATAGTAAGCGCTTAACAAATACCATCGTCACCATCATAAACCCATCAGGCAACTCGAGCGCAAGATTCTTACGTCCGTATTTATACCTGTCCTCAGCAATTTGCATATATGCATTTATTCAATTTTACATTCAGTTACTTATTTTGATCACTCTGCAGATGCTTTGGTTTCCCTGCCCCCCTTCTAAACCCTTCCACCCTCCACTTGTTTGGTATTTCCCAAGCACTCTGTTCAGTATATTATACACAGTAGGTGCTCAATAAATGGTAAAATTAGCTTACTGCGTGCAGAGCAGTGTACTAAGCTCTTGGGAGAGTACAGTACAACAATACAGAGACACAGTCCCTGCCCACAACTTGCTTACAATCTAGAGGGGTGACAGACATTAATATAAATAAATTGCAGATATATACCTAAGTGCTGTGGGGCTGGGGGTAGGTGAATAAAGGGAGCAAGTCAGGGCAACGCAGAAGGGGGAGGGAGAAGAGGAAAGGTGGATCAAGTCAGGGAAGGCCTCTTGGAGGAGATGGGCCTTCATTAAGACTCTGAAGCTTGGGAGAGTAATTGTCAGATTGGAGGAGGGAGGATGTTCCGGGCCAAAGGCAGGATAATAATAATAATAATGTTGGTTGTGGGCGAGAGGTCGCGGTGAGGCAGATGAGATTGAGGTACAGTAATTTGCACATAGTAAGCACTTAATAAATGCCATTATTATTAGACGAGTGAAGTATGTTAGGAGAGTAGCCAGGTGAGGTAGGAGGTGGCAAGGTGACTGACTGCTTTAAAGCCAAGGGTGCGGAGTTTTTGTTTTGATGCGGAGGTGGATGGGCAACCCCTAAAGGTGCTTGAGGAGTGAGGAAACACGGCCTGTATGTTTTTGTAGAAAAGTGATCCAGGCAGCAGAGCAAAGTATGAATTGGAGTGGGGAGAGCCAGGAGGCAGGGAGGTCAGTAGCGAGGTTGGTACAATAATCAAGGCAGGATAGAATAAGAGATTGGATTAACGTAGTAGCAGTTTGGGTGGAGAAGACAGGGCGGATTACTATGACTAAATTGTTGTTATTTCTGTTATTATTACTATTTTTATTATTGTTATTACTACTGTTACCATCACCAGGTATTCTGTAAAGTATTGTGAGTTTCAGGTGGTAAAAATGTAATAACTAGAGATGTAGTCTACTGCTGCAGTGTTCTGGGTTTACTGGAGCCAGGTGGAGTTCATCAATCGATCATATTTAGATCAGTCATATTCTAGACTGTGAGGCCATTGTTGGGTAGGGACCGTCTCTATATGTTGCCGACTTGTACTTCCCAAGCGCTTAGTACAGTGCTCTGCACACAGTAAGCGCTCAATAAATACGACTGATTGATTGATGGGGGAACGTGACCTGAATGTTCTTGAAGAAAACTGATCCAGGCAGCAGAGTGAAGTTTGGATTGGAGTGGGGAGAGACAGGAGGCTGAGAGGTCAGCGAGGAGGCTGACAAATAACCAAGGAGAGATAGGATAAGTGCTTGGATTACTGAGATAGCAGTTCGGATGGAGAGGAAAGAGTGGATTTTAGCAATGTTGTGAAGGCTGAATCCACCCACAGGATTTAGTGATGGGTTGATTAAGAGAGAGGAGTCAAGGATAATGCTAAGGTTATGGGCTTGTGAGACAGGAAGGATGGTAGTGCTGTCTACAGGGAGGGGAAAGCCAAGGGAAGGGCAGGGTTTGGGTGGGAAGATAAGGAGCTCTCTTTTGGACATTTTGAATTTGAGGTGACTGCAGGACATCCAAGTGGAGATGTCTTGAAGGCAGGAGGAAGTATGAGACTGCTGTGTGACCTTGGGCAAGTCACTTCACTTCTCTAGGCCTCAGCGACCTCCTCTGTAAAATGGGGATTAAGACTGTGAGCCCCATGTGGGACAGGGCCTATGTCCAACCCCAGTGCTTAGAACAGTGCTTGACACACAGTAATTTTGTTATTATTATTTTGGGAAAGTGGGGAGAGGGGGACTGAATGGTTTTGTAGAAAGATGATCTGGGCAGCAGAGTGAAGTATGGACTGGAGTAGGGAGAGGCAGAGGGCAGATGCAGTAATGAAGGCGGGATATTAGTGCTTGGGTCACCATAGTAGCCCCACCATATCGACTTCATTCTGTTAGGGTTGTTGCGAAAGATTGCATGGCCTGGGAAAATGGTAGTCCACCTGGTCCCAAGAAAAACCAGGGTCCTCGATGAGGGGCAACACTGCTTACCTGGGCTGGCCATTTCAGCCACACTCCTGCCCCCCCCAAGCCGAAACACAGGCAATGTCAGACTCTTCAGCGGGGAGGAATCACCGTATCTTCAAAGAGTTCTTCCTTGGTCAGTAAGGACCATTCCCTCCCCTGGCGTATGTAATCCTTTCCACTCAGAAATGTAACCAGAGTCTGTTTCGGTAAGAAAAAAATATTTCCCAGAAGAGGGGAATGAAACGCTTTCTTTCAGTCGCCTTTCTCTTTCAGTCTGTCGAGGTCTAGATGTGGAGGCCGTCTAGGTCGAAATCAGGCCCGATTTAAAATTAGGCCCGGTACGAAGAGCGATTACGACGGGAGAATCTTTTTCAAGGCTTCAAACTGGTTTTGCCACTGGATTCCCAACCCAGCAGGGAAACTTGCCAACGTGGCTCGGCTCCGAGCCGTCATTAAAGTGTAGCTTCCCAGCTACGGCTGCCGTCAGCCTCTCCAAAGGGGAGACTTTTAGACTGTGAGCCCACTGTTGGGTAGGGACTGTCTCTGTATGTTGCCAATTTGTACTTCCCAAGCGCTTAGTACAGTGCTCTGCACATAGTAAGCGCCCAATAAATACGATTGATGATGAGTGAAAGGCCATGGAACCAAACGCCAAAAACACCACCTGGCATGGTCACACACTTTAAAAGGCCGTGAGTTAGAGAACTCAGATCAATCAATCAATCAATCGTATTGAGCGCTTACTGTGTGCAGAGCACTGTACTAAGCGCTTGGGAAGCACAAGTTGGCAACACATAGAGACGGTCCCTACCCAACAGTGGGCTCACAGTCTAGAAGGGGGAGACAGAGAACAAAACAAAGCATATTAACAAAATAAAATAAATAGAATAGATATGCACAAGTAGAATACATAAATAGAGTAATAAATCTGTACAAACATATATACAGGTGCTGTGGGGAAGGGAAGGAGGTAAGGCGAGGGGGAGGAGGGGGAGAGGAAGGAAGGGGCTCAGTCTGGGAAGGCCTCCTGGAGGAGGTGAGCTCTCAGTAGGGCCTCCGATATGGTAGGGAACCAGCCCCACAGCACTTAAGCCGCGTGGCTTAGTGGAAAGAGCCCGGGCTTCGGAGTCAGAGGTCCTGGGTTCTAATCCTGACTCCGCCACCTGTCTGCTGTGTGACCTTGGTCAAGTCAACTTCTCTGGGCCTCAGTTCCCTCATCTGTAAAATGGGGATTAAGACTGTGAGCCCTACGTGGGACAACCTGATTACCTTGTATCTACTCCAGCTCTTAGAACAGTGCTTGGCACGTAGTAAATGCTTAACAAGTACCATCATTGTTATTATTTTTATCAGTAATTTATTTATATTAATGGCTGTCTCCCCCTCTAGACTCTAAGCTTGTTGTGGGCAGCGAATGGGTCTGTTTATTGTTATATTGTACTCTCCCAAGCGCTTAGTACAGTTGCTGTGCTCACAGTGAGTGTTCAAGAAATATAATTGAATGAATGAGCCCTTCATCATCATCATCAATCGTATTTATTGAGCGCTTACTGTGTGCAGAGCACTGTACTAAGCGCTTGGGAAGTACAAGTTGGCATCATATAGAGACAGTCCCTACCCAACAGTGGGCTCACAGTCTAAAAGGGGGAGACAGAAAACAAAACCAAACATACTAACAAAATAAAATAAATAGAATAGATATGTACAAGTAAAATAAATAAATAAATTGAGTAACAAATATGTACAAACATATATACATATATGCAGGTGCATTGGGGAAGGGAAGGAGGTAAGATGGGGGATGGAGGGGGGGATTTCTGAGGAATTTCAGCCCATTTTGGGGAATAATAATAATAATAATGATGGCGTTTATTAAGCACTTACTATGTGCAAAGCACTGTTTTAAGTGCTGGGGAGGATACAAGGTGATCAGGTTGTCCCACGGGGGCTCACAGTCTTAATCCCCATTTTACGTATGAGGTGACTGAGGCCCAGAGAAGTGAAGTGACTTGCCCAAGGTCACACAGCATGGCTCCAGTTAGCTGGTCCTGGGGTCCACCTACAGGGTAGCCTGAGGTTCTGTGCGCCCTCCCTGGGGTAGTTGGCCACAGTAAGCAGTGTGGCCTAGTGGACAGAACACGGGCTGGGGAGTCGGAAGGGCCTGGGTTCTAATCCCGGCTCCGCTTCTTGTCTGCTGTGTTGTCCTTGGGGAAGTCCCTTCATTTCTTTTTATATTAGAGAAGCAGCGCCACTTGTCAGCTGTGTGACTTTGGGCAAGTCACCTAACTTCTCTGTGCCTCAGTTCCCTCATCTGAAAAGTGGAGATTAAGACTGTGAGCCCCACGTGGGACAACCTGATTACCTTGTATTCCCCCCCCAGTGCTTAGAACAGTGCTTTGCACATAGTAAGCACTTAACAAAAGCCATTATTATTATTAGTAGTATATTATTTCTATTAACATCTGTCTCCCCCTCATGACTGTAAGCTTGTTGTGAGCAGGGAAAGTGTCTGTTATATTATATTCCCTCAATGCCCTTAGTGCAGTGATTTGCACACAGAAGTGCTCAGTAAATACGATTGACTTCTCTGGGCCTCATTTCCTTCATCTGTAAAATGGGGATGAAGCTTGCGAGCCCCATGTGGGCCACGGACTGTGTCGAACCTGATTTGTTTGGTTCTACCCAGTGCTTAGTAGAGTACCTGGCACATAGGAAGTACTTAACAAATACCATAAGAAAAACAACAAATAAGGGGCGGGAGGAGAAGCAGTGTGGTCTAATGGATAGAGCACAGGCCTGGGAGCCAGAAGGACCTGGGTTCTAATCCCCACTCTGCCACTTGTCTGCTCTGTGACCTTAGGCAAGGTACTTAACTTCTGTATGCCTCAGTTACCTCATCTGTAAAATGGAGATTAAGAATGTGATCCCCATGTGGGACAGGGACTGTGTCCGACCTTGTATCTACCCCAGCGCTTAGTATAGTACAGTACAGAATAATAATGATGGTATTTGTTAAGCGCTTACTATATGCCAAGCACTGTTCTGAGTGCCGGGGGAAGGGCATACAAAGTAATCGGGTTGTCCCATGTGGGGCTCACCGTGGCTTAGCGGAAAGAGCCCGGGCTTGGGAGTCAGAGGTTGTGGGTTCTAATCCAGGCTCTGCCACTTGTCAGCTGTGTGACTTCGGGCAAGTCACTTCTCTGGGCCTCAGTTACCTCATTCGTAAAATGGGGATTAAGACTATGAGCCCCCTGTGGGACAACCTGATCACCTTGTAACCTCCCCAGCACTTAGAACAGTGCTTTGCACATGGTAAGCGCTTAATAAATGCCAGCATTATTATTATTATCATTATCCACGTGGGACAACCTGATTACCTTATATCTACCCCAGTGCTCCGAACAGTGCTTGGCCCATAGTAAGCGCTTAACAAATACCATCATTATTACAGTGCCTGGCTCTTAATAAGCGCTTAACAAATGCCATGTACTTCCCAAGCGCTTACTACAGTGCTCTGCACACAGTAAGTGCTCAATAAATACAATTGAATAAATGAATAAAAAAAAAAAGAACGATGGAGCAGAGGCTCCCCTCCCCCCAACTTCTGCTGCTGCCGGCGGCTTGGCTTCTGAATCCTGATCTGGCCGATTTCCGAATGACCCCGTCATTTCTTTAAATCATATATTATAAATTATTTATTCACATTCAGCGCTTAGAACAGTGCTTAGCACATAGTAAGTGCTTAATAAATTGCCATTATTATTATTATTATTAATTTCCATTTCCTTCTCTAGACTGTAAAGTCATTATGGGCAGGGAACATATCTGCTAATTCCCTTGTACTTTCCCAGGCACTTAGTTAAGCACATAGTAAGCGGTCAATAAATCACACTGCTTGATTGCCACCCCACTGCTCCCCGGGCTCTGGTGGTGCCAGTCTGCCTCATGGCAGCGGCCACTCTGACCTGCTGGACGAAAGAACTAGGCTGCCCTGCACGACTACGAGAGAAAGAAAAAGCTTTCCAGCTATTGTATCCGTACAGTGGAAAATTCACGTGTTCATTTAGTCATATTTATTGAGCGCTTACTGTGTGCAGAGCACCTTACTAAGCGCTTGTGAGCGCACAATACCACAAGAAACAGACACATTCCCTGCCCACAATGAGCTTACAGTCTGGGTTGGGGGGGAGTCAGACATCAGTACAGTAAGTAAATAAATAAATCTCATTTCCTTTCCCTTCTGAGCGGCAGGGGTGGTAATCAATCAGTGGAATTTATTGAGCGCTTGCTATGTGGTTACTAAGCGCTTAGGAGAGTACAATGCAAGAGAATTAGCAGACATGTTCCGTGAGATGTCTGCCCGTCTGTCTTGCTTGCTTCTTCCTTACTGTTGGGTAGGGACTGTCTCTATGTGTTGCCAATTTGTACTTCCCAAGCGCTTAGTACAGTGCTCTGCACATAGTAAGCGCTCAATAAATACGATTGATTGATTGATTGATTTTGCCTCTTCGCAATAATCTTGGGCCCTTGTCCCCATGGGGCACACCCCCTTCCTCCGGGCCACCCCGAAACAGAGAGTTCATCGATTTCATTTTCTATTATCCTATTCAATAGTAGCGAATGAGGTTGAGAATGATTTTTCATTATTCATTCAGTCATTCATTCGAATGTATTGAGCACTTACTATGTGCAGAGCTCTGTACTAAGCGCTTGGAAAGCACAATTCAGCAACAAAACGTAGCTTGCAGCGTTTTAAAGCCACAGCGTGCACACGAGCACGTAACCGTCTATGCAGCTCATCCATAGGTACAGGCCCCCAGTAGTATTTATTGAGCGCTTACTGTAGAGCATGGTGCTGAGCGCTTGGGAGAGTGTAAGAGAGTTAGACACGGTCCCGACTTATCAGTCTAGCAGGGGAGAGAGAAACTAAAATCAGAAGCACTTCAGAGGACGCAACAGAGCTAAAAGATCTGGACATGAACATTACCAGAGGGAGTGGTTAGCGGATGTGGAATTGCTGAAGTGGCATATATTTGTTGTTCCTGCTCAGATCATGAGAAGCAGCGTGGCTCGGTGGAAAGAGCCCGGGCTTTGGAGTCAGAGGTCATGGGTTCAAATCCCGGCTCCGCCAATTGTCAGCTGGGTGACTTTGGGCAAGGCACTTCACTTTGTGTGCCTCAGTTCCCTCATCTGTAAAATGGGGATTAAGACTGTGAGCCCCCCGTGGGACAACCTGATCACCTTGTAACTTCCCCAGCGCTTCGAACAGTGCTTTGCACATAGGAAGCGCTTAATAAAATGCCATCATTAATTCATTCAATTGTATTAAGCGCTTGTTCCCTTCAAGGCCCTACTGAGAGCGCACCTCCTCCAGGAGGCCTTTCCAGACTGAGCCCCTTCCTTTCTCTCCCCCTCGCCATCCCCCCCATCTTACCTCCTTCCCCACAGCACCTGTATGTATGTATATATATTTGTACAGATTTATTACTCTTTATTTTACTTGTACATATCTATTCTGTTTATTTTATTTTGTTAGTATGTTTGGTTTTGTTCTCTGTCTCCCCCTTCTAGACTGTGAGCCCACTGTTGGGCAGGGACTGTCTCTATATGTTGCCAACTTGTACTTCCCAAGCGCTTAGTCCAGTGCTCTGCACACAGTAAGCGCTCAATAAATACGATTGATGATGATGATGATGATGTTGCCAACTTGTACTTCCCAAGCGCTTAGTCCAGTGCTCTGCACACAGTAAGCGCTCAATAAATACGATTGATTGATTACTGGGTGCAGAGCACTGTACTAAACTGGGGAAAGTACAGTACAACAGTAAACAGTGACATTCCCTGCCCACAGTGAGCTCACAGTCTAGAGGGGGGGAGACTGACATCAATACAAATAAATAAAATGTCAGATATGTGCACAAGTGCTGTGGGGCCGGGAGGGAGGAAGAGCAAAGGGAGCAAGTCAGGGCGACGCAGAAGCGAGTGGGAGATGAGGAAAAATGGGACGTAGTCTGGGAAGGCCTCTTGGAGGAGATGGGCTTTCAGGAAGGCTTTGAAGTGGGGGAGAGTTATTGTCCGGTGGATTTGAGGAGGGAGGGCATTCCAGGCCAGAGGCAGGACGTGGGCCAGGGGTCAGAGGAGGGACAGGTGAGATGGAGGCCTGGTGAGAAGGTTAGCACCAGAGGAGCCAAGTGTGCGATCTTCCGATGAGAAGCAACGTGGTAGTGGAAGGAGCCAAGGCCTGGGGATCAGAAGACCTGGTCCAATCCCAGCTCCCCGACATGTCTGCTGCGTGACCTTGGGCAACTCACTTCCCTGGGCCCCAAATACCTCATCTGTAAAATGGGGATTAAGACTGTGAGCCCCTCATAGGATATTTTTTTTTTTTATGGAATTTCTTAAGTGCTTACTGTGTGCCAGGCACTGTACTAAGCCCGGGGGTGGTTACAAGCCTAATCAGGTTAGGCAAAGTCCCTGTCCCACATGGTGCTCACAGTCTTAATCCCCATTTTACAGAAGAGGGAACTGAGGCCCAGAGAAGTGAAGTGACTTGTCCAACGTCACACAGCAGCCACTTGGTGCATCCAGGATGAGAAACCAGGTCCCCTGACTCCGAGCTGTGCCCAACTTGATTAGCTTGTATCTACTCCGGTGCCTAGTGCGGGGCCTGGCACATAATAGGCACTTATGAAATTAATTTCAAGCAAAACAAAATGCTCTTTTCCCACCCAAGCTGCCTCCCAGTACAGTCAGCTTCCTGATATGGGGGCTACATTCTTGGTGAATCCTGTGGGAAGGAAAACTCATGTTTTGATGAGCCTTAGCTTATGCCACACGTGTGCAACGGTGTTCGGACATCTCCTTGGGTTCTGTCCAGACCTCGGCAGATTGTCAGAAGGAAGCATGATGAAAACATATTTTAAGGGAAACTTGACTCTGTTCGGTCATGGCTAATAGAGATCATTGCTTCCCAGAGAGCTGTTGACTAATAATAATAATAATAATAATAATGATAATGGTGGTGCTCATTATGTGTCAAGTACTGTTGTAAGCACTGGGGTAATCAGGTTGGACACAGTCCCTGTCCCACATGGGGCTCACAGTCCTAATCCCCAGTTTACAGATGAATAAGTGGGAAAGTGAAGTGACTTGCCCAGGGTCACCCGGCAGACAAGTGGCGGAGTCGGGTTCAGAACGCGGGTCCTTCGGACTCCCAGGCTGGCGCTCTATCCGCTAGGCCATGCTACCTCTTGACTAGCTCTAATGGGGACAAAAGAATACAATCAAAGCCAATACAGGTTCCTTCCCCCACAAGGTTTCTCTTGCGTTTCCCTTGGTATCTACAGGATGCAACTGTAAATAATAATAATAATAATAATGATGGCATTTGTTAAGCGCTTACTATGTGCAAAGCACTGTTCTAAGCGCTGGGGGGACACAAGGTGATCAGGCTGTCCCACGTGGGGCTCACAGTCTTAATCCCCATTTTACAGATGAGGTAGCTGAGGCTCAGAGAAGCTAAGTGACTTGCCCAAGGTCACACAGCAGACATGTGGCCGAGCCGGGATTCGAACTCATGACCTCTGACTCCAAAGCCCGTGCTCTTTCCACTGAACCACGCTGCTTCTCGTGGTGCTTCTCATCGTCTCGTGACTATGTGATAGTCATCCTCCCTTCTTATGATTTGGGATGTACTGAGCCCCTAGTTCATTGCTTGGCACACAGTGAGCACTCAGGAAATTCCCTTGATTGATTTGGGATGGATCATCTCAAAGATTTAAATTTCTTCTGGCAATCCATTATGCACCCATCCAACACAGATTTCATGGGTATTTGGATTTGCTCCCTTTATTCACCCCTTCCTCAGCCCCACAGCATTTGTATACATACCTATAATTTATTATTTATATTAATGTCTGTCTCCCCCCAAGACCACCCCCGCCCCCCAGCTTCGTTGTGGGCCCGGAACGTGTCCACCAACTGTGTTGTGCTTTCCCAAGTGCTTAGTACAGTGCTCTGCCGCGTGGCTCAATGGAAAGAGCACGGGCTTGGGAGTCAGAGGTTCAAATCCCTACTCTGCCAATTGTCAGCTGTGTGACTTTGGGCAAGTCACTTAACTTCTCTGTGCCTCAGTTACCTCATCTGTGAAACAGGGAGGAAGACTGTGAGCCCACTGTTGGGTAGGGACTGTCTCTATCCGTTGCCAACTTGTGCTTCCCAACCGCTTAGTACAGTGCTCTGCACACAGTAAGCTCTCAATAAATACAATTGATTGATTGAGCCCCCCGTGGGACAACCTGATCACCGTGTATCCTCCCCAGCACTTAGAACAGTGCTTTGCACATAGTAAGCGCTTAACAAAACCATTATTATTATTATTATTATTATTAAGCGCTCAATAAACATGATTGAATTTTGCTAGCTTGATCAGTGCTATTTATTGAGTGTCTCGAGTGCTAAGCACTACACTAAGTGATTTGGAGGTTACAGCGGAGATATTACAATCTAATGGAGGACTGACAAAAAATTCTTTACCAAAACATGGGAGCAGGAGGATGCAGGAGATAATACAGATTTGTGAGGGTGAACTCAATAACTGTACAAAAAAGAATCTATATAAAATCGCAAAAATATAGACAAGTGCCAAGGTGAGGAATAAACTACATAGGCGCTAAGGGTGGGTGTCGTGATGACACAGTTGAGGTGTTGTGAATTAATTGGGGAAGGCTTCCTGGAGGGTTTTTGGAGTTCTCCGATGGGTTCGTGGTGGGAAGGAGTTCCAGACGGGGGGAGTGGCGTGAACCTAAGGATCCGAGTGGGATAAAGAAGCAGTGTGGCTCAGTGGAAAGAGCACGGGCTTTGGAGTCAGAGGTCATGGGTTCAAATCCTGGCTCTGCCAATTGGCAGCTGTGTGACTTTGGGCAAGTCACGTAACTTCTCTATGCCTTACCTCATCTGGAAAATGGGGATGAAGACTGTGAGCCCCCCATGGGACAACCTGATCACTTTGTAACCACCCCAGCACTTAGAACAGTGCTTTGCACATAGTAAGCGCTTAATAAATGCCGTCATTATTATAGCCGAGAATGGGCTTCCTTTAGATGGTGAGCAAAGAGTATGAGCCAGAGAGAGGCTGGCGAAGAGAGGTGACCTGCCGCTGGTGGAGAACCTTGAAGCTAAACCGTAGACTACATTGTAAACTTTTGTGGGCAGGGGATGTGTGTGTTTATTGTTATGTTATCTTCTGCCAAGCGCTTAGTACAGTGCTGCGCACCCCGTAAGTGCTCAGTAAATGCAATTGACTCACTGGCTGAAGAGATGAAGGACCCTCGAAGCTAAGAGTCAGGAGTTTCTGCTTGATGCAGAGAGGGATGGGGAGCCATTGGAGGTATTCGAGGAGCAAGGAGAGGTGTGAACCGCAGGTCATGAGGAACATGAAGTGTAGACTTCATGGGAGAGTCCGGAGGCCTCGTTGAAGGCCCATCTCCTCCAAGAGGCCTTCCCTGACTAAGCCCTCCTTTCCTCTTCCCCCACTCCCTTCTGCATTGCCCTGATGTGCTCCCTTTGTTCCTCCCCAGGAAATGTATCTGGTTATTGTTTTGTATTCTCCCAAGAGCTTAGTGCAGTGCTCTGCACACAGTGAGCGCTCAGTAAATACGATCGAATAAATGAATGCATGAGCGATGAGGAGGCTGGTGTGGTAGCTCATCTGGGACGGTAAGATGAGCTCAGACAGGGACGGTGGCTGAGCGGATATGGAGGAAGAGGCCGAGCTGAGGAACGAGGGGCAGGAAGAACCGGCAAGATGGGGCTGTCGGGCGAATGTGAGTGCTGAAAGACGGGGAGGAATCCAAGACGTCAGGAAACGGGATGGTGTGATCGCCCAAGGTGGAAAACCTAGGAGGAAGACTGACACTGAGGGATAGATGAAAAGTTTGGTTCTTCGACCCGTCAAACTTAATGCCATCTATCTCTTTATCTCTCTCCTGTAAACCATTTCATTAAATATTAGGTAAACTCTTAATTTTTCTTCCAAGCCCTTGCTCTGTAATTAGGTTTAGATCTTTATTAAAAAACTGTTGGTGCAGTACGGTAAAGGTAATAATAGGCTGTATTGACATTACGTTGCATGAAGGGCCTTGAAGGAGCTGTGCTGTTAAATCACTAACGCGGCATTCTGTAATAATAGGTGGCAGCTATTATCATTCCCCTTACGCAGGTAAAGAAGGTTTGTGTTTGGATGGAATTCCCTCGGCGATTCCCACAGTATAAGGGTTGGGGTGAAGTGGGAGACTTCCGTTCATTCATTTATTCAGTCGTATTTATTGAGCACTTACTGTGTGCAGAACATTGTACTAAGCGCTTGGAAAGTACAGTTCGGCAACAGAGGCAAACCCTACCCAACAACGGGCTCACATTCATTCAGTTCTATTTATTGTCTTTTAGACTGTGAGCCCACTGTTGGGTAGGGACTGTCTCTATATGTTGCCAACTTGTACTTCCCAAGCGCTTAGTACAGTGCTCTGCACACAGTAAGCGCTCAGTAAATACGATTGATTGATTATTGAGCGCTTACTTTGTGCAGAACACTGCACTAAGCACTTGGGAAGTACAAGTCAGCAACATATAGAGACAGTCCCTACCCAACTATGGGATCACAGTTCGAAGGGGGAGACAGACACGACACCAAAACAATCTTCTGCTTCTTAATAATAATAATAATAATTATAATGATGGTATTTGTTAAGCGCTTACTATGTGCCAGACACTGTACTAAGACTGGGGTGGATGCAAGCCAGTCAAGATGGATCTAACACCCGATCATACCAGGCTGTTGGCCAAAAGCTCTGGACATCAGCTGGTGTGAGTGAGACTGAGAAGAAATAATAATAATAATAATAATAATAATAATAATAATAATAATGGCATTTATTAAGTGCTTACTATGTGCAAAGCACTGTTCTAAGCGCTGGGGAGGTTACAAGGTGATCAAGTGGTCCCAAGGGGGCTCACAGTCTTCATCCCCATTTTACAGATGAGGGAACTGAGGCCCAGAGAAGTGAAGTGACTTGCCCAAAAGTCACACAGCCGACAAGCGGCGGAGCCGGGATAGCATGCATGACAATATATAGTGGTTAGGGAAAAGGTGGTTTGGGGGTGTTTTGTGAGAACAAGCAACCAGTTGGATTCCCTCTTCTTCAGGATTTTTTCCTCCTCTGCCTGCCTCAGTTTCTACAGAAAACTGGGAGGCTAAAGGTGCTAAAAACAGCCTTGTAGTAAAGTTCAAGGGAGCTGTGGACCCCGGTATTTCAGTGACCCCCCAGAATGCCAGAACTAACCCAGTTTTCTCACCGTCTCGTGGAAAGATCCCAGGCCTGAGAGTCCGAGAACGGGGGTTTGAATCCCTGCTCCGCCACTCATCTGCTGTGTGACCTCGGCCAAGTCACCTCGCTTCTCTGTTGCCTCAGTGATCTCCACTGTAAAAATGGGGATTAAGACTGTGAGCCCCACGAGAAGCAGCGTGGCTCAGCGGAAAGAGCGTGGGCTTGGGAGTCAGAGGTCACGGGTTCGAATGCTAACTCCGCCACTTGTCAGCTGTGTGACCTTGGGCGCGCCACTTAACTTCTCTGTGCCCGTTACCTCATCTGTAAAATGGGGATTAAGACTGTGAGCCCCACGTGGGACAGCCTGATCACCTTGTGTCCCCCAGTGCGTAGAACAGTGCTTTGCACATAGTAAGCGCTTAACAAATACCAATACCAACACCGCTGGAGAAGCAGCGTGGCTCAGTGGAAAGAGCACGGGCTTGGGAGTCAGAGGTCATGGGTTTGAATCCCGGCTCCGCCACTTATCGGCTGTGTGACTTTGGGCAAGTCACTTAACTTCTCTGTGCCTCAGTTACCTCATCTGGAAAATGGGGATTAAGAGTGTGAGCCCCCCGTGGGACAACCTGATCACCTTGTATCCCCAACAGTGCTTTGCACATAGTAAGCGCTTAATAAATGCCATTATTATTATTATTATTATTTTTATTATGTGGGAATGTGTCCAACCTGATGAACTCATGTCTATTATTAGTATAATGTCTGGGACATAATTAGCGCTTATTAAATTCCATTAAAAAAACAAACAAACAAAAAAAGCAGCCGGAACCAGAGTCTGTCCCACCCAGCAGAGACTGGGGTAGTTTTGGGATGAGTCGTTCCTAGTTGGCTTCGGTGAGGTGGTTTGGCCGGGGGCTGCACCAGCTGATACCGTTTGGTTCCAGATATCCAGATGTTGATTGGGGTCTACACAGTAATCTGGAGGGGGTCTGGACATAACCTCCCCTCTCCCCGCCCACAGTCTCCGGTCGGACCGGAAAAGTAGGAGAGCCCTAGACCCAACTTGCAAGGCTAAGTTGCAGCATCAAAGAGACTCCATTTTTAGGGCCCCCCAATCAGTTAATCAATTGTATTTTTTGAGCCCTGACCATGGGCAGAGTCCTGGACTAAGCTCTTAGGAGAGGACAGAATAACAGAGTTGGTAGACGTGTCCCCTGCCCACCGATGAGCTTACAGTCTAGAGGGGGAGAGACAGTGAAATACATTAGGGATGTGTACATAGGGGCAGGGGGGCTGAGGGTGGGGTGAATAAAGAGGGCAGATCCAAGTAGGAGGGTGAGGGAGTGGGGGAAAAGAGAGCTTAGTCTAGGAAAGCCTCTGTGGGGAGATGTGATTGTAATAATCAATCAATCAATCGTATTTATTGAGCACTTACTGTATGCAGAGCACTGTACTAAGCGCTTGGGAAGTAATAAGACTTTGAAGGTAGGGAGAGTGATTGTCTGATACTAAGCAGGAGGAAGTTGCGGGACGTGGACACCCATAAACGAGCAGAGATTTTCATTTATTTTTATTTTTAGGCAACCTTTTCTTCCTGCGGGCCAACCCACAGAGCGAATGATAATTGTGGTATTAAGGACGTACTATGTGCCAAGCACTGTACTAAACCCCCGGGGTGGATGAAAGATAATCAGGTTGGACATCATCCCTGTCCCTCACAGGGCTCCCAGGCTAAGTAGAAGGGAGTAGGATTGCATCCCCATTTTACAGATAAAATATCTGAAACAGAGAAATTAAAAGACTTGCCTACGGTTAGACAGCAGGCAAGTATGTTATGTTATGTTGCCAACTTGTACTTCCCAAGCGCTTAGTACAGTGCTCTGCACACAGTAAGTGCTCAATAAATACGATTGATTGAATGAAGTAGCAGAGCTGGGAAATAAATGAAATCAGCTGGGCTTGCACTAGTGGTCTGTCAATTGATCAGTCGTATTGAGGGTTTACTGTGCAGAGAGCACTGTGTTAAGCGCTTGGGAGAGTACAACGTAACAGAGTTGGTAGTCACATTCCCTGCCCACAAGAAGCTCACAGTCTAAAGGGGGAGGCAGATATTAGTATAAATACATAAATTATGGGTCTAGACAAGTGCTAGACGCAGCGTGGCTCAGTGGAAAAGAGCCCGGGCTTTGGAGTCAGAGGTCATGGGTTCAAATCCCAGCTCCGCCAATTGTCAGCTGTGTGACTTTGGGCAAGTCAGTTCACTTCCCTGGGCCTCAGTTACCTCATCTGTAAAATGGGGATTAAGACTGTGAGTCCCCCGTGGGACAACCTGATCACCTTGTAACCCCCCCAGCGCTTAGAACAGCGCTTTGCACATAGTAAGCGCTTAATAAATGCCAGTAAAAAGAAGCGTGTGGGGATACGTACATAGGTGTTGTCGCAATCTTTACCAGGCCTGGCCACGCAAGAAAGCTGGGCAGTGGTATGCAATCAATCAGTCGTATTTATTGAGCGCTTACTGTGTGCAGAGCACTGTACTAAGCGCTTGGGAAGTACAAGTTGGCAACATATAGAGACGGTCCCTACCCAATAGTGGGCTCACAGTCTAGAAGGGGCAAGGGGCAGCTCATCTGCTGACTCCCAGAGCAAAGTGTAGTAGAAGCGAAACATCCAGTCGGTTGGTTCCCAAGGAGACTGTTTTTAGTCCTGTGCTTTCTTGCATTAAAAGTGTTGGTTGTGTGCAAAGTCTCCCAGCCCTGTTTGCTTTAATCATGTCAGGGGATCCTTTATCTTTGGCTCTTTATCTTTTAGAGCAGCAGCATGGCTTAATGGATAGAGCACAGGCCAGGGGGGTCAGAAGGACCAGGGTTCTAGTCCATGCTCCACCATTCATTCATTCAATTGTATTTATTGAGCGCTTACTGTGTGCAGAGCACTGTTCTAAGCACTGGGGAGGTTACAAGGTGATCAGGTTGTCCCACGGGGGACTCACAGTCTTAATCCCCATTTTACAGATGAGGGAACTGAGGCCCAGAGAAGTGAAGAGACTTGCACCACTTGTCTGCAGTGTGACCTTGGGCAAGGCACTTCACTTCTCTGGGCCTCAGTTCCCTCATCTGTAAAATGGAGATTAAGACTGTGATCCCTGTGTGGGACAGGGATTGTGCCCAACCCAATTTACTTGTATCGATCCCAGTGCACAGAGTAAGCACTTAACACATAAGACTTTTATTATATTTATCACTTAGTTAAAAAGATGCTATTTCAGTGTTTACTATGTGCCAAGTACTGTTCTACTCCCCCTGGCCTGGAATGCCCTCCCTCTGCCCATCTGCCAAGCTAGCTCTCTTCCTCCCTTCAAGGCCCTACTGAGAGCTCACCTCCTCCAGGAGGCCTTCCCACACTGAGCCCCCTCCTTCCTCTCCCCCTCATCATCCCCCACGTCTTACCTCCTTCCCTTCCCCACCGCACCTGTATATATGTATATATGTTTGTACGTATTTATTACTCTATTTATTTTACTTGTACATATCTATTCTATTTATTTTATTTTGTTAATATGCTTGGTTTTGTTCTCTGTCTCCCCTTTCTAGACTGTGAGCCCACTGTTGGGTAGGGACTGTCTCTAGATGTTGCCAACTTGTACTTCCCAAGCGCTTAGTACAGTGCTCTGCACACAGTAAGCGCTTAATAAATACGATTGATTGATTCTAAGCACTGAGGTAGATACAAGCTAATCAGGTTGGACACAGACATGGGGCTGTCTTATTAATATCTTAATGCCCGTTTCAGAGATGAGGTAACTGAGGCGCAGGGAAGTGAAGTGACTTGCCTAGGGTCACCCAGCAGACAAGTGGCGGAGTCAGGATTAGAACCCAGGTCCTCCTGACCCCCAGGCCTGTGCTTTATCCACTAGGCCGTGCTGCTTCATTATTCACTCAGATGACCATTAGGAAAAAGCAATGTGAATCTGGTTCTCTGGTGTGCTGGACCTCAACTTCTGAAGTTGCTTTGGCTCCATCTGTGCCACCCACCCCCGTGGGCAAGGGGGCTCCCGAGGGATTGTTTCTACAGCTAGAAAACCACGCGGGCACCAGACTGTGTGCCAGGCGCTGCCACGGTTGGGGCACGGCGCGTCTTTCTGTTTCCTCACACTCAGGGAGAGAGCAGAGGGGAGTCAGCCTGGGACCGGGCCCAACCCTGGTTGAGAAGCAGTATTGCCTAGTGGCTAGAGCACGACCCTGAGCGGCAGAAGGACCTGGGTTCTAATCCCAGCTCTGCCACTTGTCTGCTGGGTGCCCTTGGCAAGTCACTTCACTTCTCTGGGCTTCAGTTCCCTCATGTGTAAAATGGAGATGAAGACCGTGAGCCCTATGTGGGACAGGGGCTGTGCCCAACCTGATGATCTTGTATCCGTCCCAGGGCTTGACACATAGTGAGCGCTTAACAAATGCCATCATTATTATTAGTATCTAACCCCAGAGCTTAGCATAGTGCCTAATGCATAGTAAACACTTAACAAAAACCTTAAAAAATTATAAAAATAAAAAACGCACCCCGCCGCCACCAGAGATGAGATGCCAAGGCCGTTGGTGTCTTAGAAGTCTGGGGAGGGTGTCTTGTCGGGTCTGTGTTGCGGGGACCCGCTATCTTTTGTGCTTTTCAATGCGCCCGGTTGATAGAGAATGCATTGGAGACCCGTAGTTCCGAAGGGAAATAGAACTGATTTCTAATGTGTATTCGGAGAGGTTGAGAAGATGAAGAGCAGTGTGGCTTAGTGGAAAGAACCCAGGCCTGAAAGTCAGAGAACCTGGATTCTAATCCTGACTCTTCCCATTGCCTGCTTTGCGACCTCGGGCGAGTCACTTAACTTCTCTGTACCTCCGTTTCATCATCTGTAAAATGGGGATTTAATGCCCATTTCCCCCCTACATAGATGGTGAGCCCCATGTGGGACAGGATCTATATCCGGCCTGATGAACTTATAGGTACCAGCCCTGAGACCGGGACTTAACCCAGAGTAAGTGCTTAAATGTCAAGATAAAAATAATGCTAATGGTGAACAAGCTAGCAGATTTTTACTGCAAGATGCAGGTCTAGTATTGGCTCGAGGGGAAAAAACCCATAAATCTGGCTCCATTAATTCCTCCTACGTCAGCAAGCTGAGTTAATGACTGCCGAACTGAAAGTTCATCTCCAAACCTCGACTGAGAACATCAGCGTGATGTTTTAGAATTTGGATGGTGCCCAATTCCCAGGGAAAGAGCCCAGGATGGGTACACTAGCGATTGCAGAAATCAGCACCCAAAACACAGGGGTCGCATGCTGACTTCATCAATCTGTCACAGGCAAACACAGTACCCAGTTTGATCTTGAAAAGTCACGGTAAACAAGGCATAGATTCGAGGAAAAAAAAAATTCGAGGAATATTTCGCAATAAATTGCTGTTATCCTGTTGACTTCAAAATCATTTTTTTTCCCTGAAATCAAAGCCAGGGATTCATGTAGAGCTTGAAGCCAAAATTTAAATCCTAATGGAGAAGCAAACTGCCGTATTCTCCAATGGAGAGAGCGGGGATTGAATTTTAGGTGTGTGCCTGCTAAAGTAACTCTCCAGCAGTAAAAATAACAACAGTTATGGTACTTGTTAAGCACTTACTATGTGCCAAGCACTGTTCTAAACATTAGGGTAGATAAAAGTTAATCAGGTTGGACACAGTCTCTGTCCCATATGGGGCTCACGTTGCTAATCCCCATTTTCCAGATGAGGTAACTGAGGCTCAGAAAAGTTAAGTGACTTGCCTAGGATGACACAGCAGACAGGTGGCAGATCCAGGATTAGAACCCAGGTCCTCCTGACCCCCAGGCCTGGGCTGTATCCACTAAGCAACATTGCCTGAGTCGCCTGAGGTCAAAGGTGTTCCTTGCCTGAATCAAGAGCAGTTGTGCAAGAGAGAGACTCGCAAATCTTGTGTCGTGGGCCAGTCAGTTGTCCAGATTTATTTAAAAAAAAAAAAATTGGCGTGGGACGAATTCCACCGAGGATTGTCCAAAATGAGGTAGAACTTAATTTTAATGCTCTGCCGCCTTTCTCCTAGTGTCCAAGATGTATGCAGTGTGAAACCAAGTTTGACTTCATAACCAGAAAGGTAAGGCTTCCAAAAGTCAATCCAAAAGTCAAGGCCAAATCACCGACACAGGATGTTTTCTGTCCCTTTGAGTAAACAGTTCCCGGCATTGTTTGAGCTGTCCATGCGTTTGTTCGTATTTATCGAGCGCTTACTGTGTGCTGGACATTGTACTAAGTGCTTGGGAGAGGACAATATAACACTAAACAGACCCATCTTTCCTCCTTCCCTTCCCCACAGCACCTGTATATATGTATATATGTTTGTACATATTTATTACTCTATATTTATTTATTTTGTATTCTATTTATTTGATTTTGTTAGTATGTTTGGTTTTGTCTCTCCCTTTTAGACCGTGAGCCTACTGTTGGGTAGGGACTGTCTCTATATGTTGCCAATTTGTACTTCCCAAGCTCTTAGTACAGTGCTCTGCACACAGTAAGCGCTCAATAAATACGATTGATGATGATGATGACGACATCCGAAGGCCGGTTGAAAGTCCGAGGTGGAGGGGGCCGTGGACCTTCTGTCAGCTGCTTCATTTATTCATTCATTCATTCAGTGGTATTTATTGAGCGCTTACTGTGTGCAGAGCACTGTACTAAGTGCTTGGAAAGTACAAGTTGGCAATATATAATGCCAGAGGCAGCTGGCATTGATTTATTTATATTTATATTAACGGCTGTCTCCCCTGCTAGACTGTAAGCTCGTTGTGGGCAGGGAACGTGTCCGTTACATTGTTAGTGTACTCTCCCAAACGCTTAGTACAGTGCTCTGCAAACAGTAAGTGCTCAAAAAATACATTTGACTGGCTGGTCAATGGGGTGCCGCGACTTTCCGGGGCGGGAGTCATCAGTCAGTGGTATTGAACGCTTATTGTGTGCAGTAAGCATTCAATACCAGTAAATAAATACGATTGATGATGATGCAGGGCACTGTACCAAGTGCCGGGGAGAGTCCGACAGAACAAGAGTGATCCCAGGGCTAAATGGCAGTCTGGGCCGGGCCATTATCCTTCCTTTGAGGCTGTACTTACGTCCAGTGCAGTGCTCTCCTGGTGTTGATCATGGGATTGCCTGCTTCTATAATGACGATAATAGACTGTGAGCCCACTGTTGGGTAGGGACCGTCCCTATATGTTGCCAACTTGTACTTCCCATGCGCTTAGTACAGTGCTCTGCACACAGTAAGCGCTCAATAAATGTGATTGATTGATTAATAATAAGTGTGATATTTGTTTAGCTCTTGCTACATGCCAGGCAGTGCTGGGGTAGAGAATCAGGCTGGACCCCTGTCCCGCGTGGAGTTCGCAATCTAAGTAGGAGGGGGAACATATATTGAATCTCCATTTTACAGATGAGGAAACTGAGGAGTTAAAGGCCTCACTTAAGGTCACCCAACAGGCAAGTGGCAGAGGCAGGTTTGGAACCCAGGTCCTCTAACTCCCAGGCCTGTGCTCTTTCCACAAGGCCATGCTGCTTCACCGTAATAAGTGATGATCATCACTGTAATCAATCAATCAATCGTATTTATTGAGTGCTTACTGTGTGCAGAGCACTGTACAAGTACAAGTTGGCAACATATAGAGACAGTCCCTACCCAACAGTGGGCTTACAGTCTAGAAAGGGGTGGGGGGATGTAATAAGTGATGATTAGGGGTCTGATGGGATGAGCACAGGCCTTGGGAATCCGGAGGCTCAAGGCTGTCCCAAATTACCAGGTCTATCAATCAGTCGTATTTATTATGCACCTACCGTGTGCAGAGCACTGTACTAAGCAGTCAATCAATCAATCGTATTTATTGAGCGCTTACTGTGTGCAGAGCACTGTACTAAGCGCTTGGTAGAAGCACTTAGAAGTACTAAGTACTCGGGAGAATACAATGCGACGGAGTTGGTAGATATGTCCCCTGCCCACAACGACCTTACTATCTTGTCCAAGGTCATACAGGCTCTAGACTTTGAACCTTTCTGTGCCTCAGTTTCCTCACCTGTAAATCCATAGGCCTCATGTGGGAAGGTCTGTGTCTGACTCGCTTCTCTTACATCTATCCCAGGGCTTAACATAGTGCTTGGCACATAGTACGCATTTGACAAATGCCATCATTATTATAGTATCTTCTCCTATAACATGGAGAGGGAAGTTCCAAAAAATCCCCACAGTAAGGAAAACTCAATCAGTGTGCAGCGCTGTACTAAGCGCTCGGGAGAACTCAAGCTCTGGTAGCAGCGGGGCTAGTGGATAGAGCACGGGATTGGGAGTCAGAAGGACCTGGGTTCTAATCCTGGCTCCGCCACACGTCTGCTTTGTGACCTGGATTAAGTCACTTTACCTCAGTTCCCTCATCTGTGAAATGGGGATTAAGACTATGAGCCCCATGTGGAACAGGGAGTGTGACCAACCCAGTGCTTAATTCAGTGCCTGGAACAGACTAAGCCGTTAACTAACAATTATTGTGCTGTACCGTGTGACCTTGGACAAGTCACTTCTTTGGGCCTCAGATACCTCATCTGTAAAATAGGGAGTAAGACTGTGAGCCCCACGTGGGATGGAGACCGTATCCAACCTGATGAACTTGTACCTATCCCAGCAGTTGGCCCATAGTAAGCGCTTAACAAGTACCAGGATTATTATTATTTTTATTACCCCCACTTGACGGGCCCCACAGGGATGTGCCTGCCTGGTTCTTCTGACACCTCATGATGTTCTCCCTATCCAGGCGCGGGTGGTTGGGTGGTTAGAGAAGCAGCGTGGCTCAGTGGAAAGAGCCCGGGCTTTGGAGTCTGAGGTCAGGGGTTCGAATCCCGGCTCCGCCACATGTCTGCTGTGTGACCTTGGGCAAGTCACTTCACTTCTCTGAGCCTCAGTTACCTCATCTGTAAATGGGGATGGACTGTGAGCCCCGTGTGGGACAACCTGATCATGTTATATCCCCCCAGCGCTTAGAACAGTGCTTTGCACATAGTAAGCGCTTAACAAATGCCATCATTATTATTGGAAGAGCATTCCCCTCGCAGCCTTCTGCCCGAAGCTCCTAGCCAAAGCAGGCCGAATGAAAGGCCCGAGTGTACTCAGACCGGGTACAAAGGGAGCCTAAGAAAGCAAGCAGAGCTATTGGCTGTTTCTTTGGGTGCTGGAGCCGAGGGAAACCACGGTGACAACGCCGCTTCCGCAGGCGGGGCTCAGGGAGCGGGCGAGGGGGTGGGTGTATTAGCCGCCCTCGGCTCCCGGGCCCCGGCGAAATAGCAGCTCATGTTTCTCCTCCTAACCTTTTAGACTGTGAGCCCACTGTCGGGTAGGGACTGCCTCTATATGTTGCCAACTTGTACTTCCCAAGCGCTTAGTACAGTGCTCTGCACACAGTAAGCGCTCAATAAATACGATTGATGATGATGGATGTCATTCAAGGCCACGGCCCCCAGGCCAGCTCTCCTATTCAGGTGTGACGTGTCGGCGTGATCATTTAGGGTATGGGAGGTGGGTCCGATGAGTTTTTTTGTTTTACGGCGTTTACTGTGTGCCAGGCACTGTACTAAGTGCTGGGGTAGGTACACATTAATCAGGTTGGACACGGTCCCTGTCCCTCAGTGGGGCGCACAGTCTCAATCCCCACATTAGGATCCCCATAGAGGAGAAGCAGCGTGGCTCAGTGGAAAGAGCGCGGGCTTTGGAGTCAGAGGTCATGGGTTCAAATCCCAGCTCTGCCAATTGTCAGCTGGGTGACTTTGGGCAAGTCACTTCACTTCTCCGGGCCTCGGTTACCTCATCTGTAAAATGGGGAGGAAGACTGTGAGCCTCCTGTGGGACAACCTGATCACTCTGTAACCTCCCCAGCGCTTAGAACAGTGCTTTGCACATAGTAAGCGCTTAATAAATGCCATCATTATTATTATTAGAGATGAGGTAACTGGGTGACTTTGGGCAAGTCACTTCACTTCTCCGGGCCTCGGTTACCTCATCTGTAAAATGGGGATGAAGACTGTGAGCCTCCTGTGGGACAACCTGATCACTCTGTAACCTCCCCAGCGCTTAGAACAGTGCTTTGCACACAGTAAGCGCTTAATAAATGCCATCATTATTATTATTATATTAGAGATGAGGTAACTGAGACACCGAGACATGAAGTGACTTACCCAAGGTCACACAGCGGACGAGTGGCAGAGCCGGGATTAGAACCCAGGTCCTCTGACCCCCAGCCCCAAACTAGTGCGGTGGGTAGAGAACAGGCCTGGGAATCAGGAGGTCACGGGTTCTAACCCCAGTTCCACCACTTGTCTGCTGTGTGGCTTGGGGTGAGAAGCAGCGTGGCTCAGTGGAAAAGAGTGCGGGCTTTGGAATCAGAGATCATGGGTTCAAATCCCGGCTCCGCTAATTGTCAGCTGTGTGACTTTGGGCAGGTCACTTCACTTCTCCGGGGCTCAGTTCCCTCATCTGGAAAATGGGGATGAAGACTGTGAGCCCCACGTGGGACAGCCTGATCACCTTGTAACCTCCCCAGCGCTTAGAACAGTGCTTTGCACATAGTAAGCGCTTAATAAATGCCATCATTATTATTATTATTATTATTGTTATTTCCCTTCTCCGGGCCTCAGTTCCCTCATCTTCAAAATGGGGACTGAGCCTGTGAGCCCCACAGGGGACAGGGACTGTGTCCAACTTGATTTGCTTGTATCTATCCCAGCGCTTTAGTACAGTGCCTGGCGCATAATGAACGCTTAATAAATGCCAATATTATTGTTATTATTATTGTTATCCACTAGGCCAGGCTGGTTCCTCTCTCACTTGCCCTCGCCAGCTTTTCCCCTCGAGTTCTGCGTACTGGCTCTAATCTCCTCCTCCTCCCCTTCCTCCTTTTCCTCTTCCTCACCGTCCTCCTGCCGCCGTCCTCCGCCCTGCCCCGGCCCGGGGGTCGTGTGGCCCAGCACCACTGCCGGCGCTGCGGGAAGTGCTTCTGCGACCGCTGCTGTAGCAAGAAAGTGGCGCTGCCGCGGATGTGCTTCGTGGACCCCGTTCGCCAGTGCTCCGAGTGCGCGATCGTGTCCCAGAAGGAAGCGGAGTTCTACAACAAGCAGCTCAAAGTGCTCACCAACGGTAAGCCTGGCGCGGGTTGCTTTGGTCTCCGGGCCAAGGGGCATCCGTGATGGGCATCCTCTCCGGCTGCCGCTCCTCTGGAAAGCGCGGCCCCGCCGCCGTCCTCACCCTTCTTGGCTCCTTCATTCGCAGGCCGTTCATTCATTCATTCAATCGTATGTCTCGAGCGCTTACTGTGTGCAGAGCACTGTTCGCAGGCCGTTCACTCATTCATTCAATCGTAGTTCTTGAGCGCTTACTGTGTGCAGAGCACTGGACTCAGCGCTTGGGAAGTACAAGTTGGCAACATATCATCATCATCATCAATCGTATGTATTGAGCGCTTACTGTGTGCAGAGCACTGGACTCAGCGCTTGGGAAGTACAAGTTGGCAACATCTAGAGACGGGCCCTACCCAACAGTGGGCTCACAGTCTAGAAGGGGGAGACAGAGAACAAAACAAAACATATTAACAAAATAAAATAAATAGAATAGATGTGTACAAATAAAATAAATAGAGTAATAAATACGTACAAACATATATACAGGTGCTGTGGGGAGGGGAAGGAGGTAAGGCGGGGGGGATGGAGAGGCTGTGGTAGCGATCGCGGAGGCGGGGGGAGTTGGTCAGTCAGTCCTATTGATTGAGCCCTTACCGTGTGCAGGGCACTGTACTAAGCGCTTGAGGATACACCCTACTAGAACGGCAGAATTCTCTGAGGCCGGCTCGGGGCGGGGGCGACCGACCAACTCTCCATCGGACTGGAGAACGGAATAGCCCCTCGCCCAGAACTGTTCCCTTCCAGGGGCTGGTCGTTTCTGTTTTGCCAGTCAGTCAGTCGTATGCATTGAGCGCTTACTGTGTGCAGGGCACTGTACTAAGTGCTCGGGTGGGTATAATACAGTATAACAGACACATTATCTGCCCACAGCGAGCTTCTAGTCCAAGAAGGGGCAGGTGTTCCCATGTGCATTTAGCGCAACTCCAATCAATCAGTCATATTTATTGAGCGCTTACTGTGTGCAGAGCACTGTCCTAAGCACTTGGGAAGTACAAGTTGGCAACATATACAGTCCCAACCCAACAGTGGGCTCACAGTCTAAAAGCAGGGCAGAACTCAACCCTCCCCATTCATTCAAGGTGGTGTCCCCGTTACATGCCCCACTTCCAGCTATGGGGAGTTGGGGAGATCCCAAATCATTATCAGTTTGTCATTTCTTCCCTTCTTGAACGGTCTGGGGTAGATCATTACCCCATTCTGCTTTTATCTGAGCGCTGAGCTGGCCCTTGGCGAGCCCACTGCAGGCCTCCCACAGAGGGTATTTCCCAGGTCTGGAAGAGAGGGTTTTGTGAACAAGCCGAGCATTCATCCAGAAGCTTCCGTGACACACTCCTTCCCCAGCTCCGGGACTGGAAATCTTCAGGCAGCAAGGAGAGGAAGGGCCGGCTTGCCCCCAAAGGCATTTTGTAACTCAGGACTTCTGTTTCACCTCAGCTGCACTTTTCTTTTTTTTATTTAAAGTGGTAACTATTGAGTGCGTCCCGTGTATTAAGCGCTGGGGTAGATCCAGCATAATCAGGATGGACGCAGCTCCTGTTCCGCATGGGCCTCACAGTCTTAATCCTCCTTTTACAGATGAGGTAGCAGAGGCACAGAAAAGTGAAGTAGTAAAAATAATAATTGTGGTACTCGTTAAGCTCTTTACTGTGTGCCAAGCACTGTTATATATGTTTGTACATATTTATTACTCTACTTGTTCATATCTATTCTATTTACTTTATTTTGTTAGTATGTTTGGTTTTGTTCTCTGTCTCCCCCTTTTAGACTGTGAGCCCACTGCTGGGTAGGGACTGTCTCTATATGTTACCAACTTGTACTTCCCAAGCGCTTAGTACAGTGCTCTGCACTCAGTAAGCGCTCAATAAATACGATTGATGATGATGATGTTCTAGTGCAGGGGATAGATACAAATTAATCAGGTTGGAGACCGTCCCTGTCCCACATAGGGCTCACGGTCTTAATCGTCCTATTGCAGATGAGGTAACTGAGGTACAAAAAAATGAAGTGGTAGTAGTAATAATTATGGTACTTGTTAAGCGCTTCCTGCATGGCCTAGTGGCAGAGCAGGGGCATGGGAGTCAAAGGTCACGTCTAATCCCAAGGTCCGCCACTTATCAGCTGTGTGACTTTGGGCAAGTCACTTAACTTCTCTGTGCCTCAGTTACCTCATCTGTAAAATGAGGATTAAGTCTGTGAGCCCCCCGTTGGATAACCTGATTATGGTGTATCTACCTCAATCAATCAATCAATCAATCGTATTTATTGAGTGCTTACTGTGTGCAGAGCACTGTACTAAGCGCTTGGGAAGTACAAGTTGGCAACAAGTGCTTAGTACAGTGCTTGGCACATAGTAAGCACTTAAAAAACACCATTATTATTATTATTACTATTATTCTAAGCGCAGGGAAAGATACCAGTTCATCATCATCATCATCATCATCATCATCATCATCATCATCATCAGTCGTATTTATTGAGCGCTTACTGTGTGCAGAGCACTGTACTAAGCGCTTGGGAAGTACAAGTTGGCAACATATAGAGACAGTCCCTACCCAACAGTGGGCTCACAGTCTAAAAGGGGGAGACAGAGAACAAAAGCAAACATACTAACAAAATAAAATAATTAGAATAGATATGTACAAGTAAAATAAATAGAGTAATCAGGTTGGACACAGTCCTTGTCCCACATGGGGCTCACCGTCTTAATCCTCCTTTCATAGATGAGGTCACTGAGGCACAGAGAAGTTAAATGATTTGCCCTAGGTCACACAGCAGGCAAGTGGCAGAGCCGGGATTTAAAACCTGTGCTCTTTCCCCTGGGCCACGCTAGATGTGGACAATTAATTAAATCATAGTAGGGTCCAAGTCTTTTGCCTGTAAAAGGAAGAAGAGAAACTGTCTCTTTAAGCTGTTGATGCCCCAACCAAAAACGTTTGATTCTTTCATTTGTTCTTATTTCAAAGGAGCCACCTTCTTCGTAACCCTAGGGACGTCTGAGAAATCTGAAGTGATGGTCTGTCGCCTCTCCAACAATCAGAGGTAAGCTGCATTGTTGAGATTTTAGATGTGGTTAGCGTCCCAGGGCAGGTTCCATCATCTGCCCAGGATATTGGGGGAAAAGAAGAAAAAAAAAATCATACTTTACCTGATAAGAGCAGTTGTCACCATCCAGGCAAAAATCAACAGAGGGAGTGTAAAACCTGGGTTTCAGTCTGAGGTTATTGCTGACTGGCAGGAGATTGGGGAGAAGGAAATGAGTTTCTCTTTTCTTTCTACCCCGCCCCTTTATTAGTTATAGTATTTATTTAGTGCTTACTTTCATTCATTCAATCGATCGTATTTATTGAGCGCTTACTGTGTGCAGAGCACTGTACTAAGCACTTGGGAAGTACAAGTTTGCAACATATAGTGACAGTCCCTACCCAACAGCGGGCTCACAGTCTAGAAGAACTCTCAGAACTGCAAAATTCAGTATTCCCCTTCAAAATTTATGGGATATAATTCCTTCCTCCCACCCCAGTGGTCTCTGTCCTCCACAAGAAGCTTGCTAATATACCTCCCTTAACCGAATAACTGCTATTCTCACAAACTCCATTTCCCGTCTTCTCAGAATAATCTTTGTCTTATGCCAAACTCAAAGACAGGGAGAAACAAGATAACGAGATTGGATGCAGTCCTTGTCCTAAACAGACCTCACAGTCTGAGAGCTAGACAGACCAGGTGTTTTATCTCCCTTTAATAGTTGAGAAAACTGAGGCACTAAAGTTAAGCGACTTGCCCAAGATTACAGAGCATATCAAGCGCTTAGTACAGTGCCAAGTGCTTAGTACAGTGCTCTGCACATAGTAAGCGCTCAATAAATACGATCGATGATATCAGTGGCAGGGCTGGGATTAGATCCTGGCTCTCAGGCCAGTGTCATTTCTACCTGCCTCCCCTGCAGCCCCCTTAATAATAATAATAATAGTAATAATTGTGGTATTACTATATATTAAATGCTGGGGAGGACACAAGCCAGTTGGGTTGGACACAGTCCCTATCCCCATTTTACAGGTGAGGGAACTGAGGGCCAGAGAAGTAAAGTGACTTGCCGAAAGTCACACAGCAGACAAGTGGCAGAGCCGGAATTAGAACCCATGACCTTCTGATTGCCAGGCCCGCGCTCTATCCACTAGGCTCTGCTGCTTCTCAGAGCCAAGCGCGTAGGCGAAGCAGAAGGGAGAGGGAGTAGGGGAAAAGAGGGATCTGGGAGAAGTAGGAGATTTTGAGGGTGAGTAAAAATGAGCGCTTTCAGGGGTGAAAGCAGAAGGAAACCAGCCTGGTCTGCCCACACCCTTCCCTTCATCAAGTGTCCAGATAGAGTCACTCAGCCCCGGGACTGGGAAGCACAATGGCTGGCGCTTCCCAGAGTGGGCCGGGGAGGGTAAACCTTTGACCGCTCGGGAAAGGCCAGAGCCTGAGGAATTTGGCCCCGTTTCCCTTCCGGGTTGAACTCCAAGACAGGGGACGATAGTGTCCATTCAGACCCACAGCTCCCCTGGCAGAACCCAAAGCAACCGACGGCCCTGGCCTGGGAACACCTGGGGAATCAATCAATCGGTTGTACATATTTATTACTCTATTTATTTATTTATTTTGCTTGTACATATCTATCCTATTTATTTTATTTTGTTGGTATGTTTGGTTTTGTTCTCTGTCTCCCCCTTTTAGACTGTGAGCCCACTGTTGGGTAGGGACTGTCTCTATGTGTTGCCAATTTGTACTTCCCAAGTGCTTAGTACAGTGCTCTGCACATAGTAAGCACTCAATAAATACGATTGTTGATGATGATGATGATGATGATGATTGAGCGCTTACTGTGTGCAGAGCACTGTACTAAGCGCTTGGGAAGTCCAAGTTGGCAACACATAGAGACGGTCCCTACCCAACAGTGGGCTCACAGTCTAGGAGAAAGGGGAAAGGGACTCAGCCTGCAGCTCTGAATCTTTCCTGCAGATATCTCTTTCTGGATGGAGACCGCCACTATGAAATTGAAATTGCGCAGATATCGAGTGTTCAGATTCTCACGGAGGGGCTCACTCCCGGAGGTGAGTGACGATGACCATGGTGGTGTTGGTTAAGCGCTGGGGTGTGTGCAAGTAATCGGGTTGGACCCAGCCCTGTCCCGCAAGGGACTCACGGTCTTCATCCCCATTTTACAGATGAGGGAACTGAGGCCCAGAAAAGTGAAGTGACGGGCCCAAGGTCAAACAGCAGACAAGTTAGGAAGTCGGGATTGGAGTCCAAGTCCTTTTGATCTCCAGGCCTGGGCTTTGTCCACTAGACTATGCTGCTCCTCCAGTATGGTATTGCTGTTGAGCTGCGTCTCCGTCTGGTGCTATGCATTGGGCTGCACGGTGTGCCCTCAGTGGGCCAGTCTGACCCTTCCCCTTCATGAGATGGATTTTCCTATTGTCGATCCAGTCAAAGAGATGCCTCATTCCTCATACCCATTGCCTTGAAGCAGTAGGACTGCACAAAGGGGCTGGGGCTTAGGGTGTTGCTTGTATCCTCCGCAGTGGGCGGGAGAAAGGAACTGGTGGACTGGAGAGAAGTAGATGGGCTACGGGGTCACGCGTCAAACAATTGGATCCCCCGGGGACCTTTCCCCTTCCACCCTGGGAGAGCAAAGACCGCCGGAGTTCACCGTCCGTGCCCCAATTCCCGAGCTAGGCCAAATAGTTTGGGGTGTGACCTTGGTTTGGAGCGTCTAGTCTGGAATGGAGATGAGAATTTCTGACCCACAAGGAAAAATCCTCTGCTTGGCATTCTGTCCTCTTTCTTGGGGCTTTTCCAGACTTCCCGGGTCAGATGGGAGTCACCTTCTTCCCCAATTGGCTCACCTGGAGAGGAATGCATGCCTTTTTCACTCATAAAGCTGAGCCCGTATTCCACCGCTTGAAAGGTCCCGGGTGAATGTCGAACGAGTTTGTGATTCGATCGGTGATATGTTTTTTTTTTTTCCTGATTGACTGGTCTCTTTTTCATTGCTTTCTCTCTTCCCTGCCTGCCAACTTTCTCGGTGTAGAAAACGATATTCCCACTTATACCAGCCTCCTGGGAAGCCAACACATTACGGAAGGTCAGCCACCCTACCCCAACCTACCCCGCCTCTGTGAGCTGGAATCCCAGCTTTCGCGCTGCCGCCGCCCCCAAGCTCTCAGAGGGTCGGAGGGGGCGGCCGTTGTTTGCGCCGTGCGGCCCGCTTCCCTCGCTGATGCTGGAGGGGGTTTATGTGCCCCTTTTAGACTGTTAGCCCACTGTTGGGTAGGGACTGTCTCTATATGTTGCCAACTTGTACTTCCCAAGCGCTTAGTACAGTGCTCTGCACACAGTAAGCGCTCAATAAATACGATTGATTGATGTGCAACAGAGGTGGGGGACTTGGGACGAATTGCCGTCAAAGGTGTCTAATGGGCACCTGCTGTGCTCTGGGCACTGTGATCGCAGGGGATGTAGGGTAGAGAAGTAGCATGGCCTACTAGCAAGAACACAGGCTTGGGAGGAGTCACAGGTTGTGGGTTCTAATTCCGGCTCCGCCACTTGTGTGACCTTGGGGAAATCACTTAACTTCTCTGTGCCTCAGTTACCTCATCTGGAAAGTGGGGATTGAGACTCTGAGCCCCATGTGGGACAGGGACTGCATTCAACCTGATTGCCTCGTATCTTTCATTCATTCATTCAATCGTATTTATTGAGCACTTACTGTGTGCAGAGCACTGTACTAAGCGCTTGGGAAGTACAAGTTGGCAACATATAGAGACGGTCCCTACCCAAAAGCCGGCTCACAGTCTAGAAGGGGGAGACAGACAAGAAAACAAAACATATTAACAAAATAAAATAGAATAAATATGTACAAGTAAAATAGAGTAATAAATACGTACAAACATATATACATATATACAGGTGCTGTGGGGAAGGGAAGGAGGTAAGGCGGGAGGGAGATGGAGAGGGGGACGAGGGGGAGAGGAAGTAGGGGGCTCAGTCTGGGAAGGCCTCCTGGAGGAGGTGAGCTCTCAGCAGGGCCTTGAAGGGAGGAAGAGAGCTAGCTTGGCGGAGGGGCAGAGGGAGGGCATTCCAGGCCCGGGGGATGACGTGGGCCGGGGGTCGATGGCGGGACAGGCGAGAGCGAGGTACGGTGAGGAGATCAGCGGTGGAGGAGCGGAGGGTGCGGGCTGGGCTGCAGAAGGAGAGAAGGGAGGTGAGGTAGGAGGGGGCGAGGGGATGGACAGCCTTGAAGCCCTGGGTGAGGAGTTTCTGCCTGATGCGTAGGTTGATTGGTAGCCACTGGAGATTTTTGAGGAGGGGAGTAACATGCCCAGAGCGTTTCTGCACACAGACGATCCGGGCAGCGGCATGAAGTATGGATTGAAGTGGGGAGAGACACGAGGATGGGAAATCGGAGAGGAGGCTGATGCAGTAATCCAGTCGGGATAGGATGAGAGCTTGAACCAGCAGGGTAGTGGTTTGGATGGAGAGTTTCCTTTCCATCCCAGGGCGGCTCTTGGTGATGTTGCGGAGGTGAGACCGGCAGGTTTTGGTGACGGATTGGATGTGAGGGGTGAACGAGAGAGCAGAGTCGAGGATGACACCAAGGTTGCGGGCCTGTGAGACGGGAAGGATGGTAGTGCCGTCTACAGTGATGGGAAAGTCAGGGAGAGGGCAGGGTTTGGGAGGGAAGACAGGGAGTTCAGTCTTGGACATGTTGAGTTTTAGGTGGTGGGCAGACATCCAGATGGAGATGTCCTGAAGGCAGGAGGAGATGTGAGTCTGGAGGGAGGGGGAGAGAGCAGGGGCAGAGATGTAGATCTGGGTGTCATCAGCATAGAGATGATAGTTGAAGCCATGGGAGCGAATGAGGTCACCAAGGGAGTGAGTGTAGATAGAGAACAGAAGGGGACCAAGAACTGACCCTTGAGGAACCCCCACAGTAAGGGGATGGGAGGGGGAGGAGGAGCCTGCAAAGGAGACTGAGAATGAACAGCCAGAGGGATAAGAGGAGAACCAGGAGAGGACAGAGTCTGTGAAGCCAAGGTTGGATAGCGTGTTGAGAAGAAGGGGGTGGTCCACAGTGTCGGAGGCAGCTGAGAGGTCGAGGAGGATTAGGATAGAGTAGGAGCCGTTGGATTTGGCAAGCAGGAGGTCATTGGTGATCTTTGAGAAGGCAGTTTCCGTGGAATGTAGGGGACGGAAGCCAGACTGGAAGGGGTCGAGGAGAGAGTTGGCATTGAGGAATTAGAGGCAGCGCGTGTAGACGACTCGTTCAAGGAGTTTGGAAAGGAGTGGTACGAGGGAGATAGGGCGATAACTAGAAGGTGAGGTGGGGTCAAGAGAGGGTTTTTTTAGGATGGGAGAGACGTGGGCATGTTTGAAGGCAGCGGGAAAGGAGCCAGTGGAGAGTGAGCGGTTGAAGATGGAAGTTAAGGAGGGGAGAAGGGATGGAGCGAGAGATTTCATAAGATGAGAGGAAATGGGGTCAGAAGCACAGGTGGCCGGAGTAGCACTTGAGAGGAGGGAGGAGAGCTCATCTGAGGATACTGTTGGGAAGGATGGGAGAGTAGCGAAGAGGGTTGAGGGCCGGGGGGTTGGAGGAGGGTGAGGAGTGACTTTGGGGAGCTCAGTCCTGGTGGATTTAATTTTATTAATGAAGTAGGAGGCCAGATCGTTGGGGGTGAGGGAAGGAGGAGGGGGAGGAACAGGGGGCCTGAGAAGGGAGTTAAATGTACGGAATGTACATTTAATGTACAGAAGAGCTGATGGGGATGATGGGCATGGGTGGCAATAAGGGAGGAGAAATAGTTTTGTCTGGCAGAGGAGAGGGCAGAGTTAAGACAGGAAAGGATAAACTTGAAGTGAACGAGGTTGGCATGGTGTTTAGACTTTCGCCAGCAGTGTTCAGCAGCTCGAGCATAAGAGTGAAGGAGGCGGACAGTGGCAGTGATCCAGGGCTGTGGGTATCTGTATCTGCCCCAGCGCTTAGAACAGTGCTTGGCACATAGTAAGCACCTAAAAAATACCATAATGATGATTATTATTATTATTAGAAGGGAGGGCTGCAGTCCCTGCCCTCAGAGCGTTTGGGGCTTAACATTGCAGATTTTCATAACAAGGTGACTCCTGAGGAGGGTAACAGGCCACTTGTGCTGCTTCTTTCCTCAGTTGTGGGGAAAAGGGATTGGTGTTCTACAGAAGTCTCCTTCTTCGTGAAAAAGGAGAACCGAACACAGCCCTTTTCCCTAAGAACCGGAAAGATCGGAACCCCGGGGCACTATCGGGTAAATTACACACAGTGGGCAAGTACCGGACTCAAACTGTGACTTGCAGTATGTAAACAGCTTTAGTGGAAGTGTTTCTGGCCACCAGTTGTCTTGGGCTTCGCTGCTGGGGCTGAGTGGTCAGACAGTCAGTCGTGTATTTACTGTGTGCAGAGCACTGTACTAAGCACTTGGGAGAGTGCAATACAGCAGAGTTGGTAGACCTGTTCCCTGCCTACAAGGAGCTTACGAACTAGAAGGGGAGACAGACACCAATAGAAATAAATTATAGATATGTACGAAAGTGTTGTGGGGCTGGGTGAGCCCGTTCTTGGGTAGGGACCGTCTCTACATGTTGCCGACTTGTACTTCCCAAGCGCTTAGTACAGTGCTCTGCACACAGTAAGCGCTCTATAAATACGATTGAATGAATGAATGGGAGTGGGGGATGAATAAAAGGCGCAAGTCACGACAACACAGAAGGGAGTGGTAGAAGAGGAAAGGAGGGCTTCGTTGGGGAAGGCCTCGTAGAGGAGATGTGCCTTCAATGAGGCTTTGAGGGTGCGGGGAGAGTAATTGGTAGGTGGTAGTAATATTTTTTTATGGACAAAATGTGTGCCAAGCACTATAATCAATTAATATCAGTAGCATTGAGTGCTTACTATAAGCACAGAAGTGTACTAAGCGCTTGGGAGAGTACAGTGCAACAGAATTAGCAGAAATGTGCCCTTCCCATAATGAGCTTACAGCCTACAGGGGGAGACAGACATCAATATGAATAAATAAGACATTTACAATATATAATTTAAAGATATGTACATAAGTGCTGTGGGGTTGGGGCAAATATCAAATGTCCAGTGGTCACTCACAGATCCAAGTGCAGGAAATATACTAAGCATTGGGAAACACTGGGAATTTGACAGGATTCCTGGCCCTCCAGTGTTACATATTCCAGGGGAAGACAGGGATTTGGGACACACCTAAAGGGAGAGCAGACTTTGAATCAGAAATCTCATGCAATCGGAGCACTATTTTTAGACTGTGAGCCCACTGTTGGGTAGGGACCGTCTCTATATGTTGCCAACTTGTACTTCCCAAGCGCTTAGTACAGTGCTCTGCACACAGTAAGTGCTTAATAAATACGATTGATTGATTGATTGCTGCATTTCAAGCAATCTGAGTCTGATATTGGGGCTCTGATAGTGCCGGTTTATTCCCTAGGATCCTGACCCAAGTAAGTGAGCAGCATGGCTTAATGGATAGAGCCCAGGCCCAGGAGTCCGAAGGACCTGGGTTCTAATCCCTGCTCTGCCATGTGTCGGCTGCGTGACCTTGGGTAACTCATTTCACCTCTCTGGGCCTCAGTTAACCCCATCTGTAAAATGGGGATTAAGACTGAGACCCATGTGGGACAGGGACTGTGCTTAGAACAGTGCTTAGCACATAGTAAGCGCTTAGCAAGTACCATAATAAGAATTACTGTTGTTTAGCCCCCAGAGCAGAGAGAGACTTCCTCTAGTGCTAACCCCAAAGAGGGCTGAGGCTGCTGGCTCGGAAGTTGCCGCTCTGGAGCTCTGCGGAGGCTGGGTTTGGGGACTGTCCCCTCCTCTCCACCCCACCAGGCATGGAGACCCCAGGGTCCTGCCTATTGCAGCCCTGTGGAACAGATTCTCGAGGGCCAAAGCTGACCAGAAAATAGGAGATGGCCCCTTAATAATAATAATAATAATAATAATAATAATAGTAATAATGGCATTTGTTAAGCGCTTACTATGTGCAACGCACTGTTCTAAGCGCTGGGGAGGTTACAAGGTGATCAGGTTGTCCCACGTGGGGCTCACAGTCTTAATCCCCATTGTACAGATGAGGGAACTGAGGCCCAGAGAAGTGAAGTGACTTGGCCAAAGTCATCCAGTTGACAGTTGGCGGGGCCGGGATTTGAAACCATGACCTCTGACTCTAAAGCCCGGGCTCTTTCCACTGAGCCACGCTGCTTCCCCAGTGCTCTGCACACAGTGAGCGCTCAGTAAATACGACTGAACGAATGAGTCCATCAACGGGAGGTTCCCCAATCAATCAGTCGTATTTATTGAGCGCTTACTGTGTGCAGAGCACTGCACCGAGCGCTTGGGAAGTCCAAGTTGGCAACATCTAGAGGCGGTCCCTACCCAACAGTGGGTTCACAGTCTAGAAGGGGGAGACGGACGACAAAACCAAACATATTAACAAAATAAAATAGAAATGGAGGGAGAGAAACAGAGACGAGACAAGCGTCCTTAGGGCAGCAGTGGGCCTCTCGGCTTGTCCTGGCCCTGCCCAGCCCCTCAGATTCCCGGAGGTGACGTTCCTCCAGTCAATCAGCGGTTATTTATTGAGCGCTTTCTTTGTGCTGAGCACAGAACTAAGCGCTTGGGAGAGTACTCTGCAGCAGATTTGATAGACACCGTCCCTGCCCACATCGAGCTTCTGGGGTAGAGGGGGGAGGCGGACGATAAGAGAAATAAATTAGTTACGGATCTAGAAGTAAATCCCTCCAACTCTCACCCAGCTGGTGGAGCGCCAGTGCCCTGCCACTTATCTGCTGAGTGACCTTGGGCAAGTCACTTAGCTTCTTTGGACCTCAGTTACTTCACCTGTAAAATAGGGACCAAGACTGTGAGCCCTTTGGGGGACGGGGACTACGTCTGACCCGATTATCTTGTGTCTACCCCAGCACTTAGTACAGTGCCTGGCACATAGTAAGTACTTAACAAATACCGTAATTATTGATATTGTTATTAGGACCAAGCTGGGGGCTTTCTCCCATTGGAGCGGAGGCTGGGCTTGCCTGGCGGCAGCTGAGAGAGCTAATCGGGACCAGCACTGGGGATTGACCCTCAGCCTTGCCCTCCTAACCACCTGCCCGCAGTCTCCCCTCCATGTTGATCACACATATTTTTAATTATTAGTATTATTATGATCATGTGGATTATTAATTATTAGTATTATTACTATAACATGGACTAAAGCACTCACAATGTGCTAAACACCGGGGTAGATGCGAGCGATCAGATCAAGCATGGTTTGTCCCACACCATCTAAGGGGGAGGAGAGCAGGTATTTTTGTCCCCATTTTTACAGAGGAGGGATCTGAGGCCCAAAAAAGTAAAGTGACTTGCCCAAGCAAGCACATAGCATTGCCCTGGATATAGCAGGGCAAGAGTGGAGCTAAAATTAGGCCCCAGGTTTCCTGGCACACAAACTCATGCCCTTTTCATTAGGCCTCACTGACAAGAAACTCCTGCCCTTTTCATTAGGCCTCACTGACAAGCCTGCCTTTGGGTTACTGGTTGCTTGGATGGGCACAATTTTTTGTTGTTTTTTTTTTTAAATGGTATTTACTAAGCACTAACTTAAGTACCAGACACTGGGGAAGATACCAGTTAATTAGGTTGGACACGGTCTCTGTCCCACTTGGGGCTCACAGTCTTAATGCCCTTTTTACAGATGAGAGAACTGAGGCCTAGAGAAGTGAAGAGACTCTCCCAAGGTCACTCAGCAGCCAAGTGGCAGAGCAGGCATTAGAACCCAGACCCTTGTGCCGCCCGGGCTCTGTCCACCACTAGGCCGATTCAGAGCACGATCCAGCGTCCTGCCTCCCTCAGACTCGGCTCAGACCTTTCCACTTGTTCATTCATTCAGTCGTACTTATTGAGCGCCTAAGCACTGGACTAAGCGCTTGGAAAGTACGATTCGGCAGCAGGTAGAGACGATCCCTACCCAACAACGGGCTCCCTTGTTGTCCCGAGAGGGCGAAAGCCGTTGGAATCCCCGGGCTCAGCCCCAATTTTGGAGAGCTGACTGCAACCAGGCTGCAGTGGGGCTGCACCGGGGCTGCACATCTCCCCACCTTAGAGCCGCTGAGGGGGTGTCTGCTTGCCCAATGTGCCCAGGATTGCCCAGTTGGGCATCATGTAGTGGTCACCGCCCACCTCTGCACACTCCTAGAATGCTCAATTCGGCTAGAGGATTCCCGTATAAGTCAGTGAGTGGTATTTATTGAGTGCTTACTATGTGCAGAGCATTGTACCGAGCACTTGGGCGAGGACAATATAGGAGCTTTCTTTTCCTGGAGAAAGGAGTCTGGGTTTCCGGCGTGGCTGGGTAGCATCTTGTCCATAGCAAGTTTGTTTTTCATTCATTCATTCATTCATTCAATCGTATTTATTAAGCGCTTACTATGTGCAGAGCACTGTACTAAGCGCTTGGGAAGTACAAGTCATTTATTTATGACTTGTTTTTACGGTTTTATTTTATGGTAGTTGTTAAAGGCTTACTATGTGCCAGGGACTGTAGAGAAGCAGCGTGGCTCAGTGGAAAGAGCGCGGGCTTGGGAGTCAGAGGTCATGGGTTCGAATCCCGCCTCCCCCACATGTCTGCTGTGTGACCTTGGGCAAGTCACTTCACTTCCCTGTGCCTCAGTTCCCTCATCTGTAAAATGGGGATTAAGACCGTGAGCCCCACATGGGACAACCTCATCTCCTTGTATTCCCCCAGCGCTTAGAACAGTGTTTTGCACATAGAAAGCGCTTAACAAATACCAACATCATTATTATTATTATTATTATTATTATTATTATTATTATTATTATTATCCTAACTGAGCGCTGGGGTAGATACAAGCTAACCAGGTTGGACACCGTCCATGTCCCACCTGGGGCTCCCAGTGCTCTGCACACAGTAAGCGCTCAATAAATACGATTGATTAACCCCCATTTTCCAGATGAGGTAACTGAGGCCCAGAGAAGTGAAGGGACTTGCCTAAGGTCACCCAGCAGACAAGCGGCCGAGCTGGGATTAGAACCCAAGTCCTTCGGATTCGCGGGCCCGTGCTCTATCCACTGGGTCACGCTGGCTCGGCTTTAGTCAAAGATAAGTTTAAGAAAAAATTGGCAGGTGGTAAAGAGAAGTGAATTATCCACTGTGGGGTGCCCCTGGCTTCCACGCCCAGCTCCGCCACTAGCCCACGTAGCACTGGGCGAGTTGTTTAGGGCAGGGCTGGTGCCAGAGGAAGGAAGGAGGGAAGCGGAGAGAGAGGGAACAAGGAAGGGAGGAAGGAAGGGCGGGAATCAATCAATCAATCAATCGTATTTATTGAGTGCTTACTATGTGCAGAGCACTGTACTAAGCTTTTGGGAAGTACAAATTGGCATCACATAGAGACAGTCCCTACCCAACAGTGGGCTCACAGTCTAAAAGGGGGAGACAGAGAACAGAACCAAACATACCAACAAAATAAAATAAGTAGGATAGAAATGTACAAGTAAAATAAATAAATAAATAAATAGAGTAATAAATATGGAGAGAGGGAACAAGGAAGGGAGGAAGGAAGGGCAAGGTCACTTGGGCCCTGAGTCTTATTCCAAACTTCTCCCCCGAGCTGGGCCACCGAGAAGGTTAGAGAACTCGCCCTCTGGGCGTCTCTGTGACCTTGTGGTGGCCGCGTGTGTGCCTGGGGCTAGCCTGTAAGAGACGCACATTGCCCTCTCCCTCCACCTGTCCCCGCTGCTCAGCTTACCAAGTTTAGGGACCAGAGAAGCAGCGTGGCTCAGTGGGAAGAGCCCGGGCTCGGGAGCCAGAGGTCATGGGTTCGAATCCCGGCTCCGCCACTTGTCAGCTGTGTGACCTTGGGCAAGTCACGTCACTTCTCTGAGCCTCAGTTCCCTCATCTGTAAAATGGGGATTAAGACTGTGAGCCCCGCGTGGGACAACCTGATCACCTTGTCTCCCCCCCAGCGCTTAGAGCAGTGCTTTGCACATAGTAAGCGCTTAACAAATGCCATTATTATTATTATTAGTGGGGGAAATGTGGCCAGCTTAGCACCTCACTGGGCCACAGGATCCCTCAGGCCAGGACTCCTTACTTGGGGCCGGCTCACTGAAGTCCAGATTCCCAGAGGTGCGGGCAGCCTGTTGTCTCCTGGCGGGTCGGGCTTTTCCCTGCCCCTAAACCCTGCTGAGGCGGCGGGCTAGTCTCAGAAATAGCTGTGCATTTGGCCAAGGGGTAAAGCGTTGGCACCGACCTTGCGACTGGGCACTCTCCTCCTCTCCTGCGTCCTCCAGCCCCGCCATGGTGGGGGTCCAGGGCTCTGTTTACCCACTGGAGCCAAGGGCTCTTTGCATTCTGCCAGCCCACCTCTCTCTGCCCTGCTCTGTCTCTTCTCTCTTGTTGCCTTTGCCCCCCAAACTCTCAGGGAAAAGTGGGCACCGGCACCCGGGGCCCTTTTCCACAAGCGGGCAGGCTGGACCTCCCCGGGAGCCTTTGGGGCGACGGGAGCCGGCTGAGCCGGAGCCTTTTGATCCCACTTGCGTGAGCCCGTTGTGGACAGGGAGTCTGTGGTACTCTCCCAAGCGCTTAGTGCAGTACCAGCGGCTCAGCTCCGTGCCCCTTGCCTCACGTTGCCTTCGCTCTCCCAGGAGGCAACAGCCGAGCCAGCGGGATGCTCCTCCAGTACAAGGTGCCAGGGGCCGAGGGGGTGACCCAAGCCAAGTTCACGCCCCACGACGATTCCAATTCCACCAAGAAGCTGTCGGCGACGTGGCTCGCAGCCATGTACAAGGTAGGTAGGTCGCGGAGGGTGGACGGGGCGGCCGCCCTCCAGACCCCCGGAGAGCACCGGCCTGGCCTTGGGGGAGATTGGGCTGCGGGAAGTCACGGGAAGCCTGGCAGCCTCCACTGCCGTTTCCCGGAACGACGGCCGTGCCGTGTCCGGAGCGGTGTGGCCAGCCCGACCCCACATTTGCGGTAGCTACTGATTGCGTGGGTGTTCGTGTGTTTGTGCGCGGTGTCAGAAAAAGACTGGATTGGAAACCCTGAGGAACGGGGAGCTGGGGGAGAGCCCCAAGGGTTTCCTGAGTCAGTCGATCAATCCATCGTATTTATCGAGCACTTACTGGGTGCAGAGCGCTGTTCTAAGCATTTGGGAGAGTCCAATACCACGGAGTCGGTAGATATGTTGCCCGCCCACAGTGAGCTTAAGAGTCTAGCGGGGGAGAGACATTGATATAAGTAAATTGTGGATATGTGCGTAAGTGTTGTTGTGGGATTGAGGGAGAAGGTGAAAAAAGGGAGCTAATCCAAATGCCAGCTGAAGTTCCCTTATAAACTTGGGTCGTGGGTTCTAATGCCGGCTCCGCCACTTGTCTGCTGCGTGGTGCTGGGCGAGTCGTTTTGCTTCGCTTCCCTGTGCCTCACCTCTTCTGGAAAATGGTGACTGTGAGCCCCATGAAGGAAGGGAATGTGTCCAACCCGATTTGCCCGTATCCATCCCAGCGCTCAGTCCAGTGCTTGGCGCATAGTAAGCACTTAACAAATTACCACATTTATTAATGCTTCCCAGGAGCCGACAGACAAGCGGCAGTGTAGAGCCTCCACGGCTCAGGGGGTCCCCTTTCCCTGAATAATGATGATGCTGATGATTGCGGTAATTTAAACACTATGTGCCCTACATGGAACTGAGCGCTGGGATAGATATGAGATCATCAGGTGGGACACGGCCCCTTTCCCATATGGGGCTCAGAGATGGAGTGGGAAGGAGAACTGGTATTGAATCCCGAATCCCCATTTTACAGGTGAGGGGAATGTCAGACATAAGGAAGGCCAGGCATGGGCTCAAAGCCCCGGGTTGGAGACGGGTGACTGATTGCTGATGTGCACTGGGCTCCTGCACAGGGGAAGGCCACCCCAAACCTACCCATCGGCAAGGACCGAAACTGATAATAATAATAATAATATAATAATGGTGGTATTTAAGCGCTTACTATGTGCCAAGCACTGTTCTAAGCAGTGGGGGGATACAAGGTGATCAGATTGTTCCACACAGGGCCCACAGTCTTAATCCCCATTTTACAGTTGAGGTAACTGAGGCCCAGAGAAGTTAAGTGGCTTGCCTAAAGTCACACAGCTAAGTGGCGGAGCAGGGATTCGAACCCATGACCTTTGACTCCCAAGCCCGTGCTCTTTCCACTGAGCCACACTGCTTCCCTACCTAAGCACGAAGAGCAAACTAGCAGGGAACCCCAGTGATGCTTTCATACATGATGCTACTTCAGGTGAACCGCGTCCAATGTCCACGTCCTCTAAGCCGTAAGCTCGTCATGGGCAGGGGATGTGTCTGTGATATCGTGCTCTCCCAAGCGCATACTACAGTGCTCTGCACCCAGTAAGCGCTCAATAAACAGGATTGAGTGACGGCAGAGGCAGGGAGCAGTAGCTACTCTCTGCTCTGATACGCCCCAGCTAACTGCCTTTTTGTGATGCGAGAAAAGCAGCGTGGCCCAATGGATAGAGTCCACTCTTCTCAGGTGGAAGGACTTGGGTTCTAATCCTGGCTCCAGCACTTGTCTGCTGGGTGACCTTGGGCAAGTCACTTCTCTGTGGCTCAGTTATCTGTAAAATGGGGATCTGGGACACGGACCGTGTCCCATCCAGTTAGTTTGCATCTACCTCAGCACTTAGTAGTGCCTGACACGTAGCACTTAAGGAATACCAATTAACACCCCCCACCTCTAGCTGTAAGGGCAAATCTCCGCCTGGATGTGAGGTTTCAGCCTTCTTTCCCAAGCAGGGATCAGTGTCCGACAGGATCGGGCAGAATCTGCTGTCCGGCGCCCCTGGTCCGTTGGCTTCCAGGGGCGAGGGCCCAGCCCTCACCCGTTCCTGGGCTAGAGCTGCCCCGGGATCTGTAAAACAAAGCGTTATTCAGAAACGCTGGCCCTGACTCAGACGCGGCGTGGATGTGGGGCCTCGCAGAGAAGGGAGAGGAAAAAGGTGGACTTTGGCTTTTCCGCGACTGTTCGCTTGATGCCACTGGCTGCTGTTACTTCCAAGTAGTAGCTCACGCGGCAGGAGAGTAGGGTGGGTACTACAGCTCAGCCGCGCTCCCTTCCACGTGGGAGCCGCGATGGGGGAAGACCGTGGTGGCACGAGGGAGAAGTCGAGTCAGGGAAGAGGCGGAAACTTGCGGTTGCTCGCCCTCTCTTTGGCTCCAGCGGCTCTTCCCCCCTCTCCCTCTCTGTCTCCATCCCCCAGGCGGCCAAACTCCTCTACGAATCGCGGGACCAGTAACAGCACCAGGCGACCGGAGGCTGGAGCGTCCGGCGGAGACGGCCGCTGCGCCCGGGGGCGTCGGGGGCTCCGGGCAACAACCGCTGTGGGCGCAGGGCCCTGCGCTGGGGGCAACCCACGCGTTGACTTATCTAGTGCAATACGGCTACAGTTTATTAACGCTTTCGACCTAGCTGCACTCGGAAAGCTGTCTTATCCTGTCGGTACTTCCTCTGGCTGGGGTAGAGAGAACTCCATCCACACTACTGTCGGTTTCTTTGTTAACATGGGTCCGCCTCTGGTGGGTAACTCGGCGGGCTCGGTCCACGGGGCCGGCACCTCACTTCTAAGGCCGTGCATTCCTCTTCTGAAGCGGGAGCCTCGGGGAGCGGGGTGGGTGAACTCGCATCCAGGACGCCTGTGTTTTCCGGGCCCCCCAGCCTTAGACTGTTTTGTAGACTGCCCTCTCTCACCAGACCACGGCCTGGGCGAGGGACGTTTTTGATACTCCGGTGACCGGCGTTTTCCAGGTTTTCTATTTTTTCACTTGTATCTCACCTGGCGCAAATGGTTGCGTAGCAGTCGATGTGTCTAAAAAGCTTGTGATTAAAAACTCTATTTTGAAAAATAATCTAGACCCCGCTGGTGCTTCGCTCGGAGGCCGGGGGGGAGAGGGAGAGGTTCTCGGAGCACCACCTTGTCCACGAGGCTGAAGGAGCACCCTCACCAACCGGCCCTTCGGACAAGCTGGGATGGAAAAATGGTCTCTACCCGGATCGAGCCACGTTTTCCCTCCGTGCGGAGGCCAGGAGCTTGCAGCCGCGTGCCTCTGCCGTCCCTCCGCTTCCACTCAGATGCAGGGTTTCCTGCGTGAACGCATCCAAGCGGCAAGACGCGGTCATGCGGTAACAGTAGTTTATTGTGCACATTTACATATTTTCTCAATTAGCAGTATTCGGGGGGGGGGGGGGGCTCTTAGAAATAGTTCTATCACATTCATGTAGCAGGTGTTTAACAATACCCTTTCACTTTCCGTCACCACAATATATACAGTTAATGCTAAAATGTGGTCAGTTACAACGTGGCATAAATGGAGATTTTTTTCTTTTATATTATATATATGTATATATATATATATATATAAATTATACACAAGACTTATACCGGCCTACACTCGAATGAGAAACGAACTTTTCCAACAGAGGGCTACAGCTGATAATCGGGGGGGGGGGATTCAAAAATACTTTTGGTATAGAAAAGCATATACATACAAACTCCAGCGAAGTGCTTTTTTTCTTTCTTTTTTTTTTTTTTTTTTGCTCTTAACTACAATGTAGTGGAAAAGGTTATTGCATAAACTAACTGGCCCTGACATTACGCATAGGGCTTCAGGAGCCACAGCAACTTTCCTCCTGCCCCATTCACGATCCTTCCCTCCCTCACCTAGAACCCTCTTGATTTTTCCCTCTCGTCGCTCCCGCTAAAAGGAACGCTTTCTCCACCGTTCCTGTGATCAGGCTGTCGCCACCCGACCCGCGCTCCTCTCGCCTTCCTCGACTATTGCACTTGCTTACGTCCAGACATGCTTAAACCTCGGCTGACTCCAGTGTTCCTGACTCTTCCGCCAGTGTAAAACCAACGCAGACTGCAGCGGGGTGAAAATCGTCAAGTGTACGTCTGTCGAAGTTGAGTGAGATAGGGTGAGTTGGGGGGAGGCTGGAACTAACTCGTTCTAGGCTTTCCAAGCAAGTTCCGCGCTTGCTTTCACTTTTAATACCTTGCCGCCGACAGGCCTCCAACCATCCCTCGGCCGGCCCCCGCTCCCTTACCAGCCCTCGAGTGCTCAAATCGACTAGCCCAAGTCTTGGCACCTCAGGGCAGTCACTGGGGAGACTAAAAAGAACAGACAGCACCTCTGCGCTTTGTAATAACGTTGAACACGAGAAGCTTCCACACAGGGAATCCTTTGGTAAATACAGAGCCGGAGCGGGGTTCTTTGACATACAGCAGTTGGCGAAGGGGTGACGGGGGGAGTGGTGAATAGCAAAAGATGCCTGCCATAGACACGGGGGTTGGGGGCTGGGTTAGAGGCATCGATTTGGGACTTACAGTAATTGGCAGATACAGTGTTCTTGGATCGGTAAGTACCTCTCGTGGTTACTGGCAAATCCGAGAAAGGGCCTCACTCACAAGCCGCGGCTTTTTCACATTCTGCCCGCTGCCTGCTGACGCGAGCACCGTTTGTTTGTTTAAAAAATTTTTTTACTGTTTCAGTTCGCCTGGTGAAATGGGCTAGAATAAACATCTTCAGTAGCTGTGGAAGCTTCCAGTAATGGGCAAGGTATTGCACTGCTCCGTGCCGAAGTCAAGCAAGGGTTCGCTGCCTGGGTTTGATCCTTGGGTACAACTGCAAAGCGACAGGATGAGTTAGAACCACCACTGAATTGAAAGGAACAGTTTTAACATCCTCAAAGCGGGGCTGGGCCTGGTTTTAGTGACCTCTTCCCAACCCATCGGACACACCGGGGCAGCCCATTATTTTGGGGCCTCTGATCCTCTACAGTAAAGAACATGGGGCTCCACTCGCTTTTTGATCCTGAAGAGGTAAGTGGGTTTCCTGAGGTGATGGCATAGGCTGGCCAACCCTCTCCTGGTCTTCCAGGAGCCAAGGGCGCATCTGGAAATGCTTGCTTATCCCAAGAGGCTCCATCTATGACTTGAAGCGTACCTGCCCTGCTTTCCCCGAAGAGACCTTTTACAGACAGATCTCCTCTTCTTAGAACCCTCCAGGAGAGATGCAGCATTGTTTTATTGCTGCCCACCTAAAATCAATCTTATTTATTGAGCGCTTACTGTGTGCAGAGCACTGTACTAAGCGCTTGGGAAGTACAAGTTGGCAGCATATAGAGACAGTCCCTACGCAACAGTGGGAACCTGGGCAGTGGCAACCTAGGGGCATCGAGTGCTGATGCCTCCCCTTCTGGGAATGCCCTAGCCCCTAACTGGCCCGAGGAGGCTGAGAAAATAGAAGCAGCATGGTGTAATTGATAGAGCCCGAACCCAGGAGTCAGAAGGTCAGGGGTTCGAATCTCCACTCTGCCACTTGTCTGCTGTGTGACCTCGGGCAAGTCACTTCACTTCTCTGGGCCTCATCTGTAAAATGGGGATTGAGACGGTGAGCCCCACCCAACTTGCTTGTATTCACCCCAGCGTTTAGTATAGTACCTGGCGCACAGTTAGTGCTTAACAGATACCATAATTATTATTATTAAATAGCCACTGCCCAATGATCCAGTCCTGGAGTCATGAACCGGACAAAGGTGTCTCATTTAGGGTTTTTCTTGGACTTAGTTCTTTGGCCTTGGGTTTCCAGGGCTTCTGCTTCCTAGGAGGAGACACACCTTGAGCCCCATCCCCTCCTTTTCCCCGACCTGCCCTGTTCCCTCCTGCCCCTTGCCCAACCCTAGGCTCTCACAGTAAATCGACAAATACTGCACCACCTAAACTCGCTGACAGCTTTGGAACCTGCTCCGGAGGGAGAGCTGACACACTCCCCTTCCTGTTGGGACCTATGCCAAAATGTCCCAAAATCAGAGAAGCAGTGTGGTCTAGTGAGGCTGGGAGTCAGAAAGACCTGGGTTCTAATTCCGGCTCAGCAAACATGTCTGCTGGGTGACCTCGGGCAAGTCACTTTGCTTCTCTGTGCCTGTTACCTAATCTGCAAAATGGGAATTAAGACTGTGAGCCCCACGTGAGACAGGGACTGTGTCCAAACTGATGTGCTTGTACCCACCCAAGCACTTCCTATAGTGCCTGGGACACAGTAGGCACTTATACCACGGTTATTATTATTAGAGCTAGGGATGCCCTTGAGACTGAGCCCACAGGGGCCAAGGACACTGGTGCCCTCCCTCCTTTAACTTCACTGCTTGGGCATTGAGTCCAGAGGTCTGCCCTACTCCTGGCCCTGCTCTCCATAGATTCTTGCAAGGAGACAGACCTCTGGTACCAAAGGCCCACAAAGAAGGAAAGCCCCGTGCTTCAGCTAGTTTCTTGTGGATCTGGTTTGGGTTCAGCTAAAGGCTGAGGCCCATTCCACCCACTGGGAGACTCCTAGCGCCAACCTCCTGCTGTGGGCTTCAAGGGCGCCACGCCCAGTCTCAGCCCCATAAACCTTGGCAGCTCCATAATAACGATGATAATTGTACTACTTGTTAAGTGCTTACTATGTGCCAGGCATTTTACTAAGTGCTGGGTTGGCTACAAGCAAAAATTGGGGTTGGACACAGTCCCTGTCCCCCCACGGGGCTCACGGTCTCAATCCCCGTTTTACAGATGAGGGAACTGAAGTGAGACGACTTACCCAAGGTCACAAAGCAGACACGTGGGGGAGCCGGAATTAGAACCCATGACCTTGTGACTCCTAGGCTTGTGCTCTACCCCCTAGGCCCGGCTGCTTCTCCATCAGCGGGCCAGACCCAAGCCACTTACCCCCAGGAGATTCTTGGGCACGTAGCCTTCTTTCTCTCCAAGGCGTGCCCACCACCACTCGGTTTCGTTGTCATCTTTGCGTCGCAGGATGGTGATGGCGTCGCCTTCGTGGAATGACAGCTCATCTTGGTTCTGGGCTTCGTAATCCCACAAGGCATACACCAATCCTTTGTTCATCACCCCCAGCTTCTCCTGGACACCTGATGGCAAAGGAAACATCAGTCTCGGCGCCTGCAGCCCCGGGGCCCGGCAACTCCTTCCTGGCTCCCGGTCAGGTTTCCGGGGGATCTGGAACCGCCACTGTCTCCGTGAGGGATGGAGGCCTAACTTGGTGAAAGAATGAGTCACAGGCTGGGGGTCGGCCATGCTTCCACCGCCCAGACCGCTTTGCCCAACTACCCCCCTCACCTGCTCCAACGGGGCAAATCCCGGTCTGTTTCCCCCACGCCATCTAACCCTCGTGAGGAGTCTCTCAGGTTTGGGGGTATGAAACAATCCTGTGGCTCGACCACCTTATTTCACTCGTCCATTCAGTCATATTTACTGCACACTTATTGTGTGCAGAGTACTGAAACTAAGCTCTTGGGAAAGTACAATTCAACAATAAACAGACATTCCCTGCTCACAATGCGCAAACTTCCTCATGCCTCTTTCTCCAAGGGTTCCTGTCTCTGAAACTGGCCGTAACTCTTGGGCAGTCAGATGGTGGTGTAAAACAAGGCGCACCCTGAGCTGCTTTGTCCTACCCGCTGCACAGAGCCCAGAGAGGAAGCATAATCACCCTCGGGCTTTTCCTCCTGATTCTCTCCCACTGTGCTCTCCTCTCTGGATGACTACTCAGCATCGTCCTCTCACCCCCTCCATTGCTCACCTCTACCTCCACTGCAACTATTAGTGCCTGCCATACAGTGCTGTGCTGGTCCCACCTCTGCAGTTTTGATGACTTCTGTCACCTTCTCTCCTTCCTATTCTCCCTCTCCTCTGATCCTTAGTGGGGGGCTTCAGCCTCCATCTTGATCCGACTCCCTGAGCCGCCTACTTCCCTACACTTCTCAATTCGGCCGCCTTCTTCAGCCACGTCGGTCTGGACACCCGCTGGACTTTGCATCGCCCCGGAAGGTTCCGGATCTCTACTATTCCCAACCCCGCTCTCCCTCGTCTTGAATTCCTTAGCCTCACACCTCATCCCAACTCTGATTTCAGATTCTGGACTGGCTCCGCCTCACCCCACCCCTTGGGGATTCCCTGCTTGCCCTACCAAGCTATAATTCTATTTATTCTGATGGTATTCACACCTACTTGTTTTGTTTTGTTGTCTGTCTCCCCCTTCAAGACTGTGACCCTACTGTTGGGTAGGGACCGTCTATATGTTGCCGATTCGTACTTCCCAAGTGCTTAGTACAGTGCTCTGCACACATTAAGCGCTCAATAAATACGAATGAATGAATGAATGAATACCATTACCTGATGCTAAAGTTCACCCTCAGCACAGTTCCTTCTTCGCCAGGGTCCCTCGGCCGCTCTCACCACCAGTTCCCATCCCTGGATCAGCTCCCTGCAGTCTGCTTCCCCCACTCCTGAACATGAGCAGCGGCATATAGCTGATGGAAATCCAGGCACCGACCGGGGCTCACTTCTGCTGCTTTGCATTCCCTCCGCTCCGCTGTAAGTCAGCTGTCCCTTCTGCTCGCCAACTCTTCTACTTCTCTGTCTTCGATTCTCCCTCCTTCTCCCACAAGCACCCACGACGTTATTCCTCAGTGCCTTCCCCAGCCTCCCACCCTAACTCTGGCTGACCTCACCAACTAAGGCAGTGGGAAACGAGAAATCAGAAGTGTGAACGTTTCCGGATTGCCCATCACCTCACCACTCTACTCCCTATTTCTGTTTCTCAAACCGTCTCCTGCCTGCTCTCTAAATCTATCCCCTCTCCCCAGCTCTCACTCTCCAACAGCACCCGTCTCTCGACTTTCACACACACTACCCCTTCTCTGGCTCCTCTCACCCTCTCCTGCTTTTACCCCATCTCCCCATCCCATTGCCATCCAGACTCCTTGAGTGGATTGTATTCCCTCGCTACCTCTTGTTCCTCTCCCCCAACGCTCTTCCCGACTGGCTACAATCAGACTTTCTGCCCCTTTGTTCCACTGAGACAGCACTCTCCGAGGTCACCAATGACCCCCTCAAAACTAAACCCACTGGGCTTTACCCTACTCTAATCCTTCATAACTTTGAGCCAACTCTGATAGTATGGACCACTGGCCATCCTCTGATAGTATGGACCACTGGCCATCCTCTGCCACACTTTTAGACTGGTTTCACCAACAAAGTCACACTCCTGATTTTCCACGTGCCGCCTCAGTCTCATTCGCTGGCATCCTCTTCCACCTCTCACTCCCTAACTGCGGGTGTTCTGGGCCCCCTACTCTTCTTGCTCTACACACACTTGCTCCAGGAGCTCATCTGCTTTCATGGCTTTAGTTCCTCCCTCTATGCCAATGGCTCCCAAATCTACCCCTCACCTAACTCTACAATCACACATTTCCTCTTGCCTCCAAGATAGCCCCACTCCTGTCAACACTTCAAACTCAACATGTCTAAAACTAAACTTCTCATCTTTTCTCAAACCCATTTCTCCACCTAATTTTGCTACTCCTTCTCTGAAGCCTGAAATCTCGGTTTCATCTTTGGCTCCTCTTTCGGCTCTCACAGTCAATCAACTGGTAAATCTGGACTGTAAAGCTCTTTTTTCTTATGGAATCTGTTGAGCGCTGGGGTAGATACAAGCTAATCGAGCTGGACGCAGTCCATCTCCCACATGGGGCTCACGATCTTAATCTCCATTTTACAGATGAGGTAACTGAGGCCCAGAAAAGTGAAGTGCCTTGCCCAACGTCACACACAGCAGATACTCTCCCAAGTGCTTATGTTAGTGCTCTGCACACTAAGAGTTCAAAATGCCACTGATTAATTGGTTGATTGATAAATCCTGCTTGTTTTTCTATACAACAGTTTTCAGAACCAGCCCTTTCTCTGCAACCAGCCAGCTACTACTTTGGGTCTTATCACTGTTTGACTATTGCATCCTTCGCCTCCACTGATCTCCTTGATTCCAGCCTGTACTCCATGCTGCAGCCCTCATCATCATCTAGAAACTCTGCTCGGCCCAATCCCCTCCACCAGCTGCTCTCCTCTCTCACTCCATAGCAAGCAGATACCGCCTACTAATGCCTTCATGGCCCTCCACCAGCTCTCCCTGTCTATCTTACATACTCGCTTTCTTCTACTGTTCTCCAGCTCACATTCTTTGCTCCTCCCAAGCTCCCTTTCTAGCCAAACCTTTCTCTTGGCTCACTGCCAACCCCTGAACCATCTTTTTCCCGACCCCCCAGCTCAGAACTCCCCCTGCTCATCAAATTTGTTGGATGACCGCTCTTCCTGTCCTCAAAGCCCTCAGAAAATTTGCCTCTTTCACTTACATTCAATTGGCCCACATCCACTCAAAAGCCCTCATTATTCTATTTATTCACCTAATTTTTCCTGATGCACTTTTTTTATGGTATTTGTTAAGCGCTTACTATGGGCCAGGCATTGTTCTAAGTGCTGGGGTAGATAAACGCTAAACAGGTTGAAACAAAGTCTGTCCCATTTGGGGCTCACGGTCTTTTACAGATGAGGCCCAGAGAAGTGTGACTTGCCCACGGTCACAGAGAAGGTATGTGATGGATATGGAAGTAGAACCCAGATCCTGCCAACTTCCAGGCCCATGCTCTATCCACCAAGTTTCACTGCTTCTCTTTGTCCCACTTAACTATTATATCCTTGCTCTTGCTTCTTCCATCTGTAATAACATTTGTGTGTTTCCCTCATTTGCTTGTCTTGTTTCTGCTGTACTCTCCCAAACACTTGGTTCAGTGCTTTGCATTCATTAGCCCCCCCCCCCGATAATGATGATACTAATTGCCCCGCTTATTCTGCTCCTCCTCTCCTTGATCAGGCTGAGCTATGTCTAGGGGCTGCTGCATTATACCCACAGTGCTTGGTAAATAACATTGCCTAATGCCCTCTCAGGTACCATGACATCTCACTGCTTCTTTCCAAAAACTAAAGAAAAGGAATTCTCCAGAAGCCCAATTAACAACACACCTCGTAGCTGTAGACCCTTATTTTCCCAAAGCTCTTTCACACCTGCCGTCATTTTGTCTTTACAAACCTCCGTATGAGGCAATGAGAAGCAGGTATGTGTTACCGATCCCCCTTTCCAGATGAGGAAGCTGAGGCTCAGAGAGGTTGTGGCTTGCCTGAGGTCCCACAGCAGGCCGCGGCAGAAACCCAGGTCCCTTAATTCCCAACCCGCTGCCCCTTCTACCAGACCTCGCTGCCCGCCGAAGTCTGTACGGTAACGATGAGGCTTCCTCGGACCCGAGATCTCTAGCTCGGCGGGGTCAGCAACTACTCTAGCCAAGAAAGGGAGACCCTGGGCGACACATCCCGCTCCCTCCGTTCCCCCCCCCGGTACCTACCGTACAAGAACTGGGAGCACTGGATGTATCCCTCCTCCATCTCTTCACACTTGTCTGCAGCCGTTTCTATGTCACTGATGGTTGAAGCAAAAATGGCCGCCCCCGACTCCACCAGTTGCTTACAGAGATGGACACTGTTGCACGAAGCTGCACAGTGTAAAGGAGTCCTGAAACCAAGAAGACGCAGGGCGTAAATGCCTTCCTGGGGCAACTGAGGTCCCAGGGAGGGGGGTGGAGATGGAGCTCCTCTGTACGAGAGCCTGCATTGTTCTCTCCAATTCCAGAAACGACATGGTGTAACATTCTAGGGAAACTCCTTCTAAAGCCCAGCTCTCCAAAGGACCCTGACAGGCCAGAAAGGAAAAGCTTATCTGCTTGTTAAAAACTTTTCAAGCCTTCTAATCTGCAGATGCGCTATTGCCCTGTGTTTGAACCTGTTCCCTGGGGCAGAAATGATCCCCAGCAGGGCCTGAAAGGGGTCAACCGGTAATGTGCTTACCACCCATCGCTGTCGGCGGCATTCACGTTGACGCCAAAATCCAGCAGGAACTTCACGATGTGATGGTGGCCGGCACAGACCGCATTATGGAGGGGGGTGATTCCTTCGTCGTTGGGCTTGCTGGGATCTTCCACCTAAGCGAATGGGGAGACATTTTCAAACCTCAACTTGCCGGGGATGGGACGGGGCGGGCGGAGAGGAAAGAGGGAAAGAGAGAGAGAAAGACAGACAAACACCACGACACGACACCCGGGACAGGTTAGATGTTCACCTCGTAGATGATCCTTTGCACCAGGTCGAACTCCCCTTCCAGAGACGCGTCCAGCAGCAGCGCCAATGGGTTGAACTTTACTCGCAGGCTGTGGCCCGTTCGCTCCGAGTTGGGTTTCTTCAGGTTGGTACGTTTAATCTGGTGGGAAGAAAGGAAGTGCATCAGTCAGATTGGGGAGAAGTGGGGGAGGTCTTGGGTCGGGTGGGGCGTAGGGACGGGCTTTCCTGACTCCGAAAACAGGACCATGGGAATCTAGTGCCAAGCTTTCATGTGGTCTGAGGGACCCCAGAAGGCTGTTTCCTCAAAGGGCAGAACAAAAGAGCCATCTTCAACTGCTCGTTCTCCAATGACTTCTTCTCCACTGCTTCCAAATGTGCCCATGTCTCCCCTAGCCTAAAAAAACCCACCCCTTGAGCCCACAGCTCCCTCCAGTTATCGCCCCATCTCCCTCTTACCACTCCTCTCCAAACTCCATGAGCGAGTTGTCTCCACCCACTGTCTCAAATTCCGCTCCTCCAGTTCTCTCCGAGACTCCCTCCAATCTAGCTTCCTTCATGCCTCAGAAACCGCTCTCTCAAAGGTCACCAATGATCTCCTCGCCAAAGGCCTCTACTCCACCCTAATCCTCCTTGACCTCTCAGCTGCTGTGACAGTGTGGACCACCCTCTTCTCCTGGAAACGTTATCCCACCTTGGCTTCACTGACTCTGTCCTCTCCTGGTTCCCCTCTTATCTCCGACTGTTCATTCTCAGTCTCCTTCGTGGACCTCTCCTCTCCCTCCCACCCGCTAGCTGTGGGGGTCCCTCAAGGTTCAATTCTGGGTCCCCTTCTATTCTCCATCTATACCCACCCCCTTGGAGAACTCATTTACTCCCATGGCTTCAACCACCACCTCCACGTGGATGATACCCATATCTACATCTCCAGCCCTAATCTCTCCCTCTCTCCAGTCTCGCATCGCTACTTGCATATTCAAACTTAACATGTCCAGAAACGAGCTCCTTATTTTTCCACCCAAACCCTGTCCTCCCCATGACTTTCCCATTACTGTAGACTGTCGGTCCCACATTGCTAAAATCCTCCCTTTCCACTCCATCCAAACTAGTACCACAATCACTCATTCTATCCTGCCTGGATTCCTGCATCAGCCTCTTTGCTGACCTCCCATGCTCTTGTCTCTCCCCACTCCAGTCCATACTTCACTCCGCTACCCGGATCATTTTTCTACAAAAATGTTCAGGACATGTCATCCCACTCCTCAGAGAATTCCAGTGGTTTCCCATTCACACACCTTGCACCTTCCTACCTCACCTCGCTTCTCTCCTTCTACAACCGAGGCCACACACTTAACTCTTCTGGTGCCGCTAACCTCACTGTGCCTCCATCTCGCCTATCTCACTGCCCACCCCTAGCCCACGTCCTGCCTCTGGCCTGGAACGCCCTCCCTCCTCAAATCCGACAATTCTCTCCCCTGCTTCAAAGCCTTACTGAAGGCACATCTCCTCCAAGAGGCCTTCCCAGACCATGCCCCATTTCCCCTCATTTCCCACTCCCTTCTGCGTTGCCCTAACTCGCTCCCTTTGTTCTTCCCCCCGTCCCAGCCCCACGGCACTTTATGTACATATCTGTATTTTATTTATTTGTATTAATGTTTGTCTCCCACACTATAGACTGTAAGCTAATCGTGGGCAGGGAATATCACTGTTTATTGTTGTACTGCACTTTCCCAAGTGCTTAGTACAGTGCTCTGCACACAGTAAGTGCTCAATAAATACCACTGAATGAATGAGTGAATGAATGAAAAGGGAAAGGGCCCAAACTGGGTGGGGAATCTAAGGGAGAAGCAAGAAAGAACCTCATTGAGGTACACCAGACCATTGTGGAGAGTCTAAAAGCCAGGGCAGTATCGCCTGGAAGCAGGGGATGACTAGCCAAATTCTCATGGGTCTCTTCCAACCCTCCGGTTTCATCCCGCGCGAGTCTCCCGTTCTACTTTTGCGGGGAGTCTCAGGCTCGGTGCTCCCCGGGACTGGGCTGCCGGGCTTGGGCCGGGGGTCGCTTACCGTCGGGACAGCCGGAGGGACGGCCGGGGGAGTGGAGGGAGGAGGGACTTCCTCTCGGACAGGAGAGCCGGCCTCGGCTAGGGGGCTCGGTGCCCGCTCGGTAGATGGGTAGATGGCCAGATTGTTGTTGTCGTCTTCGGCCGTCTCCGGGCTGGGGATGGTGGTCTCCGAGCCGATGGGTTCCTCGGAGGCGGGGGAAGGCAACTCGTTGTCGTTGGCGTCAGACGACGGGGGAGGGGCTTCGGGCAGAGGGGCGGCGGGCTGGGGGGCGGGGGCGGGCTCCTCGACATTGCCATTGGAGTTAGCGTTCCCGTTATCCACGTCGGCTAAGGTGCCCATGAAATCCTGCGAGGGGCCCGGCTGGTAGAAAGGCGCCGCCTCCATCCCCCCGGCCAGGGTGTTGAAGCGCTGATAGAGCAGCTTCTGGATGTTGGGGCCGCTGGGGCCTTCCGGCTCCGTGATGGAGCTGCGCTTCTTCAGCGGGCGAGGGGCGTTGGCCAGTTTCCTCCGCAGGGCCTCCAGATCTGCGTCGCTTTGGTAGCGGAGCGGGGAGTGCACGATGGGCGTGAGTTTGGTGGGGCTGAGGGGCCGGGGGATGTTCTCCACGTTGCTGTTGTCGCCCGGCGGGGGTAGACTCTCCTGCTCCTGGTCTCTCTCGGGGAGGTCGGCGGGAGGCGGAGGCTGGGGCGTGCTTGGGGGCAGAGAGCCGTACAGGAACGGTAAGGGCGACGGAGAGGTGGAACCCGACGGGAGGACGGGCTTGCCATATACTGAAGGGGAGAGAAATAGCAGAATGAGCATCTTTGGAAGGATAATCCGGGCAGTGGCTAATCTCAGTGAAATGGGCCCGTTCCTCTAATGCTAACCTCCTCACTGTGCCTCCATCTCGACTAACTCACCGCCGACCCCTTGTCCATGTCCTGCCTCTGGCCTGGAACGCCCTCCCTCCTCAAATCCCACAAAGCCTTACTGAAGGCACATCTCCTCCAGGAGGTCCTCCCAGAATAAGCCCCCCTCGCCCTTTCCTCTTCTCCCACTCTCTTCTGTGTGGCCCTTTCTCCCTCTGTTCCTCCCCTCTCCCAGCCCCCCTGTACTTTGTACATATGGCTCCACCACTTGTCTGCAAGTCTCTTCACTTTTCTGTACCTCGGTTATCTCATTTGTAAAATGGGGATTGGGACCGTGAGCCCCACATGGGACGGGGAATGTGCCCAACCTGATTTGCTTGTATCCACCTCAGGACTTAGTGCAGTGCCTGGCACGTAGTAAGTGCTTAAATACCACAATTATTATTATTAATTTTTATATTAATGTGTCTGCCCACTTTTGGATTGTAAGCTCATTGTGGGCAGGGAATGTGTCTTGTTTATTGCTGTACTGTACTCTACCAAGCATTTAGTAAAGTGCTCTCCACACTGTAAGTGCTCAATGAATATTACTGAATGAATGACTCCTCCGGGGCTCAAAAGCTCTCCAGTCGAGGGCTAGGGTTCTGCTGTAAATCTTTAGAGAGGCTGGGATATTTGGCTGTCCCTGAATTCAGCAGACAGAAAGCAGCCCCTAAACGATCCATCATCAAACCAGAAGGGAATCAGTATCCTAAAACCAATATGTTGACCCAATGGAAACAGCGAAAGATCACTACTCCCACATGGCTGAGAAGTTAATTCTCCCTTCCCTGGTTGGCTGATCATGGGGGAGAGTGCCCAAAAGTGGGGCTAAAGTGGTCCAGAATGGACCCTTTGGGAAAAACTCTGCTGCCTAGTGGAAAGAGCGTGGGGCTGGGCATCAGGAGACCCTGTTTTTAATCCCGGCTCTGTCCCTGGACTGCTCTGTGACCCTGCACAAATTACTTAACCTCTCCGGGCCTTTGTTTTCTTATCTGAAAAATGGGATAAAATACCTGCTCTCCCTCCCTCTTGGAATGAGAGTCCCCTGTGGGAAAGAGATCTGAGCTGATCACCTTGTATCTATCCAAGAACAGAATCACTGTTATTACTAATATAGGGGTTGGTGACAGACAACTCAGAGTCTTGCTGGATTTCCAGGCCTTCCCGGGACCTCTGGGGAACAACTGAAATGGAACCTCTCCCTTCCTCCAGTGCCCAAGCTGGTTCTAGACCTGGAGGACACCTTTAGAGCACCCTGGCTCCCCCAGACCACTCCAGCTGAGGTGGATCCCGTAGATGCCACCCTGGAATCTGGGCTGGGAATGACAGATTTTCCCTCTTCCAGACCGCATATCCCCGCCATCTCACCAACAAAGGGAAGAAGAAAGACTGCCTTTTCCCTTTCTCCCTTTCTCTAACTCCCTTGCTCACATCAAGAGTGAAGAGTTTCTCAAGTTTTGGTTTGTTGTTTTTTTTAAAACAGGAAAGTCCTTTTGGGACCAACCCTGGTGTGTCAAAAACTTCATCACACTGAACAGTCCACTCACCCGCCCTCTGGCCAATTAAACAGTTTTAAAATACCTCCATCGGCGTCCTCTTTAAAAAACCAAAACTCTTCAAGTTAGCCCCTTCTGTTTGGTTCCAAAGAGGCTAGCGCTGTAAGTAGAGATCAAGGCCTACCTGGACAGGGACCATATTCCTTCTAGCAGGGTCCCCCTCAACCGTCCTACTTCGGGGAAGGGCTAGAGCCCAGACAGGAAGACGGAGAGCTGGGCAGGCGAGCATTCGCTTATTTACTGCAGGTCTGCTGTAAATAGACTTTCCGTCTTTGTTCCTACCCGAGTTATGTAAAGTCTGACTATACAAAATTCCCTTTTAGGAGGTTTGGTCAAACTCTCTCAAAATGGTCTTCCGAAAACAAACCGAGCAAGCTTTGGCTCATTGATATTTTGGTTCTTAATATTTTTATGAGTGGCTTTCAATTCCCAGTTGTGAAAGACCATTTATACAATCAAAACAAGGTGGTGTTACTGGGTCATTTAAGGAAACAAACTTGAACTAATTCTTTGGTATGAGGCTCCCCCGCCCACCCCACTTTTGGGAGGAAAAAGCGTTTCCTTCAATCTGCTTTGGAATTGTACAGACGACTTTTCATGTGGGTGGACAAACTTTGCCCCGCAAGGGAAGGCAGATTATAAATACTCTAATCCCAGCTCTGCCAGTTGTGTGCCGTATGACCTTGGGCAAGTCACTTCATTTCTCTGGGCCTCAGTTACCTCATCAGTAAAATGGGGATTGGGACGGACAGGGACCGCTTCCAACCTGATTTGCTTGTATCCATCCCAGCGCTTAGTACAGTGCCTGGTACGTAGTAAGTGCTTAACCAATGCCATATCATTATTATTATTATTACTGTTAAATATGCCCTACCTGCTTTTACGGATTTGTTTAGGGTACCGTAGGCTGCTTGCTGGTAATTCTTGGGCGGCGTTGCCTGCTGAAGATACATGGAGTAAATGGAGCTCGAGTTCACAGTCTGAGGTCCTTTCCTGGGGGACTGAGGCCTGGATCCCTTGTCAGCCAGGAAGGGCCGAATGGCCACGGTTAAGGGGAGTTCAGGCCTGCCGTCTCCAGCCGGGAACAACGGAGAGCTGGACGGCTGGTACGTGGGGCTCGGTGGGACGGAAATCCTCTGCTGGATCTGTTGGGAGGAGCTGGGTTGGTGCACGTTACTCGCCGGCGTCAGGGGCGCTGGCTTCTGCCGCCCGGTCCCGCTGGCTCCGGATCGAGGCAGGCTGCCGTCTTTCCTCCTTTCTAGGGAGTTTGTAGACCCTGGCCCCAGAGGCCCAGGGCTCGGGTAGGTCCCGTAATTCTGGGGCAGCTGCTTGCCTAACCCGAGGACGGTTGGGGGCCCCTTTCCGACATCGAGGCCCTGCGTTTCCATCGGGGAGGAGAAAAGAAGGGAAAAAGGAGCTCGTAAGAAGCTGGTCTCCTTTGTCCATGACATTGAATGAAACTAAAAGCCAAACCGCCTTGCCTTTGCCCTACCACTCATGGCCGCCACCCCTCTGACCCACCGAGGGGAAAGTGGGACTGCCCCCACTTTGAAGGCACATCGATTCTTATCGGCTCCAAGGGGTCGATATCCCCAGAATTAGAAGGGTAATACGGGATCAGGACAGGCACGTGCCAATTAATGACAAGTTTTGTTGTCTTGGAGGGGGCACTTTCGGTCTTGCATTCTCAAAGGCAGACTAGTCCTTATGAACCAGTGAGTCCTAGAGTGTTTGGAATTTAGAAGTGACAGCAAAAACAAATCCGACAGACAAGTAAGGTGGACTGCAAACCAAATAAGGGCAATCTTCTAGACTGTCAGCTGGTTGTGGGTGGGGAACGGTGTCTACCGACCTTGTAGTATTGTCCTCTCCCAAGCGCTTAATACAGTGCTCTGTACACAGTAAGCACTCAATAAATACCGCTGATTGAGTCTTCTGCAACTGTAACACTAGAAAACTTTAATCATCGGCATCTAGGTAACTCTACTGTACTGTTCTCTCCCAAGTGCTCAGTTCAGTGCTCTGCACACAGTAAGCACTCAGTAAATACCATTGATTGATTTGGGGGAACATAACAGGTGTAAATAGCCAAAGGGTGCAAAATGAACAAACGAGGACAGACAATGTCTTCAGGTAGAGGTCAGTTCTAATTATTGGTGGAGCTACTCGAATGGTTCACCCAAGGATCTGAGATGGTTTCGGCACTCGACCGTTAAATATTTGCCGATTAACAAGGAGAGTCTGTCAGGACTTTAAAAAAAAAAAATCTAAGTGTGGCTTCATCAACCGTCACCTTTCTTCGGTTATTTATTTGCAGTACGTGCATGACTGATTCAGCTAATTCATCCTGACATATCTGTACCACTACATGTTATACCTTCGTTCTCACCCCCACTCCCACTATTTGTCAATCATTTTTGTGGGTCCTCCCGTTTAGACTGGGATCTCTTTGAGGACAGGCAATGTCTGTCTTGCTTGGGAGTACTGTGCTTTGCGCTCAGCAGATGCTCAATAAACACCATCAAGAAGGATACTGATGGTGATTTATTAAACAGCCACCCAGAATGGCATGAAGTGCTATGAAATAAAGAGTAGAAGAAGCCTGAAACAAGAGCAAGTGAACAGTCTTGAGGGATACTTTAAAGTGAAAACAAAACCCCCCAAACTAGCTCAATTTAAATCAGGCATGTATTGAAATGTATTAAACTTAAGTCAACGCTTATTTCCTTTTTGTAGAGCAAAGGGGAAATAGACGGCCTACCAGCTTTTCAGAAGTGCCTAAGGCGGATGAAGGCAACGGCTGACTGGAAATAGTTCCTTGTTTTAAAGCCCCATCCATGCCGGGTTCCTTCCAGTCATCACTAGAAATCTGAGCCGCTTTCATTGAGGTGCTAGAGTTCTGTTTTAACGTGGGCCAGGTTCCATCATTAGCTTGAAAAAGAAGGTTGCAATTTAAGATTACCCATGCTTACCACTGTTAACGAGACAGCCGAGTGAAACCTAACGAGAAAGCCGAGCGAAATCTCTATTAAAATCAGCTGAATCAAATCAAGAGCCGCAACATGCCGGAAATCAAAGTAATGCTCATCATTCAGTCCCCAAGGCGAAGTGTTCCCACAACCCCTTCCCCCGCACCCAAGCGTACCATGCTACTTATTCAACTTCAGTGGTTAAAATAATTTTGTCCAATTAAATGAGTCCAGATCTAAATGAGAGAGAATTAGATTCTTAAATCAATCGACCTACTTTACAAGGTAAGCCAGGTTTGGTATTTTCGGGAAACCCCCCAAGTCAGCTTTGGGGGCTCAGACAGATGGTGCCTGCAAGTGGTGATGAGCCTCACTTGAGAGGGTCCCTCCCTCCCCTCAACTAAGATACCACTTCCATTTTCCAGAGCAAGCAATCCAAGCATGTAGCTAATATTAATCAGCGTAAATACTGCCGCAGATGGAAATTTTTCATCTTATTGAAAAAAAAAGACTTCCAATGAAATGACTAGATAGAAATTTAGAGCGGCCATTCGGTTGCAGAATTATCATTTAGTGTGATGATTGGAGAGTCGATTCATAAGCGCTCATTTCCTTGAAAGCTACAAAAGGAAAGATTTTCCAAAAGCATCTTCCAAAACTTACAATGATCTTTGGATTGTACCACTGCTATAATCATGCTACTACAATTGAAACAATTCTTAACTAGTTCTTTAGCTTTGTTTAAAAGAGAATCTCCCCCTCTAAACTGGAAACTCCTTACGGGCAAGGAATGTGTCTGCTAATTCTGTTGTGCGCTCCCACGAGCTTAGTACAATGCTCTGTGCCCAGTAAGCACTTGATAAATACAACGGATTAATTGAAAAAGATTTCATTTTAAAGCTGAGACTCGGCCTCTGGTGACAGAGGAAATGGGCTCCCTGCAGTTTTCAACAACGCTTTCAGCCACAGAGTTGAGATGAACCAAAGGTTACTCAATCTTCCCTGAACCCCACAATGTGCTAGGTGCTTTCAGGACCCGGGGTGACATGACCGGCCTCTAAGGGACTTGTATTGCCATAAAGATCCATCACAGGGTCCTCACTCTTTTACGGTGAGTTTTCAGGTGTTCGTCATTTCTGATTTTAGGGGTTTAAAGTTTGACTGGAAGTTGGACCCCTTACAGAGGGGGAATCACTAAGGGCTGAGATGAAAGCACACTGAGCGCCCTTGTGTTCCCGTGTGGTCTGCAATCTCAACCCCACAGCACTTACATACGTTTCTTTAAGTTATCTACTATTAATTATTCACTTTATATTCATTTCTGTCAACCCCTTAGACTGTTGGCTCTCTCCCCCTTCTGGACTGTAAGCTTCTAGTGGGAAGGGAAAATGTCTGCCAACTCTCTTGTACTCTCCCAAGTGTTCAGTACAGTGCTCTCATATAATAAGCGCTCACTAAATATCACTGTTGCTGATGATGTTGGTCTTGGAGGCGGAGGGAGGGGAGACTGCAGATGGTGAAAGGGAGGTGGTTTAGTAGCCTCTAGGGACAAGTGATCAGAACAGCAATGGACGGTCTGTAAAGGAACAAGAATAGGAGCACTTTTTTGTTTTCCCTTTGTATTTTTCTGGAAACAAACCCTTAATACTAATAACCTCACATAGTTCATAAAGGAAAAAAAAACAGAACTGCAGCACAACACTGGATGGGCCCTAGCAAAATGTCCTCATTTCAAAACATCATTCTATTTTGTGAGGGCCACATTCTTCAAGATAGTTGGGAACAGATTTTTTTTTTTTTTGACACGGATTCATTCTTCCCAAGCTCGGTTTCTTTCGGTGTCTCATTTTCAACTCCTGCTTCCCACTTCCTTGCTCACGCCTCTCCTCCGGCTTGGGCCACCCTCCCCCTTTCAAACCCGCCAGGCCGTAGTATTTACGAAGCGCTTACTGTGCAGAGCACTGTACTAACAGCTGTGAAAGAATACACAGATATGGGTCCCTGTCCCTCCTTCTCTCCATTTGCAAAGCCCCTCCTGAAATCCCACCTCTTCCAGGAAGCATTCTCCAATTCATTTTCTTTTCTGCGGGCCTTATCCTCTCAGCCTCTTCCCCAGTACATTAGCACTAACTGCCACGCCTCAAAGCACGCGTGTACCTATCGATTTACACAGTCTATTGTTTTGCACTTAACACCTAAGGGACAGAAATGCCCTCAACGTTTCTGAGGCACCTAGGTTCTGGAGGGTTTAGAAATCCCACTGTATCTAGATGACTTGATAATAATCAAATAGATAATAGTTCATCCTTCGGGGTAGAACTGAGCAATATTAGGGTCAAGAGGAATATTGTGCTCTCTCTCCATATACCCCTAAAGCAAAAAGATCCCATTTTGGGATGGGGTTTTCTTACACCTAGAAGAGGTAGACTAAACAGTTTGATTCACTTAAAGACGGAATTACACATATTTATTACTCTATTTATTTATTTATTTATTTATTTTACTTGTACATATCTATCCTATTTATTTTATTTTGTTGGTATGTTTGGTTTTGTTCTCTGTCTCCCCCTTTCAGACTGTGAGCCCACTGTTGGGTAGGGACTGTCTCTATGTGTTGCCAATTTGTACTTCCTAAGCGCTTAGTACAGTGCTCTGCACATAGTAAGCGCTCAATAAATACGATTGATGATGATGATGATGATGATGTTAAAACGAATCCTAGATTCTTGGAAATCAGGCTGTCCTGCAGGCCGATCTTCCCCCTCAATCTTATTGTCCCTTAATTTGTAGTGCAGAAGTTTTTCACGCACTCTCCCACAGTCGTCTGTCCTGTTTTCTCTCGAATCCTTTGCTTCGCATTCATTGTGAACTGCCCTTTTTCTACATGATATTTCCTGGCAATTACACTTCTTAAAAAGAGATCTTCAATTGACCTCTCCATTCCAAAGGCAGTCTAGGTTTGTAATTGCTCCAGAGACATCAGTTTGGAAGAGTATTACTTTGGAAAAAATTTGATTTGTTGATTTAACTGATTTTAAAGCCCATCCTGGCTTTGCTCCCCAAAGCCCTTCTGTTGACATACAGTTTAAAAAGTGCACTGCAGAGCGTGCAGAATGCTGTGAAGAGCTGTTGGGAGGTCCGACATCAAGATCTGACACTGTCCATGACTTAGTCACCTTGTGTCTACTCTGATCATCTGTGTAATACAAGAACCAGAAAAGCAGTAGTCAGAAAGACCCCACCACGTCCCCACCCCACCATTGCCGAACTTGTGAGGGCTTCCTCCCAGGATATAATATCATCAAAAACTTTCCAGGGACCCAGTGGACAGAGTCAGTCATTCACGCGATCATATTGTCAGCTGCGTGCCTTTGGGCAAGTCACTTAACTTCTCTGTACCTCAGTTACCTCATCTGTAAAATGGGGATTAAGACTGTGAGCCCCCCATGGGATAACCTGATCACCTTGTAACCTCCCCAGCGCTTAGAACAGTGCTTTGCACATAGTAAGCGCTTAATACATGCCATCATTATTATTATTTGAGTGCTTACTATGTGCAGGGCACTGTACTAAGTGCTTGGGAGAGTACACTATAACAATAAACAGACATATTCCCTGCCCAAGCCTTATGATTATTAGAGAAGCAGCGTGGCCTAGTGGAAAGAGTCCAGTCTTTGGTGCCGGAGGACCTGGATTCTGATACCGGCTCTGCCACGTGGCTTGGGCAAGTCACTTCACTTCTCCGTGACTCAGTTCCCTCATCTGTAAAAGGAGGATTAAGACTGTGAGCCCCATGCAGGACAACCCCCGCTGGACTATTGTCGCGGGCAGGGAATGTGCCTGTTACACTGTATTCTCCCAAGTGTTCGTTCATTCATTCAATCAATTGTATTTATTGAGCGCTTACTGTGTGCAGAGCACTGTACTTACACTGTATTCTCCCAAGTGTTTGTTCATTCATTCATTCAATCGTATTTATTGAGCACTTTTACTGTGTGCAGAGAACTGCACTAAGCGCTTGGGAAGTGCAAGTTTAGTAAGGTGCTCCACACACGGTAAGCGCTGAATAAATACGACCGGCTGACTGTGTCCAAACTTGTATCTTCCTCACGCTGAGAACAGTGCTTGGCACGCAGTACGTGCTTAACAAATACCATGGTAATAACGGTAGTAACTGCTTAAGGAGAAACGTCCACAGAAGTTTGTGCCGTCCCTCCTTTTTGCATAAAGGTAAGACCTCCAGAAGCAACAGTGCAATCATCTGAAGGGTTGGCGACCTTGACGGCATACCAGAGGGTGGCACACCAACCCACGGCTGCACCAATGCCCACTCCTATGGGCCCATGTAATTTGGAGTCATTCTGGAGACGTGTATTATCTGGTTGGCCGGCCTCTCCTCCCCTGCCTTCCAGGCAGGCCGGGGCACCGTGGGGAGCCTGAAACCAAGGGGCAGGAGTGGCAGCCACAGTGCCCTCATTCCAGAAGAAGTAGCAGCAGGTATACTGGAGACATTCTTCTCTTAGATGCTCACCTCCCCCTACGCCACCCACCTCGTGGTTCAGGCTGTCTACGGGAACTTCCAGCAGCCTTTCGCTGGCAAGTGTTTATTACGCTGTCAGCTCTCCTACACCCAGACCCACAAAGTTTTGAATAAAGTCATCAGGGGAAGTCGACTGGCTAAACTGATTACTTACTCTCAGGCAACAGAAGGAGGAATGTGCGTCACTTTAACATTTCTACTAAGGGAATCTGGCTGCTCACGAAAGGAACAAACAGCAAGTAAATCACTTACATTTTGAAGTTCTTATTGATAGGAACAAAGCAAAAACATTCATTATTAAGGCACAGTCTTTTGGGGGGCTTGTTTTCCATCCCAACTATGACAGATCTGTTCTTCATAAACACTTCTTCCTTTTCTAGAAATACACGCTCAGTTCACTACGCTTGAAATGGGCCTGGGACAAGTACAAACAAATCCATCCCTGGGCTGAGATTTGTGATCTCCAAGACCAAACTGGCGATCACATTTTTGAAACTCGAGGAAAAGTTCTGCATTTTAGGTCAGCACCTGTCAAGCTCCTCCCACTTTCTTGAGTTACTGTGTAGGAGCAAGACTCAGAGAAGAAGTTAGTCTTTGGGGGGCCAGCAAGTACCATTCATACCTTTCTGCTGCAGGAGCAAGAATAATGCTTTGATGATCTCAAAGAGATAATGTATACACCCCAAAACTCCAGCTTCTTCCCACAGTATACTTTATGCATGAAAAGGGGGATAGGGAAAGAGGGGCCACTCACTTCCAAATGGGCAGACAGCAGAGTTGGAAAGTAATGGCAATGTAGGCAAATGGGATCAGTTTCTTACAGAAGTGAGAAAAAAAGTTGACAATAGGAAAATCTGGTTATTGGGTTCCAGAATAAGCTTGGAAAGAGTTTCAACACTTTAAGGCAAAAAAAAAACCCAAAACACTCATATCTGGATCTCTCGATTGCCTAACAGTCAATGGAAAAGCAGCCCTAGGAGAAGGCAGGGGAAAGATTAACAGTGACTCACACCAATTCTACCCAACAGAGAATATAGTACCAATGGGCAGGACACACCCACACCTAAGTCTCAGCATGAGATCAGAGGCAGTGTGGTCTAATGGGAAACACATGGGACCAGGAGTCAGGACACCTGGGTGTGACTTTGGTCAAGTCACTTAAACAATCTGGCCCTCCGTTTCCCCATCTGTACAATGGGAATAGGCTGGGAGCCCCACGTGGGACAGGGATTGTGTCTCATAAGCTTGTACCTAACCCCAGCCCATAGCGCTCACTGAACGCCAAGATTTTATTTACTGGGGATTGTAACTGTACCTCCATCAGTTTAAAGGTCATTATCTTTTTCAAAATTTCACAATTTTTCGCAGGAAAGGTACAAATTCTGCTCCAGGTCTTACCGGATTTGGATCTTCCGTGAGTTGCGCTGGAACCAACAGTGAGAGACTGTGGCTTTTCAGGGTCGACGGGTAGTGAATAGTTGCCAGCACTAGGCACTTGGATGTAAGGCCCCACGGCGGCTACTCTACCAGATGCACTCAAGGATGACTGTGGTGATGATGTTCCATTAACGCGATTTAGCTATAATTTAAGGGGTGGGGGTGGTGGGAGGGGAGGAGAGAAAACTGGTGTAAACTTTCTAGTGGGTGATGGTAAAGCAGGGTACTATCTTTAATGAGAACATGAAAACTGCCATTATAGCTCAGACCAATGGTGCGTAAAAATCCATGATGTGGATTCTCCAAAAAAGGAAACGGGTCCCTTGGAGGAACCGTGTAATGGTTTCCTCTGGGACATTCATCTTAATTGGTAAAGAAAACTTCAGCCTTAGCTTTCCTCCAAGTAACTTTTAATAGACCTGTCAATGGATTTTGTCCAATTCCTCTTGAACCTACTGTTTGTATTTTCTGCCTGCACACCTTCCTGTGGTAGTGAATTCCATATGCTCAGTCCTTGCGGTACAAAGAAATGTTTCCCCATGTATCACGTACTCTTCAAATTGAGCCCCGTCCTGCTCCCAGTGACCAATTTAGGCTTGCTTATGAATTTCTAAGTTCATAAATACTGAAAGAATCTTGAATAACCGAGTTGATTACCACACTTCAGGATTTCCATGGTCACATGAAAGTTTCCCTCCTCATACAACCAACTTCCCATTTCAAGGGAGGTTCATGGGGAAGAACCCCTTGTGACTGTGTCTAGGAATTCAATCTATTAGAACTCAGATTTTGCTCTGGTCTCCTTATGCTAGGACTAAATTACTATCCTTCCCCAGCCCTTAGAGAGCTTCAGCCTGGCAGTAACACTATGGAAGTACCCAAGAGAAGTATCCATTTAGCTACTACCTCCCAGGAAACCCTGGGACGGTGTTCTTACTGCAATGATGAGGATTGAAACAACGGACTCTTGGCGAACACAAATTAATATGAAGATGCACCTTAGTGGGATTGTTACCATGGAACTACTGCCCCAAGAAAGATGAGGATGATGACAACAACGGCTGATGTACATTAGACCGGGAGGGCCAAATTGCATCTAGTGAGCCATGAGGGGCACTTCTTCACTTGCTGTAGAGCTTGCCCCACACATAGACGTTACTATTTTGCCACCAGATGAGTGCCACTGCTGCAGTCTTTTCGGCGGGGATGACCAGGAGGAGTGGGGAGTCCAGCCCACCCCAGCCCTGGCTGCCTCTTGCTCGTTGGCTAATGCACATCAACTCCCTGGGACAGTCTGCCCTCCCACCACTCGCCACTTTCCTCCCCACCCCAGGACAACCAACCACTCACTACTCTGGTTAAAGGAAGGTTTTATGACCGGTGGCTCTCAGCCCTACTGAGTTTCTGGTTTGCAGCTCTTTGGTTCACAAATTGTGGCTCCCCCTATATCAGGAATTCCCAAGCCCTCCAGCTTTTTCCAAATTTCAAACCTGTCTCCCAGATACCATTTTTCACTATCTCTTTAGGCAGGACCAGTTACTGCATCCTCCCCAAAATCTTCCCTGAGCCTCCCCACCACCGCCCAAGGTCGCGCTCACAGCTCCTGGGAGACGCAGTTTCTTTCCCAAGACATTTCAAAGCCAGAGTCAGGGTGGCAGGGTTGGGGGTCCCCCACACAAGAAACTGGAAGATATGAGAACACGTGGTCCCCAGAGCCAGGCCACAGTTTTTGGCTTGGAGGGAGGGACTAGAGGGAGTAGGTGCTCACTAGGTCCTCTAGACTGTAAGCTCACTGTGGGCAGGGAATGTGACTTTTACACTGTACTTTCTCCAAGCGCTTAGGATGGTACTCTGCACACAGTAAGTGCTCAATAAATACGACTGACTATGAAACAGTGGGATTTGAGGGAGATCAAAGAAGCTGCCTCCATTCACGAGGTAGCAGACCCAGGGAAGGCAGTGGCGGCAGATTCCTGGTTAAATTCCATACAAGTTCCCTTTCCAACCTCACCTCTTCTCCTCCCTCACACATTAGGCTTTAGCTCCTTCCCTGAGGGAAGAAGGAAGAGATTAGGGTGTTACTTCAATGGGCATCCTGCTGATCACTTTTCCTCTCTGCTCACCGGTCCTTCTTGGCTCTGCCACCTACAGCTGGCAACTTTGTAAGGATTTGGGCAATTTGGGCAAGGGTTTTCTGTTTTTGGGTGCATAGCAGTCTGCTGCTGGAGGGAAAATGGCAATAAGTAAGGCTGTAGAATTTGGTAATGGGCCTGCGTTTAGTGGTTTATCTTACAGGAATGTTTTCTTTTTGACGTGCCTGAATTTTTTTCCCATATAGTCGCTCACGAAGCTCATTGATCCGCTTGTCCATCATTGCCACCTCCATGTTGCGCTTATTTAAGAGTTCCTTCTGTTGCTGGAGCTTAGAATTCTGTTCCTGGTTAAGCTGGTTACGTATCTTTAAAACAGAAATCACAGTTGTTGCAATTTCCATCTTATACAATCAAATGTGAATTCCCAAGGAGGTAAAAACAAATTCTCTATCATTAATGGATACTAACACATCCTAAAGGACAAAACAATTTCTTAGTACAAAAGTCAATTTCCAAGATTACTTCCCCAACAATTCTCAGTCCACACTTATCTTAGGTCCCAGAAAATAAAGAATACATATTGGCCACACAACATAATATTCCAAGGCTAAAACTAGTTAGGAAAGTCTAAATTCCTCTCCCTTCCTATCCTCGGGGGGTGGGGGTGGGGTGTGTGTGTGTGTGTGTTTAATATTTTTATTTTTACATTCAATGATTTATGCAGTTATCATATTCTTCCTCAACTACTACATCTTGCCTCCTTGCTGACCTCCCTGTCTTCTCTCTTTAGTCCATACTTTGCCACCTGGATGACTTGTTTAAAAAACAATTAGTCCACTTCTCCCCACTCCTCAAAGTCCTCCACTGGTTGTCCATCCATCTCTGCATCAACAAATTCCTTATTATCTGGTTTAAGGCACTCAATTACCTCTCCCCCTCCTACCTCACCTCGCTGATTTCCTATTACAACCCTACCTGCACACTCGGCTCCTCCAATGCCAACCTACTCACTGCACCTCGATCTCATTTTTCTCGGCACCGCCCTGTTGCCCATTTCCTCCCTCTGGCCTGAAACTCCTTCCCACTTCATATCCAACACACCACCACTCTCCCCATCTTCACAGCCCCACTAAAACTATCTTTGCCAAAATGCCTTCCCTAACCCCTCATTTCCCCAACCCCTTTGTCCTTCCTTCTTCATCACCTATGCACTTAGGTCTGTACCCCTTAAGCACTTTGATACCCACTCCGAGCCCCACAGCACTTACATGTGTTCTTCAAACTCTGCCATATCCCCTATCCGTAATTTAATTTAATGTCTGTCTTCTCCTCTGTAAGCTTTGTGGACTGAAAGCTCTTTGTAGGCAGGGATCGTGTCTACCAACTCTCTTGTACCGTACTTTCCCAGGTACTTAGTACAGTGCTCGGCACAAGGCAAATACCTTTGACTGACTGACATTCCTGCTATATCCTTATTCTTCTTCCTGCTTTCACTATTTCTACATGATTTTTCTCTGCCTCCCTCATTAAACTGTAAGCTTCTTGAGGACGGAAGCGTGTTTTTTGCTACTGCTGCATGCTCCCAAGCACTTAGCACTCTGTAGGTACTCAAAATATACCTCTGATAGATCAATCCTGGGTTTCCGCCCACTTACCTTTCCATCCTTGGGTGCCAACCCCTGAAATTCCCCCTATTTTAACACCCTTTTCCAAACAACATTCCTGAGACCACTATGACCATGAAGCTTCCTTTCTGGTTCCAATAAATGTAATCCATTTTAGTATTTAGCTAGCTCTCCAAATTGTATTTGGCTTCTGTTGTATTTTCATATTTTTCATGTGTTCTTATGCTTCATGTGAATTTATATGTTTGTAGATATGTATCTATTAAGTCCCTCCCAGTAATGCAGCAAAAACAAAGTCTTTGTTCTTCCTTTGTAACTCCCACAGCCACTAGTACTCTGAGGAATAAAATTCTATTCACCCTACACTGATTAGCTCAACAGACAGAGATCACTTGCATCAAAGAGTGGAAAAAGTCTTTTCAAAGAAGTGAAAGATGCCATGTGGATTCTTGCTACATTTAATTTGTAATTAAAGCCTTCATTTAATATTCAATGTTTACCTTCAAGCAGAATGAAAATGGATTTCTCTTCAAACACTATTTTACTCTCTTTAGCAAAGCGAAAATGTAACTAAATTTTAAAAATTAGCTTTAATTATATTCTGCTAATGACTTAATTTTTCTCTTGACGGTATTAACATTATACAGCCAATCTTTAAAAACAGATGCACTAAATTTAGTTCACATGAGCTTTAATTAGCCAAACAATTTCACTCCGTTTCATTCAGTTCACTCTCTGGTGTCGCAGGGGCAGGACCCAAAATTTGCTCAAACTTTCGCATCATAGTATGCTGCATGTGGTACTCTTTTGATAAGAGAAAGTTCTGTATCTTTCCAAACGAGTCACAAACCAAGTAAAAATCCGCCACTGATTGCATTCTGGATCTGCTCTTCGATTGATGCCTCATGGTTTTTTCTCAGTTACGAGGGGTCACCGCCAACACTAAGTAGAGGTGCTAGACCATAAGCTCTAGATTGTTAAATTCACTGTGGGCAGGGAATGTGTCTGATTATTGTATCTCCCAAGTGCTTAGTACAGTGCTCTGCACACAGTAAGCACTCAATAAATACCACTGACAGACTGACAAAAAAGAGCAGCCGTTTTTAATCGACCTGTGGTTGCTCGTGGCTTACCTGCAATTCTTGGTACAGTCTTTTTAATTCGACCGCTGCGGGGCCCGTCAGCTTTCCACTGTACGGCTGGAAACCATTCAGCTTCCCCTTTTTTAAGTCCTCCAGCTGTTGACTGAGCTGATCTACTCGTAAAATTGCAGTCTGCACCTCTTGCTTCTTTTCCTGGAACATGGCACTGAACCTCTCTATTTCAGCAGCTACAGATCCCAACAAGAAAAATGATTTAGTTCCAAGAATGCATGACAGAACAGAGACTTTATGGATCTAAAGGCACGTTCACGTGGATTACAGTATATAAGGTATTATTTAATTGACCACGAGAACGTTCATCTGGAGTGCAGAACCCCAATATCGGCAGGCTTTTTTTCCACCCTCTAGGGCAACCTACTTCGCCTAAATGAATTGGAAGAGTTTTAGCGAACGAGAGCGACTCACTAGAAAGAGAAGAAACGTGCAGAGCTGAAGATGTATTAAGCAAAATTTCTAGTGAGATAAATTCCATTCCTCCCCCCATTTTCTATTTCCAGAGTCCTCTAACCCAGTGACCTCTAGTTCAGTATGCAGCAGACGTACACAGATTGCCATTCATAATTTTGCTGTAGTCCACCTGTCCTCTCATGGCACGGATCTTCTTCAGCTTATTCTCTTGGGCCTCTACTCTCTCCTTGAGTTTTTGAAGCTTTTCGTTTTCAGAAAGAGACTGCTGCTGCCGGCGCTCTTGCTGCTTCAGGAAGTGTAGTCTTTGCTCCTACCGAAAATAAAAAATTAAAAATAATGGTTCTTCTTCCTGTATTCATTATGGGTGTTAGTCCAGTTCCTATGAGTGCCTAATTAAAATCCTCTTTCATTCCAGATCCTCACTTGCCTACCTGTAGTTCAAAAAGAAGGAGGGAAGTCAAACTCACAAACTGAGTGTTTTGGGGGTTTTTTTTTTAATGGTATTTGTTAAGCACTTACTATGTGTTCAGCACTGTTCTAAATGCTGGGGTAGATATAAGTTAATCACGTCAGAGACTGATCCTGTCCCACATGGGGCTCACATTCTAAGTAAGAGGGGCAAAAAGGTAGTGAATCCCCATTTTGCAGTTGAGGAAACCAAAGCACAGAGAATAATAACAACTATAATAATAATTGTAGTATTTGTTAAGTGCTATGTGCCAGGCCAGGCTATGTACTAAGAGCTGGGGTGTATACAAGCAAATTGGGTTGGACACAGTCCCTGTCCCAAGTGGGGCTCAAAGTCTAAATCCCCATTTTACAGATTAGGCAATGGAGGCCCAGAGAAGTGAAATGACTTGTCCAAGGTCACACAGCAGGCAAGTGGCAGAGCCGGGATTAGAACCCAGGTCCTCTGGGTCCCGGCTCATGCTCTTTCCACTAGGCCACACCGCTTCCCAGTCTGGATGAGGGCACTAGCCTTTAGGGGAGGCATCACTCTCTGGGGACCCATGGAAGCGACTGCATGAAGAAGCAGCGTGGCTCAGTGGAAAGAGCCCGGGCTTGGGCGTCAGAGGTCGTGGGTTCTAATCCCAGCTCCGCCACTTGTCAGCTGTGTGACTTTGGGCAAGTCACTTCATTTCTCTGGGCCTCAGTTCCCTCATCTGCAAAATGGGGATGAAGACTGAGCCCCACGTGGGACAACCTGATCACCCTGCATCCCGCCATAGCTTAGTAAAGTGCTTTGCACATAGAAAGCGCTTAACAAATGCCATCGTTATTATTATTATTATTATGAAATTCCCCACATTAGCCCTAGGGCAGTGGCAGCACCTTCAGCCTACAATAAGGGGATCGAGCTGCTGGGGTGGAGGGAGGGACAGAGGAAGTTGGGCTCTTTTTCTCTTTTCCTGCTGCTCGGACAGAGGGCTGAGGGGCACACGTGTTTGTGTCTTTTAGACTGTGAGCCCACTGTTGGGTAGGGACTGTCTCTATATGTTGCCAACTTGTACTTCCCAAGTGCTTAGTACAGTGCTCTGCACACAGTAAGCGCTCAATAAATATGATTGATTGATTTGTGAGTGTGAGGGGTCTGAGGGCACGTGAGCCCCAATGGCGTGGGCTGCTCTGCCCCTAATCTTCCTACATTTTGTCTCCTCCTCTCCCGTCTCCCCGCTTCCTGTTTTTTTCTCCCGGTTAATCGTGGACCACTCCCTCCGTGATCATGGATGCCCCACCCATTAATCTGCACAGAACAGATTGTTTTAGGCACCGTTTCCTCTTGTTCCAGATAATGATAAAACCTAATTTTTACAAAGGACTTATTAGGAATTGACTGCTTTTAAAAAGCGCTGCTCGGCTATCCAGGTGTAACATCATAAGCGGCCCAGCCACAGGAATGAGCTTGACAGGCCTGTATGACAGGAAAGGGATGATGCATGTGGCTGAGCAGATGTGCTGAACAAATGTACAAGGGGAACCTTTAAAGGTACTGTATCAGGATCAAGATACTGACAATATTAGGATAAAAAGAACTTCACTGTTTTCACATTTAGTCCATTAAACACTGGAAAGAAGTGTCTTACCAAAAAAAAAGTTAATAAAGTCCCGTGCTTTTATTTTAATACTATTATCTTGTACAAAAGGCAAAACAATTCCCTCTACATTCAAACACATCTGTTCGCTTCCTCCAGCATTAATTTCCTGCTACTACGGCCAGGTTTCCTGCTGTTGCAAAATGGCTCCCAAACCTCCATTACTCAATTTCCCAAAGGAAATGAACAATGACCAGCGGAGGATTTTAGACTGGGAAAGATAAGGAGATCTGCTGGTTGATAAGCTTTGGCTTCTTTAAATGACAACAGTTGCGCCGGACAAATAAGGAAGTGTTTCGTTTTTCCAGCTCAGTTCCTGAAGACGTAAACTTGGAGAATGATTCCTTAGGGTACATCTTCGTGAAAGCAAAACGCTTCTTGGAATCCAGGGCATGAAATATGAAATGTACATATGTTCCCTTCAATATAGCTTTTCGGAATAACATTTTCAAAGCTAAAATGGAGGAATATTCGGGGCAGAGCAGCACACCCCATTGGGATTCACATGCCCTCACACCCCCATCACACTCGCAAGCACGTCTGGCTCTCAGACAGCACACTTGGATGATGCCCCCTGAATTATAATTTAAGGGCACTGTTGCCCAGAATTTGAGGGTAAAGAACCAAATGCTCAAACATTCCCGATTTTTGCACCTCATAATTGCCTAGCAGGTTACTTTTTAAATTGACAATTTTCCAGATCAGTTTTGGTGAGGGCAGGGCATGGACGCAGTAGTTTACAGTAAAATATCACAGTTGAACAGCATTCAAATTCTCTTCTCACCAATTCTATTATTAGAGAAGAGAATGATATGGATTGTTAGTCACCTAATTCTTCACTTTCCTAAAATCTTAAAATATTGCAAAGCCTAAATCCTTTCAGAATCATTTGATTAGAGAAACGGGATATATTAAATGAACTTTCAACTAATCCCCTTACACAAAAGAACATGTCTGGCTGTTGAAACAAAATATTTATTCTAGAGGAGGGAATAAAAGACTCTGAAACTTGTTCATGGGGATCAGACACTTTGAAAACTGGGATCCGAACGTTAGGACCGATTTATAATAAGAAGAGTGTCTAAAAAACCATTCATATTAGATGTCATGGGTTCAAATCCCGGCTCCGTTGCTTGTGAGTTGTGTGACTTTGGGCAAGTCACTTCACTTCCCGGTGCCTCAGTTACCTCATCTGTAAAATGGGGATTAAGATTGTGAGCCCCACATGGGACAACCTGATCACCTTGTATCCTCCCCAGCACTTAGAACAGTGTTTTGCACATAAGTGCTTAATGCCAAAATTATTATTATTATTATATTGTGATACATTTTTTGGAGCTTAAGTCATGAATCAATTCCATTATTTCTTTGTTAACTGGCCTCCTTCTGCACTGTTTTGAAATTTCAGAGAATTTTCATTAAGCCCACTAAGAAGAATAATATTGCTAAATTGTTCAGAATGTGAACTTGTGGTTAAAATGGCAGCGCTCTTACCATTTAACTGCTTAAACAAAATGACAAAAGCGACACATAAGACAACTTCCCTGTCTAGTATATGTTTATTTCCCGCCATCTTTGCTACCAAGAACCTGCTATTCAGTACGATCATGCTAAATGAGTGCCTTGTTTTCCTGCACAGTGTACCAAACAGCAGAAATGGAAGACTGGGCAGTAGTGTTTCATTTTCTTTTATTTGTCTCAATGCCAGTTGTATGCCCGGCACTGAGCATGACAATGAAATCTCAGTCCCCGCCTTCACGATTTACAGTAGTAACTGGTCAGGCAAATACCAAATGCACCAGCTGAGAAAACAGCTCAGAATGCAGAAGGATTTCCTAGACCGATACAGAGTGGGTACAATTCTTCCCCCGACTTCCCTGTTCCCATCACAAAATGAACCTTTATCTTCTACCTGAAAAAGTTAGTAGTTGTCTCAGTTCTGCCCTGCAGGTGCCAAAGTAGCTAAACTTTGCTTGTCTTTGGGTATGAATTTATTTAACCACCCAACGGGGATGTTTTAAATATTTAAACACTGCCCTCTCCTTTTTCACATGAACTGTAAGTCAAGGTGTTAATTACAACTCCAGATTGTCAGAAGCCACAGTATCTGATATTTTACCTTGGCAACCAACATTTGCTGCTGATTTTCAATTTGCTGCTGTTGTCTGGCAGCCATATCTTGGAGTTCTGAGAGTGTGAGTTCCACCCGAGGATTTCCAACCTGCAGAATGAAAGAAACACCGTAAATCAACACATGTACATTTGTGTTTTTCCAGGGTTAGATTCCAGTCATTAATTTTCTTGTATGTGTTTCTGGGAAATAATAATAATGGCATTTATTAAGCGCTTACTATGTGCAAAGCACTTTAATAAAAAAATGAGTTACCTTGCCAATTTCTGAATTTCTAATTCAAAGGAAAAATTAATATTGGGCTACAAAAAGCTATGACTGTCAGGAGAGGTAGTCTGACATGGTGGAAAGAGCAGAGGACTGGGAGTCCACAGACCCAGGTTCTAGTCCCACGTCTGCTCTGGGATCCTGGGAAAGTCACTTATGCTTTCTGTGTCCTGGTTTCCTCATCTGTAAAATGTCCGTAAGATAATAATTATTATTATTGTTATAATAATTAGTGGTATTTGTTAAGTGCTATGCGCCAGGCATAGTACTTAGTGCTGGGGTCGATATATGGTACTACGGATACAGTCCCTGACCCACACGTAGCTCAATCTTAATCCCCATTTTACAGATGAGGTAACTGAGGCACAGAGAAGTGAAGTGATTTGCCCAAGATCAAAGAGCAGATAAGTGGCAGAGCCGGGATTGGAATCCAAGTCCTTCTGGCTCCTGGTCTGTACTCTAACCATTAGGCCCCACTGCTTCCAACTGCTTCTCCTATCTCCTCTTCTTAGCCTATGAATCCAGTTTGGGGCAAACACAGGGTCTGATCTGATTATCTGATTTCTACTCCAATATTAAGCACAATGCCGTGACACATAGTAAACACTTAACAAATGCCGTGTCACATTGATCACTCCATTCTTGGAATTCCAGTAAACAATTTGGGAAAATCTGACAGTTAAGGGTTTGTTTCCTTCAGGAAGCCAAAACATTGGCTAAAGTGAGCTTTTAGGCTCAGTTAAGAGCTTTCATGTCTTTTAAAACTGTAATCAAATACAAAATGAAATGACGTTGGTACTAAAATAAACAAAGGTCACAACAGTTGACTTTAATCTGTAATTTTATGTTCACAAAAGCAAATGCCGATCAAGAATCTTTCCCAACATAGCACTAAAGAGGCTAGTTTATATTATATTTCCATTACACACTGCTTTCTCCCAAATTCGGTTGAATTAGGTGGAACACTGTTTTTAATCAATGACCTAAGGAAAAGAGTGTGCATATCAAATTTATAAAAAGCATCAGAATAGGGCTGTGGGGGAGGGGAGCAGATAAAGGGGGAATCTGAGGTTTGCTTTCATTTTGAGAAGCAGTGGCTCAGTGGAAAGTGGCTCAGTGGCTTTGGAGTCAGAGATCATGGGTTCAAATCCCAACTTCACCAACTGTCAGCTGTGTGACTTTGGGCAAGTCACTTAACTTCTCTGGGCCTCAGTTACCTCATCTGTAAAATGGGGATTAAGACCGTGAGTCCCCCGTGGGACAACCTGATCACCTTGTAACCTCCCCAGTGCTTAGAACAGTGCTCTGCACGTAGTAATTGCTTAATAAATGCCATTATTATTGTTGTTATTATTCTGGAAGACAGGAATTCAATTCTATGTGAGCATGGTAATTTTTAAAAAATATATACATACATATATGTGTGTATATATATATATATATATATATATATATACACATATACATATATATATATGAAAACCACAGAACCTAGATCTAGGTTCCAATTTGTGGAATAATTGGTTAGGCAATAATATAGTAGAAAGAAAACCTGGGCACCAGAGTCAACTGCAAGCTGAATCAGCTCCATTATTACCAATGCACTTTTGAGATTCATTCATTCATTCCATCATATTTATTGAGCGCTTACTTTGTGCGGAGCAGCATCAACAAGATGCCACACCAACGTACTGTATGGAGTTTTGGCCACTGCTTAAAAAAATAAATAAATTGGAGAAATTGGAAAGGATCAGAGAAGAACTACAAAAATAATAATGATGGCATTTATTAAGTGCTTACTATGTGCAAAGCACGGTTCTAAGTGCTGGGGGGATACAAGGTAATCAGGCTGTCCCACGGGGGGCTCACAGTCTTAATCACCATTTTACAGATGAGGTAACTGAGGCACAGAGAAGTGAAAAGACTTGCCCAAAGTCACACAGCTGCTAATGGGCAGAGCCAGGATTTGAACCCATGACCACAGACTCCAAAGCCCGTGCTCTTTTCCACTGAGCCACGCTGCTTTGATCTCATCTATCTCACCGCCGCCCTCTTGCCCACGTCCTTCCTCTGGCCCGGAATGCCCTCCCTCCTCATATCTGACAGACATCACTCTCCCCACCTTCAAAACCTCATTTAAAGCACCTCTCCTCCAAGACGCCTTCATTTCCTCTTCTCCCACTCCCTTCTGCTTCGCCTTTGTACTTATAATAATAATAATAATAATGATAGCATTTATTAAGCACTTAGTATGTGCAAAGTACTGCTCTAAGCGCTGGGGAGGATACAAGGGGATCAGGTTGCCCCACGGGGGGCTCACAGTCTTAATCCCCATTTTAAAGACGAGGTAACTGAGGCCCAGAGAAGTTAAGTGACTTGCCCAAAGTCACACAGCTGACAATTGGCGGGGCCGGGATTTGAACCCATGGCCTCTGACTCCCAAGCCCGTGCTCTTTCCACTGAGCCAAGCTTCTCTTGCATTTGCTCCCTTTATTCACCCCTCCCTCAATCCCACAGCACTAAGATACATATCCCAAATTTATTTATATTTATGTCTGCATCCCCCTTCTAGACTGTAAACTCACTATGGGCAGAGAACCTGTCTACCAACTCTGTTATAGTGTACTCTCCCAAGTGCTCAGTACAGTGCTCCGCAAGCAGAAAGTGCTCAATAAATGTTCATTTATTCATTCAATCGCATTTATGGAGCACTTACTGTGTGCACAGCACTGTAGTAAGCGCTTCGGAAGTACAGGTCGGCAACGTATAGAGATGGTCCCTACCCAACAACGGGCTCACAGTCTAGAATATGACTGATCTAAATATGATTGATTGATGAACTCCACCTGGCTCCAGTAAACCCAGGACACTGTAGCAGTAGACTACATCTCTAGTTATTACATTTTTACCACCTGAAACTCACAATACTTTACAGAATACCTGGTGATAGTAACAGTAGTAATAACAATAATAAAAATAGTAATAATAATAGAAATAACAATTTAGTCATAGTAATCCGCCCTGTCTTCTCCACCCAAACCGTTACTACGTTAATCCAATCTCTTATTCTATCTTGCCTTGATTATTGTGCCAACCTCGCTGCTGACCTCCCTGCCTCCTGGCTCTCCCCACTCCAGTTCGTACTTTGCTCTGCCGCCTGGATCATTTTTCTACAAAAACATACAGGCCGTGTTTCCTCACTCCTCAAGCACCTCCAGGGGTTGCCCATCCACCTCCGCATCAAAACAAAAACTCCGCACCCTTGGCTTTAAAGCAGTCAGTCACCTTGCCCCCTCCTACCTCACCTGGCTACTCTCCTACATACTTCACTCGTCTAATAATAATGGCATTTATTAAGTGCTTACTATCTGCAAATTACTGTACCTCAATCTCATCTGCCGCACTGCGACCTCTCGCCCACAACCAACATTATTATTATTATTATTATCCTGCCTTTGGCCCGGAACATCCTCCCTCCTCCGATCTGACAATGACTCTCCCGAGCTTCAGAGTCTTAATGAAGGCCCATCTCCTCCAAGAGGCCTTCCCTGACTTGGCCCTCCTTTCCTCTTCTCCCTCCCCCTTCTGCGTTGCCCTGACTTGCTCCCTTTATTCACCTACCCCCAGCCCCACAGCACTTATGTATATATCTGCAATTTATTTATATTAATGTCTGTCTCCCCCTCTAGACTGTAAGCAAGTTGTGGGCAGGGACTGTGTCTCTGTATTGTTGTACTGTACTCTCCCAAGAGCTTAGTACTCTGCTCTGCACGCAGTAAGCTAATATTACCATTTATTGAGCACCTACTATGTGTAATATACTGAACATGATTAAATACATGGAAAATTAAAGGTATGGAAAACTTAAAATTTCATCAAAATGAGGGCTGTTTAACCTGAAGAAGAGAAAGCTTAGAATGGGTTACAGCCTACCTTCAAATATATGGAATGTTTTTATAACTAGGGAAAGATCATGGGCTTCAGAGTCAGATGTCATGGGTTCAAATCCCAGCTCTGCCAACTGTCAGCTGTGTGACTTTGGGCAAGTCACTTCACTTCTCTGTGCCTCAGTTCCCTCATCTGTAAAATGGGGATTAAGGCTGTGAGCCCCACGTGGGACACCTTGTCACCAATGTCACCTTGTATCCCCCCCAGCGCTTAGAACAGTGCTTTGCACATTGATAGCACCTAATACCATCATTATTATTATGTCCATGCAGGCCTGGATAGGTGAAACTGAGTTTATATTTCAGAGAGTAGAGCTTGGTTGGCCATACCTTCTACTGAAGCACAATATGGAATCTCCAGTCATGAAGGTCTAGGATACTACAATTTATGACCATTTTTTAACAGATTATTCCATGTAAAAAGCTAGACTCAAATAGAAAAAAAAATAAAATCACCTGGAATTTATTTTATATAACCATAAATAGTTGACTTAAAAATCCTGACATTTGGTGAGGGAATTACTGTGTTCTTTATTAAATATAAAAGCAAACGGATATACTGAAATAGAAAAGAAGACAAGGATGCCTGCCAAATAAAATGATCCAGGCCAAACACTCTCTGGGTAGCCAAGGAGGTCACACCCTCGCCTGATTGGAGAAACTGAGGTTTGGGCATGGCAGACATGTTTCCCTTACCAACTCCATAAGACCCGCCTCAGAAACCAGTGCACTTGATGCTCCTACTGAATGTATTCAAATTTATGTCTATTAATCAATCTGCTCATTTGACTGCAGTGCTATTTATTCATATTGATGCCTGCTTACTTGTATTGATGTCTGCCTCGCCCCCTCTAGACTGTGAGCCTGTTCTGGGCAGGGATTGTCTCTCTTTATTGCAGTGTGGGCCTTCCCAAGTGCTTAGTACAGCGGTCTACACACAGTAAACGCTCAATGAATCCGATTGAACTGAATGAATGAAGCTCTTCAAGGGCAAAGACCACGTCTTTTACTTTCAATGGATGTTCCTAAGCACCGTCGGCCGTGGGATTTTAAGCTGCTGCGGCTGCTGGGTGTTCATTGTGGCCCTCTCCCCATTGGGCGACTGCGCGACTTCTTTGGGGTACATGCTGTGCCACCCCAGCATCACGTCTCCAGGGCTCTGAAGTGCCCAACACACCACCAGCTGATCGTGCCCCGCATATGTCTCCCCACCAGACGGACACGCGACTCCCGCTGGAGTCTGCCCTCACCACAACTCCATCATTTAATTGCGCTCTTACTGAGCGCTTATTGTGTGCTTTGGGTATTGCGAGCACTTGGGAAAGGACGTTACAATGATAAATACACACATTCCCTTCTCCCCTCGAGCTTAAGAGTCGTGGTTCCCGGGGCCCTTGACGTCCTCCCCTACTAGATGGCCATGCTCCTGCCCCGAGATTTATATTTATATTAAAGTCTGCCTCTCTTTCTAGACAGTAAGGTCTCTCTGGGCAGGGAATATTTCTGTTTATTGATATAGTGTACTCTCCCAAACGCTTAGTACACTGCTGTGCACCCAGTAAGCACTCAATAAGTACGATGGACTGACTAGGACCCTGCATCGGCTCTCCTCCTCATCACTGAAGAGCCTCCATCCCAACCTGCTTTCCACCACCACCCTGGAAGGACAGAGAGCAAGTGCGGCCAGGTGCCGCCTCTATAAAAACTGTGGAATCTGTGTCAGGAAGAGCCTGAAATTCTCTTTCTCTAGCCACAGCGCCTTTCTGATCTTTTGTTTTGATTTGGGGCATCTGTTCATATCTTTATGATGGGATGGATCGGTTGATATCTTACTGCTTTGTTGCATCTCTCCCTTTGTGTCTGTCACCAATCACTTCTCCCCCCTTTTAGTATTAGATTGTAAGCCCTATGAGAGACAGGGACTGAGTCTAATTCCCACCATGTATTGTTTCTCAGCATTTAGTTTGGTGCTCTGCACACAGTAAGTGTCTAATAAACACTATTACTATTACCTAGCGCAATGTTTTGCACACTTAGCCCAATTCCTGACCACCCATATGCCATCCCAGACAACTAAGTGGTCCTGGGGTTCACTCAGAGAATCCTGGATTCTCACCTTTGGAAACTAGAAACAAGTTTAATCTGTTTCGAGCTCTTTACTGCAAGTTATCTTGGAATAGGTGAGTGTTGCCAAAACTAGGACCAATCAGCTCCAAAACTGGCTTGGTTTCACTCACCATATTGAGGTCCTCATTAACAACCTCATTCTATCAGGGATACCCCTATATTTCCTGAGCACTGTCCTATAACATTAACACCTAGAGAAGATGAAGCTGCCCTCTATCCTGGATGCCCAAGTTGGGAAATCTGGAATCAACTCTGGCTTTGACAGGGGGAGAAAAGGGCGGGACGGAAGGAAGGAAAGAAGGAAGAAAGAAAACACCAACTCAACAAGCTTTTTATAGTGTGGTGTTTTGAAGTCTATTACATTGGAGCCTGCTTCCAATCCTTGGAACCATGAATTGATGGTGTCTTGTATCCCTTATTTCAGTCTATCATGGTTTCATTTGCCTCTGCAGAGCTCCTGAAAATGGAACCGATGCTTTAAAAAGCTCTCAAGAGTCAGATTTGTGGGTCGCAGTGTGAACCTTATCTAATCCTTCCCCAGTTTCGGTTTATCTAGCCATTTGTGGAGCCAATGAACCTCATGGACAGTTTTCAGTGTTGTGCGGCCTTTGGGTGATCCTGCTCCCTTCGACAGCATAGCCCACAATGGGATAAAATAATTGAGGAGGATGAAGATGTTCTCTCGCCTCTGCTTCCCCTTGTCGAAACTGGAATAATCTTAATGGTATTTGTTAAGTGCTTATTATGTACCAATCACTCTACTAAACGTTGGAGTAGATACAAGATAATCCAGTTAAACACAATCCCTGTCCCATCTGGAGCTCACAGTCTAAAGTAGGCAGGAGTAGGATTTAATCCCCATTTTAGACATGAGGAAATTGAGGCAGAGAGAAACTGACTTGCCCAAGGTCACTCAGCAGACAAGTAGCAGAGCTGGAATTAGACCCCAGTTCCTGCATCCCAGGCCCGTTCTCCTTCCACGAGGACACGCATGAAGAGCTTGTCTGAATCTCATTTCTAGCCCTGGCCCAGGTCCTGAGTGGCCAACACACATAGGGACAAGCTTTCAGTATTTTGTGGGGCAAGCGTTAACCATGGCATATTTAAACCTGTGGTATTATCAACTGTGCCATGATGGGTTTACCAAATAAACCCTCTTTTCTGGACTGCGGAAAAAAATCAATATTTCTGTTTGGCAAAAGATTCTGTCCTGGTGTTTAGAGACTATGCTTACAATTTATCTTCTAATAACGTGGAAAAAAATTCCTACACGTAAATATAGCTTTTCTAAAACACAACTCATTTATTCTCTGCATCTGCAGTCTGCAATTACAAACCGAGAAGAAATTATTGGACAATTTGGTGAATTCTCTATACTGAGAAATGAATGACTGTCTATTTTAACAAGGCATATTTTCACATTAGTATGAATCACACCAACTCTTACATCAGCCACTACCAGAAAAACCCAGTGACAATAAACACGTAAACTTAATCAAGATCAGCAGATACACGCTCACTTAACAATATGTCCCACAAGAAAAACATTACCAAAACGTTTCCCAGCAGATCAGCCCTTAATTCTCTCATCTATTGTCATCTGAAACTTTAACTTACACTTTTGAAGTTCTCTAAGAGCCGAACCCACTCCGATTTAACCTGACATTCCCTTACTGCAGTTTCCTTTCCATTCACAATTGGAACAGAGCCCATCTGAGAAGATAACTTGCTAATCTGGCAGAGCCTCAGAGGAGGAGAGCTTAGCCACATCAAAACATTAAATAAATGCGTAGAAGCATCATTCCGGGTTTTCTCTTATGCAAAGAGTCGGTCTGCTGAAGTACATGAGAGGTAGAAACTTTGCAATAATCTAAAAATCATTTCAACTCAGATACAAGTTGCAGCAAACCTTGCCCGGCTTGGATAAGCCTCGTTAGTCACACACAAACTCATAAATAATCCACATGGAAAAGAAAATCATTCTCGCCGGCAAGTGATTGATGATGCCTGGAGGAGTCACAAAGGAATCAGTATTTCTAATGAAGTTATCAGTTGTGCACTGAATCTTAATTTCCAATCAAATTCCTTCAATTGGCAATGGTAATGGTAGCTCCATCCTTCAGCAGCAGTCACTCTCCTAGCACTATAACCTCCGGCCTATCTCTGTTAACACCTAAAATATCCATCCTCATTTTCTCCAAAGAAAAACACACCTCTTTATGACATCATTCTTTTTAACCACAAATGACATCCAGCAAATGTTTACTCTTCCTCACAGTCACGTATTATTTTGCTACTGGATAGACTCAGAGAAACTGTTTTGCTAAATTCTAGCATTCCTACATTGCTTCTTCAGAGGCCTGGTATGCAACACCTGATCATTTACATTCTTATTTTGTGCTGGCAGTAGGTTTTTAAAGACAAAGATGGTACCTTGTATATAAATTTGGATCTACATGAAAACTTTATTTTATTCTACTTAGATTTCCAGGGAAGCAGCATGGCTCAGTGGAAAGAGCACGGACTTTGGAGTCAGAGGTCGGGGGTTCAAATCCCGGCTCCGCCACTTGTCAGCTGTGTGACTTTGGGCAAGTCACTTAACTTCTCTGTGCCTCAGTTACCTCATCTGTAAAATGGGGATTAAGACTGTGAGCCCTCCGTGGGACAACCTGATCACCTTGTAACCTCCCCAGCTCTCAGAACAGTGCTTTGCACATAGTAGTGCTTAATAAATGCCATTATTATTATTATATTACTTCTTTATATTATTACTTGTATCAGGCTAGGAAACCTTTTACAAAGAAGTTCATCTTCTAAACAGTCTTTTAAAGCTTAAAATGCGCATGTTGCCATACTTTACAAAATAAGTTGTAACTTAAGACAACTGCTCTAATAAGACATTTTACCTCCTGTGCACTTCTTTAAAATCACTATCATCTCCTGAACTTTAGCCGTATCAGCTACATGCCAGTGTCTAGCCTATTAATTGAACAGTTCAAAGTCCTTACACTTTAAACCTTCAAACGTACAATCCTTAACTATTTATGGCACCCATCTCCCAACAGTCCCAAATATTATACGGCTCGACAATGTTTTCCTGCTACGGCACCACTCACCTGTGACTACTAGGCTTTTTAATTCCTGGTTTCAGTTCATTTCTCTTCCTCAAATCACTCAGCCTAAATATACTGTATTCTTCCTGTTTCCATTCTCTCAGACTGGGTCACCCAGCATTGCACTGCTTCCATCCAAGCGAGCTGGGCACATTTTTGGGATGCCAAACTTCTGGGCAGAGCTTCCCGTAGCGTCCAGCAAGGGCTTAGTGACAGGTCACTTGACAATAACCAAAAGCCCTCTGGGGCAGGCAGTCATACTCCAGTTTCTCCTGATTACTATTCACTTGGTTTGGATGACAATGACTGGCATTTGCCTCAGGTGCTAGTGGCTCTGACGGAGAAGGAATGTTTGCAGCTGGACTCCTCCTTCTGACAGAGGTCACTGACTAAAACAGAACAATTTCCACAGGGACTGCCATGCACTTTGGCTGTGACACAATTGTTTTCTTTTTTTACAGTTCATAAAAAACCTCCCAAAATGTCTTTAGCATAGTATCCACTATAGACTAAAGGGAAAAAAAAAAGCTCCCTTGAAATCGGTCATTACTCTAATCATAAAATTTTCCATTTACAATGTCCAGATGTATGAAGAGGAAACTATTTTAGCAGGATGACTGGAATGACTCTCCAAAGAGTGAGAGAAATGAACGCAGTATTCCCTTCAGAACCTCACTAAATCTACTAGTTGCTCTCATACGTCAGAAGAGGGGGTATTCAAGATAAGGATCTTTCTCTCAACCTTCCTCTTTTTGAAACGGAGCGTTTCCCATTTTAAATCAGGTTAATCTGATTTGGATCGTCTACTTCAAATGGAAGGCTGACCCTATTAGTAATGATGACATTTATTAAGCGCTTACTATGTGCAAAGCACTGTTCTAAGCACTGGGGAGATTACAAGGTGATCAGGCTGTCCCATGGGGGGCTCACAGTCTTAATTCCCATTTTACAGATGAGGTAACTGAGGCACAGAGAAGTGACTTGCCCCAAGTCACACAGTGGACCACTAGTAGAGCCGGAATTTGAACCCATGACCTCTGATTCCAAAGCCCGTGCTCTTTCCACTGAGCCACGCTGCTTCTCTATTGTTACAAGAATTTGGAAGAGCAACCCGTAACCTTATCCATCCCATTATAAAATAAATAAAAAGAATAACTTTTTCTTTAGGAACTAAAACACTATCTATTGATCCTTAAAAAGGGAACATTTTTTTTCCAATTTTGGGCAAGTCACTTCACTTTTTTGTGCCTCAGCTACCTCATCTGTGAAATGGGGATTGAGAATGTGAACCCCACATGGGACTGGGACTGTATCTAACCCAATTTGCTTGCATCCACCCCAGCTCTAAGTACAGTGGCTGGCACATAGAAAGTGCTTAACAAATACCATGATTATTATTATAACTGCCTTATGTTTGCTTCATTATTAAGTTGGAAGATGGCTCTTAAAACCCAATGAGCCAGTTTTAATCTGCATGAAACTGCAAAAGCTGAAGAAACCGGGGAAAACACAAAATTATTGGAAGGAATGAAATATACAGTAATTAGAGGGTATCTGCCAAAGGAAAATGAAAACAGTGTCTACAACAATCTCCATAGCTCTTGCTGATTTAATGAAGCCTTTCCATTTTTTTTAATCACCTGCTAAACTTTTTGGAGTAAACTTTCCAAATATCTGAAATGGCTAACAAATATAACTAACCAAAGCCATTTAACTTGTTAAAGTTAAATTAAGTTAGCAAGTTAATTGGCCTACATCTTGACTTGAAAAACTTTCAGTAAAACCACCTATTGTTTAGTCCCCAACACCAGGAGTAAGGAAGCAGATTCAGATGAGCATATAGACTGGGAACTCATGAAAGTGGGAGTAGAAATGTCATCTATTAAGTGTGCACCATGTAGAGAGCACTGTACTAAGCCCTAGGTAAGCCCTAATGCAAAGATGTTAGTTCATATTCACTCTGTGAACTTCAGGGCACCCACAGTCCATAGAGGGGAATCAGGCACACAACGATAGAATAGCATGATGAATTTATCAAAACAACAATGTGGAAAGAAATATCCAGGCTCCTTACAGCCTTATCTAAACTGGGGCAACCTCCCCATTAATTTAAATGCTGGGCCACAGAGCTTTACTTTGAATCCAAACTCCACTACTGCAGGAAACAGGTTATCTCGCCCCCGTGATGGCAGCTGGGAAGGAACGGTGCTAAGCGCTTAGTTCAGTGCTCTGCACACAGTAAGCACTCAATAAATACGATTGAATGAATGAAGGGGGATACCCCAATAATCAAGCATCCCCCAGGCACCCCAAACCCCTGAAGATATGAGAGGTCCAGGCATTCAACTTGTACTTCCCAAGCGCTTAGTACAGTGCTCTGCACACAGTAAGCGCTCAATAAGTACAATTGAATGAGTGAATGAAAGTGGCTCTGGCTTCCTTCCAGTGTTCCTGATTTTTTCATTTTCTTTAAATGTCCTTTAGCAATTTACGAAGATAAGATTCAACGACTGTTGCAGACTAGTAGAAATCCACGTGCTAATGAGCTTCGAAAAGTACAGCTAAACATTAACTCATCAGCATACGAGAGGAAATATTAAGACAATTTATGAGCATCACTTCCAGCAATAAAAAGTAATCACTTGCGCAGAACCTAGTAGGAGAGTTGAGCATCAATGAAATGATTTAAATGGTATTGCTTCTGCTTTTACGAGCAGAAAGGCATGAAATGCAAGCCTCTTAAAATAAAAATGACTAAACATGGTTGTTCAAAACACTTGAGAAGTATACAAGTCTCATGTATTTTGATTTTTAAAAAGCAGTATGATTTGCAGAAAAGTTACTTTAAAAAATGAGCTCATTTATCAGTGTAATCTTTCATCCCAACTAATTAGGAGTAGGAGTCATGAGTCAAACTGTTAAAACAAACACTGAAAGAATTTTTGAAAACTAACCTTTTAGAATTGGATTTTCTGGGTATTAACAAGAAACAACAATCCATTTAATACTTAACTCTACTACAGTTAAAAGGATTTCATCAAAGGTTTCTTGGATGTTATGGTTTGTAGCAAATGTATCTAATTTCCCTTAGGTAATGTTTTAAAAGCCATGTGTAAGGCAGTGATGTAACACTGTAAAGGGGAAAAACATATAATAAAGATTCCAAAAGTAAACAAAAATGTACTGGTAGCCTATGATTGCGAGTTGTTGTGCAACAGACATATGCATCCCTAATTCTACGCCTATAACCAGTTGTTTTTCAGGTTTTCAAACTGGCCAGACATTAGCAAGAGTTCTGAAGGTGAAGCCCTAACCAAATGTACAACCCTTAGTTTACGTTCTGTGAATTCCCAAGCCACCGTGACCATAATGACAGATACTGAGAACTTCTTTAATAAATGCAACGAACTCGCTTCTAAAAATCACCACCCAAAAACTTCAAAAAGGATGTAGGAATCACCCGCTGGCTACTTTCCCTCCAGCGTGTAAAAGAATGTACCTTTATTTCATTCTGTTAGCCACTGGCTGTAAACCTCCACATTGCTTCTGTTTCCTAATCATTCTGTCCTCACAGAGTCTCAGTTGCCATGCCAACAAATATTTTCCACCAATCTAATATGGCAAATATAAAAATACCTTGAACTTAATTGCCTCTAGGTTTAGCCTCCCAACAACAAACAAGATTTTTACACTAAATACAGCTTTTTCAATCCTGAACTAATCCCTCCGCATTCCTCCGTAATCACCGAACAGAAAAGGCTAGTGGATTCTGCCAGTAGTGACAGCCCTAATCGTGGTTAGATCGAGTCAGCTGTCAACTCTAATCATCTTGATATATTGTCCCCTGGTAGTCAATAGAAACTGCTGAAAAGTGTTTTACAGTATTTTACATTTGGCTCGAAAGGAAAGGGGGGTAACTAAAAGGCTAGTAAATAAAAATATACAGTTCTAGTCATTTGCTACTCAGTGCAAAATTGTGAAGCTCTCAGTGTGAAAGTTATTATTTATTCCCTTCCATCTGCAGCACTGCCACTGTCATTGTCATGGATAGTCAGTATTTTGTGAACGGACTCCACCTAGCTGAAAAAAAATCTTATTGTTCAACAGATTTACTCCATAACTCCATAAATTTAAAACCCTTTCATCCCGGTATCTTTGGAGAACTTATCCACGCCTTGCATTCAAAATATGATTCCTACTAGGAAATATTTCACCATGTCCACCAGTTAATACATAAAAGCTACTTTCACCTTGCTTGTTTTCATGCTCATTACCTGGCCGAATGAGCTGGAAAACTTCAAGTAGAAAGGAAGTCTTTGGAAAACAGAAATTCACAGGCTGATAAATTAACTCTTTCTTTAAACGGTCAGTCTTAGGAACTCTTTCTCAAGGCTTTGAAATGAGTCACTGGAAGTGTCACTTAATTCTACATCAAGACACTCCTATGTTTTTCGGGACTTCAGTAATGTTCAGCAACGTACGGGGGACACAGCCTCACGTGGAACAGAAATCAGGGCCATCAAGTAAGGCTCAAAGAGGGGACCCACCAATAGTGCTTCTGGCCCATTTTAGAATGAGGCCAAAGCAGAAACAGCATCGAGCCCTAGGAAGAAAGCTACTGTGCTGTGCTGCTTTGTGTTTGGTGAAGCTTGCTTGTTAATGCACTTTAAGGTTTGACTGGCTTATGGCTGTCATCAAAATACATTTTTCCAACCTTGTTTCCCATAGACAGATGACATTTCCAGTAGCAGCTAAAGTAGTCAGAAGAAAAACAGAACACTAGAATATGATTTAATATAAAAAAACTCCATCCTAAATGCTTCAAAAGCAAGTGAGCTTTTTTAAGCAAGACCTGACCAAAGACAAGAAAGGAGGGCAGCTCAGGAAGGAATCCTCCTAGACTTCAGAGGATGTTATTCCTCTGTTTCTGATATTTCTGCTGTAGCAGACATTTTTATTTCAGGATGTCTGATGCCAAGGATAATCTATGTCTTCTCACTCAAATGCAAACACAGCTAAGAACAGAAACAAATTGCTTACGTTCAACCTTTCAAAATGCCCCATCATTTTGAAACCTGGTGTAATGATCAACTCTAAGTTCCCTGCTGATTATCCAATAGATCAGAGGGTCTAGAAATATGTAGGAAAACATAGTTTAAATAAATGTCTAGACCCATTTGTATGCCCAATTCAGAGAGTTCCAGGGATGCTTATTAAAGTGTTTTTTAAACTCTCATTTTTTACTGTAAGCTGCCACACAGCTAAAGACCACCCATCCCTCTTCAGAAGAACAAAGTAGTAGGATATTTGGAAGCATTAGTACTACTTTATCAAATTATGGAGAATCACAAAGCCAACAAGGAGAATCTTCACTAATATTCTAACTTCCATGTTACAGTGAAAAATAATATATGCACTGCACAAGCTATGTCAAGAAGCCTATAAAATGTTCTCTATTATACACATTTGATTTACAAAGCCTCTGTTCATTTTAATTCAACATACCTATTTTTATTTAAAGTAATATGTCACCAACTTCGTTGTTTAATATTTTGAAGCTTTCGCTCTTCAAATACTGTTTGCACGGAGGCTAAAGCAGTCTCTCAGATGAAAGACCTGACTGTCCACACCTTTATTACTAGAGTCCTGTAGCACTACATTTCTGGATTCTTATCAGGTGTTTGATATTTTTTATGCACAGTTCTCAGTGCAGTCACCCCCTCTTTTTTTCTTTTTTAAAAGTTATTTGTTAAGCGCTTACTACACTTATGGCACTAAGTGCTGGGCTAGATACCAGTGACTTTGGGCAAGTCACTTAACTTCTCTGGGCCTCAGTTCCCTCATCTGGAAAATGGGGATTAAGACTGTGAGCCCCCCATGGGGCAACCTCATCACCCTGTAACCTCCCCAGCACTTAGAACAGTGCTTTGCACATAGTAAGCGCTTAATAAATGCTATTATTATAATTATTATACCAAATAGGTTGGACACAGTCCCTGTCCCACCTGGGGAACGCAATCCTTCCAACCATACACTGCATCTCATTACGGGACCGTCTCTATATGTTGCCAACTTGTACTTTCCAAGCGCTTACTAGAGTTCTCTGCACACAGTAAGCGCTCAATAAATATGATTGATTGATCCATCAGCTTTCAGACCACAACCATGAGCCACAAGAAGCAAGACGGATACTGGGGCAGAGGTAGAGACTGAGCAAACCTTGGAAGATCAAGGGATCTGTTCTGCCACCGGTGAATGCAAGAAGACAGGTGCTAGTGGGGAGACATGCTTTACTGGGCAGGGGGAGTGCATGATGGCAGGTGTAAAGTGCTTTAAATTTTAGCCCTCGTGCCCGAATCACTCCCCACACTCACATTCTGCTGGCCACAAATGCCACCCTTGGCAAATGATAGGTAATAGAAACAGCTCTAGGGCCTCTTGGGTCGGACAATGGATAGAAGCACATAGCAAGGGGTAGTGAAGTCTTTAAGTTAGAGAAGCAGCGTGGCTCAGTGGAGAGAGCATGGGCTGTGGGGTCAGAGGTCATGGGTTCAAATCCCAGCTGTGTGACTTTGGGCAAGTCACTTAACTTCTCTGTGCCTCAGTCACCTCACCTGTAAAATGGGGGTTAGGACTGCGAGCCCCCCAGGGGACAACCTAATCACCTTATAACCTCCCCAGCGCTTAGAACAGTGCTTTGAACAGTGTAAGCGCTTAATAAATGCCATCATTGTTATAAATTCAACAAATGTTAAATAATCTCTCACTGGGCCCGCTCAAATGTACCTGGCATATTGCACAAAGATTGCTTTTTCACGGAAAATTCCATTTTAGGCACCAATCCCCAAGGGAGAAGAATAACATTAACGGTAAGAGTTGACGCCTACCACAGAGGGCTGAACACAGCCACAAAACTGGACAATTCCACCCACTCTGGGGGGGGGTATATCACTACCATATATCACTGATGCCCCTGGTTCCATAATAACAATAATAATGGCATTTGTTAAGCACTATGTGCAAAGCACTGTTCTAAGCGTTGGGGGGATACAAGTTTATCAGGTTGTCCCATGTGGGGCTCACAGTCTTAATCCCCATTTTACAGGCGAGGGAACTGAAGCCCAGAGAAGTGAAGTGACTTGCCCAAAGTCACCCAGCTGACAAGTGGTGGAGCCGGCATTTGAACCCAGGACCTCTGACTCCAAAGCCCGTGCTCTTTCCACTGAGCCACGCTGCTTCTCCAACCATTCCAAGGCCCCCAGAAGTTCAGTCAGGAACCCTGGCTCCAAAAATGACCTACTCTTGGTGCCCCAAAGGGAAATCAAGGTATGCATCTACTAGCACTGCCACTCCCTAGCCTGCATCTTGGCCTCCACCATGAAACCCAAATTTCCTGAGCTTTTTTTTTTTAAGCCTACTAGACAGGATTATGCTGGATGGCATTAAAAAGGACTTTGCTTAACTCAAGAGGCCCATATCTATCAACCTGAGCACCTTTCCTTCCTGCCAAAGGGAGAGCCAAAGACAGACCCCCTGCACAAGGGCCCCGGCTGGTCGGCACGGCTCTGACGACTAAAAATAGCAGCAGGGTCAGGGAAAGATGGCCTGGCCCAGCTCAGCTGACCCCCTGGCCAAACCAGCCCAAGCTCCAATACCGGAACCAGATGTGCTGCCCTTCCTATGGGCCTATGCTGTCATTTCCCATCGTGAACGAGAGATGCGCCTCAGTCCTGACACTTCAGGACCAAGAATCCGTGTACGGGAATGGATTCCCGTAATGCCGTAATCCATTCCAGCAATAGTGGTTTTGAGCGCCAACTAGAATTCTCTTGTCCCTTGTCAGACAAGTCCCCGCTGAGGTACGGCTGCAATGAGGGAGTGGGCGGGCCGGGGTGTAGCACACTGTACAGGTCCCATGAAAGTTTCGTCTGTCCAGGAGTCATTTGCGGCTGAGGTGTCTACAGAATAGTGCCAATATTGTGCCACAGTGCCAGAAAACTCAGCAGGCAGTAACACTGGTAGCCACTGAAGTCATCCCCCATCTTAGCCAGCTAGTTTTCGGGATTTTAGGAGGCCTTCCCAGACTGAGCCCCTTCCTTCCTCTCCCCCTCCTCCCCCTCTCCATCCCCCCCATCTTACCTCCTTCCCTTCCCCACAGCACCTGTATATATGTTTGTACACATTTATTACTCTATTTATTTATTTATTTTACTTGTACATATCTATTCTATTTATTTTATTTTGTTAGTATGTTTGGTTTTGTTCTCTATCTCCCCCTTTTAGACTGTGAGCCCACTGTTGGGTAGGGACTGTCTCTATATGTTGCCAATTTGTACTTCCCAAGCGCTTAGTATAGTGCTCTGCACACAGTAAGCGCTCAGTAAATACAATTGATGATGATGATGATGATTCCTGCAGGGCTTGTCCACCTCCCAGAAAGCTCTTGGTCAGAAACCTTTACCAGTAATAGCTAAGCAGCAGGCATTCCCCTACTGATGGAGCTGACTAGAACCCAGGTCCCTGCATCCCTAGAGCACGCGCTAGCCACTGGACTAACAGCTTGGCTCAAGCGCTACTGGAAGCTGCCACAGCTTTGTCCCATAGCTTAGAGCCACTCAGTGCCTCTATTAGCCCTACTACTGGCTAGGGAAAAAAAGCCTCATTCAAAAATGACCAGCACAATATATGAAAACAAAATTGAAGCCCACTCGGACCCACTGATTTAAGTTGTTTTTTTATGGTATTTGTTAAGCACGTACTGTGTGTCAAACACCGTTCAGTTTGGACTCAGTTCCTGTCCCACATGGGGCTCACGGTCTTAATATACTTATAGGTTTGCAGTATAACTTTGCAATCCAAGTTTTTCTGGAGAGCTGGAGCTGAGAAAATCAAAACCTTTTTCACAGTAACATCCTAGACACCCAAATCATTCTGAAAATTGACTGCTCAGAAAAGCTGCTTTGCTTCTCAGCCATTAACTTGCATCTCTTGATTATGCTACCATTTCAAGGAACAACTTTTCTTCTAAATAACAGTTTGCCGCTAACTAGTCTGTCTGGGCATAAGGCCCTTCAAGGCCCTACTGAGAGCTCACCTCCTCCAGGAGGCCTTTCCAGACTGAGCCCCTTCCTTCCTCTCCCCCTCGTCCCCCTCTCCAACCCCCCATCTTTCCTCCTTCCCTTCCCCACAGCACCTGTATATATGTATATTTGTTTGTACATATTTATTACTCTATTTATCTTACTTGTACAAATCTATTCTACTTATTTTATTTTGTTAGTATGTTTGGGTTTGTTCTCTGTCTCCCCCTTCTAGACTGTGAGCCCGCTGTTGGGTAGGGACCGTCTCTATGTGTTGCCGACTTGTACTTCCCAAGCGCTTAGTACAGTGCTCTGCACACAGTAAGCGCTCAATAAATACGATTGATGATGACTGTCTCTATGTGTTGCCAACTTGTACATCCCAAGCGCTTAGTACAGTGCTCTGCACACAGTAAGCGCTCAATAAATACGACTGATTGATTGAAGGCACCATCACATTTTCAGAGTTTCGTTTTCGAATCATTCTTCGGAGGAAAGCCTTCCCCGACGCTTCATCTCTGTTTCTTGATATGCTTCCTGGAGATTTCCCGTATTTATCAGGCCACAAGGCCTGATACACTTTTCAGGAAAACAACAGAGCAACAAACATATGCCTGCTTTGTCACAGGCAGTAGCCAGATTTCTTATGCTTGCAGGCCTTTCAGAATCACTCATGGAGACTGCCCAGGCCTCCTGGGGTAGGGGTTCAGACTGCAGACAACTCAGGGTCGCCAGGGTGCCTGTCTTTACTCCTAGACATCACTCCAAGGACTCTCCCCAGGGCTGGCCTGGAGAGTCCTGCAGTCCTCCCCTTTTTCAAAACCACATGCAAAATTCACAAAGGAGTTGAAAGGCTACCTGAATGTATTCTCACTCCAGAATGCTAATGAACTGGATTCCTCTGTTGGGGAGGGCTGAACTGAAGCCACACTCTGGCTCACTGGCACCATATGCCCTCTCTGTACTCTTTACTGTTAGCCCCACTACTGGATCAGGCCAAACAAATACAGAGCAAGACATTACGCCTGGGATTGAATTTAGGGCATTTGACCCAATTTTGTGCATTAAACCAGCCAGGAAGACAAATGCCCAAAATTTACCACATTGTTTTCACCGGGCCATTGTCTTAAGCTAAGCTTAAGAGTTTCAACAAAGCCTCCCCACCACCCCCGACCCCAGGCTTATTTTGATCAACTACAGGTAAATGGAATTTCACCCATTGAAAGATATAATCTGTTCTTCTAAAAAGTCATAGAGGAAAAAATGAATGCTCAGACTACTGAATGCACAAACTATTTTACACAAAATGGGTAATTCTTCCTTTCAATGGTCCCCCTCTCCATCCCCCATCTTACCTCCTTCCCTTCCCCACAGCACCTGTATATATGTATATATGTTTGTACAGATTTATTACTCTATTTATTTATTTTATTTGTGCATATCTATTCTATTTATTTTATTTTGTTAGTATGCTTGGTTTTGTTCTCTGTCTCCCCCTTTTAGACTGTGAGCCCACTGTTGGGTAGGGACTGTCTCTACATGTTGCCAACTTGTACTTCCCAAGTGCTTAGTACAGTGCTCTGCACACAGTAAGCGTTCAATAAATACGATTGATTGATTGATTTTTTATAAGTACTATACTGTACCATACACAGTACACTGTACTGAATTGGATTTCTATAACTTCCAGGATTAATACACTTTCAGGTATACCAATAAAGTAATATTTGGTCAAATCACAACTGTAACAACTTTTAATATAAAAATACATATATGATCTCTTAGGTCAGATGGAACACAGTCGTTTTAAGCTTCTTCAAGCCCCCTGTTCTTTATTTAGTTTGGAGCTAGCATGACATTCTGCATTCCAGTAACAAAGAATAAGCCTGATGAGTTACATAAGAATAAGCTGATTAAATGCTTGAACGGTACACCACTCCTCCCTCAACTGAAACTGATCACGATGAAATCTGCCTTATCGTGCAGCACTTTTACAATGAAAATTCACCCACGTTGATGGTGCTACACAGGTTAAAAATCAATTTAACTCATTTGATGTCAAATCTCTGCTTCCACGTACGCCTGACTGCATGGCTTTGTTCGACTACCAGTTGGACTGAAGGTTAAAAATGGCATCTCCCTTTCATTTTTGCAGACCACCTTCCAAACGGAAAGCACATTAATTACCTCCGCTTTAATACTGTGAACAGGAAGCAGTGGCCTGACTGAGTTGGGCAGAGAGTGGTGGCCAGCCAAAGTCCCAGCTCTGTGGCTGGCTGGCCGTGGAATTTTAGGGGACCATTCTGCAGTCCAATTTTCCAATCTTTAAAACGAAAATACCACCGCCCTCTGAACCTCTCTCTCAGGGAGGTTTCGAGGTTATTATTCCGCTCCACCTCAAAAGCAAACATCACAGCGACTGTACTGCCCTCTGTCACTCAATTCTCTGACCCTAGGTGTAGGATAATTTTTTTTTTAAAAGATGAAGAAAGAAACCTTAAGATGAAGCAGCTCTTCAGAAAGACTGCCTCTTCAGAACATCTCGCACCCAGTGCTTAGAACAGTGCCTGGCACATAGTAAGCACTTATGTACCATTATTATTATCCAGGAACAAACAGTATAGTACCTCTGGGACACCCCTCTGAAGAAAACCCCTACTCCATGGTAAACTGCCTGCTGGATTTCACCATTAAGACCAAGACAGTCGTCGTCCTCTCTGATGCACCCATATTGCCCCCAAGTTAATGGGCTACGGCAAAGTATACAACAGTGGTACTGGTCAGTGGAACTGAATGATAACCTACTGGATGCCTATCACTATACTAGGCATAAGTACTTTAAAATTCCAGGAATGACGCTGTTGACAGTATTCCCTCAGATAACTTTGCCTTTGATAAGCAGTGGGGCTCCAAGACGCAAGTGGAAAGAGAGGGCTAAGCCATGCAGGGGGTTTGGGGCACGGGCCTCCAAACACAATGGGGGTATCCTGGCCCCACTCCAATTATGATTATTCACAAATAAATGTCTATGCCTCTGAACAGCCTGGTCCCTAATGCCTAGCCAGAAGGCCAGTTCAAAAATGTTGAAGAAAAACAACATTAAAATCCTACAAATCATATCCAAAAGTTCAATAACGAGAAACCCATTTAAATTTTCAAGAGCTCTGAATATTTTCGGAGTGCTTTACCATTCCTTATGTGAACAGAACCACAGACATACTACTTTGGTATTTCTACAAATTTTAAATAACGAAAATAGAATAATTTAAAACTAGCTATATTAGTATAATGATATTTCTGTTCTCAATGGGAAAAAAATGATACAAAATTAAAGAATTTACATTCAAGGTACAAAAGGGTTCTGGGAACTGCAAGAGTTGGAAAACCTAAACTTTGTATTTAATACTTGGAAAGAAACTGAATTTAGATGGGAGGTGATTAACATAAAGCATCCAAGGAGTTTAGGCTGGTTGAAAGAAGAGGTTATTTTTAAAAGGGGGAAAAGTTGGCAGCATTAAAGGATTTTAAGAGCCTAAAGTAAATTTTCAGAACAATTTTTAAAACAATTTGACTCCAAGTTAAAATGACAATTTTAAAACAATATTCACATAGCACTTCTGGCTTGAAAACTATTTTAAAAATCAGAACCTTAAAAGTGTAAAATTCAGTTGCAAACAGAACTTTTACAACATAATTGCTACATACCCCATTTTCAGTGCACTTTTCTATGGGTGCACTTATTCCATTTCTTTGATTTCTTTGATCTTGGGGCAGTCGGCCAGCTGAAAATGTAAGCATGGATTTTATTAAACAGCCTTAGAAGAAGTAAATCCTAAAACTGGAAAGCCTCAGATTAACAGAGAACGGTTATTCTTTTACAATAATTCTTCATTTTCTTTAATGAAGTTAAAGACAAAACTTCCTTTTTCACTTATTACAATTTCACGAGCTATTAGGTCATAATTATTACTATTTACAGATGTATACTTTAAGATTGCCTGTGGAAAAAATTACATGTAGATTTGATGAAGCTCAAAAATGAAATTGAAGTTTGCACTCCCAACAATCTTCACCTTCAGCACTAGAGTAACTGTTCGAGTATTATACGCTTTAGCCTGCAGAAGTGGATTATGAATAGAGAGCCTTATTACTCTGATACCAAGTTAGGCACACCTTTCAGGATCTCTTACCTGACTCAGGAAACACTCAGTTTGAAGAGACATCAAAAAGTGAGACAGAGACCGGGGGAGGGAGCGGAGTGTAAAGCAAGAGACAACTAGTTCAGTCAGCAAGAGACATGGAGTCAGCAAGATGAAAGAATGCACTAAATAACCAAAACTGCAGGGCAAGAGTAAACGCACTCCAACAGTGTACTAAATAATAGCCAGGCCTCTTAACAATAATATATTCTATCCTGTCGCCATGAAGCACCGCAGGATGGATTGGTTGAACCTCTGCAACTCTACGCACACAAACAATGGTAATAGTAGCAGAAGATGCAGTAAATATGCTTGGTTAAAGGTCATTTCCCAGACGCTTCAAAGTTTTGACTACAAAGACTAGAGCACTCTGCCATGACTCATTTGCAAACCTTTCCTGTTTAGTTCAAAGACAAGGACATTGGCAGCACACAAGCTCTAAGGTTGAAACAGAACCGTTTTAATACCAACCTCGAAGGAAATTTTTAAGAAGCGATAGCTCTAAGAAGACTTGAAATTAGCATCTAAGTCCAAGTCTGGCACAGTTTATACGCCGCCTAACTCGGAGTGAATAAAAAAAGAAAACACTCCATAATAAGTTCAATTCAATTCAAACATATTTAGTGAGCGCTTACTGTGTGCACAGCGCTGTACTAAGCTCTTGGGGGAGTACACTATAACAATAAACCAACACATTCCCTGCCCACAAGGATTTATATTAGGAAAGAAGTGAAATACGGCTATGCAAATCTAAACTCCTAGAGATGCAAAGTTCATCTTCATTTTCAAAGTAAAATGTGGACAATGAGATGATCTCTAGCATCTCAAAAATCAAATTCATTTTTTTTTTAAAGTCAAAAATGTAAATATGTTAATAGTTTAAGCTTCAAAAAAATCCCTTGATTTTCAGTCTGTTTAGCGTGTGATCTCATTATTATTATTATTATTAAAAGCAAGAGGGAAAAATTGGACAATTGGCTTAGCTGGCTATCAGTCATAACTCTGAATCATATTAAAGGTTTTAATGAGCGGTTGGCTGGAATTAGTGGGAGGGCAGGTAGGGTTACTGCACAGAGCCCCTAACCTGAACAAGGTCTCTGCTTCTCCCAACCTAAATCATGCATTTTGGGGAAGGGGAGTGACCAGGACAAATCCACAGGAGAGCCTCAGAAGAAAGAGGCCTGTGTCCCTCTCTAGACTGTCAACTCCTTGTGGACAGGGACTGGTTCTACCAACTCTATTGTATTTTCCCAAGTGCTTAGTACACTGTTCTGTACATGGTAAGCACTCAAAAACTATCACTATTGATTTAGGACCCCAATGTCTATTGCTTTTTTTTAAAAAAAAAAAAAAAAAAGAAAAGGCTGCATAAGTAATCATAGAGCAGCAATATTTTTTAATGGTATTTGTTACTGACACTGCTCTAAGCACTGGGATCGATACAAGTTAATTAGGTTGGACACAGTCCCTGTCCCGCATGGGGCTCACAGTGTAAGTAGGAAGGAAAACAAGTATCCCCATTTTAGAGTTGAGGAAACTGAGGCACAGAATTGACTTGCCCAAGGCCACAGCAAGCAATTGGCAGAACTGGGATTAGAACCCAGGTCCTTCTGAATTCCAGGCCCGTGCTCTCTTCGCCAGGCCACGCTGCTTCAACGTTAAACAGAGCATTTTGCCCATATCCATATCTTCTATTTTTGGCACTCAGTAAGCCTGCTACATTTCACAGCCTGACTGGAATAGGGGACAGTTGGTTTGGAATAGGAGAGTGGACAGAGAAAGGGAATGATAAAATAATGAGATTCCACATCTGGATAAGGGTTGTCTTGGAATGTCTGGGCTAGAACTCATACCCCAAACACATGTACATGCACACACTATAAAATCATAGCCATTATGTTAAATCCCTTGTGATTAATGCTACCCTCCTCATTCGGAAGGGGCAGAATCCAGAGGTGATTTTTTTAAAAAAAAAAAAAAACATCCAGAAATGAAATTTTTACTACTATAATAAAAAATTGCAAATGTATCAGGAATGTAATCCCCTGTATTTCAAAGCAATTCCTTTTACTCAGTGCACCTTTAAATACCCCACTGATAAGTACTTATGAAATGGATTCACATACAGAAACAAAAAAATATATCAGTACAAGAATCTTTACATAGATTCATTCATTCATTCAATTGTATTGAGCGCTTACTGTGTGCAGAGCACTGTACTAAGCGCTTGGGAAGTACAAATCGGCAACATATAGAGACGGTCCCTACCCAACAGCAAGCTCACAGTCTACAAGGTGTTTATGCGTAAATTAAAAACACAACACATTTACTCTTTTTTACTGGCTAACATGAGAAAAATAGTGCAGGGTTTAAACCTTTCTTACTCTGAAAAAATATTCTTTCTTTCCATTACATAAACTCTAAAAACACTTCTTTTTTAAAGCTATGACTTGGCTCAGTTCTAATGGCCTTACCTTGTTCGTTACTCTCAGCTGGAGAGTCCTCATGCCGAAGGAAAAACTTCACTTCTTCCCTGCGGGGTCCCCACTTCTGTAGATGTTCATACATCATATGATCAAAGGGTATAGGTCGTTCTGCAGCAACAGAGAACACACTTCATTTATCCCAGAAACAATTGTGGTCAAAACACATGGTAAAAGAAAAAAAAATTGACGTTCCCAAATATATATATTTGGGACTGTTAAGGGCACTTACCTTTTCCTACCACCTCTGAAATAGTCACTGACTAAAAGTTTCCAGGATAAAATAAAATCCGGGAAACAACCGACAAGTCATTTAGGAACCACATGAATCCAATAATATGAGACATCCCAACATATATTGCAACCACTGTTAACAATATCTATGAATAGTACTTTTATATGGGGGTCGCCCAGCCGGGCCCAGGAGCCCCCCACTTTCGACCTGAGGGTGGAGATTATTTCTATTATTATTACTTCCATTATTTTTTATTATTATTATGTCTGCTTCTAGAGAAGCAGCGTGGCCCAGTGGAGAGAGCCTGGGCTTTGGAGTCAGAGGTCATGGGTTAAAATCCCCCTCCCCATCCCCTCACCATACCTCCTTCCCCTCCCCACAGCACCTGTATATATGTTTGTACATATTTATTACTCTACTTGTACATATTTACTCTATTTTATTTTGTTAATATGTTTTGTTTTGTTGTCTGTCTCCCCCTTCTAGACTGTGAGCCCGCTGTTGGGTAGGCACCGTCTCTATATATTGCCGACTTGTACTTCCCAAGCGCTTAGTACAGTGCTCTGCACACAGTAAGCACTCAAATACGATTGAATGAATGAACAGAAAAATACCTAAACCTTTTCATTCATTCATTCAATCGTATTTACAGAGCGCTTACTGTACAGCACTCTGCTACTAAGCGCTTGGGAAGTACAAGTTGGCAACATACAGAGACGGTCCCTACCCAACAGCAGGCTTTCAAAGTGTGATGCTCATATGGACTCAGCTACATGATTTCAAAGCTATGCACGTGAAATGGTTCTTAGCTAATTCTAAATTGTAGGGAAATCCAGTTCCTTATTTTTGAAAACTCATGTACCATCAGGCTCACTGAGACAGAAATTTCTTTCAACCTATTCCAGTGGAGCACTGATTGGCTTAATCGGACTATCGCATGACTAAGGACTTTGATACTAACCCCAATGCCATAGCACTTAAATATAAGTCTTTATACTGTAGTTCCCCTATATCTGTAGTTTATTTTAATGTCTGTCTACCCCTGCAGTCGGCAAGCTCCTTGTGGACCAGGATCGTATCTACCAACTCCATTATACGGTACTTTCCCAACTGCTTAGTACAGTGCTCTGCAGACAGTAAGCACTCAATAAATACCGTGGATTGACTGACTGATTAGCCCCTACTCTGGTTGTCCATACAAATAAAATTCTATGGAGTCTCCTGTTAGGAAAGATGGGAAACTTCAGGACTGAGAACCTGTGCAGAGGAACTGATTACAGTTCTAATGGCTTGTTCACCATCACTCACACTGTTGTCAAGTTCCCACTGGGGCACTGAATGCACTGCGCAGGAAGGCGGGCAAAGGTGTAGCACACTGCTTAGTGCATGTAGTCTTTGCCCACATTAGCCAGCTACAGGCAGAACCAGGACTAGAATGCAGGTTCTCAAATTCCAGAGTTTTGATCTCTTCACCACCCAACAGCAGGGCTGACAAAATTTCTATGACAGAACAGAACACAGGGTGATCCGGAGGAAAAATGGAGATAAAATGAAAATGGGGGAGAGGAAAAAAGGAGAAAAATAGCCAAAACTCAAAGGGAGATACCTTTTCATCTCTCATTTTTTAACGTGGTGGAGAAGAAAGTCGACAGTTGATAAAGCAGAAACTGTCCTAATTCTGAACAGAGCCGGTACTTAGTGAAGCTTTCATACATTCTTCCACATCCATTTCCTGCTCCCTGACCACTCTGCTCGGATATATCGCCAAGTAAAGTGGCCTTCCTTTTAAAGGGGAAACTGAACTAAAGTCACACTAATCCATTGCTTTCCATAGCTGGGCCCATATTTAAAATATATGATGATAAAAGATAACTGTGTAATTCCCTTCCAAGAGAGTCCTATTCTCTTTGCATTAAATGACCAGACTTTTTTCCTGAGTGAAGGGTGCACAAAGAAAAAGGAGGTAAGAGGTTTGGCATTTGAAGTACCTGCGTGCTACGTGGAAGCATAGCCAGTCTTCTCCCCAACCAAATTGCACAATTTAGCACCAGTCCCCTAGTCCAGTGATCTATGCCGACGAGAAGTTTCCTTCTCTCAATTTTCTTTCTCTAACCATCACGCACATTTGGCTGGAGGAGGAGGAGTCCTAGTAGTAGATTACTAAGCGCTTACTGTGTGAAGAGCACTGTACCAAACTCTGGGAAAGAGTACATGGGTAGACATTAGACATAGACCCTGTCCCTCAAGGGGAACACAAATCTATGAATGTAGGTGGGGGAGAGGACTAGAGACAGACATATCGGGGACAATGAAGTGATAAAACATGAAAAGAAGATAAAAGACAAGGACAAGAGCTATCACAATGGAGGCTGCTACTCTGAAATTTTGTGCACAGGCCTGTAGTTCAGAATAGTGGCCCACAGCTCATAAGGCCCATAATAGTGGCCTTCTCTAATAATAATAATAATAATAATAATAATAATAATAATAATAATAATAATAATAGCATTTATTAAGCCCTTACTATGTGCAAAGCACTGTTTAAGCGCTGGGGAGGTTACAAGGTGATCAGGTTGTCCCACAAGGGGCTCACAGTCTTAATCCCCATTTTCCAGATGAGGGAACTGAGGCCCAGAGAAGTTAAGTGACTTGCCCAAAGTCACACTGCTGACAATTGGTGGAGCCAGAATTTGAACCCATGATCTCTGACTCCAAAGCTCGTGCTCTTTCTATTGAGCTACGCTGCTTCTCTGCTTCTCTAGACTGTGAGCCCACTGTTGGTTAGGGACTGTCTCTATATGTTGCCAACTTGTACTTCCCAAGCGCTTAGTACAGTGCTCTGCACACAGTAAGCGCTCAATAAATACGACATTGATAAGAGACTCAATGGACTGACCGTCAGCACATGGGATATTTAGCTACTTTATCCTTGTGCCAAGCACCTGTCTTATTCACTACCTACTCACAAATACCCAGGAGTAAAGCACTTGGCTGCACAACAGAAAATGACAGGTATCCAATTAAAAAAAATTCGCAATCAGCAGCTCTGAAGAAGCAGCTAATAGCTAAATTTAAGTACTTCATCTATAAAGTGTCAGGAATATTTAGTCATTTAACACAGGAATATTAGAAAATGAGATGCCATTTTCTCAACATTAAATAACAGTAGTAGATTCATTTCTTGAATTCATACAGAGCTTTCCTTTTTCAAAGTATTTTCCCCTTAGTTGTCATTTTCATTACCCTCCCCATACAGATGAGGACACTGATGCAAGTGACTTGTCCAAGATCTCACGGCAAGTCAACGGGTCTCTCAGGGATAAAACTCACACCCCGCACTCTTATTTCCGCTGAACTACATATACTCCATCTTTCACAAGGAATGAGGAAGATATGAGAATCGCAAACCCCCGAACTCACTTAGCTGCCAACTCAGTTCCCCAGGCAGCACATAAGGACAAGTATATTTCAACTATCTCTAAAGCCTGCACTTGCTCACGCTGCTCCTCCTGCTAAAAAAGGAACTGAGGAGCAAGTCAACTTTAAGAGGCTGCCTAGAAGACAAGCCAATTGGGGTTTTGCTTGGTTTGCTGATAACATTTAACAGCCCCCCCAAAACAAGACTGTCCAACTGCTCCAATAGTCTTTCCCGAGCCTCCACTTCATTCCCCTGTTTTGAAGTTACAGCGGAGAGCAAAAATGAATCCATTTTATGCGCTAGATCTTTGGAAATAACATACAAACATATTTTTGTATCATTGACTTGCTCTGAAATTATAGCAACTAAATTCCACTCTAAAAACCTTCTTTTATTTGGCCCTCAGTTAAAGTTTAAATGGCAAAGAATCTCACGCATTCTTCGCTTTATCTTTTACTAGTGGGGGTGAGATAAGGCTGGGCAAAAGGCCTTCCCTACCATGGCAGGGAGGCCCATCATTTATTGTGCGTTGAACAAAAATGATTTACTTGCTGCTTTAGTGTTGGGGAATCTCAATGTCTAGTTTTACTTCTGGGATCCAAGTAGCGCTCACTTGGGGATTATATGGGAAAATAGATTAGCAAAATGGGAGGAGTGCAGAAGGAAGAAAGGAAGATAAGAAGTCAAATTCAAACAGATGCAAGGTGGGTGGCTACATGCCCATGCCATTCCCTAGTAGTTCAGCATGATGGCTCTAATTAACACAAGAACATAAATCTGTAAGCCCTGCCTTTACTTGGTCAGACCAATGGTCCATCCAGACAGGTATTTGGTCTCGGATCGTGATACCACAGGATATACATGAGAAGCAGCGCGGCTCAGTGGAAAAAGCCTGGGCTTTGGAGTCAGAGGTCACGGGTTCAAATTCCGGCTCTGCAATTGTCAGCTGTGTGACTTTGGGCAAGTCACTTAACATCTCCATGCCTCAGTTACCTCATCTGTAATGGGATTTAAGACTGTGAGCCCCCCTTCTAGACTGTGAGCTCACTGCTGGGTAGGGACCGTCTCTATATATTGCCAACTTGTACTTCCCAAGCGCTTAGTACAGTGCTCTGCACACAGTAAGTGCTCAATAAATACAATTGATTGAATGAATGAATGACAAACCATATGACAGCAGTGCTCTTTGGTCTTTATCGTCTTTGTTAGGGATGAAGAGTCTAGCGTCCCTAACTCTGTCCCCTCTGATAATCTACCGACTAAATCATCTTGTGCAGAACCCAACTTTCACTAGGACTGCCAAAAATATGGTGATGATGGCATCCCAAGAGAAGACCACCCATCTGGCACAATAATGGCATTTTAAATGTTCTTAATATTATGTTTTCCTAGTTTTACTTTAATCTGGCTCCAACTGCCACTGATAACAGAGTTGGCAACACAGAAAATACTAAATTAAGTGCATTAAATATCCCCCCCACCACCCCGCAGAGCACATTACATACCATTTCCTCGCCACACCTCAGCCAGATGACAATTTCCTTCTCCAGGTTCTTTGCAAAACTCCACAACATCTCGGCAAGTTGTTTCTGGTGTTATTGGAACTTCGGTTAAAATTTGTTCATTGTTGCTCAGGAACACAGTTAATATCATCTATAAGAAAAATAATTGATTCAGATGGTTAGGCTGTAGACTGTAGGCTTATTGTGGGAAGGGATTGCGTCTACCAACTCTGATGTATTGTAGTTTCCCAAGCACTTAATACACTGCAATGCACATAGCATGCACTCAATAAATACCACTGATTGACTGGGAAACCAATATTGAAAAGTCTTCCTGTAGTTGTACTAACAATTAAAATCCAACCTCAAAGAACAATGTAAAATAAAACACTGCTCTAACAAAAAAAAAAATTGTCATTCTCCCCATTCTAATTTTCCCCATAAATTGGAGAAAGCTCAATTCTGATTTTCACAATAAACTGTGAGCCTCACTTGGGACAGGGACTGTGTCCAACCCGATTATCCTGTGTCTACCCTACCACTAAATACAGTGCTTGGCACATAATAGGCGCTTAACAAAAACCACAATTACTGCTACAAGCTCTGGGAAGAAACATAAGGTCACTGATTCAGACACGTCCAAAACGAGGATCACAATCCACAGCACAAAAGTGACGGACAGAGACAGGGAAAGAACAGGGCTATTTAATCAAAAACAATAATTCAGACATAACATTAGAAATAGGAAATAATAGTAACAAAAGAATAACCGCTTGAAGGGAGAAGTCCTATAGAAATAAGGATTACTGTTGGCCTCCCTAAATACAATCATCATTTATTCAAAAAAGGGCATAGAATGACTTTCTTGACATAAGGGACATCCAAATTTTAGTGTACTTATGTAGAAACTTGAAAACATTCTTTTCAAACCATCATTGGGTGGGTTTGGGTTTGTTTCTTTTAACGGTATTTGTTAAACACTGACCATATATGTTAAGTGCTGGGGCAGACAGAAGGTAATTGGTGTTGTTCCTTTTTCCAAGGCACAAATGGGAAGCAAAAGACCTCTCCAGAATGACTTAAAAACTTCTGAAATTTACTCTTTTCTCTTCAGTCTCCTGGGGCTTTTACTAAACCCTGTGACTAGCTCTGTATCTGGGACTGAACCAATAGGCCCAGCCACATGGTAAACTTGCCACTGGCCATTTGGTTAATAATGTGTCGTGGGAAAGTTTAGGCCAGGAAAATAAGGCCAGCCATTTTTTGTAACCTTCTTTGTTTTTTCTGTGAATTCCAATCCTCCTCTTAAGTAAATTATTACTTGTGAAGATTGTGTTTATAAATATTCTCTCTCAAAGTGTACACAGAGGATGGTTTCATGGCTGCTTCACTGTCAACCACAGGACCACTAGTAGAATTCCTCAGTGATATTTACACACTCCAATTTATCTTGCTATTTTTGGGTAGATTTAGAATCTTGATACTTGTGATATTTTAACAAGATTAACCAAAAATATATTCATCTGTATTAACTGAAAGTAGGGTTTTGTTCATTTATTTGCTATACCCCCACAACATACATACATAAAAAAAATAGGCTTTCATTTTTCTTTCCCTTTAAAATCTACGACCACCTTGGAGATTCGTTGCGGCAAAGAAGAATCATATGAATATTATTTCTACTAGGGCTTACTGTCATTGTTTTGAGCTACAGGTACTAAAAGATTCCATTTTTCTGGAATGGATCATATTACTGTAACACTAAAAATCGCGAAAGCAAAGATTTAATAGTCAAAATAGTGTTTTTAAAGTATAATATTGGAAATTAAAACCTTATTCTTTTAACAGTGTCCTTTGGGTGATATATGAACAAAGAACATGGCGAGAAACTGAATTTTAAGGTTTGGTGACCTCTGATAATAATAATAATAATGATGGTATTTGTTAAGCGCTTACTATGTGCAAAGCACTGTTCCAAGCGCTGGATGCAAATACACGCTTCCTGATGCCCTACCTTCAAAAGTTAGAAATTCTCTATGAAAAACTTGAGAATTCTTTTCTCATTTACACGAATTCCCTTGGGGAGCCTTCACCACTCCCTCGCCTTCGACGACCAGAAGCCAGTACTTTGCCATTCCAGACCCCTCCCCTCTGTAAGAGCCTTGTGGGCACAAGCTTTTGTGCTCTCCCAAAGGCTTAGCGCAATGCTGTGTACCCACTAAGGGCTCAATAACAGCACTGGTTGATTCTCTGAAAGCTCACATTTTCCATTACCTCCAGAATATCTCTACAGAGATGTCCTGCTGGCACCTCATGTCATTCTCCTTATTCTATCTCCTCAATCCTTTCCTCCACCTAACTTGTCCATCGTAGCTAGCTTCCCCCTCCCCGATCTCTGAAACCAGCAACCACGGCCGCATTGCCCCGGACTCCTCCATAGCTTTCAACATACTGTGTGCCGCTAAACTCTGCTGGCTTTTTTCTCCATAACTTTTCCAGAAATTGCCCTTTCCTCCCCATCCAAATGGCCCCACGCTAGTCCAAGCACGTCATTTCCTCCTCTAGACTGTGAGCTCATTGTGGGCAGGGGATGTGTCTGTTGTTTATTCATTCATTCAATCGTATTTACTGAGCGCTTACTGTGTGCACAGCACTGTACTAAGCGCGTGGGAAGTACAAGTTGGCAACATATAGAGACGGTCCCTACCCAACAATGGGCATAAGTTGAGAAGCGGCGTGGCTCAGTGGGAAGAGCCCGGGCTTTGGAGTCAGAGGTCATGGGTTCGAATCCCGGCTCCGCCGCATGTCCGCTGTGTGACCTTGGGCAAGTCACTTCACTTCTCTGGGCCTCAGTGACCTCATCTGTAAAATGGTGATGAAGACTGTGAGCCCCACGTGGGGCAACCTGATCACCCTGTATCCCCCTCAGCGCTTAGAACAGTGCTTTGCACATAGTAAGCGCTCAGTAAATACGACTGAATGAATGAATGAATACTATTGAATGAAGTGCTCAATCAATATGAATGAATGAATGGCCTGACTAGTGCATCAGCCTCATCAATGGTAGTCCAATCACCCACTCTCTAGTCCATAGATCAGTTTCTCCAACATTACACACAAAAAAAGATACTTGCTGGCAACACAGATCTTCTCTCCATTCAAAAATTTCCAATGGCTTCCCAGTTCCCGGAAACTCTTTGCCATTGGCTTTAACACACCTAATCGGCTATCTACCTCCTATTTAATCCACCCTCTTCTTCCGCTTCACTTGCACTCTTCACTCCTCTCAGCCTGGTGCCTCGTTCTCACCTCTCCTACTGCTAACCTCTTGCTTACCTCCTTTCCCAAGCCTGCGACTCTCTTTCATTTCAAATCCGCCAAACTACGGGTCACCCCCTCTCCTCCAGGAGGCCCTTCTCCAATTCATTTCTAATCTCTTCAGGTTACATCCCTCAACCTCCTCCCCAAACCCTTATGGTATTTGTTGAACACTTGTTGTGTGTCAAGCACTGTTCTAAGCGCTGGGGTAGATACAAATTAATCACGGTCAGGCACAGTCCCTGGCCCACATGGGAGTCATGGTCTAAGCAGGAGGGAAAACAGGGCATGAATCCCCATTTTACAGCTGGGGAAACTGAGGCACAGAGTGAAGTGACTTGCCCCTCCCCCTCTAGACTGTAAGCTCATTATGGGCATACAAGGTGTCTTCTAATTCTTTTGCACTGTACTCTCCCAAGTGCTTAGCCTGGGCCTGGAATGCCCTCCCTCTGCCCATCCGCCAAGCTAGCTCTCTTCCTCCCTTCAAGGCCCTACTGAGAGCTCACCTCCTCCAGGAGGCCTTCCCAGACTGAGCCCCTTCCTTCCTCTCCCCCTCGTCCCCCTCTCCATCCCCCCCATCTTACCTCCTTCCCTTCCCCACAGCACCTGTATATATGTATATATGTTTGTACATATTTATTACTCTATTTTACTTGTACATATCTATTCTATTTATTTTATTTTGTTGGTATGTTTGGTTTTGTTCTCTGTCTCCCCCTTTTAGACTGTGAGCCCACTGTTGGGTAGGGACTGTCTCTATATGTTGCCAATTTGTACTTCCCAAGCGCTTAGTACAGTGCTCTGCACACAGTAAGCGCTCAATAAATATGATTGATTGATGATGCTTAGACCAGTGCTCTGCACATAGTACGCACTCAACAAATACCAGTGATTGGCTGAATTGCCCAAGGTGACAGGGCAGGCAAATGGCAGAGGCTGGATTAGAACCAAGGTCCCCTAACTCTCTGTCCCATGCTCTTTCCACTAGGCTACCCTGCTTCCCCTTCAACACTTCTGTATCTCCTACATACCTGTGTACTTATGACCACCCAGAGTGCTTATGTTCACATCCTACATAACCCAACACTTCGGCACTAACTTATACATATTCATTTTCCCTTCTGTTTATCTATATAATTATTTTAGAGTCTGTCTCCCCCAGCAGATTGTAAACTCCTTAAGGGCAGGGCTCGTGTCTACTAATTCTATTGTGCCTCCCAAGTGTCTAGTGCTGTGCACAGAGTAAGCGTATTCATTAAATAATAATTTAAAAAAGAATAGTATTCATTAAGTACTTACTGTGCTAAACCCTATAGCAGATACAAGCTAACCCAATTTGTACATAGTCCCAATCTTCCAAAAGGCTCACTAAGAGGGAGAACAGGTATTTTATCCCCATTTTACAGATAAGACTGTGAGCCCACTGTTAGGTAGGGACTGTATATGTTGCCAACTTGTACTTCCCAAGCGCTTAGTACAGTGCTCTGCACACAGTAAGCGCTCAATAAATACGATTGATGATGATAAGAAAACTGAGCCTTAGCAAAGTAAAGTGACTTCCTCAAGGTCATAGTCGTCAATAGTAATAATAATAACTATGGTATTTGTTAAGTGCTTTCTATGTGCCAAGGACTGTACTAAGCCCTGGGTAGATACAAGATAATTGGGTCGGACACAGTCTCTGTTCCACATAGGGTTGAAGGGCGGGGAGGGTGATATGGAATTACCATTTTGCAGATGAAGACACTGAGGCCCCAGGGAAGTTAAGTGACTTGCCCAAGGTTAGACAACAAAAGTGGCAGAACTGAGATTAAGACCCAGGTCCTCACTCTTTCCTCTAGTCTATGCTGCAATGCTCCAGTATTTTAACAAAATTATGACTGCCAAGCAACAGTTCTCCATTTAGCGCTTAGAACAGTGCCTGGTACATAGTAAGTGCCTTAACAAACACCACAATTATTACAGAAACGACATCTAAAAACAATGCATAGACGTGAACTATGGAACCGCAAAACATTCAGTTTTTGGTGAGCTTTTGTTACAAATAATTGAATTTTTTTATAGGTTGGTCTTTAGGTGAAATTTCAATTTGGGGGAATAAATCGACAGATGCTTATCTCCGAACACACACACACACACACACACACACACACACACACACACACACACACACACACACACACGCACGCACGCACGCACGCGCACACACACACACACACCCTCAAGGAAATAATACTGAGGAACAATAAATACGTACAAGGATTGGTAGCTAAAAGCCTTCTGGTGCATTTTGTGTTTTTTTTTTTCATTTTTCCTGTCTCCTTTTAAGGGAGGCTAACAAAAAGTCTTTGGCCTTCCTACGGGAGGTTGCCAAAGATGTCTAAATGAGTACGGACACACAAGATACCTGCTTGACTGAAGCTGGATCCTCTCCTCACTACCCCCTCTGCCCCTCAGCCTTCCATTTTTGGAGAAGTCGAGCCACCATAGCAGACCTCAGTCTTTGGGCAAGTGCCCCTCACAAACCTCTGTGTCCATCACCCCTAAATTCTAGAGGCTTAGACCAGGAATCCTTCTGTCCGCCAGCCTAGTTGAGATCGGGGAACATAACCCTTTAAGCAACTTGAAGCAATACTAGAGGTAAGTCTAGTTGATACCACTTGTCATCAACAAGTGTGTGTGCGTGCGTGCACGCAGGCACTATCACACACAGTGGGGAAGCATGTCTCCTCCCCTAGCTTGAGGAATAGCCAATATAAGGATGAAACTGTACAAACAAGTTCCTTGAGATCAAAAAATGCACCTGCCTTTTTAATCTTTTAAACCCACGGAAAAAACCACCACATTTGTCTTAAACCAGCCAAAAAGTTAAGGCCTTAAGAGGAAGTTCATAAAAAGTCAAAGAACAATAAATACTCTGTCAAGAGTTTCAATGGATTTGTGTTTTCAAGACATTTCTCCAACACTGGCAACTACAGTCTTCTGCATTAAAGAACAAGAAGAATAATGACATTTGTTAAGCACTTCCTAAGTGCCAAGCACTACTAAGTGCTGGGGTACAGATGAGATCATCTCTGCAGTTTAGGAGGGCGAATAGGTACTGAATCCCTATTTTGCAGATGAGGGAACTGAGGCACAGAGAAGTTAAGTGACTTGTCCATGGTTGAACAGCAGGTAAGTGGCAGAGCTGGGTTGAGAAGCAGCGTGGCTCAGTGGAAAGAGCCCGGGCTTGGGAGTTAGAGGTCATGGGTTCAAATCCCGGCTCCACCAGTTGTCAGCTGTGTTACTTTGGGCAAGTCACAACTTCCCTGTGCCTCAGTTACCTCATCTGTAAAATGGGGATTAAGACTGTGAGCACCCCGTGGGACAATCTGATCACTTTGTTACCTCCCCGGCGCTTAGAACAGTGCTTTGCACACAGTAAGCACTTAACAAATGCCATTATTATTATTATTAGAACCCAGGTCCTCTGACTCCCAAAACTGTGCTCTCTCCACTAGGCCACGCTGCTTCTCAATAGCTCGAAAAAAGCTGTTCTATTTAAGGGACAGCTCACAGACTCATCCCCTCCAAATGACCTAATCTTTGGGGGGTGGTCTGGTCGCCTTCGCTCCCCTGCCCACCCAAGTGGATTCCTAAAACAGCCTCCTGGCTGATCATCCAGCCCCTAACTGAAGTTCAGTCAATTCCTCCTGCAGGCTTAGTCTCTCCTGTCCCTTATGGCAATTTTCTTCCTCAAGCATTGATTGGATCACGTACTCCCCTACTTAAGAACCTTGGGTAGGTCCATTCGGATTGTCTAAATCAGATTAAAGCCAAATTTATAAAATTGGCTTCACGGCTTCCCTAAATATTAACAGTGATGGTGGTGTTTCTTAAGCACTTATGTGACTAAGTCCTGGGGTAGATACAATATAATCAGGTCGGACCCAATCTCTGTCTCACAAGGGGCTTGCAAGGCTAAATAGGAGGGAGAACAAGCACTGAATCTCCATTTTACAGATGGTGAAACAGACAGAGAAGTGAAGTGACTTTGTCCAAGTCACACAGCAGGTAAGTGGCGGCCCTGGGATTAGAACGCAGGTCCTCAGATTCCCAGGCCTATGCTCTTTACACCAACTCCTAAACTCCTTCCCTCCAACTGGTCCCCTTCGCCTCTCTGCCCCCTCTCCCTTTACTACCTTTGTATTCTTGACTCCTTCCTCTCACTCACTTATCCCAACCTCCACCGGGTCTTTGGGGATTAGCAGGGACAATCAATCATATTTATTGTGGCTTATTGTGTGCAGAGCATTGTACCACACACTTTGGAGAGGACCATATAAAAGAGTTGGTAGACAGGTTCCCCGCCCATGCCTAAAACACTTTCCCAATTCTTTTGGCCAACTTGAATATTCCCAGACCCACTGTGGCCATAAGGCCTTCTCCAATCCCTCACGAATGTCCCATCATCATCAATCGTATTTATTGAGCGCTTACTGTGTGCACAGCACTGCACTAAGCGTTTGGGAAGTACAAGTTGGCAACATATAGAGACAGTCCCTACCCAACAGTGGGCTCACAGTCTAAAAGTCCCAGTCACAGTCCCATAACTCCAGCAGCACTACCCAGCCCTCGCAACTTCAGCTATGCACTTATATTTTCTATTTTATTCTGCTTCCGCTTTTATTTACCAGACTAATATAACCTAAATGTATTTCAGTAGGGCAGAAGTCCACCGCCATCGATTCCAGATTTGTATGGAATGCTAGGTAGAGCATTTGCTTAGCATATCCAGAAATGAAAACTGCGGAATTCAAATGAATTCAGTATTGAAACTTTAAACCACATTTACAAGAGGAACTTTACTGTCCTCCTTTGTCTCCACACCACTGATTCATCATCTAGTCCATTCCTAGTGAAGAGTAAAAGCTACTGTAGTTAGCATTCTGCCCCAGGAGAGTGCATAAAATATAGTTATCTGGATAGGGCTGTAGCCCACAAAAGGAGAATCGGGAAGGGGCCATCATCACAGGCAGATTTCTTTGCCAGCAATAATAATACAATGGCTACTCCAACTTCTGGAAAAGACTGCACTTCCCCAACAAAAAATGACAGACACTAAAATTTCCCCAAGACTCTATCCCCAATTACTGAGCACCTCAAAGGCCCTCCCATGGAGGTTGCATATTGAAGCATTTGACAAGCGCTTAGTACAGTGCTCTGCACACAGTAAGCGCTCAATAAATACGATTGAATGAATGAACTGATGTGGGAAGTATTTGGGAAGCAGAATGGCGTAGCGGATAGAGCCTGGGAGTCAGAAGGTCTCGGGTTTTAATCCCAGCTCCACCACTTGTCTGCTGTGTGGCCTTGGGAAGGTTACTTCACTTCTCTGTGCCTCCGTTACCTCATCTGTAATAAATCAGAGTGAGAAGCAACATGGCCCAGAAGTTAAAGCACGGACCCAAAAGTCAGAAGGACCCGGGTTGTAATCCTGGCTCTGCCACTTGTCTGCTGGGTGTCTGTGGTCAAGTCTCTTCACTTCTCTGTGCCTCAGTTACCTCATTTGCAAAATGGAGATTAAGACTGTGAGCCCCATGTGGGAAAAGGACTGTAACCGATCCAATTGCCTTGTATTTACCCCAGCTCTTAGTATAGTGCCTGGTACATAGTAAGCAAACAAATAAAACTATTATCATTATTATTATTAACTGTTTTGAAGACTTGTTAATCAAAAAAAGTGCAGCAATGTTCAAAATGTCTTTGCCTCCAACTGCTTTTTAAAAAAATTAATCAATCAGCAGCACTTCAAGGACCTAATGTATGCAAAGCACTATACTGTTTGAGAAATTAGCAGGCATGATCTCACCTTTCAAGGAGTTTACAATCTAGAAAGGGAGACAGGCACATGTAAATTCCAGAGAGGAGAAAATAATTGGGCGGATATTTGTATTTTTGAGAAGTGAGGTGATATGGACTGAATGGTTTTTCGGAAAAATTATCCAGGCACCAAGTGAGGTATGGACTGGAGAAGGGAGAGACAGGATGCTAGGAGGTCAGCAAGAAAGCTATTGCATTAATCAAGGTGGGCTATGACAAGTGCTTGGACAGTAACAGTTTGGAAGGCGAGGAAGGGGAGGACTCTAGAGATCTTGTGAAGATAGAACTGACAGGATTTGGTGTCAGATTGAATGTGTGGTTTGAATGTTCTACACTGTGAGCCCATTGTTGGGTAGGGACCGTCTCTATGTGTCGCCAACTTGTACTTCCCAAGCGCTTAGTACAGTGCTCTGCACACAGTACACACTCAATAAATACGACTGAATGAATGAATGAGAGAGATGATCATTCCAGGGCTATTAAGAGACTTTTCAAAATGGACAGGATTTTTGCCTCTTTCCTTCATGGTTATTGGTGCTTTTCCCCCTCTGCAGAGCCTTCTTCTTCTATCCTTCTCCAATCTACTTTTTTCCATTTCTCTTATTCCTCCATTTTCTTCCACCACCTTCCATCTTCCTCCTGTTTCCCCTCTTTCCTCCATTCATTTTTCTCCCTTTAGCAAGGCCCACCTCTAGTTTCTACTATTTAGCTGTCCTTCCTATAGAAAGATGACACGATTGAAAGTGAAGGGTATCAATAGGCAGCAGAAGAAGCCCTTGTAGGAACCAGTCACACCAGTCACACCATCTCCATGCATGCATGCAGCATGGGAAAATGTATGGAACATTGAAAGTATGTATATTTATGTATCTGTCTTGTCCTCTAAACTAAACTCATTTGGGGCAGGGAATGTGTCTGCTTATTGTTATATTGTATGCTCCCAAGTGCCTAGTATGGTTCGCACAAAATAGGCACTCAATAAATGAGATTGAATGAATGAATGAATGATTGGGAGCTGGGAGACTCAAGTCCTAGCCTTGGCTCTTTCACTGGCCTATTGTGTGACCCTGGACAAGCCACTTAACCTCTCTAAGCCTCAATTTCCTCATTTGTAAAATGGGGCTAAGTTACTTGCTCTCTTTCCCTTTTGGGACTGTAGGCTCCAATGTAGGATTCGGGTTGTGTCCAGTCTGACCATCACCTATCTACCCCAATGTTTAGCACAGACTTGGCACACAGTACACACTTAAATACAATGACCATTTTAAATCATGTGCCAAACCAAAAAGCAAACAGTCTAGCCCACACAGACAGCACAATACACAGCCAAATTCTAATTGCACAATGATGCCAGATGATAACTTTTTTGAATTAACTCCTTCCATCTGCACTCTTTCCTCATTTCCCTTTCTTTTAGGAGAGAATAGCATCTCTCACTCATTCATTCAATCGTATTTATTGAGCACTTACTATGTGCAGAGCACTGTACTAAGCGCTTGGAAAGTACAATTCATCAATAGAGACAGACAATCCCTGCCCACAACAGGCTTACATTCTAGAAGGGGAGAGACAGCCATTAATGGCTACCACAGCAGAGGGTGGAAGATGAAGGAGGGGGAAAAAAACCATCACTGAGCTTTCCTCCCCATCTACTGATAGGCAGCAAGCAGCATGGTCAATCTGTCTTGAGATGGCAATCCTGTCCCCCTATTATCTACAGGGCCTAATCGGCTGAGGGACTTTAAGGTGGCCTCTGAATTCTGCTTTTTAACAGATTTGCTCACCTGCAATTTCCTTGAAAATCTCACTTTATATGAACGACCTTAACAAAATCAAAATCATGGCTAAATCCTTAGACTCCTGTGAAATTCCTGTATCCTGTACTCCCTTTGGTGACTCTACAGTTTGCGAAACACACAGGACGGTTAGAATCTTTTTACACCGGCCATTATTCAGTGGTTAAGCAACAGAGAACTCTATTTCAGAAGCCACTTGAATGGTGTCGCCTGACAACCAGATCACTGTTCAAGTAGCAGAGTACAAAAAGAAAAACCTAGCTTTTGTTTGACTGGCTCTGAGTAACTGAGGGCATTTTGATCCGATGCATCTCCTCTGCACGGCTGCGGAACAATGCAAATGCCAAAACCACCCAACTAAACGCAAAACCATGAAAGGAGCAATACATTTCTATTCCAAAATTCATCATTATTAAGTTGAGTATTCACCCAGCTTTCTCCTCTTCACTACACTATAATCTTTACACAAAGCCACAACTTTGCTAACAATGTAAAAGACTGATGGGTTGTTTTTTTCAGAATTGAATCAGAATCCATTTCCAAGCGTTAGGATATAAATAGCACAAGTGCCATTTTACCAGAGTTTTCCTTAGGAACATAAGAGCAAATGCTTCATCCATCGCCACAAACTTCCAGAATTTATCCAAAATAAATGCCTCAAGCGCCTGGTCATTTCAGCATTCTTACATATCTTTTAAAGACATTTCATATTTTAGCTGCCCTACTTTCATTCACTTCCATTTACTTCAAAAATAAAGTTAACTTCACCATACTATACAAAAGAAATCAATCGGTCAATGCTATTTGAGTGCTTACTGTGTGCAGAGAATTGCACTACACGCTCAGTAACGTACAATAAATAAGAGTTGGCAAACACGAAAGTATTTCAAAGCAAGTTAGACATCATCTAAATTCTGTAATCCAGATTTCTCAAGTTTTCTTAAAGCATCAACTCAGCTGAAGTTAAAGACCCTTTGTTAAGTTCAGGCTCAGATCAAACATTTCATCTGAAACGTTTCCAAACAGATGGCATCCTCCAAAGAACGGAACACAGCATCTTTGCCCAGTCGAAATAACTGAAGAATATAACTTCTTAGATGACTGCTGGCTGTATCTACAATACTGTTTATCACTGTTCAAAAAGATTTGCACAAAGGAGGTATTACAGACACTGAGGCAGAGACAAGGAGAGTGGATGATGAGCTTTATAAGGGGAAAAACTGAGTATTTCCTTATCACATGGTTAAAACTTCAAAGGTAACTTTCACCTTGGCTTCTATCCCTTTAGCATTCTAAGAAATCTGTAAATGCACAAAGACAATAGATTGGAATGGTTCATTTATCTTCAAAGTAGTCTGAATGTATTTAGTGCCTTTAAAAAATACTGTAAGGCTCCCATTTCCTTCACCCCCTAGATTATTTGGCTCCTGCACAATATTCTCAAGAAAATCCACGTTAAAGGCAAGTGAAGGACCTAGGAACAAACTATGAAATCCAAATAGCTCTATCAGCACATTTTTACTTGATTGGAGGGTAACATTTGGATAGTATTTGAAGCCTATCTTGTACCAACAGGATGGCGGAGGGGGAAATTAGTGGGTAGACCCAGGAAGGAATACTGAAACAACACTTGGAGAGACACTGCAAACAAAGTCTTTACAGAAGCCTTATCTAAAACCAACAAGCAACTCATTTTACTCTCCCCTTCACTTAGTAAACTTTACAGCAGTTTGCCAGGTACAGTACTTATTTACTGTGCAGAACCACTATGTGAAAAACACTGTATTAGAGCCTCGGCTACAAAATTGAACACAACTGATTTTTTTTAATAGATTCGGTCTAATTTTGTGAACTTTTAGAGCTCCGAGCATTCCAGAATGTCCAAATTCACAGCGAAGACATGATCTCACATGTTTTGCTTATTTTACCACAGCAAAAATCATTAAGCACCCAAGAAATTTGGTAAATTCAGCCTTCCCTTCCACCACCTCTGCTGCACTTCCTTCCTTCATCCAGGTCTGGAGGAGGATGGTAGCCACTTATAATAATAATAATGGCATTTGTTAAGCGCTTACTATGTGCAAAGCACTGTTCTAAGCGCCTCTGCCCTAGCCTGCTGCCACCAGGATCCAGAGGAGAGTAGATATGATCCCCCATAATGTGTCCGCAAATTCTACTGTAGTCTCCCAAGTGCTTAGAAAATTTATTTTCTTTTTCATTTTCTTCCTCCACTTTGGTAAGAGGCATTTACAGCTGCAAAATTCTGTTTTCTAAGTCTGTTTAGAAACTGCAGTCTTAACTCTGTTGATAGGAAGCATGATTATTTTTTTTCATTTTGGTAAGCCCGCTTGTAAAATAAACAAAGTCCTTGAAAAATGCTGGGGAAGAAAATAAACCCATGCTGGTCTATATGCAACAAACCACCACAATAACCAGTTCTGTTAATTGGACAAACAATTCCTTAGAATTAGAACAGGCAAAAAAAAATTGTATTATTTTAAGAAAGAAAAACAGACTATGACAAAGGTCCCACCTTTTTGCCATTTACTCGATCCATTTTCTTATTTTTAGATTTGAGTCGAATTATTTCTGGTATCCAAGACTTTTCCTTTGACTTGCTGATAATGCTTGGAATTACCATTCTCCAGATACTCTTCATGGATATAGCAATTAAGCAAAAGTGAAAAGCAGAGAGCAAATAGTGCATTTAGTCTAAAAGGAAAGTTGCAGTGCTCCAGCTACAAGGGGACTACTATGCCTAAATGGCTGTCCTTAGTCCTAATGGCACCTCAACTCGGGCGCTAATGACATGAGTCATGATAAGACAGTCTAATGAAACAAGACAGACCACCGCTGTCACAGCAAAGTGATATGGTGGATGAAGTTTCACCTAATTAGGCAAGGAGAAAGTTTTGTCTTGTTGTTCAATGGTACAAGTTACCTGGACCTGAATTCAGAACTGAGCACCAAGTCATTCTTAAATACAATTCTTTCTTTTCAACAAAGATAAGATTTGGGGGACATTTAATCAAAGGACAGTGGGAGATACCCAGAAACCTTTTGAAAACTTCTCTTCAAAACTTTTGGTACCAACAGCTTAAAAAAATGTCAAAACTGCCATTTTTCAAATGAGACTTTTGCCTCGTTTCTAACCTTTTTATCCAAATGAGATACCTAAACAAGCTGCCTTACTGAGGAACGTAGGCCACTGCAACCAAATTATGTCTGTTACCCAAAGTGAGTTTCACAAATCTTAAAATCATTTGGCACAAATTTATCCAAGATCATGTGAAAAAATTAACACTAAACTTTTTAAGTCAGTATCTTAGAAAAAACACCCTTCCCTATGAACATTAAGAAGAAAACTTCCCTAATGGGAGAAACCACTGTACACACATCCTTCCACACAATTTGATTTACACAATGTGTTATCACTAGGATGACTGTAATACATCGCTTAAGAGATCTATAGAAGAGAAATGAATAACCACTTGCTGGAGAGGGGAGATTAATCTGTCCACCAGCCTAGTCAGATTTCCTCCTCTGAGACTTCCTTCTGAAGGCAAGACAAATGAACTATTCCCTGCCTTCCGGCTCTTTATCATCAGCTCACCTCTTTCAGCGGAGCAGACTAACCAGTACTTACTCGACCACCTATAAACATTTGGGGCAACGTGGGCTCCCCACTAAACAAAAAAGGACAATGATTTCTGCTCGCTCATTCTACAGTTCAGGTACCGAGATGTGATTTCAACACAGGATGCTGAAATTCTGGGGACTGTTGACTTCTTAAAAACAAACAAAAACAAAACAAAAAAAAAACAACAACAAAGGTTCACTTGGATTTCTGGGTGGAGCCAGACCATGATTCCCAACAGATGCCATCTCAGGGAAAGTGGAAGTAATTCCCAAGATTCTCCATAAATCCATATTTATTGTTTACTGCGGCAGAGTACGGTACTAAGCTCCACGTACAGCATTGGGAATCTTCACCTTACCTTCACCCCTTTTCAGGAGCAGAGGCGCGTAATCCCTTCTGCAAGTGGTGTTTAATAAATACCGAATACGGCATCTGGAAAGTTCACTTTAGTAACAACAGTAGTTGGTGAGAGTCCAAGCAGTCTCCCACCTACTATTTGGTAAGCGCCTACCAGGGAGCCCTCGAGACAGCCTAAGAAATGGCCTCTGCCCTCAAAGGGCATAGAGCCTTCAGAGAGGGAACACAATAAAATTTGGTAAATAAACTGTAGTTCAAAGAGTGTAAGAATTCCTTTGAAATAAACTTATCAAGATCTGAAGTCCTTTACAAAGCTGGGGAGGGTGGGGGCTCAAAAACTTCCCACTTGGATCTTGATGCTACATTATTCCTGGATTAATAAATAGAAGAAATGAACTGAAATCAATAAAAGTCACTGAGAGAAACAGAAAACAAGTCTACCGAAGAAGAAATAATCAATCCAAATTATACAATGAAGAAGAATAACTTGCTTGGCATAGGAACGCTAATATAGATTGAATTGATTGATTCAATGCCATACTGGGAAATGAAAAGTCAACAACGACATCTCATTTTTTTAACAAATGAAAGAAAGAGTCAATTGACTTCTTTTTTGGCCCAGTTTATGGCTGCAGATGCTGCAGTTTAGTCTATATTACACTAATTAAACTAAAGTGTTCTGTTCTAAGCAGAAGCCTGAACAATGAAGGTTTACAAGGAAAGGCTGAAAGGATGAAGATTTAGCAAGAAAAGAGTTTGAAATACAGTTATAATAGCAACAGAGAGCCAGAGGGGACTTCAAGAGACCATCAGATCCAGTCCCCTGCCTCCAATAAGAGAGAAGGCATCAAGGTCTCGTTCTGATTCTGATCACGCCTGCTGTTTGACCTTGGGCAAACAGTCATTTACCCTCTCTAGATCAGTTTCCCCATCTGTAAAAAGATGGCTAATACCCATTTGGTTTGAGGGTAAAATGAGATAAGCACTGTGAAAGCTCTCTGGAAGCTCTCTGACAGAGGAAAGAGCATGGGCTTGGGAGTCAGATCGTGGGTTCAAATCCCGGCTCTACCACTTGTTAGCTGTGTGACTATGGGCAAGTCACTTCACTGGGCCTCAGTTACCTCATCTGTAAAATGGGGACTAAGACTGTGAGCCCCATGTGGGACAACCTGATAACCTGTATCTATCCCAGCGCTTAGAACAGTGCATGGCATATAGTAAGTGCTTAACAAATATCATCATCATCATCATACTAAGCACTTAACAATTACCATTATTGCTATTATTATTAATGAAAATAAAAATGCTCTTCCAATTCGGGATATTCAGCACCCAGGATTCTGTTTCCCAACTCGGCAATTGCCTAGACCAGCTTAGCTTCCAAAAAGTACTTCTGAAATGCAGAGACATATGAAGATGAAAGGGGTCAATTAATATGAGAAGACAGAAACCAACAGTGGGCCTAAATTTCAATGGTAGAAAAGAAACCCCTTCCAACTCCCCCAGTTGCCAAACATTAAACTATCTTGTAGAAGGCCATGGAAGAGAAGATTTAAAAAACGCCCAAACTGTGGTAATAGAAGTATCATTAGGGTTTAAGGTTAGATATTTCTGAAAGGATCTCTGTCTATTGGGGTTTGCTTTAGGGCATGGTGTGCTTGCACTGAGGTAGCTTTGGGGTGGACGCAAGAAAGCAACATTCCCCCACTTCCATTTCCCCGAACGGCTGCAATCATCATTATGGCAGCATCTGGGCTTTCCATTTCTGCTTCTGCAACTGCTGATCTACTTCTCAATGGGGGGGGGGGGGAGAAGTCTCAAGAGCTCTGCTACTACTCCAGTCTACACTGGCTCTCCTGAGTTTCGTATCTCCATTTCTGCTTCTGCAACTGCTGATCTACAGTATTTACCATGGCAAAATAATGAACTGCTAGTATTGTAATTAGCACAGCGCTTGACGTATTATAAGCACTTAAATACTATTAAGTACAATTCTATCAAAGCTACTGTGCAGCTGTGTGCAGAGCACTCTGCTATTATTATTATTATGTTTATTATAATGGTATTTGTCAAGCACTGTTCTAAGCGTTGGGGTACATAAAAGTTAATCAGATTGGACACTGACCCTGTCCCGCAGTCAAAGAGGGAGTTGACCTGTTTTAAACCCCCATTTTACATTTTAGGAAACTGAGGCAAGTGACTTGCCTAAGGACACATAGCAAGCAGTCGGCAGAGCGGGAATTAGAACCCAGGTCTTCTGCCTCGCAGGCCCATGATCTTTCCACTAGGCCATGCTGCTTAAGTGCCTGAGAAAGAACAACGGAATTAGCACTCATGAACCCTGCACTCAAGGAGCTTACAATCAATTTTTTAAAAATTTTATGGTACTTGTTAAACGCCACGTGCCAGGCACTGTACTAAGCTGTGGGGCAAATACAAGCTAATCAGGTTGGACACAGACCATGCCTCACATGGGGCTCAAAGTCTTAATTCCCATTTTGAAGATGAGGTAACTGAGGCACAGTGAAATGACTTGCCCAAGGACACCCAGCAGACAAGTGACAGGGCCAGGAGTACCCGGGTCCTTCTTCCAGGCCCGTGCTTTAACCACTGGGCCAGTATACTTCGCATTCTGATTTATTTTTCTGCCTCTCTTCCCTGATAAAGACAGAAGGAAGTAAGAGAGTATAAAAAGTTACGTATATAATTGCAAGAGAGAACTAGTTGCTTAACGGGGGGGAGGGTGTGAGGGAGAGGTCTGCTGTAGGAGATGAGAGCGGGAGAGAGCAAGTAGGTTAGCTTAAGTGGAACAAAGCAAGTGAGCTGGGGGTGTAGTGGGAGCAGGGAGTGGACAGTGGGAAGAAGAAAGCTGATAGAGTGCTTTAAAGTGAAGGCTAGGAAAGTTTCTCCTTGATGCAGAGAAGAATAGGCAACCACTGGATACTTTGGAGGAGTGAGATGACATATCCAGATCGAAGCTTTAGAAAAATCACCTGGGTAGCAGAATTTAAAAATGGACTGGAAAGGAGAGACTGGGGGCAGGATGGCCTAGTGGCAAGAGCACAGGCTTAGCAGTGAGGGACGTGGGGTCTAATTCCAGCTCCGCCAATTGTCTGTTCTGTGACTTTGGGCAAGTCACAACTTCTCTGTGCCTCAGTTCCCTCATCTGGAAAATGGGGATTAAGCCTGTGAGCCCCACGGGGGATGACCTGATTACCTGGTATCTACCCCAGCGCTTAGAACAGTGCTTGGCACACAGAAAGCGCTTAACAAATACCATCGTTATTCTTATTACTAAGTCCAAAGGAGGTTGATGCAGTAGTCAAGCCAGGATATGAAAAGCACCTGGACCAGCAAGTTGGTGGAGAAGAAGGGGTGGGTTCTGGAAATGTTGTGGAGGAGGAACCAGCAGGATTTGTTTGTAGACTGAATATGAGTTTTGAAGTAGAGGGAGAAGCCAAGGGTAATGCAATGAGGCTTGGGAATCAGAGGACCTGGGCTCTACTCTAAGCTCTCTCAATGACCTGTTTTTTAACCTTGGGCAAGCTCAGAACAGTACCTGGCACACAGTAAGTGCTCAACAAATACCATCACTATTTAACTTCTCTGTGCCTCAGCTTCCTCATCTGTAAAATGGAAATGAAACACCTATTCTCCCTACCCCTTTAACTGCGAGTTCCATGTCTGACCTGATTAACTTGTGTCTACCCCAGCGCTTAAAACTGTGCTTAACACGCAGTAAGTGCTTAACAAATACAACAATATTAATAATACAATTACTAAGGAGTTAAGAATTTGGGTGGGAAGATGAGGAGTTCCGTTTGGGACATATTACTGAGCTTGAGGTAACCATGGGATATCCACATTCAGGTGTCCAAGAGGCAAGAGAAAATGGAAGATTTCACAGAAGGAGAGAAGTCAGGCTCATTGTTGGGTAGGGACCGTGTCTATATGTTGCCAACTTGTACTTCCCAAGCGCTTAGTACAGTGCTCTGCACACAGTAAGCACTCAAATACAATTGAATGAATGAATGAAATTCACGGTTATTTGAGGTAGAGACTGTGTCCAACCTGTTTAACTTGTATCTACTCCAGTGCTTATAACAGTTCTTGGCACATAGTAAGCGCTTAACAGCTACCATTTGGAAGTCATCCGCTTAGAGGTGACAGTTGAAGTCACAGGAGCAGATAAGCTCACCATAGGAAGGAGTGTGAAAGAGAAGAAAGGGGGACCTAGAAAAAAAGCCTTGAGGGTCACGCACAAGTAGGGGATGGGAGGAAGTTTGGCATGGCAGTTGAGAGTTATGGAAATGTAGAAAAACACATTTCATAATTGATTTTCTTTAGTTATGGTTTCAAATTATGTTGGTAAAAATTAGAGTTGGCAGAAGGAGGATGAAGCATCTTCTAAGAAAGGCGAACTAAATGGTTTTGAGATCAAACATCATCTGTTAACTCATTCACTTTAAAATTGCCTAATAACCACCAGAAAATGTCTACTGGTAACTACAGGAAGAAGGAAAGTGTTTAAACACTAGATATTTCAAAGGGAAGCAATAAAGAACAAGTCTTACTTGCTTTTTCTGATTAACTCCGACTTGTTATTTTTAAAATATTAATTTTAAAATCTAATGTTACTTGGCATCGCTTTATGGCAAAATCTTGGCTGCAGTCACTCTCCAAACAAAAACTTTCGCTTTGAGGAAGGAGACCTTCCCATTAGTTCACTAAGACAAAGTCATCTACAAATGTGAAATTAAATCAGTCCAACATTTCCAGAACTCTAAGCAACCCTACGAACCGAGAAGATGAAGAAAGCTGTGGCTACTGCTGTGGTCACTGTGGTGACTAACTGTGGATACCACGGCTGTGACTATTAGCCACAGGGCTGCAAGGAGTTTGACACTCTGCTCCTCTCGCTTCAATGCCCAATTCTTTTTTGTGTGTTTTATGCTGTTTTTCTATTTTTTTTTTACGGTTTCATCCTTATGTGTCTCCAGCCCCTCTCCTCTCCCTAATTCCCAGATTGTGAGGGCCTACAAGGGCCAGAGACCACGACTAAGTTTCACCCGGGTATTTTTTCCCCAGCACCTAGTGTAGTGCTCTGCACATTATAAGCACTTAATAGCTCTACTACTAATGATGGTAGGAGGATATTTTTTTAAGCGCTTACTACGTGTCAGGCACTGTTCTAAGCGCTGGGGTAGATTGGACACATTCCCTGTCCACATGGGGCTCACAGTCTTAATCCCCATTTTACAGCTGAGGGAACTTAGGCCCAGAGAAGTGGAGTGACTTGTCCAAGGTTAGCCAGCACACAACCACCATCACTACTACTACTACGTGGCACTCTCATATTGTATTATTATTTCCAGGTCTTCACATGAACTAGTATCAGCTGTAATAATAATAATAATAACAATAGTAATTGTGGTACTTGTTAAGCACTTACTAAATGCCAACCACTGCACTAACTCCTCTGTTCTGTGTGATCAGCAAGGCTAGAAAAATTATTGATGATCCAGCAGACATCAGTTCTGGTGAGTGAATCAGTCTTACACGCTGCAAGCAGCAATCTTGGCTCAGTGGAAAGAGCCTGGGCTTTGGAGTCAGAGGTCACGGGTTCAAATCCTGACTCCACCACTTGTCAGCTGTGTGACTTTGGGCAAGTAACTTAACTTCTCTGTGCCTCAGTTACCTCATCTGTAAAATGGGGATGAAGACCGTGAGCCCCCCATGGGACAACCTGCTCACCTTGTAACCTCCCCAGTGCTTAGAATAGTGCTTTGCACATAGTAAGTGCTTAATAAATGCCATTATTATTATTATTTTATCATCTATGCAATTGCAGGAGTAACCTCCTTTCCTTCAAAGAGCCCTATGTAGACTTTGATACCTCCCAACTTGATACTTGATACTAGAGAAGCAACGTGGCTCATGGAAAGAGCTCGGGCTTGAGAGCCAGAGGTCATGGGTTCCAATTCCGGCTCCGCCATGTCTGCTGTGTGACCTTGGGCAAGTCACTTAACTTCTCTGAGCCCCAGTTCCCTCATCTGTAAAATGGGGATTAAGACTGTGAGCCCCACGTGGGACAACCTGATCACCTTGTATCCCTCCGCAGCGCTTAGAACAGTGCTTTGCACATAGCAAGTGCTTAACAAATGTCATCATTATTATTATTATTCCCAAATGACCCGTTCTTCTCACCAAGGTCAAGTCTGACTGATGGGGATCATTTTCTCAACATGATATTTGAAGAAATTTTTCTAGTACTGATGGCAGATGACTCTGCACCAGAAAAGGTCACTAACACTGACTTTCAATTAGAAAGAAGGACAAAACCCACAGAGTGAAACACTGCGGATGTTTGAATTCATTCATGTAGCTGGTCTGTCCAGGATGCAGGTGTATTGGGAAAAACAAGTTTGGGTGCTTAACAAAATGTGGAATAATATATGGTAGATGACAACAACCAGTGTCAAATCATCACCCTTTACAATACATTGCTCCTTGCCAAAAACTAAATAAGCTGTTCTTCCCCCCCAAAAAAAAGTCCCACCCATTCCATCAGCCGATTACATTTCTACCTCTGGCTCCCACACTGAATGGGAAGATTTAAGGCTTTTTTCAAACCTGCTTTTTGGATCAAATTACTTAACCTAATACTTTCGGATTTTTTTAGATCTGTTTTTCTGAACAGAACGTTTCGGGAATTCCCCTTTCTTCAATTATTCTTTATATTTTATTGATACAGGGAGGTAAAAAAAAATCCAAATAATTTTGTCCTCGGTTGATTACAGAAGTGATAAAACCAGGAAGACATTTCAAAGAGGAGGAATACTTCAAAGAGGAAAACAGACATGGTATAATTAATACCAGTAATTAAATGCTGATAAAATCAACCTCTCAAAAATTGCCTAATTTTAATTATTACCCTGAAACCTTTAATCATTAATTATCCTCTATTTCAACAACCATTGGAGCCAGCTATGGCAGTGCTAGATAAACCAGAAGAAAAGAGTTATGTACAAATAAAAATCCAGAAGACAAAATTCCAATTTCATGTTTCCTACTATACAGAACCTTGTTAAGTACCTGTATCCTAATTAAGCATCCATCTACAGAGGAATATTTTTGAACAGTACTGTGTTAAAGGAACAAGTATATCTGAGGCAGCTAGGAAATAACAATAATAATAATGGCATTTATTAGGCACTTACTATGTACAGAGCACTGTTCTAAACGCTGGTACAGAGTTATCAGAATATTACTTTAATTTCTAAGAAATACTAATTCTGTAGTCCAATACCAGTCTCCATCTTTCAGGTCTGCAACCAGGGCACTATCCTTGATTCCTCCCTCTTTTTCAATCCCCATAACCAGTCTGTTGGTTCTTTCTCCATAATACACTCAGAATCCACTCCACCCTCTCCATCCAAATGGCTACCAAGCTGGTCCGGGGGCTTGTCGTAGGCTAGCTTGACTTCTGCTGACCTCCTTACCTTTAATCCTTACCTTCACCCTCCTCTCCACTTCAATCTTTATCTTACTGCTTGGATCACTTTCCTTAAAAGTTTAATTCGACATGTTTTCCCACTCCTCAAAAACCTCTAATGGTTGATCCTTCTTCTCTGCAACAAGCGGAAACCTCCAAATCTTGTATTTAAAAGTACTTAATCAGTTCCCTCTCATCTACTTACCCACTTTTCTTTCCGACAACCACAGCGATCTTCCTTCCTCTCTCCCTAGCCTAATCACTGTGCCTTATTCTTATCTCTCCCTCTATCAGCCTCTTGTCCTCCAACCTGCTCCCTTCTCACTTTAAAACTGACAGGTCAGACTTCTCCCCACCTTCAGAGCCCTTGTGACACCACGTCTCCCTCTAAGAGGCCTCGGGAACACCAACTGCTCTCAGCCCTTTCACGTCACCTATGCACTTAAGTTAGCACAGCTTTCCTAGCTCTTGCACTATGACTACACACAATTATTCAGTACATAGCTTACATACCTTACCCTCCTCTTTCTTTAAGTGTCCCATCAAACTAAACTCCTTGAGAACAGGTGACTTGATTGCCTCCTCCCATGCACTCTTAGTTCAGTGCCCTACACACAGCTGCACTCCACACTGATTACTGATTGGACTCCTCTTTCTTTTCTGCATTGTGGAGGCTGTTTCCTTAGGCCTACAGCCCTAAACCAAATACTCCCTGCATAGCTCCAGAGCGGTACCCAGAATTCTGCCAGCTAATGGGGTGGAAACAGGTGATGCAGGGCCAACAGGTTCCTCCAGGCAGCAGCTGTCAATTAGGTGAATTACTGGACCAATCGAGAGGCACACTTTACTTACATTAATTGTCTCCCCTTCCAGACTGTGAGCTCACTGTGGGCAGGGAATGTCTACAGATGAGGTAACTGAGATACAGAGAAGTGAAATGACTTGCCCAAAGTCACACGGGAGACAAGTGGTGGAACCACGATTAGAACCCATGACCACCTGAATCCCAGGCCGATGCTCTATCCACTAAATCTTGCTACTAATTCCACACGGCCTAGCCATCTCCCCAGACAGAATGTTAAGTTCCTCATAGGTAGGGAGTGTGTCTTGTGCTTTCATTTCCTCTCCAAAGCACATGCAAAGCGTTGCCCTCGGTAGGCACTTAATATCATTACTGCTACTAGGCAGATCTTAGGCACCTTGTCCTCACCTCCAAACCTACAGCCAGTCATATTTATTCTACCTTTCCACTCCCTCTAAGAATTTTAGAAACTGAAAAGCAATTTTAAAATTGGAAAGATACTATACATATCCAAAGGGAGTCATCAATTTCCCAATCTCTTCTCTCCCAAACCTGTCATGCACTTCTAAGTGTTTGCAAAATGTCTGAGACGTTTCTCCATTTTCTCCCTCGTTCTTTCCGTTCTACTCAAGTGCATCTTCTCACTACTCCCTTTTCAGCCCCTTCTCCCACACTCCTGCTCTTGTGCATTCTTCCACGTCATTACTTATGCCTGGAAAAACAATCTATTGTCCATCGATGAACTCCTCACCTCATCCTCCTCTAAAATTAAACCAGTCACGCTGCAGCATTATTGCTAGCAATCATTAGATACTTCTTGAAAACTCAACTTCACTGATTACACAGGGATCTAAATCAAGCAAATGAGCAAACCTTTCCTATGAAGGCTAGAAGATACAAATAAATACTTTTCTCTAAATATTACATGCCAGATATTTCCAATATTTATTTTCATAGATAAATGTGAAAAGCGTAATAGAAATCATGTAAAATAAATGTGTTAATTGTTGTTTGAATGCAGTAGTGTAAAAGTTGCTTGAACATTACCCTTGGATTGTAAACCCCCTGAAGGATAGGAACCATGTCTATTTTCCTCCTATGTATTCTCTCCTAGTGCATAGAACACTGCCCTGCACACAGAAAATACTTAATAAATACTATCACTACTATTTCAGCACAAGATGGGTGAATATCACAGGGAACATTCTATTCCACATATTAAAAATCTGGACCAAGCTTCTTAAAAATAAAATAAGTAATGACATTTTTTATAGCCTAGTCTACCAGACAGATTGACCTACTTAATAAAAATGGTATTTGTTAAGTGCTTACTATGTGCCAAGCACTGTTCTAAGTACTGGGGGAGATACAAGGTAATCAGGTTGTCCCACGTGGGCTCATAGTTTTAATCCTCATTTTACAGATGAGGCAACTGAGGCAGAGAGAAGTTGTGACTTGCCCAAAGTGGGATTTGGGAGGTGGGATTAGAACCCATGACCTTGACTCCCAAGCCCAGGCTCTTTCCACTGAGCCACACTGCTTCCACTTAGACTGTGAGCCCCATGTGGGACCTGATTATCATGTACCTACCCCCCAGGGCTTAGTACAGTGCTTGGCACATAGTAAGCACTTAAATACTACAATTATTATTATTATTATTCATTCAATCGCATTTATTGAGCGCTTACTGTGTGCAGAGCACTGTACTAAGCGCTTGGATGACTGACAACTATGTTCTTTTGGCACCACATCAAGGATTTAGCCAAAAACTGTAGATAACATTTTCCCAACCCATACACACCAGCAATTGTTGCCAAACTGTACTTTCCACACGCTTAGTACAGTGCTCTGCACACAGTAAGCACTCAATAAATATGACTGAATGAACCAGCAATGAAGTGGAAAAAATCCATATGAAGCCCAAATACAATTATTTCAAATATACTCATTTTTATTACTAGCAGCAATACACCTTATTGGATGACTGCAGTACACTGAGCTTAGCATTCGAGGGGTACAAAACAAGTGTCACATTCCCTGCCCCCAAGGAGCTGACAATCTAATGGAGGAGACAGACATAGACATATTTACAAACAAATAAAAACACACAAATAATTACATTTTAAAGGCACATAAGCTTAAGTGCTGAGGATGAGCATAAGTAGAATTAATAATAATAATAATAATGGCATTTGTTAAGCGCTTACTATGTGCCAAGCACTGTTCTAAGCACTGGGGGGATACAAGGTAATCAGGCTGTCCCACATGGGGCTCACAGTCTTAATTCCTATTTTACAGATGAGGTAACTGAGGCACAGAGAAGTCAAGTGACTTGCCCAAAGTCACACAGCTGACAAGTGGTGGAGCCAGAATTCGAACCCATGACCTCTGACTCCGAAGCCCATGCTCCTTCCACTGAGCCATGCTGCTTCTCTAAAGTAATCACATAAGTGTCACTGTTGGCTGATGGGTTTATATGATGGGATATGTTGGGAATTAACCACGGAAGGTATAGGAGGAGGAAGACTTCCAGGAAAGCTTTGAATATGGACAGGGCTGTGGTCTGTCAGAAGTGGGGGGTGGGAAAAGGGAATTCACTAAATGATAAAGGCTTCTTCAAATATTTAGTGGAATGAGTTAGATTTGTTCATGGTCTATTTACACAGTCTACAGAGGAAAATATCAGCCCATAACTCTGCAGGTTGCATTTTTTTGTTCATCATATAAAAATAGCAAGGGCACTGACTATGACATATTCCTGCTGAGAAAGAAAGCAAAATATTCTTTCAGAAAATAAATTTCACAATCCAACTTGATTATAGCTATTAGTCCCAGAAACGTGACATGTAAAATAACTACTAAAATGTACTTGTAAGGCACTAAAACTCCAATCACAAAAGAAAGCTAAGAAACTATTGCTCATCAGTGCAGTTTGCCTCACAAAAATTTCTAAGATGGCAACTAGCTTTCACCTAAGCCAAACAATACAGATGTCATTCTAATTTTTTTCCCCCTCGGGCTGAGAATCTGAAGGGTACAAATTCATAGGAGGCTATCAATAAGCAGGCTTACTTAATTTTTGTGACCTGATTGCTCAAAATATTTGTCTTTTCTTTTCAAGAACCAAATATTGACTACTGATTCAACTGTAACTTAGAAGTGACTCCAAGAGATGCAGGCGTCGAATATATGGTATTTGATTTTGATTGGATTTAGACTCATTTCACCTTTCAATATCTTGACCTTCCATTAGACTCTGGAACAGGAGGGGGGCAGAATATGTTTTGGGGCCCAGATATTCAAAAATAAAATCTGCACTCAAGGATTTCTTTTATATGCAACTTTCATTTGCATATAAGCAAATGGAGAAGCAGCGTGGCTCAGTGGAAAGAGCACGGGCTTTGGAGTCAGAGGTCATGGGTTCAAATCCTGGCTCCACCAACTGTCAGCTGTGTGACTTTGGGCATGTCACTTAACTTCTCTCTGCCTCAGTTACCTCACCTGTAAAATGGGGATTAAAGCTCTGAGCCCCCCGTGGGACAACCTGATCACCTTGTAACCTCCCCAGCACTTAGAACAGTGCTTTGCACATAGTAAGTGCTTAACAAATACCATTATTATTATTATTTCATTTCTGGAAATAAAAATGTTGTAGATAGTTAATTTTTTCAGTATACTCCAAAACATGTAATGATACAAATATTCTTAATTTGACTTTTTAATATTCTTAGCGATGTCACAGACTTGCAGTACAGTGACTCCATTATTCAGTCAATCAATCGTATTTATTGAGCATTTACTGTGTGCACAGCACTGTACTAAGTGCTTGGGAAGTACAAGTTGGCAACATTATTATTACTAATAGTAGTATTTATAGTGTAGGCACTGGGTGCAGTGCACTGTAGCAGCTGCTTGAGATGTGCAGTCAAAGCGACACATTCCACTCCCACAGATAGCTTCAACCCTCACAGGGGAAGAGACAAACGTTAAGATATGCACAATTAGGGAGATCCAAAACAAACCAAGGGGATATCAATATATCAGTGGTGCTTTCTGAGCGCCTACTGTGTGCAGAGTACTGCACTGAACGCTTGGAAGGCTACAATACAACAGAGTTGGCAGATACATTCCCGGCGCACAAGGAATTTACAATCTGGAAGGGGATAGAGATACAGGAGCATTATGGAGGGTGTAAATAAAGTTCTAAGTGGTGTAGTTGGCTGGAGGGATGAAAAGGCTCAGGGATAAATTTGCTGGAGGAGGTAGGATTAAAGGAGAATATGGGGAGGTAGCGAGTACAGGGTAACAGTGTGAGCAAGGGAATGGAGGTGGGAGAGTTGAGACAGACATGGAGCTTGGGAGAAATGAAGCCGGGTTGGGGAATGGCAGGAGAAGAGGGCAGATGGCTCGGATGGGGCCAGACTGGGATTTTTTCTTCGATGCCGAGAGACTCAGAGAGCCAGTGAAGGGTTTCGTGGAAAGACCTGAACCAAGTGATGCTTCAGGAAGATAAGTGCAGCAGTAGGTAGTGTAGATTAGAGGAGGTAGAGGCTGGGAGGTCAGTGAGGAAGTTAATGAAGAGAATGAGAGACAGAGGAGACAATGAATAAAACCAAGGAGAAGTCCGGTAGGCAGTAGGAGAACCAGGACAGTATTGTGTTAGCAAATTTGAGACCTAACAGTGTGATGAGGAGGAGGAGGGAGAGGTGGTCAAAAGCATGGTGTTAAAAGCAGTGGAGAGATCAAGGAGGACTAAGATGCATTTAGCTCTAAATTACTGAGGTTGCCCCAAATCAGAAATTATCAATGAATGGGAATTATTGAGTGCTTACTACGTGCAGAGCGCTGTACGAAGCGCTTGGGAGAACATAACACAATAGTCAGCAGATATGTTCCCAGCCCTCAGTGAGCTTTAAAGATTATGATTCTTAACAGTAAAATTAAGTCAATGAGTTTGATTTGAAAGAATTTCAATATTAAAGAACTAATTTAAGGTCCACAAAAGTAAACTTTGGGATCCAAAAGTAAAGAGCTCGATTGCAGCAGGAAACGTGCATTACCTTGCAGCTCTGCAGTTTTTTGAAGGTCATCACTATTGACTGCTGAACAAAGCTTATCAAGTGAAAAGGTAAACCCACTGCTTAGGTGGGGGTGGGCGGTGTGGACTCCTGTAGCAGGAAGTAGCTCTCTTATAAAAGCCCCAAAGAAGAGTAAACTGGCTAAACGATTGCGGGAAAATAAGGAGCTGTAGAAAAACCAACTGGCAATCAATTAACATACTTCTTCCAAACTCTAAACCATAATAAAAAAGCCCACTGCTCAGAACTTTAGGTCTCTCTTTTGACTGCAGCTACTAAAAAAAGGAAAAACAAATCTTGCCCACCACGAATCTATCTTATTTTGGAAAGAAGGTGGCATTCCCACAACTTCACTTGGACCCGTGGCCTAGAAAGCCTTTCAGTTTTTCATTTTCAGCCCACAGAAAATGACACCACCCTTCCAATGTCACAACAACGATGGAGTCAATCGCCTTAAGCATTAGTAACCTAACTTATGGGTAGTTGTAGAGCTCTGCTTCACATTCCTCTTTAAAAAAAAAAAATTGCTTGCAACCAGATTCCTTTTAGGCTTGGCCTAATTTCCTTCACGCTTTGAATCTGAGGGCCCTGGCTTACTTGCAAGGTTGACAGAGATGCAATTCTGAAAACGGAATGGCCTACTTTCCCTGAGAGAAACCTCGTTTCAGAGGTGTTGCTCCAAAAAATGTTTTGTTACAGGTTAAGTGATACTATGACCTTTACTTAATGAGCTCACATTCTACAGCATATCTTGGTGGAAGGGAAGGGGGAAATCTTGGAGAAACACAGGAAAGATTCACTTTGTAACCACACGTGAAAAGGAGTGGAAAAACAAAACACTACTAAAATGGAAAAGAACAATTTCTCTAAAATTTTTCATTGGTCAAGTATGTAAAAATCTAAGTACTTACCAAGAAATTATAGCACTATGAGGAATTCCAGAACAAAACAGAAAAAGTATGGTAGGCAAAGAAATAACAGGAATACTTCTCCCTGAGATGTCACAATTTTGTCCAGAGAAGACAGCCCGGAGACTAATTTTTCAAATGTACAACACGCAATTTTAATCTAGCAACTGACCCTGACCATTTCCCCTCTGAAATATTTCATAAATGCGTTCATTCTGAATAGAGAAAATTGTTATTCAAAAATTTTCCAGGAATCAAATATAGAACACTAAAAGGGAATAAATGGAAAACATTTTGGGGAGACAAAAAGGGAAATCTCACACAAAGAACATAAGACTTCTTCCCATATTATATGGCATCTACCAGAAAAAACCAGTATCCACCTGGATGAGGTAGATTCCTATCTCACCTCCCTTCTCTCCTTCTCCAGCCCAGCCCGCTCCCTCCGCTCCTCTGCCGCTAACCTCCTTACCATGCCTCTTTCTCGCCTGTCCCGCCGTCGATCCCCGGCCCATGTCTTCCCCCTGGCCTGGAATGCCCTCCCTCCACACATCCTCCAAACTAGCTCTCTTTCTCCCTTCACTGAGAGCTCACCTCCTCCAGGAGGCCTTCCCAGACTGAGCTCCCTTTTTCCTCTCCTCCTCCCCATTCCCAGCCCTACCTCCTAACCCCTCCCCACAGCACCTGCATATATATTTGTAGATTTATTACTCTATTTTACTTGTACATATTTACTATTTATTTTGTTCATGATGTGCATATAGCTTTAATTCTATGTGTTGTGACGATTTTGACACCTGTCCACTTGTTTTGTTTTGTTGTCTGTCTCCCCCTTCTAGACTGTGAGGCCGTTGTTGGGTCAGTACCGTCTCTCTATGTTGTCGACTTGTACTTCCCAAGCGCTTAGTCCAGTGCTCTGCGCACAGTAAGCGCTCAATAAATATGATTGAATGAATTCTGTCCTTTTTCTCCTCTCCCCCGCCCCAGCTTCCTCTGTTCCTATGATTCACAACCCGGCTTCTCTCCTCAACACTTCCTTTACGCTCTCTGTTGTTTCCCCGCTTTCCATTTACCTGTGTAATTACTGGATTACACTTTTTTACAGTACTTTTAGACTGTGAGCCCAATGTTGGGTAGGGACTGTCTCTATATGTTGCCAATTTGTACTTCCCAAGTGCTTAGTACAGTGCTCTGCACATAGTAAGCGCTCAATAAATATGATTGATTGATTGATTGAATACGTGGCTCTGTCTACTCCTGCCCCTCTGTCCCCTCATGGTGGCTCATTTCCTCTACTCGTTCCTTTTTCCACTACTCTACCTCTTTTCCCATTTCTATAATCTTTCGTGTCCCTCAACTAACCTTTTCTTGTCCTGTCCTTTTCACCTGCATCCTCTCTCCTCCACATTCTGCCCTTGCACCATTCTGTCACTCTCCCCAGGGGCCTCCTTTTGGGTCCCTTTCTCTCCGACACCCCCTTTCCTTATTTTCAGCTTCCTTTCTCTCTTTTTTTGCATTTGCACTTTCTGCTCCCTGGTTCTGCTTCACCCAGGTTTTCCAAGGGCTGCTTCTCTGCCCAGGAGCCCCAAAGCAGCTTGCCTGACGGTGAAGGATATTCAGGAGAGTCTCATTTTTTTGGCGGGGTAGCAGCTGCTCCAGGGGAAAGGAGACAGTGGGAGCTACGTTGCTGAGTCTCAGTATGGTGGGGAGCACGACTTGTTCCATGTCAGCTTTTTTGGGCAGAAGCATCTCCCTTGAGAATCAAATGTGCCAAAGCTGCTATCAGGTAACCCAATCGATGGCCAGAGCAAAAGTAATTTAACTCCCTTCATGACTCAAAGAAGTGTTATCCTACCTGAAAAGCAGCTGGATAGTGCATGTTCCCTTCCAAGCTGGGACCCTGAAAGTATGGTTTTCCCATCCCTCCACCAACTCTATTAATCAATCAATAATATATGAGTACTGACTGTGTGTAGAGCACTATGTTGGGGATTTGGGGGAGTACAAAAGGGCTAGTAGTTACAATAACAATAATAACATTTTATTTTGTTGTCTGTCTCCCCCTTCTAGACTGAGAGCCCGTTGTTGGGTGGGAACTGTCTCTATATGTTGCCGACTTGTACTTCCCAAGCGCTTAGTACAGTGCTCTACACACAGTAAGCGCTCAATAAAAATGATTCAAGAATAATAATAATAATATTTGTGGTATGTGTTATGGGCTTACTTCACGCCAAGCACTGTAGTAAGCAAAGTGATAATTAGGTGTGATACAGACCCTGTCCCTCATGAGGGTCATAGTCTAAAGGACAGGGAAAACAGGTACTTAATCCCCACTTAACAGATGAGGAAACTGGGGCACAGAGAAGTTATGCAACTTGCCCAGGGTCACACAGTAGGCAAGTGGCAGAGTCAGGATTAGAACCCAGGTCCTCTGATACCCAGGCCCATATTCTCTTGACTAGAACACAATGCTTCAAGGAGCTTACAATCTTCAAGGAGCTTACAATCAGGGAGACGGACACAAAATAATTTCCAAATAGAAGAGAAAGGAAAGATGGATATGTAGACAAGCAAGTGCTTCGTATTAAGGGGGCATACATTCATTCAATTGTATTTATTGAGCGCCTACTGTGTGCAGAGCACTGTACTAAGCGATTGGTAAGTACAAATCGGCAACAGTTAAGAGATGGTCCCTACCCAACAACGGGCTCACAAGGGGATGACAGACAACAAAACAAAACAAGTAAATAGGTGTCAATACTACCAGAATAAATAGAATTATATCTATTATAAAGATACAGGTAGAGCAGGAGTGGTGAAGGGGCAAAAGGGGGATATGACTTGGGGAGGAGAAAAAGTAATCGGGGAAGGCTTCCTGGAAGAGATGGGCTGTCAGAAGGGCTTTAAAGATGGGGAGAACTGGGGAATTGGCAAGGCAGGTAATGAGGGGAAGGAAACTGCTTAAGACATTCCAAGATAATGATCTACAACACCAGCTTTATTGTGCTTTTAATCTGCTAAAGATCAAACCAAAAGATATTCGCAATAGACTGCTCAACAATTGACTTTACTTTCTTTTCCCTACACCCTGAGCCTGAGAGGAATTAGATACTTGAAAATTCAACGCAAAAGAGGATCCGTTAAGGAACATATAACATGAGACTCTTCACAAACTCTGTATCAAGTACCAGACTCATCCTTTATAGGAATGGAATGCTCCCTACTATCTCTTACCTTACTGGTCTCACCATTTTTTTAATGCAAAGGAGCGTAGGAAAGAGACAAATACATTCCTACTCATTTAAACCAAGTAAAAATAAAACTATCGCTTTGCTTCACGTACTTGTCAGAATATGCACTGCAACAGAACAGATCCACTGAATCTAGGGTGCTGATTGTCAATTGCATATAATACTATCAAAAGACTTCCTTCCCCCCTTCCTCTTCTACACTGACCCTTGGGTGTACAGCTGTTGACTTTTTTTAAAAAAAAAAGGTTACAAAAAATAAAAAGATAAAAAAGGATAGACTCATTCGATTAAATTTGTTCATTAAACTGCCTTACGAGGAAGCCTTTCAGAACAGTACAAATCACTGAGACACGGTTTTAAAAGAAGAGATGACCGATACAGATAATATAAATATACCGCACAGCTAATTTTTTAATTATGTATGATTCGGGTGGACAGAAACTGCGTGGCTCACTGAAATCTGCCTATAACCGGAGCCTCCTATTAACCTACAGAGCCAACTTCCCTCATCAAACCTTTTACCGTAGCTGCTTCCAAGTAGCCACACCGACTGGTTCAAGTTTCATCTCCTTTAATCTCCTCTGTAAACCTTCTCAGGGCAATAAACCCTCAAATAAGCAGTGACCTGGGCAAGTCAGGAGCAGGAAGGAGAAAGAAGAGAAGCAGCAAAGGGCCCTGATAATCAACACCTTCAATAACAGTGAGCAGTCACTGAGTTACCCTTTGTGAGTTACCCGTTCCCAATGACACAGTAGCACATCCGAAGGATGAGTAAAAATTGTGCCACACAGAAACCGCGCCTTAAAGAATCTCCATCAAGGCTTGGGGAAGATGTCTTCAAAAATCAGACTAGAGACCTTCACAAATTGACAAGGCCATTTTGGGAGGAAGGCGCGCGCGCACACACATACGCACGCTAAGGATCCCACCCCCTCCAGCAGATAACCATATTAATTAACCACTTCCACACTATCACCCTGTGGTTTTCAGTATAATTTCGTTTAGTCCTTTAATTAGTTCTCATTCCAGGTAAGCACTCAATTTTACGCTGAAGACTGAATTACCTGCCTCTGATTTTAACCCCTGCCGCTCCAGGAAAATAGCTCCCTCTTGGTCCCTTAAGGATGATTGGGCATCAGTTTCCTCAAATGCTCAGTAGTGAGAAGAGGATGCCCGGGAGTCCCTCGGATCGACTGAGCTCTTCCAAGAGCTTAGCATAGTGATTTGCACATAGTGACTGCTCAATAAATACGACTAACTCAATCCATCAACCATTGGTATTTACAGGGCGCTTACTGTGGGCCAAGCACTGGCCAAGCACTTGGGAGAGGACAATGTAACAGAGTTGGTAGATACGCTCCCTGCTCCCTGCCCACAGCGAGTTTACGGTCTGGATGGGGGGGATAATCCCAGAGATCCATAGCAGGGCTCTTTTCTGGATCACAGGGATGGGTAGGGGAGGGCGACCTGCTCCCAAACAGACCCCTGGCCTTGGATGAACAGCGGGCTGACCCATAAAGGCCACCACACATGATCTTATGTAAAGGACTGAGGGAAAAAAAAAAAGTAAATAAATACAGATCTGGGAGGAAAAGGGGAAGGAAACCTGAGACAGCGGCTCCTTCCTCTCAGCCCCCCACCTGCACCTGGGAACACTGAGTGCTAGGACTCCCCTCTCCCATTGCCCTCTTCCCTTTCCTGAGTGGGGGGGGGGGGAGGGGGGAGAGTTGGGAGGGAGAAGCCATATTCCTGTGGGGCACAGGGGGCACAGGAAGGGCAGGAGGAGGTGGGCAGGGGAAGGAGAGAGGGAAGGAAGGAAGGAGGGAAGGAGAAAAGGAAGGAGGGAGGGAGGAAAGGAAGGGGGGAAGGAGGAAAGGAAGGGGGGAAGGAGGAAAGGAAGGGGGGAAGGAGGAAAGGAAGGGGGGAAGGAGGAAAGGAAGGGGGGAAGGAGGAAAGGAAGGGGGGAAGGAGGAAAGGAAGGGGGGAAGGAGGAAAGGAAGGGGGGAAGGAGGAAAGGAAGGGGGGAAGGAGGAAAGGAAGGGGGGAAGGAGGAAAGGAAGGGGGGAGGAGGAAAGGAAGGGGGAGGAGGAAAGGAAGGGGGAGGAGGAAAGGAAGGGGGGAGGAGGAAAGGAAGGGGGGAGGAGGAAAGGAAGGGGGGAGGGAGGAAAGGAAGGGGGGAGGAGGAAAGGAAGGGGGGAGGGAGGAAAGGAAGGGGGGAGGAGGAAAGGAAGGGGGGAGGGAGGAAAGGAAGGGGGGAGGAGGAAAGGAGAGAGGGAGGGAGGAAAGGAAGGGGGGAGGAGGAAAGGAAGGGGGGAGGGAGGAAAGGAAGGGGGGAGGAGGAAAGGAGAGAGGGAGGGAGGAAAGGAAGGGGGAGGAGGAAAGGAGAGGGAGGGAGGAAAGGAGAGAGGGAGGGAGGAAAGGAGAGAGGGAGGGAGGAAAGGAGAGAGGGAGGGAGGAAAGGAGAGAGGGAGGGAGGAAAGGAGAGAGGGAGGGAGGAAAGGAGACAGGGAGGGAGGAAAGGAGACAGGGAGGGAGGAAAGGAGACAGGGAGGGAGGAAAGGAGACAGGGAGGGAGGAAAGGAGACAGGGAGGGAGGAAAGGAGAGAGGGAGGGAGGAAAGGAGAGAGGGAGGAAAAGAAGGAGGGAGGAAAAGAAGGAGGGAGGGAGGAAAAGAAGGAGAGAGGGAGGAAAGGAAGGAGGGAGGAAAGGAAGGAGGGAGGAAATGAAAGGAAGAAGGGAGGGAGGAAAGGAAGGCCTGGAAACCAAAGAAGGAAAGTAGGGCCCGCGGAGAAAAAGAGGGGGGGGAGAATGAGGAGGCAGCGGGGCGGGGGAGAGCTGGGTGTGAGGGACGCCCCGCAACCCCACAAGGCGGCAAGCGAGGATGCCCCAGCCCCGGCCTGCCGCCACTATACTCCTGCGGGGAAGAGGGGGCACAGGAGGGGCAGGAGGAGGCTGGCAGGGGAGGGAGGGAAGAGGGAAGGAAGGAAGGAACTGTGTCCACCCTGATTACCTTGTACCTGCCCCAGTGCTTCATTCAGTCCCTGACACATAATAAGCGCTTAAACACCATCATCATTATCATTATTAAGGAAGGGCTGGCAACCATTCGTTCATTTAATCGTATTTACTGAGCGCTCCCTGCATCCTAAGCAGTGCCCTAGGCGCTTGGGAGAGTACGCTAAACCATCCAACCCATTCCCTGACCGCGTCGAAGGAGGAAAATGGGGCCCGTGGAGGAAAAGAGGAGGGGGAGGAGAAGAGCAGGAGGAGGGGAGGAGAAAAGAAGAGGAGGGAAGAGAGGAGGAGGGAAGGAAGGAGGAAAAGAGGGGAGGGGGAAAGGAGAGAAGGGAGGGGAAGGAGGGAAGAGAAGGGAAGGAGGGAAGGAAAGAGGGAAGGAGGAAAGGAAAGAGGGAAGGAGGAAAGGAAAGAGGGAGGGAGGAAAGGAAAGAGGGAGGGAGGAAAGGAAAGAGGGAGGGAGGAAAGGAAAGAGGGAGGGAGGAAAGAAAGGAGGGAGGGAGGAAAGAAAGGAGGGAGGGAGGAAAGAAGGAGGGAGGGAGGAAAGAAAGGAGGGAGGGAGGAAAGGAAAGAGGGAGGGAGGAAAGAAAGGAGGGAGGGAGGAAAGGAAAGAGGGAGAGAGGAAAGGAAGGAGGGAGAGAGGAAAGGAAGGAGGAAGAGAGGAAAGGAAGGAGGGAGGGAAGAGGAGGGAAGGAAGGGAGGAGGAGAAGAAGAGGAGTGAAGAAAGGGAAGAGTGAAGGAGGAGGAGAAGGGAAGAAAGGAAGGAAGGAGGGAAGAAAGGGAAGAGGGAAGGGAAGAGGAGGGAAGGAAGGAGGGAAGAGAAGGAAGGAGGAGGGAAGAGAAGGAAGGAGGGAAGAGAAAGGAGGAGGGAAGAGAAAGGAGGAGGAGGGAAGAGAAGGGAGAAGGAGGGAAGAGAAGGGAGAAGGAGGGAAGAGAAGGGAGAAGGAGGGAAGAGAAGGGAGAAGGAGGAGGGAGAAGGAGGGGGGAGAAGGAGGGAAGGAGGGAAGAAAGGGAAGAGGGAAGGGAGAAGGAGGGAAGGAAGGAGGGGAGGAGGAAAGGAGGGAAGGAAGGAAGGAGGAAATGAGGGAAAGAGGGAAGGAGAAAAAGGAGAAGGAAGAGGAGAAGGTGGAGGAAAGAAAGGAGAGGGGGAGGGAAGGAGGGAAGAAAGAAAAGAAGGCGAGAAGGAGGAGGGGAAAAAGGGAGGAGGGGAGGAGGAAAGGGAGGAGGAGGAGGAGGAGGAGGAGGTTTGGTGCGGCGCGGCCCCGCCCCGCCCCGTCCCGGCGGTGCGTCCCCTGCTCACCGGCATCATCTCGGGGCCGGTTCCGGGCCGGGACCGGGGGCGCTGACGGGGCCACTCGTCCTGGGCCGCCGGTCCGGGGCCGCCTCGCGGGCCTCGGGAGGCGGAGGCGGAGGCGGCGGCGGCGGCGACGGCTCCCGCTCCGCCTGAGGGCGCGGGCCCTCTCCCGGAAACACCTGCCCCGACCGGGACCGGACCGGGAGCAGGAGGAGGCGGCGGGCGGGCGGGCGGACGGACGGAGCGCGGACCCCGGAATCCCCGACCGCACGGCCGCCTCGACCGCCACCGCCCCCGCCCCCGCTGCCCCTGCCGGCCCTCCTTCCCTCCCTCCCTCCCTCCCCGCCGCCACGGGGGCCCAACCGCCCCGCTCCTCATTGGCTGACGCCGCAAAGGGGGCGGGGCCCCTCCTTCTGATTGGCTGACGGGGAAAGGGGGCGGGGCCTCGCTCCCCCCTCCCCTTCCCCAGGTGCGAGCGCGCCCGCGCGCCTCCGCGGCCCCGGAGGAGGGGAGCGAGTGCGCAGGCGCGGAGGTGCGGTGCCGGGGAGCGCGCCGGCCGTCGGGCGCGCGCCTGCCCCCCCGTGGGCGGGGTGGGAAGCGGACGCAATGGCGCCCCCTACCGCCCCCCCCGGGACCTGCTCGCCCACTCGTTCAATCGGATTGACTGAGCGCCTAATGAGGGCGGGGCACTGGGCTAATAATGATGGCATTTATTAAGCGCTTACTATGTGCAAAGCACTGTTCTAAGCGCTGGGGAGGTTACAAGGTGACCAGGTTGTCCCCCGGGGGGCTCACAGTCTTCATCCCCATTTGACAGATGAGGGAACTGAGGCCCAGGGAAGTGAAGTGACTCGCCCAAAGTCACCCAGTTGACAACTGGCAGAACCAGGATTTGAACCCATGACCTCTGACTCCAAAGCCCGGGCTCTTTCCAACTGAGCCACGCTGCTTCTCTTGGGAGTCAGAGGTCGTGGGTTCTAATCCCGGCTCCGCCACTTGTCTGCTGTGTGGCTTTGGCCGAGTCACTTCTCGGGCCCTTAGTTCCCTCATCTGTAAAAGCGTCAGAGGTCGTGGGTTCTAATCCCGGCTCCGCCACTTGCCTGCTGTGTGGCTTTGGGCAAGTCAGTTAACTTCTCTGAGCCTCAGTTACCTCATCTGTAAAATGGGGATTAAGACTGTGAGCCTCCTGTGGGACAACCTGATCACCTTGTAACCTCCCCGGCGCTTAGAACAGTGCTTTGCACATAGTAAGCGCTTAATAAACGCCATTAAAAAAAAACAAAAACAAAAACCTGATTGCCTTGTATTCCCCCCCAGCGCTTAGAACAGTGCTAGGCATATAGGAAGCGCTTAACAAATGCCATCATTATTATTATTATTATTATTAATAATAATAATACAGCAATAAAGAGAGACAATCTCTGTCCACAACAGGCTTACTGCTGGGGGGGTTGGGGGTGGCAGGGGCAGATAATAATAATTATGGTATTTAAGTGCTTACTATGTGCCGGGCACTGTACTAAGCACTGGGGTGGATACAAGCAAATCGGGTTGGACAGAGTCCATGTCCCTCATGGGGCTCACAGTTTCAATCCTCATTTTGCAGATGTGGTAACTGAGGCCCAGAGAAGTACATATTTAATATTCTATTTCTTTTATTTTGTTAATACGTTTTGTTTTGTTGTCTGTCTCCCCCTTCTAGACTGTGAGCCTGCTGTCGGGCAGGGACCGTCTCTCTATATGTTGCCAACTTGTACTTCCCAAGTACTTAGTACAGTGCTCTGCACACAGTAAGCGCTCAATAAATACAATTGAATGAATGAATGAATGAATGAATAAAAGTGACTTGCCCAAGATCACACAGCAGACAAGTACTTATTTACTATTTTATTTATTTTATTTTGTTAGTATGTTTGGTTTTGTTCTCTGTCTCCCCCTTTTAGACTGTGAGCCCGCTGTTGGGTAGGGACCGTCTCTATATGTTGCCAACCTGTACTTCCCAAGCGCTTAGTACAGTGCTCTGCACACAGTAAGCGCTCAATAAATACGATTGATGATGATGATGATGTCAGGATTAGAACCCCTGACCTTCTGACTCCCAGGGCTGTGCTCTCTCCACTATGCCATGCTCGAAGGGAGAGAAAGGGGGACTTCGGAGAGGGTGACTTTTCATTCATTCATTCAATCATATTTATTGAGCGCTTAATGTGTGCAGAACACTGTACTAAGCGCTTGGAAGGTACAATACAGCAATAAAGACTGACAATCCCTGCCCACACCGGGCTCACAGAGAGGGGAAGGGAGACAGACATTAATACAAGTAAACAGGCATCATTATAAATAAATAGAGTTGTAAATATATATACAGAAGTGTATACCTATGTACATAAGTGTATACCTATGCGCATAAGTGTATGCATAAGTGCATACTTTGGCATGCAATTTTTTCCTCCAGTGTCCTTGAACCTAAAATCGAGAAGCAGCCTGGCGTAGTGGCTAGAACCCAGGCCTGGGAGACAGAAGGTTGTGGGTTCTAATCCTACTCCAGGAGGCCTTCCCAGACTGAGCCCCTTCCTTCCTCTTCCCCTCGTCCCCCTCTCCTTCCCCACAGCACCTGTATATATGTTTGTACATATTTGTTACTCTATTTATTTATTTATTTTACTTGCAGATATCTATTTCATTTATTTTATTTTGTTAGTATGTTTGGTTTTGTTCTCTGTCTCCCCCTCGTAGACTGTGAGCCCACTGTTGGGTAGGGACCGTCTCTAGATGTTGCCAACTTGTTCTTCCCAAGCGCTTAGTACAGTGCTCTGCACACAGGAAGCGCTCAATAAATACGATTGATGATGATGATGATCCCGTCTTCACCACTTGTCTGCTGTGTGACCTTGGGCCAGTCACTTCACTTCTCCAGGCCTCAGTTCCCTCATCTGTAAAATGGGGATTGAGACTGTGAGTCCCACGTGGGACAGGGACTGGGTCCAACCCGATTTGCTTGTCTCCACCCCAACGCTTAGTACAGTGCCTGGCACATAGTAAGCACTTAACAAATACTACTATTATTATTATTATTATTATAGTGTCCTGCCCTGGGGATGCTAGCAACCCCAACAGTGGGGCCTGGGAGTCTGAAAGACCTGGGTTCTAATCCCACTCCACCACCTGTCTGCTGTGTGACCTTGGGCAAGTCACTTCACTTCTCTGGGCCTCAGTTCCCTCATCTGTTAAATAGGGACAAAGACTGTAAGCCCCCCGCGGGATGACATGATCACCTTGTAACCTCCCCAGCGCTTAGAACAGTGCTTTGCACTAGTAAACACTTAATAAATGCCATTATTATTATTATTATTATTATTAACCTTGGTCAAGTCATTTCACTTCCCTATGCCTCGGTTCCGTCATCTGTCAAATGGGGACGAAGACTGTAAGTCCCCCGCGGGACAACCTGATCACCTTGTAACCTCCCCAGCTCTTAGAACAGTGCTTTGCACATAGTAAGCGCTTAATAAATGCCATCATTATTATCATTATTATTAACCTTGGGCAAGTCACTTCACTTCCCTATGCCTCAGTTCCCTCATCTGTAAAATGGGGATGAAGACTGTGAGCCCCCCGCGGGACAACCTGATCACCTTGTAACCTCCCCAGCGCTTAGAACAGTGCTTTGCGCATAGTAAGCGCTTAATAAATGCCATCATTATTATTATCAAAGTGGGGATCAAGACAGCGAGCCCCACGTGGGGCAGGGACCGTGTCCAACCCGATCCACCACTGTGCTTAGTATAGTGCTTGGCACATAGCGCTTAACAAATGCCATCATTATTATTAATATTATTGAGCATTGCGCCTGACCCGAGTGTCTGTGAGGTCACCTGCCGCAGCAGGAACTGCAGCAGCAGTAGCAACTCCTACCTCACCTCCCTTCATTCATTCATTCGTATTTATTGAGCGCTTACTGTGTGCAGAGCACTGGACTAAGCGCTTGGGAAGTCCAAGTTGGCGACATAGAGAGACGGTCCCTACCCAACAGTGGGCTCACAGTCTAGAAGGGGGAGACAGACAACAAAACCAAACATATTAACAAATCCCTTCTCTCCTGCTCCATCGCAGCCCGCACCCTCCGCTCCTCTGCTGCTAACCTCCTCGTTGGGCCTCGTTCTCGCCTGTCCCGCCATCGACCCCCGGCCCACGTCCTCCCCCTGGCCTGGAATGCCCTCCCTCTGCCCATCCGCCAAGCTAGCTCTCTTCCTCCCTTCAAAGCCCTACTGAGAGCTCACCTCCTCCAGGAGGCCTTCCCAGACTGAGCCCCCTTTTTCCTCTCCTTCCTCCCACCCCCCACTGCCCTATCTCCTTCCCCTCCCCACAGCACTTGTATATATTTGTGCATATTTATAATAATAATAATGACAGCATTTATTAAGCGCTTACTGTGTGCAAAGCACTGTTCTAAGCGCTGGGGAGGTTACAAGGTGACGAGGTTGTCCCACGTGGGGCTCACAGTCTTCATCCCCATTTTACAGATGAGGGACCTGAGGCCCAGCGAAGTGAAGTGACTGGCCCAAAGTCCCACAGCTGGCAATTGGCAGAGCTGGGATTAGAACCCATGACCTCGGACTCCAAAGCCCGGGCTCTTTCCACTGAGCCTCGCTGCTTCTCTATTACTCTATTTTACTTGTACATATTTACTATTCTATTTATTTTGTTAATCATCAATCGTATTTATTGAGCGCTTACTGTGTGCAGAGCACTGTACTAAGCGCTTGGGAAGTACAAATTGGCAACGTATAGAGACAGTCCCTACCCAACAGTGGGCTCACAGTCTAATGATGTTACTGATGTGCATATAGCTATAATTCTAGTTATTCTGACGATTTTGACACCTGTCCACATGTTTGGTTTTGTTGTCTGTCTCCCCCTTCTAGCCTGTGAGCCCGCTGTTGGGTAGCGACCGTCTCTATATGTTGCCAACTTGTACTTTCCAAGCGCTTAGTACAGTGCTCCGCACACAGTAAGCGCTCAATAAATACAATTGATTGATTGATTGATTGTCTGTCTCCCCCTTCTAGACTGTGAGCCCGTTGGTGGGCAGGGACCGTCTCTGTACATTGCCGACTTGTATTTCCCAAGGGCTTAGTACAGGGCTCTGCACACAGTAGGCGCTCAATAAATACGATTGAATGAATGAATGCAGCAGCAGCAGTAAGCAATTGCAGCTGTAGCAGGTGCAGCAGGAGGAACTGCAGCAGCAGAAGCTATTGCAGCAGGAACCGTTGCAGCAGGAGGAACTGCAGCGGTATTAGCAATTGCGGCATCAAAAATTGGAGCAGCAGCAACTGTAGCCGCAGTAGCTGTTGCAGCAGTAGCAGTTGCAGCAGCAGTAACAATTCCAAGAAGCAGTGTGGCTCAGTGGCAATCAATCGTATTTATTGAGCGCTTACTGTGTGCAGAGCACTGGACTAAGCGCTTGGGAAGTGCAAGTTGGCAACAGCCTGGGCTTGGGAATCAGAGGTAGTTGGTTCCCGGCTCCGCCAATTGTCAGCTGTGTGACTTGGGGCAAGTCCTTAACTTCTCTGTGCCTCGGTTCCCTCCTCTTTAAAAATGGGGATGAAGACTGTGAGCCCCCCGTGGGACAACCTGATCGCCTTGTAACCTCCCCAGCGCTTAGAACAGTGTGTTGCACATAGGAAGCGCTTAATAAATGCCATTATTATTATTAGTCTAGTCCCACTCTGCCTCTTGTCTGCTGTGTGACTTTGGGGAAGTCACTTGACTTCTCTGGGCTGTCGTTCCCTCATTGGTAAAATGGGGATGAAGACTGTGAGCCCCACGTGGGACAACCTGATTACCCTGTTTCTACTCCAGCGCTTAGAACAGTGTTTGGCACCTAGTAAGTGCTTAATTCATTCATTCAATCGTATTTATTGAGCGTTTACTGTGTGCAGAGCACTGTACTAAGCGCTTGGGAAGTACAAATCGGCAACATATAGAGACGGTCCCTACCCAACAGTGGGTTCACAGTCTAGGAGGGGGAGACGGACAACAAAACAAAACATATTAACAAAATAAAATAAATAGAATAAACATGTACAAATAAAATAAGTAAATAAAGAGTAATATAAGATAAATAAATAAATAAATAGAGTAATACACATGGTAAGAGCCCGCTGTGGGACAAGGCCTGCGTCCAACCCGATCTCCTTGGGAACCACCCCGGTGTTCATTCATTCATTCAATCGTATTTACTGAGCACTTACTGTGTGCAGAGCACTGTACTAAGCTCTTAATAAATATCATTATTATTATTCATTCATTCATTCATTATCGTATTTATTGAGCGCTTACTGTGTGCAGAGCACTGTACTAAGCGCTTGGGAAGTACAAGTTGGCAACATAGAGAGACGGTCCCTACCCAACAGCGGGCTCACAGTCTAGAAGGGGGAGACAGACAACAAAATGAAACATATTAACAAAATAAAATAAATAGAATAAATATGTACAAGTAAAATAGAGTAATAAATATGTACACACATATATACATATATACAGATGATTTTTACTCATGTGAAATCAAATACAAAGGGCTTCGACTGAAGGAGTGCTCACTTTATAAAGCAGACGCAGAGTCACACAAAATTGCTTAATACTATTATTAGTCTAGTCCCACTCTGCCACTTGTCTGCTATGTGACATTGGGCAAGTCACTTGACTTCTCTGGGCCTCAGTTCCCTCATCTGTTAAATGGGGATGAATAATAACAATAATAATAATAATAATGGCATTTATTAAGCGCTTACTCTGTGCAAGGCACTGTTCTAAGTGCTTGGGGTGGGGGGGGGGGAGACAAAGTCATCAGGTTGTCCCACAAGGGGCTCACAGTACAAATTGGCAACATATAGAGAGAGTACCTACCCAAAAACGGGCTCACGGTCTAGAAGGGGGAGACAGACAGCAAAACAGAACAAGTAGACAGGCATCAATACCATCAATATAAATAGAATTATAGCTATATACACATCATTAATAAAATAAATAGAGCAATAAATTTGTACAAATCTACACAAGTGCTGTGGGGAGGAGAAGGGGGTAGGGCAGAGGGAGGGAGTAGGGGTGATGAGGAGGGGAGGAGGGGCAGAGGATTAAAGGGGGCTCAGTCTGGGAAGGCCTCCTGGAGGAGGTGAGCTCTCCGTAGGGCTTTGAAGGGAGGAAGAGAGCTAGTTTGGCGGATATGTGGAGGGAGGGCAATCAATAACCCAGTTTTGTAAGTCGGTGTGGGCAGGCTATAATAATAATGGCATTTAATAAGCGCTTACTATGTGCAAAGCACTGTTCTAAGCGCTGGGGAGGTTACAAAGGTGATCAGGTTGTCCCATGTGCGGCTCACAGTCTTCATCCCCATTTTACAGATGAGGTCACTGAGGCCCAGAGAAGTTGATTGATTGATTGATTGATTAAGTGACTTGCCCAAAGTCACACAGCTGACAATTGGCAGAGCCGGGATTTGAACCCATGACCTCTGACTCCAAAGCCCGGGCTCTTTCCACTGAGCCACGCTACTCAGCTTCACAGCTAGGGCAGGGATTGTCATGATATGACAACTTGTACTTCCCAAGCGCTTAGTACAGTGTTCTGCACACAGTAAGAGCTCAATAAATACGATTGAATGAATGAATATGGACCAGACTCCCAGTGCAGAACACTGACTTAATTATTTTTCTCTCTGTGCCCCTCCCAGGAGTGAAGGAGGGGACTGGGGAAGAACTTTGGCAGGCGGGAAAGCCTATTATTCCCGTTTGCAAGCCTCAAACAAGCCACTGCTACATAGCATCCCCTCCCCAGCAAATAAATAACAATGAAAAAAGAAAAACACTGGTGGTGGAGATAGGAACATTGGCAGGCATTTGAAGGGAACATGTGTTTTTCTTTTTGGGTTCGGATCCCACCCCTGAAAAGTCACGGGGAAAAGTCAGCGGGGATTGTGTATGCCCTTACAGAAATGGGAAAATGCGCTGCAGGATGGCCTACTGGAAAGGGCCTGGTCCTGAGAGTCAGAAAAGCTGGGTTCTCATCCCAGCTCTGCCACTTGTCCGCTTGTGGGCAAGTCATTTCACTTCTCCGGGCCTCAGTTACCTCATCTGTAAAATGGGGATTAAGACTGTGAGCCCCATGAGGGACAGGGACTGTGTCCAACCTGATTTACTCGAATCCACCCCGATGCTTGATATAGCGCCTGACACGTAGTAAGTGCTAAACAAAAACCATATTATTTTTAATTCTCCAGGCCTCAGTTTCCTCATCTGAGTACTCAATAGCTGTTCTCCTTTCCCTTTAGACTGTGAACCTCATTTCGGACAGAAACTGGATCCGACAGGATCAATTTGCATTTACCTCAGCACTTAGTGGAGTGCTTGGCCCGTAGTAAGCACTAAACAACATGATTAGGGGAAGAATGAACTTACCAGGCCCCTTAAGTTAGATTTCCCTTCAAGGCCCTACTGAGAGCTCACCTCCTCCAGGAGGCCTTCCCAGGAGCCCCTTCCTTCCTCTCCCCCTCGTCCCCCTCTCCATCCCCCCATCTTACCTCCTTCCCTTCCCCACAGCACCTGTATATATGTATATATGTTTGTACATATTTATTACTCTATTTATTTATTTATTTTACTTGTACATATCTATCCTATTTATTTTATTTTGTTAGTATGTTTGGTTTTGTTCTCTGTCTCCCCCTTTTAGACCGTGAGCCCACTGTTGGGTAGGGACTGTCTCTATATGTTGCCAATTTGTACTTCCCAAGCGCTTAGTACAGTGCTCTGCACATAGTAAGCGCTCAATAAATACGATTGATGATGATGATGATGATATATATATATATATATATATATGTTTGTACATATTTATTACTCTATTTTACTTGTACATATTTATTCTATTTATTTTATTTTGTTAATATGTTTTGTTTTGTTGTCTGTCTCCCCCTTCTAGACTGTGAGCCCGCTGTTGGGTAGGGACCCTCTCTATATGTTGCCAACTTGTACTTCCCAAGCGCTTAGTCCAGTGCTCTGCACACAGTAAGCGCTCAATAAATACGACTGAATGAATGAATGAATTTGGGAATAAATATCCAGGAACAGAACCTTTCTAATAACAATAATAATTGTGGTATTTGTTAAGCGCTCGTCACCCTGACTTGCTCCCCCCTCCCAGCCCCACAGCACTTATCATCAATCATCAATCGTATTTATTGAGCGCTTACTGTTTGCAGAGCACTGTACTAAGCGCTTGGGAAGTACAAATTGGCAACATAGAGAGACAGTCCCTACCCAACGGTGGGCTCACAGTCTAAAAGGGGGAGACGAAACCAAACATACTACAAAATAAAACAGAATAGATATGTACAAGTAAAATAAAATCTGTCATTTATTGATTTATATTGTTTGTCTCCCCACCTCTAAACCGTATGCTTGTTGCAGGCAGGGAAAGTGTCTGTTTACTGTTGTATTGTACTCTCCCAAGCGCTTAGTACAGTGCTCTGCACACAGTAAGCGCTCAATAAATACGATTGAGTGAACTGAATGAATACGTGCCAGGCACTGTACTAAGCGCCGGGGTGGATACAAACAAATTGGATTGGATACAGTCCCTGTCCCACGTGGGGCTCACAGTCTCAACCCCCATTTTACAGCTGAGGTAACTGAGGCCCGGAAAAGTGAAGTGACTTACCCAAGATCGTACAACAGACAAGTAGCAGAGCCGGGATTAGAACCCATGACTGTGAGCCCACTGTTGGGTAGGGACTGTCTCTATATGTTGCCAACTTGGACTTCCCAAGCGCTTAGTACAGTGCTCTGCACACAGTAAGCGCTCAATAAATACGATTGATTGATTGATTGATTCTCTATAAGTACTATACTGTACCGTACACAGTACACTGTACAATAAATACGATTGATTGATTGATTGATTGATTGATTGATTGACCCCCAGGCCCGGTCTCTAGTCACTTCGCCGTGCTGCACCCCACCGCCTAGTACAGTGCCTTGCACATAGTAGGCGCTTAACACATACCGAAATTATCATTTACTATTATTATTATTCATTCGTTGAAGCATATTTATTGAGTGCTTACTGTTCAGAGCACTGTACTAAGCGCTTGGGAAGTACAAATCGGCAACGTAGTCTAGGATTATTATTATTAATCTTTCAGACCCAGCTCAAGGTGCAGGTTTGGATGAGGGGAGAGGGTTCAGGGGTCAGTTTCAGATAGAAGGGGATGGAAGGCTGGCCCGTCGCCTACTACATAGCACTCTACGGGACTCCTGGAAAGCTGAGGCAGGCCCCAAGCGAGCCTCGACGCTTTGGGCCGAGGCAGGGGGCCGGGGCAGACCCGGACTCCGCAGCCTTCCTATGTTGTCCGCTCCAGGGGCAGTCAGGATTCACTCAATCGTATTTCAATCAAATTCACTGAGCGCTTATTGTGTGCGGAGCACTGTACTAAGCACTTGGGAGAGGACAGTACAACAATCAACGGACACATTCCCGGCCGACGGTGAGCTTACAGTCTGAAGGGTCGGCCTTCCTTATCAATCATCAGTCATTATATGTCAGTATATGTTGCCAACTTGTACTTCCCAAGTGCTTAGTACGGTGCTCTGCACACAGTAAGTGCTCAATAAATACGATTGATTGATTGATTGATTGATTGATCAGTCATGTCTCCCCCTTTTAGACTGTGAGCCCACTGTTGGGTAGGGATCGTCTCTATATGTTGCCAACTTGTACTTCCCAAGTGCTCAGTACGGTGCTCTGCACACAGTAAGCGCTCAATAAATATGATTGATTGATTGATTGATCAGTCATGTCTCCCCCTTTTAGACTGTGAGCCCACTGTTGGGTAGGGACTGTCTCTATATGTTGCCAACTTGTACTTCCCAAGTGCTCAGTACGGTGCTCTGCACACAGTAAGTGCTCAATAAATACGATTGACTGATTGATTGATTGATCAGTCATGTCTCCCCCTCTTAGACTGTGAGCCCACTGTTGGGTAGGGACTGTCTCTATATGTTGCCAACTTGTACTTCCCAAGCGCTTAGTACGGTGCTCTGCACACAGTAAGCGCTCAATAAATACGATTGATTGATTGATTGATTGATTGATCAGTCATGTCTCCCCCTTTTAGACTGTGAACCCACTGTTGGGTAGGGACTGTCTCTATATGTTGCCAACTTGTACTTCCCAAGCGCTTAGTACAGTGCTCTGCACACAGTAAGTGCTCAATAAATACGATTGATTGACTGATTGATTGATCGGTGTCTACCGAGTACTTACATTGTGCAGAGCAATTCCTTAGGTCTAAATTGTCATCCATATGTCCATAGAGTCTATTAAGCTCCTACTGTGAGCAAGTACAGAGCATCTTACTGGAAGTCTACTCTGTGCTGAGCACCAAGAAGCAGCGTGGCTAGGAGAAGCAGCGTGGCTCATTGGAAAGAGCACGGGCTTTGGAGTCAGAGGTCATGGGTTCGAATCCCCGTTCGGCCACCTGTCTGCTGTGTGACCTTGGGCAAGTCACTTAACTTCTCTGAGCCTCAGTTCCCTCATCTGTAAAATGGGGATTAAGACTGTGAGCCCCACGTGGGACAACTTGATCACCTTGTATCCCCCCCCCAGCGCTTAGAACAGTGCTCTGCACATAGTAAGCGCTTAACAAATGCCATTATTATTATTATTATTATTCAAACATATTTATTGAGCACTTACTGTGTACTAAGCACATGGGAAGCATAAGTTGAGAAGCAGCGTGGCTCAGTGGAGAAGAGCCTGGGCTTTGGAGTCAGAGGTCATGGGTTCAAATCCCGGCTCCTCCAAATGTCAACTGTGTGACTTTGGGCAAGTCACTTCACTTCTCTGGGCCTCAGTTCCCTCATCTGTAAAATGGGGATCAATCAATCCATTGTATTTATTGAGCGCTTACTGTGTGCAGAGCACTGTACTAAGCGCTTGGGAAGTACAAGTTGGCAACATATAGAGACGGTCCCTACCCAACAGTGGGCTCACAGTCTAAAAGACTGTAAAAAATGGGGATGAAGACTGTGAGCCCCCCGTGGGACAACCTGATCACCATGTAACCTCTCCAGTGCTTAGAACAGTGCTTTGCACATAGTAAGTGCTTAATAAATGTCATTATTATTATTATAAGTTGGGAACATATAGAGATGGTCCCTACCCAACAGCAGGCTCACAGTCTAGAAGGGGGAGACAGACAACAAAACAAACCATATTAACAAAACATATTAACAAAATAAAATAAATAGATAAATAAATAAATAGATAATAAATAAATAAATAAAATAAATACCTTGTAAATATGTACAAGGTAAATATAGGTAAATATCCTATTGTGTTTGGAGCGCTGAACTGGACGTCTACTGTGTGCTGAGCACGGTACTTGGTGTCTATTATAATTAGGGTGCTATACATGGCGCCTACTCAGTCAACTGTCTAGAGGGGGAGAGAGACATTAATATAAATAAATAAATGACAGATGTGGACGGAGTGCCGTGGGGCTGGGAAGGGGGAGGAATAAAGGGAGCTAGTCAGGGCGATGCAGAAGGGAGTTGGGAAAAAAGGAAAAGGGGGCTGGATCCCAATGGATTTCTAATCCTTTTCCAGCCCCGTCAATTGTGCACAGAGCACTGGGCGTTTACTACGTGGAGAGTGGTGAACTGGGCATTTGAGGAAGCAGCATGGTGTAGTTCATAGAACACAGGCTTGGGAGTCAGAAGGTCATGGGTTCTAATCCTGGCTCTTCCACTCATCTGCTGTGTGGACTCGGGCAAGTTACTTCACGTCTCTGGGCCTCAATCACTTCACCTGTAAAATGGAGATTAAAATTGTGAGCCCCATAATAATAATAATAATAATAGTGGTATTTGCTGGGCGCTTGCTAGGTGCCAGGCACTATGCTAAGCGCTGGGGTGGATACAAGCAAATCGGGTTGGAAAAAGTCCTTGTGCCACATTGTGTTCTATCCATCCCAGCGCTGTGCCTGGCACATAGTAGGCGCTTAACAAAAACCACTATACCATTATTATTATTATTGTTCGGGAACATACAGTAGACGTAAAAGACCTAGTCCCCACCTTTGAAGCAGCGTGGCTCAGTGGAAAGAGCCCAGGCTTTGGAGTCAGAGGTCATGGGTTCAAATCCTGACTCCGCCAATTGCCTGCTGTGTGACCTTGGGCAAGTCACTTCACTTCTCTGGGCCTCAGTTCCTTCATCTGTAAAATGGGGGTTAAGACTGTGAGCCCCCCGTGGGATAATCTGATCACCTTGTAACCACCCCAGTGCTTAGAACAGTGCTTTGCACATAGTAAGGGCTTAATAAATGCCGTTATTATTATTATTATTATTTGAAGAACTTATTGTAACTTTTTGGAAATCCTGCCCTCTCTGCACATGGTAAGCGCTCAATAAATATGATTTGAATGAATGAATGGATGCCACAAACACCCTCATCTGTCCCCTCCACCAAAGCGCTGGGAAATAATCCACCTCCTCCATGAAGATTGGATCAACAGATTTCTCCCCATCCCCTCACCCACTTCCTCGGCCACCCCATCCACTCCTGCTTCCCTAAACCCTTCCATACACATCCCGAAGGTTTATGTAAATGTTTCTGTTATTTCCGCTCTAGCACCCTTCCTGTTGTTGTTTGTTTCTCTCCCCCTGTTAGGATGAAAGGTCCTCCAGGGAAGAGATCTTGTCTTGGACTTCTGAAGTAATTCCCCTCCAGGTCTTGTATGAGGGAATATCGCAGATGGAAAGCAGGCAATGCTGCTGCTGATGGGGATAATAATCATAATGATGGCATTTGTTAAGCGCTTACTATGTGCCAAGCACCGTTCTAAGCGCTGGGAAGATACGAGGTGATCAGGTTGTCCCACGTGGGGCTCACAGTCTTCATCCCCATTTTACGGATGAGGTCACTGAGGCCCAGAGAAGTGAAGTGACTTGCCCAAAGTCACACGGCAGACAAGTGGCGGAGCCGGGACTAGAACCCATGACCTCTGACTCCCAAACCCGAGCTCTTTGCGCTGAGCCACGCTGATGATGGGAATGTGCCCACTGCGATGTTTATGTGCCTTTTCTTCCCCCGCACCAAACGTTGAATTCAAGTGCTTCATCATCAATCATATTTATTGAGTGCTTACTGTGTGCAGAGCACTGTAGTAAGCGCTTAGTATGGTGCTTAGTACTTAGTACTAGTTCTTAGTACTTAGTAGTGCTAAGTGCTTAGTACAGTGCTCTGCACACAGTGAGCACTCAATATATATGATTTATATGACAGCACCCACTTAAGGCTGGCAAGCCCTGCTGTTGGTTCAGCGGATAGAACATGGCTCTGGATATTCAAACACCTGGATTTCCAGTCCCAGCACTGCAGGTAGGGAAATTGTTTGTCCTAGTAATAATAATAATAATAATAATAATAATAATAATAATAATAATAATAATAATAATGGTATTTGTTAAACTCTTACTATGTGCCAAGCACTGCTCTAAGCACTGGGGTAGGTACAAGGTAATCCGGTTGTCCCACATGGGGCTCACAGTCTTCACCCTCATTTTGCAGAAGAGGTCACTGAGGCACAGAGACGTGAAGTGACTTGCCCAAAGTCACACAACTGACAAGTGGTGGAGCAGGAATTAGAACCCAAGACCTTTGGCTCCCAAGCCAGTGCTCTTTCCGCTAAATAATAATAATAATAATGGCATTTATTAAGCGCTTACTATGTGCAAAGCACTGTTCTAAGTGCCGGGGAGGTTACAAGGTGATCAGGTTGTCCCACGGGGAGCTCCCAGTCTTCATCTCCATTTTACAGATGAGGTCACTGAGGCCCAGAGAAGTGAAGCGACTTTCCCCAAGTCACACAGCTGACAATTGGCGGAGCCAGGATCTGAACCCGTGACCTCTGACTCCAAAGCCCGGGCTCTTTCCACTGAGCCATGCTTCTTCTCTAGTAGTACAAGATACAAGGGGAGGTTACAAGGTGATCAGGTTGTTCCACGGGGAGCTTCCAGTCTTCATCTCCATTTTACAGATGAGGTCACTGAGGCCCAGAGAAGTGAAGCGACTTTCCCCAAGTCACACAGCTGACAATTGGCGGAGCCAGGATCTGAACCCGTGACCTCTGACTCCAAAGACCGGGCTCTTTCCACTGAGTCACGCTGCTTCTCTAGTAATACAAGATACAAGTAATATCTTGTATCTTGTCTTCAGCTCCTCCTAAAGAAACAAAGTGAAGAGGTGTTGTGAACTGGATTGCCTGGGGACCCAGAGGCGGGCCTGCAACTGAAACGGTTTGGAGAGAAGGGGGTACATAATAATAATAATAATAATAATAATAATAATAATAATAATAATGGCATTTATTAAGCAAGCTAAAGCCACGCGGTTTTGTTCTCTGTCTCCCCCTTTTAGACTGTGAGCCCACTGTTGGGTAGGGACTGTCTCTACGTGTTGCCAATTTGTACTTCCCAAGCGCTTAGTACAGTGCTCTGCACATAGTAAGCGCTCAATAAATACGATTGATGATGATGATGATGATGGCAGTAGTAGTCATAGTAGTATGTACTGAATGCCAAGCACTGTTCTAAGCACTTGTACTCTTCCAAGCACTTAGTACAGCGCTCTGTACCCAGTAAGCATGCAGTAAGTGTGATTGATTGATTGTGATATAAGAACCTTCCCCTTCTAGACTGTGAGCCCGTTGTTGGGTAGGGACCGTCTCTATATGTTGCCAATTTGTACTTCCCAAGTGCTTAGTACAGTGCTCTGCGCACAGTAAGCGCTCAATAAATATGATTGAGTGAATGAATGAATGATCAGGGTCACATACAGCCCCTGTCCCACATGGGACTCACTTTGTAAGGTAGAGTGAGAGCAGGTATTTAATTCCCATTTTACAAATGGGGAAGCTGAGGCCCAGAGAAGTGACTTGTCCAAGGTCACACAGCAGACCAGAGCCAGAGCTGGGTTTAGAACCCAAGTCCTCTGAATTTTTCTTTTAAATGGAACTTGTTATGTGCTTATTATGTGCTACGCCCTGCACTAAGTGCTGGGGTAGAACCAAGATAGTAGGCTGGACACAGTCCTTGTCCCACATTGGGCTTACAGTCTTAATCCCCATTTCATAGATGAGGTAACTGCGGCACAGAGAAGCTGTGACTTGCCCAAGGTCACACAGTAGACAAGTGGCAGAGGCAGGATTCAGACTCCCAGGCCCACTGTACTAACAGCATTCATTCATTCAATCATATTTATTGAGCGCTTACTGTGTGCAGAGCACTCTGTGCAGCTCACTGTACTAGGCACTTGGAAAGTATAGAATAACGGTGACACACGCTCTGCCCACAAGAAGTTTACACTCTCGTGGGAGAGAAAAACACCAAATATTTACAACTAGCGTGATCAAAATAAATAAATGGAGTGGACATTAATGGAGTGAATGCTAAGGAGGATGTAAATAAATTCATAAGTTCTATAATTGACGGAAGGATTGATGGGGCTCAGGGTGGTGGGAAATTAATTGGAGGAAGCTTGTTGGAGGACGACTTGACACCTGTCCACATGTTTTGTTTTGTTGTCTGTCTCCCCCTTCTAGACTGTGAGCCCGTTGTTGGTTAGAGACCATCTCTATATGTTGCCAACTTGTACTTCCCAAGCACTTAGTACAGTGTTCTGCACACAGTAAGCGCTCAATAAATACGATTGAATGAATGAATGAATGAGTTATGGTCTGTCGGCTATGGAAAAGGAGGGCATTCCAAGCCAGGGGAAGCAGAATGAGAGAGAGGACAGGGGCAAGTGGGAAGCAGCATGGCCTAGTGGACAAAGCACTGACCTGGATTCTCATCCAGGCTGTACCACTTGTCTGCTGTGTGACCTTGGGCAAGTCACCCCACTTCTCTGTGCCTCAGTTTCCTCAACTGCAAAATAATAATAATAATAATAATAAAAATGAGGGCATTTGTTAAGCGCTTACTACATTGTTGGGTAGGGACCATCCCTATATGTTTCTGATTTGTACTTCCTAAGTGCATAGTACAGTGCTCTGCACACAGTAAGCGCTCAATAAATATGATTGAATGAATGAATGAACAGCAAAACACTGTTCTAAGCGCTGGGGAGGATACAAGGTGATCAGATTGTCCCATGTGGGGCTCATAGTCTTCATCCCCATTTTACAGATGAGGTAACTGAGGCCCAGAGAAGTGGAATTGCCCAAAGTCACACAGCTGACAAGAAACCACGACCTCTGATTCCCGAGCCCGTGCTCTTTGATGCTACAGAAGCAGCGTGGCTTAGTGGAAAGAGCACCGGCTTGGGAGTCAGAGGTCGTGGGTTCTAACCCCGGCTCCGATACTTGTCAGCTGTGTGACTTTGGGCAAGTCACTTAACATCTCTGGACCTCAGTTACCCCATCTGTAAAATGGGGATTGAGACTGTGAGCCCCACGTGGGACAACCTGAACACCTTGTATCTCCCCCTTTTAGACTGTGAGCCCACTGTTGGGTAGGGACTGTCTCTATATGTTGCCAACTTGTACTTCCCAAGCGCTTAGTACAGTGCTCTGCACACAGTAAGTGCTCAATAAATATGATTGATTGATTGATTGATTGATTGTATCTACCCCAGCACTTAGAACAGTGCTTGGCACATAATAAGTGCTTAACAAATACCATTATTAATAATGCCTGTTCTCCCTCCTACTTAGACTGTGAGCCCCATGTGGGACAGGGACCAGAACTGGCCAGATTAACTTGTATCTACCCCAGTGCTAAGAACAGTGTGTGGCGCACAGTAAGCTCTTAACAAGAACTACTTAAGAAGTGTCTACTGAGGCTCTGCCATCAGTGGCGAAGGTTTCTAGCATAAGAAGCACGGAGGGCATTTTGTGAGATGGACCGACCCAACTGGAATCCTGGCCAACGTGGACAGGGAAGACCACAGTGGCGACCAAGACAACCGTTTGCTGGGTTATGGCACCGTAGCACAACATCTCCACTTTGCTGTGGTCTCTTCAGTTGTAAGAGAAGCAGCGTGGCTTAGGAGTCAGACGGACCTGGGTTCTAATCCCCTCTCCGCCATCTGTCTGCTGGGTGACCTTGGCCAAGTCACTTTACTTCTCTGAGCCTCAGTTCCCTCATCTGTAAAATGGGGATGAAGACTGCGAGCCCTATGTAGGACATGGGCTGTCTCCAAACTGATTAGCTCATATCTACCCCAGAGCTTACTTTGGTGCCTACCACATAGTTAGCGCTTAACAACAACTATTAAGCTCCGGTGCTTGGAGGTGAGGTGAAGAACTTGGAGGGAGATGACAATAACAATAAGAATAATAATTGTGGTATTTCTTAAGTGCTTATTCATTCATTAGATTGTATTTATTGAGCACTTACTGTGTGCAGAGCACTGTACTGAGCGCTTGGGAAGCCAAGCACTGTTCTAAGTTCTGGGGTAGGTAAATGATAATCAGGTTGGGCAAATCCCTGTCCCACATGAGGTTCACGGTCTCAATCCCCATTTTACAGATGAAGTAACTGCAGCACAGGGAAGTGAAGGTCACCCCGCGGACAAGTGGTGGAGTCAGGATTAGAACTTCTAGACTGTGAGCCCATTGTTGGGTAGGGACCGTCTCTATATGTTGCCGACTTGCAATTCCCAAACGCTTAGTACAGTGCTCTGCACACAGTAAGCGCTCAATAAATGCGATTGAATGAATGAATGAGTGAACTCATGACCTCTGACTCCCAGGGAAACAGGGTCTCTTGCAGGAGCAGCAGTCTTTGGCACCCTTCCTTCGCAGACTCCGCCCTTGGCATGCGGGCATATTGCCAGCCTTATTAGAGCATCAAAGATACCACTGGGTGGAGGGCGGTCGTGCGTGGTAGTTGAGTGGAGGTGCTGGTTCCTGACCCCATTCTTCACCTTCCCTTCTCTCCTCACAGCCAGCTAGTTGTGGGCAGGGGATGGGTCTCTTTATTGTTATATTCTACTCTCCCGAGCACTTAGTACAGTGCTTTGCACATAGGAAGTGCTCGAAAAATACAATTGGCTGAATGAATGAAAGAATGAAGCTCCCAGGCTGACACAGACCCCTCTAACAGGAGCAAGGGTGATAGCTCTCCTGTCCAGGACACAAAAGAAAGGCCATTCCCCATTTTTTAACTCCCCCTGCCCAGCGTGTGGAAGTTCCCCCAGGGGACAGTGGTATACTGTGCTCCAGACACACTTATGCATTGTTCCCATGGAAGAAGTGAGGGCAGGGTGACACCCACCACTCCTTAATTAGGTCACCCGAATTTCTTCCCTTTGGCGGTGGTTGCTTTGCCACTGGCTCCTCTGAACTCCCTTACCCTCCCTTGCCCTCCTCCTCAGCCTTCCTACCCATTCAGCGCTGACCCCTTGGGAAATTTAGCTTCCACTTCCATGCCCCCTCCCTCACCTGCTCCATGTGCGAGGCCTTTGGCCCATAGAAGGGGATCGAAACGAGGAGGGCTAAATTAGATTTTCCAACCAATGTTGTTGCTGGGACTGAAAGTTCAACCATTAAAGAACTTAAAATCACATAAAATCACATTGCAAGGCCATTCCTTGATGAGATTCATGGTCCATCTGTCTCCAACGGGGGCAGCAGGATACTTGGAGGAGCCGTGGGCTGGTTGTCCTTCTGGACACCCGCCCACATAGGAATGAGACATCCAACAGTCTTAACTCTCCTCTCTCCATCCTTGACTCTCCCTCCAGCACGGACCATCCAACACCCCTAACTCTCCCCTCTCCATTATTAACTCTCCCTCCAGTGACCCAGCACAAACCATCCAGCTCCCTTAACTCACCCCTGCCCATCCCTGACTCTTCCTCCAGCGACCCAGCACAGACCACTCGTTTATTCAAACCCTCCTGGAACCTGATGTTTCTGACTGCACGGCTTCCTGAGGGAATGAATTCCATGTCCTCACCTCGTGCTCAGTGAAGAAATATTTCCATTAACATCCTAGGAGATCTGTTTTGATTCTCTTTTGGCGGATCTGGAACTCGATTCTATTAAATTCCATCCAGAGCTGAAACCCCCAAATTTAGATGCACAAGAGAAGTTTTCATGACATTTGCTCTGTAGTATAAATTTCGAGGTTATTGACACTTGTATCAGTTGGGCAGCAAAATACTGCACGCATTGGTAGAATACTAACTGATGGTGAGTGTCTGTGAAGAGTGGCAGAACTTGAGGAGCAGTATGGCATAGTGGATGAGCACAGGCTTGGGAATCAGAAGGGCATAGGTTCTAATCCCGCTCTGCCACTTGTCTGCTGTGTGACCTTGGACAAGTCACTTCATTTCTCTGTGCCCCATCTGTAAAATGGGGGTTGAGACCATGAGCCCTCCTTGGGACAAGGACTGTGTCCAGCCCGCTTTGCTTATATCACCCTAGAGCTTAGTACACTGCCTGGTACATAATAAGTGCTTAACAAATACTACAATTATTATTACCATTAAGAGACTTTAGTAATCAACTCCACGATCTTGAGTTTTGCTAACCCCTACACCAACTAATTGAAAACATTATTTCAGTAGAAAACAACAAGAGTGAGTTTTTCCTGACCAATTTCAAGTTGCTCTTTTCTAAGGGTGACCAAACCAGACTCCTGAGACCTTAAGTCAGTCTCGAAGGAGAAATGCCCTCAATTTCACTAGTGGTTTTTGCATTTTCTTCCCTGGCCCAGACCCACTTCTACAGGCTTCAGTAAGCATCAAGATGAAGACAATTTGTCCCTTTTTGGTTCAAAACAATCTCCAGACTGTAAGTTTGTCTCTAGACTGTAAACTCACTGTGGGCAGGGAGTATGTCTACCAGCTCTGTTATATTGTACTCTCCCAATGAAGACAATTTGTCCCTTTTTGGTTCAAAACAATCTCCAGACTGTAAATTTGTCTCTAAACTGTAAACTAACTGTGGGCAGGGATTATGTCTACCAGCTCTGTTTTATTGTACTCTCCCAATTGCTTAGTCCAGTTCTCTGCACACAGTAAATGCTCAATAAATACCATTGATTGATTGATTGATTGATTGATATGAGAGAAGGTGGGAAGGTACTTGCCTGCTGTGGGACCTTGAGACATTTTATTTTGTTAGTATGTTTGGTTTTGTTCTCTGTCTCCCCCTTCTAGACTGTGAGCCCACTGTTGGGTAGGGACCGTCTCTATATGTTGCCAACTTGTACTCCCCAAGCGCTTAGTACAGTGCTCTGCACACAGTAAGCGCTCAATAAATACGATTGATTGATTGGGCATGTCATCTCACTTCTCTGTGCTTCAGTTACCTCGCCTGTAAAGCGGGGATTGAGACGGTGGGCCCCATGTGGGACAGGGACTGTGTCCAACCTGATTTGCTTGGCTCCACCCCAGCGCTTAGTACACTGTCTGGCACAAAGTAGGTGCTTAAAACTGCCACGATTATCATGATTATTGTTATTATCATTTGGTCCATTACTAACCCTGCCTTTCCCATCCCATCAACGCCAGCCAGGGGATTCAAACAGAATCCCCGGCCAAGAACAATAAGGAGGATGCTTAATGTTCTGAATAGATCTGACCACAGTCGGATATTAGCGGTTGCTGAGAAGGGCTGATTCGGTTGACAAGCCAAAATGACGGGCGTCTGTTCGGTTCCCTGGAAACTGAGGCGATTCGGTCTGCCAGAGGAGGAAGAGTAAAGGATTGCTCAGAACCGGAGGGGTCAGGCCACGCTAAAGCCCATCAGTGCCTGGTGTCATGTAGAGAGACTACTCCACATTCCTAGACAACATTAGAGAAGCAGCGTGGCTCAGTGGAAAGACCACGGGCTTGGGAGCCAGAGGTCGTGGGTTCAAATCCTGGCTCCACCACTTATCAGCTGTGTGACTTTGGGCAAGTCACTTCACTTCTCTGTGCCTCAGTTCCCTCATCTGTAAAATGGGGATGAAGACTGTGAGCCCCCCGAGGGACAACCTGGTCACCTTGTAACCTCCCCAGCACTTAGAACAGTGCTTTGCATATAGTAAGCACTTAATAAATGCCATTATTATTATTATTATTCCACCCTCTAGCCCTGCCTCCCAAATTCCAGGGATTTTGAGGGAGAAAAGCTCAGAGAGTTTAGCATTACAGTCATTTTTTTTTCTTTTGCCATTTCTGGGTCAACCGCATGACCCATTCATTCATCCAATCATGTTTATTGAGCGTTTACTGTGTGCAAAGCCCTAAGCACGTGGAAGAGTATAAGCATGCTGGAAGAGTTCCAGTGCTTAGAACAGTGCTTTGCACATAGTAAGTGCTTAATAAATGCCATTATTATGATGAGCACAATATAACAACAGACACACTCAAAGTTAGAAGGGGAGACACACTAATATAAATGGATAAATAAATGAATAAATTATGGATATATACATATATGCAGATAAATAATCCAGCCTAGGACTCTGTCTCCGTCAGGAGCACGAGGGTTCTTGAAGGAATTGGGTGCCGATTGTCCTCCTGGATACCCAACTTCCTGGTTAGGGATGGGAATACAATTTTGTGGTTGCCCTGTCCACCTCCTTTGTGGTTCAGTGTTCTACTTCAAAAGAGCTGTGGACACAATGAATCTCCCCATTAGCACTGATGAAGACCAGTTGCTGGTAGGAAGTGTGAAGTGACTCATCAGGACCCCAAGTTTAGGGCTCCTAATCCACCACACCATGATCCAGTCCCATCTGTAATAATAATAACTGTGGTATTTGTTAAGCACTTACTATATGCCAGGCACCATAATAAGCACTGGGGGAGATACAAGCAAATTCATTCATTCAATCTTATTTATTGAGAGCTTACTGTGTGCAGAGCACTGTACTCAATGCTTGGAAAGTACAATTCATCAACAAATAGAGACAATCCCTACGAACAACAGGCTCCAAGTCTAAAAAATCAGGTTGGACACAGTCCCTGTCCCACAGGGGGCTCACAGTCTTAATCCCCATTTTACAGGTGAGGTAACTGAGGCAGAGAGAAGGAAAGTGACTTACCCAAAGGTGCAAGGCAGATAAGTAGCAGAACTGGGATTAGAACCCACGTCCTTCTGACTTCCAAGACTGTGTACTATCCACTAAGCCATGCTGCCTCACTTCTCTAGAGCATAAGCTCATTGTTGACAGCGAATGTGTCTGCTAACTCTGCTGTATTCTCCTCTCCCAAGCGCTTAGTAGAGTGCGCTGCACACAGTAAGTGCTCAATAAATTGATTGATTGAATCTGTGAGCTTCAGTTACGTCATCCGTAAAATGGGGATTAAGACTGTGAGCCCGATGTTGGACAATCAGGCACTGTGTTAAATCTGATAAACTCGTATCCACCCCCAGCGCTTAGTACAGTGCCTTGCACATAGTAAGTGCTTACCATTAAAAAAACCCCAGGAGTTCCAGCAGAACCTATTGCCTCCCTGGTGAATAAGGCATTAAAGAGGAGGAAGTGGAGACCCTTCCAATTAGATGTTCCGTCTGGGACTTCAGAGATGAACTTTTCCAAGGGCATCTTGGGGCCACGGTGCTACCCTCCTGTCAGGATGAGGATGGAGAGACTTGTACTTCCCAAGCGCTTAGTACAGTGCTGTGCACACAGTAAGTGCTCAATAAATACGATTGAATGAATGAATGAATGAATGGAAGCCTCTTAAAACCTGCCAACCCCAGGCCAGGCTGTGGTTCACTTGATTGTTACGTCCCTGGATCTATATCTTCAACCAGGTAGGTTGCTTCTTTCCGATTCAGGCTGCTGGGGCAGATTTCAGTCTCTGGCAATCTTCAGACCAGAGCCAGGACCTGGCAAACCTCAACCTGCTAGTCACTCAATCAATCAATCATATTTATTGAGTGCTAATAATAATGGCATTTATTAAGCACTTACTATGTACAAAGCACTGTTCTAAGCACTGGGGAGGTTACAAGGTGATCAGGTTGTCCCACCGGGGGCTCACAGTCTTAATCCCGATTTTACAGATGAGGTCACTGAGGCACAGAGAAGTTAAGTGACTTGCCCAAAGTCACACAGCTGACAATTGGCGGAGCCGGTATTTGAACCCATGACCTCTGACTCCAAAGCCCGGGCTCTTTCCACTGAACCACACTGCTTCTCCTATATGCTAAGCACTTGGGAGAGTACAATATAATGGAGCTGATGAAAATATTCCCTGCCTTCAAGGACCTTATAGTCTAGAGGGAGAGACGGACAATTAAAATACATTCTGGATAATAATAATAATGATGATGATGGTATTTGTTAAGCGCTTACTATGTGCCAAACACTGTTCTAAGCACCTGTACATAAGTGCTGTGGGACTGAGGGTGGGGTGAATATCAAATATTTATTTTATTTTGTTAGTATGTTTGGTTTTGTTCTCTGTCTCCCCCTTTTAGACTGTGAGCCCACTGTTGGGTAGGGACTGTCTCTATATGTTGCCAACTTGCACTTCCCAAGTGCTTAGTACAGTGCTCTGCACACAATAAGCGCTCAATAAATACGATTGATGATGATGATGATGATCAAGTGCTTAAAGGTACAAGTGCATAGGCGATGCTGAAGGGAGACGGAGTGGGGGGAAGAGGATTTAACTGGGGAAGGCTTCTTGGAGGAGACGTGAATTTAATAAGGCTTTGAAGGTGGGGAGAGTGGTGGACTGTCAGATATGAAAGGGAAGGGAGCTCCAGGACAGGGAGAGGGTATGGGCAAGGGGTCGACTGTGAGATAAATAATAATAATGGTATTTGTTAAGCACTTACTATGTGCCAAGCACTGTTTTAAGCACTGGGAAAGATACAAGGTTATCAGGTTGTCCCACTTGGGGTTCACAGTCTTCATCCCCATTTTCCAGATGAGGTAACTGAGGCCCAGAGAAGTGAAGTGACTTGCCCAAAGTCACCCAGCTGACAAGTGGGGGGGTTGGGATTAGAACCCGTGACCTCTGATTCCCAAGTCTGGGCTCTTGGCACCTAGCCACGCTGCGAGGTGGAGTGAGGAAGTCGGCACTGGAGGAGTGAAGCGCGCCGTCTGGGTTGTACTAGGAAATCAATCAATCAATCAATCAATCAATTGTATTTATTGAGCACTTACTGTGTGCGGAGCACTGGACTAAGCGCTTGGGAAGTACAAGTTGGCAACATATAGAGACAGTCCCTACCCAACAGCGAGGTAAGGTAGGAGGAGGCATGCTGATTGGGTGCTTTAAGTAATTTAGCCTCTCTTCTGTCTTCCCTTAAATCCACTCTGCTGCCTCAAGAGACTCCATTCATTCAATTGTATTTACTGAGTGCCTACTGGCACTGTACTCTGCCACTTGTCAGCTGTGTGACTTTGGGCCACTCACTTCACTTCTCTGTACCTCACTTACCTCAACTGCAAAATGGGGATTAAGACTGTGGGACAACGTGATTACCTTGAAGCAGCGTGGCTCAGGGGAAGGAGCCCGGGCTTGGGAGCCAGAGGTCATGGGTGCTAATCCTGCCTCCGCAACTTGTCAGCTGTGTGACTCTGGGCAACTTCTCTGTGCCTCAGTTACCTCGTCTGTAAAATGGGGATTGAGACTGTGAGCCCCGTGTGGGATAACCTGATTACCTTGCATCCCCCCAGTGCTTAGAACAGTGCTTGACACATAGTAAGCACTTAACAAATGCCATTATTATTATTGTATCTACCCCAGGGCTTAGAACAGTGTTTAGCACATAGCAAGTGCTTAACAAATACCATTATTATTATTATCATTACTGAGGCTTGGGAGAGTCCTCTCACTCCCCAGTGGGCATCTAGAGGGCTTCTCACCAGCCCTTCCCTCCAGTGAATGGCAGAGCAACACACCCAAAACAGATTTCCGAGTCCTGGTCCTCAGTTTCCCTGCTGCACCAGAAGCGGGGGGGAGAGGCAGGGGAAGGAGAGGCCGGGTAGCATCCAACGGCAGCACACTGATGTTGTATCATGAAGCCAGCCTCCCATTTTCAAGTCGGAACGAGTCCCCGGGTCCGCGAAGATGTGAGTCTCTAGTTTCTGGGCAATTTCGTAGCCAATCCACATCCTCTCATCAACACCCCCCTTACTGATCCTGTTTCCATGGCAAAAGCCGTTGCCACAGTTCCCGTTTCTGGGTGCTGAAAGGGAGCCGGAGAGGGAAGTCGGTGGGGACGTACGCCTACCTCCCAAGGCCTACTCCAAGCTTGCGTGGGGTCGGTAGAGGGTGATGATGGCATTTGTTAAGCGCTTACTATGTGCCAAGCACTGTTCTAAGCGCTGGGGAGGTTACAAGGTGATCAGGTTGTCCCGGAGGGGATCACAGTCTTCATCCCCATTTGACAGATGAGGTCACTGAGGCCCCACAGCGGGGAAGGACCCGGATGGAACCGCACCGAACCGAACCGGGGTCAGAAGCGACGAGATGAGAGGTTCAAAATAGACCGTGGCGGCGGGCGCTGCGCAGGTGAATCAACCGATCCATGGGATTTTTTTAAATTTTACGGTATCTGTTAAGCTCTTACTATGTGCCAGACACTGTTCTCAATGCTGGAGTAGATATAAGCTCATCAGGTTGGACACAGTCTATGCCCCACGTGGGGCTCCCAGTCGTAGTCCCCATTTTACAGATGAGAGAACTGGGGCACAGAAAAGTGAAGTGACTTGTCCAAGGTCACGCAGCAGACAAGTGGCAGAGCTGGTAGAATGTAAGCTCGCTGTAGGCAGGGGATGTGTCCGTTTATCGCTGTACTCTTCCAAGCGCTTAGTACAGTGCTCTACACACTGCAAGCGCTCAATAAATATGATCGAAAGAGTGAATGAATGAAAACCCATGTCCTTCTGACTCTCAGGTCTATGCTCTATCCACTGTCATCATCATCATCATCAATCGTATTTATTGAGCGCTTACTGTGTGCAGAGCACTGGACTAAGCGCTTGGGAAGTACCAGTTGGCAACATAGAGAGACGGTCCCTACCCAACAGGGGGCTCACAGTCTAGAAGGGGGAGACAGAGAACAAAACCAAACATGCCAACAGAATAAAATAAATAGAATAAATTAAATAAATAAATAAATAAATAAATAAAATAAAATAAACAAATAAATAAAATAAATAAATAAATAAATAAATACATGCCTAAATAAATAAATAAATAAATAAATAAATAAATAAATAAATAAATAAATAAAATAGATATAAAATAAATAGAATAGATAGAATAGAATATACTAGGCCAGGCTGCTCCTCCCAGCGTTGTTTGCCGCGTGTATGCGGAGCACTGTAGTAAACGCTCCAGGGAAGATAATACAACAGAGTTGGTAGACACATTCCCTGTCCATCAGGGAAGCATGTAGCCTAGTGGAAAGGGCTCAGGCCTCGGAGTCAGAGAACCCGGGTTCTAATACCAGCTCAGCCACTCGTCTGCTCTGTGACCCTGGGCAAGGAACTTCTCTGTGCCTCAGTCGCCTCAGCTATAAAATGAGGATCATCATCAACCATCAGTCGTATTTATTGAGCGCTGACTGTGTGCAGAGCGCTGGACTGAGCGCTTGGGAAGTCCAAGTTGGCAACATATAGAGACGGTCCCTACCCAACAGTGGGCTCACAGTCTAATGAAGATGAAGAGGATGAAGAGATGAAGAGGATGAAGAGAAGCAGCGTGGCTTAGCGGAAAGAGCACGGGCTTGGGAGTCATAGGTCGTGGGTTCTAATCCTGACTCCGCCACCGATCAGCTGTGTGACTTTGGGCAAGTCACTTGACTTCTCTGGGCCTCAGTTACCTCATCTGTAAAATGGGGATGAAGACTGTGAGCCCCATATGGGACAACCTGAGTACCTTGTATCTACCCCAGTGCTTAGGACAGTGCTTGGCACATAGTAAGCGCTTAACAAATGCCATTATTATTATTAATAATAAATCACCCTCCCTCCAGTTTAGACTGTGAGCCCCATGCGGGAGAGGGACAGTGTCCAATCTGATTACCTTGCATCTACCGCATTGCTTAGTACGGTGTATGGCTCACTTAACAAATTCCAATAACAAAAAAGAGAATTGAAGACTCTCTTTCCTCACTACAGGCTTCATAGAAGATGTGATGAGCAAACCCTGCCTCTTGTCTCCTGTAGGCAAACCACACTCTCACTCGTTCCCAGTTCTCTGTCCCTTTCAAAGCCCCCGGGGATATTGGGTCAGAAGAGAATCAGTCAATCAATCGTATTTATTGAGCGCTTACTGTGTGCAGAGCACTGGACTAAGCGCTTGGGAAGTACAAGTTGGCAACGTATAGAGACAGTCCCTACCCAACAGTGGGCTCACAGTCTAAGAGAAGTAGTCGGATAGGTTGTGTTCAGGGGACTTCAGCTTCCCATTTGCTGCACTCTAAGGACTGTATTCAACTCTGCTTCCAGCCCGGGATTTGAGATCGGCGGGGACGTACGCCTACCTCCCGGGGCAGGTGAATCAACCAATCCATGAAGATGAAGTGTTTTGCTCTTCCTCTGTCCATTTTACTCTCCATTCATCAGTCTGACCCGGATATCACACTTAACTGAGTATCCTCAGAATACTGTGAGCCCGTTGTTGGGTAGGGACCGTCTCTATACGTTGCCGATTTGTCCTTCCCAAGCGCTTAGTACGGTGCTCTGCACACAGTAAGCGCTCAATAAGGGACCGTCTCTATGCGCTGCCAACTTGTACTTCCCAAGCGCTTAGTCCAGTGCTCTGCACACAGTAAGCACTCAATAAATACGATTGAATGAATGACAGCCTGTGTCCAACCTGATTTGCTTGTATCCACCGTAGTGCTTGGCTCATAGTAAGTTCTTAGTATTTATTACTCTATTTATTTATTTTATTTGTACATATTTATTCTATTTATTTATTTGTTAATATGTTTTGTTTTGTTCTCTGTCTCTCCCTTCTAGACTGTGAGCCCGCTGTTGGGTAGGGACCGTCTCTATATGTTGCCAACTTGTACTTCCCAAGCGCTTAGTCCAGTGCTCTGCACACAGTAAGCGCTCAATAAACACGATTGAATGAATGACAGCCTGTGTCCAACCTGATTTGCTTGTATCCACCGTAGTGCTTGGCTCATAGTAAGTTCTTAATATTTATTACTCTATTTATTTATTTTATTTGTTAATATGTTTTGTTTTGTTCTCTGTCTCTCCCTTCTAGACTGTGAGTCCGCTGTTGGGTAGGGACCGTCTCTATATGTTGCCAACTTGTACTTCCCAAGCCCTTACTACAGTGCTCTGCACACAGTAAGCGCTCAATAAATACGATTGAATGAATGACAGCCTGTGTCCAACCTGATTTGCTTGTATCCACCGTAGTGCTTGGCTCATAGTAAGTTCTTAATATTTATTACTCTATTTATTTATTTTATTTGTACATATTTAATCTATTTATTTTATTTGTTAATATGTTTTGTTTTGTTCTCTGTCTCTCCCTTCTAGACTGTGAGCCCGCTGTTGGGTAGGGACCGTCTCTATATGTTGCCAACTTGTCCTTCCCAAGCTTTTAGTACAGTGCTCTGCACACAGTAAGTGCTCAATAAATACGATTGAATGAATGAGTGAATGAATGAATAAATACGATTGAATGAATGAATACTGACCAAACAAAATCTGGAGAGCTTCCCAGACTCAGCCAATGACCTGTGGGGCTTGCCTGTCGACTGGATATTTAAAGGCCTGTGTTCCACGCCAGAGACTTTTAAAACCCGTCCACAGGAGAAGTAGTCCCCAGGTAGATTCACGCAACCTCTCATGGAAGGAAATAGGAGTGAGGGCTGTGGTAAACCCTGCCCTAGAAGCCTTTGGGGCAAACACTGAGATGGCAGAGGGGCGTAGAGCCCTGGGGTCCCACCCCCTTGCACTGGAGCCGTTAGGCTTAATGAAAAATCAGGAATTCCTCAGAGAACAGTAGCATGCCTCATCAAGCGCGGGGTTAACCAAGAGCCAAAGAAGAGAAGGGAGGCCTGAAGAGACATGTCCTCTCCATGAAACTGAATGTACTCAGGGAAATACGGGCCAGCCTGGCCCTACGCAGGGCCAGGTGGATATTTTTAAAGGATTTTTTTTTTCCAAGTGAAAGTTTCCTCCTTTTGTTCTGCTTCTGCATGGGCTGAATCTGATCCTTGGGGTCAGTAGCATTCAATCAGAATAATAATTGCAGTATTGAGTCCCCCCTCTTGACTGTGAGCTTACTGTATGTGAGGGAATGTGTGTGTTATATAGTTGTAATAATAATAATGATGGCATTTGTTATGCACCTACTATGTGCAAAGCACTGTTCAGGATACAAGGTGATCAGATATTGTACGAAGTGGGGCTCACAGTCTTCATCCCCATTTTACAGATGGGGGAACGGAGGTACAGTGAAGTGAAGTGACTTGCTGAAGGTCACACAGCTGACAATTGGCGAAGCTGGGATTTGAACCCATGACCTCTGACTCCCAAGCCCATGCTCTTTCCTCTGAGCCACGCTGCTTCTCTCCCAAGCATTTAGTACAGTGCTCTGCATCCAGTAAGCACTCAATCGATATGATTGACTGGCTGACTGACTGACTGGTATTTGTTAAGTAGCTCTGCCACTTATCCGCTATGCAACTTTGGGCAAGTCACTTAACTTCTCTGTGGCTCAGTTACCTCACCTGTAAAATGGGGATGAAGACTGTGAGCCTCACATGGGACAACCTCAGTACCTTGTATCTACCCCAGCACTTAGAACAGTGCTTAGCACATGGTAAGCACTTAACAAATACCATCATTATTATTATTATTACTGTGTACCAACTCTATTCCTGGTTGCTTAGTACAGTCCTCTGCACACACTAAACAGTCAGTACCTTTGGTTGATTGAAAAGCACTGAACTAAGCTCTGAGATAGATACAAGATAACTAATCAGTTAATCTATTGTATTTATTGAGGCTTACTATGTGCAGAGAACTGTAATAATAATAATAATGATGGCATTTATTAAGCGCTTACTACGTAAAAAGCACTGTTCTAAGTGCTGGGGAGGTTACAAGGTGATCAGGTTGTCCCACGGGGGGCTCACAGTCTTAATCACCATTTTACAGATGAGGCAACTGAGGCACAGAGAAGTTAAGTGACTTGCCGAAACTCACACAGCTGACAATTTGCGGAGCCGGGATTTGAACCCATGACCTCTGACTCCAAAGCCCGGGCTCTTTCCACTGCGCCAAGCTGCTTCTCTGTAGGTTGGACACAGTCCCTGTCCCAGGTGACAGTCTAAGTGGGAAGGAGAACCAACACTGAACCTTCATTTTATAGATGAGAAAATGAGACACAGAGAAGTGAGGTGACTCGCCCCAGGTCACACAGGATTAGAGCCCAAGTCCTCTGACACCAAGGCTCATGCTCTTTCCACTAGGTTTGTTTGTTTGATGGTACTTGCTAAGCGCTTACTATGTGTCAAACACTGTTCTAAGCGCTGGGGTAGGTATGAGTCAATTAGGTCAGACACAGTCCCCGTCCCACATGGGGTTCACGGTCTTAAGTTGGAGTGAGAACAGGTCCTGAATCCCCATTTTACAGTTGAGGAAACTGAGGCACAGAGCAGTGAAGTGAGGTCACTTCACTGCTCTGTGCCTCAGTTTCCTCAACTGTAAAATGGGGATTCAATACCTGTTAATTGGCGGACCTGGGATTAGAATCCAGTTCCTCTGAATCCCAGACCCGGACTCTTTCTCCTAGGCCACGCTGCTTCTTCTTGGGCATGATGCTTCTCTGGCAGGAAAGCACAGGCAAGCAGCCACTTATCCCAATCCATTGCGATGTTCTCCACTGATTGAGTGGGCGTATTCCAACGCCCAGCCCTACCCCCACCATCTGCTGCCCACCCTAGATGATTCAGGGACTGTCTCCAGAGTCCAAATCACTAGAAAATCGTGGAGGGGAGTCTGCAAAACTCCAGCACAGCCTGTCAATTAAGAAGGAGCTCAAGGCGACCACAAGGCTTGTAGAACTCAGTCACGTGGCCCAATAGCCACTTCTCTGCAAGCAGAATCAATCAGTCGATCAATTAATCAATCAACGGCATTTACTGAGCATTTACTATGTGCAGAGCACTGTACTAAGTGCTTGGGAAAGTACAATCTAACTGGTCCCGACAGACTCTGACAGAATGTACTGCCTTCCCCCATCCCTTCAAGTTTGAAGTCCGAGGGAATTACCCCGGATTTAAGAAACCCATGAATGGGGGTTTATTATGGAAATTTATTAATTCATCCAATCATATATTATTGAGCGCTTACTGTGTGCGAAGCACTGTCCTAAGCACTTGGGAAAGTAAAAAAAATCAAAATAATAATAATGATAAGACTGTAAGCTCATTGTGAGCAAGGCACGTGTAGTCCAACTCGGTTGTATTTGTACTCTCCCAAGTACAGTGCTCTGCACAGAAGCACTCAATAAATATGATCGACTGATTGATTAGGCAATCACACCGGTCCAAGATCCATACTTGTGCGAGCAGAATCCAACTGGCCCTGAAACACTCTGACAAAATGCACTGCTTGCCATTCTCTCAAGTTTGATCCCTGAGAGACTTAGACCCGAATTAAGAAACCCAAGGGTTTGGGCTTGAAATAGTAATAAAAAAAATGATAAGACTGTAAGCTCACTGTGGGTAGGGACCGTATCTGTCAGCTCTATTGTGTTGTACTTTCCCAAGTGCTTAGTACAGTGGTCTGCACGTAGTAAGCGCTTGACAAGTGACGATGACGATGATTGTGATATTGGTTTAGTGCTTACTATGAGCCAAGCACCGTAAGATGCGCTGAGGCAGATACAAGATCATTAGTTTGGACACAGTCCCTGTTCCGCCTGGGACTCACAGTCTAAGTTGGAGAAAAGCTGGCATTGATTTTCCATTTTACAGACGGGGAAGCTGAGGCAGAGAAGTTAAGTGACTTGCCCAAGATCACACCGCAGGCAAGCCATGGAGCGCAATTAGAATCCAGGTCCTCTGACACTCAGGCCCATGTGCCTTCCACTAGGCCATGCTGGCAATGATGTGGGGGTTTAATCTTGGGGGGTGAAGGAGCACAACTTCTCTTCCAGCTCTTACCGACCTTGATCGGGCGAGGCAGGAAATGCCATCCCCGGCCTTGGGTTGGACAGGATTAGAACACTTGAGCGGCTCCGACAGCATTTCCTCACAGGGTGGAAAACGCCCAGCATTTTCCCTCCATTAAGACGAAACCTACCCATTCTGTGACCCCAGTGAATTGCCCTCTAGTCAGGAATGAGTTCTTGGGAAGTGGCCCCTAGCCCTCGGAAAACCGACTCATGACAGATTCCTCTGACCGGGGGCGGAGGCGAAGCCGCCGGGCACCGCGGCACATGGGGAAAACCGTGTCCCGTCGCTGGGCTCCCCCTTCTTTGTTCTCTTTATTTTATGGTATTTGTTGAGCGCTTACTACATGCCAGGCACTGCACTAAGTGCTAGGGTAGTTACAAGCTAATCAGGTTGGACACAGTCCCCGTCCCTCGTGACGTTCGCAGTCTTAATCCCCATTCTACAGATAGCGTAACTGAGGCCCAGAGAATTGAAGTGACTTGCCCAAGGTCACACAGCAGACAAGTGGTGGAGCTGGGATTAGAACCGAGGTCCTTCTGACTCCCAGGGCCACGCTCTATTTGGGAGACCAATGCCATTCCCTGGCCTTGCCGTCCCCTTAGAGTTTGGAATCTGGTGCAGAGGCGCTCACCCCAAGGGTTTGTGGAAGAATCAGAAATCAAAGATATTTATTTATTTGTTTTTTGTGGTAGTTGTTAAGTACTTACTATGCGCCAAGTGCTGTACAAAGTGCAAGGGTAGATACAAGCTAATCAGGTTGGACACAGACCCTGTCCCACATGGGGCTCACAGTCTTAATCCTCTTTCTAAAGATAACGTAACTGAGGCCCAGAGAATTGAAGTGACTTGCCCAAGGTCACACAGCAGACAAGTGGCCGAGCTGGGATTAGAACCCAGACCCGTGATCTTTCCACTAGGCAGAGCTGGCTCTTCCGTGGACCTGCTATCTCTCCAAGATAACCCCAGAATACCCAACCTGCAAAAGTCACAACTTCTCCTTGGCACGCTCATGCTAAAGAAACTCCAGAGTACCGGGGGTTGTGGGAGCTGGGCAGAAAGCATTCATCCAGGGGAACATTGTGTTCTTTTCCGAGTACTGTGCCCTGCCAGAGAAATACATTTTAAATAATAATGCCTTTTGTCTGCTTCGGAGGAGGACAGAGCTCCCTTCTCCTGAACTATTTGTAATTTTATTCAACCCCACCAGCAATTGGTCCTCAAAATAAATGACTGAGTTGGTTTCACACGGGCGTCAGTGTGGAAGACAAAAAGCAAAGGAGACATGGGATGGGAGGGGTCTGCAATAGTTTTCCGGAGGTCGTCCATTTCCAGAAATGGTTCTGGCATAGCTGACGGCGCCTGCCTTTTTCCTTATCTCCTTTCTGAATTTTTTTTTTCTACTTGCTTTCTGCCTCAAATTCCTGCCCCCCACAAGCCCCCACCAACCTCAGTTCTCATTAACTCCTACTCCCCATCTCATTCCTTTGTCTCTGTCCAGACCTGTCACCCAAACACACCCTCTGTTTCCTTTCTCCCACACTCCCTTCTGGATCTGCTCAGCTGCTGTTTGTACTTTGAATCGTTTCTCTGCTCCATCGGCTCCCTCTCCATCTCTCCCTGTTTCCCACTCTTTTTTTTTTTCCACCTCCCTGTAAAGCCCGCGGTTACCAAAATGCTCTTCTGAGATAACCTCTGGACCTCCCTCAGCTACAAAGAAAGAAATCAAGCCAGTGACCCACGCGTTGAGAGTTTCTTCTCACGGTGTTTCTGAAAACAAGCAAACAAGCAAAAAACAAAGAACAAAAAAATCCCTCCAGACAACATCTAATGATCTGGGCTACTGTGGATACAGGTTTCCCACCTTAAAAATGTCCAGGCATCATCATCACCATTCATTCATTCATTCATTTAATCATATTTATTGAGCACTTACTGTGTGCAGAGCACTGTACTAAGCACTTGGGAAAGTACAGTATAACAATAAACAGTCAGATTCTCCACCCATAACGAACTTACGGTCTAGAGATGCAGCATCAGCAGCATAAATGGTATTTATTGAGCGCTTACAGTTAATATTATTATTATGGTATTTATTAATACCATAATATTAACCATTCCAGACTGTGACTCCACTGTTGGGTAGGGACCGTCTCTATATGTTGCCAACTTGTACTTCCCAAGCACTTAGTACAGTGCTCTGCACACAGTAAGCGCTCAATCATCATCATCATCATCAATCGTATTTATTGAGCGCTTACTCTGTGCAGAGCACTGTACTAAGCACTTGGGAAGTACAAATTGGCAACATATAGAGACAGTCCCTGCTCAATAAATACGATTGATTGATTGATTGATTGATTAAGTGCTTACTATAAGAGCAGCAGCATGGCCTAGTGGATAGAGCACAGGCCTAGAAGTCAGGAGGACCTGGGATCTAATCCCGGCTCTGCCACTTGTCTGCTGTGTGACCTTGAGCAAGTCCCTTCACTTCTCTGGGCCTCAGTTACCTCATCTGTAAAATGGGGATAAAGACTGTGAGCCCTACGTAGGACAAGGACTGTGTCCAACCGAATTAGCTTGTATCTACCCCAGCTCCTAGAACAGTGCTTGACACGTAGTAAGCACTTAATCATGACCACCATCATCATCATGTGCCAAGCACTGTACTGAGCCTTAGGTAGATACAAGAGACAATCTAAGTGTGCTTGGGAGACTACAACACAATATAACAGGCATTCCCTGCCCGCGAAGAGCTTACAGTCGCTCGAGTGATTCCTTTTGGCTTCTACCTTGAAGAAAAAGCTCCCGATACTCTGCTCCAGGGCTCTGTATTAGCCGGCTCTTTCTTCCCTGCTCTCTTCTCCCCCTCCTCCAAGCCTGGGCTCTGGTCCTTTCAAGTCAACTTCCTAACCTGGTCTTGCTGCCAGTGCTCCCTCCCACTTGGGATCCGCTGCTCACACCTTCATGCGATTGACAGAGAGGCAGCGTGGCTCAGAGAAGCAGCGTGGCTCAGTGGAAAGAGCCCGGGCTTGGGAGTCAGAGGTCATGGGTTCAAATCCCGGCTCTGCCAGTTGCCAGCTGTGTGACTTTGGGCTAGTTACTTCACTTCTCTGGGCCTCAGTTACCTCATCTGGAAAATGGGGATGAAGACTGTGAGCCACCCGTGGGGCAACCTGATCACCTTGTAACCTCCCCAGTGCTTAGAACAGTGCTTTGCACATAGTAAGCGCTTAATAAGTGCCATCATTGTTATTATTATTATTGATTTCCCCATTCACCCTCCTGGCCCCCAGCCTTGGATTCCCTCCCTGCAACCTCAGCTTCACTAAATTATGTCCTTCCCCACTTTCAATGCCTCCTTAGTCATCTCCTCCAGTAGGCCTTCCCTTCATTCATTCATTCATTCATCCATCCATCCATCCATCCATCCATTCATTCATTCAATAATATTCCTTGAAAATTTATTATTATTAATAATAATAATGATAATGTTGATGGCATTTGGTAAGCACTTACTATGTGCCGAGCACTGTGCTAAGCACCGGGGTAGATACAAGGTAATCAGGTTGTTCATTCATTCATTCAATCATATTTACTGAGCGCTTACTGCATGCAGAGCACTGTACTAAGCGCTTGAGAAGTACAAGTTGGCAACATATAGAGACGGTCCCTACCCACCAGCGGGCTCACAGTCTAGAAGGGGGAGACAGACAACAAAACAAAACATATTAACAAAATAAAATAAATAGAATAGTAAATATGTACAAATAAAATAAATAGAGTAATAAATCTGCACAAACATATATACAGGTGTTGTGGGGAGGGGAAGGAGGTAGGGCGGGGGTGGATGGGGAGGGGGAGAGGAAGGAGGGGGCTCAGTCTGGGAAGGCCTCCTGGAGGAGGTGAGCTCTCAGTAGGGCCTTGAAGGGAGGAAGAGAGCTAGTTCGGTGGATGTGCGGAGGGAGGCCATTCCAGGCCAAGAGGAGGACGTGGGCCGGGGGTCGATGGCGGGAAAGGCGAGAACGAGGCACGGTGAGGAGGTTAATGGCAGAGGAGTGGAGGGTGTGGGCTGGGCTATAGAAGGCAAGAAGGGAGGTGAGGTAGGAGGGGGCGAGGTGGTGGACAGCCTTGAAGCCGAGAGTGAGGAGTTGTCTCATGTGGGGCTCACAGTTTTAATCCCCATTTTACAGATGAGGTAACTGAGGCACAGAGAAGTCAAGTGACTTGCCCAAAGTCACATAGCTGATTGGTGGCGGAGTAGGGATTAGAAACCATGACCTCTGACTCCCAAGCCCACGCTCTTTCCACTATGCCATGTTGCTTCTCTAATGGGTGCAGAGCACTGTACTAAGCACTTGGGAGAGTACAACTCACAAAAAACGAGACACAGTCCCTTCCCATAACAAGCTTAGAGTCCCTGATTAAGTACTCCCACCTTCCCAGTCATGCCAGAAGCAGTGTGGCTTAGTGGATAGAGCACAGGCCTGGTTCTAAGCCCAGCTCCTCCGCTTGTGTGCTGTGTGACCTTGGGCAAGTCACTTGACTTCTCTGTGCCTCAGTTACCTCATCTGTAAAATGGGGATTAAGAGGGGAGAGACAGGAGGCAGAGAGGTCAGCGGGGAAGCCGATGCAGTAGTCAAGGCACTGTACTAAGCGCCGGTAAAGCTGTGTGAGCCCCACGGACTGTGTCCAATCTGATTAGCTCATATCTTCCCCAGCACATAGTACAATGCCTGGAACATAGTAAATGCTTATCAAATACCATAAAAACATAATTCATTCATTCATTCATTCGTATTTATTGAGCGCTTACTGTGTGACCCATCATCTGATCTGCCTCAGCATTCTTATCTGTGCCCTGATTTTTCCAGTGCCTGGCCTTGATCATCATCATCAATCGTATTTATTGAGCGCTTACTATGTGCAGAGCACTGTACTAAGCGCTTTCCATCACTGTACTTGATGGAAAGAGCAAGCGTCTGGGAGTCAAGAGACTTGGGTTCTAGGCTCAATTCCACCACTTGCCCCTTGTGTGACCTTGAACACGTTACTTAACTTCTCTGTATGTCCATTTTATTACCTGCTAAATACCTGTTCTTCCTCCCAGTTAAATCTGTGAGGCCCATGTGAGATAAGGACATTGTCTGTTCAGCTTATAGTGCAGCTTTACCAGCGCTTAGTACAGTGCCTTGACTACTGCATCGGCTTCCCCGGTGACCTCTCTGCCCCCTGTCTCTCCCCTCTCCAGTCCACACTTCACTCTGCAGTTGGATCATTTTTCTAAAGAACTGCTCATCATCATCAATTGTATTTATTGAGCACTTACAGTGTGCAGAGCACTGTACTAAGCACTTGGGAAGTACAAGTTGGCAACATATAGAGACAGTCCCTACCCAACAGTGGGCTCACAGTCTAAAGAACTGTTCAGGCCATATCTCTCCACTCCCCGAAGACCTCCAATGGTTGATCATCTAAATGACCGGTATCACAACCCTCCCCTCTCAGGGTCGCACCTGGAGAGTTTCCAGTCCTCTACCAGTCTCAGCTACCAGAGGGAGAGTCAAGAAGAGGCCTGTCCATTCCATTCCTGGCTTGGCCAGTGGCTAGCGAGTGGAAGGCAATCTGCTTCAAGTCAAAATTCACCCACGCTGGGCAACAGCAGCATGGGAGAGAGTTGAGGGTGGAGACTCGCGTTTCCTGTGCAGAAGACGGCAATGGTAAACCAATTCTTGATTTTTACCAAGAAAACTCTACGGACACACTACCAGAATGATTGCAGATGGAGAGCGGGGTGTTCTGGAAGAGATGGGTCCGTGGCGTCACTATGGGTCGGAAATGACTTGGTGGCATAAGACAAGAGAGAAGAGACAATCACAACCCCGGAACAGAGCTTTGAAATCACCCCACCGTCCTCTCTTCTCCAGGCTAGACAATCCCGACCTCGACAAAAGGGAAGAATTCCATGAAAAGGGGACATAAAAACACAAAGCCCTGAGTGAAGACTCCCAAGTCAACCCCAAGACCCATCCAGACTAGACTCCTGTCTCCAACAGCATCACCAGGAAGCTTGGAGGGACCCTGTCCCAGCTGCCCGCCTGGACACCCACCATTATGGCCATTAATAATAATAGTAATAATGGTATTTGTCAAGTGCTTATTACGTGCCAACCACTTTACTAAGCCCTGAGGTAAATAAAACGTAATTAGGCCTAACACAGCCCCCATGGGGCTCACAGTCTAAGTAGGAGGGAAAAATAGGTATTGAATCCTTATTTTACAGATGAGAAAAATCAATCAATCAATAATAATAATAATAATGGCATTTATTAAGCGCTTACTATGTGCAAAGCACTGTTCTAAGCGCTGGGGAGGTTACAAGGTGATCAGGCTTTCCCACATGGGCTCACAGTCTTAATCCCCATTTTACAGATGAGGTAACTGAGGCACAGAGAAGTTAAGTGACTTGCCCAAAGTCACACAGCTGACAATTGGTGGAGCCTGGATGCGAACCCATGACCTCCGACTCCAAAGCCCGTGCTCTTGGTATTTGTGGAGCGCTTACTGTGTGCAGAGCACTATACAAAACTGAGGCCCAGGGAAGTTAAATGACTTCCCCAAGGTCACACAGGAGGCAAGTGGCGGAGGCAGGATTAGAACCCAGGCCCAGGATCTTTCTACTAGTCTACCCTGATGCTGGATTAACAAACATCACCAGTTCTCCCTTCTCCATCTCTAACTTTCTCTCCAGTGACCCAACATTGACGTTTATCCATAGATCTATCCAAAGATTTAATCCCCACTGTAACCTCCTGGGGTTTCTGGTTGCACAGCTACCTGTGGGAATGGCTTCTATATGTTCAGGAACTCAAGAAACTCCTGGGCAGGGAACACCTCTACCAACTCTGCTGTGCCCTCCCAAGCACTTAGTACAGTGCTCTGCACACAATAAGTGTGGAATAAATGCCATTGATTGATTGATTTCATTTAATTTCCTTGAAAATACTGGCAGTGGGGCGGCATGCCTAGTGGAGAGAACACGAGCCTGGGGGTCAGGCGCCCTCCATTTGAGTTCCAGACTTGAGTCGTGTCACTTCAGTTCTCCGGGCCTCAATTGCCTCATCTGTTAAACGGGGGTAATCGTTCCTGCCTCTTCCTATCTCACAGGAATGGTGGGAGGCGAAAATGAGATCACTGATGTGGAAGTGCTTCGGGCGAATAAAAGCCCTGGACAAATTCAAGGTTAAAGAAACATTCTTCCCACCAGAAGCCCAATGACAGGCTTTTGTGATAGCCTCGGGTTTGCTGAGTTCTTTCTAAATGATGAGAATCTAAATTACATGATGAGCAAAAGCTATTAGATACGAAAATCCCTGCTGGACCGCCTCTCTGGTATCAGCACAGTACATGACTAACGAGTGGGGTGGGTGATTGGAGGGTTCATAACGTATTATCATTATTATTATTGCTATGGTATTTGTTAAGTGCTTATTATCTTACTATGTTTCAAGCACTGTTCTAAGCACTGGGGTATATTTAGATTAATCAGGTTGGACATAATCCCTGTCCTAAAAGGGGCTCACAGTCTAAGCAGGAAGGAGGAGGATTTCATCCCCATTTTACAGTTGAGGAAACTGAGGCACAGAGAAGTCTTGCCCAAGTTCACACAGAAGGCAATTGGCAGAGCAGAGATTAGAACTCAGGTCCTCTGACTCCCCCACTAGGCCATGCTGCTTCTCAATAGGCAGAAAAGGAAAATCCAATACACTTGGTTTTTTTGCTGCTTTTTAGGTGGAGAACGTTGATTGAAGAGTTACAGTGATCTTGCTAAACTGGATGTTGGAGCTGTAATCTTTCTCAAACATCCTGTTGGATAGCTGGGTGGTGCCTGAAGGTTGCTTGGTACTTTGTAATATTCTTATGTTGACAGAATAATAGAATCCAAGGGGTGATATTCACCTAAAATTTCAGTCAGTCACTCCCCCTTCCTCTAAGCCACCTGGGACAAATCTCTGTGCTCCCCTCCTCGCGTCCCCCTTTTTCCCGAAGACTCACAGCTGGCATCTTGGGTTGAAACTGGATGAGCAAATCTTAATTAATCAATCTTGGAATGGTTTTTAGTGAACATTTACTGTGTGCTCTCCCCCTCTGGACTGAAATCTCCATGCGGGAAGGGAAACGGGTCTGCCAACTGTGTAGTATTGTACTCTCCCAAATGCTTAGATCAGTGCTCTGCACTAGTAAACCCTTGATAAATACCACTGATGATGATGATTATGATGATGATGCAGAGCACTGCATTAGGCACTTGGGAGAGCACAATACAATGCATAGAACAGTGCCTGGCACATAGTAAGCGCTTAACAAATACCATAATTATTATCCCTCTGTAGACATTAGCCCTAGGTAGACATCAGCCCTTTCCTCAGCTCGCTTTCCTTTCAGCATCATCTATGCACTTGAATCTATCTGTGACCTTTGGACATTTGATAATCGCCCCAACCCCAATCCCAAAGCACTTATGTACATGTCTTTAAATTACACATTATAAATTCCATATTCATTCATACGCATGGACATTAATGTCTGTCTCCCTCTCTAGACTGTGAGCTCGTTATGGGTAGGGAACGTGTCTGCTAATTCTGTTGTACTGTATTTTCCCAAGCGCTTAGTACAGTGCTCTGCACAGAGTAAGTGCTCAATAAACACCACTGATTGACTGACTGATTGGTTGATTCATCCCTGCCCACAAGGAGCTGATAGACTAACTGCCTCCCCCTGCCCACAACAAGCTGATAGACTGTCCCTCATAGATAGCCAACTTTCGGACAGCGCACGCGAGGAATTAAACTTTTGCCTGAGAAATGGAGTATAGGTAGAGGAATAGAGCAGATTTTCTAATCAATCATTGGCTTGTGCCCCAGAAGAAATCAGGCAGAGGGCTGAGAGAATGGGAATTCAAAGTGATCTCATCTCCAGGGTCCCCTTGGGATGGAGGATATTTGGGCCTCCTCCTTTAGACTAAGCTCGTTATAGGTGGGGAACGTGTCTGCCATTTCTATTGTATTGTACTCTCCCAACACTTGGTACAGTGCCCTGTATATAGTAAGCCCTCAATAAATACCATTTACTGATTAATTTGAGGGCATTTCCCCTCCCGCTGAGGGGACGGTGGAAGGAAACTACTGTCTGGGTATACTTAGCTAATAAGAGCGGGATGGGGATGGGAAGGGGGCTTGGGATCCATGAATAGTGTTCGGGGGGGAGGGGGGATCCCCATTCGACTCCAACAAGCATTCAGGCAGGCAGAAAACCAAAAACGATCTTCGTGCACCTTCTTTCTCCAAGGCAGTGTCTGCTAGCCTGCTGAGAGGCAGATGGTGGAACAGAGGGCTGGAAGCAGGCCTGGAAGCCCTGCTGGGAGCAGCAGATTGAGAGGTAAAAGGACATCCACTCGTCGTGGGCAGAAATGCATCTGTTTGTTGTTATATTGTACTCTCTCAAGCGCTTAGTACAATGCTTTGCACCAGTAAGCTCTCAGTAAATACGATTGAATGAATGACTCCAGCCCAGGGACCAGACAGGAAATGGGGGGGACAAGAGACCCAGGACTAGGATGGCATGAGATAGGTGGAATCCCGCCAAGCTCCATCACTCGGCAGCAGCGTCTGTCTGGAACGGGCGGTATTTTCAGGGCTGCCGTCACAGGCTCGAAAAATCCTTTTTGAGTAGGCAAATGTGAGGAGCTGAAGCTGTCAGATAGCTATATTAAATCAATAATAATAATAAGAACCTTGGTATCTGTTGAACACTTACTATGGGCCAGGCACCGTACTAAGCACTGCGGTAGATACAAGGTAATCAGGTTGGACGCAGTCCGTGCCCCACATGGGGCTCACAGTCTCAATCCCCATTTTGCAGACGAGGTAAATGGGGCCCAGAGAAGTGAAGGGGCCTGCCCAAGGTCACAGAGCTGACAAGTGGTGGAATCAGACCTCCTCTCGGTTAGCCATATAGATCGGGATGTGGCTGGGTGCGGGAATAGAGGTGTAGCAGAACTGGTGAGAAGGGAAAGGAAAAATTAATACATATACCCATCTCTTCTTCAATTTTAAAGGGAGGATCGGGCTGAAAGAGCTGCCCCTCTGTGTCTCACAACACTGGCCCTGGAGTCAGGATGTTCCCAGAATGATGATGATGATGGCGGCATTTGTTAAACGCTTACTATGTGCAAAGCACTGTTCTAAACGTGGGGGAGGATACAAGGTGATCAGGTTGTCCCACGTGGGGCTCACAGTCTTAATCCCCATTTTCCAGATGAGGGAACTGAGGCACAGAGAAGTCAAGTGACTTGCCCAGAGTCACACAACTGACAGGTGGCGGAGTGACTTGCCCAGAGTCACACAACTGACAGGTGGCGGAGCCAGGATTAGAACCCATGACCTCTGATTCCCAAGCCCGGGCTCTTTCCACAGAGCCACCAGAATGCTAGGCTGGTGGGGGCTGGGGGTGGTGATTGATGCTTTTCTGTGTGGGCTATCCACCCAGAGTCCACTCAAACGCTTTATCCAGTCTTTGGCAATCATTTTTTTAATGGTATTTATTAAGCGCTTACTATGTGTCAAGCACTGTTCTAAGTGCTGCGGCAGTTAATTAATTAATTATGGTATTTTGTGAAGCGCCTACTATGTGCCAAGCACCGTTCTAAGCGCTGGGGGAGATGCGAGGTAATGAGGTTGCCCCATGTGGGGCTCACAGTCTTCATCCCCATTTGACAGATGAGGTAACTGAGGCACAGAAAACTTAAGTGGCTTGCCTAAGGTCACACAGTGGACAAGAGGCAGAGCCGAGATTAGAACCCACATCCTCTGACTCCCCAGCCTGTGGTCTTTCCACTAAGCCACATTGCTTGAGGTAGACGCAAATCAATCACGTCCCGCATGGGGCTCACAGCCTTAAGTAGGAGGGAGGACAAGTATTGAATCGCCATTTTACAGTTGAGGAAAGTGAGGCACAGAGAAAATGAAGTGATTGCCCAGGATTACACAGTAATCAATCAATCAATCAATCAACCGTATTTATTGAGCACTTACTGTGTGCAGACCACTGTACTAAGCGCTTGGGAAGTACAAGTTGGCAACATATAGAGACAGTCCCTACCCAACAGTGGGCTCACAGTCTAAGAGGGGGAGAGCTGAGATTAGAACCCAGGACCTCTGACTCCTAGGCCAATGCTCTATCTATTAGGCCACAGTGCTTCCGCCTCACAGTAGGTCCATGACATCTCCTCTGAGCCCCTCATTTTATAAGAAATGCAACTTTAATTCTTGGGCTGCCAATACATCTTGTAAACTGTACCTCGCTGTGGGCAGGGAGTATGCTCATTGTTATACAGTACCCACCCAAGCGCTTAATAATAATAATAATAAGAATAATAATAATGGCATTTATTAAGCGCTTACTATGTGCAAAGCACTGTTCTAAGCGTTGGGGAGGTTACAAGGTGATCAAGTTGTCCCACGGGGGGCTCACAGTCTGAATCCCCATTTTACAGATGAGGTAACTGAGGCCCAGAGAAGTGAAATGACTTGCCCGAAGTCACACAGCTGACAGTTGGCGGAGCCGGGATTTGAACCCCTGACCTCTGACTCCAAAGCCCATGCTCTTTCCACTGAGCCACGCTGCTTCCCCTAATACAGTTCTTTGCACACAGTAAGCACTCAATAAAGACGACTGAATGAATGACCTCGGGATGAGTGTTTTATTTTATTTTATTTTTTTTCAGCATAACGACTGTCATCCCGGTGACACTGAGGTGTCTCTCCCCGGGTGGCCACCTCTCCCCGGCTTTTCCAAAGGCTCCATTACCTCTTAACTAATATGTACCTTGGACTAGGAACAGCGATAGTTTGCTTTCAGTACAATAGGAACCTTGTTAGGGGGATTGTGAGCTGGTATGAGGCTCTGTTTAGTTAGTTTTGTCCTTGACGCAGAATTCTTCCCCTTTCCCCTGCAGTGTAGGGCTGCCTGCAGATTAGGAAATGATGGCTTTTCGGAGGGGATGGATTTCTACCTGCAGACCAAACTTCAGAGTGAACCTTGGATGCCCCTCAGATGGAAAATACCCTCCCCTGGGTTTTTAGAGGTTTAATAATTAACTGCAAAAATTTGCCTCTAGCTGAAGCAGGGTGTTCTGATGGAAGCCCAGAGACCTATCTTGGACACACTATCTTGGACACACAATGGTGAAACTCTGTTGTGGAGTCGCTAGAAAAGGGATGTGTGAAGACCCAATCCTGGGCTTCTTTCCCTCTCGCAGTCGACTGGGGTTTCTGCCGGGAAGAGGATCCCCGTTTTCTTTGGGGAGGCGACCTTGGGACTCTGCCTAGCAGTGTCCTGGGGAGCAAAAAAAAACCCGTCTGAGTTGAATGACTTGGTGTGGAGCTAGAGAAGTGTCCCTGTGCCATTTGGGCCTTGTTTCAACCTCTGCACAAAGTAAGCGCTCATTAAATACAGTTGACAGACCTCCTAGACTGTGAGCCCGCTGTTGGGTAGGGACCATCTCTATATGTTGCCAACTTGTACTTCCCAAGCGCTTAGTACAGTGCTCTGCACACAGTAAGCGCTCAAAAAATACGATTGATGATGATGATGATGTTGTGAATATGCTTGTACGTATTTATTACTCTATTTATTTATTTATTTTATTTGTACATATCTATTCTATTTATTTTATTTTGTTAGTATGTTTGGTTTTGTTCTCTGTCTCCCCCTTTTAGACCGTGAGCCCGCTGTTGGGTAGGGACTGTCTCTATATGTTGCCAACTTGTACTTCCCAAGCGCTTAGTCCAGTGCTCTGCACACAGTAAGCACTCAATAAATACGATTGATGATGATGATGATGATGTTGCCAACTTGTATACTTCCCAAGGGAAAAGTCCAGTGGTCTGCACACAGTAAAGGCTCAATAAATACGATTGAAGGAATGAATGAGTGATCGAAAAATAGCCTCCGTCCTGCCTCCTGGGTTGCCCCGCTCCAGTCCCTGCTTCACTCTGCTGCCCGGAACGTTTTTCAGAAAAACCGTTCAGTCCATGCTTCCCCACTGGTCAAGATCTCCAACGGGTGCCCATCCATCTCCTCATCGAACAAACTCTTTACCGTTGGCGTTAAAGCACTCAGTCGGCTTGCCACTTCCTACTTTACCTCACTGAGCTCCTACTCCAACCCAGCCCGCCCAATTCACTCCTCTAATGCCAAACTACTCACTACCCTGACATCGTCTGTCTCACCGCTGACCCCTCACCCACGTCTCGCCTAAGGCCCCGAACTCCCCCTGACCATCTGACAGTCCAGTATTCTCCCCACCTTTTTTTTTTATGGTAGTTGTTAATCAATCAATCAATCAATCGTATTTATTGAGCGCTTACTGTGTGCAGAGCGCTGTACTAAGTGCTTGGGAAGTACAAGTTGGCAACATATAGAGACAGTCCCTACCCAACAGTGGGCTCACAGTCTAAAAGGGGGAGACGGAGAACAAAACCAAACATACTAACAAAATAAAATAAATAGAATAGATATGCACAAGTAAAATAAATAAATAGAGTAATAAATATGTACAAACATATACACACACGCAGTCTTAGGCAGGCACTCATGTCTGGGCTCCCCTGGTGCGTCTAACAGACAATTCCAGCCAGGGGACTGGGGAGTAAGCTCTTTATGGGCAGGGAATATGTCAGTTATATTGTTGTATTATCCTCTCCCAAACGCTTAGTACAGTGTGCTGCACACAGCAAGTGCCAAATGAATATTTAAACACACTTCCACAATAATAATTGCAGTGTTCGTTAGATGCTTACTATGTGCAAACTCTGTACTAAGCACTGGGGTAGATATAAGAACATCAGGTCCCAGATGGGGCTCACAGATTAAGTAAGAGGGAGATGAGGTATGGAATCCCCATTCTGCAGATTAAGGAACTGAGGCCCAGAGAAATGAAGTGACTAGCCCAAGGTCACACAGCAGATAAGGGGTGGACCTGGGATTAGAATTCAGGACCTCTGACTCCCGGGCCTGGGCTATTTCCACTAGGCCACGCTGCTTCTTACATGCACGTATGTCCCCAATCAATCAATCAATCAATCAATCAATCAATCGTATTTATTGAGCCCTTACTGTGTGCAGAGCACTGTACTAGATTGACTAATAAGTGGCGGAGCCAGGATTAGATTCCAGGTCCTTTTGACTTCCAGCGTGCTGTGAGAAGTAGCATGGCTTAATGCATAGAGCACGGGCCTGGGGGCCAGAAGGACCTGGGTTCTAATTGCAGCTCCGCCAATTGTCTGCTGTGTGACCTTGGGGCAGTCATTTCACTTCTCCGTGCCTCAGTTCCCTCTGTAAAATGGGGATTAACACTCTGAGCCCTATATGGGATAGGGGCTGTATCCAACATTTTTTTTGTTGTTGGCACTTATTAAGTGCTTACTATGTGCAAAGCACTATTCTAAGCGCTGGGGGAGGTTACAAGGTGATCAGGCTGTCCCACGGGGGGCTCACAGTCTTAACCCCCATTTTACAGATGAGGTAACTGAGGCCCAGAGAATAATAATAATAATAGTATTTGTTAAGCGCTTACTACGTGCAAAGCACTGTTCTAAGCACTGGGGGGATGCAAGGTGATTAGGTTGTCCCACGTGGGGCTCACAGTCTTAACCCCCATTTTCCAGATGAGGTAACTGAGGCACAGAGAAGTTAAGTGACTCTCCCAAAGTCACCCAGCTGACAAGTGGCGGAGCCGGGATTCGAACCCATGACCTCTGAGTCCAAAGCCCGTGCTCTTTCCACTGAGCCACGCTGCTTCTCTACTTAATTAACTTGTATCTACCCCAGTGCGTAGAACAGTGCTTGGCACATTGCAAGTGCTTGACAAGTACCGTAACTATTATTATTATTATTAGGCCACACTGCTTCTCTGTACTGTACTAAGCGCTGGGGTCGATGCAAATTAAGCACAGTGGATCCTGTGAGAATCCAGGCTGGAGTGATGGCTGGCAGGATGAGGCCGGCCTCGTTGCCAGGGAACCGCTGACCCGACAGACGGCCTCCAGTGGGTCAGTTCTAATCAAGCTAAAGGGCCAAGTCGAGAGATGGCTAACTTCATGTTGGTTGGACAACATCCAGAGAAGCCTTCTGGGGGAAGAATCCTTTTTTTTTTCATTGCATTAAAAAAGTTTCTCTGTGTCTCAATTACCTTATCTGTAAAATGGGGATTATGACTGTGAGCTCCACGCGGGACAGGGACTGTGTCGGCCCATTTAGCTTGTTTAGGTGCCTGTTTTTATGGTTTTGTTAAGCGCTTACTATGCACCAGATTGGGGTAGAATCAAGCTAAAGGGCCAAGTTGAGAGATGGCTAACCTCATGTTTGTTGGACAACATCCAGAGAAGCCTTCTGGGGGAAGAATCCTTTTTTTTTTCATTGCATTAAAAAGTTTCTCTGTGTCTCAGTTACCTTATCTGTAAAATGGGGATTATGACTGTGAGCTCCATGCAGGACAGCGACTGTGTCGGCCCATTTAGCTTGTTTCTGTGCCGGTTTTTATGGTTTTGTTAAGCACTTACTATGCACCAGGCTGGGGTAGAATCAAGCTAAAGGGCCAAGTCGAGAGATGGCTAACCTCATGTTTGTTGGACAACATCCAGAGAAGCCTTCTGGGGGAAGAATCCTTTTTTTTTTCATTGCATTAAAAAAGTTTCTCTGTGTCTCAATTACCTTATCTGTAAAATGGGGATTATGACTGTGAGCTCCATGCAGGACAGCGACTGTGTCGGCTCATTTAGCTTGTTTCTGTGCCTGTTTTTATGGTTTCGTTAAGCGCTTACTATGCACCACACTGGGGTAGAATCAAGCTAAAGGGCCAAGTCGAGAGACGGCTAACCTCATCTTGGTTGGACAACATCCAGAGAAGCCTCCCGGGGGAAGAATCCTTTTTTTTTTCATTGCATTAAAGTTTCTCTGTGTCTCAATTACCTTATCTGTAAAATGGGGATTATGACTGTGAGCTCCATGCGGGACAGGGACTGTCGGCCCATTTAGCTTGTTTCTGTGCCGGTTTTTATGGTTTTGTTAAGCGCTTACTATGCACCAGGCTGGGGTAGAATCAAGCCAAAGGGCCAAGTTGAGAGATGGCTAACCTCATGTTGGTTGGACAACATCCAGAGAAGCCTTCTGGGGGAAGAATCCTTTTTTTTTTTCATTGCATTAAAAAGTTTCTCTGTGTCTCAATTACCTTATCTGTAAAATGGGGATTATGACTGTGAGCTCCATGCAGGACAGCGACTGTGTCGGCCCATTTAGCTTGTTTCTGTGCCGGTTTTTATGGTTTTGTTAAGCGCTTACTATGCACCAGGCTGGGGTAGATACAAGTTAACCTAAACTGCGAGCCCATTGTTGGGTAGGGACCGCCTCTGTATGTTGCCAGTTTGTACTTCCCAAGAGCCTAGTACACTGCTCTGCACACAGTAAGCGCTCCATAAATACAATTGAATGAATGAATAATCAGGTAGGACACAGTCCCTTTTCCTCATGGGGCTCACAGTCACAACTCCCATTTTACAGATGAGGTAACTGAGGCACAGAAATATTAAGCGACTTGCCCGAGGTCACACGGCAGACAAGTGGAGGAGCCAGAATTGGAACCCAGGCCCTTCTGATTCCCAGGCCTGTGCTTTATCCACTAGGCAACGCTTAAATCCCATATTATCCAGTGTCCACCTCAAACAGATTTCTGGGTGGAAACAGGTTCCTGCTGGGAGCTGGAATCAACCAATGGTATTTATTTAGCGCTTACTGTGTGCAGAGCACTATAATAAGCGCTTGGGAAGCAGCGTGTATGGCTCAGTAGAAGGAGCCCGGGCTTTGGAGTCAGAGGTCAGGGGTTCAAATCCCGGCTCCTCCAGTTGTCAGCTGTGTGACTTTGGGCAAGTCACTTCACTTCTCTGTGCCTCAGTGACCTCATCTGGAAAATGGAGATTAACCTAATCACCTTGTAACCTCCCCAGCGCTTAGAACAGTGCTTTGCACATAGTAAGTGTGTAATAAATGCTATTATTATTATTATTATTATTAATCAATCTATCAATCGTATTTATTGAGCGTTTACTGTGTGCAGAGCACTGTACTAAGCGCTTGGGAAGTACAAGTTGGCAACATATAGAGACAGTCCCTACCCAACAGTGGGCTCACAGTCTAAAGGAACAGTTTAAAGGAACTTTACAGTATAAAGGAACTGGTAGATGTGTAGTACAGTATTCTGCACACAGTAAGCGCTCAATAAATATGATTGAATGAATGAGTGTGTGCCTTGCCCACCAGGAGCTTATAGTCTAGGGTTTACAGTCTGAAAGGTCCTGGGGCCAATCTAGGGTGAGTTGTGAAGGGGGAATGAGGGGAAAATTTCCCAATAATTCAGCTCAAGGATCACCAGGGCAACAAACATCTGTGTATGGAGGTGGGGTGGGGAGGGGCAGAGCATGGGGAGAGACAGGATCAGAACCCTTTGAGTACATGGGAAAGACAAGGGGAGGGCTTGAGAAATAAGTTAGTCAGTCGATCGTACTTATTCAGCGCTTACTGTGGGCGGAGCACTGTACTAAGCGCTTGGAAAGTACAACCCAGCAACAGAGACAATCCCTTCCCACAACGGGCTTACGGTCTAGAAGGGCTGTGTCGAGGCTTTCAGGAAAAGGTCCAGGGCTGGGAGTTCTAATCCCAGCTCTGCCACTTAATAATAATAATAATAATAATAATGGCATTTATTAAGCGCTTACTATGTGCAAAGCACTGTTCTAAGTGCTGGGGAGGTTACAAGGTGATCAGGTTGTCCCACGTGGGGCTCACAGTCTTCATCCCCATTTTACAGATGAGGTCACTGAGGCCCAGAGAAGTTAAGTGACTTGCCCAAAGTCACGCAGCTGACAAGTGGCAGAGCCGGGATTTGAACCCATGACCTCTGACTCCAAAGCCCGGGCTCTTTCCACTGAGCCATGCTGCTTCTCTTCTCACTTGTCTGCTATGTGACCTTGGGCAAGTCACTTCACTTCCATATGCCTGTTCCCTCATCTGCAAACTGATGATTCAATGCCTCGGCTCCCTCCTACCTAGAATGTGAGCCCCATGTGAGATCTGATCATCTTGTATCTACCCCAGCACTTCGAGGGCTTGGCACCTAGTAAGCTCTTAGCAAATACCACATTATTACTATTATTATTATCCAAGTGGCCAGATGTAGGCCGAAAGTATCAGACAGGCCCCCAGGATTTTTCCAATCTTCTTCTGGGCCAATTAGACCCTGGCAGGGTGACACTTTCTAATCCTTCTCCAGCGACACACAGCTCGGTCCTGATAGAGGAGCTTCGGTTAGTGAAAGCGTGGCGATTTGAACTCAGCAATTTCAGACACTCAAAGGGCTTAGGGAAGCAGCGCGGCTCAGTGGAAAAGAGCCTGGGCTTTGGAGTCAGAGGTCATGGGTTCAAATCCCAGCTCTGCCAATTGTCAGCTGGGTGACTCTGGTCAAGTCACTTCACTTCTCTGGGCCTCAGTTCCCTCATCTGTCAAATGAGGATTAAGACTGTGAGCCCCCCGAGGGACAACTTGATCACCTTGTAACCTCCCCTGCACTTAGAACAGTGCTTTGCACATAGTAAGCACTTAATAAATGCCATTATTATTAAGGAAGCACTTTTGGGAAAATTCCTCACCCTCGCACGAGCCGAAGCGTGGCAGGCCGCTAACTTACCCCGACCGGCATTTTGATCCCAGGAAGCACTGCCCATGGCAAAACAGGGCACAGCCCCATCCCTGGAAACACAGTGACAGAGATAACCAGGCCTAGTTTGCTTCATCAAACAGGAGCCCGCTGACTGGGAAATGTTCCTGGATCATGGCTGAAACGGTACTCACGGAACCGACTTTAAAGAGTCGAGCACCGCCTGGCCCTATGGATTGTTTGACTCTTTTAGACTAGAAGCCTCTTTCTCTGTCAGCTAAGAGCGCGTCGGGGTTGAGCCCGCCGAGGGTGAGGGCGGTGTCTGCCTGGTGGCTCTTTGGTGAAGACGCAGCTCTAATTGGGTTATTTTGGAGGCAGAGCTGCAGTGCGACGGAGTGGACGCAAAGCTTCTCTTCCTGCAGTGGGATGCTCACCCTGGGGCTGAGGCAAGAGCTTCTGAGCGGGGCTGGGAAATCAGGTCGGTCTGATCTAATAATAATAATAACGGCATTTATTAAGCGCTTACTATGTTTAAAGCACTGTTCTAAGCGCTGGGGAGCTTACAAGGTGATCAGGTTGTCCCACGGGGGGCTCAGTTTTAATCCCCATTTTACAGATGAGGGAACTGAGGCCCGGAGAAGTGAAGTGACTTGCCCAAAGTCACACAGCTGACAATTGGCGGAGCCGGGATTTGAACCCGTGACCTCTGACTCCAAAGCCCGTGATCTGACCTGGAGAGGCAGTGTGGACTAGTGGAAAGAACACAGGCTGGGGAATTCAGAGGACCTGGGTTCTAATCCCAGCTCTGCCACTTGCCTGCCAGGTGACCTCGGGCAAATCACTTAACTTCTGTGTCTCAGTTCCCTCATCTACAAAATGGGGATTTAATACCTTTTCTTCCTCCTACTGTGAGCCTGATGTGGGACCTGATTATCTTGCATCTACCCCAGCACTTAGTACAGTGCTTGGCACACAGTAAGCACTTCCACATACCATTATTATTATTATTTTTGTTATTATCCATTAGCTGTGGGCAGCCTCCCTGCCGATCTGGGAGTGAGAAGAACCTGGTTTCTAAGCCCAGCTCTGCCACTTGTCTGCTGTGTGATCCTGGGCAAGAAGTGGCTTTGTGGACAGAGCACGGGCTTGGGAGTCAGAGGTTATGGGTTCTAATCCTGCCTCTGCCAGTTATCAGCTGTGTGACTTTGGGCAAGTCACTTTTAACTTCTCCGTGCCTCAGTTACCTCAACTGTAAAATGGGGATGAAGACCGTGAGCCCCATGTGAGACAACCTGATTACCTAGTACCTACCCCAGTGCTCAGAACAGTGCTTGGTAAATAAGCAGTAAGCGCTTAACATCATCATCATCATCATCATTGCCTCATCTGTAAAATGGGGTTGAAGACTGTGAGCCCAATGGGGGACAAGGACTGTGTCTGACCTGATTAACTTGTATCTACCCCAGAACTTAGAAAAGGGCTTCATTCATAGTAAGCGCTTAATATCATTATTATTATTATTATTTCTATCCACCTATGAATGAGCAGTATGGGGGACTCCGGCCATCTGGTTATTTGGGAGCAGCTCTGGCTGAAACAATTGGATTTAAATGGGTCTTTCGAGTGACCTGTGGATTTCCCATTACCTCTGCTCTCCCTGTCACCTCAAACCTGGTGTAACAGGCCCGCAGTGAGAGCTTTCAGTGGTAAAGACCATAAAATCCTCCAAGGGCCTTCCTGACCTGGCCAGCTTGGTCTGTGGGGGTTAGAGGGAAATGGGCTTCCTGAGGAAAGTAACACAAAAAGCTTTCGCACGATTTTAAATGAAGGATTTATCAGTAGACAATCCCACAGTGCACCAGTCAGGGCCTGGGAGCAGCAGCCGAGAGGACAGTGGAAGCAGGTTCAGAAAACACTTGGAAAAAACAACACACTTTCCATGTGGCGTTGGTGATAACACAGCCGTGTTTGCTTTGGGAGAAGGGACCCGCTGATAGCTCCCCGCAGCCACGGGCCCAGGGAAGTCCAACCCCAAAAAATCCCTGGGCCTAACTGATGGCTTGTTTTCTGTTTTCTCTGGGGAAGAGCAACACAAAGGGAAAGGAAGCTGCCAGAAACCTCCGCTCGAAGGTGGCCCAGAGGAGAGTCGTCCTATCACTCTGAGCGCGAAAGCAGGCGGTCTTGAGAAGAAACTAGAGATTGATTTTCTGACCCTTCTGCCCTGACAGCTGTTTGGGTGGGACCACTGCCTACAGATTAATGTTAGAGAAAAGCCAGGAGCAGCACAGAAATGTGACTGACGAGAAATAAGAAGCCACATGTGGAAATCAGAGAACAGGCCCTAAATCGGAGCACGGGCTTGAGAGTCAGAATAACCTGGGTTCTAATTCTGACCCCTCCATACCTCATCTGTAAAATGATATTTAGACTGTGAGCCCCTTGTGGGATGTGGACTATATCCAACCTGATTAGCTTGTATCTATCGCAGCATTTAGTACAGTGCCTGGCACATAGTAAGTGTTAAACAAATACCTTTAAAAAAAAAATATTCACCTGGCTCAGAATACCAAGCTGTGCCTTCATGCTGATGCCAGATTCAATAAGTGTTTCTGGATTCCTCCTAGCTTTTACCGGCCAGGCAGACCTGAGTTGTTAGAAAGTTAAATCCTCTAGACTGTAAGCTCACTGTGGGCAGGGAACGTGTCTGCCAACTCTGTTATATTGTACTCTCTGAAGTGCTTAGTATAGTGCTCTGCGCACAGTAAGTGCTCAATAAATATGACTGATTGATTCATAAGTTAATGGAGACGAGTCCACCAGTTGGCACTTATTGTGCCTACGTTTGGGAAAATATTCGGTTGGACCAGTGGAGACAAGGCTGGATTGCCAGGGATTTGCTTTGTATGTGCATACCTCCTTCTTGGTCCCAGTATCTGTGAGATTGACAGCCGATGAATGGGGGTGCTGGCGACCCTGTCTAACCCTGCCCATCGTAAGGACTGCCCTGGCATCAGGAGAAGGAAAAAGACATAGGAGTCCTTGGCTTCACTAATGTTGGATCTGTCCTCCCCGTGTCTTTCCCATCACTATAGACAATACCCTTATCCTCCCTAATGTGTACCACTGTCCTCATCTCGTCTCTCTGTCAACTCACAGATTCAATCTGTCACCAAATCCAACTTCGCAACACTGCTATAATCTGCCCTTTCTTCTCCCTCCAAATTCCTACTACGCTGATCCAAGCACTCATCCTATCTCGCCTGGACTACTGCATCTGCCTCCTCATTGACCTCCCTGCCTCCTGACTCTCCCTACTCCAGTCCATACTTCACTCTGCCACACAGATTATTTTTCTCAATCATTTCAGTCCATGCCCTCACACTCAAGAACCTCCCTTGGTTGCCCATCCACCTCTGCATCCAACAGAAACTCCTTATCGTCAGCTTTAAAGCATTCAATCCCCTTGCCCCCTCCTACCTCACCTCACTACTCTCCTACTACAGCCCAGCTTACACACTTCACTCTTCTAATGCTAACCTTCTCACTGTACCTCTATCTCATCTGTCTCACCGCCAGCCCCTTGCCCATGTCCTAGCCTGGAACGTCCTCCCCTTCCATATATGCCAGACCACCACTCTCCTCACCCTTAAAGCATTATTAAGGTCACATCTTTTCCAAGAGGACATCTCTGATTAAGCCCTCTTTTCCCTGGCTCCCTCTCCCTTCTGCGTCATCAATGCACTTGGATCTGTGACCTTTGAACACTTCAAATTCGCCCCACCCTCAGCCCCACAGCACTTTTATCTATATCCATAAATTATATAATATATATATACATATATATACACACACACACATTATATTAATGTCTGTCTCCCCTCTTGACTGTAAACTCATGACCAATATTTATTAAATATTTATTTATTTATTTTACTTGTACATATCTGTTCTATTTATTTTATTTTGTTAGTATGTTTGGTTTTGTTCTCCGTCTCCCCCTTTTAGACTATGAGCCCACTGTTGGGTAGGGACTGTCTCTATATGTTGCCAACTTGTACTTCCCAAGCGCTTAGTACAGTGCTCTGCACACAGTAAGCGCTCAATAAATACGATTGATTGATTGATTGATTGATTGAGCAGGGAATGGGTCTACTAACTGTTGCATTGTAATAATAATAATAATGGCATTTGTTAAGCGCTTACTGTGTGCCGAGCACTGCTCTAAGTGCTGAGCACTGTTCTAAGCGCTGAATAATAATAATGATGGCATTTATTAAGCGCTTACTACATGCAAGGCACTGTTCTAAGCACTGGGGAGGTTACAAGGTGATCAGGTTGTCCCACGGGGGGCTCACAGTCTTAATCCCCATTTTACAGATGAGGGAACTGAGGCACAGAGAAGTGAAGTGACTTGCCCAAAGTCACACAGCTGACAATTGGCAGAGCCGGCATTTGAACCCGTGACCTCTGACTCCAAAGTCCGGGCTCTTTCCACTGAGCCACTCTGCTTCTCCCAAGAAGTCTCCCAAGACTGCTGAATCAATCAATCAATCAATCGTATTTATTTAGCGCTTACTGTGTGTAGAGCACTGTACTAAGCGCTTGGGAAGTACAAGTTGGCAACTTGCTGAAGTCCCCCAAGCACTAAGTACAGGGCTTTGTGTGTAGTAAGTGCTCAATAAATACCATTGATAAAGATGAAACACCGCCAACAACAACAGTTGGTGCTCAGGTTGGAGCTAGACAATTTTAGGACAAAAACACGGTTTCTTTCTTAAATATTCTCTCATCACCATCACCACAGTTGACTGAACAGTTACTGTTAGTCATATTTTATAAGTGCTTACTGTGTGCAGAGCACTGTATTGAGTATAATACAACAATAAACAGACACATTCCCTGCCCACAGAGCACTGCGCTGGATGCCTACGTTGTGCCGAGCACCGAACTGAGAGTGTGAGAAATATAAAAAAGAAGAAAAGGAGACAATACCCACCCTCATGGAGCTTGCAGTTTAACGGGGAGACAATAATAATCATCACCACAATAATTATGGCATTTATTAAGCACTTACTATGAACTAAGCCCTGGGGTAAAGGCAAGATAATCAGATTGGACTTAGTCACTGTTGCTCACGGGGTTCACCATCTTAGAGGTGGGAGAGCGGGTATTTTATCCCAATTTTACAGATGAGGGAACTGAGGCACAGAGAGGTTAAATGAGTAGCCTAAGACCTGCAGCGCCTTAGCACTTGGATTTGCACCCTAGTGGATAGAGCCTGGGCCTGGGAATCAGAAGGACCTGGGTTCTAATCCCTCCAGACTGTACACTCGTGAGCAGGGAATGGGTCTACTAACTCTGTTTCATTGTACTCTCCCAAGAGCTGTAAAAGTATATTTAGACCGTGAGCCCCACTGTGCTCTGCACACAGTTAGAGCTCAGTAAATGCAATTGAATGAATGAATGAATGAATCCCAGCTCTGCCACTTGTCTGCTGTGTGACCCTGAGCAAGTCGCTTCACTTCTCTGGGCCTCAGTTACCTCATCTGTAAAATGGGGATTAATTCTGTGTGCCCCGGGTGGGACATGGACTGTGTCCAACCTGATTAGCTTGTATCTTAGTACAGTGCTTAGTACAGTGCTTGGCCCATAAGTAAGCATTTAACAAATGCCATTAAAAAAAAAGAGGATGATGGTCTTGACTGAGTTCAGCTCATATGGCTGCCTCTTTAACATCCACTTCCACCTCCCAGGAGATACGTATCCCCCCAAACCCCTACGACAAACAGACTGCTCTAGTGATAGCACCCAGAACTAGGAGTCAGGAGATCTGTGTTCTAATCCCGGCTCTGTCCCTCCTCTGCTCTGCGACTTGGGTCAAGTCATCATCATCATCATCAATCGTATTTATTGAGCGCTTACTATGTGCAGAGCACTGTACTAAGCGCTTGGGAAGTACAAATTGGCAACATATAGAGACAGTCCCTACCCAACAGTGGGCTCACAGTCTAAAAGGGGGAGACAGAGAACAAAACCAAACATACTAACAAAATAAAATAAATAGAATAGATATGTACAAGTAAAATAAATAGAGTAATAAATATGTACAAACATACATACATATATACAGGTGCTGTGGGGAAGGGAAGGAGGTAAGATGGGGGGATGGAGAGGGGGACGAGGGGAAGAGGAAGGAAGGGGCTCAGTCTGGGAAGGCCTCCTGGAGGAGGTGAGCTCTCAGCAGGGCCTTGAAGGGACTTGAAGTCAAGTCACTTAACTTCTCTGCGCTTCAGTTTCCTCATCTATACAACGGGCTTTAAATACCTGCTCCCTCTCCTACTTTGACTGTGAGTCCTGAGTGGGACAAAGATTGTATCTGATCAGATTGTCCCGTATCTATCCCAGAGCTCTGTACAGACTCGACACATAGTAAGCACTTGGGAAAAACCACGGTGATTATTATCACTTTTCTCCGCAAACAAGGCTGCCCACGGTAACTGCTCAATGCTTGCCTTATCCATGACAAGGGCCAGCAGTTGGGGAAATGAGGGGGGGGATTTGGACGGGGAGAGGGCAGTTGTCCTGCTTTGAAATCTAGTCAAGATGCTCCTTCTGAAAATGCAATGGGATCCCAAACGCCTACAAGCGGATGTGACCTTAGCTGAAGGTGCCACAGGAAAGCTGGGCCCTCCGGCAGGACTCTGCCTCCACCCCCGACCCTTCCGCCCCGTCCGCCCGCCTCAACAGACGGAGATGGCCCTTGGGCTCTGAGTCACAGGGAAAAGTGCTGCCGCCTCCTCTCCCTTCCTTTTTCCCTCCTCCTCCATGGGCAGCTCCTCTTCCGGTGTCCCGGCTCATTATGCCCACGCTGTAATTACCTAGCAGGCTCCGGGGAGCCCCCATCGCTCAGTCCTAGGGGCTCTTTGTTGGCGTGGGAGGCAGGGGGTGGCAGGGTGACAGGCGCTGACGGGGGGGCCAAAGTTTGGAAAATAGAAACGGCCTAATGGAAGCAAAGGATCCACGCCAGCCCTACCCCCCACCTCCACGACCTCATGATTAATAGCAGTTCCTGCACAGCCCCTGAACCTCAACACCCAGCATCGGCCCTCTGAGGGCATGTGCGGTGGCACCTGACATTACTAATGATATTAATAATAATAATAATCGTATTCGTTAAGCACTTACTGCATGCTTACTATACGCAAAGCACTGTTCTAAGTGCTGGGGGGGGGTTTAAAAGTTGATCAGGTTGTCCCATGTGGGGCTCACAGTCTTAATCCCCATTTTACAGATGTACAATTTGTACTTCCCAAGCGCTTAGTACAGTGCTCTGCACATAGTAAGTGCTCAATAAATACGACTGATGGTTGATGATGCCAGGTGTTATACTACGTGCTGGGAGGAATACAAGCAAATCAGGTTGGACACAGTACCTGTCCCACATGGGGCTCCCAGTCTTCCTCCCCATTTCCCAGAAGAGGTAACAGGGACAGAGAAGTGAAGTGACTTGTCCAAGGTCACACAGCAAACAAACGGAGGGGCGGGGATTATCCTAGTTGGGCCTACCCAACTACCCAACATAGACTGTCTCTATATGTTGCCAGCTTGTACTTCCCAAGCACTTAGTACAGTGCTCTGCATACAGTAAGCAGACCTTTAGACTGTGAGCCCACTGTTGGGTAGGGACTGTCTCTATATGTTGCCAACTTGTACTTCCCAAGCGCTTAGTACAGTGCTCTGCACACAGTAAGTGCTCAATAAATACGATTGATGATGATGATGAGTAAGCGCTCAATAAATACGACTGATTGATTAGAACCTATGACCTTCTGACTCTGAGGACGCTGTCCTCACCAAACACCCGCTCCTGTGAAAATAACACCATCGCCACTGGATCCTTGCCGGCCGGGAGAGCTAGACGGATGTCCGGGAAGACTATGTATCTGTTCGAGCCGGGGGGTGGGGGAGGGTGGGGTGGCAGGCTGAAGTTTGCAAAGGAAGTGTTGGAAGTCTCTCCAGGCAAAAAAAACCTGGAACGGCATCTACGTTCCTATTTACCTGAGGAGAGAGAGAGATGGTTAGACAGAGACTGAGAGAGAGGAGAGAGAGGGAGAGGGAGAGAGAGAGAGACAGAGAGAGAGAGAGAGAGAGGCAGAGAGGGACAAAGAAATAGGGATGGGGAGAGGAAATGAGGCAGGGAGACAAAGAGAGATTGGCAGAGAGACAGAGAAGGAGAGAGGGGAAAAGAGGCAGGTAGAGAGATAAAGAGAAATAGAGAGAAAGGAATGTGGCCACGGGAAGCTGCATGGCCTGCGGGCAGCAGCGTGACCTCGTGGAAAGAGCACCTGCCTGGGAGTCAGAAGACCTGGGTTCTAATCCCAGCTCCGCCACTTATCTGCTGTGTGACCTTGGGCAAGTCACTTCACTTCTCTGTGCCTCAGTTCCCTCATCTGCAAAACGGCAATTCAATACCTGGTCACCTTCCTCCTTAGACGGTGAGCCCCGTGGAGGATTTGATCGTTTTTAATCTACTCCAGAGCTTAGTATAGTGGTTGGCATATAGTAAGCCCTTAACATATACCGGAGAAATAGAGAGGAAAAGTTGTAGGGAGACAAAGAGAGATAGAAAGGAAAAGAGACAGGGAGAGAGAAAAGCGAGACAGACGTACAAAGAGAGTGACACGGAGAGACAAAGAGATGGAGGAAGAAAGAGGCGGGGAGATAGAGAGAGGCAGAGAAAGAGAGTGGCAGAGAGAAAGAGAAATCGAGAGGGAGCAATAAAGAGAGAAAGATAGAGAGGGACAAAGAGAAAGGCAGGGAGAGGAAACTAATAATGGTACTTGTTTTATGTTCACTATGTGCCTAAGTTAAGCAAGTTAAGCAGGTTGGACACAGTCCCTGTTCCACACTGGGCTCACCCTCTAAAACACCATTTTACATATGAGATAACTGAGGCTTAGAGAAGTTAAGTGACTTGTCCAAGGTTACACAGCAGATGTGTGGCGGAGCCTGGATTAGAACCCATGTCCTTCTGACTCCCAGACTGGTGCTCTGTCACTAAGCCATGCTGCTTCTATTACACCATAGTCAATCAATCAATCAATCAATCAATCGCATTTATTGAGTGCTTACTGTGTGCAGAGCACTGTACTAAGTGCTTAGGAAGTACAAGTTGGCAACATATAGAGACAGTCCCTACCCAACAGTGGGCTCACAGTCTAAAAAATAAAATTTATTTTATTTATTTTATTTTGTTAGTATGTTTGGTTTTGTTCTCTGTCTCCCCTTTCAGACTGTGAGCCCACTGCTGGGTAAGGACTGTCTCTATTTGTTGCCAATTTGTACTTCCCAAGCGCTTAGTACAGTGCTCTGCACATAGTAAGCGCTCAATAAATACGATTGATGATGATGATGATGATGATAAAAGGGGGAGACAGAGAACAAAACCAAACATACTAACAAAATAAAATAGAATAGATATGTACACGTAAAATAAATAAATAAATAAATAAATAGAATAATAAATATGTACAAACATATATACATATATACAGGCGCTTCTGGCATGGTGCCAAGGCTGCGTTATAGTGCCGCATCCCAGCAGAAGGTTGCTTTTGGTGGCCATTTGTCATCTTTTCTTTTAGACTGTGAGCCCACTGTTGGGTAGGGACTGTCTCTATATGTTACCAACTTGGACTTCCCAAGCTCTCAGTACAGTGCTCTGCACACAGTAAGCACTCAATAAATACGATTGATGATGATCTTTTCTGCTCTCGTTAGCCAGCTGCTTTTCAGAATTTCCATCTGGACTACCCACCCGGCAGAATTCCCTAGGCGGTTTTAGAGTCCAGAGCTTCCCCACTGAGCCTTAGTCTTAGCGGGCAGAACTGAAAATAGAACTCAGGTCTCTTGATTCCCGGAGCAGCGCTCTTTTGATCCGCTTCATTCTCATCTCTTGCTCATGTCCTAATACCGTACGATAATTATAGTAGTTGTTCAGCACTTACCGTGTCAAGCGCTGTTCTAACCGCGCTCTGCACACAGTAAGCGCTCAATAGATACGATTGAATGAATGAATAAGCACCGGGGTAGATGCAAGTTTTTCCGGTTGGGCGCAGTCCCCGTCCCACGTGAGGCTCACAGTCTAAGTAGGAGGGAGAAGGGGTGTTGAATCTCCATTTTACTGTTGGAAAAACTGAGGGCCAGAGAAGTGAAGTGATTTGCCCAAAGTCATATAGCAGGCAGGTGGCGGAGCCGGGATTAGAAATTAGGTCTTCTGACTCTCGGGCCTGTGTTTTTTTAATTAGGCCGAGCTGATTCCATCTGCTGCTTCCTTCTCCCCATCCATAGCCAGCCAACCACTGCTTTCCCCCCATCTTCAATGCTTGTTTTTTTCCTCTTTTCTTAATGGTATTAAAAAGCACTTACTATCTGCCAGGCGTTGTACCAAGTGCTGGGGTAAGCCAATCAGTTGGGACACCGTCCCCGTCCCACATGGGGCTCACAGTTTCAATCCCCATTTTCCAGATGAGGCACCTGAGGCACAGAGAAGTGAAGTGATTTGCCTAAGGTCACGCAGCAGACATGTGTCAGAGCCAGGATTAGAACCTGCCATTGATTGATTGATTATAGTGATTTATTTTATTTTGGTAGTATGTTTGGTTTTGTTTTCTGTCTCCCCCTTTTAGACTGTGAGCCCACTGTTGGGTAGGGACCGTCTCTAGATGTTGCCAACTTGGACTTCCCAAGCGCTTAGTACAGTGCTCTGCACACAGTAAGCGCTCAATAAATACGATTGATGATGATGATGATGATGATGATCTACGCACAGTAAGCGCTCAATAAATACCACTGATTGATTGATTGAACTACTGAGAAGCAGCGTGGCTCAGTGGAAAGAGCACGGGCTCTGGAGTTGGAGGTCATGGGTTCAAATCCTGGCTCTGCCAATTGTCAGCTGTGTGACTTTGGGCAAGTCACTTCACTTCTCTGGGTCTCAATTATCTCATCTGTAAAATTGGGATTAAGACTGTGAGCCTCCCGTGGGACAACTTGATCACCTTGTAACCCCCCCAGCGCTTAAAACAGTGCTTTGCACATAGTAAGCACTTGATAAATGCTATCATTATGATTATCACTGCCCTGCCTCCTACCACCCCTGCCCAAGAGCTGTATATTTGCATTCACCCGGTTTCTTTTTTTCTCATGGTATTTGTTAAGCGCTTACTATGTGCCAGGCACTGAACTAAGCACCGGGGTTGATACAGGCTAATCAGGTTGGACACAGTCCATGTCCCAAGTGGGGTTCACAGTCTTAATCCCCATTTTACAGATCTGATAACTGAGGCCCAGAGACATGAAGCGACTTGCCAAGGTCACACGGCTGACAAGTGGTAGAGCTGGGATGAGAACCCAGGTCCTTCTGACTCATTCATTCATTCATTCATTCAATCGTATTTATTGAGCGCATACTGTGCGCAGAGCACTGTACTAAGCGCTTAGAAAGTACAAATTGGCAACATATAGAGATGCCCAGGCCTGCGCGCTATCCTCTAGGCCTTGCTGCTTTCTGAAGAGGATTCAGAACTGCAGAGGCAGAGGGGTTGGTTGGGTCCCTTCAAGGCCCTACTGAGAGCTCACCTCCTCCAGGAGGCCTTCCCAGACTGAGCCCCTTCCTTCCTCTCCCCCTCGTCCCCCTCTCCATCCCCCCCATCTTACCTCCTTCCCTTCCCCACAGCACCTGTATATATGTATATATGTTTGTACATATATGTTACTCTATTCATTCATTTATTTTACTCCTACATATCTATTCTATTTATTTTATTTTGTTAGAATGTTTGGTTTTGTTCTCTGTCTCCCCCTTCTAGACTGTGAGCCCACTGTTGGGTAGGGACCGTCTCTATATGTTGCCAACTTGTACTTCCCAAGCGCTTAGTACAGTGCTCTGCACACAGTAAGCGCTCAATGAATACGATTGATGATGATGATGGTTGGGTCTTACTTTCTGATCTGAACTGCGGGTGCCTGGGTTCCCCTTTTCCCCTAGAGCCCAAAACTCTGGGCAGAAGTTAGGAACAAATAGACAAGGCTGTTTGGTTCCTGAATATACCTTGCCCACTCTGGTCATGAACATATCTATGGAGCTGTGGATCAATGGCTGGCTTCATTTCTGAGTGCGCTCTCCCTCAGGCTCCCCAGAGATAATAATAAATAATACTAATGTGGCATTTGTTAAGTGCTTACTATGTGCGAAGCACTGTTCTAAGCGCTGGGGAGGGGATACAAGGTGATCAGGTTGCCCCATAGGGGGCTCACAGTCTTAACCCCCATTTTACAGATGAGGTAACTGAGGCACAGAGAAGTTTAGTGACTTGCCCAAAGTCACACGGCTGACAAGTGGCGGAGCCGGGATTAGAACCCACGACCTCTGGCTCCCAATCCCGTGCTCTTTCCATTGAGCACACTGCTTCTCTAAGAACGCTTCACGAATTTGCAAGGGATCTTTTTCCTAATGACCCTTTACTTCCTCCCCCTTCCAGCGCTCTAGATCGGAAGCTCGCCGTCGGCAGGGAACGTGTCTGTCAACTCTGTTATATTGTACTCTCCCAAGCGCTGACTACGGTGCTCTGAACACAATATCGCATTGTGCGAATTTATTCATTTAATTAAATGTGATTGAATGAATGAGAGGGCTGGTCTTTTGCTCTCATGATTCACCGACATCACAACTCCGTAAGGTAATAGAACATCTCCCAGAGGGATCCTTGTTCCCCCGGCACGTGAACAAAAGCTCTCTGTTCCAGTTGGCGGCCCGGAATATTGGTTGCTGAAAAGGAAGCAGAGCTAACCGCAAGCTGGGCCTGGCAGGGAGAACAGAGAGTGAGTGGCAATGTGCAAACTGCTATAAATAGAATCAGTTCCTTTGTGTAGGTTGCGGGTCCTTAAATCTTTGTGACTGGACCAAGGTTTGTCTATGGTTTTCAATGGGGAACTCCATCTCATCATCATCATCATCATCATGACATTTATTAAGCGCTTTCTATGTATCATCATCATCATAATGACATTTATTAAGCGCTTTCTATGTGCAAAGCACTGTTCTAAGCAATCAATCAATCAATCGTATTTATTGAGCGCTTACTGTGTGCAGAGTACTGTGCTAAGCACTTGGGAAGTACAAGTTGGCAACATATAGAGACGGTCCCTACCCAACAGTGGGCTCACAGTCTAGAAGGGGGAGATGGAGAACAAAACCAAACATATTAACAAAATAAAAGAAATAGAATGGATATGTACAAATAAAATAAATAAATAGAGTAATAAATATGTACAAACATATATACATATATACAGGTGCTGTGGGGAAGGGAAGGAGGTAAGACGGTGGGGATGGAGAGGGGGGCGAGGGGGAGAGGAAGGAGGGGGCTCAGTCTGGGAAGGCACTGGGGAGGTTACAAGGTGATCAGGTTGTCCCACAGGGGGCTCGCAGTCAATCCCCATTTTACAGATAATAATAATAATAATAATAATAATGATGGTGGCATTTATTAAGTGCTTACTATGTGCAAAGCACTGTTCTAAGCGCTGGGGAGGTTACAAGGTGATCAGATTGTCCCACGGGGGGCTCACAGTCTAAATCTGCCTTTTACAGATGAGGTAACTGAGGCACAGAGAAGTTAAGTGGCTTGCCCAAAGTCACACAGCTGACAATTGGTGGAGCCGGGATTTGAACCCATGACCTCTGACTCCAAATAATAATAATAATGGCATTTATTAAGCGCTTACTATGTGCAAAGCACTGTTCTAAGCACTGGGGGGAATGCAAGGTGATCAGGTTGTCCCACGTGGGGCTCACAGTCTTCATCCCCATTTTCCAGATGAGGGAACTGAGGCCCAGAGAAGTGAAGTGACTTGCCCAAAGTCATACAGCTGACAAGCGGCGGAGCCGGGACTTGAACCCATGACCTCTGACTCCAAAGCCCGGGCTCTTTCCCACTGAGCCACGCTGCTCTCCAAAGCCCATGCTCTCTCCACTGAGCCATGCTGCTCATCATCATCAAGTAGTAACAGATACCAAAGGGTAGAAGACAATTTGCTACATGGGAAACAACATGTGGAAAGAGCCTGGACTTAGGTCAGAGGACTTTGGTTCTAATCCCAACTTTGCCGCTTGCCTGCGGCGTGACCTTGGACAGATCACTTAACTTCCCTGGGCCTCAGTTCTCTTATCTGTAAAATGGGGATTAAATCTCCATTCTCCCTCTCCCTTAGACTGTGAGCCGAATGTGGGACATGGACTGTGTCCGGCCTATTTATCTTGTTGCATTTACCCCAGCGCTTAGTAGAGTGCTTGATACATGATAAGAGCTTAACAAATACCACAATTATCATAATTGTATAATAATAATAAAAATAATAACTGCTCCCATATTGCTAATGCCCACAGCTATTAAGGCAATGGTGGGAACTTGACAGGACTTGGATCTGTGGATCCAAGAAACTTTGATCAGTCAACCAATCAGTGGTATTTATTGAGTGCTTACTGTGTGCAGAGCACTGTTCTAAGTGCTTGGGAAAGTACGATCCAACAGACTTCATCAGTCGTATTTATTGAGCGCTTACTGTGTGCAGAGCACTTGGTAGGCACATCATCATCATCATCATCATCATCAATCGTATTTATTGAGCGCTTACTATGTGCAGAGCACTGTACTAAGCGCTTGGGAAGTACAAATTGGCAACACACAGAGACAGTCCCTACCCAACAGTGGGCTCACAGTCTAAAAGGGGGAGACGGAGAACAAAACCAAACATACTAAAAAAATAAAATAAATAGAATAGATATGTACAAGTAAAATAAATAAATAAATAAATAGAGTAATAAATATGTACAAGCATATATCCATATATACAGGTGCTGTGGGGAAGGGAAGGAGGTAAGATGGGGGGGGATGGAGAGGGGGACGAGGGGGAGAGGAAGGAAGGGGCTCAGCCTGGGAAGGCCTCCTGGAGGAGGTGAGCTCTCAGCAGGGCCTTGAAGGGAGGAAGAGAGCTAGCTTGGCGGATGGGCAGAGGGAGGGCATTCCAGGCCCGGGGGATGACGTGGGCCGGGGGTCGATGGCGGGACGGGCGAGAGCGAGGTACGGGGAGGAGGTTAGCGGCGGCAGAGGAGCGGAGGGTGCGGGCTGGGCTGGAGAAGGAGAGAAGGGAGGTGAGGTAGGAGGGGGCGAGGGGATGGATGGACAGCCTTGAAGCCCAGGGTGAGGAGTTTCTGCCTGATATTCTGCCTGCACATCCAACAGACAATTACTCTCTCTCACTCCAAAACCTTATTGAAGGCCCATCTCCTCCAAGAGGCCTTCCCTGACTAAACCCTCCTTTCCTCGTTGCCCACTCCCTTCTGCATCACCCTGATTTGCTCCTTTTATTCATTCCCCCTCCCAGCCGCACAGCACTTATGGGCATATCTGTCATTTATTTATATTAATGCCTGTCTCTCCCTCTAGACTGTAAGCTCGTGGTGGGCAGGGAATGCATCTCTTTATTGTTATAGTGCATTCATTCATTCAGTCGTATTTATTGAGTGCTTACTGTGTGCAGAGCACTGGACTAAGCGCTTGGGAAGTCCAAGTTGGCAACATATAGAGACGGTCCCCACCCAACAGCGGGCTCACAGTCTAGAAGGGGGCTGTGAGCTTGTACTATCCCAAGCACTTAGTAATAATAATAATAATAATAATAATGGCATTTATTAAGTGCTTACTATGTGCAAAGCACTGTTCTAAGCGCTGGGGAGGTTACAAGGTGAACAGGTGGTCCCACGTGGGGCTCGCAGTCTTAATCCCCATTTTACAGATGAGATAACTGAGGCACAGAGGAGTCAAGTGACTTGCCCAAAGTCACACAGCTAAGTGGCAGAGCCGCGATTTGAACCCATGACCTCTGATTCCAAAGCCAGAGCCACGCTGCTTCTGAGCGTGTACAGTGCTCTGCACACAGTAAGCGCTCAACAAATACCACTGACTGACTGACTAAGACATTCCCTGCCCAGAGGGAGCTTTACAGTCCACAGCATCCCAGGGTTCTGTCCTCTGACTGAGTGGCACGCTTAGTACAGTGCTCTGCACACAGGAAGTGCTCAAAAAATACCTTTGAATGAATGAGAAGGCTGGACTTCTGCTCTCACCATTCACCTACATTACAACTGGACTTCAGAGCACTGAGCACTGAGTCCAGAGTTCACAGAGTCCAGAGAGCACTGAGTGCAGAGTCCAGAGCACTGGACTTCAGCGTGGCTCAGTGGAAAGAGCCCGGGCTTTGGAGTCAGAGGTCATGGGTTCAAATCCCCGCTCCGCCAACTGTCAGCTGTGTGACTCTGGGCAAGTCACTTCACTTCTCTGGGCCTCGGTTACCTCATCTGTAAAATGGGGATTAAGACTGTGAGCCCCACATGGGACCACCTGATCACCTTGTAAACTCCCCAGCTCTTAGAACAGTGTTTTAGAGAAGCAGCGTGGCTCAGTGGAAAGAGCCCGGGCTTTGGAGTCAGAGGTCAGGGGTTCAAATCCCGGCTCCGCCAATTGTCAGCTGTGTGACTTTGGGCAAGTCACTTCACTTCTCTGGGCCTCGGTTATCTCATCTGTAAAATGGGGATTAAGACTGTGAGCCCCACATGGGACCACCTGATCACCTTGTAACCTCCCCAGCGCTTAGAACAGTGTTTTAGAGAAGCAGCGTGGCTCATTGTGGAAAGAGCCCGGGCTTTGGAGTCAGAGGTCAGGGGTTCAAATCCCGGCTCCGCCAATTGTCAGCTGTGTGACTTTGGGCGAGTCACTTCACTTCTCTGGGCCTCGGTTATCTCATCTGTAAAATGGGGATTAAGACTGTGAGCCCCACATGGGACCACCTGATCACCTTGTAACCTCCCCAGCTCTTAGAACAGTGTTTTAGAGAAGCAGCGTGGCTCAGTGGAAAGAGCCCGGGCTTTGGAGTCAGAGGTCAGGGGTTCAAATCCCGGCTCCACCAATTGTCAGCTGTGTGACTTTGGGCAAGTCACGTCACTTCTCTGGGCCTCAGTTCCCTCATCTGTAAAATGGGGATTAAGGCTGTGAGCTCCCCCGTGGGACAACCTGATCACCTTGTACTCCCCCAGCGCTTAGAACAGTGCTTGGCGCATAGTAAGCGCTTAACAAATACCATTATTATTGTTATTATTATAACTCTGTAAGGCAATAGAAAATCTCCCAGAGGGATCCTTAATCCCCCAGCACCTAAACAAAAATCCTCTGTTTCAGTTGGCGGCCCAGGATGTCGGTGGCTGAAAAGGTAGCAGAGCCAACCGCAAACATGCTGGGTAGTTGAACGGCCTTATTATAAAGACACTCCCAAACGCGGAGGGGGACTAGCAAATGTGTCCTCGGAGTAGTCGGTGTGGGTAGGGACTGTCTCTATATGTTGCCAACTTGTACTTCCCAAGCGCTTAGTACAGTGCTCTGCACACAGTAAGCGCTTAATGAATACGATTGATGATGACGATGATGATGAGACAAAGGGAAAAGACAAAAATAGCCCAGAAGATGCCAACATGGCGCAGCAGGGGATAGTGTGTGTATGTGTGTGTGTGTGTGTGTGTGTGTGTGTGTGTGTACACACAATCCAGTCGAGCCTGTCATTTCGACATTTCCTTCAGCCCCACATGCACCCCAAGGGCGAAATTAATCTCTAGGTCTTCACGTGCTTTGCAGGAAGTTTGGTGTTCCTCTATTTTCCAGCCTCTCATTGGGAAGTCCCAACCACGCTGTTGGGTGATGGGGAAAGGATTCCTGGCAAGCAACAGGAACTGCCAATCAATCCAGGTAAGAAGGAAGAGTGCTTCTTGGGCAGATTGAGGAATTGCAGAAAGATCTAAATTTACATGAATATTACCGCGGTTGTGGAACTCTTAATCAATCAAGAGTACTCTGTGCAGAACACTGTACTATAATAATAATAATGGCATTTATTAAGCGCTTACTATGTGCAAAGCACTGTTCTAGGCGCTGGGGAGGTTACAAGGTGATCAGGTTGTCCCACAGGGGGCTCACAGTCTTCATCCCCATTTTCCAGATGAGGTAACTGAGGCCCAGAGAAGTTAAGTGACTTGCCCAAAGTCAATCAATCAATCAATCAATCATATTTATTGAGTGCTTACTATGTGCAGAGCACTGTACTAAGCGCTTGGGAAGTACAAATTGGCAACATATAGAGACAGTCCCTACCCAACACTGGGCTCACAGTCTAAAAGTCACACAGCTAACTGGCGGAGCCGGGATTTGAACCCATGACCTCTGACTCCAGAGCCCGTACTCTTTCCACTGAGCCACGCTGCTTCTCAGCGTGTGCTTGGGGAGACTACAGGGGAGCTAATAGACACGATTTGTGCCTTCAAGGAGCTTGCAATCATCAAGTATTAACAGTAGAGTATTAGCAGTATTAAGACTCTAGACTGTGAGCCCACTGTTGGGTAGGGACCGTTCTCTATATTTTGCCAACTTGGACTTCCCAAGCGCTTAGTACAGTGCTCTGCACACAGTAAGCGCTCAATAAATACGATTGAATGAAGGAATGAATCTGGGTTAGGGCAGTCTTTCTGGCCTGAGCGACTGACTTTGGTTCAGACATACACCGTGAGCCCCGGGTGGGATGGGGACTCTGTCCATCCTGATTATCTTGTACGTACCTCAGTGCTTGGTCCAGCGCTTGGTGCTCAGTACACTTTACCCATACCATAGTTAAGGAATTAAATTAGGAGTTCACCGGCCGGCGGGTGTTGGGTTGACTTTCTCCACCTGTCCTCCCGGGGGAGGCTGGAGGTAGGTAGACCACTTATCTAAAGTTTCCCTTGCAAGTCTCTATCCCATGCCCCAATGCTATTAATGAAAATAATAATAATAATAAGGTATTTGTTGATGATGATGATGACGATAATGGTATTTGTTAAGCGCTTAAGACGTGCCAGGCACTGTTCTAAGTGCTGGGGTAGATACAAAGTAATCGGGTTGTCCCATGTGGGGCTCACAGTCTTCATTCCCATTTTAAAGATGAGGTAACTGAGGCACAGAGGAGTGAAGTGATTTGCCCCAAGTCACACAGCTGACAAGTGGCAGAGCCGGGATTAGAACCCACGACCTCTGACTCCCAAGTCCGTGGTCTTTCCACCAAACCATGCTGCTTCTCTATTTAAGTGTTTACTATATGCCAGGCTCTGTACTAACCACTTGGGTGGATACAACCACATCGGGTTGGACACAGTCCCTGTCCCATGCAGGACTCACAGTCTCAATCCCATTTTACACACGAGATAACTGAGGCATAGAGAAGTGAAGGGACTCACCCAAGGTCATGCAGCAGAAAAGTGGCAGAGCTAGGACTCGAACCCATGACCGTCTGACTCCCAGTGGTGTACTCTATCCACTCCGGCATGCTGCTGCTCTGGTATCAACCATAATAAGCGCTTAATAAATGCCATTATTATAAAAAAAATAACAAGCGCTTAGAACAGTGCTTTGCACATAGTAAGCACTTAATAAATGCCATTATTATAATTAGTCGCATTTATTGAGCGCTTACTGTGTGCAGAGCACTGTACTTGGTTTTGAGATTTAGACTGTGAGCCCACTGTTGGGTAGGGACTGTCTCTAGATGCTGCCAACTTGTACTTCCCAAGCGCTTAGTACAGTGCTCTGCACACAGCAAGTGCTCAATAAATATGATTGATTGATTTACCTTAAACACCGACCTAAGCTTTCTGTTGTTTAGCTCTCCCCTCTGGATTGATTGTGAGCCCACTGTTGGATAGGGACTGTCTCTATATGTTGCCAATTTGTACTTCCCAAGCGCTTAGTAAAGTGCTCTGCACATAGTAAGCGCTCAATAAATACGATTGATGATGATGACCACCGCGTCTCAGGGGTTCTTATTCATTTAATCACTACCACCCCGTCCCCGGCCCCACTGGCTTAATGGAAAGAGCACAGGCTGGGGAGTCAGAGGTGGTGGGTTCTAGTCCCGGCTGTGTGACCTTGTGCAAGTCACTTAACTTCTCTGTGCCTCAGTTCCCTCATCTAGAAAATGGGGATTAAGACTGTAAGCCCCATATGGGACAACCTCATTACCTTGTATCAACCCCAGTGCTTAGAACAGTGCTTCGCACGTAGTGAGCGCTTAGCAAATACCAACCATTATTACTATTATTATTATGTCCATATTCATTCATTCAATCGTGTTTATTGAGCACTTACTGTGTGAAGAGCACTGTACTAAGCGCTTGGGAAGTACAAGTTGGCAGCATACAGAGACGGTCCCTCCCCAACAATGGGCTCACAGTCTAGAAGGCTGACACAGACAACAAAACAAACCATGTAGACAGGTGTCGAAATCATCAGAACAAATAGAATTAAAGCTATATGCACCTCAGTATCAAAATAAATAGAATAGTAAATATGTACAAGTAAAATAAATAGAGCAATAGCTATAATTTATTTATTTATAGTAATGTCCGTCTCCCCCCCATACTGTAAGCTCCTTGTGGGCAGGGACTGTGTCCGTTTATTGTTGTATTGTACTCTCCCAAGGGCTTAGTACAGTGCTCTGTACACAGTAAGTGCCTAATAGACTGTGAGCCCACTGTTGGGTAGGGACTGTCTCTATATGTTGCCAATTTGTACTTCCCAAGCGCTTACTACAGTGCTCTGCACATAGTAAGCGCTCAATAAATGTGATTGATGATAATTGAATGGATGAATAAATGAATGAATAGGGGGTCAGGCTAGCTCACTACCCTCTACCTGTCTACCTATTCTATCGTATAGAACTCTCCCAAGTGCTTACTATAGTGCTCTTTACTCAGTAAGCACTCAATAAATACCACTGATTGAATGGCTACTCACTACCTTATCCCGAGACAGGCAAGAGTGCCCTAAACTCCATTTCCAGCACACATTTCACACCTCTGGTGGGGTATCAGTCAATCAATCAATCAATCAATTGTATTTATTGAGGGTTTACTGTGTGCAGAGCACTGTACTAAGCGCTTGGGAAGTACAAGTGGGCAACACATAGAGACAGTCCCTACCCAACAGTGGGCTCACAGTCTAGAAGACTGTGTCAATGCCTTACTGCTCAAGATGGTCAGGGAATGTGTCCATTTGTTGTTATATTGTACTCTCCCAAGTGCTTAGTACTGTGCTTTGCATGCAGTAAACGCTCAATAAGTACAACTGATTGATTGAATGAATGAATGTGAGCCCACTCTTTTAGACTGTGAGCCCACTGTTGGGTAGGGACTGTCTCTATATGTTGCCAATTTGTACTTCCCAAGCGCTTAGTACAGTGCTCTGCGCATAGTAAGCGCTCAATAAATACGATTGATGATGATGATGAATGCTGGAGATACTCTCAATGCAGTTTCCCGGCACAAAAGGCCTTCCCCGACTAAGCTCTCCTTTCCTCTTCTCCCTCTCCCTTCTGTGTCACCCTGACTTGCTCCTTTCATTCATTGCCCCCCCCCCCACAACTTCACAGCACTTAATAATAACAATAACGATGGCATTTGTTAAGCGCTTACTATGTGCAAAGCACTGTTCGAAGCGCTGGGGAGGTTACAAGGTGATCAGGTTGTCCCACGTGGGGCTCACAGTCTTCAATCCCATTTTACAGATGAGGTAACTGAGGCACAGAGAAGCTAAGTGACTTGCCCAAGCTGACAATTGGTGGATCTGGGATTTGAACCCATGACCTCTGACTCCCAAGCCCGCGCTTTTTCCACTGAGCCATGCTGCACTTGTGTACATGTCTGTAATTTATTTATTTATATTAATGTCTGTCTCTCCCTCTAGGCTTTAACTTCTTTTTGGGTAGGGACTGTGTCTGTTTATTAATAATTAAAATAATAATAAAAATAATAGTGGTATTTGTCAAGTGTTTACTATGTAACAGGCACTGTTCTAAGTGTTGGGGCAGATACAAGCAAATTGGGTTGGACACAGTCCCTGTCCCACGGGGGGCTCACAGTCTCAAACCCCATTTTACAGAGGAGGGAACTGAGGCACAGAGAAGTAAAGTGACTTGCCCATGTACCCTCCTAAGTGCTTAGTTAGTACAGTGTTCTAAGTGTGCAATAAATACGATTGAATGAATGAATGAATGAATAAAAGTAGAAAACCACCGTTTTCTCCAATCCCTCTGAAGCCCGTCCGGCCTCCGCCTCGGCCACCCCGGTTCACCGGGTTGCCTGATCTTTTTTTTTTTTGGATGAAATCTGTTGAGCGCTCACTATATGCAAAGCCCTGTTCTAAGCGCTGGGGAGGATACGAGGTGATCAGGTTGTCCCACATAGGGCTCACAGTCTTAATCCCCAGTTTCCAGATGAGGTAACCGAGGCCCAGAGAGGTGAAGCGACTTGCCCAGAGTCACCCAGCTGATATTTATTACTCTATTTATTTATTTATTTTACCTGTACATTTCTATCCTACTTATTTTATTTTGTTGGTATGTTTGGTTCCGTTCTCTGTCTCCCCCTTTTAGACTGCGAGCCCGCTGTTGGGTAGGGACTGTCTCTATGTGATGCCAACTTGTACTTCCCAAGCGCTTAGTACGGTGCTCTGCACATAGGAAGCGCTCAATAAATACGATTGATTGATTGATTGATTGACAAGAAGACCCATGACCTCTGGCTCCCAAGCCCAGGCTCTATCCACTGGGCCGTGCCGCTCCTCCGTGCTGATCTGCGGGGGCAACACGAGGGTCACGCAGAGGGTGTCAGGGCGCTTCCTCATGACATGTGTCCCATCGTCCTGTCCCTCACCGGTCGCTCCCCAGGCTAATTGGTGACTCCATAAACTTGGCCGGTCACGCGTGTCCGGCTGGAGCACGTGAAACACTTCCTGTGTGGACACGCCCTCCCTGGCTCACCCCGCGCTACCTTGGCATGGGTCTCTGCGCCCTCCCGGACTCAAATTAAAAATGAAAATGCCCCGTGCATCCAAAAGGAATGGGGTCCATTGGGGATCGCTCAGACGCGCGGGTGTGGCGATGCCGTGAGCCGCCTCTCCGGTCGACCCAGGGGAAGGCCCCACGGCAGGCGGAAACGGCGTTGGTTGTGGTGTTTGTTAAGCGTGTACTATCTAATAATCATAATTATAATAATGATAGCATTTATTAAGCGCTTACAGTGTGCGAAGCGCCGTTCTAAGCGCTGGGGAGGTTACAAGGTGATCAGGTTGTCCCACGGGGGGCTTGCAGCCTTCATTCCCATTTTACAGATGAGTGAACTGAGGCCCAGAGAAGCGAAGGGTAATAATAGCAATGATAGCATTTATTAAGCGCTTACTGTGTGCGAAGCACTGTTCTAAGCGCTGGGGAGGTTACAAGGTGATCAGGTTGTCCCACGGGGGGCTCACAGTCTTCATTCCCATTTTACACATGAGGGAACTGAGGCCCAGAGAAGTGAAGGGTAATAATAATAATAATAATAGCATTTATTAAGCGCTTACTGTGTGCGAAGCACTGTTCTAAGCGCTGGGGAGGTTACAAGGTGATCAGGTTGTCCCACGGGGGGCTCACAGTCTTCATCCCCATTTTACAGATGAGGGAACTGAGGCCCAGAGAAGTGAAGGGTAATAATAATAATAATGATAGCATTTATTAAGCGCTTACTGTGTGCGAAGCTCTGTTCTAAGCGCTGGGGAGGTTACAAGGTGATCAGGTTGTCCCACGGGGGGCTCGCAGTCTTCATTCCCATTTTACAGATGAGGGAACTGAGGCCCAGAGAAGTGAAGGGTAATAATAATAATAATAATAGCATTTATTAAGCGCTTACTGTGTGCAAAGCACTGTTCTAAGTGCTGGGGAGGTTACAAGGCGATCAGGTTGTCCCACGGGGGGCTCGCAGTCTTCATCCCCATTTTACAGATGAGGGAACTGAGGCCCAGAGAAGTGAAGGGACTTGCCCAAAGTCACCCAGCTGGCAATTGGCGGAGCCGGGATTTGAACCCATGAACTCTGACTCCTTTCCACTGAGCCACGCTGCTTCTCAGGCACCGTACTAAGCGTGGGGGCAGATACAAGTGTATCAGGCTGGACAGAGTCCTTGTCCCACACGGGGCTCCTTGCCTCAATCCCCATTTTACAGATGAAGTAACTGAGGTGCAGAGAAACGAAGGTCACACAGCAGACAAGTGGCGGAGCCGGCATTCTCCAGCACTTAGAGCAGTGCTTTTCACATAGTAAGCGCTTAATAAATGCCATTATTACTGCTATGGGGAAGCAGCGTGGCTCGGCGGAAAGAGCCTGGGATTTGGAGTCAGAGTTCATGGGTTCAAATCCCGGCTCCGCCACGTGTCAGCTGTGTGACCTTGGGCAAGTCACTTCACTTCCCTGGGCCTCAGTTACCTCATCTGGAAAATGGGGATGAAGACTGTGAGCGCTCTGTGGGACAACCTGATCACCTTGTATCCTCCCCAGCGCTTAGAACCGGGCTTTGCACATAGTAAGCGCTTAATAAATGCTATTATTATTATTATTATTATCATTATTATTATTATTATTATTATTATTATTATTATTACCCTCTGATTCCCAGGCCCCGGGCCCCTATCCAATATGCCACTGTCAAATCCCGGGCACCTCTTGGGGTAAAACAATGCAGACGGAAGGTTCTCAAGCTTCCCAGGAAGAGCAACACATTTAACCCAGTTGTTGGATGAACTCGTGAGTTATTTGGCCCAGGAGAGAAGCAGCGTGGCCTAGGGGAAAGAGCCCGGGCCTGGGAGTAGAGGACCTGGGTTCTAATCCCGGCTCTGCCACTTGTCTGCTGTGTGACCTTGGGCAAGTCACTTTACTTCTCTGGACCTCAGTTACCTCATCTGTAAAATGGGAATTAAGACGGCGAGCCCCATGTGGACCAGGGGACTGTGTCCAACGTGTTATCTTGTATCTTCCCCAGCGCTTAGTAGAGTGCCTGGCACATAGTAAGTGCTTAGCAAATGCCATTAAAATAAAAAAAAGAGAGGAAGACCTCCACCCATCGTATCCATGAGCAGATAATCAGGAAACATTTGACAGAACTGGAAGATGACACTCTTTGAGAGAGCAAGGAAGGGGTTGATGAGTGAACTTTGGGTTTATGTTTCAGGAGAAGAAAACTGCTAAGGTCAAAAAGTTGCTACTTGTTATTTTTAAAGGGGTTTAAGCCTATGGGAAACAGAATGACTTTCCTGCTGATGTCTGCCCCTAGACCTTAAGCGCTTAGTACAGTGCTCTGCACACAGTAAGCGCTCAATAAATACGATTGATGATGATGATGATGATATGATCCACTCTCATTAGAAAAACCTGATTGTACCCAGCCCCACAGCCTGCCTCCACCTTTCCATCCACGCGGAGGGTCATTATGGTTCCTAACCATTGATTAATACTTTGGCCTACAGGAGCTTCCCTACATCTCTAAGGTCCTTCCAGATTTCTCCCTGACTCTGACTCCCAGTCCAAACAATCAATCGATCAATCAATCGTATTTATTGAGCGCTTACTGTGCGCAGAGCACTAACCGTTGATTAATACTTTGGCCTACAGGAGCTTCCCTACATCTCTAAGGTCCTTCCAGATTTCTCCCTGACTCTGACTCCCAGTCAAAACAATCAATCAATCAATCAATCATATTTATTGAGCGCTCACTGTGCGCAGAGCACCGTACTAAGCGCTTGGGAAGTCCAAGTTGGCAACATATAGAGACGGTCCCTACCCAACAGTGGGCTCACAGTCTAAAAGGGGGAGGCAGAACAAAACCAAACATACTAAAAATAAAATAAATAGAATAGATATGTACAAGTAAAATAAATAAATGGAGAAATAAATATGTACTAGGCAGAAGCTCAAAGGAATGTGTCCGTTTCTTGTTGTACTCTCCCAAGCGTAGTACAGTGCTCTGCACACAATAAGCGCTCAATAAATGCAAGCTCAAAGGAATGTGTCTGTTTCTTGTTGTACTCTCCCAAGCATAGTACAGTGCTCTGCACACAATAAGCGCTCAATAAATGCAACTGAATCAATGAATGAACCCAACAAGAGTATCTTGGGTCATGCTCTTCGGATGGTAAGTTGCCCCAGGACAGGGACTGTGTTATTTCCTTTTTTGGTAATCAATCAATCGATCATATTTCTTGTATTCTATGTCTCCCCCTTTTAGACTGTGAGCCCGCTGTTGGGTAGGGACTGTCTCTATATGTTGCCAATTTGTACTTCCCAAGCGCTTAGTACAGTGCTCTGCACATAGTAAGCGCTCAATAAATATGATTGATTGATTGATTGATTGTATTGCATTGCATTAAGAGCTTGTACGGTACAAAGTTGGAAGACACGTTCCCCGGCCGCAACGAGCACTTTCTCCGGGGTTTTCCACCCAGTTGGCACATAGAATAGTACTCTGCATCCAGCAGAAGCCCAGGATAGAGCTCTGAACAGAGGAGCCGATTGGTACAGTGCTCTGAACCCAGGAGGTGACCAATACACAGGTCTGCACACGGGAGGTGACCAGTACAGAGGTCTGCCCACTGGAGTTGACCAGTACGGTGTTCTGCACATAGGAGGTGACCAGGACAGTGCTCTGCACATAGGAGGTGACCGATAAGTGCTCGGCATACAGGAGGTGATTGGTGCAGCGCTCTGCACCCAGGAGGTGACCAATACAGTGTTCTGCACACAGGAGGTAGCCAGTACAGTGTTCGGAACGCAGGAGGTGACCAAGCCAGTGTTCTGCACCATTTTCTCCAGGCAGGCTCTGAAGGGGAAGAATTTGGAGTTGGCTACGGGCCCATTGCTTTTCTCTCCTCTCACTCACCCTCCCCTCGCCGAGTTTTGTCTCTTCTTCCCCCCACCAGTAGCTTTGGTAAGTTTCTCCTCTGATCTATTTGAGAAGAAACCCTTAAGTCACGGTTCTCTTTCTTGATAAGAGCCCTCGCTCCCGGATTCAGACCCTCCCAAGCCGTTCCAGCCACCAACTTGACATAAGTTGACCACCGACGGAATTTGAGGATACCCAGACGTTGAGGCCCATGTGACGTCATCATCATCATCATCATCAATCGTATTTATTGAGCGCTTACTGTGTGCGGAGCGCTGGACTAAGCGCTTGGGAAGTACAAGTTGGCAACGTATAGAGACGGTCCCTACCCAACAGTGGGCTCACAGTCTAAAAGGGGGAGACAGAGAACAAAACCAAACATACTAACAAAATAAAATAAATAGGATAGATATGTACAAGTAGAATAAATAAATAAATAAATAGAGTAACAAATATGTACAAACATATATACATATATACGTCACATGCGTTAGGGCAGGAGCACCGTATAAGATGACGTTTTGGGGAAGTTGGCCACTTTGCCCTAATCCAAAGCCACCTCTCACCTTCCCCACTTGTATTCCCCGGGCCTGGAATGCCCTCCCTCTGCCCATCCGCCAAGCTAGCTCTCTTCCTCCCTTCAAGGCCCTAGTGAGAGCTCACCTCCTCCAGGAGGCCTTCCCAGACTGAGCCCCTTCCTTCCTCTCCCTCTCGTCCCCCTCTCCATCCCCCCCATCTTACCTCCTTCCCTTCCCCACAGCACCTGTATATATGTATATATGTTTGTACAGATTTATTACTCTATTTATTTATTTATTTTACTTGTACATATCTATTCTATTTATTTTATTTTGTTAGTATGTTTGGTTTTGTTCTCCATCTCCCCACTGTCTTACCTCCTTCCCTTCCCCACAGCACCTGTATATATGTTTGTACATATTTATTACTCTATTTATTTTTACTTGTACATATCTATTCTATTTATTTTATTTTGTTAATATGTTTGGTTTTGTTCTCCATGTCCCCCTTTTAGACTGTGAGCCCACTGTTGGGTAGGGACTGTCTCTAGATGTTGCCAACTTGTACTTCCCAAGCACTTAATACAGTGCTCTGCACACAGTAAGCGCTCAATAAATACGATTGATTGATTGATTGGTCCAGAGCCTTTATTTTCCACTCTCAGGTCCGTATGCGTAAGGCCGCCCCGATGAACCCCGGGCTTCAGAGGCAGAGGCTGCGGTGGGGGGAAGGCTAGTTGGAGGATGGCTGGGTGCCCTAAATAAAAATATAAGGGACCAAGGGAGCAGTGTGGCCTAATGGGAAGAGCACCGGATTGGGAGTCAGAGGCCCTGGGTTTTCATCCTGGCTCTGCCAGTTACCTGCTGTGTGACCTTGGGTAAGTCACTTCACTTCTCTGGGCCTCCGTTCCCTCGTCTGCAAAATGGGGATTCTACTTCCTTACTAGGTGAGCCCCATGTGGGACCTGATTATCTACCCCAGCACTTAGTACAGTGCTTGGCATAGAGTAGGAGTTTAACAAATACCATAATAACAATATAATGGTATATCTGAAGCGCTCACTCTGTGCCACGCACTGTACTTTGTTACCTCATTTGTAAAATCATCATCATCAATCGTATTTATTGAGCGCTTACTGTGTGCAGAGCACTGTACTAAGCGCTTGGGAAGTACAAGTTGGCAACATATAGAGACGGTCCCTACCCAACAGTGGGCTCACGGGGATTGAGACTCTGAGCCCCACAGGGGATAGGGACTGTGTCCAACCTGATTTGCTTGTATCCACCTCGGCGCTTAGTACATGCTGAGAAGCAGCGTGGCTCAGTGTAAAGAGCAGGGGCTTTGGAGTCAGAGGTCACGGGTTCAAATCCTGGCTCCACCAATTGTCAGCTGCGTGACTTTGGGCAACTCAGTTTCTCTGCGCCTCAGTTATCTCATCTGTAAAATAGGGATTAAGACTGTGAGCCCCCTGTGGAACAACCTGATCACCTTGTATCATAATAATAATAATAATGGCATTTGTAAGCACTTACTATGTGCAAAGCACTGTTCTAAGCACTGGGGAGGTTACAAAGTGATCAGGTTGTCCCACAGGGGGCTCACAGTCTTAATCTCCATTTTACAGATGAGGGGACTGAGGCACAGAGAAGTTAAGTTCCTTGCCCAAATTCACACAGCTGAAAATTGGCCGAGCTGCGCTTAGAACAGTGCTTTGCACATAGTAAGCGCTTAATAAATGCCATTATTATTATTATTATTATTATTACCGTGCCTGGCACAAAGTAAGCACTTAACAAATACCATAATAATAATAATAAACACTGGGCTGATCACAGTCCCTGTCCCACATGGTGCTCACAGTCTTAACCCCCATTTTACAGATGAGGTAACTGAGGCACAGAGAAGTGAAGTGCCTTGCCCAAAGTCACACAGCTGACAATTGGCAGAGCTGCGCTTAGAACAGTGCTTTGCACATAGTAAGCGCTGAATAAATGCCACCATCATCATCATTATTATTATTATTACAGTGCCTGGCACAAAGTAAGCACTTAACAAATACCATAATAATAATCATCATCATCAATCGTATTTATTGAGCACTTACTATGTGCAGAGCACTGTACTAAGCGCTTGGGAAGTACAAATTGGCAACATATAGAGACAGTCCCTACCCAACAGTGGGCTCCTAGTCTAAATAATAATAATAAACACTGGGCTGATCACAGTCCCTGTCCCACATGGTGCTCACAGTCTTAACCCCCATTTTACAGATGAGGTAACTGAGGCACAGAGAAGCGAAATGACTTGCCCAAGATCACGCAGCAGACAGGTGACACCGTTAGGATTAGCGCTTAGGTCCTTGTGACTTAAAGTAGGCCACATTGCTTCTCTGGAGCATTACCCATGCTATATCAGAAAGCTACTGGCCACCTGCAAACCAGACTTTCTGGTATAAAACCGGAAAACTGGCCCTCCGTCCCTCCTGGCTCAGTTTCCCCTTTAGGAGAACGAGGTCCCAGGGACTGAGGATCCCGTCCAAAGTAGTTGAGGCACGCTCAGGAGCGGAGGCTGAACAAAGGGTGCGTTGTGCCCAGGTTGAAAACAAACATTTCTCCGCGATATTTCCTCCTGGCAATCCAGCTCCTAGTAGAAGTTACTCTTTGACAGGCCACCAAATCCCAACCACAAAGCCCTCGTTGCAAATTTCACAGAAAAAAAAAAAAAAAACACCATCTGACAGGGTACTAAGCGCTTAGTACAGTGCTCTGCACACAGTAAGCGCTCAATAAATACGATTGATTGATTAGGGCTCATTACCCTGCCCTTCCTCCTGTTCCTAGTATTGTAAATACATTTTAACTGTCTCCTACATTCAATAATAAAACCCTTGAGGGAGGGGAATTTGTGTCTTGTTTGTCATGTGTTTTCAAGCGTTCAGTACTGCGCCTTGCTCTCAGTAAGGCATCCATTAAATACCCTTCATCATCTTGGGGGTGACTTTGGGGAAATCGCATTATTTCTCTGGGCCTCAGCTACCTCATCTGTAAAATGGGGATTAAGACGGTGAGCCCCACGTGGGACAGGGACTGTGTTCAACCTGATTTGCTTGTATCTACCCCAGCGCTTAGCTAATCCCGGCTCCGCCCCATGTCTGCTGTGTGACCTTGGGCAAGTCACTCAACTTCTCTGAGCCTCAGTTACCTCATCTGTAAAATGGGGATTAAGACTGTGAGCCCCACATGGGACAACCTGATTACCTTGTATCCCCCCCGCCCAGTGCTTAGAACAGTGCTTCACACATAGTAAGTGCTTAACAAATACCATTATTATTATTATTATTATTATTATTATTATTATTATTATTACAGTGAATGCCTGGCACACAATGCTTAAACACCACAACTATTATTATCACTTATGGAAATCTGCACCCTCCAGCCTCAGCTTTCAAAGGTAGGTTAGGTCACTAGGCCCAATCAATGAATGAATGAGTGGTACTTATTGAGCACTTACTGTGTGTATATATATGTATATATGTTGGGTAGGGACTGTCTCTATATGTGGCCAATTTGTACTTCCCAAGCGCTTAGTACAGTGCTCTGCACACAGTAAGCGCTCAATAAATACGATTGATGATGATGATGATGTGTGCAGATCACTTTTTTTTATTGTATTTGTTAAGCACTTACTATGTGTCAAACACCTTTCTAAGCGCTGGGATAGGATAGGGACAGTCCCTGTCCCATTTGGGGCTCACAGTCTAAACAGGAGGGGGGAAGGGGGTTGAATCCCCATTTTACAGCTGAGGAAACTGAGGCACAGGGAAGTTAAGTGACTTGCCCCAGGTCACACAGCAAGCAAGCGGAAGAGCCAGGATTAGAACCCAGGTCCTCTGATCCCCGGACCCCTGCTCTTTCCACTAGGCCGAGCTGCTTCTAAGCACTTGGGAAAGTACGGTACAACAGAGTTGGTAATAATGATGGTATTTGTTAAGCGTCTACTATGTGTCAATCAATCAATCAATCAATCAATCAATCGCATTTATTGAGTGCTTACTGTGTGCAGAGCACTGTACTAAGCGCTTGGGAAGTACAAGTAGGCAACATATAGAGCCAGTCCCTACCCAACAGTGGGCTCACAGTCTAAAAGGGGGAGACAGAGAACAAAACCAAACATACCAACAAAATAAAATAAATAAAATAGGTATGTACAAGCAAAATAAATAAATAAATAAATAGAGTAATAAATATGTACAAACATATATACATATATACAGGTGCTGTATATATGATTTGAACCCCTGACCTCCGGCTTAACTTTTTTGTGCCTCAGTTTCTTCATTTGTCCTTCTGGTCATAATCTTCCTTCCTCTCCCCCTCGTCCCCCTCTCCATCCCCCCATCTTACCTCCTTCCCTTCCCCACAGCACCTGTATATATGTATATATGTTTGTACATATTTATTATTCTGTTTATTTATTTATTTATTTATTTTACTTGTACATATCTATTCTATTTATTTTATTTTGTTCGTATGTTTGGTTTTGTTCTCCGTCTCCCCCTTTTAGACTGTGAGCCCACTGTTGGGTAGGGACCGTCTCCATATGTTGCCAATTTGTCCTTCCCAAGCGCTTAGTACAGTGCTCTGAACAGAGTAAGCACTCAATAAATACGATTGATGATGATGATGATAATCTAAAGTTCCCATGAGGGATAGCACCATGATTGGCACATAAACATGCATTTAGCAAATACGCAATGACCATGACCCTCAAAATTGCTTTTCTCATGAAGAGGTTTAATATTTTACATGGGGACTTCTTGTTCGTTTCTCTTTGTAAAACTGTCTTTGTCTCTATCTTGTTGACAGTTCACTCACTGTCTTCAGGACGGCTCTCTGTGAAGAACGCATGTCAACTTTGAGAGAGATGCCGGCCGCTACAGAGATGAGGGCATAGTTATTAAACAACTGGTACACACTAGAAGAGAGAGATTTGCTCTGTCATCAAGCACAGACAGAACAGACACAGACTCTTTTAGACTGTGAGCCCAAGCACTGTCCTAAGCACTGGGTAGACACAATCCGCTCTCTCATTCACCCCTCACATCCAAGCCGTCACCAAAACCTGCCGGTCTCAGCTGCGCAACATTGCCAAGATCCGCCCTTTCCTCTCCATCCCAACCGCTACCCTGCTCGTTCAAGCTCTCATCCTATCCCGTCTGGACTACTGCACCAGCCTTCTCTCTGATCTCCCATCCTCTTGTCTCTCCCCACTTCAATCCATACTTCACGCTGCTGCCCGGATTATCTTTGTCCAGAAACGCTCTGGGCATATTACTCTCCTCCTCAAAAATCTCCAGTGGCTACCAATCAATCTGCGCATCAGGCAGAAACTCCTCACCCTCGGCTTCAAGGCTCTCCATCCATCCCCTCGCCCTCTCCTACCTCACCTCCCTTCTGTCCTTCTCCAGCCCAGCCCGCACCCTCCGCTCCTCCGCCGCTACTCTCCTCACGGTGCCTCGTTCTCACCTGTCCCGCCAACGACCCCCGGCCCACGTCACCCCCCAGGCCTGGAATGCCCTCCCTCCCAACGTCCGCCAAGCTAGCTCTCTTCCTCCCTTCAAGGCCCTGCTGAGAGCTCACCTCCTCCAGGAGGCCTTCCCAGACTGAGCCCCTTCCTTCCTCTCCCCCTCATCCCCCTCTCCTTCCCCCTCATCTCACCTCCTTCCCTTCCCCACAGCACCTGTATATATGTATATATGTTTGTACATATTTATTACTCTATTTATTTATTTATTTTACTTGTACATATCTATTCTATTTATTTTATTTTGTTAGTATGTTTGGTTCTGTTCTCTGTCTCCCCGTTTTAGACTGTGAGCCCACTGTTGGGTAGGGACTGTCTCTATATGTTGCCAATTTGTACTTCCCAAGCGCTTAGTACAGTGCTCTGCACATAGTAAGCGCTCAATAAATACGATTGATGATGATGATTGATGATGAATCCCTGCCCACAAGGAGCCGACAGTCTACAGGAGAGGATTACTTTTACACGGGGGCATCTCTGAGGGGGAACCGAGTCTCGATTCGCTTCTCTCACCTCCTAGGGTGGTTCCAGCCAGGACCCGTCATCCAAGTTATCGGAGCGCGGGACCATCAGGTAGAGGAGGGAAGTGTGGCCTAGGGGAGAGAGCACAATCCTGGGAGTCAGAAGGATCTAATAATAATAACAACAATAACGACAATTGTGGTATTTGTTAAGCACTTACTCTGTGCCAGGCACTGTACTAAACGCTGCGGGGGTGGGGGGAATACAAGCAAATCAGTTTGGACACAGCCCTGCCCCATATTGGGATCATGTTTTTTTAAATCCCCACCTTGTAACCTCCCCAGTGCTTAGAACAGTGCTTTGCACATAGTAAGCACTTAATAAATGCCCTTATTATTATTATTATTATTACTTTACAGATGAGGTAACTGAGGCACATATAAGTGAACTTAGAACCCTTGACCTGTATTTATGTATATACACCTATGTATACACATATACATATATGTATATGCACCTGTATATATGTATATATGTTTGTACATATTTATTTATTTATTTTACTTGTACATATCTATTCTATTTATTTTATTTTGTTAGTATGTTTGGTTTTGTTCTCTGTCTCCCCCTTTTAGACTGTGAACCCACTGTTGGGTAGGGACCGTCTCTAGATGTTGCCAACTTGGACTTCCCAAGCGCTTAGTACAGTGCTTTTAGACTGTGAGCCCACTGTTGGGTAGGGACTGTCTCTTTATGTTGCCAACTTGGACTTCCCAAGCGCTTAGTACAGTGTTCTGCACACAGTAAGTGCTCAATAAATATGATTGATGATGATGATGATAGTAAGTGCTCAATAAATACGATTGATTGATTGATTGATTGACCGTCTTACTCCCAAGCCCGTGCTCTAGCCACTAGGCTGGGCCTGGGTTCTAATCCCAGTTCCGCCAATTGACTGCCGTGTGACCTCGAGCAAGTCACTTCACTTTTCTGTGCCTCAGTTACCCCATCTGTAAATGGGGGATTAAGACTGTGAGCCCCATGTGGGACAGGGACTGGGTCCAACCTGATCACCTTAGGTCTACCTCAGGGCTTAAAACAGTCCTTGACGCACAGTAAGTGCTCAACGAATGCCGTTATTATTATTATTAAGAGCAAAAGCGAGCAAACTCTCTGGATCCCAAGCGCTTAGTACAGTGCTCTGCACATAGTAAGCGCTCAATAAATACGATTGATGATGATTATGATGATGATCCACTCCCAGAATGATAGCAGGTGGAGAGCGGGGCGTTCGGGGAGAGATGTGTCCGTGGAGTCGCTACGGGTCGGAGACGACTCGACGGCATAAGACAAGAAAAGCAGAAGTTCGGCTGGGAGGACGGGCTTTTAGACTCCCCCTTTTAGACTCCCCCCCATCCCCTTTTAGACTGTGAGCCCACTGTTGGGTAGGGACTGTCTCTATATGTTGCCAACTTGTACTTCCCAAGTGCTTAGTACAGTGCTCTGCACACAGTAAGCGCTCAATAAATACGATTGATTGATTGATTGATTGACAGGCACGAGATGGAAAGGGCTGCCACTGGAAGGGAGACACGAGGGGCCTGATTGCTACCGTCCTCAACCTCTGGTGATACCGGGAGTAGTTAATTCATTCATTCATTCATTCATTCATTCATTCATGCATTCAATCGTATTTATTGATTGAATAGAGAATATTGAAGCAGCGTGGCTCAGTGGAAAGAGCCCGGGCTTTGGAGTCAGAGGTCACGGGTTGGAATCCTGGCTCCGCCAATTGGCAGCTGTGTGACTTTGGGCAAGTCACTTCACTTCTCTGGGCCTCAGTTCCCTCATCTGGAAAATGGGGGTGAAGACTGTGAGCTCCACGTGGGACAGGCTGATCACCTTGTAACCTCCCCAGCGCTTAGAACAGTGCTTTGCACGTAATAAATGCTTAATAAATGCCATTATCATTATTATTATTTATTATCTGACCCAGCGCTTAGTACAGTGCCCGGCATATAGTAAGTGCTTATCAAATATCATACTAAAAAAAAAAAGCTCTGCGGACCAACTCTAGACCGAGCATTACCACAGACCTTATTTGGCTCTGTACCTAATAATAATAATAACTGTGGTATGGTAATGTTGGTATTTGTTAGGCGCTTACTAAATGCCATTATTGTTATTATTATTGAGCGCTTACTGTGTGCAGAGCACTATACTAAGCATTTGGGAAGTACAAGTCGGCAACATATAGAGACAGTCCCTACCCAACAACGGGCTCACAGTCTAGAAGGGGACTAGACTCGCTGTCTAGTTAATGTGTCTGTTCATTGTTGTATTGTACTCTCCCGAGCACTTAGTACAGTGCTCTGCACATAGTAAGTGCTCATTAAATACGAATGAAGGAATAAATGAATGGTTCAGGATTTGAAACTCCAGAAGGCAGCAGGTAAAGAGCTACAGGACATCACTGTGGTTGGGGAACGTGTCTACCATCTTTATTGTACTGTACTCTCCCAAGAGTTTAGGTCAGTGTTCTGCTCACAGTAAGCGCTCACTAAATACCACCGGTTGACCGATTCTCCATACCAAGCAGTTCAATCAATCAATCGTATTTATTGAGCGCTTACTGTGTGCAGAGCACTGCACTAAGCGCTTGAAAAACCTCCCTCTCAGGACAGTCGAAAAGGGGAGACTCACCCGAGCTCGGTCTCTGGCAGATGGTTAGCCTGTAGACCCCTGAACACATTAGACTGTGAGCCCACTGTTGGGTAGGGACCGTCTCTATATGTTGCCGACTTGTACTTCCCAAGCGCTTAGTACAGTGCTCTGCACATAGTAAGCGCTCAATAAATACGATTGATGATGATGGGATGGTGAAAGGGACACCTTGGGGAGGACATTGTAGATGTCGTTCTCGAGGGGGAGGAGCTGTGTCCAGATGACCGCCCGGTGGAGCACAGCAGGTAAGACTAAGGTCCAGAAGTCCCCTATTAACATCATCATCACGAATGGTATTTATTGAGCGCTAACTGTGTGCAGAGCACTGTACTAAGCACTTGGGAGAATACAACAGAGTTAACATGCATGTTCCCTGCCCAGAGCCTCAGTTCCTTCCCTCCCCTCCCACTGATTGCTGGGAACCACCAGGTCAAGCCGTTCTGCGTCTTTTTTTTTAATTATTATTTATATATTTATTTATTTTTATTTATTTTATTTTGTTAATATGTTTGGTTTTGTTCTCTGTCTCCCCCTTCTAGACTGTGAGCCCACTGTTGGGTAGGGGCCGTCTCTATATGTTGCCAACTTGTACTTCCCAAGCACTTAGTACAGTGCTCTGCACACAGTAAGCGCTCAATAAATATGATTGATTGATCGATCCTAGCATCAGTGTCACTGGGTTAGGACAATGCACATCCTAAGACTGGTTGCGTGACCAGGAGTCTAGTAAAATCCATTTGTCAAGACAGGCTGGGTTCTTTCAGTGAACCAGTTCGGTTTCTACAGCTCCTTCTCCAGCCCAGCCCGCACCCTCCGCTCCTCCGCCGCTAATCTCCTCACCGTACCTCGTTCTCGCCCGTCCCGCCATCGACCCCCGGCCCACGTCATCCCCCGGGCCTGGAATGGCCTCCCTCTGCCCATCCGCCAAGCTAGCTCTCTTCCTCCCTTCAAGGCCCTACTGAGAGCTCACCTCCTCCAGGAGGCCTTCCCAGACTGAGCTCCTTTTTTCCTCTCGCCCTCTCCATCCCCCCAGCCCTATCTCCTTCCCCTCCCCACAGCACCTATATATATATATTTGTATAGATTTATTACTCTAACTTCTACATATTTACTATTCTATTTATTTTGTTAATAATGTGCATTTAGCTTTAATTCTATTTGTTCTGATGACTTGACACCTGTCCACATGTTTTGTTGTCTGTCTAGAACAGTGCTCTGCACATAGTAAGCGCTTAATAAATGCCATCATCATTATCATCCCCCTCTAGACTGTGAGCCCGTTGTTGGATAGGGACCGTACCTATATGTTGCCGACTTGTCCTTTCCAAGAGCTTAGTCCAGTGCTCTGCACACAGTAAGTGCTCAATAAATACTAGGTGCCAGTCACTGAACTGAGCGACGGGGCAGATACAAGGTCATCGGGTTGGACACAGTCCCCGTCCCAGGCAGGGCTCACAGGCTAGATGGGAGGGAGGAGGATTTAATCCCCACTGATGGGGTAACTGAGGCGCAGAGAAGTCAAGTGATGGGGCCTAAGGTCACACGGCTGACAGGTGGTGGAATTGGGATTAGAATCCAAATTCTCCCACCCCCAACCCTTTGTTCTTTCCACTAGGCCACACAGTTTCCCACTTGGTTTCTGGGAGTCTTTTCTTAGTGAATAATCAGGGGCGCCCCGAGTGTTATTGGCCAACCAAAGACAGCTCTGTAATATTTTTAGGTTCACCATCTGAACGGGTGAAGTCAGCCAGTGACCACTGCAGACGTCTGCAGACCGGAACAAACCGCCTGAAGGGCATTTGGAAACTTGTTGGTTAGTTCTGGTGCCGTCACAAAGCTGTTGGCAGGCAGAGTTGGCACCCGTAAAAATGCAGGAACTAACAGCACTGTAAAGTCAGAGAAGTATCTTCGTAGCACTCATCAGAGAGTGTTGACTCTGACATTGACTCTTCCTATCTAGACCCTAAACTCATTATGGGCAGGGAAGCTGTCAGTCATCCTGTACTCTCCCAAGCTCTTGCTCAAGTGCTCTCCGCACAGAAAGCGTTCAATAAATACGATTGACTGATGACATTGACCTTCCATCCAACCTCAGATGTACCTTGTGGTCTCTCCGGGTTTCAGTTTCCCATGTAGGAAATGGTATTTCGGTACATTTTGTTGTTAAAATACGTTACAATGTAAAGGACGGAACACACCCTTGGGGTTGCTCCGTGACCCCTCACCCCCACCAGCAGGAGTGGGGTAGGGAGGAGGGAAGGAAGAAAGTGAGAGGAGGCTGGCAGCTTCCATTCTTAGCGTTTCCTAACCTTCCCCACCACCCTGTTATGGCCTTTGAAATCACTGACTCTCAAGGGAGCGTTAAAATATGGGTCCATGAGTGTGTCTGTGAGAATAATGCTTGGCACATAGTAAGCGCTTAACAAATACCATCATTATTATTATTATGTCCACGACTGGGGTGCCATGTGAAATGGAGAGGGCATTTGCTACTGTTTATCCCCTCTCTGTCCTTTGCATATACAGGTCTTCTGTGAAAATATGTGGCATCTCCACCGGCAAAGGAGAACTGGGCTTAATAATCTAGATTCAGCTTGAGAATTAATTGCTCACTAGAGGTTATTTGGCCCCAGAAGAAGCCCATTGAAATTTTCCAGCCACTCTGAAGTTTAGGATAGGGACAATTGACCAATATGGCAACCAAGTTATCTTAAGGAGTCAATGCATCTCCCAAAGTTTGGCTCTTACTTTGGGAGAGCTGCTTACTCACCAGCACAATTTGGGGGCTGATGTGGATCTATTCTATTAATTTTATTTTGTTAGTATGTTTGATTTTGTTCTCCGTCTCCCCCTTTTAGACTGTGAGCCCACTGTTAGGCAGGGACTGTCTCTATATGTTGCCAATTTGTACTTCCCAAGAGCTTAGTACAGTGCTCTGCACACAGTAAGCGCTCAATAAATACGATTGATGATGATGATGATGATCTGTTGTCCACAGCTGATTGATTATTGGTCAGCGTGACTTGCAAACTCTAGGGGAATTATAGATAATAAAGTTATTGTACGTGCTTTCCCAGTGCTTATTACAATGTTCTGCACACAGTAAGCTCTTGATAAACACTATTATTACTACTACTATTACTACTGCATGATTATCATTTGCACAATAATTGGCTAGTATTATCTTCATATTGAGGCACCATTTCAATCTCACGCAGTGGGCCACCTTAAAACAATCCCACCGTCTCTCTAACAAGTGGAAAGTTTCTAGAATTCACCTCCCAAGTGCTTTGTAAGTGCTCTGCCAAAGTAAGTGCTCAATAAATATGATTGAATGAATGAAATGGGAAAATAAATCTCCCCAAAACAGAACCATTTTGCATCTCAGTAGATGATGTTTCAAGATAAATATTTTCAATTAGGCTTAAAACAGTTGTTTTCCTAACCAGCGAGGGGATTACTGAACTAACTGAACCAAGCTAGCTCTCTTCCTCCCTTCAAAGCCCTACCGAGAGCTCACCTCCTCCAGGAGGCCTTCCCACACTGAGCCCCTCCTTCGTCTCCCCCTCCTCCCTCTCCCCATCCCCCCTGCCTTACCTCCTTGCCCTCCCCACAGCACCTGTATATATGTATATATGTTTGTATGTATTTATTACTCCTATTTGTACATATTTATTCTATTTATTTTATTTTGTTAATATGTTTTGTTTTGTTGTCTGTCTCCCCCTTCTAGACTCTGAGCCCACTGTTGGGTAGGGACCGTCTCTGTATGTTGCCAACTTGTACTTCCCAAGCGCTTAGTACAGTGCTCTGCACACAGTAAGCGCTCAATAAATACAATTGAATGAATGAATGAATGAAATACGCTTGAATGAATGAATTTCTGCATGAGGCTGGAAACCAGTCGACTCAGTCACCGCCGGAACCATTTTCAAAGGACGCTGGTTAATTGGTGGAGCCAAGTTGATGGGTTCTTTGGGCGAGGGTGGCAGCTCCTGTTGGGTAGGGACTGTCTCTATATGTTGCCAAATTGTACTTCCCAAGTGCTCAGTACAGTGCTCTGCACACAGTAAGCGCTCAAGAAATACGATTGATTGATTGATTGCCTCTTCTGTTCCGTTCTCACTGGCTAGGTGATCTCATGTGACCTTGCCAAGCAACAGCAGTGAAGATGACAATGATCCAGATGAGCAATTTGGACACTGGATCCGGGTAATTGCTTCATGGTTGCCTCAGCTGCCCGTTTCTCTTCTTCCTCCCATAAACTCTGAAACCAGAGTGCGGAGAGGACGTTTTTCTTCTCCGCTCTGCTTCCTCTCCCATTATCCTCCCTCTTCAGCCACCGAACACTGTCCCAAATGTCCCTCTGAGTCTGCCATTTGCCCTTCTTTTCCTCTTGATGAATAGTAGCCAAGTGCCACCTCCTTCAGAAAGCTGTCCCGGATTAATCTTATTCCCGTCCAACCCATCAGCGCAACCCACGACTCGCTGTTGGCGCGTTCGTACGGGCGGGGAATGCCTTCGGGTTGCAGTAGTGGGAACTGGATGCGTGCTGGACTGGCTGGTTGCCCTGGAACGTGGCGCTGAGGTGTATAATAATAGTAATGGCATTTATGAAGCGCTTACTATGTGCAAAGCACTGTTCTAAGCGCCGGTCTGCGTGGAGGAGTGTGAATCGTGTGTGCTAGCTGAAACAGTCCCCCGATGTCACGCCAACGTATTCACCGTATCTTGACCTCACTTATCTCGCCGCAGACTCCTTGCCCACTCAATCATTCATTCGATCGTATTTACCACTGCTTACGGTGTGTAGAGCACTGTACTGAGCGCCGTGGAGAGTACGCTACAACAATAGACACATTCCCTGCCCGCAATGCGTTTACAGTCTAGAGACGAGCTTACAGTCTAGAGTACACTCCCTCCCTGTAGCCTGGCACTCCTTCCTTCTTCATATTTGAAAGACCAGCACTCTCTCCACCTTCAAAGCCCTATGAAAATCAGATCATCATCATCATCAAGCGTATTTATTGAGCGCTTACTATGTGCAGAGCACTGTACTAAGCGCTTGGGAAGTACAAATTGGCAACATATGGAGACAGTCCCTACCCAACAGTGGGCTCACAGTCTAAAAGGGGGAGACAGAGAACAAAACCAAACATACTAACAAAATAAAATAAATAGAATAGATATGTACAAGTAAAATAGAGTAATAAATCTGTACAAACATATATACATATATACAGGTGCTGTGGGGAAGGGAAGGAGGTAAGATGTTGCAAGAGGCCTCCCCTGACTAAGCCCTCATTTCCCCTATTTCCTCTTCCCTCTGCATCACCTACGCACTTGGATTTGTACCCTTCAAGGGCTTGATACTCTCCCCACCCTCAGCCCCGTAGCACGAATGCACATATCCGTATTTTATTTTAATGCCTGTCTCACCCTCTAGACTGTAAGCTTCTTGTGGGCAGCGGGCATGTCTACCAACTCTACTGTACTCTACCCCTTCAAGTGCTTGGTACAGTAAGAGAAGCAGTGTGGCTCTGTGGAAAGAGCTCGGGCTTTGGAGTCTGAGGTCATGGGTTCAAACCCCAGCTCCACCAATTGTCAGCTGGGTGACTTTGGGCGAGTCACTTCACTTCTCTGGGCCTCAGTTGCCTCATCTGTAAAATGGTGATTAAGACTGTGAGCCCCCCGAGGGACAACCTGATCATCTTGTGACCTCCCCAGCTCTTAGAACAGTGCTTTGCACATAGTAAGCGCTTAATAAATGCCATTATTATTATTATTAAAGGACGTGGGTTCTAATGCCGGCTCCGCCACTTGTCTGCTGTGTGACCTAGGGCAAGCCACTTCACTTCTCTGTGCCTCAGTTACCTCATCTGGAAAATGGGGATTAAGACTGTGAGCCCCCTGAGGGACAACCTGATCATCTTGTGACCTCCCCAGCGCTTAGAACAGTGCTTTGCACATAGTGAGCACTTAATAAATGCCATTATTATTATTATTATTATTATTAAAGGATGTGGGTCCTAATCCCGGCTCCACCACTTGTCTGCTGTGTGACCTAGGGCAGGCCACTTCACTTCTCTGTGCCTCAGTTACCTCATCTGTAAAATGAGGATTAAGACTATGAGCCTCATGTGGGGCAACCTGATTACCTTTAACAACACCAGCGTTTAGAACAGTGCTTGGACATAGTAAGTGCTTAACAGACACCACTGTTATTATTATTATTATTATTACATCCATCCCCCTCTCCATCCCCCCCATCTTACCTCCTTCCCTTCCCCACAGCACCTGTATATATGTATATATGTTTGTACATATTTATTACTCTATTTTACTTGTACATATCTATTCTATTTATTTTATTTTGGTAGTATGTTTGGTTTTGTTCTCTGTCTCCCCCTTTGAGACTGTGAGCCCACTGTTGGGTAGGGACTGTCTCTATATGTTGCCAACTTGTACTTCCCAAGCGCTTAGTACAGTGCTCTGCACACAGTAAGCGCTCAATAAATACGATTATTATTAATAATAAATGCTACTGATTGATTTGGATTGAAGTCTGAACTCCTAGAAGGCATTATTATTTTCAAGAGAACAATTCCAAACAGAAGCATGCAAAAAACTGTCCCCTTGATTAGAAATTATTCTGCCTTCTGGCCTCTTCTTGAGGCATACAGCGAGGAATTCCTTAGACTCTCATCATTGTTTGGGGTGTGAAGAAAGAGGAAACTGTGGTTAAGGAAACCACCGGGTTAAATCAAATCGTGTTCAGCTTCTGAAGGACTTCAAAGGGTACGGTATTTACCCATTTGCCCAAGATTGGGTGTGTGCATCTGTTTCCTTTTTAAAATGAGCAAAAAAAAAAAAATCCTTTTCCTTTTGGAAATTGTTTTGTTGCTCTCTGCTATTTCTGTGGGCTATTTAGCAAAGTAGTGGGTGGTAAGCATATGGAATTCATTACCATAGGAGGTTTGTAGGCAAAAACTATCAATAGATTTAAGAATCTGAATACGTTTACGGATGAGAATCTGCTACGGGTTATTAGAGGGAAATGTTCGGAAGGGCAATCAAGAGGATGGTCCCAAGTGTCCCGATGCTCTGGCCAGAGACGGAATCCCGGTCTTGTTGGACCACGTCATTGAAAGATGGAATTACGTATGTTCTTACCAAGGAGCTGCTCTTCATTTGCATTACTAGCCAATTATTACTTTACTTATTATATTATATATTATATATAAGCATATTATTACTTATTGCATTACTTACAAATTATTACTAGCCAATTTCTTTTTGAGTACAGCTAATTGAGGGGTTTACCATCCCCCTAGGTATGGTATATGATGCATTTTGTCACATATTCCTTTTCATTTGAGACCATTTTGTAGGGCTCTTCAATCCATTTTTTCCCCCATGATTAGAAAATAATTGAAAAGGGCAAAATCAGAAGAGGGGCACTGCCTAAAGGCAGGGATTGTGCTTACCAGCGTGACTTAGTGGCTAGAGTATGGGCCTGCGAGTCAGATGGACCTGGGTTCTAATCCTACCTCCACCTCATCTGCTGTGTAACCGTGGGCAAGTCACATAACATCTCTGGGCCTCAGTTCGCTCATCTGTAAAATGAGGATTAAGAGTGTGAGCCTCATGTGGGACAGGGACGGTGTCCAACCTGATTAACTTGTATCTGCTCCAGTGCTCAGAACAGTGCTTGGCTGATAGCATTTAACATGTACCATAATCATTATTATTACCAATTGTAAGAATAATAATAATAATGACATTTATTAAGCACTTACTATGTGCAAAGCACTGTTCTAAGCGCTGGGCACTGTTCTAAGCGCTGGATTGTACTCTCCCAAGCACTTGGTTCAGTGATTTGCAGTCAATCAATGGTATTAATTGAGCACTTACTGTATGCAGAACACTGTAGTAAGTACTTGGAAAAATATAGTACAAATGTTGGTAGAGCACTTACTGTATGCAGAGCACTGTAGTAAGTACTTGGAAAAATATAGTACAAAAGTTGGTAGAAGTGATTCCCCGCTCACAAGGAATTTACAGGCTATGACATGGGGGAGAGGGATAAAATGGATAAGGGATAGGGAAGCAGCGTGGCTCAGTGGAAAGAGCCCGGGCTTTGGAGTCAGAGGTCATGGGTTCAAATCCCAGCTCCGCCAACTGTCAGCTGTGTGACTTTGGGCAAGTCACTTCATGTCTCTCTGCCTCAGTTCCCTCATCTGTAAAATGGGGATTAAAACTGATCCCCCTGTGGGACAACCTGATCACCTTGTAACCTTCCCAGTGCTTAGAACAGTGCTTTGCACATAGTAAGCACTTAACAAATACCATCATCATTATTATTATTAGGAGAAATAGAGTAGAAAAGTGTTCACGTACGCATTGAAGAGCTGGGGTATCAAAATGCTTAAGGGGATATGCAGTTAAATTAGGTCAACACTCTTGGAGACGTGAATTTAGCAGCGTTTTGAAGGTGGGGAGGTTGATGGATTGGTGGACTGCTGGATATGAAGGGGATGGAGTGGGGTAGTTCCAGCCTTGGGGAGAATATCAATCAATCAATCAATCAATCGTATTTATTGAGCGCTTACTGTGTGCAGAGCACTCTACTAAGCGCTTGGGAAGCATAAGTTGGCAACATATAGAGACAGTCCCTACCCAACAGTGGGCTCACAGTCTAAAAGGGGGAGACAGAGAACATGAGAATATGGGCAAGGAGTCAGTGGTGGGACAGATGAGATCAAGGTAGAGACAGTGGACTGGTGTTAGAGGAACCTCATTCATTCAATCGCATTTACTGAGCGCTTTCTGTGTGCAAAGCACTGTACTAAGCGCTTGGGAGAGTACAATGGAGAAGCAGTGTAGCTCAGGGGAAAGAGCCCGGGCTTTGGAGTCAGAGGTCAGGGGTTCAAATCCCGGCTCTGCCAATTGTCAGCTGTGTGACTTTGGGCAAGTCACTTCACTTCTCTGTGCCTCAGTTACCTCATCGGTAAAATGGGGATTCATTCATTCATTCAATCGCATTTATTGAGCACTTACTGTGTGAAGAGCACTGTACTAAGCGCTTGGGAAGTACAAGTTGGCAACAACAAGTTGGATTAAGACTGGGAGCCCCCCGTGGGACAACCTGATCACCTTGTAACTTCCCCAGTGCTTAGAACATAGTAAGTGCTTAATAAATGCCATCATTATTGTTATTATTATTATTACAATATAATAATCAACCCATTCCCTTGCCCCACAACAAGCTTATACTGTAGAGGGGAGTGTGTAATCTGGGTTGTAGATCGGTGACACTAGGTAGGAGAGCTGATTTGAGTACTTTAAAGCCTCCTGGCAAGGAGTTTCTACTTGATGCCGAGGAAGCTAGGTAATCGGAGGTTTCTGAGGAGTGGGGAGATGTGGGGAGATTCCTGTATATATGTATATATGTTTGTACATACTTATTACTCTATTTATTTTACTTGTACATATCTATTCTATTTATTTTGTTATTATGTTGGTTTTGTTCTCTGTCTCCCCCTTTTAGACTGTGAGCCCACTGTTGGGTAGGCACTGTCTCTATATGTTGCCAATTTTGTACTTCCCAAGCGCTTAGTCCAGTGCTCTGCACACAGTAAGCGCTCAATAAATACGATTGATGATGATTGATGATGTGGACTGAATGGTTTTTCAGATAAATGACCTGGGCAGCACAGTGAAATACTGACTGGAGAGGGTGGCGTTAGGATGCACGCAGTAAGTGCTCAATATATCCACTGATTAATAGGGATTATTTTGCTTTTCTCACACCATGAATTTTTTTGTAAGGCCCTAGGTGAGCTAGGTTTCCAGTCAAACCATGAACCAGATGATGATTATGATTTAACATGAACTGGAAGCCAATAATTCATTCAATCGTGTTTACTGAGTGCTGTGTGCAGAGCATTGTACTAAGCGCTGGATAATAAATTTAGCACAAAGACAATGAATTTGACAGTTCTCTAATAACTGAGTTTTGAATCCCAAAAGGCATTATCAATATGGATACTAACTGAACTAAAAATGCTATCCTGTTCTTCAGATGCAAAAATGTCATCTCATGTCTGATGGTCCTTTCCCAAACAGCATAATCTCTTACTAATAATAATAACGATGATGATGGTATTTGTAAAGCACTATACTAAGCACTGGGGTAGATACAAGATAATCAGGTCCCCCATGGGGCTCACAGTCTTGAAAAGGCCAACATTTCTGATGTCCTTAGAAACTGAACTAGCCTTGGCCTTTAAATTGGTCTGTATACCTTCTACAAGTCGTTAATGGAGAATGGATGAATTTCTGGGAACTCCTTTGGATACTCGCTTAGTAATCATTTCATTATGAGTCAAAAAATACTCTGATTATGTTCTTCTGGCTAAGGATGCTCTTAGATCGTGTTTAATAAATAGGATTGATCATGCTGAAAATTAAGTTCTTGTACAAGAAGCTGTGCTTCAGACACCTCTGCTGTAAATTAGTCCACAAATCATCATCATCAATCGTATTTATTGAGCACTTACTATGTGCAGAGCACTGTACTAAGCGCTTGGGGAGTACAAATTGGCAACATAATGGTACAAATGGTATTTACTGAGCACCTTGGGTGCAAAGGGCTGTCTTACGCACTTGGGAGTGTGTAACAGAAACAAAATACACTTTACTTGGTCTCACAGAACTGTATATACGTTTGTACATATTTATTACTCTATTTATTTAACTTGTACATATCTATTCTATTTATTTTATTTTGTTAGTATGTTTGGTTTTGTTCTCCATCTCCCCCTTTTAGACTGTGAGCCCACTGTTGGGTAGGGACTGTCTCTATATGTTGCCAACTTGTACTTCCCAAGCACTTAGTACAGTGCTCTGCACACAGTAAGCGCTCAATAAATGATTGATTGATTGATTGATATAAATGATTGTCCCCCACAGAGCCCATTGTTGGGTAAGGACCGTCTCTATATGTTGCCGACTCGTACTTCCCAAGCGCTTAGTCCAGTGCTCTGCACACAGTAAGCGCTCAATAAATACGATTCAATGAAAGAATGAATTATGAGATCCGAGCAAGTGCTGGCCATGCCCTGACTGATAACACACTCATAAACCCCGAACCTCCTTGCTGATTATCTTCTTTCCAAACTGTGTAACAAAAACACAGTATAGCATAAGTGAGTATAGTGCGAGATCTCACACCCAATTAGAAATTATAAGTTATTAGAGATAGTGGATGGACCACAAGCCTGGGTTCTGCCGATTGACAGCTGTGTGACTTTGGGCAAGTCACTTAACTTCTCTGCGCCTCGGTGACCTCATCTGTAAAATGGGGATTAAGACGGTGAGCCCCCCGTGGGACAACCTGATCACCTTGTAACCTCCCCAGCGCTTAGAACAGTGCTTCGCACATAGTAAGCACTTAATAAAAATGCCATTATTATTATTATTATTAATTCCGGCTTCAAAACTTGTCTGCTGTGTGACCTGGAACAAGTCACTTCTCTGTGCCTCAGTTATCTCATCTGGAAAATGGAGATTGGCTGTGGGCCCCACGTGGGACGTGGACCGTGTCCCATCTGTGTAGCTTGTATCTACCCCAGTGCTTAGCACAGCACCCTGCAACATAGTAAGCGCTTAAAGACCATTAAAGAAAAATAATGGATATGGCCAAATAGCCACAAGAGTCAGATTCCTCTGTAAATTAAGGTCTTGTGAAATGTGTTCAGGAAAAAAGCTCTGTTTAATAAAATTTGGCAATTTGTACTTCCCAAGCGCTTAGTACAGTGCTCTGCACATAGTAAGTGCTCAATAAATACGACTGATTGATTGATTAATAAACATTTTACTTCTTCACTTTTTCAAGGGAAACCAGGCAAAATTAAAAGCAGTCCATATCTCCCCAAACCTGGACAGAATACTGGCTGGTGGTCGCCCAGATGTTACGATCCGATGGCTCAGGGCTAGTACAATTCTTTACTTCAGATTGCATTTCTTCCCCAAGAGACTTTTAAAAATGCCTGACTGAAGGGGACGGGGTAGGAGCCCCTTTCTCTGGAAAATAAACAGAGGCCACGTGACAAGACAGAGTAACAGATCGTACCTACTGTCTAATCTGCTTTCAAATCCTCAAGATTAGGACAAAAAGCTTAACCGCAGAAAACTCATTTCCTGCGGCGATTTCCTCGACTTTCCCAGGGAAACACTTGGCATGCTATTCTGATTTTGCAGGAGTGGAAGTCACAAGAGTAGAATCCAGATTGATCTGTTCCCTACAATTCACCACGCTAAATTCGCTTTTTGTCTTTCTAGGGAAGTATGAGGTTTGACTCCCACCTGAAAAATAAGAACAAATCAGTGAACCGTTTAAGAGCATTGCAGTAAGTAAAGCATCCTAAGTTGTCTTAAAATTTCCACCACTAGACACAGTGACATCTGTGCTTTTTTGGGGGCCAAGTTAAGACGCAGTGTCTATTGTCATATAGGACCGGAGTAGTTTTTTGGGTTTGGAAGATGTTCTGGTGTGATGGCGCTTAGTACAGTGCTCTGCACATAGTAAGCGCTCAATAAATACGATTGGTGATGATGCTGATGGGTCTGATATGGTGGCACTGTCCGATCATCATCATCATCATCAATCGCATTTATTGAGCGCTTACTATGTGCAGAGCACTGTACTAAGCGCTTGGGAAATACAAATTGGCAACACATAGAGACAAGAAGAGCACTGTTAAATTACAGTGTTAGATTAGGAACACTCCTCTGGTTTATCAGAGTCAGGGGAAAGGATGAGCAAAGGTTCAGGGAAGTGAGTGTGCAGGATGGCTGGTGTGCCTGAGAACATGTGTGAATGGATAATAATAATAATAATGGCATTTATTAAGCGCTTACTACGTGCAAAGCACTGTTCTAAGCGCTGGACGTATTACCGGATCCCGCTCCTTTTACCGCAAGGAGTTTTCCGTCTTCTAACTGGAAACCAAACTGTTGTGGAAACGTGACGAGCCAATAATGTGCTACCGTTGTATGCATTCAACCAGAACGGGGCCTTAGCTTACCTTGGGACTTTTATTCATTTCCTGTTGGAATCCGTTTTTAAAATGAGAGAGCGCCTTCCATTAAACTCATTGAACTGATTAAAGGCATCGAGGAGGATGGGAGGTCGGCGTGAGTCACGAGGATTGTTACTGTCGCTTGGCTGTCCAAGTTTCACCGAGGTTTGACAGGTTCAGTAAGATTCCCTCCGCACCCTTCACTAGAAGTTACCACATTCGATATCCGTGACACATTACAGAGTAAGTCGGCCCAATTTATGCCACATAGGGGGAAGCCACCAGGGTTTATGAAACATTGATGAACCAAGGTGAATAAAGATTTGTTTAGATTACGCGAGCAGTCGCCTTGAACACTTATTTATTCATACCGGGAAAGGGAACAATATCCACGGACATTTACAAGGTTTCCAAATGCTTTCTCCCATTGTTAGCTTGGCAAATTTACAGCAGCAGTGATGTTCCACCCCGTACAAAATTGAAGGAACAGCTGCTTAATGATGGCCGTGAGCAGGAGCGGCACCGGCAGATGCTAGAGAGAGACAAAAATCGACGATACTGTATATCAGAAAGAAATGCAGTACGAAAAGAAATAATCCGAGATAAGACGGCTACACAGACGCGGGTTAGCAGACAACACAGATGTTAACTACCCACTGCCATGGAGAAGCAATTTGGTCTAGTGGAAACAGCTCAGGACCGAAAGTCAAGTGATCTGGCTTCTAATCTTGGCTCTGCCATGTGAGCTTGGGCAAATCACTTAACTTCTCGGTGTCTCAGTTTCCTCATCTGTAAAATGGGGAGTAAATCCTGGTTCTCCCTCCCCTTGAGACTGAGACCCATGTAGGAAAGGGGCTTTTTCTGATCTGATTGAGTTGTACTTTGCCTACCACAGTCCTTAGCATAGGGTGCAGCACATAGCACACACTTAAATATCACTATTATTACTGCCAATAGGTATATTATTTTCTAAAACAGTTATCACGTAAGACTACATAAGCTGGGGTCCGTAGTAATGCATGAAATTAAGCCTAAAAATACACTTGCTTATGTAGATGGATTCTTATTTACCCAGTTATCTTCATTGCAAAGACCACACATATGGCTCCCCCTTCCCCTCCCCACTGCACCTGTATATATGTTTGTACATATTTATTACTCTATTTATTTTACTTGTTCATATTTATTCTATTTATTTTGTTAATATGTTTTGTTTTGTTGTCTGTCTCCCCCTTCCAGACTGTGAGCCCACTGTTGGGTAGGGACTGTCTCTATATGTTGCCAACTTGTACTTCCCAAGCGCTTAGTACAGTGCTCTGCACACAGTAAGCGCTCAATAAATACGATTGAATGAATGAATGAAGCACATACTCTCTCTTCCAGCGCTTAGAGCAGTGCTTTGCACATAGTAAGCACTTAATAAATCTTATCGTTATTATTATTATTCCCTCTATGCCGACTGAATAGAACAGAAACTTTGCCTTTTTAAAGAGATTAAGTTGCACCGCTTGTAATTTTAAGCCCCAAGCAAAGTATATATGTTTGTACATATTTATTCCTCTATTTATTTTACTTGTACATATTTACTATTCTATTTATTTTATTTTTTTAATATGTTTTGTTTTGTTGTCTGTCTCCCCCTTCTAGACTGTGAGCCCACTGTTGGGTAGGGACCGGCTCTAGATGTTGCCAACTTGTACTTCCCAAGCGCTTAGTACAGTGCTCAAGTGCTCAATAAATACGACTGAATGAGTGAATACGACTGATGATGATGATGATGATGAGTGAATGAATGAATGAAAATAGTCAACGTATTTCCTCCAAGCATTTTCTTGGGATAGGGCCCGGAAAGGGGAAAGGGTCTTACATAATTTTAAAGTTCTACCCACTTCATTTCCAATTTAAAGGGACACGGTTTGCACTATTGACCCGAGCTCCCCCTACTCATCATCAATGGGTTCAAACAATATTTGGTACAGTCCAACATCCAGTGGCCACAGTACATGAAATCCACAGAGGTGGTGGACTTTCGAACCCTGGCCCATGTCCTACCTCTGGCCTGGAATGCCCCCACTCCTCATTCATTCATTCAATCGTATTTATTGAGCGCTTCCTGTGTGCAGAGCACTGGACTAAGCGCTTGGGAAGTACAAGTTGGCAACATATAGAGACGGTACCTACCCAACAGTGGGCTCACAGTCTAGACCTCATATCCACCAATCACACTTTCCCCCCTCTTCAAATCAGCGTGGCTCAGTGGAAAAGAGCCCGGGCTTTGGGGTCAGAGGCCACGGGTTCAAAATCCAGGCTCTGCCAATTGTCGCTGTGTGACTTTGGGCAAGTAACTTCACTTCTCTGTGCCTCAGTGACCTCATCTGTAAAACGAGGATGAAGATTGTGAGCCCCATGTGGGACAACCTGATCACCTTGTAACCTCCCCAGTGCTTAGAACAGTGCTTTGCACATAGTAAGCACTTAATAAATGCCATAATTATTATTATTATTATAAAGCCCTACTGAGAGTCCCAGGCTGAGCCCCCTTTCCCTCTGCTCCTCCTTCCCACCCTGTTGCCGACAAGCTCCCCCTGATCTACCCCATCCCTTCCCGCCTCACAGCACTTGTATATATATGTAAATGTCTACAATTCTATTTATTTATAATTACGGCAGTTTACTTGTTTTGATGTGCTCTGCACATAGCAAGCGCTCAATAAATACGATTGATGATGTGTACATACCTATCTATAATTCTATTTAGTTATACTGATGCCTGTTTGCTTGTTTTGATGTCTGTCTCCCCCCTTCTAGCCTGTGGCCTGGTGTGGGCAGGGACTGCCTCTCTTTATTGCTGAATTGTACTTCCCAAGCGCTTAGCACAGTGCTCTGCACACAGTAAGCGCTCAATAAATACGACTGAATTGAATGAACGACTTAAGATGGACTTAACGCCATCTCTGTTGCCTGATTCGGTGCTACTTTTGGCCTGAAAGGGAGAAACCCTTGCTCCCCCGCCCTCCGGACATAAAAGCTCAGGTTCTCTGCTTCATCCCAGAGCAGCACAAAGGAGGGAGAGGCTAATGATCTGTTAAAACCTCTCTGTTCCCCTACCACGGCCCACTTCTGTGCGGCTTCTGGCTACAATGGAGAAAACCTCATTCGATCACTTCCCCGTCTCTCCCCGGTGAAGTCAGCTTACACAGGCTTACAATACGCAGACTAAATCCTACTAAAATCCCTACCGCTTCAGCCTCACCCTGATTCCCAAGGGCAGAGGAGGGTTTTCGCGGTGGTTGCTAAGACTGGAATCTCAGCTCCCACCACCAATCAAGATTTGGGGATTAGAGCGTGACATCGACTTTCGAGAAGTAGACGGACTTTTAAAAACGAAGGAGAAATCCCTGATGGGGAAAAAATTCAATGGTCTGATGTGTTCAGAGCTTAGCCTACTTTTGGGTGCTTTATGGAGTAGGCTGTTTGTTCAACCTAAAATTGGCCCAATTTTTCACTACTGTAGAAACACTACACAGCTTCTATTCTGCAGCCTCCTGCAGAGATTACCAATCATATCAGGACCCTGCTGTGAGATTTCGCTTGGAATTACTTTAATAGAGAGTAATCATTGAGTGATGTTCACCACTATAGATACCGCAGGTCAAGGAATTTAATGTTTTCCCAAGGGTTCGGGAATGGATCCCACTTTATAATAGTAAGTCTACGAGGAGAGCTGCCCAACGGAACAGGTGTTTCATGGCACGAGGACTATACTGTGGCTGTATGATGGGGGTCTCTTTGGGCTGCACATGATACAAAAGGGTTACAGTCTGTGAAAATGTGGCGATATCACGGACAGTATTTGCCCACAGACTAGAAAACAACTGCATACAATTGGTTGTTTCTTTCCCCAACCAGACCCATCATCATCAATCGTATTTATTGAGCGTTTACTGTGTGCAGAGCACTGTACTAAGCGCTTGGGAAGTACAAGTTGGCAACATATAGAGACAGTCCCTACCCAACAGTGGGCTCACAGTCGAAGGGGGAGACAGAGAACAAACCCAAACATACTAACAAAATAAAATAAATAGAATAGGTATGCACAAGTAAAATAAATAATCAATCAATCGTATTTATTGAGTGCTTCCTGTGTGCAGAGCACTGTACTAAGCGCTTGGGAAGTACAAGTCGGCAACATATAGAGACAGTCCCTACCCAACAGTGGGCTCACAGTCTAGAAGGGGGAGACAGAGAACAAAACCAAACATACTAACAAAATAAAATAAATCGAATAGATAGGTACAAGTAAAATAGAGTAATAAATATGTACAAACACATATACATATATACAAGTGCCGTGGGGAAGGGGAGGTAAGATGCGGGGGATGGAGAGGGGGACGAGGGGGAGAGGAACCATCATGATGGTTGAGCAACACGGATAAGCAAAAAAACACCGTACCCATTTTCCTTCATCCTAGGGGATTTTTTTGCTGCTCCCTTCCCACAGCCCCAATGTGTCCTCCCCTCCGCCCCGGGATTTTTGTTTTTTAAAAGCAGCTTCAGTTGCTGCAAGCATGGTCCCTGCCCGTCTTCCCTTCCCAACTTGCATCCCCTCCCATGGATCCCGACCAAAGCTGTGCCCCTGGGAGGGATGGAAGTGGCAGGGCAGTAGCTCAGGACGGGGCTGTGACACCCCCCTCCCCGCCCCAGAGCCAGGAAGGCTGGACTAAAGACAGGAAAGTGAAGAAGGGGTGGCAACCAGGTTTGGAAGGCAGCAGTGGCCTCTGGCATCACTGCGTCTAACTTCAAAAATGGGGGAGACGGAGAAGTCAATCCATACTTCATGCTGCTGCCCGGATTGTCTTTGTCCAGAAACGCTCTGGGCATGTTACTCCCCTCCTCAAAAATCTCCAGTGGCTACCAATCAATCTGCGCATCAGGCAGAAATTCCTCACTCCGGGCTTCAAGGCTGTCCATCCCCTCGCCCCCTCCTACCTCACCTCCCTTCTTTCCTTCTCCAGCCCAGCCCGCACCCTCCGCTCCTCCGCCGCTAATCTCCTCACCGTACCTCGCTCTCGCCTGTCCCGCCATCGACCCCCGGCCCACGTCCTCCCCCGGGCCTGGAATGCCCTCCCTCTGCCCCTCCGCCAAGCTAGCTCTCTTCCTCCCTTCAAGGCCCTGCTGAGAGCTCACCTCCTCCAGGAGGCCTTCCCAGACTGAGCCCCTTCCTTCCTCTCCCCCTCGTCCCCCTCTCCACCCCCCCATCTTACCTCCTTCCCTTCCCCACAGCACCTGTATATATGTATATATGTTTGTACAGATTTATAACTCTATTTATTTATTTATTTTACTTGTACATATCTATTCTATTTATTTTATTTTGTTAGTATGTTTGGTTTTGTTCTCTGTCTCCCCCTTTTAGACTGTGAGCCCACTGTTGGGTAGGGACTGTCTCTATATGTTGCCAATTTGTAGTTTCCAAGCGCTTAGTACAGTGCTCTGCGCATAGTAAGCGCTCAATAAATACGATTGATGATGATGATGATGATGATGAAGTCAGGGGGACGGGAAAGCAATTGGGAATAGCAATCGGAAGAGGCAATGTAGCCTAGCGGATACAACACGGGCCTGGGCATCAGAAGGACCTGGCTTCTAAGCCCTACTCCGTGGCTTGTCTGCTTTGTGACCTTGGGCAAGTCACTCCAATTCTCTGTGCCTCAGTTACCTCGTCTGTAAAATGGGGATTAAGACTGTGAGCCCCAGGAGGAACAAGGACGGTGCCTAACCTGACTACCTTGTACCTAACTCTGCGCTTAGAACAGTGCCTGGCACATAGCTTAAATACCATTTAAAAAAAATAGAGGAATATGGGGCAGGAGTAGGGTATCGACATACCCTAGTACAGTATCTTTCTCTCCCCCTCCTCCCCCTCCCTCTCTCCATCCCCCCGCCTTACCTCCTTCCCTTCCCCACAGCACCTGTATATATGTATATGTTTGCACATATTTCTCTATTTATTTATTTTACTTGTACATATCTATTCTAGTCTATTTTGTTACTATGTTTTGTTTTGTTCTCTGTCTTCCCCTTCTAGACTGTGAGCCCACTGTTGGGTAGGGACCGTCTCTGTATGCTGTCAACTTGTACTTCCCAAGCGCTTAGTACAGTGCTCTGCACACAGTAAGCGCTCAATAAATACGATTGATTGATTGATTGACATGTGCGGTAATGGGACATAATGCTGGAAGCAGGGTAGTTAAGTCAGCAAATAACGCAGGATGCATATGTATTCCTGGGTCGCGGTACAGACGTAACCCAGGGTGGGCCTAGAGAACAAATCTCACCACATAAATCTGCCAAATATTTGGCAACGATTTGGGTGCGGGTTTTACACTGTGATCTCCTCGCGGACTGAGCGGTCTACATTTATTACTCTATTTATTTACTTTACTTGTACATATTTATTCTATTTATTTTATTTTGTTAATATGTTTGGTTTTGTTCTCTGTCTCCCCCTTCTAGCCTGTGAGCCCACTGCTGGGTAGGGACCGTCTCTATATGTTGCCAACTTGTACTTCCCAAGCGCTTAGTACAGTGCTCTGCACACAGTAAGTGCTCAATAAATACGATTGAATGAAGGAATGAATATAGAAGCCTGTGCTCTTGGTACTAGGATCCCCTCAGAGTCAGCATTCCCTTGCAGTTGAGTCCCCAGGCAGGAAGCAGGGGCTTCCCCTGGACATCCAGGCAATTCTCTTACACAGATTCCTTGAAATTACACTCAGTTGGGTTTTACCGCACTGTACCTCCGCAATTCACCATTTCTGGTGTCCAGTTCTCTCTGACAGTAAACAGTATACTTGCAATGGAAATACAGTTCCGTCTGAGAATAAATGAAATGAGGCGAAACAGTTACCTTTCAGGGCTTTACTTCTTTTGTCTGAAATGAAAGAAAATAAGGCCAGATTAACTTTTAATGTTGGTTTTGCATCAATGTGCTCAATTAAAGGTAAAGTACATACAGCAGGTTGCACTATAGTGGATCTGAACCTTTACTTCAAACCAAACAACCCATTCATTATGGGGCTTTCACGCACATAGTGTTCTTTCGAGGGACAAGAGAGTTTGAGATGTGGTGGCTTAATTCACAACCAAATAATTTTAAGAGTTAGTTACACTATAGGACCAATAAATGGGCAACTTGAGAGACAGACTAGGAAGTGGAGGACCTACAAAGGCTGGGATTTAAAGAAAAGAGAGGAAAAGAAATTGCACCCACAAAACTAAGCCCAGGTATATGGCAAAATACAGGTCCCAAACATAAATTGGTTTCCAGGTTTACAGCTAAATTTGCCCAGGGAAGATTTTTACAAAACTTATTATTAAAGTGAACAGGCACACAGAAAAATAAGCTGGGACAGTTATGTACAAGGGAATTTGTAAATCTTTCTGAAAACAAATGTTCTCTTCTCTTCCTCAAAAAACAACATAATTGAACTTACCGGCACTTCGAATTTTGTACACGATGTAGCCCATCACAGCCATCCCAACCCAGATTTCTTGGTAAGCCTTGGTATAGTAGGGCTTCATTGGAGTCCAAACATGCTTGAGGAAGCTCTGATACATCTGAAAATTGAGAAGAACGGTAAAGTGTGAAAGCCACATTCCTTCAACATTTCACAAATGAAAAAGCTCAGATTCTCTTGCCAAACTCATTCAGGACTTCGAGCGGGCCAAAATTCTCCTTTGATCGACCGACTGCGATCCACTTTGAAATGGAAAAGGAATGCCCGATCTAGACAAGACATGTCAAAAGGGGAAAAACTTCCTAAGATATTTTAATTGCCATTCTGTATTTAGAAAATACAAGTGGGGAAAAATGAAAATAAGCCCAGCGTGTAATGAATCAATTAAGTGCGTCTTTTACTACAGTTTCCTGGACTATTCTCCCGTATATTTAGCTAAACTTGACCAACATCAAGATATCCACCGCCCACTTCCATTCCTTTCCTATACTATTATCGGTGTCAAGACCTGCACCTTTCTTTGACTTACTATCCACTAAGGCAACTTGTATAGAGTTGGTTCAAACGTTTTGGGGTTTTTTTTGTGAGCTGTGCAAAAGGGTATTGAGCATCAAAGAGGACAAAAAAACTCGCTGTTAATATCATTACCACGGCCTAGAAAGGATAGCTAAATCAATCAAAGGTATTTATTGAGCACTTACTGAGTGCAGAGCACAGTAGATAAATTCTCCGAAGAGTGCAATAAAGTTGGAGTACATAATACCTGCCCTCAAGGAGTGTACAATCAGTTCCAGGAGTTTGATACTCAACTATGATCTGCAGTACCTTGGGTTTTTTTTTTTAATCTACCCCCTAATTCTAACCTGTCCAGAGTAACTGCTAAGGTTACAGCTAAATAAACTCCTGTACTTAGGTTGGAATTACTAATAGAAATGACAAGGGGAAAGGAGAAATGGGGTATATTCAGTTTCCTTTCAGCTTACTGAATAGTTTTAAGCTCTGAACAGGTTTGCTAGGGCTTATCACAGGACTGTTCAGCATATCATAATCCACTGAACTTTTCCCGCTACATTTTTGTAATTTCATTTTGGGTGTGGCATCTGGATTTACCTAGAATTACCATAGGTGGTGGAGAATTAACTACTGATCCCCTTCCCCTAAACTTCCCACTAGACTGTAAAAACCTTGAGGGCAGGGATCTTGATAACCAATTCTACTGTTTTGCACTCCCCCAAGCCTTAGGTGTTTAGCAAGTTCTCAGTAAATACCACTGACATTAGTTTCGTAGGCATTTGACAGGATTTTAATATAAACTCAGATTAATCATTCCAAGGAACCAGATCATGAAATAATCGCTCCAGGAAGCACAATTTAACTTCTTCCACTCTGTCCTCCGGGGAATCATCATCATCAATCGCATTTATTGAGCGCTTACTATGTGCAGAGCACTGTACTAAGCGCTTGGGAAGTACAAACTGGCAACACATAGAGACAGTCCCTACCCAACAGTGGGCTCACAGTCTAAAAGGGGGGGGACAGAGAACAAAACCAAACATACTAACAAAATAAAATAAATAGAATAGATATGTACAAGTAAAATAAATAAATAGAGTAATAAATATGTACAAACATATATACATATATACAGGATATACATATCCCCAAAACAACGTCTAATTTACATCCGAGTTCTGTGCTACTATGATGCTTTGCTCCCAGATGGCTACAACTACCACTAACCACTGAACCTTATTTTGCATTGGTAGGATTTAAAATGGGTAACCGGAATAACGTCACCTTTTCACTAAGAGGTGTTTACCCTGACCATTAAACGTCCTGAAATCACAGCTCCCTGTTTCAGGACCTGGGCTCTAATCCTCCCAGCTCAACCACCTGTCTGCTGTTTGACCTTGGACAAGTCACTTCACTTCCTCTACGGCTCTGTTATCTCACCAGTAAATTCGGGAATAAGACTATGAGCCCTATTTGCTTTACAATTCTATTTATCTATTTTGATGGCACTGACACCTGTCTACTTGTTTTGTTTTGCTGTCTATCTCCCCCTTCTAGACTGTGAGCCCGCTGTTGGGCAGGGGCTGTTGCCGAATTGTACTTTCCAGGGGCTTAGTACAGTGCTCTGCACACAGTAAACGCTCAATAAATACGATTGAATGAATGAATACCATCGTAAAGAAGCACTGTGGCCTCGTGGATAGAGCACGGGCCTGGTGATTTGGGGCAAGTCACTTCACTTCTCTGTGCTTCAGTTACCTCATCTGTAAAATGGGGATTAAGACTGTGAGCCCCATGTGGGACATCCTGATTACCTGGCTTAAAATAGTGCTTGGCACATAGTAAGCACTTAAATACCAACATTATTATTATTATTGTCTGCTATAAGACCCTGAGCAAGTCACTTCACTTCTCTGTGTCTGTTACCTCATCTGTTATACGGGATTAATGCTGTGAACTCCATGTGGGACATGGACTAGGTCTAACCCGCTGTGCTTGCATCCATCCCAGTGCTTAGTACAGTGCCTGGCACACAGTAACGGCTTAACAAATACCATTATTATCATTACTATTATTAAGCACTGGGGTAGACAGGAGTTCATCAAGTTGGATGCAGTCCGTGTTCCACCTGGGGCTTCACAGGGATAATAATAATAATGGCATTTATACATCATCAATCGTATTTATTGAGCGCTTACTATGTGCAGAGCACTGGACTAAGCGCTTGGGAAGTACAAATTGGCAACATATAGAGACAGTCCCTACCCAACAGTGGGCTCACAGTCTAAAAGGGGGAGACAGAGAACAAAACCAAACATACTAACAAAATAAAATAAATAGAATAGATATGTACAAATATATTAAATAAATAGAGTAAAAAAATGTACAAACATATATACATATAACATATATACATATATTATTATATTATACAATCATTAAACATTAAACATTATACATACATTAAACAATATTAAACATTAATTAATTATTGATTATTAATTAATAATTTAATTTAATTAATAATTTAATCGATGATTTAATAATTAATTGATTATTGAGCATTAATTATTAAGCATTATACATATATTTATTAAGCGCTTACTATGTGCAAAGCACTGTTCTAAGCGCTGGGGAGGTTACAAGGTGATCAGGTTGTCCCTCGTGGGGCTCACAGATTTAATCCCCATTTTCCAGATGAGGGAACTGAGGCCCGGAGAAGTCAAGTGACTTGCTCAAAGTCACACAGCTGACAATTGGTGGAGCCGGGATTTGAACCCATGACCTCTAACTCCAAAGCCCGTGCTCTTTCCACTGAGCCACGCTGCTTTTCCAAGGTCACAGAGCAGACAAGTTGCAGCGTCGGGATTAGAACCCAGTGTAGTTCAATTCCTGGCACATTCATTCATTCAATCGTATTTATTGAGCGCTTACCGTGTGCAGAGCACTGTACTAAGCGCTTGGGAGGGTACACTCCAGCAATAATCCTGAACATTCTCTGCCCACAACAAAGTTAGAGTCTAGAGGATAGTAAGCGCTTCAATACATTTTTAAAAAGTCAATCTTTCACCACTGGACTCTAAAACTACGAGACCTCTGATGAAACAGTTTGATCGGATACATGAGGAAGCGCCTAGTGGTCTGAGCCCTAAAAATCAAGAGTCCTAACTCCAGTCATTCACTCAGTTGCATTTATTGAGCGCTTACTGTGTGCAGGGCAGTGTACTAAGCGCTTGGGAGTACAATTCGGCAACAGATAGAGACAATCCCAATACAACAACGGGCTCCCAGTCTTTCGCCATGTCGCAGACGCTGCCCCGCTGTGATGGGCCACATCGGGAATAATAATAATGATGGTATTTATTAAGCGCTTACTATGTGCCAAGCACTGCTCTAAGCACTGGGGGCGGGGGGGGGGGGGAATACAAGGTAATCAGGTTGTCCCACGTGGGGCGTACAGTCTTAATTCCCATTTTACAGATGAGGAAACTGAGGCTCAGAGAAGTGACTTAGCCAAAGTCACACAGCTGACAAGTGGCAGAACCACTGGAGAAGCAGCGTGGCTCAGTGGAAAGAGCCCGGGCTTTGGAGTCAGAGGTCATGGGTTCAAATCCCGGCTCCGCTACTTGTCAGCTGTGTGACTTTGGGCAGGTCACTTCACTTCTCTGGGCCTCAGTTCCCTCATCTGGAAAATGGGGATTAAATGTGAGCCCCCAGTGGGACAACCTGATCACCTTGTAACCTCCCCAGCGCTTAGAACAGTGCTTTGCACATAGTAAGCGCTTAATAAATGCCATCAAAAAAAAAAAAATAACCGGGATTAGAACTCACGACCTCTGACTCCCGAGCCCGGGCTCTTCTCACTGAGCCATGCTGCTTCTCTGTCAGGCGCTTACACAGTCTTCCAGACTGTGAGCCCGTTGTTGGGTAGGGACCGCCTCCATATGTTGCCAACTTGTACTTCCCAACCGCTTAGTACAGTGCTCTGCACACTGTAAGCGCTCAATAAATACGACTGAATGAATGAATGAATGAATGAATGAATGACTAAGGTCCCTGGGTGACACGCTCGGGCTGGTGGAGGGCTCAGGGAGGGACCGAGGTATCCCAAGGTCAGCGGGCGGCCGGGGTCTAGACTGTGAACCTCTTTTTTTTTTAATGGCATTTATTAAGCGCTTACTATGTGCAGAGCACTGTTCTAAGCGCTGGTTGTTGGGTAGGGACCGTCTCTCTAGGGTGCCGACTTGTAATAATAATAATAATAATAATGGCATTTATTAAGCGCTTACTATGTGCAGAGCACTGTTCTAAGTGCTGGTTGTTGGGTAGGGACCGTCTCTCTAGGTTGCCAACTTGTAATAATAATAATAATAGTGGCATTTATTAAGCGCTTACTATGTGCAAAGCACTGTTCTAAGCGCTGGGGAGGTTACAAGGTGATCAGGTTGTCCCACTGGGGGCTAACAGTCTTAATCAATCAATCAATCAATCAATCAATCGTATTTATTGAGCGCTTACTATGTGCAGAGCACTGTACTAAGCGCTTGGGAAGTACAAATTGGCATCACATAGAGACAGTCCCTACCCAAGAAGCGGCGTGGCTCAGTGGAAAGAGCACGGGCTTTGGAGTCAGAGATCATGGGTTCGAATCCCGACTCGGCCACATGTCTGCTGTGTGACCTTGGGCAAGTCACTTAACTTCTCTGCGCCTCAGTTACCTCATCCGTAAAATGGGGATTAAGACTGTGAGCCTGTCACAATCTGATCACCTTGTATCCCCCCCAGTGCTTAGAACAGTGCTTTGCACATAGTAAGCGCTTAACAAATGCCATCATCATCATTATTATTATTCTTAATCCCCATTTTACAGATGAGGTGACTGAGGCCCACAGAAGTGACTTTCCCAAAGTCACCCAGCTGACAAGTGGCGGAGCCAGGATTAGAACCCATGACCTCTGCCTCCAAAGCCTGGGCTCCTTCCACCGAGTCAGGCTGCTTCTCCCTTGTGGCCTCCCAAGCGCTTAGTCCAGTGCTCTGCACACAGTAAACGCTCAATAAATACGATGGAATAAATGAATGAATTTGAACCCATAAGCGCTTAGTCCAGTACTCTGCACACAGTAAGCGCTCAATAAATACGATTGAATGAATGAATTTGAACGCACAGGGGCTTAGTCCAGTGCTCTGCACACAGCAAGCGCTCAAAGACGATTGAATGGATGAATGAATTTGAACCCATAAGCGCTTAGTCCAGTACTCTGCACACAGTAAGCGCTCAATAAATACGATTGAATGGATGAATTTGAACCCACAGGGGCTTAGTCCAGTGCTCTGCACACAGTAAGCACTCGATCAGTACGATTGAATGAATGAATTTGAACCCACAGGGGCTTAGTCCAGTGCTCTGCACACAGTAAGCGCTCAATCAACACGATTGAATGAATGAATTTGAACCCATAAGGGCTTAGTCCAGTGCTCTGCACACAGTAAGCGCTCAATCAACACGATTGAATGAATGAATTTGAACCCATAAGGGCTTAGTCCAGTGCTCTGCACACAGTAAGCGCTCAATCAATACGATTGAATGAATGAACATGAACCCACAGGGGCTTAGTCCAGTGCTCTGCACACAGTAAGCGCTCAATCAATACGACAATGACTGAATGAATTTGAACCCATAAGCGCTTAGTCCGGTGCTCTGCACAGAGTAAGCGCTCAATCAATACAACTGAATGAATTTGAACCCATAAGGGCTTAGTCCAGTGTTCTGCACACAGTAAGCGCTCAATCAATACGACTGAATGAATGAATTTGAACCCATAAGCGCTTAGTCCGGTGCTCTGCACACAGTAAGCGCTCAATCAATACGACTGAATGAATTTGAACCCATAAGGGCTTAGTCCAGTGTTCTGCACACAGTAAGCGCTCAATCAATACGACTGAATGACTGAATGAATTTGAACCCATAAGCGCTTAGTCCGGTGCTCTGCACAGAGTAAGCGCTCAATCAATACAACTGAATGAATGAATTTGAACCCATAAGGGCTTAGTGCAGTGCTCTGCACACAGTAAGTGCTCAATCAATACGATTGAATGAATGAATGAATGAACGAATTAGAACCCATGACCTCTGCCTCTTAAGCCCAGGCTCTTTCCACCGAGCCACGCTGCTTCTCCCTTGTGGCCTCCCAAGCGCTTAGTCCAGTGCTCTGCACACAGTAAGCGCTCAATAAATACCATTGAATGAATGAATGAATGGTCCAGTGCTCGGCACACAGTAAGCGCTCAATCAATACGATTGAATGAATGAATCTGAACCCATAAGGGCTCAGTCCAGTGCTCTGCACACAGTAAGCGCTCATTAAATACGGTTGAGTGAACGAATTAGAACCCATGACCTCTGCCTCCAAAGCCCAGGCTCTTTCCACCGAGCCTTGCTGCTTCTCTCTTGTGGCCTCCCAAGCGCTTAGTCCAGTGCTCTGTACACAGTAAGCGCTCAATAAATACGACTGAATGAATGAATGAGTGAATTAGAACCCATGACCTCTGCCTCCTGAGCCCAGGCTCTTTCCACCGAGCCACGCTGCTTCTCTCTTGTGGCCTCCCAAGCGCTTAGTCCAGTGCTCTGCACACAGTAAGCGCTCAATAAATACCATTGAATGAATGAATGAATGGTCCAGTGCTCAGCACACAGTAAGCACTCAATCAATACGATTGAATGCATGAATTTGAACCCATAAGGGCTCAGTCCAGTGCTCTGCACACAGTAAGCGCTCATTAAATACGGTTGAATGAACAGATTAGAACCCATGACCTCTGCCTCCAAAGCCCAGGCTCTTTCCACCGAGCCTTGCTGCTTCTCTCTTGTGGCCTCCCAAGCGCTTAGTCCAGTGCTCTGTACACAGTAAGCGCTCAATAAATACGATTGAATGAATGAATGAGTGAATTAGAACCCATGACCTCTGCCTCTTAAGCCCAGGCTCTTTCCACCGAGCCATGCTGCTTCTCTCTTGTGGCCTAAGCGCTTAGTCCAGTGCTCTGCACACAGTAAGCAGCATGGCTCAGTGGCTAGAGCCCGGGCTTTGGAGTCAGAGGTCATGGGTTCGCATCCCAACTCCGCCACATGTCTGCTGTGTGACCTTGTGCAAGTCACTTAAATTCTCAGAGACTCAGTTCCCCTATCTGTAAAATGGGGATGAAGACTGTGAGCCCCACGTGGGACACCTTGATCACCTTGTATCCCCCCCCAGCGCTTAGAACAGTGCTTTGCACATAGTAAGCGCTTAACAAATACCATCATCATCAGTAAGCGCTCAGTGAATACGGTTGAATGAATGAATTAGAACCCATGACCTCTGCCTCCAAAGCCCGGGCTCTTTCCACCGAGCCACGCTGCTTCTCCCTTGTGGCCTCCCAAGCGCTTAGTCCGGTGCTCCGCACACAGTAAGCGCTCCATCCAAATGGACAAGCAGCGTGGCTCGGTGGAAAGAGCCCGGGCTTTGGAGTCAGAGGTCATGGGTTCGAATCCCGGCTCCGCCACTTGTCAGCTGTGTGACGTTGGGCACTGTTGGGTAGGGACCGTCTCTCTATGTTGCCAACTTGTACTTCCCAAGCGCTTAGTCCAGTGCTCTGCACACAGTAAGCGCTCAATAAATACGATTGACTGATTCTCTGAGCCTCAGTTACCTCATCTGTAAAATGGGGGTTAAAAACTGTGAGCCCCATGTGGGACAACCTCATTGCCCTGTATCCCCCCCGCGCTTAGAACAGTGCTTTGCACATAGTAAGCGCTTAACAAATGCCATTATCATTATTATTATTATTATTATTATTATTATTATGAGTGAATAAATGAATGAATGCCCTCGGCCCGGTCCTGGCGGGTCCCTCGGCCCGTTCGCTCGAGGCCCCCGGGTCGGGGGAGCGAGTCGGGGGTCGGCGGAGGGTGCGGGTCCAATCAATCAATTAATCAATCGCATTTATTGAGTGCTTACTGTGTGCTGAGCACTGGACTAAGCGCTTGGGAAGTACATGTTGGCAACATCTAGAGACGGTCCCTACCCAACAGTGGGCTCACAGTCTAAAAGGGGGAGACGGAGAACAAAACCAAACATACTAACAAAATAAAATAAATGGAATAGATATGGACAAGTAAAATAGAGTAATAAATCTGTACCAACATATATACAGGTGCTGTGGGGAAGGGAAGGAGGTAAGATGGGGGGGATGGAGAGGGGGACGAAGGGGAGAGGGGGGTCCAATCAATCAATCGTATTTATTGAGAGCTTACTGTGTGCAGAGCACTGGACTAAGCGCTTGGGAAGTACAAGTTGGCAAGATATAGAGACGGTCCCTACCCAACAGTGGGCTCACAGTCGAAAAGGGGGAGACGGAGAACAAAACCAAACACGCTAACAAAGTAAAATAAATAGGATATGTACAAGTAAAATAAATAAATAAATAGAATAATAAATATGTACAAACATATATACATATATACAGGTGCTGTGGGGAAGGGAAGGAGGTAAGATGAGGGGATGGAGAGGGGGACGAGGGGGAGAGAGGGGTCCAATCAATCAATCAACTGTATTTATTGAGTGCTTACTGTGTGCAGAGCACTGGACTAAGCGCTTGGGAAGTACAAGTTGGCAACATCTAGAGACAGTCCCTACCCAACAGTGGGCTCACAGTCGAAAAGGGGGAGACGGAGAACAAAACCAAACATACTAACAAAATAAAATAAATAGAATAGATATGTACAAGTAAAATAAATAAATAAATAGAGTTATAAATCTGTACAAACATATCTACAGGTGGTGTGGGGAAGGGAAGGAGGTAAGATGGGGGGATGGAGAGGGGGAGGAGGGGGAGAGGAAGGAGGGGGCTGAGTGTGGGAAGGCCTCCTGGAGGAGGTGAGCTCACCTCAGCGCGGCTGTGGGCGGGAGGGGACCGGCCTGGGCCCCTCGGACGACAATGGACGACAACGGGCCCTGAGAGGTCACCCTGATTGATGGACGCCAGGCAGGAGCCGCGCGGAGGATGCCGGGAGACGCCTCACGACCCTCGCGACGTCGTGACGTCACAAAGGCGACGTCATGACGTCGCGCCGTTGGGCGCAGCCGCGCCTGCGCCGCCGCGACCCCTGGCGGCGACAAGAGGGGGGGCACAGCCCGCGGAGCGGACGGGACAGCCCCTTCATTCATCCAGCCATCCATTCATTCATTCATCACCATCAATCGTATTTATTGAGCGCTTACTGTGTGCAGAGCACTGGACTAAGCGCTTGGGAAGTCCAAATTGGCATCACATAGAGACAGTCCCTACCCAACAGTGGGCTCACAGTCTAAAAGGGGGAGACAGAGAACAGAACCAAACACACTAACAAAATAAAATAAATAGAATAGATAGGAACAAATAAAACATTCATTCATTCGTTCGTATTTTCAGTCATTCATTCGTTCGTATTTTCATTCATTCATTCATTCATTCAGTCACCTGTATATATGTATATATGGTTGTACATATTTATTACTCTATTTATTTATTTATTTTACTTGTACATTTCTATCCTATTTATTTTATTTTGTTGGTATGTTTGGTTCTGTTCTCTGTCTCCCCCTTTTAGACTGTGAGCCCACTGTTGGGTAGGGACTGTCTCTATGTGTTGCCAATTTGTACTTCCCAAGCGCTTAGTCCAGTGCTCTGCACATAGTAAGCGCTCAATAAATACGATTGATTGATTGATTGATTCAATCGTATTGATTGAGTGCTTACTGTGTGCAGAGCACCGGACTAAGCCCTTATGGGTTCAAATTCATTCATTCAATCGTATTGATTGAGCACTTAATCAGAGCACCGGACTATTCATTCATCATCAATCGTATTGAGCGCTTACTATGTGCAGAGCACTGTACTAAGCGCTGGGGAAGTACAAATTGGCAACATATAGAGACAGTCCCTACCCAACAGTGGGCTCACAGTCTAAAAATTCATTCATTCAACCGCATTTATTGAGCGCTTACTGTGCGCAGAGCACTGGACTAAGCGCTTGGGAAGTACAAGTTGACAACATAGAGCGACAGCCCCTACCCAACAGTGGGCTCACAGTCTAGAAGGGGTCATTCATCCATAATAACAATAATAATAATGATGGCATTTATTAAGCGCTTACTATGTGCAAAGCACTGTTCTAAGCGCTGGGAAGGTTACAAGGTGATCAGGTTGTCCCACGGGAGGTTCACAGTCTTCATCCCCATTTTCCAGATGAGGTAACTGAGCCCCAGAGAAGTTAAGTGACTTGCCCAAAGTCACACAGCTGACAATTAGCAGAACTGGGATTTGAACCCATGACCTCTGATTCCAAAGCCCGCACTCTTTTCCACTGAGCCACGCTGCTTCTCAACATAGAGAGACGGTCCCTACCCAACAATGGGCTCACAGTCTAGAAGGGGGAGACAGACAACAAAACAAAACACGGAGACAGGTGTCAAAACCATCAACTATCCATCCAGCCAGCCATTCACCCATTTATTCAATCGTATTTATTGAGCGCTTACTGTGTGCAGAGCACTGTACTAAGCGCTTGGGAAGGACAAGTTGGCAACATATAGAGACGGTCCCTACCCAACAACAGGCTCACAGTCTAGAAGGGGTCATTCATTTACTCATTCATTCATCCATCCATCCTTCCAAGCATTCATTCAATCATATATATTGAGCGCCTATTGTGTGCAGAGCACTGGACTAAGCGCTTGCGAAGTACAAGTCGGCAACATATAGAGACGGTCCCTACCCAACAGTGGGCTCACAGTCTAGAAGGGGTCATTCATTCACTCATTATTTCAATCATATTTATTGAGCGCTTACTGTGTGCAGAGCACTGTACTAAGCGTATGAGAAGTACAAGTTGGTAACATGTAGAGACGGTCCCTACCCAACAGCGGGCTCACAGTCTGGGGGGGGGAGGACAGACAACAACACAAAACATATTAACAACATAAAATAAATAGAATAAATATGTACAAATAGAGTAATAAATACGTACAAACATATATACATATATACAGGTGCTGTGGGGAGGGGAAGGAGGTAAGATGGGGGGATCGGGAGGGGAGGAGGGGGAGAGGAAGGGGGCTCAGTCTGGGAAGGCCTCCTGGAGGAGGTGAGCTCTCAGTAGGGCAGAGAAGCAGCATACCTCAACAGAAAGAGCCCGGGCTTGGGCGTCAGAGGTCATGGGTTCAAATCCCGGCTCTGCCGCTTGTCAGCTGTGTGATTTTGGGCAAGTCACTTCACTTCTCTGTGCCTCAGTTCCCTCATCTGTAAAATGGGGATGAAGACTGTGAGCCCCCCCATGGGACAACCTGATCACCTTGTAACCTCCCCAGTGCTTATGATTGATGATGATGATGCCCCAGCGCTTAGAACAGTGCTTTGCACATAGTAAGCGCTTAACAAATACCATTATTATTATTATTATTCCCGGCTCTGCCAATTGTCAGCTGTGTGACCTTGGGCAAGTCACTTCACTTCTCTGGGCCTCAGTTCCCTCATCTGGAAAATGGGGATGAAGACTGTGAGCCCCACATGGGACAACCTGATCACCGTGTATCCTCCCCAGCATAGAACAGTGCTTTGCACATAGTAAGCGCTTAACAAATACCATCATTATTATTATAATTATGATTCCCGGCTCAGTCAATTATCAGCTGGTGACTTTGGGCGAGTCACTTCACTTCTCTGGGCCTCAGTTCCCACATCTGTAAAATGGGGATGAAGACTGTGAGCCCACCGTGGGACAACCTGATCACCTTGTAACCTCCCCAGCACTCAGAACAGTGCTTTGCACATAGTAAGCGCTTAACAAATAATAATAATGGCATTTATTAAGCGCTTACTATGTGCAAAGCACTGTTCTAAGCGCTGGATGTATTACAGTATCCTGCTTCTTTTACCGCAAGGAGTTTTCCGTCTTCTAATTGGAAACCAAACCGTTGTGGAAACGTGACGAGCCAATAATGTGCTACCGTTGCATTCATTCATTCATTCAATCATATTTATTGAGCGCTTACTGTGTGCAGAGCACTGTACTAAGCGCTTGGGAGGTACAAGCTGGCAACATCTAGAGACGGTTCCTACCCAACAGCGGGTTCACAGTCTAGAAGGGGGAGACAGAGAACAAAACAAACCATATTAACGAAATAAAATAAATAGAATAAATATGTACAAGTAAAATAGAGTAATAAATATGTACAAACATATATACATATATACAGGTGCTGTGGGGAGGGGAAGGAGGTAAGGTGGGGGGGAAATACAGTTAAACAGGTTGGACACAGTCCCTTGCCCATCTGGGGCTCACAGTCTAAACAGGAGGGAGAACAGGTATTAAATCCTCATTTTACAGATGAAAAAACTGAGGCATAGAGAAGATAAGTGACTTGCCCAAGGTCACAAAACGGACTAGTGGCGAAGCCAGGACTAGAACCCAGGTCCTGGCTCCCAGGCCTGTGAACTAGACCACGTTGCTTCTCATTAAATGCTCACAATACCCCTATTTCATAAGCCAAGTGATCCACGTATACTGCGAAAATACGGCAAATCTATCATCCCAGAGTATTTAAAACTGATGTATGCATTATGTTAAGCAACCCGAGGAGCTAGAATGGCCACAAGACTGTGAGCCCACTGTTGGGTAGGGACCGTCTCTATATGTTGCCAATTTGTACTTCCCAAGCGCTTAGTCCAGTGCTCTGCACATAGTAAGCGCTCAATCAATACGATTGATGATGACGATGTTTCACCAGCCTAAAATACGGCTTATATTCAAACAGACCTTGATCCGAGTGGTTTCAGCACAATCTCCCCAATTTCGACGACCGAGAACCCCTCACGAAATGGGTTTTTATATCAAATTCATAGATGGAACCGATTATAATAAATGATAGAAGTAGAAAATTTCCACATCGTCCTTTTCTCGCCATTAGGCAAGCAGGAAAAGTTGCCCCGGGATCACCACAGAAACTGCTCCACGGACAAAGGATAACTCTTCTCCGGCCCCCGTACGTTGCACGCATGAATGTATGAATGTTGTATGCCTTATCTTACCTCGGGACTTTTATTCATTTCCCGTTGGAATCCGTTTTTAAAACGAGAGAGCGCCTTCCATTAAACTCATTGAACTGATTAAAGGCATCGAGGAGGATGGGAGGTCGGCGTGAGTGACGAGGATGGTTACCGTCGCTTGGCTGTCCAAGTTTCACCGAGGTTTGGCAGGTTCAGTAAGATTCCCTCCGGACCCTTCAAATACCATCATCACTATTATTATTGGGATTCCCGGCTCCGCCAATCGTCAGCTGGGTGACTTTGGGCGAGTCCCTTCGCTTCTCCGGGCCTCAGTTCCCTCATCTGGAAAATGGGGATGAAGACTGGGAGCCCCCGGTGGGACAACCTGATCACTTTTTATCCCCCCCCCAGTGCTTAGAACAGTGTTTTGCATAGTGAGCGCTTAACAAATACCATCATCATTATTATCAATCAATCAATCATATTTATTGAGTGCTTACTGACTGCAGAGCGCTGTACAAAGCACTTGGGAAGTACAAGTTGGCAACATCTAGAGACGGTCAATCAATCAATCAATCAATCATATTTATTGAGCACTTACTATGTGCAGAGCACTGTACTAAGCGCTTGGGAAGTACAAATTGGCAACACATAGAGACAGTCCCTACCCAACAGTGGGCTCACAGTCTAAAACGGGGAGACAGAGAACAGAACCAAACATACCAACAAAATAAAATAAATAGGATAGAAATGTACAAGTAAAATAAATAAATAAATAAATAAATAAATAAGTAAGTAAGTAATTCCCGGCTCTGCCAATTGTCAGCTGTGACTTTGGGCAAGTCACTTCACTTCTCCGGCCCTCAGTTCCCTCATCTGTAGAATGGGGATGAAGACTGTGAGCCCTCTGGGGGACAACTTGATCACCTTGTAACCTCCCCAGCGCTTAGAACAGTGCTTTGCACGTAGTAAGCGCTTAATAAATGCCATCATCATTATTATTATTACAGCGCTTGGCACATAGTAATGTTTTGTTTTGTTGGCAGTCTCCCCCTTCTAGACTGTGGGCCCGCTGTTGGGTAGGGACCGTCTCTGGATGTTGCCAACTTGTCCTTCCCAAGTGCTTAGTCCAGTGCTCTGCACACAGTAGGCGCTCAATAAATACGATTGAATGAATGAGCCCTTCTAGACTGTGAGCCCGCCGTTGGGTAGGGACCATCTCTAGATGTTGCCAACTTGTCCTTCCCAAGCGCTTAGTACAGTGCTCTGCACACAGTAAGCGCTCAATAAATATGATTGAATGAATGAATAAATATTTATTACTTTATTTATTTTCCTTGCACATATTTATTTTATTTTGTTAGTATGTTTGGTTTTGTTCTCCGTCTCCCCCTTCTAGACTGTGAGCCTGCTGTTGGGTAGGGACCGTCTCTATATGTTGCCAACTTGTCCTTCCCAAGCGATTAGTACAGTGTTCTGTACACAGTAAGCGCTCAACAAATACGATTGAATGAATGAATATTTATTACTCTATTTATTTTCCTTATTACTCTATTTTCCTTTGTTAATATGTGTCGCTTGGTTGTCTGTCTTCCCCTTCTAGACTGTGAGCCTGCCATTGGGTAGGGACCGTGTCTAGATGTTGCCAACTTGTCCTTCCCAAGAGCTTAGTACAGTGCTCTGCACACAGTAAGCACTCAACAAATACGATTGAATGAATGAATGAATATTTATTACTCTATTTATTTTCCTTTGTTTATATATGTTGTTCGGTTGTCCGTCCCCCCCTTCTAGACTGTGAGCCCGCTGTCGGGTAGGGACCGTCTCTATATGTTGCCAACTTGTCCTTCCCAAGCGATTAGTACAGTGTTCTGTACACAGTAAGCACTCAATAAATACGATCGAATGAATGAATGAATATTACTCTATTTTCCTTGTGCATATTTATTTTTAGTTAATATGTGTTTGGTTGTCCGTCTCCCCCTTCTAGACTGTGAGCCCGCTGTTGGGTAGGGACCGTCTCTAGATGTTGCCAACTTGTCCCTCCCAAGCGCTTAGTACAGTGCTCTGCACACAGTGAGCGCTCAATATGATTGAATGAATGAATGTTTACTACTCTATTTATTTTCTTTTGTTAATACGCGTTGTTTGGTTGTCCGTCTCCCCCTTCTAGACTGTGAGCCCGCTGTTGGGTAGGGACCGTCTCTAGATGTTGCCAACTTGTCCTTCCCAAGCGGTTAGTACAGTGCTCTGCACACAGTAAGCGCTCAGTAAGTACGTTCTTCTAGACTGTGAGCCCACCGTTGGGTAGGGACTGTCTCTAGATGTTGCCAACTTGTCCTTCCCGAGCGCTTAGTCCAGTGCTCTGCACACAGTAAGCCCTCAATAAATACGATTGAATGAATGAATATTTATTACTCTATTTTCCTTTGTTAATATGTTTTGTTTTGTCGTCTGTCTCCCCCTTCTAGACTGTGAGCCCGCTGTCGGATAGGGACCATCTCTAGATGTTGCCAACTTGGACTTCCCAAGCGCTTAGTCCAGTGCTCTGCACAGTAAGCGCTCAATAAGTACGTTCTTCTAGACTGTGAGCCCACTGTTGGGTAGGGACTGTCTCTACATGTTGCCCACTTGTCCTTCCCGAGCGCTTAGTCCAGTGCTCTGCACAGTAAGTGCTCAATAAATACGATTGAATGAATGAATGAATATTTATTACTCTATTTTCCTTTGTTAATATGTTTTGTTTTGTTCTTTGTCTCCCCCTAGACTGTGAGCCCGCTGTCAGGTAGGGACCGTCTCTATACGTTGCCAACTTGTCCTTCCCAAGCGCTTAGTACAGTGCTCTGCACACAGTAAGCGCTCAATAAGTACGTTCTTCTAGACTGTGAGCCTGCTGTTGGGCAGGGACTGTCTCTAGATGTTGCCAACTTGGACTTCCCGAGTGCTTAGTACAGTGCTCTGCACACAGTAAGTGCTCAATAAATATGATTGAATGAAAGAACATCATTATTATTATTATTATTATTATTATTATTATTACTATTCTAGACTGTGAGCCCGCTGTTGGGTAGGGACCATCTCTATATGTTGCCAACTTGTCCTTCCCGAGCGCTTAGCACAGTGCTCTGCACACAGTGAGCGCTCAATAAATACGACTGAATGACTGAAAGAACATTATTATTATTATTAATTATTAGTATTATTATTCTAGACTGTGAACCCACTGTTGGGTAGGGACCATCTCTATATGTTGCCAACTTGTCCTTCCCAAGCGCTTAGTACAGTGCTCTGCACACAGTAAACGCTCAATAAATACGATTGATTGATTGATCAGTCATGTCTCCCCCTTCTAGACTGTGAGCCCACTGTTGGGTAGGGACCGTCTCTATATGTTGCCAACTTGTCCTTCCCAAGCGCTTAGTCCAGTGCTCTGCACACAGTAAACACTCAATAAATACGATTGAATGAATGAATGTTTATTACTCTATTTATTTTCCTTTGTTAATATGTGTCATTTTGTTCTCCGTCTCCCCCTTTTAGACTGCGAGCCCACTGTCGGGTAGGGACTGTCTCTACATGTTGCCAAATTGTCCTTCCCAAGTGCTTAGTCCAGTGCTCTGCACACAGTAAGCGTTCAATAAGTACGTTCTTCTAGACTGTGAGCCCACCGTTGGGTAGGGACCGTCTCTAGATGTTGCCAACTTGTCCTTCCCAAGCGCTTAGTACAGTGCTCTGCACACAGTAAGTGCTCAATAAATACGATTGAATGAATGAATGAATATTTATTACTCCATTTTCCTTTAGTTAATATGTGTTGTTTGGTTGTCCGTCTCCCCCTTCTAGACTGTGAGCCCACTGTTGGGTAGGGACCGTCTCTACATGTTGCCAACCTGTCCTTCCCAAGCGCTTAGTCCAGTGCTCTGCACACAGTAAGCGCTCAATAAGTACGTTCTTCTAGACTGTGAGCCCGCCGTTGGGTAGGGACCGTCTCTAGATGTTGCCAACTTGTCCTTCCCAAGCGCTTAGTACAGTGCTCTGCACACAGTAAGCGCTCAATAAGTACGTTCTTCTAGACTGTGAGCCCACTGTTGGGTAGGAACCGTCTCTATATGTCGCCAACTTGTCCTTCCCTAGCGCTTAGTACAGTGCTCTGCACACAGTAAGTGCTCAATAAATGATTGAATGAATGAAAGAACATTATTATTATTATTATTATTCTAGACCGCGAGCCCGCTGTTGGGTAGGGACCATCTCTATATGTTGCCAACTTGTCCTTCCCAAGCGCTTAGTCCAGTGCTCTGCACACAGTAAGAGCTCAATAAATACGATTGAATGAATGAAAGATTATTATTACTATTAATTATTATTATTATTCTAGACTGTGAGCCCGCTGTTGGGTAGGGACCGTCTCTCTATGTTGCCAACTTGTCCTTCCCAAGCGCTTAGTCCAGTGCTCTGCACACAGTAAGCGCTCAATAAATACGATTGAATGAATGAAAGATTATTATGATTATTATTATTATTATTATTCTAGACTGTGAGCCCACCGTTGGGTAGGGACCGTCTCTCTATGTTGCCAACTTGTCCTTCCCAAGCGCTTAGTCCAGTGCTCGGCACACAGTAAGCGCTCAATAAATACGATCGAAGGACTGAAAGAACATTATTATTAATATTATTATTCTAGACTGTGAACCCACTGTTGGGTAGGGACCGTCTCTATATCATCATCAATCGCATTTATTGAGCGCTTACTATGTGCAGAGCACTGTACTGAGCGCTTGGGAAGTACAAATTGGCAATTTATAGAGACAGTCCCTACCCAACAGTGGGCTCACAGTCTAAATGTTGCCAACCTGTCCTTCCCAGGCGCTTAGTACAGTGCTCTGCACACAGTAAGCGCTCAATAAGTACGAGTGAATGAATGAATGGTTGGATGAATGAATGACTAAACGCCTCAGAATCGCCATCATTGTGACGACGAGGCGAAGGTTGTCGTGACTAGGCCTCGCCTGTGGCGGCTGGAGGGCGGGCGCCCCCTGCAGGCGGGGCCGCGGCGTCCGCGCGCGTGCCCGGCCCAAGTCTCGCGAGAGGCTCGCGCCCCCGTTCTCGGCCCCCCCCCGCGCGTGCCGGGCCGTTGGGTCATTCTCGCCCAGGGCGTCCTCCCGTCCGGAGGGCGGCGCCATGCTGCGCAGGCTGACCCTCGAGCAGATCAACGACTGGTTCACCGTCGACAAGAAGGTGACCAACGTGGAGCTGCTGGGCTCCCCGGCGTCCTCGGCCCGAGGCCGGGGGAGGGCGCGGCCCGCCCCGCCCGCCAGCGGGTACGTGTGGGCCTCGGATGGCGTCGTTACGTGGGGATGTCGACGTGCGTGCTGACGTCAGTCGGCGTTGCGCGGTGACGTCAGCCTGGCGGGAAAGCCGTCCGCGCGGGGAGCGCCCTCCCCCCAGTGCGCGCATGCGCGCCGGCCCTGAGGCGAGGGCGGCTTTCCGTCCGTCCTTCATTCATTCATTCAGCTGTATTTATCATCATCACTCGTATTTATTGAGCGCTTACTATGTGCAGAGCACTGTACTAAGCGCTTGGGAAGCACAAATTGGCCACATATAGAGACAGTCCCTACCCAACAGTGGGCTCACAGTCTAAAAGAACTTTTGAAAGTACTTACTGAGCGCTTACTGTGTGCAGAGCACTGTACTGAGCGCTTACTGTGTGCAGAGCACTGTACTGAGCGCTTGGGGAGGCCAAGTTGGCAACATATAGAGACGGTCCCTACCCAACAGTGGGCTCACAGTCTACAATAATAATAATGTTCATTCATTCATTCATATTTCATATTTCATTCATTCATTCATATTTATTGAGCGCTTACTGTGTGCAGAGCACTGGACTAAGCGCTTGGGAAGGACACGATGGCAACATGGAGAGACGGTCCCTACCCAACAGCGGGCTCACAGTCTAGAATAATAATAATAATAATAATAATGTTCATTCATTCAATCATATTTATTGAGCGCTTACTGTGTGCAGAGCACTGGACTAAGCGCTTGGGAAGGACACGATGGCAACATAGAGAGACGGTCCCTACCCAACAGCGGGCTCACAGTCTAGAATAATAATAATAATAATAATAATGTTCATTCATTCAATCATATTTATTGAGCGCTTGCTGTGTGCAGAGCACTGTACCAAGCGCTTGGGAAGGACAAGTCGGCAACATAGAGAGACGGTCCCTACCCAACAGCGGGCTCACAGTCTAGAATAATAATAATGATAATAATAATAATGTTCATTCATTCAATCATATTTATTGAGCGCTTGCTGTGTGCAGAGCACTGTACCAAGCGCTTGGGAAGGACAAGTCGGCAACACAGAGAGACGGTCCCTACCCAACAGCGGGCTCACAGTCTAGAATAATAATAATAATAATAATAACAATGTTCATTCAATCGTATTTACTGAGCGCTTACTGTGTGCAGAGCACTGTACTAAGTGCTTGGGAAGTCCAAGTCGGCAACAGGTAGAGGCGGTCCCTACTCAACAGCGGGCTCACAGTCTAGAATAATAATCATCATCATCATTCATTCATTCAATCGTATTTATTGAGCGCTTACTGTGTGCAGAGCACTGTACTGAGCGCTTGGGGAGGCCAAGTGGGCAACAGGTAGAGGCGGTCCCTACCCAACAGTGGGCTCACAGTCTACAATAATAATAATGTTCATTCATTCATTCAATCGTATTTATTGAGCGCTTACTGTGTGCGGAGGACTGGACTGAGCGCTTGGGAGGTACAAGTTGGCAACAGGTAGAGGCGGTCCCTACCCAACGGCAGACTCACAATCTAGAATAATAATAATAATAATAATAACAATGTTCATTCAATCATATTTATTGAGCGCTTACTGTGTGCAGAGCGCTGTACTAAGCGCCTGGGAAGGACAAGTTGGCAGCAGATAGAGACGGTCCTTACCCAACAGCAGGCTCACAGTCTAGAATAATAATAATAATAATAATAATAATGTTCATTCATTCAATCATATTTATTGAGCGCTTACTGTGTGCAGAGCACTGGACTAAGCGCTTGGGAAGTACAAGTTGGCAACAGATAGAGACGGTCCTTACCCAACAGCAGGCTCACAGTCTAGAATAATAATAATAATAATGTTATTTTATTCATTCAATCGTATTTATTGAGCACTTACTGTGTGCAGAGCACTGTACTAAGCGCTTGGGAAGGACAAGTTGGCAACATAGAGAAACGGTCCCTACCCAACAGCAGGCTCACAGTCTAGAATAATAATAATAGTAATAATAATAATGTTCATTCATTCAATCATATTTATTGAGCGCTTACTGTGTGCAGAGCACTGTACTAAGCGCTGGGGAAGTACAAGTTGGCAACAGATAGAGACGGTCCCTACCCAACAGCAGGCTCACAGTCTAGAATAATAATAATAATAATAATAATAATAATAATAATAATGTTCATTAATTCAATCATTTATTGAGTGCTTACTGTGTGCAGAGCACTGTACTAAGCGCTTGGGAAGGACAAGCTGGCAACATAGAGAGATGGCCCCTACCCAATGGCGGGCTCACAATCTAGAATAATAATAATAATAATAATAATTCATAGTGTTCATTAATTCATTCAATCGTGTTTATTGAGCGCTTACTGTGTGCAGAGCACTGTACTAAGCGCTTGGGAAATACAAGTTGGCAACATACAGAGACGGCCCCTACCCAACAGCGGATGTTGGCATTTGTTAAGCGCTTACTATGTGCCAAGCACTGTTCTAAGCGCTGGGGTAGATATACGGTGATCAGGTTGTCCCACGTGTCATTCCCATTTGACAGATGAGGGAACTGAGGCCCAGAGAATAATAATAATGATGGCATTTATTAAGCGCTTACTATGTGCAGAGCACTGTTCTAAGCCCTGGGGATGTTACCAGGTGATCCGGTTGTCCCATGGGGGGCTCACAGTCTTCATCCCCATTTGACAGTTGAGGGAACTGAGGCCCAGAGAAGTGAAGTGACTTGCCCAAGGTCACACAGCTGACAAGTGGCCAAGGCTGGATTGGAAACCACAACCTCTGAATCCCAAGCCCAGGCCCTTTCCACTGAGCAACGCTGCTTCTCTGTAATAATAATGATGGTATTTGTTAAGCGCTTACTATGTGCAAGCACTGTTCTAAGTGCTGGAGGAGATACAAGGTGATCAGGTTGTGCCACGTGGGGCTCACAGGCTTTATCCCCATTTTACAGATAAGGGAACTGAGGCCCAGAGAAGTGAAGTGACTTGCCCAAGGTCACCCAGCAAATTTATCGAGCGCTTACTGTGTACTCTTCATTCAGTCAGTCGTATTCACTGAGCACATACTGCGTGCAGAGCACTGTACTAAATGCTTGGAAAGTACAATTCAGCAGCAAATAATAATAATAGTAATAATGGTATTTGTTAAAGCGCTTACTATGTGCCAAGCACTGTATTAAGCGCTGGGGCAGATACAAAGTAATCAGGTTGTCCCATGTGGGGCTCTCAGTCTTAATCCCCATTTTACAGATGAGGGAACTGAGGGCACAGAGAAGTGAAGTGACTGAGCTCACTGTTGGGTAGGGACCGTCTCTATATGTTGCCAACTTGTACTTCCCAAGCGCTTAGTACAGTGCTCTGCACACAGTAAGCGCTAAATAAATGAGATTGATTGATTGCCCAAAGTCACACAGCTGACAAGTGGCAGAACCAGGATTAGAACCCACCTCCGACTCCCAAGCCTGGGCTCTTTCCACTAAGCCAAGCTGCTTCACTAGAGGCATTCCTTGCCCACAACGGGCTCACGGTCTAGAAGGGGGGAAACAGTCATCAAAACAAGTAAACAGAGGTCAATAGTCTAAATATAAATAAATAATTATATATATATGCATCATTAATATAAATGAATAGAATTATAAATATGTACATATATACGCAAGTACTGTGTCGGGGGGTAGGGGCGATGGGGACGGGCGGAGGAGCAGAGGGAAAGGGGGGCTCAGTCTGGGAAGGCCTCCTGGAGGAGACTGTGAGCCCACTGTTGGGTAGGGACCGGCTCTATATGTTGCCGACTTGGACTTCCCAAGCGCTTAGTGCAGTGCTCTGCACATAGTAAGCGCTCAATAAATATGATTGAATGAATGAATGAGGTGAGGTCTCAGTAGGGCTTTGAAGGGAGGAAGAGAGCTAGTTTGGCAGATGTGAGAAGGGGGGGGCCATTCAATCAATCAATCAATCGTATTTATTGAGCGCTTACTGTGTGCAGAGCACTGTACTAAGCGCTTGGGAAGTACAAGTTGGCAACATAGAGAGACAGTCCCTACCCAACACCAGGCCAGAGGTAGGATGTGGGGCAGGGGTTGTCAGCGGGACAGGTGAGTACGAGACACGGTGAGAAGTGAGTACTCAGCGAGTACTAAGTGCTCGGGAGAGGACAGTACAATGATAAACAGATTCCCTGCCCACAACGAGCTTACAGTCTCTTCCCAAGCGCTTAGTACAGTGCTCTGCACACAGTAAGCGCTCAATAAATACGATTGATGATGATGATAGACGTTAATATAAATACATAAATTTTAGGCATGGTCATAGGGAGGCCAAATGACTCGCCTAGCCTATGATTAGCATATTTTGGACACACAATCAGGAGGACTGATTCTCTGGAGAAGACACTAATGTTAGGAAAGGTCCTGGGAAAACGTGGACGAGGCAGACTGGCAGCTCGGTGGTTAGAGACCATAACAATGATAACTGAAGGATCGTTAGAAAGGTTAAGGGTCGTGGCAGGATTCAGGACGATCTGGAGAAAGTATATCCATTGAGTCACTATGAATTGGAAATGACAGTACTTGATAGTAATAATGATGATAATAATAATATGGGCATAAGTGCAGTGGGCAGTGAGGGGGGATGAGTAAAGGGAGCAAGTCAGGGTGACTTGGAAGGGAGTGGGAGAAGAGGAAAAGAAGGCTTAGTCAGGGAAGGCCTCCAAGAGGTGGTGTGACTTCAATAAGGTTTTGAATCGGGGAGCGGGTGGTGGGGGGGGTGACTTTCGCCCTTGGTGCTACACTTTCTGCAGAGCTGGCTCCAGATATGAGGCCCACCGTTGTGAGATCGCCCCTTCCTCCCCATCAGAGGGAGGATCCTGAGCACCAGCCGGGAGGGAGCCGGGCAGAGAGATTGCCCCTTCCTCTCCCTCATTTGTTCGGTCGTATTTATTGAGCACATACTGTGTGCGGAGCACCGCACTAAGCACTTGGGAGAGTACAGTACAACAATAGTCGACACATTCCCTGCCCACAGCGAGCTCACAGTGTAGAGGGGGAGACAGATGTTGATATACGTGAATAGTAAATTACAGATATAATAAATGACGGATCCCCTCAGAGAGAGATCCTGAGCACCAGCCAGGAGTGAGCCAGGCAGAGAGATCGGCCCTTCCTCCCCCTCACTCATTCAATTGTATTGAGCATTTACTGTGTACAGAGCACCCCACGAAGCACTTGGGAGAGTACAGTACAACAATAACAGACACATTCCCTGCCCACAACGAGCTCACAGTGTGGAGGGGGGAGACGGACGTTAATATGCCTGAATAATAAATTACAAATAGAATAAATGACGGATCCCCTCAGAGAGAGGATCCTGAGCACTGTCTGCGAGGGAGGCGGGCCGATGCCTGTTGGCCTCGAGTTGGCGAGAAGTGGCCATCCCGCGGAGGGCAAAGAACAGGTGGGGTGTCCTGACGCCCTGCTATCAAACATCATCATCATCATCATCAATCGTATTTATTGAGCGCTCACTATGTGCAGAGCGCTGTACTAAGCGCTTGGGAAGTACAAATTGGCAACATATAGAGACAGTCCCTACCCAACAGTGGGCTCACAGTCTAAAACATCCGGCCCTCTTTACGTACCAGCGCTGCCTGGGTACTCCTAGACATTCCCCTCTTTATCCTCAAAGACCCAAGGACCACATTCAGTTCAGCAGTTAGTCCACGGAACCACCAGATTAAGCTGTTATTGTTGCCGACTAGCTCGCCTATAACCCGTAAATTGATCTGACTTCAGCAAGTCCCCCCAACCCCCTTCATCTTCCTTCCCATCACCGCCTCCTCAACCCCCTTCGTCCAAGCCGTCCCTTCCCCCTGCCCTTTACAAGCTCTACCCCAGCGTTTAGGACAGTGTTTGACGCATAGTAAGTGCTTAAATGCCATTAAGAAAACCAGCGCTCCCCTGCCCCCCCGAAACTGTCCCCATCAACTCAGTCCCAGTAGAGAAGAAGCATGGCTCAGTGGAAAGAACCCGGGCTTTGGAGTCAGAGGCCTGGGTTCAAATCCCAGCTCTGCCAACTGTCAGCTGTGTGACCTTGGGCAAGTCACTTAACTTCTCTGGGCCTCAGTTTCCTCATCTGTAAAATGGGGATTAAGACTGTGAGCCCCACGTGGGGCAACCTGATCACTTTGGAAACTCCCCAGTGCTTAGAACAGTGCTTTGCACATAGTAAGCGCTTAATAAATGCTATTATAAGTTTATAAGTCCCATCCAACTCTTTCCTAGCCTTCACAAAGTCCCCTTTGTCTGCTGTACCCTCCTTACAGCCTCAGCCACGGGCAGCCTGTGGAATCCCCGCTCCATCCTGGTAAAGCTTCCCTTTCTCCTTGACCTGTTCCTGACCCAATCGCTGCTCCTCTTCACCGTCACTGAAACCTAACTTTCTACAGATAACATGGTCTCCCCTGCCCCTCTCTTGGGCGTAGGAGGGGGAAAGTTGTAGGAGTTAGCTTCCTTCTTGCTCCCCAGTGCTGCTTTTGAACCATCCCACCTCCCTCATCCCTCTCTTTCCCTTCCTTTGAAGCCCACGTCATCCGCCTCTACCACCCCCTCCAGTTAATCGTCACGGTTATCTCCCACCCCCCAAGTCCCTCCACTTAACAAATGCCACAATAAAAATAATAATACATCTGAGATTTGGAAACATAAATGGCCTTACCTACTCACCTTTCATTCTGAAAACTGATAGACCCAGTGTTTTTGGAGAAACAAATAGACCCAATCAGTGGTATTTATTGAGCACTTAACTGCGTGCAGAGCGCTGTACTAAGTGCTTGGGAGAGTATAACACAACACAGTTGGTCGACACGTTCCCCGTGCACAGTGCGGGTGCGAATACCGTCTGCTGTACACCAAACCATGGTGCCTGTTTGGGAACGATAACCAGTTTCTCCAGATCTGAAATGTAGGTAAAAATTTTATTAATGCAGTGAGGTGAGTGGCAAGGCTTATTTATTTGCTACCATACCTTATCCACTACGGGTATATTGTGATATCATCCTCCTCAATGGTGTTTATTGAGCATTTACTACGATCAGAGCACTGTACCAAGCACTTGAGAGTGTACAATAAAACGGAGTTGGCAGACACGTTCCCTGCCCACATGGAGCTTGCAGTCTAGTGGGGGAGAAAGACATTAATATAATTAAACCATTTATAATATATAGTTTTTGTGTGTGGCTTATATAGCTTATATATCCTTCACTGCATCTGAAGGGGAGGCAAGAGGTTGTTCAGTCTCCAGAGCGATGGGAATGCTGTCTATGCCAGCTTCTGCCAGGCCCTTGTGACCCAGTTGGTACCATCTTGTTCCCTCCTGTACTACCCGCCCTGTTAGATCAGTCCCTTGGCATTCACTTTCTGTGGATTACGTCTTGCCTTGTCTTATGCCATCGAGTTGTCTTCGACCCATAGCGACGCCGTGGACACATCTCTCCCAGGACGCCCCACCTCCATCCGCAGTCATTCCGGTAGTGTAACCGTAGCGTTTTCTCGGTAAAAATTCACGAGGGGTTTACCATTGCCACCTTCCACGCAGTCAACTCGAGTCTCCATCCTCGATTCGCTCCCATGCCGCTGCTGCCCAGCACAGGTGAGTTTTGAGTTGTAGCAATCAATCAATCAATCAACCGTATTTATTGAGCGCTTACTGTGTGCAGAGCACTGGACTAAGCGCTTGGGAAGTACAAGCTGGCAACATAAAGAGAAAGTCCCCTCTGCTTTGTTCACCAGAAAAGCACGAGGGGTAGTGGGAGTCCGGACACTCATCACCGGTGCTTCCCAAAGTCAGGATCCCACCGGGATCTGGGGATCCACTGCCAACAGCGTCCTGGAAAGGGCCTGCGAAAGGCAGTCCTGCACAGGGCCAAAGGCCCCGGGCTGGGATGTGGGCAACCAGCCCCGTATCTGGGCTTTGGGCCCGAGCCGGGACCGGGTCCCTTCACCATCGCGTGGCTCAGTGGCAAGAGCACAGGCTTTTGGAGTCAGAGGTCATGGGTTCAAATCCTGCCTCTGCCAAGTGTCAGTTGTGTGACTTTGGGCAAGTCACTTCGCTTCTCTGGACCTCAGTGACCTCATCTGTCAAATGGGGATTGAAACTGTGAGCCCACCGTGGGACAGCCCGATCACCTTGTAACCTCCCCAGTGCTTAGAACAGGGCTTTGCACATAGCAAGCGCTTAATAGATGCCATTATTATTATTATTATTATTATTATTATTATTATTATTATTATTATTATCTACCCCAGTGGGGGAACTAGGATGCCCCAGGGGTGAGTTTTAGCAAATTGCCTTCCACTTGCTAGCCCCTACCCAAGCTAGGAGTGGAATGGATATGCCTCTGCCTGACTCTCCCTCCTGTAGTTGAGACTGGTAGAATACTGGGAACTCCCCAGGTTGTGACCCTGAGAGGGGGTGGGTTATGTGGAATAATGTTATTCCGAATCTCTCCTGAATTCCCTGTGATTTTTTTCATTTTTCCGCTTCAAGGCTCTCTGTACCTCAATCTCTCCAGTTCTACCCTCCTGTAACACACCTCTTCCAGAATTCTTTGAGCATCCTGCAACACATCTCCATCATTCCCCAACTTCTTTATTTGTATTACTTCACAACCTCCAACCCTCACCCAGCAGGCTTAAAAACTAAGTGGAACACTGTGCGCAGTTAATAGCCTTTTTTCTATGGTATTTGTTAAGCACTTACTGTGTGCCAGGCATTGCACTAAGCGATTGTATCAGATAGGATACAATCCACATCCCACATGGAGCTCACAGTCTTACTCCCCATTTTACAGATGAGGTAACCAAGGCACAGAGAATTGAAGTGACTTTTGTGTCTATTATCCTGATTTATTGCAAATAAGGGAGGCAGATGCCTCCAAACTTCGACAGATTACTGAGTTCCTTTTGCGTTGTCTGTTTTGCTGCATCTTTTGACATCTTTATAATTTAAAGGGAAAGCATTTCTTGTGTTGGAAGAAACATGTTAGGAATAGTTGGAATAGGGGAAAGCAGTTATGCCATCTTCCGATTTCACTTTTCGTTTCAACGCTGTACTAATTCCAGAGATTACAGAGAAGCAGTATGGTCTAGTGGATAGAGCCCGGGCCTGGGAACCAGAAGGACCTGGGGTCCCCATCCCGGCTCCGCCACTTGTCTGCTGTGACCATAGGCAAGTCACTTAACTTTTCTGTGCTTCAGTGACCTCATCTGTAAAATGGGGATTAAGACTGTGAGCCCCACGTGGGATATGGACTGGGTCCAACCTAATTATCTTATTTCTGCCCTAGTGCTTCGTACAGCGCCTGGCACATAGTAAGCGCTTAACAGGTACCATTTACAAAAACCCAGCCCTCCTGCATATGCTCTGCTTTATTGCTCCTGCCTTTTTCTGATTGCTCTTAAATCAGATTGCTCCCTGCCCCTACCTTGCTTCTGCTTTTCCTTGTTGAGGTTTTGATTTTGTTTCTTGTTTTAGCGTTCCCCCTGTGTTTTGCCCAGATGTGGAAAACTCACCGGCCGCACAACCCCCACTGAGCCAGAATGTCGTACATCATGACTGCTTATTCATTTGGGCCCCGGGGGGCCTGCCGATAAGGTATCAAAGATATTCTGGTCCACGATCCCTGGATGGCACCAATTCTCCTTATCAGTTGTCTCGCCAAGAGTGCCGTTGGGCACTCAGGGATTGAGCGAGACGGCTGACTCAGTTTAAGCCATCACGGCTATTCCCAAAACAGTTCAAGCTCGTGTTTTGCTTTATCCGTTGGTGTCTGATAAATGTCTGCTGTGAATGGCAAGAGTCCAGAAAAGGTGGCCTGCCGTATTTTTCCATGGACAGAGTGTAAAGGGGGAATTGATTCTTTCATCGACACTCGTGCTCATGGATTTGGCTTCACCATCGGAGGTGTCATCTCCATGTTGCGCTTTATCCACTGGTGTCTGATAAATGTCTGCTATGAATGGCGAGAGTCCAGGAAAGGTGGCCTGCTGTATTTTTCATGGACAGTGTGTAATTGGGGAATTGATTCTTTCATCGACCCTCCTGCTTATGGATTTGGCTTCACCATTGGAAGTGTCGTCTGTGAACCAAAGGACAACTCTGTATGTGTATAACGTCTTTGTTAACCTGTGTACGATATCTCTTTGTGCCTGTATACAATATCTTTTTGGTGTAAGCTAGTCTCACTTCCAATCAATCAAATTTATTGAGCGCTTTTTGGCGGAGGCTAGTCTCACTTCCAATCAATCAAATTTATTGAGCGCTTACGGTGTGCAGGGCACCGTACTAAGCGCTTGGGAAAGTACATCACAACAGTATGTCTTCTAGACTGTGAGCCCGTTGTTGGGCAAGGGATTGTCTCTGTTGCTGAATTGTACTTTCCAAGCGCTTAGTACAGTGTTCTGCACACAGTAAGCGCTCAGTCAATGAGATTGAATGAATGACTAGAACAGACCCATTCCCTGCCCACAACGTGCTTACAGTCTTGAGGGAACTTACAGTTTAGAATTTGCAGTCTATTCAGAGAATGCATAGGACAGTGAGAGTGGGTATTTTCAGTCAATGGACAGTCTTTGACAAAGTGTCTACAGTTTGCATATTGTCATGTGACAGGCAACCATTCTCCCAACCTTCCAAGCCTCAGTTAAAATCACATCTTCTCCAAAAGGCCTTCCCTGACTAATCCCTCATTTCCCTCTCCCTCTCCCTTCTGTGTCTCCCATGCCCTAGGATTTGTAGCAGCATGGTGGAGCGCATAGGTTCTAATCCCAGCCCCGCCACTTCTCTGCTGTGTGACTTTGGGCAAGCCACTTGGCTTCTCTGGGCATCAATTTCCTCATCTGTAAAATGGGGATTAAGATTGTGAGCCCCATATGGGAGGGAGACTGTGTCCAACCGGATTTGCTTGTATCCCCAGCGCTCAGTACAGTGCCTGGCACACGTTAAGCGCTTAACAAATAATAATAATATTAATAAACACTTGATAATCTCACCAACCTCAGCCCCACTGCCCTTATGTACATGTCTGTAATTGATTTTAATATCCGTCTCCCCTTCTAGACTAAGTTTCTCGTGGACAGGGGTTTTGTCTACCAACACAGCGTGTCTCAGTGGAATGAGCACGGGCTTGGGAGTCAGAGGTCATGGGTTCTAATTCCAGCTCTGCCACTTGTCAGCTGTGTTACTTTGGGCAAGTCACTTAACTTCTCTGTGCCTCAGTTCTCTCATCTGTAAAATAGGGATTAAGACTGTGAGCCCCACATGGGACAACCTGATCATATTCTCCCCACTTCTTAGAACAGTGCTTTGCATATAGTAAGTGCTTAACAAATGCCATTATTATTATTATTATTATTATTATAAGTACAATTGATCCTAGTTCTGCGGGTCCAGTGAAGGGCTTTGGGTCATAGTTTACTTCAGACATTTCCTACTTACTTGAATTGCATGGAGTGGTGTGGTGTTCCAGTATTTAACTTAGAGCTGGAGTTTCTGACATTTCTTCAACCCTTAAAATTGTTTTTTTTTCCCTCACCGACATTTACCTTTGCTCCCTTCTCCCTCTCCTGACAGTCCCAAATGGAATCGATCCTGCATTCCTTCCCAAATGCAGCAGTGGCTGACAGAATTTGGTCCCTATCCCACTTTCATCCAGTGTTGGATTTTTGGCCATTACCATACTACCTCATCATCATCATCAATCGTATTTATTGAGCGCTTACTATGTGCAGAGCACTGTACTAAGCGCTTGGGAAGTACAAATTGGCAACATATAGAGACTGTCCCTACCCAAAAGTGGGCTCACAGTCTACCTACCAGCTTGGCATGATCTTGAGGGGGATATGCATATTTTCTTGGGGAATAAAGCAAGCTAATTGATATTTAAGCTAGGCAAAACTAAATTTTTAAAGACAGGTGGAGAAGAAGAAATGGGAAGGAAAGATCCAGGCTTTTTGATATTTTTTTTTCCTTCTACAGGACCCACACTGTATTCCACCTCCCTGCTTCTACCCCCACACCCCAGTTCTGCATTCTTGAATGGTTAATATTCTAGCTCATTATTTAGTTTTATTTTTTAAAGATATTCCTCTGTATATGATTAAACATCGTCTCTACCTTTCTGATAGAATTACTTGGAAACTGAATCACTGTTAAAAAATTAAAGGTTGTTATGCAGTGGTTATCTCCCCCTTCTAGACTGTGAGCCTGTTGTTGGGTAGGGACCGTCTCTATCTGTTGCCGACTTGTACTTCCCAAGCGCTTAGCACAGTGCTCTGTACACAGGAAGTGCTCAATAAATACAATTGAATGAATGAATGAATTGGTTTCAAATGAGCAGTGAAAAAACTTTGTACAAGAAGATAGAAGGGCCCAAGAACTGCTAATACAAATGGACAGCCAAACGCTTTCCACTTGCCTGACTAATCTAAAAAAATGATAGAAATTACACTTTGCGTCTCAGAATCTGAACAAATGCAAAAATCAGAAATGTGATGATTTTAGGCTTTAATCACAAATTTTGGAGTTGCAAAGACTTTCAGCTCATATGTTGTTCTAATACTGTATTGATTTTCACTAATTTTTTTATTTCTATACATAGTTTAGAAGACTAAAATTAATAAAAATAAAGTATCTACTGCCCAATAACATCTCTGAAGTTATTACATTTTGAAATATCCAAAGTCACCCCTTAATTTGGTTCTTAGATTTCACAGTATGCTAGAAGTACATTAAAAATAAGGAAATAGTTCAAACATTTTCTCAAAAAAGTTTTTTTCGGTTAAAAAGACATTTCTAAGTGAAAGCATTGCATCTTCAGAACACTCTAGTAGAAAAGTTAAAATGCACCACACACATACACAAGCAAAAAAATTAATTTAGACTTCCAACCTAGCCACAAAGGGAAACATAAGGTTCTGTCTCATTCTTAGGATTTTCTTTTGTACTCTGGGATCAGATATTACTATTAGAAGAATGCAAATATCTGTATGATGATGAATACTTTAACTTGATGGGTAGTAATATGGCAAGTTCCAGATTCTGTGGGAAAAAGTTGGAAACGTACTCTGTGTGTTTTTGTCAACAAAACGTGAAACAGTAGGGATTTCATCTTTGTCTGACTTTTTACAGCTTTCCCCTGGCATTGTGAAATGTGCCGAGCCATTTTTATGCCATACATCTTCCAATTGCTCTTGTTGCTTCTCTTTCTCACCATTGGTTAGAAAATCTTTTACCACCTGCTTGAAGATGTAGACTATTTCCCATGGCAAGACATCATTTTCTGCCAAAACTTCTCTAAATCTAGGGAGAAAAAAAGAGCATTGAAATCTGTTTCTCCTCAGGATTCCACAACAAAAGCTTGTTTTTCTTCTCCCTTCTTTTCCCTTTGTTTAAATCCCTTACGAAAATGTATCTGATTTTCAACTCCAAAATAAATAAATAAAAAAAATTGAGAGATCTAAAAGTTGAATGTTTTGAGTGTTTTCTTTTCTGTTACGCTATCTACTTAATTAGATTTAAATTTAAACTAACTTTGACCTGAAATCATGCTGGGCAAAGAGAATAATGATTCATTTCCATTCTTTCTGTTTGGGCCTAGGAAACTTCAAAAAATCTTTTTTGGGGAAGATTTCTGGGTAAGACAGGTGCTCACCGCAAGAAAAATGATAATGACTTTGCCTAAACTTAATTATGTAAGGAGATGGGAAAGGCCGCCTTTAGTCATTTAACAAAAGTATCAAAATATCATAAGTTGTTGAGATTTTTCTTTAATAATGACAATAATAATGATAATTGTGGTATTTAAGTGCTTTCTAGGTACCAAAGACTGTACTAAGCACTGGGTTAGAAACAAGCAGATCACAGTCATTCATTTAATAACATGAATAAACCTGGCATTTAGAGAGCACTGTATAAGTGCTTGGGAGAGTACAATGAATAATAATAGTAATAATAATAATGGCATTTATTAAGTGCTTACTATGTGCAAAGCACTGTTCTAAGCGCTGGGGTAGATACAAGGTAATCAGGTTGTCCCACATGGGGCTTACAGTTTTAATCCCCATTTTACAGATGAAGATAAGAGCACTGTCTACTCCTGAGGCGTTTACAGGATTGAAGTAAAAATTAATCATTCCCAAGCATTGAACTTGCTAATGTTAAATAGCTGCGCTATCAGAACAATCAGCTCTCTGGAAATCTACTATCACCAAAAAAGGAAGCGCTGTTTCTTTCGAGAAAAAAAATAATCAGATTCTAAGCTAGAGACAGCCACAGCAGAAATATGCTTCCAGTTAAACCCTGGGATTTACGGAATTGCTATTTTTATGGATAAAGATAGCTCAGTAATTTGTATTAGGGTAGTCCAAGTAATTACACAGAAACATTCATTCATGAGGAGAAATTCAACATTTACAAATGTAAAGAAAAAAGTCTTTAGATTTACCTGCTTAGAATAGTTCCTGTTTGGCAAGGTTGAACTTGTGAGCAAAGCACTTCAAGCTGTCTCTGTTCTGTAGCTGGGATAGCGGCTTGAGGGTTCTGGTCATTTTTCAGCCAGTTGTAATCCACACCACTTTTTCTGACTTTGTGTTCATCTTCTATCTCCTGCACTAGTCTCTCACGTTCTTTGAGATGCCATTTCAATTCACGAAGCAAGGTCTTAGTTACTACATCCGAGCCCGGATATTTTGGGGGTTTGAAGGAATCACTTTTTGACCATTTCATCCAGCTAAAAAGAGGCATTTTAAATCTGTGGGGGGGGGAAAAAGAAGTCACCCTCTCCGATTATTTGATTAGAAAACCTAAAATTTTCCCAGGTCTTGCTGATAATAATAATAATAATAATAATGGCATTTATTAAGCGCTTACTATGTGCAAAGCACTGTTCTAAGCGCTGGGGAGGTTACAGGGTGATCAGGTTGTCCCATGGGGGGCTCACAGTCTTAATCCCTATTTTACAGATGAGGTAACTGAGGCCCAGAGAAGTGAAGTGACTTGCCCAAAGTCACACAGCTGACAATTGGCGGAGCAGGGATTTGAACCCATAACCTCTGACTCCAAAGCCCGAGCTCTTTCCACTGAGCCACGCTGCTTCTGATCTATTTCTAATTTGCATTTGGTTGCTATACGTTGAATTGGTTGGAATTTTGGATGTGTTTTAAATGTTTTGTTGTGTAATATTAAAAAGGTCAAATGTATGTAAATGATTACATTGCCAATTCCTTAGCTCAGTTATTAGCAAGAAATGTTACATTTTCAATACTGGTTTCATCCCCGTAAACATGGCTAATGATCTACTTTTGTCAAGTCTTTACTTTTATTGCCATTGAAAGATTCAGATTTAATCAAGCTTTGAAAAAGTTATGTTTGATTTCTAAAAAATATATAGGAATATCAATTCCTAGAGTTAAAATGAAAAAAAATTAGGATTTATGCTTTGGTTAAATAAAAGGAAAAATAAAACCTACCTGTTCTGCAGTTACTTTTAAGATGTGGGTCGACGCTGAGAAGTTAAAGTTGGTTTGAAGCTGAGATTTTCTTTCAGCATAGCCTCCTTTCCGAAGATGTCCACTGTTGAAAGGTTGAGTCTGCCTTACTCATAACCATTTATGCTGAATGCGGACTAAATTAACTTTCTATATTGGGAGTGATGTCTTTGTCGTCTTCTGTAGAAGAGGATGCCGCTTAATTCATCTTATATAAGAGGGGAAATAACAAAAAATAACTCTGACCCCTGCACCCTTTTTTCCTTGAAGTATATTAAGGTTTCCTGTCTATTTTGCATGGCAATCTGCCTACAGGAGCGGTTTGAAAAAAGATGGCAACAAATTCAGATGCTTGTTAGTTAATGCATCCAAAGGTATCGCTGGGAGTGAGATGAATAATGATAGTCTGAGGCAACTACCGTTGCGATCCTAGCTAAGGTTAAGGCTGTCGCATGATGTGATGCTTTGCTGTGCATAGCTGTAGGTCACAGTTTAGAGCTGTATTTTTGTATCTGTAGCGCTCTAAAAATAGCCATGTCGCTTTTATACGCTAGCCGAACTTTCAGGTCATTTGGAAGCCAGGTCACTCATCTGAGGGAGGAAAATGAGATTAATCCTGACTATTAATGTTTGGTGAAAAAGGGACAGTATTCCCTGATTAGGAAACTATTTGTGAAAGCTCATCTACTTCAGCAAAAAGAGCCGAGGCATGTTGGCAAGATAGTGGTTTAGGAGATTTTTATAAAAAAAAATACCAAATGGTACTCTAACTTTCATTTGAATAAACAAGAGTTATGTTTTCATTTTGTAACCAAGTTCAGGGCATTTGACATTTAAGGAAGCCATTTGAAATGTAGTTTCTGAAATTATCATGAGTAAGTAAAGGCAAAACAAAAAGAAAATAGAACTTAAATGGCTCTAAAATATTTTTCTTTGAAAACAAGTTAAAATACTAGCCTTTTATTATTCGGGGGAATTATCCCTTTTAAAATTTGTATTTGGGAATAGAAACTGTACTTCCTAAAGGTCTCTTCAATAGTGATTTTCTATTCCAGTTATCTGGCTCTTCCTATTGATACAAACTAAGAAGGCAGCCCTTTCCCCGTTTAATTCCCTGTAGTGTTGCCTGTTTCATGGTGATGTTTTCCCTCCATTTTAAGACTTTTTTTCCAGTTCTGTTTTCCTTAAAATGTTTCTTTGAACTCTGAAGGAACAGAGGTTGGTAAACCAGTCAGAAATGTCACACAACATAAAAAATGATGTGTATGGTCATCACTAAAACTGATATTACTTATACCCAGGGAAACTCCAGATGTCAGGCTTCATTATCTTCAACTGGCAGGTTTTCACATTGCATTGTATAGGGAACTGTGAAAAAGAAAAGGATTTGGCTTTGTAGTGACATATCTGCCGGGCCAAATTTTCTGATAGAATTAAAGTGATTCTTGTTAAGTCTCTGGTTGCTGCTGCTTTCCCCCCTTGAACATTTGTAACTGAAATTATTTTAAACTAAGCTTCAGAAAAATATTCCTGTGGAGTGCATTTGAAAAGGTACCCTATTAGATATTCTCTGTACTGACTTTATTACTGCAATTTCATCTATTAAGAATAGGTACACCCTTGCACACAAGATCCCTATGAGGAAGATATTGGGGCTTATTTTGTTGGCCATTAGAATTAAGAAACGATAATGAAATTTTATTTTCTGTAAAAAGTGAGAGAAATCTAGTGGATAGAGCTTGGGCCTGGAAGTCAGAAGGACCTGTGTTCTGATCCCAGCTCAGCCATTTGTCTGCTGTGTCACCTTGGGCAAGTCATTTTACTTCTCTGTGCCTCAGTTACCTCTTCTGTAAAATGGGGATTAAGACCATGAGCTCCTTGTGGGTCACAGACTGTATCCAATCTGATTAGATTCTATCTGCCTCAGTGTCTGGCACACAATAAGAGAGCACTTATAATAATAATAATAATGATGGCCTTTATTAAGCGCTTACTATGTGCAAAGCACTGTTCTAAGCGCTGGGGAGGTTACAGGGTGATCAGGGTGTCCCACGTGGGGCTCACAGTCTTCATCCCCATTTTACAGCTGAGGGAACTGAGGGCCAGAGAAGTGAAGTGACTTGCCCAAAGTCACACAGCTGACAAGTGGCGGAGCCGGGATTTGAACCCATGACCTCTGACTCCAAAGCCTGGCATTTTCCACTGAGCCATGCTGCTTCTCAAATATCAAAATATCAAATCAAATATCTTATCAAATATCACAAAAACAAAAAGAGTGTCCAGTGCATACTGAATATGGTCATACAGATTTCCTTTACATGTAGTTCGTATGTAGCCATATGGAAAAGTATTTCTTAAAGCTTGGTAATAAAATTGTGACCTTGATTTTTATCATTTTAATGACTTTGTGGGATGTGAAGGAGATTCTGTTCTTGAAAAAATGGATTATCCAGCTGGCCTGGATCTCTATCAGGAGCCATATGGGATGCTTCAGTGGAGATGAATCCCCTCCATGCACTCATTTTCGGGTTTCTCTATTAATAAAGCTAGATGTCCCCGTTTATATTATGGGGGTGATGTTTTGTAATAATAATAATTGTGGCATTTGTGAAGTGCTTCCTATGTGCCAAGTATTAAGTGCTGGGGTAGATACTAGATAATCAAGTCCTACATGGGGCAAAGAAGGAGGGAGAATGAGTTTTTTTAAATGGAATTTGTTAATAATAATACTAATAATAATAATAATGATAATAATAATAATAATAATGATGATGATGGCATTTATTAAGCACTTACTATGTGCAAAGCACTGTTCTAAGCACTGGGGAGGTAACAAGGTGATCAGGTTGTCCCATGGGGGGCTCGCAGTCTTAATCCCTATTTTACAGATGAGGTAACTGAGCCCAGAGAAGTCAAGTGACTTGCCCAAAGCCATACAGCTGACAAGTGGTGGAGCTGGGATTAGAACCCATGACCTCTGACTCCCAAGCCTGGGCTCTTTCCACTGATCCACGTTAGGCACTTAGTATGTGCCAAGCACTGTACTAAGTGCTCGGATAGAGACAAGCTGATCAGGTTGGACGCAGTCCTTGTCCTACGTGAGGCGCCCAGCCCTAATCCCCATTTTACAGATGAGGGGACTGAGGCCCAGAGAACTGAAACGACTTGCCCAAGGTCACACAGCAGACAAGTGGCGGAGCCGGGATTGGAACCCAGGTCCTTCTACTCCTAGACCTGTGCTCTACCCATTAGGCCATGTTGCTAATAATAATATTATTATTATCTTAATAATATTATAATAACAGTTATTATATTATAACAATAAATAATATAATAAATATATTATATAATATTATAATATATTAGAGTATATTATATATAATTCATTCATTCATTCAATCGTATTTATTGAGCGCTTACTGCATGCAAAGCACTGTACTAAGCGCTTGGGAAGTACAAGTCGGCAACATATAGAGACGGTCCCTACAGAACAGCGGGCTCACGGTCTAGAAGGGGGAGACAGACAACAAAACAAAACATGTGGACGGGTGTCAAGTTGTACAGTTACGGTTGCACTGTACTCTCATTCATTCATTCATTCTATCGTATTTATTGAGCGCTCACTGTGTGCAGAGCACTGTACTAAGTGTGTGCAGAGCACTGTACTAAGCGCTTGGGAAGTCCAAGTTGGCAACATATAGAGACGGTCCCTACCCGACAGCAGGCTCACTTCACTCCTCTGGGCCTCAGTTCCCTCATCTGTAAAATGGGGATGAAGACTGCGAGCCCCATGTGGGACAACCCGATCACCTCGTTTCCCGCCCAGCGCCCAGAACAGTGCTTCGCACATAGTAAGTGCCCAACAAATACCATTATTAATCAATCAATCAATCAATCATATTTATTGAGCGCTTACTATGTGCAGAGCACTGTACTAAGCGCTTGGGAAGTACAAATTGGCAACATATAGAGACAGTCCCTACCCAACATTGGGCTCACAGTCTAAAAGTCATAGTCTAAAAGTCTATTATTAGAACAGTGCTTTGCACATAGTAAGCGCCTAATAAATACAATTATTATGATTATTATTTCCACTGCCATGATTACGAGAATTATGCTGTGCTGCCTCGGGGTGGGGAAGTGAGAGGCAGGTAGGTTATAATTATTATTATAATGTAATAATAATATCAATAATAATATTATTATCACATTCACTTAATCAGTGAATGTGGCTGCCTCCTTTGGGGAATTGTGTATGGGGGTCTACGTCTCTGCCGTTTAGCCCCCAAATTAGGAAGGTGCTTTTGAAACTGGACTTGGGCTCCAGTCCCGGCTCTGCCACTTACCTTCTGTGTGACCTTGGGCAGGCTACTTAAGTTCTCTCTGTCTCAGTTCCCTCATCTGCAAAATGGGAATTCAAATACCTGTTCTTCCTCCTACTTAGACTGTGAGCCCCTTTTGGGACTTGCCGATCTTGTATCTACCCCAGCACTTAGCACATAGCTTAGCATTTAATAAACCACAATTACTGTTATTATTGGGTGGGTGGGGATGCCTACACCTTTTCCTTTAGGTTTCTAGTAAAATGAGTATGAGTTCTTTCTGATTTAGTAGCTTTCGGGTAAAATGGATAACCTGAAAACACTAAAAAAGGAAATGTCTGAATTCCTGCATGATATGTAGTTTATATGCTTTCTCAATATTTTACATAGTTATGTTTACTGAGTTAGGCAGGGATCAGTCAGTTAATCACTGGTATTTATTGAGTGCTTTCTGTCTGCTGAGCACTCTTTCCAAGCGCTTGGGAGAGTACCATACAGTAAGGTTGGTAAACATATTCCCTGCTCACAGGGAGCTTGAAGTCTAGAGAGGAGACGGACATTAATATAACGAAATTAATTTGTGGATAGGTACATAAATTATGTTGGGGCTGGGATGGAAGCACTAAAGGACCTGGCCTTATTCAACCAAAAAGAGGAGCACTTTTTTTTTGTGCTGGGGTATTGCCTGGCTATTTTCTTGGTGCCTATTGTACATTAATGTGTGTGTGTATAATTAATCAGAAAATCATATTTACTGAGTGCTTACTGTATGCAGAATTCTGTACTAAGCGCTTGGGAGAGTACAGTATGTCAGAGTTGGTAAGACATTTTCCCTGCCCACAACGAAGTAGTTGTCAGATCAACTCTTCCAAGAACCAATGGAGGATAATAATAATAATAATGGCATTTATTAAGTGCTTACTATGTGTAAAACACTGTTCTAAGCACTGGGGAGGTACAAGGTGATCAGGTTGTCCCACGTAGGGCTCACAGGATTCATCCCCATTTTCCAGATGAGGGAACTGAGGCCCAGAGAAGTGAAGTGACTTGCCCAAAGTCACCCAGCTGACAAGTGGCGGAGCCGGGATTTGAACCCATGACCTCGGACTCCAAAGCCCGGGCTCTTTCCACTGAGCCACGCTGCTTCTCATAAAAGGATGTCCTTTTATGCCACTGTTTTCTGGTGGGATGGGAAATGTACTGTTCCAGTTTCAGCTCTGGGGCTTGTTTGAAAATTATTGGCCCATTTTGCTTTTTTAGGAAATAAGAGCAGAAATGGAGGCTCTCAGAGGCTCTTATGAACGTCATCTAATTCCATTCCTTCTATTTAGTCATTATATACAACGGCAATTTTAGTTTACAGAATGTTTATTGGAGAAGATGGAACAGGCACTAATAAGATTTTTTAACATTTTTTGTTACACTCATTAAAATAGTTGTTTGGAAGGATTTTGTTATTAGATAATAATAATAATGGCATTTGTTAAGCACTTACTATGTGCAAAGCACTGTTTTAAGCACTGGGGAGGATACAAGGTGATCAGGTTGTCCCACTTGGGGCTCGCAGTTTCAATCCCCATTTTACAGATGAGGGAACTGAGGCACAGAGAAGCTAAGTGACCTGCCCAAAGTCACACAGCTGACAAGCGGCAGAGCCGGGATTTGAACCCACGATCTCTGACTCCCAAGCCAGTACTATTAGATATATTAACAGAGAGTGTTAAAGGAGTTGTGGCTGCACAGTTTTACGGGTTAGTCCTAGTGGGAAGTAAACAGAAAATGCAGTCTGACCTAGGCTGACATTTGAAAAGCGATTTAAATAATCAGTTTAATCCATAGACTGTAGGATTATTTATACTGTATCCTGTTGGCATTAGTAAACATCAGAACATCCCTTCAGATGAGACAGAACATGAAGTCATTACCGGTGAAACCCTTGCTTAAAGTTGACCTCATTATTAGCGAGAGGAAACAAAGCCTTTCTCAATGCAGTCGTGTTAAAGGGTGGATTATTTTTGATTATAATGAATACTGACTAAAGAGAGCAATTCTGTCTCCTGGCCATATTGAAGATTTAGCTGTATGCTCATACGTTTGAAGGTGCTGGTATTTGGTTATTTTCAAATGACTGCGCATTGTTGAAAAGACATGGTTGTGTACTTTCTCTTTCATACTGATGAAATGCTTTAGTAATTGTCTCTTTTTTATAATTTATAATTTATAATTGTCTTTTTTTTATAGTAAAGTGCTTACTATGTTCCAGGCACCATACTAAGCACTGGGGGAGATACAAGAAGTCACATTGGACACAGTTCCTGTCCCACACAGGGCTCAGACTTAATCCCCGTTTTACAGAGGAGGTAACTGGGGCATGGAGAAATCAATCAATCAATCATATTTATTGAGCGCTTACTGTGTGCAGAGCACTGTACTAAGCACTTGGGACGTCCAAGTTGGCAACATATAGAGAAGGTCCCTACCTAACAGTGGGCTCACAGTCTACAAGGGGGAGACAGAGAACAAAACAAAACATATTAACAAAATAAAAGAAATAGAATAGATATGTACAAGTGAAATAAATAAATGAAGTGACTTGCCCAAGGTCACACAGCAGACAAGTGGTGGAGCTTTCCTCCAGGCTACGCTGCTTCTCATCTGATTAGTGAATGTAGCTGCCTCCCTTTGGGAACTTTGGGGGTCAACAACTTTGCGCTTAGCCCCCAAATTAGGAAGGTGGTGTTTATAAAATTTCCAATTGAACGCCCAGGTGAAAAGGAAGATGTGGTGTAAGGTTGCAAGCATCCCTATAGATGGTAAGCTCCTCGTGGGCTCAGATTGCACCTACCAACTCTGTTTCATTATTCATTCCCAAGCTTTTATAGTACAGTTCTCTGCACACAGTAAGCAGTCAATAAATACAATTGATTGATTGATTATGACTCTACCTGATTGATTATTCTTTAGATGAAGTCGGTAGGTACCAACAGTTAGATAATAATTGGTGGAGGTCCCACCCAAGGCTGGACTTGGAGAGGAAGCTTTCTTTTTTCAGGGAGGGGAGTAAGAAGAGAAAAGGTAAAAAATCAATCAATCATTTATTGAATGCTTACTGTGTACACAGCACTATAATAATTATGGTACTTGTTAAGCACTCACTGTTCTAAATCCTGGGGGAGATGTAAAGTAATCAGGTTGGACACAGTCCCTGTCATCATCATCATCATCAATCGTATTTATTGAGCGCTTACTGTGTGCAGAACACTGTACTAAGCGCTTGGGAAGTACAAGTTGGCAACATATAGAGACAGTCCCTACCCAACAGTGGGCTCACAGTCTGAAAGACTGTCCCACATGGGGCTCACAGTCTTAGTCCCCATTTTACAGATGAGGTAACTGAAGCCCAGAGAAGCAACGTGACTTCCCCAAGGTCGCACAGCAGACAGATGGCAGCGCCGGGATTAGATCTCAGGTCCTTCTGTCTCCCAGGCCTGTGCTCTATCCACTAAGCCATGCTGCTTCTCTTTACTGCTTCCATAGCAAGCGCTTGGGAGAGTCCAATACAATGAAGTTGGTAGACATATTCCCTGCCCACAAGGAGTTTACAGTCTAGAGGGAGAGACAGACACTAGTATAAATATATGAATTAAGGATGTATACAGAAGTACTGTGCGACTGAGGGAGGGGTATTCATTCATTCATTCATTCAATCGTATTAATTGAGCGCTTACTGCGTGCAGAGCACTGTACTAAGCGCTTGGGAAGTACAAGTTGGCAACATAAGTCCAAGTGCCTGGGCGATGCAGAAGGGAGTGGGAGAAGAGGATATGAGGGCGTAGTCGGGGAAGACCTCTGGCAGGAGATGTCTTTTCAGTAAGGCTTTGAAGGTGGGGAGTGTGGTGGTCATCATCATCATCATCAACATCATCAATCGTATTTATTGAGCGCTTACTGTGTGCAGAGCACTGTACTAAGCGCTTGGGAAGTACAAGTTGGCAACATATAGAGACAGTCCCTACCCAACAGTGGGCTCACAGCAGCGTGGATCAGTGGAAAAGAGCCCGGGCTTTGGAGTCAGAGGTCATGGGTTCAAATCCCAGCTCCGCCACTTGTCAGCTGTGTGACTTTGGGCAAGTCACTTAACTTCTCTGTGCCTCAGTTCCCTCATCTGTAAAATGGGGATGAAGACTGTGAGCCCCACGTGGGACAACCTCATCACCTTGTATCCCCCCCAGTGCTTAGAACAGTGCCTTGCACATAGTAAGCACCTAATAAATGCCATCATTATAAAAGGGGGAGACAGAGAACAAAACCAAACATACTAACAAAATAAAATAAATAGAATAGATATGTACAAGTAAAATAAATAAATAAATATTTATTGATGGTCTGTCAAAGAGAGATGTTTGGGACTGTAGGGAGCACCCCATCACCATCCGTAGAGCAGCACCCTTGGCTGTTGGAGGGCAGTTGATCGGGGTGGCCGTTCTTTGTCTCTTCCTGTCACCCACCATCCCCAGGGAGAAGAACCAACCTTCCGGAGGCGGGTGAGTCATAGCTGCCTTTCCCAACTTTTAAATCAAACAATCAATCCATCAATCGTATTTATTGAGCGCTTACTGTGTGCAGAGCACTGTACTAAGCGCTTGGGAAGTACAAGTCGGCAACACATAGAGACAGTCCCTACCCAACAGCGGGCTCACAGCCTAGAAGGGGGAGACGGAGAACAAAACCAAACATACTAACAAAATAAAATAAATAGAAGTATAAATAGAACAGAATAAATAGAAGAATAAAGTGTTGGGAAGGTTGTGACAGGCTTTTGGGGTGCCCTGCTGGGAGTGGTGAAGGGCCAGAAGATAATTCCCTTCTAACCGCAATGCGCCATTACTCTTGGGGTTATTGAATTATTTTTCCTCAGGCAGTGTGGCCTGATGGAAAGACAACAAGACAGGGAGTCAGGAAACTTGGGTTCCAACACCAGCTCTGCCACGTGTCTTCTGCGTGACCCCGGGCAAGTCACTGACTTCTCTGGGCTTCAGTTAGAGAAGCAGCATGGCTCAGTGGAAAGAGCCCGGGCTTTAGAGTCAGAAGTCATGGGTTCAAATCCCCGCTCCGCCAATTATCAGCTGTGTGACTTTGGGCAAGTCACTTCACTTCTCTGGGCCTCAGTTCCCTCATCTGTAAAATGGGGAGTAAAACTGTGAGCCCCCCCGAGGGATAACCTGATCACCTTGTAACCTCCCCAGCGCTTAGAACAGTGCTTTGCACATAGTAAGTGCTTAATAAAATGCCATTATTATTATTATTCAGTTTCATCACCTGTTAACGTGGAGATTAAATGTATGTTCTCCTTCTGCCTTAGGCTGTGAGGGTCAGACAACAAACAGACCCATTCCTGCCCACAACAAGCTCACAGTCCAGAGGGGGACATTGTGTCTGATCTGATTTTAGGGTATGAGTACAATGCTTGGCATGTAGCTTTTAACAAACACCAAAATTGTTATCATTATTAGTAATCCCCTATGACCCTGTGTTTTGGACGTCTCCACCCCTTTTTGACCGTGGGCTTCTGGTGGACTAGGGTCTACGTTTGATTCATGTTACTGGACCTCTCCCCCTTTAGACTGTAAGCTCAGTTTGGGCAGGGAACATGTCTGCTACTTCTATTGTACTCTCCCAAGTGCTTAGTACAGTGCTCAGTTCATTCTAAGCGCTCAATAAATGTGATTGATTAAAAATCCTTAAATAATAATAATAATGGCATTTGTTAAGCACTTACATGTGCAAAGCACTGTTTTAAGCGCTGGGGAGGTTACGAAGTGATCAGGTTGTCCCACGGGGGGCTCACAGTCTTAATCCCCATTTTACAGATGAGGTAACTGAGGCCCAGAGAAGTGAAGTGACTTGCCCAAAGTCACACAGCTGACAATAGGCAGAGCCAGGATTTGAACCCATGACCTCTGACTCCAAAGCCCGTGCTCTTTCCAGTGAGCCACACTGCTTCTCCATTGTACTCTCCCAAGTGCTTAGTACAGTGCTTTGTACATTGTAAGCGCTCAATAAATGTGATTGATTGATTGAAAATCCTTAGATGTTTCCTCAGGGCTTAGCACAATTTAAACGCCTCTCACGTGTCCTGAATTTAACAGTATTTAATTCAGTGTTTACTGTTTGCAGAGCACTGAACTAAGTGCTGGGATGTGGGAGTAAGACACAGTCAAAGGGGCCACAATCTGAGACTATAAATCATCATCATCATCATCATCAATCGTATTTATTGAGCGCTTACTGTGTGCAGAGCACTGTACTAAGCGCTTGGGAAGTACAATTTGGCAACATATAGAGACAGTCCCTACCCGACAGTGGGCTCGCAGTCTAAAAGGGGGAGACAGAGAACAAAACCAAACATACTAACAAAATAAAATAAATAGAATAGATATGTACAAGTAAAATAAATAGATAAATAGAGTAATAAGTATGTACAAACATATATCATCATCATCATCAATCGTATTTATTGAGCGCTTACTATGTGCAGAGCACTGTACTAAGCTCTTGGGAAGTACAAGTTGGCAACATATAGAGACAGTCCCTACCCAACAGTGGGCTCACAGTCTCAAAGGGGGAGACAGAGAACAAAACCAAACATACTAACAAAATAAAATAAATAGAATAGATATGTACAAGTAAAATAAATAGATAAATAGAGTAATAAGTATGTACAAACATATATCATCATCATCATCAATCGTATTTATTGAGCGCTTACTATGTGCAGAGCACTGTACTAAGCTCTTGGGAAGTACAAATTGGCAACATATATACATATATACAGGTGGGGAGAGGGAGATAAATGGGGAGAGGGGCCTGGCGACAGAACAGACGAGTCTCGGAAACAAGTGTCTTTGCTGAATTCTTCTTATTAAGAGTACAAATGTTAATGGGGCTCACAGAATTGTGAGAACTGAAAAGAGCGGCCTAACGCAGCAGGACGGGGCAAGATGGGACAGTATCATCGGCTCCAAATCTGTTCCCCAAGAGCCGTCTTTTGGACGCTGCCAAGTCCTGAATTTAGATCCCGGTTCTTTAGGGGTCCAGTCCACAGTGGCTTCTCGGGGAGAAGGATATCTTCCTCTGGCTTAGTGATTGTTGCCCCTTCCTTCCTCTCCCCCTCGTCCCCCTCTCCATCCCCCCCATCTTACCTCCTTCCCTTCCCCACAGCACCTGTATATATGTATATATGTTTGTACATATCTTTTTACTCTATTTATTTATTTTATTTGTACATATCTATTCTATTTATTTTATTTTGTTAGTATGTTTGGTTTTGTTCTCTGTCTCCCCCTTTTAGACTGTGAGCCCACTGTTGGGTAGGGACTGTCTCTATATGTTGCCAATTTGTACTTCCCAAGCGCTTAGTACAGTGCTCTGCACATAGTAAGTGCTCAATAAATACGATCGATGATGATAATGTTGGCATCGGCAGGCCAGCTCTCCCCCGGGGGCCAGTAAGGTAGTATGGAGGTCGAACAGCAGTTTGACGCTCTCCTTTCACCAGGTCTTTGTGCTTCTTGACTGTGGGCTTCTGGTGGACTTGGGACTATGTTTGATTCATATTAATGTCTATTTATTTAGTTATTTTATATTAATGTCTGCCTCCCCCTCTGGACTGTGAGCTCGTTGTGGGCAGGAATGGGTCTGTTTGTTGGTATATTGTACTCTCCCAAGTGCTCAGTACAGTGCTTTGCACTCAGTAAGCACTCAATAAACTACGATTGAATGAATGAATGAATGAATGTGCCAGGAATGGGTCTGTTTGTTGTTATATTTTACTCTCCCAAGTGCTCAGTACAGTGCTTTGCACTCAGTAAGCACTCAATAAACTACGATTGAATGAATGAATGTGCTTCTGGCCAAACAAACTCTTGTGATTGTGATGGAGGCTAGTCTGACCTGGCACTCTTTTCCGTTCTGGCCAAAGGGGAAAGAAAATGGGATCTGGGATCTGGATTGATCAGGAGCATCAGGGAACATGTCTGCTAATTCCATTGTATTGTACTCTCCCAAGGACTTAGTTCAGTGCTCCGCACCTCTATGCTTTCATTTTACCTCAGTGGGAAAATGTGGTGGCTCTGTCCTTCTCCCCCCTCCCCACTACTGCCAAACCCAGAGTGTTAAGGATTGCCAGGAAGAAATCAAAATAAACCATTTTTTCCTCAAGACCTTTGATGGCTGCCACTTTGTTCTATATTGTGTCTGTGCTTATAGTAAATCCATTCAAAAGAGGACTAAACTAATAATGCTTCCCTGCTCAAAGTATTTTTGGAAAGTTCATCTTTTCAGTTCTTACGAAGTGTTCTGACCTATTTTTTTTTGCCATTGCTTGTCAAGTGCTCTTATCCTCTTAGGCTTCACTTGGTGGTTTAAGAAACTGCTAAAACTCTTCTGTCACAGTCCCTTTCGGTAGAGTATTGCTTTTTTTTTTTAGTGAGAATGTTATAATAACTTTAAATCTTCCCTTTAGGGATTCTAAGCAAAAAAGTCCTGAAATGGAATATGTTGAGAAATACAGACGACTGGAAGCAAACGAATTTACCACTTACTGTAATGATCTTGCAAACAGTGGATCAGGTAAAATAATCTTACTGTGGGGGTGGAGGGGGGCAGGGGGAATGTAATATAAGGTGAGAGAGTGGGTAGACATCCTCAATGTAAGCTTGTCCTCTAGACTGTAAGCTCGCTGTGGGAAAGGAACCTGTCTACTGACTCTTTTATATTGTATTCTCCCAAGGGTTTAGTACAATGCTGTGCACGCAGCGCTCAATTAAATGCAATCAGTTGATTGATTAATTTGGCAACAGTCTGTTCAGCAGGGACTGGGTTCAGTCTTGACGTCTCACTACTTGTCACTTAAAGTTGACCCGGATATCTTGATATAATTCCTCCCAGTTCGTGCCTCATGATTCTATATACCTCAGGGACACTAAATGCATAAATCAATCAATGGTGTTTATACTAAGTGCACAGGAGAGTACAATTCAACAGAATGAGTAGACATGTCCCCTGCCAATATAAAGCGTAAAATGTGAATCCAGTATTTGAAAAGCATTATCACGCAATAATGCAAGGCACTAGTAGTAATGGCAGCAGCACCCCTGATTTAACTTTGGAAGGTTAAATATTTTAAATTTAATTATAAAATTGAATATTTCAATATTTTTGAGAAGGAGTGTAGCCTACTGGATAGAGCACAGGCTTGGGAGTCAGAGGACCTGGTTTCCAGTCTCGGCTCCACCATTTGTCAGCTGTCTGACCATGCGGAAGTCACTTATCTTCTCTGTGCCTCAATTCCCTCATCTGCGGAGTGGGGATTAAGACTGTGAACCCCATATGGGACGTGGACTGTGTTCAGCCTGATTATCTCGTATCTACCCCAGTGCTTAGTACAGTGCCCGACACATAGTAGAGCTTAATAAATCCATAAAAAATGATAAAAAACCAAAGCAATGTAGTATTCAGTAAATATGATTTCATCACAAAAATAGTTTGGTAAGGTATCAATAAAGATCTTAGAGTACACACTATTTCAGTATATTTTGTGATCATTTGGAATCCTGTAGGTAATTCTCAAACTGGAATTTACTAATACATGAATATTTCCTAACAGCCTGAAGCTGTCCCCAACATCAATCAATCAGTGGTATTTATTGAGCGCTTACAGTGTGCATAGCACTGTACTAAGCACTTGGGAGAGTACAGTACAACAGGGTTGGAAGGCAAGGTCCCTAGCCACAATGAGCTTACAGTCTAGAGAGATGACAGATAGTAACATAAATAAATGACTTACAGATATGTACATAAGTGCTGTAGGGCTGAGGGCGAGGTGAATACCAAATCCCAAAGGATACAGATTAATCAATCAATCAATCAATCGTATTTATTGAGCACTTACTGTGTGCAGAGCACTGGACTAAGCACTTGGGAAGTACAAGTTGGCAACATATAGAGACGGTCCCTATCCAACAGTGGGCTCACAATCTAAATCAGCACCTGTATATATGTATATATGGTTGTACATATTTATTACTCTATTTATTTATTTTACTTGTACATATCTATCCTATTTATTTTATTTAGTTAGTATGTTTGGTTTTGTTCTCTGTCTCCCCCTTTTAGACTGTGAGCCCACTGTTGGGTAGGGACTGTCTCTATATGTTGCCAATTTGTACTTCCCAAGCGCTTAGTACAGTGCTCTGCACATAGTAAGCGCTCAATAAATACGATTGATTGATTGATTGATTAAAAGATTAAAGTGTGTAGACGACACAGAAGGGAAAGGGAGCGGGGGAAAAGAGAGCGTAATCAGGGAAGGCCTCTTGGAGGAGAGGTGATTATAATAAAGAATTAGTCAAAGTCCAAGACAAAGTTAAACATTTGAAGGATGACATATTTGACTGTGCTGTTGGGCAGCTAGTCATTCTTAGGTTCATATCCTTATAATTGTCATTGTTGAATTTCACTGGGGGTAATTGAGCTTCTCCACAGTTCCCCTCCTAAATAGTGTATTCAAGCAACCTGTTAAGTGTGTAGGAACTGAGAGATTCAGAGAAAGATCCTACTCCCTTTAGATAAGCCAGTAGCCCTCATCTCTCATTTCACAGTTAAATCAGAAGTCGAATAAATGTGCAATCAGGTACAAGTTAGGTTGGGCACGATTCGTATCCCACAAGAGGCGCACACTCTTAATCCCCACTTTGCAGATGAGGTAATTAAGGCACAGGGAAGTTAAGCAATTCGCCCAAGGTCACCCAGGCAAGTCACACAGGCTACAGAGAAGCGGCGTGGCTCAGTGGAAAGAGCCCGGGCTTCGGAGTCAGAGGTCATGGGTTCAAATGCCGGCTCTGCCAATTGTCAGCTGTGTGACTTGGGCAAATCACTTCACTTCTCTGGGCCTCAGTTCCCTCATCTGTAAAATGGGGATTAAGACTGTGAGCCTCACGTGGGACAACCTGATCACCTTGTAACCTCCCCAGCGCTTAGAACAGTGCTTTTGCACGTAGTAAGTGCTTAATAAATGCCATTATTATTATTATTATTATTAAGTGTTAGAGCTGGGATTGGAATCCAGGTCCTTCTGACTCATAGGCCCGTACTCTTTCCACTAGGCCATGGTGCTTCTCAGTACTCTGTCATTAACTACTACGTCCACTAATTATCTAAACGTTTCAAAGGCCGCTTAGATTCCCTAATCTTTTGCATTAAGTGGAGAGGTTAGGATGGCTTGGCAGAGAGATTCTGTCAAAATGAAATGGATGTAAAACCCATTACAGAGCTGTCACCCTCATTAGAGCGCAGGGGACACATCTTTTACTACTTTTGTATGTTCCCCAAGCCCTTGGGATCATATTCTGGGCATAGTAGACTTTAAGCTCCTCCTCTAGACTTTAAACTCAATAATATTGATAGTAATAGTAATAATAATAATTATGGTATTTGTTAAGTGCTTACATTGTGCCAGTCACTGTATTAAGCACTGGGGTAGATACAAGCAAGTGGGGTTGGACACAATCCCTGTTCCATGTGGGGCTCACAAAGTCCCCATTTTACAGATAAGGTAACTGAGGCACAGAGAAGTATCCATGTGGGGCTCACAAAGTCCCCATTTTACAGATAAGGTAACTGAGGCACAGAGAAGTAAAGTGACTTGCCCAAGGTCACACAGCAGACAAGAGGGCTCTCCTCCTCCAGGAGGCCTTCCTAGACTAAGCCCCTCTTTTCCTCTGCTCCCCTCCTCTCCCCATCGCCCCGACTCACTCCCTTTGCTCTACTCCCCTGCACAGTACTTGTGTATATATGTACATCTTTATAATTCTATTTATTTATGTTAATGATGTGTATATCTATAATTCTATTTATTTATATTGATGCTATTGATGCCTGTTTACTTGCTTTGATGCCTGTCTCCCCGCTTCTAGACTGTGAGCCCATTGTGGGCAGGGATTGTGTCTGTTGCCAAAATGTACTTTTCCATTACTTAGTACAGTGTTTTGCACACAGTAAGCGTGCAATAAATACGATTGAATTGAACTGAAGTGGCAGAGCTGGGATTAGAACCCATGACTTCTGACTCTCGGGTCCACGTGCCATGCTGGGCAGGGACTGTGTCTACCAACTCCGTTTCCTCCCAAGCACTTAATAGAGCGAGTGTTCGGTACACAGTCAGTGCTCAATAAATTCATTCAATCGTATTTGGTGAGCGCTGACTGTGGGCAGAGCACTGTACTAAGTGCTTGATGCCATTGATCATTAGCAGGTGCTCAGTTGGTACCCCCCGTTCTCCTATAACGCAGGGCTTGCACTCTTGCAAGATCCTCATGTTAAGGAAATCTTGCTTGTAATTCTCCGGGGATCTGATGCCTTGCAAATGGACACAAACTATTTCTTCCAACGACATGTCATATTGAATCCAAACAGGCTCTCGTTATTGGAACAACCTTCCCTAAAATGTTTTTAGCCCAAAATAACTAGTGAAAGCACAGATTATAGCAGAAGTGTACACTATTGATATTGATTTTTTTCCAGTTACCCCACCCATAGAGAAAATCTCAACATACATAAACTGTGAACCTATAAGAATGGCATATCATCACCATCAATCGTATTTATTGAGCACTTACTATGTGCAGAGCACTGTACTAAGCGCTCGGGAAGTACAAATTGGCAACATATAGAGACAGTCCCTACCCAACATTGGGCTCACAGTCTAAAAGGGGGAGACAGAGAACAAAACCAAGCATACTAACAAAATAAAATAAATAGATATATACTTAATAAATAGACAAAATATATACAAAATAAAAAAAATAAAATAAATTAATAAATAAATAAAAATAAATAATAAAATAAATAAAATAAATAGATATATATTTAATAAATATACAAAATATATACAAAATAAAATAAATATACAAAATAAATAAATATATACTTATAGCCACAGTGTGTAGCACATTTTTATACAGTAACTAGTAAATGAAGTAATATTAAATGAGGAAAATATATAGTGTGGCAGCTTTTGGTTTCCTCAAGAAATTACCTTTCAAGTTTTCTATTTTGAAAAATGAGATTATTTAAAATCAAGGTCTGTCCTTCAGAATATGTATAGGTTTCATTATCATTTTTAATCCATGGGTTCTGCCACTTGACTGCTGTGTGACTTGGGCGTTCTGTAATATATGTATAAAAAATGGCTGTTTTTTAAGTATTTTAATGCAGGTTGTCACTTAAATATATGTAAATGACATTTATTCATCCACGTGTAGATTTGTATTAAATATAGCAAATTCACGAGTGCTGTGCGGAAAGTTTTATTATCATTTTCTTTTATTTGTTGTCCTAGCTTTAAGGCCACCGTTAAGACAGACAAAAAAGTTGATCCATGTACGAGAAACAAACTACAGGTATCCTGTCCTGCCAATAACTAGGTGTAAGGATGAGGTAAATTTCTCTTATTTTTGGAATAGGTATAATTGGGGTGCCTTGGTAAGGAAATTATATAATTTTCCATTGTGCTTTTTTTTTCTAAACTGCAGCAACAGCAAAAAAAAAATAGTGAAATCTTCTACTTTTGATGAGGTTTTTGGCTTCACTAACAATAGCAAAGATTCCGGACGTTTTAGCTTCGGAACCACTGATCATTATTATTAAAACACTCAGCTTAATTTTGAAAGTAAAGGCATGATTCATTTATATTTGAGAAACCATTTGATATTGCATTTTTAAAAGGGAAATTAAAATGTACGTGGCTTTATCAAATCCACTGTAAACGCGCCAGTAGCTTCTTTCCTTTGGAGCAAGTAGTCCTATGTATCTACAGTAGCATTTGGCTATCTGAATCTCCCACTTAAAGGGTGCTGCTAATTTAGCCCGTAAAAAAGAAGCAAAATGTGTTAGAGGTGGGAATTTCCGTTTAATCGTCCTTCTTCATCTCTGTTAACTTTGAGAACTTGTCTTTCGATTTCAGGTGGTCTCCTTGATCGAAAACAATTCAGTTGTAATCATACACGGGGCAACCGGTAGTGGTAAAAGTTCCCAAGTTCCACAGTTCATATTGGATTACTATTCTCAGCGCTCTGCCTACTGCAATATTGTGGTTACCCAGCCCCGAAAAATTGGGGCCAGTAGCATCGCCAGGTGGATTAGTAGAGAGCGGTCTTGGGATTTGGGGTATTTAGTAGGCTACCAGGTAAGTTCATGGCATAAAAACAGATGAGGGTTTTTTTTAATCTCTGCTTTCTTGTCTTTGGTACTTCCCACGGTCCTCTGCTCCCAGGTTCCTCCGCTAAGGCTTAATTTAACCAGTTGGTTTTAGGCAGAACTGAAATTCAAAGTTATTCTCCTTCTCGGCGAGGCAGGCGGTTAACGTCCTCCGTCCTCAGTAATGTTAAAATATCCGTTGTGGGTGTTGGGATTTGGGGAACTCTGTGGTAGTACGTTAGAGGAGCAGTGTAGCCTAGTAGAAAAACACGCCTGGGAGCCAGAGAACCTGGGTTCTAACCCCGGCTCCCCCCGTGTGCCTGCTGTGTGACCCTGGCCAAGTCATTTAACTTCTCTGTGCCTCAGTTACCTCATTTGTAAAATAGGATTCAATACCTGTTCTCCCTCAAACTTAGACTGTGATCTTCTACTGTGATCCTACTGAGAGCTCACCTCCTCCAGGAGGCCTTCCCAAACTGAGCCCCCTCCTTCCTCTCCCCCTCCTCCCCCTCCCCATCCCCCCCCAGCCTTACCTCCTTCCCCTCTCCACAGCACCTGTATATATGTATATATGTTTGTACGTATTTATTTTATTTGTGCATATTTATTCTATTTATTTTATCATCATCATCAATCGTATTTATTGAGCGCTTACTATGTGCAGAGCACTGTACTAAGCGCTTGGGAAGTTAATATGTTTTGTTTTGTTGTCTGTCTCCCCCTTCTCGACTGTGAGCCCGCTGTTGGGTAGGGACGGCCTCTATATGTTGCCAACTTGTACTTCACAAGCGCTTAGTACAGTGCTCTGCACACAGTAAGTGCTCAATAAATACGATTGAATCTTCATGTGGACAGGGACTGTGTCTGACCTGATTATCTTGTATCTTCCCCAGCACTTAGTGCCTGACAAATAGTAAGTATTTAACAAATACCACAGTTATTACCACAGTTATTTAGAAGGTGAGATAAGTGACTAAAATTCTAGAAATCTGGTCAGGAATCAAGATTTTTCTACTGAGTCCTTAGGGGCTATTAGATAAATTCGTTGAACTTTGTCAGCCACTACTGCCGTTTGTAGTGCTCCGCACACAGTAAGCGCTCAATAAATACGATTGAATGAATGAATATGGGTACGTTATTGTTTTACTGCCGTGAAACATGAACCGGTTGAATCAACAATCACTCTCCTTCCCCTCTTCCCTATTTTAGGTTGGGTTAGAGAAGTTAGCAAGCAAAGATACAAAATTAATTTACATGACAACGGGAGTGCTGCTTCAGAAATTAGTTGGTGCCAAAAGTCTTAGGGAGTTCACTCATATCTTCATTGATGAGGTAAGTCTATTTTCACCAGCTGAAAATTTTGAATGTTGAATTCCGTTCTCCCTCCAGTGCGAGGTGTGTGGACAGGAATTCAGCGGGAAACTGTGCAGAGAGTGTTCTCTTTGGAAGGATAGAACAGGATAGAGTATTGCTTTTCAATCAATCGGTCGTGTTGATTGAGCATTTACTGTGTGCAGAGCACTTTTCTAAATGCTTGGGAGAGTATAGAAGCAGAGAAGCAGCGTGGCTCAGAAGACAGAGAACAGGCTTGGGAGTCAGAGGTCATGGGTTCTAATCCCGGCTCTGCCAACTGTCAGCTGTGTGACTATGGGCAAGTCACTTAACTTCTCTGTGCCTCAGTTCCCTCATCTGGAAAATGGGGATTAAGACTGTGAACCCCACATGGGACAACCTGATCACTTTGTATCCCCCCCAGCGCTTAGAACAGTGCTTTGCACATAGTAAGCACTTAACAAATGCCAACATTATTATTATTATTATCCCTGCTCTGCCAACTGTCAGCTGTGTGACTATGGGCAAGTCACTTAACTTCTCTGTGCCTCAGTTCCCTCATCTGGAAAATGGGGATTAAGTCTGTGAGCCCCATGTGGGACAACCTGATTACCTTGTATCCTCCCCAGTGCTTAGAACAGTGCTTGGCACATAGTAAGTGCTTAACAAATGCCATTATTATTATTATTATAGTACAAGAGAGTTGGTAGAAATGTCCCTCCGCACATGGTGCTGACAACCTAGAGGGAGAGACATACATTACGTAAAGAAAATTAAGAATATACACATAAGTGCTGTGGGGTTGAGGGAAGGGTAAATAAAGAGTGCAAATGCGAGTGCAAAGATGACAAAGGAGTGGGAGAAGAGAAAATGAGGGGCTATTCAGGGGAGACATCTGGGAGAAGATGTGCTTTTAATGAGCTCTGAAGGTGGTGAGAGTGATTGTCTGTCAGATATGAACAGAGAGGGTGTTCCAGGCTGGAGGCAAGAGGTAGGCGAGAGGGCAGCGGTGAGATAGACGTGATCGAGGTACAGTGAGCAGGTTGGTATTAGAGGAGCAAAGTGTGCAGGCTGGGACATCAGGGAGGTAAGCTAGGAGGGAGCAATGTGATTGAATGCTTTAAAATATTTTTTTAAAGTAGGTTGTAACTCTGACTACAGGGGTGGATTAGCTCCCTGAGAGAGTGGAAGCTCAGGATGTTTGCCCGCTAGACCTCGCGAGAAACTTCTTTCCAATGATGCCGCTCCTCATCATCTAGGGAGAAGAAAATTTAGTATTGCGATCTCTAGCAAAGTACCGGGAAAGTCCTACTAAATTCTTTCTATTGAAGTTTCTCCCGGTGTTATGTTTAACTCCTCGGGTGCTTAATTTTTCATTTCCCGCCTTATAGCTGCCCATTATGATTGCGTTAAACTGGTGAAAGCTCATTTTCGACTAATTGTGGTATTTAGTATGAGGTAAGCACTGGGGCCCCTCTCAGGGTCGCACCTGGAGAGTTTCCAGTCCTCTACCAGTCTCGGCTATGGGAGGGAGAGTCAAGCAGAGGCCTGTCCATTCCATTCCTGGCTTGGCCAGTGACTAGCGGAGTGGACTGTGATAGGGACTGTCTCTATATGTTGCCAATTTGTACTTCCCAAGCGCTTAGTACAGTGCTCTGCACATAGTAAGCGCTCAATAAATACGATTGATGATGATGATGATGGAAGGCAATCTGCTACAAGTCAAAACCCACCCGTGCTGGGTAGCAGCAGCATGGGAGAGAGTCGAGGGCTGAGACTCGAGTTTACCGCGTGGAAAGAGACAATGGTAAACCACTTTTGTAGTTTTACCAAGAAAACTCTATGGATCCACTACCAGAAAGATTGCAGATGGAGAGCGGGGCATTCTGAGAGAGACGTGTCCGTGGTGTCACTATGGGTCGGAAACGACAACATAAAACAAGACAAGAAGCCCTGGGGTGGGTTGGATACAATACAGTCAAGTTAGATACAGATCCTATCATACATGGGGCTCAGAGTCCAAAGGGGAGGGAGAACAAATATTTATTCCCCGGTTTACAGATGGACAGGGTACAGCAAGGTTAAGTTATAGACGGTGTCTGTTATTATATTATACCCTTCTGAGCACTGACAATAGTGCCGTGCACAGAAGAAACACTCCATAAATGCCGTATATTGATTGATTGCCCAAGGTCATGCACTTGGCAGTCAATCTGTCAATCAAGCAATCATATTTATTGAGGGCTTCCTGTATGCAGAGCTCTGTACTGAGCGCTTGGTAAGTGGCAGAGCTGGGATTAGCACTCAGGTAATGATAATAATAATAACAACAATAATAATAATAATAATGATAACTCCATTTTGGTAGGTGCATGAACGCACTGAGGAAATGGATTTCCTCCTCTTGGTGGTCCGCAAGCTTTTAAGGACAAATTCCCGTTTTGTAAAGGTAAATCTGACTTCTCTACGTACTTAATATGCTCCAGAGAATGCACCAAAGGATAATATGTTTGCTGTTCACCGTCCTTTCCTTTGATTATGTTTTAGTTTGCACTGAAATGGTAAATAATGATGGATAAAACTCAATATCACTTATTCATTCATTCATTCAATCGTATTTATCGAGCACTTACTGTGTGCAGAGCACTGTACTAAGCGCTTGGAAAGTACAAGTTGGCAACATATAGAGACGGTCCCTACCCAACAACGGGCTCACAGTCTAGAAGGGGGAGACAGACAACAAAAAAAAAAACATATTAACAAAATAAAATAAATAGAATAGTAAATATGTACAAGTAAAATAAATAGAGTAATAAATCTGTACAAACATATATACAGGTGCTGTGGGGAGGGGAAGGAGGTAGGGTGGGTGGGAGGGGCAGGGAGAGAGGAAGGAGGGGGCTCAGTTTGGGAAGGCCTCCTGGAGGAGGTGAGCTCTCAGTAGGGCTTTGAAGGGAAGAAGAGAGCTAGCTTGGTGGATATGTGGAGGGAGGGCATTCCAGGCCAGGGGGAGGACGTGGGCCAGGGGTCGACGGCGGGGCAGGTGAGAACGAGGCCCAGTGAGGAGGTTACCAGTGGCAGAGGAGCGGAGGGTGCGGGCTGGGCAGTAGAAGGAGAGAAGGGAGGTGAGGTAGGAGGGGGCGAGGTGATGGAGAGCCTTGAAGCCCAGGGTGAGGAGTTTCTGCCTGATGCGCAGATTGATTGGTAGACACTGGAGATTTTTGAAGAGGGGAGTAACATCCCCAGAGCGTTTCTGCACAGAGATGATCTGGGCAGCAGTGCGAAGTATAGACTGAAGCAGGGAGAGACAGGAGGATGGGAGATCAGAGAGGAGACTGATGCAGTAATCCAGTCGGGATAGGATGAGAGATTGAACCAGCAGGGTAGCAGTTTGGATGGAGAGGAAAGGGCGGATCTTGGCGATGTTGCGGAGGTGAGACCGGCAGGTTTTGGTGACAGATTGGATGTGAGGGGTGAACGAGAGAGTGGAGTCGAGGATGACACCAAGGTTGCGGGCTTGTGAGACGGGAAGGATGGTAGTGTCATCTACAGTGATGGGAAGGTCAGGGAGAGGGCAGGGTTTGGGAGGGAAGATAAGGAGTTCAGTCTTGGACATATTGAGTTTTAGATGGCGGGCAGACATCCAGATGGAGATGTCCTGAAGGCAGGAGGAGACAGGAGCCTGAAGGGAGGGAGAGAGAGCAGGGGCGGAGATGTAGATTTGGGTGTCATCAGCGTAGAGATAATGGTTGAAGCCGTGGGAGCGAATGAGTTCACCAAGGGAGTGAGTGTAGATAGAGAACAGAAGGGGACCAAGAACTGACCCTTGAGGAACCCCTACAGTAAGGGGATGTGAAGGGAAGGAGGAGCCTGCAAAGGAGACTGAGAATGAATGGCCGGAGAGATAAGACGAGAACTAGGAGAGGACGGAGTCTGTGAAGCCAAGGTCAGATAGCGTGTTGAGAAGAAGGGGATGGTCCACAGTGTTGAAGGCAGATGAGAGGTCGAGAAGGATTAGGATAGAGTAGGAGCAGTTGGATTTGGCAAGCAGGAGGTCACCTTTGAGAGGGCAGTTTCTGTGGAATGTAGGGGACGGAAGCCAGATTGGAGGGAGTCGAGGAGAGAGTTGGTGTTGAATTCGAGGCAGCGGGTGTAGAAGACTCGTTCAAGGAGTTTGGGAAGGAATGGTAGGAGGGAGATAGGGCGATAACTAGAAGGGGAGGTGGGGTCAAGGGAGGGTTTTTTTAGGACGGGGGAGACGTGGGCATGTTTGAAGGCAGAGGGGAAGGAACCAGTGGAGAGTGAGCGGTTGAAGATGGAAGTTGAGGGGAGGAGGGACAGGGTGAGAGATTTCATAAAATGAGAGGGAATAGCACTTATGCTGTTACACAAGCATAAGGGCCCATAGCTACTGCAGGGATTCATTCTTGGGTTGATTTTTTAATATAAAATGTTAGCTCTAATTCAGTTTGCTTCAAGCTAAACACAGATTCAAAAGAAGTAGCTTGAAATGAAATACTAGAAATTGGAGTATTGTTTATACTTGACTAGATACTTTAAAGGCACACAAATACATTTTTTGCACACATTTAAAACTATGAATAACAAATGTAAGTATTACATACTTGAAAACCCGTCTTTCTGGGCTGACATGGAATGAGTCCCCTGGGTTAACCCCAGGTCTGCTGTGAATTTCTGGGCTCAGTGCAGGGCCACGAAATAATAATAATAATGATGGTATTTGTTAAGTGCTTACTATGTGCCAAGCACTGTGCTAAGCATTGAGACACTCGAGTTTTCAGGGTTGAGGGCCAGTGGACAGTGGGGGATCAGCCTCTTCTCTCTGTTGCGTCTGGGGTAGAAGTTGCCGTGGGTAGGATGCTTCAGGTGTTTAGGATTTGTTATGACAACTGGACCTCTCCTCCCTGAGGACAATCAATCAATCAATCAATCAATCAATCGTATTTATTGAGCGCTTACTGTGTGCAGAGCACTGTACTAAGCGCTTGGGAAGTACAAGTTGGCAACATATAGAGACAGTCCCTACCCAACAGTGGGCTCACAGTCTAAAAGCATAAGCATAATGTATGGAGACAATGTATGGAGACTCAGCCTTATAAACCAAATGAACTCTTTTCACCTTCAAAGCCTTATTGAAGGCACATCTTCTCCAAGAGGACTTCTCCCACTAGGCCCCCATCTCCTCTTCTCCCATTCCCTTCTGCGCCACCCTTACACTTGGATTGGCACCCTTTATTCACCCATCCCTCAGCCCCACAGCACTGAGGTACATATCAGTAATCTAGTTATATTAAAGTCTGCCACCCCATCTAGACTAAGCTTACTGTGGGCGGGGAATATGTCTACCAATGCTCGTGTATTGTACTCTCCCGATCTCTGCACACAGTAAGCACTCAATAAATATCATTTATTAATTAAGTTATTTCATGAATTAAATTTTAGCCTATCATTTTAAATGTTCAATTAATCAAGTACCACGAGCTTGTCCCCGAAGACCAATCAATCAGTCGTATTTACTGAGCACTTACTGTGTGCAGAGCACTGTACTAAGCGCTTGAGAGAGTATGATATAACAAGAAAAGACACATTCCCTGCCCACAATGAGCTTAAGACCTACCTAAAATGTGTCATTTTAAATAAGTGACTTTTGATTTAATGGTTGGAGATAAGTATTTTAAAGATCCATTCATTAATTGTACACCATGTCTACTGGGGAGGCACATAATCTTTGAAATCTGAAAAGGTGTATATATGAAATAGCCAAATACGAGGTAAATATAATGTATTTTAATTACTGTATTTCAACTGCAGATAATATGATTCTTTTAAACCAATAGCTGATATTAATGGTTGATCCTCAATTTTTAATAGGTAATCTTGATGTCAGCAACCATCAATTATAGAGAGTTTGCAGACTACTTTGCTATTCCATTTCGCAATAAAATGAATCCTGCTTCTGTATATGAAGTGCAAGGGACACCCCATTCAATTGAAGAATTCTACCTTAATGATTTGTTGCATATTACTCATGCGAAGAAGGTAAGTTGAAAAGCATTATTTCCCTTTGTAATGGATTTTTAAGTCTGTTTTTATTGACTTCAAGTTATGCATCTGGTGAGTGCTCATAAGACTGACTGCACTGGGGCCTTTATAGAAGCCCTGAAGTCAACCTCGAAGCCCGCTATACTGATCTGAATAACTGAATAATTAGTTCAAAACTCTGGGGAATGGGGTGAGCTGATGGGATTGTGAAAAACAAGTAACCGTAACCTTAGGCTGCCAACTAGAAGCAGTAAGTCCCAAAAATCAGTTCTTTGGACGCAGGGAAATCTGTGGACGGAGAAACTTGAGGCAAATTGGATTTTATGCCCTCATCTATGGCCAAAAGAGTTAGTTATGGTATTTATGAAGTCCTTACGTTGGGCCAAGCAGTGTGGGTAGATAGAAGTCTAAGAAATCAGACATATTACCTGCCCCACATGGGGCTCAGGATCACAGGATATTGCAGGGTGGCCTAGCAGAAAGAGCTCAGGACTGGGACTCAAGAAAGCTGGGTTCTAATTCTGCCTCTGACACTTGCCGTTATGTGACCGCGGGCAAGTCACTTTATTTCTCTGTGCCCGAGTTTCCTCATCTGTAAAATGGGGATTAAATACACCTTCTCCCTCCTCTGTAGACCGTGAGCCCCGTGTGGGACAGAGACTCTCTGACCTGATTGTAGTGTATCTACTCCAGTACTTAGCGCAGCGCTTGGCCCCTAGTAAGTCCTTCTCAAATACCACAGTTAGTGCCAGCGGCTACAAGCAACAGAGTCGGCAAAACAAGATGAGAGTGTCAAGACAAGAGATTACTCCCCTCACTACTCCAGGCAAGCAGTGTTCATTTATAAACCACCACAGCCTCCTCTGGGTTCCTTGAGATTGTCAAGGGTGACGTCTGGTATCTGGTGGCACCAGAAAGAGGCCGGTCCAGGTACAGGCCGATGGTGGCAGGTCTCAGATTCCTGGTTTCACGGGGTCTCTGAGTCTTGCACGACTCATTCCCTGTCCACTGGGGCTGTGACACCGGGGGAGGCTAAGCTGAATATGGGGTGGCAGTGGGACACCCCAGAGGCGAGGTCTTCAGAACCCCCCTAGCCATGTGTGCCTCAAGGCCCTCCCAATGTAATGGTGATGTTAGGCCAGCCCATGCATGGCGCAGAACTTTTTGGAAGGGTGGCAGCCCTGCCCAAAGAGTAGGTTGTCTGCACTCCTCACTCTCAGCTTCGAGGCTGTCCATCCCCTCGCCCCCTCCTACCTCACCTCCCTTCTCTCCTTCTCCAGCCCGGCCCGCACCCTCCGCTCCTATGCCACTGCTAACCTCCTCACTGGGCCTTGTTCTTGCCTGTCCCACCGTCGACCCCCGACCCACATCCTCCCCCAGCCTGGAATGCCCTCCCTCCGCACATCCGCCAAGCTAGCTCTCTTCCTCCCTTCAAAGCCCTTCCCCCTTTTAGACTGTGAGCCCACTGTTGGGTAGGGATTGTCCCTATATGTTGCCAACTTGTACTTCCCAAGCGCTTAGTACAGTGCTCTGCACACAGTAAGCGCTCAATAAATATGATTGATGATGATGAAGCCCTACTGAGAGCTCACCTCCTCCAGGAGGCCTTCCCAGACTGAGCCCCCTTTTTTTTCTCCTCCTCCCTATCCCCCCTGCCCTACCTCCTTCCCCTCCCCACAGCACTTGTATATATATATTTGTACAGATCTATTACTCTATTTATTTTACTTGTACATATTTGCTATTCTATTTATTTTGTTAATGATGTGCATACAGCTATAATTCTATTTGTTCTGACTATTTTGACGCCTGTCTACATGTTTTGTTTTGTTATCTGTCTCCCCCTTCTAGACTGTGAGCCCGTTGTTGGGTAGGGACCGTCTCTATATGTTGCCGACTTGTACTTCCCAAGCGCTTAGTACAGTCCTCTGCACATAGTAAGTCCTCAGTAAATACAATTGAATGAATGAATGAGTGCACAGGTGCCAGTCAGCTGTGAGGCGGCTCTTCCAGGGGAGGATTGAGAAAAGGGGGATCACTAGCCGGTTGAGGAGAAGCCCCATGGCCCATTTGGGAAATTATTTGTGATTGTGATTTCGATGGGGTCAGGATGCAGGGCTCAATCTTCCACCGGGTAATTTTTGGAAAGGACTCAGGGAGCGGGCTCGAGAAGCTGGAATTCTCTGTGGAGGGCTGTGTTCAACAAGAAGAATGGCCCGCGAGATCTGTGGACATGGTGGGCCACAGAAGACCTGCTGCACGGAAGCGCAAAACTTCCCCCGAGGTTAGCCCTGGGGAAAATGGCTTAGCTTCAGACGGGTGTGATATAAAACTGGACTTTGTTTATAACTGTTGCCTTACTGGGGCTAATGTTTTTCTTTTATGGTATTTAAGTGCTTAAGATGTGCCAGGCACTGTACAAAGTACTGGGATAGATACAAGCTAATCAGGTGGGACACAGTCCACGTCCCACATGGGGCTCATATTCTTAATCCCCACTTTGCAGTGGAGTTAACTGAGGCACAGAAAAGCGAAATCAATCAATCAATCAATCAGTCGTATTTATTGAGCGCTTACTATGTGCAGAGCACTGTACTAAGCGCTTGGGAAGTACAAATTGGCAACACATAGAGACAGTCCCTACCCAACAGTGGGCTCACAGTCTAAAAGGGGGAGACAGAGAACAGAACCAAACATACCAACAAAATAAAATAAATAGGATAGAAATGTACAAGCAAAATAAATAAATAAATAAATAAATAAATAAATAGAGTAATAAATATAAATAAATAAATAAATGACTTGCCCAGGTCACACAGCAGATAAGTAGCAGAGCCGGGATTAGAACCCAGGTCCTTCTGACTCACAGTCCCATGCTCTATCCATTAGGCCATACTGCTTTCTAATGACGTTAAGTTTCTCCAATTAAAAATGCTATTTTGAATACTCACTCCTAATGCCTCCGTGGCCTAGGTGAATAAATTTGTTTTCGAATGGAGGCACATGACAACAGAGTATCTCAGTGACCAGCTTTGGGAAGCAGCACTGGCCAGCTAGGTGTCCACCAATTTCCTTGGCATTGAGCAAGCCAAGGGATGGCGACAGCCTGTTAAGGGGTGAATGGGTGGGTGGGTCGGGGGTTACCTCATGGGGCCCCAAAGAACAACTTCCTTATATTTGGAAAAAAAAAAGTGGAAGGTGGTAGGACTTTGGAGAGAATTCCCAGGCATTGAACCCTTGAACAGGTAAACATTGGCGTTAATGCCAACCAGAAGAGGGGCTAACGACAGCCTGGCACCTTGTCCCTGCCGGGAATGGGGCTGCTGGTCTGGGGATTCATTCATTCTTTCAGTCGTATTTATTGAGCGCTTACTGTGTGCAGAGCACTGTACTAAGCGCTTAATGGGGTGGCAGGGGCAGGAACCAGAGCCCCCAGGGCTGGGGGGACTCAAACCAAAGTTGCAGAAGTTTGGACAGCCTGATGCTGCTACTACTGCCTGCTGGCTTCGCCTCCTGGCCGGAGGCGGGAGGGTGGATCACTTGTCTGTCTCCAGGAGGGATCATCTCTCCAGAAATCCTCAGATTAGGAAAGGTGTGAGTTGGTTTTTATCACAATGATTTCTGCCTACTCTTTGTGAAAGTAAGCGGTTATCTTAAAGGTATGTAAACTCATACAGGAAGAGTAATAGACCATTCCTTGAGGTGAAGACTCGCAAACACTCGGAGAGGGCCATGAAAATCACGAGAACCAGCGCGTCGTAGTGGAAAGAGTACAGCCTGGGAGTCAGAGGATCTGGGTTCTAAATCTGGCTCTGCCAATTGCTTTTCTGTGGGACCTTGGGCAAGTCACTTCACTTTACTTCACCTCTCCGTTTCTCAGTTCTCCTGTTCTCCCTCCTACTTAGACTGTGAGCCCCATGTGAGACAGGTACTGTGTCCAGTCTAATTAATTTGTACCTACCTAGAATGGTGTTTGTCACAGAGTAAGAGCTTAACAAATGCCATTAAAAATTCAATGGGGATGGTCATTTTTGGCATTTAAAAATCAGCATTCTGAAAGTTGCCAATGAGTGCTTGTGCAGCATAAAATTTTTGAGTGCAACTAGGGCTGACTTGAAATGCATTTCTCATGCCCAGTAGATAAGCGCTTAGTACAGTGCTCTGCACACAGTAAGCGCTCAATAAATACGATTGAATGAATGGTTAGAATATTTTCCTTTAGAATACTTGATCTTCATTTAGGATTCCAATTTTTTCAAAAAACGATTGAAATGACCCTTATATCTTCTATTCATTTGCCCTGGATAGGTGTATGAGAGCGGGAAGGGGATTTCAGTGTGGCTCAGTGGAAAGAGCACGGGCTTGGGAATCAGAGGTTATGGGTTTTAATTGCAGTCCCACAACTTGTCAGCTGTGTGACTTTGGGCAAGTCACTTAACTTCGCTGTGCCTCAGTTACCTCATTTGTAAAATGGGGATTTAGACTGTGAGCCCCTCAAGGGACAACCTGATGACCTTGTATCTGCCCCAGTTTTTAGAACAGTGCTTGGCACATAGTAAGCAGTTAACAAATGCCATCATTATTATTATTTATAAATTATAAGTAGCTGGGACTGCTACTACTACAAAGAAAAATCAATGCAGAGGATAATTTAGTAAGGTAGAAAGTGACTCCTTGCTGGCTCATCTAGTTCAATGCAAAGATTGAGTAAAGGTTCTAATCAGTCAATGGTACTTGTACATATCTATTCTATTTATTTTATTTTGTTAATATGTTTGGTTTTGTTCTCTGTCTCCCCCTTCTAGACTGTGAGCCCTCTGTTGGGTAGGGACCGTCACTATCTGTTGCCAACTTGTACTTCCCAAGCGCTTAGTACAGTGCTCTGCACACAGTAAGCGCTCAATAAATACGATTGATTGATTGATTGAAGCGCTTACTGGGTGTCAAACACTGCTCTAAGCACTGGGATAGATACAAGCTAATCAGATTGGAAACAGCCCATGTTTCCACGTGGGACTCACAGTCTAAGTAGGAGGGAGAACAGGAGAACTGAGGCCCAGAGAAGTGAAGTCTGTTTATTGTTGTATTTATTGCTGCATTATACTCTCCCAAGTGCTCAGTACAGTGCTCTGCACATAGTAAGCGCTCAATAAGTACGAATGAACGAATGAATGAAGTGATTTTCCCAAGGTCACGTAGCAGGCGATTAGCAGAGTTGGGATTAGAACCCAGGTCCTCTGACTCCCCCAGCCGTGCTCTTTCCACTAGGCCTCGCTGCTTCCGTACATGTTTCTTTCCCACAGTGAGCTTATAGTCTTACAGTTACAGTACCGAATAAAATCACCTGCTAGCTAGGGTCTTAAAATGTCCTGGCTGAGCAGTTCTTTCTTTTATGATGATAATGATGATGGCATTTATTAAGTGCTTACTATGTGGAAAGCACTGTTCTAAGCGCTGGGGAGGTTACAAGGTGATCACAGTCTTAATCCCCATTTTACAGATGAGGGAGGCCCAGAGAAGTTAAGTGACTTGCCCAAAGTCACACAGCTGACAATTGGCGGAGCTGGGATTTGAACCCATGACCTCTGACTCCAAAGCCCGGGCTCTTTCCACTGAGCCACACTGCTTCTCTATGGTTCTTTTATGGTTGGTGTATCTGTTCTACTATCTGTATGAGAAGCAGCATGGCATAGTGAATAGAGCGTGGGAGTCAGAAGTCCTTGGATTCTAATCCTGGCTCTGCCATCTGTCTGCTGTGTGACCTTGGGCAAGTCACTGCACTTCTCTGGACCTCAGTTTCCTCATCTGTAAAATGGGGATTGAGACTGTGAGCCCCGTGTGAGACGGGAACTGTGTGTCTAACCCAATTTGCTTGTAAGTCCCAGCACTTAGTACAGTGCCTGGCACATAGTAAGCACTTAACAAATGCCATTATTATTATTATTATTATTATTATTATTATTGTTACTAACCCAGAATCTACAAGAGAAGTTAAATGCAGTTTTAAAAAAACATCAGTCACTAGCAACACACTGTTGCTTCGATCAGTTCAGAATGCTTAGAGTAAGCAAGAAAAGAAGTAGGCTGTTTGAAGAGCTCATTATGGGCAGGGAATGTGTCTACCAACCCTTTTATATTCTCCCAAGCGCTTAGTACAATGTCTGCACACAGAAAGCAGTCAGTAAATACCACTGATTGATTGAAGAGAATGCAAAAAGAAATTCAGGCTATTTAATTGACTAATGGAGTATTTAAGGGTCAGATAATTGAGCCTTAGTCTAGCTATGTAGTATTCCGTGTAACAGTGAATTTCTGTAGCTACCATATGCAACAATTCATTTTTGCAAAGCTAGATAACTGTGTATTGTCAGCACTCATGATTGTTGTCAGCATTCATATATTTAGCTCTGGCATGTCAGCACAAATAGCTGGCAAGGAAATGATTAGGTAAAATCTGATGTCCGTGAAAAATGCTTGGGGAAAACTGTCACGAAGACACTGAGGAAGTTCACGAGAAAGTTAATTACTATTCAAAGGAATTTGTTTAAAATGTTCTAACTGTGGCAGGGCTGCTCTCCCCCTCGTCCCCCTCTCCATCCCCCCCATCTTACCTCCTTCCCTTCCCCACAGCACCTGTATATATGTATATATGTTTGTACATAATTTTTACTCTATTTATTTATTTATTTTATTTGTACATATCTATTCTATTTATTTTATTTTGTTAGTATGTTTGGTTTTGTTCTCTGTCTCCCCCTCTTAGACTGTGAGCCCACTGTTGGGTAGGGACTGTCTCTATATGTTGCCAATTTGTACTTCCCAAGCGCTTAGTACAGTGCTCTGCACATAGTAAGCGCTCAATAAATACGATTGATGATGATGATGATGATGCTCAACATTTTAGGAAAATTCAGCATTGCCAGATGTTTTTAGCCAAAATCCATGAAAAGGACCACAGCTTTTCTCATTTTCTGTATCTTTTTTTTTTTGTGTGTGTGTGTGTTAAGTGCTTACTGTGTTCATCATCATCATCATCAATCGTATTTATTGAGCGCTTACTGTGTGCAGAGCACTGTACTAAGCGCTTGGGAAGTACAAGTTGGCAACGTATAGAGACAGTCCCTACCCAACAGTGGGCTCACAGTCTAAAAGAGATGGGAAAGGAGGAGAAAAGGAGGAGGAAAGGAGATGGGAAAGGAGGAGGGAAGGAGATGGGAAAGGAGATGGGAAAGGAGATGGGAAGGAGATGGGAAAGGAGGAGAGAAGGAGATGGGAAAGGAGGGAGGAAGGAAGGATAAAGTAAAGCGAGCAGGAGTCTGGAGCGGCCCGTCTCCTCACGTTTAAGTGCTGGGGGTAGATACAAGCTACTCAAGTTTAACATAGTCCCTGACCCCCATGGGGCTCACAGTCTTAATCCCCATTTTACAGATGAGGTAACTGAGGCACAGAGAAGCGAGGTAAACTTGCCCAAGGTTACACAGCAGACGAGGATTAGAACCCAGTCCTTTTGACCCCCAGGCCCTTGCACCATCCGCTACGCCACACTGCTTCTCTGTCATGATGTTCCATGATTTAAACGTTTTCTTCTTTGGAGCTGAGCATCTTTTAATTTGGAGGTACAAATTAGATTAATTTGGGTGTGCTGTTGGTGTTCCCAGATGTTGCACCTTACGACGGATTTTATGCTTGGGGAGGTGTGGTTAAAACTGCTGATCTGCTCCTAAAAGTCCCTTCCTTTCTTCCCAGACAAAAGAAAAAACAAAAGTTTTTTGCTGTATTCTTAGTTTGACAGGCTGCTCGGGCCAGGCCTTTATACACCCATCGGTGGAAGTTTCTGGCGTAGGTGGAAGGGCCTTGCCTGAACAGAGAAGCAGCGTGGCTCAGTGGAAAGAGCACAGGCTTGGGAGTCAGAGGTCATGGGTTCTAATTCTGGCTCCGCTACTTGTCAGCTATGTGACTTTGGGCAAGTCACTTGTCTGTGCTTCAGTTCCTTCACCTGTAAAATGGGGATTAAGACTGTGAGCCCCATGTGGGACAATCTGATTACCTTGTATCTCTCACAGCGCTTAGAACAGTGCTAGGCACATAGTAAGCGCTTAACAAATACCAACCCCCCCCACACAACACTACCCATCACTTGTGCTTGCTATTTGCAGCACCGAGGACTGTTTTCAATATAATTTCTTGGCATAGTCTTCAGGTAATTTTGCTTACAGAGCCATCTCCAATTGCCCCATGTCAAGCTGGGCTACCAGCCGCTGTTGTCTTAGCTAGCCCCTGCCATTTGTTTTTTTTTTATGGTATTTGTTAAGCGCTTACTATATGCCAGCGCTTAGTACAGTGCTCTGCACACAGTAAGCGCTCAATAAATACGATTGAATGAACGAATGAATGTCAGGCACTGTACTAAGTGCTGGGGTAGATGCAAGCCAGTCAGGTTGGACAAAGTCCATATCCCACATGGGGCTCATATTCTTAATCCCCATTTTACAGATGAGGTAATTGAGGCCCAGAGAAGTGAAGTGACTTGCCCAATGTCACACAGCAGACAAGTGGCAGAGCTGGGATTTGAACCCAGGTACTCAGGCTCCCAGGCCTGTGCTTTTTTACTGGGCCTCGCTGCTTCTCAGTGGTTGTGCCTCACTGTTCCTTTAAGAGATTTTCCCTTTCTTCCTGGATTATGATCATCCTACTCCAGCTCACCGTATGGTAGCTGTCTGGGAATGCTACTATTTTCCATTTTTCACTCTCTATATTGAGGTAAATTGGTTTTCAGGGAGTAGGGTTTCAGAGCTAACTGTGTTCCAGGATTTCATTGTTTGTGGTACAATAGATGCTTGTACATATCTATTCTATTTATATTATTTTGTTAGTATGTTTGGTTTTGTTCTCTGTCTCCCCCTTTTAGACTGTGAGCTCACTGTTGGGTAGGGACTGTCTCTATATGTTGCCAACTTGTACTTCTCAAGTGCTTAGTACAGTGCTCTGCACACAGTAAGCGCTCAATAAATACGATTGATGATGATGATGATGATGTGGTGCCATTTAGTAGCCTAGTGGATAAAACACGGGTTTAGGAGTCAGAAGGACCTGGGTTCTAATCCTAACTCTGCCACTTGGCCTGCTGCATGACCTTGGGCAAGTGACTTGACTTCTCTGTGCCTCAGTTATCTCATCTGTAAAATGGGCATTAGGATTGTGAGCCCTATGTGGGACAGGGACTGTGTACAACATGCCCCAGACTGAACCCCGTCCTTCCTCTCCCCCTCCTCCCCCTCCCCATCCCCCCTGCCTTACCTCCTTCCCCTCCCCACAGCACCTGTATATATATATATATATATGCATATATATATATATATATATGTTTGTACATATTTACTACTCTATTTATTTATTTTACTTGTACATATTTATTCTATTTATTTTATTTTGTTAATATGTTTTGTTTTGTTGTCTGTCTCCCCCTTCTAGACTGTGAGCCCGCTGTTGGGTAGGGACCCTCTCTAGATGTTGCCAACTTGTCCTTCCCAAGCGCTTAGTACAGTGCTCTGCACACAGTAAGCGCTCAATAAATATGATTGAAATAATGAATGAATGAATTTGTATCTACCCCAGTGCTTAGAAGAGTGCCTGGCACATAGTAAGTGCTCACAAAATACCATTTAAAAAAAAAAGTCAAGTTTGGCATAGAGGTGAAATGAAAAGCTGGAGACGTGGTGCCTGGCATTGGTCTGAACCTTGAAACATGACCCAAAGTGGAATCCTCCAACCACTCTTATGGCACATAATAAGTGCTTAACAAATATCATTATTATTGTTATTATTATTATTAAATTGCTTGTAAATCTGTTGAAAAATGTGCCCTTTGATACAGTCTTTACGATAAATCCATGTCTTTAAGGAACACATCATGGCTATTTTAACAGCATGGCCTACTGGAAAGAGCACAAGCCTAGGAGTCAGAGGACCTGGGTTCTAATCCAGGCTCCGCCACTTGTCTACTGTGTGACCTTGGGCAAGTCATTTAACTTCTCTGTGCCTCAGTTACCTCATCTGTAAAGTGGGGGTTGATACTGTGAGCCTCATGTGGGTTTGAACTGTGGCTAAACTGATTATCCCAGCACTTAGTATAAAACTTAAGAAATACCACAATTTTTTTTTTTAAATATCCCTCACCGGTTTTATGGACAGGCTATAGCTGGATTGGAGTCACATTTGCTTCCTCTTCAGGTTAATATTGAAATAAAAGTAATAGTGAGAATGTGTTAAATATTTTGCCTAGGTGGTTATGCATGATCCCTCAGTTTTTAATAGAAGTATCAGAGAGGAAAATGTATTTGTTGAAACAATTGTTTCTACCTTGGGTCATTGGTAATTCACTACAAAAACTTTACTGACTAAAGATCTAAATCCTTCACAGCACTATTGTAACCCAAAGTGAGTTTGACAGATGATAATATTGTACGATTTGCTAACAACAGGGATTTTTGAATTGGTCTAATGACCATCCTTTACTGAATATTCTTTCAATCTCTTTTTTAAGCTTACTCCTCAGGTTCATGATGAACCAAAGATAACTGAAGATATATATGCGGTTGCCATCTCATTGATCCTCTTTTTCGATGATTTGGAAATGCGAGACAATGGGTAAGAAGAATTTTGCTTCATCGCTTACTGTAAATTGTCATTAATGCTATAGGCTGCTACAACTTGAAGGTGTGATTTCAGCTAATTACATCTCCCTCTTTAGCTATTCATAGTTCCTTGCAATTATTTTATTTGGTTCATCGGGCTTTGATTGAAGTCCTGGAATTCTTTTTTTTTTTTTTTTTACTTCTAAATAGACTTAAAAGGCTCAAACACTAAAGCCAAGCCAAGTGGAAATTTTGGACTGCCAGTCACAAAAGCTTGGACATAGTGCCTGAGGCTGGAGTTGTATCTGCTTTACAAAGATGCAGAAGTCAGACTATTCTTTAGGCTTTGATCACTCTTAAATCCTTCTTCTGCCTATTGCCACTGGATATTCACATTTCACAGGCTTATCGGTTCTATATAAACGTGTTTCCTCTTGTTTGTTTTGAAGCTCCGTCCTTCAGACTTCATTGTCTGCCTCCTTATTCTCTCGTGAACTCTGCTTAATAATTCTATTCCCTCCACTCACACCAATCATTATTTTGTCTGCTTCCATCATATCTCTTCTCAGCTCTACCCTTTCACTCACATCCTCTCACCTTACTCAGGGGAAGAAATTGTCAGAATTTTAAATACCGCATACTTGACAACTGTTTGCAATACTTCAGAAGCAGCGTTGCGTAGTGGGTAAAAATAATGGCATTTGTTGAGTGCTTACTATGTGCAAAGCACTGTTCTAAGCACTGGGGAGGGTACAAGGTGATCAGGTTGTCCCACGGGGGGCTCACAATCTTAATCCCCATTTTACAGATGAGGGAACTGAGGCCCAGAGAAGTGAAGTGACCTGCCCAAAGTCACACAGCTGACAAGTGGCGGAGCCGGGATTTGAACCCATGACCTCTGACTCCAAAGCCCGGGCTCTTTCCACTGAGCCACGCTGCTTCTCTGAACATGGGCCTGGGAGTTGGAAGGATCTGGGTTCTAATCCAGCTCCACCACTTGTCTGCTGTGTGACCTTGGGCAAGTCACTTAACTTCTCTGGGCCTTTGTCAGTTCAGCACCTATAAAATGGGGATTTGTGAGCCCCATGTGGGACAGGGACTGTGTCCAACCTGATAAGCTTGTATCTACCCCAGGGCGTAGTAGAGTTCCGGGCTCTTAGGAAGTGCTTAACAAATACCATTAAAAAAGCTGTTATTGAGCACCTAATAAATACCGTTGGTTGATTGATTGATCAATCAATCAATCAATCGTATTTATTGAGCACTTACTGTGTGCAGAGCACTGTACTAAGCGCTTGGGAAGTACAAGTTGGCAACATATAGAGACAGTCCCTACCCAACAGTGGGCTCACAGTCTAAAAGAATGAGAAGCTTGCTCATGCAGGGCAAAGTGTTGGACTTTTCGCCCACAGTAGTCCCAAGTTGTGCGTGATTCGTTTTTTAATGCATCTTGTTAATTTCACAATTTTATTAGCAGAGAAGCTTTTGAATTTTTTTTTTAAACCACCCTGCCCCCACTCCCCACCCAGACTGGATCTGAAAAGAAGCACAAAAATCTTGTCAGTCCTTTCTTAACTGTTTCCTGGGGAACTTTGACAATACTTCGGTCATCTGATATGACTGCCTGCAGAAAACATGAGGGAAATCCAGGTCTTCTGACCCAGACTCATGTACTTTCCATTAGCCCACGCTGCCTTTCAGTATTGACCGTCAGTAGACTGTCAGTAGCTTCCCAGTTATTAATAGAATTGGTATGTTTTGGGGAATGAGATACCTGGGAGACTTACTCATTTTTAAATGCTACCTTTTTTTTCCCTTTCTTTTTCTTGTGGTTTTCCCTTTTCTCCGGTCTGGAAAGTGTCCAGGGTTTCCTGAGGTAATGGCTTTTGCCTAACTCTTATATGAAGCATCATGGCTCAGTGGAAAGAGCACAGGTTTGGGAGTCAGAGGTCATGGGTTCTAATCCCGGCTCCCCCACATGTCTGCTGTGTGACCATAGGCAAGTCACTTAACTTCTCTGAGCCTCAGTTACTTCATCTATAAAATGGGGATTAAGACTGTGAGCCCCACGTGGGACAACGTGATCACCTTGTATCCTCCCCAGCGCTTAGAACAGTGCTTTGCACATAGTAAGTGCTTAACAAATGCCATTATTATTATTATTATTATTATTATTTTCACTCCAAAGTGGACCCTTCACTTCCAAACCAAGCTCTGGATTGATCTTGGAATGCAATACCCTAAACTAAGCAGTTTTACGGGAATAATGATAATAATAATAATAATAATGATGATGGTATTTGCTAAGCGCTTACTATGGGCCAAGCACTGTTCTTAAGCACTGGGGTAGATACAAAGTAATCAGGTTGTTCCACATGGGGCTCACAGTCGTAATCCCCATTTTACAGCTGAGGTAACTGAGGCACAGAGAAGTGAAGTGACTTGCCCAGAGTCACACAGCTGACAAGTGGCGGAGCCGGGATTAGAACTCACGACCTCTGACTCCCAAACCCGGGCTCTTGCCACTAAGCTATGCTGCTCCTCTGTACAATTCTATGCCAGGAGGTGGCTGTGCTGTTGAATATTAAGTTAGCTATTTGTAAACTCCGCAAAGGAATGTGCAAATAAAAACCAAAATGCAACCAGAAATTTATGCAAAAATCTGATTTTACTAGAGTTTAAAAAAATGAAAACAACAGTTATCCTGAATGTCAAATCCATACTTTACTGATTAGTTGTCTCCTCTTCCACATCCTTTGCTTTGTCCTCTCTCTTTTTTGGTGGCTCTTTAGGTCCAAAAAGGACATGTTCTACAAACTTCTCCTCCAACCATTAAATCTTAGAATTTGGGCAGTAAAAAGTGGTAAGGACTCTGGAACTGAACGGCCATCATTAGAATCCTAACTAGAATTTTCTTTAGACATATTTCTGTAGACAGAATAAAACGGAGAACAGGGGGTTTATGTGATCTTACTCATGTCGTTATTTTTATATCAGGGACCCGACCAAGTCAAGTTCGAGATTTTTGCCAGAACGTAGTAGCGTGTTGGTATTTTTGCCAGGTGAGTGACACTTTAAAAAAAACCTGGACTTTAATTTAGTGGGAAGAGTGGATAAAGAAAGTATTTGGCTATCACACTTTTGGGAAAAAAGATGTCTTCTTCTAGCTAATGCGAATCAGAAAAAGAAAGCAAATCTTAAATAAGCCCTGTTTTCTCGTATGAGGCCTCTGCTTGATTTGTGGCTTACAAAAGTTTTTGAACCCCCCTACTTTCCATGCCTCAGTCCTTACAAAGGCCCCTGAGATCCCCTAATCCATCAATCAGTGGTATTGAGTGCTTACTGAGTAATAATAATGCTAATGATGGCAATTGTTAAGCGCTTACTATGTGTCAAGCATTGTTCTAAGAGCTGGGGTAGATGCAAGCTAGTCAGATTGGACACAGTCCCTGTTCCACATGGGGTGTACACTCTTAATAATCCCCATTTTACAGATGAACTGAGGTCCAGAGAAGTGAAGTGACTTGTCTAAGGTCACACAGCAGACAAGTGGCGGAGATGGAATTGGAACCAGGTCCTTCCAACTCCCAGGCCCGTGCTCTATTCACTAGGCAATGCACAGAGTTGGAAGACATGTTCTCTAAACACCAGGAGTTTACAGTCTAGGAGGAAACAGACATTAAAATACCGCTACACTAAAATAATTGCAGGCCACTGGGTTTTCCCTTTGACATCCCACAAATGTGGAGGAGAGCCATTGGGTTGGGAGGGCTCATACCTCAATAGCAATTTCCTTGTAGATAAAAATGATTTTTCTTTTCATATTTATTATTCGCATGTGATATACTTAATGCAACTTGGACGATTTTGCTGCAACTTGGGTTGTAGCCTTTTCGGCAAACCTAAAGATTTTTGAACCATCTGCAAAACTATGTAGATATCTTTTGAGCAAATACAGGCACATAAAAAAAATTGGCAACTTAATTTTGGCGTTAAATTCTGTTTTGACCCATTTTTATTTTTGTATTTATGGGCAGTGGGGAAAAATGGCAGTCTAATAACTATGAGAAACAGTGTCATATTTGAAGAGGAGGAACAGATTTCTTTGTATTAAGTGAACTGGGCAGAGCTACTTTTCTGCTCTGACATGTATTGTGATTTTAACGTAACATAAAAACCTGTTGTTGAACTTTAGTATCTCGTTTACAGGTTTAGCTGAAATAAATCACTTGCTTGAAGTACTTACAAACGTGGTTCACAAAAGGTAGGTTAAAATAATATGAAGTGAAAATTGATTTGCCTTGGAAAAGTTCATTTGCTTGTGTTGCACAACGCTGTAATTCCCTGTCAAAACGAGGGGCAGCCTGTCATGTTCTAAGGCTTATGTATAACTATGTAAAACTACGATCTGGTTAGACATTTTCTTGGTCTTTTTATTTTTTAAGATTGCAGGTATATCCACTTCATTCAAGTGTGACTTTGGAAGAACAGAATAGTGTCTTTTCACCTCCTGTCCCTGGTTACAGAAAGGTAAGAAAATTGGGAAAAGAAGGGCTTATCCTAACTCTGACCCTTGCCTGTCGTTTGACCCTCGGCAGGTCACTTACCTTATCTTTAAAATGGGGATGAAGTAGCTGTTCTCCCTCCCTCTCAGGCTTTGAGCCCATTGTGGGAAAGGGCCTGTATTCAGCCTGCTTTTGTTGTATATCCCTCAGTGCTTAACAAATGCCATTATTATTCCTAATAATAATACCAATGTAGGAAGTACATTCTGACCTGCAATATTTACAGACATTAATATTTCATTTTATTTTCTGAATTTTTTCTATGACATCTGTTAAACGCTTACTGCGTGCAAGGCACCGAACTAAGCTCTGGGGTGGATTCAAGCTAATCAGGTTGGACACAGTCCATGCTCCACATGGGGCTCACAGTCTTAATCTCCATTTTTACAGATGAGGGAACTGAGAGAAGTGAAGTGACTTGTCCAAGGTCACACATCAGACAAGTGGCAAAGGTGTGATTATAACCCAGGTTCTTCTGGCTCCCAGGCCAATGCTCTATCCACTAGGTCACGCTGCTTTTTGATTTGATTATCTGTGTTTAGAAACAGCCAGTCACACCCATGCATGACTAGCGAGGCCATGGTTTTAATTTTTTTTTTAACTGAGTATTTTACTCGGGCTGAGTATCAATCTGTGAAAAGATTTTACTTTCTGCGGGGTTGGGTTTGGAAAACTCTCATTAGTGGCTAAGGCCATAGAGCAAGGTGAAAGTCAAAATAAAAGCAGCGTGGCTCAGTGGAAAGAGCACGGGCTTTGGAGTTAGAGGTCATGGGTTTGAATTCCGACTCCACCACATGTCTGCTGTGTGACCTTGGGCAAGTCACTTAACTTCTCTGAGCCTCAGTTACCTCATCTGTAAAATGGGGATGAAGACTGTAAACCCCGCCGTGGGACAACCTGATCACCTTGTAACCTCCCCGGCGCTTAGAACAGTGCTCTGCACATAGTAAGCGCTTAATAAATGCCATAAAAAAAGCAGGTTTGGTTATATGTTAAAATATGGGATTGGCATAATGTGCTCGTGATGTCAAGGATTGAAAATGAGTGACAGAATCAACCCAGTAGTATTTATTAAATACTTACTGTGTTCAGAAGCAGCATGGCCTAGTGGATAGAGCACAGGCTTGGGAGTCAGAAGGACCTGGGTTCTAATCCTGGGTCTGCCACTTGTCTGCTGTGTGGCCTTGGGCAAGTCACTTCCCTTCTCTGTGCATCAGTTACCTCATATATCAAAAGCGGATTAAGACTGTGAGCCCCATGTGGGACGTGGACTCTGCCCAACCTGATTAGCTTGTTTCTACCCCAGTGCTTAGAACAGTGCTTGACCCTTAATAAGTGCTTAACAAATACCATCATTAGTGTTATTATCATAAATATTATTCTGAGCACAGTACTAAGTGCTTGGGAGAGTACAGTAGAAGCAGACATGATCCATTCCCAGAAGGAGTTTAAGATCCTGAATACCATTGATGAATTGATTAAAATCTAGCAGGGAGACAGACATTACATAATTTACAATTAGGAGGAAGTGCTCAAATAATATAGTATGGAAAGTGACCTGTACAAAAGTGCAAGAGAAGTAGTGAGTTCTAGAGTGCTGAAGTTGTGCAGAAATGCTGAAATGACAGTTAGCATATGACCTGGAAAAAAGAAAAATTAATTGGGAAAGCCTTCTAGGAGAGGTGGGATGTTAGAAGGATTTTAAAGATAGGGTGAGCTGTGGTCTGTTGGATTTCCAATGGATTTGAAGGGGGAAGGAGTTCTCAGCAGGAGGGAGGAGGAAAGGCAATGAAGATGAAAATGAAGCACAGTGGGAAGGTCAGTGAGCTTGGGAGAAATGGGTAGTGTGAGATAGGGTATAGTAAGAGAAGAGAGCTGGATAGGTAGGAGGTAGAGAAGTGAAAGCCAATAGTCAGGAGAAATGAATGCGGCTAACCATTAGAAGTTTTTGAGGAAAAATATGTGTAGATGGAAATTTTAAAAAGATGAACAGGAGTAACAAAGCGAAGGACAGTGAGGTGGCTGATAGGGCCATCTAGCCCGGTGGGTCTGTTCCGGAGTCGTGTCCGTTTACATGGAAAGGAAAGGGCAGATTCATTCATTCATTCATTCATTCATTCATTCATTCAATCGTATTTATTGAGCGCTTATTATGTGCAGAACCCTGTACTAAACACTTGGGAAGTACAAATCGGCAACATATAGAGATGGTCCCTACCCAACAACGGGCTCACAGTCTAGAAGGGGGCGGCAGACAACAAAACAAAACCAGTGGACAAGTGTCAATACCATCAGAATAAGTAGAATTATAGCTACATACACATCATTAATAAAATAAATAGAGTAATAAATATGTACAAATATACACAAGTGCTGTGGGGAAGGGAAGAGGGTAGGGCAGAGGGAGTGGGGGTGATGGGAAGGGGAGGAGGAGCAGAGGAAAAGGGGAGGCTCAGTCTGGGAAGGCCTCCTGGAGGAGGTGAGTTCTCAGAAGGGCTTTGAAGGGAGGAAGAGAGCTAGTTTGGCCGATGTGTGGAAGGAGGGCATTCCAGGCCAGGGGTAGGATGTGGGCCAGGGGTTGACGGCGGGGCAGGTGAGAATGAGGCACAGTGAGGAGGTTAGCGGCAGAGGAGTGGAGTGTGCGGGCTGGGCTGTAGAAGGAGAGAAGGGAGGTGAGGTAGGAGGGGGCGAGGTGATGGAGATCTGGGAAATGTGAGGAAAAGCTGGCAGGATTTAGGAACAGATTGGATGTGAGAGTCGCAAAAGAGTGAAGAATACAAGATAAGATCATGGTTGTGGGTTTCAGAACAGTAAGTATAGTAGAGATGGGAAAGTTAGGCAGAGGAGAGGGTTTGGGGGAGAAATCGAGGAGATTCATTTTCAACATGTTGGACTTTGGCCAGTAGGACCTCCACCTGGAAATGACTTGCGGGCAAGAGGAAATGCCAGATTGCAGATAGATGGAGTGGTCAGGGCTAGTGAAATAGATTTAGGATTCATCCCAATAGGAGGTACAGTGCTCGCACACAGAAGCAGCATGGCTTAATGGACAGTGTGTGGGCCTGAAATTCAGAGGACGTGGGTTCTAATCCCGTCTCCACCACATGTCTGCTATGTGACCTTGGGCAAGTCCCTTAACTTCTCTGTGCCTCAGTTACCTCCTCTGTAAAATGGGGAGTAAGACTGTGAGCCCCATGTGGGATAGGGACTGTGTCTGACCTGATTACCTTGCATCTACCCCAGTGCTTAGAACAGTGCTTGCCACATAGTAAGCACTTAACACATACCACAGTCATTATTATTAGTAGTAGTAGTAAGCGCTCAGTAAATACTATTGACTGATTGTGCACTGTTCTAGCTGTTAAGAAGAGTTGTATTACCACCTTGGGTCAGACCCATGGTTCATCCAGATCTAAATTCTATCTCTGACGGGAACAACAGGATATTTGGAAGAACACTGTCATAGTTTCCCTCTGGTCAGCTTAGGAATGGAGGGCAGGTATTGGGTCTACTAACTCTACTGTCCTCGCCCAAGCACACAGTACAGAGTACGTGCTCCACAAATACCCGTCTGATTCATTCATTTATTATTCATTCATTCAGTCGTATTTATTGAGCGCTTCCTGTGTGCAGAGCACTGTACTAAACACTTGGAAAGTACAAGTCGGCAACATATAGAAACGGCCCTTACCCAACAGCGGGCTCACAGTCTAGAAAGGGGAGACAGACAACAAAAAAAAAACATGTGTCTGTTAATTCAACAGCTTTCATATGTCCCTTTTACATCCTTAACTTTCCCTTTAGTGAAAGAGTATGGACTGCTCACCTGTGGATGGATTAATTCAAGTCCCTATGGTATCTCGGGAGCCGCTTAATAGATGGAAAGGATGTATATATGTGGCAGTGAAAGAGGAGGAGGGGGGCATTTTAGACAGAGGTTGAATCTTGAAGGTGGAAGTGGGATGATCAAAGGTGTGCCCTGGGGGAGGAGTGGGGATTCAGGGTCTTGATCACGATATTCTGGGCAGCCTAACAAAGCACTTGGAAAAAACAGAGGTTAAGATGAGAGGTCCATCCAGCATTTTAGGGCTGGAAGCCTTCATTTAAGAAGGTTTGGAAACCTGGCCGGAGCAATTAATAGGGGATAGAGTACAACCTTGTTGGCCACACCAGAAAGAACTGGATGGATAAGGGTTGGGATTCAAGGCATTAAACCTTGAATTAAATTTGACTATTTGAACTCAGAGCGGAGTCATTTTGAACTCTGTGTTTGTATGCTCAGATGATGCTCATCTGAGAGCATATTGCCGCTGTACAGTGCAAAAAGTCACCAAAACCTGATACCACTTAGAATGAAGAGTCTCGATTTGAGCATGTGTAATGAATTCAAGCCTATTTTTCAGAAATAATTATTCCATTTAGATCATTTAGATGATTCTTTAACTCGAGCATTATGCGTCCAATGAATGCGCCCAAGTTGTAACTCTTTTTTCTTTGTTACTCAGATCATCTTATCTACAAATATTGCTGAAAGTTCCGTCACAGTTCCTGATGTCAAATATGGTAAAGTACTTTTCTGTGTTATTCAAAAAAGCCAACATAATATGCTCTTTGATGGCCTCGATGACCTGCTTGGTGCATATTTTTAAAAACCCGTTGCTGCATCTCCCAAGTTTTGTAAGACCTTTGAATAATAGAAGATGAGATACCAGAAATGGAGGTGATATGCTAGGCCTTTATGTCACACTGTTTTTCATTTTCTCCAAGTCTTTCATGTTATTTCATTCATTCATTCATTCACTCGAATTTATTGAGCGCTTATTGTGTGCAAAGCATCATATTAAGCACCTGGGAGAGTACAATACAACAATAAACAGACACATTTCCTTGCCTGCAACGAGCTTATTCTCCTGTCAATATCTCGAGTAATTTTTACTATGAACCGACATCCTATTGTTACATTCAGTACATTGCTCTCAGTTCTGACATGAGCATCATGGGCAATTCCCTTCTGTTGTCAGCTAGAGAGATGTGCTCTATGCAGTTGCACATCTCCAGCAATATGTCTGTATAGGAAGAAAGATATGTTATGATTTCCCTCCCCGGTATTGTCACTCAGTACTGAAAAGTAGAATTTAAATTGCTTGTTTTTTTTTTTTTTAATTCCAAATTTTGAATGCTGTATTGTTGGGAGTATTCTACCCTAACCTAGGGTTCCCTGTTACTTAATTTAACAGTGTTGCAGAACTCTGTTGTAGGGACAGTGTGTAAAATTTTCACACATCTTTTTTTTATGGCAGTCATCGATTTTTGTTTGACTAGAACTCTAGTTTGTGATGAAGATACTAATTATCAGAGTCTGAGGCTGAGTTGGGCTTCTAAAATCAGCTGTGATCAAAGAAAAGGTAAGAGATCAGTAAACAAGCTTTTTATTATCATGAAATAATGGATCAGAACTTGGTAAATTGGAAAAAAATTTCTGTAATAAATGCTATTAGTACTACTTCTACCTAGTGTAAGGGAGAGTCTGTAGAAGCTCTGCTTTTTCCCTCAGGCTTCAGGTGTTCTGTTTCAGTCTCTAGGATTAATTTCCATGTGATTTAATGCCAATTTATACTGAGGAAGTACTTTATTTATTTATTGGAGGCACTGTGGCCTGGAGGAAAGTGTGGGACTGGAAGTCAGGAGATGTGAATTCTAATCCACATCTGCCATTGGCCTTCTCTCTGAACTTGGCAAAGTCATTTAACCTCTTGGCTCCCCAATGTCTTCATCTGCAAAATGAAAATGATGGCTCTCTGTTGTCCTGACCTATTAGATTATGAGCGCCTTGTAGGATCGGGATTATGTTCTCATCTAATTATTCATTCATTCATTCAATTGTATTTATTGAGCACTTACTGTGTGCAGAGCACTGTACTAAGCACTTCGGAAGTACAAGTTGGCAACATATAGAGACGGTCCCTACCCAATAATGGGCTCACAGTCTAGAAGGGGGAGACAGACAACAAACCAAAACATGTGGTCAGGTGACAAGTCATCAGAACAAATAGAATTAAAGCTAAATTCATTCATTCAAACGTATTTATTGAGCACTTACTGTGTGCAGAGCACTGTACTAAGCACTTGGGAAGTACAAGTTGGCAACGTATAGAGACGGTCCCTAAACAACAACGGGCTCACAGTCTAGAAGGGGGAGGCAGACAACAAAACAAAACATGTGGACAGGTGACAAGTCATCAGAACAAATAGAATTAAAGCTAAATGCACATCATTAACAAAATAAATAGAATAGTAAATGTGTACAAGTAAAATAGAGTAATAAATCTGTACAAACATATATACAGGTGCTGTGGGGAGGGGAAGGAGGTAGGGCAGGGAGGATGGGGAGGAGGAGAGGAAAAAGGGGGCTCGGTCTGGGAAGGCCTCTTGGAGGAGGTGAGCTCTCAGTAGGTGAGCATTTACTCCAGCGTTTAGCATAGGGTTTTAGCACTTAGTAAATGCTTCATAAATACCACAGTTTATTGAATGATCTGACAGTGTTTTTCCTGAGGTAAAACAAAATCTTTAATATAGAGGCCTGGGATGACTTTGAGTAGCATTGGTTATGCAGGAACACTATATTAGGGGCAGTTGCTAAGAACACTGTGTGTTAAACCTATTTAGGAATAAAAAATGTTGTACGTTTCCAGCACGAAACTTGCTTTCTCAGATTTGGTCAGTATTTATTGCCAGAGGCATCCTTTAAACGTATTTCTTATTTGTAGGTCGTGCCGGACGTGTTTCTAAGGGCTACTGTTACAGGCTAGTATTTAAGGAGTTCTGGACAAACAATATACCCGATATTACAGTTCCCGAGATGTTGGTAAGAAACTGCTTTTAGCTGAAAACTATTCTGAGTACGTTATGGTTTGCTTGAAATTGTCCAGTGTAGACGCTGGGAGAGTTTTTGTTTGGTCCAGGCCAGAGAGAGGGGAATTGAGGGAAATGGGGAGCAGGAGGTGAGGGGTTTGAGGCCCATGCTTGGATGGGAACTGACTGGTCACTCTTCTGTAGAATCTCTCCCGTTCCCATCTCCAGAATTGGCCTCTGGGGGATTCCCTTCTGTGCTCTCTTCCTTAATCAATCAATCAATCAATCATATTTATTGAGCGCTTACTATCTGCAGAGCACTGTACTAAGCGCTTGGGAAGTACAAATTGGCAACATCTAGAGACAGTCCCTACCCAACATTGGGCTCACAGTCTAAAAGGGGGAGACAGCTTAAGCTTCTGTTCCCAAGACTATGCTGCTCCTGCTTCCCCTGGGAGGCTCATACACCCTCAATGCTCCCCATGTACTGTGAGCCCACTTTTTAGACTGTGAGCCCACTGTTGGGTAGGGACTGTCTCTATATGTTGCCAACTTGTACTTCCCAAGCGCTTAGTACAGTGCTCTGCACACAGTAAGCGCTCAATAAATACGATTGATGATGATGATGATGATGATGTACTGTCTCTGCCACCTGGGTTGGATTAGCATGGCATAGTGGATAGAGCACAGGCCTAGGAGTCTGAAGGCCAAGGGTTCTAATCCCGGCTCTGCCCCTTGTCTGCCATGTGACCTTGGGCAAGTCACTTCACTTCTCGGGCCTCAGTTCCCTCATCTGTAAAGTGGGGATTGAAGCTGTGAGCCCCATGTGGGACCAGGACTGCGTCCAACCCAATTCACTTGTATCCACCCCAGTGCTTAGTACAGTGCCTGGCACATAGTAAGCGCTTAACAAATACCACAATTATTATTATTATTATTGCTATTATTACTATCATGAGTGCTCACTGGTCTTCAGCCCCAGAAAGCCCAGCCCTGACCCTCCCTCACATGACCCTACCCCCATGGCTGCATCAGAGGGAGTGGCATGGGGGTGGTTGTCAGGCGGCAGGGATCTCTCTGCCTCTCCCTACACGTGACCCTACTCATGTACAATGATCACTTGAAACCTGTCCCCTTTGTTAAGGCGAAGGAAGGTGCGGGAGGAGACCGCGGGGAGCGATGCACCTTCAGAGGCCAGTTCTGGCCACCAGCGCTACCCTGGCACGGCCGCGTCTGTGTTGCCACTGCTCCTCGACCCACCAGCTGAGCGCAGTGCCAGGGTTATGGCAGCCACACTCTGTCCTCTCCTCGTTCTTCTCTTATCTCTCGGCCTGTTCTTTCTCATGCTCCTTTGCAGGCTCCTCCTCTGACTCTCACCCCCTACCCGTGGGGGTCACTCAAGGTTCAATTCTGGGTCCCCTTCTATGTTCCATTTACACCCACTCCCTTGGAGAATTCATTCACTCCTAAGGCTACAACTACCTCCTCTACGCAGATGATACCCAAATCTACATCTCCAGCCCCGATCTCTTTCCCTCTCTTGTAGGATCTCATTTCTTCTTGCCTTCAACACATCTCTGTTTGGATGTCCTCCCATCACCTCAGGTTTAACATGTTCAAAACAGAACTCCCTATCTTCCCACACAAACCCCGTCTTCCCCCGAGTCTCCCATCACTGTAGACGGCACCACCATCTTCCTGTCTTATGAGCCTGTAACCGTGGCATTATCCTTGATTCCTCTCTCTCATTCAACCCACACATTCAAGCCATCACCTGCACCTTTACAGTGTCGCTGAAATCCGCCCTTTCCTCTCCATCTAAACTGCTACCACATTAATACAGTCACTCGTCCTGTTCTGCCTGGATTGCTGAATCAGCCTCCTGGCTGACCTCCCAGCCTCCTGTCTCTCCCCACTCCAAACTTCACTCTGCTGCCCTGATCATTTTTCTACAAAAACATTCAGGACATCACCCCACTCCTCAAAAAAACTCCAGCGGTTTCCCATCCACCGTCACATCAAACAAAAACTCCTCACCATTGGCTTTAAAGCACTCTACCACCTTGCCCCCTCCTACCTCTCCTCACCATTCTCCTTCTACAGCCCACCCTGCCCACTTCGCTCCTCTAGTGCCGCTAACCTTCTCACTGTGCCTCAATCTCGCCGACCTTGCTGCTGACCCCTAGTCCACATCCTGCCTCTGGCCTGGAATGCCCTCCCTCCTCAAATCTGACAGACAATTCCTTTCCCTCCCACACCTTCAAAGCCTTATTGAAGGCACATCTCCTCCAAGAAGTCTTCCACGACTAAGCCCCACCTTTCGTCTTCTACTACCTTCTGCATCGCCCTGACTTGCTCCCTTGGTTCTTCCCCGCTCCCAGACCACAGCACTTATGTACATGTCTGTAATTTATTTATTTGTCTTGATGTCTGTCTCTCCCCGTCTAGACTGTAAGCTTGTTGTGAGCAGGAAATGTGTCTGTTTATTGTTGTAGTGTACTCTCCCAAGCACTTAGTAGAGTGCTCTGAACACAGTAAGCACTCAGTAAATACAATTGAATGAATGATCGAATGAATTATTTCTAGGGTTCGGTCATTGTGCTCAGAACTGGGAAAGAACAGATTACTTTTAAGTCTGTGGGAAAAGTATCCCACAGTATCTGTTGGCTCACAAAGTACCCGCATTTTTGAGGAATGTATTAAATGCTTGTATTGCCCTCTAATTGTAGAGTGGGAAATGCCATATCAGAGGAACAAAAATGTCTGCCATGAGGGTTCAATGATCCTATAAAAACCTCATGCTTCCCCCCCCTTTAGCTAATTTATGAAATTGAGAGATTTTTAAAAAGAGCAGTTTTCTGTCCTCCTTCCGTCTTACATTTAGTCATTTTTTTTCCCCTTCATCTCCAGCGTTGTCCATTAGGAAACACAATCTTGAAAGTTAAATTACTTGACATGGGGGAGCCAAGAGCTCTGTTGGCAACTGCCCTTTCTCCACCCAGGCTTAATGACATTGAACGCACCATCCTTCTACTAAAGGAGGTAAGTCTATTCTTATTATGTCTGTTTCCTAGTGGGAGGCATATGTGCCAAAGGCATTTGTGCACAGCAGGGTGTCCAAGTAATCCTCGCCCGGGGATTGGAGTCAGGGATGTCAGGACTGAAATTCATAGCAGGCTTATTGGGTGGCCTTGAGCAGATCTCTTTGCCTCTGCACATTTGCTTCCTCTTCCATAAAGTGCCTGACAATCATGACCTTTAGCGGATGTCAGGAAAACAAATTTTGCAAAGTTGCTTGGGAAGGATAGTGAGCTATAAATGTGAAGTAGCGGGATTTGTTAGGGAGTGAATCTCGTTCCCTTTCATATTTACATTTCATCATATTCTAATGCTACTTACTATGAAAGTCAAATAATCTAAGGCCAGGCTATATGTGGGGAAAAGGTGAGGACTCTTTTCATCAAGTAATTAAGAGAAGCAGAGTGTCCTGGGAGTCATAAGGACATGGGCTCTAATACCGACTCTGCCACTTGTCTGCTGTGTGACCTTGGGAAAGCCACTTCACTTCTCTGTGCCTCAATTACCTCCTCTTTAAAATGGGGATTAATACTACTACTACTACTACTACTAATAATAATGAAAATAATGGCATTTGTTAAGCGTTTACTATGTGCAAAGTACTGTTCTAAGCACTGGGGGAATACAAGGTGATCAAGTTGTCCCACGTGGGGCCCACAGTCTTAATCCCCATTTTACAGATGAGGTAACTGAGGACCAGAGAAGTGAAGTGACTTGCCCAAAGTCACACAGCTGACAAGTGGCAGAGCCGGGATTAGAACCCGTGACTTCGGACTCCCAAGCCCGTGCTCTTTCCACTGAGCCAAGCTGCTGGGGCATGGACTGAGTCCCGTCTGATTCAGCGAGGCTCAGTGGAAAGAGCCCAGGCTTTGGAGTCAGAGGTCATGGGTTCAAATTCTGGCTCCACCACTTGTCAGCTGTGTGACTTTGGGCAAGCCACTTAACTTCTCTGTTCCTCAGTTCCCTCATCTGTAAAATGGGGATTAAGACTGTGAGCCCCATGTGGGACAACCTGATCACCTTGTAACCTCCCCGGCGCTTAGAACAGTGCTTTGCACATAGTAAGTGCTTAGTAAATGCCATCATTATTATTAGAAAAGTGCCTGGCACATATTAAGGGCTTAACAAATACCATAAAAAAGTAATTGCCAGAGAAGTGTACTCAGTTCTATATTCAACATAAAAAGATGGTTTCATCCAGTGGACTCGCAGGACTGAGCTGAATGAGATAGTTGTAAATTTCACGGCCAGATCCTCGAATTATTTATCAGTTGCCAAGAAATTGAGCTCTGAAATGAACATCCATCCTATCTTTTAAACACCCAGTTCTGGTTTCAGTACCCAGTACCCAGAAGCAGCATGGCTTAGTGGAAAGAGCCCGGGCATGGGAGTCAGAGGTCATGGGTTCTAATCCCGGCTCCACCACTTGTCAGCTGGGTGACTTTGGGCAAGTCACTTCACTTCTCTGGGCCGCAGTTGCCTCATCTGTAAAATGGGGATGAAGACTGTGAGCCCCATGTGGGACAACCTGATTACCTTGTATCTACCCCAGTGTTTAGAACAGTGCTTTGCCCATAGTAATCGCTTAACAAATACCATCGTCATTATTATTGTATAACTCCCTGGAAGGCTTAAAGAAATTCTTCCCACCACACAAATCTGCAGTGATGTAACAGGATCTACAAGTTGGCACAAGTAGATTCAGCATAGGAAGAAACAGTTGTGTGCATAGGTGTGGCGTCATGTTAAGGCATGCTGATATTACGCATCCCAGCCTCTGTCTTGGTTGTTCTGTATAAGGCGGTGTGTGGGGTTTCTCTTTATTTTTGCAACTTTACAGTGGCTGATACTGTAAAATAATGAGTGGCAAAGCTACAGTGCGTTCTGCTAGTGGTGGCCATAATAATACTGGAATTTGTATAGAAAATTCCTTCCTTCATTCATTCAGTTGTATTTATGGAGTGCTTATTGTGCGCAAAGCACTGTACTAAGCACTTGGGAGAGTACAGTACAACAGACACATTCCCTGCTCACAGTAATGATGGTATTTATTAAGCGCTTACTTTGTGCCAAGCACTGTTCTAAGCGCTGGGGTAGATTAAAGGTTATCAGGTTGTCCCACGTGGGGCTCACCGTCTTCATCCCCATTTTACAGATGAGGGAATTTGGGAACAGAGAAGTTAAATGGCTTCCCCAAGGTCACACAGCAGGTAAGTGGTGGAGTCGGGATTAGAACCCACATCCTCTGACTCCCAAGCCTGTGCTCTTTCCACTAAGCCATGCTACTTCTCTAAAGAGCTCACAGTCTAGAGGGGGAGACAGGCATTAATGTGTATACATAAATAAGTGCTAGAAGCAGCATGGCTCAGTGGAAGGAGCCCGGGCTTTGGAGTCAGAGGTCATGGGTTCAAATCCCAGCTCTGCCAATTGTCAGCTGTTTGACTTTGAGCAAGTCACTTGACTTCTCTGGGCCCCAGTTACCTCATCTGTAAAATGGGGATGAAGCCTGTGAGCCCCCCGTGGGACAACCTGATCACCTTGTAACCTCTCCAGCACTTAGAACAGTGCTTTGCCCATAGTAAGCGCTTAATAAATGTCATTATTATTATTATTATTATCTATACATATGTGCTGTGGGGCTGGGAGGGAGGATGAATAAAGGGAGCAAGTCAGGGCAACGCAGAAGGGAGTGGGAGAAGAGGGGAAGAGGAGAGGAGGGCTTAGTCAGGGAAGGCTTCATGTCACAATGTCAATCATGGCAGCATCTTTTCATTCATTCATTCATTCAATCGTATTTATTGAGCGCTTACTGTGTGCAGAGCACTGTACTAAGCGCTTGGGAAGTACAAGTTGGCAACATATAGAGACGGTCCCTACCCAACAGTGGGCTCAGAGTCTAGAAGGGGGAGACAGAGAATCTTCAAACCACTTATCCCCTAGCCTATTAATTACTATTGAATCAGTGGTTACTGTAGCACCATTTTCCTGAAACACAAAGTATCTTCGGGAACACAACCCCGGTGCAGAGGAGCTGAGTGGAAAAAATCCTGACCCCCCAAATCAAATGACCTGGGTTCTAACTAAGCCCAGGACAGTGCTTGGAATATAGGAAGCATTTACCAAATGGTAAAATTATCATTATTATAATTATTGTTGTTGTCGTTGTTGTTATAATCACTTAACAAATGCCGCAATTATACTACTGGAAGAGTACTGAAAGCTTGTGTGACTAACGCTATAAAAAATTCATTTTTAAAGATAGGGGCACTTGCCATTAGTGAGCACAGAGAAAATCCTCATGATGGTCAACTGACCTTCTTAGGAAGAGTTTTGGCTCATCTTCCTGTGAATCCACATCTGGGCAAACTAATAGTTCTTGGGCACGCCTTTGGATGCCTTGAAGAATGTCTTATCATAGGTAAGTGTCAATGACAGAAGCAAATGTTTTGGGAATGTTGTTCACAAGCAGTGTTAACTTTATTTTTCTTTTTTTAGCTGCATCTCTCTCTTTGAAGAATTTTTTTGCAATGCCTTTCAACCAGCATTTTGATGGATATAGGTACCTTGTTCTCATGTTTTTAATGCCCTTTTAAAGGGGGAAATAGGTCCTTATTGTACATATGGACAGCCGCTAGAGTTGATTGCTTGGGAAAATCCACCACGTTAATACCTGTAATTTATTTATTTATGCAAACGTCTGACTTCCCCCCTCTAAACTGTAAGTTCACTGTGGGAAGGGACTGTGTCTACCAACTGTGTTATATTGTACTCTCCCAAGCACTTAGTGCAGTGCTCTGCATGCAGTAAACACTTAAAAAATGACACTCTCTCTTTTATTTACAGAAATAAAGTGAACTTTTCAGGAAGTAGTAGAAGTGATTGCCTTGCCCTTGTAGATGCATTTAAGGTAAGTCTTTAACTATAAAGTAATGGTTTGCCAACATTCTGCATTTTAAGACTTTATATTTAAGGCGCACATTTTTGACATTGATCCATCGTTTATATTTTGAGGATGGATAAAAATATTTTTTAATATGCCATTTTCAGAGTTATTTATTTGCCATCATAATTGTATATGCTGTTGGTTTCATGTATTTTTTAATAGCGTTAAAGATAGCTTCTTCAGTGGGATGCATTATTTGCAAGCCGTATTTTTTCTGTTTAAAATACCTTACAAATGGAAATGAACAATGAATTTCTAATGTTTTAGAGCTGGCAGGACTGCAAACAACGAGGAGAACTGAGGCATCCAGAGGTTAGTTTTTTGAAGTCTTTTTTTTTTATTAGACAATTGGAAATGTGATCCTGGAAGATCAATCAATCATATTTATTGAGCATTTATTGTGTGCAGAGCATCGTACTAAGCACTTGGAAGAGTACAACATAACAGATTTGATAGATAAGTTCCCTGACCACAAGGAGCTGGCAGTCTAGAGGTTGGGATTCAGACATTAATATAAATGAATCGATTATCGATATGCATGTAAACGTTGTGGTGCTGAGGGTGGGGTGAATAAGGGTTGCAAATCCAAGTTGCATCATCATCATCAATCGTATTTATTGAGCACTTACTATGTGCAGAGCACTGTACTAAGCAAAGCAAAGCAAAGCAAAACAAAGGTGATGCAGAAGAGAGCGGGAGAAGAAGAAATGAGGGCTTAGTCAGGGAAGGCCTCTTGGAGAAGATGTGCTTTAAAGAAGCCTTTGAAGGTGGGGAGTACGATTTCTGTTGGATATGAAGGAGGAGGGAGGTCCAGGCCAGAGACAGGATGTGAGCGAAGTGTGAGTCGTGAGATAGAGATCAAGGTATACCGAACAGGTTGGCAGTAGAGGAGAAAAGTGTGCGGGCTGGGCTGTGGTAAGAAATCAAGAAGGAAAGGTAGGAGAGGTGAAGGTAATTGAATGTTTTATAGCCAGCGGTGAGACTTTCCCTTCATTTTGTTGGTGCTTAAGTGGGCTGGGTGAATGATGATGATGAAAGACCTGTTCTGCTGCCAGCATGTTGGAGCAAGAGTATTTTGGAGGGGTTTGGGTAGAGCTGTGAATGAGCAGTTCACAAGGAGTTCCTAGAGGAAGAGCTAGCGCACCTCTAACTATGAGGAGCAGTATCACAGAGAGTAGCCATTTCACAGTTCCCCCTAACATCTCGTTGCCAGTGTCAGAGATGGTCTTCGGGGATGGGTGAATCTCACAGTAGTGTCTTTTATATTCTTGTAATGTACTCTCCCAAGAGCTTAGTACAGTGCTCTGTACGTAGTAAGTCCTCAATAAATACCACTGAATGACAGCATGGACTCATGAATAGAGCCCACGCCTGGGAATCAGAAGGACCTGGATTCTAATCCCTGCTCTGACACATGTCTGCTGTGTGACCTTGGGGAAGTCACTTCACTTCCTCTGTGCCTCAGTTTCCTCAGCTGTAAAATAGGGATTAAGACTGTGAGCTCAGTGGGGCTGTGGGAAAGGGACTGTGTTCAACCCAATCTGCTTGAATCCACCCCGGCATTTATTAAGCGCTTTACAAATACTACCACCACCATGCTCTTGCCTAGCTTTATCCAATATTGAAAACCACTCAATATGTGCTATGATCTTCTCTAGGATCATCATCATCATCGATCGTATTTATTGAGCGCTTACTGTGTGCAGAGCACTGTACTAAGCGCTTGGGAAGTACAAGTTGGCAACATATAGAGACAGTCCCTACCCAACAGTGGGCTCACAGTCTAAAAGGATAGTAGCTACTTTGGGATTTATGGATGTGTTGGGAGAGATTGACTTTCTTCCTCCTTCCTTCTTCCCCCACTACTTTATTTTAAGATAGTATTTGGCAAGTGCCTACTATATGCCAGACACTGTATTGAGCATGAGGGTGGATACAAGATAATCGGGTAGAACACAGTATGTGTCCCATGTGGGACTTCCAGTCTTAACCCCCATTTTACAGATGAGGTAACTGAGGCACAGAAAAGTGAAGTGACTTGTCCAAGGTCACACAGCAAAGTGGCAGAGCCAGAACTAGAACCCCGGGATTAGAACACAGGTCCTCTGTCTCCCAGGCCGGTGCTGTTCCCCTCACATTTCCACATTTCACGTTTCCACATCCATTTTGATTCAGGAAAATTTTCAGTCTGTTGGTGTTCCTTCACTCTCTGGTCAAAGTGCCGTTTTGTGGGGTGAATTTAATGTGTCCGGTAGAGCAGAACAGCAAACAGAGTAACCCAAAAGAACATGTACCCTGATACCTCAGTCACTCCCACCCCAGATTGCGAAGGTGATGAAGGGGGACCTCCTTGGCTGGTCGAACCCCAAAGACACTTTTTTGGGTTTAGTACAGCACCAAGGATGTGCTTAGCTCCCCAAGCGGCCCGATACTCTTAGATTCATTAGCCCTGGAGTTTTTGCAGCAGCCCCCGCCACCAAAGAGCGACATGGCCTGAACCAAAGTGACATTTCACAGTTGAGGCTGTAAGAACGTCGACGTATCAGCCCTTCACACATGAACCCGTTCTTCTTTCCCGCTGCTTGTCTACTGGGGGATGCTAGACAGTTCACCTCGACTTTTCTTTACCTTTTCTAGCTACACTGTGGTAACAATCCTAGGAGATTAATGATTTGTTAGAATTGAGCCTGTTTTGGGCACAGAATATGTCTGCCAATTCTATTGTAATGTACTCTCCCAAACACTTTATTCAGTGCTCTGCATATAATAAGCGCTCCGTAAATACCACAGAGTGTTGGATTGATTGATTGGGTTAGGTTGTAATTGTACATAAAGAGGCACTGAGGAATTATCACTAATGCAGCAACAGATGCACCAAATGAGACCGGTTAATTTTAGATTCAGTAGCAGTGGTAAGAGTATTTGTTAAGTCCTTACGATGTGCACTGAGAAAGAGTACACAGTTGGGAATTAGTCCCAGTCAGGGGTCTCACATTCTAAAAATTTCTCACTCACTATGCCTTGATCTCACCTATCTCATCGCTGAGCCCTAGCCCGTGCCTGACCTGTGGCCTGAAACGCCCTCCCTCCTCAAATCCCGCAGACAATTATTCTCCCCCTCTCCACTTCCAAGGCCTATTGAGGGCACATCTCTTCGAAGAGGACTTCCCAGACTAGGGCCCCCCTTTCATTTCTCTCATCATCATCATCAATCGTATTTATTGAGCGCTTACTATGTGCAGAGCACTGTACTAAGCTCTTGGGAAGTACAAATTGGCAACATGTAGAGACAGTCCCTACCCAACATTGGGCTCACAGTCTAAAAGTCTCACTCCCTTCTGCGTCCCTGACTCGCTTTCTTTGCTCTACTCCCCTCCAAGCCCCACAGCACTTACGTACGTATCTCCAATTTATTTGTTTCTATTGATGTCCGTCTCCCCCTGCCAAGACTATAAGCTCACTGCGAGCAGGGAATGTGTCTGTTTATTGTTTTATCTTATTCTCCCAAGCGCTTACTGCACAGCAGTAAGGACTCAGTAAATTCATCATCAGTCGTATTTATTGAGCGATTGAATGAATGAAAAATTACAGGGGGAAGAGGAGATTGGTGAAGACACACAAAGAGAGATGAAACAAAACTCGAAGAAAAAACGTGAAGACAAAAAGAAAGATCAGTAGGGTGCTGTGGCTAGGGGAACAGGACTTTGGGCTCCTCACAGCTCAGGGACCAGGGTCAGAGCTGCAACCACGGCGACGCTTCAGCCTTAGCTGTTCAGCCCGAGATGCTAGGGATTCCAGTAGGTAACAGTGAAAGTCAAATGTGCCTGCATATCAGAACACTGTAGAATGGAGAACACCCATCATTTCCAGAAACACCGAGTCCAGCGTGCCAAACTGCTTTGTCAAATCTCAGGGAAAAGGAGAATTCCCTGGATCCTTGAGCTTTTGTAGATTAACACATGGATTTTTGAAAGCCTGGCTTTACCAACCAAGATTTAAGCAGTGGAGCTAAAAATTGAATAAATACCGTTTTCCATTAAGTTGCACCAGATTTTTGTGGAAATTGGTTGACCAGATGTCACTGTTGTCTGTTGCCTCTGTTTTTCTGGGACAGGAAGCCAGAGTGTCAGGGGGGTGACCTTGGTCAGTGAGGATGAGGCAAACATAGACCAGCCTGCAGAACTGTTACATTCATTGCTCTGTTTCAAAGATGGGAGTGGTTGTGTGTGTGTGTATGTGCGTGTTTTGCCTGTACTTCATAACCTTTGCTAATCTTTGGTTTGTATTTCTAAAGGATGAACTTGAGTGGGGACGATCAAATTGTATTCAGATCAGGAGAATTAAAGAGGTAAACGATTGAGACTTGTAGTGTTTACCTGGATCTATGAAAAGTATTTTAAATCTTGAATATAGTTGTCCTTTAAGGCATATTCATGTGAAATGATTAGTAAATATTTTCTGAAAAATAGTTTTTTTTAAAGTGAAATTTGTTATTTTTTTAAAGAGCCTCCAAACAATTCCACTAAACACAAAGGCTCAGATGTTGCCGCTGTTGAATACAAAATTGCCTATTAGCACTTCTTGCTAGGAATTATTTGAAGTATCCCCATCCTGAAAAATTGAAACCCTAATCTTTGGTCCAGAAACCTGAGTTTTCCAGGATCTGCATGTATGATTAAAAATACACAAATATATAGTTTACTTTTGACTTCTGTGTGAACTGAGACAGTTGTATGAACAAAAGTCCCTTTTGACCTGCGCACCCACAGATATTGTCTTTTTGCTTACGGTCACCACTTGCAGTTCCTATCCTGGTTTTTATTTTCTGTCTCTGCCTCCTTAACTTTGATTTGCTCCAAGGAAGTAGAAAGATGCATTTGTTTAGAATATAATTTGTGTTAAAAGTACCCTAAATAAGTTCTAGAGGAAAAAATAAGAGACTGAATCAGGAGTCCTCTACATTTGTAAATAAAATTCAGAGCTGTCAGCCATTCCATTGAAGAAGACCATATTGCATCTATTTAAGATTGTAACTTTAAAGCAGGATTATTGCCCTGTTTCCTGTAGAAGACATGCCGGAAAGATTTGCTAGTCCTTAGCAAATCTTAGCCTCTTCCATTTTTATCAGATTTTATTGAATGTAATTCATTTTCCTAGTTTTTCTAGAGGGTAAGCTTAACCATCCTACTTCTGTCTTTAAATACAATTCCGGATCTTATCCATTTATAGTTCTCTGGGAAATGCCCTTCCAGAGACTATTCTTTCATTGCTTCAGGGGTTTCCCATAAATGCTTGGCAACAAATTAAAAAACCGAGGTGATTAAATTGCTTGTAAATGTTCTGATAGGTTCCTTGGTGTTGTATAAATTGTTCATTGAGAAGTATGTGAAATTGGTGTCAGGATTTTATGGGACACCAAAGTCCTGTTTTAACAGGCAATTGTACATGTTTATTCCCGGATCATTTTAGCGGTGGGGAGTAGTCTTAGATTTCATTTAAGCATCATTTCAAAATGGATCTTTCAGGTGGCTGAATTATTTGAAGAGTTGAAGAACAGAATCAAACAGTTCAACATGCTCGTTGTGACCCAGCCTCCTGCCGTGGATCCCGAATATGTGTACAAGCAGCGCTTCATCATTCAGGTGTGTTGGGGTAATAACAACAATTATTAAGATATTTGTTAAGCACTTACTAGGTTTCAAGCACTGGGGTAGATTCAGGATAATCAGGTCAGACTCAGTCCCTGGCCCAGGTGGGGCTCACAGTGCAAGAAGGAGGGAGAACAAGAATCAACCCCATTTTACAGGTGAGAAAAACGGGGCACAGAGAAGTGAAGTGACTTGCCCAAGTTTGTTCACCCAGCAGGCAAATGGCAGAGTCAGATTTAAACTCCCAGGCTCATGGTCTTTTCATTCGGCCACACTGCTTCTCACCCTTTCCCTCATCTCCTAGGAGTGGTGTGGTCCTGTGTCAGGCAACTTGATTTCCTTATTCTTGATTTCTTTATTGCTGTATAATACTTTCCAAGCGCTTAGTACGGTGCTCTGCACACATTAAGCACTCAATAAATATGATTGAATGAATTAATGAATTTCTGCTCCTGGCTCTGTGTTTAGTTTGTACTGTGCCCTGGTGGATAAAGCACAGGCCTAGCAGTCAGAAGGATCTGGATTTTAATTCCGGCTCTGCCACTTGTCTGCTGGGTGACCTTGGGCAAGTCACTTAACGTCTCTTTGCCTCAGTTGCCTCATCTGCAAAATGGGGATTAAGACTGTGAACCCTATGTGGGACAAGGATTGTGTCCAAAGTGATTAACTTGTATATAATGATAATAATGTAATAGTGACATTTTTTAAGTGTTTACTATGTGCCATCTACCGTATGAAGAGTTAGGGTGGATACAAGTCCAACAGGTAGTACAGTCCCTGGCACATAGTAAGTGCTTAAGAAATACCATTAAAAAATAGAGGCAGTGGGGTGAGAATTTAAGTGCTTAAGAACTATGAAATCAAATACATGGGGATGGCACAATAGGGAGGGAAAAATAGTGTGGGGAGAAGAGAAGTTAGTCAGGGAAGGCTTCATGGAGATGTGATTGTAGTTGGGCTTGGAAGATGAAGAGCAGCAAGGGGTTGTTGTGGAGTGAGAATTTAAGTGCTTAAGAACTATGAAATCAAATACATGGAGATGGCACAATAGGGAGGGAAAAATAGTGTGGGGAGAAGAGAAGTTAGTCAGGGAAGGCTTCATGGAGATGTGATTGTAGTTGGGCTTGGAAGATGAAGAGGAGGAGAGTGAGTCACAGTAAGTTAATGTTAGAGTAGCAAGGTATACAAATGGGTTACAGTAGAAGAGTGAAGGTAAGTTTTGGGGATAGAGCTAATTGAGTAACTTAAAACTGATGGTAAGGAGTTTCTGTTTGATGTGGAGGTGGATGGGTGGGGAGATGTACACAGAATGATGCTTTAGAAAACTGACCTGCGCAGGAGGACTGGAGAAGGATGAGGCTGGAGGCAGAGAGGTCGGCGAGGAGGCTGATGCTGTAGTCGAGGTGGGCTATGACAAGTACGCGACCAGTGCAGAGGCAGGTTGGATGGACGTAAGGTGGCAGATTCTAGAGATGTTGTGAAGCTAGAACGGACAGGCTTTGGTGACTGACTGAATAAGGAGCGAGAGGAATCAAGGGATAATACCCAGGTGTGGGATTGTGAGACAGAGAGGCTGGCAGGGTTGTCATCAGTGCTGGGAAAGTTGGGGATAAGAGACCGTTTGGGGGAGAAGATGAGTTCAGTTTTAGACACATTGAGTTTGAAGCATTGGTGGGACGTTCAGGTAGAGTTGTCTTGAAGGCAGGAGGAAAGGTGAAAATGCAGAGAAGGAGAGAGGTTGGGGCTGGAGAGGTAATAATAATAATAATAATGTTGTTATTTGTTAAGTGCTTACTATGTGCCAAGCACTGTTCTAAGCACTGGGGGGGATACAAGGTCACCGAGGTTGTCCCTCGTGGGGCTCACAGTCTTCATCCCCATTTTACAGATGAGGGAACTGAGGCCCAGAGAAGTGACTTGCCCAAAGTCACACAGCTGACAAGTGGCGGAGTCGGGATTAGAACCCATGACCACTGACTCCCAAGCCCGTGCTCCTTCCGCGGAGCCACGCTGCTTCTTGCGGTTTTGAAGAAAAAATGAGCAGGGCAGCAGAGTGAAGTATGGACTGGAGTGGGGGAGAGAGAGGAGGCAGGGAGGTCAGCAAGGAGGCTGATGCTGCAATAAAGGCGGGAGAGGATGAGTGCTTGGATTAATATGGTAGCAGAGATGATGCAGAGTGGAGGGCAGATGGGGGGAAAAGGGCTTCCTTCAGTCTTTCAAGAATGTAAGCTCAACAGGGGCAGGGAATGTGTCTGTTAATTCTGTTACATTGTCCTCTTCCAAGTGCCCTGTACAGTGCTCTGCACAGAGCAAGCACTCCATAAATACCACTGATTGATTTCAAGCCGCTAAAACAATTAGAATTGGGAGTCCTTCACGTAGTGTGATATGTGTACATCTATATACATGCATATGCTATTGATGCCTGTCTACTTGTTTTGTTTTGTTGTCAGTCTCCCCCTTCTAGACTGTGAGCCCGTTGTTGGGTAGGAATTATCTCTATCCATGGCTGAATTGTGTTTTCCAAGCGCTTAGTGCAGTGTTCTGCGTACAGTAAGCGCTCAATAAATACGATTGAATGAATGAATGAATAGCGATGGTAGTTGAAGTCTTGGGAGTGAATGAGTTCTCCAAGGGAGGGGGTGATGGAAAATAGAAGAGAATCCAGGGCAGATTTCGGGGCTGGAGAGGTAGATTGGGAAATTATCTGGCATAGAGTTTGTAGCGCAAAAGGAGAATGTTAGATTGGTGCTGTCAGACATACTTTAATGTTTCCATTTCAGAAGAGGAGTTCTGTCTTTCAGGTTGTTTTGTCTGGTGCTTTTTATCCAAATTACTTCACTTTTGGATACTGTGATGAAGAAATAGCTACAAGGGAATTGTGTGGCAAAGATCCTAAAACCACCATAATGGTATGTGAACACCGTGAGTTTTCTGAGCAACATAGTTTCTCAGAGAGGACTTTGTTTTGATGTGTTTTTTTTATGAATGTCTATGGTTTTAGTTTAAGAAGACTCATTTCCTTTTTTTATGAACATCTATGGTTTTAGATTAAGAAGACTCATTTTATTCCCCCAAATGGTCTTTCTCTGTCTTAGACCCCATCCAGCCACATGGTTTACCAACTGTGGCTTAGTATACTTGAACTGTGGTTCCTGCCTCTCCCTCATCTAGAAAAACTGAGTTATCCATGCTTAGGAGTAGACTAGTCTGGCCTCTCTTTTCTGGAAATATCACTTTAGATTTTTTGTTGTTGTTTAGCTAACTTATTTTGATGATAAAATTAGGTTTAATTTACCTTTTTTTTTAAGAAAGCATTAGAACAGTCTATCAGTCCCAGCAGGCACTTAAATATAACTACTATTGAATCATCATTATAATTACGTACGTACCTTGCTGGGTTTTTCTCTTTTGGGGGGTCCGAGGAGTGGCATTACTTTAGGGGGCATTAAAGAAAGGGACAAACATCTGGGTTCTCCCGAGGACCGTTATACCCTATTGTAAGTGAACACTAACTTGTGTTTATGTTTTAAACAGCTGAAGCACATTCCTCCATATGGATTCCTTTACTTTAAACAGCTCCAGGCTCTTTTTAGACCATGCGGTCAAATAAAATCCATTTTATTTGATGGTAACAAGTAAGTAGTTCATTCATTCATTCATTCAATTGTATTTATAGAGTGCTTACTGTGTGCAGAGCACTGTACTAAGCGCTTGGGAAGTACAAGTTGGCAACATATAGAGACGGTCCGTACCCAGCAATGGGCGCTCAGTCTAGAAGGGGGAGACAGACAACAACACGAAACATGTGGACAGGTGTCAAGTCGTCAGAACAATTAGAATTAAAGCTAAATGCACATCATTAACAAAATAAATAGAATAGTAAATATGTACAAGTAAAATAAATAGAGTAATAAATCAGTACAAACATATATATGGGTGCAGTGGGGAGGGGAAGGAGGTAGGGCGGGGGGGATGGGGAGGAGGAGAGGAAAAAGGGGGCTCAGTCTGGGAAGGCCTCTTGGCGGAGGTGGAGGTAAGCTCTCAGTAGGACTAGTTGACTCCTAGAGTTACCAGTTGAAAGTTTAAAATATCTTATTGATCCTATACTTCCTGGGAACCCCGACTCTAAGAGGGTTGGTTCCAACATACAGTTATTTCATTTTTTTTCTGTTTCAGACATCCTTCAGTTATCCTCTAGCAATGCAGATTTGATATTATGTCACAGTATAATTGTTCAGAAACAGTGACAGTTGGGGAAAAGTTAACATTTAGGCATTTTATGCGGTACAAAAGGATCATTGCAGTCCCTTAATTGGCATTGCTCATAATTGCATTTTTCCTTAAGAAAATGATTCTAGATTTTATTGGTGATGACAGTGATTCTGGAATTGTAAAGGGGAAATTCAACAGGCTGTTCATTCCCTAGTCTAATGAAGGAAAAAGTCTGGGACTAGCGATTCCTGTAGGTTCCAAGGTTTCCAATGGAATAATTCTTATTTTTTCTTCCATGGGGATAGAGCCTTTTTGGAGTTTTCTCGTAATCCGGTGGAAAGGTTTAAAGTTCATCCTGGAGTATACATGGCCATGAAAATGGCACAGTTAAGAATTCCCCTGGAGCTCAGTATTCATTCCGCAGAAGATATTGAAGTCAAGTTTAAAGGAGAAAGTTCTGTCACAAGCCTGAGGCAGAAAAGGTATGTTTTAGAGGGAGGTAAGGAGAGAGGTAGGCCCTCATTTCTCTTTGTCTCTGCTTCGTTCATTTTGAAGCCCACTGGACATTGCAGTCACCCTCCCTCCTCACGACACAGAACTCCTGTCCTGCAATGTTCCAACGTGGCGGGATGAAGAGCTGGCTGCAGCACGTTACCTCCTTCACTTTTAAAACAGTGAAGGCTGTGGCTGTTATATCTGTTGGGCTCTAAATAGCCTCATCTATATAGTCAGAAGCATGATAGTGCTCCTTTAGCTTCGATATACTGCAGCTCTTACCGTATTTATTGCTGGCTTTGTCTTTTCAGGGTTTAATGGTATTTGCTAAGCGCTTACTATGTGCCAGACACTGTACTAAGCAAGCAGATATAAGATGACCAGGTTGGACACAGTCCCTGTCCCACACAGGACTCACAATCTTAATCCCCATTTTACAGATGAGAGAACTGAGGTCCATAGAAGTGAAGTGACTTGCCCAAGGTCACCCAGCAGGCAAGTGGCAGAGCTGGGATTGGAACACAATTCTCTGATTCCCAGGCCCAGGCTCTTTTCACTAGGCCACGCTGCTTCTCAGGTTCTATTGTTTTTATTACTTTGGTCTCTCCTTCTATGTCCATTGCCAACTCTTCTTCATGTTTATTCTTGGATTGTGAGCCTCCAAGAGGCAGAGATTGGATCTAGTTTTCTTCTTTGTTATTTTTCACACTGCTGTGCACATATTTAGTACTTAGTAAATACTCGAGTGAATGAATATGAACAGTCCTAAAATTGGGGAATTTCATTTTTGAAGACCCTCATGTTAAGAAGAAATTGTGTTGTAGTGTTTGTGCCTTGTCTGATGCTGTACTCATTCATGGGCACAGTTTGTTCTGATGCCACATTTCATTCTATCCAGATTGACTCACATTTCCAGATGAATGTTTCCGCAAACAACATCCTCTCCAAAATGCATTATGAAAATGTATTATGGCAGACCTGACTATAGTTAGCTTCCATTCAGGGTCTCAACCCACTTTAGAAGTCTGTGCTATCTTTAAGATTGTGGGAGCAGTGTGTGAATTTCCTCTGAAATAAATTTTTAAGACCTTTTTCCGAAGTAATAAACCAGTCAGCTACAGTTTTGAATTTACCTTGGAGGTAGTATTCCCACCAATTTCTCACTTTACCCACTGATCACTTGGGGCAGAGAACTGTCCACAACACTTTCTCCTGCCTTCAAGACATCTCAACTCAGTTGCCAACAAACAACAAACCTATCAAAAACTATCAAAAACTGAATTCTCTTATGAAGCACATAAGGTGGACTGATGGGGGAGCTTGAAGTTTTCTTCCAAAACTGGTTATTCACTTGCTCTATATTCCAAGTTTTTCATCTTCAAAAGGGGATTAACACTTTTCACTTCTGCATATTTATATCCTGATAAGTAAATTAGGGGGCTAGTTCTGAGTGGAAAGAGCTGTTACACTATAAATCTTGAATGAAGAATTATCTCTTAAGAAGAATCTATGATCTTTTCATAGGAGTTCGCACTGGGGGAAGTAAATGGATTACATGAGCTTTCAGAAGTTTGGCCTAATGGTAAAATTAAGTCAATTGTTAAAGATATAGTAGTTTTCCTGGGAAGATGTGAGCTTTATATTGTGTATTTCATTTTCAGAGTTTAACTTTAAAAGCCAGATTTAATGAAAATGCTTCAGTAGGGCTACGTTTAGGTTTTTGGGCTCTTTAAAAATTATGAAGCTGATGCAGTGAATCCAGTCAATCAGTCCTGCCCTCAAGGAGCTTATAGCCTGCTGGGGGAAACACATTAAAATAAATTGTAGGTTGGGGGAGCCACTCATTATAAAAATATGTAAATAAGTGTAAGGAAGGAGGAAGTGAGTATCTTAGTGCTTGAGGCCTTTGGACTCATAGGTTGTGTCTAGAAGGACAGGGTCTGTGTTTAATTCCCTGGGGTAGCTCTTTCACAGCACTTAGTGCAATGCTCTGAATATAATAAGTGCTTAGTAAATATTATTACTACTACTATTATGACTACTACTTCTATTCATACTTAAGTGCTTGAGTGATGAAGTAAGGAGGGAAAATTTGTTGGGGGAGATGAGAAATTAGTCAGGAAAGGCTTTGTGGAGTAGGAGAAGGCCAAGGATAGGGAGTGGGGAGAGACATAATTGAGTGACTTAAAATTGATAGAGAGGAGTTGCTGCTTGATGTGGCAAGGATAGGGAGTGGGAAGAGACATAATTGGGTGACTTAAAATTGATAGAGAGGAGTTCCTGCTTGATGTGGCTATGGATGGGCAAGCATTAGAGGTTTCTGGGGAGTGGAAAGATGGGCACAAAATGATGCTGTAGAAAAATAATCCAGGGAAAAGAGGAGATTATGGACTGGAAAGGTATGAGGCTGGAGACAGGAAGGGAAGGTTGTTGGGTAGGGACTGTCTCTATATGTTGCTGATTTGTACTTCCCTAGTGCTTAGTACAGTGCTCTGCACACAGTAAGTGCTCAATAAATACGATTGAGTGAATGAATGAAAGGAAGGTCAGTGAGGAGGCTCATGCAGGAGTAGAGACAGGATATGACTAGCGTATGGACTGGCATAATAGCAGTTTGGACGTGGAGGGGAGGGGGCAGATTTTGGAGATGTTATGAAGATAGGACTGACAGGATTTGATGACTGACTGAATACTCAGAGTGAAGGAGTGAGAGGAGTCAAGGGAAATTTCCAAGCTTGTGTGCTTGTGAGGCAGGGAGGCTGGTTTTCAACAGTGATGGGAGAGTTGGGAGTAGGAGGGAGTTTAGTCGGGAAGATGAATTCAGTTTTTAATAGGTTGTGTTTGTTGTGTCCACTGGCAACCGGATCGAGATGTCTTGAATGCAGGAGGATGTGTGGATTTGCAATGAAGGAGAAGGACCGGGTCTGGAGCCATCAATCAGTCAATCAGTGGTTTTTTTGAGTGCTTACTACCTGCAAGAGCACTGTAGTAAGCACTAGGGAAGTGCAAATCGGCAACATATAGAGATGGTCCCTACCCAACAAACTTCCCTTCCTGTCTCCAGCCTCATACCTTTCCAGTCCATAATCTCCTTCTTATCCCTGGATTATTTTTCTAAATACTGTACTAAGTGTTTAGGAGATTAGAATACAGCAGAATTAGCAGACATGTTCCCTGCATAAATGAGTTCCTTGTAGAGATGGTAGTTGAAGCCGGGAGAGCGGATGAGCATGGAAAATCGAAGGGAACTCAGAGCAGAACCTTGCCAGGCAAGTGGGGAGGCACAATTAGAGTGTGGGAGGAGGAGCCAGTGAAAGAGACGGAGTAGTGGCGAGAGAAGTAGGAGGAGAACCAGGAGAGGACTGAGACAGAGAAATCAAGGTTAGGTAGGGTTTCCAGAAGAAACCACTCTTTCCTTCCTAACCGCCATCTTCAGCTGTTTGCTTTCCAGTCGCTTCTTCCCCATTGCTTTCAAACATGCCCATGTCTCCTTTATCCTAAGAAAACCATCCCTTGACCTTATGGTTCCCTTCAGTTATCACCTCCAACTCCCTCCTACCATTCCTCTTCAAACTCCTTGAGCGACTTGTCTACACCTGCTGCCTCAAGTTCCTCTCCTCTAATTCCCTCCCTGACCCCCTCCAATCTGGCTTCTGTCCCCTTCACTTCACAGAAACTGCCCTCTCAAAGCTCACCAATGATCTCCTTCTTGCCAAATCTAATGGCCTCTACTCCAGCCTAATCCTCCTTGACCTCTCATCTGCCTTTGACACTGTCGAACCCCCCCTTCTCCTGGAAACACTATCCAACCTCGGCTTCACTGACACTGTCCTCTCCTGGTTCTCCTTCTATCTCTCTGGGCATTCATTCTCAGTCTCTTTCACAGGCTCTTCCCCTGCCTCCCACCCCCTACCCATGGTGTCCCTCAAGGTTCAGTTTGGGTCCCCTTCTATTCTTCATCTACACCCACTCCCTTGTCAAACTCATTCACTCGCACAGCTTCGACTACCACCTCTGTGCGGATGGTTGCCAGATCTACACCTCTGGTTCTGATCTCTCTCCAGAGAGGCAGCCTCATATTTCCCCCTGCATTCAAGATACCTCTACTTCTCTGTTCTGCCATCACCTCGTACTTAATGTGTCTAAAACAGAATTCATCTTCCCACCAAAACCTTGTCCTTCCCCTGACTTTCCCATCACTGTAGGTGGCACCACCATCCTTCCTGTCTCACAAGCCCAGAACCTTGGCATTATCTTTGACTCCGCTCTTTCATTCAACCCACATATTTAATCCATCACTAAATCCTGTCAATTCAACCTCCACATCATTGCTAAAATCCATCCTTCCCTCTCCATCCAAATTGTTACCATATTAATCCAATCACTTATCCTATCCCTCCTTGATTACTGCGTCAGCCTCCTTGCTAACCGTCCAGCCTTTTTGCTGACCTTTCAGCCGCCTGTCTCTCCCCACTCCCATCCATACTTCACTCTGCTGCCTGGATCATTTTTCTACCAAAACATTCAGGACATGTTTCCCCGCTCCTCAAGAACCTCCCATGGTTGTCCATCCACCTTGGTGTCAAACAGAAACTCCTTACCATTGGCTTTAAAGCAGTCAATCACCTTAACTCCTCCCACCTCACCTCACTACTCTCCTACTACAACCTACCCACATACTTTACTCCTCTAGTGATAACCTTCTCACTGTACCTCAGTCTCGTCTATCTTGCCATCAGTCCTCTTGCTCATGTTTTGCCTCTGGCCTGTAATGCCCTCCCTCCTCATATCTGACAGACAATGACTCTCCTCCCCTTCAAAGCCTTATTGAAGGAACATCTCCTCCAAGAGGCCTTCCCAGACTAAGCCCTCATTTCCTTTTCTTTCACTCCCTTCTGCATCACCCTGACTTACTCTCTTCATTCATCCCCTCTCCCAGCCCCACAGCACCTGTATATATGTATGTATGTTTGTACTTATTTATTACTCTATTTATTTATTTATTTTATTTGTACATATTTATTATATTTATTTTATTTTGTTAATATGTTTTGTTTTGTTGTCTGTCTCCCCCGTCTAGACTGTGAGCCCGCTTCCAGTTGCTTCTTCCCCATTGCTTTCAAACATGCCCATGCCCCCCTTATCCTAAGAAAACCATCCCTTGACCTTATGGTTCCCTTCAGTTATCACCTCCAACTCCCTCCTACCATTCCTCTTCAAACTCCTTGAGCGAGTTGTCTGCACCTGCTGCCTCAAGTTCCTCTCCTCCAGTTCTCTCCCTGACCCCTCTATTTATTTATTTATTTTATTTGTACATATTTATTCTATTTATTTTATTTTGTTAATATGTTTTGTTTTGTTGTCTGTCTCCCCCGTCTAGACTGTGAGCCCGCTGTTGGGTAGGGACCGTCTCTATATGTTGCCAACTTGTACTTCCCAAGCACTTAGTACAGTGCTCTGCACACAGTAAGCGCTCAATAAATGCAATTGAATGAATGAATGAATGAAAGCATTTAAGTACACACTTGTAATTTATTTATATATATAAATGTCTGTCTCCCCTCTAGACTTTAAGCTTGTTTTAGACAGGGAAGGTGTCTGTTATATTGTTATATTGTATTCTCCCAGGCACTTAGTACAGTGCTCTGTACACAGTAAGTGCTCAATAAGTATGCCTGATCAATTGACTGATTGAGAAGGAGTTCATCCACAACGTCAAAGGCTGCAGGATTCCTGGACAATGTATGTCACCTTGAATGAAGTCTGTAAAGTCCTAGTTTTGCTATCTATCATCCTCAACCACCTCCCTGCATTTTGAGCTTCATGGCTTTGTGGGACTGAAGTTTTTTACATGGCTACAACTGTATTAAATATATGTGGGCATTTTAATGCAGGATTTTGGTCCCTGAATAAATAGTTCCCTAGACAATGAAATTTGGGGAATTAATTACATCTACTGGAAGGAGAAACGACGTATGTGTTTTGAAAGTACATGCATGTACAGCTACTGCTGCCTTTTTAACATTCAAAATCTTGTAAACTTAGCAATGTATAAAGTAAATATGGTAACTTTGAGTATGTAAATATATTCCATTTTTGAAAGATGAGAATTTGGGTGATAATTTACTCCTCTTTTTTGTCTTTTAAAATAGAGTGCAGGTGGATTTACAGAGGCAGGTGATAAATCCTGTGTATAATTCATCTGATATTCTGGAATGGTCTCAAATGATCAAAAATGCAGTTTTATCTGTCAGCGTCACAGAGGTACGAATATTAAAACAAAGTAATTTGATGGTAGCTTTCCAGTTTCTATATTGATTTAATGCTTAGATTATAGTATTCTTCTGTTGGACTATGCCTTTTTTAACCCTGTAGGTGTTTTGGGAGATTTTTTGCAACTTTTGTTAAATTAAAGCAAAATTTAGTCCATGTGAGACTAGTCCAGAATCTCAGTGTGGTGCCAATAGTCCATTTTTACATTCCCATATTCTTTAGGCATAACTCAAAATTCCGGTTACTTGGAACTTGTCCAGCATCTGGTTACCTCATAGGTCATAAATACGTAAAGACATTCATCTGTACGTCTTTTTTAGAGGTGCACACCTGTGTCTTCAAAAGATACAGCTCTTAACAGTGAAATAGACTATGCACCTGTCAGGGCTAATGACAAGTAAAAAATGATTTTGAAATTTAAAAATTGAATTCCGATTAAAAGCTTCCATATAAGGTTATAGTGTAAGGTTAATGTCAAAATCCATAAATCTTGTGATCAGTGCAGAATGCAAATGTAAGGCATATTGTAAAAAAGTCACATGGTGAGGGGTAAAGGGTTCAGTCGGTCAATCAGTGATCTTTGTTGAGTGCTTATTATGTGCAGAGCACTATATTAAGTGCTTGGGAGAGGAATGTGCAACAGCATTAGCAGACATGCTCCCTGCCCATAACAAGCTTACAGTCTAGAGGGGAAGACAGACATTAATTTGAATCAGTAAGTGATTTATAATATATAATTTAAAGATATGTACATAAGTGCTGTGGGGTTTGGGGGTGGGTGAATAGCAGAAGTCCAAGTGCAGATAAATCTTTCTTAGTTTGAAAAAAGCCCCCATTCTGGCTATCAGGAACTAAAAGTGTTCAACAGTTATCAATAATGTTCTACCCAGGTCCTTAATATTGGAAATTACATTTGTTACCTGAAGTTCTGAGTTTTAGAATGCCATTGTTCATGGTTCCAGTGCACTCATTTAACTTTTTTAAAAATTTCAGGTGGTAGAAGTTGGACATTTTTGGGGTTATAGGATTGATGAGCTGAACTTGATTATGCTAAAAAATCTCACTACTGAGATCAACCAGACAAAACTGATGCCACTGCCAATGCAGCCCTATCCTGATTTAGTTTGCCTGGCACCATATACTGATTTAGGCACCGAGAAGTACTTCAGAGCCCAGATCCTGAATATTTATGGAAATTCTGCCAAGGTATGACATTCTAATATAACTAGTTGCCAGCCAATTTACAACCTGTTTTGTGGAGAAATATTTGTGATTTATTTTCAAATTCTCACTTTATATGTCTTATATTAGACTATCATTGCATAATAAATGCCACCAGAGGTGATTTTGTTTGAAAGAGTGTGAGCCGGGGAAAGGCGGCAGCTGATTTTTCCCAGGGAACTGCAGGATATTAGGGCCTCCCTGCAGTTGTCCCAGGAGAGCCCAGCCCAAGCCTGTAGTTAAATCCCGTGACATCCTACCCCATTCTACCACATTGAGTAGATTCCCAGGGGTGTTGCGGTCAATCATTCCCACAACTCTTCGAGCTGGATCTTCCTGCTTGCTCATCCCAGGTCTCGGATAATTGTGAATTTCCAATCAGGGCTGAAAAAAAAAAGTCCCAAATGGTTGTTTTCTCATGCATAAGCTCTTTAACGCCTGTCCCTTCTCACTTCCCCTAAGACCTCTGCCTCCTTCTCACCCGCATGTTTGGCATGAAAAGTTGGTTACCTCAGCTCCCGTTGCTTTCTTGGAGGTAAAAGGATCCATTTGAGGTTTCTCGGCTGGGAGGATCCTGACTTTCTCCGTTTTTTTAAATGGAGAGTTTTTCGTCCTTGGATTTCAAGAGGACACCACTGCTGGTGAAGTTCACCTGCAAGTGCACATATGGCTGATATATGGCACATATAGCAGTACCCTCGTCCTGGCCGCATTTCGCACACACGAAGCTGTCCCATGTTGTATTGTCCCCCGTAACATTTGCAGCACTGTATTCTCTTTTGCCACCTTGTCTATCTTTCTGTACAAAGCTTTTGCACCAAGAGAACCGTTCCTTTCCCGATAGCAGTGTATTATGACACTCCATCCTCAGCAACTGATTCCCAGTTTTCAGCTGGGAGATAGCATTGCCGAAGACTTTGTTTTAGCGTGTCCTGAAAACGTTTCTTTTGCTCTTAATGCTCCCGGCTTCCCAACGCCAGCTCTCTCTCCAGCTTCTGTTGGGCTGTCACTCATCCTCATGTGTCCCACCCAGCGTAACTCTGGACCGAGTGAGTAGGGAATGTGTCGGTTCTGTTGTTGTTACATTGTACTTTTCCAAGCACTTAGCACAGTGCTCCGCACGCAGTAAGCGCCCAATAAATACGACCAACTGACTGACTGACTGTGTTGAGGAGAGTCTGGCTTTGTTGCCAAGAGCCTGGCCTACGTTACTCGAGTTCGTGATCTGATTTTGCCATTGAATCTGATGCTAATGGAAGTTCTGGAGGAGCTGGATGTGGCACCTGTGTAGGGTCATTCATTCATTCAATCGTATTTATTGAGCTCTTACTGTGTGCAAAGCACTCTACTAAGCGCTTGGGAGAGTACTGTACAACAGTAGACAGACACAGTCCCTGCCCACAGCAAGCTCACCATCTAGAGGCTTCACAGCTATAGAGAAGGGTGAACAACCCAACAGCTCTGTAGATCTGATTTTGATCTGTTACCACACTGCCACCCCACTCTGATTGACAGTTTTCCAAAGGATGCATTGACAGCCTAGTGGATAAAGAGCACGGGACTGGGAGTTAGAAGGACCTGGGTTCTAATCCTGGATCTGCCATTTGTCTCCTGGGTGACCTTGGGCAAGTCACTTCACTTGTTTGTGCCTGTTACCGCATCTGTAAATTGGGGATTAAGACTGTGAGCCCTATGAGGGACAGGGACTGTGTCCAATCCAATTATCTTGTACCTACCCCAGAGCTTAGAACTGTGCCTGGCCCTAGTAAGTGCTTATAAATACCACAGTTATTAATTAATATTACTTATTGAGTTGGTTCTCTCATCTCTTTGTCTCTCATTGTGTCGTTGGTCAATATGCATGACCGAATGTGTGACACTGAACAAGATACTTAACATTTCTGTGCCTCCTTTACTCTTCTGTAAAATGGGGATTAAGATTGTGATCCCTAGGCGGGATGGAGACTGTTTCGAGCCTGATTAATTTGTGATCTACCTCAGCACTTAGTAGAGTGCCTGGCACATAGTAAGTGCTTAACAAATATCATTAAAAAAAATGGAACAGGGTGTTTCCGACTTTATTTATCGGGTATCCATTGTGTGCAAGGACTGTGTTGGGTATTTGGGAGAGTACAATAAAAGTGAAAAACTTGGTTCCCGTTCTCAAGCGGCTAACAGTCTAATGCAGAGGTGGCCAGACCTTATCAGTCAGTCATATTTATTGAGCGTTTACTGTGTACAGAGCACTGTAGGAAGCACTTGCTGCAAACCAAAAACGTAATATGGCCAGGAGCTGCAAAGCTAAACAGTGAGCAGGTATTCAGAAGGGCACTGGGGAAAGGGTGACAGTGGCCAGTGGAGAGCTGGTGAGCGGGCCAATGGGAGGAGGTGGCAAATGAGGCTTGGCACATTGCAACCGGCTCGCCACTGTGGCGAGAATAAAGAACCAACCGTGAGCCGCCTGGCATCTGAATTGTCAGCTGTGTGACTTTGGGCAAGTCACTTAACTTCTCTGGGCCTCAGTTACCTCATCTGTAAAATGGGGATTAAGACTGTGAGCCCCCCGTGGGACAACCCTGATCACCTTATAACCTCCCCAGCTCTTGGAACAGTGCTTTGCACATAGTAAGCGCTTAATAAATGCCGTTATTACTATTATTATTATTATCTGAAGGAAAGCTGGGTGAGCCTCAAGACCGTAGTTTGGTCACTCCAATCCAATGGGAGAGACAGGCAGAGATACATCTTGTGGGTAACACCGAGGAGAGAGAGAGAGATTCTGGAACGATCCGAGCATGTCTGTGATCAGATCCCCAGGGACTTTAGCTTTCAACTCATAGTGCAGCACTGGTGGCCGTTCTACTTACATAATAACAATAATACTAATTATGGCATTTATTAAATGCTTACTATGTGCAAAGCACTGTTCTAAGCGCTGGGGAGGTTACAAGGTGATCAGGTCGTCCCACGGAGGTCTCACAGTCTTCATCCCCATTTTACAGATGAGGCCCAGAGAAGTTAAGTGACTTGCCCAAAGTCACACAGCTGACAAGTGGCGGAGCCAGGATTTGAACCCCTGACCTCTGACTCCAAAGCCCCATGCTCTTTCCACTGAGCCATGCTGCTTCTCGTGTGTTTGAGTAGCGGGCAGTGGCGGCCATAGACAATCCACAGTCTCTTTTTAGCCATTGAACTTCCTCCCCTCCAGAGCACAAGTGGTGGGTTTAGGGCTTTTCCCCTCCCACTTCTGTTTTTCTCTTTAGGAGAAGGTGCTTCAGAGCACCGAAAAGCAAGTAGCTTGGAGAGAGAGGGAGAAGCAGAGGTATTCTTAATCTCCACGCTAGCCAGGCTGGCTAACTGAACGTTGACATACCCTTTTGTGACTTGATTCCTTCTCTCTGATCTCCCATCCTCGTGTCTCTCTCCACTTCAATCCATACTTCATGCTGCTGCCCGGATTATCTTTGTCCAGAAATGCTCTGGTCATATTACTCCCCTCCTCCAAAATCTCCAGTGGCTACCAATCAATCTGCGCATCAGGCAGAAACTCCTCACCCTGGGCTTCAAGGCTGTCCATCCCCTCGCCCCTTCCTACCTCACCTCCCTTCTGTCCTTCTCCAGCCCAGCCCGCACCCTCCGCTCCTCTGCCACTAATCTCCTCACCGTACCTCGCTCTCACCCGTCCCGCCATCGACCCGCGGCCCACGTCATCCCCCGGGCCTGGAATGCCCTCCCTCTGCCCATCCGCCAAGCTAGCTCTCTTCCTCCCTTCAAGGCCCTGCTGAGAGCTCACCTCCTCCAGGAGGCCTTCCCAGACTGAGCCCCTTCCTTCCTCTCCCCCTCGTCCCCCTCTCCATCCCCCCCATCTTACCTCCTTCCCTTCCCCACAGCACCTGTATATATGGATATATGTTTGTACATATTTATTACTCTATTTATTTATTTATTTTATTTGTACATATCTATTCTATTTATTTTATTTTGTTAGTATGTTTGGTTTTGTTCTCTGTCTCCCCGTTTTAGACTGTGAGCCCACTGCTGGGTAGGGACTGTCTCTATATGTTGCCAATTTGTACTTCCCAAGCGCTTAGTACAGTGCTCTGCACATAGTAAGCGCTCAATAAATACGATTGATGATGATGATGATCACCATTTTGTTTGATGGAAGTGCACCTCTTCCACCTCCATCCCCTCCCTCAAGCTGTTTCCCTGGCTTGGAACTTCCTCCCTCACTCTCCGCATCAGGCAGACCGCACCTCTCCCTATATTCATATCCCTCCTAAACTTCCATGTCCTGCACCTGGCTTTCCCCGATTAATTTCCCCACCACCTCGAGACAACTCTAGCACTTACGAACTGATTTAAGCCCTCCTTAACCCTCATGCATTTATCTGCTGAATTTATTCATTTTGATCACTGTAGTTGTAAATATTTTTAGGCCTGCCTCTCCCATTAGCGTATAAACTCCACCTGGGGAGAGAACGTGCCACTTCTTTATTGTTTATGATATTTGTTAAGCTGTTACTATGTGTCAAACATTGTTCTAAGCACTGGGGAGACACAAGTTAATCAGGTCAGATAGGGTCCCTGTCCCACGTGAGGCTCACAGTCTATGTAGGAGAGAGAATAGATTTTGAATCCCCATTTTCAGAGATGAAGAAACTGAAGTGGGTCACATAGCAAACAAGTAATAATAATAATAATTATGGTATTTGTTAGATGCTTACTATGTGCCAAGCACTGTTCTAGGCCTTGGGGTAGACACCAGGTAATCGAGTTGAACATGGTCCCTGTCCCACATGGGGCTCACGCTCTTATCCCCATTTTACAGATGAGGTAACTGAAGTCAAGTGAGTTGCCCAAGGTCACACAGGAGACAAGTGGCAGAGCCAGGATTAAAACCCAGGTCCTTTTGGCTTCCAGGCCCATGTTGTATCCCTAAACTGCGAGAGGCAGGATTAGAACTCGGGTCTTCTGACATCCAGGCCTGTGTTTTTCCCACTAGGCCATGCTGCTTCCTAATTTTTTTTTCCTAATCCCCTACTACAGTGTACTACACCAACTGTCTGTTAATAAGTGCTACAACTGCTGTGTTAACGTCATTGTAGGAGTTCGAGAACTACAGAAGCCTCAACGTGAAATTGTTCTACAGCAATACATTGCTGCATCAGTTAAATGTTTTCTGTTTAACTCTGTGCTTTAGTGAATTTGTGCTACTCACTTTGATTCACCGTGCATTTTTGAATCATTCCTCTCTAGGTGTTCTTTCTAGATTACGGTAATAAATCTGAGGTGACGTTAGATCTTTTAAGGATGATTCCAAGCTGTTTTCTGGAGCTTCCATTTCAGGTAGGGAGGGGGAGTTCACTGTGTGAGATTTCATTTTTTTCCAGACCGTCTACTGTCACAGATGTTCAGCAATCAGTGCTCAGAATCTGTAGGTTTTGGAAGCTTTCAAAGGCTGACCTTTACAAATCATTCAGCATCACTTAATAGTATTATCAAGTGACGAATCAATCAATTAATCATATTTATTGAGCGCTTACTGTGTGCAGAGCACTGTACTAAGCGCTTGGGAAGTACAATTTGGCAACATATAGAGACAGTCCCTAACCAACAGTGGGCTCACAGTCTAAAAGGGGGAGACAGAGAACAAAACCAAACATACTAACAAAATAAAATAAATAATAGATATGTACAAGTAAAATAAATAAATAGAGTAATAAATATGAACAAACATATATACATATATACAGGTATGTATATATGAATATACATATTCATTCATATATGAATTCGTATATGAATTCATATATTCATATATGAATAAAGATTCATATATGAATCTTTGCAGAGCACTATACTAAGTGCTTGGGAGAGTATGTTGAATTAGTAGATATGGTCTGTGCCCTCAAGGAGGGGAGACAGATCAAAAATAAATTACAGATAGGAGGAAGATTAAAAAGGAGGATATGTATCCCCATTGAGAAATTTTCCTTTGACTCTTGAAGGCAAAATGTTGCTCCTAATACTTAGGATTTTACTGCATTCTAATTGGAACCAACTTAAATCTATCTGTAAATATTGCTTCTCATCACATTATAAACCCAGGAACAATCATTAGCAAAAGCGATATACCAAATTTTAAAATTCCAAATATAACTGTAGCTAGGTAAAAGAAACTCCCTTAGTCAAAACTACCGTGGACGTACTTACTCAAAATGTTTAGACAAGGTCTCCTCTGAGGTCCTGATTCTATGTTTTAGATACTTAGAACAAAGAGAGGTTTGGATTTGTGTAAAATGACTTGAGCGTTTTTTTTTTCTCCCCTCAGGCTTTAGAATTTAAGATTTGCAGGATGCGTCCATCCGCCACGTCCCTCGTGTGTGGAGAATACTGGTGTCATGGAGCCAGTCAAAGATTCGCTTCTTTAATCAGAGGCTGTGCCGTTATAGTGAAGATTTTTTCAGTTGTGCACCGCGTTCTGCACGTGGACGTGTTCCGTTACTGTGGAGTAAGGAAAGCTAAGAACATTCGAGATGTGCTCATCGTGGAGAATTTTGCTGAACCGGCAGAGGAGTCACATGAATCGAAAGTATGTGTGTATTTAAGTGGGGATCACTAACAACCTGGGCTTCATCCGAGGCGGGGTTTGCTGGGGTTCAGCTCTAGAAGCAGAAAAGTAGCATGGACTAGTGGTAAGAACTCGGGCTTGGGAGTCAGAGGTGGTGGGTTCTGATCCTGACTCTGCCACTTGTCTGCTGTCTTGGGCAAGTCACTTAACTTCTCTGGGCCTCAGCTCCCTCATCCGTAAAATGGGGATTAAAATTTGTGATTCTTGTGTGGGACAGGGGCTGGGTCCAACCTGATTACCTTGTAGCTACACGAGCACTTAGAACAGTGCTTGGCACATAGTAAGTGCTTAACAAATACCGTAATGATAATTATTACTAGAACCCGCACTTGAGCCCTAGAACCTGGAAGATAACACTGACATATTATAGGTGGTCAGCAGACAGAGTGGGGTGGGGGGTTACTGGTCTCTCAGTCCTGGGGGACCCTCTCCCATCGTTAAGCTTAAGTGTTCCTTCCAAGGGAGTTTGTCCAAACTAAGGAAAAGGTGCCCCGCCCTACCTCCTTCCCCTCCCGCACTTGTATATATTTGTACAGATTTATTACTCTATTTATTTTACTTGTACATATTTACTATCCTATTTATTTTGTTAATGATGTGCATAGAGCTTTAATTCTATTTGTTCTGAGGATTTTGACACCTGTCTCCATGTTTTGTTTTGTTGTCTGTCTCCCCCTTCTAGACTGTGAGCCCATTGTTGGGTAGGGACCGTCTCTATATGTTGCCTACTTGTACTTCCCAAGCGCTTAGTACAGTTCTCTGCACACATTAAGCGCTCAATAAATGCAATTGAATGAATGGTGGTCAACTCCCTGATACCTCTTGGCCACAAATTAGGCACTGCAACATCTTTCTTTGTGGTTATTTTTGTTGAAGATGATGATAATTGCATTGGTGGCTTTAGGGATATCTCGATCTCTTAACATCTCTTTGTGTTTCCTGTGTAGCAGTTAGGAAATCTCTTAACGTTTGAGAAGCAGCGTGGCTCAGTGGAAAGAGCACGGGCTTTGGAGTCAGAGGTCATGGGTTCAAATCCTGGCTCCGCCAATTGTCAGCTGGGTGACTTTGGGCAAGTCACTTCACTTCTCTTTGCCTTGGTTCCCTCATCTGTAAAATGGGGATTAAGACTGAGCCCCCTGTGGGACAACCTGATCACCTTGTGACCTCCCCAGCGCTTAGAACAGTGCTTTGCACATAGTAAGTGCTTAATAAATGCCATCATTATTATTATTATTATTATTGACCTTGGCATTTTTGTACCCAAATATCTATGATGAATGCATTTCCATTTTGTATTTCATATGATATACGAGGAGGAGCATGGTTTAGTGGATAGAGCGTGGGCCTGGGTGTCAGAAGGACCAGGGTTATAGTCCCGGCTCCATCACTTGCCGGCTGTGTGATCTTCGGCAAATCACTTCACTTCCCTGATCCTCAGTTGCCTCAACTGTAAAATGGGGATTAAGACTATGAGCCCCATGTGGGACAGGGATTGTGTCCAACTTGATTAGCTCGTATCTACCTCAGTTCTTAATACAATGATGGGTACTTAGTAAGTGCTTACCAAGTACCATTCAAAAAAATGATACTGATGCTGATGAGAATGGATACCAGAATAGAACAATTGGTATTATTGGGTCAAAGCAATTAATCAATCAGTGGTATTTATTGAGTGCAGAGCACTCTAAGTGGTTGGGAGAGTACAATAAAATAGAGTTGGAAGACATATTCCCTGCCTACAATGCCCTCCTTCCTCATATCAGACAGTTAATTGCTCTCCCTCACTTTAAAGCCCTATTGAAAGCACATCTCAATCAATCAATCAATCAATCAATTGTATTTATTGAGTGCTTACTGTGTGCAGAGCACTGTACTAAGCGCTTGGGAAGTACAAGTTGGCAAGTTGGCAATCTCAAGAAACCTTCCCTGCCTGAGCCCTCCTCTCCTTTCCTTTCACTCCCTTCTGCGCTGCTCCTTCATTCATCCTCCCTCCCTTCCCCAAAGCATGTATATGAATGCTGTAGTTATTTATCTATCCATTCATTTATTTATATTAATGTCTGCCTCCCTCTCTAGACTCTGGGCAGGGAATGTGCCTGATGTTATCTCGTCCTCTTCCAAGCATTTAGTACAGTGCTTTGCACACAGTAAGCTCTCAATAAATAAGATTGAATGAATGAATGAACGAGCTTACTGTCTGGCTCTAATTCAACCCTGCCTTCTGTGTCCAACAATGGAAACAGACCGTTTAGAGAAATTGTGTAATGGTTGCCCACTTGGACAGCTATCTAATGTTTGGGGATATGCCATCAGACATCTCTAATTTTCCCCCGGTACACCTCTGATTTTTCACTCAAATGCATTGTGGACTGCTTTTTCACACCCCTGTTGAACTTACCGATACTTTTTTCTGCCAGCAAAACATCCTAAGGATAACAATTTGCCAGTGCAATCCACTGGGCAGATCAATCAGTGGTATTAACTGAGTGCGTCCTGTGTGCAAAGCTCTGTACTAAGCACTTGGGCGAATACAAAATAATAATACAACAGAGTTGGTGGGCACATTCCCTGCTCACACTGAGCTTACAGAGCTTTTCCTGTTGTTTGTTTCAGGCCAACCACTCTCAAAGTTTCAACAGGTGTCCCTGTATCCTGCGAGGATGGAATTTGGGGAACGATAATTCTTGATGTAAAAGTTTATAACACATAACAGAGTGTTTTTCCAGAGGTTTTGGAATGAATCCCAGTTTCTAACCTATAATTAGTAGACCTCTTGATTCAGCCATTCACGATCCTTTGACATTTTCGAGGCCCATGTCACAGCCGGTGTCCCGGGATGCATCTGCCCCTCTTGCCTAGAAATTCCCCTCTATCTGCATGCTTGGTAACTCCTTCAAAAACCTTCAGGATGTTAAGGCAGTATGAGTTTCCCTTACAGTAATCCTGATACCCGTCCCACACCTATTCTGTTTTTCCAAGTGTTCATTGGACTTAAATTTAATTGTCAAATATATTAATTTTGCCAGTTAGAGAAATGAGATTTGCCGGTCTGTATAATTCCCGGGATTGCTTCTGGGACATTTCCCATCGCAGGGATTTACACTGGCATCCTGCCAGTCTTCTGATAATGTGCCATTTGTAACACAAGGTGATTTATAGTTTCTTTCATGTGTTTTCTCAAAACTCTCATGTACGTGCCATCCCAGCCCGATGATTTGTTAGAGGGTAGTCTGAATAGCTACAGGGAATTATATAGATGCTGATATATGTTTCCTGGGACCACGATATCTTCCATTTATTTTTGTAGTTCCCCAGATTGCCCGGCATTGTGCTGGACAGATGAAGCGTGCTCAGGAATCGTGTTGTTTATTAATAAGATAGTATCTATTAAGCACTTACTGTGTGCTAGGCACTGTATTCAGTACTGGGGTAGATACAAGTTAATCAGATTGGACAGTCCCTTGTCCCATATAGGGCTTACAGTCTAAGTAGGAGGGAGAACAGGTATTTAGTCCTCATTTTACAGATGTGGAAACTGAGGCACAGAGAAGTTAAATGACTTGCCCGAGGTCACACAGGAGGCAGATTTGGGATTAGAATTCAATTCCTCTTATTCCCAGGCCTGAGCTCTTTTCACCAGTCCATGCTGCTTCTCTCTGGAATGTGTCCTAGGACACAGTTTCCGCACTATAAACTAGAGACTAGCTTATACATTTTTGGACATATGATAAGAATTTACATAATACTGTTTAAAGTGTAATTGTAAAGTATCTTGGTATGAAATTTTGTATGGTTTTATTAAAATACGTTTTATGTGTTTTCCTTTGTCCAGCAGTGCAGTGAAAACCTAAAGGAATTATTTTCCAAATCCATAGAAAACAATTTCCAAAGAGTTTCCAAGTCAAGTCTTGTAAAGGAGAATGAAAAGTGTCAGATCCAGAAGCTATTAGAGAGTTCTTCGACTAATAAATTTGGAACCAAAAGACAGAAGGTAACTTGGAAAACTGCTACTGAGGACTATTAAAATACTAATGATGATATTGATTAATGTTTTATTATGAGCCACGCACTGTGTTGGGGTAGATGCAGTCCTTGTCCCACATGGGGTTCACTTAAGAGAGTGAACAAGTGTTTCATCCCTGTTTTTTAGATGAGGAAACTAAACCACAGAGATTTTAGGTGACTTGCCCAAGGTTACCAATAGAAGCCATTTCAAAGTGTCCATTATTATTAGCCGTCACAGTCCAGACACTATTCAGTGCCTCATTAAAATCTGGCCTTTCTTCTCCGTGAAAACTGCTACCCCGCTGACCCGAGCCCATACCACATCCTGCCTTGACTACTGCATCAGCTTCCTTGCTGACCTCCCGGCCTCCTGTCTCTCCCTACTCCAGTCCATAATTTCACTCCGCTGCCCGGATCATTTTTCTAAAAAAATGTTTAGTCTATGTCTCCCTTTTCCTCAAGCACCTCCAGTGGTTGCCCATCCACCTCTGCATCAAACAGAAACTCATTTCTTTAAAGCACTCCATCAGCTCAGCCCCTCGTACCTTACCTCACCGATTTTCTACTAAAGCCTAACCCACGCACTTTGATCTTCTTACACCATCCTGCTCACTGTACCTCGACCCCATCTATCCTGCCACCAAAGCCTTGTGGGCGTCCTTCTTCTAGCCCAAATATTCCCTCCTCCTCCTTAGCCTACAGACCACCATTCACCCACTATCAAAGCAATCCTAAAATCACATCTCCTCCAAGAGGCTTTCCCTGACTATGCCCTCATTTGCCCATCTCCTTCCCTTCTGCATTGCCTAAGCACTTGGGTCTGCACCCTATAAGCACTTGATAGTCACCCCCAGCTCAGCCCCACAGCACTTGGTACATATCCATAATTTATTTTAGTGTCTGTCGTCCCACTCTAAACTGTAAGCTCCTTGTGGGCAGAGAATGTGTCTACCGACTCTGTTGTATTATACTCTCCCATGCGCTTAGTACAGTGCTCTGCACACAGTGAGTTCTCAGTAAATGCCATTGGTTGATAAGGTTTGAACTCTTCAATGGTGAAGTTATTTTCTCCAAAGGAAGAGGTGAGTGTTGAAATGTACCACAGCACACAGAAGAAAAAGCAAGAGTCTGATTTAAGCAATATTTCAATGAGGGGTGGAGGGGGAAAGACTTTTTTCCCCCCAAAGGAGTGTGGTGCACATACTTAATAATGATGGTATTTGTTAAGCACTGTTCTAAGTGCTGGGGTAGATACAAGTTAATCAGGTTGGACACAGTCCATGCCCTACGAAGGGGCTCCCTGTCTTAATCCCCATTTTTCAGAGGAGGAAACTGAGGCCCAGAGAAGTGAAGTGACTTACCCAAGGTCACAGAACAGACAAGTGATACAGCCAGGATTAGAATCCAGGTCCTTCCGACTCCCAAGCCCGTGCTTCCCTCTGCCTCTTAAGTGAGCCGACTGATTGAACCCCACCAGTCAGAGCTTCCCCCTCTCTGTAGCTGTGGACTGGGCTTCTCTCAAGCCTCGAGGGACTTGGTTTATTTAGCAGTCTAGTTTTTTAGACCAGTGGGTCTCCTTCAGCTGTGAAATCCAGGGAGTCCTAAATGTTTAGGCGAATGACTCTCTAAGGTAAACAAATATCTGGGATAGAAAAAAAAAACACTTGAGTTTGGAGAAATCATTTGCACCACAGAAATAGAGGGAATATTTCTCCTAAAGTCTGATTCTGTGTTGGTAAAACGCTTGGGGCATTCATTCATTCATTCAGTGATATTTATTGAGCGCTTACTATGTGCAGAGCACTGTACTAAACGCTTGGGAAGTACAAATCGGCAGCATATAGAGATGGTCCCTACCCAACAACGGGCTCACAGTCTAGAAGGTGGGGGCATAGAAAGCAGGGCATAATTCAGGGCTTTTTGTGACTCAGCCCCTGATGGCCCCTAGCTCCGGCACCTCTGTGCTCGTCCCCATGAAAATGAAATTAAATTCTCTATATTTTTGTAAAGACATTAAAAGCACCAAACACAAATCACTCCAACAGAACTGTATTAGGAGACCACGCTTTCAAGCAACAGGGATTACCGGAACCATCTGTCTAGAGTACCTTTGGTCTAGTGGATAAAGTGCAGGTTTGGGAGCCAGAGGACCTGGGTTCTAATCCTGGCTTTGCCACTTGCCAGCTGTGTGACATTGGGCAAGACACTTCACTTCGCTATGCCTCAGTTTCCTCAACTGCAAATGGGGAGTCAATGCCTGTTCTCCCTCCTGCTTAGACTATAAGTCCCATGTGAGGCATGATTATCTCATATCTACCCCAGTTCTTAGTACAGAGCTTGGCACATAGTAAGGGAACTTCTCTCTCTTATAGATACCAATTCTCTTATATTTTTACTCTCCCAAAGCACTTAGTACAGTGCTCTGTACACAGTAAATGTTCAATAAATACGTTTGATCGATTGATTAAAGTGCTGAACAAATACCACCGTTATTTCTGAGCCTTGGTCCTGAAACTTCTGAAATGAGAAACTGTGCAGGGGAATGAATTTTAGTTGCTAGTGGTTAATGGGGATGAAGACTGTGAGCCCCATGTGGGACAACCTGATTACCTGTATCTACCCCAGCGCTTAGAACAGTGCTTGGCACATAGTAGGCGCTTAACAAATACCAACATTATTATTATTATTATTATTGTACAGCACCATCCACACTCTCTTTCCTGCCATTTATTCATTCATTAATTCAGTCGTAATTATTGAGCGCTTACTGTGTGCAAAGCACTGTACTAAGTGCTCGGGAAAGTACAGTAGAACAATAAACAGACACATTCCCAACCCACAATGAGCTTTTGCAGTCTTGAGGGGGAGACGGTCATGGTCCCTGTGGGGCACGAAATGTCTTGAGCAGGTTTTCCATACAGTGTGCAGGTTTTCCACACTCAGGACCCATTAACAGCCAAAGGGACCACAACATAGGGTCGGTACCATGCCATGGCATCATGATCCAGAAGGAGGTTCCCTTTGTAGTCGCTTCCCTATAAGCACTTGATACTTGGTCTCTGCTGCCCACACTTCCCAGCCTTTTTGTTTCCCGGATTCCGGCTGAAATCCTGGGTGCTTCTTCCATCAGAAGCCTTCACCCCTGATAGAATACCTCCCAATAGGCAGAACCGGGAATCTTGTCTTGCCTTATGCTGTCGAGTCATTTCCCATAGCGACACCATGGGCACATCTCTCCCAAAATGCCATCTGCCATCGTTCTGATAGTGTGTCCATAGAGTTTTCTTGATAAAAATAGGGAAGTGGTTTACCATTGCCACCTTCCGCGCAGTAAACTCGAGTCTCCACCCTTGACTCTCTCCCAAACCGCAGCTGCCCAGCATCGGTGACTTTTGATTTGTAGAAGATTGTCTTTTACTTGCTAGCCACTGCCCAAGCTAGGAATGGAATGGGTAGGCCTCTGCTTGACTCTCCGTCCTGTAATCGAGGCTGGTAGAGTACTGGAAACTCTCCACGTGTGACCCTGAGAGGGAAGAACGTCCCCCTCTCCATCCCCCCCATCTTTCCTCCTTCCCTTCCCCACAGCACCTGTATATATGTATATATGTTTGTACATATTTATTACTCTATTTATTTATTTTACTTGTACATATCTGTTCTATTTATTTTATTTTGTTAGTATGTTTGGTTTTGTTCTCTGTCTCCCCCTTTTTAGACTGTGAGCCCACTGCTGGGTAGGGACTGTCTCTATATGTTGCCAACTTGTACTTCCCAAGTGCTTAGTACAGTGCTCTGCACACAATAAGCGCTCAATAAATACGATTGATTGATTGATTGAATAGAACCTAGGTTTCCCAATCCTCACTGGGCCAGCACGAGGCCCTACTCTTTCTTTAGACTGTAAGCTCGCTGTGAGAGCATCTTCTAACTCTGTTATATTGTACTCTCCCAAGCGCTCAGTACAGGGCTGTGCACACAGTAAGCACTCAAAAAAGTGATTGATTGACTGAAATAAACTTGTTTCGGCTATAAATGTAACAGTGAAGGTCATGGGTAACAATGAGAAAGACACTGTTCACATTCAAAGGTATTACACCTTTTAGATGGGAAAACAGTGTAGTCACTTGAGTTCTGGAGTTTTTTTCAGTACCAAGTAAGATCTTTTGGGGGGTCCACTTGATATGTTTTCAGTGAAGAAATGTGGCATGGTGGATGGAGCACGGGTCTTGGGAGTCAGAAGTTCTTGGATTCTAATCCCACTCCATCACTTGTCTACTGTGTGACCTAGGGCAAGTCACCTTACTTCTTTGTGCCTAAATTACCTCATCTGTGAAATGGGAATTGAGACTTTGAGCTCCACTTGGGACAGGGACTGTGTCCAAACTGATTTGCTTGTATCCACCCCAGCACTTAGTACAGTGCCTGGCATATAGTAAGCGCTTAACAAATATCAGAATCATTATTATTATCACCACAACTCTCCTCACGCAGCGGATAGAAAGGGGTTTGTAAGGAGAACTCAAATGCTGGTGACTGTGGCAGGGATGGAGGTGGCAGGGGGGACAGAAAGGGGAGGTGACTGAGGTAAGAGGATCGCTTCTCGCAGGCTCTAAACGGTCTCCTGGAAGTCGGGAGAAGTGGGTGTACGTCTTCTAGCATCCAACATCTTGCCAGAGCAGGGCTATTCATTAGGGAGATTCAGGCCCAGACTCTTAGAATGTTTGTCAGTGCATTTGGAAGATACTTCATTGAGCATCTGAAAGATTTTCTCAAATCAATTTGCTGATTTTCAATTTTGGTAGAAGGGCCTCAGCAATTGCTCCCAGCTGTGGTTGCAATATGTTGTTTTATGAGGTGAAATCTCTAAATGCTGATATCAGGGCAGGTTTTGCGGAAGATGATGTGATGGAAAAAGAAGATGTGATGTGTTTGACTGATGCTTTTTTTTTCTTTGTGCAGGCGACGCTCCAAGGTCCTTATAATCCTTTTGAACTCAAGTGTCACAGTATGACTCGAATATCCCGGTTCAGGTATTTTGAAGCTAATCTTGTCATCAAGATCCTCTGTTTTTCTCTGTGCATTGGAGTACGGTCTTTAGTCTTCACTTCTCAAGTTCATCTACAGAGTCTATTCCAGATGCTACCCTACATCATTCTTGGAGTCAGCTCACACCTCATCTGATTTGCTCCTCTGTCCTCGCCAAAGCCCTAGTCTCTTCTGGCTACCTGAGAAGCAGGCGTGGCTTAGAGAAAAGAGCACGGGCCTGGAGTCAGAGGACCTGGGTTCTAATTCCAGCTCTGACAGTTGCTTGAGCAACCAGGCTCAAATCCTGGCTCCGCCACTTGTCACCTGTGTGACTTTGGGCAAGTCACTTAACTTCTCTGTGCCTTAGTTACCTCATCTATAAAATGGGGATTAAGACTCTGAGCCCCTTGTGGGACAACCTGATCACTTTGTAACCTCTCCAGTGCTTAGAACAGTGCTTTGCACATAGCACTTAATAAATGCCATTATTATTATTACTGTTATTATTATTTCTCTGTTTCTTTCCTGTAAAAAAATTGGGGTTAAATACCTATTCTCTCTCCTATTTAGACTGTGAAACCCCTGTAGAACAGAGACTGTGTCCAACTTGATTAGCTTGTATCTACCCCAATGCTTAGAACAGTGCTTTACACATAGTAAGCACTTAACAAATGCCATGATGCCAGTAATAATGATAATAATAAGAATCTGGTTGCTCCTTCCGCATTTCATTAGGTCATAGGAGCCCTGCCTCTCTGACAAAGCACAGTATGGTCCTGTAGACTGGAACCTATAAGCGCCTTGAGGGCAGGGATTGGGTCTGCAAACTCGATTATATTGTATTTCCCCAAGCGCTTAGTACAGTTGTGTCCACACAGTAAGTACTCAATACATACCATTAATTTATTGATTGATTGGTCCAGGCCTACTATTACCTTCTATGTGCCACCTGTGAAAATTTATTATGTGAGGGGGTATGTGAATGGTAAGATTATATGTGTGTAATATATATATATATATATATATATATATATATATATAATTGTGTATAATGTGTAATGTATATATCTATATATATCTATATATATATCTATATATATATATTTCCTCCAAGACGACCCTTTAAATCCCTTTAACGCCTACGTTATGCATTCATTCAGAAGACACATAGTGAATACCAGTTGATGAAGAAGAATCCTTGTGAAGCGCAGGGCATCACCATTTATTACCATTCTCACATGTCTTCTAGACTGTGAGCCCGTTGTTGGGTAGGGACCGTCGCTATATGTTGCCGACTTGTACTTCCCAAGCACTTAGTACAGTGCTCTGCACACAGTAAGCGCTCAATAAATATGATTGAATGAATGAATGAATGTCTGCAGATGGCGTGGTAGAGTGCTCGATTACCTAAGAGAGTTATCTATACACTTTGCGCAATTGATTGTGCACACTTTTCTTATTTTAGGTCCGTTTGGATTGAAAAGGAGAGCATCAATTCCATCATCATCAGAAATGCCCCTGAAGACATATGCCAGAGAATGTTGGTAGCTGCTTCTCTATCAATAAATGCGTCTGGTAACTGTTAGCATTTCCTTACTCCCGTCCTTCCAACTACTTAAAGTGATTATTTCCTCTGAGTAATAATGAAATCTGTCATCAAAAACTGTCATTATCATCATCATCATCATCAATCGTATTTATTGAGCGCTTACTGTGTGCAGAGCACTGTACTAAGCGCTTGGGAAGTACAAGTTGGCAACACATAGAGACAGTCCCTACCCAACAGTGGGCTCACAGTCTAAAAGGGGGAGACAGAGAACAAAACCAAACATACTAACAAAATAAAATAAATAGAATAGATATGTACAAGTAAAATAAATAAATAGAGTAATAAATACGTACAAACATATATACATATATACAGGTGCTGTGGGGAAGGGAAGGAGGTAAGATGGGGGGGATGAAGAGGGGGACGAGGGGGAGAGGAAGGAAGGGGCTCAGTCTGGGAAGGCCACCTGGAGTAGGTGAGCTCTCAGTAGGGCCTTGAAGGGAGGAAGAGAGCTAGCTTGGCGGATGGGCAGAGGGAGGGCATTCCAGGCCCGGGGGAGGACGTGGGCCGGGGGTTGATGGCGGGACAGGCGAGAACGAGGTACGCTGAGGAGATTACCCAACAACGCGCTCACAGTCTAGAAGACATGTGAGAATGGTAATGAATGGTGATGCCCTGCGCTTCACAACTGATACACCAGTGTCACTGGAGTCTTATTTAAATTTGTGGAATGGGGCCCAACAGTGTAATTCTTTCCTGACTTCCTTTTTATCCCACACACACAACAGGCTCTTCAATGTTGTTAAGAGAAACTACTCTGCTCCCTCATGTTCCTGGATTGCCAGCTCTCATCAACATCCTGTTCTCTCCTGTTGTGGAACTAAGGTATGCAGATGTTTCTCAAGTAGCACTTCTAGAACTGCAGCTTTTTATGAAACGGAAAACTAGATGGGAAAAGCAGCCCACCCCTTTCAGCATGGCCTAGTGGGAAGAGCAGTGACCTGGATGTCAGGAGGACTTGGGTTCTAATCCTGGTTCTGCCACGTGTCTGCTGTGTGATCTTGGGCAAGTCACCTCTCTGAGCCTCAGTTACTTCATTTAATAATAATAATAATGGCATTTGTTAAGCACTTACTATGTGCAAGTCACCTCTCTGAGCCTCAGTTACTTCATTTAATAATAATAATAATAATAATAATAATGGCATTTGTTAAGCACTTACTATGTGCAGAGCACTGTTCTAAGCAATGGGGGAGGGGAATACAAGGTGATCAAGTTGTCCCACGTAGGGCTCACAGTCTTAATCCCCATTTCCCAGATGAGGGAACTGAGGCTCAGAGAAGTGAAGTGACTTGCCCAAGGCCACACAGCAGAAATGTGGCGGAGCCGGGATACAAACCCATGACCTCTGACTCCAAATAATAATGATAGCATTTATTAAGCGCTTACTATGTGCAAAGCACTGTTCTAAGCGCTGGGGCAATTAACAAGATGATCAGGTTGTCCCACGGGGGGCTCACAGTCTTCATCCCCATTTTACAGATGAGGTAACTGAGGCACAGAGAAGTTAAGTGACTTGCCCAAAGTCACACAGCTGATAAGTGGTGGAGCCGGAATTTGAACCCATGACCTCTGACTCCAAAGCCCGGGCTCTTTCCACAGAGCCACGCTGCTTCTCCATAAATGGGGATTAAGACTGCAAGCCCCATGTGGGTCATGGACTGTGTCCAACCTGATTAGCTTGTATCTTACTCTAGCACTTAGTACGGTGCCTGGCACATGCTAAACGCATAACAGATATCATTAAAGCTGAGTGCTTCCGTAACTCCTTAAAATCAGTCCATTTACTGAGCGTGCTCGGAAATCCGTCAAATCACGGATTTGACGATTGAATGAAATCAGCCTATTTACTGAGTGTCCCTAAATCCGTCAGATCCTCCTATTTACTGAGCGCTTTCGGCAATTTGTCAACGGTGGTATTTGTTAAACGCTTACTAGGTGCTGAGCATTGTTGTAAGCGCTGAGAAATCGTCATGACTGAACTCCTTAAAATCAGCCTATTTCCTGAGCGCTTTCGTAAATCTGTAAAGTCAGCTATTTACTGAGCGCTCCTAAATCCGTAAGATCCTCCTGCTTACTGACCGCTTTCAGAAATCTGTCAAATCGTCCTATTTACTGAGCGCTCGTAAATCCCTAAAACTGTAATGACTGAGCACTTTCGTAACTTTTTAAAATCAGCCCATTTACTGAGCGGTCTCGTAAATCCCTAAAATCAGCCTATTTACTGAACGCTTTCATAAATCCGTCAAATTACTGAGCGCTCTCGTAAGTGTTTTGTTGTCTGTCTCTCTCTTCTAGCCTGTGAGCCTGTTGTTGGGTAGGGACTGTCCCTATATGTTGCCGACTTGTACTTCCCAAGCGCTTTGTACAGTGCTCTGCACACAGTAAGCGCTCAATAAATGCGATTGAATGAATGAATTAAAAAAAATCATGCCGGGCCGGAGAAGCATATTTGGGTTTAAACCCCTTCTTGTCAGTTGTCCTGTCATTTACCCCGTAACACTGCCACTATTATCGGTACTGTTTTTTTTTAGTGAGCCCTTCCTTTGTTCAGAAACCTGTATTAGGGGACGTGGGAAGTTCCAAGAAAGAGTGATCTGGTCCCAGCCCCCTCAGCCTTACAGGGTGGTGGTTTAATTGACAAAATTGACTTGCTGGAGACTAGAGAAACCCCTTTCAGAATTGCATATCCCCGTTTCCAGCGGTAGTGACTTCATGTGCCCTCCCTGGGCAGTGGACATGAAGGGGGAGTTTTCTGAAAATCCAAAGAGAATTATAAACAGGTGATATGTCTTAAATGGCCTTTCTTCCTCTGTGGAGAAATCAGTGATGATGAGTCACCATCTGGTGCTGTTTGGGTTGAAAAGACTGAGAGGCATTCAATCAATCAATCAATCAATCGTATTTATTGAGCGCTTGCTATGTGCAGAGCACTGTACTAAGCGCTTGGGAAGTACAAATCGGCAACACATAGAGACGGTCCCTACCCAACAGTGGGCTCACAGTCTAAAAGGGGGAGACAGAGAACAGAACCAAACATACCAACAAAATAAAATAAATAGGATAGAAATGTACAAGTAAAATAAATAAATAAATAAATAAATAGAGTAATAAATATGTACAACCATATACATATATACAGGTGCTGTGGGGGAAGGGAAGGAGGTAAGATGGGGGGATGGAGGGGGGGACAAGGGGGAGAGGAAGGAAGGGGCTCAGTCTGGGAAGGCCTCCTGGAGGAGGTGAGCTCTCAGCAGGGCCTTGAAGGGAGGAAGAGAGCTAGCTTGGCGGAGGGGCAGAGGGAGGGCATTCCAGGCCCGGGGGATGACGTGGGCCGGGGGTCGACGGCGGGACAGGCGAGAATGAGGTACAGTGAGGTACCTCACTGACCATTCAATGGTCTCTTCTAACCCCTTCCATTCCCCAGTGCCACTTCGGCTGCCAACTGTACCTAACCCTTGCCCCTGGCATCATCATCATCATCAATCGTATTTATTGAGCACTTACTGTGTGCAGAGCACTGTACTAAGCGCTTGGGAAGTACAAATCGGCAACACATAGAGACAGTCCCTACCCAACAGTGGGCTCACAGTCTAAAAGGGGGAGACAAAACCAAACATACTACAAAATAAAATAGAATAGATATGTGCAAGTAAAATAAATAAATAGAGTAATAAATATGTTCAAACATATATACATCTCCCATCCCTCTCTTTGGAAACTGTCTCTGATTTGGGTTCGACTAAATCTTAGGCTCAGGGATGAGCCCTTCTATAATTGCTGCTCCTAGACTCTAAGCTCCCTAGGGGCAGGGAACGTCAGTCAGTCAGTTGTATTTATTGAGCACTTACAGTGCACAGAGCACTGTACTAAGGGCTTGGGTGAGTACAATACAACAATCAACAGACACATTTCCTGCCCACTATGAGCTTATAGGCTAGAGGGGGAAGTATCCATCACCTCTATTATGTTGTACACTCCCAAGTGCTTTAGTAAAGTGCTTTGCGTGCCGTTAGCTCTAAAATAAATAGCATCGATTGCTGGATTGCCTCTTCCATCTGACAGCAGCTGTTGCTGCTGAGCAGTCCATGACCATTCCATATGACTCGAGAGTGTGCTTTATTAGGACTTTAAATGGCTTTTTTCTAACGTGCCCGCTTGCCGTTGCTCTTAATTTGGCTCGAATAGCAACCACCAGCCATCGCTTCTCCTACCCTGTTCAGCAGGCATGGGCCTGAGAGTAAGAAGGACCTGGGTTCTAATCCTGCTCCACCATTTGTCTGCTCTGTGACCTTCAGCAAGTCACTTAACTTCTATGTGCCTCAATTACTTCATCTGTAAAATAGGGATTAAGATTGAGAGCCCCATGTGGGACATGGATGAGGTCCAATCTAATTATCTTGTAATAATAATAATAATAATAATAATAATGGCATTTATTAAGCGCTTGCTATGTGCAAAGCACTGTTCTAAGCGCTGGGGTGGATACAAGGTGATCAAGTTGTCCCATGTGGGGCTCACAGTCTTAATCCCCATTTTACAGATGAGGTAACAGGCTCAGAGAAGTTAAGTGACTTGCCCAAGGTCACACAGCAGACATGTGGTGGAGCCAGGATTTGAACCCATGACCTCTGACTCCAAAGCCCGTGCTCTTTCCACTGAGCCACGCTGCTTCTCCAATAATAATAATCATGGTATTTATTAAGTGCTTACTATGTTCATTCATTCATTCATTCAATTGTATTTATTGAGCACTTACTGTGTGCAGACCACTGTACTAAGCGCTTGGGAAGTACAAGTTGGCAACACATAGAGACGGTCCCTACCCAACAGTGGGCTCACAGTCTACTATGTGCCATGTACTGTACTAAGTGCTGGGGTAGACACAAAGTAATCAGCTTGTCCCACGTGGGGCTCAGAGTCTTAATCCCCATTTTACAGATGAGGGAACTGAGGCCCAGAGAAGTTAAGTGACTTGCCCAAAGTCACACAGCTGGCAAGCGGCGGAGCCGGAATTAGAACCCATTATCTCTGATTCCCAAGCCCAGGTTCTTTCCACGAAGCCACGCTGCTTCTCCAAAGCAGCTACCTCAGTGCTTTGTAGAGTGTTAGGTTCATAGTAAGCACTTAAAAAATACCATAAAAAGTCACTGAAATGGCCTTTTAATTGTTCAAGACCTATCACAGCATTATGTGCAGAATAGACCCTTATTAAATAATAATTGGGAACTACTGAAAAAATGTGTCCGTTCTTCAAAGGAGAGTCACTTTATTAAAGTGATTAAATTTAAATAGAGTTACTTTAATAAGCCTGTTAGCCTGATACGAATTGAATGTTTCTCTCATGTTATTTGCATCAACTAGCAATGAGCCAAGCTAGCAAATTGAGACAGTCTTAGACTATAGGCCTCATAGAGGAAGGCAATTAAACCTCGTAGCTTTAAAAACCACCAACCAACTGAGAAAAACATCATTTAAGTAGCCTCCATTTTGGGGGCTGAGCTCAGAGAGTGTACTCGACCCAAATAGAGAAGCAGCGTGGCTCAGTGGAAAGAGCCCGGGCTTTGGAGTCAGAGGTCATGGGTTCAAATCCCGACTCCGCCAATTCTCAGTCTGTGTGACTTTGGGCAAGTCACTTAACTTCTCTGTGCCTCAGTTACCTCATCTGTAAAATGGGGATTAAGACTGTAAGCCCCACGTGGGACAACCTGATCGCCTTGTATCCCCCCAGTGCTTAGATCAGTGCTTTGCACATAGTAAGCGCTTAACAAATACCATTATTATTATTATTAAATAGAAGTCAAGCTAATAGAAGCCCCAATTTCTGCTGGCTGGTCTGATATTTCTTGCTTTGCTCCCCTGCTCAGGGAAAGGAAAGACTCTTTCATCTTTTTTTACATCGTCAACTGATGAGTGGGCAGGGAATGTGTCTTTTTGTCGTTTTATACTCTCCCAGGTGCTTAGTACAGTGCTTTGCATACATCTTACCTCCTTCCCTTCCCCACAGCACCTGTATATATGTATATATGTTTGTACATATTTATTACTCTATTTATTTATTTATTTTATTTGTACATATCTATTCTATTTATTTTATTTTGTTAGTATGTTTGGTTTTGTTCTCTGTCTCCCCCTTTTAGACTGTGAGCCCATTGTTGGGTAGGGACTGTCTCTATATGCTGCCAATTTGTACTTCCCAAGCGCTTAGTACAGTGCTCTGCACATAGTAAGCGCTCAATAAATACGATTGATGATGATGATGATGCATACAGTAAGCGCTCAATAATTACGACAGACTGAGTGCGGCAGCCGAGCTGCAGCCACCATTCTCTCAGCATCTCACAGGAGCTCTTGGAACTGGTTTCAGAGGGGATATCACCTTCCCTTGAATCCTCCCAGGTCTATTTAAGGATACCAGCGGAACGGTGGGAATGTCCCAGGAGGTCTGGGACAAGGGGCTTAGTAAGGCCTTAGACAGCGCTTAATAAGCGCTTAAAAAATGTTTTTTTTTTGCGCCACGACTTTGCTGGTTGAGGGCACGTGTAGGGGGTGGCTGACAAAAAGCCCCTTCTTCAATAGTCACTCTTCTCCTCCCATCTCTCTGTTTGTGGCTGTATTTCCTGGCGGCAGGGCACTGCAGAGCCAAAGAAAAAGGCTAGCAGAGAGCAAAGGGAGACTGAGGGTAAAAGCATCTTGCAGACTCTTGGCAAAGGCTGGCAGAGAGCAGAGGGAGACTGAGGGTAAAAGCATCTTGCAGACTCTTGGCCCTTCTCCACCGACGGTGTGGAGGAGAGCTGCTCTTGGTTAATAATAATAATAATAATTTTGGTATTTGTTAAGCTCTTACTATGTGCCAAGCACTGTTCTAAGCACTGGGGGAGATACAAGGTAAACAGGTTGTCCCACGGGGGGCTCACAGTCTTCATCCCCATTTTACAGATGAGGTAACTGAGGCCCAGGGAAGTGGAGTGACTTGCCCAAAGTCACACAGCCGACAAGTGGATTTGAACCCATGACCTCTGACTCCAAAGCCCATGCTCTTTCCACTGAGCCACGCTGCTTCTCAGGAAGACAGCATGGTGGGCTGACTGGTTTAGCAGGGGCGGGGGATGATGCAAGCAGGATGAGGGAAGACAGTTGGTACTGGTGGCTTTGCTCTGCCATGGGGGAGAGGATCTTCCAACTTGAATAAGCCCTGAACCCTTCTGAGAAGGGATGGTGTGTGTATTTGTGTGTGTGTGTGTGTGTGTGTGTGTGTGTGTGTGTGCATGTGCGTGTCCACGCACATGCGTATGTGCACATTTGTACATACACTTTGAAAGGAGATCTCTCAAGCACTTAGTACAGTGCTTTGCACACAGTAAGCGCTCAATGAAAGATCGGAATTTCTCTCCAGGTCCTCCTTGCCTGTCGGCTGTTGTCCCTGGCCAGCTCCGTCCCACTGCTGTTCTTTACCTTTTCTTTTTTTACCCCGCGGAACCCAAGAGGGAATATCAAACCCACAAGCCAACCGAATCCCTCTCGAGTCACGTGGAATAGTCATAGAGCATCAGCCTTCTGTCTGATCTCCCATCCTCGTGTCTCTCCCCACTTCAATCTATACTTCATGCTGCTGCCCGGATTGTCTTTGTCCAGAAACGCTCTGGGCATGTTACTCCCCTCCTCAAAAATCTCCAGTGGCTACCAATCAATCTGCGCATCAGGCAGAAACTCCTCACCCTTGGCTTCAAGGCTGTCCATCCCCTCGCCCCCTCCTACCTCACCTCCCTTCTCTCCTTCTCCAGCCCAGCCCGCACCCTCCACTTCTCCGCCGCTAATCTCCTCACCGTACCTCGTTCTCGCCCGTCCCGCCATCGACCCGCGGCCCACGTCATCCCCCGGGCCTGGAATGCCCTCTCTCTGCCCATCCGCCAAGCTAGCTCTCTTCCTCCCTTCAAGGCCCTACTGAGAGCTCACCTCCTCCAGGAGGCCTTCCCGGACTGAGCCCCTTCCTTCCTCTCCCCCTCGTCCCCCTCTCCATCCCCCCATCTTACCTCCTTCCCTTCCCCACAGCACCTGTATATATGTATATATGGTTGTACATATTTATTACTCTATTTATGTATTTATTTTACTTGTACATATTTATTCTATTTTATTTTGTAGTATGTTTGGTTTTGTCTCCCCCTTTTAGACTGTGAGCCCACTGTTGGGTAGGGACTGTCTCTATATGTTGTCAACTTGTACTTCCCAAGCGCTTAGTACAGTGCTCTGCACACAGTAAGCGCTCAATAAATACGATTGATTGATGGATTGATTGATTGATAGAGAAGCAGCGTGGCTCAGTGGAAAGAGCCTGGGCTTTGGAGTCAGAGGTCGTGGGTTCAAATCCCGGCTCCGCCACTTGTCGGCTGTGTGACTTTGGGCAAGTCACTTCACTTCTCTGGGCCTCAGTTCCCTCATCTGTAAAATGGGGATGAAGACTGTGAGCCCCTCGTGGGACAACCTGATTACCTTGTAGCTACTCCAGTGCTTAGAAAAGTGCCTTGCACATAGTAAGTGCTTAACAAATATCAACATTATTATTATTATACTTCTGCTCAGCAGCAACAGCTGCGATCAGGTGGAGGGTATGAAAACCCTCTTGGTCCACCTGTATAGTCATTCCCCACAACCTTCCCGACATGAAATTATTTAAGAGGATGAGCAAAGAAATGTCTCAGTCCTAGTCAATTCATGGCATTACGTTAAATGTTGCTGTCCTAAGTCTAAGTGAACAGTATCCTCTATTCATACTGTCAAACTCCAGCTGATCCTAGAATCTCCTATAAAATTTCTGTTATTCTATGTCTGTTATACCAGCTGACAACAATACTTAAATGTATTCACTCATTCAGTCATATTTATTGAGCGCTTACTATGTGCAATGCACTGTACTAAGTCCTTCGAAGCATATGATATAACAGTAAACAGATACATTCCCTCCCCACAGTGAGCTTACGTCTAGACCTGCATGGCGATTGAGACCTTCCCTAAGGGTAGAAGAAAACATTCTGTTTATGCCTAGCCGTGTATGTTAAATATTACTTGAATTTGATTTGATTTTTAGGATTGATAAGAATGCAAGCTACTTTACCGGTGCCCTCTGTGGACTGGGCTGGAAGCCCAATGTTGATACACCAGTTCTGCCAGAACATGACATTGAGCTGGCGTTTGACGCCCAGATTACTGTGGAGGATATCGTTCAGGTAAAATCTCTGTTCACACTGTTGGAAATTCTGGGTCCCCCCTGATTTTGGGGCAGCAGTACCACTTCTGACACCCATCAACCAATACTCCTCCCTCCTTGCCTTCCCTCCCTCACTTACCAGAGTCTGACTGAGGGAATTCTGTGGACCACAGCCAGATGAAGGGACAACCGTGACAGTTTGGGAAGGGACAAAGAGGACAGTTAGAAGAGAAAGGAATCAGGCCAGAGGACATTGGGCTTCTGTCCCTGGGCCTTTATTCATTCAGTCGTATTTATCGAGCACTTTACTGTGTGCAAAGCACTGTACCGGCTCTACCAACTATCAGCTGTGTGACTTTGGGCAAGTCACTTAACTTCTCTGTGCCTCAGTTACCTCATCTGTAAAATGGGGATTAAAACTGTGAGCCCCATGTGGGACAACCTGATTACCTTGTAACCTCCCCAGCGCTTAGAACAGCGCTTAATAAATGTCATCATTATTACTAAGCTACATCCCTTTCCTCCATTGGCAAGAGGTAGGCCAGCCCTCTGGTACAGTGCCAGCCTCCTGCAAGGGAAACCTGAAAAACCAGGGACATTTTTAAAGGTCTCAAATTGGGTACCTAAACCGTTTTTAAATTTGTCCAACCTTCACATTAACTGTGTTCAATATAAGGACCTGATCAACAGGCTGATTTTTCTCTTGCAACTCTATCTGTACTGACAGTAATACTCATTTGAATGGTTCAATTTGCGACGTAAGTCCAGTCGGGAGAGCAATGAGTATGCTGTCTCATGGTGTGCCAACCATTTTCAGATAAACATTCTCCGGGCAACTATTAACAAGCTTGTTTGCTGTGGTCCCAGTGAATCCAGTTTTCTCAAACAAGAAGTAATTGCTCAGTTACAAGGCACTATTCGTCAGAAGCTTTTAAAGTAAGTCTTATTTTGGGGAAGGGGAGTGAAAACATTCGGAAACAAAATGGTGTATTGCTAGACCCGCTCATAGAACTGGACCCTCGCTTTGCCTCCCAATAAAGGCAGGTACTGCACTTCTCAGCTAAAATGCCCAACATTTGCTTCTGTTTGTCAGTAGAGGGGCAACATCTATTAATCAGTTAATTAATTAATTCATTCAAGAAGAACATGCCCTTTGCAGTGTAGGCCGGTACATGAATTTGGAGGAGATGAATGCACAGCAAGGAACATTAGCAAATGTGCATTTTCTGTCTTTTCCCCATTTTAAATAATTCTGGGAGAATTGGGTGAAGAGATGAAAAGTAATAGTGACCAGTAAACACTGGCCCAAACCATGCCTCAGCTCTTTGAGGGTGTAGGAAATATAGTCATGATTCTTGGATTGTTTATAAAGTAGGTATAGAGAAGAAATGGACAAGAAGAGAAGTCTTGCGTGCGCCAGGCTGAAGCTGTAGTGCCCATTGAAACAATAGGGTATTGGAGCTCTTCCTTTGTCGTGATTCTCTTGGAACCATGTTTTATGGTCTTGTCAATATGATTTATGATGTGGAATACAATCTTTCCTTTCCCCCCCCACAAGATCACCAGAAGTAAAAAGTCACTTTGGAGGTATTGGATTTGTGATCTGCACTTGGATATGTAACCTTTGGGCATTTGATAATTGCCCCATCCTCAACCCCACAGTACTTATGTTCCTATCTTTAAATTATATATGAACAATTATTTATTCACATTAATGTCTGTCTCTCCCTCCAGACGGTAAGAACATTGTGGGCAGGGGTTGTGTCTGCCAACACTGTTGTATTGTACTCTCCCAAACGCTTAGCACAGTGCTCTGCACATTCACTCATTCATTCAATCATATTTATTGAACACTTTGTGCAGAGCACTATACTAAGCACTTGGGAAAGTACAATACAATAATAAACAGTCACATTCCCTGCCCACAACGAGCTTACAGTCTCAGTAAGTGCTCAACAAATACCACTGATTGATAGACAAAATTGGGCAGGTTGGTATACCAGAGGAACATTTTTCTTGGCCTTTATGCAGAAAAATAGCCCAAAACATTGGGCTTACATTTATACCTGAAAATTTATCAAGAGGTACACAAAATGAATAGTATCATGGGGCCGGGAGTCAGAAGACCTGAGTTCTAAATTTGGCTCCGCCATTTGTCAGCTGTGTGACCTTGGGCTTAACTTCTCTGTGCCTCAGTTCCCTTATCTGTAAAATGGGGATTAAATCCTACTCCCTCCTCCTTAGGCTGTGAACCCCTTGTGGAATCGGGGCTGTGTACAATTTGATTATCCTGCATCTTCTCCAGTGCTTAATATAGTGCTTGGCACATAGTAAGTCCTTAACAACCACCATAATAATCAATCAATGGTATCAATAAATATGATTGAATGAATGAATGAATGAATTAATTGAATGTTTATAAGAGCACTGTACAAATACTAATAATAATTTGAATTGGTGTGGCCTGTTTCATTTACTGAGAACTTGGAATACCCCCTCTATATTCTAGGTTATCTTTATACCCTTGTAGATAGATAAGGGAGAGCTTTGGTATATTACAGGAAGAAACCAAGATCCAGAGGTTGTAAGTGATTTGTCCAGCGTCACCTTAAATAATCAGGGTCTGGAACCCTGATCTCTTGATCATCAATGTCTGCTGTTCTCTGAATCAGAAACTCAAGACCTCACTTGCCTTACTAGATTTCCTTTTCTTTTTGTTTGATTAAACCTCATGATGCTAAAGATGATCAGATGGTTAGGGTACATTAACATCTAGTGAATAATGCCAATCAGTTTAATCCTCCTGCCAACGTTCTTGGAATTTTACCATGTACTCACAGACACTGGGAATGAGTAATGGTATTTTTAAAGGAATTAAAAAAAAATATGGCATTTGTTAAGTGCTGTGCCAGGCACTGTACTAAGCTCTAGGGTAGATACAAGCTAATCAGATTGCACACAGTCCTTACCCCACATGAGGGTCACGGTCTTAATCCCCATTTTACAGATGAGGTACCTAAGGCACAAAGAAGAGAAGTGACTTTCCCAAGGTCACACAGCATTCATTCATTCAATCGTATTTATTAAGCGTTTACTGTGTGCAGAGCACTGTACTAAGCGCTTGGGAAGTACAGGTTGGCGACATATAGAGACAGTCCCTACCCAACAACGGGCTCACAGTCTAGAAGGGGGAGACAGACAACTAAACAAAACATGTAGACAGGTGTCAAAATCGTCAGAACAAATAGAATTAAAGCTATATGCACATCATTAACAAAATAAATAGGATAGTAAATATGTACAAGTAAAATAATTAGAGTAATAAATCTGTACAAATATATACAAGTGCTGTGGGGAGGGGAAGGAGGTAGGGTGGGCGAGAGTGGGAGAGGAAAAAGGGGGCTCAGCAGACAAGTGGCATAGCCGGGATTAGAACCCAGGTCCTCCTGGCTCCCAGTCCCGTGCTCTTTCCCTAGTCAACACTGCTTCTGCTCACTTGAAAGTACTAATAAGAGAGGAAAGAGAGAAAGGAAAGAAGGGATGAGGGTGGGGAGGGAAGCAGGAGAAGGGAAAGAAGAACAGGGTAAGGGGAAGAGGAGAAAGGGAAGAGAGCTCAGAGAAAGGAAAGATTGTTCGGAAAAAGGGAGAATCAATCAATCAGTGGTATTTATCGAGGACATGTTATGTGCAGAGGACTATACAACAGAATGAGCAGACAGGCTCCCTGCCTGTAACGAGCTTACGGCCTAGAGGATGAGCAGGGAAGGTTCCTCAGAGAAAGGGAGGAGGAGATGTAGAGGAAAGAGGAGAGGGCAGCGTGGCTCAGTGGAAAGAACTCGGGCCTGATAAGGAGACTTGTGTTCTAATCCCAGCTCTGCCTCTTGCCTGATGTGTGGCCCTGGTCAACCACTTCCCTTCACTGGGCCTCACTTTTTTCATCCTTGATAAAGGGGAAAAAACCACCTGTTTTTCCTCCCTCTTAGATAGGGACTATGTCCTATGTGCTTACACCATAGCTACCCCAGCACTTGGTATGGTGCTTGGCACAAAGTAAGTGCTTAAAAAATACCAGTATTAGTATTATTATGAGAGAAGGAAGGGAGAGATAAAGGAAAGAAAAACGAGGAGGGGGAGAGGTGGAGGAAAGAGGAGAGAAAGTAGAAGGGAAGTGCTCCATAAATAATAATAATAATGGCATTTATTAAACACTTACTATGTGCAAAGCACTGTTGTAAGCGCTGGGGAGGTTACAAGGTGATGAGGTTGTCCCACAGGGGGCTCACAGTCTAATCCCCATTTTACAGATGAGGTAACTGAGGCCCAGAGAAGTGAAGTGACTTGCCCAAAGTCACGCAGCTGACAATTGGCAGAGCTGGGATTTGAACCCATGACCTCTGACTCCAAAGCCCGGGCTCTTTTCCATTGAGCCATGCTGCTTCTCTTATGATTGAATGAATGCATGAAAGGGAGATGGGGAGAGAAAACAGAAGGGGGATGAAGAGGGGAGGGATGGATGGGGAAGAATGCCTTAGAGTTACTCCCCTTCCCTTTTCCCTGGAATTTTAGCCCTACAGATTTTAGTTATGATTGAAAGCACAGTACCAAAAAAAAAAATAGAAAAGAAAATAAAGCCATCGTTCCAAAAGCCTCAACTGCATAATCCTACTTTGGGTAGTTGTGCACATTGCTAAGTCATAATTTTTCCTCTTCAGATTTCCTAGCTAATTGTATTTACAAGCTGTCACTGCTGTTTAGGCATAAACCGTGCATTTGAAAAACCTCCAGGCAGCATTAATTAAAATGTACTGTTATTGTACTGGAGGGAGCTTGAGGAAATAACTTGGGCAGACAGACGATCCATAGTAATTGAGTGGATGCAGATAACCAGACATTTTTTTAAAAAAACTTAACTAGAATTGGTAAGGTTAGATAAATGAACATAGGCTTAGGGAATAAGAGGCGGTTAGAAGCTATAGTGCCTTGTCACCGCTGATAAATTTTGTCAGCCAGCCTAGTGGTTAGAGCATGGGCTCGGGAGTCAGATGGATGTGGACTCTCATCCCAGCTCCATACGTGTCTGCTGTGTGACCTTGGGTAAGTCACTTAACTTCTCAGTTACCTCATCTGTCACATGGGGATGAGCCCCTTTTTGGACGGGGACTGTGTCATCATCATCATCATCAATCGTATTTATTGAGCGCTTACTGTGTGCAGAGCACTGTACTAAGCGCTTGGGAAGTACAAGTTGGCAACATATGGAGACAGTCCCTACCCAACAGTGGGCTCACAGTCTAAAAGACTGTGTCCAACCTGATTTGCTTGTATCCCCCCAATGCTTAGTACAGTGCCAAGCACATAGCCAGCACTGAAAAAATACCACAATTATTATCATTATTCCCTGTCGGTAAGGGTCAAGATGTACTTTTTTTATTATAGTGGCCTGATACTGATAGTCCAAAGAAAAATATGTAGCCCTCTTAAGTCCATCCCCATAGCTGTAGATTTTTTAAGTGCTTTACTTCTGAGCAAAAACTCAGCCAGATGTGATAATTGCCAAGTTATGCTTTGTCCAATTTCAGTTTAGTCTGCGGATCGCAATCCCGAGAAGCAATTGTTCCCCAGTGGTATTCAAAACCATACGAATGGAATCAGGTAGGTTTCTCTAATTTACTTCAGTGAAGAGATGTAAAGCTAGGAGGATACTTTAAGCCTCTGTGCCTGGGGATGGGCAGTAGATTTGGGGCGGGTGAAGTGAAATCCTTCTAACCTGTGTCCACTTCGGCGACTCTCAGAGCTCCACCTGCTCTGAGCAATATAGGTCATGGGTTCTAAATCCCAGCTCTGCCACATGTCTGCTGTGTGACCTCGGGTAAGTCGCTTCGCTTCTCTGTGCCTCAGTTACCTCATCTGTAAAATGGGGATTGAGACTGTGAGCCCCACATGGGACAGTGACTGTGTCTAACTCGATTTGCTTGTATCTACCCTGGCACATAGTAAGCACTTAATAAATGCCATCATTATGTGGAGCACAAAGAATGTGCTCCGTAGGCAGAGTTCAACACAGGATTTGGGCTGCATCCAGGGGGCAGTTTTCCTAACGATTGGCGAGTGTCACTCCTTGTCAGAGTGAATACCAACTGAAAATACTAGGCTTTAATAATAATTGTGGAAATAATTGTGATATTCATTAAGCGCTTACTATGTGCCAGGCACTGTATTAAGCTCTGGGGTGGATACGAGCAATTCGGGTTGACAGAATCCCGGTCCCATGTGGAGCACACAGCTTCGATCCCCATTTTACAGATGAGTTAACTGAGGCCCAAAGAAGTGAAGTGACTCTAAATGAGATGGGAGGTTTCTTTGGGGTTCTCCATATTGCATTAAAGCCTAGCTTGTTCCTTGCTGCTCATTTTAATTTTTTACTGTGTGCCAGACTCTGTACTAAGCTTAGAGTTAGATATAAATTTGTTAGGTTGGACACAGTCCCTCCCCCGCATGAGCCTCATAGGCTTAATCCCCATTTGAGGTAACTGAGGCACAGAGAAGTGAAGTGACTTACCCAAGGTCACACAGCAGACAAGTGGCAGAGCCGGGATTAGAACCCAGCTCCTTTCTCTTAATTTGGTGAATCGGGATGCAGCCACAGGGTCTCAAGACACTGAGACTTGCACCAAAGATCTGGGTTCACAATATTCAACAGGAACACAGACACCATTACACACAGACACAGGCTGGCAAATAAAATTCTACTCTCGACTCAAACTCCGACCCCTAGCTCCAAAATATTTTTATTTATTTTTGTTTCGTTTCTGTGGTATTTGTTAAGCTCTTACTGTGTGCCCGGCACTGTTCTAAGTACCGAGGTAGATACACGTTAATCGGGTTGGACGCTGCCCTGTCCCATGAGGGATTCGCAGTCTTAATCTCCATTTTACAGATGAGGGAACTGAGGCCCAGAGAAGGGAAGTGACTTGTCCCAGGTCTCCCAGCAGACAAGTGATAGAGACGGGATTAGAACCCAGGTCCTTCTGGCTTCCAGGCCCGTGCTCTAGCCACTAGGCCAAACTGCTTTTCAGGGTGGTGTCAATGGGAAACTCGCTTCAAAGAGTCATTCCCATTGCCACTGGCAACTTAGGCGTCATCTTGGAGATGTTCGTTTTTGCATTTTGCTGATGGCGGCCCATTCTGAGGGCCCGCTCCTCTCTCTGTGTGCTTCTGATTTCTTGTCTTCTTGGCATATTCTCTTGGTCTGTTGCTTGGTGCCTGCCCCTGAAACATTCTGGTGGGAGACACAGAAGAGCAGTATGACCCAGCGGATAAAGCGGGGAGTCAGAAAGTCATGGGTTCTAATCCCGGCTCTGCCACTCTGCTGCGTGAACTTGGTCAAGTCACTTCATTTCTTTGGGCCTCTGTTCCCTAATCTTTCAAATGGGGATTAAGAGTATGAGCCCCATGTGGAACAAGGACTGGGCCCAATCTCATTAGCTCGTAACTACCACCGGCGCTTCATACAGTGCCTGGCAGATAATAAGAGCTTAACAAATACCGTAAAAAAAAAAAAAGGCATTCTAGGGGAAGTGTTCTGTTGTGACATGGTGGGGAAATATCTGCCGCTTAGAATAATAGCAGTTTTAAAATGCTCAAACTGACTCTCACTTTTCATGTACCCACTGTTGGGTAGGGACTGTCTCTATATGTTGCCCATTTGTACTTCCCAAGCGCTTAGTACAGTGCTCTGCACACAGTAAGCGCTCAATAAATACGATTGATGATGATGATGATGTACATGAGAGGAAGTATTCTAAAAGAGTCTGTGGGAGAGAGTGCTCAGTGTGGCATGCACTTCAAATTGGGCTCTATTTTTTGTTTGAAACATGGAATGGGAAGTGGTATGGGGACAGTAGAGCAATGTCTCATATAACAGCATAGTTTTTAAGAAAGTTTGGAAAACCAGCCATTTTGGGAAACACAGTAAGAAAAGGAAAAAAATCTTGTTGCGAAAATTATTTTATGTTGTCTGCTTGCATCACTCAAAGCAGGAAAAGCCGGTTAAATGGTACTTTCCCCCCTAAAAAGTGCCAGAAGCCGGCAGTATTGTTTTTGATTTTAAGAATAATGATATTTATTGAGTGCTTACCACGTGCCAAGCCCTGAGCTAAGTGCCGGGACAGCTCCCAGATAATCAAATCGGACACATTCCATGTTCCATGTGGGGCTCGTGATCCGTGAGGTAATAAAAATAATAATAATAATGATGGTACTTGTTAAGCGCTTACTATGTGCAGAGCACTGTTCTAAGCGCTGGGGGGATACAAGGTGATCAGGTTGCCCCACGTGGGACTCACAGTCATAGGTATCTCATCCCCATTTTACAGATGAGGAAACCTAGGAACAGGGAGGTTACATGATTTGTAACTTCTTAAATTACAAGTGACTAACTTAAGTGAGTCACTTAACTTCTCTGAGCCTCAGTTACCTCATCAGTAAAATGGGGATTAAGACTGTGAGCCCCACATGGGACAACCTGATCACCTTGTAACCTCCCCAGCGCTTAGAACAGTGCTTTGCACATAGTAAACGCTTAATAAATGCCATTGTTATTATTATTATTATTTGCCCAGGGCCATACAACAGGCCAATGGCAGAGCTGAGATTAGAACCCCAGGCCTCCTGACTCTCAGCTCTTTCCACTAGGCCCCATTCCCACCTGGGGAAAATCCTTCCAGAGGAGTTTACAGTGATCAGGCTGTGTTGTGGTCAGCCCCTGCCTCACCATGAAGGGACTCAAAACCACAGTCTTGGCCCACCTGGACTTTCCGTATAATCTGCCTCCCCGCAAGAGCTACCTTGGGCCCCACGGACCATCACCGAGGCACCCTGCTAATCTGAGGGGCAAAGAAACCTGTGACAACTTCATCGACTAATGTGGGGGGATCTGATTTCTGGGGTGGCAGCGGGGGAGAGGCAGCATTCCCCACTATATACTTGAACTTAAGCACTGCTAGAGTTTAATCCAATGAATAAACTCCCTTTCCCCAAATATGTCTGCTCCTTGCAGTCCTTTCTTAGACCAATGGGCTGCTGTAGGCATTTTTCCCCTCTAGACTGTAAGCTTGATCATCATCATCAATCGTATTTATTGATCGCTTACTATGTGCAGAGCACTGTACTAAGCACTTGGGAAGTACAAATTGGCAACATATAGAGACAGTCCCTACCCAACAGTGGGCTCACAGTCTAAAAGGGGGAGACAGAGAACAAAACCAAACATACTAACAAAATAAAATAAATAGAATAGATATGTACAAGTGAAATAAATAAATAGAGTAATAAATATGTACAAACATATACATATATACAGGTGCTGTGGGGAAGGGAAGGAGGTAAGATGGGGAGGATGGAGAGGGGGATGAGGGGGAGAGGAAGGAAGGGGCTCAGTCTGGGAAGGCCTCCTGGAGGAGGTGAGCTCTCAGCAGGGCCTTGAAGGGAGGAAGAGAGCTAGCTTGGCGGATGGGCAGAGGGAGGACATTCCAGGCCCGGGGGATGACGTGGGCCGGGGGTCGATGGTGGGACAGGCGAGAACGAGGTACGGTGAGGAGATTAGCAGCGGAGGAGCGGAGGGTGCGGGATGGGCTGGAGAAGGAGAGAAGGAGGTGAGGTAGGAGGGGGCGAGGGGTTGGACAGCCTTGAAGCCCAGGGTGAGGAGTTTCTGCCTGATGCGTGGATTGATTGGTAGCCACTGGAGATTTTTGAGGATGTGGGCAGCGAATGTGCTTACCAACTCTGTTGTATCATGCTCTCCCAAATACTAAGTACAGTGCTCTGCATACAGAAAACCCTCGATAAATGCCTTTGGTTTTTCCCTAGCATTGTACCTCTTGCTAGCCCTCACTGTGACTCAAGACCCTCCCGGGCAGCCCCAGCTCTTAGTTAACTGGAATATTTGACTTCGGGGCACCTCCCAGTCTCCCAACCTGTCAGAGAATAAATTCATCACTGGTGGTAACTAATCACGTGACTTTTGCATGTTTCCTTAGGTGGATCCAAAATTCATCGTGAACCAGTTTGAAAGCAACGGTGAAGGAGGGAACAGTCCATTTCTGTATCAGCCTCATAAACTTGTCATATTAAATGCATAAGTATTTTACTGAAGTGCAAAAGGGGATTGAAATTTCAGATCTTTGCTATTCCTCTACTCTGACCCTGGGTTCTGTCCCATTGGTTTGGGGTGTACAACACAACATTTCTCAAAAATGATGAGATGGGAGGGTGGACACTTTTTTTTCTAAAAGGATAAAAATTAGGTTCCACGTGAAACAGTTTAGCAAAACCCTCCAGGAAGTAGAATGATTTAAAGTGGATCTTTATTTCCGTATTGCTAATAACTTCAGAAGGCATAAACCAAATGCAGTTTACATTTCTGAAAACCACAGTTTATTTTTCAGTTCACCTCAGGGGTATAAAGCCTGCTTAAAGAAACAGCTTTGCCATTTAGGGAAATCTTTATTCTGGGATTACAGCACTTTCTGACTTTTGTTTGAAGAATCTGATTCGGTGATGCTAACGTGATTGGTGCATTTTAGTTGATTATTAAGGCCGCTGTCTTCAGGGCTGCATTTTGGTGGCTTAGTGATTCTTTGCCATAGATGGACTGAGGCCGCATAAATAAGCACTGAGATGAAATTATTGGTCTTGGCATTTTTGGGTCAGGACGATTCAAAAAGTTGGGACTGTTAAATTCCAGGCCAGTTCCATTCCAGGCAAGGAAGCGAGCACATCAAATCGAATCACATTCGCTGCTTAGCCATCATCCACCGAATGAGCATCTGAGTTAGAGGACCTCCATGGTATTGTAGGACCAGATAGCAGTCTGTGTGGGGAGTCAGTTTTTTTTATTTATTGATGATGATGATGATGGTATTTGTTAAGCGCTTACTATGTGTCAAGCACTGGGGTAGTTACAAGGTTATAAAGTTGAAGGCAGTCCCTGTCCCACATGGGACTCATTGTCTTAATCCCCATTTTACAGATAAGTTAACTGAGAGCCAGTGAAGTGACTTACCCAAGGTCACACAGCAGACAAGTTAGAACCCAGGTCCTGTTGAGTCGTGACGATCTCCTCTGTTTCCGGTACTCCTGGCTCATGGTGGGAAGAGTTAATATGGTTTAATTGTGCAGTTTAGAGTGTCCGTCCGTCCTCCCGAGGCTTATGTCCACATGTGGCTTCGGGAAACACTGGCAAGTTTTTAGCGCGTTGGAGACAGCATCGTCTGAGCCGGACCCAGAGACGTGAGGTTGGGGTAGGAGAAAGGAGGCAAGATAAGGGGATCTTATCACTCAGCTTCTGGTTGTCAATTTGGTCTATTTGGAGATTCTGGAGATTTAAATTAGGTCATTTCTGAAACAGTTCTCTTAATGGATGCTTGATTGGAAGCAACATGGAGTAGTGGACAGGGCACAGTCCTGGGAGTCAGAAAGTCATGGGTTCTAATCCCATGCGGCCTTCTCCGTGCCTCAGTTACCTTATGTGTAAAGTGGGAATTGAGACTGAGCCCTATGTGGGAGAGGGACCGTTTCCAACCCGATTTGCTTGTATCCACCCCAGTGTTTAGTACAGTGCCTGGCACATAGTAAGCACTTAACAAATGCCACAATTATAATTATTATTATTATTCTCCCTGCCCAGTCTGTTAACACTGGCACAGTCACACTTGGTGGTACCAGAAACGCTTGCACCCGGACCCTCATCCATAAACTGCATGGAGGGTGTTTAGTCAGGTTCCTTCATATTCTTTCTTTTCATTCACTCAATTGTATTTATTGAGTGCTTACTGTGTGCAGAGCACTGTACTAAGCGCTTGGAAAGTACAAGTTGGCAACATATAGAGACGGTCCCGACCCAACGCTACTTCCCAACTGCTTCTCACACTCTCTACTTTGCTAGACAGTCTCCCCGCCAGATATTACTACATTTGAATAATGGAAGGGTACGAGTTTCATATTCAGCCAGGGTTGATTTGGAGACCACACCCAGCAAACTACACATCTTCCAACCAGTCAATAAACATTAACGATTCCCCCATCACGTGTTCACCAAACCAGAATAAGCGGTGACTTTCTACAAGCATTTCCTCTACGATTCATAGACTTCTAAGTTACGCATATTACTTTCTGATTGTACTTTCCCGCATGTCCTCCGGCCCCATTTCTTATAATAATAATAATAATAATAATAATTGTGGTATTAGTTAAGCGCTTACTATGTGCAAAGCACTGCTCTAAACACTGGTGGGGATACAAGGTGATCAGGTTGTCCCACTTGGGGCTCACAGTCTTAATCCCCATTTCACAGACGAGGCAACGGAGGCACAGAGAAGGCAAGTGACTTGCCCAAGGTCACACAAATGACTTTTATTCCTTTTAGCTCTCTACCCCCTCACTTGAAGGTGCACACATGCACACACCCATATCACCCTAGTTTAGACTTCTTTCCTTTACACTGATGGATCGTTGGAATTACTTCCTCTAGCCTGCTTCCTCTTTTCCTTCTTCTGCCTTCCAGGCCGTTCCAGATAACCTGAGAAGAAGTTGGTTGTGGGTCGGTGGGTTTGAATATCACTTGCACTACTTTTGCTGTCTTTCCCTTTACCTTTTGGGAGAGGCAATTGGTATATGAGGAAGAAGACCATTCAATCACCTTGCCCCCTCCTACCTCACCGCACTACTCTCCTGCTACAATCCAGCCTGCGCACTTAACTCCTCTAATGCTAACCTTCTCACTGTACTTCGATCTCGTCTATCTCACCATCGACCTCTCACCCACGTCCTGTCTCTGGCCTGGAATGCCCTCCCTCTTCATATCTGATAGAAAATTAAGCCCTGCCCTGGTTCAAAGCCTTATTGAAGGCACATTTCCTTCAAGAGGCCTTCCCCGACTAAGCCCTCTTTTCCTGTTCTTCCACTACTTTCTGCATCACCCTGACTTGCTCCCTTTACTCATCCCCCTCCAACCCCATAGCACATATAATAATGATTAGAGAAGCAGCGTGGCTCAGTGGAGATGAGCACGGGCTTTGGAGTCAGAGGTCATGGGTTCAAACGCCGGCTCTGCCAGTTGTCAGCTGTGTGACTTTGGGCAAATCACTTAACTTCTCTGTGCCTCAGGTACCTCATCTGTAAAATGGGGATTGAGACTGTGAGCCCCACGTGGGACAATCTGATCACCTTGTAACATCCCCAGCGCTTAGAACAGTGCTTTGCACATAGTAAGTGCTTAATAAATGCCATCATTATTATTATTATTATTTGTTAAGTGCTTACTATGTGCGAAGCACTGTTCTAAGCGCTGTGGGTGGGGCTACAAGGTGATCAGGTTGTCCCACGTGGGGCTCACAGTCTTCATCCCCATTTTACAGATGAGGGAACTGAGGCACAGAGAGGTGAAGCAGCTTGCCTAAGGTCACACAGCAGACAAGCAGCAGAGCAGGGATTAGAACCCACATCCTCTGACCCCCAAACCCGAGCTCTTTCTACTAAGGCATGCTAGCTCCTCGAGGATTGGGTCCATGTCCTCTACTTTTATGGAATGCTCCCACGGGTGATGATAAATGAATGACTGAATCGATCAATCAATTGTATTTATTGAGCGCTTACTGTGTGCAGAGCACTGTACTAAGCGCTTGGGAAGTACAAGTTGGCAACATATAGAGACGGTCCCTACCCAACAGCGGGCTCACAGTCTAGAAGGGGGAGACACACAACAAAACAAAACGTATTAACAAAATAAAATAAATAGAATAAATATGTACACATAAAATAGAGTAATAAATATGTACAAACATATATACATATATACAGGTGCCGTGGGGAAGGAAAGGAGGTAAGGCGGGGGGGGATGGAAAGGGGGAGGAGGGGGAGAGGAAGGAGGATGGGACCCAGGGGTGGAGTGGAGAGATTCCCCTGATGGAGGGTGGCAAAAGAAATGTTTTTGAAGGCACAGAGAGCAGAAAGAAGCACACCGCCACTGGCTGGGAGACAATGTGAGGCCCCAGACCTGTCTGCTGCAAGGTGGGGTAATAATAATAATAATAATTATAGTATTTGTTAAGCACTTACTATGTGCCAGGCACTGTGAGCCCACTGTTGGGTAGGGACTGTCTCTATATGTTGCCAATTTGTACTTCCCAAGCGCTTAGTACAGTGCTCTGCACCTAGTAAGCTCTCAATAAATACGATTGATTGATTGATTGATTAAGCTCTGGGGTAGATACAAGCAAATCAGGTGGGACCCAGTCCTTGTCCCACATGGGACTCACATCCCCATTTAACAGAGGAGGTCACTGAGGCCCAGAGAAGTGAAGTGACTTGCCCAAGATCACACAGCAGACAAGTGGCGGAGCCGGGATTAGAACCCAAGACCCTCTGACTCCCAGGATTGGGCTGTACCCACTATGCCATGCTGCTTCTCTGGGGGGCAGGCGTTTGGTAGTGAGGGCAGCTCTTTGGCGGAGCAATGATTTCCAACCTGAAAAGAACCCAGACCCCAGCAAAGGGTGATTCTAACACGTGTGCACAGTGTGGAAGAGGGGAACGGTCAGGCATCGTCAGCCTCTTCGATCCCATCTGCACACGCGGATAAAAGCTCACAGTCTTCAGACACCGAGTTTCACATCTAAGTACGTAAAGTTGGGGGGCAAAAATTAAAATCTCTCTATTCAAAGAGGCAGCTCGAAGCACTACGGTGAAATTGTCTCCTATGATTAGTGTTGTTATAGCTACTGATTCTTCAGGCAGCTAGCTGTCATTTCTAGTCAGGAGAATCCTCTCGGCCAAACATTCGGTTTAATTCATTCCATAGTACTTATTTTTAGGGTTTTTGTTAAGCGCTTATTACGTGCCATGCACTGTACTAGGCGCTGGGGTAGATACAAGCTAACCAGGTTGGACACAGTCCGTGTCCCACATGGGGCTCACAGTTTTCATCCCCATTCTACAGATGAGGTCACTGCGGCAAAGAGGAAGTGAAGCGAGTTGCCCAAGGTCACACAGCGGAGAAGTGGTGGAGTCAGGATTAAAACCCAGGTCCTTCTGACTCCCAGCCCTGTGATCTATCCATTAGAAGCAGCGTGGCTCAGTGGAAAGAGCCCGGGCTTTGGAGTCAGTGGTCATGGGTTCAAATCCCGGCTCCACCCATTGTCAGCTGTGTGACTTTGGGTAAGTCACTTCACTTCTCTGGGCCTCAGTTCCCTCCTCTGTAAAATGGGGGTGAAGACTGTGAGCCCCCTGTGGGACAACCTGATCACCTTGTAACCTCCCCAGTGCTTAGAACAGTGCTTTGAACATAGTAAGTGCTTAATAAATGCCATCATTATTATTAGGCCATTGTTGCTTCACTAGGCCAGGCTGCACTTAATATAGTGTTAGCTATATTAACAAGCTTGGAAGCATACAGTACAACGAAAGGAAAAGATGTGGTCTCAATCCTAAAAGAGGTTACAACGTAATAGAGGAGACAGGCAGACATATACTGGATTCATATGGGGGGAAAATTTAAGATTATGACTGGTAACAGTGATGGAATGGGAAAATGAAAAAGTAGGTATATGGGTGTATCCGCCAGGCATTTAAGCCTTTACCCCTTGAGCAATTCGATGCTCATATCACCACCAAGTGCACAGCACTTACATACATTCATTCAATGCATTCAATTGTATTTATTGAGTACTGTGTGCAGAGCACTGTACTAAGCGCTTGGGAAGTCCAAGTCGGCAATATATAGAGACGGTCCCTACCCAACAACGGGCTCATTCATTCATTCATTCATTCAATCGTACTTATTGAGTGTTTACTGTGCGCAGAGCACTGTACTAAGCGCTTGGGAAGTCCAAGTCGGCACCATATAGAGACGGTCCCTACCCAACAACGGGCTCACAGTCTAGATGGGGGAGACAAGACAACAAAACAAAACATGTCCTCTACTATGTGCTTCCCACACCTGTAATTTGTTCAGTGTCTGTCTCTGCTGCTAGATTGTGAGCTCCTCAAGGGCAGGAGCCATGACTACCTATTCTGCGGCACTCAGAAGCAGTGTGGCCTAATGGCTAGAGCCCAGGCCTGGAAGTCCGAAGGGCCTGGGTTCTAATGCCAACTCTGCCACTTCTCTGCTGTGTGACCTTGGGCGAATCACTTAACTTCCCGGTGCTCGAGTTCCCTCATCTGTAAAATGGGAATTAAGACTGTGAGCCCCATGTGGGACATGGATTGTGTCCAACCTGGTTACCTTGTATCTACCCTAGAGGTTAGAACAATCATCATCATCATCATCAATCGTATTTATTGAGCGCTTACTGTGTGCAGAGCACTGTACTAAGCGCTTGGGAAGTACAATTTGGCAACATATAGAGACAGTCCCTACCCAATAGTGGGCTCACAGTCTAAAAGGAGGAGACAGAGAACAAAACCAAACATACTAACAAAATAAAATAAATAGATAAATAAATAGAGTAATAATAGAGTAACAATGCCTGGACCATAGTAAGGGCTTAGCAACCGTTGGTTTCCAAGCCCTCAATCACCTTGCCTCCTTCTACCTCACCTTGCCCCTTCCTGCCTAACCTCACTATTCTCCATCATCAATCGTATTTATTGAGCGCTTACTGTGTGCAGAGCACTGTACTCTCCCAGCCCTCACACTTTACTCCTCTACCGGTAACCTTCTCATTGTACCTCGATCTCCTCTATCTCACCCCCAACCTCTCACTCACCCACCTCCCTCCTCCCCCTTACACAGTAAGCGCTCAATAAATATAATTGATTGATTGATTGATTAGAGGAAAAGAGGCGTTTCCATGCATTAATGAGCTACTTTCATGATGGATGAAAGGAGGGGGTTTGGTGTTTCCTAAATTAAAAGTTCAGTGGCCACCTGCAGCATGAAACAGAGGCTAGAAAACTCTCTGGTTCCCAGAAATGTTCATGAGCCCACTGTTGGGCAGGGACTGTCTCTATATGTTGCCAACTTGTACTTCCCAAGCGCTTAGTACAGTGCTCTGCACACAGTAAGCGCTTAATAAATACGATTGATTGATTGATTGATTGATCCAAGAGACAATTACTCTCCCCGCCTTCAAAACCTTATTGAAGGCATGTCTCCTTCAAGAGGCCTTCCCTGACTAAGCCCTCTTTTCCTTTTCTTCAACTCCCTTCTGCATCACTCTAGACTGTCAGTTCGTGTGGGCAGGGACTGTCATATCATTGCACTCTCCTGAGCTCTTAGTACAATGCTGTGCACACAGTAAGTGCCCAATAAATATGAGAGACTAATACTAAAAAAATGCTTAGTACAGTGTTTTGCACACAGAGCTCAATAAATACCGTTGCTTGGTAAGCTCTTCCAAAATTGAAGCGCTGAGGCTCTCTAAGTGGGAGAGGAGTTGCCCAACCCCACACCATCCAAAATGCCCATTATGCCTTCCTCCAGATGGGCACGGAGAAGATAAAGCTGCAGCAGGGCCTTCTCCCAATTAATAATAATAATATACCCCTGGCAAAATCTTCTCTTCATCAACCTTGGTAAGGCAGGGACTTGTTTTCAAAGGACTTGCTGGTTTTTCAACTTTTTCTTACCATGTTATTGGAAGAAAACTTGAACTTTAGATCAATAACTAATAAAATCCCCATGCACAGATTCTCCATCTAAAATCTTAGTTGTGAAACTGGTTAACTTGATTGCCCATGTTTTTTTTTACGGTATTTGTCAAGTGCTTACTATATACCTGGCATTGCACTATGCACTTGGTTAACTTGATTGCCCATCTTTTTTTAATGGTATTTGTCAAGTGCTTACTATATACCTGGCATTGCACTATGCACTGGGGTAGACACAAGTTAATCAGGATGGACACAGTCCCTGCCCCGTATCTAATCCCAGCTCCGCCACATCATCATCATCAATCGTATTTATTGAGCGCTTACTATGTGCCTCTGCACACATAGCACTGTACTAAGCGCTTGGGAAGTACAAATTGGCAACATATAGAGACAGTCCCTACCCAACAGTGGGCTCACAGTCTAAAAGGGGAAGACAGAGAACAAAACCAAACATACTAACAAAATAAAATAAAATAAAATAAAATAAAAAATAAAATAAAATGTCTGCTGTGTGACCTTGGGCAAGTCACTTAACTTCTCTGAGCCTCAGTTACCTCATCTGTAAAATGGAGATGAAGACTGTGAGCCCCACGTGGGATAACCTGATCACCTTATATCCCCCCCAGCGCTTAGAACAGTGCTTGGCACATAGTAAGCACTTAACAAATGCCATTATTATTATTATTATTATTATGTTGGGCTCACAGTCTTAATGCCCAATTTACAAGATGAGGTAACTTGGGGCACAGAGAAATTAAGTCATTTGACCAAGGTCTCACAGCAGACAAGAGATCGAGCGAGAATTAGAACCCAGGTCCTTCTGACTCCCAAGCCTGTGCTCTACCCACTAAAATCTGTTAACTTGACTTCTCATCCTCCCAGAGGCGGCTGAGAAGAGAGAGAAGGGGATTATGAAGGTGCTATAAGAGTTACCTTAGAGGATGCAGTGCCAGCAGTATCTTGCCAGATGGCCCACTAAAATTCTGGGGAAAAAATGGAGCTAATAACCTTGGATGAACAGCCTCAAAATCCACTTTTCGCTTCTACTCTCTGGGTAGGCCTTCTGTTCTGCACTTTGCCGGATACTCTCCTTTAGCTCTGTTGTGCTTATTTTTGGAGTTTCTGAAGCCTGCCGTTAGGAAGGATAGGAAAAAAGTGGTTTCCACTGTTGCCATTGGATTGGGTTCAGCTGTCTTTTTGGAGGCACCTAATGGAGTAAAGCAGCAGGGCTCGCCAATAAACACACACACTCACACACGCGTGCGCTTTTTTTATGTAATTGGATCAACATGATCAAAACACATCCCGGCAGTGAGCACAGGTAGGTACTCTGTACTATTTATTTGGTTCAACTCTCCAGGTGCTGACAAGAACGAATCAGCTCTCATCATGGTTGCCCTGTAACCTCTCCATCATACCCTCGGCACAGCCTGCACTTCCCTAAATGTCTCTTTCACACACTCGGTTTCCATAGAGATGAGCCCTATTAAAGCATGACAGCATTCGGGAACCAAAGGGGGGGTTTTAAAATGTGAACGCTGGATCGTGGATATCACAAGTGACACAACCTCCAATTTTTTTTTAATCTAAATTTAATACTGACGATGGTACTTAATGATGGTTTTTGTTCAGCGCTTACTATGGGTCAAGCACTGTTCTAAACAACTGGGGTAGATACAAGCTAGTCAGGTTGGGTATCGTCTCTGTCCCACATGGAGCTCACAGTCTTAATCCCCATTTTACAGATGAGGTAACTGAGGCACAGAGAAATTAAGTCACTTGCCCAAGGTCACATAGCAGACAAGTGGCAGGGCGGGGATTAGAACTCAGGTCCTTCTAACCCCAGGCCCCTGCTCTATCTACTAAGCCACACTGCTTCTTAAGTTATTAAACACTTCCTCTAGTCCAAGGACTGTGTTTAGGTAGAAGATAATCAGAACAGACACAGGTGCTGTCTCACGGGGGTCGCAGTCTGAGAGAGATAAACTGAGGCATAGAAGTTGAGTGACTTGTCCAAAGTCACACAGCTGTCAAATACTTAGACCTGGTACTAGAATCCGAGTCTCTTGACTGTCTCACGCTCTTTCCACTAGACAATGCTATATTTTTGTTCTGCTGCCCACCAAAAACTGTTTTGGCTGCAATTTCAAATTCCCATCATTAAACGCCCTCTCCACAAATTGTCAAGGGCATCATGATATTTAACCTTCCCGAAGCATTTTTTCATTCATTCATTCATTCATTCATTCATTCAATCGTATTTATTGAGCGCTTACTGTGTGCAGAGCACTGTACTAAGCGCTTGGAAAGTACAATACAGCAATAGAGGCAATCCCCACCCACAGCGGGCTTACAGTCTAGAGGGGGGAGACAGGCAACAAAACAAGTAAACAGGCGTCAATATAAATAAATTGAATTATTGATATATACATATATACATAAGTGTTGTGGGGCGGTGGGGCGGGGGGGGAAGAGCAAAGGGATAGAGTCAAGGTGACGCAGAAGGATGGGGGAGAGAAATCTCCACTGAAGATCCATCCTTTGGACAAAGCATTCCCAGATGAACTCCCTAACCCAGGGACACAGTCCTCTCTAGCAACTCATAATAATAATAATTGTGGTATTCATTAAGCGTTGCCAGGCACTGTACTAAGCACTGGGGTGGATACAAGCAAATCGGGTTGGACACAGTCCCTGACCCATGTGGGGTCTATCCACTAAGCCATGCCGCTTCTCCACCCTTAGGACTGTTCTCAGCTGAACATTCAGATTTCCTCAGATCTCCCATACCTAGAAGGGTAGAGGAAGATCGAAGCTGTCCCTTTGAAAGCTAGCCTTCTTTAAAGCCACGTTCCAATAAAAGACATTCGTCATAATAGGCCCCTCCACTTATGGGCTCAGCGGAGAAGTAAAAAATAGCCAAAACAGCTGAGTTGTGTTTTTGAGACTGAGTGCACAACCCACTAAATTCATCAATAGTATTTACTGAGCAGCTACTGTGTGCGGAGCCCCGCACTAAGTGCTTGGGAGAGTGCATTTCAATGGAATTGGTAGACACAATTTCTGTCCTCAAGGAGCTTACTGGATGGAGCATGGATATGAGAGTCAGAAGGACCTGGGTTCTAATTCCAGCTCTGCCACCTGTCTGCTGTGCCTCATCCCCACACTGTGCACAGTGCTCTGCACACAGTAACCGCTCAATAAATACTATTGATGATGATGATGATGATCCCCGTTCTACAGATGAGGAAACCTAGGAACAGAGAGGTTACATGATTTGTAACTTCACTTCTCTGTGCCTCAGTTACCCCATCTGCAAAATGGGGATTAGGACTGTGAGCCCCACGTGGAACAAGGAATATGTCCAATCTGATTGTCTTGTATCTACCCAGCACTCAGTAAAATGCCTGGCACGTAGTAAGCGCTTAACAAATGCCATAAAAATAAAATGAGGAGTGAAAACAAAGTTGGTGTCGGAGAGGTGGGGGCCCAGGAGCGAAAATGAATGATCCAGCTAGGGGCCAGTATTAGAGGTTTTGGTAGCCCCGTATCATTTCCAACAAAAGAAGGTGGGGTGGGTGGGGGCAGGTGTGAGAAGAGCTAAACCATTCATTCATTCAGTTGCATTTATTGGGCACTTACTGTGTGCAAAGCACTGTACTAAGCGCTTGGGAGAGTACACTACAACACATGGTGGAACAGTTGGTCTGCTCCTTTAACTGCCCCCACAGGCACCTTTTTGGATGGAGGGTGTTGGAGGCAGGTAGGGGGTTGGCACCAGATTTTTCCCCAACTGGAGAAGCCCAGTGTCTCCTTTATTAATTTTCATCACTCTAGTTGTCAACAGTTATATGTTTGAGCTGACAGGAGAGGGCCATCACCTCAGACCTAGAGTAGATCAGAACCCACCACCAAAAAAAACCCTTCATAAAGGACCCCTTACTCTGTTTTTACCTCCAGAGCTGGCATCAGTTACCTCATCTGTAAAATGGGGATTAAGACTGTGAGCCCCCCGTGGGACAACCTGATCACCTTGTAACCTCTCCAGCGCTTAGAACAGTGCTTTGCACATAGTAAGCGCTTAATAAATGCCATTAAAATAATAATAATAATAATAATAATTTCGGAATTTATTAAGGGTTTACTATGTGTCAAGCACCGTACTAAGCCCTGGGGTGGATACAAGCAAATCCGGCTGGATACAGCCCCTGTCCCACATAGGGCTCACAATCTTAATCCCCATTCTACAGATGAGGTAAATGAGGCAGAGGGAAGTGAGGTGACTTGCCCAAAGCCATACAGCAGACAAGTGGTGGAGCCAGGATTAGAACCCGTGACCTCTGACTCCCAGGTTGTAGTAATCCCACTTGATGTGGTGCATTTTCCTAAGCTCTTTGGAAGTGCAGGGTAACAAAGTACCCCATTCTTGGCCCACAGGGAGCTTACCCTCCAAAGGGGAAGGCAAAAAAACATACTAATTCACAGCTAGAGTTGCTGTCAGCTCAGTTGGTCAAGGTCCATGGTTCAAGTCATCATCATCAATCGTAGTTATTGAGCGCTTACTATGTGCAGAGCACTGTACTAAGCGCTTGGGAAGTACAAATTGGCAACAAATAGAGACAGTCCCTACCCGACAGTGGGCTCAAAGTCTAAAACTGTGAGGAAAGTCCATTTCCTCTTGGAAACTCACTCGCTCGAACCCTGACACCCATTCAATCCACTCTGTAAATGAATATTTGTTTTGGAACATTCAGAATTAACACATCCATTTGAAAAGGCAACGTGTTTTCTAAGCAGAAGAGAAAAACACTCCATTATCATCATAATGGCAGTGCAGCCTGGGATGATAGTGAAGGAGCCCCTGAATTAGACTGGTGATTTAGAGGCCTATAATTTAAAATTCTAATTACACAGTGGCAAAGCATATGATAGCTAGCAATATTTTGTTGCCTCCAAATGTTTTCTATCTTTGCCTGGTCTGAATAGGACACTTGTGAGCCATGAGAAGATTTTCAGCTCTTTAATGCTTTTCCTTAGTCTAGGCATCCGGTTAAAATAGCAGCACTGCCATCTAGCTCTCGCCCGCCAATACTAGTATCTTTCCTCAGAAACGATCCGTCTTTGGGAGCAATTCCGGGAGTTTCAGTATTTTTGAAGCAGATTGAGAAGCAGCCTGGCCTAGTGACACCAGCACGGGCCTGGGAATCAGGAGACCTGGGTTCTAGTTCTGGCTTTCGTCGTGATCTCGGGCAAGTCACTTGGCTTCCCTCCCGGTGGCTCAGTTTCCTCATCTGTAAAATGGGGATTCAATACCTGTTCTCCCTCACACTCAGAATGTGAACACTGCTTGGGGCATTCATTCATTCATTCATTCATTCATTTGTATTTATTGAGCGCTTACTGTGTGCAGAGCACTGTACTAAGCGCGTGGGAAGTACAAGTCGGCAACATATAGAGACGGCCCCTACCCAACAATGGGCTCATGGTCTAGAAGGGGGAGAGACACAACAAAACAAAACATGTAGACAGGTGTCAAGTCGTCAGAACAAATAGACTTAAAGCTAAATGCACATCATTATATGTTGCCAATTTGTAGTTCCCAAGCGCTTAGTACAGTGCTCTGCACATAGTAAGTGCTCAATAAATACGATTGATGATGATGATGATGATCATTAAGTGCTTAATAAATGCCATTATTATTATTATTATTATCATTAACAAAATAAATAGAATAGTAAATATGTACAAGTAAAATAGTGATAAATCTGTACAAACATATATACAGGTGCTGTGGGGAGGGGAAGGAGGTAGCGTGGGGGGGATGGGGAAGATTTTTTGTAAAAAATCCTCATTTTACAGTTGAGGAAGTGTCCTATCCTAATACCTTTCATCTACCCCAGCCTTAGTACAGAGCTTGGCGTATAATAAGTGCTTAATGAATACCACAATTACTATTATTACAATCCTTGTTTTGAAATCTCGCATTCGAAAGATGCCTCAGTGGTAGAATGTGGCTCCCAAGTTGAGACTCTGAATCTCCACAGTGGTGATTATACATACTATCCTTTATCAATATAGATGTATATATGTGTATAAGCACATATATAGAAGCAGCACGGCTTAGTGGAAAGAGCACTGGCTTGGGAGTCAGAGGTCATGGGTTCTAATCCCGGCTCCCCCACTTGTCAGCTGTGTAACTTTGGGCAAGTCACTTAACTTCTATGTGCCTCAGTTCCCTCATCTGTAAAATGGAGATTAAGACTGTGAGCCCCAAGTGGGACAACCTGATAGTCTTGTATCTACCCCAGCGCTTAGAACAGTGCTTGGCATATAGTAAGCACTTAACAAATGCCATCATTATTATTTTATATATACATATATATGTGTATATATAGGTGTATAGTTGTCCTTCATATTCAGAGAGGACGTCGCTGACAGATAAATTTGCTTATCAATCTGTGTGTGGTTGAAAAGGCCAATGTGGGACCGAAAGGCTTGGCAACACTGTCCTTTAATATTAGCTTGTTGTGTTATCCTTTAATGTTAGCATTTCCCAGTGCTGTTTTCTTGTTTGCCTTCTTGATGTCCTTTTTCTACTGCTTAGGGCAGTACTCCAGACCCTGTAAAGACTCACTAAATGCTTGCTAATGGACTGATTTTTCTCCTTTCAAACAAAGAATATTAATGTGTGTTCACTTGTCTCCCTCATTAGATGGTGAGCTCCACAAGGGCAAGGATAATAATAATAATGATGATATTGGTATTTGTTATGCGCTCACTATGTGCCAAGCACTGTTCTAAGCGCTGGGGTAGATACAGGATAATCACGTTGTCCCACGTGGGGCTCACAGTCTTAATCCCCATTTTACAGATGAGGGAACTGAGGCACCGGGAAGTGAAGTGACTTGCCCAAAGTCACACAGCGGAGCTGGGATTAGAACCCATGACCTCTGACTCCTAAACCCGTGCTCTTTCCACTAAGCCACACGTCTACTGTATGTCACCAATCAATCAATCAATGAGTGGTATTTATTGAGCACTTACTGTGTGCGGACCACTGTACTAAGTGCTTGGGAGAGTAGGTCAGTTACTAGGCGTGTTCCCTGCCCGCAATGAGCTTACAGTCTAGTTCTCCCTTCCCAGCCTGTGGTCGCCTGCGCCTCCACCTCTCTAAACCCGCCTGTCGCTCAGACTCTCACCTTTGACCCCAGCCCTGTGCTAAATGCACCCCCAAACTCCAATAAGTTAGTTTCCCTGCACTGCCTCTGACTCCCTAAAACAGCAGCGGTTGATCAGCACCCAGCTCAGTGCACTGCACACTGGCACTCATTCATTCATTCATTGATTCATTCATTCAATCATTCAATCGTATTGATTGAGCACTTACTGTGTGCAGAGCACTGGACTAAGCTCTTGGGAAGTACAAGTTGGCAACGTACAGAGACGGTCCCTACCCAACAACGGGCTCACAGTCTAGAAGGGGGAGACAGACAACAAAACAAAACACGTGGACAGGTGTCAAGTCATCAGAACAAATAGAATTAAAGCTGGATGCACATCATTCACAAAATAAATGGAATAGTAAATATGTACAAGTAAAATAAATAGAGTAATAAATCTGTACAAACATATATACAGGTGCTGTGCGGAGGGGAAGGAGGTAGGGTGGGGTGGGTGGGGAGGAGGAGAGGAAAAAGGGGGATTAGTCTGGGAAGGCCTCTTGGAGGAGGTGAGCTCTCAGTAGGGCCTTGAAGGGAGGAAGAGAGCTAGCTTGGCGGATGGGCGGAGGGAAGGTATTCCAAGTACAGGGGGAGGACATGGGCCGGGGCTTGACGGCGGGACAGGTGAGAACGAGGCACGATGAGGAGGTGAGCGGCAGAGGAGTGGAGTGTGCGGGCTGGGCTGGAGAAGGACAGAAGGGAGGTGAGGTAGGAGGGGGCGAGGGGATGGACAGCCTTGAAGCCCAGGGTGAGGAGTTTTTGCTTTTTACTCAGTATTGTACTCTGCAAAGAGCGGGTGTTCTATTAATGGTTTTAATGAAAATGATAATGATGATACCATTAAGTGAGGAAAAAATAGCTCTGCCGAGATTGGGCTGGAAAAAGGAACAGGGATGTGGTAGTAATAATAATAATAATTGTGGTCTTTGTTAAGCGCCTACTACGTGTCAAGCACGTCCTTCCTTTCCCCCTTGTCCCCCTCTCCATCCCCCCCATCTTACCCCCTTCCCTTCCCCACTGCACCTGTATATATGTATGTATGTTTGTACATATTTGTTACTCTATTTATTTATTTATTTTACATGTACATATCTATTCTATTTATTTTATTTTGTTAGTATGTTTGGTTTTGTTCTCTGTCTCCCCCTTTTAGACTGTGAGCCCACTGTTGGGTAGGGACTGTCTCTATATGTTGCCAACTTGTACTTCCCAAGCGCTCAGTACAGTGCTCTGCACACAGTAAGCGCTCAATAAATATGATTGATGATGATGAAGCACTGTACTAAGCCCTGGCGTAGGTACAAGATAATCAAGTCCCACATGGGGTTCACAGTCTAACTAGGAGGGAGAATAGGTATTGAATCCCCATTTTACCAATGAGGGAACTGAGGTACAGAGAAGTGAAGTGATCTGCCCAAGGTCACAGAGAAGATAAGTGGCAGAGCCGGAGCAGCGTGGCTTAGTGGAAAGAGCTCGGGTTTGGGAGTCAGAAGTTGTGGGTTCTAATTCTGCTCCGCCGCTTGTCAGCTGTGTGACTTTGGGCAAGTCACTTAACTTCTCTGTGCCCCAGTTTTCTCATCTGTAAAATGGGGATTAAGACTGTGAGCCCCACGTGGGACAACCTGATTACCTTGTATCTACCCCAGCGCTTAGAACAGTGCTTGACACGTAGTAAGCGCTTAAGAAATACCACTATTACTATTATTATTATTATTAGAACTCAGGTCCTCTGACTCCCAGCCCTGTGCTCTTTTCACTAGGTAAAGGACCAGGAGAGAGACCCAAGGACTTATACTGATTTATGCACCATGTGGAAATGGTTGCTGGCCACTTTTTTGGCCTATTCGGTCTCTTACCCACGTGGGAAATGTCACCATCAATCGAAATGTGTTGGAGTTCTGAGGGCTACCACAGATACCCTGGCATTTCATTCATTCAGTTGTATTTATTGAGCGCTTCCTGCATGCAGAACACTTTACTAAGCGCTTGGAAAGAACAATTCGGCAACAGAGAGAGAGAATCCCTACCCAACAACGGGCTCACAGTCTAGAAGGGGGAGACAGACAACAAAACAAGTGGACAGGCGTCAATACCATCAAAATAGATAAGTAGAATTATAGATGCGGGATACTTTGAGTGTCTCCATAGATGGTTCTTTCAGTTGAAAACTATGGGACATCTTCACAAAGGTAGAATCAAAATTAATAGAATACAATACTTGAAATCACTCCTCTATATTTCCCGTTCACTGTCCCTGCCCCTCATTCCACTCTGTCACTGCAGGAGTACCCCACGATGCAGCTGTGATACTTTCCTCAAAAATGCTGATATATTTATAGACTTAGGTATAATTTGTTAGGTTCCATGCCAGAACAAATCCCATCGCGATGACCCGACCCAACAGGTAAATAAAAATTTCACTGTAAACCCCTTCTTGCTGTCTCACTCTCTTTATTTGTTTCCTTCTTTTGTTCCTAGGTCTTTTCTTCTCCCCTGCACCCCAAAATCTGTTTCCCTCCACCCCTGTCTCCCCAAGCAGCGTGGCACAGTGGAAAGAGCCAGGGCTTTGGAGTCAGAGGTCGTGGGTTCAAATCCCAGCTCCGTCACTTGTCAGCTGTGTGACTTTGGGCAAGTCACTTCACTTCTCTGGGCCTCAGTGACCACATCTGTAAAATGGGGATTAAGACTGTGAGCCCCCCGTGGGACAACCTGATCACCTTGTAACCTCCCCAGCGCTTAGAACAGTGCTCTGCACATAGTAAGCGCTTAACAAATGTTGCCAACTTGTACTTCCCAGGCGCTTAGTGCAGTGCTCTGCACACAGTAAGCACTCAATAAATTCGATTGATTGATTGATTGATTACTCTATTTTATTTTGTGAATATGTTTTGTTTTGTTCTCTGTCTCCCCGTTCTAGTCTATGAGCCTGCTGTTGAGTAGGAACCGTCTCTATATGTTGCCAACGTGGACTTCCCAAGCGCTTAGTACAGTGCTCTGCACACAGTAAGCGCTCAATTTTACCTGTACATGTTTATTCTATTTATTTTATTCGGTTTCTATGTTTGATTTTGTTGTCTGTCTCCCCCTTCTAGACTGTGAGCCCTCTGTTGGGTAGGGACCGTCTCTGTATGTTGCCAACTTGGACTTCCCAAGCTCTTAGTCCAGTGCTCTGCACACAGTAAGCGCTCAATAAATACGATTGAATGATTGAATGAATGAATGAACAAATAGCATTATTATTATTATTATTATTATTATCCCTGACTCTAGTTACCTTTGTGCTATTCTACCGGACTGGGAATATGGCGCCACCTGCTGGCCACATATACACAGCAGCCGTGCGCACTTATTTGCTCAACATGTGTACATAATAATTACGGTATTTGTTCGGCGCTTACTATAATAATAATATTAATAATAATGGCATTTGCTAAGCGATTACTGTGTGCCCAGCACTGTTCTAAGCGCTGGGGGGGATACAAGGTAATCATTCATTCATTCAATCATATTTATTGAGCGCTTACTGTGTGCAGACCACTGTAATAATAATAATAATAATAATGGCATTTATTAAGCGTTTACTATGTGCAAAGCACTGTTCTAAGCACTGGGGAGCTTACAGGGTGATCAGGTTGTCCCACGAGGGGCTCACAGTCTTAACCCCCATTTTACAGATGAGGGAACTAAGGCACAGAGAAGTTAAGTGACTTGCCCAAAGTCACACAGCTGGTAATTGGCAGAGCAGGGATTTGAACCCATGATCTCTGACTTCAAAGCCCGTGCTCTTTCCACTGAGCCATGCTGCATGTGTACATAATAATTACGGTATTTGTTCGGTGCTTACTATAATGATAATATTAATAATAATGGCATTTGCTAAGCGATTACTATGTGCCCAGCACTGTTCTAAGCGCTGGGGGGGGATACAAGGTAATCATTCATTCATTCAATCATATTTATTGAGCGCTTACTCTGTGCAGAGCACTGTAATACTACTACTACTACTAATAATGGCACTTATTAAGCACTTACTATGTGCAAAGAACTGTTCTAATAAGCACTGGGGAGGTTACAGGGTGATCAGGTTGTCCCACGAGGGGCTCACAGTCTTAACCCCCATTTTACAGATGAGGGAACTGAGGCACAGAGAAGTTAAGTGACTTGCCCAAAGTCACACAGCTGGTAATTGGCAGAGCCGGGATTTGAACCCATGATCTCTGACTCCAAAGCCCGTGCTCTTTCCACTGAGCCATGCTGCATGTGTACATAATAATTACAGTATTTGGCGCTGACTATAATGATAATATTAATAATAATGGCATTTGCTAAGCGATTACTATGTGCCCAGCACTGTTCTAAGCGCTGGGGGGGATACAAGGTAACCAGGTTGTCCCACGTGGGGCTCACAGTCTTAATCCCCATTTTACAGTCGAGATAACTGGGGCACAGAGAGGTGAAGTGACTTGCCCAAAGTCACACAGCTGACAAGCGGTGGAGCCAGCATTAGCACCCATGACCTTTCAAGCCCGTGCTCTTTCCACTAAGCCACGTTGCTTCTAAGGAATCACATAAGCCGCCAACTAGGTAACTGATCCCCACTGTATCGAGTAGCTATGCTAAAGTAACTTCTGTGAGCTCGTTGTGGGCAGGAATGTTTGTTTGTGGTACTCTCCCAAGCGCTTATTAATAATAATAATAATAATAATAATAATAATAATAATAATGGCATTTGTTAAGCGCTTCCTATGTGCAAAGCGCTGGGGGGGATACAATGTGATCAAGTTGTCCCACGTGGGGCTCACAGTCTTAATCCCCATTTTTACAGATGAGGGAACTGAGGCTCAGAGAAGTTAAGTGACTTGCCCAAGGTCACACAGCAGACTTGTGGTGGAGGCGGGATTCGAACCCACAACCTCTGACTCCAAAGCCCGGGCTCTTTCGGCTGAGTCACGCTGCTTCTCTACAGTGCTTTGCACACAGTAAGTGCTCAATAAATACAATTGAATGAATGAATGAAATCGAGTGCTTTTAGACTGTGAGCCCCTTTTAGACTGTGAGCCCACTGTTGGGTAGGGACTGTCTCTATATGTTGCCAATTTGTACTTCCCAAGCGCTTAGTACAGTGCTCTGCACATAGTAAGCGCTCAATAAATACGATTGATGATGATGATGAGTGGGAAAAACTCGTAAATGTAAGGTAATGGAGGAAGCCTGAGCAGGCCTTCCCAGACTGAGCCCCCTCCTTCCTCTCCCCTTCCTCCCCCTCCCCATCCCCCCGCCAGCCTTACCTCCTTCCCCTCCCCACAGCACCTGTATATTTGTATATATATATTTGTACATATTTATTATTTATTTTACTTGTACATATTTATTCTATTTATTTTATTTGGTTTATATGTTTAGTTTTGTTGTCTGTCTCCCCCTTCTAGACTGTGAGCCCGCTGTTGGGTAGGGACCGTCTCTATATGTTGCCAACTTGTACTTCCCAAGCGCTTAGTACAGTGCTCTGTACACAGTAAGCGCTCAATAGATACGATTGAATGAATTAATGAAGTCGCTCTGACTGGGAGCTTTGAGATCCATTCACTTTTTGGGTGGTATTTATTAAGCGCTTACTGTGTGTTAGGCACTGTACTAAGCACTGGGGTAGATACAAAATAATCTGGTTGGGCAAAGTCCCTGCCCCATGTAGGGCCTCACCATCTTCATCCCCATTTTATGGATGAGGTACCTGAGGCCCAGAGAAGTGAAGTGACTTGCCCAAGGTCACAGAGTGGACAAGTGGTGGAGGCGGGATTAGAACCCAGGTCCTCGGACTCTTTCCACGATGGCACACTGCTTCTCTTGGGAGTTCGAGCCCAAGGAGAAGCAGCGTGGCTTAATGGAAAGAGCCCGGGCTTGGGAGTAAGAGGTCTTGGGTTCTAATCCCACTGCCACCACTTATCTGCTGTGTGACTTGGGGCAAGTTACTTCACTTCAGTGTGCCTCAGTTACCTCACCTGTAAAATGGGGATTAAGACAGGGAGCCCCACGTGGGACAACCTGATCTCTTTGTATCTACCCCAGAGCTTAGAACAGTGCCTCACACATAGTAAGCGCTTAACAAATGCCATTATTATTAGTAGTAGTAGTAGTAATACAGTGCCTGACACATAGCAAGTGCTTAACAAATGCCATCATTATTATTAGTACAGTGCCTCGCACATAGCAAGTGCTTAACAAATACCATCATCATTATTATTATTACAATGCCTCACACATAGCAAGCACTTAACAAATACCATTATTATTATTAGTAGTAATACAGTGCGTCACACATAGCAAGCGCTTAACAAATGCCGTTATTATTATTAGTAGTAGTAGTAGTATAAGGCCTCGCACATGGCAAGCGCTTAACAAATGCCATTATTATTATTAGTAGTAGTAGTATAGTGCCTCACACATAGCAAGCACTTAACAAATACCTTTATCATTATTATTATTAGTACAGTGCCTCGCATATAGCAAGCACTTAACACATCCCATTATTATTATTATTAGTAGTAATACAGTGTCTCGCACATAGCAAGTGCTTACCAAATACCATCATCATTATTATTATTAGTACAGTGCCTGGCACCTAGCAAGCGCTTACCAAATACCATGATTATTATTAGTATTATTGTTATTAGTACAGTGCCTCGCACATAGAAAGGGCTTACCAAATACCATCATCATTATTAGTAGTAGTACAGTGCCTCACATATAGAAGCACTTAACACATCCCCTTATTATTATTAGTAGTAGTAATACAGTGCCTCGCACATAGCAAGTGCTTACCAAATACCATCATCATTATTATTATTAGTACAGTGCCTCACACCTAGCAAGCGCTTACCAAATACCATGATTATTATTACTATTATTGTTACTAGTACAGTACCTCGCACATAGCAAGTGCTTACCAAATACCATCATCATTATTATTATTAGTACAGTGCCTCACACCTAGCAAGCGCTTACCAAATACCATGATTATTATTACTATTATTGTTATTAGTACAGTACCTCGCACATAGCAAGGGCTTACCAAATACCATCATCATTATTATTAGTAGTACAGTGCCTCACATATAGAAGCACTTAACACATCCCCTTATTATTAGTAGTAGTAGTAATACAGTGCCTCGCACATAGCAAGTGCTCACCAAATACCAACATCATTATTATTAGTAGTACAGTGCCTCGCACCTAGCAAGCGCTTACCAAATATCATGATTATTATTACTATTATTGTTATTAGTACAGTGCCTCGCACATAGCAAAGGCTTACCAAATACCATCATCATTATTATTAGTAGTACAGTGCCTCGCATATAGCAAGCACATAACACATCCCATTATTATTAGTAGTAGTAGTAATACAGTGCCTCACACGTAGCAAGTGCTTACCAAATACCATCATCATTATTATTAGTAGTACAGTGCCTCACACCTAGCAAGTGCTTACCAAATACCATGATTATTATTACAATTATTGTTATTAGTACAGTGCCTCGCACATAGCAAGGGCTTACCAAATACCATCATCATTATTATTATCAGTACAGTGCCTCACATATAGCAAGCACTTAACACATCCCATTATTATTATTAGTAGTAGTAATACAGTGCTTCGCACATAGCAAGTGCTTAACAAATACCATCATCATCATTATTAGTACAGTGCCTTGCACCTAGCAAGTGCTTACCAAATACCATGATTATTATTACAATTATTGTTATTAGTACAGTGCCTCGCACATAGAAAGGGCTTACCAAATACCATCATCATTATTATTAGTAGTACAGTGCCTCACATATAGCAAGCACTTAACACATCCCATCATTATTATTAGTAGTAGTAATACAGTGCCTTAAACATAGCAAGTGCTTAACAAATACCATCATCATCATTATTATTATTAGTACAGTGCTCGCATCTAGCAAGCACTTACATCCCATTATTATTATTATTAGTAGTAATACAGTGCTTCGCACATAGCAAGTGCTTAACAAGTACCATCATCATTAGTACAGTGCCTCGCACCTAGCAAGCGCTTACCAAATACCATGATTATTATTACTATTATTGTTATTAGTACAGTGCCTCGCACATAGCAAGGGCTTACCAAATACCATCATCATCATTATTAGTAGTACAGTGCCTCACATATAGCAAGCACTTAACACATCCCATCATTATTATTAGTAGTAGTAATACAGTGCCTTAAACATAGCAAGTGCTTAACAAATACCATCATCATCATTATTATTATTAGTACAGTGCCTCGCACATAGCAAGTGCTCACCAAATACCATCATCATTATTATTAGTAGTACAGTGCCTCGCACATAGCAAGTGCTTAACAAATACCATCATCATCATAATTATTATTAGTACAGTGCCTCGCACGTAGCAAGTGCTTAACAAATGCAATCATCATTATTAGTAGTAGTACAGTGCCTTGCACATAGCAAGGGCTTACCAAATAGCATCATCATCATTATTAGCAGTACAGTGCCTCGCATATAACAAGCACTTAACACATCCCATCATTATTATTATTAGTAGTAGTAGTAGTAATACAGTGCCTCGCACGTAGCAAGTGCTTACCAAATACCATCATCATTATTATTGGTACAGTGCCTCACACCTAGCAAGCGCTTACCAAATACCATCATCATCATTATTATTAGTACAGTGCCTCGCACATAGCAAGGGCTTCCCAAATATCATCATCATCATTATTACTAGTACAGTGCCTCGCATATAGCAAGCACTTAACACATCCCATCATCATTATTATTAGTAGTAGTAGTAATACAGTGCCTCGCACGTAGCAAGTGCTTAACAAATGCCATCATCATCATTATTATTGGTACAGTGCCTCACACCTAGCAAGCGCTTACCAAATACCATCATCATCATTATTATTAGTACAGTGCCTCGCACATAGCAAGGGCTTCCCAAATATCATCATCATCATTATTAGTAGTACAGTGCCTCGCATATAGCAAGCACTTAACACATCCCATCATTATTATTATTATTAGTAGTAATACAGTGCCTCGCACGTAGCAAGTGCTTAACAAATACCATCATCATTATTAGTAGTACAGTGCCTCCCACCTAGCAAGCGCTTACCAAATACCCCGATTACTATTACTATTATTGTTATTAGTACAGTGCCTCGCACATAGCAAGGGCTTACCAAATACCATCATCATCATTATTAGTAGTACAGTGCCTTGCATATAGCAAGCACTTAACACATCCCATTATTATTATTAGTAGTAGTAGTAATACAGTGCCTCGAATATAGCAAGTGCTTCACAAATACCATCATCATTATTATCAGTAGTACAGTGCCTCACATATAGCAAGCACTTAACACATCCCATTATTATTAGTAGTAGTAGTAATACAGTGCCTTGCATATAGCAAGTGCTTAACAAATACCATCATCATTATTCTTATTAGTACAGTGCCTTGCACCTAGCAAGTGCTTTCCAAATATCATGATTCCTATTACTATTATTGTTATTAGTACAGTGCCTTGCACATAGCAAGGGCTTACCAAATACCATCATCATCATTATTATTAGTACAATGCCTTGCATATAGCAAGCATTTAAAACATCCCATTATTATTATTAGTAGTAGTAATGCAGTGCCTTCTAGAGAAGCAGCGTGGCTCAGTGGAAAGAGCTTGGGCTCTGGAGTCAGAGGTCATGGGTTCGAATCCTGACTCCGCCAAATGTCTGCTGTGTGACCTTGGGCAAGTCACTTAACTTCTCGGAGCCTCAGTTACCTCATCTGTCAAATGGGGATTAAGATTGTGAGCCCCACGTGGGACAACCTGATCACCTTGTATCCCCCCCCCCCAGCGCTTAGAACAGTGCTTTGCACATAGTAAGTGCTTAACAAATGCCATTATTATTATAGCAAGTGCTCACCAAATACCATCATCATTATTATTATTAGTGCAGTGCCTCGCACCTAGCAAGTGCTCACCAAATACCATGATTACTATTACCATTATTGTTATTAGTACAGTGCCTCGCACCTAGCAAGGGCTTACCAAATACCCTCATCATCATTATTGGTAGTACAGTGCCTCGGGCCCTGCAAGCCCTGACCACATCCCGTTATTATTATTATTATTAGTGGTAGTACTACAGTGCCTCGCACGTAGCAGGCGCCTCCCCAAGCCCATGGTGCTGGTGGTGTTGGTGATTGGTCGTGCCCCAGGGGTGGTGAGCGGTCAGTGGGGCGGTGACCATGGAGCAGGCCGGGGATCCGGACCCGGTGGGGCGGCGGGTGCTGGCCATCTACACCGGCGGCACTATCGGCATGCGGAGCTCCGGGGGCGGTGAGCGCTCAGTCCCCTCTCCCCCCTCCCTCCATTCCGTCCTATTTATTGAGCCCTTACTGTGTGCAGAGCGCTGGGCTAAGCGCTCGAGCCCTGTGCTGAGCGTGCAGAGCCCTGGACTGAACGCTTGAAGCGTGCAGAGCACTAGACTGAGCGCTGGAGCTCTGGACTGAGCGCTCCAGCCCTGTGCTAAGCGTGCAGAGCACTGGACTAAACGCTTAAAGTGTGCAGAGCACTAGACTAAGCGCTTGAGCACAGGACTGAGCGCTTGAGCACTGGACTAAACGCTTGCAGTGTGCAGAGCACTGGACTAAGCCATCGAGCACTGTGCTAAGCGCTCGAGCACTGTGCTAAGCGCTTGAGCACTGGACTAAACGCTTGAAGTGTGCAGAGCACTGGACTAAGCCCTCGAGCACTGTGCTAAGCGCGTGGGCATTAGACTAAGCCCTTTAGCACTGGACTAAGCGCTTGAGCACTGGACTAAACGCTAGAAGTGTGCAGAGCACTGGACTAAGCCCTCGAGCACTGTGCTAAGCGCTTGGGCACTGGACTAAACGCTTGCAGTGTGCAGAGCACTGGACTAAGCCCTCGAGCACTGTGCTAAGCGCTTGGGCATTGGACTAAGCCCTTTAACATTGGACTAAGCGCTTGAAGTGTGCAGAACACCGGATTAAGTTCTTGAGCACTGGATTTAGCGCTTTGAACACTGTACTAAGCGCTTGAAGTGTGCAGAGCACTGGACTAAGCGCTCTAGCGCTGTGCTAAGCGCTTGAGCGCTGGACTGAGCGCTCCAGCCCTGTGCTAAGCGCTTGAGCACTGGACTAAACGCTTAAAGTGTGCAGAGCACTAGACTAAGCGCTTGAGCACCGGACTGAGAGATTGAGCACTGGACTAAACGCTTGAAGTATGCGGAGCACTGGACTAAGCCCTCGAGCACTGTGCTAAGCGCTTGGGCATTGGACTAAGCCCTTTAGCATTGGAGTAAGCGCTTGAAGTGTGCAGAACACTGGACTAAGCGCTTGAGCACTGGATTTAGCGCTTGAACACTGCACTAAGCGCTTAAAATGTGCAGAGCATTGGACTTGGTGCTTGAACACTGTACTAAGTGCTTGAAGTGTGCAGAGCACTGGACTAAGCGCTTGAGCACTGTGCTAAGCGCTTGAGCACTGGACTGAGGGCTTGAACACTTAAAGTGCTTGAAGTGTGCAAAGCACTGGACTAAGCGCTTGAGCACTGGATTTAGCGCTTGAACACTTTACTAAGTGCTTGAAGTGTGCAGAGCACTGGACTAAGCACTCGAGCACTGTGCTAAGCACTTGAGCACTGGACTAAGCCCTTGAGCACTGGACTAAACACTTGAAGTGTGCAGAGCACTGGACTAAGCGCTCGAGCACTGTGCTAAGCACTTGAGCACTGGATTAAGCGCTTGAGCACTTTACTACGTGCTTGAAGTAGTAGTCTGGCCTTCCCAGACTGAGCCCCTTCCTTCCTCTCCCCCTCATCCCCCTCTCCATCCCCCCATCTTACCTCCTTCCCTTCCCCACAGCTCCTGTATATATGGATATATGTTTGTACGTATTTATTACTCTATTTATTTATTATTTATTTTACTTGTACATATCTATTCTATTTATTTTATTTTGTTAGTATGTTTGGTTTTGTTCTCTGTCTCCCCCTTTTAGACTGTGAGCCCACTGTTGGGTAGGGACTGTCTCTCTATGTTGCCAACTTGTACTTCCCAAGCGCTTAGTCCAGTGCTCTGCACACAGTAAGCGCTCAATAAATACGATTGATGATTGATTGATTGATTGAAGTGTGCAGAGCACTGGACTAAGCGTTTGAGCACTGTACTAAGCGCTTGAAGTGTGCAGAGCACCGGACTAAGCACTTGAATAATGATAGTATCTGTTAAGCGCTTACTATAATAATAATAATAATAATAATGGTATTTGTTAATCAATCAATCGTATTTATTGAGCGCTTACTGTGTGCAGAGCACTGTACCAAGCTCTTGGGAAGTACAAGTTGGCAACATTTGTTAAGCGCTTACTATGTGCCAAGCACTGTTCTACTATGTGCTAAGCACTGTTCTAAGCGCTGGGTGGGGGATACAAGGTAATCAGGTTGTCCCACGTGGGCCTTCTTCCCCCTTTTCCAGATGAGGGGACTGCGGCCCAGAGAAGTGAAGTGGCTTGCCCAAAGTCACACAGCTGGCAAGGGGAGGAGCTGGATTAGAACTCATGACCTCTGACTCCCAAGCCTGGGCTCTTTCCACTGAGCCACGCAGGCGCCCCCTCCCTACTTCCCAAATTCCCTCTTCCCGGGGACTCAATCAATCAATCGTATTTATTGAGCGCTTACTGTGTGCAGAGCACTGTACTAAGCGCTTGGGAAGTCCAAGTTGGCAACATACAGAGACGGTCCCTACCCAACAGTGGGCTCACAGTCTAGAAGACTAGAAGTCTAGAAGTCCTCCGGCCCGGGGGTCGGGGACCCCTGCCTCCCTTCCTCTCCGCCCCCCAGGGCCCCGTCCCCACCATCCGCGCCCCCCAGAGCACACAGAGACAGAGATGTCCCCATCCCGGGGACAAGAACACCTCCATCCTCAAGTGGGCCTTTAATCAATCAATCAATCAATCAATCAATCAATCGTATTTATTGAGCACTTACTGTGTGCAGAGCACTGGACTAAGCGCTTGGGAAGTACAAGTTGGCAACCTATAGAGCCAACAGTGGGCTCACAGTCTAGAAGGGGGAGACAGAGAACAAAACCAAAGATACTAACAAAATAAAATAAATAGAATAGATATGGACAAGTAAAATAAATAAATAAATAAATAGAGTAATAAATATGTACAAACATATATACATATATACAGGTGCTGTGGGGAAGGGAAGGAGGTAAGACGTGGGGGATGGAGAGGGGGACGAGGGGGAGAGGAAGGAGGGGGCTCAGTCTGGCTCCGTCTTTTATTTTCTTAATATGTTTGGTTTTGTTGTCTGTCTCCCCCTTCTATCATCATCATCAATCGTATTTATTGAGCGCTTACTATGTGCAGAGCACTGTACTAAGCGCTTGGGAAGTACAAATTGGCAACATGTAGAGACAGTCCCTACCCAACAGTGGGCTCACAGTCTAGAAGGGGGAGACAGAGAACAAAACCAAACATATTAACAAAATAAAATAAATAGAATAGCTATGTACAAGTAAAATAAATAAATAGAGTAATAAACATGTACAAACATATATACATATATACAGGTGCTGTGGGGAAGGGAAGGAGGTAAGATGGGGGATGAAGAGGGGGACGAGGGGGAGAGGAAGGAAGGGGCTCAGTCTGGGAAGGCCTCCTGGAGGAGGTGAGCTCTCAGCAGGGCCTTCTAGCCTGTGAGCCCGCTGTTGGGTAGGGACCGTCTCTGTATGTTGCCAACTTTTACTTCCCAAGCGCTTAGTACAGTGCTCTGCATACAGTAAGCGCTCAATAAATACGATTGATTGATTGATTGGGCCTAAGGTCCAGCACCCCTCCGGCCCCAGCCTGGGCCCCCAGCACCCACAGAGACTCCCACCACCCCCTCCTCCTCTGGGGACCCTGACATTTTCATTCATTCATTCATTCGATCGTATTTATTGAGCGCTTACTGTGTGCAGAGCGCTCAGGAAGTCCAAGTCCGCAACATATAGAGGCGGTTCCACCCTAACAACGGGCTCACAGTCTAGAAGGGGGAGACGGGCAACAGAACAAAACAAGTAGACGGGCGTCAGTACCGTCAAAATAGATAAATAGAAAGATAGATCTATACACATCGTAAATGAAATAGAGAAATATGTATAAATATACACAAGGGGAAGGGTGGGGAAAGGGTTAGAGGGAGGGAGTGGGGGCGATGGGGAAGGGAGGAGGAGCAGAGAAATGGTGGGGGGCTCACTTCCAGCCCCCAAGGAGCACAGACTCTACCCTGTGGTGACTGCTTATTCTGAGCAGGGACAGTGTTTAATAATAAAAATAATAATAATAATGGTATTTGTTAAGCGCTTACTATGTGCAAAGCACTGTTCTAAGCATTGGGGGGGATACAAGATGATCAGGTTGTCCCACGTGGGGCTCACAGTCTTAACCCCCCTTTTACAGATGAGGGAACTGAGGCCCAGAAAAGTGAAGGGACTTGCCCAAAGTCACACAGCTGACAGTTGGCAGAGTCGGGATTGGAACCCATGACCTCTGACTCCAAAGCCTGTGCTCTTTCCACTGAGCCTCGCTGTCTTGTTGTTTTCTTCCAAGCACTTAGTACAGGGTTCTGCACACAACAAATGCTCACCGCCCCGCTGGTGGGCTCGGAGGGGTGGAGAAGCCAGGGTCATCCCCCCCCCCCTTCATGTGGAAATGATAGAGGGGCCACCCTCCAGCCTTCCCTGTGGGCTTCACGAGGGGTGATGGGGTGTAGGGGGTCCCCGGGCTGGGGGTTTAATAATAATAATAATAATAATGATAATGATAATAATGATAATAATAACAGTAGTAATAATAATGATGGTATTTGTTAAGTGCTTACTTTGTGCCAGGCACTGTTCTAAGCGCTGGGGTAGGTAGAAGGTGAGCAGGTTGTCCCACGTGGGGCTCAAAGTCTTAATCCCCATTTTACAGATGAGGGAACTGAGGTACAGAGAAGTTAAGTGGCTTGCCCGAGGTCACACAGCCGATAAGTGGTGGCGGCAGGTTTAGAACCCACGTCCTCCGACTCCTAATAATAATGATGGCATTTGTTAAGCGCTTACTATGTGCAAAGCACTGTTCTAAGCGCTGGCTCTGCGCTGGTTCTAAGCCCAGGCTCTTTCCACTAAGCCACACGGCTTCAAGTCTCCAGCCCACTCCCACCCCCTCAGTGGTCTCTGATCCCCCCACCCGAGAATCAGACACCCTGCACCAGTCTTTTCCCCTCCCGCCCACCTCCTTTCCCTCCTACCACTCAGGGGCGGCCGGCTTCTTCCTGAAAAAATACATCCAAGGGAGTGGGTGGAAGTGGGAATCTCAGCCAACTTTCAATGATCGGTGGGGCTGGGAGTCGGGCGTTGTGCAGTTGATTGAAATTCCCAGATCACCCGAGGCATCTCATTTTACCTCATAAATAATGATGGCATTTGTTCAGTGCTTTGCACATAGTAAGCGCTTAACAAATACCATCATTATTATTAAGCGCTTACTATGTGCAAAGCACTGTTCTTAAGCGCTGGGGGGATACGAGGTGATCAGGTTGTCCCACGTGGGGCTCACAGTCTTAATCCCCATTTATACAGATGAGGTAACTGAGGCACAGGGAAGTTAAGTGACTTGCCCAAGGTCACACAGCCGATAAATGTCGGAGCCGGGATTTGAACCCATGACCTCTGACTCCCGAGCCCGTGCTCATCATTTCAGGTTGTCGACCAATCAGTCGACGGTATTTCTTGAACTCTTAACTATGTGCAGAGCACTGGACTAAGTACTTGAGAGAGTAATAATAGTAATAATAATTTCGGTATTTGTTAAGTGCTTACTATGTGCCAAGCACTGTTCTAAGTGCTGGGGGAGATACAAAGTGATCAGGTTGTCCCACATGGGGCTCACAGTCTTAATCCCCATTTTACAGATGAGGTAACTGAGGCCCAGAGAAGTTGTGACTTGCCCAAAGTCACACAGCTGACAAGTGACGGAGCCAGGATTAGAACCCACGACCCCTGACTCCCAAGCCCGGGCTCTTTCCACTGAGCCATGCTGCTTCTCGAGTACAACAGAATTAGCAGAAACGTTTCCTGCAGCATGGCGCAGTGGCAAGAGCTCGGGCTTTGGAGTCAGAGGTCATGGGTTCAAATCCCAGCTCCATCAATTGTCAGCTGTGTGACTTTGGGCAAGTCACTTCACTTCTCTGGGCCTCAGTTACCGCATCTGTAAAATGGGGATTAAGACTGTGAGCCCTCCGTGGGACAACCTGATCACCTTGTAACCTCCCCAGCGCTTAGTACAGTGCTTTGCACATAGTAAGCGCTTAATAAATGCCATCATATAACAAGTTTGTAGTCTAGATCTGCGATGGAGGTTCTGTGACTGCTTCTTATATCTCTGTGCCTGACTTGGAGATTATGTCTCTAAGCTTCTTTCTCTGGATCTCTGATGTCTCCTTTTCTCTAGGGATCAATCCATCTCCGGGTCCAGGACCAACCCTAATAATTGGGGTAGATTGAGGCACCCTAGCAACTTCAGCCTCTTTGAATGACTATATCCATCCTGGGAATCAGTGATGTCAGGGGCTGGTTGTTGGAGAGTAGGGTGGGGATTAATGGGTGGTACAATTCCCGCTGCTGACCCCACCAAATAATAATAATAATAATAATACTAATGGCATTTATTAAGCACTTACTATGTACCAGACACTGTTCTAAGTGCTGGGGAGGTTACAAGGTGATCAGGTTGTCCCATGGGGGGCTCACAGTCTTAATCCCCATTTGACAGATGAGGTAACTGAGGCACAGAGAAGTTGTGACCTGCCCAAAGTCGCACAGCTGACAATTGGCGGAGCTGGGATTTCCTTCATGACCTCTGACCCCAAAGACCAGGCTCTTTCCACTGAGCCACACTACTTCTCTATAATAATGATGGCATTTATTAAGCGCTTACTATATGCAAAGCACTGGGGAGGTTACAGGGTGATCAGGTTGTTCCACGGGGGGCTCACAGCCGTAATCCCCATTTGACAGATGAGGTAACTGAGGCACAGAGAAGTGACTTTCCCGACAATTGGCAGAGCTGGGATTTGAACCCATGACCTCTGACTCCAAAGCCTGTGCTCTTTCCCCTGAGCCATGCTGCCCTGCATTAGGTGTCTTGCTCTAAATCAATCAATCAATCAATCAATCGTATTTATTGAGCGCTTACTGTTTGCAGAGCACTGGACTAAGTGCTTGGGAAGTACAAGTTGGCAACATATAGAGACGGTCCCTACCCAACAGTGGGCTCACAGTCTAAAAGGGGGAGACAGAGAACAAAACCAAACATACTAACAAAATAAAATAAATAGAATAGATATGTACAAGTAAAATAAATAGAGTAATAAATATGTACAAACATATATACTTATATATAGGTGCTGTGGGGAAGGGAAGGAGGTAAGATGGGGGGATGGAGAGGGGGACGAGGGGGAGAGGAAGGAAGGGGCTCAGTGTGGGAAGGCCTCCTGGAGGAGGTGAGCTCTCAGTAGGGCCTTGAAGGGAGGAAGAGAACTCTAAACTGCCTGCCCTGTCACCTGGGAGGGTCCTACCTGGGTCTTTGCCTCCTCCAGGGAAGGAGGCAAGATGGGGGGAATGGAGAGGGGGACGAGGGGGAGAGGAAGGAAGGGGCTCAGTGTGGGAAGGCCTCCTGGAGGAGGTGAGCTCTCAGTAGGGCCTTGAAGGGAGGAAGAGAACTCTAAACTGCCTACCCTGTCACCTGGGAGGGTCCTACCTGGGTCTTTGCCTCCTCATTGCCTGGCTCATTTCTATCATCGCCCATCTCTCTCCTTCTGACTCCTCCTTCAAGTTCAGCCTTCCTCTAAGCTCTCCCCAGCCGGTGGGCTCCGAGGGGGCAGGTGAAGGTGGGCGGGCAGCTTGATGACGGAGATGGCAGCTTGATGATGGCGGAGCGAGTTTCCATAAAGTCCATGATGCCGGGGAACCGGATAGGTTTTCCGGAGGTGAGGCTGTCTTTCCAGGGTGGGGGCCTCGGGGACTGATTATGTCTTTAGAGTTGTCCCGGGGCTCCTCCTCTCCCTCTTTCTCCTCACCCATTACTTTGGGGAGATGAGCTGAATGGGGAACAGTATAGAGCGGATCGATCAATCGTATTGATTGAGCGCTTACTGTGTGCAGAGCACTGTACTAAGCGCTTGGGAAGTACAAGTTGGCAACATATAGAAACGGTCCCTACCCAACAGCGGGCTCACAGTCTAGAAGGGGGAGAGAATCCAGAAGATGCCACTGCCCTTAACTGTCCTTAATTGTTGCTAGATACAAATGTCTCTGGCCCCAAGATAGTCAGGACACCGATTTGGACAACAGACATTCATTATGTGCTCTGATCCATGCCTCATACAACCAGTTCTTCCATGGATTACCCACTGAATCAATCCCTGATCAATCAGGCTCTTTCTTCCTCTCCTGTTGCCCCCTACCCCCACCTTCCATTTTCTTTTTCATTAGCTTCTCCCCCAGAGGGAGAGAAGGAGTGGAATGGAGGGGAAACACAAAATGAGTTTTCTATCATAGTATACTGTCCCGAGCACTTAGTACAGTGCTCTGCACACAGTAAGTACTCAGTGATTACCACTGATCGATAGATAGGTCATTCCATTTTTCATTCATTTATTCATTCAATCGTATTTATTGAGTGCTTACTGTGTGCAGAGCACTGTACTAAGCGCTTGGGAAGTACAAGTTGGCAACATATAGAGACGGTCCCTACCCAACAGCGGGCTCACAGTCTAGAACAAAACAAAACATATTAACAAAATCAAATAAATAGAATAAATACGTACAAATAAAATAAATAAATAGAGTAATAAATACAAACATATATACATGTATACAGGTGATATACATATATACAGGTAATATATATATATTCAGTGACATTTATTGAGCACCTTCTGTGGGCATAGCACTGCACAAAGCTGTGGGAAAGAATACACTGAAGGATGAATAAGACTCACTCCCTGGCCTTCAGGGTTCCCACAGTCTAGAAGTGGAGGTAGGCGGTTGGTGATAGACCCGCAAGAAAGATTGACAACATAAAGAAACAATAGAAACAAACAACAAACAATAAGAACACAAGAATAGCAATAAATACAACAAGAGCACTAGATTATTGTCATTGAAGGAGTCTTTTTCAAGCACCTTACCATCCTGGCAGGGCTGACACAGAGTCACCAATTGACCGATGGTATTTACTGAGTGTTTACTGTGTGCAGAACACTGTACTAAGCGCTTGGGAGAAAACTACACAACAGAGTTGGTAAACACCGTCCCTGCTCATAATGAGCAGACAGTCACCACAGTCACAGGGCCTTCCAGTGCTTTGCACATAGTAAGCGCTTAATAAATGCCATTATTATTATTATTATTATTATTATTTTGAACTTGGTGGAGGCCTCAGCTCCCTCTCCCTTCCGTGTCACCTCAACTCACACCATTTGCTCTAGTCCCCCCACCCCGGCCCCACAACATTTGTGTATATATGTACATATCTACAATTCTATTTATTTATATTAATGCCCGTTTACTTGTTTTGATTAATTCATTGTCAGTCATATTTTTTGAGCTCTTACTGTGTGCAGAGCACTGTATGTATAGATCTATAATTCTATTTATTTATATTGAGAGATTGTCCCTATTTCTGAATTGTACTTTCCAAGCACATAGTGCAGTGTTCCGCACACAGTAAGCGCTCAATAAATATGATTGAATGAATGAATGGAAGGACTCAAGAAGCAGCATGGCCTACTGGCTATAACCCAGGCCTAGGAGTCAGAAGGACCTGGGTTCTAATCCCAATCTCATTGCATGACTACTGTGTGACCTTGGGCAAGTCACTTCACTTCTCTGTGCCTCAGTTCCCTCATCTGTAAAATGGGGATTAAGACCGTGAGCTCTATGTGGGACAGGGACTGTGCCCAACCTGATTAATTTGTATCTATCCCAATGCTTAGTACAGTGCCTGGCACCCAGTAAGCGATTAACAAGTCTTAGAACAGTGCTTTGCACATAATAAGCGCTTAACAAATGCCATCATCATACAAAAAATAAAATTTGGGGGCTGAGCCCTAGGATGATGCAGGGGGAAGACGGCATGTTTTACTTTGTTGTCTGTCTCCCCATTTTAGACTGTGAGCCCACTGTTGGGTAGGGACTGTCTCTATATGTTGCCAATTTGTACTTCCCAAGCGCTTAATACAGTGCTCTGCACATAGTAAGCGCTCAATAAATGCGATTGATGATGATGATGATGATGTGTTGCCAATTTGTACTTCCCAAGCACTTACTACAGTGCTGTGCACACTGTAAGTGCTCAATAAATACGATTGAATGAATGAACGAATGCTTCACATGAGCAGCTCTGGTGAAAGGTTGCTTGGAGAAGGCAAGCTAAGCTCTTTTAGCTTAGCTCTTTAGGTTTTAGTGAGTTTTTTGGGTAATCTGTGGATTTTGGTTATCTGCGCTTTTCCCTGTAACTGGGGATGGAGGAATTAGCTCGTCCTCCAGACTGTAAACTCGTTGTGCGCAGGGACTGTGTCTACCAACTCTGTTACATATTAGTGTACTATAGTTCACTGGTTGATTGATCGAGAGGGTGTCATACATATAACGGAGCTGAAAGGAAGCAAATGATCCATTTGATGAGAAATGCCCCCTTATTTCTCCCACAAAGTGAAATGCAACGACTACCCCAGCTCCAGGAAAAAGTGGATCAGTTCCCGGCCCAGGGAGCAGTGCAATCCTGTTTCTCTCAGGTTCAGGGCATCAATCATTAACTTACTGGTTAGTTCCCCCCACCCCATCGGAGGTCTCTGGGAGGCATTGATTTAGAGAACTGCAGCATCCATCGCCAGCAAACTTGTTTTCTATTTCTCTGTCAAAACAGTTTCTGTGTTGACTTGGCAAATATCCCAGGGGTGGGACAGAATAACAAGCCCAGACCCTTCCCAAGTTCAGAGGTTTGGGGGGTCGACCCCGAAAGTGACGTTTGTTCTGTTTAACGAAGAACGTCAGCGTGACTTGTTGGGGAGGAGAGAGGGAGGTGTTTCCCTAGAGATGCCCGGGATCAAATTCCTTGGTTGCTCTTTGTATTGGTTCCCTGGATGTTGTATTGGTATATGAGTTTGGGGGCTTGGATGAGAAGTAGTGGGGCGTAGTGGATAGAACTTGGGCCTGGGAAACAGAATTTGGCTTCTAATCCCAGCTCTGCCACTTTTCTGCTGTGTGGCCTTGGCAAGTCACTTTACTTGGCTGTGCCTCAGTTATCTGATCTAAAATGGGGATTAAGACAGTGAGTTCCCTGCAGGACAAGGACTGCTTCCAATCAATCAATCAATCAATCGTAATTATTGAGCGCTTACTGTGTGCAGAGCACTGTACTAAGCGCTTGGGAAGTACACATTGACAACATATAGAGACAGTCCCTACCCAACAGTGGGCTCAACCTAAGTAGCTTATGTCTTCCCCAGTGCTTAGTACAGTGCCTGGCACAAACTAAACACTTAACAAATGTCTGTTAAAAAAAGTGCCTGCAGAAGCTTTTGCCTTTGACATTGGAATTGCCACAGCAGTGGGGAAAAGACAATGGCTTCAGTTATTTTATAATAATAATAATAATTTTGGTATTTGTTAAATGCTTACTATGTGCCAAGCACTGTTCTAAACGCTGGAGGAGATACAAGGTGATCAGGTTGTCCCACATGGGGCTCACAGTCTTCATCCCCATTTTACAGATGAGGGAACTGAGGCCCAGAGAAGTGAAGTGACTTGCCCGAAGTCACACAGCTGACAAGTGGCAGAGCCGGGATTTGAACCCATGACCTCTGACTCCAAAGCCTGGGCACTTTTCCACTGAGCCACGCTCCTTCTCTTTTACAGATGAGGAAACTGAGGCACAGAGAAGTGAAGAGACTTACCCAAAGTCACATAGCTGATAAGTGGCAGAGCCGGAATTAGCACCCCTGACCTCTGACTCCCAAGCCTGGGCTCTTTCCACCGAGCCACGCTGCTTCTCTAATCGCTGAGGGCTCCTGGAAGAAAGGTAGAATGGTGAATTATCCTTATTTATAAGAGTACTCTATGCGGCCACGGTGAAGGCAAAAAGAAGGAAACATTTTAACCTTTAGTTTCAGACACCTGAGATAACAAAGGGATGGCCTCTCCATTGGGGCTAAAAATTTTTATCCTTCCATCCTCTCCCAGACTGAGCCCCTTCCTTCCTCTCTCCCTCGTCCCTCTCTCCATCCCCCCCATCTTACCTCATTCCCTTCCCCACAGCACCTGTATATATGTATATATGTTTGTACATATTTATTACTCTATTTATTTATTTATTTATTTTATTTGTACATATCTATTCTATTTATTTTATTTTGTTAGTATGCTTGGTTTGTTCTCTGTTTCCCCCTTTAGACTGTGAGCCCACTGTTGGGTAGGGACTGTCTCTATATGTTGCCAATTTGTACTTCCCAAGCGCTTAGTACAGTGCTCTGCACATAGTAAGCGCTCAGTAAATATGATTGATGATGATGATCCTTCCCTAGTGCTGTCTTTCAGCGTAGAGCAGCTTCCCTGTTTGGCATTTCTCCTTCTTCCCTTCTCCACCCACCCTCCCACCTGCCAGCACAGTTCTCTCTTTTGACCCTTCTGTTGTCGGCACTACCTGTTGGTCTATCGTACTCTCCCAAGTACTTAGTACAGTGCTCTGCCCACAGGAAGTGCTCAATAAATAAGGTTGACTGACTGACTAACCTCTGCACCTACAGAGATATCTGCATATTTTTTGCAGATTGGAATGATGTCCTGTGTCCCCAATTTTTTCTGCTTTATTGTCCTCCCCAAAGTGCTTAGTACAGTCCTCTGGACATAGTAAGCACTAGTAAGTACCACCGACTGGTTGAATGGGGCTGGAAGCTCTCTGCAGTAGGGCCTGAAGGAGAAACACCGTTCTTAGTGGAAAGAGCATGGGCTTGGGAGTCAAAGGTCGTGGGTTCTAATCCCGGCTCCGCCACCTGTCTGCTGTGTGACCTCAGGCAAGCCACTTCACTTCTCTGGGCCTCAGTTACCTCATCTGTAAAATGGGGATTAAGGCTGTGAGTCCCACGTGGGACAACCTGCAGACCTTGTATCTACCCTACTGCTTAGAACAGTGCTTAGCACAGAGTAGGCACTTAACAATTATCATAATCATTATTATTATCTAGTCCAGACTTCTGCTCCTAGTGGCCTAGTGGAAAAAGCATAGGCCTGGGAATCAGAGGATTTTTTAATGGGGTTTGTTAAGAACTTACTTTGTGCCAGGCAACGTACTAAGCGCTGGGGTAGATACAAGCTAATCATGTTGGACACAGTCCATGTTCCACATGGGGCTCACAGTCTGAATACTCATTTTACAGAGAAGGTAACTGAGACACTGAGAAGTTAAATGAATTGCCCAAGGTCACACAACAGGCAAGTGATGGAGCCAGGATTAGAACCCAGGTCCTTCTGACCTCCAGGCCCGTACTCTATCTATCCACTAAGCCATGTTGCTTCTCAGGACCGATAAAAGTGAAAAGAGAGGGAGGCACAGGATCTTCTGGAAGGACAGATTGAAGACCATCCCTGGCTAAGCGGGCGACCGATGCTAACCTCCCCTTCCTTTTTCCCTTAAGCCTCCCATCATTCCTGCAGGTAATAAGATCCATAGTATTGCCTGGCAAACTGAGACCTTGCTTAGGTCACAGAATGTGCCCAGGTTAGAGCCAGGACCAGAAGGCAGCTCCCCTGTGTCCCAGCCCCAGTGCACTCCACCAGATTCCACCACCTCCCGAGTGTCCGTTAATAGTTAAATGATGTTTCTTGGATCCCTCTGCCTCTTGGGTCCTGGCCTTCTGAGATTCCTAAACTTTAACCAGAGCTGGCTGCTTCTGCTTCTGTGTCAAAAGGGTCAGTGAGAGAGGGATGCGTTGCTGATTGAAATCGGTGGTATTTATTAAGCACTTTCTGTATGCAGAGCATTGTACTAAGCACTTGGGAGAGTACAACAGAGTTGGTAGATACTTTTTCAGCACACAAAGAGATGCAGTACCTCCTCAGTACCTCACCTCCTCCAGGAGGTCTTCCCAGACTGAGCCCCTTCCTTCCTCTCCCCCTCGTCTCCCTCTCCATCCCCCCCATCTTACCTCCTTCCCTTCCCCAGAGAGCACCTGTATATATGTATACATGTTTGTACAAATTTATTACTCTATTTACCTATTTATTTATTTATTTTACTTGTACATATCTATTCTATTTATTTTATTTTGTTAGTATGTTTGGTTTTGTTCTCTGTCTCCCCCTTTTAGACTGTGAGCCCACTGTTGGGTAGGGACTGTCTCTATATGTTGCCAATTTGTACTTCCCAAGCACTTAGTACAGTGCTCTGCACACAGTAAGCGCTCAATAAATACGATTGATGTTGATGATGATGATGATGCAGTAGGGGCCTGGGAGCCGGAAGGACCTGGGTTCTAATCCCGGCTCCTCCACTCATCTGCTGTGTGACCTTGGGCAAGTCACTTAGCTATTCTGTGCCTCAGTGACCTCATCTGTAAAATGAGGATTGAGACTGGGAACCCTCTCTGGGACAGGGGTTGTATCCAACCCAATTTGCTTGCATCCACCTCAGCACTTAGTACAGTGCCTGGCGCACAGTAAATGCTTCACAGATACCACAATTATCAATATTACTATTACTAAAGAGTTTACAGTCCCCCCCACTTCCTCACCCCCCACTTCCTTGGACTCTCCTAGGGCTCAGCCTAAGGCAGAAAGAACAAATCTTAGCCTCAAAGCTGCAGAGAGCGGCTTTGATGAGTGAGGGAGACTGAGACTCCTGGAAGCTTTGAAGCTTGGCTGACTTTAGGGCAGTTCAAGGGGACAGCTGGAATCAAGGAAACCTTCAGAGTCTCTTGCTCTTGGGTCTTCGGAAATGAAATCACTTATCATTCGTCTGCATTTGAAATCCTTCTTTCTGCTCTCCTGTTTGCAGGGACGGAGGGGTTTGAGGAGGGAGGGTGCTCTCCAGTGAATGACCCCTTCTGTGAACATGGAGTGGAGTGAACATCTCTTAGGCAACATGGAAAGTATCTATTAATCAATCAATCATATTTCTTGAGCACTTACTGCATGCATTTGGGAGAATACAATATAGCAGACTTGGTAGACTCACTCCCTGCCCATAATGAGCTCAGAGTCTACAGGAGGAGGGGAAAATGATGATATTCTCGGAGCTATTATTAACAGCAGTGACTGTCAGAATCATATTTATTGAATGATTACTATGTGGAGATCACTATATTAAACTCTTGGGAGAGTAGAATATAACGATACAAAAGACGCATTCCCTGCTCACAGCGAGCTTACAGTCTAGAGGGGGAGACAGATATTAATACAAATTAATAAATTAAAGATATGTACATAAGTGCTGTTGGGCTAGGAGGGGAGCTGAGTAAAGGGAGCAAGTCGAGGTGATGAAGAAGGGAGAGGGAGCTGAGGAAAAAGACGGCTTAATCAGGAGATCCTAGAAGGAGTTCCTGATTCTAAATACTGCTTTAGTAACCCAAAATACAGGATGGCTAATTCTGGTCCTAATTTGGAGCTATATTGCTAAGCAATCCCGACTTCATTCACCTGAGAGGGGTGGTGGGTGGGTGGGGGGGAAATCAAAGTCTTTCTAAGGTGTTTTCTTCTGCAGACCCTACTTGTTGATGTGATTCTTTTAAATCCTTAAATTTACAATGGCAAATTGTAATGCATGCTGTGATCTTTTCATTGGCTGGCACTGGTAAGACAACACTTCTGGAAGAATAGAATCAAATTAATGAGAAAAGCTGGCATAATGGTGGATCTAATTATTTATGATTTCATACATCCAAAGGATTATAATAACATCTACACAGCCATCAAATAAAAGGTTAGTTTTTATGTGATATAAAAACAGTTGGCAAAAAGATTATTTATATGAATGTATGTAAGGCTCTAAACTTTAAGCTCGCTGTGGGAAGGAAATGTGTCTATCAACTCTGTTGTACTGCAGTCTCCCAGTAGCTTAGTACAATGAGTGCTTTCCATGTGCAGGGTTGCTATACTGGATTCATTCATTCAATCGTATTTATTGAGCGCTTCCTGTGTGCAGAGCACTGTACTAAGCACTAGATGCCTATTATGTACTGGACACCTACCAGGTGTAGTGCTATAATCATTGCCCACCATGTTCAGAGCTGTGTTTTTGATGTCTAATGCGGGCAGAGCCCTAGATGGCAGATAGTTTTTTTTTTTTAATGGGATTTGTTAAAAGCTTACTATGTGTCAAGCACTGTTCTAAGCACTGGGGTAGAAACAAGGTTATCAGGTTGAACACAGTCCCTGTCCCACGTGGGGCTCTTGGTCTAGGTAGGAGGGAGTAGGATTTAATCCCCATTCTGAGCTTGAGGAAACAGGAACAAAGAAGTTAAGTGACCAGTCCTAGGTCACACAGCAGACAAGTGGCATTTAGCACAGTGCTGTGCACACAGTAAGCGCTCAATAAATATGATTGAATGAATGAAAGTGGCTCAGCTGGGATTAGAGCCCAGCTTCTCTGACTCTCAAGCCTGTGTTCTTTTCATTAGGCCATGCTGCTTCTAGAGTGTTAAGTTCAGTACGGGGCACTTTCAGGGAAAGACTAAGTAAAAGAATTGATCTCTTTTTGGCAAGGGGCTAACATTCTAATGGGGAGCGTCCATCCAGTAGGCAGATGGATGCTCTCAACCGTATTATACTTAACCATTCAGTTCTACTATCTTCCCAAAGCACACAGCACTCCCCTTTGGACACACACACAGTTCAATCAGTGCTTGTAATCTTGATATGGACCATGTAATAATTAAAGGAACGTATAAATAGCAGACATATACAGATAACTGAGCCATTAGCAAATTAACAAGGATGGTGAGATGGTTTTTACGTGACTGGGAAGGAGAGGGATTAAATCTGGTAAGACCTCCTGGAGGGAGGTGGCCTTTAGGGGAAGTCTAGCGGTATTTTCGAGTTTTAATAGATAGTGCATCCAAAGGTTTCATCAAATGATTTGCCGTGGGAGTGGGGTGGGGAGGAGCAGGTAGGGACGCAGCTGGCGAGAGCCTGCTTAGGTGAGTTTGGGGAGGGAAAGGCTGGTGGGAGTGTGTGGAGGAGAGATTTTTTTTTAAGTGGTATTTGTTAAGTGCCTATTTTGTGTCAAGCACTGTTCTAAATGCTTGGAGTAAATACAGGTTGATTGGGTTGGACACAATCCCTGTCCCCCATGGGACTCACAGTCTAATCCTGGCTCGGCCACTTGTCAGCTCTGTGACTTTGGGCAAGTCACTTAACTTCTCCGTGCCTCAGTTACCTCATCTGTAAAATGGGGATTAAGACTGTGAGCCCCACGTGGGACAACCTGATCACCTTGTATTCCCTCCAGTGCTAAGAATAGTGCTTTGCACATAGTAAGTGTTTAACAAGTGCCATTATTATTATTAATAATAATGGTATTTGTAAAGTGCTTACGAGTATGATTTAATCCCCTTTTTACAGATGAGGTAACTGAGGCACAGAGAAGTTAATAATAATAATAATAATTACGGTATTTGTTAAGTGCTTACTATGTTCCAAGCACTGTTCTAAGCACTGGGGTAGATACAAGGTAATCAGGTTGTCCCGTGTGAGGCTCACAGTCTTCATCCCCATTTTGCAGATGAGGCACAGAGAAGTTAAGTGGCTTGCCCAAGGTCACAGAGCAGACAAGTGGCGGAGCTGGGATTAGAACCCACTTCCCCTGATTCCCAAGCCCTTACTCTTTCCACTAAGCCACGCTGCTTCTCTAAATTAAGTGACTTGTCCAAGGTCACACAGTAAGCAATTGTCAGTGCCAGAATTAGAACCCAGATCCCCCTTCTATCAGGGCTGTGCTCTTTCTGCTGGGTCAAGTTGCCTCTCACTGTTGAGAATTTGCTGAGACCAGACCATGGGGGAGGGAGCCCTGCCAGACAGGAGCAAACTGTGGCACTCTGTAACTCCTCTCCCTGACTCCTCCTCCTCTTCCTCCTCCATCTTCTTCTCCTCCTCCTCCTCCTCCTCCTCCACAGCACTTATGCACATATCTCTAATTTATTTATTTCTGTTAACATCCACCTCCCCCTCTAGACTGTAAGATCATTGTGGGCAACAACTCTTCTTCCTTCTCCTTCTTGGGCAGGGAGGGTAGAGGCTGGCGGGGGGCTCCAGTATAGGAACAAGATGCCAATGTCCACTGGGCATTTCCCCAGTGGGCCTTGGGTGGATTTTGGGGCTCAGGGACTCACTAGTCAGAGGTGAGGTGGCCCTTTTCTGGAGGAGTGACATCCAGAGAGTCCAAGAAACCATCCTTGGTTAGCCAGGGCTGGGGGAGGAGTGGTGCTGAGCAGGAACGGGATCCACTCTGGCCACCTTGTATCTACCCCAGCGCTTAGAACAGTGCTTGGCACATAGTAAGTGCTAAATAAATACCATCGTTATTATTATTATTATTAATAATAATGGTACTTGTTAAGCATTTACTATGTGCAAAGCACTGTTCTAAGCGCTGGGGGGATACCAGGCGATCAGGTTGTCTCATGTGGGGCTCACAGTCTTAATCCCCATTTTACAGATGAGGTAACTGAGGCTCAGAGAAGTGAAGTGACTTGCCCAAAGTCACACAGCTGACAAGTGGCGGAGCCGGGATTAGAACTCCTGACCTCTGACTCCCAAGCCCGGGCTTTTCCCATGGAGCCAAATGCCCAGTACAAGTCTCTGTTGACAATAAATACTCAGGGCTGGACTCTGCAACCAGTAGGCACCCAGGACAGCACTCTACACACAGCAGGTCATTCAGTCAGTATTGTATTTATCGAGCGCTTACTGTGTGCAGAACACTGAACCAGGCGCTTGGGAGAGTATAACATTGTAACAGACACATTCCCTGCCCACAACGATCTTATCGTCTAGAGTGGGAGATAGATCTTAATAGAAATAAATAGAAATAAATATATAAATAATTAAATAATTAATAATATAATTACAAGAAATAATATTTTATTATAATATACAATAATACATTATTTATTATTATCTATATTATTTTATATTATTTGACAATATTTAATAACTATCAATATTTTGTTAATTATTAATGATTATTTAATAAATAATATATTTATTATTATAATACATATATATCATTTATTTATAATAATAATAATTTATTTATATAGAAATAAATAAATAATAAAAATAATATAAATAAATAGAGCTACATACATAAGTGCTGTGGGGCTTGGAGGGGGGTGAATAAAGGGAGCAAGTCAGGGCGACGCAGAAATGAGTTGAAGAAAAGGAAAAGAGGGCCTAGCGTGGGAAGACCTCTTGGTGGAGATGTGCCTTTAATAAGGCTTTGAAAGGGAGAGAGTAATTAAGTGCATAGTGCAGTGCACTGCACAGAATAGGTGCGCAGTGCAGTGATTTTTGTGCCCAGTGCAGTGGGGCTGTAGTGCAGTGGGTTTGTGCTCAGTCTGTCCTCGCATTTGCTGCCGCGGTGATGAGGACAATGCTTCCCCACAGCACCTGTACATATGTATATATGTTTGTACATATTTATTACTCTATTTATTTATTTATTTATTTTACTTGTACATATCTATTCTATTTATTTCATTTTGTTAGTATGTTTGGTTTTGTTCTCTGTCTCCCCCTTTTAGACTGTGAGCCCACTGTTGGGTAGGGACTGTCTCTATATGTTGCCAACTTGTACTTCCCAAGCACTTAGTACAGTGCTCTGCACACAGTAAGTGCTCAATAAATACAATTGATTGATTGATTGATTGATTGATTCCCTTCTGGCAGTGCTCGTCCCCGGACAGAACTTAGTGGCGGCTCTGAGGAAGCTCCCGATGTTCCACGATGAAGAATTCAGCCGGAGCCACAACCTTCCAGCAGACACGCTGGCTCTGCCGTAAGTACCCGGACACAGTAAGCACTCAAATACGATTAATCAACAGGGTCCCTGTCCCACATAGGGCTTGCAGTCTTGTACCCCGTTTTACAGATGTGATAACGGAGGACCCAGAGAAGTGAAGTGACTTGTCCAAGGTTACACAGCACTCAGGGGGCAGAGCTGGGTTTAGATCCCGGGTCCTCTGATGCCCAGTCCTGTGCTCGATCCACTGGGACATGTCGCTTTCCCATGCACTGGTCAGTTCCACCTCTGACCAAGTGTCACTGGAATCCAGAGAGGAGGGCCGTTGTGAGACGGGAATGTGTCTGTTGTTCTATTGTACTCTCCCAAGCGCTTAGTATAGTGCTTTGCAAACAGTAAGAACTCAATAAATACAATCGGATGAAGTGTGTGTATTATTGAATGGTATGTGTGTGTGTGTGCGTACACTTGTGTGTCTTTGTTGGTGTGTGTGTGAATGTCTGGGTGGCTGTTCCCACCTCCCTAATCCGCTGATTGAGCAATTTTGGCAAGAAACTTTGCCTTGTGACCAGAGGGCAGGTCTGGGAATCTGGAGACCTGGGTCCTAGTCCCACTTCTGCTTCAGTCCCTCCGGCAAGACACAGCTTTTCTGGGCCACAGCTTCTTTATCTTTAAAATGGGCAAAATAACCCCTGCCTCTCCTACCCCACAGGGGGGCTGTAAGGAAGAAGTGGGATTGACAGGTCGGAATTAGTGCGCAACACATTCAAGGAATCAGTAGGGAATGAAATCTGCTCCAGTTCCTCTCAATTGATTGATCAATCGTATTTACTGAGCACTTACTTTGTGTGGAGCACTTTACTAAGTCCTTGGGAGAGTACAGAGAAGCAGCGTGGCTCAGTGGAGAAGAGCACGGGCTTTGGAGTCAGAGGTCATGGGTTCAAACCCTGGCTCTGCCAATTGTCAGTTGTGTGACTTTGGGCATGTCACTTAACTTCTCTGGGCCTCGGTTACCTCATCTGTAAAATGGGGATTGAGACTGTGAGCCCCACGTGGGACAACCTGATCACCTTGTAACCTCCCCAGCTCTAGAACAGTGCTTTGCACATAGTAAGCGCTTAATAAATGCCATCATTATTATTTTTATTACATTACAACAGAGTTGGTAGACCCATTCCCTGCCACAGTGAGCTCACAGTCTCCTCAATCAACGGAATTTATTGAGCACTTATTGAGTGCAGAGCACAGCACTGTGTGTTTAGGAAAGTACAACACAACAGAGTTGGTAGACGTGATCCCTGCCTAATAAAATAATAATTATGATAATTGTGGTATTTATTGTGCCAGGCACTCTACTAAACACTGGGGTGGATAGAGGCAAATTGGGTTGGAAACAGTCCCTGCCCCAAGTAGGGCTCACAGTCTTAATCCCCATTTTACAGGTGAAGGAACTGAGGCCCAGAGAAGTGAAGTGACTTCCCCAAGACCACACAGCAGACAAGTGGAGGAGTCAGGATTAGAACCCATGACCTTCTGACGCCCAGGCTCTATCCACTAGGCCACGCTGCAAGTGTATGTTCTAGAAGCTCACAGGCTCCATCTTTTCCATGTTCCTCTGAACATGGGATTAGATAAGCCCCCAGGCCAGCCTATGCCAAAGAGCCGGAGTTGCTTTGAGTCCCACCTCCTCCCACCGTAGTTTATATTCCCGTTTCCCTTTGCTCCATCACAAGCTGCCAGCCTCCCCAACTTCCCATCTAAATAACGGCTTGCGCGTGCAGGCTGGATGGCAGCGCCCGCAGGTAAACTATTGCATTATGGATGCGGTTCACAGCCCAGCTTTCCACGAATCCTCCATGCCATCTGTTCGCACGAGGCTCCGCAAAGCAGCGGCTCATTAATGCAGCCAGGAATCGCCTTCCCGCTCCAATCCCAGAGCTCTGGCCTCTGGGCGGGAACCCCTAAAAACACAGCGGGTCATTTTCTCCTTCCTCCCCTCTGCCCCACCTCCACAGTTCCCTCCCTCCCCGTGGATGGAAGCTGAGGTTTTGTTAATTAACCTTCGCAGCTTCTTAACTGTTTGGGCCGTGATGGATCAGCTTGGTGGGTTTTACCTAGGGACGAGATGCCAATTCTGTCTTTTCCACTGCTGTGCTCGGTTAGCTGAGTGCCGCCAGGCAGGCCCTGCCCTGGCAGTGGAAGTTTTCTCAGACTCATTCATTCATTCATTCATTCAATCATATTTATTGAGCACTTACTGTGTGCAGAGCACTGTACTAAGCACTTGGGAAGTACAAGTTGGCAACATATAGAGATGGTCCCTACCCAACAGTGGGCTCACAGTCTAGAAGGGGGGAGACAGAGAGCAAAACATATTAACAAAATAAAATAAATAGAATATGTACAAGTGAAATAAATAAATAAATAGAGTAATAAATACATAGAAACATATATACATATATACAGGTGCTGTGGGGAAGGGAAGCAGGTAAGGCGGGGGGAATGGAGAGGAGGAGGAGGGGGAGAGGAAGGATGTGGCTCAGTCTGGGAAGGCCTCCTGGAGGAGGTGAGCTCTCAGTAGGGCCTTGAAGGGAGGAAGAGAGCTAGCTTGGCGGATGTTGGGAGGGAGGGCATTCCAGGCCAGGGGGATGATGTGGGCCAGGGGTCGACGGCGGGACAGGTGAGAACTAGGCACGGTGAGGAGATTAGCGGCAGAGGAGCGGAGGGTGCCGGCTGGGCTGGAGAAGGAGACAAGGGAGGTGAGGTAGGAGGGGATGAGGGGATGGATGGACAGCCTTGAAGCCCAGGGTGAGGAGTTTCTGCCTGATGCGTAGGTTGAATGGTAGCCACTGGAGATTTTTGAGGATGGGAGTAACATGCCCAGAGCGTTTCTGGACAAAGACAATCCAGGCAGCAGAGTGAAGTATGGAGAGATGTGTGTGAAGTGGGGAGAGACGGGAGGATGGGAGATCGGAGAGGAGGCTGATACAGTAGTCCAGACGGGATAGGATGAGAGCTTGAACGAGCAGGGTAGCGGTTTGAATAGAGAGGAAAGGGAGGATCTTGGCAATGTTGCAGAGCTGAGACTGGCAGGTTTTGGCTTGGATGTGAGGGGTGAACGAGAGAGCGGAGTCGAGGATGACACCAAGGTTGCGGGCTTGTGAGACGGGAAGGATGGTAGTGCCATCAACAGTGATGGGAAAGTCAGGGAGAAGGCAGGGTTTGGGAGGGAAGACAAGGAGTTCAGTGGCAGAGGCCTGGAAGAAATTAGGAGGACAGCAGACAACCTGATCACCTTGTAACCGCCCCGGTGCTTAGAACAGTGCTTGCACATAGTAAGCGCTTAATAAATGCCATTAAAAAAAAGTCTAGTTTGGGGAAAATGGTTCTCAGAAATGACTGACTGGATTTTCTTGTATCTTAGTAGAGTGCTTGGCACATAATAGGGGCTTTTTTAAAAAAATGTTATCTAAGTGCTTACTGCATTCCAGGCACTGTTCTAAATGATGAGGTAGAAGCAAGGTATTCGAGTTGGACACAATCGCTGTCCCACATGGGGCTCCCAGTCTTAATCCCCATTTTACAGATGAGGCAATTGAGGCACAGAGAAGTTAAGTGACTGCCCCAAAGTCACACAACAGGCAAGTAACTGAGCTAGAATTAAAACCTAGCCCGTAGCCCTGGAACCTGTTTTCTTGACTTTCCATTTGTGGAAATAAAAGTAAAGTCTCAATGTATAAATTTGCAAACATGTTAGATGTTGTAAACACCAACATTGCTGCAGTAGTAGGCTGCTCTCTCAAATACATTTGTTAAGGAAATGGGCAGTGATGTCATTTTACTGAGGGTAGGAATCATTTCTAGTAGTAGTAATAATATTGATTTAGTGCTTATTGTGTGTAGAGCACTGTACGAAGCATATCTAATGATACTACTGTACTCTCCCAAGTGCTTAAGACAGTTTTCCTTACGCTGTAGGAGCTCAGTAAACACTATGGATTGACAATAATATGATGACATTCAGTCATTATAAATTTTAAATATAAAAATTCATAATTGCTTGAGACCCAGAGCCATATTCATGGCAAATTGAGCCATTCCTGGATGAATTTTCCTTAAATGAACATTTTAGCCTACAGTTCCCATACCCCCAACCCCCTACTCCCTTCCTAGTGGGGAAGAAAAAAGGAAAGAGTTAAGACCATGGAAGGCTGAGGAGAAGGGAAGATTATGAGCCCCGCGTGGGACAGTGACTGTGTCCTTATTGCCTCAGTGCTAAGTACAGCGCCTGGCACATAGTAAACACTTAAATATCATGAAATGATCTCATGTTTTCAAGTCCCTGAAGGGTTATCTCTCTCCTCTTTGTCCACTGTGGACCCTCAGGCTTGAGCCTGCAGTGGGAGGGATTGCAGATAGAAACAGTGGAAGGAAGAATTTCTCAGCAGGGAAGGTGGCCGGACCCCAGGATTGCTGACCGTGGGGAGATGTGGAATCTCCTTTGTCAGTCAATCATATTTATTGAGTGCTTACTGTGTGCAGAACTCTATACTAAGCTCTTGGGAGAGGACAGTATAACAATGAACAGAAACATTCTCTGCCCACCATGAGCTTACAGTTTAGAGGGGGAGACAGGCAATATTATAAGTAAATTCCTGTGCAGGAATCTCCTCGAAGTTGCTGGATGGATTCTCATCTTTCTGGGAGGTTTAGGTCTGTGCGATGGCCGGGAGCTCAATAAGGTGGTCCCCCAACTGCCACAGCTATACCTAAGACCTGGAGTCATGCTGATCTGGGCCGAATCGATAGTTCGCATCTACAGCTCAGCTCCAGGGCTTCCCTGTTCTTTCCCCCACAGCCTCACCAGCCAAAACAAAAGGATCGTATACACCGTCCTGGAGTGCCAGCCTCTCTTTGACTCAAGCGATATGACCATCAAAGAGTGGACGAAGATTGCCAAGGACATCGAGGTAACTCAGCAGCTGGGTTTCACTTGTGCCAATTTGTACTTCCCAAGCGCTCAGTACAGTGCTCTGCACATAGTAAGCGCTCAATAAATACGATTGATGATGATGAAATACCTGGATCCGTGGGCTTGTTGCCATGGAGTTGGGAGTTAGAGAATCTGGGTTTTAAGTTTGTCTCTGCCACCTGCCTGCTCTATGACCTTGAGCAAATCATTTAACTTCTCTTTTACTTCATCTGTAAAATGAGGATAAAATAAAAGTTTCCTCTTCTTTGTGAGCTCATATGGGACAGGGACTGTGTCTGTATCTGTCCCAGCAGTTAGTACAGTACTTGGCATATAGTAAGTGCTTAGCACTGGTAATAGTAATAATAATAATGTTTTCCTGAGAAAGCTGTGTGGTGGGACGCTGAGGGATGGGAGCAGTTTGTGTGGGTTGGGACAAAACCAGGGAAGAGATCGCCAAATCAATCAGTAGTATTGATTGTATCAGTAGTATCAGTAGTATCAATCAGTCTCCCCCTTTTAGACTGTGAGCCCACTGTTGGGTAGGGACTGTCTCTATATGTTGCCAACTTGTACTTCCCAAGCTCTTAGTACAGTGCTCTGCACACAGTAAGCACTCAATAAATATGATTGATTGATTGATTGATTGCCTGCTTACTATGTGTAGAGCACTGTACTAAGCTCTTGGAGGGTACAGTACAACAGAGTTGGCAAACAAGTTCCCTGCCCACAAGGAGCTCAAAGTGTAGAAGGGCTTATCCCATTTCCCCTGCTCCACTTTTTCCTGGGTGTTTTAGAATTTCATAGACAGTCCTGACCCCTCCCTGGAATAAAAGCAGTCGTGCCTTTATGATAAACTTTGGGAAGATATTCAGGAAACTAAATGAAGCAACCCAGCTCTTTGGGGGGAGGAGGGGGAGAGAGAGAGAGAGAGAGAGAGAGAGAGAGAGAGAGTGAGTGTGTTTGTGTGTTCATTGCTGAGCCCTTTTCTCAGGGGTTCAGCTATGTAGGTGAAGCTATTGTTTCTCTCAGTTCCCTGGGCTGGACTCCCAGATTGTCACCCCAGCTCCTGGACCAGCCTCAAGACTTTCCGAGGCTGAAAAAGACACCAGTTCAGTGCTGTCTGATCCATTTTCTACGAGATGCCAGCTTACCTCGCCCCAATCCTGTGCCACGTGGGTCCCTACATCAAATTATCACCTCAATGCTGTTTTCCAGCCTTTAGTACATTGAGCTGCAAGTGGTAGGCATTATTACATAGTGTTACTACCTGCTGCTCCCCTCCTAAAAGCCCCATTCCTTTTCCACCCTGTACCCACAGCAAACAGTTGGGCCCCTTTTGCTGGCTTTATTTCCAGAAAAGCAGCGTGGCTCAGTGGAAAGAGCACGGGCTTGAGAGTCAGAGGTCATGGGTTCTAATCCCGGCTCTGCCACATGTCTGCTGTGTGACTTTGGGCAAGTCACAGCTTCGCTGAGCCTCAATTACCTCATCTGTAAAATGGGGATTAAGACTGTGAGCCCCACGTGGGACAACCTGATCACCTTGTATCCCCCCCAGTGCTTAGAACAGTGCTTTGCACATAGTAAGTGTTTAAAGAATGCTATTATTATTATTATTATTATTATATGGTCATGGGTTCAAATCCAGGCTCCGCCAATTGTCAGCTGTGTGACTTTGGGCAACTCACTTAACTTCTCTGTGCCTCAGTTACCTCATCTGTAAAATGGGGATTGACTGTGAGCCCCCGGTGGGACAACCTGATCACTTTGTAGCCTCCCCAGCGCTTAGAACAGCGCTTTGCACATAGTAAGCGCTTAATAAATGCTATTATTATTATTATTTACTTCCATCTAGACTGTGAGCCCACTGTTGGGTAGGGACTGTCTCTATATGTTGCCAACTTGTACTTCCCAAGCGCTTAGTGCAGTGCTCTGCACACAGTAAGCGCTCAATAAATACGATTGATGATTGATGATGACTGTATATGTTGCCAACTTGTACTTCCCAAGCGCTTAGTGCAGTGCTCTGCACGCAGTAAGCGCTCAATAAATACGATTGATTGATGGATTGATTGATTGACTGATCCCCAAATCTCCCCAAATCCCAAGAGAAGCGTTCTATCCCACCTTTGGCCGGAAGAGGACGTCCTAACCCTGGCAGTTATTGGGTTGTCGGTGTTTGCTGAGCTGCCTTTGAACAGAGCCATCAGCGCAGTAGAGGCAGCAATGAGAAATCAGAACCCTGGGATGATCTGTATTCTTTAACGTACTGCCTTCCCCACTCCCATTTCTCACCCGCTAACCGGTCATGATGATCCGTGTTCTGGTTCCAAATTGCACCCCTGCATGCTTTGCCCGCTGATTAAATTTCTTTCTTCCCCTGCGGAAGGGAGAGGGCAGATTTTACTTGCTAGATGCGTGGACTGCCCGGAAAACCAACCGATGGATTTGGGAGCAAATTAAGCCAAAGCGGTCTTTGGAAGGAAAAATGACTCGACGTAGGCTTAGCACATTTTGGACACACAGTCAGGAGGATTAATTCTCTGGAGAATCAATCAATCAATCAATCAATCAATCGTATTTATTGAGCGCTTACTATGTGCAGAGCACTGTACTAAGCGCTTGGGAAGTACAAATTGGCATCACATAGAGACAGTCCCTACCCAACAGTGGGCTCACAGTCTAAAAGGGGGAGACAGAGAACAGAACCAAACATACCAACAAAATAAAATCAGTAGGATAGAAATGTACAAGTAAAATAAATAAATAGAGTAATAAATATGTACAACCATATATACATATATACAGGTGCTGTGGGGAAGGGAAGGAGGTAAGACGGGGGGATGGAGAGGGGGACGAGGGGGAGAGGAAAGAAGGGGCTCAGTCTGGGAAGGCCTCCTGGAGGAGGTGAGCTCTCAGCAGGGCCTTGAAGGGAGGAAGAGAGCTAGCTTGGCGGATGGGCAGAGGGAGGGCATTCCAGGCCCGGGGGATGACGTGGGCTGGGGGTCGATGGCGGGACAGGCGAGAACGAGGCCTAACGGTGAGGAGATTAGCGGTGGAGGAGCGGAGGGTGCGGGCTGGGCTGGAGAAGGAGAGAAGGGAGGTGAGGTAGGAGGGGGCGAGGTGATGGACAGCCTTGAAGCCCAGGGTGAGGAGTTTCTGCCTGATGCGCAGATTGATCGGTAGCCATTGGAGGTTTTTGAGGAGGGGAGTAATATGTCCAGAGCGTTTCTGGACAAAGATAATCCGGGCAGCAGCATGAAGTATGGATTGAAGTGGAGAGAGACACGAGGATGGGAGATCAGAGAGAAGGCTAGTGCAGTAGTCCAGACGGGATAGGATGAGAGCTTGAATTAGCAGGGTAGCGGTTGGGATGGAGAGGAAAGGGCGGATCTTGGCAATGTTGCGGAGCTGAGACCGGCAGGTTTTGGTGACGGCTTGGATGTGAGGGGTGAATGAGAGAGCGGAGTCGAGGATGACACCAAGGTTGCGGGCTTGTGAGACGGGAAGGATGGTAGTGCCGTCAACAGAGATGGGAAAGTCAGGGAGAGGGCAAGGTTTGGGAGGGAAGACAAGGAGCTCAGTCTTCGACATGTTGAGCTTTAGGTGGCGGGCGGACATCCAGATGGAGATGTCCTGAAGGCAGGAGGAGATGCGAGCCTGGAGGGAGGGGGAGAGAGCAGGGGCAGAGATGTAGATCTGGGTGTCATCAGCGTAGAGATGATAGTTGAAGCCGTGGGAGCGAATGAGGTCACCAAGGGAGTGAGTGTATATTGAGAACAGAAGGGGACCAAGCACTGAACCTTGGGGAACCCCCACAGTAAGAGGATGGGAGGGGGAGGAGGAGCCTGCAAAAGAGACTGAGAAAGAACGACCGGAGAGATAAGAGGAGAACCAGGAGAGGACGGAGTCTGTGAAGCCAAGGTCAGATAACGTGTGGAGGAGAAGGGGGTGGTCCACAGTGTCAAAGGCAGCTGAGAGGTCGAGGAGGATTAGGACAGAGTATGAGCCGTTGGATTTGGCAAGCAGGAGGTCATTGGTGACCTTTGAGAGGGCAGTTTCCGTGGAATGAAGGGGACGGAAGCCAGACTGGAGGGGGTCGAGGAGAGAGTTGTTGTTGAGGAATTCTAGGCAGCGTGTGTAGACAACTCGTTCAAGGAGTTTGGAAAGGAATGGTAGGAGGGATATGGGACGATAACTAGAAGGTGAGGTGGGGTCAAGAGAGGGTTTTTTAAGGATGGGAGAGACATGGGCATGTTTGAAGGCAGAGGGGAAGGAACCAGTCGAGAGTGAACGGTTGAAGATGGAAGTTAAGGAGGGGAGAAGGGATGGAGCGAGAGATTTCATAAGATGAGAGGGAATGGGGTCAGAAGCACAGGTGGCCGGAGTAGCACTTGAGAGGAGGGAGGAGAGTTCCTCTGAGGATACCGCTGGGAAGGAGAAGTCACTAATGCGAGGAAAAGAACGGGAAAACGTGGAAGAGGCGGACCAGCAGCTAGATGGTTAGAAAGGTTACGGCTTATGGCAGAAGACTGGACGTTCTGGATAAAATATATCCATAAAGTCGCTATGAATCGGAAACAACTCGACGGCACTTGATAATAATAAGATACGTGGCCTGGTGTCTCCCATTTAGATTCGCCAGATCCTCAGTCCAGAAGGGACTTTTGGTGGTCAACCGGTGCTTTCCTCTGCCTCCAGAGAGCACCTGTAGTCCTTCAGTCAATTGTATTTATTGAACACTTACTGGGTGCAGAGCGCTGTACTCAGCTCTTGGAAAAGTACAGTATAACAATATTATAGGCACATTCCCTGCCCACAGTGAATTTATAGTCTAGAGGGAGAGACAGATATTATAAATAAATAAAATTACAGATATGCACATAAGTGCTATGGGGCTGGGAGGATGGAAGAATAAAAGGAGCAAGTCAGGGAAACGCAGAAGGTAGTAGGAGGAAAGGAAAGGAGGGCTTAGTCAGGGAAGGCCTCTTGGAAGAGATGTGCTTTCAAGGATTTGAAGGGAGGGAGAGTAATTGTCTGTCGGAGGAGGGAGAGTGTTCCAGGCAGAGGCAGGATGTGGGCCAGAAAAGGCTCCATCATCTCCTTTACTCCCTAGTTCCAGGGCCTAGCACCCCTTCATTGCCTAGAAATCTTAGAAATCCTTCCTCATCGGTCTATCAATCAGTCAGTATTGTTTATTGAGCGTCTGATGTGCGTGCAGATAACTGTACTACATATTTTGACAAGTGTAATATAGTTTTTTTATGGTATATGTTAAGTACTTACTATGTGCAGGCACTGTACTAAACACTAGGGTAGATACAAGATAATTAGGCTGGACACAGTCCATGTCCTACATAATAATAATAATAATGATGGCATTTATTAAGTGCTTACTATGTGCAAAGCACTGTTCTAAGTGTTGGGGAGGTACAAGGTGATGAGGTTGTCCCACAGTGGGCTCACAGTCTTAATCCCCATTTTACAGAGGAGGGAACTGAGGCCCAGAGAAGTTAAGTGACTTGCCCAAAGTCACACAGCTGACAATTGGCAGAGCCGGGATTTGAACCCATGACCGCTGACTCCAAAGCCCGTGCTCTTTCCACTGAGCTGCGCTGCTTCTCTGCTACATGGGGATCACAGTCTTAATCCCCATTTTGCAGATGAGGTCATTGAGGCACAGAGAAGTGAAGTGATTTGCCCAAGTTCACACTGCAGAAAGTGGTGGAGCAGATTAGAACACAGGTCCTTCTGATTCCCAGGCCCATGTTCTCTCCATTAGGCCACGTTGCTTCTTGTTAGAGTTCGTAATTAGATTGTTAGTAGTAGAGTTAGTAGTTATATTGTAAAAATTGCTAGAATTTACAATCTAGGGGGAGGCAGAGGCTAAAACAAATTAGAGATAGTGGGAAAAAAAAATATAAAGTTATGTACATAAGTTGCAAAAGGGGTTATGAGTTAAGAAGGCTTAGATTCATTCATTCATTCAATCGTATTTATTGAGTGCTTACTGTGTGCAGAGCGCTGTACTAAGCACTTGGGTGGCTCAGAAGTGCCAAAGTGGCAGTAATGGGGATGGAAACTGGATATGTGAGCCCGCTGTTGGGTAGGGACCATCTCTATATGTTGCCAACTTGTACTTCCCAAGCGCTTAGTACAGTGCTCTGCACACAGTAAGTGCTCAATAAATACGATTGAATGAATGAATGAATGAATATGAGAGGTTAATCAGGGAAAACGTCTGAGAGGAGATGTAATTTCAGACAGGTCTTGAAGATCGGGAGAGCTGTGGCCTGTCAGATTTGAAAGCAGGGGGAGTTTCAACAGATGTGGAGATGAAAACTTAGAACAGCGCTTTGCACATAGTAAGCACTTAATAAATGCCATTAAAAAAACAACAACAGGTGGTCCAGGGGAGAGAAGAAAATGAGAGCGCAGTGGCTAGGTGAGTTTGAGAGGAACAGAGAAAGCAAGTTGTGATGAAGTGGGAGAAGAGAGTGGGAAAATAGAAGAAGAGGGAGATTGAGTGCCTTAAAACCGAAGGTCAGGAGCTTCTGTTTGATGTGGAGGGGAATGGAAAACAACTAGAGGTTTCTGAGGAGTGGGCAGATGTGTGTAAACCAGTGTTTTAGGAAAATTGTATCAGCACTGGAGTGAAGAAGCTGGAAGCCGTGTGGCCCAGTAGAAAGAGCACGGGCCCAGGAGTCGGAAGGACCTGGATTCTAATTCCACTCCACCACTTGTCTGCAGTGTGACCTTGAACAAGTCACTCAACTTCCTGTGCCTCAGTTGCCTCATCTGTAAAATGAGGATTAAGACTTCCATAGTTTCTGTTCTGGAGGATGAGAGAGGGCTGTGGCTGAAGTGAAAATTTGGAAGGTGGGGAATCACCAACCATTTGGGAAATGATTCCTACTGCCCTGGAAGCTGAATTGGGTGGGGGGCATGTCAGGGGTAGAGGAGGTTGTCTCTCTGCTTAAACATGGAGGTCTTCCTTCTGCAGGCCAACTACGACACCTACCATGGCTTTGTGGTCATTCACGGCACCGACACCATGGCCTTTGCCACGTCCATGCTCTCCTTCATGCTGGGGAATCTCCAGAAAACAGTCATCCTGACCGGAGCCCAGGTAGTCAATCAATCAATCAATCAATCAATCGTATTTATTGAGCGCTTACTGTGTGCAGAGCACCGTACTAAACGCTTGTGAAGTACAAGTTGGCAACATATAGAGACGGTCCCTACCCAACAGTGGGCTCACAGTCCCGTGCTTTCTCTACCTGAATCTGGAAACAACCCACCCAACACAGGATCCTCCCCTCACCCGAAGTCTGGGCTTGGGGGAGCTCAGAGCTGAGGGGAACGAAAAAAATGGCAGCCCCGCGAAATGAGACTGGAAGCTCGTTGTGGGCAGGGAATGTGTCTGTTGTTGTATTGTACTCTCCCGAGCGCTTAGTACAGTGCTTTGCCCACAGTAAGTGCTCAATAAATATGATTGAATGAATGAATGAAAATGAGAAGCAGCATGGCCTAATGGAAAGAGGACAGGCCTGGGAGTCAGAAGGTCCTGGGTTCTAATCCCGGCTCTGCCACTAGTCTGCTGTGTGACCTTGGGCAAGTCACCATTCTTCTCTGTGCCTCAGTTGCCTCATCTGTAAAATGGGGATTAGGACTGTGAGTCCCATGTGGGACACGGACTGTGTCCAACCTGATTAGTTTGTATCTACCCTAATGTTTCGTATAGTGTCTGGAAAATAGTAAGTGCTTAACAAACACCATAAAAAAATAACTCTGCTGCTGCCATGTGGATAGGGGAATCGCTCTCTTGGAAAGAAAGTTCCTCACATTTAATCGCTGTCTTGGAAAGTTGCTCGCATTTAATTTGGAGAGGCTGTTGAGGATACACTTTTAAAAGCCACAAGGCTCTGAAGTGTCCTCTAGCTGCTAAGCTCACTGTGGGTAGGGAATGTTTCTACCAACTCCATCGCATTTTCCTCTCCCAAGTGCTCAATAAATACCATTGATTGATTGTCCATGGGTATGGTGGGAAGGGGGTGGGAGCTTTGGGCCAAAATAAGTCCACTGGATTATCTGTGGATCCTGGTTACTCTCCCTAACGCGTATCTCTTGGAAGCAGGGTTAATGGAGAGTGGATCGCTGGTCAGTCGCTTTGTTTCTTTCTTTTTTATTTTATCTCCCTCCAGCTCCCCTCAGTCATCCATCCTCATTTCCAGGGGTTGGGCCTTTGGCTCTAGTGAACTTGAGTGTTGGGCCAGTGACCCTGGGCCTGACCATCCGGACGTCTGAGACCTGAGACCGAGGCCGACCTGCGCAGTGGGAGAGAAGCAATCTCACAGTGTGTGTGTGTGTGTGTGTGTGTGTGTGTGTGTGTGTGTGCGTGTGCATGTGTGTGTGTGTGTGTGTCTTCCCATGGAACAATGTTGAGGCACACGCTCCATCACATGACCATGGGGCCGGCCGGTCACTCGAGCACAAGGTCTTGGCTCGGTCTGTCTGTCCGTCTGTCTGCCCCTGCAGGTCCCCATCCATGCGCTGTGGAACGACGGGCGGGAAAACCTGCTGGGAAGCCTGCTCATGGCCGGGCAGTTCATCATCCCGGAGGTAGAGACCTTCCCCACAGCCTTATCCGGGGTCTGGGAGTTGGCGGGGGGCGGTGGGAAGGACGGGACCAGGGAAGGGGCCCTGGGGTGAATCATTTCCACAAACCAGACTGGTCCCTGATTAAGACTGCTGCTGCTGGTTGTGGTGGTGGATGGATTCGGGGGGCGAAAGGTGGGGCTGGTGACTGCCTGCTTAGTATTTGAGACACTTTCCATCAACTTCACTCAGATGCATTTCACCCCTCCTTCTAAACCCTCTTAAAAATTCATTCATTCATTCATTCATTCATTCATTCATTCATTCAATCGTATTTATTGAGCTCTTACTATGTGCAGAGCCCTGTACTAAGCGCTTGGAAAGTACAAATTGTCAACGTATAGAGACAGTCCCTACCCAACAGTGGGCTCACAGTCTAAAAATCCACCACCACCAGGAAGCTTTCTCTGATTAATCCCCCCCAGCCATTTCAACATTCTTAAAATAATAATAATAATGGCATTTATTGAGCGCTTACTATGTGCAAAGCACTGTTCTAAGCGCTGGGGAGGTTACAAGGTGATCAGGTTGTCCCACGGGGGGCTCACAGTTAGTTTGATTTTTTTAATGGGTGATCTGTTTGTCTCACAGGGGGCTCACAGTTAGTTTGTTTTTTTTAACTGTATTTGTTAAGTGCTTACTACGTGCCAGGCACTATACTAAGTGCTGGGGTCGATACAAACTAATTAGATTGGACACGGCCCATGTCCCATAAGGGGCTCACAGTCTTTATCCCCATTCTACAGATGAGGTAGCTGAGGCACAGAGAAGTTAAGTCACTGGTCCAAGGCGACAAAGCAGATAAGTGGAGGAACTGGGATTGGAACCCAGGTCCTCTGACTCACAGGACCATGCTCTTTTCACTAGGCCATACTGCTTCCCAACAAATGTTTATTTGTTGATGATTTACTCACCTATTTATGACTATCCTTTTAAATCTATTATCCCTATCTCAATCATCAACTTATGCATACTGTCTTCCCCCATTATTTCAAAGGTCCTCAGGGTCAGAGATTGCAGTCTCCCAAGTGCCTGCACACTGAAGGCATTCAATACATAGCTCTGCACAAAGTAGGTGTCCAAAACTGGGCTTTGCCCACAGTAGGTGTCCAATACAGAGCTCTGAATAATAATAATAATGATGGCATTTATTAAGTGCTTACTATGTGCAAAGCACTGTTCTAAGCACTGAGGAGGTTACAAGGTGATCCTGTTGTCCCCCGGGGGCTCACAGTTTTCATCCCCATTTTACAGATGAGGAAACTGAGGCCCAGAGAAGTTAAGTGACTTGCCCGAAGTCACACAGCTGACAAGTGGCAGAGCCAGGATTTGAACCCACGCCCTCTGACTCCAAAGCCCAGGCTCTTTTCCACTGAGCCACGTTGCTTCTCTGAACAGAGTAGGTGTCCAGTAGGCAACCAGTACAGAGCTCTACACCCAGTAGGTGTCCGATACAGAGCTCTGCATACAGTAATTGTCTAATACAGAGCTCTGCACACAGTAGGTGCCCAACACAGAGCTCTGCACACAGTAATAATGATAATAATTATGGTATTTATAAAGCACTTACTATGTGCCAAGCACCGTTCTAAGTGCTGGGGTAGATGCAAGGCAATCAGGTTGAACATAGTCCCTGTCCCACATGGGGCTCACAGTCTCAATCCCCATTTTACAGATGAGGTAACCGAGGTACAGAGAAGTTAAGTGACTTGTCCAAGGTCACACAGCAGACAAGTGGCAGAGCTGGGACTAGAATCCAGGACCTTCTGGCTCCCAGGCCCATGGTCTTGCCGCCACTAGGCCATGTCACCTAAGTGTCCAATACATTGCTCTGCAAACCGTTGGTGTCCGATACAGAGCTCTGCACACAGTAGGTCCCAGCTCCACCAATTGTCAGCTGTGTGACCTTGGGCAAGTCACTTAACTTCTCTGTGCCTCAGTGACCCCATCTGTAAAATGGGGATGAAGACTGTGAGCCCCCCGTGGGACAACCTGATCACCCTGTATGCCCCCGGCACTTAGAACAGTGCTTTGCATATAGTAAGTGCTTAATAAATGCCATCATCATTATTATTAGTAGTAGTAGGTGGCTAGTACAGAGTTGATTCTGATCAATAGCAGCAGCAAATAGCAGATAACATTCCCCACCCTCCTGTCCCGGGCCGATGCAGGGGGAGCCCATTTCCAGTTAAGGACTTGGTGGCTCTCGTAGGGTCATGGCTTCCCGGGATATTATGGGATTCAGAATCCCACAGGAGGCAGGAAGGAGCAGGTGCTGGGGCTTGTCAGTGGCACCTTCCCTCCTTACACTTTCACTCATTCAATCATTCAATCGTATTTAAGGAGCGCTTACTGTGTGCAGAGCCCTGCACTAAGTGCTACAGTAAGCACTCAGTAAATACGATTAAATGAGTGAATAATAATAATAATCATAATGTTGGCATTTGTTAAGCGCTTACTATGTGCAAAGCACTGTTCTAAGCGCTTGGGGGGATACAAAGTGATCAGGTTGTCCCACTTGGGGCTCACAGTCTTAATCCCCATTTTACAGATGAGGTAACTGAGGCTCAGAGAAGTTAAGTGACTTGCCCAAGGTCACACAGCAGACATGTGGCGGAGCCAGGATTCGAACCCATGACCTCTGACTACAAAGCCTGTGCTCTTTCCACTGAGCCACGCTGCTTCTCTAATGAATGCCTGGGAAAGTACAATACAACAATAAACAGTGACATTCCCTGCCCACAACGAGCTTACAGTCTACAGCGGGGGAGACAGACATCAGTACAAATAAACAAAATTACAGATATGTATGTAAAGTGCTGTGGGGCTTGGAGTGGGGGAGAGCAAAGGGAGCGAGTCAAGGCGACACTGAAGGGAGTGGGAGATGAGGAAAAGTGGGGGTAAGTCAGGGAAGGCCTCTTGGAGGAGATGTGCTTTCCGTAAGGCTTTGAAGAGGGGGGAGAGTTATTGTCCGTCGGATTTGAGGAAGGAGGGCGTTCCAGGACTGAGGCAGGACATGGGCCAGGGGTCGGAGGTGAGACGGGTGAGATGGAGGCTCCGCGAGAAGGTTAGCAACACCAGAGGAGTGAAGTGTGTGGGCTGGGTTGTAGAAGGAGAGAAGCGAGGTGAGGTAGGAGGAGGCAAGGTGATGGAGACCTTTAAAGCTTACATGGCGTTATACCCTGTGTCCTAGGTGTGCCTGTTTTTCCAGAATCAGCTGTTCAGGGGGAACAGGGTGACGAAGGTGGACTCCAGGAAATTTGCAGCTTTTTGCTCCCCGAACCTGCCTCCGCTGGCTCTGATCGGAGCGGATATCACAAGTAAGTGTCTGCTTGGGTGCCTGTTCCCTGACTTTAGGGGGTTGGGGGTCAGTGGGGGCTGGGGGGGCCGTGCCCCTCGCTCTGATCCCCACTGCAGGGTCGAGGTCAGGACCAGACAGCAGAGGACCATGTTGAAGCGCTTCTCCAGGGGGTCGGTGGTGTTTCTCTGCAGAGCTCTCTGGGTCACTCCCCAATCATTCATTCATTCATTCAGTAGCATTTATCGAGAGCTTACTATGTGTACAGCACTGTACTAAGCACTTGGGAAAGTACGATACAGAAATGAAGAGAGATAGTCCCTGCCTACAATGACGTGGGGAGACAGACATCAATAATAATAATAATAATGGCATTTATTAAGTGCTTACTATGTGCAGAGCACTGTTCTAAGTGCTGGGGAGGTTACAAGGTGATCAGGTTGTCCCACAGGGGGCTCACAGTCTTCATCCCCATTTTACAGACGAGATAACTGAGGCCTAGAGAAGTGAAGTGACTTGCCCAAGTTAACACACAAGCAATAAAAAACAAACTAAAATGCATACCAGAGGGAGAAGAAAAGTAAAATTCTGGTCATTCAATTTGCTTTAATTCTGACAACGCAATTCTCCCCACTGCAGCCTTTTTCCCCCCAGGGTGGATGAGACCAATTCTGTCTTTATTAAAAAAGCTTTCAAACTTTTAACTTAAAATCATCCTGGAATGGAGAAAACAGAGTTGGTAGGCATTTTCCCTGCCCACAAGGGGCTTACAGTCTACAGGGGGATACAAACATTAATGTAAATTAATAAATTACGGCTATGTACAGAAGAGCTGTGGGGTTCAGGGAGGGATTAATAAAGGGTGCAAATCCAAGTACAGGGATGATGCAGAAGGGAGTGGGAGAAGAGGAAATGAGGGTTTTAGTTGGGAAAGACCTCTTGGAGGCTATGTGCCTTCAATAAGGCTTTGAAGGTGGGGAGAGTGATCATTTTTCAGATATGAGGAGAGAGGGCTTTCCAGGTCAGATACAGGATATGGGAGAGAGGTTGGTGGCGAGACAGATGTGACTGAGCTACAGTGAATAGGTTGGCATGAGAGGGCAGAAGTGTACGCTTGTAATAGGAAATCGTCATCATCATCATCATCAATCGTATTTATTGAGCGCTTACTGTGTGCAGAGCACTGTACTAAGCACTTGGGAAGTACAAGTTGGCAACATAAAGAGACAGTCCCTACCCAACAGTGGGCTCACAGTCTATCAGGGAGGTAAGGTAGGAGGGGGCAAGGTGATTGAGCGCTTTAAAGCTGATGCTAAGGAGTTTGATGCGGAGGTGGATGGGCAACCACTGGGGGTTCTCGAGGAGTGGGAAAAGATGGCCTGAACATTTTTGTAGAAAAATGATCCAGGCAACAGAGTGTGGACTGTATGACCTGGAGTGGGGAGAGACAGGGGGCAGGAAGGTTAGCAAGGAGGCTGATGCAGTAGTCAAGGCGGGATAGGAAAGCGCTTGGATCAACATAGAAACAGTTTGGAGGGAGAGGAAAGGGCAGATTTTAGCAGCGTTTTGACAGTGGATTCAACAGGATTTGGTGACATTAAATATGTGGGTTCATTCCTTCATTCATTCATTTCAATTTTATTTATTGAGCGCTTACTGTGTGTACAGTACTGTACTAAGTGCTTGGGAAGTACAAGTTGACAACATATAGAGACGGTCCCTACCCAACAACGGGTTGAATGAGAGAGCCGAGTCGAGGATATGGGCTTGTGATACAAGGAGGATGGCGGTGCTGTCTATAGTGATGAGAAAGTCATGGGTGGGAAGATGAGGAGTCCTGTTTTGGACATGCAAAGTTTGAGTCACTGGCTTCTGAATGTGTATCCACCTTGGAGAGGCCGAAGCTGTGGACTTCACCTGCCCTTCCTTGCCTTCCCGCTGAGAAGCCTGTCCCCAGATGGAGCACAAGATGGTGGGATGACAGAAACCAGGAGCACTGGGGGAAGGAGGGAGAATCACACCTTCCAGGGAGCTGAGGAGAGACCCCTAAGGTGGATCCTTGCCCTCCCCTTCCCTCCCATCACTCATCTGCTATAAGCTCTTACAGTCCTATTAGACTGGAAGCTTGTTGTAGGAAGGGAACGTGTCTACCAACTCTTTTCTATAGTTATGTTCATTCATTCAATCATATTTGTTGAGTGCCTCCTGTGTGTAAAGTACCATACTAAGAGCTTGTATATTATCCACTTCACTTCTCTGGGCTTCAGTTACTTCATCTGTAAAATCGGGGACTAAGACTGTGAGCCCTAGCTGGGCCAGTTACATTGTACTCTCCCAAGGAATTATTACAGTGCTTAATAAATACCACTGACTGATGGATTGATGTGCTCAAAAGGGCTATGCCAACTTCATGTTTCTACAGAGCGAAACCCGTCCCGGGGGTCCAAGGCAAGCTAGGAACCCTGACCAATTCCTGACATTTATTTCATTGCCGGTGCAGGGACAGTTCTGCCTTGGGTGCAGGGTTTGACATTTAAATAGTGCCACCTCCGCCTTTAAAGCATTTCCATTTCAACTTCTAAATTCTTCCGGCCCAAGAAGCCAAATTCCTCTCCCCTTGCTGAGAGAGCCCAAGCTACTAGGAAAGTGCTTAGGGAACGCGTCTGTTTATTGTTCCATAAACTCTCCCAAGCGTTTAGTACAGTACTTTGCACATAGTAAGTGCTCAATAAATGTAAATGAATGAATGAACAATTATTATTATTCTTATTTATGGTATTTGTTAAATGCTTACAGTATGCTAGGCACTATACTCAGCACTGGGGTAGATACAAAATCATCAGGGTGGACACAATCCCTGCCCTGCATGGGGCTCACAGTCTTAATCCCCATTTTATAGATGAGGTAATGGAGTCACAGAGAATTTAAGTGACTTGCTCAAGGCCACACAGCAGAGAAGTGGTGGGATTAGAAATGGGATTACTAGTTGGTACAAGAAAGAAAAGAAGGAAAGACCCTTCTTGCTCTGCATCACTATTGGAGCTGGATCTCAACGGGCTCAAAGTGGCAAGGCGAAAGGGAGCAGAATGTGTAACGAGATGCGGAAGCCAGACTCCAGTGGGGATATCAAAAATTAGCTTACATTAATTATAATAATTGGGGCATTTGTTCAGTGCTTACAATATACGATATAGAGAAGCAGCATGGTATAATAAGTGGGTGGAGCACAGGCTTGGGAGTCAGAAGGATCTGGGTTCTAATCCCGGCTCTGCCACTACTCTGCTACGTGATCCTGGGCAAGTCACTTCACTTCTCTGTGCCTCTGTTTTCTCATCTGTAAAATGGGGATTAAGACTGTGAGCCCCACGTGGGGCAGCCTGATTGCCTTGGGTTCTAATCCTGGCTCCGCCTTTTATCTGCTGGGTGACTTTAGGCAAGTCACTTCAATTCTCTGGGCCTCAGTTACCTCATCTGTAAAGTGGGGAATAAGACTGTGAGCCCTCTGCGGGACAGGGACTGTGGCCAACCTTATTTTCTTGCAACCACCCCAGCGCGTAGAACAGTGCCTGGCACAATCATTATTATTACCACACATTATTATTATTATCACACATTATTATTATTATGAAGGCAGGATGGAATGGCGGCCACGGGATGACATGGGGAGGGATTACCACGGGGCAGCAGGTCCGGTGTGGAGGGGACACGGAGGGCGCACTGACCTCCTGGTGAGCCCTGTCTGTCTGTCTATCTCCCAGTTAACTGTGAGCTGATGATGCGACCAAACCCGAAGAAGCGGCTCCTGGTCCACACCAACATGGAGAGGAATGTCGGGGTGCTGCGGCTGTACCCCGGAATCACGGCCGCCATGGTGAGGAGCCACCTCCTCCACGCACTCGCACGCACACACAAACACACACACAAACACACGTACCCCACCTTCCCTTGGGTCCAATTCGTTATGACAAAAGAACAGAAGGTCCCATTGTCCTATTGGTGGGCGGAAAACTAGCCTGTTGAGAAACCCGCAGGCTCAGGATTTTCTTTTAGCCCAGCTCCGTTTGACCCTACAGCTACTGCCTTCCCTATGGCAGAGTTGCTCTACCCAGAAGCCTCCTGCTACAAAGTATCCATCCCTTAGATTAGCATCCTCTCTGGGGGAGTCGGAACAGATGGCCAGGGGGTGGGAGGGGTGGATTGGTCATAAAAGTCAGAGTGTGTGGAGGTGGACTGTACCCGCGGCATGCTACAAACATTCAGACAGCCGGGCCGGAAACCCATCGGGGCTTCAAACGGCCTTTCAACGAGAGGAGGGCCGGGGCCAGCTTTGCACCATGGCTACCCTGTCTCCATCTGGGGAACGGAAATCCCCTCCTTGTGCCCGTTAGTGACGGGAATTTGGTTTTGAATGTAAATGACCGGCTGCAGGCTTCATTAGGGTCAGGGCAGCAGTTGATTAAAGAAAGGTCTGATTTATGGTGGGGGGCTTCTCCCAGCAACACACGCTTCTGGAGAAGGAGCCAGTGTGGGGCTGGGGCTTCCCTGGGGAATATCTCTGGGTCAGAAACGAAAATTAATTTTGTGGAGAAGGACTGGGGCGGCAGGGAGGGTACGATGGAAATGGGGTCATGGCTATCTCCGTATTTGCCGGGGGATCGTTCCTCCTTTTGTGGGAAGGAGGATGCGGGTCCTAAAAGAGATTGTATTGTACAGCGGTTGTATTGTGAACCAGGCCTACTCACCGGGAAAATTGTCATTAATAATCCCGTTGCTTTCTGGCTCAGATAAACTGTGGAATCTTAACTAAGGGAATCTAGTAAGTGCATTACGTGTTCTTGGACTCTGAGTCCCAGGGTCAGGGTTTGATCTGATTGAATTGTATCTACCCCAGCACTTAGCACAATACTTGGCCCGTGGAAAGTGCATAGGGAACGCATCTGTTTATTGTTCCATAAACTCTCCCAAGCATTTAGTACAGTACTTTGCACATAGTAAGTGCTCAATAAATGTAAATGAATGAATGAACAATTATTATTTTTATTTATGGTATTTGTTAAATGCTTACAATATGCTAGTCACTATACTCAGCACTGGGGTAGATACAAGATCATCAGGTTGGACACAATCCCTGTCCTGCATGGGGCTCACAGTCTTAATCCCCATTTTATAGATGAGGTAATGGAGTCACAGAGAATTTAAGTGACTTGCTCAAAGCCACACAGCAGAGAAGTGGTGGGATTAGAAATGAGATTATTAGTTGATACAATCCTCAGTACTCATAAAGAGTCCAGTATAGTGCGCGGCACATGGTGTGCTATTCTGCACACAGTAGGCATCCAGCACAATGTTCTATATCCAGTAGTGTTCTATGTGCAGTAGGTACTCAGTACATTCTAGGCACCCAGTACAGGGATCTGTACACAATAAGTGCTCAGGACAGTCCTCCACCCACAGTAATAATAATAATAATTGTGGCATTTGTTGTGCTTATTATGTGCCAAGCACTGTATTAAGCAGTGGCGTACTTATATGATAATCAAGTCCCACCCGAGGTTCATAATCTAAGTAGGAGGGAGGACAGGTCGAAGAAGCAACATCCATTCATTCATTTGTATTTATTGAGCGCTTACTGTATGGATGGTGCACAGGTTTGGGAGTCAAAAGGATTTGGGTTCTAATCCCGGTTCTGCCACTTGCCTGCTGTGTGACCTTGGGCAAGTCACTTAACTTCTCTGTGTCTCAGGTACCTCATCTGTAAAATGGGGATTAAGACTGTGAGCCCTATGCAGAACAGGGACTGTGTCCAACCTGATTATCTTGCACCTACCCAGGTGCTTAGTATACTGTCTGGCACATAGTGAGTGCTTAACAAATACCGTTTATTTATTTATGGAAATACTCTACTACTTCCCTTATTCCCAGTGAGGAAACTAAAGCTCAGAGAAATTAAGTGACTTGCCCAAGTTCACCCAACAGGCAAGAGGCAGAGCTGGGAATAGAATCCGGGTCTCCTGACTCCCAGTCTCTTGCTCTTTCCACTAGGCCACGCTGCTACTTGCTCTTTCTAGATTGCCATACTTTGGGAGGGTTTATAGTGGATTTTTCCATTATGATCTCATTTCTTGTCATAACATTTGTGGAGTAGGTAGAGATTCTGATCCCCATGGATAAATTGAGGTATTGAGGCCCAGAGAGATGAAGTCACTGACCCGAGGCCACACAGCCCACCAAAGGGTAAACAGAGAGCGAGGGAGAGAGAGAGGGAGAGAGAGAGAGAGAGAGAGAGAGAGAGAGAGAGAGAGAGAGAGAGAGAGAGAAAGAGTGACGGTTTAGCAATCTGGGAAGCCAACTACTCTCCCCTCTTCAAAGCCTTATTGAAGGCACATCTCCTCCATGAGGCCTTCCCAGACTAAGCCCTCCTTTCCACTTCTCCCACTCGCTTCTGCATCGCCCTGACTTGCTCCCTTGTTTCCTCCCCCGTCCCAGCCCCACAGCACTTATATGTACGTTCTGTAACATTAATTTGTATTGACATCCATCTCCCCCCAAGACTATAAGCTCAGTTGGACAGGGAATGTGTCTGTTTATCATTTTCCTGTACTCTCCCGAGCACTTAGTCCAGTGCTCTGTGCACAGTAAGCACTAAATAAATACGATTGAATGAGGTCAAGTCTTAAGTGTCGCTGCTGTCCCCCTCTGGCCCAGGTGAAAGGCTTCCTTCAGCCCCCAATGCGGGGCATGGTGATGGAGACGTTCGGCACGGGGAACGGGCCGACTGCCAGGGACCTGCTGCAGGAGCTGAAGGATGCCACGGAGCGCGGCATGATCATCATCAACTGTACTCACTGCCTCCAGGGACACGTCACCTCGGACTACGCTGCCGGCCTGGTGAGGGGTTAGGAAGCACGGGCACTGCTGCCGGTGGGGGACCAGGAGGCCCTGCTGTGGGGGTCTTATTGCCTTCAAGGCCCTACTGAGAGTTCACCTCCTCCAGTATACCTTCCCAGACTGAGCCCCCTCCTTCCTCTCCCCCCTCCACCCCCTCTGCCTTACCTCCTTCCCTTCCCCACAGCACCTGTATATATGTATATATGTTTGTACGTATTTATTACTCTATTTATTTATTTATTTTACTTGTACATATCTATTCTATTTATTTCATTTTGTTAATATGTTTGGTTTTGTTCTCTGTCTCCCCCTTTTAGACTGTGAGCCCGCTGTTGGGTAGGGACCGACTCTAGATGTTGCCAACTTGTACTTCCCAAGCGCTTAGTACAGTGCTCTGCACACAGTAAGTGCTCAATAAATATGATTGAATGAATTGCCTGGGGGGTGAGTGTGTGTGAGTGTGAGAGAGAGAGAGAGAAAGAGAGAGGGAGAGAGAGAGAGAGAGACCCAGAGACAGAGAGAAGCAGCATGGTTAGTGGATTGAGCACGGGCTTGGGAGTCAAAAGTTCCAGGGTTCTAATCCCAGCTCTACCATATGTCTGCCGTGTGACCTTGGGCAAGTCACTTAACTTCTCTGGGCCTCAGTTACCTCATCTGTAAAATGGGGGTTAAGAGTGTGAGCCCCACATGGGTCAAAGACCGTGTCCAAATTGACTAACTTGTATCCATCCAAGTGCTTTGAATGGTGGCTGACACATAGTAAGTGCTTAACATGTACTATTATTATTATTATTATTATTATTATTATTATTATTATTATTATTATCTGTATTTGGAGTCTCCAGTCCCCAGGGACCCTTGGCTCTCCTTGGCCAGGGGAAATTCTGGGCAGGGGAACAGGAGGTCTTTGAAGACCAGTATGGACTAAGAGTCTGCTGTGTTGTCAAGCACCAGCCTGTACAGTCTTCAAAGTTTGGGTCTTGGCATCAGCTATAGGCAAAATACGGCGCCGGGCACCCACAGGGTGCAGACCATAGTCCTGCATGCAAAGAGTACTACTGAGCACTTGCTGTGTGCAGAACGCGGGACCTCTAGGCTAGGGAAACACCACAGAAATTAAAGACTCAATCCTTACCCCCGGGGAGTCTAACAGGGATGACAAGCGGTTAGAAATTCCAAATATACACTAGGCAATTGAGTGAGAGTATAGATCGTATTGTAATCTCGTTGAGGGCAGGGAATGTGTCTGTTTATTACTCTATTGTACTCTCCCAGGAGTTTAGTACAGTGTTTTGGAAACAGTAAGTGCTCAGTAAATACTATGGAATGAAAGAATGAAGGAATGAATCAGACGTGAAATGCAAAAGTGAGGGAATGAATAAGCATATATCCTCAGAGATATGTCTGATTTATCAGGGGCCTGTTGGGGTGTCTGATGATGTGGGGGTTGATCAGTGAAGCCCCCCTGGAGGAGGTGGGTTTTTTTAGAGGACTTTGGAGGTGTGGAGGTGCACATTTTGGGGGATTTGACAGGCAGAGAGTTCCGCGAAGGGGAGAAGCCTGTAAGCAGTCAATCGATCAGCCAGTTGTACTAATTGAGCGCTTACTGTGTGCAGGCACTAAGTGCTTGGGAGAGGACAATACAACAGAGTTGATACACACGTTTCTTGCCCACAACAAGCTGTCTAGAGAGGGAGACAGGCCTTGATATACATAAATAAATTACAGCCATGTGCGTAAGTGCTGTGAGGCTGAGGGGTGAATAAAGAGAAGCAGCGTGGCTCAGTGGAAAGAACACGGGCTTGGGAGTCAGAGGTCATGGGTTCAAATCCTGACTCCACCAATCGTCAGCTGTGTGACCTTGGGCAAGCCACTTAACTTTTCTGTGCCTCAGTTGCCTCATCTGCAAAATGGGGATTAAGATTGTGAGCCCCACGTGGGACAACCTGATCACCTTGTATCCTCCCCAGTGCTTAGAACAGTGCTTTGCACATAGTAAGCACTTAACAAATGCTATTATTATTATTATTATTATTAAAGGCAGCAGATCCATGTGCAATGGGTCCGAAGCTTGAGACTCCAGAACATGAGGTCGGTGTGAACAGGAGAAGACAGCGGATAGGTCGAGGGGCCAGATAGCTGAGAGACCGGACACTGCTGGACGACGCAGGGGAAGCGGGTTCTGGGTACGAGCCCTCTCTGGGCACCCAGTGCTCTCTCTCCCAAGTCAGTTCCAGGCTTCCTTTGCCAGGTTGGGTCCTTAACGAAGCCAGCAGGCAGCTTGTCTCCCCGGTTGGAACCAGGGAGAACTTCCCAAGTGCTTAGTACAGTGCTCTGCACACAGTAAACGCTCAATAAATACAATTGATTGATTGATTGATTGATTGGCTGCCCAGGGCCCAGTGTTTAGACTAAACCCCCCATGGCCAACACTGCTCGGATGGGCACAGAGATGGTACCGTGTGGGCACTAGGAAATGCCTGGAGGGAAATGGGCTTCCCTTCAAAGCCCTACTGAGAGCTCACCTCCTCCAGGAGGCCTTCCCAGACTGAGCCTCCTCCTTCCTCTCCCCCTCCTCCCCACCCCATGTCCCCCCTCACCTTCTTCCCCTCCCCAAAGCACTTGTATATATGTTTGTACGTATTTATTACTCATTTATTTATTTTATTTGTACATATTTATTCTATTTATTTTATTCTGTTAATATGTTTGGTTTTGTTCTCTGTCTCCCCCTTTTAGACTGTGAGCCCACTGTTGGGTAGGGACCGTCTCTATATGTTGCCAACTTGTCCTTCCCAAGCTCTTAGTACAGTGCTCTGCACACAGTAAGTGCTCAATAAATATGATTGAATGAATGAATGAATGAATGAAATGGCTGGTGTGTTTTTTGCCAAGAACAGCAGGGTTGGCTCCTGGGCAAACACCATATGAACCGAGCCTGAGGGGCAGAAATAATAATAATAATAATGATGGTATTTGTTAAGCACTTACTATGTGCAAAGCACTGTTCTAAGCACTGGGGGGATACAAGGTGATCAGGTTGTCCTATGTGGGGCTCACAGTCTTAATCCCATTTTACAGATGAGGGAACTGAGGCACAGAGAAGTTAAGTAATTTGCCCAAAGTCACACAGCTGAGAATTGGCAGAGCTGGGATTTGAACCCAAGAGATGTGCCAAGGATGGCACCCACCCATGCCACCCCTGGAAAGCAGTATGGTGTAGTGGATAGAGCACAGGCCTGGGAATCAGAAGGTCATGGGTTCTAATCCCAGCCCCTCCACTTGTCTCTTTTGTGACGGGCAAGTCATTTTACTTCTCTGTGCCTCAGTTCCCTCATCTGTAAAATGGGGATTGAGACTGTGAGTCCCACGTGGGACAGGGACTGTGTCCAACCCAATTTGCTTGTATCTACCCCAGCGTTCAGTATGGTGCCTGACACATAGTAAGGGCTTAACAAATACCATGATTATTATCATTATTATTATGCCATCTCTCGCCCTGCAAAGAGCGGGCAGCTGGGCTGGGCCGGGCAGGGTGTAGAGGGACAAATGGGCTGCTGGGGTCATTTTGCCAGCATGAAGTCACCCCGGGGGCAGGAGCAGGGTTCAGGCTTGTCGGGGAAGGGTGCCTGGGTGCCCTGTCTAGGTAAAATCCTCTGTCTCCGTCCAATTCAGGCGATTGCTGGCACTGGCATCATCTCTGGGTCAGACATGACCTCCGAGGCTGCCCTGGCGAAGCTCTCCTACGTCCTGGGCCACACTGACCTCAGCTTGGAGGGCAAGAAGAAGGTAAGAGCCCAGCGGGGCAGCAGAAGTGTGGCGGAGCAGGCCAGTCAGTCAGTCGGTTGGATCTGTTGGGCGCTTACTGCATGCGGAGCACTGTCCTTGGACACGGTCTCTGTTCCGCTCTTAATCCCCATTTCACAGGTGAGGAAACGGGCCCAGAGAAGTGAAACCGCTTGCCCGAGTGGCAAGTCCGCCGCAGACGAGTGGCGGAGGCTGGATTAGAACCCAGGTCCTTCTGGCTCCCGGACTATGCTCTGTCCACTAGGCCATGCTGCTTCTCTAACAGCTTGTAGTCTTCTAGGCTGTGAGCCCGTTGTTGGGTAGGGACCGTCCCTATATATTGCCGATTTGTACTTCCCAAGTGCTTAGTACAGTCCTCTGCACACAGTAAGTGCTTAATAAATGCCATTATTATTATTATTATTATTATTATTATTATTATTATTACTAAGTGCTTGGGAGAGTACGAGAGTAGAGAGTAGAGAAGCAGCGTGGCTAATCAATCAATCAATCAATCAATCGTATTTATTGAGCGCTTACTATGTGCAGAGCACTGTACTAAGCGCTTGGGAAGTACAAATTGGCATCACATAGAGACAGTCCCTACCCGATAGTGGGCTCACAGTCTAAAAGGGGGAGACAGAGAACAGAACCAAACATACCAACAAAATAAAATAAGTAGGATAGAAATGTACAAGTAAAATAAATAAATAAATAAATAGAGTAATAAATATGTACAACCATATATACATATATACAGGTGCTGTGGGGAAGGGAAGGAGGTAAGACGGGGATGGAGAGGGGGACAAGGGGGAGAGGAAAGAAGGGGCTCAGTCTGGGAAGGCCTCCTGGAGGAGGTGAGCTCTCAGCAGGGCCTTGAAGGGAGGAAGAGAGCTAGCTTGGCGGATGGGCAGAGGGAGGCCATTCCAGGCCCGGGGGAGGACGTGGGCCGGGGGTCGATGGCGGGACAGGCGAGAGCGAGGCCCGGTGAGGAGATTAGTGGTGGAGGAGCGGAGGGTGCGGGCTGGGCAGTAGAAGGAGAGAAGGGAGGTGAGGTAGGAGGGGGCGAGGTGATGGACAGCCTTGAAGCCCAGGGTGAGGAGTTTTTGCCTGATGCGCAGATTGATCGGTAGCCATTGGAGGTTTTTGAGGAGGGGAGTGATATGTCCAGAGCGTTTCTGGACAAAGATAATCCGGGCAGCAGCATGAAGTATGGATTGAAGTGGAGAGAGACACGAGGATGGGAGATCAGAGAGAAGGCTAGTGCAGTAGTCCAGACGGGATAGGATGAGAGCTTGAATTAGCAGGGTAGCGGTTTGGATGGAGAGGAAAGGGCGGATCTTGGCAATGTTGCGGAGCTGAGACCGGCAGGTTTTGGTGACGGCTTGGATGTGAGGGGTGAATGAGAGAGCGGAGTCGAGGATGACACCAAGGTTGCGGGCTTGTGAGACGGGAAGGATGGTAGTGCCGTCAACAGAGATGGGAAAGTCAGGGAGAGGACAAGGTTTGGGAGGGAAGACAAGGAGCTCAGTCTTCGACATGTTGAGCTTTAGGTGGCGGGCGGACATCCAGATGGAGATGTCCTGAAGGCAGGAGGAGATGCGAGCCTGGAGGGAGGGAGAGAGAGCAGGGGCAGAGATGTAGATCTGGGTGTCATCAGCTTAGATATGATAGTTGAAGCCGTGGGAGCGAATGAGGTCACCAAGGGAGTGAGTGTAGATTGAGAACAGAAGGGGACCAAGCACTGAACCTTGGGGAACTCCCACAGTAAGAGGATGGGAGGGGGAGGAGGAGCCTGCAAAAGAGACTGAGAAAGAACGGCTAAGGGGAAAGAGCCTGGGCTTGGGAGTTGGAGGTAATGGGTTCTAATCCAGGCTCCACCACTTGTCTGCTGTGTGACCTTGGGCAAGCCACTTCACTTCTCTGGGCCTCAGTTACCTCATCTGCAAAATGGGAATTAAGACCATGAGCCCCACATGGGGCAACCTGCTTACCTTGTATCTACCCCACTGCTTAGAACAGTGCTTGACACATAGTAAGCACTTAACAAGTACCGTAATTATTATTATTATAATATAATAAAATAACAGATACGTTCCCTGCCCTAAATGAGCTTACAGTCTAGAGGGTAATGCTGTGTGTGTGTGTGTGTGTGTGTGTGTGTGAATGTCTGTGTGTGTGAATGCCTGTCTGTGTGTGTCCTGAAGAATGTAGATTTGCTTGTACGTGTATAGGTTTAGTATAAGAGTGGGTGAATGTGTACTTGTGACTGTAAGTGCATACGAGCATTTTTTACATATTTGGGTTTGTATGAGTAGGTAAAATGTGTGTGTTTAAAGGGGTACGTTAAAATCTGTGGGTCCGTAAGAGTGTGGTTGTGTGATGCAAATGCTTGTGTGAGAAAGTGTTTAGATGTGTGTACGTTTGTGTATATGTGGGATCTTATTTAGAGAAGCAGTATGGCCTAGGAGAAAGAATGCAGGCCTGGGAACAAGGAGACCTGGCTCTTAACCTTGACTCGGCCACTTGCTGGCTGTGCCTGTGGGTATATCACATGACCTCTCTGCACCTTAGTTTCCTCATCTGTAAAATGGGGATTAAATACCCTTCCTCCCTTCCCTTTAGACTGTGAACCCTGGGTGGGACAGAGACTGTCAAGTTTGATTGGATTGTACCTATTCCAGTGCTTGGCACACAATGAGAGCTTAACAAATTTCACAATTATTATTACTGTGGTTGGGTGAGAGCGTCTAAAGGTGAATATGTGTTTGCATATGAGTGTGTGCTTATGGGTGGATCTGTGGGCATGAGTGTGTGGGTGTATGTGTACGTGTGCGGGAGCACGTGTGTGTATCTCGGTATTTGAGCTGTGTGTACGCGTGTGTCAGGGGGTGGCGTGAGGGTGTTTGAGTGATCAGGTGGGTTTGGGAAACCGAAGCCCCCCAAGTCCTCTACAAACACCCTTGAGTGGCAGCTCTGTCCCCCACCCTCGGGTTTGACTCGGGAGAATCACCCCTCAACCCTGCTTACCTTGTATCACCCCTCAACCCTGCTGCCACTGGGACCTGATGGGGCAGGCTAGTACGAGGGTGGGCAGGGGTGGGTGAAGGATGGGCAGGGTCGGAAGAGGGCTGGATAGGGAGAGGGGAACTGGTGTCTCCATGTGCCTCGTGGCTAGAGAGAGGCTTGGCCGGTGAGGCTGAGGGTGGGTTTAGTCTCTCTCTCTCTCTCACTCTGGGAAGGCGAGATCCCAGGCTGGAGAACAGGGCCAAGCTTTGGGGCGATCAAGTCCCCAGCCTCCCGCTGTCCCATCCATCATGTGGCTTTGCCGGTGTCCAGCCGCACCACACCCTGCCCTCCATCGGTTGCCGGTCCGAGCCAGACCCTGGCCCCACCCCTGTTCGGCTGCTGGTGGGAGCCAGTTTCAGGCCCTGTCCCCACTTGGCCAGGGGTCTGAGCTGGGACCAGGCCCCTTATAATAATAATAATAATAATGATGATGGCATTTATTAAATGCTTACTATGTGCAAAGCACTGTTCTAAGCGCTGGGGAGGTTACAAAGTGATCAGGTTGTCCCACAGGGGGCTCACAGTCTTAATCCCCGTTTTACAGATGAGGTAACTGAGGTTCAGAGAAGTGACTTGCCCAAAGTCACACAGCTGACAATTGGCAGAGCCGGGACTTGAACCCCTGACCTCTGACTCCAAAGACCGTGTTCTTTCCCTGCTTAACCCCCTTGGCCACTGGTCTGACCCGGGCCCACAGGTCTGGCCACTGGTCCGAGCTGGCCCAGGCCGAGCCCAGTCACCCCTCAGTCACCGGTCTGAGCCAGATCCAGGCCAGGCCCAGTCCCCCTTGGCTGCCGATCCGAGCCAGACACAGTTCCCTTCTTCCATCAGCCACTGGTCTGAGCCGGGCCCAGGCCCGGCACCCAGTTGGCCACCAGTCTGGGGGGGCTTCACACAAGAGCCTGGTTTCTTCCCCACTCCAGCTGCTGAGGAAGAACCTGAGGGGGGAGATGACGCCGCTGCCCGAGGACTACAGGGTCTCCCTGCGGGACAGCAAGTTCGTGCAGGTGGTGGCCAAGTATCTTGGCCTCAGCAGCAGCCGGGTAAGCGGCGCTGGCATGGGTGGCTGGTCCCTTCCCGGTCATGGGCTGGAATGACGGGAAGGGCCCCTCCGCCCTCGCCATCACCCCCAGCCCCCTGCCTTGGGCCCCCTACCTCACCCTTCCCTTCTGGGTTTCCCTCCTCCTGTCCCGCGCTGAGATTAAGAGTGGGACAGCCTCGGGGGTGGGGGCGGCTGGGAGAGGAGCGGGAGAATACCTGGCCTCGACTGTCGTTCTGGATGGTTGACAGCTCACGCAATGGGTGGGATTGAATCCCTGATAGAAATCAACAGCGGCGAAGTTAGGTAGAACCCTACCCAGTGAGGTCAAGCGCAATATGGCCTAATGGAGAGAGCACGAGTCTCAGAGTCAGAAGTTTGTGGGTTCTAGTACAGGCTCTGCCACTTGTCTGCTGTGTGACCTTGGGCTAGTCACTACAGTTCTCTGGGACTCAGTTACCTCGTCTGTCAAATGGGGATTGAGACTGTGAGCCCCATATGGGTCAGGGACTGTGTCCAACCCATTTGCTTGTATCTACCTCAGAGCTTAGTACAGTGCCTGGCACACAGTAAGTGCTTTAACCAATACTATAATTATTCTTATTCTTATTATCTGGTCTAGTCTCCTGTCTCTAGCCTTTGCATAATGGCTGGGCATTTATTCTTTCCTGACAGATCCCTAGGGACTCAGCCCCCTCCCACCCTCTCCCTCTCTCTCCTCCTCCTGTGGAAGTCTGTTCCCGCATTTTGTCTTTCAGACCAATCAAAGAGTGGTATTTATTGACTGCTTACTATGTGCAGAGCACTGTACTAAAGGCTCGGGAGAGTACGGCACAATACATCCAGAAGTCCTTCCTTTTGTCTGACCACAATCTCTCCTGCTTCAGTTAGGACCACCTCTTCCTTTTTGAACTTTGGGCGATATGTAATTGTAATGTCACTGTGTTATTTGTTAAGCACTTGCTCTGTGCCACGCACCGTACTAAGCGCTGGGGTAAATACGAGATAATCAGGTCCCACGTGGGGCTCACAAAGTAGCAGGGATAACACGTATCAAATCCACATTTCGCAGATGAAGGAACTGAGGCATAGAGAAGTTAAGGGATTTGCCCAAGGTCACACAGCATGTAAATGGTGGAGCCATGAGGAACAGCTGGGCAAAGGCTGCCTCAGAAATCCCTTAAAAACCCAGGAACCAATTCCTCCCACAGACATCTCTCCTTAGGGCTTGCTAACCCCAATTCCTGGACCCTTCTTCCCTGGATTTATTGTCCATTCCGTTTCATTGTTTTTCACATTCCCATTTATCCATTCTAGCTCCGGTTGGCTTTGTAAAATTCTGGCACTGCACTGTTGAGGCATATTCAGCTCGTGGTCCACTCTGACCTCATGGGTCTTTTTCTGCCCACCTTTCCCTAGACTGGGCCTATGTCGCCTGTTTTCACTGCCCTGCAGTGGTCCTTTTTAGAGTCCATCCTGGTTGTTTTGAGCCATTTCTCCAATTTATTAGTCACTGGGAATTTTATCCCCGTTCATGGGGTATCAGCTGCCTATTTGGATGGTCCTCCCAGAGTCCACTACTGACCCCTCCAACCAGGACACCAATGAAGGATTTGAATTAGAATCAGTCTGGGGCTGATCCTGAGCCACCCGAGGTTCCACATCAATCAATCAATCGTATTTATTGAGCACTTACTGTGTGCAGAGCACTGTACTAAGCGCTTGGGAAGTACAAGTTGGCAGCATATAGAGACAGTCCCTACCCAACAGTGGGCTCACAGTCTATAAGAACTTTATAGACTGACTTTATAGATGAGTCCCTGTTCTACATCCCTCCCAAAGTTGACCCTGAGCCAACTGCCCCCGGCCTTGACCAACAGAGTAGAAAAATGGTGCTATAGTTATGGAAGACTGGTGGTCGGCTGAGAGGACCTGAGTTCAAGGATCTGTCTCTGCTCCTGCTGGGCTGTGTTACTCTGGGCAAGTCAGGTGACCTCTCTGTGCCTCAGATTACCTCTCTGTAAAACGGGGTCATTGGTTGGCCCGTCTCCCAGGGCTCCTGAGCGGAATTAATTGATGCTTGTCAGGGGCAGGAGATCCTTAGATGAAAGGTGCTATTGATGTGTACAGTGTTATTAAAGGGATAGTTATTACCCACCCTTTAATAGAGTTTGGGACTCATAATGCATTCATTAGCTTTATAATCAAGTCTGGGTTATGGGAGCCTCTGGAGGGCGGAGGGGAGGAAGTGACTATGAAAGCCATGGGAGTGAGTGGAGCTGGGGCCACCTGATTTCATTTCCTCTCCTATGTTAGGCCTTAATTGTGGTATTTGTTAAGCGCTTACTATATTCCAAACACTGTACTAAGCGCTGGGGTGGACACAAGCAAATCAGGTTGGACCCAGTCCCTGTTCCACGTGGGGCTCACAATCTTCATCCCCATTTTACAGATGAGGTAACTGGGGCACAGAGAAGTGAAGTGACTTGCCCAAGGTCATACAGCCGACATGAGGCAGAGCCAGGATTGGAACCCCTGACTTAATGATGGGTCTTCTCCATTCTTGCAAATCCTCCCCTGACTTTGCCAGCAGTTGGTGAAGTTTCTGATAAGATTGGGACTAAATTGTAGACTGGGGAGTCGAGGGCTCTTCCCCATGGGCAGCAAATGCTGATTGGAGATGAGATTGATGTTTTCAGGAAGGGTGCAGGCAGGAAAACACGAAATGCTTGCTTCCCCAATCCCATCCGACCTGGGAGAGGTGTACCCGTTGCAGCTGGAGGGGCGTGGATTCAGAACCTACAGGGATGGGAAGGGAAGCACATGGAATCCATCTCCATAGGAAGCTGTGCAGCTGTGGTGACTGGGGAGTTAAGGGTGTCCGATGGTCCACGCTGGGTCACTGGAGGGAGAGACAGGGATGGAAGACAGGGATGGAGAGGGGAGAGTTAGGGGTGTTGGATGGTTTGTGCTGGGTCACTGGAGGGAGAATCAGGGATGAAGAAGGGAGAGTTTTGTTTTGTTGTCTGTCTCCCCCTTCTAGACTGTGAGCCCGTTGTTGGGTAGGGGCTGTCTCTATATGTTGCTGACTTGTACTTCCCAAGCACTTAGTACAGTGCTCTGCGCACAGTAAGCACTCAATAAATACGATTGAATGAATGAATGAATGAGAGTTAGGGGTGTCAGATGGTCTATGCTGTGTCACTGGAGGGAGAATCAGGGACAGGGAAGGGAGAGTTAGGGATGTTGGATTGTCTGGGCAGTGGAGGGAGAGACAGGGATGGAGAGGGGAGAGTTAGGAGTGTTGGATTGTCCGTTCTGGGTCACTGGAGGGAGAGTCAGGGATGGAGAGGGGAGAGTTAGGGGTGTTGGATGGTCCATCTCTAACCATGAGTGTGGGTGTCCAGGATGACCACCAGCACCCTGGTCATCCAAGTGTCCTAGAGTCTCCGTCAGAGACAGAATCTTGGGCTGGCCAGATGGCTAGATGGCCAGACCCAGGAGGGTCATTGCTTGGGATCTATTTTCTCATGAATGCGTTTGATCTGGAAATCCTCGGGGACTGAGGTCCTGTCTGGGGCAGTTGGTCATGTTGAGGGAGGGACCCTTCACCAGGTCTGCGGGAGCCATCGGCACCTGTAGCTACAGCTGTGGGTTGGGGGGGGATCCTCATTCCAATTTTCCCGCCTCTAGGAACTCGATGCCGTCCGAGATGCCCTCACGCCCTCCCTGGCCTGTGCCGCGGCCAGGACTGGTGACCTCGAGGCTCTGGATGCCATCCTGGACATGGTTAAGTGAATCCCCTCTCCTGAGCTGAATATCTGGTCCTCCTGTTGGACCCTCTGGTGTCCCCTGCGCCCCTCCAATCAACCTGCCTGCCCCTCCATCTCAGAATAATAGGAGAGCCCTCTCGGGAACCAAGGGGCAGCGGGAGGCCCTGGCATGATACCGGGCTGTGTGGAAGTGGCACCGCTGTTGGCCAATGCTGTTCCATCCCTGCCCATTGGGCCAGCTTCTCCCTCAGCGAACCCTGTCCCATTTGAGATCAGAAGGTACTACCTGAAGGCCTTTACCAGAACTCCCAGATTTGCTGTCCTTTCCCCAAAGCCTCCTTGGCTCTTTGGGTCTGAGAACTGGGCAGCCGGGGGCAGAAGCCCGTGGCCACTGCTTCTAGGGCATGAGAAGGGGGAGCGGAAGACTTAGGGGAGCTTGGGACCTCTGATACCCAGAGTTCCCGGAGCAGAATGATATTGGCGTGCCCGGCACACCTGGAGAGTCACTAGACTCTGTGTGACCTTGGGCAAGTCACTTCATTTCTCTGTGCCTCAGTTACCTCATCTGTAAAATGGGGATTTGAAGCTGTGAGCCCCTCGTGGGACAGGGACTGTATCTACCCCAGCGCTTAGTACAGTGTCTGGCACATAGTAAGCACTTAACAAATGCCATCATTATTATTATTATTGTTAGACTTGTTGCTGTCGTCACTTTGCCGCTGTGGACACTCGCAACCCTCCAGAAACATATTCATCCAATAAAACTACCTTGAATCGTGGGACAGGGAGAGGCAGGGATTATTCTCCCCACTTTACAGATGAGGAAACAGAGGCCAGAGAGATTGTCAGTTGCCTGAGATCACCCATCAGGCTAATAGTATGGTTGTACATGTTTATTACTCCATTTATTTATTTATTTATTTTACTTGTACGTTTCTATCCTATTTATTTTATTTTGTTGGTATGCTTGGTTCTGTTCTCTGTCTCCCCCTTTTAGACTGTGAGCCCACTGTTGGGTAGGGACTGTCTCTATGTGTTGCCAATTTGTACTTCCCAAGCGCTTAGTACAGTGCTCTGCACATAGTGAGCGCTCAATAAATACGATTGATTGATTGATTGATAGTAGAGCCCCTGTCTTCGAAAAGCAGGCCTTCCCTCTTTTCACAAGACCAAACTATCACACCGGTTCACATTTCAGTCCTCTGGGTACTGCTAGATCTCTCCAGGGCCACTTGTGCCATTTTCTTTTCTGGGGGGAAGCTTCTGTCTCCCTTAGGGCCTGGGAAGCTCCAAAGGATGGGGGTCTTCCCTCTCCCCCTATGCCACGTCCCCTTAGGGATTGGAGTAGAGAGCCCATTTATGTGACCTGCTCCCCACTGCTCCTTATTCCACCCTGCCCTGTGACTTGGTTTCTTTCACGTGTGCTCATGGAGCACCTGTCTGGCTGCAGGGGACAGACCTGAGCCAGGGGGACTTTGACGGACGCACTCCCCTGCACGTGGCTGCCCGGGAAGGGCACCTGGGAGCCGTACAGAGGCTGCTCTGTCACGGGGCCCGAGTCGGAGCCACGGACCGGGACGGGGCCAGTCCCCTGCTGGCAGCGGTCAAGGGCAGGTACTGAGGGCCAGGTGGGTGGGGGTGGGAAGGAGGAATGCTGGCCGGGGGCGCCCGGGGAGGTGGGAGAGGTTTGGAATGGGGATGTGGTCACTGGGGTGGGGAGGGGGTGGTGGCTGGTTTACACTTTCCCAGGTGGACGTATGGATGGAGGACTGGGGGTTGTCCTGGCTCAACCTGGAACCTGGTTGTCCGGGTGGTCTTGATGTCATCGCTGGGGAACTAGACAGGCCGCCATCCTGGTTCGTGGGCTAGGAACTGGGCTGAGCCTCATGTGGGGTCAGCGGACTCTTCATTGACCCTTGCGGGTTTTGATTAGAAAGGGGGAAGAGAGGCAGGAAAGGAATGGGGAGTAAGGTGAGAGACTATTACTATACTACAGTATAGTATACTATACTATAACTATTTATCCTTCCTGCGACTCTTCTCTTCTGCTGCCTCCTGCTTCTCCTTCTTCCCCATGTTATCCTCTTCCCCCTCCTCTTCCTTCTCTTTCTCTTTTTCCTCCCCTTCTCCCTTTCCCTTCTCATCTTACTTCTCCTCCCCCTCCTCCTCTATCTCCCCTCCTTCCTCTCCTCTCCCTCGTCCTCCTCTTTCCCCTCCTCTTCTTCTTCTTTCTGCTGCACCTCCCCCTTTTCCTATTCTTTTTTATGGTATTTGTTAAGCTCTTACTATCTGCCAGGTGCTGTAATAATAATAATTATAATGATGGCATTTGTTAAGCGCTTACTATGTGCCAAGCCCTGTTTTCAGTGTTGGGGTAGAGATAAGGTAACCAGGTTGTCCCACATGGGGTTCACAGTCTTAATCCCCATTTTACAGATGAGGGAACTGAGACTCAGAGAAGTTAGGTGACTTGCCCAAGGTCACACAGCAGACGTGTGGGGGAGCCGGGATTAGGACCCATGACCTCTGGCTCCCAAGCCTGTGCTCTTTCCACTGAGCCACACTGTACTAAGTGCTGGGGTAGATACAAGCTAATCAGGTTGAATGCAATCCATGTCCCAGAAGGGGATGACAGTATTAATTCCCATTTTACGGATGAAGCCCAGAAAAGGGAGGTGACTTGCCCAAGGTCACACAACAGACAAGTGGCGGAGCCAGGATTAGAACCGAGGTCCTTCTGACATCCAGGCCTGAGCTCTATCTGCTAGGCCCCATTACATCTTCCTCCTCCTCCTCCTTGCTCCTGACAGTGTCAATTAAGTGCTGCTTCATTCCTAGTGCCAGAGAGAACAATTGACTAGACTCAGGCCCTGATCTCAAGGGGCTTACTGGTCTGCAGGTCAATCAATCAATCAATCAATCAATCGTATTTAGCACTTACTATGTGCAGAGCACTGTACTAAGCGCTTGGGAAGTACAAATTGGCATCACATAGAGACAGTCCCTACCCAACAGTGGGCTCACAGTCTAAAAAGTGGGCTCACAGGTCAACAAAGTAATCAATTCATTCATTCAATTGTATTTATTGAGCGCTTACTGTGTGCAGAGCACTATACTAAGCACTTGGAAAGTACAATTCGGCAACAGAGACAATCCCTGCCCATAACAGGCTCACAGTCTAGAAGACCAAGGAGCACAAGAAAGCCATGGTGGATGCCAGGCCAGGAGAGGTCAAGGGAATCAGTTAATCGGTGGTATTTATTGAGCGGTTACTGTGGCAGAGCAACATACTAAGCACTTGAGAGAGAACAATACAATAGATTTGGTAGACACGCCCTGCCCTCAATAATAATAATAATAATAATAATAATGCTGGCATTTATTAAGCGCTTACTATGTGCAAAGCACTGTTCTAAGTGCTGGGGAGGTTGCAAGGTGATCAGGTTGTCCCACGGGGGGCTCACAGTCTTTACAGTCAATGATCTTCCAGTCTAGCAGACAAGATAAAGCAGAGGCCAAGCCCCTTGGGAGCATCTCCCCTCACTGAATGGTGCAGACAAGAGTCAGAGGTCATGCGTTCAAATTCTGGCTCCACCACTTGTCAGCTGTGTGACTTTGGGCAAGTCACTTCACTTCTCTGAGCCTCACTTACCTCATCTGTAAAATGGGGATGATGACTGTGAGCCCCCCTTGGGACAACCTGATCACCTTGTAACCTCCCTAGCACTTAGAACAGTGCTTTGCATATAGTAAGCACTTAATAAATGCTGTCATTATTATTATTATCCAGTCAGAACACGAGAAACATTTTGATTGGTCAGGCACCAGTCTGTGGGTTCCTCAGGATGAATGGTGGAGACCAAGAGGGTGTGATTGGAAATCCAAGCCATTTCCGACCTGAGCTGAGCTGAGCTCATCTCTCTCCTGGACACTGGGGAAAAGCAGGGGAGGGTTTGGGGATGAGAGATCTGGGCATTCATCCAATCATATTTATTGAGTGTTTACTGTATGCAGAGCACTGTACTGATTACTAGGGTGGGTACACTGTAACAATAAACAGATGCATTCTCTGCCCACAACAAGTTTACAGTCCAGAGGAGACAGACATTTGAATAAACAAATAAATAAATGACAGACATGTACATAAGTGCTGTAGGGCTGGGAGGGGAGATGAATAAAGGGGCAGGATGTGCAGCCCTGCCATCTCTTCTGGGAAGCAGCGTGGCTCAGTGGAAAGAGCCCGGGCTTAGGAGTCAGAGGTCATAGGTTCTTATCCCGGCTCTGTCACTTGTCAGCTATGTGTCTTTGGGCAAGTCACTTCACTTCTCTGAGCCTCAGTTCCTTCATCTGCAAAATGGGGATTAAAGACTGTGAGCCCTACGTGGGACAACCTGATTACCTTGTATCCTCCCCAGCGCTTAGAACAGTGCTTTGCACATAGTAAGCACTTAACAAATACCATCATCGTCATCATTCATTCCTTTGATCGTATTTAATGAGCACTTACTGTGTGCAGAGCACTGTACTAAGCACTTGGGAAGTACAAGTTTGCAACATAGAGACAGTCCCTACCCAACAACGGGCTCACAGTCTCATCATCAGCATCATTCTGGGCCTGAGGGAGAGCACAGCCTCCTGGCAGGGATGACGGCTCACCGCCCAGAAGCTTAGAGGGCAGGGAAATCCCCCAGCAGCTTCTCTCATGCCACCGCTTGGCCATGCAGAACCTGGGCATTTCATGTCTCTCTTCATCCCTGGAACGTTTCGCACTCCAGGCCTCGGATCGGGGTCCCACGTTGAATGATGCCATGAGGTGATCTCCCCAAGGAAGGCTGATGGATGCTCCACTCTATTCCCTTATCTCCATCACTCCCACCCGCTAGCTAGGATTGATTGGTTCCCCAAAGTCCCAAGTGTTTTACAGTGTTAATGCGCACATACTCACACACTCCCCTGTTCACGTGCTCCCACGCACTGGCACATTTCTCCCCTCCCCAACACACACGGGCAGCCTCTCTTTCAGCATGGTCGTCAGTCAGGTACCCACACAGTCAGTCACGCCCCTCCACTCCAAATCACACACCTCCCCTCCCCACCCCCAGCCCGAGGCCCGTCACGCTACCCCCTCACCTCAATCTGGGGCCTCTAGCAGCTCGAACCCAGCCCTCACACCACCTATCTGCCCCTGACGATTCCGTCGCGAGGTTGCCTTGGTTCCCTCATCTGCAAAATGGGGATTCAATACCTGTTCTTTCTCCTACTCAGACTGTGAGATCCAGATGGGACCTGATGATGTTGCATCTACCCCAGAGCTTAGTATAGTGCTCGGGATAACAAATACCATGGTTAATCAGGAGTGGTGGGGCTGATGGACTTGAGACTTAGTCGTTTAGGACAATTTGTGGATCAGGTGTTTGCAGGGAAACTACTCTTCAGCCGGTTTGTGCTGGAGAAATTCCCGCCCGAGTGTGTGGCTCAGAGTCCTCTGGGCTGTCCCTTGCCTCTTCCCTCCTCTCCACACCTCAAAAACATTCAAAGCCCTTCTGAAAGCCCACTTCCTTGCTCCTGCCTTTCAATCGATCAGTGTTTATTGAACACTTACTATGTGCTGAACACTGTATTAAGTCTTTGGGAGGGTACGGGACAACAGAATAAGCAGAAACATTCCCTGCCCATAATAAGCTCACAGTCTGGAGATTAATTCTCAGCATCCCACATCATGTAAGCCCATCAGCCATCTCCAACATATAGGTACCTACATGTATTCATCCTCAATACTTATATATATATGTATATTTACTGAATTTACTTTGATTATTCTTATTTATAAATGCTTTAAGTCCTCCCCTCCCCCCACCCCATTAGAGTCTAAGCTACCTGTGGGCAGGGAATATGTCACTTGCTGTTTTTGTCCTTCCCAAATGTTTAGTACAGTGTTTGCATCCAGCAGGTGCTCGATAAATATTACTACTCCTATTACTACTACTACTATACTTACTGTATATTGTACAGCACTGTACATTGTACTGTACTGTAAAATGTACTGTACATTGTAGTACATTGTACTAAGCGTTAGGGGAAGTACAATAGAAGTAGTAAGTGTGATCCCTGCCCTTAGGGATAGCAAGGAAGACAGATGCTAAAGTAAATTAGCGAAGAGGAAGCAGGAAGTTAGGTGGTTAGAGATTCATCTTGGAAGGCTTCTTGGTGATGGTGCCATGTTTTTACTTCAGCAAAAAGAAGAGAAGCAGCATAGCCTAGGGGAAAGAGCACGGGCCTGAGAGTCAGACGACCTCGGTTCTAACCCCGGCCCTGCCAATTGTCTGCTGTGCGACCTTGAGCAAGTCACTTACCTTTTCAGTGTCTCAGTTACTTCATCTGTAAAGTGTGGGATTAATACTGAGAGCCCCATGAGGGACATGGATTGTGTCCAACCTGATTAGCTTGTATCTACCCCAGCTCTTAAAACAGTGCCTGGCACATTCTAAGCACTTAACAAATAACATTAAATAACCTCTTCTGATTGACAGGAGAATTAGTGAGGCGACAACCGTCTGCATTGCAGGTTAGGAGGAGTAGTGGGGGAGGATGAGAAGGAGGAGGGATAGCCTTGTCATACATACCCCCACACCTCGTCTGCATCTTTCTCCCTGAGTTTGCTGAACCAGAAGAGCAGAGTGAAACAATTGGGGAGTTTTGGCAGGCAGGGTGTTGTTGAGAAAAGCAGAGATTAGAGTTAGCTAAATCAACTCCCACACCGGGGCATGTGGCAAACGAACTTCCCCATTGGGAAGCTGAATTTTCATTGTTTCCATCTACTGTGAAGGGGAAGAGTCTGTTGCCCATGCTTACACAAACCGATTGGTTGAAAATGTCATCAGAGTGTCAGTGCCAGCTGTGACGACCCTAGTCTGAGCTGGAGGGAATAAAGAGGTACAGGCATCTGGCTGAGAGGGACCTAGAAAGAATCACTCTTCTGGGTCCTTTGGGTTTGGTTTCCCAAATAATCTGTGTCTGGGGGGAGAGTTGGGGTCGCCGAGGAGACTGACTACAGGCAGGGGTGGTTTCTGGGTCTGTGAAATCGTCAATAGGTCAATCGTATTTATTGAGCACTTCTTGTGTGCAAAGCCCTGTACTAAGCGCCTGGGGAAGAAGAATATAACAGACATATTCCCTGCCCACAATGAGTTTACAGTCTAGAGAGGAGACAGACATTAATATAAATAAATAAATTACACATATGTACATAAGTGCTGTGGGGCTGGGAGGGGTGATGAATAAAGGGAACAAGTCAGGGTGATGCAGAAGGGAGTTAAAGGAAAGGAAAAGAAGGCTTAGTCAGGGAAGGCTTCGTGGAAGAGATGTGCCTTCAATAAGGTTTGGAAGCCGGGGTTTGTCTGTCAGATAGAGTGATAGGGAGCTGGAGAGAGGAGAGGAAGGAGAAGAAAGCGGGTCTGTGGGAACTTGGAGAAACAGCATGGCCTACTGGAAAGAGCACAGGGCTGGGAGTCAGAGGATCTGGATTCTAATCCCGGCTCTGCCACTCTGCTGCGTGACCCAGGGCAAGTCACTCGACTTCTCTGTGCCTCAGTCCCTTCATTGGCAAAATGGGGATTCAATACCTGTTCTTCCTCCTACTCAGACTGGAGCCCCAGGTGGGACCTGATGATCTTGCATCTACCCCAGCGCTTAGCACACTGCTCCAGATAACAAATACCACAGTTAATCAGGAGAGGTGGGGCTGATGGATTTGGGATTTAGACATTTCGGACAATTTGTGAGGCAGGTGTTTACAGGGAAACTACTCTTCGATGATTCTTCCCTTTCCCTCCTAACCACCACATCCAGTCTGTCCCCTGGTTTATTTCCCGGCCAGATGGGCAAGATGGAAGCGGGGAGCCAGTATTGAGGGAAATGGGAGCTGAGACCTGGACTGTTGTTTCCCCTGGCCTCCCTCCCTTTCCTTCAGGTCCTAGAGCAAAATCCTGGAGATTAGGCCTGACCAATGAATAATATTAATAATGATGGTATTCATTAAGCACTTATTATGTGCCTGGCACTGTTCTAAGCTCTGGGATAGAGACAAGATAATTGGGTTGGACACAGTCCCAGTCCCACATGGGCTCACAGTCTTAATCTCCATTTTGCAAATAAAGGAACTGAGGCCCTGAGAAGTGAAGTAACTTTCCTAAGGTCACACAGCAGACAAGTGGTGGAGCCGGCATAGGGGTCCAGATTTCAGCAGTCAGTTCTCAATTTCCTGTGGTAGTGGTGGTGATAGAGGAAGGGAATAATAATAATAGTAATAATAATAATAACTGTGGTATTTGTTAAGCACTTACTCTGTGACTGGCACTATACTAAGCACTGAAGTGGATAACGTGCAAATCAGGTTGGACACAGTCCCTGTGCCACATGAGGCTCTCAGTCTTAATCCCCATTTTAAGATGAGGTAACTGAGGAACAGAGAAGTGAAGTGACTTGCCCAAGATCACACAGCAGGCAGGTAGCAGAGCTGGGTTTAGAACCCAGATCCTTCAGACTCCCAGGAACGTGCTGTATCCACGAGGCACTGCTGCTTCTCTGGAAGGGCATGGATAATTTAAAATTCATGGGTACCTCAGAAATCTTACTTTAAACAGTGGCTTCAACCTCTTTCACCCAGCCCACCTCAGAACTGAGGCGTGTGTCCCTAGTGATTTTTATTAAAGAAAAGAATGACTCTCCACCTCCCCTGGCTGATTCAAGTCAATCAATCAATCAATCAGTCATATTTACTGAGCACTTCCTGGTGTTCAGAGCACTATACTAATTGTGCTCTATATTTTCTATACTGGGAAAATGCAATATAGCAATTTAACAGACACATTCCCTGCCCACAATGAGCTTACAGTCTTGAGGTTGAAACAGATGTTAATATAAATAATAAATAACCAATATGGGCATAGGTGCTGTGGGATTGGAAGGGGATATGAATAAAGAGATCGAGTCAGGGTGACGGAGAAGGGAGTAGGAGAAGCAGAAGGGAGGGCTTCGTCAGGGAAGGCCTCTTGGAGGAGATGGGCCTTCAAAATAAGCTTTTGAACGTGGGGAGAGTAATTGTCTGTCAGATCTGAAGAGGGAAGGCATTACAGGCCAGAAGCAGGATGTGGGCAAGAGGTCGGCGGTGAGATAGATGAGATTGAGGTACAGTGAGTAGGCTGGCACTAGAGGAGCGAAGTGTGCGGGCTGAGTTGTAATAAGAGAGTAGCGAGGTGAGACGAGGTAGGAGGGGGCGAGGTGATTGAGTGCTCTAAAGAAGCTTCCCACCTTCCTGAAGGCAGGGCCCTGGGCAGGGAGGGCTCAGGGACTGGGGCGCTGAAAGACCGAAGTCCAGCTCCCCAGGCATTCTGGGCCGGGAATGGGGAGACGCTTACAACATCCAGCACCCACAAAATGCCAGCTGTCGCCAGCTGTGGGTGGCCGATAACACCAGGCGAGCCCGGGCTTGCAGGAGGTGGCGTGGTTACTCCCACCTCTCCGTGGGCCCTGCTCACCCCCGGGTGATGTACCGCCGCCCCTCCATGATCACACGCAGAGCCTCCTGGACTCCTGGCTGGGCCTGGGAGTCTGCCTGACCTCCAGCTGGCAGGGCCGGAAATGAGGGCACCCAGTAGACTCCCTGTGGACAGAGGTAGTCATAATAACGATAATAATGGTGTTTGTTAAACACCTACTATGTGCCATGCACTGTTCTAAGCGCTTGGGTCCATACAACGTAATCAGATTGGACACAGTCCCTGTCCCACATGGGGCTCGCAGTCTCAATCCCCATTTTATAGATGAAGTAACTGAGAAGTGAAGTGACTTGCTCAAGGTCACACAACAGACATTGGAGTAGCTGGGATAGGAACCGGGTCCTTCTGACTCCCCAGCAAACGCTCTATCCACTAAGCCGATGGCCATTTTGATGGCCGGATCTCTCAGCCGAGAGGCTGGCTTGATCTTCTTTTCAGCTGACTGGCCTTGTTGCTAAAGGGTCCACCCTTTTAAGAGGGCTTTTGCTTGGCTTAAGTAGAGGCAAAGACAGCGGTTGTCCATTGGGCCCTCTAGCCGGCCCCGTGGCTCCCTTTGTCCGCCTCTGTTGCCCACTCCTTCTAGCCCTGTGCCCTCCCATTGACTGAACACCATCTTCTTGGGGGTCAGAGGTGAGTGGAGTTTTACTTCTGAGCCAACTTTTCCGGCCCTAGTGGGGTGGTGCTTGACAGGGAGGTGAACTGTTGGGGAGAAGAAGAGGGGGTGAAGTGAAGAGTGGGCTTTTTACAGTCTCCAGTGCTGTTCCACCCCATGTTGACTGGGGTATTGGGGAGCCCCTTGTCTCTGTCACTCCCCTGGACCCCAAGAGTGGTCAGGGGCTGGTCCTGGGGGTTTGGGGTTGCTCGGGCAAAAAGCATTCACTCAGCCCTGACCCCCCACCACTTAACCCGTGCTCTGCCATTTTAGGTCCAGTGCTCCTTTGGAGTTGGGTGCCCTCGCTTAGGTGGGCATCTGGGCAAGTGGGGAGGTGTCCAAAATTGTGCCATTCCAGTGGGCACATCCTCAACTCAGGAAGTCAGTCAGTTGGTCAGTTGTATTTATTGAATGCTTACTGTGTAGCGAGCACTGTACTTAGCTCTTGGGAGAGTACAATATAACAATAAACAGACACATTCCCTGCCCACAATGCCCTTGCAGTCTAGAGAGGGAGACAGGCATTAGTATAAATCAAAGAAATTGATACTATACAATAATGTGTTACGTTAATATTGATTCAATCGTATTTATTGAGTGCTTACTGTGTGCAGAGCACTGTACTAAGCGCTTGGGAAATACAAGTTGGCAACATATAGAGACGGTCCCTACCCAACAGCGGGCTCACAGTCTAGAAGGGGGAGACAGACAATAAAACAAAACATATTAACAAAATAAAATAAATAGAATAAATATGTACAAGTAAAATAAATAGAGTAATAAATATGCACAAACATATATACATAAATACAGGTGCTGTGGGGAGGGGAAGGTGGTAAGGCGGGGGGGGGATGGGGATGGGGAGGAGGGGGAGAGGAAGGAGGGAGCTCAATCTGGGAAGGCCTCCTGGAGGAGGTGAGCTCTCAGTTGGGCTTTGAAAGGAGGACGAAAGCTAGCTTGGCGGATGTGCAGAGGGAGGGCATTCCAGGCCAGGGGGATGACGTGGGCCGGGGGTCGACGGTAGGACAGGCGAGAACGAGGCACAGTGAGATTAGTGGCAGAGGAGCGGAGGGTGACAATACATTAATATGATTATTATTATTAAGTGCCATCAAGTCATTTTTGATTCATAGTGACTCGATGGAAATACTTTCTCCAGAACATCCTTTCCTCTGCCATAATCTGCAACCTTTCTACTGGTTCTTCAGTTATTGTTGTTATGGTCTCTAGCCATCTAGTTGCTCGTCTGCCTCTTCCACGTTTTCCCTGGATACGTTACATATGCTATGTTAATATTATAATTAATATATAATAACATATTAGCATATATTAACCGTATAATTAATTATTATAATTATAATATCATATTATATAATGCATTAAAATAACGAAATGATGTGTGGAGTCTCCATTCCTCACTCTCCACCTTCCACAGAAGGATGATCTTTCAAAGGGCCAGAAGCCGGAGATCTTTTAGACTGTGAGCCCACTATTGGGTAGGGACTGTCTCTATATGTTGCCAACTTGTACTTCCCAAGCACTTAGTACAGTGCTCTGCACACAGTAAGTGCTCAATAAATACGATTGATGATGAACACGGCATTTCCGCCAGGTGGCCAATTTGCCGGGTTTGTCCAAGGCAGTCTGCTCTGAAAATAGCACTGGGTGCCTTTTTGTCAGGATTGTTTAGTTTAAATGCCAACATAAGGTCTGAGGGTCTCTGCACAGAACCTTTTGGCAGCAATGTCCCCATGATGTGGACAGAACCCAGGCCTCGGAGTGGCAAAGATCTGGGTTCTAATCCCAGCTTTGTCACTTGTCTGCTGTGTAACCTGGGGCAAGCCACTTCACTTCTCTGTGCCTCAGTTACCTCACCTGTAAAATGGAAGTTAAGACTGTGAGGTCAATATGGGGCGAGGGCCTGTGTCCAACCTGATTAGTTTGTATCTACCCCAGCACTTAGTACAGTGCCTGGCACACAGTAAGTACTTAACAAATACCGTTTATTTTTTTTAAAAAGATGCTCTTACTTATGTGATATAAAGTGCCATGCTTTTGTTGTTCACTCTGATGACCGTGAGAGTGGTTGTCTTCTTATCAGGGTTAAAGCCAAAAACTTATAAATATCTCCAAGAATGGACAGAAATGCGAACACTAGCCGTGCCCCCTAAGAAAAACACACTCTGCTTTTTATTTGTCAAAAGTTTATTATTGGAGAGTTATAATTTACGTATTTAAATAGAAATGTGTGTGTTGAGGGCGTGGGATGGGGTGGTTCTGCAGCCTGGATTCCATTGTGCCATCGGAGGCCACCCTACGTTTCCGGGATGCCGCCAGCCTCGTTTTGAGTAGGAAAAGGAGTTTGGTCTTAGATCATTGAGTCTCCCCGCTCCCCTGGGGCTAGTGTGGGTTTGGAGAACTTAGAGTATTACTCAGAATCTCACCTCATCCTTAAACGACTTGCTGGGATGATAATGTTTTGAGTAATAATGGACCTCGGGGAAGGCAGAGTTAAACTTTCTCTCACCTCGGACCTGGGAGGCTTGGGACTGAGGAATGGGGGCCTAGTGATTGTTTTTGGGGTTCCTTCATCCCCTCTGCTAACCGGGGATGCGCGTGAGAAAGTCTGGCTGAAGCCTGCCATTAGTTATTTTATTGAGGACTCTGAACCACTCAAGGAAGATTGGTCCTCCTCCCACCAGGGTCTCTAGCAGGGAATAATAATAACGATGATGATGGTGTTAAGCACTTACTATGTGCCAGACACTGTACTAAGCGCTGGAGTGGACACAAGCTAATCAGATTGGACACAATCCCTTGTTCCAAGTGGGGCTCACAGCCTCAATCCCCATTTTACAGATGAGTTAACTGAGGCCCAGAGAAGTGAAGCGATTTGCCCAAGGTCATGCAGCAGACAAGTGGCAGAGCCGGGATTAAAACCCATGACGGTTTGTAGCCGCTATGGCAGGTCGTATTCTGGAGGTTGAGCTCCTGGGCCTGGGGCGGGGGGGAGATGAGCCGGGTCAGATCCACCCCCCCGATCCCCTCCCACCCATTTCCTATCCAGGGAGAGGCGGGCGTCAGTGCCGGAGTGAGTCGTCGGACCCAGGGTGGAGCCGGGATCTGTGCCCGGTGCTGGCGTCTGCACAGCCAGCTGGGATTCCCCGGGCCTGCCATGCCACGCTATGCCATGCCAGTAATAGAATGGGCTCCAGATAGGGAGCTGACTGTCCCCTACTCCCCGCCCCAGTACCACTGGCTGCCAAATGCAATCCCTGTCTCTGGGTGATGCCATTTCTGCTGCTCATATGTGAGGAAGAAGGTACCCGGCCAGGAGGATAGGACTGTGCTGGTTTGGCAGTGCCTTGTAGCAAGCCCAGAGCTAGCACTGCTATTGCTATGTGGTGTTGAGCAAGTTACTTCAGTTCTCTGGGCCTCAATTACCTCATCATCATCATCATCATCATCATCATCAATCGTATTTATTGAGCGCTTACTGTGTGCAGAGCACTGTACTAAGCGCTTGGGAAGTACAAGTTGGCAACATATGCAGTCATCATCATCATCATCATCAATCGTATTTATTGAGCGCTTACTGTGTGCAGAGCACTGTACTAAGCGCTTGGGAAGTACAAGTTGGCAACATATAGAGGCAGTCCCTACCCAACAGTGGGCTCACAGTCTAAAAGGGGGAGACAGAGAACAAAACCAAACATACGAACAAAATAAAATAAATAGAATAGATATGTACAAGTAAAATAAATAAATAGAGTAATAGATATGTACAAACATATATACATATATACAGGTGCTGTGGGGAAGGGAAGGAGGTAAGATGAGGGGGATGGAGAGAGGGACGAGGGGGAGTGGAAGGAAGGGGGTCAGTCTGGGAAGGCCTCCTGGAGGAGGTGAGCTCTCAGTAGGGCCCTGAAGGGAGGAAGAGAGCTAGCTTGGCGGATGGGCAGAGGGAGGGCATTCCAGGCCCGGGGGATGACGTGGGCCGGGGGTCGACGGCGGGACAGGTGAGAACGAGGCACGGTGAGGAGATTAGCGGCGGAGGAGCGAAGGGTGTGGGCTGGGCTGGAGAAGGAGAGAAGGGAGGTGAGGTAGGAGGGGGAGAGGTGATGGACAGCCTTGAAGCCGAGGGTGAGGAGTTTCTGCCTGATGCATCTGTAAAATGGGAATTAAGACTGTGAGGCCTATGTGGGACAGAGGCTGTGTCCAACCTGATTAGTTTATATCTACCCCAGCCCTTTGTACAGTGCTTAACAAGTGTCATTTATTTTTTTAAAAAGATTCTCTTACTTACGTAATGTAAGAGGCCATGCTTTTGTTAGTTACACAATGGCAAACGTGAGAGAGGAATTCTTCTTATCAGGGTCAAAGCTGAAAATTTATGAATGTCGCTAATAATAATAATAATAAATAATAATAAGGCATTTGTTAAGCACTTACTATGTGCAAAGCACTGTACTAAGCACTGGGGAGGATATGGACAGAAATGTGAACACTTGTTGTGCCCCCTAAGAAAAACACACTCTACTTTTTATCTGTCAATAGTTTATTCTTGGACAATTGTAACATCATCTGTAAAATGGGGATTAAGACTGTGAGCCCCATGTGGGAAAAGGACTGTGTCCAACCTGATTTGCTTGTATCCACCCCAGCACTTAGTACAGTGCCTGGCACACAGTAAGTGCTTAACAAGTACCACTGTTATTATTGCAGCTGTGGGGATATGACAGGGTCCACAGGACTCTAAAGCCATGTGGGGTTCAAACAGGGCTGCGGGGGTGGGGGAACGACAGGGCCCCACCCTCCCAACCCTTCCCTGGGTTGCTTGAAGATGCTGAAATTTGGGGTTCGTTTCACTGTCATGTTGGATGCTGCCTGTGTCACCAGCAGTACCAGTGTCCCCCTGCTCCTGGCTGCCTCACAGGCTGGTCACTTCCCCCCTTCCTCCCCCCAGTCCTTGTCCCCTACTGCTTGCCCAGGAGCTGGCAACCTCAATCAATCAATCAATCAATCAATCAATCGTATTTATTGAGCACTTACTGTGTGCAAAGCACTGTACTAAGCACTTGGGAAGTACAAGTTGGCAACGCATAGAGACGGTCCCTACCCAACAGCCCAACAGCCTAATAGACCGGTCATTTCTCCCCCTCCTTCCCCTGGTGCCTCCCGATTCTCATCCCCCACTTCCCATCCAGGAGTCAGCAGCCTCCCAGCCCGGTCATTCCCCAGCCCTCTCCTCCCAGCGTCTCCCGGTCCTCACCTACCATTCATTCATTCATTTAACCGTATTTATTGAGCGCTTCCTGTGTGCAGACCACTGTACTAAGCACTTGGCAACATGTAGAGACGGACTCTACCCAACAACGGGCTCACAGTCTAGAAGGGGGAGACAGACAGCAAAACAAAACATGTGGACGGGTGTCAAGTCGCCAGAACAAATAGAATTAAAGCTAAATGCACATCATTAACAAAATAAATAGAATAGTAGATATGTACAAGAAAAATAAACAGAGTAATAAATCTGTACAAACGTATATACAGGTGCTGTGGGGAGGGGAAGGAGGTAGAGCCGGGGGGGATGGGGAGGAGGAGAGGAAAAAGGGGGATCAGTCTGGGAGGATACTAGCTCTCGCCAGGTCATTCCCCTGTCTATTCCCACTGGTGCCTCCTAGTCCTCACCCACCACTACCCACCCGGGAGCCAGCAGGCTGCTCTCTGCACCTTTCCAGAGAAGGGCAACCCACTCCTTCCCTGTGGCGACACATTCCCAAGTCCTATGGTCTCCCAACAGCAGCCTTGCTGCCGGCCCCAACCATTCCCTCCCATCTGGCCTGCAGACAGATCTTCCTCACTGCTTGCCCACCCTCAAATGAGCTCCTCCAAGAGTTGTATTTGAATTTGTATTTGTATTTGTATTGTATTTGTATTTGAATGGTGTCAGTTATATTGGATTATTGTCTTTTCCCCAACTCAAGATATTCTAACCTTTTAGCACCATAGCACTTCTTGCCATCTTTCTATTTGAGATTTAACAAATATTAATAGGTAAAGAATAGCCGCAGCATTAGATTCTAATGGGGATTAAATCTGTGAGCCCCACGAGGGACAACCTGATCACCTTGTAACCTCCCCAGCGCTTAGAACAGTGCTTTGCACATAGTAAGCGCTTAATAAATGCCATTATTATTATTATTATTATTTAATAATTAGGCTTATATATTTATAGTGTCTTATGAAATAACACTACCGAAGTGCTGCACTATGCATTATTAATAGGCATGTGATATACTATATGAATGGAGCAGCATGGCACGGGCTTTAGAGTCAGAGGTCATGGGTTCAAATCCCGGCTCCTCCACTTGTCAGCTGTGTGACTTTGGGCAAGTAACTTAACTTCTCTGGGACTCAGTTCCCTCATCTGTAAAATTGGGATGAAGACTGTGAGCCCCCCGTGGGACAAACTGATCCCTTGTAACCTCCCCAGCGCTTAGAACAGTGCTTTGCACATAGTAAGCGCTTAATAAATGTTATTATTATTATTATTATTATTATTATTATTGTTGTTGTATCAGCCCTTTTGCTGCCATCCCCCCACCCTCATCCCTCCCAGACTTTTCTCCCTTAAGTTCAGCCTTCCCCGTTGCCTCAGGCCTGTATTCCTAACTACCTCCATGTTTGTTTTGGGGACTAGAGGGAATCTAAATCTCCAAACTGCAGCAATATCTACAACTCCATCAGCCTCCTTGTGATCGGGGCTGGGGGCTCCCCCTGGGTCTCTGCCACCCAGGCTCGGGGCTGGGGGCTTCCCCCAGTCCCTGCTGCTGGGCACAGCTGGTTGCAGGCCTGAAGTCAACACCAAACCCATCTTATTTTCCTCTCTCCTCCCCCTTGCTGGCTCCGCCAGCTGCTTCTCGCTGCCCCTGGGCATCTCAAGGGGCTTCTCATGGGGAAATATTTCAGATTCCACAGCCACCACTCCAACAGTGCAGCCCTGCTAACCCTTGGCCGGCAGAGACCCAAGGACAGAGCCTTGGGTGGCTGTGTCCTGGCCATCAAAGATCACGAGAAGCAGCGTGGCTTAGTGGATAGAGCACAGGCCTAGGAGTGAGAAAGACCCAGGTTCTAATCCTGGCTCCGCCACTTCTCTGCTCTGTGACCTCGTGCAAGTCACTTAATTTTGCTGTGTGCCTCAGTCACCTCATCTAACAAATGGGGTGAGAGAAGCAGCGTGGCTCAGTGGAAAGAGCACGGGCTTGGGAGTGAGCGGTCATGGGTTCAAATCCCAGCCCCTCCAGTTGTCAGCTGTGTGACTTCGGGCAAGTCACTTAACTTCTCTGTGCCTTAGTTACCTCATCTGTAAAACGGGGATTAAGACTGTGAGCCCCACGTGGGACAACCTGATCACCTTGTATCCTCCCCAGCGCTTAGAACAGTGCTTTGCACATAGTAAGCGCTTAACAAGTGCCATAAATATTATTATTATCGTTATTATTATTATTAAATGAGGATTAAGACTGGGAGTCCTGCGTGGGACATGGATGGTATTTCACCTGATTAGCTTGTCTCTATCCCTGGCACATAGTAAACTCTTAACAAATACCATTACAAATGACTCAGGGTTTTAGACCCTGGGATTTGGGATGGGGATCCCAGAATTCCACCACTCTGGCCACCATCCCCACCCTATTCCTCTGCACTCAGCCAACCTGGTGGCTCTCTTGGACCCTGGGGTATTGTTGTCCCTATTCAGCGTGGCTCAGTGGAAAGAGCCCGGGCTTGGGAGTCAGAGGTCATGGGTTCTAATCCCTGCTCTGCCACTTGTCAGCTGTGTGATTTAGGGCAAGTCACTTCACTTCTCTGTGCCTCAGCTACCTTATCTGGAAAATGGGGGTTAAGACTGTGAGCCCCACGTGGGACAACCCGATCACCTTGTATCCTCCACAGCACTTAGAACAGCGCTTTGCACATAGTTAGCACTTAACAAATACCATCATTATTATTCATGATGTGGGGGGCGGCTGTGGGGGAGACCCTGGGAAGGACCAGCAATTGGAGTTGGAGCCTAGAGAGCAGAGGCGAGTGAGCAGAGGGTCTTGGAGCCAAACTGGAGGGTGGAGCCTTGATTCATTGCTGTGGGAAGCTCAAACATCCGGAAGGCCCATCAAATCGGCGGGGTCACAGGTTCGAATCCCAGCCTGCTTTCCCCATCAGAAGCCAAGGAACGCTGCCCATGTGGTTTCTAGGGCAGAATGTTCTGCGGGAAACCATGCCAGGACAGGCCTTGTCTGGCCCACTGGAATGGCAGACGCTCGGCAGACTGGACAGGAAAGAAACAGGCAGCATGATTGGCTGGGATATGGATTCAGTCAGAGGGTTGAGGAAGGAAATGGTTGATCCACAGACACCAATTTAAAGTAAGAGGAAAGTGGGACGATTTTTGGAGCCTCCAGGAAAGAAGTGCCCCTCAACTCCTCCTCCCCACCCCCTGGGTGGGGACTGAGTGGGGAATTCAAGCCTCCATCAATCAATCAATCTTGAATATTGTGCACTTATTCTGTTCAGAGCATTGTACTAAGCGCTTGGGAGCATACAACAGAGTTAGTAGACATGATCCCTGACCTCAAGGGGCTTACCATTTAGCCAAGAGATAGACACTAAAATAAATTATGAATAGGGGAAGTAATTGAGTATAAAGAACTGTACATAAATTCTGCTGCGACCCGGGAGTGGAGGTGGGGTGAGCACTCAAGTGCTGAAGTGGCAGTTGGGAGGTAATTAGGGTGGAGGGATGAGAGGTTAATTAGGAAAGGTCTCCTGGAGGAGAGGTGATTTTAGAAAGGCCTTGAAGATAGGGAGAGCAGTGGTCTACCAGATGAGAAGGGAGGGGAAGATCTCTCCCCCTTCTAGACTGTGAGCCCGTTTTTGAGTAGGGACCGTCTCTATATGTTGCCAATTTGTACTTCCCAAGTGCTTAGTACAGTGTTCTGCCCACAGTAAGCGCTCAATAAATACAATTGAATGAATGAATTAAGGAATCTAGGAAATAGAGAGAATATGAGCAAGAAGTTAGTGGAATAGATGAGGACAAGAGTGGATTGGCTTGAGTGGAATGAAACATAAGAGCTGGGGTAGAACATCAGGAGTGGAGAGAGGATAAATAAGGGGGAAAGAACTGTTTGAATGCCAATATGGTGAGGAATTTCTTCTGGCTGTGGGGAGGGATGGGCAACTATTGGAGGTTTTTGAGGAGTGGGGAAATATGTGCAGAAAGATGTTTTAGGAAAATGATCCGGGCAGCAGAGTGAAGACTGGAGAGGGGAGAGACTGGAGGCAGGGAGGTCAGTGAGGAGGCTAATGCAGTAATTGCTTGGACCAGTGTCGTGACAGTTTGGACGGACAGAAAAGGATTTTGGAGATGTTGTGGAGAAAGAACACACAGGATCTGGTGAAAAAAGGGGGTGAAAAATAAAGAGGATAATCAATTCATCAATCAACTGTATTTATTGAGCACTTATTGTGTGCAGAGCACTGTACTAAGCACTTGGGAGAATGCACTATAACAGGGTTGGTAGACACATTCCCTGTCCACAAGGAGTTTACTGTCTAGAGGGAGAGACAGACATTGATGTAGATAAATCAGTTATGGATATGTACTTCTAAGTACTGTGGGGCTGAGTGGGGGGTGAATAAAGGGAGCAAATCAGGGTGATACAGAAGGGAGTGGGAGAAGAGGAAATGAGGGCTTAGTCAGGAAAGGCCTCTTGGAGGAGATGTGCCTTCAAAATAAGCCTTTTAAGGTGGGGAGAGTAATCGTCTGTCAGATATGAAGAGGGACGGTGTTCCAGGACAGATTCAGGACGTGGGTGAGTTCAAGGCTGTGGGTCTGAGAGATGGGGAGAAAGCTGGATCCCTCGTGATCTTCCCAGCAGCGAGAGTTTCGGCCTGAGTTTCCGGCAGGACCAGCTCTCTGCTGCGGGATGTCCCCAGAATCTCAGCGCTGATAGCCACCCTGCCTTAACCCGCCTTGGTGGGATACGCCTTGTGCTCCTTTATTACCCCTTCTCCCTGGTCCTTCCTGACTCCGGCAGCCTTTCCAGGGTGCCAACCACTCCAGGGAGAGGCCGAGGAATTTCAGGCCTTGCAGTCGTGATGGGCAGGAAACGTGTCTGCTAATTCTGCTATATTGTACTTTCCCAAGCACTTAGTACAGGGCTTTGAACATAGTAAGCACTCATGGGCAGGCAACGTGTCTGCTAATTCTGTTGTATTGTACTCTCTCAAGTGCTTCATACAGTGCTCTGCACATAATAAGCTCTCAATAAATAGCATTGATTGATCGACTGATTGCATTCTGTGGCCGATGGCCCTACCCCTTGCCTCGTCTTGCCTCCTGGGGATGGGAGTCCCCTTTTGAGATTGACTTCCCACCCTGGGGGTCTCCGGTGGGGATCTCGGGGGTTCGGGATTGGGACCTCTCTGGCCACCCCCTGCAGGTGGGCTGGTGGTGTTCCTCTTTTTATGATGGCATTTCTTAAGCGCTTACTATGTGAAAAGCACTGTTCTAAGCACTGGGGAGCTTACAAGGTGATCAGGTTGTCCCATGGGGGGCTCACAGTCTTAATCCCCATTTTACAGATGAGGTAACTGAGGCCCAGAGAAGTTAAGTGACTTGCCCAAAGTCACACAGCTGACAATTGGCGGAGCTGGGATTTGAACCCATGACCTCTGACTCCAAAGTCCGTGCTCTTTCCATTGAGTCACACTGCTTCTCTAATTGCAGGCACCTGGACGTGATTGATGTGCTGCGAGCTGCTGGGGCTGAGCTTTCACCGAAGGAGCTGCAAGGAGTTGGCACAGAGCTCTGCAGGTAAGAGCCGAAGGGGCAGAAGGGCCGAAGGGCATGGGCTGGCAGGAGCTGGACCCTATTAAGACCCCAACTGTCCCTGGTACTATTAAATTTTGAGCCCCCCTCCTCTGCCACACTACCTGGACTCCCCCTCCAGCTCTCTGATGAGACTCTGTCCCTCCCCTAGGTAGAGAGATGAACTTTGGCCTCCATCATCATCATCATCATAATCATAATAATGATGGCATTTATTAAGCGCTTACTATGTGCAAAGCACTGTTCTACGTGCAGGTGATCAGGTTGTCGCACAGGGGGCTCCCAATCTTAATCCCCATTTTACAGATGAGGTAACTGAGGCCCAGAGAAGTGAAGTGACTTGCCCAAAGTCACACAGCTGACAATTGGCAGAGCCAGGATTGGCACCCCTGACCTCTGACTCCAAAGCCCGTGTCTTTCCACTGAGCCACACTGCTTCTCTATCATTGTCTATCTGGGGGCAGTTCACGTGGATGCCAGGGGCTAGGCTGAGGGCACAGTTAGGGCTTGGCTCCGCTAGGTCCCGGTGGTCTTGGCTTTTGCCAGCGGGGATCGCTGCTTGCTGCGTCGGGTGCTGTGTGGCTTATCTCTCTCACTCTGGCTCACTGGCTGCATCAGGGGACCCTGCTCTGACCCGGTTCAAGGGAAAGAGAAGCCGTGGCACCCAGCCCCAGAGGGAAAGGTCCACACCACGGCTCCTGGCCCTGGTTTCCCACCCCCTCCAGGACCTTCCTCCCCACCCCAGCAGATCTCACCCAGACCCGGGGTGGGGACAGGGGCAGAACAGGTCGTTCAGCCGTACCTCATCATCTGGCTCCAGTCAGGAGAACATCCAAGGCCTCTCTCCGGCAACTTACAGGGCGGTGACCCCTTTAAGAGACAATCACACTCATCGCCGATCCTCGTGGACTGCTTCAGCACTTGGGCTCTGATGATGATGATGATGATGATGATGATGGTATTTGTTAAGCGCCTACTATGTGCCGGCACTGTACGAAGTGCTGGCACTGTACTAAGCTCTGATAATAATAATGATGGCATTTAAGTGCTTACTATGTGCCAAGCACTGTTTTCAGCACTGGGGTAGATACAAGGTAATCAGGTTGTCCCCCGTGAGGTTCACAGTCTTAACCCCCATTTTACAGTTGCGGTAACTGAGGCACAGAGGAGTTAAATGATTTGCTCAGGGTCACACAGCTCAGCTGGCTCAGCTGGGAGGATTTGGTGGGTCCCAGAGGCAGTGGGCACACCAGGGTCTCACTGGGACAATGCCCAGAGGCCAGAGCTGAGCTCCAAGCACCAGACTCCATCATGGTCTCCCTTCCTACGCCTCCATCAGCCAACCCCACCTCACAAAGTGAGCGGTGAGGCCTAGTGGCTAGAGCACAAGCCTAGGAGTCAGAAGGACCTGGTTTCTAATCCCAGCCATTTGCCACTTGTCTGCTGTGTGATCTTGGACAAGTCACTTCACTTCTCTGTGCCTCAGTTACCTCATGTGTAAAGTGGGGATTAAGACTGCGAGCCCCACATGACCCGATTTGCTTGTATCCACCTCAGCATATAGTAGAAGGAGAAGCAGCGTGGCTCAGTGGAAAGAGCCCGGGCTTTGGAGTCAGAGGTTATGGGTTCAAATCCGACTCCACCACTTATCAGCTGTGTGACTTTGGGCAAGTCACTTCACTTCTCTGGGCCTCAGTTACCTCATCTGTAAAATGGGGATGAAGACCGTGAGCCCCCCGTGGGACAACCTGATCACCTTGTTAACCTCCCCAGCGCTTAGAACAGTGCTTTGCACATAGTAAGCGCTTAATAAATGCTATCATTATTATTATTATTACCGTGCCTGGCACATAGTAAGCGCTTAATAAATATCACCATTATTATTATTTAAAATGGCTGTCACGCATCAGAGAGAGCAGTGCAGGAGTTGGATGGTCAACTCCAGCACCACCTCATCCCCTCTGATGTCGCACATGTACAGTGGCCATCTTGGGAAGGTCTGATTTGGGCACCATCTTCCTAGTATCCCAATCAGTGTCCATGATGATAGGGGCAAGAGGTGACTACTTCCTATCTGAAGCAGCATCGGGTTGAATTGCTTGTCTCTATGGGCCCCCATCACTTTCCTCCTCCAAAAATACCCTTAGCCCTGGGTCCCCGGGTTGCAGCCCAAAGAGCCCTTGGCATTTACCTGCCCTTGCCCACACTGGGTAAACATTTGTGAACAGTGTCTTTCAGCCCCACTCTGTGTCTGGAGCCTTTCTCCTCCCTAACCCAGTGTCATCAGTCACCATCACCAATGGCATTTCTTGAGCACTTACTAAGTGCAGAGCACTGTACTGAGCACTTGGGAGTACAGAGTGGGAAGGCACGTTCCCTGCCCACAACAAGCTTAGTCTTTGAGGGGGTCTAAACTCTAGCCTGCAGGGGTTTGAAGTGGGGAGGAGTTCAGCAAAGAGGTAAATGGATGGAGGGTGGGGCGAGCAGAGCAGATCCCAGCAACTGCCCGTTTTCTCTGTTCCATTCACTCAATCAATCAACGGTACTTACGGAGCACTCACTTTGTGCAGAGCATCGTACTAAGTGCTTAGTAGATTTCAATACAACACAGTTGGTAGACCCATTCCCTGCCCATGAGGAGCTTTCTGTCTGGACTCCCCAGAAACCTCCTCACCTCACTAGGATTGCTGCCGATCCAGATTCCATAGGGCCGGAATCCGGCGACATTTGAAGGTTCTCAGTTTGGCTTACTGGGATGGGGAAAAGAGAAGTGTCTGGAACATCTGAAATATTCACTCTTCAAAGTCCTGTCAGCCACGTTTCCTCGTGAACAGGGTCCGGGCGAGGGTCCCGGCGAAGATGAGTGAGCCAGGGCAGAGAAGGCATCCACACTGCTCTCTGACCAGCCGAGGGGTCAGTCTTGCCTGGCAGGAAGTGAGCCCGGTGGTGATGCTGTGTCCGCACATCTCCCTGCACGTAGCTGTGCTCTGAGCTGAGAGATGAAAGGCACCCGAGCATTGCCCTGGTATTAAAATAATGTCCTCCCTCGGGATAATGACGGTCAAACTTCACAGGGCCTGAATTACCCCGACCAATTTACTCCTTTCTTGTGGGCTGTGGCCGAGTACGTCCAGCGCACGGTCAGATGTACCTGTCTGGCGGGTTTGGGGAGATGCTGGCCTGGGAAAAGGGTGGGGGGCTCCGGGCATTCACTCATCAATTCAATCGTATTCGTTGAGCACTTACTGTGTCGAAAGCACTGTACTAAACAGTTGGGAAAGTACAATATAACAATAAACAGACACATTTCCTTCCCATACCTTCCAAGATGTTAAGATGGTTCGGGAAATGTATAGGATGCCAGTATGGTTCCTGTTTGCCTATTTCAAGATTTTGAGGAGCTGCATGGTCTAGTGGATAGAACACAGGCACACAAGAGTCAGAAGGAGCCAGGCTCTCCACTTGTCTGCTGTGTGACCCTGGGCAAGTCACTTAACTTCTCTGTGCCTCTGTTACCTCATCTGTAAAATGGGGATTAAGACTGTGAGCTCCACGTGGGACATGGACTGTGTCCAACCTGATTGACTGTATCCAACCTGATTCGCTTGTATCTACCTGAGTGCTTAATGCAGTGCCTGGCATATTGTAAGTGCTTAAAAAATACCATAAAAATAATAAATAAAAAAAGAAGGCATCTCGGAACCTGTCACCCAGGGCCCACTGAAGAATGTGATGGGAAAGAGACATAATGGTAATTGTGGTATTTAAGAGCCCACTACATGCCAAGTACTGGTCTAAACACTGGGGTAGACAGAAGATAATCAGGTTGTCCCCCATGGGTCTCCCAGTCTAAGATGGAGGGAGAACAGGTATTGAATCCCCATTTTGCAGATGAGGAAACTGAGGCATAGAGAAGTTAAGAGATTTGCCCAAGGTCACACAGCAGGTATGTGAAGGAGCTGGAATTAGAACATGGGTCCTCTGACACCCAGGCCTGGGGTCTTTCCATTAGGCCAGGCAGCTTCTCAGGGGTATGGTCCCTCTCCTTGGGGAGATCCAGCTATCAGGAGAAACATGGCAGACAATCAGCTTAAGGTAGAAATGGCAGAAATCTGCTAAGAGGGAATGGAACAGAGACAGAGACCAGAGAGGAGGAGAGTGGGTAAGGTAAATCAGAGAAGATTCCTGGAGGAAGTGAGACCCTAAGTTGTGTCCGGGAGTAAGATGGGCAGGAGCAAGGAGGATGTCCCATGCCCGAGGCTTGGAGGTGGGGCAGGAAGGGCTGGCATGGAGGATGTGGGCTGGTGTGCAGTGGGAGTGAGAGCAGATGGGGTGGGTGGGGTTAGGGTTTGGTCACAGTCAGGTTCTTTTGTTTGACCTGGAAGCCAGTGAGTTTCCTTCTTCCCAAACTGGACAAGCAAGCTTCAGATTTTCATTCATTCAATCGTATTTATTGAGCGCTTACTGTGTGCAGAGCACTGTACTAAGCGCTGGGGAAGTACAAGTTGGCAACATATAGAGACGGTCAACAGCGGGCTCACAGTCTAGAAGAGGGAGACAGACAACAAAACAAAACATATTAACAAAATAAAATAAATAGAATAGTAAATATGTACAAGTAAAATAGAGTAATAAATCTGTACAAACATATATACAAGTGCTGTGGGGAGGGGAAGGAGGTAGGGCGGGGGGCATGGGGAGAGGGGAGGAGGGGGAGAGGAAGAAGGGGGCTCAGTCTGGGATTTGTGGCAAGAGATCATGAACAGCATCATTACTGGGTCATCTTCACAGACCAGAGGTCCTGGGTTCTCATCCCAGTTTTCCCACATCCCTGCTGTGTGACCTTGGGCAAGTCACTGAAATTATCTGTGCCTCAGTGTCTTCGACTGCAAAATGAGGATTCAGTACCTGTTGTACCTTCTACTTAGACTGTGAACCCCATGTAGGATCTGATTATCTTGTATCTACCCCAGTGTTTAGAACAGAGCTTGGCACATAGTCTGCACTTAATAAAGACCATGATTATTGTTATTTTTAGACCATCTAGCACGGGACTCTGTCTCCAACAGAATCCCCCAGCCCCCTCGAAGGACCGAGTGCTAATTATCTTTCTGAACACCCATCCTCTTCACCCCTTACTTTCTCTCAAATGATTCAGGATGCATTGCTCATCTATGGCTTTATCCAGTCTCCTCTGATATTGGCTGGCGTTTCTGGCCACACCGCTGTCTTTGGAACAGATTCAACATGTTCACCCCTCATCTGGGGAAAAATATTTTGTTTTCTTAATTCTCACCTCCCTCCCCACCACAAACTGCATTGGTGTCCCTCGCTCCCTGGTAGGGTAGGATTTGGGGAACAACAGTTTCATTTTTAGCTGTCTTCCCTGTTACATCTCTCTCCAGTGAAGTGCCAACTTTTTGTTTAGAGGGTGGGGATGACAAGGAGGCAAAGATTTTAGGTAGATAAAAACTGGGAGAGGACAGACAGCCAAGGACTACCAGAAAGCTGTGATTTTAGTCTTTCCAGAAATGGTTAGAAAGGCCCTATCAGAGACCCAAGAAGCGCTGTGGGGGTAATCGCTCCATTGCCTCTGGGGAACAGGTCACTGCAGTTACTGTTGCAGTGACCCAGCCTGGACCTTTCATACATGGGTCCATGGACACCTCTCTGTGGCCTGCAAGTATTTCTGGCTGCATGGCTTCCTGTGGGGACGAGTCCATATGCTCACCTCAGTTTTGGGGAAGAAGGGTGTCCTCTTCACTCATCTTGGCTCAGCCTGCCTGGGGCCCAGACTGTATCTGGGTTCTTGGTGAACTTGAGACTGAGAGACTTTGGTTTATTTTCCTCTCCATGCAGGGGTATGTGTGTTGGCTGCGGGGGCTGGGGGGACCTGCCAGAACTGCAGGGCAGATGTCCTCTCACACCAGCCTCAACAATAATAACAATAATGATGGCATTTGTTAAGTGCTTACTATGTGCAAAGCACTGTTCTAAGCGCTGGGGGGGATACAAGGTGATCAGGTTGGCCCACGTGGGGCTCACAGTCATAATCCCCATTTTACAGATGAGGTAACTGAGGCTCAGAGAAGTTAAGTGACTTGCCCAAGGTCACACAGCAGACGTGTGGCGGAGCTAGGATTCGAACCCATGACCTCAGACTCCAAAGTCCGTGCTCTTTCTTTGCCCTTGGCTCTTCTGCCAGGGCTATAGTTTGTCCCTTATTTCACTCATTCATTCATTCATTCATTCATTCAATTGTATTTATTGAGCGCTTACTGTGTGCAGAGCACTGTACTAAGCACTTGGGAAGTAAAAGTTGGCAACATATAGAGACGGTCCCTACCCAACAGTGGGCTCACAGTCTAGAAGAGGGAGACAGAGAACAAAACAAAACATATTAACAAAATAAAATAAATAGAATAAATATGTACAAGTAAAATAAATAAATAAATAGAGTAATAAATACGTACAAACATATATACATATATACAAGTGCTGTGGGGAACGGAAGAAGGTAAGGCGGGGGGGGATGGAGGGGAGGAGGAGGGGGAGAGGAATGAGGAGGCTCAGTCTGGGAAGGCCTACTGGAGGAGGTGAGCTCTCAGTAGGGCCTTGAAGGGAGGAAGAGAGCGAGCATGGCAGATGTGGGGAGGGAGGGCATTCCAGGCCACGGGGATGACGTGGGCCGGGGGTCGACGGTGGGACAGGCGAGAACGAGGCATGGTGAGGAGATCAGTGGCAGAGGAGTGGAGGGTATGGGCTGGGCTGGAGAAGGAGAGAAGGGAGGTGAGGTAGACTTTTGAGGTCCCAGGTCAACCCCTGCTAGCCAAAACCCACTCTTTGGCCTTGACTGACCAGCTCTACTCTGGCAGCACCTTTGCGGATTCCCCCCACAGCTGTAGCCAACCTTCTTGGGCCTTGACTCTGCTTGGCTGCCCTCCGGAATACCACTCTGGAATCAGTCTCCTTCCTGGCAGCTGGATTTCTGGACGAGGTGCCAGCCTCCACAGAGGATCTGGGCTCAGATGGAACTGCCCTAGCCCTCCCCTGAATACCCCTACCCTGCCCCGGGGGGGGACATCTGCAACCCCCCATTTTTCCAAGGAAGATAGCCTTGGTTTTCTGCCAAGGAATCACGAGCACCCCCACTGAATCCCAAGGGGGGTACTCCCTCCCCCTGCCATTGCCGCCAAAGCCTGGACCCCTTGGGGATCCTGCACCTTACATACCCATCGGTGACCCGCCCCTCGCCTCTCCACCCCTCTGTCCCATGGTGCACCCTGATGCTCTCACCCCGCCCAGGCACCGTATTAAGGGAGCGGCTCCCAAAATTGCATTCTTTCCCAAAAGAGACGATGACCCGACGTTTGAGCTGATCCGGCCCCCGCCGCAGAACCTGTTGAACGGGCTGGGAGGATGGGCTCTAAACCTGAGCAGGGTGGCACCGGGTTTGCCATCGGCTAGTGCAGGGAGAGGGAATTCAGACGTTCAGTGACACTCGAGCTGCGGGGACGCCCAGAGCACTACAGTGCCAGGGCACAGCATGGCCTAATGGACAGAGCGTGAGCCAGGGAATCAGAATGAATTGGGTTTCAATTCCAGCTTTGCCACTCACTTGCTGTGTGACCTTGGGCAAGTCACTTGGCTTTTCTCTACCCATCATTTAATTCATCTGTAAGATGCATTCAATCGGATTTATTGAGCGCTTACTGTGGGGAAAGCATTGTCCTAAGAACTTGGGAAAGTACAATATAACAACAAACAGACACATTCCCTAATCACTACTCACTTACAGTCTAGAGATAATAATTATGGTATTTGTTACATGTTTACTATGTCCCAGGTGTTGTACTAAACACTGGGGTGGGTACAAGCAAATGGGTTGGACGCAGTCCCTTTCCCACAAGGAGCTCACAGTCTCAATCCCCATTTTACAGATGAGGTAACTGAGGCACAGAGAAGTGAAGTGACTTACCCAAGGTCACACAGCAGACAAGTTGCAGAGCTGGGACTAGAACCCACGACCTACTGTGTCCCCTATGGGAGACATGGACTGAGTCCGACCTGACTGGCTTGTGTCCACCCCAGTGCTTAGTTCAGGGCCTGGCACATAGTAAGCTTTAACAAGTACCATAAAAAAAATGACACTGAAACACTCAGTTTGAAGCAGGCGGGAAAGAGGAAGGCTGAGACAAGGCAGGATTGGAGTTCATAGAGCCACATGAGGCATGGATAGGGGGAACTCAGAATTGCTGCTCTCTAAGGCAAGGTGTGCCCATCGGGGATGGGGGTTGGCAGGTTCAAACCAAACTGCAGAAAAATTTCTTCTCCTAGTAAGGGATGAGCACATGGAATCCATTTTCCCAGACAGCTGTGCAACCAGAAGTATCAGCAGGTCCCAAGACGGTTTGGGTAGATCCAGGGATGAGAAGCCCCTGCTGGGTCACTGGAGGGAAAGTCAGGGATGGAGGGGGGTGAGTCAGGGGTATTGGATGGTCCATTCTGGGTCACTGGAGGGAGAATCCGGGATGGAGAGACCAGAGGTAGGGGTTTGGGTGGACCATGTCTAACCATTAGGGAAGGTATTCAAGAGGGCTGCCAGCACATAGTCTCCCTGTCAGAGACTGTCTTGGGCTGGATGGGCTGACCCTTGGGGTGGGGGAGGACTGGAGGTTGCTCAAAACCCTTTACCCTTCCTGTTCCCACTGTCCCTTGGGCCCACCAGTCTTCTTTCTCTGCTGGGAATAAGGGATTAGTTGATGCTCATTTCCTTTGCCCGGCAGTCTCTCACCCCTCATCCTGTCTCTTCCACCCATGTGGTTTGAGCAGTGCCAATCAGGCCTGCCTGACTCATTCCCAGGGCCAATCGATCAATCGGAAGCCATGTGGCCTGGTGGATGGAGCACAGGCCTCGGAGTCAAACGGACCAGGGTTCTAATTCCGATTCTGCCGCTTATCTGCTGTGTGATCTTGTTGTGGGCAGGGAATGTATCTGTTTTATTGTTATAGAGTACTTTCCCAAGAGCTCAGTACAGTGCTCTCCACACAGTAAGTGCTCCATAAATGGGATTGATTGATTGTCCGATCTTGGGCAAGTCACTTAACTTCTCCATGCCTCAGTTTACCTCATATGTAAAATGATGATTAAGACTGTGAGGCCCATGAGGGGCATGGACTGTATCCAAACTAATTAGCTTGCGTCTACCCCAGCATTTAGTAGAGTGCTTGGCACATAGTAAACGCTTAACAAATACCATAAAAAATCAATTTTATTTATCGAGCACTTACTGTGTGCTGAACACTGTCCTAGGCACTTATATGAGAAGTAGCGTGGCTCGGTGGAAAGAGCACAGGCTTTGGAGTCAGAGGTCAGGCGTTCAAATTCCGGCTCCACCAGTTGTCAGCTGTGTGACTTTAGGCAAGTCACTTAATTTCTCTGTGCCCCAGTTATCTCATCTGTAAAATGGGGATTAAGACTGTGAGCCCCCCGTGGGACAACCTGATCACCTTGTAAGCTCCCCAGCGCTTAGAACAGTGTTTTGCACATAGTAAGCGCTTAGTAAATGCCATTATTATTATTATTATTATTATTATATAACAGAGTTGGTAGACATGTTCTCTGCCCCACAGTGAATCTATAGTCTAGGGAGAACTTACAGGCCAGAGGGCCAGATTGGATGGCAATCATTTCTCTGTCACTCCAGGGGGGTGGCTTCCTCCCTGAGTTGGTGGCTCTCTCCTCAGTTGATGGAGATTTCCCTGCTTCTCCAGCCCTTTAATCTCCTGCCCTGGGCTGGATGCCAGGAGTTGCTTTCGAAATCATTCATTCATTCAATCATACGTATTGAGTGCTTACTGTGTGCAAAGCACTATGCTAAGCGCTTGGGGGAGAACAATGCAACAACAAACAAAAAACATCCACCGCCACATCAAACAAAAACTCCTCACCATTAGCTTTAATGCACTTAATCACCTTGCTCCCACGCCCCACCTCACCTCGCTACTCTCCTACTACAACCCAGCCTGCACACTTTGTTCCTCTAATGCTAACCCTCTCACTGGGCCTCAGTGTCGTCTATCTGACCACTGACCTCTTGCCCACAACCTAACTCTGGCCTGGAACATGCTCCCTCCCTCATATCAGATAGATAATTGCCCTTCCCCGACTTCAAAGCCTTATTGAAGTCACATCTCCTCCAAGAAGCCTTCCCTAACTAAACCCTCCTCTCCTCTTCCACTCCCTTCTGTGTTGCCCTGACTTGCTCCTTGGTTCATCCTCCCTCCCATCCCCACAACACACATGTATATAACTGTATATATCTGTAATTTATTTATTTATATTAATGTCTTCTCCCCCCCTTTCTAGACTGTGAGCTCGTTGTAGGCAGGGAATGTATCTGTTATTATACTGTACTCTCCCAAGCGCTTAATACTTTAAGAGAAGAAGCTTAAGAGAAGCAGCTTAAGAGAAGCTGCTCCTTAAGAGAAGCAGCGTGGCTCAGTGGAAGGAGCATGGGCTTTGGAGTCAGAGGTCATGGGTTCTAATCCCGACTCTGCCACCTGTCAGCTATGTGACGTTGGGCAAGTCACTTAACTTCTGTGTGCCTCAGTTACCTCATCTGTAAAATGGAAATTAAGACTGTGAGCCCCACATGGGACAACCTGATCGCCTTGTAACCTCCCCAACACTTAGAACAGTGCTTTGCACATATGAAGCGCTTAATAAATGCCATTATCATTATTATTACAGTGCTTTGTACACAGTAAGCAAGCGCTCAATAAATACAATTGAATGAATGAATGAACAAACACACATTCCCTGCCCACAGCGGCTTTACAATCTAGAGGAATCCCTGGTCGGGAGAAGTGAGAAGTGCTTGGCACATAGTAAGCACTTAACAAATGCCAGTATTATCATTACTTCCCTGCTCCCCACCTTGAAATTTAAACTTGAAGCATTAATTGTGTAAAATTCCTTTTTTCTGGTTTTAGAGGGTCAGAGAGCAGGAGGTTAATCCCAGGAAGTGTGCATGGGCCCTTTAGGGGAACAGTGAAGTTTGATCCCATCCTCTCCAGTTCCTGGGGTGGAGCTTAATCTGGGTTGCAGGAAAGCAAAGACGAAGAGGAGGGTTTGTTGTTCTTTATATGACAAGCCAGCAGCCAGCGGGACCTCGCTTGCTCTGGAGGCGTCTGGCTGGGGGAGACAGGAAAGGAGTCAAACTGACCTCATTTGGAGGGTGGCGTTCCTGCCCCATCCAGTGCTATCCCCACCCCATCCAGTGACCCACACCCTGTCACCCATGACCATGAGAAGGCCTGGAGGGGAGGAGGGCCCACAGCTTGCTGGGCCAGGAGAGGGAAGGTATGGACACCTGAATGGGAGACAGGCCCTTGCCCCAGGTCAGTCCCTTAGTCCACCCAGCCCAGGACGCATGTCCATTGGAGGTCCCAAGATGCTCAGAGGGATTGTGTGCTGCTGGCCCTCCCAGACACCCACCACCTTCATTAGTCAGGGTTTATCATCCAACATCCTTAATCTTCCCCTCTTTATCCCTGACTCTCCATCTAGTAACCCAATAGGGACCATCCTAATAATAATAATAATAATGTTGGTATTTAAGTGCTTACTATGTGCCAACCACTGTTCTCAGCACTGGGGTAGATACAAGGTAATCAGGTCATCTGACATAGGGCTCACAGTCTTAATCCCCATTTTACAGATGAGGCAACCTGAGGCACAGAGAAGCTAAGTGACTTGCCCAAGGTCACACAGCTGACAAGTGGCAGAGTTTGGATTAGAACCCATGAGCTCTGACTCCCAAGCACATGCTCTTTCCATTAAGCCACATAACTCTTCCCTCTCTATCTTTGACCCTCCCTCCAGTGACCCAGTGTGGACCATCCAATACTCCTAATTCTCCCCTCTCCGTCCCTGACTCTTCCTCCATTGTCCCAGCACGGATCCTCCAGCAACCCCTTACTCTGCCCTTTCCATCCTTGATTCTCCCTGGAGATTTAGAGAGCAGCCTGGCCTAGTGGCAAGAGCCCGGGCTTGGGAGTCAGAGGAAGTGGGTTCTAACCCCAGCTCTGCCACTTGTCTGCTGTGTGGCCTTGGGCAAGTCACTTAACTTCTCTGTACCTCAGTTACCTCATCTGCAAAATGGGGATTAAGACTGTGAGCCCCATGTGGGACAACCTAATTACCTTGTATCTACCCCATTGCTTAGAACAGTGCTTGGCATATAGAGTAAGTGCTTAACAAATACCTTAATAATAATAATAATAATAATAATTTTCTGGAGAATTTCCCCATGTTATTGCTATCTCTGTCTCCCTGCTGCCGCCAGTGCAGTAATCGCTTGTCAGTGGAGTAAATTGTCTGGGAACACAGTTAGTGCCTAGAGCCTCCACGGGTGGCCCAGTGTGGGTGAATCCTAGCAAGTAAATGCTAGCCTGGGAACCCGAGGAGATCTGCTCAGCATTGTGGGGTGGGGGGAGGCAGCAGGGGCTGCCCTTTGACTGCAAGAAGGATCGAGGTGCTTTGGGCTGATTTCAACCTTGACCTGGCTTCTCTGGCACTTCACTGTTACCGGTAATTGAGGAGGTGGGAAGGAGGGGTGGGACGGATAGTGACTACACATCCCATATTACACTGGATGCCCAGGCAAACAGAGGCCTTGTCCAATCTCTGGATGGACAAGGCCAGGACTGGTCAGAACTCCAATTTTAGCTGGACTTCAGAAGAGTTTCAAATGCCCCTGGTCATTCCCTCCTCTCTCTGACCCCATATTCCTGATCCTGGAGAGAAGAAAACCATAGGGGAGGATGCAGACTCTATCTCCCCAGTGTCCTGGCAGTATCCACACTGCTCGGAGCCTCGGCCAGGATGGCTGCGATTGGCATGAGGAACACCAGTTGCAAAGACCCAGTGGCTTTTTCCTAGTGTTTGGGGGAGAGGTAGGAATGAACAGCTTCTGCTTCTTTCTTTTCCCTCCCCAGTTCCCCAAGAGGGATATGCCCCCCACCTTTTCCCGCCCTGCCTCAGACAGATTTCTGGTCTCTGCCTCATGTGCCCCCAGTACAGCAAAACCCCAACTGTGTCATCTTCCCACGTGCCTCTTCCATCCTGCAAGTCAGATGGCAGTCACCTCAGCCTTCCCTGGACTCTTTCCGTACTGCTTTCTCTCTGTCAGTCACCTTAATCTCTCTCTCTGGGTCTATCAGTCTTTCTCTGGGTCTGTCTCTCTCTGGATCTGCCCATCTCTCTGGGTGTGTCAGTTTCTCTGGGTCTGTCTCTGGGCCTGTCTCTCTCTGGATCTGTCCACCTCTCTGGGTCTGTCAGTTTCTCTGGATCTGTCAGTTTCTCTGGGTCTCTCAGTTTTTTTGGGTCTGTCTCTCCTTTGATCTTACAGTTTCTCTGGATTTGTCTCTCTCTGGGTCTATCAGTCTCTCTAGGTCTGCCTCCCTCTGAGTCGGTCCATCAGTCTCTCTGGGTCTGTGTCTCTCTGGGTCTGTGTCTCTTTGGATCTGTCTCACTCTGGATCTTTCTCTCCTTGGGTCTGTCAGTCTCTCTGGTTCTGTCACCTCTGAGCCTGAGTCTGTCTCTCTCTGGGTCTCTCAGTCTCTGTAGGTCTGTCTCTCTGGGCCTCTCAGTCTCCCTGCATCTGTCAATCTCTCTGGGTCCATCACCTCTGAGTTTGAGTCTGTCTTTCTGGGACTGGGACTGTCTCTCTGTGTTTCTCTCTGGGTCTGTCTATCTCTGGTCCTGTCTCTCTCTGGGTCTGTCAGTCTCTCTGAGTCTGTCTCTGTCTCTGGTTCTGAATCTGTCTTTCTGATTCTGAGACTGTCTTTCTGTGTCTGGGCCTCAGACCAATCTCTCTCTCTCTGTTTCTCTGGTTCTGTCAGTTTTTTAGATCTGTCTTTCTGGGCCTGGCTCTGTCTCTCCCAGTCCATCTCTCTTGGTACGTCAGTCTCTCTGGTCTGTCTCTTTCTTGATATCTGACTGTATCAATGCCCATCTGTCTCTCTGAGTCCTCTCTGGGTCTGTCTGTCTCTATCTAGTCTGTCTCTCTCTGAGACTCGTTTCTTCTCCTTTGAGCTCAAGCTTTCGTTCTACTGCCTAAGTGCCGGAGGGGAAAACCGTGTTGTGAAATATGAAACTAGAGTCTCTCCCTTCTCTGTCTCCTTTAAAAATCTGGTTCTGGCCCCACCCATGGGGTGAAACGAGGCCCTGGACAACCCTATTAATTTCCCCAGCTGATTCACCCCCTTGGGGTTGCTTGCTCAGCTGTTTGAGGCTGTTGTAATCTCCTCCCCACGACGCCGCCCCCGCCCCCTGTTTCCTGGCCCTGCCCCCTTGTCCATGGCCCCGCCTCCGGCCTCAGCCAATGGCTTTGCCCCACCCTAATAATAATAATCATAATAATTGGGGTATTAGCTAAGTGCTTAGCACTTCTAGACTGTGAGCCCACTGTTGGGTAGGGACCGTCTCTATATGTTGCCAACTTGTATTTCCCAAGCGCTTAGTACAGTGCTCTGCACACAGTAAGCACTCAATAAATATGATTGATTGATTGATTGCTTACTATGTGCCACACACTGTTCTAAGCACTGGGGTAGGTACAAAGTAATAAGGTTAGACACAGTCCCTGTCCCATGTGGGGCTCACATTCTTAATCCCCATTTTACAGATGAGGTAACTGAGGTACAGAGAGGTGACTTGCAAGGTCATAGAGCAGACAAGTGGTGGAGCTGAGATTAGAACCCATGACTTTCGGACTCTCAGGCCCGTATTCTATCCACTTCACCATGCTGCACCTCACTCTCTAGTCCCTGGCCTCCCTGTCATGTCCCCCAGTCCTCCCTGGCCATTGGTCCCGCTCCCTGGTCCCTGGCCACTGGTCCCACCCAACACCCCCCAGTCCCTAGCCATTAATAATAATAATTAATAATGATGGTATTTGTTAAGTGCTTACTATGTGCCAGGCACCATACTAAGTGCTGGGGTAGATACAAGCAAATCGGGTTGGACACAGTCTCTGCCCGACGTGGGACTCACAGTCTCAATCCCCATTTTACAGATCAGGTAACTGAGGCCCAGAGGAGTGAAGTGACATGTCCAAAGTCACATAGCAGACAGGTGGCAGAGCCGGGATTAGAACCCATGTCCTTCTGACTTGCAGGTCCATGCTCTATTCACTACGCCACCCTGCTTCTCAGAAACTGTTAGACCCAACCAACCCCCAGACTGAGCCCCCTTTTTCTTCTTCTCCTCCCCTTCCCCCTGCCCTACCTCCTTCCCCTCCCCACAGCACCTGTATATATGTTTGTACAGATTTATTACTCTATTTACTTTACTTGTACACATTTACTATTCCATTTATTTTGTTAATGATATGCATCTAGCTTTATTTCTATTTATTCTGATGACTTGACACCTGTCCACATGTTTTGTTTCGTTCTCTGTCTCCCCCCTCTAGACTGTGAGCCCGTTGTTGGGTCGGGACCGTCTCTATATGTTGCCAACTTGTACTTCCCAAGCGCTTAGTACAGTGCTCTGCACACAGTAACCACTCAATAAATAATACTGAATGAATGAAAGAACCCCCTGGTCCTTGTCCCTGGCTGCTGGTCCCTCCTCACTCTCCTGGACTCTGGTCCCTAGCCTTGCCCCATTCATTCATTCATTCATTCAATCGTATTTATTGAGTGCTTACTGTGTGGAGACCACTGTACTTAGTGCTTGGGAAGCACAAGTTGGCAACATATAGAGACGGTCCCTAGTTCCTGGCTGCCATTCTTGCCCCCATCCCCAAGTCCCTGGCCTCCATCCCCATCCCAGCCTCAGGAGAGAAGGACCAGTAGGTGAGGTGCAAGGCCGGTCTGGTCACTTGTCTCCCCCCAGGCTGGCTGCGAGCGGCGACATAGATGGGCTGATAGTGTGGCGGCAAGCCGGGGCGGATTGGGCCGAGGTGGGCTACACCGGACAGAGTCCCTTGCAAGTGGTGAGTCCTCGTGCGGCTGAGGTCCACACCCCTCCCTGCCTCTCTCTTCATGCCAGCAGGATTCGGGAGCCCCTCTGACACTTCCCACCTTGACCTCCAGCCCCCTCAACCCTGCTGCCGGCCCCCCTGGGAAGGGAGCTGGATGCCATGGATAAGTGGCCCAAGATGCCCACTCTGGTCCCATCCAGTCTGCTTCCTCATCCCCATGATTGTGGGTCTCCTGTCAGGAGAAACCCAGTGGCAGCAGTGGGCAAGTATGGGGGTTTCGCTTTCTGCCTCAAAGCCCTACTGAGAGCTCATCTCCTCCAGGAGGCCTTCCCAGACTGAGCCCCCTCCTTCCTCTCCCCCTCCCCTCCCTCCTCATCCCCTCCACCTTACCTCCTTCCCCTCCCCACAGCACCTGTATATATATATATATACAGGTATGTATATATATATATATGTTTGTACATATTTATTACTCTATTTATTTTACCTGTACATATTTCTTCTATTTATTTTATTTTGTTAATATGTTTTGTTTTGTTGTCTGTCTCCCCCTTCTAGACTGTGAGCCTGCTGTTGGGTAGGGACCATCTCTATATGTTGCCAACTTGTACTTCCCAAGCACTTAGTACAGTGCTCTGCACACAGTAAGCGCTTAATAAATATGATTGAATGAATGAATGAATGCCTCAGTTTCCCAACTGTCTGCAGCTGTCCAGCCACAAACTGTGGTTTCTTGCTTCATTTGCCTCCTCTTGCAGGCAGAGGCAGCCGGGAACCAGGAGGTGGTCAATGTTTTAAGGACTCTGGGTGACAGAGGACAGGTAAGAGGCCCCTTCCTGAGGCAAGGTCCTTTCCCACTGAAGGAGTGTGTGTATGTGTGTGAGTGACAGACTGAGAGTGAGTGTGTGAGTGAATGTGTGTGTAAGTGAATGTATGTTTGAGTGTGTGAGAGCAAATAAATGTGTGCAAGTATGTCTGAGAGTGAATGTATGTGTGAGTGCATGAATGTGCATGAGAGTGAATGTGAAGGAGTGTGTATGTACGTACAGTGTGTGTGTGAGTGAATGTATGTGTGTGTGTGTGTGAATGAATGTGCGTGTCTGAGTGAATGTGTTTGAGTGAATGTATAGAAAGTGAGTGTGTGTGAGGCAGTAAGAGTGTGTGCGTGAGAGTGAGTGTATTTGTGAGAGTGAGTGTGTGTGGGAGAGTGAGTGCAAGTGCTAGGAACTTACCCAGTTTTGGCTATAAAGATGCATGTGCCCCAACTGGGAGTCTTCCCCCCACCATGCTCCGCAGGTGTGGATCCCCAGTTAGAAATAAGCTTACTGAGACTCTAATGCAGAAGACTGAAACCAAGAGAAAGACTCAGGTTACGAAAATTCCCTGTTCCTAGAATGGCAGATTCAGAAATCCATCCTTCAAATGTCACCCTCTTTCTTAAAAAAAAAATGGCTTGGTGAAGGCCTGGTCTGTGGTCACTCAAAGCCCTGGTCCGTGGTCACCCACCCTCAGACCATTCTGGCTTTCAGTGAGAAGTGACCCCCATCTCCCCAGCCCCTCTGAGCACCTCCAAGCTGATGACCTTTCTGAGCTTTGGTCTAAGCCTGTGTGCCCCACTCCCGCTGAAAGCCAGTGCACTGGCCATTGCTGGACTCTGAGCTAGGCTCTCGGAAGCAAACAGAAAGACAAAATCCCCTCCCTTAAGGAGCGTCTGGTGTCCCGGCCTTTTCTGTGCAATGGATGAGCTGTATCCTTCTTTCCACAGCATTCAGGTGGCCAGTCTTGTGGAGGGGGAAGTCATGCCTGAGGAGGAGTCTAGGACAGGAACCCTCCTGGGAGAAGCCAGACGATGGGTGATTGTCCTGGGATGTCACTGTGCCTCGGACAATGCGGGACTGGTTGGGTCCTAATCACAGGTGGTATCCCTGGGTCACCATTCCAGCCCCTCAGTAGGGGAAAGCTGGGGCAGGAAGATTTGGGCAGGGGATGGGGGACAGTGAGAACTCTGTGGACATCACATAGGGACAACCGAGAATCAGGTAGGGACAAGGCTAGCTATTGTGGCTCTGGGTGAGGCTGAACCTTACCCACTCAGGGTAAAATGGCCTCACCCCTCTTCTCCAGAGACCCCATCCTTGTACTTGGGAAAGATCCAGTTCACCTGTCTACTTTTGTGTTTTGTTGTCTGTCTCCCCCTTCTAGACTGTGAGCCCGTTGTTGGGTAGGGACCGTCTCTATATGTTGTTGATTTGTACTTCCCAAGCACTTAGTAAAGTGCTCTGCACACAGTAAGCGCTCAATAAATGTGATTGAATGAATGACTATCAGCTCTTGAGCAATGCCCACCCCCACAGCAGCCCCATAGTCTGTGGGACTCTGAATCCATGGGGGGATCGGGGGCTCTAGAACACTTGAAACTATGTGCCAGTTTTCCCCTCTAGACAACCCGACCCCATAGTCGGCACCACGGGCCATCCAACTCCCCCAACTCTCCCCTCTCCATCTCTGACCTTCCCTTCAGCGACCCAGCATGGATCATCCAACACCCCTTGCTCTCCCCTCACCATCCCTGGCTCTCCCTCCAGTGAGCCAGCATGAATCACTGGTCCATGGGTCATGCAGGTCTTTCCATCTGCTCATCTTCCTTTGGGAACAGATTTCCCATGCTCACCCTCACTGGAGGAAGAAATGTTTATTTGAACCAGTGGTGCTCTTGGTCCAGGGGGAGTGGGATTTGGGGAACAGCAATTCCATGAGCACCTTGTACACCCCATTCGTGATTCTCTCAATTCCTAACCCCTCTCAGCCTGTGCCTCTCCAGAAGGCAAGTTCTTATAATCTGACCTAGCTCCCTTCTGCTGCATTCCTTTTTCATCTCACCCTCAATGGAGACACAAGAACATCGCCCTGCCAGTCCCCCTGCCCTTCCTCTACTATAACCAGTGTCAGCTCCCCTTTGCCTTGGGTTCTCTCTCTTCTTGAAATAAAATGGAAATGAAAAGTGGCCTGTATCCATGCTTAGAAAGCTGATGGCCTAAGAGCAGTTGCTTCATCGTTGACTGAGTTAAACAAACCTTTTCCACCAACGCCATACTCCGCAGGCTCTGCTTTTGGGCCTCTGATTCCTTCCCCTCCGTGGAGTCCCATAGGGAACCCGCTGGGAGGGTGGTCTTGACAGGCGGCTCGGGGACCTGGTGGTCGGTCAGTGGTGATGGCAGATTTGGACTATGGTGGGGATCAACCGGCAAGGTGGTTGTGAAGGAGGCGCAGAGCCTGCAGGGTCTGGCTGGCTCAACCTCTTGGTGGAGAACTCTGGTTTGCTGTTGATAATGATAATGATACTTGTTAAGCATACAAGTTAATCAGGTCGGACACAGTCCCTGTCCCACATGGAGCTCACACACGTAATCCCCATTTTACAGATGAGGTGACTGAGATCCAAAGAAGTTAAGTGACTTGTCCTAAGTCATACAGCAGACATGTGGTGGAGCAAAAATTAGAACTCAGGTCCTTTTAACTTCCAGGCCCATGCTCTATTGACTAAGCCACTTGCAGCCCTCCCTCCATCCAGTGTCCGATTAGCACGGCAAACCCTGCAGGTGACACAAGCCTCAGTGGAGGTACAAATCTTCCCAACTCTGAGTCGCCCTGGAAATTCTGCCTTTGGCACGTCAACCTGATTGACAGTGTCCCCAGTGTTTACCACTCTCTTACCCCATCCTTTCACCCGGCTGCTGCTTCCTGAATAGTGTCAGTACAGAATCCTAGGTTCAGGCAGGAGAAGGAGGGAGGGGCTGGAACGTGACCATGCCTCAGGCATTGGCTGTCAGTCTTTCAGACTCTTAGACCAAGCAAGAGGCTTGTCCCAGGAAGTTAGTCCACATCCCTGTTGCCTTGTTTCCTCAAACCCCACACAGGGATCTTAAGCTCATCCTGACTGAACTAGGTGGAAAACAACCACTGCCCAGCCACTTGTCACTGGACAGAAACAAAACTGAAATACACACGCAGTGTGGCCTAATGGAAAGACCACGGGTCTGGGACTTAGGAAACCCAGACCAGCTTTGTCATTGGCCTTCTCTGTAACCTTGGGCAAATCACGTAGCCTCTCTGTACCTCAGTGTCCTCATCCGTAAAATGGAGATCATACCTGACTCTTCCTATCTTGCTGTGAGGTTCAAAATAAGACGAGTATTGTGAAGGTGCTTTGGCAAAATAGAAACGTACTTCGGACTTGATGTGTTGCTGTTTTTGTTCTCAATATGATCATTATTATTCCGAGTGAGAATTCTGAGGAGGAGCAGGGGACTTAAAGGAGGAGGAATATAGTTTCATTTTGAAAGAGACTTCCCTCTCTGGACAAAGACAACCCACCTGTTTTTTCCTATTGCCTGTTCATGTTTGAAACATGGACACACACAGGCGCACACACTCACAAACACACACACACTCACTCATTCTTTAATTCCATGTTACAACCTGGGAAATAGCTTTAACCGTAGCCATCCCTGCATGAGTCATTTCCTCGAGGAATTTTGCTTCTCTGAGTGTTTTGTCCTGGGCTGGTTGGTTTGGAGAATGGCAGGTTGCCAGTGATGCCCCTTCCCACAGGCTGGAAGCAGAGAAGCTCTTGTGGGCAGGGAATGTATCTGTTTATGGTTGTATTGTACTCTCCCAAGAGCTTAGTACAGTGGTCTGCACACAGTCAGCGCTCAATAAATACAATTGAATGAATGAATGAATACATTAAGTGCTCAACAAATATGATTGAACTAATGAATGAAGACTTGAAGTGGGCAGCCAGCCAGCTGGGTGAGCAGCAGTGAGTTGGAGATCCACATTCGCTGGCATCCCTCACCACAGTCACCTCCCATATGGGTTTGGAGGATGGACCAGGAAAACATTAAAAGAACCCTTGGGCTTCCCCTGGGCTTATAGTAGGGGGACAGAATTGGACATATGAAGGCAGGACGGGAAGAGGGATATGAGAGGGTGGAGACTAAAGGGGGCAGGACCAGGAGAACAGAAACAGATGATGGCCAAAGGAGGGAGATTGTGGGTCCAGCCTGAGTCCTGGACCCATTGACACAGACAATGCTTGCCCTGTTTCTGGGACAGCCAATGGACCTATGGGCCCAATTCTCAGAACAACCTCTCTTTCTCCTCAGCATTCCGCTTCCTCCTCCCCACCACCAGCTGCCTCTCCCCTCCCAGTGACTGTGATACTCATGCTCCTTCAGCTGGCCTTTTTTGTTTTTCAGTGGCAGTATCCTGGAAAGCTCTGTTTCATTGGGACAGAGAAAATTCTGGAGTCCGGGCAGGCCCTTATAGTTCTGGACCCTCCCTTTGAAATCGGGACCTCCGGTCAACTTAGTCTGTAGCCACCAGGAATTCCAGAGCAGAAGCAGAAGCTTCTGAGTGCCCCAGCTGGGAGCCTAGGCTGCCCTGGGAGCAGTTTGTCAGCTGAGCACTGTCAGAGAACAGAAATGTGGCCAGCCATGAGCTGGATGAGGGTTGCCACTATTATGCCCCATCGTGCCGAGTGTGTCAGTAGGGTCATCGGGAATCTCAGGGGCTCTATTGCTGTGCCCACTGTGCCCCTCTACTGCCTCCTGAACCCCACCATTCTCCCCTCCCCAGCTGATTGCAAACTTCTTCTCACTGGGGAACAGACATGTGGTCTCACAGGGGGAGCTCTCCCTTAGCCAGATGGCTTCAGGCTTAGAAATTGCTGACTTCTGGAAGTGAGAGGACAGAAATGCTGAAGTTCAGACCAACCCTCTCCCAGGGCAGGACCCACTGGGTGTCCAGTTATTCCTAGCTCTGCCAACCCAGGGGACCAGTGTCATCCAGTTGGGGGGGGCCAGATAGGCAAAGACAAAGAAATGCTCCGAGGGTCTCACAGGGTGATGCCAGACAGAGCCTTAGGAGCCATTGGCAAACTTTGAGGGGGGGTATTTCCAACCTGGCATGGGCCACGGAGGGGCCCCATGCCCATTTTGGCCAGTGACCCCTGACTTCTGTGGCATAAGTGAGGAAAATCAGGTCCTGGGCCCCCCCACTTTGCCCTGTGAGCTAGCTGCTCCCCGTCAGCCTACGCTGATCCTTGGGAACAGCCACCAGCCCACCACCTTCCCTGACCTCTACACTCCTGCCAAGGGGCAGGCTGGGCTACCGACAGGGTCCCTCTTTGATCGGTCCACCTTTCCCAGAGGCTGGAGCTTCAGGGCAGGTAGCTGGAGACAAGATGCCACCTCATTCTGGGTCGGGTGACTTCATTCCCACTCCATCAGTACCATTGATTAATGGATTAATTGATCCCTCCTGGGAGGTCTCAGCATGGGTCTGCATAATGTTATGTATTATAAACTATTTATATTATTGTCTGTCTCATCCTCTAGACTGTAAGTTCATTGTGGGCAGGGAAAGTGTCTACCAATTCTGTGGCATTCTACTGTCCCAAGCACTTTCATGTAGTGCTCTACATTCATAAGCACTCAGTAAATACCATCGATGATGATGATTCTATGGGGATTTTCAGTTAACTCCCAGCCCAATTAGTCAGCTCACTGGATTAGAAGCCAAGGCCTCGCTCCATCCTCTCCAGGATTCAAAGTTGCTGGAGGTTTATGAAATCCAGGTCAGAGGTAAACCCTACTATTCAAATCTTTCCGTTTCTCAAATACAGTTCCCCGAACCAGAAAAAAAAACATCCAGGTTTTATTTGGGCTTTATGTCTAGATGGGCAGAGATGTAGATCAATCAGTCAATCAATCAGTCATATCTATTGAGCACCTACTGCACAGAGCACTGTACTAAGCTCCTGGGGGAGGAGGATAGAGTTAGCAGATATGAACCCTCCCCTCAAGGGTTTATAATCTAGCAGGTAATATGGGCTCTAAATTCAAGGAAGGGGTAAGAACAGAGTTTAAAGATCTGGACATCAGTGCTTTGGGAGACAGTAGGAGGTGGGGATGAGTACCTGAGTTCTTTGGTGAACAGAAACAAGTGCGAAGAGGAAGAAATAGAGAACAGAGAAAACAGACAGACACAAAGACTGGTAAAGAGATACAAAGATATACTCGAGTAACCAGAAAGAAACACAGAGAAAAGATTTAGTAACAGTAGTAGTAGAAGAAGAAGAGGAAGAGGAGGAGGAGTATTTCCTTTTACCTTCAAGACAGCTCTACTTGGAAGTCCACCTATCACCTCAAGCTTAACAGGTCCAAAATCGAACTCCTTATCTTCGCACTCAAACCTTGTCTTCCCCATGACTTTCCTATCACTGTAGACAGCACCGCCATCCTTCCTGTCTCACAAGCCTGTAAACTTGGCATAGTCCTGGACTTCTCTCTCTCATTCAACCCATATATTCAATCCTTCACTAACTCCTGTCAGTTCCACCTTCACACCATCGTGAAAATCCACCCTTTCCTCTCCATCCAAACTGCTACCAGGTTAATGAAATCACTCATCCTTTCCCACCTGGATTACTGCTTCAGCCTCTTTGCTGACCTTCCAGCCTGCTGTCTCTCCCCACTCCAGACCATATTTCACTGCTGCCTGGATAGTTTTTCTATGGAAATGTTCAGAACATGCCACACCACTCCTCAAAAAACTCCAGTGGTTGCTCATCCACCTCTGCATCAAACATAAAGTCCTGACCATTGACTTCAATGGTCCTTGCCCCCTTCTACCTCACCTCTCCTTCTACAACCCAGCCCAAATACTTCACTCCTCTAATGCTAACTTTCTTACTGAATGCCCGATCTCACCTGTCTCGCCGCCAATCCCTGGCCCACATCCTGCCTCTATATGTTGCCAACTTGTACTTCCCAAGCGCCTAGTACAGTGCTCTGCACATAGTAAACACTCAATAAATACGATTGAATGAATGAAATGAATGAAAGAGCCCGGGCTTGGAAGTCAGAGGACATAGGTTCTAATCCCAGCTCCGCCACTTGTCATCTGCGTGACTTAGGGAAAGTCACTTAATTTCTCTGTGCCTCCGACACCTCATCTGTAAAATGGGGATTAAGACTTTGAGATTAATACTTCTCACATTAATACTTCACTCCTCTAATGCTTTCTCACTGAACGTCTGATCTCACCCGTCTCGCTGCCTACCCCTGGCCCACATCCTGCCTCTGGCCTGGAACACCCTCCCTCCTCACATCCCACAGACAATTACTCTCCCCCTATTCAAAGCCTTATTGAAGGCACAGCTCCTCCAGGAGGCCTTCCCAGACTAAGTCCCTCCTTTACCTCTTCTTCCACTCCTTCTGGGTCACCCTGACTTGCTCCCTTTCTTCGTCCCCCCACCCAGCCCCACAGCACTTATGTACATATCAGTCATTTATTTATTTGTATCGATGCCTGTCTCCCCCACTCTAGAGCTTGTCGTAGGCAGAGAATGTGTCTGTTTAGTGTTGTATTGAACCGGGTAACCCATGTTGCTATATGGATGTTCAGGTGTGGATGGGTTCTTTGTGGTGGAACAGAATTGTTACCAAGTGGCTAAAGGAAGAAGCAAAGGAGCGGGAAGCTAGGCACCGGGGGTTCAGTGGCTGAAGAGCTGAATTAAGGGAAGCTGGAGGGACACAGGGGAGTGATGAAGCCTAAACTGTTATACCCACCATATGCTCTGGTTGGCTGAGTGTGAGGTTAGAATATGTGTAATGGGGTTTCCCAAAGCTCCCAATGCACGTGTGTTAGAGAAGCAGCGTGGCTTAGTGGAAACAGCCCGGGCTTGGAAGTCAGAGGATATGGGTTCTAATCCCAGCTCCGCCACTTGTCATCTGTGTGACTTCAGGCAACTCACTTAACTTCTCTATGCCTCAGATACCTCATCTGTAAAATGGGGATTAAGACTGTGAACCCCACGTGGGACAACTTGATCACCTTGTATCCTCCCCAGCACTTAGAACAGTGCTCGGCGCATAGTATGCGCTTAACAAATACCATCATTATTATTATCATTATTCCCGAACTCTGAACCTGGACATTTGGTCCCTTCAGAACCACAGTAGGTCCATTTTGGGGATTGGGGGAAGTTATCCAGACCCCTTGTTTGTTGGTTTTATGGTATTTATTAAGGACTTACTATGTGTCAAACACTATTCTAAGTGCTGGGGTGGGTACAACTCCCTGTCCTGCTTAGGGCTCGCAGTCTAAGTAGAAGGAAGAACAGGTATTGGGTAGGGACCGTCTCTATGTGTTGCCAACTTGTACTTCCCAAGCGCTTAGTACAGTGCTCTGCACACAGTAAGTGCTCAATAAATACAATTGAATGAATGAATCCCTATTTTGCAGTTGAGGAAACTGAGGCACCGAGAAGTTAAGTAGCTTGCCCAAGGTCACACAGCAAGCAATTGGCAGATCTGGGATTGGAACCCAGGTCATTCTCCTTGCCAGGCCCATACTCTTTCCACTAGGCCACATTACTACTCCTGATGGTAGCAACAACAACAACAATAATTATTGATAATAATAATGATGGTGGTATTTTCAGAGGGCTTACTATGTGTCAAGCACTGTACTAAGCACAGGGACAAGCAATCAATCGATCATATTTATTGTGCACTAACTGTGTTCAGAGCACTGTACTAAGCTCTTGGAAGAGTACAGTACAACAGAGTTGGTAGACAGGAACTTACAGTCTAGAGGGGCTGACAGACATTAAAATAAATAGGGATAGGTACATAAGTGCTGTGGGGTTGAGGGTATGGCGAATTTCAACACTTATAGGGTACAAAACCAAGTGCAAGAGTGATGCAGAAGCGGGAGGGAGTAGGAAAAATGAGGGCTTAGACAGGGAAGGCCTTACGGAGGAGATGTGGTTTTAATAAGGCTTCAAAAGTGGGGTGAGTGATCATCTGTCGGTTATGAAGGGGGAGGGAGTTACAGGCCAGAGGCAGGGCGTGGGCAGATACAACAATACCCCAGGGCACTCTGGATGGACCTCTATCATCAAGAAATGATCACCTTCATACCTAAGAGTTCTGGGCAGCCTCACTGACCCCTGACAGGCTGCTTTAGTAAACTCCTACATCAGCAAACTATGACGATTGTGGCATTTGTTAAGCACTTACTATGTGTCAAGCCCTGTTCTAAGAGCTGGGGAAGATACAAGATAATCAGGTCAGGCACAGTCCCTGTCCCAAACAGGACTCACCATCCAAGTAGGAGGGCGAACAGGTACTGAATCCCCAGATGAGGGAACTGAGGCACAGGAACTGAAGTGACTTGCCCAAGGCCTCACAGCAGGCATATGGCAGAACTGGAATTAGAGATCGGGTCCTCTGACCACTGGCCACACTAGTCTTCAACCATATTGTGGAAGGGCAGGCGAAACATTTCCTCATTTGATTTTTTTAAAATGGTGTTTTCAAGCACCTACTATGTGCCAGGCTCCGTTCTCATCGCTTTTGAAGGATCCAAAGCAAGGAAAAGATAGGAAGTTATCTTAGAAAGAGCAAAGAGTACAAGAAATAATAAAAATAGTAATAACAACAATAATAATAATATTCGTTAAGCACTTACTATTTGGCAAGCATTGGGGTAGATACAAGGTAATCAGGTCAGACACAGTTCCTGTCTCACATGGGGCTTACGGTCTAAGTGAGAGGAAGAACATGAGAAGCAGATGAGAAGCAGTGTGGCTCAGTGGAAATAGCACGGGCTTTGGAGTCAGAGGTCATGGGTTCAAATCCAGGCTCTGCCAATTGTCAGCTGTGTGACTTTGGGCAAATCACTTAACTTCTCTGTGCCTCAGTTCCCTCATCTGTAAAATGGGGATGAAGACTGTGAGCCCCTCGTGGGACAACCTGATCACCTTGTAACCTCCCCAGCACTTAGAACAGCACTTTGCACATAGTAAGTGCTTAATAAATGCCATCATTATTATTATTAACAGGTATTGAATTCCCCATTTTACAGATGAGGGAACTGAGGCACAGACTTATCCAAGGTTGCACAGCAGACAAGTGAGGGAGCTGAGCTTAGAACCCAGGTCCTCAGACTCCCAGGCTCATGGTTTATCCACTAGGTCATGCTGCTCCTTGGCACACAGTGGGTAAGGAGAGCTGAAATTTAAAATCAAGCTATCAAAGGTGTTTATTGGACATTTAGTGTGTGCAGAGCACTGTACTAGGTGCTCGAGAGGGTACACTGTAAGAGTCAGTAGACAGGTTCCCTGCCTGACAAGGAATTTAGAATCTAGAGGGGGAGACAAACCTTAAAGAAACTTACCTCTCCTTGAAACATTATGCAATCTTGGCTTCACTGACACGACCTCTCCTGGTTCTGAATCAATTTATTGAGCACTTTGAGCAAAACACTGTACTAAGTGCTTGGTAGACTACAAGAGCAGCATGGCTCAGTGTAAAGAGCATGGGCTTTGGAGTCAGAGGCCATGGGTTCAAATCCTGGCTACGCCAACGGTCAGCTGTGTGACTTTGGGCAAGTCACTTAACTCCTCTGTGCCTCAGTTGCCTCATCTGTAAAATGGGGATTAAAACTGTGAGCCCCCCGTGGGACAACCTGATCACCTTGTAACCTCCCCAGCGCTTAGAACAGTGCTCCGCACATAGTAAGCGCTTAACAAATACCATCATCATTATTATTATTACAATACAACAGTAGGTAGACATGTTCCTCTCCCACAAGGAGCTTACAGTCTCTGTGGTCACTCCTCCTCAGTCTCTTTCGCAGGCTTTTCCTCTGCCTCCCACCCCCTAACTGTGGGGGTCCCTCAAAGCTCGTTTCTGAGTTGCATTCTATTCTCTATCTTGACCTACTCTATTGGAGATTGCAATCATTCCCACTGTTCAATTACCACCTCCATGTGGATGATCCCCAAATCTACCCGCCCAGTCCTGACCTCTCTCCTTCTCTGCAATCTCACATTTCCTCCCACCTTCAGGACAGCTCTACCTGGGTGTCCCCCCGACACCTCAAACTAAATATGTCCAGGACAGAACTTCTCATCTTCCCACTCAATGTCCATCCTATCCCTGACTTTCTTATTACTATAATAATAATAATGATGATGATGACATTTGTTAAGCACTTACTATAAGCAAAGCACTGTTCTAAGTGCTGGGGAGGATACAAGGTGATCAGGTTGCCCCACGTGGGGCTCACAACCTTAATCCCCATTTTACAGATGAGGTAACTGAGGCACAGAAAAGTTAAGTGACTTGCCCAAAGTCACACAGCTGACTAGCAGCTGAGCTGGGATTTGAACCCGTGACCTCTGACTCCCAAACCCATGCTCTTTCCACTGCGCCACGCTACAACACTCCTATCCTGACTCTTAAGCTTGACACCTCGGCATTATCCTCAACTTATCTCTCTCAATCAACCCACATATTCAATCTGTCCCCAAATCCTGTCAGTTCAACCTTCACAACTCCACTAAAAATCCACCCTTTCCTTTCCATCCAAACTGCTACTACGCTGAGCCAAGCACTGACTTCTCTGCCTCTTGTCTCTTCCCACTCTCGTCCATACTTCACTCTGCTGCCTGGATAATTTTTCTAAAAAAACATTCAGTTCACATCTTCCCACTCCTCAAGAACCTCCCATTGCTGCCCATCCACCTTGCATCAGACAGAAACTTCTTACCATCGGCTTTAAAGTACTCAATCAACTCACCCCCTCCTACAATGATCACATTTGTTAAGCACTTACTATGTGCAAAGCACTGTTCTAAGCGCTGGGGGTTTACAAGGTGATCAGGTTGTCCCACGTGGGGCTCACAGTCTTCATCCCCATTTTACAGATGAGGTAACTGAGGTTCAGAGAAGTTAAGTGACTTTCCCAAGGTCACACAGCAGACATGTGGTGGAGCTGGGATTAGAACCCATGACCTTTGACTCCCTAGGCCATGCTCTTTCCACTGAGTCACACTGCTTGTCTACCTTATCTCGCTACTACAACTCAGCCCATAGACTTTGCTCCTCCAATGCCAACCTATTCACTCACTGTACCTCAATCTCTTTTATCTGGCCCCTAACCCCTAGCCCATGTCCTCCTTCTGGCCTGGAACTCTCTCCCCCTCCATATATGACAATCACTGTCCCCAACTTCAAAGCCTTATTAAAATCATATCTCTTCCTCTTCTATATGTTGCCAACTTGTACTTCCCAAGTGCTTAGTTTAGTGCTCTGTACACAGTATGCACTCAATAAATACAATTGAATGAACGATTGAATGAGGTCTTCCCCAACTAAGACCCTTTTTCCCCTACTCCTTCTCCCCTTTGCTTCACCTGTGTTTTTGGAACTGAGAAGCATTGTGTCCTAGTGGAAAGAGCATGCGCCTGGAAGTCAGAGGACCACCATTGACCTTCTGTGGGACCTTGGGAAGGTCACTTAACTTTTCTGTGACTCAGTTCTTCATCTGCAAAATGGGGATTCAATACCTGTTCTCCCTCCTACTTAGACTGTGAGCCCCATGTGGGATCTGATAATCTTGCATCTAGGGAAGCAGTGTGGCTCAGTGGAAAAAGCACGGGCTTTGGAGTCAGAGGTCATCGGTTCAAATCCCAGCTCTGCCACTTGTCAGCTGTGTGACTTTGGGCAACTCACTTAATTTCTCTGAGCCTCAGTTCCCTCATCTGTAAAATGGGGATTAAGACTGTGAGCCCCACGTGGGACAACCTGATCACCTTGTAAACTCCCCAGCGCTTAGAACAGTGCTTTGCACAGAGTAAGTGCTTAATAAATGCCATTATTATTATTATTACTCCAGTGTGAGCACAATGCTTGGTACATAATAAGCACTTAACAAAAAACACAATTATAATTATTATTATTGTACATAAGTACTTGATATTCACCCACCCTCACCCCCACAATATGTATGTCCATATCCCTAATTTATTTTACTGTCTGTCTCCCACTTAGATTGTAAGCAACTTGTGAACCAGGAACATATCTACCAACTGTGTTGTAATGTACTCTCCTGAATGCTTAATGCAGTGCTCTGCACACATTAAGTGCTCAATAAATATTATTGGTTGATTAATTGATTGTTTCCCCCCTAGACTGTTGTCTCCCCCTCTAGACTGGAGCTCGGTATGGGCAGGGAATGTGTCTGTTTATTGTTGTATTGTACTCTCCCAAGCATTTAGTACAGTGCTTTGCACACAGTAAACACTCAATAAATACGACTGAAGGAATGAATGGATGGAGGGAAACCTTGAAGCCAACAGTTAGATGTTTCTATTGCTATGAAGGAATATGGGTGGCCATTGGAGGTTTCTGAAGAAGCAGTGTTGTGTTCTGATGTCGTTTTAGGAAGGTGGTCCAGTGATAAATCATAGCAGGGAGAGGCTGGAGGCAGGGAGGCCAGGGAGAAGATTGTTTCAGAAATCCAGCCCAGAGCTGATGAGGTCTTTAATCAGTGTCCTGGCTATGAGGCAGGATAATTCCTTCCTGGGGAATTTCCTGGCTCCAGGATTTAGCGGCAGACAAAGTGGGAGAGGAGAAAAGACAGGAGTTGTAGGTATTACCAAGGCTGTGAGATTCAGGGACAGGGAGGATGGGGGTATTGACACATAGTAAGCGCTCAATAAATACGATTGATGATGATGATGATGATGATGACCATGTTGGAAAAGAGGAGGAGGACGGATTGTTTGGGGTGGGGGGATAGGGAGTCAATTCCTTGAAGTCCATGAATTCATAGCCCATATTCTCCGTTCACAGCCCCCAGCCCATAGCTCCCAAAGCTCCCAGAGGAAACAGGCCCTGCAGGATGGGCCTATATCAGAGGGTGGAATGGATTGCAGATTGGAGGCATGACATTCTGGGAATATTTCTCCACCTGCTGGTTCTCTCAGCTTCACACAGCCTCTGGGCTGTCTCCCCCCTCACCCCCCGGCCCTGGGAATGAGCTAGCCAATGGAACCTGAGGCCTAAGAAGAGCCTGACAGGGCAGGGAATCCCTCGCTGATCCTTGAAAACCCCTGCTTTTCTCCTCCATCAGGCTGTTTCCTTCAGAGCTTCCGGTCTGACCAGGATAGAGTCCTCTTGTCTTTGTATCCAGCCCCTGCAATTATGAACCATGTTGGGAGAGTGTGGCTGATTAGGAGTGTTGGGAATTTGAGATGGGGGGAAAAGCAGGGCAGGGTTCAGACAGTTGTGACTCACTCCTGATACTCCCATGGAGCTAGTCCCTATGGGACTCACAGCATGATCTCAGCCCACAAAATCAATGGATCGATCATATTTACTGAGCTGTCACTGTGTGCAGAGCATTGACTGAGCACTTGGAGGAGTACAAAATAACAGTTGGTAGACTCCTCTGCCCACAAGGAGCTCACAGTCTAGAGAGGGAGATAGACATTATATAAACAAATAAATAATGGACATGTACATAAGTGCTTTGGGGCCGAGAGTGGGGTGAATAAAAGGTGCCCCCTTTTTCCTCTCCTCCTCCCCATCCCCCCCCACCATACCCCTTTCCCCTACCCACAGTACTTGTATATATTTGTACAGATTTATTACTCTATTTATTTTACTTGTACATATTTACTATTCTATTTATTTTGTTAATGGTGTGCATCTAGCTTTATTTCTACTTGTTCTGATGATTTGACACCTGTCCGCATGTTTTGTTTTATTGTCTGTCTCCCCCTTCTAGACTGTGAGCCCGTTGTTGGGTAGGGACCATCGCTATATGTTGCCAACTTGTACTTCCCAAGCACTTATACAGTGCTCTGCACACAGCAAGCGCTCAATAAATATGATTGAATGAATGAATGAAATGAAAGGGCAATGCAGAAGGGAGTGGGAGAAGAGGAAATGAAGGCTTAGTTGGGAAGGCCTCTTGGAGGAGATGTGTTTTGAATAAGGCTCTGAAGGTGGTGGGAGGGACCAACCATCAGGTATGAAGAAGGAGAGAGTTCCAGGCCAGAGGCAGGATGTGGGCGAGGGGTTGGTGGAGACGTACACAAGATCGAAGTACAGTGAGTAGGTTGGAATTAGAAGAGCAAAGTGGCTGGGCTGGGTTGTAGTAAGAAATCAGAAAGGTAGCGTAGAAGGGGGCAACGTGATTAAGTGCTTTAAAGCCAATGGCGTGGAATTTCTATTTGATACGGAGGTGGATGGGCAACCCCTGGAAGTTCTTGAGGAATAGGGAAACAGGGACTGAACGGTTTTGTAGAAAAATAATTAGGGGAACAGAATGAAGTACAGACTAAAGTGAGGAGAGAAAGGAGGCAGGGAAGTCAGCAATGGGGTTGATGCAATAGTGAGGGAAGGCTAGGATAAATGTTAGTAACAATAATAGTAAAAATAATAATAATTGTGGTATTTGTTAAGAGCTTACTATGCTCCAGGCACTATGCGAAGGGTGGAGTAGAGACAGGATAAACAGATCAAACACAGCCCTTGTCCCACATAGAAGAGGCATCTTAACTCCATTTTAAAGATAAGGAGACTCAAGCAAAAGGAGTCAAGTGGCTAGTCCCACGTCCCGTAACAAGCAGGTGGCAGAGTCAGGTCTCCTGACTCTCACTCCTGTGCTCTTCCCCGTAGACCACACTGCTTCTCACACGGCGAGCTGACCCTGTTTTCCTTAAAAATTTTTTAAAAACTCCTAATCTCCAAAGCAGGAGGTACTGGAATGTCTCTTGACTTCTAGAGTCTGGAAGTGCTTTCAAGCATCTACCCTAAACCTCTGCAGCTGGAAAGCCGCACCCTTTCCCTCACCTCCCCCAGGATGAAACCGAGAGGAGCTGCTTGGGCCGCCCACACGATTTCTCTTTGTTCACCTGAGTTCTGGGGAAATCTGGTCCTAATTCCACCCCCAAGATTTCTTCCCTTCTGAACCAGGTCTGGTTAGGCAGAGGGAGGCCTATCTTTGGTGGAATGTGGACTGTAGACTGAACTAAAATTGGGGGTTGAGTACCAGGATGGTCGCTCTACTTTGCTTGGATCACTGGAGGGAAGAGTCGGGAATGAGCATGGGCCTGGGAAGCAGAAAGACCTGGGTTCTAATTCTACCGCTTTGCTGGATGACCATGGGCAACTCATATAAATTATCTGTGCCTCAGTTACCTCCACTGAATTTGAAATGGGGTGGGGGGGAGGCAGGGCACGATTCAGACAGCTGTGGGGAGAACAGTGGCTTTGCTCACCCCCGATGCCACCATGGAACTAGTCCCTGTGGCACTGACAGCATGATCCTGGCACACAGAATCAATCAATTGATCATATTTAAAAAGGGGATTAAGACTGTGAGCCCCATATGGGACAGGGACTGTGCCCAAACTGATTAGCTCGTCTCTACCCCAGAGCTTTGAATAGTGCTTCACACATAATCAGCACTTAAGAAATAACAATTATTATTATTAGGAAGAGGGGAGGGTTAGGACTGTTGGATGGACATCCCTAATTATGAGAGAGAATGTCCGGGAAAACAATCAGTACGCGGTTTCTGCAAGCATCCTGTTGCCCTTGTTGGGGACAGAGTCCTCGGCCGGATGAGACGTGGGGCTGTTTGTTTCGGACTTAGTGGCTGGCTTGGACGAAGCTGGCAACATTGGCAGGGGAGGGGAGGAACGGATAACAGCTGAGTCAGGAAGACCACTATTCTCCCCACTCCCTTCTTCTCCAGGCCCCCTCCAGAGTCTGAAAACATCGGCCCTAGGGTAGCTGAGGGTTCCCCGATCAGCTCTGAGGAGTGGGAGGAAGGGCTGCCAACCAGGCCTCTGGGCCTGGGGGCTGGGGAAGCTGCCCTGAGACTGAGAATGTAGGCCAAGCAGACACCCCCTTCCCAGCCCAGCTTGGCCCCGGCTGTGTTCGGTCACCCCACCACCAGTGGGGATGGGGCCAAAGGTGCCTCCCTGCCACTTGTCCCTCCCGTGCAGGCGGGCAGGCAGGGGCACGCATTCGCCCCCACACCCACACCCTGCCCTGGGGCACCCCTCCCCCAGCCCCTGGGGAGTATGTGGCCTCATTCTTAGAGGGCGGGGGGTGGGAGCTGAGCTGGCCTGGCTGGGGAAGCCCTCACCGACCACCCAAACACAGACCAGCCTGAAACATAGGGAGGTCAGAGGGTAGGGGTGGGGGACCTTGTCCAATGCCCCCTATCAGCCACCCTGTTTTTTTTTTATAATGATATTTACTAAGCGCTTACTACGTGCAAAGCACTGTTCTAAGCGCTGGGGTGGTTACAAAGTGATGATCAGGTTGTCCCACAGGGGGGCTCGTAGTCTTAATCTCCATTTTACAGATGAGGGAACTGAGGTCCAGAGAAGTGAAGTGACTAGCCCAAAGTCACACAGCAGACAATTGGCGGAGTCGGGATTTGACCTCTGACTCCAAAGCCCGGGCTCTTTCCACTGATCCACACTGCTTCTCCTCCCTCTTGTGCCCTCCTTCCTGGGCTCCTCCGGGCTGTATGTGTCCCCAGGGCCGTCCCCTTAGTCTGGGCCTAGGAGAGCACAGCCAGGCTCTACAGCCCTGCACCCCCTTCCTCCCCCAGCCCCTTCACTTATCCCAACCTGAAAGAACTTAGGGGGCCCACCTAAACGTCAACTTAGCTATCCCCTGCCTCTTGTCTGGCTCACCCAACCTAGCCAGATGGGAGGAGAGGGGGAATTTTTCATTTCCTTCAAAGCCTCCCTGCAGGCCCCCATCTCTGCGGATATCCCTTCTTCTTGGCATTTGTTTTTTTATTTTTTAAATGATATTAGTTAAGCATTTACTATGTGCCAGGTACTGTACTAAGCACTGGGGTAGATTCGAGCGAATCAGACTGGGCACAGTCGCTGTCCCACATAAGACTCACAGTCTTAATCCCACACTTTACAGATGAAGTAACTGAGGCACAGAAGAGATAAGTGGCTTGCTCAAGATCACACAACAGACATATGGGGGAACTGGGATTAGAACAGTGCTCTATACACAGTTAACGCTCAATAAGCAGCATGGCTTATTGAGCCCCGACTTTGGGAGTCAGAGGAGATAGATTCTAATCCTGGCTCCACCACTTGTCTGCTGTGTGACCTTGGGCAAGCCACTCACTTCTCTGTGCCTCAGTTACCTCATCTGTAAATTGGAGGTTAAGACTGTGAGCCCCACGTGGGACAAGCTGATTACCTTGTATCTATCCCAGCTCTTAGAACAGCATTTGGCACCTAGTAAGCGCTTAACAAATACCATTATTGTTATTACTAATAAATATAATTGAATGAATGAATGATTGAAAGTTCCTCCTGATGCCCAGGCCCCGGGCTCTTTAAACTAGGTCATGCCGCTTTTCTAATTTTGGTGGTCTCTGCTCCTGAGGAACCAAGTGCTGAACCATGGCCCAAGTCCTACGTCTGGCCTGGAATGCCCTCCCTCCTCAAATCTGCCAGACGATCACTCCCCTCTGCCTTCAAAGCCTTACTGAAATCACATCTCCTCCAAGAGGCCTTCCCAGACTAAGCCCCACTTTTCCTCATCTCCCACTTTCTTCAGCATCGCCCTGACTCGCTCCCTTTGCTCTTCCACCGCTCCCCATCCCACAGCACTTCTGTATATATCTGTAATTATATTTATTTGAATCGATGTCTGTCTCCTTGCCCTCTAGACTGTGAGCTCCTTGTGGGTAGAGATTTTCACTCTTCATTGTTGTCTTGTTCTTTACCAAGCGCTTAGTACAGCGCTTAGAGAAGCACCATGGTTTAGTGGAGAGAGCACGGGCTTGGGAGTAAGAGGACATAGATTCTAATCCCGGCTCTGCCATTTGTCTGCTGTGTGACCTTGAGCAAGCCGCTTAACTTTTCTGTGCCTCAGTTACCTTATCTGTAAAATGGAAATTATGATTGTGAGCCCCACAAGAGACAACCTGATTACCTTGTATCTACCCCAGAGCTTAGAACAGTGCTCGGCAAATAGTAAGCACTTAACAAATACCATTATTATTATTATTAGTAGTAGTAGTAGTAGTAGAGTGCTCTGCACCCATTGAGTGCTTAATAAATATGATGAGATGAATGAAGTCAGGCCTGGCTGGGGGTCTGCTGGAGAAGAGAAGTTTGGGAAAGAGGGGTCTGTCCCCTCTTAGGGTCACGGGGTGTGGGATGGATGAGGGGGGCAGGCTAACCCCCTGCTCCTGTCCGGGGGATGGGGAGGGATGGCAGCGGTGGGCAGGGCAGGGCAGGGCTGGGCAGGGCCCCGTTGGCCCCGGGCAAAGAGGGTTACTCACTGTCCTGGGCGCCTCCTCCAGCTTTGGCGAAACCTGTCTGACGCCGGGCGGCTCCGGGGGAGGGTGGGAAGGGAAGGGGGGGACACAGAAGCCACGGGGAGATGGGAGGCCCAGCCCAACCCTGCTGGCAGGCAGAGAGGGACCCGGAAAAACTGGTCCGGCCTAGGCTGGGCCGCATTCCTGCTGGGCGCAGGGCGGGCCAGGGCGGGCTGGGGGCCGGGCACAGGCGCCCATATAAACAGGCAGCGCCTGGCTGGGGCTGGGCACACAGGCCATGGCTTGGAGCGGCGACGGACACCGACCAGACACCGCAGGGGCACGAACAGGAGCAAGGGCGAGGGCACAGGCTGGGGTAGGGGCAGAGCCTGGCGCAGGGGCTGGGGACAGGGCTGGGACTGGGGCAGGGGTGGGGGTGAGGGCAGAGGCTGGGGCAGGAGCAGGGGCAAAGTCTGGGGCAGGGGCAGAACCTGGGCAGCTGCAGAGGCTGAGGCAGGCGCAGAGTTTGGAAAGGGCAGGAGCAGAAGCAGAGGTGAAGGCAGAGGCCGGGGCAGGGACAGAGGGCAAACCCTGGGCAGCTGCAGAGACTGGGGCAGGGGCAGAGGCTGGGGCAAGAGAAGAGGGTGGAGGCTGGGGCAGGGGCAGAGTTTGGTAGGGGCAGAAGCAGAGGTGAAGGCAGAGGCAAGGGCAGAGAGCAGAGGCTGGGACAGGGGCAGGGGCAGGAGGGAAGGCAGATCTTCTAGACTGTGAGCCCACTGTTGGGTAGGGACCGTCTCTATATGTTGCCAACTTGTACTTCCTGAGCGCATAGTACAGTGCTCTGCACACAGTAAGTGCTCAGTAAATATGATTGAATGAATGAATGAATCTGGGGTGGGGCAGAGGGCAAAGTCTAGGTTAGGGGCAGAGGGCAGAGCCTGTGGCAAGGGCTAGGGCAGAATCTGGTGTGGGGCTAGGGGCAGAGGTGGGCAGGGGTGATGGTGGTGGCAGTGCTTGTGATGGGGCTGGTGGTTCCAGCCTGGAGTTTCGGGGCAGAGCCCGGGGGCAGGGGGTGCGGTGGGGGCCGGCACAGGGGTGGGCATCAAGAGGAGCTCCAGGGCGGTGCAGGGGTGTGGGGGCCTTCCCCAGGACCGACCCCACCTGCCCTCTCCTCTCTCCGGGCCGGAGCCCCAGGGGCAAGCAGCAGCAGCGGCGGAGGATGCGGATGATGCGGCGGACACCCACACAGCAGTCTCCCTGGTGCAGTGGTTCTTAACAGTTCAACAGTTCTCTGGCCTAATTGTGAAATGTTTAGGACCACTTGACCCGGGCAGGCCTTGGCAGCGGCGAAGGCATCGGAGGAGGGGATGCTGGGGGACGGGGGGCGGGAGGGAGTCGGGGTGCCCTCTGGAAGGGGAGGAGGGCACTGGAGTCGGGGCAGGGGCTTAACACCCTTAATTTTGCACCCTCAGAGACACCCACACTGTCTGCCTGCATCTAGAAGCAGCATGGCTTAGTGGAAAGAGCCTGGGTTTGGGAAGCAGAGGTCGTGGGTTCTAATCCTGGCTCTGCCTCTTATCAAATGGGTGACTTTGGGCAAGTCACTTCACTTCTCTGGACCTCAGTTCCCTTATCTGGAAAATAGAGATTAAGTCTGTGAGCCCCACGTGGGACAACCTGATTACCTTGTATTCACCCCAGCGCTTAGAACAGTGCTCGGCACATTGTAAGCGCTTAACAAATATCATTATTATTATTATTATTATTATTATTATTATCATTACCTCCATGCACGGATACACTCCTAAGCGCTTAGAGGCATGCATGCACATTTCCACCCTAACACTGATGCACGCAAACGCACTCACTCGCACTCACCTCAAGGCTGTACTAAACCTGATTACCTTATATCTACTGGGGTGCTTGGCACATAGTAAGTGCTTAACAAATACCATCATCATTTTTCTTAAACCCCAGCTCCTTTGAAACCACCCACAGTGAAGCAGCGCCAGTTTTCAATGGGGCTTTCTGGATCCTCCTTGTGGGTAGGTCTGCCTTTTTTAAAATCACCTGGGTGATGTATAAATTTAGGACGCAGATTGGGGTGCATGTATGGCTGTGTATGTGGCTCTGTGTGTGTGTGTGTGTGTCCGTCTGTCTGTCTGCAGCTCCAGGGTAGCGTCCGAAGGAGGCTGGTGGAGGTGTCCTCCCAAGCCCAGGATGCCCCCGCACCTGCTCCTCTGCAGGACTAGATTTTCTGGGAGCCTGTTTGGGGCACTGGCCAGGCCGACCCAGCCCTTGCTTGGGGCATGGAGGTGAGGTGGGTGGGGAGACGCGGCTGCCGCCCCCCTCCTCCTTCTCCTCCCGCCCCCGGGGGGTAGCTGGGTGGGTGGGGGGGGGGGATCCCTCCTCTGACCTGGGACCCGCTGGGGCCTGCCCTGCCAGGTTGGCAACACGGACTGCCTGCATCCTCCCAGGGCTGGGGAGGGGGCAGAGGAGAAGGGGGCCAAAGAGGCTGAGTGTCTTTGGACCTCTAAACTAGGATGTTGGGCCTGGCTTAGGGCAGCGGAGCAGGGGTTGAGGGGAACGATTGCCCAAGTGGCACCGAGATCCAGCGGAGTGTACAAGAAAACAGGAGGACCCTTTCTCGGGTCTGTCCAGCATTCCCCAGGCTCTTCATCCCCTCCAGGATCTTGGGAAACACCTTTCCTTCTCTCCCCCAGACCCAGGGTCCTCCCTTGGGACTACGGACATGGTTTCAGGTTCTCAGGACTGGTGGGACACTGGGACAAGGCTGGTGGCTTCAACAGCAACCGTTTGGATCTTTTAGGCCAATGTAGAAGCTGGCCCCAGCGTTATAGATAGATTCAGGGATGTGCGGTCCATGCTGGGTCACTGATGGGATAGTCAGGGATGGAGAGGGGAGAGATAGGGGTGTGGGATGGTCCATGCTCTGTCATTGGAGGGAGAGTGAGGGTTGGAGAGGGGAGAGTTACATATAGTTACAGGTGTTGGATGGTCCATTCTGGGTCATGGGACGGAGAGTCAGGGTCAGGGATGGAGAGGGGAGAGTTAGGGGTGTGGCATGGCCCAAGCTCGGTCACTGGAGGGAGAGCTGAGGATGGGGCAGAAGAGAGATGTGTGGGATAGTCCAACCTTCATGGTGAAGGTGGGAGTCCAGGAAGGAAACTGCCACATTCCTCCCCCAAGCATCCTAATGCCACTGTTGGAGAGTCTCTGACCCAGGTACAGTTGTGGCTGATATAACGCCAAACCCATTGGCCATGGAGAAGGGGGCCTCTCTCGGGAGTAGTTTAAGTTGCCTGAAGTCCCCTGGCAATCCTTAGCTCCAACTGGGCGGGCCCAGGACTGAAGGGAGAATCCAGGCCCATCCAAGAACTTGAAGGGAAGGGAGCCAAACTCCAAGTTGGATTTCTATAGATCCATAGGCCACAAAAGTGGCCAAGGTTGGGTCTGATGAAGTGGGCCCTTTACTGCCCTTTCCCCTTCCCTCGCACGATGGCTGGGCTCAATTGCCTGGTCGTAGATGAGCTTTCCAGCATGCCCAACCTTCCCCTCTGCATCACGGGGCCAATTCACTTCCCCACATTGGGGATTCCCATTTTGAAACATTAGAAAGCTGGATAATTAAAAGCTTGTTCTCTTTGGAGAAGCAGCATAGCCTCCTGGATGGATAGAGCATGGGCTTGGGAGTCGGAAGGTCATGCGTTCTAAACCTGACTCTGCCACATGTCTGCTGTGTGACCTTGGGCAAATCACTTCACTTCTCTGTAACTCAGTTGCCTCATCTGTAAAATGGGGCTAAGAGTGTGAGCCCCATGTGGGAGAGGGACTGTGCCTGACCAGATTAACATGTATTTACCCAAGCGCATAGGACAGCACTTGGCTCATAGTAAGTGCTTAATAAATTTTACCTCCTTCCCTTCCCCACAGCACCTGTATATATGTATATATGTTTATACATATTTATTACTCCATTTATTTATTTTACTTGTACCTATATATTCTATTTATTTTATTTTGTTAGTATGTTTGGTTTTGTTCTCTGTCTCCCCCTTCTAGACTGTGAGCCCACTGTTGGGTAGGGACTGTATATGTTGCCAGCTTGTACTTCCCAAGTGCTTGGTACAGTGCTCTGCACACAGTGAGTGCTCAATAAATACGATTGATTGATTGATCCAATCCATCACCAAAACCTGCCAGTCTCACCTTCTAAACATCACCAAGATCCGCCCTGTCCTCTCCATCCAAACCGCTACCACGTTAGTACAGTCCCTCATCCTATCCCGGCTGGATTACTGCATCAGTAATCTAGGGAAGCAGCGTGGCTCAGTGGAAAGAGCCCAGGCTTGGGAGTCAGAGGTCATGCATTGTAATCCCGGCTCCGCCACTTATCGGCTGTGTGACTTTGGGTAGGTCACTTAACTTCTCTGTGCCTCAGTTGCCTCATCTGTAAAATGGGGATTAGGACTGTGAGCCCCACATGGGACAACCTGATTAGCTTGTGTCTACCCCAGCACTTAGAACAGTGCTTGGCACATAGTAAGCGCTTAACAAATACCATTATTATTATTATTATTATTATTATTATTATTAAATACCACTGTGGCTCCACAGACCACCATCCTCATCAATCAATTGTATTTATTGAACACTTACTGTGGGCTGAGCACTGTACTGAGCACTTGGGAGAGCATAATATAGCCGGGTTGGTAGACATGTTCCCTGCCCACAGTGAGCTCACAGCCCGTTCTGCTAGTCCCCATTTTCTGGTCATTCAGAGGCATGGTCATGTGCGTTTCTCCGTCTGGACCTTCCCTTCTGTAGCCTTGAGCCCACACCCTTCAGGTTTGGGGCAGGATTTCCAAGAGGCTATTCGAAGAAGGGCAAAGACTCAGACAAATTCCAAGATAACAGGGGCTCTGGGCTCTCTGACGTCTACCTATCTCTCAATCCCTGCATCAAACAGAAACACCTGGCCATTTACATCAAGACACTACACCAACTCTATCTCTTTTATGTATTTGTTCTCCTCTCCACTACTCCCCAGTTTCCACTCTCCGAACCTCGCAAATGAACCCCACTTTCCCACCTCTGACCCTTTGTGAGGCCAACTGGGAAAGGCTAGGTCACAGGAATTAGGAGTCCTGGATTCAAATCCCAGCTCCTTCACTTGTCTACCGTTTGATCTTGAACAATCACTTAACTTCTCTTTGGGTTTTCTCACCTGTAAAAAATGGGGATTCAATACCTATTCTCCCTCTCCTTTAGACTCTGAGTCCCATGTGGAACAGAGATTTAATTCATCGTATCCATCCTGGAGCTTAGTACAGCTCTTAGCTTGTAGTAAGTGCTTAACAAATGCTACAATTATTATTACTATTGTTATTATTATTAATTCCCCCTCATCCAGCAGACCAGAGTTCTCCCGAGCTTCAAAGCCCCCTTCCAGACTGTGAGCCCACTGTTGGGTAGGGACTGTCTCTATATGTTGCCAACTTGTACTTCCCAAGCGCTTAGTACAGTGCTCTGCACACAGTAAGCGCTCAATAAATACGATTGATGATGATGATGATGATGAAATTCCATCTTTCCAAGAAACTATCCCTGATTCGTGTTCACCATCACGGACTCATGTCAACCCAACAATCACCCTGAGCCCTTTAATATATTGATTTATAAGTTGACTTATCATACATTTATTTATTCTTTTTCTACATGGGCCTAAGAGTCAGAGGACCTGGGTTCTAATCTTGGCTCCACCACTTCGCTGTTGTGTGATTCTGGGCAAGTCACTTAGCTTCTTGTAATCTCTGTTTCCTCATCTGTAAAACGGAGATGAAATACCTCTGCTCTTTGAAACTTGTAAGCCCTGTGTGGGAAAGGAACTGCCCTGATTATTCTTTAATTCTACCCCAGAGCTTAGCAAAGTGCTTGACACATAGTAAACACTAAACAAATAAGCGCATTTCTCAGGTGCCCAGTACAGTGGTCTTCACTCACTGGGTGCCTAGTATAGTACTCTGCACTCAGTAGGTGTCCAGGATAGTGCTTTGCTCATAGAAGGTGCCCAAGTATTTATTAAGTGCTTACTGTGTGCAGAACACTGTACTAAGCACTTGGGAGAGTACAGAGAAGCAGCAGCATGGCATAGTGGATAGATCACCATCCTGGGAGTCAGAAGTCATGGGTTCTAATCCCTGCTCTGCCACTTGTCTGCTGTGTGACCTTGGGCAAGTTACTTCACTTATCTGTGCCTCAGTTACCTCATCTGTAAAATGGAGATTGAGACTTTGAGCCCCATGTGGGACAAGGGACTGCATCAAACCCTATTTGCTTATAACCACCCCAGCTCTTAATAAGGCACTTGGCACATAGTAAGCATTTAACAAATGCCATAGTTAGTTTTAGTAGTATTACAATATAACAGAGTTAGTAATTATAATGATGGTATTTGTTAAGCGCTTATAATGTGCCAAGCACTGTTCTAAGTGCTGGGGTAGATACAAGGTAAACAGATTGTTCAACCTGGGGCTCACAGTCTTAATCCCCATTTTACAGTTGGGGTAACTGAGGCCCAGAGAAGTTAAGTGACTTGCCCAAAGTAACACAGCTGGTAAGCAGCAGAGTCAGGATTAGAACTCACGACCTCTAATTCTAGACTGTGAGCCTGTTGTTGGGTAGGGACCTTCTTTATATGTTGCCGATTTGTACTTCCCACACACTTAGTACAGTGCTCTGCACACAGTAAGTGCTCAATAACTACAATTGAATGAATGAATGAATAAATGAATGAACTTCCAAGCCCGTGCTCTTTCCCTAAGCCACGCTACTTCTAGTAGACAGTTTCCCTGCCCAAAAGTGGAAAGAGCCTCGGCTTGGGAATCAGAGGTCATGGGTTCTAATCCTGACTTCATGACTTGCCACTCTGCCTCTTGTCAAAGTCACCTGTGTGACTTTGGGCAAGTCAGTTAACTTCTCTGTGCCTCAGTTCCCTCATCTGTAAAATGGGGTTTAAGACTGTGAGCCCCACATGGGACAACCAGATCACCTTGTATCACCCCCAGCGCTTTGAACAGTGGTTTGCACATAGTAAGTGCTTAACAAATACCGTTATTATAGGGAGAGACAGACATTAATATAAATGAACTAGCTGCATATACTTCAGAAATATCAGTATTCTTTTACTTTTAAAATATATGAATATATGTTCTCTATATGAATAACAAGCACGAGAAGCAGCGTGGATCAGTGGAAAGAGCACAGGCTTGGGAGTCAGAGGTCGTGGGTTCAAATCCCAGCTCCGCCACTTGTCAGCTGTGTGACTTTGGACAAGTCACTGAACTTCTCCGTGCCTCAGTTACTTCATCTGGAAAATGGGGATTGAGACTGTGAGCCCCACGTCGGACAACCTTGTATCTACCCCAGCGCTTACAACAGTGCTTGGCACATAGTAAGTGCTTAACAAATACTATTATTATTATTATTATTATAGGGGGAGACAGACATCAATATAAATGAACTAACTGCATATACTTCAGAAACATCAGTATTCATTTACTTTTAAAATATATGAATATATGTTCTCTATAGATGAATAAAAGCAGAAATGTAAATAAATGAATACATGAGAAAAAGAGGAGTCTACTTTGGCTCCCACAAGGTCTGGATAGTTTAGATCTGAAGCAGCATGGCTCAGTGGTAAGAGCACAGGCTTTGGAGTCAGAGGTCATGGGTTCAAATCCCAGCTCCGACACATGTCTGCTGCGTGACCTTGGGCAAGTCACTTAACTTCTCTGGGCCTCAGTTACCTCATCTGTAAAATGGGGATTAAGACTGTGAGCCCCACGTGGGACAACCTGATCACCTTGTATCCACCCCAGCACTTAGTACAGTGCTTTGCACATAGTAAACACTTAATAAATGTCCTCATTATTATCTGAGCTCAAGAAAGATCCGTAAAAGAGTGATATGGACACCTGTCTACATGTTTTGTTTTGTTGTCTTTCTCCCCCTTCTAGACTGTGAGCCCGTTGTTGGGTAGGGACCGTCTCCATATGTTGCCGACTTGTACTTCCCAAGCACTTAGTACAGTGCCCTGCACACAGTAAGTGTCCAATAAATACGATTGAATGAATGAATGAATGAACCCCGTTCAGCAAGAGAGAGGCGCGTTCTTTGGGCCGCACTGATGAAGCAGCGTGGCTTACTGGAGAGAGCCCGGGCTTGGGAGTCAGAGGTCGTGGGTTCGAATCCCAGCTCCGCCAGTTGTCAGCTGTGTGACCTTCGGCAAGTCACTTAACTTCTCTGTGCCTCAGTTCCCTCATCGGTAAAATGGGGGATGAAGACTGTGAGCCCCACGTGGGACAAGCTGATAACCTTGTATCTACCCCAGTGCTCAGAGCAGTGCTTGGCACATAGTAAGCGCTTAATGTATATATGTTTGTACATATTTATTACTCTATTTATTTTACTTGTACCTATCTATTCTATTTATTTTATTTTGTTAGTATGTTTGGTTTTGTTCTCTGCCTCCCCCCTTCTAGACCGTGAGCCCACCGTTGGGTAGGGACCGTCTCTATATGTTGCCAGCTTGTACTTCCCAAGCGCTTAGTACAGTGCTCTGCGCGCAGTAAGCGCTCAATAAATACGATTGATTGATTGATTGATTGATTAACAAATACCAACATTATCATGATGATGAAGCCACGTTGCCGGGTTTTTTGTCACCGGAGCAGATTCTGGCCGAGGAGCGCCACCTGCCGGCCATCGGGTGGTGGCGGCGGACTTGGCTTAATGAGCAGCCCTTGCAGTAGCGTAGATGTCTTTTTCTCCTGCTATTTTTTAAGCGTTTACTACGTGCCAGACACCGTTCTAAGCGCTACGGTGGATACAAGGTAACCAGGTTGGACACATGGGACTCACCGTCTTAATCCCCATTTACAGGTGAGGTCACAGAAGCCCAGAGAAGTGAAGCGATTTGCCCAAGGTCACACAGCAGACAAGTGGCGGAGCAGGGATTAGAACCCAGGTGCTTATCAATCAATCAATCAATCGTATTTATTGAGCGCTTACTGTGTGCAGAGCACTGGACTAAGCGCTTGGGAAGTCCAAGTTGGCAACATATAGAGGCAGTCCCTACCCAACAGTGGGCTCACAGTCTAGAAGGGGGAGACAGACAACAAAACCAAACATATTAATGAAATGAAATAAATAGAATAGATATGTACAAGTAAAATAAATAGAGTAATAAATATGTACAAACATATATACAGGTGCTGTGGGGAAGGGAAGGAGGTAATCAATCAATCAATCGTATTTATTGAGCGCTTACTGTGTGCAGAGCACTGTGCTAAGCGCTTGGGAAGTACAAGTTGGCAACGTATAGAGACAGTCCCTACCCAACAGTGGGCTCACAGTCTAGAAGGGGGAGACAGACAACAAAACCAAACTTATTAACAAAATGAAATAAATAGAATAGATATGTACGAGTAAAATAAATAGAGTAATAATTATGTACAAACATATATACAGGTGCTGTGGGGAAGGGAAGGAGGTAATCAATCAATCAATCGTATTTATTGAGCGCTTACTGTGTGCAGAGCACTGTACTAAGCGCTTGGCAAGTACAAGTTGGCAACGTATAGAGACAGTCCCTACCCAACAGTGGGCTCACAGTCAAGAAGGGGGAGACAGAGAACAAAACCAAACATATTAACAAAATAAAATAAATAGAATAGATATGTACAAGTAAAATAAATGGGACTCCCAGGCAGGTGCTCTACCCACTAGGCCACGCTGCTTCTTGCCAGGGTTGGCAACTGGCAGGGACCATCATCCTGCCAGCAGCCAGGGAGGATAAAAAAAGAAAAAAGAAAATAATGCTGGTGTTTTCCTCCCTCTGGACTGTAAGCTTATTGTGGGTAGGGAATGTGACTGTTTATTGTTGTATTGTACTCTCCCAAGCACTTAGTGCAGAGCTCTGCCCACAGTAAGTGCTCAATAAAGTGCTCAGTAAGTGCTCAGAGAAGCAGCGTAGCTCAGTGGAGAGAGCACGGGCTTGGGAGTCAGAGGTCAATCAATCAATCAATCAATCGTATTTATTGAACACTTACTGTGTGCAGAGCACTGTACTAAGCGTTTGGGAAGTACAAGTTGGCAACATATAGAGACGGTCCCTACCCAATAGTGGGCTCACAGTCTAGAAAGGGGAGAAAGAGAACAAAACCAAACATATTAACAAAATAAAATAAATAGAATAGATATGTACAAGATAAATAGAGTAATAAATATGTACAAACATATATACATATATACAGGTGCTGTGGGGAAGGGAAGGAGGTAAGGCCGGGGGGATGGAGAGAGGGAGGAGGGGGAGAGTTCTAGGTCATGGGTTCTAATCCCAGCTCTGCCACTTGTCTGCTGTGTGAGCTTGGGCAAGTCACTTAAATTCTCTAAGCCTCAGTTACCTCATATGTAAAATGGGGATTAAGACTGTGAGCCCCACGAGGGACAACGTGATCACCTTTTATCCACCCTGCGCTTAGGACAGTGCTTTGCACATAGTAAGTGCTTAACAAATGCCATTATTATTATTATTATTATTATAAATACGATTGAATGAATGAATGAATGAATCCTGGGCACAGCAGGCATCAGGGAATACTGCTTGTCTCCATGCTGAGGGTCCTGGAGTCTAAGCCTGACATCAGGGTACAAGAGGAAGCTGTGCCACCACTCCCAGCCTGAGCTCCGGAAGGCCAGGAGCGGTAGGTAAGTGAGTAGATCTAGATTGTAAGGTCACGAGAAGCAGCGTGGCTCAGTGGAAAGAGCACGGGTTTTGAAGTTATAGGTCATGGGTTCAAATCCTGGCTCTGCCTCTTGTTAGCTGGGTGACTTTGGGCAAGTCACTAAACTTCTCTGTGCTTCACTTATCTCATCTATAAAATGGGGATGAAGACTGTGAGCCCACTGTGGGACAACCTGATCACCTTGTAACCTCTCCAGTGCTTAGGACAGTGCTTTGCACATAGTAAGTGCTTAATAAATGCCATCATTATTGTTGTTGGCAGGGAGTGTGTCTGGTCTATTGTTGCATTGTACTATCCCAAGTGCTTAATACAGTGTTCTGAACACAATAAGTGCCCAATAAATATGACTGATTGATTAGATCAGAGAGCAGTATCCTGGCCCTGGCTTCATCCTGGGTATCTTGAGGTTCAAGATCTCCCTGGCCTGTGCTGGGTTGCAGTCGCTGCTCAGAAATTCACTTTGACTTGTGCTGGTTTTGTCCCATAAGCTGCAGACTAGGGTACTAATCCTTGAATACACTTTCCAAAAACTGGGACCAGGTCCTGACCATTATTCCACATGGACCAAAGGGCTCCCATCTTTGGGCCACCACCATTACCACTGGCCTAAGGTTTAGGCAGCCACTGTCCATCCTGTGGGCCCTGGGGCAGAATCCATACAAGGGCAAGTTCTGCCACATGTCTGCACTTAGAACAGTGCTTTGCACATAGTAAGCGCTTAACAAATGCCATTATTATTATTATTATGTCTGCTGGTGACCTTGGGCAAGTCACTTTTACTTCTCTATGTTTCAGTTATCTCACCTGTGAAGTAGGGATTAAGACTTCGAACCCCATGTGGGGCATGGAATGTGTCTGACCTGCAATCTTGGACCTAACCTACAGTTTAGGACAGGGTCTGACACATTACAAATGCCAAACCAAAAAGCCAGTCTTGCAGATTAACACCGATTCCCTATTCTGCTAATTCTGCTGTATTATACTCTCCCAAATGGTTAATACAGTGCTCAACACATAGAAAGTGCTCAGTGGATGCCACTGATTGATTGAAAGATGTTAGCCTGTGGTCTAGAGGAAATCAGGTTGGAGGGAAAGTAAAAATGTTTTTTAAATGAAAAAATCTGGTCCTGAGCTCTTTCAGGCTGTTGCTCTCCACCTGAAAAGACTCCAGAGTAACAAGGAGGCTGAGACAAATTGGTGGAATAATGCGAGCTCCAGGGACATTTAGGGAAGGGAATTGCCAGGTGGACAGAAACTCAGCAGAACAACCTGGGCTATTTGTATTTAATCTGGATTTCCTCCCACTCCCACTCTCTCCCAATTCAGGTCCCCTGGGGTTTGCAACTAACATATTAGTATCTGGAGTGGCAGATTGTCCAGATAGTTTAGGCAAGAAGGAGATGTTTCAACCTTTGCTACCTAGATAAGTGAGGCCAGGTTGCTGTTTTAGGGTTGAATTAACCAGATTTATTTTCCAGGTTAGTTCCAAAGTGGGAACCCCATGACTTTAGGTTCCTTCCACTTTTCCCAGGCTATTAGCCTGGTTTAGTGGATAGAGAATAGGCTGGGAGTCAGAAGGACCTGGGTTCTAATCCCTGATCTGCCACTTGTCTGCTGCGTAGCCTTGGGCAAGTCACTTCATTTCTCTGTGTCTCACTTATCTCATCTGTAAAAGGGAGATTATGACTATGAGTTATATGTGGGACAACCTGATGTGCTTGTATTTACTCCAGAACTTAGTTCAGTGCCTGGCACATAGTAAGTACTTAACAAATACCACAGTTATTATTATTATTGTGATGGAAACTTCCCTACCCCAAAGCACGCATTCAGGCCATCAACATCACCCTCTCCTCCAAATTCATTTGTTTGGCTCCACTGTCCCTGGCAATAATGCACTGCTAACCTCCAGCCTTGGATCACCTCCATATCATGTTTCCTCAGCTCTTGCGCTTGTGCCGCAGAATACTGTTAGTAAGCAGCGGGGTTTAGTGGAAAGAGCACGGGCTTCGGAGTCAGAAGTCATGGGTTCTAATCCTGGTTTCACCACTTACCAGCTGTGTGACTTCGGGTAAGTCACTTCACTTCTCTGTGCCCCAGTTACCTCATCTGTAAAATGGGGATTAAGACTGTGAGCCCCACGTGGGACAACCTGCTTACCTTGTATCTACCCCAGCACTTAGAAGAGTGCTTGGCACATAGTAAGCACTTATCAAATACTATTATTATTATTATTATTATTATTAAATCCAGGAACCAAGTTGTTTTCAGTCAGTTCAAATTCACCTGCTATAACTTTGCCTTCTCTTGCATTCGAAAACATTAATCCTCCCTCCATCATTCCCATCCCCAAGGGCCCCACCAATTATTCCAGACCTTTAGCTCCCTCCTAAATATGAATAATTAATAATTATGGTATTTGTAAAGTACTCTCTATGTACCAGGCACTGTACTAAGCGCTCGGGTGGATATAAGCAAATTACATTGGACATGTCCCACATGGGGTTCACAGTCTCAATCCCCATTTTACAGATGAGGTAAGTGATACACAGAGAAATGAAGTGACTTGTCCAAGACCACACAGCAGACAAGTGGTGGAGCTGGGATTAGAACCCATGACCTTCTGACTCCCAGAACTTCATTAATGCCCTCCCAGACACTCATCCACTCTCTGATCCATAGAGTGGATCCATAGAGATCCATGATCCTTAGAGATCTCCCCCCTAAGTCATCTAAAGGGGTTGATTTCCCCTGCTACTGCCACCTTTTCTCCTCCAACTTCCTTCTTCATCCTCTGCAATCTGCTCTCCATCTTCTTCACTCCATTGAGGAGCAGCACGTCCTAGTGGATAGGGAACAGCCCTGGGAGTCAGAAGGAGCTGGGTTCTAATCCTGACTCCGTGACTTGTCTGCTGTGTGACTGTGAGCAAGTCACATAATTTCTTTGTGCCTCAGTTGCCTCTTCTGTAAAATGGGGATTTAGACTGTGAGTCCCATGTGGACAGGGACTGTCTCCAACCTGATTTAACTTGTATCTACCCCAGCATTTAGAACAGTGCTTGACACATAGTTTAGCTTAGCAAGTACGATAGTTTTATCTGCTATGTGATCTTGGGCAAGTCATTTAACTTCTCTGTGCCTCAGTTCCCTCATCTGCAAAGTGGTGATTCAATACCTGTTTTCCCTCCTACTTAGACTGTGAACCCCATTTGGGACAGGATGATCTTATATCTATCCCAGCGCTTGGTACAGTGCTTGACACATAGCAAACGCTTAACAAATACCACAGGTCCTACTGAGATTACTCGCTACAACCATCATCAAAGATCCCCTTTTTGTCAAAGCTAACAGATTCTACTCTGCCTAATTCCCCTCCGACTCTTGATTTCCACTCCATACTCCTGAAAACATTACCTGACAGTTGTTTCACTGTTGTAATTTTCCCTGACTTCTTCTCCTCAGCCTTTTTTGCCAGCTCTTCCATCTCATCCCAGCCTTATCCTTTTCTCATCATCATCATCATCAATTGTATTTATTGAGTGCTTACTATGTGCAGAGCACTGTGCTAAGCGCTTGGGAAGTACAAATTGGCAACATATAGAGACAGTCCCTACCCAACAGTGGGCTCACAGTCTAAAAGGGGGAGACAGAGAACAAAACCAAACACACTAACAAAATAAAATAAATAGAATAGATATGTACAAGTAAAATAAATAAATAAATAGAGTAATAAATATGTACAAACATATATACATATATACAGGTGCTGTGGGGAAGGGAAGGGGGTAAGATGGGGGGATGGAGAGGGGGACGAGGGGGATGAGGTAATCTTCACCCCACCCGCCTCTCCCTCTCTCCTCCCAAGATGTGGACAGGGTAGAGGAGGAAGGGGCTGCCCCTCAGGATCCCGAGGCCCTTAAGAGCATGATCTACCTAATAATAATCATAATTATGAAATTTCATGAGCACTTATTATGTGCCAGGCACTGTACAGCGTGGCGCAGTGGAAAGAGCATGGGCTTGGGAGTCAGAGGTCATGGGTTCTAATCCTGACTCCGCCACTTGTCAGCTGTGTGACTTTGGGCAAGTCATTTAACTTCTCCGTGCCTCAGTTACCTCATCTGTAAAATGGGGATTAAGACTGTAAGCCCCATTCTAGACTGTGAGCCCGTTGTTGGGTAGGGACCGTCCCTATATGTTGCCAACTTGTACTTCCCAAGCGCTTAGTATAGTGCTCTGCACACAGTAAGCACTCAATAAATACAATTGAATGAATGAATGAATGTGGGACAACCTGATTACTTTGTATCTCCCCCAGTGCTTAGAGCTGTGCTTGGCACACAGTAAGCACTTAACAAATGCCACTATTATTATTATTGTTACAAGCAAATCAGGTTGGACAGAGTCTCTGTCCCACGTGGGGCTCAGGGTCTCAATCCCCATTTTACAGAGGAGGTAACTGAGGCCCAGAGGAGTGAAGTGACTTATCCAAGGTCACACAGCAGACAAGTGGCCAAGGTGGGATTAGAACCCAAGACTTTCTGACTCCCAGCCCATAGACTATCTGCTAGGGTACTTCCCATCTTCCCTCCCCGGGCCCGGCCAGGGTGCAGGCAGGGATCTCAGCTCTTGGGGAGGCTGTGGGAGGTGGAGAGGGAGGGGAGAACAGAGGGATAGGAAGTGGTTGTCTGGAGCCCAGCCCATCCACCAAGGAGCCGGCAGATGTGCTGAACCTCCAGGGGTCCTTCCCTTCCCTTCCCTTCCCTTCCCTTCCCTTCCCTTCCCTCCCCTCCCCTCTCCTCCCCTCCCCTCCCCGGAGAGGACAGTAGAACAACCCACAGATGCATTCCCATCTCACGAGTTTACAGTCTCAAGGGATTGTCCCACATTCCTTCTTCTCCCCCAAATCCTCAACCTCGGGTTGGGGGCAGGTGGGGGGGTCTCTCTGTGACCTCTGCCACACAGTCCCCCTCAGCATGGCTTAGTGGAAAGAGCCTGGGCTTGGGAGTCAGAGGTCATGGGTTCTAATCCCAGCTCCGCCACTTGTCTGCTGTGTGACCTTGGGCGAGTCTCTTAATTTCTCTGTGCCTCAGTTCCCTCATCTGTAAAATGGGGATTAAGACTGTGAGCCCCATGTGGGATAACCTGCTTACCTTGTATCTACCCCAGGTCTAGAATTCTATTTATTTGTATTGATGCCTTCTTACGTGTTTTGATGTCAGTCTCCCCCCTTCTAAACTGTAAGCCCGGTGTGGACAGGGGTTGTCTCTATTGCTGAATTGTACTTTCCAAGTGCTTAGTACAGTGCTCTGCACACAGTAAGTGCTCAATAAATATGATTGAATGCATGAATGAATAAATACCACTGATTGGCTGATTGGCTGATTGACTGATTCCTTTCTAATCTGGGTCTCTTAGTGTCTTTACATGTCTTTCTATCAGTGTCTCAATCTCTGTGTTTCTCGGTGTGTCTATCTTTACCTTGCTGCCTCTGGGTTTCAGTCCCCATTTTAGCCTCTCTCTCTCTCTCAGGGAGTCCGGGGATCTCTGATCAGTATTTCTGGAGTTTCTATGTGTGTCTCTCTTTCTGTGACTCGTGTGTCTCTGTTCCTGTGGGTCTCTGTCATCATCTCTGTGTCCCTGCCCCCATCCTTCAACCCATCAGTCAATCAATCTTATTTATTGAGCATTTACTGTACACAGAATGCAATACTGATCCCTTGGGAGAGTACAATACAAAGGAGTTGGTAGAACATTCTGTGCCCACAAAGACCTTCTGTTACTGTGACTGGCTATGAGAGTTTCTTTTTGTGTCTCTGTCATTCCCCATCCACGTGTCTCTGAATGCTTCTACGTATGTCTCTGTCACTAAAAGTTTCTCTCCCTAGCACTCTGCTTCTACAGCGGCCTCTGTGGGTTTCTATAGCGTTATCTTCGAGTGTCTCTGTCATTACTGCATCGAACTCTGTGGGTTTCTGTCACTATTCTCCATGTCTGGTTTGCTGGTTTGATTTTGAAGCTGGAAAGCTGAGGCCCTGTGGTGTGGATGGGTTCAGAACTTGGCCGGGGGCTGGGGAGAAGGGGTGGGAAAAGGCCCAGAACTGAAAGAAGTGTCTCTGGCTGGGATGGGGCTGCTATGATTTTGTTTTGGAATTGGGAGTGGAAGTTAAAATGTGTGGGTTTAGCATAGACTACCTTTTTATTCCCGGCCTCTCTCCCTTCATCTCTCCTTCTTCTGTTGCCCCCCTCCCTTCCTTGCCCCCCCCCCCCCCCCCCCGCAACATCTTCCCTGGGTAAAAGGGTTGGGGCACAAGGGAGCACAAGGTGTGAGCATCATTCTTAGACCAAAGAAATGCCAGATTGAGAGGCTTCACGCTCCTCGTCTTGTCTTATGCCGTCGAGTCGTTTCCAACCCATAGCGACACCATGGATACATCTCTCCTAGAACACCCCGCTGTCCATCTACAATCATTCTGGTAGTGTATCCATACAGTTTTCTTGGTAAAAATATGGAAGTGGTTTACCATCGCCTCCTTCCACGCAGTAAACTCAAGTCTCCACCCTCGACTCTCCCCAGCTGCTGCTGCCCTGCATGGATGACTTTTGACTTGTAGCAGATTGCCTTCCACTAGATAGCCACTGGCTAAGCTAGGAATGGAATGGGTAGGCCTCTGCTTGACTCCTACCCATCGTTGAGACTGGTAGAGGACTGAAAACTCTCCAGGTGTGACCCTGAGAGGGGATTCACCCTCCTAGTAGGCAGGAAATCTCTCTCATTCTGTCTGTGCCTCTGTATGCCTCTGTCTATACTATGCCCAACTCTCCCTTTCTTTCTCTCTCACTCTGGCTTCTGTCTCTACCTCACATTTTCCTGGCTCTTTCATTCTACGGCTAGAAGCAATACTGTCCATTAAGCAATTACTGTCTGCAAAGCATTCATTCATTCATTCAATCATATTTATTGAGCGCTTACTGTGTGCAGAGCACTGTACTAAGCACTTGGGAGTACAAGTTGGCAACATACAGAGATGGTCCCTACCCAACAGTGGGCTCACAGTCTAGAAACAGGCTCACAGTCTAGAATGCATAGCACTGTACTAACTGCTGAGAGAATTTATGGATGGAAATTAATCACACAGCCCCTGGACCTCAAGGAGCTTACAGTCTAAAAATAAGAGGGAAGGGGCCTGCGACAGATACATAAGGAGAAATTAAGCCATAAAATCACAAAAACAATGTAATGGACCAGATCAAATGCATAAGATAAAATAAATAGTTGTGCGTTGTAGCTAGAGGAACAGAGGTTCCGGCTCCTCACAGCTCAGAGCACCAACCATAGCCACAGCCTTTCCCATGTTCTACATTTTGGGTTCCATTTCTGCTTCTGTCCTGGCTGCAGTGGAGCTGACACCTGAGAGTCAGAAGGTCTTGGGTTCTAATCCTGGCTCTGCTACTTGTCTGTTGTGCAGCCTTGGGCAAATCACTTCACTTCTCTAGGCCTCGGTTATTTCATCTATAAAATGAGGATTAAGACTGTGAGTTCCGTGTGGGACAGGGACCGTGTCCAACCCATTTTGCTTGTATCCACCCAAGCCCTTGGTAGAGTGCCTGGCACACAGTAAGTGTTTAACAAATACCGCAATTATTATTATTGTTATTATTATTATTATTATCATCCTTTTGGGCAGGGAACATGTCTGCTAATTCTGTTGTACTCTCCCAAGAGCTTTAACCCTGCATATAGTAAACATGCAATAAATACTATTGATTGATTGATTGAGGGGAGCTGGTAGAGTTACTGGTGAGGCAGCAAGGCTGTCTGGTTGAGAGAGGGTCGACAAGAGTAAACCTCATAAACCACAACCAATCAATCAATCAGTCAGTGGCATTTATTGAACTCAACTATAATAATAATAATTATAATAATTCTGGTATTTAAGCGCTTACCAGAGTAAGCACCCTTTATTCACCCCTTCCTCAGCCCCGTAACACTTATGTACATATCCATAATTTACTTATATTAATGTCTGTTTCCCCCCTAGTCATGATCGTAATAATTATGGTATCTGTTAAGCGCTTACTATGTTCCAGGCACTGTACCAAGTGCTGGAGTGGATACAAGGAAATTGGGTTGAACACAGTCCCTGTCCTGCTTGGGGCTCACAGTCTTAATCCCCATTTTACAGATGGGGTAACTGAGACACAGAGAAGTGAAGAGATTTGCCCAAAGCTGCACAGCACACAAGTGGCGGAGCCGGGATTAGAACCCTTGACCTTTTGACTCCCAGGCTGGTGCTCTAGTCTGTAAACTTCTTGTGGGCAGGGAACACATCTACCAACTCTGTAATATTGTACTCTCCCAAGTGCGTAGTACAGTGCTCGGCACACAAGAAGTGCTTAGTAAATATGACTGATTGATTGATTGATAGATCCTCCATTCCCTGGCCTGGCATCATAGGTCCCCCTCTTATCTCCCCCACTGCCCCTCCCCGGGGGAATCGGCGAGATTAGCAGGGCTTCCCTCCCCCTTCCCTCCCCACTGTGTGTAAGGGTCTGGGGGTGGCAAGGAGCAGGTGTGGTCACCCTGAGAAACACTCAGGGGTCACAGTGGGGCGGGGACATGGGAAGAGTCAGAGTGCTCCTCAGGTCGTGTCTGAGATGGTGATCCCAAGCCAGATAGGGTGGAAGGGAGAGGGAGGCTGGGGGAACTGGGGGGTTCAGAGTAGGTAGGAGGGCCCAGGGGAGGGGCATGGCACCTGGTTATCTGGAGCCCAGATCCTGCTGAAAGGAGATTATAGGTTTATGAAGCCAACGCTGGGGATGCTCCCATTGGCCTTCAGCTGGGCCAAGAAAAATTGACTTTATCTTCAGTCTATGAGGATGGACACTCGGTTTACTGCCGGCACACTCTCCTCCAGCCAAGGCCCAGACAGGCTGACAGGCCACCCCTGGGGCCTGCCACCCACCTCCTCAAAAATCTCCAGTGGCTACCAATCGATCTGTGCATCAGGCAGAAACTCCTCACCTTGGGCTTCAAGGCTGTCCATCACCTCGCCTCCTCCTACCTCACCTCTCTTCTCTCCTTCTACAGCCCACCCCACACCCTCCGCTCCTCCGCCGCTAATCTCCTCACCGTGCCTCGTTCTCGCCTGTCCCACCATCGACCCCCGGCCCACGTCATCCCCCGGGCCTGGAATGCCCTCCCTCTGCCCATCCGCCAAGCTAGCTCTCTTCCTCCCTTCAAGGCCCTACTGAGAGCTCACCTCTTCCAGGAGGCCTTTTCAGACTGAGCCCCTTCCTTTCTCTCCCCCTCGTCCCCCTCTCCATCTCCCCCATCTTACCCCCTTCCCTTCCCCACAGCACCTGTATATATGTATGTACATATTTATTACTCTATCTATTTATTTATTTATTTATTTATTTATTTATTTATTTTACTTGTACATAGCTATTCTATTTATTTTATTTTGTTAGTATGTTTGGTTTTGTTCTCTGTCTCCCCCTTTTAGACTGTGAGCCCACTGTTGGGTAGGGACTGTCTCTATATGTTGCCAATTTGTACTTCCCAAGCACTTAGTACAGTGCTCTGCACATAGTAAGCGCTCAATAAATATGATTGATGATGATGATGATGTTGAGTAGGGACTGTCTCTATGTGTTGCCGACTTGTACTTCCCAAGCGCTTAGTACAGTGCTCTGCACACAGTAAGCACTCAATAAATACGATTGATTGATTGGGGCCATTCCCACCTCCATTTGCCCTTGACCTGCTGCTGGACACCCAGGAGCTCAGTCAGGCCTCAGAGAGCTGCCCCTCGCCAGCTCCTCGGCTCCAGTGAGTCTTCCCTACTGGGTCAAAGCTAAATAATGATGGTATTTGTTAAACACTTACAATGTGCCGAGCACTGTTCTAAGCACTGGGATAGATACAAGGTAATCAGGTTGTCCTACGTGGGGCTCACAGACTTAATCCCCATTTTACAAATGCAGGAACTGAAGCACAGAGAAGTGAAGTGACTTGTCCAAAGTCACACAGCTGGTAAGTGGCGGAGCCAGGATTAGAATCCATGATCTCTGACTTCCAAGCCCAGGCTCTTTCCACTAAGCCACGCTGCTTCTCTAAAAGCTACAGGGGATGGGCTCAGACCACGATGGGAGGGGCATGGGTTAGACTAAGGGCACCAGAGGACAAAGTGTTCTACTGCAAGAGAAGCAGTGTGGCTCAGTGGAAAGAGCATGGGCTTTGGAGTCAGAGATCTGGAGTCTGTTCTGGAGGGATCATTAGTATGATTGGAGAAGCTAGAGATTTGGAAGAGCCAAGTTCAGTTTTATCTAGAGGCGGTGCAGGATGGGTCAGATGACCTCTAAGAGTTTTTCCATCTCAAGAAGGTCTTTGAGGGGAGAGGGTGGGAGGAGTGGGAGGCTGGTGGTGGAGGAAGAGCTGGGGGAGGAGTGGATCTATGCCAAAGGAGATGGGGATGGGGGTTGAGGAGGCCTCAGGGAATGTCACGGTGTGTGCACGTTTGTGTGAGTATGAGTGGCTTAGTGGAAAGAACATCAGCCTAGGAGCCAGAGGACTTGGTTTCTAATCATGGATCTGCCATTTGCCCGCTTCGTGATCTTGGGCAAGATGCTTACATTTCCTGTGCCTCAGTTTGCTCATCTGTAAAATGGGGATGAAATACTTGTTTCCCCTCTCCGTTAATCTGTGAGCCCCATGTGGGATAGGGACTGTCTCACCTGATTGCTTTGTGTCTACGACAAAGTATCTACCACAAGAGAAGCAGCGTGGCTCAGTGGAAAGAGCATGGGCTTTGGAGTCAGAGGTCATGAGTTCAAATCCCTACTCTGCCGAATGTCAGCTGTGTGACTTTGGGCAAGTCACTTAACTTCTCTGGGCCTCAGTTACCTCATCTGTAAAATGGGGAGTTAATACTGTGAGCCCCTCGTGGGACAACCTGATCACCTTGTATCCCCCCAGCGCTTAGAACAGTGCTTTGCACATAGTAAGCGCTTAACAAATGCCATTATTATTATTATTATTATTATTATTATTATTATTATTATTATTATTATTATTTCCACAGTCCTTAGTACATTGCTTGGCACATAGCAAGCATTTAACAAGTTCTGTAGTCACTGTCAATCAATTGATCATATTTTTTGAGCTTACCGTGTGCAGAGCTGGGGAGAGTACAATATAACAGAGTTGGTAGAAACATTCCCTGACCACAACAACATTATTATTATTATTATCATCACTACCTGAATATCTGAGCTTGTGTTTACTTGGGAAAAGGGGACTGGGAAAACGAGGAGGGTCCTGAAACTTTGGGCAGGGGCTACAGAAGTGTGGCTGATCTCTGAGGGAAGGGTTAGGGGAAGAAGTGGAGGAGAAGAAGAGATGGGGTGTAAACTCCTTCTAAGCAGAGAGTCACTCTGTTATTCTTTCCCAAATACTGGGAATCACACCCAGTGGGCACTCAACTATTCCTGACTGGTGCAGAGCAGGGAGTGATCAATCAATCAAGCATATTTATTGAGCATTAAGTGTGTGCAGAGCTCTATACCAAGCACTTGGGAGAATACAATATAACAATAAACAGACACATTCCTTGCCAGCAATCACAGTCTAGAGGAGGAGACAGACATTAATATAAATAAATAAATTACGGATATGTACATAAGTGCTGTGGGGCTGGGGGGGGAATACAGGGAACAAGTCAGAGTGATACAGAAGGGAGTGGGAGAAGAGGAAGAGAGGGCTTAGTCAGGAAAGGCCTCTTGGAGGAGATGTCCCCTCAGGAACACTTTGAAGTGGGGGAGAGTAATTGTCTGTCAGATATGAGGAGGGAGGGCTTTCCAAGCCAGAAGCAGGACGTAGGTGAGAAGTTGGTGGCGAGATAGATGAGATCAAGAATGTGGATTTGGAGACCTAAGACCTAAATTAAATGGTACAAAACTCCCAGGGTGCATTCCCTTTGTGGGTCACTGCCAAAGGCCCAAGAAGGATTTTGAGGTTGACAACCCAGGCAGAGGAAAGCAGAGTGGAGCACAGTTATCCAGTCACTCAGACCCGAGGAGATGGGGAGAATTCAGACAAAAAACAAAACACAATGCCCAATAGCTGGTCCTTAGTCACTCCATCCTGCAGTTGCCCTAGTTCTTCACTTAATTTGCTTGCACAGACATACAACATCAACTCCATCATGAACCAGGGGCAAAGAGCAACCTTGTCTGCCAGCTTCTCTGTCCACAACCCCTCTCCCTTCACTCCTTTGACAATGGGCAGGATAATTTTTCCAGGAACCCAAGGATTTTGATACATCTTCACATCAAATGTTTGTTAGTTTCCTTACCTTCCGCCCTCCCTAACTTCAAAACACTAATAATAATAATAATAATTTTGGTAAATACTTATCATGTTCCAAGCACTTTACTGATCATTGAAGTTGCTCGAGTATATGCAGGTTGCATAGAGTCCCTGTCCCATATGGGGTCCACAGTCTAAGTAGAAGGGAGAACAGGTATTTTATCTCCATTTTACAGGTGAAGGAGCTGAGGCCCAAAGAAGCTAAGTGACTTTCCCAATGTCACACAGCAGGCAAATCAATCAGTCTATCAATCGTATTTATTGAGTGCTTACTGTGTGCAGAGCACTGTACTAAGCGCTTGGGAAGTACAAGTTGGCAACATATAGAGACAGTCCCTACCCAACAGTGGGCTCACAGTCTAAAAGGGGGAGACAGAGAACAAAACCAAACATACTAACAAAATAAAATAGACTAGATATGTACAAGTAAAATAAATAAATAGAGTAATAAATTTGTACAAACATATATACATATATACAGGTGCTGTGGGGAAGGGAAGGAGGTAAGATGGGGGGGATGGAGAGGGGAACGAGGGAGAGAGGAAGGAAGGGGCTCAGTGTGGGAAGGCCTCCTGGAGGAGGTGAGCTCTCAGTAGGGCCTTGAAGGGAGGAAGACAGCTAGCTTGGCGGATGGGCAGAGGGAGGGCATTCCAGGCCCGGGGGATGACGTGGGCCGGGGGTCGATGGCGGGACAGGCGAGAACGGGGCACGGTGAGGAGATTAGTGGCGGGAGCGGAGGGTGCGGGTTGGGCTGGAGAAGGAGACAAGGGAGGTGAGGTAGGAGGGGGCGAGGGGATGGACAGCCTTGAAGCCCAGGGTGAGGAGTTTCTGCCTGATGCGCAGATTGATTGGTAGCCACTGGAGATTTTTGAGGAGGGGAGTAACATGCCCAGAGCATTTATGGACAAAGACAATCTGGGCAGCGGCGTAAAGTATGGATTGAAGTGGGGAGGATGGGAGATCAGAGAGAAGGCTGATACAGTAGTCCAGATGGGATAGGATGAGAGCTTGAACGAGCAGGGTAGCGGTTTGGATGGAGAGGAAAGGGCGGATCTTGGCAATGTTGCGGAGCTGAGACCGGCAGGTTTTGGTGACGGCTTGGATGTGAGGGATGAATGAGAGAGCAGAGTCGAGGATGACACCAAGGTTGTGGGCTTGTGAGATGGGAAGGATGGTAGTGCTGTCAACAGAGATGGGAAAGTCAGGGAGAGGGCAGGGTTTGGGAGGGAAGACAAGGAGACAAGAAGACAAGACAAGGAGACAAGAAGACAAGAAGATAAGGCAAATGGCAGAGCTGTGATTAAAACTCAGGTCCTCTGACTACTGAGCCCGTGCTACTTTGATTAGGATATACCCGCATGCTACTTGTAGCACTTACATATTTGCTTATACCCATCCTCAGCACTTGTGCCTGTATGCATGGGCATTCCTTTGGCACACTTGATGATTTACTCTTATTCCACCATTTGTAATGTCTCTATGTCTGTCTCCTCCTTTAGAGTGGATGCTCCTTAGGGGCAGGGAAAGTGTCTTGTACTGCTGTTACAGTTTCCTAAGTGCTTAGCACTGTGCACTGCCCTCAGGAGGTGCTCAATAAATGTTACTATTACTACTATTTATGCATCTTTAATGCATGTTCTGTCACCCATGCTGGGTGTGTCCTTTTATGGACATGGGTTCTAATCCCAGCTTCGCCATATGTCTGCTGTGTGACATTGGGCAAGTTACTTCACTGCTCTTTGCCTCAGTTACCTCATGTATAAAACAGGGATTAAGGCTTTGAGTCCCATGTGGGACAGGGATTGTGTCCAACCGGATTACCTTGTATCTACCCCAGTGCTTAAAACAGTTCTTGACGCATAGTAAGTGCTTAACAAATACCACAGTTATTATTATTATGGATGACTTTTAGTAATGTATTAGGTTTTGTCCTGTTTTCCCCACATCCGACTGGCAATCCCATATTCTTTTGCCTTTCATCCTAGTGTTCAGCAAAATGTGAGTCTGTGTCTCGTGTGCATGTGTGTGTGTGTGTGTGTGTGTTTGTACGTTTGTCTGTGTGTGTCTTCCATCTGATTGTTAGCCCCTCAAGGGCAGAGTCCCATCTCTTCTCTCTCTCTCTTTCTCTCTCTATCCCTACCCTCCAATCCCCAGCCACAGAACTCTGCAGAACATGTCATCCCCCTTCTCAAAAATCTCCAGTGAATGCCCATCCAGCTCCATAGCAAACAAAAACTCCTCACCATTGGCTTTAAAGCGCTCCATCACCATGCCCCCTCCTACCTCACCTCGCTTCTCTCCTTCTGCAACCCAGCCTGCACACTTTGCTCCTCTGGTGCCGCTAACCTTCTCACTGTGCCTCCAATTCTCCTGTCTCACCGCCGACCCTTGGCTCACATCCTGCCTCTGACCAGGAACGCCCTCCCTCCTAAAATCTGGCAATGACTCTCCCCTCTTTCAAAGCCTTATTGAAAGCATGTCTCCTCCAAGGGGCCTTCCCAGACTAAGCCCCATTTTTCCTCGTCTCCCACTCCCTTCTACATCATACTGACTTGCTTCCTTTGCTTCCCCCCATCCCAGCCCCACAGTACTTATGAATATATTCGTAATTTTATTTATTTGTGCTGATGTATCTCTCCCTCCTCCCCTGCCCCCCCAGACTGTGAGATAAGTTTAGGCAGAGAATGTCACTGTTTACTGTTTACTTAGAGAAGCAGCATGGCTTAGTGGAAAGAGCACGGGCTTGGGAGTCAGAGGTTGTGGGTTTTAATCCTGCCTCTGCCACCTGTCTGCTGTGCGACCTTGGGCAAGCCACTTAACTTCTCCGTGCCTCAGTTACCTCATCTGTAAAATGGGGATTAAGACTGTGAGCCCCACGTGGGACAACCTGATTACCTTGTATCTACCCCAGGGCTTAGAGCAGTGTTTGGCACATAGTAAGCACTTAATAAACACGATAATTATTATTACTGCTGGATTGTACTTTCCCAAGCACTTACTATAATGCTCTGCACACAGTAAGTGCTCGATAAATACAATTGAATGAATGAATGAAGTTGAAGTCCAGGTTGTCTCTCACCCAAACTGAGTCCCTGGTGGGGGGTGGGGGGTGGCTTCCCCCCAACCCTCACTTCCAGGGTGTTGGAGGGGGGGATGGGGAGGAGGAGGGGATCAGACTACTCCTGCTGAATATAGAGGCATCCCCGAGAGCTGCTGGGACTCACAGTCCCTGCAAGTTTATGGTGACTCTCTGCTCCGCCACTGGTCCACTGTGTGACCTTGGCCGAGTTGTTTAACTTCTCTGTGCTTCAGTGATCTCATCCATAAAATGGAGGTTAAAATTGTGAGCCCCATGCGGGACATGGACTCTGTCCCACTTGATTAGCCTGTATCTATCCCAGCGCTTATTACAGAGCCTAGCACACGGTAAGTGCTTAACGAAGATGATAAAAGTAAAACACAAAAAGCCTTCCATGTTATGGGGTGTGCTATTGTGCTTTCTGGGGAAAGAGCTCTCTCTCCCTCTCCATTTTTCCCGGTTTGTGAGAGCCCTGGGCCGGGTTTGGGGGTGGTTTAGGGGCGGAGGAGAGGGAGTGAGGGTCAGGGAGAGGCTGGGTAGACCTCACAGGGGGGTCAGCCAGTGGCGCAGGCCAGTTTAGGAACTGCTCAGAGATTGAGAGCAGACAGCCCGGAGCAGAATGGTGCTTGGAGCCCCCTCTCTCCTCTTCCATCCTCCTGTCCCTCCCGGCCAACTCCCCCTGAAGGGGCTCAGCCTCTTTCGGGGGAGAGATTCATTCACTCAATCGTATTTATTGAGCGCTTACTGTGTGCAGAACACTGTACTAGGCGCTTTGGAAGTACAAATTGGCAACATAAAGAGATGGCCAAGCCCCAGCCTCCAAAGCTGCTCGCCCCCTGGTAGGACCCGGGACCCCCCTCCCCTACTTGGGAAACGTCTTCTCTTTGGGGATCCCTTGGTGGGGGAGGTGGGGTGGGAGGGCTCTGTCCCCACCCAGGATCCATCCAGACCCAAGATGGGCAAGGGGAAGGGAGCGGAAGGGAAGAAGAGGGAGAGGAGCTGGTGGGGGTCTTTCCTGACCCTGGGGTTTGGGGAGGGGGACTCCCGGGACCCCCAGGCCCGCAGCCCCGCGACCTTCTCGCCTCGTCCAGAAATCCTGGAGCAGGGAGGATCCTGACCCCGGGGATTTGGGGTGGGGGGACTCCTGGGGCCCCCAGCCCCTCAGCTCCACGACCTTCTCGCCTCGTCCAGAAATCCTGGAGCAAGAGGGGATCCTGATCCCGGGGTTTTGGGATGGGGGGACTCCTAGGACCCCCAGCCCCGCAGCTCCGTGACCTTCTCGCCTCGTCCAGAAATCCTGGAGCAGGGAGGATCCTGACCCCGGAGATTTGGGGTGGGGGGACTCCCGGGACCCCCAGCCCCGCAGCTCCACGACCTTCTCTCCTCGTCCAGAAATCCTGGAGCAGGGAGGATCCTGACCCCGGGGATTTGGGGTGGGGGGACTCCCGGGACCCCCAGCCCCGCAGCTCCACGACCTTCTCTCCTCGTCCAGAAATCCTGGAGCAGGGAGGATCCTGACCCCGGGGATTTGGGGTGGGGGGACTCCTGGGACCCCCAGCCCCACAGCTCCACGACCTTCTCGCCTCGTCCAGAAATCCTGGAGCAGGGAGGATCCTGACCCCGGGGATTTGGGGTGGGGGGACTCCTGGGACCCCCAGCCCCGCAGCTCCACGACCTTCTCGCCTCGTCCAGAAATCCTGGAGCAGGGAGGATCCTGACCCCGGGGATTTGGGGTGGGGGGGACTCCTGGGACCCCCATTCCCCTCAGCTCCGCGACCTTCTCGCCTCGTCCAGAAATCCTGGAGCAGGGGGGATCGGGAGGGAGAGGAAGGGGGCTATCCGAGGGTCTCCCCCCTCCTCCTCGCCCATCCTGAGCCACAGCCCCTCCCTCCGCCCCCCGCAGGAGGGAGAGGAGGGGGAGGGGAAGGAAAGGGGGAGGGGGAAAGGGGAGGGGGAGGAGAAGGGGGGCGCAGGGCGCGGAGCGGAGCGCGGCGGAGGAGCTAAGCGCTCTGCGGAGCCCGGAGGGGCGACGGGCTCGGGGGGTGGGGGTGGGAGGGGAGGGAGGGGGCTCTGGAGGTTTGGGGGCGGGGGGTGCCCGCCCCCCCCAGGCTGGCACCGGGGACCGCCTCCGCCCTCGCCACCCGGACCCGCGCCGTCCCCGGGCACCATGGCGCTGCCCAAGCCGGCCGAGCCCCCCTCCGGGGGTCCCAGGACCCCTCCCAGCCTGCTGGATCTCGGGGCGCTGTGCCTGGACTCGGACATCATCCTGGGGTTCACCAGCCACCTCCTAAGGCGGAGAGCCAAGGTAGGGCACCGGGCGCCCCCCGCCCCCCGGGGACCCCTCCAGTGGGCACTGCCAGGGGATCCCCCCTCCTCGCCCTCCGGGACCCCCCCCCCCCCCGCACCCTCAAACCAGGGGGAAGGGGCGCTGCCCCGGTGGGCACCCGGGTGGGTCTTCGCCCCTCTCGCAACGCCCCGGGAAAGTTGGGTTCGGGAAGATGGGGAGGGGTGGAGAGCTTCCCAGCGCTTAGAACAGCGCTTTGCACATAGTAAGCGCTTAACAAATAGCATCATTATTTTTATTATTCCCGCCCAGCCAGGGGCCCTCCAGCCTTTCCCTCCCCAATCCGCTCTTCCTTCAGCACCGGGAGCCGTCCAGAGGCCGCCTCCCGCCCGCGTTATACCGAGATACTCCTACTCCGCGGGGAACCAGCCTCTTTCCTCCTAGGAGCTGCAAGCTCCCTAGCGGACTTTCTCCCCCGCCCCGGGCACCCCCATTCCCCCTACCCCCACCCCCGAGTCCTTTATTTGGGGAGGGGGCGGAGGGGTTGCAGAGGGGTCCGGGGGGAGGCAGTGGATGGGAAGGTGCCGGGAGTGGAAAGCCACCAAAGTTAGGTTGGGATCAGGAGTGGGGGGGTCTGTGCTCTAAGCGGGGAGAGGGGCGCATCAGGTGGAGAGAGAAAGAGGGGAGGAGGAGGAGGAGGAGGAGGATGAGAAGAAAGAAGAAGAGGAGGATGAGGAGGAGGAGGAGGAGGAAGAGGTTGTGGAAGAGGAGGAAGATGAAGAGAAGAAAGAAGAGGGTGAGGAGAAGAAGAGGAGGAGGACGAGGAAGAAGAGGTAGAAGAGAAGGAGGAGGAAGATGAAGAGAAGAAAGAAGAGGATGAGGAGGAGAGGAGGAGGAGGAGGAAGAAGAAGATGAAGAGAAGAAAAAAGAGGACGAAGAAGAGGAGGAGGAAGATGAAGAGAAGAAAGAAGAGGATGAGGAGTAGAGGAGGAGGGAAAGAAGGAGGAGGAGGAGGAAGAAGATGAAGAGAAGAAAAAAGAGGATGAGAAGGAGGAGGAGGAAGATGAAGAGAAGAAAGAAAAGGAGGAGGAGGAAGAGGAAGAAGATGAAGAGAAGAAAAAAGGATGAAGAGGAGGAGGAAGAAGATAAAAGAAAGAAGAAGAGGATGAGAAGGAGAGGAGAAAGATGAAGAGGAGGAGGAGGAAGATGAAGAGAAGAAAGAAGAAGAAGATGAGGAGGAGAGATGGAGGAGGAGGAGGAAGAGGAGGTGAAAGAGGAGGAGGAGAAAGATGAAGAGAAGAAAGAAGAGGACGAAGAGAAGGAAGAGGAGGAGGAAAAAGATGAAGAGAAGAAAGAAGAGGACGAAGAGAAGGAAGAGGAGGAGATAGAGGAGGAGGAAGAAGAGGAGGAGGGGGAGGAGGAGGAGGAGAAGGAAGACTAGAAGAGGAGGAAGAGAAGGAGGAGGAGGCAGGTCCCATATTCTCCTAGGTGGGGGCAGGGTAGAGTCCGGGCGGGCAGTCAGTGGTGGTTGGGTAGAGAGAGCTCTCTCTGCCCGGGGCGCAGTTGTGATGGGGACCACCCCCCTGTCTCTCCCAGCCCTCGGTTCCAGCCGGCAAAGCCGCACCCGGCCCGCCGGGCCCGTCTGACTTGGTTCAAGAGAAAAACCATCCCAAACACAACTTTACCTCCCTCCCTCCCGCCGTCAGGGGCCGTCCGGCCGGCCGGCCCCCGGGGGCAGCGCTCTGTCCGCCCAAAGTCTGCGGCCTTACACCGGGGCACACCACTAAAACCCGCAACACACAGAAACCTCCTGCTGCTCCGGCCTTGGGGGCGTCTGCCTCTGTGTCTGTGTGCGTCTGTCTCTGTGTGTGTGTGTGTCTGTGCGTGTGTCTGTCTGTGTCTGTCTGTGTGTCTGTGTGTGTATTCATTCATTCATTCATTCATTCAATCGTATTTATTGAGCGCCTACTCGGTGCAGAGCACTGTTCTAAGCGCTTGGGAAGTACAATTCAGCAACAAAGACAATCCCTGCCTACAACAGGGTCTCTGTGTGTGTGTGTGTGCGTGTGTGTGTGTGTGTCTGTGTGTGTATTCATTCATTCATTCAATTGTATTTATTGAGCGCCTACTGTGTGCAGAGCCCTGTTCTAAGCGCTTGGGAATTACAATTCAGCAACAAGTAAAGACAATCCCTTCCCACAACAGGCTGTGTGTGTGTGTGTGTGTGTGTGTGTGTGTGTTTTCATTCATTCATTCATTCATTCATTCAATCGAATTTATTGAGCGCCTACTGTGTGCAGAGCTTGGGAATTACAATTCAGCAACAAGTAAAGACAATCCCTGCCCACAACAGGCTTTGTGTGTGTGTGTGTGTGTGTGTGTGGGTGGGTGGGTGTTCAAACAGGGGACTCTGAGGGAGAGCCCAAGGATGGGTCTGTGCCAGTGCGGGAAGTCAACTTTGGGTGCTCTTTCCGGGTCAAGGGCGTGTATGTGTGTGTGTGTGTGTGTGTGTGTGTGTGTGTGTGTGTACATGTGTGTGAGTGAGAGGAAGGTAGAGCTGGTGGGTGCGCCAGCCTGGAGTGTGTCAGTGTGTCAGTGTGCCTCTGGGTGGGTGTGGAGCTCTGTGTGTGTGTGCATGTGTGAATGAGAGAGTGGCAGAGCGAGGGAGAGAGGGAGTGGTAGAAGCGGTGGGGTGTGGGCGTGAGGCTGCAGTGTGTCAGTGTGTCATTGGGTGGGTGTGAAGCTCTGGGTGTGTGTGCATGTGTGAATGAGAGAGCGGCACAGCGAGGGAGAGAGGGCGCGGTAAGAGTGGGGGGGTGGTGTGTGCGCACGGGCCCGGAGTGTGTCAGTGTGTCAGTGTGTCAGTGTGTCTCTGGGTGGGTGTGGAGCTCTGTGTGTGTGTGTGCATGTGTGAATTCATTCAGTCGCATTTATTGAGCGCTTACTGTGTGCAGAGCAGCGGACTAGGCGCTTGGGAGAGCGGCAGAGCGAGGGAGAGAGGGCGCGGTGTGGGCCAGGGGCTGGAGGGAGTCAGTGTGTCAGTGTGTCAGTGTGACAGTGTGGCTCTGAGTGGGTGCGGCGCTGAGCTCGGCCGGCAGATGGCGCTCCGGGAACGGGGACGGGCTGGGGAGGGGAGGCCTCGGGCCTGGGGGGAGTCCAAACCGCTCCCCCGCCCCCCCCCCCCCAGAGGAAGGGGGTCATGAAAGAGACCCTTCCCCCTCCTCACCCTACCCGCACCCCAGTTGACATAGACCCTGGCACCCACAATTCATTCATTCATTCATTTATTCAATCCTATTTATTGAGCGCTTACTGGGTGCAGAGCACTGTACTAAGCGCTTGGGAAGTACAAGTTGGCAACGGATAGAGACGGTCCCTACCCAGCAACGGGCTCACAGTCTAGAAGATAATAAAAATGGCATTTATTAAGCACTGTTCTAAGCGCTGGGGAGGTTACAAGGTGATCAGGTTGTCCCACGGGGGGCTCCCAGTGTTTATTCCCAGTTTTAAAGGTGAGGGAACTGAGGCCCAGGGAAGTGAAGTGACTTGACCAAAGTCACACAGCTGACAACTGGCGGAGCCAGAATTTGAACCCATGACCTCTGACTCAAAAGCCCGGGCTCTTTCCACTGAGCCACGCTGCTTTCCACCCCCGACAATCCCACAATCCCAACCCAAACCCACCGATGCCCCAGCAGGACTATCCAGGCCCAGACAGAGACACTCAGCGACACACCCAGGGACGCACAGCCCCCCAGAGAACCCCAGCCGACACACACAAGCACTGGGACACACGGGTATACAAGTAGAGAAGCAGCATGGCTCAGAGTAGTCAAAGGTCATGGGTTCAAATCCTGGCTCCGCCAATTGTCACCTGTGTGACTTTGGGCAAGTCGTCTCACTTCTCTGGGCCTCAGTTCCCTCATCTGTAAAATGTGGATTAAGACTGTGAACCCCCTGTGGGACAACCTTGATCACCTTGCAACCTCCCCAGTGCTTAGAACAGTGCTTTGCACATAGTAAGCGCTTAATAAATGCCATTATTATTATTGTTATCATTATTAAGTATCCACAGGGATGCCCGACCCAGTGGCCCGCCCCTACTAACCCAGACGTGACAAGGGGCTCACACCTACACAATAATAGTAATTATTATTGTTATTATGATGGTATTTGTTAAGCGCTTACTATGTGCCAAGCACTGACACCGACAGTAACACACACAGAGCAAAACCAGAATCGATAAGGGGCCCACACCTACACAATAATAATTATTATTATTATAGTATTTGTTAAGCACTTACTATATGCCAAGCACGGACACCCACAGTAACACAGAGCCAAACAAGAAACTACAAGGGGCCCATACCTACATAATGACACCCACAGTAACACCCAGAGCAAACCCAAACACAACTTGGGGCATGCACAACTAATGACACCCACAGTAACACACAGAGCAAACCCAGACACTACAAGGGGCCCACACCTACATAATAATAATAATAGTGGCATTTATTAAGTGCTTACTATGTGCCGAACACTGTTCTAAGCGCTGAGCACTGTTCTGAGTGCTGTAATGACATCCACAGTAACACACAGAGCAAACCCAGACATGACACGGGGCCCATCCCTACACAATGACACCCACGGTAACATGCAGAACAAACCTGGACATGCCAAGGGGGATGCACCTCCCGTTGTTGGGTAGGGACTGTCTCTATCTGTTGCTGATTTGTACTTCCCAAGCACTTAGTCCAGTGGTCTGCACACAGTGAACGCTCAATAAATATGACTGACTGAATGAATGAATGAATGAACGACACCCACAGTAGCACACGAAGCAAATCCAGACACAACTTGGAGCACACATCTACACAATGACACCCACAGTAACTCACAGAGCAAACCCAGACACAACAAGGAGGGATGGTGGGGGGCTTACCTACACAATGACACCTACAGTGACACACAGAGACATGGCCCTGTCTCTCTCTTTGACACACACACACGCACATACACACACACACACACATTCATTCATTCATTCAATTGCATTTATTGAGCGCTTACTGTGTGCAGAGCACTGGACTAAGTGCTTAACACACATTCATTCAATCGTATTTATTGAGCATTTACTCTGTGCACAGCACTGTACTAAGCGCTTGGGAAGTCCAAGTTGGCAACATATAGAGACGGTCCCTACCCGACAACGGGCTCACAGTCTAGAAGGGGGAGACAGACAACAAAACAAAACAAGGAGACAGGTGTCAAAACTGTCAGAACAAATAAAATTATAGCTATATGCACATCATTAACAAAATAAATAGTAAATATGTACAAGTAAAATAGAGTAATAAATCTGTACAAACATATATACAGGTGCTGTGAGGAGGGGAAGGAATTAGGGCGGGAGGGATGTGGAGGAGGAAAGGAAAAAGGGGGCTCAGTCTGGGAAGGCCTCCTGGAGGAGGTGAGCTCTCAGTAGGGCCTTGAAGGGAGGAAGAGAGCTAGCTTGGCAGATGTGCGGAGGGACGGCATTCCAGGCCGGGGGAAGGACGCAGGCCGGGGGTCAACGGCGGGACAGGCAAGAGCGAGGTACGGTGAGGAGATTAGCGGCGGAGGAGCGGAGGGTGCGGGCTGGGCAGTAGAAGGAGAGAAGGGAGGTGAGGTAGGAGGGGGCGAGGGGATGGACAGCCTTGAAGCCCAGGGGGAGGAGTTTCTGCCTGATGCGCAGATTGATTGGTAGCCACTGGAGATTTTTCACACACACACACACACACACACACACAGAGACACACACCCCCTCCCTCTTCCACCCTGCAGCCCCAAGGTTCTGGACCCCCCCACCCCTCCACCCCCATTCTCCGGACACCCTCTACCCAAACTCCCCGTGGGCAGTGCCAGCCTGGCCAGGGCAAGAGAAGCAGCTTGGCTCACTGGAAAGAGCCCGGGCTTTGGAGTCAGAGGTCATGGGTTCAAATCCTGGCTCCGCCACTTGTCAGCTGGGTGACTTTGGGCAAGTCACTTCACTTCTCTGGGCCACAGTTCCCTCATCTGTAAAATGGGGATGAAGACTGCAAGCCCCCCGTGGGACAACCTGATCACCTTGTAACCTCCCCAGTGCTTAGAACAGTGCTTGGCACATAGTAAGTGCTTAATAAATGCCATCATTAGTATTATTATCGGTTTCCGCGCCCCCAAGAGGCAGCAAAAGGAATAGCCAGCCCCCTGCAGGCCACGCCCCCTGAAGACACCGCCCCCTACAGGCCACGCCCCCCACAGGCCACGCCCCCTTCGCAGACCATTCATCCATTCACTCAATCGTATTTATTGAGCGCTTACTGTGTGCAGAGCACTGTACTAAGCGCTTGGGAAGTACAAGTTGGCAACATATAGAGACGGTCCCTACCCAACAGCGGGCTCACAGTCTAGAGGGGGGAGGCAGACAACAAAACAAAACATATTAACAAAATAAAATAAATAGAATAAATATGTACAAGTAAAATAAATAAATAGAGTAGTAGAGTAGGGGGAGAGGAAGGAGGGGCTCACTTCACTTCTCTGGGCCTCAGTGACCTCATCTGTACAATGGGGATGAAGACTGTGAGCCCCCCATGGGACAACCTGATCACCTTGAAACTTCCCCAGTGCTTAGAACAGTGCTCCATTTCCTATAGGCCCGGCCCCATTCTGAGCACGCTCAGTCCACAGCTCAGTGGAAAGAGCCCGGGCTTTGGCGTCAGAGGTCATGGGTTCAAACCCCGGCTCCGCCACTTCTCAGATGTGTGACTTTGGGCGAGTCACTTCACTTCTCTGGGCCTCAGTTCCCTCATCTGTAAAATGGGAATGAAGACTGTGAGCCCCCCGTGGGACAACCTGATCACCTTGTAACCTCCCCAGCGCTTAGAACAGTGCTGCGTCTCCTATAGGCCCGGCCCCATTCTGAGCACGCTCAGTCCACAGCTCAGTGGAAAGAGCCCGGGCTTTGGAGTCATTCATTCAATCATATTTATTGAGCGCTTATTGTGTGCAGAGCACTGTACTAAGCGCTTGGGAAGTACAAGTTGGCAACATATAGAGACAGACAACCTGATCACCTTGTAACCTCCCCAGCGCTTAGAACAGTGCTCCGTTTCCTATAGGCCCGGACCCATCCTGAACACGCTCAGTCCACAGCTCAGTGGAAAGAGCCCGGGCTTTGGAGGGCTTACTGTGTTTAGAGCACTGTACTAAGCGCTTGGGAAGTACAAGTTGGCAACATATAGAGACAGACAACCTGATCACCTTGTAACCTCCCCAGCGCTTAGAACAGTGCTCCGTCTCCTATAGGCCCGGCCCCATTCTGAACACGCTCAGTGCACAGCTCAGTGGAGAGAGCCCGGGCTTACTGTGTGCAGAGCACTGTACTGAGCGCTTGGGAAGTACAAGTTGGCAACACATAGAGACAGACAACCCGATCACCTCGTCACCTCCCCCGCGCTTAGAACAGTGCTTCGCACACAGTAAGCGCTTAATAAATGCCATCATCATCATCCCAGCTCTGCCGCTTGTCAGCTGTGTGACTTTGGGCAAGTCACTTCACTGCTCCGGGCCTCAGTTCCCTCATCTGTAAAACGGGGATGAAGACCGCGAGCCCCCGGTGGGGCAAACTTGATCACCTTGTATCCCCCCCAGCGCTTAGGACAGCGCTTTGCACATAGTAAGCGCTTAATAAATGCCGTCGTTATTATCATCATCATCATCATTATGTTGCCAATTTGTACTTCCCAAGCGCTTAGTACAGTGCTCTGCACCTAGTAAGCGCTCAATGAATACGATCGATGATGATCATCAGAGCAGAGCACGCCCCCTTCTGGCCCCGCCCGTTCCAACACCGTCCCCTATAGGCCCGGCCCCATTGTAAGCACGCCCCCGTTACCACGCCCCCTGCTGGCCGCCCCGCCCCATGCCGCCCCTGAAAGTTTGTTCCCGGAGCTGGGGCCGGCGGGCGTCGCAGCAGTCGCAGCGCCCGGACGGGCAGGGGCAGGGGCTGCGGGACCCGGGCCCCGCCATGGCCGGCCGGGGCGGCCCCCTGGCCGTAGCGCGACCCCCGGTATAACGCTCCCCTCGCGGTGGGCTCGGGGCGGGGGGCTGAGCCGGGATGGGAGAGAAGAGGCTCATTGGGGTGAGGACCCTCAACCTGGGGTGGGGGTGTGTGTGTGTCACCCTTGGGGGTGGGGGGGGAGGTTGGGAGACCCTATGGGGCTGGGGGGGGAGTTGGGGTTCGCTTTGGGGGCAACGGAAGGTCTAAGGGGGGGTGGGAGAGGGAGTGTTTATACATATTTATTACTCTGTTCATTTATTTTACTTGCACATATCTATTCTATTTATTTTATTTCGTTAGTATGTTTGGTTTTGTTCTCTGTCTCCCCCTTTTAGACCGTGAGCCCGCTGTTGGGTCGGGACTGTCTCTATATGTTGCCAATTTGTACTTCCCAAGCGCTTGGTACAGTGCTCTGCACATAGTAAGCGCTCAGTAAATACGATTGATGATGATGATGATGATGATGAGTGTTGCCAATTTGTACTTCCCAAGCGCGTAGTACAGTGCTCTGCACATAGTAAGTGCTCAGTAAATATGATTGATGATGATGATGATGATGAGTGGGGGGCTGGTGGGAGGGGGACGGGGGTCCTATACCCCGGGTCACCATTGGGGGTGGAGGTTGGGAGACCCTCTGGGGTTCAGGAGGGGTTGGGGTTCGCTTTGGGGGGGACCGGAAGGTGTTTGAAGCGCTTAGTACAGTGCTCCGCACACAGTAGGCGCCCAATAAATACGATTGAATGAATGAATGCGGGGGGTGGGAGGGCGGTGGAGGGGAGTAGGGGGCCTATACCCCGGGTCTCCATTGGGGGTGGGGGGGAGGTTGGGAGACCCTCTGGGGCGCGGGGGAGGTTGGGGTTCGCGTTGGGGGGACCGGAAAGTTGGGGGGACCGGGGTGGGAGGGATGGGGTAAGGGGGGCAGGGGGGAGGTCCTATATCCCGGGTCACCCTTGGGGGTCGGAGGGAGGTTGGGAGACCCTATGGGGTTCGGGGAGGGGGGGAGGTTGGGGTTCGCTTTGGGAGTACCGGAAAGTTTGCTTGGGTGGTGGGAGGGCTGGAGTAAAGGGGTGGGGTGGGGGGTCCTATACCCAGGGTCACCCTCGGGGGTGGGGGTGGTTGGGAGATCAATCAATCATCAATCAATCAATCGTATTTATTGAGCGCTTACGATGTGCAGAGCACTGGACTAAGCGCTTGGGAAGTCCAAGTTGGCAACATATAGAGACAGTCCCTACCCAACAGTGGGCTCACAGTCTAAAAGGGGGAGACCCTCTGGAGGGCTCTGGGGAGGGCTGGGTTCACTTTATGGGGGGGACCGGAAAGTCTGCGGGGAGAAGATCATCGTCATCAATCGTATTTATTGAGCGCTTACAGTGTGCAGAGCACTGTACTAAGCGCTTGAAGATGGACCGTTTGGGACGTGGGAGGGCGTTGGACGTCGGATTTGGGGAGTGGGTTTCGGTAGGCGAGTCCTCCCCGTTCCCCGAAGTAGGCGGTCTGGGGGAGGATGGGAGGCTGTGCCCCCCGTCCCATCATCATCATCAATCGTATTTATTGAGCGCATACTGTGTGCGCTTACTGTGTGCAGAGCACTGTACTAAGCGCTTGGGAAGTCCAAGTTGGCAACATCTAGAGACAGTCCCTACCCACCAGTGGGCTCACAGTCTAAAAGACCGTGTCCCCATGTGTCCCCACAGGTGGCCGAGGGCGGCCCCGGCAGGACGGGCCCGGGCGAGGAGCGGTGCGGTAGCCGGCCCGCCCCCGAGGGCGCCGGGCCAGGGGCCGGCCAGGGCAGCGAGCCTGCCCACTGCGAGCAGGCCGGGAGAGGAGGCTGGTGCCACCACTGCCACACCAAGCTCACCGAGCTCAAGAGACAAGCCTGGAAGCTGGTCAGCGGGCCCGGGACGCCCCTCCTGGTGAGTCCGGCGGGATTGGGACCCTCCCCGGACGCTGAAGGCCCCGCCTCCGACCCCTTTGCCCTCCCTGCCAATTGCACTTGATAATAGGTATTTGTTAAGCGCTTACTCTGTGCCTGGCATTGTACTAAGCACTCTAATAACAATAACGATGGTATTAAGCGCTTACTATGTGCCGAGCACTGTTCCGAGCGCTGGGGTAGCTACAAGATAATCAGGTTGGCCCACGTGGGGCTCACAGTCTTAATCCCCATTAAGATGAGGTAACTGAGGCACAGAGATGTTAAGAGACTTGTCCAAAGTGGTGGATTAGAACCCGTGACGTCAGACTCCCAAGCCCGTCCTCTTTCTGCTAAGCCACGCTGCTTCACACTTGACTTCCCTGGCTTGGTCTGAGCCGGCCCGGGAGCAAGGGAGGACAGGACTGGATTTTGCCTGCAAGGGGATACCTGGGCTCTCCAGGGGGTGGGGAGCTGGTTGGTCTGGAAAGCTGGGCTCCTTTGACCCCCTACATCTGGACCCCCTGGGTGTGGGAGGGGAACCCCGAGTTTTTGGGGTGCCCTTCTGGTCAGGGTCTGCCATACCTGAGCACTTGTGGTTCCCCCAGCCCCCAGCAATATGGGGAAGTGGGCTCCCTCTCCCCGCTGGCCACAGCTGTCTCCTGGGCCTGGGTCTGCTCCCACCCTAGTAGGGCCGGTGCCAGCTTCCTACCCCCCATCCACAAGCCGGAGCAAGTGCTTGCATATTCCTGGTCCTCCCTTCCAGGCTGGTGACCTGCCTCAGTGCCCCCCTGCCCAGCGGGCCACCCCTCAGGGCTGGCTGGCCAGGAACTGGGGCCCAACCCGGTCCCTGGGAGCTGCATATTGTCCAGCACGAACAATGCGAGGGCCGACTGTTTATGAGGGCCTCGCCACCACGGGGCTTCACAGAGGAAGCCAAGCCCTGCCGGGCCTCCATTCTCAGTGAAGGGGTTCCTGGAAGGTGGAACGGTTCCCATTGAATCTAAATATAGTCCCAGGGCTGCATTGTGTGGACTGAGGGAGGGGTGTGTATGTGTGTGAAACCACATGGAGGTGGCCTGCCTGGGCACCGGTCACGGATGCCAGGGCACTGCAAATGCAAGTCTGAATTTCCCTTTGTCCAGCACTTAGTCCAGTGCTCTGTGCACAGTAAACGTTCAATAAACGCCACCGATTGATGGAGTGATTGACAGCTGCTCCAGGTGCAAGCAGTACACATCAACTTGTACTTCCCAAGTGCTTAGTACAGTGCCCTGCACACAGTAAGCGCTCAATAAATACGATTGAATGAATGGATGAATAAGGAGCTGACGTCTCCAAGCATCTAGAGGGGATCTGCATCTTGGCGTAGCTGGGGGCGGGGTTGAGTGGATCCTTGGGTGAGGAAGGTGGCTGGATGCTCAGTTTGGAAAGAGCTGAACTAGGTGAGAGGGACACTCTCTTCGATAAGGTCTGCAGAGTGGGTAAACTGAGTCCCTCCGGGACCCTTTAAATGGGTAAACAGGGAACTGCCCTGGTGGGAACAGTCTTGACCAGCTAGCTCGTTGTGAGCAGGGAACGTATTTGCCAACTCTGTTGTATTATACTCTCCAAAGTGTGTAGTATAGTGCTCTGCACATAGTAAGTGCTCATTAAATACCAATGATTGATTTCTAGAGGGGCAGTGGAGGTGTCAGGGTGGGGGTGGGGGAGCTGGGGTAGGTGTTCCAGCTGGCTCAGCATGGTGGGAGAGGATTTACTTTGAGCCCTGCCTTGCCAGCACTGCAAAGAAGCAAACTCTGGTAGGAGAACCATGGCAAGGCAAAGCTGCCTCTGGCCTCTCACCTTTTAATTTTTTTTAATGGTCTATGTTAAGTGCTTACTGTGTGCCATGCACTGTACTAAGCACTGGGGTAGATTCAAGCTACTCAGGTTGAACACAGTCTCTGTCCTCCCTGGGGTTCACAGTCTTAATCTCCATTTTAGAGATGAGGTCACTGAGGCCCAGAGAAGTGAGGTGACTTGCCCAAGGTCACACAGCAGACAAGTGGCAGAGCTGGGACTGGAAGCCAGGTCCTTCTGACTCCCAGCCCTGTGCTCTATCCACTAGGCCACACTGCTTCTCAGTGCACAGGGCTGCAGGGAGTGTGTGTGTGTCCGAGTAAAGCATCCTGAGCTAGATTATCCCTCAGCCAGTTCTAGAATCAATGAACTTGTTTCCACCCTCCCTAACACTCACATGTCTCACATTAGAGAAGCAGTGTGACTCAGTGGAAAGAGCACAGGCTTTGGAGTTAGATGTCATGGGTTCAAATCCTGACTCTGCCGATTGTCAGCTGTGTGACTTTGGGCAAGTCACTTAACTTCAATGTGCCTCAGTTACCTCATCTGTAAAATGGGGATTAAGACTGTGAGGCACCTGTGGGACAACCTGATCTCCTTGTAACCTCCCCAGTGCTTAGAACAGTGCTTTGCACATAGTAAGCGCTTAATTAATGCCATTATTATTATTGTTATTATTATGTCTAAGTCTGCTCAATGTATTTATTTTGAAGATGTTGTAAATATTTTTCTGTTGTTTCCACCATTACAATGTAAGTTCCTTATAGGCACAGAATGTGTCCCTTTGTTAAAGTGTACTTCCCAAGTGCGTAGTATGGTGCACCCCAACTAAAGGTACGCTCCCAAGCACTTAGTACAGTGTTTTGCACACTAAGCACCTAATAAAAAAATTACAATTGTTTAATCGATCGAAAAAGGTGCTCAATAAATGCTGCCACTACTCCTGCGTGGTGGTGGGAACGGGGTGGGCTAGCTGCCGCTGAGTGACTCCACACTAGCATTTCCCACTGGCGGCTCTGGTTAGTCACCGAGTCTTTGAACAGGAGGTTTTGTGTATTTAAAACAAACAAACCAAAACCCCCAGGCGCTTTTCCGGAGAGGCCTTCGCTGGAGATCCATCCGGGCCTGAGGCTGGGGAGAGGCCTCAGCTTCCAGTCTCATCTCCACTCCTGGGATCTGGGTCACCAGCCGTGGGGTGGGAGGGGGCAGTGTCTACAGGTCACTCCCCTTTGGGTCCCGAGGAGAAGGTGGGGTAAGAAGAGGGTGTTCCATTCCCATGGACCAGTGAGGTAGAGGGAAGACTATAAACAGCATGGTGTAGTGGATAGAGCACAGGCTTGGGAGTTGGAACGTCATGGGTTCTAATCCCGGCTCCACCACTTGTCTGCTGTGTGGCCTTGGGCAAGTCACTTCACTTCTCTGAGCCTCAGTTACCTCATCTGTAAAGTGGGGGTTAAAACTGTGCGCCCCATATGGGACAAGGACTGTGTCCATCCTGGCTTGCCTACTTGTACTTCCCAAGCACTTAGTACAGTGCTCTGCACACAGTAAGGGCTCAATAAATACGATTGAATGAATACACCCTAGCGCTTAGTATAGTGCCTGGTTTAACAAATACCACAGTTATTAAACTAGGGGCAGAGAGGGGAGTTGAACATGTTGGATGGTCCATCCTTGACTATGAGAATGGGTGTCCAGGAGGGCATGCCATTCCTCTGAGCAGCTGGCTACCGCCCGTCTGAGACCGAGTCCCGGGCCACATGGGCCGTGGGGCTGAGGTGGAGGATTGGGGGTGTGTCCCTCGGGCCTGGTGGTCTCTGACAAGGTAACTGCTTGCACTCTCCAGCTCCCTGTTAGACGTCTGGGGTCAGTGGGGCTTTTCCGAAGCAGCACTGTCTCAGAGCGGGAGCCAGTGGTCTGGGAAGGCTGATCGTATGCTCCCGGCAGAGGCCTTGTTGCCCATGATGAAAGCCCAGACAGGAGAAGCCTGTTGGTCATATTGGGTGAGATTGAGTCGCCCCTCTGCCCCCAGACCCTCCGATCCCATCCTTTCCACCCCGGTTCCCCCGGGGCCCTGCCCAATTCCTCCTGGTCCTGAGCCGTGGGCATTTTGAGCCTTGGGGCTTTGCCGATTGAGGGAGCGAGGCACAGCCCGGTGGAGGGGCAAGAGGGCCGGCCGCAGAGGGATGGGGAGCGCCAGCCCCCCGGGACTTGGCTTCAAGGTGGTCCCGGTGAAGGGAGGTTGGGAGTCTGGTGGGGTGAGGCGGGAAGGTGGGGCGACTGCCAGCTGGACGCCAGAGCAGACAGTGGCAGGACGTTGTTTCTGTCTGGCTGTCACAGGGGAAGCTGATGTGAGTGAGTGAGTGTGTGTGAGTGCCTGTCTGGGTAGTCTCCTGCCCTGAGGAGTATCTGATCCCAGTTCCCCCAGGGGGAGATCATGGAATGTGGCCACTTCCCCTCCCCCTCCCCTGCCTGAGACCTTGCACAGACGGAGGGAGGGAGGCAAGGCCCCTGTTCTGACCCCAGTTATCGAGGAACGGTCGACATCTAGCCTAATGGTACGTCCTTTACTCACTCCTTTGCACCCTTAGAGGGAGTTTGCAGACCAAGGGAGTCTGTGAAGTGGTTTGGGTTGTTCTTCCTTGATCCGTTTGCTGTCCCTGCCTTTCCCCAGCACCAGAAGGCCTCCTGGTAGAAACTGGGCTCTGTGGAAATAAAACAAGGCCCCAGCATCAGCCTGACTCTGTGGGTGCTAAATGAACCTGAGGAAATTTTCCTGTGAAGATAACACCATTCTGGCCAGCCCCACAGTCCATCCAGCCCAGGATACTGTCTCAGACAGTTACCCCAGAATGCTCAAAGGAACTGTATGCTGGTTGTCCTCTTGGAAACGCACCTTTATGGTTAAGGATGGACCATACTGTACCCCTAACTCTACCCTCTCTATCCCTGACTCTCCCTCCAGTGGCCCAGGAAGGACCATCCAACACCCCTAACTCTCTCCTCTCCATCCCTTACTGTTCCTCCACTTACCTAATCTGGAACATCCAACCCCCCCCAAACTTTCCCCTCTCCATCGCTGACTCTCCCTCCATGGACCCAGGATGCACCGTCAAACACCCACAACAGCCATGCCCATAACATCCGTAACTCTGACCCAGCATAGACAAGCTCATCCATGAATTTACCCCCACCCCTCTGGGACCTGCTGGTGTTTCCAGTTGCACAGCTTTCTGTGGACATGGATTTGTGTGCCCGCCCTTGGGTTTGATGGTGCTGTGCCCCACAGGGATGTGGCGAGTGCAAATTCATTCATTCAATCGTATTTATTGAGCGCTTACTGTGTGCAGAACACTGTACTAAGTGCTTGGGAAGTACAAGCTGGCAACATATAGAGAGGTTCCCTACCTAACAGTGGGCTCACAGTCTAGAAATGCAGTGGCATTTTGGCTTGGAGCAGGAGTGGGCCTGCTGGGCAGGAAAGGGCAGGCTAAGGTGGGTCCAGGCCAGCTTCAGGGACTGTATGTAACGTTCGGGCTTTATCATACCAATGTGTGCTCTGAACCAATCTTGAAATGAACTCCCAGCATTAAGAAGGATGCCAGAGGCCCTTGATTCTGGTCTGTCCGGTACCCTGCCATTTTGCAGGAGAATGCTTGACCCCCTCCCCACTCCCTGGGCAGGTTGGAGGTTGGTCAATCAATCAGTTGATCAATTAATTGGTAGTATACGTGGAACACTTACTGTGTGCAGCAATAAGTAGTGCGTACTGAGCTCCTGCTGGGTATAGGGCTTTCTCTGGGTGCAGAAAGAAACAGTGTGGTCTAGTGGAAAGAGCTTGGGCCTTGGAGTCGGAAGACCTGAGTTTTGATCCCTGCACTCTCACTTATGGGTTGGGTGACCTTGGGCAAGTCACTTAACTTCCTCAGTTTTCTTACCTGTAAAATGGGAATTCAATGCCTGTTCTCCCTCCCTCCCTTAGACTGGGAACTTTGTCCCACCTGATGATCTTATATCTATCCTAGGACTTAGTACAGTTCTTGGCACATAGCAAGGCTTAACAAATACCACCATTATTATTGTCATTATTATTTTCACAAGCACTTGAATACATTAGAGAAGGAGACATGGTGTCTTATAGAGTACTGAACTAAACATTTGGGGGATTACATTGGAATTCATTCATTCATTCAATTGTATTTATTGAGCGCTTACTGTGTGCACAGCACTGTACTAATCGCTTGGAAGTAAAATTCGGCAACAGATAGAGACAATCCCGACCCAACAAACGGGCTCACTGTCTAGAAGGGGGAAACGGACAACAAAACAAAACAAGTAGACAGGTATCAGTAGCATCAAAATAGATAATAAATAGATAATTGGAATAAGAGACATGGTTGTGGCCCTCAAAGAACTTTCAGTCTAAAACATTGTTATTAAAAGCACAAACATGGATGCTAAATAGTTACTTGTAAATTAATATGAATTGAGAAAATGCGTAAGTGCTAGATAATTCCTTGAAGATCTCTGGAGACAGAAACTCCACCCTCTCCATTCTCTCTCCTGGTTGCCAAGAAGCTTTTAGACAGATCTGACAAAGGGGAAATGAGTTTCAACCACCGCAGGAGGTACTTCAGTTAGACGTAAGGAAGGACTACCTGACTGTCTGTTGGAGTGGGGGGTGGAAGAGGGGTTAATCAAACCATGGAATAGGTGGTTGAGGAAGGGTGTGGTGCCTCCTTTTAAGAAATCTTTGCCCACTGGTCCCTGGGAGAGTTAGTTGCTTACCAGCCTGGAGGCAGGGGGCTGGACTGGTTGGCCTCCTGAAGCCCCTCTGGGTGCCTCCCTGCCCCACCATCAGCTCTTGGCTCTGGGCGTCTGTGTTGGGACTAGCAGTTCCATACTTCCAGATAATCTGGAGCTGAAGACGCAGCCCACGCACAGGAGATTCCCTCCCCTCCAGAAGGACGCCCAGAGACAATTTAATTAAAATTCTCCCTTTCCCAGCTTTGGCTTTCTGTAAGTCCCTGCCTGAATTCCTTCCTGCTGAGCCTCGGGGCCTCCACGCACAGGCAAGGCTATGGGGAGGGCCGGGCACCCCCCTGCCTTCCCTCCCCGCCCTCCCCAGCCACCCCTTCTCCCGCCACCACCATGGTTTCAGGAAGGAGCAGGTAGGGCGGTGGGGGAGAAATGCTTATGTCAGACGCTTTTTGTTTTGTTTTAGGAAGGAAAATATTTGTGTAGACACGCAAACCACAGAAGCCTGTGCCAGGTTCTCAATCTCTGTCACTGGGCCGGATCACTCCCGGAGCGGGGCTTGGGGTGGGATCCGGGTTCCCAGCTTGGGGACAGCCATCTCCCCTCCCCAGAAGTGAGGCTTGGGGTGGGCTCCCGGGTTCCCAGCGTGGGGGTAATCATCTCCCCTCCCTGGGAAACGGCTGCTGAGAGGTCCCGCGGAGACTCAGTGGACATGGCTCTGTGGAATTTGAGTAAGAATTCAATCTAGTCTATGTGGCCTTTTGACTATTTTCTGGAGCGCCTTCCCACCACTTATCACAGTTGGTCCTTGCGCCCTCTCTGGGAGTAAGGGGCAGAGACTTCTCCCCATTTTACAGAGGAGAACACTGAAGTTCAGAAAGGTTAACTGACTTGCCTGAGGTCACACGGGAGGGAGGTGGCCAATCTGGGATTAAGAGCCAGATCTCTGAGATCTGAAGTTCTTTTCCCCAGCTTGTGTCAGGGCTCAGAGGCTTTGGTACACTAGCATAGCATTTTCATTTCCATCCAAAACTCCTGGGGCTGATGGTGGGGTGGGAGGGGGAGCGGGGAAGCGGAAGGGCTTGGGAGTGATTTGGGGATCATCATTATTCCTTGGTCGCTCTTTAAGTTCCATCGTCCTGGAATGTACCCCATTCCCTGGGGTAACCAGAGATCAGAACCCCCAAAATGGTGAATGCTCCCTCTTTGACCAGCCCAGCGCTTGGAACTGACAACCAGGTTTCGGACTTGTGGTATTTGTTAAGTGCTTACTGTATGCTAAGCACCGTACTAAGCGCTGGGCTAGATTCAAGACAATTAGGTCAGACACCATCCCACCTGGGACTCACAGTCGAAATAAGGAGTAAAACAGGAATAATAATACTGATGGTAATAACAGCTGTGGCATTTGTCAAGTTGCTTACTCTGTGCTAAGCACTGTACTAAGCGCTGGGGTAGATACAAGATAATAAGGTCAGACACAGTCCCTGACCTATGCCGAGCTCCCAATCTAAGAGGAAGGGAAAACAGGTTTGAATCTCCATTTTGCAGATGAGGAAACTGAGGCACAGAGTAGTGAAATGACTTGCCTAAGGCCACCCAGCAGGCCAGTGGTGGAGCAGGAAAGGCTTTTGGGGGAAGCTGGTTGTCCATCCAGTGGTGTGACTGGCCTCGGTTTTCACACCAACAGGAGGCTAACTCTTTTTGTTCACTCACCTCCCTCTGGCCTCCCTCCCCTCTCGGGATTGAGACTTTCTGTGCCCAACTGAATAATGCTCAAGGCAGAATCTCTCTTGATCTGCCAACATCAAGAGATGAAGTGTGTGTAAATGTCCCCAGTTCTTGTGAATCATGGCTTCGGATCAGCCTTTTAGAGTGAGCCCTTTGAATTTGGTAATCTGATCTGTATTTCTCAGACGGCACCGGCATTACCATATGTCAATACCTGTGCTGAATTGATTAGAGCGGCAGCCAACAGTGAGAAAATGATCAATTTTCATTTCGCTCCTAGCAAATCTTCTGCTAACATTGTTGGGGGATTTTACGCTATCCAGCGACGACGCTGGGAAAATTGAAACCTGATTCCTCGACTCCGGGCGGAGCTGGGGCCGGTTATTCAGGGGGAGTGTGCAAGCCAAGAATGGGTTCGTTTTCGCAGTGCTCAGATTAGCCACAGCTTCCGTTGAAAGGCGACCTGGCAAATCCGAGAGCCATCCCATCCAGCTCATTAGATACCTACAGGAAACGTTTCCTTAGGTTTCAGCGCTAATTTTTATTTTCTTCCTGTCACCCCGATCGCTTGAGCTCATTGTATAGCCCTAATCCTTCCCCGTCTTAAACCACTTTTCAGTACCCCATTCAGTCAAACCATACATATTCAGGGACCTTAATCATTCCTCAGAAAGCAGCCCTCTCTTGATTCAACCTCTTGGCATTCCTTTTTTGAATTTCCTTAATTTCTGGATATCTCTTAGTTTGATATCTAAAAGGGTTTGAGCTGCTTTTGGGTTGCCTTTCTCCAGACTTGTTCTTTTCCCTCTTTTCTGCATGATCTGGAGTATCTGGGGGTGGGACCCCGAATTACCTTTAGGCATATGACCAGGCACAGCACCAACATAAGTCAGCCTTATGGGCTGACCGATCTAGGTCTCTGTCGCCTATAGAGGCTCCAGGATACTTGGAGAAACTGGGTGCTGGTTGCTCTCCTAGACACCTGCCCTCATGGTTAGGGATGGACCATCCAACGTCCTGAACTCTCTCCTCTCCAATTCTGATTCTCCCTCCAGTGGCCCGGCATAGACCATCCAACACCTCTAACTCTCCTTTCTCCATCCCTGACTCTCCCTCCAGTGACCCAGCACGGACCATCCGACATACCATCTGTCCCCTCTCCATCCTCGACTCTCTTCTAGTGACCCAGCATGGGCCATTCAACACCCCTAGCTCTCCCCTCTCCAACCCCAGCTGTCTTCCAGTGACCCATTGTGGACCATCCAACACCCCTAGCTCTCCCCTCTTAATCCCTGACTCTCCCTCCTGGGACTCAGCTTTGGATCACTCATCCATTGGTCTTTCCAACCCGCTCTGGGACTTGCCGTTGTTTCCGGCTGCACAGCTTCCTGTGGGTACAGAGTCTATGTCTTTCCCCTTAGCTGGGGGAGGAATGTTACCTTGCTTCTATTGTGAACCTGCCTGTCTCCAGATCCGAAGGGTACCCCTTGAGATGGTGGGATGGGATTTGGGTAACAGCAATTCCGTGTTCTCCCTGTCCATACCCTTCCTGATTCTGAAAACTCCAATCCTGTCCTCTCTCAGCCTGCATCTCTACAGATTGCAGGGTCTTCACCCTTTTCATCTTTAGTCAGATGGAGCTGCTCTGTCCCCCTGTTTATTCCAGCTGCCCTATCCTAGGTCTTCTACACCTCTACGTGTCCTCGCTGTGATGCAGCAGCCAAGTTTGCACACAGTGTCCCCGGCCTGGCCACCTCTGATAGCTCCTTTCTCCATGTCCGGAGTGGGGCTGGCTGGCCCTGTGGCTTCCCTCTGTGCATTCTTTTGCTCCCCAGCCTCCCCCCGGCACTGACCCAGGGTAAGCAGTGTTTCTCAGTGGAAAGAGCTCGGACTTGGGAGTCAGAGGTCATGGGTTCTAATCCCAGTTCCGCCAATGATCAGCTATGTGACTTTGGGCAAGTTACTTCACTTCTCTGGTCTTCAGTTACCTCATCTGTAAAATGGAGATTAAGACTGTGAGCCCCATGTGGGACAACCTGATCACCTTGCATCTTTTCCAGTGCTTAGAACAGTGCTTTGCACATAGTAAGCGCTTAACAAATACCATCATTATTATTCCCCTGCCTCTCCAGCCTCCTGTATACTACCCTTAAGTTTACTCTGGATGATTTTTCCTGAGGTGCCGGAGCTTCCTTTTTCCAAATCAGATCCTATTCAAAAGCTCTTTCTTGACACGATTCTATCCCCAGGCCCTTTGTGAGGTGTCACTGCCCTTGCGGGTATTTGAACCCCTGTCCAACTGGAGAGAGGTTCACCCCCTCTCTAGACCCCATTTGAAGACGTGACATAAACACAGGATGTAAATCAGACCCGCCTTTTAATCAGATTCTACGTCTGCTCGACACTGGAGGAGGTGCAGTGTGGTTCCGGGATTGGATCCTGCAGCCTTTTGCACTGCTCCTCCCCACCCCAGCAGTGCTTCCGCTGCTGCTACTACTACTACCACTTGTCTTGAGTGAATGAGCAAGTTATTGCTTCCAAGGCCCACTGGACTCTTTCCCAGCCAAACCCAGGGCTTTATCCTTGTGGAGAAGAGTTCAGTGCTTCCTCTCCTCAGGGGCTGTGAGGAGGGTGCAGGGAAAGGGGAGAGATGGGGCTATCTCCTCCCTCCTCCGTGTTCCCTAGCCCCATCCCTCCCCTCTCCCAGGCCCCACCAGACTTTGGGCTCTAGCCTTGTGGTACTGGGGATGAGACCCTGATACAACACCCAGGGTGGAGGGAGTATGGAGGAGGCGGGGGGAGAGAGCCCAGTTCTATCTTCTCTTGGGTTCAAAGGGGAGAATAATAATAATAATAATGATAATGATGGTAGTTGTTGAGCGCTCACTATGTGCCAAGCACTGTTCTAAGCACTGGGGGGGATACAAGGTAATCAGGTTGTCCCATGTGAAGCTCACAGTCTTAATTCCCATTTTATAGATGAGGTAACTGAGGCACAGAGAAGTTAGAACCCATGACCTCCAACTCCCAAGCCCGTGCTCTTTCCACTGAACTATGTGGCTTCTCAGTCAAGCTCCTCCTGGGGTGTCTGCACTGGGCCTTCCCTTGTGCCTCATGTTTCATTCCCAAGAGATACTCAGGACAGCCAGGCTTCACTTCTCCCAGACGAGGGAATCCGGCCCGCACGGGCTGTCTGGGTTAGGACCAAGGCCAGGGCAGGTCCATTCATTCATTCGATTCAATCGCATCTATTGAGTGCTTACTGTGTACTTAGTGCTTGGGAGAGTATAATACAACAACCAACAGACACATTCCCTGCCCAGTGAGCTCACAGTCTAGAGTCGTGGCTTGGGGGGCTATCAGAACTTCGACCCTGCCAACCTCTCCCTCCATTGGCAGATTCCCACTCTTGGACAAGGTGCCCCACTGGGCGTAAGGGAAGCACTGAGCTCTAGTGGATAGAACACTGGCCTGAGGGTCAGAAGGACCTGGGTTCTAATCCCAGCTATGCCATTTGTCTGTTGTGTGACCATGGGCAAGTCACTTAACTTCTCTGTGCCTCAGTTCCTTCATTTGTAAAATGGAGATTAAGACTGTGAGCCCATGTGGGACAGGGACTGCGTCCAACCCGACTTGCTTGTCTCTAACCCAATGCTTCGTACAGCACCTGGGATAGTAGGCACTTAACAAATACCACGGTTATTATTCTTATATGGGCCGATGCCTCCCATCTATCCTCCCTCTCCCCTACTGCCTGGGACCTCACTGGGTTTTTCGGTACAGTGGACAAGGCAGATGTGGAGGGACGTTAGGTGGGAGACCTTTCAAAAATCGGTTGCACACTGGCTGTCGCCCCCGTCTACCCCTCCCCACTCTCCACCGCGTGGATTCCTCTGGAGAGTCCCCAGGGCTCTTGCGGGTAATTGCCAGATCTCCGGGGAGTTAATGAACTGGTTAGGCAAATTAGCTTCTCCTGCAGCAGAGATAAGGCCCACTCGGCTTCCTTTGTTAATTCCCACCGGAATGATTATGGGCCCCCGGCTTTCCAGACTGGGAGTGTACGGAGGCCTTGGTGAGCCGCTTTCCCTGTGCCAGTTGCCCGGTGGATATTTTTTTGTTAAATAAACTCCGCCTGCCTTTGGAGGCAGCTCCTTGCGCAAGGCCGATTGATGTGGTTAGACTTCTTCTCCTGGATTAGGCTTGGAAGAGGGTGTGGGGGCGACGGGCCCCATGAGACTAGTTTGCCTCCCGGTTCAGGGTCACGGTGAACAGGTGTCTCTCTGTGAGCCTGCCTGCTGCAATCTGGGTGGGGGTCGGGAGGTTGAGTTTGGGAGAACATTGGGGTTGGGTGTTGGTGGTGCCCGCCAGGGGAAAGAACCACTGTGGGGCTGGGAGTTGAGGGAGCTGGGTTCTCACCCTGCCTTGGCTGCCACCTGGCTTAGTGACATTGGGCAAGTGGCTTTCCCTCTTTGTGCCTGTGTTTTCCCCATCTGAAGGTGAGAGAGGGAATCCATCAGTGGTATTTGTTGGGCGCATACTGTGTGCAGAGCACTCTACTATGCACTTGGGAAAGAAATTGGAAGGGACTTGGGAAGGAAAAGTGTCACCGGGAGGCCTCAGAAGGGACTTGGGAAGGAAAAGGGTCACCAGAAGGCCTCCTCCTCATACACTGGGGGATGGATAGACTATAAGCTCACTGTGGGCAGGTAACCAGGTAACATGCCTACTAATGCTGTAGTATTGTACTCTACTAAGTGCTTTGTACAGTGCTCTGCACACACTAAGTGTTGAATAAATGCCATTGATTGACTGACTGACTGTTCAGCCAGAGGGACTGGAATCCCTGGGGTACTTCATGGCGTGCTCAGAGGTCCAAAACTCCAGTCCCATTAAGGAAGCCATTCACTCCTTAGTTTCCCAAGGGAGGATGAGGGCAGCTTGGGTGCTGCCTTGGTTGTTTTCAAGAGGTGGCATTCTGTTCAAGTTTCCTCTGTCCCGGGAATGGGTGTTTAAAAATTCTCCAGAGTTGGGACGCCATCCTCTCCCGCCCCGTGACACGGACTGCTAGAGCGGGACTCCTGGAAAAAGTGGGGAAAGATGGACACAGCCTGGCCTGAGTGATCTCATATGGATCCTTTCCCTCCTTTTGCCGGTTGAATTGAGATTCCTTGGAGAGGAAGACTGGGGCTTCAGTTTCTCTGAACCATAGATTTTTGGGGGGAGGGGAAGAAGGCAGTGATTAGTGTGTTAGTGGTGTGTGTGTGTGTGTGTGTGCATGCACACACAAAAGATTGGTGCCTCCATCCACAGGGAGAAAACTGAAAGGTGTCTCAACAGTCTGGGTTGGGTTAGGTGGGGTCCAGCCTGGAGGCAGGGGTTAGATCAGATGACTTTCCAGTCCCAGAATTCTCTGTGCCCGTCGGCCTGGGAGGATGGTCAGGGAATGGGGTGAGCCTTCCCAGAGAACAGGAGTTTTGTGGTTCCTCAGGGACTCGAGGGTCAACCAAACTGTGGGGTTGGGAGGGTGGTGTCATGGGGGAAAGATGCAGTGTGATCGTCTATCAAGATTAGGAAGTCTGGTTCTTTCTTTTTGCAAGAAGATAATTTATTAAGTCATTTCTAAGTGCAGAGCATTGTACTAATCGCTGGGAAAGCATTCAATGGTGGGATTTAGACGTGATCCCTGGCCCTCAAGGGACTCACAGTCTCTGGCAAAATATTTGATTGAAATCTGGGGAGGCAGGTTGGAATTTCCCTCTTTGGTCCTCCTCCAGGGAAGTGGAAACGCAGACTGGCTGAGATCAAATGCATCACCACACCAGTAGACGTTTAGGGGGAACCACTCCTTTCCAGCATGGCTGACTCCCTTGACAAGGTTCCCACACATGAAGGCTATCAGGGGTGTTCATCCAAAACCAACTGGGTTGGGCGCAGAGCACCATATTAAGTCCTTAGACGAGACCACCAATCAATCAATACTATTTATTGACTGCTTACAGCATCAACCACTGTACTTGGGAGAGGCTTGGGAGAGTACAGTATAACAGAGTTGGTAGTCATATTCCTTGCCTTCAAGGAGTTCCCCATCCACCGAGGAACCTGCACTCTAGAATCTTCCTCAGCCTGGCTCATGGTTTCTGCTACTGTTGCTCGCTTGGGTTTTCCCATTCCCATTCCTGGGAGGTGCTTCAGGTGGGACATTTGCTTTTCTCAGGATGGAAAGAGGCTATCGGAGGGTTTTCCTCCATTCCTCACCTTTCCATCATCGGGGAACGCTGCTCAGCTTCTCTGAGAGATTTCATTTGCGGAGGGAAGGTGAGATTAGCAAAGTTCAAAGGATAGCACCATGGAGCCCAAGGAGCTCTGCTTCTCCCTTGGGGATGTAACCCAGATACTTCCCACTCCTGGAGGGGTTGGGGTAGAGGATGGGAGCAGCAGGATACTTGAGCAGCTGCTGCCTGGGGATCTGCAAGGGTCACAGTAATCTGGGAGGGCAGCTTGGAAGCAGCGTGACCTAGTGCACACAGTAAGCGCTCAATAAATACGATTGATTGATTAGTGGAAAGAACAAGGGCCTGGGAGTTAGAGGACTTGAGTTCTAATGGCAGCTCCACCACAGGTTGGCTGTATGATCTTGGGTAAGTCACTTAACTTCTCTGTGCCTCAGTTTCCTTATATGTAAAACTGGGATTAAATCCTACTACCTCCTGCTTAGACTGTGAGCCCTGTGAGACGGACTGTGCCATTCTAATTATCTCGCATCTATCTCAGTGCTTAGAGAAGCAGTGTGGCTCAGTGGAAAGAGCATGGGCTTTGGAGTCAGAGGTCATGGGTTCAAATCCTAGCTCCACCAATTGTCAGCTGTGAGACTTTGGGCAAGTCACTCAGCTTCTCTATGCCTCAGTTACCTCATCTGTAAAATGGAGATGAAGACTGTGAGCCCCCTGTGGGACCACCTGATCACCTTGTAACCACCAGTGCTTAGAACAGTGCTTTGCACATTGTAAGCTTTTAATAAATGCTATTATTATTATTATTATTAGAAAAGTGCTTGACACATAGTAAGCGCTGAAAAAGGGAAGCAATGCATCCTCAAGAAAAAACCCAGGGCCTGGAAGTCAGAGGAGTGGGTTCTAATCCCGGCTCTGACTCTTGCTTGCTTGCTGTGTCACCTTGGTCAAGTCACTTCTCCATGCCTGTTTTCTCAACTGTAAAATGGGAATTCAATACCTCTTCTCCTTTGTACTTAGACTGTGAGCCCCACTTGGGACAGGAATTCTGTCTGACCTGATTAACTCTTATCTACCCCAATGTTTAGAACAGTGCCTAACATTTAGTAAGAACATAACGCATAGCATAAAAAAAAAACAAAAAACAAGAACCATAATTTCTATTATTGTTATGGCAGAATAAGCAATATAAAGACTCCGTAAGACCTAGCCTCAAACATTGTGACACAGCAGTGGGCTGGTGGGAGACTACAGCCAGAATCAGACCGTTCATTCATTCATTCATTCATTCATTCAATTGTATTTATTGAGTGCTTACTATGTGCAAAGCACTGTACTAAGTGCTTGGAAAGTACAATTCAGCAACAAATAGAGACAGTCCCTGCCCACAACGGGCTCACAGTCTAGAAGTTGGGGAGACAGACATTATTACAAGACAAAACAAAACAAGGCTACTTCTTACAGAGGAATCGTGTGACCGCACAGGCTAAGTGGCTCATGGTTCCAAAACTATCAGCATTGATGCCAATTGTACCGGGGTGGGGTCTATCATGTCTCCTGCTCACCGACTAGAGGGCTGGACTGGACACATGGGAGACCCACGGAGGAAATCAAAGATATCAAACTACTTTGGAGGTGCTTGTGATCTGTTGGAGACCATTGCAGGAGACAGATCAGGCTGGATGTTGGAGACGGCTGCAGGAGACAGACCAGACTGGCGGGCAACAACTGGGAGAGGGGCTGCTTTGCTTGAGCAAAGACACTGTGAAGATTTGGATGACAAAAGACAGACTCAAAGACTGCAGCCAGGATCTATCAGTCAGAATCACACACACCTCTGGGATCTCAGCACCATAGGGGTCATCGGGAATAAATCTCCGAACAGTCTCCTGCCTGTCCAGGTTAACCTCTCTCTCCGGCTGCCTTCCTCCTTGGGCCGCTGACCTTGGCCAAAGTCACTGTTATTCCCGAGTCCTTAGGTGTGGATCTTTAGCTGCAGCCTGGTGGTGGTGGGGGAAGGAGAGAAAAGGCTTTGCTAAGAGGAAAGGTCACTCAAGGTCTGATTTGTAGAGTGTCTTCCATGGACTAGCCAAACACCCCATCTGACTCACCCCACTGATGTCCAGATTCTGTAAGGGGAAGGTCAGAGGGGAACAGGGGTCCACCCTGGGGTCTGAAGAATGTTTCCCTGTCTCCTCTAAGCTAAGGAATTTGGTGAGGGCCTACTGCAGGCCTGCAGCCAAATTGTGGGGTGACTAGTAAATAATAATTGCGAAATTTATGCAAGCACCTACCATGTGCCAAGTGCTGGGATTGATATCATGCAGTCACATCAGGCATCCTCCCTGTCTCATAGGGGCCTTACAGTCTAAGGGGGAGGGTGGGCAGGGACTGAATCCCCATTTTACAGATGAGAATACTGAGGCACAGAGAGGTTAAGTGACTTGCCTAAAGTCACCCAGCAGGCCAGTGGCAGACCTGGGATTAGAACCCAGGTCTCATAGGAACTCCTGTGTGTGTTTCTGCCTCATCGATATTGGCCCTTCTGGTTCTTAAGGAAGCTGGTAGAGGCTGTCAGAGTCTTCTGGTACTCACCGAATTAGAGGTGGACAAAAGTCCTCTTGGATTTTTAGGTTAAGGTTATCTGGGTTGATGGGCAACCCAGCCTCCCTTCCTCAGATATTGCTCACTGTCCCCTTTGAGGGTTTGGGGGATTAACTTAGTCTTTGAAGGGTTGTTCTCTGGAACAGGGTAACTGCTGAGCACCCCATCTCCCCAGGGTCCAGAATGAGAGGCTGAAAAGGAGCAATAAAGGGGATCCAGGTTAGACTCCAAGAAAGAGCAGAGGTGCCTGTTGGGTGACCGTAGAGTGAGAGAGATAGAGAGAGAGAGAGAGAGAGAGAGAGAGAGAGAGAGAGAGAGAGAGAGAGAGAGAGAGAGAGAGAGAGAGAGAGTGTGTGTGTGTGTGTGTGGTGGGGGTGCTAGAGAAGCAGTGTGGTGGAAAGAGCCCGGGCTTTGGAGTCAGAGGTCATGGGTTCTAATCCCAGCTCTTCCACTTATCAGCTGTGTGACTTTGGGCAAGTCACTTAACGTCTCTGTGCCTCAGTTACCTCATCTGAAAAATGGGGATTAAGACTGTCAGCCCCATGTGGGACATCCTGATCACCTGGTATCTCCCCCAGCACTTACAACAGTGCTTGGCACATAGTAAATACTTAACAAATACCAAAATTATTATTATTATTAAATTGGGCCTGGAAATCAGAAGGACCTGGGTTCTAAACCTGGCTTTTCCACTTATCTGCTGTGTGACCCTGGACAAGTCACTCAATTTCTCTGTGCCTCAATTACCTAATCTGTAAAATGGGAATTAAGACTTTGAGCCCCATGAGGGACATGGATTTATCAACCTGATAAGCTTGAATCTACCTCAGCGCTTAATACAGTGTTTGGTTCATAGTGAGCGTTTAACAAATACCATAAAAAATAGGTCTGGTCTCAAGGTGAGGCCATTCATTTTCAGTCTCCTTCACAGGCTACTCCTCTGCCTCCCACCCCCTGACTGTGGGGGTCCCTCAAGGTTCAGTTCTTGTTCTCCTTCTATTCTCCATCTACACCCATTCCCTTGGAGAACTCATTCACTCCCATGGCTTCAATTACCACCTCTATGCAATTGTACTTCCCAAGTGCTTAGTAGAGTGCTCTGCACACAGTAAGTGCTCAATAAATATGATTGAGTGAATGAATGATACCCAAATCTACATCTGCAGTTCTGATCTCTCTCCCTCTCTGCAGTCTCACATTTCATCTTGTCTTTCATCTCTACTTGGATGCCCTCCCATCACCTCAAACTTACCATGTCCAAAACTGAATTCCTAATCTCCCCACCCAAACCCTCTCCTTTCCCTGACTTTCCCATCACTGTAGATGGCACCACCATCCTTCCTGTCTCACAAGACTATAACCTTGGCATTATCCCACCACTAAATCCTGTCAGTCCCTCCTTTACAACATTGCTAAAATCTGCCTTTTCCTCTTCATCCAAATTGTTGTACGTTAAGACAGTCACTCATCCTATCCCTCCTGGATTACTGCATCAGCCTCCTTGCTGGGAGTCAAATTGACGATTCCCCAATGAATTATTTTCATCCTATAGCCTGTTTTCCTCTAGAACGGGCCCAGTTTCTTTCTGACCCTGGATCCAGATCCCAGAGCTGGGAGAGTGGTGAAGGAAAAGAGAAGCAGTGTTGCTCAGTGGAAAGAGCACGGGCTTTGGAGTCAGTGGTTATGGGTTCAAATCCCGGCTCTGCCAATTGTCAGCTGTGTGACTTTGGGCAAGTCACTGAACTTCTCTGTGCCTCAGTTACCTCATCTGTAAAATGGGGATTAAGACTGTGAGCCCCCCCATGGGACAATCTGACCACCTTGTAACCTCCCCAGTGCTTAGAACAGTGCTTTGCACATAATAAGTGCTTAATAAAATGCCATCATCATCAATAGGGGTGACCCGTCTAAGCACCAGTGAAGCCAGATTGAGGCTTTGCCTCATTGCTAGACTAACCAGAGTGCTGTTCCTGAGAATTGGTAGTAATCTGAGCCAAGGGGAATCTTCCCTGAGGAAAACTGGCAGCCTCTTGGCTCTGACTGGATTCTCTGAAACCAAGCAGGTCTCATTCCTGGTAGGAATTCATTTTCAAGTTTGCTTACATAATGCCAATCTCCTCTTTCTTTGCCCCCTTTTCCTCCTCCTTTCTTCCTCCTCCACATCCTCCTCCCTCTTCTCCTCCTCCTCTTCTCTTCCTCCTCCTCCTCTTCCTCATCCCTTTTCTCCTTTTCATCCACTTCTCCACTCTTCCTCCTCCTTTTCCTTCTCCTCCTTCTTTTCCTCTTTTTCCTCTCTCTCCTCCCATTTCTCCACACTTTTGCCTAATGGCACATCATGCCGGGCAGATATATTTTGTGTTTGGGCTTGTTTTATGTACTCTGTGGAAGGGAAGCCCTTTACTGCAGTCTTTATTGCATCCTTAATGGCTGCAGGTTAATCCCCCTAGGTGAGTTGGTGAGCCAGTGATATTTCCCACGTCCCCTGAAGGTGATCATACAGGGAGGTGTCTACCTCCTAGACCCCAGAGATTTTTATGCTCTCAAAACACACCAATAAACAAAGGTGTCTCAGCTGTGGTTATCTGCAGGAAAAATCAGACTTGTTCGAGCACGCGCAGAGAAAAACAATCCATGTTAAATGAGGTGATCAGCAAGTTGGCGGCCAGCTTCAAAGTTAGAGGGGAAAGTTTCAGGGAATCTGATTCACACTCAAGAGAAGCAGAGGTGCAGGACTCGCCAGGGTTCCCTTCGGGATTTGTGCTGGAGAAGACTCACTGAACTGCCCAGATGTTATGGTAGATGACATCAAAACCCACTCCTTTTTGTCTTTTTTCAATTTGATAGTATTTATTGAACACCTACTGGCCGCAGAGCACTGTGTTAAGTCCTTGGGAGAATAGAGAAGTGGAAGGCATGGTTCCTGCATAGCCTACTGGAAAGAACATAAGGCCCAGGAGTCGGAAGACCTGGGTTCTAATCCCGACTCCATCACTTGTCTGCTGTGTGACCTTGGACAAGCCACTTAACTTCTCTATATCTCAGTTTCTTCATCTATAAAATGGGTATTTAATTCCTATTCTCTCTCCTACTTAGAGTGTGAACCCCATGTGGGACATGATGATCTTGTATCTACTCCAGTGCTTGGTAAAGTGCTTGTTACATAGTAATTACTTTGCAAATACCATTATTATTATTATTTCTGCTTTTGAGGACCTTCTAATATTAATGGATGAGACAGGGAGACCCAGCTTTTTTACGAATAGGGAACAGGAACAAAGTTACAATTGTGGATAGCAGGAGGATGAGAGGATAAGTCGATGAATCCATGAGTGAACATGGACATAGATCCCTATATACATGAGAACTAAGATTGGCTGATGGGATGCACTGAACTGGTAAGGTGGGGATTAATCAGGGAAGGTTTCCTGGAGGACGTGAGATTTCAGAAGGGTTTGGAAGAAAGGGAGAGGTGTGGAATAGCGGTTTTGACAGGTCAGAAAGTTGAAGGCAAGGGAAAGGTGTGAAGACTAGTGGGAAACAAGGGGAGGTGAGAGTGAAGCACAGGGAGAAGGTGAGTTTGGGAGGAGTGAAGAGAGAGAAGTGGGGAGAGGTGGGTGAAGAGAGCAGATAAGTAAGAAGGAGGGAGTTGGTGGAGAGCCTTGAAGGCACCCTCTTACGATGCCATGGGGTGCAAAAACATTTCTGGCTCAATCCAGTGACCTTATTGTGGGCAGGGAACTTGTCTACCAACTCTGATGTATTGAATGCTTCCAAGCGCTTAGTACAGTGTTCTGCACCCAGTAAACTGTTTAATGAATAGGATTGATTGATGGGAAGGAAGCTTCTCAGTGGTGGCCCACGCCAATGCTGGCATGAATAGGGGGTGGCTGGGAATTCTGGGAGCTTATTCTCAGTGTCTAGTGGTGTTGGGAGGCTCTCGGTTTCACTCAAAGGCGGGAAGGCCTCTGGGGCTGAGATCTTGCTGTAAAAGCCTGGACTTTAAAGGAGTTTGGCCCTTTCCCCAGTTAACCAAGATGAAATTCAGAGGAAGCAGGTTTAAGAGAAGTGGTTCATTGCAAGGGACAGCTGCAGAGCCTTCTAGTCCCTGATTGCCAGGTTGAGGTGAGAAATAACCACTTAATCATATTTATTGAGTACTTACTGTGTGCAGAGTGTTGTACTAAACACTTGGGAGAGTACGATACCACAGTTGGTAGAAACATTCTCTGCCCACCATGAGCTCACAGTCTAGAAGGGGAGACAGGCATTCAGGGGTGGACACAATTTGGGTGGGAAGATAAGGATTTCCATTTTGGATATGTTAAGTTTGAGGTGATGGCAAGACATACTAGTCGAGATGTCTTGAAGGCAGGAGGAAATGCAAGACTACAGAGGGAGAAAGATCAGGGCTGGAGATGTAGGTTTGGGAATCATCCTCATAGAGGTGGTTGTTGAGGCCATGGGAGTGAATAAGTTCTCCAAGAGAGTGGATAGAAGGGGACCCAGAATTAAGCCTTGAGGAACTCCCACAGTTAGAGAATGGGAGGCAGAGGAGCCCGTGATAGAGACTGAGAATGAGCAGCTAGAGAGATAGGAGGAAAACCAGGAGAGGACAGTGTCAGTGAAGCCGAGGTTGGATAATGTTTCCTGGAGAAGGGGGTGGTCGACAATACCAAATACAGCTGGGAGTTGCAGGTGGGTTTCAGGAGGACTTGGAAGATGGGGATGCTTAGTTTGATCATTGTTTGTGGCGGAGGAGGACATCGCCACTTGGAAAAGCATTGCTATTAGGCATCCAGGGGCCTTGAAGCTCAGCCTGTGATAGTGTCACTGCCTTTTTCTGGCTGCTCTGGCCAGGCTGAACAGCCATGTATCCTGGATTGGGAATCAGCATCAGACCGGATCTGGTGTTGACTGAGCACATGCTGCTTATAAGAAAAATGTTGCTTCTGTGTGGGAAAAAGCAGCCAGCGGCGGGAGGTCCCAGGTTCCGGTTCCAGGCATAGGCTGGGGGGTCGGGTTGGGAAGTGGTGCCAGGACGGTGCTGAGCCCCACAGGGTTCATGCTCCTGCAGTGGTTCCAGAGCCTGACTCCATTGCCAGTTGGCTGGCTCGTCCTCATGGGACTCTGGGGCCAGGGGAAGAGGAGCAATAATGGGCAAGGAATGTGTTTACCAAGTCAGTTATATTGTACCCTCCCAAATGCTTAGTATACTGTTCTGCACACAGTAAGCACTTAATACGATTTATTAAGTCGAGCGAAATGATGGCGACTTCTCTGGTCTCCTCCCGCCCTACTCAATTCCTTTCCTCCACTCCACTTTCTCCTCCTCTTTTCCTCCCTTTCCCCAAGCTTTCCTCCTGCTCCCAACCCTTCCAAGCCCCTTCCGCTTCCCAAGTTCCGACCTCTGGAGCCCCACCCCTGGAATCTCATTCCCAGAAACCCTGCCTCCCAGCCCAGCCAATACTGTGAGCCCTACAGGGGACTAGGGCCTGGGTCCAACCTGCTGATCTTCCATCTACCCCAGGGCCTAGTACAGTGCTTGGCACATAGTAAGCTCTTTACAAATACTACAATTATTGTGATTACTATAATAATTATGGGCACCCTCCGCTCCTCTGCCACTAACCTCCTCACTGTGCCTTGTTCTCGCCTGTCCCGCCGTCAACCCCTGGCCCACATCCTCCCCCTGGCCTGGAATGCCCTCCCTCCGCACATCCGCCAAGCTAACTCTCTTCCTCCCTTCAAAGCCCTACTGAGAGCTCACCTCCTCCAGGAGGCCTTCCCAGACTGAGCCCCCCTTTTCCTCTCCTCCTCCCCATCCCCCCCGGCCCTACCTCCTTCCCCTCCCCTCAGCACCTGTATATATGTTTGTATAGATTTATTACTCTATTTATTTTACTTGTACATATTTACTATTCTATTTATTTTGTTAATGATGTGCATCTAGCTATACTTCTATTTATTCTGATGACTTGACACCTGTCCACATGTTTTGTTTTGTTGTCTGTCTCCCCTTTCTAGACTGTGAGCCCGTTGTTGGGTAGGGACCATCTCTATAGGTTGCCAACGTGTACTTCCCAAGCACTTAGTACAGTTCTCTGCACACAGTAAGCGCTCAATAAATATGATTGAATGAATGAATAAATGAATGAATCTTGTGGTTCAGCCCTGGATGTCAGATCTTAGTGCAATGAAGCTTGGCCCGAGTTTCCTGCTTTCCTATGGGCTGGCAGGTTTGCCATTGCCTTAGTGAGAGGCTGAGCCCTGTAGGCCTCTCTGGATTCATTGTTGCGGAAAGAGTCTGAGGGTGCTATTCCAGGGAAGCTGAGTGCTGCTGTGTAGGAAACAGCTTGGGTCCTAGGAGCTAGCCCAGTCCCCTGGATTTAAGGGTCCATTTGCTTTACCCCTAGTCAGGGACTGCCCCAGTGGACAGGGGGCCTTTGTCTCTTGCGGGAGTTTCCTCAATGAGCTTGTTGTGGGGATGCACCCTGCTGTGGGGGCTGTGTCTGGCACAGGCGGGTGTGGGCATCAGGAGTGGCGTGATGGGCTGGGAGAGTGAGGCCGGGGGCAGCTCCTGCAGGCTCTCAAAGCCGGCTATGCCCCAGCCATGGCCATGGCCTCAAGGATGGCCGGGGTCCTGCACAAAGGGACCCGTTGTGGAGACTGGCTAAAGTGGGGAGGTGGCAGGGTGGGGAGAGGGGAGGTGGAGGAGAAGGGATATGGGGCAAAGGGAGATTGTGGAAAGATGAAGAGGGGGAGAGGGGAGAATGAGATGGGGGTGAGGAGAGGGGAGACGGGAGATGGGGTGAAGGGAGATGGAGGAGAAGGAAAAGGGGAGATGGGGCAAGGGGAAATATGGGAGCAAGGGGAGAAGGGAGATGGAAGCAAAAAGGGAAAGCAGAGATGAGAGTGACAAGAGAGGAGATATGGGTGTGAGGGGAGATGGGAGATGGAAGAAGGGAGAGATGGGGCAAAGGAGGGGAGTTGGGGTGAGGTGAGGGGAGGAGAGGAGAAGTGAGAAAGAGGAGGAGTAGGGAACCCATGCAGGTGTTTCATGGCCTGTACTGGTGGCAGCATCAGCCGTTGCTCCTCTTGGGAAGTTGAAGCCCTTGAGGAGGAATTTGGTTCCTGTTTCCATGTGGGATTAGAACCCCAACCTCCATTGTCTTACAGAGGGGCCTGGGCTGTGCTGGGTCACTCCAGTGGGGCTAGTGGCGAGCAGCACAGCCTACAGGGTGGGGGTCCCCCTGCTTCAGCTTTGCCCAGGAATGTGGCAGCCGTGCCCGGAGTTGGTAAGGGCAGTGCCAGGACGAGGTGGGGTGCGCCACTCTTGGTGTAGTGGTTATAGCACAGATGTGGGAGTCAGAAGGTCATATAGGTTCTAATCCCTGCTCTGCTACTTGTCTGTTGTGTGGCAAGTCTCTTCACTTCTTTGTGCCTCAGTTGCCTCATCTGTAAAATGGGGATTGAGATTGGGAGCCCCACTGGGACAAGGACTGAGTCCAACCTGATTTTCTGCTATTCAGCCCAGTGCTTAGTACAGTGCCTGGCACATAGCCTTGACCTGAGGGAAGGGGCAGGCAGGGGCTACCACCAGCCTGGCTGGGCTCCTCTGATCTCATGGTTCTGTTGGATTGATCTCAGGGAGGGGAGGGTCAGACAGAGTGGGGCCAGGCAGGGCCAAGGAAGGCAGGGTTGTGAAGAGTCAGGCAGGGCCAGGTAGGACAGGACAGTCTGTTACTCAGGTAGTCACATTTATTGAGTGCTTACTGTGTGCAGAGCACTGCAGTAAGTGCTTGGGAGAGTACGTTATAACAATTAACAGACTGTGGGCCCATTGTTGGGCAGGGATTGTCTCTATTTGTTGCCGAATTGTACTTTCCAAGCTCTTAGTACAGTGCTCTGCACACAGTAAGCGCTCAATAAAAACAATTTAATGAATGAATAAACAGACACATTCCCTGCCCATAATGAGCTTTCAGTATAGAGCAGGAGACACATTAATATAAATAAATAAATTACAGATATGTACATAAGTGCTGTAGGGCTGGATGGGGGTGATGAATAAAGGGAAAAAGTCAGGGCAGCGCAGAAGAGAGTGGGAGAAGAGGAAAGGAGGGCTTAGGGAAGACCTCCTGGAGGAGATGTGCCAGGAGAGTAATCTTCAGATTTGAGAAGGAGGGCATTCAAGGACAGAGGTAGGGCATGCGTGAGAGGTCAGCGGTGAGATAGATGAGATTGAGGTACAGTGAGAACGCTAGCACTAGAGAAATGAAGTGTGCGGGCAGGACAGAGCTGGGCCAGAGCGGGCCAGGCAGGGAGGGGTTTTAAAGGGTCAGACAAGGCCAGGGAGGGCCACAGTGGGCCCAGCTGGGAAGAGCCCAGGAGAACAGGGCAGGGCAGGGCAAGGGAGGGCCCCACTCTCCTCACCCCATAGCTGCCAGGTTTCTGCAGGTCTTGCCCCAACTCTTGGCAAGTATGCCTGAATCTGGTGCGATGGCAACCCAGAGTCCATGTGCAGTGATGACACCCAAATCCCACCCCAGCCCCCTGTCCCCTTCCCCAACTTCCCATTCTCACCATCTGCTCTGGTCTCCTGTTCCCTGCCCCTACTCCCCGCTCCCACCCTCTGCCCCAGCCCTTGACCCCAGCCTCCTGCTCCCTGTCCCAGAACCTGCCCCACTCCCAGTCCCACCGCTACCCCTGTCCCGTTCCTTGTCTCTGCAAACTACTGTTTTGAATCACGGCCTTCCACAATAAATAGGCACGATTTTGAATGCAAGAGTACTGCATTCAGAGTTTGCATCAGTTTACATCATACTTTTCAGATTACCCCATCTGGGGGGCCTGGTCAGGGACAACTAGGACCCTGATAATCCCTGAGGTCACCTTTCTGCCTTCTCCGGATGGCCAGGATGGTGGCGGGCTGGCTAGTAAAGCCTTCTAGCTTTTATGGCACAAAACCTCTTCACTCCGTGCCCATACAAACTGGCTATTAAACATCCCTAGGTTTATTCAAATGGTGGGTCCCGTTCACGGTTCGGAATGGAGGTGTAGGGAAGCTCCAGCCAAGAGGGGAAGTGGTGTTTAGCTAAATCCTGATGTTGGTTTGGGATTGGCTGCAGGTATTTGCACTATCTGGCACATAACTGCTTCACCATGGCAGTCAGACATGAACTAATAACAAGGTACTCAGCGTGCTGGCATTTGGGTGATTTATTGACCCCCATGAGCTAACCATCAGAAGCTCCAACATTCTCTGCGAGTGGGAAGATTTCCATTTTAAGTCCATTCTCGAACCTCCCAAATCTAAACACACAGACACACATATACACATACACACAGACCAGTTGTCAGCCTGGGCCCCAGGGTTGAAGACAGACCAAAGAATAACACTGTCTACACTTGTCTACTGCCCTGGGCCTGGGAGGGAACAATTTAACTACCGTACACTGTAGAGAAGGGTCTCCCTCGTGGTATATGTGTGTAGCAGGAGGGGGCAGGAGGGTCTTCCCGTGGCTGGCTGAGAGGGAAGCGATGTCATTGCTTTCAGTTGACATTTCTCGATGGCCTATGAGGGGTCAGGTACTGGGAAACAGATGTAATAATAATAAATAATTGTGGTATTGGTTAAGCACTTTGTGCCATGCTCTCTACTAAGCACTGGGGTTGATACAATATAATCAGGTTGGATACAATCCTTGTCTCTCATGGAGCTCAGACCCTGTGCCAACTCCTCATGGGAAGGGAATATGTCCCTTTGTTTTGAGCACTTCAAACGCTTAGTGCAGTGAATTGCACCCAGGTTGAGGGAGGCTGGGAGTCTAGTCCTGACAGATGTGGAGGCAACAATGATGTCACCCTCACAGCTGGAAACCAGAGGGCCCCAGCTCCAAAGCTCCACAACTGGTAATCTGGGTATTAATAGTAATAATGGCATTTATTAAGTGCTTACGTTGTGCAGCACTGTTCTAAGTGCTGGGGAGGTTACAAGGTGATCAGATTGTCCCACATGGGGCTCACAGTCTTCATCCCCGTTTTACAGATGAGGTAACTGAGGCCCAGAGAAGTTAAGTGACTTGCCCAAAGTCACACAGCTGACAAGTGGCGGAGCGGGGATTTGAACCCATGATCCCTGACTCCAAAGCCCGTGCTCTTTCCACAGAGCCATGCCGCTTCTCTACCGGCTCCCATGCCCCCCACCCTAAGATGGATATTCGAGGGAGACATTGACCCCACCCCCCATGCCACCACTGAAAATCCCAAGGGACACTGGCCCCATCTCCCCCACAGCTGGAAACCAAGGTGACACTGGCTTCTATTTATTCCCCACCCCTCCCACCCCCACAACATAGCTGGAAATTCAAGGGGACACTGGCCCTGTTGCCCCCACAACTGGACTCCCCGGGGCACTGACCCCATCTCTCCCACAGAGCTGACCCCTGTCACCACACCATCATGAGAATATGTCTGCACCCAGCACTGTCTCATTCATGCCAAGAGGAAGGCCCTGGAGGTGAGAAAGAGAAGATTGCTGAATGCAAGCAATAAACCTGAATACGTGAAACCATTATTTTTCAACAAAAGCTTTCCCGCGACGTAAACTCGGCATTAAACCAGAACCCCTGGCGCTGTGGGGGCCCAGAGAATGCCTCCAGTCCCCTAAATTGAATCAAATTAAGAAAAACCTTTTCCAAGTGCAAGTAAAATATCTGTTCAATTAGCTCGTAAACAAGGAAATTAAAAGTCATATTTCGCCGCTGTGGTAATTACTAGGTTTCAACCTGTGGATTCTGATTTTCACATGACTGTTCTGGGGGCTTCCATCCTGGTTGGGCTGTGATCCTGCACGGTGCCCGCGGCCACCTCTGCCACCTTCTACGTGGCTGGTAGGACGACCCCTGACCTCCTGAGCCATAGAGGCTGAGCTCCCAGCCCGCATCTCCTCAAGCCAACAACTTCTCCGCTCCTTGAGAAAGGCCGGAAGTCGCAAGCCAGCCGGTGGTTGTCGGACCGGTGTCGGCGGGGAGGGGGGTGGGCTGGGAGAGGAAATGGGAATTGATAGGAGCTGAGAGGGTTGGCGGGTGGAGGCTGGGAAGAAGCTAGTCCGGGTTTCTTGGCCTTCCTATCGATCATTTGGAGCAGGCCCGCGCTGTGACTCATCTTTACAACAGGCAGACATGGCTTTTGCTTTGCAGGGCCTGGTTTGAATTCCTAAAAGAAAAAAGAACAGGAAATGGAATGAAATCAAGTTCATTTCAGGGCTCAGAATCTCTGAGCACCCAACAGCTGGCTTTAGGGAATGTGTCCCCCGCTGCCCCCCGAGGGGTGAGGGTGGGGGTATTTCAGGCTTCCCCCAGGGCCCGGCCCCCACTCAGCACTGCTCAAAGATGATTTTGGGGTGGCGATACCCATAGGAGATCGTGGGGGAAGTTTCCTTTGAACCATGGCTTAAGCATGGGCCGTGCCTTCCTCATACTTTTCCAAGCTTCCATTTTGGGCACAATTTGAAGAAGGAAGAGAAATTATGTCAGCCGTGAAGCATTTCTCTCTGAAAAAATTCCCCTCTCTTGCTTGGTCTCTGTACATCATTCCTAAATTGGATTTATTAATAATAGCACCACGTGTCTGCTGAGAGCTGTTATTGACCAAACTGATTGATCGATCGACCCAAAGGCCTTTCCCATCAGTTTTCGTGTTTTACCCTTCCATCATCCCTGAGGCAGGATGAAGTGGGTCTCATTTTCCCCATTTCACAGCAGAGAAAACTGAGGCCTGAAGGGGTCGAGTGACTCTCCTGAGGTCACACGGCAGACTTGTGGCAGGGCAGGGATGAAAGGCTAAGTCTGCCGTGGCCCAGCCCTTGCTTTCTCCGCTAGGCTCCACTGCCTCTATAAAGCATGCTAAGAACACTGGCATTGACTCATTCTCTAAGAGGCTTGTAGCTTAGAAGTCTTAGCATGGGGGTGTACCCGGCAAAGGAACTCAATTCAGGGGTGGGGGAAGAAACCCCTCTGGCCACTGCTGAATTGGGTTCTGACGCATCTTGCGAGAAAACTAAAAGAATTTATTTGGCTGTTCAGCAAAGGGGATGACGTAGGGGGTGGTTATAACGCCGCTGGCGGAGAGACACCTAATTCACGGTCTTATTTGTGAGGTCATCTCCATGGTACATATGGCCAAGTTATGACAATAAACTTTCTCACATCTGGCTTTCGCTCCAGGAACCCTGCCTGGATGCTGTTTCTGTTGGATCCCAAACTCCGCCCCGTTTCCCTTCCTCTCCATGCATCTGGTTGTTAATCGGCATTGCCCTTCAAAAGGGCTACCGGCATGAAAACCGACGGCCGATATCTCTCACTGTCGTGTAAAATAAAAGTGAATTTGTAAGCAGCTCAGCCCGACGCAGCCGGCAAGACAGGCCCTGACATCGTTAACATTGATTCCTCCACAGGGTGAAAGTTTCTTTCAGAACGAGTTGGCAGAGGAGGTGCTAGGCACTGGCGGGTTGTCATGGGCCCCGGCTAAGGGGAGAGGTCATCGAGGTGATCGCCAAGCGTGTTTGGGGTTCGGTGAGGGGTGGAAGGTGGGCCGTGTTGAGTGTGGGAGTTGAAGGGGCAGGGAGTGGCTGGGCTGAGAGAGGGGGCTAACCAGGCCTGCAGGTCATTAGTGAGGAAGAAAGGGGCTTGGGTTGGCAATTTGGCTTTCATCATTTGTTCACACCCGGGGTATCGATTCTCCTCGGAAGGATAGGGTTGCATGGGTGGGGGAGGGCGGCTTCCCGAGTGAGATTCCAGATGGCTATTCCTCTGTCCTGCCTGCTGGGCTCTCCTGGGCTTTCAGCACTAATAGCTGCAGGTAAGGTTTAAGGATTATACCTTTGTTGTTCTACCATCCACGCTGTTTCTCTAACAGAGCGCTCTGTCCTCCTTCCGGCCATCCACTTGGAGAGAGTTCTTTGATGGGGGAGCAGAGAGCTTGGCAAGCTGGTAGGGTGACACCCACATAATCGAAGAGAGATCGGGGGCAGGTGGAGGAAAACAGAGGGACACATGGGGACCCTTGACCTCAGCCTTTTATTGGCAGAGAGCAAGTTTTTGGGTAGAATTGAAATCCATCACTCTGTCAGTATAGTATTTATTGAGTGCCTCCTGGGTGCAGAGCACTGGACTAAGCACTCAGGAGAGTGTGATGGAGGTAGAGGACACCACTTCTTACCTCAAGGATCTTACACTAGGACTGACACAAAATTTCTGTCTAAGGGAGGAAAGCCGTGTTAAAATGGGCAAGTGAATAAAGAAGTGTTTTTATAGCAGAGTATGGAAAAAGAGGGATACAAAGTGCTGGCGGGGGCGGGCTGGGGAAGCAGAAGACCATATTTGAGATGGTGTGATCTAGGGAGAAGAAAATTGGTTTTGCCTCTTGGAGGTGAGATTTCAAGAGGGCTTTGAAGATGGGCAGAGCTGGGGTCCGGTGGATTTGAAAGGGGAGGGAGTTCCCGGCCTTGGGAGGGCGTGTGCAAGAGGCCGGAGGTGGGAGAGGCCCCTGCCTGGACATGTCGACAAACTGAGCTTGCAACCTGGAGCCTCCAAGCCAGGGATGGAACTGACCTGACTTTCAGAAAGTGCCGGTGACCCCGCCGGGCTGGGTTTGGTTAGTGCTGTGTTTGAGGAGCGGGATAAAGGCAGATCCAAACTCGGGAGGATTCTCCTGATTTGGCCTTGCCTGGGTGACAGTTGGATAGCCACGGTGGCTGGGTTGCCACTTTCCATGATGCGACATACGTGGGCTGAGGGACCCAGATTTTGGTCTGGGAGCACTCTTCGGTCAGGGCTGTGAGCAGCTTGGGGTCCTAGAGGCTGAATTGAAGATGGCTCCAGACAGGGTAAACCCAGAAAAAGATGTTTTTTTCATGCTCTTGGTGGGGAAAGACTGGGCAGTTGCATCCAGTGCTTAGAACAGTGCTTGGCACATAGTAAGCACTTAACAAATACCATAATCATCATCATCACCCTTGTCTTTTTGGCCATTCAACTAATCGGTAGTATTTATTGAACACTAGCTGTGGGCTGAGCAAAAAGTATTGGGTGCTTACTGTGTGCAGAGGGCTCCACAGGGTGCCTATTGTGAGCAGAGTTCTGTACAGGGTGCTTGTTGAATGCAGAGTGCTGTACTGAGTGACTTTGCCCATTGAATGCAGGGCAATGTCTTGGATGCCTATTGTGTGCAGAATGCTGAACTGAGTGCCTATTTTGTGGAGAGGCTAAAGCCCGCACCTCCTGTGTGAGCTCACTCATCCACTAGAACAGTTTTTTTATTATAAGAATAATAATAATGATAATGGTACTTGTTAAGCATTTACTATGTGCCAAGCACTGTTCTCAAAGCTGGGATAGATTCAAGTTAATCAGGTTGGACACAGTCCCTGTCCCACATGGGACTCCCACTCATAATCCTCACTTTACAGATGAGGTAACTGAGGCCCAGAGAAGATAAGTGACTTGCCCAAGGTCACACAGCAGGCACGTGGCAGAGCAAGAATTAAAACCTAGGTCCTTCTGACTCTCAGGCCAGTGCTTTATCCATTAAGCCATGCTGCTTCTCTTTTTATGGTCCAAAGCTCATCCTGTAGCAGTCCCCCCCACCTCCATTTGTCCCCTGCACTGGCACCTTATGTCCAGTGATCTTGGAGTGAGTGGAGAGTCCCCATGACCTCAGCTGGAGGCGTTTAGCTCTGCTGGGTCCTGGCCTCGGCCTCCTTCCCGGCGTGAAACGGTGGGGAGGCCCAAGCTCCCGGGACCAGGAAGGTGGCGGCCCCAGCAACAACAATAGGGTCACACTGGATCCTCTCGCAGAGGAAGAGGCTGGGCTCTCTTTCAAGTAGCGTTGGATGTTTTTAGCAGAGCCGGCCGCCTATTTCCGTATTTCCTTTCCACTTCACGCCCACCCATTAGCTAGGTGTTTTTCTCCCACTAAGTGGAAAAAGTAAAAAGCAATCTAAGCTCACAGCTGGCCTCAGCCGGGGGACGGGGAACAGGAGCAGCAAAGGACCAGAGAAACAGTTTGAAAAACTTATTTCAGCTGCTCGCGGACAATGAGAATGCAGCCTGCAGGGATCCCTTTCCACCACCAGAGAGGAAAATTTCAACCTTCCTCAGGGAACATCTGTGCTTACCCAGCCTATTTTCTGAATCGTTTCGTTTTTCCGGAGCTGAACTCCGACCCGGGGCCGCTGCCCCGCGGAAAGCTCACTGACCCGTTTCGTGTGATGCTTCGGGGCGAGAAATCGGGGCCGCCGGGTCAACGGTGGAACATTTGTAGCTCTCTCGTGGGCATCCCCTTTTCTGCTCAGCCGTTAGCATCGTCGGTGTTTTCTCTTAAGGACAGGGCTCGGAGCAGGTGAGAGCCATGTGCTGTTAGTTCTGGAGTCTCCTCTCTGAACTGTTCTCATTGTTCAGAGGGCTTGGGGTTGGGGGGGTGGTGGTATTTAATCAGGACCGTACGTACGTCCTGGTTAACTTCAAAGGCCGATTTACTGAGACCTCAAATCCCATAAAGAGAGCGAAACCAGGAGAAAATCCAGAGGCCTTTCATGAGTGTTAATAAATCAGTTTACTAATACACAGCATTGAAGCAATTACCGTATGAGCAGAAGCCAAACCAGACCTTGTCTTTCATCCCAACAGGCTTTTTTGCTTTAGAGTTTTTCAAGGTTGGGAATTCCAGATTTTAAGTGTTTTCACCATGGGTCGGAGTCACTTCCCGTCTGTTGCAAGGGCTAATAATACTAGTTCTGTTTGTGAAGCATTTACTCTTGTGCCAAGCACTGCTCTAAAAGCTGGGGTAGATACAAGATCATCACAGTCCTCATCCCAGGGGCAGCTCATAGTCAAAAGGGGAGAGAGAACTGGTATTGAATCTTTGTTTAATAGAAGAGGAAACTGAGGCCCAGAAGGTTCCTTGATTTGCCCCAAGTCACCCAGAAGGCAAGTGGCAGAGATAAGCTTAGAACCCAGGTGTCCTGACACCCAGACCCATAATCTTTTCACTAGGCCATCCTGTTTCTACGCTGAACAATCATGCCAGGTTTTGTCCATATATGTGTCTGATAATAACAATAATAATAATTGTGGTATTTGTTAAGTGCTTACTGTATGCCAGGCACTGTACTGAATGCTGGGGTAAATACAAGGTAATCAGGTTAGTTTCAGTCCCTGTCCCACCTGGGGGTCAGAATCTTAATCCTCATTTTATAGATGAGGTAACTGAGGCCCAGAGAAATTAAGTGAATTGCCCAAAGTCACAAAGCAGAGAAGTGGTGGAGCCGGGATTAGAATCCAAGTCCTTCTGACTCCCAGGCTCCTGCTCTATCCATTAGGCCACGTTGCTTGAACTCTGAAAAATCAGTGTCCGGAGCTCGCCCTACTTCAGGGCCAAGCTGTCAGCAGTCATGCCGGAGTTATATTCGGGTGGAAGGAAGGGTGGAAGAAGGAGAAGGTTGTGCTAATCTAGCTATTTCCTACTTCCGTAACACAGCCTCTGGCCTCATGAACCATGGGGGGCTTAGGCGGAGGCATGTGCTAGATGAGACACGCGGACAGGGGTTGGGAGAGAGGACAGCAGAGTGAGCTTGACCTGACTCTAGAGACGGTTGATATCAGTTTCGGAGAGAGCGGCCTCAAACCCTAGAGCCGTCTGCCGAGCAGTCCAGACTTCTGGGTTCCAGCCAGCTGCTGAGGATCCAGCAAAGTTATTTCTCCTGCCTCATTAAAGGCGGGAGTTTGGCATCGGAAAAGCTGTTTCTGTTTTATCCTGTGAAGCAAACGAGCCTTCCTCCGCTCTGGGCACTTTCCTGAAGCTTCTAATCACGGAAGCCCATTCGGGGTGGGCCAGCTTTGTCTGCTGGCAAGATTTTGGGGAGCATAGATTTATTCAGGGATGGATTTGACTTTTCCCCTAATCCCCGCCTGGAGTCTAGGAGGGAGCTGGCCAGAGACCTGATTGGTCCTAGTCAGGGTTCCCGGCTGGAAACTGAGGGGTGACAGGTCAAGGGGTGCTGGGTGGGAAATTAATGATGGGATTTGCAGGCTCTGCCCTGGGCAAACAGGACTGGGGGCTTCATGAGGCCATTTTCACTGCATCGGCTGCCTGCTGGGTGCAGGACGCCATGCTGGGGACACCTGGAAATGTGGGATGAAATCGATGCTACAAGGAGCTTTCCTTTGAGCAGGTAATGGTAAGATGAAGGAGATGGGCAGAAAGCGGGGGGTGACCCGAGGCCCACCGCTGAACAGCGGCCCCCTTACTCACCGACTTGGGATGGAGAGTAGGGCTGGGAGGCAGTGGGAGTTGTCCAAGTAGCACTCAACGTGGCTTTCTCTCTCACTCACTGTCTCTCTCTGCCTCTCTTTGTCCATTTCTCCCAGGATCCCAGATTATCCGCTTTGATTCTGGACAAAGTTCACATGGCCGGAGCCCTGCAGGAGACGAGGCCAGAGGGCGAGACCCGCTGCGACGTATGTGCGGCTCACCTGAACCAGCTGAAGCAGGAGGCCATTCGGACCATCCAGGGCCCCTCCCCGGGCGGCCCCGGAAGCCGAACGGCCGTTCAGAGCGGAGTGCCACCCACCGCCCCCCTCACAGCGGGCCCCAGCCCTGCCGTCAGGCCAGGCTGGAAGGCTCCTCACCGGGCCGGAGAGGCACAAGGGCGGCACGTGGGCGGCGGGGCCTGGGGCGTTCCCCGGTCCCAGCGTGCAGGTGACCGTAGGGACCGGCGGACTTGGGGATGCGCTGAGTTCGGTGACGATCCAAGCCCAGCAGTACCTAGAGGGCATGTGGAGCCTGTCGAGGTCCAACGGCTTCCTCCCTGCTGCATGTCTAGTAAGTCTGGGTATCTTGGTGGTGGGGGGGGAGGAGGGGCTCCATCTGGAAACTCCCCACCAGAGGGGAAATTATTAAAATTACAATGAAAAATGATGATATTTGTTAAGTGCTTACCAGGCACCTAGTACTACACCCAGGGCTGGGGGAGATTCAAGATAATCAGGTCAGACACAGTCCCTGTTCAAGTCAGACTCTCAGTCTAAAGAGGAGGGAGACCGGGTATCAAATCCTATTTTACAGATGAGGAAACTGTCAGGATGGAAAGGACAAGGTGTGGGCCATTATCAACGTCAAGTAGGGTGAAAATGTCCTAATGGCCTGTCAGTACTCAATAATACTATCAGTATAGTGCTCAATCAGTACTATTCATTGACTGGATGAGAGCCCCCATGGTGACTTATTGGAGGGAGGAGTTATTAATGTTAGAAGATTCATGAAGATTGTAGGCTCCTTGAGAGCAGGGATCACAGTGTGGCTCAGTGGAAAGAGCACGGGCTTGGGAGTCAGAGATCATGGGTCCTAATCCCGGCTCCGCCACTTGTCAGCTGTGTGACTTTGGGCAAGTCGCTTCACTTCTCTGTGCCTCAGTTCCCTCATACTTAAAACAGGGATTAAGACTGTGAGCCCCACGTGGGACAACCTTGATTACCGTGTATCCCCCCAGCGCTTAGAACAGTGCTTGGCTCTTAGAAAGCACTTAACAAATGCCAACATTATTAGTATTATTATTACCATGCCCTTTACTTTTACAGTACATGGTAGGGGCGCAATAAATGATTACTTAACAAGTGGAAGGGATTAGGTAAATTTGGAATAAGAATTAAGGAGTTAGAGAGCAAGTTAGAGGTGTTGGATGGTCTATCCCTGACCATGAGGATGGGTGTCCAGGAGGACAACAAGCACGTGGCTCTTCCTTGTGTCCTGGTGCTGTTGCGGAGACAGAGGTCTGGGCTGGATGGGCTACAGGGCTGACCCGGTTGGCATTGTTAAGGGTATGATGGTCTTACTGAGTTCTCAAGTGGAAGTGGCAAAGGTAAGACCCCTTGGGAGACAACTTGCCCGTGCTCGGCATGCCTGAGCAGAATGAGGCAAAATCATTCCCATTTCTCCCTTTAAGAAGAAACTGGCTGATGTCACCGTTGCCTGAGTTCACCCCAATAACACTTTCCTCTCTGACTCACTTTGTGGGCTTATGCTCAGCATGTGGGCAGTGTTAGAGAGCTTCTGCCATGCTGGGGTGCCAAGAAGATTCTGAGGTTGAGGGAGGTCAGAGGTAGGGCTAGGTTGGCATTTTAGGGAGAACACTTTGGAGGAGGAGGGAAGAGCTCAAACAGCTCTAAGGTGTCTCAGGTGAAGCTGGTCAGCTTCCCTGGCCACTGCTCACCCCCAGCCAGGGGTGCAGCCAGCCAACCATGGTGCAGGTCAGACTCTGCTTGGTTCCTCCAACCAAGACATCTCAGGCTCCATGGACTTCTGGAAACACAGAACAGACACCGACCGATTCTTGGGACTGATAGTGTGGTTTAGGATGTCCCACAGAGAGTGTACTGGCAGTGGCAACTGACCCAGAGCCCACGGCGGCCAGCCCTGTGCCCCAGTGGTGGCAAGGACGTGGTGGCAGAGGAAACCGTTTGGTCACTAGTCCCCAGCATCCCTGGCTCAGCAGGTCTCTAGACTCTGGGCAGCGTGGGTGGGCCTGGTTGTGGGGAAGGAAGGCGGCCGGGCTCCTCCATGCCCAGCCCGAAGCTTCCGCATTGGGCCCTGGAATGAGGCTTCCAGAGGGCATTTATTCATTCATTCATTCATTCAAACAGATTTATTGAGCACTTACTATGTGCAGAGCACTGTACTAAGGACTTGGGAGAATACGATATAGCAATAGACACATTCCCTGCTCACAATAAGCTTACAGCCTAGAGGACAAACTTACAGTCTAGAGGTCTCTGGGGGTACTCAGCCCCAACCCCTGGAGAACCTGCAAAGGGTCTTGGGTGGTCTGCCTGTCTGCCACCACCACCTGGCTTCTAGAAGGAAGGGAGTGGCCAGTTGTGGCTCGGGATCTGCCCCATCCAGGACAGGCTGGGGGTCTTGGGCATAGCTTGGAACACCATATACGGAAAGACTCACTTGTTCCCCAGCCCCGAGTTCTGGGAGGAAGACTGGGCTCTGCTGGACCACTTGGAGACAGCTTTGGGTGGAGCAGGGGTCACGGATTGACTTGTTTCCTGGGAAATGGGAGTTCCATTCCTTCATTCAGTCAGTCAGTCAGTCATATTTATTGAGTGCTTACTGTGTGCAGATCATGTACTAAGTGCTTGGGAAGTATGAATCAGCAACATATAGGGACAGTCCCTACCCAACAGTTCCACAGCAGCCACTTGCCACCCCCCTCTCCCCACCCCCCCAACTGGGGCAGACCCCAAAACCACTGCTGCCAAGATGATATTAAGCGTGGACACTTAGTTCCTGTCCCCCCATCTCCTGGGCACTATTGATCTGGTTTCGGGGCTGGGCCGGTAATGGATTTATAATTAGAGAACAGCCTCGGCAATCAATGATGAGATGATTAGAAATAGAACTGTAGGGCTGAGATGAGGTAATTTCCTGGCGGGCCTGGCGATCGATAATTAGAGGAAGGCCTGGAACCGTAAAGCAGCACTAACGAGATTTTAGAGGGAGTCACAGACCGGAGGCGGCCCCGGCCAGACCTGATCCCAAACTTGGGGCATTCGCAAGAATGCTGGGGGCTGGGGGGTGGCTGGACAGCCTGTAGGGGTTAGCCTTGCCTGGAAGGGTCACACGAGGAGAGTTCACGTTGCTTTCTATGTGCTCGGGAGAAGGTGGTTTTTCCTGGGCTCCTCCCTTCTTTGCTGGGGAAGTTTTTGAGGGTCCAGCCTGATCCCAGATATCTGGTCAGGGAGGGTGATTGGATTCTTAGAACAGTGCTTTGAACATAGTAAGTGCTTAACAAATACCATCATCATCATCATCATCATTCAGTTTCCATTCCTGCTACTGGCTCCTACTGACGTATCCCCGGGTTCGTCTGATTTGTGCCGTCACATCTAGGGTGGGAAGACTTCGTTCTCGCTGATTCATTCATTGCCCCTCCCCATCCCCCGCCTTACCTCCTTCCCCTCCCCACAGCACCTGTATATATGTATATATGATTGTACATATTTATTACTCTATTTATTTTACTTGTACATATTTATTCTGTTTATTTTATTTTGTTAATATGTTTTGTTTTGTTCTCTGTCTCCCCCTTCTAGACTGTGAGCCCACTGTTGGGTAGGGACCGTCTCTATATGCTGCCAACTTGTACTTCCCAAGTGCTTAGTACAGTGCTCTGCACACAGTAAGCACTCAATAAATATGATGGAATGAATGAATGAATTCCATCGTATTTATGGAGTGCTAACTGTGTGCAGAGCACTGTACTAATTCATTCATTCAATCGTACTTATTGAGCACTTACTGTGTGCAGAACACTGTACTAAGTGCTTGGGAAGTACAAGTCGGCAAGTCAGGTTGGACACACTCCTTGTCCCATATGGGGCTCACAGTCTTAACTGATGCTTCCTGAGTGCCTGCGGGTAAGAACCCGTCGCATTCTTCATCTGGCCTTCAGTGGGTTTGTTTGGGACTCATTAATTCATTCATTAAATCATATTTATTGAGTGCTTACTGTGTGTAGAACACTGTACTAAGTGCTTGGGAGAGCATGGTATAGCAATGAACAGACACATTTCTTGCCCAGAGTGAGCTTACAGTCTAGGGGGGGAGTTAAGGCATTAATAGAAATAAATAAATTAGAGATGTGTATATAAGTTAACTCCTGCTCCTCCCTGCATTCCAGCTTCGGGCTGAGAAGCCCTCTGGCCCAAGGATTGAAAGAAATTAGGCTTTTTTTTTCAGGGTATTTGTTAAGTCCTTACCCTGAGCCATACACTATACTAAGTGCTGAGGCATATACAAATTAATCAAGTTGGACACAGTCCTTGTCCCAGGAGGGGATCACCGTCTTAATCCCCATCTTACAGATGAGGCAACTGAGGCACAGAGAAGTTGTGACAATTTTTAACGGTATTTGGTGCTTACTATGTGCCAGACACTGTACTAAATGCTAGGTTAATCAAATCAGTGCTGGGTTAAGCTAATAAGGTTGGTCACACTCCCTGCCCATGGCGGGGCTCACAGTCTTACAGATGAGGTTCTTGAGGCACAGAGAAGTGAAGTGACTTGCCCAAGGTTGCACAGCAGACAAGTGGCAGAGCTGGGATTAGAACCCAAGTCCTTCTGACTCCCAGGCCCATGGTCCTGGGGTTGAAAGAATTCATGCTGGGGTGCCACTCGGAAGCGGCTGTGGAATCCTGATCCGTGGATGCCCAAATGTTGGTCAGAAACAGGGAGGGATGGAAGCTGTGAAAGATACCTGATGTATCTGATGCCGGTTGGCCGCTGCTGGACTCCTGTGGGTCTTAGACTTGTACAGATGATGATGGTATTTGTTAAGCGCTTACTATGTGCCAAGCACTGTTCTAAGCACTGGGGTAGATACAAAGTAATCAGGTCCCCTGTGGGGCTCACAGTCTTAATCCCCATTTTAGATTGTTAGCCCGTTGTTGGGTAGGGACCGTCTCTATGTGTTACAGATTTGTACTTCCCAAGCGCTTAGTACAGTGCTCTGCACACAGTAAGCGCTCAATAAATACAATTGAATGAATGAATGAATTTTACAGATGAGGTAACTGAGGCACAGAGAAGTTAAGTGACTTGCCCAAAGTCACACAGCTGACATGTGGCAGAGCTGGGATTAGAATCCACGTCCTACGACTCCCATGTCCGTGCTCTTTCCACTAGGCCACACTGCTTCTCTGCGTGGATATTGGCACCATTGGCAGCCAGAGGCAGGTTGTACTCGTGACTGCGAGGAGCCCTCATAATGCTGCCCCAGCAGCCATGTCCACCCCAATACTTCAACATCTACTTGAAATCACTTCTCCGGGGAGGGGGCAAGTCTTTGGAGCCCACAGGGCAGAGAAGCCAAGCTCTATGGCTGCGGCCTGGCAGCAAGTTGGTGCCAGAGGAGCAGTGTACCATCTCAGCTGGGGCCTGGGTGGATCTGATGGCCTGTGGGGAGAAGGGATAAGGGGAAACCTTTCCCCTCAGTCAGTCAGTCAATCAATCTTATTTATTGAGCGCTTATGATGTGCAGAAGCACTTGAGAGAGTACACTACAACGTTGAACAGACACATTCCCTGCCCACAATGAACTTACAGTCTAGAAGGGGAGACAGACGTTAGTATAAATAAATGAATAATTTACAGATATAGACATAAGTGCTGTGGGGCTGGGGATGAATAAAGAGAGCAAGTCAGGGCAACACAGAAGGGAGTGGGAGAAGAGGAAAGTCAGGGAAGGCCTCTTGGAGAAGATGTGCCTTCAATAAGGCTTAGAAGTGGGGAAGAGTCAGTGTCTGTCCCTCTTGTCTCATCCCTGTCCCCTTGAAGTCCCTGCCCTCTTTCAATCCCCCACCTGCACTCAAAGCTGGCCACCATGCTGGGATACTACGCCAGAAGTGGAAGGTGAGATTCCTTTGTGGCCTGTGACTCCAGCCCCTCCCCGATCCCACCTTGAGGGTGATGACATGTGGTCCTGTCAGGTCAGGCCACGGGGTAACCTGTTGTCTTAGCTTGAGCCTTGCCCTGTGCTTCTCTGTGCGCTGGGCCACTCTGGGGGTAGGATGGGGAATGTGGACTTCCCCCCAACTGACCACAGGATGCCTGAGGAGCCCTGTCATCTGTTACCATCCTCCTGTTTCTCCCCACTTCAGTCTATACTTCATGCTGCTGCCCGGATCATCTTCGTGTAAAAATGCTCTGGGCATGTTACTCCCCTCCTCAAAAATCTCCAGTGGCTACCAGTCAACCTATGCATCAAGAAAAAACTCCTCACCCTGGGCTTCAAGGCTGTCCATCACCTCGCCCCCTCCTACCTCACCTCCCTTCTCTCCTTCTCCAGCCCAGCCCGCACCCTCCACTCCTCTGCTGCTAACCTCCTCACTGTACCTTGTTCTCACCTGTCTCGCCCATCAACCCCCGGCCCACGTTCTCCCCCTCTCCTGGAATGCCCTCCCTCCGCACATCCGCCAAGCTAGCTCTCTTCCTCCCTTCAAAGCCCTACTGAGAGCTTACCTCCTCCAGGAGGCCTTCCCAGACTAAGCCCCATTTTCCTCTCCTCCTCCCCATCCCCCCAGCCCTACCTCCTTCCCCTCCCCACTGCACCTGTATATATGTTTGTACAGATTTATTACTGTATTTATTTTACTAGTACATATTTACTATTCTATTTATTTTGTTAATGATGTGCATCTAGCTTTACTTCTATTTATTCTGATGACTTGACACCTATCCACGTTTTGTTTTCTTGTCTGTCTCCACCTTCTAGACTGTGAGCCCGTTGTTAGGTAGGGACTGTCTCTATATATTGCCAACTTGTACTTCCCAATCACTTAATACAGTGCTCTGCACACAATAAGCGCTCAATAAATACGATTGAATGAATGAATGAATCTGGAGAAGCAGCATGGCTCAGTGGAAAGAGCATGGGCTTTGGAGCCAGAGGTCATGGGTTCAAATCCCAGCTCTGCCAACTATCAGCTGTGTGACTTTGAGCAAGTCACAACTTCTCTGTGCCTCAGTTACCTCATCTGTAAAATGGGGATTAAAACTGTGAGCCCCGTGGGACAACCTGATCACCTTGTAACCTCCCCAGCTCTTAAAACAGTGCTTTGCACATAGTAAGTGCTTAACAAATACCATCATTATTATTATTATTATTACCTGACTTGGGGACTACTACCTAGAGCTGGCGCTAGCCCTCCACCCACAGTCATGGGATGCAGAGCGAGATCTAGGGTGGGCGAGCTGGACCCTGCTGGCTCCTGGGGAGCTTGCCCCCACCCAGGATTCATTTTGAATTGGCAGATCTGACCCCTTCGGACCCCGTGGCCAACAAGGGCTTTAGCTGATACCCCTGGCCGGGCCTGGCCCCGGGGAATTATGGAGCCCACATGCCCGCCTGTCCCTGTCAAAGATGGGATCCTGAGCCAGCCAGCTGGCCTGTGAGGTTTACCAGGGCAGGGCATTGCTCCGGGCCTGCTACTCTCCTATTTTTTGGATTCCTTGGCCCCCAGCAATCTCTCCTCCCCAGTAGTCAATCTTTCCTCTTTCCAGAATGCCCGTTTCCCACCATCCCTGCCCTTGCCTGTTTTCTGTCCACCCTCCCGACAAAGAACCAGAGTCATTTCTCCATTTTAGCTTCTGCCTCTGGAAACATGTCTGATACCTCTCTGAATCCCCTTCCTGCATCTGTGTCTAGCCTCCCTCCATTCCCCTTCCCCTTCTCTCCCTTTGCTAGTGGCTCTCCTCACCCACCACCCCCTCCCCTTCCCCCAGGTCTGGGGCTGCGTGGGGGGCTCTGGGTTGCACTCTCAATTTTGCTATCTCCGGTCCCTCTCTGCAGAGCCGGCTGACTGCCTGGTTCACTGTTGATTACCCTGACCACTTAAGTGGCCTTCAGCTCCAGCCTCTAATAGCATTCCCCGTCCTCCTACTCTCTGCCATTAGTTCCTTGCCGGTTTGCGGTGAGCTCCCCTGTTGTGGTGGGGAGGCAACGCTGTCTGGGGAGAGTCCAGCGAGATCACATCAAAGGTGGGGTCTGGATGGGAGTGATGATAATAATAATAATAATAATGATAACAACGATGGTATTCATTAAGTGCTTACTATGTACCAAGCACCACTCTAAGTGTTGGGGTAAGTGCATGATCAATCAATCAATCAATCAATCATATTTATTGAGCACTTACTGTGTGCAGAGCACTGTACTAAGCGCTTGGGAAATACAAGTTGGCAACATATAGAGACAGTCCCTACCCAACAGTGGGCTCGTTGGACACAGTCCCTGTCCTTCATAGGCCTCACAATCTTAATCCCCATTCTACAGATGGGGGAACTGAGTTACAGAGATGTTAAGTGACTTGCCCAAGGCTACACAGCAGACAAGTGGCAGAGCTGGGATTAGAAACCAGATCCTTCTCACTTCCAGGTCCATGCTCCATCCACTAGGCCAGGCTACCCCATTCCTGCCTCTCCCCCCAGGTCTGAAATGAATTCCATCTGCCCTGCTTCATTGCACCTTCTTTCATTAGGGTGGGGAAGAGGGGGCAAAAAACCCCACCCTCTGCAAGCAAAACCCAGTTGCAGGCAGCTGTGCGGTCAGCTTGGACAGAAGGTCACCTGTGCCATTCTCTGTAAGGGAGGATCTGATGGGGGCTCCCCTTCCCTGACCCCGACCACTCTGATATCCTGGCTGGATCTCTCACCTGGGTCATCATCATCATCAATGACATGTATTGAGCACTTACTTTGTGCAGAGAATTGTACTAAGCACTTGAGAGAGTACAGTACAACAGAGTTGGTAGACATGTTCCCTTCCCTCAGGGTGTCCTGGTGGTCTGCCAGTGGGCCTGACCTTGGTCAGCAGCTGTGGGAGATACCCTGGAGGATCACTGTAAACCAGTCAATGGATGCTGCTCTCCTGAGCATGTGGTCCAGTGTGCTGGAGAAGGGCCCAGATCAGGACTGTAATGGGTGCCCACTGTAAGCTCGTTGTGGGCAGGGAATTTGTCTGTTCCAAAGCTCTCCCAAGCACTTGGTACAGTGCTTTGAGCACAGTAACTGCTCAGTAAATGCGATTGAATGAATGCAGAGCGCTGGACTGTGCCCAAGTTCAGAAAAAGACTCAATCTCTTCCCTCAAGGGACTTACAATTGAAAGGGAAAGTCAGACACATCACATACCTTCATGAGAGAAAATACAGGTATGACTGGTATCAGCAAGGGTATGGAAAAATTAATTGCTAGAAAAATGAATAGAATTTGTTGATGGATAGAAATGCAAGTCCTAAGGATGGCTGGGAATGGGGGAGGGAATTAATCTGGGAAGACCACCAGAAGGAGGTGGGTTTTCAGGAGGGCTTTGTAGGTGGGAGGGATGTGAGCTGGGGGACATTCCAGGCAGAGGCAGGACCAGAGCAAGGGACAGGAGCAAGGATTATGGAGAGTGAGGGCTGTCTGAATTAGGGAGAAATGAAGAGCACAGGTGGGTGAGTGGAGGGAGATGAATGGCAAGATGGTGCCAGCTCGTGAAAGGCACCAAAGCTCATGGTTGGGAGTTTTGTTTGTCACTGAGGAAGATGGGCAACCTTTGGAGGTTTCCTAGGAGGAGAGAGGTGTGTGCGATCGGCATTCCGAAAAGTCACTCCAGGAGTCAGAGTGTAGGCTGGCCTGAGTGGAGGAGAGGTTGTAATAGTAATAATAATGATGGCATTTATTAAGTGCTTACTATGTGCAAAGCATGGGGTGGGCCTGGGCCTTTGCGCTGGGAATGTCTCCCATCAGTGTGAAAGAGGAGCTGCTATAATCCCTTCGCTCCCCCTGCCCAACCCCCATTGGAATGAAATCTGGCTCGGCAGATGGGTGCAACCACCACGAAGACCAAAGTTCTCTGTGACAGAAAGGTGCAAGGCGAGGTCCTTCTTGGAGGTGGTGTTGCCTTTTGGCCTGCGTTCAGTAGGAGCGGGCAATCGGGAAGAACACCTCGGAGAACAACATGCCTCCAGGAAACGCTATGCCCGCTCCTTTCTCTCTCACGCCCCTCCTCCCCGAGCGAGGCAGGCCCGCTCACATTTCTCTCAGTCACATTTCTGTGGTCACGAGTCCCATGGCCCCTGTGCGGCAGGGAGGGGTCCAATGGGGGCAGTACAGAAGACTGAGATATAGGGCTGCCGGGCAGGTCTGGAAGTTTGCAAGCATCCAGGGGAACTTTCACATGCATCTGGGCTTCATTACTTGTCTGTCTCCCTGGCTTGAATTTATTTTAGCTAATTAGCTGGAAATGTCAAGGTAGTATTTCAGGCGGCGGCCGGCTTGGAGCTCTGGAGCAGCTTGGTGTTCTAACACAAGGTTTTTTTTTTTTATACTTGTTAAGCACTTACTATATGCCCCACCATGTTCTAAGTGCTGGGGTAGGTAAAATTAATTAGGTTGGACATAGTCCCTGTCCAACTCTCATGGGGCTCAGAATCTTAATCCCCGTTTCACAGATGAGGTAACTGAGGCACTGAGAAGTGAAGTGACTTGCCCAAAGTCACACAGCTGACAAGTGGCAGAGGCAGGATTAGAACCCATGACCTCTGACTCCCAAGCCCAGGCTTTTTCCACTGAGCCACGGTGCTTCTCTAAGGGAGGGAAAAAAGGGTGAATCGAAATCGTATTGTTCATTCATTCATTCAAAAGTACTTATTGAGTGCTTACTGTGTGCAAAGCACGGTAGTACTGCTAATAATGGTAATCTTGGCATTTGTTAAGTGCTTACTATGTGCCAAGCACTGTTCTAAGCACTGGGGTAGGTACAAGGTAATCAGTTTGGACAGTCTCTGTCCCACATGGGGCCCACAGTCTTAAACCCCATTTTACAGATGAGGTAACTGAGGCACAGAGAAATGAAATAACTTCCCCAACATAGCAGACAAGTGGTGGAGCTGGGTTTAGAACCCACATCTCCTGACTCCCAACCTGTGCTCTTGCCAGTGGGCCATGCTACTTCTTTAAGCACTTGACACTGTACTAAGTGCTTGCAGTTCACCCTCAAGACAGAGATTTATTTCTTTAGAAACAGAGTGGCCAGTGAGGAATGACTTTCAGGGTTGTAATGGGCTGTTCACCCCCGCCCATTCACTGGTGTTCATTGAGTATCTGAGCACTTCAGGGAGGGCCACACGAACTGCTAGATGGGCTAGCTGCCGTGGTGGGAACTGTACTAAGCTCTTGGTAAGGTACGGTAGAAGCAATGGGCAAGCTCTCTGCCCTCAAGGAGCAGGCAAGATAATGGGAGAGGCGCTCCAGTGGGAGCAGGAGGAAAAAGTCTCAATGCACAGATAACTGCAAAACTATGGCAGGAAATCTCCAGTGGCTACCTATCAACCTGCGCATCAGGCAGAAACTCCTCACCCTTGGCTTCAAGGCTGTCCATCACCTCGCCCCCTCCTACCTCACCTCCCTTCTCTCCTTCTCCAGCCCAGCCCGCACCCTCCGCTCCTCTTCCACTCACCTCCTCACCCTGCCTTGTTCTCACCTGTCCTGCCATCGACCCCCGGCCCACGTCATCCCCCTGGCCTGGAATGCCCTCCGTCCCCACATCCGCCAAGCTAGCTCTCTTCCTCCCTTCAAGGCCCTACTAAGAGCTTTCCTCCTCCAGGAGACCTTCCCAGACTGAGCCCCCTCCATCCTCTCCCCCTCGTCCCCCCTCCATCCCCCCCGCCTTACCTCCTTCCCTTCCCCACAACACCTGTACGTATGTATATATGTTTGTACGTATTTATTACTCTTTATTTATTTATTTTACTTGAACATATTCTATTTATTTTATTTTGTTAATATGTTTTGTTTTGTTCTCTTTCTCCCCCTTATAGACTGTGAGCCCACTGTTGGGTAAGGACTCTCTCTATATGTTGCCAACCTGTACTTCCTAAGTGCTTAGTACAGTGCTGTGCACACAGTAAGCGCTCAATAAATACGATTGAATGAATGAATGACTAGTTCAGTCAATCAATCAGTGGTACTTATTGAGCTCTGACTATGTGCAGATCACTGTCCTAAGCGCTTGGGAGAGTACAAAGCAACATAATTAGCAGATCGGTTCCCTTCTCATAATGAGATTACAGACTAGAGGGGGAGACGACATCAGTATGAAATTTGAATTGAGTCCTTCCTGTTCTGCAGTTGAATGGAACATGGGCTTTGACATATCCAGAAGTGCCAGAGATGGCTGAATGTCAGTGAGCACCAGCATTGGCACAGCTCTGGAAACCGGGGGGCTGCTCATAGGGGTCCCCAGTTCTTCATAGCCTGTTCCAGAGCTCTTAACAATCCTGCTTCTTGTAGCCTGTTACCCTGGTGCCAGCCAAACCAGCCACAACTTCCCGACCTATGGGCCCTGATGGTGTCATTGCCTTGATGCTGGGAGGTGGGGGTGAGGCCTGAACGTTTTTTTGATTCTAGGTGGGGTGGTGTGAGTGTGTGTGTGTGTGTGTGTGTTTGTGTGTTTGTGTGTATGAGAGAGAGAAGCTGTATGGCTGAGTGGAAAGAGGAATCAGTGAACGTGGGTATATAATCCCGGCGCCGCCCCTTGTCTGCTGTGTGACCTTGGGCAAGCTGCTTCACTTCTCTATGCCTCAGTTACCTCATCTGTAAAATGGGGAATAAGACCGTGAGCCCCCACATGGGACAACCTAATTACCTTGTATCTACCCCAGTGCTTAGAACAGTGCTTGGCACAAAGTAAGCGCTTAACAAGTACCATAATTATTATAGTTATTATTGCTCTCACAAGTGCTTAGTACGGTGTTTTGCACACAGTAAATGCTCAATAAATATTATTGAATGAATGTGTGTGTGTGTGTGTGTGTGTGTGTCTAGAGCAGGTTTAGGTCTGTGCCCAAGTGAACCAGTGTCTGAAGTATGTGTGGGACTGTGCTGGAAGATGTATGTCCATAATAATAATAATAATAATGATAATGGTATTTGTTAAGCGCTTACTATGTGCAAAGCACAGTTCCAAGCACTGGGGGGACACAAGGTGATCAGGTTGTCCCACTTTGGGCTCACAATCTTAATCCCCATTTTACAGATGAGGTAACTGAGGCACAGAGAAGTGAAGTGACTTACCCCAAATCACACAGCCGATAAGTGGTGGAGCCAGGATTAGAACCCATGACCTCTGACTCCTAAGCCCGTGCTCTTTCCACTTAGCCACGCTGTCCATATTCTTGTGGGTCCAGGTCTGGAACATGTCTGGGTCCGTGTCCATGTGTGTCCGGGTCTGGAGAGGGTGTGGGTCTGTGTCCATATGGGCCTGTGTCTGGAGCATGTCTGGGTCTGTGTCAGGAGAATATATGGGTCAGTGTCCATGTGGGTGCAGGTCTGGAGCATATGTGGGTCTGTGTCCATGTAAGTCCTTGTGTCCCTGTGTGTCCATGTCTATAATAATAATAATTATTATTATTATAATGGTATTTGTTAAGCGCTTACTAGGTGCCAGGCACTCTTCTAAGCACTGGGGTAGAAACAAGATAATCAGGTGGGACACAGTCCCTGTCCCACATAGGGCTCACAGAGAAGCAGTGTGGCTTGGTGTAAAGAGCATGGGCTTGGGTGTCAGAGGATGTGGGTTCTAATCCCGCCTCTGCCACATGTCTGCTGTGTGACCTTGGCAAGTCACTTAACTTCTCTGTGCCTCAGTGACCTCATCTGTAAAATGGGAATTAAAAGTGTGAGCCCCACGTGGGATGACCTGATTACCCTGTGTCTACCCCAGTGCTTAGAACAGTGCTTGGCACATAGTAAGTGCTTAGCAAATACCATCATCATTATTATTATTAATCCCCATTTTATAGATGGGGGAACTGAGGCACAGAGACATGAAGTGACTTGCCCAAGGTCACATGGCAGACAAGTGGCTGGGTCAGGATTAGAACCCATGACCTTCTGACTCCCAGGGCCATGCTCTATCCACTACACCATGCTGCTTCTTATAGCATGTATATATAATAATAATAATAATAATAATAATGGCATTTATTAAGTGCTTACTATGTGTGAAGCATTGTTCTAAGCGCTGGGGGGATACAAGGTGATCAGGTTGCCCCATGTGGGGCTAACAGTTTTTAATCCCCATTTTACAGATGAGGGAACTGAGGCCCAGAGAAGTGAAGTGACTTGACCAAAGTCACACAGGTGGTGGAGGCAGGATTATATATATATATATATATATATATATATATATATATATATATATATATATAGGGCTCATGCTCTTAAGATATATATATATATATATATGTATATATATATGGGTATATATATATATATATATATCTGGAAGAAATAAATATATAAATATATATATATATATATCTGCCTAAGGTGACACAGCAGACAAGTGGTGGAGCCAAGACTAGAACCTCTACTGGAAGAAAGAAATATATATATATATATATATATATATATATATATATGTATATATATGGAAGAAAGAAATATATATATGTATATATATTTCTTTCTTCCAGTAGAGGTTCTAGTCTTGACTCCACCACTTGTCTGCTGTGTCACCTTAGGCAAGTCGCTTCACTTCTCTGTCCTCAGTTATATATACAGACATATATTTATATGTGTCTATAGCATGTGTGGGTCTGCATCCATTTGGGGTTGTGTCTGGAGCTCGTGTGGGTCCATCTCTGGAGTGTGTGTAGGTCTGTGTCCACGTGGGGCCTTGTCCACGAGGGTCGTGTCCATGTGGAGCATGCGTGGCAGGCTGACGGATGCTTTGTTCTCCTCCTAGGCCGATGCTTCAGCGGAGAGGGACCGAAATGGTCCCCAGGGCCAAGCGCCCTCTGGACCGCGCCCCTGCGACCACAATGGATCCTGCGCTGCCTTGAACTCGCAGGCCCTGATGGTGCCCTCGTCCCCGGGGGCCTCGGCCGCGGCCTCGTTCTTCATCAGGTACGGAGGAGGCCCCTCGACTGTGCTGTGGTTTGTGGGGAGCTAGGGACAGCCAGAGCTAGGGAGAGCCAGCTCATGTGTGGGGGAGCTTCAGGACAACCATCTCAGTCAGCCAGTCAGTCAATTGTATAATAATAATAATGTTAGTATTTGTTAAGCTCTTACTATGTGCCAAGCACTGTTCTAAGCGCTGGGGTAGATACAAGGTGATCAGGTTGTCCCACATGGGGCTCACAATCTTAATCCCCATTTTACAGGTGAGGGAACTGAGGCACAGGGAAGTTAAACAACTTGCCCAAAGTCACACAGCTGTCCAGTGGCGGAGCCGGGATTGGAACCCATGACCTCTGACTCCCAAGCCCGTGCTCTTTCCACTAAGCCACGCTTATTTAGGCTTATTTTGTGCAGAGTACTGTAGTAACTGCTTTTTACATTAACACAATATAGCACAACACAACACAATGTAGTACAATACATAACCTCCCTGGCGCTTAGAACAGTGCTTTGCACATAGTAAGCGCTTAACAAGTACCATCATTATTATTATTATATTACATATATATCCGTATATACCTGTAATTTATTTATGTATGTATTTATTTACATTAATGTCTGTCTCCCCTTTGGACTATGAGCTCGCTGTGGGTAGGAATGTGTCTGTTTGTTGTTATATTGTACTCTCCCAAGCACTTTGTACGATGCTTTGTACACAGTAAACAATCAATAAATACGATCGAGGGAATAACAATATAGCAGACACATTCCACTGGTGGAGCTTCCCAAAGAACCCTGAGCCCTAGAGCACCCAGTGGGAAGGCAGCTGGGAGGGCAGGGGAATGACTATCCCTAGAGATGCTGCGGATTGATTGATTGATTGATTAATTGATCGACTATCTGAGCTGAATCCCTTCATCCAGTAGAGGTTCTAGTCCTGGCTCCACCACTTGTCTGCTGTGTCACCTTGGGCAAGTCGCTTCACTTCTCTGTCCTCAGTTATCTCATCTCACCTAATTAGCTTGTATCTACCCCGTTGCTTAGTACAGTGTCTGGCACATAGAAAGTGCTAATTATGGTACTTGTTAAGTACTTTGTGCCAAGCACTGATCTAAACACTGGGGTAAGCATGGGTTCATCAGGTTGGGCAACAGTTCCTGTCCCACATTGGACTCACACTCTTAATCCCCATTTTACAGATGAGGTAACTGTGGCCCAGAGAAGTGAAGTGGCTTTCCTAAGGTCACAATGCAGACATGTGGTGGAGCTTGGATTAGAACCCAGGTCCTTCAGACTCCCAGGCCTGTGTTCTATCCACTAAGCCATGCTGCGTCACTAACAAATGCTAAAAAAATAAACAACCAGACAACACAAAAAAACGGAGGCTAATGAGGACAATCCAGAGCCCAGTGCCCTCAGCCCCCAGCTTTGAGTGCCCGGGTCAGAATCCACCTACATGTGGCAAAACCACTGGGTAAGAGACTGACTGGCTGGGTGCTCTCTTCTCCAACACTTGGCAAGGCCTTACCCTGGCCTCGGCTCAGGAAAGATGTCTCGAGTAGAGATTGTAATTATGGGCATCTCTTATTATAAACCATCTGCCGGGAGTCATCGGAAGGATGGTGTTGTCTGGCCTGGAGGCTCCATGCGCTGCGGGAATCTGATAATTCCCCTAGAGAGGGCGTGTTCACTTCCGGAGGTTACAAGGGAGAGGGGGTAGTTATCAGTGATCCTGTTTTGTGGACATTGGTAGGGCCTGGAATCTGAGATGCTCACAGGGGTTCTCCTGATCCCATTCAGGAGAAGCACTATGACCTAGTGGGAAGAGCATGGGCTTGGGAGCCAGAGGACCTGGTTTCTAAACCTGGCTCCACCACGTGTGTGCTCTGTGACATTGGGAAAGTCACTTCACTCCTCTGTACCTTACTTTTCTCATCTGCAAAATGGGGATTTAATACCTGGTCTTTCTCCTGCTTAGACTGTGCGTCTCATAATAATAATAATAATAATAATGGTATTTGTTAAGCGCTTACTATGTGCAAAGCACGATTCTAAGCGCTGGGGAGGTTACAAGGTGATCAGGTTGTCCCATGGGGGGGCTCACACTTAATCCCCATTTTGCAGATGAGGTAACTGAGGCCCAGAGAAGTTAAGTGACTTGCCCAAAGTCACACAGCTGACAGTTGGTGGAGGCGGGATTTGAACCCATGACGTCTGACTCCAAAGCCCGTGCTCTTTCCACTGAGCCACGCTGCTTCTCATGAGGGACAGGGACTATGTCCATCCTGATTAACTTGTATCTATGCCTGCACTTACAACAGTACCTACCCCAAGACTTAGAAGAGTGGGTGACACACTGTATGAGCTGAATAAATACCATTATAAACAAATACCATGAAAAAAACTCAACTCCATTCAGGGGCGCAGAGAGGCTGAGTGATTGAACACTCATTAAAGACTCCCAGAGAGCTAGCTGTTGGGAGGACCCCTACTAGCAACGCCTCAGTTCAGCCGAAGAAAAAAGAATACCCAAAGCTCTGCTAAGCAAACCCCAGGGAAGGGAGCCAGCCCAATGGGTGAGTGATTGACCGTAGTTTGTTGGCATCAGGACTGACCTGCTTGGCCCCTGTAAGGTAGCTTTTCCCATGGACCTCCTCACTCACTTCCTGTTGGGGGTTTCAGTAGACTGTGAGCCCATTGTTGGGTAGGGACTGTCTCTATATGTTGCCGACTTGTATTTCCTAAGCGCTTAGTACAGTGCTCTGCACACAGTATGCGCTCAATAAATACGATTGAATGAATGAATACTAGACAGTGATGTCAAAATAGCTTCCGTAGTAGGAGAAGAGGTGGACTGCTCAGTGGGGAGAGACAGGGAAATGTGGGGCTGAAATTCTGGGCAGAGTAGTTATATATTATCATAGTAATGGTATTTATTAAGCACTTAATGTGTGTAGAGCACTGTACTGAGTGCTGGGAGATAATACACAGGGGGGAATTAGACATGGTCCCTGTTTCTCGGGAGGCTCACAATCTAAGAGTATGAGTGAAGAGAAGGAACTGGAGACAGACACATCAGGAATGATGAAATCAAAAAACACAGTACTGACAAATACACAAAATAAGCATATAATCAACAGGGTGTTATGGCTAAAGGAGCACAATTTCAAGCTCCTCATAACTCAGGGTCCAGGGCACAGCTAAAGTCACACGACCCGCTACAAGCAGCACCTGTTTTCCCGAGGTTTTCATACTAGTGGATATTTTTGTCCTTCCCATCAGGGTGGTGGGAGGCAGGGCACGATAGTCTCTTGGATTCATTCTTTCATTCATTCATTCATTCAATTGTATTTATTGAGCACTTACTGTGTGCAGAGAACTGTACTGAGCGCTTGGGAAGTACAAGTCGGCTACATATAGGATGGTCCCTACCCAACAACGGGCTCGCAGTCTACAAGAGGGAGACAGACAACAAAACAAAACATGTGGACAGGTGTCAAGTCGTCAGAACAAATAGAATTAAAGCTAAATGCACATCATTAACAAAATAAATAGAATAGTAAATATGGTGAGGCAGAGTCTCTGGTTGGGTTAGTGAAGAGTCAGGGCCTCTCAGCTTCCCCTGTTGTTTGGGTCCAATGTGCTGTATCTCTGCCTCGTTGTCTGGCTTTGTATTGCAGTCCCGGGCTCTGATGGGTGAGTGAGGTTGGAGGGCCTCGTCCAGTGACCTCACCCCTTGACTCTCCCAGGCCTGTGGGGTCCTGAGAGGCTCTCTAGGGGCTGGCTCCCTTCCCTGGGGTCTGCTTAGCAGAGCTTTGGGTATTCTTTATTCTTCAACTGAACTGAGGCGTTGCTAGTAGCAGCTTGGCTCAGTGGAAAGAGCCCGGGCTTTGGAGTCAGAGTTCATGGGTTCAAATCCCTGCTCCGCCAATTGTCAGCTGTGTGACTTTGGGCAAGTCACTTCACCTCTCTGGGCCTCAGTTCCCTCATCTGTAAAATGGGGATGAAGACTGTGAGCCCCCTGTGGGACAACCTGATCACCTTGTAACCTCCCCAGTGCTTAGAACAGTGCTTTGCACATAGTAAGTGCTTAATAAATGCCATTATTATTATTATTATTATTATTATCTAGCATGCTGGGAGTCTTTACTGAGTGGCCCTGGGCAGTGGGGCTCTGAGGACTGCTGGTGGGAGAACTAGGGAGGTCTTGTCAGGGGGCCCCTTGACGTCTTACAGGGGAGGGGGAGATGAGGTTGACACCCCATTCATTCATTCATTCATTCATTCAATCGCATTTAGTGTACCAAGCTCTTGGGAGAGTACAATATAACAACAAACAGACCCATTCCCTGTCCACGAAATTAGCAGTAGGCTGAGGTCGTTTCAGCCAGATTAGCCCATTTCTATGACTTTCCCTTCCCTCCAATACCCCAGCGTCCATAAAATCCACAGATATGGTTGAACAGGAATGCCATCATGGGAAGGCAGGGGCTAGGGGCTCAGAGAGCTGTGCTGGTGGGTTGGAGAGCCAGTTTAAGCCAGATAGTCTTCCTTAGGGGAAATGGCTTGAGGCCAAGAGAGGTTAGGGCTACCTCTTTTTCTGGAGGCTGATGCAGAGGAGACTGCCATCCTTCCGGATGAATTGGCTGCAGTACGCTATACAGGCAGGGGGCCGGACAGGATGACCTCCCGATGACCCACCCAGGCCTGGGATCCCGCGATTTTTACTGGCCTTTGTGAGTTGTGGCTCTAAATCGGCTGTCTGATAACGATGGAGGACGGGGCGGATCTGGGCAGTGAATCATATTTTTAATATCTGAGTGAATGAGAGTTGGGGCTTATGGAATGCAATTACCACTAATGAGCAGTAATGGCACATATAAACGGCAGGTCACTCTCCTATTACAGACACCTGATGACCACCGATAAGCATTTGGCCATTAGATGGACCATAAATTAGGGTTCCAGTCAGAGCGGACCTCTTATCGGGGGCAGGAAGAGCAGAGCACCTTATCAGCTGCTCGCCTTGATTGGGTTGTGCCTAAGCATTCGCTCAGGGCATTGGAACTGTGGAATGAGCTAATGAAAGAGCAGCCAAGCTGGGTGGCATTAGCAGGACCGCTAAATGACGGGAGAGTTTTCCGCTCCGCGCATCACAGGCCTCGATTAGCGCCAATGCGCCCCCGCCCAGCTGTGAGCTTGCCCGCCGGCTACCAGAGCCTGGCGGGTGCCCCCCGGACCTCTTTTTGGTGGTGGTTGGTATACCGGGGTCGGGTCGGGAGCGACATCGGGTGGTACCGGTGACTCACTTAATCCACTTCCTGTTTTGGAAGGGGCTTCCTCCTGGCTGGGAGGGGGTGGGGTGTGGTGTGGTGCGGGGAGGAGGGCATCCAGAGCTTGGAAAGCCCGGGCTGCTTCCAGCCCCGGGTCTGGCCAATTGGCAGAGAGCCCGTGCTTCCGCCAAGGCCCCGCTGGGTTTCTGCCTTTTCAAATTCTGGCAGGAGGAGGGGCCGAGCAGAGGTCGCCGTAAGGAAGGGAGGCTGGGGGCTTTTCCTCGGCAGCGTCTTGAGTTTCATAAATGATTTAATACCACACAGGACACCGTGCGGCTGCCTTTTGTCTCTCAGAGCTAATGTGGTCTGACCTTGGAAAGTAACCATAGAAACGAGTGTTAAAAGCATCAACCTAAAATCAGGAGTGCGGGGTGACAGTGATGCAAATTCCAGGAGAGAATATATTCCACTACAGAGATCGCCTTGGCAGCAGGCGGCCCCTCTCCTTTGTTAAAGTCTATTAAACCGTGCTCCTTGGCCTGCCTGGAATTCAGTGAACTTCCACATGTGTGTCACACGCACACTCGTGTGTCTGCACGGAGGCACACATATTGAATGTTACTCGGGTGGGCCAAGTTCTCTTGGAAACAACTCTCTTCTCCCTCAGGCCATTGGCACGTTTCTCAAACTCCGTTTTTGGCTCACGCCAGGCTGCTGTTCTCCGTTGCCAACTCCCATTGGCAGTTTCTGGTGTTTGATTCCAAGCCCCTGAAAGACCCCTGAGATCATCATGCCCTCTGCCCCCAGGCTGGGAATGCCAGGAGACGGTCCCAACAGCTGGTCGCGTGGCCTCCTTTTATGGCACCTCTTGGGGGAGAGGAATAGCCAGTTTCTCAGGGCCTCACTGGTTTTAGTCACCTGGACTGTCTGGGTTGAGAGATCTCTCCAGATAGAGGATCGGGTGCTGAGTGACGTCTATTATGTTAAGCCTCCCACATAATGACATCTCCTTGGTAAAGATCCCAGGCAGTGCAGAGAGACATCAGGTCTGTTAGAGGCTCAAGATGGGTTTAGATAGACCCATGGGATGTACAGTCCATGCTGGGTCACTGAAGGGAGAGTCAGGGATGGAGAGGGGAGAGTTAGGGGTGTTGGATGTTCCCTTCAGGGTCACCGGGGGGGAGAGTCAAGGATGGAGAGGGTAGATTTAGGGGTGTTGGACCGTCTGTCCCTAACCACCTCCTCCTCTGCCACGTGGAGACCTGCTCTGCTCTTCACCTCCAAGGGAAGCATTCTTTCCATGTCTCCTCCTCTTTGCTTGGGACCCTCTGCCTCTCAGGAATGTGGTTTTAAATTCAGCCCCCATGCTGTATCAGGAGGCAGGCTGGGAGAGAGAAGAGCCAGTCACGGCCAGTTACTGCAGAATGACTTGTGTCTGGCCTTGTGGACTCACAGAATCCTGTCCTCTCCCTCTTTCCGGCCACTTGGTTCACCTACAGTCAGTCTTCTGTGGACAGTTTTGGGGAAAAGTCTTCATATTAGGGGGAATTTCTGCTTAGAACAGAGACCGGCACCCTTCCCCGGGGAGAAGTATAATTTCCTGGATGGCACCTGGAGAGTTTCCAGTACTCTACCAGTCTCGGCTATGGGAGGGAGAGTTAAGTAGAGGCATACTGATTCCATTCCTAGCTTGGGCGGTGGCTAGCGAGTGGAAAGCAATCTGCTACAATTCAAAACTCACCTGTACTGGGCAGCAGTGGCATAGGAGAGAGTTGAGGATGGAAACTCAAGTTTAAAGCGCAGAAGGAGGCAATGGTATGCCAATTCTATATTTTTACCAAGAAAACTCAATGGATACACTACCAGAACGATTGCAGATGGAGGTGGGGCATTCTGGGACAGATGAGTCCACGGAGTCTCTATTGGTTGGAAATGACTCGACAGCATAAGGCAAAATAAGGGTGTCCTACAGTTGCTCATCCTGAGGATCAACCAATCAATGGTATTTATTGAGTACTTACTGTGTGCAGAGCACTATGCTAAGCTCTTGGGAGAGTACGATGCAGCAGAGATGATATATGTGTTCCCTACCCACAGTGAGTTTACAGTCTAGAGGGACTACAGTCATAGTTCTAGTGAGCATTTACGTTGTTACATTGTTGTCTGCCTCCCCCTTCTAGACTGTGAGCCCGTTGTTGGGTAGGGACTATCTCTGTTGTCGAATTGTACTTTCCAAGCACTTAGTACAGTGCTCTGCACACAGTAAGTGCTCAATAAATACGATTGATTGAATGAATGAATGAATGAATGAACTGTACTAAGCTCTTGGGAGAGTACAATGGAATTGTTGGACAAGAGCCCTGCCCTCATCAAGCTTATAGTCTACTGAGGGAAACATTAGCACTTATATATTCCTTGCTATCCTTTCTCAGCACTTGTGTGGCTAATATATGTATATAGATATGCATATAGATTTTGTATATGTCTATATACAAAATCAACTGTACATTTAATTATTCTGATTCCACTATTTGTAAATATTTTTGTCTTCCCCATTCCATTAATGGGTAAGCTCTTTGTGGACAGGGAACGTGTTTTGTACTTCTATTATACTTTTCCAAGCGCTTAGTGCAGTGCATTGCACCGAATGGGTGCTCAATGAATACCTTTACCTTCACCAAAACCTGCTTCTCCCTGTCTTCCAGAAAAGCTAGGCAGGCAGAGTGAGATATTTTGATGGGAAACCACTCGGGAGAGGAAAAGTACTGGAAAAATGCATGTCGTTCTTCTCTCCATGTCTGAAACCCAAACTGAAAAGCCAAAGTTGCAAAATGTGAATTCTAGTCCTGCCCCACCCCCCTCCCCTGCCCCAAACTCTCCCACCCCCACTCCCTCCCCAACCCCAGTGGTAATCTAAAGCAGCAGCCGTGACATGAAATGGCATTTCCTGCACTCCCTCCTGGATTGAATTAGCTCCCAAGGAAGACAGGCCCCACCCTCTAAGGGTCTACAAACACAGGCAGTTCCTCATGGTGGATCACAGATGCACCCACCCCATAAAACCAGAGGAAAAGCTCTCCGTGCCAGGCCACTGGAGGGAAAATCAGGGATGGAGAAAGGAAAGTTAGGGGTGTTGGGTGGTCCGTGCTGGGTCACTGGAGGGAGAGTCAGGAATGGAGAGGGGAGAGTTAAGGGTGTTAGGAGGTCTGTCCCTAACCAGGAGGTCCTGGTGTCCCATTTGCAGATCCCCGCTGGAGTGTGTTGGGGAGGAGCTAGCTGTAATTAGTACTTTCTGACAATATGGCTAGCCTTCTCAGGGTCACACCGGGAGAGTTTCCAGTACTCTACCAGTCTTGGCTACAGGAGGGAGAGTCAAGCAGAGGGCTGTCCATTCCATTCCTAGCTTGGGCAGTGTCTAGTAAGTGGCAGGCAATCTGCTGCAAGTCAAAACTCATCTGTGCTGGGCAGCAGCAGCATGGGAGAGAGTCGAGGGCAGAGACTCGTTTACTGCATGGAAAGAGGCAATGGCAAACCACTTCCTTATTTTTACCAATAAAACTATGGTCACACTACCAGAACGATTGCAGATAGAGGTGGGGCATTCTGGGAGAGATGTGCCCACGGCATCGCTATGGGTCAGACACGACTAGACAGCAAAAGACAACAACCACAATATGGCTGGGTCATTGAAAGCTTCTTGTTGAAGGAGTGGGAGGTTGAGATGGAATTCCTCCATTAGCGTCTTTGAAAAATGCAGAAATATAATGTTTAGACTATAATAAAATGCAGGGCATTAAACCAATCCAGGCTTTTGTAATTTTGATGAGAAATGGTGTACTGTGGAGTCCTCCAGTTTATCTTGACTCTAAATGCTTAAGCCTTTCTATACCAGGGAATCTGTTGTAAGGGAGAATTTTCCAACCACTCAGTGATAAATGCAGTCTGGACTAGGAATTTGTGAAACCCAAGAAAATTACCCAGCCTCTCCCTCCCCTCCCAGAATGATTTGGGTCAGTGGGCTGACTCTGATAGGATCTTTGGAGTACAGTGTGTTTGTTTGTGTGTGCATGCACGCCTGTACACATAGGGTGTCTGGGGGGACCCAGAGGATCCTGAGGTAGAAGAGTGGTTCTGGTCTATTAGATCTATTACAAAGCCCAATTAGGAAATGTTGTGTTTGCAGATCATTGACCCAGCAGATTGGAAGGCTCCTTGTTATATATCTCTTTAACATAATTAAACACCTTTATCCATTAAATCTTAACTGCCTGTGAAATTACACTTTTCAAGAACACAGAGCTGTTTTTGGAGGTGGGGGTGAGGGGAGGGGAAGGGCAAAATAGTTTCCTCTGAAGGAATTGGTAAGTGAGCTTTGCGTTTAAAAGCTTGGGAGCCTGAGTCTGTTGGTTTCTCCTTCTCCTGGATTTCTAGTAGCTGAAATTATTGATCTTATGGAAATTATTGCTGCTATGGGGGCATGACATCATTTTCTATTAGTATCATCATCATCATTATCACCAATTCCACTGTATTGGATACCACAGCATACAAACAGCAGCATGGCTCGGTGGAAAGGGCATGGGCTTGGGAGTCAGAGGTTGTGGATTCTAATTCCGGCTCTTCCACTTGTCAGCTGTGTGACTTTGGGCAAGTCACTTAACTTCTCTGTGCCTCAGTTACCTCATCTGGAAAATGGAGATTAAGACTGTGAGCTCCATGTGTGACACCTTGTTTACCTTGTGTCTACCCAGCTCTTAGAACAGTGCTTGGCACATAGTAAATGCTTAACAAATACCAAAATTGTTATTATTATTATTATTACTAGGTGTCTACTGCAAACAGAGCACCGTACCATGTGCCTCCCGAGTGCAGGACATTGTATGAGGCATTTACTGCATGGGTAATACTATAATGAGCACCTACTGTGTTCAGAGTGCCACATTGGGTATATTCTGTGCAGAACAATGAATTTGACCATTATTTTGTATCTACTCCAGTGTTTAGAACAGTGCATGGCATATAAAAAGCACTTAACAAATACCATCCAAAAAAAAAGCTTTAAGAGTTCAAAAGTTGACGTCAGAATTAGACTACGATCCCCATGCGGGACAGGGACTGAGTGCGACTTGATTAACTTATATCTATCCCAGTGCTTAGAGCAATGCCTGATATATTCATTCATTCATTCATATTTATTGAGTGCTTACTGTGTGCAGAACACTGTACTAAGCGCTTGGGAAGTACAAGTCAGCAACATATAGAGACAGTTCCTACCCAACAACAGGCTCACAGTCTAGAAACGGGATCAGAGTCTAGAATATATCGTAGACGCTTAACAAATACCGTAAAAGAAAAAGGAATACCATAAAAAGAAAAAAGAGTTCCTCCATTACTCAGACATTATTGCTGATTCTGCTTCTCCTCAGATTTCTCCCCTCTGACCCTCCAGAATCCTATGAAAACAAACTAACCAGGGAGGAAATTCTAAGCAGAGACTGAGTATTGTAGATTGAATTGCCTTTTGGACATACGATCTGAGGCCTATAGGACCTGTTGCTTAATTTCCTTTAGCCCTGTGAGGGGCCGGGGAATAACTGTTCGTAGAACTCGAAGATGAGTCCATGAGGAAGAGAGTTTAGTTGCCCGGATACTGTATATTTAGGAAGATGTGATTCTGTTTGGTTTATTTGAGTTACAAATGAATCAATGGAGATGCTCTGCATACAGTAAGCGCTCAATAAATAAGATTGAATTAATAAGAATGGTCCAGTGAAGAGTACACAGGCCTGGGTGTCAGAAGACCTGGGTTCTAATCCCAACTGTTCCATTTGCCTGTTTAGTTGTTTTGATGTCTGCTTCCCCCCTTCTAGACTTTAAGCCTGGTGTGGGCAGGAATTGTCTCTGTTGCTAAATTGTACTTTCCAAGTGCTTAGTACAGTGCTCTGCACACAGTAAATGCTCAATAAATATGATTGAATGAATAGTTAGTGCTCAATAAATGAATAATTGAATGAATGAATGAATGAATTCGGCTGTTGTGTGACCTTAGGAAAGTCTCTTAACCTCCATGTGTTGTAGTTTCCTCATCTGTAAAATGGAAATTTAATTGCTATTCTCCCTTCACCTTAGACCATGAGCTACATTGCCCATTGTAGGACTGGGATTGCTCTGATTGTATTGTTTCTACCCCAGTGCTTAGCACAGTGCCTGGAACATAGTAAGCATTTAACAGGTACTGATTCTTTCTATTATTGGGCAGATATGGGACAGTAGAGGGAAATCAAGATGATCAGAGAGATGTAAAAGTATGGACTGAAAGGACTAGGACTCTGAAGTCAGGAAAGATGGCCTGAGAAAGGAAGCAAAATTGGAGTTTATAGATCCATGAAGGGGGTGCCCAGGGTGAACATGGAATTGTTTTTCCAAACCTCACCCCACCAGTGTGAAAGGCACCCGCTATAGCAGAAAGATGGCAAGTTAAAATCAAAACCAAGGAAACACTTTTTTTTGGATGGCATTTATTAAGTGCTTACTATGTGCGAAGCACTGTTCTAAGTGCCGGGGAGGTTACAAGGTGATCAGGTTGTCCCACGGGGGGCTCACAGTCTTAATCCCCATTTTACAGATGAGGGAACTGAGGCCCAGTGAAGAGACTGCCCAAAGTCACAGAGCTGACAAGTGGCAGAGCCAGGATTTGAACCCACGACCTTCTTCCCCAAGCAGGGGATAAGCACGAGAAAGCTGTACCCGCAGGAATCTGTCAAGCCCAAAACACTAGCAGTTTCCAGAGGGTCGTGGAACCATGGACAGGCCTCCATGTGGTGTCACTGGAGGGGGAGAGTCAGGGTGGTTGGCTGGTCCACCCTGAACTATGAGGGTGGGTGTCTGGGAAGGAAACCAGCACACAGTTTCTTCAAGGGTCTAACCGAAAGCAGAATCCTGGACTGAGTGGACCATGGGGCTGATCTATTGGGATGTCACAGGTGGGCTAAACAGCCAAACCATGGATGACTTTGCCTGTGGCTCAGTGGAAAGAGCCCGGGCTTTGGAGTCAGAGGTCATGGGTTCAAATCCCGGCTCTGCCAGTTGTCAGCTGTGTGACTTTGGGCAAGCCACTTAACTTCTCTTAAGCGCTTAGTACAGTGCTCTGCACACAGTAAGCGCTCAATAAATGCAATTGATTGATTGATTGATTGATTCTCTGTGCCTCAGTTACCTCATCTGTAAAATGGGGATTAAGACTGTGAGCCCCCGTGGGACAACCTGATCACCTTGTTACCTCCCCAGCACTTAGAACAATGCAATGCACATAGTAAGCGCTTAATAAATGTCATTATTATTATTATTATTATTATTCACCACTCAATCACTTTGGCCCCCTCCTACCTCACCTCAGTAGTCTCCTACTACAACCCAGCCTGCACACTTCGCTACTCTAATGCTAGCCTCCTCACTGTATCTTGATATCATCTGTTTCGTTGCCAACCTCTCGCCAATGTCTTGCCTCTGACCTGAAATATCCCTCCCTCCTCATATGCAACAGACAATTACTCTCCCCTGCTTCAAAGCCATATTGAAGGCATGTCTCCTCCAAGAGGCCTTCCCTGACTAAGCCCTCCTTTCTTCTTCTCACTCCGTTCGGCATCGCCCCGACTTGCTCCCTTTATTCATCACTCCCTCCCAGCCCCACAGCACCTGTGTACATATCTCCAATTTAGTTATTTATATTAATCGCCTACTTCCCCCCTACACTCTAAGCTCCTTGTGGGCAGGAAATATGTCTGTTTACTGTTACACTGTATTCTACCAAGCACTTAGGAGAGTGCTCTGCACACAGTAAGCACTCAATAAATATGATTGACTGACATTGACAGTGAGGTGAGCGTCAGAAGAAGATCAATCAATGGTGTTAATTGAGAACTTACTGTGTGCAGAACACTGTATTAAGTGCTTGGGAAAGTACAATTCAAAAATGTTGGAAGTCATGTTCCCCTGCCCACTAGGAATTTGCAGTCTGCAAGGGGAGACAGATATTAAAATAGTAGAATATAAGGATTTTTACACAAGTACCGTGGGGCTGGGCTGAGTATCAAAGTGCTTAATAATAATAATACTATTAATATTAATAACAGTATTAGTTAAGTGCTTACTATGTGCCAGACACCGTACTAAGTGCTCAGGTGAGTACAAGCAAATTGGGTTGGACACAGTCCCCCCATGGGGTTCACAGTCTTAATTCCCATTTTACAGATGAGGTAACTGAGGCCCAGAGAAGTGAAGTGACTTGCCCAAGTTCTAATATCTGGTCTGTCACTTGTCTACTGTAGACTTTGAGCAAGTCACTTCACTTCTCTGAACCTGTTACCTCGTCTGTAAACGGAGATTAAGATTGTGAGCCCTATGTGGGACAGGGACTGTGTCCAACACGGTTATATTGTATCTACTCCAGTGCTTAGAAAAGTGCTTGGATCGTAGTAAGTGCTTAATAAATACAAGTCTGTGAGGAGAAGGGGGCAAGGCAGAGCCTTTCCTCTCAGTCAGTCAGTCAATGATATTTATTGAATGCTTACTGTGTGCAGAGCACTGTACTGAGAGCTTGGGTGAGTACAATACAACAATAAACAGACACATTTCCTGCCCACAACAAGCTTACAGTCTAAAGGGGGTGGTAAGCATTAATGTAAAGAAATAAATTACAGGTATGGACATAAGTGCTGTGTGACTGGTAGGGGGGATGAATGAGCAAGTCAGGGTGACACAAAAGGGAGTGGGAGAAGAGCAAAGGAGGGCTTGGTCAGGGAAGGCCTCCTGGAGAAGGCCCTGGGCTGCTTCCCACTGTAGGATGCCCCATGGTGCCTAAAGATGGCCCTGGGCTGCTCCCCACTGTGGGATGCCCACGGGCACTTGGATGGCCCAGGACCACTCCTCCCTGTGGTATACCCACGGGGCCCAAGGATGGCCTTGGTTTGCTCCTACCTGTGGGATGCCCAAGGTGCCAGGAGATGGCCCTTGTCTCCTCCCCTCTGCGGGATTCCCACAGGGGCCGGGGATGACCCCAGGCCACTCCTACCAGCGGGTTGCCTACAGAGTCCAGAGATGGCCCTGGGTTGCTCCCTACTGTGGGATGCCCACGGGGCCTGGGGATAATAATAATGACATTTATTAAGCGCTTACTATGTGCAAAGCACTGGCCCTGGGAGCATCGTGAAGACATGACATTTGCTGATGGCTGTTTGTTTCCTGAGGAGTTGGTTGGGGTGGGGTCTGCTGCCCTCCCGTCATCACTGACAGGGCCCCTCTCTCCCTCCCCTCCCATAGGATGGGTTCCTTTGGGAAAGTCCTGAACAATGGAAAGGGTGAGCTGTACCCCCTCCCTATCCTCCACCTAGGGAAAATTTTCAGCTCTGAGATAAGCGCCCAGAGGATTTTGGGCTCGCTGCAGCTCCCTGTAAAAATAAATAGAGATGCTAAAGTGGGGAGGGAGGGGGCACAGTGCCAGAGGAGGACAGGAGGCTCCCTGGAAGGTTGGGGAACTGGCTTTGGGGGAGCTCTGAACTGGGCATCTCTCAGGCACGGAGCACTGCCCACTCAGTTCTGCCAGATATAGAAGGTTCCAGTAGAAGGAGAGAATTTCTTTCAACAGCACGAGCCTGCCTGGTTACAGGGCACCAAGGCGCCAGAAGAGAAAGCTGTGTCTATGTGTTGGGAGCAGTGTTGGACATGGTGGCTACTACAGGACAAATTTTTCTTAGTGCAACCCCTGAATTGAAGGAGTTTTGGGTGCCATTGCGGGTAGAGCATTGTCCTTGGGGAGCATAGGACAGGCATAAGAGAAGCAGTCCAAGTCTTTAAGGAGCTTATGGCCTAATGGGAGAAGGCATCCAGAGCCAAACCCACAATGGATAGAATTACTAAGGGCCGGTGTGCAAAAACAGAACCAAAAGATGAATCAATCTATCAGTGGTATTTTTTTAGCGCTTACTGTGTATAGCGCACTGTACTAAATGCTTGGAAGAGTACATTACAACAGAGTTGGTAGATGAGTTCGCTGCCTGCAGCAAGCTTACAGTCTAGAGTGAACGGTCATACATGGGATTGGAATGCCTCTTGGCAATCAGGGATGGTGTCTTGGAGTAGGAGGAGTGGGGGAGTGGTGTGGCTTGGCGGCTTTCTCTGCCCTCTGCCCCCAGACCTCATTTTCTTCTGGGGCTCTGAGATTAGTCAACTTGTACTTCCCAAGCGCTTAGTACAGTGCTCTGCACACAGTAAGTGCTCATTAAATATGATTGAATGAATGAATGAATTAGTCAGTCATCCAGTCATATTTACTGAATACTTAATGTGTGCAGAGCATGGTACTATACGCTTGGGAGAATACAATATAACAATGTAAGACACATTCCTTGTCCACAATTAGTTTACAGTCTACACAGAAGACAGACATGAATAAATAAATTACAGGTATGCTCATAAGTCCTGGGAGCACCCCAGTAGTGTGGTGGGTGGTAATAATAATAATAGCAATAATAATAATTGTGATATTCGTTAAGTGCTTTCTCTATGCTAGGCACTGGGGTCATACAGATAAATCAGGTTGAACACAGTCCCTGTCCCACATGGGGCTCACAGTCTCAATCCCCATTTTACAGATGAGGTAACCGAGGCACGGAGAAGTGAAGTGACTTGCCCAAGGTCACACAGCAGACAAGTGGTGGAGCTGGGATTAGAACCCATGACCTTCTGACACCCTGGCCCTTTTCTACCCACTAGGCAATACTGCTAATCCTGCCGTGGCCCCTCCGCACTAGGCACCACCTGATTGCCAACAGCGTGGCGGCCCACGCTGGGACCGGCCCCCACCTCCGCTCTCTCGGAGTGCTCTTAAACGCGCCATCCATTAGTTTTATTCTCCGCTATGACACCACGCGATGAGAGAAGGCATCCCCGGGGTCCCATAAAGGACAACCTCTATTAAGGGCGGACAGGGCTGTGCTCAGCGCTGGTCGGGGGGCTGTCTGTCCAAGCTACAAGTGCAACCTGGGAGGTTTGATTGGAAATAGAGGGGAGGGTCCCGTTCCTGGCTCGGGTCCTAGAATTCGAGGGGGCTGTTCCGCTTCAAGGGCTTTTACTGAGGTTGAAATAAACTGGGTGTGGGGGTGGAAGAGGGAGGAAGAGAGAGATAGGGAGAGAAAAGAAGGAATGAGGGGGAAGGGCTGACTTTGAGCACCACCAGATCTTTGCACTTGGATTTGTTCCCTTTTTTTATGACTCCTTCAGCCCCACAGCACCTATGTACATATCCATAATTTGTTTGTTTGTGTTAATGTCTGTCTCCCTCTCTAGACTGTAAGTTCGCTGTGGGCAGGGAACATTTCTACCAACTCTGTTGTATTCTCCCAAGCAGGAAGCATTCAATAAATATGATCGATTGATTACTGATTGATTTGGGGGTTGGTAAGAAGCCATTTTGATGCCTTTGGTGACCCCCAAATCCTGAAGTGATCATGTGCTTCTCCTATGTAACCGGAAGCTGTGCCGGGGGAGAAGTGGAGGTCTCACCTGACCACTGCAGCCTGTCCTGTCCCGCCCACTCTGTGGCACTTGATGGGGGGCCCTTACGGCACTGTATTCTGGGAAGCAGTTGGGTTTGTGAGGCAAGCGGCTCCAGAGGTGGATCACTTTCCTCCACCCTCCATAACTGGGTCCTCTCTCTCCACCTTCATTCCCACAGAGCGGCCCAGAAGCTCAACCTTTCCTCGAAGCGGAAAAAGTACCCCCCACCCCTGGCCCCAACCCAGGAGAGCTCAGCCTACGGCACCAATTTCAGTGGTGTCCTGCAGCTCTGCCCGCCTCCAGCTCCGCCCTGCCTGCTCAGGGCCGTATCCAAGATGAAGGACACACCGGGCATCGGAAAGGTATCGTGGGGCGTGGGGGTGGACTCGGCTGCCACGTAGGCCCTGAGGCCAGACCAGGGGCCAGGCCGGGTGGGCGTATGGCTGGCCAGCTCCCAGGTTCAGTGGCCCACTCGGGACACAGAGGGGCATGGGAGGGCAGCGGGAAGAGGGAAACAGCAGGGTGGGAGGGGAGGGATCGGTCTTCCCCTACCCCACTGCCCTCACTTCTTGACAGAAGGATTTGGAAGCCCGAGTGCCAGCTCCCCAGAATCATCGCAACAGCCATCTTAACACGCGGATGTATATTGGCTGATTTTTCCATTTATTTACTCATTTTCCATCATCTCGGTGCTACGGACTGTATGCGTACGATATGGATGGGATACAAAATATGGAAAAAAGTGGTGTCTGCCTGTCTCCCCTATTAAATTGTAAGACCCCCCAGGGGAGGAACAATGTCCTCTACTTGTTACTTGAATTCTCCTACAAGCCCATAGCAGGGATTTGCACCCAGTAAGCACTCAGTACAGCATACTCAGTACTCAGTTGGTAGGCACATTCCCTGCACACAGCAGGCACCCAGTACCCTGTTCTGCCAGTAGTAATAATAATGATGATGATGGCATTTGTTAAGTGCTTACTACATGTGAAGCACTATTCTAAGCTCTGGGGAGGATACAAGGTGATCACGTTGTCCCACGTGGGGCTCACAGTCTTAATCCCCATTTTACAGATGAGGTAACTGAGGCTCAGAGAAGTTAGGTGACTTGCCCAAGGTCACACAACAGACGTGGGTGGGCCGGGATTAGAACCCATGACCTCTGACTCCCAAACCCGTGCTCTTTCTACTGAGCCACACTGCTTCTCTAGTAGGTGCTCAGGACAATGCTCTGCACGTTGTAGGCTTCCAGTACAGTACTTGGCACACAGCAGACCCTCAGTCCAGTAGTCTGTTGATAATAGGTGCTCAGTACAGTACTTTGCACCCAGTAGGCACCCAGTATAGTGCTGTGCACACAATAGGTGTCCAGTACAATGCTCTGCACACGGTAGACAGCCAGTAATAATAATAATAATGATGATGGCATTTGTTAAGCATTTACTATGTGTGAAGCACTGTTCTAAGCAATAGAGTATTCTATATGCAGTAGGTGATTAATAATCAAGCAATCAACTAATCAGTGGTTTTGTTAATGTTGTGCAAATAGCTTTAATTCCATTTGTTCTGACGATTTTGACACCTGTCTACATGTTTTGTTATGTTGTCTCTCTCCCCCTTCTAAACTGTGAGCCTGTTGTTGGGTAGGGATCGGCTCTATATGTTGCCGACATGTACTTCCCAAGTGCTTAGTCCAGTGTTCTGCACACAGTAAGCGCTCAATAAATATGATTGAATGAATGAATGAATGAATGGTGTTTATTGAGTGCTTACTATGTGCAGAGTACTGTATTAAGTGCTTGGAAGAGTAGAATGCAACACAGTTGGCAGACATATTCCCTGCCCACAACGACTTCACAGTGTAGAAATATGTCCGATGGCTGTGGTGATGTGGGGAGTGAAATCTACCCCTCTTACAGTGGGAGAAAAGCGGTCTTTGTTAGAAGCGCTGTTTGGTGCTCTCCAGAGAAGAACCAGCGTGTGGATGGTGCTCATGTGTTTGAGTAATCCGAGAGGTCACTCCCTCCACCTGCTCTGGATTTGTGGTCAGGATGAGCAAGTCATTTCATGCTGGAATCTGCCAGAAGAACAGAAAGGGACTCGTTTGCCTGTCAGGGCTGGCCGGCAGACAGACGGGTGGACGGGGAAGTCCAGCGGGATGCCGTGCCATAAACGCATCCCTCGTCCCTCGATCCCCTCTTCCCAGTGCGTCCTCCAGCTCTAGACCTTGTGGACAGGGAACGTGTTTACCAACTCTGTTGTTCTGTACTCTCTTAAGTGCTTAGTGCTCTGCTCTTTACCCAGTAAGTGTTCAATAAATACAATCCACTGACCGACTCCAGGCAGCGATGACCCAGGTGATCCATGTGCAGACCAGGCTGGACCATGGCCAGCACTCAGAGGCCTGGCTCGGGATTTGGAATCCCTCCAGCAACATCTGCACCCGTGGCTGGCCCCCCAGCCCGCCTCTCTGAAGGTCCTGAGTCAGCCGTGTGCCCATCCTGCGGTTGGCTGGGTGCCAATGCTGGGGCCCCACATCCACGTTCGTGTAGTTTTCCCGGGCGTTTCTCATCCCTGAGGATGTGGCTCCCAGCCTGAGCTCTCTGCGGAACCCAGCCTTCTTCCTCAGATCTGAGAGGCATCGCCAAGGAGGAACGTGGAAACCATTTGGCGTTTGACGGGCACATCAAAGGCTCCATGTTTCACGGCCTGCTGCCAGATGGAGATGACCAGAAAAATCTCGTTCGGATTCCTAACTCACGCGGCTCCCTCTATGTGATCTTGTTGGCTCCGAACTTTCTTCGGGACTGGACTCTGAATTCGTTTGATGTGTGAGTTTGGAGAGTGCAGGGAGACCTCAAAGCCATGGGGAAGCACATCTTCCCCCAGTGATGGGGTGAGCACATGGAATCTATCCCCAAAGGAAGTTGACCAGTTGGAAATGGAGGGGCTTAGCTAGCCAGTCAGGCAGTTGTATTTATTCAGTACTTACTGTGTGTAGGGCACTGTACTAAGGGCTTGGGAGAGTGCAATATAACAATGAACAGACACATTCCCTGTCCACAATGAGCTTACAGTCTAGAGGGGGAGACAGACATTAATATAAATGAGTAAATTGCAGGTATAGGCATAAGTGCTGTGGGGCTGGGAGGGGGAAATGAATGAAGGGAGCAAGTCAGATAAGTAGACAACCGATCTGTGCTGGGTTGCTGGAGGGAAAGTCACGGATGGAGAGAGGAGCGTTAGAGGTGTTGAATGGGGCTTAGTAGAGTTTTCTGCGCATAGTAGGTGCTCAGTCAGTTCTATCGATCAACTGATTGGATAGCCCATCCTTGAGCATGAGAGGGTGGGTGTCCAGGAAGGTCACCAGTACATCCTGGTGCCCCCATGGGAGGCAAAGTCCTGGGCTAGATGGACTGTGGAGCTGACCCAGGAGATTGATAGCTAAATATCAATCAATCAGTGGTCTTATTGATTCGTTTTGGTATTTATTGAGTGTTCACAGGAGGTAGAGCACTGTAGTAAGTGCTTGGGAGAGTACAATACAAAGGAATTGGTAGACATGTACCCTGCTCAAAAGGGGTTTCCAGTCTAGAGGGAATAGAATAGTGAAAAGGTCCACGCAGCTTCTGAGGACTGAGAAGCAGTGTGGCCTAGTGGATAGAGCCTGCGCCTGGGAGTCAGAAGGACCTGAGTTCTAATCCCTGCTCTGCTAACTTGTCTGCTAGGTGACCTCGGGCAAGTCACTTATTTTCTCTCTGCCTCAGTTACCTCATCTGTAAAATGGTGATTGACTGGGAGCCCCCATGTAGGACATGGACTGTGTCCAACCTGATTAGCTTGTAGACTGTGAGCCCACTGTTGGCTAGGGGCCGTCTCTATATGTTGCCAACGTGTACTTCCCAAGCGCTTAGTACAGTGCTCTGCAAACAGTAAGTGCTCAATAAATATGATTGAATGAATGAATTAGCTTGTCTCTATATGTTGCCAACCTGTACTTCCCAAGTGCTTAGTACAGTGCTCTGCACACAGTAAGCGCTCAATAAATACAATTGAATGAATGAATTAGCTTGTCTCTACCCCAGTGCTTAGAACACTGACTGGCACATAGTAAGCACTTAACAAATACCATAAAAAAAGGATTCCCTCCCCCCCCCCCACCCCCATCACTGACCATTCTTTCATCATTTCTCAAGGCATGAAGGGAGTGAGGGGCCCTTGATCAGTCATCTTTTGCCCCTCTGGATACATTTTTCCGTTACACTTTTTCCATCAGGTCATGCGCGATCTACATTTAAAAAAAAAACAGACGGTGAAAACAGCATTAAATTCCATAAACCAGAGATACTTTCCTGGGGAACATGACTCTTTGGGAAGCTCATGTAGTGTAATTCCGTGAGAGTCTTCAGCCAAGAGTTAAAAACATGTCAGTCAAGAGGCTTTAAAAACCATCTGCAGCCAACTTGTGGTTATTCAGGGTCTGATTATTTTCACTGTAGATTACTCAGACCTGTTTCTTATCCTCCTCCTCTTTCCTGCTATGCTATGCGTCTCACTTCATTTTGGCACTGCCATTGGAGGGTGAGCGAGAGTTGAGGGTGAAGGCGGCGGGGAATATTTACATTTGCTCTTTGTTAGCAGAGAGGGTAAGAGAGGTCAGTGAGGAGGTGGAAATTAGGGACAGCCATGAGATTTGGGGATTATTGGTGGACTTGGATTATGAATTCCGTGAGCGGGGGGAATCGAGAATGGTCGGCGGTTAGCATCGTCTGGGTACGTGAAGTGTGTGGGGATGTAGCAGGTTTGGGATGTTAACTTACCGCACTCAGCCCCACGGGCAGCAAAGACGGATAGGTGCAGGGGATTGACCCATGTGCCCAGGTCAAACCGGAAGGTCGGGAGACTGGACGGTCGGAGAAGCAGGTGTCCTTCATGGTCTTTGGGGAGAGGAGCATTGAGGTTGACTAGATGTGGATTTATTTCGTGGCTGTCAACTCCCTGGAAAGAGGATGGCAATTTATCATTGAGAATTTACATTGCCGAGCTGGGTGCTCTCCGGCCCGCGGAGTGACTACGCGCGCTTCGAGACTTGAATTTACAGCTCTGTCTCCGTGTTGCCCCTAAGAATGATGATTTAAGATGGACTCAGAGCTAGAGTGTTCACGGCACTGAAGGTCACACCCCCACCTCCAGGAGATCAGAAGATGGTTTTGATGCTGCCGAGGCAACGTTATTTATGACGACACCACTCAAGAAGGGTGGAGGATCGTTATGAGTGTAAAGAGGGACGCACTGCAACCCTAAACCGGAATGTATAAGGAGACCCTTGATACCACCGTTATGATAATAATAATAATCATGATGATGGTATTTGTTAAGTGCTTACTTATCATGGTTATGCAGTCCTGGGGTGGCTGCTGAGGGCTTAATAACAATAAGAATAGCAATGATAACTTGAATAACAATAACGATTATCATTGCTATTTAATAATAATAACTAATTGTTAATTATCAACACTATTAATAGTATTAGATAATTATTTGATGCTTATTAAATAATTGTTAAATGCTCACTTTGTGCCAAGCACTGTATTAAGCTCCGGGGTAGATACAAGATCATCAGGTCCCACGAGGGGCTCACGGTCTAAGTAGGAGGGAGAACAGATATTGAATACCTATTTTGCAGATGAAGGAACTGCGGCACGGAGAAGTTAAGTGACAGGTCACAGAAGACAGGTGGTGGAGCCAGAATCAGAACCCAGGTCCTCTGATTCCCAGGCCCATGTACTGGGAGGCACTGGAATCAGGGGTGTGGGGGGAATCTGGGAAGGTTATCCTGGGGAGATATGCTGGAAGGGAAAAATGTACATATTGGTTGGGAAAATTCTAGGAAAAGTTATAAGAGGAGACTTTCATCTTGCCCGGTATCTTAATATGATTTTCAATCACTTTCCTCACTTAGACACAAAACAGCCTGCATCGCCAGACTGTGCATTGAAAGAAATTTCCCGTTCTCCACGATCATCACGTGACAAATTATAGACCTTCTCTTTCTGTGTGTTGAAAACACCAGAGTTCAAACCATTTAGGTGAATGTCTCTTAAAAGGCAATGAGCCAGTGGAGTGTGATTCTTTTAACAGAATCTTTTTTTCCCTGGTCTCCTTGGGTGTTATTAAATTTAATGTCAGAATAGTAGGAATGATGTCTGAAAGCCATTTAATATTGTCACTGAAAAGAAGTTAGATTATGCTCAATTTCTGACATTAATGTGCTACTTAAGATAATTTATCATATTGTGGTATTAAAGAAGACATCCCTTTCACTGGGGTTGCTGAATAGCATTCTAATTTCTTTTTTCTTTTTTTTTTCTTTTCCCCGAGTACTCCGCTGTGCGATTGGAAACCTTTTTTATGCAAAATATTTTTTTCTGGGGGTCTATTCAGGGCTCTCTTTATAATATGGCAGCGCTTGCCGGAACAACTTTAAGTGCTTGTCTGTTCCAAAGATCCTGTCAATTTTTCCAGCTATAATGACAAAATCCTCCTATAGGAAACAATTGAAGTGAAGCACTTAGGGAGAATTTGAACCAGCAAACCAGCCTCGGGGAAAGGCTTTTACACGTGTGTGTGTGTGTGTGTGTTACAGATGAGTGCCTGGAGGGGTGAATATGTACCTAAGCGGGTGGGTGTATGTACTTATGTGTGTGTGTGTGCATTCATGGTTGTGAATGTGGGTGTGCTTTTTCACGTGCTTGCAGGTGGAAGAGGGTTATTGTGAGCACTTAGGCAATCACATTTGTGAGTATGTGCCTGTGTGATGCATGATTATATTCATTCATTCATTCAAGCATATTTATTGAGCACTTACTGTGTGCAGAGCACTGTACTAAACACTTGGGAAGAACAAGTCGGCAACATATAGAGACGGTCCCTACCTAACAACGGGCTCACAGTCTAGAAGGGGGAGGAAAATACTGTGTTCTCGAGGAACGAATATGGATCTGGGAGTCGTTGGACCTGGGTTCTATCCCCTGCTCTGCCGCTTGTCTGCTGTGTGACTTTGGGAGAGTCACTTAACTACTCCATGCCTCAGTTTTCACATCTGTAAAATGGGGGTGCAATCCTACTTCCACTTATCAATCAATCAGTGGCATTCGTCGAGCACTCGCTATGTGCAGAGCACTGTCCTAAGCACTTGGGAGCGTACAACGCAACAGAATGAGTAGATGCATTCCCTTCCCATAATGAGCTTACAGTCTAAAGGGGGAGACGGATATGAAGAAGTAATTTCTAATATATAAATTACAACTATGTTCCTAAGAGCTGTGGGGTTGGGACGAATATCAAATGTCCATAGGGCACATATTCATTTATTCATTCATTCAATCGTATTTATTGAGTGCTTTCTGTGTGCAGAGCACTGTACTAAGCGCTTGGGAAGTACAAGTTGGCAACATATAGAGACGGTCCCTACCCAACAGCGGGCTCACAGTCTAGAAGGGGGAGACAGACAAAAAAAAAAACATATTAACAAAATAAAATAAATAGAATAAATATGTACAAATAAAATAAATAAATAGAGTAATAAATATGTACAAACATATATACATATATAAAGGTGCTGTGGGGGGGGCGAAGGAGGTAAGGCAGGGGGGATGGGGAGGGGGAAGAGGGGGAGAGAAAGGAGGGGGCTCAGTCTGGGAAGGCCTCCTGGAGGAGGTGAGCTCTCAGTAAGGCTTTGAAGATCCAAGTGTAAGAACATGAGCCCCATGTGGGACAAAATCATTGTCCAACCTGATTATCAGATATCTATCCCAGTGGTTACTACAGTGCTTAGCACATAGGAAGTGCTTAAGAAGTACCATAATAATTATTATTATTGTGCATTCATTCAGTTCATTCAATCATATTTATTGACCGCTTACTGTGTGCAGAGCACTGTACTAAGTGCTTGGGAAGTACAAATTGGCAACATATCGAGACGGTCCCTACCCAACAGTGGGCTTACATCCCACCTCCTCCATGGAGCTTGCCATGATACACTTCTTCCCTAACCCATCTCCCACTCCAACTTGTTGAAATCAATTTGCTTACTCTTTTAAAAGCACTTCCTCCTCCCTGCCACTTATACTGTGACATTCTCAGCTGCTAACACACAGGCACTTCTCACCCATTTAGCACCTAGCTCACTTAGAGTTAAGATCATGGGCTTGTATTTAGAGGTGTATGAAGATGTTCACATGGGGCTATACCTGAGTTCCTGTGTGGGTGAGTGTATGTGTGTTTGAGTACATATTTGTTGAAACTTTTACTTCCACATTTTATATGTCCCCTGTGGCATTTAAGTGCTTACTATGTGCCAGGCACCATACTAAGTGCTGGGGAAGATACAAGCTAATAAGGTTGGACACAGTCCCTGTCCCACGTGGGGCTCACAGTCTTAATCCCCATTTTACAAATGAGGTAACTGAGGTCCAGGGAAGTGAAGTGACTTGCCCAAGTTCACACAGCAGACAAGAAGCAGCGTGGCTCAATTGAAAGAGCACGGACTTTGGAGTCAGAGGTCATGGGTTCAACTCTTGGCTCCGCCAATTGTCAGCTGTGTGACTTTGGGCAAGTCACTTAACTTCTCTGTGCCTCAGTTCCCTCCTCTGTAAAATGTGGATTAAGACTGTGAGCCCCCTGTGGTACAACCTGATCACCTTGTAACCTCCCCAGTGCTTAGAATAGTGCTTTGCACATAGTAAGCGCTTAATAAATGCCATCAAAGAAAAAAAAGTGGCAGAGTTGGGGATAGAATCCGGGTCCTTCTGATTCCCAGGCCTGTGCTCTAGCCAGTAGACCCCGCTGCTTCTCTAGGCCACACTAAAATCTGCACTGTGTTTGTGGTTTGCTTGTGGCGGTCAGGGCTTGCCTGATGGGTCATAACCAGTCCATCAAAAAATGGCATTTTTTGAGAGCTTGCTGAGTGCAGAGCGCTATATTAAGCATTTGGAGAAGCTGCCTGACAGAGCAGATAGACTGGCCTGGAAGTCAGAAGGATGTGGGTTCTAATCCCGGCTCCACCACTTGTCTGCTTTGTGACCTTGGGCAACTCACTTCACTTCTCTGGGCCTCAGTAACCTCATCTGTAAAATGGGGATTGAGGCTGTGAGCCCCACGTAGGACAGGGACTGTGTCCAACCCAATTTGCTTATATCCACCGTAGTGCTTAGTACAGTGCCTGGTACAAAATAAGAACTTAACAAATCCATTATTATTATTATTACAATACAACCAAATTAGCAGACTTGTTCCCTGCTCATAATGAGCTTATGGTCTAATATAAGAATAATAATAATTATGGTATTTGTTAAGTGCTTACTGTGTGCCAGGCACTCTTCTAAGCGCTAGGGTAGATACAAGCTAATCAGGTTGGACACCGTCTCTGTCCCACATGGGGCTCACAGTCTTAATCCCCACTTTACAGATAATGGAAAATCAGAGAAAATCTACAAAGACGAATTTCATCCCATCATATTGTAAAACTTTCAGGTTCCTAGCCACTGGAGCCTTGGAAACCCTTCCTCCCTGGGAAGAACTTTTCATTGCCCAGAGGCTGCCGGCCAGCAGGGTCTCGGTTCACATTTTAGTGATGGCTGGAAATGACCCAGAAAGGCCACACTGTCTCCCTCCCGTGTTGCATTTTAAAATGTAATTGTTTGGTGACTGCTCCTGAGAATGGAGAACTGCTTCCTCCCAAACCAAGGCCTGTTTAGGAAGGATGCGGTCCCAATTCATTCATTCAATCATATTTATTGAGCGCTTATTGTGTGCAGAGCACTGTATTAAGCACTTGGGAGAGTACAATACAGCAACAGACAAACACATTCCCTGCCCAAAACAAGCTGTGAAGCAGCCTGTCCTAGTGGATAGAGGGTGAACCCGGGAGTGAGAGGACCTAGTCGCTCTGTCGCTTGTCTGCTGTGTGACCTTGTGAAGTCACTTCACTTCTTAGTGCCTTTGTTCTCTTGTTCTCTCTCATTCATTCATTCAGTTGTATTTATTGAGTGCTTACTGTGTGCAGAGCGCTGTACTAAGTGCTTGGGAAATACAATTCGGCAACAGATAGAGACAGTCCCTACCCAACAAAGGGCTCGCGATCTAGAAGGGGGAGACAGACAACAAAACAAAACAAGTAGACAGGTGTCAAAACCGTCAGAACAAATAGAATTATAGCTATATACACATCATTAAGCAGCGTGGATCAGTGGAAAGAGCACGGGCTTTGGAGTCAGAGGTCATGGATTCAAATCCCGGCTCTGCCACTTGTCAGCTGTGTGACTTTGGGCAAGTCACTTAACTTCTCTGTACCTCAGTTCCCTCATTGTGGACACCCTGTGAGCCCTGTGCAGGACAGGGACTGTCCAATAATTGTGGTACTTGTTAAATGCTTACTGTATGCCAGGCACTGTTCTAAGCACTGGGATAGATACAAGATAATCGGGTTGGACACAGTCCCAGTCCCACATAGGACTCACATTCTTAATCCTCATTTTACAGATGAGGTAACTGAGGCCTAGAGAAGTGAAGTGACTTGCCCAAATTTAAACAGGAGATAAGTGGCAGGGCCAGGATTAGCGTCACATCTTTCTGACTCTCAGGCCTGTGTTCTCTCTACTCTGTCTACAGAGCTGTATCTGAGCACTATCTATGCTTCTTATCTACTCCAGTGTTTGAAACAGTGTTTGACATATAAGCACTTAACTAATACTATAAAAAATGAAAAAAAAAGGGCTTGGGCCACTTCCAGAGGGAGATGGGGCCTTCGGCTTGTGTGGCAGTGTGGCTTGTTGGCCATGTGCCGAGTGAGGACAGGGGAAGTGTTGTGGGCGGTATGGAAGGAGCTCCCACCACGGGAAGTAATCCGATCATGGTCTTAGGCTACTCACTTGCAGTTCCATCCAGGCAGCAGGCTGGCTCTGAGCTTGTTCACTTTGTGGCCAAGTTGGGACATTGAGAGCCCACCCTGCAAAATGGGGAGATGTCCAGGGGAAGTGGAAAGGGGGAATTTGGCAGTGAGGGGTGGAAGACTGGATAGGAGCTTCTCACTGCCAGACCAAGTGGGTTTTCATGGGTCTTGTCATGTCCTCAGCGTGAGTTTCCACCCGTCCCTGGCCAGGTGACCCCGTGCTGCCGGGACCCCGGGGCTCTGGAAGAAGGTGAAAACAGCAGGATTTGGGGGCTTGACCTGTGACCACATTTTCCCTTCTGGAGCTGATAGAAATTCAGACCCTCTGCCTATCCTCCTCCTGCTCTGCTTAAAGCCCTGGCTCCGTTGGCCAAGCATCTCATGAATAGCCCTGGTAGTCTCCCCTATCACCACCACACCTAGCAAGCCAGTCAGTCAGCCCATAACTCAATCATATTTCCTAAGCACTCATAGTGTGCATAGCACTGAACTAAACACTTGGGAGAGTACACCATAACAATATAACAGATACATTCCCTGCCCACAGTGAGCTTGCAGTCTGGAGGGGAAGACAGAACTTAATAAAAATAAATAAAATTACAGATAAGTGATGTGGGGCTGGGAAGGGGTATGAATAAAGGGAGCAAGTCAGGGCGACATAGAAGGGAGTGGGAGAAGAGGAAAGAAAGGCTTAGTCAGGGAAGGCCTGACCAGGCCATATGATCTGCCTCCTCCGAGGAGGTGCAGATGCTTTGAATTCAGGGAGGGGAGAGGGGCGGGCTGTTCAGGGTCCATCCCACTGCCTTTGGGGTGGCAAGTAGAGGGCCACTGGTGTCACTCTGGGATCTTGGACCCTTGCTGATCCTCCTGTCCCCATCCCTGGCAACATTGGACGGGGGGTAACCAATCAGTGTTGCTCACTGGCAGAGGCCTGCATTGCTCTGGTGCTGGGGAACTGCTGTTCTCTGCTGCAGCCCAGTGGTGAGGGAAGCAGACCTGAGATTCAACCAACCCAAGGAAATTGTTCTTCCTCCCTGCTGGATCAGGAGCTCAGGGAATCCTTTCGCACAGAGTCTGGGGTGCTGGATGGTCCATCCTGAGTCATTGGAAGGAGAGTCAGGGTTGGAGAGGTGAACATTAAGGATGTTGAATGGTGCATGCTGGGTCACTGGAGAGAGAGTCAAGGATGGAGTGGGGAGAGTTGGGGGTGTTGGGTGGTCCATGTTGGACTACTGGATGGAGAGTCATGGTTGGAGGAGGGAGAGTTGGGGGTGCTGGATGGTCCATCCTGAGTCATTGGAAGGAGAGTCATGGTTGGAGGAGGGAGAGTTGCGTGTGCTGGATGGTCCATCCTGAGTCATTGGAAGGAGAGTCATGGTTGGAGGAGGGAGAGTTGGGGGTGCTGGATGGTCCATCCTGAGTCATTGGAAGGAGAGTCAGGGTTGGAGAGGTGAACATTAAGGATGTTGAATGGTGCATGCTGGGTCACTGGAGAGAGAGTCAAGGATGGAGTGGGGAGAGTTGGGGGTGTTGGGTGGTCCATGTTGGACTACTGGAGGGAGAGTCATGGTTGGAGGAGGGAGAGTTGGGGGTGCTGGATGGTCCATCCTGAGTCATTGGAAGGAGAGTCATGGTTGGAGGGGGGAGAGTTGGGGGTGCTGGATGGTCCATCCTGAGTCATTGGAAGGAGAGTCAGGTTTGGAGAGGTGAACATTAAGGATGTTGAATGGTGCATGCTGGGTCACTGGAGAGAGTCAAAGACGGAGTGGGGAGAGTTGGGGGTGTTGGGTGGTCCATGTTGGATTACTGGAGGGAGAGTCATGGTTGGAGGGGGGAGAGTTGGGGGTGTTGGATGGTCCATGCTGGGTCACTGGAAGGAGAGTCAGGGATGGAGAGGGGAGAATTAAGGGTGTTGGATGGTCCAATCTCTAAACATGAGGGCGTGGGTTCAGGAGGACAACTTGCCCATGCTTCCTCCAAGTGTCCTGGTGCCCCTGTCAGAGACAGAATCCTAGACCAGGTGGGTCTGAGTACTTCCAAGGATGGGGTACGAGGAAGGCAAATACATCCCTCAAGGGCTGATGTCCCTTTTACTACCACAGCCTGGTTTCTCTTAGGTCCTTGTTTGATTTCAGTGTGACTATTGATTGATCGATTGATTCCCCATGGGAAGAAAGATCAAATAAGGCCCCTGTGGCAAAGCTGCCCCTTTCACTGCTCTTTTCTCCTGGGGACCATGGCTGATTCTTTCCAGCCCTCGGACTCTTGGGTCTGCCTCTCTTGGCTAGTTCCTTTCTCTGTGTCTCTCTGCCAGGATGTAGTTATCTTTTCATTCCCTTCTGCAGTCCTGAGCTCCACAGGATTTCCTCTCACAAACATTGCTGACCCTGGACAGCAGCCCGAATGGGTCTCTGGAAAGATCAGCATTGGCAAGGCTGGGGGTCCGTGGGGTGGAGAGAGGGAGGAGGTGTGTCTGGGTGGGAGCGAGAAGACCACTCTGATTGGTTAGTTTGCATTATCCTGGCTAGGATCTGTGGCTCAGTGCAGTCAGCCTCCAACTCTCTCCGGAGATCCCACCTGTGTCCCTCCCTTGGATCCCCTATCCACCAACTCTCCCCGACCACCTCTGGACCCCCACCTTCTTCTGGGGCCCATTCTAGGGGTCACCTTGAAGCTGGTGACCTGAAGCTATGGAAACCACAAACTGCCCCCTTTAAGGTTCTTTGGGCTGGAGGGTGGCTAGGTGGGGAAAAAGGTGCATTTATTCAGTCATATTTGCTGAGTGCAAACTATGTGCAGAGTACTGTACTAAGCTCTTGGGAGCATACCATACAACAATAAATAGACACATTCCCTGCCCACAACGAGCTTACAGTCTAAAGATGGGGAGACAGACATTGATAAAAATAAATCAATTACAGATATGTACATAAGTTGAAGCCAGAGGCTGAACTGGGGGTTTTGTATTAACCTGGGGTTTCACTTACCTGAACTTAGCCGCATCACCCCATCAGCGTGAATAATCAAATGTTGGATGGAGCAAGAGGGGAGAAGAATAGGCTAACTGAGAGGAAGTCGGTGAATAGATGTGGACAACCAGTGTTTGTGCGGGAGAACCTTGTGTTTCCCCTCAGAGGAGAGGCTTTAGACGGGGTCGGGGTATCGGCCTGAGCTGCCCCTCTGGTTATTCAGGAAGCCGTGCTGCAGGGGCTGCCCAACTGGCCCCCTCCCGCCACTTTCCTCCTCTGACCTCCCCTCACCAAGGAATGAAAAATGAGGAAGCCAGGAAATTGTTTTGTGTCCCCCTGCCCGTCCCCACGGGGACCATAGAATGGGAAAGGAAATGTTCATTTATTTCCTCCAGCGCGCACTTCCCCAGCCGCCTTTCTGTGGGCCAGAGGCCAGGACGTGGGGGTGGGGGTGGTGGCTGAGGCGGCTGATGTCTAGGGTGAGGGGAGAAGGCTGGGACCACCTGGCATGAGGGAGATGGACAGACAGGAACATTAGAAGCGCAGGAAGTGTCTTTGCCAACTAAAATAAATTTCTCATTCCCTTCAGTTCCAGCTCTGCATGAGGCTGTTGAGATGCCAAGCACACCCTCATCCCCAGCCCCCACCCCACCACCGCATAATAATAATAATAATATAGATATTATATTAGAGAAGCAGCATGGCTCAGTGGAAAGAGCACGGGCTTTGGAGTCAGAGGTCATGGGTTCAAATCCCGGGTCTGCCACTTGTCTGCTGTGTGACTTTGGGCAAGTCACTTTACTTCTCTGTGCCTCAGTTACCTCATCTGGAAAATGAGGATTAAAACTGTGAGCTCCCTGTGGGACAACCTGATCAGCACTTAGAACAGTGCTTTGTACATAGTAAGTGCTTAATAAATGCCATTATTATTATTATTATTAGTTAAGCACTTAAGCTCGTTGTAGGCAGGGAATGTGTCTGTTATATGGTTATATTGTACTCTCCCAAGTGCTTAGTAGAGTGCTCTACTCACAGTAAGTGCTGTACTCACAGTAAGTGCTCAATAAATATGAATGACTGCCAAGCCATGAACTAAGCTCCAGTCCTCTTATTTAAGACTTTGAGATCAGCAAGAGCTGTTATAAGGCCACTAGTTTTTTCCAGTTATTTGTCAGAGAGCCAATTCTGCTCCTCAAGGAGTCTCAGAATTCATTCATTCATTCATTTAATATTCAATATTTATTGAGCGCTTACTGTGTGCAGAGCACTGTACTAAGCACTTGGGAAGTACAAGTTGGCAACATATAGAGATGGTCCCTACGCCACCGCGGGCTCACAGTCTAGAAATTTTGTAGTCAACCTCTAGACTGTAAGCTCATTGTGGGCAAGGAATGTGTCTTCTAACTCAGTTGTATTGTGTTCTCCCAAGAGCTTAGTACAGTGCACTGCACATAGTAAGCGCTCAATAAATATGATTGAGTGATTTTTGTTTGTATTGCTCTCTAAACTTAGCCTGACCCATCCTCTACATGTCTTTCCACAAGTTGTGCATGCCTTGCCACCTTCTCCCCAATCAGTCAATCAATCAATCAGTAGTATTTAGTGAGTAAGCTTGTTAGGGGCAGGGAATGAATCTACCAACTCTGCTACGTTGTACTATCCCAAACGCTTAGTACAGTGCTGTGCACACAGTAAGTACTAAATAAATACGATTGGTTGATTGATTGATTGACCTAATGTGTGTGGAGTGCAGTATTAATTCTTTACCATGTGCAGAGCACTGTTGAGGTGCCAAGCACACCCTTATCCTCAACCTCCACCCCCCCAACCACATAATGATAATAATAATAATAATAATAATAATAGATATTAGTTACACACTTAAGCTCCTAGTGGGCTCCCCCTCCTTCCCTTTTTCAGTGTTCTGGCTTTCCTTTCTTTTTACATCCCTCTCCCCATGTTGGCTCCTTCTGCACTGTTACCCTTTGCTTTCCAGCTCCTCTGTGCTCCAAATCAGGGTCTGTGCTTGGAGCTGGACCCAAGCTGGATTGGGGTAGGGCAGGCTGCAGCAGAGAAGGAGGATGGATAGATGTGTGGGTGGGGAAGCGCCTCAGACCTTCTCCAAGCCTCTTCCCCGTCTCTGCCTCCAAACCCCCTCAAAGCCCCTTCTGCTGCTATCTGCCCTCCCCACATCCCACTCTAATCCACCCTGGGGCCCCTATGCACTTAGATCTATATCCTTTAAGAACTTGATATTCTCTCCTCCCTCAGCCCCACAGCACTTATGTAGAAATCCGTAATTTATTTTAATGCCTGTTTCTCCCTCCAGACTTCCGGAGCTTATGGGCAGGGAATGTGTCTACTAGGTCTATTGTATTGAATGCTCTCAACTGCTTAGTAGAGTGTTCGGCACACAGTAAGCACTCAATAAATGCCGTTGATTGATTGATTGATTGATCATATGACTCTCTGGCCCAGGGAGTGAAGACTGCTGGGTACAGAAGGGGTTGGGTGGTGGCAGCAGCAGGGAGCTCCACTGTGCTGGAGCGCAAAATACTAGCAAAAAAGTGGAATTTTTGGCTGGCCCATATAGTCGGCCTTGGGTTTGCCGTAGTTGGGATTTGCCCATAAGCACCGATCCCGAACGCCATTGCGAGGTTCCTTTAAAGCACCTTATTCCGTATTCACTCATACATACACACCTACCACCTTCACCTTTAAGCCACTCTGAATCTCCTATTCAACAATGGTTTTAAGTAATCGGAGAGGGCACAATGGGATCAGCTTCTGTTTGGGTCTCAGAGATGAACTAGGCCAAAGCCGTATGCTGTCCCTATTCTCACTTCTTCACTGTCTCCTGTCTCCTTCAGGCCAAGAGAAGCAGTGTGGCTTAGTGGGAAGAGCATGGGCTTGAGAGTCAGAGGTTGTGGGTTCTAATCCTGCCTCTGCCCTTGTCAGCTGTGGGACTTGGGGCAAGTCACTGAACTTCTCTGTGCCTCGTGTGGAAAATGGGGATTAAGACTGAGCCCCACGTGGGACAATCTGATTAACCCCAGCACTTAGAATAATGTTTGGCACATAGCAAGTGCTTAACAAGCAAGTGCTATTTATTTATTTATTTTACTTGTACATATCTATTCTATTTATTTTATTTTGTTAATATGTTTTGTTTGGTTCTCTGTCTCCCCCTTCTAGACTGTGAGCCCACTGTTGGGTAGGGACCGTCTCTGTGTGTTGCCAACTTGTACTTCCCAAGTGCTTAGTACAGTGCTCTGCACACAGTAAGTGCTCAATAAATATGATTGATTGATTGATTGATAGATAAAGCAGGCAGCCTGCTCCATCTCTCCTTAGACCAGTGTCTATTCTGAGCCCTCAGAGGAATATTAAAGAGAGGTTTTGAAATACGTCAGCTGGCCTGAGCCGGTGGAGGATAATAATAATAATAATAATGATAATAATAATGGTAATAAGTGCTTACTATGTGCCAGGCACTGCACTATTCACTAGGATGGATACAAGCGAATCGGTTGGACACAAACCCTGTCCCAAGTGAAGCTCACAGTCTCAAACTTTCAGATAACTGAGGCCCAGAGAAGTTGAGTGAATTGCCCAAGGTCACACACTAGACAAGTAGCGGAGCTGGGATTAGAACCCATGACCTTTTGACTCCCAGGTTCGTGCTGTATCCACTATGTCATGCTGTTTCTCGCTACACCATGGGGCTTTCCAATCAGCAGGTGTGTTTGGGAAGGTGTGGAAAGGGGAGTGTCTCAGTAGCATTTGGCTTCTTCAACTCCTGGTACCAATTTGTGGGTGTCAGGGGAGGTCAGATTCTGAAAGGTGGGGACAGCTAAAAACAACAGGCAGACCCACGTTCAGATGGAAGAGGGTTTTTGGGTTTTAAATCTTACCCCCTTTGGCAGACTGTTCCCAGTCACAGCCAGGCTGCTTTTTAAACAGGTAGTCAGGGGAAATCTAGGGACAGGAGCAAAAAGTTAGAGAAGGGACCCATGGTTGAACAGCCCGTGCTGGAACACTCATGGACAAGTCATTTCACTTCTCTATGCCTCAGTTACCTCATCTGTAACATGGGGATTAGGACTGTGAGCCCCACATGGGACAGGGACTGTATCCAACATGATTTGCTTATATCAACCTCAGTGCTTACTGCAGTGCCTGGCACATAGTAAGCACTTAACAAATATCATGAAAACAAAAAACAAAGAGTTCTTCACCATTCCGGGGGCCCAATTCTTGGTTGTTGCTCCCAAGGGCAGTTCAGAGGCTTACTACCCTCATGCCTCTCCCCACCCACTTCCTGAAACCCAGGGCTTGTGCATGGCGGAGAGCAGCATGGTTCAGTGGAAAGGGCATGGGATTTGGAGTCAGAGGCTGTGGGTTCAAATCCCGGCGTTGACCAATTGTCAGCTGTGTGACTTTGGTCAAGTCATTTAATTTCTCTGTGCCTCAGTTCCCTCATCTGTAAAATGGGGATTAAGACTGTGAGCCCCACGTGGGACAACCTGATCACCCTGTATCCCCCCAGTGCTTAGAACAGTGCTTTGCACATAGTGAGCACGTAACAAATGCTATTATTATTATTATTATTATTATTATTATTATTATTATTATCATTATCCCATCAGCCAGGGTGGCGGGGAGGTCTGGGGCTGGTGCCACCAGCAGTGATGCCACTTTGAGCTGGATTTCTTCCAGGTAAAGGTGATGGTGAGGATCTGCCCTTCTGAAGGAGCGGCCAACTCGTCCGAGTCCATGTCATTCCTGAAGGTGGATCCTCGGCGGAAGCAGATCACCCTCTCCGAGCCAGCGGCCAATGGGCCGTCCGGAGCCGGACCCCGGAGGACCGCGGCCACCACTGCCGTCCCAAAGATGTTTGCCTTCGATGCTGTGTTTCCTCAGGATGCATCTCAGGTACTGCTGCCTCCCTCCTCTGAGCTCTGGAAAATGGCACCACCTGGGCTGGGCTCCAAGAGGCCTGGCTTTGAGACCTTGTTTTGCCATTGGCTGGCTGTGTGAGGTAAAACATGGCAAATGAGTCACATTTAGCCCTTCTGGGCTTGGGGTCACTATCTGTAAAATGGGCAGAATAATCTCCGCCTTTTCCTGACTCTTAAGGATGGTGTGAGGACAGATTGAGGTAATGAATGGGAAATACTTTGGCTAAATAACAGGTGATAAATAGACTCAAGGGATTATCACTGGTTGGTTGGTTCTTTAACCTTTCAGGTACTTCTTTGGTCAGGCCCCAGGAAGTCAGCGGACCTGGAAAGCCTACTTCTCCAGGGCCTGCATGCAAGTAGAGAGGCAGGAAGTCATAGGACTGGCTTAAGAGACCCCCAAGGCACTATGGCACTCTTACTATTAAGACTGGTGATGTACATATAGGACACCAGGCAGGCATTAGAAGCTTTGTTAATTTTGGGGAGGCCTAGGAGACCCCTAGGAACGCTTTGGAAGGAGACCCCCCCACAATGGTCTGCCCTCATTGTTCAGCTGGGAAATGAGACTGAAATAGAAGCTTTTTAACATATCAGTTCTTCAAGTCCTCAGTGAGGGCTGTTCCAGGGAATCACCCAGGTCCTTTCCAAGCTCAGAGCAGCATGGCATAGTGGATGGACCATAGGCCTGGAAGTCTGAAGGTCATGGTTGTAATTCCGGCTCCTTGTCTGCTGTGTGACCTTGGGCAAGTCACTTCACTTCTCTGTGCCTCAGTTGCCGCATCTGTAAAACGGGGAATGAGACAGTGAGTCCCATGTGGGACAGAGACTGTGTCAGCACTTAGTACAGTGCCTGGCTCATAGTAAGCACTCAACAGATACCATAATAATTATTATTACTATTATTCCAACTGCCTCCCTAGAGGTCTGCAAGGCCCTTGAGGGAAGAGGCTGAGCTCTGCCCATGAGGACCAGTCCACCTTGCAGGGTCTGGGCTGATGCTGGGCTCTTAAGGGAATATTTGCCTGATGGTGATTGAGAAGCAATTTTCCTGATAGAGACTAGGACTCCTGGGACCAGTTTATGTGAGCCACTCTTAAAACTCATTAAAACAGTGATGCCAACGGCATCCAGTGTGGGCTTGGCTCTCAGACATGACAAGCTTCTTCAAGTGGGCAATTCAATACTCTGCATGTGGTGGGCATACATTCATTCAAATGTATTTATTGAGCGCTTACTGTGTTCAGAGCACTGTACTAAGTGCTTGGAAAGTACAATTCAGCAACAAAGAGAGAAAATCCCTGCCCATAATGTGCTCACAGTCTAGAAGTGTGTAGTACAGTTCAGTGGACCCACTGCTATGCTTTGTCTTCCCCTCTTGACTGTAAACTCATTGTGGCCAGGGAACGTGCCAACCCACTCTGTTGTATTATGCTCTCCCAGGTGCTTAGTAAGCGCTCAATAAATACAATTGATGATGATGATGATGATGATGAGGTTTGTACACAGTCTGTGCTAAATGAATACATTTGATTGACTGATGCTCTGCACACACAGGCGTTCAGTACAGTGCTCAGCACTGGGTAGATGCTTGGTCAATCCTGGTGATGAAGAGGATGAGAAGCCTTGCAGGGTTCTTCCTCTGGTCTTGGATTTCCCATCTGATCCCCAGCCAGAGAGTGTTGCAGAGCTGAACATCCCACTTCTCTCTTTCAGGCCGAGGTGTGCTCGGGGACCGTGGCCGAAGTCATCCAATCTGTCGTGAACGGGGCAGACGGCTGCATCTTCTGCTTCGGCCAGGTCAAGCTCGGTGAGCTCCCAGGGTGTATCGAGGCGTTGTCTGATTGGGGCAGGATTTCTCTATTGTACTCTTCCCACATGCTTAATACAGCGCTCTGCACATAGAAAGCATTCAATAACTACTATTTATTGATTGACTGGTGGATTCCAAGCCCCTGGCTCCCAGCACGATAAACCCACAGTGGGCAGCTAAAAGGAGACATTCTCCTTGATTCACCGCTCTCATGGATGACGGGTGGTCCTGGAGCCTTGGGTTGGATCACGGAACACAGAAGGGCTATTTCAGGGGGCTTATGGGGGGTGAGGTGCTGGGGGGCTGGAACGGAAGAGTTGAAAGGCTGTGCAGGGTTGGGGATGAGCTAGGGTTGGCTGGAGATTTCCTGGATTGCATTATGATGGCATTCGCTCGAGGATACCCCCAGCACCCCTAGGGCAGCAGCACCTAACCCCTCCAGGACCACTGCCAGCCCTGACCTTGCCCCCACAGGTAAATCCTACACCATGTTCGGGAGAGACGCCTCTACCCAGACCCTGGGTATAGTGCCCTGTGCCATCTCCTGGCTCTTCAAACTGACCCATGAGCGCAAGGAGAAGACTGGGGCCCGTTTCTCCATCCGCGTCTCCGCCGTGGAGATCAGTGGCAAAGACGAAACCCTCAAGGACTTGCTGGCGGACGTCGCCAGTGGCAGTCTGCAGGACGGCCAGTGCCCGGGGGTCTACCTCCGAGAGGACCCCGTTTGCGGGACACAGGTACATGCTCACCCCTCCCCTACCCCGGGCGTGGGGGTGGGGGGTCTGATGGCCCCAGGACCCCAGGGGCTGAGCCCTGAAGGAGCCAGCCTGCTGGTCCATAATTAGCACTCCCCCTGGACCACCCTCCCCTGAAACATGACCCTTGCCATCTCGTTCACTTCAGCTCCAAAACCAAAGTGAGCTCCGGGCCCCGACGGCTGAGAAGGCTGCTCTGTTCCTGGATGCTGCACTGGCCGCCCGGAGCACCAGCCGGCCGGACTGTGATGAGGAGGACAGGAGGAACTCTCACATGCTCTTCACCCTCCACGTCTATCAGTACCGCATGGAGAAAAACAGCAAAGGAGGAAGTAAGGGCATAGTAGGGGGAGCGGGGCCCCTCCTGGATCATCCCCATGGCCCATCCAGTCCAGGGCTCCGTCTCCAACAGGGACACCAGAGAGGGCTTGGAGAAACTTTGTTAGTGGCTTTCTTGGACACCCACCCTCATACACCATCTGACACCCGTAACATTCCCCTCTCCATCCCCAAATCTCCCTCCAATTACCCAGCATGGACCATCCCACATCCATAACTCTCCCTTTCCATCCCTAACTCTCCCTCCAGTGACCCAGCACGGGCCAACCAACACCCCTAACTCTCCCTTCTCCAACCCTGACTCTCCTCCTCTGGTGACCCAGCATGGTCCCACAATATCCCTAGCTCTCCCCTTTCCATCCATGTCTCCCCTTCCTGGGACCCAGCATGGACTGTTCATCCCTCTGTCTATTTGAATAGACTCTGTTGGCATTTCTGGTTGCACTGCTTTCTGTACAGAGTGTATATGCTCACCCACAGCTGGGCAAAGAAGTGCTTCCTTGTGACTTCCTTGAAGCATCCCCACTCTAGCTCCTGTGGTGTCCCTCTCCCCGTCGGCCAGGGATTTGCCATGTTTGCCCTGCAGGCCTCACTGGTGAATTCTGCTCCAATCATATCCTGTTGCTATATTTAGGCCCTTTGACTTGGTTGTCAGCGCTCCTTCATAGTGGCATCTTTGACCCCCACCGTGCGCTTGCGAGCTAGCTCTTGACCGTGTTTTCGGTTCCAGTGTCTGGGGGCCGCAGCCGCTTGCATCTCATCGACCTGGGCAGCTGTGAGAAAGTGCTGAGCAAGAGTCGAGACCCTGGAGGCTCCCTGTGCCTGTCTCTGTCCGCTCTGGGCAACGTCATCTTGGCCTTGATCGTCGGGGCCAAACACGTGCCATACAAGTAAGCGATATTGCTATCTCTTGCCTGGTTAATCGGCCAGAAGCCTGGCTCAGAAGGTCCAGGGACCATGTCTAATTTCCACTGGTGTATTCTTTCCTGGTGCTTAGTACCATGCTCAGCATACAATGAATACTATTACTACTACAACATGACTTAGTGGAAAGAGCATAGATCTGGGGGTCAGAGGACGTAGGTTCTAATCCCGACTCTGCCACAGATCTGCTGCATGATCTCTGGGCCTCAGTTACTTCATCTGTAAAATGGAGATTAAGACTGTGAGCCCCATGTGGGACAGAGACTGTGTCCAACCTGAATACCTTGTATCTACCCCAGTGCTTAGAACGATGTTTGGCATAAGTAAGCGCTTAACAAGTCCCATCATTGCTATGATTATTATTATTACAGGCTAGGGCCCCAGCCCAAGAGTTACTGGTGTCAGGTCTTAGCAGAGCCTCACCACATTAACATGACCTCTGCTTGGCTGAAAAATTGTGGGGTGGGTTGCCGTTGAAGAGGGTGTGTATGTGTTTGTGGGGGTTCCCGTGTGTCCGTGTACTTTCATTCATTCAATCATATTTATTGAGCATTTACTGTGTGCAGAGCACTGTACTAAGCTCTTGGGAAGTACAAGTTGGCAACATATAGAAACGGTCCCTACCCTACAACGGCCTCACAGTCTAGAAGGGGGAAGGGAGAGACAGACAACAAAACAAAACATGTGGACAGGTGTCATCACGGTAAATAGAAATAAAGCTAGATGCACATCATTAACAAAATAAATAGAATAGTAAATATGTACTGGTATGTGTTGGGTTTTTTCATGTAATTGTGGATAAGCAATTATGTGTGGGATTGTGCTCCTCGCCACAGCACGCTACCATACCCATTTACCCCACCACGCGCCGATGTGCCTGGGCTGGTGGCACAGGAGCCGGGCACCTGGGGGGCGAGAGGATGTGGGGTCAGGGCTTCAACTCTCGGGGGTCGTTCGAGGAACCCAGGCTCTCCTGGGGGTAGGATCTTGAAGGGTTGGCTCCGGGAGTTCGAGGGAAGGGCAGGTGTTGAGGAAGGGTCTCAGCTCCTGCTGCCGCCACCCCCGCAGGGACAACAAGCTGACGATGCTGCTGCGAGAGTCTCTGGGAAACATCAACTGCCGGACCACCATGATCGCTCACCTCTCTGACTCCCCCGCCCTCTATGCCGAGACCCTCACCACCGCACAGCTCGCCTCGCGCATCCACCGGCTCAGGAAGAAGAAATCCAAGGTCGGTGTGTCGGGGTTGGGGTCCTAGAGTCTCGGGGCTGTGGGGAACATGATCACGAGCCAGTTCCAGGATGCTGGTGTGGACCAGAGGATCTCCCCATCCCCAAAGGTTTCACACTATGCTGGACACCTTCCGTGTGCAGAGCACTGCCCTAAGTGCTCTCTGTATGCAAAGTGATTTACTGGTTGGCTTGTACGTGCGTAGCACTGTATTGGGTACCTTCTATGTGCATAACACTGTACTGGGTGCCTCCTGTATACAGAGCATTTTACTGAGCAACTAATTGGTGCAGGGCCCTGCATTATTTATTCAATCACATTAAGCACTTACTTTGTGCAGAACTGCTGTATTGAAAAGCCTACTGTCTGCAGATCTGTGCTGGTTGCTTGGGAGATTTAAATAAAAGGGAAAAAAATACCCTCCAAGAGTTTACAATCTAACACGGAAGGAGTCAGATGGACATTATTTATCAATAGGAGGAGCAGGAAGAAGAACAAGGATACCACTAAAATAGTAAGAAGAAAGCAAAATGGATAGGGGAATGAATAAGTAAGGTAGATAGATCAATAAGAATGTCATTGTTTTAGGAGGATGTTGGGATGATGTGATCCAGGGTGGTGAAATTTAATGAAGGGAGACATCCTGGAGGAGGTGGGCTTTAAGGAAGGAAGGTGGTCTGGTAGATTTGAGATGAGAGGCAGTCCTGGCATCTGGGGATCAGCAATGGGCAGGGAATGGGTGAGTTCAGAGGGTTAGACTGAGAGGAAGAGAAGGTTCTTCTGGGCGGAGTGCAGGGCTCCAGAGAGTTGGGTTGTAGAGGGAACAGAGGGTGGCCATGGCAGGAATGAGATGGAAGAGAGGCTGGAAGACATTGAGGCTGGAAGGCGGTGGTTAAGAGAGAGGCTAGAAGGCTGTGGATGGGAGAGAGGCTGGAAGGCTGTGGACAAGAGACTGGAAGCCAATGAGCAGGAGAAAAGCCAGGAGCCAGTGAAGGAAATGAGGCTGGAAGGCAGTGATCAGGTTAGAGGGGGAAGCAAATGGATAGAAAATGAGGGTAGAAACCAGTGGCAGAAATTAGTGAGCAGGAGAGTAACCAGAAGTCAATAGCAGGAATGAAGCCAGTTTTCAGCAGAGAGGTAGAAGCCAGTAGACAGGAGAGAGGTGAAAATAATAATAATGATAATAATAATAATAATGATGATAATTGTGGTACTTGTTAAGAGCTTACTATATGCCAGACACTGTACTAAGAGCTGGGGTAGGTATAGCTAATCAAGTTGAACACAGTCCTCACAGTCTTAATCCTCATTTTACAAATGAGGAAACTGAGGCACAGAGAGGTGAAGTGACTTGCCCGAAGTCACCCAGCAGATAGGTGGCAGAGCTGGGATTCGAACCCAGATCTTCTGACTCCCAGGCCTGTAGGGAGTCTTTCCACTAGGGCCATGCTGGGTTTGAAGACTGTGAGTCCCTTATGGGATGAAGGCTGTGTCCAACCTGATTAACTTGTGTCTACCCCAGCGTTTAGTACAGTGCCTGGCACACAGTAAATGCTTAACAAATTTACTTTAGGAGAATTTAGGAGAAGCAGCATGGTTCAGTGGAAAGAGCCCAGGCTTGGGAGTCAAATGTCATGGGTTCTAATCCCGCCTCTGCCACTTGTCTGCTGTGTGACTTTGGGCAAGTCACTTAACTTCTCTGTGCCTCACTTACCTCATCTGTAAAATGGTGATTAAGACTGTGAGCCCCATGTGGGACAATATGATTACCTTGTATCTACCCCAGCGCTTAGAACAGTGCTTGGAACATAGTAAGCGCTTAATAAATACCATTATCATCATCATCATCAATGAATATCATAGAAAAATACAAAAAACAGTGGGCAGGAGAGAAGCCAGAAGCTAGTGGCAGAAATGAGGCTGGAAGTCAGCGGATAGGAGAGGAGCCCTCTCTGAGGGGCCTAGGTCAGCAGCAGCAGGGTGGATGAGGGGATTCCCCCAGCAGGGTGACAGATGGAAGCCCCTTTGGGCAACCTGTCCCATAGTTGGGTTGGGTCAAAACCCCCCCCCCCCCAGAACTCCTGGCTTTTGTCTCTCCAGTCGGCGTCCAGCTCTTCGGGCGGGGAGAGTTCCTGTGAGGAAGGCCGTGTCCGCCGGCCCCCACACCTCAGGCCCTTCCACACTCGGGCGGTGACCCTGGACCCCGGCCTCCCAGCGCTGACCCTGTCCGGCGACCCAGACTACTCTTCCAGCAGCGAGCAATCCTGCGACACCGTCATCTACGTGGGGCCCGGTGGGGCGGCCCTGTCCGACCGCGAGCTCACGGACAACGAGGGCCCTCCAGACTTTGTGCCCATCATCCCCTCGCTCAACCGGAAGAGGAGCCGGGACCCCCTGCCTCCGCCACGCTCCGACCGGGACCACTTCAAGTGCAACACGTTCGCCGAGCTGCAGGAGAGGTTGGAGTGCATCGACGGCAGCGAGGAGCCGGCGGCGTTCGCCGGGCCTGGAGAGACGTCCGTACCCTCTCCTCTGGCTGCCGGGAGGAGGGCCGGGACAGCATCTCCCAAAAAGGGGCCCGGATCCCACCCTGCCACCCCCCGGACCTGTGGGGGCCCAGAGTCGGCGCCGTCCAAAGGAGAGTGGAAGAAGGTGGATGCCGGCCCGGAGGGGGCAGGGGAAAATGGGGTGACTGGGGGTCTGATCGTTCTGGAACTAGGGGTGAAGGACAGAGTGTCCTGCGGGCGGGGACCCCTGCCTGGCCCGGGCCCCCCGCCCCCTCCGCAGAGGGAAGCGGGCTTGCCCGAGGACACGTCCCCGGAGGCCGACGGCAGTGGTGGTGGGCCGGTCCGGACCCCACCTGTGGGCATGAGTCAGCAGCCTCTTGGTCAGCAGGAGGGAGGACCAGGAGGAGAGCCACCTGTGGCCGGGGCCGTCGACATCTGTAGCCCGCGTGGGACGAGCCTGGACCGGGACATTTTGACCACCACAGTGACGCTGCAGCAGCCGGTGGAGCTGAATGGCGAGGACGAGCTAGTGTTCACCCTGGTGGAGGAGTTATCCATCCGAGGTCTGGCGTCCAGCCGCCGGCCCACCAGCCTCATCAGCTTCAGCAGCGACTGCTCCCTGCAGGCCCTGGCCTCGGGCTCCAGGCCGGTCAGCATCATCAGCAGTATCAACGACGAGTTTGACGCCTACACAGCGCAGGCTGCCCTGGCCACCGCTGGGACCAGTCTGGGCATCGAGGTCTCCGTTGGGGTCGGGAGTAGCCGACGTTCCTCCATCAGCTCCTGGCTGAGTGACGTCAGCCTCGGCCCGGGGGGCATGGGGGAGGCTTGGGTGTCCTCAGGCTGCCCCCCACTCGAGGGGCCTCTCACACAGGGACCGCCCGGCAGTCCCCTGACCCTGGAATGCTCTCCCACAGATGACCACGGCCTGTGCACCCTCGAGTTGGGTGCAGAGGGGCCCAGAACCCTATCTTCCCCCGTGCGGACCCCAGGGAGAATCGTGTGTGGGCCCCCGCACAGTGGGAGCCTCCACCGCAGCCTCCCGCGCAGGGCTCCCCCCTCCCCCGATGGCCCATTTGGGGACCCGTGGCTGGCTCGGGCGGATGACTCTGGGGATGGCACAGGAGCTGGCCTCAGGGCACGGGGGGAAGGCGGGGGTGGCACCCGCCGGATGGCCTGCTTCCCGCTGGTCTCTGCTGGGCCGCAGAGGGTCGTGGATGGCTGTGAGATGTCAGGCCGGGCCGCCGTGGGGGACCTGGGGTCAGCGGGGTTGGGGGCCAGCCTCCAACATGGACAGAGGGCCAGGCCTCTCCAGGACCGGGGAACCTGCCCGGTCTGGGGATCCGGAACAGAGGTAGATGCCACTTCAGCCGCCGGCAGCCCACGGGGGTCCGGGGCCAAGAAGAACGGCCGCCAGAAGGCCAGCATCCTCCCGCGACCCGGCGGGACCGGACCCCCAGCCCCACCTGTCCGCAAGTCCAGCCTGGAGCCTAAGGCTGGGGGAGCTGACCTCCCCCGGTCGATGCCCCCCAGCCCCTGGGTGGAGGAAGAGGTTGATGTGCGACCCCGGGCTGGGGCCAGTGACCTCAAGGGCCCAAGGGCCACTTCGAGTTTGAAGGGGCGGACGGGCCGGAGTGAGTCTGCCCTCCCACCACGTGGCGGGGGCTCCACCCCGGCCCTGGAACGCTGTGATAGCCTGTTGTCCCTCGGGGGCCGGGCCAATGGGGGTGGGAGAGCCGGACGGTCTGTGCCCCGGCTAGGAGTGCCCCCCACCCCGCCGGCCCCACCACCACCGCCACCCCCGGCCCCTGGCCGACCTGCTCAGGCCCGGCCCGGCCCGAAGTTACCGTCTGCCGGCGGCAAGAGCCGTAGCCTTCCCACCGGTGGGGCCAGGACCCTCGGACCCGCGGCCAAGCCTCCAGTGCCATCGGGGGGCAAGAGCCCCGGGGCGCCTCCGGGCGGGAAGGGCTGTGGTGGCAAGCCGGGCCGGGGCACCGTGATGGGCACCAGGCAGGCCCTGAGGGCGGCCCACAGCCGCGTGAACGAACTGGCCTCAGGTACCGGCGGGAGGAGTGAGCTCACCCTGCCCTCGCCCTACAGCAAGATCACGGCGCCCCGCCGGCCGCAGCGCCACAGCAGCGGGCACGGCAGTGACAACAGCAGCGTGCTGAGCGGCGAGCTGCCCCCGGCCATGGGCAGGACCGCGCTCTTCTATCACAGCGGCGGCAGTAGTGGCTATGAGAGCATGATCCGGGACAGCGAGACCACTGGTAGCGCCTCTTCCGCCCATGACTCCATGAGCGAGAGCAGCCTGTCCTCCACCGGACGGGTCCGCAGCCTCAAGTCACCTAAGAAGAGGTCCACAGGTACCAGCCCACCTCCCCTCGTCACCCCTATCCCCCTCTCTGCTGACCTATCCCATGCCCCCCTGCCCTTCCACTGCTCCCTTTCCCCTCCAGAAACAGTTCCGAGTCCTATATTCATTCAATCATATTTATTGAGCACTTACTGTGTGCAGAGCACTGTACTAAGTGCTTAGCACTGTAGTATATGGGTTTTTGAGGTATTTGTGGAATCCCTCTAGACTGTAAGCTCACGAATAATAGTAACAATCATAATAATAACAACACTCGTGGTATTTGTAAAGTGGTATTATAGTAATGATGGCATTTTATTAAGCGCTTACTCTGTGCAAAGCACTGTTCTAAGCACTGGGGAGGTTACAAGGTGATAAGAATGTCCCACGGGAGGCTCACAGTCTTTATCCCCATTTTATAGATGAGGTAACTGAGGCCCAGAGAAGTGAAGTGACTTGCCCAGAGTCACACAGCTGACAATTGGCGGAGCCGGGCTTTGAACTCATGACATCTGACTCCAAAGCCCGGGCTCTTTCCACTGAGCCACGCTGCTTCTCCAAGTGCTTGGTACTATTCTATGCACTGGATACAAGCAAAGGGCTCTCAGTCTTAATCCCCATTTTCCAGATGAGGTAACTGAGGGTCAGAGAAGTGACATGCCGAAGGTCACGTAATAGACAAGTGGCGGAGCTGGAATTAGAACCCAGGTCCTTCTGACTCTAGGCAGACTCAAGCTCTAGGCACTATTGTACTCTCACAAATGCTATTGTACTCTCGCAAATGCTTTGCACAGTGCTTCTTGCTCTTTCTGGAGCAAAGGCAAAACTGTGGGAAAAGGGATATCAGAAACTGTGTGAGACTGGGGAGGAGAAGCAGTTGTGACCACTGGAGTCTGTGGTGGATGGGAGAGAGCCTGATGACATTTCACCTTGTATCCTCCCCAGCACTTAGAAAAGTGCTTTGCACATAGTAAGCGCTTAACAAATGCCATTATTATTATTATTTCAATATCTTCTGAATTTTTTTATATCATTTATTAAGCTTTTATTGTGTGCTAGGCTCTGTGTTAAGCATTGGAATAGATACAAGTTAATCAGGTTAGATACGGTCCATGTCCCATATGGGGCTCACAGCTTGCCCAAGGCCACACAGCAGACAAATGGCAGAGACAGGATTCGAATGTGGACCCCAGGACTCAAAGGCCCATGCTCTTTCCATCAGGTCACTCTGCATTACTAAGTCTGGTAATAAATCACAAACAAGTGGGAGGGAAAGCAAAACATACCATCTCCTGCTTCCCTGCAAATTCATTCATTCATTCATTCAATCGTATTTATTGAGTGCTTACTGTGTGCAGAGCACTGTACTAAGCGCTTGGGAAGTACAAGTCAGCAACATATAGAGACGGTCCCTACCCAACAACGAGCTCACAGTCTAGAAGGGATAATAATGATGATGATGGCATTTGTTAAGCGCTTACTATGTGCCAAGCACTGTTCTAAGCACTGGGGAGGATACAAGGTGATCAGGTTGTCCCACGTGGGGCTCACAGTCTTAATCCCCATTTTACAGATGAGGTAACTGAGGCACCGGGAAGTGAAGTGACTTGCCCAAAGTCACACAGCTGACAAGTGCTGGAGCCGGGATTAGAACCTATGACCTCTGACCCCCAAGCCCGTCGTGCTCTTTCCACTGAGCCACACTGCTTCTCGAAGCCCCGGGGCCCCAAATTTGGCAGATGGAACAAACCTTCTTGCATCCACGCCCCTGTCTACACACCCTCAGCCCTCCCACTTAGACTGTGAGTCTCACCTGGGACAGGGACTATGTCCAACCTACAGAGAAGCAGCTTGGCTCAGTGGAAAGAGTGTGGGCTTTGGAGTCAGAGGTCATGGGTTCAAATCCCGGCTCCACCAACTGTCAGCTGTGTGACTTCGGGCAAGTCACTTAACTTCTCTGTGCCTCAGTTATTTCACCTGTAAAATGGGAATTAAAACTATGAGCCCCTTGTGGGACAACCTGATCACCTTGTAACCTCCCCAGCACTTAAAACAGTGCTTTGCACATAGTAAGCGCTTAACAAATACCATTATTATTATTATTCCCTCATCTGTAAAATAAAGATGAAGTACTTGTTCTCCTGCCTCCTTCGATGTGGAAAAGGGACTGTGCCGGGCCTGATTATCTTTTATCTACCCCAGCCCTTAGTAACCAATCAATCAATCAATCATATTTATTGAGCGCTTACTGTGTCCAGAGCACTGTACTAAGCGCTTAGTACAGTGTTTGCTACCTAGTAAGCACTTAACCCATCCCACTGATAGTCCCTTATCGCTGAATTATGTCTTTCTTTAATCATGCTCTCAACTACCCTGGCAGGCACAAAGTGTGTTCTTGCAAGAGTATAGGAAATGGAACCTCACTGCATTTTTTATTAAATTGTGGCCCAGGTAGAGAGACCAAATGTGCTCAAAGTATTTTGTTTTTAGAGTGACATAGTAGCTCATTTCAGGGAGAATCCAAGTTTTTCCCACTGAGTATTTAAACACATCCAAGAGGACCCATCCTCTGCCTCAAGTTGAAGCTGGGGCAAGGAAGTGAAGCTTTTCTCCTGGATCTTGAGATTGGGTTTTCCTGGGATGTCTATCAAGGGGGAGCACGGCTTGATGATGACTTTGAAGATGCGATGATTCTAGTTGATGGTAGTGGGTTCCCAGAGAGAGAAACTGTAGGTGTTTTCTTCCCAAGGAAGTGGTGGCCCAACGTTGGGGTCCCCACCACGCAATCCCAAGCCCAGGGTTAGCCACCAAAATGGTTTTCCCCAGTGGCCAGAAGCCCACATCAACCCATCAGTCAATCGTCTCGACTGTCAGAAGTCAGTGCTTTCCAAACCCAATAGTCACGGGGCTTTCTACCCGTCTAGATTGTAAGTTTGTTGTGAGCAGGGAATGTGTTCATTCATTCATTCAATCATATCTATTGAGCACTTACTGTGTGCAGAGCACTGTACTAAGCACTTGGGAAGTACAAGTCGGCAACATATAGAGACGGTCCGTACCCAACAACGGGCTCACAGTCTAGAAGGGGGAGACACAGTCTAGAAGAGGGAGAGTCTACCAATTCTGATGTATTGTGCTCCTCCAAGCTCTTAGTACAGTGCTCTGCACACAGTGAGCACTCATTAAATGCCATTGATGGTGATGATTGAAGTCATCCTCTGCCTCTAGGTAGAATCACAATCTCTCCAGGGGACATCCTCTCTCCTGGAGGTCTAGGATGGTTGGAGAGAGGAGATGGGATCTGTTAACCTTTGCTAAGAGGAAGTTATGGCTAGGGAGCCTGCTCGCTCCTGGGATGGCCGGAGAGGAAGAGGGGGAAGGAAAGTCAGGGAATAAGCCAATGAAGCAGCTCAGTTTACACAGTCAGCCTGGAGTCCATTAGTTGGGAGATCGGATGCTTAGGGATGATATTCATTCATTCATTCAATTGAATTTATTGAGCTCTTATTGTGTGCAGAGCACTGTACTAAGTGCTTGGGAGAGTCCAATATAACAATAAACAGACTCATTAAGTGTTTGTTCTATGGTACTTGTTAAGCACTTACTATAATAATAATAATGATGATGGTATTTGTTAAGCCCTTACTGTGTGTCAAATGCTGGAATAGGTACAAGTTAATTAGGTCTAACACAGTCCCTGCCCCACATAGCATGGCTTAGTGGAAAGATCACGGGCTTGGAAGTTAGAGGACAGGGGTTCTAATCCTGGCTCTTCCACTTGTCTGCTGTGTGACCTTGGGCAAGCCACTTCACTTCTCTGTGCCTCAGTTATCTCATCTGTAAAATGGGGATTAAGACTGCGAGCCCCATGTAGGGCAGCCTGATTACCTTGTATCTACCCCAGTGCTTAGAACGGTGCTTGGCACATAGTAAGCGCTTAACAAATGCCATTATTATTATTGTGGGGCTCACAGTCTATGTAGCACTGGGATTGATGTGAGTCGTCACTGCAGGAAACAAGGAATGAAGTTAGCCGTGAGTGTCCACCACGGTTTGGCCCGCCCTGAAGTGGTGGGACACATCACATACACTCTACCATAGACTCAAGGTTTCAAGACCATCCTCGTAGCTCTTCAACCTTGGAAGGTGCCTTGAAACTATAGGTTTGCAAGAGGTTTGAGAGATCCATAATAGGCTGCTAGAGGGAATATTCTTGGGTTGGAAAGAGTAGAGTTTGGGGCTTTGGGTGGTCCATCCTTAGTCGAGAGGGTGGGCATCTGGGAGATCAACCAGGACACGTTTCCTCTAAGCACCCTGGTGACCTTGTCAGAGACAGAGTCCTGATGATGATGATGATGATGATGATGATGATGATGGTCAAATTTGTTAAGCGCTTACTATGTGCCAAGCAATGTTCTAAGCACTGTTCTAAGTAGATACAAAGTAATCAGGCTGTCCCACTGGGAGCTCACAGTCTAAATCCCCATTTTCCAGATGAAGGAACTGAGGCACAGAGAAGTGAAGTGTCCTGCCCAAGGTCACACAGCGGACAAGTGGCGGAGCCAGAATTAGAACACATGTCCTCTGACTCTCAGGCCTGTGCTCTTTCCACTAAGCCATTCTTCTTCTCTGGCTTGGGCTGACCCAGGGGGTGGTGAATCAATTCATTAATCAATCAATCAGTGGTATGTATTGAGCACTTACTATGTGCAGAGCACTGTAGTAAGCGCTTGGGAGAGTACAATGCAATAGAATTGGCAAATACATTCTCTACCCAGCAAGAGTTAAAGAAGCAGCATGGCCTAGTGGATAGAGCATGGGCCTTGGAGTCAAAAGGACTTGAATTTGAACCCTGCCTCAGTCACTTATTTGCTGGGTGACTTTGGGCAAGTCAGTTCACTTCTCTGTGCCTCAGTTACCTCATCTGTAAAACCAGGATTAAGACTATGAGACTCATATGGGACATGGACTGTGTCCATCCTGATTCCCTTGTGCTTAGTACAGTGCGTGGTACATAGCAAGTGCTTAAAAAATACCATAAAAAAGGAGTTTACGGTGTAGAGGTGACTCAGTGTCTCCTGCATACTCTTTGGTGGCTGGGCTGGTCCTGGACCTTCATGCCGGGAAAGAGTCAGGAAGGCAGTGAGGGAAGCTCCCCCATGACCCTGAACTCAGGAATGCAAGTGGGGACATGGAGCACATTTCCAGAATAGCGGAGCTGGAGATGGGCTAGGACCAGATGGCCCCAATGAGTCCTCCGGCAAGACAGGGATCTCATCAGGGAAGGTCACTCTGGCTCTGCTTTGAGTCATTAAAGCCATCTCTGCCTTCAGAGAATTTCATCACCTTAAGGATTCAGGACGCATATATTAAATTTTCTGAGGCATGTTAAGATCGGGCCTGCAGGTCTTCTTCATGAGGGTCATCATTATCAACTCAGATTCGGTAAGCTTCCTGTGGTGTGTGACGCTTTCCACAACATTAGCCAGGCAAGAGAAACAGATTCAGCCTCCAACCCAGCCCTCTGTATTCAGAATAATAATAATTATAATTATAATGATAATAATAATAATGTTGGTATTTGTTAAGCTCTTACTATGTGCCAAGCACTGTTCTAAGCACTGGGGTAGATACAAGGTAATCAAGTTGTCCCATGTGGGGCTCACAGTCTTCATCCCCATGTTGCAGATGAGGTGACTGAGGCACAGAGAAGTTAAGTGACCTGCCCAAGGTCACACAGCTGAGAAGCGGCAGAGTCGGGATTAGAACCCATGACCTCTGACTCCCAAGCCCGTGCTCCTTCCACTAAGCCATGCTGCTTCTCAGACAGAATACCAAGAACGGGCCATGGCTGTGAGAAAGGACCCAGTGTGGCTTGGTGGAAAGAGCATGGAAGGGACTGAGAGTCGAGAGACCTGGTTTCTAATCCCGGCTCCACCACTGAGTGACTTTGGGCAAATCACTTTTTTTTAAAGGTATTTGCCAATCAATTAATCATTCAATGAATTCAATCATTCCACCAAGCAATGGTATTTATTGAATGTTTACTCTGTGCAGAGGACCGTTCTAAGTGCTTGGGAGAGTACAATGCAAGAGAACTAGTAGATACGCTCCCTGCCCGTAATGGGCTTACAGTCTAGAGATGAGCTTACAGTCTAGTGTTAAGTGCTTATTCTGTGCCAAGCACCATACTAAGCACCAGGGTAGACCCAAGCTAATAATAATAATGATGGTATTTTTTAAGTGCTTACTATGTACAAAGCACTGTTCTAAGTGCTGGGGGGTTACAAGGGAATCAAGTTGTCCCACGTGGGGCTCACAGTCTTAATCCCAATTTTACAGATGAAGGAACTGAGGCACAGAGAAGTGAATGACTTGCCCAAGGTCACAAAGCAGACAACTCTCCAGGTGCTCCTGATTCCCAGGTCCCTTCTCTACCCACTAGACCATAATGGTTCTCACGTTCTCTCTGTCTCAGCTTTCTCCTCTATCAAATGAGTATGCTCCTGAAGATTGAAAACTTGTGGGCCAGGATCATACTTACTGATTCCGGTGTATTCTAGTTTCTCAAGTGCTTAGTACGATGCTCTGCACAAAGTAAACATTCAGTAAGTACCATTGCTTGATTAATTAGGGATTCTATACCTGCTGTCCCTCCCCCTTCGTCTGTGAGCCCTTTGGGAGAAGCTGCATGGCTTTGTGAAAAGAGCCAGAGGGAGTCAGAGGAACTGGGTTCTAATCCTGACTCCACCACTTGTCTGCTGTGTGACCTTGGACAAGTCATTTCACTTCTCCGGGCCTCAGTTACCTCATCTGAATAATGGGGATTAAGCCAGTGAGCCCTGTGAGGGATAAAGACTATGTCTAACCAAATAATCTTGTATTTACCCCAGTCCTTATTACAGTGCCTGGCACATAGTCAGTATTTAATAAATACCTTAAAAAAGAGTGAGGAAGGGACTGTGTCTGATATGACTGTACCTAACCCAGACCCTATATAGCACAGTGCTTGGCACATCTTCAATCCCTGGTATTTACTGACCACTTATTGTGTGTCGAGCAGTGTACTAAGCTCTTGGGAAAGTACAGTTTGGTGGAGTTGGTAGATGCGATCCTTGCCCTTGACGAACTTACAGTCTTCACAGAGGGACAGACATTAAAATAAATTATGGGTAGGGGAAATTGTAGAAACGGTTATGTAGATAATTGCTGTAGGGCTGGAGTGCTTAAAAAATACCACACTAAAGGCATGTACTCCAAGACTGAGCACTTATGTTGCGTGAAGAGCACTGTACTAGGCCCTTGGGAAAGTACAATACAATGGTGTTGGTAGATACCTTCGCAGAGCTTACAGTCTAAAGGAGGAGAAAGGCATTAAAATAAATTATGGGTAAGGGAAATCATAGAGTAAACAGATACGTACATAAGTGCCGTAGGGCTAGAGCGCTTAGCAAATACCACACTAAAGCATGTGCTCCAAGATGAGCAGGATGAAGTAACGTGAAACTCTGATTGTGTCGTTCAAGGTCTCCAGAGGAGGAGGCTGATCCCCGCCCCCTTACCCGATGCGGCCACTTTGGGGAGGAAACCGAGCCTCACCGGCCAGTGGGTGGATCTACCCCCTCTGCCAGGGACTCTGAAAGAGCCATTTGAGATCAAGGTCTATGAGATTGATGACGTGGAACGCTTACAACGGCACAGACAGGACGAGCCTGAGGTCAGAGTCTGTTTGACAACAATTTCAGACCATTTGCCTGACTCCACCCTCCGGCCCTGTGGGTTCTTGGGAAATCGATTGCAATTAAAGCACTGTTATTATTAATTTTACAATCGCCTATGTCGGGGAGTGCCCTTAGCTGAGAGAAGGAAAATAATTAGTGTCCACAATTAATCGGGTTGAGCGTGACGGATGGCGGGAGCGGAGAATGTCAATGTGTCCATTATGAACGGACAGCACCATGCTGGCCAGCTCTGTCCAACTTTATGTCATTTCTCCCCTGCGGAGGATCCATAACTCTTGATGTTATGGGCTCGGGTATTCCGGCAAGGATTTCATTAGTGGTGCAGAGTTGGGGGTGGGGGGAAATGGTCTAGCCCCCTTCTGTTTGGATGAAGACTGTGCCTTCTTCTAATGGAGCATCCCCTGTCCCTTTCCCTATCCTCTAGCCCTTCCAGGATGTTGAGAAGGTAAGCCTGCATCCCCTCCCTTTCCTGGTTGGGGGTGGTTTGTAGATTGTTGGCAGGAGTTAAGGTCCAGGGGAAATGTTGCAGATGGGAAGAGAGTTGAGGTGAGGTCAGGGACAAGGATGGTCCCAAGGCCCCAACTGGTCAAGAGAGGTGGCAAGAAATACCCACAGGTCTTCCCAGGAGCAGCGACCTCACCTCACCCCACTGGCTATTACTCTATTTATTTATTTATTTATTTTACTTGTACATATCTATTCTATTTTATTTTGTTAGTATGTTTGGTTTTGTTCTCTGTCTCCCCCTTTTAGACTGTGAGCTCACTGTTGGGTAGAGACTGTCTCTATATGTTGCCAACTTGTACTTCCCAAGCGCTTAGTACAGTGCTCTGCACACAGTAAGTGCTCAATAAATACGATTGATTGATTGGCTGTGATATGGTCGGCTCAGTCCAGCGTCCCTGCTCACAGGGAGCCAGAGGGCAGTCTGCCCTGCTTGGTATACGTCGTTGGTAGGAGCCCTGGCAGGGAGCATGGCAAGCAGGATCCAGAGAGATCTCTGAGTCTAATTAATTAATTAATTAATTAATTCGTATTTATTGAGCGCTTACTGTGTGCAGAGCACTGTACTAAGCGCTTGAGAGGTACAAGTCAGCAACATATAGAGACGGTCCCTACCCAACAACGGGCTCACAGTCTAGAAGGGGGAGACAGACAACAAAACAAAACATGTAGACAGGTGTCAAAATCGTCAGAACAAATAGAATTAAAGCTATATGCACATCATTAACAAAATAAAAAGAATATTAAATATGTACTAAACGTTTTCCAATGGCTGTTAACACTGTCCAAATATTTCTTAACAGTGTTGTGATGACCCAGCCAAGAGGAAAAAGTCTCAATAACACAATCTAATGTGTGTGTGTGTGTGGGGGGGGGGGGGGGGTCATAGCCCAAAAAAATCTCCCCATGATAAGTTGCTGAATACAGTTGACCCTTAACCTTCCTTCAAGGTCAAGAACACAGGTGTGCTAGGGCTTTATGAAACCCACTAGCCCCAGGAAATAGTCTATCCCCCAATTTGCACCCCTGTTCCCCTCCTCCCAGCTCCTTCTTCCACTTCCCTCCTTCCTGGGTTAAGTGTCAGGGTTGTCTATCTACCCCCACCCCACAACACACACACACACACACACACACACACACACACACACACACACACATATACATACATATATATATATATATATATATATATATATTCCCCCACCCTCCATCCCAGCCCCAAGGTCCACCCGGAAACACGAAGAGAAGAGGAAGGAGAGATAGAGTAGAACATAGGTCCTCTGCCTGATTTCTTTTTGGGTCCCGAGCCCATGGGCTAGAGCGGTTTTCTCTGCTGATCGAGGAAATAGTGGCTTCCCATTCCTTGAGCCAACCTCTGGAAAGATTTCCCTCCGCCTGGGATGACTTGTTTTCCAACAGGTCATGAGGACCAAGCGCGCTAGGGCCACGTCAGCCGGAGCTCTGCAGTCCAACAGAATGACAGGGATGAGGGGAAGAGCAACTTCAGTTGGGCCGCCTGGTTTAGTCGTGGACCCGGGCCTCTAAAGCCATCCTTTGTGCCATTCCTCAGGGCCTGCTGTACTTCAACACAAAGCTGAAATTGCTGGAGAGGCGGCAGCAGAAGATCCGGGAAGTGAAAGCCAAGCATGACATCCTCAAGGAGGAACTTGAGGAGACCAAGGGCCGGCTGATGATCAACCCCAACAAGTGGAAGAAGGAGTGTGAGTGTCTTTGACTCCCTGCCCTGCCCCTTGCCAATTCTGGCCTGGCCTGTTTCCACTTCCCTCAGATGGAGGCAGGGCTGGGGCCTGGAAAGGAGTCTCCCACCCGTTCCCATTCTATCATCGGTTGGGATGTGGAGGACAATGGGAACCCACTCCAAGAAGGATGCAGCCCTAGCTATCAGATTAGCCAGGAGCCCCTGGCCACCTCCTCCCTGGCCCGGAAGCTGCTCCCTAACTCTCCCCACCCTCGCGGCCAGAGTGTGTGAGTGGGAAAGTCTCAAAATTGGAGAATTCATTCATTCATTCAATCAATCGTATTTATTGAGTGCTTACTGTGTGCAAAGCACTGTACTAAACGCTTGGGAAGTACAAGTTGGCAACATATAGAGACGGTCCCTACCCAACAGTGGGCTCACAGTCTAGAAGGGGGAGACAGAGAACAAAACAAAACATATTAACAGAATAAAATAAATAGAATAAATATGCACAAATAAAATAAATAAATAGAGTAATAAATTCATACAAACATATACATATATACAGGTGCTGTGGGGAGGGGAAGGAGGTAAGGCGGGAGGGATGGGGAGGGGGAGGAGGGGGAGACGAAGGAGGGGGCTCAGTCTGGGAAGGCCTCCTGGAGGAGGTGAGCTCTCAGTAGGGCCTTGAAGGGAATGGGAAAGGGACTGAGATATCTCCACTGGGTAGGCTCCATTCCTGCCAGGGGAGAAGCCAAAAGACCCCGCAAAACTACGCGGGCTGTATTTCTGGTAGTAGCAGGCACACTTTACCACGAACTCCTCTTCTGCAAGAATCAAGGGGTGGGTAGTCCTGGGAGGGGTGTTAAGGCCCAGAATCAGGACCTAGCCTCCCAACCCCTGGGTGGGCCCACCCAGGGGTTGGGAATGAGGCCGAAGCCTCCGCTAAGAACCCCAATTCTTTCAAAGCCATGGGGCCAAAACTAGGGTACAGGTTCTAGTCTGGGCCTCTGCATTCACCATGGAAATTGGGAGCACCCCACAATACAAAGCTTGGAAGGTCCTGGGGTCACGTGCACTGCCCTCCCTCCCCCAGGGGTTTTTGCCAGTGGGAGAGGTGGACGATTATCCAAATACCTCCTTCTCAATCAATCCACCCAGCCATCAGTAGTATTGAGCACCTCTTACGAGCAGAACGTTGCATTAAGTGCTTGGAAAGAGCACAGGCCTGTGAGCCAGAGGATCTGGATTCTAATCCCGGTTCTGCCACTTATTGGCTGTGTGACACTGGGCAAGCCTTTTAACTTTTCTGTGCCTCATTTCCCTCATCTGTAAAATGGAGATTCAATACCTGTTCTCCCTCCTACTTAGGCTGTGAGCCCTGTGTGGGACAGGGACTGTATTTGAACTGATAATGTTTCATCTACTTGAGCACTTAGTACGGTGCTTGGCACTTCGTTAACACTTAACAAATAGCACAATTATTATTATTATGATTTTATTATCATTTTTAACTCCTTTCCAGGTAAGCAGTGTGGCCTAGTGGAAAGAGAGTGGGCCTGGAAGTCAGAGGATGTGGGTTATAATCCCGGCTCTACCACATGTTTGCTGTGTGACCTTGGGCAAGTCGTTTGAATTCTCTGTGCCTCGTGGCTCAATGGAAAAAGCACGGGCTTTGGAGTCAGAGGTCATGGGTTCAAATCCCGGCTCCACCAATTGTCAGCTGTGTGACTTTGGGCAAGTCACTTCACTTCTCTGTGCCTCAGTTACCTCACCTGTAAAATGGGGATTAAGACTGTGAGCCCCCCGTGGGACAACCTGATCACCTTGCAACCTCCCCAGCGCTTAGAACATTGCTTTGCACATAGTAAGCGCTTAATAAATGCCATTATTATTGAGAAGCAGCGTGGCTCAGTGGAAAGAGCCCAGGCTTTGGAGTCAGAGGTCGTGGGTTCAAATCCCAGCTCCACCACTTGTCAGCTGTGTGACTTTGGGCAAGTCACTTTACTTCTCTATGCCTCAGTTACCTCATCTGTAAAATGGGGATTAAGACTATGAGCCCCCCATGGGACAACCTGATCACCTTGCAACCACCCCAGTGCTTAGAACAGTGCTTTGCACATAGTAAGCGCTTAATAAATGCCATTATTATTGAGAAGCAGCGTGGCTCAGTGGAAAGAGCCCAGGCTTTGGAGTCAGAGGTCGTGGGTTCAAATCCCAGCTCCACCACTTGTCAGCTGTGTGACTTTGCGCAAGTCACTTCACTTCTCTATGCCTCAGTTACCTCATCTGGAAAATGGGGATTAAGTCTGTGAGCCCCACGTGGGACAACTTGATTATCTTGTATCTACCCCAGCTCTTAGAACAGTGCTTTGCACATAGTAAGTGCTTAATAAAAGCCATCATTATCATTATTATTATAAAATGGGGATTAAAAATGGGAGTCCCATGTGGGACAGGACTGTGTCTGACCTGATTACCTTGTGCTTGGCACATAGTAAGTGCTTACCAGATGCCACAATAATTATTATTAACTATTTTTACTAATAATTAACTCTTGTCCTGGCATTCTTCTCAGTCGAGGTGGACCCCGACCTGGATAAGGAGTCTCAAGAGTATCTGGAGGCGCTGGAGCTCGTGACGGAGGAGCTGGAGCAGTGCGTGAACTTGTGCAAGTCCCACGTCATGATCGTCACGTGCTTTGACATTGGTATGGTGGATGCCCAGGAGGTGGAAGTCTGAGGATGGTTGGGATGCGGGACACGGGAAGGGGCGGAATGCTCCATAGCCCCGGTGTTTCTGTGAAGAGGAGGAAGAGGAGGAGGAGGTGCAAGAGGGGAAGGCTGGACGTGAAGTTGGGAGAGAAATGAGTTGGGAACGATGGGGCAGGAGGGAGGCGTTGGAGGACCGGGAGGTCGGAATGTTTCTCAATGGACGTGGGTGACCAGTGGACTGAGCAGCGGGTTGGGGACGGGGATGGGTGAGCTACATCGGACAGAAGGACACCGGGAATCTGAGAACAGATGGGGACATTGAAGCAGCCACAATCAAAGTGCCTTTTAAGAGTCATTCGATTTTAAAAAATTTTCCTTTTGTATTTGGTGCTAGAATTAAAGCCAGCAGACCGTCAAATGTATTCCTACGAACTATTTTCTACTGTATAGTGTATTTATGACTATATGTAAAAACATTGTAGCGAGAGCAATAACTAAATTATGTTTTCATACCTGAACTTGCCTTCTTGTTTCATAAGGAAGCTGTTTTATGTAGCAGAACTAAAACTGTATTACAACTGTTGTCTTTGGTTAGGAGTGGAGATATTTTTATGGACATTTTATCTACTGAGAAGGTGTTTTATGAACTTTCAGTCCGATTGCTGTTCCGCCTGCTTTTTTATATTCTTCCTTTTCCAGACCAAAATAAAGATTGCTTTTCTGGGTTTTGATAGAGATGGCTACAAACTGTTCTCCTCCTTGGTTTAGGGACTCTCACTCCCCACACCCCTGGTATTTCAGATGTCTAGTCCTGAACCTCCTTCAGCTGCGAGAATCAATGTTCAAATTTTGTACCAAAATCACTGAGCAAAGACAGGGGCTGCGGGAGGGGGAAAGGAGAGAAGAGAATTTTGCAAACGTTTCGTGACTTGCATATTTTTCTAAGGTTTTCACAGCCATGGCGGGATTTGCATTAAAAATTTTGCAGATGAAATAGTCAGTCTCTTTGCAGTTTTTCTAAGGAAGACAAACCCTCAGGATTCCACTTGGACATGCTGCATGAGTTGTGTTTTTTGAAGGTGGGGGCAGCCTAGCAGAGTCTCCCCGCTGATACATTGTTGCCAAACAGATCCTTCTGTGACATTGAGTAGGAGATGGACAAGCATATACCAAATCATATTTTCTGATCGTCTCGCTTTATATGGTTTTTCTGAAACCTTTGTATAAATGTGTATTATAAAGGCTTGCTCCAGGTTTTACCTGTGAATAAAAGATTCATCTATTGTTAGCCGTTGTTCTCCTGTGGCTCAGTGGGGCAGGGGGATGAGGAGGAGGAGGAAGAGGAGGAGAAAGAGGCCTCCAGAGTACCATGTTGGTGAGGTGGGCTACAGTCTGGTCGGGTGGCCGAGGATGTCAGCGGAATGGATAACGGGCCAGAGGTGAGATCTCTCCACCCAATGACCTTGTCCAACATGGCTCCCATACCTCCAACTCCTCCAGATCAGGCTTTTTTGAACCCATTGGCTCCCCTTCATTGTGTTTCTTTTATTGGTATGCTTCATCTGAGCTGGGGCCACAGTATTCTGGACCCCAGGGCTGGTGGAGAGGGAAGGCAGAAACAGAATGGACCAGGGTGATAGTTAGCCTGAACCTTGGTGGGCTAGACTGGACCAAGTATGCCCTCATCCCCACCAATCTGGTGAATGCATGTGTATATGAATGTGTGTATATTCATTCATTCATTTAATTGTATTTATTGAGTGCTTATTGTGTGCAGAGCACTGTACTAAGCGCATTTGTGCATGATTGTATGTGTGTATGAATGCATTGCTGATGGTGAGATTTTATCAGTGTATCAGAGTCTGGTTGAGCAATCAATTAATCAATGGTATTTATTGAGCACTTAATAATAATAATAATAATAGTCTTTGTTAAGAACTTATTATGTGCCAAGCATTGTTCTAAGCACAAGCTAATCAGGTTGGACAGAGTCCCTATCTCACATGGGACTCACAGTATTAACCCACATTTTACAGATGAGGTAACTGAGGCCCAGAGAAGTTAAATGACTTGCCCAAGTTTGCACAGCAGAAAAGTGGCAGTTACTGAGCCCCTGGGAGAGTACAATGCAATAGAATTGGTAGGCACATTCTCTGTCCACAATGAGCTTATAGTCCAGATAATAATAATGGCATTTATTAAGCACTTACTATGTTCAAAGCACTGTTCTAAGCGCTGGGGTGGTTACAAGGTGATCAGGTTGTCCCTCGTGGGGCTCACAGTCTTAATCTCCATTTTACAGATGAGGGAACTGAGGCCCAGAGAAGTTAAGTGACTTGCCCAAAGTCACACAGCTGACAACTGGCGGAGCTGGGTTATGAACCCATGACTTCTGACTCCAAAACCTGTGCTCTTTCCTACTGAGCCACGCTGCTTCTCTCCAGATGGAGAAACCAGTGTATGGCTGACAGTCCCTTCTGCACTATGCGCTATAGAGCTGATCCGTTGCTGCCCCGTTACAACTGTTTCACATGGTGCCTCTTAGTATCACGATTTCCCAAAGCCTCTTTTCCCAGAAAGCTACCCCGTTGCTGATTGCTGCACACCAGGCTGATCTGTCTTCTGCTGCTGCTGTCTCCCAGATGCCACTGCTGCTGTCTCCCAGCTGCCACTTCTGTTTTTCACCCCTATGTCTTTCTAGCATTTCTTCTATCCACCCTTTTGATGATTCCTTTATTTCAGCACACCGTAGAGCAGCCGTTTGGGGCTCCTTCTGTTATCCATATCCTTCATGTATCCTGCCCAGAAGTAGTGTGTTGGGATGAATCATTTGCTCTGATTCCGGGAGTTTCATTGTACTTCAGGACCTTATAGTTTGTAATTCATCATCATCATCATCATCAATCATATTTATTGAGCGCTTACTTGTGCAGAGCACTGTACTAAGCACTTGGGAAGTACAAGTTGGCAACATATAGAGACAGTCCCTACCCAACAGTGGGCTCACAGTCTAAAAGGGGGAGACAGAGAACAAAACCAAACATACTAACAAAATAAAATAAATAGAATAGATATGTACAAGTAAAATAAATAGAGTAACAAATATGTACAAACATATATACATATAGACAGGTGCTGTGGGGAAGGGAAGGAGGTAAGATGTGGGGGGATGGAGAGGGGGACGAGGGGAAGAGGAAGGAAGGGGCTCAGTCTGGGAAGGCCTCCTGGAGTAGGTGAGCTCTCAGTAGGGCCTTGAAGGGAGGAAGAGAGCTAGCTTGGCGGATGGGCAGAGGGAGGGCATTCCAGGCCCGGGGGATGACGTGGACCGGGGGTCGATGGCGGGACAGGCGAGAACGAGGCACGGTGAGGAGATTAGCGGCAGAGGAGCGGAGGGTGCGGGGTGGGCTGTAGAAGGAGAGAAGGGAGGTGAGGTAGGAGGGGGCGAGGTGATGGAGAGCCTTGAAGCCCAGGGTGAGGAGTTTCTGCTTGATGTGCAGATTGGTAGCCACTGGAGATTTTTTCCTTCATGTCAGTTGCTGTTAACTGTGGCAGGTAGTGGAGCAATGGTGAGAATCAATCAATCAACCAATCAATAGAAGTTGACTTTGCGGCATTTGTGGCAGGGCCAGATCTTTATGCAATCAATCAATCAATCATATTTATTGAGCACTTACTGTGTGCAGAGCACTATTAAGCACTTGGGAGAGTACAATATGACAGAATTCGTTGGCACATTCCCTGTCCACAGTGAGCTTGCAATTTAGAGGGGAAGATAGTCATTAATATAAATAAATTAAAAATATGTACATAAGTGCTGTGGGACTGAGGGAGGGATGAATAAAAGGTGCAAGTCCAAGGGTGGCAAGGAAATCAGGGAGGTAAGGTAGGAGGGGGCAAGGTATCTGTACTGACAGAAAAGTTATGAGGAGGACAGGGTCTGGGTGGGAAGATGAGGAATTCTGTTTTGGACATGTTAAATTTGAGATGTTGGCAGGACATCCAAGTAGAGTTGTCCTGAAGGCAGGAAGAATCGTGAGGCTGCAGAGATGAGATATCAGGGCTGGAGATGTATATAAAGGAATCATCCACATAGAAGTGGTAGTTGAAGACGTAGGAGAGAATGAATTCTCCAAAGGAGTGGGTGTAGATGGAGAATAGAAGGGGACCCCAGAACTGAGCCTTGAAGGACTCCCAAAGTTAGAGGGTGGGAAGCAGAGGAGGAGGCCGTGAAAGACACTGAGAATGAGTGACTGCAGAGATAGGAGGAGAGCCAGGAGAGGACTATACCAGTGAACCTGAGGTTGGATAATTTTTCCAGGAGAAGGGGGTGGTTGACAGTGTCGAAGGCAGCTGAGAGGTCGAGGAGGATTAGGATAGTGTAGGGGCCATTGGATTCAGCATGAAGGTTTCTGTGGGGTGAAGGGGTCAGAAGTCATATTGGAAGGGGTCAAAGAGAGAATGGGAGGAAAAGAAGTTGGGACAGCTGGTGTAGACAACTTGCTCAAGGAGTTTGGAGATGAGGGAGGAGAGAGGTGGGGTCATTCATTCAATCACATTTATTGAGCGCTTACTGTGTGCAGAGCACTGTACTAAGCGCTTGGGAAGTACACGTTTGCAACATATAGAGATGGTCCCTACCCAACAGCGGGCTCACAGTCTAGAAGGGGGAGACAGAGAACAAAACAAAACATATAAACCAAATAAAATAAATAGAATAAATATGTACAAGTAAAATAAATAAATAAATAAATAGAGTAATAAATATGTACAAACATATATACGTATATACAGGTGCTGTGGGGAAGGGAAGGAGGTAAGGCAGGGAGGACAGGGAGGGGGAGAAGGGGGAGAGGAAGGAGGGGGCTCAGTCTGGGAAGGCCTCCTGGAGGAGGTGAGCTCTCAGTAGGGTTTTGAAGGGAGGAAGAGAGCTAGCTTGGCCGATGTGCGCAGGGAGGGCATTCCAGGACAGGGGGAGGATGTGGGCCAGGAGTCGATGGCGGGACAGGCGAGAACGAGGCACAGTGAGGAGATTAGCAACAGAGGAGCAGAGGGTGCGGGCTGGGCTGGAGAAGGAGAGAAGGGAGGTGAGGTAGGAGGGGGCGAGGTGATGGAGAGCCTTGAAGCCCAGGGGGAGGAGTTTCTGCCTGATGCGTAGGTTGATTGGTAGCCACTGGAGATTTTTGAGGAGGGCAGTAACATGCCCAGAGCATTTCTGCCCAAAGACAATCCGGGCAGCGGCATGAAGTATGAATTGAAGTGGGGAGAGACAGGAGGATAGGAGATAGGAGAGGAGGCTGATGCAGTAATCCAGTTGGGTTAAGATGAGAGATTGAATGAGCAGGGTAGCGGTTTGGATGGAGAGGAAAGGGTGGATCTTGGTGAAGTTGCAGAGGCGGAGAGTTGGCCCAGCAGGCCTTTAAAAGCATCCAGGAGACGCAGATGAAAGGGATACTCATCTCAAGGAGCAGCGTGATCATGGCCAGATAGTGTCCGGCACCGAGGTTGGCCACGGACCCCAGGAAGGCAAAGAGATGATGAACCACCAAGAACAGGTCGAAGGGCCCGAACAGCACGTTGGGCGTGTGGACGGTGACGTTCTTGAAGAGGAAGAAACTGGCAGCCGTGGCGATGTTGAACCAGTGATAACTGGAGGGAGCCATGAAGTCAAGTAGGATTTTATTAAGATAGAGGAGATATAAGCATGTTTGAAGGTAGTGGGAGCAAAGACACTGGAGAGTGAACAATGGAAGATGGCACTTAGGGAGGAAAGAAGGGAGGAAGGGAGCAAGTGATTTGATAAGGTGCAAAGGGATGGGATGAAGACACAAGTAGAGGGGGTGGATTTGAGAGGATCCAGGAGATCTCCTCTTGAGATACTGCTGGGAAAGATGGGGGAGTTGAAGAAGGGGGAGAAGGAGGGAGGGACTGGAGAAGAGTAGGGGAAATTTTAGGGAGATCAGGCCTGATTGTTCCAAATTTCTGAATAAATTATACGGCCAAGTCATTAAGGGCAAGAGATGGGGGGAGGTGGGAAACAAGGGGTTTAAGGAGGGAGTTAAATGCCTGAAAAAACGGGTGAGGGCAATGAGTCTGAAGGTCAATAAATAAGGATGGAGAAGGATGAGAGCAGCATGGCTTAGTGGAAAGAGCATGGGCTTGGGAGTCAGAGGTCGTGGGTTATAATCACAGCACCTCCGCTTGTCAGCTGTGTGACTTTGGACAAGTCACTTAACTTCTCTGTGCCTCAGGTACCTCATCTGTAAACTGGGGTTGAAGACTGAGCCCCACGTGGGACAACCTGATTACCTTGTATCTTCCCCAGTGCTTCGAACAGTGCTTGGCACATAGTAAGCATTTGACAAATACCATTATTGTTATTATTATTATTATTATGGAGAAACAATATTGCTAGGCTGAGGAGCAGGCAGAGTTATAGCAGGCAAGGATGAACTTTAGGTGGATGAAGTTGGCCTGATATCTGGATTTCCACCAGGAGTGCGGAGTGGAGGAATAGGAGTGGAGTGAAGAAAGCAGGGGATCCAGGACTGCGGGTTAATTATGTGAGTCTGATGAAGGGATAGGGGATTGAGTGAGCTGAGTTCAGTAGAAAGGATGGTGTCGAGAGCATCAATTTTGTCATCAAGGGACATTTGGGTATGGAGGCTTAAAAGAGATTTGACACCATTACCCTGGTTCTCTTCCATTTGATCTGAATCTTGATGTCATGGTGACACCATGCTCTCTTCTTCAGTCTCCCAAAGACCATATTAGCCTTCTCAATTGGCATTTCCACCTCCTCGTCTATTCCTAGATCATGGACAGGTGCTGCCAAGATAGTAGGATAAGTAGGATAACTTCTTCCTACCCCTTTTCTTTCTTTTCTGCCTCGTCTCTTCTGACTGCTCTGCAGCTTCTGGACTCTCTTGCTCCTGGCAGTGAGTGTATTACTTGACCCCCAGGGCCCAGCTGCCAGAAGAAACCAGGGGCTCTGGGATGTCTCTCCCATCAGCTCTATCTGAATCTCCCAAAGAAGAATCTTACCTGGGGGGAAGAGGAAGGGAAAGGATGGAGGGGTACTAGAAACCAGTATTTTCAAAGGATGGAGTATTTCCCACCAAGACCACTGGGGTCTAATCCTCTCTTCAGGGTACTGTCAGACCAATCAATCAGTGTTATTTTTTGAACACTTGCTATGCATAGAACACTGTACTAAACACTTGGGATAGTACAACATAACAATATAACAGAGCTGGTAGACACATTCCCTGCCCGGAATGAGCTTGTCAGATCAGTACATTAGAGTTGAAAGTAAAGAAAGAGAAGGAGAGGAAGAAGAAAGAAGAGGAGGAGGAAGAGGGGCAGGGGAAGAAGAGGAGGATGAGGGGAAGGAGGAGGAAAAGGAGATCCATTCCCTGATCTCAGGCTAATAGTAGTAATTATTATGGTACTTGTTAAGCACTTACTATAGGCCAAGTACTGTCCTGAGCACTGGGGTAGATACAAGTTGATCAGGTTGGTTACAGTCCCTGTCCCACGTAGGGCTCACAGTCTTAATCCCCATTTTACAGATGAGGTAACTGAGGCCCAGAGAAGTGAAGTGACTTGTCCAAGGTCATACAGCAGACATATGGGAGAGGTGAGATTAGGTTGAAAAGTCAGTATTTGCTCTGTGGTTCCCTGCCAGAACTACAATGTGCTGAGAACACATAGCCTCCTGGAGAGGGGAGACCCTCTTGCCCCTGTGGGGACTGAAGATGCTAGGGAGTTGCCTCACTAAGGGGAGTTGATGATGATGATAATGATGATGATGATGACATTTATTAAGCACTTACTATGTGCCAAGCACTGTTATAAGTGCTCGGGTAGATACAAGGTAATCAGGTTGTCCCATGTGGGGCTCACAGACTTAATCCCCCTTTTACGGATGAGGTAACTGAGGCATGGAGAAGTTAAGTGACTTGTCAGTCACACAGCTGATAAGTGGCAGAAACAGGATTAGAACCCACAACCTCTGACTCACAAGCCTGTGCTCTTGCCACTAAGCATGTTGCGAGCGGGGGCGGGGGAGGGGGGGGTTGCAGATACTCCTTTTGCCCCTTCCTCCCCCCAGCCAATAGAGAATGGGGATGAGAGCTACAGGGTCAGGGGGATGAGGCCCCTGGCTCCCCCTTCTCAAGAATAGTCAAGCAGCAGCCAGCTGGGGGCAAGATGGACTGGCCTCTAGCCAGTTCCGTGTGCCTGGGATTGGCCATCCTCCACCCCCTCAGACAATGACTCACTGTCCCTGGATTGTATAGGCTGGATAGTGGTGGTTCTTGGGAAGGGAGAGGCAGAGACAGAGGCAGAAGGAGACAGATAGAGAATTAAGGAGAGAGTTAGGCAGAGATAAAATGAGACAGTGCCTGGAGCAGAGATAGAGCTTTGGAGGAGTGTACATGTGCACTTGTGAGAAAGAGAAAGAGATGTGGGGGTGGGGGGGCGAGAGAGGGAGAGGAATCTCTTTTTGGGAAACTGGCGGAGTACCAGCTGGCGGGTTGTAGCTGGGGAGTGGACAACAGAGCCCAAAGTCCCCAGCCTGCTGACTGGTCACAGGGGTCACGAGGGGCTGTCAGCTGGGAGAGGTGAGATGACCTCCCCTCCCCCAAACTTGGAGCAGAGGGAGGATCTGGGGGCTACTTCACTCCCACTAGTGCCCGTCCAAACCCCCAGGTTCAGTATTGGCTCTCCAGAGCGGGGCGGACTGGGGCAGCATGGGATGTTGTGCCAGCACTCTGTTTGCCTGCTGGGCCTGGCTGACAACTCCTGCAGACAGGGATTGATTTGGGGCCTGGGAACAAACTGAATCTGCCCTGCTGCCTCCCCGCCTCTCTTCCCCCTCTGCTTGGCCACGAGCTCAAGCTCCTCAGGGGCAATGGGGGCTAGTGTTCCCAAGAGTCCAGTTGTGGGGACAATGGAGAACAGTGTCCCCTAACTTCCCTGTAAGCTCCTTTAGGGTAGGGATCTTGTCTTCTTACTCTTTTGTACTCTCCCAAGTGCTTTGCCCAGAGGGAGTGCTCAGTAAATACCACTGATTGATTGATTAAGGGTGAAGCCATTGACTCTCCTATAGTCAGCTGGATAGGACTCCAGCCCTGCTGTTTCCTGATCTCCCATCATAACCAAGAGCTCTTGAGCACCTGGAGAAACTCAGAGCTGATTGGTTGTGCCGGATCCATTTTCTTGCCCAGCCTGCTTGCTCCTTCAGCCCACCCTACGTCCTAAAAGCTCTTTTCTCCCTCCTGCAACCCTGGGTGACAGCTGGCAGGAGAGGCCATTCTCCATGTCCTGCTCTCCTCCATGTTAGACAAGGGGAAGTTCATGGCTCAGAACCAGGCAGGATCCAAGCCCACTTGGGAGTGGCCTGGCCCAGTATCTGCGCTGGCTTTGCCTCCAGGTTGCCAGCAGGTCGGGGGTGGATCCAACGACATAGGTACAATGTCTCCGGTCCTTGAAGTAGCATGGCATAGTGGATAGAGCACAGACCTGGGAGTTAGAAGATCATGGGTTTTAATCCCAGCTCTGCCGCCTGTCTGCTGTGTGGCCTTGGACAAGTCACTTCACTTCCCTGTGCCTGTTACTTCATCTGTAAAGTGGGGATTAAGACTATGAGCCCTATGCGGTACAGGGACTGTGTCCAACCTGATTGGTTTGTAACCACCCCAGCGCTTAGTACAGTACCTGTTACATAGTAAGCACTTAACAAATACCACAATTGTTGGCCTTGGACAAGTCACTTCACTTCTCTGGGCCTCAGTTACCTCATCTGTAAAGTGGAGATTAAGACTGTGAGCCCTATGCGGGACAGGTACTGTGTCCAACCTGATTAGCTTGTAACCACCCCAGTGCTTAGTACAGTACCTGTCACATAGTAAGCACTTAAATACCACAGTTGTTATTATTATTATCATTGCTGAAGTGACCTTTGACAGGAGCTGTTGGGCTTCTGACCGTGCCACTACAGGAACCAGGTGCAGGGAGGTGGGGAGGAGGGATGACCACAGACCCAGCCCCCCCCAGCCATAGTGACCAAGGGCAGACTGAAACAGTTGAAGTGAATTGCTTGCCAGAACCCAATAGGAAGCAACAGACTTGAGTCCCCTCAAATACAAACTGCTCCAGAAAGTCTATAGCCTGGAGGAAGTGCCACCCAAATTAATTCCAGCTGCCTGTGGTCGCTCTGATCATTGCTTGCATAAACCACTTGCATAAAATACAGATATTTGTTTCTGGGAGAACCTTTCGTGCCCAGATGTGGAGAAAGGAGAAAGCCATGCTGGGTCACCGGAGGGAGAGTCGGGGATGGAGGGGAGAGAGTTAGGAATGCTGGATGGTCTGTGCTGGGCCACTGGAGGGAGAGTCAGGGATGGGGAGGGAAGAGTTAGGGGAAGTGCTTAACAAATACCATCATCATTATTATTATTATTGTTGGATGTTCCATCCCTAACCATGAGGAAGTGTGTCCTGGAGGGTCCCCACAAATGTCCTGAGCCTCCTGTCTGAGACAGAGTACTGGCTGGCCCTAATAATAATAATAATAATGGCATTTATTAAGCACTTACTATGTGCAAAGCACTGTTCTAAGCACTGGGGAGGTTACAAGGTGATCAAGTTGTCCCACGGGGGGCTCACAGTCTTCATCCCCATTTTACAGATGAAGTAACTGAGGCCCAGAGAAGTGAAGTGACTTGCCCAAAGTCACACAGCTGGCAATTGGCAGAGCCGGGATTTGAACCCATGACCTCTGACTCCAGAGCCCGTGCTCTTTCCACTGAGCCACGCTGACAGTGACTGCTCTGGCCTCTTGTGTTCCAGGTGGATTCTTGCAGATTCGTCTCTGCCTTGACAACTCTTTTTGGCTGACGGCCCTTTGAGAAAAGGGACCCCATTTCCTTCTCTCAGACCTGAGCACAGTTTCCTACCCACAGCATAGCGTAGTGGATAGAACACGGGCCAGGAATCAGAAGTCATGCCTTCTGCCACTTGTCTGCTGTGTGACCTTAGGCAAGTCACTTCACTTTGCTGTTCCTCAGTCACTTCATCTGTAAAATGGGGGTTAAGACTGTAAGCCCCATGTGGGACAGGGACTGTATCCCACCTGATTTGCTTTTATCCACCCCAGCGCTTAGTACAGTACCTGGTACATAGGAAGTGCCTAACAAATACCTTGAGCAGGGTCCGAGAGCACTGGGCCTGTGGACCAAGGCTCTGCCCAGATCTTAGAGAAACAGTGTAGCTCAGTGGAAAGAGCACGGGATTGGGAGTCAGAGGCCATGGGTTCTAATCCCAGCTCCGCCACTGGTCAGCTGTGTGACTTTGACAAGTCATTTAACTTCTCTGTGCCTCAGTTCCCTCATCTGTAAATTGGGGATTAAGACTGTGAGCCCCACTTGGGGCAACCTGATTACCTTGTATGCCTCCCAGCACTTAGAACAGTGCTTGGCACATAGTAAGCTCTTAACAAACACCATTATTATTATTATTATTATTATTATTATTATTATTATTATCTTCCTCTCCCCAGAGCCAGCTGGGCCAGTGCGGAGGATATTGTGAGCCCTGTGTGGGTCCCAGAGGAGTCATAAGAAAGTCAGGGAGGAGTCATTAGAAGCACCAGTGTTGCTGGATACTGAGGGGCCAGGCTAGAGAGCCTAATGGTATCTGTGGTGAAAATCTCTCCATCCCCAAAACTGGTGTCCAGATCCTGCATGGGCAGAAGCAATGGTTTGAGTGGGACCACTGCCCTGCTGCACCGCAGGTGGGGACTTTTGTGTGAAGAGATGAGACCATGTCCAGAATCGCTTCCCTTGGGGGCTCTGCTAGCCCAGCCTCTCTGTGTGCCGCTCTCTCTCTCCAACCAGCTCCCCACCTCTGGAGAGCTCCTTTAGACTTCAGAAAGAGCTGTGGGACTATTAGATATGAAGTGCTGAGAAGCAGCATGGTCAAGTGGTTAAAGCACGGACCTGGAAATTCATTCATTCAATCATTCAACTGAACTTACTGAGCACTTACTGTGTGCAGAACACCGTACTAAGCACTTGGGAAGTACAATTCAGCAACAAAGAGAGACAACCCCTGCCCACAATGGGCTCACAGTCTAGAAGGGGGAGACAGAACTCAAAACAAGTAAACAGGCATCAGTAGCATCATTATAAATAAATATAATTAGAGATATGTACACATCATTAATACAAATAAATAGAATTATAAATATGTACATATATACACAATTGCTGTGGGACAGGGAGGGGGGTAGAGCAAAGGGAGCGAGTTGGGATGATGAGGAGGGGGAGCAGAGGAAAAGGGGGGCTTAATCTGGGAAGGCCTCCTGAAGGCAGTGAGCTTTCAGTAGGACTTTGAAGGGGGAAAGTGTACTAGTTTGGTGGATTTTAGGAGGGAGGGCATTCCAGGCTAGAGGTAGGATGTGGGACAGGGGTCAATGGTGGGACAGGCGAGAATGAGGCACAGTAAGAAGGTTAGCGGCAGAGGAACGGAGTGTGTGGGCTGGGATGTAGAAGGAGAGAAGAGAGGAGAGGTAAGATGGGGCAAGGTGATGGAGAGCAATCAGAAGACCTACCTTCCAGTTCCAGCTCTGCCACTTTCCTGCTTGGTGACCATAAGCAAATCACTTAACTTCTCTTACCTCAGTTTTCCTCTTACCTCAGTTTTCCCCTTACCTCAGTTTTCCCAACTACAAAATGGGGATTGAATAACTGTTCTTCCTCCTACTTTGACTGTGAGCTCCAAGTGGGACAGATCTGTATCTGGCCTGATTAACTTGTATCTATCCCATCGCTTAGAATAGTGCTTAACACATAGTAAGTACTTAACAAATATCATAAAAGAAAAAAGTAGAAAACAAGAAATAAGTGGGAGACCGTTTCAAGCCCAGGGGAGAATGTGGGCTAGGGGTCAGCGGTGGGATAAATAAGATTGAGGTACAGACAGTAGGTTGGTGTTAGAGGAGTGGCATATGTGGATTGGGCTGTAGTAAGTAATCAGAGAGGTAAGAGAAGGGGAGCTGAATGAGTGCCTTAAAGCACGTGTTTGAAGCGGAGATGGATGAGCAACTCCTGGAGGCTTTTGAGGAGAGGGGAGATATGGACTGAACTCTTTTAGAAAGATGATCTGGGCAGCGGAGTGAAATATGGATTGGAGTAAGGAGAGACAGGAGGCAGATTAGTCAGCGTGGAGGCTGATGCAGTAATCAAGGTGGGGTAGATTAAGTCCTTGGATCAGTGTGAGAGCTGTTTGAATGGAGAGTAAATAGCTGATTTTAGTGATGTTGTGAAGGTTGAACCGACAGGATCTGGTGACAGATTGAATATGTGTTTTGGGCAGGGAATATATCTATCAACTCCGTTACATTGTATTCTCCCAAGCACTTAGTACAGTGCTCTGTTACAGTAAGTGCTCAATAAATATTAATGATTGATTGATATGTGGGTTGAATGAGAGAGATGAATGGAGGATGACTACTTCACTGTACAGTCAGAGAACTGGAAGCAGGGCTGTGAGAGAAGCCATTTCTTCCCAGAAAGGATTGGGGAACGTCTGGCTTTTTCTGCCTTCTGAGCAGCAGATTTCCAGCCTCTAGGAGACCCTTTGTGTCACCCCACCTGCGGGGCACCCTGGCCTCAGGGCAGATGGGAGAGGAGGAGGGCACAGCCCCGGGAAAGGTGGGATCATGGCTTGGGGGTGGGGGACAAAGGGCAATAACAATAATAATAATAATAATAATAGTATATGTTAAGCACTTACTATGTGCCAGGCACTGTTCTAAGCGCTGGGATAGATACAAGGTAATCAGGTTGGACACAGTCCCTGTCCCACATGGGGCTCAGAGTCTTAATCCCCATTTTATAGATGAGGGAACTTGAGGCCCAGAGAAGTAAGTGACTTGCCCAAGATCAAACAGCAGACAAGCGGCAGAGCCGGGATTAGAACCCATGACCTTCTAACTCCCAGGTCTGCGCTTTATCCATTAGGCCTTGTTGCTTCTAATGAGGTGCCAACACAGGGTCACGGTCTCTGGACTGTAAGCTCATCTCTAGACTGTAAGCTTGTTGTGGGCAGGGAATGCGTCTGTTCTATTGATATATTGTACTCCCCCAAGCACTAAGTACAGTGCTCTGCACACAGTAAGTGCTCAATAAATAGGATTGACTGACTGACTGTTGAACCTGCTCGGCTCCCCGCCGGGAACCAGTCCCCGCAGTGTTTCAGCAGCCCAGGGGAGATGAGTGAGTTTAGGACCGGAGCTCTCAGGAATGGCTGGCAGCAGAGCCTGCCGCTGTCCTGTATGTCTGCCTCAGGGGAGGGGGCAGCCTGTCCAAAACCGTTAACCGGTAATAACAGAAGCCAGACCCCGGTGACTTCACCAGCTCCAGTTTATTTTTCCAATTCTCCCCAGCCCACTTCGCAACCTCAGGACCCAGAACAAAATAAACCTGTCTCTGCTCTTCGTCCCTTCCTGCCCCAATGCCTGCCAATTAGCTCCATGGCAGGAGAGCAGGGGGCTCCTCTAATAGTAAGATACTCACTGGTCTATCTCCCTTCACTGATCTCTCGCCCACATCCTGCCTCTGGCCTGGAATATCCTCCCTCTTCATATGCCTTCAAAGCCTTATTGAAGGCACATCTCCACCAAAAGGCCTTCTTTGACTGAGTCCTCTTTTCCTCTTCTTCCACTCCCTTCTGCATCACCCTGACTTGCTCCCTTTATTCATCACACCTCCAGCCCCTGCAGCACTTAAGTACATTTCTGCAATTTTATTTATTTATGTTAATGTCTGTCTCCCCATTTAAACTGTAAGCTCGTTGTTGTCAGGGATGTGTCTCTTACAGTGTTATATTGTACTCTCCCAAGCATTCAGTGCAATGCTCTGCACACAGTAAGTGCTCAATAAATGTGATTGACCAACTGACTGACTGGCAGAAGAAACTGGCAGAAGAAACAGAGGGCTTGAGACCCCACCGCGGCCCCAATGTGGGCAGGGATTCAGAAGACCCCTCCTTAGTCTCCTCTAACCACAAAACTTCAGGAATGGTCTTCCCTTTGGGGTCTGTTCCCCTCTCTACCACTCAAAAATGATCTTTTTATAAAAATCCTGGGAAAAGCTAAAAAAATGAAAACTTTCTTTTCATGTAATGAGGCCATCAAGCAGATTGAGTATCACCATCTTTGAAAATGAATATACCTATATCTACCCACTGTGGAATCTGAAACTAAATAAAAATCAAAAATTTTCCCCAATACACTCATAAGTCCAAAGTATTTATTGAGCAACCACTGGGTGCAGAGTGCTATACTGTGCTGGTTACACGCAGAGCATTGCGCTGTGCAAAAACACTGTACTGGTGTTTACCTTGAACAGAGCACAATGCATAGAGGTAGGGTTAGAGTGCTGAGTGTGGAGTACTGTACTAAGCAGTGGAAGAGTATAACAGCAGAAGACCTGATCCTAGAAGCTTACAATCTAAACGAGGTATAGGGTGACTTAGATCACAACATTCTGTGGGGATAAAAGAGAAAAACTAGATTCAGCTGAAGTGGCTTTCTAAACTGAGATCCACAGGACAGGCCATTCCCTGTTCCCTGGCCTCCCCCCACACCCTGTCTGTGGAGGTCCAAGTCAACTGGGTGAACTAACTTTTTGATGGGATGGCAGTTCAGTTCTCTGCTTTATCTCCCAAACATTTTTCCTCCCAATCACTTAGTTCAGTGCTCTGCGCACACTACAAGGTAATTGAGCACACATTAAGTGCTCAAAAAATACTACTGATTGATTGACTGATTGATTTATCAAATTTGCCAGAGAGGTAGCTTGAATTCTATTTGCAAAAGTGGTGAGGGTCTGTGCTGAGCCACCCATACTCTCTCAGCCAAGTGCCCTGTGCCCAGTAGCTTGTTGAAGAGCTCAATCCACTTCTCTGATAGAGCTGCTCACAGGAGGGAAGGAGGCTGAGGCTCCTGCTGGTTGTGGTTCATGCTGACCGTTCACGGCTTTCTGCTGCTATGGGACGTGGAGGGTGGAGGGCCAGCAGGGAGAAGAAGCCTGTACTGGAAGTGCCTCCAGCCCCTGGCACCGGTGAGGGCCGAGGGGGTGCACTCCGGGGGGCCGCTCCTGGTCACGTCACCGGGGAATGGGCTGGGGTCCTGCCCGGCAGAAGCGGAGTAGCTTTCCAGCTGGTCCACAGCTGGGGCAGGGCCCTCACTGCCCTTGATCATACCTGCCTTTGAACTCACTAATCATACGTCTCTGGGCAAGGCACACCCAGTGCCAGTAGGCCAGACCCGGCCACCCCAAGATCTACCACGTCATGGCCCTAATAGGTTGGTGAGCGGACCTGGGCAGGGAGCTGGCCCTGCTCTTCTCCAGTGGGAATTCCATTTCCCTTCCTACCCCCCCTTAATCCGCCTGGCTTCCCTACATCTCAGAAACCTCCAATGATTGCACATCCATCGCTGCACCTAGCAGAGACCCCCTCAATGCTGGCTTCAAGACACTTATCCTTACTCCTCTCCCATTACAACCCAGTCCAAACATTTTACTCCTCTAACACCAACCTTCTCACTGTAGCTTGTTCTCATCTCTCTTTCTGCACACCCCTGGATCACATCCTCCCTCCTGCCTGGAATTCCCTCCCCCTTTATTTCCAGCAGATCACCACTCTCCCCACTCTTGAAGCCCTACTAAAAATCACATCTCCTCCAGGAAGACTTTTCTGAGTTAATCTCTCATTTCCTCACCCTAGTCTCCTTCCCTACTGTCACCTACACCCTCAAGTGCCCACCCCCTAAGTACTTTGATTTGCATCCCCTTGCCTCCTTCTTCAGAATTTATATTACATATCATTAAACTCCGTTGCTTCCCCTACCTGTTATTTATCCTAACGTCTGTCTCTCCTGCTCAGCTGTAAGCTCCTTGAGGGTGGGAATCATGTCTACTAACTCTAGGTTTACTCTTCCAAGTGCTTAGTACAATGCTCTACGTAGAGTACATACATACATACATACATACATACATAGAGCACAATAAATGCTATTGTTGGATTGATTGATTGCTGCGAGGCCTAAACTGAGCAAAGACTGAGCATGCTCCAGTTCCAGACAGTGATTTCAGATAATTCAAAGTGAGCAAGCTGTGCTTGTTTGGGGCTGGGGGAGCAGGATGTTGCCAGGCACTTGACCATTTTCGTCAGGGCCATCAGAATTCTGGCCCTTTCCGGAGGCCAAGCCATATGGGGGTGACTATGCAGGCCAGACCTAACACCCTAGGAAGCAGCTGACAATGGAGTGGATTCGTAGCCAATCAGGAGGAAGAAATTCCAAGCCACTTTGTGTGCATGACCCCTGTCTGTCCTGTTCCAGTCCTGTGTGCAGAATTGTGTTGAGAGGTGCTCATTAGTACCAGTTATCCTATCATTACCTGGCCCCCGCTGTGCAGGGAAGACACATTCCGGGAACCTGTTCCCACCTGCCTCTAGGTTAGCCCCATGGGGCGTAGTCCAGCCTCCTTTCTTGGAGCTGTTACATTTAGACACAGTGCTTGTCTCCCAGGAGCTGGCAGGGCTCCTCATTCTTGACATCCTTCTTGCACTGAGTGCCCCTTTGAGGACAGAAGGGCGGAGAGATTGGAGGCCCCTTCTGCAGATGAAGAGACTGAGGTCCTGGGCAGTGATATCCACAACTGGATCTTCTAGCACACATTATCCTGGTACAAAGACATCTGGTCTCTCAAGAGGCAATTCCAAAGGGGTGGGATTGGGGCAACTCAGCATCAGTGAAAGAAACTTATGTTCTCTGCATCCCTACTCCCTTGTCGTGTGACTATTTTCGGGCCTTATGTAGAGAATCTACCCAAGAATGCTAATCAATCAGTCATGGTTATTGAGCTCTTCCTGTGTGCAGAACACTGTTCTAAGTCCTTGAGAGAGTACAATGTAACAGAGTTGGTAGAAACATTTCCTGTCCACAGTGAGCTTACCTCAAGGGCTTTCAGGATAGAGAAAAAGCACATTCTAGTTCCCTCCTTTGGTGGGCTATTCAATAGTGACTGGAATGAATGCCTTGACTACTCCACTCATTCATTCAATTGTATTTATTGAGTGCTTACTGTATGCAGAGCACTGTACTAAGCGCTTGGGAAGTACAATTTAGCAATTGCTTTCAGACAAAGGTGCTTTCCTCAGCCACAGAACTTGTGGGAAAGAAACTAAGAAGTGAGGAAGTAACCCAGCTTCCCTTCCATTTATGATGGGCTTATGTGACTGAATGGAGAAAGTCTCTCTCCCCCAGGGTCCAGAGATGTAATGTTGCTGTAAATTCAGTCTTGGCCTGGGTGGGGAGCTTTGCTCCCTCTCCCCCACCCCAGCCCCCTTAAATGGGAACATGTAATAATGATGGTATTTGTGAAGCACTTACTATGTGCCAAGCACGGTTCTAAGCACTGAGATAGATACAAGGAGATCAGGTTGTCCCACTTGGGGCTCACAGTCTTAATCCCCATTTTACAGATGAGGTAACTGAGGCCCAGAGAAGTTAAGCAACTTGCCCAAAGTCACACAGCTGATTAGTGGCAGAGCCTGGTTTAGAACCCAGGACCTCTGACTCCCAAGCCCGGGCTCTTGCCACTAAGCCATGCTGTCTCTCAACGTATGTGAGCTGCTCACTTAAAATCCTGTTCCTCAAAGTGCCATTTAATCACTGGGGAATCGTGGGGATGAACTCTTCCCATAGAAGGGTCAGGAGGGTCTGGACATGAGGATCCCATCAACTTCATTGGCCAGGTGTCCCCTCATATGGCAGAGGCCTTCAGTTGGAGGGAAATTGCCACAAATATCCTGATTAGCTTCTGTCTACCCCAGATCTTAGTACAGTGCCTGGTACATAGAAAGGGCTTAACAAATACCATTTAAAAAAAAAATCGGTCAAAGTCCCTATCCCCAGTGGGGTTCACAGTCTAAAAAGGATTTGATGGGCTCTGGTGGACAATGTGAGTGCAGCACAGTGCTAATATATACCAACTGTTTTGTATTGTGCTCTCCCCAGTGCTTAGCACAGTGTTCTGGATGCAGTAAATGCTCAGTAAATTCGATTGATTGCCAAAGCACCACGTGGTTCATTAGTCAGAAATTTCCACTGTCAATGGCCTTAGCAGGCAAAACTGGGTCTAGAATACAGGTGTCCTGATTCCTGAAGCCACGCTTTTTCCACTGGACCCACGGTAGCAAATGAACTAGTAACTCAAATGAACTAATCTGTAGTATATGTAGATTGTTAATTACCCTGATCTGTTGATTATATCTGGAAGTTCTGATGATGGATGTAATCAATCAATCAGTGGTGTTTAGTGTTGATGGAGTGCAGTGCACCATTATAAGTACCTAAGTGCCAAGGGGCTGTTAGACTGATGTGAAGAGAAAGAGAAGGAAATTCAGGAGGGTAGAGCAAATGGGGAAGGAAGAGATTAGGGGGATTCAGAGTGGGAGGGAGATGGGGGAAGCTCTGCTCTTGGCTGCAGCTTGGCCTCCAGGCTTTGCAAAAGGTGTGAGCCCCAACTGAGTCCCATTAAGCCAATCATCCCCATTCCCAGGAAGGAGCCAGCTGGAGACAGGACAGGAAGGGGAGGGGTTGAATGGAGCCCCTCCTAGGCCCTCTGGAACTAGACTGACTTTGTGTTCATTGGGGTGGGGTGTTGTCTGTGCTGGGTCTGGTGACTCAGGATGGGGAGAATGGTTTGGGGGAACCCAGGTAGAAAGGAAGGACCTGTCTGCAGACACAGTTATTGGTGCCTGGTGGGCAGGACAGAGGGGGCTTTCTCAGCTAGCAGTGGAACATGTCCCTGGCCAAGTGTGAAGTTATAAAACCAACTAAGAGGTGAGTAGGGGTGAGAGGGGAGGAGAGGGGGTGCCTGGTTTAGGGGTTGAAGAAAAGAATCCTTTGAGAACCAGTAGTTTAAAGTGGATGAGCCTCTGGCTTGTGGGCTGGCAACCTCTCTTTCTATATCTTCACTAGTGTCCTGGATGAAGAAGTTGAGGATGGGCTCTCCCATTCTGCAGCTCTCAAAGGGCAGGCTAACTGGGAGGGTGTCCCCCTCCCCCAAACAGGCTGAGATGGAGTAAGAGTGGTTGGGTGAGTCGTAGATTAATCAGGGTGTGGTGCCATGGCTAGACCAGAGGTAGACAATGGCAACCTCAGGTGTTGATGGGAATGGGGCTGATGATGAATCAGCAGGATGGGGCTGCAATGGCAGAAGCCAGCAGGGATGAGAGGGCAGGAACTGGGCCATGAGGGTCAGGTGGAAGCCCTCCTGCTCTCTTGCTGCTCTTTAGGGAGTCTGTCTGTGGGTGGGGAGTGGTTAAAGGGCATAGGGCATACAAGTCATTGTGGGTCAGATTTTCTCACTTGTTCCCCCAGTACACCTTGAGGGGAGCAGGGTGTTCCTCTGTAGGCTGCTGAAGGGGAGTGGGCAATGGTGACAGAGCTGCTAAGTGGGTCTCCCTCAGCAGGACTCCAATAGGGGTGATGGACATCCAAGGTGGCTAGATTAGGGTCGGGTGTGTCAGCTGGGAGGGCACTTGAGCTACTTGGTCCACATTGGTGATGGTTTGTATTAAGACATGGGTGTCTTTTGCCTTCCAGTTCCCCAGTGCCCACAGCCTGTGGGGCAGTTGGTGGGACTGGGGCATAGGGTGATCCAATAATAATAATAATGATGGTATTTGTTAAGCGCTTATTATGTGCAAAGCACTGTTCTAAGCACTGGGGAGGTTACAAGGTGATCAGGTTGTCCTAAGGGGGGCTCACAGTTTTAATCCCCATTTTACAGATGAGGTGACTGAGGCACAGAGAAGTTAAGTAACTCGGCCAAAGTCACACAGCTGACAGTTGGCAGAGCTTGGATTTGAACCCATGACCTCTGATTCCAAGCACAGAAAGTCTTCTGGAGACCCCTCAGCAGCAGGCAATGCAATTCTTGTCTGGACCCCTGATTTTGGTGTGTTTTCAAAGGACTGGTGGGTAGTGGAGAAGGTCTCTCCAGAGGGATAAATATGAGCCAAGGGAGTGATAATTGGCCACAGTGGGGAAGGCTATGGGAACCAAAGGTGTTTAGGTAGGATAATACAAGCCTCGGGGGAGGGGAGAACAGGATTACTATGTAAAGTCTGTAAGAATTTCTATGAAGCAGGGGCTGACGGGTTTTCTCTGTACTCATTGGGAATCTAATTAGAAGAAATGGGCTCTCTCCATTAAGGGAAATTGTGGTTGGACAAATGGAAGAACTACGAGGTAGTTATGGTGATGAAACGCTGGACTAGGCTCCCGAGGGAGGGTATGGAGTAAGCTCTTAGAGAGCAGGGATTTAACCACTCCACTGTACTCTCCTAAGCACTTAGTACAGTGCTCAGCACACAGTAAGTGCTCAGTAAGTACCTTTGATTGACTGATTTAGATCTTTAGGACAGAGCAGACATAGGTCTGAATTGAATGGGTTAAGGTCTTCACCTTAAAGGCAGGGGGTTGAATCTGCTCTGTACACAGTAAGTGCTCAATAAATATGATTGAATGAATGTATGGACCATTTGACCTTTGTGGGGGGTCTTGATCAGGAGTCTGGGCCTCCAAGTTTCTTGAGTTCATCAGGTGGCTCAGTGGCAGAGTCTGCAGGACTTAAAGCACACATGAACCCCCTTAACCCTGAGCCCTCGTGTATCGGAAAAGCACAGAAGCTTTCCCACCCTGCCTCACCATTTGGGTAAAAATGTTTCCAGGACTGCTTAATATTTGGACTGTTGAAGACATGGCTTTTGACAGCAGAACTGGGCAGTGTTGCTGAGGTCCTGAGCAGGGATGCTACTGTTCTCTATTCCACTGTCCCTGGCTGCCACCCCACTTTGATACGGGAGGCTGCCAATGATCCTGGAAGATGGAGGTGGGGAGGCAAGCTGGGAGAGCCCATCGGCAGGGCTGGATTTGCCATTGGCTGGCTATGCTGAAGTTGGGGTACTGAATCATGGAGCTGATGACTGTGGTGCCCTTTGGACAGTAACCTGGCATGGGCTACAGCTTCTGGAGTGAGAAGCAGTATGGCATAGCAATCAGAAGGTCATGGGTTCTAATTCTGACTCTGCCACTCTGCTGTGTGACATTGGGCAATCCTTTCACTTCTCTGTGCTTGTTACCTCATCTGTAAAATGGAGATCGAGACTGTGAGCCCCATGTGGGACAGGGACTGTGTTCAACCTAATTTGTATCCATCCCAGCACTTAGTACGGTGCCTGGCACATAGTAAGCACTTAACAGATACCATAATATTATTACTGTTGTTAATAAATACCACAATTATCATTAATATTATTGTTAACAGGCACATTTCCCAGCATATTCCCAACTGTGGCTAGAGAAGCAGCAGTTCTTGTCTGTTCAACATAAAAGCCTGCTTGGGTTGGATGATAAGCTCTTGGAAATTTCCCTCCTCCTATTCCTTCTTCTGATTCTCCTCCCTGTGTTGCAGGGAAAGGTCAGTTTACTGGGGACAGTGAAAGGAAGGAGGGGGTCAGATCTTCTGCTGGTTAGAAGGAGGAGCATGTGGGACCTCTTGGCAAAAATACCAGTCCCCTATGTGTGGTCATTAGAACAAAAGCAAACAGATTCTCTAAATTCTCCTTGCTTCCCTCCTCAGTCTGATAGCTGGTCTCTGCCCTTTTCCCAGTCTCCAGCCTGGGACTGTGGCAATGGTAGCACACTACACCACAGTTCTTCTCTTTTTATCTAAAATGGCCTTGGGCCTTGAGATTGTTAGTTAATTGCTTTTTAGCAGGGAAGTCATTGATCCTCTGTCTAGAGATCCAGCCCCACTGTGGAGCCATTTCACTCCCCAGAGACCTCTCCTTATTCTGTCCCAGGTTCCTCACAAAGCAGCAGTTTTTCTTTCAATCAATCATATTTATCAAGTGCTTACTGAATGCAGAGCTCTGTACTAATTCCTTGGGCGAATACAGAATAATAGAGTTAGTAAACATGTTTCCTGCCCACAGGGTGTTTACAGCCTAGAGGGAGAGACATATGTTAAAACAAAATACAGATATGTGCATCAGTCAGTGCTGAGGGTGGGGTGAATAAAGGGTACAAATTGGTGACACAGAAGGAAAAAGGAGTAGGGGAAATGAGGGCTTAACTGGGGAAATTTAGAGATGTGGTAATAAATACCACAATTATCATTAATATTATTGTTAACAGGCACATTTCCCAGCATATTCCCAACTGTGGCTAGAGAAGCAGCAGTTCTTGTCTGTTCAGCATAAAAGCCTGCTTGGGTTGGATGATAAGCTCTTGGAAATTTCCCTCCTCCTATTGCTTCTCCTTCTGATTCTCCTCCCTGTGTTGCAGGGAAAGGTCAGTTTACTGGGGACAGTGAATGGAAGGAGGGGGTCAGATCTTCTGCTGGTTAGAAGGAGGAGCATGTGGGACCTCTTGGCAAAAATACCAGTTCCTTATGTGTGGTCATTAGAACAAAAACAAACAGATTCTCTAAATTCTCCATGCTTCCCTCCTCAATCTGATAGCTGGACTCTGCCCTTTTCCCTTGTCTCCAGCCTGGGACTGTGGCAATGGTAGTACACTAGCCATTTCACTCCCCAGAGACCTCTCCTTATTCTGTCCCAGGTTTCTCGCAAAGCAGCAGTTTTTCTTTCAATCAATCATATTTATCAAGTGCTTACTGAATGCAGAGCTCTGTACTAATTCCTTGGGCGAATACAGCATAATAGAGTTAGTAAACATGTTTCCTGCCCACAAGGAGTTTACAGCCTAGAGGGAGAGACAGATGTTAAAACAAAATACAAATATGTGCATCAGTGCTGAGGGTGGGGTGAATAAAGGGAACAAATTGGTGACACAGAAGGGAAAAGGAGTAGGGGAAATGAGGGCTTAATTGGGGAAATTTAGAGATGCAATTTTAATAAGGTTTGAAGTGGGAGAGACTGAATTGTCAGGTTTGAAGTGGGAGGGAGTTCCAGGCTGGAGGCAGGATGTAGGAGAGGGGTTAGTGGAGAGATAGTTGAGATGATACAGTGAGGAGGTTGAAGCTAGAGCAGCAAAGTCAGCAGGGCTAGGTTGGAGTAGGAAATCTCTTTTCTGGAAAAGACAAGGGAGGCATTTAGATTGTCCTTGAAGGTGGGTGTTTCATGCAACTGTTTCCTCAACATACAGTAATCTACCTTTTCTGAGCTCGGGCATTTTGGGGAGCACTGCTCCGGAACTAATAATTAAGAGGAGAAAGGTCTAGCCAGTAGGAAAGGTGCTTGAATTATGTGTACAATAGTGGTGAGGGTTTCTGCTGAGCCATCCACACACTCTTTAGCCAAACCCTCTGTGCCCAGGGGCACACACGGCAAGAATACTGGCAGGGGTATTGTCTGCAATCTGGGGTCATGGAACAGAATGGCCCCTTGGGGATAGGGAATGAGTCTACCAACACTGTTATGTTGTACTCTCCCAAGCACTTAGTATAGTGGTCTGCAAATAATAAGTGCTCAAATACCACTGACTGATGGATCGATAATTCTGAGATCTCAACTATATCACCATCTATTTTGAGATGCTCAACCTGCTCTCTCTTCTCTACCTAGCCTTGTTTCTCTCTTCACAACCCATCCCACACTCTTCACCACCAAACTACTGACTGTGTCTTTCTCATCTCTCTCTGTCCGCTTGCTCTTGCCCTCTCTCTGGCCTGGAAATCCTGCCCCATTCATATATGACAGGCCATCAATCTCCAGATCTTCAAAGCCCTATTAAAATCATATCTCTTCCTAGAAGCCTTCCCTGACTAATCTCTTATCTCTCCACTCTAGTTTCCCTCCCTGCTGTCATCTATGCATTTAGTCCTACCCCCTAAACACTTAGGTACTTATCTCATCCCCCAATCCCACAACACCCACAACACTTATGTGTCAATCAATCTATGGCATTCATTGAGTGCTTGCTGTGTGCAGAACACTGCACTGCTGCTTGGGAGAATATAGTACCATAGAAATGGTTGACATGTTCCCTTGTCCTCAAGTAGCTTAGATATCCTTGTAGTACTTTACGTCTCCTACTTGTAATTCAACTCAATATCCCTCTCCCCTGCTGGATTATAAACTTCTTGAGAGCAGAGTTTATGCTTATTCTGTTGCATCCTTCCAAGTGCTTAATACAGTGCTCTGCACTCAGTAAGTGCCCCATAAATATCACTGACTGTTTGATGCAAAGGAACAAGCCAGAAGGTTTTTGTCATCTGGGCTTGGTTGAGATGGTTATTTAAAAAGTTTATCCATCTTAGTTTTCATCCACCTCTGCATCAAACAAAAACTCATCACCATTGGCTTTAAAGCACTCAGTCACCTTGCCCCATCCTACCTTACCTTGCTACTCTCCTACAACAACCCAGCCCGCACACTTCAGTCCTTTTCACTGTGCCTCCATCTTATCTATCTCACTGCTGACCCCTTGCCCAAGTCCTACCTCTGGCCTGGAATGCCCTCCCTCCTCAAATCCGACAGACGATTACTCTCCCCCACTTCAAAGCCTTATTGAGGGCACATCTCCTCCAAGAGGCCTTCCCTGACTAGGCCTCCCTTTCCTCTTCTCCCACTCCCTTCTGCATTGACCTGACTTGCTCCCTTTGTTCATCCCCCTCCCAGGCCCACAGCACTTATGTTCATATCTACATAATTTATTTATATAAATGTCTGTATTCTCTACTCAAGACTGTAATCTCCTTGTGAGCAGGGAATGTACCTGTTTATTGTATTGTATTTTTCCAAGCGCTTAGTACAGTGCTCTGCACACAGTAAGGGCTCAATAAATACAATAGAATGAATAAATGGGGCCTCTCTGAAGAGCAAAGAGTGCTGGAAAGATAGAATGAGAGATCCTGAACCGCCTGGGCCTTGGACCAGAAGTGTGGGTATGTGAATTACAGAGTGGCCAGGCCCAGCTCTGTTCCTGATTCTTAAGGTGCCACTGAGGCACAGGGTTTTGAATCCGCGAGTCCTGATGCTCTTTTCAGTCATGGAGACGAAGAGCTTTGGGGAGGTAGACTCTCTGTTCCCTGGGGCATGAGCCACCAGGACCACGTAAGACCACAGACCCCTAAGCATCTCCCCTGGTCTGCCAGGCAGTAGGGAAAATTGTGTGCTAGTTGTCCTGGGAAGGACTATTAATAATAATAATAATGGCATTTAGCACTTACTATGTGCAAAGCACTGTTCTAAGTGCTGGGGAGGTTACAAGGTGATCAGGTTGTCCCACGGGGGGCTCACAGTCTTAATCTCCATTTTGCAGATGAGATAACTGAGGCCCAGAGAAGTTAAGTGATTTGCCCAAAGTCACACAGCTGACAATTGGTGGAGCTGGGATTTGAACCCATGACCTCTGACTCCAAAGCCCGTGCTCTTTCCACTGAGCCACGTTGCTTCTCCTTCATCTCTCTTTTCCATCCCTGACTCTTCCTCCAGTAACGAAGCATGGCCCTGCCAATCCCTCTAACTCTCCCCTCTCTATCCCTGACTCCCCCAGCAATGACTGCTCACCCGTAGATCTGTCCAAACCCCTTCAAGTCTTCCAACACTCCTAACTATTTTTATGGTATTTAAGTGCTTACTACATGCCAAACACTGTTCTAAGCACTGGGATAGATCCAAAATATTCAGGGTGGACACAGTCCCTGTCCCTATCATAGACTAAGTCAAAGGGAGAAGGATTTAATCCCCATTTTATGGATGAGGTAACTGAGACACAGAAGTGAAGTATCTTGTCCAAGGTCACACAGCTGACAAGTAGCGGAGCCTGGATTAGAACACAGATCCTCTGATTCCCAGGGCCGTATTCGTTCCCTCTGTTTGTCTTTCATCAGACCTTGAGCAAAATCCCCTTAAGTCCTCCCCATAGCTGGGCAGCCCAGGAGCAGATAGTAATCGCAGACCTGCCATGGAAATAGAGAAAGTCCCAGAGGCTTCCATTACAGGCTTCAAGACCTCCACCAGTTGGCTCCCTCTGACCCACTCTCTTCTCCCACTAGCCCCAGTTCATACTTATCGCTTCTCTGAAACCAGATTTTTCCCTGTCCCTTGTTATCTCAACTCTCTGTCTCTGCCCCACTGGTCATGATCTTCCCGCTTTGGGTCTCCTTGACCCTTCAAATCTCCTGTCTCTCAAAGTCCTCTAAAAAGCCACCTCCTCCAGAAGGCCTGCTCTGAATAACCATCCTCCCGGCATCTTGTTAATCTTGCCCCTTTCCCATGTCCTCCATCTGGCATGGAACTACCCTCTTCCTCCTCTAGCATCCATATTTGCCAGACCAACAGTCTCCACAAATTCAAGGTCACATTAAGGTCACATCTGCTCAGGAGGCCTTCTCTGATTAAACCCTTTTTCCTGGCTCCCTCACCCTTCTTCTTCAACTATGTACTTGGATATGTGACTTTCGGGCATTTGGTATTTGCCCCACACTCACTCCCAAAGCATTTATGTGCATATCTATATTATACATTATATATATTTCTGTCCCTCACCCCCCCGCCCCCCCCCAGACTGTAAACTTGTTGTGGGCAGGGAGCCTGTCTACCAAATCTGTGCTATACTCTCCCAAGCACTTAGTACAGTGAGAAGCAGCATGACCTAGTGGATAGAGCATAAGCCTGGTAATCAGAGGGGCCTGGGTTCTAATCCCTGCTCCACCACTTGTCTTCCGAGTGAGCTTGGGCAAGTCATTTAAATTCTTGGTGTGTCAGTTACTTCATCTGTAAAATGAGGATTAAGACTGGCATGGACTATATCCAATTTGATTACTTTGTTTCTACCCCAGGGCTTAGTACAGTGCCTGGTACATAGTATGTAACAAATATACTGTAAAGTAAGCACTCAATAGCATTAATCGATCGATCAGTCAATCAGTGGTTGGGCCATGTTGTCCTGCCAGCTACCAATGCCCATGTGCTCTTCCTTGCTTATTGGTTTCTAATTGATTTATCCCTCCATCAGAGATAATTATCCATGCTCACCTACTCCTTAATTATTGATGCCTCCCTCAATGTACTCGTCTCCCCTTTAGGCTGCAAACTCCTCCAGGACAGCGACTCTGTCGTCATCTTCTCCCTCCCTCTGCTTCCATCCAATGGAGCCTCACTGTGACTGGAAATCCTACCTGCTGCAGAAGACTTGGGTTTCTAAGTAGGTTCAGTATTCAGGGTACTCGCTTTCGTGAAGCTTCAGCCCTTGGCCACCTAGGCCTGCATCCTCTTAGCTGCACAATCCCTAAACCACCCCTCTTTAGGGGCACGACTATTTCCCCAGCTTACACTTACTGTTTTAGAATGGAAGAGAGAGGCCTCAGGAGACTCCCTAAGTCTTCTAAAACTCTGTCCAGTTTACGGGCTGGGGTGTCAGAAAGATTTTCTTTGGGCTCTGTCAGTTACTCCTCCTGGGCCACAGAAAGGAATTTGCGTTGGCTCCCTCCTCAACCAGGGAAAGGACCAGGTCTGACTTGATAGGCCTTGGGTGTAATTAAGCGATCAGATGGAGTGTTTAATTAAATTGCTGTTGAGTTATAAAACCCAGGACTTCCTAAAACCTCAGCAATCATTAGTGACCATCAGCTGCCCCCAGCACCTTTGACCTTGGCGTCAGAGAAACCCAGTGAATAATTCACGAAATCCAATTTCCCCAAGCAATTGTTCTCGTTGGCGATAGGTATCTTTGGGAAGTGGGAGCACTGGTCCTCTGGCTGACTCAGTGAAAGACAGGCCCGTTGGTGGTGAGACAACAGGCCGCTGACTGCCAGACAGATGCCCGGCCAGAATGGCAGAAGCCCGTCTGCAAAAACTGTACCCCTCCCTACCATGGTGGACTCTGAATTTATCGTTGGGTTTACATGGCTCGTGTTATGCTAATCTCGGCGGGGGGAAGTGTAAATCCTGGAGACCTCCCATGTGTCACCGATGCAATTTGTTAATGGCCTTCTGACGAGAATAAACATCAGCAGGAAATACAGGCCTCCCCGGGAAAGTTCAATTTATCACCTCTGCTTTACACGTGCCTGGGAACACGAACACACACACATAGCGTTTATGAATCAATAGGGCCCTAAACTAGTTTCTGGTCATCTGGAAAATCTTTAAAATGCAGTGCCTTCCTTTCCTCTGGGTTTGCTTATCTGGGGTATACATATTGTGTGTGTGTGTGTGTGTGTGTGTGTGTGTGTGTGTGTAACCATTTCCCAAATTAATTGTTGCAGCAATTTGATGTATCTGCTTTAGAGCTTTAGGGGTGCTACCCATCAGCCTGCTGCACAGAGGAATACTAATTGTGGTGCCTTCTTTCCCCCATTCCTTTTCTCTCCCCATCCCCTACAAATAGAGTTGACTTCTGGTACAGGAGGTTGGCAATCCCCTAATGCCCTATGCCGGTGCTTCTAGCAGCACATAGAAGGGCTAACTAGTCTTCTCAGGTCCATTCCCCAGTGTTGCCTAAGCCAGGAGGGTGGATTTCCCCCTGGGCCATTCTCCACTAGCAGTACTGAGACAATAGTGTTGCCCTACTCCTCTCCTCCCTGGTATGAGAGAGCTCTGCCAGTCATTCATTCATTTCATTCAATCATATTTATTGAGCGCTTACTGTGTGCAGAGCACTGCACAAAGCATTTGGGAAGTACAAGTTGGCAACATATAGAGACGGTCCCTACCCAACAGTGGGCTCACAGTCTAGAAGGGGGAGACAGAGAACAAAACATATTAATAAAATAAATAGAATATGTACAAGTAAAATAGAGTAATGAATACGTACAAACATATATACAGGTGCTATGGGGAAGGGAAGGAGGTAAGGCGGGTGAGATGGAGAGTGGGTGGAGGGGGAGAGGAAGGAGGGGGCTCAGTCTGGGAAGGCCTCCTGGAGGAGGTGAGCTATCAGTAGGGCTTTGAAGGGAGGAAGAAGAGCTAGCTTGGCGGATGTGCGGAGGGAGGGCATTTCAGGCCCGGGGGGATGTCGTGGGCCGGGGGTCGACGGCAGGACAGGAGAGAATGAGGCACGGTGAGGAGATCAGTGGCAGAGGAGTGGACCGTGCGGGCTGGGCTGTAGAAGGAGAGAAGGGAGGTTAGGTAGGAGGTGGCGAGGTGATGGACAGCCTTGAAGCCGAGGGTGAGGAGTTTCTGCCTGATGCGTAGGTTGATTGGTAGACACTGGAGATTTTTGAGGAGGGGAGTAACATGCCCAGAGCATTTCTGGACAAACCTTGCCCCCACCTATTGTAAACAGACCCAGGTAAGTCTTGCATCTAAGGCCGGGGAATAATAATATTCGAAGACCAGTTGAATTTTCCTAAAGCATTTCTCCACTAATCATATTTTGGCCTCATAAAATCCCTTTGTGACAGAGGTTAGTCTCCCTTTTTTAGGGAGCAGGACACGGGTACAGAGAGGTTGTGACTTATGCAAAGTAAGGTCGTTATGAGCAGGGAAGGGTCTGCTAATTCTGTTGTACTTTCCCAAGCATTTAGTATAGTGCTCTCCATGAACTAAGTGTTTAATAAATACCATTGATTGATAAATAGTGCAGCAGGCAGAGCTGACACCGAGTCTCAGGTGTCACTCCCAGCCCCTTGTCTCTCTAAGGCTTTGTTTCTCTGACCATGTTTCTCTGTCTCCTGGCATTTCAGAGTCTCTACATCTCTGTGCCACTATCTCAGTATTCTTTTCTTTCCCTGTGGCTGCCCTGGATGCCCGGTGCCATTTCCTCTTGTCTCCTTGGAGATTAAGTTGTGTTTTTACCTGACTCCGCCTCCCCCTCTGTCTCCCTGAGGCAATTTTGTCTGTCCTTTCAAGGTTGGGTATCTCCCACCTCCAACCCTACTTGTTCTATTTCTTTTCTCTCCCCTGTGTACTGTGGATCCTGACTCCCCCTACCCAGAGGACTAGAATGACCCAGGCAGGGACAAGGGCTGATAGCACATGGGGCGGTCCTGTGCCATTAAATCTGACAATGACTCTCCCCGCCTTCAAAGCCTTATTGAAGCCACATCTCCTCCAAGAGGCCTTCCCTGAGCCCTCTATTCCTCTTCCCCCACTCCCTTCTGCATCACCCTGACTTGTTCTCCTTATTCATCCCCCCATCCCAACCCCACAGCACTTACGTACATATCTGTAATTTAATTTTCATTAATCTCTCTCTCTCTCTAGGCTGTAAGCTCATTGTGGGCACAGAATGTGTCTATTTATATTGTAACAGTACAGCTTAGTACAGTGCTCTGCACAAAGTGAGCACTCAAATACAACTGAATGAGTGAATTGAATGCTCGTGCTCTGGGAATGGCCTGGGCTCACAAGAATCAATCCATCCATCAGTCCTTCCATCAAGGGTATTTATGGTTCACGTACTGTGTGTAGAAACACTGTATTAAGCACCTGGGCTGGAGCTCAATACAGTTGGTAGACACGATTTCCTGCCCTCAAGGATCATACAGTCTAACAGAACATGGACTGGGTGGACAGGGAAAAGAAATAGGTGTGAGGAGAGTTAATTCAAGGTGCTCAATCCATCGGTGCTGCCACATAGTCCATTCACCTTATTAACGTCTGTCTCCCCCTCTAGACTGTAAGCTCACTGTGTGTGGGGAATGTCTTTTACACTGTTATACTGTACTCTCCCAAGCGCTTAATATAATGCTCTGCACACAGTAAGTGCTCAATAAATATGATTGACTGACTGACAATGCTGTGGATTGCTGGAGCAGTTGCGGGTTTGGCTGGGAAAGCAGACTTCCTTTGTGGGTTCGCGGGGGTGGAGTGGATAGAGGGTGTGTGGATAATGGTTCTAAGCAGAGCACCCATCCGAACAGGCCTCTGGTGAGACGTGCAGGGGGTTGGGACACTCTGAACCTAAAGCTTTCCCTGGCGGGCAGTGAGAGGGCGGCGGTTAAGAATAATAATTATAACGATTGTATTTATAAGTGTTTACTGTGTGCCAGGCACTGTGTTAAGTGCTGCGGTAGATCCAAGCTAATCAGGTTGTACATAGTCCCTGTCCCACCTGGGCACGGTCTTAATTCCCATTTAACAGATGAGGTAACTGAGGCCCAGAGAAGCAAAGTGATATGCCCAAGGTCATGCTGCTACTTCGGTTCTGAACCAGCTGTTCTGTGTCCCTCGTCCTGCCTGAGGGGAAGCCCCCTTCTCCAACTGATCCACCGCTACTGGTGGCCCACGGAAATCTGTTGTAAATACTCAGTGCAGTGTGTGTATAATCCTTCAATTTGGGATGTTCCAGATGGAAGGATTAGCGCCCACCTCTCTCGTCTGGCCCAGGACAGGAGCCAGAGAGCAGGGAGGGCCAGGCCCCTGAGACGTTTTGATGTCCTGCCGGATGCAAGAGTCAAGATCCTCACCCACCTTGACTCCTTGTGACCTCTGACCCTTCAGGAACTCAAACATTGGTGTGAGTTATTTTAACCGCATTCCAGAAAGCAGTGAAACAAAATACAAGGGACACCTGGGCTCTTGGTAGATGAGGAGGGTCCTTGTCTCGAGAGACCACCCTACAGGCCCCCTGCAGGGTTGGATAAATACTAGAATTGTCTTCCAGGACTGCCCAACCCTCAACAAAAGTCCTGTTGTCCCCACTAGCAGCTCCCAAACTTGGTTTCAGGCCTTAGAAACTGCAAGGGGCCCCCTGAGGAGTCTTCTGACCCGGAGATTGATCGAAACAGCAGACAGATCACTCAGTCTGGGGTCCCGGCAGGCAGGAGGCTAGATGACATTACCTCCTGGCCCCAGAATTTGACCCCTTTCTGGCTGAAATGTTGTGTGGGAATCCTATGATATGGGTGGGCTAAGAAAACTACAAATATCAAAAAGTTATTCAAGTTATTCCTTCCTTGATGGCTCTTTAAAGCCAGAGAGCATTCTCCTGGTCACTTGCGGTGTGCAGGGCATCACTGAGGACTGTGTGCTTCTTGGCTGTAGCATAGTCTACTGGGAACTACAGTGGCAGACAGAAGAAATAGGACCCAGTTCCTGTCCTGAAGGAACCTTTGGAGCAGCAGAGTAGCCTAGTGGATAGAGAATGGGCCTGAGAGCCAAAAGTACCTGGGTTCTAATCCTGGCTCTGCCACTTGTCTTCTATGCTAACTTGGGCAAGTCACTTCACACCTCCGTGCCTCAGTTACCCCATCTGTAAAATGAAGATGAAGACTGTGATCCCCATGTGGGACAGGAACTGTGTCCAACCTGATTATCTTGTATCTACCCGAACACATAGTATAGTGCCTGGCATATAGTAAGTTCTTAAAAAATACCATTTAAAAACAGAAACGAAAACTTCTAGCCTAACTGGGGAGAGATGGAAGGCCTAAATTGAGGCATCCAACAATTACTAAAAGAATGTGAGAGTAGACACAAATAAATGAATTAACAGTCACAAATAGGCTGGCAGATAAGTATCTGAGTGCTGAGGTGATTAGGGTGGGTGGATGGGAAGGTGGGGAATGAATCAAGGAGGACTTTCTGGCTGAGTTGACTTTTAGGAGAACTCTACAGGAGGAGAATAATAATAATAATAATGATGACATTTGCTTAGCACTTAGTATGTGCCAAGCACTGTTCTTGGGGATTCAAGGTAATCAAGTTGTGCCACATAGGGCTCACAGTCTTAATCCCCATTTTACAGATGCGGTAACTGAGGCACATTGCTTCTGATGAGAAGATGCTTAGTACAGTGCTCTGCACACAGTAAGCGCTCAATAAATACGATTGAATGAATGAAATGCTTCTTCTGAGAAGAGGGATGGGGTTTGGTGAATGTGAAGATAGTAAGGGGAAGCTCGAGGGGGTGAGCACAGGAGTGAAGAGTGCAAGCTGGGCAGAGCAGGGGAAGAGAGCCCTAGGCCAGAGAGAGCCGACTGATGACTCCACTAGAAGCTGATAGTCAGGGATGCCTGTCTCAGGTGACCAGACCTTTTTTCCTCTTGACCTCATCCTACAGGCTGCCGGGGAGTGGAGGTGGCCTCCAAGTAACTTGTGTGACCTTAGGCAAGTCACTTAACTTCTCTATGCCTCAGTTACCTCATCTGTAAAATGAGGATTAAATTTTTCTTTGTACTTTTAGAACATGAGCCCCATGAGGGACAGGAAATATTTCTAACCTGATTAACTTGTAACAGTAATAATAATGCTCATCCTGTATTTTGTCAAGTGTTTACCGTGTGCTAGGCACTGTACTAAGCGCTAGGTTGGAAATAAGCAAATAGGGTTGGACACAGTCCCTGACCCACATGGGTCTCACAGTCTTAATCCCCATTTTACAAATGAGAAAACTGAGGCACAGAGAAGTGAAGTGACTTGCTCAAGGTCACACAGCAGACAGCCAGGATTAGAACCCATGACCTCCTGAGTCCCAGGCCTGTGCTGTATCCACTATGCCATGCTGCTTCTCTGCTTCTTCTTGTACCCACCCCAGTACTTAGTACAGTATCTGAAGTACAGAAGGCACTTGAGATATCTCTGCTGAGATTTTTTTTGAGTGCCAAAAACCACCTCCTTAAAAAAAAAAACGTGTTTCTTCCTAACTGTATTCCCAGCGGTCTTTGCTCCCCTGGGAATTATTTCCTATCAGGATGAGCCAATGCGAAGATGCCAAGGCTCATTCCTCGCCAACCAACTCACTGGTCGCTATCCAAGCGATCATTTTTACCCATTGAACGTGGAGTCGATTTGTTACTCTCACTCATCGCCCAAGAACCTCGAGCTCAGCGGGAGCGAGAGGCCCATAGTCTGCCAGCCTTTCTGAAGACTCATTAGTCTGAAACGGCTCCAGAGGCTCCACTCCACTTTCCAAGGAGCGATGCTGAGAACCATTTGGAAAGTTCTCTGTTCATTTTTGGGCTAATCAGCTTGGCCCCTGCAGCTTCAACCTCAGGGACAGCGAGGCCTAGCACGTGCTCTGAGCCACAGGTAACCACAGTCCGGAAGGAAGCTGGGTCGGGCTCACATGACATGAGGCCTGTAGGCCACCAATTGATGCTTAATGAGCCAGGCTGGGAGACGAAAGCCAACAGGAGCCCTTCCTACCCCGGGGGCTTCCTCAGTCCGGTTTTCCAGTTTATCGTCCTGTTTGAGGCCTCTACCCAACGGAAATCATTTGCCCCGAGAGTTGAAACCAGTGGTGTGAGGGGATTGAGATGGGAGGGCCAGGAGGAGGAGAGCTGGAATGGCAGCCCCAGTTTCTACTATGCTGTGTGACTTCACGAAAGCATATTCACCGCTCAGGGCTGCACTTCTCCATCAGAGCTGAGGTAGGGGCCCACTAGTTTGCTCCCTAACCTCAGGCATGGTGGGGAAATGAACGAGGGGGGTGATTGTCCCTCAAAGATGCAGCACCCTGAAGATCAAAATAATTGGGAGAGCAGATCACATGAAATAGAGAGCATTGAGGTGTTTTCCCTCAAGGAGCCAGGAATGCTGGAAGGAAGGTGGAGAAGTAGCGGGGAGAAAGAAGCTAATCATTCTAACAAAACCAGAGGTTTTAATTTCTTTTTAATCACTCTGCTGGAAGGATTGGAATTTTTACAAACACAACCTGGGTGAGTGCAGAGTGGAATATTGATCTCCAAGTGGGTGTGTAATGTCCAGTGAGTTCTCCTGAACACAGGGGTGGCCACATGACGGCCAGAGATTCATTTCTGGCTTTCCTGCTCCTCGCTAATGAGCTCTGGCCCCGGCAGTCTCACACACGCTCGGTTTGTTAAAGCCAGGTCACCCCCATCTCCAGACTCTGGTCAGTTACGGTCGCTCAGGGCTTAGGCATTTCCACTTACCAATCCGTCTTCAGGTGATAAAGATGGATTCAATAGAGATCTGCTAATAAAGAGAGTGCTGGAAGCTACTATTAAATTCTAGCTTCTGTCAGCTTAACAGCAAAAACTTTTAATGAGGAAACCATTAAAGTTGACCTAATGAATCAGAAATGCTTTTCCTTGCTGGCTAATTATAGAGTGTCTGAAATATCTTCCAACATATGTAATTTAGAAAATACTGATCTATTGAGTTTGCCGAACGCAAGGCCATCCGTTGCGTGGCAGGACTCTGCAAATGCCTTCTACGTTGCTTTCAGGGCAGAGCTGGAACATGACCCCGATTTGCGAAGAATCCCAGCAAACAGGTGGGCCACGTTGAGGCTTGTGCCCAACTCTTAGCAAGGGAATGATATTTTCCATCAGCTCCTTTTCTTTTTAAAAGTATCGCTAAGTGCTTATTATGTTCCAGGCACTGCACTAAATGCTGGGGTAGATACAAGCTTGGACACGGTCTGTATCCCACATGTGGTTCAGTCTTAATCCCCATTTTATGGATGAGGTAACTGAGACACAGAGAAATGAAGTGACTTGCCCAAGGCCACACAGCTAAGTCAGACAAGTGTCAAAAATGGGATTTGAACCCAGGTCTCTCTCTCTACGGTATTTATTAAGCTCACTATGTCCCAGGCACCGTACTATGCGTTGGAGTAGATACAAATTTATCAGGTTAGACACAGTCCCTGTCCCACGTGTGGCTCAGTCTTGACCCCCATTTTATGGATGAGGTAATTGAGACACAGAGAAATAAAGTGATTGGACCGAGGTCACACAGCAGACAAGTGGTGGAGCAGGGATTAGAACCCAAGTCCTTCTGACTCTCAGGCCTGTCCTTTTAATCCACTAGGCCATGTTGCTTCTCAGGAACAAATCAATCAGTGGTATTTGAGTGCTTACTGTATGCAGAGCACTGTACTAATAGCATGGGAAAAGTACAGTATAACACAGTTGGTAGACATGTTCCCTGCCCAAAGGAGGTCACTATCTAGATGGTTTCTAGAGATTGTAGTCGAGAAAACACCATTTTCCATTCACAGGAGGGGACAGACAGGCCAGCCAGAAATAATTCATCGGCGTCCCGCACCAGCACCCTCTCGGTTTCTCCCTTCACTCTTTCCAGTTGTGCTGGAGGCCTTGCCTCCTCCAGGAAGCCTTCCTGGAGTGGACAGAGGATGGCCAGGCCTAACGGGTACTCTGCCACTGTGATTAATCTTCCTGTGTGTCTGCCCCCGGGGAAGCAGCGTGGCATAGTGGATAGAGCACAGGCCTGGGATTGGGTCATGGGTTCTTATTCCAGCTCTGCCACTTGTAAGTTGTGTGACCTTGGGCAAGTCACTTCACTTCTATGTGCCTCAGTTAACTCATCTGTAAAATGGGGATTGAGACTGTGAGCCCCATGGGGGACAGGGACTGTGTCCAACCTGTTATGTTTGTATCCACTTCAGCCCTTAGTCCAGTGCCTGGCACATAGTAAGTGATGAATAAATACCAGAATTATTATTATTATTATTATTACAGAACTGAGCGAGTATGGTGATGAGGATACATAGCCCTGCAGTGCTGGCTAAGAAGTTAGCTGAAGAGGGAAGAGCTTGTCTCCCCACGATAGGCTGGCAACTCCTAGAGATGAGGGGAAGATAGAGCTGAATTTGGCCAGCGGGCAAAGAGGCAGAAAATCTGCTCAGATTTTGATGCATCACTCTTTATGCAAGCAGCTCCTTGAGCCGTGGAGAGGAATGCTTCCTCCTATAGAGAGCAGTACCGTGAAGTTACTCATGGCTCCTTTCTGCTTGGAGCTCCAAATCAGGCTGTTGGGCACTGGAATGATGGGGCATTGGTTAATTCCTTGAGGAGAATGAGGCAGCCGAGTCCCCTCCCTCCTCTGGCTCTTGTTAGCAAAGGAAGTCACCTTCCTGCTCGCTCCCATCCTCCCCATCCTTTTATCCCAGGATTAAGCACTTTAAGTTTATGTTTGATCAAGGGATGAAGGTGTCCAACTCTTCATTTCCAGGAAGGGGTACTGCGAAATCGGGGGACTGTCCTGAGAACTAACAGTCTCTATCTCCAGTGTGTGTCCACAGGTCAAGCAAAGTGGGCAGTCAGGCTGCTTTTACAGGCTGTAAATAATGTTTATACTATTCATAAGTGCAGTGTTGGTTAAAATTGTGGTATTTAAGTGCTGACTATATGCCAGACACTGTGCTGAGCGCTGGGATAGATACAAAATAATCATCAGGCACAGTAGATCTGCCCCTTTGCCTGTGAGCCCGATGTGTGACAGGACCTCATTTGATCTGATTATCCTGCACCTAACCCAGCTTTGAGCAAAGTGCTTGAGACATAGTCGGTCTGCCACAGTGCATAGAGCACTATGTTAAGATCAAAGTGATTATTTAGGGAATTAGGCAAAAATATTTTCTATAGAAGAGGAAAATGCATCCTGAGGCCCAAATGAAGCAGCCTGGCCGTTCAAACTGGCCAGAATCCGTGGATCACTAATCATGGGCTTGAAAGCTCCTCGGGGTCAGGGATTGCATCTTTCACTTTTGTCGTGTCTTCCCTCACATGCAATAGGGCATGACATGCCCAGCAGGCAGGCAATGGGTTCCCTGGGCACTTGGGTGGGCAGTCATAAATGCTGCTGACGATGCTCCCATTCATCAAGTCTGGCTGGGGGGAGGGGAGGATATAGGCTTTCAAGGAGCTGCCCCTCAGAAACCCACCCCCAAGGTAGGAGACAGAACTGTTCATTCACTCAAAGGAGGAACCCAGCAGATGTTGAATAACAGCCATCCAGGAAGTAGTTGGCCTAGCTGGCACAAGCCTGGGAGTAAGAGGATCTGGGTTCTAATACTGGCTCCTCCACTCTTTTGCTGTGTGGTCTTAAGCAAAACATTTGACTTCCATGTGCCTTAGTTTCTTCATCTCTGAAATGGAAATTCAATCCCTCCACTTGGACTGTGATCCCCAAGTGGGACAGGGACTGTGTCCACCCTGACTTTTATATTCATTCATTCAATTGTATTTATTGAGCACTCACTGTGATGATGATGATGGTGTTTGTTAAGCAGTTACAATGTGCCAAGTACTGGGGTAGATACAAGGTTAACAGGTTGTCTTACATGGGGCTCACAGTCTTGATCCCATATTACAGATGAGGGAACCGAGGCACAGAGAAGTGAAGTGACTTTCCCAAAGTCATGTAGCTGACAAGTGGCAGAGCCTGGATTAGAACCCAAGACCACTGACTCCCAAGCCAGTGCTCTTTCCTCTAAGCCACGCTGCTTCTCCTGTGCTTCTCCTTCTGCTGTGTGTAGGGCACTGCACTAAGTGCTTGGGAGACTATGATACAACAATAAGCAGATACATTCTCTGCTTTTATCTGTCCCAGTGCTTAGCACATAATAAGCACTTAATGTCACTTAATATTAGTGTTCTTCCATCTTCCTGCTGCAGCGGATGCCCCTTTCTCTGGTGAGGTGGGATTTGGGGAACAACAATTCCATGTTGTTCCTGTCCACCCCTTTCATGGTTCTAGAAACTCCAATTCTGTCCCCCCTAAGCCTGTGTCTGTTCAGAGTGCAGAATCCTGACACTTCCAGTCTCTCCTTATGCAGTACCTGCTCCATCGCCTGATCCTTGCTGCCCTCCCCTGCCACTTCTGAGCTTCCAGGCCATGAAGAGGGGAAGTAGTTGGCACTAACTGTCTACATTTATTCAGAGTAAACACAGTCTCCACTCCCACACTTAGCTGTCAGGCCTACTAGACTGTAAGTTCCTTGAGGGCAGGAATCATGTCTACCAGCCCTATTGCATCGTCCTCTCCCAAGTGCTTAGCACAGTGCTCTGCACTCAGTAAGTTCTCAAAAAATACCAGTGATTGATGGATTGCCTGAAGTTCATTAGCACTGGCTAATAGTCCCTTGATGTCTTTCCCAGGACTTCCCTTGGTCTGTGCCCAGGTGGCATTGAAGGGTAGTCAGGGGCTCACTGTTCCCAAGCTGTGGGGACTTTCCAAGTGGGAAGAGGCTTCACTGCTGCTGGAAACTGGCATTTTGCTTCCCCAGCTGACGGTCCGGTGGGAAGGAGCTGGAGGGCTCCCAACTGTGCAGGTGAAGCTGCCGGCTCAGGAGCGGATCTGAAATGGGGTGGTGCAGGCATGGAAAGAGTCAAGATGGACCACTGCCCCCTCTCATCCTGTTGACTCTGGAGACAACAGAGATGTGCCCCATCTCCCGACACCCATCCGCCCCTTTCTGCCTGAGCTGCAAGTGCTGGGAATTTGGGGTGAATCAGTCCTCAGGTTTGGGCTGCTGGGGTCGCAGATGTCCCTGGAAAACCAAATGTTTCAGCAACTCTTTCGCCATCAGAAAAGGTGGTATGTCAGGAGGCTTAGAAAGTAGGTTAGCAGTCCTCCAGAGTGACACTTCCCAGCTTTATGCTTGGATTCTCTCACCCTGGAGAGGGGTGGAGGGAGGCTGACATTTGAGGAGGGCCCAGCTGATTCATTAATGAAGAGTTCTACATTGAGAAGGGCTTCAGGATAGGTGTTTTGTCAAAGGCACTTCCTGATACTTACCCATGATTCCATCCAAACCCCTCTCTAGAGCTGGCTAGTCTTCCTGGCAGCACAGCTTCTCATGGGGGATTCTATACGCTCACCCCTAAACCCTCTACCACTGGGGGCAAGTGTCTCCTTGTGTCTGTTCTGAATCTTCCAGTTCTAGTGGAAGCCCTCACCCTGGTGGGCTGGGATTTGGGGAACAAAAGTTCCGTGTTCATCTTGTCGAGCTCTTTCGTGATTGTCAGCTCCAATCCTGTTCCCTCCCAGCCTGCAGTCCCCACCCTTTCATTCTCCTCTTGGATCAAAGTTGCTTCGTCTCCCTGGCCATCCTCCTGGTCCATTTTTCATCCTTCTCCTACCTCCTTGGTGTAGTGTCCTATTCTCGCTCTTCTGCTCAAGTCTGTCTCTCTCCCTCCAGGCCCCTGTCTCATCCAACACCCTTCGCCTCCCCTGGCTTTTCCGAGTGGACTCTTGTCTTTCCCTGGACACACATTTTCTCAGCATTCAGTGAGCAGTCACCTAAACGGGTGGACTCCACCAGTTGAATCTCATAAACCTATGGGGTGGCTGAGAGAGAAGGGCGTTGAGCACAAGCCTAGTGGAGCCAGGAAGATCATCAGTCCATCCTGCTGGGATTTTTTTTATAATGGTATTTAAGTCCTTACTAGGTGCCGGGCACTGCACTAAGCACCGTACACAGCCCATGTCCCACTGTGGACAGCTAAACCACTGTGGACTGTCCTATGTAGTCAATCCCACTCATTCTCCCCAGCAGCAGGGAGGGCTTCAGACCTCTGTCCGTTCTAGAACGAGCCTAATGAGTGTGACCAGAGTCCCAGAGGATGCTGGGAAGTGGATCAGCTACCACCCCCGCCAAGCTCTGGGGAACAGGTAACCCCAGGTTACTCCAGACCCACCATGTACACTTTTGAAAACCAAATGGACCGACCCCAAGTTCCCCACTCCACTTCCGAAAAGAGCTGAGGTTTCACCTGTGTAGTGGGGTTAGCCCCAGGAGTGGAGCTAGTGGGCATGAACAGGGGTTGTCGGTCCACAGGTCCTTCCTATCTTCCCCCAGCTTCATCAGGTTCACCTATTCAGTGGCCCTCATCGCCCTAATGCGGCCTGTCTGGAGACACCATTTAGCTACTTTCCACTAGGCTACTATTGAGGAGAGAAAGGCCGGGGCCTGAACACTTCCGCCTGACAGATCTGCAGTGCTTAGATCCTGTTGTTCTTGTTATGATGGGATTGATTTCCCCACTGGAGCGTCTATAGATTTTATGCTCTGTCTACTGTTTCATAGACCATAAATATCTATCTTTTTGGACACGGTGAGGGTGGGGGCAGGGTGAGGTGGGGGAGGGTTGTGTTCTGGGTTAATCCTGTATCTTGATCCTCTTGCCGTGACCTGAGTGCCTGTGACTCTCTTTGCCCATTAAAATATTCCTGAGTCTTTTCAATGGTGTGTTGAAAGTGAGATGTTGGGGTTGCCATCTGCTTCCCCCAACAGGGGCCTCCACTCTTACAGGCTCATCCATTTTGTGGGTGCTACCGAGTTGGAGGTCTGGGATGGGGAAAGCATAACCATAAATTTTCCCAGGGAGAATAATATTCAGGGCTTCCTAGAGAGCTTCTCTTTCCCCAGAGCATTTCCATGTCTGTAACCTCAGTTTATCCACACAACAGGACTGTGACGAAGGGAGAGGCAGATATTATTCTGCCCACTTTACCTTATTCTTCCCCTATCTGCCATTTATTTTAATGTCTGTCTCCCCCACTAGATCAGGGACAAGTATTATGGGCAGGGAACAAGTCCACTAATTCTCTTTTACTCTGCCAAGAGTTAAGCACAGTGTTCTGCACACAGTAAGCACTCAATAAATACCAACGATTGATTCAGGTGAGGAAACTGAGGACCGGAGAGCCAGCAGGCAGGTGACAGAGCTGGGACTGGCGTGCAGATCTCCCAGCTCTCAGGCATGAGTTTCTTCCAATGGACCTCACTGCTTCCATTAGAGAAGCACCGTGGCTCAATGGAAAGAGCACGGGCTTGGGAACCAGAGGTCATGGGTTCAAATCCTGGCTCCACCAATTGTCAGCTGTATGACCTTGTACAAGTCACTTAGCTTCTCTGTGCCTGTTAGCTCATCTGTAAAATAGGGATTAAGACTGTGAGCCCCACGTGGGACAACCTGATCACCTTGTATCCTTCCCAGCCCTTAGAACAGTGCTTTGCACATAGTAAGCGCTTAACAAATGCCATCATTATTTGCTCTTGGAGGTGTTCCTTTTTGGATTTAACCCTGGGGAGGTCTGCTTGGTTCTGGACATTCTTCTAATCATTAGCACCAGGACTGACTGAGCATATATATATTTTTTGTTTGTGTGCGTGTGGAGCAAGAGATTGGGCAAATAAGGAGCAGACAAAAGAAATAACATGCGATTCCTGCCTCAGTGAGCTTTTTGAGTATTACTATTATCATTTTTTAAGCACTTATGTGTCAAGGACTGCTCTAAGGACTGGGGTAGATGCAAGTTAATCAGGGTGAACACAGTCCCTGTACCACCTGAGACAGTCTAAGTAGGAGGGAAAACAAGTATTTATTCTCCATTTTCTAGTTGAGGAAACCGAGGCACAGAGAAGTTAGGAAACTTGTCCAAGGTCCCACAGCAAGCAATTGGCAGAGTTAAGATTAGAACCCAGATCCTCTCAGGGCCTTGCTCTTTCCACTAGGCTATTCTGCTTCTTGTGAGCTCATAGTATAATGGAAGTATGAATCAGTGAAGGTTCCTGTTGCTGAGGGGGTGAAACGGCATGATTGATAGACTCGAGAGAATCATTCAATTGATAACTAAGAAACCAGCAGGGCCAACAAGGCACCGCAGAAGTGGTTGAGGGGATGGAGTCTCCCAGGGAGGTACACAGTAATTCAGAGTGGTCCACTGTATAAAGAAATAATCCCTGTGACACCCCTTGAGGGCCAGAGATGACATGAAAGAGGGATCAGGATGGGCGATCACTTCCATGAGCTGGGCTTGTCAGTGAGCAACGGCTTGGCTGTTCATTCGAAAGCCTCATAGGACCATGGCTCATTTCGGTTTCAAAAGTGTTTTCTTTGTTTGCAGAGCCAGATTCCTTGACCTCTGTATGTGCACGTGTGTGTGTGTGTTTTCATGGGGGCTTAAGCTTATCTTGTCCACGTATGGGTGTGCCTGCATGTCTCGTGGTTACCTAATGATGCATTCCCTGTCAAGGACAAGACCCACAGATCTGTGCAGAAAACCCTAACTTCCCCAGACCAGGCCCTGAGATTGTAGTGGGTGCAAGGGAGACTTCATTATCATCATCACCGATCTGGGCCAAGCCCTGAACTGAGCACTGCAGTCATCGCCAGATAATTGCAGTCCTTGTTTCATTATTCATTCATTCAACTGTATTTATTGAGCACTTACCGTGTACAAAGCATTATACTCAGCACTTGGGAGAATACAATATAACAATATTGTTATATTCCCTGCCCAGAACGAGCTAAGTTTCCAATCCCAGAAGTGGGAAGAACAGATGTTTTATCGCCATTTTACAGACAAGGCAACTGAGGTTAGTCAGAGAGGTAAAGTGACTCATGCCAGGTCTCACAGCAGGCCCATGGCAGAGATGAGATTAGAACCCAGACCTACTGAATCTCGGTATCAGGCTCTTTCCCCTGGGCTGGGCTGGCGGAGGAGTCACAAGATCAATCCGGGCTTGGCGTGATTGATTGATGTGTGGTTAGGTCTGCCCCTTTCTGTGGTACCGGGAAAGGCCGAACATAACATAATTCATCATTGCCCAGACGCCCTGGGCAGCCATCTAGACTCCCAGTAAAGGGAACTCGGTCAAAGCAGGGGACCTGTGATTCCAAGAGTGCCTCTTGATGGAAAATTCAACCTTTTCTCTTTAAAATAAAGGAGACATTTATTTCCTTGCAGAACCTTGTCATGTTTGAGATGAAGCCTGGTGTCTGCATGTCTGCGTGTTCAGTAATTGCTTTTCTGTTTGCACAAAATAACTTCCCCACATAAAAGGGTCGGATAATCCTGAAAGTTGGGATCTCACAGGCCTCTGATTTATTGCTTCCACAGGAGAAGGAGCTCAGTTTTTTTTTAAACAATATTTACATAAAATTCTTTGTTCATTAGCTCAGCTCCAGAGATGGGGGGCTCCCCTGAGCTGGTCATTGGTCACAGAGATCCAATTAGCACCAAAGGCCAAGCGTACATTATGCTGGAAAAGTCCTGGCTGGGGAGGAGCATGCATTTCTGATTAAAGCAGCCCCAGCCTCAAATGGAATTAGTGTCCTGAAATCAGATTGTGCCTGCATGGGAGTGAGGTAGCGTCTCGCTTTTCCATCTCCCAGAGGGGGGCCAGCTCCAGGCACCCAGGAAATCTGCAAGGAAGAGGGTGGGGAATGTATGATGGGATGGAGGCCGGGTTGGTGGGAGGGGCCTTTGCTATAGGTTGCTCCCTGCCAGGAGTTCCAGCAGGTGAGAAACTGGAGATGGAGGCACCTAGGGTCTTTTTTTGACTGGCACTCCTGAAGGCAATGGTCATCAGTGAAGTGTTTGCTAGTTGGTTCTGGGGCAATCTAGATGGAAAACTCCTTGAGGGCAGGGGCTGAGTCTGACCCCAAATTGCCTAGCACGGTGCTTAAGATTGCAGCTGTGCAATAATAATTCAACTCCAGGAGGCCTTCCCAAACTGAGCCCCTTCCTTCCTCTCCCCCTTGTCCCCCTCTCCATCTCCCCCATCTTACCTCCTTCTCTTCCCACAGCACCTGCATATATGTATATATGTTTGTACATATTTATTACTCTATTTATTTTACTTGTACATATCTATTCTATTTATTTTATTTTGTTAGTATGTTTGGTTTTGTTCTGTGTCTACCCCTTTTAGACTGTGAGCCCACTGTTGGGTAGGGACTGTCTCTATATGTTACCAACTTGTACTTCCCAAGTGCTTAGTACAGTGCTCTGCACACAGTAAGCACTCAATAAATATGATCGATTGATTGATTGATAATAATCCCAATTGTGGTATTTGCCAAGCACTCTCTGCCAAGCACTGGGCTAAGGTCAGGGCTAGGTGCAATGCAATACTATTGGACACAGTCCCTGTCCTTTTATTTTAATGGTATTTAAGCACTTACTATGTGCCAGTCACTGTTCTAAGCACAGAGGTGGATATAAATTAATCATTTTGGGCCCCACAAATGGCCCAAATGGGGCCCACGTTCTAAAGAGGAAGCAGCATGTCCTAGAGGATTGAGCACAGGCCTAGGAATCAGAAGAACCTGGGTTCTAAGCCCAGCTTGGCCACTTTGCTGTGTGACCTTGAACCAGTCACTTCACTTCTCTGTGCCTCTGTTTCCTCATCTGTAAAATGGGGTTGAAGACTGTGAGGCCCACTTGGGACACGGACTATGACCAACACAATTTGCTCGTATCCACCACAGTGCTTAAAACAGTGCCTGGTACATAGTAAGTTAACAAATGCCACAGTTATTATTATTAAGGGGAGGGAGAATGGGTATTGAATCCTCATTTTACAGATGAGGAAACTGAGGCCTGTCCTCTTTTCAGCAGGCCATACTGCAGCACTCTATACGTGCTAAGTCTTTCTCAGTAAATACTAATGATGACGATGATGATGACGGTAATGATGATGAGATGCTGAAAGGAATTCAAATCCTCCTCTGTGCCAATCCACTAAACAGGACAACCAGCGAGGTGAGGTATTACCAAACCCAAAGCCTGTGCCCAGTGTGCCCTATGACAACAGCAGAGGCAGTTGGTGCATTGATGCCTATAAGTTGCCAACTTGTACTTCCCAAGTGCTTAGTACAGTGCTCTGCACACAGTAAGCACTCAATAAATACGATTGAATGACTGAATGCCAGAACCATGGATACCCTCACTGAAACCCCAAGAGGCCAGATTTGGCTCTGTGTCAAAGATGGATTTGGAATGCATTTTAATTTCACGCCAATGGGAAGCACCCATTCTGCTCTTGTGACATGTTGGCGGAATTCAGAGAGAGCCTGAAGTCTTCAGTGTGCAGAATTAGGTTGAATGGGTGGATCTTTACTGAACCATGTTGATGTTGATCTCAAGGCACCGAACACAACTGTCAGGATGGGCTTGGGGATACAAGCATACTTCCTTTGTCTGGGGATGAATTTAAAGCAGACTCCTGGGGTCCTCTACAATGCAAGCTCCATGTGGGCCAGGAATGTATCCATCAACTTTGGTTTTATTGTACTCTCCCAGGTGCTTAGTACAGTACTCTGCTACACAGTAAGTGCTTATCAAATAGGATTAATTTTTCATAGGAATGTTTCAAAGAGAAAGGACTGAGTGCTGGTTGTTCTCCTGGACACGCATCCTCAGATTAGAGATAACTATCCACCACCCCAAACTCTCCCCCGCTCCATCTCTGACTCTCCCCCACTGACTCAGCACAGATCATCCAACACCCCTAACTCTTCCCTCTCCATCTCTGACCCTCCCTCCAGTGACCCAGCGTGGTCTGCTTATTTCTGTTCTGTCCAAACCCCTCTGGTGATTCTGACTGCCCAGCTCAATTGGGAACAGATTCTATATTCTCCCTTCCTCTTATTGACATCCTAGGAATTCTGTGTGCAGTGAACATTTCCTTTGGAATTACTGAAACTCTGTACCTTTCCCCAGTGTGTTTCCCCTGCCATGAGTCCAATCTCCAACTTGGCATTGCGTACTTATGAGAGTTCCTACTACACCCTTTTCCCTTCTCAGGATGGCACCTGGAGAGTTTCCAGTACTCTACCAGTCTCGGCTATGGGAGGGAGAGTCAAGTAGATGCATACCCATTCCATTCCTAGCTTGGGAAGTGGCTAACATGTGGAAGGCAATCTACTTCAAGTCAAAACTCACCAGTGCTGGGCAACAGTAGCATGGAATAGAGTTGAGGGCAGAGACTCGTTTACTGCATGGAAGGAGGCAATGGTAAACCACTTCTGTATTTTGACCAAGAAAACTCAATAACAATAATAATAATAATAATAACAATAATATTTAAGCATTTACTATGTGCCAAGTACTGTTCTAAGCGCTGGGGTAGATTCAAGGTTATCAGGTTGTCCCACATGGGGCTCAGAGTCTTAATCCTCATTTTACAGATGAGGCAACTGAAGCACAGAGAAGTAAAGTGATTTGCCCAAAGTCACACAGCTGAAAAGTGGCGGAGCTGGGACTAGAACCCATCACCTCCGACTCCCAAGCCCAGGCTCTTTCCATTGAGCCATGCTGCTGCTTCTATGGATACACTACCAGAACGATTGCAGATGGAAGTGGGGTATTTTGGGAGAGATGTGTCTATGGTGTTGCTAGGGGTTGGATGCGACTTGACAGCCCAAAACAACTGAACCCTCTATTATTCTCATGTTAACTTATTCACTGTATGCCCAGCTCATTTATCTCACTCCGGACCTCTTGCTCACATCCTTCCTTTCACCTGAAATTTTAGACTGGGAGCCCCAACCAGGACAAAGACAGTGTTCAACCTAATTAACCTGTACTTACCCCAGCTCTTAGAACAGTGTTTGACATATATAAGCACTTAATGAAGTCCTTAAAATAAATTCCCACCCCCTTCACGTACAGCAGACCACTACTCTCTCCCTCTTCAAAGCCCTTATGACATTGCGTCTCCTCCAGGAGACCTTCCCTGATTAATCAACTTGCATCGTCACTCCCTCAGATGTAGCTTCAGCACTTCTGTCACCTTAGTACTTGCGGGCTCACATTGTTCTTAATACAGCTCTTTATACTCTGTTGCTCCCTTCTTCCTGTAATTTTAATGTTTGTCCTCCCCACCAGATCATATGCTCCTGAAGGGCAGGAATCTTGTCTACCAACTCTGTTAAACTCCCCTTATAAGTACTTAGTATAGAGAAGCAGTGTGGTTTAGTGGATAGAGCAGGGGCCTGGGCGTCAGAAGGACTGGGTTCTAATCCAGGCTCTGCCACTTGTCTGCTGTGTGACCTTGGGCAAGTCATTTAACTTCTTTGTACCTCGGTTACCTCATCTGTAAAATGGGGATTAAGACTGTGAGCCCTCTGTGGGACAGGGACTGTGTCCAACCCAATTACCTTGTAACCACTCCAGAGCTTAGTACAGTGCCTGGCACTTAACAAATACCATCATTATGGAGAAGCAGCTTGGCTCAGTGGAAAGAGCCCGGGCTTGGGAGTCAGAGGTCGTGGGTTCTAATCCAGGCTCCGCCTGGACTTTGGGTAAGACACTTAACTTCTCTGTGCCTCAGTTACCTCATTTGTAAAATGGGGATTGAGACTGTGAGCCCCACATGGGACAACCTGATGACCTTGTATTTACCCCAGCGCTTAGAATGGTACTGGGCATATAGTAGGCACTTAACAAATATCATCTTTATTACTATCATTATTAACATTATTATTACAGTGCCTGGCACATAGTAAGGGCTTAACAAATACCACTTTTATTGTTATTATTAGGTAAGTGCCTATTACAGTGCTCTGCAAAGAATAAGTGCTCAATAAATACTACGGATTGGTTGATTGAGATCTCTGTTCTCTGGGGTGGAAAGTCAGCTGTGGAGACAGCTTTCTGCAGTAGTTAGTGGCAATAGTATTTATGAAGTGCTTACTGTCTACAGAAGACTGTATTAGGTGCTGGAAGAGAATGAGCAGTTGAGAATTAGACAATAGTCCCTGTTCTTCAGGGGGCTCTTGATCTTTCTGGGGAAGGAAATCTCTGGTCTGAGAATTCTCCGGGAGTTTCCCCTAAAGCCAAAGCCTTTCTCTCCTTCAGCTCGAAAACACTTACGTGGATTTCCTTCCCTGCTGCTGAAGGGTTGTGAGCACAGGGCCTGGTCTAATCTCCACCCTCGCCATTCCTCGCCTGACAGCCCAGGCTGGCTGAATGTTTCTGTATATTTGACTGACAAGAGCCTTTTCTGAACACTCCGTTGTAATCAAAATGTCCAGGGCTCAAGATCAAACTGGCATTAAAAATCGATCTGGTTGTCAGTCAGGAGCCCGTCTTGGCATGAGGCTCCGCTCGAAGCAGGGTTAGGTGGACTCTTGTAAAATCTATGGAAGAAGTCAAAGACAATTGTCCCTGCCCTCAGGGACTTCACACGCAAAAGTGATGCATATCTAAGAATTAGAATAATAATAATAATGACATTTGTTAAGCACTTATTATGTGTGAAGCACTGTTCTAAGCACTGGGGGGGAAACAAGGTGGTCAGGTTGTCCCAAGTGGGGCTCACACTAACTGAGGCCCTTTAGATGGGCTGGGAGCCGCCGAGTGGGTCAGTGGAAAAAGCACAGGCTTGGGAGTCAGAGGTCATGGGTTCTAATCCCTGCTCTGTCACTTGTCAGCTGTGTGACTTTGGGCAAGTCACTTCACTTCTCTGGGCCTCAGTTACTTCATCTGTAAAATGGGGATGAAGACTGAGAGCCCATGTGGGACAACCCGATTACCTTGTATCCCCCCCCCAGCCCCCAGCACTTAGAACCGTGCTTTGCACATAGTAAGTGCTTAACAAGTGTCATTATTATTATTATTATCATTATTATTACTTATTCAATGTTGTCTGTGGTCCAAGTGCTGGTGCAGATATACGATCTTCAAAATTGCCGTCTGCTGGGTGACTTGTTTATGTGGATCAATGGTGTCAGAACAGAGAACAGTACCATAGAGAGAGGACTTGGGCTCTAATCCCCCCCACCCACAGCTTGCCTACTATATAATAATGATAATAATAATGATGGCATTTATTAAGTGCTTACTATGGGCAAAGCACTGTTCTAAGCACTGAGGAGGTTACAAGGTGATCAGGTTGTCCCATGGGGGGCTCACAGTCTTAATCCCCATTTTACAGATGAGGGAACTGAGGCACAGAGAAGTGAAGTGACTTGCCTAAAGTCGCACAGCTGACAAGTGGTGGAGCCAGGATTAGAGCCCACCCCTCTGACTCCCAAGGCTATGCTCTTTCCACTGAGCCATGCATGGGCAAGTCACTTCACTGCTCTGCGCCCTCAGTTTCCTCATCTTTCAAATGGGGATTCAGTTCTTCTTCTCCCTCCTATTTCTACTGTGAGCCCCATGTAGGACAGAGACTGTATCTGACCTCTTTACCTTGTATCTATCCCAGTGCTTAGTATAGTGTTTAGCACATAGTAAGTCCTTAAAAATACCATAGATTATTATTATTATTATTAACAGTAGTAATAATAATAATGATGACATTTGTTAAGCGCTTACTATGTGCCGATCACTGTTCTAAGCGCTGGGATAGATACATGGTAATCAGGTTGTCCCATGTGGGGCTCACAGTCTTAATCCTCATTTGGCAGATGAGGTAACTGAGGCACAGAGAAGTGAAGTGACTTGCCCAAAGTCACACAGCTGATCAGTGGCGGAGCTGGGATTAGAACCTATGACCCCTGACTCTCAAACCTGGGCTCTTTCCACTAAGCCATGCTGCTTCAGTAGTAGTAGTACAAATAGGGAAGCAGCAAGTTCTAGTAGAAAGAGCATGGGCATGGGAGTCAGAGGACCTGGGTTCTAATCCCAGCTCTGCCACCTGTCTGCTGTGTGACCTTGAGCAAGTCACTTCACTTCTCTGTGCCTCAGTTACTTCATCTGTAAAATGGGAATTAAGACTGTAAACCCCATGTGGGACAGGGCCTGCGTCCAACCTGCTTAGGTTGTATCTACTCCAGTCCTTAGAACAGTGCTTGGCACATAAGTGCTTAACAAATACCACAATTATTATTATTAGAAGTAGTAATAGTAGGAAGAACAGGCCCTGATGAGAAATCAAAGATTTAGGTCATCCTGTACTATTAAACCCTGCCTTCTTTTCCTCCTTGGAAATGCTTCTGAAAAAGCTACCTCCTCGAGGAAGCTTTCCTTGATTGAAACCATCCCCCTTCATCCTGCACCATTCCAGGCATGGTTCCTCATCATTCAGTCACCTTAGCACCCAGGCATTTATCTGTTGGTTCATTTCTTGTCAATGCATTTGCCACCTGTTTTTGTTCTGTCTCCCCAATCCCTCTTCTAAGGGCTTAGTGGAAAGAGCTCAGGCTTGGGAGCCAGAGGTCTTGGGTTCTAATCCAAGCTCTGCCACTTGTCAGCTGTGCAACTTTGGGCAAGTCACTTCACTTCTTTGGGCCTCACTTACCTCATCTGTAAAATGGGGATGAAGACTGTGAGCCCCACATGGGACAAACTGATCACCTTGTTTCCCCCCCCCCAGTGCTTAGAACAGTGCTTCACACATAGTAAGCACATAACAAATGCCATTATTATTATTATAATTCTTAGATATGCATCACTTTTGCATGTGAAGTCCCTGAGGGCAGGGACTATTGTCTTTGACCTTTTTCAGAGATTTTACAAGAGTCCAGCACAACACTTTGCCCATAGTAGGCCCCCATCAAGGCACCCTGCAATCAATCAATCAATCAATCATATTTATTGAGCACTTACTGTGTGCAGAGCACTATACTAAGCGCTTGGGAAGTACAAGTTGGCAACATATAGAGACAGTCCCTACCCAACAGTAGGCTCACAGTCTAAAAGGGGGAGACAGAGAACAAAACTAAACATACTAACAGAATAAAATAAATACAATAGATATGTACAAGTAAAATAAATAAATGAATAGAGAAATAAATATGTACAAACATATATACATATATACAGGTGCTGTGGGGAAGGGAAGGAGGTAAGATGAGGGGGATGGAGAGGGGGACGAGGGGGAGAGGAAGGAAGGGGCTCAGTCTGGGAAGGCCTCCTGGAGGAGGTGAGCTCTCACTAGGGCCTTGAAGGGAGGAAGAGAGCTAGCTTGGCAGTTGGGCAGAGGGAGGGCATTCCAGGCCCGGGGGATGACGTGGGCCGGGGGTTGATGGCGGGACAGGTGAGAACGAGGTACGGTGAGGAGATTAGGAGCAGAGGAGCGGAGGGTGCGGGGTGGGCTGTAGAAGGGGAGAAGGGAGGTGAGGTAGGAGGGGGCAAGGTGATGGACAGCCTTGAAGCCCTGGGTGAGGAGTTTCTGCCTGATGCGCAGATTGATTGGTAGCCACTGGAGATTTTGAGGAGGGGAGTAACATGCCCAGAGCGTTTCTGGACAAAGACAATCTGGGCAGCCACATGAAGTATGGATTGAAGTGGGAAGAGACACGAGGATGGGAGATCAGAGAGAAGGCTGATGCAGTAGTCCAGACGGGATAGGATGAGAGCTTGAACGAGCAGGGTAGCGGTATGGATGGAGGGGAAAGGGCGGATCTTGGCAATATTGCGGAGCTGAGACCGGCAGGTTTTGGTGACGGCTTGGATGTGAGGGGCGAATGAGAGAGCGGAGTCGAGGATGACACCAAGTTTGCGGGCTTGTGAGATGGGAAGGATGGTAGTGCCGTCAACAGAGATGGGAGTCAGGGAGAGGGCAGGGTTTGGGAGGGAAGACAAGGAGTTCAGTCTTGGACATGTTGAGTTTTAGGTGGCGGGCAGACATCCAGATGGAGATGTCCTGAAGGCAGGAGGAGATGCGAGCCTGGAGAGAGGATGAGAGAGCAGGGGCAGAGATGTAGATCTGGGTGTCATCAGCGTAGAGATGATCGTTGAAGCCGTGGGAGCGAATGAGGTCACCAAGGGAGTGAGTGTAGATCGAGAATATAGTAGGTTCCCATTTCCAAGTCCACCCATCTTCCCCGTTGCTCTGCTTTCCTTAATTTTGAATAATACTAATAATAATTATGGTATTTAAGCACTTAATTTGTGCCAGGCACTGTACTAAGCACTGGGATGGATACAAGCACATCGGGTTGGACACAGTCCCTGACCTACCTGTGGCTCACAACTTCAATCCCCATTTTGCAGATGATGTATCCGAGGCACAGAGAAGGAAAATGACGCCTCGGGTCACACAGCAGAGAAGTGGTGGAGCTGGGATTAGAACCCATGAATGTCTGACTCCCACAGGCCCATGTTCTATCCACTATGCCACATGTGTTAAGCCCTTACTATGTGCCAAGCACTGAACTCAGTCGTGGAGCCGTAAAAAGGTGATGAGGTCAAATGCAGTCCCTGGCCCACAAGGAGCTCCCAGACTAAAATGGTGAGAGGACAGGCATTGAGATAACATAAAAAAACAAAAATGGGTATTGAATCCCCATTTTACAGATGAGAAAACTGGGGACCAGGGAAGTGAAGTGACTTTGCCAAAGGTCACATAACAGACAAGTGATGGAACTTAGATTAGGACTCAGGTTCTCTGATTCCCAGGGCTGTGCTCTTCCGACTGGGCCACGCCACTCCTCAGTTTGAGGGAAAATGGGCAAAGTTTCTCAGCAAAGCCAGTTGACATCTTCTAGATGGGAAGCAGCCTGACCTAGTGAAAAGAGTATTGGAGTCAGAGGATGTAGATTCTAATCCCAGCTCTGCCACAAAGCTGCTGTATGACCTTGGTCAGGTCAAGTCAACTCAGCTGAGAAGCAGCGTGGCTCAGTGGAAAGAGCACGGGCTTTGGAGTCAGAGGTCATGGGTTCAAATTCCGGCTCTGCCAACTATCAGCTGTGTGACTTTGGGCAACTCATTTAACTTCTCTTTGCCTCAGTTACCTCATCTGTAAAATAGGGATTAAAACTGTGATCCCTCCGTGGGACAATCTGATCACCTTGTAACCTCCCCAGTGCTTAGAACAGTGCTTTGCACATAGTAAGCACTTAACAAATACCATTATTATTATTATTATTATTATTAAGTCACTTAACTTCTCTGGGCCTCAGTTACCTCATCTATAAAATGGAGATAATAATAATAATCATAATAATTGTGGTATTTAAGTGCTTACTTTGTGCCAGGCACTGTACTAAGCTCTGGGGTGGATACAAGCCCAAGTAGGGCTCACAGTCTCAATCCCCTTTTTTACAGATGAGGTAACTGAGGCCCAGAGAAGTGAAGTGACTTACCCAAGGTCACATGGCAGACAAGTAGCGGAGCTGGGATTAGAACCCATGGCCTTCTGGCTCCCAGGCCTGTGCTCTATCCTTAAGACAGTGAGCCCTATGAGGGACAGGGACTGTGTCCAATCTGATCACTTCTTATCTACCCTAGTGCTTAGAACAGTGCTTAGCACATAATAAGCGCTTAACAAATACCATAATTATTAGTATTATTATTATTAACTTCATCTCTCCCCAGTGAAGTAGAGTGAGAACCAGCAGCCTTGGTGATGAGCAATTTGGGGAAGGCAGATATGCTGAACAGCCAATTCATACAGACTCTTCCATTCCCGGCTTTGTGTGGCCCCCTTAGACCCATGTGGGATCCCATTTGGGGAGGGATGGAAGGTGGATTGGGATGGACACTGGCTTGTCCATGGGCTGGCAGTTCTTGGTCTTCCAGAAACCAAAACCTTTTGGACCTGCGGGACCAGAGAGCAGCTTGTGGGACCAGATGGGCACCAGGGGACAGGCTGGGACATCATTACTCATGACATTTGCCTAAGGAGCGATTGAGTGACATTAGCGCATGGCACTGTGGGTAGAGCCTGAGCCCGGCTGTCAGAAGGTCACGAGTTCTAATCTCAGCTCTGCCACCTCTCTGCTGTGTGACCGTGGGCAAGCCACTTGACTTCTCTGGGCCTCAGTCAATCCCCATTTTACAGGTGATGTAAAACTGTGAGTCCCACATGGGATAGGGACCGTTTCCAAATCAAATTTGCTTGTATCCACCCCAGTGCTTAGTACAGTGCCTGCCCCAAAGTAGGCGCTTAACAGATACCAATATTGTTGTTATTATTTTTATTAGTGTGGGCCTTACTGTAGCCAGTCTGAGAAGCAGCACAGTCTAGTGGATAGAGCATGGGACCGGAGGTGGGGAGCTCAGAAAGACCTGGGTACCCCAGCTCCTCCACCTGTCTGCTGTGTGACTTCTCTCTGCCTCTCTAAAATGGGGATTAAGACTGTGAGCCCAATGTGGAACAGGGACTGTGTCCAACCTGATTACTTTGTATCTCCCCTCGTGCTTAGTACACTGTCTGGCACAGAGTGCCTGGCGTTTAACAAATACTCAAAAATAAAAAGTGAACAGGCACTACCGAGGGATCCTGTTTTGGTCTAGGTGTTCCAAGCAGAAATAGTTTCTACTAGAAACTCCTTACCATTGGCTTTAAAGCAATCAGCTTTCCCACTCCTACCTCTCCTCTCTTATCTCCTACTACAGCCCAGCTCACACATTCATTCATTCATTCAATCGTATTTATTGAGCGCTTACTGTGTGCAGAGCGTTGTACTAAGCGCTTGGGAAGTACAAGTTGGCAACATATATATTCCACTTCTCTAGTGCCGGTTTGCTCATTGTACCCTGATCTAAGTCTTTCCTGCTGCCATCCCCTTTCCCATGTCCTCCCCCTAGCCTGGAATTCCCTCCCCCTCCATATACAACAGACTACCACTCTCTCCTCACCTTCAAACCCTGGAGAAGCAGTGTGGCTCAGTGGAAAGAGCACGGGCTTTGGAGTCAGAGGTAGGGATTCAAATCCCGGCTCCACCAGTTGTCAGCTGTGTGACTTTGGGCAAGTCACTTCACTTCTCTGTGCCTGTTACCTCATCTGTAAAATGGGGATTAAGACTGTGACCCCCCCGTGGGACAATCTGATCACCTTGTAACGTCCCCATCGCTTAGAACAGTGCTTTGCATATAGTAAGCGCTTAATAAATGCCATTATTATTATTATTATTATTATGGTCACATTTCCTCCAAGAGGCCTTCCCCCATTAAGCCCTTTTTTCCCTGGCTCCCTCTCCCTTCTGCATTATCTATGCACTTGGATCTCTGGCCTTTGGGTACTTGGTATTTGCTCCACCCTCGACCTGACAGCATTTATATCCATTTTGAAAATTATATATTATAAATCATTTAATTACAACAATAATAATATATAATTGGGGTATTTGTTAGTTGCACTGTCCTAGCTCTGGGGAAGATACAAGATAATCAGGTCAGAAACAGTCCCTGTCCCACACAGAGCTCATAATCTAAGTAGCAGGCAGAGCAGGTATTGAATCCCCATTTTACAGATGAGGGGACTGAGGCACAGAGAGGTGAAATGACCTGCCCAAGGTCACACAGCAGGCACTTGGCAGTTGGCATATTATATTATGAATATAATAATATATATCAATGCCTGTCTCCCCCTCTGGACTGTAAGCTCGTTTTGGGCAGGGAACGTTTCTGCCACCTCGGTTGTGTCAAACAATCAATCAATCGTATTTATTGAGAGCTTACTGTGTGCAGAGCACACAACTCTTCCAACCTCTTAGTACAGTGCCCTAAACATAGTAAGTGATCAATAAATACCACTGATGATGACTTGTACTTCCCAAGCTCTTAGTACAGTGCTCTGCACACAGTAAGTGCTCAATAAATATGATTGAATGAATGATAATGAGGTAGAAGTGGGAATGTTGTCGCCTGCCTTTGGGCTCAATTCCACTGCCTCCTGGCCCTCAGTGAGTATCATGGCAACTCATTTGCCAGGGTGGGGAGTTAGGAACTGACAGCAGGATTTGGGTCCATAAGGCCTGTTTAGGGGAAGGGGCTTGGGCCAGCTCCCGGGGCCCAGCTCTCCTGTCCCGAGGAAGGGTGGTCTTTGATGGGCAGAGGTCTCTACAGCCCCACTCCCCAAGGATAAGCTGTGTGTGGATGAACTGGACCATGTGACTCGGATGAGAGAAATTCCGCCTGCAGCCCACAGTATGGGGAGATGGCGACCAGGTGGGTCAGGCCTCATGTTAGATGATGTTCCACCCGAATTTACAATCCACTTGTTACTGAATTATCTCTCAGGATTACAAAGGCCCCTCCTGATAAAGGGCATGTGTCCCCCAACAGAACAGTTATTTGTTTAGGAGGTGGAAGCTATTAATTATTTACCCTTCTCACCTCCCTGCCCCAGCTACCTCTAGTTAAAATTCATGGTCCGGACCCTCATCAAATATTGATTTCTACCCAGGTTGATGCTTTCCCTTTAACATTATCATAATGAGGGATAGAAATCAAATTGTCCCCGCTGAAACTCAATCACGCTTCCCCGCCGTCCCATTGATCCTTTTCTTTCCAGGTTTTACCATAAATTATTCTATTCAATTAAGTAAACTCGCCCATAATGCCATTTTGCAAACTAAATAATTGATTGACTCCTTTCAGCAGTTGTGATCAGACGTGGGGGATCGGACGGCGGAGCACGAGTCTGGCGGGGAGGGGAGACGGAGATCTCTTGGAGAAGGAAGGGTCCAGGACAGCCGGACAAAGGATCGGCAGCTGGGAGCAGGGGTGGCCGCCCTCCAGGTCGGGTCTTGGTCCCTCTTCTGGAGTGTATTGAGCGCCCCTGGAATGCAGAGTCTTGTTCTCATCTCTGGACATTGCTGTGCCCCAAAATGGACAGGTCCACTGGCTGAACATTGTTCTCTGGCCTGCAGTGGGTGATTGGATTCTCCCAACCTGGAGAGCACATTAATTACATTCAGGGACTGCTTTATTAAGACCTTACTATGTGCCAAGCACTTGTTAAGCCCCAGGATACATTCATGAGTGCATAATAATAATAATGGTGTTTATTAAGCGCTTACTATGTGCAAAGCACTGTTCTAAGCACTGGGGAGGTTACAAGGTGATCAGGTTGTCCCCACGGGGGGCTCACAGTCTTAATCCCCATTTTACAGATGAGGGAACCGAGGCACAGAGAAGTGAAGTGACTTGCCCAGAGTCACACAGCTGACAAGTGGTGAAGCCGGGATCTGAACCCATGACCTCTGACTCCAAAGCCCGTGCTCTTTCCACTGAGCTATGCAGCTTCTCAAATATGCAATTGGGAGTGGCGACATGGGCTCTGTCTTCTCTGGTCAACCGTTTCTGGGAGTTTCCTCGGTCCCCGGATGGGACCCCTTGGCTGGGGTCTGCTTGGCTCAGGTATTGCTGGACTAGGGCTGTCCCTAAGGTGTGGGGCTCCACCTCTCATCCCAAGCCTGGTTTCTAGTTCAAGGAAAGCTCCCCCAAAAGCTCCCCCAGTTGTGCAGAGCCTGTTTCTGAGGGGCCCTGAACAGAAACAGGAGGCGGCAATGTGATCTAGTGGCAACAGCACAGACTTGAGAGTCAGAGGACCTGGATTCTAATTCTAGCTCTTCAACTTGTCTGCTGCGTGACCTTGAGAAAATCACTTAACTTCTTGATGCCTCGGTTTCCTCATCTGTAAAATGGGGATTAAATTCATTTGTTCAGTTGTATTTATTGAGCGCTTACTGTGTGCAGTGCAGTCTCTATTTGAAGCTCTTGGGAAGTACAAGTCGGCAACATATAGAGACGGTCCCTACCCAACAACAGGCTCACAGTCTAGAAGGGGGAGAAAGGCAACAAAAACATGTAGACACGTGCAAAATCATCAGAACAAATAGAATTAAAGCTATATGCACATCATTAACAAAATAAAGAGTAAATATGTACAAGTAAAACAGAGTAATAAATCTGTACAAATGTATATACAGGTGCTGTGGGGAGGAGAAGGAGGTAGGGCAGGAGGGATGGGGAGGAGGAGAGGAAAAAGGGGGCTCAGTCTGGGAAGGCCTCCTGGAGGAGGTGAGCTCTTAGTAGGGCTTTGAAGGGAGGAAACCTTCTACTCCCTACTAAATCCTACTGCCTCCAACCTAGACTGTGAAGTGCTTAACAAATACTATAATTATTATCATTACTATTAATAACCTGATTATTATCATTACTATTAATAACCTGATTAACTTACCCTAGTGCTTAAAACAGTCCTTGGCACATAGCGCTTAACAACTACCATAATTATTATTGTTATTAGCACCACTCTGGATCCTAAAATTCCCTTGCCCTTCCATCCTGACCTTTCCTGGAAGCAGAAGGATCATTGAGCCCCACTCTGGCCCTTCTTTTGGCAATTTCTAAACCCCTCTCTGAAAGGTCAGTGGGATTGTGGGGTGGTCCTCATGTCTTCCAGCTGCCATCACTAGTGTCCTTGTAAGTACTCTTGGGAAATTAGAGCCTTGGCCATTTCCTGTCAGTGGGTTTTAAAGTCAATCCCCTCTAAGAGAGAGGAAGACTATGAACCTCCTCCCTCTCTTGAAGGTGGCAAAGATGGGCTGCTTTAGTGAGAGCTGCCACCCTGGGGGGCACCTCTGTATACATCATTACCTTGACCCACTAGCTAATGAGTTTGTTATAGTTGGCCTTTTCTTCCTCAAGCAATCAATCATTGGTATTTATTTGGTGTCTTTTGGAGGCCCCTGCCCTCAGTGGGCTTCCCTAAGGGGAGACAGGTAGATATGAACTATTTACATACAGTGGGTGGAGGAGAGGGAAAAGAAAGAGGTGGGGGAAGAGGAAGGACACCATAGGTTACAACATGAATTAGCTCAATAAATAATTTGATGTACAATCAATTATATATGTACCAAGTCCCGAAGATGTTGGGCTGACAGAATTTGGAGGATTAGGAATTCAAGCACTTACTATAGTGCTCTGCAGACAGTAAGTGCTCAATAAATACGATTGAATGAATGAATGAATGGAAAAGTTTCTTGGAGGGGTGGAATTTTAGGAGGGCTTTGAAGATGGGGAGAGCTGGGATCTGGAAGATTTGAAGGGGGAGGGAGCATCAGGCTGGAAGAACAAGGGGAGCAAAGGATCAGAGCTGGGAGAGGGGAGAGTGAGGTACAGAGAGAAAGTGCCAGTTAGGGAATAGTAATGATGGCATTTGTTAAGTGCTTACTATGTGCGAAGCACTGTTCTAAATGCTGGAGGGGTTACAAGGTGATCAGTTTGTCCCACGTGGGACTCACGGTTTTAATCCACATTTTACAGATGAGGTAACTGAGGCCCAGAGAAGTTGAGTGACTTGCCCAAAGTCACACAGCTGACAAGTGGCAGAGCCAGAATTAGAACTCATGACCTCTGGAATAGTAGTTGAAGAGAGCTGGTAGATAAGATAGGGCCCTTGGTGGAGAACCTTGAAGCCCATGGTGGGGAGTTTTCGCTTGATGTTTAGGGGATGAAAGAGTTTCAACATTTTCGACCAAGGCCCAAGTCAGGGATGGAGAATTGAGGGTAATAGGCCTCTTGAGTGGATTAGAGTTCAGGCTTCTCCCCAGCCCAGGGGGCTGGAGTGTTGGGGGGGCATCCCCTGTTCTAGAGGACTTCTTGACTTAGGTAGCACTGGAGTAGATCCCATTTGTTGGGTGCCAGAATCTCTCTGCCTCCTGGAGCACAAGTGTCTGTTAGTCCAGCTGTCTGATTTCTAGTAGCACAGCCTTGGCATTTTTTGTTGGAGTGTTTTTTTTGGCTGTTTAGGTTTTCTTTGAGCGTGAATAAATCAATCAATGGCATTTATTGAGCACTTACTATCCTAAGTGTTTAAGAGAGTACAGTACCACAGAATTAGAAGGCACGTTCCCAGCCCACAGTGAGCTTATGGTCTAGAGGGGGAAGAATACAAAAATATATCGGGAGCCCTGGGTCGACTCCATGGCCCATTCTCGTTCCTGATGGAGGCCCCAGGATGCTTAGTACAGTGCTCTGCACACAGTAAATGCTCAATAAATAAATTGAATGAATGAATGAAGGACAGAAGCCTGCACTGGTTGCAATGTGAGATTCTCACTCCTCCCGCCTCAGTTCCTGTGTAGGAGAGGGAATTTGTGTCCAAACTGACTAGCTTGTATCTATCCCAGTGCTTAGTACAGTGCTTGGCACTTGGATTTGCACCCTTTATTCACCCCTCCCTCGGCTCTGCAGCATTTATGTACAAATCCATAATTGATCTATTTATATTAATGTCTATCTCCACATCTAAACTGTAAATTCATTGTAGGCAGGGAAGGTGTCTGCCTCTGTTGTACTATCCCAAGTGCTTAGTACAGTGTGTGGCACACAGTGAGCACTTAATAAAAATGATTGATTCCTGACATACTTCCAGGCTCTCAGCAGACCAGTCTGAGTTTAACCAGCATGGCTCAGTGGAAAGAACACGGGCTTTGGAGTCAGAGGTCAAGGGTTCATATCCTGGCTCTGCCAATTGTCAGCTGTGTGACTTTGGGCAAGTCACTTAACTTCTCTGGGCCTCAGTTCCCTCATCTGTAAAATGGGGATTAAGACTGTGAGCGTCCCGTGGGACAACCTGATCACCTTGTAACCCTCCGCAGCGCTTAGAACAGTGCTTTGCACATAGTAAGTGCTTAACAAATACCATTATTATTATTTATTATTATTATTAACCATCCCCTTTCAGGCTCCTGCTTGTGCTCTCAGCTGTACAGAGCTCACCTTCCACTGCAGGAGCACAGCTTTCTTTCTGTTTGTCCTTAACCTGCTCCCCTCCAGCTCCAATGGTGCCCCCAACCCTGGGGGAGGAAGGGATTTGGAAAGCAATGGTTCTGTGTTTACCCTGTCCAGCCCTCTCACTAAAAAATGTGTGCCCTGAAAGGTGTAAGCCAGAACTGGATCTTGGTGGTCAGTCAATCCTATTTATTGAGCAGAGCACTGTACTAAGTGCTTGGAAGAGTACAATATAACAATAAGCAGACACAATCCCTGCCCACAACCAGCGCTGACCCTCGATTTCCTCATCTGAAAAAAGGGGATTCAATATCTGTTCTCCTTCCCTTTAGACTGCGAGGCTCATATGGGACAGGGACTGTGTCAGATCTGATTATATTGCATCTACCCCAGTGCTTTGCACACTGCTTGCTGCATTCATTCAATAACATTTATTGAGCGCTTACTGTGTGCAGAGCACTGCTGAACAAATACTATTGTTATTATTGATTTAGCAGTTTGATCGGCATAGTTTGGAAGCTGGCTTTTCTGTTGAAAAGCGAGGGGCTAACACAAGCCAAGCTTCTTCCCTTTCTGGCGAGGGAACGTGTAGCCAATTAGAGACAGCCTGAATCCAGACTGTCGGAAGAGTAAAAGAAATCGTCTGCTCAGATAATTGCATCGCACAAACTATTCAAAAACGCTTTGAGGCTGGATTTTCCTAGCAACAAGCTGCAACCTGCCCAGCACCACCCCTGCATTAAAGGAGTTCATTGGGGTCACTGGGCCACGGAACTGGGAGTGAATTGAGATGCCTTTCTCTGGGCTCCTGCTTGCATCTGTGTGAGAGTGAGTGTGTGTGTGTGTGTGTGTGTGCATGCATATGCGTGCACATCTGTGAGTACAGCCAAGTTTTATGAATGTTTGAAGGTATGGATATCTGGATTTGTGTATATTTGACAGTGAGGTGTCATGAATGCTTGAATGCATGTGTGGATGCGGACAAACGTGTAAGTTGTTAGCAAAGTTTTGTCAGTGTGTTTGTGTATGCCTGGATGGGTATGTGTATGTGTGTGTATATGTGCACACGCGTATAGAATCAAGTTTCCTGAATGTCCTTGCAAATGTCTGGATTTGTGTGTATTTGTGCTCAGTGAGGTTTCATGAATGATTGAATCTATGCATGGATGTGGATGGGCATCTAAGTTGTTAGTGACGTTTGGTCAGTGTGTGTGTGTTTGTATGTGCATGTGTATGAATGTCTGGAAAGGGGTGTGTGTTTGTGTGTGTATATGTGTACGTGTGATTGCTTTTTTATAGTTTGGAGGGCTGCCTGGTTGAAGAGCTGGGAAGCCAGGAAGCCCCTACCAGATAGAGTGCAACTCTGTTGTTATGGCCTTTTTCCAGGTCACCCCAACTTTGTTGTTGTGCTCTGAGGCTTTGGGGAACTCTCCTGATGCCTGCTGGATTCTGAGAGTCACCTAATGTACAAGACCCCTCACTCCCACTCCCATCCAGTGGTCTGGTCCTCTTCTACCCCCCGAGCACCCCCGGATTGTGCTCCCTGGGCAGGAAACAGGCTGGTGGCAGACTCCTGTGGCCAGGCCTCCCTTGGTGAGCCCTTCTGATATGCCCCTGGCACGGGTCCCAATGGCAGGCCCCTCGAGACAGGCCTCCTGGCAGTGCTGGAAGCATCGTTTCTCTGCTTGCTGGCAGAAACACTGATGCTTCGACTTCTCTACAGCCGCCCGCTTCGATAAGCCAGAGAAGAAGACATGGCACGTTGGGGCCAGCTGGATTCATTCAATCGTATTTACTGAGCACTTACTGTGTGCAGAGCACTGTACTAAGTGCTTGGGCGAGTACAAATCGGCAACATATAAAGCTGGTTGCTGGGGAGCCTTGTGGAAGTAGCCAGGGTTGGGCCAGCGGTCAGGGAATGTATTTGTTTATTATATTGCACTCTCCCAAACGCTTAGTACAGTGCTCTGCACACAGTGAGTGCTCAATAAATACAATTGACTGACCTACTGGAATCATGGAGGAAGCTTTGTTCAGAAGGGGGATTCTCTCCCTGGAGATCTGTATGTTACCTAACTGCTCCCCTGGAGGCAGCAGAATAGTACTGAGAGCTTAGAACAGTGCCTGGCACATAATAAGCACTTAACAAATACCACATTTATTATTATTATTATTATTATTAATGTAGTTTAGAGGAAAAAACAAGAAACTGGATGTCAGAAATGCAGGTTCTAATCCTGCTTCCACCACTTGCCCACTGTGTGACCTTGGGCAAACTGGACTGTGTCCAACCCGACTCCCAACACAGTCATTATCCCACATAGGGCACAAAGTCTTAATCCCTATTTTACAGATGAGGGAAACTGAGGCACAGAGAAGTTAAGTAATTTGGCCAAAATCATACAGAAGACAAATGGCAGAGCCGGAATTAGAACCCAGTTCCTAGCCCATTGTTGGGTAGGGACCATCTCTATATGTCACCAACTTGTACTTCCCAAGTGCGTAGTACAGTGCTCTGCACACAGTAAGTGCTCAATAAATATGATTGAATGAATGAATTACTCCCAGGTCCATGCTCTATCTACTAGGCCATGTTACTTATCAATGCTGTGTGTGTGTGTGTGTGTGTGTGTGTGTCTGTTTCCAACACCTCTCCGGATTTCATAACTTTTGCGTAACAAGCATCTAAGTTGGTGATAATTAAATCCCCCATCGTATTTTATCTTTTTCAAAGTTTGTGCCCCTGATAATTAAGGTGCTGCATGATTCCAGTGCAGGAACAACACCACCAAAGTGGAGTTCCATTTCACTAGACGCTGCTGATTTATTTTCTTCCCCGAGGATGAGGCATAAAGCAGCCATTATGTAGGGTTCCTCCCCAAACCGGTGTCTGCTGCTCCCTCTTTGGAAGCCCCTGGGGCCATGGCCAGCCCAACAGTGGTGAGGGCTGGGAATCCAGGAAGCCCCTACCACCTGGAGAAGGCTTGGGATCTGAGGGGGCTGCTACACTAGAGCTCCCCAGAGTCAGGGCCCAGGGAGTGAGGGGGTGGAGGGGTAGCCCTTAGCTGGCCCTGCTGGCATGTCAGCCAGAGATGAAAGCTTGCAGTCCAGCCGGCCCGCCTTACCCAACAGGGAGTGTTTTCACCACCAAGCAGGCGTGTTGGGCAGGTGCTGGTTTTATGAGGATTCCTCTAGGCTCTGCATTTAATTTTCAGAGACGAGGAGGATCAAGGTGAACCGGGCGGGAGTGGGTGGGGGGCTCTGCTGATCTTGCTTTTACCAAAATGAAAAAAATTCAGCCCCGCTCCCTTGCCCCCGTTGGCCACTGGTTTATTCCTCTCTCTCATCTCTCACGCAACCTGTTTACGAGTTTCATTTGCATTTATGTTTTTTCCTCCTGCTGCCTAGAATGTGCTTCTGGCTTGTCCACTGCCTTTGGCGGCCCAGGGTGTAGTTACAGAACCATTGATTGCCCACGAATCTCTGCTTCAGTCTGGACGAGGGTGAATGGGACAGAATTATTTGCATTTCTCTAGAGGAAAGAAATGAGGAATAAGATACTTGTTCTGTAAATGTTGTGTTTTGCTCTTAGGGATTTAAGAGTAACAGTCCTTCATCATCATCATCAATCGTATTTATTGAGCGCTTACTGTGTGCAGAGCACTGTACTAAGCGCTTGGGAAGTACAAGTTGGCAACATATAGAGACAGTCCCTACCCAACAGTGGGCTCACAGTCTAAAACGGGGAGACAGAGAACAAAACCAAACAAACTAATAAAATAAAATAAATAAAATAATAAATATAATTAAATAGTCCTTAAGTGATAACTGCCCCTTCCCCCAGGCCTCCTCACCCCCATGCACACACACACAAACAGTGTGCCCTTTGTTCATTTCTGCACAAGACTCTGTGTCCAAAGGGACTGGCAGGATACATGGAGGAACTGTGTGCTGGTTGCCCTCTTAGACACCCACAATCTAAATTAAACATGGATCATCCGGCACGCTAGCTCTCCCCTCTCCATTCCTAACTCTCCCTCCAGTGATTCTGCCTGGATCACCCAACACCCCTAACCCTCCCCTCTCTATCCCAGATTCTCTCTCCAATGACCCAGAATGTACTGTCCAACATCTTTAACTCTTCCCTCTCCATCCCTGAGTCTCTGTCCAGTGACTCAGCATGGACCATCCAACACCTCTAACTCTCCCTCCTCCATCCCTGACTTTTTCTTCAGCATGGACCATCCAACTCCTCTAACTTCCCCCTCGCCATCCCTGATTCTCTCTCCAATGACCCATCATGGACCACGCTACACCCCTCACTCTCCCCATCTCTGACTCTGCTACCAGTGACCCGGCATGAATTTTCCAACATTCCTGACTCTCCCTCCACGACACAGTGTGCACGGCTTGAGCGTGGCTGGGGCCAGCTTCAGTCATCCCACTATCTTGAGGCAGGGCCAAAATGGCCACCTGCCACACTCTGCTTGAAGCCATCATATCCTGGTGGGCTTGCATGCAGCATGACATAATGAAATCATACACACTCTTTGCCCTCATGGAGTTTACAATCTATCGATGACCTGAGGACCTGAAAGAGCAGACTAGCTCTCTAAATGTTGGGAATAATAGAAGGGGAAGGAGGGTCAAGTCTGCCCAGAGACAGGGGGCTGGTTCATACAAGCTGTAGAGGACTCTTACCACCCATTAGGGCTAATGAAGCAGGAATTGTGGAACATCCCACTGAAGCAGCATGGCATAGTGGATAGAGCACGGGACTGGGAGTTGGAAGGTCATGGGTTCTAATCCTGACTCCTCCACTGGTCTGCTTTGTGACCTTGGGCAAGTCACTTAACTTCTCTGTGTCTGTTACCTCGTCTGTAAAATGGGATTGAAACTGTGAGCCCCATTTAGGGTTGGGACTGTGTCTAACCCGATTTGCTTGTGTCCACGGCAGTGCTTAGTAGAGTACCCGGCACATAGTAAGCACTTAACAAATATCATAATAATTATTATTATTATCTGCTCCCACAGCATGGCAGGGCCAAGACTTTCTATGTTTTGAGCACTGGGGTAAATCCGGGCAGCGTGGCCTAGAGGATATAACACAGGCCTGGAAGTCGGAAGGACTTGGCTTCTAATCCCAACTCTGGCACTTGTCTGCTCTATGATCTTGGGCTAATCACTATGCTTCTCTATGCCTCAGTTACCTCATCTGTAAAATCATCATCATCATCAATCGTATTTATTGAGCATTTATTGTGTGCAGAGCACTGTACTAAGCGCTTGGGAAGTACAAATTGGCAACATATAGAGACAGTCCCTACCCACCAGTGAGCTCACAGTCTAAAAGGGGGAGACAAAACCAAACATACTAACAAAATAAAATAAATAGAATAGATATGTACAAGTAAAATAGAGTAATAAATATGTACAAACATATATACATATATACAGGTGCTGTGGGGAAGGGAAGGAGGTAAGATGGGGGGATGGAGAGGGGGGCAAGGGGGAGAGGAAGGAAGGGGCTCAGTCTGGGAAGGCCTCCTGGAGGAGGTGAGCTCTCAGTAGGGCCTTGAAGGGAGGAAGAGAGCTAGCTTGGCGGATGGGCAGAGGGAGGGCATCCCAGGCCCGGGGGATGACGTGGGCCGGGGGTCGATGGTGGGACAGGCGAGAATGAGGTACGGTGAGGAGATTAACGGCAGAGGAGCGGAGGGTGCGGGGTGGGCTGGAGAAGGAGAGAAGGGAGGTGAGGTAGGAGGAGGCGAGGTGATGGACAGCCTTGAAGCCCAGGGTGAGGAGTTTCTGCCTGATGTGCAGATTGATTGGTAGCCACTGGAGATTTTTGAGGAGGGGAGTAATATGCCCAGAGCGTTTCTGGACAAAGATAATCCAGGCAGCAGCATGAAGTCTGGATTGAAGTGGGGAGAGACATGAGGATGGGAGATCAGAGAGAAGGTTGATGCAGTAGTCCAGACGGGATAGGATGAGAGCTTGAATGAGCAGGATAGCAGTATGGATGGAGACGAAAGGGCGGATCTTGGCAATGTTGCGGAGCTGAGACCGGCAGGTTTTGGTGACGGCTTGGATGTGAGGGGTGAATGAGAGAGCGGAGTCGAGGATGACACCAAGGTTGCGGGCTTGTGAGACGGGAAGGATGGTAGTGCCGTCAACAGAGATGGGAAAGTCAGGGAGAGGGCAAGGTTTGGGAGGGAAGACAAGGAGTTCAGTCTTCGACATGTTGAGCTTTAGGTGACGGGCAGACATCCAGGTGGAGATGTCCTGAAGGTAGGAGGAGATGCGAGCTTGGAGAGAGGGGGAGAGAGCAGGGGCAGAGATGTAGATCTGGGTGTCATCAGCGTAGAGATGATAGTTGAAGCCGTGGGAGCAAATGAGGTCACCAAGGGAGTGCGTGTAGATCGAGAACAGAAGGGGACCAAGCACTGAACCTTGGGGAACCCCCACAGTAAGAGGATGGGAGGGGGAGGAGGAGCCTGCAAAAAAGACTGAGAATGAACGACCGGAGAGATAAGAGGAGAACCAGGAGAGGACGGAGTCTGTGAAGCCAAGGTCAGATAGCGTGTTGAGGAGAAGGGGGTGGTCCACAGTGTAATTTCTCTGTGTCTGTTACCTCGTCTGTAAAATTTGAGAGAGGAAAAGACTGTGAGCCCACGTGAGGCATGAACTGTTTGTCCAACCTGACTAATAATAATAATAATGATGACATTCGTTAAGCACTTACTATGTGCCAAGCACTTTTCTAAGCACTGGGGGAGATACAACGTAATCAGGTTGTCCCACGTGGGGCTCACAGTCTTCGTCCCCATTTTACAGATGAGGTAACTGAGGCACAGATAAGTTAAGTGACTTGCCCAAAGTCACACAGCTGACAAGTGGCAGATCTGGGATTTGAACCCATGACCTGACTCCCAATCCTGGGATTGTTCCACTGAGCAATGCTGTTTCTCTGCTGCTTCTTGACTAGCTCGTATCTACCCCTGCATTTAGTATAGTGCCTGTCACATAGAAAGAGTTTAACAAATACAATTTAAAAAATCTTATAAACAAGTTGATGGGGAAGGACACCATTTTTTATGATGTTTAAGTGTTTATTGTGTGCTAGGCAATGTTCTTAAGCTCTGGGATAGATAACATCAGTAATCAGGTTGTAAAGAGACCATGTCCTACATGGAGCTCCCATTCTTAATGTCCATTTTTCAGATGAGGTAACTGAGGCCCAGAAGAGTTAAGTGACTTGTCCAAGGTCACCTAGCAGACAAGTGTCAGAGCCAGGATTAGAATCTAGGTCCTTCTGGCTCCTAGGCCCATGCTTTATCCACTAGGCTAGCTGCTTCTCTCTCTCAGTCTCTCGTTGTCTCTCTAAGCTCCCTCAGAAAGTATAGGGAAACTGGCCCACTGAGCATTCAGAGAAGTTGTTCTCCCATTTGTTTTTAATGTTGATGAAGAGGCCCTTCTGGGCAGCAAGTAGATTTCTGATGTGTTTGCTGCAACAAGAAAGGATAAATGTGAGGCGGGACCCCTCCCCACCCAAGATGGGAGTCCCCCAGGTCCTGGGCCAGCAGGAAGGTGGGCAGAGCTCACAGACAGCCTTTCCCCCCGCCATCCCATCACTCCCTGCCCCACTGCCACCCCAGCCACCAGGCGATATTTACCCGGAATCCCGTGTGACAAAGCTGCTAATTCTTGGAGCTGTTTTATGTTTAAACAGGGATTTTCCTCTCTCAAACTGCCACTTTTGCTTCTATAGACGATTGATTCCCAGCCTTGTATTCTCCAGCTTGGAGTGGCGCTGGAGGGGGGAGGTTGGGGTGAGGGGTGGGACTGACCTAGGCTGAGCTGATCTCTCCACACTCTTCCCACTCAGGAAGATTAAATGCCGGTTGGTCAAATCCAGTTCCTGATCTTGTGGGATCCCAGCCACAGAATCCCCCAAATTCAGCCGTGTCTGCCATGGCATTCACCTGTTCCTAAACCTGAGCTGGCAGTCCGAGTCCTCAGAATGGTGGAGGAAATGGCCTCGGCACCATCCGGACAGTGGTGGACAGGGATGGTCGACAAGGACTGTTGGCTGTGCCACGGGTCTTCTGTTTGACCTCAGGTAAGTCGTTCAACCTCTCTGGTCTCCTGTTCCCCCTACCTATATAATGGGGAGAAAAAAATCCCATTTTTTTTCCTTTTCCCGGTTTGCTACCCTGGAGATGTTATGAGAACAGATGAGGTCACTGTTATAAAAGTGTTTTGGAAAGGCTAACTGCTTCCTGATGAGGAGGAGGGGGCTTAAGAGTAGGAGAAATAGGAGGATGAGGAGGAGGAAGAGGAAACGAGAAGGAGGATATGAGATTAGAAATGGGGCCGCCTGGAGAACTTTGTACTGAGACCCCACTCAGGGAAGTTTTGTAAGCAAAGGAGGGGGATATCCACCCCCTTTGTTTCTTGCTAATCTTTCCATCAACTTCACAAGTTTGCCCTTTCTCAGTCTACAAGGTGTGACAGTGTCTACCAGGTATACTTGAAACCATCACCTTTGGGCATTTGATATTCAGCCCACAGCCTTTATGTATATATCTATAAATTATATGTTATACAAGATCATGTATTATAAATTATTTATTTACATTATTGCCTATCTCCCCCTCTAGAATGTAAGCTCACTATGGGCAGGAAATGTGTCTACCAACTCTGTTGTAATGTTCTCTCCCAAGTGTGTACTGCGTACAATAAGTGCTTGATGATGATGATAAGCACATTACAATATGCTGCACTTTTGCCGACCTCCTCACTCGTTGCATTCCAGGCCCAAGAAGAAATACTAGACTCAATTCTTTCTCTCAGGTTGTGAGTTCTGCGATCCTATGACTGAGAGTTGTTCCCAATAGGAGACTCTCTCACTATGAACAGAGAAATGTACTGGACCCCTTTACTATGAGGAGCACTATCCTGGGGACTTTGAGTGGGCAGAGACATATGCCAGTGCCTGCAGTGTACTGAACACTGTCCTGGGCACCAGTTGTGGGCAGATGTCCTTACTGGGCTCCTGAGGAACGTCAATCAATCATATTCGTTGAGTACTTACTGTGTGCAGAGCACTGTATTAAGAGCTTGGGAGAGTACGATAAAACAGAGTTGGTAGATACGTTCCCTGCCCACGGTGAGTTTACAGTCTAGAGGAACATGTACTAGAAGTCGAAGGCGTACCGAGTCCCTGACTGTGAGGAGGTTTCAGTCCAAGAAGAGAGCTGGTTCTATCAAGTAGCTTCCAGTTTGGAGCTTGGAGGCGTTTTCTGGCCCTCCCAAATCCATGGCATCATGCTGGGTCCTGGGCACTGACAGTCTTCACTACACATGTCCTGCCCTCCTGGAGCTCCTGCTGATCTCAAGGAAAGAAGACGTCCCTCTGCCCAGTCTACATTTTCCCGTGTTGTTTTTTTTTTAAATGGTATTTGTTAAGCACTTACTAAATGCCAGGCATCGTTCTAAGCTCTGGGACAGATACAAGGTTATCAGGTTGTACACAGTCCATGTCCCACATGAGGCTCATGGTCTTAATCCCCATTTTACAGATGAGGTAACTGAGGCTCAAAGAAGTAAAGCGACTTGCCTAATGTCATACAACAGACTAGTGATGGAGCCGGGATTAGAACACAGGTCCTTCAGACTCCTGTGCCCTACCCAGTAGGCCATGTTGTTTTGCATTTTCCCCATGCTTCTTACAAGATCCCTTCTCCCTCGCCTCCTCTTCCATGGCATGGGGGGCTATGCTGGAGAAGTCGAATGAGTGGAACTGCTTCTCAAGTCCTAGTTTCCACCACTGCCCAGTCAGGATATATATAGATATATAGATAGGCATACCTATCTATACATGTGTGTATGTGTGTGTATGGGTGCAGGATATATATATAGATATATAGATAGGCATGCCTACCTATATATCTGTATGTGTGTGTATGGGTGTGTTTGCATTAACCCTTCCCTGTCCACACATCCCCCTTGCCTCTGGGTTTCCTCTCCCTCTGGTCTCTGAACCCAGCTGGTAGATGGCTGTGTCCAGGGTGAATTCAGAGACTCTGGCCCCCAACTTTGGGTGGAGGTGAGTGGAGTAGGGTGGGCACCACACCTGTGCAGTGCTAATGGCTGGTTCTATGGACGGATTACACTGCCCCATCTGGGTTTGGTGGCTAACTGTGTGTCCCCTCCGAGCCAGCCACCGGGAAAGGACTAGGTTCAAGACTGCAACTGAGGGGTCTGTCTCAGTGGGGAGAGTTCGCTATGCTGGCCTGGGGCAGGCTGGACACTCCAACCCACAAGCCCCCACCCCGCTAACCCCCACCCCGCTGGTCAGCCCTGGAGGGGACACTCATGGGAACAGGAATTTGTGGGCAGGGGTTCTGATTTCCAACACTATTGTAACGTACTCTTCCAAGCACTTAGTTCAGTGCTCTGCACACGGTAAGTGGTCAGTAAATATCCTTGACTAACTGATAGAGGAAAGGCTGGACTTGGGAGAGAGCAGGGACTGAGAGTTCTTCTTGGGGCTATAATCCAGATAATAATAATAATAATAATATTGGTATTTGTTAAGTGCTGACTATGTGCCAAGCACTGTTGGAGGTGCTGCCTGTCCCTGGGGCAGACACCAGGTCTGGACCTCTGAGGATGGGTCATGGATTCAGGATGGAGCAGGTTGCCAGCAGAGCAGACTAAAGAGTCCAGTGTCTGGTGAAACCCACCTGGTGGACCTGTAGAATTAGCTGGAACTCCTTTCAATAATAAGCACCCCCCCTCCCTCCACTGGGCTGCTCCAGTTACTGTCTGGTCGAGCCCCTCCCCCTGGGGCTCCCTTTCTCTTCCCTCCCGAACCCTCCACCCCCACCCCCCAACTGTCTTCTCTGTCCCAGCTCCTGATATAAAATATTCTCTTTCCTCCTCTGGAACGCCGCAAGTGGAATTACCAGAGTAAATATGACTTGCCAGGAAAATGTAAATTCAGCAATTAGCCGTACCCTGCTAGAACTATCTAATGAGGGTTTTGGTATTCTCCTGGTGACCCAGGGAGGGAAGGGGAAGGAGGGAGCGGCAGCCATAGCCTTGATCAGATTAGGAGAAAAATGAGCTGGAGACAGATGTTTCCCCCGGGGACAACAAGATTGGGGGTCCAGTGGGCTGTTCACTTCTGTCAGGCTGGGCTGGGATGGTCACTTTTTTTTTTTAACATTATTTGTTAAGCGCTTACTATGTGCCAGGCACTGTTCCAGGTTCTGGGGTAAATGCCAGCTAATCAGGTTAGACACAGTCCCTGTCCCACATGGGGCTCACTGTCAGATACCAGTCAATACCAGTCAGAACAGGTATTGAATCCCCATTTTAAAGATAAGGTAACTGAGGTACAGGGAAGTGAAGTGACTTGCCCGAGTTCTCACAGCAGACAAGTGGTGGAGCCTGGACTAGAACCCAGGTCCTTCTTATTCCCAGGCCTGTGCTCTATCTACTAGACTTTTAGACTGTGAGCCCACTTTTTAGACTGTGAGCCCACTGTTGGGTAGGGACTGTCTCTATATGTTGCCAACTTGTACTTCCCAAGCACTTAGTACAGTGCTCTGCACACAGAAAGCGCTCAATAAATACGATTGATGATGATGATGACTATGCTGTTTCTCCACCTCTCGTTCCACTCAGCTGGGTAGGAACCACTAGGCCCTAGTGTCCTGTAGAGTGACAATGGGGAACACAAGCAATCCTGGGCTCATTTCCCTGCCAGTGAGGTGTAGGGACAGGTCCTAAAATTCCACTGGGCACAGGGAAAGCTCACCCACACATGTACCCTCACACACGCATGTACCCTTCCACTCACAGTTGCATGCATGTCTCCACAGTGCCTCACATGTCCAGACAGTGCTCTGCACACAGTAAGCGCTCAATAAATACGATTAAATGAATGACATGTACATAGAAACAAAGGCACCCAGCTATGCCCAGGCACACACAGATATGCATGAGCCCACTGTTGGGTAGGGACCGTCTCTATATGTTGCCAACTTGTACTTCCCAAGCGCTTAGTACAGTGCTCTGCACACAGTAAGCGCTCAATAAATATGATTGAATGAATGAATGAATGAATATGCCTTTGCACTTGGACACATTCGTGCACACAAACACATCAGCAGAAATGGGTTTTATGCAAGGGTCATACTATTTATTTGTATTGTTGTCTGTCTCCCCCTCTCTAGACTGTGAGCTCATTGTGGGCAGGCAATGTCATTATTTATTGTACTTTCCCAAGTGCTTAGTACAGTGCTCTGCACACAGCGCTTAATAAATATGAATGAATGGTATTTCAGAGGCATGGGTCTGAGAGTAAGTGGAATAGGCTTCTAATCCCAGCTTCACCACGTACCTGCTGTGTGACCTTGGGCAAGTAATTTAACTTCCCTGTGCCTCAGTTCCGTATCGGCAAAATGAGGATTCAATACCTGTTCTCTGTCCTACTTAATAGTGATAATAATAATTGTGGCATTTAAGTGCCTGTTTTGTGCAAAGCACTGTACTAAGCGCTGGGGCAAATCCCACATGGGGCTTACAGTGTATGTTGAAGGGAGAACTCATGGCCTAATGGGAACAGCACAGTCTTGAAGTCAGAGGACATGGGTTATAATCCTGGCTCTGCCACTTGTCTGCTTAGTAATAACCGTGGTATTTGTTAAGCACTTTGTGCCAGGCCCTGTACTAAGCACTAGAGGGGATACAAGCAAATTGGGTTCATAGTCTCTGCCCCACATGGGGCTCACACTCTCATTCCCCATTTTACAGATGAGGTAACTGAGGAAATGAAGAGACCTGCCCAAGGTCACCCAGGAGACAAGTGGTGGAGCTGGGAACCAAGCCTTCTGGATCCCCAGGCCTGTACTCCATGCTAACTTCTCTGTGCCTCCGTTAACACTTCTGTAAAATGGGGATTAAGACTATGAGTGCCCCGTGGGACAGAGACTGTGTCCAACCTGATTACTATGTGCTTGGCACATAATAATCGCTTAACAAATACCACTGAAAAGAAACTCAGTTACTAGGCCATGCTGATTTAGACTGAGCCCCATGTGAGACAGGATTATCTAGTATCCACCCCAGGGCTTAGTACAGTGCTTGGCACATAACAGGCACTTAACAAATAGCACAGTTATTTCATTGTCAGTGATGTCTTCCAGTATGAAGGACAAATATATGCATATTGACGCTTCCTCCTCCCCTTCTAAGCTCTGTCTTACCCCTTGCTTGTCCACTTTCCTGTCTCCTTTGCAGCCCAATTTCCCATCCACCTTTCTGTTCTTCTCTTGCGGACAAGCTTTTCATTATTTGATGTTTGATTACTTTTTTATTATTATTATTGCAGTACTATAAATTTTATATGATAAATTATTTATTTAAACTAATACCTATAACCTCCTCTAGACAGTAAATTCACTGTGGGCAAGCAACATGTCTCATACATTCCCCAGCATTTAATACAGCGCTTTGCACACAGTAAATGCTCAAAAAATACCATTGGTTGATTGATATGTTAAGCTATTTAAGAAGCAGCATGGCCTAGTGGATAAAGCATGGGTCTGAGAGACAGAAGGACTTGGGTTTTATTCCCTGCTCTGCCATTTGTCTGTTGTGTGACCTCGGGCAAGTCACTTAACTTCTTGATCCTCAGTTACATCATCTGTAAAATGGGGATTAAGACTGTGAGCTGCATGTGGAACATGGACTGTATCCAACCTGATTAGCTTTTATCTACCCCAGAGTTTAGTACAGTGCCTGGCACATAGTAAGTGTGTAACAAATACCAAAAAAAATTTAAAAAGTACTTGCTATCAGTCAAGCACTGTTCTAAGCACTGGGGTAAATACGGGGAAATCAGGTCAGACACAGCACCTTTCATTCATTCATTCAATCGTATTTATTGAGTGCTTACTGTGTGCAGAGCACTGGACTAAGCACTTGGAAAGTACAAGTCGACAACATATAGAGGCGGTCCCTACCCAACAACGGGATCATAATCTAGAAGGGGGAGACAGACAACAAAACAAAACATGTAGACAGGTGTCAGTCATCTGAACAAATATAATTAAAGCTATGTACCTGTCCCACGTAGGACTCACAGTCTAAGTATTTTTTCTATTTCATTTTCCCTTGACCTCCTCAGACTCCCTGTTTGGGGCAGGCCATTCTGCCTGGACTATGAGCAGCTGGATATTCTACCCTAGGGATCTTTTTAGCAGCAGCCAGGAGCTCCTTCTACTCCCTCTGCCTTCCCTCCACCTTGTACTTCCCAAGCACTTAGTACAGTGCTCTGCACACAGTAAGCGCTCAATAAATATGATTGAATGAATGAATGAATGCAACCCTTACCTCTGCCACAGCTCCTCCTAGGATTGTTTCTTTCACTGCATCCCATATTCCTCTCTGTCTCATTCCCATTTGCTTCCCTTATAGCTTCTCTCCCCCTCTCCTTATGATCCACCGCCCCCCACCATTCTGCTCCTTCTATACTTAGTTCCCCATCCTCTAGGCTCCAAGGCTCTTCTCTGTGTGAACTCCTGCTGCCTTGCCCGATGACTTGGTACAAAGGGTCCTCGTTTGGAACTCCCCAACCCAAGGAAGACTGGTGTGTAAGGTGAGGTTTCAAAAGGAGAGAAAATCCCTCTACCCCAACTGTGACACTGTACAAAGGAGAGAAGATTCCAGCACTTGTAAAGCCCAGCCCACTTTCATCTATCCACAGTAGCTGGCTTTAGAATGACACAGATAAACCACCCTCATGGAGAATCCACACTTCTTAATTTGGATTTTTACTTGCACATTTCAACCATCTCCCCACGCCTCACACAAATGCTTCTCTAGCAGGAGTTGAGAATTTTACTCTCCTGCAGATATGACCAGGAATGTTTCCCAGGAAGGGGCATTTCCAGTGTGCTCAGCCTTAGCTGGGAGGGAGGGTCTCGTCAGAACCATACCTGGCCCACTCGTCCAATTGTTGCTTTGGTTCAGAGAGTGGATAACCAAGTCAGCACTGATCTCCCACCTCTGCCACAACACTCTGCTTTCTCAAAGAAGCCAACATGGCTCTATCACAGACTGGCAGGCCCTGCCAAGAATCCCCACAGAGTGTCTCAGCTTTCCCCTCTTCTGTTCTACCTGGCCAGCTGCATCCCACTCTGTTTTCAGTTGTCAGTCTTCCCTGCCTTTAGGTATTCCCCACCTCTGGCATCTTCATTCAGCTCATTAATGAGCAGAACACTGTAGTAAGTGGTTGGGAAAGTATGCTACAACAATACAACAATGAACAGACACATTCTCTGCTCACAGCGAGCTTACACCTTGGCTGCCAAGCCAGCCTGGAGCTTGGTTTAGGACAAACATGCTCAGCTGAGCATTCTCACTCCTGGATTCTTCTCAATTCCAGGAGCTGGGCCAGGAAGGCCTCCGATAGAGAGAAGGGCAAGAGGCTCAATGTCTGAGTGGCTGGGCTGGCTTCCTAGCAAATGTGAGACCATCACCCCTGTTCAATTAGCCTTCATGGCTGGTGGGTGGTGAATTCCCTGTCCCCCCCTTCTAGACTGTGAGCCAGCTGTTGGGTAGGGACCGTCTCTATATGTTGCCAACTTGTACTTCCCAAGCGCTTAGTACAGTGCTCTGAACACAGTAAGCGCTCAATAAATGCGATTGAATGAATGAATGAATTCCATCAACTTTGCATATGTGCAGATTTGAACCCACATTTAGAGAACGGATTCTGTATGATTTGCAGTTTTACTGAAACCTCAATATGTACCCGAACAGTCCGATTTTTACATCCGGTTGTCTTGATGAGTGATGTGTCCAGGGCTGCTGCCTGGTCCGGGAGGAGTATTTATGTGTGTGTATATATATACACACATACACCTGTATATATGTATATATGTTTGTACATATTTATTACTCTATTTTACTTGTACATGTCTATTCTATTTATTTTATTTTGTTAGTATGTTTGGTTTTGTTCTCTGTCTCCCCCTTTTAGACTGTGAGCCCGCTGTTGGGTAGGGACTGTCTCTATGTGTTGCCAACTTGTACTTCCCAAGTGCTTAGTACAGTGCTCTGCACACAGTAAGTGCTCAATAAATGATTGATTGATTGATTGAGTGTGGGGAAAGGTTTCTATATGGCACCAGTTTGGCTGGAAGCTTCAGGAAGGGGGTGAGGGTGCCCCGGGTGGGAGCATAGCAATGCTGGGGGGGCGGGGGGTGTCTTCCCGGAAGCAAGAGACAAGGTGGAGGTGGGGGAGCGAAGTTGCTATTCCTTTTTCCATTCCTCGAATGGCATGCAAATGGATGTAAATAGGTATGCAAATGGACATCTGTTATTTTTGAAACAGCTTGGGCACTTTTTGTAGCAGGACAGAGGTTGTGGTCAGCTGTCATAGGGGCTACTGGGGGAAGTGGGTGGGCAGAGCCCAGCTCTGGTCATCCCCCTCCCACTCTCTCCAATCTGCTTTCCTGGCTGGGTGCTCCCTGGGACCGGAGTGGTAGGATCGGGCTCTGCAACCTTCTGCCCTCACTGCAGCCATGTACCAATGAATCAATCAAGGGTATTTATGGAGCACTTACTTTGTGCAGAGTACTGTACTAAGCACTTGGGAGAGCTGCTTGGGAAGCAGCGTGGCTGGGAAGCAGCGTGGCTCAGTGGAAAGAGCCCGGGCTTTGGAGTCAGAGGTCAGGGGTTCAAATCCCAGCTCTGCCAATTGTCAGCTGTGTGATTTTGGGCAAGTCACTTAATCAATCAATCAATCGTATTTATTGCATGCTTACTATGTGCAGAGCACTGTACTAAGCACTTGGGAAGTACAAATTGGCATCACATAGAGACAGTCCCTACCCAACAGTGGGCTCACAGTCTAAAAGGGGGAGACAGAGAACAGAACCAAACATACCAACAAAATAAAATAAGTAGGATAGAAATGTACAAGTAAAATAAATAAATAAATAAATAGAGTAATAAATATGTACAACCATATATACATATATACAGGTGCTGTGGGGAAGGGAAGGAGGTAAGACGGGGGGATGGAGAGGGGGACGAGGGGGAGAGGAAAGAAGGGGCTCAGTCTGGGAAGGCCTCCTGGAGGAGGTGAGCTCTCAGCAGGGCCTTGAAGGGAGGAAGAGAGCTAGCTTGGCGGATGGGCAGAGGGAGGGCATTCCAGGCCCGGGGGATGACGTGGGCCGGGGGTCGATGGCGGGACAGGCGAGAGCGAGGTACGGTGAGGAGATTAGTGGTGGAGGAGCGGAGGGTGCGGGCTGAGCAGTAGAAGGAGAGAAGGGAGGTGAGGTAGGAGGGGGCGAGGTGATGGAGAGCCTTGAAGCCCAGGGTGAGGAGTTTCTGCCTGATGCGCAGATTGATCGGTAGCCACTGGAGGTTTTTGAGGAGGGGAGTAATATGTCCAGAGCATTTCTGGACAAAGATAATCTGGGCAGCAGCATGAAGTATGGATTGAAGTGGAGAGAGACACGAGGATGGGAGATCAGAGAGAAGGCTAGTGCAGTAGTCCAGACGGGATAGGATGAGAGCTTGAATGAGCAGGGTAGCAGTTTGGATGGAGAGGAAAGGGCGGATCTTGGCAATGTTGTGGAGCTGAGACCGGCAGGTTTTGGTGACGGCTTGGATGTGAGGGGTGAATGAGAGAGCGGAGTCGAGGATGACACCAAGGTTGCGGGCTTGTGAGACGGGAAGGATGGTAGTGCCGTCAACAGAGATGGGAAAGTCAAGGAGAGGACAAGGTTTGGGAGGGAAGACAAGGAGCTCAGTCTTCGACATGTTGAGCTTTAGGTGGCGGGCAGACATCCAGATGGAGATGTCCTGAAGGCAGGAGGAGATGCGAGCCCGGAGGGAGGGGGAGAGAGCAGGGGCAGAGATGTAGATCTGGGTGTCATCAGCGTAGAGATGATAGTTGAAGCCGTGGGAGCGAATAAGGTCACCAAGGGAGTGAGTGTAGATTGAGAACAGAAGGGGACCAAGCACTGAACCTTGGGGAACCCCCACAGTAAGAGGATGGGAGGGGGAGGAGGAGCCTGCAAAAGAGACTGAGAAAGAACGACCGGAGAGATAAGAGGAGATCCAGGAGAGGACGGAGTCTGTGAAGCCAAGGTCAGATAGCGTGTTGAGGAGAAGGGGGTGGTCCACAGTGTCAAAGGCAGCTGAGAGGTCGAGGAGGATTAGGACAGAGTATGAGCCGTTGGATTTGGCAAGCAGGAGGTCATTGGTGACCTTTGAGAGTGCAGTTTCCGTGGAATGAAGGGGACGGAAGCCAGACTGGAGGGGGTCGAGGAGAGAGTTGTTGTTGAGGAATTCTAGGCAGCGCATGTAGACAACTCGTTCAAGGAGTCTACACTTAACTTCCTTGTGCCTCAGTTACCTCATCTGTAAAATGGGGATTAAGACTGTGAGCCCTCCATGGGACAACCTGATCACCTTGTAACCTCCCCAGTGCTAGAACAGTGCTTTGCACATAGTAAGTACTTAATAAATGCCATCATTATTATTACAATGCAACAGAGCAGGTAGACATGACCCCTCCCCACACTGAGCTCACTGTCTGGAGGGATGAGCTCACACCCCCCTACTTTCCTACCTCCTCTCTCCCATCATTGTCATGGCAGGGACAGATTGGCCCACCCCTTCCCTTCTGAGTGATGTCACCTACAGACTTTTGCAAACGTCTGCCTGTCCATCGGAAGGGACATTTTCCGTTGCCCCACCATCAGCTCTCATTCATTCAGTGCTTAGAACAGTGCTTGGCACATAGTAAGCACTTAACAAATAGCATCATTATTTATTCATTCAGTCGTATTTATTGAGAACTTACTGTGTGCAGAGCACTGTACTCTTGGCACATGCTCTTTGGGTAGCTCAGCTCTGGGACCCCGACTTCCTCCTGCTCATGCATCATTTCCAGTCTGCATGACACACGATGCTGATCCACCATCTTAAGAAGGGGAAGAGCATCTTTATTCTATTTATTTTATTTGGTTTACATGTTTTGTTTTGTTGTCTGTCTCCCCCTTCTAGACTGTGAGCCCGCTGTTGGGTAGGGACCGTCTCTGTATGTTGCCGACTTGTACTTCCCAAGTGCTTAGTACAGTGCTCTGCACACAGTAAGTGCACAATAAATACGATTGTGTGAATGAATGGTCATTGCCTCCACCATCTTTGAGAAGGATCGCACTGCTGCCCTGCCCCTACTGCCCATTTCCCCCACCCCGTCACACCTTACCTTGCTCTCTCCCTTGCCAACCACGTTCTCCGAGGCAGTCTCCTCACCTCCCTCATTGGGGACAGGGTTTGGAACAGCTTCTGTTTATAGGGAGGGACTGGATGATGATGATGATGGTGGTGGTGGTGTTTATTTAGCGCTTAGTACATACTTGTACTAAGCACAGGGGTGGATACAAGCAAATCAAGTTGGACACAGTCCTTGTCCCATGTGGGGCTCACAATCTCAATCCTCATTTTACAGTTGAGGTAACCGAGGCACAGAGAAGTTGTGACTTGTCCAAGGTCACACAGCAGACAAGTGGCAGAGCCAGTATTAGAACCCATGACCTTCTGACTCGCAGGCCCAAGCTCTTTCCTGGACAGGCCAAGGGGAGGCAGGTTTGGATTTCAGAGAACAAGGAAGGAGATGGGTGGGGCAAACATGAAATTATCATTACCCCAAACCCAAACCACCAAGGTGAGAGGCCCCTATTGGAGCTGGAAGGTGATGGGTTAAAAACTGAACAACAGGAAAGACTTCTTCCTCTTAGATGAGTATTTGGAATCTGTTCACGTAGGAATCTGAGTAGTCAGGAACACCAGTTGGCTCCAGAGGGGTTTGGATAGAATCAAGGAGAGTCAGGAATGGAGACGGGAGAGTTACAGGTGTTGGATGGTTCACGCTGGGTCACCAGAGGGAGAGTCAGGGATGGAAAAGGGAGATCTAGGGGTTTGGATGGTCAGTGATGTGACCCTGGAGAGAGAGAGAGAGTGAGTCAGGTAGGTATCTATAGGGTAGGGATTAGGTGACGAGTACTCAGCAATCAATCAATCAATTGTATTTATTGAGCGCTTACTGTGTGCAGATCACTGTACTAAGCTCTTGGGAAGTACAAGTTGGCAACATATAGAGACGGTCCCTACCCAACAGTGGGCTCACAGTCTAGAGGGGGAGACAGAGAACAAAACAAAACATATTAACAAAATAAAATAAATAGAATAGATATGTACAAGTAAAATAAATAAAAAGAGTAATAAATATGTACAAACATATATACATATATGCAGGTGCTGTGGGGTAGGGAAGGAGGTAAGGCGGGGGGATGGAGAGGGGGAGGAGGGGCACATATTAGGGAGGAAGAACAGTGTCTTATATGCAGTAGGCAACCAGAAGAGTACCCCACCCACAGAGGGCCAGTGCAGTGCTCTGTAGCCAACAGGTGCCCAGTACACACCATTGATGATGAGATGAACTTGTCACCTAGTGGAAAGAATGTGGGCCTGGGAGTGAGGGGGTTGGCAATCTAATCCTGGCTCTGCCATTTGCCTGTTGTGTAACCTTCAGCAAGCCACTTCACTTCTCTGGGCCACAGTTCCCTCAAATGTAAAATGGGCATGAAGTGCCTGTTATCCCTCTTCCTTAGACTGAGAGCTGCTTAATAATAATGATGGTATTTGTTAAGTGCTTACTATGTGCCAAACACTGTTTTAAGCACTGGGGTAGATACAAGGTCATCAGGTTGTCCCATGTGGGGCTCACAATCTTCACCCCCATTTTAAAGACGAGGTAACTGAGGCACAGAGAAGTTGAGTGACTTGCCCAAAGTCACATAGCTGATAAGTGGCGGAGCGGGGATTAGAACCCATGTCCTCTGGCTCCCGAGCCCGGGTTCTTGCCACTAAGCCATGCTGCTTCTCAGCTTCTTGTGGGGCAGGGACCACTGCAGTGTTTGGCACATAGTAAGCCACTTAGCAAATAATGTTAGCATTATTAGTCATGATAATCAAGTCATCTGTACCCCTGATGATCTATATTAATGTCTGTTTCCTCCCCTAGATTGTAAGCTCATTGTGGGCAGGGAACCAACTCTACCAACTAGTATCAAGGTTGCCAGCTCTACTGTACTGTAATCTCCCAGGTGCTTAGTATAGTGCTCTGTCCATAGTAAGTACTCAACAAATGCCACTGGGGATGATGATGATGATGAAGATAGTTGCTCACCCATCCCTCTTGACCCAAATTGCATGTTCCTGTTGGCAGGCTGGGATTCCTAAAGGATGTGGCTGGGGATGGGAGGGGACAGGGAGTTGGGTAAAAACATGCACCCACTGTCTTGATGCTCCCTTTACATCGCACCCTGTGATTCATCCATTCATTCAATCATATTTATTGGGCACTTACTGTGTGCAGAGTACTGTACTAAGCATTTGGGAGTGTACAATATAACAATAAACAGACAGATTCCCTGCCTATAATGAGTTTATAGTCAAGAGATGCATCGGGCCCTGCAGGAGGGTGTGATCTTGGAACTCTGTGTTCTTGGGATCAATCAATCAGTAGTATTTATCGAGTGCTTACTATGTGCAGAGCTCTTGCGAGAGCACAATACACTGGAATGAGCAGACACATTCCCTGCCTACAATGATTTTTACAGATTAGAAGAAGCTGCGAAGGGAGAGGGTGGGAGGACCAGTCCATCGTGACCTTGGTAAGGGGGGAGGTAAGAGGTTGTCCCTGTGGTCACCAGCTCCCGCCCTACCCCATGTCCATCTGGAGACCTGCTCCCCAGGCCCGTTATGAAGGGGCCCAGGTTATGACAAATCGATGCAGAGGACAGGATCGCGGGGTATGGTGGGCAAGATTTATGGGGGAGGATGCAGGCTGTCTCTCTGCTGGGTTTATGAATGGGCCTCACAGTCCATAAATCTCCCGGCTTCACCTCGGCGATGATTTCGAACAAGTCCATCTGCCGCCACCATTCCCATCTCTTCTGCCACCGTGTTCCCCAATGAATGGGCTGCTGAGATCTGGTCTCAGCCCCACCCTCAGAGGGAGGGAACTCCTGGCCCCCAGAAGGCTGGTTTGTGGGCTCTTGATGAGAGATTAGCACTAACTAAGAGGAGATAGCACTAACCAGTGGAGATTAGAGCTAACCAGTGGAGATTGACACTAACTGAGCTGAGATTAGCAGTAATTGAGCAGAGATTAGCACTATCCTTGCTGAGATTAGCACTAACTGAACTGAGAACTGAGATTAGTAGTAACTGGGGCAGGCTGGAAGGGTTTCAAGGCCTGGGAGTTCATTCATTCAATTCAATCATATTTATTGAGTGCTTACTGTGTGCAGAGCACTGTACTAAGCGCTTGGGAAGTACAATTCAGCAACAGAGACAATGCCTGCCCACAATGGGCTCACAGTCTAGAAGGAGAGACACGGACATCAAAACAAGTAAACAGGCATCATTATAAATAAATAGAATTATAGATGTATGCACATCATTAATAAAAAATAAATAGAATGATAATTGTAAATACTTACATATACACACAAGTGCTGTGGGGAGGTGAGGGGGAGCAGAGGAAAAGGGGGGCTTAGTCTGGGTGTTCTCCAGGCAGGGCTGGGGGTCTTTGTTGTTGGTGTCTACTCGCTCTGAGGAGCAGGACACAGGCAGCCTGTTGTCTGTGCTCCACATCCGTACTACTACTACTGCTATTAATAATGATAGTATTTGTTAAGCATTTGCTATTTGCCAAACACTGCTCTAAGCACTGGAATAGATATAAGGTAATCAGTTTGTCTCAAGTGAGGCTCACAGTCTTAATCCCCATTTTACAGATGAGGTAATTGGGCATAGAGAAGTTCAGTGGCTTGCCCAAGGTCACACAGCAGACAAGTGGCGGAGCCGGGATTAGAACCCACTTCCTCTGACTCCCAAGCCTGTGCTTGTTCCACTAAGCCACACTGCTTCTCTACTCTGACATGTGTCCTCCCAGGGCCTTCCTCCGTTCCCCCCACCCCAGCTCCTTCCTTCATCTTTGCCCTCTAGGAAGCACAAAGACTCTGAACAGTATTCCCTGTCAGAGGAGGTGCCTCCTCCTCCTGCAGTCCGGAAGATTAACCAGGGCCCTAGCCCTCCCTGCTCAGCAGGAGAGGAGAACAAGGGGTGATATTCTCCAACCACCAGTGGCCTTGCCACCCTCAATTAATTATGGCATTTGTTAAGCACCTACTGTGTGCCAGGCACTGTACTAAGTGCTGGGGTGGATATAAACAAATCTGGTTGGACACAGCTCGTTGTTGGGTAGGGGCCGTCTCTGAATGTTGCCAACTTGTACTTCCCAAGGGCTTAGTACAGTGCTCTGCACACATTAAGCGCTCAATAAATACAATTGAATGAATGTCCCACATGGGGCTCACAGTCCTGATTCAATCAGTCAGTCGTATTTATTGAGCGCTTACTGTGTGCAGAGCACTGTACTAAGCGCTTGGGAAGTACAAGTTGGCAACATATACAGTCCCTACCCAACAGTGGGCTCACAGTCTAAAAATAAAATGATTCCCATTTTACTGATGCGGTAACTGAGGTACAAAGAACTGATGTGATTTGCCCCAGGCCACACAGCAGACAAGTGGCGGAGCCAGGATTAGAACACATGACCTTCTGACTGCGTTGCAAGGATGGGTAAGGGAGTGTGGATGTTTGAAGCTGAGTCTTCCCCACTATTGCCAACGCTGCGATCCCACTGATGATGCACGTCTCATCAAAAGTCCCATGTGAGTGGCGCCGCCCCTCATGTCCATTGATGTTGACATCCTGGGGGAGGCGGGCAGGAATCTGAGTCACTCTGCCAGATCATCTGTTCTCCCAAAGGAGAAGGGAGCAAGAAATGGAGTCCCTGACTCTGCAGGCCTCACCAAGCCTGCACGGGCTCCAGAAGGGCAGAGCAGCTACAAGTGCAAACATGCCACACAAGTACAGTCCACTCTCATGTCCTTCTGTCAGCCTCTTACCTTGCCCCTCTGCTTTGTCTCCTGCTGCTGAATTCTGAACCTCCTAGGTCCCATCCAGGTCTCCACAGACCTGGGAAGAGAACAAGAAGGACATTAGAGCAAATGCAACAGAGCTGGGGAGAGGAGAGGGGCGCTGGGGTCCCCTTAAAGAATCACTCCAGGTTTGGGGGAACTCGGTGTACTCCTGCAAAATGATGTGCATAGGGTCATTCGATCATCAAATTACCTTCTGTGCCCGGGGCAGTCCGTGTGAAGACCATGTGCTCCGCGTCCCCTGTTTGGGAATGCCATTGGTGGCAGCCAGAGGTGGGAGTGAAGGAGCTGCAATCCCAGCTGAATCTCAGATCAGTTAGTGCTAATCCCCATTAGTTAATGTTAATCTCCACTGGTTAGTGCTGTTTCTTCTTGGTTAGTGCTAATCTCTGCTCAGATGGAGTCCATAAACCAGCCTTTTGGGGGCCACCCACCTCCCACTACTGGCACTCTTCCCAAAATCTACCGCTTTTGGGTGGAGGGGGGGAGAAAGGGGAGGGTATTCCTCACTCTGGAGTGAGGACAACATTTGAGGAGTGGGAGGGGAAGGAGTGCCGTGGGTCTGATGGGGGGAACTTTCTCCTAATGAAAGATGGAGTCACGGTCTGAAGGGGGATGAGGAGAGGGTAGGGGAAGAGGTGAGAAAGTAGAATGCCCCTGGCCTGCGAGAGAAGTCCTAATGTTTGAAGAAGACGTGTTTTTCTGGAGGCCAAACTGGTTGTGTTATTATTGTTGTTACCATTAGATTTGTTAAGTGCTTACTGTGTGTTCTAATCATTGGGGTAGATACAGTGAATCAAGGCAGACACAGCCCCCACCCAAGTAGGAAGGAGAACCGGTATTTAATCCCCATTTTACAAATGTGGAAATTGAAGCACGGAGAAGTTAAGTGACTTTCCCAAGCTCACACAGCAGAAACCGGTAGAACTAGTATTAGAATGCAGGATCTTTTCTCCCAGGTCAATGATCTTTCCACTAGGCCGTGCTGCTTCTCATGGTTTCTATGAATAAGGAAGACGAGACCATCAAGGAGGATGGGATCAGGGCAAGGATGTAGGAGTTGAGGGAGGCAGAGGCTGAGGGAAAGGAGACAGAGGCTGAGAGAGGTAGAGGCTGAGGGAGACAGTGGAAGAAGCAGAGATTGAGAAAAACAGAAGCTGAAGGAGACAGAGAAAGACGTAGGGGCTGAGGGAAACAGTTTGAGGGAGGCAGAGGAAGAGGCAGAGGTTGCCAGAAGCAGAGACTGAGGAAGGCAGATAATAATAATAATGATAGCATTTACTAAGCGCTTACTATGCGCAAAGCACTGTTCTAAGCACTGGGGAGGTTACAAGGTGATCAGGTTGTCCCTCGGGGGGCTCACAGTCTTCAGCCCCATTTTACAGATGAGGTAACTGAGGCCCAGAAAAGTGAAGTGACTTGCCCAAAGTCACACAGCTGACAATTGGCGAAACCAGGATTTGAACCCATGACCTCTGACTCCAAAGCCCGTGCTCTTTCCACTGAGCCACACTGCTCATGCAAGCAAGGACACAGTGAGGATGAGTCAGACAGGCAGGAGAGACTCACATGAGCACACGCAAACACACAGATGCACCCACTCACAAGGATAGTTACACAACTAAGGTATGAAGTTACATGGGCAGGCACACACACACACACACAATGACAATTGCACATCCATGAGCACACACACATAAGTACACAAGTGTTGTCTCACATGCAATTAGGGACATAGAGACTGACAAGTAGCCCCTGTCCCCATAACCCTCCACCACATTCCCACATCCCCAAATCCCACCTCCCCAAATTCCCACACCCTCACATCCCCCACCCACAAGTAAATTAAAAGGCCAATGCTGTGCTTAGTAGAAACACTATCACTCACCATCCCCTGTCTCTGACATAGCCTGGGCTAGATTTAGACTGGTCCTTTCCTGCCTGGATTTAAGGAAAGAGCACGGGCCTGGGTGCCAGAGGATCTGGGTTCTAATTGCCCCTCCACCACTTGTCTTCTGTGTGACCTCAGTTAAGTCACTTTACTTCCCTGTGCCTCAGCTTCCTCACCTTTAAAATAAGGATTAAATAAATACCTGTTCTCGCTCCTACTTGGACCGTGAGCTCTATGTAGGATGGGGATTGTGTCTGATCTGGTAATCTTGTATCTAGCCCAGTGATTGGCACATAGTAAGTGCTTAATGATTGGCCCAATTGTTATTATTGTTATTAGGACAGGCAAACAGAAAGCCTGTGTTCTCCTTGCCGAGCCACTGCCACTAATCCACACACCCTGCCTCTGAGGAACTTGGGAGGAAGGATGGCTGTCTGGGGAGCTTCCTGGGGAGGTGATGATGATAAGCCATCTGAAGAAAGTTCTTCTGAAGCTGTAAGCTCCATTGTGCCAATGTTCAAACCGGAAAGGAAATTTAGTTGCTGTGATTGCCAGACTATTAGAGCAGGCAATTATCTTTCATAAAGAAACCTGAAGGGTCATGGCTTGGCATGTCATACTGTGGGAGAGTTAGGAGTATTGGTTACGCCATGCTGGATCACTGGAGGGAGAGTTGGGGATGGAGAGGGGAGAGCTATCAATCAATTGTATTTATTGAGAGCTTTCTGTGTGCAGAGCACTGTACTAAGCGCTTGGGAAGTACAAGTTGGCAACATATAGAGACAGTCCCTACCCAACAGTGGGCTCACAGTCTAGACGGGGGAGACAGAGAACAAAACCAAACATATTAACAAAATAAAATAAATAAAATAGAGAGCTAGAGAATAAATAGAGAGCTAGGGGTGTTGATGGTCTATGCTGCCCATATTAACTGCCTACAGAGAACTTACAGTCTAGAGGGGGGAGACAGACATTAATATAAATAAATAAATTACAGATATGTACATTAGTGCTATGGGGCTGGGAAGTGGGATGAATAAAGGGAACAACTCAGGGTGACACAGAAGAGAGGGGAAGAAGAGGAAAGGAGGGCTTCATCAGGGAAGGCCTCTTGGAGGAGATGTGCCTTCAGTTGGGCTTTGAAGGCAGGGAGAGTCCTTGTCTGTCAGATTTGAGGAGAAAGTGTGGTCCAGGCCAGAGGTAGGATGTGGGTGAGGGTGGCAATGAGAAAGACGAGATTGAGGTACAGAGAGAAGGTTGGCATTAGAGGAGCAAAGTGTGTGGGCTGGATTGTAGTAGGAGAGTAGTGAGGTAAGGTAGGAGGGGGTAAGGTGATGGAGTGCTTTAAAGCCAATGGTGAGGAGTTTTTGTTTGATGTGAAGGTGGATGGGCAACCTCTGGTTTCTTGAGGAAAGGGGAAACATGGACTGAATGTTTTTGTAGAAAAGTAATTATTATTATTATTATGGTATTTGTTAAGCACTTACTATTCCAGGCAGTAGAATGAAGTATGGATTGGAATAGGGAGAGATAGGAGGTTGGGAACATTTGTACTGGACTCACTTTGTACAGAGCACTTAATGTGGGAGAACTTTACTGAGTGTCCATTGGGTGCAGAGCGCTGTACTGAGTGCCTCCTGTACGATGTACTTCCTTACCCTCCAATAGCTCACATCACATTCTCTTTGAAGATAGAAATGGACTCAAAATGCCAGAAGACCGGGTTCCAGTTTGTCCTGAATTCCACCGCTTCATTTCGGCTAGGACACTGCCTCTTACAAATGTCTTCTGCTCCACAGCCCGGCCCTCTGTCCTGACAGAGACTTGGCAGAATGCCCCGTCTGATTCACGCTTCCCACTAAATGCCGCTTCCTCAGTTCTCAAGAACCGGCTTGCCAAGAAGATGGGCAGGATTTCAAAGGGCCGAGGTGTCCGTCATGCCAGCTGGGCCGCGTCATGCACCCTAATTGTCCTCCCAGAGGGGTGGTTGGGGTGCCCGCGGGCCAACGGGAGGACCAATTCGGAGGTTACTGGCAGGAGGAAAGGGTGGCTCTGGGATCTCTGGGTTTTCTGGGATCTTAGGTGTCTCCAGGGTCTCTGAATTCTCTGGAATTTCTGGGATCACCCCTGTATGGGTTGCAACTCTACCTTCATTCAGATCAGCTGTCACTGGAATAGCTCACCTGAAAGGAACACTTAGGAAATTTCTTGTCTCAGTTTTCCTTCTCAGGAGTCAGAAGATAAGGATGGGCTCAGAAACTGGGAGAGTCCCTGAGTGATGCTTCGGCAGTTTTCTCTGTAAAAGATATGCCGAGCTGACCTCTGTTGCTCATATCTGCCCATGTGTGCACACATGCCCACACGCACACACACACACACACACACATGCATACACAGGTAGAGTCTTTCAAACACAGAAAAGATCCTGTCACTGACGGTGAAATTCACCTGTTGGGGCCTGAGTGGCAACAAGAATGGTGTGAGAGCTATAGTCCCGATCACATCATACTCATACACAGACTGTCCTTTGTTGTGCTGAAGGGAGGGGCACATGCAGCCCTGGGCACTGTTTTCACTTTCCCTTGCTTGTCTCACGATCCTCTTGGAGCATTTGTTTCAAAAGGAGCCACTCCTTTCTGGCTTGCAATATGTCATTCTGGTATTTCTGCTGCAGTTATCTTCTAGCATTCATGCAAGATGTGCACTGTAAGTTCCTTGAGGGTGAGGATCTGGTCTACCAACTTAATTATATTTTCCCAAGTGCTTAGTACAGCATTCTACACACAGTAAGCATTCAGTGTCATGATTGATTGACTAATTGCACTTTGCTGTCTGCTAAAAGTATTTCCACTGTCATTTTGGCTTTTGGTTACCCTATTTCAGTTCAGGAATAGATAACTGAGTTATGAAAGATATTGAATAGAAACTTGACCGAATGAATACCTTGTGTGACACACCTGTCTCATTCAGAGGGCTCGGATCTCTGGTATCACTGGTATCTCTGAATTCTATGTGTTCTCTGGATTTCTGGGATCCAGTGGTCCATGCTGAGTAACTGGAAGGAGAATCAGGGATAGTGATGGGGAGAGATGGGGTATTGGATGGGTGATTCCATGCTGGTCACTGGAGGGATTGTTAGGGATGGAGAAGTGAGAGTTAGGGGTGTTGGATGGTTCATGCTGGGTCACAGGAGAGAGAGTCAGGGATGGAGAGGGTAGAGTTAGGGATATTGGATGATCCATGCTGGAACATTAAAGGGAGAGTCAGAAATAGAGAGGGGAGAGTTAGGGGTGTGGGATGGTCCATTCTTAACCACAGTGTGCCATGGTCCTGGAGGGTGGGGGAAGAGCAAAGGGAGAAAGTCAGGGTAATGCAGAAGGGAATGGGAGATGAGGAAGAGTAGGGCTTAGTCTGGGAAGGCCTCTTGGAGGAGATGTGTCTTCAATAAGGCTTTGAAGGGGGACAGAGTAATTGTCTGGCATATTTGAGGAGGTAGGGCATTCCAGGCCAGAGGCAGGATGTGAGCCAGTGGTCGGTGGTGAGACAGGCCGGTGGTGAGACAGGCAAGATCGAGGCACAGTGAGAAGATTGGCACCAGAGGAGCGAATTGTGTGGGCTGGGTTGTAGAAGGAGAGAAGGGAGGTGAGGTAGGATGGGGCAAGGTGATGGAGTGCTTTAAAGTCAGTAGAGAGTAGTTTTTGTTTGATAGGGACTTTTTGAGTGGGGGGGGGTTTAACATGTCCTGAACGTTTCTCTAGAAAGATAATTCTAGCAGAGTGAAGTATGGACTGGAGTGGGGAGAGGCAGGAGGTTGGGAGGTCAGCAAAGAGGCTGATGTAGTAATCTAGGTGGGATAGGATGAGTGATTGTGGTCCTCTCCCCCTCCCCCTCCTCTTCTCTCTTGCCCCTATCATCTAATGTCTCCTTCTCCTCCCCCATTTCCCTCATCATCTCCCACTGGGGCCCATGAAATCCAAAGGGCCTTGGGAAAAGACCGACTGATGAAGCAGCCAGATCCTAGGACTGCTTGTTTGCATGGGTCAGTGATGGAGAACTTTTGGAGTGGTGATTGAGGGACTGCTGAATCGGGGTGGTCAGTTCCTGGAAGGATGGGAGAGAACTGGAGCGCCTGATCAGACAGGGAGGGGAAGGATGTTAAGAGAGGAGGAAGGAGGAAGAACAGAAAGGGTAAGACAAGAAGGCGGCCAGGTGTCTGTTGATTCACTGTGGTCCACCATGATGTGCTTGCATGGGGATGGATTGGGTGGATTCCAGGACGCCCCCAAGGGTAGAGAGCCAAGGGGGCTCATTTCAGGGCGTGTGAACCTGCTGCTCCATCTGGGCTGCTGGGCCCAAAGGACCCATGGGTGAGACCCAGAGCAAAAAGGTGAGGGACAGCCAGTCCTCTCCAACTCTGTGCTGTCCTCTGAATGTTGTTGAAACTTTCCTGCATCCCCAGACGCTCCCAGTCCGCCCTTCTCCTGCACTAGGCGGGGCTGGTGGAGGAGGCCCAGAACTACAGAGCTGCCCCTCATCCATGGAAAAACACTGCACTGAGGGGCTCCACGGGTGTGAGCGTTGTGAGGTAAAAGTCTCTTCTGAAAAGACAATAGCAGTGGTCACTATTCCTGGCTCCAAATAATAATAATAATGGCATTTATTAAGTACTTTGTGCAAAACCCTGTTCTAAGTGCTGGGGAGGTTAAAAGGAGATCAGGTTGTCCCGCAGTGGGCTCACAGTCTTAATCCCCATTTTACAGATGAGGGAACTGAGGCACAGAGAAGTTAAGTGACTTGCCCAGAGTCACACAGTTGACAATTGGCAGAGCTGGGATTCGAACCCATGACCCCTGACTCCAAAGCCCATGCTCTTTCCACTGAGCCACGCTGCTTCTGTAGGTGGAGAAATCAAGTGGAGTGGATGATGCTTGGATGTCCAGGGCTGCTGGTGAAGGGTGGAAGAGCTGTTGGGAGGAGTAGAACCTCGTGGCCAGTGGGACGTTTGCTCAATTTGTGTTTGCAGTGGTGGGGGTGGACCATGCTGAGCCATTCACACTCTTTCACCTGTCCCTCTGTTCTGGGAGCAGGCTCTGGTGAGGGGGCTAGCAGGCCCAGAAGGTGAGGAGAATAGACACAGGACAAGATGTCTCTGAGATCTCCCAGGCATCTGTGCCTTTCCTCCTCCCCCTTGTCCCCCACAGTAAGCTATTTCCCTTTGCTGTGTTGTTGTGCAACCCCCCGGTTCCTGTTTTCAAAGGTGCTTCTTGGCCTCCCAACCTTCCGGCAGTCTCTGCTCAGGACGAGCAGCCCCTGTCCTGGTGATTGCACACCAGGCTGGTCCAAATGTTGCTGGTATCTCCCAGCCACCTGCTGCTCCATCTCAGCCGAGTCGTGGGATGGTAAGAGTTTGTGATGAGGCCTAGTGGATAGAGCATGGCCCTGGGAGTCAGAAGGATCTGGGATCTAATTCCGGATCTGCCACTTGTCTGCTCTGTGAATTTGGGCAAGTCATTTCACTTCTCTGTGCCTCAGTTCCCTCATCTGTTAAACGGGAATTAAGAATGTGAGCCCTATGTGGGACAGGGACCGTTTCCAACCTGATTATCTTGTTTCCATCCCAGCGCTTAGAAGAGTGCCTGGTACATAGTAAGCCATTAACAAATTCCACAGTGATTATTATAATTATCATTGTTCTCCTGCTGACCCCCGCCCCCCAATGATCCCACAACCTCTCTCAGCTCACCACACAGCAGGTGCCTGGGGTTTTTGTCCCATCCTTTCTAATGATAATTGAGATATTCGTTAAGTGCTTATCATGTTCCAAGTACTGTACTAAGGACTGGAGTAGATACTAGATTATCAGGTCAGTCTAAGGAGGGAGAACTGGTTTCTAATCTCCATTTTACAGAGGAGGAAACTGAGGCACAGACAAGTTGATTGGCCTGCCCAGGATCACACAGAAGGCGAGTGGCAGAGCTGATATCAGAACCCAGGTTCTCTGAGTCCCAGGCCCATGGTCTCTCAATTAAACCATGCTGCTTTGCAGTGTGGCAAGGTAAAAATAAAGTTTCAGATTCCCGAACTATTCTCTGCTGAACCCCGAATTAACCAGGAGATCAATAAGCAATTTATCTAATTTTAAAAATCAACATTAAATGGGTGGCAGCAGGGTTTGGGCCAGGGCTTGTTAGCCCTGCTCCCTTCGGGACACTCCTCAAACTGGAGGAGGGAGACTGGACTCCCTTCGGATGCTGAGATTGTGTGTGTGTGTGTGTGTGTGTGTGTGTGTGTGTGTGTGTGTGTGTGTCTTTATGTTGGGGGGGTTAGGGGTTTGGGATTGGGGGACAGGGGTGGGGAGGTAAGGGTCAGCCTCAAGTCACCTCTGGATCTTGACTAGGCTGGACATTGTCCAGCCTTGGGGCGGAGGGCAGGCGGAGGAAACAGGGGGACGTGGTGATGAATTTCAACGAACTGGCAAGACAAATGAGTCTGAGCTGCTTTGCAATTAGCGAACGCCAGCAAGATGGGTTGACTCTGAATGAAGACGTGATCAGCTCCAGACTCCCTCGCAGCGCATCCCCCCTTCCCAAAGGCTTAATGAGGCAGGGAGGGAGGGGAGACCCCTAACAGGTCGACAGGACAATTCAAGGGAAAGAAAAGGAGTTAAAAAGCCTCCTCCCATCAAGGACTAATGTAGGTGCCGAGGGATCCATATGAAAGCCCGAACGGTGCTCTGTGCCTTTAAGATAAACCCGGTTATGAAGCCCCTAATGTAGTCTGCAAAGCCACTCAAAAATCCCAATTATGCCATGCATTGCGGAGTGGTGTTTGATGATGAAATTTCCACTTAGATTAAAATAAAACGACCCCATCCTTTCCTCGCCTGGTTCTCTCCTCCCCCTCCCCGTCGGCCTAACAGAATTTGGACAGGAGGAGAAAGCTTGTTTTAATCTATTAGACTGTTGTTCTGCTACAGTACACTTGATGGTTACTATAAACCTCTCTGATGGATGGGAGGCTTTGTGTAAATAACAGAGAGAAGCGTGTCAGGAGGGGGAGAACACCCACTGCAGGTGTCTTCACTAGTCTAGGAGAGATAAGGACATGGCTGGTGAGGGCTGGGCCCACACTCCGATCTGCAGCTCAAAGTGGGTCTATGAGTTCAGAGCCTGGGGTTCTAAATGAATGGGATGACATGTCCAGAAGACCGGAGTCTCTGGACACTACTGTGTCCCATGAGTCCGAAGGGCTGAAACACATTCGGGGTCAGGATTGCGTCGTAAATACAGTGCAAATGATTTACCCTCTAGTCTGGGTAAAAGATCCCCCTCCCTCTCCTTCACCAACCACCTCAAATATCATTCCCCTGGGGAGATTTATTGCCTTTTCCAAAGAGGAAATGGGTGATGTCACATGGCCGAAATGGCATTTTACTCCTTGGTGGTGGACAGTTGCTCCAACAGGCACCTCCTGTTAAGGCAGCCCCTTGGGGGCAATGATTGTTTCCTTTTCTTCTGGCGTGCTCACCCAGGTGCTCAGTGCAGTACTAAACAGGGTTGGTGCCCTGCCCAAACAGAAGTCCAGTACAGTGTTCTGCACACGTGGTTGATGCCCAGTCCAAGGCCCTGCCCAACCAGAAATCCAATACAGTGCTATGTGCTGCCTATTTGGTTGGTGCCCAGTATAAGGCCCTTACCAAATAGTCACCCAGTAAATACAGCACTGAGCTCTGTTGGCAATTCTGGAACTAGGATCCAGATTCCAAATCTACCTCCTCCCCTTGTCTCAAGACTGGCAACTGCATTATCCTTGATTCCTCTCTCTCTTTCAACCCCGGTAGTAGGTCAGTCAGTCACCAAATCCTGTTGGTTTTTCCTTCCCAACCTCACCAGAATCTGTCCCCCATTGCCCAGTTATGTCCTCAGCCTGTCTGCCACCCCTGCCCTGCCACACTGAGTCCCCTGGCCCCACTTCACCCCTAATGGAGGCTCTGTCCCAGTGTAGCCCTGTTGAGTGAATTGGGCTCATTCTTCAAGGTCTGCGGCACTCTGCTTGATATAACGTCAGCCCAAGGACAGAGCCCAGTCATGTCCAGACTGGCTAGGAGCCGGGGGCAGGGGGTAGATGGAGGTGGAGCATTTTAACAGGGAGAAGAGACAGTTCATTAATGAACACCTGTTTCTGGCTGGCCCACATGAAAGAGCCACTTTGATGTGTGCTAGAGGGACAGAGGGACCGCGTGCACACAGGAAGCTCTCAGTGGATGCCTAAACTTGGGGAAGCAGCATGACATAATGGATAGAGCACGGCCTGGGAGTCAGAAGGTCATGGATTTGTTCTAATCCCAGCTCCACCACTTGTCTGCTGTGTGGCCTTGGGCAAGTCACTTCGCTTCTCTGTGCCCCAGTTTCCTCATTTGTAAAATGGGGATTCAGATCGTGAGCCACATGTGGGACACATTAATGTTCTCTGTCTCTCAAGCGCTTAGTACAGTGCTCTGCACATAGTAAGCGCTCAATAAATATGATTGATTGATGTGGGACAGGAACTGCATCCAATCCCTTTTGCTTGTATCCACCCCAGTGTTTAGTACAGTGCCTGACACATAGGAAGTGCTTTCATTCATTCATTCAATCAATTGTATTGAGCACTTACTGTGTGCAGAGCACTGTATTAAGCGCTTGGGAAGTATAATTCAGCAACATATAGAGACGGTCCCTACCCAACAATGGGCTCACAGTCTAGAAGTGCCTAACAAATGCCAGAATTATTATTATTGTCCTCTAGACTGAAAGCTCCTTGTGGGCTGAGAACGAATCTACCAACTCTGTTATATTCTAATAATAACTGTGGTGTCTGCTAAGTGTTTACTATGTGCCATGCAGTCTACTAAGGGCAAGGGTGTATACAAACAAATTGGGTTGGACACAACCCTTGTTGCACATGGGGTTTATGGTTTTAATCCCCATTTCGTAGATAAGGTACCTGAAGCAAGGATAAGCAAAGTGACTTGTTCCAAGCCATACAAGCAGATAAGAGGCGGAGCCAGGATTAGAACCCAGGTCCTTTTGTCTCCCAGGCCCATACTGTATTTACTAGACCATCCTGCTTCTCTATTCGCCCAAGCCCTTAGTACAGTGCTCTGCATACAGTAAGTGCTCAATAAATTCAACTGACTGATTGACTGGCTATTGCCTTCCTTGCTTGAACTGTTTCCTCCAGGCCATGAGGCTGGATGGAGCGTGATGAAGGGTCTTGCTCTAAGGTACGGGAAACCTGCCAGGGATAGGAGTAAGAGCTCTGGTTACACAGAAAGCAATGGGCCAGCTGAAGCCTGGCTGTATCTATTTACTTTCAAAATGGCCCCATGAATGGTGGGGATTTATGAGACTCAGAATGGCAGGGGAATCATGAAATTTCTACCCTCTAGGAGAGGCAACCTGGCCCAGGGAAAAGCGCTCAAGTCTCGGAGCCAGGAGGCTTCTGTTATATCCCAGCTCTGCCACTGGCCTGCTGTGTGACCATGGTCAACTCAGTGAACCTCTCTGGCCTCACTTTCCCCATCAGTAAAATGGAGATAAAATCCCTGCTCACCCCCAACTCTTAGATTGCGAGCCCCATGCTAGGAGAGGGACTGTGTCTGATCTGATTATCTTGTATTTACATCAACAAAGTGAGTGGGTTAATAAATAAGTACTGAAATTTAATTACTAGGAGGAAGAAGATTATTGATGTAATTTCGTAGAATTTTCTTAGTAGTTTCTGCTCTTAAGACAAGTACCTTGGATTTGTAGAGCACTTATAAATTTTTCCAAAGCCTTTTCACATCGGTGATCTCATTTTGTCCTCACAACACCCTGTGAGGTAGGGAGAGGCAGGTTTTATAATCCCCATTGAGCTACAAAGAGAATAAGTAATTTGCCCAAGGGCACACAGCAGGCAAGGGGCAGAGATGGGATCACAACCCTGGTTCTCTGACTCTCAGGTTTATGCTCTTTCCACCTGTTTGAGAAGCAGTATAGCCTAGTAGCAAGAGCACAAATCTGGGAGTCAGAGACCTGGGTTCTAATCCTAACTCTGCCACTTGCCTGTTAAGTGACTCTGGATAAGTCACTTAACTTTTCTGGGCCTCAGTTTCTGGGGATTCAAAACCTGTTCTCTGTCCTACTTAGCTTTCCAGTCCCTTGTGGGGTGGCCACTGTGCAGGATCTGATGGCATTCTATCTACCCCAGTGATTAGTGCAGTGCTTGACACATAGTAAGAGCTTAACAATTACAACAATTATTATTATCAATCAATGGCATTTATTTAGTGCTTACTCTGTGCAGAACACTGTACTAAAGGTTTAGAAGAGTACAGTGCAATAGAGTTGGTGGATACAATTCCCGCCCTCAGGGAGCGTGCAGTGGTAGACTGCATCACTTTCATTTTAGACTGTTGAAGCTCTTGATTTTTAACTGGTTTGGAATTGAACCAGGAACCACATGCCATGTGACATGTCAGTCAGTCAATCGTATTTACTGAGTGCTTACCATGTGCAGAGCACTGTACAAAGCCCTTGGGAGAGTACAATATAACACATTCCCTGCCCTTAAATAAGCAGCATGGCTCAGTGGAAAGAGCCCGGGCTTTGGAGTCAGAGGCCATGGGTTCAAATCCCAGCTCTGCCAATTGTCAGCTGTGTGACTTTGGGCAAGTCACTTCACTTCTCTGGGCCTCAGTTACCTCATCTGTAAAATGGGGATTAAGACTGTGAGCCCCCTGTGGGGCATCCTGAATGCCTTGTAACCTCCCCAGTGCTTAGAACAGTGTTTTGCACATAGTGAGTGCTTAATAAATGCCATTATTATTATTAATGTTATTATACAGTCTAGAGAGGGAGATAGACATTAATGTAAATAAATAATGTTACAGATACAAACCTAAGTGCTGAGGACTGGGAGTGGGGGATGAATAAAGGGAGCATGATGCAGAAGGGAGTTGAAGAAACAGAAAAGAGGTTTTAGCCAGGGAAGACTTCTTGGAGAAGTGCCTTTAGTAAGGCTTTGAAGTAGGGGAGAGTAATTGTCTGTTGGATATGAGGAGAGAGGGCATTCCAGGCCAGAGGCAGGACAAGGGTGAGAGGTCCGCAGTGAGATAGATGAGATGGAGGTACAGTGAGAAAGTTGGTATCAGAGGAGAGAAGTTTAGGGGCTGGGCTGTAGTGGGAGGGTAGTGAGGTGAGATAGGAGCGGGCAAGGTGATTGAGGGCTTTAAAGACAGTGATGAGGAGTTTCTGTTTAATGCAGAGGTCGAGAGGCAACCACCTATCCTGGAGGTTCTTGAGGAGGATTGGGGAAACATGGCCTGCACACTTTTGTAGAAAAATGATCCAGGCAGCAGAGTGAAGTATGTATTGGAGAGAGGAGGCTGGGAGGCCAGCAAGGAGGCTAATACAGTAATCAAAGCAGGATAGGATAAGCGATTGGATTAACGTGGTAATTGGCTAAAGTACAATGCTTAGCACAGAGTAGGTGCTCAATATATAGTTAATAATAATAACTTCAATAACAATATTGGTAATGATATTTGTTAAGCACTTACTATGTGCTTACTTCTAAGGGCTGACCAGTTGCACACAATATAGTGTTCTATACACAATAGGTGTCCAGTACCTACATTGTTTTGCATACAGTAAGGGCCCAGTACAGCACTCCTCCCACAGGAGCCTCCCATGTTTGGGTAGTGTGCACAGCTATTGCCTTGTTTAGGGCTCTGCCTCTAGAGTGTAAAGTCCTGGACAGGGAACGAATTAGCCAACTCTGCTCAGTAGTATTGTATTCTCCCAAGCGGTTAGTATCGTTCTCTTCACACAATAAACACTCAATAAATACCATGATGATTGATGGTGGGATCGCTGCGGGTCCTTACTGAACTCTTTTTACCTTATTGAGTCCCACTGCACCCAAAGGGATTGCAATCTATAGTTCTCACAACCTGAGCTTTGGGGTAGGTGGAATCCTAGTAATAATTCCTGGACAGAAAAGAGGGAAGGGTGGAATCCTAGCAGTAGTCCCAGGGCGGAAAGGAGGGAAAGGTGGAATTCCAGAAATAGTCCCTGGGCAGAAAGGAGAGAAGGGTGGATTCATAGCAATTATCCCTGGACAGAAAGGAGGGAAAGGTGAAGTCCTAGCAATAATTCCTGGCCAGAAAGGAGGGAAGGAAGGAGGGAAGCGTGGAATTCTAGAAATAGTCCCTGGGCAGAAAAGAGAGAAGGGTGGAATCCTGGTAATAATCCCTGGACAGAAAGGAGGGAAGGGTGGAATGCTAGCAATAATTTCTGGCCAGAAAAGATTGAAGGGTGGAATCCTAGCAGTAGTCCCTGGGCAGAAGGGAGTGAAGGGGACTTCACTTCAGGCAAGAAACTGGATTTTGCTCTGCTGATTAGACAGGGAATAGCCTCATTCATTTGGGAAGAGAATTGGCTACTTCTCCTTGCTACTCTTCTACTACAACTCAGCCCACACACTTCGCTCATCTAATGCTAACCTTCTCACTGTGGCTGGATCTCATCAGTCTCGCTGCCAAACCCCGCCCACATCCCGCCTCTGGCCTGGAATGCCCTCCCTCCTCAAATCCCATATTCAGCCCCCACCACAGCCTTGTAGGATGGGGAATGAGGAACAATTCACATTTTTCCTGGTTCTGTCCATTGTAATCCTTTCCCTTTTCAGTCTGCAATCTGTTCAGATTTCCCAGTCCTAATCCCTGAGTGCTTACTACTTGCAGAGCACAGTACTGTTTGGAAGAGGATGACTAAATAGAGTTAATAGATATGATCCCTGCCCACAAGAATCTAACAGTCTAGAAGGGGAGGCAGACATTAAGTTACAGATGTGGGAAATGAGAGACTGTGAGGATAAGTGCTTGTGGGGTGGAGGTGTATATCAAGAAGTTGGATTTTTGAGCATTTAGAAGCACAGAACAATTGTTCTATTGTACTCTCCCAATGTGTGCAATTGTTATATTGTTCTCTCCCAAGCACTTAGTACAGTGCTTGGGAGAGTACAATTTAACAATATAATAAGAGGAGGCAAACATGTTCCTTCCCCACAATGAGCTTTCAGTTTAAATATCAAAGAGTTTAAGGGATACCCAGATAAGTGTGTAGGTGACAGAGAGAGGAGAGTGAATAGGATGGGGAAATGAAGGGTTACTCAGGGAAGACCTCTTGGAGATGTGATTTTAAGGGCTTTCAAGGTGGGGAGAAAGGTGGTCTGTGGGAGATGAAGGGACAGAGATTTCCAGGCCAGAGGGAGTACATGAGCAAGGGGTTGGTGGTGAGATAGATGAGTTCGAGGTGCAGTGAGAGGAGCAAAGTTGAGTCAGTGAGCCCTGTCAGCCTGGTTGCCCTCTCTGTCCCTTGTTCAGCTGTTTGTTACATACTTCTCACTGTACACTGACTGGGGGATATTTGTGTGCGTGTGATGATGGGCATGATGGGCTTCCTACATATGTGGTCAAAGTGTGGTCAGCTCCCAGACTGCAGTGGGGTGTGTGTGTTTGTGTGTGTCTGTGCGTGAGTCTTGGCACTTGAGAACTGCACTAACCTGCAGTACTGAGAATGACGAACGGAAGCCTATGAAAACTCAGATAAAAAAGGCCATAATCCCCCTCTAAGGAGTTTAAACTTGCCGACCCCATTAGTTCTTGTGGCCAATGCCAGGAGCAGCAGGCCGGCAGCGGCAGTAAAACCCATTTGACGTATGGCCCCTGGAGGAGTCTGTGACCACGGAGTGATGGATAGTGGAGACCCCGTCCTCGCTAGGCAAGGGACCGGTGACAACCTTGTCCGGGAAAGAAGGAGGACCACAGAATGGGGGCCTGCAGTTCAATTTCCAGGGATCTTGGGGTGTTTACCCCTCTCTGATGGGAATGGGTATGAGGCCCTCGGGTCTCTGGGAAACTTACAGGGTCTTCAGTGGGCTCAACTGGAAGGGACACATCAGTGCCATAGAGGATCACTGTCACTCTCATTGGCACAACTCATACATTTCAGTGCCTCAGTTCAGTGCTCTGCACTCAGTGGGTGCTCAGTTCAGTGATCTATGCACAGTAGACAGTACAGTACACTGCCCACAGAAGGTGTCTAGTATAGTGCTGTGCCCAGAGAAGAAGCCCAGTGCATTGCTACACTTACCATGCACCCACACAGAATAGATGCCCAGTACAGTGCTCTGCCCACAGAAGGTATCCATACAGTGCTCTACACTTAATAGGTACCCAAAACAGAGCACATAGTAGACAACCAGTATAGTACTCTGCATACAATAGGTGCCTAAAACAGCACTCCATACCCACAACTGTGTCCATACACACAAGACACACAATTGCTCTTGTTTATTGTGCAGTGCTCTCCTTTTTGCTCAGCAACCACTTTCCACTCTACTTCTGTGGGAAATCCTACAAAACAGGTGGCAACCTGGTTTAGATGCCCTTCTATCCCATCTCCCATATACACAGTAATAATAATAATAATGGTGATAGTAATGATCATATTCACTGTGTTGTCATAGGGTTCCGACTTGGCTGGAAATCTGAAAAGTAATTGGGTTTTCTCCACAGGAGTACCCTGTCTTCCACTAAGTTGTCCATATGTCCTGGCCTGGGGGCAAGAGGGCCAGCTGTAGATGTAGGGCAGGGAAGGGGGCACCCAGACATCTGTCAGGGTGACGGGGGACTGTGGGGCTGAAATCCAAGGCAGTCACGATGTCAAGTTCCAAGGAAGGTTGATGCAACCTACCTCCGGGGTTTCTGGCCTGCCATCATCACCAGTCTTGGCTTTCACACCTCGGTGACCTGCTGAGGACGACATGGAAGTTGAAGGTGGAGTTTCTCCTTTCCCACCCCAGCCTCCCTAAGATGAAACCAAGGTGGGTGGGCAGGGAGCAGCTCGTGGGCTGCAGTCTCAGAAATTGATAAAGCTGGGAAGTGGGCAGTGCCAGTCTAATTTCCTCCAGCCAATCCTGGCCATCCAAGTCTCCAGAGGGAGTTTTGTGGGGTTGGTGGCATGGCCTATTGGATAGAGCTTGGGCTTGGGAGTCAGCAGGACCTGGGTTCTAATCCCTACTTGGCCACTTGTCTATTGTGTGACTTTGGGCAAGTCACTTCACTTCTCTGGGACTCAGTTACCTCATCTGTAAAATGGGGATTAAGACTGAGTCTTATGTGGGGCAGGGACTGTGTCCAACCTGATTAGTTTATATCTACCCCAGTACTTAGAAAAGTGCCTGACACATAGTAAGTGCTTAACAGATACCAGAATTATGATTGTAATTATTATTTCCCTTTCACAGCTCTGGGCTCTTTGTCAACTGATTTTTGGTGACTGGTTTGGTGACAGTGGTTTTCCAACCAGTCAATATTTGATATTTACTGAGCACTTATTCTGTGCAGAGCACTGTACTAAGAGCTTAGGTGAGTCCAATAGAGGTGTACTAGACACTTGAGAAACATGACAGGAATAAAAATAAGGAGATCTGGTCCCTGACATAGTAGATGATGTCTATTGAGTAGTTACTGAGTGCAAGGAGTCAATCAATTAATGTTATTGTCAGTCAGTTATTTATTGAGCACTTACTGTATGCAGAGCACTGTATTAAGCACCTGGGAGAGTACAATAGAACAATAAACACATTCCCTGAGCACCTACTATGTATAAAGCGCTGTACTAAGTGCTTGGGAGAGTACAATACAATAGAATTAGCAGGTATGTTCCCATCCACAAAGACACTAAATGCTTGTTGAGAGTACAATAGAGTAAATAAAGCCCATACCTGCCCTCCAGGAGCTCCAACCCAGTGGAGTCAAAAGCCTCTAGGATGAGGCTGACCTAAAATAAGCACTGGACACTTACCCCATCCCATGTGGACATTACCCCTTGTCCCCATGGGCCTAGCCCCTGGGTGAGTATTGGTGGCAAGTTGTATCCACCATTGTGACTTTGACACCTACACACTGGACATGAAGTATACTCTGACTCAAGGCCAGTGTTGACACCCACTCCACTTTCCTCCGATTGCCACTCCTGACAAGCTACCAAGAGCTCCTGACTTTTTTTTTTATGGTATTTGTTAAGTGCCCTCTATGTGCTAGGCACTGTACTAAGCTCTGGGATAGATACAAGACAATCAGGTTGGACAGAGTCTTTGTCCCGCATTACGACATTCCCCCCTCTAGATTGTAAGCTCATTGTGGGCAGGGAATAATAATAATGGTATTTGTTTGTTCATTCATTCATTCAACTGTATTTATTGAACACTTAATGTGTGCAGAGCACTGTACTAGGCAATTGGAAAGTACAGTTCGGCAACAGAGACAATCCCTATCCAAGGGTTTACTATGCGCCAAGCACTGTTCTAAGCGCTGAGCACTGTTCTAAGGAAAGTGTCTACTTACTGTGGTATTGTACTGTCCCAAGTGCTTAGTACAGTGCTCTCCACACAGTGAGCATTCAATAAATACGATTGAATTGGGCTCCCAGTCTTAATCCCCATTTACAGATGAGGTCACTGAGGCACAGAGAAGGTAAGTGACTTGTCTAAGGTCACACAGCCGACAAGTGGCAGAGCTGGGATTAGAATCCAGATCCACCTGACTCCTAGGCCTGAGTTGTATCCACTAGGCCAGCTCCACCACTTGTCAACTGTGTGACTTTGGGCAAGTCACTTACCTTCTCTGTGCCTCAGTTCCCTCATCTGTAAAATGGGGATTAAGACTGTGAGGCCCCTGTGGGACAACCTGATTGCCTTGTAATCTCCCCAGCACTTAGAAAAGTGCTTTGCACGTAGTAAGCGCTTAATAAATGCTAACATTATTATCATTATTATTAGGCCATGTTGCTTGAATACATGCTGCACACACATGTATCGCGTTGGGTTTTATAGATCAAATAAACCCTGCCAGTCACCAAATATGGCCAGGTTTCCCAAGGCCACGATTGCAGGTGGGTCCTAGTTTTTTAAAAAATAATAATAAGAAGAAGTATGTCAGACAACCTGGCTCAGAAAGGGCAACACTTATATCCAGCCACGCCTTTGGGAGACTGCTCGGCCTGCTGGAAAAATCTTTCCAGAAGCAGCGTGGCTTAGTGGAAAGAGCCCTTGCTTTGGAGTCAGAGGTCATGGGTTCAAATCCTGACTCGGCCAATTGCCAGGTGTGTGACTTTGGGCGAGTCACTTAACTTCTCTGGGCCTCAGTTACCTCATCTGTCAAATGGGGATTAAGACTGTGAGCCCCCCATGGGACAACCTGATCACCTTGTATCCTCCCCAGCGCTTAGAACAGTGCTTTGCACATAGTAAGCGCTTAATAAATGCCATTATTATTATTATTATTATTTCCCTTCTCCTTTCTCCAAAGGGCTCCTGTCCCTTTAAGGCAACTAAAGAGCCGACAAGACGCAGGCTGCTTTTGCGAGTTAAATTCCCCCCAACTTCTCCTTCCCTCCTTGGGCTCTCCAACCCCACCCATCCAGTCTTCGAACAAATGATCATTTCTCAGGCTATTGTGTCGAACAAAGCTTTAGAGACAGCCGGTGTCTTATTAACATTTCCATTTCGTTTTTTATGACTCATACGATCTTGGAGAAATTAAGTAAAGCTTATTAGTATTTGAATTGGTGAAACGAACATTTTCTTCTTGTTAGCTCTTAATGAATTCCAGCAGATCGGGGGGCTTAATTCAGGCGCGTGTTTCTCTTTCCTCCTCCAGCTCGAAGCGTTAGTGATATGCTGCGTTTTTGTGAGATTTCAGGGGCTCGGGATATATTTTTTTTTCCGCTAAAGAAACAGTGTCGGGTTTGCGGAATGTCTCTGGGGGATTACCCAGCCTTTTGACTGGATTATCTGCTGCCTTCTTCTAAGTGTGGCATTGTGAAGTTGCACAATAGCAGGTTAGCGGCTCAATAGCCAGGCTTAATCACACCGCTAATGAGCCCCTCACTCCTGTTAAAATGCGGAGTGAGACCAGATTTCTTCATTTCTCCCCATCCACGGGCCTTTGCCATCTTTTCGCAGTGTTTCTTCCGCTTTAAGTCGCGTTTCGAGGTGGCCAGAAGGAAGGGATCGAAGCAGAGAGATTCAGTGGCATTGACCCTCTATCATTTGTCTGCTGTGTGACCTTGGGCAAGTCATTTCACTTCTCTGTGCCTCAATTCCCTCATCAGCAAAATGGGGATTAAAGAATGTGAACCCCATGTGGGACATGGCCTGTGTCCAGTCTGATTTGGTGAAGTGGCTGGAGCTTGGGCCTGAGAGTCAGAAGATCATGGGTTCTAATCCCGGCTCTGCCACTTGTCTGCTGGGTGACCTTGGGCAAGTCACTTCACTTCTCTGGGCCCCAGTTCCTTCATCTGTAAAATGGGGATTGAAACTCTGAGCCCCACGTGGAACAGGGACTGTGTACAACTCGATCTCTTTGTATCCACCCCAGCGTTTAGTACAGTTCCTGGCATTATAGTTTAGCACTTAACAAATACCATTGTCATTATTATTAAGAGAAGCAGCGTGGCTCAGTGGAAAGAGCACCGGCTTTGGAGTCAGGGGTCATGGGTTTGAATCCCAGATCCGCCAATTGTCAGCTGTGTGACTTTGGGCAAGTCACTTCACTTCTCTGTGCCTCAGTTCCCTCATCTGTAAAATGGGGATTAAGACTGTGAGCCCCCCCGTGGGACAACCTGATCACCTTGTATCCCCCCCCCCCCCAGTGCTTAGAACAGCACATAGTAAGCGCTTAATAAATGCCATCATTATTATTGTTAATTTGTATCTATCCCAGCTTTTAGTATGGTGCCTGATACACAGTAAATTACCTCATCCGTAGAGTGGGGATTAAGACTGTGAGTCCCCTTTGGGATGTGGACCATGTCCAAGATGATTAGTTTATATAATAATAATAATAGCATTTATTAAGCACTTACTATGTGCAAAGCACTGTTCTAAGCACTGGGGAGATTACAAGGTGATCAGGTTGTCCCACAGGGGGCTCACAGTCTTAATCCCCATTTTACAGATGAGGTAACTGAGGCCCAGAGAAGTGAAGTGACTTGCCCAAAGTCACACAGCTGACAACTGGCAGAGCCGGAATTTGAACCCATGAACCCTGACTCCAAATCTCATGCTCTTTCCACTGAACCATGCTGCTTCTCTACTCCAGCGCTTAGTAGAGTGCCTGACACATAGGAATTGCTTAACAAAAGCATAAAAAAGGAAAGTTAGTGGGTGTGGCTGTTCAAAATATACAAGGGCCCAGGGACAGGGTTGTCATTTTCATTGATCTGCAAACCATTCATTCTCATTTCCCACTCTGGACTATAAGCTTGTTGTGGGTAGGGAATGTGTCTGTTAAATTGTTGTATAGTATAGTGCTCTGCACATGGTAAGTGCTCAGTAAATGTGATTGAGTTACTGGCCGACTGATTGACGGTCGTGTATTTAGAGCATGTCCAGTTGGGAACAAATCACCAAACTGAAAATCCCATTTTCTGGAAGGCTCTACCCAGGGAACCAGCTGCCCACAGAGCACTGTATAAGACACCTATTGTGTGTAGTAGGGCACTGTGCTGGGCACTTACTCCAAATCCCCTATGTGTAAATTGGGGATTTATTAATAATAATAATAAAGCCATTTATTAAGTGCTTACTGTGTGCAAAGCACTGTTCTAAGCACTGGGGAGGTTACAAGGTGATTAGGTTGTCCCACGTGGGGCTCACAGTCTTCATCCACATTTTACAGATGAGGTAACTGAGGCCCAGAGAAGTTAAGTGACTTGCCCAAAGTCACACAGATGACAAGTGGCAGAGCCGGGATTTGAACCCATGACCTCTGACTCCAAAGCCCGGGCTCTTTCCACCAAGCCACGCTGCTTCTCAATACTCATTTAATACTCGTTTCTCTCCTATTTAGACTGTGAGCATCATTTGGGACCTGATTATCTTGTATCTATCCGAGCACTTAGTAAAGTGCTTGGCACATAGTAAGTGCTTTAAGATATAATAATAATAATGATAATAACTCGATGTGGGCAGGGAATATGCCTGCCAACTCCATTGTATTATACTCTCCCAAGCACTTAGTACAGTGCTTGGCACATAGTAAGTGCTTTAAAATATAATAATAATAGTGATAATAATAATAACTCAATGTGCGCAGGGGATATGCCCACCAACTCTGTTGTATTGTACTCTCCCAAGCACTTAGTACAGTGCTCTGTACACAGTAAGTACTCGTGGCGTAGTGGATAGAGCATGGGCCTCGGAGTAAGAAGATCATGGGTTCTAATCTTGGCTCTGCCACTAGTCCGCTGTGTGGCCTTGGGCAAGTCACTTTACTTCCCTGGGCCTCTGCTACCTCACCTGTAAAATATGGATTAAGACTGTGAGCCCAGTCCGGGACAGGGACTGTGTCTAACCCAATTTGCTTGTATCTACCCCTGCGCTTAGTACAGTGCTCTGCACACAGTAAGTGCTCAATAAATACAATTGAATGGATGAATGAATGAATGAATGGAACATAGTAAATGCTTATCAGATACCACCATCATCAATAAAAGCACTCAATAAATACTCAATCAGCCTCTGCCCCCTATTCATTCCTGCTCTTCTCCCACTACCACCCAGCCTGCAGACTTTGCTCCTCTCAAGACAACTGACTCAACTGTGCCTTGTTCTCTCTTCTCTCACCACATATCAAACCTGGAATTCCATCTCCCTTCACTTCCTGCAGACCACTGCTTTCCTTGTCTTCAAAATCCTAGTGAAATTACAACTCCTATAAGGAAGCTTTCCCTGAGTAATCTCTGATCTCTCTCTCTATTTTCCCTCTACTGCCATATCTGCTCTTCTGCATCACCCAAACACTTAGCTATTCAACCCCACCCCCCATAATGCTTCTGTACATAACTATATATTTTATTACTTTCTCTTGTCTGTAATTTATTTCAGCTTGTCTTCTCCATTAGGTTATTAGTTTCTTGAAGGCAGGTATCATTCAATTATACTCTCCTACATGCTTAGTATAGTGCTTTGCATGTAGTAGGTGCTAAACAAATGTTATTTCTTTATCTGGGGTCTTCACAGGAGGGTTAATATTATTAGTAGTAGTACTGCTGTTGTTATACTTGTTAAGCACTTAGTATGAGTTCATTAATTCAGTTGTATTTATTGATCACTTACTGTGTGCAGAGCACTGTACTAGGTGCTTGGGAGAGTACAATACAACAATAAACAGACATATTTCCTGCTCACAATGGGCTTACAGTCTGGGGGTATGGGGCTTGCAGTCTAGAGAGTCCCAGTACTAATTGCTGGGGAACTACAAGATAACCAGATTGGACACAGCCCCTGTCTCACATGGAGCTCACAGCCTAAATCAGAGGGAAGATTATTTAATCCCCATTGAGCAGATGAGGAAACTGAGGCACAGAGAAATTGTGACTTGCCCTAGATCACAGAGCACTCAATCAATGAAGTGTAATGTGTTCTGCACTTACTGTGTGCAGAGCACTGTGCTAAATGTTTGGGAGAGCACAACGTAACTCAACAGAGTTGACAAACACATTCCCTACCCACAACGATCTTACTGTCCAGGAACGGATATAAATGAATAAATGATGGATGTGTACATAAGTCTTGTGGGGCTGAGGGAAGGGTGAATAAAGGGAGCAAATCCAAGTGCAAGGGTGACACAGAAGGGAGTGGGAAAAGAGGAAATGGGGACTTAGTCTGGGAAGACCTCTTGGAGAACATGTGTGCCTTCACATCTGTTAGATGTGAAGCGGGTTGTCATTTCAGACCAGAGGCAGGATGTGGGCACGGGGGTAGATGAGATCTAGGCAAAGAATATAGGTTGGCATTAGAGAAGCTAAGTGTGTGGACTCGGGTGTCATAGGATATCAGAAAGGTAAGGTGGGAGGGGGCAGGGTAATTGAGTGGTTTAACACCTATGGTAAACAGTTTCATTTTGGTGGGTAAATGGATGGGCAACCACTGGAGGTTCTTGAGGAGTGGGAAAACATGAACTAAACATATTCTGTAGAAAAATGATCTGGACAGCAGCGTGAAGTACGGACTGGAGTGGAGAGAAAAAGGAGACAGGGAAGTCATCAAGGAAGCTGAGGCAGTAATCAAAATAGGATAGGATAAGAACTTAAGTGTATAAGTGGTGTTGTCTGTCTCCCCCTTCTAGACTGGAAGCCCATTGTTGGGTAGGTAGCGTCTCTATATGTTGCCAACTTGTACTTCCCAAGCGCTTAATACAGTGCTCTGCACACAGTAAGCGCTCAATAAATACGATTGAATGAATGAATGAATGAAAGGGGAGGCATTTGAGATTTTTGCAGAGGTTGAACAGACAGGATTGGGTGAAACTGAATATAAGATTTGAATGAGATGAATTGAGGATAACTCCAAGATTATAGGCTTGTGAAACAGGAACGATAGTGGTGCTGTCTACAGGGATGGGAAATTCAAGGGGAAGGCAGAATTTGGGTAGGAATTCTGTTTTGGACATCTTCTGTTTGAGGTGTCGGCGGGACTTCCATGTAGAGATGTCCTATAGGCCAGAAAAAATGCTTGATTGCAGAGGAGGAGAGAGATCAGGGTAGGTGAAGAGATTTGGGAATCATCCACGTAGAGATGGTAGTTAAAGCCATGGGAGTGAATGAGTTCTCCAAGGGAGTGGGTGTAGCTGGAGAATAGAAGGGGACTCAGAAACTCCGTGGGACCCAGAAATTGAGCCTTGAATGGCTCCCACAGTCAGGGAGTGGGAAGCAGAGGAGAAGCCTGTGAAGGAGATTGAGAATGAGCAGCCAGAGAGATAGGAGGAAATTCAGGGGAGGACAGTGCCACGGAGGCCAAGATTGGATAATGTTCCCAGAAGCAGGGGTGGTCGGCAGTGTCAAATGCAGCTGGGAGGTCTAGGATGATTAGGATGGAATAGATGCCATTGGATTTGGGAAGAAGGAGATCAATTGGTGACCTCTAAGAGGGCAGTTTCTGTAGAGTGAAGATGACAGAAGTCAGATTGGAGGGGGTCACAGAAAGAATTTAAGAAGAATCAGTGGAGATGGAGGGTGTAGACAACTTGCTCAAGGAGTTTGGAGGTAAATTGTAAGAGGGAGATGGGGCAATAACTGGAAGGAGCCGCAGGGTCAAGGGAGGGTCTTTTTAGGATAGGGGAGACATGAGCGTGTTTGAAAGCAATGGGGCAAAAGCTATTAGAGAGTGAACAGCTGAAGATCATGTTTAGGAAGGGAACAAAGGAGGAGGCAAGTGCTTTGATAAGGTGCGAAGCATTGGGGTTGGAGGTGCAGGTGGAGGGGCTGGATGAGAGCAGGCAGTATCTCCTCTTTCTCCAGATATTGGTGTGAAAGATGAGAGGGTTGAAGAAGGGGCAGGAGGAGAGAGGGACTAGAGAAGAGCGGGGAGATTTTAGGGAGATTCATTCATTCAATAACATTTATTGAGTGCTTACTGTGTTCAGAGCAATGTACTAAACTCTTGGAAAGTACAATTCAGAAATAGAGACAATCCCTACACAACAACGGGCTCACAGTCTAGAAGGGGGAGCCAGACAACAAAACAAGACTCCACTTCCACCGTTTTGTAGGACCCTCTGCCACAAGCACTGCTCACAATGCCAACTGAAGATCTTTCCCGGCCCCACCCCAAAAGAGATCTAGATCTTAAACCCTGAAAGATCCTTCCTTATTTAAGCCTCAGTTGGGTTCATGTAGGCCCTCTCCTTTGGCATAAGCACCATAGCGGTTCTTCCAACATTGGGATGTGATTGGGTGTTGGGATTTTTACTTGTATTTTTCCTTCTCGTTCACTCTTGCTCAGGTCTCTAGTGCACCAAGCACAGAGGAATTCTACAATATTAGGGGGGAGGGGAATTATTCCCTGGAATGCCCTCCCTCCACACATCCACCATGCTAGCTCTCTTCCTCCCTTCAAAGCCCTACTGAGAGCTCACCTCCTCCAGGAGGCCTTCCCAGACTGAGCCCCCTTTTTCCTCTCCTCCTCCCCATCCCCCCCGCCCTACCTCCTTCCTCTCTCCACAGCACTTGTATATATTTGTACAGATTTATTACTCTATTTATTTTACTTGTACATATTTACTATTCTATTTATTTTGTTAATGATGTGCATGTAGCTATAATTATATTTGTTCTGATGATTTTGACACCTGTCTATATGTTTTGTTTTGTTGTCTCTCCCCCTTCTAGACTGTAAGCCCATTGTTGGGTAGGGACCATCTCTATATGTTGCCGACTTGTACTTCCCAAGCGCTTAGTACAGTGCTCTGCACACAGTAAGCGCTCAATAAATACGATTGAATGAATTAATGAATGAATGAAAGTAGATGGGCGTCAATACCATCAACATAGATAAATAGATCACACCTGATGGGGAAGGGAAGACGCCTCCTCACTCACACTCTTTTCCCCTGTAAATCCATATTACTCCCTCACAGAGATTTCCGCTCTCTTGACCTCATCCATCTTTCTGAGCGCCTCACACCCCACCTCGCCTCCCTCTCCTCTCTACCCAGTCTTGATGATCAGATTACTACTCTCAACTCTACCCTTTCTACTCAGCTAGACTCACTCGCTCCCCTTTCCCTTTACCGCTCTCGTACCACTAACCCACAGCCCTGGATCACTGCCACTGTCCGCCTCCTTCACTCTTATGCTCGAGCTGCCGAACGCTGCTGGTGAAAGTCTAAACACCATGCTAACCTCATTCACTTCAAGTTTATCCTTTCCTGCCTTAACTCAGCCCTCTCCTCTGCCAGACAAAACTATTTCTCCTCCCTTATTGACACCCATGCCCATCATCCCCGTCAGCTCTTCCGTACATTCAACTCCCTTCTCAGGCCTCTGGTTCCTCCCCCTCCTCCTTCCCTCACCCCCAACAATCTGGCCTCCTACTTCATTAATAAAATTAAATCCATCAGGTCCGACCTCCCCAAAGTCACTCCCCCACCTTCTCCAACCCCCCGGCTCTCAACACTCTCTGCTACTCTCCCATCCTTCCCAGCAGTATCCTCAGAGGAGCTCTCCTCCCTCCTCTCAAGTGCTACTCTGGCCACCTGTTCTTCTGACCCCATTCCCTCTCATCTCATGAAATCCCTCGCTCCGTCCCTTCTCCCCTCCTTAACTTCCATCTTCAACCACTCACTCTACACTGGTTCCTTCCCCTCTGCCTTCAAACATGCCCATGTCTCTCCCATCCTAAAAAAACCCTCTCTTGACCCCACCTCACCTTCTAGTTATCGCCCCATCTCCCTCCTACCATTCCTTTCCAAACTCCTTGAATGAGTTGTCTACATGCGCTGCCTCGAATTCCACAACACCAACTCTCTGCTCGATCCCCTCCAGTCTGGCTTCCGTCCCCTACATTCCACGGAAACTGCCCTCTCAAAGGTCACCAATGACCTCCTGCACGCCAAATCCAATGGCTCGTACTCTATCCTAATCCTCCTCGACCTCTCAGCTGCCTTCGACACTGTGGACCACCCCCTTCTCCTCAACACGCTATCCAACCTTGGCTTCACACTCCATCCTCTCCCGGTTCTCCTCTTATCTCTCCGGTTGTTCATTCTCAGTCTCTTTTGCAGGCTCCTCCTCCCCCTCCCATCCCCTTACTGTGGGGGTTCCCCAAGGTTCAGCTCTTGGTCCCCTTCTGTTCTCGATCTACACTCACTCCCTTGGTGACCTCATTCGCTCCCACAGCTTCAACTTTCATCTCTACGCTGATGACACCCAAATCAACATCTCTGCCCCTGCTCTCTCCCCCTCCCTCCAGGCTCACATCTCCTCCTGCCTTCAGGACATCTCCATCTGGATGTCTGCCCATCACCTAAAACTCAACATGTCCAAGACTGAACTCCTTATCTTCCCTCCCCAAACCCTGCCCTCTCCCTGACTTTCCCATCACTGTTGATGGCACTACCATCCTTCCCGTCTCACAAGCCCGCTACCTGGGTGTCATCCTCGACTCCACTCTCTCATTCACCCCTCACATCCAAGCCGTCACCAAAACCTGCCGGTCTCAGCTCCGCAACATTGCCAAGATCCGCCCTTTCCTCTCCATCCGTACCGCTACCCTGCTCGTTCAAGCTCTCATCCTATCCCGTCTGGACTACTGCATCAGCCTTCTCTCTGATCTCCCATCCTCCTGTCTCTCCCCACTTCGATCCATACTTCATGCTGCTGCCTGGATTGTCTTTGTTCAGAAACGCTCTGGGCATATTACTCCCCCCCTCAAAAATCTCCAGTGGCTACCAATCAATCTGCGCATCAGGCAGAAACTCCTCACCTTCGGCTTCAAGGCTGTCCATCACCTCGCCACCTCCTACCTCACCTCCCTTCTCTCCTTCTACAGCCCAGCCCGCACCTTCCTCTCCTCTGCCGCTAATCTCCTCACCGTGTCTCATTCTTACCTATCCCACCGTCGACCCCTGGCCCACGTCATCCCCCGGGCCTGGAATGCCCTCCCTCTGCCCATCTGCCAAGCTAGCTCTCTTCCTCCCTTCAAGGCCCTACTGAGAGCTCACCTCCTCCAGGAGGCCTTCCCAGACTGAGCCCCCTCCTTCCTCTCCCCCTCGCCCCCCTCTCCATCCCCCCCATCTTACCTCCTTCCCCTCCCCACAGCACCTGTATATATGTATATATGTTTGTACATATTTATTACTCTGTTTATTAATTTATTTATTTTACTTGTACATATCTATTCTATTTATTTTATTTTGTTAGTATGTTTGGTTTTGTTCTCTGTCTCCCCCTTCTAGACTGTGAGCCCACTGTTGGGTAGGGACTGTCTCTACATGTTGCCAACTTGTACTTCCCAAGTGCTTAGTATAGTGCTCTGCACACAGTAAGCGCTCAATAAATACGATTGATTGATTGATTGATTTGAGTAAGGAGTTAAATGTCTGAAATAACTGGTGAGAGTGTCCCCTTCTCTGGAGATCTCTGATGATCTGTCTGTTTCATGAGAAACAGGGGGTCTCATGAAGCCTTGCCAGCTGTTGAGTGGTGGTTTTGGAAGTGGAGGGATTCCAGGAGGGATGACCAGAGTCTCTATGCATTCTGCAGCCCCTCACTCTGAGATGATGGTCCTGGAGGGCCAGCCTGGGATTCACATTCCACCGGTCCTGCTCAGGCATGCTACCACGGCCTCAGCGGTCACTGTACTGAGGGCTTAGCGAGCCCCTTTGTGGAGGATTTAGTGATGTTCCTCCTCACCTCCCACCCTGGGCCCTTCCAGCCCTCCCACCGGCCCACCGACAATCCACTCAGTGTCACCTTGCACCAGATTGGCCCCATATCCACACCCCCACAATGCATAGTAAGCTGGCATAGAGAGGGTGTCTCCCCAGCAAGCCTGAAACCTCAGCAACCTGTCAGAAATTCCCTGTCCCGTTCACTGTCATCCAAAGGACCGGGGAGCGCTCACAAGTTTGCCCACCACAAATCGAATCCTGTTATCCTGGAATTGGTTCTGTCCCCAGATTCTGGGGCCGCTGTCATCTGAATTTTCCATTCCAATCCCGGGATGGAGGTGAGGACCTTAGCATTTGTGTCCTGGGGCCCCAGACAGAGCAGCAAGTGGCTCTCCTTTAAACTAATGTCTCAGAAAACTGACTTGGGAGTCTAACCACGGAGGCCCTATCAAATTGACTTGGAAAAACAAATCGGTGTTCGCCCCCTCCCCCGCACCACCACCGCCCACCCCTTTCTCCTCAAAGGAGTACACAGCGGGAATGAAATATCACACATGGAAAATGTCTGGCCGTAATCCCCGTGGAGGACAAATAGTTTATCGGCGTTCACAATGAAAAGGACAGATAATTGAATCCCAGAATTACTGGGAACGTTCCTTTTTTTCTCATTGCTGAGATGGGTTTGCTACAATTCCCAGTCCCGGCTGGCCTCCTGCAGCGGCGGAGGCCCAATAAAAAGCGTGATGTTCTCTTTCTTTGGCGGCGAAGGAAGATATTATCTGGGCGATTCTGTATTCCGTTGGTTGTGGCTTATCCCCCACGTCCAGGGTGCCACAGCCGAACCAGATTATCCGCCCCATCTTTTGAAACCGTGGCGTTCCCCGGCCTGATGAATAGGGTGGGCTGCGAAAATTGAAAAGAAATCCTGTTTTTATTATTGGAGACAAATCTAGCAAGCAGGAAGCATATGTCAGTTTAGGGACCCCATGCCGAGGCTGAGGAGCTGATGGTGAGGGTGGGGAGAGAGGAAGAGGGACCCAAGGGAAGGTGTTTCATCCAATCAGCCCATTCAGGCAATGCCCCTGCCTCCACATGAGGTTGGGATTCCCACCAGGGACAGGGTGGACAGTCAGAGCGTCAGAGAAGCGGGGATGGAGGAGGGAAGAAACAGCACCAACTGGATAGAATTGATGCGACGGATATTGATCTCTAACCCCCTCCCCCCACCCCAGCAATTTTATAATCAAAACAACATGTTGATTAGGCCAGAGAGCCATCCACCCTCTGGAAAAGCTGGAGCGGGGGTTTATGGGAGTTCGTTAATATTTCCAAGCCCATGAGTGTGGTGTGTGGAGATGGGGGTTCTGGTGAGGGAGGAAAAGTGCCCACCTCTGAGCACTCCAGATTTTCCAAAGGGCAGGGGTGGGTATTGATCTGTATTAGAAATGATAATGAGGTGATTTTGAGCCTCTGCCAGATAGCTTTACCGTTTCCACACTCCTTATGATGAATTTTTCATGGCCACGGAGCTGCGGTCACTTCCCTGGGCTGCCCCTTTGGGGATCATCCCCTCTTTCATGGAAGGGGCCAGGACCGGCTGTTGGGGGGAGTGGGGAGAGGGCAGGCAGGGAGAGGGGGAGGGCAATCCCTGCTAAGCAGGCGACCAGGCTTGGACATAGGAAGATGAAACTGGAAATTTCAGCTAGTGCCTGAGCTGCCTGAGCATGCAGCAGCCTTGATTCCTGGGCCTTCTCCCTGTGTCGTGGCCCTGCATCCCATTCCCCATCAACCTTGTCTTCTGGATTCCTGCCCTCTGGTTTAATAATAATAACAATAATAGTAATACTAATAATTGTGGTACTTGTTTAGCTCTTACTATGTGCCAAGCACTGTTCTAAGCACTGGAGTAGGTACAAATTAATCAGGTTGGACACAGTCCCTGTCCCACATGAGGCTCACACTCTTAATCCCCATTTTACAGATGAAGTGACTGAGGTACAGAGAAGTTAAGTGACTTGCTCAGGGTCATGCAGCAGACGTGTGGCAGAGCCAGTATTAGAACCCAGGCCCTTCTCTCTCCCAGGTTTGTGCTCTATCCACTAAACCATGCTGCGTGGCTCGGTGAAAAGAGCACGGGCTTGGGAGTCAGAGGTCAAGGGTTCAAATCCCGGCTCCGCCACTTGTCAGCTGTGTGACTTTGGGCAAGTCACTTCACTTCTCTGTGCCTCAGTTACCTCATCTGTAAAATGGAGATTAAGACTGTGAGTCCCATGTGGGACAACCTGATCACCTTATATCCTCCCCAGTGCTTAGAACAGTGCTTTGCACATAGCACTTAACAAATACCATCATTATTATTCCAGTGCTTAGAACAGTGCATTGCACATAGTAAACGCTTAATAAATGCCATTATTATTATTATTATTATTATTATTAGAGAGCTTCTGCAGGAACCCAGCACAGAATGGAGGTTAGAAAGTTATTTTGCATTATAAGGCTTTCAGCCAATTATCATTTAACCTTTCCTGATTTCTTTCAAGCCTAGGATCCCTAGACTGGTGATGGCTGAGCTGGACTAAACCTTAGAATTTTCTACTATTGGGGCCAGATTTCAATTTACAAAGAGGTAAGGGGTTGGGTTTGTTGTTTGTATTGGGGATGGAAAGATGGAATCAGTCAATCAATCAATGGCATTTATTGAGTGCTTACTATGTGCAGAACACAGTTCTAAATGCTTGGGAGAGCACGACTCAACAAAATTAGCAGACACATTCCCTGCCCATGAAGCACATGCAGTCTGTGGGGGATACAGATATTAATATGCATAAATAAGTAATCTATAATATATAATTTGAAGATACATGCATATATGATGTGAGGTTGGGGAAGAGGCAAATATCAAATGTCCAAAGTTCACAGAATGGAATTTAGGGATTTCTTCAGTTTTCCTTGATCATTCAACTCTTAGACATGAACAGAACGCGCTGGGTCATCCCCCGGGTCTGCCCAGCCCAGGACTCGGTCACTGATGGGGATACCAGGAAGCTTGGAGGAACCGTTTGCCGGTTTCCCTTCTGTTTACCCACCGTCACTGTTAGGGATGGACCATCCAACACCCCACCCTCTCCCCTGTCCATCCCTGACTTTCCCTAAAGTGGCCCAGCATGGGCCATCCGACACCCCGAACTCTCCACCCTCCCTCCCTCCCTCCCTCCAGTGAACCAGCATGGACAATCCATCCAAGGGACTCACTAAACCCTTCAGGACTGTACTGGGGTTTCCATCTTCTCCTCACTTCCTCGGAGTAGGATTTGGGGAGCAACAATTCCATGTTTGCCACGTCCACATCCTTCCTGATTGTGTAAATCCCAATCCTGTCCATCCTGTCTCAGCGTCCATCTCCCCAGGCTTTAGATACTTTCAAGTATCTCCAACACAGGATAAAATGAAATTAATCTCTTCCCCTGCCCTCCCTCCAGCCTTTTCCTCCTTCCCTCCACCTTGCTCTCTCCCAGTAGCCCTCATATTTCTAGCACAATCTCTCCGGTGGTCTGGATGCCTTATTTGTTTCCAGGATCACGTGGACCCAACCAAGAGTCTGTGAAATTCTTCCCAGATCCAGTGACCTCCTTTCAAGCCCCAGGCTCCCTTGAAGTATCAGGAAGAAATTATCGTATTACAGTCCTTTAGTCTGTAAACTCACTGTGGGGAGGGAACGTGTCTACCAACTCTGTTGTTCTCTCCCAAGTGCATAGTACAGTGCTCTGAACATGCAATTGCTCAGTAAATATGATTCATTAATTGATTGAGGGCAGACAGTGGAGCTCACTCTTGGAGGTGGCAGTGTCCTTCTTGGGGCGACTGGATCAGATGGGCCAGCGTAAATCTGCCTGATTCTAGCCTGAATCCGCCAGCAACTATGTCTAGGAAATGCTAGAAAGGAGAAGGAGGAGAGCACCATGGACCTGGGAGTAAGAAGAACCTGGCTTCTTATCCTGATTCCACTACTTGTGACCTTGGGCAAGTCATTTCACTTCTCCATACCTCAATTACCTTGTCTGTAAAATGAGGATTTAGACTGTGAGTCCCACATGGGACGGGGACTGTGTCCAACCTGATTAGCTTGTATCTACCCCAGTCCTCAGTACAGTGCCTGGAACATTCATTTCTTCAATCATATTTATTGAGCACTTACTGTGTGCAGAACACTGTACTAAGTGCATATAGTAAGCACTTAAATATCATTTAAAAAAAGTGACTCTCCTCAAAGGCCCTATTATTAAATGATGTGTCCGAGTAGTTAAGGCGACGGACTACAAATCCACTGGAGTTTCTCTGCACAGATTTGAACCCTGCCAACTCTGACTTGTAATTCCCAAGCGCTTAGTACAGTGCTCTGCACACAGTAAGCGCTCAATAAATATGACTGAATGAATGAACTACGAGGATTTTCCTCTCTAGACTCTGAGCTCGTTGTGAGCAGGGAATGTTGTTGTATTGTACTCTCCCACAGACTTAATGCAGAACTCTGCACACAGTAAGCATTCAGTAAATATGATTGCATGAATGAAAAGATGAAGTGGTGATGACATTATCTGATGCTGCAATAGCCCCAGCTGAACTCAGCAACCCACACCATGTTATGAGTGTTCTGGGGTATGAATGGGGCTGTTTTCTCAGCAGAATATGGGAAGCAAATGCCGGGGTGGGGGCGGGGTGAGTGAGGCAAGCGGGGAGGGAAGGATCTGCATTGTGCTGGGCATCTCTGGTTTGTTTTACTTTATAAACAGCACATTGTGTCAAAGCGCTGAGGATGTGACATGCAAATTCATGTAAATAGACACAAATTTCCGAGTCCCTGGATGGGCTGAGAAACAAATCTGCTGGCTTTATCAAAAAAGCAAATGCAGTTTCAGAAGATCTCACACCGCTACCAGGACGTGGGGGAAGCCCAGCTCCAAGAGTAGGATTCGACATGGAAGGGGACACGGGGATTGTTTGCAGAAGAAGGATGACTTGTGTCAGGTGCCCCACCTCTGTTATCCATGAATCTGGGAGTCAGGGGACCTCAATCCTAATTCCACCTCTGCCACTTGCCTCCTCCATACCTTGGGTAAGTTACTTCACTTTCCGGTGCCTCAGTTTCCCCAACTGTAACATGGGGATTAAGTACCTGTTCTCCCTCCTTTAGACTGTTCATTCATTCAATTGTATTTATTGAGCACTTCCTTTGTGCGAAGCACTGTATTAAGTGCTTGGAAAGTTCAATTCAACAACAGAGACAATCCCTACCCAAAAACGGGCTCTCATTCCTACGTGATTATACTGTACCCACCCCAGCACATAGTACAGTGCTTAGTGCTTCAGTTTCCTCATCTATAAAATGAGGATTAAGACTTTAAGCCCCAGATGGGGCAGGGACTGTGTCCAACCTGATTATCTTGTATCTACCCTAGTGCTTAGAACAGTGCCTGGAACATAGCAGCGAGAAACACTGTGGCTCAGTGGAAAGAGCCCGGGCTTTGGAGTCAGAGGTCATGGGTTCAAATCCACACGCTGCCAATTGTCAGCTGTGTGACTCTGGGCAAGTCACTTAACTTCTCTGTGCCTCAGTTACCTCATCTGGAAAATGGGGATTAAGACTGTGAGCCCCCCGTGGGACAACCTGATCACCTTGTAACCTCCCCAGTGCTTAGAACAGTGCTTTGCACATAGTAAGTGCTTAATAAATGCTATTATTATTATTATTATTATTATTGTTATAGCAAGTGCTTAATAAATACCAATAAAAATAAAAATCAGGAGGGAAGGAAGGAGGGTAGAAAGAAGAGTCCATGACCCCACTGCAGACCTAATCCCTGTCCTCCATGGGACACAGGTGTCGGTGTGGTTTATACTAATTTACTCCCATGCCCAAATCCCCGGCCACCAGACACTCCCTCTGGCACCACAGACATGGAGGAAGCTCCTGGGTCCTCACTCTCCGCCCCTTCCATGGTATCTAAGCCAAGGAAGGTGAAGGGACTCTCCAATATGGGGCAACTTCTGGGCTGTGGCTCAGGGAGAGAGAGGCCTGGGGGGTCATGGGTTCTTACCCCAGCTCCGCGTCTTGTCTGCTGTGTGATCTTGGGCAAGTCACTTCACTTCTCTAGGCCTAGGTTACCTTTTCTGTGAAATGGGGATTGAAACTGGTAGCCCTACATGGGATAGGGTCTGTGCCCAACCCGATTTATTTGTATCCACCCTAGTGCTTAGTACAGTGCCTGGGACATAGTAAAGTGCTTAACAGCTTCTCCCTTCTAAACTGCAGCCCATTGTTGGGTAGGGAGCATCTCTTTATGTTGCCAACTTGTACTTCCCAAGCCCTTAGTTAGTGCTCTGCACACAGTAAGCACTCAATAAATATGATTGAATGAATGAAATGAATGAATGCAGAATGGTCCAGTGGATCCTGGATTAATCCCATCTGGTGATTGCCAACCAGGATTCTCCCAACATTCCAATGGGCCTCGGTAGCCCTGAGCCTCCTCCATCTCTTAACTTCACTCTTCCCACTCCTTTCTCTGCTAACTGACCCAGCAGGCCCTCCAGCCCTGATCAGCAGGTGGGTGGAAAGGAAAATTCCTCCTGTCACCCGAAATCCAAAGGAACTTTTCAAATCTGCCATCTCCTACCCAACCTGAGAACAACCCTGAGGTTGGTGGGAAAGCTGGGAGAGAGCCAGGTAGCCCTGTTCTAATTGGATCGTTTTTAAGGGTATTTGTTAAGTGCCCACCATGTGCCAGGCACTGTCCTAAGCACTGTGGTAGGTACAAGATAACCAGGTTGGATGCAGCCCATACCCCACATGGGGCTCATAGTCTTATTCTCCATTTTACAGATGAGGTAACTGAGGAACAGAGAAGTTATGTGGATTGCCCAGAGTCACGCAACAATTTTGATGTCTGTCTTCCCCCTTCTAGACTGTAAGCCTAGTGTGGACAGGGATTGTCTCTATTGCTGAATTTTACTTTCCAAGCGCTTAGTACAGTTCTCTGCACACAGTAAGCACTCAATAAATATGATTGAATGAATGAATGAGGGACAAGTAGCGAAGCCAGGATTAATAATAATATAATAATGGTATTTGTTAAATGCTTATTACATGCCAAACACTATTCTAAGAGCTGGAGTAGATACAAGGTAATCAGGTTGGGCCCAGTACCTGTCCCACTTGGGGCTCACAGTCTCAATCTCCACTTCACAGATGAGAGAACTGAGGCCCAGAGAAGTGAAGTGACTTGCCCAAGGTCACACAGCAGACAAGTGGCAGAGCCTGGATTAGAACCCAGCCCTTCTGACTCCCAGGTTCATGCTCTTTCCACTCGGCCATGCACCTCCTCACTAGGCCATGCTGCTGGATTGCATCTAAACCAGTGCTTAGCACAGTGCTTGGCACATTGAAAGCACTTCAAAAACTACCACAATTTTTATTCATCGTTTTTATTGTTATGACACTGTAAATTCCTCAAGAGCAAGGACCATGTCTTCTTGAACGTTTCTTCCGGTGCCTAGCACAGTCGTCTACATATTAGGCATTTAGTACAGTACTTTACCCACAGTGGCTGCCCAGTACGGAATTCTGCACCCAGCAGAAGCTCAATGAAGAGCAACGAGTGACTGAATATGTTGATGGGGCAGTGCCAGGAAAAGGGGAAGACTGTTTCCCAGCACCGGTCGGAGCTGTAATCATTTAGTTCCAGACCCCTCAGTACTAGTGGGTTCTCAGCACTCAGATCATGTTTGGTGCGTCTTTGAAGGGGGAAACGTACCAAGACGGAGGCAGAATGTGAGAGAATTTTATTTAATGCATTGGCATGAAGTGCAAATACATACAGCATACAGATATTAGACTTCTCTGGCTCTGTTAGGATGTAATTACCCAGGGGAACCCTGGGTAAAATAAGCCCAACAGAGCCAGGCGAATATGGATGACGCTGCTCAGGTGACCTTAATACTAAAGGTCAGCCATGTGCATGTTTACTTAGTCACAGCCTGCATCTTGCCTGGGAAGCCCGGGAGAGAGAGGGGAGGAAAGGGGCTTAAATCTGTAATTCCACTAACGATGATTTGCATGGCGTACGTGCCTGGCTCTGGACTAGAACTTGGGCAAATGAGATTTTGTGTCCCCGCTCTCCTTCCTCAAGCCCACCAGACTCATTCAGTGCACGGCGCACTGTCTCCTAAATGAAACAGGAGGAGAGGGAGGGGCCCAGCATTTGGACGGCCTCCAGGAGCCAATTAATGCCGGGAGGGTAATTAGCTCTCTGGTTTGGGTCCAGAAAGAACAGCCCAGTGCAAAGCGCCAGTCCTTCAGCACGATTCTCTGTTCTTGTTCCAGGAGCCTCGGGAGGACGGTAGGATGATGAGGCCTGGCACAGAGAAGGCTGGTACCTGGGCAGATTCAGGTGGGCTAAGGTCTTGCCACAGTAACACTTCTGGCTTCTTGGCTCGAAGCAGTTTATCAACCCATTCCTGTCCGGTTGGTCAGGTCTGCCCTGACTTCATGGGACCGATCGGGCCACAGAGATGCCCCAATGCTGGCCCTCTCTGCCCACTTCCATTTGCTTCTTTTATCTGGTCTCTGGTCCCTTTCGGTGACACTCTGTCTCCCTGTCCCGGGACTCCTGTGGCCAGGGGCTTGGCTGCAGCAGCAGGGGACCCCCGCTCTTCATCCAGGGACCCCGCCCACTGTGGCCCACCTCTCAGGCAGCCTTCTCCCACTGGGACCTTATGGCTGAGATGACTGAGGACATCGCAGTACTCCCACAGCCTGAGAGAGATTTCTGCTCCTAAATAGCTTGGACAGGCTCAAGGCAGGAAGAAGACCAAAGCAATTCCCAGGGGAAATTACTGCATGATTTTTAGTCCTCTAGGAGAAGAAAGAAACAAACGGAGGGAGAGATGGACATAGAAAGATGGAGATATAGCAATCAATCAATCAGTCAATTAATAGCACTTATTGAGTGCTATATGTAGAGAGAGAGAGAAATAAAGCATCAGAATCACAGTAAGATGTAGAGATGAAAGGAGACAGATAAAGAGTGAGACGGAGAGACAGAGACATAAAAAGAGACAGGTAGGCATGGAGAAACAAAGATATATAGAGAGAATCAGTCAGAGACAGGCAGAGAAAGAGACAGAGAAATGGAGATAGAGAGACAGACAGAAACAGAGATATAGAGTCAGACAGAGAGACATGAAGAAACAGAGACATAGAAAGAGACAGAAACATTCATTCATTCATTCAATCGTATTTATTGAGCGCTTACTGTGTGCAGAGCACTGTACTAAGTGCTTGGGTAGTACACGTTGGCAACATAAACAGAAACATGAGGCAGACTTAGAGATAGTGATGCAGAGATAGACATAAAGAGAGGAAGACATAAAGATAGTCATAGAAGAACACAGAGACATAGAGACAGACAGAAGCATTGTCAGAGACAGACAGAGCTATAAACAGATATTGAGAGACAGAAACATATATTGGGAGAGATAGAGACTTAGAGGGAAAGAACTAGAGAGACACAAAACCATACAGAGAAAAAGAGGCATAGAAGAGACAGACGCTTAGTTGGGGGAAAGACAGAGAAAAGAGCTAGAGGTAGACAGAGACATAAGGAGAGATAAAGAGTCAGAAACATGGAGAGAAGAGACAAAGAGAAACAGAAATATATAAACAGAAGCATAAAGACAGAGACTTAAAGGGAGAAAGGTAGAGAGAGAGGAGATAGATACAGTGACAAAAGAAGAAACAGAGAGATAGAGACATGGAAGGAAGAGACAGAAATGTATAGAGAAAGAGAGGCATAGAGAGAGACAGACTTAGCACAGAGAGAGAAAAGATAGACAGAGACATAAGGAGACATATATAGAGAGAAAGAGAGACATAGAGAGAAGGTAGGGATAGAGAAAATTTGGAAGCTAGCAAGTGGCCATCAGGGTTTGTGGGGTCAGCAGAATGTGGGTGAGCCATAAATCAATGTGGAAAGAAGAGGGATCAGGGACAAGGTGGCAGTCACTGGAGGTAATCAGGAGGCATGAAGGCGGCTAGAAGGAGAGCAGTCCTTCCTTTGGACCAGCGTCTTCCCAACGACAGCACAGTGTGGAATTGCTGCCTGGTCGGGCCTGGGGCTCCCTCCAGGCCCCAGCCACGAGCAAGCCAAAGAAAGAGGTCCCTGTGGGATGCCAGGCCTGGCCACGCAAATGCCCGCCTAGGCCACAGCCTCCCTCAGAGGGAACGGCCCAGCTCCCAGGCTCTGCCCAACACTCCCCACTTCACTTCTCTGTTCTTTTCACCAACTACTCTGCAGATCGCCCTCTTTGCTCCCTCCCAAGCACCCCTGCTAACCACATCTTGATCTCCTCTCTCTGCCTCTATCCTCTCACTCACACCATTCCCCTGGTTAAGGGGACGTTCCCCTGAAACGCTTCTGGTAAGGACAGAAGCAGGCGTATGACAGCAATGCGACTGTGATCTCGTTGTGGGCAGGAAATGTGTCTGCTTATTGTTATATTGTGCTCTCCCAACCACTTAGTACAGGGCTCTGCAGATGGTAAGAGTTCAATAAATATGATTGACTGAATGAAAGACCATGGGCCTGCCATAGCAGAGGACCTGGTTTCTAATCCCACTCTGCCACTTGTCAGCTGTGTTCTCTGGGTTTTCATTTTCCTCGCCTGTAAAATGGGGATTCAATACATGTTCTTGATCAATCAATTGTGTATATTGAGCACTTACTATGTGCAGAGCACCATACTAAATTCTTGGGAGAGCAGAATAAAACAGAATTAGCGGACACATTTCCTGCCCGTAATGAGTTTACAAACCTACTTAAATGGTGAGCCCCATGTGAGGCAGGTACTGTGTCATACCTAATTATCTTGTATCTATCCCGGCACTTAGTACTTAACAAATACCACAATTATTATTATTATCCTATTTCATTGTGAGCCCTCTGAGGGAATTCTATCTAATTCCCACCTCTGTATATTTTTCTAGCACTGAGTACCGTACTCTCCATTCATTCATTTGTATTTATTGAGCACTTACTGTGTGCAAAGCACTATACTAAGTGCTTGGGAGAGTACATATAACAATAAACAGACACACTCCCTGCCCACAATGAGCTGAATAGTGTTTAATACATACTATTTCTGCTGCTGCTGCTGCTGTTATATCATTCTGTTACACAGGATGCCTGATGTCACACATAGAACCCAGCAATGAGATAACTTAAAAGAAATAAAATTTAAAGTGAAACAATTAGCAACACAATGGAAGGGAGAGAGGAAGCGTGGACTGGGGGCTGGGGATGAGTTCAGCATGCAGGAAGGGTGACCAGGAAAGCTGTGAGAAAGCCTTGGCAGGGCTGAAATTATGGAATTAGAATGGGGTGAGTCTGGTTGGGTAAGAAAGGGGACGCGCTCCTTGGGCTCTACTCAACAGTGGGGCGAAATTTGCTGTTCGGGCTGGAAAGTCTTGGAACAGAGGGGACTGGCAGAGGGAGCCTTACTGATCCCGGCCAGATTCAGGAGAGGGGCTTCCCTCCCCCCAACAGCCATTGACCCCCACTCAACCTGGGGAAGGCAGGGACCCTAACTCTCCGGGAGTGGATGTCTAGTATCCGACTTCCCATATAGTGTTTGGGAGGCAGCGGGAGGAGTAGACGGAGCTGGCTTTCTTGCCTGTAATTTGTTCTTTGGTGAAAAACCGAAGTATATCCAGAATGCCTTGGCCCAGGTCTCTAGGTGTTGTATCAATCAACAGAGAAACAGTGTGGGCATGTGGGAAGAGCTTGGGCCTGGGAATCAGAGGACCTGGCTTCTAATTCCGGCTTTGCCGCTTGTCTGTGCTGTGTGACCATGAGCAAGTTGCTTCTCTGGGCCTCAGTTACATCTTTTGTAAAATGGGGATTAAGACTGCGAGCCCCATGAGGGGCATGGATTGTGTCCAACCAGATTAGCTTGTATCTATCCCAGTGTTTAGTGCCTGGCACATAGCCCTTAACAAATACCGTTTTTTTTAAAAAAAGAGTCTCAGTTCTGACTCTCCTTGTCTATACTACAGATATACTACTCCTTGTCTCTGTACAGATTCATTATTCTATTTATTTTACTTGTACATATTTACTATGCTTTTTATTTTGTTAATGATGTGCATATAGCTTTAATTCTATTGGTTCTGATGATTTCGACAACTGTCTACATGTTTTGTTTTGCGGTCTGTCTCTCCCTTCTAGACTGTGAGCCCATTGTTGGGTAGGGACCGTCGCTATATGTTGCTGACTTGTACTTCCCAAGAGCTTAGTACAGTGCTCTGCACACAGTAAGCACTCAATAAATATGAATGAATGAATGAATGAATACTAGTGGGACATGGCTGCTCATTTTGCAGTTTAACTTGGGAGGCATCAGAATTTGCAGTGTGGACAGAAAGCTGGATGTGATGTAACTCAACAGAGAAGCAGCTTAGCCTAGTGGATAGAGCATGGTCCTGGGAGTCAGAAGGACATGAGTTCTAATCCCTGCTCCCCCACTTGTCTGCTATGCGATCTTGGGCAAGTCGCTTCACTTCTCTGTGCCTCTGTTCTCTCATCTGTAAAACTGGGATTAAGACTGTGAGCCTGATTTGGAACAGGAACTGGGTCCAACTTGATTTGCTTGTATCCCCCCTCAGTTGCCTGGCACATAGTAAGCACTTAACAAATACCACAATTATTATTATTACTAATTGGGTTTTGCCTGTTTGGTTGTGTCTAATACAGAGAAAGCAAGGTTCCTACCAGTCAGCAAGTGCTGAACTCCCCAGGCTCAAGCAAACTGAGGCGCCCGGGGTTCCTTGTCATTGGATGGGCTTTGGTACACAGGTCACTCCACATCCAGCAGTGGAGGAGGAGGGCTAGAAATAATAATAATAACTGTGGTATCTGTTAAGCACTTATTATGCGCTAAGCACTGGTGAGGGTGCAAGATAATCATGTTGGACATGGTCCTGCATTGCATGGGGCTCACAGTCTAAGAGGGAGGGAGAACACATATCTAATCCCTATTTTACAGAAGAGGAAACTGAGACATGGAGAAGTTATCTCTATTTTACAGTTAAGGAAGCAAGACTCAAGAGTTGTCATCCCCATTTTACAGTTCAACTGAGGCACAGAGAAGTGGTTGCACAGCTGGCAAACTGCAGCCCGGGTTAGAACACAGGTCTCTTGACTTCCAGTCCCATGCTCTTTCCACTAGGCCACAAGGCTTCTCAGGAAAGGAGCCATGCAGGCAGAAGGTCTGGTCAGGGCTCTGAGTGGGCACTGGGTAGCTTGAGGGGAGTTAAGTAGAATCATGGATGACAGGTCCATACTGGGGTCTTGTTGACAGGCCTGTTTCAAACAGTGAGGATAGCAACGAGCTCACAGCTCCTTCAAACAACCGGGTGACCCGGTTGGAGACAGAATTCTGGGCTGGGGGGTATGGAGAGTTAATGGGACTGATCTGGGAATGCCGCTGCTGAGAGTGAAGAGATGCTGAATAATCTCAGACTATCTCTAGAGTTGAACCGACCAGAATCACCTTGTAAACTCCCCAGCGCTTAGAACAGTGCTTTGCACATAGTAAGTGCTTAATAAATGCCATTATTATTATTATTAATTAGCAAGTCCATCTCCCCAACAACCCTGAGATCCTCCAGGGCCTCCATTCCCAAAATTCACACCTGTGGTCAGACTTCAATCCCCACTCTGCTGGGAGGCGGGAAGGAAGGTGGGAGAGCGGGTGGAAATATCTCCCTTAGATGCAAGGCAGCTGTGGAATAGTAAGCAGCGTATCTCAGTGGAAAGAGCACAGACTTAGGAGTCAGAGGTCATGGGTTCGAATCCCAGCTCTGCCAGTTGTCTGCTGTGTGACTTTAGGCAAGTCACTTAACTTCTCTGTGCCTCAGTTGCCTCATCTGTAAAAATGGAGATTAAGACTGTGAGCCCCCTGTGGGACAACCTGATCATCTTGTAACCTCCCCAGTGCTTAGAACAGTGTTTTGCATATAGTAAGTGCTTAATAAATGTCATTATTCTTATTATACTGATAATAACTGTGGTACTGTGCTCTGTGCTATGTACTATGTACTATGCTCTGCACATAGGAAGCGCTTAACAAATGTCATCATTATTATTATTATTACTTGTTAAACACTTACTAAGTGCCAAGCACTATTTTAAGCACTGGGGTAGGTATAAGTAAATCGGGTTGGACATAGTCCCTGTCCCTCATGGAGCTAACACTCTTAGTCCCGATTTTACAGATGAAGTAACTGAGGCCCAGAGAAGTTAATTGACTTGCACAAGGTCACAGAGCAGACATGTGACATAGCTGGGGTTAATACTAATAATAATAATAATAATGACATTTATTAAGCGCTTACTATATACAAAGCACTGTTCTAAGCGCTGGGGAGGTTGCAAGGTGATCAGGTTGTCCCACGGGGGCTCACAGTCTTAATCCCCATTTTTACAGATGAGGTAATTGAGACACAGAGAAGTTAAGTGACTTGCCCAAAGTCACACAGCCGGCAATTGGCGGAGCTGGGATTTGAACCCATGACTTCTGACTTCCAGGGCCATGCACTATCCGCTAAGCCACACTGCTTTTTGCTGAAAGGAAAGGCACCCTGTCCAGGGACCCCTTCCATCCCCCAGAAAGCCCAAAGCATTGTAGGGATTAGAGCCCTCATCTCCTCCCCCTCGAACCTCTGGGCACAGGGCTATGTACAGGTTGCCTATCCTCCCGCCATTGGGAATAGGAAAGACCCTTCGCTCTCCCTACAACCTGCTGGATTCACATTCCTCTCATGGACACAGGCCCCTGCCTCTGTGCCACGGAGTCTCTCAGCTCTCCAAGAACAACTGCTATGGCTCTCCAGAGCCACAGAAGTGAAGTGAATCCGGATCAGCACCTCAAGATGACACGGGCTGACATCGGGTTCTCAGCGCATCTTTGTGGAGGAGAACGGGAAGATGTAACAACTGCTCCATTGTTCGTCTTTGGAGAGGTAGAGAAGTCAGCAGGCTGAACAAAGGAGTGGAAGAGACAGCCATGTCAAAAATGATAACACGCTTCTAATTCTTTCTGTAAGCCTCCCAAAAAGATGTTGTTCCCGTCTGATCTGCGCTCCGCTCCCTCTTGTCTCGCCGACAGTCTGAGTGTGATGGGGAAATGTTATTAATTACTTAAACTGCTTTCCCATTACCAATCAAATGATAATTTGACTGAATGGTGATCTTAGTTTAGCAATTGCAAATTAAATATACATAAAAACTATATTTAAATGATTTAAAGTTTTTTGAAGCATAAATAGGCCAGCTGTTTTCTCAATAGTTAGCTCCAGGAGGGTCATTTTTTCTCATTTCTTTGAGAAACGTCTTTTATTTCCAGGGTATTTAACAGGGATCCATCGTGGGGATCTGAGGTTGGCGGGGGAGCTGGGGGGTGGTACTGCATGCAGGGAATTGGGGCCAGCCAAGAAGAGATCTCTGCTCTCCGGAGGCTTGGGACTGAGGTGGGCAGGCTGAAGGTTGCAAGCAGCAGAGAGGCAGTACTGTCCAGTGGAAAGGGCCCAGGAACTGGGAGTCAGAAGATGTGGGTTCTAAATCCAGCTCGGCCTCTTCCCTGCTGGTGTCACCTGGGATGAGTCACTTAACTCCTCTGTGCCTCAGTTTCTTCATCTGTAAAATGGGGAAAATAATAATAATGATGATATTTGTTAAGCTCTTACTATGTGCCAAGCACTGTTTTAAGCACTGGGGGAGATACAGGGTAATCAGGTTGTCTTGCATGGGGCTCACAGTCTTAATTCCCATTTTACAGATGGGTTAACTGAGGCACAGAGAAGTTAGGTGACTTGCCCAAAGTCAAGCAGCTGATAAGTGGCAGATCCGGGATTAGAACCCATGACCTCTGACTCCCAAGCCCGGGCTCTTCCCACAAAGCCATGCTGAAATGCCTACTCTCCCTCCCCCTTACACTGTGAGCCCCATGTGGGACAGAAACTGTGTCTGATCTAGTAGTATTTTAACCACCCCGGTGTTCTGCACAGTGGTTGGCACAAAATAAGCGCTTGACAAATATTCTAATTACTGTCAGATATTGGAGTGTTTCACCTTAGAAAGTGCTTCCCTGGTGAAAAGGTCAGGACAAGACTCCCATACAACAAGGAAGGCTGTGTCTCATGGACAAGGACTATTTCAGTACAATACAGTACATTGCCTGCAGTAATTGCTCAATAAATACAATTGATTGAATTGAATTTCCAACAGTCACTTGATTGTTGGTATTTTATGAGCACTTACTGTATCCAGAACACAGTACTTACTAAGTGCTCAGAAGAGTACAATAGAGTTAGTAGACAGGATCTCTGCCCTGGAAGAGCTTATCATCTAATCCCATTTGGTGCAGAACCTCTGACGAGCCAGTGAAATGTTGCAGAACAACTGGGGAAGTTAGAAAAGAATGTTTGGAGGTTGTTGGGGAATATTCTGAGGCTCAAGAAGTCTCCTTGCTTGGTCCCCCTCCTTCTCTTCCTCCTTGGCCTCCTTGTTCTCTTCCTTCTTCTCCTTCTCTTCCTTTTCCTCTTCCCCTTTCTTCTCCTCCTCCTCTCCTTTCTCCTCCCTCTCCTTCTCCTCCTCTTCCTCCTCCTCAGCTCAGAGGCCCCGCCATCTCCACCACCTCTTCCGACATCTGGGGGCTCAAGACGCTGTGATGGGCGATGCGGGTGCACACGGGAGGCAGGGCCGCGCCAGAGGTGAAAGTCACCAGAAATAGCAACCCTTGTCCTCCCCTCAATACCCAGTTGATCAATCCATTGATCTGTGGTATTAATAGAGTGCTTACTGCATGCAGAGCACTGTATAAATTGTTTGGGAGAGTACCAAAGAGTAAGTAGGCACAATTCCTAACCTCAAGGAACTTTTTTAAAGATGGTATTTATTGAGCGCTTACTGTGTGCAAGGCACTGTTCTAAGCATGGAGGTAGGTACGAGGTGATCAGGTTGAACACAGTCCACGTCCCACATGGGGCTCACCATCTTAATCCCCATTTTACAGATGAGGGAACTAAGGCCCAGAGAAGTAAAGTGATTTGCCCAAGGTTACACAGCAGACAAATGTCAGAGCCGGAATTAGATTTAAGAGCCTTTTGATGCCCGGGCTCTATCCACTAGGCCATGCTGCTTCTCAATCTAGTATTTGCTATCTTGTCAGGGAGATAGACAGGAAAATGAATTAAAAGGCAAAGCAGGGAAAGGGTTCTTTACAGCCAGTTGCTGCTTCAGGTAGTTTTGCCTTGTAACTCAAGGTGAGAAGTTCCTTTGCCTGGAGTTCATCCTTCCTGTTGGAAGGAGGAGAACCATATGTGTTTTCTGCACAATTCCCGGTGAAGTAAAGGGGAATGTGTTGTATGGCACCACACACGGTGAAGGGGTGATAACAAGCCTTCCCAGGGAATGACCATTTAGGAATCTAACATCAGCGGGGCCTAGTGGAACAAGCAAGGGCCCGGGAGTCGGAGGACCTGGGTTCTGATTCCAGCTCTGCCACTTGTCTGCTCTGTGACCTTGGACAAGTCACTTCACTTCTCTGTGCTTCATTTACCTTATCTATAAAATGGGGATTTAAGACTGTGTGTCCAACCTGATTATCTTGCATTTACTGCAGTGTTTAGTACAGTGCTTGGTACATACTAAGTGCTTTATAAATACCCCAATTATTATTATTACTATTATTAATAATATAGGAAGTGTTTCTTATTAATGCATAGTAATAAGGGGGTCCTGCATATTATTCATTCAGGCAAGTCAACAGCATACAAAGTTGTAAACAATCTTCCTGTGAGGGAGAGACAGGGCAGACATGTCTTCCAGTAGCAGAAAGACAGATAATCCAGAGCTGGGCGCAGGGACAAGAGGGGCAGGCCATTTATTGAGGATTGTTCCCTCTGGGATAGGGATGGATTGAGCCCGAAATACCACCTGCGGCCCGAGCAGGGACCGAGGGAAGGAAATGGAAGCTGATGGTGAACTCTCTCCCTTGGCATTTGTAGAATTGAATACTGATAATAACATAATAATCATAATGGTGACATTTGCTAAGCACTTAATATGTGCCAAGCACTGGCTTTGCCTATTTGCAGTTAGCTCGACTCATACTCTTAACTGTGACCATAATGGTGGGCTAATGAAGACTGTTGTCTCTCCCTGCTTTCCGCTGTCTCTCCTGCTGTCTCCTATCTCTCCCTGATGACCTTTTATTTTTCCCTGCTGACCTGCTCTCTCCCTACTGACTGCTGTCTTTCCCTGTTGCCTGCTAGCTCTCTCTCCTGACTGCTGTCTCTCTTTGCTGCTACTGTCTTAATCATATTTATTGAGTGCTTACTTTGTGCAGAGTACTGTAGTAAGTGCTAGGGAGAGTACAACATAACTGAGTTGGTAGACACATTCCCCACTCACAAACAGCTAACCATCTAGAGAGGGAGATGGACATTAATATAAATTAACAGATATGTACTTAAGTGCTGTGGGGTTGAGAGAGGTGAATAAAGGGAGCAAATCAGGGCAACATGAAGGTAGTGGGAAAAGAAAAACGAGGGCTTTGGGAAGGCCTCTTGGAGGAGATGTGCCTTTGATAAGGCTTTGAAAGTGGGGAGAGTGATCGTCTTTTGGACATGAAAAGGGAGGACATTCCAGGCGAGGGTGAGAGGTCAGCTAGAAGATAGATGAAATCGAAGTACAGTGAGCAGGTTGGCATTTAGAGGAGCCAAGTGTGTAGGCTGGGTTGTAGTAGGAGAGCAACAAGGTGAGTTAGGAGGGGGCAAGGAAGGTGACTGAATGCTTTAAAGTGCTGTTTCTGCTGACTGTTGTGTTTCCCTGCTGACCGGCAATCTCTCCATGCTGACTGCTCTCTCTTTCTCTGCTGCTTGCTGTCTCTCCCTGCTAGAGTCCAGATCTGCTGAGGCTGTCTCATCCTCTGGAAAGGTCAGTGAATTTGGCTTTGAGCGCCCCAGCATGGGACCCGTGTTATACTGGCAGTCATGATTATGGCCCTTGGACTACCAAACCACCCCCCTCCAAATCCGAAGCCAGAATGGATCCTGACCACGTTCTCAGTTTCTCCCAGGACCCGGGTGGGCAACTTCTATGGACAGTCTGTGCCCTATCCACTCCACCCTGCATCAAGATGTCCCCTGTGGTGAGTCCTGGGGGAGGGGTGTGGGCTGTGGGGGGGAGTGTGAGACCCCAGCTGTGCTAGAGAGAGGGATAACTGTGGCCAAGACCACCACGCTTCCCTGGAGTCAGAGCCTGCTGCCAGCCCCCACTAAGCATGCAATCTCAGGGCTTCATCTGAGCCCTGCACCCCAGGGACTGGGCCAGCCTGCTCTGCGACGGCAGGGAGAACCCCCCGCTGACCCTCAGTGTGACCGGCCATCCCCGCAGCTACTTATCAACCACAGACGTTTTGTACCGCTTCGGTCTGGGAAACCCTGTCCTCCCCCACACCCTCATCCTCTCCGGGCCTCTGCTCTATTAGACTGGGCGGGTAAGTGGGGGGAAGGGAATTCAATTTATCTTTAGAAGAAGTCATTTGTTGCAGATATCTCACCAGTTCCAGTACTGAAACCGGATCTGTTGAGACAGCACGTGCAGCGGTTTATCAGCTGGAGCCGGAGAGAGAGAGAGATGGCTCTGATGCAATTAAATCTTGATGGTCCAACATAGAAGAAAGCAGTATCAAATGACCCCAGCCAAGATCCGTCTCTAGCTGGAAAGGGACCCAGGGCATGTTGTGCTCCTGACTGGTGGGGGGAATTTACTGGGTGAGCATCATCATCATTGTGACCATCATCGTGGTGAGATAAACGAGAACTAAGTTCAGTAAGCTGGTTGGCATTAGACGAGTGAAGTGTTAGAGTGCTTTAAAGCCTGTGGTAAGAAGTTACTGTTTGATGTGGAGGTGGATGGGCAACCACTGGAGGTTCTTGAGGAGTGGGGAAACATAGGCTGAATGTTTTTTAGAAAAACAATCCAGGCAGCAGAATGAAGTGTGTACTGGAGTAGGGAGAGATAGGAGGCAGGGAGGTCAGCAAGGAGGCTGATGCAGTAATCCAGGAGGGATAGATTGGATTAATGTGGTAACAGTTTGGATGGAGGGGAAAGGGTGGATTTTAGCAATGTTGTGAAGGTAGAAGTGATAGAACTGGGTGACAGACTGAATATGTGGAATGAGATGACAAGGTTATGGGCTTGTCTCACAAGCCCAGGGAGGATCGTGGTGCTCTCTACAGTGATGGAAAAGTCAGAGCGAGGACAGGGTTTGGTTGGGAAGATAAAGATTTGTGTTTTGGACATGTTAAGTTTGAGGTATCAGCAGGACATCCAAGTAGAGATATTCTCAAGGCAGGAGGAAATGTGAGATTGCAGAGAAGGTGAGAGATCAGAGCTGGTGATGTAGATTTGGGAATCATCTGCATAGAGAAGGAAGTTGAACCAAGATCCAGTCTCCACTCTTACTAGAATGACCCAGAGCTATGTACTTAATCACATGCAGACCACTAACATGGCTACAATAAGTTCTCTATATGGAGTCAGAGAGTTTCCCCAGGAGAGTATGTCGACTTTTACTTCAGTGGAAATAAAATTGATGTCTCCATCCTCCCCAGTGACTGTGCCTCCCGCACCCTCTTTAATATCCTCCCCACCGCCCGCATCACAGATTTTAAAATTGCTTCCTATTTCTCTATGGCTCCTGTGAGACCCTCTCCCTGCCCGAGCTCTGAGGGCTACTGTGCCATAATAATAATAATAATAATGATGGAATTTATTAAGTGATTACTATGTGCAAAGCACTGTTCTAAGCACTGGGGAGGTTACAAGGTGATCAGGTTGCCCCACGGGGGCTCACAGTCTTAATCCCCATTTTACAGATGAGGTAACTGAGGTCCAGAGAAGTTAAGTGACTCTCTCAAAGTCACACAGCTGACAATTGGTGGAGCCGGGATTGAACCCATGACCTCTGACTCCAAAGCCCGTGCTCTTTCCACTGAACCGTGCTGTGTCTCTATAAAGAAGGCCAGTACGTCAAAGGCAAGACTGACTTGTGGTGAAGCTAGCACAGGGTGCAAATCGAGAAATACTTTGAGTGTCTCAAGTCGAGGACCTCCTGTATGTCCAGAATTTTCAACAAACACATCCCGGCTCCTTGAGCCTCAGTCCACCGTAGCCAAGTACTGTGGCTCAGAAGAGGTGCCCATGTTTACAGATGCTTGGAAGGAGGGTGATGCAGTGATTCTGGGGGTAGGTGCCCCACAGAGGAATACACTACATTCTAAGCATTTTCGCTAAGCAGCTACTGGTGTGTCCTTAGGATATCATCGTGCTGCCTTCTGTAATGAACGTCGGTTCATTCATTCATTCAATTGTATTTATTGAGCACTTACTGTGTGCAGAGCACTGTACTAAGCGTTTGGGCAAGTCCAATAAAACAATAAACAGGCACATTCCCTGCCCAAAATGAGCTTACAGTCTAGATGGGGGGAGCCAGATATCAAAACGGAAAAATAAATTACAGATACATACATAAGTGCTGTGGAGCTGGGAGGGGGGAAGAGCAAAGAGAGCAAGCTAGGGTGACACAGAAGGCAGTGGGAGAAGAAGAAAGTGGGGATTTAGTCTGGGAAGGCCTCTTACTACTTACTGCTATGGTGGTATGAAGACAAATAGGAGAGGAAAGCTGTGGATTCTTAATCTTCCTTCCCTTTCCCCATCTCCTACAGGAAAAGGAATGAGGTAGGTTGTGGGTGAAAGGCTCCATCAAGCAGTTGGGCAAATTCCCACAGGGAAGAGGTGGAGAGGGTTTCCAGGGAAGAGACTGCGGAAAATGGGTGAAGTTCCAGGTGACATCACTAGCAGGTGGCTCAGTAGCAAGAGCCAGGGTTTTGGAGTCAGAGGTCATGGGTTCAAATTCCGGCTTTGCCAATTGTCAGCTGTGTGACTTTGGGCAAGTCACTTAACTTCTCTGTGCCCCAGTTCCCTCTTCTGTAAAATGGGGATTAAGACTGTGAGCCCCCGTGGAACAACCTGATCACCTTGTAACCTCCCCAGCTCTTAGAACAGTGCTTTGCACATAGTAAGCGCTTAATAAATGCTATTATTATTATTATTGTTAGCGGGGCAGAGAAACCCGCATAGCAGCATGCCAAAATCTGCTGCCTCTAGTGTTAGAACGACCTTGTGATCAGTCATATAAGCTAGGTTGGTTGCAGAGGGAGCTCTGTGGAATGCAAAACTGTCTGCTTCCAGGTAAGTGAGAAGCAGTGTGGCCTAGTGGAAAGAGCATGGCCCCTAGTGTCAGAGTACTTGGGTTCTAATCCTGGCTCTGTGTGACCTTGGACAAGTCACTTAACTTCTCTGTGCCTCCCAAACATCTTCTACAAAATGGAGTTTATGACTGTGAGCTCTATGTGGGACAGGGACTGTGTCCAATCCATTTATCTTGAACCTAATACAGTATTTAGTACAGTGCCTGGAACACAGTAAGCACTTAATAAATACCACTAAAAAAAACGGTTAACCAGGGCCCCAGCCCAGAGCCTTGTGGGGAACTCATGAGAAGAGTGTGAGAGATGGCAAAGGAGCCAGGGAAGGAAACAGAAAAAGCATGGTGAGAAGGGTGAAGTGGACAAAACCAAGAGGAGTAGGCCCACAGAGCCAAAGGTGGCTGAGAGTTTGAGTAGGAAACCACTGGAAACCATTCAGGGAATTTGGGTAGCAAAGGGTAGAGGGAAATGGGCCAGTCACTGGAAGAGCCTGTGAGATTCAGAGAAAGTTTTTTAAGTATAGGGAAGTTTGCTTTCGAGAGCAGGGACCACATCTTTTTCTTCTATTCCCGAGTATCTAGTACAGTGCTCCAAACCCAGTAACACCCACTACAGTGCTTTTTATACAGGGGGTATACAGTACAGTGCTCTGCCCACAGTAGGTGACCAATTCAGTGCTTTGCATATTCTGCACACAGAGGCAACCAGTACACTACTTCACACAGTAAGTGGCCAGTACGGTACTCTGCACACAGTAAGGCACCCAATACAGCCCACAACAGCTGCTCAATAAATGCTGTTGGTTATGAGACTCACCTATGCTCACAGCCCGCTGCCAAATGGGACCCTGGCCCCACCTTCAGACAATGAAAATATCCTGGACTTTGAAAACAACTCATGTTTGGAGTTGAGTTGTAAGCAAGTGAGAGGCAAGTGAGAATGGATGCAATCGAGAAGCAGCATGACCTAGTGGAAAGACCATGGGCCTGAGGGTCAAGGGACTTGGGTTCTAATTATGGATTTACCACTTGTCTGCTGTGTGACCCACTTGTCTGCTGTGCGACCTTGGGCAAGTCATTAATAATAATGTTGGTATTTGTTAAGTACTTACTATGTGCCAAGCACTGTTCTAACTGCTGGAGTAGTTACAAGGTAATCAGATTGTTCCTCATGGCGCTCACAGTCTTCATTCACATTTTACAGATGTGGTAACTGAGGCACAGAGAAGTTAAGTGACCTGCCCAAGGTCACACAGCTAAGTGGCGAAGGCGGAATTAGAACCCATGACCTCTGACACCCAAGCCCATGCTCTTTCCACTAAGCCATGCTGCTTCTCACAAAATAATGATGGCTTTTGTTAAGCGCTTACTATGTGACAAGCACTGTTCTAAGTAATGGGGGAATACAAGGTAATCAGATTGTCCCACATGGGGCTCACAGTCTTAATCCCCATTTTACAGATGAGGTAACTGAGGCCCAGAGAAGTTAAGTGACTTGCCCAAAGTTCCACAGTGGTGGAGCCAGAATTGGAACCCATGACCTCTGACTCCCAAGCCCGTGCTCTTTCCACTGAACCACACTGCTTCTCTGGCTTCACTATGTCTCAGTTACCTCCTCTGTAAGATGAAGACTAAGACTGTAAGCCCATGTGGGACATGGACCATGTCCAAACTGATTATCTTGATTCTACCCCAGCATTTAGTACAGTGCTTTGCACATTAAAAAAAAAGGGAAGGAAGCAGGATATTTCAGCGGTGTTGTTACCAACAGTTGTTCTGCTATTCTTGTTGTTTGGGCTATTTAAGGGTTCACCGTCTCAGTTTACATATCTGGGACAAAGATAGGTCTTTTCCTTTACATCAGTCAGAGCGACGCCCCTGGATCAGCCCCATTGGTCCATCTGGCCTAGGACTCTGTCTCCGACAGGGCAGGGACACTTGGAGAAACTGTCTGCCAGTTGTTCTCCTGGACACTCGTCCTTGTGGTTAGGACTGGATCATCCAACACCCCTAACTCTCCCTTCTCCGTCTCTGACTCTCCCTTCAGTAACATAGCAAGGACCATCCAACTCCTCTAACTCTCCCTTCTGTGTCTCTGACTCTCCCTCTATTAACCTAACATGGACCATCCAACACTCCTAACTCTCCTCTCTCCATCACTGACTCTCTCTCTAGTGACCCAGGGTGGCCCACTCTTTCACGTATCTGTTCAACATCCCGGAAGCTGCTGACATTTCCAATTACACAGCTTCCTGTGGGAAGAGATCCTATACACTCCCCCTGCTACCCAGAAGAATAAACCTTTCCTGGTCTTTGTTTTGAACCTGTCCCCGTTCAGGTTCACTGAGTTCCCCTGAACTTAGTAGGGTGGGATTTGGGGAACCGTACCCAACCCCTACTCTCCCTTTCCTGAGTCGATCAACGACAATGCTACTCCTGTCATCATGGCCGTGGGATTCAAGAGTTTAGACCCACCCCATCTCTGCTCACAATTAGGGAAATCATCACTGGGTCCCACATCCCATTCGCTTGGGGATGAGAATGTTGTTTTCTGACACTGGCTCACATCCAACTGCTACTCTGGATGCAGTGGTCAGGTCAGCGCTCCTGTGGAGCCAAAACTTCCGACCTCCTAGGGTCAACCCTGGACCCTCATTCAATCACTCTGGAACTCTTTGAGCGGCCAAGAGGCAGAGTTAATAAAAACGCCTCAACCCTGAACACGAGAAATATCCCATGACAGACAAAGCAGGGTGGCGTGTAACCGTGCTTACGATTAATTAACTTTTCATTCTGTTCATTAGGGTTCATTATTCACGAGGCACCGTGTTGTACAGTGATGGGGCATTGCAGAAGGGAGCGTATGATCAAAATCGGAATTAGGTCGGAGCCAAGGAGGGCAGCTTTTCCGTAGAATGGCCCTATTTGGGCCGGATCGGCCTCGTCCGCTCCAGAATGTCATCAGCCTAATTTGGAGTTCATAAATCCCTAATATGTACAGTAGATTTGGTCACATGGCAGAGCAGCTGCAGTTATTGTAGGATAATTCACTGGGTAATTGAAAATAATTGTATTTGTGGTTTGCACAGAAATTCTGCAACATATTGATTTTTCAATTACGGATGGGGGCAGGGGGACTGGAATTAGATGGAAGGAAAGTGCTTGTTCAGGAAATTGCTATTATCCAGAAAGATCTCCCTTCTCTCAGCCTGAATATTTGGGGCAGATGACTCTGATTCTTACTGATTCCAGGCAGGAAGGAAACGCCCAGACTTTTGGCTATACAGAAGGCTGCATTTGGGTGTGTAGTCTGGTGTTGCTGGTTGTGTGCAGTGACTCTTTCCACCTTCCCTCGCTCTTTGTGGGCAGGGAACGTGTCTATCAACTCTGTCACACTATACTCTCCCAAGAGCTTAGTACAGTGCTCTGCCCACAGTAAGCACTCAATAGACACCAGTGATTGATGGTTTACATTATTTTCATTGAAAACCAGACCACCATTCTCTCCTGTTGGGCTTCTCTCCTGTTGGTTGTGGGTGGGGAGCAAGAGGAAGTGTGAGTGTGCTATGGATGTCTGCACTACCAAGTCCTAGAATGCTCTGGGACTGGAACTGAGGCCAGACCGAGTGTGCCCCCAGATATCTGCACTACAAGTCCCAAAATGCTGAGGGACTGGAACCTAAGCCAGTCTGGGTATGCTCCAGTCCAGACCTTAGAGCTGGGAAGCACTTACAGTGAGCAAGAGCAGTGAGGGGGTCGGTCCAGCAAAAGTTGATCAATTGAGCCAGAAGAGTACCAAAAGATTTTCAAACCACCTGCAGTCTAGGCAGCAGGTACTCCTCTCAGGTTGGCTGGTTGATTATGGTATTTAGCGAGCACCTGCTGTGTGCTGAGCTCTGTGCTGATAGCCTGGTTAGATACCATATGTTCAGAGTGAACACAGCGTCTCCCCCACATGGGGTTTAGATTCTGTCTGGGATAAACAGATAGAAGCTCGTTATGGGTAGGGAACATGTCTGCTAATTCTGTTGTACTGTACTCTCCGAAGCACTTGGAACAGTGCTCTGCACATAGTAAGTGCTCAATAAAGACCATAATGGATTGATAGAAAGAAAGACCCAATGTCTGTAGCCCATCACAGACAGAACTAAAGAGATTAATTAATTCATTCATTCAATCGTATTTATTGAGTGCTTACTGTGAGCAGAGCACTGTACTAAGCACTTGGGAAGTACAAGTTTGCAACATATAGAGAAGGTCCCTACCCAACAGCAGGATCACAGTCTAGAAGGGGGTAAGTTGAGCCCTGGGGAACCCTTCCCTTAATTCTGTCCCCAGCCTGGCAAAACAGAGTCTCCCAAAGTAACTCACCTGCCTGCCCATCTGTTCCGTCCCATCCTGCCCACTAATAATAATAATAATAATAATAATGGTACTTGTTAATCACTTACTATGTGCCAAGCACTGTTTGAAGCACTGAGGTAGATACAATTTAGTCAGCTTGGACACAGTCCCTATCCCACATAGAGCTCACACTCTTAATCCCCATTTTATAGATGAGGTATCTGAGGCCCAGAGAAGTGAAGTGACTTGCCCAAGGCCACACAGCAGACATTTGCGGAGCTGTGATAAAAACCCATGACCTTCTGTCTCCCAGGCCCATGCTCTAACCACTAAGCCATGTTGCTTCCATCCTATCCCATCCTGTCCGGTCCCATCCCATTCCCTGGACCCCTGTCCAAATGTTGCGTCGTGAACAGCCTGTTGAAAGTGGGGCTGGCGGTTTGCCATTCCCAACTCGACCCATCCTGTTTCCTTTCCTCCCCCACAAAACGTTGTTTGATTCCGAGTCAGAGGAGCTGGTTGGTAATTTCCAAGCCATTAGGCCGTTCACAGGAACCTCTCTGTGGGAGGGGAAGGAGGAAAGCGCAAAGCCGAACAAAGGCGCCTCTGGTGAAATTCGCTGGGGGCCGCGGGTGAGGTTGGGACATTACAGGTGCAAAATAGTCGCTCTAAATGGTGGTAGAAATCTCGAACAAGAGCCATCATGCCGGGAGCCCAAGTTGGAACACGTCCTCCAGGGAGAGCCGGCAGAGAGGGAAATCGATGAACACGACCCTTCTGCCATTGAGCAAGTTCCTATATTTATATAAAATCAGGGGGTTTGGGGGACCGCCATCTAATTTCCAATGAATAAGAATTACTTCCATGCATGACTGAGTCAGTTGGGATTTGAAGCGAATTTACTTTGAGCTATGCGTGTGCATTAGAGAGGGGGAGGCGTGCGGGTGGACCAGTTGAGGGCGGGAGTGGGGGTGGGGGTGTGGGGGAGACTCTTTTCCATAGATATAAGCCCGCCCCGAGCTGGGAGATGGGAGTTGGGTGATTTCCATCCGGATTGACGTGTGGAGCCTCGGGCCGTGAGTGGCCGCCCCGCTGAAGGACTCTGACGAGACCTGACAGCCGGAGAGCTGCATTAGCAAATGATGTGGGCATTTCATCTGAAGTGGGAAGAATAAAGACTATTGCTTCCAGTCAAGGAAGCGGGGCTGAGGAGTGGGGGTGGGGCTGAGGCCTTAATGCAAGGTCACGCACAAAGGATGTGCCAGAACTCTGACTATTCCCGGCCCCAAGGGTGATTAAATAGAAGAGGATTTCAGAGGCAAACTCACATACGTAATGAGTTCCCCTTCTCCATGCCCCTCAGGATGAACCTCCTTTCACACCCAGGGAAGGGACTCAACTCTGCCAAAAGAAGACTCAAGTTTGGCTCCTCTCACCCGCTGAGAGTGTCAGCAAGGATGGAGGATCAGAGCTAGAATTGACACCAGATCATTGGCATCCAGGTGTTGTTGCTGTATCTTGTTAAGCCCTCACTATGCACCAGGCACTGTACTAAGTGCTGGGATAGTTACAAGCTAATTAGGTTGGACACAGTCCCTGTTCCACATAGGGCTCGCAGTCTCAGTCCCCATTTTGCAGATGAGGTAACTGAGGCACCGAGAAGGAAGGTGATTCGCCCAAGGTCACACAGCAGACAAGTGATGGAGCTGGGATTAGAACCCAGGTCCTTCTGACTCCCAGGCCTGTGTTCTATCCACTAGGCCACGCTGCTCCTCTAGGCCATGTTGCTTCACAGATAATAATAATAATGATAATGATGGTATTTTCTAAGCAGTTACTATGTGCCAAGCACTGTTCTAAGTGTTGGGGGAGATACAAGGTAATCAGGTTGTCCCACGTGGGGCTCACAGTCTTAATCTCCATTTTACAGATGAGGTAACTGAGGCACACAGACTTGTCCAAAGTCACACAGCTGACGTTACAGAGCCAGGATTAGAACCCGCAACCTTTGACTCCCATGCTCGTGCTTTTTCCACTGAGCCACGCTGCTTCTCAGATGGCACCGAGATGGAGGGGAGACAGAACACGAGGGCTGGCCTAGGGAATGGCCAGCACAGGGAGGGGAGCAGGCTTTAATTGAGCAGCGAGAGGTGAGTGGAGAAGGCCAGCCAGTCCCATGGGGGGCACGGAAGGTAGGGGGCTAGTGGGACACTGAATTTCTGACTGATGAGTCCATGGCCCCCCAATAGAGGCTGGCTTCTCAAACCTAGATCTGCAGCAAGTACCTTGGGCGAATCACAACTTCTCAGTAACCTCATTTGTAAAATGGGGTATTTAATACTATAAACCAACTTGTATGCCCCAAGCGCTTAGTACAGTGCTCTGCACACAGTAAGCGCTCAATAAATATGATTGATGATGATGATGATAAGCCCCATGTGGGACATGGACTGTGTCCAACCTGATTAGGTTGCATTAATTAATTAATTAATTAATTCAATCGTATTTATTGAGCGCTTACTGTGTGCAGATCACTGTACTAAGCACTTGGGAAGTACAAGTTATAGAGACGGTCCCTCCCCAACAACTGGCTCACAGACTAGAAGGGAGGGTTGCAGGCTCACAGTCTAGAAGAGTTGCACCTACCCCAGTACAGTGCCGGGTGCCTAGTAAGTGCTTAACAGATAACTTAAAGAAAAAAAGCATCCCATCTACCTGCTTGAGAAGGTTCATGATGTTGCCCAGTGGCAATGTGGGCAGGATAGGATGGCCAGGGACAAGGCTCTAGAGCCCAGCCACGCTCTCCTGCACTGAGCCGATGCCCAGACCGATCCACTTAATCAATCAAACACTGGGTGAGACCCCTTGGAGAGGGCGGGCAGGAGGTTATCTGAGCAGCTGTTTGGCTCACACATGTGCAGTGGGGCAGAGCTGGCAAGAGGCTCGTGGTTCCGTCAGGGACCAGAAACTCAGCTGCGGCAAAGAAGGAACTGCCTGGCCAGGAAGAAAGTAATAATAATAATAATGATAATTGTGGTATATGTTAAGTTCTTACTATGTGCTAACTACTGTACTAGGCACTGGGATAGATAAAAGATAAGTCCTACAGGGGTTCACAGGCTAATTAGAAGGGAGAACAGATATTGAATCCCAATTTTACACACGATGGGGCTGAGGCACAGAGAAGTTAAGTGACTTCCCAAGGTCACATTGCAGGTACACAGCGTAGCATAATGGAAAGAGCCAGGGCTTGGGAGTCAGAGGACATAGGTTCTAATCCCGGCTCCGCCACTTGTCTGCTGTGTGACCTTAGGCAAGTCACTTAATTTCTCTGTGCCTCAGTTCCTTCATCTGTAAAATGGGGATTAAAAGTGTGAGCCCCATGTGGGACAACCTGATTACCCTGTATCCACCCCAGAGCTTAGAACAGTCCTTGGCACATAGTAAGCGCTTAACAAATACCATCATTATTATTATTATGGCAGATCTAGGATTAGAACTCAGGTCCTCTGGCTTCCAGGCCCATGAGTTCTTTCCACTAGGCCACGCTGCTGTCAGAAGCTACATGTCTGTCAGAGGCAGAGAAAACTCTAGGATACTCTAAGTATCTGTGCTGCCTCTTTCTCAAAAAGGAGGTCTCCCTAGGGGCATCTAATAATAAGAATCGCAGTGTTTTTTAAGAGCTTACTTTCTGCCAGGAGCTCAGTTAAGTGCCAGAGCAGATAAAAGATAGTCAAGTCAGACACAGTTCCGGTCCCATGTGAGGCTCACAGTCTAAGAGGAGGGAGATCAGATATTTAAACCCCGTTTTACAGATGAAGAAACTGGAGCCTAGAGAAGTTATGACTTGCCCAAGGTCACACAACAGGCAAATAACAGAGCAGGGATTAGAACCCAAGCTCCCTGACTGCCAGGCCTGTGTTTTTTCTACTAGGCAATGCTGCTTCTCTGAGTTTCAAGTGATAGCCCAGGTGATTCAGAAAAAGGAAGTTGAACAACACTTCTTCTGCTGGTTTTGGGACCACTCCAATGAAGTGGAGGAAAGAAAGATTTTCATTGCTCGTTGGTACAGAAATGTTGAAGCAGCGTGGCTCAATGGAAAGAGCCCGGGCTTTGGAGTCAGAGGTCATGGATTCCAGTCTCGGCTCTGCCAAATGTCAGCTGTGTGACCTTGGACAAGTCACTTAACTTCTCTGTGCCTCAGTTACCTCATCTGTAAAATGGGGATTAAGACAGTGAGCCCTCCTTGGGACAACCCAATCACTTTGTAACCTCCCCAGTGCTTAGAACAGTGCACATAGTAAGCGCTTAATAAATACCATCATCATTATTATTATTACACTGTTGTATCGGGATCTGGGTAAACAGACACGCACATACTCACAGCCACTATATATACACACATAGTGAACATCAGGATGGCACCAAAAGAGGTCCTGGAAGACAGGGAATCAATCCCTCAGCTCATCATATTATTCATTCATTCATTCATTCATTCAATTGTATTTATTGAGCGCTTACTGTGTGCAGAGCACTGTACCAAGTGCTTGGGAAACACAAGTCGGCAACATACCCAACAAAGGGCTCACAGTCTAGAAGGGGGAGATAGACAACAAAACAAAGCTTGTAGACAGGTATTACCCCTTCATTGGGCAAGATTCGTGAGAAGAGCGCACAACTGCAGGATACCCAAAACAACTGATCTTAGGTGACCCAAAAGAAGGGAACTGTGCACAGGGAGAATGGAAGGAATACCTCAAAGGATGTGGCAGAGTGTGGGAAGCTGGACGAGAAGAGGAGCAGAAGACCAACCAGCCCTGTATGCATGCATCAGCAATGGACAGATTGTCGGGGACCTGAGGCTTCAGAAAGATTGTGAAACCCAAGAGAAGCAGTGTGGCCTAGTGGAAAGACCACAGGTATGGGAATCAGAGGACCCAATTTCTAATCCCGAGTCTACAACATGCCTGCTGTGTGACCTTGGGTAAGTCATTATGACTCTCTGTGCCTCAGCATCTTCATCTGTAAAATAGGGATTCAATTCCTGTTCAGTTCACATTTCCTCACTCCTCAAGAACTTCCGGTGCCCATCCACTTCTGCGTCAAACAGAAGCTCCTTCCCATTGGCTTTAAAGCACTCAATCAGCTCATCCTCTCCTACCTTGCCTTGTCTTAAGATACCTAGCCGTTTCCAACCCATAGCGACTCCGTGGCCACATCTCTCACAGAATGCCCCACCTCCATCTGCAATCATTCTGGTAGTGTATTCACAGAGTTTTCTTGGTAAAAATACGGAAATGGTAGACCATTGCCTTCTTCCACACATTAAACTTGAGTATCAGCCCTTGACTCTCTCCCATATCAGTGCTGCCCAGTACAGGGGAGTTTTGACTTGTAGCAGATTGGCTTACACTCGCTAGCCACTGTCCAAGCTAGGAATGGAATGGGTAGGCCTCTGCTTGACTCTCCCTCCCATAGCCTAACTGGTAGAGTACTGGAAACTCTCCTATCTTAACTCACTGATTTCCTACTATGGCCCAGCCTGCATACTTTGCTCCCCGAGTGCCAGATTACTCACTATGCCTCAATCTCATCTATCACATGATTGCTCCCTTTCCCACATCCTCCCTCTAGCCTAGGAGTCCCTCCCCATTCTTATACTTCAGACCACCACTCTCCCCACCTTTAAAGTCTTATTAAAATCACATCTCGTCCAAGAGGCCTTTCTCAATTAAGTTATCTCTCCCTCTCCCTTCTGCATCGTCTATGCGCTTGGAACTGTACCCTTTAAGCACTTGATATTCACCTCACCTTCAGACCCACAGTAATTATGTGTATTTTCGTAATTCATTTATTTCACTTAATGTATGTTTCCCCCTCTAGACCATGAACTCCTTGTGGGAAGGGGACGTGCCTATCAACTCTGTCATACTCTGTCAAGAGCTTACTACAGGTGCTCTGCACATGGTAAGTGCTCAGCTCAACAAATATCATAGGTAGATTGATAGATCGATTGATTGATAATTCAGTGGTCTGCACAGGATAGTTGACCAGCAGGCAGTAGGTGGCCAGTGCAGTACGCTGCCCCCAGATGACCCCTGCTACTGATGTGCAGTTGATATTGGTGTCAGATAGACTGCAGTTTTCCAGTTTACGCTGCGCAGGGCAGATCAGGTCAAAGTTGAAGGAAGACTAGACAGAGAAGCTCATGGGAAGGCTAAAATGTCTGTTTCTAACACCACCTCTGACCCCGCAAAATGCCTCTGAATCATTCATTCAATCGTATTTATTGAGTGCTTACTGTGTGCAGAGCACTGTACTAAGGACTTAGCACTGTACCAAGTGCTTAGCACTGTACTGAATCCCACCACAGATCTCCAAACACTCACTCATTTGGCCTTTTCTGACCTGCCTTTCTCAAAATTGTTTTTCCTGAGCACATTCACTCCTGTCCTCCTCCAAGAACCCTGAAGTAGTCCACCCTTGAGAAGGCAGGTCACAGGAGATTGCGTCTACAAGAGTTTCCCATTGCGTCAGCGACTTTCGGCTGATCTGTGGCCAGCCTGGCTTCAGCCTAGGCTCTCCTGGAAGTGGAAATGAGAGGAGGATGGATGGATGGAGGATGGATGTGTGGATGGACGGGTAGATGGGATCTTTATGACCGGAAGGTTTCGGTTAGCCATCACTTGTGGTCACCTGCTTTGTGGACTGTCCAGTGACAGGGTGAAGGCTCGCTGGGCAACTCAAGCCTGACCATTCAGGAACGCTCCCTAGAGCTCCTCATTGAGCCATGAAGCAGCGTGGTTCAGTGGAAAGAGCACGGGCTTGGGAGTCAGAGGTCATGGGTTCTAATCCCAGCTCTGCTACATGTCTGCTGTGTGACCTTGGGCAAGTAACTTAACTTCTCTGAGCCTCAGTTACCTCATCTATAAAATGGGGATTAAGACTGTGAGCCCCACATGGAACAACCTGATCACCTTGTATCCCCTCCAGCACTTAGAATGGTGCTTTGCACATAGTAAGCGCTTAACAAGTGCCATCATTATTATTAAGGGGGCTTATCCGGCCATTCAGGGGGGACTTCATTTAGATTTCTAGACTGTGAGCCCGCTGTTGGGTAGGGACCATCTCTATATGTTGCCAACTTGTACTTCCCAAGCACTTAGTACAGTGCGCTGCACACAGTAAGTGCTCAATAAATACAATTGAATGAATGAATGAATAAATCAAAAGACCTAATTAATATTCAGACCCTCCCCACACTTATGAGACCCCCTACAGTGGACACTTGATTATACCCTCCAGTATGGTAGAATAGGTCGAGGGCACATTTCAGGCTGAATTTATATCCAGCAATGGCTCACCCAAGTTTCATAATAAATGGGGATTTGAACATGGTCTGGTGGAAGGCGCTCAGTTTGGGAGTCAGGATATCTGAATTTTATTATATTTCTGCTAATGGCCTATTGAGTAACCTCCACAAGGCACTTGTCTTAGTACAGAACACTGTACTAAGCATCGAGGGGAGCTCCATGGAGTTAAAAGATATGCTCCCTGGTGTCAGGAGCTTACATTGAGACCTAGAGGAAAGACCACAAGTCTGGGAGTCAGAGGACCTGGGTCCTAATCCCTGCTCTGCCACTTGCATGCTGTGTGACGTTGGGCAAGTCACTTAACTTCTCTTTGCCGCAGTGTCGTCATCTGTAAGATGGGAATTGGTTCTTGTTCTCTCTCCCTCTCAGACTGTGAGCCTCATGTGGGACAGGAATTGTGTCCAATCTGATTATCTTGCGTCTACTCCAGTGTTTAGTACAGTTCTGGGCACATAGAACTTAAATGTTATTATTATTATTACAATCTAGAGGAGGAGGGAGAGACCAGGTGCATGCTTTCCATAACTGGGTTTGAGTCTAGGATAGTCAGGCTGTGCATAATGTAAGTGCTGTCCTTGTATATTTCACTTACTATATTTCACTTACTTAGCCCATCTCTGCCCTTGGTGAGTTGATTCCTCATTTCCAAATTCAACATGACAAATTGCTTTGTTTCTACCACAAAGACAAAATGTTGCACTTACACAGTGATCCACAGCAGGGCTTTCAGTCCTATCACCTCTGGGAGACTGGAAAGTCTTCCTGAATGAGAACAGATATGGGTTAGGATTTGCCAGTCTCTTTCTTCCAGGATGTTTTATGGGACTAGACACTGCACACCGTGGCTGAGTGGAAAGAATTCACACTGAGAGCCAAGTGACTTGAGTCCTAGTCTTGGCTCTGATATTGGCCTGCTGAATGACCTTGGGTGAATCACTTACCCTCTCTGGCCTCAATTTCCTCATCTGCAGAGTGGGGATAATAATAATAGTGGTATTTATTAAGTGATTACTATGTGCCAGGCACTGTGCTATGTGCTGGGTTGTTAGAAGCAAATAGGGTTGGACACAGTCACTATCCCAAATGCATTCTCAATCCTCATTTTACAGATGAGATAACTGAGTCCCAGCGAAGTGAAGTGACTTGCCCAAGGTCACATGACTGACAAGTGGTGAAGCCAGAATTAGAACCCAGGTCCTTCTGACTCCTAGGCCCAGCTCTAATCAATAGGCACACTGCTTCTAATATCTGCCTGCCCCTATAATAATAATAATAATAATAATGTTGGCATTTGTTAAACGCTTACTATGTGCAAAGCACTGTTCTAAGCACTTGGGGGGATACAAAGTGATCAGGTTGTCCCACGTGGAGCTCACAGTCTTAATCCCCATTTTACAGATGAGGTAACAGAGGCTCAGAGAAGTTAAGTGACTTGCCCAAGGTCACACAGCAGACATGTGGCGGAGCAGGGATTCGAACCCATGACCTCTGACTCCAAAGCCCGTGCTCTTTCCACTGAGCCACGCTGCTTCTACCTTAAAGTGATACTGTAAGGATCAAATGAGATCTTGAATGGAAGCACTTTATAAAACCAGCATCATACAAATAAATAAATCCATACATACAAATGATGTAAGCGCTCAATAAATACCATCGATTGATGTTTTGGTACAGTGTGAACTGGAGGGAATTCTGGCCTACACTCCCTTCTAGTTTCTGCAGCCTGGGCTTCCGGGAGGGCAATTTCTCTCCAACTCCTAGAGACAATGAAGATTCTCAGATGCTATAACCCCTCTGGAGCAGAACAGTGTGTTTGCCTCTGAGTCAATCAATCACTCAGTCAATCAATGGTATTTATGAGGTGCTTACTGTTTGCAAAGCAATGTACTAAGCATTTGAGAGAGTACAACAGAATTAGGAGACATTCCTTTCCACAGTGAGTTTGCAGTCTACAGCAGGAGAGAGACATTAATATTAGTAAGTAAATTAGCGGTATGTATATGAGCAATGTGGGCTGAAAATGGGGTGAATATCAAGTGCCCAAAAGGTAAAGATCCAAGAATATAGACAATGCAGAAGAGAGAGGGAGTTGAGGAAAAGAGAGCTAAACTGGGGAAGAATTCTTGGAGGAGTGTGACCTTAATAAGATTTGAAGGTGGGGAGAGTGGTGGTCTGGGGCATATGGAGGGGGACGGAGGGAAAATCTGGGAAATGGGACATAGGAATGGTGTCAAGGCAACAGGATGAATTTTAATACTGAAAATGAAGCTTAGCATAGCATGATTTCAGAATGGTTCTCCTCACCAGGCTCTCTAATCAATCAATCAATCAATAGAATTTATTGAACACTTACTCTGTGCAGGATACTATACTAAGTGCTTGGGAGAATACAACACAACAATATAGCAGGCAGAGTCCCAGCCCACAATTAGGTTATAGTCTAGACGGGGAGAAAGACATTAATATAATTAGTACAGTGCAAGCGCTTAATACAGTGCTCTGCACACAGTAAGTGTTCAATAAATATGATGGAATGAACTACATTTAGATTATGTACATAAGTATTGTGGGGCTGGATGAGGTGGTGGGTGGTGAATAAAGGGAAGAAGTCGGGGCAACACAGAAGGGATTCGGAAAAGATGTCCTTCAATAAGACTTTGAAGGTGGTGAGAGAAATTATCTGTCAGATACCAAACCGGAGGGCATTCCAGGCCAGAAGCAAGATTTGGGCGAGAGGTCGGCAGTGAGATAGATGAGGCCGAAGTACAGTGAGTAGGCTGGCGTTAGAGGAGCGAAGTGTGCGGGCTGGGTTGTAGTGGGAGAGTAGCAAGGTGAGGTAGGAGGGGACAAGATGATTGAGTGCTTTAAAGTCTATAATGAGGAGTTTCTGTTTGCTGCAAAGGTGATGGGCAACCAGTGGATGTTCTTGAGGAGTGGGGAAACATGGATTGAACGTTTTTGTGGAAAAATGATCTGGGCAGCAGAGTGAGTTATAGACTGGAGTGGGGAGAGACAGGAGGCAGGGAGGTGAGCAAGGAGGTTGCTACAGTAATCAAGGTGGAACAGGATAAATGTTTGGACTAACGTGGTTACAATTTGGATGGAGAGGAAAGGATGGATTTTAGCGGTGTTGTGAATGTAGAACTGTCAGGATTTAGTGATAGATTGAGTATGTGGGTTGAATGAGAGAGAGGAGTCAAGGATGACGCCAAGGTTATGGGCCAGTGAGACAGGAAGGATGGTGGTCCTGAATACAATGATAGGAAAGTCATGGGGAGGACAGGGTTTGAGTGGGAAGATAAGGAGTTCTGTTTTGAACATTTTAAGTTTGAGATGATGGCAGGACATCCAAGTAGAGATATCTTGGAGGCAAGGTAGAAATGCAAGACTGCAGAGAGGGATCAGGGCTGGAGATGTAGATTTGGGAATCATTTTCACAGAGGTGGTAGTTGAAGCCATGTAAGTGAATGATTTCTCTAAGGGAATGAATGTAGATGGAGAACAGAAGAGGACCCAGAACTGAGCCTTTAAGGACCCCCACAGTTAGGGGGTGGGAGGCAGGGGAGAAGCCCAGGAAAGAGACTGAGAATGAGCAGTCAGAGAGATAGGAGGAGAAACAGGAAAGGACAGTGTCACTGAAGCCAAGGTTGGATAATGTTTCCAAGGAGACGGGGGTGGACGACAGTATCGAAGGCAGCTGAGAGGTTGAGGAGGATTAGGAAGGAATAGAGGCCATTAGATTTGGCAAGAAGGAGATCATTTGTGATCTCTGAGAGAGTGGTTTCTGTGGAGTGAAGGGGAAGGAAGTCAGGGAGTCAGGGAGAGTAATTTGGAGGAGAGTAATTTGAGATAGTGGGTTTAGACAACTCACCCAAGAGGTTTGGGGAGAAATGGTAGGAAGGAGATGGGGTGATAACCGAAAGGAGCCATGGGGTCAAAGGAGGGTTCTTTTAGGATTTGGGAGACATGAGCATGTTTCAAAGCAGTGGGGAAGAAGCCATGGGAAAGCAAACATTTGAAGATGGTAGTCAGGGAGGGAAGGGAATGGGCAAATGCTTTGCCCCCTCTGGAATTTAGCTGGCTGGTCTGTAGAAACTGAAGAAAATGTCCACCAGCTGAGGCACTCCACAGCTAGTATGAGGACTGGCATAGACCAATCCAGCATAGGATAATCCATCATAGGCCAACCTGGCCTTTCCAAACTGAGCCCCCTTTGTCCTCTCCTCCTCCCCATCCTCCCCGCCCTACCTCCTTCCCCTCCCCAAAGCACCTGTATATATGTTTGTACAGATTTATTACTCTATTTTACTTGTACATATTTACCATTCTATTTATTTTGTTAATGATGTACATTTAGCTTTAATTCTGTTTGTTCTGATGACTTGACACCTGTCCACATGTTTTGTTTTGTTGTCTGTCTCCGCCTTGTAGACTGTGAGCCCGTTGTTGGGTAGGGACCATCTCTATATGTTGGTGACTTGTACTTCCCAAGTGCTTAGTACAGTGCTCTGCACACAGTATGTGCTCAATAAACACGATTGAATGAATGAATGAATGAATGAATGAATGGCACAGGCCAATCTGTCAGCGCTGCCTTGGCACTGCAAACGGCCGCTGGAGAAGGGCTTGGAATCAGAACTCCGAATGGGGTGTCTGTGTGCTATGGGGCGGTTGTCTGGCCGAGGTAATAATAATAATAATGGTATTTGATAAGCCCTTACTATGTGCCAAGCACTGTTCTAAGCACTGTGGGGGATACAAGGTAATCAGGTTGTCCCACTTGCAGCTCACAGTCTTAATCCCCATTTTTCAGATGAGGTGCCGTGAGGTACTGTGCCATGAGGCACAGAGAACTTAAGTGACTTGCCCAAAGTCACACAGGTGATAAATGGCAGAGCCGGTATTAAAACCCATGACCTTGGACTCCCAAGCCTGTGCTCTCTCCACACTGAGCCATGCTGCTTCTCTCAGGTGTCTCCATGAGGATTTTTGCTCACCCCACGGGGCATACAACAACTCAGGCAGAGTTTAGGGCTTTCAGAGCTGTGTTAATAGCAGTCTTGGAAGTAAAAATGATTTCTAACAGGAATGCCTGGTGAGTATTGACGAGTGGCAAGGGAGCAACAATGAGGGGGTATTGAATAGGGCAGGAGGGGAGCCCAACCTGTGCCCATGTGGCTGAAGGAGCCCACTTGCCCCTCCATCTGCCATGAGAAAACACTTTTCATTCCGAAGCAGCCTTCCCAGGGCTTTATCTTTCCCCAGAGCCAAGTTCCTTCCCCATTTTGGTTTACTTTGGGCATCAGTTCACAGTGAATTGCAAGTTGAGCAATTCTGGCCCTTTCATTTTTAATGATCTTCCAAATCCCAATCACAAACACTCCCTTGTTTGGATAAGTTTGGATGGTGACCTTGTGAACGGTCACCCACTTCTGTATTGCCATTATCATCTTCATCATCAAATTCATCATTATCAGAGCGCATACTCCATGCAAAGCACTTAATCTCTGAGCAGGATACTGTATTGAGCATTTACTATGTGCAGAGCCCTCTATCAGATGCCTACTGTGTATAGACTGCTACAATGGACACCTATTGTTTGCAGAATACTGTTTTGGGCAACTACTGCGTGTTGAATATTTAATTGAGGCTGGAATGAGGGCTGTGGGAGGGTGGTACATAAAGGCTGGTGTTGCATCTGGATAATCACCCTTCATGCCACTCACCTGCACTACCTTCTATCCTACTTATTTTATTTTGTTGGTATGTTTGGTTCTGTTCTCTGTCTCCCCCTTTTAGACTGTGAGCCCACTGTTGGGTAGGGACTGTCTCTATGTGATGCCAATTTGTACTTCCCAAGCGCTTAGTACAGTGCTCTGCACATAGTAAGCGCTCAATAAATACGATTGATTGATTGATTGATTGATTCCCCTAAATTGAGATGCAGCATGGTGTACTGGATAGAGCACAGGACTCGGTCAGAAGGTCAAGGGCTCTAATCCTGCCTTGGCCATGTGTCTGCTATGTGACGTTGGGTAAGTCACTTCACTTCTTTGAGCCTCAGTTCCCTCATCTGTAAAATGAGGATTGAGACCGTGATCCCCACATCCAACTCAATTTTCTTGTATCCAGTGGCTGACACACAGTAAGTTCAAAACAAATTCCATGATTATAATTATTATTGTTTTTACTGAAATCTGTCTGTTTCTCCTGCCCCATCCCTCCTGCCCAGGCAGTTGCTCTCCCACCAGATGTTTGGAGTGAAAACAGGAGGCCAGAGGCTTCTGGATGCCCTCCCCCACCCCCCATATTATCCTGGTCCTATATAAGACTCATGCTTAAGTATGGCCAGTTTGAGGTGGGAAGGAGATAGATCTTGCCCTTCTAGTTACCTGGGGTGGTGATTGGTCATAGTGACTCAGTTGGTCCTTGTCTCCTATGGGGTTAGCACATCTGCTGTCCATTGGATTGATGATGATGATGTGTGGGTTATTAGTGGAAAGAGTGCGGGCTTGGGAGTCAGAGGTCATGGGTTCTAATTTTGGCTCCACCACTTGTCAGCTGTGTGACTTTGGGCAACTCACTTAACATTTCTGGGCCTCTCTTACCTCATCTGTAAAATGGGTATTAATAATAATAATAATAATAATAGTATTTGTTAAGCACTTACTATGTGCAAAGCACTGTTTTAAGCACTGGGGAAATTACAAGATGATCAGGTTGTCCCATGGGGGGGCTCATAGTTTTAATTCCCATTTTACAGATGAGGTAACTTAAGTGACCTGCCCAAAGTCACACAGCTGACAATTGGCAGAGGCAGGATTTGAACCCATGACCTCTGACTCCATAGCCTGTGCTCTTTCCACTGAGCCACGCTGTTTGTCTACCTCAGAGTTCTTCAAACCTAACTCTGCAGACCGTGAGCCTCACGTGGGACAACCTGATGACCTTGTATCTACACCAGCGCTTAGACCAGTACTTGGCACATAGTAAGTGATGTGGGGAAGGAGGCTGGGACTTGGGGAAAGGGAGCAGGTGAAGGTGTTGATACTGACTGTACATGATCTGGGTAGCGATATTGCTGAGAGGGGTTTGATAGTGGTGCCTATAACAGTGATTTTAACGTGGCTATAACGTATAATGGGTGGGAGGCATGGTGGCTGGGGTAGAAAATGGCTGCTCACTTAGGGGTGTTCTGTGACCCAGAAAAGAGCTGGAGAAGGACAACTGGTAATTTGCTTGGGGAGGGTGTAGATGAGGCTGTTGGAACTTGCTTTGCTGAGGGAGGGGGAGGCCTGGTTTTAGGTGATGGTGGGGAAGAGTGTTCCTACCCATTAGGGTGTGGATGATGGTACTCAAGGGGTCTCATTATAGGGGAGGGGTGGTGGATGTGGGAATCTAAGGTGATCTGATGCTCACTGAGTGTGTGTGTGTGTGTGTGTGTGAGAGAGAGAGAGAGAGGAGAGAGAGAGAGAGAGAGAATGCCCACAATCCTGCCTCTAAACATTAAGCAAAATCATACTAGGGATCCTGGAATACAGGGCCCCAGGCAACACTTCATAATAGCTGAAAAGGGAGTCAGCTACCATGGTTAGAGCAGTCTGGCACATTGGAATCCAAGAAAGAAACAGCTTTCTTAGCACAAGTTTCATAAGAAACATGAGATAATGATACAAAAACAGCACCAGGCACAATGTACGACAACACAACAAGCAGCAGTCTGTGTATACACAATGCAGCTAGAGCTGCAGGTATGGTCTCTGAACTGTAAACTTGTGGACAGGGATTGCATCTACCATCTATATGACAGGGATTACATTTCTTACTCCCCTGTCCTCCCCAAGAGCTGAGTACGGGGCTCAATACCTATTGTGATGTTATAACCTCATAACTGTGTTCCTGTGGAATTTTATGTTCTAGAAATCAGTGCTTACTGGTGAGGGCGTAGGTGATCTGAAGGAGCCAGCTCTAGAGTGACTTCCTTATTCTGTGTTGCATCCCTCCATAAATACCATTTTGCTACACTGCAGAGCTGCAGAAACATCCTACAGAGAAAGGACTCCTGGTTAGGACCCCCGAGAAGTATGGCTCATTGGAAAGAGCACGGGCTTGGAAGTTAGAGGTTGTGGGTTCTAATCCTTGTTCTACCACTTGTTAGCTGGGTGACTTTGGGCAAGTCACTTATCTTCTCTGTGCCTCAGTTCCCTCATCTGTAAAATGGGGATTAAGATTGTGAGACCCACATGGGGCAGCCTGATCTGATCACTTTATATCCCCTCCAGCACTTTAAACAGTGCTTTGCACATAGTAAGCACATAACAAATACCATAACTATTATTATTATCATCTGGCTCTCCCTCTTTTTTTTTTTTAAAAAAAGAGCCAGGTCCTATACTAAGTGCTGAGGTAGGTACAAGCTAATCAAGTTGGACACAGCCATGTCCCTTGTGAGGCTCACAGTCTTAATCCCCATTTTACAGATAAGGTAACTGAGGCACAGAGAATCAAAGTGACTTGCCTAAGGTCATATAGACAGCAGGCAGAGGCGGGGATAGAACCCAGGCCCAGGCTCTTTCCACTAGGCCACATGGCAATTTCATCCTACCATGTTTGTTGCCGGGTTCTCTAATAGAGGAGCAGCGTGGCTCAGTGGAGAAGAGCACGGGCTTGGAGTCAGAGGTCATGGGTTCGAATCCCGGCTCCGCCACATGTCTGCTGTGTGACCTTGGGCAAGTCACTTAACTTCTCTGAGCCTCAGTTCCCTCATCTGTAAAATGGGGATTAAGACTGTGAGCCCCATGTGGGGCAACTTGATCACCTTGTATCCACCCCCAGCGCTTAGAACAGTGCTCTGCACATAGTAAGCGCTTAACAAATGCCATTATTATTATTATTATTATTATTACCCCTGCAAAAAAAACCCTAAAGAAAAAACATGCAGCTTCCTTGAGGTCCAAACACAGCCCCAGGGTGACTCCAGCCATGAGGTTTGCAGCAGTTCCTCCAGGAGGCCATGGAGAAAGAGAGAGAGCTGTGGAAAATCTGAGGGGAGAGTGTGAGAAGGGGTCTTACCCCGTTAGCCAGGAGCTGGTTCTGGCACAGGGGCTGAGGCTCTGAACTGGGTTGTGGCTTGTTTCTGACAGCCAGGCTGAGGCCTGGGACCCTTAATTCTGCCTACAGGCCTAACCCTCCTCAGCCCAGTCTGCAGGGATTTTTGCCTATCTCTGTCCCCTGGGCTTTGGTCTCCTTCTGACTCAATAGAGATGAAGGGGTAGGGGACAGGGATCAGGAGTAGAGCAGAACGTGAGTGAATGATCACATGACACACACCCCCTCACCCCGGAGGAACTATGGCGTTGTGGGGAGGGGGGTTTAGAGGGCATGAGACCCTCTCCAGAGACTGGGGCAGAGGCAGCAAAGTGTCTCCCTCTAGAAAGGAAACTGCAGGGTTCTTCTCTCCCTCCCCTGCCAGCTGAACTGACCAGGCTGCAGCCTGACTCTAACTGATGTTGTTAGTGGAATAAACTGTATTTCTTCATCCTTTTTTATGGTATTTAAGTGCTTACTATGTGCCAGGCACTGGACTAAGCGCTAGGGTAGATACAAGCTAATATATCACCTCCAATTCCTTGCCTGTCTGTCCACCCCTGACTTGCCGCCACATGCCTCGGTGGCTTGGCGGGGGGCGGGGGGGGCAGGGGTCCCTGTTAGCACTCACCACCATTCCCCTCCCCTCGTAAGAAACTCCATTTATGTTCATCTATTGCTCGCACAATTTACAGAATTAATGGACAAAATAAAACATGCAGGGATTTCCTTGCAGTAGCATAATGTCCTGTGTTGGGGCAGTATACACTCCTCTGTGTCATGAGTGACCAATTCAATGCACAGGGAAAAGTGGAGTCTCAGTTTAGTGCTGTACATAATAGGTATCCAGTACAGTACCTATTCTAAATTTACCTTTTCTCCTTTTAGCCCTTACTATGTACCAGGCACTATACTAAACATTGGTGGTAAATACAAGCTAATGAGGTTGGACACAGTCCATATCCCACATGGAACTTCCACTCTTAATCCCCCTTTTACAAATGAGGTAACTGAGGCCAGAGAAGTGAAGTAACTTGCCCAAGTTCACACAGGAGACAAGTGGTGGAGCCAGGATTAGAACCCAGGTGCTCTGAATCCCAGACCCTTTACACTAGGTCAAGCTGCTTCTTGATAGTTGTTCATACATCTCCATGCCAAGCAGAATTCCTCATTAATGGCTTTAAGGCACTCAGATAGTTCCCTTTTCTTCTTACCCTACCTCCCCCCCAACACATGCTTCTCACTCCCCCTACAACCAAACCTCCCCACTCCACTCTAATACTAACCAAATCACTGTCCCTTTGTCTTACTGTCAACCACTTACTCACTTCTCCCTCCCTCTTCATATCTGATTACTATACAGTTCCCATCTTCAAAACCCTACTAAAACTTACATCTCCGGTCAGCTTTCCCTCATGATCTTCTCATCTCTCTAGAAAGAAAGTTCTTTGTGGGATGGGAGCATGTTTACCAACTCTGTATTGTGCTTAGTATAGTGCTCTGCACAGAGTAAGCACTCAAATAGGTTTGACTGAGTTTTTTTCCCCAACCCTTCTCCATCACCTATGCTCCTAAATCCATATCCCCTACACAAGCTGATGCTCATCTTACATTTAAGTACCTATTTTTTATACTCTGTTGCTTCCTCTAGTTGTAACTGCATGGCCCAGTGGATACAGCAAGGGCTGTGAGTCAGAAGGACCTGGGTTCTAATCCTGCCTCCACCACTTGTCTGCTCTGTGACCTTAGGCAAGTCACTTCACTTCTCTGTGCCTCAGTTATAATAATAATAATGTTGGTATTTGTTAAGCGCTTACTATGTGCAAAGCACTGTTCTAAGCACTGGGGTAGATACAAAGTAATCAGGTCCCACGTGGGACTCACAGTCTTCATCCCCATTTTACAGATGAGGGAACTGAGGCCCAAAGAAGTTAAGTGACTTGCCCAAAGTCGCACAGCTGACAAGTGGCAGAGCCGGGATTTGAACCCACGACCTCTGACTCCAAAGCCCGGTCTCTTTCCACTGAGCCACGCTGCTTCCCCATTATATCATTTGTATAATGGGGATTAAGACTGTGAGCTCTGTGTGGGATAGGAACTGTGTCCAACTTAATAATAATAATAATGGCATTTGTTAAGCACTTACTACGTGCCAAGCACTGTTCTAAGCCCTGGGGGGGATACAAGGTAATCAGATTGTCCCACATGGGGCTCACAGTCTTCATCCCCATTTTACAGATGAGGTAACTGAGAAGTTAAATGACTTGCCCAAGGTCACACAGCAGACATGTGGCGGAGCTGGAATTCAAACCCATGACCTCTGACTCCCAAGTCCGGGCTCTTTCCACTGAGCCACGCTGCTTACTTGATTACTTGTGTCTACCCAAGAGCTTAGAACAGTGTTTGGCAACATAGTGAGCACTTAACGAATACAATTATTATTATAGGGTGAAGCAGAATGAGTTTCGGCCCTGTTAACCAGTTCTGCTGCTAGATCTCTTTGGATTTTTAACTTGTTGCTGGGCTATTCACCTGTTCTCACTGACAAAATCCCTCCCCATCATCTGGGAGGAGCAATGTGATAGCTGACTCAGTAGAATGAGAGAAATGTTTGAGCGTGAGAAATGTGGATGGATGCAGGCCTCCCTTCCACTACCCTCTGCCTGATGCCCCTACCCCCAATGGGCACTTAGAACAAATGGAAATGAGAAAGTCGGCCTCTTCAAGGAGACTGTGCTATGCATAAAACACATTTGTCCAACACCTTCCGCTCCACAATAATCCCTCCTGTGATTTAAAAGCCTTGTAAACCCGTCACGATGGCTGGTTGGGTCTAGTGGCGAGGGGCCCTCTCTAGCATGGAATAAATAATGAGAACTACAATTTATACTGGGCTTTGGAGTCCCCACATTTCTCCCACTGATGTGTGACAACTATCATCATATTTATTGTCAGCGCTGCACTCCTAAGCAGGCAGGTGATGCGCTGTGTGTATTTCATCCTGATAAAGTCATCAATAACTTCTCCGCGGATCTTTCCCTGCGTGGATTCCGCTCCACCAACTGGCACGGGAGCAGGCGGTGAACAATGGAGAGCCAGCATGCTTAGGAAAGGGATCGTTCAGACCAGATGCTTCCATATTTCCATATCGAGAAGCAGTGTGTCTCAGTGGAAAGAGCCCGGGCTTGGGAGTCGGAGGTCATGGGTTCTAATCCCGACTCTGCCACTTGTCAGCTGTGTGACTTTGGGCAAGTCACCTAACTTCTCTGGGCCTCAGTTACCTCATATGGAAAATGGGGATGAAGACTGTGAGCCCCACATAGGACAACCTGATCACCTTATATCCTCCCCAGTGCTTAGAACAGGCTTTGCACAGAGTAAGCGCTTAACAAATGCCATCATCATTATCACCATCATCATCATATTTCATCCCGGGAGGGAGGTGGGCTGGCTGGTTTGGGAATGGGAGGAAGGAGCCAAATAAAGGTGAGAGGTTGGTGGGAAATCGAGGCTGAGAAAAGACAACCATTTCATTCAGGGGGCCAAGCCCCATGGAGTTTCCATCTGTTTGCCCCAATCTGAACAGATCCTGCTCCCTCAATGGACTCCCAGGCCCCTCTGGATGGCGGGGAGGTGAGGAGGGGGCTACGATCGGAAGACCCACGGTTCTCCTGGGATCTCACAAGTCACCAGGTTGAGAGGGGCTGAGGAAGCTGTTGTGTGTTTACAGTCTGCTGGTTTCCATGATGAACGTTTGCTGAAGGGCTTTTGATCTCTCATTTACTTGAGTTTCTCAGGAGGGGCAGTGGGCTGAGAGAGAGAGAGACTGATTCGTAGCTGTGGGTGAGCATTCTGGTGCTTTGGGAGGAGAACTACATTGGACCCAGGGAGTAGGAAGCTTTGTCAGAAGAGGGGGAAACTGGGCCTTCTTCCAGGCCTCTCCATGAGATGCAGACCTTTCAATGAGGCGTGGGCAGTGGGAGCCACCCCGAGCTGGACGGAGGAGCCCAGTGCCCTCGGACAGCAGTGCGAGCCAAGGCAGACGTATTCTTGTCGCATTGGAGGACCCGGGGAAGCTAATCATTTCTAACTCTTTTGATCAGAGGCTGAGGAGAGATGCCTGCTGCAGGGATGCTGAAGCATTACTCTACTAACACGCCGTCCTGCCGCTGCCCAGCCAGTTCCGTCAAATTGAACCCTGTCTCAAAAATGCTAGTTGATGGAGTTTCGGGGGAGGTCTTCTGAAGGCCACTTAGGATCGCCATTTAGGGGAGTGGGACTTGGCTGCCATTTTCCTCTGAGAGTGGTGGTCTAGAATTTATGTCAGACCTTGGGGCGGAAGGTCTGGTGTCCCAACTTTCTGAGGAGAGGAAACATCATTGCTGTGGGAAGGGTCTAGGACTGGGGGTCAAGGGGCCTGAGTTCTAATCCCGAGTCCACCACTTGCTTACTGTGGGGCAGGCAAATACCTGTACTTCTGTGCCTCAGTTTCCTCATCTGTAAAATAGGGATTTAAATACCTTTTCTCTCTCCCCTTTAGACTGCATGCCCCATGTGGGGCAGTGGTTGTCTGACTTAATAATAATAATGATGGCATTTATTAAGTGCTTACTATGTGCAAAGCACTGTTCTAAGAGCTGGGGAGGTTACAAGGAAATCAGGTTGTCCCATGGGCGGCTCACAGTCTTAATCCCCATTTTACAGATGAGGTAACTGAGGCACAGAGAAGTGAAGTGACTTGCCCAAAGTCACACAGCTGGCAATTGGCAGAGCTGGGATTTGAACCCATGACCCTTGACTCCAAAGCCCATGCTCTTTCCACTGAGCCACACTGCTTCTCGACTTGATTATCTTGTATCTACCTCAGCATTTATCGCATTGTTAGGCACATAGTAAGTGCTTTTTCTGGTATTTAAGTGCTTACTATGGCGTCCAACACTATTCTAAGTACTGGGGTAGGTACAGGTTAATTAGGTCAGACAGTCCCTGTCCCCTATGGGGCTCACAGTCTAAAGAGGAGGGAGAACAGGTATTTAGTCTCCATTATACAGTTGAGGAAACTGAGGCACACAAAAGTGAAGTGACTTTTCCAAGGTCACACAGCAAGCAATTGACAGAGCCGGGATTAGAGCCAGGTCCTCTGACTTCAAGGCTCACGTCTCTTTATACTAGCCACACTGCTTAACAAAAGCAACTATTATTAGCAGCCCCTTCTGGTTTTGAGGTCCCATGGAACTGTCCAGTGCATTCAGGTCACATGGTCATAGAGAAGCAGCATGGCACACTGGATAGAGCATGGACCTGGGAATCAGCAGGTCATGGGTTCTAATACTTCCTCTCCCACTTGTTTGTTGCATGACCTTGGGCACGTCACTTCACTTTTCTGTGCCTCAGTTACCTTATCTGTGAAATGGGGATTGAGACTGTGAGCCCCATGTTGGGCAGGGACCGTGTTCAACCCGATTTGCTGGTATCCACCCCAATGCTTAGTACAGTGCCTAGCACACAATAAGTGCTTAACAAATACCGCAATTACAATAATTATCGTTATTATTATTATGACATGGGACTATCCAGGAGCCAACCAGGGAAAGGTCTGACATGGAGGAAGCAGCAGGTGTGTGGAACAGATTGTGTAAAAGGTGGCCAAGTCCTGAATGGGGACCTGGAGTGCTGACAGGTGGCTCAATGTGTCAGCCAGTGGCATTTATTGAACACTTACTGTGTGCAGAACACTGTATTACTCTCTTGGGAGAGTACAATATAACAGAGTTTGCGGGCCCATTCTTTCGTTTTTTCACCCCAGAACAGGAACTTCCCAGTGTCCCAATATTTGGGTTTTGTTTTTTTTTGTTACTAAGCTGAGAAAAGTGGAATCTGGCTTTCCAGAGGGCTTGGCCCCAGTGAGGGTATTTCGTCCTTTGGTTACTGTTGTGTAAACAAGGCCTCTCGTGAACGAAATGAAGGAGGTCATATACCCAGAAGCCTCAGCGAGAGATCACATGCCACCCCAAATATTAAAAGAAACATTGAAAGGTAACACCTGCCTCTTGGGCAAGAGTTAATGTTACCTGGCCTCAGAACAAATGTTTTTCCTCCTGTGGCTAAATCCTTCAAGTTATTTGATCCATGATTGTAGGATCAGACTTGGGGACATCTTCCCTGCCCTCCAGGGGCTCGCCTGCCTCAAGGAGGCCACGACGCTGCCTTGGTAGGCTCAAAAAGACAGAGTCCTCTGTTTTCTTGAAACGTTTTGCTGCCCATCTGGAGGTCGCCCTGGTTAGTCCAGGAAGCTGTCCACCTCATGGTAACTTCATGGTACCGTGGCATCTCATGTCCTCGTTTATCCATCATTAGCTGAAGGAAGGAATACCCTCACTGGAGCCGAGCCCTCTGGAAGGCCAGATTCCACCTTTCTCAGATTAGCCAAAATAAAAAATAAAAAAAATATTTCAGGACACTGGAAAGTTCCTGTCCTGGGGTAAAACTCCCCAACAAGAATGTGTCCACCAACTCTGTTATATTGTATTCCCCCAAGAGCTTAATGCAGTGCTCTGCATACAGTAAGTGTTCAATAAATACCATTCATTGATTGACAACTTCCTATGGACTCCAAGTTCTAGATCTTGTCTCTTTCCCTGGGAAACCTGGAATTTGTTCCAAGGAAACCAGGGGATCCATTTTCACATCTCTTCCCTTGGGCTTTCTTTACAGGGCGGTGCAGGGAGCCTAGGGCTGCCAGCTGTGGGCTCAGAGCCAGGAAAGAAAGTGTCTCTTCATGGAGAAATAGCATGACGTAGTGGCTAGAGCACGGACTTAGAGTCAGAAGGTCATGAGTTCTAATCCCAGCTCTTTCACTTTTCTGCTATGTGAACTTGGGCAAATCACTACACTTCTCTGCATTTCTGGGTGGATGACACCCAGATCTACATCTCTGCCCCTGCTCTCTGCCCCTCCCTCCAGGCTCGCATCTCCTCCTGCCTTCAGGACATCTCCATCTGGATGTCCGCCCGCCACCTAAAGCTCAACATGTCGAAGACTGAGCTCCTTGTCTTCCCTCCCAAACCTTGTCCTCTCCCTGACTTTCCCATCTCTGTTGACGGCACTACCATCCTTCCCGTCTCACAAGCCCGCAACCTTGGTGTCATCCTCGACTCCGCTCTCTCATTCACCCCTCACATCCAAGCCGTCACCAAAACCTGCCGGTCTCAGCTCCGCAACATTGCCAAGATCCGCCCTTTCCTCTCCATCCAAACTGCTACCCTGCTCATTCAAGCTCTCATCCTATCCCGTCTGGACTACTGCACTAGCCTTCTCTCTGATCTCCCATCCTCGTGTCTCTCTCCACTTCAATCCATACTTCATGCTGCTGCCCGGATTATCTTTGTCCAGAAACGCTCTGGACATATTACTCCCCTCCTCAAAAACCTCCAATGGCTACCGATCAATCTGCGCATCAGGCAGAAACTTCTCACCCTGGGCTTCAAGGCTGTCCATCACCTCGCCCCCTCCTACCTCACCTCCCTTCTCTCCTTCTACTGCCCAGCCCGCACCCTCCGCTCCTCCACCACTAATCTCCTCACTGTACCTCGCTCTCGCCTGTCCCGCCATCGACCCCCGGCCCACGTCATCCCCCGGGCCTGGAATGCCCTCCCTCTGCCCATCCGCCAAGCTAGCTCTCTTCCTCCCTTCAAGGCCCTGCTGAGAGCTCACCTCCTCCAGGAGGCCTTCCCAGACTGAGCCCCTTCTTTCCTCTCCCCCTCTCCATCCCCCCGTCTTACCTCCTTCCCTTCCCCACAGCACCTGTATATATGTATATATGGTTGTACATATTTATTACTCTATTTATTTATTTATTTATTTTACTTGTACATTTCTATCCTACTTATTTTATTTTGTTGGTATGTTTGGTTCTGTTCTCTGTCTCCCCCTTTTAGACTGTGAGCCCACTGTTGGGTAGGGACTGTCTCTATGTGATGCCAATTTGTACTTCCCAAGCGCTTAGTACAGTGCTCTGCACATAGTAAGCGCTCAATAAATACGATTGATTGATTGATTGATTGATTTACCACATCTGTAAAATGGGGATTGAGAATTTGAGCCCCATGTGGGACAAAGGACTGTGTCCAACCTGATTTGCTTGTATCTACTCCAGTGCTTAGTACAGTGCCTGGTACATAGTAAGCGCTTAACAAATACCATAATTATTATAGAGCACTTGGCACAAAGACATTTCAGTTGTAATTTGGAACCCTGGATTGGAGGGCTTCTTGCAGGATTCACTTAGTAGATGCTGATGCTGTTGCCTCCTGTAGGCAAAGGATGAAGCAGTCCAGCTATGGGCCTTTCTGGCTCAGAAGGGCAAACCTTCTCCTCTTGCTGCATGCCAGACTAGAAGAGGTATGGCTTAGTAGACCGAGCATGGGCTTGGGAGTCAGAAGGTCATGGGTTCTAATCCCAGCTCCACCACTTGTCTACTGTAAGACCTTGATCAAGTCACTTCACTTCTCTGTACCTCAGTTACCCCTTCTGTAAAATGGGGATTGAGACTGTGTGCCCCAGATGGGACAAACACTTTGTCGAACTCCATTTGCTTGTATCCATCCCAGCATTTGCTACAGTGCCCGGAACATAGTAAACGCTTGACAGATACCACAAGAATTATTATTATTATTACTACTACAACAGGCTTGCACATCTTCCACTTGGCATGGAGCTCAGTAGCTCATTGTCATCAGGTTCTGCTTTGCAGAGTCCAGAATGATGTAATGGGCACTGGTTCTCATTATGAAGCCCAGTTTCAAACAGTGTGACTCTCCCATCTAAGCTGGGAGACCTCTATAGACAGACAGACCAGCCTGGTGGTCAGCGAGCAGGAATGGGGTTACTTGTCTCCAGCAAAGGGTTCATGAAGATCAGGACATCAAGAAGCAGACATGAAATCAGACAGGCTCTGTAGGGACTGTGTCCAACCCAAATTTGCTTGTATCCACCCCAGTGCTTAGTACAGTACATGGCACATAGTTAAGCGCTTAACAAATACCATCATTATTATAGAGGAGCAAGTACAGGTTTGGTAGTCAAAGGACCTGAGTTCTAATTCCAGGTCCATCAGTTCATTCATTCATTCAGGCGTATTTATTGAGCACGTATTGTGTGCAAAGCACTGGGCTAAGTGCTTGGGAGAGTATAATGTAACAATAAACAGACACATTACCCACCCACATTGCCCACATTTCCTGTCTGTTGTATGACTTTGAGCAAGTCACTTATCTTCTCTGTAACTCAGTTTCCTCACATGTAAAAGGAAGATTTGATGCCTCTTTTCCTTCCCACTGTGTCCGGCCTGGTTATCTTGTAATTATCCCAGCTCTTGGTACAGTGCCTGGCACATAATAAACACTAAGGAAATACCACTATTATTGTTATAAGCACCCCAGCAGGCTCTACCCTTTGGTACAGTGGCTGCCTCTTTTCAGTCTTTTCAGCCCCACTCTCACACATGGAGAACATCTTACTGACAGCAGCGTCATCTTTGAACACGGAGGGCGAGGTGATGCATGCCCCCTGAGACAAGGAGGTAGCTTGGCACTGGAATCACCAGACTTCCCCTGGGATTTTTCTGCCATTGCCCTGGAAGAAATGTCTCAGGCCTCCTGTGTCTTTTTTGTGGCTTAAACCCAGGCTGGGCCCCATCTTGCTGTAATAGAAACATGAACCCGACCTGTGGAGGCAGACAGTTGCTTCCTCCGGAGGGTCCCCGGGCCGGAGTTGACTTTTACATGACAGCTAATAAATCAGGTATCATGTAGCCACTGAGCGCGGCTCCCTCTTATTGAAAGGATATTGAGGCTGAGGGCTGGCCCCGGGCTGGGGGCTTATCCCGGAAATGAAAGGTCCCTGGGAAGCCGAGTTGGCCTGGTGTGGCTGGAAGTTATTGCTTTACTGGGAGAAAGCGTTTCTGCTCTCCAGTGAGCCTGAGAGATAAAGTCCCAGAATAAAATTGGCATTGGGATTAAAGGCAAAATCTGAGCCTCATATGGAGGGGGGCTCAGAGATGAGGTGGCAGAGTCTGTGAAGAGCTCCATTGGGATCATGTTTTATGCAGGAAGCAAATGTACCTGTGGAGAGAGCCCCCAGCGGGAGTAATTAAAGTCTGACCATGTGCCATATAACTTCCCGGTGGATTTATGCCAGGTCCTTAACCTCACTCGCCTTCCCCAGCCTTACCAGTGGGAAGGCGAGAGCCTGTGTCTGCTCAGGGAATGCTAATGATAATAACGGTAAATAATAATAATGGTACTTGGTAAGCGCTTACTGTGAGCCAGGCACTGTTCTAAGAGCTGGGGCAGATAGAAGTTAATCAGGTTGGACAGAGTTCCTATCCCACATGGGGCTCACACTCTCAATCCCCATTTTCCAGATGAGGTAACTGAAGCACAGAGAAGTTAAGTGATTTGCCCAAGGTCACACAGCAGACATGTGGTAGAGCTGGGATTAGAGCCCAGGTCTTTCTGACTCCGGGGCCTATGCTCTATCTACTAAGTCGTGCCCTAATAGCAGCAGTATATGATAGGTGCTTACTAAGGGTGCAGATGGGCACTTAGTATGTACAGTGCACTGTACTGGGCATCTCCTGTGCGCAGAGTGCTGTATTATGGACAACCTGGTTGGTCACTCAAGCCACCAAATTTACATATAAAGCGCTTAGTACAGTGCTCTGCACATAGTAAGCGCTCAATAAATACGATTGATTGATATCTTTAATGAGGTGGCTTCCATCCCCGAGGACTGTAGAAATAGTGAAGCAGCATGGCATAGTGGATAGAACACAGGCCTGGGTTACAATCCTGGCTCTGCCACTTATCTGCTGTGTGGCCTTATGAAAGTCACTTCACGTCTCTGTGCCTCAGTTACCTCATCTGTAAAATGGGGATTAAGACTGTGAGCCCCACGTGAGAGAGGAACTGTGTCCAACCTGATTTGCTTGTATCCACCCTAGTGCTTAGTACAGTGCTTGGTATATAGTAACACTTAACAAATACCCCAGCTAGAAATAGGCTGAGGTGCTAGGAGGACACCACCTGTTTACACTCCAGCTTTGTCCTCCACCAGAGCCTGCCAAGGACCCAAGAATATTGATCTTCCTCCAATGTTTATCCAATAACCCCTTCCTCAGGTCACCATCTCCCAACCTGTCCCCACTTCTCAGAGATGGGCTGGGCATCAGCAGGGCATCCCAGCACTTAGAACAGTGCTTTGCACATAGTAAGCACTTAACAAATGCCATCATTATTATTATCCTAAAGACACCCTACCCCTCACCCCAGGGCCTGTTTGCCATTCACTTTGGGGCAACAATGAGCTCCTCATTTCCTTCCCCACTGTTGGCGTTCAGACTCTCAGCTGCTGGAGTCTGTTTCCCCCTCCATTCCTGCCGTTCTATTTCTGGTTCCTTTCTGAAAATAGCCATCCTTTCTGGTCCCAGGCTCTCTTTAGAAAGATTATTTAAAGACCGGGGGACTTCAGATGGCTGGAGTTAAAATTTGGCAGAGAGTGAGAGATGAGACAGTTGGCTTTTCTCAGAGAGGTAGTCCCTACACAGGAACTCAGGCTGTAAGGTGGGAGAACTCCCCAGGGGGAATCCTTTATTCCTCTTCCTTTACTTACACAAAAAAGTCTTTTTTCATTTGTTTGGAAACAAGGATACTAGTTTAAACCTCCACACCTCTCCTAACATCTCAGCAATCAAGAGAGGAAGGGAGTTGAGAGCAGGGATAAAAATCCCTCCGTGTTCGGAGATGTCTATACGGTTCCACAACGGATTGACACATTTTGCACAACTACGTTTTAATTGGGCCAAATCCTTCAAGATTATCTGGTAAAGGAGTGGCTTATAGCATCTCCTGAGTGCATGTCTTCATATTTTAAATTATGGAGTTGCAGGATCTTGAGACCAGGTGGTTGGAGCTTGGGAAGTGGGAGGCAGGACTTTCCGTGACCCTGCTCGTCTCCCTTTCATTCATTCAATTGTATTTATTGAGTGCTTACTGTGTGCAGAGAGCACTGTACTAAGTGCTTGGGAAGTACAAGTTGGCAACATATAGAGACAGTCCCTACCCAACAGTGGGCTCACCGTCTAGAAGAAGGGACAATTGTGAGTTGTAGAGGAAGACTATGGGTGGCCTCTAACTTCTGCTCCCCACTGTAGGGGTTAAGGCCAGAGGAAAGGCCTGTATGACCTGTCCCTGGCCCGCTCCAGAGGAAGACCATGGGAGGCCTCCCTTCCCAACCCCCTCCCTGGTGCTCAGCTCTGGAGGGAGGGACACAGACCAATTACGAGACCTCCTTCCATATGGAGTGTGTGGATTGGGGGTAGCCCAACAGTGAAGCAGTGTGGCTTAATAGAAAGAGCACAGGCTAGGGAGTCAAAGGACATGGGTTCTAATTCCACTCCAGCACTTGTCTGCTGTTTGACCTTGGGCAAGCTGCTTAACTTCTCTGTGCTTCAATTACCTCAACTGTAAAATGGGGATTAAAACTGTGAGCCCCATGTGGAACAACCTAATTGCCCTGTATCTACTCCGGTGCTTAGAACAGTGCTTGGCACATAGTAAGTGCTTAACAAATACCATAATAATTATTATTGTTACTTGAAGGTGGGGTGGGTCGGGGAAGACTGGACAGGGAAGAGAAATTAAGAATAATTAAATTATGCTCTTCTCCCATTTTCAGTTATTTAGGAATGTTTTTAAAGGTATTTGTAAAGGACTTACTGTTTATCAAGTACCATTCTAAGTGCTGGAGTAGATACAAGGTATTCAATTAATTAATTGGAAGCCACCCTACTTTTGATTGTCTTTCATATTCATTCATTCATTCAATCAATCGTATTTATTGAGCGCTTACTGTGTGCAGAGCACTGTACTAAGCACTTGGGAAGTACAAGTTGGCAACATATAGAGACGGATCCTACCCAACAGCAGGCTCACAGATGGAGCCATTTCTCTGTCTCACCCCCAGGGGAAGATTCTGGCTAGGGCTTTGTGAGTCAGGTTCCCATCTCTCCTGGAGGGGATTAATAATAATAATAATAGCAATAATAATAATAATGATGGCATTTGTTAAGTGCTTACTATGTGCCAAGCACAGTTCTGAGCTCTGGGGGGGATACAAGGTAATCAGGTTGTCACACATGGGGCTTAGAGTCTTAATCCCCATTTTACAGATGAGGTAGCTGAGGCCCAGAGAAATGAAGTGACTTGCCCAAAGTCACACAGCAGACAAGTAGCAGAGGCAGGATTGGAACCCATGACCTCTGACTCCCAAGCCTGTGCTCTTTCCACTGAGCTATGCTGCTTCCTTCCTCCAGATCTGATCCCTAGCAGGGTCAGGGGGCATGGGCTGCCCAGGCCTTTTCTCCAGAGTAATCCCCATGATGGGGTCAGAGAGAGAAGTTCTGCGGCACAAGATTGGGGGACAGGGTCTCTGGTACACAGTTTCCTCTGCTGGGGACGCTTAAGGATTGTGAGGGTGGAGAGCGGACTGGGGGTCTGGTGGCTAGTCCGGCATGAGATTGTCATGTGACTGGCAGATGTCAATCATAGGGGTTGCAGCCCCATGTTGGGTCATAATTCAACACCTTCTACTAGGGGTTGATAGATCTGATAAGGCTCCCACATTTTTAATCCAGTCTCTATGGAGTCCCAGAATGTTGTGGCCCTTCAGCTAAACGTGGTACGAGCCTGCTCCAAATGTCCAGTATCTCAGTCCCAGAATGCTATGGGGTGTAAAGCGAGCACAGACTGAGCGCACTGTAGCTCTAACAGTAATTGGGTACAGTACAACGCAAGGCTGGCCGGTTTAGTTGGGACAGTTATAAAGTCTGGGATGTCTGTCCATTTTTCTAAAAATTCCTGGAACACAGTACATAAATCAAAGTCTGATGTGGCTAAGTTGTATCTAGGAGCAGCCACATTTGGATTCTGTGATCTCCTTCCTCCTCTGCACGACTGGTCATCCATATTCCAAACATGCTCAGGTCTCAGAAGCCTTTGCCATCACCAGGGTGGTCAGCGGCCAGATCCTTCAGGAGGTGGAGGGGTGGCCCATCTTTCGGCTACCCCCTGGGTTGGTGTACCCCAGGCCTCCCTGATGCCAGAGGTTCCAGATGCTCCTGGATCTGCCATCTGTCAAATCCGGTGAACCAATCAGGTATGTCTAAACTAGTCACCCTGGCTGAGATGAAGCGCCAGAAAACTAGCAAGAGGAGCAGAGAAAACTGGGATATTGAGGATTGGACTAGCCCATTGGGGCTGGAGATGAGATCCACACTAGGAAGTAGGGAAGCAGCATGATATAGGGGGTAGAGCACAGACTTGGGGGTCAGAAGGTAATGAGTTCTAATCCTGGCTCCATTACCTCTCTGCTGTGTGATCTTAGGCAAGTCACTTTACTTCTCTTACATTGCCAAGATCCGCCCTTTCCTCTCCATCCAAACCGCTACCCTGCTAATTCAAGCTCTCATCCTATCCCGTCTGGACTACTGCACTAGCCTTCTCTCTGATCTCCCATCCTCGTGTCTCTCTCCACTTCAATCCATACTTCATGCTGCTGCCCGGATTATCTTTGTCCAGAAACGCTCTGGACATATTACTCCCCTCCTCAAAAACCTCCAATGGCTACCGATCAATCTGCACATCAGGCAGAAACTCCTCACCCTGGGCTTCAAGGCTGTCCATCACCTCGCCCCCTCCTACCTCACCTCCCTTCTCTCCTTCTACTGCCCAGCCCGCACCCTCCGCTCCTCCACCACTAATCTCCTCACTGTACCTCGCTCTCGCCTGTCCCGCCATCGACCCCCGGCCCACGTCATCCCCCGGGCCTGGAATGCCCTCCCTCTGCCCATCCGCCAAGCTAGCTCTCTTCCTCCCTTCAAGGCCCTGCTGAGAGCTCACCTCCTCCAGGAGGCCTTCCCAGACTGAGCCCCTTCTTTCCTCTCCCCCTCGTCCCCCTCTCCACCCCCCCCGTCTTACCTCCTTCCCTTCCCCACAGCACCTGTATATATGTATATATGGTTGTACATATTTATTACTCTATTTATTTATTTTACTTGTACATTTCTATCCTACTTATTTTATTTTGTTGGTATGTTTGGTTCTGTTCTCTGTCTCCCCCTTTTAGACTGTGAGCCCACTGTTGGGTAGGGACTGTCTCTATGTGATGCCAATTTGTACTTCCCAAGCGCTTAGTACAGTGCTCTGCACATAGTAAGCGCTCAATAAATACGATTGATTGATTCTCTGTGTCTCAGTTACCTCATCTGTAAAATAGGGAATCAGACTGTGAGCCCTATGCGTGACAGGGACTGTATCCAACCCGATTTGTGTGTATTCACCCCAGTGGACCTGGATTCTGATCCTGACTCCACCATTTGTCTGCTGTGTGACTTTGGGCAAGTCACTTCACCTCGCTGAGCCTCAGTTATCTCATAATAATAATAATAGTAATGGCATTTGTTAAGTGCTTACTATGTGCCAAGCACTGTTCTAAGTGCTGGGGTAGATACAAGGTCATCAGGTTGTCCCATGTAGGGCTCACAGTCTTAATCCCCATTTTACAGATGAGGTAACTGAAGCACAGAGAAGTTAAGTGACTTGCCCAAGGTCACGTAGCAGACAAGTGGCAGAGTCGGTGTTAGAACCCACGTCCTCTGAATCCCAAGCCCGTGCTCTTTTCACTAAGCCATGAGTGGGACAGGGAGTACATCCAGCCTGATTTGCTAGTGTCTACCCCAGCACTTAGTACAGTGCCTGGCCCAGGGTAAGTGCTTAATAAATACCATTTATAAAAAAGGTAGCAGAGGGAGGTGGGGGAATTAAATAGTCCCAAAGGCCACTGAAGCGTTCACATGTGTAGCCGTCAACCATCCTCTATGGCTCTGAGTCCTGGGCCATGTATAGGCTTCACATCCTACTCCTCGAGCTGTTCCACCTTCATCATGTATGGGCCAGACTCAACACCAAATGTCAAGATGAGATCACAAACTATGAAGTTCTCGAATGCAGTCGGTCTTCTCACGCTAAAGCTCTACTCACCTTGATCCAGCTACACTGGGCGGGACATGTGAGAAGAACCAGAGACAGGAGGATACCCTCACCACTACTATATAGAGAGCTGAAATTGGGGAAGTGAAAACAAGGAGGGCATAGGAAGTGCTTTAAGGATGTGGTAAAACAAAGCCTCAGACAATGTGGTATCCCCACTGAAAAGTGAGGATCGACTGTCCGGGTGCACTGCCATCAGGAAAGGAGCGGTTCTCTTCCAGCGAAACCTTCACAAGGAATGAAAGATGAGGCAGAAGAGAAAGCAGATCCAGACACTATGAACATTAAGCACAACCACACAAAAGGGACAACATTTTTGCACGCCCGGTGTGGTTGGGACAGTGGATCCTGCATTGGCCTTTTTCAGCCAAACACACACGTTCATAGGTTACTTATTTGAGTACAGAGGACAATGCTATCTATATAGGAATAAATCTCAATTTTATCATTCCATTGCTTATTTTTTTAATCTTTTGTATCCATGCCTTGACTTTTTAGCTTGTTCTATATTTGCCTGGGACCATGCCTGTAAACTGCTTTTGAATGTTTCCATGTGCCCAGTATAGCATCCTGTCCTCAGTAGATGCCCAGGACATTTCACTGCAAAAGTAGGCATCCAGCGCAATACTTTGCACACAGCAGGCATCAGGGGAGTGTTCTGTGCAGAGCACTGACCTGATGCCAACTGTATGTGCTGTACACGATACCTACTGTGCACAGAGCATTGTACTGGATGCCTTGTGTTTCAAGCACTGCACTCGTCCTATTATGTATAGAGCAGTTTTGTAAGTGCCTGGGGGAGTACTGGGAGTCAGAGCGCCGGAGTGCAAATTCTTGCTCTGCCACTTGGCTGCTGTGTGACCTTAGACAAGTTACTTAACTTCTCTGGGCCTTAATTTCCCTATCTGGAAAATGGAGATTCAATATCTCTCCTCCCTCCCCCTTAGACTGTGAGCCCTGTGCAGGACCCAGATTGTGTCTTAGCTGATTAATCTGGTCTCTAACCCAGTGTTTAGAATAATACTTGGCAGATAATCGGCATTTAACAAATATCACAATTATTATTAGAATTAAAGGCAGAATTCCTGCTCTTGAGCTTCCAATTTAATGGGGGAGGCAGGCAGATACAGAGAGTAATAGTTAAGCAGGGACATGAAGAAAAGCAAAGCTACACTGACAGTGGAAAGAGAAAAGAAAAATGAATAAGCAAAATGGACCGTTTCCCACAGTTCGCATCTCCCAGCAGCCTCTGCCAGGGAAAGCATCTGTTTTGGTGTTATATTGTACTCTCCCAAGGGCTTAGTACAGTGCTCTGCACATAGCTTCCAGTAACCACGATTGACTGACTAACTGAATGACCTGGCTTCCAGATGCATCAGACCTTCAGCTCCTGGGTATTTGGGGAATGGTTAAGGTTGGATGTTAGCTGTATTTCTAGGAATTCTTTGCTGAGCCCATCTGGGTCTCTCCCCCTGGCCCCCCAACACCAGACTCCCAGGAGCCGTGAGTTCAGCGTCAGACCTCCCCCAGAGCCGACCACCCCAAAGACAGAGGGAGAAGGATTTCCCCATAAAACAGGAAAGAGGAATTGGAAACTTGCTTATCCGACTGTGAATCGGGACCTGGCTCCTCCTCGAGCCATAAACGGAATTGATATTCCCGTATTTCAGAAAAAAACCATGACTATTCAAGATATACGGAGCACCCCATCTCATTCTGCAATATTTCTTTTTTATTGTGGGTTTTAAAATTGGCAAAATAAATTCCTTTAAGCCCATTATCCTTAGCTCCAAGATGATTTTAAAGGAATGAGGTGCCGTTATCTTCCTTCGAAGATACCAGCCTGTTACCTCATCTCCTCCATGCAATCTAACCATTTTATTAGAAACCTTATTAAACGGAAAACAATAATCGCCTGGCTTACAATTTATGACCGGAATCTCATATGGGTCAAAGTGAATTTTCTCTCCTCTTTGAGGTGGGGGAACAAAATAGAATATCTGTTTGGCGAACAAGCCCTCATAGTCATCTTCTTGTAGGACTTCAGCTGAGAGTTCCCTCCGGACTCCTCCACACACCCACAGATGAGAAATTTGTGCTGTGATGTTGAAAACAAGGAAACAGTATGGCCTAGCAGCAAGAGCACTGGCCTGGGAGCCAAAGGTCCTGGGTTCTAATCTCAGCCCTACCACGCGTCTGCCGTGTGACTTTGGGCAAGTCACTTCACTTTTCCAAGTCTCAGTTCCCTCAACAGCGAAATGCAGTTTCAATACCTGTTCTCCCTCTTAGACGGTGAGCTCCACAAGGGACATAATTACCTTTTTTTTTTACAAAAAAAATGGGATTTGTTAAGTGTTTACTATGTGTCAGGCATTCATTCATTCAATCATATCTATTGAGTGCTTACTGTGTGCAGAGCACTGTACTAACTGCTTGGGAAGTACAAGTTGGCAACATTGTACTAAGCACTGAGGTAGCTACTAGTTAATCAAGTTGGACACAGTCATCTGTAAAATTCATTCATTCATTCAATCATACTTATTGAGCGCCTACTGTGTGCAGAGCACTGTACTTTGCGCTTGGAAAGTACAATTCGGCTTAAGTGGGGATTAAGAATGTGCGCTCCATGTGGGACATGAACTGCATACAAGCTAATTAGCTTGTATCTATCCTAGTGCTTAGTATAGTGCCTAGTCATAGCACTTAGCAAATAGCACAAAAAACCTTATTATTTGGGGAAGGCCTCTTGGATGAGGTGTGGCTTCTAAAGTCAGGGAGAGCTGCAACTGGCAGATTTGAAGCAGGAATGAATTCCAGACAGGTGGAAGAGGGTGAGCTAGGAGTTGAAGCTGGTGAGTTGGTTGGTTTGAAAAAGAGTGTGAGCTGAGGTGTAGTGGGAGAAGAGTGGATAGGAGAGGGAGACAGCTGATGGAGTGTTTTCAAAGCCATTGGGCAAGAGTTTTTCCTTCATGCAGGGAGAAAGGGGTCACTTGTGAAGGTTTTTGAGAAATGGGGGGCTTTTAGAGCAGCAATATGAATTATGGGAAAATGCAAGGAGACTCTAGAGGCAGAGAAACCAGTGACAAAGTGGTGGCAGTAGGCAAGCCAGGGTGTGACCAACGAGGCGACCATTTGGTTGGAGAGGAAAAAATAGTCTTCTATAATAATAATAATAATAATGGCATTTATTAAGTGCTTACTATGTGCAAAGCACTGCTTTAAGCGCTGGGGAGGTTAAAATGTGATCAGGGTTGTTCCACGGGAGGCTCACAGTCTTAATCTGCATTTTACAGATGAGATAACTGAGGCCCCGAGAAGTGAAGTGACTTGCCCAAAGTCACACAGCTGACGATTGACAGAGCCGGGATTTGATCCCATGACCTCTGACTCCAAAGCCCAGGATCTTTCTACTGAGCCATGCTGCTGTCTCTAGACTGTGAGCCCATTGTTGGGTAGGGACCATCTCTATATGTTGCCGATTTGTACTTCCCAAGCGCTTAGTACAATGCTCTGCGCACAGTAAGTGCTCAATCAATATGACTGACTGAATGAATAGCCCTTGTAAATGTTGTGGAGGGAAATTCGACAGGGGGAGGAATCATGTCTACCAACTCTGTTGTCTTCTCTCAAACACTTGCTATGGTGCAGGAAGCAGCATGGCCTAGTGGAAAGAGCATGGACTTGGGAGTCAGAGGACCTGGGTTCTAATCCCGGCTCCACCACTTGTCTGCTGTAGGTCAGCTGAGACATTGCTGACTTTTTGGCTCGGGCTCTTTGGCCCTGTAAATTTGTTCTACTTGCATCTTCAGCCCCCATCTCCCCTCTCCTCAAAACCCACCCCTGGTTCCTGGTTGTCGCTCCACATCAAAAAAAAAGTGAAGTGACTTACCCCAGGTCCCACAGCAGGCAAGTGGCAGAGCCAGGATTAGAACCCAGGTCCTCTAACTGCCAGGCTCATGCTCTTTCCACTAGGCCACGTTGCTATTGCTCCTACAGAGAAGCAGCATGGCTCAGTGGAAAGAGCACGGGCTTTGGAGTCAGAGGTCATGGGTTCAAATGTTAGCTCTGCCAGTTGTCAGCTCTGTGACTTTGGGCAAGTCACTTAACTTCTCTGGGCCTCAGTTACCTCATCTGTAAAATGGGGATTAAGACTGTGAGCCCCCCGTGGGACAACCTGATCACCTTGTAACCTCTACAGTGCTTAGAACAGTGCTTTGCACATAGTAGGCACTTAATAAATGCCATTATTATTATTATTATTACTATTTCAAAATGGAGGCTTGACGGATAACAGGGTGGAGAAGACCCAAGATGACTGTGGTGTCTGACTCCCTCAACTCCTGCTGTTCAAGATGAATGAGGGTTTTGGAAAAGGTATTTTGGAAAGTAATGGAGCAGTGGATTGACTTGACTGTTATTTCTGATGCGACCCATTTGTTCTATAAACATCAACAGTTGCTTCTAGAAAATGAATTAGAGGGTCTGGCAGTGTGTTAAAGTTACTTAACTGTTAGAAGAGGCTTGTGCGGCATTAGTTCTTGTGGCAATAAAGCCTCCTTCGGGAATGAAATAAAATTGATGGTCTATTACCGCAATGTGTTTATCGGTTTCAAACCTGGCATTGAGGATACTCGCTCTCTGTGGCAGGTTCATCTGTTAAGTGGAGCCCCCGGATCAGCGGAGTCTTTGAAATAATCAAATTAAGCACGTCACCCTTTCCTGCTCCACTCTCTCTTTAATGAAAAAGATATTTCATCTTCTAGGTGCCTGGAAGGCAAGGGCATGAAGTGTGTTGGCTTCTAGGTGTGTTCTAGATGTGTCCCTCACCTTTCCACAGGGGGTTGGAGGAAACTGTTCCAGTCTTTGTTCTTTCCAGACCTCCCTCTTTCCACCATTCCAGCCACCACTCTGGTGCCATCCTCCCCACCTCTGGACTTCTGTGGTTCAGTGGGAAGAGCCCAGTTCTGGGAATCAGGACCTCCGGGATCTAGTTGTGGCTCTGCCTGTGGAACTCTGCCATTAATGGTAGAGGGCATTTTGTGGGATGGATGGAGTTCCAAGCAATCCTGAAATGAAGCTGGCTAACATGGGCACCGACTCCATGCTGCTTCTCTTTAAAGTAGAGCTCGCTGTTTCCTAGGTAAAAACATAGATACCTGTGTTCCATGTCTGTAGACTGTGAGCTCCCTCTAGACTCTAAACTCATTGTGGCCAGGAAACCTCATCCTATCCCGTCTGGACTACTGCACCAGCCTTCTCTCTGATCTCCCATCCTCGTGTCTCTCTCCACTTCAATCCATACTTCATGCTGCTGCCCGGATTATCTTTGTCCAGAAATGCTCTGGGCATATTACTCCCCTCCTCAAAAACCTCCAATGGTTACCAATCAATCTGCGCATCAGGCAGAAACTCCTCACCCTGGGCTTCAAGGCTCTCCATCACCTCGCCCCCTCCTACCTCACCTCCCTTCTCTCCTTCTACTGCCCAGCCCGCACCCTCCGCTCCTCCACCACTAATCTCCTCACTGTACCTCGCTCTCTCCTGTCCCGCCATCGACCCCCGGCCCACGTCATCCCCCGGGCCTGGAATGCCCTCCCTCTGCCCATCTGCCAAGCTAGCTCTCTTCCTCCCTTCAAGACCCTGCTGAGAGCTCACCTCCTCCAGGAGGCCTTCCCAGACTGAGCCCCTTCCTTCCTCTCCCCCTCGTCCCCCTCTCCATCCCCCCATCTTACCTCCTTCCCTTCCCCACAGCACCTGTATATATGTATATATGGTTGTACATATTTATTACTCTATTTATTTATCTATTTATTTATTTAACTTGTACATTTCTATCCTATTTATTTTATTTTGTTGGTATGTTTGGTTTTGTTCTCTGTCTCCCCCTTTTAGACTGTGAGCCCACTGTTGGGTAGGGACTGTCTCTATATGTTGCCAATTTGTACTTCCCAAGCGCTTAGTACAGTGCTCTGCACATAGTAAGCGCTCAATAAATACGATTGATTGATTGATTGAAACGGGCCTGCTAATTCTGTTGTACTGTACTCTCCCAAGTGCTCCGCAAATAATAAGTGCTCAATAAACACCAATGATTGATTATTGATTGATTTGAGATTTCGGTGGCTATAGAGGCAACCACTTCCAAGGCAGGGCATGATGCTTATAGAACTGGCACTGTGCTTTGGTTGTAAAATGGGCATGGGTATTTTAAAAAGTAAAAAAAAACCCCAAAATACAAAAAACACTTTTCCTTACATTTGGCCATGATGATGATGATGATGGCATTTATTAAGCACTTACTATGTGCAAAGCACTGTTCTAAGCACTGGGGAGGTTACAAGGTGATCAGGTTGTCCCACGGGGGGCTCACAGTCTTAGTCCCCATTTTACAGCTGAGATAACTGAGGCACAGAGAAGTTAAGTGACTTGCCCAAAGTCACACTGCTGACAATTGGCAGAGGTGGGATTTGAACCCATGACCTTTGACTCCAAAGCCCAGGCTCTTTCCACTGAGCCACGCTGCTTCACATAGCTTCACAGCCCTGTGCTGTGTCCTTACCCACTTACTTGCTTGTTGCATGTTGGGTCCCCGAGGAAACAAATGGATGGGGAAAGAACGGGAGTTGCTGCTCAGAAATCCGGAACTATAATCAATTCCTCTTAGTGGGTTCTTCATCCAGTCATTCATCCTTGGCTCCCAAAGGGACATGCCACCAGACTTAATTTGGTGTGAAGCCGTGTGTATCCTAGTGGAAAGAGCACGGGCCTGGGAGACAGAGGACCTGAGTTCTAATCCCAGCCTTGCCACTTGTATGCTGTGTGACCTTGGGCAAGTTACTTCACTTCTCTGGGCCTTGATTCCCTCCTCCGCAAAAATGGGGATTCGGTACCCGTTCTCCCTCCTATTTAGACTGGGAGCCCCATGTGGTCCCGGATGATCTTTTATCTACCCCAGCGTTTAGTATAGTGCTAGGCACATAGTAAGCACTTAACAAAAACCATCATTATTCAGCAAGCTCCTCCCCTCTCCAGAGTGTCCTCTACCCAAGTGAATGCATCATTTTCTTAAAACACATGTCAGAGCACACCCCTCCCCTTCAAAACCTTCCTTGGTCCCATTGCCTCATCTCAGCATGGCTTAATGGAAAGAGTATGGGCCCAGAAGTCAGGAAACTCACATCCTAATTCCTTGACCATCACTTGCCCACTGTGTGACCTTGGGAAAGTCTACTGAGTTAAGTGCCTTATGTTGGTACGTATTTATTACTCTATTTATTTATTTTACTTGTACATATAAGAATAATAATGATGGCATTTATTAAGCGCTTACTATGTGCAAAGCACTGTTCTAAGCGCTGGGGAGGTTACAAGGTGATCAGGTTGTCCCTTGGGGGGCTCACAATTTAATCCCCATTTTACAGATGAGGTAACTGAGGCCCAGAGAAGTTAAGTGACTTGCCCAAAGTCACACAGCTGACATTTGGCGGAGCCGGGGTTTGAACCCATGACCTTTGACTCCAAAGCCCGGGCTTTTTCCACTGAGCCACACTGCTTCTCTAACATATCTATTCTATTTATTTTATTTTGTTTATATGTTTTGTTCTCTGTCTCCCCCTTCTAGACTGTGAGCCCACTGTTGGGTAGGGACCGTCTCTATATGTTGTCAACTTGTCCTTCCCAAGCACTTAGTAAAGTGCTCTGCACATAGTAAGCGCTCAATAAATACGATTGATTGATTCCGCCTCTATAAAATGGTGATTAAATACCTGTTCTCCCTCCCCCTTAGACTGTGAGCCCCAAGTGGGAAGGGAACCTGGGTCCAATTGGATTAAACTTTATCTACCCCTTAGAATAGTGCTCCAGCACTCAGAACAGTGCTTGGCACAAAGTAAGTGCTTAACAAATACCATCATTATTATTATTATCCCAGTGCCTGTCATATTTACACACTTAAATACTACAGTTATTATTAAAGAGAGGCTTCTAACCATTTACTTCAAGCCTCTTCATCATCTGTCTTCTTCTTTTCTAGGGAAGCAGCATGACAGTGGAAAGAGCACGAGCTTTGGAGTCAGAGTTCGTGGGTTCAAATCCCAGCTCTGCCAATTGTCAGCTGTGTGGTTTTGGGCAAGTCACTTAACTTCTCTGTGCCTCAGTTACCTCATCTGCAAAATAGGGATTAAGATTGTGAGCCCCCCATGGGACAAACTGATCACCTTGAATAATGATAATAATAATAATAATGGCATTTATTAAGCGCTTACTATGTGCAAAGCACTGTTCTAAGTGCTGGGGAGGTTACAAGGTGATCAGGTTGTCCCACAGGGGGTTCACAGTCTTAATCCCCATTTTACAGATGAGGTGACTGAGGCACAGAGAAGTTAAGTGACTTTCCCAAAGTCACACAGCTGACAAGTGGTTGTAACCTCCCCAGCGCTCAGAACAGTGCTTTGCACATAGTAAATGCTTAATAAATGCCATTATTATTATTATTATTATTATTATTATTATTAATGCTCTCCTCCTGTTGAACTTCAGCTTGCACTCTTCATTCCTTCCAAACAAACCTCTTAATTGTTTCTCAGTCTTGGTCACACCATTCCCCCACCTAAACCTCCTTTCTCTCTCAATTTCCCCAAACCTCATCCCTCCCAACTTTGAAATTCTCCTAAAAAGCCACTTTCCTAAAGAGGCATTTGCTGATTTGACCTCCATCTTCCTTTTTTATGTTATCTGTTAAGCACTTAATATATGCCAGGCACTGTACTAAGTGCTAGGGTAGAAACAAGCTAATCTGGTTGAACAATTCATGTTCCAAATGGAGCTCACAGTGTTAATTCCCATTTTACAGATGAGGTAATGGAGACACAGAGAAGTCTAGTGTTTAGAACAGTGCTTGGCACATTCATTCATTCATTCAATCATATTTATTGAGCACTTCCTGTGTGCAGAGCACTGTACTAAGCACTTGGGAAGTACAAATTGGGAACATATAGAGACAGTCCCTACCCAACAACAGGCTCACAGTCTCGAAGGGGGAGACAGACAACAAAACAAAACGTGGACAGATGTCAAGTCATCAGAATATGTAATATTCTGAAGATGTACATAGTAAGCACTTAACAAATACTATCATTATTATTATTATCTTGCTCAAGGTCACAAAACAAGGAAGCAGCAGAGCTGGGATTGGAACCCAGATGCCCTAATTCCCGGACTCATGCTCTATCCTCTTGGCCATACCACTCCCTGGTTTTGCTAGCCTCTCAGCAGCCTTGGCAATCATGAGTCTAACCATTTCCCATTTGATATTGATTTCTTAATCGACTAAGGTTGATCATTCAACCTCACTGCCTCAATCCATCGACCCATGGTATTTATTGAGTACCTACTTTGAACAGATTCATGAATTAAGCCCTTGAGTGAGTAACTAGCTTCTCTCCTTCAACAAGCCAGCCCGCGTACCTCAGTCCTCTAGTACTAACCTTCTCACTGTGCATCGATCTTGCCTGTCTTGCCCCTGATCCCTGGTCCACATCCCGCCTCTGGCGTGGAATGTCCTCTTTCCCCAAATACAACAGTCAATTATTCTCCCCCTCTTCAAAACCTTATTGAAGGCACATCTTTTCCAAAAGACCTTCCCAAACTAAACCCCACTTTTCCTCACCTCTCACTCCCTTCTGTGTAGCCTTGGCTTTCTCTCTTTGCTCTTCACCCCTCTCACAGCCCCACAACCTTAGGTACATATCAATAATTTTATTTATTCGTATTGATGTCTGTCACCCCTCCCCTCCTCCCCCAACAATAGACTGTGAGCTCATTGTGGGAAGGGAACATCAACGTTTAGTGCTGTATTGTACTTTCCAAAGCACTTAGTAAAGTGCTCTGCACACAGTAAGTGCTTAATAAATATGACTGAATGAATATACTAGAAGCCAAAGACAAGATCCTGGGACAAAGACAAGGAGGTAAGCAGACATTAGTTATTTACAGACAGCGAGAACAAGACAAAGAAGAGACAATTGGCTAAAGCCCGAGTATATCAGGATGACCTAACTGAATAATTGAATGTACAAATTTATTTTACAAATATGTATGAAAGCTGAGGGAGGATTTGAGTACAACAGGGACCATTGGGTTGACACTACTTTGGGAGTTTGGGAATTTACCAGAGTGTGGGATTTTTAATGAATATATGAAGAGGGAGGGAGTTCTGGGCTGAGGGAACTTATGAACAAGAGGTGGGAGGCAAGAGTAAATGTGTGAAGAGAGCCAGCTTTATATTAATGTCTGTCTCCCCATCTAGACGGTAAGCTCATTGTGGGCAGGAAATGTGTCTACCAACTCTTGTTGTATTTTACTCTCCTTTTTCATCCCTCCCTCAGCTCCACAGCACTTATGTATGTGATCATAATTCATTTATTTATGTTAATGTCTGTCTCCCCTTCTAAACCATAAGCTTGTTGTGAAGAGGAAATCAATCAATCAATCAATCGTATTTATTGAGCGCTTACTATGTGCAGAGCACTGTACTAAGTGCTTGGGAAGTACAAATTGGCAACACATAGAGACAGTCCCTACCCAACAGTGGGCTCACAGTCTAAAAGGGGGAGACAGAGAACAGAACCAAACATACCAACAAAATAAAATAAATAGGATAGAAATGTATAAGTAAAATAAATAAATAAATAAATAGAGTAATAAATATGTACAATCAATCAATCAATCAATCAATCGTATTTATTGAGCGCTTACTATGTGCAGAGCACTGTACTAAGCGCTTGGGAAGTACAAATTGGCATCACATAGAGACAGTCCCTACCCGATAGTGGGCTCACAGTCTAAAAGGGGGAGACAGAGAACAGAACCAAACATACCAACAAAATAAAATAAGTAGGATAGAAATGTACAAGTAAAATAAATAAATAAATAAATAAACAGAGTAATAAATATGTACAACCATATATACATATATACAGGTGCTGTGGGGAGGGGAAGGCGGTAAGGCGGGGGGATGGAGAGGGGGACGAGGGGGAGAGGAAAGAAGGGGCTCAGTCTGGGAAGGCCTCCTGGAGGAGGTGAGCTCTCAGCAGGGCCCTTGAAGGGAGGAAGAGAGCTAGCTTGGCGGAGGGGCAGAGGGAGGGCATTCCAGGCCCGGGGGATGACGTGGGCCGGGGGTCGACAGCGGGACAGGCGAGAACGAGGTACAGTGAGGAGATTAGCGGTGGAGGAGCGGAGGGTGCGGGCTGGGCTGGAGAAGGAGAGAAGGGAGGTGAGGTAGGAGGGGGCAAGGGGATGGACAGCCTTGAAGCCCAGGGTGAGGAGTTTCTGCCTGATGCGCAGATTGATTGGTAGCCACTGGAGATTTTTGAGGAGGGGAGTAATATGCCCAGAGCATTTCTGGACAAAGATAATCCGGGCAGCAGCATGAAGTATGGATTGAAGTGGAGAGAGACACGAGGATGGGAGATCAGAGAGAAGGCTGATGCAGTAGTCCAGACGGGATAGGATGAGAGCTTGAATGAGCAGGGTAGCAGTTTGGATGGAGAGGAAAGGGCGGATCTTGGCAATGTTGCGGAGCTGAGACCGGCAGGTTTTGATGACGGCTTGGATGTGAGGGGTGAATGAGAGAGCGGAGTTGAGGATGACACCAAGTTTGCGGGCTTGTGAGACGGGAAGGATGGTAGTGCCGTCAACAGAGATGGGAAAGTCAGGGAGAGGACAGGTTTGGGAGGGAAGACAAGGAGCTCAGTCTTCGACATGTGACTGAATGTGTCTGAAATGTGACTGCTAGCTCTGTTACAGTGTACTCTCCCAAGTGCTTCGTACACTTTTCTGTGCTCAGTAAGGTGCTTAATAAAGCAAAAGATTGATTGATATAAAGTTTGTATCTACCCCAGCACCTGGTCCATAGTAAGCACTTAACAAACACCACTGTTGTTATTATTTATACAATAATAATATACATCCTCCCCACAAGAAGATTAGTCGCCAAGAGGAGACAGACATTAAAATAAATTACAGAAAGGGGAAGTAGGGTGTAAGAATATTTACCAAAGTATGTGGGCTGGGGAGAGTATCAAAGTGCTTATCTTGGTAAGTCTACAAATTGGTAATAAAAATGTCAATTTAGAACAGCAGCCTTCAAAGTGAGCAATCGAGGTTGAGCTCTGTCCAAAAAATAAGATTTTAAGTTTACCTGTCCTTCTCTGGGGAATAGTCTAAAGCAAAATCTGTTTCAGTTTTAACACGGTTTTGAAAGATTTACCAAAATCCCTTTGCAATGCTATGAACTTAACAAAATTTTGACTAGACTGTAAACTTGTTGTGGCTAGGGAATATATATTTCACTCTCCCAAGCACTTAATACAGGTGACTGGCACATGGTAAGGACTCAATAAACATGATTGATTGATATATTTGCGAAGTGCTTTTCCTTGCAGAGTTAAATAAGAAATTTGCAGTGTTCTGTATGGTTCATTTATTTTTATTTTTTTAATTGAGATTTGTCTATCAGAGCAAGTAACTGCCTCTCGAAGTCACCTCCACTCTGTCCAAGTAGCCAACTGGGATCATGGGACATTGTGTCCCCCTGCAAGATCATGGCATATTGTGTCCCTCTGCTTGTTCATGGATCATTGTATCTCCTTGCTTGTCCGTGGGTGATTGTGTCCACCTGCTTCCAGCCCCCACCCTCCGCTCCTCTGCCACTAACCTCCTCACTGTGCCTCATTCTCACCTATCCCCCTGTCGACTCCCGGCCCACATCCTTCCCCTGGCCTGGAATGCCCTCCCTCCGCACAGCCGGCAAGCTAGCTCTCTTCCTCCTTTCAAAGCCCTACTGAGAGCTCACCTCCTCCAGGAGGCCTTCCCAAACTGAGCCCCCTCCTTCCTCTCCCCCTCCCCATCCCCCCCGCCCTACCTCCTTCCCCTCCCCACAGCACCTATATATATGTTTGTTCAGATTTAGTCTATTTATTTTACTTGTACATATTTACTATTCTATTTATTTTGGTAATATGTTTTGTTTTGTTGTCTGTCTCCCCGTTCTAGACTGTGAGCCCGTTGTTGGGTAGGGACCGTCTCTATATGTTGCCAACTTGTACTTCCCAAGCACTTGGTGCAGTGCTCTGCACACAGTAAGTACTCAATAAATACTATTGAATGAATGAATGAATGGAGAATGCTTAGGAGAAGCAGTGTGGCTTTGTGGATAGTGTGGATAGTGTGGCTTGGGAGTCAGAAGGACCTGGGTTCTCCCGATTCCACCACAAGTCTGATAAATGACCTTGGGTAAATCATTTAACTTCTCTGGGCCTCAGCTATCTCATCTATAAAATGGGAATTGAGACTGTGAGCTCCATGTGGGCCAGGGACTGTGTCCGCTCCGATTTGTTTGTATCCACCCCGCAGCTTAGTACAGTGCCTGGCACATAATAAGTGCTTAACAAATACAATAATAATACTAAGGAGAGATCTGATGGGGAGTCCTGAAGTCAGTGCTAAGGAGTTTCTCCTTGATGCTGAAGATCTCTTAAACTATTGTATGTAATAATGGTGGTATTTGTTAAGCGCTTACGATGTGCCAGGCACTGTTCTAAGCACTGGGATAGATACAAGATAATCAGATTGTCCCACATGGGGCTCACAGTCTTAATCCCCATTTTATAGATCAGGTACCTGAGGCACAGAGAAGTTAAGTGACTTGCCAAAAGTCACACAGCTGATAAGTGGTGGAGTCGGGATTAGGACCCACAACCTCTGACTCCCAAGCCCAGGCTCTTTCCACTAAGCCACACTGCTTCTCAGTGTAGAGCCAGGTTAATTATGTCACCATCTGATTCCTATAAAGCTATAAGCCCCTCAAGGGCAGGGCCCATGGCTTTGATTTCTCCTAGATGTTCTTCAAATGTCCATTCGACCGCTCTGCACCTAGTGGACACCCAGTGGGAGTCTTCTGTCAGAAACAACAGATGAGTCTTGGTTCTGAGGTCTCAGGATAGGGAACCTTTTCAGAGGAATGGAGTCTAGTGCTAATGATTTGTGAGGTGCCACTTGCACCCCCATTCATTCATTCAATCAATCGGATTTATTGAGTGCTTCCTGTGTGTGGAGCACTTTCATTTATTCATTTGATTGTATTTATTAAGGGCTTACTGTGTGCAGAGCACTGTACTAAGTGCTTGGGAGAGTACAATATATATTCCCTGCCCACAACGAGCTCACGGTCTAGAGGGGAAGAATAAATAAATAAATAACATATATATTACATATATATATATATATATACATGTACTGTGGGGCTGGGAGGGAGGATGAATTCATTCATTCAGTCTTATTTATTGAGTGCATACTGTGTGCAGAGCACTTTATTAAGCACTTGGGAAGTACAAGTTGGCAATATATAGAAACAGTTCCCACCCAACAACGGGCTCACAGTTTAGAAGGGGGAGATAGACAACAAAACAAAACATGTAGACAGGTGTCAAAATCGTCAGAATAAATAGAACTGTAGCTATATGCACATCATTACCAAAATAGAGTAGTAATTATGTACAAGTAAAATAAATAGAGTAATAAATCTGTACAAATATATACAAGTGCTGTGGGGAGGGGAAGGAGGATGAGTGAAGGGAGAAAGTCAGGGTGCCACAGAAGGGAGTGAGAGAAGAGGAGCGAAGAGCTTAGTCAGGGAAGGCTTCTTGGAGGCGATGTGCCTTCAATAAGGCTTTGAAGTAGGGGATAGCAATTATAATAATAATAATAATGATGGCATTTATTAAGCACTTACTATCTGCAAAGCACTGTTCTAAGCACTGGGGAGGTTACAAGGTGATCAGGTTGCCCCATGGGGCTCACAGTCTTAATCCCCATTTTATAGATGAGGTAACTGAGGCAAAGAGAAGTTAAGTGACTTGCCCAAAGTCACACAGCTGACAATTGGCAGAGCAGGGATTTGAACCCGTGACTTCTGACTCCAAAGCCCATGCTCTTTCCACTGAGCCATGCTGCTTCTATCCATCTGATATGAAAAAGGAGGGCATTCCGGTCCAGAGGCAGGATGTGGTCAAGAGGTTGGTGGTGAGGTAGACTGAATAAGCTTCTACTGGGTTTTTGTTGTTGTTGTTTTTCAAATGGTATTTCTTAAGTGCTTTCTTTGAGATGGCAGTTCCCCCACCTTCCTTGACTACCCTTTTTTAATGGTATTTGTTAAGCACTTAGTAATGATCTCACTAAGCACTGGGGGAAGTACAATATTAGTGTAAATGTTGTAAGTACAATATTTCAACAGACACATTCCCTGCCCACAATGAGCTTACTTATCCTTGCCAGCTCCTACTTGAACACAAGGCAAAGTGATTAGGCAGGCAGTGTCCACAGCGTAGTTCCGCTGCTGTAACACAGCATCGTGGTCTGGTGGGGTTTGGCCCCCATGTTCAGCCAGCTCTATTTTTGGACCCCCATCGTCTGCCTCCTGGCATTCCTGTGGCCCTTTGGTCCAGAATCTTTCCCCACCGGTGACATGATCCCAGCTCTGCCAATTGTCAGCTGTGTGACTTTGGGCAAGTCACTTAACTTGCAGAGAAAATGCTCCAGTGCTGGGGGTGGGCAGGTATGGCAGACCTAGCAGGTTAACTGGGAAAGTCCTAACTTCCTGAACAGTTGTCCCTTCGACCAAATCTCCCAGGAGGGCTGACAGACATGAGGCTCTTGCCAATTAATTCAGGACCTCTGGTTGGCCTCCAGCACTCCATTTTCTACCTTCCTCACACACTCCCAATGCTTTTCTTTCCTTGGGACTTTCTTCCTTGAAGTGCGGTTGTCCAGAAGTTGTGGGGAATGAGGCTATGAATTTGGCAGTCTGATCTGTGCCCTTCCCCCATCTCTCCCCCTCCAACTAGAGAAGCAATATGAACTAGTGGATAGAACACAGGCCTGGGAGTCCCCTCCCAGTCCCACAATACTTATGTACTTATGAGAAGCAGCATGGCTCAGTGGAAAGAGCCCGGGCTTTGGAGTCAGAGGTCATGGGTTCAAATCCCAGCTCTGCCAATTGTTAGCTGTGTGACTTTGGGTAAGTCACTTCACTTCTCTGGGCCTCGGTTACCTCATCTGTAAAATGAGGATTAAGACTGTGAGCCCCCCGTGGGACAAACTAACCTGATTTTGTAACCTCCCCAGCACTTAGAAGAGTGCTTTGCACATAGTAAGTGCTTAATAAATGCCATTATTATTGTTATGATCCCAGCAGGCAGAACCAGGATGGGAAGTCAGGCTTCCTGGTTCCCAAAGCTGGACTATTCCCACTGGACCAAGTAGCATGGCTCAGGTATTCAGTCCCAGGCCCTTTATGCACTTTGAGAACAAAGCAGCTTGGCTTAGTGGATCGAGCATGGGCCTGGGATTCAGAAGGGCCTGGGTTCTTATCCCAGCTCTGCCATTTGTCTGCTGGGTGACCTTGAGCATGTCACTTCATTTTTCTGTACCTCTGTTACCTCATCTGTAAAATGGGCATTAAGACTGTGAGCCCTATGTGGGACAGGGTCAGTGTCCAAACTGAGTAACTTGTATCTACCTCAGCGATTAGTATAGTGCCTGGCATATAGTAAGAGCTTAACAAATACCATTAAAAAAGGTAGCAAAAGGAGGTGGCGGAATTGTCATCTAAAAGAAAGCACTTAAGACATGCCCTTTGAAAAACAACAACAAAAACTCAGTAAAAGCTTATTCAGTGTCCCGCACTCGAGGTGTCCAGTAATAATAATGGCATTTATTAAATGCTTACTGTACTAAGTGCTGGGGTAGATTCAAGTACATCAGGTTGGGCACAGTCCCTTGTTCCACATGGGGCTCACGTTTTAAGTAAGAGGGAGAACAGTGCACTATTCTGCTAGAATAAGTACCCAGTATATTGCCCCCAACACAGTGGACAACCAGTACAGTGTTCTTGCATCCAGTAGGCCCTCAGTACAAGATCTGTAGAAGATTTAGAAAGGACAACATTCATCAATACCTATTATTACTGTCATTATGCTGATGCCCATTGTCATGTTTGAGTGAGTAATGATCTCATTCTTTGCCTCCAATATCCCCTGTGAACTATGGCTCAGGGGTGGGAATGCCTTGAAATTCTGACATTTCTGAATTACTCTGGCTTCAGGCCTTCCTGCTTTAGGATACAATCATCTCCTTCCTACCATTTCAGCTGTGTAGAGAGGCAGTCACCTGCCTTTGAAATTCGTGTGGGTGGAGAACACATTTCCTCCTGCAAAGAGACCTCTCATAGGCCTGGCCAACTTCAAAGGCGCCCTGCTGTGATCTAGGAGATTAGCAGAGCAAGCAGGATGGTGTTTTCAATCAATCTCCATTGAACAGGATCAATCAAGGCCCGGAAATGTTTCAACCTGTTCTTCCCCAGAAAGCTTGGATGCCACCAGTAGTAATAATATTTTGTTTAAGGGCTTACTGTGTGCACAGCATTGTGTTGCGTGCCGAGAAAGTGTACAGTATTAATCAGGGGTATTGAGCACTTACTATGTGCAGAGGACTGTTGTTATGTTGCCACCTTGTACTTCCCAAGCGCTTAGTAAAGTGCTCTGCACACAGTAAGCACTCAATAAATACGATTGATTGATTGACTGTACTAAGCACTTGGTAGACACATTCCTTGCCCACAGGTAGCTTCCAGTCTAGCGGGAAATTTTCAGAGCCACTGTCTGTCTTCCCCTACCTCTGGAACTTGGCCTAGTGGAAAGAGCACAGGACTGGAATCAAGGGATCTGGGTCTAATCAAGGCTGCTATATGTACCAAACATGTGACCTTGGGCAAGTCACTCAACTCCTCTGAGTCTCAGTTACCTCATCTGTAAAATAGGGATTAAGATTGTGATCCCTGTGTGGGGCCCGATGACCTTTCATCTACCCCAGCACTCGGTAATAATAATAATAATAATGATGATATTTGTTAAGTGTGTACTATGTGCCAAGCACTGTTCTAAGCACTGGAACAGTGCTTGGCACAGAGTAAGTACTTAACAAATACCATAGCTATTATTACTACTGCCTGGTCTTCTTGATTAAGACTGAGCCCTATGTGGGACAGGGACTGTGTCCAATCTGATTACCTTGTATCTACCCCAGCACTTAGAACAATGCTTGGCACATAGTGTTTAACAAATACCATTATTATTATTATTATTATTATTATTATTATTATTATTATTCTTTCTCCCTGTCTGGTGGAACAGCAGCTCCCTAGGATGTAGAGCTCAGACCAAGGAGGGAGACTGCTGATGGTACAGGCTAGCTTTCTAGTCAAAGGGGCCCCAGGAGGATTATCTGCACACCTCCTTACGGGCGAGACCCACAGCAAAGACCCACACGGGCCCCTTCTGCCCCACCTCCGCTGCAAATAGTTTCCTCAAATTGTGCAAAGGGGTTGGATTGAGGCTGGAACGGAAAGGCTTTTCCACAGTGATGGGGAGGAATTCTGACCGAGTTCTGTTTGGATTTCTTTCCCAGACAGGGAGGGCCGCATACTCTCCACGCGCCAGGAAAGAATCTATTATTTAAGTGGAGTCCTTGCCGATTCCTTTGTTCGACTTGATTTTCTGCAAAAGCCAGTTCATACGGATCCAGTGTGGCAACCAGCGCGGGTGGGGGGTGGGGGCTTGGAGGGAGGGAGGGGCCCAGGGGAGATACAGCTGTCTACGAAGATGACTTTATGCTAATGTCAAACTGCCACCATCCTGGGTTTAATCGATGGGGAAACAGGACGATGCAGGGGGAGCCAACAAATGCTTTGTGTTGCTGTTTTTAATTTGCGCTGAACCTCCGGATGGGAATGCCTCCTTCGTCTGGTTTAGAAGATGCGTCCCTTCCCCCGCCCGGGTCATGCAAGGAGGCAGGGCTACAAGATTTCCACGGGTTCAGGGGACCCCTCAGCGGGGCCAACAATGTTGGGGTCAGATGGGCTATAAAGTCAAGTTCTCCACAACAGACATTTACCAAAAGGCCTTCCAATAGGTAGAAGAGACAGTGGGATTTTGGACCTAGTCAGGGGGCGAAGTTCAAAATCCCTTCTTGATAATACTAACAATAATAATGATGGCGTTTATTAAGTGCTTACTATGTGCTGGCACTCTTCTAAGTGCTGCGGTAGATACAAGGTAATCAGGTTGTCCCACATGGGGCTCACAGTCTTAGTCCCTGTTTTACAGATGAGGTAACTGAGGCACAGAGAAGTCAAGTGACTTGCTCAAAATCACAGAGCTGGTCAGTGGCGGAGCTGGGGTTAGAACTCATGACCTCTGACTCCCAAGCCCATGCTCTTTCCACTGTGCCATGCTGGTCAACAGAAAAGATTCCTCTCTTCCAAATGGGGATGGGGAGAGGGAGCCAACAGGGGTGTTATGGGGGCAGAAGTTTGAAAGGGCCAAGGAGGGTGTGGACAGGACGAATATGGAATTGTTCCCCAAATCCCACCCCACCAGGGTGCGGGGCACTGATTGGAACTGGAAGGGGCAAGTTCAAGATAACCACAGTAAATTTATCTTTCCCTTGGAAGGGGAGGATGGAGAAGGTAGAGGGGCAGTGAGTACAGGGAATTCACTTTCTTAAGAAGTGTGTAGCTGGAAGCAGTAGCAGGTCCCAGGGGCATTTGGCCAGATTCATGGATGGTGGGCCATACTAGGTCAGTGGAGGGAGAGTCAGAGATGAAGAGGGAAAAGTTAGGGGTGTTGGATGATCCACATTGGGACACTGGAGTCAGGGGTGGAGAGGGGAGAGTTTGGGTGTTGGATGGCTTGTTCTCGGTCACTGGAGGGAGAGTCAGGGATGGAGAGGGGAGAGTTAGGGGTGTCAGACTGTCCTTCTCCAACCTTGAGGGCCGATATCCTGGTGGGCCACCTGCCCACAGCTCCTCCAAGCATCCTGGTTCTCCTGATGGAGACAATCCTGGGCTGGATGGACTATGGAACCGACCCAAGGCACTATCTCTCAGCGTCTCATGTTCTCATCTGGACGCAGAGGAAATGAAAAAACAAAAGAGAAATAAAGCAACCCTCTCATATGTCCCAGCAGGGAGAACCCTCCCCACATCACAGAGGGAGCTGCTGTGGGTTGGCCCTGTCTTCCGGGCAAAACCCAACTCCTCCCGCTGGCTGCGGGGACAGCATCCATTCTTCCTGCAGGCCACATCCCAGGGGTGGGCAGCGAGAGGCGAGCAGAGTGCTGTTCTGCCTTCAGTCTCCCCACGGCTCCTGCCATCTGCCTGCTGAAATGACTTTTGAAAAATGTCAGCTAATTTATTACCGTCTCCTAACAGCTCTATATCCATATTCAGTGAAATATCATATGGCCCACGTAGAATAACTTTATGTGCAGTAGCCATCCTTTGCCTATATGCCTGCATATGCTCGGGTAGCTTGCCAAGCAGAAATTGGCAGCAGTTTGCATTTGCAGGCGCGGGGAATCCAAATGACTGAGGCAGGGAGATGCAGCCACTGGAGCCGACCATTGGCCATCGGTCTCATGGGGTCGTCTGACGCAGAAATGCACTGGGGCGGTCTTTGCCTTTTACGCGGATCACCTCCTATCCCCTTTCTCTCCCCAGACCCTCCCTCTCCTATTGCCACATTTGCGTGGTTTGCTTGCTCTTGGATTGTCCATCACCACACTTGCAAAACATCACATAATACCACGTGATGAGGATATTCTCAAGCATCCAAATGGAAAGAAAAAAAAATCCATTTTGGATCAATCTTTCTCCTGCAACAAACCAAATCAAACACCCTTATTCTTTTAATTATGGGAGAACAGATTTTTTTTCCAAATAATTAGGCAATTTAAATTGTGCAATCTTTTCCAAAGAACTATATTTAACCCTCATTTGAATTTAATTTACACATTAGAGTTCCTTTAAGCAGTTCTCTAAGCCAAAACACTGATCAAATATTTTAAAATGTCAAATGCTACTTAATTGTGGATTGCACTGAATTTATTTTTACAGATATAAATGTTTAATCTTCTAGTCTATTTTCCTGGGTTAAAAACTTTTCAACAGCAGTGCCCGCTGACACTGATGCTATAAATTGTCGGGAGGCTGAATTTCCTTGAAGAGCGTAAGGATTCAAATAGTAACAAGCCAATTTGATAGAGTGCAGTGTTGCCTAGTGGATGGAGCACGGGCCTGGGAATCAGGGGACCTGGGTTCTAATCCTGGCTCTGACACTTGCCGGCTGTGAGACTTTGGGCAAGTGACTTAGCTTTTCTGTGACTCAGTTTCTTCAGCCTAAAAATGGGGATTCAATCCATGCCTGTCCTCTCCTATTAGACTGTGAGCCCCATGTAGGACAGGGACTATGCCTGACCTTATCATTTTGTAGCTACCCCAGGGTGTACTACGGTGCTTGGCACATAGTAAAAGCTTAAAAAAAATCACAGCATTTATTAATTGCTGGTCTTAAAGAAGTATTAACAGATAGTCTGGGTGGGCACTACAAGTTGGAGAAATTGGAAAAGGCACCATTTACCTTAGCAAGCTAATCCCCTACCTTCCTTATGCCACCCCATTGGTCATTTTAGAACTCATGTCCATCTCAGTTTATTTAGTCATTAATTGTTTTTATTTCTCATGTTTGCATGTATGAACTTTCTCTCCACCTCACACATATTTGTTTTTGTGTCTACTTGCCTCCAGTCAGTCAAACAATGGTATTTATTCAGCTCTTAAGCATGAAACGCTTGGAATAACACAATACATTAGCATTGGTAGACACGATTCCTGCTCTCAAAGATCTAATAATCCAGCACCATAAAGTCATTAGACTATGGATTAATAAATGTTTTTCCTTCTATTGTGTTCTCTGAGGGCTTTGTAAAGCACTCTACGCACAGTAGGTGTCCAGTACAGTGCCCTGCAAACAGTATTTGTTTAATAAATGCCACCACTTCATTGCATAATAATGATAATTGAGGTATTTGTTAAGCACTTACTATTCAATCATATTTGCTGAGTGCTTGTTGTGTGCAAAGCACTGCGCTAAGCATTCAGGAAAGTACAGTAAACAGACACGTTCCCGGCCCACAATGAGCTTACGGTCTGGAGACGAGCTCACGGTCTGGAGACAAGCTTACAATCTAGAGATGAGCAACACAAGATAGACACAAGATACAAGGTAAGCAGAATGGGTAAAGTCAAGATGACTGTGATGATGAACACGTCTACTGAGCTGCTGCATCAGAAGTGGAGAAAAAGTAAATAAGTTATGAGAACGACTACGGAATAAGGTACTCAGGCCAGGGAAAACATTTGGAAGTGTGGGTAGGAGGGCCAGAAAAGACTGGGGAATGGAGGCCTGTGCTAAACAGGGGGAGAGATTAGAGGTGGAGGGAATTGGGCCAAGAAAGACGGGGGCATGGAGGGCTGGGATTAGAAGGGGAATTACTTAGGGATGTTGGGAGGAGGGCCAGGAAATAGTCATTCATTCAATTGTATTTATTGAGTGCTTACTGTGTGCAGAGCACTGTACTAAGAGCTTGGGAAGTACAAGTTGGCAACATATAGAGACGGTCCCTACCCAACAGTGGGCTCACAGTCTAGAAATAGGGGAATGAGAGGCTGTGCTAGGGAGGTGGGAGCATTTGGAGGGTGGGGAGGAGGATCAGGAAAGCGAGGGGGAGAGACGTTACGCTAGGGATGATGGTGGAAGACTGAGGGTTTGGGTAGAAGGCTGGGAAAGCTATGAGAACAGGGGGCTGTGCTATGGAGCCACTTGTCTGGGAAATTATCCAAAGGAGAGACCCCAGCCTCAACCCCCATCAACATAAATGATTTCTGCCAGCCTGTCACAGAGCAGATTGACTCTGGTAACAGAGAAGCAGCATGGCATAGTGGATAGAGTATGGGCCTAGGAGTCAGAAGGTCATGGGTTCTAATCCCAAGTCCTCCACTTGTCTGCTGTGTGACCTTGGACGTCACTTAATTTCTCTGTGCCTCAGTTGCCTCATCTGTAAAATGGACACTGAGACTGTAAGCCCCATGTGAGACAAGGGACTGTGCCCAGCCCAATTTGCTTGTATCCACCCCAGCACTTTAGTACAGTGCCTGCCACATAGAAAGCACTTAACAAATGTCATAATTATTATTATTATGCTTGCAAATGATTGACCAACAGAGCCTCCAAAAGCCCTTATTTCCCTTCCTCCTCTACTCTAGAATTGTGGCATTATTGAATGTTGTCTATATGCTAAGTGCTGGTTTAAAAATTCCCAAATGTTCCTCCCTGGCCTCCCAAGTCCCCTCTATAGCTCTTCTTGTAACTCTTATTCAGCCCTTTCCAACTAGATATGGTCCCTGTCACCATAGGGGCTCATGATAATAATAACAATAATAATAATAATAATAATAATGTTGATATTTGGTAAGCGCTTACTATGTGCCAAGCACTGTTCTAAGTGCTGGGGAGGTTACAAGGTGATCAGGTTGTCCCATGGGGGCTCACACAATTTTAATCCCCATTTTACAAATGAGGTAACTGAGGCCCAGAGAAGTTAAGTGACTTGCCCAAAGTCACACAGCTGACAGTTGGCAGAGCAGGGACTTGAACCCATGACCTCTGACTCCAAAGCCTGTGCTCTTTCCACTGAACCACACTGCTTCTCTTGTCCCCATTTTATGAATGGGTAAACTGAGTCCTGGAGAGGTTGTGAGACTCAGTTCATAGCGGGCAGGGAATAATGATAATAATGGTATATGTTAAATTCTTACTATGTACCATGCACTGTTCTAAGTACTGGGGTAGATACAAGGTAATCAGAATGTTCCACATGGGGTTCACAGACTTAATCCCCATTTTACAGATGAGGTAAGTGAGGCACAGAGAAGTTAAGAGACTTGCCCAAAGGCACACAGCTGATAAGCGGCAGTGCCGGGATTAGAACACACAACCTCTGACTTCCAAGCCCATGCTCTTTCCACTAAGGCACACTGCTTCTTAGCGTCTACCAACTCTATTGTATTGTACTCTTCCAAGTGCTTAGCACAATGCTCTGCACAGAGTAAGTGCTCACTAAATACCCTTGATTGATCACCCCAGGTTATTCTGCAGGTCAGTGGCAGAGCTGGGACTAGAAAAATGGCTTCCTGACTCTCAGAACCATGCTCCTTCAACTAGGCCATGCCGCCTTCCCAGATCCCCTCACCTTCTGGTGTTCCCGGCTGGTCAGGGAATGTTTGCTCTCCTTTTAACTGTTTCAGCACCTCTAATTTAGCCAGGCAGCCAAGGGAGTGGCAGACAAAGGTCCCCACTGAAGTGGCTCCCTGATGCAGCCATAAAAAAGCTGGGGTCAGATGGCTTTTCCCCATAGCAGCCCTGCCCCCACTGACCAAGAGCTGGGGAAGGTACTTACAATGATTATGATTAATTTCATTAGCGCCCAATGCGCTTTAATAGTTCTCTCTCTCTCTCCCTCTCTCTCTCTCTCTCTCTCTCTCTGAGTGCAGATCATTTTTCCCGGCCGAGTAAATCCAGGCTGACAGTTTAATGGGCTCAGACAGGCTCTGCTCAGCAATGAGACAGTAATATTAACATCCGATTGACCAGCTCGGGATTAAGCAAACACAGAGCAGGCTCAGGGGCTGAGGGTTTCATGGGCCATGATGAAAAGTGGCCTTGATTTACTCGGAAATTAATCGCTCTCCCTAATTAATCTAATAAAACCGGGGCCCGGCTCTAGCCGATTGGGCCGGCATTCCGGCTGAAGATGCTGACGTTTTTCGTTGGGGTGTTTTTCCGGGTGGCCGCTAGCTAGAGGATAATAGAGGTAGATCAGAGAAGCAGAGTGGCTTAGTGGATACAGCATGGGCCCGGGAGTCAGGAGGACCTGGGTTCCACAGTGCTCTGCACACAGTAAGCACTCAATAAATACTATTGAATGAATAATTCCAGCTCCGTCTCTTATCTGCTGTGTGACTTTGGGCCAATCACTTCACTTCTCTGGACCTCAATTGCCTCATCTGTAAAGTGAGGATTAAGAGTGTGAGCCCCATGTGCGACAGGGACTGTGTCCACCTGATTAACTTGTGTCTACCTCAGTGCTTAGAACAGTGCTTGGCACATAGTAAGTGCTTAACAAGGATGGTAATTATTATTATTATTAGTACCAGATGGAAATCTAGGACCCAAGATTTGCAGAACTGCAGATTCAGGGGAACAGGACGCACTCTAGTTCTTGAACTGGGGTTTCTGGGGTCACACTGGCTGCCCTCAAAGTTTGGAGGGCTTCTTCTCTTCAGACCTCTGAAGTACCTCTATAGGTGGGGAATCAGCATGAGAAGTTTTGTGACAGTGGAAAAAACACAAGCCTGTGAGTCAGAGGAACTGGGTTATAAACCCAGCTCTGCCAATTGCTTGTTTGACTCTGGGCAAGTTATTTAACTTCTCTGGGCCTCAGTTCCATCAACTGTTGAATATCTTAAATATCTTTGTTCCTTCTACTTAGAATGTGAACCCCAAGTGGGACAGGGACTGTGTCCAACCTGATTAACTCCTATTTGCCCTGGTGCTTAGAACAGTGCTTGACACATAGTAGGCGCTTAACAAGTACCACGGTCATTTTTTAAATCACTTCTACTGCCCGAGAAGAGAAGCAGCATGCCCTAGTGAAGCACAGACCTGGGTGTCAAGAGACCTGAGTTCTGAACCTGGTTCTGTCCCTGGCCTGCTGGGCAACTTTGGGCAAACCGTTTAAATTCTCTGGGTCTCAGTTTCCCCTCCCATAAAATGGGGATTAAATACTGTTCTCCCTCCCCCCTAGACTGTGAGCCCCAAGTAGGGCAGGGACTGTCTTATCTGATTATATTGTATTTAGCACAATGTTTAACCCGTAGTAAGTGCTTCAGAAATAACACAATTTCTATTGTTGTTTTTATTTCCCTTCCATCCCTATACCCAGTAGTGATTTTAATTGGTTTCAAAGCTAAAGAGAACTAAACCAAGCATAGCTTCCATAGGAAAAAATGCATAACACATTCATGCATTTTTTTATTTATTTGTTAAACACTTAGTATGCCCCAGGCACTGTATTTTGCGGTGGGGGGGATACATAAAAGATAATCGAGTTGGACACTGTTTCTGAGATTCAAAAAAATACAAATATATTAAGCAATGATAAAACCTCACTGAATATAGCTACATGATCAAATAACAATATGAGCATCACAATTTTGAGAGTCTTATAAGGCGATTATTTTATGGGTACCCTAGGTAAATGCTTAATTTTCAAAGTGTTATCTTCCACCTCCGTTTCAACAAAAAGGCGTATTTTCTGTTAATCAACTATAGATCTGCCATTGCTTAATGCTAATTTAAAAGAAGTTCTAATCATTCTATTCATGTCAATCAAAATTCTTCCAAGGTTGAGGAGGAATTTTAAGCCAAAATAAACTGTTGGACTATCTTGAAGTGAGAAAGCCTAGTACTACTGACCTGGCTAAATTTCAATATAGCTATATGGGGCTATTACAACGTGAGTGATCAATAAATATTGGTAACTCCGAGGAAGGGAAACAGCAAGCCCTAGTGGAAAGAGCTTAGGCCTGAGGGTCAGATGACCTGGGTTCTAATCCTGGCTCTACCACATGTCTGTTGTGTGAATTTAGGCAAGTCAGTTAACCTCTCCTCAGTTTCCTCATCTGTGAAATGGGGATTAAATCATACTCCCTGTTACTTGGACTGTGAGTCCCATTTGGAGGTAGGGACTATGCTGCTGTGGGCAGGGAATGTGCCTGTTTATTGTTGTATTGTGCTGTCCCAAGCACTTACTACAGTGCTCTGAACACAGTAAGCACTCAATAAATATGATTGAATGAATGAATGAATATGCCTAATCTGCTTGAGAAGCAGCATGGTAATAGTGGATACAACACGGGCCTGGGAGACAGAAGGTCATAGGTTCTAATCCCTGCTCCACCACTTCTAGAGACCTGAGCAAGTCACTTCACTTCGCTGTACCTCAGTTACCTCATCTGTAAAATGGAGATTAAGACTGTGAGCCCCATGTGGGACAGGGACTGTGTCCAACCTGATTTGCCTGAATCCTCCCCAGTGCTTAGGACAGTGGCTGGCACATAGTAAGCACTTAACAAATACCATAATTATTATCATTATTATTATCATTGCTTATACTGTATCAACCCCAGCACTCAAGACAGTGCTTGGCACATAGTAAGCACTTAACATACACCACAATTATGATAATTATTATGATGATGATGATTAAGAAGGCAATGGTAGAGAATGATGTTTGTCTTGGACCACAGCTCAGTCCCAGCTCAAGTTATCCTCTGGCCCAAGACTTCTCTAACCCTCTCGAAAGGACTGACCTTGCGTGGTAATAATCTAAGCACTCAGTAAAGTGCTCTGCAATGGCCACTTGGGAGATACTGGCTAGCCAGTATCTCCCAAGTGGCCATTGTTCATTCTCTGTAGATCTCCAATTAAGGCCTAACCATTGTTCTATCTCTAGCCATATTTCTAGCCTTCTTGGTGTGTTTGAAGATGATATTCGTGAGATTTTTTATCATTGTATACATGAGCAGCTGATTAGTTAGAACTTTTGATAGATAAGTAGCTTGGCTAGTGGGAGGAATTTCAGCCTGGGTGTCCGGGTAACTTGGCTCCAATCCATCCTCAAATACTCTCATTCATTCAATCATATTTATCGAGCGCTTACTGTGTGCAGAGCACTGTACTAAGTGCTTGGAAAGTACAATTCGGCAACAGATAAAGACAATCCCTACCCAACAACTTGCTGGATGTGTCACCCTGGGCCAGTCACTTAACTTCTCTGGGTCTCATTTTCCTCACCTGTTAACTAGAGATTAAATCCCTGTTGTCCTTTCTCCTTAGACTGTGAGCCCCATAAAGGACAGAAACTGTGTCTGACCTGATTATCTTATATCTATCCCAGCACTGAGTACAGTGCTTGATACATACCAGGCTCCTCATGAATACCACAATCCCTTCCAAATCTTTACATGTAAATAATAATAATTGTGGTATTTGTTAAATATTTACCAAGTGCCAAGCACTGTACTAAGATAATCAGGTCCCACCTGGGACTCACTAAGTAGGAGGGAGAAAAGGTATTGAATCTCCATTTTGCAGATGAGGGAACTGAGGCCTAGAGAAGTTAAGTGACTTGCCCAAGGTCACACAGCAGGCGTGTGTCAGAGCTGGGATTAGAACAGAGTCCTCGTAGACCCCTGCTCTTTCCACTTGACCAACGTCTCTCCTTGCTGCCCTGTGGCATTTGTAACTTCCTTTACCTGGCTCAGTGCTTGTGCTACCACTTGGCATCTCAACCTTCTACAGCTTCTGCCATTAGAGTGCCATCCCACTGCTTGCTACTGCATGCCAGGCATCCAAACATGCACATGTACTTACAATACTAATAATTATTTCATTTGTTAGGCACTTACTGTATGCCAAGTAATAATAATAATACTAATGATGATGACATTTATTAAGCGCTTACTGTGTGCAGAGCACTGTTCTAAGCACTGGGGAGGTTACAAGGTGATCAGGTTGTCCCACGGAGCCTCGCAGTCTTCATCCTCATTTTACAGATGACGTAACTTAGGCACAGAGAAGTTAAGTGACTTGCCCAAAGTCACAAGTACTGTTCTATGTGCTGGGTTTGATACAGGGTTATCAGATTGAATGAGTGAATGAATGAATAATGACATTTATTAAGCGCTTGCTATGTGCAAAGCACTGTTCTAAGCACTGGGGAGGTTACAAAGTGATCAGGTTGTTCCTTGGGGGGCTCACAGTCTTAATCCCCATTTTACAGATGAGATAACTGAGGCACAGAGAAGTTGAATGACTTTCCTAAAGTCACAAAGCTGACAATTGCTGTAGTCGGGATTTGAACCCATGAACTCTGACTCCAAAGCCCGGGCTCTTTCCACTGAGCCACACTGATTCTCCAGGCATGGGATAGTGCCTGTCCCATGTGAGGCTCACAGTCTTAATCCCATTTTGCAGATGACGCAACTGAATCACAGAGAAGTTAAGTGACTTGCCCAAGGTCACACAGCAGACAAGTTGTGGAGCAGGGATTAGAACTCAGGTCCTTCTGGCTCCCAAGCCCATGCTTTCTCCACTTCATTCAGTCATTCACTCAATCATATTTATTGCGCACTTACTGTGTGCCGAACACTGTACTAAGTGCTTGGAAAGTACAATTCGGCAACAGCTAGCGATAATCCCTACTCAACAACAGGCTCATAGTCTAGAAGGGAGAGATAGACAACAAAACAAAACAAGTAGACAGGCATCAATACCATCAAAATAGATAAATAGAATTACAGGTATATGCATATCCTTAATAAAATAGAGTAATAAATATGTACAAATATACACAAGTGTTTTGGGGGGGAAAGGGGCAGAGCAGAGGGAGGGAATAGGGGTGATGAGGAGGGGAGGAGGAGCAGAGGAAAAGGGGGTGCTCAGTCTGGGAAAGCCTCCTGGAGGAGGTGAGCTCTCAGTAGGGCTTTGAAGAGGGGAAGAGAGGTAGTTTGGTGGATGTGAGGAGGGAGGGCATTCCAGGTCAGAGGTAGGACGTGGGCCAGGAGTTGACGGTGGGACAGGCAAGAACGAGGCCCAGTGAATAAGTTCGTGGCAGAGAAGTGGAGTGTGTGGGCTGGGCTGGAGAAGAAGAGAAGGGAGGTAAGGTCTCGCTGCTTCTCACTCATATCTTTCTCTCCCCCTCTATTGAAGGCGGGTGGCACCTCCTGCCCCTTCTGGAACCCCTTCCCAAATGGGACATTCTGGGGATCCAATACCCTTCCTCATTAGCAATCCCTTCCTTTGGAAAATGCGATGAAGTGTGGGCATGATCCAGGCCCTCTGGGATCCCCTGACTTTTTCAGTTCTTCCTGCAGTTTTCCCTCCTGGGGCCAATGACCCGTCAGACCCATGGATCAGAATTCCTGCCTGCTGTCCTCATTCATCACAGTTCGGGGACATTCGATCGATGGAGAAATGACAGATCCAAAGAGCCGCATGCTGATTGAGCCCCGCTGTAATGAATGTCTTCCCCTCTAGCCCATCGCAGTCCAACCCCCCGGGGATAGAGCCACCACTGTCCTCATGGGATTTCACTGGGTTAATGGAATAATGACCTGGGAGCATCCCTAAGCTCTACTCCAGGGTTGGAATTGGGAGTTTAAGGAAGGATGAGTAGAGAACTCCTGCAGTTGTTTTGAGAAGGAGAAAACACACACACACACACACACACACACACACACACACACACACACACACACACACACACACACACACACACCTCTCACTCGATGTAAAGGTCTATAGAGAAACAGTGTGGCTTAGTGGATAGAGTACAGGTCTGGGACTCAGAAGGACCTGGGTTCTAATCCCGGCTCTGCCATTTGTCTGTTGTGTGACCTTGGGTAAGTCACTTCACTTCTCTGTGCCTCAGTTACCTCAGGTGTAAAATGGGGATTAAGACTGAGCCCCATTTGGGACAGGGATCGTGTCCAACCGGATTAATTTGTATCTATTTCAGCACTAAGAATAGAGCTTGGCATATAGTAAGCACTTAACCAGTACCACAATAATAATAATAACAATTATATTGATGGAATCAAGGCTGCATGTACTTCATGTCTAGATGAGGCTTAGAACTCACTATTATCTCGTGTCAGGCTCAGCAGGAATCTTGATAAAGAGTTGCCTATCGAGGGTGGCAACAGTGGCTACCAAGGCAAGCTGCAGTCAGGTCATAGCACAGCAGATAGACGTGATCAAGGTATGGCGAGAAGGTTAGCATTATAGGAGTGAAGTATGCGGGTTGGGTTGTAATACGAGAGTAACGAGGTGAGGTAATAATAATAATAATGATGATGGTATCTGTTAAGCGCTTACTATGTGCAAAGCACTGTTCTAAGCACTGGGGAGGTTACAAGGTGATCAGGTTGTCCCACGGGGGGCTCACAGTTTTAATCCTCATTTTACAGATGAGGGAACTGAGGCCCAGAGAAGTTAAGTGACTTGCCCAAAGTCACACAGCTGACAGTTGGCGGAGCCGGGATTTGAACCCATGACCTCTGACTTCAAAGCCCGGGCTCTTTCCACTGAGCCACGCTGCTTCTCAAGGTAGGAGGGGGCAAGGTGATTGAGTGCTATCTCATTCATCTTCATTCTGATCCTGAGAGCTAATAGACTGATCTGGGTACACTGGGCATCCAATGCATAGCTCTGAACTCAGTTAGTGCCCAGTACCTCATTCCAGTATGTACAGCTGACAATGACAGGGATGACCAGAAACTGCTGTTACCATGGGAGCTGGTGAATGACCCTCTGGAAGTGTGGCACTTTCTTGAGCTCAGAGATGGCAGAGGAATCATCATCATCAGTCGTATTTATTGAGCACTTACTATGTGCAGAGCACTGTACTAAGCACTTGGGAAGTACAAATTGGCAACATATAGAGACAGTCCCTACCCAACAGTGGGCTCACAGTCTAAAAGGAATGAACTGCAGAATCCAGTTCTCCACCAAAGAGGACCCGGAACATTTCCTCACCCCCAAACCACTATTGGGCTGGAAGCATCAAAGGGATATTGGAATTTGCTGGGGAATTGTCCCCACTGGCCGTATAGTATGGATATGGGGGTCTCTAGTAGCAGTAATAATGGTAGTATTGGTAGTAGTAGCAGCATTTATTGAATACCCATTGGTGCGGTGTACTGTACTAGACATTTGGGAAGTTCAGAGAAGCAGCATGGTCTAGTGGAAAGAGCACGGGCCTAGGAGTCAGAGGACCTGGATTCTAATCCTGGCTCCGCCACTCATCTGCCGTGTGATCTAGAGCAAGTCAATTTACTTCTCTGCACCTCGGCTTCCTCATCTATAAAATGGGGATTAAATCCTTCTCCCTCTGATTTAGACCATGAGCTCTGTGTGGGACAGGGGCCTTGTCCAACTGATTATCTTGAATCTACCCCAGTGCTTAGAACAGTGTTTGACAAATAGTAAGCACTTTATAAATATCATCAAACAAAAAGTGACATGCTCCCTGCCCACAAGGACATTGCACTTTCCTGGGGGGGAGCGCTTAGTACAGTGCTCTTCACACTGTAAGTGCTCAATAAATATGATTGAATGAATGAATGAGAGGGATTGGAATAATAATAATAATAATAATGTTGGTATTTGTTAATAATAATAATGATTATGATGGCATTTATTAAGTACTTACTATGTGCAAAGCACTGTTCTAAGCGCTGGGGAGGTTACAAGGTGATCATGTTGTCCCACGGGGGCTAACAGTCTTAATCCCCATTTTACAGATGAGGCAACTGAGGCCCAGAGAAGTTAAGTGACTTGCCCAAAGTCACACAGCTGACAATTGGCAGAGCTGGGATTTGAACCCCTGACCTCTGACTCCAAAGCCTGTGCTCTTTCCACTGAGCCACACTGCTTCTCTAGCGCTTACTATGTGCCAAGCACTGTTCTAAGCGCTGGGGAGGTTACAAGGTGATCAGGTTGTCCCACGGGGGGCTCACACAATTTTAATCCCCATTTTACAGATGAGGTAACTGAGGCACAGAGAAGTTGTGACTCGCCCAAAGTCACACAGCTGACAGTTGGCGGAGCAGGGATTTGAACCCATGACCTCTGACTCCAAAGCCCTTGCTCTTTCTACTGAGCCATGCTGCTCTGCTGTTCTGGACTCCTGAATGAAAACTTTGCCACAAAACCCCATCTTTCAGCCAACTGAATAGAGGGGTGTTTGGTGTCATGAGGTTCAGCGTAGCCTAGTGAATAGGGCATGGGACTTAGAGTGAGGGGATCTGGGTTCTAAACCTGGCTCCACCACATGACTGCTGTGTGCCTTTGGGCAGGTCTCTTAAAGCATGGCCTTCCAGGCACTTGAAGCAGCACGGACCAATGGAAAGAGCACAGGCCTAGGAGTCAGGGGATTTGAGTTCTAAACCTGGGTCTTCCACTTGCCTACTGTGCGACCTTGGGTAAATCTCTTAATTTCTCTGTGCCTCAGTTCCCTCATCTGCAGAATAGGTATTCTATACCTGTTCTCCCTCCTACTTAGAATGTGAACCTATGTTGGACCCGGTTATCTTGGATCTACCCTTGTGCTTAGTACAGTGCTTGACACATAGTACGCAATTAGTATTACAATTATTATTATTATTATTCCCTTCTCCGGGCCTCAGCTCCCTAGTCTATAAGATAGGTGTGAAATATCTTCCTTCCATCTTAGATTGTGAGCCCCGTGTGGGACAGGGACCGTGTCCGATCTGATTAACAATTACCAGTTTAACAATTACCCCAATTATTTTTTAATTATAATAACAAGGTTCATCTCCCAGCCATTTTCCTTTCTCTCTCATGTCCTGCCTAGGTGTTGCCCCAGGGTGAGCCAAGCTTCATCTGGAAAGAACCGGTTGTAGATGTAAACTGGACAGGGCATCCTGGGAGTGGAACTCAAGAGTCACTTGAGGGCCTGTTTCTTATGACCATGTTTATTTTTCTAGCAAAAACAAGACATCAATGAACACGATGAATCCTCTCAGGGACGAAAGCAGTGCCTGGATTTATAATGAGGCCTTTTCTCCCTTCCCCCACAGTTCTTCGAACTCCTCTTTGATCGTCCATCTGCTTTGAGTCAGTGAGGCAGAAGGTTCCTTAGGCATAGCCACCAAGCCTCGGTTTCCACCCCCAAAGGCTAAGCCGGCCTTTCTTTCCTCATGAGCCAAGGCTGAAGGGGCCACTGGGATCCCATCATTTGGGCAACTCAGCTGCCCAGCTGGCTTGCTGAACCCAAAGTCCCCAGGCTGAAACAATGGGAAATATCACCTTCAAATCCAGTAACAATAGCCTGAAAAATGAATGATTTCATAGCCAGAAAATCAGGGGTTCAGTGTCACTTCAAAGGAAGAGTATCATCAGACAGTGAGGCTGAATGACCCCTTCTGCATTGGTCCCAAGGTCTGACCAGCCCAGGACTGAGTCCCCAACAGAGGCATCAGTTGATAGATGGCCTCCCACAATCCAACACCCCTAAGTCTGCTCTCTGCATCTCTGGCTGTCCCTCCAGTGACCCAGCAAGGACCATCCAACACCTTGAACTTTCCCGTCTCCATCCATGATTCTCCATCCAGTAATAATAATGATAATAATAACAATAATAATGATGGTATTTGTTAAATGATTGCTATGTGCCAAGCACTGTTCTTGACGCTGGGGTAGATATGAGTTAATCAGGTTGGACACAGTTCCTGTCCCACAAGGGGCTCACACTCTTAATCCCCATTTTACAGATGAGGGAATGGAGACCCAGAGAACTGAAATGTCTTGTCCAAGATCACACAGCAGACTTGAGGTAGAGCAGGGATTAGAACCCAGGTCCTTCTGACTCCTAGGCCCCTTCTCTATCCATTAGGCCACACTGCTTCTCCAATGACCCAGCACAGACCATCCAACACCCCTAAGTCTCCTCTCTCCATCCCTAACCCCCCTTCAGTGAGTCAGAATGGACCACTTGTAGATCCATGAGTAGATACAGACCCTCTGTTCACTGCACGTGTTTCTGACTGCACAGCTTACTGTGGGATCAGATTCCCTGGCCTCACCTCCAGGGAAATTTTGTTAATTTTGTTAAAGAGTTAATTTTGAGCCCTTCTCCTGCTCCAGTGGATGTCCTTCACCTCTGTGGGGTGGGATTTGGGGAATGACAATTCTGGATTCATGCTGTTCACATCCTTCATGGTTCTGTATACTCCCCGTTCAGTCTGACTGCCCAGACCTTCAAGGCTGAAGACCTCAATTGCATCTTCGCTGACTGGAGCAATTTTAATGAGGAGAGCCATGCGGTCCTTCTAGACCCTCTGGGTTTCTGACATTCTCCTGTGAATGGTCCTGGCGGCCCCGGGATAGAGCTTGCCTCTCCTCTCCACCCACAAACAATTACTCCCCAGCTCCCCTGCCTGACTAATGGCTGGGCACCGATCATGCCCACATATGGTGTTTTGGGGAGAGTCAGTAAACTCCTGACTGTGTTTATTCATCTCTCAAGCTAGGAAAGGTCAAAATAAACCAGCCATAAACCTGGTGGCGATTAAAAACCGGCCCAGGGTGGAATTGCTCATCCGGTGTCACCTAATAAAACGCTGGGGGAGAAGCAGCCTGCAGTCTGCCTGCAGTTGAGAAAGAGGCCCCCCTCCCACGCCTTCCCTACAGGAATGGGGACAGAAGTCAGTTAGTCCTCAACTCTCCCCCCGGGGGAGCCAACTCTACTCTCGAGGGTCTTTCTTACTTTCTCATCCACCCATCCCCGGTATTTTAGTGGCAGAGCAAGATAACCCGAGTTGGTTGGCAAGCAATGTTGAGAGTCTGCCACAATTCCTCCCATCTCTAACCCTTGCAGGCTGTCCTTTGTTTGGCCAGAACAGACACAAGAAGGAAGATAATCCCTAAGAAATCATTATTTTTTTCCTCTTTCTGGTTTCCTCTCTCACTTGTCTGATTATCTCCTGTCTTCTTCCCCTTCCATCTCCCTCTCTCACCTCTAGACTCACATCTCTAAGCTTGTTGTGGGCAGGGAATATGTCTGTTATACTTTAATATTGTACTCTCCCAAGCACTTAGTACAGTGCTTTGCACACAATAAGCATTCAATGAATATGATTGATTGAGCTCTCTCTATCTGCATTTTCCCCCTCACTAGTATCCTAGATTCCTCTGCCTCCTGTTTCCTGCCTTCTACATCTTGCTCTCCATCTCTCATCCCCATTTCTGGGGATGAGATGGGGATCTCCATCATCCCCATTTCTGTGTGCTTCTTCCTCCTTTCCTCCCCTCCCCCACCCAGCTCACCACTCCCCTCCCTGGTTTTCTTCCTGTCTTCTCCTGGGAGTCTCGTCTTGCCACTGGAAAATGCAAAATTCTCTACCCCAAAGAAGAAAGCAGCTTCCGCGGGTCCCCAGACTCCTCTCTCAGCCTGCCCCTCTGCCAGAACGGGTTACCGGTACTGCCGCTGATGAGAGGAACGCATAGGCCTCTGTTGACACTGCATCTTAAGTACTCTCGTGGTGCTCCATCAGCAGATTCTGTCCAGGCTGGCTGGGTCCAAGCTTTCCCGAGAGGCCAGCTGCTTATGTAGCTGCTAGCAAATGACTTACTCCTGAAAGGGGGCTTCCATCCTGTTCCCCCTCTTCTCCTTCAAGTCAGCATCTTGTTTGCCAAAGAACCCAGTGAGAGAGTCGGTGCAAAATCATCAAAGAGAGAGGGAAAATCCCCTGAGCCAGTGGTGACAGATAGTGGGGGTGTAGTGTGGATGTGTGGATTTCCTTGGTCAGTTTATTTGTGTGCATGCACTTGAGCATGGCTCAGTGGAAAGAGCATGGGCTTGGGAGCCAGAGATCATGGGTTCTAATCCCAACTCTGCCACTTTTCAGCTGTGTGACTTTGGGCAAATCCCTTAACTTCTCTGGGCCTCAGCTACCTCATCTGTAAAATGGGGATTAAGACTGTCAGCCCCACGTGGGACAATCTGATCACCTTGTATCCTCCCCAGTGCTTAGGACAGTGTTTTGCACATAGTAAGCACTTAACAATGCCATCATTATTATTATTCTTGTCCCCTGCTGCCCCCTCTTAAATCACTAGCTTCATACGGGCAGGGATCTTGACTTTTTCCTCTTCCCTAAGCATCTAGTAAAGGACTTAGCACAGAGGAAGGCATGGGGAAGAGGAGAAAAAAGAGAAAAAGGAGAAGGAGGAGAAAGAGAAAAAAGATGAAGATTTATGATGACTATGATGATATAAGCAGCAGTCGTGTCTAGCCTGTAACCTTGCTGTGGGCAAGGAACGTGACTGTTAATTCTGTTGCATTGTCCTCTCCCAAGTGTATTGCTCTGCACATAGTAAGTGCTCAATAAATATGATCAATTGATTGACTGATACTAACTTTATTCTGCTCTCCCAAGCAGAACACTGTACTAAGCACTTAGGAGAGTACAGTTGAACAGAATTAGCAGACATCTTCTTGGCCCATGAAGTGTTTACAGTCTAGAGGGGGAGACAGACATAAATATATTCTGATGACTTGACACTTGTCCACATGTTTTGTTTTGTTGCCTGCCTCCCCTTTCTAGACTGTGAGCCCGTTATTGGGTAGGGACCGTCTCTCTATGTTGCCAACTTGTACTTCCCAAGCGCTTAGTACAGTGCTCTGCACACAGTAAGCGCTCAATAAATACGATTGAATGAATGAATGAATGTCTCTGAACAATCTCCCGGCACTCCCACTCCAGGGGAAAATGTGACCTGGGTAGGGAGAGGGAGGGAGACAGGAATGGGACTTTTATTCTGGTTGCTCTTTCTGGGAAGGTGAGGGTCATGAGTATTAGGGTCCGAGTGAGAGAAGAAGGGGCCCCATAAAAAGTCCTGGGGAAAGCTGGGACCAGAAGCCACAACTCTGTCTCCTCCTGCAGCGTCACAGCGGTCTGATGAGACCCCCACTGCAGGGGACCCCTGGCTAGGAGGGCAGTGGTCAGATCGCTAGCTTCCCTTGAGCCAGTCCTTTGGGGGCATTGTGGCTTAGTAGCTAGAGCATGGGTCCGGGAGGCAGAAGGACCTGAGTTCTAATCCCGGCTCCACCACGTCTGCTTTGTGACCCTGGACAAGTCACTTCATTCATTCATCCGTTCAGTCATATTTCTTGAACGTTTACTGTGTGCAGAGCACCGTACTAAGTGCTTGGGAAGTATAAGTTGGCAACATATAAAGACGGTCCCTACCCAACTACGGGCTCACAGTCTAGAAGGGGGAGACAGACAACAAAACAAAACTTCACTTTTCTGAGCCTCAGTTTCCTCATCTAGAAAAGGGGGATGAGAGTGTGAGCCCCATGTGGGACAGGGACTGTGTCCAACCCAATTGCCTTATATATCCTCTAAGCTATAAGCTTGTTGTGGGCAGGGAATGTGTCTGTTTATTGTTGTAGTATTCTCTCCCAAGTGCTTAGTACAGTGCTCTGCCCACAGTAAGTGCTCAAAACAAACAATTGAATAAATTGAACGAATGTGGGACAGAGACTGTATCCAATCTGATTAACTTGTATCTATCCCAGTGCTTAGAGCAGTGCTTGGCACATAGTAAGCACTTAACAAGTACTATCATCATTATTATTATCATTATGTACATAGACTGGGCTGCCAAGAGGCGGGCTTGAAAGCAGAATTAGGAGCTGAGTGCAATGAACACCTCTTATGGATAAACAGTACACAAGAGAAAGTTAGTTGTTCCTATATCTCACCGTTGGTAGTGTCACATCAAATTGGAAGGGTACCTTGATAGAGCTCCTCAGTTCTGCCCTGACATGCTTGCAACACTGCATTTAGGCTAAAATCGATGGTGGAAATTGGGGGATGTTCACCTGGCAACATGTGTCTGTCCGGTTACCGTATGACAAGGGGTCAGAGGAAGCATTAGTGTGCGCAAACATGGCAAAGAACAAGGGGTGAGTTCTACACCATGAGTTTTCTTAATAATAATAATAATAATGGCATTTATTAAGTGCTTACTATGTGCAAAGCACTGTTCTAAGTGCTGGGGAGGTTACAAGGTGACCAGGTTGTCCCACAGGGGACTCACCGTCTTAATCCCCATTTTACAGATGAGGTCACTGAGGCACAGAGAAGTTAAATGACTTGCCCAAAGTCACACAGCTGACAACTGGTTAATGGAGGTTTCCACAAGGAATCATCCTCACATTCTAGGAGCAGCGTGTCCTAGTGGAAAGAGCATGTGCCTGGGAGTCAAAGGACCTGGGTTCTAATCCCAGCTCCACCGCTTATCTGCTGTGTGATCTCGGACAAGTCACGTCTTTGCCTCAGTTCCCTCATCTGTAAAATGGGGATTAAATCCTCCTACCTCCGACTTAGACTGTGAACTCTATGTGGGACAGCGATTGTGTCCAACTGGTCCTCTTGTATCTATGCCAGTACTTAAAATGCTGCTTGACACATAGTAAGCGCTCAACAAATATCATTAAAATAAATGTGCGAGGCAGCTGAGGAAGGGTTGTCTTGCTCCTATGGGGTTCCCAGGTTAAACTCAATTTCTTTTCCCGAGAAAGTAGTCCAGAAGCACGCTGTGGGCTCTTTGTAACAAGAGAGGGGAGCAGAATGGGAGGGGGAGCGAGGAAAGACTTTTGTGAATTATTTAGAGTTGCCAAAGGTGTTGCGTTAGGAGCTAATTAAAGGAAAAGCTCTCTGAAATGCGAGGCCATAAAGGAATCATAAAACCCAAACCTCATTTGTTCCACTTCAGGCTTCCCGGGTGCATGAAGCTCTATAAAAAGAGGCATCTGTGTTCAATTGTCTCCTGGAATGTCACTGCCGGCATGCAGTCAATGGGCATTATTAACCGTTCACCGTGCCCTGTGGTCTCCAGCCTGGTCTCCAGGCCTGTGCCCGCATTCCTCAGACAGTGGAGGGTCAGAGGGAGAGGGCTGTTGGGTTCCGTATTTGGTGGAGAGTACAGCAGGGCTGGTGCCGGTGCCCCAATGGGTCTTTTTGACTTCTGTATCTACTTTGTGCAGAGCATTGTAGACACTTATTGAGTGCAGAGCTTCAAACTCTGTATCTGTGATGTTCAGAGCATTGTACTGAGAACCCAGTGTGTGCACAGCACTGCCCTTAATACCAACACTGTACCAGGCATCTGTTGTAGAGAAGCAGTGTGGCTCAGTGGAAAGAGCACGGGCTTCGGAGTCAGAGATCATGGGTTCAAATCCTGGCTCCACCAATTGTCAGCTGTGTGACTTTGGGCAGGTCACTTAACTTCACTGTGCCTCAGTTAGTCATCTGTAAAATGGGGGTTAAGAGTATGAACCCCCCGTGGGACAACCTGATCACCTTGTAACCTCCCCAGCGCTTAGAACAGTGCTTTGCACGTAGTAAGTGCTTCATAAATGTCATGATTATTATTATTGTGTGCAGAACAGTTTAGGCACTTCAGTGGATTGAAATAGGCATGTAGGATGTGCAGAACGCTGTACTGAGTACCATCTGTATGTAAAACCCTGAACTGGGCATTTAGGATGTGCAGAGCCCTATACCGGGACCCGTTGAGTGCAGAGCTCTGAACTTAGTACTTACTGTGTTCAGAGCTCTGTACTTAATACCTACTGCGTGCAGAGCTCTGAATTGGGCCCCTTCAATGTGCAGAGCACTGTAGTGAAAATTCACTGTGTGAAGAGCACTCTCCTAGGCACAAACAGATGCTATAAAGCTGCAGAGATGAGTGTGGCCTAGTGGATAGAGCAGGAGTCTGGTACTCAGAAGGAACTGGGTTGTAATCCTGGCTCCGCTGCTTGTCTGCTGTAAGACCTTGAGCAAGTCACTTAACTTCTCTGTGCCTCAGTTACCTCATCTGTAAAATGGAGATGAAACTTTGAGCCCTATGTGGGACAGGGACTGTGTCCAATCTAATTACCTTGTCTCTTTTTTTTTGATGGTATTTGTTAAGCGCTTACTTTGTGCAAAGCACTGTTCTAAGCACTGGGGTGGTTACAAGGTGACCAGGTTGTCCCACGGGGGGCTCACAGTCTTAATCACCATTTTCCAGATGAGGTAACTGAGGCACAGAGAAGTTAAGTGACTTGCCCAAAGTCACCCAGCTGACAAGTGGCGGAGCCGAGATTTGAACCCATGACCTCTGACTCCAAAGCCCAGGCTCTTTTCCACTGAGCCACGCTGCTTCTCATTGGGGTATCCACCCCAGTGCTTATAACAGTGCCTGGCACATAGTAAGTGCTTAACAAATACCACAAAAATAGCTTCTCTGTGCCTCAGTTACTTCACCTGTAAAATGGATATTAAGATTGTGAGTCCTATATGGGGCAGGGAATGTGTCCAACCTAATTTCTTTGAATCCACCTCAGTGCTTAGTATGGTGCCTGGTGAATAGTAAGTGCTTGAAAAATGACATCATTACTATTATTTATCATTATTATTATCAGTATGATTATTATGAACTGATGGAGGGGGTAGAACAAACAAATTATCAGGATTTAACAACCTCATGCGTTCCTCCTCACAGTCCCAGCGTGTTTCCTTCACCTCCTAAAAGTTCAAAGCACGTCAGGGGCCACAGGATGCAATCTGCTGGAGAACAAGGACAAGGGAAGTACTGATTTGCCTAGTTTGGATCAGATTGTTGTGCCGGAAAGAAGGGGAGTCATCATCAGCCAAGGCAAGGATACAATTCCTTTGTCTTCCAGCTGATGGAAGTTTGATTGACTTAATATTCCTCATTTGATCAAATTGTTCCACACAATTGTTTGCCAAAATTGCAGAGAGAGGCTGCCTTCGCCCAGCACACTTATTCTTGTCATGCACACACATGCACTGCCATCCTTTGATGTGGAAATCTTCAGACAAATACTTCTTCTCAGATGGGAGAGCTGTTCCCGACTGCCTCTACCAAAGATGGCGATGGGACCAAGATGATTTAGTGGTGGTCTTTCCTGAGGGGGTGGATGAGTGACAGTGAGGTAAAGAAACTAGATTAATGCTTCTTGCTTAAAAAGATTCCCAAATCATGAGGCCAGTTAGTCAGTTGTATTTATTAAGTCTTTCAAGCGCTTAGTACAGTGCTCTGCACACAGTGAGCACTCAATAAATACTATTGAATGAATGAATGACTGAATGTGTGGACAACACTGTACTGAGCGCTTGGGAGAGAATAATACGAATATGAGGCTAGACATGATTTCTGCTCTCAAGGAGTTTACATTCTAGAGGAGAAAGGTACCATCTATCTACTGTTTTCAGGGCACTGTATTGAGCACCCACTGTGTGTGGAGTACTGGACTGTCCAGCAAGGCTTTCTCTGAGCCATTTCATCCGTTCTACAACTATTGTACTTATGACTTTATTTACACATTTATTTATACATATATATATTATTATATGTCATATATAATATATGCATTGTATTGTAGTATATATATGCATCAATCAATCAATGGTATTTATCAAGCACTTACTATGTGTAGAGCACTGTACTAAGTGCTTGGGAGAATATGATACAACAGAATTAACAGGCACATTCCCTGCCCATAATGAGCTTACAGTCTAGTACTATGTATGGATGTATATGTGTCCCTCCAGACTGTAAGATCTTTGTGGGTAGGTAACATGTCTACCAACTCTGTTACATTTTACTCTCCCAAACACTTAATACAGTACTCTGGACAGAGTAAGTGCTCACATACTATTGATTGATTGATTGATTCATTCATTCATTCAATTGTATTTATTGAGCACTTACTGTGTGCAGAGCACTGTACTAAGCGCTTGGGAAGTTCAAGTTGGCAACACATAGAGATGGTTCCTACCCAACAGTGGGCTCACAGTCTAGAAGGGGGAGGCAGAGAACAAAACAAAACATATTAACAAAATAAAATAGAATAAATATGTACAAATAAAATAAATAAACAGAGTAATAAATACGTACAAACATATATGCATACATACAGGTGCTGTGGGGAGGGGAAGGAGGTAAGGCGTGGGGATGGGGAAGTGGAGGAGGGGGAGAGGGGGCTCAGTCTGGGAAGGCCTCCTGGAGGAGGTGAGCTCTCAGTAGGGCTTTGAAGGGAGATTGATTGGAAAGAGGGCAGGGCTGGGAGTCAGGATATCCTTGTTCTAGTCCCAGCTCTGCTGTCTGTCTGTTGTGTGACCTTAGGCAAGTCATTTAATCTTTCTTTGCCCCAGTTTCTTCACCTGTAAAACAGGAAAAAGATGCCAGATCTCCCTCCCACTTAGACTGTGAGCCCCATATTGGGTAGGAACTGGGCCAAATTAGACTATATGGTATCGACCCTAGCACTAGGGTCTCATCAGTCCATATTGTCACTGCTGCCCAGAACATGATACTGATGGGATTTGTTAAGTGCTTACTATGTGCCAAGCACTGCTCTAAGTACTGGGGTAGATGCAAGGTAATCAGGTTGTCCCACGTGGGGCTCACAGTCTTAATCCCCATTTTACAGATGAGCTAACTGAGGCACAGAGAAGTTAAGGGACTTGACCAAAGTCACACAGCAGACAAGTGGTGGAGTTGGGATTAGAACCCATGACCTCTGACTCCCAAGCCCGTGTTCTTTCCACTAAGCCACGCTGCTTCTCATCTTCCTGCAGCCACCCCTGTGGACTGTGACCTCTTGTGGGTAGGGATCATCTCTCTCTATTGCTGCATTGTATTTTCCCAAGCACTTAGTATGGTGCTCTGCACACAGTTAAGTGCTCAATAAATACGATTGAATGAATGAATGAATGAAAGCATCACTCGGCCCTCACCTCACCATTCCTCGAAACCCTCCATTGGCTTCCCATGTCCCTCTGCATCAATCAATCAATCAATCAATGGCATTTATCAGGTACTTACTATGTTCAGAGCACTGTACTAACACCTTGGGAGAGTACAATACAGCAGTGATTTTGGAAGGGTCTGAGGACTCATCACTGACTGGATAATGCCCATCCCTGTAGTGGGTCACTGGCGATGGCATCACGTTGGCCACACCAAGTCTGCCTGTACCCCTTGAGCGTGGGTCTTGGAAGCAGCCCTAAAGGGACCCTTAGCTCTGATTTATCAAACGGGAACCTGAACTCAAACCATACTGTGCTTGAGGAACATTCTGCCTCTCCTTTTGTGGAGAAGTGCCAGACAGCACATGAGCACTAGCCTGTCTGAGAGCAGAAATCCACTCCCGGTGCCTGGGAAAATCTGGATCCTTTCTCTTTCATTCTTTTCCCGGTTCTTGGCCTGTCCCTGCACAGTGGTCTTTAGGGAAGCAGGAAATATAGATTGCATAGTTTCATAGTTTGATGAGACAGATGCTTATGGAGAGAAACATCTCTCGGGTGGTTAACAGGCTTTTGAAAGGTGTTTTTGTTGTTATTCTGCATTTGCGGAGTGCTTTTTCCCAAAGCTCTTTCATATTAATGATCTCATTTAGTCTTCACAATATCCCTGTGAGGGAGGGAGGAGCCTAATCAAAATTTCACAGAGATGAGCCCAGAGAGGCTGAGTGACTTCAAGGCCACACAGCAGGCCAGTGTCGGGGCTACCGGGAATATTGATGTCAAGGTCACATTGCTGAGAAATCTCAGGACTGTGGGATGGTAAAGCGGTCCTGAAGCCAGAGATGTTCTGTTCTCTGAACAGAGATGTTCCAGGAGACTACACATGAATATAGTGGGGGGAGCATAGGCGTAGGAGTCAGAAGGTCATAGGTTCTAATACCAGCTCCGCCATTTGTTTGCTAGGTGACAGAAGTGGCAAATCACTTCAGTTCTCTGGGCCTCAGTTACCTCATCTGTAAAATAGAGATTGAGACTCGAGCCCTACATGGGACAGGGACTGTGACCAGCCTAATTTGCTTGCAACCACACAATACTTAACACAGTGCCTGGCACATAGTAAGCACTTAACAAATGCCACCATTTGAAAGAAGAGTGCATACGTTAGCAAAACTCTGAGGACAAACACTGCCTAATTCTTTCTTTCACTCCAGTAGGACAGACAGGATTTATAGACATTTTGCTCAGAGGAAGGCATCCTCTGTCGTAAACAACGTGGAGAATTACCTTGGCGAAACTTCACCCTGCCAGCATCACATTTTGACCCATCGCCGGAAGTGTGACAAACATCTGGCAGGTCTCTGCGGCTGGAAAATTAGGTGGGGAAATACTCTCTAGTCTTAGGAGTTCACAGATTTCACCTCATTTGAAATGCGCTGCCTCGCAGAAAGTGATATCTCTCCCCCCTCTCTTGGCACACACGTCTGAGCTGTGGATGTCACACCGCACAATTACACCGGGAGACGGAAAGTTATTTGATGTTTAATTTTGCCTTGACAAACATTAGTTCTCGCCTAAGTAGCATTGGAGTCCTTGGCGTATCTTTCTAATGGCTCTGTTTTTCTAATTACTGATAATTAGTATTTACACAGAGCCTTTAGACAACCACTCCTGGAACACTTGTCGTAATTATAGATGCAAATGTTTGAGATAGAGAATGCTAAGAGCTGAATGAAGTCCACGCCAGTGAAGGAATGGATGCCAGTGGGTCAGATCTTAATGCTTTAGAGCCCTTTTAAGAGGGTCAGAATGCCTTCTATCCCATCTCCCTCCTCACCGATGCAGCTGCTGGGTTCTCTGGGCAGAGCAGATGGTCCAGAGGGGCTCAGGGTAGAGGAGCGGTGACACAGATTTCCCTCCACACACGAGCCCAGGGCTGGTTCTGGCCACCTGCTATAGAGGCTGGCAGCCCACTGATACCATCCAGGACCACTGGGATGAGGGCCTGGAATGACGGGGGGTTTGGATCTGGGACATCACCAAGGTTTGGACACAGCTGGTGGTGTTTTTGCACTCTGCGGTTTGGAATCTTGAGGGGGCTGAAAGCACTTTTAGGTCTAAAGTCAAAGAAAACCCACAGCACATGCAGGTGATGCCTGAAGCTGACCCATTGGGGAATTATCTGTTTCTTTTTCCCCTCCTTCTCTTGTCTTCTCCTTCTTCCTCTCCTCTTCCTCCTCCTGTTTCTTCCCTCCTTAGTTCCTCTCCAGGGGATGGGAAGAAGCAGCAGGGAGGGGAAGTGAAATGTAAATACAGTACTGACTGCTAGCCTTGGCAGATGTTATTCACCCAGACACATGTGACATTGCATATGTAAGGCCATGGTGTAGTGAACAGAGTACAAGCCTCGGAGTTAGAAAGTCATGGTTCTAATCCCAGCTCTGCCACTTGTCTGCTGGGTAACCTTGGGCAAGTTACTTAACCTCTCTCTGCCTTGGTTGCCTCATCTGTAAAATGGGGATTGAGTTGGTGAGCCCCACAAGGGACAGGGATGGAATCCAACTGGATTTGCTTATGTCCACCCTAGCACTCAGTGCAGTGTCTGGCATAAAGTGCTTAACAAATACCATCATTGTCATTCTTATTATTATTACTATGTGACATGATGATATCACAGGCACTATTATGCAAGGGTCTGTCTGAAGCATCCCAAACCCAAATCATTTCTCCACTGGTATGTCTCTCTTTGGTCTAAGGGCTTTAGTCCTTCCATTCAGGCTCCCAATAACACTGAATTCAACATCATCATCATCAATCAGAAGCTGGGGCAGAAGAAGCTGGGGTCTCCAAATGAAATGCTGACCACCAGGGCGTCTGGTGGTTTATCCATACTTGTCAGGGTACTAAGTGCTTAGTACAGTGCTCTGCACACAGTAAGCACTCAATAAATATGATTGAATGAAAGGGGACAAGCATTATGAAACCAGATGAATGACCACTTGTAACATTTTAGAATAACTCAGCCTTCACCCTTTCCTCTGCCTGGAACTCACTCCCACTCAGTCCATAAGCCTGCACAGCACTATGGCTGGGTCAGCTTCAAGGTCCACCCACCGTAAGACTCTGTCTCCGACAGGGCACTGAGACTCTTGGAGGAATTGTGGACTGGTCACCCTCCTGGAAATGTGTCTCACCATTAGGAATGGACCATTCAAATCCCTTAACTCTCCCCTCTCCATCACTGACTCTTCCTCCAGTGACCCATCATGGATCATCCAACACCTCTAACTTTCCCCTCTCCAGCCCTGACTCTTCCTCTCCGATGACCCACAGTGGGCCATCCTACACTCTATCTCTCCCCTCTCTATCCCTGACTCTTTCTCCAGTGACCCAACACGGACCATCCAACACCCTAATTCTCCTATCTCCACCCCTGACTCTTCCTCCAGTGACATACCAGAGACAATCCAATGCCCCTAACCCTCCCCTCTCCATCCCTGACTGCCTCCAGAAATCCTATAAAGATTATATGACTATATCCAAGACTATTCTCTAGCCAATTGCCGCTTTCCGCCAGCACCTTTTTCCTTGGCACCTTAGAGCCACACAATGACCCAGCCCCATTTGTGTTGCAATGGAGACCATCAAGTTCCCTTTCTCTTTCAGAAATAGACAACTTTCCCACACCCGCTCAGTCTTCCTTTCTGACCAATCACCCCCAAGAGACAAAATCCTGCAATTTCCCAAGGTATGCTGCACTTCCTGCCTCTACTGACTCAGAGTGAAACTGAGCCCCCTCCAACTCCCACCTGGCTTCCCCCCACCTGACAGAGGCACCCATTCCCAGCGTGGTTCAATGGAAAGAGCCCAGGCTTTGGAGTCAGAGGTCATGGGTTAATATCCCACCTCTGCCACTTGTCAACTGTGCTACTTTAGGCAAGTCACTTCACTTCTCTGGGCCTCAGTTCCCTCATCTGTAAAATGGGGGTGAACACTGTGAGCCCCCTGTGGGACAACCTGATCACCTAACCTCCCCAGGGCTTAGAACAGTGCTTTGCACATAGTAAGTGCTTAACAAATGCCGTCATTATTATTATTACTATTATTCCCTCTCCATAATCCCTATTCATCAGTCATAACTGAATTCTCCTTGTCAACAGGGAACATGTCTACCAACTCTGTTGTACTGTACAACAGAACAGTGCTCTGCACATAGTAAGCGCTTAACAAATGCCATTATTATTATTATTATTATTATTACTTTCCCAAGTGCTTAGTACAGTGCTCTGCATACAGTAAATGCTTAATAGGTATGATTGACTGACTGACTGCTCTGCGCAATAAATACCACTGATTGATTGATTGATTGACTGATTGAAGTCCAGAGGGATTTTGGACTGGGATTCAGGGATGAGTGAGTGCTGATTAGGCTGATTGAGTGCTTTGAAACCAATGGTAAGGAGTTTCTGTTTGATGTGGAGGTGGATGGGCAACCAATGGAGGCTCCTGAGGATTGGGGAGACATGAATTGAATGTTTTTACAGAAAAAAGATTCACGCAGCAGAGTGAAATATGGACTGGAGCGGGGAGATACAGGAGGCAGGGAGGCCAGAGAAGAGGCAGATGCAGTAGTCAAGACTGGATAATAATAATAACAATGTTGGTATTTGTTTAGCACTTACTATGTGCCAAGCCCTGTTCTAAGCGCTGGGGTAGATACAAGGTAATCAGGTTGTCCCACGTGGGGCTTACAGTCTCTACCCCCATTTTACAGATGAGGGAACTGAGGCCCAGAGAAGTTAAGTGATTTGCCCAAGGTCACACAGCTGACAAGTGGCGGAGCCTGGATTAGAACCCACGACCTCTGGATCCCCAGCCTGTGCTTTTTCCACTGAGCCACACTGCTTCTCTGGAGAGGATAAATGATTGGCTCAGCATAGTAGCAGTTTGGAGGGAGAGGAAAGGGCAGATGATAGCGATGCAGTGAAAATAGAATGGACAGCATTTGGTGACAGATTGAATAATGAAGAGGGAGGTGAGTTGAGGGTAATGCCAGGCTTACCAGCTTGTGGGACAGAGGACAGTGGTATTGTCTAGTAAACAGAACCAGACTTTTGCCTTTAGTCACTGGCCCTGCCTCCTAGTTCTCATCAGCAAGGCCCTCCCACATACAGGTGTGCTTCATGCTGCTTAGAGAAGCAGCGTGGCTCAGTGGAAAGAGCCCGGGCTTTGGAGTCAGAGGTCATGGGTTCAAATCCCGGCTCTGCCAACTGTCAGCTGTGTGACTTTGGGCAATTCACTTCACTTCTCTGGGCCTCAGTTACTTCATCTGTAAAATGGGGATTAAAACTGTGAGCCCCCTGTGGGATAACCTGATCACCTTGTAACCTCCCCAGCGCTTAGAACAGTGTTTTGCACATAGTAAGCGCTTAACAAATACTATCATTATCATTATTATTATGCTGGACTGAGATGTGCCTGATGGTGAAGTTCACCTGTCAGGGCCGGGGTGGCCAAAAAGGATGAAGCCAGACCCACAGTCTCCGTCGCTCCATGCATGGACACAAAGATAAGTTTTTAGGGTAGAAACTATCTCTTTACAGGCTGCAGAATTAGGTCTCGGGACAGCAGCCTTCCAATCTGGGCAATGTTTAGTTTGCCCGCCCATGGAGGGTTTTGAAGCCAGGAAGTTTGTTTATTAAAAACAATAATAATAACAATAATGATAGCATTCATTAAGCACTTACTATGAGCCCGACACTGTTCTAAGCACTGGGGTAGATACAAGATAATCAGGTTGGACAAAGCCCCTGTCCCACAGTGGGCTCACAGTCTTAATCCCCATTTTACAGATGAGAGAACTGAGACATAGAGAAGTTAAGTGATTTGTCCAAGAACACACAGCAGACAAGTGGTAGAGCTGGGATTAGAACCCAGGTCCTTCTGATTCCCAGCCGTGTTCACCCACAGCTCAGCATTTGAGTAAGAGAAAAGAAAAGACACTCCATGCATGACACAGGATGAGGCCTCCAATCCAAGCATCATAAATAATTCACATCCACGTACTCACCAACTGAGGAGGGAGATGGAGACTGACATTGTGATGCTCACCCAGTGATCGACGGGCTCCGATGTGTACATCTGGTGTTGCTGAGGATGCCCACGCATCTAAAAACGATTCTGATGCTCACTCACAAAAGCAGAAAATCAATGCCCTAGCAAGACCTTTCTCATTCCCTCCCCAAGCTCCAGAAGGGGCCGGAAGCACTGCCAAGATCCCCTGGATGTAATGGTATGTGGGAGGCCCTGTAGTGGGGAAGGGAGTCCCACTTGGGCCCTTCTGTCTAGGATATGTATCCCGTCCAAATCACTCCGGAAAGACAAATGGGTGAGGAGAGTCTCATGCCAGATTCATTCATTCATTCAGTGATTCATTCAATCGTATTTATTGAGCACTTATTATACGTAGAGCACTGTACTAAGCCCTTGTAATATAACAGTAATCAATCACATTCCCTTCCCACAAGGAGCTTACAGTCTAGAGGAGGAGACAGACATTAATATAAATAAATAAATTGTGGATATAGACCTAAGTGCTGTGGGGCTGGGAGAAGGGATGAATAAAAGGGGCAAGTCAGGATGATGCAGAAGGTAATGGGAGAAGAGGAAAGAAGGGCTTAGTCAGGGAAGGCCTCCTGGAGGAGATGTGCCTTCAATAAGGCTTTGAAAGAGAGAGAGTCATTGTTGGTCAGATTTGAAGAGCCAGACTGGGATGTAGGTGGGACCAAGCTTTGTCTGAATTGGAGGAGCTGAACACTTGCACCCTGGTGGTGCTGGTCTCAGGGCCTGGGCTCCTATGCTAACCCTGACCACCGAAGGGCTTTCTCTCAGTCCAGTGAATGTGAAAGTGGTCACCCTGCCTCTGAGACTGCCGCCAGTGCAAGCTGTGAAACCCTGCCATCTCCCTCCCCGGGTGCCTCTCCTGACCGAGAGTTCTTGGCCCTGACCACTCAGGGCAGAACAGTGAGCTGATCTCCTCCGGAGCCGTGGTTGACAGGGATCTGACCCTGTCTGTTAGACCGGCTTTTCTTCCCAAGTGGATGCTAGTCCGGAAGACGCATTTTTCATGCACGAACTCCAGCATGGTAATTGAGACACCATAAAAGGTGTGGGCCAATAATAATAATAATAACTACGGTATTTGTTAAGGGCTTACAATACATGAGGCACTGTACTAAGCACTGGGGTGGATACAAGCAAATCAAGTTGGATACAGTCCCTGTCCCATGTGGCATTCACAGTCTCGATCTGCATTTTACAGAAGAGGTAACTGAGGCCCAGAGAAGTGAAATGATTTGCCCAGGGTCACACAGCGGACAAGTGGTGGGGCTGGGATTAGAACCCATGACCTTCTGACTCTCAAGCCCGGGCTCTATCCACTATGCCATGCTGCGGGTTGGCACGAGCATGTGCCAGCTTGATCTGGGGCATCGCTCTCTTTTTTTTTCTTTTTTAAGGGTATTTGTTAAGCGCTTACTATGTGCCAGGCACTGTCCTAAGCACTGAGATAGACACAAGGTGAGCAGGTTGGACACAGTCCATGTCCCACATGGGGCTCACAGTCTTCATCCCCATTCTTTAAAGGTGAGGGAACTGAGGCCTAGAGAAGTTAAGTGCCTTGCCCAAAATTACACAACAGACAAGTCCCAGAGTCGGGATTAGAACTCAGGTCCTTCTGACTCCAAGGCCCATGCTCCATCCTCTAGGCAATGCTGCTTCTCACTTTCAAAGGCTCTGGAGACCTGGATGATGCTTGGTTCTTCACCAGAACTCAGGGCCTTTCCACCAGCCCCTCTATTCTAGAAAGCAGTGTGGTCTAGTGTGAAAGGAGAGCATAGGAGAGCCTGGTGAGGTCTTGTTTTTCACCTCAGCTCCTCCCCTGGGCCGCTGGGTGGCCTTGCTCAAATCGCTTAAATGATCTGGGCCTTAGTTTTCTCCTCTTTAAAATGGGAAGAATGATCCTTGACATTCAGGGTTGTTGTGAGGGCAGAATGTGGGCAGTGATAGAAAAGTGTTAGGCTCTTTTGGGTTGCTACCCAACCCAGCCAAATCTGTGATAAAGTTCCCTTCTCCCGTTCCCTACACTGCGAGCCCCATGTTGGGCAGGGACTCTGTCTGACCTGATTATCTTGTATCTACCACCAGTGCTTAGTACAGTGCTTGGCACATAGTAAGCACATCTTATTATGAATGAGTGAATGAATGAAACTTAGGAGAATACAGAACAACAGAGTGGTCAAGGAATATGTCTGTCCACTCACTGATTCATTCATCATATTTATTGAGGGCTTACTGTGTGCGGAACACTGTACTAAGAGCTTTGAAGAGTACAATACAGCAATAAACCAAAACATTCCCTGACCAAAGTGAGTTTACACTCTGCTGTATTGAATTTTCCCAAGCACTTAATACAGAGCTCTGCACATAATAATAATAACTGTTAAGCACTTACAATGTACCAGGCACTGTTCTGAGTGCTGGGGTGGATACATGCAAATAGCGTTGTAGACAGTCCCTGTTCCACAAAGGGCTCACAGTCTCAATCCCCATTTTTCAGATGAGGTAACTGAAGCACAGAGAAGTGAAGTGATTTGCTCAAGGTCACACAGCAGACAAGTGGCAGAGCCGGGATCAGAACCCATGACCTTCTGACTCTCAGGCCTGTGCTATATCCACTACGCCATGCCTCTTTTCAAAATTTTTAGGTCCCACGGAGATCCGAACTCAGATCGCTGGATTCAGAATCTAGAATGCTTACCAATATAAGTGCCCAGTAAAGACCATTACTGATCATGATGATGAGTACAGTGCTTGGCACATAGTAAGTGCTTAACAGATACCATGGTTATCAAGAACACGAGACATAAAGGCATCCGGTGCCGGATCATTACCAGATAGGGCATGGACTGGCTGAAAATGGGGTGACTAGCCAGTCTAATGAGGGGGCTGGTGGAGAGTGGGGGCTTTCAAGTCTGTCTGTACATGCAAGTGCTTAGTACAGTGCTCTGCACGCAATAAGCACTCAATAAATACGATTGAATGAATGAATGTCTGTGCCTTTTTGACAGCCTGAACAGGAGGAGAGGGAGGATCGCCTCTCCCAGGGAAGTCTTCCTCGTGGCGTGGGATGATATTAGAGCGGTGATTAGATCAGATGATTTCTCTGTAATAAGCCGTGTTACCTCGTTCGTCTCCCGCGTCCTGGCGCACGCTCGCTGCGTCAGTTATGGATGGCAAGCCAATTAAGTAATGCAGCGCCTCTTCCCCACGCTTATAAATCTCGCCATTTGCGGTTATTGATGTAAATGAAACTGGTCTATTGATCATTTGTGCCTCCGTCCTGAGCGGGATATTTACTGCCGTCAGACGGCTGGAAGGAAAAAAGGCGAGTGATGAATGGGGAGATTCTGGGGTGACTCTATTCGGCAAAGTGATTCTTTCGGTGAAAATTAGAAATAACGATCAGAGCCCAAACAGATGATTACGAAAGACTTGGAATTACTTTGGAAATCATTTAGGCTCTTCCAATAATAAAAACCTCCTAAAGAGACATTATATTCTGGCCGCGTGATTCTATCCCTGATCAGACAAGCTTGCCTGAGTAATATTTATAAAGACATTTTTCATTCTTCTTTTATTTCTGAGAGTGATGTAAGATCCCATTAGTCTGCTGGGCCTAACAAAGATGTACCCACTCTTATTAAAGAAGGCTGCAGAAATCTGTTAGGACTCGGTGCCTTGGCAATTTGGGTAAACATTTACTAAGGAAGAATTGCGTCTAGCTAGACATGCACATATCTAAGTGCCTGTTTTTGGAGAGAAAGGAATCAGTGTTGGGATCCTGGCAGATAAAGAAAATGTCTGCTAGAAGGGGCAAAGAGGTAACATCATCATCCTTATTAGGGAAACAGTGTGGCCTGGTGGAACGAGAACAGGCCTCGGAGTTAGAGGACCTGGGTTCTAATCCCCGTTCCACTACTTGTCTGCAGTGCGAACCTTGGGCAAGTTACTGAACTTCTCTGTGCCTCAGTTACCACATCTGAAAAATGGGAATTAAAGGTTGTGAGCCCTTTGTGGGTCATGGACAATGTCCAACCTGATTATCCTGTATCTACCCCAGCACTTAGTACAGTCCTTGGCACAGAGTAAGCACTTAACAAATACCATTTAAAAAAAAATACTGCTAATTGAGCTCCTCCAGCACTCAGAACACTGTACTGCCACCTACATTCTACAATCTCAATACAATCACAATACTGACATCCTACTGAGGGCAGAGCACTGTACTGGTCACCTACTCCATACAGGGCACTGTACTGAGAGTCTATTGAGTGCAGAACACTATACTATCCACCTACTGTATACTGAGCATTGTACTGAGCTCCTACTAAGTGCAGAACACTGTACTGGGCACCTATTGTGTACAGGGCACTGTACTAAAATCATGTTAAGTGCAGAATATTGTACGGGTCACCTATTGTACACAGGACACTGTACTGAGATCCTACTGGTTGCAGAACAGTGTACTGGTTATCTAATGTATACTTAACATTTTACTGGGGTCCAACTGAGTGCAGAACACTGTACTGGCCACCTTTTCATTCATTCACTCATTCATTTAATCATACTTATTGAGCACTTACTGTGTGCAGATCACTGTACTAAGTGCTTGGAAGACTACAATACAAAATAAACAAATTCTTTGCCCACAAGCATACAGTCTAGAGGGCGGGGAGACAAACATCAATAAAAATAAATAAAATTACAGATATGTACATAATTGCTGTGGGCCTGGGATGGGGAAGAGGCAAGGGAACAAGTCAGGGTGATGCAGAAGGGAATGTGAGATGAAGAAAGGTGGGCCTTGGTCTAGGAAGGCCTCTTGGAGGAGGTGTGTCTTCAATAAGGCTTTGAAAGGGGGGAGAGTAATTGTCTGTTAGATTTAAGGTGGGAGGGGGCCAGAAGCAGGCCAGAGGTTGGCGATGAGAGCAAGGCTCAGTGAGAAGGTTAGCACTAGAGGAGCGAAATGTGCAGACTAGGTTATAGAAGGAGAGATGCGAGGTGAGGGAGGAGGGGACAAGGTCCTGGAGTGCTTTAAGGCCAATGGCGAGGAGGTTTTGTTTGATGTGGAGTTAAATGGGCACCACTGAAGGTTTTTGAAGAATGGGCTGGCATGTCCTGAATGTTTTTGCAGAAAAATGTTTCGGGGCAGTAGAGCGAGGTATGGACTGGAGTTGGGTGAGACAGGAGGCTGGGAGATCAGCACAAAGTCTGATGCTGTAATCCTGAAGGGATAGGATGAGTGATTGTATTACTGTGATAATACCAACTGTGTTCAGGGCACTGTGCTGAGATCCTACTGGGTGTAGAGCACTGTACTGGCCACCTACTGTATACAAGGCACTCTACTGAGCTCTTACTGGGTACAGAACACTGTACTGGGAGACCACTGTGTAGTTAAGTGAACTTAAAGCTTACTGGGTACAGAGTACTGTTCTGGAAATCTACTGTTTACAGAACACTGGCCTGATTGCACAAATTAGGTGGTTGAGAAGCTATGTTACAAGTCACAAATGCAGTCCTTGCCATTGAGGAGCTGAAAATCAGCAGAGATGAAGAGATCTGACCCAGGAAATCTTGTGGGTTGAGAGGCAGGAGGATCAGAAAGACCCAAACATGGATCTTTGACCTCTACTGCTTTCGCCCCAGCCTCTACTCAGGGTTTCTTCCTGCTTCCCACACCTTATCCCTCTGCTACTCCCGCCAACAACTCTCCTGGTGTGGCTCTCTCCCGACTGGTACCCGATAGCTGTGGGACAGATGCTGATTGTCCAGAAACTCCCGGTAAGTCTGATGACAGGCAAACATCCCGGCTGTGTTCATGTAGTGGACAGGTATGATTGAATTATACCTGAGAGAGAAGCATCTTTGGCTCGATCGCTCCCTCCTTACCTGAAGTTGGCCTCACAGGTCCAGAACGTTCCTGTCAGTTGAGCACATAGGAAAGAGAGCATCCCGAGGATGGCAGCTTTGGCTCTTGGCCTTTCAGAGGGGTGGGGGGGTCACAATCGCATTTATCGATCATATGATTATCAGTATCATTATTGATTTAAAGTGTGATAATAATAATGATGATGATGATGGTATTGGTTAAGCACTTTGTGCCAAGCATTGTACTAAGCATGGGAGAAGGTTATTATTATTGTTATCATTATCATTATATTTAAGAGCTTGCTATGTATTTATGGTACTTGTTAAGGGCTTACTATGTGCTGGAACTGTACTAAACACTGGGGTGGAAACAAGCCAATCTTGTCAGACGCAGTCCCTGTTCCTCGTGGGGCTCACAGTCTTAATCCCCATTTTACAGATGAGGTAAGTGAGGCACAGAGAAGTGAAGTGACTTCCTCAAGGTCACACAGTAGACAAGTAGCAGAGCTGGGATTAGAGCCCATGATCTTCTGACTTCCAGCCCTGTGCTCTATCCAGTATGCCATGCTGCACCTCTGTGTGTCAGACACTGTTCTAATTTCTGGGATAGATACATGTTAATTGAGTTGGACATAGTCCCTATCCCACATGCCACTCCTAATCTAGTTTCTGGATATGAGCTATCATCTGGGCTGGCCAGCATCAGCACTGGAGGGCTACCGGGAAGACCCTCTCCTGGTGAGGTTGAAGAGTCATAATGCAGTTGTCAATGGGCGGTGACACAGAGGAAGAGGGACAGGGGCGGGAAAGGCAGATGATGAAGACAGAGCTTTTCATTAGTGCTCGGCGAGGGCTAAGGAAACTCTATTCAGCAGCTTTCCATCATTTTAATTCCATTTCCGGGGAGTGTAATTGAATTGGTCCAATGACTAATTTTTGGCCTTGAACAGATTAGTGTGGGACCCATCTCTTTCTCTTTCCCATAGGGGAATGTGGCCCGGAGGGTGAGGGGCGTGGAATGCCATTATGTCTGGCGGTGCATAAAGTCTTTCCATAGAAGGCTTGGTCTGGAGGCCATTTCTCCTCTGTAGCAGGACTCTGTAGCATCCCGGAGAAACAGAATCCAGGTATTCGCCCTTCTTTGGGGGGTGACATGCCAAGGGCGGGGGCAGGATTGGAGTTTACAGAACCAGAAATGTGTGGACGGGATGATCCTGGAATTCTTGTTCCCCAGATCCTACCTCACAAGAGCAAGGGGCACCATTGGAGATAGAGGAGTGCCAGGCTCAGAGCTTCTGCATTTCTTTCTCCAGTACGCGATGAGCACCTGAATGCGTTTCTCTAGGAAGCCAGGCAGCTGAAACCATCTAGGACCTCTAACTCATCTCCAGATCCAGTGAGACCCTTCTGGAGCCTTCTTATAGCTGCAAAGGTAGAAGAGGATTTGCCCAGGAGCCAAAGGCACTTGCCCTATCCAAGGTTGAAGGATGGAGAGGAAGTTGAAGGGAGGAGTGTTGCAATTCTTCTATCAACCCCACCCACTTCACTCCTTCTTCTCCCCCTACACAGAGCCGTGCAGAACCATCCCCCTCCCTTTTGGAAGGTAGCTTTGAAAAGGATCCTAGTCATGGGGCTGAATGCCCCGAGAGCCTCCTATCAGTTCCTTCTTTAATACAACAACAATAATAATAATAATGGTATGTATTTAGCTTTTACTATGTGCTAAGCCAACCAACTTGAGGGGTAGAGAAAGTGCAATCACATCAAACACAGTCCCTGTGTCACATGGGACAGGAGAACAGATATTGAATCCCCATTTTGCAGATGAGGCAACTGAGGGATGGAGAAGTTAAGGGATTTATCTGCTCGAGGCCACACAGTGGGTGAGTGGAGGAGCCAGGATAAGAACTGTAGGTGAGAGGAGGAGCCAGGATTAGAACTGTAGATTGTAAATTCGTAAGACCATAAACACTCCCTAGACTGTAAGCTAGTTGTGGGAAGGGAATGGGTCTGTTTTGTTGTTATATTGCACTTTCCAGAGTGTCTAGTAGTGTGCTCTGCACACAGTAAGCCCTCAATAAATATGATTGAATGAATGAACTCAAGGTCCCTGATTCCCAGGCCCATGTCTTTTCTCCCACTTCCTTTTAGCTAGAAACTCTCGACCGAACACATCTGGCAGGGAATCTGCCCTAGACCCCCAAGAGGGTTTTCTAGACCAGGGCTGCAGGGCATCTAGCAAATCACAGTACAGAGTGTGTTAAAGACCCTGACCCACCACAACTCAGGACAGGGAGGTGGCATGTCTTCACGTTACACTGTAAGTCCTCTAGGGCAGCGATCGTCAGTTTCATTTCTGTTGTATATTCCAAGTGCTTACTACAGTGCTCTGAGCACAGTCGGCACTCAATGAATAATACCTGTGATTGATTGGTTGATAGGCGTGTGTGTTTCAAAAGAGAACCACTATTGAAAAATACAAATACCAATCGATCCATCATTGCCCTTGGGACTGAACAGGTGGGCGGGGAGAGGAGTGCATTCTGGACTGTCTTGTCTTATACTGTCAATTTGTCTCCAACCCAAATAGATTGCATGAGCAATCAGAGCAACCCACCCTCCATCTGCAATCATTCTAAAAGTGTATCCACAGAGTTTTCTTGGCAAAAATCCGGAAGAGTTTTACCATTGCCTTCTTCCAAGCAGTAAAACTGAGTCTCCTCCCTTGACTCTCTTCCATGCCACTGCTGCACAGCACAGGTGAGTTTTGACTTGGACCAGATTGCCTTTCACTTTCTAGCCACTCCCAAGCTAGGAGTGGAATGGGTATGCCTCTGCTTGACTCTCCCTCCAGTAGCCCAGACTGGTAGAGTACTGGAAACTTGCCAGTTGCCAACCTGAGAGGGAAATTCTGGACTGTGAGGCAAGGGAAAAGCTAGGGAAACCTGGTCTCTGGTCCGGGCTGGGGGTAGGAGAGCTTGCCCATCTCTGGTCACTGGTCATCAATTTCGTGTTCCCCATCCTCCCCTCGCTCATCCCTCCCTCCTCCAGCCTGCATCTCTTATTGATCAGTAGTCGAGCCTGGCCTGGCCTGACCCATCCATCAACCATGTCCAGTGGGACAGCGGGGACAAGAGAGGGAAATGCGTCTCTTTTGTCAGCCACATTTCTCTCTGTCAGTTCTCTGCTCCTGCCGGGGCATCGATCACCCCTCATTCTGGAGCATCCGCGGGCATGGGGAAAGGCTGGTCAGGAGACTGATTGGGACGGATGGTTCTTGTTGAAAACTGGATACTGAGATACCTGATGGTTCTTGGGCCCCTTCCCCTTTCCACTCAGCTGCCATGAGAACTGGGCAGGCAGGACGGGAGGGAGGGTTTTGGGAAGTAAAGGCTCCTAGCATTCTGGGACTACAAGTCTGAACTACAAGTGTCACGTAATAATAACAATAATAATGATAATAATTATATTTGTTATGTGCCAAGCACAGTTCTAAGAGCTGGATCAGGTACAGACCAATCAGGTTGGACACAGTACCAGTCCCAAAAGGGGTTCACAGTCTTAGTCTCCATTTTACAAATGAGGTAACCGAGGCCCAGAGAACTGAAGTGACTTGACCAAGGTCACACAGCAGACATGTGGCAGAGTAAGAGTTAGAATTCAAGTCCCTCTGATGCCCATCCACGTACCTTATCTGCTAGGCCATGCTGTTTCCCTGAAGAGAGCACAGACTGGGCCAGCTCCAGCCAAGAGAGGGAGAAGCAGCATGGCCTGGTAAGAAGCAGTATTGCTTAGTGGATAGAGCATGGGTCTGGGATTCAGAGGGACCTGGGTTTTAATGCCAGCTCCACCACTTTGCTGTGTGACCTTGGGCCAGTGAATTCACTTCTCTGTGTCTCAGTTACCTCACCTGTAAAATGGGGATTAAGACCGTGAGCCCCATGTGGGACAGGGACTGTGTCCAACTTGACTAGCTGGTACCTGTCCTAGTGTTCAGTTCAGTGCCTGAAGCTTAGTAAAGTGCTTAAATGCCATAAAAAAAATCCAAAAGACGGAGGAATGGACCAGCATTCTCAGTTTAACAGAGCAGCTGGGGGCCAGGCCAGTTTACTTGGGGACAATCCCGTTTATGAGGCTACCAATCAATCTGCGCATCAGGCAGAAACTCCTCACCCTGGGCTTCAAGGCTGTCCATCACCTCGCCCCCTCCTACCTTACCTCCCTTCTCTCCTTCTACAGCCCAGTCCGCACCCTCCGCTCCTCCACCGCTGATCTCCTCACCGTACCTCGCTCTCGCCTGTCCCGCCATCGACCCCCGGCCCACGTCATCCCCCGGGCCTGGAATGCCCTCCCTCTGCCCATCCGCCAAGCTAGCTCTCTTCCTCCCTTCAAGGCCCTGCTGAGAGCTCACCTCCTCCAGGAGGCCTTCCCAGACTGAGCCCCTTCCTTCCTCTCCCCCTCGTCCCCCTCTCCATCCCCCCATCTTACCTCCTTCCCTTCCCCACAGCACCTGTATATATGTATATATGTTTGTACATATTTTTTACTCTATTTATTTATTTATTTATCTTATTTGTACATATCTATTCTATTTATTTTATTTTGTTAGTATGTTTGGTTTTGTTCTCTGTCTCCCCCTTTTAGACTGTGAGCCCACTGTTGGGTAGGGACTGTCTCTATATGTTGCCAATTTGTACTTCCCAAGCGCTTAGTACAGTGCTCTGCACATAGTAAGCGCTCAATAAATACGATTGATGATGATGATGATTTGTCTGTGTTACTAAATTCACCTGGGATGGCCTTCAAGAATTGGGGACTGTTCTACCTTACTTGGGTTGTATAGTCAGCCTCCTTGTTATCTATTGTTTTAGAGAGCCAGGATGACCTCTCCCCAGAAAACAAACTCCACTAAATGAACAGAATGACTGTAGGAGAACTGCATGCTGGGTTTGGCCTGCATATAAGAATAGTGCTTTGCACATAGTAAGCGCTTAATAAATGCCATCATTTTTATATGGGGGCAGATGGATGGGCGTGGAGGGGATTAGCCCCCTGCTGCCAGGACCCAGATAGAGCCTGGTCCAGAGCTCTCGCAAATCCTCTCCTGAACAACATCGGGACTGTGCGACAAGCAAGGGACATTTGGACCAAGACCAGCCTTGCGGCAAGGAGTCTTACAACTGTTCTGTTGCTTATCTTACGGATGTCATGAGCTGGGGTTGTTGCAGCTGAATTTTTCCTGTTATTCCATCCTCTTGTACCTGTCCCCCTCTCCATGGGCTGGGGATCCAGAATGCCTGACAGGGAAGTTCTTCCCATCCCACAGCCCATTGCTACCCCCCCCGACTTCTTCCATTGCAAGCCCCCGAAGGTCTACTGCTGCACCTGCGTCACCTTGCTGGTGGCCCCTGAGGCAGGCCAGGGTGGGTGGCCCCCACCTCCACAGAGAAGCATTCTGGGAGGGGGCCCACATCCATTCCCAGAGCCTGTGGCTCCCCAGTTGTCTGGAGGCAGTGGTACATCTCACACCCTAAGCTGGGGAAATCATAGCTTGGGGGGGGGGGGGGGCAGTGGGAGGGGTCACCCCAGGAGCAGAGTGCTTCTTCCTGCCCCCACTCCGAGCCTCTTTCAGTGCCAGCTGTGGCGCCGCTGACATCATTCCCAGCTCTCTTTGTTGAGGTCTGTGCCATTTATAAACCGCTACCCACCGGGCAGGCATGGGGGACGAGATGGGGGGGGGGGGGGCGGCGGGGGGGCAGGGCAGGTGGCAGAGGCTGCTGTTGCTTAGATTGGCCCAGGAATGTTAACACTATGACAGGTGGCCCATCTGCCCAGCAGCAATGCTTTTTGCAAATTCTCGCCTTCCCCCTCCTCCATCTTTCAGCCCCCTGCTTTTTTCCAGCTCCCGAGACAGAGTCCTGCTGAGACCGAGTAGTGTCACAGAGAAGCCTCAGAGGACTGAAAGGAGCCCTGGCCCCCAGTTTCCTGGCTGGGAGAGGACTTCTATCCTCACAGTCAATCGATCAGTGGTATCCATGGAGAGTTTACTGTACAGAGCACTGTACTAAGCCCTTGGGAGAATGTGATGGAGTTGGTTAAAGTGATCCCTGCCCACAAGGAGCTTGCAGTCTACTGGGGGAGACAGACATTAAAATTAATTACAAATGGGGGAAGGATATGTATGTAAGTACTTGTGTCTGGGTGAGTATCAGTGTGCTTAAGGGGCCAGTGTTGCACTTGGGGAGGTTCTGGATTCTGTCTAAAAGGCTAATCAGTAGGGGGAAATAGAACATCTGGAGCCACCTATATCTGGCCCCAACTTGTCAAGGGATATTTATATGCAGGGAAGTGGGAGGTAGTCTGCCTCTGTTTCCCCAAGCAGGGATATTTATTTATACTAACGTCTACCTCCCCCTTTAGAGAAGCGGTGTGGCTCAGTGGAAAGAGCACGGGTTTTGAAGTCAGAGATCATGGGTTCAAATCCCGGCTCCACCAACTGTCAGCTGTGTGACTTTGGGCAAGTCACTTAACTTCTCTGTGCCTCAGTTACCTCCCCTGTAAAATGGGGATTAAAACTGTGAGCCCCCCCTGGGACAACCTGGTCACCTTGTAACCTCCCCAGTGCTTAGAACAATGCTTTGCACATAGTGAGCGCTTAACAAATACCATTATTATTATTATTTAGAATGTAAGCTCACTGTGGGCAGGTAATGCAGCTCTTTATTGTTATAGTGTACTCTCCCAAGTGCTTAGTATAGTGCTTTGCATGCAGTAAGTGCTCAATAAATATGATTGAATGAATGAATGGGTATTGGCTCCGGTCTTTTTGGTCCTTAAACTTCCCCCACAAGCCAGGCATCCCCAATACTTACCTACCCACCACCATGCTCAACACTAAGGTACGCATCAACTTAGAGATGGGTTTTATCTGCTGGAGGGACAGCTCTCCTGCCCCTCCTTCCCTCCCTCTTTTCTTAGCCCAGCATCAGCCTGCTTCTTTCTCCTAGGCACTGTTTATCTCCAGAACCACCCACTATCAGCGCAGATTGAGCTACTGGGCATGCCATGCTCTACACTTCGAAACCCTCCCTGGCCGAAGGCAGCAACGCCAATCGATCACCACGGCCAGCCAGGACCGGTCCTGGAGTTTGAGCCCCAAGGCCTGGGGGTTACAGTGCAAAGAGTGTAATCAGCATCTCAGCGCCTGTCCAACAAATCCAGAACTTCTGGCCCATATCCTGGAGAGTCCCTGTGTCCCAAGAGGCTTTAAACCACACCCCTCTTCCCTCCCAGCCGGGTGACTATATCAGACTCCCCACTGGCCCCCTGCCTCCATGCTCTGCGGTCTTCACTCATTGCTGCATTCTGCTGTCCGGACCATCTTCTCAAAGCACTGTTCAGAGCATGTCCGCTCCACTGTCCCCCTCTAACAACTCTGGTGGGGTTCTTTAAGAATCAGTCTTGTGCTGACCAAGGATGGTGACTTTGGGAGAGGGAGAGAGAAAAAAGTCAGCCAGTCAGTGAATCATATTTATTGAGCAACCCCTCGACCCCCTCCAGTCTGGCTTCCGTCCCCCACATTCCACGGAAACTGCCCTCTCAAAGGTCACCAATGACCTCCCGCTTCCAAATCCAACGGCTCATACTCTATCCTAATCCTCCTTGACCTCTCAGCTGAATTCGACACTGTGGACCACCCCCTTCTCCTCAATACACTATCCAAACTTGGCTTCACAGACTCCGTCCTCTCCTGGTTCTCCTCTTGTATCTCCGGTCGTTCATTCTCAGTCTCTTTTGCAGGCTCCTCCTCCCCCTCCCATCTCCTTACTATGGGGGTTCCTCAAGGTTCGGTTCTTGATCCCCTTCTGTTCTTGATGTACACTCACTCCTTTGGTGACCTCATTCGCTCCCATGGCTTCAACAATCATCTCTACGCTGATGACACCCAAATCTACATCTCTGCCCCTGCTCTCTCCCCCTCCCTCCAGGCTCGCATCTCCTCCTGCCTTCAGGACATCTCCATCTGGATGTCTGCCTGCCACCTAAAACTCAACCTGTCCAAGACTGAACTCCTTGTCTTCCCTCCCAAACCCTGCCCTCTCCCTGACTTTCCCATCACTGTTGACGGCACTACCAACCTTCCCGTCTCATAGGCCCGCAACCTTGGTGTCATCCTCGACTCCGCTCTCTCGTTCACCCCTCACATCCAAGCTGTCACCAAAACCTGCCGGTCTCGGCTCCGCAACATTGCTAAGATCCGCCCTTTCCTTTCCATCCAAACCGCTACCCTGCTCGTTCAAGCTCTCATCCTATCCCCACTTCAATCCATGCTTCACGCTGCTGCCCAGATTGTCTTTGTCCAGAAACGCTCTGGGCATGTTACTCCCCTTCTCAAAAATCTCCAGTGGCTACCAATCAATCTGAGCATCAGGCAGAAACTCCTCACCCTGGGCTTCAAGGCTGTCCATCACCTCACCCCCTCCTACCTTACCTCCCTTCTCTCCTTCTACAGCCCACCCCACACCCTCTGCTCCTCTGCCGCTAATCTCCTCACCGTGCCTCGTTCTCGCCTGTCCTGCCGTCGACCCCTGGCCCACGTCATCCCCCTGGCCTGGAATGCCCTCCCTCCACACATCCGCCAAGCTAGCTCTCTTCCTCCCTTCAAGGCCCTACTGAGAGCTCACCTCCTCCAGGAGGCCTTCCCAGATGGAGCCCCCTCCTTCCTCTCCCCCTCGTTCCCCTCTCCATCCCCTCGTCTTACCTCCTTTTCTTCCCCCAGCACCAGTATATATGTATATATGTTTGTACATATTTATTACTCTATTTGACTTGTACATATCTATTCTATTTATTTTATTTTGTTAATATGTTATGTTTTGTTGTCTGTCTCCCCATTCTAGACTGTGAGCCCACTGTTGGGTAGGGACTGTCTCTATATGTTGCCAACTTGTACTTCCCAAGTGCTTACTACAGTGCTCTGCACACAGTAAGTGCTCAATAAATATAATTGATTGATTGATTGATTGATTGTACTAAGTGCTTGGGAGAACACAATACAACAATAGACAGACCTATTCCCTGCCCACAAGGAGCTTACAGTCTAGAGGGGGAGACAGACATATGAATTGCAGACATATGCAGAAGTGCTGTGGGGCTCTTAGAACAGTGCTCCATTGCTTAGAACTGCTTGGCACATAGTAAGCACTTAATAAATGCTATTAAAATAAAGGAACAAGTCGGAGAGACTCAGAAGGGAGTGGAGGAAAAGAAAAGAGGGCTTCATTAGGGAAGGTTTCTTGGAGGAGAGGTGCTTTCAATAAAGCTTTGAAGTGGGAGAGAGTAATTGTCTGGAGGAGATGGGGAAGAAGGGGGGAGAGAGCCATCACCTCCTGCAGATAACTGTACTTAGACTCCTCCAGGGAAGTTGGGGCACCCCGAGGGGATTTGAAATCCTGATGAAAATGGAGTGAAAATGAGCAGAAAGAGAAAGGGTGAGTAAGTGTTGATGGAAGAGGGGAAGGGCCGCAGGAGCAGAGATTGGCTAGTAAACAGCTGATGAGCTAGCTGGTCCAGGAGCTGAATGCCTGGCCCATTAATGGCCAGCTCCCTATTGGAAGGGACTGATCTTACCCAGACATTAGGGAGCCACAATCAGAATCTATTAGGTTACTCAGGTTAATCACCAGAGCAGCTGTTGGGAGGTGGGCTGAGTGGGGGGAAACAGCAAGGGAGGAGAGGAGAAGGAGGACAGAGGAAAGCCCCCAAACCTGGGTAAAACACAACCTGAGGCGATGTTGTGGACAGCAAAGACCCAGCTGTTGGAAAGGGGGTGGCTTTCCCAGAACAGGGGCTTCTGGCAAGATTGTAGCACAATAAGATATCATGGTGCCCTGGCACTGTGGGTAGGCAAAATGGCAGTGCTGTCAGGGGCGGACTGTACCTGCACAGGCTGGGGGTCACAAGGACCTGAGTTCTAATCCCAGCTCTGCCACACGTCTGCTGTATAACCTCGGGCAAGTCACTTCACTTCTCTGGGGTGCGTTACCTCATCTGTAAAATGGGATTAAGCTTGTGAACCCCATAATAATGATAATAATAATAATCATGGCATTTGTTAAGCACTTACTATGTGCCAGGGACTGTACTAATAGCTGGGGTAGATACAGGCAAATTAGGTTGGACACAGTCCCTGTCCCTAGTGGGGCTCCCAATCTCAATTCTCATTTTACAGATGAGGGAACTGAGGCCCAGAGAAGTAGGGGCTGAGTCCAACCCAATTAACTTGTATCTATCCCAGTGCTTAGAGCAGTGCTTGGCACTTAGTAAGAGCTTAACAAGTACCATAATTATTTTTAATGATTATTAAGTGACCACAGAGCACCAGGCACACTGGCAATCTCACCGCCCATGATGTTATCTTCCATCCAAGGATCATCTGGGGCCACCTGCCTTGAAGAAAGATGTCCTGGCAGTCGGGGAGCCTTGACAGGCAGGCAGTGGCCTGTGAGAATTTGCTGCCTGATCTGCAGATCCCTGCCATTACTGAATATCAATCAATCAGTGGTGTTTATTCATTCAATCATATTTATTGAGCGCTTACTGTGTGCAGAGCACTGTACTAAGTGCTTGGGGAGAGTAATAATAAGTAATAATAATATTATAAGTAATAATAATAATAATGACGAGTTGTCATTAGTGACCTTTGAGAGGGCAGTTTCTTGAACACTAACCATGTACAGAGCCCTGTTCTAAGAGCTGGGGAGAGTAATAATAATAATAATAATGGCATTTGTTAAGCGCTTACTATGTACCAAGCACTGTTCTAAGTGCTGGGGTAGATACAAGGTTATCAGGTTGTCCCACTTGGGGCTCACAGCTTAATCCCCATTTTACAGGTGAGGTAACAGGCCCAGAGAAGTTAAGTGACTTACCCAAAATCACACTGCTGACAAGTGGCAGAGCTGAGATTAGAACCCATGACCTCTTACTCCCAAGTCTGTGCTCTTTCCACTAAGCTACACTGTTTCTCTACAAAAGTATGGTCCTTTCAGGCCTTCTGAGCCGGGCTGGAACTCCACCCATGGGCTAACAGATAGTGACCCTTCCTGTGACCTGAAGGCTGGGCCACAAAAAATCAGGCCCTGAGTCCTAATGAGACTCTTTACGGGCCGTGTGTAGCACAATCAACAGCAAGGCAAAGAACAACCTGAAAATGACCTCTGTGAGAAAGTGACTATCTGTCATGCCCCACCAACCTCTTCAGTGACAACTGTTGCAGGTGCATAAAATCCAAGTACAGACAAGATCATCTCCCATAATAATGAATATGGTGGTAAGCGCTTAATATGTGTCAAGTACTGTATACTAAGATATATTCAGAAGCTGTGTGGCTTAGTGAATAGAGCATTGGCTTGGGAGTCAGAGATCGTGGGTTCTAAACCCGGCTCTGCCACTTGTCTGCTGTGTGACTTTGGGCAATTCACTTAACTTCTCTGTGCTTCAGTTACCTCATCTGTAAAGTGGGGATTAAGACTGTGAGCCCCATGTGGGACAACATGATTACCCCAGTGTTTGGCACATAGTAAGTGCTTAACAAATACCACCATCATCATCATATATTTTGAGCAGATTGGACAGAGCCTCTGTCCCATATGGGGTTCTCAGTCTAAAGAGGAAGGAGAACAGGAACCTATTATTATTGTTATTATCACTGTCATAATTAGTATAGTGACTAGAACATAGTAAGCACTTAATAAATACCATTATTATTATTATTACAGTATTTGTTGAGCACTTACTATAATAATAATAATAATAATGGTATTTGTTAAGCACTTATTATGTGCCAAGCACTATTCTAAATGCTGGGGTAGATACGAGGTAATCAGGTTGTCAAGGTAATCAGGTTGTCCCATGTGGGGTTCACAGTCTTCATCCCCATTTTACAGATGTAATAACTGAGGCACAGAGAAATTAAATGACTTGGCCAAAGTCATGCAGATGAGAAGTGGGGGAATGGGATTAGAACCCATGATCTCTGACTCCTAAACCCGTGCTCTTACCACTAAACCATGCTGCTACTATGTCTCACGCACTAGGTATGTACAAATAAATAAGGCTGGGTTTATTCCCTGTCCCACATGGAGCCACAATTTAAGTAGGAGGGAGAATAGGCAGTGAATCCCCATTTTAGAGATGAAGAAACTAAGGCAAGGGGAAGTTTAAGTAATTTGCCTTAGGTCCCACTATAGGTAAGTGGTGGAGCCGGGATTAGAATTTAGCTCTCCTGACACCCAGTCCCATGCTCTTTCCCCTTGTTTATGCTGCTTCCTAAAGGGCATTTATTTGTGGACAGGTAGATGCCCTCATATGTCACCACATCAATCAATTATTGGTATTTATTGAGCACTTACTGTGTGAAGAGCACTGTACCAAGCGCTTGCGAGAGTACAGTATAACAGAATTGGTAGAGATGCTCCCTGCCCATGCAACAACCTCATATGTTTTCCTTTGCCAACAACTTTGCCTTATAGGGCATCAGCAACTAAAGAGACAGGCATGGTGGTTCACTGGACTGAATGCCTAGCAGTGGACTTACTATGTGCCAAGCACTGTTCTAAGTGCTGGGGGGAGATACAAGGGTATCAGGTTATCCCACTTGGGGCTTACAGTCTTCATCCCCATTTTCCAGATGGGGTAACTGAGGCACAGAGAAGTTAAGTGATTTGCCCAAGGTCACACAGCTCACAAGCGGCGGAGCTGGGATTAGAACCCACGACCTCTGACTCCAAAGCCCAGGCTCTTTCCACCCCTTTAGACTGTACCTCCTCTAGACTGTCAGTTCCTTGTGGACAGAGAACATATGTACCAACTCCATTTTACTGTACTCTACCAGGAGCTTAGTACAGTGCTCTGCACACAGTAAGTGCTTAATAAATACAATTGATTGATCGATTGATTGCACACCCAGGACACTCACTAACCTCCTCTCTCCCTGAGTCACGGCCACTAACTGGGTTTAAATCGACCCTGTTGGGTTATTATAGGATGGATCTTTTCTAGGAGTCTCCATAGCTCAGCATAAAGAAAAACTTTATTAATGAGGGGGCCTCTCCAATTGTGAACTATAAATGTTATTTGATTATCTCATTTGCAAACAATAAATGTCAACAACATCCCAGACCCTTGTCAGGGGCTCCTTAGAAAATGCAAATGTAGCCTTTATCTCCCACTGCCCTTTATTAAAACAACCATAGAGACACGGTTGATAAACAAGACAATTAAATGTAAATGATGTCACATCTCTTGGCATCCGTGCGCATTAATGAGGCCCAGCCAGCCTCCCGAAGTGGCCACAAAATAGACCGGGCAGAATACTATTAAGGAACAGCCCAGTGTTAATGGTGACCTTTGCTTCCGACTAAAGACTCTGTGTCGGAAAGCTGCAAAGGGTGATTGGGAGAGCATCCCGTCATTTTTACACTGATTGAATTTAAACTGGGAAGGCCTGTTGTCTCGCCCAGGGGCAGCTGACCTTTAAGGACACCTGCAGTGCGGGCCAGTGGGCAGATTCAGGCAGTTGGCCTTAGGTAGGAGGTGGGGGAAGAGCTCCTCCCCATAACTCCACCCACCTCATGCTCACAGGCTCTCTCCTGAACTGTAAGCTCCCTGTCTAGACTATAAATTCTTTGAAGGCAGGGATCATAACTTCTTGCTTAGTACAGTGCCTGGCACAAAGTACTTAACAAATACCATCATTATTATTATCATCATACTCTCCCAAGTGCCTTATACAGTACTATGCATGCAGTGAATACTCAGAGTTCTAAATAATAATAATAATGATGGCATTTGTTAAGAGCTTACTATGTTCAAAGCACTGTTCTAAGCACTGGGGGGATACAAGGTCCCGATTGATTGATTTAGGTGGCTGATTAGGAACCATCACTCAACTGGGAAAATGTTATCCCTGTCCCCCCATGCCCCATTTATTCATTCAATCGTATTTATTGAGCACTTACTGTGTGCAAAGCACTATGCTAAGTGCTTGGAAAATGCAATTCAACAACAAGAAGAGACAATCCCTGTCCACAACGGGCTCACAGTCTGACCACAGCCTTGCTCCTCCTCTCTGGCATCGTCTCATGGAAGTTTCTGGACTGTTTTCCGCATGGCAATCAGTAGCTTCCATCTCTTTCCCCCAGGAGGTGACCAGATCCAGAGGGAGAAAGACTTCACTTTGGTAAGCATTCCCTTCCCAGAACCCAACCCAGAGACCTGCACCAAGACTGTATGTAGTACAGTGGATTAGCAGCATGAAATGGAGCAGTAGAGTAGAAAATAGGCCTGGGTATAAGAAGGTTGTGGGTTCTAATCTTGTCTTGTCTGCTGTGTGACCTTGGGCAAATCATTTCACTTCTCTGTGATTCAGTTACCTCATCTGTTAAACCAAAGGTATCTACACAATAGATAATGATACAATACTCTGTATCCAGTAGATGCCCGGTACAGTTCTTTGCCCATTGTAGCTCTCAGTACAGTGCTTCTGGACACAATAGATGTTCAGTACAATGCCCTGCCCAGAGGAGGTGCTCAACACTGTGTTCTGCCCAGAGTAGGTGTCCAGTATGATGCTCTACATGCAGTCGATAATGATAGAGTACTCTGAGGGCAATAGATGTTCAGTATAGTGCTCTGCCCCGAGGAGAAGCTGGGTACTGTATTCTGCCCAGTGTAGTGAGTCACCCAATCTTAGTACAGTGCTCAGGACACTGTACAAAGCACTTGGGAGAGTACGATATAACAGTATAACAGACACATTCCCCACCCACCATGAGCTTACAGTCCAGTGGGGCTGACAGACATTAATAATAATAAATAAATTACAAATGTGTACTTAAGTGCTGTGGGGCTGGGAGAGGGGATGAATAAAGGGAGTTAGTCAAAGAGACACAGAAGGGAGTGGGAGAAGAGGAAAGGAGGGCTCAATCAGGGAAGGCCTCTTGGAGGAGATGTGCCTTGAAAAAGCTTTTGAAGTTTTGTTTGACAGATATGAGCAGGGAGGGCATTCCAGACCCGAGGCAGGGTGTGGGCAAGTTGCCAAGTTGGTATATGTTGCCAACTTGTACTTCCCAAGCACTTAGTACCGTGCTCTGCACACAGTAAGCGCTCAATAAATATGATTGAATGAATGGGCAAGAGGTTGGTGGCCCAGTACGTGTTTTCTGCTCAGCAACATTCTCTGGTCTAGGTGTTGCTGATTCTGATCCTCACTCTGAGGTGTGTTGAACCTAGTGCCTGCTCTTCTGATCTGACTAGAGGAATAACCTTGAGTTTTTCACCATTTGCCCTCAGGAGGAGGCTTCTCCCTATCCTCTATGCAGAGGCTGGGCTGTCTGAAGGGCAGGAATAGGGCGAGCAGGGACGTGGGCTGAGGGTGCTGAAGGAGGGATTGCTTCCAGACTACACTGCAGTAGCTGGCCATGGGGTAGTGCCCTCCACCTCTAGCAGGAAGAGCTGGTCCTTGCTGGGGAGTGCTCCTTTAAGGCAAGAAAAAGAGCCGTCGGGCAGGTTTGCAATATTTTTCTCTTAACTGCCGAATGGCTCTGGCGTTTTACGGCAACTAAATCCTCTTCTCGGTGGGAGAGAATGCGTGACGAACCCTAGGCCGACGTCTGAAAAATGGCAGACACTTATCTTTTACTGCAAATGTAACCATAACAATTCCAAGTGCTAATTTTCTAGCTCATATAATATGTGCAAGTGTGCTTTGGCCACCCTCCCGGTGATGGCACTGAACGGTGCTGTCCCTGCCTGGCGCCAGGGAGTGAGGGGGGAGGTCCCAGGAGGCCTGTCGTCGAGGGCTGCTGTGGTGGGGGTCTGCTCTGTCTTTAGGGTGGTTGTCCCTGTCCCCCACCCTTCCAAGTCTGCACAGCAAAAGCCACTCTATTCCTCTGGGAAAGGGGCCAAGGCGAGAGATCCTGGTGCATGGGGAGAGGAGAGCCCACAGGGGAAAATTCAGAATTGCATTTTGGCTGGAGTGCAAGCCTCTATCATCTGTAACATCTCCTCCCACTCCCGCAACACTTACATACTGTAATATCTGTTATTTATTTGTATTGATGTCTGCTTCCCTGACTCTAGACCCTTAGCCACTTGTGGGCAGGGAACCTGACTGTTCACTGCTGTACTGTACGCTCCCAAGTGCTTAGTACGGTGCTCTGTACACAGTAAGTGCTCAATAAATACGATTGAATGAATGAATGATTTTGTGAAGCTGAATCATCTCACTGAAAACTCCTCATGGACAGGGATAGAGTCTCAGTGTTCTTCTGTCTGTCCCCAAAGCCTATAGTATGGTGCTCATAGATGTCTGGAAATATTGAAAGTAACATGTATTGACCGCACACTTGGTCATTGTGCTGGGCGCTTGGGAAGAAATGAATAAAGAAATAACATGATTCTTACCCACAAGAAGCTAAAAGTCTATTGGGGGAAATTAAAAAGAAAGCGAAGGTATGCACCCAATTTAGTGTTCCTGACTGTAAGCTCATTGTGGGAAGGGAATGTGTCTGTTTTTTTATACTGTACTCTCTCAAGTGCCTAGTACAGTGCTCTACATGCAGTAAGTGCTCAATAAATACGTTTGACTGGCTGACAATTCTGCTCAGAGTAGGTATCCAGTAGAGCTTTCTGCACACAGTAGGCATCTGGAGCAGAATTCTGAACACGATAGGTGCCCAATGCCACGTGTGGCACATAGCAGACACCCAGTGCATAGCTTTGTACATAACAAGTTCCAGGTTCAAATTCTGAAGGCAGCCCTACAGAGTTAGGGCATGTTTTGGAAACCGATCTGCAGAGCCCATCAGAGAGATCTTGGCATCAGCAGCTGGAAAAATAACATTAGCCAACATGTTTTCTTGCTGAACATTCGTGTTGAAAGGTTAAAAGTAATTTTACTCCAGACCAGATAGCCATCTCACTAAAACAACACCATGTAGGGAAGGAAACTGAAGGTTGGAGGATGAAAGGGGTAAACTCGAACCAGGAAACTGGTGATCGGAAATTGTCTCACTCCAATGAGGCTGAACATCCGGTCTTGTCTGCACTTCATTGGAACCTTTTTAAACATCGCTCTTGTTGATCAGAAATTTTTATTGATCTCAACGTGGGCACTGGCACGGATGCCTACAAGCCCCCTTCTTTCCAGCTTGTCTATCTCTATGAACCAGAAGCTTGGCACCAAATTTAGAGTCCAACCTCAAAATGTCACTCGCCACAACAGCACGGACTCAAGACAGGCAATAAACCATATCCCAGGGCCGTCCATAAAACAGTTTTATTACAGCTGTCCCTCCAGGCTGGTGGAGTCACTGAGCACTCGGAGAATTTGGGAAGAATGTCTGAAGTTCATTTTAAGATGGAGTAACTAAAACGAATGCTGGGTTTCAGATAACGCTCAGTAATGGGATCCGAAAAGGCTCAGATAGTCGAACTTCAGAAATCAGAAAGCCCACTAAGCTTTTAAGGTTGTGGATTATGAGTTGTTAAGGATAACTCAGAGGGCGGCATTGGTTGGGTATAATTAGACTGAGCATATGTCCCCGGTTAGAGCATCGTGGGTCCCTGGGGGTCAGTCCAGCAGTTGTAGGAAAAAAATAGACAGCAGTATAGCCTAGTGGATAGAGTATAGTCCTGGGAGTCAGAAGGGCCTGGGTTCTTTTCCCAGCTCTGCCACTTGTCTGCAGATTGGCCTTGGGCAAGTCACTTCACTTCTCCGTGCTTCTGTTTCCTCATCTGTAAAATGGGGATTAAGACTGTGAGCCCCATGTGGAACAGGGAATATGATTTGCTGGTATCCACCCCAGTGCTGAGTACAATGCATGGCATATAGCAATCTCTTAACAAATACAACAATTATTATTATGATTATTATTATACACCTGGGATCAGAACTGTCCCTAGCTAGCTGCCAGTCACCTCAACCACTCCTTGGATTTCTTCCTTCAAGACTTATCTCCAGTCCTAAATTCTCCTTAGACTTACTCTGTGAGCCTCTTGTGGGACAAGGATTGTTTCTGACCTGATTAACTTGTATCCATCCCAGTGATTAAAACAGTGCTTGACACATAGTAGGTGCTTAACAAATACCATTCAAAAAACAAAATCCTCATCGCCAAAGGGTAAAAAGGATACCCTTTTATCAAAGAGTGGAAAAAAAGAGCATGGGCTTTGGAATCAGAGGTCATGGGTTCAAATCCCGGCTCCGCCAATTGTCAGCTGTGTGACTTTGGGCAAATCACTTCACTTCTCTGTGCATCAGTTCCCTCATCTGTAAAATGGGGATTAAGACTGTGAGCCCCCAGTGGGACAACCTGATCACCTTGTAACCTCTCCAGCGCTTAGAACAGTGCTTTGCACTTCGTAAGCACTTAATAAATACTATTATTATTATTATGCAATGTGAACTAAAGGAAAAATCAATCAATCAGTGGTATTTACTGAACGCTTAATATGTTCATTAAATGCCATATTTTAGTTTTATTTATTTACCAGGAACCAGAAGCTAAATGCTCTGGAGTCCTGGCTAAGTACTGCCTGGGGTTCCTGAAGAACTCGATATTTCTCTCAAATCTTCTCAGCCCCTAACTTTTAAACATGGAGGCCACTTTCGGAACCATTCTCCTCACACCTCCTGAGCTAACCTTCTCACTGATCCCTGCTCTGGATAACTCCACCTCCAGTCTCTTGCTCATACCCACTGAGCTGGTATTAAATCTCAGGTACTCCGATTCCCAGGCCTGCACTCTTTCCACTAAGCCATTCTGCTTCAATATTTCCTCATGTATTTCCATCCATTTCCTGTTTTCTTGGCATAACTCATTTGTCTTCTTGATTCTAATTATAATGACTCTTGTCTTCCCGTCTCCCCTGATGATAAGCTCTTTGAGGGCAGAAATCACATCTTTCCCTCCCATTCATTCAATCGTATTTATTGAGAGCTTACTGTGTGCAGAGCACTGTACTAACCGCTTGGGAAGTACAAGCTGGCAACATATAGAGACGGTCCCTACCCAACAGTGGGCTAACAGTCTAGAAAGTGGGCTCACAGTCTAGAAAGTCGGCTCCCATGTACTCTCCCATGCTTAGCACACAGAAGTACTCAATCAAGCACTTATGTACACATCTACAAATTATATATATTTGCATATCATATTATATTGTACTATGCTATATATTATATTATATATACAAATTATGTATCATGAATTATTTCTTTATAGAAATGTCTCTTTCCCTCTCTAGATTGTAAGCTCATTGTGAGTAGGGAATATATTTACCAATTCTGTTGTACTATATTCAAGTGCTCAGTAGAATGCTCTGCACACAGTAAGCACTCAATAAATGCCATTGATGATGATGAATACCACTGATGGATTGATGGATTAGAATCAGCCTCCCCAGCCTGTCCTGAGGATTTTGATGCCTCTCTAAATGTCTTAAATGTAAAAAGAGGGTCTGAGATCCGATGCCTAGAGCTGGTTGTAAGATCCTCTGCTTTGATGGCTGGCTGCCTTTACCTTTAAACAACCCCCAGAAAACCTTCACTGTCGAAGGCGCGAATACATAAAACCTGCTGGCATCCTGATTATTTTCCAAGTGGTGGGAACCCACACTGATCGAAAAAAGACTTTTCTCCCTCTGTGGTCGTGAGCAGTGATGATGGGTTTGGTGATGGCTGTCTTTGAAAACTGCTGCAAAGCAAGAGGAAGGGGAACAATAAATCTCTCATTGTACAGGCGAGCATACATCTGTCCCCAACCCTGATCGATAACAGACTTTCCTCTGGCCCTGATGATTGATGCATTAGGGACAACCACTCCCTATTCGAGGAATGCCTGGCATCTCCAATCTGCCGGACACCATGTCCACATTGCTGTCTTTGTGGGGAGAGGGGCCTCTGCTATTTTCCAGTGCCTCAGAGGATGGAGACATCTGAACCCTACTGGATCTGTGTGACCAGAACAATGTAAGGAGGTTAATAAGATGCCTTGGCCCTCAGCAGTGACGACTTGGAGTTAGTGTCCGGGGGACACTTTGCGGCTGCTGTTGGTCTGTCTGTGTTGGTGAGGGCTCATTGTGGGAAGGGAATGTATCATACTCCCTCAAGCGCTTAGTACAGTGCTCTGCACGCAATAAGCGCTCAGTAAAAACCACTGATGCTGATGATGATGAAGCAGCATGGTCTACTAGTTAAAGCACAGGGCTGGAGATTGGAAGGACCTCTTTTCTAATCCCGCCTCCTCCACAATTTGGCTCTGTGACCTTGGACAAGTCACTTAACTTCTCTGGGCCTCAGTTACCTCATCTGTAAAATGGGAATTAAGATTGTGAGCCCCACGTGGGTCAGGGACTTGTGTCCAACCTGATTAACTTGTAGCATAATTAATATTATGATGATCATGAGAGTCCAGGCAGCTGAGGTGACCGCCGCCTGGCTGACCATCCCTCAGTGATGTGAGCTCACCTACAGAAGGACTGGGAATTGTTAGAGCAAAGCCAGGACTTGATTTTTGTGACCTTAGCAGTGTAGAGTTCTCCAAGGAAGAATGACTATATTGACCCCGCAGATGGGCCATTATCACAGTGAAGGCCTGGGGAGGGTGCCATGCCTTCTCCCTCCTGGTCTCCTCCTCCATGGCCCCCACCCTTTAGACTGGGACCCCTTTTAGTCTGAGCCATGTCCAAACGCCCTTTCCAGCACTTAGCACCGGGTTTCAACATTTTCATTATGAAGACACCTCATGGCAGACAACCAGACTGCAGTCATGCAGCGGCTGAGTGTTGGTGGATTTTCTGCTGTGATTCCCCTTTCCCTTCTTCCTCGTCCCCCGAGTCTATCTGATTTGTGGCAGATGTATGCCCCGCCAGACAGGGCTGAAAGGAGAGGACCCACAGGCTTTTGGGGGATCACTACTGGGGACTATAGGTGAAGGTAAAAGCCCCCATTGTGAGGCCTCGCTGTTCCTTGCGCTGTATCTGCTGGGCGACTGCAATGGATGACCACCCGGGTCCTTTTCCAGTCATCCTGGAAAAGAAGAGAAGCAAGAGAAGCAGTGTGGCTCAGTGGAAAGAGCATGGGCTAGGGAGTCAGAGGTCATGGGTTCTAATCCCAGCTCTGCTACGTGTCTGATGTGTGACCTTGGGCAAGTCACTTAACTTCTGTGTGCCTGTTACCTCATCTGTAAAATGGGGATTAAGACTGTGAGCCCCACATGGGACAACCTGATCACCTTGTATCCTCCCAGTGCTTAGAACAGTGCTTTGCACATTGTAAGTGCTTAACAAGTGTTATTATTATTATTATTATTATTATTATTATTATCCTGGCTGGTATTTGTCCGTGGTATCAACCACTGACCCAGCGCTGGGTCTGGTCTCAGGTGGCCACTCCCCTGGCATCCTGCACTGGGCCATGCTGGAGGAAAGTGGTAAGGGCTAGGGCCACTCTGGGGAAACAAAGCTGGAGATCAGAACAAATAATGATGAGGTGGAGGAGGAGGGGAATGGGTGATCAAGTGGCATTTTCTCAGGACCTGGGTTCCAATCCCGACTCTGCCACTTACCTGCTGTGTGACCTGGAGATAGTCACTTGATTCTTCTGTAACTCAGTTCCCTCATCTGCAAAATGGGGATTCAATACCTGTTCCCCCTCTTACTCAAATTGTGAGCCCAATGTGGGACTTGATTATCTGTATCTACCCCAGGGCTTAGTAGAGTGCTTGGCACATAGTAAGCACTTGATAAATACTATTATTACTATTGAATTACTCACTTATTCATATTAATGTCTGTCTCCCCCTCTAGACTGTAAGCTCATTATGGGAAGGGAACACGTCTGCTAATTCTGTTGTACTCTCCCAAGTGTTTAGTATAGTGTTCTGCACGTAGTACATGCTCAATACATGTCATTGATGATGATTTCAATTATTATTGCTATTATTATGTTGTACTCTCCCAAGTGCTTAGTGTAGTGGTCTGCCCATAGTATGTGCTCAATAAATTTCACTGATTGACTGTTGATGATGAAGATGATGATTATAATTATTATTGTTATTATTATTAGGACTGGTTGATGAATCTCACATTATCTCTCTAGAGCTGGCGGTGGGTCTAATTCCTTAAGATGATTGTCAGTTCAGCAGGCATCTATCCAGGGGGTTTATGCATCCTTAGAGTGAAGGCCTTATGGAAATGCAAAAATCTGACACATGTGACAACCTACCACAGTGCACGTAAAGGCTTTTTCTGACAACACATTATGTCACCGTCTGTTTTGGGGTTTGATTCTAGCAGTGATCCTGTGGGAGAGGATAAGTATGAGCATAGCTGGAGACCAGCTGGACCGTAGACTCTTTCTCCAGACCATAACGTCTTGGTCGGTTGAGAATGTGTCTATCATCTCTATTGTACTGTACTTTCCCAAGCGCTTAAGTGTGCTTTACACAGTAAGTGTTCAGTTAATATCACTGATTGACTGATGGGGAACTATTTAAAGTCCTCTCTCAAGCCCTGAAACTTTCCTAGCCTAAAGGGGTGCCATTCTGCTGGGAATGGGTCATAACTCTGGGGAAGAGTGTGTCCAAATGGAATCTCTGTAGGCAGATGGGTACATTCCTAGAGTCTGGAATTAATCAATCAGTGGTATTCTTTGAGTACTTAATGTGTCCAGAGCACTGTACTAGGGGTTGGGGAAGAGCACTACAACTGAGAAGTTAAGTAAGTTCCCTGCCCACAGTGAGCTTACCACCTAAAACTTGCAGTCTGGAAAGATGGTCTCAGGAACAGGAGGTGGCTGTGTGTCAGAGGGACAGAGGTAGCAAAGGGTTCAGTGTCTTTAGCCCGTGACAACTTCTGTATACCTTTAGCTCTGGAGCCACAAGGAGTTAACCCAAGGAGATTTCCTGGAAGAGGAAGAGGGGGAAGAGGGCCATGTCTATCAACTCTGTTAGGTTGTTACATTGCACTCTTTCAAGAGTTTAGTACAGTACTCTGTACACAGTAAGCTCTCAATAAACATGATTGATTGAGGGGGAGGCTTTTAGCAGCATTTGTAAGGAATGGGAAGACCTGGTCTGTGGGGGGAGCAGAAGAGACGGGTGAGGCCATTGGCAACCCTGAGAAAGCACCCTGAGCCTTCCTTGATAGGAAAGACCAGCAGTGAGATTCCTGGCTGAGGCCAGGGCAGGAGTGGAGAGGGGGACACCCAGAATGTCTTGAGTTCCCTATGGCATGAATCTGGGGAGGGCCTGGGCTGGTATTTTATTTTCTTACCATCCTTCCTTGCACACCACATTTCTGAAAATTGATCCATAGATCACCTGGAGAAAGTGAAACAGCACATCTTGTTCTGCTTCTAATACTAATGATAATTATAACAATAATCTGAACAGCACTAATATCAGCTGATCTCAGTTTATCCTCACAACACTCCTGAGAGCCAGAAACTAGCCTTGCATTTTAACAGGGAAGGAAATTGAAGCCCAAAGCTCCTTGTGCCAAGGTAAAATGTCTACCAACTCTGTTGTTTTGTACTGTCCCAAGTGCTTAGTACAGCCATGTCTCTTACCTCATCTGTAAAACAGGAATTAAGATTGTTAGCCCCAGGCAGATCAGGGACTGTATCCAACCCAATTACCTTGTATTTACCCCCACACTTAGTGCAGTACCTGGCACATAGTAAGCTTCCCCTTCTAGACTGTGAGCCCGCTGTTGGGTAGGGACTGTCTCTATATGTTGCCAACTTGTACTTCCCAAGCGCTTAGTACAGTGCTCTGCACACAGTAAGTGCTCAATAAATATGATTGAATGAATAAATGAACAAATATCACGATTAGTGTTATTACTATTACCGAAATGATTTTCTCAAGATCATGCAGCAAGGCAAGAGGAGTGGAACCAAGCTTAGACCTGGGTCTCCCAACTCCAAGCCCATGTTTCTTCCACTAGATCATGCTGTTCCAAAGACCACAGGACCCAGACTTGATTGACGTCCCTGGCCCCCATCCTAATAATAATAATTGTTAAGCACTTACTGTGCCAAGCTCTGTTCTAAGCACTAGGGTAGATACAAGTCAATCAGGTTGGGCACAATCCCACATAGGGCTCAAATCTTAATCCCCATTTTACAGATGAGGGAACTGAGGCCCAGAGAATTGAAGAGAGTTGCCCAAGGTCAGCGAATATGTGGCAGAGCCAGGATTAAAACCCACGTCGTTCTGATTCCCAGGTTTGTGCTCTATCCACTAGGGTACACTGCCACTGTTGGGTAGGGACCGTCTCTATATGTTGCCAACTTGTACTTCCCAAGCGCTTAGTACAGTGCTCTGCACACAGTAAGCGCTCAATAAATACGATTGAATGAATGAATGAATGCTTCTCCTGACCCTCAGGGTCCCTGCGCCTGCGGGAAGGCACACTGGACCTGCCCAGCCGACGGAGACACAGAGTGGAACCACTCTGACCCTCCCAACAGTGTTTCCGTTTCCTTCTTGCTTCCTGGCCAGGGCTCTCCTCCCTGGCCCACCCTGGCCCGCCCTTTCCAATCTGTACCCTAGGCTCAGTCCGTCTATTTGTTTGTTCAGCCGAGAATGGGTGAACTCCCCTTCAGGTGCTGAAATACTCATTGCCTGCCAGCCCGCGGACTGATAGGGGAAAAATTCCACCATGGAGCTTCAGGAAGTTATGGCTGGAAAAGGGCCCAGCCCACAGGGCTGCCTGTGGAGCCAGGGGTAGATCACCTCAGTGGCTCCGTGCCTAGAAATGCCTTTTTTCAGTGGAATGCTTATGCTGGGAGAGGGTGCTGGCTGGATCCCAAGCAAGCAGGCATCCCACTTCTTTCAGGGTGCTGCTCCACTCTGGTGATAATAATAATAATAATAATAATAATAATAATAATAGTATTTGTTAAGCACTTAGTATGTGCCAGACGCTGTCCTATTTTACAAATGAGGTAACTGAGGGGACAGAGAAGTGAAATGACTTGCCCACAGTCACACCGCAGACATGTGGCAGAGTTATGATTAGGACCCTACATCCTCTGACTCTCAGGCTACAAGTCTGACTCCAGGTCTTTCCACTAGGCCATGCTGCTTCTCTCAGCTTCCTGTGCTGAAGCAGGGGCAGACTGGTGAGACACCCCGGTAGCAGGATGGCCAAACATCCTGAGAGTGGTTGGATAGATCTAGAATTTCCCAGTCTGTGCTGCCTCCTGGTTTAAGTCCTCTGGGACATATATCTGCCGTATTTTTGAAATCCTTCCTCTCTGTGTCCATGTTTTCTCCCTCTTCAGCCTGTCTGTGGTTCTGCATCCCCTGTGGCCCTTGTCAGTCATTCCCCAGCCCCATCTGAGGCCCCGAAAACTTTATTAAATCATCAATCATATTTATTGAGTGCTTACTATGTGCAGAAGGCTGTACTAAGTGCTTGGGGGAGGACAATACAACAGAAATAGCAGACAAGTTCCCTGCCCATACCGAGCTGGCTTGGTTCAGGTTTGGAGCCAGACAGGGCCAGAACAGGGCACTTGGGAACGGGGCCCATTCCATGGAGACTAGAAGGAAACTCTCTCATTGCGGACCCCTGACCCACATCCTACCTCTGGTCCGGAATGCCCTCCCTCCTCCAATCCTCCAAACAATCACACTTCCCCCCTTCAAAGCCCTACTGAAGGCACACCTCCTCCATGACGCCTCCCAGACTAAGCCCCCTCTTCCTCAGCTCCCCCCCTTCCACGTCACTTCGACTCCCTCCCTTTGTCCTTCCCCCCTCCCCACCCTACAGCACTTATGTATATATGTATATATTTATAATTCTATTTATTTATGTTTATTCCTGCTTACTTGTTTCAATGTCTGTCTTCCCTCCTTAGACTGTAAGCTGTTTCAGGCAGGGATTGTCTCTATTGCTGAATTGTACTTTCCAAGTGCTTAGTACAGTGCTCTGCACACAGTAAGTGTTCAATAAATGTCATTGATCAGCCGAAGAGCCCCTCGGGAACTCTGTTGGGGAAGGCTAGAGGGAGTTTTCTTGGATCACATAATAATAATAATAACGATAATAATGGCACTTAATAAGAGCTTACTATGTGTAAAACACTGTTCTAAGTGCTGGGGAATAAGGTGATCAAGTTGTCCCACGGGGGGCTCACAGTCTTAATCCCCATTTTATAGATGAGGTAACTGAGGCCCAGAGAAGTGAAGTGACTTGCCCAAAGTCACACAGCTGACAATTGGAGTTGGGATTTGAACTCATGACCTCTGACTCCAAAGCCCAAGCTCTTTCCACTGAGCCATGTCACATCCCCCAGAAGTGGCAAGCTGAGCCAAAAAGCTAGTGTACCCATCAGCTGATCTGTCAGTCAGTAGTACTTATTGAACACCTACTATGTGCTAAGCAGCAGGGAGAGGGTAAAAGAGTTGGAAGACACAATCCCTTATTAAAAGCTTACCTCCTCCAGGAAGTCTTCCTAGATTGTCCCTCTTTTCCTCTACTCTTCCTCCCCTCCCCATCATCCCGATTCCATCCCTCTGCTCTACCCCCCTCCCCACCCCACAGCACTTTTGTATATATGTACATATTTATTATTCTATTTATTTGTATTAATGATGTGTATATATCTATAATTCTATTTATTTATATTGATGCTATTGATGCCTGTCTACTTGTTTCGTTTTGTCGTCTGTCTCCCTGCTTCTAGACTGTGAGCCCTTTGTTGGGTGGAAAATGTCTCTATTTCTTGCCAAATTGTACTTTCCAAGTGCTTAGTACAGTGCTCTGCACACAGTAAGTGCTCAATAAATATGATTTAATAATACTATTAAATAATAATATTATTTAATAATAATAATTTAATAATAGGGGAGACAGAAACTTACATAAATTATAGATGGGTGAGAAATAGAGTATATAAGGTGGTGTACATATATGCTATGGAGTTTGTGGCCTTTATTCTTCTCACTTTCCAGTCCTACAGCTCTTTTGTACATATCCGTAATTTTATTTATTTATATTAATGTCTGTCTCCCCCTCTAGATTGTAAGCTCATTGTGGGCAAGGAATGTGTCTGTTACATTATTATATTGTACTCTCCCAAGTGCTTAGTACAGTGCTGTGCATACAATAAGCACTCAAATACAATTGACTGACTAAAGTTCTTAGGGGGTGCTGAGGGGCTAAAATGTCGGGTGGGGACCCAAAGAGATATCCTCCTGGATGAGATGTGATCTCAAGAGGGCTCTGACGATGTGGTGTTCTGTGTTCTGGTGCATGTGAAGGGGGAGAAAGTTCCAGGTAGAGGAGAGGATAAGAGCAAAAAGCAGCAGAGGGTGAAGTGAGAACAAGAAATAAATTAGCTTGAGAAGAGTGCGAGCTGGGGTGAAGTGGGAAAATAGAGTGGATGAATAAGAGAAGGAGAAAGCTGACTGAATGCCTTGAAGCCAGAAGTCAAAAGTCCTTGCTTGACACAGAGAGGAATGGCCCACCACAGGAGGCTTTGAGGAGTGAGGAGGTGTGTCCTGAATGACTTTTTGGCAAAATGATCTGGCCAGCGCAGTGAAGAATGGACTGGAGGCAGTGAGATCAGAAAGGAGGCTGGTGTTGTAGCCAACTTGGAACATGGTGGCAGACTGAATTAGATGGAAAGGATGGCTGGAGAGGTAGGGACGGATTCTGGACACGTGGAGGGAGAATTAAAGGGCTTAGTCCCAGATTGAATGTAGGAGTTGAAAGATGGGAAAGAATAGAGTATAATGCTGAGGTGATGGGCTTTGGATATGGGAAGGGTGATGGTGTGATTGAAAGTGAGTTTGGAAGTTGAAGAAGCAGTGTGGCCTGGAGAAGCATAGCCTATGGGAGAGAGCATGGGCTTGGAAGTCAGAAGGACGTGGGTTCTAGTCCCAGCTCTGCCAAGTGCTTACTGTGTGACCTTGGGCAAGTCACTTGACTTCTCTGTGCCTCCGTTTCCTCAACAGTAAAATGGGGATTCCTGTTCTCAGTCCTACTTAGACTGTGAACTCCATGTGGGACAGAGACTACCCCAGTGCTTAGAACAGTATTTGACACATACAAAGTACTTAGCAAATGCCATAAAAAAAGATGTAGTGGGAAAGACTACATTTGAGTTGAGTTTTAAACATATTGAGCTTGAAGTGCCAGTAGAACATCACTGTAGCGATGTCCTGGGTGTAGGAGGAAATGAAAGATTGCAGAGGAGGAGAGAGGTCAGGGTTAGCAAGTTAGATTTACTTTTTGTTGTCTGTCTCTCCCTTCTAGACTGTGAGCCCATTGTTGGGTAGGAACCATCTCTCTATGTTGCCAACTTGTACTTCCCAAGCGCTTAGTATAGTGCTCTGCACACAGTAAACACTCAATAAATAGGATTGAATGAATGAATGAATTTGGAAGATTTGGAAGTCATTTGTGTAGAGGTGGTAGTTGAAGCCATGGGAGCAGGTGAGCTCTCCAAGAGAGTGGGGTGTAGCTAGAGAAGAGACGGGGACCCAGAGCAGAGCCTTGGGGGTTCTCTTACAGTTAGGGGGTGGAAGGAGCCAGTGGAAGAGACTGAGAAGGAGCAAATGGAGAGATAGTAGGAGAACTAGGAGAGAACAGTGTCAGAAAAACCAATGTTAGAATGAGAAGCAGTGTGGCTCAGTGGAAAGAGCACAGGCTTGGGAGTCAGAGGTCATGGGTTCTAATCCTGGCTCCACCACTTATCAGCTATGTGACTTTGGGCAAGTCACTTAACTTTTCTGGGCCTCAGTTACCTCATCTGTAAAACCATGAGCTCCATGTGGGACAACCTGATCACCCTGTATCCCCCCAGCACTTAGAACAGTGCTTTGCACATAGTAAGCACTTAACAAATACTATCATCATTATTATTATTGCCAGGAGAAGGGGTCTTTCACAAAGTCGAAGGCAGCCGAGTGGCCGGGAGACATCTGCATAGTCAGTCAATTGTATTTATTGCATTCTTAGTGTATGCAGAGCACTGTACTAAGTGCTTGGGAGAGTACAGTATAAGAATATAATAGACACACTCCCTGCCCACAACGAGCTTACAGTTTAGAGGAGGAGACAGATATTAATACAAATAAATGAATTAGGGATATTTACAAAAGTGCTGTGGGACTGCAAGGGGGGCATTGAATAAAGGGAACAAGTCAGGTCAACACAGAAGGGAGTGGGAGAAGAGGAAAGCAGGGCTTAGTAGAAAAGGCCCCTTGGAGGAGTGGTGCCTTCAATGAGGCTTTCAAGTGGAGGGGAATAATTGTCTGTCATATAGAAAAAGGGAAGGCATTCCAGGCCAGAAGTGGGTGAGAGGTCGGCAGTGAGATAGATGAGACTGAGGCACAGTGAGAAGGTTAGCATTAGAGGAGCAATGTGTGTGGGCTGGGTTGTAGTAAGAGAGTAGCAAGGCAAGGTAGGAGGGGGCGAAGTGATTTACTATTTTCAAGATAGGACAGAGCAGAGACTTGTAGACTGGGCCAAAAGGAGGTGGAGGGGGATGGCAACCTGATCTGGCAACACTGAGTCAGAGAGGGGATCTAAGAGTGGCGAGATCCTGAACAGTGAGTGGGTTAAGAGTGAAAGGATCCTGTTTAGAAGAGGTTGACCAGGTGAGGCCAGATAATAATAATGATTTTGATATTTGTTAAGGACTTACTATGTGCCAAGCATTATACTGTACTATTCCCACTCAGAGATCTCCTATCTTTTAAGAAGGTAACCAGGGCCTGTCTTTATATGTTGCCAACTTGTACTTCCCAAGCGCTTAGTACAGTGCTCTGCACATAGTAAGCGCTCAATAAATACGATTGAATGAATGAACTAATGATCTCCTTCTTGCCAACTTCAATGGCCTCTATTCCAACCTAATCCTCCTTGACTTCTCAGCTACCTTCAACCCTGTCTGCCACCCCTTCTCCTGGAAACACTCTCCAACCTAGGCTTCAATGACACCGTCCTCTCCTGATTCTCCTCATCTCTCTGGCTGCTCAATCTCAGTCTCCTTCCAGGCTCCTCCTCTGCCTCCCACCTCCTACCTTTGGGGGCCCTCAAGGTTCAATTCTGAGTCCTCTTCTATTCTCCATCTATACCCTCTCCCTTGAAGAACTCTTTCACTCCCATAGCTTCAACTACCTCCTCTATACAGATGATACCCAAATCTACATCTCCGGCTCTGATCTCTCTCCTTCTCTCCAGACTTGAATTTCCTCCTGCTTTCAAGACATCTCCAAATGGATAACCTCCCATCACCTCAAACTTAACATGTCCAAAAACAGAACTCCTTATCTTCCCACCCAAACCCTGTCCTCCCACTGACTTTCCGATCACTGTAGATGGCATCAGCATCCTTCCTGTCTCACAAGCCCGTTACCTTGATATTGTTTTTGACTCCTCTCTTTCATTTAACCCACATATTCAATCCATCACTAAATCCTGTCCATCCCACCTTCACAAGATCACTAAAATCTGCCCTTTCCTCTCCATCCAAACTGCTAGTATGTTAATACAGTTATACACCCCACCCAGATTACTGCATCAGCCTTCTTGCTGACCTTCCAGCCTCCTGTAGCTCCCCACTCCAGTCCATACTTCACCCTGCTGCCTGGAGAATTTTTCAACAAAAATGTTGAGGGCATGCCACTCCACTTCTCAAAAAACTCCAGTGGTTGCCCATCCACCTCTGCATCAAACAAAACCTCCTCACCATTGGCTTTAAAGCCCTCCACCACCTTGTCCCCTCACCTCCCTACTCTCCTTCTACAACCCAGCCCACACACTTCAGTCTTCAAGTGCTAACCTTCTCACCATGCCTCGCTCTTGCTTATCTCTCCGCTGGCCCCTAGCCCACATCTTGCCTCTAGCTTGGAATGCCTTCCCTCCTCATATCCAACAGACAATTATTCTATCCCCCTTCAAGGCCTTATTAAAAGCACATCTCCTCCAAGAGGTCTTCCCAGACTAAGCACCCACTTTCCTTTTCTCCTCCTCCCTTCCGTGTCATTCTGACTTGCTCTATTTGTTCTTCCTTACCACACAACTGCACAGCATTTAATAGTTTATTTGTATTCATGTCTTTCTCCCCTCTTAGACTGTAAGCTTGTTGTGGGCATGGAATGTGTCTGTTCATTATTGTATTGTACTCTCCCAAGCACTCAGTACAGTGCTCTGCACAAAGGAAGTGCTCAATAAATACAATTGAGTAAAGGAATGAATATACTCAGAGCTGGGGTAGACACAGGATAATCAGGTCCCACACGGGGCTCCCAGTCTAAGTAGGAGGGAAAATAAGGATTGAATCCCCATTTTGCAAATGAGGGAACTGAGACCCAGAGAAGTGGAGTGACTTCTCCAAGGCCACCCAGCAGACAAGTGGCGGACCTGGGATTAGAACCCAGACCCACACTCTTTCCACTAGAGCATGCTCCTTCTTGATTTTACTATGACTTCTGAGCATGGAGGGGCAATAAGCTGTCCCATTAAACCCCAGAACTTTGAACATGGGTCTGCTGGCCATTGCTGAAATGTGTTGGGGACTGACGGGGGCAGAATTGCTCCCAGACATTAATTATTATAATTAAAAATGATTGTAGCACTTGTTAACGCTCTTATTACAAGGGCTGGGGTTGATACAAGATAATCAGGAGAGATACAGTCCCATACAGGGTACACAGTCTAAGTAGGAGGGAGAACAGGAATTGATTCTACATTTTACAGATGAGGAAACTGAGATTCAGAGAAGTGAAGTGACTTGCCCCAGGCCACACAGCAGACATATGGCAGAGGTGGGATTAGAACCCTGGCTCTCTAACTCCCAGGTCCATGGTCTTTCCAGAACATCTGCTTCTAGGGAAGTACCAAGGCTCAAAGGATACAGATAGGTGAGGGATCACAGGAGAGTGATTGGGTTAGAGACCACCATAATCCAGGGGAATATACATACATGTATGTATGTATGTATATATATTTGTACATATTTATTACTCTGTTTATTTATTTATCTATTTTATTTGTACATATCTATTCTATTTATTTTATTTTGTTAGTATGTTTGGTTTTGTTCTCTGTCTCCCCCTTTTAGACTGTGAGCCCACTGTTGGGTAGGGACTGTCTCTATATGTTGCCAATTTGTACTTCCCAAGCGCTTAGTACAGTGCTCTGCACATAGTAAGTGCTCAATAAATACAATTGATGATGGGGCTTAGCAGAATGTAGCATCTAAAATGGCTGTGTACTGACCACCCTGAAGCCAGTTGAGATACCCTGGGCCAGGGGTCATTAAGGTATTAGTTTCTGAGCTGGGAGCCTCTTTCACTCAAGTATCCTGGAAGCTTGTTCCTGGCTCAGTGGAAAGAGCCCGGGCCTGGGTATCAGAGGTCATGGGTTCTAATCCCTGCTCTGCCACTAGTCAGCTGTGTTACTTTGGGCAAGTCACTTCACTTCTCTGTGCCTCAGTTACCTCATCTGCAAAATGGTTATTAAGACTATGAGCCCCACTTGGGACAACCTGATTACCTTTTTTTATTGGCATTTGTTACACATTTCCTATATGCCAGGCATTGTTCTAAGAGCTGACGTAGACACACGGTAATTGGGTTGACATGGTCCATGTCCCAGATGGGGCTAATAGTCTTAATTCCCAATTTACAGATGAGATAACAGAGGCCCAGAGAAGTTGTATGACTTGGCCAGGGTCACACAGGAGACAAGTGACAGAGCCAGGACTAAGAACTACATCCTTCTGAGTCCCAAGCCAAGGTCTATGTCTAGGCAATGCTGCTTCTCATGCTGTTGTGGCTATCTGGGAATTACAAGAAACTGGAAGGTGAAGGTAGAAGAAAGACTTATTGGGTGAAAGCAATCCACCCATCCTGATCAAATTTTGGAAGTTTTGGTGGCTTACTTCCTGCTGAGTGAAATGGGATAAATTGCTTTATTCCACGTGGGAAATAATAATCATGACAATATTTATTAAGCCTGTGCAGTGTGGCAAGTACTGCGCTAAGCATGTGGTCGATATGACATAATAGGACACAGTCCCTATCCCCCACAAGCCTCACAATCTGAGGGAAAGAGAACAAGTTTTTTCATCCCCATTTTATGGCTGAGAAAACTGAGGCTGCGAGTGGTTAAATATCTTGTCCAGAGTGACATCATAGGCCATTGTCAGTTTAGGGGATATAATCTGACTCTCCTGTCTCCCAGTTCTGTGGAAGCTTCCATTGGGTGTTGCTGCCTGTACCAAGTGTTTAGCACAGTGCTCCTACTGTGCCCAGACCACTGTACTGACCTCCTACTGAATGCAGAACACTCTACCGACTCCTACTGTGTGCTGAGCACTGTACTGAATGCTTAATGCATGCAAAGTATTGTCCTGGGGGCCTATTGTTTGAAGAGCACTGAGTTGAAAACTTGAGAGCATCCATCAGAACTAAAAAGCTCAAGTGTTCCCTAAGGAGTGACAGATATTCATTCATTCATTCAATCGTATTTATTGAGCGCTTACTGTGTGCAGAGCACTGTACTAAGCACTTGGGAAGTACGAGTTGGCAACATATAGAGACAGTCCCTACCCAACAGCAGGCTCACAGTCTAGAAGGGGGAGACAGACAACAAAACAAAACATATTAACAAAATAAAATAAATAGAATAGTAAATATGTACAAGTAAAATAGAGTAATAAATCTGCACAAACATATATACAGGTGCTGTGGGGAGGGGAAGGAGGTAGGGCGGGGGGGATGGGGAGGGGGAGAGGAAGGAGGGGGCTCAGTCTGGGAAGGCCTCCTGGAGGAGGTGAGCTCTCAGTAGGGCTTTGAAGGGAGGGAGGGAGGGCTTTGAAGAGAGGAAGGGAGGAAGATATGAGCAATGGTCATCGGCAGAGTCATTGATTAGGTACAGTTAGAGGTTATTTTAGAGGGAGCCAAGAATAGGAGCTGGGGAATAGTGAGAGAAGAGAGTGGAAAAGTCAGAAAGCCAGGTAGTTTGATTCTCACCTAACCCCCCAACCCCACAGCACATATGTACTTCTCATACCCTGCTGCTTCCGCTATCTCTAATTTATTTTAGTGTCTGGCTCCCTCTGTAGACTGTAAACTCCTCGAGGACACGATCATGTCTACCGACTGTTGAATTGTATTCTCTCAAGTGCTTAGTACAGTGCTCTGCACACAGTAAGTGCTCAATAAATACCATTTATTGAGTGACTGAAAGCACTCTCCTGACTACACCATGTGCCCACTTAAACCCGCCTCAGGCTAATATAATGAGCCCATGAAGAATTGGCTAAATTCCTCACAGGGTCAGTTCCCTGCTCTTTACCAAAGTCCTCCCCCTGTGTCCATTCTTGCTTCTCAAAAGTAGAAATCGAGATTGCTTTCCTTTCTCTCCCAGTGCCCAGCCCAGCCCCCAGCCCAAGGGGGCTCCCCTCCCCACCCCAAGCTCATTCCTAGGGTCAGCCGCTGACCCAAGAGTGGAACGAGTATGGCCCTGGGAGTGAGAAGAACCTGGGTTCTAAATCTGGCTTGGCCAATTGCTTGCTGTGTGACCTCAGGCTCACACTTCTCTGTGCTTCAGTTTCCTAAACTGTAAAATGGGAATACCTGTTCTTCCTCCTCCCTAAACTGTGAGCCCAATGCAAACCAGGGACTATGTCTGTCCTAATTCCCCCTCCCAGGGTCACACCTGGAGAGTTTCCAGTACTCTACCAGTCTCAACTATGGGAGGGAGAGTCAAGCAGATGCATACCCATTCCATTCCTAGCTTGGACAGTGGCTAGCGAGTGGAAGGCAGCAATCTGCTACAAACTCACGTGTGCAGGGCAGCAGCAGCATGGGAGAGAGTGGAGGGCGGAGACTCACGTTAACTGTGCGGAAGGAGGCAATGGTGAACAACTTCTGTATTTTTACCAAGAAAACTCTATGGATACAAAACCAAAACGATTGCAGATGGAGGTGGGGCGTTCTGGGAGAGATGTGTCCATGGCGTTGCTATGCGTTCTGAGATGACTCCACAGCATAAAACCAGACCTACCTACCCCAGTGCTTAGAAGTGATTGGCACATAGTAACAGCTTAGCAAATACCATTAAAAAATGATAATAACTGTGATATTTGTTAAGCTTGTACTATGTTCCAGGCACTTTACTAAAGGTAGATCCAAGCAAATTAGGTTGGACACAGCTCCTGTCCCACATGGGGCTCACAGTCTCAATCCCCATTTTACAGGTAAGATACCTGAGGTATAGAGCATTGTACACCCAACTCATTTCTCAGCAGTGTCCTCCATGGGCCGACTTTTCTCCCCTGACGTCAAGTCTGGCAAAGTGGCTTCTTCCGGGGCCTCTATAAAGGAGCCTCCACAGGGTCAGCCGCTTGCTCCTCTATGATATGAACATCTCCAAGATCGGAGCATCTCCAAGCCATTGCAATTGGAGTAGGGACTGTCTCTATATGTTGCCGATTTGTACTTCCCAAGCGCTTAGTACAGTGCTCTGCACACAGTAAGCTCTCAATAAATATGATTGAATAAATGAATGAACTGGAGCATTCCGGCTCTGATCAGTAGAGCAATTAGCCAGGGCCTCCGCCTCTCTGGTCATCCGCTTCTTCTGATTATCAGCCATAATAAACTCTCTCTGTTAACGGTGTAACTGTTGAGCACTTTAATTGGAATGCCATGTCAAACCCTTAAATTAAAAATCAAGTACTCAAAGCACCAGTGCCTTTTTGATTACTAAAATTGAAATCTAATTGAATTTTCCCCAGGAAAAAAAAATCCTGTGGAAAAGTAATTAAAGGGAGTGTAAAAAAACACACTTCCCAAAACAGCACCCCCTCCCAAGCCAAAACCTAAATAATACTCTTAATTCAGAGAAATTTGCAAGGGAAATGAGAAACTTTCTTGTTCTTTTTTTTTCTCCAAAAGGAAACTCTAATCTCCATTCAGTCTCTGGGTGGGCTCAGAGCCCAGAGTGCCAAAGATCCTTAACCCCAACACTTGGGTCAGGCATTTCATCTCTGTCCACAGTGCAGCACATCTCTGAGGACAGTGGGAGCCTTCATTTATAGTTTGAGGGATGATCTGCTTGATGCTGGTTGGGTGGGGATGGACTTTATAAACTTTGAAGGGAGGGTCAGAGCAGGCCTGAAGACAACAGGCTTCTTAGGGACCCTGCACTTCTCCCAGATGTCACCCATTGAACGGGAGCATGGACAGAGGCATTAACAAAGCTCAGGTACTTCTAGGACTTTGGGACTACGGCCCACCCTCTGTCCAGAGACAGAGTTTCTGGTTCACGTGTCCCAGCTGTGAACTTGGAGGTCGCCATTCTGAACTAATTCTCTGTTGAGGTGGCAGGTGGGTCTGGGCAGGGGCAGGAATCCTTTAGGAATTTAAAGGTTGCTCAGATCCCCACCATGAGGGCCATAACCCGGTCATCTGAGAATTGCACTTTCTCCCCAAGACTAAACTACCTCAAATATAATCAACAGGGAGATTAGGCTAACTCTCCTGAAGCTAGAAATCTAGCTTAGAAAACACTGATATCTATTACTCTATTTCCTCATAGTCTCTAGACTGTAAGCTTGTCTCAAGACTGTAAGCTTGTTGTGGGCACAGAATATGTCTGTTTGTTATATCACACTCTCCCAAGTGCTTAATGGAGTGTTTTGCACAGAGTAAGTGCAAAATAAATATGATTGAATAAATTTGGCTGCAGGGACACCTTTGATGAACCAAAATGGAGAGATTTTTAGGGAGTACCAGTCCTATTAAAATCCCTGAGATTCTGGACCTGCTTTGGTCTCCTGCTCTTTGGGACAGATGGAGAGAAATTGCCTTTCCCTTTCATGTGTGTTTTACAGTGGCTTGGCTGTTTCCTTAACCAAGCAGTCTGCCTGTTGAGACTATCGAGGGGAGGGACAGGATGACAAACCTAAACTCATTTAAGTTCTGAGATGGCTTCTGGGGGATGGGAAAGCTCCAGCCCACTAAGCATGGAGTAGTTGATGAGGAAAACCAGAGTCAGTGTGGGGAGAACAGCCAGTGAATGCAAAGACCTGGTATCAAGGCAGATGGACATGATCAGCTAAGACCAGAGGAGCGGGCCAGCGGCAGGCAGAGCCATCTGTTTCTCCAGGTGGTGATGCAGGTAGGCAAGGGATGAAATGTCTAATGAGTGCAGAGTACTGGACTGAGTGCCTCCTGTGCTAAGCGATGGACTGAGTGTCCTCTGCGAAGATCACTGAACTGGGCACCTGCAGTACAGAGCTCTGGACTCAGCAACCTCTGTCTACAGCACTTGACTGAGTGTTCTCTGTGGGCAGGATACTGTACTTCTTTTATGTTGTTCTGGTATTTGTTATGAGCTTACTCTATGCCAAGCAATCTACTAAGCACTGGGGAAAATAGAAGATAAGCTGGACAAAGTCCCTGTCCCATTAGGAGTTCAAAGTCAAAGTAGAAGGGAGTCGGATTTACTCGTCATTTTATAGATAAGGTAAATGAGGCCCAAGGAAGTGACTTACCCTGGGTTACCCAGCAAGTAAATGGCAGAGCTGACATTCAAACCCAGATCTGACTCCCAAGCCCACGCTCTTTCCACTAGACCAAGCTTCTTCCCTTCATATTGTGCACTGTACTGGACCCTTACTCTGTGCAGAGCACTATACTGAGCTCTCTCACTGTGTGCAAAATGCTGGTTGGATGCATCACCTACAAAGGGCACAGTATTGGGTGCCCATCGTGGGCAGGATACTGATGGGTTCTTGGCACTGTACCAGGTCCTGATTGTGCATTGAGTGTGGTAATGAACCCTGAAATGACAGGCGTCATGGCCTATTTTTGAAAATGGGAGCAATTCATCAGGGAAAGTTCCCTGGAAGAGGTGGGTCTTTGGTAAGACTTTAAAGCTGGGGAGAGTGGCGGACAGGTAGATTTGAAAGGAGAGAGAGGCAAGAGGAAGGTATGAACAATTGGTCGGAGTTTGGAGGATTGAGAGCAAGTCCAACTAGAGGGCTACCTGGAAAGGAATGAAGAATGCAGAGAGGTGAGAGGGAACCAGCTGGAAGAGAGCAATGAAACTGACAGTCTGTGGTTTCCCCATTAATGAGTGGGCCAATATGAGCAATGGGGTGCAATCAATCAATCATATTTATTAAACACTTACTGTGTGCTTATCACTGTACAAAGTGCTTGGGAGAGTACAGTATAATAGAGTTGACAGATACGTTCCCTGCTCATGACTAGTCTAGAGAGGAAGACAGACATTAATATAAATAAATAAATTAGGGATATGTACATAAGTATTATGGGGCTGAGGGAGGGGTGAATCAAGGGTGCAATGGACCACCTTCCAGTAATCCCATTTTTTCCCATCCCTGCTTCACTTTGGACCCCTAAATGAGAAGTAGCTGTTCCTGCCTGGTTTACCATGTGCTTCCACCCTTCTGGCACGGGGCCTGGCACTGCAAAGCTCTTTATTTCAGATTGATTTCAGTGTATTGGGTAATTAAAAGATTTTCCCTTTTTGATCACTGGAATTGCTTCATGCTTGATAGGAAAGAAACCTGAAGGGCGTTTAATGTTTGTTTATCAAAGTGGCAAATCGCTGATAATTTATGCGGGCGATCACAGCACAGCGAGGCTGATGGCACCGTTACAAATTTTAATTAGGCGGGGACAAGGTAGGCATGGAATATGTTTGGTATCGAACCGTTGGGATCGGAATTTCGTTATTCTCCTGTCAATTTATCAACTCTGTTTGGCAGTCAAATTGAGGACGGGGATGGGGTGATAGAGGAGGTGGGCTTTGTGGGGTTGGCCTTTCTCTAACAGGGCTAAAGTTTGATCTGCGGAATAAAGAATTGGGTGCAATGTGGTGGCACTGGGAAGAACCCTGCTTCCTTTGAAATTGAAAGTCCCTTCCCCATCCTCAACCCCGGTCTCCTGGAAATTTCCCACCTTTGAAGCCTTTTCCGGCAGGCAGAGGGCCCGGTCAAAGTTCTCAAACTCACACTGGTGGTGCTGACAGAACTGAGATACAATGGCTTCTTGGTGTTATGGCCCAAAGTGGAAACAGCCCTGAGAACTAGGTTTTTTTTCCTGCACTGATAGTGGTAGTAGTAGTAGAAGTAGTAGTAGCAGAAAAAGTAGGAGTAGTAGAGCAGTAGTAGTAGTTGTAATAGTAGTAGAAGTAGCAATCTCAGATGATGTAGAGCTTCAGTTACCTTAACTGTAAAATGGGGATTAAGACTGTGAGCCCCATGTGGGACAGGGACTGTGTCCATCCCGATTTGCTTGCATCTACCCCAGAGCTTAGTCCAGTGCTGTGTTGTACTAAGCACATGAGATATGTACTAACTTACTTCAGATGAGGTAACTGAAGCACAGAGAAGCAGCGTGGCTCAGTGGAAAGAGCCTGGGCTTTGGAGTCAGAGGTCATGGGTTCAAATCCCTGCTCCGCCAATTGTCAGCTGTGTGACTTTGGGCAAGTCACTTAACTTCTCTGGGCCTCAGTTCCCTCACCTGTAAAATGGGGATGAAGACTGTGAGCCCCATGGGGGACAATCTGATCACCATGTAACCTCCCCAGTGCTTAGAACAGTGCTTTGCACATAGTAAGCGCTTAATAAATGCCATTACTATTATTATTATTATTATTATTAAGGGACTTGCCTAAGGTCACACAGGAGACAAGTGGTGGAGGTGGAATTAGAACTCAGGTCTTCTGACTCCCAGGCATGCACCCTTTCCACTAGGCTACATTGCTTCACTTCTGTACATATCTGTAATTTATTAGTTTATATTAATGTTTGTCTTCCCCTCTAGGCTATAAACACCTTGTGGAACATGCTTACCAGTTCTGTTATAATGTGCTCATGCAAGCGCCTAGTATAGTGCTCTGCACACAATATACACTCAGTAAATATGAATGATGGACTGATTGAGTGTACTCTCCCAAGCACTTAGTAAAATGCTCTGCACACTCTAAATACTCAATGAATACCATCGATTGATTGATTGTACTCTCCCAAACATTTAGTACAGTTCTCTGCATAGAGTAAGTGCTCAATAAATACCATTGATTGATTGATTGGAGGGGCTCTGTTGGAGGGGCTCTGTCATCATCATCAGATGCCTGCAGCTGTGCAGGAAGCTTTGGTGATCTCCCTGGATCTTGGAATCTCCAGTGGCCAGTCCCTAATGTGGTTCTGGACCAACAGCCCAAAGAGCTGGCCCACTCTTCATAACAACCCATTCCCTATGAGCAGGGCAGTGACAGCCAGCAGCCCACATATTCCCATGATGGAAGCTAGAGCCCTCCTGGGTTTCCAGCTGTGGGGTTGACTGGAGCCACATCTCCAAGACACAACTCTCCCAGGCCTTCTGAAAACCACATCAAAGACTTCAAGCAGCTTATTCCATAGGTCCTCTTGGTCCTATGCAGTTGTATAATGGTCACATTTTCTGAGAGCCTTTTTTGTGTAGTGCTTTGTACTAGGCACCTGGGAAGTACAAAACAAAGAAGTGTTACATTCCCTCTCCACAGAGAGCTTATGCTCTAACCAGGGAGACAAACATGAAAATATTTACAAATAGATTAGTAAAAATGAAAACATCCAGTACACATGTGATTTACACATACACAGATCAGAAGGAGCAGGGTTCTAATCTCTGAGTGGAGGCTGACAGCCTACATATGCCCATGATGGAAACTAGAGCCTTCCTGCGTTTCCAGCTGTGGGATTGGTGGGAACATCAGTAGCCATGAAATCGGATCCTCCAAGCACAATTCTCCCAGGTCTTCTGAAAATGAATGATAATAATAATAACTATGGTATTTGTTAAGCACTTACTATGTGCCAGGCCCTGTACTAAGAGCTGGGGTGAATACAAGTAAATCGGGTTGGGCACAGTCCCTGTTCCACATGGGACTCACGGTCCCCATTTTCTTGATGAGGGAACTGAGGCACAGAAAAGTGAAATGACTTGCCCAAGGTCATACAGCAGACAAGTGGCAGAGCCAGAATTAGAACCCCAGTCCTTCTGAGTCCCAGGCCTATGCTCTATCCACTAGGCCATAGTAGTTCAAGTGGCTTATTCCATAGGTCCTCCCAGCAAAAGAGTCCCGGGTCCCTTTTTCTGGGACTAGCTCTGCCTCTGTGCTTTCTCCCGGAAAAGTCTCACCCATCCCTCAGAAACTCAGAGTGACCCTCTTCCAAAGCCAGCTGCGAGACACGACCCCCTCCGTGTTCATAAAACGCCTTCCTGGTTTAATAGGCTTGGGCAGGGAATAGGGTCTAAATTAGTGGTTGCTTTATAGGGGACACATTTCAAGGATAATGTTTAATAGCAAAAATAAAAAATCAGAGGACCCATCAGAGCTAGCATGGAGCGATGTGTGCCTGCAGGGAAAAGAAGAAATTGGAAAAAGAAAAAGCCACGCTCTTTTCTCGTTTAATTCCTCTCCTTTGAAAAGGATAAAGCATCCTATGATCCTTCAGCCCCTGGAAAACTTTTCTTAATACTAATTATGGTATTTGTTAAGTGCTTACTATGTGCCAAGCACTGTACAAAGCGCTGAGGTGGATACAAGTAAATCGGATTGGACACAGTCCCTGTCCCATGTGGGGCTCATGGTCTCAATCCCCATTTTACAGATGAGGTAACAGGCTCATAGAAGTGAAGTGACTTGCCCAAGATCTCACAACAGACAAGTGGCGGAGCTGAGATTTGAATCCATGACCTTCTGATTCTCAGGCCCGTACTTCCTCGGCAATGCCATTCCTTCCTTCCCAGGAACAGACAGGGAGGCAGAATGAACGTCCATAGGCCCAGTATGGGCAGGGCTCAAACACTGTGGTAACCGCAGGCTGGGAAACACCACCGGCAGCAGACGGACTAGGGACCGTCTCTATATGTTGCTGACTTGTACTTCCCAAGTGCTTACTACAGTGCTCTGTACACAGTAAGCGCTCAATAGGCGCTCAATTGTAGAAGCAGCATGGCTCAGTGGAAAGAGCATGGGCTTTGGAGCCAGAGGTCATGGGTTCAAATCCCGGCTCCCCCAATTGTCAGCTGTGTGACTTTGGGCAAGTCACTTAACTTCTCTGGGCCCCAGTTACCTCATCTGTAAAATGGGGATTAAGACTGTGAGTCCCCAGTGGGGCAACCTGATCACCTTGTAACCTCCCCAGAGGTCCAGAGAAGGTAAGTGACTTGCCCAGGGTATTGCAGCAGTAAGGGGCGGAGCAGGATTAGAATTCAGATCCTCTGACTCCCAGGCCTGTGCTCTTCCTATTAGGCCACAGCCTTTCAAGGTCCCTTCAGGCCCCAGGAGTCTAGGAAACCAGGATTGGAGCCAGTCTCATTAGTCTAATGGCTTGTAGATTAAAACAGGAACTGTGAGTTAATTAACATGATTTCTAATTCTTCTTCTGATTGGTCAGGAGGGAGGACAGTGGACAAAAGCCCGATTTCTATTTCCTGGCAGCCAGTAGACCTATTTATCAACCCACTGCGGGGAAGGGCGAGGTGTTTCTGGGGGGTGTCCCACCCTCCTTTCGGGGAGATGATCTCCCTCTCTGAATGGCAGGGCTGAAGGGGAAGAGATAAATTCCATCCCACAGTTGTAGAAATAAATAATCACATCAGGGCATTTAATTGAGTTCCTGGAGGCTGCAGCAGAACATTTGATATCAGTGCCTAAAAATATCCATTTCCATTTATTACACCTAATTTCTAACTTGTTCCACTTGGTGTTTGATGCCCAGGGAACACCTAGAGAGCCTTTTAAATGGATTAGGAGAGCAAAGGCATTTAATGCATCGCAAGAACCTAATTGTATTTTTATTGCTCATTAAATTTTGAGTTAATTACATAGCAACCAGGTTTATGCTTTATGATATTATATCTAAATCAAGGCACTCTTACCTTTGATCGCTGCCGATTTCCAAGGCAGAATGGCATTTTGGTTCCCACCTCTTCATTCAGGCGGAAAGGAGATGGGGAGGGTGGGTGGGAGAAAAGACCGCCATAGGGCATCGATTGTCAGGCTCCTCAGCTCCTTGTGGCCATGGCTGCATGACCTCAGCTATTCTGAGATTCCAGTCCTTCTCCTGTCCCTTTAATCCGGGCCTCCAGATTGAATCGGGGGAAGTGACTTTGTGGGCTTTGTCTTTGTGAACTGTTAGTTTGTAAAAATGTTAATTCATAGTCTTCCCGCCATCTGCCTCCCCCTTCAAGGCACTAATCAAGACAGGCTCACTGGAGGCGGTGGACTTTGAGACTCATGCCACAGGATGGTAGGGGTGGGGCAGGGTAATAATAATAATAATGGCATTTATTAAACGCTTACTATGTGCAAAGCACTGTTCTAGGCTTCTCAGTCAGCCACTCAGATGAGGGTCCTGTTGGAAGAACGGAAGTGGAGAGGGCTGAGAAGATACCGGTTTTCTGCCCATAGTAGGGGATCAGTAGAGTTCTCTGTGAAGAGTAATCAACCAATCAACAGTATTTATTGAGCATCTACTTCATTCATTCAATCATATTTATTAAGCGCTTACTGTGAGCAAGGCACTCTACTAAGTGCTTGGGAGAGTACAATGCAGCAACAAACAGTCACATTCCCTGCCCACAATGGGCATAGAGTCTACAGAGTACTGTACAAAGCACTTGGGAGAGTACAATAGAATTGGCAGACTGTATTCCAAGCCTCACGGTGCTTGCCATCTAGCAGAAGAAGTAGGAATAGAATAAAGTTTAGAGTGAAGGAGGTAATAGCGTATAAAAATATGTATGTAAGTGATGCAGGGTGGGGTTTGGAGGAGGACTTAAGTGTGTAGGAGGTGTGGAAATGCTGAAATGACAGCTGGGAGATATAAAAAGGGAGGATGAGAGATTAAGCAGGGAAGGCGCCCTGGAGAGGAGATTTCAGAAGGACTTTGAAGTTGGGGAGAACGGTAGCCTGTTGGCTGTGAAGGGAGTGGAAGCACAGGACTCCAAGGATGGCACAAGACAAAAGCCTGGGGTGGGAGAAATGAGAACAAGGCACGGTGATTAAGTTAGCTTGATTAGACAATCAGTAGGCAACTGATCCCACTCTTCACACATAATGGACATCCAGTACACTGCTCTATCAAAGGTCAGCTTCCAGTACAGTGTCTACTCTCAGACAATGCCCTGCCTACCTAATCACCTAGAATAGTACTTGGCTCAGAGGAGGTCATCAACACAAAGTACCCCAGTAGAGTGCTATGCACAAGAGCCCTCAACTTTGGACTCTGAATGGTAGTCCTTTAGCACAGAGCTTTGCCCACAGTAAATGCCCAGCTGATATCGGTGATTCTGATATTAATGCATGCTGAGCACTGTCCTGGGCACCTACTGAGTGCACAGGACTGGGCTGGGCACTTGTGGGACAGACAGAAATAATAAAAAAACCCCCAAAATCCCTGCCCTTGAGAGGCTGGCAAATTGTGGGGAAGACTGGAAACATACATAGATATATGTGCAATAGTGTATGAACAGAAAAAGTAGAGAGAAGGAGTTGTAGATAGGGGAGGAGTTGGTTTCCTTCTTGCTTCTCAGTGCCACTTTCGCACCATTCCGCCTCCTCCATCCCCCTCTTTTCCTTCCTTTGAAGCCCATATCATCAGTCTCCACTACCCACTCCACATACTAGTCATAATCATCTACCATCCCCCAAGCCTCACCTCCACCTTTATGAACCATACTGACCCCATTCTCACATTCCTTCTCCCCTATGTTGATCCTTGAGGTCTTCAAAATCCAAATAGATGTTCCTTCCACTGCTCCTTTTCTCACTCCTCAACTCTCTTGACTCCCTGCTCCACCCCAGCTTTCCCACTCACCAACTTGGACACACACTTGATCTTATCACCTCTACTTCCCAAGTGCTTAGTACAGTGCTCTGCACACAGCAAGGACTCAATAAATACAATTGAATGAATGAATGAATGAACCTCTAATCACTGTAAAATCTCTACCCTCACCAACTCTGAAATTCCTCTATCTGAACAAATCCTCACTTGTCTTCTCTCCCACACACCTCCTCCCCACAAATACGTCTCATTCCCCCATAAAAACCTCTGATCTGTTGATCCCATCCAATTTCCTCAAGTCATCATTCCCTATTTAGCCTCTATACCCAAACCCCTTACCCCCTCCCTCGATGATCAAATTGTCACCCTCAACACCATCCTCTCTACTGAACTCAGCTCTCTCGCTCTCCTATCCCTTTGTGGATCTAATACCACTAATGCACAGCCCTGGATCACCTCCACCATCCACATCCTTCACACCTGTGCATGAGTCGCTGCTGGTAGAAATCTAGATATCAGACTGATCCTGTCCACTTCAAGTTCATCCTTACATGTTTTAACTCTGCCTTCTCCTCTCCCCACAAAAATTATTTCTCCATCTTTATTGATTCCCATGCCCATCACCCGTGCCAGTTGCTCCAGAGGTTTAACTCCCACTTCACCCCTGCCCCCTGCCATCCCCATCTCTTGCCTCTAATGACCTGGCTACCTACTTTATTCAGAAAATTGAAACTACTGGGCATCATCACTCTAAAAGTTTTCCTGCTCCTTTCTAGTCCCTCCCTCCTCCTACCCCTTCTTCAACTCTCCCATCTCTCCCAGCAGTATTTCAAGAGGAGATCTCCTTCCTTCTCTCACAATTCACCCCCTCCACCTGTGCATCTGACCCCAACACTTTGCACTTTATCAAAGCATTTGTCACCTCTGTTCTTCTTGTGCTGACTGCCATCTTCAACTGTTGGCTCTCCAATGGCTTCTTCCCCACTGTTTTCAAACGCACATGCTCATCATCATCATCAATCGTATTTATTGAGCGCTTACTATGTGCAGAGCACTGTACTAAGCGCTTGGGAAGTACAAATTGGCAACATATAGAGACAGTCCCTACCCAACAGTGGGCTCACAGTCTAAAAGGGGGAGACAGAGAACAAAACCAAACATACTAACAAAATAAAATAAATAGAATAGATATGTACAAAATAAATAAATAAATAGAGTAAAAAATATGTACAAACATATATACATGTATACAGGTGCAGTGGAGAAGGGAAGGAGGTGAGATGGGGGTGATGGAGAGGGTGACGAGGGGGAGAGGAAGGAAGGGGCTCAGTCTGGGAAGGCCTCCTGGAGGAGGTGAGCTCTCAGCAGGGCCTTGAAGGGAGGAAGAGAGCTAGCTTGGCGGATGGGCAATGGATGTCCTCCTGGAATGCCCTCCCTCTGCCCATCTGCCAAGCTAGCTCTCTTCCTCCCTTCAAGGCCCTGCTGAGAGCTCATCTCCTACAGGAGGCCTTCCCAGACTGAGCCCCTTCCTTCCTCTCCCCCTCGTCCCCCTCTCCATCCCCCCATCTTACCTCCCTCCCTTCCCCACAGCACCTGTATATATGTATATATGTTTGTACATATTTTTTGACTCTATTTATTTATTTAATTTATTTGTACATATCTATTCTATTTATTTTATTTTGTTAGTATGTTTGGTCTCTGTCTCCCCCTTTTAGACTGTGAGCCCACTGTTGGGTAGGGACTGTCTCTATATGTTGCCAATTTGTACTTCCCAAGCGCTTAGTACAGTGCTCTGCACATAGTAAGCGCTCAATAAATACGATTGATGATGATGATGATGATGGGCAGAGGGAGGGCATTCCAGGCCCGGGGGATGACATGGGCCGGGGGTCGATGGTGGGACAGGCGAGAGAGAGGTACGGTGAGGAGATCAGTGGTGGAGGAGCGGAGGGTGCGGACTGGGCTGTAGAAGGAGAGAAGGGAGGTGACGTAGGAGGGGGCGAGGTGATGGGCAGCCTTGAAGCCCAGGGTGAGGAGTTTCTTCCTGATGCGCAGATTGATTGGTAGCCACTGGAGATTTTTGAGGAGGGGAGTGATATGCCCAGAGCGTTTCTGGACAAAGATAATCCGGGCAGCAGCATGAAGTATGGATTGAAGTGGAGAGAGACACAAGGATGGGAGATCAGAGAGAAGGCTGATGCAGTAGTCCAGACGAGATAGGATGAGAGCTTGAATGAGCATGGTAGCGGTTGGGATGGAGAGGAATGGGCGGATCTTGGCAATGTTGTGGAGCTGAGACCGGCAGGTTTTGGTCACGACTTGGATGTGATGGGTGAACGAGAGAGCGGAGTCGAGTACGACACCAAGGTTGCGGGCTTGTGAGATGGGAAGGATGGTAGTGCCGTCAACAGAGATGGGAAAGTCAGGGAGAGGGCAAGGTTTGGGAGGGAAGACAAGGAGTTCAGTCTTCGACATGTTGAGCTTTAGGTGGCGGGCAGACATCCAAATGGAGATGTCCTGAAGGCAGGAGGAGATGTGAGCCTGGAGAGAGGGGGAGAGCACAGGGGCAGAGATGTAGATCTGGGTGTCATCAGCGTAGAGATGATAGTTGAAGCCGTGGGAGCGAATGAGGTCACCAAGGGAGTGCGTGTAGATCGAGAACAGAAGGGGACCAAGCACTGAACCTTGGGGAACCCCCACAGTGAGAGAATGGGAGGGGGAGGAGGAGCCTGCAAAAGAGACTGAGAAAGAACGACCGGAGGGGTAAGAGGAGAACCAGGAGAGGACGGAGTCTGTGAAGCCAAGGTCAGATAGCGTGTTGAGAAGAAGGGGGTGGTCCACAGTGTCAAAGGCAGCTGAGAGGTCGAGGAGGATTAGGACAGAGTAGGAGCCGTTGGATTTGGCAAGCAGGAGGTCATTGGTGACCTTTGAGAGGGCAGTTTCCGTGGAATGTAGGGGATGGAAGCCAGACTGGAGGGGGTCGAGGAGAGAGTTGTTGTTGAGGAATTCTAGGCAGCGAGTGTAGACAACTCGTTCAAGGAGTTTGGAAAGGAATGGTAGGAGGGATATGGGACGATAACTAGAAGGTGAGGTGGGGTCAAGAGAGGGTTTTTTTAGGATGGGAGAGACATGGGCATGTTTGAAGGCAGAGAGGAAGGAACCAGTGGAGAGTGAGTGGTTGAAGATGGAAGTTAAGGAGGGGAGAAGGGATGGAGCGAGAGATTTCATGAGATGAGAGGGAATGGGGTCAGAAGCACAGGTGGCCGGAGTAGCACTTGAGAGGAGGGAGGAGAGCTCCTCTGAGGACACTGCTGGGAAGGATGGCAGAGTAGCAGAGAGTGTTGAGAGCCGGGGGGATGGAGAAATGGGGGAAGAGATTTTGGGGAGGTCGGACCTGATGGACTGAATTTTGTTAATGAAGTAGGAGGCCAGATCGTTGGGGGTGAGGGAAGGAGGAGGGGGAGGAACCGGGGGCCTGAGAAGGGAGTTGAATGTACAGAAGAGCTGGCGGGGATGATGGGCATGGGTGTCAATAAGGGAGGAGAAATAATTTTGTCTGGCAGAGGAGAGGGCTGAGTTAAGGCAGGAAAGGATAAACTTGAAGTGACCGAGATTGGCATGGTGTTTAGACTTCCGCCAGGTAGCGTTCGGCAGCTCGAGCATAAGAGCGAAGGAGGCGGACTGTGGCAGTGATCCAGGGCTGTGGGTTAGTGGTACGGGAGCGGCGAAGGGAAAGTGGAGCGAGTGAGTCTAGCTGAGTAGAAAGGGTAGAGTTGAGAGCAGTGATCTGATCATCAAGACTGGGTAGAGAGGAGAGGGAGGCGAGGTGGGGTGTGAGGTGCTCAGAAAGATGGATGGGGTCAAGACAGCGGAGATCTCTGTGAGGGAGTTATATGGATTTACAGGGGAAAGGAGTGTGAGTGAGGAGGCAGGTGAGAAGATTATGATCAGAGAGAGGGATTTCAGAGTTGGTGAGGGTGGACACAGTGCAGCGATAGGAGATGATGAGGTCGAGGGTATGACCAAGTTGGTGAGTGGGTGAGGTGCGGTGGAGGAAGAGGTTGGCAGTGTCAAGGAGAGATAGAAGGTGGGTGGCAGAGGAGTCGTTAGGGATATCCATGTGGATATTGAAGTCTCCGAGGTTCAGAGTGGGCATGCTCATGTCTCTCCTACTCTAAAAAGACCCTCCCTTGAGCCCACAGCTCCCTCTGGTTATCACCCCATCTCCCTCTTGCCATTCCTCTCCAAACTCCTTGAGCGAGTTGTCAATACATGCTGTATCAAGTTCCTCTCCTCTAATTGTCTCCTTGACCCCCTCCAATCTGACTTCCATCACCTTCACTCCACAGAAACTGCACTCTCAAAGGTGACCAATGATCTCCTTCTTGCCAATTCCAATGGCCTCTACTCCATCCTAATCCTCCTCGGCCTCTCAGATGCCCTAGACATAGTATACCACCCCTTCTCCTGGAAACACTCTCCAACCTCGGTTTCTGTGAAACAGTTCTCCTGGTTCTCCTCCTATCTCTCTGGCCTCTCATTCTCAATCTCTTTTGTGGGCTCCTCCTCTGCCTCCCTCAAGGTTCAGTTCTGGTCTACTTCTATTCTCCATCTACACCCATTCCCTTGGAGAACTCATTCACTTCCAAGCCTCAACTACCACCTCTATGCGGATGACTCACAAATCTACATCTCCACCCCTGATCTCTCTCCCTCTCTGCTGTCTCGCACTTCCTCTTGCTTTCATGACATCTCTACTTGGATGACACAGGCCTTATCCTGCATGGGGCAGTCTTAGTCCCCATTTTACAGATGAGGTAACTGAGGCACAGGGAAGTTAGGTGACTTGCACAAAGTCACACAGGTGACAATTGGTGGAGTTGGGATTTGAACCCATGACCTCTGACTCCCAAGCCCATGCTCTTTCCACTGAGCCATGCTGCTCTGCCATGCGGCTTCTCAATCTAATAGGGAACCTGAAATTCTGCTCCTCTACATACAGGACCTTACTGATTTTTTTTCTTCATTTTGTGCACTGTGCATTGGGTCTTGTCCCTTATGCTGTTTCATTGTTGTTTCATTGGTTTCAATTTCTCTGTCTCGGTCCTCTCCCCCACCTGTATTTGCAGAATATGATCCCCTCAAAGGGTAGGATCCATGTGTCATTCCCACTTGAATAGTCTTTCCCAGTATTTATTCTGTGTGCTCTGCACACTAAGGCTAGCAGCTGCCTTAGTGGGCATGAAACCCAGCTACCATACACCGAGCAGTTATTTGCTATAGCTGGAGTAAAATCACCTGCTCCCCTCGGACCCTGGTCTGGGGATTGGCTGCTTTCTCCACCACTCAGAGAAAAGGGGAGAGGATTTGAAAAGCAGTTGCACATACCCACCCTCCACGATTCGCTTCAACATATATCCTCTATCTCTCAGAAGCCCCTAGCCTTGGTGTTATCCTCAACTCCACTCTCTCATTCAATCCACATATTCAATCTGTCACCAAATACTGATGATTTAACCTTCAGAACATCGCTAAAATCCACCCTTTCCTCACCATCCACTACGTTACTACTTTAATCCCAGCATTTATCCTACCCCTCCTTGATTACTGCCTGAGCCTCCTTGTTTATCTCCCTGCCTCCTTCTTTCCCCACTCTAGTCCATACTTTACTCTGCTGCCCAAATAATTTTTCTACAAAAAATGTTCAGTTCATGTTTCCCCACTCCTCAAGAACCTCCAGTGATTCCCCGTCCACCTCCACATCAAACAGAAACTCCTTTCCATAGGCTCTGAATTGTTCAATCACCTTGCCCCCTCCTACCTCACCTCCCTGGTTTTCTACTGCAACCTAGCATGCACACTTCACTCCTCTAATGCCAACCTACTCACTGTGCCTCAGTTTCATCTATCTTGACACCAACCTCTCACCTCCATCCTGCCTCTGGCCTGAAATGCCCTCTCTCTAAATATCCTGCAGAAAATCACTCCATCTTCAAAGTCTTATTAAAAGCATATCTCCTCCAAGAGGCCTTCCCCAACCAAGTCCTCATTTCCTCTTCTCCCACTCCCTTCTGTGTCATCTTTGTACTTGGATTTGTACCCTTTCTTCATCCCTCCCTAACTTCCACAGCACTTATGTACACATCAGAAATTTCTTTCTTTATATTAATGTCTGTGTCCCCCTCTGGACTGTAAGTTCATTGTGGGCAGGGAACGTGTCTACCAACTCTATTGTATTCTCCCAAGCACTTAGTACAGTACGTTGTACACAGAAAGCATTCAATCAATATGATTGATTGATTGACTGACTCCCAGAAGCTTTATTCTTGGTCCTCCGGACTTGGACACAGCAGTATGGTAGTCTCAGGCCTACGGGTCAGATCATCATCATCATCATGAATGGTATTTATTGAGCACTTTCTGTGTTCAGACTACTAAGCCCTTAGGAGAGTACAATACAATATATTTGGTAGACATGTTTCCTTTCCACATTGACTTTACAGTCGAGGGGGAGATAGATTAACATAAATAATATATAATATATACTTACATGGATATATAAATATAAGTGCTGTTGGGCCATGGGTTTAGTAGATACCAAATGCCCAAAGGTCACAGATCTAAATGTGAAGATGATGCAGAAAGGGAGATGAAGTTGGGGAAAAAAGGGCTTACTCAGGGAAGTGCTGTTGGATGAGATGGGACTTAATGAGGCTTTGAAGGTGGGGAGAATGGAGGTTTTGTGTTTATGGAGGAAGAGGAAGTCCAGGCTAGAGAGAAAACATAGTGTAAGATGTTAGTGGTGAGATAGATGAGATCGGGGCACAGTCAGTTGCCAACTGAGCTAGCAGTCTTAGTCTTTGTTGTCGCGCTGACCCTCTCTCAGGTGGATAGTTGCCCCTGAGGACAGAACAGGCAAGGTTGTTGAAGGCTTGTGCCCAGGGCACACAGGCGTGTGTGCTGGAAACAGCTTGCATTAAACCCAGCAGACTGTAAGGAGTCACTGTTTGGGATAGCTGGGTCTCTGTGCCAGCCTTCGTGTTATCTGATTAGGTGTGACAGCCGCCTCACTGAGGCAGAGAGAACAGGACACAGCTGATAAAACCCTTCAGTTACTGATAAGGCAACTTTGGAGCATAAAATAGAAAATTCCGTGTGAATTATTTTATTACAGGAGTTTCACCGTTATAAATTTTATGGTCTCAGAAATGACGCAGAGACCAGTCTTTCTTTATCAGTGTGGCTCTGCCCGGTTAAGGGGAGGGAGAGCCCTGACGTTGCCAGGAAGAAATAGAGCATTCCCGATCCCAACTTCAGAATTGAACTTCTGGGAGTCAAAAGGACCTGTGTTCTTATACTGACTCCACCACTTGTCTTCTGTGTGACCTTGGGCAAGTCACTTAACTTCTCTGGGCCTCAGTTACCCCACCCGTAAAATGTGGAACAGGGACTGTATCCAACCTCATGAGCTTGTATCTACCCCAGCACTTTGAACAGTCTTTGACAAATAGTAAGTGCTTAACAAATACTAACAATATTATTCTTTTATTATTATTGACAATAATAATTCCAAATTCCAACGGGAACTTTCTGTGTTTGGCTCAACCCATCAGCTTAGGGAATGGATGTGATTTACTTCAGTGCGGCAAGGGGCTGTCTCTCATGAGGATGATGATGATTTTGGTATTTGTTAAACACTTATTATGTGCCAAGCACTGTTCTCAGCAGATGCCCCCAAAGATGTAATGTGGGCTTCTGTCGTCTTCTTCTTCACGCCCAGGTGAGGGGGCCAGGTGTCAGCAGAAGGCAGCCGTATGTAGTGGGCCATCCCTCAGAGCTGGCCACCTGCTCCTGGGCTAGTCCACCCTCCCTAGCCTGGAAAGGGCAGCTGATTTCTCAGCAGCTGCTGTCTCCAATGCCACTACTCTTGCAGCCAAGCAACCCTGCCCTCCCTAGGTCCATTGGGAGCAGGGCCAGGACTTAAGTAATCTTTATTTTTACACTTTAAAATAATACTGACTTTATAATGAATGGTCCCAATGCATGTGGGGATCTGAATAGGCAGAGCTGAGAAGCAGCGAAGAGAAGAGAGAGAAGAGAGAGAAGCAGCAGTGGATAGAACATGGGCCTACGAGTCAGAAGGACCTGGGTTCTAATTCTGACTCCACCACTTGTCTGCTGTGAAACCTGGGGCAAGTCATTTCCCTTCTCTGTTATCTCAGTTAACTCATCTGTAAAATGGGAATTAAGTTTATGAGCCCCATGCAGGACAGGGACTCTGTCCACCCCAACTATCTTGTATCTACTCCAGCAATTAGTATAGTGCCTGGCACATAGGGAGCGCTTAACAAATATCATAAAAAAGGACCCCTCTTGTTGAAGAATTAGGAGTCAGGGCTAAGCGCCTCCAAGCAGGGACACACCAGGGCTTCAAATCTGCAAACACAGAAGCACCAGGACTAGGAGTCTCCAAGCCCAGAAATGCTAGGGCTATGAAACTCCAAGAACAGAGGTAACAATGGTGCCAGAGGTGCCAAGGCTTTGAACCTCAGCACCTCCTCAGCCTCTGTACTCCTTCCTCTAGCAAACCTTCTCCAGTTAACTTCCCACACCCCAACTTTCAATCCAGTCGTAACTACTAGAGTTTCTGCGTTTCTAACCATCCACAACACTATGCATATATGCATGTCCAAGCAACTTTCAGTTACTTTTTCTGTTGTTTTTTTCTGCTATTTCCACCCCTACCTGATGATTTTCTTTTACTGCTCCCATTCTTGGTCATTATTTTGCGTAGCTGAGCCACCCATTAGAGGGTAAGCTTCTTTTGGGCAGGGAATATGTCTTTTGCTTTTCCTCAATTTCCTGGGCTGGCTTCAGGTGGTAGGCAATTGAAGCCACTGCCTCAATGTGCATGGCTTAGTGGATAGAGCACAGGCTTGGGAGTCAGAAGGTCATGGGTTCTAATCCCGGCTCCGCCACTTGTCTGCTCTGTGACCTTGGGCAAGTCACTTCACTTCTCTGGGCCTCAGTTACCTCATCTGAGACATTGAGCCCCACGTATGACAGGGACTGTGATCCACCTGATTTGCTTGTATCCACCCTATTGCTGAATACGGTGCCTAGCACATACTAAGTGCTTAACAAATACCATAATTATTAGTATTATTATGTGTAAGTCAAAGTGGATGGTGGGATGGCCTGGTAGGACCTGTTGGAGATTGGGGGGTTTGGGGGAGGGGAGTCCAATTTGGAGAGGTGCTTAGAAATTTAAAGTGACCAGTCCAAGGCAGCAGTGGGTGTGTGTGTGACCGGAGACCTGAAAGAAGAATGCATTGACTCTGGAGCAAGGGGAACTAATCAGGGGTCATCTCCCTCCTCTCCCACCCCCCAGAAATGTTTGGGGATTAAAACTAACTGTTTTATGACATCATTTACTTATGTTTTGTGCACCTACTGCAAAACGTAATCAAACTGTAGGAAATGGAGAATGGTGGGAAAGGTTTTTCCCTGCCCCATCGTGGCTAAGTCCCTGAAGACAACCTTAACCATCACTAATATTATTAATGATTATGGCATTTGCTAAGCACTTACTCTGTACGAATCACTGTATTAAGCACTGGGATAGATACAAGGTAATCAGATCAGACACAGTTACTCTTCCAATTCAATTCAATTGCATTTATTGAGAGCTTACTGTGCGCAGAGCACTGTACTAAGCGCTTCCACATGAGGCTTAGTCTAAGGAGGAGGAGGGAGAACAGGTATTTAATCTCCAATTTCCCGATAAGGAAAATGAGGCACAGAGAAGTGAAGTGACTTGCTCAAGGTCGCACAAGCAGGGAAGTGACACAGCTGGAGGTAAAACCCAGGTACCCTGGCTTCCAGTGCTAGGCTCTTTCTAGGCTACCATGAACTGCCATGCCCAGAGAGGCCAAAGTTGAGTTGTGAGGGTGGGCTACTGAATGATAAACTTGTTTCTGGGGATATGAAATCCCCTCCCTCTTCCTGTTCTTCATTCATTCATTCAATTATATTTATTGAGCGTTTACTGTGTGCAGAGCACTGTACTAAGCTCTTGGAAAGTACAGTTCAGCAACAGATAGAGACAATCCATCAGTGATTCTTCACCTCTACTTAGTGGGGTTGTTTCTGGCTGCTCTCCCTGCTTCTCCCCACCACCCACCTCTCACTCTCACCCTTGTCCCCACCCCAAATTCTGTGCTTTGCCTATCCTGGTCTCTGAAGCACAAAGCCCTGGAAAGAATTGGGACCAAATAGCCTTGGCAGCTAACTGGTTCTGAAGGCCAGGATAACATGGATCAGACCAACCTACCCTTGGTAATGGGTGAGAAGCAGTGTGGCTTAGTGGTAAGAGCATGGGCCTGGGAATCAGAGGACCTGATTTCTAATCTCAGCTCCTCCACTTGGCTCCTCCACCTGTCTATTCTGTGACCTTGGGAAAATCCCTTAACTTCTCTGTGGCACAGTTTCCTCCTCTATAAAATAATAATAATGATCAATCAATCAATCAATCAATCATATTTATTGAGCGCTTACTATGTGCAGAGCACTGTACTAAGCGCTTGGGAAGTACAAATTGGCATCACATAGAGACAGTCCCTACCCAACAGTGGGCTCACAGTCTAAAAGGGGGAGACAGAACAGAACCAAACATACCAACAAAACAAAATAAGTAGGATAGAAATGTACAAGTAAAATAAATAAATAAATAAATAAATAGAGTAATAAATATGTACAACCATATATACATATATACAGGTGCTGTGGGGAAGGGAAGGAGGTAAGACGGGGGGATGGAGAGAGGGACGAGGGGGAGAGGAAAGAAGGGGCTCAGTCTGGGAAGGCCTCCTGGAGGAGGTGAGCTCTCAGCAGGGCCTTGAAGGGAGGAAGAGAGCTAGCTTGGCGGATGGGCAGAGGGAGGGCATTCCAGGCCCGGGGGATGACGTGGGCCGGGGGTCGATGGCGGGACAGGCGAGAGCGAGGTACAGTGAGGAGATTAGTGGTGGAGGAGCGGAGGGTGCGAGCTGGGCAGTAGAAGGAGAGAAGGGAGGTGAGGTAGGAGGGGGCGAGGTGATGGAGAGCCTTGAAGCCCAGGGTGAGGAGTTTCTGCCTGATGCGCAGATTGATGGCATTCGTTAAGCACTTACTATGAGCAAAACACTTTTCTAAGCACTGGGGGGATACAAGGTGATCAAGTTGTCCCACGTGGGGCTCACAGTCTTACTCCCCATTTTACAGATGAGGTAACCGAGGCTCAGAGAAGTTAAGTGACTTGCTCAAGGTCACACAGCAGACGTGGAGGAGTCGGAATTAGAACCCACGACCTCTGACTCCCAAGCCCGGGCTCTTTCCACTGAGCCAAGCTGCTTCTCTGAGTATTAGGACTGTGAGGCTTATGTGGGACAGGGATTGTGTCCAACCTAATTATCTTCTATGTATCCCAGCACTTAGTACAGGGCTTAGCACATAGTAAGTGCTAAACAAATACCATAAAAAAAATCTGGGTGCATTCAGACCTGTGTGTGTATCTGTACACACCTGCTAAGGGATTCTCAGGCTATCATCTTCTCCTTCCACCCTCAACAGATGCAGCGATGGTACTCAGGTCAACTGGAAAACAGGTTGCCTTCATTTCTATTATATCTGCAAAATGGTGACTTTTCTCTCCAACGGGCCAGAGCTTTTGCTCTGTAATTGGAACATTCAAAAGTAAATTATCTGCAGCTGGAAACAAGACAGTGCCTTTTACCTCAAGTATTATAAGGTCAGGACTCAAGACGTTTTGGGGAAAAGCATTTATTGAAAAGTGACAGGGAAATGAAATTTAAAATTCAAAGCCTAAATGTGCGTCTTAAATGGAAGGAGACAGCGATCTCGCCACCCACCCGCTGCAGTGACAGCGGTGGCTGGGTCAGGGGAACGATTTGCATTCTGCATTTTGCTGATGCGGGAAGAGCCTGGAGAGGATGGGGTGATATCAAACTGATAACTGATGCTGGGAAATGAAATTGGGGGGCGTTCATGGTGCCTGGTCCATGGTGGGGAAGAAAGGCCTCCGGCTGAATGACAAGAGAGCTGCCGTCACCCACCCCCAATTCTCTCACAAGGTAGAGGTTGAGAAAGAAGTTATTTTTCCTTTTTTTTCTAGACAATCTTACCATTGTTTCTGGACATAAAGTCCAGACTCCGTTGGGCCTCAGGGCATTTTGAAGCAGAGTCCTCCCCTGACTAAGCCCTCCTCTCCTCTCCTCCCACTCCCCTCTGCATCCTCCTGACTTGCTCCCTTTGTTCATCCCCTCTCCCAGCCTCATAGCACTTATGTCCATATCTGTAATTTATTTATTTATATTAATGTCTGTCTCCCGCCCTAGTTTGCAAGCTCCTTGTGGGCAGGAAAGTGTCTGTATTTTTGTTGTGTTGCACTCCACTCTCCTAAGCACTTAGTACGGTGCTCAGTACATTGGAAGTGCTCAGTAAATATGATTGAATGAATGAACGAATGAATGAATTAAAGGGAAAGAGCTCAGGGTCTTGTACTAATAACTCTCTGAGAGAAGCAGCGTGGTTTAGTGGAAAGAGCCTGGGCTTGGGAGTCAGAGGTTGTGAGTTCTAATCCTGGCTCTGCCACTTGTCAGCTGTGTGACCTTGGGCAAGTCACTTAACTTCTCTGTGCCTCAGTTACCTCATCTGTAAAATGGGGATCAAGACTATGAGCCCCACGTGGGACAACCTAATCACCTTGTATCCCCCTCCAGCACTTAGAACAGTGCTTTGCACATAGTAAGTGCTTAACAAATGCCATTATTATTATTATTATAGCAATAATAATAATACAAAATAAGAATTTTATTTTTTTAACATTTACTATGTGCCAAGCCCTGTACTAAGCACTTGGGTAAATACAAGAAAAGCAGGTTGGACACAGTCCCTGTCCCACATGGTGCACACAGTCTAAATAGGGACTTCCCATTTTATAGATGAGGAAGCTGAGGCATAGAGAAGTGAAGTTGGGGAAGTCACAGCAGGCAGTGGCAAAGTCAGGATTAGAACCCAAGCCCTCTGACTTAAAGAGAACAGACCTAGAAATCAGGGGACCTGGATTGTAATTCCAGCTCCACCATTCTCCTGCTAAGTGACCTTGGGCAAGTCATCTTCACTTCTCTGTGCTTCAGTTTCCTCATCTATATAATAGCAGTTAAATGCTAGTTTCCCCTCCCACTTCAATTGTGAGCCCCATGTGGGACAGGGACTGTGTCCTACCTGATTATCTTGTATCTACCCCAGTGCTTGGCACATAATGAACCCTGAACAAAAACCACAATTTGAAAAGAATAATTAAAGCACAGAGTTTCAGAGGAGCGATTATCCCTGTGTGATAGTTAGGAGTAAGTTCAAAGTCAGAAATCCTGGATCTAGCTTCTGATTCTCTTGGTCAACTATTCCCACTGTTGAAATTATCTACAGTAAACACTGCCGATCTGCTTGTAACCAGAGGTGTCTATGTAGTAATCCATGAGGGGAACCTACCACTTCAAAGACTCTCTCTCTCAGGAGGGAGCGAGTACTTAGCATTCCTCCAACCCTCTGCAAGCAACCCTTCGAGAGAGAATCTGGCCAGATGGACCTTGGATGCTTCCCAGACCTTTTGGGCCTTCCAATTCCTGGAGTCACAAGATGGTGGCAGAAAAACTATGGGGGCCATCTTGGGCCACATTAGGGTGAACCCCCTCAGAGAGTCCCTACCCCACCAACTACTAGGGAAAACGTGCTAGAGGTTACCTCTGGGTTTCCAACCCTAAAAATGGACTGGGCCATCACGTACATTGGGAAGAGTGACCTATAAAACTCTGGGCCTCCCTCCTCTCAGGCCTCTGACAAGATTAGATGTGTTCCATCAGGACTGAAGAGAGCCCAATGGTTGTCTTTCTGGCCTGTTAGCCAGGGTGACTGAGAGTGGAAGTAGCACGGCATAGTGGATAGAGCATGAGCCTGGGAATCAGAAGAACATGGGCTCTAATCCCGGCTCTGCCACTTCTCTGAGGTGTGACATGGGGAAAGTCACTTCACTAGTCTGTGCCTCAGTTACCTCATCTTTAAAATGGGGATTGAGACTGTGAGACCCATGTGAGACCCATGTATAACTCCTATTATATAGATGAGGAAACTGAAGCACAGAGAAGTGAAGGTGACTTGCCCAAGGTCACTTAGCAGGAGAATGGTGGAGCTGGAATTAGAATCCAGGTCCCCATGTAGAGAGGGGCTGTGTTCAACCCGATTTGCTTGTATCAACCCGGGAGCCTAGTTCAGTGACTGGTACATAGTAAGTGCTTAACAAATATCACGGTTGTTGTCATTATTATCTGCTTCGAGGCAGAGACCTGCATTGGATGGCCTGTCCGGATCACTTCTGCCCCCAGATTCAGAACCACCCAGAGTCTGAAAACAGATGACAATGACTTTATTCTCACCACCGAGGCTGAAACATTTGGCCTAGGTGTAAGATGTTGGAACTAGGCAGTTGTGAAGTCGTAAAACAACATGAAATACTATAAAAAGAGTTTAAGCATTCAGACATGTCAGGCACGGCACTTAATTTATCACTGGGAAAAATAAAAAATTTCTCCAGTTTACCATAACTCATCCCCTTCAGGGTTATTTACGCATGACTGTCAGGGCTGACACTATTCTACGATACTCCTACAACTCCGACCACATATCGTGGTGGAGCCAAAGTCAGTGGCCTTGTGTTGCCAGAGGCTTGTGATTTTTGATGGACATTAAAGTTGACAGAACTCAATATTTTTTCTAGTGGCATCACCACATGCCAAGTGTGAAATGTCAAGAACAAATGCTTTCCCTTTGGGTGGAAAAACATGGCCAGATGTTTAAATGCTCCAAGCAGCATGGCCTATAGTGGAAAGGGCATGGACTTGGGAATTAGAGGATCTGGGTTCTAATCAGGTTCTGTCGTTTGTCTTCTGAGTGGCCTTGAGTAAGTTACTTCACTTCTCTATGCCACAGTTAGTTACCCCATCCGTAAAATGGAGATTTAATCTTCCTCCCTCCAACTTAGAATGTGAACCACATCTGGGACAGGGACTGTGCCCTATCTGGGTAACTTCTATCTACCCCAGCACTTAGTACAGTGCTTAGCCTGTAGTAAGCGCTTAACAAATACCATTAAAAAGCAAACCAAAAAAACCCCAAAGCAAATAGTTGCTCTGGAGAGCCTCTAAGGGATTTATTTCCATCAACTTCTGTCATCATCATCATCGTTTATTGAGAAGCTACTGTGTGTGTGCCAGTCACTGTCCTGAATGCCTGCTTTGTACAGGGCAACGTCAAGGGCACTTACTCTGTGCAGGGAATTTGTACTTGGCACTTGGGGGTATACAATGAAAAGTAGGAAGCAAGGTCAAAGATTTCAAGGTGTTTCCAGTCTATTGGGAGAGGCAGGCAGACAGAGAATACATAGGGTGGAGGAAAAGGCAAAGCAGAGAAATGCTCAGAATCAATCAATGGTACTTAATGACTACTTACTATGCAGAGAAACAGCACAGGCCTGGAAGCCAGAGGACCTGGGTTCTAATCCTGCCTTTGCTACCTGCCTGCTGTGTGACCTTGGGCAAATCACTTCATTGCTTCATGCCTCAGTTTCCTTATCTGTAAAATGTACTTAGACTGTGAGCCTGATAAGGGACAGGGACTAGATGTGAACTGATTATTTTCTATCACTGTGTTGGGTACAGTACTTGACACCTAGTAAGTGCTTAACAAATACCATTATTGTTATTATTATTATTATTCACTTAGTACAGTGCTCTGCACACAGGAAGTGCCCAATAAATACGATTGAATGAATGAATGATTATTATTATTTTTACTGTGAACACTGTACTAAACGTTGGTAAATCAATCAATCAATCAATCAATCGTATTTATTGAGCGCTTACTATGTGCAGAGCACTGTACTAAGCGCTTGGGAAGTACAAATTGGCATCACATAGAGACAGTCCCTACCCAACAGTGGGCTCACAGTCTAAAAGGGGGAGACAGAGAACAGAACCAAACATACCAACAAAATAAAATAAGTAGGATAGAAATGTACAAGTAAAATAAATAAATAAATAGAGTAATAAATATGTACAACCATATATACATATATACAGGTGCTGTGGGGAAGGGAAGGAGGTAAGACGGGGGGATGGAGAGGGGGACGAGGGGAGAGGAAAGAAGGGGCTCAGTCTGGGAAGGCCTCCTGGAGGAGGTGAGCTCTCAGCAGGGCCTTGAAGGGAGGAAGAGAGCTAGCTTGGCGGATGGGCAGAGGGAGGGCATTCCAGGCCCGGGGGATGACGTGGGCCGGGGGTCGATGGCGGGACAGGCGAGAGCGAGGTACAGTGAGGAGATTAGTGGTGGAGGAGCGGAGGGTGCGGGCTGGGCAGTAGAAGGAGAGAAGGGAGGTGAGGTAGGAGGGGGCGAGGTGATGGAGAGCCTTGAAGCCCAGGGTGAGGAGTTTCTGCTTGATGTAAAGTGCAATACTTGGTAGATACGATCATTACCTTCAAGGAGCTTACAGTCTAATGAGAAAGACGGATAGTAAAGTAAATTACAAGGGAAGAAATCAAATACTAGTATGATAATAATAATAACAACAATAATAATAATAATAATAATGGCATTTGTTAAGTGCTCACTATGTGCAAAGCACTGTTCTAAACACTGGGGGGATACAAGGTGATCAGGTTGTCCCACGTGGGGCTCACAGTTTTAATCCCCATTTTACAGATGAGGTAACTGAGGCCCAGAGCAGTTAAGTGACTTGCCCAAAGTCACATGGCTGACAAGTGGCGGAGTCGGGATTAGAACCTATGACCTCTGACTCCTAAGCCCGTTCTCTTTCTAAAGTGCTATGGGGATGGAACGAAGTGTGTGGGAGAGGCAGGAAACAGGGAAAATAGCATGAAGGAATGGGAGTTTAGTCTGGAAACAACAAAAGTTGAAGAAGCAGCATGGCCTAGTGGAAAGAGCAAGGGCCTAGGGGTCAAAAGATCTGAGTTCTAATCCCAACTCCACCATTTATCTGCTGTGTGACCTTGGCCAAGTCAATTAACTTCTCTGGACTCAGTTCCCGCATCTTCAGAATGGGGATTCAATACCTGTGCTCCCTCCTACTTAGATTATGAGACACATACAGTACATGATTATCTTGTATTTACCCCAGTGTTTGGTACAGTGTTTGGCACATAGTGAGTGCTTAACAAATCTTCTTCTTCTCCTCCTCCTTCTCCTCATCCCCCCTTCCTCTTCTTTTTCTCCTCCTCCTTGTCCTCCTTCTCCTCCTCCTCCTCCCCTCCTCTTCTTCTTCTTTTTCTGCCTCTTCTTCTTTTTCTTCTTCTTTCTCTTCTTCTTATTCTTCATCTTCTTCTTCCTCTTCTTCTTTTTCCTCTTCTTCTTCCTCTTCTTCCTCTGCTTCTTTTTCCTCTTCTTCTTCCTCTTTTTCTTCCTCTGCTTATTCCTCCTCTTCTTCTTCTTTTTCTTCTTTCTTCTTTCTTTTCTTCTTTCTTCTTCTTTCTTCTTTCCACATACATGCTTGGTGTGGGTGATGGGATAACTCAACTTGGGAAATGGGAGAAGTCTGGACTTCCAATTGGGCAGGGTTTACCTGATGGAATAACTCACACATACTGGGCTGTCAAGATGGCACTTACGTTTTTTTCGACAAAAAGCTGTGTAGGAAGGTTTGATCACATGTTATGGGATGGGTTTTATGGATTTCCCATGATGCTTCTGTGCAGTCAATGAATGCTACTGGGAAGACTTGCCAGCTTGGTCCATCTGGAATACGTCCTCCCTGTCACTCATATGAGCAGTGGGAGAAAAAGGGAATAAAAGCTTGGGTTTCCCAACCCTGATTTGGAAACAGCAAAAACAGAGGCCCAGTTCTGACTTCCCTGAGTTACCACATCACCATGGGAATCCTGTCCAGTTCTTTGCCAGGTTCTAGTTTCCAGATCCTCCTCATGGCTCAGGTTGCTGATTGAGTGACTGGTTTAATTACATTCTTGGCGTAACTGGGAAGATCAGCTCTTCGTGTGGGAGTGCGGGTGTTTAATTAACAGTGCACTTCTGCCCGCCCGTCAGCTGTCAAGGTATTTGATTCAACCATTTAGGAACCAGTGGGCAGAGATGGAGGCCTAGTTCTTCAGTGGCCCCAGTGGCAGTGACAAGGATGAAGAACACTGCTGCTGTCTCCTCCTGCCCCACCTCAGCTGTGGGGACCCCCAGACCCCTCTAGACTGTGAGCTTTCTCTAGACTGTAAGCTCGATGTGGACAGGGAATCAGTTCATTATATTAATAATAATGATGGCATTTATTAAGTGCTTACTATGTGCAAAGCACTGTTCTAAGTGCTGGAGAGGTTACAAGGTGATCAGGTTGTCCCACTGGGGGCTCACAGTCTTAATCCACATTTTACAGATGAGGTAACTGAAGCACAGAGAAGTGAAGTGACTTGCCCAAAGTCACATAGCTGACAGTTTGTGGAGCTGGGATTTGAACCCATGACCTCTGACTCCAAAGCCTATGCTCTTTCCACTGAGCCACACTGTGTTATATTGTTATATTGTACTTTCCCAAGCACTTTAGTACAGTGCTCTGCACACAGTAAGTGCTTGATAAATACTGACTGACTGTCTGACTGACCTAGAGGACAAGTGTGGCAGAAGCAGAAATGGGTGGTTCAGTTAGTGTGCTGTGGTGCCCTGTGGGAGTGAGACTTTGGGGCCATCCACGTGAGGTCATCCCAGGTGGGGTCATCCAGGTGGGGCCATCCTTGGGGGGCCATCCTGGCAGGTACAACCTGATGGGGTCATCCTGATGGGGCAGTCATGGTGGGGTCACCCTGGCAGGGCCACCCTGGTGAGGTGAGAAGTTCACCAAGCCAAAGCCAGGGCCATTTCCTTCTCCCAGGGGTCAGTGGGTCCGAGTGATTGGGGAAGCCTTCCAAAGTTCCTGCATCAGTCAGTCAGTAAATCATATTTGTTGAGTGCTTACTGTGTGCAGAGCACTGTACTAAGTGCTTGGGAGAGTACAGTATTACAGATACATTCCCTGTACACAACGAGCTTACAGTCTAGAAGGTCTACAGCTTATAATCCAGAATCTCAGGTCGGTCCCCTGTCATTTTTCAGAAAGCCACCTTGGGCTAGGGAGCAGCCTGTTTTCCTACCCTGGAAAACAAAGGCAGGGCTCAGAGGGTGTCTGTCGAAGCTGTGGCTCTAAATGGCTTCAAAATAAAGGCTCCAGGCACCCCCACATTGCACAAGCTAATGACATATGTGCATTTCCATTATGCCTGATGCCTTGAAAGCCTTCAACCAGGGCTCTTTATCCGGGAGTCTCCAGACACTTGGAAAGTCAATATTTATTTGGAATTTGCAAGAAGGGTCTACTCCCACCACAAAGGATGGGGTGGTTACTCTGCCAGCAAGTTTCAGAAGACACAGCAGGCACTAGGTAAACACTCCCTGAGGAGTTGCAGGCTCCACTGTCCAGGAGGGAAACCCTACACGGTTTCCACATTCCCCTTAAATCCTGCCTTGTTTTCTTTCCTCCTCCCCAAACAAAAGGCTATTGTTTCTCTCTCAGCCGGGGTCCAGTGTTCCCAGGCTACTCTGCCCGTAGAGGAAGAGATTCCAGGAAGGGTGAGGGGACACATTCAGTTGATCGGCCCACTGGGCTGCCATGTTGTTTGCAGGAACCTATCAAGCTGTCCCTAGCGACATTACTGATGGTGAGATTTGGTCTGTGCATTTATATATGGCTGACAGACCTTCTTGCCTTGTTTGCCGGTCGAGATAGCCTCTTGTCCTTGCTTCTCTGATGATTTTATCTCATGCAGGAACTGTCTTTGCTTTCTGCCTCTTGGTATCTTGATTTTCCCTTAGCTTTTGCTCAACTCTAGGCACTCTGTGGGCTGCCTGCCAGTTTGATGTGTTTACTGAAGGGATCTTCCAACCATTTACTGCAAAAGTTTGGAGGAACAGGTGAAGAAAAATTCAACACCGAACACAGGAAGCCACTCATTTATATTTTTGGGGGGGACTATAGGAGAGATGAAGCTAATATGGTCTAGTGGAAGGAGCACAGGACTGAAAGTCAGGAGATTTTATTTTCTGATGTTCTTCATTAAGGACTTACTGGGTGTCAGGCAAGATACTAAGTGCTGGGATAGATACAAGAAAATTGGGTTGGATACAGTCCCTGCCCCAACATAGAGTTCAAAGTCTTAATCTCCATTTTACAGATGAGATAACTGAGGCACAAAGATGACAGAGGAGAGATTCATTCAATCATATTTATTGAACATTTACTGTGTGCAGAGCACTGTACTAAGTGCTTGGAAAGTACAATTTGGCAACAGATAGAGACAATCCCTACCCAACAACGGGCTCACAGAATGCAGGTCCTCTGATTTCCAGGCCTGTGCTCCTTTCACTGTTTCATTCTGCTCCTCCTTACCCACTTACCTGCTGGGTGACCTTGGACAAGTCACTTAACTCTTCTCTCCCTCATATTTCTCTCCTGTAAAATGACGATGGAATATCTAGTCTCCCTCCCTCTTAGACCGCAAACTCTAGGAAATGTGTCCGTTGTACTACCATATTGTACTTTCCGGACAGTACAGTGCTCTGCACACAGTAAATGCTGAATGAATACGATTGACTAACTAATTGACTGTGGACAGCCCTCAGGGCAATAGTCAGGTAGTCAAGGGGCTGAAGTAGATGATGGGGTCTACTTGAGGTCAGTTCGGTTTGGGATTTACAAAGGAGCCTGGGCGGAGAGCGTGTGAAGGGCTTTCAGAGCTATTTATCTTCCTCATTCTGTTTGGAACATGGCCTAACCAGCATTAACTAGTGAACATACTAGTGAGGATTCTATATTTCCTTTTCTGACATACTTGGCTCTGGGCTTTGGTACTCAACACAGAGGCAATGAGATGGGAAAACGTTCTTGTCTCTGAACCAATGACACCAGAGAGAGTTGGGATCCCGGAACACTCTCCCGTGAAATATTTTTTTCCTTGGAAATCGCCACAGCCCACTTCGAGGGTGGCCGGGGTTGATTCCCCCAAAGAAAGCCGGATCTCTGATATAACTCTCCCTTGCCCAGAGTGAAGAGGGAATTAATCAGTTTTTTTCATGCTACTTGTTAAGAGTTTACTATGAGCCAGATACTGTTCTAAGCAAGCACAGAGGTAGTTGAGTTTGAATCCCGGCTCCGCCACTTGTGTGCTGTGTGACCTTGGGCAAGTCACTTAACTTTTCTGGGACTGTTACCTCATCTGTAAAATGGGGATTCAGACTGTAAGCCCCATGTGGGACAACCTGATTACCCTGTATCCCCCCCCCCAACACTTAGAACAGTGCTTGGCACATAGTAAGCGCTTAACAAAAACCATAATTAACTCATTAATTAGATACAAGACAATCAGATTGGATACAACCCCTATTCTACATGGGGCTTCCAGTCTGAGTAGGAGGGAGAACAGGTTCTGAATCCCCATTTTACAGATGAGGTACCTGAAGCAAAGAGAGGTAAAGTGACTTGCCTAAGGTCACACAGCAGATGAGTGGCAGAGCTGAGATTAGAACCCCAGTCCTCTGACTCCTTGGACTCTAATAATAATAATAACGATGGCATTTATTAAGCACTTACTATGTGCAAAAACACTGTTCTAAGTGCTAGGGTAGAAACAATGTAATCAAGTTGTCCCACGTGGGACTCACAGACTTAATCCCCATTTTACAGATGAGGTAACTGAGGCCCAGAGAAGTTAAGTGACTTGCCCAAAGTCACACAGCTGACAAGTTGGGGAGCCGGGATTTGAACCCATGACCTCTGACTCCAAAGCCCGGGCTCTTTCCACTGATCCACACTGCTTCCACTAGGCCACACTGCTTCCCAGTTCGTTCATCTCATTAGGTAGCTGAGGGGACCATCCAAGCAGTTAAATCATGTGAAGACAGAGTTGGGAGTTGGGAATCTGGGAATTCTGTAAGGATTAGGATTTCCCTCCACATCCTGGAAGGTTCTGATGGGAGGTGAGAACCAGTCTAAGCTCAGTCTCCATGTTTTGGGGACTAGGCAAACTTTCCAGCATAATCCCTGCATAAATATTGTTCCAAATGTTCCCTTATCTCATTAGTGCTGCCAAATCACCTCATCAATGGCTGTATCAGGGTCAGCATAGTATGCAGCAGAGACTTGGTGGCTCGGTCCTCTTTGCCATCTTTAATTAATATTCATTCATTCATTCAATCATATTTATTGAGAACTTACTGTGTTCAGAGCCCTATACTAAGTACTTGGGAAAGTACAATATATTCAGTCAATCACATTTAATTGGGAGCTTACTGTGTGCAGAGCACTGTACTAAGCACTTGGGAGAATTCAGTTTGTTGTGCTGGCTGCTGGGCCTTGGAGAAGATATATCCTTACCTTTTTCCTGGGAGAAAATTGACAGGCTGAGACACTCTTGAGGGGACTTTTCAAACCCAGGGAAGGGACTCATCCTCAGCAACTTGTGTTCCAAACTGCTAGATGTCCTGGTCCCTCTATCTACACAAGTGGCAAAGGTACCTGAAGAAAGGGAAATGCTTTCTGAAAGGCTCTTCATTGATCCTTAGCTCTCCCCAGAACCTCCTATGCTTTGCTCCCTCTCTCCCAGCATTTCCCAGAAACAGTCCCAATGACGTCGTGGGGAAAGTTATGGTGTCTACTAAGTGCTCACTACGTACCAAGCACTGTGCTATGTACTTGTTGAGTTCATGATAATCAGGTCAGAAACAGTCATCATCCCATTCAGGAAACACATTCTAAGATCTAGGGAGAGCAGCACCCATTTTATAGATGAAGAAACTGTGGCACAAAAAGACCAAGTGACTTGTCCAGGGTTACACAGTGGGCCAATGGCCGAGCCGGAACTAACCCCTGGTACTCCTGATCCCAGTCCCGTCTCCTCTTTCTATGTTGCCTCTGGAAAGCCGCTAAGTGGGAAGGAATTTCATCTTTTTTTTTGGAATTTCGAGGGAAGATTGCCCTGAGGACAACCAGGATCCAGGACTCACCTGTCCCCAGAAAGCTCCACCCAGGTGGCTCAGTGAACGGCCCTGGCTCCCCATGGTAATTTAGACTGCAAGCTCGTTGTGGCCAGGGAATGTGTCTGAAATGTTGTTATACTGTACTCTCCCAAGCAGTTGGAACAGTGCTCTGCATACTGTAAGCGCTCAATTAAATTTGATTGACTGACTGACTGACTGTCTGGATGGAAGGGAACAGGTACTACCATAGTCTCACTGCAGGTGAGGCCTAGAGAATCAGAACGTGCCCTGGGGCGACTTCAGATTCCAGCTGGTAGAACGAAGAGTGATTAGTGGAACAGCTGCAGCCATCTACGTGACCTGTCCTGTCCAGTTAGCCCAACTAACCCCACCCATGTCGAGTCAACCCAACTAGCCTCAACACCAGACCCATTCCCTCCACTCCCTCTTCTATGTTCCACGGCTAGCAACTTTCCAGTACCCAACCACGTCATCCCAAACTTGCCCCTCTGCTTCCCTGATCCCACATCCATTTCTTCTACAGCTTCATTCTAGAGGGCCCTACCAAGAGCAGGCTGCAGGAGCCATGCAGAAGAAGCTGAGGAGGAGGAGAGGAGAGCATTGAATAGAGCTGAGGCTCTCCCCCAGGCTCCTCTCTTCCTTCCCCTTTTCCACCACCATCAACCCCTACCTTAGACACTGCATTTAATGGTATTTTCTAAGTGCTTAGTCTTAGACACTGCATTTAATAGTATTTTCTAAGTGCTTAGTCTGTGCCAGGCATGATATTAAGTTCTGGCATAGACACAAGCTAATAATAATAATAATGACATTTATTAAGCGCTTACTATGTGCAAAGCACTGTTCTAAGCACTGGGGAGATTACAAGGTGATCAGGGTGTCCCACGGGGTGGGGGTGGGGGGCTCACAGTCTTAATCCCCATTTTACAGATGAGGTAACTGAGGCCCAGAGTAGTTAAGTGACTTGCCCAAAATCACACAGATGACAATTGGCAGAGCCGGAATTTGAACACTTGATCTCTGACTCCAAAGCCCGTGCTCTTTCCACTGAGCCACACTGCTTCTCATAATGACAATAACTGGGTATTTGTTCAGCACATACTACGTGCCAAGCACTGTCCTAAGCACTAGTGTATATATAAGGTAATCAGGTTGGACACAATATCTGACCAAAGAGCCCTTCTGGGGCTCAGTCACCCCAATTCATGAGGAGTTGGTCCACCTGAAATTTATGTATGCTTGACTGGGTTGGTATATGACACGGGGGAGAGTGAATGACTGAATTATCTAGGTAATATTTCAGTGTAAGTCCAGCCATAGGCTCCATTAGTAACCATTCAAACTCTATTTTATGGTATTTGTTAAGCACTTACTATATGTTAAACACTGTTCTAAACACTGGGGTTGATTTGAGTTATGTTCGACACAGTCCCTGTGCTGCATGGGGCTCACAGTCTTAAAAACAATCGTGGAATATGTTAAATGCTTACTATGTGCCAGGCAGTGTACTAAGCACTGGGGTGTATTCAAGCAAATTGGGTTGGACACAGTCCCTGTCCCACATGGGGTTTATAGTCTTAATCCCCATTTTACAGATGAGGTCACGGAGGCCCAGATAAGTGAAGTGACTTGCCCAAGGTTACTCTGCAGACAGTGGTGGAGTCAGTATTAGAACCCAGGTCCTTCTGCTTCTGAAGCCCAAGCTCTTTTCTCTAGATCATGCTGCTTCTCTTGCTCTCAGAGAATTTCACTGATGCTCTTTTGACTGGGGAGGGACAGTATATCTTACTTCATCTAGAGGGAGAGCTAAACATTAATATAAATAATTCATAATATATAAAATTTAAAGATTCGTACATAAGTGCCGTGAGGTTGAGGGTGGGGTGAATAGCAAATGACCAAAGGTCACAGATCCATGTGCATAGATTCCACAGAAGGGAGAGGGAACCGGAGAAAGGAGGGCTTAAGAGATCCACAGCACCTATGTACACATCTTTAAAAGATATAATATAAATTATTTATATTAATATCTGTCTCCTCCTCTGGACTGTAAGCTCTTTGTGGGCAGGGAACATGTCTGCCAACTCTGTTGTATTGTACTCTCCGAGTGCTTAGTACAGTTCCCTGCACACAGGCAGCATTCAATAAATGCCATTGGTTGATTGATCTGTGCACACTAGTGGTCCAGGACAGTGCTCAGTATATGGAAGGTGTTCAATACAGTCCTCCATAAAATATAGCTAGGTATATAGTGCTGTGTCCTCAGTAGGTGATCAGCACAGTCCTCCATGCATTGTAGGCAACCATTCATTACTGGTGACGACGATGTGTTTTGCTCAAGAAACCACTATTTTTCAGTCACCTATTCATCTAATTATCCTTAAAAGCTAGATCCTAATGGTTGGCAAGGAAGCAGTGCAGCTTAGTGAAAAGAATCTGGGCTTGTGAGTCAGAGGACCTGGGTTCTAATCCTGACTCTACCACTTACCTGCTATAGAGAAGCAGCATGGCTTGGTGGCAAGAGCACGGGCTTGGGAGCGAGAGGTCGTGGGTTTGTGCGCCACTTGTCCGCTGTGTGATCTTGGGAAAGTCACTTAACTTCTCTGTGCCTAAGTTACCTCACCTGTAAAATGGGGATTAAGACTGTGAGCCCCAGGTGGGACAACCTGATGACCTTGTATCTACCCCAGTGCTTAGAATGGTGCTTGGCATATAGTAAGCGCTTAACAAGTACCATCATTATTATTATTATTACGTGACCGGGGCAAGTCACTGTGACTCAGTTAACTCATCTGTAAAATAGGGAATGAGCCCCACTTGGGATAGGGACTGTGTGCAACACGACTTGCTTGTATCCACCCAGAGCTTAGCACAGTGCCTGGCACATAGTGAGTGCTTAACAAATACCATAATTATTATTACTATAATTGTTATTATCATTATTCCATCTGCCAGTTACTCTCCCCACCTTAAAAGATTTATTGAAGGCACAACTCCTCCAAGAGGCCTTCCCTGATTAAACCCTCCTTTTCTCTTCTCCCACTCCCTTCTGCATCACACTGATTTGCTACCTTTATTCATCTCCCCTCCCAGCCCCAAAGCACTTACGTACGTATCTGTATTTTATTTATTTATTTACATTAATATCTGTCTCCCCCTCTAGACTGTAAGCTCGTTTGGGGCAGGGAATGTGTCTGTTTATTGTTATATTGTACTCTCCCAAGTGCTTATTACAATGCTCCACACATAGTAAGCCCTCCATAAATACAATTGAATGAATGAATGAACTAATGAATGAATAAATACGACTGGTTGATTGATTGCCTGTGTTGGGAACCTGCAACGAATCCAGAAGCGTGAATTTATTCTCTTTACTCTTTATCTGAAAATTTCCATCTGGAGTGACCTATCATTTGGCTAGTTCCCAAACCTGCATAGTATCATCGCAATGTTCAGAAATCAGAAAACAGCCCTGAAGTCAACAAAGTGCAGGAACTTAAATTATTCAGGGACTCACCACTGTGTAAAACCAGTCAGGGAATTGTCCCTTTGACAGTAATTGGAATAAAGTCAGTAATCGTGGTAGGACCAGAATAGAGTATGGTTCATCTCCAGGACCAGGGGATAAAGAGGAGGCATTATGCCTCCTGCCTAAAGGAGGGAAGTAATGACATCTAGATAGTTCATTTGAATTCTGGGAAATTCTCCCGAAGGATTCATCTGAGTCTTGTTTTTGAATCACCGTGTCAAGTCGCCTCCTGCTCTAATTCCTTATCCTAGTTCTGATTCCCCGAAGAGCCCCCAGCCCTAGTGTATATGTGAAGAAATAATTGTGTGATTTCCTGGGTCCAAGGCAGGGATTTACTGTGGAGGTTGGGAGCTCCTCAATTCCATTCTTCCCTCTGCCTAGTGGGACTGAATTGCTTCTACATTCATGGATTCATTCACCCGGATTGGGCCAATATGGCCAAGGTAATCTGCATAACATTGATCCTTAATAATTATAAAAATAATGATAATTGTGGTTTTTGTTTTGCTACAATTACTATATGCCAAGCACTGAAGTAAGCACTGACGTAAATACAAAATGATAGGATCAGCCATTGGTCCTGACCCAAATGGAACATGCGGTCTAAGTAGGAGGGAGAACAGGATTTTAATCTCTTTATTGTACATGAGGAAACTGAGGCATAGAGAAGTTGTTGCCAAAGTCACACAACTGTTGAGGCCCTTAGCGATGCCCTATCTTGGATAGCCATGCACCAGACTCTCTGCCCCAGGGCAGCCCAACCCCTTCACCTTACAAGCACGCACACACACACATACACACACACACGCACACTCACATGCACACGTGAAAATTCTGCACACAAAAAACACGGGGTTAGATACCACCTTTCCCCACTCTTGGGAAGAAATATCCATGAGAGCTTTAGGTGAATAGACACCCCCAAGATTTAGGTAATGAATTCAAAGGTTTTGGTTGTCCACACCTTTATTCCTTCATCCTTCCATTTATTATTATCATTAGAATTTACAGAATGCCTTCATAATACAAAATACTGTTCTGTTCTAGTTATTGCAACGCACTCTACTGAGCACTTTCTGATTAGTAGCGTGCACTGGCTGCCTGTTATGCAGAGTGTGATATTTAGGATGGACAGTCCTACAAGTCAAGATCGCAGCTGGCCTAACCCCTGTCAGAATGAACACTGAATCAGATGTTTTTCTTTCCATCCCAGATAGGGGGAAGGAGGTAAGCAATGGGGTTGAGATGAGAGATTTGAGTTCAAGAAGAAGATTTTTTGGGAAGAGCAGAGAATATTAGAAAATGCTATTGCAGGAGGAGACCTCCCCATGCTAGTCGTCTTCTGGAATGTCCTAGCAAGGAATTGGCCAGACATCCTTTTTTTTTTTTATTTTGTTTGTTTTTATGGTATCTGTTAATCATTTGCTATTTGTCAAGCACTGTTTTCATTCATTCATTCAATCGTATTTATTGAGCGCTTACTGTGTGCAGAGCACTGTACTAAGCGCTTGGGAAGTACAAGTTGGCAACATATAGAGACAGTCCCTACCCAACAGTGGGCTCACAGTCTAGAAGGGGGAGACAGAGAACAAAACAAAGCATATTAACAAAATGAAATAGAATAAATATGTACAAATAAAATAGAGTAATAAATACATACAAACATATATATATATATATATATATAGATATATATATACACACATACAGGTGCTGTGGGGAGGGGAAGGAGGTAAGGCGGAGTGGGATAGAGAGGGGCAGGAGGGGGAGAGGAAGGAGGGGGCTCAGTCTGGGAAGGCCTCCTGGAGGAGGTGAGCTCTCAGTAGGGCCTTGAAGGGAGGAAGAGAGCTAGCTCGGCGGATGTGCAGAGGGAGGGCATTCCAGGCCCGGGGGATGACGTGAGCCGGGGGGTCGACGGCGGGACAGGCAAGAACAAGGCACGGTGAGGAGATTAGCGGCAGAGGAGCAGAGGGTGTGGGCTGGCCTGACTGTGGCCCACGTGGACGCTCCTCTTCTCCAGATCTAGTGCTTCCAAGAGCTTCCGTACAGCCTTCCCTTCGTTGATTCCCTTGGAAGCCGATGGAAGATTCTTCACGAACAGTGGTGCCAACACCTGGAATTGCCAGCAGAATTGTGGGAATCCCATGTAGTCAGGGTAGCCTGTCCTGTGGAGTACTGTTCTAAGTACTAGGGTAGATACAAGTTAATGAGGCCGGATAGAGTCCCTGGACCACAGGGGCCTCACAGACTAAGTAGGAGGGAGAATAGATCCTGCATCCCCATTCGACAGATGAGGAAACTGAAGCACAGAACAGCTTTTTTAAAATGGCATTTATTAAGAACTTACTATGTGCACAGCAATATTCTAAGTGCTGGGGAGGTTACAAGGTGATTAGGTTGTCCCATGTGGGGCTCACAGTCTTAATCCTCATTTTACAGATGAGGTAACTGAGGCCCAGAGAAGTTAAGTGACTTGCCCAAAGTCACACAGCTGACAAGTGGTGGATCTGGGATTTGAACCCATGACCTCTGACTCCAGAACCCATGCTCTTTTAGCAAGTTTGAGCTAGGGAATAGTAATTTTTTTGTTTTTGAGGGTTTTTTTTCTACCTTTTCAATGGTACCTGTTAGGCATTTTCTATGTGCCAGGCACTGTACGAAGCACTTGGGTTGATACAAGTGAATCAGATTGGACACAGTCCATGTTCCATGTGGGGCTCACAGTCTTAATCCCCATTTTACAGATGAGGGAACTGAGACACAGAGAAGTGAAGTGAAGTCAAAGAGAAGACAGGTGGAGGAACTGGAATTAGAGCCCAGGTCCATCTGGCTCCCAGGCCTGTGCTCTATCCATTAGGCTACACTGCTTCTGAGACTAGACCATGTTGCTTGATTGAGACCCTAAGACTTTTCCAGCAGGCAGCAAGGTCTGAGGGCATCCCTGCCAGCTGTCAGTCCCATGATGGGGTAAGAAACCTAAGAAAACACCAGAGTCTCCCACTGTTTGCAGCAGGATTGAGGAGTGGGGACAGCAGACAGAGAGTCAGAGAAGATGGAACATATGAATTTTAAGTAACTACATGCTGAACACAGTTTGGAAAATCAATTCTCATCTGTAGAATCTTCAAAGCTAGAAAGGATGAGCAAATCCTCTGTGTTCCAGAAATCCAATACTACATTACAGAAACATTTTGCATTTTAGGCAAATTTTCAGTACTGTTCATCCTTAGCACCCTTACCTCGTCTGTAAAATGGGGATTGAGACTTTGAGTCCCAAGGGACTGTGTTCAACCTGATTTACTTGTGTCCACCTCAGCGCTTAGTACACTGCCTGGCACATAGTAAGTGCTCAACAAGTACTATAAATAGTAAAATGTAAGCTCCTCCTGTAGACTGTAAACTCCCTGTGGGCAGGGATCACATATACCAACTCTGCTATACTGTACTTTCCCAAGCACTAAATACAGTGCTCTGCACACAGTAAGTGTTCAATAAATACCACTGATAGGTTAATTCTTCACTTGAGTCTAATTAGTAAGAGGAGAGGGCTGGAGCAGTGGAATGGCAGCAGGTAGGGAAGGAAAGGGAAAGCGAATGAGGAGAGTGAGAGGAAGCAGGATGTGAGAAAGCAGTGTAAAACAATGAACCATCTTACTGATCCTGGCTTTCAACTCTCCTGACTCCAGTCCTTATACACACCTTTCCCCTCTGAATTCAAATCCACCAGAGCTCATTTCTCCCCATCTTCAAATCCCCCCTGAAACCCTACCTCTTCCAGGAAGATTTCCCTAACTAGTTTCCATTGCTCAAAATCCCTGCATTCTAAAGGACACATGTATAGTAGTACATGTCACTATAGGAGTCAGTAAGCATCTCTATAGGTACAATATTTCATTATCTAATTATTAATTGTATTTTCTGTTTCATTACAGTTTCAGCTATCCCTATATGTTTCCTCCTGCTCTCATAGCATACATACAATCTATGTTTGCTTGTTTCCCCTGTTAGATTGTCAGCTACTTCACAATAAATCACTGATATTTAATTATTGGTATTTAATGAACCCTTATTAAGGGCAGAGCACTCTACTAAGCACTTTGGATGCTACAGTACAAAAGATTTGGGAGACACGATTCCTGCACTCAGTGAGCTTAGTCTAGTGGAGGAAATAGTCTGTGTCTTCTGGTGTAACTATATATTCCCCAGCATCTAATATAGGCTTTATTCACTGCAGGTGTTCAATAAATGATTTTGATTGGCAGATTTTAACCTAAGAATAATTTAAGGGCAGATAAGCATTTCTGTTGGATCATAACCACATTATCCCAAAGGAATCATGACAACTGCATGAAAAGCCTCTTCAATCAATCAGTTATTGAGCACTTATTATGTGCTTAGCACTGTACTGAGCCACTTTACCTGGAAGACATGTTCACTGCCCAGAAGGAGACTGCAGTCTAGAGGGGGAGAGAGGTATCAATCTATCAATCACCTGTCTACATGTTTTGTTTTGTTGTCTGTCTCCCCCTTCTAGACTGTGAGCCCGTTGCTGGGTAGGGACCGTCTCTATATGTTGCCAACTTGTACTTCCCAAGTGCTTAGTACAGTACTCTGCACATTGTAAGTGCTCAATAAATACGACTGAATGAATGAATGGTGTTTATTGAACACCCACATATGCAGAGCACTGTACTAAGCACTAAATTATAATTAATGCATAGTAGTAAAGGAAGTGCTTTCTCTATTCCCGAAAATGTGGCGAAAGGTTGTACAATCAATGGTCAGAGTTTGGTGGGGAAGAAGTCAATAGATTAGTTGAAATGGGTCTTCTCCGTTATCAGTGGATTTCTACAATCTGCATTTTCCCTCCTGGTCTAGGAACAGTGGAAGAGGAACTGTATTAGAAAACCCTGGGAATGAAGTTTTGTAGATCACTTTTTGAGACTATCCTGGGTAATATAAACATGTGCTAGTGGGTACCTGGGATAACATTAAAGCAAGACATTTGGAAAGCAAAACTGAATTGGCAGAAATAAAAAAAAATCTGTCCTCTGCCTGCATGAACATAAGCGGTGTGCATGCAAAATGATGGATGTAATAAAAGTGTAAATACTGCAAGAGCCCATATGGCATCTTTTGTTTCCTCGCAAAGATCTTTCTCCTGCTCTCGTTGGCATTCCACCCACCAAATGGGATGTGAGGTAGATGGGCTTTCTGGAATGCGGAAAACTGTGGGATAGAATGGTGTCTGGGAGCACAGAAAATAACAACACTTTGAATTTGTCTAATGCTCTTATTTCCCCAATGTGTTTCCACATCCATTATATCATCTTCTCACAGCAGCCCTGTGAGGTAGCGAAGGAAGACAATTTTATCCTCATTTTACAGAAGAAGAAACTGAGAGTCAGGGAGGTTAAGTGACTTGTCCCAGGTCACAAAACAAGCCACTGACTAAGCTGGGACTAGAACCCAGATCTCTGGACCTAGAGATCTGTTAAACGGTGTCTTTATTAATTAGCAAGTGTCCATATGTCAAACCACTGGGTCACAAAGGGACATGGATAAAGTCTGCCTGAGACTTCTTGGGAATGCTTTGGGGATGTCTGAAGGACATCCAGACATCCAGACTTTGAGAAGCAGTGTGGCATAGTGGATAGAGCAAGGGCCCAGTAGTCACAAGGACCTGGGTTCTAATCCCAGCTCCTCCTTTTGTTGGCTATGTGACCTTGGGCAAGTGGCTTAATTTCTCTGTGCCGGTGTTATCTCAACTGTAAAATGGGGATTAAGACTGCGAGCCCTATGTAGGACAGGGATTGCCTGATTAGCTTATAGATATGCCAGCACTTAGGTCAGTGTCTGACACAAAGTAAACGCTTAACAAATATCAAGAAAAGGACCCTGGGTATTATCTGGGTGGGTATAGCTGGTCATGAGAGCTGGTTTATGGAACCTCTCTGATAAATATATCTCATGAGACAAAGATTCTGGGAGGCAGAAGGGCAGAGGAATGGAGGATATTTCCTGAGCAAGAGACAGGAATTACTACCTTCCTTCCATCTATGTACCACTTCGTGTTCTCCTTGTGACCTCCATGTGCTCTCCTATTGATCTCCTTGTGCTCTCCTTGTGGCCTCCTTATCCTCACCTTGTGACCTTCTTGCTCTCTCTTTGTGACTTCCATGTGCTCTTTTTGTGACCTCCAGATACTCTCCTTGCTACCTCCCTGTGCTCTGCTTGTGACTGATGTACAACCGACCCTACAAACCATACAGTGCATCAAAAGAAACTGTGTCCTTTGCCAGGCCAAAGGGTGTGCTCTGTGCAGTGTCCATCTTTGCTTTCTCATCTGCCTCTTGCTCTCCCACCCTTCCCACAGACTCTGTTGAGGCCCAGAAGTGCCAATCCTGATTGCTGCAATGCAGGCTGGTCCCACTGCTGCTGTTGTCTCCTAGCTGGCCCGCACAGAGCGGTAGCATCTGACCCGGGGCCACCCTGGATTTTCAAAATGTTTAGTTCTGTGTGTGCCCCATTCAGCTCACCCCAGAGCAGCTCCTTGAGCATCCTGTGGCCCTCCATTCCATCCAGAGCCGGGCTACTACCCCCTTGCTGGTGAACTAAAGACACAGTGTTGCTTGTGGTCCAGTCCAGCTTCTGGGTGCTTATTGTGGCTCTTCAGGGACATTGGGAAATCCGCTTGGAAAGCTGGTAATGCCTCCTGTGGGAGGTCCAGGAGTCCCTGGTACAACCTCGGAGAGGGTGGTGCGGCATGGACTATGGAGGATGATGAAGATTCTTTCCTCATCTTTGGGAAAACGTCCTGGGATGAGTTGGAACTGGGGAAACAGCGTGGCCTAGTGGAAAGAGTATGGACCTGGGAGTTAGAAGACCTGGGTTCTAATCCCGGCTCTGCCATGTGTTTGCTGTGTGACCTTGGGCAAGCCACTTAACTTCTCTGTGCCTCAGTTACCTCATCTGTAAAATGGGGATTAAGACTGTGAGCCCCCCTTGGGACAACCTGATCACCTTGTAACCTCCCCAGCGCTTAGAACAGTGCTTTGCACATAGTAAGCACTTAATAAATGCCATTATTATTATAATTATTATTATTATTCTCTGTGCCTCAGTTACCTTATTTGTGAAATGGAGTTTAAGACTGTGAGCCCCATGTGTGACGGACTATGTCCAATCTGCTTAACCTTTTGTGCTTGGCACATGGTAAGGACTTAAGAAATACCACAATTGTTATTACTTATTGTTATTAGACCCAGAGCAAAGGTGGCAGAGACTAAGGGCAGACTAAGAGAAGCATTTTCACTAGGCAAAGAGTGCTATGCCTGGAGGAGAGTGGAACTGGATGGTCCGGCATGGCCAGAGATAGGATGGGTTAAGCCGCGGAAGGCTTCCTGGAGGCATTCAGGGAGCACTGGAAACAGCAGAAGCAGCCTCAAACCTAGAGGATGGCAGGGCTCTTTGAGCAGATAGCTGCCTAAGCTGGGCTTCCTTTTGATCACTGCCTTCTCCTCCCCACCATCTTCTGTGGGAGGATGCTGGCTGGGACATTTTGCGGGCTAAACATCACTTGTCCCTGACCCCCATTCCAGACCACACATCTCCTCCTTGAGTCTGTCTGTGAATTCAAACTCCGCCTGTTGGGGACTGTCCTTTCTGCCTCTTTCTCCACTGGCGAACACTCAGGGCTCAGAATTGCCTCGTACGAGATCGGTTTCCCCGATGTCCCCATTGTGAATGAAGCAGACATTCCCTCCCTTGAGATGCCATTCATTTAACTAGGATGCACCCAAGACAGTGCCGCTTTTCACAGGGGTGACTCTAAATTGGCCCCTCTGGTTCCCCCCAGCCTCAAAGGGGAGAGGGTCACCCTCATAGTACCCCACCTCCTTCTCACTGGCTCCCGGCTGAGGTGAAAGATGCAGTAGGATTTGGGGATGTTCGGCCAAAGGGCAGTTCATTTTAATGTCGAGGTCGGCATTGACGTGGAAGGTAGGGGCTAGCCAGAACCTCCTGACTCAGCGCTTCTTCTCTTTGGACAGCATCCCCCATCCCCATGGCAGGCACGTCTACTTTAATCTCCATTCCATCTGCTTTTCTTCCACTCAGCATGTCTCCAGGAAGGCTGCATCTGGGGAAATCTGTCCCTGGGAAGGTGAAGCATGCAAGGTCAGGAGGATGTGAGATTTTAATTTGCAACTTTGATTCCATGATACTCCCCAGTACGACTCAACTTTGGGATGAACCGGTTCTTTAATACATGTGTATCTATACACACACACACCCACACATATATGGAAGGCCAGGTAAACAGAACACAGACTTGGTCTTGAGATGCAGGGTGAGCACAAGTAACTGAAATTCCCAAACTGCATTTAAGTTAACTGTCTCCTCCCCTTGCCCAATAAGAAATCCCAGATTCACCAGGTACTCTTAGGATTTGGCTCCTTTAACTCAGATAGGTAATCACTTTAAGCAAATGTTTTTGACAGTCCACCCCAAACAATCAATCGATGACATTTATTGAGTGCTTACTGTGCACAGAGCACTGTACTAAGCACTTTGGAGAGTACAGTACAACAGAGTTGGTAGACACGATCCCTGCCCACAAGGAGATTGCAGTCTAGAGGAAAATGAAAATGATAGCATGTTTAGGGTGATTAAATTTGCTGAATGCTGCTGCTGTGTTGTCTTAGAAGTGATGTCTATCGTCCACCTCTTGAGTCATATCATTCTGGGTCAGTCTTCTAGTCAACCTACCTCTATTGCCAAGTAACATGGTGTAGTGGATAAAGCACAGTCCTGGGAATCAGAAGGTCATTGGTTCTAATCCTGGCATGCCAGTTGTCTGCTGTGTGGCCCTGGGCAAGTCACTTCACTTCTCTGTGCCTCAGTTACCTCATCTGTAAAATGGGGATTGAGACTGTGAGCCCCACATGGGACAGGGACTGAGTCCAACCTGATTTGCCTGCATCCACCCCAGCACTTAGTACAGTGCCTGGCACGTATGAAGTGCTTAACAAATTCCACTATCATTATTATTATTATCCATGACAGAGTAAGCAAGGGTTCTTGGAGGAGTTGCCCTTCTGCACATCCACTCTCATGATTAGGGTTGGACCATGCAACACACTGAGCACTACACTCTCTATCCCTGATTCTCCCTCCAGTGACCCAGCATGGACCATTCAACACTCATAACTCTCTCCTCTCCATCCCTGACTCTCACTCCAGGACATTCTGAGGATGACACAAATGTTAGAAATGCCCTTCTTCCTTTTCAATAGCCTTGATATTCTCTGTAGCTGGGACACATGCATTTTTGCAGTTTCTTAATGGCTTCTAATGTGGGCATGAAAAATAGATTCTGTATGAAGACCCCTATGCCAGTGAATAGCTTCACCTCTTGCTCCAATGTAGTGATTTGCTTAATCTTGGGTTGATAACACGACAAACAAAGCCATTAATGTAATAAAGACATGATTACACAGCTAATCAGTCTTTAGACTTACTCTCTTCTAACTAACCTCTCCTTTCCTGAAAGAGAGCATTTGCAAGTGCAGTTTGCAAGCGTGCTGGTTTTGCCCTAATATTTCATCGCTAATTAGCAAGCCACCCATCTCCCTGCAGAAATCTCCTTAATAAAACATTGTGTGTTTAATGCTTGCAGCTGAGGGAGAGCCAGGGGCTCAGAGGAGACAAACCCATTCTTTTATGTTCCTTCTGCCATCAGACAGTATCACCCCCACTACACCCCACCAACTTGCCATTCACAGGGCATCGCAGGCTCACCCAAAAGCCTGCTGGTGCCTGCCAAGATCTCCTCCTTCCTCAGCCCTGCCTTATGGGAGCCAGAATGGGTCTGTAGAATTGTGCTTTCCTCCATGGTAATTCCTTAGTGGCAGCCAGAGAAGGGGTGGGACTGTGGACCTGGCTGGGGTGTCTGGCACTTGTACACCTCTCATTTCGACTCCCTCCCCAGCCCCAGGGACAGTTGACAGAGGGAGGCTCACTGAGTCACACTGAGGAAGAGCCATGGAAAATTCCGTAGTGGCTCCAGGTGAAGTGACCAGATGTCCTGATTTCAGTGGGCAGCCCTGAAATTCTAGGGTTTCTCTCATTCCCCGCTTTCAACACTTGTCCAGACCTATGGAAAGAGGAATGGTCGGTTGAGAAAGGCCCAGAGCTCAGTCAATGGGAAAGATGTCACAGGTGCCAACATCAGTGGAGAAGACAGGCAAGGGAGACAGTGGTCATGAGAGTCCTAGGATTGGCTGTTCGGAGGGAGACATGGCCCAGACATGCTGTAGGGCCCCAACCCAGGCCTATGCAAGGGGTCAGATATGGGAGAATCAAGAGTGAGGTGCTCTGAGGAGAAGAGCTGGGAAATAGTGAGGAATGTGGATGTAAGATCAGTTCTGTTGTCCCGGCCAACAAGAATCTGGAAGCAGGGTGGCCTAGTGGAAAGAGCATGGACCTGTGTGTTAAAGGACCTGAATTCTAATCCTGGATCTGCCTCTTTTTAATGGTATTTGTTAAGGGCTTACTTGTCTTATGCTGTCTAGTCATCTCTGACCCATAGTGACTCCAAGGACACATCTCTCCCAGAACTCCCCACCTCTATCTGCCATCATTCCGGTAGTGTACCCATAGAGTTTTCTTGGTAAAAATACAGAGGTGGTTTACCATTTCCTCTTTCCATGCAGTAAACCTGAGTCTCCCCCATCGACTCTCTGCCACGCCGCTGCTGCCCAATAAGGGTGAGTTGTGACTTGTAGCAGATTGTCTTCCACTCACTAGCCACTGGCCAAGCTAGGAATGGAATGGGTATGCCTCTGCTTGACTCTCCCTCCCATAGCCGAGACTGTAGAGAACTGGAAACTCTCCCGGTGTGGTCCTTAGAGGGGAAGGGCTTACTATAATAATAATAATAATAAATGATAATGATAACTGTGGTATTTGCTAAATGCCTACTATATGCCAGGCACTGTACTAAGTGCTGGGGTGGATTCAAGCAAATCGGGTTAGTCACAGTCCCTGTCCTTCATGGGGCTCACAGTCTTAATTTCCATTTTACAGATGAGGTAACCTGGGCCCAGAGAAGTGAAGTGACTTTCTCAAGGCCACACAGCACACAAGTGGCAGAAGTGGGATTAGAACCCAGGTCCTTCTGACTCTCAGGCCTGTGCTCTATCCACTACGCCGTGCTATATCCAGGCATTGCAATAAGCACTAGGGTAGATGATGCCACTAATAATAATGGTATTTGTTAAGTGCTTACTAAGTGCCAGGAACTGTATTAAGCAATGGGGTAGATATAAGATAATTAGATTGGGTACAGTCCATGTCCAACATGGAGCTCATGGTCTAAATCCCCATTTTACAAATGAGGTCACTGAGGCACAGAGAAATTAAGTGACTTGCCCAAAGTCACACAGCAGATAAGTGGTAGAGCTGGGATTAGAACGCACATCCTTCTTGACTCTAAAACCCAAGCCCTAGCCACTAGGCTACACTACTTCCAGTTGCCTCTTGTCTGCTATGGGATCTTGGGCAAACCACTTAACTTCTCTGGACCTCAGTTACCACATCTGTAAAACAGGGATTAAGACTGTGAGCCCATATGAGATATGGACTATGTCCAACCTCATTATCTTGTATCAACCCCAGCTCTTATGCCAGGCATATAGTAAGTGCTTAACAAATACCATAAAAATACCCAAAACCAAATGGAGGGGGCTTGTTCAGACCATCAGTGGGTCAGGTTCTGCATTTAAACTCAAAGAGAGGGAGGAATTAGCATTCATCTCTCCTCTTATGGTCCTTGTCCTGCCCTGCTCTGCCATGTGGCTTGTCATTCAATCAGTCAGTCAGTCATCTGACCCACAGGTTCAGTCTGTTCTACCTTAACATGGTTTTTAGATATAATTCTGCAAGGAAAATAGGGAAACTTTTCCTGCCCCATGTGAATAGAATGGAATTTTGGGTCAGAAGAACCTGAGAAGCAGCATGGACTAGTGACTAGCCTTGAAGTCGGAAGGTTGTGGGTTCTAATCCTGGCTCCGCCACTTGTCTGCTGTGTGGCCTTGGACAAGTCACTTCATTTCTCTGAGCCTCAGTTACCTCATCTGTAAAATGGAGATTAAGTCTGTGAGCCCCACATGGGACCGGGACTGTGACCAACCCGATCTTCTTATATTCACCCCAGTGCTTAGCACAGTGTCTGGCACATAGTTAAGCGCTTAACAAATACCATAATTATGATTACACTGTTATTATTGGTATTATCTTATACCTATCCCAGAGCTTAGTACAGTGCTTGGAAGGTAGTAAGCGCTTAACAAAAACCATTAAAAAAAAAGAACCAATTGCACAAGTGCAAGTGATTCAGTCAAGGTGTGAGTACTAAAAATGTGAGTTTTCTCTTTATGAAGGATGGTAATGGCAAGATTATAGGAGCGCTTGACTGCATCTCGGCCCAAGTTCCTGTGATGCCTGGACTGCTAAATTCCAGATGACCAGCTGGCACTGTGTCCTTGTGCCATTCCATCTTCAAGGTCTTCCTTTCTCTTCTGCCCGATGTCCCTTCTACCTAGAAGCCCTCTGTCAGAGAGCTATCAACAGGCTTTGGGCAGATATGGAATTCACCGCCACCGGTCTTGGGTGGGCGGGCGAGGTGGCTGGAACTCCCTTTCATGTGTGCCAGATCACAGCTCTAGCCATCCTCAAAGCTCTTCTGAAATCCTGCCGTCTGTTCTCCTATAGAAGATAGACGAGAAGCAGCGTGGCTTAGTGGATAGAGCACAGTCCTGGGAGTCAAAAAGACCTGGATTCTAATCTTGACTCATCCACGTATCTACTATGTGACCTTGGGCAAGTTACTTCACTTTTATGAGAAGCAGCGGGACTCAGTGGATAGAGTGCGCATTTGGGAGTCAGAGGTCATGATGATGATGATGGCATTTATTAAGCGCTTACTATGTGCAAAGCACTGTTCTAAGCGCTGGGGAGGTTACAAGGAGATCAGGTTGTCCCAAGGGGGGCTCACAGTCTTCATCCCCATTTTACAGATGAGGGAACTGAGGCCCAGAGAAGTGAAGTGACTTGCCCAAAGTCACACAGCTGACAACTGGCGGAGCTGGGATGAGTTCATGTGTTTGAATCCTGGCTCACCCACTTGTCAGCTGTGTGACTTTGGGCAAGCCACTTCTCTGCACCTCAGTTACCTCATCTGCAAAATGGGAATTAAGACTTTGAGTCCTACATGGGACAATCTGATCACCTTGTATCCCCCCAGTGCTTAGAACAGTGCTTTGCACATGGTAAGCACTTAACACATACCATCATTATTATTATTATTATTATTGTTGTCTGAACCTCAATTACTGCATCTTAAAATGGAGATTAAGACTGTGAGCCCCATATGGGACAGGGACTGTGTCCAACCTAATTAATTTGTACCAAATCCAGTGCTTAGAACAGTCTGACTCCTAGTAAATGCTTAACAAATACCATTAAAAAAATCCCATCTCCTCCAGGTGGTCTTTCCCTGATCAATTTCTTATCAGTTAGTCAGCAGTATTTATTGGATGCCAACTGTGTACAAAGCACTGTACTAAGCTCTTGGGAGATAGGACCATAGAGGCAGAATTCTGAAGTAAACAAGGCCAAGTTAGCCATTCCCATTTATCACCCTTCAGCAGATTTGTTTCAATTCCTGACTGTCGGGGTTCAGTGAGAGTCCTTCAAATGAAGTTTACACAGTTCAACTAATAGAGTAAAATTCCACACTAAATGACCTTTAATAAAAATACTACACCCGTTATGACAGCAAGGCATGCTCTCCTAAATGAATGGGATACTTAACTGTTATAGATCTAGCCTGATCCAGCCACCAGATAACTTAATGCCACTTCTGCCCAATTCTGCACATCGTTATTTATAAAGTTAATAATAATCTCATTTATTAAGTGCTTACTATGTGCAAAGCACTGCTCTAAGCACCAGGGAGGTTACAAGGAGATCAGGTTGTCCCAAGGGGGGCTCATAGTCTTAATCCCCATTTTACAGATGAGGTAACTGAGGCACAGAGAAGTTAAGTGACTTGCCCAAAGTCACACAGTTGACAATTGATGGAGTCTGGATTTGAACCCATGGCCTCTGACTCCAAAGCCCATGCTCTTTCTACTCAGCCATGTCATGGGGAGATTTCATGCATTAATGCATAGGGCACTGTTCTAAGGTGGGGTTTGAGTGTCGGCAATTTTGTCCCTGAAGGAGGGGCAAGATTGTCTATTGCTGTGCTGCTGTCTCTAGGTCGGGTGATCTGAGGGTACGGTCTGTCTTTTTCAACCACACAGCAAGCCCTTGGGACCAGCCTGTTGGATGGTAGGTTCTCATGGTAGAAGCCTGGCTGTTTGCCCATAATAAATAATAACGATCGGGGAATGTGTTACGTGTTTACTAAGCACCAACCATTGTACTAAACTCTGGAGAAGATATAAGATAATCAGGCCAGACACAGTCCCTGCCTCACCTGGCACTTGCAGTCTAAGATGGAGGGAGAACAGGTATAATAACAATAATAACAATTATGGTATTTGTTAAGCATTTACTATGTGCCAGGCACTGTTCTAAGCTCTGGAATAGATACAAGGTAATCAGATTGTCCCACGTGGGGCTCACAGTCTTAATCCCCTTTTTACAGATGAGGTAACTGAGGCACAGAGAAATTAAGTGACTTGCCCAAAGTCACATAGCTGATAAGATAATAAGTGGCATAGCCGGGATTAGAATCCATGACCTCTGACTCCCAAGCCCGTGCTCTTTCCACTAAGCCACGCTGTCTCCATCTAATCTCTGCTTTGGAGGTGAGGAAACTGAGTCCCAGAGAAGTTAATGGGACTCATTTGTGTCCCTTGGAGTCTGCCTTTAAGCTGGAGAATTGACTTTTTAAATGAAAAATAATATATTAGTGACACATTCCATCATTTCCAGAATGCTACCCAAGTCACCTGCCAGTGATCAGCCTCCAAGAGGAAATGGGAACCTATGCATCCTCACCCTCAGTAGGGTTCCTCCTCTCAACGACCTCCCCCTGCCCAGAGGGGTTCTCTGAAGGGGTCCCGCCCTGGTTCAATAATCAGAAAACCTTTCCTGAAATCTACCATCCCTCCTTCATGGGACAACCCATCCTCTCTCTTGTGTGCTTGGGCTCAGAAACCATGGGAGGATCCAATTCTTTTGTTGATTTTATTCCTCTACCTGAATCCTTGGGCACAGCTGCCGTTCTGAGAGTCATCTTTCAGAAGGCTTAATTAAAATCACGCCGCGTGTCTAGCTCGGCGGGTATTAGCAAAGCAAATGTTTGTTTTGCTCTAGTCAATTAAGACTGTATTCATCAAAACAACTCCTGCAACATCGTCTGTACTTTTAATCCTTCATGCTGAACTCCTGTCTGGGCCTCTGCTGGGAGAAGAAGTTCTCCTTTACTGTGTTGGGTTAGTACGTGGATTCCTCATGAAGATAATTATAAAAATTGTGGTATTTGTTAAGTGCTTATTATATGCCTCTCACTGTTCTAAGCACTAGGGTAGAAACAAGATAAACAGGTCTCTGACCCACATTGGACTCACAGTCTTAATCCCCATTTTGCAGATGAGGTAACTGAGGCCCAGAGAAGTGAAGTGACTTGCCTAAGGTTACACAGCAGACCTATGGCAGAGCGGGGATTAGAACCCATATCCTCTGACTCCCAGCCCTGTGCTCTTTCCCCTAGACCTTGCAGCCCAGAGAGAGAGTTCCTTCAAGGCATCTCCATTTCAAGAGCCCAGTGGCCTGCTCCCCATCCCGATCTCACCCAGCGGGGCCCCAGAAGTTGGGATGCTTGCCTTAATTATCGGCCATGGATTCGGTAGATCGATAAATTACCCGCTTGTAATTGGATTGATGTGGATCGCTGCCAAGATGTCATTTGAAATTTCATTCCCGGCCACAAGAGCTTGTATGACACGCTGCCGGCCAATGAGCCGATCGGCCTTGCAAACTGCTCATAATCGATTGTGAGCATTTAGGGATATTTCACTAATGACAAACTCTTGGATCGATGTGCACGACGGCTGCAATCGCGCATCATTCACCCGTGGCAAAAGCACAGCTTCTGTCTTGGTTAAGGAAGGGGATTGAAATAATAATAATGATTACTATTATGGTACCTATTAAACATTACTATATGCCAAGTGCTGTACTAGCCACTGGGGTAGATTCAAGACAGTCAGGTTGGACAAAGTCCCTGGCCCAGATGGAGCTCACAGTCCAAGTAGGAGGGAGTGGGATTTAATCCCTATTTTATAGATGAGAAAACTGAGGCACAGAGAGGTCAAGTGACTTGTGCATAGTCAAACTGCAGGCAAGGGGCAGAGCCAGGATTAGAACCCAGATCCTCTGACTCTTAGGTCTGTGCTCTTTTTACCAGGCTACTCTGCTTCCCTTGTAACAATCCATAGGATTGTAGATTGCTTTCATTTTTCTCAAAGTCCTGATTTCCCATGAACGATTTCATTTCACCCTTTTTTTAATGGTATTTGTTAAGCATTTACTATGTTCCAGGCACCGTACTAAGAGCTGGGATAGATGCAGTAAATCAGGATGGACGCTGTCCCTGTCCCGCATGGAGCTCACAGACTTAATCCCCATTTTGCAGATGACCTAACTGAAGTTCATAGAAGTGAAGTGACTTGCCCAAGATCACGCAACAGAATGGTGGCAGAGACAGGCTTAGAACCCCGGTCCTTCAGACTCCCAGGCCTGTGCTCTATCCATTAGGCCTCACTGCTTCTCCACCCTGAGAGATGGAGGTTGGTTTGCCCATTTTACAGATGAGGATACTGAGGTCCAGAACGGTGAATTGACTTGCCTAATGCCACAAGGCCTGTCAGAGGTAAATCCAGAGCCAATCATTTTTCCACTAGAAAATGCTGCTCTTGTAGCAACGGAGCCAAAGATCACATACCACAATAATCACAATTTGCAGAGTCAAATCTGGGTTGGCATATGCAAGGAAGAAAGAACTGTGGCCTCACTACCGCTATTTGCTTCCAAGGGCCACAAGACAACTCAACCATCAAGAACTCAAATGATCCAGGCAATGGCACTGAACTGTGGTCTCTTGAAACTGGAAGAAGGAGCTCTGGGTTTTCACCCTAGCTCTGCCACTGGTTTGGGTTTGGCCAAAGATAGCGCTGGGACGCATTTTAAGGTTCCGTTCCCCCCGGGCTCATTGGCACCTTCCTAGACAGCCAACAGAGGGGCAGAGAGTGATGTATCAGAGCATCCAAGAATACTTCAGGGCTGCCAGCCAGCATATCTCTCCCTGGGATCTCATGTTTGTTTTCCGATGATCTTCCTGACCTTGGAGTTGGATTAGCTGTAGGGTCCTGGGGGCTGGGTCCTGTTTGAGTCTTTGATGTGGTTTGGCAGGTGGATGTGCAGTGGGGGAAGGAGGTTGAGGGTGGAATCTGGCCTGGGGGAGAGGGGATTAGTATGTATGCATGTATGCTTTTATTTATTTATTTATTTACTTAATGGGTTAGCCAAATTTTGAGGGGACAGGGACAATGAATTAGTATCACACCTGCTGAGGAGATTATGTCCCCTTCTCTCTGAGACACAGACAGACACACACACACACACACACACACACACACACCCCACACTCCCCCTTAACAACAAAATGAAAGGGTGAGGTCAGACCTGAGAACAGGCCATGGCCCCTTCTCAGTTAGAAACAGTGTGGCCTAGTGGAAAGATCACAGACCCGGGAGTCAGAGGACCTGGGTTCTGACCCTGGTTCCTCCCCTTGTCTGCCGTGTGAACTTGGTCCAGTTGCTTCACTTCTCTGCGCTTAGTACAGTGCCTGGTAGAAAGTAAGCGCTTAACAAATACCATTGTTATTATTATTATTATTCTCTGAGCCTCAGTTACCATGAGCCCTATGTAGGACAGGGAGTATGTCCAACCCAATTATACTGCTATAATAATATTAATAATGATGATGATGTTGGTAGTTGCTAAGCACTTACTATGTGTCAAGCACTGTTCTGAACAAGCTAATCAAGTTGGACATAGTCCCTGTTCCACATGGGGCTCAAGCTTAATCCCCATTTTACAAATGAGGTAACTGAGGCACAGGGAAGTGAAGTGACTTGCCCTAGGTCACACAGCAGATTAGTGGTGGAGCTGGGATTAAAACCCAGGTCCTGACTCCCAGGCCTGTGCTGTATCACTTAGTACAGTGCCTGGAACATGGTAAGTGCTTAACAAACACTGCAATTATCATTATTAATTATTATCAGGGGACTGGGTGAATCCCTGGGGGGATTTCATTCATTCATTCATTCATTCGATCATATTTATTGAGTGTTTACTGTATGCAGAGCACTGTACTAAGTGCTTGGAAACTACAATTCAGTAATAAAGAGAGACAATCCCAGCCCACACTGGGCTTACAGTCTAGAAGGGGGAGCTAGACATCAAAACAAGTAAACAGGCATCAATATAAATAAATAGAATTAGCGATATATACACATTAATGAAAATAAACAGACATCTATATAAATAAATAGAATTATAGATATATACACATCAATACAAATATACAGGCAACAATGCTGAGTCAACAGAGGGGTAGTCAAGGTTGGAATGGGGAGAGTTACCGGTGTTCGATGGCCTGTGTTGAGTCATTGGAGGGAGAGTCAGAGTTGGAGAGGGAAGAGTTTGGGTATTGGATGTCTTTCCCTACCATGAGGGTGAGTATCCAGGACAGCAACCGACCTGCGGTTCTGCCTGTGCATCCTGTTGCCCCTGACAGAGACCAAATCCTGAGCTGGGTAGATGGGGCAAGCCCACAGCAAGCTGCCTTTCTAATGACTGTTTGTGATACTGTGAACAACAAGAAGGGAGAGACTTTGCCAAGGCACTGATGGGCTCTACCTGGGACAGGTAATTGTGGGCCTGTGGGGGCAGAGCATGGAGGGAGGTGCTGTTTTCTCTCCCTGTTCTACTGGGTAACGGGCCTGGACCAATCAATGACTGCCATTTAAAGCCCCAGTTGTGATGCCCAAGCTAGATAAAAGGCCGTCGCTTTGAATTGCAAAGTGGCGGGGGGGGGGGCGGGGGCATTTAGAAGTAGCAAGTAGTCCCTCTCTTGCAGGAGAGCAGCAGTTGGAAGCAGAAAGAAGAAGCATTGGCTGAAGGGGCTCCTTTGACCCCAGACTGGTATTGGACCCTTGGGTGGTGGAGTGAGTGAGTGTGTTTATGTCACTCCCTTGAACGCTGGTAAAACTAAGTAAAAAAAATTTTCCACCGTGATCTCAGTGATCAGAGGTGTGGTTTGAACTTTGCTACATGTCACCGAGGATCCCCCTGTGCGGGAAGGTCCTGGTTGGTATGAACTGGGGTCTCGCAACAGTGAACAGTGGAATTGACTCGGACTTAGAAGCAGCATGGCTTTTAGAAGCAGTGTGGTTTATTGGAAAGAGCTTGGGCTTGGGAGACAGATCGTGGGTTCTAATCCCATTTCCACCACTTGTCAGCTGTATGACTTTGGGCAAGTCACTTAACTTCTCTGTGCCTTAGTTACCTCGTCTGTAAAATGGGGACTGATACTGTGAGCCCCACGTGGGAGAACCTGATGACCTTGTATCTACCCCAGCACTTAGAATAGTGCTTGGCAAATAGTAAGCATTTAACGAATACCATGATTATTATTATTATTTAGGATTCATAGAATTTGGTGACCCAGTAAAGCGACAGTTCCCAGGTTGAAATGACTCCGTTGTCCTACAGTTGGGAAGGAAGCTGGCCCTCACTGACAAAGCATCTCTTCTATGAGTACTGGATGTCAGGTGCTTCTTTATTGCTATAATTAATATTAATGCTTGCAAATTTCTGCTCCGAGAAAGACCAGGAACGACTATTTTCCTCTTCTTCTTCTTCCTCTTCCTTCTCTTCCTGTTTTTCCTTTTAACCCCCCTCCTTTTCTGCCTTCTCCTCTTCTTTTGGCTTCTCATTCCCCCTTACTTTCTCTTGATCATCATCGTTATCATCATTTACTCAGCCTATTCCGTACAAAGCTCTGTACTAGGGACCTCCAGTGCCCAGAGCTTGCTCAGGAAGTCTTCTGTGTGCAGAGCACTGCCCGGGCTGCTTCCAGTGTGAAGAGCACTGCACTGGCTGCCTCCTGTGGGCAGAATACTGCACTGAGCACAGACCTCTTCCAACACTGTAAACCTCCAGAAATGGCTAACTTCCATTTCCAATTCTGCACCTTCCATCTTGAAAGATCTGGGGAGAATCGGGAAAGCAGCGATGCTGTGAGCAATGATTTTCTGAATGCTTCGTGTGATTTCAAAGGGAGAAAATCACATTCGAGAAGCCACTTAACGTCTCTGTCTCAGTTACCTCATCTGGAAAATGGGGATTAAGACTGTGAATCCTATGTGGGAATGTGTCCAACCTGATTAACCTGTATCTACCCCAGTGCTCAGTACAGTCAGTCAATCATTCAATCGTATTTTTTGAGCACTTACTGAGTGCAGAGCATTTACTAAGTGTTTGGAAGAATACAATGTGACAATTTAACGGGCACATTCCCTGCCCACAGCAAGCTTGCAGTCTAGAACTTACATCCTGTGGTGCCTGGCCCATCGTAAATACTTAACCAATACCAAAAAAAAAAAGTTTATAAATTCAAGCTCAAACCACATCGTGGATTTCCAGGTCCCAGCGGCCTGGAGTGACCTCGGTTCTTCGTCATGTGCTCCCACAGAGCCTAGTTCATGCCAATGAGATGGTGACGATGCTCCCTTTGAACTTCCAATTATTCCATCTTTGGCAAAGAACAATGCTGTTACCGGATGAATGTCCCCGGCTCGTCTGGCTTCTGAATAACTGTGGCAGCTGCTTTTCCCAGCTCTCGCCGGGGCCCGTCAGCAGGCAGAGCATTGCATGCTAACCAGGACAGGAAGCAGCCTGGTTGAAGCATGTGAGGGAGGGTCGGGAGCCAGCCTTTCTGCTTAGGATAACTGTGCCCTTCAGTAGTGGGAACCCGATGCAAAACGGGGGCTAATAATGAGAACCACTGCCCCGGATGTCTGGGAGGAAGCCGTTTCCTGCATTCTCCAAGCATCCTGGAGCCCCGATCTGAGACACTGGGGGACTGACTAGGAATAGGACTGGTGGAGGGAAAGGGTAGGGAGAGTTGCTCTGGGTCTGATCATGTTTTGGCACTCTTTTAAAATTAGTATTTCTTAAGCACTTATTATGTTTTGAACCCTGTTCTCTAAGTGCTGGGGTAGGTAGAATTTAATTAGGTTGACACAGTCCCAGTCCCACATGAGGCTGACAGTCTAAGTAGGAGGGAGAACAGGTATTTACAGTTGAAAAAATGGAGGCAGAGAGTAGTTTAGTTGTTTTATCTGGGTTTTGTTTGTTTATGGTATTTGTTAAGTACTTTCTGTGTGCCAGCACTGTACTGTGTTGAGATAGATACAAGTTAATTAGGATGGACAGAGTCCCTGTCCCAGGTGGGGCTCACAGTCTCAATCCCCATTTTACAGATGAGGAAACTGAGTCCCAGAGAAGTGAAATGACTTGCCCAAGGTCACACAACAAGCAAGTGGAAAAGTCTGGATTCGAACGCAGGTCCTTCTAAATCCCAGGATCATGCCCTCTCCACTAATCCATAATGCTTCATTTTGAAGAACACAAGCATCTCCCCCTTCATCTCCACCATGACAGTCATCATTCTGGTTAGAGGTTTCTTCACCTCTGGGCTGGATAAATGACATTACCTTCTCCCTAGCCTCACTACCTCCAGCCTCTCCACAGATGTGCAGAAGCAGCATGGCCTAGTAGATGGAACACAGGCTTGGGAGTCAGAAGGATCTGGGTTCTAATCCTGACTCCACCACTTGTCTTCTGTGTGACCTTGGGCAATCATTTCACTTCTCCGGGCCTCAGTTACCTCTTCTGTAAAATAGGGATTAAGACTGTGAGCCCCACATGGGACAGGGACAGTGTCCACCCTGGTTAGCTTGTATCCACGCTAGCACTTAGTAGTATTTGTTAAGTGTTTACTATGTGTCAAGCACTGTTCTAAGTGCTGGGGTAGATACAAGCTAATGAGGGTGGATGAAGTCCCTGTACCACTTGGGGCTGATGGTCTTAAAACCCATTTTACAGATGAGGTAGCTGAGGCCCAGAGAACAGAAGTGACTTGACCATGGTCACACAGCAGACAAGCAGGGGAGCTGGGATTAGAACCCAGGTCCTTCTGACTCCCAAATCCATGCTCTATCCACTAGATCAAGCTACATCCCACTAGCCCATGCTGCTCAGTGCCTGGCACATAGTAAGCACTTAACAAATTCCATTAAAAAAAAGGAAGGAGGCAGAAGCAGAGAGGATGAAGGGGAAAGAGATATGGAATGAAGCGTAAGGCCCCCTACCCAGTACCCCCAGCTATATCTGAAGCTGGGAAAGATGGAGGGTGTTGGGAAAATGGGTGGGGGTCCCATGCAGCCTCAGGGATGGGAATGCACATAGGGTGAAAATCTGGCTGAGTTCCCCTGGAGGATGCAGGGCTTGGACAGATGCAGTGGCTTGACTATCCAACCCAGACCTCAGCAGTTTCCACCTGGTCTCCCCATCTCCCAAACTACCCCCAGCCCAGAGATACCTTCCCCAGGGCCTTTCCGTCCTGCTCAGCACCCCAGGGTCCAGGGGAGCTGGAGTGGGAAAAGGCCATGGCCAGTGGCCAATGGTCCTGCAGCTGATGGACTGATTGATTGATATTCCACCTCCCCCTCACCCCTCACCACCAGGCAGAAGCCAGGGCTGCTTGAATGCAAAGAGGCAAGTTGGCTGCCTCACTCACCCTCAGCCCACCCCGGCCCCGGCCCCCGCATCTGTCTCCACCGCTGAAGCTGAGAAAGGAGGAGGATGTCGGGGAAGGAGGTGGGGGTTCCACCTTTCATCAGCCACGGGGGTCCCACACAGCCTCGGGGCTGGGAATGCACATAGGATGAAAATAAGCTTCTTCTTGGGAGGAGGGGTCGACCGTGTCCCCCTAATTAGTGTGTAATCGCCACACGTGCTGGGTCACTGGGGGAGATGGGATCCAGAGGGGGAAGCTGGGGTGGAGGGTTTAATTTAGCAATGCTCAGGGCCTCTGCATCTGCTTCCTCCCATCCTCTGAAGGATTAGAATTGTTTCTAGTTGACAGCAGGTCACATGAGTATTGGCTTTTTAATTATGGCTGGAATTCCGGCTCCACCTTGGGGAATGATTTAATTTCAGATTTTTTTTTTTTTCCCTGCTGAGCTTGAAAAGCCCACATCTCCCTCCTCACCGCCCATTCATTGTCAACACAATCTCCTTTTCACTCAAAACACGGCTCACGACTTCACTCAGAGGATGGGGACCTACCCTCTCTCTCCTCCAGCCAGATCCCTTTCCATGTCTGGGGTTTAGAGTTGGTTTAAAGAGATCAAAATGTAAATCGAAAGCTTAAAGGGGCAGCTTTGCTTCATGGCCCAAACCCACGATGATTGGCAAATACTCATATTCACCATTGTTACTGACTCACGTTTGGAGGAAAGGGAGGACTGCCAGCTGTATTTTCTTCAGTTTCTCTGGAGTGATAAGTCAGGTTGTCCCACGTGGTGTTCACAGTCTTAATCCCCATTTTACAGATGAGGTAACTGAGGCACAAAGAAGTGACTTGCCTAAAGTCACACAGCTAACAATTGGTGGAGCAGGGATTGTGAATTGTAAAGCAGCTTGGCTCAGTGGAAAGAGGCTCAGTGGCTTTGGAGTCAGAGGTCATGGGTTCGAATCCTGACTCCGCCACATGACCGCTGTGTGACCTTGGGAAAGTCACTTAACTTCTCTGAGCCTCAGTGACCTCATCTGTAAAATGGGGATTAAGACTGTGAGCCCCACGTGTGACAACCTGATCACCTTGTATCCCCCCCAGTGCTTAGAACAGTGCTTTGCACATAGTAAGCACTTAACAAATGCCATTATTATTATTATCATTATGTCAGGCCCAAGTTCTGCTGTTTTTTACACCCTTGCCCACACCATCTACAATATTCATTCATTCAATCATATTTATTGAGTGCTGACTGTGTGCAGCACACTGTACTAAGCACTTATCCAATTCACAGAACTCACTTTCCCAATGCCTGGTCCAGGGTTGTCCAAATAATAATGATGATGATGATAAACACAATAATAATTAGTATGATAATAACAACACTGATTACAATAATAATGGTATTTCTATAGCTCTTCCTATATGCCAGCACTATGCTAAGCTTTGGGATCAATACAATATAAGCGGATCTGACACAGTCGATCAAGTCGGGTGTCTGACTATCTTATTTATCTGTCTGCCTATCTCTCATCTTTCTGCCTGTGTGTTTGCCTATCTGATTAGCTTCCCATCTCTCCATCTGCCTCTCTGGTTACCAATCTGTTTATCTGTTTGCCTATCTGTCTATCTAGATTGGACTGTTTGGGATGCTGTCAATCTCTGCCTCAGCAGTTAGTGGTTTGGGATTTTTTTTCATACTAAGGGCTGGGGTAGGTACAAGGTTGAATGCAGTCTATGTCCCACGTGATCCTCAGAGTATTAATCTCCATTTTATAACTGAGGTAACTGAGGCACAGAGAACTTAAATGACTTGCCCACGATCACATAGGAAACGAACAAGAAGCAGCTTGATGTAGTGGATAGAACACAGTCCAGGAAGTCAGAAAGACCCGGATTTTAATCCCGACTCCATCACATGTCCGCTATGTGGGCTTGGGCAAGTCACTCCACTTCTCTATGCCTCGGTTACCTCATCTGTTAAATGGGAATTGAGACAGTGAGCCCCATGTTAGACATGGACTGTGTCCAACTGGATTCATTTGTATATACTCCAGTGCTTACTATAGTGCCTGGCACATAGTAAGCGCTTTACAAACACCATAAAAGGAAAAAAAAGTGGCAAAGCAAGGATTAGAGCTGAGGTCCTCTGACTCCCAGGCCTGGGCTCTTTCTACTAGACCATTCTGCTTTCCACAGTGCTTTGGGATGGATGGTCCATCCAAAACCCGGAGGGTGGGTGTCCAGTAAGGCAACAGGCCCTTGGCTCCTCCAAACGCCCGGTGGTCTTCCCAGGAGGTCTTCCTAGGAGGCCTTCCCGGACTGAGCCTCCTCCTTCCTCTCCCCCTACTCCCCCTCCCCATCCATCCCGCCTTACCTTTCCCGTAGCACCTGTATATATGTAAATATGTTTGTATGCATTTATTACTATATTTATTTTATTTATACATATTTATTCTATTTATTTTATTTTGTTAATATGTTTTGTTTTGTTCTCTGTCTCCCCCTTCTAGACTGTGAGCCCACTGTTGGGTAGGGACCGTCTCTATATGTTGCCAACTTGTACTTCTCAAGCACTTAGTACAGTGCTCTGCACACAGTAAGCGCTCAATAAATATGATTGAATGAATGAATTAATGGTCCTGCTGCAAGCAGAATCCTGGGCTGAAGGGGCCTGGGGCTAACCCAGAAAAGGCATTTCTTATGACCTTACATTTGCAGGCATGTTTTCAACCACATTATTCTGACAAGGTGCAACTGTCTGGGCCATCCCATGATACAGTCAGAAGAAACAGTTTTGTGCATCATTAATCAATCAGTCAATCAGCGTGACCTTTCAATAGAGCATGGGCCTGGGAGTCAGAAGGGCCTGGGTTCCAATCCTGACTCCACCACTTGTCTCCTGTGTGACCTTAGGCAAGTCACTTCTCTTCTCTATTCCTCAGTTCCCTCATTTGCGAAATGGAGATTAAGACTGTGAGCCCTGTGTTGGACAGGGAATGTGTCCAACCTGATTGTCTTGTATTTTCCTCCATGCTTAGAACAGTGCTTGGCACATCGTAAGCACTTAACAAAAATATCACAATTGTTATTATCACTATTATTGAACATTTGGGAGAGTACTCAATCAATTAATGGTATTTATTGAACACATTGTGTGCAGAGCAGTGCACTAAGTGCTTGGGAGAATACCATGTAGCAGAGTTGGTAGACATCTTCCCTGAGACTACACAGTAGAGTTGGCAGATACAACCTCTGCCCATAGGAGCAGCTTATAGTCTACAGGGGGTGACAGAGTTTGAAATAAATTCCAGAAAGAGGAAATGACGGAGTGAATGGATATGTAAGTAAGTACTATAGACCTGGGGGTGGGGTGAATATCAAGTGTTCAAGGGGTTGAGATCCAAGTGCAGAGGTGATGCAGAGGGGAAGGCAGGTTGGGGAAACGATGATTTAGTCAGAGCATGACTCTTGAAGAAGACATGATCATAAAACACTTCCTAAACTCTTGGGAGAATACAACAGAAATAAGACACGTGATCACTGCCCTCAAGGAGCTGCCAATCTGCTGGGATGGGCAGAGAGACAAAAAACATTCACAAATGGTGGTAACAGGAGGAAGGGGAAGGATATAACAAAAAAGCATACACATGGTGTCAGCTCTGGTGTGAATACAGCAACTCGTGAGTTGTGGCAGGACTGTCTACATATACAGACACACACAAACATACACAGACATGGCCTGTAGGATTTGAAAAATCTCCAGTGCATGTTGCTCCAGAAAAAATCTTTTAAATAAATGTCTCTGTGAGTAAAATGCTTAGGAAATATAAGGGATTTGGCCCCTAAATGAATAGATTAGTTTTAGCAAAGATGAATATTAAGTTTCCAATCAATTCACTGGGAATTCAGAGTATACCGGGTTCCAATCAATCAATCGATCAATTGTATTTATTGAAAGTTTACTGTGTGCAGAGTACTGTACTAAGTTCTTGGGAGAGTACAGTATTAAGGAGTTGGTAGACACATTCCCTGCCCACAACAAGCTCACAGTCTAGAGGGGGAAACAGACAGTAATTTAAATAAATAAATTATGGATATGTATATTCTGTGGGATAGGGGATGTGGGTAAAAAAGAGAGCAAATCAGAGCGATGCAGAAGGGAGTGGGAAAAGAGGAAGTGAGGGCTTAGTCAGGGAAGGCCTCTTGGGAAGATGTGCTTTCAATAAGGCTTAGAAGGTGGAGAGAGTCATTGTCTGTTGGATATGAAGAGGGTGGACATTGCAGGCCAGAGGTGGGTCGGGGTGAGAGGACTGTGGCGAGATAGATGAGATGGAGGTATAGTGAGTAGGTTGACATTAGAAGCCTTCTGCAAACTCTTCTCGGGGCTTCTGGTTAGAAGATAGAGGGAGAGAAATCTTTTGTCTCTGAAATTTGCTTGCCATCTCTGTCCCAAGTTATTCTCCAAGGAGCCTTGGAGGACAGAGTACATATAATAATAATAATAATAATAATAATAATAATAATAATAACAATAATAATGGCATTTGTTAAGCGCTTACTATGTGCAAAGCACTGTTCTAAGCACTGGGGAGGTTACAAGGTGATCAGGTTGTCCCATAGGGGGCTCACAGTTTTAATCCCCATTTTACAGATGAGGTAACTGAGGCCCAGAGAAGTGAAGTGACTTGCCCAAAGTCACACAGCTGACAAGTGGAGGAGCTGGGATTTGAACCCCTGACCTCTGACTCCAAAGCCTGAGCGCTTTCCACTGAGCCACGCTGCTTCAAGAGGGCACCTATTTGGAGGATCAGTTTGAAAGGTTTCTACTCCTTGAAACCTCTTGGTGTCCAGTGTCCTGAACAGTCAATCAATCAATGGTATTTATCGAATGCTTAGTGTATGCAGCGTACTGTACTAAGCATTTGGAAGAATACACTATGACAGAGTTGGTAGACATTTTTTTCCAAGGAACACAAATTCACCCCCCCCCCCCGCCATGATTATTAGCAAGAATAATTAGGGGTATTGAATGGTCCGTTGCTCACCATGAGAGTGGGTATCCAGGCGGACTACCTTCGCAGTTTCTCGAATGTTATCGATGCTCCTGCAGGAGATAGAATCCTGGGCCAGATAGACCACAGGTCTGACGAAATGTCTCATCTCCCTTGCTAGACTACAAGCTCCTTGAGGACAGGGATTGTGTTTGCTTGCTCTATTGTACTCTTCCAAGCAGTTAGTACAGTGATTTGCCCAGAGTAAGCACTTAATAAAGAATAATAATGATAATAATAATAATGATGGCATTTGTTAAGTGCTTACTATATGTCAAGCACTATTCAAAGCACTGGAGCAGATATAAGCTTATCAGGTTGGTTACAGTCCCTGAACCACAAGAGGCTCACAGCCTTAATCCCCATTTTACAGATGAGGGAACTGAGGCACAGAGAAGTTAAGTGACTTTCCCAAGGCCACAAAGCAAACAAACGGCAGAGTAAGGAGTAGAACACAGGTCTTTCTGACTCCCAGGTCTGGGTTCTATAATAATAATAATAATGGCATTTATAAAGCACTTACTATGTGCAAAGCACTGTTCTAAGCGCTGGGGAGGTTACAAGGTGAACAGGTTGCCCCATGGGGGGCTCACAGCCTTCATCCCCATTTTACAGATAAGGTCACTGAGGCCCAGAGAAGTGAAGTGACTTGCCCAAAGTCACACAGCTGAGAAGTGGTGGAGCCGGGATTTGAACCCATGACCTCTGACTCCCAAGCCCAGGCTCTTTCCACTGAGCCACGCTTCTCTATCCACTAGACCACACTGCTTCCCTGCTGGCATTGCCTGTGGTTTGATGAAAAAGACAGATATGCAGCAGGAGTCAGTGACCAAGAGGTAGAAAGATTCATCCAGCTGTTTTCAAGCAGACCATTAATAAGTACCCATACTGAGTAACTGAGGAATAAAGAGGGAAGAGATAGAGAGGGAAGAGTTACGGGGTTGGATGGTCCGTGCTGGGTCAACAGAGGGAGAGTCAGGGGTGGAGAAGGGAGGGTTTGGAGTGTTGGATGGTTTATGTGGAAGTGGGGGTGGGGGTGGAAAGTCGGGGATGGGAAAGAGAAAGTTAGGGGTGTTGAGTGGTCCAGGATGGGTCACTGAGTCAGGGATGGAGAAGGGAGAGTTAGAGGAGGAGTTGGGTGGGTGGGTGTTCCAGAGGATAGCAAGCACCTGATTCTTCCAAGTGTCCTGGTTCTGCTGTTGGAGCCAGAGTCACGAGCTGGTTGGTCCATGGGATTGACCTAGGGAAGCTGGCTGAGTGACTGAGAATTCCTTATTCCATTATCAACTGCTACACGATTCCTGAAAAGAGAATCAGAGACTCCCGCGGTCCTGACTTCTCTGCACCTTGGATCATCTTGCCATCATCACCACCAGGAAAGATTTGCACATGGGGCACAAGATAGGCATCTAGTCAATCGCTCTCCTGACCCTGAAAATACTCTAAGCATTCTGACTGATTCTGACAATTTTTCTGAATCTACCTGAGCACTTAACACACAGTGCTTACCACATAGTAACCACTATACACACACTACTGTTATTATTATTCTTACATTACCCATATAAAAATTGGAATAAACACTGCTCATGAGACTGCTCACTCCTGAAAGACAAAGAAGACTTTGATGAATGTACCTGACCCTTTTTATCTCTGAATTAGCTCGTTAATTGATTAATTTCTCCCCTCGATTTCAACAGCGAAGGACTCAGCTTGGGGGAAATTCGAAACTGGACAGAGTTTTTCCTGAATTCTCCATTTTACCTAACACACAACTTTCTGCTTACTGCTAATGTAGAACTGAATCCAAGAGCCAGGAATCATCTCACCATTTAGGAAGACAAAAGCATTTCTGGACCGTTTCCCATCAGTGGATCGACTTTCACAGTCATATGAACCTTCAAAATTAGATTTTAGATTTCTTTCCACTTAAGCTTTGTAAGCTCGTGCGCCCTCCCCCGATTCCACTATATTCATTCATTCATTCATTCAATCATATTTATTGAGTGGCTTACTGTGTGCAGAGCACCATACTAAGCTCTTGGAAAGTACAATTCAGCAATCAAGAGAGACAATCCCTGCCCACACTGCACTTACAGTCTAGAAGGTGGGAGAGTAACTACGGTATTTGTTAAGCACTTACTATGTGCCAAGCACTGTTTTAAGTACTGGGGGAGATACAGGTTTATCAGATTGTCCCAAGTGGGGCTCACAGTCTTCACCCCATTTTACAGATAAGGTAACTGAAGCACAAAGAAGTTAAGTGACTTGCCCAAAATCACACAGCTGACAAGTGTTAGAGCCCACTATCTCTGATTCCCAAGCCCGTGCTTTTTCCTTTAAACCACACTGCTTCTATGCCCATCTGTGTCTCCTCTCCCAAACACACACATCCGCTACAGTGCATTGCTGCTTTCCACAACCCGAACTCACCCCCTAGTTCCCTGATGCACTTCAGATTTCCCCAGTGGGAAGAGGAAAAGGGACAGGAGAGAGCGTCTACTCTTCTTCTAGATTGCCATAGTAAAAATAATAATAATAATGTATGTGGTATTTGTTAAGCACCTATTATGTGTCAAAAACTGCACTAAGCCCTATGATAGATAAAGTGAATCAGGGTGTGCACAGTCCCTGTTCCACCATCTAAGTAGGAGGGAGAACAGGTGTTGAATCTCCACTTGACAGATGAGGAAACTGAGGCACTTTGAAAGTTCTTTGAGGGCAGGGATTGTGTCTACTAACTCTATTGTGCCCTGTTAATCGTTCAGTACAGTGCTGAGTAAAGAGTCAGCTTTCAATCAGTACCACTGATGGACTGATTATTCTTCACCAAATCCTCCTTCACTAAATCCTCCACGCCACCGTGCCCTCTCTTCCTCTGAGCTCCCTCTGCCACCAGCAGTGGCTCTCACCCTTCCCACCCCAGCCAGCCTAGGACCCCTTTAACTCCTCAGCCAATCTGGGACCCTTTCAGCCTTACTCCCCCCTGCCATGGTCCCCTCCTTTGTGTTCCCCCACTCACACTCTCTCCATCGTGACTGCAAAGTAAATAAATGAAAGAGGCATGAATCCGGGGAACACAGGGGAGAACTTGGGGGGAACAGGTGAGATGGGGGCATGCTCAGTGTGCAGGAAGAAGGACAAGGATTGCATGGGAACTGGGAGGCCTGGATGAGGAAGAATGGGGCAGTGCTACTTCTTGGGCACAGTCAGGTAACTGGAGACCTGAACGTGAATCACTTGACAAAGTGATTGTTCCTCTGCTGAGGGGGAGGCTCCCAAAGTCATCTCCTGAGCGTTTTCCATTCAACTCAAGAGCAGCCTCTGCATTCTTCCTGACCATCAGCAACCGCTTTTTCTAACTCAGAAGAAGCTTCCCAAAACACTTCCTCTGGGCCTTGGGAGACCCTTTCCTGCTGGAGGTGAACTCTTACCCTGTATCTTTTAGTCTTCCCAGAGGATTTGATCTTTTAGCTTCTCCAGAATAAAGACTGTTTCTGGCTGGATCTTCCCCAATTGCCTTCTGAGACCATCTCAAGAACATCCTGGAAATGCCTACTCTTAAACACTCCTCCTTCCCAATGAGCATCCATCTTTCCCTCTCTCTCTCTCTCTCTCTCTCTCTCTCTCTCTCTCTCTCTCTCTCTCTCTCTCTCTCTCTCTCTCTCTCTCTCTCTCTCTCTCCCTCTCCCTCTCTCTCTCTCTCTCTCTCCCTCTCTCCCTCCCTCTCTCTCTCCCTCCACCCCTCTTTTCCTCTAATTCCCCATCTCTTTCTCTCCCTCTCTCTTCCTCTCACTCTGTTTCACTCTATTCATTTTTCTCTTCTTTCCTCTCTCTCTCCTTCCCCCCATCCCTTTCTCTCCCTTTCACCTCCTGTCACTCCTTCTCACTTCCATATCTTTTTCTGTCTATCTGTCCCTCACTCCATCTCTCTCCCTCTTTCCCTTTCTCCATCTCTTCCTCATTCTTTCTCTCCCCATTACCTTTTCTTTCTTTTTCCCTCCTGCCCATCTGTTTTTTTCATCTATCTATCCCTCTCCATCTCTTTCCCTTTCTCCTTCTCTTTCTCTCTCCTCCTTTGCCTTTCTTTCTCTCTTCCGCTACCTTCTCTCTCTTTTTCTCTCTCTCCCATCTCTTTTTTTCTATCTGTCCCTTGCCCCATCTCTCCCCTGCCCCTCCTCCAGACCAGAATGGGGAAGAGCAGGGCCTTTTTTCATACTTGTGGTTGGCTTGAAAGGCTGCAGTCATTAGTAGCAATGGCAATGAAAGGGACACCTCGTGGGGTTCGTTCCCGGACATCTTGCAGACACTGGGGAATTTCTTGAAAGGAGAGCTCAGGCATTAGAGGGTCTTTTGAACCCAGGCTGAAAGACCTGCTTAATAAGTACTATGGGGTGTTCTGAAGTACAGAGGAGATGGATTAAAAAAAAAAAGATTTATCTTTCATTCAGCCTCTGAGGGAGATGGTTATCTGTACCTGAAAAGCCATACGTGGAGCTGTCCTGCAGGCTGGACAGTGCCATTGCTCCAGTGGTCAGATTATTCTAAGGTTGGTCCTGGCTTTGCAAAGGGCAAGTAGTTATTCTTGGTTAACATGTTACTCTCATTGTGGACCCTTCCAATCCCCTTTCCTCCCCGCTGAGCAGATTGTTTGATATTGAAAACATGTGGGAATTGTGAAGGGAAAAATTTGGAATCCCAGTTTAGATAGGGTGTTATCTTTATTGTAGTACAATATTGACTCGAGATCAACACTGCCCGGAGATAAGGGAGGGCTGATCACTCTAGGGACCTTCAAGATACCAGAGGGATTGAAGAACCTCCCTCTCCATCATTCCATAAACAATTTGCAGATGCTAGAAAAGAGCAATGTGCCCTCTGGGTCATTTCAATGCTATTTCTTAAATAATTGCTTATTAGAGGGAAGGCTCAGGATGTGGGAGGGAAATGTTAGCAAAGTTTGGAAGCTTGGGATAGTCTGGATAGATTTATGAATGAGAAATTTGTGCTGAGTTACTGGAGGGAATGTCAGGGATGGAGAGGGGAGAGTTAGGGGTGTTGGTTCGTGCTGAGTTACTGGAGGGAAAGTCAGGAATGGAGAGGGGAGAGTTAGGGGTGTTGGATAGTTCATGCTGGGTCACTGGAGGGAGAATCAGGGATGGAGAGGGGAGAGTTGCGGGTGTTGGATGAACCAACCCTAACCATCTGGCTCACGGTTCCTCCCAGCATCCCGATGCCGCTGTCAGAGGAGCTGTGGGAAGTATTGTTCAGAAGCTGAGTTTCCCAGGTCAGTTCACACCACCTCTCTCACCCCTGGGTATTTCCTAAAGACAGAACTGTGGGGTTCACCATGTGGAGAGCTGTTACCCTTGTCCTAAATTTACTTGCTACAAAAACAAGAAAAAACAGTTTTGCTGAAAATTGCCTTTTACCACATTCTGCCAGCTGAGTCATGCTGAGATGCGTCCCGCGGATTTCTCCAGGTGGAAAAACATTCACCCACTGTTCCCCAGTGGACTCCCACTGAACTGGGTCTGTCCCAGGCAAAGTGCTCCCAGACTCACAGCTTCCAGTCCCGAGGTGGGTTGGAGTGGCTGGGAGTAAGAGCTCAATCGTTACGGGAAAACAAAAAGAGGTAATAGTAACACAAAAATAATAATAGTAATAATAATCATGGCATTTTTTAGTGCTTATCATCAATCAATCATGTGTTTAGCACGCCTAAATGTTGGGGCAGATTCCAGGTTACCAGAACATAGTCTTTATTATTAATAACAATAACATTAATAATAATGATAATTCATTCATTCAGTCAGTCAATTGTATTTATTGAGTGCTTACTGTGTTCAGAGCACTGTACTAAGGGCTTGGGAAGTACAAGTTAGCAACATACAGAGATGGTCCCTACCCAACAGTGGGTTCACAGTCTGGTATTAAGTGCTTACTAGGTGCGAAGCACTGTACTAACCTCTGGGATGATAATAATAATGATAATGATGGTATTTGATAAGCACTTACTGTGTGCCAGGCACTGTCCTAAGCACTGGGGTGAATACGAGCAAGTCCCTGTCCCACATGGGACTCACAATCTCAATCCCCGTTTTCCAGAGAAGTGAAGGGACTTGCCCAAGGTCACAGACCAGATATGTGGCAGAGCCAGCATAAGAACCCATGACCTTCCTACTTCCAGGCCTCTGCTCTCCCCACTATGCCATGCTGCTTGTGCCAGATACAAGATAACCTGGGGCTCACAGTCTAAGTAGGAGGGAAAACAGGTATTAAATCCCCATGTTGCAGATGAGGGAACTGAGGTCCAGAGAATTTGTGATGTGCCCAAAGTCACACAGCAGGCAAGTGGCGAAGAGGGCATTAGAACCTGGATCCCCTGGCTCCCAGGCCTTTGGTCTTCCCATTAGGCCATGTTTTTCTCTAAGCACACAGAGAGGTTAAGGGACTTGCATAAAGCTATGTAGGAGGACTGTGGCAGAGCCAGGAGTAGAACCCAAGTCCCTTGGCCCCTTTCCAGTAATAATAATAATAATGATGATGGCATTTGTTAAGCACTTACTATGTGCGAAGCACTGTTCTAAGCACTGGGGGGGATACAAAGTGATCAGGTTGTCCCATGTAGGGCTCACAGTCTTAATCCCCATTTTACAGATGAGGGAATTGAGGCACAGAGAAGTGAAATGACTTATCCAAAGTCACACAGGTGACAAGTGGCAGAGCTGAGATTAGAACCCATGACTTCTGAATCCCAAGCCTGGGCTCTTTCCACTTAGCCATGCTGCTTCTCCTAGTTGGCCTCCGTCCTCAAATCTGACAGACAATTACTCTCCCCTTGATCTCTTCCGAGAGGCCTCCTCTAACTAAACCCTCCTTTCCTCTACTCCCACTCCCTTTTATATCACTCTGACTTACTCCCCTTATTCATTCCCCCTTTCCAGCACCAGAGCACTTAAGTTCATATCTGTCTACCTCTCTCCCTAGACTGTAAGCTTGCTGTGGGCTGGGAATGTGTCTGTTTATTGTGGAAATGTGCTCTCCCAAGTGCTTAGTAGTACAGTGCTCTGTAGACAGTAAGTGCTCAATAATTTTGATTGATTGATTGAGTGAATGAATGAATGAATGAATGAACCGTAACCCAGGGAGCAGCCAAGGTGAATTTCCACAGATCTCTGGGCTTGCTCCCTGAGCCCTCCTGGTGCAGTCCAATCTCAGGCTGGCTTGGGGCTCTCCTGAGAGAAGCAGCAGGGAGAAATAGCAATTAAAGCATTGCCAGCCCATTTAGTTGTTCAGTTTTGCATATAAAATCCTCGAGTATATTTAATGTAGGCAGAAAGCACCTGGACAAAGACTGTAAATGTAAATCAAACCATAATGATATTCTCTCCAGCCCCACTCTCCTCCACGAGGCTACCAGGCTTCTCCCGCACCCGGCTCGGAGGGAATGCTCCCCTGAACAAAGAAGAGTAATTGCTTTGAACCATGAACCCTAGGAGGGTCTGAATGGCAGACCCAAAGGAGGGTCAATACGTTTTTCTCTGGACTTTTTTCGAAGACATTTTTCCTGGACCACTACCCCCTGCCTTAATAGAGACGTCCGTCCCTGCCACGAGCCAGCTCCATGGGCCATCTGCCTAGCTAATGAAAGCGAGCAGTTTCCCAGAAGGCCTTCTGGCCAGGAGCTGGCTGCTGATCAAAGCTATGGTAATGGCCCTCCAATCGATGGACTACATCCTCATAAGAGCAGAGACCCCCCCAATCAGGGTAGGCTGAGGACAGACAGGGCTGTGGTTCTTACTAATGGGGTGATGGGAAGAGGCAGCATGGCCTAGTGGATAGAGCATGGGCCCGGGAATCAGAGGACCTGGGTCTTAATCCCTGCTCCTCCACTTGTCTGCTGTGTGAATTTGGGCAAATCATTCCACTTCTCTGTTTCTCAGTTACCTCATCTGTAAAATGAGGGTTATTATTAATAATAATAATAATGTTGGTATTTGTTAAGTGCTTACTATGTGCCAAGCACTGTTCAAAGCGGGGGCTACAGTCACACAGTTGACAAGTGGCAGAGCCGAGATTAGAACCCATGACTTCTGACTCCCAAGCCTGGGCTCTTTCCACTGAGCCATGCTGCTTCTCCTAGTAGGCCTCCCTCCTCAAATCTGGCAATTACTCGCCTCTTATTCAAAGCCTTATTGAAGTCACACCACCTCCGAGAGTCCTCCTCTAACTAAGCCCTCCTTTCCTCTTCTCCCACTCCTTTTTGTACAAGGTAATCAAGGGGGATATAAGTTGGGGGGGGGGGGGGGGGGGGGGTTACAAGGCAATCAAGGTTGTCCCACATGGGGCTCACAGTCTTAATTCCCATTTTACAGAAGAGGGAACTGAGGCACAGAGAAGGTTACCTGGAAGCCCTATGTGAGGCAGGAACTTCCCAAGCACTTAGTACAGTGCTCTGCACACAGTAAGTGCTCAATAAATATGATTGAATGAATGAATGAATGGGTCCAACCCAAATATCTTGTACCTATCCCAGTGCTTAGTACAGTGCCTGGCACAAAGTAAGGGCTTAAAAAATACCACAATTATTATTATTACGGGGGGATCCTCACTGTCAGTGTTTCCTTCTTTTATAGGACCCCTTTCCCCAGCCACTGGGTCTCTACCAACTTTTCCTGGATGTTCTTTCCGATCAAGTTGCAGGGGAGAAAGGCTGAGTTTCAACCAAGAAGCTTCATTTCCTTCTCAGAGGAGGTTCATTTGCTTTGACATGGGTAGTTTAATATCCATCATTTATAACAAGTCCAGAGAAGACTCCAGAGAGGACTTCTCCAATTTCGTGTCCGTTTTGCAAGAGCAGTGAGGTTTTAGTCCAGAGGGGCTGGTGGTTCTCTGTTATTGAACCTTTGGGATAAGACAGGGAGAGGCCGTTGGGTTGAATTCATTCACTGAGGCAGGGATCAAACCTGTTACCTGAGGAGAAAACCAGCTTGGCCTAGTGGAAATCAGAGGACCTGGGCTCTAATTCCAACACCGCCAATTGCCTGCCATGGGACCTTGATGGATTCACTAAAATTTTCTGCGCCCCAATTTTCTCGTCTGTAAAATGGGGATATAATACCTGTCTTCCCTCCCACTGAGACTGTAAGCCCCATATGGGACAGGGACTATGTCCAACCTGAGAATCTCATATCTACCCCAGGGCTTAGAGCAGTGCTTCATACAGAATAAGCGTTTAAGAAATACCACAATTATGAAGGCTGGTTCATGAGAAGCAGTGTGGTGTAGTGGATAGAGCCTGGGCCTAGGAGTTCTAATCCCAGAACCTGGCATGGGTTCTAATCCCAGCTCTGCCACTTGTGTGCTGTGTGATCTTGGATAAGTCACTTCACTTCTCTGGGCCTCAGTTCCCTCATCTGTCAAATGGGGATTGAGACTGTGAGCCCCAAGTGGGACAGGGACTCTATCCAACCCAATTTGCTTGTAACTACCTCAGTGCTTAGTACAGTGTCTCGCACATAGTAAGCACTTTGCAAATACCATTATTACTATTATTATTAGTTCTATAAATGATGTTTAGTGGAAGCAGAAGAACAGATAGGAGTTACCAAGATATCTCCCTAAAAGAACCTAAGCCAGACAGTTGATGTCTTGTCTGGAGCTAATGATATATCTGGTCACATTCAAATGGAAACACTCTGCCCTAGTAGGAGGCCAGTATAAAAAGAGTTCTGTGCTTCTCTTTCCAAATGTTTCCTCCCCTACAGTTCTCAGAGTGGTTTAGAGAGAACAATGCAACCTCAGCTTTGAATTCCCTGCATTGTTTTTGACTTCCAAACCTTCATTTCCATTTTTACCAAGACAGATTGCTTGCCCAAAGGAGAGGCTGTATTTACTTAACAATCTTCTGGAAATAGGAGGCTTTGCAAGCTAGGATTAGGCCGCCCAACTTGGGCTAAATCGGGACCATCTTGTTGGCTCGTGGGCAGCTCCCATTCGGTTCCCAGAACTTGGTTAATGGGATTTGTGTGCCAGTGCTCATGTCCTGGAGTGTCTGGCCTACCCATGGGCAGTGATGTGGACCTGGGAATTGTGGCATTGTGAAGCACTTACTGTACTAAGTGCTAAGGTGGTGAGCTCATTGTGAGCAAGGAATGTATCTGTTGTTGTATTGTACTCTCCCAATAATAGTAATGATAATGATGGTATTTAAGTGTTTACTATGTGTCACGCACTGTTCTAAGCACTGGGGTAGTTATAACCTAATCAGGTTGGACACAACCCCTGTCCCACATGGGGCTCACAAACTTAATCCCCATTTTACAGTTGAAATAACTGAGGCCCAGAGAAATTAAGTGATTTGCCCATGGTCACACAGCACACAAGTGGCAGAGCCGGTATTAGAACCCAGGACCTTCTGACTCCTGGGCCCGTGCTCTATCCACTACTCCAAGCTGCTTCTTAAGTGCTTAGTACAGTGCTCTGCATACAGTAAGCACTCAATAAATACGATTGATTGAATGAATGACGGACGGGGCAGCCGGACCGATGCCGACGCCCCCGCCCCGAAGGGCTCCAGGCCCGTCCCCGGCCCCGTCACTCATTCATTCAGTCAATCGTATTTATTGAGCGCTTACTGTGTGCAGAGCAAATCAGGTTAGACACAGTCCCTGTCCCTTATGGGGCTGTCAGCCTCAACCCCCATTTTACAGATTAGATAACTGAAACTCTGAGAAGTGAAGTGATTTGCCCAAGGTCATACAGCAGACAAGTGGTGGAGCCAGGATTAGAATCCATGACCTTCTGATCACCAGGCCCGTGCTCTCTGTCTGGTGAAACCCAATGCCCAAGGTCTATGCCTCCGAGCCATGGAGACATCTGAATTGTCCCCCCCTCCCAGACACCATTTCAGGGTAAGGAATACCTGAACTGGGATTTCATAAAGAGCATCCCATTTAGACAGCAAGCAGAAGCAATATCCTCACTGATGCTAGAAATGATGTCTGCCAGATCCTCCTGGGACACTGACCTTTCTGGTCGGGATCTGAGAACTGTGTATGGCTCACCCTGCCTGCCCCATCCTTGATTAGGAATGTAGAGAAGACTCCTGTGACACCTCCTGATACCGGGGGATGTGGGGGGTGGGAGTGGGGTGCTGTACAAGACAGGAAAGGTGGGATAAGGACTATTCTTCCAGGGCAGTTGTGGGGGTTGCCCCTGGCCTTAATTCCAAGCCATGGCAACCGTGATGACCCAACTTTGGGTTGTCTAGCATCCTGGGACTTCCTGTAATGGTCTGTAGTGGCTGGGTGACAGAACAAAATGGGACACAGGAAATGTCTGCTTTCAGATGGTCTCTTCCACCATTTAGGGAAGAGGTTTCTGGAGCAAATGTTTATTAAGAATTGGATGACCCAAGCTACGACTAATGACTATGTTCGTTTAGCATTTACTACATGCCATGCACTGTACAAAGACACAAGACAAGTCTAACCCAGTCCCTGTCCCACATGAAGCTCATAGTCTAAAGAGGAGGGAGAACAGATATTGAATTCCCCTTTGATAGATCAGAAACTGAGCCCCCAGTGAAATGACGTGCCCAGTATCACACAGCACACAAGGGACAGAGCTGGGCTTAGAATCCAAGTCCTCTGACTTTCCAGCACGTACCCATTTCAAATAAATCCTCTCCAACAGATCTCAAAGTAGCAAACATCAGCTTTGAATTTCCTGCATTGTTTTTGACTTCCAAGTCTTCCATTTCCATTTTTACACTCTTTCCTATGGCCTAGAAGGTCTCTTTGCTACTTAAGGCCACCAATTCCAAGATTCATTTTCTGCCACACAATAAGATGGGTTAGAAGGTCCAGACCAGTCTATCATTGGTATTTAAAGGACGCTTACTGTGTGCAGAGCACTGTACTGAGTGCCTGGAAGACTGCAATGGACTAGGAAGGAGCTAAATATTAAGTGGGACTGCTTGACCCTCTAGAGGGAAGTGCCCTGCAATGACCAAAAAGGAAATAAGTCTATCAATTCTGTGGTAGTGTACTCTCCTAAGAACTTGGTCAGTCAGTCATTCAGTCAATCTTTTTTTTAAGTGTTTATTGTGTGCGGAGCAATGTTCTAAACACTTATGAGAGTACATAAAACAATATAACAGCCACATTACCTTCCCACAATGAGTTTATAGTCTAGAGGGGGAGAAATGTTCATAAATGCTGTGAGGCTGAGAGTAGGGATGAATAAGGGAGCAAGTCAGGGAGTCACAGAGGGAGTAGGAGAAGGGGAAAGGAGGACTTAGTCAGGGAAGGCCTCTTGGAGGAGATGTGCCTTCAATAAGGCTTTGAAGTGGGGGAGAATAATTGTGTCAGATTTGAGGAGGGAGGGCATTCCAGGTCAGAGGCAGAATGTGTGTAAGAGGTCAGTGATGAGACTGAGGTAGAGTGAGAAGGTTAGCATTAAAAGAGCAAAGTCTGCATGCTGGGTTGTAGCAGTAGTGAGGTTAGGTAGCAGAGGGCAATATGATTGGGTGCTTTAAAGCTGATGGTGAGGCATTTCTGTTTGATGCAGAAGTGGATGGGCATCCACTGGAGGTCCTTGAGAGGGGAAACCTGGCCTGAACATTTTTTTGTAGAAAAATGATCTGGGCAGCAGAGAGTGAAGTATGGACTGGAGTGAGAAGAGACAGGAGGCAAGGAGGTCATCAAGGAGGCTGAACAGCAATCAAGGCAGGATAGGATAATGCCCACAATGAACACTCAATCAATACCATTGATAGATCGGTTGAGTAGCGCTAGCAGTGATGTTGTGCTTATCCTTTCTCTCTTCCCTGCTGTTAGTTTGGCTAATTTGTGTGCTCTGAACAAGGGTGACCAAAGCTTTGATTCTCCAGAGCAGAGCGTTGATCTATTCCCTCTGTCAGATTCTCTAAAGCATCCTTCCCGACCCCTGCAGCTTCTCCCCTCCTGTTTTGCTCCACTCTGCCAAAGCTTCTCCTTTCTAGCTCGGGCCCCTGAGGGACCCAGCCAATAAACCGAAGGTCTCTAATGGATGACCTTCTGGATGGAAAGAAAATGCTTCTCCTGAAAAGACAAATAAAAACCCAGAGTTTAGATGTGTTCTCCGGTCCAGAAGGGACTGGTTCGCTGGGTGACACGGGGCTGAAGACACAGACGGGAAATCTGCAAGGTGGTCGGGGACCGGGCGGGGGAGATGGGAGAGGTGCTGACTCAACAGTAGGGAAGCTGGAGGTTAGGCAAGTTCTTGCCTTGGTGAAGGAGAAGAGACAGTTTCATTAGTCACCTTCCTGTGTGACGCGTGAGAATGAGAGATTTCAGGCCGAAGAGCGCTTATCCTCCCCACCATCTCCCGGCAGACCCGGGCCCTACTGAGGGTCTCTGCTACTCTCCCCACACACACCTCCACCCCTCGGAGAGAAAGGCACAGACTTTCTCCTGGCAGAGAAGCTGCCTCTTGTCCTTACTGAACCGCAATGTGGGAGAGGGGCTGAGTCTGATCTGATTGCCTTGTCTCTACCCCAGTGCTTAGCACAGTTCCTGTGCTCATAGTAAGCGCTAAACACGTACCACAGTTCTGATCATTATTATAGTTATAATGGACTTTCCTCCCTTTGCTGATCATAACTTTAGGGCAGGAGCCAGGCTAGCAACAAAGGAAAGAGTCTCAGAGGCAGGGAGGTGAAGGGAAATGGGTGAAGCTGGGGAAAGGGACCATCCTAATAAGGGCAGAAAGTCCAATACACAGTTTGAGATCCCATGGATCAGGTCCTCTTGTTGTCCCCTCACCAATGACCCACCCTATGATGAACTCCCTACCACAGCCTTAATAATAATTGGAAGGAGCACGGCGTAGTGGAAGTAGCACAGGACTGAGTCAGAGGACTTATATCCCCATGGTACAGGGACTGTGTCCAACCTGATTATGTTTTATCTACCCCAGAGTTTAATACTCCAGCGTTTGGTATGTCAATCATTCAAGCAAGCAGGCAAGCACGTATGTGCTGAACAAAAACAATTACATACAAATACTATTAAAAATAAAAATTAATAGTTATAATAATAATAATAATTATGGTATTTGTTAAGCACCATGCTAAGTGCTGAGGTACATGCCAGCTAGTCAGGTCTATGGGGGAGAGAGAATCTTGGAATGAGGTAGATGGGTCTGGCTTTCTGTATTTTGCCCTGTTTCTAATTCGTCTTTATCTTCCTGCGTGCCAGAAAAGAGATGTTAGATGTTGGGAGAACTATGGGGTGAGGGGAGCCAGAGGACGGGGTGTTTACTTCATGGATGTTTGTTGTTATTATATTGTACTCTTCCAAGTGCTTAGTACAGTGTTTTGCACACAGTAAGCACTCAATAAATACGAATGAACGAACGAATAGGGGTGCTGGGGAGGAGCATGTCGAGCCTCAGGCAGGTGGGGGTAACTTCCCACCACTAGGCAGGCAGTGGGTAGCATGTGAAACGTGACTACTGTGTGGTTTCCAGGGAAATGAAGCCTGGTTCCGGTCAGCATCCTCAAGTACCTGCCGCTCTCCCCAGGGAGCTGCCCTGCCTGCCTTGATTGGTCCTTTCATGAACTACCGGTTGGCTTGTGGGAGATTCTTCAGCTCCTACCCTCATACCAGGACCTCAGCGGAGCCAGTGGGAGAAGTTTGATGTTGGGCTAGAGTTTAGCTGTCCGCAGAGGATGGTCCCTCAGGACCACTAAGGCAGTCTAGATTCTGGGCTGGGATTTGACCCCAGTTTTAATCAATCAATCAATGATATTTATTGAGCACTTACTGGGTGCAGAGCACTATACTAAATTCTTGGTAGGCTATAATATGGCAACAGTTGTTAGACACAAATCCTGCCCAGAAGGAGTTTACAGTCTTGAGAGGGAAACAGACAATAAAATGTTTTCTTCCCTGAGACATACAGTCAGGATTTTGGCAATACCCTTTTGAGGTCATCATGGCTACTCACCTCCCTTCCTTCCTCCCCTATGCCCTCCACAATCGGATCAGCCACCTATGCACTCCTGTGGAGCAACACTTTGTGATCCATTAACTCCTCATTTGTTTATCTCATTGATTGACTGGTTGATCCTTGCTTACTTTTGCTGTGCCGTTTGGTTCTACATTCTTGCTCTTTTATTGAGCGGCTGATGTCTTCTTAATCTCCCCCAGTAGATTGCAAAGTCTTCGAGGACAGGGACCATGCCTTTTCTAAATTTTCAAATCATTATTTTAAAGCTCTGCACACGGCAGATGCTGTGCATCTATTAGGTGCCCAGTAGAGCACTTTGCACACAATAGGTACTCAGTAAATGCGGTTAATGATAAAGAGGATTATGATGATATGTTGATATTGTACTCTATCTACCCCTTAACCCGGGAGCAATTCTGAAGTTTTTTCCCACTCCTTGACTCTCAACTGAATCATCATCATCTTCCTCACCATCATCAGCATCATCATTCTGGTAGTTGTTAAGCATTTATTATGCATCCCACACTATTCTAAGTGCTTGGGTTGATGTGAATTAAGCAGGTCAGAAGTAGTCTCATCCCAAATAGGGCTCACAGTCTATATAGGCGAGAGAACAGGTATTGAATCCTCATTTGACAATTAAGAAAATTAAGGCCCACAGACATGAAGTGATTTGCCCATGGTCTCACAGCAGGCAAGTGGCAGAAGTGGGATTAGAACCCAGATCCTCTGACTGACTCTCAGGCCACTGGTCTTTCCACGAGGCTACAGTTCTTCTCTGCATTCACCTCTTTTGAGACATCCTCCAGAAGAGAGAGGGAAAAATCATTTCCAATTCAACCCTTAAGAGACAGGCACAGCTCTGTTTTTTTTTTCCATCTTAAAAAGCGAGCAATAAGTCCACAGGCCTCCTTCCTTTGAGTGTGTTCAGTGCTCTCTTCTCAGTGGAACTTGCTCTCTCAAGGCAAAATGCCTCAGGATTGACTGGACCCTGTCTCTCTGGGGGCCACACTTTTGCCCAAGAGCTGGCCTGGGCCAGGGCCTGCTCTCAATCAATCAATCAATCATATTTATTAAGCACTTACTGTGTGCAGAGTATTGTACTAAGTGCTTGGGAAGTACAAGTTGGCAACAACTCCCAGATAGCCTCCCAGAGGCTATCCCCCTTACACAGAGAGAAGCTAGCTGATGAATCTTCCTCCCTGCAAGTAGCTGCAGCTTCAGGAAATTTGGCCTCCAGAGGAAGGACAACACAATCCACCGAGTGAGAAAGGATTTTGAACATTTTCAGCCCCAAACCCTCCAAAATAAAAACCCTATACTTCCAGGCAACTTTTAAAGTTCTTAGACAAGCGGCTGCCCCCGACTGGCTAGGGGTAGCCCCACTGGGGGCTACTTCTGCTTTTCTGATTTACGAGGTGAAGGAAAACCTCGCCTGAATCCACCCCCCTGAGCCTCGGCTCGACAGCTCGGTATTTTGGATGATTGTACATTTCTAACACGATGCCATTTATTTACACCACTGGAGTGTAAATTCTATGAATAAATTCTATTATCTCTGGAACTTGGGGATGACAAAAACATGAAGGTGATTTCAAAATAACTGAATTCCTGTTGTCTCTCATCTTCACCATGCTGATTTCAGGAATATCGATAGTTGAGAGTTCATTTTGCCTGAGGTACAATTAAAGTGTAATTAATCAGAGCCTCTTTTTCAAAACATGGCAGTCAACCGACCCTAAATTGCATTTGAAATGAAAGAAAGAAATCATTTCAGGCATTAACCTCAGAGAAAAACAGTTTGAAACCAGAGGGGCAGGCTTCTGGGATACCCCTCGCTTTAAGGACCAAAGATTAACGATTCCGCAGGAGGACATTTCCCTGTGAAAGGTGGAGTATGTTTTTGGGTTGGAGAAGATGTTAGGAAGCCAGAGGTTGCAGAAGATACCCAGGAAGAGCCTGGAGTTCAGCACAGGGATCGGACCTAATAATAATAATAATTGTGAAAATTGTTAAGCACTTACTATGTGTCGGGCACTGTTCTATGCACTGGGGTAGATGTGAGATAATCGGGTTGGATCTGTCCAGGCTCTGCTGAAACCTCCATATCCTCTGGTTAAGATATAGTCCAGATTTCTAAGTCTCCTCATAAATAACCTCTCCAATTAAGGAGTTCAAATGCTGCTGTCACTTCTCCTCCTGCCGCCCCCAAGGAGCCCCTCCTCAAGCGGGGTGGTGAGGGAAGTTTTAGTCTTGAGTTAAGGGTGGGTTCTGAAGTGGGCTCTCTCCTGGGAAAAAAGAGCAACCCAAGATCAGGCAATTTCCCCACCTTTCTCACCGCCTGTTTCAGGATGGGCGTGATTTCTATGACACCCCCGGGGGATGTCATTGGGTTAGCTCGTTTGGACATCTGCCCCGAGTTAAGCTTTGGCGGGAACGATGCCATCCATCTCTCTGAGCAACCGGCACTGTGATTGCCGCTCATAAAGATGGCTCTGGGGGCTCTTTGAGGACTCACTTTATGACGCCAATCAAAATGGATAGCCCAGACAACTGCTTCCACCGAATTCTTGGAGTGAAGGGCGTGGAAAGGGATGCCTTAGAGAGGGGGTTGAGAAGCACATACTCAGGGCTGCCGGGAATCAGTGGGGGGTGGGTATATCTCCCGAATTTACAAGGTGGAGATGGGCTGTTGGATATTGCACAGAATGTGAGAGTAGTAGTAGTAATAGCTCTTTGTGGGCAGAAAATGTGTCTGTTATATTGTTATATTGTACTCTCCCAGTAATAATGGTAATAAAAATAATTGATCGTTTTGGCACTTGTTAAGCTCTTACTATGTTCCAAGCACTGTTCTAAGCTCTGGGATAGATACAAGTTAATCAGACTGGACACGGTCCCTGTCGCCCGGGCTCACACTCTTGGTCCCCATTATACAGATGAGGTAACTGAGGCTCAGAGAAATTAAGTGACATGCCCAAGGTCACACAGATGACATGCGGCAGAGGCAGAATTAGAACCCAGGTCCTTTTGACTCCCAGGTCTGCACTCTATCTACTTAGCTAAACAGCTTCTGTGAGTGAGCACTTAATGTGAGCATACGGTAAGTGCTCAATAAACATGATTGATTGATTGATTAGTAGTTAAAGTATGTATTAAGCACTTACTGAGATCAGAACACTGTACTAAGTGTTTGGGAGAGTACAATAGGGTTATTAGGCCCAATTTCTGCCCCGAGGAGCTCATAGTCTTGCCCTAAATTGTTCCCTATTGTCACACTAATAATAATAATAATTATTATAATTATGGCATTTATTAAGCGCTTACTATATGCAAAGCACTGTTCTAAACACTACCTAAGGTATTAGCTCTCAAGGGGGCAAGTGGAGCTATAGGGGCTACTGTCTCTGAGGGAGCAGAGGTCCATGGCCATGAAATTCATTCACTCATTCATTCAATTGTATATATTGAGCACTTACTGTGTGCAGAGCACTGTACTAAGTGCTTGGGAAGTACAAGTTAGCAACATATAGAGATGGTCCCTACCCAACAACGGGCTCACAGTAGAAGGGGGAGACAGACAACAAAACAAAACATGAAATGTGAAATGTGTCATGAAATGTGGACTTGGTTGGAAGAGTTCCTCCAGTTGCTGCTGGATTCCTGGATTTTCTCTTTTTTAAAAAAACGGTATTTCTTTAGTCCTTGCTATGTGTGAGGCGCTGGTATAGATACAAGCTTATCAGGTTGGACACAGTCCAGGTCCCACATGGGGCTCACAATTTATCCCCAATTTATAAATCCCCAATTTATAAATGAGGTAACTGAGATACAGAGAAGTAAAATGACTTGACCAAGGTCACAGCAGACAAGTGGCAGATACAGGATTAGAACCCAAGTCCCTCTCACTCATTCACTCACTCATTCATTCATTTATTCAATCGTATTTGTTGAGTGCTTACAGAGGGTATAGTCCAACAAGTAACAGGGAGACAGACATTACTACAGATAAATAATATTAAAGATAATAATAGTAATAATAATGGCACTTATTAAGCACTTACTATGTGCAAAGCACTGTTCTAAGTGCTGGGGAGGTTACAAGGTGATCAGGTTGTCCCATGGGGGGCTCACAGTCTTCATCCCCATTTTACAGATGAGGTAACTGAGGCCCAGAGAAGTGAAGTGACTTGCTCAAACTCACACAGTGGACAAGCAGCGGAGCCAGGATTAGAACCTATGACCTCTGACTCCAAAGCCCGGACTCTTTCCACTGAGCCATGCTGCTTCTCATAAGTACTAAGTACTGTGGGAATGGGAGGGGATTCCCAGGCCTGTGTTCTATCCACTAGTTCATATTGCTTCTCTAGTTGGAGGGGGAGAGATGGGGGTAAGGGCACAGATCAGACTTGAATTCATAGCCTCATTCCCTGCAACTTCTGGACAACCACACTTCGAGGAAGAAAGTCCCAAGGAAAGAAAAGCACTGGGAGTGTGTGAGGAAGGTAGAAAATGGAGTGCTGGAGGTCCTGAGTTAACTGGCAAGAGCCTCGTGACTGTCAGCCCTCCTGGGAGATTTGGTCGAAGGGACAACTGTTCAGGAAGTTAGGACTTTCCCAGCTAACCTGCTAGGTCTGCCATACCTGCCCACCCCCAGCAGGGTTCTGATTGCCACAATCGAACTGGAGCATTTTCTGTGCATTACCAGTTTTGTGGGACTTTCCATACAGACAATTTAGACTCTGCTTTCTGTGTAGGAATAGATTTTTCCTCATGACATTTTTAAGGATTAACTCCCTTTAAAACAGTTTTTCTGTCTCTCACAACTTTACCCAACTGGTTTCAACTAATATCTTGACCTAAGCCCCATTTTCATGTTCTCATCCCCAACTGAGGCTTGGTTAATAAATAATGGTGTTTATAAAGCTCTGACTATGTGCCAAGCACTGTACTCATGTTGGGAAAGTTACATGATAATCAGTTTGGATAGAGTCCCTGTCCCACATGGGCCTCACGGGCTAAGTAGCAGGCCGAACAGGTATTAAATCCCCATTTTACAGATGAGGAAACTGAGTCACTGAGAAGTTCAGTGATTTGCCCAATATTACACATCAGCAGTGGTAATCTATCAGTGGTATTTATTGAGAGCTCACTGGAAGGAGCCATGACAATAAGGAAGGTTTTTTTTTAGGATAGGGTGTACATGAGCATGTTTGAAAGCAGTGTAGAAACGCCAGTGGATATTGAATGGTTGAAGATGGCAGGCCAGTTGGGAAGAAGGAAGGGAGCAAGTGTTTTGATAAGGTCCGAAGCTTCTTGATAAGAACACGGGTCTTCCATCTCCCAGACCCACGCTCTTTCCGTAAGCCTCGCTGCTTTTCAAAAGAATCATCTAGCTTTAGACTTTTACAGGCCAGTGGCCAGGATCCTGTTAGGGCTGGATATGATTCCTAGCCGGCTGAGCTGCTGAGTTTGGCGTCATTGCTAGTCAGTTGATAAGTCACTCGTTCTGAGAGAAACTTGCATTCCCGGTTATTCCTGTTGTGGCTGGATTGAGCAGCGGAGACGTGCTGGGTACATAGATCCTCATCCCTGCCAATGACAAACTGGCCTCCGGAGCGCAGACACGGGCGGACGGAGAAAGCTGTAAGCCGAGAGCTCTTCATCCCACGCGATGCTGGCATGTTTATCTTGCTGAGTGATTTGTGGCCGGGTTTACAGCACCCGTGCTGTTGTGGAACCAGGGACAGATGGGGAGCTTTACTCAGAGTCAGAGGATTCTAGGCGGGAGGAGCAGAAAACATCAAGTCTCAGGCACTTTCGAGAGGGTTGAGTCACCCTGGATTTGGGGAATCAGGAGACCAGAGTTCAGGGCAAATTGATCCTGCCCTGTCTGGGAGAACATAAAACTTTACGAAACAGTGTCATTACTGGGTCAGTCCCATGGTCTGTTATTTCAAAAACTCAGTCTCCGATAGGGACACTAAGACATTGGGAGGAACCACGTACTGCTTGCCCTCTGGACTCCCACCCTCATTGTTAGGGTTGGACTATCCAACTCCTGTATCTCTCCCTTCTCCATCCCCAACTCTTTCTCCAGAGACCTAACATGGGCCATCCAATACCCCTAACTCTCCCCTCTCCATCCCTAATCTACCTCTAGTGATTCAAAACAGACCATCCAACACTCCTAACTCTCCCTCTTCATCCCTGACTCTCCCTCCAGTGATCCTGCATGGACCAACCATCCAGGCACAGCAGGAATGGCTCAGAATGCAGGTTTCTCTCAGAAACGAGTGACTTATCAACTGACTAGCAATGCCACCGATCTCAGCTTCTCCTCTAACTCTCCCCTCTCCAACCCTACCTCTTCTTCCAGTGACCCAGCATAGATCATGCAACTCTTCTAACTCTCTCCCTGTATCCCTGACTCTCCCTTTAGTGACCCATCATGTACCAACCAATAGTCCTAACACTCCCCTATCCATTCTTCATCTACCTCCAGTGATCCAGAACAGACTATCCAACACCCCTAACTCTCCTCTCTTCAACCCTGACTCTCCCTCCAGTGACTCAGCGTAGTCCAACTCTTCTAATTCTCCCCTCTCCAACCCAGACTCTCCTCCCAGTGACCCAGCTGGGGCCATCCAACATCCCAAACCCTCCCTTTTCTCACCTTGTATCCCCCCAGTGCTTAGAACAGTGTAAGCACTTAACAAATGCCATTATTATTATTATTATTATTATTATTATTATTATTATTATTATTATTATTATTATTATTCTGTCCCTAACTCTCCCTGCATAAATTCAGGAGGGATTCACTGGTGTTTCTAGCTGCATGACTTCCCATGACAACAGGTTCCATTCCCTGGTGGGGAATGAAATGTTTTGGACCCAAGACCCTCCAGCCCCTTGGTGGGGGGGGCGGGGGGGAGACCTGGTCCTGGTTGGGCCCCTTACCCTGGTTGTGAGGGTATGCTATGGGGAAGAGTAATTCCATGTGTGTCCTGCACACTTTCTTTACCATTCTATACACCCAGTTCTCTACACTCATGCTATACCTTTCTTAAGCTTTTCCACTGACACCAGTCTTGGTGGTCCTTTTCTGTCCCATGTCTGCTACTTGTCCTGAAGTGCAGTGACAAGAAGTGCTCTTGGGGTGTCAGGGATGGCTCCCCCATGATTTATGCAGGGGCAGGACAGGACCCCTTTGGCTGAGTTTCCTCCCTTCTCCCTGATGGGGTCCAAATTAAGTTGGCCTCGTAGACTGCAGTTCTGCTTTGGGCCTGTGGTTTGTAGAAACAGTCAGTGATGACTCCATGATCCCTTTCCTGATGTTTTTTATGGTATTTGTTAGTGCTTACTATGTGTTCTAAGTGCTGGGGTAGATGCAAGCCAATCAGGTTGGACACAGTCCCTGTCCCACATGGGGCTCACACTCTTAATCCCCATTTTACCAATGAGGTAACTGAGACCCAAAGAAATGCAGTGATTTGACCAAAGTCACACAGCAGACAAACGGCTAGAACCCAAGTCCCTCTGACTCCCAAGCCTGTGCTCTATCCAATAAGCCATTCTGCTTCCCCTAATCAATTTGCCACCCACTACTCTGAATTAGCAGGAGGAACCGATGGTAGGAGCAGAGGGTGTGTTTTTCGATCCTGTTCTAGTCCCTAAGATGGGTTTCTTGGGGAAATGAAATGCAAGAAAGCAATCTCCTCCCCAGAAACAGTCCATCCCCCCGTGGGTACACAAAAGGTGTACAAATTACTGGAAGGCACCCAGTACTTCATCGCCCTCCACCCAGGTGAAGGGATTGATTTATGATGTGTTTAGGAACCGTGTCCCCTGATTGGTTCTTGCAGGTGGGATCTAATTGTCCGGAAGATCCACTTATCTTCTGATTCAGTGAAATCACAGTGGGACACAGAGATTGAGAAAATATTTCTGGAAAATCTAAGTCAGAATACTTCCCTGTAAGCCTCACAAAGCCATGTCCCGGATCCTCGGAGAGAGGGAAGGGAACTCATGTGGTTCTGTCCCAGCTCTAAATGAAGGGGTCATTCTTCCATAACTCCCAGCTCCTGCATTCACTGTCCCTCTGGGGGACAGAGGGGAGGATGAAAGGGAACCAGGAGGGATTGTGTCAGTGGAGGGGACAGAGAGCTCTAGGTGGGTATAGGAGGCAGACTCACTGGGCTGTCCCACCTGCTCCCTTGTCCCTAGGTCGGAGACTAATTTAATATTAATCAGACAAAGGATAACATAGAAAGATACTAAAGTAGCTGATCCAATCATCTTGGAGGACTCTAGTGCTCAGTACAGTGCTCAAGCGCTTAGTACAGTGCTTTGCACACAGTAAGCACTCAATAAATATGATTGAATGAATGACTTAGCCATATAAATGGGTTGTACTTCAAAATGTAGATAATCTTTTGTGGAACATTTAGCCTGTTGTCTGACCATGGTCAAGTACCTTAACGTCTCTATGCCTCAATATCCTCATCTTTGAAAGGGGGATTAAGTACCTTAACCAATACCATCATTATTATACCTGTTCTCTTTCCTCCTTTGACTTTGAGCACCAAGAGGGATAGGGGACTGTGTCTAACCTGATTATCTTGAATGTACCCCAGCACTTTAATTCAGTGCTTGGTGCATATTATTATTATCACTATCATTACTCCCTATTCCTGGGCCCCAAATCACTCTTAGGGGATATGAATAGATTTGCTTGGCCATTCCCCGATCTAAGGGGCAGCTTTGGCCAACTCTGACCCTCTCCAGGTGACCTTGGGCAATAGGTCTGGGGATTCTGAGAAGTTTCTGTCAGGTCAGTGTAAAGCCCATTGGGAGGTTTAGGGGAGGAAGGAAAATCCAATATTTTTTTCCATTCTTTCTTACCTCATATTACGAAGAAGCCTAGGAGCAGAGACCCCTCTTTCTCTTCTGACCTGCTGCCTCCCCCAAAGCAGAGAAAAATGTCCTTGAAATCAACAGCTAGTCTTCCTCTGAACTACGGCACAGCAGAGAAAATTGCCCACCCAGAGATGTGATGGAAAATGATTATCAGAATTGAAATTGGAGCTAAAATGGGATTGTGTTGCAGCTGAGAGACACTATTGTCATGGCCTTGCTGGAGAGGCTAAGGTGAAGAGACAGAGATGGGGGAGAGGGAGAGAGATGGAGGGAAGGGGGACAGACAGGGAGTGAGATTTGGATGGGGAAGAGGGAGCTAGAAAGAGGGAGAGAGATATAGACAGATGGAGGAGAAGGAGATAGAGACAGAAGGGGAGTGGGAGACAAACAAAGGTGGAGAGAGAGAGAGATGGGGAGAAAGATAGAGACAGAAGGGGAGTGGGAGAGAGACAAAGGGAGAGAGAGACAGATGGGGAGAAGAAGATAGAGAAAGAGAGATGGGGAGAGTAACTACAGGGGGGAGGTAAGGGAGAGAGACAGAGAGAGAGACAGAGAGTGATGGGGAAGGGGAGAGGGAGAGAGAGATGGGGAAGAGGGAGAGACAGAGAGAAATGGGGAAAGGGACACACAGAAATGGGGGAGAGGGAGAGAGACAGAAAGAGAGTTGTTGGACAGGGAGACATAGAGAGAGAGATAGATGAAGAGAGAGAGAGAGAGAGAGAGAGAGAGAGAGAGAGAGAGAGAGAGAGAGAGAGAGAGAGAGAGAGAGAGAGAGAGAGAGAACGAACACCCACAAATGGAGGAGATGGAGCCCAGGAGATGTGATGGAGGTGGATGGATGGAGGAGATGGAAGAAGAAGGAGAGAAGAAGATGGAAGGCAGTTGCTGACTTCTGACAATGCAGGCTGACTCAAGCCCTCCCCCTGAGCTGACCTCTCAGACCTCCTCCAGGTTGTTTGCATCCATCAGATGTCAGGGGTCCCCTGGCCTGATTCAGTAGGGCCCTTGGTGTCTGGAGTTTTTCAACTAAAGCTCACTTGAGGCCTGACAACCTATGGTTAGTGGATTCTCTCATCTGGCAGGCCAGGAACCACCAGTCCCTCTCAGGAGGGTTAGATCAGCCAGAAACATGGAACCAAAAAAGGCATCTGCTGTTGGCAGGGAGAGTTCTCCCTCAAAGGTAAACATTTTCTCAGCTAGTTCCCTAGGTTTCAATTTGAGACATGGAAGTGTAAAAGTGTGTATATACAAGTGGCTCACCTCTGAGCCTCCTTGAGGATATTCGGGAAGTGCTTATGTGGCTAGATTCAGAGGATGCTTGGGTTTCCTTAGAACCAGGTGTGTTTGTCACTGTGACTACACATCTCTCCTTGGGGATTGATTAATCAATTAATTAATGGTATTTGTTAAGCACATACTATGTATCAAGTCCTGTACTAAGCCCTGGGGTAAATGCCAGTTAATCAGATTGGACACAGTCCCTGTCCCATATAGAGTTCACAGTTGAAGTAGAATGGAGAATCGGCTTTAAATCCATGTTTTACAGATGAGGAAACTGAGGTCCAGAGAAATGACGTGACTTGTTTAAGGTCACATAGCAGCAAGTGTCAGAGGTAGGATTAGAACCCAGGTACTGTGATTTCAGGCCCGTTGCTCTTTCCACGAGGCCATGCTGTTTCTCTTGGCATGCCCATTTAGAAACCCTGATTATTGTATATCTAGCCCAGTTCTTAGCACGGTGCGTGGCACATACTAAGTGCTTAACAAGTACCATAATAATTAATTTTTATTATCCCTCTAGCCTGGAAACTCACTGTGGGCAGGGAATGTGTCTAAGAACTCTGTTATGCTGTACTCTCCAAGAACTAAGTCAGTGCTCTGCACATAGCAAGCACTTGATAAATATCATTGATTGATTGATTGATTACAAACCCAATGCACACTCTTTGATCCGAAGCATCTGGCCCTCTGACTTTCTGTCCATGAGCAGGAGCTGTCATGACTTTGGCTCCCCCTCTAGACTGTAAGCCCATTATGGGCAGGGAATGTATCTGTTTATTGTTGAATTGTACTTTCCCAAGAATTTTGTACAGTGCTTTGCACACAGTAAGTGCTCAATAGATGGGATTGACTACTAACTCACTGATTGACAATAACCCTTGATGGAATCATTCCAGCCTCTTCTCTCCAACCACCAGCATATAGCAGCCACCATCAGGTCCCCTGCCCCAGGGCACATCTGTAGCTCTTCTCTCAATGCTGGAGTACACGTAAGACTGAGATGCCCACTTCCATTATGTAGTAAGCTCCTTACTCAGGGGCCATAATCCAAAAAAAGATTCTTTGAGAATTTAGAGGGAAGATTTAGGGACAATGTAATATTTTACGCTCCCAAATGTTCATTACAGTGCTCTGCACACAGTAAATGCTCAATAAATACCACTAACTGATTGATTGCTGCTGATTGATTAATTGCTGGTGGATTAGAGTGAGTCAGAGGGTGTTGGTTCTAATAATAATAATGATGGCATTTTTTAAGCTCTTACTATGTGCAAAGCACTGTTCTAAGTGCTGGGGAGGTTACAAGGTGATCAGGTTGTACCACGGGGACCTTGCAGTTTTAGTAATAATAATAATAATGATGGTATTTGTTAAGCACTTACTATGTGCAAAGCACTGTTCTAAGTGCTGGGGGGTTACAAGGTGATCAGGTTGTCCCACGTGGGGCTCACAATCTTAATCCCCATTTTACAGATGAGGTAACTGAGGCACAGAGAAGTGAAGTGACTTGCCCGAAGTCACACAACTGACAAGTGGAGGAGCCAGCATTTGAACCCATGACCTCTGACTCCAAAGCCCGTGCTCTTTCCACTGAGCCACACTGCTTCTCATCCTGGCTCCGCCAATTATCTGCTGTATGATCTTGGGCAAATCACTTAACTTCCCTGTGCCTCGGTTACCTGTTGGGTAGGGACCGTCTCTATATGTTGCCAACTTGTACTTCCCAAGCGCTTAGTACAGTGCTCTGCACACAGTAAGCGCTCAATAAATATGATTGATTGATTGATTGATTACCTCATCTATAAAATGGAGATTAAGACTGTGAGCCCCACGAAGGACAACCTGATTAACTTGTATCTACCCTAGTGCTTAGATCAGTGCTTGGCACATAGTAAGAGGTTAACAGATACCATTATTATTATCATTAGAGGGGACACTGGGATTGGTTCCCACTGGCTCCTTGGACCACAGAACTGATTTTAGTTGGCTGGAGGATTTGGGGCATCATCTTTAAATCCACTGGCTAAAGGTTTGAAGATGGCACTCTGGAGGATGAGAGTCAATGGGTGGAAGCCAGTGTGACTGATGAGAATGACCATGACAGATATCAACTTCATCGTTTGATGCTGTACAAATCAGCCCTTGATGTCCAGTTGTACTGCCTTTGGCTGTGAGGGTGGCATCGTCCTCCAGTGGTCTTTGTTCGAAGGTAGTCTCCCTGATCCTGGGGGTCGCGCTTCAGTCAGGCAATCGTATTTATTGAACGCTTTCTGTGTACAGAGCACTGCACTAAGCGCTTGACAGAGTACAACACAACAATATAATAGACACATTCCCTGCCCACAATGAGTTTACAGTCTAGAGGAGCTCACCAGGCTGGCTGCTTGCTGCAAGGAATACCCAGGCACCCGTGACTCACCCGCGACTCACCCACAACAATTTTTTTAAAGGTCTTTGTTAAGCACTTACCATGTGCCATACACTATACTAAGCACGGGGGTACATACAAGTTACTCAAGTTGCACATAGTCCATGTCCCACATTGGGCTTACAGTCTTAATCCCCATTTTACGGATCAGGTAAAGTGACTCTCCCAGGGTCACACAGCAGACAAGTGGCAGAACCAGGTCTTCTGACTTCCAAGTCTGTGTTCAATCTGCTAAACCATGCTGCTTCTCAGGTGTTTGAGACTTCCTGACACTGGGTCTTTAGCTTGTTGATTCTGCCCTCTGATCTTGAATGGACTCCTTTTAGTTCCCCAGACAGCAGTTGCCAATGCAGTGAGGTTTTTTTTTTTTCTCTAGACTGTAAGCTCATTGTGGGCAGGGAATTTGACTGTTTTCTGTTATTAATAATAATAACGATTACAATAATAGTATTTGTTAACTTCTTACTATGTGCCAGGCACTGTACTAAGCACTGGGGTGCATACAAGCAAATCGGTTTGGACACAGTCCCTGTCCCACTCAGGGGTCACTGTCTTCACTCCCATTTTACAGATGAGATAACTGAGGCACAGAGAAGTGAAGTCGTTTGCCCAAGGCCATACAGCAGAAAAGTGATGGAGCTGGGATTAGAACCCATGACCTTCTGACTCCCAGTCTCTATCTACTGTGCCATGCTGCTGCTATTGTTGTATTGTACTCTCCCACAGTAAGTGCTCAATAAATAAGATTGAATGAATGAATGATTGAATGGAAGACCCGCTGCCATCCATTCTCTGCACACACATCCTGTTCCACATAGCTGTGTTTCTGTGAGCACTGCCGTCACGTTGGGTGAGCTGATGACATCCCAGGGCCGAGACCCTGGGGATTTGGGCTAGTCTCCTGCATGTTCACTGGCAACCCCGGAGAATGGGAATGAAGATGCCACCAGCTGAATTCTCTTCTAACAGGCTCTGGAAAACTTTGCTGGGTGTCAAGAAGTTTATTTTAGAGCCCTTCCTTGTCACAGGAAAACAGTCTGTCCAGACTTAGCAGACGCCCTCTCAAGACAACTAAATTGCCTTCACATCACGTTCCTCTGATTTATAGAGCTGAGTCGGGGACTGCTAACTGTAACCTAAAAGGGCTCCCCAGTCTGGCCAACCCTGATGAGTATGAGAAGTGAGGACAGCCTAGGAGTCAGACAGGCAGCCCTGAGATCTGTGAAACAGACCAAGAGAGATATCATTTATGGCCATAATGGTAATAATAATAATTATAATTATGGCATTTATTAAGCGCTTACTATGTGCAAAGCACTTTTCTAAGCACTGGGGAGGTTACAAGGTAATCAGGTTGTCCCACGGGGGGCTCACAGTCTTAATCCCCATTTTACAGATGAGGTAACTGAGACACAGAGAAGTTTAGTGACTTGCCCAAAGTCACACAGCTAACAATTGGCGGAGCCAGGATTTGAACCCACGATCTCTGACTCCAAAGCCTGTGCTCTTTCCACTGAGCCACGCTGTTTCTCTGGTATTAATGTAGGGCTGGAATAATAATGATAATGATAATAATAATAATAGTTATGCTACTTGTTAGGCACTTACTATAGGCCAAGCACTGTTCTAAACTGTGGGGTTGCTATAAATTAATCAGGTTGGACACAGTCCCTGTCCCACATGGGGCTCACACTCTTAATCCCTATTTTACAGATAAGGTGACTGAGGCCCAGAGAAGTAAAGTGACTTGCCCAAGGTCACACAGCAGACAAGTGGCCGAGCGGGGATTAGAACCCAGGTCCTTCTGACTCCCAGGCTCAAGCTCTGTCCATTATGCCACTGGAAACCAAGTACACAATTGTGCAGGCATGAAGAAGCTGTCAGTTATTCAGGCTGTCAATCGAATTTATTGAGAGCCTACTGTATGCAGAGCACTGTGCTGAGCGCTCTGGAGAGTGTAATATAACAACGTAATGGACATGTTCCCTCCCCACGAAGAGTTTTCAGTCTAGAGGAAACTAGAGGCAGTCCTAGAGGCAGGCCAGGTAGAGCTGGGGCATCAGAGGACATTCTCCCCACATGCTGCCTCTTCAGGCCCACTTTTGACAGACCCCACCTAAACCCCCACAGCCCAGACTCTTCCACTCTGAGGCCACATAAACCGCTCTCTTCCAATGACTAATGGTGGTTTATGATACCGTTATGGAACAATTACCAGTATTCATTTTCTCCCCAGAAGATTATCAGCTTTTGGCTTCGAAATAACAAAACCTAATTTTATGGAAACGGGGGAGGTGTAGAAACCTTATCTCCTAGACTGTGTTTACTCAGTGATAGCATTGTTTAAAGCCCACGATCCTGTCTGCATCTGCTACAGCAGCTGGCCTACCCAGCTCTGGGGGCCTTATCTAGCTGAATATTACGGCAGTAACATTTCATTACGGTTGTGCTTGGAAGAAGTCATAGTCCATTGGTTTTATTGAAGCTTCCTTCTAGTTTACTTCCATTTCAAGGAAAAGGACAGCTGTTTTATATGTACTCGGAGCAACACCGAAAGGGTTTTAGTGTTAATTAAGTTGGGAGGTGCTGTTTTTAACAAGCACCTTTTGGTAAATGTCAAACTGTGCCATTGTGTTTCACTGTGACTTTTTAGCGGAAATGAACTGGTCTGCCTTAGTTCCCCAGGGTTCTGCTACAAGGACGCCAAATGATTTGCATTCAACTGAAAGCTGCTGGAAGGCAAGGAACTGGGATTTGGTTTTCATCGTATTCTCCCAGGGGCTTAATTCAGTGCTCTACATAGGAGAAATACCACTGATTGATTTATTGAAACCATTTGGCCCAAAATACAAAGTGGGATTGTGAGGGGGAGCAATATCCACACTTTGAGTTCACCATTTGGAGGGAGTCTATTGGTGGGTAGGAGGCAGAGGAGCCCTCTGGTCCACACACTGCTGGGCTGTACTGGTTGATTTCCACCTCAGGGAAGGGTTGCAGATAGATCCACAGATGAGTGATGACATATGGGTGAGTGAATACAGTCAGGGATGGAAAGGAATGAGTTAGAACTGTTGGTTAGTGCATGCTGGGCCCCTGGAGAGAGAGGCAGAGATGGAGGTGGGGTGGGGAGCATTAGGGGTATTAGATGGTCCACTCTGGGTCACTGGAGGGAGAGTAGGGGGTGAAGAGGGGAGAGTTAGGGGTGTTGGATCACTGAAGGAAGAATCCGGGATGGAGAGGGGAGAGGTATGGGTGTCGAATGGTCCTTGCGGATTACTGGAAAGAGAATTAGGGATGCAGAAGGGAGAGTTATTGGTGTGGGGTGGTCCACCTCTTACCATGAGGGCAGGTGTCCGGGAGGACAACCAGCATATGGCTACTCCAAATCTGATGGAGCCAGAGTAGAAAGGTGTATGAGTTGCCTAGCTGGACCAGGAATGGAGAGGGGTGTGGAACCTCTCAGAGGCTGTAGATGCTCATTTTAACATGGGAAACATATTTACTATTCTATTTGTTTTGTTAATGATGTGCATATAGCCAAATTCTATTTGTTCTGACAACTTTGACACCTGTCTACATGTTTTGTTTTGTTGTCTGTCTCCCCCTCCTAGACTTTGAGCCTGTTGTTAGGTAGGGACCATCTCTATATGTTGCCGACTTGTACTTCCCAAGTGCTTAGTACAGTGCGCAGCACACAGTAAGCACTCACTAAATATGATTGAATGGAATGAACCACCCTCTGGGTGGATGGGGGGGAGCAGATATTGATTTTGGGAATGTTGTGAGGCTCCTACCCAACTCATCCTCCTCCTCCTGACTCTCGAAACAGTGTTTTTCCCCATCTGCTGTTCCCTGCAGGATATGGTGCCTCCCAGATGATAATAATAATAACTGTGGTATTTAAGTGCTTACCTTGCCAGGCACTGTATTAAGCACCGTGGTGGATACAACCAAATAGGGTTGGACACAGTCCCGGTCCCACATGGGGCTCATAATCTCAGCTCGTATTTAACAGATGAGGTAATTGAGGCCCAAAGAAGTGAAGTGACTTGCCCAAGGTTACAGAGCAGACAAGTTGAGGAGCCGGAATTAGAATCCAGGTCCTTCTGACTGCCATGCCCGCCCTCTATCCACTATATGCTGCTTCTCACAACACCATGTTGTTTCTCAGATGATTCCGAAGGAACTGGTGGCCCCAGCATAGAGGTAGTGGCCACCTGGGGTAGGGAGGAGCCGGGTAGTGTTTCTCAGGGGACTGGCTGCCAGTGGGAGCATTGAAGGCCTGACTCTGCCACCTAGCTATCCCTAACACAGGCAAGACATCGCTATCAAGAGGTTTAAAGCAATGCTGTGGATGTGTGAAGAATTCCCTCTGCCTCTGGTAGAGCAGGTGACTCCGTCTCTCTTCTCTTTCATCTTTCTCTCTTCCCTTTGTCTCTCTCCATCTCTCTGCTCCCTATCTTTCATTTCTCTCTGTCTCTATCTCTCTTCTCTGTTTCATCTCTCTCTCCCCTTTGTCTCTCTTCATCTCTCTGCTTGCCATCTCTCATCTCTTCTCTCATCTTTCACCTCTCTCTCACCTCTTCATCTCTTCCCCCTCCATCTTTGCTCTCTCTCTGTCTCTCTTCTCTCTTCTGTTTCGTCTCTCTCTTCCCTCTTTGTCTCTCTCCATCTCTCTGCTCTCTATCTCTCTTCTCTCATCTTTCTCCTCTCTCTCACCTCTTTATCCATTCATTCATATTTATTGAGCGCTTACTGTGTGCAGAGCACTGTACTAAGCGCTTGGGAAGTACAAGTTGGCAAAATATAGAGACAGTCCCTACCCAACAGTGGGCTCACAGTCTAGAAGACTGAGACTATCCCAGACTGAGCCCCCTCCTTCCTCTCCCCTCCCCCCCACCTTACCTCCCTCCCCTCCCCACTGCACCTGTATATATGTTTGTACATATTTATTACTCTATTTATTTTACTTGTACATATTTATTCTATTTATTTTATTTGGTTTATATGTTTTGTTTTGTTGTCTGTCTCCCCCTTCTAGACTGTGAGCCTGCTGTTGGGTAGGGACCGTCTCTATATATTGCCAACTTCCCAAGTGCTTAGTACAGTGCTCTGCACACAGTAAGCACTCAATAAATACGATTGAATGAATGAATGAAAAGCCTTCGTCTGGGTGGTTGAGGGGAGTGAAGCATGTTCACAGTTCCAGCACTGCAGATCCCTGGCCCAGGGCTCTGTGCACCTTTTGGCTTCTCCCCATCCTCTGGAGAGCATGAGATAGGGCGTCATCCATCTCCCCACAGCCCAGGGCTAGTGAAAGTCCAGCCCTGACTTTTAGCCAACTAGGCCCACCACCCCAGCATGGGCCCATGCCGGGTTCCATCAGACTCTCCTTAATTGTGGTCAGCTTCTCCTGGGAAGGGACCCCTTATCCAACCCTTTGAATCTCCAAGGGTGTTTGGCCCTGGGCTTCTCCAGAGGTTGCGAATCCGGGGGGTTAATTTATGTGGGCTGGCCAAGAACTCAAGGCTTGAGGTTGTTTGAGGAAGGAGCTGGGTCAGGGGGAAGCACTCCTCTCCGGCTCTTTGTTTTTTCTGCCTGCCGCCTCCATCCATCCCCCCTGACAGGAACTGCTGGTCTTGGGGTACCCCCCGCAGGGGGCTCCAGGGCTGACTGCCCCACCTGTGGAGACCCACATCCCCCCAGAGAGCCCAGGCTCACTTGCAAAGGCAAACATCTGTTTGCATTTCTGGTTCACTGACTTTCACTTAAAGGGCCAATGAATCACCGGAGCTGGCCACAACTGGGCTGCTTGGCCAGCAGCTTAGAGGGGGGCAGGGAAAGAACCAAGAGACTGAGGGGTGAGCGGAGGATAGAGAGAGACCTTGGGGTCTCTCAACAGTCTAGAGAGAACTGGGTTCCCATTTGAGATGTTCAGCTGAATCTTTCATCTCCCCCAAGTGCTCAGGAGAGGTTTGGGTTTTTTTTAATGGTATTTAGTAAGCACTTATGATGTGCCAGGCACTGTTCTAAACACGGGGGTAGATAGAAGCAGCATGGCTCAGTGGAAAGAGCCCGGGGTTTGGAGTCAGAGGCCATGGGTTCAGATCCCGGCTATGCCACGTGTCAGCTGTGTGACTTTGGGCAAGTCGCTTCACTTCTCTGGGCCTCAGTTCCCTCATCTGGAAAATGGGGATGAAGACTGTGAGCCCCTCGTGGGACAACCTGATTACCTTGTAGATACCCCAGCACTTAGAACAGTGCTTTGCACATAGTAAGCGCTTAACAAATACCAACATTATTATTATTATTATTATTATTATTTTATTATTATTATTATTATTCAAGCTAATCAGATGGACACAGTTCATGTGCCACCGGTAACTGAGACACAGAGAAGTGAAGTGACTTGCCCAAGGTCACACAGCGGACAAGTATTGGTAGATTATGCTCCCAGTACAGTACTCCCTATACAGTAGGCACCTAGTACAGTGCATCACACACAGGAAATACTGAGTACAATACACTCCATACGCAACAAGTGCTCAGTGCAGAGCTCGACACAAAATACCCAGTACAGTGTTCAGCACAGGGTAGAGGCTTAGTACAATGATCTGCTCATATAGCATGCCCAGTACAGTCCTAAATACACAGGAGGCACCTGGGAGAATATACTACAGTATATATATATACTACTACAGTAGACACCCAATAAATGCTTTAGAATTAATTAATCAATCTCTGGCTTTTTTGAACACGTACTGACTGAAGAACACTGTACTAACCACTTGGGAGAGTACAATGCAACAGAGTTGGTAGACCCATTCCCTGCCCACAAGGAGCTTAGAAGGTAAGACAGAGTTTGAAATAAATGACAGACATGTAAGTAAGGGCAGTGAGGTTGAGGGTGGGGTGAGTATTAAGTACTTAAAAGATACAGAACCAAGTGCAAGACTGCACAGATAGGAGAAGGAGTAGGGGAAATGAGGGCTTACTCAGGGAAGGCCTCATGGAGGAGATGTGATTCTCATATAGTACAGTGCTCTGCACACAGTAAATGCTCAATAAATATGATTGAATGAATGAATAAGGCTTTATAGGTGGGTAGAATAGTGGTCTCTGAGTTGAAGCTTCAGGGAATTTCAGTCCAGAAGGATGTGAGCAAGGGGTTGGAGGTGAGAAAGATAAGATCAAGATACTGTGAGCAGCTTGGCTTAGTTTTATGCCATCTTATGCTGTCAAACTGTCAGGAACCCATAGTGACACCATGGACACATCTCTCCCAGAATGCCCCACCTCCATCTGCAACCATTCTGGTAGTGTATCCATAGAGTTTTCTTGGTAAAAATACAGAACTGGTTTGCCATTGCCTCCTTCTGCATAGTCAACTTGAGTTTCCGCTCTCGACTCTCTCCCATGCTGCTGCTGCCCAGCACAGGTGAGCTTTGACTTGTAGCAGATTGCTGCCTTCCATTTGCTAGCCACTGCTCAAGCTAGGAATGGAATGGATAGGCCTCTGCTTGACTCTCCCTCCCATACTTAAGACTGGTAGAGTACTGGAAACTCTCCAGCAGGCGCGGCCCTGAGAGGGGACAACTAATGCTTACACACAGTATTTCAAGCTTTTCTACTTCTCCACCCACCATCCCTAACCCACCACCTCCTAGAAGGCTCAGAGCTGAGTCCAGTCATCATCATCATCGTCATCAATCGTATTTATTGAGCGCTTACTGTGTGCAGAGCACTGTACTAAGCGCTTGGGAAGTACAAGTTGGTAACATATAGAGACAGTCCCTACCCAGCAGTGGGTTCACAGTCTAAAAGGGGGAGACAGAGAACAAAACCAAACCTACTAACAAAATAAAATAAATAGAATAGAGATGTACAAGTAAATAAATAAATAAATAGAGTAATAAATATGTACAAACATATATACATATATACAGGTGCTGTGGGGAAGGGAAGGTGGTAAGATGGGGGGGATGGAGAGGGGGACGAGGGGGAGAGGAAGGAAGGGGCTCAGTCTGGGAAGGCCTCCTGGAGGAGCTGAGCTCTCAGTAGGGCCTTGCAGGGAGGAAGAGAGCTAGCTTGGTGGATGGGCTGAGGGAGGGCATTCCAGTCATGTTACAGATTGGAAGAAAGAGGTCACAAGGAGCCATTAGAGGAGTACCCTAATCCTTACTCCCTCTCCCTTCTGCATCTCTCTTGCACTTGAATCCATACCCTTTAAGTACTTGATAGTCACCCCACCTTCAGCCTCACAGCAATTATGTACATATCCTCAATTCATTTTAATATCCGTATCCCTCTCTAACAATAATAATAATAATAATGGTATTTGTTAAGCACTTTCTATGCACCAGGGCACTGTACTAAGCCCTGGGATGGATACAAGCAAATCGGGTTGGACACAGTCCCTGTCCCATGTGGGGCTCACAGTGAGAATCTACATTTTACAGATGTGATAGCTGAGTCACAGAGAAGTTAAGTGACTTGTCCAAGATCACACAGCAGACAAGTGGCGGAGCCAGGTTTAGAGCCCATGATTCCCAGGCCCGTACTCTATCGAATACACCATCATGCTTCTATCTAGATTGTAAGCTTCTGGTTGGCAGGGAACATGTCTAACAACTGAGTATTGCCCTCTCCCAAGGGTATAGTACAGTGTTCTGTCAGCAGTAAGTGTTCAATAAATACCATTGAGAGAGAACTACCCTCTCTAAAGTTACCCATGACCTCCTTCTTGACAAATCCAACAGTCTTGAATTCTTCCTAATCCTCCCAGACCTCTCAGCTGCTTTCAACACTGGACCACCCCATTCTCCCAGAAATATTATCCAACCTCTGCTTCACTGACAGGTCCTCTCCTTGTTTTCCTCATCTCTCTGACTGCAAATTCTCAGTCTCTGTCACTGGCTCCTCCTCTGCCTCCCACCCCTAACTGTGGGAGTCCTTTAGGGCTCAGTTCTATATCCACTTCTGTTCTCCACCTCCACTCCCTCCCTCGGAGAACTCATTCACTCCTATGGTTTCAACTACCATCTCTACTTGTATGATTCCCAAATCTACATCTCCAGGCTCTCCCTTTCTCTGCAGCCAGTCAATCATCATATTTACTGAGTGCTTGCTGGGTGCAGAGCACTGTACTAAGCACTTGGGAGAGTACAATATAACAGAGTTGGTAGGTTCCCCACCCAAAAGGAGCTTACAGTCTAGAAGGAGGAGTTTCACACTTTTTCCTGCCTTCAGAACATCTCTACTGGAATGCCCCACCAACATCTCAAATTTAACATGTCCAAACAGAAGTCCTCATATTCCCACCCAAAGCTTGTCCTCCCCCTGACTCCTCCATCACTGTAGACATCGCTATCCTCCCTGTTTCACAAGCCCATAATTTGGCATTATCCTCAACTCTCTCTCTCATTCAACACCAATGCACATATTCAATCTATCACCAAATCCTGTCAGTTCTACCTTCACAAAATTGCTAAAATCCACCCCCTCCTTTGCATTCAAACTGCCACTCTGTTCTGAAATTCCTCTAATAATAATGATAGTATTTGTTAAGTGCTTACTATGTGCCAAGCCTTCTCTCTCACACAACAACTTCCTGCCATCCATTCTGTTCCCCCACAGAGACCTCCAAAGTACTGACCCTTTCCAATTTTCTAAAGCCATCACACCCCATTTGGTCTCCATATCCAAACTACGTTCCCCTGGTAATCATATAATAATGATTTTAGTATTTAATAATAATGACTATTATTATTATGACATTTGTTAAGCGTTTACCATGTGCCAAGCACTGTACTAAGTGCTGAGGTGGATACAAGTTTAGCAGGTTGGATACAGTCCCTGTCCTGCTTAGGGCTCACAGTCTTAGTCCTCATTTTACAGATGAGGTAACTGAGGCACAGAGAAGTGTAGTGACTTGCCTAAGGTCACACAGCAGACAAGTGGCAGAGCTGGGATTAGAGCCTATGACTTTCTGACTCTCAGGCCCATGCTCTACCTGTTACACCATGATGTAAAGTGCTTATTATATGCCAAGTGCTGTACTAAGCGCTGGGGTCTGTACAGGATAATCAGATCCCTAATGGGGCTCAAGAAGTAGGTAGAAGGGAGAACAGGTAATGAATCCCCATTTTGCCATTGAGAGACCTGAGGCACAGAAAAGTTCAGTGACTTGCCCAAGATTGCACATTTTTCTGAATTTCTGCCACCTCCAGAAAGCCTTCCCAGATTAGGGCACAGAGAGGTGAAGCAACATGGCCAAGGACACAGAACATTTTACAGATCTAAACTCTAAGCTCGTTGCAGGCAGAGAATTCGACTGTTATATTGTACTCACCCAAGTGCTTAGTATAGTGCTCAGCACACAGTAAGCACACAATAAATACAATTGAATAAATAAAAATAAAAAAGATCCCATTTTACAGATGAGGAGGTGGACAGAGGGCTTCTTCCCCGGCTTAATCCCCTCTCCAATCAGTTCCCTCACTGTTGAGAAGCCAGAGGGCATTCCCAGGATTTGTGGATGATAGTTTTGTGGGAAACCAGGGCACAAACTGAGCAATGAGGCTGAGCTATAGGCTTCCAGGAGGTGAAGTGCCATTGGGAGATCTCGCTGCTGCCGCCGCTTACACTTACTATGTGACCTTGGTCTGAAGCCATCATTTTTTATTGTCGCATAAACCAGAGTGATCTAAAGCCCGTCCCGCTCTCTGAGCAGTGTATCAAACCGCCCAGACCGTCTTCTTCTTGCATTAAAACTCCGATGATTAATTTCATTTGTAATGAGGTTTTAGAAGAAACTTACCGCCCAAGCTGGTTTATCACCTGGGGGATCAAATCTCTGTTAGTGTCTCTGAAGGAGTTTCGGGTGATAAATCTTGGGCAAGAGAGCAAACAAACAAGTCACCGGGTTGCCCTGGGATGTAGAGGCCACTGGGAGAATAAAGCCATCCAGGAGGCAGCTAGCAAAGCCAGTGTTTTTGAGGAGGATAATCCAGGGGGTTAATGGATTAGCAGATGGAAAACAGCATAGCTCCAACTAAGTGTGACCTCAGCCTAGACCTATACGGGTTCTAGACACCTCTTCTGAGAAGCAGCTTGGCCAAGTGGGAAAAATGCGGGCTGGGGAGTCGGAGGACCTGGGTTCTAATCCCGGCCCTGCCACAGGGCCTTAATTTCCTTAACCGTAAAACTGATACCTGCTCTCGCTTCTGACTTAGACTGTGAGCCCCATCTGAGAGAGGGACTCTTATTAACTTGTATCTACATTCAATTGTATTTATTGAGTGCTTACTGTGTGCAGAGCACTGTAGTAAGCGCTTGGGAAGTACAAGTCATCAACCTATAGAGACGGTCCCTACCCAACAACGGGCTCACAGCCCTCAGCGCTTCGTAATAATAATGATAATCATAATCATAATGGTATTTGTTATGTGCTTACTATGAGCCAAGCACCGTTCCAAGTGCTGGGGTAGATACAAGTTAATCAGGCTGGACACAGTCCCTGTCCCACATTGGATTCACGGTCTTAATCCACATTTTTTACTGATGAGGTAACTGAGGCACAGAGAAGTTAAGTGACTTGCCCAAGGTCACACAGCTGACATGCAGTGGAGCTATGATCGGAACCCAGGTCCTTCTGACTCCCTGTCCCATGCTGTATCCACTAAGTCACGTTGCTTAGTGGATAGAGCTGAATGGGAGCCAGTGTGCCCCAGAATTTAACTATTATTATTATTATTAACCCCAAAGAGTCACTGGGTGTATTTCTTTGTGACCCTAGCTACATTCCTGCTTGGATATGTGCAAACGTGTGTGTGTGTGTGTGTGTGTGTGTGTGTGTGTGTGGTTTAGTGCACTCCACCCAACTAAAAATTCAAATGTCTGGGTGAGACCCCGTTAGTGAAAGGGAGAATAAAGGTGGGACTCTGAAGACCACCTACAGAGAAACCCATATTCTATTTTAGGGCTCTGCTTACTCTTGTGACTCATCTCTCTTACAACCGTGGGAGGAGGAGTGGGGCAGGGGCCTGGAGGGAGGAATTCAGTGACAACCCAAGCTAGTCGGGATGAGAAAATTTCTCCAATAGCCCCGGGGTCTTCAGGAGGCTGGGATCGGATGGGATGGATGGGATGGGAAGGGGTGGGATGGAATGGGGTGAGATGAAATGGCAGAAGTGGGAGGGGCAAGAGAAACCTGAGAAAAAAGTATTACCTGGGATCAAAGTGGAATAAGGGAAAGGGATGGGAAAGTCTCCCCATTTCTCTTTCTTCATTGTTTGGTATCTGCAACATTCTGCAAGACCCCTGATGTCTTGTTATACATGCTTTTAATGTTAAAGGTCAGTGTGGATGAATTAAGCTGCAAATTTCCCCTGGAGAATCAACACCCACACTGACTTAAGTTTCTCTAGCACTTTTGATTTCCCCAGGGTGCTCTGACATTGGTTAACTCATTTGACTCTTACAATATTCCATCCCATTTTACAGGAGAGGAAACTGAAGCCCAGAGAGGTTGAGTGACTTAACTGAGATCACACAGCAGGCTGTCAGAGTCAGGTCACCTGACCCCCAGACCCGTGTTCTGCCCACTAAAGCTCACTGCCCCTTCATAGATAATAATAATAGTAATAACTGTGGTATTCATTAAGTACTTACTATGTGCCAGGCACTGTAATAATAATAACAATAATAATAATAATGGTATTTGTTAAGCACTTAGGAGAAGCACTGTAATAATAATAACAATAATAATAATGATGGTATTTGTTAAGCACTTAGGAGAAGCAGCGTGGCTCAGTGGAAAGAGACTGGGCTTTGGAGTCAGAGGTTATGGGTTTAAATCCCGACTCCACCACTTGTCAGCTGGGTGACTTTGGGCAAGTCACTTCACTTCTCTGGGCCTCAGTTCCCTCATCTGTAAAATGGGGATGAAGACTGTGAGCCCCCCATGGGACAACCTGATCCCCTTGTAATAATAATAATAATGACATTTATTAAGGGCTTACTACGTGCAAAGCACTGTTCTAAGCGCTTGTAACATCCCCAGTGCTTAGAACAGTGCTTTGCACATAGTAAGCACTTAATAAATGCCATTATTATTATTATTATTATTAAGCACTGCTCTAGGCACTGGGGAAGATACAAGGTAATCAGCTTGTCCCACGTGGAGCTCACATTCTTCATCCCTATTTTATAGATGAGGTAACTGAGGCACAGAAAAGTTAAGTGACTTGCCCAAAGGCACACAGCTGACAAGTGGCAGAGCTGGAATTAGAACTCATGACCTCTTACTCCCAAGCCTGGGCTCTTGCCACAAAGCCACACTGTTCAAGCACTGGTGTGGATACAAGCAAATTGAGCTGGATATATTCCCTGGCCTATATGGGGCTCACAGTCTCAATCCTCATTTTACAGATGAGGTAGCTGAGGCCCAGAGGAGTGAAGTGACTTGCCCAAGGTCACACAGCAGACAAGTGGCAGAGCCAGGATTAGAATCCATGATCTTCGGACTCCCAGACACATGCTCCATCCACTAGGCAATGCTGTCTGGCTGAGAGGGATGCCCAAGCACCCCTCATCCTCCACTATCTCACCTCCAGGCATACCAGCCTGGCTGAAGAGCTGCTAGGCTGAGAAGCAGCTTGGTCTGGTGGAGAGAGAGCATGAGCCTGGAAGTCAGAAGGACCTGGGTTCTAGTCCAGGCTTTGCCACTTGTCTGCTGTGTGACCTTGGACAAGTCACTTAACTTCTTTGTGCCTCAGTTACCTCATGTGTAAAATGGGGATTATGACTGTGGCCAACCTGCACCTACCCAGTGCTTAGAACAGTACCTGGCACATAGTAAGCTCTTTACAAGCACCATTAAAAATAAAAAAAATATAATAATAATAAAAAAGTGGGGGGAGGAAAAAGGGCTCTGGCCTTCTGATGCTGTCCACCACTGTGGACCATCAGCCCACCTCTTGCCTGGGGTCTGTGAGCCAGAGAAGTGCCGGGAGGGGAGACAAGGAAGAGGGAGGGGTTAGGGCATTTTATTTTTTTGATTGCTGTACTACAAGAATAATGATAATAATAATAATGACATTTGTTAAGCACTTACTATGTGCAAAGCACTGCTCAAAGCGCTGGGGGGATACAAGGTGATCAGGTTGTCCCAGATGGGGCTCACAGTCTTGATCTGCATTTTACAGATGAGGTAACTGAGGCTCAGAGAAGTTAAGCGACTTGCCCAAGGTCACACAGCTGACAAGTGGCAGAGCCAGGATTAGGACTCATGACCTCTTAAGTAGGGACCATCTCTATATGTTGCCAACTTGTACTCCCCTAGAGCTTAGTACAGTGCTCTGCATACAGTAAGTGCTCAATAAATACGATTGAATGAATGACTCCTAAACCCTTGTTCTTTCCACTGAGCCACGCTGCTTCTCATGCTGTTCTATGGGGCGTCTGTTGTCCCAGAGCCCCATGATGGACACTCAGAGACTCGACTCCCACAGATCCATGGGGCTGAGCCTTGGGGCTGTTGGTGGGAGACAAACTCCTCTATGGGGAAATCAGATTGGAGCTGCCACGGCCCAGCAAGGAGGGCTGATCGGGGTGTTGGAGGGCTGCTGCCTGCTTCTTCTCGGCCACTGGTTACCAATAGTAACAAAAATAATTGTGGTATTTGTTAAATGGTTACTATATGGCAAGAACCATGCTAAGCTCTGGGGTAGATTCAAGATCATCAGGTGAGAATAATTCATTTTTTCCCCCTTTTTTATGGTGTCTGATAAGTGCTTGCTATGTGCCAGACACTGTACTTACTTGAATGCTGGGGTAAATACAGGCTAATCACGTTGGACACAGTCCAAGTCCCACATGGGGCTCGTTGCTTTAATCCCAATTTTATGTATGAGGTAACTGAGGCAGAGATAAGTAGACTGTAAGCCCATTGTTGGGTAGGGACCATCTCTATATGTTGCCAACCTGTAGTTCCCAAGTGCTTAGTACAGTGCTCTGCACACAGTAAGCGCTCAATAAACACAATTGAATGAATGAATGAAGTGACTTGCCCAAGTTCAGACAAGTGGCGGAGTGGGGATGAGAACCCTGGTCTTCCAACTCCCAAGCCTGTGCTTTTTCCACTAGACCATGCTGCTTCTCCAAGTCCTGTCCCAAATGGGATTCTCTTTCCTTCCATCCAAATTGCTAGTACACTAATCCAAGCATTTATCCCATCCCACCTTGCCTACTTCATCATCATAATGGAAGCAGCGTGGCTCAGTGGAAAGAGCATGGGCTTTGGAGTCAGGGGTCATGGGTTCGAATCCCGGCTCTGCCAACTGTCAGCTGTGTGACTTTGGGCAAGTCACTTCACTTCTCTGTGCCTCAGTTCCCTCATCTGTAAATTGAGGATTAAGACTGTGAGCCCCCCGTTGGACAACCTAATCTCCTTGTAACCTCCCCAGTGCTTAGAACAAGGCTTTGCACATAGTAAGTGCTTAATAATTGCCATTATTATTATTATTATTATTATTATTATCAGCCTCCTCACTGACCTCCCTGCCTCCTGTCTCTCCCTTCTCCAGTTCGCACTTCATTCCACAGTACAGATCATTTTTCTAAAAAACCATTCAGTTAGCACCTCCCCACTTTTCACCTCCAGTAGTTGCCCATCCATCTCCACATCAAATGGAAACAACAGCCTTTAAAGCACTCAGCTTGCCCCCTCCTACCTCACCTCACTGATCTACTGCAGCCCAGCTCACCCACTTTGCTCCTCTAGTGCCAGCTTGTTCGCTGTGCCCTGCTCTCATCTATCTCTCCCCTGACCCCTTTCCCATGCCCCCCTCTAGCCTGGAATGCCCCTCCATATCCACCAGACCACCGCTTTACTCACCCTCAAAGCCTTAATAAGGTCACATCTCCTCCAAAAGGCCTTCCAGGATTTTCCCCTACTCCCTCTCCCTTCTGTATCATCTATGTACTTGGATCTGTGACCTCTGGGCACTTGATATTCATCCCACGCTCAGCCCCAAAGCACTTATGTACATATTCATAACTAATTTATTTTTATTGATGTCTGCCTTCCCCTCAAGATGTTGAAGGCAGAGAAAGTGTCTTCCAACCAAATACAGGACAGTGTTCTGTTTGCAGTAAGGACTCAGTAAATACCACTGATTGATTGAAAGGGAGAACAGGTATTGAATCCTCATTTTACAGATGCTGAGGCACAGAGAATTTAAGTGACTTTCCACGGTCACCCAGTGGAAAATGGTGAAGTCAAGATTAGAACCCAGATCCTCTGACTCCGAGGCCTGTGTTCTTCCCACGAGGCCACACTGCTTCTCTGGGCCTTTTTCACAGGTCTTGCATGATTATTTGCACAGTAGCTCCTCTTGATAGAAGGCAGACATCATCAGAAGGCAAATATCTCTATTCCTCTGCCAGAGGCCAGGGTGGGGTGATGTGTTACATGTGAGGAGGCTAAGGACTCTTTCTCCTACTTCCTCTCTCTCTCTCCTTGCCCTGATCCTCAGATCTGGTCTTAGAGGTGGGTGTACTGGTGAAGAGGCCCACCTGACCAGATGCCCAACCGTCCGCCTGCCAGCCTTCCTTCTGGAGGTTCCCAGGGTCTGCAAAGACACAGAGAGGGAGACTAGTCCAGACACAGTTTCAGAAGGCTGTTCCAGTCTTTGGCCGTGGTTCCATTAGAGGGTGTTGGTGAATAGGGCTGGGCTGGTCAGGTCCTGAGTGGGGCGGGGAAGTTGAGGGGCAGCCGTGCTCATCCATATGAAACTCACACTGTGGTGGGGGAAGGGGAAAGAGAGAGCTTCTCCAGGCCCAGCCTGGGATCCATTAGTGCGAGCTCCAGCCCGTTTCAGGAGGCCGGAGACCACACCAAACAGACCAGAGTCAGATGGATTTAGGAAAAATGAATACCACGCCGGCCCAGCCTGGCCCGGCCTCGAGTTGGGGAGGCCAACAGAAAGGCTGTAATACCATGGGGACCCAGATGCTGGGAGGGACTCTCGTGACTGGCCCGCTTCCAAGTCTCAGCCCATGGCCTACATCCAGCACCGCTGCCCAAAGTTATGTCCATATCTGTAATTTATTTATTTATATTAATACCTGTCTCCCCCTCTAGCCTGTAAGCTCTTTGTGGGCAGGGAATGTGACTCTTATACAGTTATAGTGTACTCTCCCAAGAGCTTAGTGTAGTGCTCTGCACACAGTAGGTGCTCAAAAAATACAACTGACTGACTGACAGAGCACCAGGCTGGGGAGGGACTAAAGGAGGAGATCAGAGGAAACACAGCCTATTCTTTGAGGGGGCATCGGTCACACACACAGACACACACTGGGTGTTGGAGTGAGAGACAGGTGGGCCACACCTCGACCCCCAGGGCTGGGGCAGAGAATCCCAGAGTCTCTGTGAGGACCTCAGATTGAACGACAATGAGGCTTGGTTCTGTGTGGGGCTGGGGCGAGGGCTTCTGGAACTTGGTACCATCCAGGCCCCAGCCTCCTCACCCACCTCCTGCATTTGGCAACCAGCCATCCCATCGGGATGGAAGAACAGTGGGGAGGCCTGTCTCCCTTACCTTCCCGAGAGCAAGGAGAGACTGTGTCCTCCTGGGGAAGAGGGTCTGTATGCAAAATTGAAATTTGGAAAAGCGGGGGGCAACGTTGGGCTGGGCAGCTGACTGCAGCCCCTTCTCTCAGTCTGCCGATGAGGCAGGCCAGTTGGCTTGTTCTTGGAGTCTCTGAGCTCTCCTCCGACGCTCCCCGGGCAGGTCCAGGCGGAGGGTGATGACAAGGCCCCAATGCTGTATTAACATCGAATTTACATGTTCAACAGCGTGCCTAAGTGTCTTGAAACACCAGGGTTATTGATCCGGGGACGGCTCCGTCATAGGCGGCTAGTCATCTTCCGCCTGGGAACCCGTGTGCCGGACAGACGAACCCCTTACATCTCCTGCACCATGAGACACGGGCAAATGACAGAACCCTCCTAAAGGCCGTTTTACTGAATTAACGCCCCATAACGGCCGCTTCTCTTGGCGACTTCATTTTGCTGCGCTAATTCAAGCCCAGCGGGAAGGAAATTAGGGAGGGCCCCTGAACGGTAAACATATAATAAGCCACGGAGAGATAATGCAGCGCTTCATTGCTGTGACACCCAAGGCCTGTCAGATGTCAAGGCTGGAAGAAGTGCTAACTTAATCCTCTTTATCCGCTGATTAGTGACAGACTGGAGGCCTCTTTCTATGGCCCAGGCACATTGAAGGATTTCTTCCTTCCGTGCTGTCTATCTGACCCCACACACAAAGGCAGGCTGCCGCATTTGGGACAAAGGAGGAATGAATGGGTTCGGGGGAGGCTAGGCCCGATTAGATCCCACTCTGCTCATGATGGACCAGCAAGCCCTGGTGGGAGGAAAAAGAGAAGCAGCATGGCCTAGTGGAGAGAGTAATAATAGTAATAATAATATTAATAATGGTACTTGTTAAGCACTTACTATGTGCCAAGCACTGTTCTAAGCATATGAGCCTGGGAGTCAGGAGATCTGGGTTCCAATCATGGCTCTGGTGATTGCCTGCTGTGGAACCTTGGGGAAGTCATTTCACTTCTTTGAGCCTCAGTTTCCTTGTCTACAAAAGGGGGATGGATTACCTGCCTTCCCTCCTTCTTGGATCCCGCTTGGGTCAGGGACTGTGTTTAAACTGATTATCTTTCCTCTAAGCTGGTATTTAAGTGCAGTGCTTGGTACACACTAGATGCTTGACAAATACCATCATTTTTGGTATTATTTGGAAGGACACATTTTATCTGAGCCAGCGTAGGATGGGGCAGGGCACTGTGGGTAGTGGGTGGAGGTGGGTGAGGGGGAGAATAGAGCAGACAAGTGGTGAAGCAGGGATTAGGTCATGTGTTCTAATCCCTGCTCCACCACTTGCCTACTGTGTGACTTTAGGCAAATCACTTCACTTCTCTGTGTCTCAGTTACCTCATCTGGATAATAGGGATTGAGACCGTAAGCCCCACATGGGACAGGGACTGGGTCCAACCTGATTTGCTTGTATCCACCCCAGCACTTAGGGCAGTGCCTTGTACATAGAAAAATTTTTGTGCAAATACCACAATATTAATAATAATAACGATTATTATTATTATTGTTACTGCAAGCCCAAGAAGAGTATCAGTCTATCATAGCAGTGGGTTCTGGGCTGCCCAGGTGGGAAGCACTGGACTGAACACCAGAAAGGTGGTTCATCTGTTCCCCTGGTTCTTGCTGACTTCACATCTAAAGACAATGAGGACCCTAAAAGGGCAGCTTACACTTCACCAGTCAAGAGGAACAAAGAAAAAAGCAGCAGCATGGCCTAGTGGAAAAACCATGGTCCAGGGAGTCAGAGGACCTGGGTTCTAATCCTGGCACTGCCGATTGCTTGCTCTGTGACCTTGGGCAAGTCACTTAACTTCTCTGGGCCTCAGTTTCCTCAACTATAAATGGGGCCTGAATACCTGTTGTCCCTCTTACTTAGACCTTAAGTATCATGTGGAACACGGGCTGTGTCCGACCTGATTAATTTGTATATGCCCCAGCACTTAGGATAGTGCTTGACAATAGTAAGTGTTTAACAAATACAATATTATTACTATAATAATAATAATAATGAGAGAAAGCAGTGCGCTAGAACATGACCACATGGGAAGAACGCTGACCCATCCCTCTCATTAATTCCAGCAGCGAACATGAGAGATGGACATCTGGAGAGGCGGTTCCTAGTTGTTTCTGTGCCACTGGCCTGCTAGGTGGACTTGGGCAAATCAGAAATGCTATCTGGGTCTCAGTCTCTCCCATATACACAATGGGAGAATGGTCTCTGCTCATCTTTGTCTCACAGTGATGGGGTAAGGATAAAATGATATCATCAACAGGACAGCCTGTCTGTGGTCGCCCAAAATGCCTTCAGTTTGAGACTTCAACAGTGTATACCAAGAAAAAGAGCTGCCCACTCACTGTGGCTGGAACCCTGGTTCCTAAACCCCTTCGCAGTACTCAGGATGGTGCTTTGCACAAAGTGTGGTAATAAGAGCAACAGTCTCAATATCACCGAGGGCACTCCCTTCTGTGAATACCAAACCGATGATTGCTTCTGTGAATCCACGCTTGATTTCCAAAAGAATGGGCCCCGGCGGACCGCAATGGGGCTGACCAGACTCATTAGCTACTGTCAGCTCTAATACTGTACCTGCAGCTTTAAGAACAGGTTTATCTTCCGTGATGAGGCTGCCTGAGCCACGGTGGGAGAATAAAACCCATTTAGATTGAGGGACGGTAGTTTGCTTCTAGTGTGAATTGATTTCTTTTCTATTTCCTCCCAAAGAGCCGCCGACTCTCCCGGTAATAGACACTTGTAAGAAAAAGACTGCCAGGCAGCACTTAGTTGAGATATGGAAGGAGGTGGCAAGCAGAAGATAGAGTCACTACCTCATTTGTTCTTATTGTAAGTCCAGAGCCATTGAAGTTGCACGAGAGCCGAGGGCAGCTGGCTTTATCCCTGAGTCAGACGCCAGCTGAACGGAATATAGGAATCCACCAGAAAGGGCTTTTCCTGCTTGTTCTCTGCTTCCCAGGCCCAAGATTTTTCACTAATGATAATATTTATTAAGCACTTGCTATGTGCCGAGCACTCTTCTCAGCCCTGAGTGAAACAGTCAACATCCCTAACTCTCCCCTCTCCATCCTTGACTCTCCCTCCACTGACCTCCACTGATACAAGCTAATCAGGTTGGACACGGTCCCTGTCCCATGGGAGGTTCCCAGTCTTAATCCCCATTTTATAGATGAGGGAAATGAGGTCCAGAGAAGTGAAGTGACTTGCCCAAGGTCACCCATCAATCGATGAGCAGAGCTGGGATGAGAACTCAGGTCCTCTGCCTTCCAAGCCTGGGCTCTTTCCACTAGGCTGTGCTGCTCAATGGGGTGGGGCAGGAGAGGAAAAAGGCAGACTGACCCCCTCTCTGGTTAACAGGTGGGGGGTTTGGTGTCTGTCGTTCTGTGCGAGGAGGGGCTCCCAGAACTCCCCTGTGGAACCTCAGGCCCTGGAGGGGGCAGGAATGGGGAGGGTCTGCATTGCCTGGACAGCTCCATCATCCTCTCATGCTTAACCATAGCATAAGAGCATTCAGCCATTACCATTCTTGCCTGTCATTGTGTGACTCTCCTGGGTGACCCATGGGTGTGATCTACAGGGTTATCCAGGTTGTCTAGAAACAGTATCAGGTCCCAGGTGGGTTTGGGTCAGGGATGAGTGGTCCATGCTGGGTCAGTGGAGGATGGAGACGGGAGAATTACGGGTGTTGGATAGTCTAAACTAAGTCACTGGGGAGAGAGAGATGGGGATGGAGAAGGGAGAGTTAAGGATATTGAATGGTCCAGGCTGTGTCACTTGGAGGGAGAGTCAGGGATGGAGAGGGGAGAGTTAGGCAGTTGGCTGGTCTGTGGTGGGTCAGTGGAGGGAGAGTCAAGGATGGAGAGGGGAGAGTTAGGGATGTTGATTGTTTCACTCAGGGTCACTAGAGGGAGATCAGGGATGGACAGGGGAGAATTAGGGGTATTGAATGGCCTGGACTGGGTCACTGGAGGGTGAGTCAGGGAGGGAGAGGGAGAGTTGAGGGCACTGGATGGGTCATCCCTAACTATGAGGGTGGGAGTCCAGGAAACAACCAGCACATAACTCCTACAAGCATCCTAGTGCCCATGTTTGGGGCAGAGTCCTTAACTGGCTGAACGTGTGGGACTTTGAGCTTGTGGGACTGACCTAGCAATGGCCATGATGGAGTTTTTAGCATTCTGCTGAACAACACTTTGATTTGTAGAGTACATTTATTAATACTCATATTTTTCCCAAATCACTTCCACATTGTTTTATTTTCCCTTCACAGCATCCCAGTGAGGTAAAAACTGCTTGTCTCAGACTGATTCTTTTAGGCCAAAGTGGTTTTGTGGCCTACTTCATTGGGGTTAGTTGACCAAATTGATAACTTGAGTTTGTAAAGAGGAAGCAGTGTGGTCTAGTGAAAAGAGTGCAGGCCTGGGGAGTGAGATTTCCTCATCTGTAAAATAGGGATAATAATTCCTGCTTCTCTTTGTCTCACAGGAATGCTGTGAGCTAAAATGAGTGCATGGATGTCCAAGTGCTTTGGAAAAATAAAAGCACTCTACGGATTCAGGGGATTATTACTCTTCCTGGGCCAGCAGGCATTTTGCTGGAATGATCCTGGTTGTGATTAAACTATCTGGAAATCTGTTAGGTTTCTCTTTGTGCCTCGAAGTACACTGACCGGATCAGGAAACCCTTTGAAGTTCAGACAGATTGATAGCAGGGAAGGCTGGGGCAGGGCCAGTTTTTCATAGCTCTCCTGTCTCACCTGTCAATCAGACAGGCTTTTAGAGCCAATCGGGATACATGTACAAGGAACCAATCTCAGGGCAAGTCTGTGTTGTTTGATAAAGCGCCTCATAGTGATGTCTCAGGGGTTTGTTGTTGCAATGTAGGTCTGGAGAATTCTCAGTCCCACAGCAGGCTAGTGAGTCAGAATTCACAGACTCTTTGTTTTATGACATTTGTTAAGCACTTACTATGTACCAGGTACTGTACTAAGCGCTGGGGCAGATGCAAGGTAATGAGGTTGGTCACGGTCCCTGTCCCATATGGGGCTCACGGTCTTAATCTCCATTTTACAGATATGGTAACTGAGGCCCAGAGAATTTAAGTGCTTTGCCCAAGGTCGCACAGAAGACAAGTGGCAAATCCAGGTCTAGAACCCAGGTTCTCTGGCTCCCAGGCCTGTGCTTTATCCACTAGGCTATACTGCTTCTCTAGGAAACCAGCAGAAGGAGTGAACAGGTTGACTGACTGGCTGGCTGATGGTTTCCTCAGGGGCGGACCAGGATGTGTGCCTGAACGTCTTCTCCAGAGAGTGGCAGGAGCAGAATCGGTGAAAGAGGGTTTATGTTTCAGAGGAAATGGGAACTGATTGAGTCTGTCCTGCAATTCACTCCCTCTAGTCTTCCCATCAGCGAGACATTTGCACTCCCTACAGCCTACTGTCTGTGAAACGATGTGTGACCGAAGATGATTGATAAAAATCATTGTGCAACCGCAGAGAAAGCTAAATCTAAAATGTGTCTCATTTCTTTCTCTTGTGGGAAAAATGGGTTTTCCTTCCAGAATATCTGTAAATCAGCTGGAAACTTGTTTTCTCAAACAACCTGGGAGAGGACTCTGACCCTGCATTGTTTCTTGCAGCCCCATAGAGTTCCTGAGAGCTTTCTCTGGATTGGCATAGATCTGTGGGTGAGCAGTTCACTGGAGCGAGAGTCAGAAATAGAGAGGAGAAAGTTAGGAGTTATGGAGTCCATGTTGGGCCATTGGACAGAGAGACAGGGTTGGAGACAGCAGAGTTAGGGATGCTAGATGATGATAATAATAATAATAATAATACTAGTGACATTTATTAACTGTTTACTATGTGCAAAGCAGTGTTCTAAGCTCTGGGGAGGTTACAAGGTGATCAGGTTGTCCCACGGGGGGCTCACAGTCTTAATCCCCATTTTACAAAGAGGTAACTGAGGCACAGAGAAGTTAAGTGACTTGCCCAAAGTCACACAGCTGACAGCTGAGTCGGGATTTGAACCCATGACCTCTGACTCCAAAGCCCGTGCTCTTTCCACCGGGCTTCTCTGGATGATCTATGATCTTCATAGGATGATCTATGCTGGGTCACTGGATCACTGGAGAGAGAATCAGGGAAGGAAAGGGGAGACTTAGTGGTGCTGGATGGTCTGTGTTGGGTCACTGGAGGCAAGGTCAGGGATGGAAAGGGGAAAGTTAAGTGTGTTGCATAATGGTTCAGCCCTACTGATGAGGGTGTATGTCCAGGAGGATGTCAGGAAGTAGTGTAGCCTAGTGGATAAAGCATGAGACTGGGAGTCACAGAACATATGTTCTAATCCAGCTCTACCACTTGCCTGTGGTGTGACCTTGGGCCACTCACTTAACTTCTCTGTGTCTCAGTTTCCTCAACTGCAAAATAAGGATTCAATATCTGTTCTCCGTCGTACTTAGACTATAAGCCAGCCTCATGTGGGACAGGGCCTGTATCCAGCCTTGTATCTACCCCCCTCTTTGAGCTTAGAAAAGTTCTTGACACAAAGTAAGCACTTAACAAATACCATTTAAAAAAAACAAAACAAACTAAAGTAAACAAAACAAAAAACCAACAAACAGAACATAGCTTCTGCAAGCACCTGGTACACTTGATGGAGACAGAATCTTAGACTGGATGGACATGGAGGGAGAGTATCCCCCCATGGCCTGATGCTCTCACAGTCAACAGCAGAGAAGGAGTATCTGGCTGTTCTGCATCTGACTTTTGGGGTACAGAAAGATAACTTTCCCAAGGGATACCCAAGGAGGAGCAAACTCTCCCACATATGAACCAGCTCTTGTTTCCTCATCTATCTCTTCCTCTCCCTTCGGGCAGGAAATTTAAACTCAGGCAACTCAAGGGGGAAAACTGAGAATTACTCAATGGGAGTACCTTTTAGAAACTTGGATACAATGGAATAGAAGCCAAGGTCAGAGGTCAAACCAGTCTGAACATGCTATAGAGTTAAAAACCCATTTATACCTCCCACTGTGGTAGAAACACAAAAGAGCTGGGATATTGGGTGGAAAAATAATGACGATGATGAAAAGCAGTGTGGTCTAGTGGAAGGAACATGGGGGCCTGGGAGTCAGAACACTGGGTTCTAATCCCATTTTGGTTACTTGGATACTGTGTGACCTTGGGCAAATCACTTTACTTCTCTGTGCCTCAGTTCCCTCATCTGCAAAAAGGAGAGTCAATACTTACCTTCCATCCTACTTAGACCGAAAGTCCCAAGTGGGACCTGATTGTTTTGTATCTACCGCAGCGCTTAGTACAGTCCTAGACACATGGTAAGCATTTTACAAATGCCACAATTATTTTGTTATTACAGTGTGCAAAGCACTAAATGCTAAGCAATTAGGGGGGCTACAAAGCAAGCATATTGAATGTGGTCACTGTCCCACTTGGGGCATTCATTTTAAGAGTGAGGGAGAACAGGTATTTTATCCCCATTTTACAAATGAGGAAAGTGAGGGCCAGAGATGTTAAGTGTCTTGCCCAATGTCACACAGCAGGCAAGTGGCAGAGCCGAGACCAGAACCCATGTGTCCTGATTCCCAGCCCTCTGCTTCTTGATAAATCCATGTGGGGAGAAGTCCTGGGAAAGAATCACTCCCACTGTATCAAAGTGTTCTCCTGGAGAAAGTGGAAAGGGGAGGAGCTGGGTGTCACTGAGAGTGGGCAAGGTTTATCTTACCTCATCAACACACCCTTAGGCATAGAGCCATGCCACACTAGGCTAGAAAAAGCCACCTGATGGCCCCATCTGCTATCCTACAGGCTCTCCACTCCAGACTCTTCAGGTTCTGGGACCCCCATGTCAAGCAATCAGTTGATCAGTCAAGCATATTTATTGAGTGCTTACTGTGGGCAGAGCACTTGGGTTTGTCAAACCTCAAAACACCAATAGAGACGAATCCTTCGCCTTCCCACTCAAAATCAGTCCATTCATTCATTCAATCACATTTATTGAGCGCTTACTGTGTGCACACACGCATTCATCACTACAAGGGTTTAGTCTCAGAATACCTAACCGCATGAAGGTCAGCCCCACCTTCAGGATGATGATAATAGTAATAGCAGATAATTACTCTCCCACTCTTCAAAGCTTTATTGAAGCACACCTCCTCCAAGAAGCCTTCCCTGACTAAGCCCCCTTTTCCTTTCCTTCAACTCCATTCTGCATCACCCTGACTTGCTCCCTTTATTCATCACTCTTCCCAGTCACAGTGGACTTATGTACATGTCCTTAATTCATTTATTTATATTGATGTCTGTCCCCTTCTAGACTGCAAGTTCATTGTGGGCAGGGAATATATCTGTTGTATTTTTATTTTGTAGTCTCCCAAGTGTTTAGTACAGTGGTCTGCACACAGTAAACACTCAGTAAATACAATTGATGGACTGACTGACTAATAATAATAATAATGATAATAGTGGTATTTGTTAAGCTCTTACTATGTGCAAAGCACTGTTCTAAGCACTGGGGGGATACAAGGTGATCAGGTTGTCCCACGTGGGGCTCACAGTCTTAATCCTCATTTTACAGATGAAGTAACTGAGGCCCAGAGAAGTGAACTGACTTGCCCAAAGTCACACAGCTGACAAATGGCGGAGCCATGACCTCTGACTCCAAAGCCCGGGCTCTTTCCACTGAGCCATGCTGCTTCTCTAATAATTACTATCATCTAATAATCATCATAATAATAATGTATTTGTTAAGCACTTACTATGTGCCAATAAGTCTGTTATATGGTACTTTCTGAAGCACTTAATACACTGCTATCAATCAATCGTATTTATTGAGCGCTTACTGTGTGCAGAGCACACAGTAAGCGCTCAGTAAATACTATAGATTACCAAACACTGTACTAAGCACCGGGGTAGATTCAAGACAATCAGATTTGAAACAGCCAATGTCCCACATGGAGCTCACAGTCTAAATGGGGTATTTAATTCCCATTTAACAAATGAGGAAACTGAGGCTCAAAAAAGTGCACTGACTTGCCCAAAGTCACAGGGCAGGCAAGAGACAGAACTGGCAGAGCTGGGAATAGAAACCGAGTCCTCTGACTCTGCAGATCCCCATGTTCAGAGGGAAAGCGAAGAAATGAAATAGCCTCCTTGATTAGACAGCCCAGTCATGCCTTACTCTGGAAGCTCATTAGAATCTTTCTCTTCTGGGCTCTGATAATGTACCCCTCCAATTGGTAATGACTTAAATATCTTTCTGAAGCAGTAATAATTGGATACATTTATGAACCCTCTTAAAAGAAAGTCTGTTCTCACTCTTCAGACATATGGAAATCCCCATCAGTTTAGCATTCCACATGCTCTCACCCCAACCTAGATCAAGGAGAGGTGAAACTAGTTTTATTTTCAAGGTGTATATGGGATGAAGGGAAATCATTTCCATAGGATGGCAGCCAGTGAGACAATTTCAAAAGGACAAAGAAATGTGTGAGAAGAATTCTAGGTAGAGGAGACCAATTGATGAAATGTGCTCCTTGCTTCCCTGTAGAAATGTGTTGTTTTTTCAATTAGAAAAAATAATCATAACCTGGATTTGTAGAGAGCTTTTGTTTTTCCCAAGAACTGCCCCATTACTTATGTCATTTTAGCCTCACACTGTCCCTAGGTGGTAGGGGAAAGGCAGGGATTATTCTCCCCATTTTACAGATGGAGAAACTGAGGCCCAGAGAGGTTAAGTGACTTACCCATGCTCACAAAGGGAGCGGGAACAGAAGTGGGATGAGGACCCAGACCTCCTAGCTCCCAGGCTTGTACTTGGCCTCATACAAGGTTGTAGCCACCCTGGGCTATACATTGAATTAAATTCAGCATCCTCCTTACCCCCACTCTCTACTGTCAATGCATTCCCTTCGGCTCCTGCCTGCATTTGGTCTGATTGAAGTCAGCGGGACCAGTCAGTTTCCTAGACCTCAGGTCTCACCCAAGACAAGACATCCCCGGGTCCGCTGCTAAAGTTCGATGCAATTAATTTCTGATCCTGGCAGGGCAGGGGGCAGAGAGAAGCAGCTGGGATCATTGGCTCAGTTTCAGATTCTGTCCTCCCGTCGATAGCTATGGCACCATCTCCTTCATTAAAGGCATCAATCAAGCCCCAGTCTGCCCTGGGCACTCTGCTGGCTGCTGGTCAGAGCAGACTTTGTCCAAACCCTGTTGCTTAGGGTTAACCAACTCACTGTTCCTCCATCTCGTCTATCTTGCCGCAGACCCCTCACCCACGCTCTGCTGCTGGCCTGGAATGCCTTCCCTCTTCATATCTGACAACGATCACTCTCCCTTCCTTCAAAGTCATATTAAAAGCACATCTGCTCTAAGAGGCCTTCCCCAACTAAGCCCTCATTTCCTCTTTTCCCACTCCCTCCTTCATCACCCTTGCACTTGGATTTGCACGCTTTATTCACCCCTCCCTAAAGCACTTATGTACATAGTCACAATGTATTTATTTGTCTCAATGTCTGTCTCCCCATCTAGACTATAAGCTTATTGTGGGCGGAATATGTCTACCTATTTTATATTGTACTCTCATTCATTCATTCAATTGTATTTATTGAGCGCTTACTATGTGCAGAGCACTGTACTAAGCACCTGGGAAGTACAAGTTGGCAACATATAGAGACGGTCCCTACCCAACAACAGGCTTACAGTCTAGAAGGGGGAGACAGACAACAAAACAAAACATGTGGACAGGTGTCAAGTCGTCAGAACAAATAGAATTAAAGTTAAATGCACATCATTAACAAAATAATAGTAAATATGAAATGAATAGAGTAATAAATCTTTACAAACATATATACAGGTGCTGTGGATAGGGAAAGGAGGTAGGGCGGGGGGATGGGGAGGAGGAGAGGAAAAAGGGGGCTCAGTCTGGGAAGGCCTCTTGGAGGAGATGAGCTCTCAGTAGGGCTTTGAAGGGAGGAAGAGAGCTAGCTTGGCAGATGTGCAGAGGGAGGGCATGCCAGGCCAGGGGAAGGACGTGGGCCACGGGTCGACGGTGGGACAGGCGAGAATGAGGTACAGTGAGGAGGTTAGCGGCAGAGGAGTGGAGGGTGCGGGCTGGGCTGTAGAAGGAGAAAAGGAAGGTGAGGTAGGAGAAAGCATTGAATAAATACAGTTTATTGATTGATTGATTTAGGATTTGAAAAACATCCCAGTGGACACCTTCCTATCCAGAATGCCATTACTGGGTCAGCTCCACAGTTCACCCAGCCCAGGACTTTATGTCCACCAGGGACCCTAAGATGTTTACAAGAGGCAAGTTCTGGTTTCCCTTCTGGACACTCACCATCATAGTAGTGATGAACAAACACCCCTAATTCTCCCTTTTCCATCCCTGTCCTGCATTGACCCAGTGCGGACCATCCAATACCCCTAACTCTCCCCTTCTATCCCTGACTCTCCCTCTGGTGGCACAGAATGGACATTCCAGCTTCCCTAACTCCCTCCTCTCCATCCCTGGCTCTTCCTCCAGTGGCACAAATTGGACCATCCAGTACCTCTAATTCTCTCCTCTCTATTCCTGACTCTCCCTTCAGTGGCCCAGCATGCTTTCTGGTCCACAGATCTATCCCACTTGCCTGACCATGCTGGTATTTCCGGCATCTTGTGGGAATGGATTCTATGTGCCCACCTTATCTTGGGTGAAGAAATGTTTCCTTGCTTGCCACTGATTTTTTAATTTTTTCACTTTCATTCATTCATTCTTTCAATTGTATTTATTGAGCGCTTACTGTGTGCAGAACACTGTACTAAGCACTTGGGAAGTACAAGTTGGCAACACATAGAGATGATCCCTACCCAATAACGGGCTCACAGTTGTGCTGTGGATCTAGAGGCCAAGTGAAAACAGCACAGAACTGGTCCCCAAGTGCTTGTACTCCCCAAGCACTTAGTACAGTGCTCTGCACAAGGTAAGCACTCAATAAATATGCTTGAATGAATGAATGGAAGTCAGCAGACTCCCGAGGCTGACACTGGCCTGCTGCAAGATCTTGGGTGAGTCACACAACTTCTCTGTACCTCAGTTTCCTCATCTGTGAAATAGAGATGAATGATCTGTTCTCTATGTGAGCCCTATGTTGAACACAGAATGTGTTTCATTTTATAATCTTGAACCTACCCCAGGGCTAAGCAGAGTGTTTGGCATATAGAAAATTCTTTGTAGATACCATTGATCAAATCTGTGGAGATCTTACCTGAGGATTTTATTAGTATAAAATATTATATTTCACAGCAGGAGCTTAAAGAGTACTTCCAATGAATGAAACCACAATGACCTACTCTCAAAATAAATCGGTTTCCAGATAAACCTGACAAACGTTTGCTCCTGTCAAAACTGTGTATTAATCCTCTTTCCTCCTCGACTCCTCCCTCCATCTAGAGCAAACATCAGGAAGAATTATTTCCACATCATCAATCCTAAAAATATTTGGATTCCATCATGGGTAAAGCAATTAAGGCATCAGATATGATTCTAATGAGCTCCCACACAACCTCCTAATGGGGCTGCTTCAAGTTAGATGCACACTGATTTTATTTTTCCTAATTTCTTTTTTGGAGAGAATTGTCATTCTCCTAGGAACCATACAAGTCATCAAGTGAATGGCAAGTAAATCAATCAATGGTAGTTATTGAGCGCTTACTATGTGCAGAGTACTGTATTAAACACGTAGGAGAGTACAGCGCAACAGACTATAAGCTGCCAACAAGGAGTTTACAGCCTAGAAGGGAATACAGAATTACAGATAGAGGAGTATTAGATAGTAATGTATAAGAATATTTTCATAAGTATTTCAGGTAGAATCACAGAATTACAGATAGAGGAGTATTAGTAAAGTATAAGAATATTTACATAAGTATTACATAATATGAGAATATTAATATAAATACTGTTAATATCAATGTAATATCAGTATTATGTGATAATAAATAAGAATGCATAATTACATAAATATTACATAAGTATTGTGGGGTGGGGGAAATCACTGAACTCTGTGCCTCAGTTTCCTCATCTGTAGAATGGGGATTCAATACCTGTTCTCCCTCCTACTGAGACTGTGAACCCCATGTGGGACAGGGACTGTGTCCAACTTGACTATCTTGTATCTTTCCCAGAATTAGCATGGTGCTTGGCACATAGCCCTTGGGAAATTCCACTATTATTATTGTTATTATTATCACTGTTACATTTTGATCTAATCAGCCCAAGACCATCCAAGATGCTTTCAGACAGGTCTGTGTGGACTCATCCTTACAACTGCCACAAGGCAGACATTTGGGAAGTGTCATCCAAATCATTTTTTTCTTTTTTTCTTTTTCAATTTGTTAAGTGCTTATTTGGGCCATTCATTCATTCAATCATATTTATTGAGCGTTTACTGTGTGCAGAGCACTGTACTAAGCACTTGGGAAGTACAATTCGGCTAGTGACCATGCTAAGGAACGGGGGTAATTACAAATGAATTAGATTGGATATGGTCCATGACCCACGTGGAGTGCACCGTCTTCATCCCTATTTTACAGATGAGGTAACTGAAGCACAGCAAATTTAAGTGACTTGCCAAAGATCACCCCAGAAAAGTGACAGTCCATGTCTCGCATGGGGCTCCCGGCTTTAATCCTCATTTTACAGATGAGAAAACTGAGGCACAGAGAAGTGAAGTGACTTGCCCTAGGTCACAATGTGGACAAGTGGGAGGAACAGGATTAGAACTCAAGTCTTCTGACTCCCAGGACTGTGCAACACCCTGCTTCACACATTAATAATAATGATGGCATTTATTAAGTGTTTACTATAAGCAAAGCCTGTTCTAAGCATTGAATTTTTCCTGGTGGGACCAACAGACCAGGGTCTGCATCCTTCATCTTGTGTTCTCACTGCAGAAGCTCACCTTTCTTCTATGCGGTGACCTCCAGCCCCACAAAGGATCTCTCTGCCACCCATTTCACACTTGAACAATTGACTTCTTCACACTAAAAATTGGCCTCCACTGAGGAAGTGTCGAACAGCTTAGGGAAACAGTTAATGAAAGAATAAAAAGTACCCCAAAAAAAGCACCAGGCAAACAGTGAACTTCAGCTAAGGAATTTGGGTGAAATATGATTTTGCATTTTTATGGGGTTTGATTTTTTTTGTCTTTTGTTGCAATTGATCTTGGTTCTAAATGTACTGGTTTATTTACACACATTTTTGTCTGGATTCTCAGGCCATTGTGTGGTAGGGGTTAGAATACTTTCCCTCTGTCTTCCCCTTGTAAATAATTTACAAATGCTGAATTCACTACTATCAGGAGAAGCTCATGAGCTGGGCACCCTTCCGTCAAACTATCAGCCTTGTGTGGCCTGGCAATGATTCTGGAAGATTGAAATATTATAACAGCAAATATGTGGGAAGGCCAGAAGACCAGGACAGGGCATTGGGACTCAGCAAATTGGAAATATTTTTTCCTCTCAAATTGCTCATAGGAAGCAGAATAATAATATTAATAATAATAATTGTGGTATTTGTTAAGTACTTTCTATGTTCCAGGCACTGTACTAAACGCTGGGGTGGGTATAAGAAAATTGGGTTGGAGACAGTCTGTGTCCCACATGGGGCTCACAGTCTTAATCCCCATTTTACAGATGAGGTAACTGAGGCACAGAGAAGTTAAGCGACTTGCCCAAGGTCATATGGCAGACAAGTGGTGGAGCCGGGATTAGAACTCACGTTCTTCTGACTTCCAAACCTGTGTTCCATCCACTAGGCCGTGCTGCTTCTCAATAATTGTAGTATTTGTTCATTCATTCATTTTCATATTTATTGAACGCTTACTGTGTGCAGAGCACTGTACTAATTGCTTGGAAAGTACAATTCAACAGCAGAGACAGTCCCTACCTAACAATGGGCTCACAGTCTAGAAGAGGGGAGACAGACATCAAAACAAGTAAACAGGCATCAGTATAAATAAATAGAATAGTAGATATATACACATCATTAATAAATAGAATACTAAATATATATATATATATATATATATATATATATATATATATATATATATATATATATATATATATGCACAAGTGCTTTGGGGCAGGGAGAGGGTAAAGCTGAATGAGGGAGTCTGGGTGATGGGGAGGGGAGGAGGAGATGAAAAGGGGGGTTTAATCTGGGAATAATAATAGCACTTGCTAAGCGCTTTTTATGTGCCAGGCACTGTACTAAGTGCTGGGACGGATACAAGCAAATAGGGTTGGACACAGTCCCTGTCCCACATTGGGCTCACAGTCTAGATCCCCATTTTACAGATGAGGGAACTGAGGAACAGAGAAGTGAAGTGACTGGCCCAAAGTCACACAGCAGGCATGATGCAGAGCCGGGATTAAAACCCATGAACTCTGATTTCCAGGTCTGTGCTCTTTCCACTAGGACATGCTGCTTTTATGTGCCAAGCACAGTACTAAGTGCTTGGATAGATACAAGCTAATCAGATTGGGCACAGTCCTTGTCCCACAGTCTTAATCCCTATTTTACAGATGAGGTAACTGAGGCACAGAGACGTTAAGTGACTTGCCCAAGGTCACACAGCAAACAAATGGTGGAGCTGGGATTAGAACCCAGGATCTTCTGACTCCCAGGCCCATGCTCTAGTCACTATTTATTCATTCATTCATTCAATTGTATTTATTGAGTGCTTACTGTGTGCAGAGCGCTGTACTAAGCACTTGGGAAGTACAAGTCGGCAACATATAGAGACGGTCCCTACCCAACAGTGGGCTCACAGTCTAGAAGGGGGAGACAGAGAACAAAACAAAACATATTAACAAAATGAAATAAATAGAATAAATATGTACAAATAAAATAAATAAATAGGCCATTCATTCATTCATTCATTCAATCGTCATCATCATCATCAATCGTATTTATTGAGCGCTTACTGTGTGCAGAGCACTGTACTAAGCGCTTGGGAAGTACAAGTTGGCAACATATAGAGACGGTCCCTACCCAACAGTGGGCTCACAGTCTAGAAGGGGGAGACAGAGAACAAAACAAAACATATTAACAAAATAAAATAAATAGAATAAATATGTACAAATAAAATAAATAAATAGGCCACGCTACTTCTCCAAGGGGTCTGTCCTAGGAAAGAGCCAACTCGAGTTTGTTTCCAGCTGTGACATATTACAATATCAAGCACTCCTTATAAAACTGATGACCAGGGAAGGATTGACACCTGGGCTGAAGCCCAGGACCCCAGGCTAAGAATCAGGGAGAGGAGTCCCGACCTCCCTGAAACGCGGTCCCCACACCCACCAAAAGCATAGGTTCTCCCCTCGTCTCTCCTTCTCCCCTTCCTGCAGGAGGGCCTGTTGTCAGGAGTAATCCCAGCATGTGATTGACTGATAAAGTGGCCTGCACTAAGACAGGAGGATACTGGGAGAGAGGTGGATGACAGGAAGGTAAAGGCCCAGAGAGTGGATGGCTGGGGATGGTAGGGAGACAAAGGGGATGACATCTTTGAGGTAAGAGATAGAAGAGCCCTCAGGATAATTGCTCCTGTCACAGCTAAGGGACTAGGCATCCAGGTGTGCCAGCTCTTTGGCCTACTCTCCTCAGCAGGCTGGACTTGGCTATGTGGGTCCCCCTTCCTGATGGTGCCACCCACCTCAGCATTCTCTCTCCCTGGCCCCCATTACTTCTCGAAAATCACCTGATATCTTTGGTGATGCTACTGTTGCTTCCCCAGCTATTGGACAATCAATCAATCAATTGTATTTATTGAGCACTTACTGTGTGCAGAGCACTGTACTAAGCGCTTGGGAAGTACAAGTTGGTAACATATAGAGACAGTCCCTACACAGCAGTGGGCTCACAGTCTAAAAGGGGGAGACAGAGAACAAAACCAAACCTACTAACAAAATAAAATAAATAGAATAGATATCTATATGTACAAGTAAAATAAATAAATAGAGTAATAAATATGTACAAACATATAGACATATATACAGGACAACAAGGAGGTGTTCCTTTCAGGCTCCCTTCTCCCAGCCAGCTGAACCCAAATCTCAAAGAGGCCAAGAAATGGGTTATTAGTGTTTCACCTCCATCTGTGCATCAGCAAGAGGGTGAGACTCAACCCCTCTTCATCCCCATCCAATCAGATCCCTTATTGTACTGTTTAAAGTGCTATAGGAAACCCGATTACTTGGCAGGCTCACCCACACACCAGAAGAAACAACTTAATAATAATACTTGTAAAGCACTTGCTATGAGCTAAGCACTGTTCTAAGTGCTGAGGTAGATACAAGTTAATTAGGCTAGACAGAGTCCCTGTGCCGCATGGGGCTCACACTCTTAATCCCTATTTTACAGGTGAGGTAACTGAGGCACAGAGAAGTTACATGACTTGCCCAAGGTCACACAGCAGACAACGGAGCCGGGATTAATAATAATAATAATAATAATAATAATAATAATAATAGTGATTAAGTGCTTACTATGTGCAAAGCAATGTTCTAAGCACTGGGGGGATACAAGGTGATCAGGTTGTCCCACGTGGGGCTCACAGTCTTAATCCCCATTTTACAGATGAGGTAACTGAGGCACAGAGAAGTTACGTGACTTGCCCAAGGTCACACAGCAGACAAGGGACAGTGCCGGGATTAATAATAATAATAATAATGGTGTTTGTTAAGCGCTTACTATGTGCAAAGCACTGTTCTAAGCACTGAGGGGATACAAGGTAATCAGGTGGTCCCACGTGGGGCTCACAGTCTTAATCCCCATTTTACAGATGAGGTAACTGAAGCACAGAGAAGTTACGTGACTTGCCCAAGGTCACACAGCGGACAAGAGACAGAGCCGGGATTAGAACCCAGGTCCTTCTGACACCCAGGCCCGTGCTTTATCCTATCCACTAGGCCATGCTGCTTCTACCATTCATTCATTCATTCAAGCATATTTATTGTGTGCTTACTGTGTGCAGAGCACTGTACTAAGCGCTTGGGAAGTATAAGTCGGCAACATATAGAGTCGGTCCCTACCCAACAACGGGTTCACATGGGGACCCCTCAAAAGCAGTTATCCTGAGGCCTGCACAGGACTTATACTGACGTCCCTCTCAGGGTCACACTGGGAGAGTTTCCAGTACTCTACCAGGCTCGACTATGGGAGGGAGAGTCAAGCAGAGGCATACCCATTCCTAGCTTGGGCAGTGGCTAGAGAGTGGAAGGCAATCTGCTACAAGTCAAAACTCACTTGTTCTGGGCAGCAGCGGCTGGGGAGAGAGTCGAGGGTGGAGACTAGAGTTTACCATGTGGAAGGAGGAAACGGTAAACCGCTTTCATATTTTTACCAAGAAAACTTTATGGATACACTTCCAGAACGATTGCTGATGGAGGTGGGGTGTTCTGGGAGAGATGTGAGCCCACTGTTGGGTAGGGACCGTCTCTATATGTTGCCAACTTGTACTTCCCAAGCGCTTAGTACAGTGCTCTGCATACAGTGAGTGCTCAATAAATACGATTGAATGAATGAATGGTGTCGCTGTGGGTTGGCGACCTCTCGATGACATAGGACAAGACAACAAGCACAGGGCTCAGTCCAGCCCAAATGAAGACTATATGTAGATATTCAGGGTTTTTTATCTTCATGATATTTACGTACTTACTATGTGTCAAGTATTGTTCTAAGCACTGGGGTTCTAAGCACTGGGGTAGACAAGTTAATCAGGTTAGACACAGTCCCTGTCCCAGACAGAGCTTACAGTCTTTAAAGAGGGGATGTGCATGCGTCAAATGGCATTAGAGAAAGATGCTGCCATAGTATCATCGGCTCCACAAGACACCTAATTTCTATTTGTGGCATGCCTGAATGACTTGTGTTCTGCCTCTGCCTTCCAGCTGACCCTGCTGTGTTGCAGCATTTGAGGTTTTGTTTCAGGGTGTCTATAAAACAGTGCTTCGGTCCATCCTTTCAGATCCCATCTCCCAAGCACAGAGAGGATTGTGACACTATAAATAAAGAAACAAAAACAGCACCAGGCTCTGTGGGAAACAAATGCAACAGTTCAGCAAGAGGAGATCTTCACAGCAGAGGAAACAAGAAGGATATTCATTCTTGCAGCAGTCTTGCTGACCCGCTCTCCCCCAATGAACACACACACACACAGAGATACACTCTATTCATACAGAATCCATAAATGATAGTAATTGATTGCTTACTGTGGTCATACCACTTTACTAAGTGCTTGGCTGAAATACCCGAAATATTGCTATGTATTCATATTAATCATTCAGTCTATTTATTGAGCACTTACTGTGTGCACAGCACCATACTAAGCACTTGGAAAGTACAATTCAGCAACAAATAGAGACAATCCCTGCCCACAATGGACTCACAGTCTAGAAAGGGAGAGATGGACATCAAAACAAGTAAAAAGGCATCAGTAGCATCATTATAAATAAATAGAATTATAGATATATGCACACCATTAATAAAAATAAATAGAATTATACATTTGTACATATATACACGAGTGCTGTGGGGTGTTAGAAATAAATGCTTCCAGGTTGAACATGGTCAGAATGAATGTCATTCCTGGTGGCTACACCTTCTCCTAAGACCTCAGGTCTGTGCAGTAAGAATGTTTAGAGACTGTTTTATTTTGGAAATATTTGCCATGGTAAAAGAAGCAATTAAAGTACCAGGCAGGAGGAGAGAGAATATCTCGAGGGGAAGAGAGGAGATGAGGGAGTGTAGGTAAAATTTATCTGTAGTCATTCTTTCAGTGTTTTCTTTCCATAATTTCTCTCCCTTTCCTCCCAGTGAGTCCATAATCATCTCGAATATCACTTTATATTTTGCTATTAATACCTACCTGCCATCGCAATCAGGCCAGCTATTCTCTTGCTATCACTGCTGTTATAATTGCTGTTTGTTTACCATTCTCAATCATGCTGTCTATATAAACCAAACACATCCAAAAGAGTTAAGTGTGTCTCATTTAAGGTTCACCTACTCCATTAACAGAGCCTTGTTTGCATCTCTGTGCCACAATCTATTGTTTAACAAGGAACATTTTCTCAACACTTCCCTTGCTTCCTTCTCTCAGGAGGATGAAGGGACTTCCTGAGCAGCTATAATGATGCTGCTGCTTGGAGGAGGCTTGGGAGACAGTGTGCTGGTTGCCCTCCTGGAAGTCCACCCTTATGTGTAGGAATGGATCATCCAACTCCTCTTACTAAAGTTTCTCCATCCCTGATTCTCCCTTCAGTGACCCAGCATGGACCATCCAAAACCCCTAACTCTCCCCTATCCACCCCTGACTCTTTCTTCAGGGACATAGCACAGACCATCCAAAACCCCTAACTCTCTGCTATCCATCTCTGACTCTCCCTCCAGTGATCCAGCATGGACCTTAAAACACACCTAATTCTCCCTTCGTCATCCCTGACTCTCTCTCCAGTGGCCCAGCACGGGCCATCCAACCCCACTAATTCTCCCCTCTCCATCCTCAACTCTCCCTCCAGTGACCCACAATGGGTTGCTCATTCATGGATCTGTCCCAACTCCTAAGGTACTTGGAGATGTTTCTTACTGTACATCTGCTGGGGTTCACCTACCACAGGGGGAGGAAGGTATACTGAGAAACAATTGAGAGCCAAGGTTAATCATTCAGTCAATCAATCAATCAATCAATTGTATTCATTGAGCACTTACTATGTGCAGAGCTCTGTACTAAGCCTTGGGAGAGTAATAATAATAATAATGATAATTGTGGTATTTTTAAGTTCTTACTATGTGCCAGGCACTGTACTAAGTGCTGGGGTGGATACAAGCAAATCAGGCTGGACACAGTCCTGTCCCACATGGGGCTCACAGTCTCAATCCCCATTTTACAGATGAGGTAACTGAGGTGCTGAGAAGGGAAGTGACTTGCCCAAGGGCACACACCAGACAAGTGGCAGAGCTGGGATTAGAACCCATGACCTTCTGATTCCTGGGCCCATACTCTAATCATTATGCCATGAGTACATTATGACAGAATTAGTGGATATGTTCCCTGCCCCTAAGGAGCTTACAGTCTATGGGGGAGGCAGACTTAACTTTAATAAATATTTTAAAATATATAATTTAAAGATTTGTACATTAGGTTAAATCCCAAGAGGTTGTCATCTTCAGCAGTTCAATTCAATTCAATAGTATTTATCGAGAGCTTACTCTGTGTAAAGCACTGTACTAAGCTCTTGGGAGAGTACACTGTTACAGTAAACAGGCACATTACCTGCCCACAATGAGCTTCGGTCTAGAGAGGGAGACAGGCATTAATATAGATGAATAAATATATGTACAGCTAAGTCTAATTGTTTTGGGGCAATAGGCAAAAAGCTCTTTGAGAACTGAGTACTTGCAAGTTTTGGGACCCATTTTGAGAGTGGATACAATTGCAGGGACCCCCACAGTAGCCCTGGAATTTCTCCAGGAACCAATATGGGAGGGTCTGCCCCCAGACATTCTCCATCCAGACTGTCCCCCTTTCTTTAAGCAGGGAAGCCCCCTTCCTCTCCCCCTCCCACCACCACTCCGGTGTCTATGCATCTGCCACCAAGTCTCTGTTTTTGACTTAGAGAATGTTGGAGTCTCTCCCCATTTGGGGAGGTGGATGGCTTCTGCTGTCCTGTACTTTCTTCCGTCTGTTTTTAACTTCATGGGGTGGTTTCTGGTTCCCAACGGCCTGAGAGAAGCCTTTGTATAAATAACCTCAGACACCCAGGCAGGCATTCCAGGGTGGCTGGTATGTGGGAAAGCCAAAAGGCCATTGACATTCCATTAAGAAACCAAACTTTCCAAGCATTTAGTGAAAAAATATGGGGGTTTGTGAACTCCAAACACTGGTCCCACAAAAAAAAAACCTTTGTCCTAAGTCTCTTAAAAGTCGTGGGAACAAGGAAGTGGGATGTCACAGGGAGAAATCTCCAGGGTGGCAAGTCAGCTAACTTCTCTGACCTTCAGTTACCTATTGACTGTAAACTCTTCGTGGGTAGTCCACACGACTACCAATTCTGTTATATTGTACTCTCCCAAGGGCAAGTCACTTAACTTCTCTGTGCCTCAGGTACCTCATCTGGGGGATTAATACTGTGAGCCTCCCGTGGGACAACCTGATTACCTTGTAACTGCCCCAGTGTTTAGAACAGTGCTTGCCACATAGTAAGTGCTTAACGAATGACATACTAATAATAATGATAATAATAAGTATAATATAGTGCTCTGCACACAGAAAGCCCTCAGTGAAAACCATTGATTGTTCGATCTAAAAATGGGGATTAAATATGTGCTCTTCTGCCCTCTTAAACTGTGAGCCTTATGTGGGGTAGGATCTGTGTCTGACCTGGTATCTACCCCAGTGCTTAGCAGAGTGCTTGGCATAGGGTAACTGCTTAAAAATGTAATTATTGTTATTATTATTATTAACATCAATCGTATTTATTGAGCGCTTACTGTGTGCAGAGCACTATTCTGGATTTCGCAGAAGGCCTCTAGTAGATGTCATTGAGCAGAAAATGGGCCTGGGATTCAGAAGGACCTGGGTTCTCATCCCAGTTCTGCTACTTGTCTGCTGTGTGACCTTGGGCAAGTCACTTAACTTCCCTGTTCCCTCATCTCTAAAATGGGGAATAAAACTGTGAGCTCCAAAAGGATACAAGAACTTAACAAATACCACAACTACTATTGTTATTATTATTACTCAGAGAGATACAGTCATGCCTACAGGAAAGCAGAGCTTGGTTATTTCGACCAGCAATCCGGCACCATAGTGGGTTGGAGGGACACATGATATGCATAGTCTTGTGCCGGGAGCAAGTCGGAGCCTCCAGAAATAGTCTATTATTCATCCACCCTAATTATTATTTTCACCATGTGTTCCTGGACCGTCTGAGCCCGGGCTGAAGATGGAAAATAAATGACATTTCCACTCAGGTGGAATCACATACAGCCAAGTGCTCCTCAGTGGGGGCCCCTGGGAATCTCTCAGCCTCCTTGAATGGCTCAGCGTGTGTGTGTCTAGGCTGCTTCTCAGGCGGATGCATATAGTCTATTGGCATACATAGACCTCTGTAGAGGGGTCTACAAAAACGTTCAGAACATGTCACCCCACTCCTCAAAAAACTCCACTGGTTGCCCATCCACCTCGGCATCAAAAAAAATTACCTCACCATTGGCTTTAAAACACTTGCCCCCTCATACCTCACCTCACTTCTCTCCTTCTACAACCCAGCCCGCATACTTTGCTCCCCATGTGCTAACCTCCTCACTGTGCCTGCATCTGGCCTGTCTCATTGCCGACCCCTAGCCCACATCCTGTCCCTGGCCTGGAATGCCCTCCCTCTTCTAATAATAATAATAATGATGGCATTTATTAAACGCTTACTATGTGCAAAACACTGTTCTAAGCACTAATCTGACGGACAATTACTCTCCCCTCCTTCAAAGCCTTATTGAAGGCACATCTTATCCAAGAGGCCTTCTCAGACTGCCCCACTTTTCCTCATCACCCACTCCCTTCTGCGTTGCCCTGACTTGCTCCCTTTGCCCTTCCCCCCTCCCAGCCCCATTCATTAATTCAATCGTATTTATTGAGTGCTTACTGTGTGCAGAGCACTCTACTAAGCACTTGGGAAGTACACTTTGGCAACATATAGAGATGGTCCCTACCCAACAGTGGGCCCCACAGCACTTATGTACATATCTGTCATTTTATTTATTTATATTGATATCTGTCTCCCCCAACCTAGACTGTAAGCCCACTGTGGGCAGAGAATGCGACTGTTTATTATTGTATTGTAGTCTCCTAAGTGCTCTGTACAGTGCTCTGCACACAGTAGTCAATCGATAATTATGACCAAATGAATGAATGAATGAGGGGGCGAATACCCAAACTTGGAATGTTTTAGACCGGACACAACAAATAGCTGAGGATTATTGAACCCACCAGAGTGAATCAGAATTTCTGGAGTATTTCTTCCTCCATCTTGGACTCTTTCCCTGGATCTTCCAGCACTGGCAGGTCATGTTTACACCAGAAGACACAGCTTTGGGCCTGGGAGTCAGGAAGAGCTGGGTTCTAATCCCATCTCCACCACTTCTCTCCTGTGTGACCTTAGGCAAGTCACTTCTCGGCATCTCATTTACCTCATCTGTAAAATGGGGATTAAAGCTGTGAGCATCATTCGGGACAGGGACTGTCTCCAACCTGATTATCTTGTACCTACCTAAGTGCTTAGTACAGTGTTTGTCACACTGTAAGCGCTTGGCAGATGCCATCCAAAAAAGTAAGCACTCAATAAATAGTATTTGTTGATTGATTTTAATAATAATAATTGCAGGATTTGTTAAGTGCTCACAATATAAGGAGAAGGGAGAACCGGTATTTAATCCCCATTCTACAGATAAGGGAACTGAGGCACAAAGAAGTTAAGTGACTTGTTAAAGGTCACTCAGCAGGCAAGAAACAGAGCTGGAATTAGAACCCAGAACTCTTGACTCCTAGTCCTGTGGTCTTCCACTAGCCCAGGAGACACCTTGCATACCCTGCTCCCCAGCCCAGAACTCCTGCACTCTCAAATCCATTACAACCCTATGTTTGAAACCTTGCTTTAAAACCACCTCTTCCAGGAAGGCTTTCATCATTCATTCAATCATATTTATGGAGCACTTACTGTGTGCAGAGCACTGTACTAAGCCTTTCGGAAGTACAGGTTGGCGACAGTCCCTACCCCAACGGGCTCATAGTCTAAAAGGGGGAGACAGACAACAAAACAAAACATGTGGACAGGTGTCAAGTCATCAGAATAAATAGAATTAAAGCTAAATGCACATCATTAACAAAATAGAGTAGTAAATATGTACAAGTAAAATAGATACAGGTGCTGTGGGGAGGGGAAGGAGGTAGGGTTGGGGGGATGGGGAGGTGGAGAGGAAAAAGGGGGCTCAGTCTGGGAAGACCTCTTGGAGGAGGTGAGCTCTCAGTAGGGCTTTGAAGGGAGGAAGAGAGCTAGGTTGGCAGATGCATGGAGGGAGGGCATTCCAGGACAGGGGGAGGACGTGGGCTGGGGGTCGACGGCAGGACAGGCGAGAACAAGGTACAGTGAGGACCACCCCCACCATCCCACCCAGGGCATCTCTTCTGCCACCCTGACACTCCCTTATTTAGCATTATGTTTATTCCTTAGGAATGAACTAATGGATCCTCCAGGGTCTGCTTTGGATCCCGCTTTTCAAACTCTTAGCCATGGGGTGGTATAGTTGTTGCTGTGGCATCTGAGCCTCAGCACTTTGGCTCGGGGTAAACCATGCATTCAGACCCAAAATGGTGCCCGGGGGAGGAAAGGAACCAAAAGAGGGTGCAGCTGGGAAGGGATGACTGGGCGGACCACTCGCCAAGATCCCATGGAGCCCCCGGCCCGATGCTCCAGTCTCCCTCTGTGAGATCTGGAGCCGTGACCCAGAAGAGGCCACCTCCCCTCCCCTTTGTCTTTCCTGCTGAAGAAGAACAGAGCTGCGGCCTCCAGGCCAGGCGGGAGTTACATAGTCTCCTTCCCCACCGCTCTCTGCGTGGGCCTGAATACAGATTAATATGATATTAATGTAATGCAATTAAGAATAAGCTGATGTTATTGTTTCCGACAGACATTATTTCCCCATAGAAGAATAAATCAATTGCAATTATTGCACTTTGTGAAAGAATTTGCACATTTTGCTCAGGGTCAAGCCTATTAGAAGAATGAGGTATTAGTGTATTTTCCTGAGACAAAGGGATGGGAACTCTGTGACAGGTACAATGCTAAACCAATTACATCAGCAAATGAGGGGCAAACTCAACTTAGATGACTTCCTATGCCTTGGAAACTCCACATATGCACACACACACACAAACCACGCACACACACACTCGCTCGCACATATGCTTACACATACATATGCTCACCCACATCGTCACACATGCACACATGCTCACCTACATATGCTCAACACACATATACTCACCCACGCACAGTCACTCACATCCACACAAACTCACATGCAGAAACTCACAAACACAGTCCCACACACAAACACACACTCACCCACACATGCTCACACTCACTAGGGAAGCAGGAAGAGGCACAGTGAGCAGAAATTGTTTCTGCCAATGAAGAAGTCTTTGACCTCATATTCACACACTGACCAAAGCCCGGTAAACATTGACCAGAGGCATAAAGTTCGTTGTGGGCAAGGAATGTGTCTGCTATGCAGTTATGTCGTATTCCCCCAAGCACTTAGTACAGTACTTTGCACACACCAAGTGCTCAATAAATATGAGTGAATGAATGAATGATGTGTATATAGCTATATTTCTATTTATTCTGATGGTATTGATGACATCTGTCTGCTTGTTTGGTTTTGTTGTCTGTCTTCCCCTTCTAGACTGTGAGCCTGTTGTTGGGTAGAGACCATCTCTATATCTTGCCAATTTGTACTTCCCACGTGCTGAGTACAGTTCTCTGTACGCAGTAAGTGCTCAATAAATATGATTGAATGAATGAATGAATAAATAGAGACAGCTAAATTCCCCTTCCTTAGTGACTTCTTCCAAAACCCAGGCCCAGCTGGCTTGCCAGCAGGAGAAAATTGTGCTTTCCTGGTGGAGTTTCAGGAGTAAGGCATGCTTTCTCTCCACAAGGCTGGACTTTGAAGTCACGTTTCCCCATGGTCAATCAATCAATCAATCAATCGTATTTATTGAGCGCTTACTGTGTGCAGAGCACTGTACTAAGCGCTTGGGAAGTACAAGTTGGCAACAAATAGAGTCAGTCCCTACCCAACAGTGGGCTCACAGTCTAAGAGACTGTCCTTGCTGGAAATGAAATAGCAACACTAGAACAGCATATGACAGATCACCATTCTCCCTGTCTTCAAAGCCTCATTAAAATCACATCTCCTCCAAGTGACCTTCTCAGATTAGGCCCTTATCTCTCCTACTCCTTTGCCTACACACTTGCACACAGTAAGTGCTCAATAAATGGCATTGATTGGTTGATTAATCATCCTGAGTGAACTGCTGGCAATTTCTTCCTTAAAAATTTCAGACCAAGGGGATTCCCCTAAACTCCATGTTCCAGTGAAAGCCAATTCCTACAGATGTAAAAATTCCCAGCTAGATTGTAAAATCCTGGAAGGCAGGAATTGGATCTACTTACTTTCTTGTATCCTCTCAAGTGCTTAGTCTTGTAGACCATAAGCTCCTTGTGATCAGGGATCGCCTCTAATTGGTTGTATTGTACCAAGAGTTTAGTTGAGCACTCTGCGCATAGTAAGAGCTTAATAAATACCACTGATTGATTGACAGACTAATACTCTTCTCAGTAAGTGCTCAATAAATACCACTGATTGATTGACTGATTTTTTCCTCCTTTAATGCCAGGCTTTTTAGTCTTCTGGGGCTATTCTTTGAAAGTGTCCCTCAGCTGGGAGAAAGGGAAGAAAAACTAAAATGTCACTTATGAAGACACAGTAAACTTTGTTGGAAAACAATCCCTAATGGATCAGTAGCCCAGCAGCTTACAAGTATCCTGTAAATCCCCAGCATGGCTCAGTGGAAAGAGCATAGGCTTGGGAGTCAGAGGACTGGGGTTCTAACCCCAGGTCTGTCATTTGCCTGCTGTGTGATTTTTAGCAAGTCACAACTTCTCTGTGCCTTTTTCCTCATTTGCAAAACAGGGATTTGAAGCTGTTCTCCCTCTTACTTAAACTGTCACCCCCTTGTAGATCAGGGACTGTGTCTAACCTAATTTTCTTTTGTCTACCCCAGGAACTGGTACAGTGCCTGGCACATAGGAAATGCTTAACTAATAACACAATTAGTATTATTAACATTATCATCATTGTTATTATTATGTAAGACAGGGGTTGTGTCTAACCTGATTGACTTGTGTTCATTCATTCATTCATTCAATCGTATTTATTGAGTGCTTACTGTGTGCAGAGCCTGGAAAGTACAAATCCCAGTGCTCAGAACAGTGCTTAAAAAATACCATAAAAAAGCCCATGAGTAAGGAGGCAGATTGCCTTCATTTTCCTTTTATAAAGTAGATTTCCTTCCCACTTTCCTCACCTTCGAAGCTTTATTGAAGACACATCTCCTCCAAGAGGCCTTCGTCAACTAAGCCCTCATTTTCTCTTCTCCCATTCCTTTCTACGTCACCCTTGCACTTGGATTTACTCCCTTTAATCATCCCTCTCTCAATTCCACAGCCTTATGTACATATGTGTAATTTATTTATTTCTGTTAAAGTCTGTCTCCTCTTCTAGACTGTAAACTCATTGTGAGCAGGGAGTGTGTCTACTAACTGTGTTGTATTTTTGCATTGTACACTTCCGAGCACTTAGTAGAGAAGCAGCATGGCTCTTAGAAGAGAAGCAGCGTGGCTCCGTGGAAAAAGCCCGACCTCTGGAGTCAGAGGTCATAGGTTCAAATCCCGGGTCGGCCAGTAGTCAGCTGTGTGACTTTTGGCAAGTCACTTAACTTCTCTGTGCCTCAGTGACCTCAACTGTAAAATGGGGATTAAGACTGTGAGCCCCACGTGGGACAACCTGATCAGCTTGTAACTTCCCCAGTGGTTAGAACAGTGCTTTGCACATAGTGCTTAATAAATGCCATCATTATTATTATTGAGTGCTCTGCACACAGTAAGTCCTCAATAAATATGATTGATTGATTGAATGATTGATAGATAGCTCAGTGGCAGGGTTTGGGGGAGGGCTCTGTCTACCACCACTTCCCATAGTAGAGCTTACTCAGAGGCAAGCAAAGGCCACAAAGTGGCTTTTTGCTTAGAAGCAAATGATAACTTGTTCCGGCTTCTGGAATTAGTGGAATGAGGTCCAGGGTCCCTAGAAGCGATGTTTGCCTCTGAGAGAGACTGTGACAGTCCCACGTAGCCTTCCGAAACGTTCTCCATGGCACTTGGATTGCTTGGAGCTGGGGCCCCATGGAATTGAGAGAAAATTGCATTTATTTATCACCATCTTAGCTCTGCCCCGAGTCCCAGACGTTATGGTGCTTTATTTCACAGGGAAATTGCACTGTTCGGAGGCTGGTGAAATGGAACTTCGCTTTCCCAGAGAGAAAGGGAGGAGATGGGGCAGAGATTGCCGGCGTTTAACCTATGATTGTGGCTCGAGTGTGTTCTACTTGTCTCGGGGGGGGAAATAATACAGGAATTATGTTCATCTGCTAGTTTTTAAGGAACTGGCTGGCTGGCTGGGCATTAGAGATACTTCAGAAAACCCAGTCAGGAGAACAGTGTGTTTCTGCCCACCAGTCCCAGTCTGGGTCCATTTGGGAGATTCTCATAACAATAATGATGGCATTTATTAAGCACTTGCTATGTGCAAGGCACTGTTCTAAGCGCTGGGGAGGTTACAAGGTGATCAGGTTGTCCCACAGTCTTAATCCCCATTTTACAGATGAGGGAACTGAGGCCCAGAGAAGTGAATGATTTGCCCAAAGTCACACAGCTGACAAATGGCTGAGCTGGGATTTGAACCCATGACCTCCGACTCCAAAGCCCGTGCTCTTTCCACTGAGCCACGCTGCTTCTCATGTGCTCTGCCCGCTTGCCAGCAATGACAGCAGTTGTATTAATTGAGCCCCGACTGTGAGCAGGGCCCCGTGGTGGGTGCCTTCTTTATGCAGAGTACTCTACTGAGCTCCTACTCTGGTCAGAGTGCTGTACTGAGCATTTACTGGATGATTGTAAGCTCCCCAATAGACTGTAAATTCCCTGTGTGCAGAAAAATGGGTCTTGTGTTTCCACTGTGTTTCCCCAGGCATTTAATGCAGTGTACTATACTCAGTAGGTGTTCAATAAATACTGTCCCTCCTCCTCCTCCTCCTCTTACTAGCTGTGCCTTCCGGGTACCTAACTTGGGCAGAGCACTTTACTAGGCTTCTGCTTTGTGAAGACCGCTAAACTGGACATCTAATGATTGGAGAAACAGCATTGTTTAGTGAAAAGAGCCCGAGCTTGGGAGTCAGAGGTCATGGGTTCTAATTCCAGCTCTGCCACTTGTCAGCTGTATGACTTTGGGCAAGTCGTTTAACTTCTCTGGACCTCAGTTACTTCATCTGTGTAAAATGGGGGTTAAGCCCATTAGCCCCACATGGGACAACCTGATGACCTTGTATCTACCCCAGCACTCAGAACAATGCTTGGCACATAGTAAACACTTAAGAAATATTATTATTATTATTATTATTATTATTATTATTATTATTATTATTATTATGTACCTTACTGAGTACAGAGAACTGAACCAAAGTCTTGGGAGCATGCAACATAAATATGACACAGATCCTCCCTCGAGGAGTTCACAAGAAGCTAATGGAGACACAAGTAGATACAATGGCAATTGTGGGATATATAAAAAAATGAGTGTTAAAGCAAATAACAAAACCCTCCCCAGACTTAATCCCACTACATATTCCCACCAAATACCATTGATTGATTAATAATAATTATGGTATCTATTAAGTGCTTCCTATGTGCCAAGCACTGTTCTAAGCACTAGGGTAGATACAAGGTAATCAAGTTGGGTACAGATCCTGTCCCACATGGGGCTCACAGTCTTAATCCCCATTTTACAGATGAGGTAACTGAGGCACAGAGAAGTGAAGTGCCTCGCCTAAGGTCTCATGGCAGACAAACAACAGAGCTGGAATTAGAACCCATGACCTTCTGACTCCCAAACCCATGCTCTATCCACTATGCTATCTGTGTTGTCTACATAATTCTACACTCACACTTATCTGAAGCACTTCTGAATCACTGATTTACATACCAGATATTACTCAAACCTCCATTGCCCTCATAGCCACTTTCCCCCCCTTATTTTTTGTTTATGGCATTTGTTAAGCACTTACTATGTGCCAGGCACTGTACTAAGCACTGGGTAGATACAAGCTAATCAGATTGGGCACAGTCTATGTCTTTCATGGGACTCACAGTCTTAATTCCCATTTTTTTTTTCCCTTTTTTTTTTTTTTTTACTGATGAGTCAGTTGAGGCACAGAAAAGTTAAATGACTTGCCCGAAGTCACACAGCCTACAAGTAGTGGATCAGAGAATAGAACCCAGGTCTTTCTGACTCCCGGGCCTTTGCTCTTTCCACTAGGCCCTGCTGCTTCTTCTTATTGGTAAATCCAATCAATAAATTACTTTAGGGTCTACTTCCCCTGTTACTTCAGGTTTGCCCTTTCTTAGAGAAAAGCAAACACCACCAGCCTTTACTAGAGAGTAGAAGAGTGCTTCAAAGTACCTAGGGTAGTTAAGGTCTATAACAATAATAATTAATAACTGTTGTGTTTGTTAAGCATTTACAATTTGTCAAGCACTGTTCTAAGTATTGGGGGAGATAAAAGCAATCAGGTCAGACCCTGTCCCTTTCCCATGTAGGGCTCGCAATCTAAGAAGTTGGGAGAACAGGTATTGAATCCCCACTGAGAAGCAGCGTGGCTCAGTGGAAAGAGCATAGGTTTGGGAGTCAGAAGACATGGGTTCTAATCCCAGTTTAGCCATTTGTCTGCTGTTGTGTGGCCTTGGGCAAGTTATTTCACTTCTCTGTGCCTCAGTTACTTCATCTGTAAAATGGGGAATAAGTCTGTGAGCCCCATGTGGGACAACCTGACTACCTTGTATCTACCTACCCCAGTGCTTAGAACAGTGCTTGTCACACAGTAAGCATTTAATAAATACCATCATCATCATTAATTTGTATCTAAAATGGGGATTAGGAGTGTGAGCCTCATGTGGGATAAGGACTGTGTCCAACCTGATTAATTTGTATCTATCTCAGCACTTAGAACAGTGCTTGGCACAGAGTAAGCTCTTCAGAAGTACCATAATTATTATTATTATGGTGATCAAAAAAGATCTTGAGAAGAAGAAATGTTTTGGGTTCTCACGAAAACAGGTGCTGTGGAAACCAGGAAGCTCAACTATGTTATTATTTCCAATGAACTATTCATTAATAACCAGCTCCGTGGGACGCAACCTGACCCTGATTGGAAAGATATGAAGGAGACGGGGAGTTTGCCCTGCCTTTTCCCCGGGCTGAGGTGGGAAAGGATCCTAATTCCATTTTCCCAACCCCTCCCTAGTCCCACATCTTCCTCCTCCCTGGCCGAGAAAGCAGAGTTTCCTGGTCCACCAGCAAGAGGAAACAAACTGCAGCTACAGTGTGATGGATTTAGGCTAGACTTGGAGAATATCCTGGTCAGGAGGAGAGTGGAGGTCCTGGTGCGGGGGTCGGAAGGAAGGGGAGGTGTCTCCTCTGAAGATCTTTGGAAAATGGAATGATCCCCCCTCTGTCTGAGAGGGTTGGAGGAGGAGGTTCGATGAGGAATTATTCTCCCAATTTATGTGAGTGGCATCAGATTCCCTTTACGTCAGTCATCCCAGCTGATCCTGTGTTGTTGTTCTGGAGCCCTAACCCATCACCCTCATTCATTAAAACTCACCCGTGCTGGGCAGCAGTGGCGTGGAAGAGAGTTGAGGGCAGAGACTCGTTTTCTTTGTGGGAGGAGGCAATGGTAAACCACTTCCGGATTTTTACTAAGAAAACTCTGTGGATACACTACCATAATGATTGCCGATGGAAGTGGGGTGTTCTGGGAGAGATGTATCCATGACATCGCTATAGGTCGAGCACAACTTGGCAGCATAAGACAATAACTGTGGGCACAAGTGAGCAGAGATTGGGTGTCTGGGCATAATAAGGATTTGGGAGCAAATACTATGGGACATGATCCCTTCTCTCGTGGAGTTTCCAATCTATTGGAGGTCAATCATAGCCTAGTAGATAGAACACAGGCCTGGGTGTCAGAAGGACCTCGGTTCTAATCCCCACTCTGCCACTTGTCTATTGAAGCAGCGTGGCTCAGTGTAAAGAGCCGGGGCATTGGAGTCAGGGGTCATGGGTTCAAATTCTGGCTCCACCACTTGTCAGCTGTGTGACTTTCGGCAAGCCACTTAACTTCTCTGTGCCTCAGTTACCTCATCGGTAAAATGGGAATTAAGTCTGTGAGCCCCACGTGGGACAACTTGATTACCTTGTATCTACCCCAGTGCTTAGAACAGTGCTTTGCACATAGTAAGCACTTAATAAATGCCATTATTATTGTTATTATTGGATGACCTTGGGCAAATCACTTCACTTCACTTCTCTAGGCCTCAGTTACCTCACATGCAAAATGGGGATTTAAGACTATGAGCTCCATGTGGGACTTTGGACTGTGTCCATCCTGATTCCTTGTATCTACCCCAGTGCTTAGCACAGTGTCTGGCACATAAAAAGCACTTAACAAATACCACAATTATTACTGTTATCATTATTATAGAGGTGAGCTGTGGGCACCATTTGCTGAGCCCCTCTCTTCTACTTCAAGCCACCATGGCTATTGTATTGTCGTATGTGATCTTAAGTCCATGCAGGTGTGGTGAGCCCACAACAAGCTACCCTTTTAGTGACTATTTGTGATCCCGTGAACAACAACAACAAGGAAGAGACTCTCGAGGCACTGAGGGAGGTGTGGCTTTCTCTCTCTGTTCTACCCAGTAACGGGCCTGGACCAGACAATGACTGCACATAGAGTCACAGCTGCCAGGCTTAAGACAGATAAAAGGCGGTTGCTTTGAATCTCGAGGGCACACCTAGGAGGCACCTGGAGGCCCGCTGAGAAGTAGAGGCAGCACAGAGAAGCACATAATAAAGTAGCAGGAAAGCAGTACTCTAAAGCAGCAGAAGGCAGTAGCAAGAAGAAGCATTTGGTAGAAGGGGCTTTTTTGACCACAGACTAGTATTGAACCCTTGGGTGGTGGAGTGAGTGAGCGCATGTATGTGTCACTCCCTTTCACGTTGGTAAAACTAAGTAAAAAACTTTTCACAGGAACCTTGGTGATCAGGGGTGTGGTTTGACTTCTACTTAGTGTCACTGAGGCTCCTCCAGTCCAGGAAGGTCCTGGTTGGTATGAAGGGGGGGGGCTTGCGACAGCAAGCAGATATGCAGTTTGAGAATGGTAGCCTGCTTACAGCTAGCTGGTCCATTTTCAACCATGTTCTGACTTCAAAGATCTCCCAAGATCCCATCTCATACAACAAATCTTCCCTAAATAATTGTCAGCCCGCTGAATCTTATCACTCATTCATTCATTCATTCAATCATATTTATTGAGCACTTACTGTGTGCAGAGCACTGTACTAAGCACTTGGGAAGTACAAGTTGGCAACATACAGAGATGGTCCCTACCCAACAGCTGGCTCACAGTCTAGAAGGGGGAGACAGACAACAAAACAAAACATATTAACAAAGTAAAATAAATAAAATAGTAAATATGTACAAGTAAAATAGAGTAATAAATATGTACAAACATATATACAGGTGATGTGGGGAGGGGAAGGAGGTAAGACAGTGGGGAGGGGGAAGAGGGGGAGAGAAGAAGAAGGGGGACTCGGTCTGGGAAGGCCTCCTGGAGGAGGTGAGCTCTCAGTAGGGCTTTGAAGGGAGGAGGAGAGCTAGTTTGGTGGATGTGAAGAGGGAGGGCATTCCAGGCCAGGGGTAGGATGTGGGCCGGGGGTTGATGGTGGGACAGGTGAGAACGAGGCACAGTGAGGAGGTTAGCGGCAGAGGAGCGGAGGGTGAGGGCTAGGCTGTAGAAGGAAAGAAGGGAGGTGAGGTAGGAGGGGGCGAGTTGATGGAAAGCCTTGAAGCTGAGAGTGAGGAGTTTTTGCCTGATGTATGGGTTGACTGGTAGCCACTAGAGATTATTGAGGATGGAGTAACATGCCCAGAGCGCTTCTGCACAAAGATGATCCAGGCAGCAGCATGAAGTATAGATTGAAGTGGGGAAAGACAGGAGGATGAGAGATCAGAGAGGAGGCTGATGTAGTAATCCAGTCGGAATAGGATGAGAGATTGAACCAGCCGGGTAGCAGTTTGGATGGAGAGGAAAGGGCGGATCTTGGCGATGTTGTGGAGGTGAGACCAGCGGGTTTTGGTGACGGATTGGATGTGAGGGGTGAATGAGAGAGCCGAGTTGAGGATGACACCAAGATTGCGGCCTTGTGAGACGGGAAGGATGGTAGTGCCATCAACAGTGATGGGAAAGTCAGGGAGAGGTCAGGGTTTGGGAGAGAAGATAAGGAGTTCAGTCTTGGACATATTGAGTATTAGATGGCAAGCAGACATCCAGATGGAGATGTCTAGAAGACAGAAGGAGACATGAGCCTGAAGGGAGGGAGAGAGAGCAGGGGCAGAGATGTAGATTTGGGTGTCATCAGCGTAGAGATGATAGTTGAAGCCGTTGGAGTGAATGAGTTCACCAAGGGTGTGAGTGTAGATAGAGAACAGAAGGGGACCAAGAACTGACCCTTGAGGAACCCCTACAGTAAGGGGATTGGAGGGGGTAGGGAGGAGCCCACAAAAGAGACTGAGAATGAATGGCCGGAGAGATAAGAGGAGAACCAGGAGAGCACAGAGCCTGTGAAGCCATGGTTGGGTAGCGTGTTGAGGAGAAGGGGGTGGTCCACAGTGTCGAAGGCAGCTGAGAGGTCGAGGAGGATTAGGATAGAGTAAGAGCCGTTGGATTTGGCAAGCAGGAGGTTATTGGTGATCTTTGAGAGGGCAGTTTCCATGGAATGTAGGGAACGGAAGCCAGATTAGAGGGGGTCGAGGAGAGAGTTGGCATTGAGGAATTCGAGGCAGCGCATGTAGATGACTCGTTCAAGGAGTTCTGAAAGGAATGGTAGGAGGGAGATGGGGTGATAATTAGAAGGTGAGGTGGGGTCAAGAGAGGGTTTTTTTAGCATGGGAGAGATGTGGGCATGTTTGAAGGCAGAGGGGAAGGAACCAGTGGAGAGTGAGTGGTTGAAAGATGGAAGTTAAGGAGGGGAGGAGGGACGGAGTGAGAAATTTCATAAGGTGAGAGGGAATGGGGTCAGAAGCACAGGTGGTCGGAGTAGCACTTGAGAGGAGGGAGGAGATCTCATCTGAGTATACTGCTGAGATACCTCCTACTTTTATTTAATCAATCATCAATGCCATTTATTGAACACTTACTATTTGCAGAAAACTGTACTGAGTGCTTTTTTATGGTAGTTGTTAAGTGTTTACTATGTGCCAGGCACCGTACTAAGCACTGGGGTAGATACAAGATAATCAGGTGGACACAGTCCATGTCCCACAGGGAGTTCTCAGATCTAGTCACCACTTTGCAGATGAGGAAAGTGAGACACAGAGAAGTTAAGAAACTTGCCCAAAGTCACCTAGCAGATCAGTGAAGCAGAGAAGCAGCGTGGCTTAGGGAAGCAGCGTGGCTCAGTGGAAATATCACGGGCTTTGCACTCAGAGGTCACAGGTTCAAATTCCGGCTCCAATAATTGTCAGCTGTATGACTTTGGGCAAGTCACTTAATTTCTCTGTGCCTCAGTTACCTCATCTGTAAAACGGGGATTAAGGCTGTGAACCCCCCCATGGGACAACCTGATCACCTTGTAACCTCCCCAGTGCTTCGAACAGTGCTTTGCACATAGTAAGCGCTTAATAAATGCCATTATTATTATTATTATTGTTAAGTGGTGGAGCAAGAAATAGATCCCGGTTTCTCTGACTCCGAAGCCTGTGCTCTTTCCACTAGGCCATGCTGCTTCTCTAAGTATTTGGGAGAGTAAAATACAATAGTGTTAATACAGGTGATCCCTGCCCTCAAGGAGTTTATTTACAATCTAGTGGAGGAGGCAGACATTAAAATCAATTACAAATAGGGGAAGTGGCAAACTATGAGAGCTAGGGGGTGAGGTGAATATCAAAATGCTTAAGGGGTACAAACCCAAGTGCAAACCCAAATTAATCAATGGCATTTATTGAGCCTGTATTTTGTGTAGAACTCTATACCAAGTGCTTAGGAGAGCACAGTACAACAGAGCACAATACAGGAGCTTATTGTCTAGAGGAGAAAGGAGGGAGAGAAAAGTGGGGAAATGGGAGGTTAGTCAAGGAAGGCTCCTTGGAGGAAATGTGATTTGAGAAGGGATTTGAAAATTGGGGAGAATGGTGATCTGTCAGATATGAAGAAGGAGGGAGTTCCAGGTCTGAGAGGGGACGTAAGTGAGAGGTTGGCAGCAGGAGAGCGAGATCGAGTTTCAGAGAGTAGGTTGGCATTAGCGCTTAATAAATGCCATATTAAAAAAATTAGAAGAGTGGAGCATGCAGGCTGACTTGTATTGGGAGATTACCTAGGTAAGGTAGAAAGGGGAGAGCTGATAGAGTGTCTTAAAACCAAATGTAAGGAATTTCTGTTTGATGTGGAAATGGATGAGTAACCATTCTATCAATTAAGGATATTTATTAATAATAATAATAATAATGATATTTGTTAAGTGCTTACTATGTGCCAAGCCCTGTTCTAGGCACTGGGGTAGATACAGGGTAATCAGGCTGTCCCACATAATATAATAATAATTATGGTATTTGCTAAGCGCTTACTATGTGCCAAGCACTGTTCTAAGCACTGGGGTAGATACAAGGTCAGCAGGTTGTCCCACTGGTGCTCACAGTCTTAATCCCCATTTTGCAGACGAGGTAACTGAGGCACAGAGAAGCTAAGTGACTTGCCCAAAGTCACGCAGCTGACAAGTGGCGGAGCCGGGATTAGAACCCATGACCTCTGACTCCCAAGCCCAGGCTCTTTCCACTAGGCCACACTGCTTCTCTTATTTATTTTATCATATTTATTGCTATATTTACTTTGTATACAGCACTGTACCAAGGTTTTTGAGGAGTGGGGAGATGTTGGGGGAATATCTTTTAGAAAAATGATCCATAAAAATGATTATGTATTTATGCATACACTTGCACATTTGTATATATGTATGCATATTCGATTACATATTCAACTTCATTTATTTTGATTACACTGCTTGTGAATATTTCTGTCTGTCTCTCACATCAATTCATTCTTTCAATCATATTTATCAAGCACTTGTGTGCAGAGCACTGTACTAAGCGCTTGGGAAGTACAAATTGGCAATATATAGAGACGGTCCCTACCCAACAATGGGCTCACAGTCTAGAAATGTGTAAGTTCCTTGTGGACAGGTGAAGTGCCTTGTACTTCTCAAGCGCTCAGCATAGATCGTTATCTGTACTAGATGCTCAATAAATATTATGTCTACTACTGTGACAAAGCCTGAGAAGAGATCTGCTTAGAGGATTCTGTGTCCCATTCAAGTAGCAGGGAGCATGGGAGCCCAAGACAGAATGCTGAGAGAAGGAAGGAGATGTCCTGCAGGGGCAGCTGGAGAGAAGATGTAGGGTTTGTAGAGGAGAAGATTAAACAAGATCAGTCAATTGCATTTATTGAGCGCTTACTGTGTGCAGAGCACTGTACTAAGTATTTGGTAGAGTAGAACGCAGCAGAGTTGACAGATATGTTCCCTGCCCACATCGAGCTTACAGTCTAAAGGGGAGTTTAGGAGAACATGTGTCCATGTCAAAGGGGGGAGTGTGAAAAGAAGTAGCCTGGAACTCTCTCTTCCTTCGCATCCAACATACGACAGACGATCACTCTCCCCACCTTCAAAGCCTTACTGAAGGCACATCTCCTCCAAGAGGCCTTCCCCGACTAAGCCCTTATTTCCTCTTCTCTCATTCCTTCCTTGCACTTGGATTTGTACCCTTTATTCACCCCTCCCTCACCCCCTTAGCACATATGTACATATCCATAATTCATTTATTTCTATTACTGTATGTCTCCCCCTCTAGACTGTAAGCTCCTTTTGGGCAAGGAACATTTCTACCAACTCTGTTACATTGTCCTCTCCCAGGCGCTTAGTACAGTGATGACCTACTGGATAGAGCATGGGTTTGGGAGTCAGTAGGACTTGGGTTCTAATCCCGGCTCTTCTACTTGTCTGCTGTGAGAGCTGGGGCGAGTCCCTTAACTTCTCTGTGCCTCAGTTCCCTCAGCTGTAAAATGGGGATTAAGACTGTGAGCCCCATGTGGGACAGGGACTGTGTTCAACCCGATTAGCCTGTAACCACCTAGTGCTTAGTACCATACTTGGAATGTAGTAAGTGCTTAATAAATGCCACAGTCTTTAATATATATGATTGATTGTTTGATTGATTGATGTCCTTCCACAATCCCTAGGTACACTAAGATGGTGCCTAGAACCAAGTTTCTTCTCCTCTCTCTTTCCCCATCCTGCCACATCAGGAATCCCTCTATCAGCTAGCTTATCTTAGTGGATAGAGCCCTAGCCTGGGAGACAGGACATGGGTTCTAATCCCAGCTCTGCCACTTGTCTGCTGTGTGACATTGGACAAGTCACTCGATTTCTCTGTGCCTCAGTTGCCTCATCTCTAATCTGCGATTAAAACTGTGAGCCCCATGTGGAAATAGGACTCTGTCCAACCTAATTGTCTGGTACCTACCTCAGCACGTAGAATAGTGCTTGACACATAGTAAGCACTTTGCAAATGCCATCATTATTAGCTATTAGAACATGGGGAAGGTTCTAATTATGTCATCCAGGGAAGGCTCTCTCAGTAGCATGGAGAAGACTTAGGACTCTTCCTTCTCCCCTACTAGAGTGTAAGCTTCTTGATTCCAGGGATCCTGCTCTCCAACACTATTGTATTGTACTGTCAATCATTCAATTGATCAATCATTCATATTTATTGAGTACTTATTGTGCGCAGACCACTCTATTAAGTACTTGGGAGAGAACAATATCACAGAGTCGGTAGACACATTCCCTGCCCAAAACAAGCTTACACTCTTGAGGGATAGTCTCTTCCAAGTGTGACGTACAGTGCTCTGTACTAAGGAGGAGCTCAGAAAATACAACTGATGGACAGATTGATTGTAGTTTTTAATGTACTTTCCTGGATGGTGGTTTTCATTCATTCAATCGTACTTACTGAGTGCCTGTTCCCTCCCTTCTCATTTCAGATTGTAAACCCCTGGGAACTCCTTGGACCTTTCCCTGGCACTTTGTAGAGTGCCTGGCACGAAATAAATATTGAATAAATCCCCTAAGTAATCATAATGCATTTTTACCTTCAAAACAAACTCCCCAGCCCATAAGGCCGCTGGAGGGAGCAGGTGTAAGAAGGCCCGGGGCAGGCCAGACCATGGGAAAAATCATTAAAAGGTGCTAATGGATCCAGAAACTCAGAAAGCATTTTTCCCTGGAGCCCAGAAAATGTGTGAAACCTTCTGTGGCAGCAGCCAGAGACTGTAGCAGTAGAGGCTGCAGCGGCTGCAAAGCTTGCTGGGAATGGGACACTAAAACAACATACCCGTATGGGGCTCATTAAACATCGTCGCCAATCCCGAAGCCTGGTTTTTGCCAGGCAGGGGCACTTGGGGTGGGGGAGACTGCTCAGATTATGGCCGAGGTTACGCAGCTGTGCACAAGATATGACTGGGAAATCCCAGCTGGCCCTCCGGGTCTCTGGTCCCCTGAAGCGGTGGAGACTGCTTCCCAGCCGGCCTGTCATGAAAGCTGATGAGTGTAAATAGGAAAAGCAGCGGGAAGACCCTCCCACTACCTTCCATCTCCTTCATTTTCACCTTCTCGCTTTTTGCTGAAGCGTCTCAGAGAAGCTGAAATCAGGGCGGTCCAGGCTCTGCGCAGGTGTGGAGTGCCGTCCTGGGCACTTGTTGTGGGTGGACCACTGGATTAGAGGGCGTTGGATGCGTCCATTGATTAATTACTCTTGGTAGAGAATCCATCGTCTAATGAATAGAGCACAGGCCTGGGGAACCTGGGTTCTTAACCTGGCTTCTTCACTTGTCTGCTGAGTGACCTTGGGCAAGTATTTTCTGTGCCTCAATTACATCATCCGTAAAATGGGATTAGTACTGTGAGCCTCGTATGGGAGATAGACTTGATTAGTTTGTATATACTCCAGCACTTAGTACAGTGCCTGGGTAGAAGTATGGTTTAGTGGATAGAGCATGGTCCTGAGAGTCAGAAGGACCTGGGACTTAATCCCGGCTTCATCACTTGTCTGCTGTGTGACCTTGGGCAAGTCATTTCATTTCTCTATGCCTTGGTTACCTCATCTGTAAAATGGGGATTTAGACTGTGAGCCCCATGTCGGACCGGGACTGTGTCCAATCTGATTTGCTTGTATTTATCCCAAAGGTAGTGCTTAACGAATACCATTTTATTATTATTATCATTAAAGTATTCATTTATTCAATCATATTTAGAGAAGCAGCACGGCTCAGTGGAAAGAGCCCGGGCTTGTGGAGTCAGAGGTCATGGGTTCAAATGCCGACTCTGCCAATTGTCAGCTGTGTGACTTTGGGCAAGTCACTTAACTTAACTTCTCTGGGCCTCAGTTACCTCATCTGTAAAATGGGGATGAAGACTGTGAGCCCCCCATGGGACAACCTGATCACCTTGTAACCTCCCCAGCACTTAGAACAGTGCTTTGCATATAGTAAGTGCTTAATAAATGTCATTATTATTATTATTATTGAGTGCCTACTGTGTGCAGAGCACTGTACTAAGTGCTTGAAGGAGTACAATATAACAATAAACCAAGGCATATCCTGCCCACAATGAGCTTATCATTATAGTAAGTGCTTAACAATTACCATTAAAAAATCATTGATTGTCTCTGGGAAATTCATTCATTCAATCGTATTTATTGAGCGCTTATGGTGTGCAGAGCACTGTACTAAGCGCTTGGGAAGTACAAGTTGGCAAGAGATGGAGACAGTCCCTACCCAACAACGGCTCACAGTCTGTGACCCCTGTGGAGAGCCCAAGTTAAGTGAAGACTATAGCAGAAAAGGGTCACTGTCCTTAATAATTAACTCACGCAGAAGAACAGTTTCTTCCACTACCCACAGGGATGCGTCTTGGGGGAAGCTGAAGTCAATCAACTGATCAATATATTTGTTGAGAGATACACACGTGCAAATCCCTGTGCTGGGTGCTTGGGAGAGGGCAGTGCGGTGCACCATATTGGGTAGATGAAGTCCCTGACCTTAGGGAGCTTTCAGTCCAGAGAGGTCAGTTCCCATCTAAGTCTTCTTATCTCCCATTCTCCCTCCTTTCTACCTTGACCGTACACTTGGGTCTGTACACTAGACTGTAAGCATCTTGTGGGTGGGGAATGTGTCTCCCAACTCTGTTTTATTGTACTCTCCCAAATGCTTAGTAGAGTGCTCTGTACACAGAAAGTGCTCAAAAAATCCCACTGATTGATTGATTGGTCTATAGACAATGGGAGAACCAATGGTAATGGACGTCTAAGAGGGAAACTCATACATAGCCCCACCAGGATAGGATGGACCATGGATTTGACCCACTGGGTGGTTTTATGGATGGCTTTATGCATGATTGTGACTGATAGAACCATCCACTGCTTAGAACAGTCCTTGGCACATAGTAAGCTCTTAACAAATACCATTATTATTATTATTGTTATAAAAATAACAATAATAATAATAATAATGGTATTTAAGTGCTTACTATAAAAATAACAATGACAATAATAATTGTGGTATTCTTTAAGCGTTTACTAAGTGCCAGGTACTGTACTAAGTGCTGGGGTAGATACAAGGTAATTGGGTTGGATGCAGTGCCTGTCCCACATAAGGCTCACGGTCTTATTCTCCATTTCACAGATGAAGTAACTGAGGCACAGAGAAGTTAAGTGACTGAGGCACAGAGAAGATAAGACAAGTGGTGGAGCTGGGATTGGAACTCAGTTACTCCTGAGAAGCAGCGTGGCTTAGTGGAAAGAGCATGGGCTTTGGAGTCAGAGGTCAAGGGCTCAAATACCGGCTCCACCAATTGTCAGCTCTGTGACTTTGGGCAGGTCACTTAACTTCTCCTGTGCCTTGGTTACCTCATCTGTAAAATGGGGATGAAGACTGTGAGCCCCCCGTGGGACAACCTGATTCATTCATTCATTCAATTGTATTTATTGAGCGCTTACTATGTGTAGAGCAGTATACTAAGTACTTGGGAAGTACAAGTTGGTGACATATAGAGATGGTCCCTACCCAACAATGGGCTCACAGTCTACAATATCACCTTGTAACCTCTCCAGTGCTTAGAACAGTGCATTGCACTTAGTAAGTGCTTAATAAATGCCATTATTATTATTATTATTATTATTATTCTGACTCCCAGGCTCTCTCTACTAGGCCATGCTGCTTCTCTACACTGTCACCTTTTTACCGACATCCTCTTCCATACCAAGTGCTTTTGATGTTCACTGCACTGTTGCCTTTGTTACCCAGGGTGTTTGATGTTATTTTTACATCTCCTCCTCTTGGCATGGCCTCCCTGGAGACTCTCATGATCACATTTCTGGATGCTGCACACTAGATTACCTATTTTTTGCTTTCTCTTCACCCTCTAGACTGTAAGCTACGGTCAGGCAAGGTGTCTGTTACATTGTTATATTGTACTCCCCCAAGCCCTTAGTACAGTGCTCTGCACTCAATAAATACAACTAACTGACCTGCTCAGTCTTGACCACATCATCCAAGGCTTTGCTTCATTGTTCAGGGTGGCCTAGTGGGCTAATAATAATAACTATGGTATTTGTTAAGTGCTTACTATGTGCCAGACACTGTGCTAAGCACTGGGGTGTATACAAGCAAATCGGGTTGGACACAGTCCCTGTCCCATGTGGGGCTCACAGTTTGAACCTCCATCTTACAGATAAGGGAACTGAGGTCCAGAGAAGTTAAATAATTTGTCCAAGTTCACAAAGCAAACAAGCAGACAAGTAGAGAAGCAGCGTGGCATAGTGGAAAGAGCCCGGACTTGGGAGTCAGAGGTCATGGGTTTTAATCTTAACTCCGCCACTGATCAGCTGTGTGACTTTGGGCAAGTAACTTGACTTCTCTATGCCTCAGTTCCCTCATCTGTAAAATGGGGATGAAGACTGTGAGCCCCACGTGGGACAACCTTATTACCTTGTATCTACCCCAGCGCTTAGAACAGTGTTTGGCACATAGTAAGTGATTAAGAAATGGAATCATTATTATTATTATTATTATTATTGTTATTATTAAGTGTCAGAGCTGGGATTAGAATCCAAGTCTTTCTGACTTCAAGGCCTGAGCTCTATCCACTAGCCCATGCTGCTACAGCATGCGCCTGGGAGCCAAAGAACCTGGGTTCTAACCCCGGCTCTGTCATGTGCTTACTATAGCCTTGGGCAAGTCACTTAACTTACCAGTGCTTCAGTTTCCTCATCTATAAAAGAGGGATAAAAATACCTGATCTCCCTCCTTTGTACATTGTGAGTCCCATGTGTCTGACCTGAACTTGAATTTATCCTCATATTTAGTACAGGGCTTTGGACCTAGTGAGCACTTAACAAATACTACGGTTATTATTACTGCATCTGTAGTGAACCTCTCCTGTCCACACTGTTTGCGGTTACCCCATTTCAGCTGACCGAACAGCAGTTGATTGGGTACCCTGCAGCATGGCTCAGTGGAAAGAGCCCGGGTTTGGGAGTCAGAGGTAATGGGTTCTAAATCCGCCTCCGCCACTTGTCAGCTTTGTGACTTTGGGCAAGTCACTTGACTTCTCTGTGCCTCAGTTGCCTCATCTGTAAAATGGGGATTAAGACTGTGAGCCCCACGTGGGACAACCAGATAACCTTATATCTACCCCGGTGCTAAGAACAGTGCTCAGCACATAGTAGCACTTAACAAACGCCATCATTATTATTATTATTGTATACTCTGATCACCCGTTCTGCCCAGCAAAAATACAGTGTGTCTGGCATTGCCCTGAGGCAGGGGACTAATTGTATTCTAGGACTTTATTGTCTGTGATGCTGCTTTGCACCATGACTTGTACTTCCCAAGTGCTTAGTACAGTGCTTCGCACACAGTAAGCGCTCAATAAATATGATTGAATGAATGATGTATTCTAATTGTATTCTAGGACTTTTTTGTCTGTGATGCTGCTTTGCACCATGACTTGTACTTCCCAAGCGCTTAGTACAGTGCTTTGCACACAGTAAGCGCTCAATAAATTATAATTATTACTCTATTTATTTATTTATTTATTTATTTATTTTACTTGTACATTTCTATCCTATTTTATTTTGTTGGTATGTTTGGTTCTGTTCTCTGTCTCCCCCTTTTAGACTGTGAGCCCACTGTTGGGTAGGGACTGTCTCTATGTGTTGCCAATTTGTACTTCCCAAGCGCTTAGTACAGTGCTCTGCACATAGTAAGCGCTCAATAAATACGATTGATTGATTGATTAATAAATACGATTGAATGAATGATGTTTAGTATACTATTCACACACACACACACACATCCATACACACATGGCATGGGAGACAGTGGGATGGAGGGTTCCTTTTCTCCAGAAATAGATCAATGGCTAGCAATACAATCTTATCTTTTGAATAGCTCTCCTCCCAACCCAGCCTTTTCCCCTGGCTTTGACCTCCATAATTACAAGAATTTCACCAAAAACTGCAAAGGGTTTGGAGGAAATGGAATTTGATCCCAAGTTCGTAAGGTGGAGCGACTGACTAGCCTTATCCCTCTTCTCCTTCTTCCCTGGGAGACCTAAGTCAATAGAGATGAGATGATCCTCGTGGGCCACGCTGGATGGGAGTGGTGTGTCCGGCCTCTCCCGTAACTAATGTCCGCTCTCCAGGATGGTCCGCTCCTGCCTCCCCTCATCCAAACACAAGTCCGCAGCCCTGAGCCCGGCACCCTACCCATCTACTTTTTCCTCACACACTTCTGCTGCTGACGCCGGTCTGCTTCCAGCGTAATGATAAATCAGAAAAACCTCGGCTCCAGACACAGCCAACGATTGCCTTGGAGATCGCGGGAACAGAAAAGCCAAGATTTCCTCTCCTCTATCAATCACCTTGTTTTCTCCCCACATCCCCACTTCCAGTGCAGCTGTAACCAGGCAGTGGCAGGTTTTTCCCTGTGCTGAGTTTTGTCACAATAAATCAGGACTCTGGCGAGATTTTGCAACAAGAAGCACCAGGTGTGAAGCCATCACATTGATCTTGGCAGGGATTTCTGACACAAGAAGGAGATCATTTAATTTGGTTGCTCTATCTTAAATATCAATTCACACACCTATAGAGTGAGACATCACAGGACACCAAGGTTTTTGCTGTAAGATCAACTCACCTTGAGAGGGTTAATAGAGGCAGAAAGGACAGAATTCACCTTCAGCAGGCTCAGTAGGATTCCCCAAAGAGAGGATGAGGCTACTAGTGAAAATTATCTGAATAATTAAAGATTTAAAATTCACTGGGTCACGAGAGACAGTGAGTTAGTCTCTGGAGGGAGAGCCAGGGTTGGAGAGGGGAGAGGTTAAGATGTTGAATGGCCCAGGCTGATTCATTTGAAAAAGAGTCGGAGATGGAGAGGGGAGAATTTGGGGTGCTAGACTGTCCATCCCAAACCATGAGGGTGGTGTCCAGGAGGGCAACCGGCACACGGTTTCTCCAAGTATAATTCATTCAGTAGTATTTATTGAGCACTTGCTATGTGCAGAGCACTGTAATAAGCACTTGGGAAGAATACAATAGAAGAATAAACAGGCACACACTCCTGTTGGAAACCTGAGTTGGGTGAACAGTGGGGCCGAGCCAGGGGTGTGCCTCAGGCTCTGATATCTAGACCATTACCTCGATCTCCTCTGTTGCACCACTGACCTCTGGCCCATGTCCCACTTCCGGCCTGGAACGCCCTCCATCCTCATATCTGACAGACAATGACACTCCCCCACTTAAAAGACTTATTGAAGGCACATCTTCTCCAAGAGGCCTTCTCTTAATAAGCCCTCCTCACACTCGCTTCTGCGTCACCCTGACTTGTTCCTTTTATTCATTCAGTCATATTTATTGAGCGCTTACTGTGTTCAGAGCACTCACCCCCCCTCAGACCTACAGCACTTATGTACATAGCTGTAATTTATTTATTTATATTAATGTCTGTCTCCCATTCTAGACTGTAAGCTCACTGTAGGCAGGGAATGTGCCTGTTTATTGTTATACTGAACTCTCCCAAGTGCATAGTACAGTGTTCTGCACACAGTAAGTGCTCAATAAATATGATTGGCTGACTGACTAGACAGTTGGAATGAAAGGGGAGTGAGAGTGAGTATCCAGACAATCTGATTAAGTTAAATATCCAACTTGACCTTTTTTGTAATGATATTTTTTAGGTGCTTACTATGGGCCAGGCACTGTACTAAGCACTGGAGAAGATATAGGGCAATGAGGTTGGACACAGTTCATGTCACATGTAGGGCTCAGAGTCTCAATGTCTATTTTACAGATGAGAAAACTGAGGCACAATGAAATTAAGTGACTTGCCCAAGGTCACACAACAGACATGTGAAAAGCCAGCATTAGAACCCAGGTCCTTCTGACTCTCAGGCACATCATCTATCCATGGGGCCATGCGGTTTCTACAATTCTATTCAGTTTAAAAACTCTTCCATCCTTTCTAAGACAGTTCGCAGATCTGAAATATCCAAATAGATGATGATATTTATTCAATGCTTATTATGTTCCAAGCATTGAGTACTGAGGTAAATAAAAGGGAATAAGAATAAAAATTCTTGGCCCATCTGGGGCTCAAAGTCTAAGAGGGAGGGAGAATAGATATTTTATCCCTATTTTACAGTTGAGGAAACTAAGGCACAAAGAGATTAAGCAAGTTGCTTGAGGTCGCACAGCACGCAAGTGGCAGAGCTGCTATTAGAAGCCAGACCACCTGACTCTATGTCCCAGGCCCTTTCCACTAGGCAACCCTGCCTCCCGTTGCCTGGGAAATACTGCTGGGATGGAGAACTTCAGCTGGACCATCAGGTGGAGGAACAGAGAATCTCAGCCACAGCCAGAGTTTAAGGATTCTTTAAATGCTAACACATCTCTCTTCTCAATCAATCTGTCAATCAATCAATAGTATTTATTGAGTGCTTACAGTGTGCAGAGGACTGTACTAAGTGCTTGGGAGAGTGTACTTCAACAGAGTTGGTAGACACATTCCCTCACCACAAGGAGTTCACAGGCTAAAGGGGGAGATAAATTATTAATATGTACATAGGCACTCTGGGGCTGGGGGTGGGGGGTGAATATCAAGTGCTTAAAGGGTTCATTCATTCATTTATTCATTCAATTGTATTTATTGAGCACTTACTGTGTGCACAGTACTGTACTAAGCACTTGGAAAGTACAATTAAGCAACAAATAGAGACAATTCCTGCCCACAGTGGGCTCACAGCCTAGAAGCAGAGCCAAGTGCATATGGGATGAAGAATGGAGAGGGACTATGGGATGAGAAGGCTTAGCTGGGAAAGGCCTCTTGGAGGAGATGTGATTTTAATAGGGCTTCGGAGGTTGGGAGAGTGGTGGTCTGTCGTATGTGAAAAGTAGAAAGTTTCACACCAGAGGCAGGATGGCTACCAATCAACCTATGCAACAGGCAGAAACTCCTCACCCTGGGCTTCAAGGCTCTCCATCACCTCGCCCCGTCCTACCTCACCTCCCTTCTCTCCTTCTACAGCCCACCCCGCACCCTCTGCTCCTCTGCCGCTAATCTCCTCACCGTGCCTCGTTTTCGCCTGTCCCGACGTCGACCACCGGCCCACGTCATCCCCCTGGCCTGGAATGCCCTCCCTCTGCCCATCCGCCAAGCTAGCTCTCTTCCTCCCTTCAAGGCCCTACTGAGAGCTCACCTCCTCCTGGAGGCCTTCCCAGACTGAGCCCCCTCCTTCCTCTCCCCATCCTCCCCCTCTCCATCCCACCCGCCTTACCTCCTTCCCCACAGCACCTTTATATATGTATATGTGTTTGTACATATTTATTACTCTATTTATTTTTTTATTTTACTTGTACATATCTATTCTATTTATTTTATTTTGTTAATATGTTTGGTTTTGCTCTCTGTCTCCCCCTTCTAGACTGTGAGCCCACTGTTGGGTAGGGACCGTCTCTATATGTTGCCAACTTGTACTTCCCAAGTGCTTAGTACAGAGCTCTGCACACAGTAAGTGCTCAATAAATACGACTGATTGATTGATGTGGGAGAGGGGTTGGTGGGGAGAGGGGTTGGTGGCAAAATAAAGGAGATCGAGGTACAGTAAGTAGCTGTACATTACAGGAGTGAAGTTAATGTGTTAGAATAGTCATAGGGAATCCGAGAGGTAAGATGAGAGGAGCAAGGTGATTGAGGGCTTTGAAGCGAATGGTGAAATGTCTCTGTTTGACGCGGTGGTGGATGGGAAACCACTGAAGGTTCTTGAGGAGTAAGGAAACATGGACTGAATTCTTTTTTTGGAAAAAATAATTCAGGCAGCAGAGAGAAGTAAAGCCTGGCTTAGGGAGACAGTAGGTAGGGAGGTCAACAAAGAGGCAGATGCAATAGTCAGGAAGGATATGACAAGTGTTTAGATCAACATAGTTATGGTTTGGATGGTTAGGAAAGGGCAGATTTTAGCGATACTGTGAAGTCTAAGCAGACAGGATTTCGAAATGAGAGAGATTAAGTCCAGGATAAAGCCAAAGTTATGGGCTTGTGAGGCAAGGAGGATAGAGAAGCAGCGTGGCTCAGTAGAAAGAGCACGGGCTTGGGAGTCAGAGGTTATGGGTTCTAATCCAGGCTCTGCCACTTATCAGCTGTGTAACTTTTGGGCAAGTGACTTAACTTCTCTGTGCCTCATTTACCTCATCTGTAAAATGGGGATTAAGACTGTGAGCCCCATGTGGGACAACCTGATCACCTTGTATACCCCCCCAAGCAGTGCTTAGAACAGTGCTTTGCACATAGTAAGCACTTAACAAATACTATCATTATTATCATTATTATAGTATCTATGGTGATAGGGAAGACAGGGGGAGGACAGATTTTGGGTGAGACAATAAGGAGTTCTGTTTTAGACTGATAAGTTTGAGGTGCTAACAGGACATCCAAGATGTGCTGAAGGCAGGAGGAAACGTGAGATTTGCAGAGAAAGAGAGGTAGATTTGGGAGTCAACCACATAGAAATGGTAGTTGAAGCCATCAATCACTCAATCAATTGTATTGATTGAGTGTTTATGCAGAACACTGCATAAAGCACATGGGAGAGTACAATATAACAATTCCCTGACCACAACAAGCTTACAGGCAAGATGGAGAGACAGACTAATATAGATAGATAAATTATGGATGTTGGGTAGGGACTGTCTCTATATGTTGCCAACTTGTACTTCCCAAGTGCTTAGTACATGCTCTGCACACAGTAAGCACTCAATAAATATGACTGATTGATTGATTGATACGTACATAAGTGCTGTGGAGCTGGGTTAGAGGAGAAGTCAGGGTGATATAGAAAGCCAGAAAGGAGTGGGAGAAAAGGAAAAGAGGGCTTATTCATGGAAGGTCTCTAGGAGAAGATGTGCCTGCAATAAGTCTTTGAAAACAGAGGCAGCAATTTTCTGTTAGATATGAAGAGAGAGGGTGTTCCTGGCTAGAGGCAGGACATGGGTGAGGGTTGATGGAGAGATAGACAAGTGAATGGAAATGAATGAGTTCTCCAAGGGAATAGGTGTAACTGGAGAATAGAAAGGGACCCAGAACTGAGCCCTGAAGGACTCCAACATTGAAGGGATGGGAGGCAGAGGAGGAGCCTGCAAGAGAGACTGAGAAGGAGAGGTCAGAGAGATAAGAGAACTAGGAGAGGACAGTGTCAGTGAGGCCAAAGCTAGGAAATGTTTCATGAACAGAATGCCAGGATTACCGTTCCAGGTCTCAGATCTTTGTTTAGGAAAGGACAACCTCCTTCTGGAATTTTCCTGCCTCCTCTTCCTTGGCCTGATTTATTCATTTCTTGGCTATTCCATGAGGTTGGGTTAATAATAATAATAATAATTGTGGTATTTGCAAGTGTTTACTATGTTCCATGCACTGTACTAAGTGCTGGGGTGGATACAAGCTAATTGGGTTGGACACAGCCCCTGTTCCACTTGGGGTTCACAGTCTCAATCCTGATTTTACAGATGAGGTAACTGAGGGCCAGAGAAGTTAAGTGACTTGCTCAAGGTCACACAGCAGACAAGTGGTGGAGCCGGGATTAGAATCCATAAACCTCTTACTTCTAGACCCATGCTGTAACCTCTACATCACGCTGGTTACAGATCACTGGTGAGGAGCCTTTTTAGGGTGAGTCCAGACACCGGACGCTCTGTACCAGAACAATGAGCTGGAGCTGGGACCCACCTTCTGTTCTGCCATTTCTTTTTTGGAACTTTTTTATTTTTTAATTAAAAGGAGTCTGGTGCCTTTAAACGGCTCTAAGAGTCTCACTGGGAATTTTTTCCTAGATACGCTTGTAAAGTTTGATTTGTGTACAGTATTGCTATCTAAAAATCTTTAATCTTTTAAACCTCACATAAAAAAACTCGAGCTGCTTCTCACACTCTATTAATTTTAATCAGTAGCATCTCCTGTTGGCTGTTTTAAAATTCATCCTAAACTAACAGAGTGGCACAGAACAAACAGCGGCTAGTGAGCGGAACCAGCTTCACGTCTGGATCCCATTATCGGGGGGCAAACACTTCCAGCACACAGTTACTCAGGCCCCCCCAAAGAGGAAGGGTCAAAGTTCATCTCTCTCTAGCATTAACCTTTTGCAAGTGATTTCCCTCCCATTACAGTGAGCAGATCTATTTCTCGATCGCACCTCGGAGCTCACCAAAAAAATAAATCCATTCACTAGATCTCAGGCCCCTGCACGCAGGGAGGCGAAAGGCTCGCAATTCATTCATTCAGTCTTATTTATTGAGCACTTACTGTGTGCAAAGCATCTGCACTAAGCACGTGGGAGAATACAATAGGTCCTCTCTTTTCAAAAGATCTCCTAAGGTGGAGGTGCCACAGCATCCCTTGATATGCCAGTGTTTTGTCATCTTAATAATCAAGAAGTTCCTCCTTGTATCCAACCACAATCCCTCCTGCTTTAAGCCCAGCTCATTTCCTCTTTTTGGGTCCCCCAAAAAACAGAGAACAACCAGGCATGGGCTCTAATCCTGGCTCCCCCACTTGTCTGCTGTGTGACCTTGAGCAAGTCACTTCACTGAGACTCAGTTACCTCATCTCTAAAATGGGGTTTGAGACCATGAGCCCCAGGTGGGACAGGGTCTATGTCCAACCCCATTTGCTTGTATCCACCGCAGCGCTTAGTGCAGTTTTTGGAACATAGTAAGCTCTTAACAAATACCACAGTTATTATTATTACATAGGACATAGTCCCTGTCCCACATGGGATTCACAGTCTTAATCCTCATTTTACAGATGAGGCAACTGAGACACAGAGAAGGGAAGTGACTTGACCAAAGTATCACAGCAGATAAGTGGTGGAGAAGGAATTAGAACGCAGATCCTTCTGACTCCCAGCCCCATGCTCTTTCCACTAGGCCACATGACTGTTTTGCTCCAGACCATCTCCAGTCATGGTACCCCAAGGGCTTTCCTGGTCACCAATTCATTCCATCCCCACCCAATCCCTGTGAGAAGGTGAGGAGCAGTGTTCTCCCCACTGGATGGGTGGATAAACTGAGGTCCAGAGAGCTCAAGGACTGGCCGAAGATTGTCTGGCAGGTGAACATCGGAGTATAACTAGAGTCCGGGCTTCCTGGCTCCCATCCTGGACGTCTCCCCACCCCACCCCACCCTGCTTCTTTTTTTTCAATCTTTTCCCCATGGTTGAAAAACAATCTGCCTCCCTACCCCAGCACCCTTCCGGCTGAGTGGTAGTTTAATGACCACATGACGTTTAGGCAAGGAGGAGAGATATCAGAGAGTGGGAGTCAGGGAGGGAATCTGGGGGACGATGGCAGGGAAGGAACCAGAGAAGATATGGAATCTGCCTCTCAGACTCCCACCTGTTCCCTCCTTATGAAGCAAGAGACATCACCAAGCTTCCTGAGCCGAAGAGGATCAGTTTGCCTGGGGAGTTGACAGGCACAGGGCGGCTTTGACCGATCCAGGAGGAGGAGCAGGGGGGAGATCTTCTCCGTCTGTCCTGTCCATTTCCAGCCCTCCCAGCTTTCACTCAGCAGAGGGTCAGTACAGATGACCATTCATTCAATCATTCATTCATTCAATCATATTTTTTGAGCACGTACTGTGGGTGGAGCACTGTACTAAGCACTTGGGAAAGTAGTGTGGCTCAATAGAAAGAGCATGGGCCTTGGCATCCATGGTCATGGGTTCAAATACTGGCTCTGCCAATTGTCAACAGTGTGCCCTTGGGCAAGTCACTTAACTTCCCTGTGCCTCAGTTACCTCATCTGTAAAATGGGGATTAAGATTGTGAGTGGGTCAACCTGATCACCTTGTATCCTCCCTAGCACTTAGAACAGTGCTTTGTACATAGTAAGTGCTTAACAAATGCCATCATTATTTTTGAGAAGCAGCATATCCTAGTGGCAAGATCACAAGCTTGGGAGTCAGAGGTCATGGGTTCGAATTCTGCTTCCCCACTTGTCAGCTGTGTGACTTTGGGCAAGTGACTTCACTTCTCTGTGCCTCAGTTACCTCATCTGTAAAATGAGAATTAAGACTGTGAGCCCAACGTGGGACAACCTGATTACCTTGTATCCCCCGCAGTGCTTAGAACACTGCTTGGCACGTAGTAAGTGCTTAACAAATGCCGTTATTATTATACAATGATAAACAGTGACATTCCCTGCCCACAACAACCTCACAGTCTAGAGTCGGGGAAACAGACATCAATACAAATAAATAAAATTACAGATATGTACATAAGTGCTTTGAGGCTTGGAGAGGGGAAGAACAAAGGGATAAATAAAATGACAGATATGCACATAAGTGATTTGAGACTGGAAGGGGGGAAAAGCAAAGGGACGTGAGCCCCATGTGGGACCTGAATATCCCACTGCTTAGTATAATGCTTAGCACAAAGAGCTTAACAGATCCCACAATTATTAATTATTATCCAGTCCATGGAAAGTGCCCTATCTAGGTTCACCAATGATCTCCTTCTTGCTAAATCCAATGGTCTCTACCCCATCCTAATCTTCATCTACACAGCTGACTTTCATATTGTGGACCAACTCCATCTCCTGTCTTGAATTCACTGACACTGTTCTCTCCTGGTTCTCCTCCTCTCTAACCACTCTGACCACTCCTTCTCAGTATCCTTTTAGGGCTCCTTCTCTGCCTCCCACCCTCTAATTGTAGGGGTCCCTCAAAGCTCAGTTCTGAGTCCCCTTCTATTCTCCATCTACACTCCCTCCCTTGAAGAAATCATCCTCTCCCATGGCTGCAATTACCATCTCTATGTGGATGATTCCCAAATCTCCATCTCCAGCCCTAACCTCTCTCCTGCAGTCTCACATTTCCTCCTGCCTTCAAGACATCTTTACTTGGTTGTTCTGCCTAAATCACAAACCGAATAAGATTAAAATGGAACTCTTTCATTTACCATCAAAACACTGTCCTCCTCCAGGGTTTTGGCTCCAGACTTTGCCATCCCTTTAGACAACACCACTACCCGCACCTCTAACAAACTCGTAATCTTGGCATTATCCTCAACTCATCTTACCTGCATATTCAGTCTGTCACCAAATCCTGTCTGTTCTACCTTCGCAACATCTGTTAAATTTTCCCTTTATTCTCCAGCCAGACTGCCAGACTGCCACTATGCTGATCCAAGCATTTATCATACAGTAGTAATAATAATTATGGTATTATGGCACTTACTATGTGCCAAGCATTCTTCTAAGCTCTGGGGTAGATTCAAGGCAATCAGGTTGGACACAGTCCCTGTCCCGTATGCGGCTCACAGTCTCAATCCCCATTTTATAGTTGAGATAACTGAGGCACCCTGATGATTGGATCAGTCTCCTTGCTGACTTCCCTACCTCCTGTCCCTCCTCTCTCCAGTCCACACTTTACTCCATTGCTTGGATCATTTTTCTAAAAAAATCACACAGTCCACATCTTCCTCAAAAACCTCCAATTGTTATCCGTCTATTTCAGCCCCAAAAGGACTTTACCATCAGCTTTAAGACACTCAATCAGTTTTCTCCATTCTACCATACCTCACAGATGATTTCTAACTAAAACTCTAGCAGCACATTTCACTGCTCTGATGCCAATCTGCTCACTGTACCTCGAGGTCATCTGTCTTGCTGCTGTCATTGCCCATATAATAATAGTAGTGATGATGGTATTTGTTAAGTGCTTACTATGTGCCAAGCACTGTACTAAGCGCTGGGGTAGATACAAGATAATCAGGTTGTCCCACGTGGGGCTCACAGTCTTAATCCCCATTTTACAGATGAGGTAATTGAGGTACAGAGAAATGACTTGCCCAAAGTCACACAGCTGATAAGTGGAAGAGCTGGGATTAGAACCCATGACCTCTGATTCCCATGCCCGAGCTCTTTCCAGTAAGCCACACTGCTTCTCTATCCTCCCTCTGTACTGGAACTCCTCCCTGCATATCTAACAGACCAACACTTTCCCCATTTTCAAAGCTGTACATAGGTCACCTCATCATCAGTGCTATTTATTGAGAGCTTACTAGATGCAGAGCACTTTACTAAATGCTTGGAAGAGTACAGCAGAGTTGGCAGATACATTCTGTGCTCACGAGCTTAAATCACATCTCCTCCAAGAGGCCTTTGCTAACTGAATTAGCCCTCATTTCCCCTACTCTGACTCAATTCAGCATCACCTATGCACTTGGGCCTGTATCCCTTAAGCATTTTGATATTCACCTCACCCCCTCTCCAAAGCATTTATTTACATATCCTTACCCTCTCCCGTTTTCCCTAACCATAGTTCATTTTCATGTCTGTCTATAAATTCCTTGTGAGAAGGGATCATGTCTACCAACACCATTGTATTGTTCTTTCTTAAATGCTTATTACAGTGCTCTGCACAAAGAAAGCTCTCAGTAAGTACTACTGATTAATCAATTGGTTGATAAAGGAAGTTTGATGAGAAACAATATGGCATAATGGTTAGAGCATGGGTTCTAATCCTGGCTCGGCCACTAGTCTTCTGTGTGACCTTGGGCAAGTAACTTCACTTCTCTCTGCTTTACTTACCTCATCTGTAGAATAGGGATCGAGACTATAAGCCCCATATGGGACAGAGACTGTGTCCAACCTGATTTGCTTGTATCCACTCCAGTGCTTAGTACAATGCCTTGCACAAACTGCTCAACAAATACCACGATTTTTATTATTATGATTATTAAAGCATGGGTCTAAGTCAGAAGGATCTGGGTTCTAGTCCCCGCTCCGTCACTTGTCTGCTGTGTGACCTTAGGTAAGTCAGTTAAATTACTCTGTTCCCCTGCAAAATTTGTAAAATGGGGATTAAGAATGTGAGGCCCCTGTGGGCATGGACTGTGTCCAACCTGATTACCTTGTATCTAACGCAGTGTTTAGAACAGTGCCTAGCTCTTATTAAGAGCTCAACAAATACCTCCAAAAAATAAATAAATAAAGTTCCTGTCAGCCTGAGTCAATCCATGAAGCCAACTGAAACTCTATCAGGTGTTTCCTCTTCTCCGGCATCTCCTTTCTGCTCCCTCCAGGAACAGGAGTTCCAGCAGCCTCTATTCTGCTCTGTCTGCCCACCTCCTCCCATGTGTTCCTGTTCCCGATGCCTTGTCAATCTCCCCACCCTCGCCTTCCTTCCCCTTGTTGTTTCTCCGAGAATCCAAGGTAATAATTCATACCTGACCTCCCGCCTGTCAACTTTTAATACTTCTAATTGTCTGTCAGCTCTGGGAAGAACATCCAGCCTTTTAACATTTCACTTTCCCTTTCACTTTCACCGGGACCCGTTGCAGGGATGTGACCTCCCATCCCTCTGGGGAAGATGGAGACATCTGTCAGTCTGTCAGCAGAACCTGCAGCCTGCCTCCAGACTTATTCTGTTTCTCCACATCATCAATCGCTATGGTCTCTATCTCTAGCCTGGGAGCTGGAGGGTGTTCTTGGAAATCCTCTCAATGTGTGAAATACTCAAGTAGAGAAACAATCAGCAGAAAAATATACCTGCTCTGAGATTGCAGCCCACGAATCCATCAAATAACTAATGGTATTTATTGAGCATGGACTGCAGGCAGAGCACTTTACTAAGCTCTTGGGAGACTACGATACAGTTGATAGTCACAATCCTTGTCTTCTAAGGAGCTGGAAGGAGAGACAGATGCTAAAATGAGTTACATGTAGGAAGAAATGCTAGAGTTTAAGGACATGTACATGGATGCTACCCAGGGGGACAGGGAGGAAGAAAGTAGGCAAGTAGGAAAGTAGGTGATGCTGGGATGCAGAATTGGCAGTATTGGGGAAAGAAGGTGGAGAGATGAGAGATTAATCAGGAAAGCCTTCCTGGAAGAGATGGTATGGAAGTAATCAATCAGTCAATTAAATTTATTGAGCACTTACTGTGTGCAGAGCATTGTACTAAACTCTTGGGATGGTACCATGTGTCTGTTACATTGTTATGCTGTACATTCCTAAGCTTTTAGTACAGTGCTCTGCACACAGTACACTCTTGATAAATACGCCTGGCTGACTGACTACAATAGAACAGAGTTGGCAGACATGTTTCCTGCCCAAAATGAGCTTACAGTTCTAGAGGAAGTGTGGAAAGAATATTCATTCATTCAATCACATTTTTACAATGTAACAATATAATACAATATAACAATAAACAGACAAATTCCCTGCTCACACTGAGCTGACATTCTATAGGGAGAAGGGAAGAAAGGAGAGAGGGAGGAAATAGAGTAGGAAAAAAAGAGGTAGGAAAGGAACGATACTTAATTTCTAAATATAATAATAATAATAATGATGATGATAATGATAATTGCGGGGAGTCAGGGGTGCTGTCTGGGGAGTGTGGGAAAGTTCAGGGTCCCTGTATAAAAACCAAGTTAAAGATGCCTGTGGCACATGGGGTAGAAGGTTCGGGGATGGGGAAAGAGGAGACTCTGCCATCTTGATAAGATCTCTGGTGCAGGTACCATCTTGAATATCCCAAACAGTGGCCATCTGGGAGCCATTGAGAGGCACACAGTTGCCCCTGACACGTGTGCTACTCTGAGATGACTACTTACCTTATCACTTACTGCCTGAAGCCAGCCCTGCGTTGAAACAGTTTGAAATTTCCCCAAAGTGTTATTGATGCCAGCCAGTACCCTGGGAAGGCTGCTTGCCAACCTCACCCCCCTCCACCCTGTGCAATGGAACCCAGAATGATGGGAAAACCTGTGGATTGAAAGTTTCTCGATGACAGAGATCACGTCTCCTACATCTGTCGAACTCTCCAGCTCTTTGACAGCAGGATCATGTCTTCTACATCCTCTGCACTGTCCGGCTCCTTAACAGGAGGGATTGCATCGCCTCCATCTATTGTACACTTCAGCTTCTGAACAGCAGGGATCATGTCTCCTACATTATAGGACTTATTATAATGCTATGAACACAGTAGGAGAGCGAATACTATTGATTGGTGAATCCTACCGGTGCTGGCTCTGTTCTCATGACCAGTGGCCCATCCCCATGTGGAAACTGATCGGGGCAGGCTGCCATGGGTAGAAAATACCCTGGATGGGGAAGGGTGAGGACAGGGTTGGACCAGGTTTATCTCTGACTTCTGGGGTCACTGGCTGGGTCTGAATGAAGCCCTGCAATGGAGTTCCTCCCTGCTGGACTTCAAGGCAGGGTGACATGTTGACCACTAAGACACAGGCAGGAGGTTCACTTGGGCAGAGCCAACAGCGTGGGCTGGGACGGAGCCAGAGAAGCAGGCAGAAAGGTAAGAGGAGCTGGTCGGCGGAAGGCCTAGAAGCCAAAGGTCAGGAGATTCTGTTTGAAGCTGGGAGCACTGGGAAAGGCTGCTGAGGATGTTTGTAGGGGGAGAGGTGCTGAGCTGTGTTTTAGAAAAGCTGCCTCCCTCTTTCCCGCCTTCCCATTTCCCCACCCCACCATCACAAATCACCATGACAGCCTTTGCTTCCTCAGCAGGAATGATGAGGGATGGGGTGACCAACCCCAGGTTGGCAGAGTTAAGGACTGAGGCATCCTGGGTGATCACAGAAATGTTTCTGGTGTAATGGAGAAAGCCATCGCTCTGAAGAGCTGTAAAATGGGGATTGAGACTGTGAGCCCCACATGGGACAACCTGATCACGTTGTATCCTCCCCAGTGCTTAGAACAGTGCTTTGCACAAGGTAACCACTAAACAAATGCCATCATTATGAGAAGCAGCGTGGCTCAATGGAAAAGAGCACGGGCTTTGGAGTCAGAGGTCATGGGTTCAAATCCCGGCTCCACCAATTGTCAGCTGTGTGACTTTGGGCAAGTCACTTAACTTCTCTGTGACTCAGTTACCTCATCTGTAAAATGGGGATTAAGACTGTAAGCCCCCCATGGGACAACCTGATCACCTTGTAACCTCCCCAGCACTTAGAACAGTGCTTTGCACATAGTAAGCGCTTAATAAATGCCATAAAAAAAGAGCTGACCCCGTTGCCACACAGTAGCTCTGGGTCTTCTCAGAAATCTCTCAGGTGACGGGTAATGTCCGTACGTGGGGCCTTTCATTCACCCTACCCCAACACCTGCTCTGACCACCCTAAGGTGAAAGCAGAATTGCCTGCTCTGGGACCGACACTATTTTCCGCAGGCTTCGATGATGGCTTTGCCAGGAGATTGCTGCTTAAGTGCTGCAGTGTCAATCAGTGCTCTATTTTTTGAGCACTACCTCATAAAGGGCAGATTGGTGTGGAGGAATCTGAATTAATAAGAAGTAACCCTCTCCCCAAACTAACAAGTTCTCCCCATCCATCACACAGCCACCGGTAGCCATCACCAATTCCCATCAGTATCAACAATAATAATAGCAATAATAATGATGACAATAGGATAATGATACTAATAGAGAAGTAGCGTGGCTGAATGGTAAGAGACCGGGCTTGGAAGTCAGAGGACATGAGTTCTAATCCTGGCTCTGCCACTTGTCTGTTGTATGACCTTGGGCGAGCCACTTTACTCTGTCTCAGTCACCTCATCTGTGAAAGAGGGATTAAGACTGTCAGTCCCACATGGGGCAATTCTGTTTACCTTGTATTTACCCCAGTGCTTAGAACAATGTTTGGCACATAGTAAGCACTTGACAAATACTATAATAATAATAATAACAATAACAATTATGGTATTTGTTAAGTACTATATGCAAAGCACTGTGCTAACTGCTGCGTTAGAACAATGTGGCCTGCAGAAGTAGAGTGGCCTAGTGGAAAGAGGACAGGACTGGGAGTCACAAGACCTAGATTTTAATCTAGGCTCCACCACTTGTTTGCTGTGTGCCCTTGGGCAAATTACTTAACTTCTCTATGCTTCAATTTCTTCATCTGTAAAATGGGGATTCCCTAATAATCATTGTAGTATTTAAGTGCTTACTATGCACCAGGCACTGCATTAAGCGCTGGGGTAGATACAAAACAAATAGGTTGGACACAGTCCTTGTTTCACCTAGGGCTCACTGTCTTAATCCCCATTTTACAAATGAATTAACTGAGGCCCAGAGAAGTTAAGTCACTTGTCCAAGGTCACACAGCTGACAAGTGACAGAGCCAGGATTAGAACCCAGGTCCTTCCGACTCCCAGGCCCATGCTCTATTAACTAGACCATGTTGCTTACGTAACAATACCTGTTCTTCCTTCCCTTCAGACTGCGAGCCCTGCCTGATTATCCCTTAGCTTCTTCAGCACTTAGTATAGTGCTTGACACATACTAAGTGCTTAACAAATCCCACTTTAAAAACCTAAGCACGTGGAAAAGTTCAATAGAATTCAATAGAATTATTACATATTATCCCTGCCCTCAGGAAACTGGCACCCAAGGGGAAAGGAGCAAAGTCACAGGGGATTAATCAGGGAAGGCTTCATTTATTCATTCATTCATTCATTCAATCAATCGTATTTATTAAGCGCTTACTGTGTGCAGAGCACTATACTAAGAGCTTGGGAAAGTAAAATACAACAATAAACAGTGACATTCCCTACCCACAATGAGCTCACAGCCTATGGGGGGTGGGGGCGGGAGATGGACATCAACATAAATTAATAAAATTACAGATATGTATATAAGTACTGTAGGGCTGTGGGGAGGGGAGACACATCAATACAAATAAGTAAAATTATAGACATATATGTAAGTGCTGAGGGGTTGGGTGTGGGGAAAGAGAAAAGGGAGTAAGTCAGGGTGACACAGAAGGGAGTGGGAGATGAGGAAAATTGGGTCTTAGTCTGGGAAGTCCTCTTGGAGAAGATGTGACTTCTGTAAGGCTTTGAATGGGGGGAGAATAATTGTCTGTCAGATTTGAGGAGGGAGGGGGCCAGAAGCAGGCCAGACGCAGGCCTGACGCAGGATGTGGGCCAGGGGCCCGCAGTGAGACAGGCGAGAAGGAGGCACATGAGAAGGTTAGTACTAGAAAAGTAAAGTATGCGGGCTGGGTTGAAGAAGAAGAGAAATGAGGTGAGATGGGAGGGCAAGGCCAAGGAGGGGTGTTTTTCTTGCTTGCCCCTCTCACCTATCATCTTCAGCTTCCCGCGGAATGGGAGCACCCCAGGGAGCTGCTCATTTGGAAGTGTCAGGGGAGGGCTGGGAGCCACTGGCCTGAGAATGCAGCACAGCCTAGTGGGAAGAGCTTAGGCCTGGCAGTCAGAGGACCTGGGTTCGAATCCTAGCTCCACTACTTGTCTGCAGCGTGACCTTGGGCAAGCCGCTTAACTTCTCTGTGCCTCAGTTACCTCATCTGTAAAATGGGAGTTAAGACTGGGACCCCTATGTGGGACGTGGGCTGTGCCCAACCTGATTATTTTATAATCTATCTCGATGCCTGACACATAGTAAGCACTTAACAGATACCATAAAAAATGTAGACAAGGGTTGTTTCTCTCCAGAATTTTGCTTCTAGTAGCAGTAAATATTCCACTGAATATTAGGGCCATGGAGGGGGGTTCCCCCCAGGCCTTTAAATTTGTGTCAAATCAATTTTCAAATGCATAAACTACTTCCCAGCAGCAGTAAATCTCAGGGAAAGAAGGGGCCAGTAAAGTGGGGAAAGTAGTGTGTGTGTTTAGTGGGCTAGAGGGAACTGCATTCCAACCCTGTGATCGAAGCTGTGCCTATGGACCATGAAAGACATCTCCTTTGAGCTGTGAAAATGGATGGATTTTCCCTGTTGAGGCCGGAGCAATCCAGATGGGCAGTTCTACTGTTCTTCAGGATGGCACATTTGAGACTCAAAGCTGCCAAAGACAATGGAAAGAAGAGAATGATCCAGGGATTATCCAGGGAAATTGAGGCCTGTAGACAATCCCACTACCACACACTTTTCTCTTCCCTGGCATCCCTCCGAAGTGGGGTCTGGAAGTCTGAATTATTCACCTGCCAGCTCTTCTTTCTCCCTTCTCCTTCCTTCCAAGGAGAGTGGACCCATGTCCTTGCTGCAAAGGCCTCTGGGTCTAACGATGCAATTGTCTGGCTCATCTGCTCCCTGGGGCGGGTTTGGAGGCTGAGCACAAGCGACCCCGAGAGCTGAGTAGACTCCCTGAAACATCTGGACTCTCTGAGGGTCCAGCCTGGCTCTGGTCCCCTGTGTTCCTGGTGGATGAGTTGTTTCCTGGCCCTTCATCTCTTTACCTCCAGACGGTCACAAATCTCAGGCTGTAGAATGCCACCCACTCAGCAGGAAGAAAGGACCAAGCAGGTTGGCAAAGACTTTCTGTTCAATTCTTGGGGGTTACTCTAATGCAGGCTCCCTCCTCCATTTATTCAAAGCCTTTCTTAAAATCCTGCTTTCTCCCACAGACCTGCCCCCATTAATTCCCCGCACCCCAAACCTATCTGCCAGACCTAACATTTAAGTATTTAGGTATTTATTTATACTTTATACTTTCATATAAGTATTTATTTCAATTGAGAAGCAGCACAGCTTAGTGGATAGAGCACAGGACGGAGAGCCAGAAGGACCTGACTTCTAATCATAACTCCACCACTTGTCTACTCTGTGACCTTGGTCAAATCACTTATCTTTTCTGTGCCTCAATTACCTCATATGTAAAATGGGGATTAAGAGTGTGAGCCACATGTGGGACAGGGACTGTATCCAACTTGTATCTACCCCAGCACTTAGAACACTGCTTGGCACATAATAAGTGCCTAACAAGAACTAAATTACTCTCCCCCTTCAGAGCCTTATTGAAGGCACACCTCCTTCAAGAGGCCTTCCCAGACTAAGCCCCTCATTTCCTCTTCTCCCACTCTCTTCTGCATCACCCTGACTTGCTCCCTTTTTTCTTCCCCTCTCACATCCCCCCAGCACTTTTGTACATATCTGTAACATTTATTTGTATTGATGTCCGTCTCCCTGCATCTAAACCATAAGCTCGTTGTGGTCAAGGAATGTATCTGTTGTTGTATTGTACTCTCCCAAACGCTTCATACAATGCTCTGCAAACAGTAAGCACTCAATAAATACAGCTGAATGAATGAATCTACCTGCACACTTGGTACAGAGCCTGGCACATCCGTAAGTCCTTAACAAATGCCATTAAAAATTGTAAACTCAATTATTTATTCCAGCTATTCTATTTTCATGTCTCTTTCTCTCACTACACTATAGTCTAAGCATCTCGAGGGCAGGAAATGTGTCACATGTCTTCTGGTGTACTTTCTCAACTCCTTAGTTCAATGAGCCCTCAGTAAATATGACTGATATTACTTCTACATTCTATGTGCAAAGCACTGAATTAATGAAAGATTATTAGATCCAGTCTTTGTCCTACGTGGCACTCACAATCTCAGTGTGGGAAGACATATACAAGAGAACACTGAGAGTGAAGTTAAGAACAATGAAAATTATTAATTAAACAACCCAAAATGGCATTCATTCCTTCAGTGGTATTTATTGAGGGCTTACTGTGTGCAGAGCACTGTTCTAAGAGCTTGGAAGAGTACAATATAGTAGAGTTGGTAGACACACTCCCTGTTCAAAGGGAGCTCACAGTCTCGATTATGTCAAAGAGGTCCATACCCTGGGCCCCTCCGCCAAGTCTTTCATTATTCTGGGCCCTCATGGGCCCTAAAAATTTAACCCTGGCTACTGTTGGAGTTCCTTTCTCAGGATGGCACCTGGAGAGTTTCCAGTACTCCACCAGTCTCTCTCAGGTATGGGAGGGAGAGTCAAGCAGAGGCCTACCCATTCCTTTCCTAGCTTGGGCAGTGGCTAGCAAGTGGAAGGCAATCTGCTTCAAGTCAAAATTCACCTGTGCTGGGCAGCAGCGGCATGGGAGAGAGTCGAGGGAGGAGACTCAAGTTTACTGTGCTGAAAAAGGCAATGGTAAACCACTTCTGCATTTTTACCAAGAGAACGTTAAGGATACACTACCAGAAAGATTGCAAATGGAGAGAGGGGCGTTCTGGGAGAGATGTGTCCATGGAGTCACTAGGGTTCAGAAACGACTCAAAAGTAAAAGACAAGACAGGACTGTCAGAGTTGCTCCATTTTCCCCAAGTGGATGTGTCCATTACTAATGGCTGTTCTGGAAAAGCACACATATATTAGCATTCTTCAGCAAGGCTAAGAGTACACAGGTACATTTTAATATGATGATTAATATTTCCAGTCACACTATAAATATCCATCCATTCATCTTGACCTGGAATATGGTTCCTAAAATTGTGAAGCCCTTCACAAGATGAACAGATGGATATTTACATGTTCGGCCCCTCCTTACACTCATAGAAAGAAATTTTGCTGTGCCAGAACAGTTGAGGAGAAAATGCTACTGTTAATGACTTGCTTCTCAGGATCCAGGTTCCAGGGAGGTGGTGCAGGTAGAGGCAATCAATCAGTGGTGTTTATTGAACGCTTACTGTGCACAGAGGATTGTACTAAACTCTTGGGAGAGTAATGATTGTGATTGCTTTTGATTAGTGCTTATAATGTGCCAGACACTGATCTAAGTACTGGGGTGGATACAAGTAAATATGGTTGGACGTGTTCCCTGTCCCATACGGGGCTCACAGTCTTAATCCCCATTTTCCAGATGAGGTAGCTGAGGCCCAGGAAGTGAAGTCACTTGCCCAAAGTCACACAGCAGACATGTGGCAGAGTGGGGATTAGGACCTAAGACCTTTTGACTTCCAGGCGTATGCTCTAGTCACTAAGCTGTGCTGCTTCTCTACAGTATAACAAAGTACAATGTAACAGAGTTGGTAGAGATGATCCCTGCCCTCAAGGAGTATAAAGTCTAAAGGGGCAGGCATTCCTTGCGGGAGGGCACAGTCAGCCAGTTCAAACCCTTCCCTTAAAGCCTAGATTTTTGAAAAGGCGGAGTTATAGGTGGGGTATGGGGGGTGGGCTATGATGGAAATGCTATGGCCTGAAACCTAGCATTCCCCTTTGAGTGGAATGGCCTCTGACAGGTAGGTGGTTGGAAACATTCTCACCCCAGCCCCTCAGTATTTATGTAAATATCCAGATAATCTACTATTTTCCTTATCTGTAACTTGCTTACTGTCTCTTCCTTTAAACTGTAAACTTTTTGTGGGCAGGGATCACATCTAACAGTTCTGTTGTATTGCACCTGTCAGCTGTGTGACTTTGGGCAAGTCACTTAACTTCTCTATGCCTCAGTTACATCATCTGTAAAAGGGGGATGAAGACTGAGTCCCACGTGGGACAACCTGATTACCTTGTATCTACCCCAGCGCTTGGAACAGTGCTTGGCACATAGTAAGCACTTAAATACCATCATCATCATTATCATTTTTCTTTGTGCTTTGTATAGTGCTCTGCATATAGTAAGCAGCCATTAAGTGGCTCCTTCTGCTGTTGACCAAACACCCACTACAGAGCTGCAAACAGTAGGCATTTATTATGGTATTTGTTTAGTGTTTACTGTGTCAAACACTGCTTAAAGCCCTGGGATACCACCTAATCAGATTGGATCAACACTGGAGTAGATACGAGATAATTAGCTTGGACACAGTCCCTGTCCCATGCGGGGCTCGCAGTCTTGGCAGAAGGGAGAACAGTAACTGAATCCCCATTTTACAGTGGGGGAAACTGAGGTAAAGAGATGGTAATAGACTTGCCCATGGTCACTCAGGATTAGAACCTCTGATTCCCAAGTCTTCTGATTCCCAGGCCCGTGCTCTTTCCAATAGGCCATACTCCTTCCAGGCACACAACATACACCCAGAACAGTGCTTTCACAGAGTAAACTCCTAGCACAACGCTCTGCACATAGTGAAATCTAGCAAAATACTCTACCTGCAGCAAATACTTAGTACAGTGCTGTGCACACAGTTGGTATCCAGTACATCACCCCGCACACAACAGATACCCAGTACGTTTCACTGTACTTAGTAAAAATAATAATAATAATTATGATACTTGTTAAGCACTTACTATGTGCCAAGCACTATTCTAAGCACTAGGGAAGATACAAGTTAATCAGGTTGGACAAAGTCTCTGTCCCATAATGGGCTCACAGTCTTAATCCCCATTTTTTACAAATGAGGTAACTCAGGTTTAGAGACATTAAGTGACTTACCCAGACATGTGGTAGAGCTGGATTTACAAGCCAATACAGAGTTCTGTTCATAGAAGTACTCTGAACAGAACCAATACTCAGTAGAGTGTTGTGCACAAAGTTGGCGTCTGGTAGAGTATCCGGGTCACAGTAAGCACCCAATACAATGTACTGCATTCAGTACAAGTCCCCATCTGCTAGACTTACTCAACATTGACCCTTCGCTGAACTTAGGAGGGATCAGGAGTGAGTCATACCGTCTGGCCTTTCAAAAACGCCTTCCCTCACACAATGTCTCTGCAATTCTACGGGCGAGAGAGCCCCAGACATGTCAGTGGATTAGTGGAGGGCCGCGGCAGAGTTCTTGGAAACGACTCAGACGGGAAGCCCTTTGAACACAGACCAGATTCCAAAGCCACTTGGACATCCTTTTGCCAGGGGCATCCAAACCGTTGGCAGAGGCAGAGTCGGAAAAGAATCACGGTGGTATACTGATGGGCAGGTAATAACAATAATGGTAATCCTCAAGTTCTTTAGGCAGTTTTGGCAGTTACCTCATTTTGTCCTGACTCTGTCTCTGTGGGACAGACAGAGCCTGGAATTATTATCCCCATTTTGCAGATGAAGACACAGGCCCAGAGAGGTTAGGTTGGTTTGTTTACTTTATGATACAGAGAAGTTAAGTGACTTGCCCAAGGTCACCCAGCTAGCAACTGGCAGAGCAATTGGCAGAGTTGGAATTAGAATTCAGGTCCTTTGACTCCCAGCCCTTTGCTCTTTCCAATAGGGTACCCTGTTTCCTTAGTGACTAACCTAAAGCCACACCACCGCTGAACAGTGACAGAGCTGGAAGTTTTTCCCGTGGGGCCAGTCCAACTGCAATCAATCACAGAGTTTGCAGTCAGGGTCCGTGGCCCCTAAGTCGGGGCAGAGAGGCCCACCCCCAGGGGAGGGGTGCCATCCAGAATGCCCATCCTGAAATGCAGCACAGTGTCTGCCTGGCACGGAGGATGTGTATGTGTCAAGCTGGGTTCTGACTCAGCGGGAAGGCAGGGAGTGCCAACAGCCTTCTGGGCCCTAAATCAATCCATCAATCCACCGGTGGTATTCATTCAGCATTTACCATGTGTAGGGCACTCTACTAAGTGTTTGAGGGGGAAAAATAGAATTGGTAGGCACTATCCCCACCCTCAAGGAGCTTCCAATGTAGTAGAGGACACAGACATTAAAATCAATTACTAACAGGGATAAGCGGCAGAGTATGAGGATATATAAATAAGTGCAGAGGGAGAAGGGATTGGTGTTAGACACATCAAGAGTGATGAGACATTAAAACGCAACATAAGTACATAGAATAGGCTCAAAGTCTCGGAGGCAATGGAAGAGTCTGAGAGTGGGTGGGAGCAAGCTTGGGGGAAGAGATCCTGAGTGGCAGGGGGTCAGGTGGCTGTTACCATGGGGCTTTTTTCAGTGGCAATGGAGGGGTCTGAGAGTTTGTGGGAGCAGGTTTTACTGCTGGTCCAGCAGGCAAAGAATATTCTGGGAGTAGGGAACCTCGCTGAAGAGAGGGAAGATGGGATTTGCCATGGTGCTTTTCTCTGTGGTGATGGAGGGGTCTGAGAGCTTGTGGGAGCAGCTTTTACCCTTGGTCCAGCAGGCAATGAGTAGGCTGGGAGCAGGGACATCCCGTGGCAGGAGGGCCCACGGCCCCGACACCCTGACAACCACCAAATTAATTAATTCATTCAGTTCCTTCAATCATATTTATTAAGCACTTACTGTGTGCAGAGCACTGTACTAAGTGTTTGGAAAAGTACAATGCAACAATAAGCAGTGACATTCCCTTCCCACAACGAGCTCACAGTTTAGACTGGGGGAGACAGACATCAATTCAAATGAATAAAATTACAGATGCGATTGTAGTGCTTTGGGGCTGGGAGGGAGTAAGAGCAAAAGGATAAATAAAATGACAGATGTGTACAGAAGTGCTGTGGGGCTGGGAGTGGGGAAGAGCAAAGGAGCAAGTCATGGCAACACAGAAAGGAGGGGGAGATGAGGAAAAGTGGGGCTTAGTCCTGGGAGGCCTCTTGGAGGAGATTTGCCTTCAATAGGTCTTTGGAGTAGGGGAGAGTGGTTGTCCATCGGATTAGAGGAGGGAGGGCGTTCCAGGCCGGAGGCAGGACGCGGGCTAGAGGTTGGTGGTGAGACAGGTGAGATTGAGACACAGCAAGAAGGTTTGCACAAGAGGAGTGAAGTGCACGGCCTGGGTTGTAGAAGGAGAGAAATGACATCGCGGGGACGCTCACGTAGACTCCTTCAGGTATGGACTCACCCACACTGACTTCAAACTTCACATTTTAGGGTGAACGGCCCATTCTCCACTCTGTGCCAAGGTGAACTCCCAGTGGGCCTTGCTGTTCCTCGTCTGGCACCTTGTCTGACTCAAGCCCAGCTGAGTCAGAGAACAAGAGGAGGGAAGAAGAGAAGAGAAGCAGCGTGGCCTAGTGGATAGAACACAGGTCTGGGAGTCAGAAGGGCAGGGATTCTAATCCCAGCTCTGCCACCTGTATGCTATATGACCTTGGACAAGTCATTTCACTTCTCTGTGCCTCAGTTCTCATCTGTAAAATAGAGATTAAGACTGTGAGCCCCATGTAAAATGGAGATTAAAACTGTGAGCCCCATATAAAATAAGGATTAAACCTGTGAGACCCATGTGGGACAGGGACTGTGTCCAACCTAATTATCTGATTCTTATCAGAATTTGTGAAATAGTGAGCAGTAAATAAACGTGATTGGAGGTGTAGCATCAGAAGCAATAGCATTTATTGAGTGAGTGTCTGCTGGGTGCAGAGCACAGTACTGGGTGTCTTCTGTATTCAAAGAACTGTACTGGATGCTTAATTTGTGCAGGGAACTGTATTGGGAACCTACTAAATGGCAGAGGCCTACATGAGGCACATACATTCTGTGTATTTTTTTATGGTATTTGTTAAAGTCATATTATGTGCCCCGCACTGTACTGGGTCTGAGCTGGATGGATCATGCTCAGACCCAGGAAAAGCAGTGCTCAGAGTTCTATGCTCTTAGGGAGAAGATGGGTGGGAAAACGGGCTCTAAGAGTGATAGTTTAGAACTCTGCCCTGGATAATCCATCAAGTGGATAATCAGATGTTTTCTTTATAACAGTTGGGTATTCCTTGGCTGGCATCTGGTAATTAAGTAGAATTACTGCTAATCCATTCACTTAGTAGACGAATATCTAATTTAACCAGCTAAATGAGGGCCCATGCATAGGGAAAAGATGGGGACCAGAGTATACTGGAATGGAAAGGGAGCTAGTCAATCAATCAGTGGTATTTACTGGCATCAGAGTGGTATCAGAGAAGCAGCATGGTTCAGTGGAAAGAGCCAGGGCTTTGGAGTCAGAGGTCATGGATTCAAATCCCAGCTCCGCCAATTGTCAGCTGTGTGACTTTGGGAAAGTCACTTAACTTCTCTGGGCCTTAGTTACCTCATCTGGAAAATGGGAATGAAGACTGTGAGCCCCCCGTGGGACAGCATGATCAGCTTAGAGAAGCAGCATGGCTCAGTGGAAAGAGCCTGGGCTTTGGAGTCAGAGGTCATGGGTTAAAATCCCAATTTTTTTTTACAGAAGCAGCATGGCTCAGTGGAAAGAACACGGGCTTTGGAGTCAGAGGTCATGGGTTCAAACCCCGGCTCCGCCAATTATCAGCTATGTGAGTTTGGGCAAGTCACTTAACTTCTCTGTGCCTTGGTTACCTCATCTGTAAAATGGGGATTAAGACTGTGAGTCCCCCCGTGGGACAATCTGATCACCTTGTAACCTCCCCAGCACTTAGAACAGGGCTTTGCACGTAGTAAGTAATGCCATTATTATTATTATTATTTATTGAGTGTTTACTGTGTGCAGAGCATTGCAGTAAGCACCTGGGAGAATAGAATACAGTGGAGAAGGTAGATTCAATCCGGGCAGACAAGAAGCAATCTAGAGGTCATCTAGGCCAACCCCCTTCCTTCAGGCTGTACGACACCATAACCTCTCCAGTCAGATGAAAACCCATTTGATACCTTTTTAGTTTCTGTTGTCTGCTGGCTACACTGCTCTCCCTAATAAGGTTTAATGCCTACCTATCTCCCTACAGACCTCCCTAACTCTCTCCCTCCATTCTCCCTGCCCACAGGCTGCCAAACAAAACATGAAAAGGTGTCATATTTTTCTTTTTAACACATAGAGTTTGAGAAGGGAATCTTTTATTCTTGGAAAAATCACTGACTCTAGCAGAAATCGATCGACAACTAACTTCAAGCAAACCTGTTAAAAGTCTGACGGAGAAATCAATCAGCCCATTCAGAGACTTTTGCCCAGAGCAGGAGTGATCCCTACCATTTGTGTTGGGGATTAGAGAAGAGGTGAATACCAGTGGCATTTACCAGTGGGTCTACTCTAACCAATGAAGGGAACGGGTGTAAAGGAAAAAAGTTGCCATTCATGGTGCTGTTTATTTTAGCAGCTGAATTCCAAATTGGAAGACCCCAGAAGGCATCTTCCTGAAAAATACAGGGGTGTTAGAAGACCTAAGAAGGATTTGGATAGATTGATGACTGAGAGTGAGCTATCCAAGCAGGATCACTGAAGGGAAAACCAGGGATGCAAAGGGAGCATAGGTAAATTAGGCATTCTATTTTGGGTTATTTCGGGGGGAGAGTCAGGGAATGGAGAGGGGAGAGTTACTGGTGTGGGATGGTCCATGCTCGGTTACTAGAGGGAGAGTCAGAGATGGAGATGGAAGAGTTAGTGATGTTGAAAGATTGATCCACCAAATCATGAGGGTGGGTGTACAGACAGGCCACCAGCACACAGATCCTCAAAGCATCCTTCTGGTCCCCCATGCAAACCCAAGAGTTTTGGGCTCCATGGGACACTGGGCTAAACTACAAAATGTGAGGAGAAAAAGAGCTTATGTTTTTAATCTATGTTCAGGCCTTAAATTGGCCATACAAGTGGGAAGACTTGGATTTTGCTAGAGATCTATTCCATGGCATAAATAGAATGATGATGGGGTCACCCTTTGAGAACAATGGACCTGATTAGCTTGACCTTTTCCCAGCTCTTAGTACAGTGCTTAGCACATAATAAGTGCTACACAAATACCATGAAAAGAATGGATGGGCCTCGGTACTAAGACTACAGGACCATGATCCTACTCAGAGGAATTGATTATAGCATTAGTAGTTTGGGCTGACCCACTCTTACTCCCTCATTCATGCCAGTCTTGGTCCTGCTGGGAGGCAGACAGGGATGCAACAAATTCTAAAGGGCAGGAAAAAGTCTTTCTGCCCGCAGGTTCCTGTCACAGCTGAACCGCCCACACTTAATGCCAGAGTTGTGCCCAAGTGACATTACCAAGAGGTGGTTGCCAAGGTTTTGTCCACCTGGTGGATCTCCCTAGATGAGTCTTGGACCACCAGCTAAGATGGCATAGCCCTGTCAAGCATTCCCCTACTTAAAAACCTGGAACCAGCCAAAACCCAGCAGTCATGTCTAGAAGAAAATGACCTCAGCTTTGTTGGAAGCATTTCTAAGTAGATTATTTCTAGACTACTCTGGACTAAATTGTTAGACAGTAAATAAATGTCTTCCCCGGAGCTGTATTCTATATTTCACAGGCAACAGGCTGTAAGCTGAGGACTGTAAGCTCCTGTGGTCAGGTTTAATGTCTACCAGCTCTCTTGTAGTGTACTTTCCCAAGTGCTTAGTACAGTGCTCTGTACCCAGGAAGCTCTCAAGAATAGAGTAGCAGTGTGGCTCGGTGGAAAGAGCATGAGCTTGGGAGTCAGAGGTCATGGATTCTAATCCTGACTCCATCACGTGTCTGCTTTGTGACCTTGGGGAAGTCACTTAACTTTTCTGAGCCTCAGTTACCTCATCTGTAAAATGGGGATTGAGACTGTGAGCCCCACTTGGGACAACCTGATCACCTTGTATCCCCCCCAGTGCTTAGAACAGTGCTTTGCACACAGTAAGCGCTTAACAAATGCCATTACTATTATTATTATTATTGATATCATTGATTGATTAATTGATTGATTAGCATGCACTCAGCACATTGCTGTGCACACAGTAGACATCCTATGAACCAGCATGGCCTAATAGAGCATGGGCCTGTGAGTCAGAAGGACCTGGGTTTTAATCCTAGCCCTGCCAATTGTGTGCTGTGTGACCTTGGGCAAGTCACTTCACTTCTCTGTGCCTCAATTGCCTCATTTGAAAAATTGGGATTAAGACTTTGAGCCCCATGTGGGACATGGACTGTGCCCAACCTGATTAGTTTGTATGTAACCCAGCACTTAGTGCACTGCAGGGCACATAGTAAATGCTTAAAAAACGCCATTTAAAAAATGGGCACTCTGTTGAGCATTTGGTATACAGCAGACACTGTCCATACCCCTGAAACTGAGCAGTATATGAAAGATGTTTTTCAAAAGCCTCCCTTAGAATTCTCCATAATCTGCAAAACCCAGTGAACAAGTGAGTCAGCCAATCATATTTCTTGAGCTCTTACAATGTGCAGATCACTGTATTAAGTATTTGGGAGAGTACAACACAATAAACAGATACATTCCCTACCCACAGTCCGAGCCTCTCCTGGGACTGCTAATCCAGCAGGACCCCAAGGCAGGGTGTTGAGTATTCCTGAGCAGCATACAAAGAACTGGCATTTCGAAGGTTGATAATGCAGAGAGGGGAGCCAAGATTGAGGGTGTGCCATTAAATGAGGAATGGCTGCTCAGCTGGGGGCTGATATTTGAAAATATCGAATTTACTAGGGCAGATTTTCCATGCCAGTCTTTCATCCAGTTGTTCTTCCAACCTTCTTACCTCCCCAGTGTTCTCCCATCCCTTCTCCTCTTAGTGTGTGCAAACTCTTTCACCATGATGATTGTACTGGGAATCAGGGATTCTCAGCCCAGTTCTTCTGCCTGCCTTCATTGTGACCTTGGCAAGTTACTTCACTTTTGCAGACTGTAGACTTGTGGTGGGCAGGAAATGGGTTTACCGATTCTGTTGTATTGTACTCTCCCAAGTGCTTAGTACAATGTTATGCATGCAGTAGGCCCAGTAATAATAATAATAATGATGATGATGGCATTTGTTAAGCACTTACTATGTGCAAAGCACTGTTCTAAGTGCTGAAAGGGGATACAAGATGATCAGGTGGTCCCACGTGGGGCTCACGGTCTTAATTCCCATTTTACAGATGAGGTAACTGAGGCACAGAGAAGCTAAGTGACTTGCCCAAGGTCACACAGCTGATGATTGGTGGAGTCGGGTAGGTGCTCAGTAAATATTACTGATGGATTGATTGATTCTCTGTGCCTCAGTTCCCTCATCTGTAAAATGATGGGCTAAGATACTTGTTCTCCCTCCCTTCCACACCATAAGCACTACGTGGGACAGGTGCAGTGTCCAACCTATGTGTCTTGTATAATAATAATAGTATCTTTTAAGGCTTTAGAATGTGCCGTGTGCTGTACCAAATGCTGGGGTAGATGCCAGGTAACTAGATTGGATGCAATCCCTGCCCTACCCAGGGTTCATACTCTAAGACTGAGACTGAGCCCCCTCTTTCCTCTCCCCCTCCTCCCCCCCCATCCCCCCCTCCTTACCACCTTCCCCTCCCCACAGCACCTATATATATGTTTATATATATTTATTACTCTATTTTACTTGTACATATTTACTATTCTATTTATTTTATTTTGTTAATATGCTTTGTTTTGTTGTCTGTCTCCCCCTTCTAGACTTTGAGCTTGCTGTTGGGTAGGGACCATCTCTATATGTTGCCAACTTGTACTTCCCAAGCACTTAGTACAGTGCTCTGCACACAGTAAGTGCTCAATAAATACGATTGAATGAATGGATGAATAAGTAGGAGAGAGAGCAGGTATTGCATCCCCATTTGACAGAGAAGGAAGTGACCTACCCAAAGGTCACACAGCAAGGAAGTGATGGAGCTGGGATTAGAACAATGACTCTTCGCCCCTTCAAAACCTTACTGAAGGCTCACCTCCTCCAAGAGGCCTTCCCAGACTGACTCCCTTTTCCTCAGCTCCCCCTCCCTTCCATGTCACCTCAACTCACTCCCTTTGCTCTTCCCCCTGCCACACAACACTTACGTGTATGTATATATATGATGCTGTCTGTCTTCCTGCTTCTAGACTGTAAGCCCGGTGTGGGCAGGGATATTGTCACTTTATCACTGAACTGTACTTTCCAAGCACTTAGTTAAGTGCTCTGTACACAGTAAGTGCTCTATAAATATGACTGATTGAATGATTGAATGAATGAACCGAGGTCTTCTGACGCCCAGGCCCATGCTCTTCTACTAGGCCACAAAACCTCTACCCCCATGGTTAGTACAGTGCTTGGCACAAAGTCAGCACTTAACAAATAACAATTATGATTATTATCATCATCGTCATTGTTATTTTTATTTTTACTGACGGAAACTGGGGGTGGTGGCTGTGTGACGGATGGAACGGACTGGTTAGCTTAGAGGTGCTCTTCTAATTAATCTGGATTTCAGCACACCCATCTGCATAAATCTTTTATAAGCCTACTGCTCTTACCCTACTAGGTCATCCTGAAAGGGTGCATGCTCTCTCTCTCTCTCTCTCTCTCTCTCTCTCTCTCTCTCTCTCTCCCTCTCTCCCCACAATCTCTTTCTCTCTTCTCTCTTTCTCACTCTCCACTCCCTCTCTTCCTCCCTCTCTCCCTCCCCTTCAGAAGTCCATCCAAAGCCAAAGGGATTCCATTGGCCCCAATGACCTACCCACTAGGAACTCACACAATGGTCCTATTTCTCCGTCGTTCTTGCTGTCTGTCGTTCTTTCTCAGTCTCTTTTGCAGGCTCCTCCTCCCCCTCCCATCCTCTCACTGTGGGGGTTCCCCAAGGTTCAGTGCTTGGTCCCCTTCTGTTCTCGATCTACACGCACTCCCTTGGTGACCTCATTCGCTCCCATGGCTTCAACTATCATCTCTACGCTGATGACACCCAGATCTACATCTCTGCCCCTGCTCTCTCCCCCTCTCTCCAGGCTCGCATCTCCTCCTGCCTTCAGGACATCTCCATTTGGATGTCTGCCCGCCACCTAAAGCTCAACATGTCGAAGACTGAACTCCTTGTCTTCCCTCCCAAACCTTGCCCTCTCCCTGACTTTCCCATCTCTGTTGACGGCACTACCATCATTCCTGTCTCACAAGCCCGCAACCTTGGTGTCATCCTCGACTCCACTCTCTCATTCACCCCTCACATCCAAGCCGTGACCAAAACCTGCCGGTCTCAGCTCCACAACATTGCCAAGATCCGCCCTTTCCTCTCCATCCCAACCGCTACCCTGCTCATTCAAGCTCTCATCCTATCCCGTCTGGACTACTGCATCAGCTTTCTCTCTGATCTCCCATCCTCGTGTCTCTCTCCACTTCAATCCATACTTCATGCTGCTGCCCGGATTATCTTTGTCCAGAAACGCTCTGGGCATATTACTCCCCTCCTCCAAAATCTCCAGTGGCTACCAATCAATCTGCGCATCAGGCAGAAACTCCTCACCCTGGGCTTCAAGGCTCTCCATCACCTCGCCCCCTCCTACCTCACCTCCCTTCCCTCCTTCTACAGCCCAGCCCGCACCCTCCCCTCCTCCGCCGCTAATCTCCTCACCGTACCTCGCTCTCTCCTGTCCCCCCATCGACCCCCGGCCCACGTCATCCCCCGGGCCTGGAATGCCCTCCCTCTGCCCATCCGCCAAGGTAGCTCTCTTCCTCCCTTCAAGGCCCTGCTGAGAGCTCACCTCCTCCAGGAGGCCTTCCCAGACTGAGCCCCTTCCTTCCTCTCCCCCTCGTCCCCCTCTCCATCCCCCCCAACTTACCTCCTTCCCTTCCCCACAGCACCTGTATGTATGTATATATGTTTGTACATATTTATTACTCTATTTATTTATTTATTTTATTTGTACATATCTATTCTATTTATTTTATTTTGTTAGTATGTTCGGTTTTGTTCTCTGTCTCCCCCTTTTAGACTGTGAGCCCACTGTTGGGTAGGGACTGTCTCTATATGTTGCCAATTTGTACTTCCCAAGCGCTTAGTACAGTGCTCTGCACATAGTAACCGCTCAATAAATACGATTGATGATGATGATGATGATGATTTCCCCCTCCCCATCATCTCGTCTCCCTCAGGTGGCCATCCAGACCCAGAGGGGAATCAGGCCGCTGTTTAACTGATTCTCCCAACTTGAGGAGGGGAAATACATTCTTCTCCCTTCCCCATTTCACCAGCTCACAGAATTACCCACTGAGAGCTCTCTCTTCCTTCTTGAGCTAATTCTTTCCAACTTCTGTGACATGTTTCATCTGAGACTGGTGCTTTGTCAATGTTGAATAGCTCCAAAAGCTTTGATTGCCAGATAATCTGCTCTGGTGCCAGGATATATCAGTTTCAGCATCTCATTTCCCCCAGCTAAACATGGACTGTGGGCCACCTCCTGCCCCTTCAAAGTCCCTGTGGGACCAAGGGCATCAATGGCTAGCTTCCTGGAAGTTCAGGGAGAGAGTGCCCACTGACCTCCTGAGTCACCTGCAGGACATGTTGAGCAGAGAGACCCAAACAAATAGTGAAGACAGTGGCTCAAATTATCATGGTGGAGCCATAGGTGGGGGCATGGGGCAGAGGTCCATATGCCAGGGGGTCCTGGCAAATCACTGGCCAAAGCCAATACCCCAGCCATCCCCTGAACAACCCAACATTAGAACAGGGCAGAGGGAGAGAGAGATGGGGGCACAGAATTTTAAGTGTTGCCCTGAATTCAACGAGGCAGTGCTTGAATTTTTCCTACCTAGTAATAATAATAATAACAGTATTTGTTATGCCTTACTATGTGCCAGGCTCTGTACTAAGTGCTGGGTTAGTTAGAGCATTATTGGGTTGGACACAGTCCCTGTGCCACATAGAGCTCACAGCCTTAATCCCCATTTTACAGATGAGATAACTGAGCCTCAGATAAGTGAAATGATTAGCCCAAGGTCATACAGCAGACAAGCAGTGAGAACCCAGATCTTCCTGACTCCCAAAGAAACTTGACTCTAACACCTTTTTTTCTCCTTTGGCATTTCTTCCCTCATATTCATTCATTCATTCATTCAATCGTATTTATTGAGCATTTACTATGTGTAGAGCACTGTACTAAGCACTTGGGAAAGTACAGTACAACAATAAAAAGTGATATCCCATGCCCACAGTGAGCTTACAGCATAGAGGTGGGGGGACACAGACATCGATACAAATAAAGAAAGTTATAGATACGTATGTAAGTGTTGTTGGGCTGGGAGAGGGGAAAAGGCAGAGAATCAGGATGACACAGAAGGGAGTGGGAGATAAGGAAAAGTGGGACTTAGTCTGGGAAGGCCTCTTGAAGGAGATGTGCCTTCAATAAGGCATTGAAGGAGGGAGAATAATTGTCTGTAGGATTAGAGGAGGGAGGGCATTCCAGGACAGAGGCAGGATGTAGACTAGGGGTTGGTGACAAGACAGGTGAGATAGAGGCACAGTGGGAAGGTTAGCACCGGAGCAGTGAAGTATGTGTGCTGGATTGTAGAAGGAGAAAAGTGAGGTGAGGTAGGCGGGGGCAAGGTGATAAAGTGCTTTAAAGCCAATGGTGAGGAGTTTTTGTTTGATACAGAGATGGATGGGCAACTGCTAGAGTTTTTTGAGTATATGGGGGTGACATGTCCTGAACACTTTTTTACAAAAATGATCTGAGCAGCAGAGTGAAGTATGAATTGGAGTGGGGAGACCCAGGAGGCTGGGAGTTCAGTAAGGAGGCTGATGCAATAATCCAGCAGGGATAGGGTGAGTGATTGTATTAGCATGGTAGCAGTGTGGATGGAGAGGTAAGGGTGGATTTTAGTCGTACTGTAAAGGTGAGATCAACAGGATTTAGTGACAGATTTATTATGCAAGTAGAATGACAGAGATCAGTCAAGGATAATGCCAAGGTTACAGGCTTGTGAGACAAAAAGGAAGATGGTGCCATCTACAGTGATGGGAAAGTCAGGGGGATGACAGGGCTTACGGGAGCGGGGAGATAAGAAGCTCTGTTTTGAACATATTATGTTTGAGGTGATAGGAAGACATCCAAGAAGAACTGTCTTGAAGGCAGGAGGAGATGTGAGACTGGAGAGAGGGAAAGTGATCAGAGCTGGAGATGTAGATCTGGGGATCATCTGCATAGAGGTGGTAGTCGAAGCCTTGGGAGCAAATGAGCTCTCCAAGGGAGTAGATATAGATGGAGAATAGAAGGGAACCCAGAACTGAACCTTGAGGTACCCCCACAGTTAGGGGGTGGGAGACAGAAAAGGAGCCCATGAAAGAGATCGAGAATTAACAGCCAGAGAGATAGGAGGAGAACCAAGAGAGGACGGAGTCCATGAAGCCAAGGTGGGATAACGTTTTCAGAAGAAAGGGGTGGTCCACAGTGTCAAAGGCAGCTGAGAGGTCAAGGAAGATTAGGATGGAGTAGAGGCCGTTGGATTTGGCAAGGAGATCATTGGTGACCTTTGAGAGAGCTGTTTCTGAGGAGTGAAGGGGATGGAAGCTAGATGGGAGGAGGTCAAGGAGAGAATATATATACATGTGCATATATTTATGATATTTATGCATATCATATATATGATATATATCAGACATCTCCCCATGGTGTCTTTTTCGGGGGGCCGGCCTTAACAAAGTTTGACTGGGGATTTAGCCGGAGAGAGGCAGGGTAACCTAGTGAAAAGAGCATAGATTCGGACAAATGGAGATCAGGGTTCTAGTCCCAATTCTGCCGCTGGCCTGCTGTGCAGCCTCAGACAAGTCACTTTACCTCTCTGGGCTGCCTCCTCTTTAAACTGAGGAGGATAATCCCCTCCTTCATTAAACTAAGGAAAATAATCCCCTCCTTCACAGGGATGTGGTGAGGACAAAATGAGGTCACGGGGGTTTTTATTCTGGGGTCCTTCTGGTCATTTCTACATAACGGTATGCAGTTCCAGCTAAATCAGAGAGCCCCCAAAATCACCGTGCCCATTCGGACTCTAAAGCAAGGACCTGGTCCTGTTCTAGGATCCATTAGCATTTAGGACCTGCCATCCTGAATCACGTGCGTTTTCAGCAGCCAAAGTCCAGCATCCTGAATTGTCTAGAGGAGTGCTCGCTGCTCTGTGCCGTCAGCCCTTCAACTCAACCGATTATGGAGGAGCGACAGAGTAATCCCCTTCTGGCCCTCCCCTGGCAGCAGGGATGCAATCGAAGCAGCAGCATCCGATCTGACAGGACCCCACCCCCACCTCCACATTATCCCCAGCCCCCCTTCATCCCTCAGTCTTCTGCCTAGCCCTTTCTTCAGCCGCCTGGGGAATTGTAGGTTGGAGAGCAGAGCACCGGCAAACCCGAGAGGTGAGCAGTCATTTCCAAGGCAGGGTCTCCTGACCGAAACCCACGGCACAGACCCCGACTGCGGGCGAATGAATAAAGAATGCCATTAGCAGAGTGATTGGGTCATGGCATCATTATCGGGACGCCTTTGGAGACGTAACGCGTTGGCTCCAGCAAAATGGGATTCTCCGGGGGCGACCAGACCGGGCAGGCCTCTCTCTTTGCAGATGATGTTATTCCTGAATAACAATGACTGAAATTCACTTATTGATGCAAATGGATCCGTGGCAGAGGTGGTCGGAGCAGCCTCTCACTGTGGTTACTCCCAAGCTGCCTGCTCCATTAAACATCTGAGGGAAGGAGCCCAGAGGGTGGAAGTAGAGTCATCTATTGCAAAGAGCATGGACCCAGGAGTTCCAGGACCTGGGGTCTATTCCCAACTCTGCCGCCGGCCTGCTGTGTGATCTTGGGCAGGTCACCAGACTTCTCTATGCCTCATTTTCCTCAACCATAAAATGGGGATTGAAGGCTTCTTCCTCCTAATGAGGCTGTGAGCCCTATGTGGAGCAGGGACTGTGTTCAACTTAATTATCTTGTATCTAACCCAGCATTTAGTACAATGCTTGGCCCATTATACCTGCATAACAAATACCATTATTATATTAAGAGGGGCATAATGGGAAATGCTGAGGAAAGACTTTGCCTTGGGCATTGGTATCCATCCTTACCACCTACATATAATATATGTATAAATATATATATAGTATGTATATAAATATATTATCAATTTTATGCACATTTTATTGTAAATAATTTGGGTCTGCCTGCCTCTCTCATTAGTTTGTTATAACAATAACAGTGCTTGACACGTAGTAAATGCTTAAGTAATACCATTATTATTTTCATTATTATTATAATGGCATTTATTAGCCCGTATTTTGTGCCTAGCAATGTGGTAAATCCTAGGGTAGATACAAAATAATCCAACTGAACACAGACCCTGCTCCACACAGGACTTACAGTCTAAGTAGGAGGGCGAGCAGGTATTTTAACCCCACTTTGCAGGTAAGGAAACTGAGACACAGAGAGTACAACGAAGTTGGTAGACACATTCCCTGCCTACAAGGTGCTTATAGTCTAGAGGGGGAGAAAGATCCAGAGGCAGAGAAAGACATTGCTATAAATGAATAATTTATTGTTTAATAATAATGATAATAATAATGGTATTTATTAAGCACTTACTATGTGCCAAGCACTGTTCTAAATGCTGGGGGAGATACAAGGTAATTAAGTTGTCCCATGTAGGGCTCACACTTTAATCCCCATTTTACAGATGAGGTAACTGAGGAACAGAGAAGGGAAGTGACTTGCCCAATGTCACACAGCTGACAAGTGGCAGAGCCAGGATTAGAAGCCATGACCTCTGACTCCCAAGCCCTTGCTTTTTCCACTAAGCCATGCAGCTTCTTATATTTATGTATATATTAGTGGTGTAGAACCTCATGGTTGGATATGGGCTGAGCAGACGTGCAATGATTATTCCAGTGGGAGAGATATTACAGGGCATCATTAGCTGCTCCATTGGCTCTTCCCACCCCCAACACCCCCGATACCCAGGTAGACCAGCCTCCCAAGAGGAACTACCCCAGCAGCATAGCATAGTGGATAGAGCATGGGCCCATGAGTCAGAAGGTCAAGGGTTCCAATCCTGAAGCAGTATGGCTCAATGGAAAAGAGCACAGACTTTGGAGTCAGAGGTCATGGGTTCAAATCCCTGCTCCGCCGCTTGTCAGCTGTATTACTCTGGGCAAGCCACTTAACATCTCTGTGCCTCAGTTATCTCATCTGTAAAATGGGGATTAAAACTGTGAGCCTCTCGTGGGACAACCTGATCAACTTGTAGCCTCCCCAGTGCTTAGAACAGTGCTTTGCACATAGTAAGAGCTTAATAAATGCCATCATCATCATCATCACTTGTCTGCTGTGTGGCCTTGGGCAAGTCACTTCACTCCTCTGTGCCTCAGATATCTCATCTGAAAAATGGGGATTGAGACTGTGAGCCCCACATGGTACAGGGGACTGTGTCTAATCCAGTTTTCTTATATCCACCCCAACTCTTAGTACAGTGCCTGGCACGTAGTGAGCACTTAACAAATACCATTATTATTATTTCACCCTGCCTCTTGGGATAAGAGCTCCTATCAAGGAGCCGGAAAGAAAGACTTGACAGTCGAGAGGTTTCTCTAGGTCAGAAACCTGCAGAGCCTCATGCAGCGATCCCAGCCAGCCCCGAGGGCCTGTGTCGGGGATGCTGTTTTAGAGTGTGGTTAATGAGACTGAAAAAACAGCTTTGATTTTCTTTTTTTAGAATGGCAATTTGTTGGTAATATCCAGGATCTGCTTTGGGTAATTAAAAGAATGATTAAGGGAGACTAAGGCACTAATCCTCGAAATACCGCTGCTTAGGCTGCGGAGTTTGCTACGATTTACAGCCTCTCAGGGAAAGGACATAGTTAATAATTTTTCCAGTAGTGTGCTTTATTGAAATATGCGATATGATGGCTATAACAATATCAGCCTCAGCCTAGGACCTCAGACCTTGGACGGTAGACAAAAGTGCCTATCAGACCTCACTGAGAATAAATCAATGATATTTACTGAGGGCTTACTGAGTGCAGAACACTATGTCCGGAGCAGGTTGGCAGAGTACAATATATCAGAGCTGGTGGGCACTTCCCTACCCACAGGGCGCTTACAGTCTAGAGAGGGAGAAAGACATTAAAATAAATGAGGGATATGTACTTAAGTGCTGCAGGACTGGGCATGGGGTGAATATTAAAGGCATCAGAAGATGATAATAATGATGATAATGATGATGATGGCATTTATTAAGCGCTTCCAATCCCTGGAGGATCCGGGATTAGAAGCCACGTCCTCTGACTCCCAAGTCGGTGCTCTTTCCACAAAGCCACGCTGCCTACCGAGTGTAAGACATTGTTACAGGAACCCACCTATTCTATTGTACTGTTGGGTTTGTGAGACAGATCCACAATCCTCACTGCCTCTGAAGCCAATGATGTTAGCCTTATCCTCTACTCCTCCCTCTCTTTGAACAGCAGGGTACTGTACTGGGCACCTATTCAGTCAATCTGTAGTATTTATTGTTTACTCTGAGCAGAGCACTGTACTGGGGTGCTTTGGAGAGTACAGTTGAATTAGTAGCACTGTCCCTGCCATCAAGAGGCTTATGATCTAGTGGGGGAGACTGAGACTAAAATAAATTCCGGATATGAGGGAGTAATCCAGTATATTCATTCATTCATTCGGTCAATCGTATTCATTGAGCACTTACTGTGTACACAGCATTGTACTAAGCGCTTGGGAAGTACAAGTCGGCAACATATAGAGACGGTCCCTACCCAACAACGGGCTCACAGTTTAGAAGGGAGAGACAGACAACAAAACAAAACATGTAGACAGGTGTCAAAACTGTCAGAATAAATAGAATTATAGCTATATGCACATCATTAACAAAATAAATAGAATAGTAAATATGTACAAGTAAAATAGAGTAATAAATCTGTACAAATATATACAAGTGCTGTGAGAAGGGGAAGGAGGTAGGGCAGGGGGTGGGGAGGAGGAGAGGAAAATGGGGGCTCAGTCTGGGAAGGCCTCCTGGAGGAGGTGAGCTCTCAGTAGGGCTTTGAAGGGAGGAAGAGAGCTAGTTTGGTGGATGTGTGGAGGGAGGGCATTCCAGGCCAGGGGAAGGACATGGGCCGGGGGTCGACAGTGGAACAGGCAAGAACGAGGCCCAGTGAGGAGGTTAGCGGTGGCAGAGGAGCTGAGGATGTGGGCTGGGCTGGAGAAGGAGAGAAGGGAGGTGAGGTTGGAGGGGGTGAGGTGATGGAGAGCCTTGAAGCCGAAAGTGAGGAGTATATAAGATATGTATATGAGAGTTAGGGGGTTGTGAGCTCTTGTGTGAAATGCTGAATTGCCAGATATGGGACAAAAAACTGGAGGGATCAGAAATGAATCAGGAAGCTCTCCTGCCAGAAATGTGATCTTTGGAGGGCTTTGAAGATGAGGAGAGCTGTAGGTGGTTAGATATGAAGGAGAAGGAATTTCCAGGCAGAGGGAAGGCCTGGAGCAAGAGGTGGGTGGCAGGAGACTCGAGAACAAGACTTAATGAGTAGGTTAGCTTAAGAGGAACAAAGCAGGCAAGCTGGAATTTAATGGGAGAGGAAGGAGAATAGGTAGCAGGGAGAGAGAACTAATTGAATGCCTTATAGGCGATGCTCAGAGGTTTCTGCTTGATGTGCAGAGTAGTGAACAAGCATTAGAGGTTTTTGAGATGGGGAGATGTGCACAGACGTTTTGGAAAAGTGATCCAGGTAGAAGAGGGAAGTATGGATTGGAGAGAGGAGAGGCCGGAGGCAGGGAGGTGAGTGAGGAGGCTGTGGGAGAGGAGTCAAATCGGAATTTGACCAGTGCCTGGACCTGCATGGTGTGGTTTGGATGGAGAAGGGGCAGGTGCTGGAAATGTCATGTAGGAAAAACTGGCAAGATTTGCTGAAAGACTGAATGTGGCTGTTTAAAGAAAGGGAGGAGTTGAAGATAATGCTGACATTATTGTCTTCAGAGGCAGTGAGGATTGTGGTCTTGCTGTGGTGATGGGAGGAGAGGATTTGGCAGTCCAGTGTAGGGAATATTGAATTTGAGGGGCAGATGGGACATCCACGTAGAGATGTCCTGGAGACAGGAGGAAATGGAAGATTGCAGAGACGGAGAGAGACAGATTTGGCTAATGAGACGGATTTGGAGGTCATCTGCATAGAGGTGGGATTTGAAGCCATGGGAATGGATGAGCTCCAGAAGAGAATGTGTGAAGGGGAGACAAGAAGGTGATACAGAACACAGCCTTGAAGGTGAGGGAGTGAGAAGACTAGGAAGAGCCGAGAAAGAGATGGAGAAGGAGTGGCCAGTAACTCCACTGTGGTTGGTCCACAGAGTTGAGGAGCACTTACCAAATACCACAGTTATTACCACAATTATTATAAGGTAAGGTAAGGATTGTACAGTGATCAGAGAAGATGAGGTCCAGCATGAGCCCAATCTAAAGAGCTGGTGAAGTGGGAAGGAGAGGGAGGTCAGCAGAGTTTAGGAATGAGAGGAACTGCACTAAATAATAATAATAATAATGATAATAATAATAATTATGGTATTTATTAAGCACTTACTATGTGCCAATCACTGTTCTAAGCACTTGGGTAGATACAAGGCAACCAGGTTGCCCCACATGGGGCTCACAATATTAATCCTCATTTTACAGATGAGGTAACCAAGGAACAAAGAAGCTAAGTGACCTGTCCAAGGTCACACTGCAGACAAGTACCAGGGTCAGGATGAGAACTCAAGTCCTTCTTACTCCCAGGCCTGTGCCACTTCCCAGCTGATGGGGGGCTGCTGATAGGAAGGGTGGTTCGGGGCAACTGGAACTGAGAATAAGGGGCATCAACAATCTGATTTTCTGGGTTGGGGCATTCACAATCCCAGGGCTCATGCACTGTGTTGTCAATTTCAGGGACAGTGGTTGGCCTGTGACTCAAGAACTGCTTTCCCCTTGTTTTTTAATGGTTTGTGTTCAATGCTTACTGTATGCTAGGTACTGTACTAAGTGCTGGATTAAATACAAGACAATAAGGTTGGACAAAGTCCATGTCTCACATGGGGCTCACATTCTCAATCCCCATTTTTCAGCTGAGCTACTGAGGCATAGAGAAGTTAAGGGACTTGCCCAAGATCACGCAACTGACAAGTGGTGAAGCCGGGATTAGAACCCAGGTCCTTTTGACTTCCAGCCCAGTGCTCAATCCTCTAGGTCTTGCTGCTTCTCTTTTCTGCACTTTCCTTGGATTTATCAAACACATACACACACACACACACACACACACACACACACACACTCTCAGAGATTCCGCATGCCTTTGCCTTTCGAAGACTTACAGCAGTTGACTTCAGCCCCATAAGTCAACACTGAATAATTAAAAGACTTGTAATTAAAGGCAAATTTAGTATTGACTGGGACCAGAGCCTCGCTGCCAGGCCAACTATCCTGATCCAGATCCAGCAGCCTCCATCTGAAAGGGCAATTACTCCGTGTTGCCTTCGGCCACAGACAAAACGCTCCCCTCCCCACCCCCGGCCCCCCGGTCAGCTCGCCCCCTCCTTAAGTGACTCCACAAGTATCGCACAGAGGCGACTTTATGGGCTAGTGAGGGAAAGTTATTATCTTCTCAAGCCTTCTGCCTCAGGGATGTCCCTTCGGTCCACTAAACACCCCGGGTATAAATTTCCAATCCATTTCATTTAGGAGATGGAGGGCCTTGTGTTTCCCTTGAGCCTGACGGCTCATTGAACTTTCTCTGGGGAGGTTTTCTTGAGATACCTTTTCCCGATTCGTGCTCCAGGATTGCCGGAAGATGTGTATGTGTTTGTGTGTGTACTACTAGTAGTAGTAATGGTAATACTATTTACTAATCACTGTACCAAGTGCTGGGGGAGAATACACGTGTGGGAATTAGACATGGTCCCTGGCCTTCAGGCTGCCAAGTTAAGTATAGAAGGCAGGGAAAGAGGACTGGTAACAGAAACATGAGGAAAGATGAAACACTAAAACAACAAAAGACAAGGGCAAATTCACAGAATAAATACAAAAAATAAATACAAAAAGAATAAATACAAACAAAAATGGTAGGATTCTGTGTCTAGTGGAGTGTTTTAGTGTGTTTATCTTTGTTATGTGGGTCTGCATGTGTTTGTGGGCATGTATGTATATATGGGCATGCGTGTGTGTGTGTATGTGTGTATGTTTCTGTGTTTCTGTGTGTGATATGTGTAACTGAGTTTGTGGGCCTGCTTCCAGGGGTTTGTATGTGTTTGTATATGGGTATTGAGTATATATGTTTCTGAGATAAGCAGCGTGGCTCCCTGGAAAGAGCATGGTCTTGGGAGTCAGGGGTCATGGGCTCTAATCCCAGCTCCACCACAAGTCTGCTGTGTGACCTTGGACAAGTCACTTAACTTCTCTGAGCCTCAATTACCTCACCTGTAAAATGGGGAATAAGACTGTGAGCCCCACGTGGGACAACCTGATCACCTTGTATACCCCCAGCACTTAGAACAGTGCTTTGCACATAGTAAGCGCTTAACAAATCCCATCATTACTATTATTATTATTCTAGTTCCAACTGCAAACCACTTGTGTGGTTAAAAGAAAACCAGCAGAGCAACAGCTACAATAAGTGATTCATCAATCAATCAATCAATCAATCAATGGTATTTATCGTGTGGTCACTGTGTGCACTAAGTGTTTAGGAGAGTAACGTACAACAGAGTGGGTTAACATCTTCTCTGCCCACAACCAGCTTACTGTCTAGAGGGGGAGACAGACACTATAAATTAATAAGTTGTGGATATGTTCATAGTCCTGTGGGGCTGAGGAAGGGGATCATTTGCTTTAAGGATACAGATCCAAGTACATAGGTGATGCAGAAGGGAGAGGGAGTTGAGAAAAAGAGGGCTTTGTCAGGGAAGACTTCTTGGAGTAGATGTGACTTAGATGCAGCAAGGCTAAGTATATAGAGTAGAGGCCTGAAAGTCAGAAGGAACTGGGTTCTAATTCCGGCTCCCCCACATGACTGCTGTGTGACCTTGGGCTAGTCACCTTAATAATAATAATAATAATGGTATTTGTTAAGCGCTTACTATGTGCAAAGCACTGTTCTAAGTGCTGGGGGGGTACAAGGTGATCAGGTTGTCCCACAAGGGGCTCACAGTCTTAATACCATTTTACAGATGAGGGACCTGAGGCTCAGAGAAGTGAAGTGACTTGCCCAAAGTCACACAGCTGACAAGTGGCAGAGCCGGGATTTACTTCTCTGGGTCTTAGTTACCTCATCTGTACAATGAAGCTTAAGAGTATGAGCCCCATGTGGGACAAGGACTGTGCCCAACTTGATTAACTTGGAACAGTCCTTGGCACATAGTAAGCGCTTAACAAGTACCATAATAATAATAACTGTTATTATTATTATGGGAGGGGAGGGAGTCCTAGGCCAGAGGAAGGACATAGAGAAGTAACAAGTTCCAGGCACAGTGAACAAACTGCCTGTAGAGGAGCAAAGTGTGCGGGTTGGTCTGTAGTAAGAAATCAATGAGGTAAGGTACAAAGGAATGAGCTGATTGAGTACTTTAAAGCAGATGGTAAGGAGTTTCTGTTTGATGTGGAGATGGATGGGAAACCACTGGAGGTTTTTGAGGAGTGGGGAGATGTGGCCTGAACTCATGAACTCATGAATAATTACTCCAGGAATAAATGAAGCCTTTAACTGCTTATTACTGGATATAACCTACAGGCCGGCAAGCCAATTGTAAGCACACCTAGGCTGGGAAAGACCATGAAAAGCAGACAATCAAGCTGCCTGCCATTCCCTCAGCTCTTCAAATCTTCCCAGGGCCGAGACGCGAACCCGCTGCGGATTCCCCCTTCCATTGCCAGGGCCTGCCTTCTATTAGCAAACCTGGCCATTTGTTCTTGTAATTACAGTCATCTTGGAGAAGCTGGGCCTATGAAAATTCAGCTATTCCCCACTTTCCCTCGCTCTCCACCGGACCCCTCTCCAACTACCCATTTTCAGTTATTGATTCCGTCTTCCTTCCGATCTTGGATAGGCCCCAAGGTCCCTTTCATTTATGAGTCTCCCCCTCCCCACTCCTACACGCTGAATTGGCCCATTCTGTCATTCTTCAAAATGAATTCATTCAAACCTCTTTCTGTCCTGCTCTGTCATTGGCTCCATCTTATCCAGGGTGTGTTGGTGGGGAGGGATGGTGGTGGGGAGGCTCTATCTAATGGATAGAGCACAGTCCTGGGAGTCAGAAGGACCTGGGTTCTTATTCCAGATCCCCCACTAGTCTTACAGAGTGAGCTTGGCCAAGTCACAGATCCGCCACTTGCCTACTGTGTGACCTTGGCCAAGTCACTTAACTTCTCTGTACCTCAGTTCCCTCATCTGTAAAATGGGGATTAAGACCGTGAACCCCATGTGGGACCAACCTGATTAGCATGTATCTACCCCAGTGCTTAGAACAGCGCTGGATATGTAGTAAGTGCTCAACAAATGCCATCATTATTATTAGAATATCACTGCATGAAGGCTGCTGTGTTTGGTCAGGTATTTATTGGGCTCATTTTTTGTCAAACTTGAGAAGGGCAGATTCATGGAAGATTGACATGGGTAGCACTATCATTTTTTAATGGTACTTGGTAAGACTTTATTATGTGCCAGGTATTGTACTAAGCACTGGGGTAGATATAGTTAATCGGGTCAGACCCAGACCCTTCCCCACGTGGGGCTCACAGCTTAAGTAGGTGGGAGAACAGGTATTGAACCCCCATTTTACAAATGAGGAAACTAAGACACAGAGAAGTTAAATGACTTGCCCAAGGTCACACAGCAGACAAGGGACAGATTCAGGATTAGAGCCCAGGTCCTGTGACTCCCCAGGCCACACTGCTCCTCGAAAATTTGAAAACTGCAGTCAGCATCTGACCAAGTTATAGGCCTCTAAAGCTATCATGGTTTCTGATATTATTATTAATAATAATAATAATGGTATTTGTTAAGTACTTACTATGTGCCAAGCACAGTTGTAAGCACTGGGGTAGATACAACGTAATCAGTTTGTCCCATCTGGGGCTCACAGTCTTAATCCCCATTTTACAGAGGAGGTAACTGAGGCACAGAGAAGTTAAGTGACTTGCCCGAAGTCACACAGCTGATAAGAGGCAGAGCCGGGATTAGAACCTTCGACCTCTGACTCCCAAGCCCAGGCTCTTTCTATTAAGCCACCTCCCAGCAGCATCCTGGGTTCCTGAAGGAGACTTCCCTCAAAAAAGAAAAAATCCACACATCGCCCCTGAAAAATCACCAATCCTAGAATGAAATAATATAGCAAGAGGGCCACAAGAATGCAGTTTACTGGCTAGCTGCCTTTACAATGGTGTATAGCCCGGTGGACTCCAGTCTGCAGAGACCATGGAGTGAGGATTATCGCCCCCTGATCCTCCCACTTTACTCTTGTCCTTCCCTGATTTTGCCCCAAAGATGGGAATCCTGACCTCCAATGCCACTCTGGCTGGTTTGGGGCATTCCTGAGGTTTGTCTGCATGTTTCAGGGTGTACCTCAGTCAGGACTCTTCTCGGCCCTTGTAAAGTGGTCTCGGTCAGGTCAGCTAGTATGACCCGTGTTTGGGAAGAATATCTATCTGATTGACCAAGGAAAGACAGGGGAGATTTTCTTGCCCCTTCACTATCTCCATCATCAATAATCTTCCTGGTGATGATGGGATTATCTCTTCTTGCTTTAGTCCCATTGTCCTTTCTCTGTTGTGCTCATAACTGCCCTGATCCCATCATTCTTTGGTGCTATCATGTTGCAACTGGTACCTGCCCCGGTCAAATAAGTCTGCCGTTTGTGCTCCCAACAGTAACTCCCTTCCCACGCAGTCTTCCTGCTCCTTCCAGGATTCCCCATGCATTCAGTTTGAGTACTCCAACATCATTGGGATTAGAACCCATGACCTTCTGACTCCCAAGCCTCTGCTCTATCCCCTATGTCATATCTACCTAAGCAGATGCCCAAAGGAATCGGTGGGCACGGGCTCAAGTGAGATAATGCACCCACCCTCATCTCCAAGACTCTGCCTTCGGATAAAGTGGGACTGGGTTTTAACAGAGCGTGGACCCCAAGAAATCCACTATACAGAGAACTAGAATAATAATAATAATAATAATAATAATGGCATTTAGTAAGCACTTACTACGTGCAAAGCACTGTTCTAAGCGCTGGGGAGGTTACAAGGTGATCCGGTTGTCCCTCGGGGGGCTCACAGTCTTAATCCCCATTTTACAGATGAGGTAACTGAGGCACAGAGAAGTGAAGTGACTTTCCCAAAGTCACACAGCTGACAATAGGCGGAGCTGGGATTTGAACCTGTGACCTCTGACTCCAAAGCCCGTGCTCTTTCCACTGAGCCACACTGCTTCTCAGTAGAAGAAATCAGAAGGAGATAATAATAATAATGGTGGTATTTGTTAAGCGCTTACTATGTGCAAAGCACTGTTCTAAGCACTGGGGAGGTTAAAAGGTGATCAGGTTAAGATCCATTCTCCCAGGGCCCCTGGGGAAGGAGGGTATTCATTTCATGAATCTTGAGGTTTTACTGTCTTAAAGCCAATGAGAGTGTGCCCAATGTAGCCCTGCCTCCAGGCTGACCCTGTCCTGGGGAAGAGGAGGAAGGGAGAGTGATCAGGTTGACAGGCCAATCCAGATCACTGAGGCTCCAAGACCCACTTTTGGGCCCCCCTCATTTACCTGAGCTCTCTCTGGGGGCACTTCCCTGGGCCATCACTCCCTCCCCAACCACCAGATAGTAGTAGTAACACTCTGCCACTTATCTGCCATGTGACCTTGGCCAAGTCACTTAACTTCTCTGTTTTTCAGTTCCCTCATCTGCTAATTGGGGATTCAATTCTTGTTCTCCCTCTGACTGTGAGAGCCATGTGGGACCTGTCTTGTATCTACTCCAGCGTTTGTACAGCACTTGAATCGTCAAAACGCTTAACAAATACCACAAGTATTATTATTATTTGAAGTCATGATAGAATTTATTAAGCACTGACTGGGTGCAAAGCACTGTACTAAGCACTGGGAAAGAATGCACAAGTGGGAATTAGACACGGTGGCTGTCTATCTGAGGAGCTCAAAATCTAAAATAATAATGATGGTATTTGTTAAGAGCTTACTTTGTGCCAGGCACTGTACTAAACGCTGGGGTGGATACAAGCAAATCGGGCTGGACACAGTTCCCTGTCCCATGTGGGGCTCACAGTATCAATCCCCATTTTTCAGATGAGATAATTGAGGCACAGAGAAGTGAAGTGACTTGCCCAAGGTCACACAAGAGGCAAGTGGTGAATCCAGGATTAGAACCCAAAGCGCTTAGTACAGTGCTCTGCACATAGTAAGCGCTCAATAAATACGATTGATGATGACCTTCTGACTCCCAGGCCTGTGGTCTATCCAAGGGGGTGAGGGGACTGGCAACTGATGCATATCGGAGGGTGAAACAATACACTAAGACAACATGAAGACAAAACAAAGCTCACTGAGGTCCTGTGTTTGAGGATATTAAGGTAGCCTCAGAGCTATGTTGGCCATTGGTTCCTCTATAACTGGAAGAATAAAGACATATTGCAGAGAGGGAACCTTAAGGTAGGGGCTGTCTCTATATGTTGCATTTAGCTTTATTGTGCATTTGTGCATAAATGCATTTGTGCATTTAGCTTTAATTCTATTTGTTCTGACAATTTGACACCTGTCAACATGTTTTGTTTTGTTGTCTGTCTCCCCCTTCTAGACTGTGAGCCCGTTGTTGGGTAGGGACCGTCTCTATATGTTGCCGACTTGTACTTCCCAAGTGCTTAGTACAGTGCTCTGCACACAGTAAGCGCTCAATGAATATGACTGAATGAATGAAATGAATAAATATGTTGCCGAATTGTACTTTCCAAACACTTTGTACAGTGTTCTGTGCTTCTGTGGCCACCTGTGCTTCTGACCCCATTCCCTCTCATCTCATTAAATCTCTCGCTCCATCCCTTCTCCCCTCCTTAACTTCCATCTTCAACTGCTCACTCTCCACTGGTTCCTTCCCCTCTGCCTTCAAACATGCCCATGTCTCTCCCATCCTAAAAAAACCCTCTCTTGACCCCACCTCACCTTCTAGTTATCGTCCCATATCCCTCCTACCATTCCTTTCCAAACTCCTTGAACGAGTTGTCTACACTCGCTGCCTAGAATTCCTCAATAACAACTCTCTCCTCGACCCCCTCCAGTCTGGCTTCCGTCCCCTACATTCCACGGAAACTGCCCTCTCAAAGGTCACCAATGACCTCCTGCTTGCCAAATCCAACGGCTTCTACTCTGTCCTAATCCTCCTCGACCTCTCAGCTGCCTTTGACACTGTGGACCATCCCCTTCTTCTCAACATGCTATCTGACCTTGGCTTCACAGACTCCGTCCTCTCCTGGTTCTCCTCTTACCTCTCCGGTCGTTCTTTCTCAGTCTCTTTTGCAGGCTCCTCCTCCCCCTCCCATTCTCTCACTGTGGGGGTTCCCCAAGGTTCAGTGCTTGGTCCCCTTCTGTTCTCGATCTACACGCACTCCCTTGGTGACCTCATTCGCTCCCACGGCTTCAACTATCATCTCTACGCTGATGACACCCAGATCTACATGTCTGCCCCTGCTCTCTTCCCCTCTCTCCAGGCTCGCATCTCCTCCTGCCTTCAGGACATCTCCATTTGGATGTCTGCCCGCCACCTAAAGCTCAACATGTCGATGACTGAACTCCTTGTCTTCCCTCCCAAACCTTGCCCTCTCCCTGACTTTCCCATCTCTGTTGACGGCACTACCATCCTTCCCGTCTCACAAGCCCGCAACCTTGGTGTCATCCTCGACTCCGCTCTCTCATTCACCCCTCACATCCAAGCCATGACCAAAACCTGCCGGTCTCAGCTCCACAACATTGCCAAGATCCGCCCTTTCCTCTCCATCCCAACCGCTACCCTGCTAATTCAAGCTCTCATCCTATCCCGTCTGGACTACTGCATCAGCCTTCTCTCTGATCTCCCATCCTCGTGTCTCTCTCCACTTCAATCCATACTTCATGCTGCTGCCCGGATTATCTTTGTCCAGAAACGCTCTGGGCATATCACTCCCCTCCTCAAAAATCTCCAGTGGCTACCAATCAATCTGCGCATCAGGCAGAAACTCCTCACCCTGGGCTTCAAGGCTGTCCATCACCTCGCCCCCTCCTACCTCACCTCCCTTCTCTCCTTCTACAGCCCAGTCCGCACCCTCTGCTCCTCCACCGCTGATCTCCTCACCGTACCTCTCTCTCACCTGTCCCGCCATCAACCCCCGGCCCACGTCATCCCCCGGGCCTGGAATGCCCTCCCTCTTCCCATCCGCCGAGCTAGCTCTCTTCCTCCCTTCAAGGCCCTGCTGAGAGATCACCTCCTCCAGGAGGCCTTCCCAGACTTAGCCCCTTCCTTCCTCTCCCCCTCGTCCCCCTCTCCATCCCCCCATCTTACCTCCCTCCCTTCCCCACAGCACCTGTATATATGTATATATGTTTGTACATATTTTTTTACTCTATTTATTTATTTATTTAATTTATTTGTACATATCTATTCTATTTATTTTATTTTGTTAGTATGTTTGGTTTTGTTCTCTGTCTCCCCCTTTTAGACTGTGAGCCCACTGTTGGGTAGGGACTGTCTCTATATGTTGCCAATTTGTACTTCCCAAGCGCTTAGTACAGTGCTCTGCACATAGTAAGTGCTCAATAAATACGATTGATGATGATGATGCTCTGCTCACAGTAAGCGCTCAATAAATAGGATTGAATGAATGAATGAATGAATGAATGATGAGTCTATTTGACCACACTCCCTCAACGAAGCTAATTCACTATGAGCCCTTTGGTATCCACATGCAGGAGGTAGCGTGCTCAACCTATGCTCCGTTTAGGACACATGGCATTCTGGAACATGAGCATGTCCTTCACATGTTTCTGTTGTGTGAATAAATCAGTGAGGGAAAAGAAACACCTAGGGACGTTCCCTACTTTGGAAAAACTAAGCAAAGAAGGTGAACAATTAGCAGGCTAAAGTTTGGATGAAGGTATAGGGTGTGTCTTTGTGTGTATGCTAGTACACCAGTCAAGTTTGCACAGCCTCAATAATCCAGATCCTTCAAGACCCAAATCCTCTCTGCTAGAATTTTTCAAGTAATTTGTGGGGGAAGTGTATTCCAAAGCATCCACCTGTATATATGTATATATGCTTGTACATATGTATTACTCTATTTGTTTATTTTATTTTACTTGTACATATCTATTCTATTTATTTTATTTTGTTAGTATATTTGGTTTTGTTCTCTGTCTCCCCCTTTTAGACTGTGAGCCCACTGTTGGGTAGGGACTGTCTCTATATGTTGCCAACTTGTACTTCCCAAGCACTTAGTACAGTGCTCTGCACACAGTAAGCGCTCAATAAATATGATTGATGATAGATACGATTGATGAAAGCATTATTCTGAGCTTGGCCCCCTAAAGCCCCCCAGAAGAGAGTTTTCAGAATCATCCAGAGAAGCAGAGAAGCAGAGTGGTTCAATGGAAAGAGAATGGGCTTTGGAGTCAGAGGTCATGGGTTCAAATCACGACTCCACCAATTGTCAGCTGTGTGACTTTGGGCAAGTCACTTCACTTCTCTGGGCCTTAGTTACCGCATCTGTAAATTGGGAATTAAGACTGTGAGCCCCCTTTGGGACAACCTGATCACCTTGTATCCTCCCCAGCACTTAGAACAGTGCTTTTGCACATAGTAAGCACTTAACAAATGCCATTATTATAATTATTATTATCCAGGGCAGTGTTAGCCTGGCTTCAATTACACATACAATCGTTCCTCATACAGGGTTTCCGGTGGTATGCTGACTGCTCACCCCCAACACTCCCAGAATGAACAGCAGGATAAAGCAAGTTCATGAAATATTTATTGATTGGCCTGCATAAACCTGGACCCCTCCATGTCCTAGGTGACGGAAAAGCTTTTGCATGTAAATGAGATTTTTTGACAATTCATTAAACCTGTTTGGAGCCACTCAGAGAGTCCGCCTGAGTCGTCGGCAGCCAGAAATATGAAGAGGGTTCCTGAGTGATTTATGACCGCCGTGCCGAAAAAGCCCCTAGAACCAACCAGGAGCATCGATGAGGGCAACATTAGCACATGGTTGATGTGTTCTATCATTTATCCGCTGATTACTGTCATCACTAGCGCTTCTGAGCTCCCTGCTTTGCCGACTGAGGAAGGGTTGCTGCCCGGGCAATCGTGCCCGCCAGCCGAGCTGGAGCCATGCCTGGACACACCCCTCTCTGGCTCTTGCCCCTTGGCCTCAGTTACCTCATCTGTAAAATGGAGATTGAGTAAGCTCCACATGGGACAGGGACTGTGAGCTCCACATGGGACAGGGACTGTGTCCAACTTGATTTGCTTGCATCCATTCCAGAGCCTAGTACAGTGCCTGGTGGCCCATAGTAAGCACTTAACAAATACTATCATCATCATCATCTGCTCCCCTTTTCCCAGAATCAGCCCCCGTTTATCCCAGGCTGAGCCCCCTTTTTCCTCTCCTCCTCCCCATCCCCCCAACCCTACCTCCTTCCCTTCCCCACAGCACCTGTATATATGTTTGTACAGATTTATTACTCTATTTATTTTACTTGTACATATTTACTAGTCTATTTATTTTGTTAATGATGTGCATTTAGCTTTAATTCTATTTGTTCTGACGACTTGACACCTGTCCACATGTTTTGTTTTGTTGTCTGTCCCCTCCTTCTAGACTGTCAGCCTGTTGTTGGGTACATGTTATGGGTATATGGGTATATGTTGCCAACATGTACATGGGTATATGTTGCCAACTTGTACTTCCCAAGTGCTTAGTACAGTGCTCTGCACACAGTAAGCACTCAATAAATATGATTGAATGAATGAATCTGCATTTTGACTTTCTCTGGACAAGAATCTGGTCAGGCCAGAACAGACTTCTCAACTCACAAAGTGCTGGGAGACGGGGGGAAAAGAAAATCTCCATTCGCTAGGGACTCACGTCTGCTCTACTTCAGCCTGGCCCATTCCAGGAGGCTGCTGATAATGGGGGTCAAACAGAGTTATCGAAGGGAGTGGAGGGAAATGTCAGGGTTTCAAAGCCTAAGAGTTGCTATCGGGAATCAAGCCTGCTGCCCAGCCACCATGGCGGCTCCATTAGAGGTAATGGAAGTCTCTTGTCTGGGTTGATGACGAGATACACCCAGCTCCAACTAAAGAGCGATTTCTGCTTCTCAATCACAAATCCATCATTCTCCATTCCTTTACTTTTATCTAGAACAAGCCTAATGAGATGGTTCTATTAACTATTCCTCCCCAAGAAAAGTAATTAGAATCCAAGGTAATCTCCATAAAATGCATTATGACTTTAATATCAGTAAACTCCACTTAAATATTAAACACCGGGAGGAAATATTAGCAGAATTATCATAGAATAATATCACGTTACTCCAGGATAGCTCAGGATAAATGGGTTTTAATAAACTAGGGAGAATTATATGCATCATAATCCGGGTTCCTGACAATTTTATTTAGAGTTAAACGTCATTGAGATAATTAGTTGGGTTTTACTGTATCCATTAAATGCTTTTTCTGATGATCACATGGAGGAATGGCAAAATTAATTTCTTTCTTTGAAGCCTGAGGAAAACATCTCCCAAACAGAAACAACCCCTCGGACAGTAGCTTGTCCACACATGCTGGGACTAATATGAAAAATTTGGCTCCAGTGATAATAATATGCGGGAAGCTCTAACCCTGTTCCAAGCCCTGAGACCACAAAACTAGGTCTGACACAGTCCCTGTCCCATCTTGGGGCTTGCATTGTAAGAGGGAGAGAGAGAACAAGAATTTTATCCCCATTTTACAGATGAGAAAACTGTGACCCAGAAAAGTTAAGTGATTTGCCCAAAGTTGCACAGCAGGCAAGTACCACAAGCGGCATTAGAACCCAGGTCCTCTGAGTCTCAGGCCCATGCTGTTTCCATTAGGCCACCCTGCTTCCCAATTGTCGGCCGAGCAACAGGAGGGCAGACCCTCTCTGCCACCATATGCACACAAAAGGGTTGTAGAATCTGAGGTGTCCCCACTGAAGCTGCCCCCGAAACATTCCCCCATTAAATTGTAAGCTCTCTGAGGGTAGGAAACTTGTATCTTGTGACTGTTTTCCATTCCCAACCTAGCACTTAGTTTGTGCCCGGAGCTCAGTGGGTGCTCAATACATGCTATCAATTGAATGATTGACTGACTGAGGGAAATGGAAGAGTCATCCATTGGCAATTCAGTCAGAAAACGGATCTGAGAGTCAGGTCATAGGTTCTAATCCCAGCTCTGCCACTTGTCTGCTGCATGATCTTGAGTGAGTCACATATCTTCTTTGGGCCTCAGTTTCTTCATCTGTAAAATGGGGATTAAGACTGTGAGCCCAATGTGGAACAGGGACTATGTCCAACCTGAGTATCTTGTATCTGCCCCAGCACTTAGAACAGTGCCTGGCACTGCCTGCCTGGAGAAGCAGTGTGGCTCAGTGGAAACAGCCCAGGCTTTGGAGTCAGTGGTCATGGGTTCAAATCCCGGCTCTGCCAATTGTCAGCTGTGTGACTTTGGGCAAGTCACAACTTCTCTGTGCCTCAGTTACCTCATCTGTAAAATGGGTATTGACTGTGAGCCCCCCGTGGGACAACCTGATCACCTTGTAGCCTCCCCAGCGCTTAGAACAGTGCTTTGCACATAGTAAGTGCTTAACAAGTGCCATCATTATTTATTTATTTATTTATAAGTAAGCCCTTAACAAATGCTGTAATTATCATTATTATTACTCTTCTTATTCTTTTTAATAAAACAGGCCCGTGGACTCTTCAATGGGAAGGGGTCATGGAACCTGTTGATGGGCTATCCTTCAGTGGGGAGAGACTCCTTGTAAATTGGTATTGTTTTCTCTCCCCTTTTTGACCCTTTGCCGTGGGAAAGGGAAAGGGAATTTGGGCAATCACCTCCCAACTCCTTATCTCCCTGCAGCCTACTTTCTCTGTGAAGCTTCCCAGATCCTGTCCAGACCCTTCTCCCTTCAAGAGACAGGCTTTCTCTCCCTGAACTTTTCACCCTTGGATGTAGGGGGAGGATATAGTTCAAGGAAGATCCTGGCTGCCAAAACACCAGAGAGGAGGCCACCCTACCTCCACTGTTGGTGGTTCTGGGGGCTAAGAAAGAGCTATCTTAGCAGGGTGGGAGAGGCAGGGACCCCAGAGGGACCCCATCAACACTATGATGCAGAATTTAGCCTCAAAAACCCAAGGTCTTGGAGCCCTGCTCCACGCTGAATGACTCAAGTCTGCTTTTACTCTAAATGTCCAGGAGGTCAGCACTTTGGATATGTGGAGCACTTTGACATTGCATGTTTCGCTCTATCCTCTTGCCACCCCTGTGTCCTGGGGATCGTTATCCTGTTCACAGATGAGGACTTCGAGGCTCTGAGAGGTTAAGTGGCTTGCCCAATGAAATCCAGCAGGTCAGTGACATGGTTGGGATTAAAATAAAGGTCCCCCTGACATCCAGACCCATGAGCATTCCTTGGGAACATACCATCAATTAGGCTCCACATGCCATCTGTACAGCCTGCGGAAGGTTGCTATCACCATTTCTAGTGCAATTTCTCCCCATTCAGATGCAGAGTGCTCCAGAGTATTCGGGCAACACAAGCCTCCACCTGAAGCCAGGATTTACCCTGAAGTCAATCAATCAGTCAGTAGTAATAATAACAATAATAGTTATTGCTAAAATAATTGAGGTATTTATTAAGCATTTAGCTACATGTCAAGCACTGAACTATTCATCCAATTGTATTTATTAAGCACTTACTGTGTGCAGAGCACTGTACTAAGCACTTGGGAAGTACAAGTCAGCAACATATAGAGACGGCCCCTACCAAACAACTGGCTCACAGCCTTGGTGTGCCAAGCACTGTATTAACCACTGAGGTAGATATAAGATAGCCAGGTCAGAGACAGTCTCTATCCCAAAGGAGGCTCACGGCTTAAGAGAGAGGGAGAACTGGTATGTGGTTCATCCCTATTTTACAAAAGAGAAAACTGAGGCACAGAGAAATTAAGTTTGCCCAAGGGCCTACAGCAGGCAAGTGACAGAGAAGGGATTAGGGCCTGGAGTCAGACACTCAGGCCCATGTTCTTTCTGCTTTGCCACATAGCTCAACCAATTTATCACTTGTAGTTACTGAGTGCTTACTGTGTGCATAACACTGTACTAAGTGCTTGGGGGAGAACAATGAAGTAAGTAGAAATGATCCATGTCCACAAAGAAGCACGTGGCCTAGTGGATAGACTTCAGGCCTGGGAGACAGAGGACCTGGGTTCTAATCCCAATTCCACTACTTGTCTGCTGTGTGACCTTGGGCAAGTCACTTACTTCTCTGTGCCTCAGTTACTTCATCTGTAAAATGGGGATTAAGACTGTGATCTTCATGTGAGACAGGGTCTGTGTCTAAACTGATTTCCTTTATCTACCCCAACATTTAGTACAGTGCCTAGCACACAGTATGATCTTAAGAAATAGCATAAAAAAATACCTTTTCTCCCTCTTAGACTTCGAGGCCCGTGTGGAAGGGGGACTTTATCTGTCCTAATTAACTTGTATCTATCCCAATGCTTTGAAGAGTGCTTGATATATAGTAAGCATTTAACAAATATCATTTTAAAAAGAGCATATGGCCTAGTGGAGGAGAAATACATGACAGATTGTGAATACTGAGTGACTAAGATTTTCCTGTTTTAATTTCTTCAGATCATTTCTGTAGGTAGTAGTATGGCAGTTGGAAAGATTGTTTTGTGTAGTTAAACTATAATTCAGCCTGAAAATACTAGAGATAAGATGCAGAACCACGGGATATATTGGAAGATCCTGATTAGAGGAATGTTCAGACTCCTCTTGGAGGTAGAACTGGGATCAAAGAGATTGGAGGTGTGGCAGAGTACATATTTATGGTATTTGCTATGTTTAGTTCGCTATGTGTCAAACACTGTTCTAAGAAGCAGTGTGGCTTAGTGGAAAGAACCTGGGCTTCGGAGTCAGAGGTCGTGGGTCGTAATGCCACTTCTGCCACTTGTTAGCTCTGTGACTTTGGGCAAGTCACTTAATTTCTCTGTACCTCTGTAAAATGGGCATTAAGATTGTGAGTCCCTTGTGGGACAAGCTGATTACCTTGTATCTATCCCACCGCTTAGAACAGTGCTTGGCACAGAGTAAGTGCTTAACAAATACCATTATTATTTTTATTTTTCTAAGCAATGGGATAGATACAAGTTAATTAGGTTGGACACAGTCCCCATCCCAAATGGGGCTCACAGTCTAATTAGGAAGGAGAATAGAAGAACTGAGGCCCAGGAAACAATAATTAATAGTCATTATGTCATTTGTTAAGCACTTACTTTGTGCCAGGCAGTGAAGTGATTTGTCCAAGGTCACTTAGCAAGAATTTGAACCCAGGTCCTCTGACTCTTAGGCCCATGGTCTTGCCACTAGGCCATGCTGCTTCTATTCTTGTAGCACCGACTGCCTGTAAATCACATTTCCCAGAGGTCAGAGGTCTACATTTCCCAGAATCCTTTGGAGTTGATTTGGGACAGAGGTTTTAAATTCAAGAGAGATGCCTCTGTGGTCTCCTTCCCTGCCTGGTCATGCTCCAATGCTGCCCTGTGTGCTGACAGAGCACAAGCTGAAAACTTTGTGCATCCAGGGTGTTTGCTGGGGTCGTCTGGTCAACCGGGTGTGAATGGAGCCTCGAGTCTCTGGAGACAGTCAGCATTCTGCTCTGCCTTGGCTGCCCCTTTTATGTCCTAGGCATTCAACTAAAGCCCCATGTCAGAACTGAGTATTTGAAACATGGCTAGTGGTGCCTGAATTTTTTCCCAATCCCTCCACCCCTGACCCTGCTAGACCAACTTTCTCGGGTTGTCTCATGGCTAGGGACTGCAGTCTGTAGTTTTGGAGCCTGGATCAAGATTTGGAGCTGAATAAATGGGTGTCCCTTGCCAGTTAGATAGTAATTGTGTCCTAAAACCTGATTCTGGGATGTCTTAAGGATTCTGTAGGACTCCTGATTGCCGACAACTGAGGATGAGGACACTGACATTATTTAGAAATGCATGAAATCTTTCCCACTGGAAGCTGTGTAGCTGGAAACCCCAGCAGGTGTTAGGATAGATCCAAAGATGAGGAGTTTGTGCTGAATCACTGGAGGGAGAGTCAGGAATGGAGAGGAGAGAGGTAAGAGTGTTGGATGGGAGAAGGGAGAGGTAGGGGTGTTGTATTATTCATGCTGGGTCACTGGAGGGAAAGTCAAGGATGGAGAGCAGAGAGTTAGAAGCAGCACAGCCCCATCGATAAAGCACGGGCCTGGGACTCAGAAGGACCTAGGCTCTAATCCCAGCTCTGCCACTTGTCTGCTGCATGACCTTGGGTAAGTCACATTACTTCTCAGTGCCTCAGTTTCCTCCCCTGTAAAATGGGGATTAAGACTGTGAGCCCCATGTGGGCCAGGGACTGTGTCGACCCTCATTAACTTGTATCTACCCCAGCGCTTAGTACAGTTCCTGGCACATAGGCAGCTCTTAACAAGCACCACCATTGTTATTATTATGATTATAGTGTTGCTAGATGGTCTTTCTTTAACCATGCAGGTGCCATCCTAGACAGCAGCCAGCACACCTTTCCTCCAACCTTCCAGCTGCCCCTGTTGGAAGCCAAGTCCTGGGCTGAAAGGACTTTGGGGCTGACTCAAAGGGAAAGTGCCATGAGTCTGAATATCTTCCTCCTATTGCCCCTGTCAGCCTGAGTGCTATCCCCTTAAGTTTGTTGTGGGCAGGGAATGAGTCTGTTTATCATTATATTGTACTCACCCAAGCGCTTAGAACCACTTGTCTGCTGTGTGGCCTTGGGCAAGTCACCTCACTTCTCTGTGTCTCAGTTAACTCATCTGTAAAATGGGGATGAAGACTGTAAGCCTTATGCTGGACAGGGATGTGTCCAACCCGATTTGCTTGCATCCACCCCAGTACTTAGTACTGTGTCTGGCACTTAGTAAGCACTTAACAAATACCATTATTATTATGATTAGTAACAAATATGATTGAATTGAAATACAATTGATTTGCAGGCACCCAGAACAGCAGTGGCTATGGTAAAAGGGACAAGCAGGTGGAGGGTGGCAGATGCTGAGCACTTCAGGTTGGTTTTTTTTCCATAGAAAAACACTCTACTAATTCCTGTTTCCAAAAATACTTTGGCCTCAATAATCTGAGTGTCTCAGGGAAAATGGGGTGTTCTGTACTTGACGTGAAATATCTGAAACACATCAATAATTTATTTATTTATATTAACCCCTGTCTCCCTCACTAGACTGTAAGCCTGTTGCAGGTAAGGAATATGTCTACCAAATCCATTACACTGTACATTTCCCAGCACTTAGTACAGTGCTCTGCACAATGTACACAACATGGCCTAATGAATAGTGCATGGGCCCGAGAGCCAGAGGACCTGGGATCTAATGCCGGCTCCATCATTTGCCTGCTGTGTGATCTTGGGATGTGCCTCATTTTTCTCAACTGCAAAATGGGGATTAGATGCCTTCTTCTTTCTCCTACTTAGACTTTGAGACTCCTACTTGGACGTGGACTGTGTCCAACTTGATCCACAGTAAGTGCTTAGCAAATACCACTTAAAAATGAGTAAGTACTCAATAAATACAATTGATTGATTTGAATTATTCAACTAGCTTGCGGAGACATAGCCATAGTATAAAAAGGTCTTTGGGTCAAAATCCAAAAGGGAAAATTGTTGATTTCCCTTATAATAATAATGATGACATTTATTAAGCACTTACTATGTGCAAAGCACTGTTCTAAGTTCTGGGGAGGTTACAAGGTGATCAGGTTGTCCCATGGGGGGCTCACAGTCTTCATCTCCATTTTACAGATGAGGAAACTGAGGCCCAGAGAAGTGAAGTGACTTGCCCAAAGTCACACAGCTGACAAGTGGCGGAGCTGGGATTAGAACCCGTGACCTCTGACTCCCAAGCCTGGGCTCTTTCCACTAAGGCACACTTCTAGCCACATCCTTCCTGCTGAAAGATGATTCCCCGCATTACCAGGTCCTTCAAAGAGTTAACCACGGTTCAACCCAAAGTAGCCTTTTGGGTGAATTTTAATTGCCTATGTTTTACATTTTTAATGGAGGAGAATATTTCTGCCTTCTAAGGGTTTCTAGCAGGCAGTGATTGACAGCAGCAGCCTGGCTTTATCATTCATCTGGTAATCTGGCCAGGGCTTGGCGGCTGGCTGGTCATTAGAACTCAGCTACAGCTCTAGCTGGAGCCCTAGAGAACAGAGTCAATTACCAGGCCCTGCAAACAATTCCGCTCGAGGAGCCTTACCCGGGGAACAGGACAGGTAGGATCAGAACTGAACCTCTAATATAAATGGAGCTAATCATGTCATCCTAATTGGAAAGCAGTAATAAAAAGTAATTGAGTTTAATACATAATTTAGATCATAACCAGTTAAGTTAATGCATTTTGCTAAGGTGTTGGAAAAGAAATTATTTATCTCATGTGCAGCGGAGGCTCCATTTGTTTTCATAATGGAATGCTCTCCAATTGACTTTAATAAGAGCGGTTTGTTACATCAGATTTTGAATTGGTGCAGAGATTTGAAGTTCCTATGTTAATCTTTGACATGATATACTTAGCACTTATAGCCGCCTCTTAAAGGGACTGGATTTATGCTCTCCTGAGATTTAATATTCATTGTTGTCTTATATTACGGAAATTAAATTGGTTTTCTCTGGTGTTTTGATGGGAGGCAATTTAGCTTCTGATTTTTTTTTTTTTTTTTTTTTAGGGAAGCTTTAGGAGACATGGCCATCTTGATGAGAGACTTTGTTTCTCTTAAAAAATCAGTCACAAGGCAGGAGAGAAAATGCTTTTCTTAAATACTGAAAAGAAGGTTTTTCGTCTGAAATTAGACAAAGAGCACGGAGTTTCTAGAGGAAAAAAATGGATTGCTTCTGTCTCCCCTTCCCTCTGCTCCTGTGTGCCACACCCAGTGGGTGAACTGCCCAGGGCCATGGCACCTCCAGTGTGTTTCCACAGGCCGTCACCTCAGAAGCGCTGATTGGTGGAGAATCAGGGGTGTCTCTCTTGACTGCTGAAGAGCCTTAGTTCTAAAGAAAGACATCTGTTTCTACTTTCTCCTTAAAAGCACTGGAAAATTCACCTCCTTAGACTTCCCGGATCGATCCCCTGACTCTCCTCATTTTAATCACTCTTGTTCCCCAGACATCTCTGTGTGAAATGTTTCTGTTCTTATTGTCTGAGGTTCAAGGGTCCCTATCCTCCCTGCCTTTTAATTCTCACAGTCCATCTGCGAGAGGGTCCTGTCTGTTGTACTTATAAAGCATTTTTCTGATCCTCCCTTTCCTCCCCACTTGGTAAGATTGTCTGGGGAGAGGGAGGCAGAGTGAAGGAAGAGAGAGAAAGAAAAAGTGAAGAGGGAAATAGAGAACGAATGCCTGGTTGTTTCCTTTGTCCTCCTCCAGCCCCACTGCCACAACTGGATAGCTGCTTGGGGAGGTGGAGCCTGTGGGTACCCATGATTGGTGCTTGTGGCACTGGCACAGGCCATGATTCTCCCCCGTCTCAGCCCTTTCCTACCTGATGTGCAGTCCATCCCCAGCCACCATCATTTTTCGGGAACCCCAGCCCCTCAGCTATTCTTGGCCCCTATTTATTTTCGGTGGAGGGGTGAGTGGTCCCCTTCCCTGCCCAGCATGCCTGACTCGCCTCAGCTATGCTGCTTTTTGCCATGGCAGGTGGGGGAAGTTGAGAGCAGTTTGACCTCATCCTGCCTTTCTGGAGAGGCAAGGAGCCACCATCTTGTTTCTTGTTATTTGTTTATGATACTGGTTAAAGCTCTTACTATAAAGTACTTCCTTTATGTCAGGCACTGAACTAAGCCCTGGGGTAGATAAATGATTATCAGGTTGGAGCCAGTCCCTTTCCCACATGGGGCTCACAATTTAAATTGGAGGGAAGAGGATCTAATCCCCATTTCGCAGATGAGTTCATGGGCACAGAGATGTTGACAGACTTGCCCAAGATCACATGACAGGTGAGTGGTGGAGGTGGGATTAAAACCCAGGTCCTCTGACCCCTAGGTCCGTGCTCTTTCCACTAGGCCACAGTGATTCCTACTAGTTTCCCCTCAGTACCTGTTCCACTAGAGGAAGGGTGGCCCAGCCACTTCCTATCCAGTCTCCTTCCTGCTATGGAGCAAAGATAATGGCCATGCCTTCATCATGCTGAGTTCACGGGTGAGCCCCTCTGCAGGAGACCCACTCCTGATTCCAGGAAGAGCCAGAAACGGCTCTTGAGCCACAGATTCCCAGCCCTGGACCCAACTATATACTGCTGCCCAGATTATCTTTCTAAAATGTCACTAGTACGCATCTCTTCAGTCAGTCAGTCAATCATACTTACTGAGCTCTTACCATGTGCAGAGCACTGTACTAAACTAAGTGCTTAGGAGAGTACAACATAACAATAAACAGATACAATCCCTACTCAGAAACCTCCAATGGCTGCTTCTTTCCCCCTGCATCAAGCAGAAACAACTGACCATCAGTTTCAGGACTCTTCACCAACTTTTTCCTTCTATGTATCTGCCGTCTTCACCCATTACCCCCAAGCTCACCTTCTCAGTGTATCTCATTCTCAAGAGACACAGGTTCTAACCTCAGCTCCTATGTGACTTTAGGTAAGTCACACTTATCTATGCCTCAGTTTCTACATCTGTAAAATGGGGATTTTAACTGTTTGCTTATGTGGAGTAGGAACCTGTGTCCAATCTGCATATATTGTATCTACTCAGGCACTTAGCATGGGGCTCGACGTATAGTAAGCAAGCACTTAAACATTATTATTATTGTTATTATTACCTCTTCCACACCTAATCCCTTGCTCACATCCTTCCCCCTGCCTGGAATGCTCTCCTTCAAAACTACCAGACCACAGTTCTCAGCTTCAAAGCCCTTTAGAAATCCCATCTCTTCCAAGAAGTATTCCCTGATTGAACTTCACCGTCTCAGGTGTTGTCCCCCCAACATCCTCCTTAGCACATATACACATCCAGCCAATTTTAGCACTATTTTACTTTATGGTATTTGTTAAGCACTTACTGTGTGCCAGGCACCGTTCTAGGCGCTGGGGTGCTTACAAGGTAATCAGATTGGACACAGTCCATCCGTGTTCCACATGGAATTCACAGTCTTAATCCCCATTTTACTGATGAGGTGACTGGGGCACAGAGAAGTTAAGTGATTTGTCCAAGGTCATACAGTAGAAAAGTGGTGGAGCAGGATTAGAACTCAGAACCTCTGACTCCCGGGCCCATGCTCTTTCCCCTAGGTCATGTGGCGCCGCTTAGCCCTCCTCCTCACCTCCAGCCCAGACCCTTCATCCTTCAGCCCCCTCTCTCCTCTCCCCTTTCCTCTCACCCTTCAGAACTGCTTCCTCATGAAACACCACTGTCCCACACACTGGGCTGCTGGGATGCTATCCAATGAACTGTTCCAGGGACAGATGCCCAGGGAACATGTTGGATGTATTGTTAATGATTCTATTATTATCGAAAGAAAATCTCTACCTGCCATGGAGGAGGAACCAACAGCCAGGAAATTGGCAATTTTGTCTGCACCCAAAGACATTGTCGGAACACAGGCAACCAAGACATACATTCAATCATTCAGTGGTGTTTATTGAGTACCTATTGTGACATACATTCAATCATTCAGTGGTGTTTATTGAATACCTACTGTGAACAGAGCCCTAGGAAAATACAATTCGGTAGGATTGTTAGGCACAATCCCTGCCCACAAGGAGTTTAAAGTCTACTGAAGGAGCTTATACGCTTACTCTTAGGGAATTGTTGACTCAGACAGCCACCCGTGAGAGGAGAAGGAAGCAGCAGCCTCAGTCCCACAGCCTGGGAGAGGCATCTCTTTTTTCCTCCTTCCTTTTTCTGAGATGAATCACCTCTCTTGTGTGAGCCTAGGGTCCCTCTTTTCGCCCCATCTGTAGAGAAGCACCGTGCCTTAGTGGAAAGAGCAAGGGTTTGGGAGCCAGAGGATGTGGGTTCTAATCCCACCTCTGCCACTTGACTGCTGTGTGACCTTGGGCAAGCCACTTAACTTCTCTGTGCCTCAGTTCCCTCATCTGTAAAATGAGGATTAAGACTGTGAGCCCCATGTGGGATGACCTGATTACCTTGTATCTTCCCCAGTATTTAGAACAGTGCTTGGCACATAATAAGCAGTTAACAAAATACCATCATTATTATTATTTATTATCTTCAAGGCCCCTGGGTACGATGATACCCAATCCGTGAGTCACGGTGTAGCCTTGTGTCTCCCAGTGGTTCCATGTTTACAGTGTGGGACGGATCCATCTGTTCAGCCCCTTCCACCCACCTGCTCGCCCATCCTCAGGGCTGAGATCTCACTGCCGGCATCAACAGCACTGGAATCTCACTACCCGGGACAGCGGCAGCAGTGCAGGGATCTCACTGACAGCAGCAGCAGCGGTGATGGCACTGTGATCAGACGCAGAGGTCAGCTAGATGTGTAAGACGAATGCAAGGTTTGACCGGTGCTTCCTCTTCTCTGCCCCTTGGCTTCTCAGTGGACAAGGGGCCTCTGAACCAGGCAGATTGTTAAACAGTCCTGAAGATAAGCAGACTCCCACACCACTCCTGGCACTATAACTCGTCAGACTGTCCATATCTACTGGAATTTGTAGTCTCTTGAACTTACCTTCACCATCCATTCTCAATTACCCATGGGTGTATTTTTGATGTTGCAGATTGCCCACACACTAGAACTATACCCTCACCAACTTGTACCGCCTTCCCTCTCACCTCCCTCCTCCTTTTATTTCTCCCAGAAATAAATGTAAGCTCACTGTGGTCACGGAATTTTTTTTATTGTTGTACTTTCCCCAGAGCTTATTATTATTAATAATAATAATAATAATGGCATTTATTAAGCACTTATTATGTGCAAATCACTGTTCTAAGCACTGGGGGGGATACAAGGTGATCAGGTTGTCCCACATGAGGCTCACACTCTTCATCCCCATTTTACAGATGAGGGAACTGAGACTCAGAGAAGTGAAGTGACTTGACCAAGGTCATAAAGCTGACAAATGGTGGAGCCAGGATTAGAATCCATGACCTCTGACTCCAAAGCCCATGCTCTTTCCACTGAGCCATGCTGCTTCTCTATTACTATTATTATTATTATTATTATTCTGCACTAGGTGCTCAATAAATATGATTGACTGACTGACTGAACCCCCCCAAACTCCCTACATACTCCACTGACTTTGTCACACAACCAATCCCAAGTCTGATTCCCTTGAATACCCTGGTGATATCTTCGTGGCCTCCCCATTTCATTTTTTCCTTCAGTTTGATTTAACTGCTCCACTTTTCCCCTCCTTTAGAATGGATTCTGTTGGAATTAGGGTTACTTTGGTAAGAATACTGAGTTAGGTACCTAAAAATTGTGTCATTAACGTAACATAGGTGTCAGCCATTATCGATGCAAAGTAATCTGTGGTAATAATAATAATAATGATGATGGCATTTGTTAAGTGCTTACTATGTGCAAAGCACTGTTCTAAGCACTGAGGGGGATACAAGGTAATCAAGTTGTCCCACGTGGGGCTCATAGTCTTAATCCCCATTTTACAGATGAGGTAACTGAGGCTCAGAGAAGTTAAGTGACTTGCCCAAGGTCTCTCAGCAGACATGTGGCAGAGCCGGGATTCAAACCCATGACCTCTGATTCCAAAGCCCATGCTCTTTCCACTGAGCCATGGTGCCATGCTACCGCCACACTGGTATCTACTGAAACTTTACTGTGTGCAGAGCATTGTACTAACCATCTGCAGTAGTAACAGTAGAATTGGTAGACATGATCCTTTGGCTTGTGAAGCTTAGAATCAGCATGAGAGTAAAGAGGGGTTTCGGCATTGGTAAATCTATGGATACACTACCAGAATGACTGCAGATGGAAGTGGGGCATTCTGAGAGAGATGTGTCCATGGCATCACTATCACTATGGGTGGGACACAACTCGACAGCAGAAGACAACAACAAGTGTGAAAAACTGTTTGCCTGGCTGTTGTAAAAGTTGAATGTCACCAATGGAGAAAAGACCTATGCTCCTATGAGCCTATGAACCGTATAGACTGAGCGTCTATGGTGTGCAGGACACTGTACTGGGCATCTCCTAATTGTACAGCACTTTACTGGCCACCTACTGTTATCAGCACACTGTACTAAGCACTTGGATTACTATAGTAGACATAATAACAATAATTGTGGTATTTGTTAATTGCTTACTGTGTGCCAGACACTATTAAGCACTTGGGGTGGATACAAACAAATTGGGTTGGACACGGTCCCTGTCCCACATGACTCCCAGTCTGAATCCCCATTTTACAGATGAGGGAACTGAGGCACAGAGAAGTGATGTGGCTTGCCCAAGGTCATGCAGTCCCTGACCTCAGTGAGCTTGCACTCTAGTGGAGGAGGCAGATCAACATACATTATTTATAAAATTGTAAGAGCAGCAGGTAGAAAGAGAGATGAAGCTGGTGGTAATAATAATAATAATGATGGCATTTATTAAGTGCTTACTATGTTCAAAGCACTGTTCTAAGCACTGGGGAGGTTACAAGGTGATCAGATTGTCCCACGGGAGGCTCACAGTCTTCATCCCCATTTTACAGATGAGGAAACTGAGGCCCAGAGAAGTGAAGTGACTTGCCCAAAGTCACACAGCTAACAATAGGCAGAGCCGGATTTGAACCCATGACTTCTGACTCCAAAGCCCACACTCTTTTCCGCTGAGCCACATAAGCAGAGTTTGGAAAGATGAATAATTGAATAAAGTGACTAAAAAGAAAAGTGGGCAGGGATTGCTATGTACAGAAGTGCTAAGGATGCTTAAAAATACGAAACTGCTGAAGGCGGCTGCTTTAAGTTGACTTGACCAAGGAGAGGGGAAAGTTTATCAGGAAATGCTTCCTAGAGGCGATGGAATTTCTGAAAGGCTTTGAACCCTCCTGTATGCAGTGCACTATACTGAGAGGCTATAGAGTGTAGACTGTACTGAGCACCATACTGGATGCTTGAGGGGCACATATTATTTATTCATTTGTGGCATTTGTTAAGTGCTTATCATGTGCCAGTTACTGTTCTAAGCACTGGGGTAGTTACAAGATAATCAGGTTGGATACAGTCCCTGTCCCACATGGGGCTCACAGTCTTAAATTGAGTGAAGTGACTTGCCCAGGGTCACACAGCAGACAGATGACAGATCCGGAATTAGATCCCAGGTCCTTCTAACTCCCAGGCCCATGCTCTATCCACTAGCCCGCACTGCTTCACTGCTATAAGCAGGACAATCCCTACATTCGAGGTGCTTGGAGTCTACTAGGGAGTTGCCAATGAGAGCTGAAGATAAAAACCAGAACAGCGGACCACATCCTCCTGCGCTTCCTTTTAATGCTTCATGAAGTTCTTTCTGTTTTCTTTCCGGAGGCTCTCCCAAGCTTACTCATTTGACTTTCTGTCTCTCTGAACAGATTGAAGGAGACAGGTCACTGCTCTGTTAATAAATCAGAAAGCACATTCCCCTGCCAAAACAGTGCAACAGGCATTTTGGCGTGCACTGTTCTGAAGAAGGCACGCCTGCCTCAAATTCCTACTATGACATCTCGCAGGAAACTGCAGATTGCCCTCTTCCCTTTCTCCCTGCCCACTCCTGCTCAAGCCCGCCCAATCCTCAGCCACCAGAACATCAATTTTGCCACCAGCAAGATTCCAGCCACCTCCCGTTTTTGCACCAAGAAGATTCCTGAAAGTTGAACTAACTTCCAAGAACTGCCAACTTTAGTCCTCTAGCAACCCTGGGTTCTAATCCCCAGTCTGTCACATATCTGCTGTGTGACCTTGGGCAAATCTCTTAACTTCTCTGTGCCTCAGTTACCTCATCTAGACTGTAGACTAGAGACTGTAAGCTCATTGAGGGCAGGGAATGTGTCTGTCATATTGTTATATTGTACTCTCCCAAACACTTAGCACAGTGCTCTGCACATAGTGAGTGCTCAGTAAATATGATTGACTGACCGACTCATCCGTAAAATGGGAACTTACGTTGTGAGCCCTATGTGGGATAGGGACTGTGTTTACCTGATTAGCTTGTACCTACCCAGCACTTGGTACAGTGCCAGGTACATAATAAGCACTTAACAAGTACCATAAAAAAATGGCACACCTATCAGGGTGAACAACTTAGAAATTGGCTAAAAGAATCGATCAGTCAATCAATGAATCAGTTGGATTTATTGAGCACTAAGCATTAAGATTGATTCACTTGTGCTGGGCAGAAGTGACAAGGGAGTCAAAGGCGGATGATCACGTGATCAAAATGTTGATCAAAGACAACGGCAGAGACTCAAGATTTTACTGCATGGAAGAAGGCAATGGTAAACCACGTCTGTATCATTACCAAAAAACTCTATGGATGCACATACCGGAATGACTTTATGCCAGAAGGTAGGATGTTCTGAAGAGGGTGTGTCTATGGAGTCGCTATGAGTCGGAAATGACTCAATGTCATTTGAAGAAGAAGAAGACTGTGTGCAGATCACTATACAAAGCACTTGGGAGAGTAGAATATAATAATATAACTGGCACATTCTCTGCCGACAACAAGCTTACAGTCCAGAAGGGAAATTCCTGCCCACTGCTCACCAACCTTTGGAATGCCCAGCTTCATTTTCAATCCGGTAATAATTGTAGTAGCAATAGCATTTATTAAGTGCTTACTGTGTACAGAGCACTGAAATAAGCACTTAGTACAGTGCCCTGCACACAGTAAGCGCTCAATAAATACGACTGATGATGAGCAATGGGAAAGTGTACACCAATGGGAATTAGACCCAGACCTTGTCTCTCAGTGGGCTTACAATCTATGAATGAATAAGTAATTCTTGCCCCATTTCAGCCCAGGTCACCTTGTGAGTACTTAGCAGCTTGGGCTTAAAGGGACAAGGCAGAAGAGAACTTTTGGCCAGTCCAAGAAACATATGATTGACAACTAGTGGCTCGATAGGCCCCTGCCTTCACATTCCCTGTGAAGTGTATGGATTATCTGTGGATATCAATTATCTGTGATTTCTCTCTCTTCCCCTTGGAGTGACTAATTGCGTATTAGCTTTCATCAGTCAATCAATGGTATTTATTGAGTGCTTATTGCATTGTTTCATTGTCCCTCCCAAGTACTTAGTATAGTGCTCTGCACACAGTAAGTGTTCAATAAATATGAATTATTGATTGATTGTTACTCAATCAATAAATGTTACTTAAGTGCCTACTGTGTGCAAACCACTCTACTAAGCACTTGGAAGAGGATGGTACAGCAGAGTTGCCTTTACTATGTGCAGAGCACTGTACTAAACACTTGTGGATGGATAAACACAATCTCAGCTGTCAAGAAACTTACAGTCTAGCAGGGGAGACAAACATTAAAATAATCAATGAGTGAGAATTGGCTTCAGTAGAATTCCCAAGACATCCAATAACCACCAACATTTCTACTCCTCGCTGTTCCCTTAACTGAGACTGGTACTATTCACTGTACAAACAGTGCTTTGCACATAGTAAGTGCTTAAAGATACCATTATTATTAGTGTTACAAAATGGCAGCTCAATAGAACTGTGGAACTGGTTGGCAAGAAACAGTGGGCCATCCCCTACACCTGTACTAATTGAGGAGGTAAAAGTCAAATAATAATAATAATGGCATTTGCTAGGCACTTACTATGTGCAAAGCACTGTTCTAAGCTCTGGGGGGATACAAGGTGATCAAGTTGTCCCATGTGGGGCTCACAGTCTTAATCCCCATTTTACAGATGAGGTAACTGAGGATCAGAGAAGTGAAGTGACTTGCCCAAGGTCATAAAGCTGACAAATGGTGGAGTCAGGATTCGAACCCATGACCTCTGACTCCAAAGCCCGTGGTCTTTCCACTGAGCCATGCTGCTTCTCCAATGCTTTCTAGAGCCAGGGAATACTGTCACCACAGCTCTAAGTATAGGTCTAGGAGACTCTGAAGAGAAATCAGTCAGGTGACACCAGCAGCCAATATTAGAATGGAATATCCAGTCTTGGGAGTCACCAGTGCTTCTCGGTGTTTTTTTTTATGGTATGAGTTAAGCACTTACTATGTGCCAGGCACTGAACTAAGTGCTAATCAGGCTAATCATGTTGGGCATAGACCATGTCCCACATGGGTCTCACATTTTTAATCCCCATTTTACAGATGAGGTACAGAGAAGTGAAATGACTTGCCCAATGTCACCCAGAAGACAAGAGGAGGAGCGAGGATTAGAATCCAGGTCCTTCTGACTCCAAGGCCCATGCTCTATCCTCCAGGAAATTCTGCTTCTCTTGGATAGAGTTCTGTGCCTCAACTGCTACTTAAATTGGCAATCTTAGTGGATCTGTGTTCTCCTGCAGAAGATGATTTCCCTCGACACCCCCCCCCCCCTTAGCCATTTGTAATCTCGAATTGACCTCTTTGCCTAAGACTCAAGACCCGGCCCAAGTCCCACTCCTGGGAGGAGAGATGAAGGGCATAGCTGAGGAGGAGAAATAGACTCGGCAAAACAGGATGAAAATTTAGTGCCCCATTCTCCCGAGAGGATACTAGAAGAAATTCTCTATCAAAGAGCCTATTCAGTCCTGTCTCTCATCACGTGATGAGCAGGAAGACCACGTTAGCCAAGAGCTGGTTTGCTTTGTCTTAAAACATGAGAAAAATTAATGACAACTTCGAGAGAGAGCCTTCTGGACTACAGAAATCTGCCCACGGGTCCCAGCTGGCTGTTTTCTCCCCTAAAGACTTTCAAACCTTTGGGCCAAAGAACTGCTCCACACTGGAGCAATGTGGGGGGACAAAAACAGCCTGTTTACAAATTGAACATCAAAATGGAAGTTACTAGCTGGAGCAACAGGCTCCCAGTGACAGGTCACTTTAGATTGGAGTTGAATTTATGAAGATTGCCTTACCTGAGGCTATGGTAATCTGCGCCTTGTGAAGTCGTTCTTCCTTGGCCTCATTTCGAATGCAGTCAGAGACTGCCGTATTTCACTATGACAATGTAATCACAGCTCCACATTAAAAAGTCATTATTGTTTAGAATCCGGCTTGGTTTGAAAAACACTTACTATAAAATTCAACGGCCTTTGTAAATTACCGCCAAGGTTTACTCAAGAATACAAGGTGCGCTGATTTAAATCTGGAACTTAATACTCTATTGATTCTATGGGAGATCTTCGGTCACCACGTTTACGGGACATGATTAGTGAGCTATCTCAGTAATAAACTCCTTGGTGCGGGTTCATAAATAATTATGAATTGAATTTCCTTTTATCAGATCTCATATGCAAGGAGATTTAACAGGAAAGAATTTTATATTCCTGTTTTGGGTCATTTGGTAAGCGAGGGTGGAAATCAATAGCCATATACAAAGCGAAGTCAGTAGGCCCCTCTCATCATTTTTGTTTTACCTGGTCTGACAGCTCCCATTCGGAATTTGGGACCAACGGTAAGATTCGGTCTCGGTGACAGTTTAGTCTAAACTTTCAGGGTCAGTGGAAAACTTTGTTGGACGACGGAGACGTCCGGACCATTTACCTCTCAGGTTGCCAAGCATTTAGAGCCTAGCACCAGTAAATAGATAAATTCTACCTCCTTAGTGGAGTTTAAAACCCCAGATTTATATTCTTACAAGTCCTCGCTCATTTACCCGTTACAGTACATGCAGCAGTTATTGAATTCCTACTTATCTTGACATCGGGAGAACTCTTTTCCAGCAAGCGTGGGGGGAATCTCTGCTGTGAGTGTAGAATGAAGGTTTAACAATAAAAGCAAAGGACGCGACAAAACAATTACCAACAAGCTTCTTCAATTAAAGAACCGGGAACTGTGCTGAGGAGTGTTTCAGGAGCCAATTTGGGTCTTGGGAGTACGTATCGTCATTGTCATCATCATCATCAGTGCTACTTGTTGAGCGCTTACTCTGTACAGAGCACTGTAATAAGTGCTTGGGAGGGTACAATAAAACAGAGTTGGCAGATGTGTTCCCTGCCCTCAGTAGTCTTAAATCTAGAGGGGGACATCAGAACATGTAGGTAGCAACATATACGATGTGGATTGTTGGTTTGCATTCTGAAATCTTGAGGGAACGGGGATGAGGACATCAGGTCCAGTTCATTGGTCGGGATCACAGGGACCGGGTCATCATAACCGTCTGCCGCTGCCTGTTTGGAGGTGCTACCATCAGTGCCATCTCCAGAAAGAGAGAAGAAAGAGCTGAGTGTGGCCACATCAATCAATCAATGGTATTTATTGAGAACTAGCAGTATGCAGTCCCATCTTGGGTCGCACCTGGAGAGTTTCCAGTACTCTACTGGGCTTTGCTACAGGAGGGAGAATCAAGCAGAGGCCTACCCATTCCATTCCTAGCTTGGCCAGTGGCTAGTGAGTGGAAGGCAATCTGCTACAAGTCAAAACTCACCTCTGCAGGGCAGCAGTGGCATGGGAGAGAGTCGAGGGAGGAGATTCGAGTTTACTGTGCGGAAGGTGGCAATGGTAAAACACTTCCGTATTTTTACCAAGAAAACTCTATCGATCTACTACCAGAATGACTGCAGATGGAGAGTGGGGCATTCTGGGAGAGATTTGTCCGTGGTGTCGCTAAGGGTTGGAAACGACTCAACGGCATAAGACAAGACAAGAACTGTAAGCAGAGCACTACACTAGGCAAGTAGGAGAGTACAAAATAAAAGAATAGGTATCACCAGACTATCTCACTGCTCTCTAACAGTGACGGTATTTTTTTAAGCACTTACTATGTTTCAAGGACTGTTCTAAGTGCTGGGGTAGATACAAGCTAATCAGGTTGGATACAGTCACTGTCACCATGGGGCTCACAGTCTTAATCCGCATTATACGGATGGGGTAACTGAGGCACAGAGAAGTTTAGTGACTTGCCCAAGGTCACACAGCAGACAAGTGGCAGAGCCAGGATTAAACCCAGATCCTTCTGACTCTCAGGCCCATGCTCTAACCACTAGACCATACTGCTTCTAGACCTTCTAGACTGTGGGCCCGTTGTGGGCAGGGATTGTCTCTATTTTTTTCTGAATTGTATTTCCCAAGCACTTAGTATAATGCTGTGCACACAGTAAGCGCTCAATAAATGTGATTGAATGAATAAATATGATTGAATAAATGAATGTTTCCTCTAGTGCTGACAAGAAGGAGCATAGCATAATAAAGAAGCAGTGTGATGTAGTGGACAGAGCATTAGCCTGGGAGCTAGAAGGTCATGTGTTCTAATCCTTGCTCCACCACTTGTCTGCTGCATGGCCTTGGTCATGTCACCCTACTTCTCTGTGCTTCAGTTACCTCATCTGTAAAATGAGGATTGAGACTGTTTGCCCCACATGGGACAGGGACTTTATCCAATCTGATTAGCTTATAACCACCCCAGAGCTTAGTACAATGCCTGGCACATGGTAAGCATTTAACAAATACCATTTTTTTCTCATACCCACCATCATGACTAGGAAAGGAATATTCAACACCCTTAACTTCTCTGTCTATGCCTCAAGGATGATAAAAGATTCAAAAAGGCCATAGGAACTGGGATAATTTACTACAGAGAACAGAAAACTGGCAGAAAAGGGAAAAAGGCCAACAATCTTCATGTCTATGAGTATTATCATGTAGAGGGCAGTGGTGACAGTTCTCCAACCCCACTGTAGATGTAACAGTACAATTTGGATTTGGATGAAATTTCTTCTCCTTGTGCTGGAAAGAGTCTGGAGTTTCCCTGGGACACTGCTCCCCACTAGACTGTAAACTCGCTGTGGGCAGGGAATATATCTGTTATATTGTTATATTGTGCTCTCCCAAGTGCTTAGGTCTTAGTGTGTGCTCTGCACATAGTGCTCAGTAAATACCATTGACTGACTGACTGACTGGCCTCACAAATCATTCCTGGTGGACTACCATCATTCCTGCTCCAGTAGTGAGGTCTCACCTCCAACCAAGATTCACATGTCCTGAAAATTTGGATAGACACTGGAGCTTGCTGACTCCCTAAACTAAACATGGCATCTTCACCCTACCCTGTATGTCAACAGCAAGCTGTGATATGCTATGTGTGAGAGTACATGCTTCAATGATAAAATCTGGAAAAGAGTAATATCAAATTGCTGGAGAAATATCAGTCATGCAGAAGTTGATATGGGGAAATTGTAATGATAAAATAATCCCCCAAAATTATATGAAGCTGAAAAAATGCAATTGTAATTACGGAGGGGTCATAATAACTGTGATATTTATTAACCACTCTCTATGTGCTAAGCATTGTACAAAGCGCTGGAGTAGCAACAAGATGTTTGAGTTGGACATAGTTCCTCTTCCACAGTCTAAGTGGGAGGGAGGAGAGGTATTGAATCCTATTTTACAGATGAGGAAACTGAGGCACAGAGATGTCACAGGGCAGGGAAGTGAGATCCCAGGTTAGAAACAAGGTCATCTGACTCCCAAGCCCATGTTCTTTCCACTAGGCCATGCTGCTTTTCATTTTGGGTCATTATGAGGTTTTATTATTTTTTGTACAAAAGTGGGCAAAAATCCTATTTCAATTAAAAATATATTATAGCTTCTATTCTTGAAAGAGAAAGTTAGGGGTATTCGATGACCAGGAGACAAATATAATCATTAGCATTTCTTGAGGATCTTCTGTAGTCAGCAGAGCACTGTACTAAGCACCTGTACTATGAACTATGCAGAGTGACTGTACTGGGTGCCTACTGAATGCAGAATGCTATACTGAGTCTCTTCTGTGAGGGCTAGTGGATAGAGCATGGGCCTGGGGGTCAGAAGGACCTGGGTTCTAATTCCATCTCCATCACTTGTTCCCTATGTGATCCTATGTGAGAAGTGTCACTTTACTTCTCTGTGCCTCAGTTACCTCATCTGTAAAGTGAGGATTAAGACTGTGAGCCCTATGTGGGTTTGGGACTGTGTCCAATCTGATTAGTTTCTACCTATCCCAGCACTTAGTATAGTGCCTGGCACACAGTAAGTGCTTAACAAATACCAGAAACAACGACAACAGAGCTCTGTACCAAGAATTCACTGTGTGCAGGTCACTCTATTAGGGGCTGGTAGCATTCAACAAAAACAGAAAATATGGTCTCTGCCCTCAAAGAGCTTAAAATCTAACACATTTCCTCCCAGCAGAGATTGAATCCTGCAAATGGATCAGGGCTGTGCTAGAACTGGCCTCACATAAATAACCTATTTAGTCTTGACCTTGAGGAACCTGTTCCAGACCACCAATTCAGGAACCTCATTCAGAAGGGTCAGAGAGGAAAGTTCACCATCACTTTGACAATGAAGAAGTCTTTGTTAAAGGTCTCCAGGCTTGTGTTCCCAAAGCCTATAGTGAAGGGCACCAGAAGAAGCCCAGAAGAGGCTTGGAGGGGCAGAGCTGGAGAAGGGATGTGCTGTGTGACCTTAGACAAGTCATTTAACTTATCTGTGCCTCAGCTACCTCATCTGTAAAATGGGGATCAAGACTGTGAGCCCCATGTGGGACATGGACCGGTTCCGATCTAACTTGTGTCTACCCTGCCGCTTAGTACAGTGCCAGGCACACAGTAAACCTTTAACAAATACCAAAAAAAGATCAAAGAAAAATTATTCAAGTATATGGTGACTTCCAACATCTCTGCCCAGGTAGGTCACTGCCCGGCCTCCAGAATGGGCAACAAGAACAAAAAAATGGAGAAACAACATGGCGTAATGGATAGAGCACAGGCCTGGGAGTCGGAAGGTCATGGGTTCTATTCCTGTGTCTGCCACTTGTCTGCTATGTGACCTTGGGCAAATCACTTCACTTTTCTGAGCCTCAGTTCCCTCATCTGTAAAATGGGGATTGAGACTGTGAGCCCCACAAGGAATGGGGACTGTATCTGACTTGGCCAGGTTCCTGTTGCTAGTAAAAGCTGAAAATGAAAGCAAACACTAGTTTATGGATTTTTTTCCCCTTAAATGGCTGATGAGGTTGCAATGAGCTTATTGAAGATATTTCCAAAGAAGTAATGTGATTCAATACGTTGAATTGGATTCTGGGGAATTGCCACCATAAAGCACGCCGTCAAGTTACAATTACAATTATGCATGTTGGCAAGGATAGAAATCTAGACCGCATTTCCTTTAATAGATTCCCTGTGTGAGACAGTCTACACGAAGCGTGATGAAACCATCTCTCCAAGTCCACTATCTCAAACAGGATAGGAGGTTAGCGGTGGGGGGGCAGGATTTTCTGAGGTACTATGCCAGGTTAATATGGGAGTAGTGGGAGCTTGAGGCTAACACCCCTGAGACCCTGGCAGCGCTGAGCCCCTGAGTGGCACCCCAATGGGTCAGCCCCCCCATCCCAACCAACCCAGCCCAGGACTCTGCCTCTGATAAGGCCACCTGGATGCTTGGAGAAACTGGATGCTGGTTGTCCTCCTGTATACCTGCCCTCATGGTAAGTGATAGACCATCCAGTAATCCTAACTCTCTCCATTCCATCCCTTACTCTCCCTCCAGTGATCCAGCATGGATCATCCAACACCCCTAATATTCCTCTCTCCATCCCTGACTCTCCCTCCAGTGACCCAGCATGGACCATACAACACACCAAACTTTCTCCTCTCCATCCCTCATTCTCCCTCCAGTGACCCAGCACAAACCATCCAACACCCCTAACTCTCCCCTCTCCATCCCTGACTCTCCCTCCATTAGTCTGTCATGGACCATCCAAGCACCCGTAAGTCTCCCCTCTCCATCTCTGCCTGTCCCTCCAATGACCCGAGTTGGACCGCTTACCACAGATCTCTCCATTCCTCTCTGGGACTTACTGGTGTGTCCAGCTGCACAGATTTCCATGGGAACAGATTCTATTTGCTCACCCCACTGCTGTGGGAAAAGTGTTTCCAGCTGATTTGTTCTGAACCTGTCCCCCACCAACTCCAATGGGCGGGCTGCGATTTGGAGAACAATAATTCTAAGTTTGCCCCCTCCACTCCCTTCCTGATTCTGCTACCTCCCACCCAGAGACTCTCCAGACTGAAGAAATCTGATCTTTGGAAATCTCCCTTGTGTGGAAACGTATCCACCCCTTCTCTGTTGGACCTTTTCTGAAGTTTCCCCAACTTTTATATTCCTCATAAGATACAGCAATCAGAACTGTGTGCAGTGATCCGATCAATTAATTGCATTTATTGAGCTCTTACTGTGTGCACAGCACTGTACTAAGAGCTTGGGAGAGTACAGTATAACAATAAACATATATTCCCTGCCCACAGCAAGCTTACAGTCGAGAGGATGTGTGTGCCATGATCTTATCTGGTAGCATACGTGTCTTGTCTTATGTCACCTGGTTGTTACCGACCCATAGCGACACCACGGACAAATCTCTCCCAGAACTCCCCACTCTCCTTCTGCAATCATTCTGATAGTGTACCCATACAGTTTTCTTAGTAAAAATATGGAAATGGTTTACCATTGCCTCCTTCCATGCAGCAAACTCTAATCTCTTCTCTCAAATCTCTCCTGTGCTGCTGCTGCCCAGCACAGGGGAGTTTTGACTTGTAGCAGATTGTCTTCCACTCACTATCCACTGGCCAAGCTAGAAATGGAATGGATATGCTTCTGCTTGACTCTCCCTCTCCTAGCCGAATCTGGTAGAGTACTGGAAACTCCAGGTGCCACCATGAGGGAAGCATACTGACCCCTTTGATTTTGATCTCTATCCCATCTCTGATGATACCATGACTTGGCCTTGGTGACTCTCCTCACTTTCACATTGGAGCAGTGGCTTAGAAGCACAGTTAACAATGACGCTGGCATCTCTTTACTGTGGTATGACTGGTAGTTCTGAGTTCACCATCAGGCAGTTTGGTGTATCCCTATTCTCCCAAACGCTTAGTACAGTGCTCTGCACAAAGTAAGCACTTGATAAATACCATTGATTGATTGATCCCTCTCATCATGACATGCCTATGACATTTCACTGCATAATCCCTCTTCTGGACCATTTGATAAAAATAATAATAATGCTATTTGTTAAGGGCTTACTATGTGCCAGATACTGTACTAAGTGCTGGGATGGAATACAAGCAAATCATATTAGACACAGTCCCTGTTCCACATGAAACTCATGGCTTTAATCCCCATTTTACAGTTGAAGTAACTTAGGCACAGAGAATTGAAGGGACTTATCCAAGGTGACACAGCAGATAAGTGGAAGAGCGGAATTAGAACCCATGACCTTCTGGCTCCCAGGCCCATTCTCTATCTAATAGGCCATGCTTTCTGCCCTTGAGAAATGCAGCAACCTCGAAAATATTGAAAATTTTGGGTCTTTCAGCTCCACTGATATCTTTCCCAGGTCCCTCCTGAAGAATGGGTCACATGACTTTCCAGCAGACTTTTACATTCATTTATCCCACTGGGGCAGACTCATGAATCACAGGATATAAGCTAACCATATTTTAGGGGTCGAGACTTTCCAGCAGGATTGAAAAGTGTGCGGTTTAATACACCAGATGCTGTGTTCTTGGCAAAGCCACAAAGATTTTCCATGGGCCTTTCCCAAATTCTTGAACCTATTCCATCTCCTTTCTCCATTTAAGGGATGTCTAGCAAGAGCCAGACTTAAGTACTTGTGGATATACCTCCGTTCTTAATAATTATGTACATACGTTTCGATGATTTTGCTCTACTTTTATTTATTCATTTGTCTGTTCCTATGCTAAATATAATAATTGTGACATTTATTAAGCACTTACTCTGTGTTAAAAATTGCTGTGAGCACTGGGGAAGATACAAGATAGTAAAGTCAGATACAGTGCCTATCCCACACAGGGCTCCCAATCTAAGTAATCAATCAATCAATCGTATTTATTGAGAGCTTTTGGTGTGCAGAGCACTGTACTAAATGCTTGGGAGAATACAATGTAACAGAGTTGGTAGAAGTGTTCCTTGCCCATAATGAATTTACAGCCTAGAACAGGAGCAAGACATTAATATCCATAGATAAGTGAATTATGGACACGTACATCATTGCTGTGAGGAGGAGGAGGAGGGAGAACAGGGATTGTATCTTTGTTTTACAGGTGAGGTAGCTGAGACACGGAGTAGTTAAGTGACTTGTCCCAAATCACACAGCAGGCACACCTGGGATTAGAACTCAGATCCTCTGACTCCCTGGGCTGCACTCTTTCCACTTTGCCATGCTGCTCCTGGTTGCACCAATTTGAGCGATTTTTCTCCCAGCTCTATTGCAATCTATGTCTGCCTGTCCCCCCTGTTTAAATTGTAAGCTCCTTGAGGGCATGACTTTATCTCATCCTATCCCAACTGGATTACTGCATCAGCCTCCCCTCTGATCTCCCATCCTCCTGTCTCTCCCCACTTCAATCTATACTTCACGCTGCTGCCCGGATCATCTTTGTGCAGAAGCGCTCTGGGCACGTTAATCCCCTCCTCAAAAATCTCCAGTGGCTACCAATCAACCTACACATCAGGCAAAAACTCCTCATTCTCGGCTTCAAGGCTCACCATCACCTCACCCCCTCCTATCTCACCTCCCTTCTTTCCTTCTACATCCCAGCCCGCACCCTCTGCTCCTCTGCCGCTAACTTCCTCACTGTGCCTCTTTCTCACCTGTCCTGCTGTTGGCCCCCGGCCCACATCCTCCCCCTGGCCTGGAATGCCCTCCCTCCATACATCCACCAAGCTAGCTCTCTTCCTCCCTTCAAAGCCCTACTGAGAGCTCACCTCCTCCAGGAGGCCTTCCCAGACTGAGTGCTCTCCTCCCTCTACCCCTCCTCCCCCTCCTCATCCCCCCGCCTTACCTCCTTCCCCTCCCCACAGCACCTGTATATATATTTGTACATATTTATTACTCTATTTTACTTGTACATATTTACTATTCTATTTATTTTATTTTGTTAATGTTTTGTTTTGTTGTCTGTCTCCCCCTTCTAGAGTGTGAGCCCGCTGTTGGGTAGGGACCATCTCTTCATGTTACCAACTTGTACTTCCCAAACACTTAGTACAGTGCTCTGCACACAGTAAGTGCTCAATAAATACGATTGAATGAATGAATGAATGAATCTGCTATTTTGATTGTATTCTCCCGCATGTCCATTTCAATCAATCAATCGCATTTATTGAGCGCTTCCTGTGTGCAGGACACTGTACTAAGCGCTTGGGAAGTACAAGTTGACAACATATAGAGACAGTCCCTACCGAACAGTGGGCTTACAGTCTAGAAGGGGGAGAGAGAACAAAACAAAGCATATTAACAAAATAAAATAAATAGAATAGATATTTCAGTGCCCCTTCCACAGCTGGAACTCAATACAGTGCTGGACACCCAGGAGATACTCAGTAAATGCCAATAAATTGATGAAGGAAGGGATGAAGGAATGAATCTCATGCTGCATCTTCAGTTTGAGTCACTTCCAAAAATCCGGGCCAGAGTTGAGCGGAAATGAAGACGCGTGGTCTAATGGATAGAGCAAGGGCCTGGGTGTCAGAAGGACCCTGGGTTCTAATCCCGGCTCCTCCACTTGTCTGCTGTGTGACCTTGGGCAAGTCACTTCACTCCTCTGGGCCTCAGTTACCTCATCTGCAAAATGGGGATTGACTGGGAGCCAAATGTGCGACTTGCCCCAGTGCTTAGTACAGTGCTTGTCACAGAGTAAGGGCTTAACAAATGCCATAAAAAAAATTAGAGCTGGGAGCATGGACACCTGGTTGAAATACCTCTTCCAGTCCCCAGGACTTAGAAGATCTCCCCTGTGCCAGAAATTGCTGCTCGAGTCGTGTTAGGGGAGAGGAGCGATCGGATAGGAAATGCAGTCAGCTGCCTCCTTTATGTGGCAGTAAACTGAGGTGATCTATCCCTGTCCACTAGTGTTTATAAACATATTGTAAACAAGCATAAATGAACAGCACATCTCTCCAGGGGGAACAGATGCGTCCTTAATCCTGATTAAGTGTTTTGTTCTGCTTGAGTGTCTGGTGGAGGTTTATGCTCCTAAGCAGGGGAGAGAGACAGTAATGACAGCCTCGGATTCTCCCGGCTTCTTCCCAGCCAGTGGCAGAAAGCAGGTAACGTGGTAAGGGGTTTTCTGCTCACGGTCGCTTCCCTACCCGCTTTTGAAGTCCTGAAGGGTGAGTTGGGAGTTCATTATGGGCAGCGAACACTTCTGCAAATTCTGTTATAAAGTACTCTCCCAAGTGCTTAGTACAGTGCTCTGCACATAGTAAATGCTCAATAAATACCATTGTTTGACTGATTGGGAGTTCCCCATGGCCCCTGACTCCTGTGGTCCAGATTGGAACCACAGCAGAGGTTACAGCACAGTTTCAGTACTCTGTGAGAAGCACTCTACCACACTCTGTTCCTGTGCAGTGTGCCATACTAGTAGTAATTGTTGTAGCAATAGAATAGTATTTATTGGGCATAATGCCCTATACTAAGCACTATGGAAATACAAAACAAGCATCTGACACATTCTTTGCCTACATGGAGCAAACATTCTAATGGGGAGAAAGTCATGAAAATATTTACAAATGGAGTCATCCAAGAAATAATAATAATAATAATTGTGAAATTGGTTAGGAGCTTACTAGGTACCAGGCACTGTATAAGCCCTGGGGTAGATACCAACAGGCTAATTGGGTTGGAAACAGTTCTGTCCTATGAGGGGTTCACAGTCTTAATTATTTTACAGATGAGGCATCTGAGGCCCAGAGAAGTGAAGTGACTTGCCCAAGGTCACACAGCAGACAAGTGGTGGAGCTGGGATTATAACCCATGACTTTCTGACTCCAATGCCCAGGCTCTATCCACTATACCACGCTGCTTTCCAAGTAACAGAATGTACAGTTGGCTGTACATTCAGAAGCAGCATGGCTGAGAAGCAGCGTGGCTCAGTGGAAAGAGCACGGGCTTTGGAGTCAGGTCATGGGTTCAAATCCCGACTCCACCACTTGTCAGCTGTGTGACTTTGGGCAAGTCACTTCACTGCTCTGTGCCTCAGTTCCCTCATCTGTAAAATGGGGATTCATTCATTGAATCGTATTTATTGGACACTTACTGTGTGCAGAGCACTGTACTAAGTGCTTGGGAAGTACAAGTTGGCAACATAGATGAAGACTGTGAGCCCCACATGGGGCAACCTGATCACCTTGTATCTACCCCAGGGCTTAGAACATTGTTTGGCACACAGTAAGTACTTAACAAATACCATTATCATTATTATTATTATTATTATTACAGCTGAGATTAGCATATATTTAAAAGTGCTCAGGAGGGGTGCAAATAAGTATGGAAGTACTGGTGGTGGCTGAGGGGGGTAGACAACTCAGGTTGCTGAGAACCAGTAGGGGTAGATTTGTAGGAAGGGGGATTCTAGGAGGGGGAGTGTGGTGGACTGTCTAGGGAGGGACGGCGATCCAGGCTAGGGGAGTAGCATGGGTGTGGGGGTGAAGGAGGGAGAGATGAGAGTGAGTTGCAGTTAAAATTTTAGCCGGTGAAGAGGAGAGCTGATCAATAACATTAAGGTAGATGGTGATTGCAGGGAGGTTTTTTTGATGGTTTTTCTTTTTTGCTGTGGAGAGACACTGGAATAATAATAATAATAATAATAATGGCATTTGTTAAGCACTTACTATGTGCAAAGCATTGTTCTAAGCGCTAGGGGAGATACAAGGTGATAAGGTTGTCCCACGTGGGGCTCACAGTCTTCATCCCCATTTTGCAGATGAGGTAGCTGAGGTTTAGAGAAGTTAAATGACTTGCCCAAGGTCACACAGCAGACATGTGGCAAAGGCGGGATTAGAACCCATGAACTCTGACTCCCAAGCCCGGGCTCTTTCCACTGAGCCACGCTGTTTCTACACCATTCATTCAATCGTATTTACTAAGCACTTACTGTGTGCAGAGCACTGTACTAAGCGCTTGAGAAGTACAAGTTGGCAACATATAGAGACGGTCCCTACGCAACAACGGGATTACAGTCTAGAAGCGGGCTCACACTCCAGTGGAGGGTTTGGAGGAAAGGAGAGATGTGGGAGAAACCACCATCTTTCAAGAAGATGATTAGAATGGGGGAAGAGGTTGGAAGTTGGGAGACCACCAAGGGGGCTGATGCAATTGTATAGCCAAGTGCTAACCAAATATTTACTAGGTGCAAAGCACTGTATTAAGTACTTGGGAACATACAGTGGAATGGTGGAGGGTGAGAGGGGGAGAGGCCCAGAAACAATCTGAAAGCCTACAGAGTTCAATGATCTACACATCTGGAGGCAATTTCAATGTTAATTACAGTATTGATTGTATCTCCCTCTGTCTGCTCTTCCCTTAAGTATATTTTTCCAGCTTGATATGTGTTTCTGTCTCTCTGGGAAGAAGTGGGGGCCAGGGCAGCTACTGCCCATTGTTGGGTAGGGACAGTCTCTACATGTTGCCGACTTGTACTTCCCAAGCGCTTAGTACAGTGCTCTGCACACAATAGGTGCTCAATAAATATGATTGAATGAATGAATGAATGGTGTTCGGACCAAATGAGAAACATTCCCGGGGGGTCTTGACCGAAGAAAATCTAAAGCACACCACAATCACAGCAGAGATTTCTCCTCTCTGATCCACTGTGCCCAAGGGTGCCAAAGACCAAGGAAGGAGAGCAGAGAGAGTGAGTCCAGGATCTGTCCCCCTAACCAGATCAATCATTCAATCAATGGCATTTATTGAGCACTTACTGTGAGCAGAGCCCACTGCACTAGGGGCTTGGAAGAGTACAGCACGAAAGAGGTGGTAGATATGATCCCTGCCCACAAAGAGCTTGCATTCTAGGGCAAATCAGATCTGCAAGTTTCCAAAATTTAAGTACTTGACAATCCTCGTACACTAACGTGAAAGAGGAGTACTGTGGTCTACTGGAAAGAACACAAGCCTGGGAGCTAGAGGACCTGGATTCTAATTCCATCTCTGTCAGTTGTCTGCTGTGTGACCTTGGGCAAATCACTTAACTTGCCTGTGCCTCTTTTGCCTCATTTGTAAATGGGGATTTAATACCTGTTTTTCCTCCTTCTTGGACTCTGAGCCCCATGTGGGACAGGGACTGTGCCCAACCTAATTAACTTGTTTCTATCCCAAAACATAAAACATTGTGTGGCTTATAGTCAGTGCTTAACAAATATGATGATAATAATAATAAATAATTACACTGCCCATTTATTCATTCATTCATTCATTCAATCGCACTTATTGAGCACTTACTGTGTGCAGAGAACTGTACTAAGCGCTTGGGAAGTACAAGTCAGCAACATATAGAGACGGTCCCTACCCAACAACGGGCTCACAGTCTAGAAGGGACTTACTTGCCCATGACTTACTGTGTTCATAGCCCTGCACTGCTGGGCTAAGAACACTCTACTAGATGTTAGGAATTATATAATAGAAGTAAAAGACACAAACCCTACCCTTGAGGAGTTTACAGTCAAATTATAAAAATAATTTTGGGGTTTATTATGGCATTTGTTAAGCACTTACTATATGCCAGGCACTTTACTAAACACTGCAGTGGATACAAACTAATCAGGTTGGGCACAGTACATATTCATTCATTCATTCAATCGTATTTATTGAGCATTTCCTGTGTGCATTGCACTGTATTAAGTGCTTGGAAAGTGCAATTCGGCAAAAATAGAGACAATCCCTACCCAAAAGCTGGCTCACAGTCTTCCACATGGAGCTCAAAGTCTCAATCCCTGTTTTTCAGATGAGATAACTAAGATACAAAGAAGTTAATTAACTTGCCCTAGATCACGTGGCAGACAAGTGGTGGAGCTGGGATTAGAAGAAGCAGAGAAGCAGCATGTCCTAGTGGCTAGAGCATGGGCCTGGGAATCCGTAGGATTGGGTTCTAATCCTGGCTTGGTCACTTGTCTGCTGTGTGATCACTGGCAAGTCACTTAACTTCTCTGTGCCTCATTTACCTCATCTATAAAATGGGGATTAAGACTGTGGGACATGTATTGTGTCCAATTTATCTAGTATCTACCCCAGCACTTAGTACAATCCCTGAAACATAGTGAGCACTTAACAAATACTACAAAAAAAAAGATTACAACCTAGGGCCATGTGACTTCCAGGCTTATATTCTATCCACTAGGCCATTCTGCTTCTCTCAGTTTCCATTGATGGACTGCTTTTTATTTTTCCAGAGCACACTCACATCAGTGATCTGCTTCGTCCTCCCAATACTCCTGCAGGATTATTCTCCCCAATTTACAGATGAAGAAACAGAGGCCCAGTAAGGTTAAATGACTCATCCAAGGCCACATCCCAAGCCCAAGCCTAGCCAAAGTCAGAACCCAGGTCTCCATCTTCCCAGAACCCTGCTCTTGCCAGTGGACCATGCTGCCAAGCACCAGGAATACAGGAGGAAAGAGTTTTCTTTTTTCCAGTTCCTGGGAGCTATGTTTGCTGATTTCCTTCCTAATTCTCTTACCCATTAAATCCTGCCACTATCCCAAAACTCGGCCCATGTCCACCTGCCTTGCTTCCTATACCACCTCTGGTCATGTCCCTGCCCACCCCTTTTATCCACACTCTTTCTGTTCCCACTGAAATATCCGGGCGTATGAGGCAATTATGATAAAGTATCTCCCAGGATGCCGCTCTCTCCCTCTCCACTCACCACGTGGGTCCCTCATTCTCTGCATCTGCCAGCATCACCTGCACTGTGAACTGCAGATTCCCCGCCACTGTTATTTAATGCATATGGAACGAAGAAAATCATCCAGAGTGAAGGATGGTTATAGTTGATTTGACCTTACTTCCTACAATATGAGGCCCATTTCTGCCAATTGTGATCTCACTGCCGCTTTAATGACCTCATCTAATTATTGCTAACTCAAAGACCTTCTTCGCCTTAATGGGAGTCATAGAAAGCACCCCAGCCGACAAATGAACTCCTCACACGGTGCCGGTCTTTAACCAGAAACAGAGATTCATTTGGAAAATTAGAAAGAAAAAAAATGCCATTAGGGAGAGGAAGCCTGTGATGATGGGGCGTTTGTTTCCCTGACTTGAATGAGGAGGAGATAATGGCACTGCCAGGGAAGATGGAGATGAGAGTAATGCGGCAGAATGCAGTAAACAGGCTGACCAAAGGAGGGGAGCTGGGAGGGGTGGCGGCCACCTCTCCTGATGTCCTGATCACATGTCCTGAAGCTGGCCACAGCCTGTGAGGGCAGGGCCCACAGATCTAGCAAAACCTAGAGCAAATGCAACTGTTGGTCAGCAACAGTGTGTTCCCCATCAGGGCTAACCCAACTGGGATTTTCCAAAGCTATGTCTTCCAGAAAATGCCCCCCGGCCAACAACCTCACCCAAGGTATTTGTTATATCACCCTTCCCCAAAAGTCTCCATTCTCCAATGCTCTGGTTCAGTAGTTCATATTTGGCATTACACTGATCATTTGACCTATGGGTTAATGATGTGTGTTGGATTATGGTTGGGAGAGTCAGGAGGTGGAGTTGGGAGAGTTGGAAGTATTGAATGGTCTGTGCTGGGTCACTGGAAGGAGAGTCAGGGTTGAAGAGGGGAAAGAGAGGGGTGTTGGGTGGTCCGGGTTGGGTCACTGGAGGGAGAGTCAGGGATGGAGAAGGGAGAGTTGGACATATTGAATGGTCCAAGCTGGGTCACTGGAGGGAGAGTCAGGGTTGGAGAGGGAAAAAGTAGAGGTGTCAGATGGTCCGTGCTGGGTCACTGGTGGAAGAGTCAAGGTTGGAGAGGGGAGAGGTGGTCTGGCCTGGTTAAAAAAAAAAAGCATGAAAAACCTGGTTACTCCAAGTTTTCTGGTGCCTCTGTTGGAGACAGAGTCCTGGACTTGTTGGACCACTGGACCATATAGTCAAAGGGAAATTCTAGTAAGAAACAAATGAAGAAAAGTAAATGACTATGTGCTAAGCTCTGTACTGAGCACCCACTGTGTGCAAAGTACAGTACTGGGGTTTACTGTAAGCAAGGCAAGCTGGGCACAGAGAGTTGGAGTGAATATGTCCTGAGTGCAAACCAGTGTACTGAGTACCTCCTCGGCCCCTAATATGTGCAGAACATTCTACCAGCTTGTGGGGGACATTAAAATAAGTGTAAGACACAGCCCCTGTCCTCATAGGACTTACAACCTATCAATATTGGTGCTTTTATAGTCTTTCCCCCTTGTACAATGTCTTAGCTTCCCCCTTGGAAAGTTTCCAGCACCAACGTCATTCAGGGCCTTCATGTGGCAGCAGGGACAGAGCCTGGGGTAGTGCAGGGGGAAGGGTAAGTGCGGGAATCTCTAAGATATTGTCCCAGCAGAAGGGAGAACCAAGAAACTGCCTGGCAGCCTGCATCTGCCCTGTTTCACTCAGACCGATGATTGTATCTGACAGAGCTGGGATTAGTATTTAGAGCCGTGTACACAGAAAGAGGGTAAATGACTCCCCGATGTATTCTCCCTTCACCCGTGAAGAACACTATTTGAAAGAAAAGAAACATGGATATGTTCGTGCCTCTCCTACCCGTCGTGACTTTATCAGTCTGCTCCCTGGTGGGGGAGAGAGGACTCAAAGCCAGCATCCTCAATTACCCTCAAATTTCTCTGAGGTCCTGTCATTCCCTCTCCGTGTTTTTGTTCATTTCTCATCAATCCAGTGAGAAAAAAGGGGCATGTTCACCACTTGCCTGTGGGTGACCTTGGGCAAGTCACTTAACCTTCTCTGAGCCTCACTTTCCTCATCTGAATGATTGAGATTCATACCTGTTCTCCCTCCTCAGGCTGTGAGCCTTATGGGGAACCTGATTATCCTGTATCAATCAATGCATCAATCAATCACTTTCACTGAGTGCTTACTACTAATAGCAGTTACGGTATTTGTTAGGGCTTACTATGTGCCAGGCAAATTGGGTTGGACCCAATCTCTGCCCCACAAATCTCATAGTCTTAATCTCCATTTTACAGATGAAGTAACCGAGGCCCAGAGAAGTGAAGTGACTTGCCAACAAGGTAACACAACAGGAAAGTGACAGAGCTGGGATTAAAACCCAGGACCTTCTGATTTACAGGCCCAGACTCTATCCAGTAGGTCATGCTGCTTATTATATGCAGAGCACTATGCTAATCATGCAGGAGAGTACAATATAAGAGTTGGTAGACTCACTTCCTTCTCACAACGAGCGTACAGTCTTCATTCTTTCATTCATTCACTTATTCATTCAATCTTATTTATTGAGCAGTTACTGTGTGCAGGGCACTGCACAAGCAGCGTGGCTCAGTGGAAAGAGCACGGGTTTGGGAGTCGGAGGTCATGGGTTCTGGTCCCGGCTCCGCCACTTATCGGCTGTGTGACTCTGGGCAAGTCGCTTCACTTCTCTGTGCTTCAGTTACCTCATCTGTAAAATGAGGATTAAGATTGTGAGCCCCACGTGGGACAATTTAATCACGTTGTATCCTCCCAGCGCTTAGAACAGTGCTTTGCACATAGTAAGCACTTAACAAATACCATCATCATCATCATCATCACTGTACTAATTGCTTGGAAAGTACATTTATTCATTAATTCAATCATATTTATTGAGCGCTTACTGTGTGCAGAGCACTGTACTAAGCACTTGGGAAGTACGAGTTGGCAACATATAGAGATGGTCGCTACCCAACAATGGGCTCACAGTCTAGAAGGGGGAGACAGACAACAAAACATGTGGACAGGTGTCAAGTCATCAGAACAAATAGAATTAAAGTACAGCTCAACAATAGAGACAATGTCTGCCCACAATGGGCTTACAGTCAAGAAGTGGGGAGACAGACATCAGAACAATAAACAGACACCAATAGCATCAATCTTACTGTATCTACCCCATTGTTTAGTACAGTGCCTGCCACATAGTAAACACATAACAAATACCACAGTTGTCATTTATACCTTCCCAACGCTGACACAGTTGATTGCCATGTCGATGACTATGGCAGACAGTAGGGTGACAGGGCGCAGAGGGGAGCTACTATCACAGCTGGAGATCAAGAGATATTGGGGTAATAATAAAAATGATTAATAATTATGGTATTTGTTATGTGCCAGCCACTGTACTAAGCAGTGGGGTAGAGACAAGCACATTGGGTTGGTCCCTCTTCCACATGGGGGTTACAGTCTCAATCCCTATTTTACAGAAAAGGTAACTGAGACACAGGGAAGTGACTTGCCAAGGTCACACAGTTGACAAGTAGTGGAGCCAGGATTAGAACCCATTACCTTCTGACTCCCAGGCACATGCTGGATCCACTATGCCCAGCTGCTTCTCCATGCCGTGCTGCTTCTCATGGGACAGCCACACCTTGCCTGATCAGGAACCTGGAAGGACTGAGAGTGCGGGGTGGGAGGGAGGCATCTAGCTCGGTTTAACCACCTGCCTCATTCAGAATCATCAACAACTGCATCCTTATCAGGGGGCAATTATATGAAAACTGCAGTCTCTGAGATATCCACCCAGGGTCACTCCAGTGGCCCATCCTGTCCTGAGCTCTGTGTCCAACAGACAACAGGATTCTTGGAGGAATCGTGAGCTAGTTGCCTGGAAGCAGCATGGCTCAGTGAGAAAAGCCCGGGCTTGGGAGTCAGAGGTCGTGGGTTCTACTCCCGGCTCCCCCACTTAATAATAATAATGATGGCATTTGTTAAGCACTTACTATGTGCAAAGCACTGTTCTAAGCGCTGGGGGGATACAAGGTGATCAGGTTATCCCACGTGGGGCTCACAGTCTTAACCCCCATTTTACAGGTAAGGAAACTGAGGCTCAGAGAAGTTAAGTGACTTGCCCAAGGTCACACAGCAGATATGTGGCAGAATTGGGATTAGAACCCAGGACCTCTGACTCCCAAGCCTGGGCTCTTTCCACTGAGCCATGATGCTTCTATTGTCTTGTCTGCACACTTGTCTGCTGTGTGACCTTGGACAAGTCACTTCACTTCTCTGGGCCTCAGTTACCTCATCTGTAAAATGGGGATGAAGACTGTGAGCCCCACATGGGACAACCTGATTACCTTATATCCACCCCAGCACTTAGAACATGGCTTGGCACATAGTAAGCACTTAACAAATACCATTATTATTATTATTAGGTAACTGTAGAAGATTACAGTTCTCTAAACTGTAAGCTCATTGCAGGAAGGGAATGTATCTGTTTACTGCTGTATTGTAGTCTCTCAAGCACTTAGTACAGTGCTCTGAACACAGTAAGCGCTCAATAAATAAGATTTACCGACTGACTGAGATTGGCAGTCCACCATCACAGCCAAGACCACCACATGTCATGGACCTAAGTCATAACACGTGTCCCCACCTGCACCCGCCCCAAGTTTGGTTTTTTTTAGTGGTATTTCTTAAGTCCTTACTAGATGCCAGGCACTGTACTGAGCCCTATGGGAGATACAAGATAATTAGATGGAAAGAGTCCCCGTCCCACATAGGGCTCACAATCCTTATTCACACTTTCTCGATGAGGTAACTGAGGGGCAAAGAAGTTAAGTGCCTTGCCCAAGTTCACACAGCAGACAAGTGGCAGAGCGAGGATGAGAATGCCGAGACTTTCTGTTTCCCAGGCCCATGCGTGATCCACTAGGCTGCACTGCTTCTCGTGCTGGTTCCCTATTGAACTTGATTCTGAAGGAGAATTTGGGGTGCTGGATTGTCCATGCTGGTCCCTGGAGAAGAGACAGGGATGGCTCACAACCTTCAATAGCTGACTCTCCTCAGCCCAAATTCTCAGGTAAAGACAAAATTTCTGAGGTGTTTTTCCTGTCCAGGATTCAAAGGCAACTTCTGCTTCCTGTCACTGGACCAGGAGTAGAAAAATGATCGTCCCCCAAGGCTATGTTTTCCCTGAAGTCTCCTTCCCTCTCAAGTCCATCATAAATCCTCCAGGTAACACCTCAGAGAGTTTTGTGTGGCTCAGCAGTTATTTTATTTCTAATTGGATTATCCTAATTAAAAATTAGTTTAACTTCTCGGTGTTTCTGCGTAAACTATAAATAATCCAAAGCAATTATTCCACTGTGTGCAAACATGCTGCATTCTGCTTTCAGCTCGATTTAGTGAATAGTCACTGACTCTAATGGAGAGGCTGGAGATTGTGAGAGGGAGGCAGGTAAAGACCAGAGGACTCTAATATGTGGTTTGTTGTGTCTCCAAAGCCACAACTCCCATTTGTGGTTTTAGCTTGAGAGGATTATGGTACTTATTAAGTGCTTTTTTTAAATGGTATTTGTTAAGTCCTTACTATGTGCCAAGCACTGTATTAGGTTCTGGGAAAGGTACAAGATAATCAAGTTGGACATAATTCCTATCCCTCATCAGGCTCACAATGTAAGAGGGATGGAGAATAGGTATGTAATCCCCATTTTACAGCTGAGGAAACTGAAGCACAAAGAAACTAAGTTACTTGCCAAAGGAAATGCAAAAGACAAATCTAGGAGGCCTGTGCTCTTTTCACTAGGCCAGGCTGAACTGGTACCTTGAGAGACTCATATGTCATCAACCTAAACTGTGTGACATGATATATAATAATAATTATTATAATAACAATGGGATTTTTTAAGCGCTTACTATGTGCCAAGCACTGTCCTAAGTACTGGGGTAGAGACATGTTAATTAGGGTGGATTCAGTATATCAATCAATCAATCAATCAATCGTATTTATTGAGCGCTTACTATGTGCAGAGCACTGTACTAAGCGCTTGGGAAGTACAAATTGGCATCACATAGAGACAGTCCCTACCCGATAGTGGGCTCACAGTCTAAAAGCGGGAGACAGAGAACAGAACCAAACATACCAACAAAATAAAATAAGTAGGATAGAAATGTACAAGTAAAATAAATAAATAAATAAATAAACAGAGTAATAAATATGTACAACCATATATACATATATACAGGTGCTGTGGGGAGGGGAAGGCGGTAAGGCGGGGGGATGGAGAGGGGGACGAGGGGGAGAGGAAAGAAGGGGCTCAATCTGGGAAGGCCTCCTGGAGGAGGTGAGCTCTCAGGAGGGCCTTGAAGGGAGGAAGAGAGCTAGCTTGGCGGATGGGCAGAGGGAGGGCATTCCAGGCCCGGGGGATGACGTGGGCCGGGGGTCGATATATACTCTCCTCTCTGGCGACCTTTCTCTGCACCTGGTGATGGTTCCCCTCTTTGTCTGGGAGTCTGAGGTGGGGGAGGGAATTCCACCCTGTGTCTGTCCACTAGGTGGTCTTTCATTCATTCAATCATATTTATTGAACACTTACTGTGTGCATAGCACTGTGCTAAGTGCTTGAGAGAGTACAATAAAACAATAAACAGACACATTCCCTGCTCACAATGACCTAACAGTGTAGAGAAGAAGACAGGCATTAATATAAATGAATAAATTTCAGATATGTGCATATGTGCTTTGGTGATGGGGGGGGGATGATTAAAGGGAGAAAGTCAGGGCAACACTGAAGGGAGTGGGAGAAGAGGAAAGGAGGGCTTAGTCAGGGAAAGCTTCTTGGAGGAGATCCTTTCTTCCTCTTGGCAATTAGACTGGGCTGGCTCCCTGGCTTCAGGGGCAACTGCTGCTCTCATCCAAGGAAAGAGCAGACAAAATCTTTTGCTTCCTTGAAATTGTTGCCGGGCCCCTGGGCTGGGGCTGGATTTCTCAGTAGGTGAACTCAGTTCCCACCCAGAAATCCCCTTCCTCCTTGGTGACAGCATTGGTGACCAAACTGTTAAGTGAAAATCAGCCCTTGAATGAAGATCCCTTAGGTCAGCCCCCCAATCTGTCCATACAAGGGCTGTCTCTCTGATAGGGCTTCCAAAACATTGGGAGGACCATGTGCTGGTTTGCCATAATGGCCTCCTGTCCTCATGGTTAGGGATGGACTATTCAACACCCCTAACTCTCCCCTCTCCATCCCTGACTGCCCCTCCTGTGAACCAGCAGGGACCATCCAACACCCCTAACTCTCTCTTCTCCATCCCTAATTCTCCATCCAGTGACCCAGGATGGATAACACACCTAACTTTCGCTTCTCCATCTATGACTCCCCCTTTAACTATCTGGGATGGGCCATCCAACAACCCTAACTCTCTCCTCTTCATCTCCAACTACCACTCCAGTGACCCAGCATGGCCATTCAACACCCCAAACTCTTCCCTCTCCACCCCCTAGTCTCCCTCCAGGGACACAGAATGGTCCATCCACCACCCCTAAATCTCCCTTTTCCATCCCTGACTCTCCCTCCAATGATTCAGCATGAATAGGCTCATCCTTGGATCCATCCAAATCTCTCTGGACTCTAATGATTTTTCTGACTGCACAGATTCCTCCAGGAATGCATTCCGTGTTCTCACCCCCTGCGCAGAGAAGACATTTTTCGCTACGTGTTCTTTAAGCAAAATATTCTGATGAAATAGCTGCAACAAATTTCAAAAATGCTGATAGACAAGACAAGTCTTCCTGCTTGCCTTCAGCATGAGCAGGTCTGAGGGCTCTAAATGGATGCTAATCTCATCTGAAAACTCATGACTTATGATAGATGTAACAATTGTCCCTGACCTGCCAAGGCATGAGTCCATGGTGCGATAGCTTAGGGCTTTAAATGTGGGGAGGGGAGGGAGGGGAGGAGAACATCACTTCCACAAGCTAAGCAAGATTTTTGTGCCGGGAATGCCCCCGCCTTCCCCAGTACATGCTCGTTTTTCCAGGCCAGGGTGGAGTTTAGAGGAGGAGAGAGGAGAGTCCGTGGACCTCAAAGCCTGTGCTGTTGTCTCAGATGTTGAGGAAATCTTGTACCACGTATGTGATCCTTCAGTCACCCTAAACGACCCAACCCTACCCCCGTCCCGAGCCTGTCAGGTTGGCTCTGATTCCCGTCGTTCTTCCTGCTCCGTATTCTGGAGGAATAAAGCCAAGACGGGGAATCGTGGAGCCAGAAGCCTGTCTTAGTGGAGTGGTATGGAGAGGCCTCAGCCAAGGCCCGGCTCTCGGAATTGCTAATGGGATGGAACAGAGAGCTTAGGGATGGGATGAAATGCTGATTGCTCCAAATTTCAGATAATCGAGTTTCACTCAGTTGGGGCTGCCTGCACACTATATAATTTCTAGGATGATCAAACCTTGCCTAGGATGGCGGGGAAGGGTACTGAATCATGGAATTGAGGAAATGAGAGGAGAAAGAGTTCTCTCACATTGCTTGCTGTGGAGGTAAAATTGGTCTGCTTTATCAGCCCTCTCGGTCTCCTGGCTGGTTCTCCTTCAAACAGATGAGATGATGATATTTTCCCACCAGTTCCCTGGAGATGAGGCTGAGATAGAGGAGTGTTTCCTGTTTGCTGGCCCCGGGTTTCTTCCTCCTGCTCTCTCCTGCTGTAACAGCCGTGGACTGGAAAGGAGGAATCATTTTTCCTCAGTCCTCCCTCTGGTATTGCTTGCCCAAAGACATGGCCCTGCCAATGATGGGTCACAGGAATAGTGCTGAGAGCAGGCATCAATTGATAACACAAATCACTCTCAAGTGGGAGGCAGTGTGCCTAGTGGAAAGAGCACAGCAGTAGAGACCTGGGATTCAGCTCCATCTCAGCCACTGGCCCGCCGTGTGACCTAGGACAAGTCTATTTAGCCTCTCTGGGCCTCATCTCATCTGGATGAGATGGATTGGGAATCCCATTTGGGACTGGGACTGTAACCAAACTGATCACCTTTACCTTCCCGTAGCATTTAGAACAAAGTAAGTGCTTAATTCCAGCAATATCATTATTTTATTATTTATAATAATGGTATCTGTTAAGGACTTTATTAGGTGACAAGCATTGTTCTAAGTGCTTGGGAAAGGTACAAGTTAATCAGGTCAGACTCAGTTCCTGTTCCACACAGGGCTCACAACCTAAGTAGGAGGGAGAACTGATATTGAATTCCCACTTAACAGATGAGGTAACTGAGGCACAGAGAAGTTAAGTGACTAGCCCATGGTCACACAGCAGGCATATGGCGGAGCTGGGATTAGAATCCAGATCCTCTGATTCCCAGGCCTGTGCTTTTTTCCCTAGGCCATGTTGCTTCTGTATTTTACCAATATTTTACCAAAATGCCTCTAGCTGACTTCTGAATTTGACTATGACCCTAACTAATCCCCACCTCCTTGATCAGGCCTGCCTCTCAGCCACTAATTAGCACTCATGCATTTATTTAATTATTCATTTTTTGGCTCACTTTTAGTCGTTACCTATTGTATTTGTGTCTTTGCTCTTCTTCCGATTGTATGCCTTCAACTAGAAACATCCTGACCCCTCTACTGAACTGAAAGCTCCTTGAGGATAGGGACCTGTGTCTCTTTCATTTTCATCGTATATTCCCAGAAGCTTAATAGTAATGATGATATTTGTTAAGTGTTTACTATATGCAACGCAATGTTCTAAGCGCTGGGGAGGATACAAGGTGATCAAGTTGCCCCATGTGGGGCTCACAGTCTTAATCCCCATTTTACAGATGAGGTAACTGAGGCACAGAGAAGTTAAGTAACTTGCCCAAGTTTGCACAGCTGACAACTGGCGGAGCTGAGATTTAATCTTGTTCCTGTACACAGTGGGAACCTAATACACTATGTGTACAATAGGTGTGCAGTACAGTACAGTAGACATCCATTTTGATGCTCTCCATAACTTTTGCCCTGGATTTGACTCTGGGGTTTCTGCATCCAGCATCCCACAGCTATTGCAAGAGGGCATTAGTCAGTCAGTCAGTCAATTGTACTTACTGAGCACTTACCTTGTGCAGAGTACTGTACTAAGTGCTTGAGTGAATACAATTTAACAATGAAACAGACATAGTCCCTGCCTCAATGAACTGCCCTACTACCATGGTGGACACATCCAAGGCCCAGCCCCAATACCCGCTGGATTAGGTTAACTGCCCTGTACCCAACTGGCAACATCAGGATGCCCTCCATAATCGGAATGGTCTGCAAGAAGAGGAGGACCCTAAGACTGCACTAGATTGTAAATTTTTCCAGGGCAGGGATATGTTGCCAACTTGTACTTCCTTGTACTTGTACTTGTACAGTGCTCTGCATACAGTAAGCGCTCAATAAATATTATTGATTGATTGATGTTTACCAACTCTATTGTACTGTTCTCTCCCACCTACCCATTTATGTATTCATTCATTCAGTCGTATTTACTGAGCTCTACTTCATGCAAAGCACTGTAACAAGCACTTAGGAGAGTACACTGAAACAATAAACAGATACATGCCCTGCCCACAATAGGCTCACTGTACCTCAATCTCTTCTCTCTCATTGCTGACCTCTCGTCCATGTCCTGCCTCTGCCCTGGAACGCTTTCCCCTTTCACATCCAACAAATACTCTCCCCACCTTCAAAGCCATATCAAAGGCACATCAACTCCAAGAGGTCTCCCTTGACTAAACCCTCATTTCCTCTTTTCCCACTCCCTTCTGCATCCCCCTGATTTGTTCTCTTTATTCACCTCCCTCCCCAGGCCCACAGTACTTATGTTCATATCTGTAATTTATTTATATTAATGTTTTTCTCTCCCTCTAGACTTTAAGCTCACTGAGTGTAGGGAATGTGTCTGTTATAGTGTTGTGTTTGTACTCTCCCAAGTGCTTAGTAGAGTGCCCTGTGCACAGTAACCACTCAATAAATATGACTGATTGATTGATGGATTGATTGATTGATTGCTCTGCAACAATAAGCACTCAGTTAGTGAAACTGCAGCATCTCTGCTCTCTGCTCTGGAATAGCTACCTCTAATTTGCCCCAAAGATTTCTGGGTAATTCACAGACACCATCCCACAGCACAACAGATGTGCACCCCAAGGGGCTCGGGAGATTCTGGAGAGTTTCTATAGACCCAGCAGCAGGTAAGGAAAGGAAACTGTTGGCCTCATCTTCCTCCCCCACACAGTAGCGTGGCTTGCCCTGGCGTCTGTGAGTTCACATGGACAGGCAACAAAGGCACACCCCTTTTATAGAGAAAGAGATACAAAAATATTTACTCTATGTGCTGAAATCACTCAAGGAGGAATCTTGAGGCTCCTTGAGCTGAGAGAGAGTGAACACATCAGCAACAGAAATTAGACAATGCAGAGGGTAGAAATAAAACCCTGGTGAAACCCCAGGCCAATTCCAGTCTTGCACCAATCCCTAATTTTTTCTGAGTTAGTTCCTGAAGTTGGGAGCACAAACTTACCTTATTCTTGGGGCACTCAGCTTCCAGGACCCCAAGGTCAGGGCACAGTCTGCAGTTTCTAAGGAAGCAGAGGGAGGAGGAATGTGTCTGCTACATTTTCTTTTAACCCCTTCTCTCTCCAGTTTTTTGCAGCCCATCCTTGAAATTGTCTAGGTGAACCAGCCCATCCATGAGTGATTGACAGGTGGGTAAAATAGACCTCTCCTCAAGGCCAGGTATGCCACCTGGTCCTCCCCTGGAGGCCAAAAACCCCGGTGCCATTTGAGGTCTGGAAGACAATCACACCCAGTACAGCTCTCTGCTCATACTATGTGGCCAATACAGTGCTTTGCATGGAGAAGGAAGTAACTATAGCCCTCTGCATACAGGAGGCACCAAGACAACATTCTGAATGCAATACTTTGCACACAGTAGATGCTCGATACAGTGCCTGCTTATGGTAGAAGCCAGAACAGTGCTTTGCACACAGTGGGCACATGGGCACACCGGAAGGACATTTTGAAGCTATCCCTGTGAGCTCACTCCAGGAGATTACTCCCAGCCTTGAGGAGAGTGGTGAAACGATTTATTAATCTGAATGGGAGTAGCAGGACACCCTTCTGGGGCCGGGGGGTGGGAGCGGGGAGAGAGAGAGAGGAAGAGAGAGAGAGAGAGAGTAGTGATCCTACCTCCATCTAGCAGATGAGCAAACTGAGCCCCAGAGCAGGGAAGTGGCTTGCTCAAGGCCAGTGGCCAAGCTGAGATTCAAACCTGGGCCTCCTGAACCTGGGCCTCCTGAACCCCAATCCTGTTCTTCCTCCACTAAACCAATAAGAAAAGAAACTCTTACTGGAATGGTTCAAGGATAGCTCTTCCTGGATACAAGGAGATGGACAAAGTGACCCCTGGAGGCAATGTCTCTGTAGCTGACAACCACCTCCTATCAGCAATGTGTATAAGAGAATACCCCCAAAAAGGAAAGAACCCACCTGCCGCCCCAGTATAATTACCAATCGAAGAACAAGATGACATGTCAAGAGGTCCAGAACAATGCAGTTTACTGGCTCACCCATACACTGGCTTAGAGACTGGTGGAGTCTGTCCCCAGAGCCAAGACCATTGTTCACTGCATCCTCAAAAATCTCCAGTGGCTACCAATCAACCTACGCATCAGGAAAAAACTCCTTAATCTCAGCTTCAAGGCTCTCCATCAGCTCGCCCCCTCCTACTTCACCTCTCTTCTTTCCTTCTACAGCCCAGCCCACACGCTTCACTCTTCTGCCGCTAACCTCCTCACTGTGCCTCGTTCTCGCCTGTCCCGCCGTCGACCCCTGACCCACCTCCTCCCCCGGGCCTGGAATGCCCTACCTCCAAACATCCGCCAAGCTAGCTCTCTTCCTCCCTTCAAAGCCCTACTGAGAGCTCACCCCCTCCAGGAGGCCTTCCCAGACTGAGCCCCCTCTTTCCTCTCCCCCTCCTCCCCCTCCCCATCCCCCCCACCTTACCTCCTTCCCCTCCCCACAGCACCTGAATATATGTATATATGTTTGTACATATTTAATACTCTATTTATTTTACTTGTACATATTTATTCTATTTATTTTATTTTGTTAATATGTTTTGTTTTGTTGTCTGTCTCCTCCTTCTAGATTTTGAGCCCACTGTTGGGTAGGGACTGTCTCTATATGTTGCCAACTTGTACTTCCCAAGTGCTTAGTACAGTGCTCTGCACACAGTAAGTGCTCAGTAAATATGATTAAATGAAATACGATTGAATGCATCCATTTTATATCCTCCAATGCTCCTTATCCATTCTCAGTTCTGCCATTAATATGGGTCTCCTCACCTCTGTCGTTTATCTGGGTGGTCCAGGGCATTCTTGAAATGTTTCTGCATATTGTGGGGTACCCTGTTTGAGAGACTGTACTGTTCTTGCAGAAGAATCATGGTCTTTTGGCTAATATGACCTTCTTGGGCTGATTATCTGAGAAATGTTTCCATAACCCTTCAATACTGGCAATCTCAATAGCTCTCCTGGTGGTATTGGGATAATCCCTTCTTTGTTATTGCCCCATTGTCCCTTCACTGATGTCCTTTTTGTTTTTTTTCTAATGGTGCTTGTTAAACACTTACTACTGCCAGGCACTGTACTAATCACTGGGATAGATTCAAGCTAATCTCAGCTGGACAAAGTCCATGTCCCACACGGGGTTCACAGTCCTAATCTCCATTTTTCAGATGAGGGAACTGAAGTACAGAGAAGTGAAATGACTTGCTCAAGATTACATAGCAGGTAAGTGGCAGAGCTCAGATTAGAACAGGCCCTTCTGATTACCAGGCCCATGTTCTGTCCACTAGGCCATGCTGCTTCTTACGCTGCCCTGATCTGCTAGGCCACACTGTCCCGATCCCATTATGCTTCTCTGCTCTAGGTACTATTGTGGGGCTCCTGATACCTGCCTTTGTGTCATTGCCAGGAACTGTCTTCTCCACCCCATTCTCCTGTCCCTTGAGTATTCCCTGTTCATGCAGTTGGAGAACCCCAACATCACCTATAGGATCCCTCAATCTCAATGCCTAGCCTCTGTACTCACTTCCAGTGCTGGGATTCTGAGATTTTAGGAGGTCTCCATCGTCAAGCAGTTCCATCATCAAGAAGTGACTTTTTAAAGTCTCATTAATCCAGGCTGTGCAATGATTTCCTTGTAAATTATTATCATCATCATTGCTATTGATGTTTGTTCAGTGCTAACTGCTAGCACTGTGCCAAGCAGGGTGATGGATTTGGCTTGTGGGGGGAGGGCAAATGGGGATGGTGAATCACACATGGTCTTTGGCCCTAGTCTATAACAGGGGACAGGGAGGAGGGGGTGAGCAGATGCACAGGGATTGATGCACTGGGACAATTCAGTAAGCCAACACCACAGAATAACAATAAGGGCAAGAGAAACCATAGCCCAGTCAATCCTGAGAAGCTGTGTGACTTATTAGAAAGGACATGGACCTGGGATTCAGAAGACCTTCATTTATACTTTCAATCGTATTTTTGGAACACTTACTGTGTGCAGAGCACTAAAATAAGCTCTTGGAAGAGTACAATATAACAATAAACAGACACATTCCCTGCCCACAACGATCTTATAATCTAGAGGGACCTGGGTTCTAATCCTAGCTGCACCATTTGCCTGCTGCATGACTTTGGACAAGTCATTTAACTTCTCTGAGTTCCCTCACCTGCAAAATGGGGATTCAATGCCTGTTCTCCCTCCTAATAGAATGGGACTCTCAAGTGAGTCAGGGACTCTGTTTGACCTTTTTATCTTGTACCTTGAGGGGCAACATAGCTTAGCGGAAAGAGAACAGGCCTGGGAATTAGAGGACCTGGGTCTGTTGGGTGACCTTGGGCAAGTCACTCAACTTCTCTGTACCTCAGTTCCCTCATCTGCAAAATGGGGATGCAATACCTGTTCTCCTTCCTACTTAGACCATGAGTGCCTTGTGGGATGTGATTATCTTCTATCTTTCCCAGCACTTAGTAATAATAATAATAATTATGGCATTTATTAAGTGCTTACTATGTGCAAAGCACTGTACTAAGCGCTGGGGAGGTTACAAGGTTATCAGGTTGTCCCACGGGGGGCTCACAGTCTTCATCCCCATTTTACAGATGAGGTAACTGAGGCACAGAGAAGTTAAGTGACTTGCCCAAAGTCAGACAGGTGACAAGTGGTGGAGCTGGGATTTGAACCCATGACCTCTGACTCCAAAGCCCGTGCTTTTTTCCACTGAGCCACGCTTGATACATAGTAAGAGCTTAACGGATGCCACGATCATTTATTATTATCACTATTGCATCTCCCCCAGCTCTTAGTACCGTGTCTGACACACAGTAAGGGCTTAATAATTGCCACAATTAATTGATCAATCCCTCCCTGACTGAGATAGTGATCTGCAGCTTCTCCTGGCATGATTGTACCCATGTTCCGTCCCCTTCAGTGGCCACATAGACTTCTGGGATGATTCCACAGTGCAATAATATGGTTCCCCCCCATCAGGCAGAGGATAGTTCCACCCAAATTGGAATTCTCTCCTGGTCCGGGGGGAGGCCACTTAATACGGATTTCCCTCTACTTATGGGCTAGGAGTGTTTGATGCTCCCTCTGAAATGTAATTAGATATTAAAGTATCTCTTTGGGTAATCATAAAATAACTCCCAATGAATAATAAAATATCATCGTTATAAAATCATCAAAGTGTAATAAAACTGGGTTATTATGAAGATTTAGGATTTAATGATAGCTTTTTAGGGTGACACTTGCCACATAATTAAAATTACAAAATAGCACCCAGTAATTTAGATAGTCTTTCACGGAGGCAAAGGTTTTTTTTGTTTTGTTTTGCTTAGTTTCCTTGGGAAAGGTGATATTATCTATCAAAGCCATTGGAAGTTGTAGATCCCCAGACTGTTTGCAGACCCGAACTGGCTGGAGGGACCCTGGAATTGGAGTTTGTTGGGGTCACATCCAGGGATAATGTGGCCTGGGAGTTAAGTTGGTGGGTGGTTGATTCCCTGAGGTCAGCTGGCATAGGGGTACTGGATGCCAACTAATAATAATAATAACTGTGGTGTTTGTTAAGCGTTTACTTTGTTCCAGGCACTGTATTAAGTGCTGGGGTAGATGCAAGCTAATCAGGTTGGACACAGTGTAGTGTGTGGGTCTCACGGTCCCCAGTTTACAGATGAGGTATCTGAGGCCCAAGGAAGTGAAATGACCTGCCCAAGGTCACACCACAGACAAGTGATAGAGCTGAGATTGGAACCCATGACCTTATAATAATAATAATAATAATGATGTTGGCATTTATTATTCATTCATTGATTCAATCATATTTATTGAGTGCTTACTGTGTGCAGAGTACTGTACTATGCACTTGGGAAGTTCAAGCTGGCAACATATAGAGACTGTCCCTACCCGACAGTGGGCTCACAGTCTAGAAGGGGGAGACAGAGAACAAAACAAAACATATTGACAAAATAAAATAAATATGTACAAGTAAAATAAATAAATAGAGTAATAAATATGTACAAACATATATACATATATACAGGTACTGTGGGGAGGGGAAGGAGGTAAGGCTGGGGGGATGGAAAGGGGGAGGAGGGGGATAGGAAGGAGGGGGCCTCAAGGCCCCGTGGCCTCCCACACCCAGGGGGAGGGACTGTGACTGAAATATTAAGTACCTACTTTGTGTAAAGCACTGTTCTAAGCCCTGGGGAGGTTACAAGAGATCAGGTTGTCCCATGGGGGGCTCAGAGTCTTAATCCCCATTTTCCAGATGAGGGAACTGAGGCCCAGAGAAGTGAAGTGACTTGCCCAAAGTCACACAGCTGACAATTGGCAGAGCTAGGATTTGAACCCATGACCCCTGATTCCAAAGCCCGTGCTCTTTCCACGGAGCCATGCTGCTTCTCAGGCCCGTGCTCTATCTACCACATTATGCGGAGCGCTCAGTTGGGTGTCCGGAGGGTGCAGGGCATCAACCTGTGCTCCTGTGCTGACATCATCTATACATATGGGACTGTCTCTATATGTTGCCAACTTGTACTTCCCAAGCGCTTAGTACAGTGCTCTGCACACAGTAAGTGCGCAATAAATACAATTGATTGATTGATTGATTGATTGATATGGGAAGCAGCTTGGCTCAGTGGAAAGAGCATGGGCCTAGGATTCAGAAGTTCTGGGTTCCAATTCCAGCTCCTCCAGTTGTCTGCAGTGTGACCCTGGGCCAGTCACTTCACTTCTCTGGGCCTCAGTTTCCTTATCTGTAATGTGGGGATTAATATCTCCTCCTCCTACTCAGACTGTGAGACAGGGACTGAATCCCACCTGATTAGCTTGTATCAACCCCAGAGCTTAGTAAACTCATTATGGGCAGGGAACACATCTGCTAATTCTGATGTACTGCACTCTCCCAAGTTCTTAGTACAGTGCTGTGAACATAGTAAACACTCAATAAATACCATTGATTGAATGAGTGTGTGGCACAATGTGCTTAGCAAATACCATAAGCATAGTATATACTTACTGGTCCAATAATAATGATAATGATGGTATTTATTAAGCACTTACTATGTGCAAAGCACTGTTCTAAGTGCTGGGGAAGCTACAAGGTGATCAGGTTGTCCCACGGGGGGCTTTCAGCTTTAATCCCCATTTTGCAGATGAGGTAACTGAGGTACAGAGAAGTGAAGTGACTTGCCCAAAGTCACACAGCTGACAGTTGGCAGAGCCGGGATTTGAACCCATGACCTCTGACTCCAAAGCCCGTGCTCTTTCCACTGAGCCACGCTGCTTCTCCAACTATAAGTATGCTATATATAATGGCATTTATTAAGCGCTTACTACGTGCAAATCACTGTTCTAAGTGCTGGGGAGGTTACAAGGTGATTAAGTTGTCCCACGGGGGGCTCACAGTCTTAATCCCCATTTTACAGATGAGGTAACTGAGGCACAGAGACATTAAGTGACTTGCCCAAAGTCACACAGCTGACAATTGCTGGAGCCGGGATACTATACTTCTGGTACTTGTTAAGTAGATATTATATGTATGCATGAATACATTTATTTTTATGTGTATGTATAGTATCAATCAATCAATCAATCAATCATATTTATTGAGCGCTTACTATGTGCAGAGCACTGTACTAAGCGCTTGGGAAGTACAAATTGGCATCACATAGAGACAGTCCCTACCCAACAGTGGGCTCACAGTCTAAAAGGGGGAGACAGAGAACAGAACCAAATATACCAACAAAATAAAATAAGTAGGATAGAAATGTACAAGTAAAATAAATAAATAAATAAATAAATAGAGTAATAAATATGTACAACCATATATACATATATACAGGTGCTGTGGGGACCAAACAGTAATAAACAGTAATAAACAGTAATAGACAGTAATAAACCAAACAGCCTGATTTCTGCTGAACTGTCCCCTGTCTACTATGGATTTGGTTGGCACTGGCACTGGCCATCTTTATAGCTGTCATTTTAATTTTCAACCTCTCTCCCGCTTGGTTCCTGCCATTGGTCCTGCTGCTCGGAAGCAACAGCCATGTTCAGGGAATGCTGGGAAGACAATGCAAAAGCTGTGGTGCAAAATTGGGGGACAGGATGCTGCCAGAGCATAGTAATTCCACAAAATGGTGCATTCAACATCATCACGTTATACTGCAGAACTGGCATGATACAGGGAACATAACGTGTGACTCAAAATCTGGTCTTTGTGAGGGCCTTCAGTGGCCAATTTATGTGTGCAGAGCACTGTACCAAAGGCCTGTGTGCAGAACTTTGCTACTACAGTTTTTGTGAAGAGCACTCTAGCTAGGAGCTGCGTGCAGAGAACTCTATTGAAAATTTGGGGAGCAAGAGTCCCTCAGCCCAGCCTGCACCCTCCGCCCCTCGGCGACTAGCCTCCTCACTGGACTTCGTTCTCACCTGTCCCGCCGTCGACCCCCGGCCCACGTCCTCCCCCTGGCCTGGAATGCCCTCCCTCCCCACATCTGCCAAGTTAGCTCTCTTCCTCCTTTCAAAGCCCTCCTGAGAGCTCACCTCCTCCAGGAGGCCTTCCCAGGCTGAGCCCCTTTTTTCCTCTCCTCCTCCCCATCCCCCCCACCCTACCTCCTTCCCCTCCCCACTGCACCTGCATATGTGTTTGTACAGATTTGTTACTCAATGTATTTTACTTGTACATATTTACTATTCTATTTATTTTGTTAATGATGTGCATCTAGCTTTACTTCTTTTTATTCTAATGACTTGACACCTGTCCACATGTTGTGTTTTTTTGTCTCTCTTCCCCTACTAGACTGTGAGCCTGTTGTTGGGTAGGGACTGTCTCTATATGTTGCCAACTTGTACTTCCCAAGCACTTAGTACAGTGCTCTTCACACAGTAAGCACATAATAAATGCGATTGAATGAATGAATGAATGATAAAGTCTAAGATAAAACCCTTGTCCTTGAAGAGCTGCGTTTTCCTGGGAAGACAATAGACATAAATTGAAAACCGTACTCTAATTAAGAGTTTGAGAGAAGGCAAAAATGATAGACATGTGTGAGTAAATAACAGATGAGTAAACAGATAAATACATGAGAAAACAGATGATGCAAGGCTTCCGATGGGCTGGCACGACCGGGAGAGGGGGGAGATTCATCTGGGAAGGCCTTCTGGAGGAGGTGATTTTGTAGGTGCCTTTCACTGTAGGTTTTAACACCTTGACATAGAGCAGTCATACAGATCATTCCAGAATCATTCCCCCCGCCACCAAAAGAACACCACTGAAAGATTTGGATTAGGGCAGACCAGCCAGCCCGCTTCCCCCTATGCTTATACTTAGTGGAAGGACTACGCATCAAAAGCAAAAACTCCTCACTCTCGGCTTCAAGGCTGTCCATCACCACGCCCCCTCCTACCTCACCCTTCTCTCTTCTCCAGCCCAGCCCTCACCCTCCGCTCCTCCGCCGCTAACCTCCTCACTGTACCTCCTTCTCATCTGTCCCACCGTCAACCCCCGGCCCACGTCCTCCCCCTGGCCTGGAATGCCCTCCTTCCACACATCCGCCAAGCTAGCTCTCTTCCTCCCTTCAAAGCCCTACTGAGAGCTCACCTCCTCCAGGAGGCCTTCCCAGACTGAGCCCCCTTTTTCCCTCTTCCTCCCCATCTCCCCCACCCTACCTCCTTCCCCTCCCCACAGCACCTATATATATGTTTGCACCGATTTATTACTCTATTTATTTTAATTGTACATATTTACTTTTCTATTTATTTTGCTCATGATGTGCATCTAGCTTTATTTCTATTTATTCTGATGACTTGACACCTGTCCACATGTTTTGTTTTGTTGTCTATCCCCCCCTTCTAGTCTGTGAGCCCGTTGTTGGGTAGGGACCGTCTCTATATGTTGCCGACTTGTACTTCCCAAGCACTTAGTACAAGGCTCTGCACACAGAAAGTGCTCACTAAATACAATTGAATGAATGAATGAATGAATGAATGAATGAACGTCTGTCAGAGGACCTGAGTTTTAAACCCGGCTTCAGCGTCTGTCAGTCTCGTGACCTTTGTTTCTCTAGGCCTCAATTTCTTTAATTGTAAAATGGGGATTCTCCCCTTAAACTGTAAACCCATGTGTCTGACCTAAGTTATATCTATTCCAGCACTTAGCATGGTACTTATCACATAGTAAATGCTTAGCAAATGCTACTATAGTTGTTGCTGTGGTGGTTATTACTAAAAGCACTGAATCCATTTTCATATTGGATGATTTCTGCAGAGGTTTTCCAGGTTGCATTAGCAATTATGCGTGGAGTAGTGAATAAAGCACGGGCCTGGGTGTCAGAAGATCATGGATTCTAATCCCAGCTCTGTCACTTGTCTGCTGTGTGATGCTGGGCGAGCCATTTAACTTCTCTGTTCCTCAGTTCTCTCATCTATAAGGATTGAGACTGTGAGCCCTATATGGGGCAGGGACTGTGTCCAATATGATCATCTTGTACCTACCCCAGGGCTTAGAACAGTGCCTGGAATATAGTAAGCACTTCACAAATGCAGTAAAAAAACCCCCAAAACCGTTGCTTGATTGATTGGTTGATGGGGTCTAAGGGATGTGAAAAATAACAATGGTAATCACTGTGATATTGCCTCAGTGCTTATTAAATGCCAAGTGCCAAGGAAGGTGCAGTACAATCAGAGAAGCAGCGTGGCTCAGTGTAAAGAGCCCGGGCTTTGGAGTCAGAGGTCATGGGTTCAAATCCCGGCTCCACCAATTGTCAGCTGTATGACTTTGGGCAAGTCATTTAACTTCTCTGTGCCTCAGTTACCCCATCTGTAAAATGGGGATTAAGACTGTGAGTCCCACATGGGACAACTTGCTCACCATATATCCCCCAGTGATTAGAACAGTGCTTTGCACATAGTAAGTGCCTAACAAATGCCATCATCATTATTATTATTACAATCAGATCAGATCAGATCAGAATCAGGCCCTCAACTACAGTTTTGGGAGAGGAAAAACAGATATTGAATCCCCATTTTACAGATGAGGAAACAGAGACATAGAGGAGGTAAGTGACATGCCCAAGGTTAACAGCAGGCAAGTGTTAGTCTCCTGACTCCCCAGCTCAGGCTCTCTCCACTAGTCCAAGTGGTGGTTACCTCATTCCGTGCAGTGGGCTAGGATTGGGACACATACATCTCTCAGTTCCCTTAAAATCTCTGCCGCCACCCCACATCCAGAGCAGCCACCCCCAGCACCATAATCAAGCAAGCAATTGGTCTTCTTGAATTCAGAGAACTGTGCACAAACCAGTATACTAAGCACTTGGGAGAGTACAAGGTAACAGAGTTGGTAATAATTATGGGATTTGTTACCGTCCTGTGTACCGGGCACTGTTTTAAGAGCTGAGGTGTATACAAGTAAATCAGGTTGGACCCTGTGGGGCTTACAGTTGCAATCCCCATTTCATAGATGAGGAAACTGAGGCCCTGAGAAGTGAAGTGACTTGCCCAAGGTCACAAAGCAGATAAGTGGTAGAGCCAGGATTAGAACCCATGACCTTTTGACTCCCAGGCCTATGGTCTAACCATTACACCATGCTGCTTCCCGTGTTGATAGACACGCTCACTGTCTACCACAATGGGCTTACACTCTAGAGGGGGACACAGACATTATTCATTCGATCGCATTTATTGAGCGCTTACTGTGTGCAGAGTACTGTACTAAGCACTTGGAAAGTACAATTTGGCAGATATAAAAAAATAGTGGTACATGTGTCAAGCACTGTTTTAAACGCTGGGGTATATAAAAGCTAATCAGGTAGGACAGGGTCCCTGTCCCACATAGGGCTCACGGTCTTAATCCCCATTTTACATATGAGGGAACTGAGGCACAAATAAATGAAGTGACTTGCCCAAGGTCACCCAGCAGACAAGTGGCAGAGTCCTAGGTCCTTCTGACTGTGAACCCACTGTTGGGTAGGGACTGTCTCTATATGTTGCCAACTTGTACTTCTCAAGTGCTTAGTTCAGTGCTCTGCACACAGTAAGTGCTCAATAAATACAATTGATTGATTCTGACACTTGCCCCATGCTCTATCCACTAGGCCGCACTGCTTCAAATGTTGTGGGGCTGAGGGTGGAGTGAATGAAGGGGCAAATCCAAATGCAAGGGTGCTGCAGAAGAGATTGAGAGAAGACTGCAGGGAGCCACAGACATGTGTGTGCAGGCAGAAGCCCCATTCTTAGCCTCACACCCTTAGAATGCTGGGGGGTCTGCAGCTGGTAACCTAGAACTGTCCAAATAGGTGAGGTGCCCAGGATGCTTTGCTCCGAGAACCATCATCAGCTTTGTTCCTGATTTTAGCCTGGTTTTCTTTCTTTCTTTTTTTTAATGGCATTTGTTAAGCACTTACTATGTACCAGGCACTGTACTAAGCCCTGGGGTACATACAAGGTAATCATATTGGACACAGTCCCTGTCCCTCTCAAGGCTCACAGTCTTAATCCCCATTTTACAGGTGAGGTAACTGAGGCACAAAGAAGTAAAGTGACTTGCCCAACGTCACACAGTATACAAGAGGCGGAGGTAGGATTAGAACCCAAGTCCTCTGACTCTCAGGTCTGTAGCCTATCTACTACACCATACTGCTTCACGGCATTTTCTTGGTGAGTCGACGCCCTATGTTGCTGTTGTCTGTATCCCATCTTGACGATGCTTCCTACCTGTCTAATGATGGCATTTATGATGGCATTTATTAAGCGCTTACTATGTGCAGAGCACTGTTCTAAGCGCTGGGGAGGTTACAAGGCAATCAGGTTGTCCCACAGGGGGCTCACATTCTTAACCCCCATTTTACAGATGAGGTAACTGAGGCACAGAGAAGTGAAGTGACTTGCCCAAAGTCACACAGCTGACAATTGGCGGAGCTGGGATTTGAACCCATGACCTCTGACTCCAAAGCCCGGGCTCTTTCCACTGAGCCACGCTGCTTCTCTACACTGATTGAGGCTTCCAAGACCCTGTGGGACTGGGACTGTCTCTGCACTGTTGATTCCGATCTTCCCTAGTGCTTAGCATGGAGCAAACATATAATAAATCCCATAACCATCAAGCCCAGGGAGTGGGCGGGCAAGCGTCAAGCAGCACGGCCTTTGAAACTGCTGGCGTTCGTTATGGTGAAACGAGACCCGTGGAAATGCTGCTGTTCATCACCCCGTAGGCGGTGGGGGACGTGGGTTGGGGGGGCCTCTCACAGCACCAGCATCCAGCTACATAAATCTGAGGTGACTAGTGTGATCCCTCACAGAGCCGGGCTTTGGAATTTAAATGGCCAATTTGGTCAATGAATCCATCTCAGTAGGCTGAGAAGGGAGAGTGCTCCAATGAAAACAGTTTGAGGTCCTGTTAAAGTGGAAAGAGTTTATTTGTTCCCGCTTTCTTCCTCCGGCCTCAGCAGCAGGATGCCTGCATTCATGTTTACAGCCTTCCAAATTTCAGGTGTCACCTCCTCCCAGCTCTGAAGGGGGATGATCCATGGCAGTAGAGAGTGTATTCATTCAATCTTATTTACAGAGCTCTTACTGTGTGGAAAGCATTGTATTAAGCACTTGGGAGAGTACTATATAACAAGAAGCAGACATATTCCCTGCCCACAATGAGCTTAGGATCCAGAGGGAGAGATAGACCATTAGTATAAATAAATAAATTACAGTATACATAAATGCATTACATATAAATAAGTAAATTATATATAAATGATTCCCTACATTCCCTGTGCTAGCACTAAATAAAAGAGTGGAAACAGCGAGACAGGGAATAGGATGCAGTGTTGCCTAATGGATTGTGCATAGGCCTAGGAGTCAGAAGGACCTGGGGTTTAATCCATCAATCAATCAATCGTATTTATTAAGCTCTTACTATGCTCAGAGCACTGAACTAAGAATTTGGGAGAGTACACTGCAACAGAATTAGCAAACACGTTCCCTGCCCTAATCTTTGCTACTTCTCTGCTGTGTCACCTTGGGCAAATCATTTAACTTCTGTGTTACCTCAGTTGCTTCATCTATAACATGGGGATTTAGACAGTGAGCATCACGTGGGACAGGGACTGTGTCCAACCTGATTAGCTTGTATCTACCCCAGCATTTAGTGCAGTGTCTGTCACATAGCAAGCACTTACCAAATGTCATTTACAAAAAAAAAAGTATTAGCTAAAGGCTCAGGAGTGTGGTCCAGGCTGGAATATGGTGGCACATATCAGGCAGGGATTTAGCTTTAATTCTGTTTGTTCTGATGACTTGACACCTGTCCACATGTTTTGTTTTGTTGTCTGTCTCCCCCTTCTAGACTGTGAGCCCGTTGTTGGGTAGGGACCGTCTCTATATGTTGCCAACTTGTACTTCCCAAGTGCTTAGTACAGTGTTCTGCACACAGTAAGCGCTCAATAAATACGATTGAATGAATGAATGAATGAATGAATGAAAATGGTCTTAGGGGGCTCCCAGAGAGGAAGAGGGAGTGACTTCCCCCAGTCTGTGGAGGAGAGAATCGAGTAAACTCAGAGAACGATAGAGTCAAGGGTGGTGGAAAGTCATTTCTTACCTGCCTGATATTGGCTGTGTTTAATTAGACAGCTGACCTCTCCGGTAGTGGACTCCCTTTCATTTATTCATTCAAGGGCATTAATTGAGACCCTATTATATGCAGAGCACTGCACTAAGCCTCTACTTTAGGCAGAGCTCTAGACAGAGCCCCTGTTGCATGCACAGATAAGCTGAAGTCCCCCGCCCTGAGTTGGAATTGTCCTGTCCCCAGGGTAAGCATGCCACATGTACTGTTTTTCCCTGTAGGTGCCAGCATGCTGACGGAACAAGGCTTCTCCACGTTTTGGAGTCAGCAGTACGAGTAGGCTCTTTGGAAGCCCAAACTTGCAGAGAGTGGCTGCCTTCCACATTCATTCATTCATTCATTCAATCGTATTTATTGAGCGCTTACTGTGTGCAGAGCTCTGTACTAAGTGCTTGGAAAGTACAGTTCGGCAACAGATAGAGACAGTCTCATCCCAACAATTGGCTCACAGTCTAGAATGGAGGAGACAGACAACAAAACAAAACAAGTAGACAGGTGTCAATACCATCAGAATAGAAAAATAGAATTATAGCTATATACACATCATCAATAAAATAGAGTAAAAACTATGTACAAATATACACAAGTGCTGTGGGGAAGGGAAGAAGGCAGGACAGAGGGAGGAAGTGAGGTTGATGGGGAGGGGAGAAGGAGCAGAGGAAAAGGAGGGGCTCAGTCTGGGAAGGCCTGGAGGAGGTGAGCTCTCAGTAGGGCATTGAAAGGAGGAAGAGAGCTAGTTTGGCAGATGTTTGGAGGGAGGGCATTCCAGATCAGGAGTAGAATGTGGGCCAGTGGTCGACGGCGGGACAGGCGAGAATGAGGCACAGTGAGAAGGTTAGCAGCAGAGGAGCAGAATGTGCAGGCTGGGCTGGAGAAGGAGAGAAAGGAGGTGAGGTAGGAGGGGGCAAGATGATGGAGAGCTTTGAAGCTGATAGTGAGGAGTTTTTGCTTCGTGCAAGGTTGATAGACAACCACTGGAGATTTTTGAGGAGGGGAGTGACATGCCCAGAGAGTTTCTGTATGACGCTGATGAACACATTGTCTACACTGCATGGGAAGAACCACAGAACACACCCAGAGCAAAACCCAAGTCGATTGCTTCCCGTTGTCAATAAATATGATTGAATGAATGAATGGAATGCCTTCTGTCCTCAAATCTGACAAAAAATTACTCTTCCCTCCTTCAAAGCCTTATTGAAGGCATATCTTCTCCAAGAGGCCTTCCCAGACTAAGCCCCACCTTTCCTCATCTCCCACTCCCTTCTGAGTTGTTCTGACTCGCTCCTTTTGCTCTTCCCCCCTCCCAGCCCTACAGCACTTATGTACATATCTGTCATTTTATTAATTTGTATTGATGTCAGTCTCCCTGCCCGCCCAGGCACTAAGCTTGTTTTGGACAGGGAATGTGTCTGTTTATTGTTGTTTTGTACTCTCTCAATCGCTTAGTACAGTGATCCATATACAGTAAGAGTTCAGTAAATACGATTGAATGAATAAATAAATAAATTACGATTATGAACATAAGTGCTATGGGGCTGGGAGGGGAGATGAATAGAGGGAGCAAGCCAGGGTAATGCGGAATGAAGTGGGAAAAGAGGAAATGAGGGCAAAGTCAGGGAAGGCCTCTTAGGGGAGATGCACTTTTAATAAGGTTCAGAAGGTTGGGAGAGTGAAAAATAAAAGACAACATCTCTGCCCTCAGAAAACTACAGTCTGCTGGGGGAGATGAACAGACAGACAGATGCAGGTTGTACACATACAGAGAGCTAGAGGGAAAATGAAGATACATCTGGTAACAGCAAAGGTATGGAATAAACGGTAAACAAAGGGAATCAAGTGATTACACCAAAGCTGCTAGGGATGGCTGATGGGATTAATCAGTGGAATTTATTGAGCCTTTATTATGTGCAGGTATAGTACTACCAAGAGGGAAATGGGGAATGAATAATACATCAGGGAATACCGCCTGGCAGAGAACTTTGAAAATGGAGCTGAGCTGTGATCTGATGGGTTTGAAGTGGAAGTGAGTACCAGACCAGGGAATGTGTCCAAACAAAATGTGTGCCCAGTGAGTCAGAAGTGGGAGAAGGTGATCTGGGAAGGAGCTTGCAGGTAGCAGGATAAAAAGCAGATAGGTAATAGTGATAACTGTGGAATTTGTTAAGAGTATACTATGTGCCAAGCATTGTATAAAATCACCAGGTCCCACATGGGGCTCACAGCTTAAGTAGGAAGGAGAATAGTTACTGAATCCCTATTTTACAGATGAGAAAACTGAGGCACAGAGATGTTAAGTGGCTTGTCCAAGGTCACACAGAAGGCAAGTGGCAGATCCTGAATTGAATCTAGGTCCTCTGACCCCCAGGCCCATTCTCTTTCCACTCAGCCTTACAGCTTCTCAGAATCAGACAAGCAGTGGTATTTATTGAGCGATTCTGTGTATGGAGCCTGTGCTAAGCACTTAGGTGAGTACGATAGAAGTGAAAATCAATCCATCAGTGGTATTTATTGAGCACTTACCAGATGCGAGCCTGAACTAAGTGTTTAAGAATAATAATATCTCTGGTACTTGTTAAGTGCTTACTATATGCCAGACACTGTACTAAGCACTGTGGTTTGGTTTTGTTGTCTTTGCTTTGTTTTGTTGTCTGTCTCCCCCTTCTAGACTGTGAGCCCGTTGTTGGGTAGGGACTGTCTCTATATGTTGCCAACTTGTACTTCCCAAGCATTTAGTACAGCGCTCTGCACACAGTAAGCACTCAATAAATATGATTGAATGAATGAATGAATGCGGTGGATGCAAGCAAATTGGGTTGGATATAGTCCCTGTCCTATATGGAGCTCACAATCACAAATCCCCATTTTACAGATGAGGCAACTGAGGCCCAGAGAAGTGAAGTGACTTGCCTAAGGTCACAGAGCAGACTAGTGGCAGAGCTAGGATTAGAACCCATGACCTGCTGACTCTCAGGCAGACATGTTCCCTGACCACAGCAAGCTTACAGTCTAGAAGCGGGGAAGCAGGCTTTAATAGAAATAAAGATATGTGCATAAGTGCTGTGGTTTGGGCCAGTTGTTAGTCAACTAGTGAGCTCATTGTGGGCAGAGAATGTGTCTTTTTGCTGTCGTACTCTACTAAACGCCTAGTACAGTGCTTTGCACACAGTAAGTGCTCAATAAACTTGATTGAATAAATGAATGAACTAGTGGTTCCATGGTTAACACCTCCAATGTGCCAGGTGACCTTAGACGAGTCACCTACCCTCTTGAAGCCTCAGTTACTCCCACTATGTAATGGGAAAAAGCATTCCCGACCCACCCTATGACCTACAGGACATTGTGAGAATAATTCCAATGTGACGATCTCCTTATGCCCAAACTGTTTGGACCTTCTGAAAAACTAAAAAAAGTGTCCTACAGTCCCTCCCCAACTCCAAAATCACCTATTTCTGGGTTTTGATCTCCTTTATGATAACATCACAAGCTGTGCAATGGCAGGCGTGTGGAGCCTGGGGAGACACAGCCTGACCAAATGCAATTGATTGTTTGCTGAGAAGAATAAAAATGAAAAAAAAAAACCAACACAAGGAATGGAGGTTTTTGTAGTTCTAATTTCTCCAGACAATTTATTTATGAAAATGTAATAAGCACCAACAAATCCACAAGAGGCATTGCCAGTATCTGACAATGTGATTAAGAAATAATTTCAGGCCTATGAAGTTGCATCATGCTCCCCATTCATTTGGTATATTGAAATGCAGTTAGTCTCACGTACAGGAAAATATATATCTTTATCTATAGCTATATAGCTATGTGGAAAGTTTTACATTTTTCTCCGAACATTGAAGGCTTTTTTCTTAATTGAGAAGAGTTGGGTAGTTCATCTTGCTAAATTATAAATTAGTTCCGGGCTATCCAACAGCTCCATCAGTACTGAGTTGAGTTGGGGGGGAAAGTTTGGTTTTGATTTGTAATATTTAATGCACAAAGAAAGCTTAAGAAACACTGCTCCAACCTTCGAAAAGACCAAAGGAATGAAGAAATATGGTGTCTTCCATGTCTGGTACCTTGGGAAACAAGGGATTGAGAAACAGTGTGGGCCTAGTGGATAGATCACAGGGAGTCAGAAGATCCTGGATTCTAAACCTGACTGCTCCATTTGTCTGCTGTGGCACCTTGGGCAAGTCACTTAACTATACCTCAGTTACCTCGTATGTAAAATGGGGATTAAGTCTGTGAGCTCCATTAAGATAAGGACTGTGTCCAACCTGATTACATTGTATCAGCGCTTAGAAAAGTGTCTGATGCATAGTAAGCATTTAAAAAATGCGATAAAAAAAGCAGAAGTCCCAGTCTGGGACACCAGGGAGATTGCTCTCTCAGACCTCCTCCGCTCAGTCGCCCACTGCTTCATGGGAAAAGAAACGAGTCTTTAAACTTCAGTCACAACTTCACAGTTGGAACTATTACCGCATCATCTATTTTCCATATTGCAGTACTCCATCAAACCACTCCCCTTCCCCAACACGAGCCGGACAGCCTCCTGATGGCTCTCCCAGCATGCCTTCGCTTGAATGGTCTGTGGGCTGCTCAGATGGAGCACGTCAGCCATGGGACTGTGGGATTTGATAGATCGGGCTCCTATTGCAGGCCCTCTCTTCGATGGTCATTTTAAAACCATATGACATAACCAGCCATGAAATGAGTTTGCAAAATGGAACAGGAATTCATTTTTCTCCACTCTTTCACCTGTTAATACATACCTGAGAAGCCTGGAGTGAAGAGAGCTGGGAAGAATAACAGATTCCTCGGACAAAACCATTGAAGTCTCTTTGGAAGAAGTCAATGAGGAGGGAGGAGTGTTACTATAAAGGATCATCTTCAGCCTCATGGTGGCTTTCCAAAATTGGAGAAAGAAAGTTCTGTCTCGACATGGGTACGCTGATGTGGTAATTGTGAACCGAGGCATTTGACTAAGGTGACGTGACTGATTACCATCAGGCTAAGAATGTGTGGGTGTGGCCACCCTTCACTGATCAGTCGATTGTACACAAAACTGAAGGCTATTGGTAGGGCAAATGTTCTTTCAACAATCTCACCCAACCAGGACCAGAGGATGCTCATTAAGAAATGTCATCCTGGGTAAAACCCACAGTTCATCCAGGCCAGGACTCCATCTCTGACAGCCGCACCAGTACCTGTAGGAACATGTGTCTTCCTAGACGCCTGCTTTCATGTTTAAGGGTGGACCATCCAAAATCCTAACTCTTCCCTCTCCATCCTTGATTCTCCCTCGAGTGTTCCAGCATGGTCTGTTCATCCATGGACATAACCAAACCTCTCAGGCCCCCATTGATATTTCCAGATGCCAGCCTCCTGTGAGTAGATTGATTCTATGCATGAACCACCACTCACGGAAGACATGTTTCATTCATTCAATCGTATTTATTGAGCACTTACTTACGGTGTGCAGAGCACTGTACTAAGCACTTGAGAAGTACAATTTGGCAACATATAGAGATGGTCCCTACCCAACAGTGGGCTCACATGTTTCCTTGCATTTATTCAGTATCTGCCCCCCTCCAACTCCAGTGGTATCCCTCATCCTAGTCGAGTTTGATTTAGGGAACAAGGATGCTGAATCTACCTGTTCACATCCTTTCAGAGTCTATAACTGTCCCCACTGTCTCCTCTCAGCTTAACCCTGTCCAGACTGCAGAATTCCACCAAGTCAGAAAAGGCTGCTCCTCTTCCTCCTCCTCCTTCTTATCATTATCATCATCATCATCATCAACATCATCCCTCAGATTCACGAAGCACTTTCCCTTCAGTGATCTCATTTCAACTTCACCTCAACTCTGTGAAGTGGGGAGAGGCAGGAATCATACTTCCCACTTTGCATATGAGGGAACATAAGGCCTAGAGAAGTTAGGTGACTTTCCCAGCATTGGTCAGCAGACCAGGAATAGAAACAAGAATCAAATTCAAGTCTCCTTCTGAATGTGCCTGTTGTTGGCCAGAAATAGCACCAGGATGGGGGTTTTTCATCTTATTTTCCAGCACAAAAGCCTCAGCTCCAGCCTCCCCAAGGAAAGGAACAAAGTCTTTTGTCTGACCCTCTCTGAACCACAAAGGAAATGAAGTCTGGTCTCCATAAGGCTCTGACCCTGAAATGAGCCCTAATCCACTCCCTCTAAGTAATAATAATAATAATAATAATAATGGCATTTATTAAGCGCTTACTATGTGCAAAGCACTGTTCTAAGCGCTGAAGTAGACAAGTAGACAAACATCTCCACGGAGCAAACAGCATGGTGCATCTCTCTCTCTCTTCTGTCCAGGTTTGGGCTGGGTAACACAAGAGGAGTGGAGTGTGTGGGTTGGGATGTAGGAGAGAAGGGAAGTGAGGTAGGAAGGGGCAAGGTGATGGAGAATTTTACTGGAATCATTTCATCACACCATCATAAGCACTTCATTTAAAAACAGTTTGGCTTAGTAGATGGAACACTGGCCTGAGCATCAGGAGGACCTGAGTTCTAACCCTGGCTCTGCCACCTATCTGCTGCATGACCTTGGGCAAGTCACTCACTTCTCTGTGCTTCAATTACCTCATCTGTAAAATGGGGATGAGTGTGAGCTCCATGTGGGGCAGGGATTGTGTCCAACCTCATTAACTTGTATCTACCCCTAGTGCTTAGAACAGTTCTTGGCACATAGTAAGCACTTAAAAAATACCATAATTATGATGATGATGATGATGATGATGATGAACCTTAAGCTATGACATAGCTTGCACACGGCTCTCCGCCTCCTGCGTTTTGCCTCCAGAGTTTCCCAAGCTCCTTATTCATGAAATACTTGCCTCAGTGTCTCCAAATGTCCACATTCATCTCATTATTGCTGCCCTTACTGGTGGGGAAGATTGGGGTGGTGAGCTGATGTCTGTAGAGAAAGACGTGTATGACAAGGCAAGGATGGAACTCTGTATTGCAGTTGAAACCGGATACCTCGTCACTCCATCATGGTTAAAACGTCCCTTTCATTGATTTTAACAAAGGACAGAGCTCCCGTGATTTGTGCTCGGCTGTATTTCCCTAAACTGCTTATTCAATTCAACCATCACTGCCACATGTAGATTGTTGTATCATCTCCAGGTCGAAGAAGACTTCCTTGATCTCTTGCTATTTCCATAATAATCTCTGCCATTTCAGAAAGAATAAGAAGGTAAGGGTGATTTTATTGCTGCAATAAAAACAGCAAAGTGATGTTCTGATGGCACTTAATTAGATTCATTTTATCTTCTTTGACTGAGCATGACATACTGTAACCCTTATTTATGAAGTAAAAATGAATGTCTTACGTTTCCTAACAAAATTGGAGAAGAAATTACCATGGTCTTCAGTTTAATCTGTGTTTGTATCCGACGTAAATGATCTTAAGATAAATTGCAGGAAATTATTTTCTCCTCCCGGTAACCATAACAACAGAAAGGGATTGGACTCGCTCAACTTTTTTGGATTGCCGTTTCCTGACTCGGGGGCGATATGTAATCCACCCTCAAAGACGGAGGTCAGTCCGGGGCCGTATGTCTTGCTTACGCAGGGCTCTGCGGAAGGGCATGGAAGACTGAAGTTGAGATTTAGGGATGGGTGCTTGCCCTCTCTCCGTTCCACCTCACACTAGGCTATGTCTTCTTCTACTCACTAAGCGGAAATAAATCAACTAGGCTAAACAAGATAGCTTAAAAGCCCTCCAAGAATCCAGCCGAGTGGGGAGGGGGGCTCTCTTCCAGGAAAAAAACAAGACCTGCCGAAAACTCCCAGAAGCGATTCTTCTTGCTCACTGAGGCTGCGTGCATGTGCTCAGCCACATGTACTTTGGGAAGATGTTCATCTTCCCCCTACCCCGGCTCCTTCCCTGCCGAGCCCAGAATTGGTCTCTCCTACATTTCGCTAATGTGATAAATCCGCGCCCTAAAGGAAAATGATGGCTAAAAGCAGCTTGTAGTTTCTCTGAGTAGATGGGGAGATTATTCTGAAGGATGCAGGAATTTGTAAACAACGAGCATCCTTGATGGGGGAGGGGGTTCCGAGTTTTGGCTGTTAGAGTGAATTCCCCTGCCGTCTCTGAGAGTGTGATGGGCCATTCTCTGTACTCCTAACATAGGGTAATAGGCATTCTTAGGGAACCAGGCTAAAGGTGGGGTCAGGATTAGGGTGACCAGGATCAGACCCATTGGCTGGGCTGGGGTGAAACAGACCACGGCTCATAAATCAATCAGTCAGTCAAGATCAATCAATCTCAATGGCATTTATAGAGCACTTACTGTGTGCAGAGCACTGAGTATTTATTCAGAGCCACTTATGTCAGAGCACTATACTAAGTACTTGAGAGAGCAAAATAGAATTTGTAGGCACAACCCTGCTCTCAGGGAGCTCATAGCGTAGCTGGAGAGAAATACAAAAATAAATCACAGATGGGAGGAAGTAAGAAGAGTACAGGCTTACTCTCATGATTCAGTCATAATATGTTCTTCAGAGACAAGAATATATGGTGAAAGGATGTATTGTGAGGTGAGTTTTCCAGTAGATTTACATGCTGTAAATAGGTGTCCATTACAAAACCTTTAGAAAAATATTACATTCCTTTTTTTAAAAAAAATTATATTTTTAAAGTGCTTACTATGTTCTAGGCACTGTACTAAGCACTTGGGTAGATGCAAGCTAATCAGAATGGATACTGTCCATGGGAGTGAGTCCACATGAGTCCTATATGGGAATCACAGTTTTAATTCCCATTTAAATATGAGGTAACTGAGACACAGGGAAGTTAAGTGGCTTGCCCATGGTCACACAGCAGGCAAGTGGAGGAGCCAGGATTAGAACCCAGGTCCTCTGACTCCCAGACCTGTGTTCTTTCCACAAGGCCACACTTCTTCCCTGAGTATCTGTGTTCTAGATTCCGCAACAGTAAGCATAAAAACTATCATTCAATCTTTGTTCAAGTAATTCAGAGCATAACATCACAATGTTGTCTACATGAGGAGCTGTGGTATGATTGTGAGCCTTTAAAGGAGACAGCCCCCTCTCAGGGTCATATCTAGAGAGTTTCCAGTACTCTACCAGTCTTGGCTATGGGAGGGACAGTCAAGGAGAGGCATATACATTCCATTCCTAGCTTGAGCATTGGCTAGCAAGTGGAAGACAATCTGTTATTTGTACGTATTCTATTTATTTTATTTTGTTAATGTGTTTTGTTTTGTTCTCTGTCTCCCCCTTCTAAACTGTGAGCCCACTGTTGGGTACGGACCATCTCTAGATGTTGCCAACTTGTACTTCCCAAGTGCTTAGTACAGTGCTCTGCACACAGTAAGTGCTCAATAAATATGATTGAATGTTACAAACTCACCTGCACTGGGCAGCAGAGGCATGGGAGAGAGTCAAGAGTGGAGACTCAGGTTTCCTGCGCAGAAGGAGGAGATGATAAACCACTTCCGTATATTTACCAAGGACACTCTTTGGATACACTACCAGAATGATTGCAGATGGAGGTGGGGCGTTCTGGGAGAGATAAATTCATGGCGTCGCTGTGGGCTGGAGACGACTCAGCGGCATAAGACAAGACAAGACAGGAGGCAGCCAAAGTAAAAACTTGTTCTTCTGGATGGGGTAGAAATTTTTCTACTTCAACAAAGATAACATAGGACTCAGCATTCTGCACACAGTAAGCACTCAGTTTCCCAGTGATTGATCATTTGTCCAACTTAATTTGAACTAAAGCCTTCTTGTCTTCATATGGTACCTTGTAGCAAGACAATTCCTTCTGTAGATTTAGTTCCTTGTGGGAAGGGACCTAGCCTACCAACTCTGCTGTACTGTATTTCCCCGAGCACTTAGTACAGTGCTCTGCACAAGATAAACACTCAATAAATACCACTGACTGATTGATTCTGAACACCATGCCTTTGGACTTCTTTTGCTATTAGGGTCTTCTTCAGTCATGTTTATAAATTCATCTGATTTCTTTAAAATTGATGTAAGACTCTGAATAAATCCTCAGTGCTATGCACACAGTAAGTACTTAATAAATGTCATTGTTATAATCCAGGGTATTCCTGTATGGAGCAGAGGACAAGAACACGAAGGGAGGCAAGGCTTCAATGACAAAGGGGGCTGGTTGTAACCTGGTGTAAACCTGTACGGAAGGGGGACAAGAATACACAGGGAGGTGATGTTTCAATGACTGTGGGTGACTGGTTATAACCCAGGGTCTGCCCAATAATCATGTTATTTGTTAAGCACTCACTTTGCTCCAGGCACTGTACTAAGTGCTGGGGTAGATACAAGATAAATAGGACAAAGTCCAGGTCTCGCAAAGGGCTCAAGTCTTAATCCCCATTTTACAGATGTGGTAACTGAGGCACAGAGAAGTGAAGCAACTTGCCCAAGGTCACACAACAGACAAGCAGGGGAACAGGGATTAGAACCCACAACCTTCTGACTCCCAGACACGTGTTTATGGAGGGGTGACAAGAGCATGCAGGGAGGATAAATTTCAATGCCGATGGGTGGCTTGTTGTAACCTTGGGTATTCCTGAATGGAGGGGAGACAAGAGCAAACAGGGAAAAGAGGCTTCAGTGATTATGGGTGGCTGACTGGAACCTTGGGTATGTTTGTATAAAAGTACGTACATAAGTGCTGCAAAGTCTAGAAACCATATCCCAAAAGATTGGCCTTGTTGGTCTGAGGCCGCAGCGATAGTGATTGTTCCACTGTGGTTGGAGCACGGGCCTGTGATTCAGAAGACCATGGCTTCTAATTCCAGATCCACCACTTGTCTGCTGCATGGCCTTGGGCAAGTTACTTCACTCTTCTTTTCCTCAGTTACCTCATTTCTAAAATGGGGATTAAGACTGTGATTGTGTCCAACCTGATTTACTTCTACCCCTCCCAGCACTTAGTACAGTACCTGGCACATAGTAAGCACTTAATAATACCACAATTATTATTACTATTATGCTTTAAGGGCTTTGTTTCCTGACCTGGTTCACTCTCAGGATCCAATTTCAGCTGCTGGTTCACAAACGTGCTTCATAAAGAAGCAGCGTGTCTCAATGGAAAGAGCAATGCTGCCACTGGCTTGGTCTCTTGGCCTACGCAGTCCTGGACATGGTGTCACTGACAGGGCCACTAGACTATTTGGAGGGAGTGGTTGATTAGGTTAAGTTGGGTGGTTAGGTCGTATGGTTAGGGATGGACCATCCAACACCCCTAAATCTCCTCTCTCCATCCCTGACTCTTCCTCCAAGGATCCAGCATGGATCATGCAATGCCTGTAACTCCCCTCTCCATCCTTGACCTTCCCTCATGGTTATGAATGGACCATCCAACACCCCTAACTCTTCCCTCTCCATCCCTGACCCTCCCTCCAGTGAACCCAGAGAGTCAGGAATGGAGAGGGGAGCGTAAGGGGTGTCAGGTGGTCCATAATGTGTCATTGGAGGTAGACTTAATGGATAGAGAGAGGAGAGTAAGGAATGTCGGTTGGTCAATCCCTAAACATGAGACTGAGTGTCCAAGAGGGCAACCAGCAGACCGCTCTTAGGCTCCTGGTGCCCCTATTGAAGGCAGAGTCTGCATAGGCAGACCACTGGGTCCATTGTTCAGTGTCTGATGTTCTCTAAATCAGTCTCCAGAGCTGAGAGACAGAACCACTTGGAGGCCTTGGTATTGGCATCCTCCCCACCTGCGGGCAGAACTGAAAGGAAGAATCTAGTTGATGGATAGCATCCAGTTCTGGAATCGTTGGGGAGGCCTGATCATGGCATCAAACCCCGATCAGACTCTACTGGACCACAGCTTTGACACTGACAGGCTATATGATCTTGAGCAAGTCTCCTACCTTCTCTGGGCCTTAGTACAGTGCTCTGCACACAGTAAGCGCTCAGTAAATATGATTGAATGAATGAATGGGCCTCTGTTTGCAGATCTGTAAAGTGGGCCGTGTTATCTCTGTCCCTTTCTGCCTCCAGGGATCACTCTCAGGGCCAAAGAAAATGTCTGCTGGAGCAGAAAAGCAAATTTGGTATTTAAGATTTCATTTTGCCCCTCTCCCCTAGGTATGTTGCCTTAACTTTATTCCTTTGTTCCTGTGACAACTCCAAGCCCCAAATTAGGAGCCGGGTCATTCCACTAGCCAGCCAAAATCCAGCAACACAGAGAGGGATAGGATACAGCACCCAGGGCTCAGCTGACTCTGTTCCACTGCCCAGCAGCCAGAAAGTGGATTTGAGACACCCTGCTCTCCCCTCACAGGGGAAAATGAAGAAATTTGGTCTCGGAATCCATCATGGGGAAATGGCTGAAACTAGGCAGGTCAAGTCTATTTTCAGCTAATTTCCAAATAATGGAATCAAGTGACATCCCCTTCCTTCCTTTGCATTTCCTCTGCATAATTCAAGAAATTGCAAATGTGGTTTGAGCCAGTGGCCCTGATGAAGGCCTTGATCTTGTCAACAACAAAAGGTTTAGAGGAGAGGGGGTGGAGGAAGGGAGACAGAGGGAGGAGGGAGGAAGTGGAAAGAAAAAGAAAATCCGTTCTCCAAAACATCACCCCCCACAACTCTCCTGAGGAACAAGGACATTCTCCAGAGCCCGTCTCCCAGAACTCTGGAGAGGGAAAAGGAAAAGTTCCCAAACTCTGGGATTCTCCCTATATAAATGAAAGTGTGATGACCTGGGGTCTGCATTGTGATTGATCCGAACAGTTGCATTCCAACATAATTCCCCAATTGAATAGCAGATGCTCGTCGGCGAAAAGCTGTTATCATTTTATCTTCCTCACAATGTGTCCCAGACATTTTGCCAACCATATTTTGGCTCACAGAATAGCGTCTGGCAGAGCAGGCCGTGAGCTTGTTTAATCAGTGTGGCAGTGGCGCCAGGTTTTGGAGACCAGAGGGGGGTTAAAAATGCAAAGAAATGACTCACTCATCCAAACTCTTTCCTGTTGCTTTATCGAAGAGTCGTCCTGAATCCCATCTATGCATCTGCTTGTTTCCAATCAGACAGGAAATGTTGGCAACCTTTCAGGCACAGTAAGCCCTCCTAAAAATCCCTCCTCCCACAGGAAGCCTTCTCAGATTACTTCCTGACATCCCAAGTCATCTCAACTCAACAGACACACTACCCTTATGTTACTACCCATTTGCAGTACTTGTGCACATATATGTATACATATATACATATATATATATATATATATATATATATATATATACACATACATATATATATTCAATTGTTTATTCAGCGGTGCACTATATTGGAAAGAGCATGGGCCTGAAAGTCAGAGGATCTGGATTCTAATCCCGGCTCCATCACGTGTCTGGTGTGTAAGCTTGGGCAAGTCACTTGACTTCCGTGGACCTCAGTTTCCTCATATAAAATGAATGTTTGATAACTGTTCTGCCTCCTACTTACACTATGAGTCCAGTGTGGGACAGGGACTATGTCAGACCTGATTATCGGTCAGTCAGTCAGTCAATAATTTTTAATGAGCACTTACTGTGTGCAAAGCACTGTGCTAAGCACTTAGGAGAGTACAATATAATCACAGTGCTTGGCATATAGTAAGCACTTGACAAATACCACAATGATTCTTTAGCACCATTAATATTATTTATATTATTATCCTCACCTATTTGTGCTACTACCTGGGGTGTCCTTGTTCCTCCTCTGGATCTCACTTATCTATAAGTTACATCAGTCTGTCTCCCCCTTTAGACTGTAAGCCTTCTGAGACCAGGGATAATGGGTTTTTCTTCTGGCAAACTCTCTCAAGAGCCGAGTCCTGCAGTGTGAGCTTAGGAGACACTCAGCAAATTGGTAGATTGGCAGGGTCTGGGAGAGAGCAGTCCCACCGTGCTCTGAGATGAGGAATCAGAAATCATGCACCAATACCGGAATAAGTCATTCAGGTTTGGCTGCCTATGAAATGGAAGGTGAGAGATGCAGGTGTGTATTTGAACCATCCAGGCTGGAAATCACCAGGTGCCTTACTGATGCCATAGCAACCATCCTAGGAGTCAGTGCCCTTCTCTGTGAGGTTGAATCTACATACTCACCAAGAAATGGAGAACTGAGGTGATTGTCTTGGTGTTTTGGGCCAACCAAAGGTGTTCTTGTGGAAAATGGAGAAGGGAAGGAAGGGGGGTTGGTTTACGTGATCCAAATTTATGGGCTACAAAATTTGTTGGATTATCATGTACTCCTCCCTGCTTCAACTTGTTCAATAGAAGATGATAGAAGACCATCAACCCCTGAGCCACATCCCTTTTTGATCATCACGATAGGCTCATCCAGCTCAGAACTCTGTCTCAGTTGTATTAGGATGTTTGAAGAAACCTTCTGGAGCTAACCTTCTCAGCGTGTCTCGTTCTCACCTATCCCGCCGTCAACCCCTACCTCTGACCTGGAATGCCCATCCTCCTCAAAACCACCAAACAATCACACTCCCCCCCACCCCCGCCACCTCATCAAAGCCATACTCCTCCAGGAGGGCTTCCCAGACTAAGCCCCCCTTCTCCTCAGCTCCCCCTTTCCCCCAACCTCATCCTGATTCGCTCACTTTACTCTACCCCTCCCTGCCCCACAGCACTTGTGCATATATGTGAATATCTATAATTCCATTTATTTATACTAATTCCTGTTGTACTTATTCTGCTGTATATATGTATATATTCTGAGAGCTGTATATAGCTCTCTAATTCTATTTATTTATATTGATGCTATTGATGCCTGTTTACTTTTTATGATGTCTGTCTCCCCACTTCAAGACTGTGAGCCCATTATGGGCAGGGATTGTCTCTGTTGCTGAATTGTACTTACTGAACACTTAGTACAGTGCTCTGCACATAGTAAGTGCTCAATAAATATGACTGAATGAATGCTCTGCACACAGTAAGTGCTCAAAAAATACGACTGAATGAATGAATGAATCCATGGATCATTAATGGCCCTTAACTCTGCATTCTATTCCAAACTCTCCCTTCAGTAACCCAGAATGGACCATCCAACACCTCTAACTCTCTCCTCTCCATCCCTGACTCTCCCTCCAATAATAATAATGATAATAATTGTGGTATTTGCTAAGCACTTAAGGGTGCCAGGCACCGCACTAAACTCTGAAGTGGATACAAGCAAATCGGGTTGGACACAGTCCCTGTCCCACATGGGACTCACGGTCTTAATCCCCATTTCACAGATGAGGTAACTGAGGCACAGAGAAGTGAAGTGACTTGCCCATGAGTGACCCAGCATGGACCATCCAACAGTATTTGCTTTTGCCTCTCCATCTCTATTTTTCTCTCCATTGGCTCCACAAGATCCATCCATCCGTAAATCAAATGCACAGCAGAGAAGCACCTTTTACTTTCAATTGGTACATGCTATTCTTTTTACTTTCTGACCCTATCTGTCAGCCCAGGTTTTTGCCCAGGTAAAGCAAAGACGGCCCCAAAAGAGTTTCTGACAGAAAAACACTGAGATTACATCTAAGCAGGAGGATTTATTGATTAATTTTTCCTTACTTGCCTGGTCCCCTCCTGCCCCTTCTTTAATAATAATAATAATGATGGCATTTGTTAAGTGTTTACTATGTGCCAAGCACTGTTCTAAATGCTTGGGGAGTACAAGGTAGTCAGGTTGTCCCATGTGGGGCTCACAGTCTTAATCCCCATTTTGCAGATGAGGTAACTGAGGCTCAGAGAAGTTAAATGACTTGCCCAAAGTCACACAGCTGACAAGTGGTGGAGTGGAATTCGAACCCACGACCTCTGACTCCCAAACCCGGGCTCTTCTCACTGAGCCATGCTGCTTCTCTGCTTTATCCCCACTTCCCCATGCTTTGCCCTCCGCAGTGCCCTTTTACATCCCCATCACCATGGATTCGCTCCATCCCCATGCCCAGAACCCTCTTCCAATCTGTTTCTTGCAACTTCCCTGCACTTTGCCACCACAGCCCCCTTCGAAACCAAACCCACTCAATATGGTTTTGTTTAATCTGGATCCACCGTGAACAACTCTGCCCCTTCCCTTCCCTGAGGATCCCTAACGGCCTTGTGGCATCCGAGAACTCCAGACTCATGGGGTTGGCATAAGCCATTCATTGAGGGCAGGGAATGTATCTGTTCTATTGTTATATTGTACTCTCCCAAAATCTTAATACAGAACTCTGCACACAGTAAGCATGCTCGATAAATACTGACCAACTGAGGAGAAGAATCTGGGGAGGTGACCCCACTACCCCTCCATCCTCACCCCATCCGGTCCTATCTTTGCCCCCCCCACACCAAGGCAACAACATGCCAGGCAACCCCTGGGCCAAGCCAAGCTGTGGGAAGAGTGCCGGCTCTAAGCACATTCTGCATGGGCTCCCGCTAGCCCTGGCCCCGAGAAAGTCGGAGTCATTCGGTAATTGGAAAGTGTGGATTAACGAAAGGTTGCCAGCAGTGTCCAGGGAAACAATAAAACCCGACTGCTTCCACGGCTCTTGGTCCACCGGGTGATTATCAACACCGGAAAGATGAGCTGGTGAGTCGTCTGTATTGATTCTTTGCCGCCGCGTACAGGAGCAGATCCAGACCGGGCACGATAAATCTGCTGGCCGGAATGACACAAATCTCTGTTTCTGAGCGAGGTGGCAGGCGGTGCAGCTGGCGGATAAAAAGAGATAAGCCACGGTCAATGAGCCTCTTTTTACCCAGACGTTCGAGGAACATTTGATCTCGGGGAGAATAAAGCTGGTTAGCAGGCACACCAGAATTCCCATTCCCACAAGCTCCTTCTCCTCCACTTCCATTGCTGCCACAATTTCCAGTGCTTCCTAGTTGATGGGGCTTGTGGGGGTGGGGCAGTAGGCCTGACGAGGTGGGACTGAAGGCCATGACCCCAACCATGGGGTCATCCTCAAGGAAGGCCGGCACTTGGGTCTAGCAAGCAAGAAACCAGAGGAGATGCTCTCTGCACACAGTAAGTGCTCAATAAATGTGATTGAATGAAAGTCCCTGTACATTGGCCGCATGCTCTCGGAGACTGGTTGGCCCCATCCACGCAGGTCAACAGATGAAGGAAGTTGGTCAGGGAACAAAGTTGACGAGGCCCATACTGGATGCCATGATGTGTCGGAGACCACAGGGAGGGGGGAAGTCGGGGAGCATGAGGGCTGGATTGAGATGCAGAAAGACTCAGTGTCAGGACAGATTGATGCCCCACTAGATTGTAAGCTCAATGTGGGCCAGAAATGTGGGCAGGGAATGAGAAGCAGCATGGCATAGTGGATAGGGCACAGGTCCAGCAGTCAGAAGGTCATGGTTCTAATCCCGACTCTGCCACTTGCTTGCTCTGTGACCTTGGGTAAGTCACTTCACTTCTCTGTGCCTCAGTTACCTCATTTGTAAAATGGGGATTGAGACTGAGCCCCATGTGGACAGGGACTGTGTCCAACCCCATTTGCTAGTATCCACCCCAGTGTTTAGTAGGCACCTAACAAATGCCATTAGTATTATTAATGTGTCCCTTATATTGTTATATTGTACTCTCCCAAGTGCGTAGTACACTTAGTGCACATTTACACTTACTGCACACAGTCAGAGCTCAATAAAAACGATTGTTTGATTGACACAGTCAGGTACGCAGAGGACCAAGGAGGTGCAGGGAAGCAGGCTGGGCCCAGATCAGACCAGGCAACAGCTAAAGTCAGGAACAACAGTCAATCATTAATTCATTCATTCAATTGTATTTATTGAGCGCTTACTATGTGCAGAGCACTGTACTAAGCGCTTGGGAAGTACAAGTCAAATCACTGAATCAATCAAGGTATTTACTGAGCACTTACTGTGCGCAGCACTATGGACTTGGGAGAATACAGTGCAACAGACTTGGCAGACATGTTCCCAGACCAACACTAGGTTACAGTCTAGATGGGGAGGCAGATGTTAATATAAATAAACAGATTATAATATATAATTTATGGGTATGTACATAATTGCTATGGGGTTGAGGGTGGACTGAATATCAAATCAAGGTCACAGCTCTAACTACCCTTACTGTGTGCAGAGCCCTGGCCTAAGGCAAAGTGACTCGTTTTGGGCAGGGAACATGTCTTACAACCTATTATATTGTAATAATAATAATAATGATAATAATGGTATTTGTTAAGCACCTACTATGTGCCAGGCACTGTTCTAAGTGCTGGGGTAGATACAAGATAATCGGGTTGAACGCAGTCCCTGTCCCACACAGGGCTCACGGTCTTAATCCTCACTTTACAGACGAGAGAACTGAGGTACAGAGAAGTGAAATGACTTGCCCAGGGTCACACAGCAGGTGAGTGGAGGAATTAGAGCTCAGGTCCTTCAACTCACAGGCCCGGTCTCTTTCCACTAAGCCATGCCACTTTCTCATGAGACAAAGGAGGCAGAGGTGACCACTGGGTCAGGTATTGCAAACAACAGACACGACCGCACAACAAGACACAGGTCTTGTGTTGGCCTGTTCAATGGCACCCTGGACCCAATTCTCCATCAGTGAAATTCTACCACAGAGGACAATGTACGCGTGTGTGTGTGAGTGAGTACCTATATTTACAGGTACACACAAAGACAGAAGTGAACAGCTATTCTCCCACTAACTCCATCCCTCCCAAGCGTCCCTAGAATTGTGTTAAAGAAATGGTTCACACCTGAGTCACCATCTGCTTCATTACTGGAGTGTGAACCTAGCTGTAATTGGATTTTAAAGTTCATGATACGATCTCCATTTGAGGAACTGCAGAGTTCCTTTCTCTCCTCAGTATGTTAAATATGTCCAGTTCTTCGATGTTCTTGAACCTTTGAAGAAAGTCAAAATGCATTTTAATCCTATATATGCAACAGCAAAGTGTTTTTTTTCCTATTTCTCCGCTTGTGCAATTTATGTCATTGAACGTGCTTTATAGTTAATGCGCAAATCCTTTCAGCAAAGGAACTTATGCTCCTAATTTCCCTTTAATAGCCAATTTTCAACTAATTTATCTAGTGTTTCCATTCTCTGCCGACTGTGAAGTTTTCATTTTCAGGCAAGTATCTCCCTAATAGAAATCTGTAAAATAGAAAATCTCCAATAACTACAAGCTGTTCATTTTGAAATTCTAGTTTCCATGCAAAACCCAACTCACATCCTGCCTCCCTTATACGATGGAAGAAATTCCACTTTGGGAATCTAGTACTTTGCTTTAATGTCTTCAGAAGAGTGAGAAAATTATACCTTCAAGCATCTCCGACAATAACATGGAGAAATCATTGATTTTCTCCACAAAGACAAGTGACATTCAGAGCTCTGATCCCATGTGATGCGTTGATGTGACAGACATGCCCGGAAGTGGAACTCTGGAACGGGAAGCCAAAGCTTGTGGTTTCTCATGAGAAATTATCAATCCTTGAATTTCCACCCTTCTTCTTCCAACGAGTTTAAAGCATTTTCACTTTGGCTCCGTGATTTGCCCCATGAGGAATACAATAATCAATGTCTTTTGCAAAAATCAGCTCATTTTGGTGTGTTGGATCAGGAGAGGCCAATAAGAGACCAGCTAGGATGCAAATGATATTTTTTCTGATGCAGAGAAGTAATGTTTGGCTGTCTGGAAATCCTTTCAGGAGTCAGAGCAATGTTCTCCTCCTGCCCTTTTCATGAGAGGCTGCTATTATCAAATTCACTTTCTGGGGCAGACAGGCTTCCTGTGATGTGCGAGCATTAGGTTAGCATGAAACCTGAGGGGTTTTTCCATCTCCTGGTTCTCCTTTTGATTTGCCAACACAGTTCTCTAAAACTGGGAACTGAACGTCCAGTTCCTTTGATCACTGAGGAAACTTGCTTCCATTCTGCTTGGTGAACTTCCCCGTTGTCATCACTACTATGTTTGGAGTGCCTGTATAATGCAGAATACTGTTGACACTCTTGACTGGGCCATACTCTTAACCCCCATTTTACAGTTGAGGGAACTGAGGCCCATAGAAGTGGTGTGACTTGCCCAAGGTCACACAGCAGATATGTGGAGGAGCCAGGATTAGAACCCATGACCTTCTGATTCCCAGACCCATGCTCTATCTGCTAAACCATGTTGCTTCTCTAAATTCATTTATTCATTCATTCTATAATATTTATTAAGTGCTTACTGTGTGCAAAGCACTGAACTAAGCACTTGGGAGAGTACAATATGACAACAAACAATAAATGAATTAATGAATAAAGGGAGCCAGTCAAGGCGATGCAGAAGGGAGTGGAAGAAGAGGTAAGGAGGGCTCCATCAGGGAAGGCTTCTTGGAGGAAATGTGCCTTCAGTGAGGCTTTGAAGGAGAGGAAAGTAAATGTCTGTCAGATATGAAGAGGGAGGGCATTCCAGAACAGATGCTAAACATGGACAAGAAGTTGACAGTGAGATAGGCGAGATCGAGGTACATTGAGAAGGTTGGCATTTGAAGAGCAAAGTGAGCAGACTGAGTTGTAGTAAGAAATTAAGGAGGGAAGGTAGGAGGAGGAAAGGTGACCAAGTTCTCTAAAGCCAGTGGCAAGGAGTTTCTGCTTGATGCAGAAGTGTATGATCAATCAATCAATCAATCGTATTTATTGAGTGCTTACTGTGTGCAGAGCGCTGTACTAAGCACTTGGGAAGTACAAGTTGGCAACATATAGAGACAGTCCCTACCCAACAGTGGGCTCACAGTCTAGAAGGGGGAGACAGAGAACAAAACCAAACATATTAACAAAATAAAATAAATAGAATATATATGTACAAGTAAAATAGAGTAATAAATATGTACAAACATATATACATATATACAGGTGCTGTGGGGAAGGGAAGGAGGTAAGACGGGGGGATGGAGAGGGGGAGGAGGGGGAGAGGAAGGAGGGGGCTCAGTCTGGGAAGGCTTCCTGGAGGAGGTGAGCTCTCAGTAGGGTCTTGAAGGGAAGAAGAGAGCTAGCTTGGCGGATGTTGGGAGGGAGGACATTCCAGGCCAGGGGGATGATGTGGGCCGGGGGTCGACGGCGGGACAGGCGAGAATGAGGCATGGTGAGGAGATTAGCGGCAGAGGAGCGGAGGGTGAGGGCTGGGCTGTAGAAGGAGAGAAGGGAGGTGAGGTAGGAGGGGGCGAGGTGATGGAGAGCCTTGAAGCCTTGAAGTATGAGCAAACACTGGAGCTTTTTATGTTGAAGGAAGATGTGGACTGAATGTATTTGTAGGAAAATGATCCAGGCAGCAGCATGAAATATGGATGGGAGTGGGGAGAGAAAGAAGGCTGGGAAGACAGCAAGGAGACTGAAGCAGCAACCAAGGTGGGATTGGAAAGGTGCTTGAATTAATGTAGTAACAGTTTGGATGGCGAGGATTTTAGCAATGTTGTGAAGGTAGAACCCATGGCATTTAGTGATGGATTGAAGGGGGTCTGGTGATGGTCAGACCCTCAGGCAAACCAAGTTATATAAATCAGCACTCCCTCAGCGCCCTCCATCTGGAGCAATATGCACATGGCCACGGCTGGAAATTGGGAACTGATGTGACTGAGGCAGTGATTCTGAGGTGCTCTGAGGCAACAGTGGAGAAGCTACTGATTGAGAAGGGAGATGAGAAAGGGAGCAGTTCTGTGGGAAGTAATTTCTGATCATCAACTTCATCGATGGCATTTATTGAGCACTTACTGTGTACAGAGCACTGTACTAAGCATTTGGGAGAGTAAAGTTGAGTCTATAGATACAATCCTTGCATCGGTTTTCTTAACTGTAAAACAGGGATTCAATATTAGTAGTAGTAGCGGTAGTAATGGTGGTAGTAATAGTAGTATTGTTATTATTACACAGGTAGTTTACTATATAGTGGAGCTAAAGGGACAGGAAGGAGTGTGCTTTGCCTTCCAACAAGTCCATTTGGAATCCTGATATCACTCTTCATTTGTGATTATGGACAGCTCAGCTCTCTCTGCAGTATATTCATTCATTCATTCAATCGTATTTATTGAGCACTTAATGAGTGCAGAGCACTGTACTAAGTGCTTGGAAAGTACAAGTCAGCAGCATATAGAGATGGTCCCTACCCAACAATGGGCTCACAGTCTAGAAACAGGCTCACAGTCCAGAAATGCTTATGCCAACCTCCAAAAAAAACTGCATACACAAACACATACTCTCTCTCTCTCTCTCTCTCTCTCTCTCTCTCTCTCTCTCTCTCTCTCTCTCTCTCTTTCTCACACACACTCATGTATATGCTCACACATATTCATTAAAATTTTATGGATGATAGGCTATTTAATGAGTTTGTCTATGGGAGAGTCAGGGATGGAGAGGGGAGAGTTAGGGGTGTTGGATGGTCCATGCTGCATCACTGGAAGGAGAGAGTCAGTGATGGGGAGGGGAGAGTTGGGGTTATTGGATGGTCCATGCTTGGTCACTGGAAGGAGAGAATCAGGGATGGAGAGGGGAGAGTTGGGGGTGTTGGATGGACCAGCTCTAATCATGAGGACAGGTGACCATGGAAGGGAACAAGCATCCAGTTCCTCTAAGCTCCCTGTCACTCAACTCGAGAGAGAATGATGGGATGGTGGACCTTGGGGTTGATCTGGTGGTGTTGCCAAGCACCTCATTTCCTGCCTTGGCTACTGCATCATCTTCCTCGCCGACCTCACTGCCTCCTGCCTCTCCCCTCTCCAGTTCATACTTCACTCCTCTGCCTGGATCATTTTTCTGAAAAACCTTTCAGTCCATATCTCCCCATTCCACAAAAACCTCCAGTTGTTGTCTATCCAGTTCTGCATCAAACAGAAACTACTTACCATCGGCTTTAAGGCACTCAATCAGCTCTCTCCCTCCTAACTTACCACGCTGATCAACTACTACAGGAGTGTGGCCCAATGGAATCAGAGAACCTGGATTCTAATCCCTGCTCTGCCACTTGTCTGCTTTGTGACCTTGGGCAAGTCACTTAACTTTCATTCATTCAATTGTACTTATGGAGAGCTTACTGTGTGCAGAACACTGTACTAAGTGCTTGGAAAGTACAATTCAGTAATAGAGACAATCCCTGCACACACAGAGCTTACAGTCTAGAAAATAATAATTGTGGTATTTGTTAAGCGCTTACTGAGTGCCAGGTTACTGTACTAAGTGCTGGGGTGGATGCAAGCAAATCAGGTTGAACACAGTCCTTATCCCACAGGGGGCTCACAGTCTCATTCCTTATTTTACCAATGAGATAACTGAGGTACAGAGAAATGAAGCGACTTGTCCAAGGTCACACAGCAGATGTGTCAGAAACAGGATTGGAACCCACGACCTTGTGATTCTCAAGCTTGTGCTCTATCCACTACACCATGCTGCTTACCCATGCCTCAGTTAATTCATTCCTTCAATCATATTTATTGAGCGCTTACTGTATGCAGAGCACTGTATTAAGTGCTTGTAAAATGGGGATTAAGACTCTGAGCCCTATATGGGATAGGGACTGTATCCAACCTGATTATCTTTTATCTTCCCCAGTGTTTCGTACAGTGTCTGGCACATAGTAAGTCCTTAACAAATACCACAGTTATTATTATTATTATTACAACCCAATCTGCACACTCTATTCCTCTAATGCTGATCTACTCTTTATCTAGATTTAATCCATCCTGCCACTGAGCCCTGAGAAGCAGTGTGGCTCAGTGGAAAGAGCACAGGCTTTGGAGTCAGAGGTCATGGGTTCAAATCCTGGCTCTGTCAATTGTCAGCTGTGTGACTTTGGGCAAGTCACTTCACTTCTCTGGGCCTCAGTTACCTCATCTACAAAATGGGGATGAAGACTGTGAGCCCCCCGTGGGACACCCTAATCACCTTGTAACCTCCCCAGAGCTTAGAACAGTGCTTTGCACATAGTAAGTGCTAAATAAATGCCATTATTATTATTATTATTATTATTATTATTATTATTATTATATGTCCTCTCTCAGGCCTGGAACTCCCTCTCCCTTCATATCCAACAGTTCACAACTCTCCCCATCTTCAAAACTCTCCTAAAATCACATTTCCTCAAAGAGGCCTTACCTGACTAAATCCTTATTTCGCCTGTCTGCCCTACCCTCCATAATGATCATGCCCAAGGTCATGTATCTTTTAAGCACTTTGATACTCCAGTCCCACAGCACTCGTATAAGTATCCTTATACTCTACTATTTCCACCATCTGTATTTTATTTTTATGTCCTTCTCCTTCAAAATGTCAACTCCCTGTGGTCAGAGATCACTTCTATCAATTCTGCTGTATTGCATTTTCCCATGTGCTTAGTACGGTGCTCTGCACACAGTAAGAATCTCAAGCAGTGTGGCCTACTGGAAAAGGTATGGAACTGGGAGTCAGAGGACCTGAGTTCTAATTCTGGCTCTACCATCCTGTCTGCTGTGTGACCTTAGGCAAGTTACTTAACTTCTCTGTGCCTCAGCTACCTCATCTGTAAAATGTAGGACAAGGGCTGTGTCCCTAACTATCTTGTATCTACTCCAGTACTTAGTATAGTGCCTGGGCTTAGCAAATACCATTAAAAAAATAGATGTACCATTGATTGATTTTTGGACTGACCAGAAGGGATTAAGAGATGTATTTTCTTCTACCTTTTAAAAAAATTAAGAAACGGTTTGTGTTTCATGATGATAATCCCTCCAATGTTGTGGCATTAAAAGGGTTATTCCTGCAATCAAGATGTGCATACATTTTATTAACAAGGGGCACCTCTCTCTATTTTTAATATGTAATTGTATTGGTTTTCAGAAGTAGCTGGGGCTCCTGGGTTAAATTGCCTGAGGAAGTGGCTAAATAAGCTCACAGAATTATGGGCCCCATTCCTATTGAAGAAAATTGGTCTATTTATAACCCATTGGTTTCCAGGAGTGGGAAATGGAACCAGGTTCATGTAAGCAAGGGGGAAGGGAAGGATAGGAGGGAAGGAAAGAGAGACACAAGCAGGAATAAAGTAGAACTATCACAAGGAAGAGAAAACTGAGGTTGAGTAATGCCCCACTAGATCAGCCTCCATGGTTTACCCAGCCCAGTACTCTGACATCCCCCCTCTCCATCCCTGACTCTCCCTCCAGTTACCCAGCATGGACCATCCTACACCCCTAACTCTCTCCTCTTCAACCCTGACTCTCCCTCCAGTGACCCAGCATGGACCATCCAACACCACTAATTCTCCCCTCTCCAACCCTTACTCTCCCTCCAGAGACCCAGCATAGACCACTCACCTTAGTTCTACCCAAACCCCTCTAAAACTTGCTGATGTTTCCAGCTGCCTAGCTTCCTGCATCAAGTGATTCCATGATCAAGTCATCCTGAGCCTCCTCATCACTCCTTTATTTATCTGCTTATTCATTATTGATTTACCCATTGATGTCTATTACAGGTAGCCCTCAGGCTTTCAATCCAATTGGTTCCTGAAAACTATTGGAACTAATTTTCTCATAGGAAGGATGGTACAGACTAGGGACTGGTTACTGAACTAAGATCAGCGATCCTGTTTTCCTAAAATGACCTAGATTTATGTACTCAATCAATTATAGCTGAGTAAAATAGCTTCATTAATGTATTTCTATTATTATTATAAAGTCGGAGTTTCTCTGATAGGGTAACGTTTCCTTCACCTCTCCAGCGTGGCTCAGTGGAAAGATCCTGGGCTTTGGAGTCAGAGGTCGTGGGTTCTAATCCCAGCTCCTCTACTTGTCAGCTGTGTGACTTTGGGCAAGTCACTTCACTTCTCCGGGCCTCAGTTCCCTCATCTGTAAAATGGGGATGAATCCTGTGAGCCCCACGTGGGACAACCTGATTACCTTGTACCCCCCCCAGCACTTACAATAGTGCTTTGCACATAGTAAGCACTTAATAAATGCCATTATTATTATTATTATTATTTCTATTAAGTTGGAGTTTCTCTGATAGGGTAACGTTTCCTTCACCTCTCCAGCGTGGCTAAGTGGAAAGAGCACGGGCTTGGGAGTCAGAGGTCATGGGTTCTAATCCCAGCTCCTCTACTTGTCAGCTGTGTGACTTTGGGCAAGTCACTTCACTTCTCTGTGCCTCAGTTACCTCATCTGTGAAATGGGGATTAAGGCTGTGAGACCCACGTGGGACAACCTGATTACCTTGTATTCACCCCAGTGCTTAGAACAGTGCTTGGCACATAGTAAGCGCTTCACAAATACCATCATCATCATCATCAAATGGCCACCCTCACTATTCCCTTCTACAGAACTTCCCTTCTCTTTTCTCCACCATTGCATTTTTCAAAATTGGTTCCCTTTTTCTATGGTATTTCTTAAGAGCTTACTATGTGCTAGCACTTTACTAAGCTCTGGGGTAGATACAAGCTAATCAAGTTGGCCACAGCCCAAGTTCCACATGGGGCTCACAGTCATAATCCCTATTTTACGGATGAGGTAACTGAGACACAGAGAATTTAAATGACTTGCCCAGGAACACACAGCAGACAAGTAGAAGAGGTACGAAGGATTAGAACCCAGGTCCTTCTGACTCCCAGGCTGAGACTTTATCAGCAAGGCCATGCTGCTTCCCATGTCTCTGTGGCCCTCCTTCCTCCACCCTCACCGTTACCCTCACTTGCCTACACCCCCCCAGCTATCCCATTGAGGAGGCTAGGGTTGGAAAATTGAAATGGATGTGTTGTGAAGCTGAAATCGATGTGTTGTAACTTGAAGCAGGTTGCAGCCTGTTTGCTAGGAGCTGCAGGACATTTCATCATAAGCACTGCTAATCATCCTTCAAAATGTCTTAAGTTGGTGACAATGTATTTACATCTATACTATCCTAAAATTTGTCAGTCTCTGTTGACCGGTTCTCCCTCTATCCCTTGAATGCTTAATACATTGCTCAGCACCCACTTGGAACTCAGTAGCATGCTATGTACTAAGTTGGTGTTAGGTGCTTGGCACAGCACTCTGCACCGAGAGTGCTCTGCACACAGTAAGCGCTCAATAAATATGATTGAATGAATGAATGAGTAGTGTGGACCTCTAGACTGTGAGCCCGCTGTTGAGCCACGATTGTCTCTATCTGTTGCCAAATTGTACTTTCCAAATGCTCAGTAGAGTGCTCTGCACAGAGTAAGCGCTCAATAAATACGATTGAATGAATGAATGAATGAGTAGATGCTCAGTACAGCATTGTGCACCTTGTAGGCACTTAATAATAATAATAATAATAATAATAATGGTATTTAATAATGATAATAATGCCATTTATTAAGCACTTACTATGTGCAAAGCACTGTTCTAAGCACTGGGGTGGTTACAAGGTGATCAGGTTGTCCCACGGGTGGCTCACAGCCTTCATCCCCATTTTGCAAATGAGGTAACTGAGGGCCAGAGCAGTGAAGTGACTTGCCCAAAGTCACACAGCTCACAATTGGTGGAGAAAGGATTTGAACCCATGACCTCTGACTCCAGAGCCCGTGCTCTTTCCACTGAGCCACGCCGGTATTTGTTAAGCACTTACTGTATGTGAGGCACTGTATTAAGTGCTGGGGTGGATACAAGCAAATGGGGTTGGACACAGTCCCTGTCCCATGTGGGGCTCACAGTGTCAATCCCCATCTTATAGATGAGGTAACTGAGCCCCAGAGAAGTGAAGTGACTTGACCAAGGTCACACAACAGGCAAGTGGTGGAGCCAGGTTTTTAACCCTTCTGACTCCCAGGCCTGTGCTCTCCATAACAGACTGTGAGCCCACTGTTGGGTAGGGACTGTCTCTATATGTTGCCAATTTGTACTTCCCAAGCACTTAGTACAGTGCTCTGCACACAGTAAGCACTCGAGAAATACAATTGATTGATTGATAACACCATGCTGCATCTCCCTGGGTACAATGCCCTTGATCCAGTGGTTTTCCAGTAAAGTACTTTGCACCCCGTAATCTCTGGTACAATGCTTTGCATCCAGTATGCGCTCAGTACAGTGCTCTACATAGAGCAGTCAACCAGTAGACATCCATTAGCCTTTCAATCACTACCTTTGCTACTCAGTACTATTTTTCAAATCAGGAATTCCCACCTTCAAATACCACCGTGAGTTTTTTCTCTAGCAGTTCTATCTTTTCCTAACCTTCCCCGCTCCCAGCAGAGAAAGGCTTGTAGCTGTGACTCACAAAACCTTTCTCGGCTGCCTCTCCAAGTTAACGCCCCATCAGTATGGACATGATCATTTTCTGTTCCTCTGTTCACCTGGATAGGTGAGTGGTTCAACCCGTGCCCCCGCCAAGCCCTGTGTCTCACCCTCTGGTGAATGACTGCCTCACTGGAGGAAAGCAATTTATAAGAAAATGAGCAGGAGAAAAGTTTTTGGTTTCTTTATCTAATCTCCCTCTGCCAAGTGGTGGAAGGCAATGCTGCTGGGAAGAGTTAAATTAATTTGGAGTTCCAGGGGGCCAGGGTCTCCTCCAGACTGTAAGCTCGTTGTGGGCAGGGCATGCGTCATGAGAAGCAGCGTGGAATCACGAGCAGCTGCGTGGCATCATGAGAAGCAGCGTGGATCAGTGGAAAGAGCACGGGCTTTGGACTCAGAGGTCATGGGCTCAAATCCCATCTCTGTCAACTGTCAGCTGTGTGACTTTGGGCAAGCCACTTCACTTCCCTGGGCCTCAGTTCTCTCATCTGTAAAATGGGGATTAAGACTGTGAGCCCCCTGTGGGACAACCTGATCACCTTGTAACCTCCCCAGCACTTAGGACAGTGCCTTGCACTTGGTAAGCACTTAATAAATGCCATCATCATTATTATTCTTATGTGTCTGTTCTATTGTATTGTGCTCTCCCAAGTGCTTAGCTCAGTGCCCTGCACACAGTAAGTGCTCCATAAATATGACTGACTGACTTCAGGGGTGCTTTCAGGGGTCAGTGACATTATCCAGCACCGTAAAGTGTTACACAAACACACACACACATATGAGTAGTCCCAGTGAGTTTTATCTTCTCTCAGGAGTAACAGCCAGGCCCTCCCCCATCCCGGCGGTCTGCAATATTTCACCCATCAAGGACATGACCCCGGTTGTTTACCAGGATGTTCTGAGAGGCTCAGCGGCCTCATCTTCCCAGGTCTGAGCTGGCCAACCTGACACTTTTCCCGCCTCAGGGCTACTGGCCCAGAAGACAGACGCCATTGTTTAAATCAACAGGAACAGGAAAGGTGTCCAGCCAGCCCCCTGCTCACCCCAAGGCAACAGATGAGGAGGGATGAGTCGTTGTCTTGCCCTTCGATGCCCTGAACTTCCCATTCTTCCAGTCATGGGTTTGGGGAGCTGTATGGATGCGCTCCAGTACACAGATTGAAGGGGTGAAAGAGGCAGACAAGGCGGTGTGGAGAGCTTAAATCTCTTTCACATCTTTTGCAGGCCAGGGGAGGCCAGGCCAAATCTCACTCCATAAATTCCAGAGGCTTTAATTAATTCATTAATCAGTCAATCGAGAAGCAGTGTGGCTTAGTGGAAAGAGCATAGGTCCGGGAGTAAGAGGACTTGGGTTCTAATCCCAGCTCCACCATGACTGCTGTGTGACCATGGGCAAATCACATCTTTCTCTGGACCTCAGTTACCTCACCTGTAAAATGGGGATTAACACTGCGAACCCTGAGTGGGACATGGACTGGGTTCAACCTGATTAGCTTGTGTCTACCCCAGCGCTTAGTACAATATCTGGCCCACAGTAAGTGTTTAACAATTACCATTTTTTAAAAGTGAATTTATTGACTGCTTATTGTGTGCAGATGACTGACTAAGAGCTAGGGAGAGTACAAAATAACAGAGTCGGTAGACAAGTTTTCTGTTCGCAACTGAGCTTATGGTCTAGAGGAGAAGACAGACATTAATGTAAATGAGTGACGGATATGTACGTTTTGTGGGGCTTGAGAAAGAGGTGAATTAAGGGTGCAAATCCAAATGTAAGAGCAATGCAGAAAGGAGTGAGAGAAAAGGAAATGAGGGCTTAGTGGGGGAAGGCATATTGGAGGAGATATGCTTTTAATAAGGCTTTGAAGGTGAGGGGTATGATCATCTGTCAGATATGAAAGGGGAGGGAATTCCAAGCCCGAGGAAAAAATTGGTTGAGGGGTCAGTGGCGAGATAGATAAGACTTAGATACAGTGTCTTCCCTGTTCGACTGGAAACTCCAAAAGGGCAAAGAGCATCTCCTTTCCTTTTGCCTGATCCCAAGATAATCATGCTCTGCACACGTGAGGCACACAGAAAAGAATTCTGCTCACAGCAGGAGCCCAAACACTCATTTGGTATGAATGGATGAGCGCGAAAAGGAGTGAATCTGAACTCATTCGGCTTCCTGACAACTGTCTACCCTGGATGTCAATCACAATCGATCAGCACGAGCACAGCTTAGACTACAGATAGATCACACGTGGGCTGACTGTAAAGTGCTTCGGATTGTAAGCCTGCTGTTTTCATGCTTAATGCCCGCATCCCGCTCCACTCCCAGTTCCCTCTAATCATTCACCTGATCAAAAGTGGATACAAAGAGGAAGGTGTTACAACCAAATCCAAGGGAAAATTGGGGGAGTTGGATGGTCCAACTATTATTTTGTTAGTATGTTTGGTTTTGTTCTCTGTCTCCCCCTTTTAGACTGTGAGCCCACTGTTGGGTAGGGACTGTCTCTATATGTTGCCAATTTGTACTTCCCAAGTGCTTAGTACAGTGCTCTGCACATAGTAAGCGCTCAATAAATACGACTGATGATGATGATGATGATGATGATCGCTGAATGGAGAGTCAGAGATGGAGAGGAGAGAGAATTCGGGGTGTTGGATGGTCTATGCTGGGTCACTGAAGGAAGAGTCAGGGCTAGAGAGGGGAAAGTTAGGGGTGTTGGATGATCTGTGTAGGGTCACTGGAGGAAGAGTCAGGGATGGAGTGGTGAGAGCTAGGGGAGTTGGATGGACCATTTCCATCCATGAGGAAGGGTGTCCAAGAGAACAACCACATTACTTCTAAACATCCTGAAGCCCCTGTCAGAGAGAATCTTGGGATTGTTGGATCATGGAGCTGACCCAGGGGGCTATGGTGGTAATCTTCTGTTCTAAGAAGAGGGATGGAGCAGAAACGTCTAAATTACTGTAGCCTTTTCTGAGACGGGGAGAGAGAACACATTATTCTTTGTTTTGAAAGATGACACTACTGACAGCAAGACCCACCCACCCTGGTGGATGGGGCTGATTAGATTGAAATGCAGCTGACATTCCATACCACGCTGTGTGCACGGAAATACGGTCCCTAGCCACGCTGATGCATGCCTGAAATTTCCTACCATATCTATTTGGCAGTATTGCTTAGTGGATAGAGCAGGAGTCTGGGAGTCAGAAGGAACTGGGTTCTAATCCTGGCTCCGCCACGTGTCTACTGTGTGGCCTTGGGCAAGTTATTTCACTTTTCTGGCCCTCAGTTACCTCTTCTCTGGGGATAAGAGAGTGAACCTCATTCGCAACAGGGACTGCATCTGACCTGATTAACTTGTACCTACCCCAGTGTTTAGAACAGTGCTTGGCACACAGTAAGCGCTTAAAAAATACTATAATTATTATTATTACCGTTACTCTCCCATGCGAATAGTACAGTGCTCTGCATAGATAAGCGTTTAATGAGTATCATTGATCGATAGATTGATTGATTGATTCTTGCCCTGGGATAGGAACTCCAGGCGGAAAGGTTCCTGGAAATCCCAGAACAGATCTTTGGTGCCTGTGTTTTTTTCTGATACCAACTGGCACTACCATTTGTTTCTTCTTCTTTACGATTTAGGATGTCCAGACTCCACCAGGTCGACTATGCCACTATTAGCAAGGACTTCACGAAAACCTTCTAAGGTAGAAGAGATTTTTCATACAAAGTTTCCAAATAACTTCTGAGAAGCAGTGAAGGACTAGGAAAGGAGATATCTGCCAGCTTTACTCTCTTCTAGCCGTGGTTGGGATATTGTGCCATATTGATTAAGACTGTAAGCCGCATGTGGGACTGGGACTGTCCAACCCAAAGGGCTTGTATCCACCCCAGTGCTTAGTACAGTGCCTGGCATATAGTAAGTGCTTAACAAATATCATTATTATTTTTATTATTATTTTTCTTCAGAGATACTGCTCTAACCAAGAACATTAAAGTGCCAGGCCCTCTGGACCTCAGTTCCTAAAGTTTGCACCTGGTGAGTCTGAATTGTGCATGAGACTGTAAGTTCGTTGTGGGCAGGGAACATGTCTACTAACTCTGTTATTTTGTACTCTCCCAAGTGATTAGTGCAGTGCTCTGCACACAGTAAGAACTCAATTAATGTGATTGATTGATTGACTCATTCATTCATTCATTCTTGCCACCCAGAAATCACTCTCTGAACCATTTTTTTTGGATCCTTTCCACACCCTGTCTTTCTAGTACACTTAATAACATTAATTTTGACAATCTGTCAAATGCTTACAGTGTGTCAAGCATAGTAATGAGCACTGGGGTAGTCACAAGGTAATCAGGTCAGACACAGTCCCAGTTCCACTTGGAGCTCATAGCATAAATGGGAGGGGAAACAGGCATTTTATCCCCATTTTTTCAGAGGAGGTAACTAATTCCAAGAGAAGCTAAGTGACTTGAGTGCAGAAGGCAAGGTAACAAATTTGGAATTAAAACACAGGTCTTCCCCCTCCCATGCCAGTGTTCTTTTCACTAAGCCCTGCATGTTTCTCCTCAAATCCACCAGTGCCCAGAGATCACTTTGTCCTGAAAAGTAGGAAATAAGGTCATAGTACAGTGCATCTTCAGCCATCCGGCCTAATCAAGGATACCCCTGACCCAGAGCTCCTACCCCCGGTGGAAGGATTTTAATAAATCAATTAACAAATGGCATTTATTAAGCACTTACTCTGTGCAGAGCACTATACTAAGCATTTGGGAGAGTAACAATAATAATAATTATTATAGTATTTGTTAAGCACTTACTATGTAATAATAATAATAATATTTGTATTTGTTAAGCGCTTACTATGTGCCAAGCACTGTTCTAAGCCCTGGGGTAGATATAGGGTAATCAGGTTGTCCCACGTGGGGCCTCACAGTTTTAATCCCCATTTTACAGATGAGGTAACTGAGGCACAGAGAAGTTAAGTGAGTTGTCCAAAGTCACATAGCTGATAAGTGTAAGAGCCGGGATTAGAACCCATGATCTCTGACTCCCAATCCCAAGCTCTTTACACTAAGCCACGCTGCTTCTCTACTATGAGCCAAACACTTAGAGGATAGAGCATAGATCTGAGAGTCAGAAGGAACTGGGCCACACAGCAGACAAGCAGCGAAGCCAGGATTAGAACCCAGGTCCTTCTTACTCCCAGACCTGTGCTGTATCCACTAGGCCAAGCTGCTTCCACAGTATTTTACCCCGGTTCTGCTGACATCTCTATGCCTCAGTTTCCTTATCTATAAAATGGGGATGAAATACCTATTTTCTCTCTCCCTTAGACTGCAAGTTTCAAATAGGGGAGAGGAGTTATGTCTTATGTGATGGGATTATGTTTTCCCCAGACCTTAGTACAGTGTTTGACATAAAGTAAGATGTTGACACCCCGTCTCAGGGTTGCATCTGGAGAGTTTCCAGTAGTCTATCAGTCTTGACTATGGGAGGGAGAGTCAAGCACAGGCCTAGCCACTCCTAGCTTGGTCAGTGGCTAGCGAGTGGAAGGCAATCTGCTGCAAGTCAAAACTCACCTGTGTTGGACAGAAGTGACATGGGAGAGAATTGAGGGCAGAGGTTCAAGTTTACTGCGTGGAAGGAGGCAACGGTAAACCATTTCCATATTTTTACCAAGAAAACTCTACGAGAATAATTGCAGATGGAGGTGGGGTGTTCTGGGAGAGATGTGTCCATGGTGTTGCTATGGATCAGAGACAACTATAAAGCATATGACAAGACAAGATTCTTAACAAGTACCACAATTTTTACTATTATTTTTATTATTATCAACATTGTTATCAGTAGTAGATAGGAGTAGTAGTAGAAGTAGTAGCAGCATGCTTAAGCAGCATGGCCTATTGGAAACAGCACGGGCCCTAGATTCAGAAGGATGTGGGTTCTAATCCCGGCTCCACGACTTGTAAACTGTGAGACACTGGGCAAATCATTTCCCTTCTCTGTGCCTCATTTATCTCATCTGTCAAAGGGGGATTAAGGCTGTGAGGACAAGGACGGTGTTCTACCAGATTTGCTTGTATTGGTTCAGCACTCAGAACAGTGCTTGACACATAGTAAGTGCTTAACAAATACCATAATTATTACCCCACAGCTTAGCATGTTGCCTGGCACATAATAAGCACTTAACGAATACCATCATTATGAACAGTAGGAACCAGTAGTTCTACTAGCCATCGAAGCCTCCCTTGCACATGCTCATGGCTGAGATCATGGAAGTCTTGGGGGGCTTCAAGGCAGTTCTCCTTCTCAGAGCTGCTCCTAAAATGCCAACCCCCTCACAGGGCCTCAGAAGCCCCCACAATCTCAAGTAAACCCCTTATAACAGGAGGGTCCTGCGGCTATCTCAAGAGTCTCCCTCATGGAGGCCAGCGCCAGCCCTCTTCCTCTTCCACTGAACCTGAAACAGATTTATAAGAAACGTGTCATTTTCAAGGCTGAACAACAGCCCGATGATCCTCGGATTCACCCTCCGCCAAATCCCCCGCACTCCATCGTCCGGAGTCTGCCTCAAGAACTTTCTAATTAGTTTTACTAATCACTTGTTCCTTCTCTGGGAGAGCCATGCTTTACGACAGCGGCTTGGCAGAATCCATCTAACAACAGCGATGTCTCATTCAAATGACACTCTGGAGATACTGCTGCCCACATCTATCTCCAACACTTAATCTATCAAATGGAAATATTGCTGAAATACTGCCTTCTCCTTCCCTCTCTTACCCTCCACCACCCAACCTGGTGGAGACCGACTTCACTTCTTCCCAAACCCCTTCCCCCAACCCCCACCCTCATCACCACCACCAACATCGAGAGCTCTTACATCATCTGGCAATTAATGGCCCCACACTCTGATAACAAGAAGTTAGACAGGAGGCTGGAACGTAGCAGCCAAGTGGGGCAACTGATGAAATTAGCTGCAGGAAATCTATTTTGTAATAAAACTGTTCATAAAAGTGAAATGTCATTTAGAGACCCAATTTCCATGGGGAATCGGTTTTTATGTCTGTGTGCATCTTTAAGGGGGCGGAATACTTTTTTTAATGCTTCTTTCATTTAGAGAGGTTTATGAAGGGCAGGGAATATGCAAAGACATTTCCAGGCCTCGGGAACAGGGACTCTGCATGGCCTGCATGTGATCTCTTCTTGGCTCCAGGAAGGCTTTGGGCCTGGAGAAGCATCACAGGAGACCGTGAGGTGGGAGGAAGAAGGGGGATGATTGACGGCAGGCACTAAATTGCCCAAATTCCTCTAAGTGGAAAAGGCAGGTGAAATGGGATCCTCCCTCCCAGCTCCAAAAATTCCCATGGGCACCCTCTCCATGCTGCTGCCTGCCTTCCTGATGTGACCGTCTGGAAGTGGTCCTGGCAATCCTGCTGTCATCTTCCCAGGAACACAGGGCCGGGCCCTGGAGGCCAGGCAGGAATTCCAAAAAGGGCCTTGCTTAGAGACGGAGAGGGGAAAGGGGGCATGGGGCATGCCCTGAAAGCGAGCTCCATTTGGAAGCAGAGAGCAGACAGGGGTGAGAAGCTGCAAGAGATGCATGAAGAGCACAGGCCTGGGTCAGAAGGACCTAGGTTCTCATCCCAGCTCCATCACTTGTCTGCTGGGTAACTTTGGGCAAATCACTTCTCTTCTCTGTGCCTCAGTTACCTCATCTGTAAAATGGGGATTAAGGTTGTGGGCCCCATGTGGAACAGGGACTGTGTCCAACCTGATTAGCTTGTATCTTAGAAAAGTGCCTCACAGGCGCTTAACAAACATCATTATTATGAAGAGGTCCCAGGTGGGTCTGAAGCGATAAGTGGCCCCACGCAGAGACTGAGGCCAGAAGAGTCAAGAAGTAGTGTGGTCTAGTGGATAGATCACAGGGCTGGAAGTCAGAAGGTCCTGGGTTCTAATCCTGGCTCCGCTACTAGTCTGCTGTGTGACTTAGTCACCTCACTTTTCTGTGCCTCAGTTACCTCATCTGTAAAATGGAGATTAAGACTGTAAGCCCCATGTCCATCCTGATTAGCTTGTATCTACACCAGCACTTAGTACAGTGGCTGGCACAGAGTAAGCACTTAAAAAAATGCCATAAAAGAAAAAAAAACGTGCGCAAAACAGGAGAGCCTGGAGTCCCTCTCCAATGAGGAGACCATGCAGACCTTCCCCCAGTACCCGAGGCTTTGGCCTAGGCTGCCTTCCGCTGTTCCTGGAGAGGACCTCCCCCTGAACCCCCAAAATGCTTCAGTTCTCCCTGATGGAAACTCCTTGGGGGCAGGGATCACCTTGACCAACTCTGTTGTATTGTACTTTGCCGAATGCTTAGTACAATACTCTGCAAACGAAAGAGCACATATGAAAAGCATTCATTCATTCACTCGTAGTTATTGAGCGCTTACTGTGTGCAGAACACTGTATTAAGTGCGTGGAAAGTACAATTCAGCAACAAATGGAGACAATCTCTGCCCACAACAGGCTCACAGTCTAGAAGTCTGGAAGTCAATCATATTTATTGAGCATTTACTGACTGTGAGCTCATTATGGGTAGGGAATGTGTCCGTTTATATTGCACTCTCTCAATGCTTAGTACACACAGTAAGCACTTAGTAAATACGATCATCTGACTGACTGAGTGCAGAGCAGTGTACTCAGCTCTTGGGAGAATACAGTATAACAGAGTTGGTAGACATGTTCCCTGACTCTGAGAAAGGGCATTTCAGAGCAATTAAAACCAACTGTCCAAAGTGAAATTCAAATTCTCCGAGAGTCAGTGCCATTCCTGAGCTATCAGATATGATCTCCCTAATCTTCTCTCTCCTCTCCGTCTGTTGTAAAGTCATCAGAGTAATTTGGCTCAGGCATAAATCAATATTCTTCCCATGACTTCATTTATCCCTCCCTCCCCAAAATACACAGGTCCCAGTCAAGCCACAGCATAACAGAGAGAAAGCCCTCTGCTGCTCTCTTTATATTTTTATGGTTTTTGTTAAGTGCTTACTGTGTGCCAGACACTAAGCCCTGCAATGATCAGGTTGGATGTAGTCCATGTCCCACATGGGGCTCACAGTTTTCATCCCCATTTTACAGATGAGGTTTTTCCTAGTCTCAAACTCCCTCCCACTCCATGTACACCAGACAACCCCTCTAGCGTTACTAAGGTCACATCTCCTCCAAGAGACCTTTCTACAATAAAGCCCTCTTTTCCCCATCTCGCTCTCCCTTCTGCATCATCTAGGCACTTCAATCTGTGATCTTTGATATTTGCCCCATCCCCGACCCCACAGCACTTCATTCATTCAATCATATTTATTGAGCGCTTACTGTGTGCAGAGCATTGTATTAAGTGCTTGGAAAGTACAATTCAGCAACAAATAGTGACAATCCCTAACCAACAATGGGCTCACTTAGGTATCTATCTTTAAATTATATATCATAAGTTACTTATTATTTATTATTACTTACTAATATTACTACTCATTACTTATTATCATATTAATGCCTGCTTCCCCCTCTAGGCTGTAATCTTGTTGGGGGAAGGGAATGCGTCTGCTAATTTGTTGTTTTGTACTCTTCCATGCACTTAGTAAAGTGCTCTGCATTTAACAAATAATAATAATAATCATCATCATCATCAATCGTATTTATTGAGCACTTACTATGTGCAGAGCACTGTACTAAGCGCTTGGGAAGTACAAATTGGCAACATATAGAGACAGTCCCTACCCAATAGTGGGCTCACAGTCTAAAAGGGGGAGACAGAGAACAAAACCAAACATACTAACAAAATAAAATAAATAGGATAGATATGTACAAGTAAAATAAATAAATAAATAAATAGAGTAATAAATATGTACAACCATATATACATATATACAGGTGCTGTGGGGAAGGGAAGGAGGTAAGACGGGGGCGATGGAGAGGGGGAAGAGGGGGAGTAATAATAATAATAATGGCATTTATTAAGTGCTTACTATGTGCAAAACACTGTTCTAAGCACTGGGGAGGTCACAAGGTGATCAGGTTGTCCCACGGGGGGCTCACAGTCTTCATCCTCATTTTACAGATGAGGTCACTGAGGTACAGAGAAGTTAAGTGACTTGCCCAAAGTCACACAGCTGACAATTGGCGGAGCTGGGGTTTGAACCCATGACCTCTGACTCCAAAGCCCGTGCTCTTTCCACTGAGCCACTCGGCTTCGGTAAATATTCAGTAAAGCTCAGTAAATGCTGCTGATTGACGAGGCTACTGAGGACAGGGAAGTTAAGTAAATTGCCCAAAGTCACTTAGCTGACAAGTGGCGGAGCCAGGATTAGAACCCAGGTCCTTCTGACTTAAAGTGTGCACTACCCCCTATGCCATGCTGATTCCCATGCCAAAGCTTCTCCACCACCCCGGGTGAGTTTCAGGAGAGTGTCTAACCCTGGTGAGGATGGCTTTAATATGATGGAAGGCTTGCACCGAATATGTGTTTCCAAAGTAACACTGGCCTCAGGCAGACTCATCTCCCTGGTCACTGGTCCAGAACACTAATCTGAAAAGCAGTTACAGATGAAAGAGCTTATGCAAACATGCAGAGGGAAATGTTCCAGGTCTCCAAAGGCCAAGTGGGTCAGGGTGAAATGAAGTGAGGGAGAGGTGGGGAAGTGAGTGTGGGTGATTCTAAGTGTGCATGTGCATGTGTGTGTGTTTGTGTGTGTGTGTGCGCACACTGCTTGAAGAGCTGTGCATAAAGTCACTCTTAGCTCTCGTCACCAACCTAGAGAAGCAGCGTGGCTCAGTGGAACGAGCGCGGGCTTGGGAATCAGAGGTCATGGGTTCAAATCCCGGCTCCGCCAATTGCCAGCTGTGTGGCTTTGGGCAAGTCAATCAATCAATCAATCAATTGTATTTATTGAGTGCTCACTGTGTGCAGAGCACTGTACTAAGCGCTTGGGAAGTACAATTTGGCAACATATAGAGACAGTCCCTACCCAACAGCGGGCTCACATTCTAGAAGGGGGAGACAGAGAACAAAACAAAACATATTAACAAAATAAAATAAATAGAATAGATATGTACAAGTAAAATAAATAAATAAATTCTCTGGGCCTCAGTTACCTCATCTGCAAAATGGGGATTAAGATTCTGAGCCCCACATGGGACAACCTGATCACCTTGTATCCTCCCCAGCGCTTAGAACAGTGCTTTGCACATAGTAAGTGCTTAACAAACACCAAAATTATTATTATTATTATAGCCCACTTCCTACCTCTGGCCTGGAACAGCCTCCCTCCTTATATCCAACAGACAATTACTCTCTCCCCCTTCAAAACCTTATCATTAATTCAATCGTATTTATTGAGCGCTTACTGTGTGCAGAACACTGTACTAAGCACTTGGGAAGTACAAGTTGGCAACATATAGAGACGGTCCCTACCCAACAACAGGCTCACAGTCTAGAAGGGGGAGACAGACAACAAAACAAAACATATTAACAAAATAAAATAAATAGAATAGTAAATATGTACAAGTAAAATAGAGTAATAAATCTGTACAAACATATATACAGGTGCTGTGGGGAAGGGGAGGAGGTAGGGTGGGGGGATGGAAAGGGGGAGAAGAAGGAGGGGGCTCAGTCTGGGAAGGCCTCCTGGAGGAGGTGAGCTCTCAGTGGGGCTTTGAAGGGAGGAAGAGAGCTAGCTTGGCAGATGTGCGGAAGGAGGGCATTCCAGGCCAGGGGGAGGACGTGGGTCAGCGGTCAGTGGCGGGACGGGCAAGAACGAGGCCCAGTAAGGAGGTTAGCGGCAGAGGAGCGGAGGGTGCGGGCTGGGCTGTAGAAGGAAAGAAGGGAGGTGAGGTAGGAGGGGGCGAGATGATGGAGAGCCCTGAAGCTGAGAGTGAGGAGTTTTTACCTGATGCGTAGGTTGATTGGTAGCCAGTGGAGATTTTTGAGGAGGGGAGTAACATGCCCAGAGCGTTTCTGCACCAAGATGATCTGGGCAGCGGCATGAAGTATAGACTGAAGTGGGGAGAGACAGGAGGATGGGAGATCAGAGAGGAGGATGATGCAGTAATCCAGTCGGGATAGGATGAGGGATTGAACCAGCAGGATAGCAGTTTGGATGGAGAGGAAAGGGCGGAACTTGGCGATGTTGCGGAGGTGAGACCGGCAGTTTTTCATGACGAATTGGATGTGAGGGCTGAACGAGAGAGCAGAATCGAGGATGACACCAAGATTGCGGGCTTGTGAGATGGGAAGGATGGTAGTGCCATCTATTGAAGGCACACCTCCTCCAAGAGGCCTTCCCTGACTAAGCCCTCCTTTCCTCTTCTCTCACTCTCTTCTGCCTCACCATCTTGCTCCCTTTATTCATCCCCCCCACCCCACAGCACTTTACGTACATATCTTTAAACTGTTTATTTATATTAATGTTGGTTTCCCCCTCTAGACTGTAAGAGCACTGTGGGCAGAGAATGTGTCTGTAGTTATATTGTGCTCTACCCAGTGCTTAGTACAGTGCTCTTCACACAGTAAGCTCTCAATAAATACAATTGAATGAATGAATGAACTGCCAGGAGGGAGAGACTTTAGAAGCGGGGTGGATTAGAAGGGGAGGAGCTGAAGCTTAGAGCTGGACAGTCAACAGGAGGGTTGGTCAGGGAGGATGAAGGAAAGAGAGGGGTGACCTACAAAATGTGAAGGGGGTGAAAAGACAGTGGAAGTGATTTCAATTGCTTCCTTTAACATTCCCCCTGTGATTCATCAACATCAATTATTGTTCATTAGCACTCAAGACTGACATTTATATGGACATACTTACTCTCTGTCAACAGTATTCATTAGAAGGGATGTATTCACGGTAAGCAGATCACAGTCTGTGCGCAGGCCCAGCGGATGTCACTCCACGGACACATTCCAGTAGGTGTGGGTCTTGAGCAGTGATGAGGGGAACTGATTTGGCAGACAGGTGCTAATGAGATTCGGTAGCCCCTCTAGGTGCCATTTGTCTTCTGACCTTTGAGGCTTAGAAGACAGGATTCTGGATTTCCATCTGTTCCAGCCACTGAACAGCTTTGAGCTTATACGCCAAATCTGTTTCAGTGTCAGATGCGGCTTCACTAGTTGTGTGCCGAGTGCCAACTGGGTGCCCAGCACTGTCTTGAGTAGTGCCTCCTCTGCGCAAAGACCTGTAGTGAGCCCCTAATGTGTGCAGAGGGGACTACTGAACTCCTTACCATAAGTTTTAAAGCACTCAATCATCTTGCCACCACCACCTTACCTCCCTGATATCCTACTACAACCCAGGGCTCACACTTCACTCCTCTAATGCCATCCTATTCACTGTTCCTCGATCCTGTCTATCTCACTGCCGACCCCTCACCCACATCCTGCCTATGGCCTGGAATGCCCTCCCTCTTCATATCTGAGAGATGATGGCTCTCCCTACCTTCACAACCTTATTAAAAGCACATCTCGTCCAAGAGGCCTTCCTCAACTAAACTCTCATTTCCTTTTCTCCCACTCCCTTCTGCATCACCCTTGCACTTGGATTTGCTCAATGGAAAAAGCATGGGCTTGGGAGTCAGAGGTCATGGGTTCAAATCCCAGCTCCACCAATTGTCAGCTGTGTGACTTTGGGCAAGCCACTTAACCTCTCTGGGCCTCAGTTACCTCATCTGTAAAATGGGGATGAAGACCGTGAGCCCCACGTGGGACAATCTGATCACCTTGTAATCTCTCCAGCACTTAGAACAGTGCTTTGCATGTAGTAAGTGCTTAACAAATGTCATTATTATTATTATTATTATTATTTGCACCCTTTGTTCACCCCTTCCTCAGACCCACAGCACTTATATACTGTGAGCCTTCTAGACTGTGAGCCCTTTGTTGGCTAGCGACTGTCTCTATACGTTGCTGGTTTGTACTTCCCAAGTGCTTAGTACTGTGCTCTGCACACAGTAAGTGCACAATAAATATGATGGATTAATTTATTTCTTTATATTAATGTTTCTCCCTCCCTCTGGACTGTAAACTCGCTGTGGGCAGAGGATGTATCTACCAGCTTTGTTATGCTGTACTCTTCCAAGAGCTTAGTACAGTGCCCTAATACAATTGATTGTCTGACCAAGAGGCTTCTTTATATAGAGTGTTGGGTTAAGTACTTGGGAGAGTGACAAGAAGCAAAAAAATTATGTCCAGATTTTATTTTCTTATATCTACCTTAGTAGATACTAAGACATGGCATGGCACAAGGTAAACATTTAACAAACACCACAATTGTTATTATTATGATTCTTACCCTGTAGGAACTCACAGTCTAATGGGAGAGATAGTAGGAAAAAATTAATGCAAACATCATAGCCAAGAATGAAGGCATAGATTAAAAAGAATAGATGCAAGTAGTAGGTGAAGTATTGTGGCTTAGTGGATAGATCACAGGTCTTGGAGTCATAAGGACCTGGGTTCCAATCTCAGCTCCATCACCTGGTTGCTGTGTGACCTTGGGCAAATCCCTTCACTTCTCTGTGCCTCAGTTACCTCATCTGGGATTAAGGATTAACAGGGATTAAGATTGGGAGCCCCACTTGGGACGGGGACTGCATCCGTCCCAATTAGCTTCTGTCTACCCCAGCACTTAGAACAGTGCTTGACACAAAGTAAGTGCTTAACAAATACCATTATTGTTATTATTGTTACCATTATTATTAATAATAATAATAATTATAAAAACTAAATAAGTGTCCAGTAAATAAACAGATAAAGATATGAGGACTGAAGTGGTTGAGGGGATGGCAAGACTAGGAATATGGAGGGATTAATAATAATACTGGGTATTTTTTAAAACATAATGTGCCAAGCACTGTAGTAAGTACTGAGGTAAAACCAGTACATGTAAATCAGTCCCTGTATCACACAGGGTTCACAGTCTAAGAGGGATGGAGAATAAGCATTTAATGTCCATTTTATCGATATGGAAACCAAGGCCCAGTGACTTGCCCAGGGTCACGTAGCAGGCAAATGGCAGAGCCGGGATTAGAACCTGTGTACGAGCCGCAGGACACTGCTGGCAGAAAACTAGATATCAGGCTGATCTCAACCACCTCAAGTTCATCCTTGCGTGCTTTAACTCTGCCCTCCCCTCTGCCCAGCAAAAATATTTCTCCATGCCTCCATAATCACCTTCTTGCCAAATCCAGTGGTCTCTACTTCATCCCAATCCCCCTCTGCCTCTCAGCTACCTTTGACACAGTCAATCACACCCTTCTCCTGGAAACATCATCCAACTTCGGCTTCGCTGACACTGACTTCTCCTCATTCTCCTTCTATTTCTCTTGCAGCTCATTCTCAGTCTCTTTCACGGGCTGCTCTTCTGTCTCCAACCCCCTAACTGCGGAGGTCCTTCAAGGTTCAGTTCTGAGTCCCCTTCTATTACCAACTATTTCACTCTCAAGGCTTCAACTACCACCTCTAAGCAGATGATTCCCAAATCTACACCTCCAGCCATGATCTTCCTCCTTCTCCGCAGCCTTACATTTCCTCCTTCCTTCAAGACATTTCTACCTGTATATACTGCTGCCACCTCAAATGTAACATGTCTGAAACAGAACTCCTTATCTTCTCACCCAAACACTGTCCTTCCACTGACTTTTTCCTCACTGTAGACAGCACCACCATCCTTCCTGTCTCACAAGCCTGTCTTACAAGCCTGTAACCTTGATGGTTTCCTTGACCCCTCTCTCTCATTCAACCCACATATTCATTCTATCACTAAAACCTGTTGGTTCAATATTCACAGCATTGCTAAAATATACCCTTTACTCTCGACCAAACTGCTACTCTTTTAATCCAAGAATTTATCCTAACCTGCCTTGATTACTGTATCATCCTCCTAGCTGAACTCCCAGTCTCTTGTCTCTCCCCACTTCAGTCCATACTTCACTCTGCTGACAGGATCACTTTTCTACAAAAATGTTCAGTCCATATTTGCTCACTCCACAAGAACCTCCAGCAGTTGCCCATCCACCTCCACATCAAACAGAAATCTTTATCTTCGGCTTTAAAGCACTCAATCACCTTGCCCCCTCCTACCTCACCTCACTACTCTCCTACTACAATCCAGCCCACACACTTCATTCCTCTAGTGCCAAACAACTCTTTGTTTCTATCTTGTTTATCTCAGCACCGACCTCTCGCCCACATCCTGCCTCTGGACTGGAACACCCTCTCTAATCATATTTTACAGAGAATTTCTCTCCCCCATTTCAAAGCCTTACTGAAGGCACAACTCCTCCAAGAGACCTTCCTTGACTAAACCCTCATTTCCTCTTTTCCCACTCCCCTCTGCATCACCCTCACTTGATCCCTTTTCTCCACCTACCCCTCCATCCCCACAGCACTTATGTATATATCTAAGATTTATTCATTCATATTAATGTCTGTCTCTGCTTCTAGACTGTAAGCTCATTGTGGGCAGGGAATGTGTCTGTTATAATGTTGTGTTGTACTCCTCCAAGGGCTTGTACAGTGCTCTGCTCATAGTAAGCATTCAATAAATAAGATTAAGTGATTGATTGATTGATTGATTGATAGCACCTAGATTCTCGTCTCCCATGCCCATACTCTTTCCCATAGGCCATGCTCCTTCGGGGAAGGCCTCTACTGGAGGTGGCTTTAGTTAATAGTCCCATGGGGTTTAATTCCAGAGATGGTTGTGCTAATTACTGCCTTCTCCTTCTTTGCATGGACTAAGGCTCAGAAACCCAACAGCTTTTTCTAGCTAGAGAGAGAGAAAGATAATATGCATGCACATGTGTGTGTGTGTGTGTGTGTGTGTGTGTGTGTGTGTGTGTGTTTGTATTTGTAGGGGGGCAAAGGGGGCTGGCACACATATGCTTTCCTGGTAAAATAACAGCAGATACTTCAGTCATTTCATGGATTCCTAAATTTGAAACCACCCACTCAATGGGGTTAGAAATGCAGCTCCCTTAGGATTAGAGTCTCCTAATAAAGCCCAAGGACTGGCTTCTGATGAAACAGAACTGGTGGTAGTGGAGAAATTGAGAGTGAGTCATGAATAAGAGGGCTGGAACACATTTCAGATTTGTGAACCTCTGCACCTGTAAGGAGAGGTTAAAACACCGGGGTTATTTAGATCAGAGTAAAAAAGGCCAAGAGGTGACTTCAATTACTTGAAGCAGAGAATGCAGACCAGCTCCTCTCCATGTCCATAAAGGAAATGGAATTAAATTGCAGCAGGAGAAAATTTCCCATTGATAAGGAAGTTGGCGCTGCACAGACGAAGAAAGATGGAAATGAGAAAAACAGCCAAATGACTAAAGAAAACAATCCTGAAAACAATAAGAGCTAGAGGAAATTATGGTTAAAGGAGCTGTTTTCAAGGTTCTCCCTCTCTGGCAAACCAGCCCAGAGTCCGCTGGTCATAATGGCTGCAGCACCTGAAATTTTCCAAATGTTGCTAAACTAGGCTGCTGATCCTGAGCCACGTTCTGCCCCACTGTTCTTTTCTCCGGGGGGACTTACCATCTGTCCTACAGGAAAGTTATTCAGCTTGTACTTGCCTCTGGCTCCCCACGTTTCCATAAGCAGCCTCGGCCAGTTCTAAGAAAGCTGGATAAGAGCTGAAAGGGAGACAACACCATCCTCAGCTCCTTCGTTTTTAATCCTGGCTCTGCCACTTGTCTGCTCTGTGACCCTGGGCAAGTCACTTCACTTTTCTGGGCCTTAGTTACCTCATCTGTAAAATGGGGATTGAGACTGTGGACCCCTGTGGGAGAGGGACTGTGACCAATCTGATTTGCTTGTATCCACCCCATTGCTTAGTAATAATAATGATGATGGCATTTATTAAGCGCTTACTATGTGCAAAGCACTGTTCTAAGCACTGGGGGGGATACAAGGTGATCAGGTTGTCCCACGAGGGGCTCACAGTCATAATCCCCATTTTACAGATGAGGTAACTGAGGCTCAGAGAATAATAATAATAATAATGTTGGTATTTGTTAAGCGCTTACTATGTGCAAAGCACTGTTCTAAGCGCTGGGGTAGATACAAGGTAATCAGGTTGTCCCACGAGGGGCTCACAGTCTTCATCCCCATTTTACAGATGAGGGAACTGAGGCCCGGAGAAATGAAGTGATTTGCCCAAAGTCACACAGCTGACAAGTGGCGGAGCTAGGATTTGAACCCATGACCTCTGACTCCAAAGCCCATGCTCTTTCCACTGAGCCACGCTGCTTCCTCTGAGCCACGGAATTGCCCAAGGTCACAAAGCAGACATGTGGAAGAGCTGGGATTCGAACCCATGACCTCTGACTCCAAAGCCTGTGCTCTTTCCACTGAGCCATGCTGTGATAGCTCTGCACACAGTAAGTGCTCAATAATATGATTATAAATATGATAATAGTACTGTGCCTGGCACATAGTAAGTACTTAACAAATACTACAATTATTATTATTGCTTTCTGAAACAAGAGTTTAAAACCCAGCTTCTGGAGTGTGGATGAAGGAATCTGACTTCCTAGGTCCCCAATGGAAGGCTGAAGTGTTGGTGGAGAGGGAGTTGGGATGCCAATGAGCGGAATTGGTCCCCACCCCCAGAGTCCAGCCCCATGCCAGGGCCGCAACAAGGGCCATGGCCCAGTCCGACTGACTCTCGTTCTACCTTGCAGGTGGGGCTCTGGCCAAGGACGGACTCCTCAGACCCGGGCCCTGGGAGTCGGGCATCATAAGAGGTGGGGAATTAGCTCGGCCCTGTCTCATCACCCGCAATTGATGGGGCAATTAGGGCCTCAGTGGAGGAACTGCTACAGTCCCATCTGGGCCGATCCAATTTCACTGTCACTGTCTTCTGTTCCTGCGGAATTGGAACTGTTACTGAGGCCGTGACGGATGGTTATTCCCTGAAAAAACGAAACCTATAGGGGAAATTAACACAATAAATTGGATTGAATTGACACAATAAATAGAGAAGTAGGTGAAGTGAACCATTGTCTCCTTAAAACCTTTGAGGAAGAGAAGACCTATCTCTCGTGGCTCATATATGTCACGTCTGGCCCAGGACGGGTGGAATGGATGATATGTTTATAATGGACAACGTCTGGGGTCCCAAATCATTGGTGGTTGACACAGGAAGTGTATCTTTTGGAGATCTCTTCAAACAAGGCTCCATGGATGTGGGACTCCCCACCTGGAGAGCTGTGATTTGGAGTCAAAGATTCTTAAAATTGATAATAATGATAATAATAATATTAGTGATAGTCAGTATTATGTGCTTTCTTTGTGCAGAGTAGTGGGTAAGAGCGCACAGGTGGGAATTAGACATGATCCCTGTCATCACCATCATCATCATCATCATAGTGATATTTGTTAAGCTCCTACTATGTCAGTCAGTCAGTCAGTCAATTGTATTTATTGAGTATTTACAGTGTGCAGAGCCCTGTACTGAGCTATAGGGAGAGTACAATATAAAAATGTAACAGACACATTCCCTGCCCACTATGAGCTCACAGTCTGGGGGGGCCAGTACAGTGCCAAGCACTGTACTAAGCACTGAAGTAGAACAATCAATCAAAATCAATGGTATTCGTTGAGCTCTTAGTGTGTGTAGATCCCTGTACTAAGTGCTTGAGAGAGTGAAAAACAATAGAGTTGGTAGACAGATTCCCGGCCTAAAGCAAGCTTGTAATAAAGAGCTTAAGCTTTTAACCTGATTTGCTTGTGTCCAGCATTTAGTACAGTGCCTGGCACATAGTAAGCACTTAACAAATGCCACTTAACAAATGAGAAGCAGCGTGGCTTAGTGAAAAGAGCACAGGCTTGGGAATCAGAGGTCATGGGTTCTAGTCCTGGCTTTGCCTCTTGTTAGCTGGGTGACTTTGGGAAGTCACTTCACTTCTCTGTGCCTCAGTTACCTCATCTGTAAAATGGGGATTAAGACTTTGAGCCCCGCGTGGGACAACCTGCTTACCTTGTATCTACTCCAGTGCTTGGCACATAGTACATGCTTAACAAATACCGTAAGTATTATTAGACACAAGTTAATCATTTTAAATACAGTTCCTGCCTACTTGGGGCTCACAGTCTAAATAGCTTAGTCAGAAGGGAACTCACGGGGTTGTCTTGTCCAGTAGCGCCTTGCCTTTCAAACCCTCCAAGTCTCATGAGTTTCTGACTTATTTTCAAAGCTCCCCAAGGATGGAAAGTCCATGACTTCCTCTTTTCCCTGTCAGGAGCTAGTTTGGGAATTTGTAGTCCAGGTACCTGCTCAATGAGTATTCACAACCTACAGCAAAGGAGGAGGTTCATGTGGATATATAATAATAATAGCGGCATTTACTAAGTGCTTACTATGTGTCAGGCACTATGGTAAGCACCAGGTTAGAAAACAAGAAAATCAGGTTGGACACAGTCCCATAGCCCATGTTTGCACTGTAACAGGCCCGGAGACAAGCAGTTCCTAACCCACTGCTCAACTGCTCGCTGAGCTTTGGGTTTGACTTAAAATAGGGCCCATCAAAAGGGAAATTCCTCCTCCTTATAGGAGCCCTGTCACCTAAACATCTTGTCAGCTGGAGGTGGGGAGTGATCAAGCACCTGTAACAACGCTATCATTATCTGTCATCTCGCAAGAATGAGAATACATGTAAATCTCCTTGTAGATCTAGGTAGAAAACTCCATCTAGGAAGTGGCTTTTGGTCCTACTATGCCTTTTCTCACACACAGCTTGTTGCCAAAGGGAGGCTGTGAAAAACAGACAGAGGACTGTAAAATACAGACATGGGGTGGGATCCCAGTCCAAAGTTAACACCTCTCAGTGTATACCTTTCTCTTTTGCTCCCCGAAGCGTCAGGTGATTCCTGTGACAGCCCATGACACTTCCTGCCTCACAAAATGTCAGTCAGGTGGAGACCTGAGAGTCAAAAGCCCTTCAAGCAGTAATGGATGAGGTTTCCAGGGATTACCCTCCCCTCAGCTGAACAATAGTAATAATAATAATAATGAGAAGCAACGTGGCTCAGTGGAAAGAGCACAGGCTTGGGAGTCAGAAACCATGGGTTCTAATACCAGCTCCGCCACTCGTCAGCTGTGTGCCTCTGGGCAAGTCACTTCACTTCTCGAGGCCTCAGTTACCTCATCTGTAAAATGGGGATTAAGACTGTGAACCCCATATGGGACAACCTGATTACCTTGTATCCCCCTAGTGCTTAGAACAGTGATCGGCACATAGTAAGCACTTAACAAATTCCATTATTATTATTATTATCATTATTATGGCATTTCTAAAGTGCTTACTGTGTGTCAACCACTACTCGAAGGCCTACTGTAGATACAAGTTAATCAGGTTGGGCACAGTCCTTGTTCCACATGGGGCTGACACTCTTAATTCTCAGTTACAGAGATAACTGAGGTCTAGAGAAGTGAGTGATTTGCCCAAGGTCACACAGCAGACATTAGAATTCAGGTCCTTCTGAGTCCTGGACCCATGCTCTATCTACTAGGCCACACTGCTTCTCAAAGTTGTGCTGTGATTGTACAGTAGGATTCAGACATATCAGCCAAGATCAGCTCTCCTCCTTATTCCAACACCACCTGGACCATCATTGATGGCCAAAGGAAGCTAGTCACACCAGGAACTCCACTACTGAAAGCCACCGTGACCAACCTTTAAAAAGTTGGGCATAGGCTACAGCTACACCACAAATGGTGCTGGCCCACAGGTGTCCCTTCCAAGCGGCAGTGGGGTCAACCGGCCCCTCAGTTTTCTGTGCCGGACTCCCAGACCTCACTATACCTCATTCTCACCTGTCCTGCCATCGACCCCTGGCCCACGTCTTTCCCCTGGCCTGGAATGCCCTCCCTCCACACATCCGCCAAGCTAGCTCTCTTCCTCCCTTCAAAACCCTACTGAGAGCTCACCTCCTCCAGGAGGCCTTCCCAGACTGAGTCCCCTTTTTCCTCTCCTCCTCCTCATCGCCCCCACCCTACCTCCTTCCCCTCCCCACAGCACCTGTATATATGTTTATATAGATTTATTACTCTATTTATTTTGCTTGTACATATTTACTATTCTATTTATTTTGTTAATGATGTGCATTTAGCTTTAATTCTATTTGCTCTGTTGACTTGACACCTGTCCACATGTTTTGTTTTGTTGTCTGTCCCCCCCTTCTAGACTGTGAGCCTGTTGTTGGGTACAGACCATCTCTATATGCTGCCAACTTGTACTTCCCAAGTGCTTAGTACAGTGCTCTGGACACAGTAAGCGCTCAATAAATGTGATTGATTGAATGAATGAATGAATAAATTCCCGGTTTATGATGAGACCTGGAAGTCTCCCATCAGGGTTGAGAGGACACAAAATGGTGGCTTTCTGACTTAGTGCCTTGAAGCTCATTCTCTCCCCATCCTCACTCCTTGCACTACAAACCTTGACCACTTTTCACCCCCACGCTCAAGGTGAAAACTTGGCAATTTTGTGCTGGCAGCTGACCTGAATCCATGCATCCATCAATCGATAGCATTTATTGAACCCCAATAAAAGAGTAAGAGCAAGTTAGAAAACATGGTCTGTGCCCTGCAGGAACCTAGAAGAGATTGGAAGGGTTGTAACGGGCATCTTGTCCAGAAATAGACACCAGTTCTCCTGGAAAGAACCAATCTATGGGGGCTCAGTTTCCTGCCAATGGTCTTGGTCTGGGGATGGGGACCTGCTAGGTAACTTGCAAGCAGGCTCCAGGGAAGATCATCATCATCATCAATCGTATTTATTGAGTGCTTACTATGTGCAGAGCACTGTACTAAGTGCTTGGGAAGTACAAATTGGCAACATATAGAGACAGTCCCTACTCAACAGTGGGCTCACAGTCTAAAAGGGGGAGACAGAGAACAAAACCAAATATACTAACAAAATAAAATTAATAGAATAGCTATGTACAAGTAAAATAAATAAATACATAAATAAATAAATAAATAAATAAATAAATAGAGTAATAAATATGTACAAACATATATACATATATACAGGTGCTGTGGGGAAGGGAAGGAGGTAAGATGGGGGGGATGGAGAGGGGGACGAGGGGGAGAGGAAGGAAGGGGCTCAGTCTGGGAAGGCCTTCTGGAGGAGGTGAGCTCTCAGCAGGGCCTTGAAGAGAGGAAGAGAGCTAGCTTGGCGGATGGGCAGAGGGAGGGCATTCCAGGCCCAGGGGATGATGTGGGCCGGGAGTCGATGGCGGGACAGGCGAGAACGAGGTACGGTGAGGAGATTAGCAGCAGAGGAGCGGAGGGTGCGGGCTGGGCTGTAGAAGGAGAGAAGGGAGGTGAGGTAGGAGGGGGCGAGGTGATGGACAGCCTTGAAGCCCAGGGTGAGGAGTTTCTGCCTGATGCACAGATTGATTGGTAGCCACTGGAAGATGGGAAGACTAGCGACCTACACAGCAACCCCAACACAAGGAGCCCCCTCCCCAACCACCTCTGGCTGACCCTGGGTGTGCCCAATGCAGTCATATTATCCTGCTGACAGAACCTCAATGGGGGAACAAATGAGAGCATCATGATAGAAAATCAGACCAGAGAAGCAGTGTGGCCTAGTGGAAAGAGCTCAGGCCTGCATTCTAATCCTGGCTCCAAGTGCTTAGTACAGTGCTCTGCACACAGTAAGCACTCAATAAATACAATTGAATGAATAAATGGCTCCGCCACTTGTCTGCTGTGTGACACTGGGCAGTTCATTTCACTTTTCTGTGCTTCAGTTTGTTCATTTGTTTAATAGGGATTGAATCCAACTCTCTCCTATTGGCCTAGTGGAAAGAGCAAGGACCTCGGAATCATATGAGATTGTGTTGGCCCTGATTATCTTATATAATCAGCGCTTAATGCAGTGCTTGGCACAAAGCAAATCCTTCACAAGTACCATAATGATAATAATAGTCATAATAATCTCACAGGGTCAGAGAAAATGCATCTCCTGGCTCTGTATGAATGGTAATTGCAGTATCCCACCCCTCATCCAAAATCCCTGTCGGAAAGGTGGCCCCTGCCATCTCAAACTGGGCAAAAAGATGCATGTCCATAGTTAAAATAGGGATGGCAAGGTAATTGTTCTGGGCTGGAGGAGACACCGAGAGTTCTCCTCCTCACTCTGCCTCCCCCTCAGAAAACTCTCTCCTCACGGTGGGGGGAAGAAAACCAACCAGTCCTTTCCCTTCAGCTTGGACAGGTGCCTCACCGACATAGAGGGGGCTGTCAAGAATTCCCATTCCCGAAGGGGAAGGCAGAAATGGACTGCCAGAAAACACAATCGGGTGGCATTCCCATAATTACATTCTTTTGCGGGAGAAACTAAGTTGCATTTTGCGCCCTCCGGGGGAGGCGGGAGATCTGTGATGAATAAATGCAGGTTTTCTTCCCACCCTGACACCTCTTGGGTTTCTGCATATCGACTCTGCCGGAGAAACTCCCTTCTGACACTTCTCCAACTGCTACCTTAGTAACGCTGCATACGAAGTCAAAATATTAATCGGTAAGTCTTCCTTTATTTCAGTATGCTCTGCTTCGGAAAGGATCCAGCTGGAGACGTTTCAATCTCTCTATAATTTACCAGCCAGCTGGAAGCACAATATATTTTTTAATAAAAATTAGGAACAAGCAGATACAGGGGATTAATAGTTGTATTATAATTTTATAGTTCTCGCTATGCTCGGCCGTAGAAAAGACAATCAAATACAAGGACCAGCTCACCGATATAAAATGGGGTATTTATTTTTAATGGAAAGAGAATTTCAGGAATTACTGAGCCATAGAGGGTTGATGAATGCCATCAGTGGGGAAAACAAAGGAGGAGCAGGAGGCACAGTGGATCTAGGCAAAAGAATCCCTCGTATTTGTTTAGGTGTCTTGAAGCTCCAGATACCCAGGAGAGGAACTCAGTGTAAACAGAGAGGAGTATTCATCCTAGCTGCATGGATAAATCCCTTAATTTGTTTCTACAAATGGGGATGGGAATATTTACAACCGGGGTGTGGATTGTTTGGGTTTAAATAAATACCTTGGGAGGAGGTTCTAGTTTTTTTTGTTTTTTGTTTTTTATTCATTTATGTAGGGAAAATTGAGTTTAAATTTCCAAAATTTGTTACTCAGCTTTTTTTTTTATCATGCAGTTTCCCGAGGAAAATGCAGATTCTTTCCAGTGTTGGGAGCAAGGGGAGTCCTCCAGAATAAAATATTTACAAGGCATAGCAAACCCTCCAGGTATACTGCTGTCGAGTCTATGGAAGCCAGTTTGGCGATTTCCATCACAGAAATTCAGTGGATCAATTTACACAGACTATTGCAGAATTTAGATGGATTCATGAGCTAACTTGGGTCCATTTTGGCAAGAAAAGATTCAAGAAAATTTGAAATAATGTTTTAAAAATTAACTTTTGGGGATTTTTATTTTCTGTTTAACCCAAATTTGAAAGAAAGAGAGAGAGAGAGAGATAATAGAGAGAGAAGTGAGATGAAGGAGAGAGCAGAAATCAGATTGAATAAAGACAAAGCCCTAAAAATCTGTTCAGTGTTTGTAATTTACAAGATCAGTGGAGGTTTGGGCAAAATGTCTACATAGCCAATTGAATGGAATTTGTCAAACCACTGCCCAAACTGAGGTCTGGAACCAGGGATGATGTGGAAAAGCAAGGATCAACTTTTTTTTTTAATGGCATTTGTTGAGTTCTGTCTATGTGCCAGGCACAGTACTAAGCACTGGGGTAGTAATCAGGTTGGACACAGTCAATGTCCCCCTTGGGGTTTAAAGTTTTAATCACCACTTTACAGATGAGGTAACTGAGGCACAGAGAAGTTCAGTGACTTACCCGAAATCACACAGCAGACAAGTGGTAGAGCCGGGATTAGAACCCAGGTCTTCTGACTCTGAGGCCCTTGCTCTTTCCACTAGGCCATACTGTTCTGATCCCAGAGATGAATCCACAGTTGCTGGGACTGCAGTTGTGACATGTCACCCAGATGCCCTACCCCAGCCAAGCATCTCAAAGTTTTCTGATTGGACAAGACAGGACAGTGGTCAGCCCCTCCAAAATTAAAGGCGTCATTCACAGTCTCACTGTCAATTTCAGGGCCGACTTAAGTGCCTACACTGCTCGGAAAGCTACATTGAGCCCCAGCTGAATGCAAAACACTGTACTGAGCACCTGCTGTGTGCTAAGTGCTTTACTGACTGTCTCCTGCCTGCCGGGCTGCTCCCAGGCCCCTACTGTGAACAGAGGGCTAAACCAGCATCTCCTGGGTGCTGAGCACTGAACTGAACACCTATTAGGTGAAGAGTAGCAGACTAGGACCCTCAGGGTCAGCAGAGAAGCAGTGCAGCCTAATGGAAAGAGCACAGGTCTTGGAGGCAGAGGACCTGAGTTCATTCATTCATTCATTCAATCATATTTATTGAGTGCCTACTGTATGCTTACTAAGTGCTTGGGAAGTACAAGTTGGTGACATATAGAGATGGTCCCTACCCAACAACGGGCCCACACTCTAGAAGGAGCCTGAGTTCTAATCCCATCTCCACCACTTGTCTGCTGTGTGACCTTGGCAAGTCTCTTAACTTTCCTGTCCTTCAGTTCCCTCATCTGCAAAATGGGTATTCCATGCCTGTTCTCCCTCCTACTTAGAATGTGAGCCTCTTGTGGGACCTGATAATCTTGTATTTACCCCAGCACTTAGTACAGTGATTGGCACATAGTAAGCACTTAAAAAATACCACCAATATGGTAAGACAAGATCCCACCCTGGAAGAGTGGGCCATCTCATGGGGAATTCAAATAGATGTAAATTGATGAATATACAATAATTTAAGAGCACATGATAACAGATGTAACAAAACCAAGTTCCAGTCAGTCAATCTTATTTACTGAGCGCTTACTGTGTACAAAGCACAGTACTAAGCACTTGGGACAGTACAATATAACAAACACATTCCCTGCTCATAACGAGTTTACAGACTAGTTCCAGCCGGGAGGAAGGGTCAGAGGGGTCAGAGGTCAGAGAGTCAAGGAGGAAAAATGTAGAAGTGATTCGAAGGAGTGGAGCAGGTGGACTGAAGTGGAGTGCTGCAGATTGGAGCTCTGCTCCTAAATAGAGTCTGAGAGTCTTGTTTTTGGTATGGTATTTGTTAAGTGCTCACTATGTGCCAGGCACTGTACACTGTAATAATAATAATAATGGCATTTATTAAGCACTTACTATGTGTAAAGCACTGTTCTAAGCACTGGGGAGGTTACAAGGTGATCAGGTTGTCCCACAGGGGGCTCACAATATTAATCCCCATTTTACAGTTGAGGTAACTGAGACACAGAGAAGTTAAGTGACTTGCCCAAAGTCACACAGCTGACAATTGGCAGACCTGGGATTTAAACCCATGACCTCTGACTCCAAAGCCCGGGCTCTTTCCATTGAGCCACACTGTACCAAGCACTGGGGTAGTACTCAAGTTGGACAGTCCATGTCCCACTTGGCATTCACAGTCTTAAACCCTCATTTTACAGATGAAGTGACCGAAACACAGAAAAGTTAAGTGACTTGCCAAAGGTCACACAGTAGACAAGTGGTGGAGCCAGGTTTAGAAAACAGATCCTCTGCTCTATCTGCTAGGGCACACTGCTTCTTCTTCAGAGACTTCGCACAAAAGAGGAAACCCCCTGTTAAATAGCAGAATCACCCAAGAGGGAGTCTTCTGTGTAGAAGGCACTGAGTTTTCAGAGCTCCAGAGGCCAGCTTTGAACCCGAGCACAGTGGTTAAGGCAATATTTGAAAGAGAAGTTGCCGGGAACTGAAACATCTTCAAATGAGAGATGCCAACAATGAGAGCTTTGCAGTGGGCGGGGGCGGGCCGCCGGCCACAGGACAACCTCCTCTGGGGCCTGTACCTCTCCCTCCTCTCCAAAGAGAATCTCTCCCTGGCGTGGAATTACCATAAATCATGCAGAAGCTTTGAAGGGGTCCTTCTTCCTCTAGCCCCCATGGAGAGGAGAAGTCTTTGAAGGAATTCAGGGTGAAGGAGCCTCACTGGATAGGTTTGGAGGAAAGAAGAGAGGCCGAGGACCAGAACCTCGAAAGGGCATTTGGCTCCTGCTCAGAGTAGGCTCAAAACCTCAGGCACAGAATTTTGGACACTATCCTGGTTTCTATTTTTTTTTATGGTATTTGTTAAGAGCTTACTATGTGCCAGGTACTGCAGCGTGGCTCAGTGGAAAGAGCCCGGGCTTTGGAATCAGAGGTCATGGGTTCAAATCCTGGCTCAGCCTCTTGTCAGTTGTGTGACTTTGGGCAAGTCACTTAACTTCTCTGTGCCTCAGTTACCTCATCCGTAAAGTGGGGAGTAAGACTGTGAGCCCCCCGTGGGACAACCTGATCAACTTGCAACCTCCCCAGCGCTTAGAACAGTGCTTTGCATATAGTAAGCACTTAATAAATGCCATTATTATTATTATTACTGTACTAAGCATTGGGGTAGATACAAGCTAAGCAGGTTGGACACAGTCCATATACCACATGGGGCTCACAGTCTTAATCTCCATTTTACAGAGAAATGAAGTGACTTGCCCAAAGTGGTGGAGCAAGGACTAGAACCCAGGTCCTTCTGCCTCCCATGCCCATGCTCTACCCACCAGGAGATGCTGCTTCTGATTGGATGATGATTCTTGAAATCTCTAGCCAACTCACATTGGACTCATTCATAAACAAACCAAGACAATCATCCCAACCCTGCCAGTCCCCTAGGTCCATCTAGCTCATGAATCTGTCTCCAACAAAGGTGCAAGAAGGCTCAGAGGAATTATGTGCTGGTGTCCCATCTGCACACCCATCCTCATGGTTGGAGATGAACCATCCCACACCGGTAAGCCTCCCCTCTCCATCCCTGACTCTCCCTCCAGTGGCTCAGCACGGACCATCTAACACCCCTAATTCTCCCCTCTCCATCCCTGACTCTCTCTCCAGTGACCCAGAACACACCACTCATCCATGGATCTATCCAAACATCACTGAGATCTGCTAGTGCTTCCAGCAGCACAGTATCCAGTGGGAACAGATTCCATTATCTCATCCTGCACTGCCCATCATTCCGGGGGGGTTGATTGGGGAACAGCAATTCCATGTTTATCCTGACCATATCCTCCCTTATTCTGTAAATCTCAGTCCTATTCCTCTCATCCTAAATCCTGTCAGGCAAAAAAAAAAAAAGAACAACGACAAAAAAACTTAACATTTTCTTTCCCTTCTTGTACAGAAGCTGCTCCAACACACAGGTGATCCTGGTTGCTCTTCTCTAGCTCTATTAGGACCTTATTAATTATTACAATATATGTTAAGTGCTGCCTGCAGGCCAAACACTGTGTTAAGTGCTGGGGTAGACAAAATATTCAAGTCTCACACGGGGCTTACAGTCATTCATTCATTCATTCATCCATTCAATCGTATTTATTGAGCGCTTACCGTGTGCAGAGCACTGTACCAAGTGCTTGGGAAGTACAAGGTGGAGGAAGAACATGTATTGAATCCCTATTTTGCAGATGAAGTAACTGAGGCACAGAGAAGTGAGTGCTTTCCCCAAGATCATACAGGAGACAAGTGGCAGAGCCAGAATTAGAACCCAGATCCTCTGACTCTCAGGACCATGCTCTGTCCGCTAGGTCATAGTGCCATCTCATTATTGAGATTCAGTGTTCAGAATGGCCCCCTGTATTCCAGGTGTGCTTTGAGTGGGGTACACCATGGTTTTCTACAGGGACGGAGCTTTATGTTCAGCTTTTCTTCCCTTCCTGGATGGGGCCCAACATTCACTTGGCCTTTCTGGCTACCAACAAGTGCTGGTGAGTGGCCAAAGGTGCTCCTGGCAGAGAATAACCTTCCGAGGCTCCATGTTTGCAGCTTCATTTGAGTCAATCAATCATCAATCAATCAAACAATGGTATTTATTAAGTGCTTACTATGTGTACTATACTTCTTGTGAGAGAACAATACAATAGTTATTAGATACATTCCCTGCCTATTTCCCCTCCGGCAGCGCTGTGGATTGTGATTCACAATACAGGGTCACAGCATTGTAAAAAGAAATCATAGATGTTAGCATCCAGGCAGAAAATATGCCTAGATGGACCTTTTGCTGAATGCAAAACTTACACTACAGCATATCTTGTTCCTGACACCATTAATTTTGATGTACTTTTATTATATGTCACTCCTGTCCCTAACTAATAGATCATTCTGGTTTCAAAGAAACCTCATCTGTTGGATTATCTACAGAAAGACGGAGTTCAGGATGATTCCTGATGTCTATGGGAATTATAAGAAAGAAAATTCACCCTCTTCAGGGAGCCTTCCCAGATTAACACCACCTGACTTTACTTCGGAAAGTCCCCTCTGCATGCATACGTACTCCCGAACTCCCGAATGTAAATATTAATGTTTCTGAGATTTGTATTCTTATGTCTCTCTTCTAGGTTTTAATGCTTCAATCACTTGAAGGTGTGTGTGTGTGTGTGTGTGTGTGTGTGTGTGTGTGTGTCTTCCCTGTCTTTCTATCATCACGTTCATCTAAAGCACTAGCTGAAGACCTACCATGGGCTAAGCACTGTAGTAGGGAAGATCCAATAGAAATAAGCACAGCCCCTGACCTCAACTAACTCCCCCAGCTCAACCACTTTTTATGGTATCCCTTAAGCACTTGCTATGTAGCAGACACTGTACTAAGCACCAAGGGAGAGACAGCTGATCAAGTTGGCCACAATCCATGTTACAAATAGGGTACGCAGTCTTAATTCCCATTTTATAGATGAGGTAAGTGAGAGACAGAGAAAAGTCTGTGTCTGGCAAGGTCTGTGACTCTGTGTGCGTGTGTGTGTGTGTGTGTGTGTGTGTGTGTGTTTGTGTTTATATGCGTCTCCTGCCTTCCCAACAGACTGTCAGCTCCCCAGAGGCAAAGGCCATGTCTCTTCTTGGGTTCTCCTCAGAGGGTAGCTTCAGACTCTGTCCAATGGGCCAACTGCTCCAGGAGGAGAAGTCCAAGGTGCCCAACACACTGGCACCAAGCCCACAGCCCCAAGGGGAATGCAGGAAAAGACATCACCTCATTCTCTGAGGCCAAAAAGCCATCTTCATCAGCAGTCATGCCCGGGCTCTTTCCTCTCCTTCCAGCCTATGTGATACACACACAAACACAGAAGCACGCACACTGTACTTTGGCACACAAAAATGTATGCACTCTTTAAAGCATTCAAATCTATTTTAAAAACGAAAGTCTCCCTGCCACTCATCTGTACACTTCCAACCCCTTTAACACAGTACAGAACCCCCTTTAACAAGACAAATTATTCTGAATGATCAGCTCTGGTGCCCTGTTTAATTATGCATGCACTTTTGCTAAGCATCTTTAAATATTAACGGGATATGTTTTCGCAATCCTGACCAAATGGAACCTCCGATGACATGGGGTGACCCCTGGCTCGGACCAACCCATTGCGCTGGACCACTCTCTCCCACCACCATCCACTAATCTCGCCATCCAGCCTATCCTCCCCAGCTCTCAGTAGGCTCCAGGAAAGCCAAGACCTTAGAGGAGCAGTTGACTGAACCTTCAATTTGCTCTGGCTCCAGGAACTCAATAGGAACTGCTCCTGCAGAGAAAGAGAGAAAGAGAGAGAGAGAGAGAGAGAGAGAGATAGGCTGCAGAAAGAAGAGGGGACTCCCCCCCCCCCCCCAACAGTGCAGGGGTGGGCTGGTCAGGGCGGAGCAAGACGTTGGAAGTCAAATGGCTTGAGAAGAAAGGTCAGGAGAGACCTGACCAGGGACCTTAGGAGCAGGATACTGACACCCAGGTCCCCAGTTCAGGCACCTGATCTGACATGTCAGTTGTGGGCACATGCAAATTATCTAAATAACCATGGCTTAGATCACTCATTGCCTTGACTTAACCAAGTATTAAAGTGCATGAAGAAGTGGGCAGAGATCCATGTCCTGCCTCTGCTGTGGAAAGCACTTCCTCCACGACTCTCTCCCTCTTCAAAGCATTATCGAAGGCACATCTCCTCCAAGAGGCTTTCTCAGACTAAACTCCACTTTTCCTCATCTCCCACTCCCTTCTGCATCACCCTGACTTGCTCTCTTCGCTCTTTCCCCACTCCCAGCCCCATAGAACTTATGTATATAGCTGCAGTTTTATTTATTTGTATTGATGTCTGCCTCCCCCCATCTCGACTTATTGTGGTCAGGGAATGTCACTTTTTATTGTTCTATTGTACTTTCCCAACTGCTTAGTACAGTGATCTGCACACAGTAAGAACTTAATAAATCTGATTGAACGAATGAATGAAGTAGAACTAGGGGCAGAATTTTCATTTTGACATGCACAGGAGGAAATTTATTGCTTATGGATTGTGAGCCCCTCAAAATATGAAGTCTGTGTCTAATTCCCAATTGAATACTCTTTCCCAGCACTTAGTATAGCGCTCTACAAAAAAATAAATGCTTAGTAAATACTGTTACTATTACTGCTCTGAGTTTATTCATTCTAGCCCTTTAAGTCTTTTAAAAATGGTTATGTATTACCTTGTCACATCTAGGAAAGTGGGGACCTAATAATCATAATATTTGTGGTATTTGTTAAAAGGCAGTAGTGGATAGAGCACAGGCCTGGGAGTAGTAAGGTCACGGGTTCTAATCCTGGCTCCGCCACTTTTCTGCTGTGGGACCTTGAGAAAGTCACTTCACTTCTCTGGACCTTAGGTCCCTAATCTGTAAAATGGGGATTGAGACTGTGAGGCCCATATGGGACAGAGGCTGTGTCCAACTCAGTTTACTTGTACCCACCCCAGCGATTAGTACAGTGCCTGGTACATAGTAAGCACTTAACAAATACCATCATTATTATTATTAAGTGCTTACTATGTGCCAAGCAATGTACTAAGTGCTGGGGCACATATAAGATATTCAGGTCCCATTGGGGGCTTATAGTATAAGGAAAAGAAAGACCAGGTATTGAATCACCATTTTGCAGATGAGGAAACTGAGGCACAGAAAAGTTAAGTGACTTTCCCAAGATCACACAGCAGGTAAGTGGTGGAGCCAGGATTAGAACCCAGGTCCTCTGACTCCCCAGCCCAAGCTCCTTCCACTGGGCCACACTGCTTCTTACTTCCAATTACTTCATGCTGCTTACTTTGTGCTTATTTCAGGTGGTTTCTTACTTAGAAATGCATCTGGCACAGCTCCAGGTCTTCCTCTCCGCCAAGGAATCGGTGCTATGGGGAGCTAATGATGTCATGCCTGGTCAATGATGTCTCAGGAGGCTAATGACATCGCGGAAGGTTGACGTTGGCAAGGGGTGGGGGGATGCTTAATGACATTTTCGAGGTCAATGACATTATGAGAGCCCAATGACATGTTGAGAGGCTGATTACATCATAGGAGATCAATGACATTGTAGATCAATAACATCATAAGAGGTCAACGACAACACACCAGTGCTGCTTCCTTCCTACTGTTCATGCTCTGAATGCCACTCAGTATTTAAAAGAGAAAAGCTTCCAACTTAGATAGGTGACTGAGTTACTTTCAAGGCAGAGTTGCTTTCCTGTCACTGAAGCCACACCAGAAATCCTGCTGTGATGGCAATTTTGTGGCAAATGGGCTCATCCATAACTAGCCAGAACCTGAGATACTGGTCACCCCAGTTTGGGCCTGTTTCCCCAGAATGGTCAGGAAGGGGTCTGTTGCCTCTGTCAATTACCAAATGGACCTTTGGGGTGACCTGTTGGAGGGGAGGGGTCCCTTGAATGTCTTCTCTGTCTAGCAACCTCCCTGTTGAAGAGATCCACAGCCCTCTTTATTGTCTTGTAGCTGTCTTGGTCAGTCCATCGCTAATTCCCTCCCAGCATTTCCTGGACCTCTCCCATCCTGTCCGCCCACACAGCTACCACCCTGGTTTAAGCTCTCATCATCTATATTGGTTAAGCTACTGAATCAGTCACCTAATTGGCCTCCCAGCCTCCCGCCTCTCCCTCCTTCAGTCTATCCTGCCAGGATCATCTTGGATTAAATTGGAGCACTGAACTAAGTGCTTGAGAGAGTAAAATATAGCAGAGTTGGTAGACACATGAAAACAATGCTCCTCTATATAGTTATCTTCTTGTTGGAAAAAGACCCCACTGATGGTGAAATTCACTTCTGAGTGTCCTTTCAGCCACCTCTTTCCTCAACCAATCTGCCAGAACTTCGGCAGGGCTTTATTTTCTCAAGTGAAGCCTAAGGAGCCCTGAAGTAGCTTCGTTGGAGAATGAGGAGGAAGAGGCGGAGGAGGAGCAGTGACCTGGTTTTCCACAGTGGGGATGGTCAGCCCCCCCCACCCATCCCCCACCCCCCAGACATCTAGGCTGATTAGTGTTCTCATTTCAGAATGGAGAAAGAGAAACACTTGGGATGCCCAGGGTTGGGTGGGGGGGTGGGGGTGTTTTGGTCTGTTTGGAGGCAGGGCGGCCCCATGTCTGAGACCTTCCCTTCCAGAAGGAGCTGGCCAGCTTCCATCGAGAAGACAGGAAGGGAGTCACATTCACACTGAGGTGTGCTAATGATTTCTTCCCCTTGGCCTCTGCTGACCAACTCCACCATGATAGATCTGTCCCCCAATTCCCAGGGTCGGAAACAGCCTCACCTGCTGAGGAGAAGCTCAGGGGCTGATGGAAGGCCCAGCCAGGGAAAGACACACGAGCCAACCTTAGCCCCTTGCCCACAGAGACCCAATTATTTGCCCATGGGGATGCAGCCCATCACTCATGGGGTCTCCTGCCTCATAGAGTCCAGGCCTGGGAGTCAGAAAGACCTAGATTCTAGTCCCGGCTTCACCACCTGTCTGCTGTGTGACCTTGGGCATGTCACTTAGTTTCTCTGGGCCTCCATTTCCTCATCTGTAAAATGGGAATTAATAATAATAATAATAATGGTATTTGTTAAGCACTTACTATGTGCAAAGCACTGTTCTAAGCGCTGGGGGGATACAAGGTGATTAGGTTGTCCCACGTGGGGCTTACAGTCTTAATCCCCATTTTACAGATGAGGGAACTGAGGCCCAGAGAAGTGAAGTGACTTGCCCAAAGTCACACAGCAGGCAAGTGGTGGGGCCGGGATTATAACCCATGACCTCTGACTCCCAAGCCCATACTCCTTCCATTGAGCCATGCTGCTTCTCATAATAATGGCATTTTAAGCGCTTACTATGTGCAAAGCACTGTTCTAAGCGCTGGGGAGATTACAAGGTGATCAGGTTGTCCCACAGGGGGCTCACAGTCTTAATCCCCATTTTACAGATGAGGTAACTGAGGCACAGAGAAATTAAGTGACTTGTCCAAAGTCACACAGCTGACAATTGGCGGAGCTGGGGTTTGAACCCATGACCTCTAACTCCAAAGCCTGTGCTCTTTCCACTGAGCTATGCTGTGAGCCCCATGTGAGACAGGGACTGTGTCCAGACTGATTAGCTTGTCTCTACCTCAGTGATTAGAACAGAGCTTGGCACATAGTTAGTGCTTAACAAGTATCATAGTAATTATTAGCCTATTTTAAACCTTTCACTGCAACATGCCATGCTACAGATTAGGCAGGGTGGGTAACTCTGGAAAGGGCCGGGGGTGGGTTTTGATGGGAGAAAGACTAAGGGCACTGAGGGACAAATGGGACAGGGACAGGTCTTGTCCCAATAGACAGGACAGCAGCTCTGCCCCTGAGCATCCTGGGGAAAAAGGAGCTCTGTGTAGTGAAAGGAGAGAAAGAAGCAGTGTGGTCTAGGGGATAGAGCACATAACTCTATGGAGAAGCAGCATGGCTCAGTGGAAAGAGCCCAGGCTTTGGAGTCAGAGGTCATGGGTTCAAATCCCTGCTCCACCATTTGTCAGCTGTGTGACGTTGGGCAAGTCACTTCACTTCCCTGGACCTCAGTTACCTCATCTGTAAAATGGGGGTGAAGACTGTGAGCCCCGCGTGGGACAACCTGATCACCTTGTAACCTCCCTAGCACTTAGAACAGTGCTTTGCACATAGTAAGCACCTAATAAATGCCATCATTATTATTATTATAACTGGGAGTCAGAAGGACCTGGGTTCTAATCCTGGCTCTGCCACTTATCTGCAGTGCGACTTTGGGCAAGTCAGTTCACTTTTCTGTGTCTCAGGTACCTCATCTGTAAAATGGGGATTAAGACTGTGAGCCCGGTGTGGGACATGGACTGTATCCAATCTGATTTGCTTGTATCTACCCCAGGACTTGGGAGAGTGTCCTGGCACATAGTAAAAACTTAACAAGTGCCATTAGGAAACAAAAAGGGGATGACATCCAGGAGTTTGGTGGGAGATTGGTGAGGCCCCAGGAGAGGGAAGGAAAGAGGGAGAACATTGGAGTTACCCTGAGCTCATGGTTCATGAGGGGTGGTGCTAGACACAATCTAGAATGAGTAGAGCTCTGTGCTGGGTGATGGGGAGAGAGACAGGGAGGTGGAGGCCTCATCCTGGAATACAGGACACACACACACACACACACACACACACACACACACACACACACTCCCTCCTCCCCATGGGATATGACTTTGGAGATGGGGATAAATCAGGGAAAGACTTCTGGAGTGGAGGTGCGAGGTCTGGCAGATTTGAGTCAGGAGAATGTGAGCAATAATGATGGTATTTGTTAAATGCTTACTATGTGCAAAGCCCTGTTCTAAGCGCTGGGGAGGTTACAAGATGATTAGGTTGTCCCACGGGGGGCTTACAGTTTTAATCCCCATTTTACAGATGAGGCAACTGAGGCACAAAGAAGTTAAGTGACTTGCCCAAAGTCACAAAGCTGACAGTTGGTGGAGCTGGAATTTGAACCCATGACCTCTGACTCCAAAGCCCAGGCTCTTTCCACTGAGCGACGCTGGGAGAGGGATAAGCAAGGGACAGTTGGAAACAGTTTAGAAGGAGCAAAGATCCAAGGTATGGTGAAGCCAGAGAAGGGAAGGTGGGTAAGGATATAGCAGCTAAAGGAGCAGGTGGAAGCCAGTAGTCAGTACCTGGGGTTTGAGCTGGAGACATGGGAGGCATTGGATAGCAGGAGGATAATAATAATAATGAAAATGTTTGCTATGTGCCAGACATTGTGCTAAGCGTTGAGACATTGTACTAAATGCTGGCAGCAATGTGCTCTGAATGACATCTTAAGACGGTGCCCTGGGCAGCAGAGCATAGGATAGGTCAAAGTCGTGAGAGGCTGGAGTCAGATGTGGGAATTCATCCATTAGGTAATGAGGAGTTTGCTGATGCTCTCCCTCACTTCAAAGCCTTATTGAAGGCACAACTCCAAAAGGCCTTCCCAGACTAAGCCCCACTTTTCCTCATCTCCCACTCCCTTCTGCATTGCCAGGACTTGCTCCCTTTGCTCTTCCTGGCCCCCAGCCCCACAGCACTTATGTATGTATCTGTAAATTTCTTTATTTGTATTGATTTCTGTCTCCCTCTCTAGACTGTGAGCTCGTTGTGGGCAGGCACTGTCACTGTTTGTCATTGTATTGAACTTCCCAAGCACATAGTACAGTGCTCTGCACACAGTAAGCACTTAATAAATACAATTGAATGAATGAATGAGTGAATGATGAGGTGAAGAGGGAGGGAGTCATTTAAGTATTAGACAGGGAGAGACCCAAGTGGGACAGGGACTGTGTCCAATCTGATTATTTTGCAGCTACCTCAGTGCTTTGCATGGTGCTTTGGTCATAGAAAGCTCACGGCAAGCTTGGAGCATAGAAGCAGTACATTACTATTGTTGTTATTATTATTGTTATTATTATCATTTATTACAGCTTCCTGCAGTCAGAGAGCACTCATAATACCTTACTCTCTCCAGGCACTCGATACGAGGCCCTGCACATAAGTGACAGAATGCCCTAGTGGAAAGAGCATGGGGAGTGGGAGTTAAAGGACCTTGGTTCTAATTCTGACCCTGCCACTGATCTTCTGTGTGACCTTCTGCAATTCACTCAACTTCTCAGTGTCTAAGAAACCTCATCTATGAAATGAGGATTAAATCCTACTCGCTCCTACTACTACTCACTCGCAATGACAGTGGGACATTATTATGTGGGCCAGAGAATGTATCAATCAATCGATCTATCATATTTATTGAGTGCTTACTGTGTGCAGAGTACTGTACTATGTACTTGGGAGAGTAGAATATAACAGAATTGATCAGCACGTTCCCTGTCCGCAATGAGGGTGTTGAACCTGGTTATCTTGTATCTAACCCAGGGCTTAGTGCAGTGCTTGGCACATAGTAAGTGTTTAGCAAGTAGCATTAAAACAAAAATTAGCCACCTGCAAACAATTGGTGCTCACTAGAGAGGATGAGGGTTCTAATAATAATAATCATGACATTTAAGTGCTTACTATGTGCAAAGCACTGTTCTAAGTGCTGAGAGGATACAAAGTGATCAGGTTGTCCCACGTGGGGCTCACAGACTTAATCCCCATTTTACAGATGAGGTAACTGAGACACAGAGAAATTAAGTGACTTGCCCAAAGTCACACAGCTGACAATTGGCAGAGTTGGGATTAGAACTTATGACCTCTGACTCCCAAGCCTGTGCTCTTTCCACTGAGCCATGAATCCCAGCTCTGCCATTTGTCTGCTGTGCGATCTTGGGCAAGTTGGGTTTTCTTCACTTCACTTCACTGTGCCTCAGTTCCCTCATCTGTAAAATGGGGATTAAGACTGTGAGCCCCACATGTTACAACCTGATTACCTTGTATGCTCTGCCACTTGTCAGCTGTGTGACTCTGGGCAAGTCACTTAACTTCTCTGTGCCTCAGTTCCCTCATCTGTAAAATGGGAATTAAGACTGTGAGCCCCACATGATACAACCTGATTACCTTATATCCACCCCAGCACTCAGAACAGTGCTTGTCACATAGTGAACATTTAACAAATACGATTATTATTATTAATATTGTTATTATTAATAATACAGAACTCTAGATATTGTAGGTGACTGGCATAGCAACCAGCATAGAGTAGACATCTATTACAATGCCCTACCCAGATTAGGCAACCAGCACAGCACCCTGCATATAGCTGACACCTAGTCTAGTACTCTCCATAAGATAGATGCCCCATATAGGACCTTGCACTGACTGGGTGCCCAGTACAGTGCCTGGCAGACAGCAGAAATTAGTCAGTGTTGTTAATGATTGTACTCGCTCACCAAGAAGAACTTTGACATACTTTAAGGCCAGCTGTGTCACTTAAGGTCTGAGGGCGACCTGAAAGCAAGCCAAAGCCTAGTGACCCCTCCTGGCCTCCTTCCTTCCCACCCACCGGCCCTTACACACTAGCTATTCTGCCCCATCCCACTTTTTCCCAAAGCAGGAGGGTGGCTTGCCACGGAAGGATCAGAAGCCCCAAAGCGGCTCATCTCCTCAGCAGCAGAGAGCCCCTCCCCATTCCCCTCAGAGGAAATGTGGTGCATTTTCATTTCCACTCAACTTCTTTTCCCAGGGATCCCTGCTCCAGGTGGACCTCAAGCATAAAATTCAAAATTACTGAGCGCTCTTGCCCATTCAACTGATCCATAAAAATATGCACTTAGCAAATTCTAAGTGCGGGGACGGGAGACACCGAGCGTAAGATGTGTGTCGCCTCTTCAAAGAGGTCCCTGGAGGCAGGAACAAACAGCCACGTCCCAGAGAGGGACAGGGAAAGTCCTCTTTGAACAAAGCAACACATCTGTGACCCAGAGCAGGGAACACGCCTGCAGACTACAAATACTTCTTATTTCACAGCGTTTTAGAGCGAGAAAAAGACAGAGCCATTATTCCAAACCCATTTGTCAGCACCTTGTCCCCTAGACAGTGTCCACACAGGCCAATTAGCTCAGTCTTTCGAAGAAAACTACAGTGAACCTGAGCGAGCCAGGCCTGGGCTCCAGCAGGAGGATGACCCCTGCCTCAATTTTAACCCCAGAATGCTCCTTCTCTTCACCCTACTTCATTTATTCATTCAATTGCATTTATTGAGCGCTTACTGTGTGCAGAGCACTGTACTAAGTGCTTGGGAAGTACAAGTTGGTGACATATAGAGACGGTCCCTACCCAAAAACAGGCTCACATAGCCTGGGCTTGGGGAAACTACACAGGAGGTCCTAGGAGAGTATGTATTCACGCAGGCCTAGAGGCTGCCCAGGAGGACACAAGATTGACAGTTGGTCCCTGGAGGTGCCGATATAAATTCCCTTAAGATTCTCCAGGAGATTAGGGCAAGTATAGAATCCCCCAAGACACCCGATCCTCCAGATCCACAAGACCTCGTTTTCCCTTCCGGTTCCATTCGTGGATCTGGAATTCGTGGTAGTCCCACGTGGGACAATCTGATCACCTTGTAACCTCCCCAGCACTTAGAGAACAGTGCTTTGCACACAGTAAGCGCTTAACAAATGCTATTATTATTATTATCTGGGCCTACAAGTCTGTGAGCCCAGGTGTCCACTTCCCGGTGGGCAGAATCCCAGCCAGACCCAGCATGGTGGTGGCCAAGTCATCGACTTCACCACCTCAACTTTTGGGGCAGGAAGGATTGACGTGGTTCCTTCGCTCTACCCCTCAGAACCACAAAAGGACCAAGGTAGAAGCAAAATGGCAACCCTCTGTTGGCTTGGTGTAGCCCCTGGGGCAGCCTACATGGACTTAAGCCCAAGTTGGTGCTGCCCTGATTCCCTTCCCTGGCACCATGGGGTTGAGCTGGGCCTCCGAGCCCTGTATACCAACTGTTTCTCTACCAACAGCAAACAGCAGCATGTCTGTCAGAAAAGGAGGCAGGTCACCCCCATTGGAGCTGCAACATCCTCTGACCTGATCCAGACCTGAGCTAAACAGCCCGCAGGAGAGGAGGAAGAGGGGAAGCACCAGTGAACAAATTCTCCTTTCTCCTCCTCTCCACCCCCCTCCTTTCTTCCTCTCCTTATTCATCCCCTTCCCAGCCCCTCCACACATTCACATATCTGTAATTTATCTATTTATATTAAAGTCTGTCTCCTCCTCTTGACTGTAAGTTCACTGTGGGCATGGAATGGGTCTGTTAATTGTGGTATTGTACTCTCACAAGCCATTAGTACAGTGTTTTGCACACAGTACTAAGAAGTAGCATGGCTTAGTGGAAAGAGCATGGGCTTGGGAGTCAGAGGTAGTGGCTTTGAATCCCACCTCTGCCACTTGTCAGCTGTGTGACCTTGGGCAAGTCATCTAACTTCTCTGTGCCTCAGTGACCTCATCTGTAAAATGGGGGTGAAGACCGTGAGCGCCACATGGGACAACCTGATTACCTTGTATCTACCCCAGCGCTTAGAACAGTGCTTGGCACATAGTAAGTGCTTAACAAATACCAACATTATTATTATTAGTAAGTGCTAAGTAAATATGATTGACTGACTCTCTTGTGCTCCTCCTCTCTCCCATCCTTTCCTCACTTCTTTCAGTGCCTCGCACCCAAGCCCAGCCCCTTCTCAGAGTGCTATGTGAGCATTCCGACCTGCAAGAGGTCAGATGGCCAAAACGCTGATTCGCTCCAAGGTGGGACCCACTCGGATTTCCCACTTGTGACGTTCGATGTGGGTGTGGAGTGAAGACGCATTGCTGGCAGAGGTGCTGGGGCTACAAACTGCCAACGCCAAAGGTGCCAAGATTAAGGCCCAGTACTAATTAGTGCCAACTTTAAGATGATTTAGTCTGTAAACCACAAGGAAGGTAAAGGGGAAGAGACCCCATGGATCAGCACTGATATAATCCACTCTAAACCCCACAACCTGACCTCTGCCCTACATAGCCTAGTAGTTTGAGCAGGGGCCTGGGAACTGGAAATCCTGGGTTCATTCATTCATTCATTCAATCGTATTTATTGAGCACTTACTGTGTGTAGAGCACCGTACTAAGCACTTGGGAAGTACAAGTCAGCAACATATGGAGAAGGTCCCTACCCAACAACGGGCTCACAGTCTAGAAGGGTTCTGATCCCAGCTTCACTAAATGTCTTCTATGTGATATTGGGCAAGTGTTTCTCTGTACCTCAGTTCCCTCATCTGTAAAATGGGAATTAAATCCTACTCCCTCCTACTTAGACTGGAAGTCCCACATGGGACAGAAACTCAGCCCAGAAACAGGAACTGTGCTCAACCAGTTTATCTCATTTAGTTGTATTTGTGATATTCGTTAAGCATTTACCATGTGCCAGGAACTGTACTAAGAGCTGGGGAAGATACAAGATAATCGGGTTGGACACAGTCCCAGTTCCACATTAGGCTCACAATCTTAATCCCCATCTACCACAGTGCTTAGTTCAGTGTTTGGCACATAATGAATGTTTAACAAATGCCATTTTAAAAAATCCTTCCATGGAGTCTGGTGCCCCCCAGAACTGGGTGGGCTCTGTTTCTCTGTCTCCGGCAGGACTCTTCCCCACCCTGTCCCTTCTCACTGATTTCTCGTTAGTCTCCTTCACCACACTGGCTGGTTGAATCGGGTTACAGGTCGATGAAACACTGGGCTGTCAATCAAATGTCTCCTTGCTGCCTAAGCATATGCATGGTCTACAAATCGGATGTCAAAAGTGGCGAGAACTGTAAGAAAATCCAAGAGAAGTCCGCTAGTTTACCAGATCCAACCCTGAAAGCCATGTACCTTTCCACAGTAATTGAAGGAGGGGGCTTCAGAGGTCTCGGGGGGCCTAAGAGAAACTTCCCAGTACTGCTTCCCAGTACTAATTAGTGTTACCTTTTAGATGATTTAGTCTGTAAACCACAAGGAAGGGAAAGGGGAAGGGGCCCCATGGATCAGCATTGATGTAATCCACTCTAAACCCCGAAACCTGACCTCTGCCCTACATAGCCTAGTAGCTAGAGCAGGGGCCTGGGAATTGGAAGACTGAGAAACGGCGTGGCTCAGTGGAAAGAGCCCGGGCTTTGGAATCAGAGGTCAAGGGTTCAAATCCCGACTCCGCCAATTGCCAGCTGTGTGACTCTGGGCAAGTCCCTTCTCTGTGCCTCAGTTACCTCGTATGTAAAATGGGGATTAAGACTGTGAGCCCCCGCCGTGGGACAACTTGATCACCATGTAACCTTCCCAGAGCTTAGAACAGTGTTTTGCACATAATAAGTGCTTAATAAATGCTATCATTATTATTCCCAATGTAGTCCTGAAAGGCCACTTATAGTGAAATTCACTTTATGGAGCCTGGAAAGGGAACTTTCCGGGGCTGGGCCGGGTCCTGCTCCTCCGTTCTTCTCTGTCCCCTTGGGTTCCCTGAGCCAGGGACTGCTGGGCCCCTGCCTTCCGGTCCCGTGGATGTCAAGGACCCTGGCATCCCCAGCCGCCTGTGGCTGGGCATCCACAGGCTTGGCAGCAGGGCAGCAGGGCCTTCGCAAGGCGGATCGGTTGACAACAATGCCATCTTGTGGCAAGGTTTGCTTCGGACGGGAAACCACGGCACCCCAGACCACAGGGCACGGGGAGAGTGATGATGGCTCAAGGACCCGGTAGGGAGGCGGGGAGAGAAGGAGGAGGAGAAGGAGGAAGACGAAGAAGAGAAGGAGGAGGAGGAGAAGAGGGGGAGGAAGAAGAGAAGGAGGAGGAGGAGAAGAAAGAAGAAGAGGAAGAGGAGGAGGAAGAAGAAGAAGAGAAGGAGGGGGAGGGAGAAGAAGAAAAGGAGGAAGAAGAGGAGGAGGAGAAAGAGAAGAAGGAGGAGGAGAAGGAGGAAGAAGAATAAGAGAAGGAGGAGGAGGAGGGAGGAGGAAGAGAAGGAGGAGGAGGAGAAAGAAGAAGAGGAAGAGGAGGAGGAAGAAGAAGAAGAGAAGGAGGAGGAGGGAGAAGAAGAAAAGGAGGAAGAAGAGGAGGAGGAGGAAGAGAAGAAGGAGAAAGATTAGAAGGAGGAAGAAGAGGAGGAGGAAGATGAGGAGGAGGAGGAAGAAGAGGAGGAGAAAGAGAAGGAGGAGGAAGAAGAAGAGGAGGAAGAAGAGGAGGAGGAAGAGGAGGAGGAAGAAGAGGAGGAAGAGAAGGAGGAGAAAGAGGACGAGGAGGAAGAGAAGGAGGAGAAGGAGGAAGAAGAGAAGGAGGAAGAAGGAGAGGAGAAGAGGAAGAGGAAGGAGAGGAGGAGGAGGAGGAGGAAAAAGTAGAGTGGCCTAGTGGAAAGAGCATGGACCTGTAAATCAGAAGGAGGTGAATTCTAATCCCAGCTTTGCCACCTGTCTGCTGTATGACATTGGGCAAGTCACTTCACTTCTCTGGGCCTCAGTTCCCTCATCTGTAAAGTGGAGATTAAGGCTGTGAGCCCCATGTGGGTGAGGGACTGTGTCCAACCCAATTAACTTGTATCTATCCCAGCACCTGTCACATAGTAAGTGCTTAACAAATACAACAATTATTATTATTACTAGGAGGAGGAGGAGGAGGAGGGGGAGAGAAAGGGAAGAGGATGAGGAGAAAAGAGGAGGATGAGGGTGAAAAGGGGGGAGGGAAGAGGAGGAAGAGGAGAGGGAGGAAAAGGGAGGAGGAGGAGGATGGGGGAGGAGAGGTAATAAAAATAGGGAGAAGGAGGAGTGGAGAAGGGAGGAGGAGGATTAGAAGGAGAAGGAGAGGAAGATGGGGGGAGGAGGAGAAAAATAGGGAGGAGGAGGAGGGAGGTAAAGAATCTGAGGAGGAGGGGGAGGAAGAGAATGGGGAGAAGATAGGGAGGAGGATGAGGGAGATGAGAAATAAGCTGAGGATGAGGATGATGAGGGGAGGAGAAAGAAGCTGAGGATGAGGAGGAGAAGGAGGAGGAGGTGGGTGAGAAAAAACCTGAGGAGGAGGAGGAGGAGGAGGAGGAGGAGGAGGGAGAGGAGAAAGAAGCTGAGAAAGGGGAGGAAGAGAAGGGGCAGAGGAGAAGAAGGAACAGGAGGAAAAAGAAGCTGAGGAGGAGAAGGAATAGAATGAAGAGAAGCAGGAGAAAGAAGAGGAAGAAAAATGGAAAAGAGGATTAAGGGGGAAGAGGAGGAGGAAGGAAAGGAAAAGGAGAAAGGGGAAGGAGAAGGAAGAAATAGAGTGGGAGAGGAAGAGGAGAAGGAGGAATAGAAAGAAGAGAAGCAGGAGGAAGATGAGAAAGGAGAGAAGGAATAAGGGAGGTAAAGGAGAGGAGGAGGAGAAGAAAGTGGACAGGTCAGAGGACATAGTCCCTCTAACTGTCAGAATTAAGAAAATCAGAGAAGAATTTCATGGGGGGTAATTAATTTCCATCTTCTAGACTGTGAGCCCACTGTTGGGTAGGGACCGTCTCCATATGTTGCCAACTTGTACTTCCCAAGCGCTTAGTACAGTGCTCTGCACACAGTAAGTGCTCAGTAAATACGATTGAATGAATGAATGAATCAATTGCGGGGAGAGGAGTTTCAGATTCAGAGAGCGGCATCCTGCACCAACCCAAATCCCTTCCCGGGCTTCCGGAATATATGGAAATCAGTGGAAACGAACAGCATCTTCAGGCTCAGTGGCCAGGTGGCTGGGAAAGGGTCGGCCAGCTCCAAATCAATAATACTTTGCGAAATGTTAGCGTGCACTCCGTGTGCACGCTATAAATAAAAGATGCCGGCCACCAAAGACTACCCTTTTGTGGTTCATTCTAAAAAACGTCAGTTCAGCACTATAGCTAACTACCTGCTATAGATACAGCCTTAAAACTGTCTTGTCCAATAAATCAAGAGCAGAATTTAAATAACCTCTCCTGGCAGGTAATTTTTCAGGACTCCCAAATACTTACTGTAGCCCTGGCTGTGCAGCAGAAGAAGTTGCACGGGATTGTGGGCAGAATGGAAAGAAAATAAATTGAGACAGGATCGGGGTCATACTCACGCTTATCATCTCAATATCAGAGAAGCGATCATTGTCAGGGATGGCCAGAGAAGAGAGTATGAGCCGGTTGGAAAGGGCAAGTTTAACTCACAAGGCACATTCCCTGCGATTTAAAAGAGGAAAAAGTTAAGATGAGAAAGACATCCATGGTGTCCAAACCAGCTCTGTACATCTTTTTTTGTTGTTGTTTTTCCATAGTCTCCGTGGAAGGAGCTGTCTGTGTTGTGGCGAGGTGATATAGAGAGTGAGATGATAGGGACCAGAGCAGATGGTCAGTGGCTGGAAACCCCGTTTTAAGCTTCAGGCAGAGGCAGGTGGGGAGCAGCAAGCTCTGTCCATTTTGGTGCTCTGATAATGATGCTTCCACTTCACTGTAATGAATTAGTCAGTGGTATTTATTGAACACTTACTGTGTGTAGAAAGCACTGTGCTAAGCACTTAGGTGAGTATAATGCAACAGACTCCGTAGACACATTCCCTAAAAATAACGATAATAATTGTGGTGTTTGTTAAGTGCTTATGCCAAGCATTTCTAAGCGTTGGGGTAGATACAAGAGAGAAGCAGTGTGGCTTAGAGGAAGGATCAAGGGCTTGGGAGTCAGGGGTCAGTCATGGTTTCAAATCTCGGCTCTGCCGAGATTATCAGCTGTGTGACTTTGGGCAAGACACTTAACTCCTCTGTGCCTCAGTTTCCTCATCTGTAAAATGGGGATGAAGTCTCTGAGCCCCATGTGGGGCAACCTGATTTGCTGTATCTACCCCAGTGCACAAAACAGTGTTTGGCACATAGTATGCATTTAACAAAACCATCATTATTATTATTACAAAAGAATCAGATTGAACACAGTCCCTGTCCCACACGGAGCTCACAGCCTCAATCTCCATTTTATAGATGAGGGAACTGAGGCACAGAGAAGTTAAGTGGCTTGCCCTAGGTCTCACAGCAGACATGTGGCAGAACTGGGATTAGAATCCATGTCATCTGATTCCCGGGCCTGTGCTTTTCCACTAGGCTCTGCAGTTCTCCCTGCCCTCAAGCAGTTTACACTCATTCATCATTATCATCATCATCATCATCATCATCAATGGTATTTACTGAGTGCCCACTGTGTGCAGAGAGCACTGTATTAAGCACTTAGGAGAGTACAATGCAACAGAATTGATAGACACATTCCCTGCCCTTGAGGATCTTACATTCATCAATCAACATAATCAATGGTATTTATTGAGTGCTCACTGTGTGCAGAGAGCACTGCATAAAGTGCTTGGAAGAGTACAATATAACAGTGTTGGTACACATGTTTCCTGATGACAATGAGCTTACAGTCTGGAGGACAAGCTTACATCCAGAGGACGAGCTTTCAATATAGCCACAGAGACAGACTTTGAAATAAATTATAGATAGGGAAAATGGCAGAGTAAAAGGAGCTGGACACAAGTGGGGGTGGTTGTAGTAGGAGATTAGCGAAGTTAGATGGGATGGGGAGAGTTGACTGAGTGCCTTAAAGCTGATCAAAAGGAGTTTCTCAGTCTGGGAAGGCCTCCTGGAGAAGGTGAGCTCTCAGTAGGGCTGTGAAGGGAGGAAGAGAGCTTATATCTACCCCGGTTTAGTACGGGGCCTGACAAAAAAGTAAGTGCTTAACAAATACCGTAATTATCATCATCATCATCATCATCACCACCTTCCTTTGCCTTCAGGCCCCTCCAGTGAGTGGGTTGTCAGAGATTCTCCCTGTCCCTTTAAAGAGCAGCTCCCCAAGCTTCCCTGCCCCCTCCTCAGAGCGATTTGTGTAATGTAGAAATCTGTCAGAGCTCATAAATCCGGACAGTGTTATGGATGACTTTATTACTCCCGATCAAGATTACCGCCCCCGTCCCGATGAGGCGGCTGATGTGGGCGATTAGAGGCTGGAGGAACCAGAGGAGACTCTGCGCAGACCAGGGGCGGGGTGGGCCCGGGATTCACGCAGCCACTTTGGTGGGCAGGGCATTAGCCCAGAGGAGGGAGGCTGGCTAGCAGCAGGCACTGATAGGAAGACAGACACATCCAGGGGTGGCTACTGAAAGTGAGAGTTGCACCTACGGCTGCCAGAGTTAGAGGGCAGGGAACCCCACTACCCCCAATCCTAGCTTGAGACCCAGCCAGGTCTCCCCATGGGTGGGGAGCACCCCCACAACCAGCAGGCTGTGGCCGGAGAGGTTGACCTCCAAGCAACTGGACCAAATGATGAAGCCGATCCCCCATGGAGAGCAGCTGGTTAGAAGTGAACTTCTAATGGTGCGTGTTAATGCCCCTTTGACTTCGGCCCTGGGAGACCAGGTATAATAATAATAATTGTGGTATTTGTTAAGCACTTACTATAGACCAAGCAATGTACTAAATTCTGGGATAGATACAGAGTAGTTGGATTGGATGTAATCCCTGACCCACATGGGGCTCATGGGCATAAGCCCCATTGTACAGATGAGGTAATTGAGGCACAGAGAAGTATAATGAATTTTTCCCCCAGCCCACATCCTTCCCTGTCCTGGAGTGCCCTCCCTCCACTCATTCACCAAGCTAGCTCTCTTCCTCCCTTCAAAGCCCTACTGAGAGCTCACCTGCTCCAGGAGGCCTTCCCAGACTAAGCCCCCTTTTTCCTCTCCTCCTCCCTATTCCCCCACCCTACCTCCTTCCCCTCCCCACAGCACTTGTATATACTTCTACAGATTTATTACTCTATTCATTTTACTTGTACATATTTACTATTCTATTGATTTTGTTAATGATGTGCATATAGCTTTAATTCTATATGTTCTGACGATTTTGACAACTCACATGTTTTGTTTTGTTGTCTGTCTCCCCCTTCTAGACTGTGAGCCCGTTGTTGGGTAGGGACAGTCTCTATATGTTGCCGACTTGTACTTCCCAAGAGCTTAGTACAGTGCTCTACACACAGTAACTGCTCAATAAATACGATTGAATGAATGAATGAATGAATGAATTGGCCAAGCAGACCAGCAGCAGAGCCAGAATTAGAACCCAGGTCCTTCTGACCCCCAGCCCCATGCTTCATCCACTAGGCTATTCTGACCAACCTCTCAGCTTGGCCCGAGGAGTCGCTTCATTCCAGGATGTGCCAAAGCTGCTTCTGTCTCTAACCTGCTGTGTCTTTCATGTCTTTGTCCAGCCTTTATCCAGAGTACTGCTCGGCCCCTCAACCATTTCCCAAGTTCCCAGATCTCCAAGGATGTGGATTAGGAGCTTCCTGACCATAAACATAGGGGCTTGGAGGGGATGGAAGCACTTATGCACTTGGATTTGCACCCTTTAGGCATCCCTCCCTTAGCCCTGCATCACTTAGGTACATTCCTGCAATTTATTGATTTAAATTCATGTCAGTCTCCCCCTCTAGACTGTAAACTTGTTGTAGGAAGGTAACGTGACTACCAATTCTGTTATATTGTACTCTCCCAAGTGCTCTGTAAGTGTCCAACTAATATGATTGATTGATTGATTGGTAGTAGATAGTCTGATACATAAGCAGTTTGGCCAAGTGGATAAAGAACAGGGCTGGTAGAGGACTCCCATTCTAATTCCAGTTTCATTACTTGTCTGCCGTTTGACCTTGGACAATTCACTTTATTTCTCTGGGCCTCAGTTCCTTCATCTGTGAAATGGGGATTAAGACTGTGAGCCCCAAGTGGGACATGAACTATGTCCAACGTGATTAACTTGTATTTACCCCAGTGGTTAATACAGTGCCTGGCACCTAGTAAGTGCTTAGCAAATACCATAAAAAATGAGCTAATGATGTTGATGAAGACAATGAAGCTGCTGTCTCTATCGTGGATCAGAAGACTGACAAAGATTCAAGACTATCAGATGATTAGCAGGCTCTTATTCTTACCCATGGCACAAGCACCATGTAGACGTCATTCCATTAACTTCACTCCATGGGCCCTTTAACGAGACTGTGGGAAGCCGTCTGCCTCTTTGGCACAAACTGCAGCATCGATCTCATAACAGCATTTCAGAGTTCGTAGATACTTCCCTTCCCCACCATAAAGGAGAATCAACGGGCGGAATTAGCAGTAGTCTCCTAGATCAGCTCAAGATGCTGCTGATTGCTAATCAAATTCCCATTCTTGAGGACGTTTAAGATTGGTGCCGAGCGACATTATTGTCTCTCAAGAGCTGTTAGTGCACTTGTTAAAAAAACGAATAAAAAATTCTAATCAGCCTTGGTCTTCAATGGCCAGCTCTGCCCATTAAGGCAGTGCTAAAGAGATAGTGTTTATGGGGAGCTGGACGCTTCACTGGTCAATCCCTCCCCCTAATTCCATCTGCAGCACTTTGAAGGGATGAAAGATTGGAAGTTCTGATGCCTAGTGATGGGTCTGAATGGTCTGTATCTAAAACGAGTAGCCTAGTGGATAGAACATGGGCTTGGGAGTTAGAGGGCCTGGGTTCTAACCCTGGCTCTACCGCTTGTCTGCTGTGTGGCCTTGGAAAAATCACTTCAATTCTCCATGCTCAGTTACCTCAACCGTAAAATGGGAATTAAGACTGTGAGCCCCACGTGGGACAGCGCCTGTGTCTGATTTAGTTAATAGAGAGTTTAGTACAGTGTCCTGGCACATAGCAGACATTTAACTAATACCATAAAAAAAGAATCGGGTCCAATCTAGATGCATCCAGTCCCCGATCATCACTGGCTAGATCCCTGGCCCCTTGTCATGATCTCTGGGGGGACATGCGGTACCTTCCAGGGTTCACAAAGGTCACATCCATCATTGTCGTTGTCATCTTCTCCTCCTTCGCACCGAGGTGAACATGACATCAGAGCCTGCTGCAACAGACCCCAGAATAGGAGCACCAATGCCGGGTGCCATTAGATGAATTTCTCTCCTCAATGGAAGTTCAAGATACACTCATATGCTCTCCCCAGGTTCTGGGGTTAGCGGCCCCCATAGACTGGGGATGTTGATCGCATTCCCATGGCAAAAGTCAGCTTTGTGGACCCCTGGGGACAAAAACAAGAAGGAAAGCAGCCAACCACCAATCTCGTCCCCTGCTTTTTTATGATATTTGTTAAGTGCTTACTATATGCCAGGCACTGAACTAAGAACTGGAGTAGATACAAGCTAATCAGGGGCTCACAGTCTTAATTCCCATTTTTCAGATGAAGTAACTGAGGCACAGAGAAGTGAATTTACTTGCCCAAGGTCACAAAGCAGACAAATGGTGAAGTCTGAATTAGAACCCAGGTCCTTCCGAATCCCACACCCCATGCTCCATCAACTAGGCCACTGATTTGGCCTTATCATCTGGCCCAATGTATTCCCCTGGGGATTCTTGAGCCCCTAAGAAAATCCAGACCCAAAGTCACACCATCCTAAATGGGAAGCCATGAAGGTCTTCCCTGCCCGTCTTGAACCCTCAGAAGGGAGAGAGTCATGTGCCACCAAAGCACCAGGAGTCTCAATATGGACTCTGGCTGCCCCAGCCAGGGATTATCCAGGCCCACTTAAATTCATCTGTGAAATGGCTGCTTTTGAGTCCTGCCTCCCTTCGGGTCTAGTAAACCTCCTCAGTAAGTTCAATCCTGCCTCCTGCCCCCCAGAAGGCAAAGCTTGGGTTCTCTGCAGGTTTCAGAAGTCCACCTCCGCCCATCAGTAACACTGCCAGCTATTAACTGGATCAATCTGCAGGGGGCTGCCAGGCCCCTCGCTGAATCCTATAAAATCCACTCCTCCCTGTAAGAAATCACTCACTTTATCATGAGCCAGATCCTTTCTTTGCCAGAAGCTGCTGATTCACGCTGGGATTCTGTTCCAGCCAAATTCCCTGCATAATTACCAGCATCTCCCTCCCAGTCCGGAGAAAATTTTGAGGCTCCACCTAGAGAGCCCCAAGTTCACTGCCCACTCCCAAACTAGATGAGTGAATGTCAGTCAAAATCGGAGTGCATAACCACAGAAATATCCTCTTTGGGTTTCCCTTCCCGTGAAACTACAAACTTAAGCAACACTATCCCAGGGCAGCCCCGTGTTCTGTCCATCCCAGACGTCTGTCTGACAGGGTCATCAGGATGCTTGGAGGAACCATGTGCTGGTTGCCTTTCTAGGTTCCTGCCTTGGGGTTAGGGATGGACCAGTCCCAACCCAAACTCTTCCCCATCCACCTGTAATTTTCCTTCTGGTATCCAGCATGGACTGCTCATCCTTGAGTTCATCTAAACCCCTTGGGACTTGCTGGAGTTTCTAGTTCCCCTGGCTTTTGCATCATCAGAAAGCTGAGGTCTGTGAATGTTTCAGACACTCTTGCACATCAGTCAACAGCCAATAGCCCCTGCCTTCCCTGAGGGGCAATGAACCCTGGGGGTATTGAGGGATGCAGGATTTTTGAAATATGATTCTCACTACTGGAGACCTCCAGTGATCAATCAATCAATAACTGGCATTTATTGAGCACTTTCTGAGGCCTAGGCATTGTGCTCAGCACTTGGAGAGTACAAAAGCAGCAAAACACACATTCTCTGCCCTCAGCAAGCTTACAATTGAATGGGTCAGACAAACAGAAGAACTGACAGAGATAGAATTGACAGTTCCTCCTCAGACCTGGGATTCCACCAGACCACAGCTCTCCCATCTTCATAGCCCTCCTGAAATCCCCTTTTTCCTGGGATCCTTCCCCAGTTCACTCATAATACCCCACCCTTAGCCCTTGGACATTTGATTCCTCTGTTCAACACTCTAGTATACATGAACATGTCTACTTCCTGTTACAATTTTAGTAATTCAGTTATTTAGCTGTAACATTCTACTTCCTCCTTTTCCCATTTTCTTCCTCTGGCTTTTGCTATCAATCAGTGGTATTTATTGAGTGCTTACTCTGAGCAGAACACTATACTAAGCACTTAGGAGAGTGCAATAGAACAGAATTAGTGGACATGTTCCCTGCCCTTAATGAACTTATTTGGTTCTTCTTTAATGTCTTTTTCCCCCCATTTAGACTGTAAACTCGCTGTGGGCAGGGAGCATGTCTTCCACAGCGTGGCTTAGTGGAAAGAGCATGGGCTTGGGAGTCAGAGGTTGTGGATTCTAATCCCGGCTCTGCCGCTTGTCAGCTGTGTGACTTTGGGCAGGTCACTTAATTTCTCTGTGCCTCAGTTCCCTCATCTGTGAAATGGGGATTAAGACTGTGAGCCCCATGTGGGATAACCCGATTATCCTGTATCTATCCCAGTGCTTAGAACAGTGCCTAGCACATAGTAAGCACTTAACAAATACCATCATTATTATTGTTATTATTAACTGTCTTATTATACGCTCCCAAGTGCTTAATATGCTCTGCACACAGGAAGCACTTAACAAATACCATTGAGGATGGTGATGATGATGACAGCAGATAGTAAGCGCTTAACAAATGTCATAAATGTTTTGCTGTATGCCCAGAGAAAGGCATATGACATCACAAATGCCTCTGATAGTGTCCGCAAAGGTTGTCAATCACCATACTAGCTGGGAACGTGGGGGATTAACCCCCACAGCTGGTATCCACAGAAGTCACCACCATAGTTCCCTGAAAAGACCTCCCTCAGCTGAGTCAAAGCCATGTGAACACAACCCCAAATAATCTTCCAACTGGCGCTCCATCCCCCAATTCCTATCAATTTCTAATCAAAGTAGCATAAGCTAGCAAGTGATTACAACACTCTTTCCTCTCCCCAGGAGGGGCAATTAGACCAAGATCTAATGAAAGCAATTGCATCCTACAAGTTTCAAATAAAACTGCTTCAATTTTAATTACAAATTTCAAATATATCAACTTGGAAAATGAGCAGAAAATTACATCTGTTCAGAACTGATTGGAGGATTGGAGAGAGATATAAGGGATTTTTTTCTGTATTTTCTATATTTTAGCACCAAAAATCAACGGTTAATCTCCTTGTCGTGCCAAATTCAAATCATTCTAATTACCAGCTCCCACATAGGTGCTCTAGGCTACCACAAGAGGGGTGAGGTTTCTGCCTGAGGAGATAGGTAAGGAAAGAAGAGACAACATCTGTCTTGGAGTGGATTAAGCTTCCGGGCTCCCATTTAATATCTCTTCCACACGTACCCCACTCTCTCTCCCCCGCTAACCAACCTTGAACTCCCTCTGCCCTCAAGTTCAGTAAACCACATCCCTCTTTCAAAGTCTGAATGTCATTTCAATCAATCATTTCAACACATTCATTGAGTGCTTACTACGTGCAGAGCCCTGTACTAAGCACTTGGGAGAGTACAGTATAACGGAGGTTTAAACAATGTTCCTTGCCCTCAACAAACATTACAGTCTAGAGGGGGAAAGAGACATTGAAATAAATTATGAATGTAGACATAAATGCTGTGGGTTTGAGGGTAGGATGAATAAAAGGTACAGTTAGGGGGCAAAAGTTACACGGAACAGAGAGGGAATAGGAGACATGGCACCTTAATCAGAGAAGGTCTCTTGGAGGAGATGTGATTTTAATAAGGTGTTCAAGATGGGGAGAGTGGGGTTTGTCACAAACAGAATTGAGAGGGAGGTCCAGGCCAAAGGCAGGACATGGATAAGGATTCGGTCATGAGATAGAAGAGACTGAGGTACAGTGAGTAAGTTGGTGTTAGAGGAGTGATATGGACATGCTGGGTTGCAGTAGAAAATCAGTGAGGTATGATAGGAGGGAGCAAAGTGATTGAGTGTTTTAAAGACAATGGTAAGGAGTTTCTGTCTGATGCAGAGATGGATGGGTAACCCCTGGAGGTTATTGAGGAGGAGAAACATGGGTGGAATGGTTCTTTAGAAAACCTTCTCCTCAAGGAAGTCTTTCCTGCTGATTCCCCCGCCCCCTCATCTTCCCAGGCAAGCCAACCTCATGGCCACCTCACACCCATAGATCCATCCATTTTGCTTCTTGACACAACGGGGAAAAATAAAAGCAAAAAACAAAAGCAAAAACTCTATTATGTTATATTGTTACAAGCAGCAAACACAGCAGCACAATAAAGGACAATAATAATCATTGTTAAGCACTTACTATGTGCCAGGCACTGTACTAATTTCTGGGGTAGATACAAGGTTATTGGGTTGCACACAGTCTCCGTCTCTCATAGGGCTCATAATCTTAATCCCCATTTTAGAGAGAAGTGAAGTGACTTGACCAAAGTGACACAGCAGACATGTGGCTGAGGCGGAATTATAATTCAGGTCCTTCTGACTCCAAGGCCCTGCTCTATCCACTAAGCCATGCTGCTATAAGTGTGCAGAAGGGGCTCCCACGTCACCCCCACCCCTCATTCCCTGCTATCTAGGGGAGAAAACATTATCACCAGTGCAGCAACCTTCAGGTATAAAAATCAGCTTCAGCCATACATATATTCATTATTTACTACTAATAGAAAAGCAACATGGCCTAGTGGCTAGAGCATAGGCCTGGGAGCAAGAAGGTCATGGGTTCTAATTCCGGTTCTGTCACTTGTCTGCTGTGTGACCTTGGGCAACTCACTGAACTTCTCTGGACCTCAGTTACCTTATCTGGAAAAGGGAAATTCATTCATTCATTTAATTATATTTATTGAATGCTTACTGTGTGCAGAGCACTGTACTAAGCACTTGGGAAGTATAAATTGCCTGGGATTGAAACTGTGAGCCCCATGTGGGACAGGGACTGTATCCAACCTGCTTTGCTTGTATCCACCTGAGCGCTTAGTACAGTGCTTTGTACCACAGGAGGTGCTCAATAAATACAATTGAATTGAATACAATTGAGAAGCAGTGTGGCTTAGTGGAAAGAGCATGCGCTTGGGAGTCAGAGGTCATGGGTTCTAATCCCAACTCCACCACTTATCAACTGTGTGACTTTGGGCAAGTCACTTAAATTCTCTGTGACTCAGTTACCTCATCTGTAAAATGGCGATTAAGACTGTGAGCCCCATGTGTGACAACCTGATAACCTTGTATCTATTCCAGCACTTAGAACAGTGCTTGTAAGTGCTTAACAAATACCATCAATATTATTGAATGAATAAATGAATGAATAATTCGTTACTAGAAGCTATTAAAGGCACATTTCATGCTTAACCCTAGACTATCTGTCCCTACGGCGTGTGTGTCCCTGGAATGCAGGCCTCGGCAGGAGCAGAAGCAACTGCTATCATGCTGACTGACTTAGTGTGATGGGTTACTGCTGGAATCCTGGATCCTTCTCCTCAGGATCCTCCCCACTGACCCTAGAACACACAGCACACACTATGCACACACCCACACACTGCTCCACAGCAGTAACAGAGCTTTGGGGCTTACTTACAGCTCCTGAGCAGCAATTCTACTGCTAAATTATCTGGATAATTCTGGCCAAATGATATCCCTCAGCCCCACCAGGGCCTGGATATTTCAGGAAGGGGTGAGTTGGGGTTAGTCAGGTAACCAGCTGGTGAGGGCTTGGCTCTCGCTACATTCTGCGGGAGGCCACTTCCCTGGAGCTCATGGGCTTACAGATCCAGGCTCCAAGTGTACAGAATGCAATCCATAATAATGCGTGGCTCAGTGGAAAGAGCACGGGCTTTGGAGTCAGAAGTCATGGGTTCAAATCCTGGCTCCGCCACTTGTCAGCTGTGTGACTTTGAGAAAGTCACTTAACTTCTCTGGTCCTCAGTTCCCTCATCTGTAAAAAGGGGATTAAGACTATGAGCCCCCCGTGGGGCAACCTGATCACCTTGTAACTTCCCCAGTGCTTAGAACAGTGCTTTGCACATAGTAAGCACTTAATAAATGCCATCATTGTTATTATATATTATTTATTGAGTGCTTACTATGTGCCAGGCACTTATTAAGCCTTGGGGTAGACATAAGCAAATCGAGTTGCACACAGTCCCTTTGGTTCATGGGGCTTTGTCCAGAAACGCTCTGGCATGTTACTCCCCTCCTTAAAAATCTCCAGTGGTTACCAATCAACCCACGCATCAGGCAGAAACTCCTCACCCTTGGCTTCAAGGCTGTCCATCACCTCGACCCTTCTACCTCACCTCCCTTCTCTCCTTCTACAGCCCTGCCCGCACCCTCCGTTCCTCTGTCGCTAATCTCCTCACCGTGCCTCATTCTCACCTGTCCCACCATCGACCCCCGGCCCACGTCATCCCCTGGGCCTGGAATGCCCTCCCTCCCCACATCCGCCAAGCTAGCTCTCTTCCTCCCTTCAAGGCCTTACTGAGAGCTCACCTCCTCCAGGAGGCCTTCCCAGACTGAGCCCCCTCCTTCCTCTCCCCCTCTTCCCCCTCTCCATCCCCCCCGCCTTACCTCCTTCCCTTCCCCACAGCACCTGTATATATGTATACATGTATATATTTGTACGTATTTATTACTCTATTTATTTATTTATTTTACTTGTACATATCCTATTTATTTTATTTTGTTAATATGTTTTGTTTTGTTCTCTGTCTCTCCCTTCTAGACTGTGAGCCCACTATTGGGTAGGGACTGTCTCTATATGTTGCCAACTTGTACTTCCCAAGCGCTTAGTACAGGGCTCTGCACACAGTAAGCACTCAATAAATACAACTGATTGATTGATTGATTGATTGATTGATGGGGCTCACAGTCTTAATCCCATTTTACAGGTGTGGTAACTGAGGCACAGAGAAGTGAAATGACTTGGAAGGAGCTTCCTGCTGGAGGTGGGAGAGCACCTCTGCATCTTGCTGCTTTGGAGCCCCTGGATATTTTGCAGTAGGAAAGTATTAGCATACTGAAACTGTGAGCTCCACCTTAATGATGATGATTGTGGTATTTCTTAAGCCCTTAGAGTATGCCAGCCACTGTACTAAGCACTGGGGTAAATGCAAGATAATTGGGTCAGATACAATCCCTGTCCCATATAGGGCTCCCAGTCTTAATCCCCCCATCCCTCCCGCCTTACCTACTTCCCCTCACCACAGCACCTGTATACATGTATATATGTTTGTACATATTTATTACTCTATTTATTTATTTTACTTGCACATATTTATTCTATTTATTTCATTTTGTTAATATGTTTTGTTTAGTTGTCTGTCTCCCCCTTCTAGACTGTGAGCCCGCTGTTGGGTAGGGACCGTCTCTTTATGTTGCCAACTTGTACTTCCCAAGCACTTAGTACAGTGCTCTGCACATAGTAAACGCTCAATAAATATGATTGAATGAATGAATGAATGAATGACTTGCCCAAGACCACAGAGCAGGCAAGTGATGGAGCCACGATTAGAACCCATGACCTCTGACTCCAAGGCCCATATTCTGCCCATTTCTCCATGCCATGTAGCATCTCGAGGAAGCCAGTCTAGTAGGGTCAAGAATGGAGAGACCAGGAAAAAATTCAAAACCCCACTTGGGAACCCTCTCAAAACCTTCTACTTACCTCCCCAGCTCCTTCCACTCCCCACCAGCCACTTTCTCATCCTTCTCTGCTCTCTCAAGAGATCTTCCCCTTGCTTTCAAAATTCACCTCATCTTTTAAAAAGTCCTTGTACCCACTCTTCTTTCCTTTCTGATTGCTATCTTCAACTGCTCACACTCTAAGGGGTCCTTCCCCTCTGCCTTCACACATGCTCAGGCCTCCCCTACTCTTAAAAAAACCTTCTTTGCACCTTAAAATGGCCCAGGCATCACGCAAGGGCCTAGGACTGACCTAGGTTCTAATTCTGGCCCTGCCACCTGCCTGCTGTGTGACCTCGGGCAAGTCACTCAACTTCTCTGTGCCTCAGTTTCCTCATCTGTAAAATGGGGATTAAGACTGTGAGCCTCACCTGGAACAGGAACTGTGTCTAATCTGATTAGCTTGTATCTACCCCAGCGCTAAGTATTGTGCCTGGCACATAGCATGTGCTTAACAAATACCATAAAAAAAATCAGAATGTGTCCTAGTGGAAAAAGCGCAGGTCTGGGAATCAGAGAACGGGTTCTAATCCCAGCTCTGCCATCTGTCTGCTGTATGACCTTGGGCACATCGCTTCACTTCTCTGTGCCTCAGTTTCCTCAACTGTAAAATGGGGAATAAATCCCACTCCTTCCTTCTAAGACTTTGAGCTCCACATGAAACCGGGATTGTGTCGAAGGTGATTATCTTGTAACTTCCCCAGTGCCTCGTAAATTGCTTTTTTAAAAAAATGACATTTTTTAAGTGCTTACTACGTGCCAGGCACTGTCCTAAGCACTAAGGTAGAAACAAGCTAATCAGGTTGGCACGTAGAAGGCACTTAACAAGTACCATAGTTGCTGTCATTGGATCTGGGCTCTGGAAATTTCTTGGCATATTTAGTTACCCTGAAAAGTTCATCAGGATTCTGAAACAGCTTCAGGATGACATCAGTCAGTCAGTCAGTCATATTTATTGAGTGCTTGCTAAGTGCAGAGTACTGTACTAAGCGCTTGAGAGAGTACAATACAACAATTAACAGACATATTCCCTGCCCACAACGATGATGTGATTGGCTGGGTCAAAGCCAAGGGCATCCTAGCTGAGCCATTCCCCATTGCCAGTGGAATAAAGCAGGAACATTTGGTTGGCCCACTCCTATTCAATTTATCTTATGCAGCTGTGCTGAAAGATGCAACAAGAGACCAGGGAGCAGGTGTTCCAATACAATTCCACACCTCTGGGATACTTTTCCAACTCAACAGACTTTGAGTATCTTCCAAAGTCCTAAAGGCAGTCATTCAAGAATCCCCATATGCAGATGGGTGAGCCCTGGTGACACACATAGATGAAGATATGAACATGATTATAAACCCCTTCATCAAATCAACCAGGTGTTATGGTTTGACATAAATTTAAGGAAATCCCAGGTGATGTATCTGTCTCCACCAGGGAAGCTATACACACAACCCAAAATTCATATTGGCAATGTGGGCCATACTACTGAAACAGGGTTCTGTTATCTAGGCAGCAGGGTGACCAATGATGCAGTGATTGTGGCTCAGTGGAAAGAGCCCGGGCTTGGGAGCCAGAGGTCATGGGTTCTAATCCCAGCTCCGCCACTTGTCTGCTGTGTGACTGTGGGCAAGTCACTTCACTTCTCTGTCCCTCAGTTACCTCATCTGTAAAATGGGGATGATGACTGTGAGCCCCACCTGGGACAACCTTATCACCTTGTATCCCCCCAGCACTTAGAACAGTGCTTTGCACATAATAAGTGTTTAACAAATGCCACCATTATTATTATTATTATTAAGGTGATCCAATCATGAAGACTGGCATGCAGACTGTGAGCTTGTTGTGGGCAGGGAATGTATCTATTTGTCATTGAATTGTACTCTTCCAAGTGCTTAGTACAGTGCTTTGCACACAGTAAATGCTAAATACATATGAATGAATGAATGAATGAATGGCACATCTTTTGGGAGACTGAAGAGCCTTGCTGGCATCAGGATCAAGATGAAACTAAATGTTTGTAGAGCTGCGTATTGTTCAACCTCTTCTATGGGTGTAAGAACTGGGCCCCACACAGGAGCTAATCAATCAATAAATCAATCAGTCATATATATTGAGCACTTACTGAGTGCAGAGCACTATACTAAGCACTTGGGAGAGTACAATATAATGGCATTGGTAGGCACGTTCTCTGCCCACAAATTATGGATACATACATAGCGATTCAGGACTGAATGTGGAGTGAAGAAAGGGTGGAAATTCAAGTGCAAGGGTGACACAGAAGGGAAGTGGGAGAAGAAATAAGGGCTTAGTCGGGGAAGACCACATCCAGCTCTTCAAGCAGTTCCATCAGTGTCATTTTCAGGCCTTACACAATATCACATGACAAGACAAGATCACAAACAATCAAGTTCTGGAATGTGGTCAGTCTCCAAGCATCAAAGCTACGCTCACTTCAACACAGCTATGCTGGATAGGACTCTAGAGGAAAAAGAATGACAGCAGGAGACTCATACAGCTGATGAATGGAGAGCTGAAATTGGAAAACTGAAAACAAGGAGGAAGCATTTTCAGGACGGGGTAAAACAATGCCTCAGACAAAGCTATATCCAAGCTGAAAACTGGGAATCAACCGAGGAGGACAGGAGAACATGGCATACTAACAAGAGAGGAGTGGTTCTCTTTTTGAGCAAAATTTTGAAAGAACAAGAGACAAGCAGGAAGAGAAAACAGCATTAAGTCCTGCAAACATGGAACATGACAACACGACAAAGCATGGTGTTGTTTGTGCATCAAGTGGCTAGTAGATGGGCTCCTCCGTGGCCTTTTCAGTAATACACTCATTCAATTTAAGGTGAGCTTCACTGTCAGTTATTTCCTATATATAGATCTATATAAAGTAATGCATAATGTACATGACTGTAGTATGTTAATATAAACAACTATTTGTACATCCTATTTGAAATAAAATAAATTCTGCCTCACCAGGATTAGGGGTTGAGGGGTGGGGGACAGGGGCAGGTTTCCGCAGGGATGGCTCAGGATTTCCACAACCTAAGGTAAAGGAGAACAGATATCACTGAGGCACAGAGAAGTGACTTGCCCAAGATCACTAACCCACAGCCCTGGATCACTGCCACTGTCCTCCTCCTTCGCTCTTATGCTCGAGCTGCCGAACGCTGCTGGCGAAAGTCTAAACACCATGCCAACCTCGTTCACTTCAAGTTTATCCTTTCCTGCCTTAACTCAGCCCTCTCCTCTGCCAGACAAAACTATTTCTCCTCCCTTATTGACACCCATGCCCATCACCCCCGCCAGCTCTTCCGTACATTCAACTCCCTTCTCAGGCCCCCGGTTCCTCCCCCTCCTCCTTCCCTCACCCACAACGATCTGGCCTCCTACTTCATTAACAAAATTCAATCCATCAGGTCCGACCTCCCCAAAGTCTCTTCCCCCCTTTCTCCATCCCCCCGGCTCTCAACACTCTCTGCTATTCTCCCATCCTTCCCAGCAGTGTCCTCAGAGGAGCTCTCCTCCCTCCTCTCAAGTGCTACTCCGGCCACCTGTGCTTCTGACCCCATTCCCTCTCATCTCATGAAATCTCTCGCTCCATCCCTTCTCCCCTCCTTAACTTCCATCTTCAACCGCTCACTCTCCACTGGTTCCTTCCCCTCTGCCTTCAAACATGCCCTTGTCTCTCCCATCCTAAAAAAACCCCTCTCTTGACCCCACCTCACCTTCTAGTTATCGTCCCATATCCCTCCTACCATTCCTTTCCAAACTCCTTGAACAAGTTGTCTACACTCACTGCCTAGAATTCCTCAACAATAACTCTCTCCTCGACCCCCTCCAGTCTGGCTTCCGTCCCCTACATTCCACGGAAACTGCCCTCTCAAAGGTCACCAATGACCTCCTGCTTGCCAAATCCAACGGCTCCTACTCTGTCCTAATCCTCCTCGACCTCTCAGCTGCTTTTGACACTGTGGACCACCCCCTTCTCCTCCTATCTGACCTTGGCTTCACAGACTCCGTCCTCTCCTGGTTCTCCTCTTATCTCTCCGGTCGTTCTTTCTCAGTCTCTTTTGCAGGCTCCTGCTCCCCCTCCCATCCTCTTACTGTGGGGGTTCCCCAAGGTTCAGTGCTTGGTCCCCTTCTGTTCTCGATCTACACGCACTCCCTTGGTGACCTCATTCGCTCCCACGGCTTCAACTATCATCTCTACGCTGATGACACCCAGATCTACATCTCTGCCCCTGCTCTCTCCCCCTCTCTCCAGGCTCGCATCTCCTCCTGCCTTCAGGACATCTCCATCTGGATGTCTGCCTGCCACCTAAAACTCAACATGTCAAAGACTGAACTCCTTTTCTTCCCTCCCAAACCTTGCCCTCTCCCTGACTTTCCCATCTCTGTTGACGGCACTACCATCCTTCCCGTCTCACAAGCCCGCAAACTTGGTGTCATCCTCAACTCCGCTCTCTCATTCACCCCTCACATCCAAGCCGTCACCAAAACCTGCCGGTCTCAGCTCCGCAACATTGCCAAGATCCGCCCTTTCCTCTCCAACCCAACCGCTACCCTGCTCATTCAAGCTCTCATCCTATCCCGTCTGGACTACTGCATCAGCCTTCTCTCTGATCTCCCATCCTCGTGTCTCTCTCCACTTCAATCCATACTTCATGCTGCTGCCCGGATTATCTTTGTCCAGAAACGCTCTGGGCATATCACTCCCCTCCTCAAAAATCTCCAGTGGCTACCAATCAATCTGCACATCAGGCAGAAACTCCTCACCCTGGGCTTCAAGGCTCTCCATCACCTCGCTCCCTCCTACCTCACCTCCCTTCTCTCCTTCTACAGCCCAGTCCGCACCCTCCGCTCCTCCGCCGCTGATCTCCTCACCATACCTCACTCTCGCCTGTCCCGCCATCGATCCCCGGCCCACGTCATCCCCCGGGCCTGGAATGCCCTCCCTCTGCCCATCCGCCAAGCTAGCTCTCTTTCTCCCTTCAAGGCCCTGCTGAGAGCTCACCTCCTCCAGGAGGCCTTCCCAGACTGAGCCCCTTCCTTCCTCTCCCCCTCGTCCCCCTCTCCATCCCCACCATCTTACCTCCTTCCCTTCCCCACAGCACCTGTATATATGTATATATGTTTGTACATATTTTTTACTCTATTTATTTATTTTATTTGTACATATCTATTCTATTTATTTTATTTTGTTAATATGTTTGGTTTTGTTCTCTGTCTCCCGCTTTTAGACTGTGAGCCCACTGTTGGGTAGGAACTGTCTCTATATGTTGCCAATTTGTACTTCCCAAGCGCTTAGTACAGTGCTCTGCACATAGTAAGCGCTCAATAAATACGATTGATGATGATGATGATGATCTCGCAGAAGGTAAGTGGCAGAACAAGGATTGAAACCCAGCTCTTCTGACTCCCACCCTGTGCTCTTTCCACTAGACCACCATGCCTCCCCGCGCTGCTCGACTGTCCCTATTGGCTCCTCTCATCTCTCTGGAGGTCAGGGGCTTCAGGCAGGGCTCAGCCCCAGCTAACAAACAGCCCATTTCCAGAGCGTATGAGTCTGCGTGAGCCTTCACCCAAACACTGCCTAGATCTGCTCCTAAAAATAATAGTAATAATGATGGTATTTGTTAAGCGCTTACTATATGCCAGGCGCTGGGGTGTATACAAGCAAATCGAGTTGAACACAGCCCCCTGTGGGGCTCACAGTCTCAATCCCCATTTTACAGATGAGGGAACTGAGGCACAGAGAAGTGAAGGGATTTGCCCAAGATTGCACAGCAGACAAGTGGTGGAGCTGGGATTAGAACCCAGGTGCTTCTGATTTCCAGGCCCCTGCTCTAACCACCAGGTCTTGCTGCTTCTCCTAGCTGGCCCAACATCCAGATCTGCCTGGCCTCCTCACTGAAGAACACGAGGATGAGAGGTCGCTGCTCTGGGTGGAACCTGGGCAGACTGGGAGTCTTTCAATGTGTCAGCAGTGGAGGAAGCCGAAGCACTATACTAAGCTCTTGGGAGAGTATAATATAACAAAGAACCTACACATTCCCTACCCACAGTGATCTTACAGTCTAGAGGCGGAGAAGGAGAACTGAATTCAGGGAGGAAACAACACTTTATGCTCCTGGATGTTAAAGCAGGGGTCATGGCAGAATTATGGAGGCTGAGTGATGGGAGCGGGGTCTGTGAGAGCCAGAGAATTCCCACCCCACCGGGATCTGAACTGCTTCAGTGGGTTAATGACCTGTGGGATTGGAAATCCCAGCTACGCCGCTTGTCAGCTGTGTGACTTTGGGCAAGTCACTTAACTTCTCTGTGCCTCTGTTACCTCATCTGTAAAATGGGGATTAAGATTGTGAGTCCCACATGGGACAACCTGATTTCTTTGTATCCTCCCCAGGGCTTAGAACAGTGCTTTGCACATAGAAGCACTTAAAACAAATACCAAAATTATTATTATTATTATTAAATTCAGGAGACTTCTAATTTTCCCTAGGCTAGCCTACTGGATAGAATATGGGCCCGGAAGTCAGAAGGACCTGGGTTCTAATTCCGACAGCCACTTGTGTGCTGTATGGCCTTAGGCAAGTCATTTCACATCTATGTCTCTCAGTTTGCTCATCTCTAAAATGGAGATTTAATGCCTGTTCTCCCTCCTACTTAGAATGTGAGCCTTGTGTGGCACCTGATTATCTTGTATCTAACCCAGTGCTTTGAATGTAGTAAACCTTAACAAGTACTGTGTTAAACTATGGAATAATGTGGAATATTGCAGAAATAGCATGGCCTAATGGAAAGAGCATGGGTCTGAGAGACACAGGACCTGGGTTCTAATCCCGGCTCCACCACTTGTCTGCTATATGAACTTGGGAAAGTCACTTCACTTCTTTGTACTTCAGTTTCCTCATCTGGAAAATGGGGGTGGAGACTGTGAGCCCCGTATAGGACATGGACTGTGCCCAACCTGATTAGTTTGTGTCTACCCCAGGGCTTAGTACAGTGTCTGGCACCTAATAAACACTTAACGAATACCACAAAAAGTACCACAATTGTTATTATTATGTCATTGGGATGAGGGAGGAGACGGGGGCTGGTCACAGTATTCCCAGAAGGGGGCAGCCTAGCCCTACACTCGCCCAACCCACACTCTTCCCATCTTCACTCAGCTCCCCAAGGAAGGGGCAGGGAAGGGCTAGGCTAGAGATTCCCACAGGTCATTCAGACTCCCAGAAACCAGAGAAGATCCTGTGCCCCAGCTGGGGATACAAGATAAAAAGGACCCATGGTGGGTGGTGGGTGGGAGAGACACAAGGGTGTGACCTATGAGAATGAATTCCCTCTCGCTCTTCTGCACATCCATGGAACTTCTGTGAACTTGTTTCCCTCCCGAGTTTCTATTGCCTCTATGGTTTGGGGCCCATACGCCAGGGACAGTGCCACAGGTAAGTCTACCCCTGACACACTGCAGCATCCTGCTGGCAGAGTCACGGGCACCTGGTCGCTGGGAATTTCTCTTGAGGAAGGGCCTGATATTGCACACTTCCCCAGGGATTCTGTTTCCCTTCTGGAGACTAAGGAGATAGCAAAGAGCTCTCTCCCGAAACAATCAACGGTATTTACTGAGTGCTTACTTTGTGCAGAGCACTGCTAAGCACTTGAGAGAGAGCAACATGACAGAATCAGTAAACATGCTCCCCACCCACAATCATCTTTGTCCTGAAGTTGGCAGCTCCTGGATATGATTCCACAGGATGATTAAGCCAGGTTCTCCGTGGGGACTCTATCCTATCCTGTCCCAGATGCTAGAATCATTAGAACATGGGTCTGGGGGTCAGAAGATCCTGGGTTCCAATCCCAGCTATGCCACTTGTTTGCTCTGTGACCTTGGGCAAGTCATTTCACTTCTCTGTGTCTCAGTTATCTCATCTGTAAAATGGGGATTAATTCTGGGAACTCGATGTGGGACAGGTACCATGTCCAACCTGATTGGAATGTATTCACCCTAGTGCTTAACAAATACCATAATTATTATTATTATTATTATTATTAATGTTAATTATTCAGGCCCACAAGATGGTCCTTGGGGTAGATACAAGCAAATCAAGTTGGACACGGTCCCTGCCCCAAATGGGGCTCACAGTCTCTCTGTTCCGTTTTACAGATGAGGGAACTGAGGCCCAGAAAAGTGAAGTGACTTACCCAAGGTCACCCAGCAGACAAGTGGCAGAGCCGGAATTCAAATGCAGGTCCTTCTGACTCCCAGTCCTGTGCTCTATCCGCTACGCCATGCTACTTCTCTGTTGGATTGTCACACAGCAACGTTACCAGGTTGAGGATACCCTAGTTACCTCCCACGTGATTGATCAAAGAGAGTCAGCATGAATGGCATCACTGATCATGGGTAGAGCAAAATGTTGTTCGAGCAATCCTATGGACTCCATCATTCCCAACCCCTAGGTTCCCATTCGTCCGGACCAGCTACATAAGGCCTCCTTCCATGAGCATCATCAACCCCAGCAGACGATGGACTGGCTATTCAATCTGAATTAGTGATGAGACCCAAAGCAGGATCATATTAAAAACCGGGTTTATAGCAGAAATAGCTCTGGAGGAGCACAAAATAGCTGCCCCCGCACCCTCAAAAAGGAAATATTTTACCACCAAATCAATTCACCTTTAATTTTAAAGCTCTTGAAAAGTATTTCATCTTGATGACTCAATTATTTTATCATAAGTGAGTCGATAAAGTTTCCTTTTTGTATTCTGCCTGACAATTTAATTTCCTGACGAAGTCTGGCCCAATTATTAAGCATTTATAGGCGGCACTTTGTAAATAAAGGGCTTCGCTAGTATTTCTTTTAGTGATTTTACAGGCTTTTCTATCATTTCCTATAATGTCTTTTCTATCATTTAACGAGTTATTATATAGATCCTCAAAACACTAATATTTGGTGGTTATTCGCTTAGATGCCAATAAGAGGCAATTGCAAATTATCTTTATTGGTGGAACACTGTGCATCTTGCTCAGTGTGTGATTAACATATTCTGAAATCCAAAGCTCAAACTAATCAAAGCAGAGAAATCAGAGTTAATGACTTTGTCTCTGTTACTACCCCACACTGCTGTAGCCACTGCCTGCCGAGGGCTGGGAATAAAATGCCTTATGAATACTCAGCATCCTACTCTGACTTCCAGACTTAGCAGAGTGTGTTAGTGAAGGGCAGGAGTTAGTAGCCTTGCAGATTTTTCCTCTTGAATGTTCACCCAGATCTCTGCTCTTCCGCACTGTGAGCCCCACGTGGGACAACCTTGATTACCTTGTATCCCCTCAGCCTTAGAACAGTGCTTGGCACATAGTAAGTGCTTAACAAATGCCAACATTATTATTATTATTATTCACCGGAAGCCAGAGAAAGTGGGAGTCAAGGGAAGCAAACGTAACAAAGCAGCACGCGGAGAAGGTGCGGTGTCACCCTTTGAGGGAAATTCTATGAACAACTTTTAGTTCTTCATAGTGACCACACCAACATTGTGTAGGAATAATAATAATAATTGTGGTATTTATTAAGTATTTACTATATGCAAGGCACTGTACTAAGCAAATTAGGTTGGACATGGTCCCTGTCCCAACTGGGGCTCACCGTCTCAATCCCCATTTTACAGATAAGGTAACTGAGGCACAGAGAAGTGAAGTGACTTGCCCAAGGCCACACAGCAGACAAGTGGCAGAGTCAGGATTAGAACCCATGACCTTCTGACTCCCAGGCTCTTGCTCTATCTGCTATGCCATGCTCCTACATCAAGTAGTAGCCACTGGAGCAGCATTGTGGTTCTCAAAGCTGTTGGAGAATTGGGTTTAACGTTCGGGTGTAGATGGATACATGGGAGGTTACAAAGAGTGAAGTATCCATCGGTCAATCCATGAGAATCAGTGTGGCCTAGTGGAAAAAGCACGGGTCTGGGAGTTGGGTTCTAATTACAGCTCTGCCACTTCCCTGTTGTGTGACCTGGGGCAAGTCACTTAAATTCTCAGGGCCTCATCTGTAAAATGGGGATTCATTGCCTGTTCTTCCTCCTACTTAGACTGTGAGCCCCCTGTGGGACTGCATCTGACCTGATTACCTAGCATGTACCTCAGTGCTTTGAACAGTACTTGACACGTAGTAAGTGCTTAAATATAATGATGATGATGATGATGATAACAATAACAAATCAAACAATGATATTAATTGTGTGCTTACTGTGTACAAAGTACTCTTTTAAGTGCTTGGAAGAGAAGGATACAAGAGAGCTGGTAGACATGTTCCCTGCCTACAAGGAGCTTATGGTCTAGACTGGGAGACAGACATCAAAATAACTTTTGTATATGAACATAAGTGCTGTGGGGCTGAGTAGTCCTTTGGTTTGAAAATGATCACTATTGACTATGACTTTGCAGAATTAAGAGTGAACGTCATTGCACCCTATGCCCTTGGAAATTTGGGAATGCACCTTTTCCGGCTCCTTGACATTTGGGATGAACATCTTTCAGATGTCATGGGTTAAGAAGGGAAAGCTATAGCTCATGGCCACCAGGAGAAGCAGTGTGGTTCAGTGGAAAGAGCACAGGCTTGGGAGTCAGAGATCATGGGTTCTAATCCCAGATCCACCACTTGTCAGCTGGGTGACTTTGGGCAAGTCACTTAACTTCTCTCTTCCTCAGTTACCTCATCTGTGAAATGGGGATTAAGACTGTGAGACCCCCACATAGAACAACCTGATCACCTTGTGTCTCCCCCAGCACTTAGAACAGTGCGTGGCACATAGTAGCGCTTAACAAATACCATCATCATTATTATTATTATTTCAGTGTCTTTTGCAATAATGACTTTGGCCTGCACTGAACCATCCATACTCTCTCACCCTGTCCTACCAGTCCAGTGGCACACGTAACAACCCAACAGGCCAAGAGAATGGATACCTGCTGTGTTCACAGAATAGATTGCTTCCGAGACCTCAACAGCAGCAGACACAAACAGACCCTCACCAGTTTGGTCTGATACTCAGAGTGGGATTTTTTCCACCTTATTTCGAAAGCCAGGGAAAAGCAAATGCAAGAAATGAAAACTGGACCAAAACAACAACAACAAAAAATATAGGTCTCTTGGGCCCAGACAGATGGAATGGAGAAGGAAAATGACAGGGCTAGAGCAGGGCAAGTTTGGCCAATAGCTGTGTGCCTGGAAATAATAATGATAACATCTGTAAGCACTTATTTTATGTCAAGCATTGTGCTAGGTGCTGTGATCAATACAAGATAGGTCGGACACAGTCCCTTCCCCATGTGGATCTCACGGTTAAATGGGGAGGAAGAACAACTGTTGAAGTAGTACAGCATAAACAGACAGTCACTTGTTGATGATGATGACATCATTCTCCAGCAATGCCAATGGACTCTGAATTTTGGAGGAGCTCTGAGGGGAGAGTGAAGAACTACAAGTCAAGATTGATCTTGCCTAATTCATGAGGAAAACCAGGAGAACAGGGACTATAAATGATCTGTGAAATGCAAAGGATGCTGCTGAGATGCCCCTCCTCATACACACCCACCTAGATGGCTCAGCAAATTTGGAATAAGAAAATGGTACGACAAGGGAGTTTTGTGGCATTTCTGATTCTACTTTCTCTTCCCTGGCAAGTAATGAGACTGAGGATGTAAAAATCAGAAGAATGAAAGAATGAGGTGGTTTGAGATTCTGTCAGATTCTGGGTCCTCTTCTCAGCAGGACTGGCTATGTAGGGTGGGAAGTGGGAATATTGTCCAGCAGCTGACAAATGTCACGTCAAGCCACATCGCCAGGTGCTCAAAATACAAAATTATTCAAACCACAGAAAGAGGAGCTCCCTATAATCCAAAGGACATGCCCTCCTAAATTATTCATCTTCCATGAAAAGCTGCAATATTGACCAGTGCAATTCTAAATCAACCACTCCCCTTCAGGGTACATGCAACTTTGGCAGAACTACAGGAACAGTGTTTGTGTGGGTTTTATTATTATTATTAATAATAATAGTAATAATACCTTACTATGTATCGAACACTGTTCTAAGTGCTGGGGTAGATACAAGCTAATCAGGTTGGACACAGTCCCTGTCCCACATGGGGCTCACAGTCCTAATTCCCATTTTACAGCTGAGGTAACTGAGGCACGGAGAAGTGAAATGACTTGCCCAAGGTCACACAGCAGACAAGTGGTGAAGCCAGGATCAGAACCCAGGCCCTTCTGACTCTCAGGCCCATGATCTATCCACTAGGTCATGCTGCTTCCTATATTAATGAATATGTATGCCCAGAAAGACATTCTGGAGAATTAAGAGGAATATTGAAAGGGCAGTTGAATGGGTTAAAAAAGCTCAATAAGTTTTTCCTGTTTTTTAATTGAACATGAGAACTAGACTTTAAACTCCTTGTGGGCAGGAAACATGTATACCAACTCTGTCGTATTATACTCTCCCGAGCACTTAAGACAGTGCTCTGCACATGATAAACACTCCATAAATACCACTGATTGATTGATTGATTGATTGATATCAATTTTCCCCTGTGACAATTATATCCCAATGTTTGGCACTCCATTATAAATATGGGGTGCATGGGAGTGTATATGTGTATATGTTGGTGTGTTTGTGTTTGTATGTTTGTGTGTTCAGGTGTTTGTGGGTGAACCTGCTGGTATGTAGGTGAATATGTGCATCTGTCAATCATATTAATTGAACTGTTACCGTATACAGAGCACTATACTAAGCTCATGGGAGAGTACAATGTAACAATGTAACAGACACATTCCCTGTTTGCTAGTGCACGTGTCCTTGTGTGAGTGTGTGGGTGTGTTATGTGTATGTGTGTATACTCTAGTGCTCAGAGCACAAGTCCCTTGCATGTTGAAAGGTTCTGCTATTCTGCTCTGCAAATCTGAACAGCTCACCCCTCCCTAATCCCCAAATTCCCACGGACAAGTTTATTTCTCATGAAATACTTTTTAAATTACTTTTTCTGAAACTTCTTGCACTTGGTTTCACCATTTAAAATGCAGAAGGGCCTGCAACCCCCCCGGAAACAGGTAATTGAATTGCTAATGGAAGGGCCTGGAGCTCCTCAAATCAATTTTGTTGTTAATAAGAAATGGAAATGGGACGTGACCATGGGAAATCCCCTCCCACATGGAGGCCCTTCTGCCTTTCCAGGGCCCTTACCAGAAACGTTCGGACATGCGGGGCTTCCTCTCTGATGGTTCAGCCACCCAGGGACAACCAGGAACAAGGAACACACTGGCCATACTGACCAAACTATTTTTTCTGACCCCAGGAGATTCTGAGCATCAATACCTTGCCTCTACTAATTGTCTCAAAGTGCCAGAGATGACAGGGCCCCAGGAGATTCCTGTGAATCCTAGTGGTGTGTCCTACACGGCTTAGGTGATCAAACATCCCACCTTAGGCTGTTCAGTCACAGATAAAGCAGAGAAGCAGTGTGGCCTAGTGGATAGAGTGTGACCCTGGGAGTCATAAGGACCTGGGCTCCAATCCCAACTTGGCCACTTGTCTGCTGTGTGAACTTGGCCAAGTCAGTTCACTTCACTGGGCCTCACTTACCTTTTCTATAAAATAGGGATTAAGACGTTGAGCCCCATGTGGGACATGGACTGCGTCCAAACTGACTAGCTGGTACCTAATAGCTCTGCACACAGAAAGCGCTCAATAATATGATAATAAATACGATTGAATGAATACACCAGCACTTAATACAGTGACTGGCACTTAGTAAGTGTTCAACAAATGCCATGAAAAAGGATGAAGGAACTTGACCCTGCCTCTTTAAAAGCAGGATTGCTGGAAGAGACCAATGAGGCAGCTGGCACATGGCTCCAAATACACAGGGAACCTCTGGGATTCAGCAGCTTTGTTATGTTCTCTATCCATCCAGCTGTTCGTCTGCCTCTTCCACATTTAAAGTTCCAATAGGGACACCAGGTATTTGAAGGGACCATATGTTGGTGGCCCTCCTGGATACCCACCCTCATGGTTAGGGCTACCCACCCTAACTCTTCCCTCTCCACCTCTGACTCTTCTTCAGTGACCCCGCATGAATCATCCAACACCTCTTATTCTCCCTTTTCCCTGTGGTTACCAGCTTGGAGCACTCATTCATGGATAGTTTGAAAGCCCTTATGAATTAATTAATGATGGCATTTGTTAAGTGCTTACTATGTGCAAAGCACTGTTCTAAGCCCTGAGGGGGGATACAAGGTGATCAGGTTGTCCCACGTGGGGCTCACAGTCTTAATCCCCAAACCTGATGATTCATCTTCCTGGATCTTCAAGAGGACTGAAAACTACAGGCATCAGAATATTTTCTAAGTTGCAAAGGGTCCATAGCAAATTCTAGGTATAATCCTAGCCCTCAAGTTCACCCTGCCAAGGCCTGCTTCCAGAATGCCTCCTTTTTCAAGTGCATTTGAATTTACCCCCTTTCTTCACCCATCCCCCAGCCCCACAGCACTTATTATTATATTAACATAATAATATATTATATGATCATTCTATATTATGATTACTATAAAATAATAATAATGATTGAGATATTAGTTAAGAGCTTACTATGTGTAAAGCACTGTACTAAATGCTGGGGTGGACACCAGGAAATCAGGTTGGACATAGTCTATGTCCTACATGGGGCTCACAGTCTTAATCCCTATTTTACACATGAGGTAACTAAAGCATAGAGAAGTGAAGTGACTTGCTCCATCCACTAGGCCATGCTGCTTTTCCATGTATATGCACTTGTGTATATAGCCATAATTCATTTATTGATATTAATTTTCCATCTCCCCCTCTAGACTGTAAGCTCACTGTAGGCAGGGAAAACGTCTATCAACTCTTGTTCATTCATTCATTCAATAGTATTTATTGAGCGCTTACCGTGTGCAGAGCACTGTACTAAGCGCTTGGGAAGTACAAGTTGGCAACATATAGAGATGGTCCCTACCCAAAAGTGGGCTCACAGTCTAGAATTATACTCTCCCAAGTGCTTAGTACAGTGTTCTGCACAGTCTCAATCCCCATTTTACAGATGAGGAAACTGAGACACAGAGAAGTGAAGGGAGTTGCCCATGATCACCCAGCAGACAAGTGGTGGAGCCAGGATTAGAACTCATGACCCTTTAACTCCCAGGCCTGTGCTCTATCCACTGCACAATGCTACCTCTCTGCTTCCTGTTCTGAGGTTTGGAGAATTTGATATTTTGGGCACCCAGCGATGTGGTCCGATAGCCCATCTGTCAGCTGCTGGTTTGACGGCTTGCAGGTGAGTGTGGGGCAGGAAGGGGGGTCTGAGCCACATAAGGGTACCAAATGTGGGTCAGTCATTCAACCAATCAATCATATTTATTGAGTGTTTTACTGTGTGCAGAGCACTGTACTAAGTGCTTGGGAGAGTACAATATAATAGACACATTCCCTGCCCACAGTCTAGAGGGTCTCTCTGAAAGGTATTTGTCTGTGGTTGGGGGTCTCCTTGTGTATTCACGTATACACCAGTTAAGTTATCATCTGAAGATGGGATAATAATAATAGCAATAATAATGGTGGTAACTGTTAAGCACTTACTATGTACGAAGCACTGTTCTAAGCGCTGGGGGGGTGATACAGGGTGATCAGGTTGTCCCACGTGGGACTCACAGTCTTAATCCCCATTTTACAGATGAGGTAACTGAGGCACAGAGACATTAAGTGACTTGCCCAAAGTCACACAGCTGACAAGTGGTGGAGTCGGAATTAGAACCCATGACCTCTGACTCCCAAGCCCATGCTCTTTCCACTGAGCCACGCTATCTGCAAGTCTTTGTCCTCCTTCTTGATGAGGTTGATTTGGCTGTCCAGGATTCAGCACCCAGCAAGGATCAGTACCTGTTGCTTGGGAAACAGTGAGGTCCAGTCAGTCAATCTATATTTATTGAGCACTTACTGTATGAAGAGCACTGGACTAAGCGCTGGGGAGAGTACAATAGAACAATAGAACAGACACATTCCCTGCCCACAATAAGCTTACAGTTCAGAGGGGGAGTCCAGCATTAACATAAATGAATTGCCATTGTTAGGTAGGGACTGTCTCTATATGTTGCCATCTTGTACTTCCCAAGCACTTAGTAATAGTAATAATAATAATGATGGCATTTGTTATGCGCCTACTATGTGCTAAGCACTATTCTAAGTGCTGGATACAAGGTAATCAGGTTGTCCCACATGGGGCTCACAGTCTCAATCCCCATTTTACAGATGAGGTAACTGAGGCACAGAGAAGTTAAGTGACTTACCCAAAGTCACACAGCTAACAAGTGGCAGACGTGGGATTAGAACCCATGGCCTCTGACTCCCAAGCCTGTGCTCTTTCCACTGAGCCATGCTGTTTCTCTGCTTCTGTGTACAGTGCTCTGCACACAGTAAGTGCTCAATAAATACAATTGAATAAATAAATAAAATTACAGATATGTCCATAAGTTGTGGGGCTGGCAGGGAGATGAATAAAGCAAGTCAGGGTGATGCAGAAGGGAATAGGAGAAGAGGAAAGGAAGGCTTAGTCAAGGAAGGCCTTTTGGAGGAGATGTGCCTTCAATAAGGCTTTGAAAGTGGAGAAAGTAATTGTCTGTGGATATGAAGAGAGAGAGCATTTCAGGAACAGAGGCAGGATGTGGGCAAGAGGTCAGCAGCAAGATAGATGAGATCAAGCCACTGTTGGGTAGGGACTGTCTCTATATGTTGCCAATTTGTACTTCCCAAGCGCTTAGTACAGTGCTCTGCACATAGTAAGCGCTCAATAAATACGATTGATGATGATGATGATGATCAAGGTACAGGGAAAAGGTTGGAATTAGAAGAGCGAAGTGAGCAGATTCGGTTGTAGTAGGAGAACAGCCAGGTGAGGTAGGAGAGGGCAAGGTGATTGAATGCTTTAAAGCCGAGGGTAAGGAGTTTCTGTTTGATGCAGAGGTGGCTCTAATGGGAGAATTGTGGACCTGTGAGTCAGATGACTTGGGTTTTAATCCCGGCTCTGCCAATTGCCTGCTGTGTGACCTTGGGAAAGTCACTTAACTTCTCTGTGTCTCAGTTTCCTTACCTGTAAAATGTGGATGTAATACCTGGTTTCCTTGAACTGTCAGTCCCTTGTGAGAGAGGAACTGTATCTGATCTGATTATCATGCATCGCCCCAGCACCTAGTTCAGTACTTGGTCCATAGTAAGCGCTTAATAGATACTGGCATCAGGTTGAGTTAAAGATGGGAAGGAAAATAATGATTCCATCGGGCACCCGCTTTCTCCTCTTTAGCCCACAGTGGTGGCCCCTGGAGGCTTCTGCTAGCCAACACTTCCCTGTCTGCTCAACTCAGCCTGTTTCCCATGTGCCATACTCCTGTCTCAGCAGAGAACGATCCAGACTCTACCCAAGGGCCTCGTTCTCGCCTGTCCCGCTGTCGACCCCCGGCCTACATCCTTCCTCTGGTCTGGAATGCCCTCCCTCCACTCATTCGCCAAGCTAGCTCTCTTCATCCCTCCAAAGCCCTCCTGAGAGCTCACCTCCTCCAGGAGGCCTATCCCAGACTGAGCCCCCTTTTTCCTCTCCTCCTCCCCATCCCCCTGCCCTACCTCCTTCCCCTCCCCACAGCACTTTAATATATTTCTACAAATTTATTACTCTATTTATTTTACTCGTACATATTTACTATTCTATTGATTTCGTTAACGATGTGCATATAGCTTCAATTCTATTTGTTCTGACGATTTTGACACCCATCCACATGTTTTGTTTCGTTGTCTGTCTCCCCCTTCTAGACTGTGAGCCCATTGTTGGGTAGGGACCGTCTCTATATGTTGTCAATTTGTACTTAGTAGAGTGCTCTGCACACAGTAAATGCTCAATAAATATGATTGAATTAATGACTGAATGAATGATATATGAGACCAGATTACTGGGCACGAGCCCCTGCTGGCAGGCTAATGGCTGCAGAAATATCAGCCTGGTGCCTACAAGCAGATAGTCAATCGCAGCTGCCTGGAGCAGCAGAGTGAGGCAAAGCAGAGCAGTAAATCTGGTCATGGCTCTTTAACCACCGAAGGCCAAGAACTTGGATGGAGGGTCAAGGAGTGATTGTTCGACCAAGGCAGTAGATTCCTGTGTTAGTCACACAAAAACGAGGGAGCGGGGATGGTCTGCCCAGCTCCATTAATTCAAATCAATTCCATGCCGCCTGATGCATCTCAGGAGAAAAGAACAAACCTGGGCCAGAGAGAGAGAAGACAATCAGGGCATTTGGATAATGCCTAGGAAGAGGGTCAAAGTCCTAGGTTGGATGGGAGTCACTCAGGGGCTGATGATTTTACATAGCTGGACACCATCTCCTCCCCTCGATCTCCTGCCCGATGATTGTTCTTTATCTTTTCTTTTTCATAAAGTAAACATTTTCTTGCACAATTGCCCCACTTGTTCATATAATTTTTCTAGAATGAAAACAGGGTAGGGGCTATTGAGTGAGTCACATAGGAATTAAATCTACCAATAAGGGAAGGAGGAGAAAAACGAGTAGAATAATAAAAAGGAGGAGGAAAGGTGTGAAGAAGGAAGAAGAAGGTGAGGACATATGAGATTGCACCTTTTATTTCTGTTCCCCCCTCCCACTCTCCCCAGGTGCTGCATGCAAGAACTCAATGAATTAACTTCCCCAACTTGTTATGCTGACATGTTTTCAGCCTTCTGCTCCTACTCCCCGGACCCATGGTTTCCTTGTTTATGCTGACGTGATACAGAAAATAATCCTTTCTCTCCTCCTCAAAGTCCAGCCATCAACAGGAAATAATTGCAGAGAGAGTAGAGGGCTTAGTAAATTGTAGCATCTTTGGAAGCATAGATAAGCGTGAGAGTGATTGCCTTTTTTGGCCCATGGAATATTGGATGACTGCTATAAAATATTGGATTAAAAAATGTAATTGCATCAATTATCCAATTCATTTCCAGTTTTATAGGGTTTGCAGTGAGAGCCCACCGGGGATCCCGAGCATCAAACCTGTCAACCTTGCGACTAAAGTCCTCCGAGGGGCTCCCTTGGGATTTCCAGTGGATTGGCTTCTTCTTTTAGGAGCAAAGGGAGGAGGCTCCCATCCCTTCTGCCACCAGCTCTCCTTCTTATCCCCTCGTACTGTCTTAAAATCACCTCACCCACATCATGGGTGGCTACTTTCAAGTTTCTCTGTTTCTGTCCCTCTGTAACATCGTGGCCTAATGGAAAGAGTCCAGGCCCAGGGGTCAGAGAACTTGAGTTCTAATCCCAGCTCTGCTGCTAGTCCGCTGTGTGACCTTGGATAAATCACTTAATTGCTCTGGCCTTCGTTCCCTCACCTATAAAATGGGCATTCAATACCTGTTCTTTCTCCTATTTAGACCATGAGCCTGATGTCGGGGCAGGGACTGAAACCAACCTGATTATCTTGTATCTACCAGTGCTTAATACACTTTTGACACATAGTAAATGCTTAAAAAATACCACCATTATTATTATTCTTGCCTATCTCTGCATCATTTACTCTTTCAAATTCCTCCTCCCTCTGCTTCTTTCCTCTCTGTTTCTCATTCTTTAACTGTCTTCCTTTTTCTCTGTGATTCTGACTTTTTCCTGTCTCACTCTTTATCTCTCTTTCTGTCTTTCTCTCTGGTCTCTAGGTTACTTCGTCCTTTCCACTGTCATAATTATGATAATAATAATGGCATTTGTTAAACGTTTACTCCATCACAAGCACTGTTCTAAGCACTGGGATAGGTACAAACTAATCAGGTTGGATACAGTCCCTGTCCCACGTGGGGCTCCCAGTCTTACTCCCCATTTTACAGATGAGGTAATTGAAGCACTGAGAAGTGAAGTGACTCACCCAAGGTCACACAGCAGACAAGAGGCAGAGCTGGGATTAGAACCCAGGTCCTTCTGACACCCAGGCCCGTTTTCTATCCTCTAGGCCACACTGCTTCTGTTGCTGCTTCACTATATCTCTCTGCCTTTCTGTCCCTGACTTTCTGGTCTCTTTTTCTACCTCTCTCTCTCTCTCTCTCTCTCTCTGCCTCCCCTCCCCCTTCTATGCACTCTCCCACTCCTTAATATTTGTCAGCCTTTTAGCTGCTGCTCTGAAGAGACACTGACACCCACGGAGATGTGAAAGTTGTGTTTTTTTTTTTGAAGGAGACATATCGGCTTGACAGAATTTTTCAAGCATCCCATATTTTATTACTGAGTAAATGAGCCATCAAGATAATGGTCTCTGATGCCGGAACGAAGCTGACTCCCATCGGTAATCCATCAGAGAGAGTTTGTTAAGAATTAGGTTAGCCATTTAGGACTTTATACGATTAAGGAACATTGCTCTCGTACCTTAGTTCCAAGTTGAAAGGGACAACAATTCAGGAACTCGCAGGGAGTTAGAAGCAAATGGCTTTGAGTGGTCTGAGTTTTCCTGCCTGCTCCCCTGAGGGGCGAGAGAAGGTCAGGTTTTCGGGGATGATTCTATTTAGCAGATTCGGCATCCCTGAAAGCAGAATCCTCAGACTTCACATGCAACCTGCCCTGAGACACATCCAACGGCTTTTCCTTTCTCCTACTCCCAGGGCTCAGGAAAATAACAAAATGTGATTCAAGGCCAAGGTGGCACAGACAGCAACAGCACTGCCAGCTTCCCAGTGGCAGAGGAAATCAGAGGCAGCAGACCTAAATAATAATAATAATAATAATGGCATTTATTAAGTGCTTATTATGTGCAAAGCACTGTTCTAAGCACTGAGGAGGTTACAAGGTGATGAGGTTGTCCCATGGGGAGCTCACAGTCTTAGTCCCCATTTTACAGATGAGGGAACTGAGGCCCAGAGAAGTTAAGTGACTTGTCCAAAGTCACACAGCTGACAAGTGGTGGAGTCGGAATTTGAACCCGTGAACTCTGACTCCAAAGCCCATGCTCTTTCCACTGAGCCACACTGCTTCTCCGGTCCCTACTTGCTGCAGAGCAGAAGCCCTGTGGCCACCGAGAATGATGATGATGGTGATGACTGTGGTATTTGTTAAGTGCTTACTATGTGCCAGGCCATGTTCAAAGCAAATCGGGCTGGACACAGTCCCTTTCCTACACAGGGCTCAAAGTCTTAATCCCCATTTTACAGTTGAAGTAACTAAGGCCCAGAGAAGTGAAGTGACTCACCCAAAGTCACACAGCAGATCAGTGGCAGAGCTGGGACTAGAACCCAGGTCCTCCAGACTCCCATGCTCTATCCACTAGGCCACGATGGGATGGAGAAGCTTCCATTCATTCATTCAATCATATTTATTGAGTGCTTACTGTGTGCAGAGCACTGTGCTAAGCATTTGGGAAGTACAAGTTGGAAACATATAGAGACGGTCCCTACCCAACAATGGGCTCACAGTCTAGAAGGGGGAGACAGATAATTCCTGGGGTCTGGCCCCGAGCCCCATTACCCTGATGGTGGAGTGGAAAGGGACTGGAAATCTTTCCTCGTTTCTAATCGGAGCCTCTAGTGCATTTTGGTAACTTGTTATCACCTTCTGGCCAGGTCAGCGGCTACTGCTTCTTCATCTGTCCTCCTTCTGCCCCCTGGTCATCCAGGAAAAAATTCAGCAGGAAGTTTCTCTTTGTATTTCCATTCCTCAGTTCCCTGTTTCTAAGTAATGTTGAAATCCAGCTGGTTTGCTCAGACTGCTCCCCTATGCCAGACCCAAAGATAGCTAGACATATAGGATGGCCTAATGGTTAAAGCATGGGCCTGGGAATCAGAAAGATCTGGGTTCTAATCCCAGCTCCGCCACTTGTCTGCTGTGTGACCTTGGGCAAGTCAGTTCACTTCTCTGTGCCTCATTTCCCTCCTCTGTGAAATGGAGATTTAGACTGTGAGCCCCATGTGGGACAGGGACTGTGTCGAACCCGATTATCTTGTATCTACTCCAGCATTTAGAACAGTACCTGGTGTATAGTAAGCGTTTAACAAATACTGTAATAATTATTCACTCCAAGCAGGTCCAGTTCTCCTGGAGAGAAGAATTCCAGGGGAGTGGCTGGAAGTCAGGGAGCTGTCCTTCTGGGAGGACTCCTTAGCTAGCATCTCACAAGGCCTGTGACAGGAATGGGGAATTCTGAAAAAATATGTCAATTGCTTAGCTTAGTTCTTTAGTTGAGGTTTCCACTCAGGTCTCCCACTGAAACAAGGGGAAGACTCCAGTCTGGCATTGGGTTTCTGGAAGGCCCAGTCCATATGGATGATATAAATGATAATAATAATACTATAACTGTGGTACCTGCTAAGTGTTTACTATGTGCTCAGTAAAGCGCTGGGGTAGATACAAGATATGAGGTCAGACACCGTCCCTGCCCGACATTGGAATCACAGTCTAAGAAAGAGGGAGAATAGATGATGACCCCTATTTTACAGATGAGGAAACTGAGGTCCAGGGAAATCTTAAGTAAACTACCCCAAACCACATGGCAGGCAGGTAGCAAGAGCTGGGATTAGAACCCAGGCCCCCCAACTCCCTGTTCTTTTTGCTCGGCCCTGCTGCTTCTCTATATATGACATTCCACGTGACTTGTGGAGTATGATGAAACCACTCTCCTTTTCTGTGACTAACTCTTCATTAATGGCATAGTAAGTGGAGAAAAGCAGCATGGCCTAATGGATAGAGCTTGGGCCTGGGAGTCAGAGGACCTGAGTTCTAATCCTGGCTCTGCCACTCATCTGCTGTGTGACTTTGGACAAGTCACTTCACTTCTCTGGGCCTTAGTTCCTTTGTTTGTAAAATGGGGATTAAGACCGTGAGCCCTATGCGGGACAGGGACTGTGTCCAACCCAATAATCTGGTATGTACCATATCTGGCACATAGTAAGCGCTTAACAAATACCACAATTACCACAACTAAGTGCTCGCTGTCCAGAAGCCACAGTGTTCATCCACCCGCTTTCCCAACCGTCCTGATCCTATGCCAGACAGCGATCCATAATCAGGCTCACTAAAGCAAACCTCGATCCTGCAGACCTCCAGGCTCCGTAAGATGCTCGAGCACTCCGGTGGCTTGCCCAAACATCTGCCGGGTACGCGTGGTGGGATCCAGGCAGCAGGACATGACCCTCACTAGGGTAGGCATGTCAGAACAGCAGGCTCCAGCAGGGGCAAAGGATGAGCTCATGGAAAGAGAGGGGGAAACAGCGTGCGGGAGGAGGAAGAGCCAATGAGAGAAGGGAGGAGAGGTAAGGGTCATGCAATCGCACATCTGTCTCAACAGTGGATGTTTTAACGGGGCTTCTGTTCGGAGGGAAAGGGAAGAGCAATTACTAAGCTTAATGTCCTTGTCTTCAAAACCTGCCCTCAGGGATGGAACAGCCAATGGGTTGGAGGCTCTGCCAACTCTCAATTATCCACGGTGATGGGGGCGGAGGGATCGCAGATAATTAAAGTCCCCAAATAAACCCAGAGCTTTCAATCCTGCCTTCTTCCTGAGCTGCTCACAAAGAAGGAAATTCTTTCATTTTCCCTCCTTCTGGCTTCCTCTGCTGGCCATCTTGAGGAGGTGTCAGTGAGATGGGCCGTGGCCTTGAAGGTGAGAAGGAGCAAGTCAAGAGACCTGGATAATTCATAGGTTGATTGGGTCAGCTAAGTAGCTCTTACCCGTAACTGTAATAATAATAATAATAATTGTGGTATTTGCTAAGTGCTTACTATGTACCAGGCACTGTCCTAAATGCTGGGGTGGATACAAGTAAATCAGGTTGGACCCACCAGGAGGGGCTCACAGTTTCAATCCCCATTTTACAGATGAGGGAACTGAGGACCAGAGAAGAGAAGTGACTTGCCCAAGGTCACACAGCAGGCAAGTGGCAGAGCAGTGATTTGAACCCATGACCTGACTCCCAGATGCATGCTCTATCCACAATGCCATGCTGCTTCAGTAAACTCAGATCATCATTACAACATGTCAGAATCAAGTCAACAATCAAACCTAACCCTGACATTGACACCTACTCTAGTCCCTATCACTACTCTAAACTTCATCTTAATGATAACCACTGTGTGATTGGAAGGATTTGTATTTTTGATATTGTCAAACTATCATCATATTTACTGAGCACTTACTGTGTGCAGAGCACTGTATGAAGTGCTTTGGAGAGTGCAACACCATCTCCTTCAAGAGACCTTCCCTGACTAAGCCCTCCTTTCCTTTTCTCCCACTTCCTCCTGTGTCACACTGATTTACTCCCTTCATTCTCCCCCACTCCCAGCCCCACAGCACTTATGTACATATCTGTAATCTATTTATTTATATTAATGTCTGTCTCCCCCTCTATACTGCAAGCTCATTGTGGGCATGGAATGTGTATGTTTATTGTTATATTGTACACTCCTCAGTGCTTAGTACTGTGCTCTGCACACAGTAAGCGCTCAATAAATACAATTGAATGAATGGAGGTCATGGGTTTGAATCCCGCCTCTCCCACGTGTCTGCTGTGTGACCTCGGGCCAGTCACTTCATTTCTCTGTGCCTCAGTTCCCTCATCTGTAAAATGGGGATTAAGACTGTGAGCCTCACATGGGACAACCTCATCTCCTTGTATTCCCCCCAGCGCTTAGAACAGTGTTTTGCACATAGTAAGCGCTTAACAAATACCAACATTATTATTATTTTTACATAATCCCTGTCCTCACAAGTTTACAATCAAATTAATGGTAAACAACAAAAAAGGACATTAGGAACAAGAGATAAGCTTGGAATTGAGTTTAAGGCAGTCACCAGGATAGCTGGAATCAAAGACTCAAATTGCATATGTGAGAATAATAATAATAATTATGGTATTTGTTAAGCACTTACTAAATGCCAAACCCTGTAGTAAGCGCTAGGGTAGATTAAGTCCCACGTGGGGCTCATAGTCTCAGTAGGAAGGAGAATAGGCACTGAGTCTTTATGTTGCTCCATGTTACAGAGAAGAGAAGGAAAGCACAGAAAAGTTAAGTGACTTGCCCAAGATCACAGAGCAGACAAGTGGAAGAGCCACTCGAGAAGCGGCGTGGCTCAGTGGAAAAGAGCACGGGCTTTGGAGTCAGAGGTCATGGGTTCAAATCCCAGCTCCGCCAATTGTCAGCTGTGTGACTTTGGGCAAGTCACTTAACTTCTCTGGGCCTCAGTTCCCTTATCTGTAAAATGGGGATTAAGACTGTGAGGCCCCCGTGGGACAAACTGATCACCTTGTAACCTCCCCAGTGCTTAGAACAGTGCTTTGCACATAGTAAGCGCTTAATAATGCCATTATCATTATTATTATTATTATTAAGAGCCAGAATTAGAACCCAGGTCTTCAGAATCCCAGACCCCTGCTGGTTCCACTAGCCCATGCTGCTTCTCAACCACTCCAAGACACCTATTCATATTTCCTCTTTCTCACTCCCTCTCTCTTCCTCACAAACACACACACACATAGACATACACATCACACATACAGGTAAAACCTTAACCCAGGTTTCTGCCCAATAGACCTAAGTAAAGAAAGTGGTCAGTGAAATATTCTTTCCAAGATTTAACCCTTTTCATCATACAAAACTTGGGATTATTTGTTTCGTGGAGCTTCTTCTGTCCTAGTTCTGAGCTCTGTGTTTTCAACCAGATGTGGAGACACCAGTCAGAGACCAAAGAAAAGCAGAAATAAAGATTACAGGATACCAAAAAGAGCAAGAAGACAGGCTACCTTATCCAGAAAGGAAAGAGAAGACTAAGGGGATACCCGTGAGAAGCAGTATTGCCTAATGGATAGAGTACGGGCCTGGGATACAGAAGGATCTTGGGTCTATTTCCGACTCCACCACTTATCTGCTGCATGACCTCGGGGTAGTTACTTCACTTCTCTGGGCCTCAGTTACTTCATCTGTAAAATGGTTATCAAGACTGTGAGCCACATGTGAAACATAGACTGAGTCCTACCTGATTAGCTTGTGACCACACCAGTTCTTAGGACAGTGCCTGGCACATAGTAAGAACCTAACAAATACCATTAAAATAAAACAAAACAAAACAGAACACGGTGAACTTTTCTCTGTGATAATGACAGAAGCACATGGGCCTTGTCAGAGGGCTGAACAAGAAGAACTCGAATGACAATCGCAGCAAGAGGGAGTCTGGGGTAATGTAAGCTCACTGTGGGCAGGGAATGTGTCTGTTCTATTGTTCTATTATACTCTCCCAAGCCTTTGTACAGTGCTCTGTGCCTAGAAAGATAACAAATACGACTGACTAAGAGCTCTCTAATGGTCAGAAGGAAAGGACAGAAGAGAGAGGAGGTTCTTCTATCCAACTTCCATCCTAACCCAGAGACCCTAGAGAGAGACCCCAGGGCTGAATCCCCTTCTAGAGGAGTCTAGCTGTGGGCCTATGGGAAACTGAGTCATATTGGACAAGAAAAAGTAGAGAAATGCCCCCCGGCTGCCAATGGAGACATCTCCGATTAGCTGATTTAGTGATTCCACTCTTTGAGGTTAAGGATTGTAAATTCTCCCAGATAAACAACTGAGTCTCCTCTGGCTACCTGGGGTGGCAGAAAAGTGGAATTGCCAGCTGCTGTTGGCCCAGGAAGTGCTTTTCACTAGGACTCCTGTTCGGCCCACAATTTCCAAAGCTTCTTGGTTTCAATTGGCACTCTCAGCTGGGCAGCTGGGCATCCTCCTCCCTGTCCCCCGCCACCCCCCTGGACTTCTTCCCTGCCACCTCTCAGGACCAAGACCCACTTTGCCGACCTCCAGAGCAAACTCGGTTAGGATGGCAAGGTAATGGAGTGTCCTGAGTGGCTGGAGCTTGCTGGGACCCTTCCCTCCCCAGGAGCCTTTCTTAGCTGATTTCATGGCTGGGAAAGACTGGGCAAAAAAAGGGGGTTTGAGTAATTGGGATTTCTCAGAATCCTGGGCTGCAATGTGGGGAGGGAGTGAACCCTTTCAAACCCACCTTCAATATCACCCTACCACAACTATCCACCACCCTTTAACTTGTGGAAAGAGCGTGGGCCTGAGTGTCAGAAGACCCCTGGGTTCTAATTCTGGCTCTGCCACTTGTCTGCTGTGTGACATTGGACAAGAAACTGCTCTGTGCCTCCATTACCTCATGGGGATTAATGGGAAATAAAGCACCATGTGGGACATGAACTGTAACTAACCTGATTATCTTATATCTATGCCAGTGCTTAGTTCAGTGTCTGTCACATAATAAGCACATAACAAATACCACTGATAATAAAAAACAAAGAAGAAAACAAAAATAAGTCAAAAAATAAAATATAAATATAGACTCAGTCAAACAATCAATGGCAATTAATTAGCCCCTACTGAGTGGAGAACACTGTACTATGTAAGAGAAACAGCATGGCCTAGTGGATAGGGCACGGGCCTGGGATTCAGAAGGATCTGGGTTCTAATTCTGTCTCTGCCACTTCATCATCATCATCAATCGTATTTATTGAGCGCTTACTATGTGCAGAGCTCTGTATTAAGCGCTTGGGAAGTACAAATTGGCAACATATAGAGACAGTCCCTACCCAACAGTGGGCTCACAGTCTAAAAGGGGGAGACAGAGAACAAAACCAAACATACTAACAAAATAAAATAAATAGAATAGCTATGTACAAAATAGTATAGCTATGTGCCACTTGTTTGCAGTGTGATGTTGGGCAAGTCACTTCACTTCTCCATGCCTCAGTTCCCTCATCTGTACAATGGGGATTAAGATTATGAGTCCAAACCAATTTGCCTATATCTACCCCAGTGCTTAGGACAGTGCCTGGCACATAGTAAGCACTTAACTCATTCATTCATTCAATTGCATTTATCAAGCGTTTACTGTGTTCAAAGCACTGTACTATGTGCTTGGCAGAGTACCACACAACAACAGACACATTCCCTGCCCACAATGAGTTTACAGTCTAGAGGGGGAGAAGTTCTTCCTCCATTCAGAACTCCCAAAATACTCCTCCCCTAAAATGACTGTCACATGGCAATCTGGAGGGGATTGCTCTCCTTTAGTAGTGATTGCAGGAAAACAGGAATAGTAAGAGGCAGATTTGACAACAGCCACAAACACTGCAAGCGGCGTGAGCCAAGGACAACCCTTATGGAATCACAATGGGAAGTGGATTGTCAGTCAGACACAAGTCTTTTCCATCACTCCTATTCGCAGGGCATGAAATGGCATCTTCAAACACTAAAAATGTACAGACAAACATACATACGCTAATTGATGGGAAAAAGTGACAATAGAAGAATAAGGGATTTTATTCATGAGTCACAACCAATTCCACTGTCTAGACCTGCTCCCAAAGACTCTCAATTTGAAAGAAACAATGTTATCTCAACCCAGACTTTTAAAAATCTTAGGTGGGAACAAACAATTAATGATGTCCTGAATTCAGATCTACCTAAAATAATCCCTCTAAACTGAGGGGAGAAGGGTGTCAAGTGACCGTCATTGTCCTTTAGCTAAAGAATGGAGGAGAGGGACATTTAATCTAGAGATTTGAAAAGTAAGATGCAGCAGCAATTAGGATAATCTGGGAAATCCAAAACTCTTCTTTCCCTTACTCCTCTGCCCCCTCTTCCCAACTTCTCAAAAACAAAGCTAATTGTTCCACCTTTCATAATAATAATAATAATAATAATAATAATAATGGCATTTGTTAAGCACTTGCTATGTGCCAAGCACTGTTCTAAGCATCGGGGTAGATGCAAGGTAATCAGGTTGTCCCACATGGGGCTCACAGTCTTAATCCTCATTTTACAGATGAGGTAACTGAGACCCAGAGAAGTTAAGTGACTTGCCCAAAGTCATACAGCTGACTAGTGGTGGAGCTGGTATTAGAACCCATGGCCTCTGACTCTCAAATCCATGCTCTTTCCACTTAACCACACTTACCTACGCAGCCAATCAACTGCTTTCTACCTTTCTTGTCCACTGATAATACATGGGGAGGAGGCACCATCAGCCATCAAACTGAGAGGATCACCTACCACAATTACTATTATTATCATTATTATTTTGACTATACAATAGAGTCGGTACACATAATCCCTGCCCTCCAGGAGTTTTCAATAAAGTTGGGGAGACAAATCCTGAAACAACGCCAGTCTGCAGAAATACTAGATGAAGCAGAGATGCCACTGGACAAGACGCTTGGCTCCGAGCTGGAATCCAAGTTAATATATCTGTACCCACACCACTGAAGCACCTGATGGCAGTCAGTTCCAGGTATTGACAGACAGGCATGGTTTCAGGGCCTGGATCTCCATTCATTCATTCATTCAATTGTATTTATTGAGCTTTTACTGTGTGCAGAGCACTGTACTAAGCGCTTGGAAAGTACAAGTTGGCAACATATAGAGATGGTTCCTCTCCACTCCTCATGGATTCCTTGCAAGTACTTTGTATGTTTTATCAGTTTTATGGTATTTGCTAAATGCTTACTATGTCCTGAGCACTGTACTAAGTGCTGGGGTAGATAAAACTAATCAGGTTGGACCCAGTCCCTGACCCACATAAGGCTCACAGTCTTAATCCCTATTTTACAGATGAGGTAACTGAAGCACAGAGAAATGAAGTGAGTTGCCCAGGGTCACCCAGCAGACAATTGGCAGAGCTGGAATTACAACCCAGGTCCTTCTGACTCCCAGGGGCAGTTATCTGTCTGCACAGCCTGGCCACCGCACCCATGGGATGGCTTTATTGACAGAGACTGCCTTAGTCCTTGACTCAGCCAGATTCTCTGATTGAGTTAGAATCCTCTATCTGTTCCGCGGATGCCTGTGATAAGGTTCCTCGGTGTTCACACGGCTGGAGCCAGACAAGGCTCATTTATTTCCTCTCACTCGGCATGGTTTTCTGAGTAAAACAGAAATGCAGTGATGTGGCAGGGGAGAGACTCAGGGGGGACACGGAGAGTATCTCACCAGCAAGGAAGAGAGGCATTGTGGCCTACCGGATAAAGCCTCGGAGTCAGAAGAGCCTGGGTTCTAATCCCAGCTAAACCACTTGTGGGCTGTGTGACCTTGGGTGAGTCATTTAACTTCTCTGAGCCTCGGTTCCCTCCTCTGTAAAATGGGGATTAAGACTGTTTGTGAGACATGGCCTGTGTACATCCTGATTGGCTTATATCTACCGCAGTTCTCAGTACAGCACCTGGCACACAATAAGCACTCAACAAATATCATTAACAAAAAGGAGTATTCCCAGGTGATGTCTGACAAGGGTGCCAAAGCAACAGCCATGGGACCCTGGAGGTTCAGGAGAAGTGACTGCAATTTGGAAACACAAGGCAGATGTGCTGGGAAGTGGCAGCTAGAGATGGGTGGGAGGAGAAGAGAGAGGGAGGAGGAAGAGGCTTTTTTGGATAATAGGGCCAGGATGAGGGAGGAGCGGAGAGCCAAGCCAGACCATGCAGACAAGCACTGAGTAAAGTGCTTTGCACACAGTATGTACTCAATAAATTTGATCGACTGACAAAAGTCCCGGCCGCAAATGTCCATCCCTCCTTTGAGGATCCCCAGTGGGAAAGGGCTGGTGGTTACTCCTTCAATCAACCAATCGATCAATGCATTTACTAAGTGTTTCCTGGGAACAGAGCACTGTTCTAATAATAATAATAATAATAATGATGGCATTTGCTAATGCTCGAGGGCATGCATTATAACAATATAACAGAGCTGGAAGACCCATTTCCTGCCCATAATGGGCTTACAGTCTAGAGGAGACAGACATTAATACAAATAAATAAATTACAGATATGCGCATAAGTGCTGTGGGGCTGAGGAAGGGGTACATAAAGGGAGCAAGTGCAAGGGTGAACTGTTCTGTTTGGTCCCTGTGGATAACTTCCCAATCATGGGTAAGCTCCTGTCCTAAAACCCTGGGCCTCAAAACTCGTGGAGATGTTGTAGGCCATCTGGTCCAGCCCCTTGCACCCAGGCAGATGCAGGACCAGGCCATCTCAGACAGGTGGCCAATTATATTTCTTTTTATCTTTAAAGACCTGAAGTGTCAGGTCCTGGGATAGGACGCACAAAGAAAGGAGTGGAGGGTCCCTACAGGCAGTCTTTAAGGAAAGAATCCCCTGGTCCTGAATGGGTTTGTCTTTCACTGGGCTGGAGACAAAGGGCTGGCCTGGATGACGTTAACATCCCGTCCAGCTCCGGGATTCTAACTCTAGAAAAAGGGATGCCACTGATTCACCTAATGTTCCAATGTATTATCCACTACTAGTCGAGAGAGTTCTGTTTCATATCCAACTGGAATCTCTCCAGCAAGTCAATTTCCTCTTGTTCAGGCCTTAGTGTTCTCAGAGAAAAATTAGCCAACACTACTTAGTAGAACTCCTGCTACGCTCCCCCTCAGCCTTGTCTTCTCCAATAAAGCCCCAATTCCCTCAACTGTTCCTCACAGGAAAGACAAAATTCCATCCCTTTCCCTATTTTTCCTTCTCTAATCCTCTCTACTCATCGGTTTCTCCATATAACCCTTTGAATGTGCTTTCATTTTCCCCAAGCACTGTCACATTAATAAGTTCATTTTTATCACAACATCCCTTGGACACAGAGACCAAGATCATTCTCCCCATTTTACAGCTGAGGACTCTAAGGTTCAGAGAAGTTAAGTGATTTACATAGCACACAACAGACCCATGGCAAAGCTGGGATTAGAACTCAGGCCTGCTGACTCCCGGCCGCTTTAGCAGGCCTCTCTTTCTCCCACATGGAAAAACCCAGCTGTGGATACAAACACCAAACCACGTGGTCAGGACCTAAAATAGACCAGGGCAGACCAAATGGAAATCAGGCACGGGACTTAAAAAAAAATCAGACAATGGGTTTGAAATGAAATGAAACATTCCCTGCTTTTCTCTAGCTTTCATGAAAGGAGATTGGGTGGTGGATGGGGGAAGAGGAGGAAACTGGAATAAGTTTGCTGCTGATGGTTTCTTCTGGTCTTAGAGTGTGGGGTTCTCCAGACTCCCAGCATTCTTTGGAAGCTGTCAGTGCTGCCCCAACCCAAGCCCCCACTCATCACCTTCTTCCCACAGTCCTGAGGTAATGGTACTCCCCTCTTTTCCCTAAAAATAATTATAATGATAATTATGGTACTTGCTAAGCACCTACTATGTGCCAAGCACTGTTCTAAGTACCAAGGAATTATTTATTTGTATTGATATCTTTCTCACCAACTCTGACTGTGAGCTCGTTTTGGGCAGGGAATGTCATTATATATTGTTGTATTGTACTTTACCAAGTGCTTAGTACAGTGCTCTGTGCACAATAAGTGCTCGTTAATTCTGACTGAATGAATGAATTGAATGAAAACAAGTTAATCAGGTTGGACACAGTCCCTTTCCCGCATGGGGCTCACAGTCTTAATTCCCATTTTACAGATATGGTAACTGAGGCCCAGAGAAGGGAAGTGACTAGCCCAAGGTCACGCAGCAGACATATGGCAGAGCTGGGATTAAAACCCAGGAACTTCTGACCCCCAGGCCCATGCTCTCTTCCCTAAGCCACGCTGCTTCTAAAGTCACTCTGCTTCCCTCCGTTCTGGCCCTGAAATTCCAAACCCAAAAAGTGAAACCAGTTACAGGGTGAGTGGGGGTGACAGAAGAGGGTGAGGGAGAGGACAGGCTGTGCAACATTAAGGGCGGGCCATGAGGGAGGAGACCCAGGACGAGGGGAGTAGGGGAGGGGGAAGAGGGGAGAGGAAATGAATCTTTTGCATACTTGTGGCGTTACTTAATTGTTTTCCCCTCTGTGTGTGGCTGGAAGCTGGTTATCGGCCCAGTCGCTAGCCGGGGCCCGCTCTGTTTGAGGCCTCCGGGAACTTTGATTTGAGCCCCTGAAACCACTCCATCCTGCCGGATTCTATCTGAAGCCAAAGACGTTGTACAGCATTGTTCCAGGTTGGGAGGAAGAGCTCTCTCCGGCCCCGGGAATCAGCGGGTGGGGAACAGAAGGCAGGCTAGCCCCGTTGGGGCCTGGTCCTGCCCTCCAGCAGCCAGAGGTTTGTTTCTGGGGCTTCGGCCTACTGGGTTTTGGCTCTGAAGCAGGCCCCCGAGCAACTGGGAGAATAATTTTCCCAGAAGGGGAGAGCACTCCAGTGGGGTGAATCACTTGGAACAGAGCTGCCCAGCACAGGTAAGTAGCCGGTTTTCTGTGTTCCTAGCCCTGCTGCTTTCTTCAGTTTCACTGCCCCACTGTGGCTCAGGGCAAGGAGAGGGGAGGGGCACAGTTTTCTCCCATGTGGACTTTATGCCAGGACTTGCTGGGGGTTAGCCCTAGCCCTTGTGGACTCGGTGTCTCATATTCCCGGCATCTCTTTCCCTCCAGGGGAAGCATCCGTTATCTTCTTAATATGAATGATGATAATAGTCATTCAATCATATTTACTGAGCACCTCCAGGGGAAGCTTTGGTTCTCTTCTTAATATTAATGCTGATAATAGTCAGTCAGTCGATCGTGTTTATTGAGCACATACTGTGTGCCGAGCACTGTACTAAGCACTTGGGAGAGTATAACATCATAACAGACACATTCTCTGTCCACAATGATCTTACACACTACTAAGAATAGTGGTTTTTGTTAAGTGCCTAATATGTGACAAGCACTGGGGTAGATAGAAGATCGGCAGGTCCCAGGGACCACACAGTTTCTCTTCCTTCGGATATTTTAGAGGGTCTTCCATGCAGCAACTTCTCCCCTCCTCCCCTCTCTCCCTGCACTGACAAGCACCCATTGGGAAAAGCCTCTAGCTCTCATCTTTGATAGATTGCAACTGCTTTAGGGGCAGTGAGTATTGTTGTTTGTCTCCAGGCACCTTGTACAGTACTGTGCACAAAGTAAATGACCAGGCAGTGACCTTTTTTTAAAATTATATTTGTTAAGCGCTTACTATATAATGATGATGATACTAGTGATGATATTTGTTAAGCGTTTTCCACGTGTCAAGCATTGTTCTAAGCGCTGGGGCAGATAAAAGCTGATCAGGTTGGTTACAGTCCCTGTCTCACAAGGGGCTCACAGTCTTAATCCCTATTTTACAGATGAAATAACTGAGGCACGGAGAAGTTAAGTGACTTGCCCAAGTTAGCATATCAGACATATGGCAGAGTCAGGATTAGAACCCTCTGATTCCCAGGCCCATGCTGTATCCATTAGGCCATGCTGCTTTCCTATGTACCAGGCACTGTACTAAGCACCAAGGTAGACACATTCTAATCAGGTTGGATACTGTCCATATCCCACATGGGACCCACAGTTTTTACTTTCCCAAGTGCTTCGTACAGTGCTTTGCACATAGTAAGCACACAATAAAAACCCTTGACTGATTGATTAATTCCCATTTTACAGATGAGGTAAATGAGGCAAAGAGAAGTAAAGTGACTTCCCCAACGTCACACAGCAGACTAGTGGCAGAGCAGGATTGGAACCCAGGTCCTTCTGACTCCCAGGCTCATGCTCTATCCACTAGGCCAGTGGGCAGCGAGAACATAGCTCTGCACGCAGCGGCTGCTCAGTACACTGCTCAGTACACTGCTCTGGCACACAATAGGAGCTTAGTACAATATTACGTGTCCACTGTATGTGTTTAGTACAGTGCTCTATATACAGTAGGAGTCCAGTACAGTGTTCTGCCTACAGGGACTAATAATAACAATAATAATAATAATAATGGCATTTATTAAACACTATGTGCAAAGCACTGTTCTAAGCACTGGGGAGGTTACAAGGTGATCAGGTTGTCCCAAGGGGGCTCACAGTCTTAATCCCCATTTTACAGATGAGGTAACCGAGGCCCAGAGAAGTTAAGTGACTTGCCCAAAGTCACACAGCTGACAGGTGGCTGAGCTGGGACTTGAACCCACGACCTCTGACTCCAAAACCCGTGCCCTTTCCATTGTACCACGCTGCTTCAGTTTGCTATTCAAAACTTTTGTATTGTTCTCTCCAAAGCACTTAATCAATGAATCTATGGTATTTTTCGAGCACTTACTGTGAGCAGAGGACTGTCCTAAAATACTTGCGAAAATACAACAGATAAGATAGACATGCTTCCTGCCAACAATTGGCTTACAGTGTTAATATAGTGCTCTGCCCACGGTAAGCACTTAGTAAATACCTTTGACTGATTGTTTGATTGATTGACTGACAAACCTCTCAACCATTCACAAAGATTTCAGACCCAAGAACCTATATAAAAGAATGCATTGTGGTCCAAGTAGTTTTGGTACAGTGCCACTCAGCCTATCTCGTCTCCACCAATCTTATACCCAGTGGGACAATGGGTGCAACAAATGAGCGGATGGGCAGCATAGAGAACAGCGTGGCTTAGTGGATAGAGCACAGGCCTGGGAGCCAAAGGGCATGGGTTCTAATCTCAGCTCCAACACTTGTCCACTGTGTGATCTTGGGTAAAGTCACTTCGCTTCTCTGTGCCCCATCTGTAAAATGGGTATTTGGGACACGGACCGTGTCCATCCTGATTACCTTGTATCTACCCCAGTGCTTAGTACAGTGCCTAGCCACGTAGTAAGCACTTAGCAAATACCATAAAAAATTGGGAAATATATGCAACTGTGTGTAAACCTATTAACAGCTCAAGAGCCCACAGCACAGTGGCAACGTTGTGCCATACCAAGCAGAGCAGAGGAAATTGGTTGTCGGGGCTGATGCATGTTCTTGGCCAGAAACATTAGGTAACCATTTTTTCATAATGATATTGAGTGCTCACTATGTGTAAAACGCTATTCTAAGCCCTGAGATAGGTACAAATTAGGTTTTATACAGGCCCTGTCCCACATGGGGCTCATAGTCTAAGTAGAAGGGAGAGCAGGTATTCTCATTTTGCAAGACTCCCATAGTCAGTCCTTCAGTAGCCTTCAGCAGCCTTCACAACAGACAATTACTCCCCTCATTTCCAAGCCTTATTGAAGGCACAACTCCTCCAAGAGGCCTTCCCTAACTAAGCCCTCCTTTCCTCTTCTCCCACCCCTTCTGTGCCACCCAGACTTGCTCCCTTTATTCATCCCCACTCCCAGGACCAGATACACTTATCCGTAATTTATTTATTTATACTAATGTCTCTCTTGCCCTCTAGGCTGTAAGCTCTTTGTGGACAGGGAATATGTCTTCGTATTGTTATATTGTACTCTCCCAAGTGCTTAGTAAAGTGCTCTGCAAACAGTAAACACTCAATAAATAGGATTGAATGAACGACTGAATGAATGAACCTTAATGGCACAACCTCAACATGCTATGCCTTGCTGCTTCTGCCCATTTCACCCCTCCACCAGGGTGACAGGACAACAATCCTGCTAGGTTCATTGATCAATCAGTCGATGATATCAATAATCAATCTGTGGTACAGATCAGGGCAGGTTTCCTACCTGGGACCCCGCTTCCCTCCTTATTTACTCCATCCACTGTGAAATGATTCAACGGCAGAGCCTAGAATTGCTGGAAGGAAGAAAACTCTCATCATTGAACCCTCAACCCTGTGATAAAGCCTCTCATCACCAAAACTAGCGTCATGGCCTAGTGGGAAGTCAGGAAACCTTACCCTGAGTCCCAGATCCACCGAAGGCCTGCTGTGTTTCCCCTTCACCGTCCCGTGCCTCAGCGCTCCCATCTGTAAAACGGGGAGAATCATCCCTACTGTTCAGGGATGTGGTGGGGGTAGAATGAGAAGGCGGAGGTGAAAATGCTTAGGTTGAATCTGGATGGAAACTTTCATATCATTTCAGGAAAAGCGCCAGCTGTTGAAGTTGTGGCCTCCGGGAGGGGTAGGGTCTCCTATCAGATCTGGGTCACGTGGCCCTCGGACTCCTGTGAGGCAGAACAGCTGGAGGACTTCTGGCCCTGGGGAGAAGTAGGGTCCTTCCAATTCCTCCAGCAAAGAGAAAATTTTCACTGTTTAATGTCTATTGAATAGAGCATGTGCCTCAGTCAGAAGGACCTGTGAGCCTGTTGTTGGGTAGGGACCGTCTCTATATGTTGCTGACTTGTACTTCCCAAGCACTTAGTACAGTGCTCTCACATAGTGAGCACTTAAATATTCTTGTTATTTATTTAGTAGCATGTATGTCCCACTGACACTTCAAACTTAACATGTCCAAAACAGAACTCCTTATCTTCCCACTCAAACCCTGTCCTCCCATTGTGTCTCCCTGTTCTAGACTGTGAGCCTGGTGTTGGTTAGGGGACATCTCTATATGTTGCCAACTTATACTTCCCAAGCGCTTAGTACAGTGCTCTGCACACAGTAAGCGCTGAATAAATATGATTGAATAAATGAATGAATGAATGAATGAATGCTCTGCACACAGTAAGCACTCAATAAATATGACTGACTGAATGAATGAATCCCAGCTCTGCCACTTCATTCACTCATTCAATCGTATTTATTAAGCACTTACTGTGTGTACTGAGCCCTTGGGAAGGAAGAGTACAACAATAAACAGTGACAATCCCTGCCCACAAGGAACCCACAGTCTAGAGTGGGGGAGACTGACATTAATACAAATAAATACAATTACAAATATATTATAAATGCTGCAGGGTTGGGAGGGGAAAGGCACTTGCCTGCTGTGTGACCTTGGCCAAGTCACTTCACTTCTCTCTGCCTCGGTTTCCTCAACTGTAAATTGGGGATTAAGACTGTGAGCCCCATGTGAGACAGTGACTGTGATTAGCTTGTACCTAACCCAGCACTTAGTACAGTGCCTGGTACGGAGAAGTAGCATGGCCTAGTGGAAAGAGCACAGCTCTGGGAGTCAGAAGGACCTGGGATCTAATCTCGGCTTTACCACTTGTCTGCTGTGAGACCTTAGGCAAGTCTCTTCACTTCTCTAGGCCTCAGTTCCCTCTTCTGTAAAATGGGAATTAAGACTGTGAGCCCCCTGTGGGACAGGGACTGTGTCCAAACTGATTTCCTTGTAACTACCCAAGTGCTTAGGACAGCACAAAATAAACACTTAACAAGTGCCATAATTATTAGTAGTGGTAGATTATGTCTACCCCAGCTCTTAATAACCTGTCTGGCACATAGTAAGCATTTAACGAATAACCATTAAAAAATAAATGAATGGAAACCTGAGCACACTTCCCAGGGCTGTTGTAACTCTGTGCTCAGCTGAGGATCGTGTTTCTTAGGCGGGTTTGGTGTTGTTGACCTAGTTGGATTACGGTGCCTTGGGCAGCCAAAAAGGAGTTTGCTCAAGCCCTGGTTGCCCGCTGCTGCTCTGATGCTGGACTTGCAAAGGTGACCATCCTCACAGCCTCCCAGACAGGGATGTAGGGACGTCCAGACTCTTTGCCCTGAGCCCCAGGTGGGTAGCTTTATTTATTTATATAAATGTCTGTCTCCCACTTTAGACAGTAAGCTCACCATGGGCAGGGCATGTGTCTGTTACGTTGAAGTCAGTCAGTGAGTCAATCGTATGTATTGAGCTCTTTCTGTGTTCAGATCACTGTACTAAGCTCTTGGGAGAGTACAATATAATAGCAGACACACTCCCTACAGCACTTAATACAGTGCTCTGAATACAGTAAGTGTTCAATATAAGCTTGCTAAGGTCAGGAAATGTCTCTGTTCCATTGTCCTATTGTACTTTCCCAAAAACTTAGTACTGTGCTCTACACCCACTAAGTACTAACTATAAACTCGTTGTGGGTAGGGAATGTCTCTGTTATAGAAGCAGCATGGCTCAGTGGAAAGAGCCTGGGTTTGGGAGTCAGAGGTCATGGATTCTAATCCTGCTTTGCCATTTGTCAGTTGTGTGACTTTGGACAAGTCACTTAACTTCTCTGGGCCTCAGTTACCTCATCTGTAAGATGGGGATTAAGATTGTGAGCCCCACGTGGGACAACCTGATCATCCCAGCGCTTAGATCAGTGCTTTGCACATAGTAAGTGCTTAACAAATACCATCATTATTATTATACTATTATATTGTACTCTCCCAAGCACTTAGTACAGTGCTCTGCATACAGCAAGCACTCAATAAATATGATTGACTGACTGACTGAACCCAGGTATGTCCAGCTGACCAGGGGGTCTATTCAGGGGCAGACTGTCACGGGGCACGATTAGTGTACCTTGCTGTTTCAGGTTCATGAAAGGGCTTCTTCCAGAACCCAAACCTTCAACTGCAGCAAGGCAAATTCAGGTTAGATACAAGGAAGAACATCCCAGTTAGGGGAGGATAAAACAGGTGATTGAGGGAGTCTAGGGGGCTTGAACAAAAAGGAGAGGGCCCATGTCTTTCTGTACATATCTGTACATATCTGTAATTTTATTTATTTATATTAATGCCTGTCTCCCCCTCTAGACTGTAAGCTCTTTGTGGGCAGGGAATGTGTCTACTATATTGCTATCCTTTACTCTCCCAAGCACTTAATATATTGCTCTGCATACAGTAAGCACTCAATAAATATGACTGAGTGAATAAATGAAAAAGTAGGCAGAGAGTGTTTGTTATACTGTTATATTGTACTCTCCCAAGTGTTTAGTACAGTGCTCTGCACATAATAAGTGCTCAATAAGTACAAAGGGCTGACTGACCGGGAAGTATGGATCTGTCCAGAGACAAGGAGTTGGACTCAATGACTCCACTCCATGATGTTCTCCTCCGAGCCCCGGCTGAGAAACCCCAGTCCGGCCGAGATGACCAGAGAGGCTGGGAAAACAATCGTTTTCAGGGGATTCTCCTCCCTTGCCAGCCTGACTCAGGAACCCACAGAGACCCAGGTGTGCCAAGGCCCAGGAGAAGGGGGTCTCAAGAAAACAGACCCTCATATCAGGGGAAAGAACAGAGCACTAGGTCGAGCGAGAGCCTGGATGATCCAAGGACAACAGAGCTCCGTGATCCAGACCATTCCAGCTCCGAATAAAGATTCTGGCCGTGGGCCCGAACAGCCTGCCCTTGGCAAGAGACAGTGGAAAACATCCAGACTAAGTAACTGGGCCTTTCTCCATGCCGGGCACAGGATGGTCTCCAAAGCAAAGCAGCAGCGGGGAGGACCAGCCCCACATTCCTGAATCATGTGTCTCAGTGGAAAGAGCATGGGCTTTGCAGTCAGACATCAGGGGTTCGAATCCCGGCTCTGCCAATTGTCAGCTGTGTGACTTTGGGGAAGTCACTTCACTTCTCTGTGCCTCAGTTACCTCATCTGTAAAATGGGGATGAAGACTGTGAGCCCCCTGTGAGGAAAACCTGATCACCTTGTAACCGCCCCATCACTTAGAACAGTGCTTTGCACTATGTGCTTTGCACATAGTAAGTGCTTAATACATGCCATCATTATTATTATTATGTGCCACCTGCGTTACCTTGGCTCACCTCCCTCTAATTCCTCTTTGTCTCCCAGACAGGACTCACTGTAGGGAGAGAGGGGGCTTTGCACTCGTCATTTGTAAGGGCACTGATATTAGAGGGCACTCATCTCCTGGCTATGTGAAGTGATAGAGGGCTGAGACTTCCTGTCTTCATGAGAACGGACATATGTAAGCCCCAATCAGCTATGGTCTGTCCAGTCTAGAACTCTTGTCATTGAAAACAATACCAGAATGCTTAGAGGAGTTGTGCACTGGTTTCCTCTATGAACATCCCCTCTCTAGGTTTGGGAGGGACCATTCAACATCCTAACTCTTCCCTTTCCATCCCGCCCCTTCCTCCAGTGACCCAGCCTGGACACCCAACACCCCTTACCCTCCCCTCTCTCCATCTATGACTCTCCTTCCAGTGACCCAGCATGGACCCTCCAACACCCCTAACTCTCCCTTCTCCAACTGTGACTGTCCCACCAGTGACCCAGTATTGGCCCATCAACACCCCTATATCTCCTCTCTCCACCTATGATTCTCCTTCAGCGACTCAGCATGGACTGTCCAACATCTCTAACTCCCCTCCCTGAATCTTACCATCCCTCCGGTCTCACTAACCCACAACCTTGGTGTCGTCCTTGACTCCACTCTCTCATTCACCCCACACATCCAATCCATCACCCAGATCTGCTGGTCTCACCTCCACAACATCACCAAGATCTGCCTTTTCCTCTCCATCCAAACCGCTACTTTGCTGGTTCAATCTCTCGTACTAACCCGACTGGATTACTGCATCAGCCCGCTTTCTGATCTCCCATCCTCCTGTTTCTCCCCACTTCAGTCTATACTTCACTCTGCTGCCCAGATTATCTTTGTACAGAAACGCTCTGGGCATGTCACTCCCCTCCTCAAAAATGTCCAGTGGTTGCCTATCAACCTTTGAATCAAGCAAAAACTCCTCACTCTTAGCTTCAAAGCTCTCCATCACCTCGCCTCCTCCTACCTCACCTCCCTTCTCCCCTCCTGCAGCCCAGTCCGCACCCTCCGCTCCTGTGCCGCTAACCTCCTCACTGTGCCTCATTCTCGCCTGTCCCGCCATCGACCTCTGGCCCACATCCTACCTCTGGCCTGGAATGCCCTCCCTCCACACATCCACCAAACTAGCTCTCTTCCTCCCTTCAAAGACCTATTGAGAGCTCACCTCCTTCAGGAGGCCTTCCCAGACTGAGCCCACCTTTTTCCTCTCCTCTTCCTCCTCCCCTCCCCATCACCCCCCTCCCCTCCCCACAGCACTTGTGTATATTTGTACATATTTATTACTCTATTTTATTAATAATGTTTATATAGCTATATCTCTATTTATTCTGATGGTATTCACACCTGTCTAGTTGTTTTGTTTTGTTGTCTGTCTCCTCTTTCTAGATTGTGAACCTGTTGCTGGGTAGGGACCGTCTCTATATGTTGCTGATTTGTACTTCCCAAAAGCTTAGTATAGTGTTGTGCACACAGTAAGCTCTCAATAAATACGATTGAATGAATGAATGAATGAATTTCCCTGCAGTGACCAATCAATCAATCATATTTATTGAACAGTGTGGTCTAGTGGAAGGAGCATGGGCTAGGGAGTTAGAGGACTTGGGTTCTAATCCATGCTCCACTACTTGTCTGCTGTGTGACCTTGGGCAACTTACTGCACTTCTCTGTACATAATTTACTTCATCTGTAAATTGCGGATTAAGACCGTGAGCCCCTCATGGGACAGAGATTGTGTCCAACTTGATTATCTTGTATTTACCCCAGTGCTAGAGGACTTAACAAATACTGTAAAAAAATCTCAGTGGGGAAGATCTCCCCCTCCAGGACTCTATCATTCTTGACTACTGGAGAGAGAGTCAAGCAGAGGCCTACCCATTCTATTCCTATGTTGGGCAATGGCTAGAGAATGGAAAATAATCAGCTACAAGTCAAAACTCACCTGTGCTGGGCAGCAGTGACATGGGAGAGAGTTGAGGGTGGAGATTCAAGCTTACTGCATGGAAGGAGGCAATGGTAAACCACCTCCACATTTTTACTAAGAAAACTCTATAGATACACTACCAGAATGTTTGCAGATGGAGGTGGGGCATTCCGGGAGAGTTGTGTCCATGGTGTCGCTATGTGATGGAGACAACTCGACGGCATAAGGCTGTCGAGCCCCCCTACCAACAGATGTCGGACTAATCTTCACTTGGTGCCCAGAATGGTGATGTTAGAGTAGCAATGGGAGTCAGCTCCAGCATGGAGGTCACAGACAACCCTTGGTCTGTTATGACAGGAAGCCTTCCTTCCCCCACCTCCGCCTCCCCCCTCACTGTGTCCACATACCTGCAAAGCCTGGTTTGAAGTGCTAACAGCGATGGTAAACAGCCCATCGTCATAATAACCATCTTCCTCTTCGACCCGTGGGCAATAAAACTAGATTCAATGAGATGAAAAAATTGCTGGGATTGGAAATAATTGAACCAGGCAGGATAGATCTTCTCTGAGACTGTCATTATGCCGCACCCTGCTTGTCAAAAATCGTTATTCCTGCAGGCGGAGGAAGGGAAGGCATTCAGGCAAGGGCAGTGTTTTCTCCTAAGCATCAAACAATTGGCCAGAGTGATGTGGATTTCTTCGCTGATGCAATTTCCTCATTTGCCTCCAGCAAGTAAATGGACCGTTGTGTCCCAACGCCCAGGTGTTCCACTGAGGCTCTGAGCAGGGTGCCAGAGCAGGGAATTTCACCCAAGCGGCTCACCTTCCCGTCCATATAAATCCCACTAAATGACTCACATCCTCTAGACTGTAAGCTTCTTTGGGCCCTCTTAAAGGTCATAAATGATCTCCTTCTCAAAAATTCCAATGACCTCTACTCAATCCTAATCCTCCTTCACCTCTCCTCTGCTTTCGATACTGTCAACCTTTCCCTTCTCCTGGAAACATTATCCAATCTTGGCTTCACTATCACTGTCCTCTCTTAGTTCTCCTATCTCTCTGGGCTCTCAGCCTCAGTCTCTTTCACAGGCTCCTTCCTCTGCCTCCCAACCTCTAACTGTGGGACTCCTTCAAGGCTCAGTTATGGGTTCCCGTCTATTCTCCATCTACACCCACACCGTTGGAGAACTAATTCGTTTCCATGGCTCCAATTGCCGTCTCTATGTGAATGATTCCCAAATCTACAGCTCTGGCTCTGATTTCTTTCCCTCTCTGCAATCTCACCTTTCCTCCTGCCTTCAGGACATCTCTCTTTGGATGTCCTCCTGTCACCTCAAACTTCACATGCCCAAAACAGAACTTCTTATGTTGCCAACTTGTACTTCCCAAGCGCTTAGTACAGTGCTCTGCACACAGTAAGCGCTCAATAAATACAATTGAATGAATGAATGAATCACCCCAACCCTGTCTTCTCCCTGACTTTCCCATCACTTTAGACAGCACCAACTTTCCTCCCTGTCTCACAAGTCTATAACCTTCGCATTATCCTCATCTCATTCAATCCACATATTCAATCCATCACCAAATCCTGTTAGTTCAACCTTCGCAACATTGCTAAAACCTGTCCTTTCTTCTTCATCCCAACTGCTATGTCATTAATAGCGAAACACTTATCCTATCTCACCTTGATTCCTGCTTTAGCCTCCTTGCTGACTTCCCAGCCTATCTCTCCCCACTCAAATCCATATTTCACTCTGTTGCCCAGATCATTTTTCTACAGAAATGCTCAGTCCATGTTTCCCCACTCCTCAAGAAGCTCCAGAGGTTGCCCATCCACCTTCACTTGAAACAGAAACTCCTTGCCATTGGCTTTAAATCACTCAATCACCTTGTTACCTCCTGTTACTCTCTTACCACTGCTCAGTCCGTGCACTTCACTTCTCTAATACCAATCTACTCACTGTACCTCAATCTCATCTATCTCACTGCCGATCTCTCACCCACATCCTGCCATGACCTGGAAATTCCTCACTCTTCAGTTCCTACAGATGAACACTCTCCCTACTTTGAAAGCACATCATTATCAAGAAGCCTTCCCCAACTAAGCCCTCATTTCCCCTACTTCCTCTCCCTTCTGCATCGCTCTTGCACTGGGATTTGCACCCTTTATTCACCCTACCATCAGCTCTAAAGCACTTTTGTGCATATCTGTAATTTACTTATTCTGATGTCTGACTCCCCCTCTATACTGTAAGCTTATTACGGGCAGTGAACATGTCCACCAACTCTGTGATATTGTAATAATAATAATAATAATATTGACTGTATTTGTTAAGTGCATACTATGTGCCAGGCGCTGCACTAAGTGCTGGAGAGGATACAAGCAAATGGAGTTGGACACAGTCCCTGTCCTGTGTGGGACTCACAGTCTCAATCTCCATTTTACAGATGAGGTAACTGAAGCACAGAGAAGACAACTGACTTGCCCAAGGTTTCACAGCAGACAAGTGGCAGAGCTGGGATTAAAACCCTTGACCATGTGGCTTCCAGGTTCGTGCTCTATCCACTATGCCATGCTGATTCTCAAGAGCTTATTCTCCTAAGAGCTTACTTCAGTGCTCCACATAAATTAAGCACCCAATAAATACCATTGATTGATTAATTCATTTCCCCCGGTTAGTTGTCAGGTGCGAGGCTGGACCAAGTGGTGCTTCCTGGGGGCTGAGAGATGGGGCTGGGTTTAAAGCAGGTGGGGCGGGGAAGGTGGGGATGAGTGGCAATTGGCATTTAAAGGTATCTCACCACCATTGTCCATCTCCCTTTCCTTTTCCCAAAGGGTTTGTGCCTCCAGGCCTGGACACCCACTGCACAAGGATTTCACCCAGAGACAGATCCCCAGGGATCTGGATTTCATCTTGCTGGCACCCCCAAACAGCATGAGGAAGTGCCTGTCACCCCTCCAATGCCTGGGAAAGACAAGGTAAGGCAGGCAGGGAGGCTCAGCCCAGTCCACCTGTGTTCGTACCCTGGCAGACTTCTGTCCATCAGGCCCAATTGGGGGGGTCCATGATTGGGAAGGTAGGGGGTAATAATAATAATAATAATAATAATAGTATTTGTTAAGCGCTTACTATGTGCCAAACACTGTTCTAAGAACTGGGGTAGATTCAAGGTAATCAGGTTGTCCCATGTGGGGCTCACAGTCTTTATCCCCATTTGACAGATGAGGAGCTAACTGAGGCATAGAGAAGCTAAGTGATTTGCCCAAGGTCACATGGCAGACAAGAGGGGGAGCTGGGATTAGAACTGATAATAATGATGGTGTTTGTTAAGTGCTTACTATGTGCCAAGCACTAAGATCTGGCATAAATACAAGGTCATCAGGTTGTCCCACGTGGAACTCACAGTCTTAATCCCCATTTTACAGATGAGGCAACTGAGGCACAGAAAAATTAAGTTACTTGCCCAAAATCACATAGCTGATAACTGACAAAGCTGGGATTAGAACCTACAACCTCTGGCTCCCAAGCCCGTGTTCTTTCCACTATGCCACGCTGCTTCTGAGTAGTCATGGAGGACCTCGCAGGGGGAGGTGGCTCTGTAGGAGCCTTTGAGAGTGTGGAGGGATGTGGCTGGGATCCGTCGAGGGAGGGAATCTGATGCAGGGAGTGCGGTTGGGACGGTGGGTCAGGAGGGAAGAGTGGGGACGGGGAACAGGGAGGAAGGAGGCTGTGGCGGGGATCACCGGCTGAAGACCCCAATGAAGGGTTAGCCCCAGCAGGAAGCAGCCACCCACCCTCCAGGAAGAGAATTATCCCCAGAATCTCCATCTCCTTCTCCCACCCTTTCCCATGCTCAGGGGGGGAATGGAGGGAAGGGAAGGTCATTTTCCTGCTCCAATGCAACAGCCACCCTAAGTCCCCCTGTGCCCCTGACACACACAGGCCAGGGACGGGCAGTGTCCACCTTCGATCCTGAGGAGAAACCAACCCCCAGGCCCAGCTGTGGGCAGCAGGCGGAAAGCAGAGAGGCGGGTCCGGTTCCTGGAGCCCGAGGCCAACACTGTGCACGGTACGCTCCATCACCCCAGTGCCCGGCCCGGCGGCATGCAGCAGGCCGTGGGAAGAGGGTGGCAAGTGGCTGATGGGGTGGCAGACAGCAGGTGGAAATGGGCAGAGGACAGTGGGTGTCAGACAGCAGATGATGGACAGCAGGTGGTGGACAGAGGATGGTAGACAGTGGGTGGTTGACAGTGTATGGCAGAAAGCAGGTGGCAGACAGTGGGGGGTAGGAGAGAGGTGGCAAGGAAGTGCTCTGAGCCAGGCCCCGCCTGGAGTCTAGTGGGAAATGTCATTCACAGGCTGAGCCTCTCCTGCCCCACTCATCTCCCCATGCCCCCAACCCCATGCCCCCAGGGTGTCTTGGGGATTGGGGGGTGGGTAGGGGTTGTCTCCCAGCTCTGATTGCTATGGGCTGGCTGGGTGACCTTGGGCTTCTCTGGGCCATCTGAGAGCTGATTTCTGTCCCTCTCAGACTCCCCAGGGTTGGGTGAGGGTAAAATAAGCTAGCGGTCTGGGCACTTGCTCCCAGCCCTGGGGGGGCCTGACTCTCCCACCATCTGGGATTGGGGCTTGATCAGGCTGACTGCTGAAACAGGCCTCCCAGGAATGCTTCACCTTGGTCTGGACTTCTGTGGAAAATTTCAGGGGGGGAGGAGGTCTCGGGGCCCCAGGAGAGAATCTGTCTTCTGCTATTCCTAGAGTCATTTGGAAATTTCACATTCACCTTTCACCCACTGGGTTTTTGAATCCCAATTCAGATTTTAGAGCTAAGAGCAAATTCCTTTGGTTGCAACACTTTCTCGTCCTCCTCTGTCCCACTCCCACACACTACACTCACCTCCTCCTCCGCCTTTTCCTCCTCTTCCTCTCCCTCCTCCTCTCCTGTTCCTCCTTCTCCTCTTTCTCTCTATCCCTGATCCAAGTCTCCCCCTTTCCCAGGTGCTGGAGGAAACCCCTCAAGCAGTGGGGAATTCAGGAGAAATATCTGGCTAGGGTAGTTACCCAATGGTGGAGCCCAAGGTTGCTGGATTGGGGAGCACCCTACCCTGCTGACCCTGCTCCCTGACTCACTCAGGAAACTCCTCCTCCAGAATTTCTCTCCTTTTAGCTCCCCTTGGGGCACCCATTCCTGCCTGCCCTGACCACGGCTCCCTGGCTCACTCAGGAAGCTCCTCCCCCCGGAGTTTCTCTCCTTTTAGCCCGCCTTGGGGTACCCATTCCTGCCTGTGACACTCAAAGAAGAGGAATCCTTAAAAATCTTTGGTGATCACTTTTCCCTGCCACCTGCCCCTCATCGCCATCCTTCACCCTAATTTCCACCGTGAAACACCTCTCCACACTGCCCATGACCCACCCTGTGACACACTACAACACAACCTGCCACACACCCATGACGTACCCTGCCACACTCCCCACAACACACCCTGTGACACACAGCACCACACTGCCTATAACAAACCCCCACCATGTGTCCATGGCACACCATGTGACACACCCTGACACATTGCCCACAGTGCACCCCACCACACTGCCTTTGACACACTATGTGACACATTCCACTACACTCCAATGACACACCTCACCACTCTGCCCATGACATATCCCACCACACTGCTTACAACACTCCCCAAGACAATGCCCATGATACCCCGTGGGACCCATCCCACTGGGGTCATGGACACTCATCCTGGTTTCTCCGTCTCCTTCCAGAATTCTTCGAAGACAACGTCGAGGGTAAGTTCCCCCGGGAAGGACCATCCATCAGGCTGGCCCGGCCCCAATGCAGAGGGGATTCCGGGCTGAGAGTCCAGCTAGGACAAGGGTTTGGGGCCTGGCCCTGAGGGAGCATCAGAGGGTCTAGCACAGAAGTTGCTGTCCGGGGAAGATTATAAGCATGGACGGGTCCAGTAGTGACCCAAGTCCATGTCCCTCTTTCTCCAATGACAGGTTCACTTTGTGGTCAGGGAAAGGTTGGCGAGGGGGTTGAGTCCCACCCAACCACCCCAAAACGACTGAAAAGACAGCATTCCAGGTGCCCCAGTGGGAGATAGAGACCTGGGCTCAGTGAATCCTGGGACCAACCCAGGAAGGGGGGTGGGGGGGAGAGACGAAGAGAGAGACGGAGAGACAGAAAGAGAGAGAGAGAGAGAGAGAGAGAGAGAGAGAGAGAGAGAGAGAGAGAGAAGTTAATCCTGTTAAAGGTTTTGATAAATCCATGAATGAGTGGTCCATATAGGGAAACTGGAGGGTGAGTCAAGGATGGAGACGGGAGAGCTTGGGGGGTTGGATGATCCATGCTGGATCACTGGAGTATGAGTCGGGAATGGAGGGGAGAGAATTAAGGGTTTTGGATGCCCAATGCTGGATTACTGGAGGGAGAGTCAGGGATAAAGAGAGGTGTTGAGGGATGAGCTAGGGGTGTTGGATGGACCATTCAAGTAAACTGAAGGGAGAATCAGGGATGGAGAAGGGCCCTTTCCTCTCTATCCAAACTGCTACCAATTTAATACAATCACTCATCCTTTCCAGCTTGGATGGAAGTATCAGCCTCCTTGCTGACCTCCCAGCCTCCTGTCTCTTCCCTCTCCAGTTCATACTTCACTCTGCAGTCCGGGTCATTTTTCTATAAAAATGTGCAGGAGTGTCACCCCACTCTTCAAAAAACTCCAGTGGTTGCTCATCCACCTCCGCATCAAACAAAAACTCCTCACCATTGGCTTTAAAGCACTCCACCACCGTGCCCCCACCACCACCGACCTCACCTCAGCTACTCTCCTTCTACAAACCAACCCACACACATCACTCCTCTAGTGCTAACCTTCTCACTGTGCCTCATTCTCGCCTGTCTCACTGCTGACCCCTAGCCCACATGCTGCCTCGGGCCTGGAATAACCTCCCTTCCTCAAATCAGGCAAAAACTCCTCACCCTGGGCTTCAAGGCTGTCCATCACCTCGCCCCCTCCTACCTCACCTCCCTTCTCTCCTTCTCCAGCCCAGCCCGCACCCTCCGCTCCTCTGCCGCTAATCTTCTCACCGTGCCTCGTTCTCGCCTGTCCCACCATTGACCCCCAGCCCACTTCCTCCCCCTGGCCTGGAATGCCCTCCCTCTGCACATCCGCCAAGCTAGCTTTCTTCCTCCCTTCAAGGCCCTACTGAGAGCTCACCTCCTCCAGGAGGCCTTCCCAGACTGAGCCCCTTCCTTCCTCTCCCCCTCGTCCCCCTCTCCATCCCCCCATCTTACCTCCTTCCCTTCCCCACAGCACCTGTATATATGTATATATGTTTGTACATATTTATTACTCTATTTATTTATTTTACTTGTACAAATCTATTCTATTTATTTCATTTCGTTAGTATGTTTGGTTTTGTTCTCTGTCTCCCCCTTTAAGACTGTGAGCCCACTGTTGTGTAGGGACTGTCTCTATATGTTGCCAATTTGTACTTCCCAAGCACTTAGTACAGTGCTCTGCACACAGTAAGCACTCAATAAATACGATTGATTGACTACCAATTTCCATGCACTGGCTGAGAATCCACCACCAAAGTCCATGACAGAAAGCCTAGCTCAGCCCACTGTAACCGTGCTGGAACCATGACTTTGATCAATCAGTTATCAATCATTCTGTGGCAGAGAAGCAGCATGGCTTAGTGGAAAGAGCCCGGGCTTGGAAGTCAGAGGTCATGGGTTTGAATCCCGGCTCCACCACTTGTCAGCTGTGTGACTTTGGGCAAGTCACTTAACATCTCTGGGTCTCAGTTCCCTCGTCTGTAAAATGGGGATTAAGACTGTGAGTCCCACGTGGGACAACGTGTTAACCTTGTATCTACTCCACTGTTTAGAACAGTGCCCAGCACATGGTAGGTGCTTAACAAATACCATTATTATCATTATTATTATTATTTACTGAGCACTTACTGTGCAGAGAACTGTACTATGTGCTTGGGAGAGTACAATACAGTAGAGTTAGTAGTAGATACATTCATTCATTCAATCAATCGTATTTACTGAGTGCTTACTGGGTGCAAAGCACTGTACTAAGTGCTTGGGAAAGTACATACAAGAACAAACAGACACATTCCCTGCCCACAATGAGTTTAGGGTTCATAGGGGAAGACATGCATTAATATGAATAAATGGATTAAAAATATGTACCTAGTGCTATGGGGCTGAGGGTGGGGTGAATATCCAGTTCCCAAAGGGTATGCATAGATGACAGAGAAGGGAGAGGGAGTCGGGAAAAGAGGGTTTAATCAGGGAGGGCATCTTGGAGGAAACGTGACCTTAGTAAGGCTTTGAAGGTGGGGAGAGTGGTGGTCTGACTTACATGGAGGGAGAGGGAATTCCAAGGCCAAAGAAAGGATGTGGGAAAGGGGTAGGTGGAGAGATAGAAGAGAAAGACTGTGAGTTCATTGTGGGTAGGGAATGTGTTTACCAAGTCTGTTGTATTGTGCCCTCCCAAGAGCTTAGTACAGTGCTCTGCGTGCAGTAAGCGCTCAATAAATGTGATTGACTGATCTGGGCACAGTGAGTGAACTGGTGCTAAAGGAGCGAAGTGTATGGTTTATTCATTCATTCATTCATTCATTCATTCAATCAATCATATTTATTGAGCACTTACTGTGTGCAGAGCACTGTACTAAGCGTTTGGGAAGTACAAGTCAGCAACATATAGAGAGGGTCCCTACCCAACAACAGGCTCACAGTCTAGAAGGGGGTTTAGGCTGTAATAGGAAATCAGTTATCTTTACTGCCTCTATAAATACCTCATACTGAGAGCCAAGTGTCTTTAGGGGAGAGAGCAGGCTGGAGGGAGCAGGTAGTGCTCAGAGAAAAGTGGGAAGACTCTAGTTGGGAATAATACTCAGAAGGCAGAGGGCAGGTTTTGGGGGACAGTGCCAACAAGGGAGACGGCAAACTGGAGGGGTAACGGTGCCCAGAGGGGAGAGATCAGACCTGGGGGGCAGTGCCCAAAGGGGTTGGAGGTTGGGGCAGTGACCAGAGGAAAAGCCTGTCCCTCCAACTCTTGCCAGGGCCCTCTGGCCTGTCTCTGGCTTTGCCCCTGGGCTGTGGAAGCCCCACATAGGGAGGTGGGTACAGGTGGGGCCACAGGACGGTCACCATAACCACATGCTTTAATAATATTTCTCCCCTCTCATACGCATCCCCGCAGTTCCGGCCCGGACCCCCGCTGGCCTCTCCCTACTTCTGAGGATCTCCGTATGCATCCTGCTGCTTCTGGCCGGGGGGCTCTGCTACAGCCGGGCCCGGATGGACTACCAGCCCGGGGAGGGCCTGCCGTCCCAGCTCCTGCTCTTCCTCATTCAGCTGAGGAAGGCCGCGCTCACCTGTTGGGCCTGGTTAGGGCGGCAGTGACCGAGGCCCAGACGTCCCCCCGCCCCCCTCACAGCCCCGGACCATTCATTCAGTCGTATTTATTGAGAGCTGTGTGCAGAGCACTGCACTAAGCACTTGCACTGTACTAAGCGCTTAAGATGGAGCCAGACAGGCCACCCAGCTGAGACTGCAGCGGGTGAGGCAGTCCCTCATCCCTGCCATCAGCAGGGCACCCTGGCCTTCTCTGAATGGAGTCCTCGAACTGGGGGAAACTTCAGGTGAGGCTCCAAAATCTGCTTCCGACACTTCTGAAATGCTTCTGAGTCACAGTTGTCATCATCGTCGTCGTCGTCAATATTGCTGAGTAATTGCTGCATTTAGTGCTCTGTATTGGGCACCTACTGTGTACAGATGACTGTACTGAGCACCTTCTGTGTGCATAGCACTGTGAGTACCTACTGTGGGCAGAGCAACAAACAGCACACCTACTGAGTGTACAGAGCACTTTCCCAGGCCTCTGCTATGTGCAGAGAACTGTACCGGCATATTGAGCTAATTATTATTTTTTTTTTGGTATTTTTTAAACGCTTACTATGTGCCAGGCACTGTTTTAAGCACTGGGGTAGATGAAAGATAATCATCATGAAAGAATGTTTATAAAGAGATGGGAGATTCTCAGGTGTTGAGAAGACGGCGTCTAGAGGAGGGTCTCACTGGGCCTGCATAGACAGGAATATAAGCATGCTTCTCTTTGGTGGGGGAATTCCTCTCCATGGCACCCTCCAGGAGGCTCTGGTCCACTCCACCTGCCAGCCACCCTCTGTGACCTCTCCCTCAGGGGCATTCAAGCAGACATTTCCTGAATAATAAACCATCATTTTCATTAAGCGCTTACTTTGAGCCAGGTCCTGTACCAAGCGCTTGGGGTAGACACAAAGAAAATTGGGTCAGACCCACTTACAGCCCCACATGGGGCTCACAGTCTAAAGAGGGTGGCATGGACAGATATTTCATCCCCATTTTACGGATGAGGCTCAGAGATGTCAAGTGACTTGCCCAAGGTCTCTTAGTAAGCAAGTGGCAAAGCCAGGATTAGAACCCAGATCTCCTGATTCTCAGGCCTGTGACCTTTCCAGTAAGCCAGATATCTAAGATGCTGACTGGGCCTGGATAACATCAGCCCGTGATCCCCAGGAGTGGGACTGAGCCTGTGACTGAATCAAGAAAACCAGAGACTCTCTTCCAGGCCCTGATCATCTCCCTCACCCTGAGGTCAGGGACCGCTTCCAAGCGGCAAGACACCCCACCCCACCATTGGCATGGAGCGTGGACCTTCCTCTCAGCCCACAGCTCCCTGCATGGACAGCCAGGGAAAGAGAGGGGCCTCCTGGGACACCTGCAGAGAAAGGGGAGTCTCCCTTCTGATACCCGCCCTCTCTTCCCATCCTATTCTCCCTGATTACAGGAGCACAGAGATAAGCGGGGATATCATCCGGACAAGCATGAAAAAGCACCCACTGGGCCACCACAGGCTGGGAGAGAGAGGGCATCAATTTAGTGTGCAGCAGGAGGGATTTAGGTTAGATTTGGGAAGTAGTTTCTGAAAGGAAGAGAAGTTAAGAGGTAGTGTAAGGAACAGGGGAGGGAACTCATTTCTAGGGGTGGTTTGAGAGCCAACCTACCCTGAGAAAGGAGATTGGACCATATGACCCTTCTGAAGTTCCCTTCCATTGGGCCAGAGTGGGTCTATTTTCTCAGAAAAATAAATACCCCAAATGGCAAGATTAGGCGTTTATTTTCTCTTTCCTTGTAGTAAAAAATAAACTCACGTGCAGCTACAGATATATTCATGCACACACACACAACTCACACACAAATGCAACACACAAACACACACACAGACATGACCGTATGTATGTACAAGTGTGCTCACTTCCCTGTCTTCCCTCCCTGTCTCCCTCCCAGTGGGCCACCCAGGCCCACACCTGCTGGAGCTGGCAGGTCTAGGGGCCAGTCTCCCCCACGACTAGGGTGCCACCACCACCTGTCCAGACACTGTCACAGCATCAGGGAGAAACAGACCAGGAGAGGAAAGGGGTCCAGAGGACAGGTGGAGGTGGCAAAGGATAGATGAGGGATCCCTGACCTTTCTGGGAGGGCTGATCCTGTGATGGGCAGCTCTAATTCTTGTTCCTAAGGAGTTCTGGAATTCTGGAGTGGGTGGGGGGTGGAAAGAAATGAAGAGAAGGGGGAAGGGAAGGAGCAGATAGCCAGTTCACCTGACCTTCCCTGGTAGGCCAGAGAAGGTGGCCTCAAATTCAGCTCCACACCCCCTCCAGCTCCCAATCTGCTAGGGTGAGGCTAGATTCCGGCTGCTGGGGGCCTCATCCCCTGGGAATAGCAGAGGGATAAGCAGAACCCCAGACAGTGCTGGGGAGGGGTGAATCATTCACCTGCCTGGAGGCAGGGGACTGAACTAACTGACCTCTCAGGGTCTCTCCTAGGGTCTTCTTGTTAGTTAGGGTCATAGTTTATCTTTTGTTTGTTTTTTATAGTATTTGTTAAGCACTTACTATGTGCCAGGCACTGTACTGAGTGCTGGGATAGATACAAGCTAATCATGTAGGACACAGTCCAGGTCCCACATGGGGCTCACAGTCTTAAACCCCATTTTACAGATGAGGTAACTGAGACACAGAGAAGTAAAGTGACTTGCCCCAGGTCACCCAGCAGACAAGCGGCGGACCCGGGATTAGAATCCAGGTCCTTCTGTCTCCCAGGTTTTGTTTTATCCAATAAGCCATGCTGTCTGCCACTCAACGGGACACCATCAAATTCCCCTTGATCCCTCTGGGTCTCCACAATGAATTCTTCTTTACGTGTGATGTCAAGGGATTGTCTGTAGCACCTGACTTACCATAGTGGCTGGTGTTGAAGGTAATGGTGGCTGAATGGTAAATGCGAAAGATTTTCCTCTTAGCAAATGCGAGAGGATCAGGGTTCTCTTCCTCACCTAGACTGTTAGCTCATTGTGGGCAGGGAACATGTCTAACACCTCTCTCTCATGTGCATAGTACAGTGCTCTACACACAGTAAGTGATCAATAAATATGATTGATTGATTGATCTCTCAGTCAGGTGAGGCTGGGTTCATCCAATCCATTGATTCTCCTCCATTAGGGGCTAGAGATAAAATAATGATAATAATAATAATAATAATAATAATAATAATAATAATAGCATTTGTTAAGCACTTACTATGTGCCATGCACTGTTCTAAGTGCTAGGGTAGATACAAGGTAATCAGGTTGTCCCACGTGGGGCTCACAGTCTTCATCCCCATTTTACAGATGAGGGAACTGAGGCCCAGAGAAGTGAAATGACTTGCCCAAAGTCACACAGCTGACCAGTGGCAGAGCCGGGATTAGAACCCACGACCTCTGACTCCAAAGCCCGGGCTCTTTCCACTGAGATCATGCCTTCTGCTTCTTCAGCATGCTCCCCTAGCCATTGGAATAATAATGGCATTTATTAAGCGCTTACTATGTGCAAAGCACTGTTCTAAGCACTGGGGAAATTACAAGGTGATTGGGTTGTCCCACATGGGGTTCACAGTCTTAATCCTCATTTTACAGATGAGGTAACTGAGGCACAGAGAAGTTAAGTGACTTGCCCAAAGTCACGCAGCTGATAATTGGCGGAGCCGGGATTTGAACCCATGAACTCTGACTCCAAAGCCTGGGCTCTTTTCACTGAGCCACGCTGTGCTCAGTACAGAGTAGATGCCTAGAAGAGTGCTCTGTGCCCAAGAGTCATTTAGCACAGGGCTGTATATGCAGTAAGCACCCAGTGTCTCCAGGATGGCAGCAACAGGAGATAAAGCTGGGAGTCCCCAAGGACTCGGGGAGGAACTGGACTCAGGTTGCCCACAAACACACGTCCTGTGGAAAGCAGTGGGGCAATGTTTTAGCTAGATGATTAGGAATGTCCTCCATACCCTGCTGTGACAGGCCAGCCTATACACCAGGGGCAAACAGAGTGATGGTGAATTCATTCTTCAGCAAGAATAGCCCTATGTACCCAGTGGTACAAAGCAGAGAAAACCATTGCTGCAGCTGTAGGGACACCAGCTCTTCCACCCAATGTGCCAGGAAAAAAATCAATTCTGAGGTGCCAAATTTTCATTTCCTTGCGGGCAAGGTCATCCTTTTGGTCTCTGTCCCCAACCCAGATGGACCAAATAAGCATCCAGACCTGAAACCGTTTCAAAACAAGCTATATTTCAACAGCATTAAAGCTACAAGCCACCGATTCAGCAACACGACCCAGAAAGGCAAAGTGAGAGTCAAATGTTTACTCCTACCGACTCCACGGGACTCTTATCCCGGCTCCCAGAGGCTGGGCCCAGCGACAGCTCAGGAATCCTGGGATGTTCCGAAAGTGCATTGGAAAGGGAAAGAGGAGGGAGGATATTTGAAATCCTAGGGTGATAGCAGACCGGCTTCCTTCTCGCTCTCTATGATCAGGACTTCATTAATCCCAGGTGTAAATTTTGAGCAATACATAAGAGCTTGGAGATCACAAGAGGGACAGTCAGGGTGAGAAGGGGTGCCTTGGTGAAGAGCGAGGGCTGGGGTGCAGCCGAGAACCCAAAGAGGTGACTGCCCACAACCATGTTTCCTAAGACTCCATCAACCCCGAGGTGGATGCTGTTTGGAAGTGCCCCCGAGGGGCTGGGACTAGGGGTTTGGCAGGACTTTAGCATGTGGGCAGAAGCTGAAATCCATCTTGTGATTCGCTCACCTGGAGCACAGCCAGAGGTGGCCTCTCTGAGTATTATAAAGTAGCGTTCCAACTATAATATAATAACAATAATAATAACAGTTGTGACGTTTAAGGGCTTACTATGTGCCAAGTGCCGGAATAAATAGTATTTGTTAAATGCTTACTATGTGCCACATACTATACGAAGCACTGGGGTGAATACAAGAAGTTCAGGCTGGACACAGTCCATGTCACACATGGGGCTAACACCTTTAAACTAAGTGCTGGGTAGGTACAAGTTAATCAGGTTGGATACAGTCCTTGTTCCATATGGGGCTCACAGCTTTAATCCACATATTACAGATGAGGTAGCAGAGACACAGAGAAGTGAAGTGACTTGCCCAAGGTCACACTGCAGACATGTGGCACAGTCAGGATTAGAACCCAGGTCTTCTGACTCCCAGGCCCAAACTCTTTCCACGAAGCCATGCTGCTTCTCCAAATATTTTACAATCAGGTCAGACATAGTCCCTGTTCCTCACTGGACTCACAGTCTCAGGGGTGGGGGGGAGCAGGGATTTAATCCCCATATGACAGATGAGGAAACTGAGGTCTGAAGAGGTCAAGCCCTCGCTGTAGCTCAACCCAGAAAGTCCAAGCCGTCAGGATCCAGAAGAAATCTAGTGGCAAGAGCATGGGCCGTGAGTCAGAGGACCTGGGTTCTAATCCTGTCTCTGTCACTTGTCTGCTGTGTGACCTGGGGCAAGTCACTTCACTTCTCTGGGCCTCAGCTCATTCATCTGTAAAATGGGGATGAAGACTGTGGGCCCCATGTGAGACAGGAACTGTGTCTAACCTGATTAGCTTGGATCTACCCCACAGCTTAGGAGAGTGCCTGGCACACAGCAAGTGCTTAACAAATACCATAAAGAAGCCCCAGGCCCTTGTCTCTCTGGGGGCAAAGCCAAGGGACTCTGGGAACTTCTGCAAACCTGCCCTCAGTATGGATGTCTGGATTCCTCCACTAAATAACGGCTTCCTTGTGCCTGTTGCCATGCTGGTGGACGGGACGGGTGGTGGCAAGCGACTTGCCAAAGTGACTTGCCAAATGACCCTCCAGCCTACCTTGAGTGAGAATGAGGGTGGAGAGGGAAAGGGAGAGAGAGGGGATGAAGGAAGGTGGAAAAGAAAGTCGAGCCATGGACTTTTGGGTGGGGCCCAGGCCAGAAGCGATGTGCCAGGGATGGAAGCTGCAAAGGAAGACATGGGGAGGGGAGATCCATTTGAAACTTGGGTTGTTGGGGGTTGAAGCCAACCCAAGGGGTGGTCTATGGAAGCTACAAATCCAATCTGGGCCCCATTGGTCTGAACACATCAGGCCCTCAAAGTACCTCATGCCTGAATTGTCCAGGTGGTTCAGTCTGAATTTATTTCAGGAGCCCCAAGCTGCGTGGATGATTTGCCTGTGTAGATCCTCCAGTTTTCTACTTCAGAATGAAAATAATCATAATAATAATAATAGTGATATTTTCGAAGTGTTTACTATGTGCCAGGGACTGTACTAAGCACTGGGGTAGATACAAGGTAATTGGGTCGGGCCCCGCGGAGGCTTGCTCAACCCCACGGTCACTGTCATCAGCGGGTCACAGACTGGCTCCGGCCCCAGCCCCAAGTGAAGGGATGCACCGCCCTACAATCTGAGCCCTGGGTCTCTCTGTTGCACCCCAAGAGACTGCTGACTCTCCTCTGAGGACTGGCCGGGGACCGGCTGGACGATGGGATCCCTCTGAGAAGGGGGAAGGTGGGGAAGGGGGAAGGCGGAGAGGGACCAGCTTGGGATTTCTAAGGGGAGGAAGCTGCCCAGCTTTTCTCTGGGTTCACGGGGGATCCTCCGGGAGAAATTAGACTAGACTGGGCTTATAGAAGGACGAGCTGTGGTTGGACTGGAGAAAGAATGTCCTGATGATCAGGGCTATGACTCACTGGGAATGGCCACCAAGGGGGGCTGTACCATCTCAGTCCCTGGAAATCTTCAAGCAAAGAATCAGTTACTGTCTGATCCAGAAGGGTTAGTCATCCATCCGCCTGATGGGAGATGGGAGACTGGACAGGAAGGGTAGGGTGTGGGATGATAAAGACCCCCTGAGGCCCCTCCCAATAGGGGACTATGGGCTTCCCAAACAGGGGTGCGGAAGGGGATTGTCAGGGAGCTGCAGAAGATCTTCAATCCTTCAGACCTACAAGGAGGACTCCAAGCTGAACAGGATACAATTCAGACCATCTCCCTCTTAGGAGGTGGACAGAAGGTGGTGGGGTTGGGAGTGCAGTGAGAGTGGATCAGGGGATGACTACTAGCTTTAGGCTGTCGGCACCTCCAGCACAGTAGCAGTCTGGCACCCTGGAGCACTTTGTATTTATAGAGCACTAGAAACTCAGTTCCAAAATGAAAGGTGGAAGGGATGGTCGAGACTGCCCGATGGTCTACACCACCCAAGTTCACTGCTTATTCTATTTCCTTTAACCTGCACACACCCACCTGTGGGGTGAGACATCTTGTGCCTGGCAGGAAAGGTCAGTGGCACTGATCTGACTCTCTTTCCAGCTTTAGGCTACTTTCTGCTGCAGGTAAGGCTTCCACACCCCTTGACTCCTGACACACCTCTGGCATTAACCCACTGGCATTTAAGCACTTAATACAGTGCTCTACACACAGTAAGTGCTCAATAAATACGATTTCTGAGTGATTTTTGGACTTGCTGGTGGGCCAGATGGCATGACTTCCTAGGATAAACCTTGCCCCTCTGCTCCCAGGGACCGAAGGTTAATTAGCTGGCTCTGGATTATTCCAACTCCATCAGCACTTCTGTCTAAGGGATTGTCAGGTGCTCAGAGAACTTCCCCTGAATCTCTTCTGGCCTCCAAGTGATGGAACTGAGCTGCTGGGGCTGAGTGTGGCAGCTGAGATCCCCGCCCCCCCCCCGGACAACCAGTGGGTGGATGGTGCCCCCAGTGACAGAGAAAGGCCCATCTGCTCCCCACCTCTCCAACTTTGTCCCGGAGAGAGGAATACGGGCACCATCAGGGCAGACTAATAACCTGTACGGGCCATGGGAGCCTATTCAAGAGGAAGGCCCACTAGGATTTCCCCAAAGGAATGCCAGGAACACCCTGGCCACTCCTGTAGACCACTCCCCTTAGTGGGGCAGTTCCCAGGGGGTCCTTCCCCGGACTCTCCATCCAGTAAGAGAGGCAGCCTTCTTGTCTGCCACACTGTCCAGCTGCCCTGTGTCCCTCTGGCTCCCATTCTCCACCCCCTGGCTTGCTCACCCATGCTCCTTGACCAGACAGTGGCTCCTTAAACAGGTGCCCCCATTCCACAGCAGGCCATGCAATCCACTTTGAGTTATCTCCTGGGCTGGCCCGGTCACTCCTCTTCCGGCCCTGGCCCTGAGGATAGAGCCAGGGTTGCCATGGTTACAAGGGTTCTTCCAGGGAGGGGCAAGACCACCCAGGTCTGGATCTTAGGACTCAAGTGCAACCCCTTAGAGGTCGCAGACATACTCTGCTGAGAGTCCAAGTCTAAACAATGTCGTGCTATTGAGGACAGCAGCGAATGCTTGGTATTGTTGCAGAGTCCAACGACCCCCGGTAGCCAGACCCCCTCACTGAGCTGGACTGAGATTCCACACAATGCATTCACTGCCCTGGATGCTTGACCGTAGACTCTAGATGTGTAAGGGGGATTGGTAGGGAGAGCTCACTGTTCCCAACTGATCCTAGAAGGAGGTGGCGGGGGGGTATGGGTGACCACTGACCCAAGACCTGTGGGCCAGAAGGGACCATGGCATCACACAGACCCTTGAGCTATCTGGGCAGACAGGCTGGACCCAGAGGGGCAGGGCTGTGGAGTTGGTTAGCCAGGTCCAACAGGAATGGTAGAGGGGTGACTTTAGGGGGCTCATGCTCAGAATAGCCAGAGGCAGATTAGGGGCCACTGGTGGGTTGCCTCTCCCCGCCCTACCTTGCCCAGGACGCAGGGAGCCAACCATTCCACCCCCCACCACCCAGATCTTCCTTCATCACCATCTGGGGGCTCCTGGGTGGGGGGCAGGGAAGGTGGGGCAGGGTGCCAGGCAAAGCAGGGGGTGGTAAGGCGGGGGGCTAGATCATGCCACTCCTCTGGTCCAGTGGGGAGGACCGTGAAGACGCCGTGCCCAGCAGCAGCTCCTTCTCGTGGATGAGCGAGTCCAGCAGGTCTCCCTGCCGGTAGTTGTGGTACACCTTGAGGAAGGCCAGGACGGCGATGCCCAGCCACGCCAGCCAGGAGGCCCAGAGCCCGAACTGGACAGAGAGGAACAGGGCAAAGTGGAGCATCAGTGAGTGCATCCCAACCCCACTCTGGGTCCCACCCACTGCCTTGGTTCTCTATTTCCTTTTTAAATGAAATGCGTTAAGTGCTTACTATGTGACAAGCATTGTAATAATAGCTGGGGTAAGTACAAGATAATCGGGTTGGACACAGTCCCTGTCCCACATAGAGCTCACATTCTTAATCTCTATTTTGCAGATGAGGTAACTTAGGTACAGAGAAGTTAAGTGACTTGGCCAAGGTCACACAGCACACAAGTGGCAGAGCCAGGATTAGAACCCAGGTCCTCTGACCTCCAGATCTGTGCTCTTTCCACTGAGTGGGCATCAGTTGAATGAAACAGAAGAGGGGAAAAGAGAGAGATAACCCCCCATGCCGCCACTGCCCACCAGACCCCAGCAGAGCCCCTGGAAGAGGTGGGATGTGCCCACCTCCGGACTTCAGCCATCAGTTGTGGGGGACAGAGATTCTCTGAGATTCCTTAGCATCAGTGGGTGCTTTGCTAAATTCTATGTACTAAGCATTGTGCTAAATGCATGGGAAGCATCATGGCCTAGTGGGAAAAGCATGGAGTCAGAGAACCTGGGTTCTAATCCTGGCTTTGCCACTTGTCTGCTCTGAGACCTTGGGAAGTCACCTAACTTCTCTGTGCCTCAGTTATGTCACTTGTAAAATGGGGATTAAATCCTCCTCTCTCTGACTTAGACTGTAAACCCCTTGTGGGAGAAGGATTGTGTCCAATAAAATTATCTTGTATCTACCCCAGTGCTTAGTATAATGCCTGACACATAGTAAATGCTTAACAAGAACCATTACCAAAAATAAACCAAAGAAAAAAAGAACACTGGGGTAGCTAATCAGATAAGACATGGTCTCTGTCCCTCACAGGGCTCCCAGTCTAAGGGGGAGGAAGAAAAGGTATTTAATCCCCATTTTATAGATGAGGAAACTGAGGGCCAAAGAAGTTAGGTGACTTTCCCTAGGTCAACCCTTTTTCCTCTCCTCCTCCCCATCCCTCCCACCCTACCTCCTTCCCCTCCCGACAGCACCTGTATATATGCTTGTACAGATTTATTACTCTATTTATTTTACTTGTACATATTTACTATTCTATTTACATTGTTAATGATGTTCATCTAGCTTTAATTCTATTTGTTCTGATGACTTGATACCTGTCCACATGTTTTGTTTTGTTGTCTGCCCCCCCCTTCTAGACTGTGAGCCCATTGTTGGGTAGGGACCGTCTCTATATGTTGCCAACTTGCACTTCCCAAGCACTTAGTACAGTGCTCTGCACACAGTAAGCGCTCAATAAATACGATTGAATGAAATGAATGAACCAGCACGCAAGTGGTGGAGGAGGGATTAGAACCCAGGCCTCCTGACTTGCAGGCAGTGCTCTTTCTAGTTGGCCATGCTGCTGCTCAACCCCTTGGCCAAGACAGGGGGATATCTGAGCGGGCAGAGGCTTCTACTCCAAGTCTGGGAGGGTCCAGGGCTTGGGAAGTCTGCTGCTCTCTATGGTGACGGAAAAGGAGGGAACGGGGGCCTTCAGCCTGTTGGGGCTGACCCCTCTAGGCACACCTATTCCCTAATGAAACTAGCTGGGATCTGCCTGATGCTTGTCATTCCCCAAAGCATCCTCAAACCATTACCTCACTTACCCTCACACCAACTGTAGGAGAGAGGGCTCTTGTTCTCTTTTTACAGATAAGGAAACTGAGGCCTGAAGTGACTCCCCAGGTCACTGCTAGGACTAAATCTCAAATCCCCAGACTCAGAGTCCTTTTACTTGCGCTAAAGTTGATTGCTCTGACCCCCAACTCTCTCTGCTGGGCAGATGGACTCAATGGCTGAGGATTTTCAGTCTTAATCTGCATCATGCTGAACTGGGGAGGTGGAAACCAACACCCACACCCCTTAGGTGGGTGGTCTTCCTGTCCCCTCTGCTCACTAAGATCCCCCCATCCTGCTGCTGAGCCTCCCCAAGGATCCTAATGTCTTATACCCTCCTGAGAATCTGTATAATTTGACCAAATGCCTGGTTCTTGGAGGCAAGGAGATAACGGGGAGATAGCCTGAGAAGTCCCCCAGATAATTAGACTTGCCTGATCACTTAAGAGAGTTCCACACCAATGCAATAGAGAGGGCGAAGGGATGAGTTAGGGTCATTACTAAAAGCCCCCAGAGCAAGCTCTTTCATTTCAGCATTGTAGAAAAAGGACAGAGTTGGGTTCCGTTTAACAAGCTACCCTTCCCAGGGAATAGTACAATTAATAGGGGGGAATTAATTCATTAATAGCCTCCTTGACCCCTCAGCCATTTAGCAAGGTGGGCTAATTAAAAATCTGCTGAATCCCACCTGGATAATTAGAGAGAACCAATCCCCTCAGGACCTCAGAAAAGAGGATGTTGGTTTGGGAGACATACAAAGGACAGAGAGAGGTGATCTTTGGCTAGATCGTCAAACATTTTACTATGTTGTTGTCGGAGGTACTGAAGACTGAATGGACCAAGGAAAAGTAAATATTGAGGGGAAGCCATATTGGCCAGTGAGGGACTGTGGATTTCTAGATTTCAGTGTGTCTGACTGGGTTTTGATTTTGCCTCTCCTTTACTGGTCACCTGCTTGATTAGCTGGGGCCCATGTGGGAGAGAAAGGGAGGCTTGCAATCTCTCTGTGCTGGTAGCCCTGGGGATTATCTGGTGGGGTGGTGGGGCCTCAACCCTTGCCTAGATGGAGGTACCCTATGACATTTTCAGGCAAGTGGAAATTGCTTTAGTGGTATGCTTTGCAGGAGCACTCTATAGCTCCCACCAACCCCTGCAAGAGAGGAAAACTCCCAGGATTTGGAAACTGGAATTTGCCTGATTGACCACACCTTCCATACAAGTGGTCTGTCTAGCTTCTCTCAAACTGGGGAAGGTTCAACAGGTCCCAGAATCAGAGAGGTATTCATACCTCATCTTGCCCCTCCCCACAATCTCTGGAATGCAGGAAGATTTTTGAATGTTTCCTGGTTGCCTAATGGGGGACCCAATGTAAGAAGACAGTGCTCTGATTCACACACTATATCTTGCTCTTTCTGCCCTCTTTTTTTCCCCTAGATATATGTATGTGTCTGTGTGTGTGTGGGTGTGTGTGCTTTTGATCTCTTTCTTTCTCTCTCATCTGTTCTCTCTGAAAATGTCACTTTAACCCATCCAATCTTCCAGGAGAGTCCTTATAATATTCCAAAACAAATTATGCAAGAAACCCTCCCGGCCCCTTCCTCCTTGGGTTTTATTTTGATTAAAATCAACAGCCCTAAGGGCCCCAAGTCAGTTTTCCCATGGCTTCTCCATTCTGTTGGTGCCTGGCAGAGTGGCAATTCCAGCCCGAGGTAACCATCTCTGAAGTGAAGCTAGCCTGAGTCTGCCCAACAAGAACAGGGAGAGCATCAGGATGGGGAATAGAGAAGCGCTGTAGCATAGTGGAAAGAGCAAGGGCCTGGGAGTTGAAAGGACCTGGATTCTAATCATGGCTCTGTCACTTGTCAGCTGTGTGACCTGGGCCAAGTCACTTAAATTCTCTGTGCCTCAGTTACCTCCTCTGTAAAATGGGGATTGAGTGTGAACTACATGGGGGACATGGACTGCGTCTGACCTGATTAGCTGGTAACTAACCCAGTGCTTAGTACAGTGCCTTGCGTATCCTAAGTTCTTAACAAATACCATAAAAAATTTTAAAAGAAGAAGACCAGACAAGGCACCACTGGAGTCTGGAACCCACCTACCTGGGCAATAGCAAACTGGTCATAGAAGGCTGAGTTTTCTAAGTTCAGTTCCAAGTCTATGTCCTGGAGCTCTTCACAGCTACAACAGAAAGATGTTTGGGACAGCATAATAATAATAATAATGGCATTTGTTAAGTGCTTACTATGTGCAAAGCACTGTTCTAAGTGCTGGGGGGGGAATACAAGGTGATCAAGTTGTCCCACGTGGGGCTCACAGTCTTAATCCCCATTTTTCCAGATGAGGGAACTGGGGCTCAGAGAAGTGAAGTGACTTGCCCAAGGTCACACAGCAGACAAGTGGTGGAGCCGGAATTCGAACCCATGACCTCTGACTCCAAAGCCCGGGCTCTTTCCACTGAGCCACGCTGCTTCTCTACTGAGCCATGCTGATTTTATGTTCTTCACAAACTCCAGATTTTCCCTGAGGTGCCACTTCTGCCCCATCCATTCAAACTGGTTTCTGTTGCACAAGAAAAGCTCAGGCCCCCAAAGCAGTGCATAGCATTAAGGGATAATTTTTGAGCCCACCCTCCAGGCAAGATGGCTCTGAGACCCAACTTGAGAAGCTGAGAAGGCAACTGCAGTTTGGTCTCTGGGAACAAGTTCCCCAAATCAGTCAACTAACTTAATTTTTTGAGTGCTCTCCCAAGCACAATACAACAGAATTAGCAGACATGTCCCCTGCCCATAACGAGCTTACAGTCTAGAGGGGGAGACCAATATTAATATGAAGAAATAAGTAATTTAAAATATGTACTTTGAAGATATGTACATAAGTGCTTTGGAGGTAGGGAGAATATCAAATGCCCACAGGTCACAAAATGAAGTGTTTTGATGATGCAGAAGGAAGAGCGAGCAGGGAAAAAGAGGACTTAACCAGGAAAGTCCTTTTGGAAGAGATGTGACTTTAGTAATGCTTTGAAGGTTGGGAGACTAGTGGTCTAGAGGATATGGAGGGGGAGGGAGTTCCAGGTTAGGGGAAGGATGGGGGAAAGGGGTCGGTGACGAGATAGATAATAATAATAATAATAATGATGGCATTTATTAAGCACTTACTATGTGCAAAGCACTGTTCTAAGCACTGGGGAGGTTACAAGGTGATCCTACGGGGGGCTCACAGTCTTAATCCCCATTTTACAGATGAGGTCACTGAGACCCAGAGAAGTTAAGTGACTTGCCCAAAGTTACACAGCTGACAACTGGCGGAGCCGGGATTTGAACCCATGACCTCTGACTCCAAAGCCCATGCTCTTTCCACTGAGCCACGCTGCTTCTGTAGATGAGAATGGGGCACAGTGACTAAGCTCATGCTAGTGGAGCAGAGTGTGCAGGCTGGGCTGAAGTGGGAGATTGAGGTAAAATGGGGTGAGCTGATTGAGTGCTTTAAAGCCAATAGTAAGAAGTTTCCGTGTGATGCAGAGGTGGATGGGCAACCACTGAAGGTTCTTGAGAAGTGGGAAGACATGAACTGAATGTTGTCATCCTCCTGGATTGGCCAGTTCTGGAAATAAAAACCAGTGATTCCACAGGATGGGAGACGGAAAAGGATGAGGTGGGGTCTAGGAAATGCATACACACATTCCACCCCATCATTTACTGCTCCATCCCTCACTCGAGGGTGGTTGCTTCCTCCCTTGGCTGCTGCCTCCCTCTAGCGGGGTCAGCATGGGAGATGGTCCAAAGCTCCTCATTTTCCGGTGCTCCTGTGTAATGTTAAGGTGCCGTGGAGACAGCTGCAGATTAACATGCTGCCTGGGGACTTTAAGTTTCAATTGCCTAGTCCATGGCAACTGGATGGGGGGAAGCCCACAGGCCTCAGCAACAGCTTGTATGGCCTGCTACCAGGACAAGCAACGGAGCCCCAGCCTCCTCTCCCCTTGAGTACTAAAAAAACAGCCGTGGCCTAATGGAATGAGCACAGGCTTTGGAGTCAGAGGACTGAGGTCCTAATCCCAGCTCCGCTACTCAACTGTTTTGACCTTGGGCAAGTCCCTTAACTTCTCCATGCCTCAATTCCCTAATCTGCAAAATTACCTCATCCTAATCTACCAAAACCTGCCAGTCTCACCTTCACAACATTGCCAAGATCCTCCCTTTCCTCTCCATCCAAACTGCTACCTTGTTAGTATGATCACTCATCATATCCGATTGGATTACCGCATCAGCATCCTTTCTGATAGCCCAACCTCCTGTCTCTCCCCACTTCAGTCTATACTTCACTCAGATACCCAGATTATATTTCTACAGAAACGCTCTGGGCATGTCACCCAGCTCCTCAAAAATCTCCAGTGGTTGACTATCAACCTTCATATTAAGCAAAATCTCCTCACTATTGGCTTCAAAGCTCTCCATCACCTCGCCCCTTCCCACCTCACCTCCCTTCTCTCCCTCTACAGCATAGCCTGCACATTCTGCTCCTCTGCCACTAACCTCCTCACTGTGCCTCCTACTCGCTTGTCCTGCCGTCGACCCCTGGCTCACATCCTACCTCTGGCCTGGAATGCTCTCCCTCCTCACATCCGCCAAACTAGCTCACTTCTCCCCTTCAAAGCCCTACTGAAAGCTCTCCTCCTCCAAGAGGCCTTCCTACACTGAGCCTCCCTTTTCCTTTGCTCCTCCTCCCCTCCCCACCACCTCGACTCCCTCCTTCTGCTCTACCCCTCTCCCTGACCCATAGCGCTTATGTACATATTTGTTATTCTATTATTCTATTCATTGTTATTCTATTCATTTTATTAATGATGTGTACATACTATCCTATTTATTTTGTTAATGATGTGCATCTAGCTTTATTTTTATTTATTCTGATGATTTGACACCTGTCCACATGTTTTGTTTTGTTGTCTGTCTCCCCCTTCTAGACTGTGAGCCTGTTGTTGGGTAGGGACCGTCTCTGTATGTTGCTGACTTGTACTTCCCAAGTGCTTGGTACAGTGCTCTGCACACAGTAAGCTCTCAATAAATACAACTGAATGAATGAATATATCAATATTCTATTTATTTATTTTGATACTATTGATGCCCATCTACTTGTTTTGTTGTCTATCTCCCCCCTTCTAGACTGTGAGCCCGTTGTTGGGTAGGGATTGTCTCTATCTGTTGCTGAATTGTACTTTCCAAATGCTTAGTACAGTGTTCTGCACACAGTAAGCACTCAATAAATATTATTGAATGAATGAATGAATGAATCTGTAAAATCAGTATTCAATATCTGTTCTCCCTCCTACTTAGACTGTGAGCTCCATGTGAGACTTGTATCTACCCCAATGCTTAGTACAGTGTTTGGCATATAGTAAGTACTTAAAAAAAACCAAAAGTAGTATTATTATTACTAGTAATAAATTGCTTCCCCCAACCTTTCCAATCAATAATACCTGGCCCATGGGATACCTAGGTGTCATTCAGAATATTGTTAGGTTGTCCACTTATTGATCAAGGCTATTGGCTGACAATTTGAGTTTAACAGTGGCAGGATATTCCCGGCAGCACCACCTGATGGAAAACAGTGGGAAATATTGGATTTTTCTCTGCTAAGAGGTGTCATCCATGGGGAAGGATCCCAGGAGGAGGGAGGAGACTTGGGGCAAGCAGTTGGTTGTGGGGGTGGGGAGTCCGCTCTAACTCCTCATCAGAGTCACCCAGCAAGACCCAAGTTCACCTCTAAGTGCCCTTTCCACCCCAGTGAGGCCACTCGCCCCCTGACATGGGGCCTGTCCATCTTCCTACGTCATCTTCCCCTAACTATGCCCCATCATCTCCCTCAATCAAGCTCTATTTCCTGCCTCATTCCAGGTTATGCCAAACAGTGAGGGGTGGGAGGGGGCATTCCACACCAATGTCATCCACCAGAAGGCCCTGGGAGTTGGGCATACCGCTGGGTCTCTAGGGAGTTGCCATTGCTAGAAGCAGCATGGCTCAGTGGAAAGAGCCTGGGCTTGGGAGTCAGAGGTCATGGGTTTGAATTCCAGTTCCACCACATGTCTGCTGTGTGACCTTGGGCAAGTCATTTAACTTATCTGAGCCTCAGTTACCTCATCTATAAAATGGGGATTAAGACTGTGAGCCCCACTTGGGACAACCTGATCATCTTGTATCTACCCCAGAGCTTAGAGCAGTGTTTTGCACAGAGTAAGTGCTTAATGAATGCCATCATTATTATTATTATTATTATTAGTAGTAGTAGTAGTAGTAGTAGTAGTAGTAGTAGTAGTAGTAGTAGATTAAGGGAAGTCCTGGACCCCTCGAGAGCATCTCACTCTTTCTGTGCCCGCAGAGGGTGAGAACCAACGCTGGGAAATCAATGGCAACCCCATCCCATGTCCTGTAGTCCAGGGTCTGCTGAGACCCCAGAGACCCTCCACTGGTCTCTGTGCCACACCTGCTTTCATCGACACCTCCTCCCCATCCTGAGAACCATCACCCACCTGTGGGGGAATGTCCCCTTCTCAGTGATGGCCTCACACCACATGTTGAACCCGACGCTCACGATGGTGCTGGCGATGAAGATGAGGAACACGACGAAGGCGCTGACTAGGAGGTTCAAGAAGGCATAAAAGAAAGAGCTGAAATGCAAAGAGGAGGATGATGTCAGTCCTAAAGAACTGGGACACCACCTCTCCAACTAGCCACTGTTGCTCCCCCCGCCAGCCCCAACTCAGGGACTGGGGTGGGGGCTGCCCAAATGGAATTCACAGTCTAGAGGGGAAGACAGACATTGATATAAATGAATAATTTATAGTTATCAACATAGATGCTGTGGGGCTGAGAATGATAGAGGGGGGAATGCTGCTGTTGACAAATCATGATGGTTTTGTTCCTTCCCAATATCCTCTCCTTGTAAGGTCTTTTATTTTTGAAAATAACTAGTTGGGGGGCGGGGGGGTCTTAATCATATGCAGGGTTGGGGGGCGGGGGCAGGGTAAGGCTCCAGGCTGAGCTCCTTTCATTAACTCTAATGATAAAAATCACCATGTTTGAACATAAACAATCGTTAGCTCCAGTTATCATCTACACAATGATTATTTAATGACCAAAATGAAGATAAGAGTTGAAATTATCAGCTGTTAAATTCATACTGAAGCTCTCAGGACTGTGCAGATATGTGATGTGGGAAAGAGTACGTGTTTAACATAGCTGGAAGGACTAATTTCAAATTAAGCTGCTATTGCACTGATAACTCAAACTAAAAATACTTAGTAAAATGAGCACAATTATCTAGCATCTATTAGTCTTCCAACTATCTAGCTTTACATTGTGATGACTAACAGTAAAGGAGTAAATTTATTTATATTAATGTCTGTCTCCTTCCCTTCCCAGCCCCTGAGACTATAAATTCACTGTGGGCAGGGAATATCTCTGGTTACGTTGTACTCTCCCAAGTGCTTAGAACAGAACTCTGCACACAGTAAGTGCTCAATAAACACAATTGACTGAAGGAGAATAACAAATATTATTGATAGTAAAAGAAAATGATGAGGACTTCTTTCCAAGAAAGATCTCCTAAGAAAATAACTTAATCAACCAGTGGTATTTACTGAGCACTTACCAAGCGTAGAGCACTATACTAAGCACGTGGGAGAGTACAGTGCAACAGAGTTTGTAGATATGTTTCCTATTGAAATGGAGTTCACAGTCTAGAGGAGAAGACAGAAATTGATATAAGCAGTATGGCTTAGTGGAAAGAGCACTTTGGAGTCAGAGGTCATGGGTTCAAATCCCAGCTCCACCACTTGTTAACTGTGTGACTTTGGGCAAGTCACTTAACTTCTCTGTGCCTCAGTTACCTCATCTGTAAAATGCGGATTAAGACTGTGAGCCGCAAATGCGACGGCCTGATCACTTTGTAACCTCCCCAGCGCTTAGAACAGTGCTTTGCACAGAGTGAGCACTTAATAAATGTCATTATTAATTAATTAATTAATTACATGAATAATTTCTAGTATGAACATAGATGGTGTGCGGCTGAGAATGGTAGAGGCACACCAGACGTTTGCACCAACAGTGCCCAGTGCTTAGAACAGTGCCTAGCACAAAATAAGCACTTAACAAACACCACAATAATAATAACAATACTGAGCACGTACTCTCCAAGATCACTCTAACAGTCCTCACCCAATCCCCCTAGACCTCTCAGCTACCTTTGACACTATGCTGTAGATGAAAATGCTAGCTAATCCAGCCACCTTTTTAAATGGTATTTGCTTAGTGCTAAATAGGTGCCAGACACTTTACTAATTGCTGGGGTAGATACAAGCTAATCAGATTACACACAGTCCATGTCCCACGTGGTGTTCAAAGTCTTAATCCCCATTTTACAGGTGAGGTAACTGAGGCCCAGAGGAATGAAGTGACTTGCCCAAGGTCACAGAGCAGACAAGTTGGTGGAGCTGGGATTAGAACCCATTTCCTTCTGCCTCTCTACCGTACTCTCCCACGTGCTCAGTACGGTCTTCAGGCAATGCTGCTCCCAACTGAACCCTGGCGACCAGTTATGGCAGGTAGAGCAGCATGTCATACTGCAATCAGGAAAAGGGTGTCTTTACTGGAACAGAAACAGTGTGGCCTAGTGGAAAGCGCATGGGTCTGGGATTCAGAGATCAGGGATTTTAATCCCAACTCTGCCACTTGGGAAAATCACTTGCCCAAGCAAGTGATCACCTGCCCAAGAAGCAGCGTGGCTCAGTGGAAAGAGCCCTGGCTTTGGAGTCGGAGGTCATGGGTTCAAATCCCTGCTCCACCAATTGTCAGCTGTGTGACTTTGGGCAAGTCACTTCACTTCTCTGGGCCTCAGTTCCCTCATCTGTAAAATGGGGATTAAGACTGTGAGCCCCACGTGGGACAACCTGATCACCTTGTATCCCCCCAGTGCTTAGAACAGTGCTTTGCACATAGTAAGCGCTTAATAAATACCATTATTATTATTATTATTTATCTGTGCCTCTGTTTCCTCATCTGTAAAATGAGGATTAGGACTTGAGCCCCATGTGGGAGAGGGACTGTGTCCAAACCAATTATCTTGTATCTACCCCCATTCTTAGAATAGTGTCTGGAACACAGTAAGTGCTTAACAAGTACCATTATCATTATGTTGCATAAAGATGGTAAAACAGGAAGGCAAAAACAAAAAAGAAACCAAGTACTGCAAGCAACAAACTGTGAGCCCGTTGTTGGGTAGGGACTGTCTCTGTATGTTGCCAACTTGTACTTCCCAAGCGCTTAGTACAGTGCTCTACACACAGTAAGTGCTCAATAAATACGATTGAATAAATGAATGAATGAACAAACATAACAAACAGAACAAGCGTTAATCTTTATATGTGCACCAAGTGGTCTTTTCAATTGCACATGCATCCGTGGGTGAATTTCACTCAGTATCAGCTAGATGGGTAAGCTCATTGTGTTCAGGGAATGTGTCTACCTACTCTGATACAGCGTATTCTCCCACCTACTTAGTACAGTGCTCTGTACAAAGGAAGTACCCAATAAATACAACTGATTGATCTTCTTTGAGCATGAATGACAGCTATATAAAATAAATAAAACCATTATAAAATGCCCATTACTAGGTCAACTCCAAAGCCCATGCAGATCTGCTGGTCTCTGTTTCCAGTAGGGGCTCTGAGTGCTGACCGCCTTCCTGGACCTCCATTCCCATGGTTAAGGATGAAACATCCGATCATCCAACACTTCCAACGATGCCTTCTACGTTCCCAACTTGGCCTCTCTACATCCCAAAATTTCCCCGGGAAACATATTTGCACACAGGCAAGCATACACACACACACACACACACACACACACACACACACACACACACACACACACACACACACACACACACACACACACACACACACACACACACACACATATCTGTAGAGGGTTCTAATCCCAGCTCCGCCACTTACCACCTGTGTGACTTTGGACAGAGCACTTAACTTCTCTTTGCCTCAGTTACCTCATCTGTAAAATGGGAATTAAGACTTTGAGCCCACATGAGACAATATGATTTCCTTGTATCTACCCCAGCGCTTAGAACAGTACTTGGCACATAGTAAGTGCTGAACAAATACCCTCATTATTATTATTATTATTATGTTAAGGTCAAATTACATTACTGATAATGAAATTTCCTTCTCCCTTTGCAAATGTGGGCGATACAGTCCCGTTTGGGCTGGGAACAACTAGTGATGTCCTGTTTGCTCTGTTCCATTTTGGTTATGTAAACTCAAGCATGCACTGTTTCATTCTAGGAATATCTAGAGCTCACTGCAACTTTTTGATCAATCAGTGGTATTTACTGAGCTCTTGTTGTAATCAGAGCCCTGTACTAAGCATTTATACTGTAAGCTCATTGTGGACAGGGAATGTATCTGTTCATTGTTATATTGTACTTTCCCAAGTGGTTAGTACAGTGCTCTGCACACAGTAAGTGCTCAATAAATACAAGTAACTAACTAAATACAGTTGACTGATTTGGAGAATACAATTCAATAGAGTAGGTAGACACGATACGTGCTGTCAAGAAACTTATTTTTGTTTTATAGAATCCGTTAAGCACTTACTGTGTGCCAGGCACTGTACTAGTCACTAGGGTAGTTACAAGCCTATCAGGTTGGACAGAGTACATGTCCCATGTGGGGCTCACAGTCTTAATCCCCATTTTACAAATAAGGTACCTGAGGCACATAGAAGTGAAATGACTTGTCCAAGGTGGCACAGCAGACAAGTGGCTGAGATTAGAACCCAGGCCAGTGTTCTATCCCCTAGTGCACTCTGCTTTCTCAAGTTGCTCAAAATCTAGTAAGTCAGACCAGAACGGGAGATCCAGTTAAGGGTCTAAAAATAGCCCATCACTGACCTCTGGTGAGCCAGCTAGCCTAAACGCTAAGCAAGGGGAAAAAATTCATCAATAAAATCAGTCCCAGTGAATAACGATTCATTCCCCTGCCAGTATATGTTGTTTCCTGCGTGCAGCAGATCTTCACTTGTCACCCCCACAGGGAACAGTAGTTTCCTCTTTGTTGCTGTCAATCAACCCCTCAGAAAAGTACAAGGAGGAGGTATGGGGATGGGGCACACTGTCCCACCTGCTCAGTGCTCATTGTGTTGCAGCAAAGACCAACCCCAGCCTAGGCATGGACTGAATGAAAGAACGGAGGAACATGGAAAGATTTACCTCACACACAACAATCTTATCTCTGGGTTCTCCCTTTGGGCAACTGAAATGGACAACCACCCCCACCCCCTACACACATCTGAGCAACTTTAATAATGATTATTTTGGTATTTGTTATAGCTATGTTCCAGGTATATAGTACTGGTACATAGTACAGGTACTAAGTACTGGAGTGGATACAAGCAAATTGGGTTGGATACAGTCCCTGTCCCACGTGGTATGCACAGTCTCAATTCCCATTTTACAGATGAGGTAACTGAAGCACAGAGAGGTGAAATGACTTGCCCAAGGCCTCACAACAGATAAGTGAGCCTGTTGTTGTGTAGGAACCGTCTCTATACGTTGCCTACTTGCATATATATCAAGGCATTTGTTAAGTGCTTACTATGTGCAGAGCACTGTTCTAAGTGCTTAGTACGGTGCTCTGCACACAGTAAGCGCTCAATAAATACGACTGAATGAATGAATGAGTGAATAAGTGGCAGAGCCGGGATTAGAACATGTGATCTTTTTACTCCCAGGTCTGTGTTCTATCCATTATGTCATGGTTTATTTACATATTTATTACTTTATTTATTTTACTTTTACATATTTACTATTCTATTTATTTTATTTTGTTAATATGTTTTGTTTTGTTGTCTGTCTCCCCCCTCTAGACTGTGAGCCCGCTGTTGGATAGGAACCATCTCTATGTGTTGCCGACTTGTACTTCCCAAGTGCTTAGTACAGTGCTCTGCACACAGTAAGTGCTCAATAAATGCGATTGAATGATGAATGAATGAATGAATGAATGAATGAATGCTACTCTAATCTCTGGCACCCTTGACTCCAAGCCTGTGTCTTCACAGACCACAGGAGGGGAACATGAGGCAACGATTTAGATCATCCAGGGAAAATACTGAAACCTCCCCACTAAAGAAACAGGGTCTTTGTGGTTCAAAACCTTCCAGAAGGGAGGCCTGCACTGACTTACCAGATACTTCTCACCTCTGTCTCACTACTCCTTCGACTTCGGGTGGGGAGTGGTCCTTTCCTAAAATAGAGGATCACTGGAGGCCTGACTCTTCCTTTCTAACTCTTCCTAATGGGACCAACGTTACTCTGGGTCAATGCAACTTGTACTTCCCAAGCGCTTAGTACAGTGTTCTGCACACTGTAAGCGCTCAATAAAAACGATTGAATGAATGAATGAATGGAGGGCTGATGCCATGTTGGGAGGGGCTGGTCTGCAAGGCAAACTCAGCCTGGCTCTCTGCTTGGATAGGTCCAAGGGCATACACTCGGGCTTAGAAGCCCCAAACAGTCTGCCCTCAATCCAACCTGGGTCAGTCAATCAATTGTACTTACCGAGTGCCTACCGTGTGCAGAGCACTGAACTAAGCGGTTGGGAGAGAGAGTACAATATAACAGAGTTGGTAGACATGTTCACTGCCCACAACTGGAAGAAAAAAAAACCTGGATGATGCACAGGAGTCCAAGTAGACCCCTGGGCCAGGCTGAAGGTCTGAGGTTTGGTCCTGGGCCAAAGCCGGCCTCCAGCCCATCCCCAGGACTGGTTGGCCACCCCTTGCCCAAACCAGCAGCTCCACCCCACTGCCACCCTGGGCCTTCGGTGCCATGGGCAATATCCATGCCATCCAATGGGTGCTCAGTGCCCCCCTTCCCACTGTAGTGAGATAAACTCTGATTCTTTGCTGTTTTATTTCTCAAGCCGCAGGGCAGTTCACCCTACGGACAGGGCCCCTGATAGTAAATATGATTATAAATGCCATTATAATTATTATTATCACCAATATTATTATCACCACTTTCATTATGTGCCAAGCATGACGTGGCTCAGTGGAAAGAGCACGGGCTTTCGAGTCAGAGGTCATGGGTTCAAATGCCGGCTCCGCCAACTGTCAGCTGTGTGACTTTGGACAAACCACTTACCTTCTCTGTGACTCAGTTACCTCATCTGTAAAATGGGGATTAAGACTGTGAGCCCCCCGTGGGACAACCTGATCACCTTGTAACCTCCCCAATGCTTAGAACAGCACTTTGCACATAGTAAGCACTTAATAAATGCCATTATGATTATTATTACTCAACACCAGAGTAGATACAAGATCATCAGAACAGGCACAGTGTCTGACCTCCCATAGGGCTCACGGTCCAAGAGGGAGGGAGAAGAGGCATTTTTTCCTTATTTTACAGGTAAGTAAACTGAAACAGAGAGAGGTAAGTGGCCAAGCAGGGATTAGAACTCATTGTGGGCAAGGACTGTGACTGTTTATGTACTCTCCCAGGCTCTTAGTTCAGTTCTCTGCACACAGTAAGCGCTCAATAAATACAATTGAAGGCATGAATGAATTAGAACCCTGACTCGCTGGCCTGCATTCTTTCTCCTTGGCCACACTGCCTCAGACCACAGACTTAGACTGTGAGCCCCATGTAGGCCAAGGAATATGTCCAACCTAGTTAACTTATACCTACCCCAGCGCTTAGAGCAGTGTTTGACACATAAGCACTTAACAAACGTAAGCACTTAACAAATGCCATAAAAAAGCCACATGGCTCAGTATGTTCTGTGGCACAGGGACAAGAGTATGACAGACAGAAATCAGGGATTGCCATGCCATAGGGGCTTTATTGGAATAAAGCCCCGTGCATTTCCACCAGGCTTTCTCTGGAGAACTGAGAACTAAAAATATCCACTCACGCCCTCGTAGGAAGGAACAGTGTCGCCTTTTCCAGACAGGAAAATCGCTTCGGTCACTGAATCTGGGGTCTTTGAGAAATCAGGCAATGGTTCTAATGGAAAGTGTAGATTCATCTGTCCGGCCTAGCTATTGATCCTGAGTTGGATACATAAGAATTCCGTGTCCCAGGGATATCTGCGTATTGGGTGGTGGGGAAAATTACAGGGCGATGCTGGGGTCACTCAATCGAGAAGCAGTGTGGGCTAATGGAAAGAACATGGGCCTGGAAGTAAGAGAACTTGGCATTGCCACTGCACTGCTGGGTGACCCTGGGGAAGTCACTTAACTTCTCTGTGCCTCGATTTCCTCATCTGTAAATTGGGGTTTCATGTTTAGAACGTGCACTCTGCTTAGTACAGTACTTGGCACATAGTAAGCACTTTGCAAATACCACAGTTATCATTATTATTATCAGGAAGATGAGATGGTGAGAAGGAGGGTGGGATTAGTCGGTACAGTCCTTGAGAACAGGGATCATGTCTACGATCTTGATTGTATTCTCCCAAGTGCTTAATTCAGTGCTCTGCATATAGTAAGTGTTCAATCAATGCCACTCATTGATTGACAAGGGGTGGGGAGGAATGATTTAGACAGGAAGGGGGGGGAAGGAAAGATGGGTGAAGTTGACACAATTGTTGCCACCCCGACGGAATGTTCACAGCTTAAAACAAAAGAGAAGTCTGAATGCTTAAGTGGCTGATTAGCAATGATAACAGTGCTTAGGACAGTGTAGAACACAGAGTAAGCACTTAACAAATACCATCAAAAAAGTCACATGGCTCAGTATGGCCATGTATGGCCAGTATGGCCATAGCCCAGGGACAAGAGTATGACAGACAGAAATCAGGGATTGCCATGCCACAGGGACTTTATTGGAATGAAGCCCCACGCATGCCCACCAGGCTTTCTCTTAAGAACTGGGAACTAAAAATATCCACTCACACCCTCGTAGGAAGGAACAGTGTCTCCTCTTCAAGACAGGAAAAGTGCTCCAGTCCCTGAACCTGGGGTTTTTGAGAAATCAGACAACGGGCCTAATGGAAAGTGTACTTGCATCTGTCTGGCCTAGCTATTGACCCTGGGTTGGATTCAGAAGAATATTGTGTCCCAGGGATATTCTTCAGGCCAATTTGCCAGGGGAACCCGGTGGGCTGGAAGGAATATCCAGGGTGACTTAAAGGGGTGTCTCTAGGTCCCCCAGCTCCAGTAGAGAAGCAGTGTGGCTCAGTGGAAAGAGCACCGGCTTGAGAGTCAGAGGTCATGGGTTTTAATCCCAGCTCCGCCACTTGTCAGCTGTGTGCCTTTGGTCAAGTCACTTCACTTCTCTGTGCCTCAGTTACCTCATCTGTAAAATGGGGATAAGACTGTGAGCCCCACGTGGGACAACCTGCTTACCTAATATCTACCCCAGTGCTTAGAACAGTGCTTGGCACATAGTTAGTGCTTAATAAACACCACAATGATCATTATTATTATGCTCTGTGCCTCAGTTACCTCATCTGTAAAATGAGGATTATGACTGTGAGCCCCATGAGGGACAACTTGCTTACCTTGTATCTACCCCTGCGCTTAGAACACTGCTTGGCACATAGTAAGCGTTTAATAAATACCATAATTATTATTATGCTCTGAGCCTCAGTTACCTCATCTGTAAAATGAGGATTATGACTGTGAGCCCCACGAGGGACAACCTGCTTACTTGTATCTACCCCAGCGCTTAGAACAGTGTTTTGCACATAGTAAGCACTTAACAAATACCATCATTATTATTCCACTGGCCTTTTCCCCACCCAGCCATGAGTCCACCTCTTACCATGGGAGACCCTCAAGACCCCATATGATCCAAGCCCCTGCTGTCCCCATGAGGATGTCTCTCTTAGAATGAAATGGGTGTGAGGGTCAGAGAGGGTCTCCTGTCCCTTTGTGACTGAGTGGAGGTCCAGTCCGGTATGGGCCAGGAGCTGGGCTGGGCCTGGGATGGACAGAGCCTCCGCCTGCCCCTCCTCAGGGTCACCCGAGAGCTGACCATGGTCCTAGACGGCCTGGGGCATAGCCCCGGCCTTGGCACCGTGCCCCCACCCAGATGGGGTCAGTCCAAGGGGCTGTTTGCACTGGGGTGCTGCTGGAAGTGGGGAAGGGGCTTTGCCACTTGTGAGGTGTTTATTCTGCGTGGGGGGCATTGTGCAGGGACGTGGCTTGGAGAAGCAGTGTGGCTTAGCGGAAAGAGCCCTGGCTTGGGAGGTCGTGGGTTCGAATCCTGCCTCCGCCTTTTGTCAGCTGTGTGACTTTGGGCAAGTCTGGGCTCCATTTACCTCATCTGGAAAATGGGGATGAAGACGGTGCGCCCCATGTGGGACAACCTGATTACCTTGTGTCTACCTCAGCGCTTAGAACAGTGCTTGGCACATAGTAAGTGCTTAATAATAATAATAATTATAATAATGTTGGTATTTGTTAAGCACTTACTATGTGCCAAGCACTGTTCTACGCGCTGGGGAGGTTACAAGGTGATCAGGTTGCCCCATGGGGGGCTCACACAATTTTAATCCCCATTTTCCAGATGAGGTAACTGAGGTCCAGAGAAGTTAAGTGACTTGCCCAAAGTCACATAGCTGACAGTTGGCGGAGCTGAAATTTGAACCCATGACCTCTGACTCCAAAGCCCGTGCTCTTTCCACTGAGCCACGCTGCTTAACAAATACCATTATATTATTATTATTGGCGGTGGAGGGGTTTGTGGGGAGTGGGGAGCGTTGCACGGGTGGGGGAGGGTTTGCACGGGCTTTGGAGGTATTTTTAGGCTTGGAGGCCTTGCACGAGTGGGGAAGGGGTTTGCACGGGTGTTGGCGGTATTTTTAGGGCTTGGGGTCTTGCACGAGTGGGGAAGGGGTTTGCACGGGTATTGGACGTGTTTTTAGGGTTTGGGGGGCGTTGCACGGGTGTTGGAGGTACTTACACGCGTGGGGGTCGTGGCATGGGGGAGGGTCTGCAGGGGTATTGGAGATGCTAATAATAATAATGGCATTTTGTTAAGCGCTTACTATGTGTCCAGCACTGTTCCAAGCGCTGATGTTTGTAGGGCAAGGGAGACATTGCACGGGTGAGGGGTGGCGAGAAGGGGCCGTGGGTCGGGGGTCGCGGATGGGGGTGGGAGGGGGAGGTACTTACTCCTCGTGGCCTTTGCAGAGGAAAAAGAGGGTCCTCCAGGCCTGCAGCGCGGCCAGCAGCAGGGAGAGGAGGCCGGCCAGGAGGCAGAAGCGGCAGGCGGATGGAGACCCCCACTCCTGCACCGTGAACCGCTGGCGCCCCTGCACCGTCAGGTTGGCGCTCAGCCACAGGCCCTCGGTGAACAGCAGGCACCGCCCGTGGAAGTCCGTCCCGTTCTCCGACAGGGGTACCACCACGATGAAGCTGAATAGGAAGGCCAGGAAGTAGCAGCTGCACTGGGCGAAGAGGAAATTGTTCAGCGCCATGGCCCGGGGGGGAGAAGATGGGGAGAGGGGAGACTGGGGGGCCTGCTGGGAGGGGGTGGGGAGAGGAGGGAGAGGGTGGGACAGATGGGATGTGGAGGGAGAGGGGTGGGTGAGATGGGAAGACGAGGGGGAGCGGCGGGAGAGATGGGAAGAGGAGGGGAGGGGTGGGAGAGATGGGATGAGGAGGATGAGGGGTGGGAGAGATGAGAGAGAGGGTTGGGAGAGATGGCAAGGGGAGGGAGAGGCTGGGAGAGATGGGATGAGGAGGATGAGGGTGGGAAGAGATGGGAAGGGGAGGAAGAGGGTGGGAGAGATGGGATGAGGAGGGAGAGGGGTGGGAGAGATGGGAAGAGGAGGGAGAGGGGTGGAAGAGATGGCAAGAGGAGGGGGAGGGGTGGAAGAGATGAGATGAAAAGGGGGAGATGGCAAGAGGAAGGAGAGGGGTGGGAGAGACGGGAAGAGGAGGGCGATGGGTGGGAGAGATGGGAAGAGGAGGGGGAGGAGAGAAGGAGAAGCAAAGACTGAGTGGGAAGGAGGGAGGGGGAAGAGAAGAAGGAGAGGAGGAGGGGGCGGTGATTGTAAGGAAGAGGAGGAGGAGGAAGAAGAGGAGGTGGAGATGGAGGTAAAAGGAGAAAGGGAAGGAGAACAGGGAGGTTACTGAGCTGCTGCAGCCCGGAGCGTGAGGCGGTGGAGGCTGCGCAGTGAGAACGTCTCTGTGCAAACCCCCCGCCCCCCAGCCCTTAAGCAACGCTCGACCCCCTCTCGCCTCTCTCTCCCCTTCTCCACCGTCCACTCCCTTCTGGGCTGGCTCCCCTCCCTCCCCAAACTCGTCCCGCGGATCCCAGGCAAACCCCCTCTCCGCTGCCTGGTCTTGAGCCCTTGGGAAATCTAGGGGAGGGGAGTCCCAACCCAAACTCGGCTGACTCTATGACCTGCCCAGATCACCATCACCATCTTCATCATCATCATCATCATCATCACTCCTCACTCCTCCGTGAGTTTATCTCTTTTATTTCCTCAAAGACTTTCAAATAATAATAATCATAATGATGATATTTGTTAGGCGCTTGTTATGCGTCGGACCCTGTACCAAGTATTGGGGTGGATCCAAGCAAATCTGGTCAGACACAGTCCCTGTGCCATCTGGGGCTCACAATCTCAATCCCCATTTTCCAGACGAGGTAACCGAGGTCCAGAGAAGTGAAGTAACTTGCCCAAGGTCGCACAGCAGGCACGTGGCGGTGGCAGTATTAGAACCCATGACCTTCGGACTTCCAAGCCATGATCTATCATTTCACCCTCATTCCCTCCCTGCAAGGCAAGGAGAGACACATTCTTATCCATCCCTATTTTACGGATGAGGATACTGAGGCGCTGTGCAGCTCTTGCATGCCCATTCCATGATGGAAACAAATGGCCCTTATAGTTATCTGAACAGGATTCCCAGACATGCACATCCATCGAATCTCCCAACAGGGCTGCAAAACACCCAGATGATGGCTTTCTCTGTGCCTCAGTTCCCACATCTGCAAAATGGGGATTCAATGCCTGTTTTCCTTCCTACTTAGGCTGAGAGCCCCATATGATGATGATAATGTGGATAATAATAATAATAATGGTATCTGTAAAGCGCTTACTATATGCCAGGCACAAAAATACAAATTCTATGGTGCTTCCAGTGACAGTGTATAGATCCAAAAGCTAGACAATGAAAAAACAGGATAGAAAGTGCATCGATTCTTTTGAAATGCGGTGTTGGAAAAGGCTTTTGCGGATACCATGGACTGCCTGAAAAACCAACAAATGGATTTTGGAGCAAATTAAGCCAAAGTTGTCTTTGGAAGACCAAATGACTCGACTTAGATTAGCATATTTTGGACACATGATTAGGAGGACTAATTCTCTATTGCTAGGAAAAGTCCTGGGAAAAAGTGGAAGAGGAAGACCAGCAGTAGGTGGTTAGAAACCATAACAACAATGAAAGAATTGTTAGCAAGGTTATGGATTGAGGATGTTCTGGAGAAAATATATCCATAGAGTCACTGTGAATTGGAAACGACTTGACGGCACTTGATAAAAATAATAATATGCCAGGCTCTGTACTAAGCACTGGAGTAGATACAAGCAAATTGTGTTGGAACAGTCCCTGTTCCATGTGGGGCACACAATCTTAATCCCCATTTTATAGATGAGGGAACTGAGGCACAAAGAAGTTAAATAACCTGCCCAGGGTCATACAGCGGGCAAGTGGCAAAGCGGAATTAGAACCCAGCTCCTTCTGACTCCGAGGCCAATGCTCTATCCACTAGACCACGCTGTTTCTGAGCTTAAGGAACCTGATTATCTTGTATCTACCCCAGCTGTTAGTACAGTGCTTGGCACATAGTAAGCACTTAACAAAGACCACAATTACAATGATGATGATGATGATGAGTAATGAAGATGATGAGAGCCCATTGTTGGGTAGGAACCGTCTCTATATGTTGCCGACTTGTTCTTCCCAAGCACTTAGTACAGTGCTCTGCACAAGGTAAGCGCTCAATAAATACAACTGAATGAATTATTATTTCTGGTCTGCTCTTTGAAGCAAAGAGCAATCAATCAATCAATCAATCGATGGCGCTTTTGATCACTTACTCTCTGCCCTCATGGAGCTTACTCCTAGTCCTCACTCCCTTCCCCCAAAATCACACACACACACACACACACACACACACACACACACACATATTATTCCCCACATACTCTTGTCCCCATGCTCAGGGTGAAAAGTGCTAAAGCTAGCACCTCTGACTAGCCCAAGATAACACAGAAAGCTTTCCTCTTGAAGCAGGTGGGACAGATAGCCTATTGCTGATGTGCCATGATTGGTTCCCACCGAGGCAGTAGGGACTCAGAAAATCTAAGATGCGGGGGAGAGGATGGGCAGAGAGAGAAGGGTGAGGTAGATACCCTTGGCAAACCTGCAGTAAGAAAGATGAGTGGGTACTGGTCACTTAAGGCCATGTGCCAGGCCTTAAGATCATCCTGTATCCCACCTCTGAGCTGTAGGTTTCGGGGTCCGACCGTCAGGGCTCTTCCGGGTTCCCTACACCTCCACAAAAGTTAAGGAATTCATTCCCAAGGTCATCGGAGTGATGATCTCTAAGTCTCTTTCAGCCTGATCCCTGTGAGATGGGGCTGTATCATACCTCAGAGACAGGCCACCGAACTGACTCCACAGTGCCCAGAGCCCTTCTGTTAAATCGAAGCCTACTGTCAAAAGGGAAATGTGACATTGTAGTTGGACAGACAGCATAGGCCAGGAGTCAGAGGGCCCAAATGTGTGACCTTGGAAAACCCTTAGCCTCTTTGATCCTCAGTTTCTCCAACTGTGAAAGAGGAAAAAGATCTGAACTCTTTCCAGAGTCACCGAGATGCCTTATTATCATTGCTAACGTTTATTAGGAGCTTTGGGTGGGCAAAGCACTACACTAAACACTGGGGTAATTCAGACACCAAAATTGAATCAGACACCATCTCTGGCCCACAAGAGGCTCAAAGACTAATTAGAATATATTATGAACAAAAATGAAAATGAATTATATTCAGCAATCAACAGTAAATCCTATAAGCTATTAGAATTAGCAATGATAATAGTTCTAATACTTTAAGCAACAGATGCACGACTCTGTACTCAGAGCTGGGAAAAGGTCCCAGGATATTGAAATGGACAGAGTCCTTGGACTCTCATACTGTAAAACGGGGAGAACAAAAACACTGGATTAAGGGGTTAATACGACCAAAACATCAGTTCAGCATAGGAAGAGAAGCTGAGGAGCAGCTTGGTCCAGTGGTAAGAACGGGGACCTGAGAGGCAGAGGAACTGTGTTCTAATCCTGACCCCACCACTTGCCTGGCTCTGTGAAATTGGGCAAGTCACTTCACTTCTCTGTGACTGCCTCAGCTACCTCATCCGTAAAATGGGGATTAGGACTCTGAGCTCAATGTGGGATATGGACTGTGCCCAACCTGATTATGCTGAATCCATCCAAGTGCTTAATACAGTGCCTGGCACACAGTAAGTGCTCCACGATAATAATTAATAATAATAATAATAATTGTGGTATTTGTTAAGTGCTTACTATGTGCCAGGCACTGTTCTAAGCACTAGGGAAGATAGGAGGAAATTGGGTTGGGCACAGTTCCTGCCCAACATGGGACTCACAGTCTAAACCCCCATTTTACAGATGAGAGAACTGAGGCACAGGAAAGTGAAGTGACTTGCCCAAGGTCTCATAGCAGATGAGTGGCAGAGCCAGTATTAGAACTCAGGTCCTTCTAACTCCCACATCCAGGCTCTATTCACCAGGTCATGCTGCTTTAACAAATACTCATGCTGCTTTAACAAATACCATAAAATAAAAACCCTGCTACCCATCTCTGCTGGGGGACAAGGATTGGGTCTACCAATTGAATTTTACTCTCCTACCGCACAGTACAGTATTCTGCACAAAGCAGACACTCAATAAATACCATTGATTGACTGAACAAAAGTTCTTGGGCTCCTCCAGGCTCCCAGCAGAGCTGTTCAGAAGCTCCTCCAGCCACCTGCCGCAATCTTCAAACAGAAGTTCCCTGGGATTTCATCTCCCCAACGCCGTGTTATGGGGGTTCTCTCCAACCACAGCAGACTTATGGAAATCTTAATAGAACCTTGAAAGAGTGAAGAGAAAGAATTTAAAATTGTGAGGAAAAGGTAAAATTAAGACTCCAGGACTGAAAGATGCACGCTAAGGATTGAAGTTTACAGAACCAGGAACCATGGTCAGCAGGAACATGAAATTGTTGTTTTCCAAATCCCATCTGCCTAAATGAGGGGTGATCATTGGAGCTGCAGAGAGACAGGGTCCAACAAACCAAAGGAAGCACATCTTCCCCAGTGTGGGAGGAACACATGGAGTTCCTTCCCACGGGAAGCTGTGCAGCTGGAAATAGACCCATGAATAAGCAGTCCATGCTGGGTCATGGGAGGGAGAGTTGGGATGGAGAGGGAAGAGTTGAGGGGGTTGGATGGTCTCTACTGAATCGCAGAAGGGAGAATCAGGGATGGAGAAGAGAGAGTTAGGGGTGTTGGATGGTCTATGTTGAGTCACTAGAGGGACAGTCAGGAATTAAGATGGGAGAGTTAGGGGTGTTGGATGGTCCTTGCTGGTTCACTGAAGGGGAGTTGGGGGTGGAGAGGGGAGAGTTCAGGATTTGCGTGGTCTATGCTGGATCATTGGAGAGAGAGTCAGGGTTGGAGAGGGAGAAGTGTTGAACTGTAAGCTTTTTATTAGTAGTAGTAGTAGTAGTAATAATGATAATGATATTTGATAAGCACTTCCTAGGTGACAAGAACTATTCTAAATGCTGGAGTAGATACAACCTAATCAAGTTGGGCATAGTCCCTGTCCCACATAGAGCTCATGGTCTTAATCCCCATTTTACGGATGAGGTAACTGAGGCCCAGAGAAATTAAGTGAATTGCCCAGACAAGTGGCAGAGCTGGGACAACAACCCAGGTCTTTCTGGCTCCCAGGCCTGTGTTCTATCCATTAGGCTGTGATGCAGGGAAATTGTCTGCTGATTCTGTTCTACTTTATTCTCCCAAGCACTTAGTAAACACTCAATAAATATAATTGAGTGATTAATTGATTGAATGGTCCATCCCTAACCATGAAAGCGAGTGTCCAGAATGGTAACCAATACCAAGTTCCTTCAAGCATCCTGGTGCCCCTGTCTGAGACAGAACCTGGCCTTGAATCAATGCAGGGCTAACTCAGTGGTGCATCACTCTAGGGTGAATGGTCCTAAAGACCATAAAAGAGGATCACTAGACACACATATCCCTTCAGGAACTGAGCTCACTCAGAGGCTAAACCACCAATTGAGGTAACTTCCCTCTTTGTATTCAAACCGGTCCATCTGCCTGTCCCCTTGCAGCAAGATTTTTTACTGCATGAGGAGCCTAGAAAGCGGGACCAGGATAAATCACTGTCAGAACTGCCTCGCTCGCTGAATTCCCCATCCTCCCATCTCTCTCCCACCTGGACCCGTGAAAGTGCCCCGGCTAAATCCCCGCTGGGCACACAAAACAGCGCCATGGGGGAGCCGCCTGCCATGATGGATGGGGAAGAAGATTTTGACGCACCGACATCGCTTCCCACGAGAGCATCTGTTATCCGTCCTGACACCACCAGTGCTCTCTGGTTGCTAGTGAAGACCTGTGATGAACGAGCCAGCGTCCCAGAGGCTCATTAAGAAGCGGTTTATTGGGATAAAATCTGCTGATGAAGTCATTAATAAGACAAACATTTTTGCCGGGTTGTTTGGAGGGTTTTTGTAAGGCAAAGTCTCTCTCTGACTCTTCGGGGTCAGTCTTCCAGCATACCATTATCTTTTTTCATGTCTCTCCTCATCCTCTCCTCTGTCAGACACATGCTATGGTGATAGAAAAGGGCCTGTCATGTTTTTAGGGACACAGGGACATTTTTTATGGTATTTTTAAGCACTTTCTATGTTCCAGGCACTGTACTAAGTGCTGGGGTAGATACTGCATCAGCCTCCTCTCTGATCTCCCATCCTCCTGTCTCTCCCCACTTCAATCTATACTTCACGCTGCTGCCCAGATCATCTTTGTGCAGAAACGCTCTGGGCATGTTACTCCCCTCCTCAAAAATCTCCAGTGGCTACCAATCAACCTACACGTCAGGCAAAAACTCCTCACTCTCAGCTTCAAGGCTCTCCATCACCTCGCCCCCTCCTACCTCACCTCCCTTCTTTCCTTCTACAGCTCAGCCTGCACCCTCTGCTCCTCTGCCGCTAACCTCCTCACTGTGCCTCGTTCTCGCCTGTCCCACCATCGACCCCCGGCTCACGTCCTCCCCCTGGCCTGGAATGCCCTCCCTCCGTACATCCACCAAGCTAGCTCTCGCTAGCTCTCTTCCTCCCTTCAAAACCCTACTGAGAGCTCACCTCCTCCAGGAGGCCTTCCCAGACTGATCCCCCTCCTTCCTCTTCCCCCTCCCCTTTCCCATCCCCCCTGCCCTACCTCCTTCCCCTCCCCACAGCACCTGTACATATGTTTGCTCATATTTATTACTCTATTTTACTTGTACATATTTATGATTCTATTTATTTTATTTTGTTAATATGTTTTGTTTTGTTGTCTGTCTCCGCCTTCTAGACTATGAGCCCACTGCTGGGTAGGGACCGTCTCTATATGTTGCCAACTTGTACTTCCCAAGCACTTAGTACAGTGCTCTGCACACAGTAAGAGCTCAATAAATACGATTGAATGAATGAATGAATGAATACAAGTTAGTTGTTAGACACAGTCCATGTCCCACATGGAGCTCACAGTCCTAATCCTCACTTTACAGATGAGGTAACAGGCCCAGAAAAGTGAAGTGACTTACCCAAGTTCACACAGCAGACAAATGGTGGAGTTGGGATTAGAATCCAGGTCCTTCTAATTCCCAGGTTTGTGTTCTATCCACTAAGCCATGCTGCCTCTGGTCACAAATGTCTAGATACACAGGTCAAGTTGTAACCATCAGGAACCCAAGATAAATGGCTAGGTGTCACCCATAAAATAAATCCCCAGGAAAGTTTGTAGCCTGTGAAAGACGGGGATGAGGAAGTGAGTTTAAATGTTCCTGGGCTTCTGGAGTCTCCTGGGGTCAGAACCTTTAGGAAACTTCCTCATTTCTTCCAGATTGTCCATTCTAGGTCCCTGGAGATGTAGGGACTGAGAGGATTAAGTCAGAGTGTTGGATGGTCCTTCGCTAGCCATGAGGATGGATGTCCAGGAGGGCATGTGTCCTGGTGACCCTGCTGGACCCTGGTATCCTGGGATGGTTGAGCCATGGGTCTGGGGTGGGTTGGACAGTGTCCAGTGATCTTAATTTAGTGCACTATGGCTGCAGTGAGATTCGCAGGATACCCAGCAAAATGTTTCCACTGCTGCCAAAGGGGTTATCCCCTGAGGTGTCCTGGCTAGTGGAGACTCTGACTTGGCGTTTAGTCAGTCAGTCAGTCAATCAGCTTTATTTATTGAATGCTTACTGTGTGCAGAGCAATGTACTAAACCCTTGAGACAGTGCAATATAACACTAGAGCTCACAGTCTAGAGGGGGAGAGAGATATTAACATAAATAAATACATTACAGATATGTACATACATGCTATGGGTCTGGGTTGGGGGATGAATAAAGGGAACAAGTCAGGGTGACACCAAAGGGAGTGGGAGAAGAGGAAAGGAAGTCAGTCAGGGAAGGCCTCTTGGAGGAGATGTGCCTTCAATAAGGCTTTGAAGGAGGGGAAAGTAATTGTCTGGCAGATATGAGGAGGGAAGCCAGAGATAGGACTTGGGCGAGATGTCAGCAGTGAGATTGGCGAGCTAGCCTCCACTCTCGGCTAGGAGAATATGTTGAAGGACATTCGTTCATTTGTTTTATAGTATTTGTTGGGTGCTTACTATGCATCCAGCACTGTTCTAGGCACTGATCTAAGCAGTGGGGTAGATACAAGTTTATCAGGCTGAAAATAGTCCCTGTCCCACATGGGGCTCACAGTCTGCATCGAAGAGAATAGGATTTAATCCCCATTTTACAGTAATGAAACTGAGGTTTCATCTGATTGATGAAACTGATTGATTGATTGATTGGTTAATTGATTAACTCAGGGCCAGACCAGCAATAGTGGCTTGGAAATACAGTGGGAGGGGATGGGCTGTGAAGGTTGTGATTGTGTCAGGAGGCTGGCCTTAAACCCCATAACCCTACTGGTGTTCCCAGCCTATCTCCCCAACCAAGAGAGCCCAGGTAGTCAAACAAATGACTCACTCTGTGCCCATTCCTCGCCCAGCAGAAGTTCCCAGACCAGCGGGAGAGTATCTATCTACAACCCCAATTCGCAGAAATCAATTCTAATCCCCAAACCCTACCTCCCCGCTCTCCAACCTGCCCTTTCACATACCATTAAGGTCAGTATAATTTTCAATGCCCTTTTCCAGGTTGTCAGGGAGAGGAAGCATTGTAATCCTTCAACACTGTTGTTCATCATTGGCTTTAAAGTACTCAATCTCCTTGCCCCCTCTTACCTCAACCTCATTACTCTCTTACTGCAACCCAGGCCACGCACTTCCCTCCTCTCATGCCAACCTTCTTGCTGTAGTACTATCTCGTCTATCTCACCGCTGACCTCTCGCCCACGTCCTCCCTCAAGCCTGGAACGCCCTCCCTCCTCAAATCCAACGGACAATTACTTTTCCCGCCTTCAAAGTCTTACTGAAGGCATGTCTTCTCCCTGATTCTGCCTCAACTAGTCTCCTTTCCTCTTCCTCTACTCCATTCTATGTCACCCTGACTTGCTTCCTTTATTCATCCCCCCTCCCAGCCCTGCAGTACTTACGTGCTTAGAAACAGCGTGGCTCAGTAGAAAGAGCCCAGGTTTGGGAGTCAGAGGTCATGGGTTCTAATCCCAGCTCTGCTACTTTTTAGCTGTGTGACTGGGAAAGTCACTTCACTTCTCTGTGCCTCAGTTCCCTCATCTGGAAAATGGAGATTAAAACTGTGAGCCCCACGTGGGACAACCTGAATACCTTGTATCCCCCAGCCCAGTGCTTAGAAACAGTGCTTGGCACATAGTAAGTGCATAAAAAATACCATCATTATGTACCTATCTGTAATTTATTTATTTGTATTGACTCCCACCCCCGGACTATGAGCTTGCTGCGGGCAAGGACTGTGTCTGTTTCCTGTTATTTTATGCACACTTAAGAGCTTAGTACAGTGCTCTGCACCCAGTAAGAGCTCAATAAATATGATTGAATGAATGATTGAATCCTGGCTCAGCATAAAACGATACAACATCCATTCCAGCATGGACATGTGGACCAGTCTGTGATGCCTACCCTCTGTCCTACTCAGGGACACGCTGTGACACAGAAAGGAAATACCAGGGTTACTCCCGGCACCTGCAGTCCACCAGGGTCAGCTCCAGCCCTACGTTCCCTGCATTTCAGCAAACTCTTTCCCCTCCAGGGATCGTGCTGCCTGCCCCATCACTCTTCTTGAAACTCTGAGACGATGACACTGAACTGCAGTCAGACAGGTACGAGACTCCTCTGGGTGATATTCAAACTGAAGGAGGGGGGGAATAGCAAGTGGATTTGGGTTGTGGTGATGCTATAAAACAAAGATGAGCTGTCTGACATTTGCCGGAAAATTTAAATACCCAGGCTGCCGCAGAAAGTCAGCCTCTGGTTGTGACAGTATATCTCTCCATCGCCTGGGTTGGGAATCCCAGGTATCGTTGTGGAGATGCCAGCTCTAAAAGGAAGATGTGATCCTGGGGATTGATTTTTAGTATCAATAAAGGGAGATCCTTGTGGGTGGATCATACTTACTGTACTTACCCATGTATTTAGTACAGTGCTCTGCACACAGTAAGCAACCCCTGGCCCATGTCCTACCTCTGGCCTGGAATGCCCTCCCTCCACACATCCACCAAACTAGCTCTCTTCCTCCCTTCAAAGCTTTACTGAGAGCTCACCTCCTCCAGGAGGTCTTCCCAGACTAAGCCCCCCCTTATCCTCTGCTCCTCCTCCTCTCCCCATCACCCCCACTCCCTCCCTCTGCCCTCTCCCCTCCCCTCCCCACAGCACTTGTGTATATTTGTACATATTTGTTACTCTATTTATTTTATTAATGATGTGTCTATGTCTATGATTCTATTTATTTTGATGGTATTGACACCTCTCTTCTTCTTCTGTTTTGCTGTCTGTCTCCCCCTTCTTGATTATGAGCCCGTTGTTGGGTAGGTATTGACTCTATCTGTGGCCAAATTGTGCTTTCAAAGCTCTTAGTACAGTGTTCTGCACACAGTAAGTGCTCAATAAATACGATTGAATGAATGAATGAATGAATAAATGAAAAATATCATCAATTGATTGATTGGATCATCCATCCCTAAGCACACAGTAGGTATCCATCCAGGAGGACCTCTGGAATATGGTTTCTCTGAGCACCCCTGTCAGGGGCAGAGACTGAGCTGGGTGGATGGAGGGCCTGGCCTAGGGAGGTGGTCTTCATTCAAGGTCCTCATTCAGACAGACACAGGCAGATGAACAGACAGACAGCAGGGAGGAGATAATAATAATAATAATAATTGTGGTATTTGTTAAGTGCTTACTGTGTTCCAGGCACTGTACTAAGCAATGGAGTGGATATAAGCAAATCAGGTTGGTCACAGTCCCTCTCCCACCGGAGCCCACAGGCTCAATCCCCATTTTACAGATGAGGTACCTGAGGCCCAGAGAAGTGAAGTGACTTTCTCAAGGTCACACAGTAGTCACATAGTGGAGCTGGGATTAGAGTCCAGGTCTTTCTGACTTCCAGGCCTGGACTCTATCTATTATCCACCTCCTTCCTCTCCCCCTATTCCCCCTCCCCATCCCCCCTGCCTTACCTCCTTCCCCTCCCCACAGCACCTGTATATATGTATATATGTTTGTGCATAGTTATTACTCTATTTATTTGTTTATTTTACTTGTACATATTTATTCTATTTATTTTATTTGGTTTATATGTTTTGTTTTGTTGTCTGTCTCCCCCTTCTAGACTGTGAACCCGCTGTTGGGTAGGGACCGTCTCTATATGTTGCCAACTTGTACTTCCCAAGCGCTTAGTACAGTGCTCTGCACACAGTAAGCGCTCAATAAATACGATTGAATGAATGAATGAATAGGGCATGCTGCTTAGGGATGTAAGGGAGAATATTTGGGGTATTGGATGGCCCAACTCTGACCATGAGGATGGGGTGTCCAAAAGACCCACCCAATGTCCTTGTCAACTCCATCGTGAGGTCACCCAGCTGGGCCGGAATTCTGGCTCCCTCCCCGTCACCACTCTCATCACCACCACCACCACCTTCACCATCACCACCAATCTTCCCACTGATTACACAAGGGGGTATGGATTTGGCACCTCTCCATAGAGGAAAGCAATAAAATTCTAAATTAAAAACTGAATGCTGTCATACAATGCTCCCCAGACTTTCCCCAGACACTCTGGGACAGTTTTATCTCCCTGGTGAATTATGGTTCTCCTTCTAAAAGGAGAAAATGAGTGATAAAAGCATCTTCAGGTAATATTTCTTTGTGTGTCTGTGTACAAATGGATATTTTTCATTCTCATCCTGGAGATTTCTCATCAGGAGGGGACGCTGATCGAGTGCCGCAGACACAATTAAATGTGTTTCTCCGCTGCGTGTCAACCTATTTCCCTTGTGTTATAAATGGCTGGGAGGAGGGGGGCGGGGGGAGAGGGCATACTGACTCCAAATGGGTAGCCATTGATAAAGGCCAATTCTATTGAACCTTGGTACCTTCTAAGGATCTCCAAGGAGAATTTTCTAGCCAGCCTTAGTGCCAACTATCCTGAGTTCTTTGTGGGACTTGAGGGGAGGTTCTGAGAGGACAGGGAGAGGTTGGGAAAAGAGGGTCATTGGTTATCTTCCCTTGGCTGGATGGGAGGTGTGTATTTCTTTTCTTTTGCCCTTCAGTGAAGAATACACAAGCTGAGCAGTTGATACGATCCACACCATTTAGAAATAAGAAATGTCACATGGCAAAGTTGAAACTCTACCGATCTGTTTCAGGACACAATAGTGACATGAAAAGGAGGATTTAGATGCTACGTGGGGTCACTTATATCATTGAATGAGGAGTAGTGTGATGTCAAGGGCAGGGATCACGTTTTTTATTTCTACCATACACTCCCAAGCTTCTATTACAGCATACTACACCCAGTAATTATAATAACAATAATAATAAGTGTAATCCCGGCTCCACCACTTGTCTGCTGTGTGACTTTGGGCAAGTCACTCAACTTCTCAGTTCCCTCATCTGTAAAATGGGGATGAAGATGGTGAGCCCCATGTGGGACAACCTGATGACCTTGTAACCTCCCAGCGCTTAGAACAGAGCTTGGCACATAGTAAGTAAGAGCTTAACAAATGCCATCATTATCATTATTATAAAGTGCTCACTATGTGCCAAGCACTGTTCGAAGCACTGGGGTAGATAAAAGGTAATCAGGTTGTCCCACATGGGGCTCACAGTCTTAATCTCCATTTTACAGATGAGGTAACTGAGGCACAGAGAAGTTAAGTGACTTGTCCAAAGTCACACAGATGACAAGAGGTGGAGCCGGCATTAGAACCCACGCCCTCCAACTCCCAAGCCCATGCTGTATCCACTACACCATGCATGCAGTGATCAATCACTCAATCAATGATATTCATTGAGTACCTACTGTGTGCAGAGCACTGTACTAAGCGCTTGGGAGAGTACAATGCCACAGAGTTGGTAGACACATTCCCTGCCCACAATGAGCTTACAATCTAGAGTGAGACAGAAATATAAATAAATAATTTATAGTATATAATTTATAGATATGGAAATAAGTGCTGTGGGGCTGAGGAAAGGGCAAATACCAAATGCCCAAAGGTGCATAGATGACCCAGAAGGGAGATAATAATAATGATGATGGTATTTGTTAAGCGCTTACTATGTGCAAAGCACTGTTCTAAGCGCTGGGGAGGTTACAAGGTGATCAGGTTGTCCCACGGGGGGCTCACAGTTTTAATCCCGATTTTAAAGATGAGGTAACTGAGGCACAGAGAAGTTAAGTGACTTGCCCAAAGTCACACAGCTGATAGTTGGTGGAGCAAGATTTGAACCCATGACCTCTGACTGCAAAGCCCGGGCTCTTTCCACTGAGCCATGCTGCTTCTAAGAAAGTGGGGTGGCATTTGGGGGCTGCAGATCCAACCTGGAATTGCTTCTGTCCTAGGGCCTTCAGCCTACGGATCAGTTGAGGTCCGGCCTGGCCAGCCCGGGACGGTCACCGCTTCCATCACCATCCTCATCATCACCATCACCCCGTCCTCCCCATCAGTGGCATCAGTGAGAAGCAGCGTGCTTGGAGGAGATGTGCCTCCAATAGGCTTTGAAGAGGGATAAGATTTCGAAGAGAGTCCTTTCAAAATCCACTCTGAGAGGGAAAGAACAGCTCCCTTTTTTTTCCCTTTTAATGGTATTTGTTTAACGCTTATTATGTGCCAGGCACTATACTAAGTGCTGGGGTAGATATAAATTAATCAGGTTGGACATAATCTCTGCCCCACAGGGGGTTCACAATCTTAATCTCCATTTTACAGATGAGGTAACTGAGGCACAGAGAAGTGAAGTGACTTGTCTAAGGTCACACAGCAGACACATGATGGAGCCGGAATAAGAACCCAGGGCCTTCTGACTCTCAGTCCCATGCTCTATCCATTCATTCATTCATTCAGTCAGTCAGTCAGTCAATCATATTTATTGGGCACTTTACAAAGCAAAGCACTGTACTATGTGCTTGGGAGAGCACAATATAACAATAAACAGACACAATCCCTTCCCAGAATGAGCTTACTGTCTAGAGTGGGAGACAGACATTAGTATGAATAAATAAATAAATTACATTACATTACATTAATTTAATTTACATTAATCCACTAAGCCACGCCACCTCCCTTGGACCGACTCAGAGATCAGCCTCAGCTCTGCAAAGAGGGAAAGAGCAGGCAAGGGAGAGAGGCCCCAGCCTGCCGGAGGTGATTCTTTTTCATTCGCGTCTCCGATGGAGGGAGAGAGCCTTGCAAATGAAAATCTGGCCCCTTAATTGCATTTTCCACACCCCCTGCTCGGCCAGCGGCTTGCCCCCCGCAGATAACAACCGTCGTCTAACCCGATGGACACGGGGCACTGCCTTACCGCAGAGCCGTCCATCTGCCAGATGCTAATCGGTACCCAGGGCCAGAACCAGGTTCAAATCTATGGGTCTGGGGCGCAGACCGGCCCCGTGGGCCCTGGTTCCCAGCCTGACTTTTTACAGGCCAGTGGGTAGCCGGGCCGCCTCATTTCCCTGGTTCAGAGCTCCTTGGAAGATGGAGAAGAGAGTTGCCTCCAGGGAACCTAGATCTCAACTGCCCCTAATACATGCTTCGGTAATAATAATAATAACAATAATAATAATAATAATAATAATGGTATTTATTAAGTGCTTACTATGTGCCAGACACTATACTAAGAGCTGGGGTGGATAAAAGCAAATTGGACTGGGCACAGTCCCTGTCCCACGTGGGGCTCATCGTCTCAATCCCCATTTTACAAATGAGGTAACTGAGGCCCAGAGAATAATGATAATAATAATAATAATAACTATGGTACTTAATATTCCCCCTTCTAGACTGTGAGCCCACTGTTGGGTAGGGATCGTCTCTATATGTTGCCAATTTGTACTTCCCAAGCGCTTAGTACAGTGCTCTGCACACAGTAAGCACTCAGTAAATACGATTAATGAATGATAAGCCCTTACTGTATGCTAAGCACTGTTCTAAGTGCTGGGGTAGATAAAAGTTAATCAAGTTGGACCCAGTCCCTGTCCCATATGGGGCTCACACTCTTAATCCCCATTTTTCAGATGAAGTAACTGAGGCCAAGAGAAGTGAAATGACTTGCCCCATATCATACAGCAGACATGTGGCAGAACGGGGATTAGAACCCAGGTCCTTCTGACTCCCAGATGTGTGCTTTATTCACTAAGCCAGGCTGCTTCTAAGTTAAATGACTTGCCCAAGATGACACAGCAGCTAAGTGGCCAGGCCAGGATTAGAACCCTGCAAGGGATCCTTCCCTCCGGCCCCACTGAGGTCTCCACCAGCCACAAAGACAAGCACTAACCACATGCCCAGCCTTAAAAGGAATCAGGGAAACGAGGAGGAGGTGGGAATGGAGGAATTTTAAATAGACACCCTCTCTCTCTGGTTCCTTGGGATTCTATGTCAGGGCCGGTGAGTAAGCACCATTTGAGGTTTCTCATCAAAATTACCGACATACTACTCCATTAAAGGGCCCCAGCTCAATACCAGACACAGCAGATACCAGACAGTTACAGTCCTCTAGACTGTAAGCTCACTGTGGACAAGAAATGTGTTGGTTATATGGTTATATTGTGCTCTCCCAAGCACTTAGTTCAGTGCTCTGCACATAGTAGCCTCTCAATAAATGTGATTGACTGACTGGGATGGGGTTCCAGTGTGGTCTAGTCGAAATAGCGCATGTCGAAAGCCTGGATTCTAATCCTGGTTTTGCCACTTGCCTGCTGTGTGATCCTGGGCAAATACTCATAATAATAATGGTGGTATTTGTTAAGTGCTTACTATGTGCCAAGCACTGTTCTAAGCACTGGGGTAGATACAAGGTCATCAGGTTATCCCATGTAGGGCTTACAGTCTTCACCCCCACTTTAGAGATGAGGTAACTGAGGCAAAGAGAAGTTAACTGACTTGTCCAAAGTCACACAGCTGACAAGTGGTGGAGCTGGGATTAGGACTCATGACCTCTGACTCCCAAGCCTGGGCTCTTTCCACTAAGCCACGCTGTTTCTCAAATCACTTCACTTCTGTGTGCCTCAGTTTCCTCATCTCTGAAATGGGGATTCAATACCTGTTCTCTTTCCCATTGTGAGCCCCATGTTAGACAGAAACTGCTCCTGAGCTGAATATATTGGATCTATCCCAGCGCATGGCAGAAAGTAAGTGCTTAAAATATACCACAATGATTTTTATTCCAGATGGTACGGTATTGTCTAACCAGCTACATAAATACGGAGAATTATTTCCATCCACAAAATAAGCTACATTGAGTTCCAAGGGCAATGGGAACTCCGGTAGGATTCTGGAGGAAAGAAGCATTATTTCCAGTCACTGAAGGGAGAGTCAGGATGGAGAGGGGAGAGTTAGGGGTGTTGGGTGGTCCGTGCTGGGTCACTGGGTCGGGGGTGGGGGGAGTCAGGGATGGAGAGGGGAGAGTTTGTCCAGTCCAGAGTTTGTCCAGTCTGGGTTCCTGGAGGGAGAGTCAGGGATGGAGAGGGGAGACTTAGGGGTCTTGGATGGTCACTGAAGAGAGAGTCAGAGATGGAGAGGAGAATGTCAGAGGTGTTGGATGATCCTCCCTGACCATGAGGACAGGTGTCCAGAAGGGCAGCCACTTAAGGCTCCTCCAACTGTCCTCGTGCTGAGGTCAGAGTCAGAATCCTGGGTTGCACAGGCTTTGGGGCTGACCCAGGGGAGGGTATCACTCAGGGCTGATATCTTTGGTTGACGGGGTCTCTCCCCAACTAACTATTGCCTCAGGATGCAATGTGAAAAATCTTGTCAAATTTCTACCTGAGGTTATTGCTGCACGGCTTAGGAAATTAGTCAATTTTAGATCTAAGGCCAGATACCAGAATTCACTGGAGAGATTATTCTTAATTATTTCAAGGATGCTTGTGTAGTACTTTGCTTCTTGTCAGATGCATACTTACTGATATTTAGTGTGAAAATGTATTTCATTTAAGGATATATTTATAGAATTTTAATTTGGAAGGCATTTTCAAAGTAGAATATTATTTTCCCCATCTTCCTCCCAAAATGGGTGCTGAAAGCTTTTGATTTGTGTAAAGCTTCTAGATTTCCCTCTTCTAGACTGTGAGCCCATTGTTGGGTAGGGGCTGTCTATATATGTTGCTGACTTGTACTTCCCAAGTGCTTAGTACAGTGCTCTGCACACAGTAAGCGCTCAATAAATACGATTGAAAGAATGAATGAATGATGGAGAGTCATCCAGGGGGAGATTCGACATCCCCTGGGGTCATTGGGTTCTAGTTTGATCTCTTTGTACTATGCACCCTGGGTCCCTTGACATCTTTTCTCCCCTGCCCTTTCTAATGCCAGCCATGTGTCTCTTTGACTGAATGCCTTCTTTCCAGCTTGGGGAAACAAAGCTCACTAGGGCTTGGTTATGAAACAAGGCTCTGTTATATGTGATGTATTCCGGCCAATCCATCTTCCATCGCTTTGGCCTGTTCAGAGGCTCTGAGGGAGCCCGGCACTGATTAAATGCCTATAATAGAGAACATTCATTTACCCGTCAGCTGAAAAATCACCCTTGTAAATTGTCCCGGTCCCTCTGGGGCACTGAATGATGGGCTGTGAGCACCAGTCGTGTGGCTTCAACTTAAAGCAAGGAAAGGGCATCCAATTCTCAGTCTGGGCTTGAAATGGACAAAGTCCAGTGACCCTGAGTCCAGTAACAGGCTGATGGTCATCCTTCTAGACACTCACCACCCCTATGTCTCCCCTGACCCAGTGACGCCATGTGGATTGCCCATCTCTGGCTCTGCCTAAACCCCTCTAGACTTGTGGTCAGCAAATGGTGTAGTAGTGACCCCTGCCTTCCAGAGGCTGACAGGCTGGTAATCAATCAGTGGTATTTATTAAGCGCTTACTGCGTGCGGAACACTGGTTGCAGAGCGCTTGGGACAGTACAGTATAACAGAGTCGGTTGACGTGTTCCCTGCTCACGGCAAGTATTGATTAATTAATCAACGGTATTTATTGAGTGCTTTCTGTGTGCAGAGCACTGTACTAAGTACTTGGGAAGTAATGAACTCTCTGGAGGGGAAGACAAACATTAATATAAATAAATAAATCATGGAAAAAATGTATACGTGCTATGGAGCTGAAGGTGGGGTAAATATTAAGTGCCCAAAGGGAACAGACCTAAGAGCTCTGTACTAAGCACTTGGGAAAGTACAATTCTGTTGATAGACATGATCCCTGCCCTTTAGGAGCTTACTGCATGTGTGTGTGTGTGTGTGTGTGCGCGCGCGCGCGTGTGTGTATGTGTGTGTGTGTGTGTGTGTGTATGAGTTTGTGTATGTGTGTGTATATGCACGCACACCTGCCTCCTGACTTTATCTATCTTGTCTTGTCTTACTGTATCGAGCCGTCTCCAACCCATGGTCACATCTCCCCCAGAACACCCCACCTCCATCTGCAATCGTTCCAGTAGTGGATCCAAAGAGTTTTCTCAGTAAAAATCTAGAAGTGGTTTACCATTGCCTCCTTCCGCCCAGTAACCTTGAGTCTCCACCCTCGACTCTTTACCCTGCCGCTGCTGCCCAGCATAAGTAAGTTTTGATTTGTAGCCAATTGCCTGGGTGCCTCTAGCCACTGCCCAAGCTAGGAATGGAGTGGGTATGCCTCTGCTTGACGTTCCCTTCCATAGCCGAGACTTGTAGAGTACTGGAAACTCTCCAGGTGGCATCCTGAGAGGGGACTTTATAAATTATATATTATAAATTATTTATCAATAAGCTCTTAGTACAGTGTTCTGCACACAGTGAGTGCTCAATAAATATAATTGAATGAATGAATGAATGATATTAATGTCTGTTTCCCACTCTAGAGTGTAAACTTGCTACAGGCAGGGAATCTGCTAATTTTGTTGTATTCTCCTAAATTCTTAGTACAGTGCTCTGCATACAGTAAGCTCTCAATAAACACCATTGATTGATGGATTGATTGATTTTCCCCTATTCAACTGCCAAGCTGGGACAGTGTCTCCCCCTTCCATCAGGGGGTTTTGGGTAGCACGATACCCAAACCAGTCAGGACTGGCCAGATGGCTAGTTGCACCCGTAGAAAGCTTGTGTCTGTGAACCCAGATGGGGTTGGCTCTCTTGATTGGCTTCATTTTGTTCCATTTTCAGCTTCTGAGTTTCCTGGCTGCCCAAACTAGTTTGGATCCAGGAGCAGAGTGCCTGGCTAACCAGGGAGCCAATCAGGGTCTAGGGCAAAGATCGAAGGCCCGGGATTATTGAGACCCAAAAAAGCCTTCTCCTAGAATCCCCCAGCTTTGTGCCTTCACTCCCCCACCTCTATCTGTAATTTATTTATTTATATTGATGTCTGTCCCCCACCTCTGGACTGTAAGCTCGTTGTGGGCAGGGAACGTGTCTGTTCATTGTTATATCGTTCTCTGGGCTGCTGGGAACAAGGGAGGGCAGGGAGAGGAGCGTGGCCTAGTATATAGAGCAAGGACCTGGGCGTCAGAAGGACATGGCTTCTGATCCCACCTCTGCCACTTGGGCAAGTTGCTGTGTGACCTTGGGCAAGTTGTTTCGTTTCTCTAGGCCTCAGTTCTCTCATCTGTAAAATGGAGATTAAGACTGCGAGCCCCATAAGGGACAGAGACTGTGTCCAACCTGATTACCTTGTATCCATATTACCTTGTAATAAGGTATTATCTTGTATTACTTTGTACCTACCCCTGTGCTTAGAACAGTGCTTGACACATAGTAAGCACTTAACAAATACCATCATCACTCATCAAGTCTGGAGATACTACCCGGTTTGTCCAGGAGTAATAATAATAATGATGGCATTTATTAAGCACTTACTATGAGCAAAGCACTGTTCTAAGCACTGGGGAGGTTACAAGGTGATCAGGTTGTCCCACGGGGGGCTCACAGTCTTAATCCCCATTTTACAGATGAGGTAACTGAGGCACAGAGAAGTGAAGTGACTTGTCCAAAGTCACACAGCTGACAATTGGCAGAGCCGGGATTTGAACCCATGACCTCTGACTCCAAAGCCCATGCTCTTTCCACTGAGCCATGCTGCTGCTTCTCTGCTTCTTGCTACAGCAAGACTCCCTCAAAACCACTGGAGAACTGCATCATCTGCGGGAGAAGGGACTGTATTGAACTTCTCCTTGTTTTGTTGTTGCTTTATACTTTACGTATGGGGCCTTGTGTTTTAATATTTCTGACTGGATTTATTTTTGTAATTTGTGATAGGAAAATGCAAGTGATTGTTGGGTTGTTATGCTTTGAATTACTTTTAACAAAGATTAAACAGTATTTCAGTGCTGTTTATTATTATAGTATATAACTCAAAATAATTTCAAACTATTTTTCCAGAGTATCTGGAATGGTTCCTGATTTATAACATGCCAACCTATGGGAAAGGCAGAGAGGAGCAGAGTGGCCCAGTGGATAGGGCAAGGGCCTGGAAGTTAGAAGGAGCTGGGTTCTAATCCCAGCTCTGCCATTTGTCTGTTGTGTGACCTGGGGCAGGTCACTTAACTTCTCTGTGCCTCAGTTACCTCATCTATAAAATGGGTATTAAGGCTGTGAGCCTCAAGTGGGACATGGGCTGTTTCCAACCCAAGTAGCTTGTATCCACCCCAATGCTTAGTAGAATACCTGATAACAAATACCACAAAAAAATGTACCTCATTTAAGATACAGCCACACTTGCAAGGAACGTAACCTAATGGATCATGACCAGAGCCAGTATATTGATCTATGTGTTTCAGGTGTATATCATCTATTCATGCACTCATCCACCCTTTCATACTCCCCATAATGCCTGTTGTGTTCAGGGCTCTGTACTGGGCACTACTGTGTGCAGAGAACTGTACTGAGCCTTTATAATAATAGTAATATTTGTAGTATTTGTTAAGCACTTACTATGTGCCAAGCACTGTTCTAAGTGTTCGGGTAGATACAAGGTAATTAGGTGAGACCCAGTTCCTGTCCCACATGGGGCTTACAGTCTTAATCCCCATTTTACAGATGAGATAGCTGAGGCCCAGAGAAGTGAAGTGACTTGGGGTCACACAGCAGACGTGGTGGAGCAAAGACTAGAACCCACATCTTCTGATTCCCACGCCAGTGCTATTTCCACTTGACTATGCTGTTTCTTTATGTATGCAGAGTGCTGTACTAGGCCCCTACTGTGTGCAGAGCCCTGTGCTGGGCACTACTGTGTGCAGGGTGCTACATTAGATCCCAACTGTGCAGAGCTGTGAATTTAATATCTACTGGGTGCAGAGCACTGTAATGCGCACCGACAGTGAATACAGCACTGAATTGGGCACTGGGCAAGTGGGAACATACAGTGAAAGCTAAAGGCATGATCCTGACCCTCACAATCCCCTCCTCTGCCCTGCAGAAAGAGGAAGGGAGAGGGGAGAGAAGGAGGAAAGCTCGGCGCTGTTGGGTCAGCATGAACTGAGAGCTGGCAGGGATTCAGAAGGTCATGGTTTCTAATCCTGACTAAAACCCAGGTCCTCTACTCTTCCATGAGGCCTGTGCTTCTTCCATGAGGCCACACTGCAGCGTGGCTTCGTGAGAAGAGCCCGGGCTTGGGAGTCAGAGGATGTGGGTTCTAATTCCGACTCTGCCACTTTTCTTCTGTGTGACCCTGGGCAAGTCACTTAACTTCTCTGTGCCTCAGTTACTTCATCTGTAAAATGGGGATTAAGATGGTGAGCCCCACGTGGGACAACCTGATTACCTTGTATCTATCTCAGCGCATAGAACAGTGTTTGGCACATAGTAAGCGCTTAACAAATGCCATCATCATTATTATTATTATTTTAGTCTAGGATGCCAAACCGTGGCTCTTGACCTATTTGCAGCTCTTAGGGAATCAAAACACACTGACTGGGTGGCCATCAAAAACCAACAGACCTTTTCGGTTCTCCACCTGCCAATGGAATGGGTCTTTTGGGGAGTTTGCCTCAAAGCACTGGATCAGGTGGCGGGGGGGTGTCTCCCAGCTAATTGACCTGCAAAATTATCTTCCAGAGTCATCTCTGTCCACACTCTATTTTATAAAATATGCAAGGTGGGCAATTAGCAATAAAAACTGTGAGTTGGGATGAAGGGAGAAAAAGAGTCCAGAGAGAGGAGCAGTAGAACAATGGTTGTCTTCTCTGGTTACCTGGGTCTTTTCTCAAACTTCTGAGGGTCAGAGCACCTAATATCCCAAAGCCACTTTTGGGAAAAGACCCTTTTCCAGAAATAATGGGTCATCACGTCATGCAATATTCAGTACACATATGGAAAAATGCAGTTTTATAGGACTGAGACTACAAGGAGAAGTCTCCTGTTAGTTTAAATTGAACTGGTTTATCGTAGTCAAGTGGCTAGAGGTCAGGCTTGGGAGTCTGAGGACCTGAGTTCTAATTCCAGCTCTGTCTGCTGAGTGAGCTTGGGCAGGTCACTTGACTTCTTTGTGCCTCTGTTTCCTCATTTGTAAGGTGAGGATTGGGTGCCTGATCCCTCTCCTTCTTAGACTGTGAGCCTTTTGTGGGAGAAGGACTGTGGCATGCTTTTCTTGTATCTGCCCCAGTGCTAGGAACAGTGCTTGACACATAGTAAGCGCTTAACAAATATCATGATTATTACTATGATAGTTAAAGCTATGGTGGAATCTCATTTTAATGGTATTTAAATGCTTATTATATGTCAAGCACTGTTCTAAGTGCTGGGGTGGGTACAAGTTAATAAAGTTGGACGCAGTCCAACTTGGAGTCCACATGGAGCTCACAGTTTAAGTGAAGGGGAGAACGGGTATTTAGTCCCCATTTTGCTGTTGAGAAAGCTGAGGCACGGAGAGGTAAAGTGACTTGTCCAAGGTCACCCAACAAGCAGTTGGCAGAGCAGGGATTAGAATCCAGGTCCTCTAACTCCCAGGCCCATGCTCTTTCCACCAGACCATGCTGCATCATTATCTGAAGGTCTTTAAAATTAGCAGAGATATTTGTGGGTCCTGTACAGAGAGGAGTAGTCTTGCCAGGAGCCAAATGAGGACTCCAGGAAAACCCTCCAGCTAGAAGGAAGTAATCATTTCAGCTAGTTTTTTTTTTTAATGTTAGTTATTGAATGATTACAGGGTGCAGAGCCGTGTACTAAGTGATTGATACTTAGATATTGGAGGAAGTAGGTGTTAAAATGGCTAATCCCGATTCAGGGGCAGTTCATTCATTCATATTTATTGAGCGTTTACTGTGTGCAGAGCACTATACTAAGCACTTGATCTTGATGTGATTTCCCCTAAAATCAGTCTTCTGAATCAGCCTCTACTGTATCAGCTTCCTCTCCAATCTCCCATCCTTGTGTCTCTCTCCACTTCAATCCATACTTCACGCCACTGCCCGGATTGTCTTTGTCCAGAAACGTTCTGGAAATGTTACCCCCCTCCTCAAAAATCTCCAGTGGCTACCAGTCAATCCGCGCATCAGGCAGAAACTCCTCACCCTGGGCTTCAAGGCTGTCCATCACCTTGCCCCCTCCTACCTCACCTCCCTTCTCTCCTTCTCCAGCCCAGCCCGCACCCTCCGCTCCTCTGTTGCTAATCTCCTCACCGTGCCTCGTTCTCGCCTGTCCCGCCGTCGCCCCCGGCCCACGTCATCCCCCAGGCCTGGAATGCCCTCCCTCCCAACGTCCGCCAAGCTAGCTCTCTTCCTCCCTTCAAGGCCCTGCTGAGAGCTCACCTCCTCCAGGAGACCTTCCCAGACTGAGCCCCTTCCTTCCTCTCCCCCTCGTCCCCCTCTCCATCCCCACGTCTTACCTGCTTCCCTTCCCCACAGCACCTGTATATATGCATATATTTTTGGACATATTTATTACTCTATTTATTTATTTTACATATCTATTCTATTTCTTTTATTTTGTTAATATGTTTGGTTTTGTTCTCTGTCTCCCCCTTCTAGACTGTGAGCCCACTGTTGGGTAGGGACTGTCTCTATATGTTGCTAACTTGTACTTCCCAAGCTCTTAGTACGGTGCTCTGCACACAGTAAGTGCTCAATAAATATGATTGATTGATTGATTGATTGATTGATTGATTGAACAATCCCCTTATCCCCCCCCACTGAAGTGTCTTGGTGCTGTCGCCCACCCCCTTCTCCTGGAAACATTTTCCAACCTGAAGCAGCATGGCTCAGTGGAAAGAGCACGGGCTTTGGAGTCAGAGGTCATGGTTTTGAGTATCAGCTCTGCCAGTTGTCAGCTGTGTGACTTTGGGTAAGTCACTTAGCGTATCTAGGCCTCAGTTCCCTCATCTGTACAATGGGCATGAAGACTGTGAGCCCCCTGTGGGACAATCTGATTGCCTTGTAACCTCCCCAGTGCTTAGAACAGTGCTTTGCACATAGTAAGCACTTAATAAATGCCATTATTATTATTAACCGTGGCCTCACTGACTCTGTCTTCTCCTGGTTCTCCTCCTATCTCTCTTGCTGCTCATTCTCCATCCCTTTCATGGGCTCCTCCTCTGCCCCTTCATCACCTTGCCCCCTCTTATCTTACCTCACTGATTTGCTATTACAACCCAACACTCTCACTTAGCTCCTCTAAACCCCAACCTGTACCTCAATCTCATCTATCTGTCCTTCAGGCTATAAGCTCATTATGGTCAGGGACTGTGTTTGCTAATTCTCTTGCTTTGTACTCTCCCAAGCACTTAGTACAGTGCTCTGCACATAGTAAGAGCTCAATAAATACTGTTGATTGATTGATTGGCTCTGCCACTTGTCTGCTGTGTGGCCTTGGGCAAGTCACTTCACTCAGTGCCTCAGTTACCTCACTTGTAAAATGGGGATTAAGATTGTGAGCCCCATGCTCACCCAACCCGGCTTGCTTATATCCACTCCAGCGCTTAGTATAGTGCCTGGCACATAGTACATAGCCGGTAAACTGCATCGTCTGAGGTGAAGGGATTCTATTGAACATCTCCTTTCAGGGCCTGGGGAGCTGTGAAAATCATCTGCTTGAGGAAGTCAGATTTCTTTTGCTGACTTAATCCCAGTGCCCAAATGAATCACCCATCCAGCTAAAAGGATCAAGAACGGCCATAAATTACTCTGCCTCCGACCCAAACAGCGTAAAAAGCTCGGAGAGGGAGGGGCTTGGGCGCTGATTAATCACTGGTTAAGTTGCCAAGGGGGCTGCAGAGCCAGAGAACAGCATGTTCGGTAAGGTGGAACCAGATGACAGACGACCTGCTGGTGACAGGGGTGCTAAGTGGGGTGAGCGCAGAAGGAGACCACCCAACCCCCTCCTTCTGTCATCTTCCCCACTCTCCCTTGAACCCTCCTCCTTCTTCCTCTGTTCCACTCCCTCCCTCTGACACCCCCTTCCACTCTCTTCCTCCTCCTTCCTCCTTCTTCCTTCCTCTGTCCATTCCCTGCACCACATGCGGCTGTCTGAAAGGTGTGATTTCCCTTGTTGTACCCTGCACAGCCACAACTTTCTCCCAAACTGTTCCAGGTCCTCAGCTTCATCTCCTCCAGGCAGGAATGGCCCAGAGGGACCCTGGCATCAGGGGATGGATGCTGGAGAGAGTTTCCCGCTGCACCCTGAGGGTCTAAGGACTCCTTGCTGACCTCCCTGCCTCCTGTCTCTCCCCACTCCAGTCCATACATCACTCTGCTGCCCGGATCATTTTTCTACAAAAAATTCAGGCCGTGGTCAGTGGCTGACCACCCACCTCCGCATCGAACAGAAACGCCTCACCACTGGCTTTCAAGCACTCAATCACCTTCCCCCCTCCTACCTCACCTCACTACTCTCCCACTACAATCCAGCCCACACACTTTGCTCCCCTAATGCTAACCTTCTCACTGTGCCTCCATCTCGTTTCTGTCACTGCCGACCTCTCGACAACATCCTGACTATGGCTTGGTATGCCCTCCCTCTTCATAACCAATTGACAATTACTCTCCTCCACTTCAAAGCCTTATTGAAGACACATCTCCTCCGAGAGGCCTTCCCTAACTAAGACCTCCTTTCCTCTTCTCCCACTCCCTTCTGCATTGCCCTGACTTGTTCTCTTTATTCCTCTTCCCTCCCACGGATAGCATTTATGTACCTATCTGTAATTTATTTATTTATATTAATGTTTGTCTCCCCTGCTAAACTGTAAACTTGTTTTGGTCAGGGAATGTGTCTGTTCTATTGTTACATTGTACTCTCTCAAGTGCTTAATACAGTGTTCTGCACCCAGAAAGTGCTCAATTAATACAACCAATTGACTGACTGACCGACTGTACCCGCCGGAACAACCCCTGAATCCCAGACCCAACAGGAAGTGGATACAAGCTCCTCCCCTGAGCCAGGAGGAAGCTGTACTGTCCTACTGCTAGAATGGCCCAGAACTGACATCCTGAATTTAGAGGAGCAGCGTGTCCATGGGGATTACAGCAAATAATTTCCTCATTTTGATGGCCCCATCTTTCCCTAGACACTCTCCCCAAGGGATGGTTTAGTTTGGATTCATCTTCAGGCCTCGGGAGAGAAGGGGATCCTCTCTCATTTCATTCTATAACAGAGGAGCAGCTTTCTTGTCTCTGGTTCAGAGAAACCTCCTCTCCTGCCTTTATTTCAGGTCCAATCTGACACTAGAACCTCATTTGGATAAAGAGAAAACCACAGGACAGGGTGGCCAGGGCCTGGGACCAGTGGGGCTGTAGAAGAACACAAAGGCCCAGCTCAAAAGTGATCAGAATGAGATCACCTTCCCCGGCTTGCAGGGTCAGACAGAGACAGCTTGTGTGTGTACTGACTGGGGTGTCCAGTGTATGCCCTTCCTGCAGACCTCCTTTATTATTATCATTACTATTATTATATTTCTTAAGTGCTTACTATGTGTCAAGCACTATTCTAAATATTGGGGTAGATACAGGCTAATCAGGTTGGACACTGACCCTGTCCCACAAGGGGTTCACAGTCTAAGTGGGAAGGAGAAAAACACTGAAACCCCATTTTCCAGGTGAGGAAACTGAAGCACAGAGAAGTTAAGTGACTTGCCCAGGCCGAACAGCAGACAAGTGGCAGAACTGGGATTAGAGCCAGGCCCGTGTTCTTTCCACTGGACCACTCTGCTCCTTGTACTGAATGTGCAAAGACATGAAGACAAAATCGTGTAAGAACATTAGGACAATGATGACATGACACTATCTCTAGGACATTGTAGTTGAAGGGACTGTTTTCAGATTCCTCATGACCCAAGCAAGGCTGTCCAGTGTCCAGTAATCATAATAATCATTGATTACATCCACAGCTTCCCCAGCATGTCATGTTTTGTGTTAATTAATTCATTTCATTCTGCTGAGATATGTTTCCCCTGTTTGTGTTCTTTTGGGCCATGTATGCATGAGAGTTTCAGTGGAATGTGAAACATGGCCCACGTAGCAGTAGACATAAATCCAGCTGCAACAGGTGATGGAGAGGTCATAGTTGGCAAAACCCAAAGAACTGCCAAAAAGCCAGAAGCTTGTGAAGAGGTCTGTGGGGAAGCAGCATGGTCTAGTGGATAGAACACAGATGTGGGAGTGAGAGGATGTGGGTTCTAATCCTGGCACTGCCACATGTCTGCTGTGTGACCTTGGGCAAGCCACTTCACTTCTCTGTGCCTCAGTTACCTCATCTGTAAAATGGGGATTGAGACTGTGAGTCCCATGTGTCAGTCAGTCAATCATATTTACTGAGCATTTACTGTGTGCACAGCACTGTACTAAATGCTTGGGAGAGAACGATTCGACAATAAACAGATGCATTCCCGACCCACAGTGAACTTTTTTTAATGGTATTTGTTAAGCGCTTACTATGTGCCAAGCACTGTTCTGAGCGCTGGGGTAGATACAAGGTAGTCAAGTTGTCCCACATGGGGGCTTACAGTCTTAATCCCCATTTTATGGATGAGGTAAATGAGGCACATAGAAGTGAAGTGATTTGCCCAAGGTCACACAGCAAATAAGTGGCGGAAGCGGGATTAGAACCCACATCCTCTGGCTCCCAGTCTAGAGACAGACATTAATATAAATAAATAAACTACAGATATGGACACAACTGCTTTGGCACATAGTAAGTGTTTAACAAATACCAAAATAAAAAGGCAGGAGACACGGTTTCTAGTCTTGTTCCACCATTTAAGAAGTGAGTGACCACACCCAGTTGAGATTTGGGGAGAAGGATGGGGGGAAAGGATCATTAATCAATGCCCTTGAGGAGCTGCCAGTCTGATGGAAAGACAGGGCAGACTATCATTTCCGTAGAAAATAAAGCCAATGTGGCCTAGTGGAAAGAACAAGGTTCTGGGAGTTAGAGGGCCTGGGTCCTAATCCCTTTTCTGTAATTTGCCTGCTGTGTGACCTTGGGCAAGTCACTTACCTTCTGGGTGCCTCAGTTTCCTCATCTGTAAAATGGTGATTAAATACCTGTTCTCCCGCCCCCTTGCACTGAAAGTCCCACATGGGTCAGGGACTGTGTCCGATCTGATTATCTTTTATATCTCCTGTGCTTAGTACAGTGCTTGCCACATGGAAGATGCTGAAATAATTCCACAACGATTGTTATTACAATAGAAATTGCAGGAATATTTGGGGTGAAGAAATAAGCAGTAGCAATAGTAATGGTGGTCGTAGCAGTAGTAGTTTTAGGTGGTAGTAGTAGTAGTAGTACTAATGATTATAGCATTTATTAAGCGCTTACTATGTGCAAAGCACTGTTCTAAGCACTGGGGAGGTTACAAGGTCATCAGGTTGTCCCAAGGGGGGCTCACAGTCTCAATCCCCATTTTACAGATGAGGGAACTGAGACACAGAGATGTTAAGTGACTTGCCTAAAGTCACACAGCTGACAATTGGGAGAGCCTGGATTTGAACCCATGACCTCTGACTCCAAAGCCCATGCTTTTTTCCACTGAGCCATGCTAGGTGGAGGTGGAGGTGGAGGTGGTGGTGATAGTAGTAGTAGTAGTAGTAGTAGTAGTAGTAGTAGTAGTAGTAGTAACAACAATGCACTGTACTAAGCGCTTAGGAAATACAAAACAGAAAAGTGACGTTACATGCCCACAAGGAACTCCCGATTCGCTTGAATGCACCCCAGCGCTTAGTACAGTGCCTGACACATAGTAAGTGCTTAATGAATGCCATCATTGTTATTACTGGTGTGATTTGGTCCAGGTAAAATGAATCTGGAAATGGCTTTCCATCCGACAGATACCCGGAACCGGACTCTCTGAGCAATTCTTCCACACGGACAGACCAATTCGGGCTGGGGCCGTGTAAGTCTGTTTTAAGAAAAAGGCATCTAGTCCCCTCCCAACAAGTCCTGGATGCAATGGAGATGGAATTTCAGGCGGGGCTTAGTTTCAGCCCATCCCTGAGAGAGAGCCATTTCCCAGCCTGCTCAGGTAACTTTGACTCCTACTGGCCGTGTTTTGTTTGCATCGTGCCAGCAGCTCAGAGGAGCCATAACCGCAAATACTTCACGTGGCGCTTTGAATTTAACAGCACACAGGGGCTACCGCCTGAATTACTGCCTTTTATTTTATGACTAAATTAATATTATATACACAAGAGCACATTTAAAATACCCAGGAGGGTGAAAGAAATGATTGCTATGTTGAAAAATATAAATTTTTATGCGCAGGAGTTATTAGAGAGCTGCATTCCCTGGTCCATTAATGCGCACACATTTTAATTTTTCTTTTGCCTTTGACCTTTATTTTCAGATGCCATGGCATGTTATCTTAAAGCTTTAATAAAATAGTAATTCACTCATGCTTTTTATGGCCCACTAATTTGTCTGTGTTCGCATATATTGAGTTTCATAACTTTTATATGCAAATCAATAAAAAGCCTTTGCTAGCTCATTTAAATCATTGAATAATTAACCAGACGCCAACTCCCCAAATTCTCTGCAAAACTGTAGTGGTGGGAAATGCTGCTCACAGAGTTTCAACAGAACGGTCTGCAACCCTGCGCACTAAACTAAAACACCCGCACATCACCCTGGGGCTACAGCTCTGTACTAGCAGTGGCAAAGTTATTTGAAAACAACTGTTTTGGGCAAGGAGCGTGGCCTAGAGGAAAGAACACAGGCCTGAGAGTCAGAAGACCGGGCTTCTAATCCCAGCTCCACCAGCTGCATGTTGTGTGAGCTTGAGCAAGTCACTTAACTTCTCTGGGCCTTAGTTCCCTCAGCTGTAAAACGGAGAGTAACAGTAATAATCATGATTGTGGTATTATGTGGTTACCATATGACAGGCACTGTACTAAGCGCTGGGGTAGATCCAAGCTAATCAGGTTGGACAAAGTCCCTGTCACACATGGAGTTCATAGTCTGAATCCCCATTTAATAGGTGAGGGAACTGAGGCAGAGAGAAGTAAAGTGACTTGCCCACAGTCACATTGCAGATAAGTGACGTTGCCAGGAGTAGAACCCAGGTCTTGCTGATTTATCCACTAAGCCATGCTGATTAAATCCTCTTCTCTCCAATTTATGTGAGCCCCATGTGGGACAGAGACTGTGTCCAATCTGATTACCTGGTATCTAACCCAACACTTAGAACACTGCTTGACACATAATAAGCACTTGGCAAATACTATTAATAAAAATAAACTGCTCTGGTTGAGATTTTTGCAAGCCTAAAATCCACACAGTAGCAAGAGGATGTAAACCAGCTCCTAATCATACAGAGTAATAAGAGCAGGGAAGAGCATGGATAATGGATACCTTCAGATGATCCCAAAATCTTCATTCATTCAGTTGTATTTATGGAGTGCTTACTGTGTGCAGAGCACTGTACTAAGCTCTTGGGAGAGTACAATATAACAATAAACAGACACATTTCCTGCCCACTATGACCAGTCCCTCTTCCTACCTTTCACCATTCATTCATTCATTCAATCATATTTATTGAGCGCTTACTGTGTGCAGAACACTGTACTAAGCACTTGGGAAGTACAAATCGGCAACATATAGAGACGGTCCCTACGCAACAACAGGCTTACAGTCTAGAAGGGGGAGAGAGACAACAAAACAAAACAAGTAGACAGGTGTCAGTAGCATCACCAGCTATTGAACAGCCTCAAACTGGGCAGTCCAGAATCTCAGCTCCTTTTCCTGTCCTTGATCATCAGTTAGTTGTGAGGGTGAAGGAGCAATGAGATGACCAAAAGATAGGATGTGGGAGGGAGATGGTAAAGGATAAACCACAGTCCCTGGGCTGTTAAGACTTTTTTTTTCAAATGGTATTTGTTATACTCTCACTATGCATCAAGCATTGTTTTAAGTGCTGGGATAGATGTAAGTTAATTAGGTTGGACAAAGTCCATGTCCCACAAGGGGCTCGCAGTCATAATCCCCATTTTACAGATGAGGGAACTGAGGAACAGAGAATTGAAGTGCCTTGCTCAAGTTCATACAGCAGACAAGTGGCAGAGCCAGGACTAGAACCCAAGTCAGTCTCTCAGTCTTGGGCTATAACCACTAGGTCACCTGGGCCCTGCTCCGTGCTCTGCTGTTCCCCGGAACTAGTGCAGATGTGACTGCATCTCCAGGAGCCCTGCCCGCCCCAAAGGCAGGAGGCAACCAGCCACGTGGCCAGTCCAAGCCCGTGACATGATGGATTGGGTCAGTCCCCAGTACAGAGACCTGCATAAGTGGGTCTTTGACACAATTCACCGGGTTAATCGGACATCAATAAGCCAATCCGGGATACAATGAATGACTATAATGGAGGAGACGGTTGAAAAATGGGAGGCATTGTTCTGTACTGAGACGATTTTCCAAATGGACCGCGACAGTGACTTTGAGCGGCTTCCGGGCACAGTGACCTGGCTTCTCTGAAAGGGTGCTTCCCTGCACTGCAAAACCCTGAAATGGGCATCTTTTTTAACAATGATCAGATGCGAGGAAAAAGGTGAGAGAATAAATGGTTCTCTGAAGAATTCGAAGAGCTGGCATCTCTGATCTGCCCCCAGCCCATCTTTGTGGCTAGAGGGAGAGACTGAGGTCCAGAGAAGGTGAGGGACTTGCCCAAAATCTCACAGGGAACTAGTGGCCTGAGGCTGTATTATAATCCAGACTCCCTGATTTGCCCAGAGGAAAACTGACCTCACCCACAAAATCCCCCTCCCAGACCCCTGCTCCCCATGCTTGCATTAGTCTTCAGCGTCTCAGCTCCTCTTCAGAGAAGCCATTTTGAACATAGTCTTTTAGGTGAATAATTTCCTGTAAACTCATTTAGGAATGGTGCCTTCATGGTGCTTGTGCCATGGGTAAAATTTTGAGCCTGCTAACAGCCTAGTAGTTCTGAGTCTTCGTCAGCCTTTGGATCCATGATAGAGACTGCATCTTTCACACAGTGCCTGGAACATAGCAAGTGCTTAACAAATACCACAATTATTATTATTACTGTCTGTTTTGTAATGGTATTTGTTAAGCACTTACTATGTGCCAGACGTTGTCCTAAGAGCTGGGGTAGGTACAAGGAATCAGGATGGACACAGTCCACGTCCCATATGGGGCTCACGGTCTTAATCCCCTTTTTACGGACGAGGTAACTGAGACACAGAGAAGTGACGTGACTTGCCCAATGCCATACAGCAGGTAAGTGGCAGAGCCAGGATGAAAACCCAGGTGCTGTGACTCCCGGACGCAGGCTCTATCCACTAGGCCACATTGCTTGGGCAGGGAACATGTCTACCAGCTGTATTATATTTTACCCTCCCAAGCTCTCTGCACACAGTAAATGCACAAAATATACCATTTATTGATGGATTGACTCATTCATTCATTCAATCATATTTATTGAGCGCTTACTGTGTTCAGAGCACTGTACTAAGCGCTTGGGAAGTACAAGGTTGGACACAGTCCATGTCCCACGTGGGGCTCACAGTCTTAATCCCCTTTTTACAGATAAGGTAACCAAGACACAGAGAAGTGAAGTGACTTCAAGTTCAAGTGAAGTTTGATTTATTCCTCAAAGCAAACCATTCACTGTTGGTTTTATTGGACAAATTCTGCCTTCACTTTCAAGGGTAGATGGTTTGCTAGGGAGTCATGGCCTAGCTCTTTTCTGCTTTTTCCCTGTCTTGGCTCGGCTCTTCTGTGTAATTCATCAATCAGTCAGAGAGCACTTACTGTGTACAAAGCACTGTACTAAGCGTGTGGGAGAGTACAATATAACAGAGTCGGTAGACACGTTCCCTTCAAGGAAACTGGGCTCTCTCCAAGCTGTCTCCTCTGTACTCTTCTGCTCCCTTCTGTAACTCAGACGTTTCACTCCTAAGCTAACATCCTACCTGGGCCTCACTTGACCCTCCCACCCCCACTGCCCTTAAATCCCCACTCAAATCCTCCAAACCATGCCTCTTCACCCCTTCAAAACCTTCTGAAAAGTCACCTCCTCTAGGAAGAACTCTTTGTTTTTACGGTATTTGTTAAGCACTTACTATGTGCCAGGCACCGTTCTGAGCACTGGGGTAGATACAGGCTAATCAGTTGGACATAGTCCATGTTTATTCATTCATTCATGCATTCAATCATATTTGTTGAGAATTTACTGTGTGCAGAGCACTGTACTAAGCTCTTGGGAGAGTACAATGTAACAATAAACAAATACATTCCCTGCCCAAAATGAGTTTACAGTCTAGAGGGGGATGAGAGTCTAAGGGGCGGTGTCCCATAGAGCAGTCTCGGGCTTAATCCCCATTTTACAGATGAGGTAACTGAGGCACAAAGAAGTTAAATGACTTGCCTAAGGTCACAAAGCAGACATGTGGTGGAACTGGGGATAGAAACCAGGTCCTCTGACTGCCAGACACATGCTCTAGGCCTCGCTGCTTCTCAATAACCCCCCTTCCTACACTCATTCTCTTGGAGAATTCATTCGCTCCCACGGCTGTAACTACCATCTCTATGCAGATGATACCCAAATCTACATCTCCTCCCTGATCTCTCTCCATCTCTCCAGGCTCGCATCCCCCTGCCTTCAAGACGTCACTATTTGGATGTCCTCCCGCCACCTCAAACTTAACACGTCCAAAGCAGAGCTACTTATCTTTCCACCCAAACCCTGTCCTCTCTTGGACTTTCCCGTCACAATAGACAGCACCACCATCTTTCCTGTCTCACAAGCCTTTAACCTTGGTGTTATCCTTGACTCCTCTCTGTCATTCAACCTGTATAGCCAATCCGTCACCAAATCCTGTGAATCTCCCCTTCACATTGCTAAAATCTGTCCTTTCCTCTCCATCCAAACTGCTACCACATTAGTACAGTCATTCATCCTATCCTGCCTAGATTACTGCATCAGCTTCCTTGCTGACCTCCAAACCTCCTGCCTCTCCCCACTCCAGTTCATACTTCACTCCCCTGCCCATATTATCTTTCTACAGAAACGTTCAGGACATGTCATCACCCCCTCCTCAAAAATCTCCAGTGGTTCCCTATCCACCTCTGTATCAAACAGAAGCTGCTCACCATTTCCTTTAAAGCACTCCATCACCTTGCCCCCTCCTACCTCACCTCATTTCTCTCTTACCAGAACCCAGCTCGCACACTTTGCTCTTCTGGTGCCAACCCTCTCACTCTGCCTCAGTCTCACCTGTTTTACTACCAACCCCTGGCTCATGTCCTACCTCTGGCCTGAAACGCCCTCCCTCCTCAAATCTGCCGAACTATTATTCTCCCCTGCTTCAAAGCCTAACTGAGGACACATTTCCTCCAAGAGGCCTTCCCAGACTAAGTCCCACTTTTCCTCATCTCCCACTCCCTTTCTCTGTCACCCTTACTTGCTCCCTTTGCTCTCTCCCCCTCGCCCCCCTCTCCATCCCCCCATCTTACCTCCTTCCCTTCCCCACAGCACCTGTATATATGTATATATGGTTGTACATATTTATTACTCTATTTATTTATTTACTTATTTATTTTACTTGTACATTTCTATCCTATTTATTTTATTTTGTTGGTATGTTTGGTTCTGTTCTCTGTCTCCCCCTTTTAGACTGTGAGCCCACTGTTGGGTAGGGACTGTCTCTATGTGTTGCCAATTTGTACTTCCCAAGCGCTTAGTACAGTGCTCTGCACATAGTAAGCGCTCAATAAATACGATTGATTGATTGATTGATTGATTGATTTCCCCACTCTCCCTGCCCCACAGCCCTTAGGTATAGACCTGTAATTTTATTTATTTATATTGATGTCTTTATTTGCATTGATGTCCGTTCCCCCTCTAGACTCTGAGCTCCTTTTGGGCAGAGACTGTTTCTCTTTATTGCTGTATTGTACTTTCCCAAGAGCTTAATACAGTGCTCTGCACACAGTAAGTGCTCAGTAAATACCCTCCCCCTCCTCCCCCTCTCCATCCCCCCCGCCTTACCTCCTTCCCTTCCCCACAGCACCTGTATATATGTATACGTGTTTGTACATATTTATTACTCTATGTATTTATTTATTTATTTTACTTGCATATATCTATTCTATTTATTTTATTTTGTTGATATGTTTTGTTTTTTCTCTGTCTCCCCCTTCTAGACTGTGAGCCCACTGTTGGGTAGGGACCATCTCTATATGTTGCCAACTTGTACTTCCCAAGTGCTTAGTACAGTGCTCTGCACACAGTAAGCGCTCAATAAATATGATTGATTGATTGATTGATTGATTAAATACGATTGAATGAATGATTAACTTCCAGAGCCATTTGAAGACTTTGAGACTTTGACAACATTTACAAAACAGCTCCGGGGGTGAAGGGGATTGGGTAGGTTGGGGTCGGGGGGTAGGAGCCAACCAAATTTTGTTTTTATAATTTATATCTATTCTCACCTTCTTATCATCTGTCTTACATTCGACAATTTCAGTACCAACAATTTCTGTATTTTCTTGTCTCCCCCATTAACTTGTGAGCTCTTCAAGGGGAGGAAACATATGTTTCACTTTTCTGCCAAGTTCCTTAGGGCCTATTACAGTGCTCTTCACTCAGTAGGCATCCAGTGCAGTGCTCTGCACTCAGTAGACACCCAAAACAATGTTCAGCACTCAGTAAGCACTCCTTTCAGTGCTCTGCACTATGTAATAATAATAATGATATTTGTTAAGTGCTTGCTTTGGGCCAAGCACTGTACTAAGCGCTGGGGTAGATACAAGGACATCAGGTTGGATGCAGTCCCGGTCATTGACTCATTCATTCAATTGTATTTGTTCAGTGCTTACTGTGTGCAGAGCACTGTACTAAACTCTTGGGAGGCTACAACACAACAATAAACAGACACATTCCCTGCCCACAATGAGCTTACAGTCTAGAGGGGCTCATGTAGGGCTCACAGGCTTAATCACACTTTACAGATGCAATAACTGAGGCACAGAGAAGTTAAGTGATTTACCCAAGGTCACACAGCAGACATGTGAAGGAGCTTGGCTTAGTGGAAAGAGCAGGGGCTTGGGAGTCAGAGGTTGTAGGTTCTAATCCCGACTCCACCACTTATCAGCTGTTTGATTTTGTGCAAGTCACTTTTTTTAATGGCATTTGTTAAGCGCTTACTATGTGCAAAGCACTGTTCTAAGCGCTGGGGAGGGATACAAGGTGATCAGGTTGTCCCCCGTGGGGCTCACAGTCATCACCCCCATTTTACAGATGAGGTAACTGAGGCTCTGAGAAGTTAGGTGACTTGCCCAAGGTCACACAGCAGACATGTGGCGGGGCCGGTATTCGAACCCATGACCTCTGACTCCAAAGCCCGTGCTCTCTTCACTGAGCCACGCTGCCGCTTAACCTCTCTGTGCCTCAGTTAACTCATCTGTAAAATGGGGATCAAGACTGTGAGCCCCAAATGGGACAACCCGATAACCTTGTATCTATACCAGAGCTTAGAACGGTGCTTGGCACATAGTAAGCGCTTAACAAATACCAACATTATTGTTATGTGGCAGAGGTGGGATTAGAACCCAGGTCCTTCTGACGCCAGGGCCCATGCTGTATCCATTATAGGCCATGCATATTCCCTGCCCCCACCGAGTTTAGATTCTGGGGGGCGAGGGGGACGTCAGACATTAATATAAATAAATAAACTACAGATCTGTACCTAGAAATATACATATCTTTCCCCCGGGCTGTTTTATTGTGCGCGGACGGACCTCTGGCGCCCTCTCGTGTCGGCCGGAGCCTACTGTCGCAGCACGAATGGCCCCGGGACACCTGGCTTCTTGGAGCAAAGGAAACATATAATAATAATAATAATGACATTTGTTAAGCGCTTACTATGTGCAAAGCATGTTCTAAGAGCTGCGGGGATACAAGGTAATCAGGTTGTTCCACATGGAGCTCACAGTCTTAATCCCCATTTTACAGATGAGGGAACTGAGGCACATTGAAGTTAAGTGACTTGCCCAAAGTCACACAGCTGACAAGTGGAGGAGCCGGGCTTAGAATCCGTGACCTCTGACTCCTAAGCCCGAGTTCTTTCCACTGAGCCATGCTGCTTCCTTTCGAAAAAGGCTGAATCCGTAGTGGGGAATCGGCTTTGGCTCGTCTGGGAAAGGGACACACCTTCTGTATTTGAATTTGGGGGCTCAGCCTCTGCAATTTCAACCCCAAGCAACACGTGTTTCCTTTAAATGATAAATAATTGTGGTATTTGTCAAGCACTTGCTATGTGCCAGGCACTGTTCTAAGAAATTATCTGTATGCAAGATAACCAGTTTGGATGCAGATTATGTCCCACATAGGGCTCACAGTCTTAATCCCCATTTCCGTGGCTTGGTGGAAATAGCACGGGTTTACAAGTCAGAGGACATGGGTTCTAATCCCAGCTCCACCACGTGTCAGCTGTGTGACCTTGGGTAAGTCACTTAACTTCTCTGTGCCTTAGTTACCTCATCTGTAAAATGGGGATTAAGACTGTGAGCCTCATATGGGGCAACCTGATTACCTTGTACCTACCCCAGTGCTTAAGACAGTGCTTGGCACATAGTAAGTGCTTAACAAATACCATAGTCATTATTATAATTACAAAGAGGGAACTGAGGCCCAGAGAAGTGAAGTGACTTTCTGAAGTTCACATGGCAGACAAGTGGCAGAGCTGGGATTAGAACTGAGGTCCTTCCGAGGCCCGCTATTCTATCCACTAGGCCATAATGCCTCTCTGACTCTTTAACCAGTAGAGCCTCTTTCTTTCCAGGTATTTCTTGTAGAAAGAGAATGTTCTCCTGTCTAATGTGCCCCAGGAGACTCTCAAAACAGTTGTAAATCTTTCTGCTTGATTGTTATTTATGCTTTGTGTTACCTGACACTCTCCAGAAAATGGTGGGCTGATTTATGACTGTTTTTGGTAATTATGTATTCCAAATGGAGTATCCTTTGTGGCAAACATAGCCTGCATCATTCTTCATGTTATAATTCACCACTGAAGAAGATACAGAGCTACTGGGCCCTGGAGCTTTGGGGTTTTCTTTGTTGTTGTTTTTATGGTATTTGTTAAGTGCTTGCTAGTTGTCAGGCACTGTACTAAGTGCTGGGGTAGATACTAGTTAATCAAGTTGGACACAGTCCCTGTCCCACATGGGGCTCACAGTTTTATCCCCATTTTACAGATGAAGTAACTGAAGCACAGTGAAGTGAAGTGATTTACCCAAGGTCCCACAGCAGACAAGTGGCAGAGCTGGAATTAGAACGCAGGTCCTTCTGACTCCCAGAAGGATTAGGATGGAGTGAAGGCCATTGTCTTTGGCAAGAAGGAGTTCTTTGGTGACCTTTGAGAGGACAGTTTCTGTGGAGTGAAATGGATGGAAGCCAGACTAGGGGAGTTCAAGGAGAGAATTGGAGGAGAGGAATTTGAGACAGAAGGTGTAGACAACTTGCTCAAGGAGTTTGGAGAGGAATGGTAGGAAGGAAATGGGGCGATAACTGGAGGGAACCGTGGAATCAAGGGAGGGCTTTTTTAACCATGGGGAGACATGAGCATGTTTGAAAGCAGTGGGGAAGAAGCCCCTGGAGAGCGAACAGGTGAAGATGGCTATTAGGGAGGGAAAAAGAGAGGGGGTGAGAGTTTTGATAAGGTGTGAAGGAATGGGGTCAGATGCACAGGTGGATGGGGTAGCTTCTGAGAGGAGGCAGGAGGTCTCTGGAGATACTGCTGGGAGGATAGGAGAGTTGAAGAAGGGGCCAGAAGGGGGAGGGACTGAGGAGGGACAAGAATGATTTTAGGGTGGTCACGACTGATAGTGGCAATTTTCTTAACAAAGGAGGCGACCAGCTCACTGGGGACAAGGGATGGGGGAGGCTGGGGTGGGGGGGGTGGGGGGGAAAGGAGCCTGAGGAGGGAATTAAATGTCTGGAACAACTGGTGAGGGCCATGGGCATAGGTGTCAATAAAGGTGAAGAAATAGCTTTGCCAGGCAGAGGAGAGGAGAGTGCAGAGTTAAAGCATGCAAGGACAAACTTGAAGTGGATGAAGTCGGCCTGATATTTAGATTTCCGCTAGCCGCTCTCTGCGGTTTGAGCACAGGAGTGAATGAGGCAGACTGTGCAGATGATCCAGGGTTGTGGGTTCATTCATTCATTCATTCAATCGTATTTACTGAGCACTTATTGTGTGCAGAGCACTATACTAAGCTCTTGGGAATTAGTGGTACAAGATCGAAGAAATGGTAGGGAAGTGAGTGAGTTGAGTTCAGTAGAGAGAGTGGTATTGAGAACATCTATTTGGTCATCAAAGGAAGGTAGTTTGGGTATAGAGGCTAAGCGGGACATGATGAGTTGAGAAAATTGGATGGGGTCAAAAGATCGGAGCTCTCTGAGAGAAAATAGTACAGATTTACAGGGAGAAGAGGTGTGTGGGAGAGGAGGCCAGTGAGGAGGTTGAGGTCAGATTTTCAGAGTTGGTGATGGTAGAGATTGTGCAGTGGTTATGAGATGGAGTGTGTGTCCATGTTGGCAAGTAGGACAGGTGGGATAGAGCAAGAGGTCAGAGAAGTTAAGGAGTGATAGAAGGCAGTCAGCAGATGGGTCATAAGAAACATCTATGCTGATCTTGAAGTCCCTAAGGGTCAGTGTGGGCATGGAGAAAGAGTCCTTGATCAGTATACCTTGATCTCACCTATCTTGCTGTCAACCTCTCATCCGCATCCTGCCTCTGGCCTGGAATGTCCTTCCTCTGCATATCAGACAATTACTCTCCTCATCTTCAAAGCTTAATTGAGGGCACATCTCCTCCAGGAGGCCTTCCCTGACTAAGCCCTCATTTCCTTTTCTTTCCCTCACTTTTGCATCCCCCTGATTTACTCCCTTCATTCATCCCACCTCAGCCCCATGGCACTTATGTACATATCTGTAAAATGTCTGTCTCCCCCTCTAGACTGTTAGCTCATTGTGGGCAGGGAAAGTGTCTACCAAGTCTGTTATCAAGCACTTAGTACAGTGCTTCTGCATACAGTAAGTACTCAATAAATATGATTGATTAATGATTGATTGAACGTAACAGATCTGGACACAGGCTACTCAATTGTCAAGGGGTTGGAGCAGCTTCTGGATGATGAGAGACTGTAAGGTCAGGACTCTGCAGTCTGAACAGATGCAGATGAGTTGATAGTGGCAGGGAACATGTCTACCAATTCTGTTATATTGAACTCTATCAAATGCTTAGTTTAGTGCCCTGAACATGGTACCCCTAGGGCTACAGGAAGGCTAGGAGGCAGGTAAGACAAGAAACTGTTAGATGGGAACAGCATAACAGCTTTAGCCGGGGACACCACTCTCCACGCAGAACAGACAAAGGAGCTATCGCTCTCTCTCTGTCTTTCTCCCTCTGTCTCCCTCTCTCTTTCTCTCTCCCTCTCTCTTAGTCTGTTCTCTCTGTCTCTCTCCCTCCTTTATATCCAGTCTCTGTGAGCCCACTGTTGGGTAGGGACTGTCTCTATATGTTGCCAACTTGTACTTCCCAAGTGTTTAGTACAGTGCTCTGCACACAGTAAGCGCTCAATAAATACGATTGATTGATTGATTGAGTCTCTCTCTCTCTTTTATATCCAGGAGGTTCTGTGCCCAAGCAGCTGTAATACAGGGGAGTGTGGGACAAATTCTCCTCCCTCCCCATGGCTCTGCTCACCTTACTCAAACTTTTGGCTGTCACACCCACAATCCACCAGATGGTACTCAACTTCCTCCGTGAGGAATCTGGAGCAATGGGCGCATGGAGATTTCTCCTGGGAGCAGATGAGCCACGACGCTGGTGTCCGCTGCCTCAGCAGTCAGCTCACCTTCTCCTGCTGTCAGCTGGGCTCCCAGGGCTTAGGGAAGGAGCATGGGGTAGGGTCCCTTAGGGTCTAGAGAAGCAGCATGGCTCAGTGGAAAGAGCCCAGGCTTTGGAGTCAGAGGTCGTGGGTTCAAATCCCGGCTCTGCCAATTGTCAACTGTGTGACTTTGGGCAAGTCACTTAACTTATCTGTGCCTCAGTTCCTTCATCTGTAGAATTGGGATTAAGACTGTGAGCCCCACGTGGGACAACCTGATCACCTTGTAACCTCCCCAGCTCTTAGAACAGTGCTTTGTACATAGTAAGTGCTTAATAAATGCCATCATCACATCATCATTAATTGGGGTACTAGACCTTCTCTCTTCCAAAGGACTCCCCTGAACTCCCCCAACTCTTTAGAGGAAATCTCATCTTGGACTTGTGTCCACGACCAATATACTCCAGTAATGGAGGGAGGGTTAAGTCCCAGCCCAGGAGATTTCTGCTACTGAAACATCCCTCAAGCTCCAGAATTGGGCTCCAGTAGGGCCCTAGGTCCAGAAATCTCTCCTTAGGACACCAAAGTCCTATTGATCTCTTATCTCCTTTATGATTCACCTATTCTGGAAGGCAGGGAGGGGCAGAAAGCACCCTCCTCCTTGACATACAGGTAGGCTGAGGCCCAGAGAGGGTCTGTGGCATGCTCAAGGTCACACGGGTGCCTGGGGCAGATGCTGTGTAACCTGAGCCAAGTCTTGGATGGTTCATCTTCCACCTCCAAGGGCGTCTGTGAGGCTGAGGCTATGTCTTGTCCGGCCGACACTATTTGAAGTTTGGGTGCAGCTGCAATAGCCCGAGAAAACAGGAAATCCATTTTCTCCCTCCTCCTAGAAAATCCTCAGCTCCATCCAAAATCAACACGGCCTTTGGCCCTGGTATGACCTAGCCTGCTGAGTCAGCAGGAAAATATCTGCGCTTCTATCTCTCTGGGAGTCTGTCTCTCTATTTGTCTCCCTCTTTGTTTTGCTCTCCTTTTTTCTGCCTCTTTATCTTTCTCCTGCTGCTTCTTCCTATACCATGTTATCTCATTCAATGCCTCTAACTATTTCTCTCTTCTCTCTCTGTCTCCCCACTCTGTCTCTCACAATCTATCAATCAGTTGTTATTTATTGAGCACCTAACATGTAAAGAGCACTGTACTATGCACCTACTGTGTGTGGAGCACTGTATGAGATGCTTGGGAACATGAGGCATGGTGGAGACAGGTAGAGACAGGCTGGCACAATGTATAATAATAATAATAATAATAATAATAATAACAATAAAAATAATGGCATTTATTAAGCACTTACTACGAATAATAATAATCATAAATGGCATTTATTAAGCACTTACTATGTGCAAAGCACTGTTCTAAGCGCTGGAGAGGTTACAAGGTGATCAGGTTGTCCCACGGGGGGCTCACAGTCTTAATCCCCATTTTACAGATGAGGTAACTGAGGCTCAGAAAAGTTAATTGGCTTGCCCAAGGTCACACAGCAGACGTGGTGGAGCCGGGATTCAAACCCATAACCTCTGACTCCAAAGCCCATGCTCTTTGCACTGAGCCATGCTGCTTTTCAATGTACAAAGCCCTGTTCTATGTACTTTGTTCTTTGTACTATGTACAAAGCACTGTTCTAAGTGCTGGGGAGGTTACAAGGTGATCAGGTTGTCCCACGGGGGGTTCACAGTCTTAATCCCCATTTTACAGATGAGGTAAATGAGGCACAGAGAAGTTAAGTGACTTGCCCAAAGTCACACAGCTGACAATTGGAAGAGCCGGGATTTGAACCCATGACCTCTGACGCCAAAGCACGTGCCCTTTCCACTGAGCCATGCTGCTTCTCAAGGAGCAGGGGGGGAAATGTGGATTCAACTAGTAATCAATCAATTGCATTGATTGAGTACTTATTATGTTCAGAGCACTGTACTAAACAATTGGGAAAGTACAATATAACTAGAGTTGGTAGACATGTTCCTTGCCCCCAAGGAGCTTACAGTCTAGAGAAGCAGCGTGGCATAGTGGAAAGAGCATGGGCTTGGAGTCAGAGGTCATAGGTTCTAACCCCGGCTCCACCACTTGTCAGCTGTGTGACTTTGGGCAAGTCACTTAACTTCCCTGGGCCTCAGTTATCTCATCTGTAAAATAGGGACTAAGATTGTGAGCCCCACAAGGGACAACCTGATGACCTTGTATCTACCCCAGTGAATAGAACAGTGCTTGGCACATAGTAAGCGCTTAACAAATACCAACCTTATTACTATTATTATTTGGGGGGGCATATAAATAAATATGTGAATATGTACATAAGTGCTATGGGGCAGGAGGTAGTGTGAATAAAGGGTGCAAATTCAAGTACAAGGTGAAACAGAAGGAAATGGGAGAAGAGGAAATGAGGGTATAGTCGAGTAAGGCCTCTTGGAAGAGATGTGCTTTTAGTAAGTCTTTGAAGGTGGGAAGAGTGGTCCTCTGTCTGAGATGAAGAGGGAGGGTGTTCCAGACCAGAGGCAGGACATGGAGGGGGATGTTGGTGGAAAGATAGATGAGAACGAGATATAGTGAGTAGGTTGGCATTAGAAGAGAGGTGAGGGCTGGGTTGTAATAGGAAATTAGAGAGGTAAAGTAGGAGGGGGTAAAATGATTGAGTGCACAGGGAGGATGGTGGTGCTGTATACTGTGATGGGAAACTCAGGGAGAAGACAGGGTTTGGATGGGAAGAGGAGGAGTTCTGTTTGGGACATGGTAAGTCTGAGGTGTTGGGTGGGACATCCAAGTAGAGATGTCCTGAAGCAGGAGGAAATATGAGACTGCAGAGAAGGAGAGAGATCAGGACTGGAGATGTTGATTTGGGAATCATCCCCATAGAGGTGGTAGTTGAAAGTTTGGATAGGAGTGAGCAGGCCAGGGGCAAGGAGGGTGAGGGGCTGTGCTGGGATAGGATAACAAGGATGGAGTTGGGGGTGCAAGGTGGATGGGGTTGGATGGAGGAAAATCAGGTGGGTGCTGGGAAGGAAGGACAGGAATGGAGGGAGAAGATTGAGGGGGCATGGTGGGGCCAGAGAAGTTTAAGAATTATAGGTGAGGTTGTCAACAACAGTGATAAAAATTGTGATAATTGTTAATAATTGTGGTATTTGTTGAGCTCTTACTATGTGCCAGGCACTCTACTAAGCTGGGGTGGTTACAAGAAAATCTAGTTGGACAGCGTCCCTGTCCTGCATGGGACTCACAGTCACAGTCCCCATTTTACAGATGTGATAACTGAGGCCCAGCTAAGTGAAGTGACATCCCCGAGGTCACACAGCAGACAAGAGGTGGAGTCAGGATTAGAACCAACAACCTTCTGACTCGCAGGCCCGTGCTCTATCCAATATACCATACTGCTTCCCAATAATTGCTCAATCCAGTGGTTCTGTGATTAATTGCTGAATTGAATGTGTGTCCTTGGGTCCCTAAGAGTGAAGAGACAAATGTTTTGGAGGGCTGGGTTGATATGAAGGCAGGCAGCGGTGAGAAGCAGTGTGGTTTAATGGAACAGCACAGGCTTGAGAGTCAGAGGTCATGGGTTCTAATCCCGACTCCAACACTTGCGTGGCTCAGTGGAAAGAGCATGGGCTTTGGAGTTAGAGGTCATGGGTTCAAATCCAGGCTCTGCCAACTGTCAGCTGTGTGACTTTGGGCAAGTCACTTAACTTCTCTGTGCCTCAGTTACCTCATCTGTAAAATGGGGATTAAGACTGTGAGCCCCCCATGGGACAAACTAATCACCTTGTAACTTCCCCAATGCTTAGACCAGTGCTTTGCACATAGTAAGCGCTTAATAAATGCCATTATTATTATTATTATCATTATTATTACTTGTCAGCTGTGTGACTTTGGGCAAGTCACTTAACTTCTCTGTGCCTCAGTTCCCTCATCTGTAAAATGGGGATCAAGACTGTGAGTCCCAATTGGGACAACCTAATGTTGTATCTATCACAGTGCTTAGAATACTGCTTGGCACATAGTAAGCACTTAACAAATACCATTATTATTAGTATATGTTAAAAGGCAGGTTGCTATCACCAGAGCATAAAACAGCCATACCTGTTGGGTGTTTTCCACTGTGTATTCATGCCGGGCTGTAGGGAGAGGGAAGATGAAGGAAAAACTGCTTCTCAGATGCAGCAGTTTGGGAGCTAGATGATAATAGTAATAATAATAATGGCATTTGTTAAGCACTTACTATGTGTGAAGCACTTTTCTAAGCCCTGGGGTGGATACAAAGTGATCAGGTTCCTGGCGGGCAATAAGCAGTGGTTCTGATGTTTGATGTCATGTGCCAGCTGAGGCAGCTCAACATCATCATCAATCGTATTTATTGAGGGCTTACTGTGTGCAGAGCACTGTACTAAGCGCTTGGGAAGTACAAGTTGGCAACATATAGAGACAGTCCCTACCCAACAGTGGGCTCACAGTCTGAAAGGGGGAGACAGAGAACAAAACCAAACATACTAACAAAATAAAATAAATAGAATAGATATGTACAAGTAAAATAAATAAATACATGGAGTAATAAGTATGTACAAACATATTTATTTTGTACAAATAAAATTTCTCTCTCAGCAGAGAGAGATCTCTGTGCCCAAAGGCAGCTCTCTGTCCTGGGTGTTGTTAGATGACCTGGAATGGCTGAGACAGTTTGGCAGAGAGACATCTCAGTGTCCTCAGGCAACTAACTCTCTGCCCTGGGTGATGTTACATGACCTGGGCTGACTGAGGCATCTCAGTGGAGAGACATCTCACTCAATTCATATTTATTGAGTGCTTACTGTGTGCAGAGCACTGTACTAAGCACTTGGAAAGTACAAGTTGGCAACATATAGAGACGGTCCCTACCCAACAGTGGGCTCACAGTCTAGAAGAAGTGTTCTTGGAAGGCACTCTGTCCCAGGCAATGTTTAATGTCCCAGCCCAGCTGAGGCAGTTCAGCAGAGTCCTCAGGCAGCTCTCTATCTTGGGTGACATTCGATGTCCTGGGCTGACTGAGCAAAGAGAGATCTCAGTGTCCTCAGACAGCTTCCTGTCCCAGGCAATGTTAGATGACCTGGGCCGGATAAGGCAGCTCGACAGACAGCAATCATCTCTGGGGCCTCAGGCAGCTCTCTGTCCTGGTCATTGTTAGATGATCTGGCTCAGCTGAGGCAGCTTGGCAGAGAATATTAGTAAGAGTATAGAAATAGTAATTGTAGGAAAAATGAATAAATGAGTAAATAAGCAGAACACCTACAGCGAAGGTATATTAGTACTCAGGGTGACTACTGGGAGAACACAATCAAGGCAGAGGAAATTAATAGAGGAAGGCTCCCTGAAAGAAGAGGGTTTTCAGGGGCTTGCTGAAAGTTGGGAGGAGTTTGCTCTGGCAGAATTGAGGGTGGGAAGGGGATTCTATGCCAGGAAAGGCATGAGCAAGAAATCAGATAAATAGTAAACAATAATCATAATCATTGTGGTATTTCTTAAGCACTCTGTACCAAGTATTGTGATGATGATGATGATAATGGTATTTGTTAAATGCTTACTATGTGCAAAGCACTGTTCTAAGTGCTGGGGGAAATGCAAGGTGATCAAGTTGTCCCACGTGTGGCTCACAATCTTAATCCCCATTTTAAGATAAGGGAACTGACACCCAGAGAAGTTAAGTGACTTGCCCAAAGTCACACAGCCGCTAAGTGGCGGAGCCGGGATTAGAACCCATGACCCCTGACTCCCTTGGGATAGCTACTTTACAATCAGGTCAGACACAGTTCCTGTCCCATCTGGGGCTCACAGTCTGAGAGAGAAGGAGAACAGGTATTGGATCCTCATTTTACAGATGAGGAAACTGTGACATAGAGATGTTAAATGGCTTGCCCAAGGTCATACAGTCTTCAAGTGGCAGAGCCGGGGTTAGAATCCAGGTCTTCTGGCCTATACTCTATCCACCAGGCCAGGTAGAAGAATCGAAGGTGAGCAGCAGTGAGGAGATGAGCTTGGGAGAAGGGAAGAGCTGGAACTGTGAGCCCACTATTGGGAAGGGACTGTCTCTATATGTTGCCAACTTATACTTCCCAAGCACTTAGTACAGTGCTCTGCACACAATAAGTGCTCAATAAATATGATTGAATGAATGAATGAATGAACTGAGAAGACAGCAAGTAGAAAACAAGGAAACAACAGCAGAAAGTTGCAACCTCCACACAATGGCAGGCAGCTTCCTGCAGGTGTCTGATGTCAATGGCAGAAAGACCCACCTCTGCCTCTCATCCCCTCCATCCCCCTGGAGCAGGCAAGTTCTTCCCCCATCCCAGCCCCATACTACTTATGTACCTATCTGTACTTTATTATTTTATATTAATGTCTGTCACACACATGCCCCACAAGACTGTAAGCTCATTATGGGTAGGGAATGTATCTGTTTATTATTCTATCGTACTCTCCCAAGCACTTAGTACAGTGTTCCAAACAATAAATACAGTTGAATGAATGAATGAATGAATCTCAGACCTCCACCATGTCTGATAATTGTAATAATAATAATGGTATTAAGCGCTTACTATGTGTCAAGCCCTGTTCTAAGCACTGGGGTAGATACAAGGTAATCAGATTGTCCCAAGTGGGGCTCAGTGTCTTAATCCTCGTTTTACAGATAAAGTAACTGAGGCCCAGAGAAGTTAAGTGGCTCGCCCAAGGTCACACAGCAGACAAGTGACAGAGCCAGGATTAGAACCCACGTCTTCTGACTCCCAAGCCCGTGCTCTTTCCACTAAGCCACGCTGCTTCTCTGATGCTGGGGCCTCCCTCCTATCTCTATGCATTCTCCTCCAGCTCCAGTGGGCCTCAGATGGAGGGAGCTGGGGCTGTGTGAGACCCCTTCTGGAGGCTTGAGATGGATTTGATGTGCATATAGCTATAACTCTATTTATTCTGATGGTTTCGACACTTGCCTCCGTGTTTTGTTTTGTTGTCTGTCTCCCCCTTCTAGACTGTGAGCCCGTTTTGGGTAGGGACCGTCTCTATATGATGCCAACTTGTACTTCCCAAGCGCTTAGTATAGTGCTCTGCACACAGTAAGCACTCAATAAATATGATTGAATGAATGAATGAATGAATTCAGGATGGCCACCAGTAACAAGAGATCTCTCAAATCAGAGAAAATGGAACTTGGCTTTGGCAGACAGCCATGGGGCTAGAAAGACAAAAGATCAGATTCACCTCCCCACTGGCCCCTTCTGGCTGAAGTTCTGTCTTCCCTATGAACCCTACTTGGACTGTGAGCCCCAAATGGGACACGGACTGTGTCTAACCAGCCTAATTTTTTTTAATAGTATATTTTAAGCTCTTACTATGTGCCAGGCACTGTTCTTTGTGCTGGGATAGGTACAAAGTAATCGGGTTGTACACTGTACAAGTGCCACATGAATCCCATAGTGCTAATCCCCATTTTACAGATGAGGGAACTGAGGCCCAAAGAAGTGAAATAACTTGTCTTAGGTCAAGTGGCAGCAGCAGACAAGTGGTGGAACTGGGTTTAGAACCCAGGTCCTTCTGAGTCCCAGGCCCATACTCTATCCACTAGGGCACACTGCTTCTGTCAAGCAAGGCTCTTTCTTCTGTATCTTCTTCAGCACTTAGAACAGTGCTTAATAAATACCATAATAACCATAGCCAAGGGATGTACCCTCCTGACCCTCCCCACTCCTGTTGATAACTGTTTACACTTACTGAGGACCCCCAGATTAATGCCCCATCTACCATTCCACAGATCTCAGGGTTGGGGAACAGAGGCGAGACATCAACAGTGCTTTTACATCTGAGTCCTGCTGTCCCAAATTCCTGCCCAGCCAGATCCAGCCAGCTGGACAGCTCAGCCAGACCTGGCATTCAGCCGCTCCATGGAACACCAACAAGATCCCTGGATGTAATCGCAGGTTCCAGCTCTGCATTCTAGGTTCTGGGCCTCGAGTCCTGGGAGGGGCAGGAGGGTGAGTCTCTTAGTATGGAAGCAGGAGGCTTGAGTTGAAGCTGGTAGCTGGGCTAATGGAGTGGGGAATCTGGTTTGGGGTCTTCCCAGCCCTGATCCAAAGCAATAGCTTCACCCCACAGCTGAGGATGGGGGGCGGGGGACCGTATGGCCCCCATTACCACATAGCTGGGAACTCAGTGAGCACTGACTTCCATCACCCCATAGCTGGGATGCACAGGCCCCTACTACTCCACTTCTAGGGATCCTGGAAGAGCACTAGATACGGACACCCCACAGCTGGGGACCCAGTGGGCCCCCACCTCCACCTCATTGCCTGTGCCCTGACACTTCAAGCCCAGGACCCAAAAGGGGGCCGTATAGGGAGAGATGTGCCAGCCATGCCCTGGAGGGCCTCTCTTTTCCAGTCCAACAATAGGGTATCCTGCCTCTCTCCTTCCTTCCCCCTGCATTTCCTTTCTGCTGGTTCCGGCCTCTTTGGGAGGAAACCGTGACATTCTTTCTCCTGCAGGAGCCAGAAGAACAGGCCTTCCTACTCCGGTCACCCTTTCTGTTCACCTTCTCCTCTTCCTTCCTCCTCTGAAATGCTCTATTCTGGCCCCCGTCTCCCCCAGGAGTCAGGGTACAATTTCAGATTTCAGCTGGTTTTCCCAAAATCCAAGCAGTGGAAAGAGAAAGAACAATGTCTGGATAGAACACAGGCCTGGAAGTAAGGACCTAGGTTCTAATCCCGGCCCTGCCACTCTTCTGTTGTGTGACCGTAGGCAAGTCACTTCAATTCTCTGTGCCTCAGTTAACTCATCTGTAAAATGGGGATTAAGACTATGAGCCCCATGTGGGACAGGGATTCTGTCCAACCCGATTTGCTTGCATCCACCCCAGCACTTGGTACAATGCCTGGCACATAGTAAGAGCTTAATGAATACCATAATTATCATTTTTACTATTATTATTACAAGTTTTGCCTTGTTTCCTCTCTCCCCTTTTCCCATATCCAGTTCTGAACCCTCCCTCCCAAACTCCTATCCCCAAATCCCTGTTTTCCAATTAACTGTTTGCTTCCTCTGTTTTCTTGCTCTTCCCCAAGTACCCAGTAATAATAGTAATAATGATGGCATTTGTTAAGCACTTATTATGTGCAAAGCACTGTTCTAAGTGCTGGGGTGGTTACAAGGTGATCAGGTTGTCCCACAGGGGGCTCACAGTTTTAATCCCCATTTTACAGATGAGGTAATTGAGGCACAGAGAAGTTAAGTGACTTGCCAAAAGTCACACAGCTGACAGTTGGCAGAGCTGGGATTTGAACCCATGACCTCTGATTCCAAAGCCTGTGCTTTTTCCACGGAGCCACTCTGCTTGTCCAATAACACCCAATAGTGTGCTATGAACAAAATAGCCAGTACAGCACTCTGCAAAGAGTTGGCAACAGTAAAGTGCTCTGTACATGGTAGGAACTCAGTAAATAGCTCAGCATGTAATGGAGGCCCAGTTCAAGGCATGCTCTGTACATGGTAGACACCCAGTAAATAGCTCAGCATGTAGTGGAGGCCCAGTTCTAGGCTTTGCTCCCAGTGTAGTGTTATGTTCACAATAGGTGCCAGTATAGTGCTCTGCAGATAATAGACTCCACCTCAAGGCTATTTATATTATCAACCAAACAACCAGTTTTATTTACTGAGTGCTTACTATGTGCAGAGCATTGTACTAACTGCTTGGGAGAGTAAAATTAAACAGAATTAGTGGACATGTTCCCTGCCCATATTGATAATGAGCTTATGGTCTGGAGGGGGAAATAGAGAGTTATAGTGTGGCCTTGTGGAAAGAGCATAGGTCAGGGAATTGGAGGAACTGTTTTAATCCCAGCTCTGCCATTTGTCTTCTGATTGACCTTGGGCAAGTTACTTAAATTCTTTATGCCTCAGTTTCCTCATCTGTAAAATGGAGATTTAATACCTGTTCTCCCTCCCACTTAGACTGTGAGCCCTACATGGGACAGGGACCATGTCCAACCTGATTATCTTGGATCTACCCCAGCGTTTAATACAGTGCATGGAACATACTATGCACTTGACATATACCACGTATATTTTCCAAGGTCATCCTGATCACCTGGCCATGCACCTCAACTCCCAGCTCCTGCCTGGTTGTGGACGGACAGCCCAGTTCTGAGGATTAAATGCTGCACTTCCTGATCCCTTTGGTTGGGGGCAACTGAGGGCACTGGCACCATTCAAGTGGTATTTGGGAAGTTTCAGGGGGAGCTTGGCTTGGATAAGGCTTAGGCAGGTGAAATCCCAGACCAGCCAGAAACTGCCCATCCCAGAGAATAAAGGACTGCAAGGAGCAGAGGTGGTGGGAGGGACAGTGGGGAAGCAGAGGAGTCCTCTTTTTCCAGCTGCTTCTCCTCCTCCTCCTCTTCCTCCTTCTTCTCCTCCTCCTTCTCCTCCTACTGCCACTTCTCATCCTCCTCTCCTCTTCCTCCTTCTCCTCCTTCAGTGACTCCTCTTCCTTCTGCCATTCCTCTTCTTCCAGCTGCTGCTGCTTCTCCTCCAGACACTCCTGCTCCTATTCCAGCTCTCCTCCCCCTCCTCTTCCTCCTCTTTCAGCCTCTCCTTCTCCTCTTCCTTAGCTGCTCCTGGACCAGCCCACCCTCCAGCTAGCCCTAAGTACAAGCTTGGGGGAGAAAGGACCCAGGGCAAGGACTTATTCCATTCCTGGCTCAGCTGGGCTGGGGGCAGTTTAGAGGAACCCACTCCCCAGGGAAACCCAAACCCAAGGGCTGTGGAGGATTCTTTCTCTGCCAGTGAGTCCAGGGAGAGGCTGTGACATGCAGCTGAGTCATAGGAAGCAGAGCCACAGAGACGGCTGGGCTGGTCCACCCAACCTCCGGTTGTTTGGAGCACAGCTGGAAAACCAGGAAATTACCGAGTTAATTACAGACAACAGCAGGAACCGTTGAAGCCCGGCCAAAGGAGGACTTGGGAGCCCTAATGAGATATTCATCAGGAGGCTTTGTCTGGAGACTGGTTTGGGGGGGGGGGGGTGTCCGTTCTCCTGTTGCTTTCACTCCACTTTCACTTCCCCTACCACTCAACTGCCGTTAGTGATCATGCAAAATAATATTGCCGCAAGTGGCATGTTTTCCCAGGGAAGGGGGGCGGGGGGAGGGAGAGAGATGACAAATTGAGGGAGAGATGACAAATTGAGGGAGAGCTGACAAATTGCCTAAAACAAAATGTCCAAAGGAAAAGCAGCAGCCTGCCCCAAGCATCCGTAGCTCCAGGAATAGAAATTAGTCCTTTCACAACCCCAGTCACACAATTCATTCAATCATTGGTATGTACTGATCACTTTCTGTATGCAGACTGCTGTACTGAATGAACACCTGTATGCAAGGTTCTGAACTGAGTGCCTTCTGTGTGCAGAGTGTTGTGTTGGAAGCTTGGGATACAGACAGAAATAAAGGGCATGATCCCTGGTCTTCATCTCTCAGATCCCTGGGTGGCTTCAGTCAGATACACCTGCTCTCAGGGCTCTACTCTTCTCTCTCTGCTGTCCTGTTAACTTGTTGCCCGGCCTGTCTTCAGCCTCAGCTCCTGATATGTCACTAGTCCAATCCGTTGCCAGGCGCAGAAGCCACTGTGGGTATATCTGCAGCTTCTGCTACCCTCCCCCTCCAACCCTCACAGACTCCTTCTGGGTGTGTGAATCCCTAAATCCCTCCCACCTCAGGCCACCTAGTCCTCCTTCGCCTTACCTGGCCCAAACTCTACCCCAAAGTGGGGTCGGATCAAGGATGGCTCCATCCCTGACTCTCTGGTCACTGTCCAAGAGAGAGGCTCTGAGCCACAGCAATAGCAGCAGCGGCAGAAACAAGAAGTCTCTGGAATGCCGTGGCCCTGAAAGAAGACCCTTGTTTGCAAATTCTCTCGTGTGAACCCCCATCCCCCTTTCTCTTTCCCCCGCTCTTCTCACATCCCAGTTCTTATTTCCCTGATGGCACAGAAGACCTCAGTTTCTCAGACAAAGGAGGCCTGTTCTGTAGAGCTCAGCCTGAGCATGCATTCCCTTTATCAAATTTCAGGGAAGAGGGACAAGAACAGGCTCAGAAGATATATCAGGCTCAGGGGCTGTGTTCTGACAGCTCTGGGAACTGGAAAACAGGGGAGCATCAGAGGAACGTGCCTCATGTTCAGCCCCATGGTCTGTCCAGCCCAGGACTCTGCCTCCAACAGGGGAACCGGGACTCTTTGAAGAATTGAGATAGTCAACCCTCATGGTTTAGGACTGGATCATCTAACACCCCTAACTCTCCTTTCTCCATCCCTTACTTTCCCTCCAGTGACCCAACATGGTTCATCCAACATACTTAATTCTCCCTTCTCCATCCCTGACTCTCCCTCCAGTGACCCAGCGAGGACCATCCAACATCCCTTCTCTATCCCTGACTCTCCCTTCCATGTCCCCATGGACCACTAGCTCATCCACAGAGAAGCAGCATGGCTCAGTGGAAAGAGCCCGGGCTTTGGAGTCATTGGTTATGGGTTCAAATCCTGGCTCTGCCAATTGTCAGCTGAGTGACTTTGGGCAAGACACTTCACTTCTCTGTGCCTCAGTTCCCTCATCTGTAAAATGGGGATTAAGACTGTGAGCCCCCTTTGGGACAACCTGATCACCTTGTAACTTCCCCAGTGCTTAGAACAGTGCTTTGCATATAATAAGAGCTTAATAAATGCCATTATTATTATTATTATTATTATTATTATCCACAGATATATCCAAACCCCTCATGGACCTGCTGGTGTTTCTGGATCCACCATTTCTGGTATGAATGATTTTCATGTGTACCCCGTTACCGGATGAAAATGTGTTTCCTCGTGTTTGGTTTTAATCAGCCCCTTCACATTCCAGTCAGGATCTCTTGCCTTGGGTTTGAGAGGAAAGACAGAACTCCACGGACCCTGGTCAAAGGTCAAAAGCACCGATCCTCCTTTGTCCCTCTTCCTTGAGGCCAAGGAGTCTACCTTTGTCATAATCACCTCACCAGACTGCAGAGCTGTGTCTCCAGAAGCCTTCCTGCCTTCACTTTGCCATCCAGGGGCCTTGCTCCCAGCCTTCTTTGGGGTTGCAACCACTGTAGTTATGACTGTGGCCATGAAATTTCTCCCTCTGAGTGGCAGAGGAACTGAAATTTCGTTCCTCCAGCCATTGTGCCCTACTGCTCTCTTGGTTCTATTTTTTGTATTATCTTTGTATTATCTGGATTATATTTTGTATTATATTTGTCCTTGTCTTTTATATTGGTTTTGTTTATACTGTTTCATCTTTCCTATGTGTCTGTCACCAGTCCCCTTTCACTCCTGCCCATGCCCACTTGGGGACCAGCGACTGTACCTAATTCTCACCCATGAATTTTTTCCCAGTATTCAGTTCAGGGCTCTGCTCCCAGTAAGTGCTTTAATAAATACTGTCACCAATCAATCCATCATATTTATTGAGCACTTCCTGTGTGCAGAATATTGTACAAGGTGTTTGGAAGAGTGCAATACAAAGTTGGTAGACACGTTCCCTGCCCACAAGAAGCTAATTGTCTAGAGGGGGAGACAGATATTTTTAAAAATTACACATATGTACGTAAGGGCTGGGGACTGAAAGCAGGGTGAATAAGTCTAAGGGGCAAGGAGAGATGGAAGAGGAGTGGGAGTAGGAGAAATGGAGGCTTAGTCAGGGAAGGCTCCTTGGAGGAGATGTGATTTTAATAAGGCTTTAAAGGAGGGGAGGAGAAAGGTGGTCTGTCAGATATAAAGGGGGAGAGGGTTCCAGGCCAGAGGCAGGACATGGGCAAGGTGTTGGAGTTGAGATGGATGAGATCAAAGTACAGTGAGTAGTTTGGCATTAGAGAAGTGAAATTTGCAGGCTGGGTCAAAATAGGAAATCAGTGAGGTGGGATAAGGTAATTGAGTACTTTAAAACCACTGGTATGGAATTTCTGCTTGTTGCAGAGGTAGATAGGCAACCACTGAGGGGTCTAGAGGAGTGGGGATACCTGTACTGGACTTTTTTTAGAAAAAAAAAGCGATCTGACTAGCTGAGTGAAGTAATAATAATAATTGTGGTATTTGTTAAGTTCTTACTATGTGCTAGGCACAGTTCTAAGCACTGGGATAGATTCAGGATACTCAGGTTGGACACAGTCCCTGTCCCACACAGGGCTAATAGTCTTAATCCCCATTTTACAGATGAGGGAACCAAGGCACAGTGAAGTTAAATAACTTGCTCAAGGTCACACAGCATAAAAAGTAGTGTGGCCTATGGAAAAAAAGCATAGGCCTGGGAGTCAGTAGACCTAGATTCCAATCCCTGCTCTGACACTTGCCTGCTGTGGGACCTTGGGCAAGTCAGTTAACCTCTCTGTGCTTCAGTTTCTTCATCTGTAAAATGGGGGTTAAATCCTTCTCCCTCCTACTTAGACTGTGAGCCCTCTGTGAGGCAGAGACAGTGTCCAACCTGAGTATCTTATAGCTACCCCAGTGCTTACTATTGCACTTGGCATATAGTAAGCGCTTAACAACATAGTAAGTCTCTTAACTTCTCTGGGTCTTAGTTTCCTCATCTGTAAAATGGGGACTGTGTGCCGCATGTGGGACAGGGTCTGTGTCCAACCTGATTATCTTGTATCTACCCCAGGGCTTTGAAGAGTACCTGGCACACAGTAAGTGGTCCACAAATATCATAAAAACAGTCAGGATAGGAGAAGAGAATGGATTAATGCGATAGCAGTTTGGATGATGAGTAAAGGGTGGATTTTAGTGAAAGTAGAACCAAGAGGATTTGGTGACAGATTGAGAAAGTGGGTTGAACGAGAGACGAGTTGAGGATAATGCCAGGGATATGGGGTTGTGAGAGAGGGAGGATGGTGGTGCTGTCTACGGTGATGGGAAAAGGAGGTGGAGGGCAGGATTTGGGTGGGAAGATGAGGAATTCTCCCACTATCATCATCAGTGGTATTTATTGAGCACCTATAAAATGCAAAGTGTGATACTAAGTGCTTGAGCAAGCACAGTAGAAATAAGACAGTGATCACTCCCCTTCTGGAGTTTGCAATCTAATAAGATAGGCAGAAAAAATATGTAATTATTATACCGATGCTGGGAGTAAAAAGAGAACAGAGGTGTAACAAGAAACAGTACAAATGTGCCCGGATGAAATAACAGAATAAATTACTGAACGTACAAATAAATTCACAAATAAAATCTGTATAGAGACCTAAGTGCTGAGGGTAGGGTTTTTTTATGATATTTGTTAAGTACTTATGCTGTTCTAAGTACTTTGGTAGATACAAGGTAATCAGGTTGGATACAGATCCAGTCCCACATGAGGCTCACAGTCTTAATCCCCATTTTAAAGATGAGGTAACTGAGGCACAAAGAAGTGAAGGGGTTTGCCCACGGTCCCACAGCAAAAAAGTGGCAGAGCTGGAATTAGAACCCAGGTCCTTCTGATTCCCAGGCCCGTGCTCTATCCACTAGGCCATGCTGCTGAGAATCAATCAGAGATGGCTTCAAGGAGGAGGTGAGATTTTAAGAGCGCTTTGAAGAGCTGGGGGATTTGAAAGGGGAAGGAGCTCCAGGCCCTTGGGGATACAGGGTGTAAAATGGAAAGAGCAGGCAGAGAGCTTTGAGTCAGTGGTCAGGAGTTTCTGCTTGATGTGGAGAGAGATGACGAGTGAAGAGATATTTGCAGAGTGACCCTTCAGGAAAATGATTCATGCAGAAATGTGAAGCATGGACTGAAGGGGAGAGTCCCCTAAGTCCTTATTAAGGAGTTTCTGTTTAATTTTGTTTAGCAATTCCATCCTTAAAACAAAGAGCTCATTGTAGGGGTTTACATCACTTATGGAGCTTAGTACATTGTGCTGCACGCAGTAAGCTCTCCACAATAACATTGATTGATTGACTGACTGATTGAGCTGCCTTTTTTTGTGATGTCCATGATACTGCTGTTGATGATGATGATGATGATATTTGTTAAGCGCTCACTATGTGCCATGCACTGCTCTAAGCCCTGGGGTAGATACAAAGAAATCAGGTTGTCCCATGTGGGGCTCACAATCTTAATCCCCATTTTACAGATGAGGGAACTGAGGCACAGAGAAGTTAAGTGACTTGCCCAAAGTCATCCACCTGACAAGTACGTGGCTCAGTGGAAAGAGCACAGGTTTGGGAGTCAGAGGTCATGGGTTCTAATCCTGGCTCTGCCACATGTGTGCTGTGTGACCTTGGACAAGTCACTTAACTTCTCTGAGCCTCAGTTACCTCAACTGGAAAATGGGAATTAAGACTGTGAGCCCCACGTGGGACAGCCTGATCACGTTGCATCCCCCCCCAGCACTTAGAACAGTGCTTTGTACATAGTAAGCACTTAACAAATGCCATCATTATTATTATTAAGTAGTGGAGTTGGGATTAGAACCCACAACTTCTGACTCCCAAGCCCATGCTCTTTCCACTAAGCCACGCTGCATCTCAGGGAGATCCCATCGGGGGCTGCTCCCCCTACTCCCTTCCACAGTGGAAGCATGGAAACATCAGCCATTGCTGGACTACTGGTGTCTGCCGTGTCTGGTGTCATTTCCAATTCTTCCCCTTAAAGCCACAATCTTCCCTAATCTTTACTTTTTTTTTATTGTATTTGTACAGCGCTTACTCTGTGTCAGGCACTGTACCAAGTGCTGGGATAGATACAAGATAATCAGGTTGGACACAGTCCATGTCCCACGTGGGGCTCACAGTCTTAATCCCCATTTTCCAAATAGGAGAACTGAGACATAGGGAAGTGAAGTGACTTCCTCAAGGTCACACAGCAGACAGGTAGCAGAGCTGGAATTGGAACCCATGACCTTGTGATTCCTAGGCCTGCGCTTAATCCATTAAGGCCACACTGCTTCTCGAGAAGCACGCTGCTTGGTTTTAAGAGAACCAACCCATTAGCCTTCACCAGGCTGTCTGCCTCCATGTCTTCTACCCCACTCACTGACACATTGGAGAATAGAAAAGCTCTAAGCTTAAACTCTAAGCTCTAAGATGTAATGTCTTCTGTGTGACTTTAGACATGTCACTTGTCTTTACCTCAGTTACCTCATCTGTAAAATGAGGGTTGAGACTGTGAGCCCCTTAGGGGACATAGACTGTGTCTAACCTGAATAGCATAGTGTAGTGGAATGAGCGCGGGCTTGGGAATCCGAAGGTTTTGGGTTCTAATTCTGGCTCTGTCCCTTTTCTGCTGTATCTCAGGCAAGTCACTTCACTTCTCAGTGCCTCAGTTTCCTCATTTGTAAAAGGACTGGGTCCTACCCAATTATCTTGTATCTACCCCAGTGCTTAGTACAGTATTTGGCTCATAGTAAGGGCTTAATAAATACCATTATTATTATTATTATTATCTACCCTGGAACTTAGTACAGTGTCTGGCACATAATAAGGGCTTATGAAATAGCATAAAAAAGTCAAAAATCTTTCATTGGCTGCCCTCTCCAGCCTTCCCCATCTTACATAGTGACTCCGTTCACCCACTACTTCCCAGCTCGCTCTCTTCTCGCCTCTCTCGCATCTCTTGCTCATGCTGTTCCTCCAGCCTAAATCGCCTTTCCATTTCAAATCCACCATATCACAGCTCTTCTGTTATCAAAGGTCATCTTAAAAAAAATTCCTCCAGGAAGCCTTTCCTAATTACATCTCAAACCAACACCTATCCTCAGTGTATGGTATCTATGTATATTTCATTTTTTAATTTATTTGTACCTTCACTTATTTTATTCGGCTACATCCACCAGGTCACAGCTCTCCTCATCATATTCAATCAGTCACCAAATCTTGTCAGTCCCACCTTCACAAAATCAGCCCTATCCTCTCCATCCAAATTGCTACCACGTTAATACAATCACTTATCCTATCCCGCCTAAATTACTGCATCAGCCTCCTTGCTGACCTCCCAACCTCTTGTCTCTCCTCACTTCAGTCCATACTTCTTCACTCTGCTGTCCAGATCATCTTTCTACAAAAACATTCAGGACATGTCGCCACCCTCCTCAAAAATCTCCAGTGGTTGCCTATCCACTTTCATACCAAACAAAAACTCCTCACCATTGACTTTAGAGAACTCCATCACCCTGCCCTCTCCTAACTCACCTCGCTTCTCTCCTTCTACAACCCAGCCCACATACTTCAATCCTGTGGTGCTAACCTTCTCACTGGGCCTCAATCACACCTGCCTTGATGCTGACCCCTAAATACTCTTCCTGACTCTGGCCTGGAATGCCCTCCCTCCTCAAATCCAACAGGTAATTACTCTCCCCCACTTAAAAGCCTTATTGAAGGCACATCTCCTCCAAGAGGCTCTCACAAACTAAGCCCCACTTTTCCTCATCTCCCACTCCCTTCTGCATTACCCTAACTTTCTCCTTTTGCTCTTCCCCCCAGCCTCCTACAGCACTTATGTATACATCTGTAATTTTATTTATTTGTATTGATGTCTGTCTCCCCAACTCTAGAATGTGAGCTCGCTGTGGGCAGGGATTGTCACTCTTTAATGCTGTATTGCTCTTTCCCCCAGCGCTTAGTACAGTGCTCTACACGCAGTAAGCACTTAATAAAAACTATTGAATGAAATAAATGAATCTTTAAAAACTTCCTAAGATCCTTCCCAGATTAAGCCACAATTCATTGCATCAGTTGCATCAGACTAATACTCATTTTAGCACTTGTGTACTTTAATCCCATCACTGGCACTCATGCACACCTGGATATTCTCATTTGTTTAGATATTACTTTTATATTATCTGTGCATTCAATTATTTGTGTATCTCTTTCTGGTGTTTTTCTATAGCTGTCAGATTCATACTTATTCTTGGGCTTTTATTCTCCATAAATCAGGTTTGTCTGCTGTCTCCCCCTTCAATTGTAAACTCCTGGAGGGCAGGAATCAAGCTGTTTGCTTCTATTGTATTCTCCCAAACACAAAATACAGTGCCTAGTGCTCAGTTTGTTCTCATTTAATTCCACTGATGGATCAGTCATGAAGATGTCCTTAGGCAAGTAATTTAACTTCTCTGTACCTCAGTTTCCTCTCTCTATCTTAGACTGTGAGCCCCTTGTGGGACAGGACCTGTGTCTCCCACCTGATTATCGTGCATCTCCCCCAGTACTTATTGCAGTGTTTTGCACATAGTAAGTGCTTAACAAAAAGTATTAGATGGCCCGATGGGCAGGGGTCAAGAATCGTGGACCCGGGGAGCAGGAGGTATTCGTTCATTCATTCAATCATATTTATTGAGCACTTACTGTGTGCAGAGCACTGCGCTAAGCACTTGGGAAAGAACAATACAGCAATAAAGAGAGACAATCCCTGCCCACCACGAGCTCACAGTCTAGAAGGTGGGGGAGACAGACATCAATACAAATAAACCAGTAGGGGCTGGGCAGAGAAGTGGGGGGCATTGGGTAGGCAAGGAATGGGTAGGGTTTCACAGGATTGGGAGAGACAGTGGGGGCAGTCAGGACAGGACCCAGGGCCTGGGCCAGGGGACAGTGGACTGGTGTGGGGGCCCCGCTGCTCCAGCCTCCCACACCCAGCCCTTCTCATCTGAGCTGGGCGGCCCCGGGACGCCAACCACGGAAGCATTCCTGGGAAGGGAGAGGCCTGCTGGGATGCTGGGATGCCAGCAACCTCTTCCCAGCCTGGGTGCAGCAGCCTCATCAACCAATCAGTGCTATTTGCTGAGCACTTATTCATTCTTTCAATCATATTTAGTGTTTACTGTGTGCAGAACACTGTACTAAGCACTTGGGAAAGTACACTACAACAATAAAGAGTGACAATCCCTACCCACTTACAGTGTGCAGAGCACTATACCAGGTTTGGGAGAGTACAGTACAACAGACTTGGTAGACACGATCCCCTGTCCACAACTCTCTGACCGTGAAATCAGTGTCCTGGGGAAAATCTCCCAGCATTTAGCCTTTTACTTGCTACGTAGGAAGCACTAAAGTGTCTGTTCTTAGTGCTTCTCTCCTCCTTTTAGACTCAATTTATTAATCAATCCATCAATGGTACTTTTATGGCATTTGCTAAGCACTTACTATGTTCAGGCACTATACTAAGCACAGGGATATACAAGCACAGTAAATACAAGTTAGTTTGGATGCAGTCCATATTTCACATGGGGCTCACAGTCTTAACCCCCATTTTAGAGAGAAGAGAAGCAGCGTGGCTTAGTGGAAAGAGCACGGGCTTGGGCGTGAGAGGATGTGGGTTCTAATCCCACTCCACCACTTGTCTGCTGTGTGACCTTGGGTAAGTCACTTAACTTCTCTGTGCCTCAGTTACCTCATCTGTAAAATGGGGATTAAAAGTGTGAGCCCCTCATGGGACAACCTGATTACCCTGCACTTACCCCAGTTCTTAGAACAGTGCTTGGCACATAGTAAGCACTTAACAAATACCATAATTATTATTATTATTAGATGAGGTGAGAGGCACAGAGAAGTTGAGCTACTTGCCCAAAGTCACACAACAGACAAATGATGGAGCTGGCATTAGAACTCAAGTCCTTCTGACTCCCAAGCCTGTGTTCCACCCTCTACGCCACACTGCTTCATAAGCACTTTATTAGGCATTTACTATGTGTGGAGCACTGTACTAAGAACCTGGAAAAATACAATACAGTAGAATTAGTTTGCAAGACCCCTGCCCCCAACTTTACAATCTAGGCGGGGAGACAGATATTAAAATAAATTACAGATAGGAGAAATGACAGATGGAAATATAAGGATATGTATGTAAGTGCTGGGGAGCTGGAGGTGAGGATCAAAGTGCCTAAGTTGTACATACCCTAGTACATAAGTGATGCACTTTCATTCTCACCTGCTTTAATTTTGCCCTCTCCTCTGACTGACAGAAATTCTTCTCCATCCTTACCCACACCCATTGCTCACATCAGCTGTTCCAGGCATTGAACTTCCTCCTCAAACACCCTGTCCCCTCACCCCACTTCTCTTTCCCCTAATGACCTGGCCATACACTCTTGATAAAATTGAAAACAGCAGGCATAATCTCCCTAAATTCTCTCCTGCTCCTCTCCAGTCCTTCCCTCCTGTGCCCTCTTTGACTCTCCCAGTTTTCCCAGCAGTATCTCAAGAGGAAATCACTTGCCTCCCCTCAAAATTTATCCCTTCCACCTGTGCCTTTGACTCCATCCCTTCATGCCTTATTCAAACACTTGCCTCCTCCCTTCCTCTCTCCCTGACCACCATCTTCAACCATTCACTTTCTAATGGGCTTCTTCCTCACTTGTTTCAAACATGTTCATGTATTCCCTATCCTAAAATACCCTCCCTTGACTTCATGACTCCCTCCAGTAATCGCCCCATCTCCCTCCTACCATTCCTCTCCAAACTCCTTGAGAGATTTTTCTACACCCACCATCTCTCCTTCCTCTCTGCCAATTCTCTCCTCGTTTCCATCCAATCTGGTTTCCACTCCCTTCACTGTATGGAAACTGCCCTCTCAAAGGTCACCAACGACAACTTGTATTTCCCAAGCGCTTAGTACAGTGCTCTGCACACAGTAAGTGCTCAATAAATACAATTGAATGAATGAATGAATGAATTCTGGCCAAATCTAACTTCCTCTACTCCATCCTAGCCCCCTTGACCTCTCAGCTCTCTCCAATACTGACAATGAACCCCATTCTCCTTGAAACATTATCCAGCCTTGGTTTCACTGTCACAGTCACTGTTATCTCTCTGACCACCCCTCAGTCTCTTTCCTGGGATCCTCCTCTGCCTTCCAACCTTTTAGTGTCGGGGTCCCTCACATTTCAATTCTGGGTTCTCCTATTTTCTATCTACACCCACTCCCTTGGAGAACTCATTGCTCATTGCCAAGGCTTCCATTATCTTCTTTAAAGAGGATGATTCCCAAATCTACATCTCCAATCCTGACCTCTCTCCTTCTCTACAGTCTTGCTTTCCTCCTGCCCTTAGGACATTTCTACCTGGATTTCCCTCTGGCACCTCAAACTAAACATGTCCAAAATAGAACTTATCTTCCCGCCCAAACCCTGTCTTCTGTCTTCCCCATCACTGTAGGCAATACCACTATCTTTCCTATCTCACAAGCCAGTAACCTTGGCATTATCCTTGACTCATCTATCTCATTCAACCCACATGGTCAATCTCTCACCAAATCCTGTCAGTTCTACCTTCACAACATTGCTAAAACACACCCTTTTCTTTCCATCTAAACTATTATAATGCCGATCCAAGCACTTATCCTATCCCACCTTGGTTACTGCATCAGTCTCCTTGCTTGCCTCCCTGACGCTCCCTACTCCAGTCTATACTTCACTTTGTTGCCTGGATCATTTTTCTAAAAAATCATTCCATTTGTATCTCCCCACTCCTCAAAAACCCCCAGTGATTACCCATCCTCCTCTGCATCAAACAGAAACTCCTTACCATCCGCTTTAAAGCATTCAATCAGCTGGTCCCCTCCTACTTTATCTCAATGATCTCTTACTTCAGCCCAGCCCACTCCTCTAGCGCCAGCTTGCTCACTGTGCCTCGATCTCATCTATCTCACCACCCACCCCTTTCCCACATCCTCCCTCTGCCCAGGAAACTCCTTCTCCGTTCATATATGCCACACCACCACTACCCCCACCTTCAAAGCCTTTTTAAGGTCATATCTCCCCCAAAGGAGGAGATATTAATCCATTAAGCCTTCCATTGCCCATCTCCCTCTCCCTTCTGTGTTGCCAATACACTTAGACCTGAATCCTTTAAACCCTTGATACTCACTCTGCCTTTGTCCCGCAGCACGTATTTACATATCTGTAATTTATGTATTTACATTAATGTCTTGACTGTAAGCTTACTGTGGGCAGGGAACGTGTCTACCAACTCTGCTATATCGTACTCTCCCAAGCATTTAGTATATGGCTCTACACACAGTAAGCACTCAGTAAAAATCATAGATTGGTATAGAATGGAGGATGGATTAGAGGATGTAGGGCTTAATCAGGGGAGGCTTTTGAGAGGAGATATGATTTTAGTAGGGCTTTGAAGATGGGGAAAGTGATGGTCTGTTGAGGTTGTGCATACACCAGTGCTCAGAGGGCACTGGCCTTTGGGGGAATGGAATTTGGGAGGAGTATAGATTATCTGGGGAAGCCCTCCAGGAAATATGAATTCAGGAGGCACTGAAGATGAGAATTGCTGTGATCTGATGGATTTATGTGATCTGATTCTGGGCCCCTTGTACTCCAGAGCCCTGGTCTAAATTGTTATGGTACTTTTCCCCAGGCCTGCACAGAGTAAGCAAATAACAAATGTCAGAAATAATAACAATAGTGATGATGATGATTAGGATGGTGTCTGAAGTCCCATACACTTTGATGGAAAGTGAAACTTGCTCCTTCTCTTTCCCTCTTTTACACTGTGAGTCCCCCAAGAGACAGGGACCCCTGTATTTTCTCCCAGGGCTTAATACATCATCAATCGTATTTATTGAGCGCTTACTATGTGCAGAGCACTGTACTTAATACAGCACTCTGCACATTAAGTGCTTACTAAATACCATTACTACTACTTCTACTATTTTCCTCCACCATCATCAGTCTGTCATGAGTGACTTCAGAGAATCAGGCACTGGATTTGAACCCAGGACATTCTCTTTCCCTCACTACCACTTTGTGGGCTCTCTGAATGCTTGCATCTCATCCTCGTGATTTGAGAAACCTTGTTCTCTGCTTCCCCAGAGGATCGACTCCAGCCAGCAATCTGCAGCCACAAGGCCTCTGGATTGAACATTTGGGATGTTTCCAGGCCTCCCAAACTCATAAAATAGTCTGGTCATTGAAGCTGAAGTGTATTTCTGGGGCCTGAATTTTCTAGATTTGCCCCACCCCAGTGTGGATTCTATCAGAGTCCTTGGGGAGACTGGTCTTTTTAACTGGCTTCTCCCCATCCAAAGACCTTCCCTATACGCTAGGGTAGGTGAAGTTGTTTAGAGTAAGAAGCTCTGCATCTGTGTTTTACATAGCATTCATTCATTCGGCCATATTTATTGAGCACTTACTGTGTGCAAAGCACTGAACTAAGTGCTTGGGAGAATGCAATATAACAATAAATAGACAAATTTCCTACCATCAATAAGTTTACAGTCTAGAGGGGGAGACAGATATCAATATAAATAAATAAAATGACAGATAAGCACATAAATGCTGTGGGGCTGGGATGGGGGAGATGAATAAAGGGAGCAAGTCAGGGCAAAGCAGAAGGGAGTGGGGGAACAGAAAAGGAGGACTTAGTCAGGGAAGGTCTCTTGGAGGAGATGTACCTTTAATAAGGTTTTGAAGGCCGGAAGAGTAATTGTCTGTTGGATATGAGGAGGGAGAGTGTTCGGCCAGAGGCGGGACTTGTGTTCAATAACTTGCTCACTATTGGCTGTATGACCCCAGGCGAAGCAGCATGACACAGTGGATAGGGCACAGACCTGGGACTCAGAAGTTCATGGGTCTAATCCCAGGTCCCCACTTGTCTACTGTGTGAACTTGGGCAAGTCACTTGACTTCTCTGGGCCTCAGTTACCTCATCTGTAAAATGGGGATCGAGACTGTGAGCTCCATGTAGAACAAGAACTGTGTCCAATCCAACTTGCTTGTATCCACCCCAGCATCTAATACAGAGTCTGGCACTTAGTAAGTGCTTAACAAGTACTATACCCTCTTTGGGCCTTGATTTCCCCCTCCATAGAATGAGGAGGAGAATGAACCCTGCCCCCTGTGGGTTCTTGTGCCCACCCTAGATTTGTTGTATATTGTTCTCAGTTTCTTTTTAACAATGTCTTTGGAGGGTCTTGTGCCCTGAGTTCAGGAGGGGTTAGAAGTAGTTTTAAAGTATGACAGTCTCCTGGCTAGATCATTCCCCCTTCAATCAATCAATGTCATATTTACTAAGTGCTTACTGTGTGCAAGGCATTGTACTGTTTGGTAGAAATACCAGATAGATATGTTCCCTGTCCATAAGGAAGGTTAGTGAGGAGACACAGCAGGAAAAACCAGGAATGATATTCTCTATCTCCCCACAAGAAGAAAAAGAAGGGGAAGAAGGAGGAGAAGGAGGAAAAAGAGGAGAAGAAGAGGAGAAAGAGAAGGAGGAAAAGGAAGAGAGGGAAGAGGAAGAGGAGGAGAAGGAAAAGGAGGAAAAGGAGGAGGAGGAGAAGAGAGAAGAGAAGAAGGAGAAAAAGAAGGAGGAGGAGCATGAGGAGGAGGAGAAGGAGGATCAGAAAGATAAGAAGAAGGAGACCTATCTGGAGCCTGAAAGACTCCAGGGAGCCCAGCAGCAGCACCTAGGCTCTTCTAAGAAATGCCCTCTGGACATGAAGAGATTACTCAGACCTCTCCTGTTTGTTCACTGTCACCAGACCAAGAGAGATGTCTTAAGGGAGGGGGAAGTGAATACAGTAAGCTGACCAGAGCTAAGCTAGCTCATTTGAGCCAGGCAGAGGAAAAGCGATTGGAGAAAGATGTCAGCCCGTGTGAGGATGAGTCAGATGGTGGTGGCAGGAGAGCAGAGGGGAGTGGAGGGAAATGGGCACACCCAGTACACCAAAAGAGTTGAGCCTGCAGGAACCCCTGAGGGCTAGCTCAGGGCAGTAATCCAGATCAGTTGGATGCATGGCATGGAGCTGGGTACCTCCACCTCAAGGCAAGAAGAGGAGGGTTCCCAGGATGGGCAGGGGGATACAACAGCTTCTGCATAAGGAGAGATTGAAAGTGTCTGCAATGCCGACTGTCACGGGACAGGACTGGGGTGTACAGGAACAGACAGGGTGTGTGCACAAGGCAAACTCAGAATGGGTTGATTTCTCCATGCATCCCTTGGGGTGAAGGGCACGACTGGAGTTGAAGGGGGGTAGATTCAGAACACAAGGAAGCACTTTTCTACGGAGGATGAGAATATGGAATCTGCTCCCATGGGATGCTGTGAAGCTGGAAATACAGGAAGGGCCTGGAGCAGTTTGGAGAGATCTAGAGAAGCAGTGTGGCTCAGTGGAAAAAGCCCAGGCTTGGGACTCAGAGGTCATGGGTTCTAATTCCGGCTCTGCCACTTATCGGTTATGTGACGTTGGGCAAGTCACTTCACTTCTATGGGCCTTAGCTCATCTGTAAAATGGGTATTAAGATTGTGAGACCCACGTGGGACCACCGATCACCTTGTATCCCCCCAGTGCTTAGAACAGTGCTTTGCACATGGTAAGTGCTTAACAAATACCATTATTATTATTATTATTATTATTATTACTATTATTATCATTATTATTATCAAGGATAAGCAGTCTATGCTGGGCCACTGGAGGGAGAGTCAGGGATGGAGGTGGGAGAGTTAATGGTGCTGGATCCCTGGAGGGAACATCATGGATAGAGAAGGGAGAGTTAGAGGTGTTGGGTGGTCCATCCTTAACCACGAGGGTGGGTGTCTAGGAGGACAAACAGATCACAGTTCCTCCAAACATCCTGATGCCTCTGGCAGAGACAGAGTTCTAGGCTGGGCAGACCCTAGGGCTGACCCGGGAAAAGCTGTTCGGGCTGGATGTCTTTCAACAGTTCAGAACTAGGAAAATGGAATTCTTTCAGGCCCCCCTCACATTGAGAGAGAGAAAGAGAGAGAGAGAGAGAGAGAGAACTTTCTAAATATAGCCCTTGCTGTTAAGATAGTTATTACAGATAATTGGAATTTCATCTCTATAATAAAACTTCAGAGAGTTCTATAAATATCAAAGAGTTTGAACATTTTTCCAGGTCCTGGGTTTCTTTCTGAGAGGATAGAGAAGGATGCTGGCCGCCGGAAGTTTTTCACACTTTCCTTCTCTTCACTCTGGGAAGTGTGATTTTGTTTCTCTGCTTCTGGAGTGAGCAACCAGCTCTCCCCCAGCTCTCCTCGAGCAAGGCACCATGCTCCTTGGGAAGCAGTGCGGCCTAATAGAAAGAGCACAGGCCTGGGAGTCAGAGGACCTGGGTTCCAATCCTAGCTCCACCATTTGTCTGCTGTATAACCTTGGGCAAGTCACTTAACTCAACTGTGTCTCAGTTTTCTCCACTTTAAAATGGGAATTCAGTACCTGTTTTCCCTTGTACTTAGACTGTGAGCCCCATTTGGACAGGGACTGTGTCCAACCTGATCAACTTGTATCTAGCACTTAGAACAGTTCTTGCACTTAATAAACATTTAGCAAGTACTATTATTATTATCATTATGAATAATAAAGCCACACATTATGAATAATAAAGCCAACAGAGCACGGGCTTTGGAGTCAGAGGTCATGGGTTCATATCCCGGCTCTGCCAATTGTCAGCTGTGTGACTTTGGGCAAGTCACTTAACTTCTCTGTGCCTCAGTTACCTCATCTGTAAAATGGGGATTAAGACTGTGAGCCCCCCATGGGACAACCTGATCACCTTGTAACCTTCCCAGCGCTTAGAACAGTGCTTTGCACATAGTAAGCACTTAATAAATGCCATTATTATTATTATTATTATTATTACATTCCTCTAACATCACTCTCACCCTGAACCTCCCACCTAGGTACTCTTTCTGCCCATTCACCTGACCAATCTGCCCTCCCCACCCCACTTTCTTTTATGGTATTTTTTAAGTGCTGATTATGTGTCAAACACCATTCTAAGCACATAGCTAGATACAAATTAATTAGGTTGGACACAGTACCTCTTCCAAATGGGGCTCACAGTCTAAGTAGGAGGGAGAAGCATAGAAGGAGCATAGAAGTTAAGTGATTTGCCCAAAGTCACACAGCAAGCTATTGGCAGAGCTTTCTAAAGCTGCCCCTCTTCCTCCATTGAAACTCAATTAAAATACCTCCTCTTCCATGGAGCCTGCTGGGATTAGTCCAGCCTATTCCAATCACTCCAGGGTATATATTGTCTTCACTTTAGGCTATCAGCTTCTCCCTTCTCTTCAACCTCTGTCCCTTCTCACAGCATCCATTACACAACAAATGAGTATATGCATGTGCCTTTTTTGCCCCATCAAATTGTCAGCCTCTTGAGGGCAGGAACTATATCCTGTCTTCCACTCCAGGATCTAGTGTAGTATGGGCACCCTGTCTCCCCCTCAAGGGCAGGGACCATGTCTTCTCCTCCCTCTATCTCTACCCAGAACCTGGTATAGTGGGGCTTTTTTGGGGGGATGGAATTGGAGAGAGAGAGAGAGAGAGAGAGAGAGAGAGTGTGTGTGTGTGTGTGTGTGTGTGTGTGTGTGTGTGTGTGTGTGTGAGAATTATTGAGCCTCTACTTGGAGCCCCTACTTAGCCCTTACTGTACTAATTGTTTGCCTATCATTCATTCAATCATATTTATTGAGCCCTTACTGTGTGCAGAGCACTGTACTAAGCGCTTGGGAAGTCATCAAAACTCACTGACTTCTCCTAAAGCCAGGTCAGATATGCCTATCTAAAATTTTGAAACAAAAGAACATGTTTTTAAAACCTACAAAATGAGTTAAATTTTCAAAAATGAAGCTGAAGAGAGACAGAAGAGAAAATGACAAATAATTAGAACACATAGACAAACAGGGAGGTGAAGTAGCCATAGGTGTCCCTCTAGGTCGTGAGTTCGTTGTGGGCAGGGAACACGTCTACCAAATCTGTTGTATTGTACTCTCCCAAGCTCTTAGAATGGTGCTCTGCACACTGAAAACTCTCAATACAATACCACTGATTGATAGATGTAGCTATTTCATTCTTCCCATTTAATGAAGCCTTCCCTGACTAAGCTCTCCTTTCCGCTTTTCCCACTCCTTTCAGTGTCCCCCTGACTTGCTTCCTTTATCCATCCCCCTTTCCAGCCCCATAGCACTTATGTACATAGTTGTAAATTTTATTTATTTATATTAATATCTGTCTCCCCCTCTAGACTGTAAGCTCATATGTCTGTTATATTGTAATATTTTACTCTCCCAAGTGCATAGTACAGTGCTTTGAACACAGTAAGCACTCAATAAATATGATTGACTGGTTGACTGACTGACTGATGACACACTTATCTGGCAGAGCCCCGCCAGTGGTTCAGTGGAAAGAGCCTGGCTCCAGGAATCAGGAGACCTGGGTTCTGATATACCCTGGTTCTGTCAGCAAGAAAGGGAATGGCTACTGGGACAATGCCAACACTGGTGAACTTTTCTGTTGGTAGAGTCTCCCAGAGCATTCTGTGAGGTGGACAGACCCAGCGGGAATCCTGGAAAACTGTAACTTACCAGGGGCAGTGAAGAGCTAGGTCCTTGTAACCTGGGAAGATGTCTACCAACTCGGTTATAATGTACTCTCCCAAATACTTAGCACAGCACTCTATGTACAGGAAGCACTCAACAAGTGTGATTAATTGAATGATTGAAGAGCTCAGATATTTCCGAGACAATCACGTACCAGGGTCATGTTGCCACAGTGAAGCATCACAGCACTGTGCTGTGGTCATTTCAACCAATAAAAATAAGTCCTGCACATAAAAAAAACTCTAGGTGAATAACAATAATAATAATAATAATAATAATAATGTTATCTGTTAAGCCCTAACTAATACCAGGCACTGTACTAAGCACTGGGTTGGACAAAAGCAAATCACATTGGACACAGTCCCTGTTCCACGTGGGGCTCACACTCTTATCCCCATCTTACAGATGAGGTAACTGAGGCACAGAAAAGTGAAGTGGCTTGCTCACGGTCACACAGCAGAAGAGGGGCAGAGCCGGGATCAGAACCCATGACCTTCTGACTAGCAGGCTCTATTCACTATACCATGCGGCTTCATGATGTGTGCTTCACGATGGGCTGCATTCTTGCCCACCTACTTCCCCTTTGCACTCCGTGCCCCCGAAGGAAAAAAGCTGGCAAGCAACAGATCATGCTGGTAGTGCTATACAAACCACTAGAACAAGAATCAATTCCTTTGAGTAGTTTCTCCATCCTAATAATAATAACAGTGATATTTGTTAAGCACTTACTCTATGCCATGCACATAGTAAGCACTTACACTGAGGTAGATACAGTGTAATCAGGTTGGGCAAAGTCTTTGTCCCACATGGGGCTCAAAATCTAAGCAAGATGGAAAACAGCTATGAAACCTCATTTTACGTATGAGGAAACTGAAGCACAGAGAAGCAGCATATTCATTCATTCAATTGTATTTATTGAGCACTTACTGTGTGCAGAGCACTGTACTAAGCGCTTGGGAAGTACAAGTTGGCGACATATAGAGACGGTCCCTACCCAACAACAGGCTCACAGTCTAGAAGGGGGAGACAGACAACAAAACAAAACATGTGGACAGGTGTCATCAGAACAAATAGAATTAAAGCTAAATGCACATCATTAACAAAATAAGTAGAATAGTAAATATGTACAAGTAAAATAAATAGAGTAATATATCTGTACAAACATATATACAGGTGCTGTGGGGAGGGGAAGAAGGTAGGGCAGAGGGTTTGGGGAGGAGAAGAGGAAAAAGGGAGCTCAGTCTGGGAAGGCCTCTTGGAGGAGGTGAGCTCTATCCTAGTGGCAAGAGCCTGGGCTTGGTAGTTAGAGGACGTGGGTTCTAATCCCAGCTGTCATTTGTCTGCTGTGTGACCTTGAACAGGTAAGTCACTTAACTTCTTTGTGCCCCACTTTACCTCATCTATAAAATGTTGATTAAGACTGTGGGCCCAATGTGGGACTGGGACTGTGTCCAACCTGATTATTTTGTATCCACCCCAGCACTTAAAACAGTGCTTGGCATCTAGTAGGTGCTTAACAAATACCATAATTATTATTTTATTAAGGTAAGCGACTCGCCCAGTTTCTCAAAGCAGGCCTGAGTCAGAGCCAGGACTGGAGCCGGATCCTCTGATTTCCAGGCCCATGCTCTTTCCACTAGACCACATTGCTTCCCTGAAGTCTAAGGCCTGAGGCTTGTCCTGAATTCTCTACAGGAGGCTCACTCATCTCATCATCTTCATCTTTATCTTCATCATCAACAACTTTGAAGAAGCAGCAAGGCCTAGTGGATAGACCAGGCCTGGGAGTCAGAGGACTTGAGTTCCAACCTTGGCTCCACCATTTATCTATTGTGTGACCTTGGGCAAATCACTGGCTCAGTTACCTCATCTGTAAAATGGGAATTAAGACTGTGAGTCCTATATGGGACAGGGACTTTGTCCAACCTGACTATCTTGTATCTACCCTAGCACTTGGTACATTGGCGGCCACACAATTAGTGCTTAACAAATTCATATATATATATATATATATATATATATATGTAGACAGAGAGAGAGGGAGGAGAGAGAAACATTTAAAGAACTGAAAATCAGATTTTTAAAAATCTAATTTCACAAAGCCCAAAAGGACATCCTACTGAGTCGTTCCTCATTTATTTCGAGAAATTCTTTTTACCCAGAATCCACCATGCCTTGGACCAAGGCACCTCATTCCAATAATAAAGCTAAGGGATCATGTCAGGGGAAAGTCAGTGAATGCAATTCCCAGTGAGCCCTTTGAGCCATGCCACTTTCTGAATTTTCAATAGAGGCAGAGACGCTACATCTCCCCCCTCCAACAACAGAGCGGCTGACAGCTTGATCTGGCAAACGTTCTAAAAAGGCAGTGTAGGTGTCAATTTCCAATTCTGAATAATTCCTGAAAACTTGGATGCAGCACTGATTTGGTGATTTGTCTACTTATTAGGGATTTTCTGCTTTGAGACAGAGTGGTGTTTAGGACAGCAGCTGGTGAGTATTAAATGGCATTCTGCCTTCAGGCGCATCCCTCTGAATTGAGAGATGGTTAATGGAATCGACTGGACACGAAAATGGATCCACACAGCTTTTCCATGGCAGTCTGAGACTAGCATCTCCTCTTAGTGTTATTAAATTCAAGCCTCTCCCACCATCACTGACAACCGGCGATATCTCTGTAGCCTCATTCAATCAATGGTATTTGTTAAGAGCTCTTACTGTGTGCCGACCCCTGTACTAAGTGCTTGGGAGAGTACAATATAACAGAGTTGGTAGGTGGGATCCCTACTCACAAGGACCTTATGGCCCAGAGGGGGAGACAGGCATTAATAGAAACAAATAAATTGTTCATCAGGGCAGTGGCACTGAGGGTGGGTTGAATGAAGGGTGTAAATCCAAGGATGATGTGGAAGGGAGGGAGCCATTACACACAGAATTCTCCTCTATTATTCCAGCAAGCCTCTAGTAGTGGGGGTCAGGGGCCTTCCCAGCATGTCCAGCAAGGTGGAAGGGCAATGATGGGACAGTCCTAGGGCAGAGGCCTGGGGTCAGGACAGATAACCCTTTGTCAAGCAGGCAGGGGTCTGGGAAGGCTTCAGGAGGAACAGAATGGACACTAGGGTGAAGCCAGAAAAAGCAGTTGGCAAACAGGTATGGGCAGAAGGGCTGGGTTCAGGAGAAAACCTCAGGGGAGCTCAGACCTGTGGAATTCCTCTTCCCTCAACTCTTTCTGCAGGGTGCAGGGTTTGGGGTCAGGACTGGGGGGCCCAGACCTCCCCCTAGGACCCAGAGACCTCTGGCTGTCCACTCCTCCTTTCCTCAGGGGTCCTTCCTTCCCCCCAAGAGAGCTCAGTCCACAAAGCTGAGAGCCAGTTATCCTAGCCCCACCAGTTCTGGAGCCCAACTTTCAGACAAGTGAACGCTGTTGGTTTTGGCTAGCTGGGGTGGAAACTTGCCTGCCCAGTTTCATTTACTACCAATATTAGAGTGGTGAGGAGAATAATGGTATTTGTTAAGTACTGCCTTTATGCTAAACACTAAGCACTGGGGTGGATGCAACATAAGCAGCATGGGAACATGCCTAGTGGATAAAGCATGGAGCTGGGAGTCAGAGGATGTGGGTGTTGAGCCCGGCTGCTTTTTGTTTGCTGTGTGACCTTAGGCAAGACACTTCACTTCTCTGGGCTTCAGTTCCCTCATCTGTAAAATGGGGATTGAGATTGTGAACCCTATGTGTGACAAGGATTGTGTCCAACCCAATTTGCCGGTATCCACCCCAGCATTTAGAACAGTGCCTGGCACATGGTAAGTGCTTAACATCTTACTGTTAAGCTTGCTAATCTTACTTACTTATTAAGCTTACTATCAGGTCAGACCCCGTCCTGTCCCACATGGGGGGCAGGCTGAAGAGGACAAGGGGCTGTGGCCTGGGCTGGCCCAGGAGATGGAGGAGCAGGGGTCTCCATGCAGCCCCTCCATGCATGGCCCAGCCCCCTCCCCATATCGTGGGAGTGGAGGCCCACATCCTACCTCTGGTCTGGACGCTCTCCCTCCTCAAATCCTCCAGACAATCACTCTCCTCCTTTTCAAAGCCCTACAGAAGGTGCACCTCCTCCAAGAGGCCTTCCCAGACTAAGCCCCCCTTTTCCTCATCTCCCCCTCCCTTCCGCATCACCCTGACTCCCTCCCTTTGCTCTCCCCCACCCTGCCTGACAGCACATATGTATATAGCTATAATTCTATTGATTTATATTGACGCCTGTTTACTTAGAGAAGCAGCGTGGCTCCGTGGAAAGAGCCAGGGCTTGGGAGTCAGAGGTCATCTGTTCTAATCCCGACTCCGCGACTTGTCAGCTATGTGACTTGGGGCAAGTCACAACTTCTCTGAGTCTCAGTTCCCTCATCTGTAAAATGGGGATTAAGACTGGGAGCCCCACGTGGGACAACCTGATCATCTTGTATCCCCCCCAGCGCTTAGAACAGTGTTTCTCACATAGTAAGGGCTTAACAAATGCCATCATTATTATTATTATTGTATTGATGTCTGTCTCCCCCCTCGGAACGGGAGCCCGTTGTGGGCAGGGACTGTCTCTCTTTATTGCTGTATTGTAGTGTCCAGGCGCTTAGGACAGCGCTGTGCACAGAGTCAGCGCTCAATAAGTAGGATTGACTGATTCAAGCGCTCAGTCCAGTGCTCTGCACACAGTAAGCGCTCAATAAGTAGGATTGAATGAATGATTGAATGAATGAGCGGGGCGGGGCCGGAGCAGGAGGAGCCTCGGCCGCGCAGCCGGAGGAAGATGGGCTCGGCAGTCCTCGCTTCCACCCGCACCCGCCCGTGAGACCCCCTTGCAAAACCCCTCCAGCACCTCACCCCCGGTAAGGCTGCGGCTGAGGAGCTCCGCGGGGAAACTGAGGCTGGGGGGAAACTGAGGCCGAGGGGAGCGGTAGCGTCCCGATTGGGCAGATTCCCCTGCTTGGCCCGAGCCCGAGATGGAGGTGGGTGAGCTGGACCCCGGGTGGGCGGGTGGGCAGGGCAGGGGGCACGGGGGGCTCTGGGAAGCGGCGCCGGGCGTGGTCACAAGTTGGTGAGCAACACAACTTTGTTCCCTCAGTCGCGCCCCTTCTCCCCCAGCCCCCAGCCCCGAGCAGAGCTGGGGAGGGGGCCAGAGGCTGGGGCAGAGCTGGGGGGGGGGGGGCAGAGGTTGGGGCAGATCCCGGGAAGGGGGTAGAAAGGGGGCAGAATTGGGGAGTAGGGCAGGAGCTGGGGCAGAGGCGGGGAAGAGGGCAGAGCCTGGGGCAGAGGCAGGGAAGAGGGCAGAGGCTGGAGCAGGGACAGGAAAGTGGGCAGAGGCTGGGGCACGGGAGAGGAGGGGGGCAGAGGCTGGGGCAGACACAGGGAGGTGGGCAGAGGCTGGGGCAGGGGAGAGGAGGGGGGCAGAGGCTGGGGCAGACACAGGGAGGTGGGCAGAGGCTTGGGCACGGGAGAGGAGGGGGACAGAGGCTGGGACAGACACAGGGAGGTGGGCAGAGGCTGGGGCACGGGAGAGGAGGGGGGCAGAGGCTGGGGCACGGGAGAGGAGGGGGGCAGAGGCTGGGGCAGACACAGGGAGGTGGGCAGAGGCTGGAGCAGAGCCGGGGAGGGGAGCAGAGACTGGATCAGAGGCGGGGAGGCTAGCAGAGAGTAAGGCAATGGCTGTGTTGGTGCTGGGGAATGCTTCAGCTGCTCCAGATCTGGCCGAATTCCCCCCGTGCTCACCCCCACCCTGGGCTGTTTCAGACACTCGGGACTGAACCTTGTGCAGCCTATGTGTGTCTGTGTGTGTTTGTGTCTGTCTGTGTCATCGTGCCCTCGGGCCTGGGGAAACTTGGAATGAATCACTGCCCCTGCCTTCTCCTCCCAAAAGCCTCTGCTACCAGAAAGGAGCTGGGAGAAGGGAGGGCAGAGGGCAGAGAGACGAGAGGGGCCCTGAACCTGACCCCGGACGGGGTAGTTTCCACCAGACCTCCCCTACACCCTCGTTTCTCTCTACCCTCCAGGCTCCAGGTCTTGCCCCAAGAAAGAACCTTCCCTACTCCCTTATCCTATGGGGATGGGCAGCTCACTGGGCTGGGGGAGGAGGGGCAGGTTAACTGTGTAGGGCCAACAGGTCAGAAACACATGATCTGGTTTCTTTCCAGTCCTGTTGAGCAAGTCTTGGGTCTGATTGGGAGTCCAACCCAGACAGCTGTGGAGTCAACAATCTGGAAAGCCTGGGAGGCACTGCCGGTACCATGCCCCAAAGATCCAGAGCCCAGTTTCCTCTGTAGGCTTCAGGACTTGACCTTATGCTGGGGAAAGGAGGAGGGAGGCAGAGAGTTTGTGGACCACTCTGCCCTTGAGAAGGAGTCCAGCTTGGAGCTCCAAGAGCCTGCACTCTGCAGTCCCCTAGAACTCCAAATCATCATTATCATTATTAGTATTATCAGTATTACTATTATTATATTAAACACTTATTGTGTGACAAGCACTGTTCCAAGCTCTGGGGTAGACAAAATTTAATCTTCTAGACTGTGAGCCCACTGTTGGGTAGGGACCGTCTCTATATGTTGCCAACTTGTACTTCCCAAGCGCTTAGTACAGTGCTCTGCACACAGTAAGCACTCAATAAATGCGATTGATTGATTGATAAGTAGGATGCTGGGATTTCAATTCGGGGGATGAGGAGGGGAGAAGTCCACTGTCTGGGGTGACTGGCAACCCAGCATCCAAAAGCTTCGGGACTCAGGGGCACCTGGAGCAGAGATGTGGATAAATGGGAATCACGTCGACGTGGCTTCCCTGATGGCTAAGACTGTGCTTGGGAAAGCAGATGTTTTCAGTCCTGCTCTTGCCCAAGAGGCAATAGAGAAAATAGCACCAGGTGCTGCAAACCCCAGTCATGACAACACAATAAGGGACTGTGTTTTCGTGCGTACAATTTATCTAGGACTGTGGTCCTTCACTGGCCTTTTCATCAAGACTTGCACTAATGAGTGAGCTTCACTATCATCGTCGTCAGTGGTATTTATTGAGTGCTTACTATGAGCACAGCACTGTACTGAAGTCTTGGGAGTATACAATACAAGAGAATTAGCAGACAGGTTCCCTGCCCAAAGTAAGCTTACAGTCTAATGATGAGCAGTGTTGTCTTCTCCAAATATGAAAGCCAACTCTCTCTCTTTCTCTGTCTCTCTCTCTCCATTTGAAAGAATAAGGGGCTGGGAATCAGGAGACTTGGGTTCTGGCCCCAGCTCTATGTCTGGCTTAATGGCTGACCTCTGGAAAGTCAGTGCATCATCCTGGATCTCAGCTTCCTCATAATGTAAAGTGGGCTAATATAGCTGCCTTTATCTCACAGGAGTGTTGTGAGACAGAATTAAATTATTGATGTGAAAAGTTTTAGGAGTTATTAATATTAAAAGAGTTATTTAATGTGGGGAAGGAACCAGGAGAGACCTATCTGATTGGAAAGAGAACAGAAAAGCTGACTGAGTGAATTCTTTGCCCTGCTTCAGAGTGATGCTGAAATCAGGGTTGCCCCCATTGGATTTGTAGGCTCCTTCCACTGGATTGTAAACACCTCCCACTAGATAAGCTCCCTGTGGGCAGGGGTTATGTCTATAAACTGTACTTTATAATTCCAAGGGCTTAGTACAGTGGTCTGCAAACACAGAGTGCTCAATAAATACCATTAATTGATGAATCACACTCACATCACCACCTGAAAGGAAATCCAGGGCCCAGGGGATGCTGTACAGCCAGCCTGCCAGGAAGTGTGGCATTTGCCAGCACCCATGGGTGGGTTAGGGCTCTCTGCTGTCTTCCACCCTGATCTCCTGACTCTAGGACTTGGCATACCTGTGCCCCCCTACTCTCCCCTCCGTTCGGAGCTGAGAGCAAGGCACTCAGCATTGCGGAACGGAGAGGGGGCAGAGATAACAGTTGCTCATGCTTCCTACCTGAGACCTTTCCCTGGTGCCTTAAAATAGATCCCTTTCTCCTCCTGTCAAAAGGCCATTATCTGCCAAAGGGAGGAGAGGGGTGGGGGAGAGTCGTGGAGCTAAGCCTTGCGATGCCTGGGATGGGGGTGGCTCACTGATCATGTCATAGGCCTCCCGCCCTCCACCAGGAACTGACTTTGGGTACGAGAAACCGGGATATGCAGCTCAGATTTTCCTCTCTTCACCCCATGCCCCCACCAGCCGTGAAAAGGGGGTAAGCTTTGCACCGCTTATCCATGAGGGACGTGAGGAGAGAAAGACTGAAAAGAATCCCAAATCATCCTCCTCTGAATACACCCTTCAATAATTTGGGTATTTTTTAAGCACTTTCTACTAGTCCAAGCCCCGGGAAGACAGCCACTGTCCCTGTCCCATATGGGGCCCCTAGTCTAAGGGGTAAGAAAAACAGATATTGAATCCCCATTTTACAGATGAGGAAACTGAGACACACAAAAATCAAGTGACTTGCTTAAGGTCACTCAGCAGGCGATTGGAGGAGCTGGGTCGCCGAACTTTCCTCTGGTGATGCAGTGTCCGGTCCATCTGCAGCCACCCAGGAATGGCTGCCCGGTGGCAATGCCCATCTTCTGTTGTCTCTCTGCCCCTTGATTATGCCCAGCCACTGGAGTTGGGGGCATTGAGATGGAATAAATCTGCTAGAGAGGTATGTGTGAGGGGAGGGGGGAGATGGAGAATCAGTGTACAGAATCAAGTCCTTGGCCATCAAGCACTCTGTCTTTACCACTTGCCCCGTCGGTTCCTGTTGCTGTCTCCTGAGGCGAGGGGGATGATACTTTGGCTTTTCCATGGAAGTTGAGTGGGGGAATGTTCTGAACCCCGAGTAGGAAAGAGAAGAGCCAGCCAGGTGGGTCCCAGCAGGTTGGGTGTGGGCTGGAAGCGAGGTCAGCCTGTACCGAGGCTTCCTGCAAAGAGGAAGGGTCCCCCAGCTGGGGTGAAGCCCCAGGAAAGGGCTGGGGGCGGTGCCAGGAAGTATCCCATGACAGTATCCTAGCACTGGGGGATCAGTGTGGCTCCCCAAGTGGGACAACCATACTCACCCCGAGATGCCCACCCTGCCCATCAGCATGGCCTAATGGATAGAGCACAGGCCCGGGAGTCAGAAGGACTTGGATTCTAATCTCTGTTCTGCCACTTGTCTGCTGTGTGACCTTGGGTGACTCACTTCACTTCTCTGTGCCTCAGTTACTTCATCTGTCATATGGGGACTAAGACTGTGAGCCAGATGTGGGACATGGATTGTGTCCAGTCCTATTTGCTTGCATCTACCCCGGCACCCAGTACAGTGCCTGGCTTATAGTAAGTGCTTAACAAATACCACAGTTATTATTAGAGGGGCAGCGTAATCGTGGGCAGTGGCTGTTCTGGCTGCCGGACACCTACTGGTAGGGCTCAGGGTGACCACGAGTGACCACGAGAGCACTGTCCTTGGCTCCTGCTGTATGTAGTGAATATCCCTGGGCTCAAGGTGCCAAGCTGAGAATCAATCATTGCTATTTATCGAGCTCTTACTGTGTACAGAGCCCTGTACTAAGTGCTCGGGAAAGTATAATACAACAGAGGTGGTAGACCTGCTCTCTGCCCACAGTGAGCTTGCAGTCTAGTGGGGAGGTTACAATCAATCAATCAATCAATCATATTTATTGAGTGCTTACTATGTGCAGAGCACTGTACTAAGCACTTGGGAAGTACAAATTGGCAACATATAGAGACAGTCCCTACCCAACATTGGGCTCACAGTCTAAAAGGGGGAGACAGAGAAAAAATAAACCAAACATACTAACAAAATAAAATAAATAGAATAGATATGTACAAGTAAAATAAATAAATAAATAAATAGAGTAATAAATATGTACAAACATATATACATATATACAAGTGCTGTGGGGAAGGGAAGGAGGTAAGATGGGGGGATGGAGAGGGGGACGAGGGGGAGAGGAAGGAAGGGGCTCAGTCTGGGGAGGCCTCCTGGAGGAGGTGAGCTCTCAGCAGGGCCTTGAAGGGAGGAAGAGAGCTAGCTTGGCGGATGGGCAGAGGGAGGGCAGAGGGAGTTACAGTCTAGAGAGGACTCAGTGGGCATAGGGTGTTGTCTTTAGCTCTTGGTCTGGGTGACCAACAGAGCACTGTCTTTGGCACCTGCTGTATGCAGAGCACTGTACTGAGTGTCATCCCCTGGGTCACAGGGTGCTGTGCTCCGTTGTGGGAAACACACAATAGAAGGAAAAGTAGCAGCACCCATCCTTGATAAGCCATTAGTCTAACGGACGCTTCTCGGCCTCCTCTTCTCGAGGCCGAAGAGTCCCAGTTCCTTTAGCCTTTTCTCATAGGGCTGGAAGGAGCATAGCCTAGTGGATAGAGCACAGGCTTGGGAGTCAGAGGACCTGGGTTCTAATCCTGGCTCCGGCGCTTGTCTACTGTGTGGGCAAGTCACTTCACTTCTCTGCCTCAGTTACCTCATCTAGAAAATGGGGATTAAGACTGTGAGCCCTTTGTGGAACGGGGACTGTGTCCAACCCAATTACCTTGTATTCATTCTTTCATTTGTATTTATTGAGCATTTAGTATGTGCAATGCACTGAACTAAGTGCTTGGGAAGGTACAATAAAACAAAAAACAGTGACATTCCCTTACAGTCTAGAAGCGGGGAGACAGACTTCGAAACAAATAAATAAAATTTCAGATATGCACATAAGTGCTGTGGGACTGGGTTGGGGGGAAGAAGGGAAGAAATCGGGGCGACACGTATCTACCTCAGCCCTTAGTACAACACAGGTAGTGCTCTAACCAGGCAGAGTCTGGTGGACGGAGGCAGTGAGGTAGGGAGGGAGAGAAAGGGGGAAAAAGAGGGAAAAAGATCAAGACCACCTCCCAGCTATATTTTCCTGGGCTCCCAGCCCCCAAAACGTTTGGCAGAAGCAATGTGGGTAAGTGGAAAGAGCACGGACTTAGGAGCCCACTTGCCTCCTTCTGACCTTGGCCAACTCACTTCACTTCTCTCTACCTCAGTTTTTTCATTTGTAGAATGGGGATTCAATACCTTTTCTCTGCCCCCGCTTAGACTGTGAGCTTCACCCGGGACAGGTCTGGTTATCTTGTATCTACCTAGTACATTGTTTGTCATGAAGAAAGTGTTTAACAAATACCGTTATAATTGTTCCCCAAAAGACAGCGCTCCGGGCCGGTATGTGAGGGGTGCCTGAGTTCAGTTCTGTTTCTCTGAACAGCATGACTGTTTCCTCAGCACTTCAAGCTTGGAAAAATAAACAGTAAATCTGAGACACTTAATACGTGCGAACGGCATATGCGGCCCTTCTCGAGGACTTTCAAAGAGGTTTTGGTGGCCCCAGTGCTTCCATCTTCCTGTCAAAAGAGACACTTCTGCCAGGAAAGTTCCCATCAGGCGTGCATGTCTGGGGGGGCTGTGAGAGACCCCAGCTTTGATGACACTGTGTGTATGTGTGCACGCACACACACACAGACACACGCGGTCTGCCAGTTACCATGCCATCATGTTTGCCGAGTGCCGCTTCTGGTGCTGTTTTCACTTTTGCTCCTTTGTCTCATGTTCCTCTCGGAGTCTTCCCGTTGACCAGAGGGTGTCAGACCTGTAGTGACTCCAGGAGCGGAGGTGGGCAGAGGTTCTGATGACGCAGCTCAAGGAATGGGAAGCAGCAAGGTGTAGTGGATAGAACATGGACCCAGAAGTCAGGAGGTCGTGGCTTCTAATCCCGGCTCTGCCACTTGTCTGTCGTGTGACCTTGAGCAAGTCACTTCCCTTCTCTGTTCCCAAGTTACCTCATCTGTAAAATGGGGATCGAGAGTGTGGAACAGGGACTGTGTCAAACCTGATTTCCTTGTGTCCAGCCTCATGCTTAGTACGGTGCCTGGCACATAATAAGTGTTTATACCACAATTATTACAATTATTTCCTTTCATCTTCACAACATCCCCATGAAACAGGGAGAATCAGGTATCATTGTGGCCATTTTACAGATAAGGAAGGTGAGGCCACCAGGTCTATGGTAGCCAGGACTAGAACCCAGGCTACTAGACCACATCTGGGCAACCCTAAATGGTTTCTGCTTTGGCACTCTGATGGGAGTAGGTAAGGGTGTAAATCAGGGTTTGCTTGTGTGAACCAGGATTTCAATTTTATTTATTTGTATTGATGTCTGTCTCCCTGCCTGTAGACTGTAAGCGGGTTGTGGACAGGAAATGTCACTGTTTATTGTTGTATTGTGCTTTCCCAAGTGCTTAGTACAGTCCTTTGCACCCAGTAATTATGATGATGGTACTTGTTAATAATAATAATAATAATAATGGCATTTATTAAATGCTTACTATGTGCAAAGCTCTGTTCTAAGCACTGGGGAGGTTACGAGGTGATCAGGATGTCCCACAAGGGGCTCACAATCTTAATCCCCATTTTGCAGTTGAGGTAACTGAGGCTCAGAGAAGTGAAGTGACTTGCCCAAAGTCACACAGCTGACAAATGGCGGAGCTGGGATTCGAACCCATGAACTCTGACTCCAAAGCCCGTGCTCTTTCCACTGAGCCACTTACTATGTGCCAAGCACTGTTCTAAGTGCCGGAAACACTCAATAAATATGATCGAATGAATGGTGCCTCGGTCCCAGCCCCTCATTGAAGACCACTCAGCCCCCAGAATAAAGACCCCCTGACCCACCCTTCCTAGTCTGGAGCAGAAGAGCTCTGGCCTGGTCTTGCTGTTGAAGTTCTCAGGCTACGCATGTCATAAGAGTCCCTGGAGGGCACCTCCCCAGGAAAAAGGCTGAGACACACCTTGTAATAGAATGATAATATCATCGTCAACTATATTTATTGAGCACCTACTGCATGCAGAACATTGTACTGAGTGCTTGGGAGAATACTATAAAATAGAGCTGGTAGACATGTTCCCCCTTCCCAGCCCTGCTGCCCCCAACCCCAGGATGGCATCTGGAAAGTTTCCAGTACTCTGTCTCAGCTATAGGAGAGAGAGACAAGCAGAGTCATACACATTCCATTCCTCGCTTGGGCAGTGGCTAGCGAGTGGAAGACAATTTGCTACAAGTCAAAACTCACCTGCGCTGAGCAGCAGCAACAGCATGGGAGAGAATCACTGGCAGAGACTCAAGTTTACTATGCTGAAGAAGGCAATGGTAAACCACTTCCAGATTTTTACCAAGAAAACTATGGATCCACTACCAGAATGATTGCAGGTGGACATGGGGCTCCCTGGAAGAGAAATGTCAGTGGAGTCACAATGGGTCAGAGACAACTCAACAGCATAAGACAAGACATGTTCTCCGCCCACAGTGATCTTACAGTCTAAAGGATATAATAATTGGAATATTGCTTAAGTATTTACTATGTGTCAAGCACTGTTTTAAGCCCTGGGGTATACGATAGAAACAGATTTGGCATAATCCCTGTCCCACATAGAGCTCACAATATAAGTGAGAGGGAGAGCAGGTAGTGAATGACCAATTTACAGATAAGGAACTCAGCCACAGAGAAGTTAAGGGACTTACTCAAGGTCACACAGCAGACATTTGGTGGAGCCGGGATTAGGACCAGGTCCTCTGACTCTCGGGCCTGGGTTCTCTCTCCTAGGCTACCCTGTTTCTCATGCTCTGCACACAGTATTAAATATCACTGAGGGCCTGATGCTTCTCCAACTAAACACTTCTCTCTGACATGCTCATGGGATGTTTCTTATACTTAATGTGAATTATACTGAAAAGTGGCCCAGCCTCGTTTCTCGATGTACCCGATCAAACACACGTTCCAGGCTTCTGTAGGACCAATATCCTTGTAGGTTGTGGCCAAGTGGAAAGAGCATGAACTTCAGAGACCCTGAAGTTTAATCTGGATTCTGCCACTTGTCTGCTGTGTGACCTTGGGCAATTCACTTAACTTCTCTGGGCCTCAGTTCCCTCATCTGCAAAACAGGGATTCAATACCTGGTTTTGTTTTTTTTAGTGGCATTTGTGGAGGAGCACGCAGTGGAAAGAGCACGGGCTTTGGAGTCAGAAGTCATGGGCTCAAATCTCAGCTCCACCAATTGTCAGCTGTGTGACTTTGGGCAAGTCACTTAACTTCTCTGTGCCTCAATTACCTCATCTGTAAAATGGGGATTAAGACCGTGAGCCCTCTGTGGGACAATCTGATCATTATTACCTTGTAACCACCCCAGCGCTTAGAACGGTGTTTTGCACATAGTAAGCGCTTAATAAATGCCATTAAAAAAAAGCACTTATTCTGTCCAACACTGTTCTAAGCACTGGGGTAGGAACAGTGCTTGGCACATAGTAAGTGCTTAACAAATACCATTATTATATACAAGTTAATTAGGTTGGACACAGTCCCTGCCCGGCACAGGGCTCATAGTCTAAGGCTCATAGTCTAAGTAGGAGGAAGAACAGTTATTTAATCCTCATTTTACAGTTGAGGAAACTGAGGCACAGAAAAGTTAAGTGACTTTCCCAAGGTCACACAGCAAGCAACTGGTAGAGCAGGGATTAGAGCCCAGGTCCACTGATTCCCAGGTCCTTGTTTCTTTCCTCTAGGCTCCACTGTTTCTCTTAAACTGGGGGCCCCATGTGGCACCTGATTATCTTGTATCTATACCCACATTTAATACAGTGCTTTGCACATAGTAAGCACTCAACAAAAACCCACAATAATTGTTAGTATTATTATTGTTATTGTTATTATAGTTATTATTATGTGTGGAGAAGCAAAATGGCGTAGTGAATAAAGCCTAGGCCTGGGAATCAGAAGGTTGTGGCTACTAACCCCGACTCCTCCACTTGTCTGCTGAATGACCTTCGGCAAATCACTTCACTTCTCTGTGCCTCAGTTACCTCAGACGTAAAATGAGGATTGGGACTCTGAGCCCCACATGGGACAGGGACGTGCTCAGCCTGATTTGCTTGAATCCCCCCCAGCCCTTAGTACAGTGCCTGGCACACACTAAGTGCTTAACAAATGCCAAAATTATTATTATTATTGTTATATTTATAGGAGAACACCTACATGGTGACTGGCAAGAGCCGCTGTGTTGACTGGGGAGTGTCTGTTTCCTTTATAGACCAGCTCACTAAGAACACATTCGGGGGTGGCCTCCTTCCACGGTGCATTTATGTCCAAAGACCCTCTGAAAGATTTACCAATGCCCTTCCAGACTCTTTATCCTTTAAAGCCTTCCATTGTTTTCGCCAATCCCCACCTGTATGAAGGCTAGGAAGGGCAGAGGTGCTCTCCCTATTCTACAAATGGAAGAATTGGGGCCCACAGTGGCAAGGGACAGTAAAGTGTTGTGTGCTCTGCACATAGTAAGCACTCAATAAATACAATTGATTGACTGATCATGAATGATTGACACTAGAGTGACAGTGGAGCAGAGCTCAAGGTAGACTGATGTTCTCCAGCCCCAAACTCCATCTTGGTATTTTCCAACTGTCACTGAGCTGCATGCGTTAAATACCCAGTAAGCATTGCCTTGATCCCCATTTCCCACTCTTCCTCTCCAGGCTCAGGTGCTCACCCTTACCTGCAGGGTTTCTCAGGCAGAGCCCCGGGAATGCAAGAAAAAAAGGAATGCAATGGGGAGGCGGAGCACATTTGATTTTTCTGAGGCCCACTGCCTGGTTTCTTTTAGATTCAGGCCCCATGGACTAAGGTCTGTTCTCTGAGCACCATCCAGGCGAACACAGAGGAACCGGCTCTGCTTTCTGGGTGTTGAGCCTTCAGCCTATCTTCCAGGAATCCCAGTCCAGTCCTACTAGACTGTGAGCCCGGTGTGGGCAGGGATTGTCTCTCCTTATTGCTGAACTGTACTTTCCAAGCGCTTAGTACGGTGCCATCTTGTACTTCCCAAGTGCTTAATATAGTGCTCTGCACACAGTAAGCGCTCAATAAATGTGATTGAATGAATGAATAAATACGATTGAATAATTGAATGAATCTCTCCAGCGGGTCCTTGTTTGGGACTAAGTTGTGCAAAGCCAGCTTCCCTCCCACCCCTGGTTCCTTTTTGGGTTTTCTGTTTTCCCAAGAGGGTCACAGTAGGGCCCTGGGGAAAAGTTGAGAGGACATTTGTCAGTCAATCGTATTTATTGAATGCTCACTTTGTGCAGAGCACTGTACTAAGCATGTGGGAGAGTACACCATAACAATATAGTAGACACATCCCCTGCCCACAGTGAGCTTACAGTCTATTGGGGGAGACAGACATTAATACAAATAAAAAAATTACAGACATGGACATAAGTGTTGTGGGGCTGGGAAGGAGGATGAATACAGGGAGCAAGTCAGGGTGACTCAGAAGGGAGTTGAAGAAAAGGAAAAGAGGGCTTAGTCAGGGAAGGCCTCTTGGAGGAGATGTGCCTTTGATAAGACTTCGAAGTAGGGGAGAGTACTTGTCTGTCAGATCTGAGGAGGGAGGGTATTCCAGGCCAGAGACAGGACATGGGAAAGAGGTCAGGGGTGAGATAGATGAAATCGAGATACACTTAGAAGGGTAGCTTTAGAGGAGAAGAGTGTGCAGGCTGGGTTCACCCCAAGCTACCTGCCCCATACCCAGTCTTGTCGGACAAACGGGCATTGTAGGTCAGTCCCTCTGCCCAACCCCCCTTTCTGATATGAGTCAGGTTTTCCTTTCACCCCCGATCCTTTCCCAGAAATCTGTGCAGGCTGGGAAATGTGTTGGGGGTCCCTGAGGAGCTGGACTACAGTTCATCGTATGAAACCAGCCCATCAACTCTGTGATTGGTGGGAGTCGGGTGGACGTGGGATAACGCGATTAAAGATGGAGAGAGGGCCTTTCATCACAGACCTCGTTAAGCTCTTGACGGTCAACAGGACTCTTGAGACAGACATCCTGTAATTCTGGCCGTGCAGGGATGGGGAGAATAAGGGCAGCGTACAGAACCGTGGTCCTGACCTCTTCTCTGGCTCCAGGTCAGGCCCCATCGGGCAGCGCAGCCTAATGGAAAGAGCATGCACCTGGGAGTTGGAAGGACCTGAGTTCTAATTCTAGTTCTGCCACTTGTCTGCTATGTGACCTTGGGTAAATCACTTCACTTCTCAGTTCACTCATCTGCAAAATCGGGATTAAGACTATGAGCCTCATGTGGGACATGGACTGTGTCCAACCTGATTAGCTTGTATCTACCCCAGTGCTTAGCACTGTGCCTGGCACATAGTAAGAATGCTTAACAAATATCATTTAAAAAAATCCAACCACAACAAAAAAAGTCTGAAACCGTTCTCACGGGAGCACAGGAAAAAGCACTTCACCCAGAGCTAACTTCACTTTCATCCTACAAGTGGTCTGACCTTCTCATTTCACTTCCCTACAGTGCAGACCATGGATTATGCCAAATGGTGGAAGCAGTGGGCCCTGGCCAGACAATGGAGGAGGGATAAGTGGCCTGGGAGTGTCTAAGCAAGGAGTCCTGCTTCCCCCTGGGAGCCACAATTGAGGTCTGTAGGAGGTCAGAAGGAGGGCGGGCTCTCTGGCCAGTGAGAGGACACAGCCTGCCATGGATAATCCACAAAGAGGATAATCCATTTGAGAATGCCTGAGATGTCCCAGCTGAGTCCAGCTCTCCCAAGAAGGACAGGAAGTCCGTCCTCATCCCCAGGAGCAGGGCGGGTGGTCGGTGTCAGAGCACTTAGCCAAACCTGCCTCCTGGATTTTTATCTGTATAAGAAAGAACTTTTAAAGCAAGAAATAGGGCAATTTCATTGACATGGTTTGGAGGCATTTGCATTTAGACCCATCCACTTCCCCCTTTCTACCCCTCCTCTCCCCTCTTCCCACCTCACTGGGCTCAGAGATGCCGGCGGAAATCCTGAAGTCCACTTCTCTGGAGCTCAGCCTGAGACCTACTTGCTGTTTGTCCTGGGCAGGTCAACAACCAATTACTATCTCATCCTCTTCCTCTTCCACTTGTCTTCCGCTCCTCTTCCGCTGCTGCCCTTCTATGGCATTCACCCACAGCTGCCCAGGCCCAAACTGGTTAATGCACAGTGTTAGAGGGGACATGGGGCATCATGGGGTGGGAGTCAAGGACTACAAGGCAACACCAGGGCCACCCCACTCCCTTCATCTTGGTACAGTTGCCAGATTTTACAGTGGATAGCCCCCTGCTCTGTCACCTGCCGGGCTCAGTAATTTAGCTTTAGTTTTTAACATATTACAGCACGAAGCCTCTGGGGCTAGAGGGTGACACAAAGGCCCTGAGCTAATAGTAGGGTTCAGGAGTACCCTCAAAAGCATTCTAGGGTGATGCAAAATGGCACATGACATCGACACATTACTCGGTGCGCTCAGGGTATTTTACGTGACGTCACGTGCATCTCCTTGTTTGGTATTTGTGAGGGCTTCAGTGACTCCCCAGTTCTAAGCCAAAGGGGTCCAGCCTTAGGGGTGGCTTGGAGGGTGTGGTGGGTGTGGTCTGGTCTTAGCTGCCAGGGTCAAGACCTGTCTGTCCCCCTCCCTTCGGGATAGGCCAGACCACACAGCCCTGCCCACAGACTCACCACCCCCATATCTCTGAACTCTCTGAGTTTCAGAAGCTGAGTTCCTGAGAAGCAAAGTGGCCTATTGGGAAGAGCGTGGAATTGGGAGTCAGAGGACCTGGGTTCTAATCCTGGATCCTCCAGTTGTCAGCAGAGTGACCTTGGGGAAGTCACTTCTCTGTGCCTCAGTTTCCTCAACTGTAAAATGGATATTAAATGCCTATTATTCCTTCTACTTAGACTGTGGGCCCCATGAAGGATAAGGACTGTGTCTGATCAAATTAACTTGTATGTATCCCGGCACTTAGAACAGTGTTTGACAAATATACCATATTTAAAAAAAAGCTTGTTGCACTCAGACACGGTGCTGCAGGCTCCCTGGGTAGATATGGGGAAGCAGCGTGGCTCGGTGGAAAGAGCATGGGCTTTGGAGTCAGAGGTCAGGGGTTCAAATCCTGGCTCCACCAATTGTCAGCTGTGTGACTTTGGGCAAGTCACTTAACTTCTCTGTGCCTTAGTTACCTCATCTGTAAAATGGGGATTAAGACTGTGAGCCCCCCGTGGGACAACCTGATCACCTTGTAACCTCCCTAGTGCTTAGAACAGTGCTTTGCACATTGTAAGTGCTTAATAAATGCCGTTATTATTATTATATGATTAGTTGTATCCGCTGCGGCAGCAGCCAATCCCCTATGATTATAATGTCCCTAATCAGGGACTTACAGAGAAACAGTCTCAATTCCGTCCTGTGCTCTAGCCAAGCCTCAGCCCTGTGGACCTCGGTACTGGGCCACAAGGATGGGGTCTAGAGAGGGATGTGTCAGGGCTGCCACATTGAGTTCCCATTGGCATTGAGTTCCCTGGAATGAGAGCCTGCTTCAGGTGAGTGTAGTCAGGCAAGGATGTGGCTTTTTTTTTCCAGAATGGTAGGATGGAGGAAGGACCTCAGAGGGACTCAGAGAGGGGACAGAGGCAAAGGGACCGCAAGGGAGAATAGAGGTAAAGGGAAAAGACTGGGAATAAAGAGAGGGGAAGTGAAAACACTGGGAATAAAGAGAGGGGAAGGGAAAAGAGTGGCGAGGAGGAGAGATTGAGGAAGAGGGGAAAGAAGATAATGGGGAGAGGAGACATAGGGACTGGCAGCAACAACCAATTACTATCTCGTCCTCCTCGTCTTCCGCTGCTGCCCTTCTATGGCATTCACCCACAAATGCCCAGGCCCAAACTGGTTCATGCACAGTGTTAGAAGGAGCAGGGGGCATGGGGGGGGGAGTCAAGGACTACAAGACAACACCAGGGCCACCACACTCCCTTCATCTTGGTACATGTTTGGTAGCCATCTTGTTACAGTCTATTTCAGACTGTCTTCTATTTTCTATCTACACCCACTCCCTTGGAGAACTCATTCGCTCCCATGGCTTCAACTACCACCTCTGTGCGGATGATTCCCAAATCTACATCTTTAGTCCTGATCTCCCTCCCACACTGCAGCCTCACATTTCCTCCTGCCTTCAAGACATCTCTATTTGAATGTCCTACCTTCACCTCAAATTTAACATGTCCAAAACAGAACTCCTATCTTCCCACCCAACCCCTGTCTTCCCCCTGATTTTCCCATCACTCTGAACAGCACCACCATCCTTCCTTTCTCACAAGCCCGTAACCTTGACGTCATCCTTGACTCATCTTTCTCACTCAACCCACATATTCAATCACTAAATCCTGTTGGTTCAACCTTCACAACATCACTAAAATCTGCTCTTTCCTCTCCATCTAAACTTCTATCATGTTAATCCAAGGACTCATCCTATCATACCTTGATTACTGCACCATCCTCCTTGCTGACCTCCTTGCCTCCTGTCTCTCCCCACTCCAGTCCATAATTCACTCTGCTACCCAGATCATTTTTCTACAGAAATGTTTAGTCCGTGTTTTCCCACTCTTCAAGAACTCCAGTGGTTGCCCATCTTCCTCCACATCAAACAGAAACTCTTTACCATCAGCTTTAAAGCATTCGGTCACCTTTCTCCCCTCCTACCTCACCTTACTGCTCTCCTATTAAAACTGGCCCCCACACTTCAGTCTTCTAATCTCAACTTACTCACTGTACCTCTATCTCGCAGCCAACCTCTCACCCATATCCTGTCTCAGACCTGGACCACCCTCCCTCTTTATATCCGACAATAATTCTCCTCATCTTCAAAGCCTTATTGAAGGCACATCTCCTCCAAGAGTCCTTCCCTGACTAAGCCCTCATTTCCTCTTCTCCCACTCCCTTTTGCATCACCCTGACTTGCTCCCTTTTTTCCTCATCTCCCTCAGCCCCACAGCATTCATGTACATAACCAAAACTTCTTTATATTGATATCTTTCTCCCCCTTTAGACTGAGAGCTCGTTGTTAGCAGGGAATGTGTCTACCAAATCTGTTGCATTATACTCTCCCAAGCATTTAGTACAGTGCTTAAAAACTCAATAAATATGATTGATTGATTGATTCAGATCCCATCTTCATTATGTTTCAAGGGGTGGACACATTGGTGGCGTTGGGTGGAATGCCTTTGCCATCTGAAGCAGTAGCAACTCAAATCATGTGCCTTTGCGGGACCCATTGACTAAGGCCTGGTCTCGCAGGCCCTAAAGTCCCTGGGCTAATCTAGCCCTGTTTCTGTGCTGGGAATAGGAGGGGGTCCAGGATCATCTCTAGCTGAACTGAAAACTTCCATCTATAGGCCAGTCATGGATTTGATTATGGTGACGGTGCCAAGAGCTCCTCATCACCCTCCTCTTGGCCATCTGGGAAGCAGCATGGCCGAGAGGATAGAGCATGAGCCTGGAACTGAGAAAGACCTGGATTCTAATCCCAGCTCTGCCAATTGTCTGTTCTGTGACCTTGGGCAAGTTGCATCACTTCTCTGTGCCTCAGTTCCCTCATCTGTAAAATGGGGATTAAGACTGTGAGCTCCATGTGAGACAAGGACTGTGTCCAACCCGATTGCAACCCTGCGCTTAATACAGTACTTGGCACATATACCAGAATTATTATTATTATTATGATCTGATCCCACCTCAGCCCTGTCTGCTAATTCTGCTGTGTTGTACTCTCCCAAGCGCTTAATAGAGTGCTCTGCACACAATAAGAGCTCAATAAATACAATTGAATGAATGAATTAATTAATGAAAAAATACTATTGATTGATTGTCAGATGACAGGCCAGAGCCCTGAAATGTGCTTCTGTCCCACACAAATCGGGAGTTGAGAAGCAGCATGGCCTAGTGGAAAGATCACAGGCCTGGGAGCCAGAGGACCTGGGTTCTAATCCTGTTTCTGCCACTTACCTGATCCATAGCCTTGGACAAATCACGTAACTTCTCTATGCTCAGTTACCTCATCCGTAAAATGGAGATTAAATTATTGTTGTCCCTTCCCTTTAAACTGTGAGCCCCTGTGAGTCAAGGGCCGTGAACAATGTGATTATTTTGTATTTACCCCAGCACTTAGTATAGTGCCTGGCACATAGTATGCACTTAACAAATACCATGAAACAAACAAATATCAGGATGCCTGGTCACCTTTCCTTGCCTTCAGCTGAGCTGCAGAAACCAGCTACTGCAGGGGAATCAGCCCTGGAGCCATGGTCCCTTGACTCAGCCTACCTCTTGAGAGTAGGTTTCTCGGTCTCGGGGAGTGGGGGAGGAAGAGACTTTTTTCACTAGTTTCACTGATTGTGGAAAATTTGGGGTGAGGGAGCATGACAACTATTACTAATAGCAATTTGGTTGGGGGCAGGGATCCATATAAGTTGGGTATTTAAGGACAGCTTCCTGGCATGATGCCCAGTGCTCCCTTTCCACGGGTCCCATCTTGGAGATGCTCCTTTTCCTACTCTTATCTCAGCAACCAGGCTTTGGCCCACATCCTTCCTCCTCCCCTGCCATGGCCTCCAGCTTCCTACACTTCCCACAAGCCCGTCCAACTATTTCTGGAAAGCAGCAGAAATTGTTCTTCCACCTCTGGTGCCCCGGGATGGGTGCCCTCTTGGAGGGTTGTTTTTTTTTGGAGGGGTGGAGTAGGTTTGTATTTAAGTACTTACTATGTGTCAAGCACTGTTCTAAACACTGGGGAAGACACCAGTTAATCAGGTGGGACACAGTCTCTGTCCCACATGGGGCTCACAGTCAAGTAGAAGGAAAAGCACATATTTAATTCCCAATTTATGGATGAGGAAACTGAGGCACAGAGAAGTGAAGTGACTGACCCAAGGTCACACAGCAGGTAAATGGTGGAGTTAGGATTAGAACCCAGGTCCTTCTGGTTCCTGAGCCTGTGTGCTTTCCATTAGGCCGTACTGCTTTTCCACACTGGAGTTGTGGGTTTTAGTGCAGTGCACAGCTGAGCAAAACTCTGGGCCATTTGGGCAGTGGTGAATACACATTCACCAGGAGCTCGGCTTTCCAGTTGAGATGGGAAAGAGGGTCAGGGGGAGGTAGAAATGTGCCAGGTTACCAGCCTGTGAAACATTCTCAAAAGCCTGAAAGAATTCTTCCCTCCCCTTCCCTCCCCAGGGTGCAGAACCATGCTGAACCTTACCAGCTGGATGAGGTTACAAGGAATGCAGTGGTTCGAATGAGATTGAAGTGGGCAGAGATGCCTGGTCCATGAGGATGTTGGGAGCCAGGATCCCCCAAGTTCCCAGCTGTGGGGGTGATGGGGGCTGTTTTCCCCAGCTTTTCCACTGTGCAGTGGGGAAGCAGAGAGGCCTAGTGGATAAAGCTGAGGTGTGATAGCTAGAGGACCTGGATTCTAATCCCACTCCACCACTTGCCTGGTCTGCCACCATGGGCAAGTCACTGCTCTGTGCCTCAGTTTCCTCATGCAAAATGAGGATTCAATACCCATTCTCCTTCCTACTTAGACTGTGAGTACCATGTAGGACAGGGACTTTGTCTGATCTGATTAACTTGTATCTACTCTAGCTTAGAACAGTGTTTGACTAGCAAACACCAAATACTGTAAACAAGGGCCTTGTTTCCTCTCAGCTGTCTATGTCTTACTCACCCTAGCTCTCTCTGAACAGATCCAACAGCTTCCAAGTCGAGCTGCAGAGAGCCCAAACTGGGTGTTCCTGACCAACTTGCCTGCCCTTTCCCACAAACTGCTGATTCCTCTCTGAAGATCCTGCCCCTTTTTTAACCCACGCTTAAAATGAATAGGGTCCCCTTTGTTAGAGAACTACAGGGCTCTTAAAATCCAACATTAGGGCAGACGTGCACAAGTTCACAAACACGTACATGCATGTACACACATTCTCTCTCTCTTTGTCCTCCCTCTCTTCTGTGTTGGTAACTTTGAGGTTCTGAGAAAAGATTCAGAAAAGCAGCATGGCCTAGTGGATAGAGCACGGTCCTGGGAATCAGAAGGATTGGGTCCTAATTCCGGCTCTGCCACTTGTCTGCTGTGTGAACTTGGCGAGTCACTGAACTTCTCTGTGCCTCAATTGCCTCCTGTAAAATGGGGATTAAAACTGTGAGCCCCATGTGGGACAGGGACTGTGTCCAACCGAATTAGTTTGTACCTACCCCAGTGCTGAGTACAGTGCCTGGCACATAGTAAGTGCTTAACAAATACCACTATTATTATTCCAGATGAATGGCAGGGGAAAGGGATGGGGTCATTTCTGGGATTTGCCTTTTCCACCTCAGATCTGCACCCGCATCTCCTGCCTCCAGAGGTAGACTATGAGCCCGTTGTTGGGTAGGGACCGTCTCTATATGTTGCCAACTTGTACTTCCCAAGCGCTTAGTACAGTGCTCTGCACACAGTAAGCGCTCAATAAATATGATTGAATGAATGAATAATAAACCCGCCCCCTGCACTTCCTGTTCCTGCTGAAGTTTGGCTCCTGTGAACCAGACTGTTCATTCCAACGAATGTTGTTCTCCCCAAGAGCCCTGTGAAGCATCTGTGTCCCATACCACCTCCTCTCTCTTCCCCCAAACCGCATATGTGCCACTTGCTCTCTGGCACGCTCCATCTGCCCACTCCCTGCTTGGTCACGCACGCTTCCCAGACTGGCAAACTCACTCTGAGGAAGAGTTCCCCTCTCCCTCCCCTGCTCTGGGCAACCCCTTCCCCTCTCCTAGGCATCTGTGGGTGGCGTCTGGTACAGCACCAGATCTGCATCAGAGAAGCAGCATGGCACAGTGGCTAGAGCATGGTCCTGGGAGTCAGAAGGTCATGGGTTCTAATTCTGACACTACCACATGTGTGCTGTGTGACCTTGGGCAAGTCACTTCACTTCTGTGGGCCTCGGTTACCTCATCTATAAAATGGGGATTGAGACTGTGAGTCCCAAGTGGGACAGGGACTGTGTCCAACCCAATTTGCTTATATCCACTACTGTGCCTGGCACATAGTAAGTGCTTAACAGATACCACAATCATAATAATAATAATTTTTATTATTATTATCTGTGTGTCTCGCAGAAGAAGGTGGTGGCAGATGGGGAATGTACTGGACAGTCAGACTCTTTCATTCTTTCATTCAATTTAATTTATTGAGTGCTTACTGTGTGCAAGGCACTGAACTAAGCGCTTGGGAGAGTGCATTATAACAACAAACAGACACACCCTGCCTTAGTCTGAGCCAGGGAGAAAGTCTACTGTTCTGGGGCATGGGGGCAGGTCAGAGAGTTACTGAGGAAACTCAACAAACTGAGTTTATTGCTTCACTACTAAGAGAAGCCATTCAGCCTGAAATAACCCCAGCATGTCTCAGAGGGCTTTGGATAGATTTGTTTTCAAGTGGTCAGTGCTGGGCTGCTTGGGGGAGAATCAAGAATAGAGAGGGGTTGGATGGTCCATGCTGGGTCAGGGATGGAGAAGGAAGAGTTAGGGGTGTTGGATGGTTCGTGCTGGATCACTGGAGGGAGAGTGAGGAATGGAGAGGGGAGATAGCAGTATTGGAGGGTTCATGCTGAGTCACTGGAGAGTTGAGTCAGGGATGGAGAGAGGAGACTTAGGGGTGTTTGGATGGTCCATGGTGGCTTCCTGGAGGGAAAGTTGTGGATAAAGAAGGGAGAGTTAGGGGTGTTGGATGGCCCTTCCCTAGCCGAGTGTCCAGAAGGGCAACCATCACATGGCTCTTCCAAGGAACTTGAGGCCCATCAGAGAGTGACCTGGGCTGGGTGTGCTGAGCGTCTGACCTAGGGTGGTGTCACTCAAGATGGGGTTCTTCAGGGAGATACCAAGGCACCGTGCTTCCCTCCAGTGATTCATTCAATCGTATTTATTGAGCGCTTACTGTGTGCAGAGCACTGTACTAAGCGCTTATCTTCCCTAATGCTAGATGCATTGAGAACATGTCTACCAGCTCTGTTGTATTGGACTCTCCCAAGTGCTTAGTACAGTGCTCAACACATAGTAAGCATTCAGTAAATACCACTGATGGATTAATTCCCCAAATGTGTCTGATGGCTTACAAGGCAGGCAAGGGCCTCCAGGATCTGGCAAGCACAGACACACACTCGGGTGTCGTAAAAATGCATAAGGAGGCCCAGATTCCCAGGGAGCTCCAGGCCCTGGTGTTCCCACGAGGAGAGATTCCTTTTCCGCCTGTTTCCAGTTCTTCAGCCAGAGGGCTTGGCTGGGATATCTGGAAGACAGGGCCTGCTGGGGGAAAAGGAGGAATCCTGCACTTTCAACTTTAATGGAAAAAAAAAGTCAGAATGAATGTTGGAGGAGATGGGGCTCCTGTATTTTTAACTCTGCGGTGAAGGGAGAATTCTGGGTTGCCCGGCAACGTGATCTCAAAGATGGCTTTTGCTAACCTCAGCAGAGGGCGGGACCATCCCAAGCAGCCAAATTTTCTTGGGAGCGGTTTCCACCCACACCCTCCTGCCAAGAGCTGGCTGGATGGGGGATGAAGCCTGTCTCTTCGGAAGTGGAGAGATTCACTTTTAAAAACCGGAAGCAAGATTGTTCTGCCCGTCTCTACCTCTGTCTCTATAAATATCTTTCTCTGTCCCCCTCTTCCTGTGTGCTTCTCTCTCCCTTCCTCTTGTGTGGTTTCGGTGCAGACAGTTGGGTGAGGTCCCGGAGGAATTTCTGGGTCCTGGGCCAGTTGACCTCTTGGAAAATTATGAATGGGCCCCGGGCACCTGCTGGACTAAGAACCTGAGAAGAGTAATGTTTTCCCAGTGTTAGGACACCCCCAGCCAACCCACCATACCACCCCTACTCTTCTGGGAGTAGATCCTTTCCCATTACCATGGGAACTCCCCCAGAAATATATCCAGGGGGTGAGTTTACCCCAACTTGGATGGAGATTTCGGGGCCTAGAAGTCCTTAGAGAAGCAGCTTGGCCTCGGGGCCTGGGAGTGAGAAGAACCTGGGCTGTAATCCGGGTTCTGCCATGTAGCTGCTGTATGACCTTAGGTAAATTATTTAACTTCTCTGTGCCTCAGTTGTTTCAGCTGTAAGATGGGGATGAAGATTGTGAGCCCCATGTGAGACAGGGACTGTGTCCAATCTGATTTGCTTGTATCCACCCCAACACTTGGTACAATGACTGACACAGTAAGTGCTAAACAAATATCACAATTAGTATTATTATTGTTATTATTTTTATTCCCCCTTCATATCTGACAGACGATCACTCTCCCCACCTTCAAAACCGTATTAAAATCCCATCTCCTCCAAGAGGTCTTCCCCAACTACTTCATTTCTCCTACTCCCTCTCCTTTCTCATTACCCTTACACCCTTTGTTAATAATTATGGTATTTGTTAAGTGCTAACTATATGCCATGCACAGTTCTAAGTACTTTATTCATCCCACCCTCAGCCCCACAGCGTTTATGTACATATCCGTAATTTATTTTATTGTCTTTCTTCCCATCTCTAGACTGTACATTCCTTGTGGGCCAGGAACATATCTACCAACTCTGTTACATTGTACTCTCCCAAGTGTTTAGTGCAGTGCTGTAAACACCATATGCACTCAAAAAATACAATTGATTGACCTGAAGTTATAGGAAGTTTACATGTAAGTTTGAGCTTGGACCGTGTCGGTCCTAAAATAGTGGTGACCTTGTTTTCCTCTCTTGGGATCCAGAAAGTCTGGGGATTTTCCATCCAAACAATTCTGGTTCAGATGCCACAGGGTATAGTCACTGAGAAATATGCTCCTCCCTCCCCCCACCTCACTGCCAGCACCATGAGGATAAACTCTTGCTATCCCTCAAGACAACAGCAGCCGGGTAAATATCCGCCCCATAAACAACAGCCGTATGAAGGAACATACCACATGCCAGAGCCTATAGAGTCAAGTCGGGGGTGGGAATGGAAGAGTCGGACAGTGGGACAGAAGGAAGTTGAACTCTGCCTTACTCCTTCCTCTCACTGTGGAATTGGTTTTTTTGTCCGGAGGTAAGGAGCTTTTGAGTGTGTCACCTGCTGGTGAATCTGAACCAGCAGAGGTGGGAACTGGTGAAGGTGGAGGGGCCTGAATACTAGCTAAAGAGGGGAAAGGGAGGAGGCAATGTGGGAGACTGGAACAGCAGATGCCTGGATTTCCTGCAAGTGCTAAGATTGTTATGCACATCTCTGCCCAAAGTCCTGCAAAGTTGGTGCCAAATGAGTGAATTTCCACTAATTCAACCCTTTCACTCATAGAGTTAAATCCCTCAAAGTGATTAATATGTTCAACACAGGGTCCTGCAGTGTCCCAGTGAACCAGGCAAGACTTTCTTGGAGATTAAAATTCTATCCAAATGAGATGACCATCCAGTCCCCAGAAATATGACCTCAACCCCCACACACCCAGGATTCTTTTAGGGGAAAGTCAGGGTGCAGAAGCCTGAAGGGGCTGAGGGAGATTAATCAATCTATTAATCAGTGGTATCGATGATGGAGGCTTATACAGTAATCAAGGCGGGATAGGGTAAATGACTGGATTAACGTGGTAGCAGTTTGGATGGAGAGGAAAGGGCAGATTTTAGTGATGTGAAAGTTGAACTGACAGGATTTAGTGATGGATTGAATATGTGGGTTGAATGAGAGAGGAGTCAAGAATAACACCAAGGCTGTGGGCTTGTGAGACAGAAAGGCAGGCAGGAAATGTGTCTGCTAATTCTGTTGCACTGTACTCTCCCAAGCGCTTAATATAGTGCTCTGCACAAAAGTGCTCAATATATACAACTGATTGATAGAAAGGTTAGTCAAGGAAAGCTTCTTGGAGAAGATTTGATATTGTGAGCTCGTTGTGGCAGGGAATGTCTGTTGTACTGTACTCTCTCAAGCGCTTAGTACACTTCTCTGCACCAGTAAGCGCTCAATAAATATGATGGAATGAATTAGTAAGGCTTTGAAGATGGGGTGAGTGGTCATCTGTTGGCTAGATCTAGTCCAGGCTCTGCTGCTTTTAGGCAGCCCCGCAAGACTACCCCGGGCAGAGGGCGGCATTCAAGTCTGTTTAATAATAATAATAATAATGGCATTTATTAAGCGCTTACTATGTGCAATGCACTGTTCTAAGTGCTGGGGAGGTTACAAGGTGATCAGGTTGTCCCACGGGGTGCTCACAGTCTTAATCCCCATTTTACAGATGAGGTAACTGAGGCACAGAGAAGTGAAGTGACTTGCCCAAAGTCACACAGCTGACAAGTGGCAGAGCTGGGATCTGACTCCAAAGCCCATGCTCTTTCCACTGAGCCATGCTGCTTCTCTAAAAATTCCAAGGGCCCGTACGGAGATCGAACCCACAACCTTGGCGTTATTAGCACCACACTCTAACCAACTGAGCTAACTGGACTTCTCTGCCACAGCACAGTTCTAAGTCCCAGGTTCATGGCCTCTCTGCACCAGCCATTTACCAGTCCCAGGGCATAGAAGAGAGTCAGTTACCTGCTCCAAAATAAATGCTCCATCTTGTCACTTTTTTATGGTATTGTTAAGTGCTTAGTATGTGCTAGGTACTGTACTAAGCGCTGGGTAGATACAAGGTAATCAGGTTGGACCCACCCCCTGTTCCACATGGGGCTCACAGTCTTAAGCCCTGTTTTACAGACAGAGTAACTGAGGCACAGAGAAGTTAGGCAAATTGCCCCAGGTCACACAGCAGGCAGGTGGCAGAGCCAGGATTAGAAACTAGGTCCTTTTGACTCCCAAGCCCATGCTCTATCCATTAGCCCATGCTGCTTTTCTGTGACCCCCCTCTAGATTGTAAGCACCTTGTGGGCAGGGAATGTGTCTACATGTGGGACAACCTGATTACCTTGTATTCCCCCCAGCGCTTAGAACAGTGCTTGGCACATAGTAAGTGCTTAACAAATGCCATCATTATTGTTATTAATCAGTCAAATTTATTGTGTGCTTACTGTGTGCACAGCACACAGTGCTTGGGAAAATACACTATAACAGAGTTGGTAAATCAATTCCCTGCTCACAAGGAGCTTACACTCTAGTTGGGAAGAAAGACATTAACATAAATAGATTACGGAACTGTGGAGCTGAGGTGGGAGGGGAGTAAATGAAGGTTGCAAATCCAAGTGCAAAGGCGATACAGTGGAGTGGGAGAAGAGGAAGTGAGGGCCTAGTCAAGGAAGGCCTCTCAGAGATGTGTTTTTAATGAGGTTTTCAAGGTGGGGAGAGTGATCATCTGTGGGATAGTAAGGGGGAGAGAGTTTCAGGCAAAAGGCAGGACATCAATGGGAAGTTGGCAGAGAGGTAGATGAGACTGCGGAATATTGAGTGGGTTGGCGTTAGCGGAGTGAAGTGTTCAGGCTGGGTTGTGATAGGAAACCCGAGAGGTAAAGTAGGAGGGGGCAAGGTGATTGAATGCTTTAAAGCCCATGGTAAGGAGTTTCTGTTTGATGCAAAGGTTGATGGGCAACTGCTAGAGGCTCTTGAGGAGTGGAGAAACATGGACTGAGCATTTTTGTAAAAAAATGATCCTGGCAGCAGAGTGAAGTTTGGTCTGGAGAGCAGTGGACAGGTGGCAGGGAGATCAGCAAGGAAGCTATTGCAGAAATCAAGGTGAGATGGGATAAATGCTTGGATTAACATGATAGTAGTTTGGATGGAGGGGAAAGGGCATATTTTAACGATGTGAAACCGAGGTCCCAGCGCCCCGTCTCACCCCTCCCTGACCGTGCCCCAGCTCAAAATAGATTCTGGGGTTGAAGGGGAAGTCAGTGAGGCTCTTCATGGCTCAGTGGCTAGAGACCTGGAAGTCAGAAGGTCAGGGGTTCTAATCCAAGCTCTGCCACTTGTCTGCTGTGTGACCTCAGTCAAGACACTTCACTTCTCTGGGCCTCAGTTCTCTCATCTGTGAAATGGGGATAGAGACTGTGAGCCCTTTGTGGGACAGGGACTGTGTCCAACCAGATTTACTTGTGTCCACCCCAGCGCTTAGTACAGTGCCTGACATAAAGTAAGCACTTAACAAACACCACAATTATTATTATTACTATTGTTATTCTCCTCTTCTCCCCAGCTCTCCCGGAGGAAGGAGTTCCTCACAAATGGCAGTTGAGGTGGAGGACAATGTCCTCTGGCTGTCAAGTTGATGCTTAAGCTTCTGCCACCAAAAAGGAGTCAAGCTGGGAAGGGCGGTGTCTTGTAGGGCCCGGGCTGTCAGAGTTGTGGGGTTACTCACTTGGCCAGGGGAAGGGCAGGCGCTGGATGCTCGGCTTCACCCATTCCAGGCCTCCAACGAGGCGTGAGTTGGTAGGTGCACAAGATACCATTCTAACTGATAATTCTCACTGATCCTCAATCCCGTCTATCTCGCCGCCGACTCCTCACCCAGACTGAGCCCCCTTTTTCCTCTCCTCCTCCCCATCCCCCCCACCCTACCTCCTTTCCCTCCCCACAGCACCTGTATATATGTTTGTACAGATTTATTACTCTATTTATTTTACTTGTACATATTTACTATTCTATTTATTATGTTAATGATGTGCATCTAGCTTTAATTCTATTTGTTCTGACGACTTGACACCTGTCCACATGTTTTGTTCTGTTGTCTGCCTCCCCCTTCTAGACTGTGAGCCCATTGTTGGGTAGGGACTGTCTATATATGTTGCAAATTTGTACTTCCGAAGCACTTAGTACAGTGCTCTGCACACAGTAAGCGCTCAATAAATATGATTGAATGGATGAATGTCCTGCTTCTGGCCTGGTACATCCTCCCTCCTCAAATCTGACAGAAAGTTACTCTCCCCCGACTTCAAAGCCTTACTGAAGGCACATCTCCTCCAAGAGGCCTTCCCTGACTAAGCCCTCTTTTCCTCATCCCCCACTCCGTTCTGCGTCACCCTGACTCACTCCCTAGATTCATCCCCCCTCCCAACCCCACAGTCCTCAAGGCCATGGCCATGGCCATGGCCATAATTTATTTATCTATATTAATGTTTGTCTCCCCCTCTAGACTTCAAGCTCTTTGTGGGCAGGGAATGTGTCTGCTTGTTGTTGTAACGTACTCTCCCAAGCCCTCGATACAGTGCTCTGCACACAGTAAGTGCTCAACAAATGTGATTGAATGACTGAATGAATGAAAGATACAGTTTGCAAAGGTAACCATGATACAAGGCACACAAAGGCTACATTTTATAAGTAGATTTAATAGGGAAGCAATACTCACACCCCAATCAGTACAGGGAGACACCAACACAGCTGTCCATGCGAAACACAGGGCCCACCTCAGTATCAGTCATGATGGCATCTCAATAGCAACAGGGATGCAGGACGTTTATATGAGCCTTGCTGGGTTCACGAACAACAGTAGAGGGAGGGGGGCTATGGACATTTTATCGCCATGGAAAGTATATCCTCCCAACCAAGTCCGGCATTGCCCTGCAGTCCAGACTCTTCTATTTGTCCTTGCTCTGTGAGATCTTCTAGACTATGAGCCTGTTGTTGGGTAGGGACCGTCTCTATATGTTGCCAACTTGTACTAAGTACTTGGACTTAGTGCTTAGTACGGTGCTCTGCACACAGTAAGTGCTCAATAAATACAATTGAATGAATGAATGAATAAGGACTACATTTCTGGAGTTGGCCCGTTCTGCACCTGGGACAGGGATGCGGCTATCTTTTAGGAAATACAATAATAATAATAATAATAATAATAATGGCATTTATTAAGTGCTTACTATGTGCAAAGCACTGTTCTAATCGCTGGGGAGGTTACAGGGTGATCAGGTTGTCCTAGGGGGCTCACAGTCTTAATCCCCATTTTACAGATGAGGTAACTGAGACACAGAGAAGTAAAATGACTTGCCCAAAGTCACACAGCCGACAATTGGCAGAGTCTGGATTTGAACCCATGACCTCTGACTCCAAAGCCCGTGCTCTTTCCACTGAGCCACACTACTTCTCTATAAGACTGTTGAGGAGAAAGATCAGGTCTAGAGAGGTAGATTTGCGAATCAGCCACATAGAGGTGGTAGTTGAAGCCATGGGAGCAAATAAGTTCTCCAAGGGAGCGGGTGTAAATGGAGAATAGAAGGGAATCCAGAACTGAACTCTGAGGTTCGAAGGCAGAGGAGGAGCCCATGAAAGAGGCTGAGAAGGAGAGATGGGAGAGGATGGCATCAATGAAGCCAAGGGTGGATAATGTTTCCAGGAGAAATACCAACTCTATTGTATGGTATTCTCCCAATAATAGTAACAATAATAATAACTGTGGCATTTATGTGCTAGCAATTATACTAAGCGCTGGGGTAGACCCAAGATAATCAGGATGGCCACAGTCCCTGCTCCTCATGGGGCTCACAGAAAGCACTCAATAAATACCATTGATTGATTGATGTGATAAGAAAACACAAAAAATGTTGGGGAAATCTGTGGAATTTAGAGCAGCTTGTTGGGTTGACCCCTGTCCCTCTTTCTTGTTCTGGGTACTTCCCTCCCAACTTCCAGTACAAATGGAAGTTGCCTCGGACACACCAGTCGCAGCGCAGGAGCCGAGGCTGAGGGAGGCTGAGAGTGGACAAAAGCTTTGAATAGCTTGGCATAGCTTGGATAGAGCATGAGCCTGGGAGTCAGAGGGTCATGGGTTCTAATCCCGGCTTCGGCACGTGTCTGCTGTATGACCTTGGGCAAGTCACTAGTGCTTAGTAAAGTGCCTGGCACACAGTAAGTGCTTAACAAATACCACAATTATTAGAAATATCAGCCATAAACGGGGTCAGTGCCCTCGCTGGGCCAAACAGGGGACTGATCCTAGGTGAGGCAAAGGGACGTCCCGCTAGCTTTGTTTTGGGGAGGATCTGGACGAGAAACAGCATGGGGAAATAAGTTTAGGGGAACTCTGCATCAGGAGAGAGGCCAGGAGTCCTGGGGTCATTGGTTGCCAGGAGTGGGCAGGGGCGAGAGGAGAAGACACAGCACTAACTTAACCTCTGCATCACTAGCTCTTCCCTGCCAGACTGGTTTCCAGAATATGCACACACACTGCCTGGGTTTTTTTTGTTTTTCACTTTCTACTCTTCTCTTTCTTTCTCTGGGTTTCCCCATCTTCTTCCGTCTCCCTCCTCAAGTTTCCTGGGGCCAAAAGCAGCTGAATGTGGCTCAGTTTAGTCAAGCAGCAACTTCCCCCCGTCCGTGACGCCAGGCCTTCCATGGGCCGCGGGGCTAGTAAATGTGGCGCGGGGTCCTTGAAGTGGAATCCGGGCTGTGTCACACACCCCCTGGCAAGCCCACCACACCAAGGTGGGCATCAGTTAATCAATCACATTTATTGAGTGCCTACTGTGTGCAGAGCACTATCTACTAAGCGCTTGGATGACTCTTGACTGTAGGCTAGTTGTTGTCAGGGAAAGTGTCTACCAACTCTATAAGGTACTCTCCCAAGCAGCGTGGCTCAGTAGAAAGAGCACGGGCTTGGGAGTCAGAGGTCATGGGTTCAAATCCCGGCTCCACCACTTGTCAGCTGTGTGACTTTGGGCAAGCCACTTAACTTCTCTGTGCCTCAGTTACCTCATCTGTAAAATGGGGATTAAGATTGTGAGCCCCACATGGGACAACCTGATCACCTTGTAACCTCCCCAGTGCTTAGAACAGTGCTTTGCACATAGTAAGCACTTAATAAATGCCATTATCATCGTCGTCATCATCATTTCACTTCCCTATGCCTCAGTTACCTCATCTGTAAAATGGGGATTAAAACTGTGAGCCCCACATGGGACAGGGACGTGTCTGACTCTATTTGCTTGTGCCCATCCCAGCACTTAGTACAGTGCCTGGCACATAGTAAGCGTTTAACAAATACCATCATCATCATTGATTGATCGAGAGAGTACAGTACAACAGAATGGTTAGATACATCTCCTGCCAACCACCTCCCAGCAACCCATGTGCAGAAAGAGACTCGTGGCAGGGAGCAGAGCAAGGGGTTCCAGCCCACCCAGCTGACAGCGCATGGAGCACATGTGTGGTGGGTGTGTGGGGGACAGCCTGGCAAGGGTGACCAGCTAAGGCCAGGGTTAATGCTTCCTCACCCCCCAGCATAGGTAGCTTCTCTTCTGTGCGCCGCGGACCCCACTAAAGGAAGGAGAAGCACCTCTTGCCCTCCCCTCCCACGTTCCCCTCGCTTCGGGTGGAAGAGTATCCCTTGCCTGCACTTCTGGCCCTGCGCACGGGATGGACTGGACCCATCGAGGCAACTGATTGGGGCAGAGCCGGACCGGACCCATCGGGATAGCCCACTGAGGGGTGCCAGGTGGGGCGGAGCATCCAACACCCCTTCCTCTCCTCCGTGGGCCGCTACCTGGTCCTCCCTGATCCTCTCCTGGTCCTCCTCCTCCAGGGCGTGGGAGCTTCCCACGTGTCTGCGCCTGGGACTCAGGGGGTACTGCCTGCCCGAGGCTCGGTGTAGGGTGTGAGGAGCTTCTCTGGAGGGTATCTCTGCCCCTGCATCCCACCAACTCTCCAAGCTGGCGTGTCCCCATGGGCCGGACCTGAGCCACCGGCCAGGACCAACCTAGACCCGCAGGGCACCGCAGGAGTCACCGTGGGCTGTCATGGGTCTGGAGCTTCCTGTTCGGCCAAACCACCACAGCCAGGCACCGGGGGACGGGGGCAGCACCCAGGGCAACACCAAGCTCACAATCAGTGGCATTTATTGAGCCTGTACACCATGCAGAACACTGTACTGTTCTTGGAAGAGTACAGTAGAATTAGGAGACAGGACAATAATAATAATAATAATAATAATAATAATGGCATTTGTTAAGTGCTTACTATGTGCAAAGCACTATTCTAAATACTTGGGAGGATACAAGATGATCACGTTGTCCCACATGGGACTTACAGTCTTAATCCCCATTTTACAGATGAGGTAACTGAGGCACAGAGAAGCTAAGTGACTTGCCCAAGGTCACACAGCTGACAGTTGGCAGAACCGGGATTTGAACACATGATCTCTGACTCCCAAGCCCGTGCTCTTTCCACTGAGCCACGCTGCTTCTCCCTGCCCTCCAGGAGATTATCATCTAGCCAAGGGGAGAAGTAAACTAAAATGAATTACAGATGGGCGAAGCAACGGAATATAAGGATCTGCAAAGTTAAGTCGTGGCCTAGTGGACAGAGTGTAGTCTGTTAGTACAGTGCTCTGCACACAGTAAGCACTCAATAAATACGATTGAATGAATGAATGACTATAGTCCTGGGAGTCAGAGAACCTGGTTTCTAATCCCTGTTCTGCCACTCGTCTGCTCTGTGATCTCGGGCAAGTCACTTAACTTCTCTTTGCCTCCGTTACCTCATCTGCAAAATGGGGATTACAAGTATGAACTATATGTGGGACAGGGACTGAGTCCAACCTGATTAACTTGTGTCTACCCCAGATCTCACTTAGTACAGCTCCTGACATACAGTAAGCACATAAAAACCATAAAAGAGAAAAATAAAAAACTGCTCATGGTGTGAGGACTCCAAGTAGTGCATTAGAGAGGGGAAATGAAAGATCAGTCAGGGAAGGCTTCCTGGCGATTTTTGTTTTTAATAAGGCTTTGTTAGTGGGGAGGATAGTGGCCTGCTAGATAGGATGTTGGATAATCTGAATTGACCAGTCTCTTGACAGTAAACAGGGAAATCCCCCTTCCCCCTGTTGGATCATGCTAAACTGGCAATCTTCACTTAACATCCTTCCTGAAGGGTTGCAAAATGGCTCCCTGAGGTCCCAATTAATCGTATTTACTGATCGCTTACTGTGTGCAGAGCGCACACAGTACAGTGCTTGGGAGAGTACAATACGAGGCACAGCTTGGTTGGCATTCCCCAGTGACCAAGGTAACCTCTTGGTGCTTGGCTGTTCCAGAGGGGCAGTGACGCAGCGTGGCTCAGTGGAAAGAGCCCGGGCTTGGGAGTCAGAGGTCATGGGTTCTAATCCCGGCTCCTCCGCTTGTCCGCTGTGTGACTTTGAGCAAGTCACTTAACTTCTCTGTGCCTCAGTTACCTCATCTGTAAAATGGGAATTAAGACTATGAGCCCCACGTGGGACAACCTGATCACCTTGTATTCACCCTAGCACTTAGAACAGTGCTTAACAAATGCCATTATTATTATTATTATTATTATTATTATTATTATTATTAGCTGGGGGCCTTTTAGCTTAGGCCGAGACGTATGCTATAATACATGTCCCAGCTGCCATTTCCCTAGGCACGGTCCTATCCTCCCATTCATTCATTGATTCAATGGTATTTATTGAGCGCTTACTGTGTGCAGAGCACTGTACTAAGTGCTTGGGAAGTACAAGTCGGCAATACATAGAGATGGTCCCTACCCAACAACGGGCTTACAGTCTAACAACAGGCTCACAGTCTAGAGATCAGTCAGTTGGTCAGGCGTACTTACTGAGGGCTTGCCGTGTGCAGAGCAGTGTACTAAGCGCCTATAACAGACACCTTCCCTGCCCACAACAAGCTTCCGGTCTAGAGGCAGGCAGAAACTCCTCAGCCTCGGCTTCAAGGCTCTCCATCACCTCGCCCCCTCCTACCTCACCTCCCTTCTCTCCTTCTCCAGCCCACCCCGCACCCTCCGCTCCTCCGCCGCTAATCTCCTCACCATGCCTCGTTCTCCCGTCCCGCCATCGACCCCCGGCCCACGTCCTCCCCCGGGCCTGGAATGCCCTCCCTCTGCCCATCCGCCCAGCTAGCTCTCCTCCTCCCTTCAAGGCCCTACTGAGAGCTCACCTCCTCCAGGAGGCCTTCCCACACTGAGCCCCCTCCTTCCTCTCCCCCTCTTCCCTCCTCCATCCCCCCCACCTTACCTCCTTCCCTTCCCCACAGCACCTGTATATATGTATATATGTTTGTACGTATTTATTACTCTATTTATTTATTTTACTTGTACATATTTATTCTACTTATTTTATTTTGTTAATATGTTTTGTTTTGTTGTCTGTCTCCCCCTTCTAGACTGTGAGCCCACTGTTGGGTAGGGACCATCTCTATATGTTGCCAACTTGGACTTCCCAAGCGCTTAGTACAGTGCTCTGCACACAGTAAGTGCTCAATAAATACGATTGAATGAATGAATGAATGAATAGAGGGGGTGACAGATATTAATATGTGAGAAGCAGCGTGTCGTAGTGGATGGAGCCTGGGCCTGGGAGTCAGAAGGTCATGGGTTCTAATCCCGGCTCCGCCACTTCTCTGCTGTGTGTACTTGGGCAAGTCACTTCACTTCTTTGGGCCTCAGTTACCTCCTCTGTAAAATGGGGATTGAGACCCTGAGTCCCTCGTGGGACAGGGACTGTGTCCAACCCGATTTGCTTGGATCCACCCCAGCGCTTAGTTCAGTGCCTTGCACCTAAGTGCTTAACAAATCTCGTTATTATTATTATTATAGTAATAACAATATGAATAACTACAGTTACAGATATATACACAAGCGCTGTGGGGCTGGGAGGGGGGAATGAATAAAGGGAGTGGGAGAAGAGGAAAGGAGCAAGATGAATGACTAAAACAAATTTCCCTGCGGCGCTGCCTCCTTGGGCGTTGCAGCGTTTCAGTAGCAGAGTTGTAAGATCCTGGCCAGAATTACATTCGTGGACTGATAACAGTAATGATGGTATTTATTAAGCACTTACTATGTGCAAAGCACTGTTCTAAACGCTGGGGAGGTGACAAGGTGATCAGGTTGTCCCACGGGGGGCTCACAGTCTTCATCCCCATTTTACAGATGAGGGAACTGAGGCCCAGAGAAGTGAAGTGACTTGCCCAAAGTCACACAGCTGACAATTGGCAGAGCTGGGATTTGAACCCATGACCTCTGATTCCAAAGCCCGGGATCTTTTCCACTGAGACCCTTCCCGCTCTCTTAAATGGAGTAGTAGGATGCCCCCCTGTGGCAGCAATGGCTTACTGTTCCTCCCAACTGTAGAGGCTCAGCACCAGAGCAACAGAGTTCGTTTTTTTAAATAATAATAATAATGTTGGTATTTGTTAAGCGCTTACTATGTGCCGAGCACTGTTCTAACCACTGGGGTAGATACAGGCTATTCAGGTTGTCCCGCAAAGGGCTCACAGTCTTCATCCCCATTTTATAGATGAGGTAACTTGGGCAGAGAAGTTAAGTGACTTGCCCAAGGTCACACAGCTGACAAGCGGCGGAGCCGGGATTAGAACCCATGACCTCTGACTCCCAAGCCCGTGCTCTTTCCACTAAGCCACGCTGCTTCTCTAAAAGGCCCCAGTGACACAACTGAAACCAATCAATCAATCGTATTTATTGAGCGCTTACTGTATGCAGAACATTGTACCAAGCCCTTGGTTGAATATAATATAAGAGTTGGTAGACACAGCGTGGCTTCGTGGAGAGAGCCCAGGCTTGGGAGTCAGAAGACGTGGGTTCTAATCTCAGCTCTGCCACTTGTCTGCTCTGTGACCTTGGGCAAGTCACTTAACTTCTCTGTGACTCAGTTACCTCATCTGTAAAATGGGGATAAGACTGTGAGCCCCACGTAGGACAACTTGATGACCTTGTATCTATCCAGTGCTTAGAACAGTGCTTGGCACATAGTAAGCGCTTAACAAACACCAAGATCATTATTATTATTATTATTATTATTATTCTCTGGGCCTCAGTTACCTCATCTATAAAATGGGGATTAAGACTATGAGCCCCCCGTGGAACAACCTGGTTACCTTGTATCTATCCCAGCACTTAGAAGAGTATTTGGCACATATTAAGGGCTTAACAAATACCATCATCATTATTATTATTATTATACCCACCGTGAGTTTAGAAATCTACTGCACTGTTGTTCCGTTGGTGTGGCTTCAAGGCTTCCTTTCTGCAAACCTCAATGTGTCGCATTTGAGGCATGGCATATTTGAGCCCAGCCCATTTTGCCAGCCGGACCAATCAATCATCGATCGTTGGTATTTATAGAGCACTTACTGTGCGCAGAATATTATACTAAGTGCTTGGGGGAGTAAAGTAAAATAGAGTTGGTCGTCATGACCCCTACAGACAAGAGGCCAAGCGATAAGTCAGTCAGTGGTATAAAAGCAGCCCTGCCATGTGGTCTGATTTCACAGTTTTTGTTAGTTTGTTTGTACGTTATGTGCTTACTATGTGCCAGGCACTGTACTAAGTGCTGGGGTAGGTGCAAGCTTGTCAGTTTAGACCCAGTCCATATTATTAATAATAATAATGTTGGCATTTGGTAAGCACTTACTATGTGCCAAGCACTGTTCTAAGCACTGGGGTAGATACAAGCTATTCAGGTTGTCCCTCATAGAGCTCACAGTCTCAACCCCCATTTTATAGATGAGGTAACTGAGGCACAGAGAAGTTAATTGTTAAATTCCTTCTCTCCCCTTGACTCGTTGCCTTTCAGCCCAGCCTCCTTTCCTACCAACTTGTGGCCTGCTGGCTAATAGCAATCCGCACGGCTCCCTTAACCGGCTTCCTTCTCTCTCCTTCCTTCCCCTCCCTCTCTCCGCGGTAGTCCAGGTAGCCAAGATGTCGGTGAAGGAAGGTGCGCAGAAGAAATGGGCGGCCCTCAAGGAGAAACTGGGGACCCAGGACACGGATCAGACGGAGGCCAACCTGGAGAACGCTGAGCCGGAGCTCTGCATCCGCCTCCTGCAGATCCCCTCGGTGGTGAACTACTCCGGCCTGAAGAAGCGCCTGGAGAGCAGCGACGACCCGTGGATGCTGCAGTTCCTGGAGCAGTGCGGGCTGGACCTGCTGCTGGAGGCCTTGGACCGCCTGTCGGGGCGCGGGGTGGCCCGCATCTCGGACGCGCTGCTCCAGCTCACCTGCATTAGCTGCGTGCGGGCCGTCATGAACTCGCACCAGGGCATCGAGTACATCCTCAGCAACCAAGGCTACGTCCGCAAACTCTCCCAGGGTAAGCGTGGCCTGATGGATCGAGCCTGGGCCCGGGAGTCGGAGGGACCTGGGTTCTAATTCTGGCCCTGTCACGTGTCTGCCTCGTGATCTTGGGCAAGACATGTAACTTCTCTGGGCCTCAGTTACCTCATATGTAAAATGGGGATTGAGAGTGTGAGCCCCAAGTGGGACAGGGACTATGTCCAACCTGATTACCTTGTGTCTACCCCAGCACTTAGAACAGTGCCTGGCACATAGCTAGTACTTAACGAATACCTTACAAAAGGGTTCCCATACCGGGGCAATTCCCTGAAATCCGCGGCCCAGGGCTGACAGATCCTGGGAGGTGGGGGGCCCTTCGGGGAACACCTCCTGCCACAGTTGCTCAGCAGGAGAGGCAGCACGGCCTGATGGTCAGCACCCAGGGATGAGAGGAGGATTATCCAGATCCTGGATCCTGGTAATTAGGTTTCCTTCCACAAGGCACATCCCTGATCTCTGTAAGCTCCAGTTTTCTCATGGATAATACTTTTGGTACCCTACTTTTGGCATTCTAAGCATTGTTGGGGAGACACATGAACCACTTGATAGGTTTGTGCTTTGGGAAAATAGAAAGTCTGCCAAGTCTTGAAAGGGGTGGAGAGGACAAAAACAAAATTGCCTTTCCCCAAATCCCATTCCGCTAGGGTGAGGGCATCTACTGGAGCTGGAAGAGGTCAGGTTCCAAATAACTCAAAATAATCACTTCCTTCCCCAGTTGCGGGTGAGCACATGGAATCCTTTCCCACAGATAACTGGGCAGCCAGACACAGCAGCAGACCCTGATTTAGGATCCATTCTGAAGAGTCATAGAGTCGTTCCCTGTGTCCCACCATCACCCCAGGTAGCTAGGCACGGCTTGGTTGGCATTGTCTAGTGATCAAGATTACCCCCTGATAATTGGGCCCCTTCAGGGATGGAGAGGGGAGCCTTCTCTCTGATCTCCCATCCTCGTGTCTCTCTCCACTTCAATCCATACTTCATGCTGCTGCCCGGATTATCTTTGTCCAGAAACGCTCTGGACATATTACTCCCCTCCTCAAAAACCTCCAATGGCTACCGATCAATCTGCGCATCAGGCAGAAACTCCTCACCCTGGGCTTCAAGGCTGTCCATCACCTCGCCCCCTCCTACCTCACCTCCCTTCTCTCCTTCTACTGCCCAGCCCGCACCCTCCGCTCCTCCACCACTAATCTCCTCACTGTACCTCGCTCTCGCCTGTCCCGCCATCGACCCCCCGGCCCACGTCATCCCCCGGGCCTGGAATGCCCTCCCTCTGCCCATCCGCCAAGCTAGCTCTCTTCCTCCCTTCAAGGCCCTGCTGAGAGCTCACCTCCTCCAGGAGGCCTTCCCAGACTGAGCCCCTTCTTTCCTCTCCCCCTCGTCCCCCTCTCCATCCCCCCGTCTTACCTCCTTCCCTTCCCCACAGCACCTGTATATATGTATATATGGTTGTACATATTTATTACTCTATTCATTTATTTATTTATTTATTTTACTTGTACATTTCTATCCTACTTATTTTATTTTGTTGGTATGTTTGGTTCTGTTCTCTGTCTCCCCCTTTTAGACTGTGAGCCCACTGTTGGGTAGGGACTGTCTCTATGTGATGCCAATTTGTACTTCCCAAGCGCTTAGTACAGTGCTCTGCACATAGTAAGCGCTCAATAAATACGATTGATTGATTGATTGATTGATTGGAGAGTCAGGGATGGAGAGGAGAGAATTAGGGATGTCCGATTTTCTGTGCTGGGTCACTGGAGGGAGAATCAGGGATGGAGAGAGGAGATTGGGGGGTGTTGGATGGTCAGGAGATCCCCTAGCACACAATTCCTCCGAGTATCCTGTTGCCCCTTGGAGACAGGGTCCTAGCCTGAACAGTCTGGGGGCTGACCCAGGATATCATCCCTCAGGGGATGGTAATATTATGATGATAATGGCATTTGTTAAGCGCTTACTACTATCTCTGGCCCCAATTAAAACCTGTTTTCTCGAAATGCAGATTCAAGAAAGCTTTGTGAGTAGTTTCCAACCTCTTTTCAGTCAATCCGTGCTATCTATTGAGCACTTACTAGGTGCAGAGCTCTGTACTCAGTGCTTGGGAGAGTACAATACAACAGAATTAGCGTTTGGCTTCTATAGTTCCCATCCTCTTGCCCTGTTTCCCAATATCTTCCTCCTCCCCACCATCCCCACCTGCCTCTCCTACCGCTCCCGATCTCCCCCGGTTCAATGGCACCATGAGCATGTTCACTGGTTTTTCCCCACCAGCTGCAGGGAAATGGAAAGGAGAAACAAGGAATCTGAAATTCACCAAGCGTCCCTGCAGTTTTCTGCCTGCCCTTGCCAGGAAACTCTGGTCACCTTTGTCCTAACAGCTCAATAGAGACAAGCCTCCGCACTTGGTGAACCTTGGGCATGGGTGTGGGTGTCCCTGGAGTGGGGCAGCTTCCTGACAGATGGCCAGTCAATGTGACGGGAGGAAGGAGCTGACAGGAGATGCCAGTGGTGTTCGGTTCGTTATTGGCAGAACCAGGCAAAGGTTTTTCAGACCACGGATTGGAAAATGCATGAAACGAGGGAATCTAGCAGAAGAAAGGAATAAGCTACAACCAGCGTCTAGCAAAACAACAGTTGGTGCAGAGTTTGAGAAAAACACGCTCCCGCCTGCCAGGGGGAAAGAGGAGTCTTCCATAAAAGTGGGTGGGTAAAAATACTCCCAGGAACATGGGATAATAATAATAATAATGATAGCATTTATTAAGCACTTACTACATGCAAAGCACTGTTCTAAGCACTGGGGGGGTTACAAGGTGATCAGGTTGTCCCACGGGGGGCTCACAGTCTTAATCCCCATTTTACAGATGAGGGAACTGAGGCACAGAGAGGTTAAGTGACTTGACCAAAGTCACACAGCTGGCAATTGTGGAGCCGGGATTTGAACCCGTGACTTCTGACTCCAAAGCCCGTGCTCTTTCCCAGAAGAGAGGCCTAGTCATGTTCAGCTGTGCAGGTCACCAGCACACTGATGCAGTGCAGTCACTGATGTGCTGTGGTTACTGGTCTAGTGAAACCACCAGCAAGAGAAGCAGCATGACTTAAGTGTATAGGGTACAGGCTCGGGAGTAAAAAGGACCTGGGTTCTAATTCCCACTCCACCGCGTGTCTATTGTGTGACTTTGGGCAAGTCAATTGACTTCTCTGGGCCTCAGTTATCTCATCTGTAAAATGGGGATTAAGACTGTGAGCCCCCTGTGGGATGGGGACTGTGTCCAACCTGATTAACTTGTATCTACCCCAGCACTTAAAACAGTGCTTGGCACATAGTAAGCACTTAACAGGTACCATTATTATTGTTATTATTACTAGTGCACTGCAGTCGCTTCTGCACTAGTACACTGCAGTCATTGGTGCTCTGCAGAGCTCAGCACACCACATTTGCTAATGCCCTGAGGTCACTGGCACACAACAGTCTCTGACACATTTGTCCTGGAGACCAGTCCATTTGGGGTACAATTCAAGACAAGGCTGTTCTGGGATCTGGTTCTATCCCCGAAGCAGTGGGATCCGTGTTTGGTGTGTTAATGGGATGGTGGGATGGATCAGCAGATCAGGAACATCTGAGGGCTGGAGGGGAGTCTGGGAAAGCACCTTAGGTTCACTGAATGTATCTCCCTGCCTTCAGTACTTCCTGGTGGGAACTGGGGTGTCCCCTTTATTGGGAAGAGGAGGCCGGCAGAGAGGCTATAAAGCCAGCAGAGTGAACACTCTGGGAAGGGAAAATTTGCAAGCCACTTGAAGTCATCACCAGGACTGACCAAACACCTGCTGGGTAAACGGCACTGAACTGAGAGCATACTGTGCGCAGAACACTCTGGTTTTTGTTTTCTGATGGCATGTTTTGAGTGTCTTTGTGTCAAACACTGTTCTAAACGCTTGGGTAGGTGCATGCTAACTAGGTCAGACCCAGTCCCCGTCTCACCTGGGGCTCACCGTCTAAGTTGGAGGGAGAACAGGGATTGAATCTCCATTTGACAGTTGAGGAAACTGAGGTGCAGAGAAGTGAAGTGACTTGTCCAAAGTCACACACAGAACTGGGATTAGAATCCAGGTCCTCTGATTTTCTGGTCCATGCTTTCTCCACTAGGCCATGCGGCTTCTCAGCACTGTTCTGAGCACTTACTGGACCCCTAATGAGAACAGAGGGCTGTACTGGGACCCTTACTAAGTGCAATTCATTGATTGTATTGAACTACTGTCTGTGAAACACTGTATATTGGGCCCCTACTCTGTGCAGAGCCTTCTATGTGCAGAGCCCTGTACTAAGTGCTGGGAGAACGTACCAAAGACCTTTGTTGGGTAGGGATTGTCTCTAACTGTTGCCAAATTGTACTTTCCAAGTGTTTAGTACAGTGCTCTGTACACAGTAAGCACTCAATAAATGTGATTGAATGAATGAATGAAAAGATGTGGTCCGGCACCTAACATCTCTAACAGTGAGACATTAGAAATAAACTGATGAATACTCAGTGGTGGAAAGAGCTCTGGAGTAGAACCACAAATGAGTAAATGACATCAGATGAGCACCCAGCAATGGAGAAGCAGTGTGACCTAGTGGAAGAAACAGCATGGCCCTAGAAGTCAGAGGCCCTGGGTTCTAATCCCGGCTCTGCCATTGCTTTGCCAGTTGCTAGTTGTGTGACCATGGACAAGTTGCTTAGCTTCTCTGTGCCTGTTTCCTCAACTGTAAAATGGGGATTCAATCCATGTTCTCCTTCCCACTTAAGACTGTGAGCCCTATGTGGGACAGGCACTGTGTCCAACCTGACTTGTACTTACCACAGCACTTAGAACAGTATTTGATGCATTGGAAGAGCTTAACGAGTACCATATGACAAACAAACAAGCCAGCCTGGAAGCCAATGCTGGGCCTTCTCTCCGCAGCCCTGGACACATCCAACATCATGGTCAAGAAGCAAGTGTTTGAGCTGTTGGCCGCCCTGTGCATTTATTCTCCGGAAGGACACGAGCTGGCTTTGGATGCCTTAGAGCACTACAAGGCAAGTGACTTGGACCGGGGCCTGTATTCTGTGCATGAAGAATGAGCCTGAAAGCCTGGAAGACCTGCTGGAGGGAGAGGGAGGGCAACTGGAGAGGCCTGAGTACCCTGGGTGTCCTAGAGAACCAGGGAGATCTGCTTGGGCTAGGGAGTCAGTCAATCAATCGTATTTATTGAGGACCTACTGTATGCAAACCACTGTATTAAGTGCTTGGGGGAGAATATAACAACATAACAGACACATTCACTGCCCACAATAATCTTACAGTCTAGATGTGGGCCGGGATTGGAAGCAGCACTTGATCTGGCCATTTCCCAACCCCCAATTTTGGTCTCTCCTTTCCTAGGAGCACCAAAACCCAGAGCATCACGCGTGAGAGCCAGCAGACTAGACCTATCTCTGCCTGCTATTTCATTCATTCATTCATTCAATCATATTTATTGAGCGCTTACTGTGTGCAGAACACTGTACTAAGTGCTTGGGAAGTACAAGTTGGCAACATATAGAGACGGTCCCTACCCAACAATGGGCTCACAGTCTAGAAGGGGGAGACAGACAACAAAACAAAACATGTGGACAGGTGTCAAGTCAAGCTATTTGATCTCAGACACATCCCTTAGCCTCTCTGAGCCTCCTTTTTCTCATCTTTATTTTTTGATGGGATTTAAGTGCATACTATGTGCCAGACACTGTACTAAGTGCTGGGGGTAGGTACAATCTAATCGGGTTGCACACAGTCCACGTCCCACATGGGGCTCACAGTTCTAATCATTTTTCCAGATGAAGTAACCGATGCCTGATGAAGTAAAGTGACTTGCCCATGGTCGCACAACAGACAAGTGGCAGAGCTGGGATTAGAACCTAGGTCTCCTGACTCTCAGTCCCAAGCTCTTTCCACTATGCCATGTGGCTTCTCTGTAAAATGGGGATGAGAACCCCTGTCTCCCCCCTATCTTCTGGGGATCTTGTACAGGTAAAATGAGATCCCGGAGGAGAAGAAAGCGCTTTGGGAAACTAAAGGCCTTGGCCGATTCTGGAGGTTATGATGCAGCAGCGGGTTGCCCAGGACATCAGTGGCTAAGTGCTTAGTTCCGTGCTCTGCACACAGTAAGTGCTCAATAAATACGATTGAGTGAATGGTGGCCGGGTGGTGGTGGTGATCCTTGTTGAGTTCCCCTTGCCTGTGTTCCAGACGGTGAAGAACCAGCAGTATCGCTTCAGCGTGATCATGAGCGAGCTGTCCAACTCAGACAACGTGCCTTACGTCATTACCCTGCTGAGCGTCATCAACGCCGTCATCCTGGGGACCGAGGAATTGTGGGCCCGGACTCAGCTGAGGAATGAGTTCATAGGTAACTGTGGCCCGGGCTGTCTTTTCTTCACAGGGGGAAGCAAGACTTTCACTTTGCTCAAGGAGGATGCTGATACATTCAGGGATGAGTGGCCTTGAGAGTCAGCAATGGAAAGGGGAGATTGGGGTTTTGGGTGGTCTATCCTGGGTCACAGGGGGGAGAGTTAGGGATGGAGAAGAGAGAGTTGGGGGGTTGGATGATCTATGCTGGCTCATTGAGGGGAAAGTCAGGGATGGAGAGGGAAGAGTTGGGGGTGTTGGATGGTCCATGCTGGGTCGCTGGTGGCAGAGTCAGGGATGGAGAGGAGAGAGTTGGGGGAATTGAATGGTCTATGCTGGGTCACTGTGGGGAGAGTCAAGGATAGAGAAGGGAGAGTTGGGTTGGATGGTCCATGATGGGTCACTGGTGGAAGAGAGTAAGGAATGGAGACGAGAAATTTAGGGGTATTGGATGGTCAGTTAGTCAACCATATTTATTGAGTTCTTATCATGTGCAGAGTACTGTACTAAGTGTTTGGGAGAGTATACTGTAACAATAAACAGGCACATTCTCTGCTCACGACAAGCTTACAGTCTAAAGGCTGGGTGGTCCATGCTGGGTCATTGTAATAATAATAATAATAATAATAATAATAATAATAATAATAATAATAATAATAGTAGCATTTGTTAAGTGCTATGTGCAAAGCACTGTTCTAAGCGCTGGGGAGGATACAAGGTGATCAGATTGTCCCACGTGGGGCTTACAGTCTTCATCCCCATTTTACAGATGAGGTAACTGAGACCCAGAGAGTTGAAGCAACTTACCCAAAGTCACACAGCTGACAATTGGCAGAGCTAGGATTAGAACCCATGACCTCTGACTCCCAAGCCCGGGTGCTTTCCATTGAGCCACGCTGAGACCCAGGAATGGAGAGGAGATAATCCATGCTGGGTTACTGGAGGGAGAATCAGGGTTGGAGAGGAAGAGTTAGGGGTGTTGGATGGTCCATACTGGGTCACTGGAGGGAAAGTCAGCATTGGAAAGTGGAGCAGGTTAAGGCAAAGGAAAATAATTGAAATACACAGATAAGCAATGAGATCAAGACAGGAGGCAATCAGGACCAGGTTCTACTGGAAAGATTACTCACCTGCCAGCCCAACACCTGGAGAGAGTGGGCACTACCCACTGTCAGGCATTTCTGCTTTTGTTGTTGGGTCTCAGTTGGCTCAGTTACCTGTGCTAATGCGGGGCTGGAAGCACATAAATAAGCCAATCCTGCAACCTCATTTCAGCTACTTGTTTTCCACCTCCTCTCTTGATGAGATTGGCTCCCAGGGAACCTCTGCCTCTGTTTGAACTTCACAGCCTACTCCTTCCCTCATCAGCCTCTGGAGAAGGGGTAAATGGATTCCAGAGGGCAGCCACCAGGCCAGAATCAATCAATCAGTCATATTTATTGACTGCGTACTGTGTGCATAAGACTATACTGAGCTCTCGGGAGAGTGCAGTTTAACAGATTTGCTAGATACATTCCCTCCCCACAACAAGCTTACAGTCTAGAGGGGAAAGGGACAGGTGGGAGAAGGGAGGAGAACTCTGAATTTCTCCCTCCTTTGGGGGTCATCAGCCCCTGGGAATGAGTATCAGCTCTAATATGTTTCACCTTTCCTGTTTCTTCGGCACACATCATCCAGGGTGGAGAGAGAGGTATTAGTCCTTCTCAGCCTGGTATCCCCCAGGGGCACACATTCAAAGATTGGAAGAGGAGGTCTCCTCTAGCCCCTTCTTTTCACTTTTCTACCTTCCTTCATCTCTCTGCAGGGAAAATCTCCAAGAAGACTCAATCCTTACTGACTCAAGGATTGAGTCAGAATCTCCTCGCTGACTCAATCCTTGATGTTTGACAATAAATCTTAATTTTTCTTCAACCTGCAGACTCCCCTCCTCCCCTTTTCCCCAACCTACCACCTACCTGATTGATTGCAATCAGCCAATCAATCAAATAACATTTATTGAGTGCTTACTCTGGGAAGAGCACTGTACTAAGAGCTTGAGAGAACAATAGAATAAGTAGAAATGATCCCTGCCCTCAGAGAGTTTACAATCTCCTGGGGGATACATATACTAAAACAAATTACTGGCAGAAGGAAGCAATAGAGTGTGTGGCTCAGTGGAAAGAGCACAGGCTTGGGAGTCAGAGGTCATGGGTTCTAATCCTGGCTGTGCCACTTATCAGTTTATCAGCTGTGTGACTTTGGGCAAGTCACTTAACTTCTTTTTGTCTGTTACCTCATCTGTAAAATGGGGATTAAGACTGTGAGCCCCACGTGGAACAACCTGATTACCTTGTATCTACCCTAGCGCTTAGGACAGTGCTTGGCACATAGTAAACACTTAACAAATGCCATTATTATGATTATTCTTATTATTATGTGCAAAAATGGAGTTGGCGAACTAAGTTCCCAGGTAGAGGCATGGCAGTGCTGAAGTGGCATTTGTTGGGGTAGGATGAAGAGATGAGAGATTAATCAGAGAACACCTCCTGGAGGAGAGGTAATTTCCAAAGAGCTTTGAAGATGGGAAGAGTAGTGGTCTCTTAACATGTCGAAACAGAACTACTTATCTTCCACCCAAATCCTGCCCTCCCCTTGACTTTCCCATCACTGTAGACAGCACCACCATCTTTCCTGTCTCACAAGCCTGTAACCTTGGCATTATCCTCAACTTATCTTTCTCATTCTACCCACATGTTCACTCTGTCACTAAATCCTGTCAGTTCTACCTTCACAATATTGCTAAGGTCCTCCCTTTCCTCCCTATCCAATCTGCTATCCTGTTTGATCCAAGCACTTACCCTATCCCACCATGACTATTGCATCAGCCTCCTTGATGACCCTCCTGCCCCCGTCTCTCCTCACTCCAGTCCATACTTCACTCTACTGCCCAGATCATTTTCCTACAAAACCATTCAGTCCATGTTTCCCCCCTCCTCAAGAACCTACAGTCGTTGCCCATCCACATCAAACAGAAAGTCCTCACCATCAGCTTTAAAGCACTCAATCGCCTTGCCCCTCCTACATTACCTTGCTGATTTCCTGCTTACCGTACTGCAATCTCGTCTGTTTTGCTGCTGACCCCTCGCCCACATCCTGCCTCTGGCTTGGAACTCCCTCCCCCTTCGTTTCCGACAATCGTTCTCCCCACCTTCAAAGCCTGATTAAAATCACATCTCCTCCAAGAGGCCTTCTCCTACAAGCCCTCATCTCCCCTACTCTCCCTTCTGCATCACCCTTGCACTTAGATACATACCTTTTCTTCACCCCACCCTCAGCCCCTCAGCACTTATGCACATATCCAGAAGTCATTTTGATGTCTGTCTCTTCTTCTAGACTGTACGCTTATTGTGGGCTGGGAATGGGTCTATCAAGTCTGTTGTATCATACTCTCCCAAGAACTTACTGCAGTGCTCTGCACACAACAAGCTCTCAATCATTCTACTGATAGATTGCCCTGTGATCCTAGCAGTCTTAGAGACCAAGGCTGGGGAGTGACCTCCATGTGAGGATTGTGTTTTATTATTCTCTCTGACCTGGCAGGGTGTCCCCAGTGGTCTGGATCTCAGAGAGCTGAGGGTGTGTGACCCCTCCTGGGTATGGAGAGTGACATCCAGATGTCTTGGGACAAGTGGGAAGGCAGGCAGGAGTGTGGGATGGCAGGAGGCTGTCAGGGGGCAGGGGAGATCACCACCCCTCACCAGTCACCCTTCTGTCTTCCTTGGCAGGTCTGCAGCTGCTGGACATCTTAACCAAGCTGAGGTAAGCCCCAGCTCCCCTGCGCAAGGGCTCACACACGAACAGAAAGACCGACTCCAGTCCACTTCTCCACACAAGCCATGTACTTGGGAGTTCTCACAGGGAGATCTCACTCTCTCCGGCCCAGAGATCACCTGCTGCATCAGTGCCGATATCACTGTCGCTTGGGTGGACTGGCACTTATTATGTGCAGGGCACTGACTGCTGTACTCGACGGCATCGTCTTCAAACGCAAAGGACAACTATTTATGAACTGAGACCCCTACTATGTGCAGAGCTCTATTCTGGGCAACTACTGTTAAATTCATTCATTTATTCAATTGTATTTACCTCAGTGCAGAGCACTGAAATAAGAGCTTGGGAAGTACAAGTCGGCAACATATAGAGACGGTCCCTACCCAACATCGGGCTCACAGTCTAGAAGATAATTGTTATTATTATTTGTTAAGTGTTTACTATGTGTTGAGCACTGTTCTAAGTGCTGGGGTAGCTACGTTAATCAAGTTAGACACAGTCCCTGTCCCACGTGAGACTCACAGCCTAAGTAGGAGGGAAAACAGGTATTGCCCATTTTACTGTTGAAGAAACTGAGGCAAAGAGAAGTTAAGTGACATGCACAGGGTCACCCAGCAAGCAGTTGGCAGAGCCAGGATTAAAACCTAGATACTCTGATTCCCAGACTCATATTCTTTCCACTAGGCTATTAGGCCTCTTTCCACTTGTCTACTCAGGGCAGAGGACTGTAGTGAATGTCTGCTGGATGCAAAGCATTACGCTGGGTAGCTACTGTGTCCAAAGCACTGTACTGGTCACCTACTTAGTCAAGAACCCGTACTGGGGGTCTACCATGTGCAGAGCCCTGAAATGAGCATCCTTGTTGGCAGAGCATTGTACTAAATGCTTACTACATGCAGGTCACTGTACTGAGTTCATTCTTTCAAATGATTGCTGTATCAGGCATGTAGGGAGTAGAAGAGACATGAATTAGTAAATAAGTAATGAGGGGAATAGATAGAAATGTTACACGCAAATGAATAAATAATTTGATCATGTATATGGTCTTTCAGCTCCTGCATGTTGGAAGCATTTCATTCCTGTTGCCTCTTTAAAGATGCTAGCAAGGATTTCAGCCACTGAATTGGATTCATTCTAACAGGTGGCAGTGCAACTTCCTGTACTCTGAGCAGCAAGAAACAGCCCAGGGCCCCACTGCTCCTGGTGCAGAGGGAACATTTCACTCCCTCCCAGGCCCAGAGCCCAGGGCAGGGGCAGGGGCAGGAGCGGGGCTTGGCGAGCTCATCTTGTCCATCCTCCTCCATCTGGTGGTTCTGTGCTGAAATTTCCCTGAGATTCTGGGATCTGTCCCCTCAGAGAAGAGATTCCCTTGGCTGCCAACCCCAGGGTCTGATTCCCCTCCTTTGGGTACCAACCTCAGTGTCTCATGCCCTACCCTGGTGTCTCATCCTCGTCGCTGTCTGATCGTAATTCCTCACACTTCAGTTGGAGTCTGCATAGTCATTTCACTGAAGGCAGGGGTCGGTTGCATCCCTCAGAAAGGGGTAAATGGTGAGGTCAGTGAGCCCATTTCAGACATACAGATGCAGTGTGTCCTGCTGGGAAAGACTTAACTCAGAAGCCAAAACACCTGGCTTTTAGACCCAGTACTGCCCTGCAGTGTGATCTTTTAGACTGTGAGCCCACTGTTGGGTAGGGACTGTCTCTATATGTTGCCAATTTGTACTTCCCAAGCGCTTAGTACAGTGCTCTGCACATAGTAAGCGCTCAATAAATATGATTGATTGATTGATCCTGGTGAGCCTCTTCATCTCTCTGGACCTCAGTTTCCTCATCTGTAAAACAGGGCCCCTGTCTCTCGGGGCCCTCAGACTGGTCATATATGGCATCTGATGTGAAAGGCGCTTGGGGAAGATGAGCACACCAGGACTCACTGGGCAGCAACTTTGGGGTCGGGGCCACTTCTGGAACTGACCCAGGCTGTTCTGCCCAGCCTTTGACGTCCCCTTCCATGTTTAGCTTCTGGATCTTCCAGCAGCTGGATTTCAGGGTTAGCAAAAAATCTGCAGCAGAAAAGTGGTAGAAAGCTCCGTTTTTGAAATGACCAGGCCTAGAAAATGCCCTCCTACTCCCAGACCCCAGCTGCCCGACACCTCTAACCTCCCCACTCCTCAGCCCTCCAGCCCAGCCCTCTGTTGTACTCTCCCAGACCCTTCAAAGCAGCATGGCCTAGGGATACAGCATGAGCCTGGGAGTCAAAAGGACATGGGTTCTAATCTAGGCTCTGCCACTTGTCTGTTGGGTGATCTTGGGCAGGTCACTTAACGTCTCTGGGCCTCAGTTACCTCATCTGTAAGCTTGGGATTAAGACTGCGAGCCCCATTTGAGACAGGGACTTTGTCCAACCTGATTAGCTTGTATCTACCCCAGCACTTAAAAGAGTGCTTAAGTGCTTAACAAATACTATCATTATCATTGTTGTTATTATTATTTCATACAGTGTTCTGTCCACAGTAAGCTCTGAATAAATAGCCCGGCTCCTTGTGGGTAGGGATGTGTCCACCAACTCTGTTGTACTGTACTCTCCCAAGTGCTTAGTACAGTATTCTGTACACAGTCATCACTCAACAAGTGCGATTGTTTGATTGATTAACAGCCTCCTAGTCCAAGTAAATCTTCCCTGAGATCCCACCCTGAGAACCCACCCCTGATATGATCTAGTGAGGAGTGATGAACTCTTCCTCTTTTATCCCCTTGATAAGGTGGTAGCGTGTCTGCCTGATTCCATCTCCTGGCTCCACAGCCCTGTGGCTGATGCCCCTCTGCATCCTGTCCTGCCCTGTCCAGCCCTGCCCGTGGCTCTCCCAGGGAAGGCTGCAGTGCAGGACAGGGAGTACTGGATCCTGGCTGGATCAGTCCCCTAGGGAATCAAAGACTTAAGGTCCCAGAGGGTTTTGGCTGGATCCATGGAAGAATGGCTCATGCTAGGTCACTGGAGGTAATATCAGAGATAAAGAGGGGAGGGAGAGTTCAGAGGGTTAGATGGTCCATCCTTAGCCCTGTGGGTGGGTGCCCAGTAGGCCACCAACAAGTGATTCCTGCAAGCATCGTGGCAGAGATACGGTCCTGGGCTGGCCAGAAGATGTCACTGCCCCGGGGGCCCTCCCTCAGGAGCTGATGGTTTTACCTGAACACTTCATGTATGTGCTTTTTATCATTTTTCTTTTTACCTAACATGATGCAGAAGTCCTTGGGTAGCTGGGACCAGAGCAGACTCATGGGTTCTGAATTTTCTGGAGAATTGGCTAGTGTAAACCTGGCTTCAAAGCCCCCAGGGTGGGCACTAGGAAAGGCTGAGGGGGACTTTGAGAAATTTCATAGAAAGTTGCAGGGGAGGGGCCGTGGATTAAGCGGGTCACCCCACATCTTAAACCCCTTTATTTTATGAAGATCCAGAGTCCAACTGACCCCCTCCCTCCATCCCCCAACTTCCTCCCCCATACCTCCCGGCTGACTTAGACCAATGGCCTAATTCCAAGAGGGGCGTCCGGCTGATAAGGTGGCCTCTGGACTGGACCCCCTGGCCGCTCATTCTCCACTCCCCACCCTCCCACTTCCCCCCCACACACATAGTACTGCACAAGGAACAAACCAGCTGGAAACCCAACCGTCCAATGAAAAGCCAGGTGTATGGCCACCATTTGGGCTGCTGAGCCTGCTAAGGAAGCAGAAACCTGGCCTAATGGTCCTAAAGTGAAATCAGCCACACATGGCTACAAGAGTTTGAGTCCCTGGGGGACTCAGAGAAACTTGGACTCACTCGCACACAGGATGTGGCCACGTCCTCAAGGCCTATCCATGCCATTAATGGCCAACCACAGGAGACCAGTCTCCTTGGTGTTTAGCATCCCCTGGCCCAGGATAGCTGTGGATCTGACCCCTTTCCTGCTGATGCCCTTTCACTTTCAGTGGCTCTCTTGGCTATTGGCTAGGAGTCAGTGAGGCTGGGGTGAGAAGCCTGGAGACTTGGAGCAGTTCTGAAGGTGAGCCTGAGTCAGCCAGAACAATCTGGAAACTGAAGCCATCCACATTCAGTCGGTTCTGATACCGATACGATATGGGGCTTCTTCCATTCCCATGTGCTTTGATATCCATCACAGAGTCCTATGCTCCAGGCTTCCCTGTGAGGTAGGGAGCAGCAGGAATTATTCTTCCCGTTTATCAGATGAGGAAAGTGAGGCCTAGGGTGATCAAATGACTTGCCCAGGACACTCAGCAGAGGTCCAACTCTGTAAGCTTGCTGTGGGCAGGGATTATATCTACCAACTCTATATTATACTCTCCCAAAGGTTTAGTGCAGTGCTCTGCACACATTACACTCTCAATAAATACCACTGATTGATTGAATGGACCAGGCTACCTCCCAATATGATTCTGTTATTCATTATCTTGTCATTATCCATGGATGACTGAAAATCAACTGTGGGCAGAGCACTGCACTAGGGGCCCAAATGCCCTGGCCATTTTCTGTAAGTTGCACCCACTAGGGCACAGCACTGCACCTACTGAGAGCAGGACACTGCACTAGGTCCTTATTGTGAGAAGAACATTTGCATCATACCCACTGCAGTGCACTTTACCAGGGACCTACAATGTGCAGAACACCGTACTAAGTGCTTACTGTGAACAGAGTCCTGTACTCGGCATCTTTTGTGAGCAGTGTATTAAACTGAGATCTCACTATGTGCAGAGCACTGATCCCAGCATCTACCAACAGCAGAGCACTGAACCAGACCCTTAGGGGAGATTAAGTCATTGTCCCTGTCCTCTAAGGAACTTAAGTTCTAAAGGCAGTTCCTAAATATCAGGCTCCACTGTTCTCTGTTCCAGAGACATCGAAGACGTCGATCTTCTCATTCAATGCGAAGCATTTGAGGAGGCCAAATCTGAAGATGATGAGGAGTTGCTGAAAATATGTGATGGGATTGACATGAGCAATCACCAGGAAGTCTTCTCATCCCTGTTTCATAAAGTGAGTGGCGGTGGAGGTTTGGCCTGAAGGAAGTGGCAGAGATGAAACAGAGGCATGGGACCATCAGAGCTTAGGCCTAGGGCTTGATCCTGGAAGTTTTCCCGGAGGAGACATCCTGGAGCCTCCCAGGGAGGAATGCCAGACCAGAGTGGAAAGACCACAAGACTTGAAGTCAAGATTCCCAGTTTCTAATAATAATAATAATAATTATGATATTTGTTAAGTGCTTACTACGTGCCAGGGAATGTTCTAAGTGCTGGGGTGGATACAAGCTAATTGAGTTGGACACAGTTCCTGTCCCATGTGGGGCTCACAGTCTCAATCCCCATTTTACAGATGAGGTAACTGAGGCCCAGTGAAGTGAAATGATTTGCCCAAGGTCACGCCGCAAGCAGTTGGTAGAGCCAGGATTAGAACCGATGATCTTCCGATTCCCAGGCCTGTGCTCTATCCACCACACTACGCACCTTCTCAGTGGGTTTCCAGACCCAGCCCTATCACTTGATCTTGGGCAAGTCACTTAACCTCTCTGTGCCTCAGTTCATTCATCTGTAAAATGGGGATAAGATCTAGACTGCTTCCGGGTGGGACATTGCCTTTATGTACCCCACTGCTTAGCACAGCGCCTGACACTTAATAAGTGCTGAATCTCAGCCGCTATCAGGAGCAGGGTGGCTGACCCGGATGGAGCCCCCTCCCCAACCCAGTTCAGCCTGTCCCCTGTTTTTTCAGGTGAGCCACTCCCCGGTCTCCGTCCAGCTGCTGTCGGTCCTTCAGGGCCTGTTGCACCTGGAACCATCGCAGCGGTCCAGCCTGCTGCTGTGGGAGGCACTGGAGATCCTGGTGAACAGAGCCGTGCTGCTGGCTGGAGATGGTGAGGACACCAGCTGGGTTTGTCCATTTCAACAGGCCACTCAGCTCCTTATCTATCTCTGTCCTCCTCCGGAGGGGGAGGTCCCCAGGTGGGGGTGTCGTTTGGGCAGGAGATAGGTCAACTGTCAGTATAAGTCTTTATCTCTACCTGGGATTGCTCCTGGCATGGTCTGCCCAGGAGCTTCTGGACACCATTGGCCTCACAGTTTAGCCACTACCTTTCCTCACCCTCCAGGGCTGCCAGTCTGGCAGTGTCCCTGGCCACTGCACCCACATCCTGCACCACAGTGGCTGGACTCTGCAAGGGAAGATCCTGGCTCTACCCCATGCTGGGAGGCTGCAGGGAGGAACACAAAAATGTAAAGCAGGATTTGAGCCCAATTCCCTGGCATCCATCAATTGTATTTATTGAGTGCTTACTGTGTGCAGAACACTGTACTAAGCACTTGGGAGAGTACAATAGAACAGAGTCAGTAGACACATTCTCTGCCCACCCAAAGAGACGGAATACCCCAGCCCAGAAGATACTTGAATCTGCCCACTCTCTGTAGCACACCTGCTAATCTCCCTGTCTTCCCAACCCCTGTGGGATGGGTGAGGTTTTGGGGGGGGGTCCTGTCCTCTCCAGCTGTCGCTGTCCTTCCCCACCCTAACCTCTTTTTTGTGCTGGCCCTCCCAGAACCCAGGAGTCCCAACCCCCAATTCCAGGCCTCCTTAAGTGGGTGGGTAATAATAATTATGATATTTCTTAAGTGCTCACTATGTATCAGGCACTGTTCTAAGCACCGGGGTAGATACAAGATAATTGTGTTGGACACAGTCCCCATCCCACATAGGGCTCACAGTCTTAATCCCCATTTTACAGATGAGGGAACTGAGGCCCAGAGGAGTTAAGTGACTTGCACAAGGTCACATAGCAAGTAAATGGTGGAGCCGGGATTAGAACTCTTGACCTTCGGACTCCGTCCCCTGCTCTATCCACTAGCCCAGGGCAGCTATCTCTGCAGCACTCCCCCCCTCCCCCCTGGCCCCTCTGCTGAAACCAGGTACCTGTTGGGATGAGAAGACCAGCAACAGGGCCCCAAAGGGTCCAGATGGGCCTCCATCACCCCACAATGTCCCTGGCCCAAAGCATTTAGGAGTGGCTGATGAGTGAATTCTATATGAACACTGTGAGCCCCAGTTGTCCAACCCTATTAGGTATCTACCCCAGCACTTAGAACGGTGCTTTGACATAGTAAATGCTTAATAAATGCCATTACAGATCTCCACACAGTATGTATTCTTGGTCGGGGCTAGTGGGCAGGTCACTCTTTGCGAGCCGGCCTACAGTGGCTAGGTTCAAGTGGCCACATAGCTACCAACAGATTAATCATATTGTACCCTCCCAAGTGCTTAGAACAGTGTTCTGCACACAGTAAGCACTCAATAAATATGATTGATTAACTGATTAATCCCCATAACTTGGACCCAAGCACCTTTTGGGGCTGTGAACTATCGGAATTCTTCAGACGGGTGAGAATTTTTGACCTGTACTCCCCCAAGCACTTAGGACAGGGCTCTGCGCCCAGTAAGTACTCAGTAGATACAACCGATTGACTGAATGGAGAGATCATTCTGGCCAGAGCCCTGGCTTCATGCTCTCTGGCTTTTCTAGTTCAGGAAAGCAGCATTGAGGAGATCGTGGAGAGGCTTCTATCCATCAAGAGGCGGCCTGGTGGCAGACCGGAAGATAGAGATTGTACCAGCAAGGTCCATAAGTGGACCCAGACCAGCCTGGATGCCGTCCAGCTGCTGCCGGGAAGCAAGACGTGTCCAGGCACCAGCCTCCCCGGGACCCCGGCGTGGGTGGAGGAGGAGGAGGTGTCCACCCAGCTCCCGGCCTGCTCCGCTACTCCTGAGCAATGCATCCCACTTCTGTCTGCCCCACCTTCTCCACTGCCTGGCATGGCGGCCCCACCCCCACCCCCTCCTCTGCCAGGCATGGCAGCCCCACCTCCACACCCTCCTCTGCCAGAAATAGCAACACCACCCTCACCTCCTCCCCCACCGCTGCCAGGTATGGCAGCCCCACTCCCAACCCCTCCACTGCCAAGCATGGCAGCGCCACCCGCACCCCCACCACTGCCCGGTAAGGCGGTCCCACCCCCACCCCCTCCACTGCCAGGCATGGCAGCCCCACCCCCACCCCCACCCCCTCCATTGCCAGGCATGGCAGCCCCACCCCCGACCCCTCTATTGCCAGGCATGGCAGCCGCACCCCCACCCCCTCCATTGCCAGGCATGGCAGCCCCACCCCCGCCCCCTCTATTGCCAGGCATGGCAGTTCCACCCCCCGCCCCCCTCCACTGCCAGGCATGGCAGTTGCCCCCCCCGCCCCCTCCACTGCCAGGCATGGCAGTCCCACCCCCCACCCCCTCCACTGCCAGGCATGGCAATCCCACCCCCACCCCCTCCACTGCCAGGCATGGCAGCCCCGCCCCCGCCCCCTCCACTGCCAGGCATGGCACCCCCTCCCCCTCCACCCCTGCCAGGCCTGGGAGGAATTCCTCCACCGCCTCCTCCTCCTCCTCCATCAGGGGGTGGCGGGGAGGAAATCCTGGTGGCCCAAGTGGGCTACACCCTGGGATACGCCCCAGCCCCTTTCCGCAAGAAGGTGAATCAGCCCACACTGAGGATGAAAAAGCTCAACTGGCAGAAGCTTCCCTCCAACGTGGTCCGCGGTACGTGGCTGGGGGCAGTGGGGTGATCGGGAGAGTGCCGACCCGGGGTCTGCCCCATCCACTCCCTCCTGGTTCTATGGCTCCTGGCCCTGCCCCCCGCCAGAGTCTGCATGGGCCCGGGCTCTGACTCAGCCGGCCTTCCGGCCTGGGCCATTTGCAGAGAGTCACTCCATGTGGGCATCGACTGGCAGCCTCAGCGATGAGGCCGTGGAGCCAGATTATGGCAGCATAGAGCAGCTGTTCTGCTTCCCAACCACCAAGCCCAAGGAGAAGGAGCCCGCCCCGGTGAAGAAGGAGCCAAAGGAGGTACTTGGTGGCCTCTGGGGCGGGTACCTGGAGCTGGGTAGGAATGCCCGGGGATCCAGGCTAAAGCCTCTGCCACCTATGCTAGGTCACGTTCCTGGACTCTAAGAAAAGTCTCAACCTGAACATCTTCCTGAAGCAGTTCAAGTGGTGAGTCGCCTTTCTGCACTTCTGACTCCCTTCGCCCTCTTTGAACTGGGCACCTCCATTGTGCTAAGCACGATGCAGAACACCTCCAATAGGCCGGGGACACTAAGGGCACCTCCTGTAATAACAATGATGGTATTTGTTAAACGCTTGTCTGGTCTTATGCTGTCGAGTCGTTTCCGACCCATAGCGACGCTACGGACACATCTCTCCCAGAACGCCCCGCTCTCCATCTGCAGTCGTTCTGGTAGTGGATCCAGGGAGTTTTCTTGGTAAAAATATGGAAGTGGTTTACCATTGCCACCTTCCACGCAGTGAACTTGAGTCTCCGCCCTCGACTCTCTCCCACTGCTGCCCAGCATGGGTGCGTTTTGACTTGTAGTAGATTGCCTCCCACTTGCTAGCCACTGGCCAAGCTAGGAATGGAATGGGTATGCCTCTGCTTGACTCTCCCTCCCATAGCCGAGACTGGTAGAGTACTGGAAACTCCCCAGGTGCGACCCTGAGAGGGTTTTGTTTTTTTTAATGGCATTTATTAAGTGCTTACTATGTGCAGAGCACTGTTCTAAGCACTGGGGAGGTTACAGTGTGATCGGGTTGTCCCACGTGGGGCTCACAGTCTTAATCCCCATTTTACAGATGAGGTAACTGAGGCCCAGAGAAGTGAAGTGACTGGCCCAAAGTCACACAGCTGACAAGTGGTGGAACCAAGATTTGAACCCATGATCTCTGACTCCAAAGCCCAGGCTCTTTCCACTGAGCCTCGCTGCTTCTCTTAAGTCTCTCTGTTAATCAATCAATCAATCGTATTTATTGAGCGCTTACTGTGTGCAGAGCACTGTACTAAGCACTTGGGAAGTACAAGTTGGCAACATATAGAGACGGTCTCTACCCAACAGTGAGCTCCCAGTCTAGAAGGGGGAAACAGAGAACAAAACAAAACGTATTAACAAAATAAAATAAATAGAATTGATATGTACGAGTAAAATAAATAAATTAATTAAGTGCTTGCTATATGTCAAACACTGTTGTAAGCGCTGAGGTAGATACAAGCTAATCAGTTTGAACACAGTCCCTGTTTCACATGGGGCTCACAGTCTTATTATGGGCTGGGGACAGTACAGGGTACTTCTTATGGGCATGGTAAAGGACACCACCTGTGGGCATGGAACAGGGCACCTCGCATGGGCCGAGCATGCTGCAGATCATGCACTGCATACAGAGTACTAGACACCTCCTGCATGCACCTACGTGGCGCAGAGCAGTGTACTGAACACCTACTGGGTGTCCTTTTATCCACCCAACACATGTTGGGAACAGTTGGTGTCACTGGCATTCTCAGTTTGGAAGGTCCAGAGTCAAATCTCCTTTAATCTCTAGAAGCGCAGAAACCAACCCAGCTTGCGGGTTTCCCCCCGCAGCCCCTCCCTACTGTGCCGATGCCCCCTTCACCTCTTCCCCGGTTTCCCTTCCGCAGTCCGAACGAGGAGATCGTGGCCATGATCCAGCGGGGTGACCGGACCAGGTTTGACGTGGAAGTGCTGAAGCAATTGCTCAAGCTGCTGCCTGAAAAACATGAGGTAATGTCCGTGGGCTAGCCGGATCTTCCCATTCCCTCACCCCCGGCCTGCAGGAGGGTTGGGGAAGGAAGATCAGCACCGCCAGGCTAACAGGCTGCTCTTCCTCCTAGATCGAGAACCTGAAATCCTTCGGGGATGGAAAAGCCAAGTTGGCAAGTGCCGACCAGTTCTATCTCCTGCTTCTTGGGGTCCCCTGGTGAGTACGGGGGTGCTGCTCTGCCTGTCAGCACCCTGGCTATTATTTGAACCCTACTGTGGGCAAAGTAGAGGACTGGGTGCCTACTTTGTGAATAGTGTTGAACAGGGAACCTACTCTGTGCCGAACACTCTACGGGGCCCCTACTGTGTACACACTGCTGGACCGGGCACTTAGTCACCCGGTCATATTTATTAAGCACTTACTGTGTGCAAAGCACGGTGCTGAGCACTTAGGAGAGTACAATACAACTATAAACAGACACATTCCACACTTAGGAGAGTACAATACAACAATAAACAGACACATTCCCTGCCCACATCAAGTTAACAGTCTAGAAGGGGAGGCAGACATTAATATAAATAATTCACAGCTATGTACTTAAGTACTGGGTGGCTGGGAAGGGGTTGGATAAAGTAAGCAAGTCAGGGAAACGAAGGGAGTGAGAGAGGGGAAAGGAGACCTTTATTGGAGAAGGCCTCTTGAAGGAGATGTGCCTTCAGTAAGGCTTTGAATTGTCTGTCGGATATGAGGAAGGAGGGCATTCCAGGAGAGAGGCAGAAATTGGGGAAGAGGTCAGTGGCAAGATAGACCAGATCGAGGTACAGTGAGAAGGTTAGTATTAGAGGAGCAAAGTGTGTGCTGCACACCTACTGTGTGCAGGCCTCTGTGAACACCTATTGAGTGTATATCACTGTATAGGATCCCTGTTGTGTGCAGACCTCTGTACTGGATCCCTACCAGTGCTGTTCTGGACCCCTGCAGTGTATAGAGCACTGAACCGCACTGTACCATTCCTGTACAGGGAAGGGGCAAAATTGACTGCCCACCTCTCACGTGATCTCTGGCTGCTGGAGAGCTAAAGTTACCCCAGTGGGTCTCCGCCAGAATGTGTGAAAAAGGAGAATTCATTCGTTCATTCAGCCGTATTTATTGAGTGCTTACTGTGTGCAGAGCACTGTACTAAGTGCTTGGGAAGTGCAAGTTGGCAACATATAGAGACGGTCCCTAACAACAATGGGCTCACAGTCTAGAAGGGGGAGACAGACAACAAAAATGGGGACAAGGAGCCCTTGGAGAGCGAGAGGGCTGGGCATCTCTGGGGCTGGAAGGAGAAAGTGGGGATTTTACCCTCAGAATCCCCCATTCAGGGATAGGGGGGCAGCAAAGGGGGAAGTCACCCAACTCCACGGGGGCAAAGGATGATTATCCTGGGACTTGGGAGAGTCTGGAGGAGTTTGGGTGATATGTCCACTGGGGGTTACCACCCTGGGAGAGGCCCCAGGAGGGCATCATCCCCTGTGGCTGACCCAGGCCAGGGCACTGACCCTGTTACTGAGAGATTTATACTGGCTATGGAAGAAGAGGGATAAGGTGCCTTTAGCCAAAGGGGAGTCCATTTGGGTATGCATTTTTGCCTCATACACAGAACAGCTATTCCCTGACCAGAGGGCATACAGTGCTCAGCACATAGTAAGTGATCAGTCAGTATCATTGATTGAGAGATGAGGAACTCCTGAGGGAGATGATGACAAGATCCTGACCCCCAGCTCAGCCCCACAGTCTGCTCAGCCCAGGAACCTTACTCTGACAGGGGCACCAGGATGCTTGGAAGAGCTGTGTACTGGTTGTCCTCCCGAACACCTTCCCTTATGGTTAGAGATGGGCCTTCCAACACTCTTAACTCTGCCTTGTCCATCCCTGACTCTCCCTCCAGTAACCCATCATGGACCATCCAACACCCTTCACTCTCCCCACTCCATCCCTTACTCTCCCTCCAGTGACCCAGCTTGAACTTCCAACACCCCTAACTCTTCCCTCTCCATCCCCAACTCTCCCACCAGTGACCCAGCATGAAACTTCCAATACCTCCAACTCTCCCCTTCCCATCCCTGATTCTCCTTCCAAGTGACCTAGCATGGACCACCCAGCACCCCAAACTCTTCAAATCAATCAGTAAATCAATTAATAATATTTATTGAGCTCTTACTGAGTGCAGAGCATTGTACTAAGCCCTTGGGTGATAATCCCCATTCTTAAGGGGCTTACAAACTAGTAGGGGAGAGAGACACTAAGGTAAAATGCAGGTAGGAGGAAGCAATAGCATGTAAAGATATGTACATATGTCTCAGGTGCGATGTGAGTATTCAAGTGCTGTGGTGGCATAAATGTGCTGAAATGGCAGTTTTAGTAGTAGTAATAGGATTCATGAGGCTTTCATTGTGTGCAGAACATGGTACTAAGAACTGGGAAAGAATATTCAGATGGGAATTAGACACAGTCCCTGGCCCTTGGGATCTCACAGTCCAAAAATCAAAGTGAGGAGAAAAGACTGGCAACAGGCACATGAAGAGATGAAAAAAAAATGCTAAGGCAACATGAACAAAACAAAGCTCAGTAAGATTCTGAAGCAGAACTTCAGGCTCCTCGTAGCTGAGAGTCCAATCACAACCGTGGCCACAATGATTACTGCATCAACAGCCACCACAGTCTTCCCAAGGTTTATGGAAGTGTTGCCACACTAAGGCTGCTCTTGTCTTCATGTTCAGCGTAGTGGATAGAGCACAGGCCTGGGAATCACAAGGTTGTGAGTTTTAATTCCCGTTCCGCCACTTAACTGCTGTGTGACCTTGGCAGGTCACTTCATTTCTCTGTGCCTCGGTTAGCTCATCTATAAAATGGGGATTGAGACTGTGAGCCCCATGTGGGACAGGGGCTGTGTCCAACCTGATATGTTTGTATCAATCCCGGCACTTAATGCAGTGCCTGGCATACAGTAAGCGCTTACCAAGCGCTTATTATTATCTAGGGGCCTGCCCAGTGGGCTGACTAATCCACACTGATCATGTCCTCTATTCCCCTCCTGCTTCCTGATCTTAGCTACCAGCTGCGCACTGAGTGCATGTTGTTGTGTGAGGAGACCCTCATCGTGCTGGACATGATTCGGCCAAAAGCGGAGATCATCCGGAAAGCTTGTCAGTGTAAGTGGAGACGGCAGGGGGGCTACTGAACCTGGGGAGAGTGTCATATATGGGAGAGTGTCATGTGTGCATGTTTCTGTGTGTGTAAATATGACTCCATGTGTCCATGTGTATGTCTGTGTGTGGGTGTGTGTGGGTGTGTGAGTCCGTGACCAACTCTTTTCTGCAGTGGCTGTCTCTGGGTACTTAGTGCCACGAGAAAATCCCAACACCCAAATCCTCCCTAGACCCCGGCACAAAGGCAGGACCATTCCTTGAATGTTTGGAGGGCTGGAGGAAGGCGTTAGGGAGAGCTTCAGGTGGCATTAGCTTGAGGGCTTGGTGGCAGAATTTGAGAGGAGGAAGCCAGGCGGGGAGCAGAGAGTGGGAGCGACCTGAAGGGAATGCTGATCATTCATTCATTCATTTATTCAGCCATATTTGTTGAGCGCTTACTGTGTGCAGAGCACTGTACTAAGCGGTTCAACATATAGAGACGGTCCCTACCCAACAACGGGCTCACAGTCTAGAAGGGGGAGACAGACAATAAAACAAAACATGTGGACAGGTGTCAAGTCATCAAAATAAATAGAAATAAAGCTAGATGCGCATCATTAGCAGAATCAATAGAATAGTAAATATGTACAGGTAAAATAGAGTAATAAATCTGTACAAACATATATACAGCTGCTGTGGGGAGGGGAAGGAGGTAGGGCAGGGGGGATGGGGAGGGGGAGAGGAAAAAGGGGGCTCAGTCTGGGAAGGCCTCCTGGAGGAGGTGAGCTCTCAATAGGGCTTTGAAGGGAGGAAGAGAGCTAGCTGGGCGGATGTGTGGAAGGAGGGCATTCCAAGCCAGGGGGATGCCGGGGGTCGACAGCGGGACAGGTGAGAACGAGGTACAGTGGGGAGGTTAGCAGCAGAGGAGGGCTTCATGTGTCGGGGGACCTGCGACTCTTACCTGTATTTCCTGCCCTGGGGCAGTGGTTGACCGGGAGGTTGGGGGAAAGCAGAAGCTCTGTGGGGCAGGGGCCATTGTCATCCAACCAACTGTGAGGAGTCTGGGAACTACCTCCCTGCCCCCGGGGTCGGCCGCTGCATTCACGGACAGCACTCCTTCCCTTCCAGGCCTGCTCAGCAGCCACCAGCTCCCAGTCTTCTGCCAACTGGTCCTCAAAATCGGAAACTTCCTCAACTACGTGAGTCGTGTCTGCGCCCGCTGGCCCCAGTGTGGCCCCGAGGAGGAGGGCACCGGGTTGGGGTGGGCGGCTGGCTGGCTGGCTTGGGGGAGGCTGTCTTCCTGAGAGAATCTCTTACTGCCAGATCTTCATTCATTCGTATTTATTGAGTGCTTACTGTGTACTAAGCACTTGGGAAAGTACAATACAATAATAATTATAATAATGTTGGTATTTGTTAAGCACTTACTATGTGCCAAGCACTGTTCTAAGCTCTGGGGTAGATACAAGGTAATCAGGTTGTCCCACGTGGGGCTCACAGTCTTCATCCCCATTTCATAGATGAGGTAACTGAGGCACAGAGAAGTTAAGTGACTTGCCCAAAGTCACACAGCAGACAAGTGGCGGAGCTGGGATTAGAACCCATGAGCTCTGACTCCCAAGCCTGGGCTCTTTCCACTGAGCCACGCTGCTTCTATATAACAACAAAATATAACAACAGACACATTCCCTTCCCACAACGAGCTCACTGTCTAGAGAAGCAGCAGAGTGTAGTGGATAGAGCATGGACCTGTGAGTAAGAAGGTCATGGGTTCTAATTCCAGCTCTGACACTTTGCTGTGTGACCTTGAGTGAGTTGCTTCACTTCTCTGTGCCTCAGTTACCTCATCTGTAAAATAGGGATTGAGACTGTGAGCCCCACATGGGACAGGGACTATGTCCAACTCAATTAGCTCATATCTTCCCCTGCGCTTAGTACAGTGCCTAGTCTTTTAGACTGTACAATTTGTACTTCCCAAGCGTTTAGTACGGTGCTCTGCACACAGTAAGCACTCAATAAATACGATTGATGATGATGATAGTACATAGTAAGCGCTTAACAAATACCATCATTATTATTATTATTAGAGGGGTAGACAGATATTAATATAAATAAATAAATAAATTACAGATCTAAACAGATAGATACCTATGTCTGTGGGGATGGGAGAGAGGATAAATGAAGAAGCAAGTAAGAGAGGCACAGAAGGGAGTGGGAGTGGGAGCCCTACTGAGAACTCACCTCCTCCAGGAGGCCTTCCCAGACTGAGCCCCCTCCTTCCTCTCCCCCTCCTCCCCCTCTCCATGCCCCCCACCTTACCTCCTTTCCTTCCCCACCTGTATATATATATATATATGTACATATTTATTACTCTATTTATTTTACTTGTACACATCTATTCTATTTATTTTATTTTGTTAATATGTTTTGTTTGTTCTCTGTCTCCCCCTTCTAGACTGTGAGCCCACTGTTGGGTAGGGACCGTCTTTATATCTTGCCAACTTGTATTTCCCAAGCGCTTAGTACAGTGCTCTGCACACAGTAAGCGCTCAATAAATACGATTGATTGATTGATTGTACTTCCCAAGTGCTTAGTACAGTGCTCTGCACACAGTAAGCACTCAATAAATACGATTGATTGATCGATTGATTGATTGAGAAGAGGAGAGGGCTTAGTCAGGGACGTCTTTTTGGAGGAGATGTGGCTTTTAGACTGTGAGCCCACTGTTGGGTAGGTACTGTCTCTATATGTTGCCAACTTGTACTTCCCAAGCACTTAGTACAGTGCTCTGCACACAGTAAGCGCTCAATAAATACGATTGATTGATTCAATAAGGTTTTGATCTTCTCTTACCACACCCCTCCATCCCCCTTCCCCTGGCCCGGGCTCCAGGGAAGCCACACAGGTGACGCGGACGGCTTTAAGATCAGCACCCTGCTCAAGCTGACCGAGACCAAAGCCAACCAGACTCGGGTGACGCTGCTTCACCACATCCTCGAGGTAAGAGCGTGCGAACCCCAAGGCCCAGCCTCTTGGGCAGGTCCGGCCTGGACAGTGGCTACCAATCAATCGGCGCATCAGGCAGAAACTCCTCCCCCTGGGCTTCAAGGCTGTCCATCCCCTCGCCCCCTCCTACCTCACCTCCCTTCTCTCCTTCTCCAGCCCAGCCCGCACCCTCCGCTCCTCCGCCGCTAATCTCCTCACCGTACCTCGTTCTCGCCTGTCCCGCCATCGCCCCCCGGCCCACGTCCTCCCCCGGGCCTGGAATGCCCTCCCTCTTCCCATCCGCCAAGCTAGCTCTCTTCCTCCCTTCAAGGCCCTGCTGAGAGCTCACCTCCTCCAGGAGGCCTTCCCAGACTGAGCCCCTTCCTTCCTCTCCCCCTCATCCCCCTCTCCATTCCCCCAATCTTACCTCCTTCCCTTCCCCACAGCACCTGTATATACGTATATATGCTTATACATGTTTATTACTCTATTTATTTTACTTGTACATATCTATTCTATTTATTTTATTTTGTTAGTATATTTGGTTTTGTTCTCTGTCTCCCCCTTTTAGACTGTGAGCCCACTGTTGGGTAGGTACTGTCTCTATATGTTGCCAATTTGTACTTCCCAAGCGCTTAGTACAGTGCTCTGCACATAGTAAGCGCTCAATAAATACGATTGATGATGATGATGATGACAGGGCTGTAGAGGGAGGGTGGCACCGTGGAGCGGGTAACTGAGCAAGGGGAGAGAAAGACTCCGGCCCACGATATATGGGGGCCCACGGTAGTGGTGGGCACCGTTCCTAGCCCCAAGCCAGTCAGTCAGTGGTATTTATTGAGCACTTACTATGTCTGGAGTACTGTAAGAGTACAAGAGAAGCGGCGTGGCTCAGGAGAAAGAGCATGGGCTTTGGAGTCAATCAATCAGTCAATCGTATTGAGCGCTTACTGTGTGCAGAGCACTGTACTAAGCGCTTGGGAAGTACAAGTTGGCAACATATAGAGACGGTCCCTACCCAACAGTGGGCTCACAGTCTAGAAGGGGAGACAGAGAACAAAACAAAACAGATACAAGTATAGACGGTCCCTACCCAACAGTGGGCTCACAGTCTAGAAGGGGGAGACAGAGAACAAAATGAAATAGATACAAGTATCCTACTTGTGTCTTCTATCAATAAATCAATCAATCGTATTTATTGAGCACTTACTGTGTGCAGAGAGTCAGAGGTCATGGGTTCGAATCCCGGCTCCGCCACGTGTCTGCTATATGACGTTGGGCAAGTCACTTCACTTCTCGGCGCCTCAGTGACCTCATCTGTAAAATGGGGATGAAGACTGTGAGCCCCCCATGGGCCAACCTGATCACCTTGTGTCCCCCCCAGCACTTAGTATAGTAAGCGCTTAACAAATGCCATCATTCTTATTATTACAACACCAAACAGACACGTTCCCTGCCCACAGTGAGCTTTCAATCTACAGGCAGGTGGAGTGGGTGATGCTTGGGCTCCAGGAATAGGAGCAGAGTTGGGCTGCTCATCCTGAGGGACTGTATTGGAGGGAGATGGAACCTCACAATGCGCTTGGGTTGTGGTTGCAGCAGTGAGGCTGGGTTGGGTTGAGCCATCCACACTCTCTCACCCGACTCCCTGTGCTCATCCAGTCTAACTTCGAAGATGAACGTCCAAAAGAGCAACCACCACCGCCACCACCATCACCAACATCGGGAATCGGTGACAGCTTACTGTGTGCACAGCACTTTACTGAACACCTATGGGATACAGGGTGTTTAACTGAATGCCTGGTGTGTGCAGAGACTGTACTGAGTACTTACGGGATGCAAGGCAGTGTACTAAATGTGTATTGGTGCAGCACATTGTACTCAGTGCCTACTGGATGCAGGGAACTGTACTGAACACCTCATATGAGCAGAGCACTGTACTGAGTGCTTACTCAGAGCAAAGCACTGTACCGAGGGCAAGGCAGTGTACTAAGTCTGTACTGGGTGCAGCACATTGTTCTCAGCGCCTACTGGATGCAGGGAACTGTACTGAACACCTCATATGAGCAGAACACTGTACTACGTGCTTACTCGGGGCAATGCACTGTACCGAGGGCAAGGCAGTGTACTAAGTGTATACTGGGTGCAGCGCATTGTACTCAGTGCCTACTGGATGCAGGGAACTGTACTGAACACCTCATATGAGCAGAGCACTGTACTGAGTGCTTACTCGGGGCAAAGCACTGTACCAAGGGCAAGGCAGTGTACTAAATGTGTACTGGGTGCAGCACATTGTACTCAGCACCTACTGGATGCAGGGAACTGTACTGAACACCTCATATGAGCAGAGCACTGTACTGCGTGCTTACTCGGGGCAAGGCACTGTACCGAGTGTACTAAGTGTGTACTGGGTGCAGCACATTTTACTCAGCGCCTACTGGATGCAGGGAACTGTACTGAACACCTCATATGAGCAGAGCACTGTACTGAGTGCTTACTCGGAGCAAGGTACTGTACTGAGAGCAAGGCATTGTACTGAATGCTCACCAAGCGCAGGGCACTGTACTGGGCACCTGATGAATGCAGATCACTGTACTGAACAGCTCCCGAATGCAGGGCATTGTCCCGAGCACCTACTTTGTACAGAACACTTAGGAACATACAGTAGAAGTAAAAGAAGTGATCCACCCCTGAGTTGGTTGCTTACAGTCCAATGGTTCCTCCGAGGATCCTTGTCCTCCCGTCAGTGAGCCCTGGGCTGGATGGGTTGTGAAGGCACCCTAGGGCGCTGAGGCTCCGAGTCTGATATTTCTGTGGCCCAGCCCCCTGGGAGGACGTGGGCAACCTGAACGACTTCCCCTGTGTTTCAGGAGGTTGAAAAGAGCCATCCCGACCTCCTGCGGCTTCCCAACGACCTGGAGCTCGTGTCCAAGGCAGCAGGGTAGGTGGCCATGTGGCTGAGGACTTCGGGAGGTCCACTTGCTCCCTCTCCCCCGTCCATCTCCGGTCCGCCTCTGAGTACTTCCTGGTTGGAAACACAAAAGTGTCAAATCTCTCCTTTTTTTTTATGGTACCTGTTAAGTCCTTACTAGCGCTATTCTAAGCACTGGGGTAAACGCAAAGTTGTCAAGTTGGACACAGTCCCTGTCCCGCATGGACTCACAGTCTAGGTGGAAGGAATTAGGATCGAACCCTCATTTTACAACCATTTTACACCTCGTATGAGCAGAGCACTGTACTGAGTGCTTACTCAGGGCAAAGCACTGTACCAAGGTACAGAGAAGTTAAGTGACTTGCCCAAAGTCACAGAGCAGATGGGTGGCGGGGCTGGGATTAGAACCCAGGGCCTCTGACTGCCAAGCCCATGCCCTTTCCACTAGGCTGCTTGACTTCTCTCCTGTGGCTCTCCCGCTGGGAAGTCATTGTGAATGGACTTCCCAGGTATGAGGTAGTTTCTCTCATTGTTGGGAAGAGTCTACAAATACCAAATTTTCCAGCACTTTACCAAGAGTAAAGCCTGCATCCAACTGCACGTGGGTTTTATGCCCTGGATTAGTCTGCCATGCATTATTCGGGCTATAGATCATGTCATCTGTGGGTTATCCAGATGATTCACCATCTGGCTGATTATCCATGGTATAGATTGTCCAGGCAATATATGACCTTGGCTGTCAGTTATCCAGGCTGTGGATGATTTGAGCTGTGGGCTGCTGTTTAACTTCTCTAGGCTTCAGTTTCCTCATCTATAAAATGGGGATTCAATTCCAGTTCTTCCTAATTTAGACTCTGAGCTCTTTGTGGGGCAAGGATTGTTACTGCCCTGATTATTTTGTATCCACTCTAGTTCTTAGTTCAGGGCTTGGCAATAAGTGCTCAACAGATATTATTTTTCTTATTATTATTATTGTCTTTCTTATTATTATTATTATCTGGATTCCAGAGTGCACCTCCTCTTTCTCCTCCCTCCTGCTGCTCGTCTGTTGCCTGTTTCAATCAATCGATTGATCAATGGTATTTATTGAGTGCTCTTTGGGTGCAGAGCACTGTTCTGAATGCTTGGGAGAGTAGAATATAACAACCATGATAGTCCTTCTGTAACTGGAGGAAAGAGATGAGGCATCTGCTAAGCAGTTAAAATTCAAGGAACAGAGAAGGGATTTTGCCTCCATTTTGAAAAATGTGTTCATCATTTAAACATCTGCAGAGGTGGTGGGAGTGGAGTGGAATTTAATGTATGGAGTTTTAAAAGGCCTGGGATTCAAAAGCAGTTCCTGTGACAATGAGCCTTCCTCTTTTTGGTTTACCTTTCACTGGTCAATAATGGCCCAGGGATGTATTATTAGAATGTATTATTCATCCATTCAGGCTTCCCAGAAAGACGATGAGCTACAGTAGGTTACTAGAAGGAAAATCTGAGGATGCTAGATGCTCAAGAGAGGTTTGAGTAGATGAGCAGTCCCATTGGAGGGAGAGTCAGGGTTGGCGATGGGACAGTTAGGAGTGTTGAATGATATTTGCTGGGTCACTGGAAGGAGAGTCAGGGATAGAGTGGAAGAGTTATGGTGTTGGTTGTTCCATGCAGGCATGGAGGGAAAGCCAGAAATGATGAGGGGAGAGTTAGAGGTGTTGGATGATCCATGCTGGATCACTGGAAGGAGAGTCAGGGATGGAGAGAGGAGAGAAGGGATGTTGGATGCTGGGTCACTGGAGAGAGCATCCTGGAGGGAGTGGGGAGAGTCAGGGGTGTCGGATGGTTCATCCCTAGCCATGAGCTAGATGTTCAAGAAGAAAATCAGCACGTAGCTCCTCCAAGCACCCTAGGGAAGATGGATTGGGAGCTAAAGAAAGAGAGGGGAGATCACTCAAGGGCTGATGTAAGATCCAGCCAGGACAGCCTCCTGATTGACGGAGAGTAATGAATGCTACAACCCAGGCCCTCTTTCCCCCGGCTCACCCCTCCCGGACTTGAACCATGGCTCCCACTGCCCTCTGGGGCCATCCCTTTCAGGATCAACCTGGAGATCATCCGCTCCGAAGCCAATGCCAACCTGAAGAAACTTCTGGACACCGAGCGAAAGGTCGCAGCCTCTGCTGGGGACGTGAAGGAGCAGTATGAGGCATTGATTCAGGTGAGGACCCACACAGGGACCATAGAATCCAGTGGACCTCTACCATTGGGCCCTCAGGGGGTCAGAGGGGCTGACTCAGCTGGATCTTGGGAAGGACAGTCCCTTCCTCTTCCTCTCTCCCTGGGGGATTGTGTGGATAAGATGAGATCCACCTTGGCAAGTGACTTCACTTCTCTGTGCCTTGGGTCCCTCATCTGTAAAATGGGATTTAAGACTGTGAGCCACATGTGGGACAGGGAATTTATCCAACTTGATTTGATTGTAATAATAATAATGTTGGTATTTGTTAAGTGCTTACTACGTGCCAAGCACTGTTCTTAGCTCTAGAGGGGGATACAAGGTAATCAGGTTATCCCACGTGGGGCTCACAGTCTTCATCCCCATTTTACAGATGAGGTAACTGAGGCTCAGAGAAGTTAAGTGACTTGCCCAAAGTCACACAACTGACAAGTGGCAGAGTCGGGATTAGAACCCATGACCTCTGACTCCCAAGCCCACACTCTTTCCACTGAGCCATGCTGCTACTCTTTCCACCAGCGCTTAATGCAGTGTCTGCCACATAGTAAGCACTTAACAAATAGCACGATTATTATTATCATTATTGTTAGTTGCCATGTCAGAGCGCTTTGGGAGCTTGAGGTTAGGTGAGCTGACCCAGATCACACAGCAGGTATTCATGGCAGGGCCGGGACTGGAACTGAGACCCCTTAATTCCCAGTCTCGCTGCCCTCTTGTTAAGCCCAGGCAGCTCCTGGGACTGACCTGCTCTCCGCCCCTCCTTGACCCTGCTCCCTGGCAGATGAGAAACCTGGGTGGGGCCCAGAAACCCACTGGCGGGTTAAAGTTTTGTAGGGAGGGTGGCAGGGCTGACCATGGTCAGATCCCACTGTTCTAATCCCAGCTTCTCTACTTGTCTGCTTTGTGAACTTGGGCAAGCCACTTACATTGTCTGTGCCTCAGTTCCCTCATCCGTAAAATGGGGATTAAGACTGTGAGCCCTGTGTGGGATAGGGACTGTGTCCAACCCAATCATTTTGTATAATAATAATGATATTTGTTAAGCACTTACTATGTGCCAAGCACTGTTCTAAGTGCTGGGGTAGATACAAGGTAATCAGGGTGCCCCATGTGGGGCTCACAGTCATAATCCCCATTTTACGGATGAGGGAACTGAGGCACAGACAGTTTAAGTGACTTGCCCAAAGTCACACAGGTGATAAGTGGAGGAGCTGGAATTAGAACCCATGACCTCTGACTCCCAAGCCCGTGCTCTTTCCACTGAGCCACGCTGCTTCTCCTTTGAACAGTGCCTGGCCCAAAGTATGCACTTAACAAATACCATTATTATTATTAATTACTTAAATCCCATGAAGTAAATAAAAATAAAATAAATGAGGAGGAGGAGAAGGAGGAGAAGCCATGGGAGCCCATCGGGCATTCTCCTGGCATCTTTTTCTAATGCTGTGGGACCCACGGACCTGCAGGACAGCATTGTGGCCTCCAGAGAGCTGGAACAGGAGTTCAGCGCCATCGAGCAGAAGAAGGTGGAGCTGGCAGATTACCTGTGTGAAGACCCCAGCCAACTGTCTCTGGAAGACACCTTCACCACCATGAAGACATTCCGGGACCTCTTCATCAAGGCCCTGAAGGTAAGGAGGCGGGCGGAGAGAGGGAAGGGCCTGAAGACTAAGCGGAGCCCATCTGGGAGAACGTTAAAGCCAACCTATAGATTTAACTCCTCAGATTTTGGCAGGTAGCCAGCTGGACACAGAAATATCGTGGAAACCCTTAAAACTGATTTCAGTATCACTATCAACTGATTGTAGGGAGTATCTATTGTGCAGAATACTGGACTGAGCTCCTCTAATATCAATAACAATAATAACTGTGGTATTTGCTAAGCACTTACTATTTTCCAGGCACTATATTAAGCACTGGGGTAGACACAATCAAATCGGTTTGGACACAATCCCCATCCCACGTGGGGCTCACAGTCTTAATCCCCATTTTACAGATGAAGTAACTGAAGCACAGAGAAGTGAAGTGACTTGCCCAAGGTCACACAAGTGACAAGTGGTGGAGCCAGAATTAGAACCCAGGTCTTTCTGACTCCCAGCCCCATGGGTTCTACACCCTGCAAATGCTATGTTCAGGGATGTATTGAGTGCCTACTCTGCGCAGAGCACTCTATTGGATGAGAAGCAGCCTGGCTCAGTGGAAAGAGCACGGGCATTGGAGTCAGAGGTCATGGGTTCGAATCCCGGCTCCGCCACATGTCTGCTGTGTGATCTTGGGCAAGTCACTTAACTTCTCTGAGCTTCAGTTACCTCATCTATGAAATGGGATTACCGACTGTGAGCCCCACGTGGGATAGCTTGATCACCTTGTACCCCCCAGCGCTTAGAACAGTGCTTTGCACATAGTAAGTGCTTAACAAATGCTATTATTATTATTATTATTATTATGCCTGTTCAGTACAGAGTGCTTTATGGGTGCTTTTTGTGTGCTGAGCACTGTCCTGGGGGTTGACTGGCACAGAGTCCTGTTCTGAGCACTCATCGTGTGAAGAGCGCTGAATTGGGAGATCTTCAGAAGTGAAAGCTATGCTCCCTGTTCTCCAGGGGCTAGCAATCCACTGGGGAGAGACAAACAGGAGAAGTAATGGTATTTACTGAGTGCCTACCAAGGGCAGCACTCTTTACTAAGCCCTTCCCCCTCTAGAACATAAGCTCCTTGTGCACAAGGAATATGTCTACCAACTCTGTTGTATTGTACTCTCCCAAGTGCTTAGTACAGTGTGCTGCACATGATAAGCACTCAGTCAATGCAATTGCTTGATTGGGAAGGTACGAAGAACACATTCCGTGCCCACAAGAAGCTTGAATATGTCATAGTTGCAGAGAGTGAGAGTATGTATCAAGCATAACCTCAGGGAGAGTCATCAGTCAATAACCAATCAATCAATCAATCATATTTATTGAGCGCTTACTGTGTGCAGAGCACTGTACTGAGCGCTTGGAAAGTACAAGTTGGCAACATATAGAGACAGTTCCTACCCAACAGTGGGCTCACAGTCTAAAAGGGGGAGACAGAGAACAAAACCAAACATACTAACAAAATAAAATAAATAGAATAGATATGTACAAGTAAAATAAATAAATAGAGTAATAAATATGTACAAACATATATACATATATACAGGTGCTGTGGGGAAGGGAAGGAGGTAAGATGAGCGGGATGGAGAGGGGGACTAGGGGGAGAGGAAGGAAGGGGCTCAGTCTGGGAAGGCCTCCTGGAGGAGGTAATCGATAAGCCAGAAGATCCAACCACTCACAGCGGCTGAGACCAGAAGTGAGGCCGGTGACACGGAGCTGTCCCCCCATCCCCGCCCAGAGCCCCGAGGTCTGGGTACCTGAGGCTGGACCAGGCCCCTCTGTCCGCCTGTCTGCTGCTCATCTGTTCGTCTGTCTGTCCGTCCACCTGTTTGCCTGCCCAGCTGTCTGCCTGTCTGCCTGCCCAACCATCTGCCTACCTGCTGTCCACCTGTCCTCCTGTCTGCCTGGTCAACTGTCTGCCTGACTGCTGTCCACCAGTCCTCCTGTCTAAATCCCATTTCTTATACCTCAATTTTTCTTTTTGAGCTCCTTTGTTGATCACATGGATGGGATCGAAAGTTGATTCATTTTCGGTTTTTCCCAGTCTTAGTGCTGGTTTTGGATTTTGTTCATACTTCCTATTTCCTTTGTACTTGGTTTTTAAGCTAACCTATGGACCACTGCCACCAACTTTTCTAGACTGTGAGCCCATTGCTGGGTAGGGACCGTCTCTATATGTTGCTGACTTGTACTTCCCAGGCGCTTAGTATAGTGCTCTGCAGAGTAAGTGCTCAATAAATACGACTGAATGAATGAATGAATGGCCAACTCTCTGCCTATCTGTTGCCCACTAGTCCTCCTGTCCGCCTGGCCAATTGTCTGCCTGCCTACTGTCCACCAGTCCTCCTGTCTGCCTGTCCAACTCTCTGCCTCTCTGCTGTCCACCTGTCTACCTATCTAACCATCTGCCTGTCTGCTGTCCACCTGTCTGCCTGTCTACTGTCCATCTGTCTGCTGTCCTCCTGTCTTCCTGCCCAACAGCCTTCCTGTCTGGTGCCCACCAGTCCATCTTTCTGCCTGCCCAACTGTCTGCCTGCCTACTGTCCATCTGTCCACCTGCAGGAAAACAAGGATCGCAAGGAGCAGGCTGTGAAAGCCGAAAAACGGAAGAGGCAGCTTGCGGAAGAGGAGGCCAAGCGGCCCCGCGGGGAGAATGGGAAGATGGGTAAGCGGGTTTGGGAGCCATGCTTAAAGCCACAGACCCTGGGGAAGGTGTAGGACGGAACCTGAGGCCCTGGGGCCATAGAGGGATGGAGAGACTGGGATAGCTGTTTAGGAGGGAGGAAAGGATGGAGCGTGGTGGTGTGTCCAAAGGAGAATTACCCCAGGAAGCAGTAAGGGCCCCACCAGGAGACATTGGTTCCCCAAGAAGCAAGAGGGATTAAATTCAGCTGTTAGGAAGGACTTCCCAGAATGTGAGTTTAGGTGGTCTCTTCTCTGAAGGTCTTTCAATCCCTGAGTCTCATCCCCCGACCACAGCTGGAGGGGGTGGGGGGTTCCTTGTGGGGAGGCTGGAGAAATCCCAAGTCCAGCCTCCAGGGACCAGGAGGCAGATGGACAGGGCTCGTCTCCCTGACCAGCCCGGAAGGGAGTGGCGAAGCAGCCGGAGGAGGTGTGTGTCATCGACGCTCTGCTGGCCGACATCCGGAAGGGCTTCCAGCTGAGGAAGACGGCCAAGGGGAAAGGGGACCCAGAGGTCGGGCCCAGAGCCGCCTCTGCCGAAACCCGGAAGGGCCAGGAGCCTGGTGAGATGCCAACCCCCTGCTCTCCACTCTGTTCCTCACTCTTTTCTCACGTCCCACTGGCCACTGACCCCCGGGAGAGAAGCTGAGGCGGGGATGGATGTGGTTGTGGTGGGGAATGTCCCCCTTCCTGCTCTTTCTCTCCTCCTCATGGGTAGGGAAAGGGGATCCCGGGCTCCTGGGTGGTAATGAAGGGTGTCACTTTCCATGGAGTTGGCTCAGTGTGGCCGGAAGTAAGGGGGTCAGACCTTCCCGGGCCTCAGAACAGCCCCTGGCCCTCCAACTCCTGCCCCGAAACTCTCAAGAAGGGAGAAGCCAATGTTGGGGGGTTCAGGGGAAGGGAAGGCAGGGCTTTCCAGTGGTTGGTAGTGGGAGCGGATCTGTTGGAGTCCAGCATCCCCCCTGGAGGCTCTGGCAAGGCCCATCACATGTCGGGGAAGGGGAAGAGGCTGGCAGGGCTGGATTGCAGGCGCACGCATCTCACTGCAACAGGGGTCCATCCTCCCACTGACCCCCAGGTTTTGGATTCCCCTCCAGATGCAGTGGACAGCCCCAGTCAAGGAACCCCAGGGGCCACCGAGGGTGAAGCCAGCTCCCCGGACCAGGCGGGTGCCCCAGTGCCCAGCGGACACCCTGCGGCTGGGGACACTGGGGCATCCCATCCCCATGCACCCCCCTCAGAGAGACGCCCCTCCTGGTGCCAAATCGGGGACGACCCCCTCCCTGGTGAAGAGGATGAGGGTCCCACGGCCGGCCAGACGGGGAGGTCAGGCGGTCTGAGGTTTGTCCCGGCCGCGACCCCGGTGAAATTCTACAGCGACTACTCTCACACCTGTGGCAGTGAGGACAAGGCCGCAGGGCGTGGCGGAGAGGAGAAGAGCGGCCGAGCCCAGGGCCCGGAGGAAGAGCCCCAGCAGGCCCGGGCAGATGGCGCAGCCGAGAGCGGGGCTGCCCAAGGCCTGGGACCCCAGCCCCCCAAAGCCTTGGTGGAAGCGTTGGTGGCCGGCCCCATGCTGGGGGATCCCCTGGAGGACAGGGACGACGACACAGCTCAGGACTCGGTGTTGGACACGTCCTTGGACAGATCGTTCTCCGAGGAGACTGTCACTGACTCTTCGGGCTCGGCCACGCTCCCACGCTCTCAGGACCGGACGCAGAGAGAGAAGAGGAGGAGGAAGAAGAGGCCGTCCAAGAGTCATGAAGGTCACGGTGGGTTTCCTTCCCCTCCTTCCCCAATGATCACCCACCCCTGCCCCACGCCCAGTCCTAGATAGCATTCCTAGTATAGGCTGGGCACTTTCTGGGTGCAGAACACTGTATTGGGTATTTTCAGAGCACTGTTATACATCAATCAATCAATCAATCAATCGTATTTATTGAGCGCTTACTATGTGCAGAGCACTGTACTAAGCGCTTGGGAAGTACAAATTGGCATCACATAGAGACAGTCCCTACCCGATAGTGGGCTCACAGTCCAAAAGGGGGAGACAGAGAACAGAACCAAACATACCAACAAAATAAAATAAGTAGGATAGAAATGTACAAGTAAAATAAATAAATAAATAAATAAACAGAGTAATAAATATGTACAACCATATATACATATATACAGGTGCTGTGGGGAGGGGAAGGCGGTAAGGCGGGGGGATGGAGAGGGGGACGAGGGGGAGAGGAAAGAAGGGGCTCAATCTGGGAAGGCCTCCTGGAGGAGGTGAGCTCTCAGGAGGGCCTTGAAGGGAGGAAGAGAGCTAGCTTGGCGGATGGGCAGAGGGAGGGCATTCCAGGCCCGGGGGATGACGTGGGCCGGGGGTCGATGGCGGGACAGGCAAGAGCGAGGTACAGTGAGGAGATTAGTGGTGGAGGAGCGGAGGGTGCGGGCTGGGCAGTAGAAGGAGAGAAGGGAGGTGAGGTAGGAGGGGGCGAGGTGATGGAGAGCCTTGAAGCCCAGGGTGAGGAGTTTCTGCCTGATGCGCAGATTGATCGGTAGCCATTGGAGGTTTTTGAGGAGGGGAGTGATATGTCCAGAGCGTTTCTGGACAAAGATAATCCGGGCAGCAGCATGAAGTATGGATTGAAGTGGAGAGAGACACGAGGATGGGAGATCAGAGAGAAGGCTAGTGCAGTAGTCCAGACGGGATAGGATGAGAGCTTGAATTAGCAGGGTAGCGGTGAGTTTAGAGCATTGTACTGGGTGGCCTATAGGGTCTAGAGAACAATACCAAGTGCCTGTAGGGGACAAAGCACTGTACTGACTGTCCACTGAGGGTAGAGCACCCTACTGAGTGTCGGCTGGGGGCAGAGCAGTGTATGGTGTGCCTTCTGGGTGCAGAAGACTGTACTGAGTGCCCGCTGAGTGCAGAGCACTGTACCAAGTGCCTTCTGGTTGTAGAGCATTGTACCTAGTACCAAGTGCCTGCACATAACGTGGGGAGGGGCTGGCATGTACCTGAGTACTTAAGAGGTGTGTAGGTGACTGTGAGCCCGTTGTTGGGTAGGGACCGTCTCTATATGTTGCCAACTTGTACTTCTCAAGTGCTTAGTACAGTGCTCTGCACACAGTAAACACTCAATAAATATGATTGAATGAATGAATAGGTGGTGCAGTACAGAGGGAAATAGGGTGGGCAGAAGAGAGATTGTCCTCTCTTCCACAGTGCCCCTCCCTCCTGGGCAAAGAACAGAAAGTCCTGGACTTTTGAGCAGCGTCCTAGCCACCTCCACTACCTATGGTCGTCAGAGTCTGGGCGGAGCACTATAACGAGTGCCAGCTGGGTGCAAAGCATTGTACTAAGTTCCTGCTCAGCGAAGAGCACTGTGCTGAGTTCTTATCACATACACAGTGCTGCTTTAAGTCATGATCCCTACCCTCGAGGAATTTACAGCCTTTTATCAGTGGGGAGACAGTAGCCAGAGATTAACAAGTCTCAACCACTGGAGGAGTGAGAGGGGGGTTGATTAAATGCCCCGGAAATAGATAACTCCACAGCAGATGATGAGCAGTCCTGAGTTCCCGGAGGGGGTCACATGGCCTCCAGGAAGATGCGGCTTTCCATCAGGGAAGGACTCCTGGGGGAGGTGGCACTGTAGAAGGGCTCTGAGAGAGGGGATTGACAGGAGCAGGGAGTTTGGCAAGGCTGGTGGAGAGAGGGAAGGAGGGTCTTCCTGCGTGGGTCAAAAAACAACCCGGATTGGACAGCCCCTTGTTGTGTGTGCTCTGTGATAAGATGCTCTGTGTCTCTTTTATTCAAAAGCAGAGGAGGTCATTGACCCTGGAGATAATAAAACAAAAAGATTTTGTTCGGTTCAGTGAGGTAGGTGAACTCCAGAGATCGCTCCGTCTTGTCGACTAACCCGGGTGAAGGGACTCCGTGTGCTCAGCTCTCCTGCCGGGAACCATGTGAACTAATTCCCAGGCCTCCCCGGTGTTCTACGTCTGTTGTCCTTCTTCCTCCCCCCCCCTTCTTCTCCTCCTCCTCCAAGAGGATGCTCCCTCCCCCCCACACCCTGCAAGCCATCTGCCCCAAGAAACCAAATGCAAAATCGCCTGACCAGGTGGGCCAGAGGCCCCTGTTGGGCTAGCGGACTCTGCTCCCCCTCCCCATTTTCCTGGGAAGATGCATCATCGTCATCATCATTAACGATATTAATTGAGTGCTCCTTGTATGTAGAGCACTATATTAAGTTCTTGGAAGAGTACGATTCAACAGAATTGATAGACACAATCCCTGCCCACAGTGAGCTTACAGTCTAGAGGGGGAAACAGACATGAATACAAATAAATAATGCACCTCACCAAAGGAATTCTCAACCAGCCTCACTTTTGTCTCCACTGCCTTCCCAGCCCAGGCCAGAGGGATGGACCGGGGGACCTTCAGATAAGGGAGGGTCTGACTCCTGAGCTTCCCAAAACCCACAGACCCAATGGAACCCCCTCCTTCCTGGGAACCAATGGACTATCCCGTCTGGCCAGGTTGACCCGCCTGGCCTGTTGTCCAGTTCTGCTGAGCTGGTGGGGGCCAATCCCTTTGCTTCTGTGTCTTGAAGTTCTGCCCCCAAAACATCTCAGTCAATCGGTAGTATTTAATGAGTCCCTCCTGTAGGCAGAGCACTGTACTGAGCACTTGGGAAAGTTGATAGAATAGGCTCCCTCCCCTCACGAAGCTAACAGTCTACTGCTGGAGACAGACATTCAGATGACTCACAGATAGATACAACAGAAAACATAAATCTATATACATAAGGGCAGTGGCACGGGATGGGTTGGCGTGAGATCATAAGTACTTAATGGGTGAATAGATGGTGCAGTAAGGTGGGTAATTGAGTGGGCAGAAGAGAGATTGTCCTTTTTTTCATAGCTCCCCTCTTTTGCAAAGGACAGAAAATCCTGGGCGTTGTGGGGAGTGTCCAAACCACCTCCAAGAGTCAGAGTCCGTCATCTATGCTCCCATGTCTGTAGGAGGCTCCTTCCAACTACTGATCAAGCACAAGGGTCGGCCTCCCTCTCTCAGCGCCCAGAAAGACCCCTGTGTCCGAGGCCTCGGCTCATTCATCTGTGTCACTGATATGGTGAGGGTGAGGCAGAGGAAAGGATTAGTGACCCCCCCACACACAAACCTCCTTTATGAACCAGTGGAGCTATCCCAGGCCCTAGCAGTCCTCCAGGGACAGTGTGAAGGAACATGGTCAGCCCATGCTCAGGAACATGAACTGCCATGGTCAGCCCGTCTGGATGCCAAGACCCAGTACAAACTTCAGAGGAGAGCAGGTCACCCCCATCCAATGCTGGGACCCCCAAATTCACCCATCGACGGCCCTGGGGAAGGGAGGGATGTCGACAGCAAGCTTGTCGCTAGAGAAGCAGCTTGGCCTAGTGGCAGGAGCACAGGCTTGGGAGGCAGAGGACATGAGTTCTAATCCCGACTCCGCTACTTGTCTGCTGTGTGACCTCAGGAAAGTCACTAACTTCTCTGTTCTTCAGCTACCTCATCTGTAAAATGGGGATTAAGACTGCGAGCCCCATGTGGGACAACTTGATTACCTTGTACCTACTCCAGTGTTTAGAACAGTGCTTGGCACATAGTAAGCGCTTAACAAATACTATCATCATTATTATTATTATTAGACTACGAACTTGTTTCTAGACTATTAGCTCATTGTGGGCAGGATTGTGTCTGTTGTTATACTGTACTCTCCCAAGGGCTTATTACAGTGCTTCACACTCAAAGTAAGCACTCAATAAATACAATTGAATGAATGAATAACAGTAAACTGTATCTACCCCAGCGCTTAGTATAGTGCCTGGCTTATAGAAAATGCTTAACAAAATACCATAAAAACAAACAAGAAACAAAACAAAACAAAACTCTTGCTAAGTCCCAGTGCTGTGGGGTCAGAGTGGCTTTGATTTCTCCCTTTGAGAAACAGATGATGAATCCTCAGGAGTCTCAGGGGGCTAAGGAAAGGAAACAGTATCTGAGTAGACTCGAACTCAGAGCTCAGTCATTCTGGGCTCTAGGGAAGCGTCTGGGAGAAACTGAGGCCAAACATGTCTGCCCTCTATGTCCTAACGATCCTCTGACCCTTTGTTCCTTGGTTTCTAACCCAGTGCTTTGTGAACTATGTTCTCTGGGCTGCTTCTATGGTTCCTTGAATCCTTCTGCTCCCCACATGCTGCTGGGGGTCTTCCTTCAGGAACCGGGGGAATTCACTGTTTGGTCCATTCCCCCGGAACCAGCCCAGGAGCCAGAACCACAAGCCAACAGGACTCCTGGGCAGTGGGGTGATGATGAGGTTCAGGGGACTCCGGTAAGAAAGATCTCGACCCCTGCCCTACCAAAGTTACGGTTAGTGGTCGCAGTGCTTAGAGATCAGAACCCTGGCCCAGGAATCCAGGCCTGCCTCTCTTCCTGACCTGCCGGATGACCTTTGTTTTGTCACGTCCCGTCTCTGATCCTCCATTTCCCCACCTGGGAATCGGGAGAGTCTCTTGCTCCTGCTGAAGCCCCTCCTGCTCTCTTCAAGGCTCCACCAACAAACGTCAGAAGCTAGAGAAGATGGTAGGTGGGAGTCCGAAGGCCTCAGAAAAGGCTGGGGAACCCAGGGCATGGATAGCTTCCAACAGGCTCCCGTTTTCTAAGCCTTAAGAGTAGATAATCCTGATGCAATCCAGCTGTTACCAAGGTTTCCCAGAACCTAGTGCAGACCGCTCCCGAGTTGGGGGTTGCTCCCTGGAAGGAATTTCCCAGAGATAGGCAGGTTCCCAAGTTAGGAGATCAAAAGGAGAGCGTACACTCATGCATGCTCACAAACATGCACATTCACATCTCCACACTCCAACACATTCATACGTACCCACATTCCCTCGTGAATATTCACACTCGTACAAATTCAGTTGCACGTGCCTCCATTCATGCCCATGCAAACAGTCATGCTCACCCATTCTTTCACGAGCATCTGCCCACAAATCCATATACAGGCAGTCCTCATCTAAAAATATTTTAGATTAGGACTCATGCACTTAACAATATGTCTAAATTTACACTGTTTCAGCTTTACACACATCAGCTTCACCGTTGCAGCATCACTAGAGGGCACAAAAGCAACTGAGAGATGGAGAAATCATTTATAAAGTTTCCATGGGAACGGGTGGGGGTTATAGGAGGCAGGAGGGGCATAGAGAGGCTGGGGAGGCCAGTGAGTGGGGTTGGGGAAAGGTTATCTGGTCCCCAGGTAGATTCACCAAGGAGGGTCAAAGTAGAAACAGTGTGGCTTACTGGAAAGAGCACAGGCTTGGGAATCAGAGGTCGTGGGTTCTAATCCCAGCCCTGCCACTTGTCGGCTGTGTGACTTTGGTCAAGTCACTTAATTTCTTTGTGCCTCAGTTACCTCATCTGTAAAATGGGGATTAAGACTGTGAGCCCCATGTGGGACAACCTGATTACCTTGTATCTACCCCAGCGCTTAAAACAGTCACATAGTAAGTGTTTAACAAATACTATTATTATTATTACCTTAGTAGGACTACAAGAATACATCTAAATATAACTGATAGAGGACACGATTGAGGGTAATTTTGATCAAAACAGGGTATCCAACGTTGATTAAGGGAGCAATCTCCCATTCATTAACATTGTTCCTATGAGAAAATTGGTTCCAGTTTGCATTTACGTCTGAGGTGTGGTGTTCAGAAACTACATGTGTCGTAAATCTGAGGACCGCAGCCATTGAGTCACCCTGTCTCTCACACTCCCAGTCACATGCTCACATAGTAACACCCACTCACCCAGAAGAACTCATTCTGTGTGCCTTGGGCCTCGGACCAGACAGTGAGACAAATTTCTCGGCCCCCAAAATCGCCTACTTTTCTGTCTTGTTATGCTTGACTTCTTGAGTTGCTGGGATGATGGTGGTGGTGGAGGAGGAGGTGGTGGCGGTGGAGGAAGAGGTGGTGGTGGAGGAGGAGGAAAAGGAGGAAGAGGAGGAGAACGACGAAAGGTGAACTTGGGAAACACATTATTAATGTATTTTCCTTCTACCTGGCCTCTCTCCATACAGGTATCCGAACAAAGCCAAAAACCAAGTGACCAACAGTCCGAGAAAAGGTGCCCGGGGTGTCCATTCGGGTGTCGCCGCTCTGACCTGGACAGCCAGCTGACTCTAACTCCTACCCTCCCCACCTCGCTCGTTATCTCTTCTTGCCTGGTCCACCTTACCGTGCCATGCTGGACCGTGCTGGGCCATGCCAGATAAAGGAGCAGACTCCGTGCATCTTTCTGAAACTCCAGGACCCTGGCAGAGACTGGCATCTCTCCTATCTACCAGGAGAGAGGTGGTAGCTCAGAAGGATGGTTTGCACCCCACCAAACACACACTCCTCATTCAGCTCCGATCCCCCTGAGTCCAGCAACCCCCTGCATGGCCAGACCGCTGTCCTGCCCCGCGGCCGGCACCACGCTATATCCACCTTAGAGCATGCTTTTATAGGGAGCCTCCCCTCGTGAGTGGGGCAGTCCCGGGCGGAGAGCAGCAGCAGCCTCCGCAGCTCAAGAGTCAGAGCTTTCTCTGTGGAAATAGTTGTCAGCACTTTCTCTGTGAAAACGGGGGTGGGAGTGGGACAAGGGTCTGTCTGTCTGTTTGTCCATCTGGGCGGTCATTATCTGTGCCCCTCGGGCTGGTAGGGATGGGGCTGGGGCTGTTACAGGTGGGGTTGAGGCTGGTAGAGATGGAGCTAGGCCTGTGGAGATTGGCCTGGGGCTGGTAATAATAATAATAATAATGGCATTTATTAAGTGCTTACTATGTGCAAAGCACTGTTCTAAGCGCTGGAGAGGTTACAAGGTGATCAGGTTGTCCCACGGGGGGGCTCACAGTCTTCATCCCCATTTTACAGATGAGGTAACCAAGGCACAGAAAAGTGAACTGACTTGCCCAAAGTCACACAGCTGACAAATGGTGGAGTTGGGATTTGAACCCATGACCTCTGACTCCAAAGCCCAGGCTCTTTTCCACTGAGCCACGCTGATGGGGCTGGGGTTGGTAAAGTTGTGTCTGGGACTGGTAGAGACGGGGCTGGGGTTGGTAGAGTCAGGCCTGGGGCTGGTAGAGATGGGCTTGGGGCTGGAAGAGACAGGGCTGGGGCTGGTAGAGACGGGGCTGAGGCTGATAGAGATGGTGCTGATGAGTTCCTGGCATTGTACCACCCATGAGGAGGATTTGGTGGTGGAGGTGAAGCTGGCCAGAGCTGGATCCATCGATCTCCTTGGGTCGAAACCATTGCCTAACATCCCGGTCGGTTGTAAACACTGGGCAGGTCCGCTGTGGACCGTGTTTTAACTGGTCCGCTGAACTGGGAAATGGTAAAGTGAAGTGGAGTCTGGGGAAGGAGGAAGGAAGTCAAATCGAATTGGAAGAGAGAGAGAGAAAGAAAGAGAAAAAAGGAAGAGAGAAAGAGAAAGAAAGAGAAATAGAAAGAAAGAGGTGCATCCCACCAGATACCACTGCCAGAGGTCCTAGAGCACTGGATGGAGACCCACAGTCCAAGGTCTAGTCAGATTAGAAGCAGGATGGCATAGTGGCTAGTCCATGGGCCTGGGAGTCAAAAGGTCATGGGTTCTAATCACGGCTCCGCCGCATGTCTGCTGTGTGACCTTGGGCAAGTAATTTGAGTTCTCTGGGCCTCAGTTCCCTTAACTGTAAAATGGGGATTGAGACTGTGAAGAACAGTGCTTGGCACATAGTAAGAGCTTAATAAGTACCATAATTGTTAGGGAAGAACGGACTTCTGGAGTAGGGCCAGGGGTGGTGAAGGGTGGAGCAATAGATTCCATGGTCTCTAGGCAGGGCCTGGATGAGGCCATCCTCCCCATGGAGAGGATTTCTCGCCAGCCTGCTTCCCTGGGGCTTGCATGGATTTAACATGAAAGAGGTGTGTGCCCATTACACATTATGAAAGGTGAGCCTTCAGGTTACTTCTTTTTGTCACCAGGAGGTGATGGTAACTACCGCTGAAGGTTCCTGCTGCAGCACACCCCGGGCGGGACAGTGGGACCCAGCCGGGAATTGGGGTCACCCGGGGTGAAGCGTAAAAAACGATCCTTCCACGGCCCTGTCCTTCCCGCTTTGAGATCTGATGTTGTGTCTACTTGTTGCTTGCGGTGCGGGTTGTTTTTACGGCACTTTAACAGAATAAACATCTGCACTCCCCTCTCACCTCCCCGCACCCTGCTGCTGCCTGGTGTGTCTAGTGGAAAAGTCCTCGAGAAGGCCCCCAGGATAGAGTTAGAGAGAGGATATGAGATTCATTCATTCATTCAATTGTATTTATTGAGAGCTTATAGTGTGCAGAGCACTGTACAAAGTGCTTGGGAAGTACAAATTGGTAACATATACAGACGGTCCCTACCCAACAAAAGTCTCACAAGATTCAGAGGAGACAGGGTTGACTTTTGCAAAATGATAAAAGGTGAGTTTGTGGCAAACTCAGAATTGTTGTTCAATACTAACGAAGGCATTTGTTAAGCACTTATACTGTGTGCCTGGCACTGTACTAGGCGCTGGAGTGGATACAAGCAAATTGGGTTGGGTACAGTCTCTTAATAATGATAATAGTAATAATTATAATGGCATTTATTAAGCGCTTACTGTGTGCAAAGCACTGTTCTAAGCGCTGGGGAGATTACAAGGTGATCATGTTGACCCACGTGGGGCTCACAATCTCAATCCCCCTTTTACAGATGAGGGAACAGAGGGCCAGAGAAGTGAAGTGACTTGCCCAAGGTCACACAGCAGACTAGTGGCTCAGCCAGGATTAGAACCTATGACCTTCTGGCTCTCAGGCCCACACTCCATCCGCTACACCATGCTGATTTGGAGAGTCTCTTGAGTAAAAGATTCAGGATGAGGGTTTAGAGAAAAAGAGGTTTTAGATAATATTCATACCCTTAATAGAAATCCCCTTGGATCAGACCAGCAGCCTACCCACTTCAAGACTCTGCTTCAGAAAGGAGCACTAGTACAATTGCAGAAATTGCAAGCTAGTTGCCTTCCTGAACAACCACCTACAGGGATAGAAGTCCCTAGCCTATATTCTTCCTCTAACTCTAACCCTAGCCCGAACCTAACCCTAACCCAAAACCTCAGTCAACTCCTAACCTAAATTCTATCCCTAACCCTCATTCTAACCCTAACCCTAATCTCACCACAATGCTACCCCTCAGCCTACACCTAACCATAGGCCTAACCCAATCCTTATCCCTATGTCGCTCTAAACTTAAGCCTAACATCACCGCCAAATCTGTCCCTCAGCCTACCCTTAACCAAAGCCCCACACCGATCCCTCACTATATACCTACCCGGAACCTTTCCCCAAACCTTAACCCTAACCCTAAGTAAGTGATTTCTTCTCAACATCCTACATGGTCTTAGCAAGGATTTAGATTTCTGAATTTAGAACTCCAAAGGTTTAGCATTCCAAAATCATTTTTCCAGGAACTTGCTACAGTGAGAAATTACCCCTGTAAATTAATCTTCCTCATGTTTATTTTCTGTGACCTGAGTGCAGAAACTCCCCCCAAAATTTCTGAAGTCAGATACCAGGGATATAAATGAATAAATCCAGAAATCTCCAAGAGAATAATTGCTAGCAATGGAGGCTAAGCCAACTTTAGACAAGCTCTGTATCAAGCCAGGAACATTTTAACATTTCCCTCTCCTCCCACAACCTCCCAATTAGGATGCCATGAGTTCATTCTTCAATAATTGCATGAAGCTTTTGTTGACTCTCAGAGCAGAGCTCTCCCTCATCTGGACCTTACTGATTGGTGTAGATTGTCTATGTTCATGACCGCATCCATGAAACAAACAACTTTTAAAATTTCCCTCATTCTGGATGTCTCGCTTGGACAGATAATTTAAGGTCATTCCAATAGCATCTCTGGATAGAAGCCACAACTGAAATTTAAAGAATACTTACATGAAGAGAATAGGACCTGCCTTTATAGCAAACCCATACACTGCAGAAAATAGGCACAACTGCCATGGATTACTCTGTCCTTTAATAACAAATCATGTTGTTAATAATCATTTTTTCCAATTAGATTTCTGTTTCTTTCCAAAGTTAGCACTTTTAGTGACTAATATAACAGAAGCATAGCACTGAGATTGATTCACTGCAGTATTTGATGTCTGAGTAAATTTAAAGAAGCTACAGAAGTGGCATCCCAAAAATAGAGTCCAGAGATCATATTATATGAGCAAAATGTGAATATATTGTAGCCGATATATCCTCACTGTAACTTTATACTATCCAGATGAAGTTTTGGAAATTGGTGACACTGATGTTAAAAGGACATGCAATATTCATGGGGTTTTTTTTACAGGAAACAAGAAGCAGTTGAAAATACAACGGGTTTTTACTTGCAAAGTATGTGCTTTCTAGTTGCTGGGGTTTTTTTCCATAGGCCCTACTTAATTTTCATTCCTTTTTTTTTTTTTTTGAAGGGGACAATTCATTTTCATTTCAATTTGGTTTTGTCCCTAGAGGCCAAAACTAAGATCACATTCTGTTGGTAAAACCTAATAGTAGCATTCTTAATCCAATTAAATGACACATTTCTGCAATGATAAAAAATGCATTGTTTGAGGCTGTGTTTACCCCCCCGCTTCCTCCAACAGTTATTACAATGATAGTGCCTAGTGGACCAAAGGATGAATTCCATGGCCTCACCTTGCCAAAGCTCTTCTTTGACTCCAACCCTCATTAGGTGTGACTCACAAATTTAGTAAAGGTGAAGATTCAGAGGGAAATACAAGAATAAATATTTCATGTTAGACTGGCAAGTGATAATGAATGAAGTTCTCACAAAAGCATTAGGATTAACAGACATCAGGATAAAACTTCTTTCCATGGGCTTTATCTTCCTCTTTCTCTGGGAAGAGCCTCTGTTCTGAGAAAAGACAAACTATATTTTGAATAGTCTAGTCTTTTGACACAGGAGCTAGTGTCCGTGCATGAAATTATTTTCATGAACTTATGTGTAAAATAACATAATAGAAGGTCTATATAAAGCATCTTAGAATGCAAACTCGTGGACAAAAGGGACCCCAACTATATTTTAAAAAGTACCAAGGGAAGCAAATACATACAAAGCAAGAACGATTTTGTGGATTTTAAAGAATTTAAGCCCTTTTTGTATTATGTTGCCAGGGTTAAAGTAAAAGAACATGCTTAAGTGAAATTGTTCTTTGTGAACGAAAGGCATGTTCAAATATCAAAGCAGACTTTCAAATATTTAAACATCATCTCTGATCACCAATTAAGGATTTGGGCGTTCATCATCTTATGTATTAAAAACCAAAGATAGATCCCCTTCTAAAAAAATGTAAAAACCTCTGCACCCTCTCGATGACTTTCTGTACTGTCTTCAAACACACGCATATCTCTCATAGCCAAAAAAACCCTTCACTGTACCTTACTGCATCATCCACCTATCATCACATCTCCCTCCTCCCATTCCTATCCAAAGTCTTCGAATAAGTTGTATTTTACTTCTACCTCCAACTCCCTGCTTGACCTTTTCTGAACTGATTTCAGTTCACTAGGACTGCTCTCTTAGAGATCACCAAGAGAAGCGGTGTTGCCTAGTGGATAAAGCACAGGCCCGGGAGTCCTAAGGACCTGGCTTCTAATCCTGGCTCTACTGCCTGTCTGCTAGGTGACCTTGGCAAGTCACTTCACTTCTCTGTGCCTCAGTTACCTCATCTGTAAAATGGGGATTAAGACTGTGTCCAACCTGGCAACCCAGTACCTACTCAGTGCCTAGTGCAGTGCCTGGCACATAGCAAGCGCTTAATAAATACAATTTTAAAAAACCACTCAAGATTAGTCCCTTTTCCTGGAAATACCTAACCTTTTACCATTTCCTCTTCTGGCTTTCCTCCTACCTCTATGACCTTTCTCAATTTCTTTTACCATCTTTTCCTCAGCCTCCCACCTGGAAATTTATCTTTCCCAAGGCTTTAACTATCACCACTGGGTGGATAACTCCCGATTCTACCATACCAGTCTTGTGTTCTGCTTCTTTTCCATCTCACTTTGTCTCATGCCTCCAGGATAATTCTATCCAGATGTCCTACGGGCACCTGAAGCTGAATATGGAACTCATCCTCCCTCCCAAACTCCTCCACCATCATTCTGACTTTGAAGCCTGTGACCTTGGGATTTTCCTTCATTCCTCCCTCTCTTTCAGTTTCAATCTGTCTTCAAATCCCGTGAGTTCTTCTTCTACAACCTTTCCAGAATCTGCCCCTTCCTCTCAATCTAAATGACCACCATGCTGGTCCTGGCTTGATGCCTACAAAAGCTTCCTCGCTGGCCGGATCATTTTTCTAATTTTTTCTGTTCTTCAAACTTCTTCCCTTTGTATCAAGCAGAAACCCCAACCAGTAGCTTTAAGCACTCCATCAGCTGTCTCCCTTTTACACTTCCTTTCCCACTCCTCCCCAACTTGCAAGCTTTGTTTCTCTCAAGCCAGCCTACCCACAAAGTCTCATTCTCATCTCTCCCACCATCAGCTTCTTGCTTATTCCCTCATTTCTGACTGAAAATCCCTTTCCCTTCACATCCAGTAGACCACTGCTCTCCCTACCTTCAAAATCCTTATAAAATCATCCTTCAGGAAGGTTTTCTCATCTCCCCACCCTAAGTTCCAGCTGCCATTTCTGAGCCACCTCAGCACTTGACACCCTTCTCACAGCACTTTCATTCACATCTTCATACCCTGTCACCTCCTCTTGTCTGTAATTAATTGTCTGTCTTCCCTGTTATTTTGGAAGCTCTCTGTGGGCTGGCATCATGTCTTCCAAATTCTATTGTAACCCACTTGCTTTACACACAGTAGGTGCTTAATAAATACTATTGATTGATTACTCATTCTTAATCAGGGAATTAGCTGGATGCTAAACCCATAAGAGTGGGGCTGTCTGGGTGTGCAGATTGGATTACTAAGAGGGACAGGCAGCAGTTGAGTGGAATGCAAAGTTGTGGTTCATGACATTTTATAAAGGGTGGAATGCCTGGGAGGGGCAATGTGGGTTTCACTTTAATTAGAAGGATGCCCAGCTGGGGAGAGTGAGGTAGTCACAGGGGCTGGGAGAGGGAGAGGAGAGGTAATTTAACCTGTGGAGAGGCAGAGTTGTCCTCTATTATTAGGCTCAATCAATCAGTCGTATTTAGTGAGTGCTTACTGTATGCAGAGCACTGTACAAGTACACGATAACAGAGTTGGTAGACACATTCCTTGCCCACAACAAGCTTACAGACTAGAGAGGGAAGCAGACATCGGTACAAATAAATAGATAAATACCGCTTTATAGGTGCCACCTCTTGGTTTTCCAGGGAGTTAATAAATGCTAGTTTTACTCTTTGTAGCTAATCTGTTCCTATTTTGATGCCTTTGTTTCTCTCTGGAGCTGACATTTTTCATGGTTGATAGAACAGCTGCAAGGTGGCAAAGAGTTCCAAGAAAAGGAAATAAATCTGTGCTTCCTGTTCCTCACCAGCTAAACAAATATAGAAGTCTGTGTCTGTTACCTTGTGTTATTTCAACCCAATTAGACAGCCTTGGGGAAATATATTGTATGGCTTTGTAAGTCAGTCACTCTTGACTACCAAACTATGAATACAAAGGAGGGTTTTTTTTTTCCATCTCTTACAAGCTTTTCACAGTATTAACATGAAAGTACAATAGTGGAAAAGTTGATTTGACTGAGATTTCTAACCTGTCACCTAAGAGGTGCCTAAAATTGGGTCTTGTCAACAAGATAGTGAATCAACATTTGGGGAAGGAGCTAACTTATTAATGTGAAAATAGTACTAATAATGATATTTATTAAGTGCTTACTATGTGCCAGACATTGTTTTAAGCACTGGGGTAGATACAAGATCTACACTGGGGTTGGACACAGTCCACGTCCCACATAGGACTCACAGTCTTAATCCCCATTTTACAGATGAGGGAACTGAGTCCCAGGGAAGTGAAGTGATTTGCCAAAGGTCACACAGCAGACAAGTGGTGGAGCCAGGATTAGAATAATAATAATAATAATAATGATATTTGTTAAGCGCTTACTATGTGCCAAGCACTGTTCTAAGCACTATGGTAGATACAAAGTTATCAGGTTGTCCCACATGGGGCTCACAGTCTTAATCCCCATTTTACAGATGAGGTAACTGAGGCACATGAAGTTAAGTGACTTGCCCAGAGTCACACAGGGGACAGGTGGTGGAGCAGGGATTAGAACCCAGGTCCTTCTGACTCCCAAGCCATGTTCTATCCATTAGGCCAAGGAACAAGCTGTGTCCTACGATACTTTCCATAAAAGCCACGAGTTATGCCTGCAGTCATAACGAGGTTATAACTGGTCTTCCTTGAGTCATGTTACCTCCCAGCTGTCTAATGCAATGGCCCCTCCCCAGGAAAGGCCAAAGTTTTAGCACTTCCCCTTGGCCCCAGTTGAGGGGTGGCATCTGGGATGAGGAGAGTGGCTGCCCCCACCTTTCATGAGACTCTCCCTGGATTAGGGAACTGTATCCTTGGACTGCTCCACCGACAGAGAATTGGCCCATTCATTCATTCAGTCATTCAGTCATTCCTTGTCATATTTATTGAGAGCTTACTGTGCGCAGAGCACTGTACTAAGCACTTGCGAAGTACAAGTTGGCAACATATAGAGATGGTCCCTACCCAAGAACGGGCTCACAGTCTAGAAGGGGGAGACATACAACAAAACAAAACATGTGGACAGGTGTCAAATCACCAGAATAAATAAAAATAAAGCTAGATCAATCAATCAATCAATCAATCGTATTTATTGAGCGCTTACTATGTGCAGAGCACTGTACTAAGCGCTTGGGAAGTACAAATTGGCATCACATAGAGACAGTCCCTACCCAACAGTGGGCTCACAGTCTAAAAGGGGGAGACAGAGAACAGAACCAAACATACCAACAAAATAAAATAAGTAGGATAGAAGTGTACAAGTAAAATAAATAAATAAATAAATAGAGTAATAAATATGTACAACCATATATACATATATACAGGTGCTGTGGGGAAGGGAAGGAGGTAAGACGGGGGGATGGAGAGGGGGACGAGGGGGAGAGGAAAGAAGGGGCTCAGTCTGGGAAGGCCTCCTGGAGGAGGTGAGCTCTCAGCAGGGCCTTGAAGGGAGGAAGAGAGCTAGCTTGGCAGATGGGCAGAGGGAGGGCATTCCAGGCCCGGGGGATGACGTGGGCCGGGGGTCGATGGCGGGACAGGCGAGAGCGAGGTACAGTGAGGAGATTAGTGGTGGAGGAGCGGAGGGTGCGGGCTGGGCAGTAGAAGGAGAGAAGGGAGGTGAGGTAGGAGGGGGCGAGGTGATGGACAGCCTTGAAGCCCAGGGTGAGGAGTTTCTGCTTGATGCGCAGATTGATCGGTAGCCATTGGAGGTTTTTGAGGAGGGGAGTAATATGTCCAGAGCGTTTCTGGACAAAGATAATCCGGGCAGCAGCATGAAGTATGGATTGAAGTGGAGAGAGACACGAGGATGGGAGATCAGAGAGAAGGCTAGTGCAGTAGTCCAGACGGGATAGGATGAGAGCTTGAATGAGCAGGGTAGCGGTTTGGATGGAGAGGAAAGGGCGGATCTTGGCAATGTTGCGGAGCTGAGACCGGCAGGTTTTGGTGACGGCTTGGATGTGAGGGGTGAATGAGAGAGCGGAGTCGAGGATGACACCAAGGTTGCGGGCTTGTGAGACGGGAAGGATGGTAGTGCCGTCAACAGAGATGGGAAAGTCAGGGAGAGGACAAGGTTTGGGAGGGAAGACAAGGAGCTCAGTCTTCGACATGTTGAGCTTTAGGTGGCGGGCGGACATCCAGATGGAGATGTCCTGAAGGCAGGAGGAGATGCGAGCCTGGAGGGAGGGGGAGAGAGCAGGGGCAGAGATGTAGATCTGGGTGTCATCAGCGTAGAGATGATAGTTGAAGCCATGGGAGCGAATGAGGTCACCAAGGGAGTGAGTGTATATTGAGAACAGAAGGGGACCAAGCACTGAACCTTGGGGAACCCCCACAGTAAGAGGATGGGAGGGGGAGGAGGAGCCTGCAAAAGAGACTGAGAAAGAACGACCGGAGAGATAAGAGGAGAACCAGGAGAGGACGGAGTCTGTGAAGCCAAGGTCAGATAACGTGTTGAGGAGAAGGGGGTGGTCCACAGTGTCGAAGGCAGCTGAGAGGTCTGGTAGGAGGGAAATGGGAAGATAACTAGAAGGTGAGGTGGGGTCAAGAGAGGGTTTTTTTAACATGGTTTTTTAACATTTTAATGATGCACATCATTAACAAAATAAATAGAATAGTAAATATGTACAAATAAAATAAATAGAGTAATAAATCTGTACAGACATATATACAGGTGCTGTGGGGAGGGGAAGGAGGTAGGGCAGAGGGGATGGGGAGGAGGAGAGGAAAAAGGGGGCTCAGTCTGGGAAGGCCTCCTGGAGGAGGTGAGCTCTTTGGTCCTGACAGCCTTATAGAAGATCATCATCATCATCATCATCAATCGTATTTATTGAGCGCTTACTATGTGCAGAGCACTGTACTAAGCGCTTGGGAAGTACAAATTGGCAACATATAGAGACAGTCCCTACCCAACAGCGGGCTCACAGTCTAAAAGGGGGAGACAGAGAACAAAACCAAACATACTAACAAAATAAAATAAATAGAATAGATATGTACAAATAAAATAAATAAATAAATAGAGTAAAAAATATGTACAAACATATATACATATATACAGGTGCTGTGGGGAAGAGAAGGAGGTAAGATGGGGGGATGGAGAGGGGGATGAGGGGGAGAGGAAGGAAGGGGCTCAGTCTGGGAAGGCCTCCTGGAGGAGGTGAGCTCTCAGCAGGGCCTTGAAGGGAGGAAGAGAGCTAGCTTGGCGGATGGGCAGAGGGAGGACATTCCAGGCCCGGGGGATGACGTGGGCTGGGGGTTGATGGTGGGACAGGCGAGAGCGAGGTACGGTGAGGAGGTCAGCGGTGGAGGAGCGGAGGGTGCGGACTGGGCTGTAGAAGGAGAGAAGGGAGGTGAGGTAGGAGGGGGCGAGGTGATGAAGAGCCTTGAAGCCCAGGGAGAGGAGTTTCTGCCTGATGCGCAGATTGATTGGTAGCCACTGGAGATTTTTGAGGAGGGGAGTGATATGCCCAGAGCATTTCTGGACAAAGATAATCCGGGCAGCAGCATGAAGTATGGATTGAAGTGGAGAGAGACACAAGGATGGGAGATCAGAGAGAAGGCTGATGCAGTAGTCCAGACGAGATAGGATGAGAGCTTGAATGAGCAGGGTAGCGGTAGGGATGGAGAGGAAAGGGCGGATCTTGGCAATGTTGTGGAGCTGAGACCGGCAGGTTTTGGTCACGGCTTGGATGTGAGGGGTGAATGAGAGAGCGGAGTCGAGGATGACACCAAGGTTGCGGGCTTGTGAGACGGGAAGGATGGTAGTGCCGTCCACAGAGATGGGAAAGTCAGGGAGAGGGCAAGGTTTGGGAGGGAAGACAAGGTGAAGACAAGAGAAGATGAAGCCCAAGCATCACACATGACCCATTTTTTTCCCATGACCATGCTAGCTGGGTGCAGATCAAAAATGCAAAGGAAGAGGGAGAGGAAAAAAATCTCTCTGGCTCCAAACAACATGGTGCCCATAGTTTGTGAGCATCTGCAAGCTCTGATAATATTGCCAAGAATATCTCTCTCCCAGTCTGGACTTTCTTTCCATAACCACAGGTTGTCACTGTCCCCCTTTGTCACCCTTCCTAATTCTCTGTTGCTAAACAATGCATTTTCTGCCTCTCCCACATATTTTCCTTTCCACCTACACAGACATCTTACAATCTAAGTGCTGTAGCTACGTCCCTTCTTTACTATGCTACATCTCTTTCCTGAATGATTCATCTTCATAAGATGTCATTCTGCTCACCTAGCTGTCATCTTCACAAACCTCCAATTGCTGCTCATCTCCCTCTTTATTCTTTCATTCATCCATTCAATTGTATTTATTGAGCACTTACTGTGTGCAGAGCACTGAACTAAGTGCTTGGGAAGTACAAATCGGCAACATATAGATACGGTCTTTACCCAACAGCGGGCTCACAGTTTAGAAGTGGGAGGCAGATAACAACAAAAAAGAAGTAGACAGGTGTCAATACTGTCAGAATAAATGGAATTATAGCTATATACACATCATTAATAAAATGAATAGAGTAATAGATATGTACAAATATACACAAGTGCTGTGGGGAGGGGAAGGGGCCAGGGCAAAGGGAGGGAGTGGGGGTGATGGGGAGGGGAGGAGGAGCAGAAGAAAGGGGAAGCTCAGTCTGGGAAGGCCTCCTGGAGGAGGTGAGCTCTCAGTAGGACTTTGAAGGGAGGAAGAGAGCTAGTTTGGCAGATGTGTGGAGGGAGGGCATTCCAGGCCCGGGGTAGGATGTGGGCCAGGGGCCGACAGCGGGACAAGCAAGAACGAGGCACAGTTAGGAGGTTAGCGGCAGAGGAGCAGAGTGTGCGGGCTGGGCTGTAGAAGGAGCGAAGGGAGGTGAGGTAGGAAGGGGCAAGGTGATGGAGAGCTTTGAAGCCGATAGGAGTTTTTGCTTCATGTGAAGGTTGATAGGCAACCACTGGAGATTTTTGAAGAGGAGAGTGACATGCCCAGAGCGTTTCTGTACAAAGATAATCTGGGCAGCAGAGTGAAGAATAGACTGAAGCGGGGAGAGACAGAAGGATGGGAGATCAGAAAGGAGGCCGATGCAGTAATTTATTAATTACTGCATAATTAATTAAACGTATTATTTATTAATTTATTAAGCATAACATCATTCATTCATTCAGTCGTATTTATTAAGTGCTTACTGTGTGCAGAGCACTGTACTAAGCACTTGGGAAGTACAAGTTGGCAACAGAGACAGTCCCTACCCAACAATGGGCTCACAGTCTAGAATGGGGAGACAGACAACAAAATAAAACATGTGGACAGGTGTCAAGTCATCAGAATAAATAGAAGTAAAGCTAGATGCACATCATTAACAAAATAAATAGAATAGTAAATATGTACAAGTAAAATAAATAGAGTAATAAATCTGTACAAGTATACATGCAGGTGCTGTGGGGAGGGGAAGGAGGTAGGACAGAGGGGATGGGGAGGGGGAGAGGATAAAGGGGGCTCAGTCTGGGAAGGCCTCCTGGAGGAGGTGAGCTCTCAGTAGGGCTTTGAAGGTAGGAAGAAAGCTAGCTTGGTGGATGTGCGGAGGGAGGGCATTCCAGGCCAGGGAGAGGACGTGGGCCGGGAGTAGATGGTGGGAGAGGCAAAAACGCGGCCCAATGAGGAGGTTAGCGGCAGAGGAGTGGAGGGTGCGGGCTGGGTTGTGGAAGGAGGGAAGGGAGGTGAGGTAGGAGGAGGCGAGGTGATGGACAGCCTTGAAGGCGAGAGTGAGGAGTTTTTGCCTGATGCATAGGTTGACTGGTAGCCACTGGAGATCCTGACTATTGGCTTCAAGAGGCTCCACCAGTTCTCTCCTCTTACTTAACTGCCCTCTTCCCCCCTATACTCCCTTCTTCTTACAGTGCTTTGAACTCAAGCTTGTTGCTTGAAATTCTCTCCGTTCTTCAAATTGGCTGCATCCCAGTCCGGCCCCTCTTCAAAGCCCTAATAATGACAACCATGGTATTTACTAAGCACTTACTGTGTGCCAGGCACTGTAGTGACCCGATACTAGCAAATCAGGTTGGGCACAGTCCCTGTCCCAAGTGGGGCTCACAGTCTTATTCCCCATTTTGCAGGTGGGGTAACTGAGGCACAGAGAAGTGAAGTGACTTTCCCAAGGCTACACAGCAGACAAGTGGCAGAGCTGGGATTAGAACCCATGACCTTCTGACTCCTAGGCCTGTGCTCTATCCAATAGTCCATGCTGTTTTTTCATGCTAATCATTTGGGGGACTACAACACAGGTAAAAGACATGATCTCTGTCCTCAGGAAGCTGAACTTAAACCCTCATCCTAAACCTAACCTAACCTCACCACAAACCCAATACCTCAGCCTACTTCAAACCATGGTCTTAACCCTATTCTTACACTCTAGCCCTTACCTTCACTCCAATTCTAACCATAGTCCTAACTATAACCCTAATCCTAACCATCAGCCGGCACCTAATCATAGCCTTAAACTTATTCCTCACCATAACTGACCACACATCTACCCCTCAGCCAACCCCTATCACCCTATCCTTCACTCTAACCCTAACTATAAACGTAATCTTCAGCCAATCTCAAACCAGAACCCTAACCCTAATCCTCATCCTAACCCTAGTCCAAACCCTATTCCTCAGTCAACCCGTATCCATAGCCTTCACCTTATAATAATAATAATAATAGCATTTATTAAGCACTTACTATGTGCAAAGCACTGTTCTAAGCACTGGGGAGGTTACAAGGTGATCAGGTTATCCCAGGGGGGATCACAATCTTAATCCTCATTTCCCAGATGAGGTAACTGAGGCCCAGAGAAGTTAAGTGACTTGCCCAAAGTCACACAGCTGACAATTGGTGGAGCCAGGATTTGAACCAATGACCTCTGACTCCAAAGCCCATGCTCTTTCCACTGAGCCACGCTGCTTCCCCTAACCCTAACTCCATCACAATCTTAATCCTATAGCAATCCTAACCTACCACAACCCTAACCCTAACCTTAGCCCTGAACCATTCCCTTGGCTACCCCTAAGCACAATTCTACACTCTACCCCTTAATCTAACCATAATCTTTCCCCTAACCTTAACCCTAAACATTGATCAAACCCTAACCAAAGTCCTAACCTTTTTCCTCATCCTAGCCCTAACCCTAACCTCACCACCAACCCTATATTGCTCAGTCTACACCTAGCCATAACTCTAACCCTATCCTTTACTCTAACCCTAACACAATAAAAAAACAGCATGGCTCAGTGGAAAGAGCATGGGTTTGGGAGACAGAGGTCATGGGTTCTAATCCCAGCTCCACCACTTTTCAGCAGTGTGACTTTGGGTAAGTCACTTCACTTCTCTGGGCCTCAGTTACCACATCTGTAAAATGGGGATTAAGACTGTGAGCCCCACGTGGGACAACCTGATCACCTTGTATCCCCCCAGCGCATAGAACAGTGCTTCTTACATAGTAAGTGCTTAACAAATGCCATCATTATTACTATATTTAAACCTAATCCAAACCTAAACCCTATACCTCACTCTAATCCTAAACCTAACATCTCCACCACTATCCCTCAGCCTAACCCTAACCAAAGCCCTAAACTTCTTCCTTGCTATTACTCTAACACAAACTTTTTCCTTAACCTTAACCCTCACCCACCTAGCCCTAATCCAATTTCTTAAATAATAATAATGATAATAATAATGGCATTTATTAAGCACTTACTACGTGCAAAGCACTGTTATAAGCGCTGGGGAGGTTACAAGTTGATCAGGTTGTCCCACAGGGGGCTCACAGTCTTAATCCCCATTTTACAGATGAGGTAACTGAGGCAAAGAGAAGTTAAGTGACTGGCCCAAAGTCACACAGCTGACAATCGGTGGAGCCAGGATTTGAACCCCTGACCTCTGACTCCAAAGCCTGTGCTCTTTCCACTGAGCCACACTGCTTGCAAATGGCATCCCTCAACCTACTCCTAATCATAGCCTTAAACATAACCCTAACCTTAACTCTAACCCTACCCAAATAATGATGGTGCTTAACAGACACTATGTGTCAAGCACTGTTCTAAGCACTGGGGTAGATGGAAGCTAATCAGGTTGGTCCCTGTCCCTGTCCCACATGGGGAGCACAGTCTTACTCCCCATTTTATAGTGAGGCTACTGTAGCACAGAGAAATTAAGTAACCTGCCCTAGATCACACAGCAGAGAAGTGGTGGAGCTGGGATTAGAACCCAGGTCCTTGTTCTATCCACTAGGCCATGCTGCTACCCCTAACCATCCCTAACCCTATCCCTCACTCAAACCCTAAACCTATAATAATAATAATAATAATAATAATAATGGCATTTGTTAAGCGCTTACTATGTGCAAAGCATTCATTCATTCAGTCATTCAATCATATTTATTGAGCATTTACTGTGTGCAGAGCACTGTACTAAGCACTTGGGAAGTACAAGTTGGCAATATATAGAGATGGTCCCTACCCAACAACGGGCTCACAGTCTAGAAGGGGGAGACAGACAACAAAATAAAACATGTCTACTGGTGTCAAGTCATTAGAATAAGTAGAAGTAAGGCTAGAAGCACATCATTAACAAAATAAATAGAATAGTAAATATGTACAAGTAAAATAAATAGAGTAATAAATCTGTACAAACATATATACAGGTGCTATGAGGAGGGGGAAGAGGTAGGGCAGAGGGGATGGGGAGGAAGAGAGGAAAAAGGGGGCTCAGTCTGGGAAGGCCTCCTGGAGGAGGTGAGCTCTCAGTAGGGCTTTGAAGGTAGGAAGAGAGCTAGCTTGGCGGATGTGTGGAGGGAGGGCATTCCAGGCCAGGGGGAGGACGTGGGCCGGGGATCAATGGCGGGACAGGCGAGAATGAGGTACGGTGAGGAGATTAGCGGCAGAGGAGCGGAGGGTGTGGGGTGGGCTGGAGAAGAAGAGAAAGGAGGTGAGGTAGAAGGGGGCAAGATGATGGACAGCCTTGAAGCCGAGAGTGAGGAGTTTTTGCCTGATATATAGGTTGACTGGTAGCCACTGGAGATTTTTGAGGAGGGGAGTAACATGCCCAGAGCGTTTCTGCACAGAGATGATCCAGGCAGCAGCGTGAAGTATAGACTGAAGTGGGGAGAGACAGGAGGATGGGAAATAAGAGAGGAGGCTGATGCAGTAATCCAGTCGTGATAGGATGATTGAACCAGCTGTTCTGAGCACTGGGGAGGTTACAAAGTGATCAGGTTGTCCCACGGGGGGGCTCACAGTCTTAATCTCCATTTTACAGATGAGGTAACTGAGGCCCAGAGAAGTTAAGTGACTTGCCCAAAGTCACACAGTTGACAATTGGCAGAGCCGGGATTTGAACCCAAGGCCTCTGACTCCAAAGCCTGTGCTCTTTCCATTGAGCCACGCAACCTATATCATCCCTAACACTCACTAACCCTAATCTTACCCTTAATCCTGGCCTTTAACCCTAACCCTAAACCCAACCCTAACCACAACCCTAACCCTCATCATCACCTTCTCCTAAACCCTAGCCATAACCCCAACTCTAACTGTCATCCTAAACCTAACTCAACCTCACCACAAACACTAGCATTCAGCCTACTCCTAACCATAGCCCTGCCCCTATCTCTCACCCCAAATTCTAGCCCTAATCTTAACCTTAATCTGAATCTTAGCCTTTTCTCTAACCTAACGCTAGCCCTTGCTCTAACCCTAATCCCAAATCTAATCCTATCCCTAACGATAATTGTAACATTATCCTTCATTCTACCACTAATCCTAACCCTAACCCTAACCCCTAACCCAAACCCTAACCTCATCACAAACATAGTCCTAACCTTAACCTAACCCTACCTCACCTCCTAAAATCACTGCAAACCATGCAGCCTTCCCTTAATCATAACCCTAATAGCCCTAAACCCTAATCCTAAATTTAACTCTAACCTCAATCCCACCCCTATCCCTCCACATATCTGCAAACATAGCCCTCATCCTAAAACTAACTCTAATCATAATCCAAACCGTAACCCTAAACCCTATCCCTTCATTTAACCCTAACCATCTTCCCAACCCAATCCTTCACCACCACCCCCAACCCTAAATTTAGCCATAACCTTAATCCTAACCTAATCCTAATTTTAACCCTTGATTTGTAACCTTAATTTGAACCCAATCCTCACCTTCAACCTTACCCTAACTTTAGTCCTACCCCTCATCATATCCCTAACCCTAACCATAATTCTAATGCTACCCCTAACCCTATGCCTCACCCTAACCCTAAGCTTAGCCCTAACCTTAGCCTTCACCATAACCCTAACTGCCACCCTAACCTTAACTTTAGCCTTAACCCTAAGTAACCCAAATTCTAACTCTAATCCCTCACCATTTCCCTATCCCTAACTCTAACCTTCACCCTAACCTTAACCCTAGCCCTATCCTTCATTCATTCAATCGTATTTATTGAGCGCTTACTGTGTGCAGAGCACTGTACTAAGCACTTGGGAAGTACAAGTTGGTGACATGAAGAAACGGTCCCTACCCAACAACAGGCTCACAGTCTAGAAGGGGGAGACAGACAACAAAACGAAACATGGAGACAGGTATCAGGTCATCAGAACAAATAGAATTAAAGCTAAATGCACATCATTACCAAAATAAATAGAATAGTAAATATGTACAAGTAAAACAAATAGAGTGATAAATCTGTACAAACATATATACAGGTGCTGTGTGGAGGGTAGGTAGGGGAGATTAAGACTGTGAGCCCCACGTGGGACAATCTGGTCACCTTGTATCCCCCCAGCACTTAGAACAGTGCTTTGCTCATAGTAAGTGCTTAACAAATACCATTATTATTATTATTATTATTACCCCATGCCCCCAGTGACCCCTCAAGCATCCGATCCCTGATCCCGAGGGATGTCGGGGATCCAAGCAGTCCCAATCGCCTGGGATCAGAAGGTGGAAGTGAGTACAGTGTCCCTGGAAGTTGGGGTTAATAATGATAAGTACAGTACTTGTTAAGCGTAGGAAGAAGGTAGGGTGGGGGGGATGGGGAGGAGGAGAGGGAAAAGGGGGCTCAGTCTGGAAAGGCCTCTCGAAGGAGGTGAAAAAGTGTGGAACGCTTCACAAATTTGTGTGACATCCTTGTGCAGGGGCCATGCATTCTAACCCTAGGCCTAACACCATCCCTGACCCTGATGTTAAACCATAAGGTTTGTGTTAACGGCAGCTCTATCCCCCACCCTTCTCTTAACCCTCCCCCTAACCCTAACTTTTACCCCCATCTTCTCCAAAAATCCTTAATTTGCTTGGGCAACACTGGTTCCAACATAAACCTCCTTCTAACCCTCCCTGTGATGCTCATTCTATTCCTTACTGGAACCTGTAATCCTCTACCTCCCTTCCCTAGCACGTCCAGCCCCTAATCCCGAGGAGGAGTATAGCTTAACATAGAGCATGGACTTGGGAGTCAGAAGAACCTGAGTTTTAATTCTGACTCCACCATATATCTGCTGTGTGACCTTGGGCAAGTCATTTAATTTCTCTGTGCCTCAGTTACCTCATCTGGAAAATGGAGATAAGACTGTGAGCCCCATGTGCAACAGGGACTGTGTCAATCAATCAATCAATCGTATTTATTGAGCGCTTACTATGTGCAGAGCACTGTACTAAGCGCTTGGGAAGTACAAATTGGCATCACATAGAGACAGTCCCTACCCAACAGTGGGCTCACAGTCTAAAAGGTGTCCAACCTGGTTAACTTGTATCTACTCCAGCACTTAGAACAGTGCCTGGCACATAGTAAACACTTAACAAGTACCGTACTTATCATTATTAACCCCAACTTCCAGAAGACACTGTACTCACTTCCACCTTCCGCTCCCAGGCAATTGGGACTGCTCGGATCCCCGATGTCCCTCGGGATCAGGGATCAGATGCTAAAGGGGTCACTGGGGGCATGGGGTAATAATAAAAATAATAATGGTATTTGTTAAGTGCTTACTATGTGCAAAGCCCTGTTCTAAGTGCTGGGGGAATACAAGGTGACCAGGTTGTCCCACATGGGGCTCACAGTCTTAATCTCCACTTAGAGGGAACTGAGGCCCAGAGAAGTTAAGTGACTTGGCCAAAGTCACACAGCTGACAATTGGTGGAGCCGGGATTTGGACCCATGACCTCTGACTCCAAAGCCTGAGCTCTTTCCACTGAGCCACGCTGCTTATCCGGGTCTCCCCTGGGGCCAGACCAGTGCTCCTGGGGACCCGGGGTATGCCTGGTTCCCGCAGCTGCATTAATGCAGCCCCAAGATTGCTCCCTGACCCTTGCTCTGCCTCTGACCCCCACCCCCCAGACTAGCCTCATCTCAGGTTGCTGGACACTGAGCATACTGGCCAGTTTCCAGTCCCTTGACCTTTGGTCCAGCCAGCACCCTGGCCATGCCCGAACTTCTGTGGGTGAACACTTGGGCCAAGGGGGTCTGTAAGGTCAGCAGGAACCTGGTTGGCAAGACTCAGCCCCATTCCTGTCTCTACCCAGCAGTGCGGGAAGAGCAGACCCCCACTCCCTGGAAGCCATCCTAACTCTGACAGACCAGATTGTGCCCTGGCCTACCGGACAGGGGAGGGGGATGGGGGACAGGAGCGGGGCTCAGCCCTGGCTGCAGCTCCGTGGCTGTTTTTAGAAGAGCTGTCCTGGCTCTCCAACTTCCCGGCTATTAGTTTACTGCTGAAAGAGGAGCTGGAGCCCCCTCTCCTGACTCCCACTCCCAACCAGTCCCTGCCTCCCACTCCTGGGAGGTCTCACGCACCCTCTGGTGGCTGTCTGAGGGAAGAGGCCGTGAGGCTGTGTGACCTTGGGCAAGTCACTGAACATCTCTGAACCTCAGTTACCTCAACAGTAAAATGATAATAATAATGGCATTTGTTAAGCACTTACTATGTGCGAAGCACTGTTCTAAGCGCTGGGGTGGATACAAGGTGATCAGGTTGTCCCACGTGGGGCTCACAGTCTTAATCTCCATTTTGCAGGTGAGGTAACTGAGGCACAGAGAAGTTAAGTGACTTGCCCAAAGTCACACAGTTGACAAGCGGCGGAGCTGGGATTAGAATCCATGACCTCTGACTCCCAAGGCCGGGCTCTTTCCACTGAGCCACGCTGCTTCTCTAAAATGGAGATTAAAACTGTTAGCCCCATGTGGGACAGGGACTATGTCCAACCTGATTACCTTGTATCTACCTCAGAGCTTAGAACAGTGCTTGGCACATAGTACTTGCTTAATGACTACTATTACTATTATTATTATGGATGAAAAGTGCTCAGGGGTCCAGCTCTCCCTCAGGACAGTCTTCCTGACCTGATACTTGCTCAGGGCTCATCCACGTCTGGAATGCCAAGGGCCCTTGTGGTCCATGGACTATTTCCCAGTATGAGCCTCAGGAACATTAGCCTGTGGGCATGTTTCCAGAGGAAAAAAGTCTTTACTGCCCTTGGGGGACCCTTTGACCCTGCCCCTCAAGATCACCATCAAAAACAACAGGTTTATCCCCGCCCTGGGCAGCCTGCTGTCCTGGGCCCTGGGGTAGGGACAGAGAGAGGAGATATCATCTCTGCCCTCAAGGGAGTGACAGTCTGATGGTGGGGGGGTGGGGGGGAGGGGGTCACCATTGCATGTATGCGTGTGCACACATACAGACACACACACATGCATGCACACACTGATGATTCACATCACTGCCCTCCCCTCCCTCTTCCTCTAGATTGTAAGGATGTTGTGGGCAGGGAATGTGGAATATGTCTGTTTACTGTTATACTGTGCTCTCCCAAGTGCCTAGTACAGTACTCTGCACACAGTAAGTGCTCGATAAATACCACTGGCTGATTGATTCCCATCTCTGTGCCATGGTGGGGCCTCAATCTGCTCTCCCTGTGGTAAAGGGAAGGCAGGACAGAGGTTCTAGTGGTGAGAAACCTCCATGAGATTTAGAGGCCTAGGAAGGCTATAGCCTCCTGGGGGCCAGGGACCAATTATAATAATAATACTAACGATGATGATAATAATAATAAAATAGTGATATTTGTTAAGCACTTACTATGTGCTGGTTTTATGCTGTCATTTCCAACCCATAGCAACTCCATGGACACATCTCTCCCAAAGCACCCCACCTCCAACTACAATCATTCCAGTAGTGGATCCATAGAGTTTTCTTGGTAAAAATGCAGAAGTGTTTCACCATTGCCTTCTTCCCAGCAGTAAACTTTAGTCTCCACCCTCGACTCTCTCTCATGCCACTTCTGCCCAGCACAGGTGAGTTTTGACTTTTAGCAGATCATCTTTCACTCGCTAGCCACTGGCCAAGCTAGGAATGGAATGGTTAGGCTTCTGCTTGACTTTCCCTCTCATAGTCGAGACTGGTAGAGTACTGGAAACTCTCCAGGTGCCATCCTGATAGGGGGTACTATGTGCTAGGCACTGTACTGAGCGCTGTGGTGGATACAAGCATATCAGATTGGACACAGTCCCTGTCCTGTAATGGTCTCACAATCTTAATCCCCATTTTACAGATGACGTATCTGAGGTACAGAGAAGTGAAGCGACTTGCCCAAAGTTACAGAGCAGGCAGGAGAAGCAGCATGGCTCAGTGGAAAGAGCCCGGGCCTTGGAGTCAGAGTTCGTGGGTTCAAATCCTAGCTCTGCCACTTGTCAGCTGTGTGACTTTGGGCAAGTCACTTAACTTCTCTGTGCCTCAGTTACCTCATCTGCAAAATGGGGATTAAGACTGTAAGCCCCCCGTGGGACAACCTGATCACCTTGTAACCTCCCCAGTGCTTAGGACAGTGCTTTGCACACAGTAAGCGCTTAATAAATGCCATTATTATTATTATTATTACTATAAAGTGGCTGAGACAGAATTTTTTCACTGTGTATTTTTTTTCCCACGCTGAGTAAGAGCTTTGCCCATGAGAGGCTAATGAACGTTTTTACTACAATAAAAACAAGAGGCCGCTCCTTTTTTTCCCCACCAGGCAGTGGTAGGGCTGGCCTCTACAGGGTCTACAGCACCAGAAAGTTTTCAGGCTTGCCTTACCAGGAGCTTGGGATTTTCCTTGGCTTCAGTCATGAAAATGAGGGCCAGGCGATCTGCCTCAGAGATGAAAAGGAAGTGGGCAGTGCATCTAAAGAGACCAGAAAGTGGTCCTGATGGCCGACTGTACAGACCCAGTTGCTGAGAATGCTTACGTAGCTTGATGTGGGCAGGGAACATATCTGCCAACTCTGTTGTATTGTACTCTCTCAAGCTCTTAGTACAGAGCTCTGCACATAGTAAGCAGAGCACTGAGAAGCAGCATGGTGTAGGGAATAGAGCTCTGCCACTTGTCTGCTGTGTGACCTTGGGCAGGTTACTTCACTTCCCTGTGCCTCAGTACCTCATCTGTAAAACAAGGACTGAGACTGTGAAGCCTACATAGGACAGGAACTGTTTCCAACTTGATTTGCTTGTATCCATCCCAGTGCTTAGTTCAGTGCCAGGCACATAGTAAGCGCTTAACAAATACCATCATTATAGTAAGCGCTCAATAAATACCACTGATTGATTCATTCATTATGGAGTTCCAGTAGAGGAAAAAGTTGGGCTCTGGTACAAAATCCAACAGCAAGTCTAAAAGTATATTTCTTATATTGCTGTCCTTTGATGATGTCACTCCCTTGGTCACTCCCTTGGTGACCTCATTCGCTCCCACGGCTTCAACTATCATCTCTACACTGATGACACCCAGATCTACATCTCTGCCCCTGCTCTCTCCCCCTCTCTCCAGACTCGCATCTCCTCCTGCCTTCAGGACATCTCCATCTCGATGTCTGCCCGCCACCTAAAACTCAACATGTCCACGACTGAACTCCTTGTCTTCCCTCCCAAACCTTGCCCTTTCCCTGACTTTTCCATCTCTGTTGACGGCACTACCATCCTTCCCGTCTCACAAACCCGCAACCTTGGTGTCATCCTCGACTCCACTGTCTCGTTCACCCCTCACATCCAAGCCGTCACCAAAACCTGCCTGTCTCAGCTCCGCAACATTGCCAAAATCCACCATTTCCTCTCCATCCACACCGCTACCCTTCTCATTCAAGCTCTCATGCTATCCCGTCTGGACTACTGCATCAGCCTTCTCTCTGATCTCCCATCCTCGTGTCTCTCCCCACTTCAATCCATACTTCATGCGGCTGCCCGGATTGTCTTTGTCCAGAAACACTCTGGGCATATTACTCCCCTCCTCAAAAATCTCCAGTGGCTACCAATCAATCTGCGCATCAGGCAGAAACTCCTCACCCTGGGCTTCAAGGTTGTCCATCACCTCGCCCCCTCCTACCTCACCTCCCTTCTCTCCTTCTACAGCCCACCCCGCACCCTCCGCTCCTCTGCCGCTAACCTCCTCACCGTACTTCGTTCTCGCCTGTCCTGCCAACGACCCCCGGCCCACGTCATCCCCCGGGCCTGGAATGCCCTCCCTCTGCCCATCCGCCAAGCTAGCACTCTTCCTCCCTTCAAGGCCCTACTGAGAGCTCACCTCCTCCAGGAGGCCTTCCCAGACTGAGCCCCTTCCTTCCTCTCCCCTCGTCCCCTTCTCCATCCCCCCCATCTTACCTCCTTCCCTTCCCCACAGCACCTGTATATATGTATATATGTTTGTACATATTTGTTACTCTATTTATTTATTTTACTTGTACATATCTATTCTATTTATTTTATTTTGTTAGTATGTTTGGTTTTGTTCTCTGTCTCCCCCTTTTAGACTGTGAGCCCACTATTGGGTAGGGACTGTCTCTATATGTTGCCAACTTGTACTTCCCAAGTGCTTAGTACAGTGCTCTGCACACAGTAAGCACTCAATAAATACAGTTGATAATGATTATGATGTCCCCTCCGTGCGTGCAAATGTGGTCAGAAAACTCAGTCCGCCCTCCCCTTGTTTACTAACAGGGCTGGGAGCAAGGCCAATAGCCCAGAACTCAGCTCCAGTAAAATAAAACATCCTGGAATGTCTGTTCTGGTATGAAGAACCACAGCAGCAAGGGTCAAGGCAGAGGCCGAGGCGGAGGTGGGGAGATGTGCCCGGCCCAGGTGGCCCGGCCCAGGAAAGGCCTGTGATCCCGGCCCTGCTCCCCACCCCTGCTTGCTCTTGGTCTCACCAACAGACAGAAAGGGCGGGACTGGGAGTGTCTCAAATTCCTCTCCTCCAAATCTCTTCTTGACTCCCTCCAATCTGGCTTTGGTCCCCTTCACTCCACAGAACCCACCCTCTCAAAGGTCACCAATGATCTCCTTCTTGACAAATCTGAATGACCTCTACTCCATCCTAACCCTCCTCCACCCTTTGACACTGTTGGTGGCCCTCTTCTCCTGGAAATGTTGTCCAACCTTGGCTTCACTGACACTGTGCTCTCCTGGTTGTCCTCTTCTCTCTCTGGCCTTTCATTCTCAGTATACTTCCCTGGCTCCTCCTCTGCCTCCCACCCCCTAAATGAGGGGGTCCCTCAAGGTTCAGTCCTGAGTCCCCTTCTATTCTCTATCTACACCCACTCCCTTGGAGAACTCATTTGCTCCCATGGCTTCAACTACCACCTCTATGTAACTGATACCCAAATCTACATCTCCAGCCCTCATCTCTCTCCCTCCTGCAGTCTTTCATTTCCTCTTGCCTTCAAGACATCACACTTGGATGTCCTCACATCACCTCAATCTTAACATGTCCAAATCAGAACTCCTTGTCTTCCCACCCAAACCCTGTCCTCTCCCTGACTTTCCCATCACTTTAGATGGCACCACCATCCTTCCTGTCTCACCAGCCCATAATCTTGGCATTCTTCTTGACGCCTCATTCAACCCACATATGCAATCCATCACTAAATCCTGTCAGTCCCACCTTCACAGCGACACTAAAATCCACCCTTTCCTATCCATCCAAACTTCTACCACGTTAATACAGTCATTCACCCTAACCTGCCTGGATTACTGTACCAGCCTGCTTGCTGACTTCCCACCCTCCTGCCTCTCCCCACTCCAGTCCACACTTCACTCTGCTGTCTGGATCATTTTTCTACAAAAATGTTCAGGACATATCTCCCCACTCCTAAAAAAAATTCCAGTGATCGCCTATCCACGTCCCCATCAAAAAAAAAACAAAACTCATCATTGGCTTTAAAGCACTCAATCAGCTTACCCTGTCTTACCTCACTTCGCTACTTTCCTGCTGCAACCCAGTTCTCAAACATCACAATGCTAACCTTCTCACTGTGCCTGATCTCATCTATCTCTCTGCCAACCTCTGGCCCAAGTCTTGCCTCTGGTCTGGAATGCCCTCCCCTCTCTAATCCAACAGACAATGACTCTCCCCACCTCCAAAGACTTTTTGAGGGCACATCTCCTCCAAGAAGCCTTCCCTGCCTAATCCCCCTTTTCCTCTTCCACTCCCTTCTGTGTTGTTCTCACTTGCTCCCTTTGTTCTTCCCCCTTCCCCGTCCCACAGAGCTTATTTACACATCTGTAATTTATTTATTTATATTAAGCTTGTTGTGGGCAGGGAATGTGTCTGTTTATTGTTGTATTGTACTCTCCCAAGCACTTAGTGCAGCGCTCTGCACACAGTAAGTACTCAATAAACATGATTGAATGAATTAATGAATACTCTCTCAAGAGCTTAGTACAATGTTGGGGCATCAACGTGGTCTAGTGGTTAGAGCACCGGTTTGGAAGTCAGAAGGACCTGGTTTCTAATCCCTGCTCTGCCACACATTTGCTGTGTGATCTTGGGCAAGTCACTTAACTTGCCTCAGTTAAAATGGGGATTAAGACTGTGAGCCCCTTGTGGGCAGGGACTGTGTCTAACCTGATTGGTTTGTATCTACCCAAGCACTTAGAACAGTGCTTGACATACAGTAAGCGCTTAACAAATATCGTCACTATTTGGGTAGGGTTAGAGTTAGAGTTAAGATTAGGGGAAGCAGCGTGGCTCAGTAGAAAGAGCCCGGGCTTTGGAGTCAGAGGTCATGGGTTCAAATCCTGGCTCCACCAACTGCCAGCTGTGTGTCTTTGGGCAAGTCACTTAACTTCTCTGAGCCTCAGTTCCCTCATCTGTAAAATGGGGATTAAGACTGTGAGCCCCCAGTGGGACAACCTGATCACCTCATAAACTCCCCAGCCATTAGAACAGTGCTTTGCACCTAGTAAGCACTTAATAAATTCCACCATTATTATTATTATTAGGGTTATGTTTAGGGCTATGATTAGGGGTAGGCTGGGAAACTTGTCTAAGATCACACAGCAGGCAAGCAGCAAAGCTGGGTTTAGAACTCAGGTCACAGTATGGGCAGGGAATGTTTCTGTTCATCATTGCATTGTACTCTCATTCATTCATTCATTCAATCATATTTATTGAGTGCTTACTGTGTGCAGAGCACTGTACTAAGCGCTTGGGAAGTACAAATTGAGACGGTCCCTATCCAACAGTGGGTTCACAGTCTAGAGGGGGGAGACAGACAACAAAACAAAACATATTAACAAAATAAAATAAATAGAATAAACATGTACAAATAAAATAAGTAAATAAAGAGTAATATAAGATAAATAAATAAATAAATAAATAAATGAATAAATAAATAAATAAATAAATAAATAGAGTAATACACATGGTAAGAGCCCGCTGCGGGACAAGGTCTGCGTCCAACCTGATCTCCTTGGGAGCCACCCCGGCGTTCATTCATTCATTCAATCGTATTTATTGAGCACTTACTGTGTGCAGAGCACTGTACTAAGCGCTTGGGAAGTACAAGTTGGCAACATATAGAGACAGTCCCTACCCAACAGTGGGTTCACAGTCTAAAAGGGGGAGACAGAGAACAAAATGATACTAACAAAATAAAATAAATTGAATAGATATGTACAAGTAAAATAAATAGAGTAATAAATATGTACAAACATATATACATATATACCCATGCACTTAGTACAGTGCTCTGTGCACAGTAAGCGTTCAATAAATATGATTGAATGAATGAATGGATGAGTGAATCCCCAGCTCAGGACCTTTCCTCTAGGCCACACTACTTCTCTGTTTATTGTTTGTTTAGTGATAGATCAACCGATATTCTGAACTTCCTACTTGCATAGGGCTTTTGTTTAAGGGAAGGATAAAGGGGCATCCAAGTGACCTTGGGCAAATCACTTAAATTCTCTGTGCCTCAGTTCCCTCATCTGTAAAACGGGGGTTAAGACTATGAGCCCCTTGTGGGACATGGACTATATCCAATCCAATTAGCTTGTATCTACCCCAGTGCTTAGAGTTATGCTTTGCACATAGTAAGTGCTTAACAAATACCATTAAAAGAAAAAAGATATGGATTCCAGTTATTTTTCCAGGCATGTTAAAGGTTTGCTCAGTCATTCACACTCTCTTGCCTAGCCTCCCTGTTTTCAGGAGCAGGGAGTACAAGATGGCTGTTTGGGTTAGGAGTGCAGTTTGTGGTCCTGGGATATGTGTGCAAATACCAGAAGGGACTTAGCCATCTAGGCCACTGAAATTCTTCTCATCATCATCATCATCAATCGTATTTATTGAGCGCTTACTGTGTGCAGAGCACTGTACTAAGCGCTTGGGAAGTACAAGTTGGCAACATATAGAGACAGTCCCTACCCAACAGTGAGCTCACAGTCTAAAAGGGGGAGACAGAGAACAAAACCAAAAATACTAACAAAATAAAATAAATAGAATAGATATGTACAAGTAAAATAAATAAATAGAGTAATAAATATGTACAAACATATATACATATATACAGGTGCTGTGGGGAAGGGAAGGAGGTAAGATGGGGGGGATGGAGAGGGGGACTCTCCACTCTACTCTCCACTCTATTCTCATGGCCAACGGAACCCTCAAACTCCATCAGGGGATCAGGCTAGATGGGACTCAGAGGGGCTTATTCATTCAATCGTATTTACTGAGTGCTTACTGTGTGCAGAACACTGTACTAAGCACTTGGAAAGTAAAATTCGGCAACAGATCCAGCCACCCACCCTCCTGCCCTTCAAGAAGACAACTTCTTTTTTCCTTCAAACCCTCTAGACTGTAAGAGAAGCCATTTGACTTAGTGGGAAGAGCACGGGCTAGGGGGTCAGAAGATGTGGATTCTAATCCTGGCTCTGCCACCTGCCTGCTGCATGACCTTGGGCAAGTCACTTAACTTCTCTGTGCCTCAGTTACCTCATCTGTAAAATGGGGACTCAAGACTATGAGCCCCATGTGGGACAACGTGATTAGCTTGTATCTACCCCAGGTTTTTGAATAGTGCTTGGCACATAGGAAGCACTTAACAAATACCTCTGCCACTTGTCTGTTGTGCAAACTTGGGCAAGCCTCTTCACTTCTCTGTGCCTCAGTTACCTCATCTGTAAAATGGGGATTAAGACTGTGAGCCCCTCGTGGGACAACCTGATTAATTTGTATCTAGCCCAGCACTTAGAACAGTGCTCGGCACATAGTAAGCACTTAATGAATATGGTAATAATAATAATAATAATAATAATAATAATATTAAGGTGGTTATGGGCAGGGAGTATGTCTACCAACTCAGCCAAGTCGTACTCTCCCAATTGCTTTAATACAGTGCAGGCCCCCCTCGCTTCCTTAGAGAAGCAGCTGGGCTCATGGAGGCCTTCCCAGACTGAGCCCCCTCCTTCCTCTCCCCCTCCTCCCCCTCCCCATCCCCCTGCCTTACCTCCTTCCCCTCCCCACAGCACCTGTATATATGTATATATGTTTGTACAGATTTATTACTCTATTTATTTGACTTGTACATATTTATTCTATTTGTTTTATTTTGTTAATATGTTTTGTTTTGTTGTCTGTCTCCCCCTTCTAGACTGTAAGCCCACTGTTGAGTACGGACCTTCTCTATATGTTGCCAACTTGTACTTCCCAAACGCTTAGTACAGTGCTCTGCACACAGTAAGCGCTCAATAAATACGATTGAATGAATGAAAAGAGCATGGGGTTGGGAGGCAGTGGTCACGGGTTCAAATCCCGGCTCCGCCTCTTGTCAGCTGTGTGACTTTGGGCAAATCACTTAAATTCTCGGATCCTCAGCTCCCTCGTCTGTAAAATGGGGATGAAGATTGTGAGCCCCCCGTGGGACAACCTGATCACCTTGTAACCTCCCCAGCGCTTAGAACGGTGCTTTGTACATAGTAAGCGCTTAACAAGTGTTTGGGGGTTTTTTTCTCCCCTGGGAGGCACAGAAACTTTTTTCTGGTGTCTAACCTATGTCCCTCCTGCTGCACTTTGAGCGTCACTCCCTCTCGCCTAAGGACGGAGCCGCGGGACAGAGTGCTTGGCCTCTCCCAGGGGTCCGAGCAGGGGCGGGGGGAGAGAGTCCGTCCCGGTTCCCCTTCTGTCTTCCCTCCCCCGGGGCCGGGGGCGGAGTTGGGAAGCGGGCCCCCCGTGAGGTCACAGTCCTGACGGCAGCAGAGGGGGCTGCCCCCTCTCCGCGGGCTCCGGGCTCCATTTAACGGTCCCGTAAGCTGGGGTCGAGAGCGCGCGCGGAGGGGGCGCGCGGAGAGGGGCGCACAGAGAAGAGCGCGCGGAGAAGAGCGCAAAGAGAGGGGCGCGCGGAAAGGGGCGCGGGGAAAGTGTCGCACAGAGAAGAGCGCGCGGAGAAGAGCGCACAGAGAGGGGAGCGCGGAAAGGGGCGCGCGGGGAGGGGCGCGCGGAGAGAAGCGCGTTGAGAGGGGCGCGCGGAAAGGTGCGCGCGGAAAGTGTCGCACAGAGAAGAGCGCGCGGAGAAGAGCGCAAAGAGAGGGGCGCGCGGAAAGGGACGCGAGGAGAGGGGCGCGCGGAAAGTGTCACACAGAGAAGAGCGCGCGGAGAGGGGTGCGCGGAGAGGAGCGCGCGGAAAGGGGCGCGCGGAAAGTGTAGCACAGAGAAGAGCGCACAGAGAGGGGCGCACTGTTAGGGGCGCGTTGAGAGGGGCTCACTGATAGGGGAGCGTTGAGAGGGGCTCACTGATAGGGAGCGTTGAGAGGAGCGCAAGGAGAAAAGCGCACAGAGAGGAGCGCACGGAGAGGGGCGCAAGGAGAGAGGCTCGTTGAGAGGGGCGCGCGGAGAGGAGCGCAAGGAGAAAGGGGCACTGTCAGGGGAGCGTTGAGAGGGGCGCAAGGAGAGAGGCGCAAGGAGAGGGGCGCGTTGAGGGGGCGCGCGGAGAGGAACGCACGGAGAGGGGCGCAAGGAGAGAGGCTCGTTGAGAGGGGCACGCGGAGAGGAGCGTAAGGAGAAAGGCGCACTGTCAGGGGCGCGTTGAGAGGGGCGCACTGATAGGGGAGCGTTGAGGGGGGCGCACCGTTAGGGGAACGCTGAGGGGGGCGTACCGTTAGGGGAGCGTTGAGAGGGGCTCGCGGAGAGGATTGCACGGAGAGGAGCGCATTGAGAAAGGCGCACGGAGAGGGGAGCGTTGAGGGGGGCGCACTGATAGGGGAGCGTTGAGAAGGGCGCACTGTTAGGGGAGCGTTTAGAGGGGCGCCCTGATAGGGGAGCGTTGAGAGGGGCGCCCTGATAGGGGAGCGTTGAGAAGGGCGCACTGATAGGGGAGCGTTGAGAGGGGGGCCCTGATAGGGGAGCGTTGAGAGGGGCGCATTGATAGGGGAGCGTTGAGAGGGGCGCATTGATAGGGGAGCGTTGAGAGGGGCGCGCGGAGAGGAGCGCACGGAGAGGGGCGCGTTGAGGGGGCCGCATTGATAGGGGAGCGTTGAGAGGGGCGCACTGATAGGGGAGCGTTGAGAGGGGCGCGCGGAGAGGAGCGCAAGGAGAAAGGCGCACGGAGAGGGGCGCGTTGAGAGGGGCGCGCAAGGAGAAAGGCGCGCAGAGAGGGGCGGGCGGAGCAGAGCAGAGCGGAGCAGCGCAGCATGTCCGGCCCCCGGGCCTCCAACGACAGGCCCTCCTCCGGGCCCGGGGCGCTGAAGCGCGGCCGGCCGCAGCAGGAGGCGGCCGGCCCGGGCGGCTCCCGGGTGACCGTGGTCCTGGGCGCGCAGTGGGGAGACGAAGGCAAGGGCAAGGTGGTGGACCTGCTGGCCACCGACGCCGACATCGTGTGCCGCTGCCAGGTGCGTCAGGGGCGCGGAGGAGGGGGCTGGACTGAGCGCCACCGGGACGGAGGCCCCGTCCGCGCCCCCTGCCTCTCGGCTCCTGGGACCTGGGGGGCGGGGGGGGAACCGGTCGCAGAAAGTGTGAGCGGCGCACACGCGGCCCCCTGACACTCCCCAAAATAAGGCGAGTGCAAAAGTGCTAGCTGCAAAAGTCGGAGCGACACCCTTCCCTGAGCCCTCTGCCCCCCTCTGCAGCTCCAACTCATTCATTCCTTCTGTCGTATTTACTGAGCGCTTACTGTGTTCAAAGCACTGTACTAAGCGCGTGGGAAGTACAAGTCGGCAACATCTAGAGACGGTCCCCACCCAACAACGGGCTCCCGGTCTAGAAGGGGGAGACAGACAACAGAACAAAACACATAGACAGGTGTCAAAATCGTTAGACTAAATAGAATTATAGCTACATGCGCATCATTAACAAAATAAATAGAATAGTAAATATGTACAAGTAAAATAGAGTAACAAATCTGTACAAATATATACAAGTGCTGTGGGGAGGAGAAAGAGGTAGGGCGGGGGGGTGGGGAGGAGGGGAGGAAAAAGGGGGGCTCAGTCTGCGAAGGCCTCCTGGAGGAGGTGAGCTTTCAGTAGGGCTTTGAAGGGAGGAAGAGGGTTAGTTCAGAGTAGTGCTCAGGGTTGTGGGGAGCTGAGGTTTGCGGGAACTCGGACTAGGTGCTGGCGTTTGGGGCTGTGCCACAGCCTGTGGTGGGAGCGTCCCAGGCCTCCCGCCTGGAATTTGTTTTGTTTTTATTTAGTTTTATATTAACGTCTGCCTCCCCGCCTCTGGACTGTAAGCCGGTCGTGGGCAGGGAATGTGTCTGTTTATTGTTGTGTTGTACTCTCCCGAGCGCTTAGTATGGTGCTCCGCGCACAGTAAGGGCTCAATAAATACGATCGAATGAATGACAGAAACTCTCCCCAACCCTAGTGCTCCCCAGACTGACCTTAAAGACGCACCCCCTTTCCCCCTCCTCGGCGGGCAGATAATAAGAATGATGGCATTTATTAAGTGCTTACTATGTGCAAAGCACTGTTCTAAGCGCTAGGGGAGGTTACAAGGTGATCAGGTTGTCCCACGGGGGGCTCAGCGTCTTAATCCCCATTTGACAGATGAGGTAACTGAGGCCCAGAGAAGTTAAGTGACTTGCCCAAAGTCACACAGCTAAGCTGTGGAGCTGGATTTGAACCCATGACCTCTGACTCCAAAGCCCGTTGCTCTTTCTACTGAGCCATGCTGCTTCCCTTTCTAGGATCTAGGGGGGACCCCCCGCCAGACCAGGGGGTCTTCAGCCCATAGAGCTGTCTGCTGGGAGGTCTTTCCCTAGCCTGGAACTGGATGGGATCCTAGGACCGATGACCATCCCAGCCCTGAATAACCCAGCTTGTCCCACCCCTCACCCACCGCCCCTCTCCCTGCCCGCTGTTGGCAGCCCTGGGGGTCTGGTGTGATTGGGGATGTGGTGGCCGCCACCACAGGCTCCTGTGTTGGATCTCAAGGAGCCAGCTGGGTTCAAATCCTCACCACCTCCAATACCCCGTCCCCACCCCACCCCAACCTCCCATCAGTCAATCAATCCGTAGCATTTATGGAGCAAACGCTCAATAGACACTCAATAAACACTGTGTGGGGAGCATTGTGCTAAGCACAACAGAGTTGGTAGATATCATGACTGTCCACAAGGAGCTTAAAGACCAGATGGGAAGACAGGTATTAAAATCAATTATAGAGGGGTATATAATAATAATAATAAATAATAATGGCATTTATTAAGTGCTTACTATGTGCAAAGCACTGTTCTAAGCGCTGGGGAGGATACAAGGTGGTCAAGTTGTCCCATGGGGGGCTCACAGTCTTAATCCCCATTTTACAGATGAGGTCACTGAGGCCCAGAGAAGTTAAGTGACTTGCCCAAAGTCACACAGCTGGCAATTGGCAGAGCCGGGATTTGAAGCCATGACCTCTGACTCCCAAGCCCAGGCTCGTTCCACTGAGCCACGCTGCTTCCCTATGCATAAGTGCTAAGTGGCTAGGGTAACAATAATAATTGTGGTATTTGCTAAGCGCTTATTAAGTGCCAAGCACCACTGTAAGCACTGGGGTAGATACAGGTTAAGCAGGTTGGACACAGTCCCTGCCCCATATAGGGTTTACAGTCTTAATCCCCATTTTACAGATGAGGTTAAGTGATGCCCAGAGAAGTGAAGTGATTTGCCCAAGGTCACCCAGCAGACAAGTGGCAGAAGAGGATTAGAATCCAGATCCTTCTGACTCCCAGGTCTGTGATCTAAAAACAATAATAATAATAATAATAATAATAGTGGCATTTGTTAAGCACTTATTATGTGCAAAGCACTGTTCTAAGTGCTGGGGAGGGGCTACAAGGTGATCAGGTTGTCCCACTTGGGGCACACAGTCTTAATCTCCATTTTACAGATGAGGTAACTGAGGCACAGAGAAGTTAAGTGGCTTGTCCAAGGTCACACAGCTGACAGGTGGCAGAGTTGGGATTCAAACCCATGACCTCTGACTCCCAAGCCCATGCTCTTTCCACTGAGCCACACTGCTTCCCCTATGCCATGCTGCTTCTCAAAAGGTGAAAATCCAAGTGCTTAAGGGGTATAGACCCAAGTTGATAGGTGATACAGAAGGGAGGGCCTAGACAGGGAAGTAAGGGTTTAGTTGGGGAAGGCCTCTTGGAGGAGGTGTGCTTTTATTCATTCAATTGCATTTATTGAGCACTTACTGTGTACAGAGCACTGTACTAAGCACTTGGGAAGTACAAGTCGGCAACCTCTAGAGACAGTCCCTACCCAACAACGGGCTCACAATCTAGAAGGGGGAGACAGACAGAAAAACAAAATCTGTAGACAGGTATCAAAATCGTCAGAACAAATAGAATTAAAGCTATATGCACATCATTAACAAAAATAGAATAGTAAATATGTACAAGTAAGATAATAGAGTAATAAATCTGTACAAATATATACAAGTGCTGTGGGGAGGGGAAGGAGGTAGGGCTGGGGGGATGGGGAGGAAGAGAGGAAAAAGGGGGCTCAATCTGGGAAGGCCTCCTGCAGGAGGAGATTTATAAGGCTTTGAAGGCGGGGAGGGTGGTGGTCTGTGGTATATAAAGAAGCTGTGAATTCCAGGTTAGAGGGAGGATGTGGGCGAGGGATTAGTGGTGAGATAGATGATATCGAGGTGCAGTGGTTGCTGTTAAAGGAGTGAAGTGTGTGGGCTGGCTTGTAATAGTCAATCGTATTTATTGAGTGCTTACTGTGTGCAGAGCACTGTAAGCACGTAAGCACGGAAAGAGCAGGGGCTTTGGAGTCAGAGGTCACGGGTTCAAATCCCGGCTCCACCAATTGCCAGCTGTGTGACTTTGGGCAAGTCACTTAACTTGTCTGTGCCTCAGTTACCTCATCTGTAAAATGGGGATTAAGACTGTGAGCCCCCAGTGGGACACCCTGATTACCTTGTAACCTCCCCAGTGCTTAGAACAGTGCTTTGCACATAGTAAGTGCTTAATAAATGCCATTATTATTATTATTATTATTACTAAGTACTTGGGAGAGTACAGTATAGCAGACACATTCCCTGCCCACAGCAAGCTTACAGTCTAGAGGGAAATAGTAGATCAGCAGAGTAAGGAAGGAAGGGGAGAGCTGATTGAGTGCTTCTATCACCCCACGGACCCCACCACTCTACAGCCACCATCCCTCACCTCCACCCCTTCCCCCCCACTCCCTCTACCCACTTCACCACCCCACCACCCCATCCTGGCATCAGTCAATCATATTTATTGAGCACTTACTGGGTGCAGAACACTATACTACGCACTTGGGAGAGTACAATATAACAGAGTTGGTAAGACACGTTCCCTGCCCACAGTAAACTCCCCATCTAGAGAACTGAAGACTAGGAGAGCCAGTCCTCGAGGGGTTGGGGAGGAGTCCCGAGGTGTGTGTCTGGATGCCCCAGGACCAGGACCCCAGTCTGGGGAAGTTTCAGGGTCCCTGGCAGAGCAGACAGAAGTTTTCTCCTTCCTCTCACAGCCCAGGCTGGGGGAAGCTAGGGGATGCACTGCCCTGGGGTTTCCCCCAGATATACCTCCTTGGAAAGGCTCAGCAAAGGGCTCTGGGTTTTCACCCGCCACCAGGGCCAGGATGGAAAATCCCCGCCTGCCCTTGAAACCAAGGTCACAGGGCTACTACGCTCCTCCCCACTAAACAGCGTAAGGAGGCTGAGGGAGGGCCGGGGTGGGCGGCGCAAGGATCAGGGGGCTGGAAACCACACCGAACTTGGGTTTGGGGCTCAGCCTTCAGGGTTTTTAGGCAGAGGGGAGGGGGCAGAAGGGACGCCTGGTCTTGCCAGTGCTGGGGACCCAGGGTTGGGGGCAGAAATCAGGAGGTAGGGGAGGGACTCTGACCTTTCTGCAGCCTGGACTCAGTGCAGGGCCCCTCTGTGCCAGGCTTCACCAAGAGGCAGACAGGCTCTTCCTCCTTTTCTCCTTCTCCCACCCCCACCCTCAACCCACCAGGCTCCCCTCCCTCCAGTCTGCCTTATTCCCCCCTATCATTGTCTTCCCTTCCCACCTACCCCTGGGCAGTAATGCTGGTAGCTTCACACCTCTGTGTCCAGAGAGAGGGGGTAAGGGACAAAGGGGGAGAGGCCTGGAGGGGAAATGCTTTGAGGGCAGCAATGAGCAGATGGAGCCACCGGTGGCAGCTCTCTGACCCTCATCCTCAATCAATCAGTCGTATTTATTGAGCGTTTACCGCGTGCAGAGCACTCTACTATGTGCTTGGTAGAGTGCACTATAACAGACACATTGCCTGCCCTCAACGTGCTTACCTCACCCTCTGAAAGACTCTGCTCCCTGTTTTAGAGGCAGTGGACTTGCCATGGGCTCTGCATTACCTCCCCATTGACACACGCACAGACACAGACACACAGACACACACATGCACACACTCTAACTTTCTCTCTTCCTCTCTCTCTCTTTCTCTCTCTTTTCCTCTCTCCACTCCAGCTCCCCAGGCGCCAAGAGGGGTTGCTCCTGAAGGAGAAAGGAGAGGACTCTAAGTGAAGGGTGACCCAACCCCAAAACGGCTGGCACCCAAATCCCCTCCCACCTCACTCACTTAACTTTTTTTCAGTGGTATTTGTTAAGTGTTTACTATGTGCCAGGCACTGAACTAAGCCCTGGAGTAGTTACAAGGTTGGACACAGTTCCTGTCCCACATGGGGCTCGCAGCCTTAATCCTCATTTTACAGATGAGGTAAATGAGGCACAGACAAGTAAAGTCATTTGCCCAAGATCACACCGCAGACGAGCGGTGGAGCAGGGATTAGAACCCAGGTCCTTCCAACTCCCAGGCCCGTGCTGTATCCACTAGGCCACACTGCTTCTCATGGGGACGGCTTCTCCCTGCAGCTCCAGAAACAGGCAGTCCAATCTGCTGTAGGCCTCTAAGGTACAGATGGCTCATTTCTCTTGTTGTTAATGATATTTGTTAAGTGTTTCCTATGTGCCAGGCACTGTACTAAGCACTGCGGTAGATGTAAGATAATCAGGTAGAACACAGTCAATGTCTCACATGGGGCTCCCAGTCTTAAATCCCGTTTTGCAGGTAATAATAATAGTAATGATGGTATTTGTTGAGTGTTTACTATGTGGCACGCACTAGATGAGATAACTGAGGCCCAGAGAAGTGAAGTGTCTTGCCTAAGTCACACAGCAGACAAGTGGCGGAGTGGAAATTAGAATCCAAGTCTTTCTGAATTCCAGGCCAGTGAATAATAATAATAATAATAATAATAATAATAATAATAATAATAAATTGCATTTGTTAAGTCCTTACTATGTGCCAGCCACTGTGTTCTAAGTGCTGGGGTGGATTCAAGCAAATCAGGTTGGACACAGTCCCTAACCCACATGGGGCTCACAGTCTCAATTCCCATTTTACAGATGCGGTAACTGAGGCCCAGAGAAGTGAAGTGACTTGCCCAAGGTCACAGAGCAGACAAGTGGCAGAGGTGAAATTAGAACCAGGTCCTTCTGACTCTCAGGCCTATGCTCTAACCACTACACCATGCTGCTTACCAATCCATTATCCCAGCCCTGGGCCCCTCTGTGTATGGGGGGCAGGGACAGCACAGGGGATTATCACCAAGACAGTCATTTTCCAGAAGCCGACTCTAGAGTTGGAACGGGGCTGGGGGAGGGGAGAAGGCCCAGCAGGAATGCCCCATCAGTCATCTGCTCTGGTCTCTCCGGGGGCAACCAGGCCAGCATCTGTGAGAGATGGGTTGTGGGATCTCCGGGGTCTGGAGAGTGACAAGTGGCACAGCTGTTGTGGTCAGAGGACTTTCCTCTTTACAGTCTCTCTCTCTCTCTCTCCTCTCTCTCACCCCCGCCCCCCTCTCTTGGGTAGGATGAGGTCACCTTCAGAGTATAGCTCCCTCTCAGAGAAGGTCAGGTTTAGAATTTCCCAAATTCCCCCCCCACCCCCATACAACCCGGTCTTGCCGGGTGAGCCCCCTGAGGAAAATGGTGACGACCTCCTGTCTGCTGGGAATGCCCAGAGATGGCCAGATAGATAAGGGAAAAGGTCGTGGTGGGGACTCGTCCTGGCAAAATAAAATCAGGCAGAGTGGGAGAAATCAGGCAGTGGGCAAAGTGTGCCCATGACTCTCGTGGACATTGGTAGCGGGGAACAAATGTCAGGCTGTGGGCAGAGCAGACCTGGGAGGGGTTGGAAAAGGGCTTTCTCTTTTCTGAGTCCTCTGGCGTGTAACTCTGGCTATGTGGACTGTGGCTTTGCCAGTGTCTGTGTCTTCCCTTCAAGGGGGCACAACCAAAGCAACTTCTACAGTTCCCCACCCTCCTTACCACCGGCTTCAAGGCTCTTCTGTACACTTCTGCCCTCATCTCCCACTGGTCCCCAGCTAAGGCCAGTGTTTACTATGCTGTTCCTCCTGAGAGAATCTGCCCAGCCCTTATTCTAGCCTTTACCCCCTCAGATGCCGGCTCACAGTCTCCCTCCTGCCTGGGACCCCTTTATTCCTTCCAGTCCACCAGATCACCACTCTCCCCATCTTTAAAACCTCCTACATTTCTCCCAGGTGGGCTTATTAGATTCACCTCCTTCCCAACTCAGGCTATCACAATAGCTGCTTTTACCCAAAGTGCGTAGTGATCTATCATGCTTTTCCCCTTTTCCTATTTCATAAGCAGCGTGGCCTAGTGGAGAAATCACAGGGATGAGGGTCAGGGGATCTGGGTTCTAATTCTGGCTCCACCTCTTGCCTGCTGTGTGACCATGGGAAGTCACTTAACTTCACTGTACCCCTGTTTCCTCATCTATAAAATGGGGATGAAATTCCTGCTCTCCCTCCCCTTTAGACAGCCCCATGTGGGACAAGGCTTGTGACCAATCTGATTACCTTGTACCTGCCCGGCACTTAGTACAGTGCTAAGCACATAGTAAGTACTTTACAAAACTACAATCATTATTATTATTGTAACCAGCTACATCTCTCCATCTTTCCTCCTAACTGTCAATAAGTTGTGTTGTCTGTCTACCCCATTAGATTGTAAAACAGAGCCATGCCCTGCAGGCTGGAGTCAGCCTGACCTGGCAGCAGCATTGCCTTTTTCCCAGCTTGGTGGTGAGTCAGCAGAGGACTGCTGTGGGCATGAAGGGGCACAGCCCAGCATGACGCCCAACAAAAGCAGACGCCCAAGGCACTGCTAAGCAGGGAGAGGGCCTGCCAGAGAGAAATTCCTGGGGACAGGAACGAGCAGATGGCTGAATTGGGAATTTCCTCGGGTTTCTGCAAGCATGTTTGGGTCGCTCCCAAAGCCCAGTGATCGCAGGCTTTCCACTCTTGGCCTCCTTGGGCTGGGGTGGGGGGTCAAGACACTGTCCCATCCTACCCCCAGCCCTGGGGAAATGTCAGCTAGCGGGGCAGAGGTCAAGCAGTCTGTATGGTGGCTGTCCGGCTGTGGATGCCAGCTGCCTCTCTGCCCCTGGCCTCGGTGCTCGTTGGCCAAAGGCAAGACCTGGCCTGCTGCCCGCTGCAAAAGCCAAGGGACATTCAAGCCAGTGTCTGAACTTTCCAATTTCTGCTTGCAGAGAAATTCCTGTGATTGTTTGCTGGTGTTTGTGTTTTCAGAGCAGACAAAGGTGTTGTTGAATGTGTGGACTTCCCTCCACCCTTTCCCACGAACCCCCCCCCCACCCCCAATCCTTCCTCCAACAGTCTACCGCTCTCCCCTCCTTCAAAACTCTCCTAAAATCCGATCTCCTCCAAGAGGCCATCCCAAACTAAGCACTTTATTTTCCCTAACCATGCTCCTCTCTGTGTCAATTATAAACTTGGCTGTGTACCCTTAAGCACTTTGTTATTCACCCCAGCCCCCAAATATTTCCAATTACATAAGAATAAAATTCTTATATAAGAATATATAAGAATATATTCTTATATAAGAATATAATTATATTCTTATAATATTTCCAATTATAAGGATAATTTCTAATTATTCTTAGACTCTACTATTTTCCCCATTCCTAATCTATTTTAATGTCTGTTTCCCGCCGTAGACCATAAACTCCTTGTGGGCAGGGATCGTGCCTACTAACTCTTTGGTACTGTACACTCCCAGGTGCTTAGTACAGTACTCTGCACACAGTGAGCGCCCAATAAATACCATTGATTAATTGATTGACTGACTGTATCTCTTCTGAATGACCATAGGAAGGCTGTGTCCCAGGGGCTGCCCTGCCTCCCTCTTCGGGGCTGGAGTCCTGAGGTAAAATTCAAAGCAAAGATGGAACAAGCCAGGAAGATAAAAAACATTTTTCCTTGTGAAAATCAGGCTTCCCAAGCCTGGCTTCTGATCAGAGAGCAGATGTGTCTGGAATATGACACTCCTTATGCCGCCACATCTGGAGAAGCTTAATTATGAATTGTCCAGAGGGCTGGAGAGTGTTTAAGCTTTTGTTTATATTGGCGGGCATCCCATCCCATCCAGCCGTGGTGGCCTCGGGACGTCTTATGGGTTCGTTCAGGTCACATGATGGGAGGCGGGGAATCCAGGGAATGTCAGGCACACACGCTGTCCCCGGCAGTGGGGAGAACTCAGTGGCCCCTCCTCACCCTCTGCCTGGTCCCCAGTTTGGACACCCTCATGGATTTGTTGTCTACATCCATCAGGGGCTGCTGAGGGTGAGCAGTGTCTGATCCCAGGTCACCTTCTGAGGGCAGAAGGCACCCCAGGTGCCTCTCCATAGGATAGCGCCAGGGATTTCCTCAGGGAGGCTAATCCTGGAGACAGGAGAGCCTGCTCTCCACCTCAGTGAGGTGTCATAGCTTAGTGGATAGAGCACGGTCCTGGGAATCAAAAGGTCATAGGTTCAAATCACTTGTCCACCACTTGTCTGCTGCGTGACGTTGAACAAGTTACTTCACTTCTCAGTTACTTCATCTGTAAAATAGGATTGAGACTGTGAGACGCTATGTGGGACAGGGACTGTGTCCGACCGGATTAGCTTTTATCTACTCCAGCACTTAGAACAGTGCCTGGCACTGTTGGAGAGTGAAATGCCTAAAAAATACCACAGTTATTATTATTCCCTACTGGTGGGTGGCAAACTAGGTAACCTGGACTCAAGCTGAGCTGGGCCAGCTCCATCTCTCTCCCCTAAACCTAAGGGGCCAGAGGTCAGAGTTCAAGGTGGGAAATGGATAGCTGCTGCCTCTTCTGTCCAGCCCCGAGGTCTATCCACCCAGACTGCCTGCTACTTTCATTCCTATTATTATTCAATGAATTGTATTTTTTGAGTGGTTACTGTGTGCAGAGCATTGTACTAAGCGCTTGGGAGAGTACAACCTAACAGTTGGTTCACATGTTCCTTGCCCACATGAGCTTAGAGTCTAGAGGGGGATGGGGACATCAATATAAATAAATAAATTGTGGATATGTACATGAGTACTGTGGGGCTGAGGGAGAGGTGAATAAAGGGAGCAAATCTAACTGCAAGGGAGGCACAGAGAAGTGAAGTGAGTTGCCCAGGATCACACAGGTGAGAAGTGGTGGAGCTGGGAATAGAACCCATGACCTTCTAATTCCCTGGCCTGTGCTCTATTGTGCTCTATCCACTATGCCATGCTGCTTCTCAAGTGCTTGACTTTACATGGTTGCAGTTTGGATGGAGGGGAAAGGGTGGATTTTAGAGATGTTGTTAAGGTTGAACCAAGAGGATTTGATGACAGATTGACTGTGAGTTGAATGAGAGAGATGAGTTGAGATTAGGGCCAAGGTTATGGGGTTGTGAGAGAGGGAGCGTGGTGGTCTATAGTGATAAGAAATCATGGGGAGGATAGGGTTTGGGTAGAAAGATAAGGAATTCTGTTTCGGATATGTTAAGTTTGAGGTGTCAGCGGGACATCCAAGCAGAGATGTCTTGAAGACAAGAGGAAATGTGAAACTGCAGAGAAGGAAAGCAGTCTTAACTGGAGATTGTAGATTTGGAAATCACCTGCTTAGACATGGTAGTTGAAGCCATGGGAGTGAATGAGTTTTCCAGGGTGAAGATGGAGAATAGAAGGGGACCCGGAATTGAACCTTGAGAGACTTCCACAATTAGGGAGTGGAAAGCAGAGGAGGATCCCATGAAAGAGACTGAGAATGAGTGGCCAGACAGATGGAAGGAGAATCTGAAGAGGACAGTGTCAGTGAAGCCAAGGTTGGATAGTGTTTCCAGGAGAAGGGGGTCGTCAACAGTGTTGAAGGCAGCCGAATGGTTGAGAAGGATTAAGATGGAGTAGAAGACGTTGGTTTTGACAAGAAGATCATTGGTGACCACTGAGAAGGCAGTTTCTGTGGAGTGAAGGGGCCAGAAGCCAGATTGGGGGCTGTCAAAGAGAGAATAGGAGTAAAGCAAGTGGAGACAGTGGATGTAGACTACTCACTCAAGGACTCTGGAGAGGAAAGGTAGGAGGAAAATGGGGTGATAACTGGAGGGAGCCATGGGGTCAAGGGAGGGTGTTTCTAGAAGAGGGAAGTCAGTAGCATGTTTGAAAGTGGTGGGGAAGAAGCCATTGGAGAGTGAACAGTTGAAGTTGTTGATGTGGGAGGGAAGAGATTGGGGGCAAGCACTTTGATCAATTGAGAAGAGATGGGATCAGAGGCACAGGTGGAGGAGGTGGATTTTGTGAGGAAGCAGATTATTTCTTGAGATACTGTTGGGAAAGATAGGAGAGTTGAAGGAGGGGCAGGAGGGGGAGGGACTGGAGAGAAGCAGGGGAGATTTTAGGGAGATCATGCCTGATAATTTCAATTTTTTCAATAAAATGCATGGCCAAGTCATTAGGGGCAAGACCTGGGGAAGGTGGAGGAGCATGGTGTTTGAGGAGGGGCTTAAACATCTGAACAATTAGTGAGGACAGTGGGCATGGGAGTCAATAAGGACTTAATAATATTAGCATTATTAATATTGTTAATTATTGTTATCATAGCATTTATTAAGCACTAACTACGTGCCAAGCACTGTACTAAGCCTGGGGTAGATACAAGACAATCAGATCAGCTACAGTCTCTACCCCACACAGGGCTCACAGTCAAAGAGGGAGGGAGAGCAGGTATCTTATCCCCATTTTACAAGTGAGAAAACTGAATCCCAGAGAGGTTAAGTGACTAACCCAAGATCATACAGCTGGCAAGTGGTGGAGCCAGGATTAGAACTGGGTCTCCTGACTCCCAGTCCCATGCTCTTTCCACTAAGCCATGCTCTTCTCTAATGGTCACCTCTGTATCTGTCAGTCCCCTGCCGGACCTCCCACTGCTGTTTGGAGAGAGGAACATCGGGGCCCCTTGGAGACGATCCTTTGCCTAAAGTTGAATTCGGTGGTGGCCGTGACTCCTTCCAGCTGGGTCAGCCCCAGGGCTGGCACCTACCCGGGCTCGGCTGGTGGCTCAGGGAGAACTCTGAGTCCAGATGAAGGAGATTCTCTCTTCCTGAAGCCCCTGCCCCACTGCCCCCGTTTTACCCTTCACCTGCCCTGCCCTCCACCTGTTGGTCCAGTTGCCCTGTCCACCTGACCCCTTGGCCTCTGACCCCTGGTGGGGGCCACCGTTCTTCACCCCCATCGCCGGCTCCTCCTCCGCCTTTCTGGGGCCTGTGGTCCCTGATGAAAATATCGCTCTCATTCCAGGGTGGGAACAACGCGGGCCACACCGTGGTTGTGGAAGGCAAAGAGTATGACTTCCATCTGCTGCCCAGTGGCATCATCAACACCAAAGCCATTTCCTTCATCGGTGAGCAGGGGACAGCTTCCCTCCCTGAGCCCCAACCTCATCCCTCCTCACCCCTCTGCCCCCGAGGACCTGTCTCAGAAAGAAGCCACACCCAAGGAGGGGCAGTTGGACTTGTTAGCAGTCTTTCTCTCCCAGTAGCTCTAGTCACAGTCTTTATTAAGCACCATCTATTCTTTAAACTGTAAGTTCCTTGTGGGCAGGGAACGTGTCTACCGATTTTGTTGCATTATCTACTTCCAAGCGCTTAGTACAGTGCTCTGCAGTTAGCACTCGATCAATCAGTCAGCGTGACCTATTGGAAAGGGCAGAGGGCCTGGGACTCAGAGGACCTGGTTTCTAATCCCAGTTTTTCCAAATGCTTGCTGTGTGACTTGGGGCCAGTCACTTAACTTGTCGGTGCCTCTATTCTCCTGTTCTCCCTCCTACTTAGACTGTGATCCCTGTGAGGGACTAGATCCAAACTAATTCACTTGTATCTACCCCAGCGCTTAGAATAGTATTTGACACATAGTAAGCACTTAATGAACACCGTTTAAAGAAATTAATCAATGGTAATCAATGTTCTAAGTGGTTGGGAAGTGTACAATACCACAAATAGGTAGACACATTCTTTGACCACAAGGAGCTTCTTTCTAGATTGATTGATGTGTACCACACTGTGTTAAGTGCTGAGAAAAAAGTCCCCAGTTGAGGCACAGTCTTGGTTCCAGCCCTCAAGGGACTCAGTCTGAGTGAGGAAGAGGGAGGAGGAGTTGGCAACAGACACCTATGGAAAGGTAAACCAAGACACAAAAGGCAAAATTGTTGACAACCTGAAAGGAACAGCAGAATTTTGGGCTTCAGGGGTAGGGAATAGCCGATAGGGTGGAGAACCCAACCAATGCCTTTAGAGGGTCATTGCAAACTCTAATGGGAACCAAGTCCTTTGGGATAAAGACACGGAGACTCCGTCTCCGATTGTGTTTTTCAACATAGAGATTTTCTATCCCTTCTCTGTCGGAACAATCCTGGAGATTACTCCCCACCCTTCCCTGGCCTCTGACATTGGACAGTGTTCTGAGACACAGAACCCCTACTAGCCTGAGAGTGTCGTTAACTTCTCTGTGCTTCAGTTCCCTCATCTGTAAAATGGGGATTAATGCTGTGAGCCCCATGTGGGACAGGGACTGTGTCCAATCTGATCAACTTGTATCTACTCCAGTGCATAGTACAGGGGCCGGGCACTTAGTAAGTGCTTAACAAATACCATTTAAAAAGTGGGGGCTCCCGTTCCCTCACGTGAGCAGCATCTCTAGGGGTGCCCTCTCTTGTAGCAGCTGAAATAGTTTGACCAATGTTGCCCTGGAGCTGGGAGGAGTGGAGGGCAGTGGCCAGGGAAAAATTTCACCCTGCCCCTCAGACCCTTGTCCTCTGCAGACAGGGTTTAATAATGATAATGGTATTTGTTAAGTGCTTACTGTGTGTCAAGCACTGTTCTAAGTGCTGGGGTAGATACAAGCTAATCAGGTTGGACACAGTCCCTGTCCCTCATGGGGCTCACAGGCTTAATCCCCATTTTATAGATGAAGTAACTGAGGCCCAGAGAAGTGAAGTGACTTGCCCAAGGTCACACAGAAGACAAGTGGCGGTCCTGGGATTAGAACCCAGCTCCTTCTGACTCCCAGGCCCATGCTCTAACCACGAGGGTGGGGGGAACCAGGGGGAGTCACAAAGATAATAATAATAATAATAATGGCATTTGTTAAGCACTTTATGTGCCAAGCACTGTTCTAAGCACTGGGGAGGTTACAAGGTGATCAGGTTGTCCCACAGGGGGCTCACAGTCTTATTCCTCATTTTATAGATTAGGTAACTGAGGCACTGAGAATAATAATAATGGCATTTGTTAAGCACTTACTATGTGCAAAGCACTGTTCTAAGTGCTGGCACTGTTCTAAGGGCTGAGTGAAATGACTTGCCCAAAGTCACTCAGCTGACAAGTGGCAGAGCCAGGATTAGAACCCATGACCTCTGACTCCCAAGCCCATGCTCTTTCTACTGAGCCATGCTGCTTCTCAGTCCTCCAGGGTGGGTGGGAGCCTGCCCAATATGCCTGGGTTTTGGTAGGGTGCTGGGTCAATCACACCGAGAGCCAGTTATCCTACCCATGAGGAATAGGGCAGCTTCTGCACCAAGAGGGACAGATTCATTCATTCAATCATATTTATTGAGCACTTACTGTGTGACAGATGAGTGAGAACTCCAGCATAGAGAGGGGGCAGTATTTGGGATTCATGGATCCCTGTACTCTCTGGTCCCCATATCCTACATGACCAGGATGAGGAGTGGACAGCCAACCAAGGCACATTCAAACTGGCACAAGGAAGGCACATCTCCTCTTGGCTTTGCAACAGAATGTCGGTTCACCTCTGCCTGGATACTTGAGTGCTGGCAGTGTCGGTGGCTGATTCCAAAAGGCCCTGGGAGGGTTGTGGTGGGGTGAGGGAAGCCTTGGGTGGGCCCCGGATGGGGCCCGAAAGCACGGCCTTTGGAGGGAAACTCTGCTGGGGCTATCATTCCCAAACTGCCTCTTTTGCATGTCTTTTCAAGGCAATGGGGTGGTCATCCATTTACCCGGCTTGTTTGAAGAAGCAGAAAAAAATGAGAAGAAAGGTGGGTGCAGTTTCTTGTTTGGTTTCTCTTTGCTGGTCTTTGACCATGGGTGCCTGGGCCTGAGCGGCGGCCCAGAGAGAAGAGGATGGGGTGAGGGGCTGGGTGGGGGGGCTGGGGGGGGGGAATGAATTCCCATCAGCTTATACCCTATTGTCTGTGCCTGCTGGCAGGGCTCAAGGACTGGGAGAAGCGGCTCATCATCTCAGACCGGGCACACATCGGTGAGTCCCTGGCGCACAGGAGATGAACGGATGGCTGGCTCGGCCATTGGTTTGGTGCCTATACTGCACTAACACTATACTGAACACTGGGGAGAGATGCCAAGACCGTCAGTCAGTCATTCAATCGTATTCATTGAGTGCTTACTGTGAGCCGAGCACTATACTAAGTGCTTGGGAGAACACAGTGTAACATTAAACAGGTACATTCCTTGCCTGCATTGAGGTTACAGTTTAGACCATGACCCAGATGGTGTGGTCCCGGGCCCCCAGAGGTTCCAAGTCTAGAGAGAACAGACACATGGAGATGGGATCACAGGGAAATTGATTACACTGATTACAATTATGGCAACGATTAAGCAGTTGGGTAGATACAAGACTGTAAGATTGGACACAGTCCGTGTCTCACATGGAGATCACAATCTTTCTTATCCCCATTTTATGGATTTTTTTAATGGCATTTGTTAAGCACTTACTATATGTCAAATGTTGTCAAAGCGCTGGGGCAGGCATGAGTTAATTAGGTCAGACACAAATGAGGAAACTGAACCCCAGGTGGGTTAAATGACTTGCCCAAGATCACAGGGCAGGGGGAGAGCAGGGATTAGAACACAGGTCTCCTGGCTTCCAGTCTCTGATCTCTCCCCCAGGCCAGGCTGCCTCCTCTCCTTCACTAGGGTGAGAATGATGGCAATTCCCTTGGCATCAGCAGAAACCATCTCTCAGAGCCAGTGACCCAAAGAGAAGAGAAATCCCCCAGAAAACCAGATTTGTGACATATTTAAAAGTGGGCCAACCTTCCTGCTATCCCATTCCACAGTGTACATGTTGATTCTATTGATGACTGGAGTATATTGACAGTTTCCCCCCTCCAATGGACTAAATCCACAAGCCGATAGAGTAACTTAAAATGCTTTCACCAAATGACAGTTATTTTGCATTCCCCAATCAACTAACAAAAACTTAAAAAATGAGATTATTTTTCAATTCCTATTTTTTTAAATTAAGGCTTTAGTAAAAAAAGGTCACAGGATTAGAAATCATGTTAGATTAGGTAAAATCCTAAAATCCAAACCCTGATGGGTCTATGGGTTATTCTGTAACACTACCAATTCTTTGTATTGTATTATTCCAACCACTTAATACAGCGCTCTGCACCAGTTAGCACTCAATAAATACCACTGATGATGACATAGGTTATTCTACTAAATACTATGGCGTGGGTAGGAGCTGCCCACAAGATGCTTTTCATAACTGTTTCCTTTCATTAACCCCCTCTCTAAGAATGGAGAGTTCCAGCATCCTCTGGCAGGGATGGACCCTGAGAGGTCAACTGGTCTAGCCCCCTGTATCCAGGCAGGCAATTGCCTAACCCATTCAGGGCAGATGGGGATACTTGCTCATTCTTTAGAGACCCCAAGGGTGGAGACTCCCCTCCCTCTCTTGTTAGCCACCTTGGCTCTAACCTGGTGGTAGCTACTGGATCCTCCTGGCTAACATTTTTTCCTCTGGGTCTCTCTCTCTCTCTCTCTCTTTCTCTCTCTCTCACTCACTCATTCTCTCTCTGTCTCCTTGCTATCTCTTTCTCTCTGCCTATTATCTTAATCTGTCTCTTTGTGGCTCTCTCACTCCCACTCTGTCTTTTCCTCTTGCTCTCTCTCTCTGATTATCTGTCTATCATCTCAATCCATCTGTAACTCACTGCCTCTCCCCCACCCTCTGTCTCTCCCTCTCTTTCTCTCTCTGCCTGTCTATCTGACTCTATTATCTCAATCTGACACTCTCTTTCTCTCTCCCTTTCTCTATCTCTCCCTCTCTCACTCTCCCTTCTCTGTCTCTATTATCTCAATCTGACTCTCTGTCTCACTGTCTCTATCTCTCTCTCACTCTCTCTCTCTCCCAATCTGTCCCTCTCTCTGCCTCTGTCTCTATTTCTCTAACTGTCTCTCTGTCTCACTGTCTCTCTATAACACTCTCATTCTGTCTCTCCCTCTCTCACTCTCTCTGCCTGTCTCTATTATCTCAAACTGTCTCTATGTCTCACTGTCTTCCTGTAAAACTCTCACTCTGTCTCTCCCTCTCTCTGCCTATGTATCTGTCTCTCTGTAACACTTTCTCTCACTCTGACTCTCTTACTCTCTGTCTCTCCCTCTCTCCTGCTCTCTGCCTACCTGTCTCTATTATATCAATCCATTTTTCTGTCTCACTGCCTCTCTGTAACTCTCCCTCTCCTCTCTCTCTCTCTCTCTCTCTCTCTCTTCTCTCTCTTCTCTCTGCCTGTCTGCTTGTCCTGCCTACCTGTCTGTCCTGGGCAGTGTTTGACTTTCACCAGGCGGTGGATGGACTCCAAGAAGTTCAGCGCCAAGCCCAGGAGGGAAAAAAGTAACTGTAAAGCAGCCACTGTGCTGGTTTGGCTGGGAGTCTGATTATAGCATGCGGGCGCGGGGGCCAGAGGAGTCCTGGGGTGAGGCAAGGGTGGCTCTGAGGGGCGGGTATTTAGTATAAGAACCTGGCTGTAACAGAGGTGCCCACAACACCTGGGGCACTTGGGCAAGATTGGTTACCCTTCTCTGGGGTCCTAGAGGAAGAACAACTGTTGAGGCCTGGCCATCGGTGGGAGGGAAAGGGGGGGTATCTTGGGCACCACATGGAATACAAAGGGTGGAGCTCCTTGGACCCACAGAAGTGGAGAATTGATCAGCTGTCCAGGGAATTTGGCCCAGGGAGGCAGCCAATCTGGACCATTCCTTAATTCCTCAGTAGTGGTAATAGGATTCGGGTTTAGTTTCTTTTTTTAAGCCCTAAATCACCAACGTAACTGTCTTCACTCCGTACTGCAGTTGCCAGTGTAGACTCTGACAAAAATATTTGTGGAAAATTGAGGCAGGGCTGGATTCTTTACTGCCTACATCCACATCCACCTGTCCAGTGCAGGGACAGAACATGGTCAGAGGGTGGGAACAAGAAGAAGGGAGTCCAAGCACCAGGATAATCCACAGGATGGATAATTGAGACCCGACTGAGAAAGGGAGAGAGGGGGAGAGAGTGGGAGAGAGACAGAGAGTGAGAGAGTTATAGAGAGACCATGAAACAGATTAAGATAATAGAGACAGAAAGGCAGAGAGAGAGACAGAGAGACAGAGAGTTGGAGAGGGAGACAGAGTGAGTTACAGGCAGTGAGAAAGAGAGACAGATTGAGATAATAATACTAATTAATAATTATGGTACCTGTTAAGCACTTACTATGTGTCAAGCACTGTTCTAAGTTCTAGGGCTGATACAAGTTAAACAGGTTAAACAGCAGCAGTCAGTGGCAGTAAATAACCATGAGGCAGGTCTCCCCTGCTGGGCCTCTCAGTCTGGCAGCTGATAACTGACCCTCTTTCCCTCACCCAGACCAGAAGTGGGCGGGAGAAGATGGGGTTTGGCGGTGCCAGAGAGCAGAGGCCTGGCCCCGGAGTCTGACTAAAACCTTTTCTTCTGTTCAGCATTGGCACCACAAAGAAGGGCATCGGACCAACGTACTCTTCCAAAGCTGCCCGCACGGGGCTCCGAATCTGTGACCTCCTGTCGGACTTTGATGAGTTTTCAACTAGGTACGGTGCTGGGCTGGGCAGGGGCACCGAGCTGGGCTGAGTCAGGCTTTCGGGTCCCCGGGGAAGGACAAAGCCCTGGTTTTGGGTGGGCATTGGGGGAGAGCCTGCAAGTGGTGAAGGACCAGGAGTGGGAGGAGGACTTCTGTACATAGCATTAAATTCAGTTACTTCTCCTACCTCTGATTTAGTTTAGCATCCGTCCCCCTCGCTGGATTGTACATTCCTTTAGGGCAGGGATCAATCAGTCAAACAATCAATTGTATTTATTGAGCGCTTACTGTGCGCAGAGCACTGGACTAAGGACTTGAGAGAGTACAATATAACAAAATAACAGACATTTCCCCATCCACAATGAGCTTGCAGTCTAGAGGGGAAGACAGACATTAATATAAATAAATAAATTACTGATACGTACAAAAGTGCTGTGCGGCTTGGAGGAGGGATGAATAAAGGCAGCAAGTCAGGGCGAGGTGGAAAGGAGTGGAAAAAAAGGAAATGGGGGCTTTGTCAGGGAAAGCTTCGTGGAGGAGATGTGCCTTCAGTAAGGCTTTAAAGAGGGGAAGAGTAATTGTTTGAAAGATATGAAGAGGGAAGGTGTTCCAGGTCAGAGGCAGGACATGGGTGAGAGGTTGGCGGTGTGATAGATGTACAGTGAGTTGGTTGGCATTAGAGAAATGAACTGTGTGGGCTGGATTGTGGTAAGAGAGTAGAGACGTGAGGTAGGAGGGGACAAGGTGATTGAATGCTTTAAAGCCAATAGCGAGGATTTTACGTTTGATGTGGAGGTGGGTAGGACAGGAGGTTCTTAAGGAGCGGGGAAACACAGACTGAATGTTTTTGTAGAAAAATGATCCGGGGAGCAGAGTGATGTATGGACTGGAGTGGGGAGAGATAGGAGGCAGGGAGGTCAGCAAGGAGGCTAATACAATAATCAAGGCAGGGATATGTCTACTGACTCTATTGTCTTCTCCCAAGAGTTCAGCCCAATGCTCTGTACACAGTAAGGCACTCGACAAATCCTATGGACTGATTGACTGATTGATTGAGGAGGACTTCCCATGGGGTTATTTAGTCTTTTCCAGTGCACTGGGCCTTGGGAAAATCATTTGGGGAATTCTCAGGACGTCGGGGTTTATTCGACCTGGGGGAAAGATTTCATTCCATCCAGGAGCTCTCTTGGTTGGTAATCAGTCAATCAGTGGTTTTTATTGAGCACTTACTACAGGCAGCACGCTGATGTAAGTGCTTGTGAGAATACAATATGACAATATATAATATGGTGGTAATGCTTTGAAGGTTCAAGAATCTGGCCCACCAGTACCAGTCGATGTTTCCCACGCTCGAAGTGGACATAGAAGCACAACTCAAAAAACTCAAGGTAAAGACTTGTACAATGAGGATGTTGAGAAGACGGGATATCAGGCCCCTGTGCCATGACCCTCCCCATCCTCCACACCGTCCCCTGCACTGGTCAGCCCCGTGGTCCATTCAGTCTAAGACTACGACTCCACTAGGAGCATAGGAAAGCTTGGGGCGTTAGGCGGAGGCCAGGCAGACAGGGTTTTCTGTTGGATTGTGTACTATTGGGTGGCTTCCTCTCTGGTCCAGGGTGCGCCTTGTTGACCTGACAAGGACTCCCATCCCTCCCTCTGCCTTCTCCCTAATGCCACTATCCTGAAACTCCGCAGACTGACATGGGCTTCTTGGACGGACAGTGGGGCGAAGGGACAGGCCTCGGGGGTTGGGGGGGGATGTACAGATGGTACTGACTCTGCTGGTCCCCTTAGGGAAGAGGCCCAAGCCATGCAAGGCTAGTTCCCATCACCTGGCACAGTTCTGTCTCATGTCTGAGGCACTGGGCTGGACAGTGTATCTGGTATCATCCCACTGGGCTGCTGCGACTCAGGATCCTAGCACACACTGGGTCACTTCTGCACGAGGGTGACAGTGCTGCTGCTTGACCCCTGGGCTTGCTGGCATGATGCCCGAAACAGGGGAGGAATGGTGGGAGACGGGAGGGCGGGCACCATGACCCGAGACCCTACTACCTCTGTGAAGAAACCCAGTCCTGAGGAGGTCTGACCCAAGTGGTCCAGCCCAGACCCCCCCAGCAGGTAGTCCATCCCACGTCCCCCACAGCAAATGGTTCAGCCCAGGCCCAGCCTGTCCAGCGCACTCACCGTGGCCTGACCCATCCTTACCACGGAGCTTGTCGTGGGCAGATTTCGCGATGATCATTAGACGGCAGTTCCAGGGTTGGATACATACTGAAGAAGCCAGATTAGACTGTGAGCCCGTTGTTGGGTAGGGGTCGTCTCTATCTGTTGCCGACCTGTACTTCCCAAGCACTTAGTACAGTGCTCTGCACACAGTAAGCTCTCAATAAATACGATTGAATGAATTCTATAAAATAACGTGGCTCAGGTCCTAATATTTCAAGTCACTTAACTTCTCTGTGCCTCAGTTGCCTCATCTGTAAAATGGGGATTTACAGCGTGAGCCTTACTGTGGGACAGGGACTGTGTCCAACCTGATTGCCTTGTGTCTACCCCAGTGCTTGGAACAGTGCTTGACACATAGTAAATGCTAAACAAATACTATAATTATTATTTCTGGAGTTCATTTACAATAATGTCTGTCACCCCCTCTAGGCTGTAAGCTCATTGTGAGCAGGGAATGTGTGTTATATTGTTATATTGTATTTTCCCATGTGCTTAGTACAGTGCTATACACACAATAAGTGCTCAATAAATACAATTGACTGAATGGAAATCCCTTGAGGACAGGGATTACCTCTTAGCCTTCCTCCTGTATGCCAGGGCAGATCTCTGACCATGGGAGGTGCTCTTTGTAACTGTGTATTCGTTAATAATAATAATGATAATAATAATAATGGCATTTGTTAAGTGCTTCCTATTTGCAAAGAACTCTTCTAAGTGCTCTTGCTACGGGCCAAGCATGTGCTAAGTGCTGAGGTAAATAATAATAATAATTGCATTTGTTAAGTGCTTACTGTGTGACAGGCACTGTACTAAGCGCTGGGGTAGAATCAAGATAATTAGGTCCCACATAGAGTTCCCAGCCTAAGTAGGAGGGAGAATAAACACTTAGTACAGTACTCTGCACACAGTAAGTGCTCAATAAATAAAATTTAATGACTGATTGAACAGGTAACGAATCCCCATTGTGCAGATGAGGGAACCTAGGCACAGAGAAGTGAAGTCAGTTGCCTAAGGGCACACACAGCAGACAAATGGCAGAGCGGGATTTGAACCCAGGTCCTGTGAGTCTCAAACCCAGGCTCCAACCACTAGGCTACATTGCTTCTCTATACCTACTGGGGATGAAGTTTCTGTGTCCTGATGTTTCTATGGAGACCAGTTGCCAAGTTTTCGAGATTTGAAATTTGGAATAAAAACGTTTTGATTTTCGACGGGGGCGGGGGGTTTGGGGTCGGGGGAGTATGCTAGGTTGAAGAGCAAAGAAAAACTCTAATTCTTTCCACAGTCTTAATCCTTCTATTTCTCCTGAAACCTGCAGGGGTATGCAGAGAGGATTCGGCCCATGGTCCGCGACGGGGTATATTTCATGTACGATGCCCTGCACGGCTCTCCCAAGAAGATTCTCGTGGAAGGCGCCAACGCGGCTCTCCTCGACATTGACTTTGGTGAGGTCCCTGCTGTGGGGGACACACTGCATCTGTGGGGAGATTGGGGGTGTGGGGGGACAGGCCCGAGGGTGTCTGAGGAGTAGGAGACTAGTGAGATCCACTCCAGGGCTGAAAAGGAAGGGAGGGTGGAGGGTGTTTGACCAGTCCTGTTGGGATGGGATCTGCCAGGGTGATTCTCCCCATCCTGCAGATGTGGACACTGAGGCCCAGAGAGGTCAGATGACTTGCCAGGTGGCAGAGCTGGGCCCTGGTTTTCCCTGTGGTCAGCCCCGCTGCCTCCCAATGGATCCACATATATTTCTTCCAAGCAACGCCCACCCCCACTCTCTCACACCCACACCCATCTCTGCCCCAATTTGAGGTCGTTGGAGAATCCAGACCCCCGCGGGTCACAGGCGTGATCTTTCGTATCCACCAATCAATCAGTCGTTCAAGCAATCCATCAGTCAAACAATCAATCAGTCAATCAATCAATCATATTTATTGAGCACTTACTGTGTGCAGAGCACTGTACTAAGCGCTTGAGCACTGTACTAAGAGGTTTGAGTGCTTACCGTGTGCAGAGCACGGTACTAAGCACTGGGAGAGTACAATATAAAAGGTAGTAGACATGTTCAATCTATCAGTGGTATTATCAATGGGAAGCAGCGTGGCTCAGTGGAAAGAGCATGGGCTTTGGAGTCAGAGGTCATGGGTTCAAGTCCCGGCTCTGCCAATTGTCAGCTTGTGACTTTGGGCAAGTCACTTCACTTCTCTGGGCCTCAGTTACCTCATCTGTAAGATGGGGGTGAAGAGAGGGAGCCCCCCGTGGGACAACCTGATCACCTTGTAACCTCCCCAGTGCTTAGAACGGTTCTTGGCACATAGCGCTTAATAAAGGTCATCATTATTATTATTTTTATTTATTGAGTGCTTACTACTAGAGCAGAGTTGGTGGAAACGTTTCCCCGCCGTTTGTTTCTTACAGGCACGTACCCCTTCGTGACGTCCTCTAACTGCACCGTGGGGGGTGTGTGCACGGGCCTCGGGATTCCGCCGCAGAACGTGGGCGACGTGTTCGGCGTGGTTAAGGCCTATACCACCCGCGTGGGGATCGGCGCCTTTCCCACTGAGCAGATAAACGTACGTCCAACCGAGCGTGCGTCCGTCCGTCCATCCCGGCCCCGCCTTGGGCTATGAAGGTGGGGGGAGGAGTGGGGGAGAAATGCCTTTTGTCCTTATTTCCACTGACAACAAAGCTTGGCAATAAGAAGAGCAATGCTAATAATAATACTATTTACAACTTCTACCCCTAGAATTTCTGCTACTAATAATAATAATAGGGGGAAGCAGCGTGGCCTAGTGGATAGAATACAGGCCTCCGAGTCAGAAGAACCTGGGTTCTAATCCCAGCTCCGCCACTTGTCTGCCGTGTGACCTTGGGCAAGTCACTTCACTTCTCAGGGCCTCAGTTACCTCATCTGCAAAATGGGGATTAAGAGTGTGAGCCCCATGGAGGTCAGGGACTATGTCCAACCTGATGAATTTGTATCTACTTTGTCTATAAAGTGGTGATTAAGACTGTGAGCCCTATGTGGGACAGGGACTGTGTCATTCACTCATTCATTCAATCGTATTTATTGAGCACTTACTGTGTGCAGAGCACTGGACTAAGCACTTGGGAAGTACAGGTCGGCAACATATAGAGACAGTCCCTACCCAACAACAGGCTCACAGTCTAGAATGGGGAGACAGACAACAAAATGAAACATATGGACAGGTGTCAAGTCGTCAGAACAAATAGAATTAAAGGTAAATGCAGCTTGTCCTAATGGAAAAAGCACGGGCCTGGGACTCAATCAATCAATCAATCAATCATATTTATTGAGCACTTACTGTGTGCAGAGCACTGGACTAAGCGCTTGGGAAGTACAAGTTGGCAACATATAGAGACAGTCCCTACCCAACAGTGGGCTCACAGTCTAGAAGCCAACCTGATTACCTTGTAGCTACTCCAGCACTTAGTACAGTGTCTGGCATGTAGTAGGGAGCTTAACAAATACTTCAATTATTGTACAAGACCAGGTTCTTCTATAAGCATTCTCGCAAAGCCCCATGTTAAGGAAAGCACGTATTGTCCATCTCAATAGAGAGTCAGAAGGACCTGGGTTCTAATCGCAGCTCCACATATCTGCTGTGTAACCTTGGGCAAGTCACTTAACTTCTCAGGGCCTCAATTACTTCATCTGTATAATGGGAATTAAGAGTGTGAGCCCCAGGGAGGTCAGGGACTATGTCCAACCTGATTAACTTGTATATACCCCAGTGCTTAGAACAGTGCTTGGCACATAATAAGTGCTTAATAAGCACCATAACAGTGTCCTACACCACAGTGCCTCATATCCAAACCAGCAATTCATTCATTCAATCATATTTATTGAGCGCTTACTGTGTGCAGAGCACTGTACTAAGCACTTGGGAAGTACAAGTTGGCAACATATAGAGATGGTCCCTACCCAACAGAGGGCTCACAGTCTAGAAGGGGGAGACAGACAACAAAACAAATCCAGCAATATTGGATGAATAATCATGGTATTAATAATTATGGTACTTGTTAAGTGCTTACTATATACCAAGCACTGTACTAAGCGCCGGGGTAGATACAGGCTAATCAGGTCCCACATGGGGCTCACAGTCTAAATAGGAGGGAGAAGAGGGATAGAACCCCCATTTTGCAAATGAGGGAACTGAGGCCCAGAGAAGTGAAGTGGTTTGTCCAGCAGACCTGTGGCAGAGCTGGAATTAGAACTCAGGCCCGTGGTCTTTCTACTAGGCCATACTACTTCCCTAAATGAATGTTCTCCAAATCCCTAACAATTCTCTAACAGTATTCCCTAACAAAACACGTAGTGAAAGCAAGAACTACCGTAGGTCTAAGTGTAATTCCTTGAACCTGTAAAGCACTTAATTTTCCCAGAGTCCTTTCTTGTCCTCACAAAATCTCCATGAGGAAAGGGAAAGGTGTGCTTATGGAGGAGCAGTGTGGACTAGTTCATTCATTCATTCATTCATTCATTCATCATTCATTCATATTTATTGTGCGCTTACTGTGTGCAGAGCACTGTACTAACTGCTTAAAGAGCACAATAAGCACATAATAGACATGATAAGCACTTAGTACAGTGCTCTGCACACAGTTATAGCTCAATAAATATGATTAAATGAATAAATGAATGATGATGATAATGATGATGATGATGATGATGATGTGTCAAGCGCTAAACTAAGAGCTGGGATAGACAGAAGCAGCATGGCTCAGTGGAAAGAGCATGGGCTTTGGAGTCAGAGGTCATGGGTTAAAATCCCAGCTCTGCCAATTGCCAGCTGTGTGACTCTGGGCAAGTCACTTCACTTCTCTGTGCCTCAGTTACCTCATCTGTAAAATGGGGATGAAGACTGTGAGCCCCACGTGGGACAACCCGATCACCTTGTAGCCCCCCCAGCACTTAGAACAGTGCTGTGCACATAGTAAGCGCTTAATAAATGTCATCATTATTATTATTATATAAGATCCTCAGTTTAGACACAGTTCCACAAGGGGTTCCCAGCCCAAAGTAGGTGGTTGAAACAGAGTTGAATTCCCATTTTACAGATGAGGAAACTGAGGCACAGAGAAGTTAAGCAACTTGTCCAAGGTTACTCGGCAGGCAAGTGGAAGAGTCAGGATTAGTACCCGGCTCCTCTGATTCCCAGGCCAGTACTTTTTCCACTAGAAGACACTGCTTCTCACCATCTTCTAGACTGTGAGCCCACTGTTGGGTAAGGACCATCTCTACACGTTGCCAACTTGTAATAATAATAATAATAATAATAATGATGGTATTTATTAAGCGCTTACTATGTGCAAAGCACTTTTCTAAGCACTGGGAAGGTTACAAGGTGATCAGGTTGTCCCACGGGGGGCTCACAGTCTTAATCCCCATTTCACAGATGAGGTAACTGAGGCCCAGAGAAGTTAAGTGACTTGCCCAAAGTCACACAGCTGACAAGCGGCGGAGCCGGAATTTGAACCCATGACCTCTCACTCCAAAGCTGTTGAGCTGTTTCTCTAACCTGGGAACTTGCACTTCCCAAGCTCCCAAGCACAGTGCTCTGCACACAGTAAGCGCTCAATAAATACGATTGAATGAATGAATGAATGAATCAGGGTTCATCCACAAATTTTCCAAAAGTCAAAAGCTGAAAAGCTGATTGCTGATGAAGCCGTCATCAAAATCCGCCTCCAGGCCCAGCCCACCGCCCCTAGTCTGCTCCATCCCTGAAGAACCTAGGTCAGACCCAGACCACAGGTCCGCAGTAGTGGGGGTTGGGGTCGATCTCCTCCAGTGATTGGCTTCGTCCTCAAAAGGATGGACAAAGTCTTGATGTCCGTTACAGGCTGTGGGTCGTGCTGTCATTCTGGGTTTTGGTCCCCACTTCTGCCCAAGCCTCATTTGACGCTCAGTCTGGGGACCCGGCTTGGCTGAGCAAATTCTTAATGGGCAGCCACTGGTGCTTCCTTTGTGCCCAGAGAAGCAGCGTGGCTTAGTGGAAAGAGCCCGGGCTTTGGAATCAGAGGTCAGGGGACTTTGAGCAAGTCACTTAATCAATCAATCAATCAATCAATCAATCAATTGTATTTATTGAGTGCTTACTGTGTGCAGAGCACTGTACTAAACGCTTGGGAAGTACAAGTTGGCAACATATAGAGACAGTCCCTACCCAACAGTGCGCTCACAGTCTAAAAGGGGAAGACAGAGAACAAAACCAAACGTACTAACAAAATAAAATAAATAGAATAGATATGTACAGGTAAAATAAATAAATAAATAGAGTAATAAATATGTACAAGCATATATACATATATACAGGTGCTGTGAGGAAGGGAAGGAGGTAAGGTCGGGGGGATGGAGAGGGGGACGAGGGGGAGAGGAAGGAAGGGGCTCAGTCTGGGAAGGCCTCCTGGAGGAGGTGAGCTCTCAGTAGGGCCTTGAAGGGAGGAAGAGAGCTAGCTTGGCGGATGGGCAGAGGGAGGGCATTCCAGGCCCGGGGGATGACGTGGGCCGGGGGTCGACGGGCGGGACAGGCGAGAACGAGGTACGGTGAGGAGATTAGCAGCGGAGGAGCGGAGGGTGTGGGCTGGGCTGTAGAAGGAGAGAAGGGAGATGAGGTAGGAGGGGGCAAGGTGATGGACAGCCTTGAAGCCCAGGGTGAGGAGTTTCTGCCTGATGCGCAGATTGATTGGTAGCCACTGGAGATTTTTGAGGAGGGGAGTAATATGCCCAGAGCGTTTCTGGACAAAGATAATCCGGGCAGCAGCATGAAGTATGGATTGAAGTGGGGAGAGACACGAGGATGGGAGATCAGAGAGAAGGCTGATGCAGTAGTCCAGACGGGATAGGATGAGAGGTTGAATGTGCTGGGTAGCGGTATGGATGGAGAAGAAAAGGTGGATCTTGACAATGTTGCGGAGCTGAGACAGGCAGGTTTTGGTGACGGCTTGGATGTGAAAAGTGGAAAGAGCCCGGGCTTTGGAGTCAGAGGTCATGGGTTCAAATCCCGACTCCACCACTTGTCAGCTGTGGGACTTTGAGCAAGTCACCTAATCAATCAATCAATTGTATTTATTGAGAGCTAACTGTGTGCAGAGCACTGTACTAAGCGCTTGGGAAGTACAAGTTGGCAACATATAGAGACAGTCCCTACCCAACAGTGGGCTCACAGTCTAAAAGGGGAAGACAGAGAACAAAACCAAACATACTAACAAAATAAAATAAATAGAATAGATATGTACAGGTAAAATAAATAAATAAATAAATAAATAAATAGAGTAATAAATATGTACAAACATATATACATATATACAGGTGCGGTGGGGAAGGGAAGGAGGTAATATGGGGGGATGTAGAGGGGGATGAGGGGGAGAGGAAGGAAGGGGCTCAGTCTGGGAAGGCCTCCTAACTTCTCCTAACTTAACTTCTCTGTGCCTCAGTTACCTCATCTATAAAATGGGGATGAAGTCTGTGAGCCCCACGTGGGACAACCTGATCAGCTTGTATCTACCCCAGAACTTAGAACAGTGCTTGGCACATAGTAAGCGCTTAACAAATACCATCATTATTATTATCTGCAACACTTCGCCCTGACACCTCCAAAATCCCTAGCCCTGGCACCTCCAAGATCCATAGCCCCGACACCTCCAAGATCTCTAGCCCTGATACCGCTGGGCATGCTATTTCCTCTAGAGAAATGAAAAGAAAATCTGAATTTTTGTTGTGAGTAGGTGTGAATCTAGGTGTGGTCCTGAACTTTGAAATAACCTTACTGTGAGTCCACATGTGCACATTCAGACAGCCACAAATATAAACTTTAAATGACCGAATGGCTTGAGCCTAGATGCCTCTGTCTTCTCAGTGGGCTGCGTTGATTTCCTGTTCTCAGATTCTCTCATCTGCCCCCGGCAAAAATAATAATAATTATCATCATCATCATCATCAATCGTATTTATTGAGTGCTTACTATGTGCAGAGCACTGTACTAAGCGCTTGGGAAGTACAAATTGGCAACATATAGAGACAGTCCCTACCCAACAGTGGGCTCACAGTCTAAAAGGGGGAGACAGAGAACAAAACCAAACATACTAACAAAATAAAATAAATAGAATAGATATGTACAAGTAAAATAAATAAATAAATAAATAAATAGAGTAATAAATATGTACAAACATATATACATATATACAGGTGCTGTGGGGAAGGGAAGGAGGTAAGATGGGGGGGATAGAGAGGGGGACGAGGGGGAGACATTATGACAATAATGGCATTTGTTAAGCGCTTACTATGTGCCAGGCAACATACTAAGAACTGGGGTGGATACAAGCAAATGGGGTTGGATGCAGGCCCTGTCCCACATGGGGCTCACGGTCTTCATCATCCCCATTTTACTGATGAGGGAACTGAGGCACAGAGAAGTGAAGTGACTTGTTCAAGGTCACCCAGCAGACAAGTGGCGGAGCTAGGATTAGATCCCAGGTCATTCTGACTCCCAGGACCTGATGGAGAGAACAAAACCAAACATACTAACAAAATAAAATAAATAGAATAGATATGTACAAGTAAAATAAATAAATAGAGTAATAAATATGTACAAACATATATACATATATACAGGTGCTGTGGGGAAGGGAAGGAGGTAAGATGGGGGGGATGGAGAGGGGGACGAGGGGGAGAGGAAGGAAGGGGCCACTAGGCCTCTATCCACTAGGCCACGCTGCTTCTCCTCGCTTGCTTGGGGCGCTTACTCCGGTGGGCAGCCCGGCCCCCGGCCCGGTTGCCCGCCGTCCGTGACCTGTCTCTTCTCTGGGCAAATCACTTCTCTTGCTTCAGTTGCCTCAGCTGTAAAACGGGGATTGAAACTTGAGCCCTAAGTGGGACAGAAACTGTGTCCAACCAATTTGCTTGTACCCGCCCCAGCACTTAGCACAGTGCCTGGCACATAGTAAGCGCTTAACAAATATCACCATCATCCTCTTCTCGCCCCTCAGGAGATTGGGGACCTGCTGCAGAACCGGGGCCACGAGTGGGGAGTGACCACCGGCCGGAAGCGGCGCTGCGGCTGGCTCGATCTCGTCATCCTGAGATTCGCACACATGATCAACGGCTTCACCGCGTAAGACCCGGGGCTGGGGTCCCTCAGCCTCAGCTCCCCTCAGCCTCCAACCACACCGTCCAGCGCAGGCGGCCTCTGGAGAGGAAGTCACGGCCCCAGGAATCGGCCGCCCCCTTTCCTTGGAAGTTTCTGAGGCTCAGCTCTGCATCGAGGGCAGACTCACTCACAGTGTGGGGATGAATCCTCTCAAGCTATTAGCTCAGGACTCAGTGGCCACCTCCACTGATGAGATGCAGTGTGGACAAGCCCTGCCAGAGAGTTCCAGGGCTGGGTGGTCCCTGGAGCTGGCATTGGTCCCTATCCATCAATCGATCAGTAGTATTTATTGAACGCTTACTGTGTGCAGAACACTTGAGAGAGTAAAGTACAACAGAGTTGGTTGACACGTTCCCTGCCCACAACGAGCTTACAGTCTAGAGGGGGAGACAGACATAAATATAAATACTTAAATTATGGGTATGCACATAAATGTGGTGGGGCTGTGGGAGGGGTGAAAAAAGGGAGGAAATCCAACTGTAAGGGTGACACAGAAAGGAATAAGAGAAGAGGAAAGGAGGGCTTAGTCAGGGGAGACCTCTTGGAGGAGATGTGCCTTCCATCATCATCAGTAAGGCTTTGATGGTGGGGAGAGTAATTGTCAGATATGAAGTGGGAGGGCATTTCAGGCCACCACTTAGACCGATTGATTGGTCACTCCTGAGCCTAGAAAATTCCAGAATGTCATGTCATCGTCCCCTGCCACTCAGCCGACCATCCCTAAATCATCTCAGACAAAAGAGAGTCCCTCTGTCCCTCCCGGAGAAGGAAATATCCCGGCCTCTAATATTCCTCCCACTCAAAAAAAGTATTTCTCGAGCCTAACCCAAGTCCCTCCTGCTGAAGCGGTGGCCCAGCTGCTCTAGCCGTGCCTTGGGGAGGGCTGGAAGGGCTGGCTCCGGGTGTCGTCGGCAGGGAGGCTTTGGGGAAATGCGATAATAGTCGAGTGGGACCCCTTCTGCCCCGGCTTGGTGACCCACGCTCACTGGGAACCAGGCCAGACCAGTGATGGGACGGGAGGGAACCCTGGCTTTGTTCTAGTTTCAAAGTTTCCTCTTGAAGAATCTCTCCTTGGTCTGTGTAGAAAATTCCCCAGGAAGGAATTTGCAGTTTGGGGGAGAAGTCCCTGAAAGCCTGGAAGCACGGAGGGTTGGGGTCTGCCCCTCCTCTCCCTCTGGGGCAAACTGTGACCCGTGGGGGGCCCTGCCGGGGGCAGCGGGAGGGAACCCGCCACAGTCTGGACCCGGGTTCCGGCTCCACCTTCCCGGCAGTCAGCATCATGGCCAGTTTGTATGTCCGTTGCCCCGCAGGCTGGCGCTGACCAAGTTGGACATCCTGGATGCCTTGGATGAGATCAAAATCGGCGTTTCTTACAAGCTGAATGGGAGGAGGATTCCCTATTTCCCAGGTAGGGGTGAACGGCCTCTTGGGGCTTGGGGGCCAGCAGATGGAGGGGTGAGGCCATGACCGCCAGGCCCGCCGCTGCGGGGAGATGGGTAGCTGCTTGCCATGTGAAGCAGCATCGCCTCTTGGATAGAGTCCAGTCCTGTGAGTCAAAAGGACTCGAGTTCTAATCTCGACTCCGCCACTTGTCTGTCGTGTGACTTTGGGCAAGTCGCTTCATTTTCCTGGCCCTCGGTTACCTCATCTGTAAAATGGAGATGAAGACTGCGAGCCCCGTGTGGGACAGGGATTGTGTCCAATCCGATTTTCTTGTATCCACCCCAGAGCTTAGTACAGTGCCTGACACATAGGAACCGCTTAACAAATACCACCATTGCCGAGATTTGGAGGGTGCTTCCTTCTATTTTCAATCAATCAATCGTATTTATTGAGCACTTACTGTGTGCAGAGCACTGTACTAAGTGCTTGGGAAGTACAAGTTGGCAACATATAGAGACAGTCCCTACCCAACAGTGGGCTCACAGTCTAGAAGATAATGATAGCATTTATTAAGCGCTTACTATATGCAGAGCACTGCTCAAAGCGCTGGGGAGGTTACAAGGTGATCAAGTTGTCCCACAGGGGGCTCACAGTCCCCCCATTTTCCAGATGAGGGAACTGAGGCCCAGAGAAGTTAAGTGACTTGCCCAAAGTAAGTGGCGGGGTAGGGATTTGAACCCATGACCTCTGACTCCAAAGCCCGTGCTCTTTCCACAGAGCCACGCTGCTATTTTCCTAGAGTGCTTTGCCCTCACAACACTCCCCTCTCTCCCCTCGTGCTGGGAGTGGCGGAGACCATTCTTACCATCTTACAAATGAAGAAACTGAGGCCCAGAGAAGTTAAGTGAGTTGCACAAGGCCCCACAGCAGGCAACGGCCAAAGCCGGGATTAGCATCCAGATCTCCTGATTCTCAGTCCTGCACTTTTTTCATCAGACCATGCTGCTTCCCATGTTTTGTGCGGTTTTTTTTCCAAACCAGGGATCCAGGACTCTTTCTCCTTCCTGTCCCTGCTTGGGTCTTTCCCCTCCCTCTCTCCATTAATCATAATACTGATAATAATAACAACAAAACTAATAGTGGGATTCATGAAGAACCTACTATCAGTCAATCATTGGTACTTGAATGTTTACTGGGTGCTGAATTAAGCACTTGGGAGAGTAAAATACAACAGGGTTGGTAGACAAATTTCCTGCCCACAAGAAGCTTGCAGTCTGGGCAGCGGAGGACAGACATGACTATAAGTAGCAGCATGGCCTATTGGGTAGAGCCCGAGCCTGGAAGTGAGAAGGACCTGGGTTCTAATCCCGGCTCCGCCGCTTGTCAGCTGTGTGATTTAACTTCCCTGTTCCTCAGTTCCCTCATCTGTAAAATGGGGATGAAGACTGTGAGCCCCACGTGGGACAACCTGATGACCTTGTATCTACCCCAGTGCTTAGAACAGTGCTTGGCACATAGTAAGCGCTTAACAAATACCATCATTATTATTATTTACCTCATCTATCAAATGGGGATTAAGACTGTGAGCCCCAAGTGGGACAAGGACTCTGTCCAACCTGTTTAGCTTGTATCTACCCCAGTGATTAGAACACATAGTAAGCGCTTAACAAATACTATTATTATTATGTGCTGTGGGGCTGAGGGTGGGGAAAATACCAAATGCCCAAAACGCACAGATCCAAGTGTCAAGCACTGTGCAAAGTGCCAGGGTAGGTACAATACAGTTAGATCTACACCCTCCCCAAGACCCCGTTGTCCTCTGCAGGCTCCCCTCACCCCTCGTCATATGACAACCCACGAGCCGGCCCTGCCTGGGGACAGAAAGCTCTGCCCGACTCCAGTAGCCATGCGTGTCCTCTCTGTCTCTGTCTGGACCTGCCGGTGGGAGAGCTAAAGTCCCGGTGGCTCCCAGGGAGGGAGGCAGCTGGCCCATCCTCCTCGGGGCTCTCCAAAATGAATAGACGTGTCAGGCTGGTTACCCTTGTGTGTCTGAGCCCCTTAAGGGGGGGACATGCAACGGGGGCAGAGGGACCACTTACTCAAGTAGCAGCCAGCAACAAGGCTTTGGTGCTTCTCCCTTGCCAGAAGCAAGGCCTGGTAGTAATAATAATAATAATAATAATAATGGCATTTATTAAGCGCTTACTAGGTGCAAAGCACTGTTCTAAGCGCTGGGGAGGTTACAAGGCGATCAGGTTGTCCCACGGGGGGCTCAAAGTCTTAATCCCCATTTTACAGATGAGGTAACTGAGGCACAGAGAAGTTAAGCGAGTTGCCCAAAGTCACACAGCTGACAATTGGCACAGCTGGGATTTGAACCCATGACCTCTGACTCTTTCCACTGAGCCATGCTGCTTCTCTTTTTGGTAGTCTTTGGTAGTCTTTTTCTTTTCTTTTTTTTTTTTAATGGTATTTGTTAAGCGCTTCCGAGGTGTTGGGGTACATTCTAGGTAATCAGTTTGGACACAGTCCCTGTCCTAAATGGGGCTCGCAGCTTTAATTCCCATTTTTCAGGTGAGGTTACTGAGGCACGGAGAAGTTGTGACTTACCCAAGGACATTCTGCATTCAGTCATTCATTCTTTCAATCGTATTTATTGAGTGCTTACTTTGTGCAGAGCACTGTACTAAGCGCTTGGGAAGTACAAGTCACCAACATATAGAGATGGTCCCTACCCAACAATGGGCTCACAGTCTAGAAGCAGACAGGTGACAGAGCAAGGATTAGAACTCAGGTCCTTCTGACTCCAAAGCCCATGCTCCACCCATTAGGTAATGCCGGTAGGATACAGTCCCTGCCCCACATAAGGCTCACAGTCTTAGTCTCCATTTTACAGATGTGGTAACTGAGGCTCAGAGAAGTGAAGTGACTAGCCTAAGGTCATACAGCCGACAAGTGACAGAGCAGGGATTAGAACTCAGTTCTCCTGACTCTTAGTCCCTTAATACAGGGCAGGGGCAGCTTTTCTTAGAACCTAGGCCCTCCAACTTCTAGTCCACAGCTCCTTCCACTGTGCCTCGCTGCCTCTCTAAATCCAGGGTGTGGGTGTCCATGGGCTGTGAAGCCAGCCAAGAGGGTACCCAGCTTAGGTGGGTTGTGAGGAAGATAGAGAGGGGCCTGAGATAGAGGCTCAGATGTCCAGGGAATGTATCTGTTATACTGTCATATTGTACTCTCCCAAGCACTTAGTACAGTGCTCTGCACACAGTAGTGCTTAATAGGTATGATTGACTGACTGAAATCAATCAATCAATCAATCAATCGTATTATTGAGCGCTTACTGTGTGCAGAGCACTGTACTAAGCACTTGGCAACATATAGAGACAGTCCCTACCCAACAGTGGGCTCACAGTCTAAAAGGGGGAGACAGACAACAAAACCAAACATACTAACAAAATAAAATAAATAGAACAGATATGTACAAGTAAAATAAATAAATAGAGTAGTAAATATGTATAAACATATATACATATATAAAGGTGCTGTGGGGAAGGGAAGGAGGTAAGACGGGGGATGGAAAGGGGGACGAGGGGGAGAGGACGGAGGGGGCTCAATCTGGGAAGGCCTCCTGGAGGAGGTGAACTCTCAGTAGGACCTTGAAGGGAGGAAGAGAGCTAGCTTGGCGGATGGGCAGAGGGAGGGCATTCCAGGCCTGGGGGAGGACGTGGGCCGGGGGTCGATTGCGGGACAGGCGAGAACGAGGCATGATGAGGAGATTAGCGGCAGAGGAGCGGAGTGGTATTTACTGAGCACTTCCTACTGAAAGTAGAGTTCTGTACTGGGTGCCTATTGTGAGCAGAGCACTGTCCTTGAAGAATGCTTGGGTGATAAGAGGTGCTCTGTACAAGAAAGTGCTCAGTAAATAATAGTAATAATGATGGCATTTATTAAGCGCTTACTATGTGCAAAGCACTATTCTAAGCGCTGGGGTGGTGACAAGGTGATCAGGTTGTGCCCCGGGAGGCTCACAGTTTTAATCCCCATTTTACAGATGAGGGAACTGAGGCACAGAGAAGTTAAGTGACTTGCCCAAAGTCACACAGCTGACAGTTGGTGGAGCTGGGATTTGAACCCATGACCTCTGACTCCAAAGCCTGGGCTCTTTCCACTGAGCCATGCTGCTTCTCTACAATTGGTTGATTGATTGACTGTTATTATTAAGCGCTTAGTACAGTGCTCTGCACATAGTAAGAGCTCAATAAATACAATTGATTATTATTAATAATAATAATAATAATGATTCAGTGATGAAAGAGGGCTCCGGAAGCCACCATCAGGAGACCAAGGTCTTGGGGCGGGTGGTGGGGTCTGACTCCTCGCTCCTCACGTTGGTCTCCCTCCCAGCAAACCAAGAAATCCTGCAGAAAGTGGAAGTGGAATATGAAACGATGCCCGGCTGGAAGGCGGACACTACCGGGGCCCGGAAGTGGGAAGAGCTTCCTGCCAAAGCTCAGAACTACGTCCGATTCGTGGAGAATCACGTCGGCGTGGCTGGTAAGCGGGGCCCACCTCCCTGCCCAACTAACCACCCCCAAAACCTTGGCCAGTCACCCACCGGACGTTGATGTCTAGGTGGGCGTCTGAAAATTCTTCCGCCTGTCCAGATCCCGGTCTCAGTTGACCTACATGGTTGGTTAGGGAGATTTAGGACTCCGGATGCGGCATTACGTGACACCAAGCAGTGGTGTGGCCAATTAATCACCCATTCAATGGTATTCATTGAGTGCTTACAGTGTGCAGAACCCTGGACTAAGTGCCTGGTAGAGTACAATAGAACAAAGTTAGTCAACTCTGTCCATGTGGGGCTCAATCAGTCAATTAATCACATTTTTTGAGCACTTACTGTGTGCAGAGCACTGTATTAAACGCCTGGGACAGCAAAGTAATACTGAGTAGGTAGACATTCCCCGCCCACAGCGAGTTTATAGTGTAGAGGGGGAGAACAGGGCTCACAGTCTACGAAGGAGGGAGTTGGATTTAAACCCCTGCTCAAAACGGTCTAGACTGTGAGCCCACTGTTGGGTAGGGACTGTCTCTATATGTTGCCAACTTGTACTTCCCAAGCGCTTAGTACAGTGCTCTGCACACAGTAAGTGCTCAATAAATACGATTGATTGATTGATTGATTCTAGCCCTTCGGTGACTGATGGGGAGAGGGGCTTTTTCCTCCTGGGTGAATGAGGGGGCAGAGGGGAGAGGTGGGCTTGGCGGATGGGATTTGACCCTCTCTCTCCCCTGTCAAGATTCATCATCTATCTGCCACCTTCCTCTCCCGCAGATCTTTTGGGTTAAATTGCTTCCTTTAACGTACACGATGCAAAGAGATTGAAATGTGTTTGTTTTGCTGCTGGCTCTCAGTAATTGTGCTAATAGTTGTTTATCGTTGTCTGTGTGTGTATGTGTATGGTTGTTTTTTTTTCCAGTTAAGTGGGTCGGTGTTGGAAAATCGAGAGAGTCAATGATCCAGCTGTTTTAACCATAGAAAGAACTTTAATCCTGAGAAGCCCAATTCAGTAGTCATCTGTTCCCCCAGCTGGTCGCCAAGATTCTATCACCAGTCCTTTGCAGCCCAGGATGTTATCCGAAGTGCATTAAAAAAAAGTGATATTTTCTGTATTTTCCTATTTCTGTGTAAATTGTAGTTCTGGCTGAATGCTACTTCTTGTGGTTGGAAAGGTGATGCAGCTGATATTCTACTCCACAGGCTATAAAGATTCCACAGCCCCTTGTGAGTGTGGTGGACAAGAGCTAGTTGATTGATTGAGTGAGTGAGTGAGTGAGTGAGTGAATCAATGAGGGAGTGAAAGAGTGAGTGAGTGATTGACGGTGGCCACTTCACTACAAAGGTTGAATTTAATTTTGAGGTTTCATGTGAATGTTTTTATGCTTAATTTTCACAATGAGAAGCCACACCTTGCCCATCCAACTGACATAATAATAGCTTAGTGGATAGAGAGTCTGGGAGTCAGAGGGTCATGGGTTCTAATCCCAGCTTTGCCACTTGTCTGCTGTGTGATCCTGGGCAAGTCACTTCACTTCTCTGTACCTCAGTTCCTTCATCTGTAAAATGGGGATTGAGACTGTGAGCCCCACGTAGGACAGGGACTGTGTCCAACCCGATTAACTTGTATCTACTCCAGTGCTTAGAACAGTGCTTGGCACATAGTAAGTGCTCAACAAATACCATTATTATTATTAGGAAGAATGGGAACCGAATCCCCCATTTTACAAACAAGGAACTGAGAAACAGAGAAGTGAAGGGATTTGCCTGAGTTCCCACAAAAGGCATGAGGCTATAGAAAATCAAGGGTTTCAAGGTGTTATTGTCATCATCGTTATTAGTAATATCATTATTATGATTATTATTATTGTCAATATTATTATAAGCTTCGAAAGCCCCCCTCCTCCTTGCCCAGCTTGAAGTAGCCAGCACATTTCCCAGGGCAAATTATCTAATAATAATGACAGTAATAATGACGGTATTTGTTAAGTGCTTAACTGTGTGCCAGGCACTGTACTAAGCACTGGGGCGGATACAAGCAGATCAGGTCGGACACAGTCCCTGTCCCATGAGGAGCTCACAGTCTCAATCCCCATTTTACAGATGAGGGAAATGAGGCCCAGAGAAGTGAAGTGACTTGCCCCAAGTCACACACAGCAGACAAGTGGCGGAGTCGGGATTAGAACCTGAGCCTCCCTTTTTCCTCTCCTCCTCCTTCTCCCCTCCCCATCGCCCCCCCCACCCTACCCCATTCCCCTCCCCACAGCACTTGTATATATTTCTACATATTTATTACACTATTTATTTGTACATATTTACTATATTTATTTCATTAATGATGTATGTATAGCTATAATTCTATTTATTCTGATAGTATTGACACCTGTCTACATGTTTTGTTTGGTTGTCTGTCTCCCCCTTCTAGACTGTGTGCCTGTTATTGGGTAGGAACCGTCTCTATATGTTGTCAATTTGTACTTCCCAAGCGTTCAGTACAGAGCTCTGCACATATATTCACTCCCTTGGTGACCTCATTCGCTCCCATGGCTTCAACTATCATCTCTACACTGATGACACCCAAATCAACATCTCCGCCCCTGCTCTCTCTCCCTCCCTCCAGGCTCGCATCTCCTCCTGCCTTCAGGACATCTCCATCTGGATGTCTGCCCGCCACCTAAAACTCAACATGTCCAAGACTGAACTCCTTGTCTTCCCTCCCAAACCCTGCCCTCTCCCTGACTTTCCCATCACTGTTGACGGCACTACCATCCTTCCCGTCTCACAAGCCCGCAATCTTGGTGTCATCCTCGACTCCGCTCTCTCGTTCACCCCTCACATCCAAGCCGTCACCAAAACCTGCCGGTCTCAGCTCCGCAACATTGCCAAGATCCGCCCTTTCCTCTCCATCCAAACCACTACCCTGCTCGTTCAAGCTCTCATCCTATCCTGTCTGGATAACTGTATCAGCCTCCTCTCCGATCTCCCATCCTCCTGTCTCTCCCCACTTCAATCCAGACTTCACGCCGCTGCCCGGATTGTCTTTGTCCAGAAACGCTCTGGGCATGTCACTCCCCTCCTCAAAAACCTCCAGTGGCTACCAATCAATCTGCGCATCAGGCAGAAATTCCTCACCCTGGGCTTCAAGGCTGTCCATCACCTCGCCCCCTCCTACCTCACCTCCCTTCTCTCCTTCTCCAGCCCAGTCCAGCCTGCACCCTCCGCTCCTCTGCCACTAATCTCCTCACCATACCTCGTTCTCACCTGTCCCAACGTCGACCCCCGGCCCACGTCATCCCCCGGGCCTGGAATGCCCTCCCTCTGCCCATCCGCCAAGCTAGCTCTCTTCCTCCCTTCAAGGCCCTACTGAGAGCTCACCTCCTCCAGGAGGCCTTCCCACACTGAGCCCCCTCCTTCCTCTCCCCCTCCTGCCCCTCTCCATCCCCCCTGCCTTACCTCCTTCCCTTCCCCACAACACCTGCATATATGTTTGTACGTATTTATTACTCTATTAATTTATTTATTTTACTTGTACATATCTATTCGATTTATTTTATTTTGTTAGTATGTTTGGTTTTGTTCTCTGTCTCCCCCTTCTAGACTGTGAGCCCACTGTTGGGTAGGGACTGTCTCTATATGTTGCCAGCTTGTACTTCCCAAGCGCTCAGTATAGTGCTCTACACACAGTAAGCTCTCAATAAATACGATTGAATGAATGAACAGTAAGCGCTCAATAAATACGATTGAATGAATGAATGACCTCCCAGGCCCGGGCTCTAGCCACAGCGTCTGATTGCCCCCGGCGCTTCTTCTCACCGAATAATGAAAAGGATGCTGGAGGACTGACCTCTAGGGAAAGAGCCCAGGCTTGGGAGTCAGAGGTCGTGGGCTCTAATCCCGTCTCCGCCTCATCAGCTGTGTGACTTTGGGCAACTCGCTTCACTTCTCTGGGCCTCAGTGACTTCATCTGTAAAATGGGGATGAAGACCGTGAGCCCCACTTGGGACAACCTGATTATCTTGGATCTCCCCCAGGGCTTAGAACAGTGCCTGGCACATAGTAAGCGCACAACAAATGCCATCATTATTAAGTGCTTAGTACAGTGCTCTGCACACAGTAAGCACTCAATAAATACAATTGAATGAATGAATGAATGAATGAATGAAAAGGTCACTTTCCTTTGCAGCCAGGGGTGTTTCCCCTTCCGTGATTTTGGAAATCCCATTGTTCGCCCCTCTTCCCCGGCACTCCGGCTCTAGCTCGCTCCTCTAGGCCCTGAGCATGTGGTGGGCATGGAATGGGTTTGTTTTGTTATCGACAAGTAGGGAAAAAAAAATGTTAACTGCTGTAAATCGGCCGCAGGGTTCGAGAACCCAAGGTGGTGACGCAGATGGAAAAATGACTCTGAGACATGAGTTCAGATAGAACAGTAGAGGTAGAAATGCTGACTGCTCACCCGGTCACCTCCCAAGAGGTACGAGTGACGAACATCTCTCTATGTTGCCAACTTGGACTTCCCAAGCGCTTAGTACAGTGCTCTGCACACAGTAAGCGCTCAATAAATACGATTGAATGAATGAATGAATGAACAGCCCCGATTCCAGCCGCTTCTTCCCTTTTATTTGGTTCCCCATAGGAGTTACACAAACAATTCCCGTGCCTGAGAAACTTTGGCACCCTGTTAACAAGAGATATTAGCAGGAGACATCGCCCACACAGGATGGGGTCCTCTCAGACAGGGCCTAGCGGCTTTGATCAGAATCTTCCACGAGGCCGGGGCCCATAAAGAGAAGCAGCATAGCTCAGCGGGAAGAGTCCGGGCTTGGGAGTCAGAGGTCATGGGTTCTAATCCCTACTCTGCCACGTTCATTCATTCATTCAATCGTATTTATTGAGCGCTTACTGTGTGCAGAGCACTGTACTAAGCGCTTGGGAAGTACAAGCTGGCAATATGTAGAGACGGTCCCTACCCAACAGTGGGCTCACAGTCTAGAAGACTACTGTGTCTTCACACTTGTCTGCTGTGTGACCTTGGGCCTGGAATGCCCTCCCTCTGCCCATCCGCCAAGCTAGCTCTCTTCCTCCCTTCAAGGCCCTACTGAGAGCTCACCTCCTCCAGGAGGCCTTCCCACACTGAGCCCCCTCCTTCCTCTCCCCCTCCTGCCCCTCTCCATCCCCCCTGCCTTACCTCCTTCCCTTCCCCACAACACCTGCATATATGTTTGTACGTATTTATTACTCTATTAATTTATTTATTTTACTTGTACATATCTATTCTATTTATTTTATTTTGTTAGTATGGTTGGTTTTGTTCTCTGTCTCCCCCTTTTAGACTGTGAGCCCACTGTTGGGTAGGGACTGTCTCTATAGGTTGCCAACTTGTACTTCCCAGCGCTTAGTACAGTGCTCTGCACACAGTAAGCGCTCAATAAATACGATTGATGATGATGATGAAGTCACTTCACTTTTCTGAGCCTCAGTTACCTCATCAGTAAAATAGGGACTAAGACTGTGAGCCCCACGTGGGACAACCTGATCACCTTGTACCGCCCCAGCGCTTAGAACAGTGCTTCGCACATAGTAAGCGCTTAACAAATGCCATCATTATTATTATTATTATTGTTGTTGTTATCAGCCCTGCATACAATGGAGTCGGTTATGCTAAGCCTTCAGGGAAAATGCAGTCAATGCCACTTCTGCTGGAGTACACGGCTAGGGTGGACAACAGTTTATAATAATGATGACATTTATTAAGCACTTACTATGTGCAAAGCACTGTTCTAAGCACTGGGGAGGTTACAAGGTGATCAGGTTGCCCCACGGGGGGCTCACAGTCTTCATCCCCATTTTACAGATGAGTGAACAGAGGCACAGAGAAGTTAAGTGACTTGCCCAAAGTCACACAGCTGACAATTGGCGGAGTCAGAATTTGAACCCATGACCTCTGACTCCAAAGCCCTGACTCTTTTCCACTGAGTCACGCTGCTTCTCTATAGTGGCAGCACACTCTCCCCAGCGCTTAGTACAGCGCTCTGCACACAGGAGGCGATCGTGAGCCCGCTGTTGGGTAGGGACCGTCTCTATCTGTTGCCAACTTGTACTTCCCAAGCGTTTAGTACAGTGCTCTGCACACAAAAAGCGCTCAATCGGTAGGATTGAATGAATGAATGATCGGCCGCCTGGAGCCCCGGCCCCCTTGAAGCGTCATAGCGTGGCCTCTCCCCATTGGCTGTCCGCCTGTAGCCCCGCCCCCCGTCCCTCCCGCCTCGTCCCCGGCCCCTCCCCATTGGATGTCCCCTGCCCCCCTCCCCGGTCAGGCCCCGCCCACTTTGGTCTCCCTGGCCCCCCCATTGGCTGTCCAGCTATAGCCCCGCTCCTTGGCCCTCCCGCCTCGTCCCCGGCCCCTCCCCATTGGATGTCCCCTGCTCACCAACCCGGTCAGGCCCCGCCCACTTTGGACTCCCCGGCTTCCCCATTGGCTGTCCAGCTATAGCTCCGCCCCCTGGCCCTCCCGCCTCGTCCCCGGCCCCTCCCCATGGGCTGTCCCCTGCCTCCCATCAGGCCCCGCCTACTTTGTTCTCCCCGGCGCCTTCCCCATTGGCTGTCTGCCTGTACCCCGCCCCCTGGCCCTCCCGCCTCGTCCCGGGCCCCGCACCATTAGCTGTCCAGCTTTAGCCCCGCCTCCCGTCCCTCCCGCCTCGTCCCCGGCCCCTCCCCATTGGCTGTCCGTCTCTAGCCCCGCCCCCGTCCCGCCCGCCTCGTCCCCGGCCCCTTCCCCATTGGCTGTCCCCTGCTCCCCATCAGGCCCCGCCCACTTTGTTCTCCCCAGCCCCTTCCCCATTGGCTGTTCGCCTGTAGCCCCGCCCCCTTGCCCTCCCGCCTTGTCCCCTGCCCCTCCCCGATCGGCCCCGCCTACTTTGTTCTCCCCGGCGCCTTCCCCATTGGCTGTCCGCCTGTAGCCCGCCCCCCGGCCCTCCCGCCTCGTCCCCGGCCCCTCCCCATTAGCTGTCCGGCTTTAGCCCCGCCCCCTCCCCGCCCGCCTCGTCCCCGGCCCCTCCCCATTGGCTGTCCGCCTCTAGCCCCGCCCCCCGGCCCACCCGCCTCATCCTCAATCGTATTTATTGAGCGCTTACTATGTGCGGAGCCTCGTCCCCGGCCCCTTCCCCATTGGCTGTCCCCTGCCCCCATCAGGCCCCGCCCACTTTGGTTCCCCATTGGCTGTCCGCCTGTAGCCCCGCCCCCCGGCCCTCCCGCCTCGTCCCGTCAGGCCCCTCCCACTTTGTTCTCCCCGGCCCCTCCCCATTGGCTGTCCCCTCCCCCCGTCAGGCCCCTCCCCATTGGTTGTCCAGCTTTAGCCCCGCCCCCGTCCCGCCCGCTCCCCATTGGCCGTCCAGCTGCAGCCCCGCCCCCCGTTCTCCCGCGCGCGCCGACAAGCCCCGCCCACCTCCCCCCTCGCGGGCCCGTCCCGCTTCCCCAGGGCGGCTCTGATTGGGTCCCGCCTCGGGTGACGTCACGGGGTGGGGGCTTAAAAGCGGGCCCGCGGGCGGGAGGCGGGTCAGAGCGGCGGGGCGGGTGGAGGCGCCGCAGCGGGGGAGGCGCCGCGGGGATGCCCAAAAGGCGGTACCCCTTCGGACCCGCGGGGGCCCCGCTGCAGCTCAAGGTCCGCCTGGGCACCAAGGAGCTCAGCCGAGGCCTCTTCGGAGAGCGCTGCACCCCCGACATCTTCGGTCAGGGCTCGCGGGGGCCGGGACCTTACTCCCATCCCGTTTACGGGGCGCTCACCGCGTGCAAAGCACTGCGCTGAGCGCTGGGGAACGCGCAATCATCATCGTGCTGCTTGTTAAGCTCTTACTGGGTGCCGGGCACTGTTCTAAGCGCTGGGGGGGGGGGGGGGGCTTGAGCCAGCCGGGAGAGTGGGCGGAGCTGAGAGAATAATAATAATAATAATTGTGGCGGAGCTTGGAGAATAATGATGATAATAAGCGCTTAGTACAGTGGCCCGCACACAGTAAGCGCTCAACAAATACGAGTGAGTGAATGGCGTTTGTTTAGCGCTTACTATGTGCCAACCACTGTTCTGGGCGGAGCTTGGAGAATAATGATTATAATAAGCGCTTAGTACAGTGGTCCGCACACAGTAAGCGCTCAATAAATACGATTGAATGAATGAATGAATGGTGTTTGTTTAGCGCTGACTGTGGGCCAAGCGCTCTCCTGGGCGGAGCTTGGAGAAGTAGAGTAATGGTGTTTGTGAAGCGCTTACTATGGGCCAACCACTGTTCTGGGCGGAGCTTGGAGAATAATGATAACAATAAGCGCTTAGTACAGTGGTCTGCACACAGTAAGTGCTCAATAAATACGATTGAATGAATGAATGAATGGTGTTTGTTTAGCGCTTACTATGTGCCAAGCGCTCTTCTGGGTGGAGCTTGGAGAAGTAGAATAATGGTGTTTGTGAAGCGCTTACTATGTGCCAACCACTGTTCTGGGCGGAGCTTGCAGATTTATTTATTTATTTTACTTTCTTAATATGTTTTGTTTTGTTGTCTGTCTCCCCGCTTCTAGACTGTAAGCCCGTGGTTGGGCAGGGACCGTCTCTATATGTTGCCAACTTGGACTTCCCAAGCGCTTAGTACAGTGCTCTGCACACAGTAAGCGCTCAATAAATACGATTGAATGAATGAGTGAATGGTGTTTGTTTAGCCCTTACTATGTGCCAAGCGCTCTTCTGGGTGGAGCTTGGAGAAGTAGAATAATGGTGTTTGTGAAGCGCTTACTATGTGCCACCCACTGTTCTGGGCGGAGCTTGCAGATTTCTTTATTTATTTTACTTTCTTAATATGTTTTGTTGTCTGTCTCCCCGCTTCTAGACTGTAAGCCCGTGGTTGGGCAGGGACCGTCTCTAGATGTTGCCAACTTGGACTTCCCAAGCGCTTAGTACAGTGCTCTGCACACAGTAAGCGCTCAATAAATACGATTGAAGCTTACTATGTGCCAAGTGCTCTCCTGGGCGGAGCTTGGAGAAGTAGAATAAGGGTGTTTGTGAAGCGCTTACTATGGGCCAACCACTGTTCTGGGCGGAGCTTGGAGAATAATGATAATAATAAGCGCTTAGTACAGTGGCCCGCACACAGTAAGCGCTCAGCAAATACGAGTGATTGAACGGCGTTTGTTTAGCGTTTACTATGTGCCAACCACTGTTCTGGGCGGAGCTTGCAGATTTATTTATTTATTTTACTTTCTTAATATGTTTTGTTTTGTTGTCTGTCTCCCCCTTCTAGACTGTGAGCCCGTGGTTGGGCAGGGATCGTCTCTATATGTTGTCAACTTGTCCTTCCCAAGCGCTTAGTACAGTGCTCTGCACACAGTAAGCGCTCAATAAGTACGATTGAATGAATGAATGAATGGGTTTTTTTTTTTTAGCGCTTACTATGTGCCAAGCGCTCTTCTGGGCGGAGCTTGGAGAAGGAGAGTAATGGTGTTTGTGAAGCGCTTACTATGGGCCAACCACTGTTCTGGGCGGAGCTTGCAGATTTATTGATTTATTTTACTTTCTTAATATGTTTTGTTTTGTTGTCTGTCTCCCCCCTTCTAGACTGTGAGCCCGTGGTTGGGTAGGGACCGTCTCTAGATGTTGCCGGCTTGCACTTCCCAAGCGCTTAGTACACTGCTCTGCACACAGTAAGCGCTCAGTCAATACGATTGAATGAATGAGTGAATGGTGTTTGTTTAGCGCTTACTATGTGCCAGGCGCTCTTCTGGGCGGAGCTTGGAGAAGTAGAGTAATGGTGTTTGTGAAGCGCTTACTATGGGCCAACCACTGTTCTGGGCGGAGCTTGGAGAATAATGATGATAATAAGCGCTTAGTACAGTGGTCCGCACACAGTAAGCGCTCAACAAATACGAGTGAGTGAAAGGCGTTTGTTTAGCGCTTGCTATGGGCCAACCACTGTTCTGGGCGGAGCTTGGAGAATAATGATAATAATAAGCGCTTAGTACAGTGGCCCGCACACAGTAAGCGCTCAAAAAATACGAGTGAATGAATGGTGTTTGTTTAGCGCTTACTATGTGCCAACCACTGTTCTGGGCGGAGCTTGGAGAATAATGATTATAATAAGCGCTTAGTTCAGTGGTCTGCACATAGTAAGCGCTCAATAAATACGATTGAATGAATGAGTGAATGGTGTTTGTTTAGCCCTTACTGTGGGCCAAGCGCTCTTCTGGGCGGAGCCTGGAGAAGTGGAATAATGGTGTTTGTGAAGCGCTTACTATGTGCCAACCACTGTTCTGGGCGGAGCTTGCAGATTTATTTATTTATTTTACTTTCTTAATATGTTTTGTTGTCTGTCTCCCCGCTTCTAGACTGTAAGCCCGTGGTTGGGCAGGGATCGTCTCTAGATGTTGTCAACTTGGACTTCCCAAGCGCTTAGTACAGTGCTCTGCACACAGTAAGCGCTCAATAAGTACGATTGAATGAATGAATGAATGGTGGGTTTTTTTTAGCGCTTACTATGTGCCAAGCGCTCTTCTGGGCGGAGCTTGGAGAAGGAGAATAATGGTGTTTGTGAAGCGCTTACTATGTGCCAACCACTGTTCTGGGCGGAGCTTGGAGAATAATGATAATAATAAGCGCTTAGTACAGTGGCACGCACACAGTAAGCGCTCAACAAATACGAGTGAGTGAAAGGCGTTTGTTTAGCGCTTGCTATGTGCCAAGCGCTCTTCTGGGCGGAGCTTGGAGAATAATGATAATAATAAGCGCTTAGTACAGTGGTCCCCACACAGTAAGCGCTCAACAAATACGAGTGAATGAACGGCGTTTGTTTAGCACTTACTATGTGCCAACCACTGTTCTGGGCGGGGCTTGGAGAATAATGATAATAATAAGCGCTTAGTACAGTGGTCCGCACACAGTAAGCGCTCAATAAATACGAGTGAGTGAACGGCATTTGTTTAGCGCTTACTATGTGCCAACCACTGTTCTGGGCGGAGCTTGGAGAATAATGATAATAATAAGCGCTTAGTACAGTGGTCCGCACACAGTAAGCGCTCAATAAATACGATTGAATGAATGAATGAATGGTGTTTGTTTAGCGCTTACTGTGGGCCAAGCGCTCTCCTGGGCGGAGCTTGGAGAAGTAGAGTAATGGTGTTTGTGAAGCGCGTACTATGTGCCAACCACTGTTCTGGGCGGAGCTTGGAGAATAATGATAGTAATAAGCGCTTAGTACAGTGGTCTGTACTAAGAGTGGGACCGTCTCTATATGTTGCCAACTTGGACTTCCCAAGCGCTTAGTACAGTGCTCTGCACACAGTAAGCGCTCAATAAATACGATTGAATGACCGAGTGAATGGTGTTTGTTTAGCGCTTACTATGGGCCAAGCGCTCTTCTGGGCGGAGCTTGGAGAAGTAGAATAATGGTGTTTGTGAAGCGCTTACTATGGGCCAACCACTGTTCTGGGTGGAGCTTGCAGATTTATTGATTTATTTATTTATTTGTTTGTTTGTTTATTTATTTTACTTAATATGTTTTGTTGTCTGTCTCCCCGCTTCTAGACTGTAAGCCCGCGGTTGGGCAGGGACCGTCTCTAGATGTTGCCAACTTGGACTTCCCAAGCGCTTAGTCCAGTGCTCTGCACACAGTAAGCGCTCAATAAGTACGATTGAATGAATGAATGAATGAATGGTGGGGTTTTTTAGCGCTTACTATGTGCCAAGCGCTCTTCTGGGCGGAGCTTGGAGAAGTAGAGTAATGGTGTTTGTGAAGCGCTTACTATGTTCCACCCACTGTTCTGGGCGGAGCTTGGAGAATAATGATAGTAATAAGCGCTTAATACAGTGGTCTGCACACAGTAAGCGCTCAATAAATACGAGTGAATGAATGGTGTTTGTTTAGCGCTTACTATGTGCCAACCACTGTTCTGGGCGGAGCTTGGAGAATAATGATAATAATAAGCGCTTAGTACTGTGGTCCGCACACAGTAAGTGCTCAATAAATATGATTGAATGAATGAATGGTGCTTGTTTTGCGCTTACTATGGGCCAAGCGCTCTTCTGGGCGGAGCTTGGAGAAGTAGAATAATGGTGTTTGTGAAGCGCTTACTATGTGCCAACCACTGTTCTGGGCGGAGCTTGGAGATTTATTGATTTATTTTACTTTCTTAATATGTTTTGTTTTGTTGTCTGTCTCCCCCTTCTAGACTGTGAGCCGTGGTTGGGCAGGGACCGTCTCTATATGTTGCCAACTTGGACTTCCCAAGCGCTTAGTACAGTGCTCTGCACACAGTAAGCGCTCAATAAGTACGATTGAATGAATGAATGAATGGTGGGTTTGTTTAGCGCTTACTATGTGCCAAGCGCTCTTCTGGGCGGAGCTTGGAGAAGTAGAGTAATGGTGTTTGTGAAGCGCTTACTATGTGCCAGCCACTGTTCTGGGCGGAGCTTGAAGAATAATGATAATAATAAGCGCTTAGTACAGTGGTCAGCACACAGTAAGCGCTCAACAAATACGAGCGAATGAACGGCGTTTGTTTAGTGCTTACTATGTGCCAATCACTGTTCTGGGCGGAGCTTGGAGAATAATGATAATAATAAGCGCTTAGTACAGTGGCCCGCACACAGTAAGCGCTCAATAAATACGATTGAATGAATGAATGAATGGTGTTTGTTTAGCGCTGACTGTGGGCCAAGCGCACTCCTGGGCGGAGCTTGGAGAAGTAGAGTAATGGTGTTTGTGAAGCGCTTACTATGGGCCAACCACTGTTCTGGGCGGAGCTTGGAGAATAATGATAACAATAAGCGCTTAGTACAGTGGTCTGCACACAGTAAGTGCTCAATAAATACGATTGAATGAATGAATGAATGGTGTTTGTTTAGCGCTTACTATGTGCCAAGCGCTCTTCTGGGTGGAGCTTGGAGAAGTAGAATAATGGTGTTTGTGAAGCGCGTACTATGTGCCAACCACTGTTCTGGGCGGAGCTTGCAGATTTATTTATTTATTTTACTTTCTTAATATGTTTTGTTTTGTTGTCTGTCTCCCCGCTTCTAGACTGTAAGCCCGTGGTTGGGCAGGGACCGTCTCTATATGTTGCCAACTTGTCCTTCCCAAGCGCTTAGTACAGTGCTCTGCACACAGTAAGCGCTCAATAAGTACGATTGAATGAATGAATGAATGGTGGGTTTTTTTAGCGCTTACTATGTGCCAAGCGCTCTTCTGGGCGGAGCTTGGAGAAGGAGAATAATGGTGTTTGTGAAGCGCTTACTATGTGCCAACCACTGTTCTGGGCGGAGCTTGGAGATTTATTGATTTATTTATTTTACTTAATATGTTTTGTTTTGTTGTCTGTCTCCCCGCTTCTAGACTGTGAGCCCGTGGTTGGGCAGGGACCGTCTCTATATGTTGCCAACTTGGACTTCCCAAGCGCTTAGTACAGTGCTCTGCACACAGTAAGCGCTCAATAAACACGATTGAATGAACGAGTGAATGGTGTTTGTTTAGCGCTTACTATGTGCCAAGCGCTGTTCTGGGCAGAGCTTGGAGAAGTAGAATAATGGTGTTTGTTACGCGCTTACTATGTGCCAACCACTGTCCTGGACGGAGCTTGGAGAATAATGATAATAATAAGCGCTTAGTACAGTGGCCTGCACACAGTAAGCGCTCAACAAATACGAGTGAATGAATGGTATTTGTTTAGCTCTTACTGTGCGCCAACCACTGTTCTGGGCGGAGCTTGGAGAATAATGATAATAATAAGCGCTTAGTACAGTGGTCCGCACACAGTAAGTGCTCAATAAATATGATTGAATGAATGAGTGAATGGTGTTTGTTTAGCGCTTACTATGTGCCAAGCATTCTTCTGGGCAGAGCTTGGAGAAGTAGAATAAAGGTGTTTGTGAAGCGCTTACTATGTGCCAACCACTGTTCTGGGCGGAGCTTGGAGAATAATGATAATAATAAGCGCTTAGTACAGTGGTCTGCACACAGTAAGGGCTCAATAAATACGAATGAATGGTGGTTGTTTAGCGCTTACTATGTGCCAAGCGCTGTTCTGGGCGCAGCTTGGAGAATAATAATAATAATGCTGTTTGTTAAGTGCTTACTGTGTGCCAAGCCCTGTTCTGGGCGGAGCTTGGAGAAGAATAATTATAGTGGTGTTTGTTAAACGCTTAATATGTACCAAGCAGTGCTCTGGGCGGAGCTCGGAGAAGAATAATTATAGTGGTGTTTGTTAAGCGTTTACTATGTGCCAAGCAATGTTCTGGGCGGAGCTTGGAGAATAATAATAATAGTGCTTATTCATTCATTCATTCAATCGTATTTATTGAGCGCTTACTGTGTGCAGAGCCCTGTACTAAGCGCTTGGGAAGTCCAAGTTGGCAACCTATAGAGACGGTCCCTACCCAACAGCGGGTTCACAGTCTAGAAGGGGGAGATAGAGAACAAAACAAAACATGTAGACAGGTTTGCTAAGCGCTTACTATGTGCCAAGCAATGTTCTGGGTGGAAGTTGGAGAAAAATAATAATAATGGTGTTTGTTAAGCGCTACTCTGTGCCAACCACTGTTCTGGGCAGAGCTTAGAGAATAGTAATAATAATGGCGCTTGTTAAGCGCTTACTATGTGCCAAGCACTGCTCTGGGCAGAAGTTGGAGAAAAATAATAATAATGGTGTTTAAGCGCTTACTCTGTGCCAACCACTGTTCTGGGCAGAGCTTAGAGAATAGTATTAATAATGGTGCTTGTTAAGCGCTTACTATGTGCCAAGCGCTGTTCTGGGGGGAGTTTGGAGAAGAATAATTATAATGGTGTTCGTTAAGCGCTTACTATGTGCCAAGCGCTGTTCTGGGCAGAGTTTGGAGAAGAATAATTATAATGGTGTTCGTTAAGCGCTTACTATGTTCCAAGCGCTGTTCTGGGCGGAGCTTAAAGAATAATAATAATAATGGTGTTTGTTCATTCATTCAATCAATCATATTTATTGAGCGCTTACTGTGTGCAGAGCACTGTACTAAGCGCTTGGGAAGTCCAAGTCGGCAACATATTAGAGACGGTCTCTACCCAGCAACGGGCTCACATTCATTCATTCATTCAATGGTATTTATTGAGTGCTTACTGTGTGCAGAGCACTGTACTAAGCGCTTGGGAAGTCCAAGTCGGCAACATATTAGAGGCGGTCCCTACCCAGCAAGGGGCTCACATTCATTCATTCATTCAATGGTATTTATTGAGCGCTTACTGTGTGCAGAGCACTGTACTAAGCGCTTGGGAAGTACAAGTCGGCAACATATAGAGACGGTCCCTACCCAACAACGGGCTCGCAGTCTAGAAAGGGGAGACAGACAACAAAACAAAACATGTGGACAGGTTTGTTAAGCGCTTACTACGTGCCAAGTACTGTTCTGGGCAGAGCTTGGACAAGAATAATTATAGTGGTGTTTGTTAAGCGCTTACTATGTGTTAGCATAGTTCTAGGTCTATGCATAGTCTAGACATAGTTCTATGTTTTAGCACTGTTCTAAGCGCTAGGTGGAAAGCTTTGGTGTAGGGACTGTATATGTTACCGAATTATGCTTTCCAAGCGCTTAGTACAGTGCTCTGTCGCAGTTAGTGCTCAATAAATACGATTGAATGAATGAATCCGGGGTGCGTAGGCGGAGCTTGGAAATTAATAATAATAATGGGGTTTGTTAAGCGCTATGTGCCAAGCACTGTTCTAAGCGCTGGGTGGAGAGCTTTGGCTATAGGTTAGCCAGGGGAGTGGGCGGAGCTTGGAAAATAATAATAATGGGATTTCAATCAATCAGTTGTATTTATTGAGCGCTTACTGTGTGCAGAGCACTGTACTAAGCGCTTGGGAAGTCCAAGTTGGCAACATATAGAGACGGTCCCTACCCAACAGCGGGCTCACAGTCTAGAAGGGGGAGACAGACAACAAAACAAAACATGTGGACAGGTGTCAAGTCATCAAAATAAATAGAAATAAAGCTAGATGCACATCATGAACAGATTTGTTAAACGTTTACTATTTATTCACTCAGTCGTATTAATTGAGCGCTTACTGTGTGCACAGCACTGTACTAAGCGCTTGGGAAGTCCAAGTTGGCAACAGACAGAGAGGGTCCCTACCCAACAACGGGCTCACAGTCTAGAGGGGGGAGACAGACAACAAAACAAAACATGTGGACAGGTTGTCAAAGTCGTCAGAACAAATAGAATTAAAGCTAAATGCGCGTCATTAACGGAATAAATAGAATAGTAAACACGGAGAAGTAAAATAAATAGGGTGATAAATCTGTACAAATGTATATACAGGTGCTGTGGGGAGGGGAAGGAGGTAGGGCAGGGGGGTGGGGAGGAGGAGAGGAAAGAGGGGGTTCAGTGTGGGAAGGCCTCCTGGAGGAGGTGAGCTCTCAGGAGGGCTTTGAAGGGAGGAAGAGAGCTAGCTTGGCGGATGGGCGGAGGACGTGGGCTGGGGGCCAAGCACTGTTCTAAGCGCTAGTTGAAGAGATTTAGTTATGGGGTATCCGGGGGAGTGGGCGGAGCTTGGAAAATAATAATAACGATAGTATTTAACTGCTTACTATATGCCAAGCACTGTTCTAAGCTCTAGGTGGACCTTGAGTCCACTGTTGGGTAGGGACTGTCTATTTGTTGCTGAATTGTGCTTAGTACAGTGCTCTGCGCACAGTGAACGCTCAATAAATACGATTGATTGTATGAATGAATGAATCTGGGGGAGTGGGGGGAGCTTGGAGAATGATAATGATAATAATGGTATTTGTTAAGCACTTACTATGTGCCAAGCACTGTTCTAAGCACTGTGAGCCCACTGTTGGGTAGGGATCGTCTCTATATGTTGCCAACTTGCATTTCCCAAGCGCTTAGTAAAGTGCTCTGCACCCAGTAAGTGCTCAATAAATACGATTTATTGTATGAATGAATGAATCTGGGGGAGTGGGGGGAGCTTGGAGAATGATAATGATAATAATGGTATTTAAGCACTTACTATGTGCCAAGCACTGTTCTAAGCGCTGTGAGCCCACTGTTGGGTAGGGACCGTCTCTATATGTTGCCAACTTGGACTTCCCAAGTGCTTAGTACAGTGCTCTGCACACAGGAAACACTCAATAAATACAATTGAATGAATGAATGGGAGGGTTGGAGGGGGTGGGAAATACAAGGTGATTGGGTTGTCCCACGGGGGGCTCACACTCTTAATCCCCATGTTACAGATGAGGTAACTGAGGCCCAGAGAAGTGAAGTGACTTGCCCAAAGTCACACAGGGGACAAGTGGCAGAGCCGGAATTAGAACCCACGACTTATAATAATAATAATAATAATAATAATAATAATGGCATTTTTTAAGCACTTACTATGTACAAAGCACTGTTCTAAGCGCTGGGGGGATACAAGGTGATCAGGTTGTCCCACGGGGGGGCTCACAGTCTTAGTCCCCATTTTACAGATGAGGTCACTGAGGCTCAGAGAAGTGAAGTGACTTGCCCACAGTCACACAGCTGATGACTCCCAAACCCAGGCTCTTGCCACTAAGCCACGTAATAAGCAGCAGCATGGCTCAGTGGAAAGAGCCCAGGCTTGGGAGTCAGAGGTCATGAGTTCTAATCCCAGCTCCGCCACATATCTGCTGTGTGACCTTGGGCAAGTCACTTTAACTTCTCTGAGCCTCAGTTACCTCATCTGTAAAATGGGGATGAAGACTGTGAACCCCACGTGGGGCAACCTGATCACCTTGTATCCCCTCCCCAGAGCTTAGAACAGTGCTTTGCACATAGTAAGCGCTTAACAAATATGTTGCCAACTTGTACTTCCCAAGCGCTTAGTACAGTGCTCTGCACACAGTAAGCGCTCTATAAATACGATTGAATGAATAAACAAATGCTGTCATTATTATTATTATTATTAATGCAGTGCCTGGCACATAGTAAGTGCTTAATGAACGCCGTAAAAGAGAAGCGCGCTGAGGTGGGTGGTGGAACCCAGAGCTTTCCTGACACAGCATCATCATCAATCGTATTTATTGAGTGCTTACTATGTGCAGAGCACTGGACTAAGCGCTTGGGAAGTACAAATTGGCAACATATAGAGACAGTCCCTACCCAGCAGTGGGCTCACAGTCTAAAAGGGGGAGACAGAGAACAAAACAAAACATACTAACAAAATAAAATAAATAGAATAGATATGTACAAATGAAATAAATAAATAAATAAATAAATAAATGAAATGAAATAAATAAATAAATAAATAAATAAATAAATGAAATAAATAACACAGCGGTTGTTTTGTTGGTTCCTCCCTCCCGCGCCTCCGCAGAGAAGACGAAGCAGCTTTTATTCCAAGGGGCCCAGGCCTACATGGACCACATGTGGGATGGGAGCCCAGCGGGGAACTGCGCCGTCCTCCACCTCCCCGAAGAACCCCCCAAAGTCGGGCCCGGGACGGCGACGGCGGGAGCAGGCGGTCTGAGCGGCCAGATGGTCATCGGGCAGGACGGCAGGCTGCTCCGGAGGTGCTTGCAGGCCGCTCTCACCGGTGAGTGGGTGAGGGCTTCTAGACTGTGAGCCCGCTGTTGGGTAGGGACCGTCTCTATACGTTGCCAACTTGGACTTCCCAATCAATCAATCAATCATATTTGAGCGCTCACTGTGTGCAGAGCCCTGTACTAAGCGCTTGGGAAGTACAAGTTGGCAGCATATAGAGACGGTCCCTACCCAACAGCGGACTCACAGTCTAAAAGATGAGGTTGCTGTGTTGCCAACTTGTACTTCCCAAGCGCTTAGTATGGTGCTCTGCACACGGTAAGCGCTCAATAAATATGATTGATTGATTGGTTATTGACTGATGACTCCCTGCCAAGCTAGCTCTCTTCCTCCCTTCAAGGCCCTACTGAGAGCTCACCTCCTCCAGGAGGCCTTCCCAGACTGAGCCCCTTCCTTCCTCTCCCCCTCGTCCCCCTCTCCATCCCCCCCATCTTACCTCCTTCCCTTCCCCGCAGCACCTGTATAGATGTATATATGTTTGTACATATTTATTACTCTATTTTACTGGTACATATCTATCCTATTTATTTTATTTTGTTAGTATGTTTGGTTTTGTTCTCTGTCTCCCCCTTTTAGACTGTGAGCCCACTACTGGGTAGGGACTGTCTATATGTTGCCAACTTGTACTTCCCAAGCGCTTAGTACAGTGCTCTGCACACAGTAAGCGCTCAATAAATGCGATTGATGATGATGATGGTAAGCACTCAATAAATACAATTGAATGAATGAGGGCAGCCCCGGAAATGGGGCAGCAGGGAGGGCTGACTGACTGCGCCGCTCCCCTCCAGCTGGTTTCCTGTCGCCTACTCGCTCTCTTCTCCTGCTCCACCCCGTCTTGTGCTCTTGGCACTTTCCAAACTAATCTTCAAACTGACATTTTTTTTGTCCTCCTTGGAAAACTTAGAACTTCATTCATTCAATCAAACGTATTTATTGAGTGCTTACAGTGTGCAGAGCACTGTACTAAGCGCTTGGGAAGCAGCGTGGCTGAGTGGAAAGAGCCCGGGCTTTCATGGGTTCGAATCCCGGCTTCACCACATGTCTGCTGTGTGACCTTGGGCAAGTCACTTCACTTCTCTGAGCCTCAGTTACCTCATCTGTAAAATGGGGATGAAGACTGTGAGCCCCACCTGGGACAACCTGATCACCTAGTATCCCCCCAGTGCTTAGAACAGTGCTTTGCACATAGTAAGCGCTTAACAAATGCCATCATTATTATTATTATTATTATCATTATTATTATTATTATTATTACAAGTTGGCAACATATTGATGGTCCCTACCCAACATTGGGCTCACAGTCTAGAAGTTAGAACGTGTAAGCCGCGTGGCCCAGTGGAAAGAGCCCGGGCTTTGGAGTCAGAGGTCATGGGTTCAAATACCGGGTCTGCCAACTGTCAGCTGGGTGACTTTGGGCAAGTCACTTAACTCCTCTGTGCCTCAGTTGCCTCATCTGTAAAATGGGGACTAAGACTGTGAGCCCCCCGTGGGACAACCTGATCACCTTGTAACCTCCCCAGCGCTTGGAACAGTGCTTTGCACATAGTAAGCGCTTAATAAATGCCATCATTATTATTAGTATTATTATTACTAATCAGAAAGTCTGTTAATCAGAAAGTCAATCAGTGGTATTTATTGAGCACTTACTGTGTGCATGACACTGTGCTAAGCACTTGGGAGAGTACGATATGACAGTTGGTAGGCGTGAGCCCGGGACCCTCCTTCCCTCAAGACCCCCAAAGAGCCACCACCCCCAGGAGGCTTCCGATTGATCAGTCCTCACACCCTCCCTGACGTGCCATCTTATCAGCCTCCTAGGCCCTCTGAATGTATTTGTCACTATTATATACATCTATTCTTCCACAGATCAGTCAATTGTATTTAGTCAGTCGTATTTGTTGAGCGCTTACTGAGTGCAGAGCACTCTACTAAGCGTTGAGGAAAGTACAGTGTAACAGACACATTCTCTGCTCACAGTGAGCTCACAGTCTAAACGGGGAGACAGGCATTCAATCAATCATATTTTTTGAGCGTTTACTGTGTGCGATAAAGGGGGAGAGAGGCATTATTCAATCAGTCATATTTTTTGAGCGTTTACTGTGTGCGATAAAGGGGGAGAGAGGCATTATTCAATCAATCGTATTTTTTGAGCATTTACTGTGTGCGATAAAGGGGGAGACAGGCATTATTCAATCAATCGTATTTTTTGAGTGTTTACTGTGTGCGAAACACTGTCCTAAGCACTTGGGAAAGTGCAGCATAAAAGAGTTGAAGGATATCCCCCCACCTTACCTCCTTCCCCTCCCCACAGCACCTGTATGTGTATATGTATATATATATATATATATATATATATGATTGTACGTATTTATTACTGTATTTATTTCATTTGTACATATTCTATTTATTTTATTTTGTTAATATGTTTTGTTTTGTTGTGTCTCCCCCTTCTAGACTGTGAGCCCGCTTTTGGGTAGGGACCATCTCTATATGTTGCCAACTTGTACTTCCCAAGCGTTTAGTACAGTGCTCTGCACACAGTAAGCGCTCAATAAATACGATTGAATGAATGAATGAATGTTCCCTGGCCACAAGGAGCCTAGAGTCTAGGCAGGGAGAGAGCTATTAATACAAACTTATGGATATGTGCTTAAGTGCTGTGGGGAGAATAAGAGTGCAAATTCAAGTACAAGGGTGATGCAGAAGGGAGTGGGAGAAGAGGAAATGAGGGATTAGTCGGGGAAGGCCTCTTGGAGGAGGTGGGCCTTCAAAAAGGCTTTGAAAGTGGGGAGAGTGATCATCCATCGGATGTGAAGGGAGTTCCAGGCCAGAGGCAGGACGTGGGCGAGGGGATGGCAGTGAGATAGACTCGAGATCGAGGTACGGTGAGTAGGCTGGCATTAGAGGAGCAAATTGTATGGGTTGGGTTGTAGGAGAGGGCAAGACGATTGGTGCCTTAAAGTAGGGAGTTTCTGTTTGATGCAGAGGTGGACGGGCAACCACTGGAGGTTCTTGAGGAAAGGAGAAACGTGGACTGAATACTTTTGTAGAAAAATGATCTGGGCAGCAATAAGGATTGATGTGGAGTTTAGTTTCACTAGGATGGGTTCATCAGTTTGTCTACTGTTTCTCCCCAGTCGACTGTAAGCTTCTTGACAGCCATCAGGAATGTTTTTTTTTTTCTTTTCTGACCCCCAGAACCCTGCACACAGTAGGCAGCTGATGCACAGTCGCACTCACAAGCCCCTGAGCCATGCTATCACAACAGGCTTTGTACACGATAGTCATCGGCAGCGTGAAGAAGTGTGGAGAAGCAGCGTGGCTCAGTGGAAAGAGCCCGGGCTTTGGAATCAGAGATCATAGGTTCAAATCCTGGCTCTGCCAACTGTCAGCTGTGTGACTTTGGGCAAGTCACTTCACTTCTCTGGGCCTCAGTTACCTCATCTGTGAAATGGGGATTAAAACTGTGAGCCCCCTTTGGGACCACTTGATCACCTTGTAACCTCTTCCAGCGCTTAGAACAGTGCTTTGCACATAGTAAGCGCTTAACAAATGCCATCATCATCATCATCATCTGCAGCGTAAATTCATCTGACAGTGGACTATCAGTTTGGGTTTTCTTTTGTCTTTTGTTTTTGATGGCATTTAAGTGCCTACTATGTGCCAGGCACTGTACTAAACCCTGGGGTAGAAACATCCTTCATTCATTCAATCATATTTATTGAGCGCTTACTGTGTGCAGAGCACTGGACTAAGCGCTTGGGAAGTACAAGTTGGCAACATATAGAGACGGTCCCTACCCAACAGTGGGCTTAATCAGATTGGACACGGTCCGGGTCCCACATGGGACTTGCAGTCATCATCCGCATTTTACAGATGAGGTAAGTGAGGCACAAAGAAGTGGAGTGACTTGCCCAAGGTCACACGGCAGACAGGTGTGTACAATCCCCATTGTAAAATGGGGATTAAGGCTGTGAACCCTGACAACCTGACCACCTTGTATCCTCCCCAACGCTTAGAACAGTGCTTTGTGCATAGTAAGCGCTTAACAAATGCCATCATCATCATCAAGTGGCAGAGGCAGGATTATAAATACGATTGATGATGATGATGATGATGATGATAACCCAAGTCCTAACATCCAGGCGCAGGCTCTATCCACTCGGTCATGCTGCCTTTGTTAGCCTCTCTTTAAGGCTGTCTCCCAACACTCTCAAATCCTCTTTTTGGAAACAGGTCAAGACAGTATTCAATCGGGCATGTTTGGAAAGGGCCTGGCCTCTTCTTGCCTTTCCAACTTGTACTTCCCAAGTGCTTAGTACAGTGCTCTGCACACAGTAAGCGCTCAATAAATACGATTCATTGATTTTCCAGACCAAAATATTTCCTGGCCTCAGCTAGAAGGTCTATCTTGAGGTAAAATGCCCCAAGGTAGGCCGAAGACGGAGGGGGAAAGTAGAAGAGAAGGGAGATAATAATGATAATAATCATCATGCTATTTGTTAAGCGCTTACTTTTGTGCCAGGCACTGTATTAAGCGCTGGGGTGGATACAGGTAGCGTGGCTCAGTGGAAAGAGCATGGGCTTTGGAGTCAGAGGTCATGGGTTCAAATCCCAGGTTCGCCACTTGTCAGCTGTGTGACTTTGGGCAAGTCACTTAACTTGTCTGTGCCTCAGTTACCTCATCTGTAAATTGGGGATTAAGACTGTGAGCCTCCCGTGGGACAACCTGATCACCTTGTAACCTCCCCAGCACTTAGAACAGTGCTTTGCAACATAGTAAGCACTTAATAAATGCCATTATTATTATACAAGCAAATCAGGATGGACACGGCCCCTCTCCCATGTGGGGCTCAGAGTCTCAATCCCATTTTACAGATGAGGCACAGAGAAGAGACGTGACTTGTCCAAGGTCACACAGCAGGCAAATGGCAGAGGCAGGATTAGAACCCATGACCTTCGGGCTCCAAGGCCTGGGCTGTATCCACCAAGCCACGCTGCTGATGATAAGGAATGTGTCTAATTCCTAATCAGAATTCTGAGGGACTGTGTACAGAGCCCTACTATTCTGTTTATTTTGTTAATATGTTTTGTTTTGTTGTCTGTCTCCCCCTTCTAGACTGTGAGCCTGCTGTTGGGTAGGGACCCTCTATATGTGTTGCCAACTTGTACTTCCCAAGCGCTTAGTACAGTGCTCTGCGCACAGTAAGCGCTCAATAAATACGATTGAATGAATGAATGGGCAGGCAGATGGCTTTTCCATTCAGAACAAATAGGGGTCTGTGTTCCTTAAAAATATCCAGGACAGCAGACTCCACACTTTGCCATTCCAGGGCTCTGTGCTATGTTCAAGATGCCCGCTCCTTTATTAGCATTTGGGTGCTCACTGTTTGCAAAGCACAGAACTCAGGGCTTGGAAAAGGGCGACAGACATAAAGACATCACCCCTGCCCTCCAGGAGTTGATGATCTAATGGACAGTTCTCCTACTGCAATAATAATAATAATAAGGATGATGGTATTTGTTAAGCGCTTACTATGTGCAAAGCACTGTTCTAAGCGCTGGGGAGGCTACAAGGTGATCAGGTTGTCCCACGGGGGGCTCACAGTTTTAATCCCCATTTTACAGATGAGGCCCAGAGAAGTGACTTGCCCAAGGTCACACAGCTGACGAGTGGTGGAGTGGGATTCGAACCCATGACCTCTGACTCCCAAGCCCGTGCCTTTTCTTCTCACTTCTCATTCAGCTCCCCCTAGGCTGTAATCTTCCCCTGTAGACTGTAAGCTCACTGTGGTCAGGGAACACGTCTACCAACTCTGTTCTATTGTCCTCTCCCAAGCGCTTAGTGCCGTGCTAGACTCTAAACTCATTGTGTATTGGGAATGCGCCTGTTAATTGTTGTATCGCTCTCTCCCAAGCACTGGAGAGTTCTGCACACCGTGAGTGCTCGATAAATACGATTGAATGAATGATAAATACCACTGATTGATGGATTGATTCGATTAGTGACTCAGTGCGGTTCTTGAAGCTGGCCTAGGCCCGGAGAGCTGGAGTCTAAACGATGTCAAACTGGACCGAAAAGAAAGTCGTGAATTTTAGGATGGACTGGTTGGGACGGCCCCAGCCCCAGGGCCTCATTCCCGGCCCGCCGGCCGCTGCCGCCGCCTCCGTGCCGGGCAAAATGCCAACCTCAGTTAGGCCAGAAAGCAAACCCAGGAGTCCTGTTGAAGATCACCGCCGGAGGTGGAGGCCCGGGGGCTCCGACACTTTGCTGCTGGGTGACCTTGGGCAAGACCGTCTCTGTGCCTCAGTTACCTCAACTGTAAAATGGGAATGATGATAATGGCATTTATTAAGCGCTTACTCTGTGCAAAGCACTGTTCTAAGCGCTGGGAAGGTTACAAGGTGATCAGGTTGTCCCACCTGGGGCTCACAGTCTTAATCCCCATTCTACAGTTGAGGTAACTGAGGCCCAGTGAAGTGACTTGCCCAAAGTCACACAGCTGACAAGTGGCGCGGCCTGGATCTGAACCCGTGACCTCTGACTCCAAAGCCCGGGCTCTTTCCACTGAACTACTCTGCCTGTGAGCTCCTTGTGGGGAAAGGAACTGTGTCCAAACTGATTAACTTGTATTTACCCCACTGCTTAGAACAGTGCTTGGCACACAGCACTTAAGTACCATTGTGTATTATTGTTGTTATTATTAACAAGCGCTTGGCTTCTGATTTATCTTTATTTGAATCTGGCATATGGATCGTTTTTCTGCAAAACCATCCGGCCATGTTTTCCCTACTTCTTCAGAACCTCCAGTGATTGCCCATCCACTTCCACATCAAACGGAAACTCCTCACCATTGGCTTTAAAGCAGTCCACCACTTTTCCCCCTCCTACCTCACCTCGCTACTCTCCTACAACCCAGCCTGCATACTTCACTCCTCTCCTGCTAACCTTCTCTCACTGTACCTCCATCTCGTCTGTCTTGCTGCCGACCTCTGGCCCGGAATGCCTTCCCTCCCCATTTCTGACAGAAAATTACTCTCCCCACCTCCTTCCAAGCCTTATTGGAGGCCCATCTCCTCCAAGAGGCCTTCCCTGACGAAGCTCTCTATTACTTTCCCTCAACACCCTTCTGCGTCACCCCGACTCGCTTCCTTTTATTCATCCCCCCTCCCAGCCCCACAGCACTTATATACACATATGAAATTTAAGCCCTCAATCAATACGATTGACTGACTGACACCTCGAACTTCGGTTTCCCAAATAGATCCATCGGTGGGAGTGTCCAAAGCGTGTTCCTTCTGCGTGCGGACCGTGGACGGGAAAGAGGCCTGCGGCCAGTGTGACCGCTCCATGTGCCAGAACTGCGTCAAGACCTGCGTCTCCTGCAGCGCAACCACCTGCCCTCTGTGCTCCGTGGCAGAGTAAGCGGCCCCTCGGAGTGATAGCATCGAGCTAGGGGAAAGGAGAGGCAGGCGGGAAAAGTCCATGATGGCCATCCGGGGGGGCGACCGACATCGGGATTGAGAGCCGGGCTCCCTGCCTGAGGTGGGCAGAGTGTGGGATTTCAGATCCCGGGCGCCGGCGTCCCATCCTTCGGCTCTGCAGCTCCATGAGGAATTGCGGCCGGGGTTGCTGGGGCCAAGGGTGCATCGGTGAATCCGGGGCGGTGGGTTAATTTTCATCATCAGTCAATCAGCGGTATTTACTGAGTGCTTACCGTGTGCGAAGCACCGCTCCAGGCGCTTGGGAGAGTGTGATACAACAGAATTGGGAGACACATTTCCTGTCCACAGCGAGATTACAGTCTCAGAGCCAGTGATCCCAGAGTGACTTCACAGTGGAGAAGCAGCGTGGCCAGTTGGATAGAGCACGGCCCTGGGAATCGGAGGACTTGGGTTCTAATCCTGGCTCGGCCATATGCCTGCTGTGTGACCTTGGGCAAGTCACTTGACTTCTCTGGGCCTCAGTTCCGTCAACTGTAAATTGGGAGTCAATACCTGGGCTCCGTCGTACTTAGACCGTGAGCCCCGTGCGGGACGGGGACCGTGTCTGACCTAGTTAACTCGTACGTACCCCAGCGCGTAGAACAGTGTTTGACACATAGTAAGCGCTTAACAAACACTAAAAAAAACAGCACAAACTGTGAAGAGGTTGGGGAGGGAAATTATACTGTCTGAGAATGTCTGCTCGACTGACTATTTCTTTTTCTTCCTCCCTCCCCCCTGCAACTCTTACCCTCGTCTCCGACCCCTCCACCTGACCCTCAGCAACGGTGACGTTGGCGAAAAGATTCTCTGCAGTGGCTGTGCCATGTTTGAAGCTTAAACCATCTATTAGTTTGGACTGTCTCGGCTCCTCAGGTGCCTGAACGCTTCCAGTGACTCCGTCTGTGCCCGGACAGTTACTCGGAACGGCCGCGCTTCTAGTTTGGGGGGGGCGGGGGATTGGAGAGTTTAAGGGAGGTCTCTAGGCTTGTGGGTTTTCTGTTTTATACTTCGAAATAGAATAAAATCTTTTATATTGTGATCGCTGCAGAGGATTCATGCTAAGGCTGTAGTCTTGCTTTCTAATGAATCAATCATTGATATTTATTGAGCGCTCACTGTACTAAGCGGTTGGGAAAGTACATCAGAATTAAGCGACAGGTTGGCAGGGACTGTCCTTTAACATTGTTATACTCTACTCTCCCAAGCATTTAGTACAAAAATAATAATAATAATAATAATAATGACATTTATTAAGCGCTTAGTACGTGCAAAAGCACTGTTCTAAGTGCTGGGGAGGTTACAGGGTGATCAGGTTGTCCCACGGCAGGCTCACAGTCTTAATCCCCATTTTACAGGAGAGGTAACTGAGGCACAGAGAAGTTAAGTGACTTGCTCAGTCACGCAGCTGACAAGTGGCGGAGCTGGGATTTGAACCCATAACCTCTGACTCCAAAGCCCTTGCTCTTTCCACTGAGCCAGGCTGCACTCTGCACATAGTAAGTGCTCAATAAATACCATTGACTGACTGCCCTTAACGAGCTTATAGTCTGGAGGGAATTTAAAGGGGATAATTAGATGTAGGATGCCAAGAAAGGCCTAAGTCTGGATGGCCCAAGGGGGCCTGGATGTCTTTAAGCGTGGCTCAGTGGGAAAAGCACGGGTTTGGGAGTCAGAGGTCATGGGTTCGAATTCTGGCTCCACCACATGTCTGCTGTGTGACCTTGGTCAAGCCACTTAACTTCTCTGGGCCTGTTACCTCATCTGTAAAATGGGGATTAAGACTGTGAGCCCCACGTGGGACAACCTGATTACCGTGTATCCTCCCCAGCACTTAGAACAGTGCTTTGCATATAGTAAGCACTTAACAAATGCCATTATTATCATTATTATCATTATTATTATTATTATTATTATTATCATTATTATTATTTTGCCCCCAACACAAACTTCGGCCATCTGCTTTTTGAGTTCCATGTGTGTCTCCATCCCTGATGAAGAGGATAGGGACCAGAGGGGCGGAAGATTCCGCAAGGACAGATTCCGTCGGTTTTCATTAAGGTAGCGGGCTCCTCTGGCTGGCTTTTGAGAGAGTGTATCTGTTGTGATGCCAGATCAGGAACTCGAAATCAAAGTCAGAGGCTTATTTTCAGTGCTAAAGAGGAGGAGCCAAGCCCCTAACCCTTCCCCCTCAACCCTCCTGCAGAGTTAGGGGGTTTCCTTCATCCCATCATCTTCCCCTCCAACTCCCCAAGCCTGACTCATGGGTGGAGAGGCTGGGCCACTGAAGGCTGCTCCTGGGCACTGGCCAAGTAACGGCGCTGTGGCCGCGGATCCCGGGAGGGAAAATGATGGACATAGGCGGGAGGGAGAATCATAATAATAATAATGGTATTTGTTAAGCGCTTACTACGTGCCAAACACTGGAGAACTGCTGGTCTGCCGCAGCGGAGGAGCAAGAAGAGCCTCAGGCTAGCGGGGAGTGGCACGTCCTGACGGCATCGCTGCTCCCGATGGAATCCCATCCGTGGCACGTCTGATCCCGTCTCCTGGGCCGGGAGCAGCGGGGCCCTCTGGGTGCTCAGCGGGCACCAGGGTAGCCTGAATCGTGAGTATAGGCGGTGTCCTCCCAGAGGTTGGGGCCGTTCTGCCGCCAGGGCATGGGGAGCCCACGCCCAGCTGCAGGCTGGCAGGGGAGCAGCCCCACTGCTGGAGTAATGGCAGCGCTGGGGGAGGTCAAGGGCCTCGTCCGGAGGGGCATCTCAGGCCGGTGAGTTGGGACCGCCGCTCCCGTTGTCCCTTAGCTGTGAAATCAAGTAATTTCAGTTTCCTAAGGAAGGGACTGCAGCACACCTCTACCCATGTTAGGTAATATCCTATCCCAGTCGTAGTCAGTGGTATTTATTGAGCACTTCACTGTGTGCAGAGTTGTATTAAGCACTTGGGAGAGTACAATAAAGTAGAGAAGAGAGACCATTCCGCTGGACAGGGCATGTCTCCATGTGTGTGAAGCGGAAGCTTCCGTGGCACTGCAGCAGGATCCACACTCCCACACGCGAAGGTGTCGGGAGTGCCCGGCCCGGTGGCCTCCATCTGCCAGGCCCCGCAAGAAGCGGCAGTGCTGCTGGGGAGAGAGAGCTGGCCCCGGCGGGGTTGGGGGGGGGGGGTATATAATAATGATGGCATTTATTAAGCGCTTACTATGTGCAAAGCACTGTTCTAAGCACTGGGGAGGCTACAGGGTGATCAGGTTGCTCCACGGAGGGCTCACAGTCAATCCCCATTTTACAGATGAGGTAACTGAGGCCCAGAGAAGTGAAGTGACTAGCCCAAAGTCACACAGCTGACAACTGGTGGAGCTGTCATTTGAACCCATGACCTCTGACTCCAAAGCCCATGCTCTTTCCACTGAGCCACGCTGCTTCTCTATATCATCATCATCCATGGTGTTTATCATCATCAATCGTATTTATTGAGCGCTTACTGTGTGCAGAGCACTGTACTAAGCGCTTGGGAAGTACAAATTGGCAACATATAGAGACAGTCCCTACCCAACAGTGGGCTCACATCTATATCATCATCATCCATGGTGTTTATCATCATCATCATCAATCGTATTGAGCGCTAACTGTGTGCAGAGCACTGTACTAAGCGCTTGGGATGGAGCGCTTACATGTGCGGAGCACTATACTAGGCACTTGGGAGAGTGCCGTACAACACGTTCCCCACCCATGGGTTTTACTATCTGGACGGGGAGACAGATTTGAATATAAATAAATGCAGCGTGGCCTAATGGATAGAGCACGGGCCTTTGAGTCAGAAGGACCTGGGTTCTGATCCTGGTTGTGCCACTTGCCTGCTGTGTGACTTGGATAAGTCACTTCACTTTTCTGTAAAAGGGAGATTAAGATTGTGAGCCCCATGTGAGACGGGGGCTGCGTCCAAACTGATTACCCTGCATCTACTACAAGGCTTAGAACAGTTCCTGGCACATAGTAATAAATACCATTTAAAAAAAAATAGAGTAGTTGGCAAACGGCAGGGGAAGGTTGGGAGGAGGTCCTGTCCCGCAGAGAGCCCAGCAGACTGGAGCTCCCTCCTGCCGGTTGTCTGGCTGTCTTGCCTGCCTCTTCCTCCCTCCCTCCCTCCCTCCTCTGTCTCTTCCCTTCCTTGTCCTCCCAAGGGCTCCAGAATATCTGGGCCCCCCTAGGCCTCAAGCAGCACCTGGAAGCACTTAGTACAGTGCTCTGCACACAGTCAGTGCTTAATAAATGTGAATGAACAAATGAATGACTGCTTAATTGTATTAAGCGCTTCCTGTGTGCAAGGCACTGCGGTAGATACAAGCTAATGGGGTTGGACACCGTCCTTGACCTGCATGGGGCTCACAGTCTTAATCCCCGTTTTACAGATGGGGGAACTGAGACAGAGAAAAGTGAAGTGACTTGTCCAAGGTCACACAGCATTGCAACTGGAGGAGGCAGGATTAGAACCCAGGTCCTCTGGCTCCCAGGCCAGTGCTCTTTCTACTAGGCAAAACTGCTTCTCTGTCCTCTTAACAATAATAATAATAATAATGATGATGATGATAATGGTATTTAAGTGCTTACCATGTGCAAAGCACTGTTCTAAGCGCTGGGGGGGATACAAGGTGATCCCACGTGGGCCTCACAGTCTTATTCCCCATTTTACAGATGAGGTAACTGAGGCCCAGAGAAGTTAAGTGGCTTGCCCAGGGTCACACAGCTGACAAGTGGCGGAGCCGGGATTCAAACCCATGACCTCTGACTCCCAAGCCCGCGCTCTTTCCACTGAGCCACACTGCTTATTTATCCACTGGGCTCCAAATGTGAAATCAAGTAATTTCAGTTTCCTAAGGAAGGGACTGCAGCACACCTGTAACCATGTTAAGTAATATCCTATCCCAGTTATAGTCAGTGGTATTTATTGAGCATTTCACTGTGTGCAGAGTTGTTTTAAGCACTTGGGACAGTATAATAAAGTAGAAACGATCCCGACCCTCAAGGAGCTTATCATCATCATTACGGTATTTGTTAGGCGCTTACTATGTGGCACGCACTGTTCTAGGCGCCGGGGTAGATACTGGGTAATAAGGTTGGACGGAGTCCCTGTCCCATGTGGGACTCACGGTTTTAGTCCCCATTGTACAGCAAGCACAGAGAAGTGAAGTGACTTGCCCAAGGTCACGCAGCAAACAAGTAGCAGAGCCCGGGACTAGAACACATGACCTTCTGATATTCATGGCTCAGTGGAAAGAGCCCGGGCTTTGGAGCCAGAGGCCATGGGTTCAAATTCTGGCTCCGCCAATTGCCAGCTGTGTGATGTTGGGCAAGTCACTTCACTTCTCTGAGCCTCAGTTACCTCATCTGTAAAATGGGGATGAAGACTGTGAGCCCCAAGTGGGACAACCTGATCACCTTGTAACCTCCCCAGCGCTTAGAACAGTGCTTTGCACATAGTAAGTGCTTAATAAATGCTATCATTATTATTATTATTGTTATTATTCCCAGGCCCCTGCTCTATCAACTAGACCGTGCTCCTTCTTAACCTAATCTTGTTAGCTGAACGGGAGGATGTCAAATGGAGGAAAATGGATCTTACCCTCAAGGAGGGAAGACAGATATTAAAACAAATTTCAGATTAAGGGAAACAACTCAGTCCCACAGCATCAGGCCCTGAAGAAGATGGTAAGCATTTTTGTTTTCATTCATTCATTCGGTCGTATTTATTGATCACTTACTGTGTGCCAAGCACTGTATACAAAAAAAGACACAATCCTGCCCCACTCGAGTTTAAATAATAATGATAATAATGGCATTTGTTAAGCTCTTACTATGTGTGAAGCACTGTTCTAAGCGCTGGGGGGGATACAAGGTGATCCCACGTGGGGCTCACAGTCTTGATCCCCTTTTTGCAGATGAGGTAACTGAGGCCCAGAGAAGTTAAGTGACTTGCCCAAGGTCACACAGCAGACATGTGGCAGAGCCGGGATTGGAACCCACGACCTCTGACTCCCAAGCCCGTGCTCTTTCCACTGAGCCATGCTGCTTCTCATTAAAGTCTAGTTTTCTCCCCAATTCATCTTTACACGGTTCACTTCAATCTGTGACTCATTTTGTTTTGTCTCGCCGGCTATACTGTAGGATCCTTGAGGTGGGGATTGGGCCCAGCAGTCTTGTACCCTTCCAAGTGCTCAAACAGAACCGCTGAATACAGTAGGCTCTCTCACTATTTGGCAAGATTGGGATTTGTGCGTCAGATGGAAGTACTGATAATGGCGGCTCCAAGCCAGGAAAAGCGGGGCTTTATCCTAGCGCGTGTTTTTGGGATGAGTGTTGAGAAGCCTGTGTTCTTCCAAATTCTGGTATCTCTCAAGTGGGAAACTCAATAATAATTGTGGTACTTGTTAAGAACTTACTATGTGCCAAGCACTGTTCTAAGCATTGGGGTAGATACACGGGAATCGGGTCGGACACAGTCCCTGTCCTACGTGGGGCTCATAGTCGAAATCCACATTTTACAGGTGAGGTGACTGAGGCATAGGGGATTTGTGACTGCCCCCAAAGTCACTCAGCATACATGTGGCAAATCCGGGATTAATAGGTGAGGGGAAGGAGCTACACCTGGGAAATGAGGTGTGATCGCAGTGCCCTACCTTAGTTCTTTCAGTCAACCAGTCATCTTTAATGAGCACTTACTGCGTGCAGAGCACTGTACTAAGGGATTGGGAGAACACAGTATAACGGAGTCAGTAGACACGTTCCTTTGCCCACAAGGACTTTACAGTTTAGAGGGGGAGGCAGACATTAAAATAAATTGCAGATATGTGTGTCTGCCCCTCTTAGACTGTAAATTTCTTTCATTCATTTATTCAGTCATATTTACTGAGTGCTTACCGTGTGCAGAGAACTGTTCTAAGCGCTTAATACAGTATAATGGAGTCAGTAGACATGTTCCTTTGCCCACAAGGACATTACAGTTTAGAGGGGGAGGCAGACATTAAAATAAATTGCAGATATGTACGTCTGCCCCTCTTAGACTGTAAATTTTTCATTCATTCGTTTATTCAGTCTTATTTACTGAGTGCTTACCGTGTGCAGAGAACTGTTCTAATCGCTTGGGAGACTACAGTGTAACGGAGTCAGTAGACACGTTCCTTTGTCCACAAGGACTTTACAGTTTAGAGGGGGAGGCAGACATTAAAATGAATTGCAGATATGTATGTCTGCCCCTCTTAGACTGTAAATTTCTTTCATTCATTTGTTTATTGTCATATTTATTGAGTGCTTACCGTGTGCAGAGAACTGTTCTAAGCGCTTGGGAGAGTATAGTAAAACAATAAGCAGACACATTCCCTGCCCACCAAAAGCCTCCAATCTTGGGGGTGGGGAGAGACAGATCTGAGTCACGGCACCATATTCTCCCCTCGTCCCCCTCTCCATCCCCCCCATCTTACCTCCTTCCCTTCCCCACAGCACCGGTATATATGTATATATGTTTGTACATATTTATTACTCTATTTATTTATTTTACTTGTACATATCTATTCTATTTTATTTTGTTAGTATGTTTGGTTTTGTTCTCTGTCTCCCCCTTTTAGACTGTGAGCCCACTGTTGGGTAGGGACTGTCTCTATATGTTGCCAATTTGTACTTCCCAAGTGCTTAGTACAGTGCTCTGCACACAGTAAGCGCTCAATAAATACGATTGATTGATTGATAAATAAATTACAGATGTGTACATAAATACTGTGGGGCTGGAGGGGTGAATAACAGGGTGCTGTAGAAGGGAGTGGGAGAAGAGGAAAGGGGGACTTAAGGAAGCCCTCTTGGAAGAGATGTACTTTCAATAAGGCTTTGAAGGCGAGAGAGTAATTGTCAGATTTGTAGTAGTTTGTTGTTTGTAATAGAGTAGCGAGGAGAGGTAGAAGTGGGCAAGGTGATTGAATGCTTTGAAGCCAAGGGTGAGGAGTTTTTGTTTGGTGTGGAGGTGGATGGGAAACCACTGGAGTTTTTTGAGCTGTGGGGAAACCCGTCCTGAACATTTTTGTAGAAAAATGATCTGGGCAGCAGGGTGAAGTATGGACTGGAGCAGGGAGGGACGGGAGGCTGGGCGGTCAGCAAGGAGGCTGATGCAGTAATCCAAGCGGGATAGGATGAGTGATTGTATTAGCATGGGAACAGTTTGGATGGAGAGGAAAGGGTGGATATTAGCCGTGCTGTGAAGGTGGGACAGATAGGATTTAGTGATGAATTTGTGGGTTGAATGAGAGAGAAAGAGAAGTCAAGGGTAGCGTTCGAAGACAGGAACGTGTTTGCCGACTGTATTGTACTCTTCTCAAGTGCTTAATACAGTGATCAGCATCCAGTAAGCACTCAATATGTGTCATCAATCGATTAATTAATGGAAGAATAAAATGCTGTGTTTAAAAAGACATTCAATAGCCACTGGAGTTTTTGAGAAGCAGCGTGGCTCAGTGGAAATGGCACGGGCTTTGGCGTCAGAGGTCATGGGTTCAAATCCCAGCTCCGCCACTTGTCAGCTGGGTGACTTTGGGCAAGTCACTTCACTTCTCTGGGCCTCAGTTCCCTCATCTGTAAAATGGGGATTAAGACTGTGAGCCCCCACCCGTGGGACAACCTGATCACCTTGTAACCTCCCCAGCGCTTAGAAGGGTGCTCTGCCCACTGTTGGGTAGGGACTGTCTCTATGTGTTGCCAATTTGTACTTCCCAAGCGCTTAGTACAGTGCTCTGCACATAGTAAGCACTCAATAAATACGATTGATTGATTGATTGATAGTAAGCGCTTAACTTCTAGACTGTGAGCCCACCTTCTAGACTGTGAACCGACTGTTGGGTAGGGACCGTCTCTAGATGTTGCCAACTTGGACTTCCCAAGCGCTTAGTCCAGTGCTCTGCACACAGTAAGCGCTCAATAAATACGATTGATTGATTGATTGATCATTAGTAATAGCCGTGACTAGGCATCCTGTGTGATTACTCCCAGGTCCACAAGGTGGCGTGGTCACGTAGATTTGGAGCCTGGTTCAAATGCCAACATGGGCGATCATCATCAATCGTATTTATTGAGCGCTTACTGTGTGCACAGCACTGTACTAAACGCTTGGGAAGTACAAGTTGGCAACATATAGAGACAGTCCCTACCCAACAGTGGGCTCACAGTCTAAGATCTTGGAGTTGACCTTGGTAGCCCCTCAATCTTGGCTCTGGGTGAGTTTCCTGTTCCCCCAAATTCAGGTCCATCATCGGCGAACCGTGGCCTTAGTTCTTTCAGTCAACCAGTCATCTTTAATGAGCACTTTACCGCATGCAGAGCACTGTACTGAGCGCTGTTGGGTAGGGACCGTCTCTATCTGTTGCCAACTTGTACTTCCCAAGCGCTCAGTACAGTGCTCTGCACACAGTAAGCGCTCAATCGATACGATTGAATGAATGAAAACACGGCCTTCATCACCAGCAACGTGGCCTAAGGGATAGAGCGTGGGCCTGGGTTCTAATTCTGCTGCACCTCTTGTCTGCTGTGTGACCGTGGGCAAATCCCTTAACTTCTTTGTGCCTCAGTTAACTCATCTGTCAAATGGGGATTGAGACCGTGACCTCCACGTTGGAAAGAGCACGGGCTTTGGAGTCAGAGGTCATGGGTTCAGATCCCGGCTCTGCCAATTGTCAGCCGCGTGACTTTGGGCAAGTCACTTCACTTCTCTGGGCCTCAGTTCCCTCGTCTGTAAAATGGGGATTAAGACGGTGAGCCCCCCCGTGGGACAACCTGATCACCTTGTCACCTCCACAGCACTTAGAACAGACTTTGCACATAGCACTTAATAAATGCTATTATTATTATTGTTATTATGTGGGACCTGGACTTTATCCAACCTGATTAGCTTTTATCTACCCCAGGGCTTAATACATTGTCTGTCACATAGTAAGCACTTAATACCATTAAAAAGAAAGGGTAAGGGCCTCAGTAGAAACTTTATCAGCCTCTACTCCAGGGTGTCTCCTGAGGGTTTGCGGGATGGATTTTTTTCTTGAGTTGATCCTCAAATTGTCTCCATCTACTATCAATCAATCAATCAATCGTATTTATTGAGCGCTTACTGTGTGCAGAGCAAAGTACTAAGCTCTTGGGAAGTACAAGTTGGCAACAGATAGAGACGGTCCCTACCCAACAGTGGGCTCACAGTCTAGAAGGGGGAGACAGAGAACAAAACCAAACATATTAACAAAATAAAATAAATAGAATAGCACTGTCTCAGTAATAATAATAATGGCGGTTAAGTGCTGCTAAGTGCCAGACACTGTTCTAAATGCTGATGTAGATACAAGCAAATCAGGTTGGACACAGTAGAAAGGAGGTCTTCAGTGGGGAAAATACATAGACTTTTTGAGGCCCTTTAAGCTTTAGAGAAGCAGCGTGGCTCAGTGGAAAGAGCACGGGCTTGGGAGTCAGAGGTCATGGGTTCAAATCCCAGCTCCACCAATTGTCAGCTGTATGACTTTGGGTAAGTCCCTTAACTTCTCTGGGCCTCAGTTCCCTCATCTGTAAAATGGGGATGAAGACCGTGAGCCCCCCGTGGGACAACCTGATCACCTTGTAACCTCTCTAGTGCTTAGAACAGTGCTTTGCACCTAGTAAGCACTTAATAAATGCCATTATTATTATTATTATAAAGTTCAAAGCATGTAGGTGCAGGTGAAAAGATAGGCAAGCACACACACACACACACACACACACACACGTGATGATAACTACTGGTGGTGAAAATCATCCTGGGTCTGTGTGGCTGAAAAAGCCTCCGTGGGACCCACAGCCCCAGTCACGGTGCCCCCACAATGAGTGGCCTTTGTGATGCCGCCATGCAGGTTGACTGCTGCTCCTGGCTCGTTGTGTCTCCAGTGTGTGTCTCTCACAACCCTCTCGGGGCTTCTGCTCCTTTCTGGAATCACAGGGCAGAGAATCCATCAATCGTATTTATTGAGCGCCTACTGTGTGCAGAGCACTGTACTAAGCGCTTGGGAAGTACAAGCTGGCAACATATAGAGACGGTCCCTACCCAACAGTGGGCTCACAGTCTAGAAGGGGGAGACAGAGAACAAAACCAAACATAAGCAGCGTGGCTCAGTGGAAAGAGCCCAGGCTTGGGAGCCAGAGGTGATGCGTTCTAATCCCGGCTCCCCCACTTGTCAGCTGTGTGACTTTGGGCAAGTCACTTCACTTCTCTGGGCCTCAGTTCCCTCATCTGGAAAATGGGGATTAAGACTGTGAGCCCCATGTGGGACAAACTGATCACCTTGTATTCCCCCCCAGCGCTTAGAAGGGTGCTCTGCACATAGTAAGCGCTTAACAAATGCCATTATTATTATTGTTATTTAATAATAATATGGCACTGTGCTGCTCCTTCTGCCAAGGCTGTGTCCCAGCTTTCGGCTGAGAGAGGCTTTACCCATTTTGGGCTCTGCTTCACTGAGAGGAAGCAGAGGGAGGCAGTGTGGTATAATGGATAGAGCACAGGCTTGGGTTTCACAAGGTCATTGGTTCTAATCCCAGCTTTATCACTTATCTGCTGTTTGGTTTTAGGCAAGTCACTTCACTTTTCTGTGCTTCAGTTCCCTCATCTGTCAAGTAATAATAATGATGGAATTTGTTAAACGCTTACTATGTGCCAAGCACTGTTCTAAGAGCTGGGGTAGGTACAATAATAATAATAATGTTATTATTGTTGTTACAAGATAATCAGGTTGTCCCACGTGGGGCTCACAGTCTTAATTCCCATTTTACAGATCATCATCATCAATCGTATTTATTGAGCACTTTTTATTTATTTATTTATTGTGTGCAGAGCACTGTACTAAGCGCTTGGGAAGTACAAATTGGCAACATATAGAGACAGTCCCTACCCAACAGTGGGCTCACAGTCTAAAAGGGGGAGACAAAACCAAACATACTAATAAAATAAATAGATGAGGGAACTGAGGCACAGAAAAGTTAAGTAACTTGCCCAAGGTCACACAGCAGACAGGTGGTGGAGCTGGGATTAGAACTCACGACCTCTAACTCCTAAGCTCATGCTCTTTCCACTGAGCCACGCTGCTTCTCATGGGGATTGAAACTGTGAGCCCCACATGGAACAGGGACTGTGTCCAACCTGATTTGGTTATATTCACCCCAGAGCTTAGTACAGTGACTGGCACATAGTAAGTGCTTAACAAATACCATTAGCATCATTATTATTATTATTATTATTATTACTGGTTTCTGAGAGCATTTTCTTCAGATTTCTCACTGGTACAGTCATCCTCTCTCAGCTCTTCACGCAGCAGCCGTTCTTTGTATAATAATGATGACATTTATTAAGCACTTACTATGTGCAAAGCACCGTTCTAAGCACTGGGGAGGTTACAAGGTGATGAGGGTGCCATCCAATCCATTATTGGATGGTGTTGATTAAGCCCCTACTGCACACCAAGCACTGTACTAAGCACTTGGGAGAGTACATCAGTAGCACAACACAAGTCTCTTCCTCCCTGGGGCATGGCCATGTCTCGAGGAAGACAGAGAGACAAAATACAGTGACGATTGTTAGAAGCGGGAGGGGGGACAGGGGTTAGCAGAAAGTGGGACAAATGTAGCTGGATTGAAAGAGCTGAATAAAGAATTTCATTTACAAATGAATATGGAAAAAAATACACAAGCATTTTATTCCTGGACTCAGCACTTTATCCTTAATGAGGACTCAAGGTGGCTTCGGAAGGATAAAACTGGGGTGTGTTGAATTCATTAAAGAAGGTCCCTTGGTAGAGATAGGGTTTTAGGAGGATTTTGGAGTGGGTTTTGCTGTAGTCTGGCAGATTTTGGAGTGGGGAGAAGTCCCGGACTCGGAAATAGAGAAGCAGCGTGGATCAGTGGAAAGAGCACGGGCTTTGGAGTCAGAGGTCTTGGGTTCAAATCCCAGCTCCGCCACTTAGCTGTGTGACTTTGGGCAAGTCACTTAATCAATCAATCAATCAATCAATCGTATTTATTGAGCGCTTACTATGTGCAGAGCACTGTACTAAGCGCTTGGGAAGTACAAATTGGCAACACATAGAGACACTTTTACTTGTACATATTTACTATTCTGTTTATTTTGCTAATGATGTGCATATAGTTATAATTCTCTATGTTCTGACGATTTTGACACCTGTCTACATGTTTTGTTTCGTTGTCTGTCTCCTCCCTCTAGACTGTGAGCCTGTTGTTGGGTAGGGACTGTCTCTATATGTTCCCGGCTTGTACTTCCCAAGCACTTAGTACAGTGCTCTGCACACGGTAAGCGCTCAATAAATACGATTGAATGAATGAATGATGCGGGAGTCCAAGAGTGGAGCTGGTCAGTGGCCCATGCTGCTCCCTCTATGCCCTCTCCCGCCGTTGGAACCGTGAGAGTGGTGGCCTGGGCCGTTGTGCCGTGCGAGCTCTCTCTCCTGGGGTCCTGACGCGATTTACCTCCTCAACGACAACGGAGTTGCAGAGCCATAGCTGAACTGCCCGAGTTTTTTTTTTTATGGTATTTGTTAAGCGCTTACTATGTGCCAGGCACTGTTTTATGCACAGGGGTAGATACGGGCTAATCAGGTTGGATGCAGTCCCTGTTCCACACGGGGCTCACAGTCTTCATCTCCATTTTGCAGATGGGGTTAACCGAGGCACAGAGAAGTGAAGTGACTTGCCCGAGGTCACAGAGCAGAGAAATGGTGGAGCTAGAATTAGAACCCAAGACCTTCTGACTCCCGAAAGAGCCTGGGCTTTGGAGTCAGAGATCATGGGTTCAAATCCCAGCTCTGCCAATTGTCAGCTGTGTGACTTTGGGCAAGTCACTTCACTTCTCTATGCCTCAGTTCCCTTATCTGTAAAATGGAGATGAAGACTGTGAGCACCACATGGGACAACCTGATTACATTGTATCCCCTCCCCGGTGCTTAGAACAGTACTTTGTACATAGTAAGTGCTTAATAAATGCCATCGTTATTATAATTATTTTATCATTAGGCCATGCTGCTTTCAGGGAGATCGTTGGAGAGATCCCCTCCCATACCTACCTCCCATCTACTTGTCTGCTCCTTGCTTAATACATACAAACATGCACAGGCTCTCTCTCTCTCTGTCTCTCTTTCTCTCTCTCACGCTTAACTAAGGTCTCTTCATCTGTCTCTTCTGCCTCCTGCACTGGATTGGAAACTGCAGAGGACAGAGATTAATGCTTTGCTGAGAGGAGGGGTGACACCCCGGAATATTATATATGTTGTACCCTTGAGTAGTTCAATATAGAGTAGATGGGGTAACAAGGACAGGAGTAACTGAATCAGGGAAGGCTTCCTGGAGGAAATAAGCTCATTGTGAGCAGGGAATGTGTCTGTTTATTGTCACATTGTACTCTCCCAAGTGCTTAGTACGGTGCTTTGCACATGGTAAGTAATAATAATAATAATAATGGCATTTGTTAAGCGCTTACTCTGTGCAAAGCACTGTTCTCACCGCTGGGGAGGTTACAAGGTGATCATGTTGTCCTACGTGGGGCTCACAGTCTTAATCCCCATTTTACAGATGAGGTAACTGAGGCCCAGAGAAGTGACGTGACTTGCCCAAAGTCACACAGCTGACAATTGGCGGAGCCGGGATCTGAACCCATGACCTCTGACTCCAAAGCCCGGGCTCTTTCCACTGAGCCACGCTGCTCAATAGATATGATTGGATGAATGAATGATTAGGTGAGGCAGAACCGGACGGGGCTTGAGGAAGCAGAACGGGAAGACAAACCTAAACGTTGGTTCGGAGCAGCAGTGGTGAGGTGGGGGGAAGCGAGAAGCAGGCACCCCGGTGGTGTTTTCTGTCCAGCACTGGTCGTGCTCTCATCTGGTCCTGGGGGCTCCAAGCCCGGCTAGGAGGAATAATAATAATAATGATGGCATTTGTTAAGCGCTTACTATGAGCAAAGCACTGTTCGAAGCGGTGGGGGGATACAAAGTGATCAGGTTGTCCCGCGTGGGGCTCACAGTCATCATCCCCATTTTGCAGATGAGGTAACTGAGGCTCCGAGAAGTTAAGTGACTTGCCCAAGGTCACACAGCAGACATGTGGCAGAGCAGGGATTCGAACCCATGGCCTCTGACTCCAGAGCCCGTGCTCTTTCCACTGAGCCACGCTGCTTCTCGAATGAATGAATGAATGATTAGGTGAGGCAGAACCAGACAGGGCTTGAGGAAGCAGAATGGGAAGACAAAACTAAATGTTTTGTTTAGAAGACAGCGAGGAAGACAGCGAGAGCCCTTAGTCCCTTGTGAAATGCCCCAGGGTTAGTATAGTGGGCCTTGGGCCAGATGGAGCCCACCATGAGGTAAGATCTGGCCCAGAGCTGGCCTTTCTTTCATCATCATCATCAATCGTATTTATTGAGCGCTTACTGTGTGCAGAGCACTGGACTAAGCGCTTGGGAAGTACAAGTTGGCAACATATAGAGACAGTTTTGTTTTGTTTTTTCATCGCTTCTGTTAAGCTCTTACTGTGTGTCAAGCACTGTTCTAAAACTGGCATAGTTTATCGGGTTAGACACAGTCCCCGGCCCACATGGGGCTCACAGTCTAAGTAGGAGGAAGTAGGATTTAATCCCCATTTTACAGTTGAGGAAACGGAGGAGTGGAAAAATGAAGTGATGTGCCCAAGGTCACGTATGTTTGGTTTTGTTCTCTGTCTCCCCCTTTTAGGCTGTGAGCCCACTGTTGGGTAGGGACTGTCTCTATATGTTGCCAACTTGTACTTCCCAAGCGCTTAGTACAGTGCTCTGCACACAGTAAGCGCTCAGTAAATACGATTGATTGGAGCGGGAATTAGAACTCAGGTCCTTTTGCCAGCCCCACGCTCTTTCCACTAGGCCGGGCCGCTTCTCCCCCTCTCCCCTCTTCTGGGGGCTGGAGAGCTCCTTCGTATTCAGACCTTTTTCTGTCCTCTACAGCCTTGTAAAAGGGTGAGTCGTGGCCAGCCGGAGTTGTAATCCAACAGTCCCCACTCTGCTCTTCATTGTTGCAGGAGCCAAAAGCCTTCTGGCAGAGTCCCTGCCTCCCTCCCGCAAGTATGGGGTGGTGGTACAGTGAATTGGAGCTGGGGGGGGGGGGCGGTCTTTTTCCGGACTTTTTCCCTGCAGCTGAACCTTTCCTCACCATGTCCCGAGACTGCCTCTGAACGTGCCTTTGTTCACCGAGGATCTGGCCCTCGACCTAGGGTTGGGGCCACGAGTTGTTCCTCCGGACAACTTTTCTTTGAGGTCAGGATGAAAGGGTGGGTAAACAGAGCCCCGTCCCCCGCGTCCAATCCCTGCTGATGGGTTCCCCACTGGCGAGGGAGCCGGAGGGGCCGGTTTTGGCCGGGCTCCATCCTTCAATCAATCAATCAATCAATCGTATTTATTGAGTGCTTACTATGTGCAGAGCACTGTACTAAGCGCTTGCCCTCACCCTGCTTGCCTGCCGGCCAGTCGGGAGCCTGGAGTGTTGTCCGGGCCACAGCTAGGAAGCCCCTTCTCCACCCCCACCACCCAGTGAGACGTCCTACTTAGGAAAAGCAACAACCGTATGGTTTAGTGGATAGAGCATGGGCCTGGGAGTGAGAAGGACCTGGGTTCTGATCCTAGCTCCACCCCACATCTGTTGTGTGACCTTGGGCGAGTCACTTCACTTCTCTGGGCCTCAATTCTCTCATCTGTAAACTGGGGGTTAAGAGTCTGAGCCCCAGGTGGGACAGACCTGATTAACTTTAATAATAATATAATAATTATGGCATTTATTAAGCGCTTACTATGTGCAAAGCACTGTTCTAAGCGCTGGGGAGGTTCCAAGGTGATCAGGTTGTCCCACGGGGGGGCTCACAGTCTTTATCCCCATTTTACAGATGAGGTAACTGAGGCTCAGAGAAGTTAAGTGACTTGCCCAAGGTCACACAGCAGACATGTGGCGGATCTGGGATTCGAACCCATGACCTCTGACTCCAAAGCCCGGGCTCTTTCCACTGAGCCACACTGAGTGCTCAGAACAGTGCTTGGCACATAAGTGCTTAGCAAGTGCCATAATTATTATCCTCATTAGCCTAGGTCAACGCTTGTGGCCTTGGCTCACACTTCCCTTCCCAGGCAGCATGTCTCAGTGGAAAGAGCCCGGGCTTGGGAGTCAGAGGTCATGGGTTCTAAGCCCAGCTCCGCCACTTGTCAGCTGGGTGACTTTGGATAAGTCGCTTCACTTCCCTGTGCCTGTTACCTCATCTGTAAAATGGGGATTAAGACTGTGGGCCCCCCCGATTATCTTGTATCCCCCTCAGTGCTTAGAACAGTGCTTGGCACAAAGTAAGCGCTTAACAAATGCCATCATTATTTATTATTATTAAGGCAGGCTGTGGGGTGGAGGATAGCAGGGCCCAGCCTACACTGCAAGATGCGAAGTGGTGGTCTGTTCTTAACCCCAAGTCCCGAGGATGGCTGGGGTTGGGGCCCGGGCCCCCACTAGCCGAGGGCACCGGATCCTGGTCTACGCCACCCAGGACTCGGTCTCCCGGGGCTCCCGTTGGATGTTTGGTGGAACAGCCAGTCATCTTTCTGGACTCCCAGCCTCAAGGTTAGGTCCAATGACCCTGCTTGGCCTTCTCCAACCCTGAGCATGAACCGCTTATCCATGGGTCCACAAATCAATCAATTGTATTTATTGAGCACTTACTGTGTGCGGGGTACTGTACTGAGCGCTTGGCACTGTACTAATTCTTCCGGGTCCCCCTGGGGGCTTTGGCAGAACCGGAAAAATCTTGCCTTCTCCCATTCCAATTTCCAACTGGCCGATTCCTTCCTCCGCGTCCCTCTGTCTCTGCCCAACTGACTAGGTCGTCCTTCTCTTCCCCCCGAAACCACGGCTTGTAAATCATCTCCAGGCTGAGTTTTTTGGGAGGCCCCAAGGCAAACCCACCTGCTTCTCCATCATCAGCCATGGAAACGCCCCTGCTTCTCTTATAAGCTCACTGGGGCGGGGAACGTGCCTGCCAACTCTGTTGTACTGTACTCTCCCAAGCGCTTAGTAAAGTGCTCCACACACAGCTAAGTGATTGATTTACTTGTTTCAGCACAAGCTTCTGCCCACCATCCCTGGAGCTCACCCCCGCCCCTCACCAGTGGGGTCGGAAGGCAGGTTCCCGGGCGATGCTGCCGAAACACCAATAAGCCTCGGAAGCTCGTTAAAGCCATTTTATTGAAGTACTTCAAGGGAAACTTCCATATCATAATAGTAAAAATACTAAAGTGGAACATTGTAGAAAAAAAATAAGTGGTGATGGGGGCGGGGTCCGGGGAAGCGCTCAGTGCGCTGCCTAACAGTACAAGAGGTGGGGAGATCCTCCATCTCCCTTTCCTCCAAAACGCAAACTTAAACGCTAACAAATGGCAGTACATCTCATCGGGATCCATACAGTCAACCGAAGGCAAACGAAAGCAACGTAGAAAAGAATACAACATATGACTGGTTCCTTCCCAGTCGATTCGTGGTCGGCCTGCTTTTTTGAAAAGGACAGAGGGAGGGGATGCAACAAAAAGAGGAAGGGGGGAGTCCGTTTCTCCCCCCGCTAAGAGTTCAAAAGAAACAAGACAAAACCAAAAGACCTCTTCGCGTGAACACCGAGTCCCGTGAACACCGAGTCCCTTCAACACAGAGACGGATTCGAGCATGTCGGTCGTTGGGGTGAAACGGGAATCGCAGCCAGGTATACTTCAACGTCAAAGGCACCGTCGATCGCGGCCACGAATCTTTCTGGAGGACGAGCGTGGGAAGGAGCGGTGTCCAGCCCCATGGAAGAGGGGTTCAGAAACAGAAGGCAACGCCAGACACTTACTTCATTTAAGTCGTTCGTTCCACCCCGGAAGAGGAAAGCGGACATCTCCTCCACTTCCCGGTGGATGGTTCAGTCCCCCCTCTGCTCCCATCTTGGGTCACGTAAGCAGAAGCGCCAACGAGGCCACACTTGCTCGTTGAAGCACAGAGTGTGATTTATCATGGGGCTCCTGAGGTCCAACAGGGCTGAGCTGGTGAGGGGTGGGGTGTGTTGGGGGAGGTCTCACTGTCGAGGCCAGGCCCCACGTTGACTCTGTGTCTGGGATTATTGCACTAGCTACTCAAGTCTCTTACACGCGCCTACCGAAATCTAGCTGTTCGCGTGACGGGGCCCTACCCAGGTAGCGCGCTGTACGAAATAAATAAAACGAGGAAGTTTTTCTTCTCAAACTCACCGATAATGCTGGACGTCTTATTTCTAAAGTGAACGGTTTAGGTGCAAATTCTGAAAAACCTAAGGTCATTCATCATGAAAATTTGGATTGGACATTTTAAGAATAAACTGCCCCCGCCCTCGCTCCCCACCTCCCCCGCCCCCCCCCCCCGCCCCCCGTCCCCTCTCCTCAAAAACACGTCGGAGAAAATGTTTTTTCTTTTAAATCTAGACCGTCGCACAAACATAGTTTGTGATTCAGAAAACCCAAAAAGTTCTCTAGTGTCCGTTGCAGTAAGGCCCCCAAATACAGTCTGTTGTTTTTTTTAAAAAAAATTGTTTGTTTTGTTTCTCGCACGAACAAAAATGGCAAAACGTTAAGCGGTTCCACTGGCCGAGTAGGAGAACTGAGGAAAATGTGGGCGTCGCTCATTGTCGACACATTCCATGTTGTCGTCTGGAAGAGAGAGCAGACGGGGATCGGTGGACAGTCCATCCCGCTTTGGGGCTAGGCCCGAATGCCCCAGCCCAACTCCCTATCCAGGTAGGGGCAGATTTTGTTTCATTAACGGTGTGCTGACAAATGGGAGATGGCTGCCAGGGGCTCTGCTCCCCCCAACCCCCATCCTTGAGCGTATACAGTGGTGCACGGCAACTGTCTGGGGTGTCGTCTGGAGTGAAACTGTGCCGGGGCTTGGGCAATTATGGGATTCGACATTTTCGTTTTGTAAACGGGTTGAAGTCCAGAGGTGGCAGGGGTAAGCCCAGAGGTGCCACGGTGGAAGCCTGGAACAAATTAAGCGCTGGGGGCTGGGATAATAATAATAATGATGGTATTTGTTAAGTCCTTATTAGGAGCCAGGCACTGTACTAAGCACTGGGGTGGATAGAAGCAAATCGAGTTGGGCGCAGTCCCTGTCCCATGTGGGGCTCACCGTCTCAATCCTCATTTGACAGATGAGGGAACTGAGGGACAGAGAAGTGAAGGGACTTGCCCAAGGGCACACAGCAGACAAGTGGCAGAGCCAGAAATAGAACCCATGACTTCTTAAACTCAGGTCCGTGCTCTTTCCAGATCCGGGCGGGGGTCAGATTGAGGCTGCTGGGACGCTTTTCCTCGGCCTCCTATCCTTTCTACAGGAAGCTCACGACGGGCGGTGGCCGAAGACCACCAGGGGTTTTGGGGTGGTCTTTTTCAGGGCTACTGAAGACCCAACACTACGGAGAGGCCTCAGGTTCCCACGAGTCCGGCCATTCAGGAACCAGGTAACAGGAAGCTCGCTGTGGGTGGGGAATGTCTGTTCATTGTTATATTTTACTCTCCCAAATGCTCAGTACAGTGCTCCGCACTCAGTAAGCGCTCACTAAATACGACTGCCTGACTGACGGACTGGCCCCGCCGCCCAGCCCATCCGCTGCCGGGATCGTACCTTGGTCGGGTGGGGTGATTGTGATCATCTGGGCTGTGAATTCTTCATCAAAATACCTTGTGTCAGTTTCTGACGTGACTTGCGGCTTAAACGGGGGGATGAGCTGCGGAGGAGAAGCAATACGCGTGTGTGAGAGAGACAGAGTGTGTGTCAGCCCGGCTGTATCGGGGCTCTCAGTCCTGGGGTCGGACCATGGGAGCATCTGGGCCTAGGGTTAGCCCCAGAAGCCTTTACATCAGCATGTCCGCTGACCGACAGACAGCATTTCGGGGTATCCCAGCCCTCCCTCCGGGTCCTGCCCCAAGGATTTTAGGGCCAGCCCCGGGGATTGAACAGACCAGGTTCAGGTTACAGTGGTTTTTCCCGGGGCTTGGTCCTGGGCTATGCAGTTGGCCTCCTTTCTGTGACTCCAATTTGTACTTCCCAAGTGCCCAATTTGTACTTCCCAAGTGCTTAGTACAGTGCTCTGCACATAGTAAGCGCTCAATAAATACGATTGATGATGACTTCTAAGACATGAGTAGGGACTGAACATCTCTCTCCCGACTGACCCAACCACCCACCTACCCCTCCCACTCACCCCATCCCTCTGTCTGTCTTTCTGTCTCTGCGTCTCTCGCTCTCCCTCTCTTATATACATACACACACAAACACACACACACACACACACACACAAAAATCCTATGTGTTTAACAATCATTTTTCTTGTTGCCTTCAGACCAGGGCAAGCCGGGGTCAGGGGTGGAGGGAAAGAGTAAACAAGCAAAATGAGTCTTTATGTCAAAATTATACCAGTGCGGAACAAAGTTTGTTTTGTAGCGGGGCTTGTGGGCGGTATTGTTAATAACAGTAATATTTTTAATTCATTAATACACCAGTGCTCTGGGAAGGTAAAAATGTCATACAAATCTCATGCTCTCATCCTAACAACCAGGTGAGGCAGGTATTACTAGCACTTTCCTCAGCCTCCTAGCTCTCAATGAAGCCCTTGGGGCGAGTACCCCAAGGCCACCGAGGGTTTGGGTGTAGCCTCCGTGGGGTCTTTCAGGGCTGCTGACACCCCAGGGCTATGAAGAGGCCATTAGTCTATGAAGATTCCCATTAGTCTAGCCAACCAGGAACAGGATAACACACTGTTGTCCCTAGCCCTTGTGGAAATTTCCCCATCTAGGCCTCCCCCTGGATCACGTGAGGTTGCCAGACACCCCTTCTGAGGAAAACTGAGGCCACACAGCAAGCCAGAGGCAGAGCTAGAATGCAGCTCCCTGACTTCCCTTCCTTCCAGGGAAGGAAGCCCTTCCGAGTCCAAGCAGTGTGACTCAGTGGAAAGAGCCCGAGCTTTGGAGCCAGAGGTCATGGGTTCAAATCCCGGCTCTGCCACTTGTCAGCTGTGTGACTTTGGGCAAGTCACTTCACTTCTCTGGGCCTCAGTTCCCTCATCTGTACAATGGGGATGAAGACTGTGAGCCCCCCGTGGGACAACCTGATCACCTTGTAAACTCCCCAGCACTTAGAACAGTGCTTTGCACATAGTAAGCGCTTAATAAATGCCATCATTTTTTTTTTATTTTTTTTTCCAGGGAGCTAGGGCCTGTCCAGTTTCCTCTTTTTCCCTGCTGCTACCGGATAGGAGCAAACACCGTAGTGCCAACGGCAGAGGATGCATGGAGAGATTCTGTTCCCCCGCCACAGGCCGCATCCCGATCCCACCCACCTGCCCTGCTGCATACACCGTTGGGCATACGGGGACCAATTTGAGAATGTGTGGATGGTTTGGTGCGGGCCATCCTCTCTACTGCAAAACCAACTCATCCTCACGTCCCACTGGTGATGGGATACCTTCGCAACAGCTCTGGTCACCTGTCTCTGGGTGGCCTGAGGGATTGAGGGGGCATTTGGTGATACCAGGAGTCTGCATAGGGCACACTCCCTCACCCCAAAAGGGGAAGGAGCCAGCCACATACACACACATACACACACACAAACACACAAACACGCCCACTCAAATTCAGGTGCTCAATACACCCTGAGCAAGGGGGTACCTGGAAGTCGGAAAAATGAACCAGGACCAGCGTGGCTTGCAAGACGACCCTGCTAGCTAAAGCCAGGGAGAACTAGCTTTGGGATGGAGGGCTTTTTTTCAACGAGGGAGAAAGAGGCAATGGACGATTCCCCCAGCCACATTTTTGCAAGGTCCCAAATAAGCTCGCAGCAGAACCAAACAACTTGACCCAAACATCTGCTAGACCCTGCCTTCCAGGGGGGCCCTTCGAGAGCCGATGTTAGAGAAGGCTCGGGTTTCCCCTCTGCCTCTTGATGTCCCCTAACCCCCTCCACTCCAAACCCACCCAAACGCACCTTCTTCTCATAGACGTCATGCCACTCGATGCCAGCAAAGAACTTGTGTTGCATAATCTCTTTGGCGTCATCCGGACCGCCCCCTAACCTGCAGGGAGTGTGACAGGGACCAAGGAAACGACAGTTAGATGTGACTCTAGACCGTAAGCTCCCTGTGGGTAGGGTACATGTCTGCTAATTCTGTTCTACTGCGGTCTCCCAAGAGCTGAGTATGCTGCTCAGAACATAGTAAGCGTTCAATAAGTACCACTGATTGAAAGGAAGACTTTCAGGGGATTACGCCGCCTCAGCTGCCTGTCGCTGATGCTACCACCCCACACTGAGGCAAAGGACAGAGGGGGTGGGTGGCAGAGACAGACAGACAGACAGACAGCCTGCCCACCCTCTTCAAAAGCCTGGAGGGTCCCATTTAGGATAGCTCTCTGGGCCAGAGGGCCCCTCCTTGCTTAACAATGTTACCAAGGGATGACCTGCTCTCTGGTGCGGTGCTCTGCACACAGTGGGCGCTCAATAAATACGATTGAATGAATGAATTACTCTATTTATTTTACTTGTACATATTTATTCTATTTATTTTACTTTGTTAATATGTTTTGTTTTGTTGTCTGTCTCCCTCTTCTAGACTGTGAGCCCGCTGTTGGGTAGGGACCATCTCTAGATGTTGCCAACTTGTACTTCCCAAGAGCTTAGTACAGTGCTCTGCACACAGTAAGCGCTCAATAAATGATTGAATGAATGAATGAGCTGAGCCAGAGTGCAACGGGCCGCATGGCACAGACTGCTGCTCCTGGAAAAAACAACCAGGCTGACGGTGGGATGGTCCTCTACCCCCTTTCTAGACTGTAAGTTCATGGTGGGCAGGAAATGTGTTCGTTCTATGGTTACACTGTACTCTCCTCAGTGCTTAGTACAGTGCTTTGCACACAGGAAGCCCTCAGTAAATACGACTGACTGCAAACTGTAGCTGCAGCAATTCCGTTGGCGGCTCCTTGGTGCCCGAGCGGTACGAAGCCTGCATGTGGTGAATACCGTCATTATTGGTATTGTGATGAGAGAGGCAGGAGTCCGTGTTGAGTGATGCGGAGTGACAAAGTCCTCTCCCGTCCCCTCTGTTTTTATGAGCTCCCTGGGTAAGGGACTGCAGGGGGGGTGTGGGGTGTGTAGCTGTGTGTGTGTGTGTGTGTGTGTGTGTGTGTGTGTGTGTGTGTGTGTGTGTGTGTGTGTGTGTGTGTGTGAGTGTGGTGGAGAGGCAATCACTTTCTCAGCAGTTTCACTTTAGAGAAGCAGCGTGGCCTAGGGGAGAGAGCTAGGGCCCGGGAATCAGGAGGACCTGGGCGCTAATCCCGCTCTGCCAATTGCTTGCTGGGTGACCCTGGACAAGTCAGTTCACTTCTCCAGGCCTCAGTTTCCTCACCTGTAAAATGGGGATATCCTTTCCTTCCTTCCTCTCCCCCTCGTCCCCCTCTCCATCCCCCCCATCTTGCCTCCTTCCCTTCCCCACAGCACCTGTATATATGTATATATGTTTCTACATATTTATTACTCTATTTATTTATTTATCTTACTTGTACATATCTATTCTATTGATTTTATTTTGTTAGTATGGTTGGTTTTGTTCTCTGTCTCCCCCTTCTAGACTGTGAGCCCGCTGTTGGGTAGGGACTGTCTCTATGTGTTGCTGACTTGTACTTCCCAAGTGCTTAGTACAGTGCTCTGCACGCAGTAAGCGCTCAATAAATACGATTGATTGACTGATTGATTGATCTGTTCTCCCTCCTGCTGCATGGTTCAGTGGAAAGAGCCTGGGCTTCGGAGTCAGAGGTCATGGGTTCAAATTCAGGCTCCGCCAATTGTCAGCTGGCTGACTTTGGGCAAGTCACTTCACTTCTCTGGGCCTCAGTTACCTCATCTGTAAATTGGGGATTAAGACTGTGAGCCCCCCGTGGGACAACCTGATCACCGTCTCACCTCCCCAGCACTTAGAACAGTGCTTTGCACATAGTAAACACTTAATAATCAATCAATCAATCAATCGTATTTATTGAGCACTTACTGTGTGCAGAGCACTGTACTAAGCGCTTGGGAAGTACAAGTTGGCAACATATAGAGACGGTCCCTACCCAACAGTGGGCTCACAGTCTAGAAGTCTAAACACCATCATCATCATCATTATTATTATTATTATTACTGAGACTGTGAGCCCCACGTGGGACAGGGAATGTGTCCGACCTAATTAACTTGTACGTAGCCCAGCATTTAGAATAGTGCTTAACACATAGTAAGCACTAAGCAAATGAGAAAAGGAAGGGAAGATGGAAGGAAGGAAGGAAGGAAGGAAGGAAGGAAGGAAGGAAGGAAGGAAGGAAGGAAGGAAGGAAGGAAGGAAAGAAAGAAAGAAAGAAAGAAAGAAAGAAAGAAAGAAAGAAAGAAAAAGAAAGAAAGAAAGGAAAGAAAGAAAGAAAGAAAGAAAGAAAGAGAGAAAGAAAGAAAGAAAGAAAGAGAGAAAGAAAGAGAAAGAGAGAAAGAGAGAAAGAAAGAAATAGAGAAAGAAAGAGAAAGACAGAAAGAGAGAAAGAATGAGAAAGAAAGAGAGAAAGAGAGAAAGAGAGAGAGAAAGAGAGAGAAAGAGAAAGGGAGAAAGAGAAAGGGAGAAAGAGAAAGGGAGAAAGAGAAAGGGAGAAAGAGAAAGGGAGAAAGAGGGAGAGAAAGGGAGAAAGAGAAAGAGAGAAAGAAAGAGAAAGAAAGAGAGAAAGAAAGAGAGAATGAGAAAGAAAGAAAGAAAGAAAGAAAGAAAGAAAGAAAGAAAGAAAGAAAGAAAGAAAGAAAGAAAGAAAGAAAGAAAGAAAAGGAGAGAAAAAAAGGGAAGGGCAGGAACATGTATTTGGTTGAGGCCAATGGAGATGAGCAGAAATATTTGAAACAGGGAAGAGAGATAATAGAGGTGAACAAACCACAGACGGTGCAGGCTCTGACCAACTCAACGCTCCCTATTCCCTGCTCTCTGAGTCAGATCTCCAACTGGGATCGAAAGGAGGCCAGACCCAGCTAAGATGGCAGAAGGCCTCGAGGGCAGAAGGCCACATCCCAGTGACCGCTTCAGGGCACCCAGACTGGGCACAGGATGGGTCCGTGCCCAGGGGAGCCACCGGCAGGAGGAATAGTTGCCCTGGCGGACGAGGCAGGCCGTGAGCTTGGATGGCAAAGGAGACCGAGCTCACCCTGGAGAGACTAACCGAACCTGCTTCATCCTTGGGATCACCTTGTAACCTCCCCAGCGCTTAGAACAGTGCTTTGCACATAGTAAGCTTTTAATAAATGCCATTATTATTATTATTATTATTATTATTATTATTATTATTATGTGGCTGTTGTGATGCTGGAGAGGTAGCCAACTTTGGGTCACCTTCCTGGAGCCCAGGTCGGAGAAGCTCCTTCTTATTCTCTCCGCTGACCCCTTCCCACGCCCCGGTTCAGGAAGAAAACATTCCCTCCCCCTGCCGTGGCTACCCTACGGCAGGGTAACCCCGGCACCCTCTGAAACAGGGCAGACTGTCAGTGAAAGCGAAGCCACAGTCCGTCAAGCCGGGGCAAGAATTCGAGGAATGCAGGAGGAGAGACGAACTCTAAACTAGAGCCAATGTGCAGCCGATTCTCACAACGGGAGAAGGAGAAAATCGATCATTGAAAATAGCCAGATGAATGGTGGGGAGGGTGACCCTTCTCATTTGAAGCAGAAGCTTCCAATTCCCCTCTAAGTAGTAAGCTTGTTGTGGGCAGGGAACATGTCTTCCAACTTTGTAATACTGTTATATCGAACTCTTCCCAGCCTTTCGTATACTGCCCTACTCATAGTAAGTGCTCAATAAATGTGACTGATTGACTGATTCCACTTCCTAGCCCAGCAAGCTTTTTGACCATTGTTACCCAGCGCTTGGAACAGTGCTCCAGCGCTTAGAACAGTGCTTTGCACACAGTAAGCGCTTAACAAATCCCGGTTCAGCCAACTGTCAGCTGTGTGACTTTGGGCAAGTCACTTAACTTCTCTGGGCCTCAGTTCCCTCATCTGTAAAATGGGGATGAAGACTGTGAGCCCCCCATGGGACAGCCTGATCACCTTGTAACCCCCCAGCGCTTAGAACAGTGCTTTGCACATAGTAAGCGCTTAATAAATGCTATTAAAAAATGCCATCATTATTATTATTACTCTCTAACTAGCTGCCCAGAATTCCTGCTTGAAGGGGCCCCCCTGAAGTCACACCTCCTCCCAAAGCCCCCCCGGGGCTAGCTGGACTTCCCTCTATTTAACACGTAGCTCCCATACCTGCCTCAGTGCCCCCCTTCAGCCCTACCAACCACAGAGGCTTGGACCGAGTGTTCTTACTCTGGATTTTTGGTTTAACCTATGTGCTTGTACCATGGGATAACAGTGGCAACAGTAAATTCTACAATTAGGATTAAGGACGCAAAGCACTGAGGTAGCTACAAGAGAATAAGAGTGGATCCAATCTCCATCCTTCATGGACTCACCATGTAACTACCCCTACGCTTACTACAGTTTTTGGCACATAGTAAGCGCTTAACAAGTACCATCATTATTATTATCGCTATTATTATTATCATTAGGAAGGTAGGGTAGGTAGGTTTCATAACAATAAGTTTGTTTTATACTCGCCACATCCTTGTGTCACGGGGAGAGGCAGGCATTATTTCCCCTCTTCTACAGACGAAAAAATTGAGACTCAGAGAGGGCAAGTAACTCAGTCAAGGTCACACAGCTGGCCAGTGGCAGAGCTGAGATTAGAGTGCGCATCTCCTTTTAGACTGTGAGCCCACTTTTGGGTAGGGACTGTCTCTATATGTTGCCAACTTGTACTTCCCAAGCGCTTAGTACAGTGCTGTGCACACAGTAAGCGCTCAATAAATACAGTTGATGATGCTGATGATGATCTCCAGCCTACCAGATTTCCACTCTACCCAACAGAACACAACATCTCCTCGATCTGTCTGTCGGTCCCTGCTTGTGTTTGCCTGCAAACAGAGTAGGCACGTCCATGCGAAAGCTCCAGGCCCCGGGGCTGTCCAGTTCTGACTGGTATTTGTTGAGCACTTACTATGTGCCAAGCACTGCTCTAAGCACTGGGATAAATACAAGGTTATCAGGTTGTCATTCATTAGTACTAGTGGGGCTCACAGTCTTCATCCCCATTTTACAGATGAGGTAACTGAGGCACAGAGAAGCTAAGTGACTTGCCCAAAGTCACACAGCTGACAAGTGGCGGAGCCGGGATCATGGCTTCGGTGCTTATATGTTTGTACGTATTTATTACTCTATTTATTTCTTTTATTTGTACATATTTATTCTATTTATTTTATTTTGTTAATATGTTTTGTTCTCTGTCTCCCCCTTCTAGACTGTGAGCCCGCTGTTAGGTAGGGACCGTCTCTATATGTCGCCAACTTGTACTTCCCAAGCGCTTAGTACAGTGCTCTGCACACAGTAAGTGCTCAATAAATACGACTGAATGAATGAATGCTGCTCGAACTGACCTCATCCCACTTCGACCCCTGCTTTGACTCGTCGCAGCCTCGTGCCCGTTACGGAGCAGACGGGGGCAGGTGAGCTCCGTGCTCACCCAGCCCGCTCCATGGGCCGCTCTCCAAGAGCAGAGGTGGACGCACACTGTGTTCTGCAGGGCTGGACGCTTGCGGGTCACAGAGGGCCGCGCCCACTGCATGGCACGCTTCGTGGCCAGAGCGAACCAGTTGGCCCCCGGCACCAACCCCAGATTCCTGCAAGTCAGTCGGTCAATCCTATCTATTGAACGCTTACTGTGTGCAGAGCACTGTACTAAGTACTTGGGAGATTGTGACAGAATAATAAACAGACCCTTGCCGTGCTCATCAGACTAGGTTCACGGGGCTGGCATCACTGAGAGAGCAGGGAGTTCTGGGAGGGTGGGCTTCCTCAACGCCAATGTCAGGACCACCCCTCCCCGCCTAGCAAGGCCATGTTTGCCCCAGTGATTCACTCCACTGGACTTTCCTCGGCCTAGTCTTCCCCATCCACTCAGCTGCCTTCCACACGGACGATCACGCGTGTCTCCGAGGGCCTGTCTCAGGCCCCCGTTCCCGCTTACTGCACTTCACGTCGAGTACGCAAACGGGCGTGGGTGCGACATGATCCCTGCCCACATCCAAGCCGTCACCAAAACCTGCCGGTCTCAGCTCCGCAACATTGCCAAGATCCTCCCTTTCCTCTCCATCCATACCGCTACCCTGCTCATTCAACCTCTCATCCTATCCCGTCTGGACTACTGTATCAGCCTTCTCTCTGATCTTCCATCCTCGTGTCTCTCCCCACTTCAATCTATACTTCATGCTGCTGCCCGGATTATCTTTGTCCAGAAACGCTCTGGGCATATTACTCCCCTCCTCAAGAATCTCCAGTGGCTACCATTCAATCTGCGCATCAGGCAGAAACTCCTCACCCTGGGCTTCAAGGCTGTCCATCCATCCCCTCGCCCCCTCCTACCTCACCTCCCTTCTCTCCTTCTCCAGCCCAGCCCGCACCCTCCGCTCCTCCGCGGCTAATCTCCCCACCGTACCTCGTTCTCGCCTGTCCCGCCATCGAACCCCGGCCCATGTTATCCCCCGGGCCTGGAATGCCCTCCCTCTGCCCATCCGCCAAGCTAGCTCTCTTCCTCCCTTCAAGGCCCTACTGAGAGCTCACCTCCTCCAGGAGGCCTTCCCAGACTGAGCCCCTTCCCTCCTCTCCCCCTCGTACCCCTCTCCATCCCCCCCATCTTACCTCCTTCCCTTCCCCACAGCACCTGTATATATGTATATACGTTTGTACATATTTATTACTCTATTTATTTATTTATTTTACTTGTACATATCTATTTTGTTAGTATGTTTGGTTTTGTTCTCTGTCTCCCCCTTTTAGGCTGTGAGCCCACTGTTGGGCAGGGACTGTCTCTATATGTTGCCAATTTGTACTTCCCAAGTGCTTAGTACAGTGCTCTGCACACAGTAAGCGCTCAATAAATACGATTGATGATGATGATGATCCCTGCGACTCTGGCCACTGACCCCTACTTTCTCTACTACAGCCTTGAAAACAGGGACCGGCCCTTGAGTTCTCAGCAGTCCGGCCCCCTTCTCCAGCAAGGGGCACCCATGTCACCTTGGCCTCTCACTCCTCTGGATTGTGGAGACGCTCCCTCCCACCCCCCTTCTCTAGCCAGGCCCGGAGAAGGGAAGAGGTTGAAGAAGGTGGAATCATTTTGTTGGAACATGTGCTGGAGAAGTCCCTCCCTCTGTCCCTGGGCCAGTTCCAAGAGAAACGCTTCCTCTCCCCGCTGCTGGGCCTGTAGTAGCAACAGTGCTTTGCACATAGTACCAATCAATCTGCGCATTACCAATCAATCTGCGCATCAGGCAGAAACTCCTCCCCCTGGGCTTCAAGGCTGTCCATCACCTCGCCCCCTCCTACCTCACCTCCCTTCTCTCCTTCTCCAGCCCAGCCCGCACCCTCCGCTCCTCCGCCGCTAATCTCCTCAGCGTACCTCGTTCTCGCCTGTCCCGCCATCGACCCCCGGCCCACGTCATCCCCCGGACCTGGAATGCCCTCCCTCTGCCCATCCGCCAAGCTAGCTCTCTTCCTCCCTTCAAGGCCATACTGAGAGCTCACCTCCTCCAGGAGGCCTTCCCAGACTGAGCCCCTTCCTTCTTCTCCCCCTCGTCCCCCTCTCCATCCCCCCCATCTTACCTCCTTCCCTTCCCCACAGCACCTGTATATATGTATATACGTTTGTACATATTTATTACTCTATTCATTTATTTATTTATTTTACTTGTACATATCTATTCTATTTATTTTATTTTGTTAGTATGTTTGGCTTTGTTCTCTGTCTCCCCCCTTTTAGACTGTGAGCCCACTGTTGGGTAGGGACTGTCTCTAGATGTTGCCAACTTGTACTTCCCAAGCGCTTAGTACAGTGCTCTGCACACAGTAAGCGCTCAATAAATACGATTGATGATGATGATGATGATGAACCCTTTCCAACCCCAGACCAACCTGAAAAGAGAACAAGATGCCCCCCTAATTATAACAGTGATTATGGTAATTGTCAAGTGCTTACTATGCGCCAAGCACTTGCTAGTATACAAGATCATCAGGTCCCCCAGGGGCTCACTGTCTAAGTAGGAGAGAAAACAGGAATTGACTGTAAGCTATAAGACTAGACTGCAAGCTTGTTGTGGGCAGGGAATGTGTCTGTTCATTGTTACACTGTACTCTCCCAAGCACATAGTAGAGTACTCTGCACACAGTAAGCGTTCAATAAATACGAGTGAATGAGCGAATGAACCCCCATTTTGCAGATGAGGAAACTGAGGCAACAGACGTGAAGTTGACTTGTGCAAGGTCACACGACGGAGCCGGGATTAGAACCCAGGTCCTCTGCCTCCCGGGCCACGTTGCTTCTCAGTCCCTCCCGGGCTTTGGAGTCAGAGATCATGGGTTCGAATCCCAGCTCCTCCACGTGTCTGCTGTGTGACCTTGGGCAAGTCACTTAACTTCTCTGCGCCTCAGTTACTTCATCTGTAAAATGAGGATTAAGACTGTGAGCCCCACGTGGGACAACCTGATCACCTTGCATCCCCCCAGCGCTTAGAACAGTGCTTTGCACATAGTAAGCGCTTAACAAATGCCATCATTATTATTATTATTATTATTATTACCCGCCTCCTCCCCCGGCCGATCGCAGCCCAGCCTACCTTTGCTTCGGGTCTTTCTTCAGCAGCCCAGACAGGAGCGATTTGGCCTCGGGCGACAGGGTGCGGGGGAAGCGGATCTCCTCCATGAGGATCAGCTCGAAGAGCTTCTCGTGGTCCTGGTTGTAGAAAGGCAGCCGGCCGCACATCATCTCGTACATCACCACGCCCAGGCCCCACCAGTCCACCGCACGTCCGTAGTCGTTGTCCTCCAGCACCTGCGGAGCATCCGAGGGTCAAGAAGAGGGTCCAAGCTGGCTCCCAGAGCCCCCTGCCCTCCAAAGGGCAGTGCTTTGCACATAGTAAGTGCTTAATAAATTCCATTAAAAAAAAAAAAAGGGCACCTTCCTTTACTCTACCCACTCCTGCCCCCAGCCTAGGCACGTCCTCCAGGGTAGTGGGCCGCATTGGCATCTGCCTGCCTGATGTGCTGGCAGTACTGGCACCCTGCCCTCAGCAGGTGCCTAGTAAAGCACACTTCCCACCATTGGAGCCCAACAGGATGGTCTACTGCCCACAACGAGCTTACAGTCTAAAGGGGGAGACAGATATTAGTTTAAATCGATAAATTACGGATATATGTACTTATGTGCTGAGGGGCTGAGGGGAGAATAAAGGGAGTGAATCCAAGTGCAGGGGAGGCGCAGAAGGGAGTGGGAGAAGAGGAAATGAGGACTTAGTCCGGGAAGGCCTCCTGGAGATGTGCCTTCCGTAAGGCTTTGAAGGCGGGGTGAGCGATCGTCTGTCGGATGTGAGGAGGGAGGGTGTTTCAGGCCAGAGGCAGGACGTCGGCGGTGAGACAGATGAGATTGAGATACAGTGAATAGTAAGCGCTCAATAAGTACAATTGATTATTGACTGATTCCCTTCTCTGCCCCGAGGCTTTGTCCGATAGACCCCGAGCGACGTGGCCTTCTCCCCTTCCGGATGGGACAGGTCTGAAGCAGGAAAGGGGTCTATCGCGGCAGCGGCCCACCTTCCCGGTGGCGACGGTGGCTGCAGCCGGGGGGATTGGATTACCCAGCCGCGGGCTATTTACGGCATCCTCGGCCGGGCAATGATTCACACGGTGGCCTGGACAGCTGGGGCTGCAGCTGCCCCACACACGGCCGACGCCGGGGCTGTTGGCCACGCGGGAATCACTCGGCCTCTAGGATGACGGGTGCCTGCTCCTTCTGGTGCCCGTTTCTGGCGACAGCCAGTTGCAGGAAGCGCCCAGCATCCGGGCAAACCACCCACGGCTTTCCAGCAGGGAGGGCTGGTTTGCTGTGCCAGGGCAGAACACTTTAGCTCCTGCAGGAGAACCATGTCTGGGGGAATGGGCAATCAATCAATCAATCGCATTTACTGAGCGCTTACTGTGTGCAGAGCACTGTACTAAGCGCTTGGGAAGTACAAGTTGGCAACATATAGAGACAGTCCCTACCCAACAGTGGGCCGCAGCGGAGTAGGCAAAGGAACACCTCCACTAATGAGAAAAGTACTTGGAGGAGGTGGCACGGCCCCTGCCAGGTCCTTCTTTTTTTTAAAAAAATGGCATTTGTTAAGCGCTTACTGTGTGCCAGGCACTGTAGTAAGTGGTGGGGTAGATACAAGGTAATCAGGTTGGACACAGTCCATATCCCAAAGGGGACTCACAGTCATGAGAAGCAGCATGGCGTAGTGAGCAGAGCATGGGCCTGGGGATCAGAAGGTCATGGGTTCTAATCCTAGCTCCGCCACCTGTCTGCTGTGTGACTTTGGCAAAGTCACTTCACTTCAAGCAGCGTGGCTCAGTGGAAAGAGCCTGGGCTTTGGAGTCAGAGTTCATGGGTTCAAATCCCGGCTCCACCAATTGTCAGCTGTGTGACTTTGGGCAAGGCACTTCACTTCTCTGGGCCTCAGTTACCTCATCTGTCAAATGGGGATGAAGACTGTGAGCCCCCCGTGGGACAACCTGATCACCTTGTAACCTCCCCAATGCTTAGAACAGTGCTTTGCACATAGTAAGCGCTTAATAAATGCCATCATTATTATTATTCTCTGGGCCTTGGTTACTTCACCCGTAAAATGGGGACTGAAACTGAGCCCCACCTGGGACAGGGACTGTGTCCAACTTGATTTGCCTGTATCCACCCTGTTGCTTAGTACAGTGCCTGGCACATAGCAAACACTTACACAAATACCATTGTTATAATCCCCAATTTGCAGATGAAGTAACTAAAGCAAGAAGAAGAAGAAGAAAGAAGAAGAAGAAAGAAGAAGAAGAAGGAAGAAGAAGAAAGAAGAAGAAGAAGAAGAAGAAGAAGAAGAAGAAGAAGAAGAAGAAGAAGAAGAAGAAGAAGAAGAATGATGGGATTTGTTAAGTGCTTACTATGTGCAGAGCACTGTTCTAAGCGCTGGGGGGGGGATACAAGGTGATCAGGTTGTCTCACGTGGGGCTCACAGTCTTAGTCCCCATTCTACAGATGAGGTAACTGAGGCTCAGAGAAGTGAAGTGACTTCCCCTAGGTCACACAGCAGACAAGTGGCAGAGCCGGGTCTAGAACCCAAGTCCCTGTGACTCCCAGGACCATGCTGTATCCACTATGCCACACTCCTCCTCCTCCTCCTCCTCCGGGCCACAGTATCCCCAGGCATCCAATGGGGCAGAGGGGCAGGGTTGGGTAACGGATGATTTCTAGGAGACTTGAGCTTAGGAGATCAGACTTTATAAAGCCCGTTGCTCTCCCTCTTCCTCCGCCCACCTCCTCCTGCCTCCTCAGGGAGGGCTTTGGGATGCTTCCTGCAGTGGGGGCACTGCGCGTGGGGAAGGCAGGGAGGGAGGGGAGGGAGAAGACGGGGTTGGGGGGGGCAAGTCACGGAACAAGGTCATTTGACTTCAAACGGGAAGGCCGCCAGAGCCTCGTGAAAGCCTCGAGACAGCTGTGAGCCACCTCCTGCAGGAGAAGCCTCAACAGCTGTCCACGCTGCGGCCGCCGGCCTTTCCGTCAGATCAAAGTCACCCCCGGCCGGCTGGGTGCGGAGGAGAGTCCGGGGCCGGCGTGAGGGACTAAGGAATGACGACTCCCGAGCAAGACTCCGGGGCAACTGTGTAAACAGGAGGGCCCCAAACGCCGGGTTCGGATTACGTCCGGGGTGAGGAAGGGGACGCTTCCCCGATTCTCCCCGGGGACGGACGTACACATACACACACGTCGACCCCAACTCCTCCACTGACACCCAGGGATCCACCCTTCCTGTGGGATCTACCAAGTACCTCTAGATGGGCGGGGAAAGCAAAAAAGCTGGGCACAGGAAGCCATTCCCACCGGAATCTGGCCCACAGACTCTGTTTGCCGACAGGGTCCGGAAGTGACCTGGAGAGGGGGTGTGTGTGGGTGTGAGTGTGTGTTGAGTGTGTATAAGAATCATATTTACTGAGCGTTTAATATGTGCAGAGCAGCGTACTAAAGGCTTGGGAGAGTACAACATAGCTATAGACACATTCCCTGCTCACAACAAGTTTACAATCCGGGGCGGGGGGGGAGGTGTGGGGTGTTGGGTGGGAAGGGTGTGGGGGTTGTGTGTGTGTGTGTGTTTGCGTGTGTGCATGTGAATGATAGGGAGCACAGGCTCCCTCAGCAGCTGGGTGGATTGATTCCAGGTCACTGCCGCACCTCTCCCCGGGATAAGAAATCCTTTAAAGACTCTCCCCATTCCCGAGCTGCCCTAGGCCCACTGTCCACTGCTAGGGAGGTGGACAGCCAGGAGCAGCCGGACACCGTGGCGGGGCCGGCCAGCTACCTCGGGGGCCAGATATTCGGGCGTGCCGCAGAACGTCTTCATCGTCGCTCCATCCTTGATGCCTTCCTTGCAGAGCCCGAAGTCGGTGATCTTGATGTGGCCGTCTTTGTCCAGCATCAGGTTTTCCAGCTGGGAAGGGAAGAGCCCCGTTCCGGGGAGAAGCTGAGCTCCGGGCATCCTGCCTCTGCCAGCCGCCTCCCGCTCCCAACCCTTCCGCCACACTCCCTCTCCCTCCCCGACTCTCAGCTCCGTCATGAGAACAGGTTTACACTTGGGGTCTCGCCTCCCCATTCTACTCCCCCTACCCTTCAGCATCTCTCATGCACACGAGTCATTACCCCATCAGCACTTCGGTCTGTACTAACTCCCAACAGCCCTTCTAGACAGAGACTGTTAGCTTGCTGTGGGAAGGGAATACACCTATTTATTGTTAAACTCTATACTGTTATCTGAGAAGCAGTCAGGCTTTGTGGAAAGAGCCCGGGCTTGGCAGTCATAGGTCATGCGTTCTAATCGTGGCTCCACCACTTGTCTGTGAGCCCACTGTTGGGTAGGGACTGTCTCTATATGTTGCCAGCTTGTACTTCCCAAGCGCTTAGTACAGTGCTCTGCACACAGTAAGCGCTCAATAAATACAATTGATTGATTGATTGTCTGCTGTGTGACCTTGGGCAAGTCACTGTGCCTCAGTAACTTCATCTGTAAAATGGGGACTAAGACCGTGAGTCCCGCATGGGACCACCTGATTACCTTGCATCTACCCCAGTGCTTAGAACAGTGTTTGGCACACAGAGAGACTATTAATATAGAGAAGCAGCGTGGCTTAGTTGGAAAGAGCACGGGCTTGGGAGTCAGAGGTCGTGGGTTCTAAACCTGGTTCCTCCACTTGCCAGCTGTGTGACTGGGCAGGTCACTTAACTTCTCTGTGTCTCAGTTCCCTCATCTGTAAAATGGGGATTAAGTCTGTGAGCCCCATGTGGGACAACCTGACAACCTTGTACCTATCCTAGCACTTAGAACAGTGCTTGGCACATAGTAAGCAGGTGACAAATACCATCATTATCATTATTATTATTACTGGGAAGTCCAGAATAACAAAGCAAAACATTCCCTAGCCTCAAGAAGGCTAGCACAGGCCTGAGAGCCAGAGGACCTGGGTTTGAATCCCGGCTCCGCCACTTGCCTGCCATGTGACCTTCAGCAAGTCACTTCATTTCTCTGTGCCTCAGTTACCTCTTCTGCAAAATGGGAATTCAAGGGCTGTTCTCGTTCCTACTTGGACTGTGAGCCCCATATGGGAACTGATTATCTCATATCGACACCAGGGCTTAGTAAATTGTGTGGCATATAGTATGCACTTAATAAACACAATAATAATAATAATACTAATAAGCTTACACTCTAACCGGGGGGGACAAACACACAAAAAAACACAACTGGGGTAAAAATCAAAATTGAGCAGACATAATTACACCCGCACCTCATCACTCATGCATAGACTATATGGTGACATTTGAATCATATCAATTGCTCCTCCAACACCCACACACCTCTCTTTCTCCTGATCTAAGCACCCTCCACCTACCTTTAAGTCTCTATAAACCACATTCTTCTCTGAATGGAGATAATCCAGGGCCGATACAATCTCGGCGCCATAAAATCGAGCCCGGTCTTCAGAAAACACCCGCTCTCTTGATAGGTGGAAAAACAACTGCGGAGGGAAAGACACGTCAGTCAGTCAGTGAACTGTGCTTATTGAGCGCTTACTTTGTGCTGAGCACTTTACTAAGTGATTGGGAGATTCCTTGCCTGCAACGATCTCACAGTCTAGAAGGGGAAGCGGACACAGATATGTACATAAGTGCTGTGGGGCTGGGAAGAGATGAGGAATAAAGGGAGCATGGAGGGCAACACAGAAGGGAGTGGGAGAAGAGGAAAGGGGGTTCCGGCCTTTCCTGGGGACCCTCCACTTTGGCTTAGCACAACCTTGAAAATAAGATAGAATCACCTACCAGCCCATGAATGATACCAGCCCACTAGGGGAATAAAGCAGACAACCATGTTTGTGTCTTACTGTCTCCGTTGTACTCTTCCAAGCACTTAGCATGGAGCTCTGCACAGAGTAATTACTGTCTAAATACCATTGATTGACTGAAATCAGACTTCTTTTTATATCGTTGAGAATCGGTGTAGACTATCGGAAAAAATACAGGCCTGGAAGTCAGAGGACCTGCGTGCTAATCCCGGCTCTGTCACCTGTTGTGTGACCTTAGGCAAGTCACTTAACTTCTCTGTGCCTTAGTTCCCTCATCTGTAAAATGGGGATTAAGATTGCGAGCCCCATGTGGGACAACCTGATCGCCTTGTAATAATAAATAACAATAAATAATGATGGCATTTGTTAAGCGCTTACTATGTGCAAAGCACTGTTCTAAGCGCTGGAGAGGATACAAGGTGATCAGGTTGTCCCACCCCCATTTGACAGATGAGGGAACTGAGGCCCAGAGAAGTGAAGTGACTTGCCCAAGGTCACACAGCTGACAAGTGGCGGAGCCGGAATTTGAACCCAGGACCTCGGCTCCCAAGCCCGTGCTCTTTCCACTGAGCCACGCTGCTTCTTGTATCCCCCCAGTGCTTAGAACAGTGCTTTGCACATAGTAAGCGCTTAACAAATACCATCATTATTATTATTACCCTCATCTATAAAAGGGGGATCTATACCTGTACTCCTCCAAATTAGACTGTAAGCCCGATGTAGGAACTACTTTTCTTTTATCTCCTCCAGTGCTTAGTACAGCGCTTGGCACAGAGTAAGGACTTCACAAATACCACAATTCTTATTATTATTATTATTGTTATCCTTGCCTGGCATCTTGGATGACTCATCCCTGATGGGTAGCCATTCCCAAAGTTCACTAAGCGCACAATCTTGCAAATAGTTTCCCAGCCTCAAAGGCCACTCTTCCCTCCCTCCCTGTTTTTCCTTTTTCCATTTTCCAAAGGTATTTGTTAAGCACTTACTATGTGCCAGGCACCACACAAAACGCTGGGGTAGACACAAGCTAATCACGTTGGACACAGTCCATGTCCCACATGGGGTTCACACTCTCATTCCCATTTTCACAGATGACGAAACTGAAGCACAGAGCAGTCAAGCGACTTGCCTAAGGTCAACACAGCAGATACGTTGGTAGAGCCAGGATTAGAACCCAGGTCCTTCTGACTCCCAAGCCAGTGCTCTTTCCACTAGGCCACGCTGCTTCTCACCAGAGGGGATTGCTGTGTCTGGAACACGCCCACCCTACCGCACTGCCAATCAGCCACATGTCCCCAAGAGCCACGTCGCCAGTGAGGAAAACGAAGAGCCAACTTTGTTTTCAGCAACCCGCTGAGATGGGCCAGGGTTTTCACACACAGGGTTGGGTGGGTCCCTGTTCATTTACAATGTCGAGTTAGCATTCATTCATTCATTCATTCAATCGTATTTATTGAGCGCTTACTGTGTGCAGAGCACTGTACTAAGCGCTTGGGAAGTACAAGTTGGCAACATATAGAGACGGTCCCTACCCAACAACGGGCTCACATGGCATCTGCCACGGGGTTTAATCTAATCCCTTCCCTCCGTGCCCAATCAAGTCCCTCAGGCGAACGGCCTGGGTTGGCCGGCCCTATAATTAAGCCTAGCGGCATGGCCTAGAGAATAGAGCATGGGCCTGGGAATCAGAAGGAACCACGTTCAAATCCTGGCTCCACCACTCATTTGCCGTGTGACCTCGGGCAAGTCATTTCACTTCTCTGTGCCTCCATTACCTCATCTGTAAAATGGGGATTACAACAGTGAGCCCCATGTGGGACAGGGCCTGTGTCCAATCCAATTTGACTCTATCCACCCCAGCTCTTAGTACAATGCCTGGTGCATAGTAAGTGCTTAACATTCATTCATTCATTCATTCAATCGTATTTATTGAGCGCTTACTGTGTGTAGAGCACTGTACTAAGTGCTTGGGAAGTCCAAGTTGGCAACTTATAGAGACGGTCCCTACCCAACAGTGGGCTCACAGTCACACACTTACCATTCTTATTATTCTTATTATCATTAAAGACACTGTTCCTACCGACTGTGACGTAGCTTGCCCGGAATCCCGCACCATCTCTCCCACATACTACAGAGGAGCCTCCCTTCCCAACACGCCTCCCCATTCCGGCAGGATGAAGGAAAGCAGCCGTGGCCAGGCACCGCTCTCACAAAACCTCGGGAAGGCTGTGACGGCTGCCACTGGACCAGTAACCGTGGCCGCGGCCATGACTACTGAACTACAAGGAGCTGGAAACCGAGCTTTGTTTTCGACTTTATACTGTCTCACTATTTGATTTCCCCCTCCTCATGTATCTGTTGCCAGTCCCCTCTCCGCACTTTTTGTTTTTAGACTGTGAGATCCCCAAGGAGCAGTGGGGTCTATTGGATAAAGCACGGGCCTGGGAGTTGGAAAGACCTCAGTTCTAATCTCAGCTCCTCTGCATGTCTGCTGAGTGACCTTAGGCAAGTCACTTAACTTCCTTGTGCCTCAGTTGCCTCTGCTGAAAAATGGAGATAAAGACTGTGAGCCCCATGTGGGACATGGGTTGTGTCCAACCTGATTAGATTGCATCTATCCCAGTGCTTAGAACAGTACCTGGCACGTAGTAAGTGCTTAACCAATACCATTAAAAATAAAATTCCTACTTGTCTATTCTTTCCCAGCACTTAATATAATTCTCTGTAGTGATAATAATAATAATGATGGCATTTGTTAAGTGCTTACTATGTGCAGAGCACTGTTCTCTGTAACTAGGAAGCGCTTAAACAATCAATCAATGGTATTTATTGAATGCTTACTATGTACCGAGCACCGTACTAAGCACTTATAAATACTATTACTATTACCGATTTAACAATCACAAGCATTTTACTAAGCACTGGGGTGGATACAATCAAACTGGGTCGGACACAGTTCCTGTCCCACATGGGGCTCACAGTTGTAATCCTTATTTTACAGATGAGGTAACTGAGGTACAGAGAAGTGACTTGCCCTAGGTCACACAGCAAATGAATGGCGGAATCAGGATTTGAACCTGGTTCCTTCTGATTCCCAGTGGAGTGGTGTTCCCAGGCGCAATCTTCTAACATGAGGGATGCCAACAGCTTCCCCGATGGTTGGCACTACTCATTTTCATCGGGCCTATCGCCGGTTCCACAGTCTGCCCCCCAGGTTGCCAGGAGTCACCGCCAGCCAACAGAACCACCCCAAAGGAAAACCAATCAACTAAGTACGGTGATGATAATAATAATAGTAATAATAATAATAATAGCATTTGAAAGCGCTTACTATGTGCCAGGCACTGTTCCAAGCACTGGGGTGAATACAAGCAAGTCGGGTTGGACAAAGTCATTGTCCTTCCAAGGGCTCACAGCCTTAATCTCCACTTTACAGCTGAGGTAACTGAGGCAAAGAAAAGGGAAGTGACTTGCCCAAGTTCTTAGAGCCGACAAGTGGCGGAGCCAGGATTAGAACCTAGGTCCTTCGGACAGAAAGGTGGTCTCTGCGAGGAAGAACTGTCTGCCTTCGTCCCTCGACAGAATTTGCCGGACACTCGCTCTGCCCGGGACAACTGACCCAGGATCAAGAGCAAGCTCAAGATCACGTCCTCAGAGTAGAGTTTTCCTTACCTCTCCACCATTAGCATACTCCATCACAAAGCACAAGCGATCATGGGTCTGGAAAGAATATTTTAAAGCCTGAAACAGATGGAACAAGGAAATTTTAAGTTTCTCCGGTGGAAAGTTTTGCATCGGGAATTTCAGACCGGCAGACGGGAAAGGTCATGGCATACGGAACAGCTGAGCTGCCTGCCGCTGAAAAAGCAAAACTTTTTCGTTTGGAGGTGCTGTCAGATGTCAGCTGGGGAGCGGGGAAGGAGGGTGGGAGGTGGATAAACGTAGCCCCCGGAGTAGGGGGCTACTTAGGATAGTGCGGGACCCTGGTTTGGGGGTTCACACCCCTGATCTGGGAGTTTTTCCAAATTTCCACGTTCCAGGCCCAGACTCCATGCCTCAGTATGCGCTTGGACTTCAACTTCCAGGATCCCTCCCTCTAGCTTCTCACTTCCCATCCGGAGGAAGGAGGGGTCCCTGAGTGGGGCTCTGGCGACATTACTCCCGTGCTGAGAGGCCACACCCTGGGGGTCCACGCAGCCCCTTCATGTCCCCATGGCACCTCAGTGAGGGTACTACTCCATTGGACTAGAGTTGGGTTATGGGCAGCCCCCTGCCCAACCCCGCCTCCTGCTCTGGAGTGGGCACCTCGCTCAGCTGTCTGCCAAGCGGGCAGCCTTTGGCGGGTATGGAGGGACAACCGCATGGATAGATCTGCTCCCACGCTTCAAGCTGCGCTGGAAAATTCCTGGTGCTGGGGCGACGGGAGAGCCAGACTTCCGGACTAACTAGAGGGAATGGAAGGGGTTTGGCACCCCTAAGCTCTCACCCAATTCACTCTATTCACAGGCCTGGAGGGGAGTCACCTCATCTCCCCTCTGTACCCCAAGAAGTCTTAGGAAAGGGGCCTAGTTAAAATCGGGGATGTGTCAGGTGAGGATTGTTTAATGGACCTCCTGACGGATGAAACTTTTAAAACCAGATCGTTCACCCAGCATGGGAGGAAAACGAATGCATTAACTGACAGGTTGGCAGCTTTTCTAACCAGCCCACCTGCCCTCCCGGGCTTCCTCCCCACCACTGGCAGAGGCTGGGATGGGGGTCTGCAGGCAAGCCAGGGTCGGGGGGGGGTCGCGGAGGCCTAGCCCAAACGGGCCGGGGAAAGGAAGACTTACGGTGAGGAACGGGTGCCTGGAGTTCTGCAGGACTCGATTCTCCGTCAACGTGTGCGCCACCTCATCCTACGAGACAGCCCCCAGGCCCACTCAGACACTCGCCATCTCCCTCCCATCCACCCACCCACAAGCACCCGGGAGGGGTCCCATGGCCCGCAGCCAAGCCAACTCACCTTGGCCACGATGACCTCCTTCTTCAGTATTTTCATGGCGTAGTAGCGCCCGGTGGCTTTCTCCTTCACCAGGATGACCTTGCCAAAGGTGCCTTTCCCCAGCAGCTTCAGGTACTCGAATTCATTCATGGTCTGTCGGTGGGAACGGACACAAGCTGAACTGACGACAGCCTCGAGACACGTAGCAGTGGCGGGATCTGATGGGGAAGGGCTGCCTGGCCAGAACCGACTTCTCTCCCAAACCTCTGGCCCCACACCTGGACCCCTCCCCGCTTCTTCCCTTTAAGTCCCGGAGAGTTGACCTCCATAGAGTGGCACGGCTGGCTTCTGTGACCAGGGCCGGAATGGCTCCGCTAGAGGATTTCTGAGCTCCCCCAAGGAAGGTCGCTAACAGATTCCTGTCGACTATTCGACTCTTCGAGAGGTTGCTTTGTTGAATTGTATCTACTTTTTGGCCAATAAGTTATCAACTCCTCTTCTTTGGTCTGTTCGCAGGCAATTGGTGCAGTTCTGTGCATACAACAGGCACTCAGTACAGTACTTTCAGTACACCTCTGTACACAGCAGGGGCTCAGTCACTGTTCTGCCCAGAATAGGTGTCCAGCACAATGCTCGCACATAGACGGTTCGATCTAGCTCAGGGATCCTGCTTTGGAAACAATGTCGGATGGCTGAATGGGGCAACTGGTGACTGCTTCCTTCCCACCATGACTCCCAGAGGCCCCTGCTCCTGACATCCTGTGCACGCCAGGTCACGGAGACTTAAGTTGCAGCACTGCATCCCTCGGACCTCTTTCCCGGCTGAGTGAATCCACTGGGATTCACTGCTACCTCTCTACTGGGATATCCAGATCCCTTGGCATCCCCCTCACCAGACCACCAACGACACTCCCTAGGGCACCACACCAGTTCTCCTCCGCGTCACTGAGGGGCCTTCATCCCAACCCACTTCCCACCACCCCGGTGGGACAAAGAAGAGCAGCCATGGTGTGGCACCGCCTCTACAAAGCCTCAGAAAGACTGCGGCAGCTCCTGCCGTGTCTGTGGACTCTGAACTGTGAGGAACCTGAAGTTCTTCTCCTCCTACCAGAATACCGAAGATTTATTTCTACTTTGTGCACCTATCCCATGTTTTTTTTTTGTTATCTTGCTGTTTTGATTCATCACTCCTTGTGTGTCTGTTCCCGATCTCTTCTCCCCGCTTGCATTTTTTTAATTGTATTTGTTAAGCATTTATTATGTGCTGGGCACCGTACTAAGTGATGGGATGGATCAGGTTGGACATAGTTCCTGCCTCACAGTCTTAATCCCCATTTTACAGATGAGGGAACTGAGGCACAAAGAAGTCAAGTGGCTCACCCAAGATCATATAGCAGAGAAGTGGCGGAGCCAGGATTAGAACCCAGGTCCTTCTGATTCTCAGGCCCATGCTTTATCCACTAGGCCACACTATTTCTTAGCTTCTTAGATTGTGAGCCCCTTGAGGGCCAGGGATTGCATCTAGCGCCCACCTGCATGTTCATTCCTTTCCCAGCACTTAGTATGGTACTCTAGACACAGCAGTAATATTGCATTCGCATTATACTCTACCAAGCTTTTAGTACGGTGTTCTTCATGCAGTAAATGTGCAATACATAGCATTGATTGATTGTTTGATTGATTGAGAGCAAGAGTAGTAGAAGTCACGGGCTTCCTGAGTGTGAGCTCCCTGCATCCCTGAAGCTCATTATTTACGTTCCAACCCTTACCTCCTCCACCGTGAGGAGCAAGATGGGTCTTAAGGAAGTGTCCCCCATCCCCCGCCCCGGGAGAGGGGCTTCCGGGAATGAGGCAAGCCCCCTGGGCTCTGCATCACAATCCAGGCCCGCCCCCGCTTACCACTTTATGTTTAGGCTTCGTCGTCGACACCTCCATTTCCTCGGCCCCGGAATTGTCGCTGGGAGACCCGGACCTGAAATCCATCAATTCCTCCTCTTGCTTCTTGAGGCTGTCCGCCACCGTCTGAATAGCCCGGGTCCATTCTTCCCTGCAAGGGGTCGGGCCACAGGACGGGGTGACCGTCGGCCCACACCCAGCCCCGCCACGAGAGACCGAGTGGGCGGGTACCAGGGGATCCGCACCCCACCCTGTCTGAGCGGCTTCTCTCAGTAGCCACCAGGCACACTCACGTGGTCCGCTAACACTGCTCGTGCCCTTGTGTGGGAACACGATCTTCTAGACTGTGAGCCCACTGTTGGGTAGGGACCACCTCTATATGTTGCCACCTTGTACTTCCCAAGCGCTTAGTACAGTGCTCTGCACACAGTAAGCGCTCAACAAATACGATTGAATGAATGAACGTGGGAGGTAGGCACCACTTGGGGGGCTTCACCCTCCACAGTAACTATGAGCTTTAACACTGAGTGGATGCTTGATGGGCGACAAAATCACCTCCAGGAGCTGGTGACCCCTGACCCCCTCACCCAGCTCTGGGGGCTCTGAGCCGCCGGGCTCCTCCATCTTCTCTTTGGGATGGGCGGGGGGAAACCGAGGACTCCGGGACCCAGGAAGACTCAACCCAAGGAGATGGACTGTGATTGCTGCCAACCTGGACCAGGGCCTCCTTAAAGCAAAGCTGTTTGGTTACTTCAGTCTGTAACCTTGTGCCCTCAAGCCTGGAATGGGCTAGAGGAGGGAAAAGCACCCAATCACCTTGGCCCCTCCTACCTCACCACGCCGCTCTCCTAGTACAACCCAGCTTGCACACTTCACTCTTCTAATGCCAACCTACTCGCTGTACCTCAACTCTCATCTATCTCACTGCCGACCTCTCACCCACATCCCGCCTCCAGCCTGGAATGCCCTCCCTCTTCATATCCAACGGACAATTACTCTCCCCAGCTTCAAAGCCTTATTGAAGGCCCATCTTCTCCAAGAAGCCTTCCCGGACTAAGCCCTCCTTTCCTCTTCTCCCACTCCCTTCTGCGTCACCCTAATTTGTTCCATTTATTCACCCCTCCCTCAGCCCCACAGCACTTACGGAGATAGACATAATTTACTTATTTACATTAATGCCTATCTCCCCCTCTAGACTGTGAGCTCGGTATTTGCAGGGAACGTGTCCCCCAACACAGTTTACACTGTACTCTCCCAAGCGCTTGGTACAGTGCTCTGCACATGGTAAGCACTCAATAAATACGAATGAACAACTGATTGGGAAAGCTTAGGCTTGGTTTAGACACTTAAATGTCAGTCATTTTTCTCTACTTTTCTCCCTCCAGACTGTACGTTCCTGGGGGCAAGGACTTAGCTTTGATTTGTAGTTTTAAAGTATTCTTTAGTGTCTAGTAGAGAAGCAGCATGGCCAGTGGTAAGAGCTCAGGCTTTGGAGTCAGAGTTCATGGGTTCAAACCCCGGCTCCGCCAACTGTCAGCTGTGTGACTTTGGGCAAGTCACTTAACTTCTCTGTGCCTCAGTTCCCTCATCTGTAAAATGGGGATTAAGACTGTGAGCCCCACGTGGCACAACCTGATCATCTTGCATCCCCCAGCGCTTAGAACAGTGCTTTGCACATAGTAAGTGCTTAACGAATACCATTATTATTATTAGTAGTAGTACAGTATTCTGTACCAAATTAGGTGTTCAACAAATAATAGTCATCGTAATTATACTCCAAAATATTAGAGTGTATGCTCCTTGAAGGCTACTGTTATTATAGCTTAGTAGAGCCCCCTGCACAGAGCAGGTGTCCATTACAGCACCCTGTTCGTGAATACAGTTGGTACTCGGTGAATATCAACGTTGACAATGGTGGCGATGATTTTACAGAGAAATCTCTCCCCAGCCACCTCTCACTCTTTTTTTAAATGGCATTTGTTAAGCACTTACTAGGTGGCAACCACTGATCTAAGCACTGGGCTAGGCACCAATTCACAAGTCTCAGTTGGTCACCGGGGAATTGCGAGGACTGGAATCCACAGAGACCCCCAAAAACCTCATTTTGGATTCTAGCATCACCCTCCTTCTCCCGTCTCCCTGCTTCCCCCGGGGCTGTGTCTTCCCTTGGGGTCTCTCCACAAGCCCCTCTGACAGGGCTGGGCTCCAGTGACCCTGGACAAGGAGGGCTGGGAACCCAGGAAGGCTGCCCAACCCCTACCCCTATAGTCACAGCTGTTGTCCTCTGCAGGGATAGGGCCTGGTGGACGGGAGGAGAGAGAATCAGTAGGGCTTCGAGTGGGGAGCCCAAGGGCCCAAGACCCCGGTAGCCATCCCTGGTGTGGACATGGGGATGGGCTTCCATCTGGCCGCTCCGCCCTGAGGCCAGGAGGAAACGAACCTCTCTTCGGGGGTCTCCACATGGAAGGTTCTCTCGATGACCGTGGTCCACTGCAGACATCTGATGATGAAGGTGTTGGGCTTGGGGCGCTCCGTCTTCATCAGCTGGCATTCTAGTACAGTCGGGGAAGAGACACCCAGGGCTGAGTGTTGGAATCGTGTTTGTCTCAGTTCATTCATTCAATCGTATTTATTGAGCACTTACTGTGTGCAGAGCACTGTACTAAGCGCTTGGGAAGTACAAGTTGGCAACATATAGAGACGGTCCCTACCCAACAGTGGGCTCACAGTCTAGAAGGGGGAGACAGAGAACAAAACATATTAACAAAATAAAATAAATAGAATAAATATGTACAAATAAAATAGAGTAATAAATATGTACAAACATATATACATATATACAGGTGCTGTGGGGAGGGGAAGGAGGTAAGGCGGGGGGGATGGGGAGGGGGAAGAGGCGGAGAGGAAGGAAGGGGCTCAGTCTGGGAAGGCCTCCTGGAGGAGGTGAGCTCTCAGTAGGGTCTTGAAGGGAGGAAGAGAACTAGTTTGGCGGATGGGCAGAGGGAGGGCATTCCAGGCCCGGGGGATGACGTGGGCCGGGGGTTGACGGTGGGACAGGAGAGAACGAGGCACGGTGAGGAGGTTAGCGGCAGGGGAGTGGAGGGTGCGGGCTGGGCCGTAGAAGGAGAGAAAGGACGTGAAGGTAGTAGGGGGCGAGGTGATGGACAGCCTTGAAGCCAAGGGTGAGGAGATTTTGCCTGATGTGTAGGTTGATTGGTAGCTACTGGAGATTTTTGAGGAAGGGAGTAACATGCCCAGAGCATTTCTACACAAAGATGATCCGGGCAGTGGCGTGAAGTATGGATTGAAGTGAGGAGAGACAGGAGGATGGGAGATCGGAGAGGAGGCTGATGCAGTAATCTTGAAACCTTGGGGTTCCCGATGATGTGCTGGGCTGGGCTGACAAAAACCTAAACCTAACCTAAACCTAAACTAAAAACCTAAACTGGTTGGCCCAGGAGAGGTGGGAGCCTTGCTGACAGGAAGTCCCCAGTCCAAGAAGCCTCTCCTGCCCCAGTGCCTTGAGGGATGAATGTCAACTCTAGACGCTAAGCTCACTGTGGGTAGGGAATGTATCTGTTTATTGTTGTATTGTGCTCTCCCAAGTGCTTAGTACTTGGTACAGTAAGCACTAAATAAATATGATTGACTGACTGACAATGAATGAAGGAATGAAAGCTGGGCCAGGGCGGGGCAGAGAGAAGGGACCAATGGGCATGCTGTAACTTGTACTTCCCAAGCACTTAGTACAGTGCTCTGAACACAGTAAGCGCTCAATAAATACGATTGATTGATTGATTGATAGACCCAGTCTCTCCCGAGACCTCACTGGCCATTGAGTTAAAGGACACAAAAATCCAGTTCAGATCACAGGTCTAAGAGTCAGGACAGCTGGGTTCCATTCTCAGTTCTGTCACTTGCATGCTGGGTGACCTTGGTCAAGTCGCTTAACTTTTCTGGGTCTCAGTTTCCTTGTCTGTAAAATGGGGACTCAACACTTGTTCTCTCTGCTACTTAGACTGAAAGCCCCAGGCAGACTGAGGACTATGTCCAACCTGATTATCTGGTATCTACCTCACACTTAGCACAGTGCTTTGCACACAGTAAGCACTTAAGAGATAACTCTATTGGGGCAATATTTAGAAACACCTATGAATATCAAATAGTTGGCTGAATAATAATAATAATGATGGCATTTATTAAGCGCTTACTCTGTGCAAAGCACTGGTTACAAGGTGATCAGGTTGTCCCATGGGGGCCTCACAGTCTTAATCCCCATTTTACAGATGAGATAACTGAGGCACAGAGACGCTAAGTGACTTGCCCAAAGTCACACAGCAGACAATTGGCGGAGCCGGGGTTTATACCCATGACCTCTGACTCCAAAGAGCATGTTCTTTCCACTGAGCCACGCTGCTTCTCTTAATGTAGTTAGACTTTGGTGTTTCTAGCTGTAGTTGCCTCCTGAGAAAGTGTTTACGTTCTCATGGATCATGTAGACTCTCCTGCTTGAGAACCTTAATGGATAAACTGGGCTTCACTTGGAAAGTTTTCAGAATTCATTGGTTGGATAAAAATTTTAGCTTGCCTATCGAGAGAGTTGAAATACTGTAGTTTTCTGTGGGGTTTTTTTGCCAACACCTCTCTGACCTTCAATTCATCATCTAGACTGTGAGCCCACTCTTCTAGACTGTGAGCCCACTGTTGGGTAGGGACTGTCTCTATGTGTTGCCAACTTGTACTTCCCAAGCGCTTAGTACAGTGCTCTGCACACAGTAAGCGCTCAATAAATATGATTGATTGATTGATTGATTAAATTCCATGGTTGGGGTTCTTCCCAGGATCCAGAACACCTCTGGTATCTACTCCATGCTTAGCACAGTGCTTGGTACACAGTAAGCGCCTAACGAATTCCACAACTGGGGTTCTTCCCCCGACCCAGAACACCTCTGGAATCCCAGCCCGTCAGACAATTGGTACTGGATTCCCAATCCCAACACATTGCCCCTTGGGTCCGGGAAGGGCAGCTAAGCTTCTCCTTATGAACTTTGCCACTTTCACATGTGAAAATCACCACACCCATGGAGACGCAACTGCCCGCACGCGTGCACCCATGTGTTCCACCCGCAGAAAACTGTTTGGGGGCCCCTGGGGGTGGGAATGGAGACCAGGGCGGAGGATGGAGGAATTTGGAGGGGAAAAAGATTGATCGCTGAGTGGGGAAACCGTTTCTATGGGCGCCCGCCAGCTCATTCTCAGGGTGAAGCCCGGCCTGGGGCCTCCGGGGGCCCAGAGGGAAAAGTTTTCTACCAACTGCATCCCTAAAACTCTACGCTGGCAACCCACAAGTCTTGGCAGGGTCGGGAATGGGCCGGGGGGCGGTGCGGAAGCGACAGCTCAGGAATCCCTCCCGGCTGGCCGGCCCGCCCGCTCTCCCGCCTGCTGGCTGGGGCAGTGCCCTCTGGATGGGCCGTTTAGCATTTGAAAGTAAATGTTTGGAATTCCAGCTGCAGTTCGCTAGCAACCAGGCAGCCGGGAACCACTGAGGCGTCCAGAAAAGAGGTACAAGAGCAAGGCGGCCCTGGCTGGGCTCAGGATGGGGGCCACGGACAGGTGATCGCACGGATCGGGGCCGGGGAGAGACGGCCTGAGTCCGGCCCATCCCCAAGCCCCAGGTTCAGAGGGGCGACCGGACAGGCAACCGGGATTTATTCGGGTGCTTCAGATCGTGGCACATCCCTGACCAAGAGGGGAGAGAGGACAACAAAGAAGGGGAAGCTCTGCCATTACTGCTCCCAGCTCAGGGCTGAAACAAACAAAACCCACATTGGCCTCTTCCCCATCTCAGCGAACAGTCCCGTCCGCGGGGAGAACCTTCCCTGGAGCGTCGGGGGCCAGCAACGATGAGAAGCAGGCCTGGGAATCGGAAGACCTGGGTTCTCATCTCATCTCTGCTACTTGCCTGCTTGGGCGAGTCACTTAACTTCTCCGGGATTCTGTTTCCTCATCTGTGAAATGGGGATTCAATACCTCATCATCATCATCAATCGTATTTATTGAGCGCTTACTGTGTGCAGAGCACTGTACTAAGCGCTTGGGAAGTACAAGTTGGCAACATATAGAGACAGTCCCTACCCAACAGTGGGCTCACAGTCTAAAAGGGGGAGACAGAGAACAAAACCAAACGTACTAACAAAATAAAATAAATAGAATAGATATGTACAAGTAAAATAAATAAATAAATAAATAAATAGAGTAATAAATATGTACAAACATATATACATATATACAGGTGCAGTGGGGAAGGGATGGAGGTAAGATGGGGGGGATGGAGAGGGGGACGAGGGGGAGAGGAAGGAAGGGGCTCAGTCTGGGAAGGCCTCCTGGAGTAGGTGAGCTCTCAGTAGGGCCTTGAAGGACCTGTTCGCCCCGAACCCAATGTGGGGCAGGGACTGTGTCTGACCTGATTATTTTGTATCTACCTGGTGCTCAATGAAGTGTTTGGCACACAGTAAGCACCTAATACCAAAATTATTATTGTGGTGGGGCAAAGGTGTCGGGGAGAAAGGAATCGAACGGAGGGTGAGGGGGTGGAGTTGGAGAGGCAAAGAGCAGGGCAGGGGCGAGAGTCACCACATAGGGTCAACAGATCCATATTACCTCCACAAAGTTGGCTCCACTATCGTGAAATCTGACTCAATATACAAATAAATGGATTAACAGAGCTATATCTTTCCCTTAAGATGATTGAAGACACGATTCTGTGTAGTTTGCGTAAAAATAATCGATCTTAGTGACGGAAACAATCCCTCATTTAGAACACTGTTCCACTGGGAAAAAGGGTTGCAACCTGAGAGACTTTGACTCGACCCAGTTTTCAGGAAACGATCAAGTCATAAATCCCAGGCTGCCCGCAGGAGGGAGAATTCACAGCCCCTGCCCTCAAGTGGCTGACAATCTGATGGGGGAAGACAGTGCTCTCATGCCCATGAATGTACACGCACACCCGTGCACATGTTACTGGGGACTAGACTATAAATCCCTTCTAGACTGTAAGGTCCTTGTGGGCAGGGAACCTGTTCATTGTTGTACTGTACTCTCCCAAGCCCTTAGTACAGTGCTCTGCACACAGTAAATGCTCAGTAAGCATGACTGACTGGCTGAGGGAGGGACAGAGAGAGGAGAAGACTTGGGGCACTCCTGTTCCCTCCCTTCCACCCTGGTGGTCTTTTTATTCCGGCAGACCACAGAGGGCAAGACTGCCCAGGACTTGGGGGATGGTGGTTGATGCTTTTTATCAGGAGGTAGGCAAGCCTCCTTACCCGGGGGCAGCAGGATAGGGGACACAGCCATCTCTGCTATTTGTACTGGTATTTCTTAACCACGTATTATATGCCACGCACTGTACTAAATGCTAGGGTAGATACAAGCTAATTGAGTTGGGCACAGTCCCTGTACCCCCGGGCCTGGAATGCCCTCCCTCTGCCCATCCGCCAAGCTAGCTCTCTTCCTCCCTTCAAGGCCCTACTGAGAGCTCATCTCCTCCAGGAGGCCTTCCCACACTGAGCCCCTTCCTTCCTCTCCCCCTTGTCCCCCTCTCCATCCCCCCCATCTTACCTCCTTCCCTTCCCCACAGCACCTGTATATATGTATATATGTTTGTACATATTTATTACTCTATTTATTTATTTATTTATTTTACTTGTACATATCTGTTCTATTTATTTTATTTTGTTAGTATGTTTGGTTTTGTCTCCCCCTTTTAGACTGTGAGCCCACTGTTGGGTAGGGACTGTCTCTATATGTTGCCAATTTGTACTTCCCAAGCGCTTAGTACAGTGCTCTGCACACAGTATGCGCTCAATAAATACGATTGATGATGATGATGTACCACATAAGGCTAATAGTCTTAATCGCCACTTTACAGATGAGACAATGGAGGTACAGAAAAGTTAAGCGACTTGCCCTAGGTCCCACAGCAGACAAGTGTTGGAGCCAGAATTAGAATCCAAGTCCTCTAACTCCCAGGCCTGTGCTTTTCCCATTAACCATTGCTGTTTCCTCACTCCTGATTCCAGGATCCGGGACAGACTCCCTCAATCCAAAGCATTCTGCTCAATCTCTCCCAGTACCGGAGAGACCGAAAGACCCCACTCCTCCCCTCAACCCACCACTTCCTCCCTCTTCCTCCCTCTCTTTGTACCCGAAAATCACTCTCCCCATATTCAAAGCCTTATTGAAGGCACATCTCCAAAAGACTTTCCCTGACTAAGCCCTCATTTCCTCGTCTCCCATTCCCTTCTGCGTTGCCCTGACTTGCTCCCTTTATTCAATGCCCGCCCTCTGCCCCAAAGCTCTTATGTCCATATCCATAATTCATTTATTTACATCAATGTCTGTCTCGCCCTCTAGACTGTAAGCTCCCTGTGGGAAGGGAACGTGTTATACCACTACATTGTAATAATAATAATAATAATAGCATTTATTAAGTGCTTACTATGTGCAAAGCACTGTTCTAAGCACTGGGGAGGCTTCAAGGTGATCAGGTTGTCCCACAGGGGGCTCACAGTCTTAATCCCCATTTTACAGATGAGGTATCTGAGGCCCAGAGAAGTTGTGACTTGCCCAAAGTCACACAGCTGACAATCGGCGGAGCCGGGATTTGAACCCATGATCTCTGAGTCCAAAGCCCGGGCTCTTTCCACTGAGCCTCGCTGCTTCTCTAAGTACAATGTACTCTCTCAAGTACATAGTACAGTGCTCTGTACACAGTAAACACTCAATAAATGATTGATTGATTGATTTTGACACTCAACTGGGAGGAAGCAGGAGTTGATGGACAGCTGGCAGGGCTGGCAAACAGGACACCAGGATTCTAACTAGCCCTGGCTCAGCCTCTGACCGGCCCACAGATTCTGTATTTCAGTTTTCCCATCTGTACAATGGGGAAGGATTTCCCGCCATCCCGGCAGCATGATGGGAGTCAATATGGCCTAGTGGAAAGACCCGTGGTCTGGGAGTTAAAAGACCTGGGTTTCAGTTCCACCAGCCTGCTGTGTCATCTCAGGCAGGTCACTTTATCCTCTGTGAGCACAGGCTCAGTAAAATTGGGAAAATGATCCCTGCTGTGCAACTTCAGGAATGTCACAATCAATCAATTGCATTTATTGAGCACTTACTGTATGCAGTATGCTGTAATAATAATAATAATAAGAATGGTACTTGTTGAGCACTTACTGTGTTCCAAGCACTGTTCAAAGCCCTGGGGTAAACACAAGTTAATCAGGTTGGAAACAGTCCCTGCCCCACATGGCGCTTGCAGTCTTAATTCCCATTTTACAGAAGAGGTAACTGAGGCCCAGAGAAGTGAAGTGACTTAGCCAAGGTCACACAGCAGACACATGGTGGAGGCAGAATTAGAACCCAGGTCCTTCTGATCCCCAGGCCTGTGCTCTGTCTACTAAGCCACATGCTTAGGACAGTACAAATATGAAAGAGTTGAGTAGACACGTTCCTTGCTTACCTTCTACACTTCTTTGGCCCTTTGAGTACTCAATAAACGGGGAGAATAATTCCTGGCTCCCCCTACCTTGGCGATGCTGCGGGAATACCGAGAGGGAATGAATGTAAAATTGCTCCGGAAAATAAAAGTATTCTACAGATTCTGGGCAGGATGCTGATCCACTCGTCCTCTTGGAGGGGGAGGCGGGGCATGCAGGAGGCCCCAGAAGGGAGAGGATTTGGGGAAATCTAAAATCCCATAGAAACACAAGACCTTAACTAATCCCACAGCACACGAGTGTAGCCTTCCCCGGGGACCAATGGACCCAGATGGTAACCGGTCTCCAGCGGTTCCAGTGGGCCTCCCCGGGGAGGTCGAGGGAGACGGGGGGGGGCCCTTCTCCAGGATGGGGTTCGGGCTCACTTCATTCCCGGCGGGAGCACCCCCGCCTGGATCTTCCCGCTCCGAGCCTTTAATTAGCCCATTTTCACGGCGTGCCGGCGTGTGCCGTCGTCTCCGGCTGCCGGATCCTCGGCTCCATGGTTCACGCCTCATTTCCCGCTGAAATGATCAGCGTTTTTCCCCGAGTGAAAACTGGCGAGGAGCCCCAGCTCCCGTGAGGGAGCGGGTGCCGATCCACGTGGGCCGGAGGTGGGGGACACCGGGCTGCCTCTGTCACAGACCCCCGCTGGCCACCCACACTCGGACCCTCCTCCTTCCAGCTGGGCCAGGGACCACTAAATCCCACGTCCTTCATCCCCACCTTTGTCTCTGGCTGGCTCCGACCACCGGACCCAACGGGGCGGCCGTGCCCTGTGGACGGAGCTGCAGAACCCCTCTTCCTGACCTCTCTTTCATGGATAAATTCATTTTTCTTCATCTGCAAAGGAGGAAAAGTGACCCCAGGAGGCTGGCCCAGGGGTCCTGAGTCCTGCACGTGGGAGGGGCCTCAAAGGGCCATCCAATCCATCCCCCTGGCTCGTGCCCTAACCCGACCCTGGCAGAGGGACCACCCACCCCTGGAAGGCCTCCAGAGGAGAAGTTCGACCCATCAGTAGCCCTCGCCAAGGGTGGGCGACTCCTGAGGCAGGAAAGTGAGCCGACAGGGTCAACCTCCAGCGGCTCACCGACCCTGTGCCCGGGGGACCGATGTCCTTCCCCTGGTCATGGTTGAGGTTCAGAGGTCATTAGATGGAGACTTTCCTCCAAATCAGTATTTGGGCCCTATACGGGTTCAGTTCACAGATCCAGCGATCTTGGGTGCACGCCTCAAGATGAATAATAGAGATCTGTCGGTTAATAACCGCTATAATTCACACACGTCACGGAGGACGGATTTGTTCAGGGAACAATATGCTGTCTAATTACCCTGCTCAATCATAACAGAGCTCCCATCTCAGACATGGGAGCAGCCGACCGATGGTTCGCTCGCTCCTTCTTCTCCTGGGTCCCGGAGAGTAGATGAGGCCAGCGGTCGGGGGCCCAGGAAAACCCGCCCGCATTCCCGGGCTGAGCTTCCTCCATGGGTCCGGGCCCTGACCTCCTAGGGAAGGTGAGCCCTGGCAGCCAACCAGCCCAGCCCGAAACCCTTGTCCATTTGGCTACCTGAACAGTTGCCTTGCTGGCCCTGACCGCAGTGGCCAGATTCGTGTTTGGGATCAGGGTGGATGGGGAGGTGAGGGTTAGGACTTCTCCTCATGAAAGGCGGCTTGCTTTCTGGAATGATTCCCGCTGGGACCTACCCAGAGATGGGGAAATGGACAAGATGACCTTCTGCGCTCCCTCCCCAGACCACCCATTCCCGAAATATGGGAGACTTTGAGAAGCAGCATGGCCTAGTGGTCTAGAGCCCATGATTGTGTTCAAATTCCATCTCTGACACTTGCCTGTGGTGTGACTTTGGGTAAGCCGCTTAACCGCTCTGTGCCTCAGTTTCTCCATCTGTAAAATGGGTATAAGATACCTGTTCTCCCTCCCCCCACTTAGAGGGTCAGCCCCATGTAGGAGAGGGAAGCAGCAGTGGCTTAGTGGAAAGAGCAAAGGCCTGGCGGCCAAAGGGCCTAGGTTCTTAATCAAGTCTCCACCACTTGTCTGATCTATGACCTTGGGCGAATCACTTGACTTCTCTACAGCTAAGTTACGTCATCTGCAAAATGAGGATTCAATACCCATTCTCCCTCCTACTTAGACTCTGAGCCCTATGTAGGGCAGGGACTGTATCCGGCCTGATTACCTACCCCAGTACTTCAAGGGGTGCTTGAAATAGAGTAAGCACTTGTGCTCCTCATTAGTACATTTGTGAGTACCCCCGCTTGTCAGGTGGGAGATCGGGATTCGATCCCTCAACAGGGAGTGAGATAAACTTCCAGTGCTTAGAACAGTATTTGGCACATAGTAAGCACTAACAAGCTCATTGTGGGCAGGGAATATGTCTTTATTATTATATTGGACTCTCCCAAGTGCTTAGTACAGGCCCTGCACACAATAAGTGCTCAATATATACAACTGAAAAGTACCATAATTATTATTATTATTCAATATCATTATATATAAAAAGGGAGAGTCTATAGGATCACATTACAGGCGCTTAGCACACAGTGCTTGGCACAATTAAGCACTTCACAAATACCACCCTCCCTTCTTTTTAATACCAGGTCTCCAGCCGGGCCCTTCCAGACTGTGAGCCCACTGTTGGGTAGGGACCGTCTCTATATGTTGCCAACTTGTACTTCCCAAGCGCTTAGTACAGTGCTCTGCACTCAATAAATAAGCGCTCAATAAATACGATTGAATGAATGAATGAATTCTCCTCTGACCCAAAGCCGGGACCCCCAACCCAGCCTCTCGATAGGCAGTAGGGGACCAGAGGAAGCGTCAGGCAGCAGATGCTCTCAGTTTCATCCTGGCCAGTGGTGGACGGCCGTGGTGGAGAGAGGCTACCCAGAGAGCTGATTTTGAAATGAAATCCAGAGCCCAGGGCAGGGAGAGGGAGAGGCTCCCTCTGGAGAGACAAATTCAGAGGTAAATAGTCCAGCTACGGTTGGAGGGACACTTGGTAGGATCCAAAAGTCTTTCTAGGTGTGACCACAGTTTCCTTTCCCCGACGGACACCCCTCCCCACTGACTGTGGGACCACAGTGTTTCTTCTTAAGTATTTGATAAGCACTTACTATGTGTCAAACACCATTCTAAAGTGCTGGCGAAGGTACAAGTTAATTAGTCAGACAGTCCCTGTCCCGCATGGGGGTCACGGTCTAAGTAGGAGGGAGAACAGGTATTTAATCCCCATTCAACGGTTGAGGAAATTGAGGCCCAGAGAAGTGAAGTGACTTGTCCAAGGTTACAAAGCAAGCAACCGGCAGAGTCGGGATTAGAATCCAAGTCCTCTGACTCCTAGTCCAATAGGCAATGGTGCTTCTCGTGGGTTGACAGACCACTGGAAATGGAAAACGCAAACAAGGCATGGCACTCAGAGCTCCGCTTTCCTGACAGCACCCAATGCTCCGGGATGAAAATAATCCACCTGCAGAGAATCCCCTCACAACTGATGCAGGGAAGAGATCATCTTGTCCGTCCCCCTGTCTCTGGGCAGGGAGATCCTGAAACCACCCAACAGAGGTGGTTCTGGGGAAAGACAACCCTGATCCACCCTCAACCCCATTGCCTGCTATAACAGCCCCTTTGTTCCTCCACAGTCTGCATCTTAGAGCACTGACAGAGAAAGTTTCTTCTCAAGTTGAACTTAAATCCTTCTTGCTGATCCCACGTGTCCCCTGGGACACAGTGAAGCCTTGCTTACCACCCTCTCCCCCACCCCAAATCTGGAAGGGCACATTAGAGATCCAAAGCCAAGGGAGGGGGTTCTGACCTCGTTTGCCCTCCAATCCCATGGGACCCTAATGCTCATCCGGCCACCTGAAAGCAAGGCTGCCACCTTCCAACCCTCAGACCCGAGCCATCTCCTCTCCACGGGCTGGCTCTGCTTCTCACCCCTCTGGCTTGCTCCTCTCCCACCAGACCCTCAGAGATGCCAGCGCCGGCCCGCCCCCGTTCCAACCGCCCCCGGCCCCCCGGCCCGTGTCTGCAAGGGCCCCGGGTATCGGCACCATCTTTCTCAGAGCAGACCAAAGCAGGAAAGGTGGTCCTTGGGCCTGAGCACTATTCCTGGGCTAGATTCCTCCCTGAGGTAGAGTCAAAGCCGCTACTGGTGATGGGGCACAGATGGACAGAAGCAGCGTGACCTGGTGGATATAGCAAGGGGCTGGGAGGCAGAAGGATTGTGAGCCCATTGTGAGGAGGGATTGTCTCTAGTTGTCGCCCAAGCACTTAGTACAGTACTCTGCACACAGTAAGTGCTCAAATATGATTGAATGAATGACCTTGGGCTCTAATCCCAGCTCTGCTACATGTCTGCTGTGCAACGCTGGGCAAGTCATTTCACTTCTTTGGGCCTTAGTTACCTCGTCTGTAAAATGGGGATAAAGAGTGCAAGCCCCAACCTGGTAAACTTGTATCTATGCCGGTGCTTGGCAGATAGTAAGTGCTTAACAAGTACCATTATTATTACTAGAATGGGGAACATGGGGCCCTTTCTCAAAGGGCCAGTCCCTTTTCCCCTGCAGCTGGGCCGGGGGTTCTCACCAAAACAGGACTCGGCTGCCAGAGAAGCAGCATTGCTTTGAAGCCAGAGGTAATGGGTTCAAATCCCAGCTCCGCCACCTGTCAGCTGGGTGACTTTGGGCAAGTCACTTAACTTCTCTGAGCCTCAGTTACCTCATCTGTAAAATGGGATTAAGACTGTGAGCCCCCCGTGGGACAACCTGATCACCTTGTAACCTCCCCAGCGCTTAGAACAGTGCTTTGCACATAGTAAGCACTTAATAAATGCTATCATTATTATTATTATTATTACCTGAGAAGCACACCTGTCCAATTCACCATTGACCCCTCACCTACATCCTCCCTCAGGCCTGGAACTCCCTCCCGCTTCACACCTGACAGACCACCACTCTCCCCACCTTCAAAACCCCCCTAAAATCTCACCTCTTCCAAAAGGCCATCCCTGATGAAGGCCCTCTTTTCCCCTATCCTCCCTCCCCTCTGCACTTCACCATCCCTCAAGTGCTCTGATACTCCCTTCAGCTCCACGGCACTTATGTACATACCTTTATACTCTCAGATTTCCTCTATCTTTATTATTCGTTTTAATGTGTCTCATCCCCTGCAGGCTGCAAGCTCCTTGTGGGAAGAGGTCACGTAAAGCCTAGTGGCTAGAGCGTGAGCCTGTGAGTCAGAAGGTCATGAGATCTAATCCAGCCTCAACCACTTGTCTGCTGTGTGGTGATAGGCAAATCACTTCACTTCCCTGGGCCTCAGTTCCCTCATCTGTAAAATGGGGATTTAGACTGTGAGCTCCGGGTGGGACAGATCCAACCCGATCTGCTTGTATCCACCTCAGTGCTTAGTACGGTGCCTGGCACAAATACCACAATTAGTATTATTACCAACTCTGTTATACGGTGCTTAAGAGAAGCAGCGTGGCGCAGTGGAAAGAGCTCGGGCTTTGGAGTCAGAGGTCATGGGTTCAAATCCCAGCTCCACCAATTGTCAGCTGTGCGACTTTGGGCAAGTCACTTCACTTCTCTGGGCCTCAGTTACTGCGTCTGTAAAATGGGAATTAAGACTGTGAGCCCCACCATGGGACAACCTGATCACCTTGTAACCTCCCCAGTGCTTAGTACGCTTTGCAAATAGTAAAGCGCTTAATAATAAATGCCATCATTATCATTATTATTATTATTACTTTTCCCCAAGCACTTAATACAGTGCTCTGCACATAAATCCCAGCTCCGCCACTTGTGTGCTGTGTGACCTCGGGCAAGTCGCTTCACTTCTCTGGGCCTCAATTCCCTCATCTGTAAAATAGGGATTAAGACTGTGAGCCCCATGTGGGACAGGAATTGTGTCCAACCTGATTAGGCTATATCTACCCCAGCTATTAGAACACTGCTTGACACCTAGTAAGCCCTTAACAAATAACATCATCATCATCACAACACAGTAAGTGTTCAATATATACCATGAATTGATTGAGAGGGGGTGTCTGAGCATGTTTGGTGCAGGGGGCGGGGGTGTGCACGAATGTGAAAGAATACAGATGAGTGTGTGGATGTGTGCGTGAATGTGGTGTGAGTGTGTGAGGGTGAGAGTGACCGTGATTATTCCCCGCACAACATGTTTTGTGCGGATGGGCTCCACCCCCACCGGCACAAGACAAAGAGATGAGAAGGAAAGGCTCCCTTCTTGGGAGAACTGCCCCCCACCCTCGCCCCCGGCTCTCCTCCCCAACAACAGTGGGGAGAGATCGTCGGACACATGGACGGAGGGCGGACAGATGAGGAATAAAGCCAGGGTCTAGAACAAGGAGGCAAAGACCTGGAGCTGGGAGTGGGAAAGGGGGGCCTTGGGGGCCCGGGGGTCCGGCTTCCCTTCTCCGGCTCCCTGAGCTGAGGAACTCTGTTGGCAGGCGCAGCCCCTCTGAATCATACTTTCCGCCCGCTCCCACACTCCACAGTCTCCTGTCCCGCGAGCCCGGCCAACGGGGTTGTTTGTGCAGAGGGCTGAAACGCTGCCCAGATCCGGGAAGCTCCTTTCGGCCGCAATAATGGGGCGCGCTGGATTCCAGCGAACACTCCATCTTCCTGTTTTCCACTTCCCAACACAATGCGGGGCCAGTTCGGGGCCAAGAACCGGGACCCAGAAAGACTTTCGATTCTGCCTGCCGGGCCAGAGCCAGGCTCGGCCGGAGGACCCCGGACCTCTTTCCTGCCCGAAACAAGATGGGAAAATATCTCCTAGTGTCCCCTCTTCCGGGGTCTCCTGGGACCTCCCGGAAATCCTCGGGACCCCTCGCCAACATCTTCCCGAGAGCCTGAAGGAAAACACGGCCCCCATGGGTGAGGTTCATCCCCAGGAGACCCCCTTGGAAGCCACGGAGGGACAGCCCCCACCCCAGATCCCCCAGAGAAGTTGTCCGCCTGGCACTGCCTGTCACCGGGGGGAGAAACCATCCAGACTGGCAGCCGCTGGCCCTCTCTCCTGCTCACCTACACCAATGGGACACTCCTGAGTACCTGCATTTTTTTTCTGTGGTACTTGTTAAGCACTTACTATGTGCCACGCACTGTACCAAGCACAGGTGTAGATACAAGTTAATTGAGTTGGACACAGTCCCTGCCCCACATAGGGCTCACAGTCTCAATCCCCATTTTCCAGATGCGGTAACTGAGGCCCGGAGAAGTGAAGTGACCTGCCCAAGATCACACTGCAGACAAGCGTGGGAGCCGGGATTAGACTCCAGATCCTTCTGATTCCCAGGTCTAGGGATCTAGCCAAAGCAGCGTGGTTCAGTGGAAAGAGCATGGGCTTTGGAGTCAGAGGTCATGGGTTCAAATCCCAGCTCTGCCACTTGTCAGCTGTGTGACTTTGGGCAAGTCACATCATTTCTCTGGGCCTCCGTTCCCTCATCTGTAAAATGGGGATTAAGACTGTGAGCCCCCCGTGGGACAACCTGATCACCTTGAAACCTCCCCAGCACTTAGAACAGTGGGGAAGCAGCGTGGCTCAGTGGGGAAGCAGTGTGGCTCAGTGGAAAGAGCCCGGGCTTTGGAGTCAGAGTTCATGGTTTCAAATCCCGGCTCCGCCAACTGTCAGCTGTGTGACTTTGGGCAAGTCACTTAACTTCTCTGGGCCTCAGTTACCTCATCTGTAAAAAATGGGGATTAAGACTGTGAGCCCCCTGTGGGACAACCTGATTACCCTGTAACCTCCCCAGCACTTAGAACAGTGCTTTGCACATAGTAAGTGCTTAATAAATGCCATCATTATTATTATTATTATTAGGCCAGAGGCAGCAGGGGCGGGGGGCGGGGGGCAGGGAAGGCTGCAGAGAAGAAGGGGAGCAGCCGTATTGCTGGCAAGATCGGGGGTACCCTCCTCCTCCTCCTCCTTCTCCTCTTCTCAGGCCCTCCCCGAAAGCCACACCTCGCTCCTGACACTGGGGACAGGGGGGCTATCAGAACCGGGACACACTTGCATGCTGTACCCCTTGGGCCTTCTGAGATGCCCACTGGGGAGTGACAACTGGAAGGGAGACGGGGCGCATTTGGCCCAGCTCACCTTCTCTGCAGGTGACTGAAGACACCACACCCCCACCAATGTCTCCACTTGGGCTCACAAAGAAGAGCTACCCCTGCCCCTTTCAGGGCACGCAGGGCTGGCTGGAAGCAGACACACCCTCAGGAGAACTTGGGGTCCCCCGCCCGCCGGAGAGGACACGTCGTTCCGGAAACCTGGGCTCCCAGGACTCTAACTCCCCCGGACCCACAGGTTCTAGTCTGTAAGATTGTTGTGGAGAGGGAATGTGTCTGCTTATTCTTCATTCATTCAGGTTGTACCGCACTCTTCCAAGCTCTTAGTACAGTGCTCTGCTCACAGTAAATGCTCAATAAATATGATTGACTGACCGACTCTGCTCCAGATTCTCCTCCAAGAGACCTTCCTTACTAAGCCACCCTTTCCTCTTCTCCCACTCCCTTCTGCGTCGCCCTGACTTGATCCCATCTCAGCCACTTGTCAGCTGTGTGACCTTGGGCAAGCCACTTAATTTCTCTGTGCCTCAGTTACCTCATCTGTAAAATGGGGATGAAGACTGTGAGCCCCACGTGGGGCAACCTGATCACCTTGTATCCCCCCAGTGCTTAGAACAGTGCTTTGCACATAGTAAGCGCTTAACAAATGCCATTATTATTATTATTATTATTATTATTCATCCCCCCTCCCAGCCCCACAGCACCTATGTACAGATCTGTAATTTAGATATATTGGTGCCTGTCTCCCGCTCTAGACTGTGAGCTCACTGTGGACAGGGAATTTTTCTGCTATATTGGTATACTGTATTCTCCCAAACGCTTAGTACGGTGTTCTGCACACAGTAAGCACTCAATAAACATGACTGAATGAATGAATGCATTGGCCCAAGCCCACTGAGGTCCCCAGCATCAAGCAGGCTCTCCGCAAGGCTGTGGGACAACAGCCTGCGGCGGGTGAGTCAACAAAGGACTTACGGGCCACAGAGAAGTTGTTCAAGGGAGACTCTCGCTGGTCCACGTCTTGCGGCCGCTCTTTGTAGCCAATGAAGGTCCCGTCATTCTTCAGCAGAAAATATCTCGGCCTCCACGTTTTGATGTATTCTCCTGGAAAAGGGCCAACAGAGGACATGGAGATGGATAAGGCTAGGAGGGGAAGGCCGAGCCCTCGGACGTTTTATTTACACCGGATGAACCACGGGAACTTTTTTTTTTTAAAGCAAAGGTCGGGCAGAAATTTTTCCATCCCGCCGCCAGCAGCTCGTAAACACCCTGCTTGGGAACGACCTCCTCACATCTTCCAAAATCCAAGCCGACCATCCCACATCTCTTCCCGGGGCTTAGCGTGGCGCTCGGCACACAGTAAGCACTTAACTAATGGCATATTTAGTAACGCATCAATCGAGAGGATTGATTGAGCACTTACTTTGTGCAGAGCGCTGTACTAAGCGCTTGGGAGAGTACAGTACATCAGAGATGGACGACACATTCCCTACCCACAAGGAGCTCACAGTCTAAAGTGGGGAGACAGACATTCACAGACTGTAAGCTCGTTGTGGGCAGGGACTGTGCCTACCAATTCTGTAACGCTATATTCTCCCAGGGACTTAGTAAAGTGCTCTGCACAAAGTAAGCACTCAATAAATACGATCAATTGATTAAATTACAGATACGTACATAAGTGCTGAGGGTGGGGTGAATACCAAGAGCTCAAAGAGCACACATCCAAGTGCGTTATTATTGTCATTGTGTTATTATTGTTGCTATTATTATTCACACAGCCAACTCTGTTATCTATGGTCCAGGGGCCTGGGAAAACACAGAAAACTGCAGATAATCCAACCAAGGCCCTTGACGTCCCATCCCAGCCACTACCCCAGCCCCTCTAGATTGTGAGCTCGTTGTGGGCAAGAATGTGTCTGCTGTTAGACGGTACTCTCCCAAGCGCTCAGTACATGCTTTGCACACAGTAAGCGTTCAATAAATATGAATGAATGAATGGCTGAGTCTTTCCCCAGAGCCACTACAGAACAGCAAGAGAGATCAATTCCTTTTCTTCACCGCGACCTCGCCAGGGGAATGCTGATGAGAGGGGAAACGGACAGATGGCCGAGGGCAGGAAGGAGCGGGGAAAAGCCGGAAGCCTAGATGACCTGCCCCCAGCTCTCAGGGAGCTGACGATCACGCGGGGAAGCTCGGAGGACCGAGACAGTTGTCTGGTGTGCGCCGAGGAAACCCCCGCAGCCCCTGGAATCCCCCTCTCCAAGCTGCTCCGTCCAAACCCGGAACGCGCCTTTGGCACCAGATGTTTTGAGCCACGCCTCAAGACGGTGAACGGATTCCCGCGTTTGGTGGCGGACGGACTTTCCAAAGGCAAACGGTTTCGCGCCCGCAAGTTTCCGTTTGAGTTTTGCTGCATCTGTCTTCGATTCGTCGGATCGTTTAAAAGCGCCAGAGCAGATGTCCTCCGTGTTATTGCAGCTATTGTCATTTTTCATACTGACACGTGGAAAAATTTTCATTTTCATTTTGCAGCGCAAGTGATTTCAACAACAGAGGATAACTGATAAATTGGCCCCCAGTCCGATCACACCGGTCAGTCTTCGAGAGGGGAAGTTGGAGGCCCGACAGATCCTGCACCTCTCCCTGCTCTAGACTGGAAGCTCGATGTGGGCAGGGAACGTGACTACTAACTCTGCTGTACTGCACTCTCCCAAGCACTTAGTACAGTGCTCACTGTGCAGTAAAGCGCTTAATAAATAGCACTGAGGTAACTCCGCATCACCCAGCTGGCTGAGCCGGTAGTCTGCCCCGGTTGGGGCCACACTCCTGCATTAGCTGGATGTAGGAAAGCTCCAAACCCCGGATTTTGGACAGTCTGCCAGGTCTTGGGGTCGCCTTGTTAGTGGTCCTGCCAGACGGAGCAGGGACGTGGGCCAGAAAATAATTGTGGGCTTGTTCAGCACTTACTATATGCCAGCCACTGTACTAAGTGCTGAGCTAAGAGATAATTAGTTCAGACACAGTTCCAGTCCCACTTAATAATAATAATAATAATAATTGTGGTATTGCTGGGTGCCAGGCACTATACTAAAAGCTGGGGTAGATCAAGCAAATCAGGTTGGACACAGCCCCTGAACTACATGGGGCTCCCAGACTCAATACCCATTTTACATTTGAGCTACCCGAGGCCCAGAGAAGTGAAGTGACTTGCCCAGGGTCACACAGGAGACACATGGTGGAGCATGGATTAGAACCCACGATCTTCTGATTCCCAAGCCCGTACTCTATCCACTACGCCATGACGCATCTCTCACAGTCTAAGTAGGATGGAGAACTGGTATTTGATCCCCGATTTACAGATGAGGGAACTGAGGCCTCCAGCCCTACAGGTCAGATCTCTGTGAGAACGGAGACCAAGGTCTGGGGTCTTGGGGCCGGCTGGTCAGCGTTCTCAGCCATCAGACGCAATCCTCCTCCTCCCCCTCTTATAAGCATCGGCCTCATTTGCCTCCCTGGAGTCATTCATTTCAAAGCAACATCTTTTTTTAATAGTATTTGTTAAGCACTTACTATGTGCTAAGCACTTTACTAAGCGCTGGGGTCAATAAACTCGTTGTGGGAAGGGAATGTGTCTGTTTACTGTTATATTGTACCCTCCCAAGCACTTAAGTACAGTGCTCTGCACACAGTAAGCTCTCAAGAAATACGACTGACTGAATAACAAGATAATAATAATAATAATAATAATAATAATAATAATAATAATGATAATAAGAATCCTCACTGTACCTCGTTCTCACCTGTCCTGCCATTGACCCCCGGCCCACATCCTCCCCGTGGCCTGGAATGCCCTCCCTCCAGACAACCGCCAAGCTAGCTCTCTTCCTCCCATCAAAGCCCTATTCAGAGCTCATCTCCTCCAAGAGGCCTTCCCAGACTGAGCCCCCTTTTTCCTCTCCTCCTCCCCATCCCCCCCGACCTACCTCCTTTCCCTCCCCAAAGCACCTGTATATATGTTTGTACAGATTTATTACTCTATTTATTTTACTTGTACATATTTACTATTCTATTTATTTTGTTAACGATGTGCTTCTAGCCTTACTTCTATTTATTCTGATGACTTGACACCTGTCCACATGTTTTGTTTTGTTGTCTGTCTCCCCCTTCTAGACTGTGAGCCCATTGTTGGGTAGGGACTGTCTCTATATGTTGCCAACTTGTACTTCCCAAGCGCTTAGTACAGTGCTCTGCACACAGTAAGTGCTCAATAAATACGGTTGAATGAATGAATGAATGAATGAATAATTAGGTTGGACACAGTTCCAGTCTCTCATGGGGATCATGGTCTTAATCCCCATTTTACAGATGAGGTATCTGAGGCACAGAGAAGTTAAGAGACTTGCCCAGGGTCACACAGCAGACAAGCGGCAGAGCCGGAATCTTGCCTTCAGCGCCGGAGAGCCCAAGCCGGTGTCACTGATGACGGCGCACCACCCCTCTACACACACATTTTGTCAGACTACCCACAATCATCAGTCCTGCTGAGGGAAATCAAACGATTTCTCTTGGAAATAAATTCCCAAACGGTTGCTATATTTAAACACGATCTAGAAACTGAAACCCTAAAAATAGTTTGGAGGGCGCAGGACTTGAAGGAGAAACCAAACCGTTTCTGGGAGAGATGTCTGTCGGCTCTTTCTCCAGGAGAGGTAATTGGAAACAGGTCCCAGACAGTTTAGGCAGATCCACAGATGGGCGGTCCGTGCTGGGTCAGAAATGGAGAGGGGAGAGTTAGGGATGTTGGACAGTCCACGCAGGGTCATCGGAGGGACAATCAGGGATGGAGAGGGGACAGTTCGGGGTGTTGGATGATCCATGCTGGGTCACTGGAGGGAGGGTCAGGGATAAAGGGGAGAGTTAGGGGGGTTGGAGGGTCCATGTTGGATTAACGGAGGGACAATCAGGGAAGGAGAGGGGAGTTTAGGGTGTTTTATGGTGCTCTCTGGATCACTGGAGGGAGAATGGAGATGAAGCGGGGAGAGTTAGGGGTGTTGGATGGTCCTTATTGGGTCACTGGAGGGAAGAGTCAGTGTCAATTTGTACTTCCCAAGCGCTTAGTACAGTGCTCTGCACACAGTAAGCGCTCAATAAATACGATTGAATGAATGAATGGATAGAGTGGGGAGGGACTGGCTGTTGGATGGTCTGTGTTGGATCACTAGAGAGAGCCAGGGAGGGAGAGGGGAGAGTTAGGGGTGTTGGATGGTCCAGGCTGGGTCAGTGGAGAGAGAGTCAGGGATGGAGAGGGGAGAGTTAAGAATGTCAGATGGTCCATGCTGGGTCACTGGAGGAAGAGTCAGGGATGGAAGGGAGAGAGTTAGGGATGCTGGATGGTCCACCCTACCATGAGGGTAAGTGTCCAGAAGGACAGTCAGAACATAGTTTCTCCAAGCAAGTTGGTGCCTCTGGTGGAGATGGAGTCCTGGGTTCCACAATCACTGCCCAGAGTCTTATTTAATATCCAACATTCTAATCCACTGTCCAGTTTCCATTTTCCCTGGGGACTGATGCTCCTGTGACAGTGACTCAATTTCCTTTTCTTCCTTTGAGTTATTCTGATGCTCTGGTCACTTTATCCCAAGCCTGTCCAGCTTTCTTCAGCTTCCTCTCTGCCCCAGAAAGATCAACCACAAAGGGAAAGCTGAACTTTCTGCCATCATTAACCATGTTGGTAAAGATAAACCAAACTCAAACTGCCCTACTCCAACCCCAAATCTATATTTTTGGAGAAAGGGGACTGGGTGTATAACCATATATTCTGTTCCTGGGTTCCAAGAACCCAAATAAAAAGGACCCACTCCTCCAGAAGGCACCCCATGATAAACCCATCATGGAATGGTCATAATAATAATAATAATAATTGTATTTGTTAAGCGCTCACTATGTGCCAGGCATTGTTCTAAGTGCTGGGGTGGATACAGACAAATCAGGATGGACAGAGTCCCTTGCCCCATTTGGGGCTCATAGTCTCAATCCCCATTTTCCAGATGAGGTAACTGAGGCACAGAGAAGTGAAGTGACTTGCCCAAGGGCACACAGCTGACAAATGGCTGAGCTGAGATTAGAACCCATGACTTTCTAACTGCCAAGTCTGTGCTCTATCCAGTACACCATGCTGCTTCATGCCACACCATCTGACACCTCAGCATTCATAAGCATTGACTATCCATCTATTTATTTATTTGATTTACTTTTTTTTCCCCTGTTTATCAGTTACAGCGACGGTGATGTTATTTTGCCTCTTGAATGTTTGGCATTTGGGTTCTGCTGTCACTCCCTGCCCTCAAGGACAGGGAAGATGTCCCTTACTGCTGTTCTATGCTCTCAATCATCTGGCTTAATGCTCTGCACATGGCCAACCCCGGGACACGGCCTGCACACAGCCGACTCCTGGACATCGCTGTGCACACAGCCGACCCCGGGACATTGCTCTGCACACGGCCGGTCCATGGACCCACTCTGCAAATGGCCATCCCCGGGACATCACTCCGCATGAGGTCAACCCCAAGTCATGCTCTGCACAGGGCTGATCCTTGGACACGCTCTACACACAGCCAACCCCAGGGCACACTCGGCACACGTCCAACTCCGGGACATCACTTTGCACAACGTCAATCCTGGGATGCGCTCTGCACGGGACCAATCCCGGGACACGCTCTGCATACGGCCAACTCCATGACAACCTCTGCCCATAGCTCACGTAGCCGACCCCGGGACACAGTCTGCACATGGCTGACCCTGGGACACGCTCTGCGTACAGTCAACTCTGGGACATCTCTCATCCCCCAGTTCACCCTGGGGGATGACTGACACGAGGACATGCTCCAAACACTGTCAACCCCAGGACAACGCTCAGCACACGGCCAACCCGGGGCCATGCTCCGCACATGGCTGATCTAGGGCCTCGCTCCACACATGGTCAACCCGGGGATTTTGCTCTATACACCATCGACCACGGGACATCGCTCTGCAAGCCTTTAACCCTGGATGTACTACATACACAGTCTACTCCGGGTACAGTACTCTGACACGGCCTACTCCAGGACATGCTCTGCACACAGTCAACCCTGGGATATGCTCTAGTACACAGTCAACCCTGAGACATCGCTTTTATCACGGTTATCCCTGGGACGTCGTTTTGCGCTCAGTCGACCCTGGGACATGCTCCGCACACAGTCAACAGGGTACAGTGCTTCTGCACATGGTTGATGCCAGAACACGCTCTGCACAGGTCAGCCCTGAGAAACACCTCCACACACACGCTTCCACCTCTGGTTCTGCCCCTGGGTGCCTGCTGCTGAGGTAGCCTGGCACTCGGGACACTGAGTTGCAGATCCACAAGCTCTCCACAGCGGCATAGCCAGGGCGGCGAGCACGTTTAATTTAATTAAACATTGACATTTAATGGACAGGCGCTCTCTGCCCTCAGTAGCCCACCTGATTGTCAAGACAGCCCCGGTCCCATCTCCCCATCCACTCTGGACCGGTCAACCTTCGGCTCTGGCCCCCTCTCACGGTTCTGCCCGTGGCCAGGGATGGTACGGCTTCTTGAATGTCGCCCCGGTTACAGTGACGGGAATGTCACCGCACCTGCAGAGTCATGACAAGGGTACCGTCCCTCCGATGTCCCAGCAGAAGTAAGCCACAGCTCTGAGCCCCACTCTCCCTCTCCCTCACAGAAGGATTTCCGTGAATCCATCACCCCACACCACCTCCCACCCCCAACGCCTCTTCTCCCTCTCTTCTTTCCCCACTTCCCTCAGCTCTGGCACAGCTTCCAAAGTCCCGACGGAAGTGAGCCACAACTTTGACCCCCGTTCTCCCTCTCCCTCCTAGGATTTCCATGAATTCCCCCTCTGTCGCCCCGCACTCTCTCCCACCTCGTCCCCCATCCCCTCCTCCTTCTTCCCCCTGCCCCCCTGCTCCAGCGGAGTGTCTGCCTGAATCTGGAGCTGTCGGCCCCTGATGGAGTACCGAACCCCAGAAACAGCTGCCACTCCCTGGGAAGCTGACTGGGTAAGTAGAGAATAATGAGCGGCAGGCACCAGCCGAACAAAAGAAAATCCATCTTTATTTACCAACTGCTGCACGCTTGTGGGCGCCAGCCGGGAACCCGCCCTCTCGTGCAGGGCAGCCCGCATGGAAGCCACTGCTTCTTGGAAAACAAACCCCTCAAAACCCAGAACCCAATCGGCCCCTCCACAGCTTGGGCCCCAGTGTCAGGGGGCAAAGATCACGACAGCAGATTCCCCGTCCATCCCTTCAACTTCAGCCTCCAGGAGTCCAAGCGGGGAGGGTCACTTCTCCGACTCTCTTTTGGTCGCCCTGACATTCCTTCTTTATTCATTCCCCCCCCCCGCCCCACCCCAGCCCCATAGCACTTTTGTACGTATCTGTAATTTACTGATTTATTTTAATGTCTGCCGCCCCCTCTAGACTGTACACTCGTTGTGGACAGGGAATGTGTCTGTCTATTGTTGCTGTACTTTCCCAAGTGCATAGTACAGTGCTCTGCACACAGTAAGCGTTCACTAAATACGATTGACTGACTGGCCCCATTCGCTACCCCTCTGCTGCCTAGAATAATAATAATAATGATGATGATGGCATTTATTAAGCACTTACTTTGTGCAAAGCACTGTTCGAAGTGCTGGGGAGGTTACAAGGTGATAAGGTTGTCCCATGGGGGACTCACAGTCTTAATCCCCATTTTACAGATGAGGTAACTGAGGCCCAGAGAAGTTAAGTGACTTGCCCAAAGTCATACAGTTGACAATTGCCGGAGATGGGATTTGAACCCATGACCTCTGACTCCAAAGCCTGGGCTCTTTCCACTGAGCCATGCTGCTTCTCTAAATCTAGAATCAGTATGGGAAGTCTGGCCCCAGGGACTCCTTCTGTGCTGGGGCCGGCCACTGGCTCCCCTGAGCTCTGCACCTTCTCGCCACGGAAGGTGTTCATGGGATGTTGCCCTGGGTGTCCCTCAGGTACCCTCTCCATGCACAACATCGTACGCTTGGTCCCTCGACAGCGCAGGAGTTACTCTCCTAAAGAGTCTGATGCTCGGAGAGAAGGTACGATGCAGTAGTCCCTCTGGGTCCAACACCACATGTGGACACAAAACCGGCTCTTCCGACCCCGCATCACATCGTATCCAAAGAGGCATGCAGCGTCAGAAGAATGCTCCTGAATCTCACGATCGCGCTCCAGCCTAATGAAAACCCTGGATCGGGTGAGGGGCCGGCTTTGGCGCCCAAAGGGCAGCTATCATCTGCCTCCACCCTCTGCTCTTCCAGGCCGCACTATCCTTTTAGGCTGCACGTGCTCGCAGGGTCTGGGTGATGTCATTAATGTTACTTTGCGTGTGCTTGCAGAGACACACAGTGATGTCCCGCAGAAGCATAAAAGACTACTGACCCCAGGAGGACACCCGTCCCCATTCACACAGGGGCTGCTTCTAAACTGGCAACCACAATGGGCCGGGCCCATTCCCCTGGAGGTAGGCCTCACAGTAAGGGTTCACCTGCAAACACAACGTAAGCACTTCACACACTACCTGGCGCTGGTCCTGAGTGGGCATAACTGGGGCTACGGATCAGCTTAACATCAAGTCCCCACACTCTGTGAGCTATCAGTCTAATGGGGGTGATACAAATTGCCAAGCATACACAGCCAAGAGGAGCGTTAAGCCCTGGAACCTACGGGATGGGCAGCTCGTAGCCCAAGCAACTCCGGGATGGGCTGTTCGTAGCCTGGCACTTCCAGGACGGGCAGCTCGTAGCCTAGGCACATCCAGGACAGGCAGCTCAGAGCCCGGGCACCTTTGGGATGGGCAGCCCATAGTCCAGGCACCTCTGACACAGGCAGCTCACAGCCTTAGTGCATCTGGGATGGGCAGCTTGCATCCCTGGCCCCTCCAGGATGGGCAGCTCGTAGCCCTGGCAATTCTGTTGCCCTGGTTACAGTGACAGGAATGCCGCCGCACCCGCAGAGTCGGTACAAGGGTAGAGCAATATGATCGCTTGAAGGCCGGCACCTCTCTCACTGCCAACTGTTGGAATCTCCCATTCAGAACAACAGATGAAGTCTCGGGACCAGGATCGGGAAGAGAGGAATCAATTAGAGGACTAGCGGCCTGGGGGAAGGTACCCGTGCTTTTCCATCCCTGCAGGCATCATTCCCACGGGGGCACAGAGTGCAACAAACTAGCGGTGCAACTGGGGACCGGACCCGGGTCTCCCGATGTCCGGAGCAGTGCCCTTCCCATTGGACCAACAGCCAAGAGTTCACAACCCCCCGAGCCCTGACCAATCCCGAACTTCAGGGTTCTCCACCCTCGGGACACACACAGAATTTCCAGGGTGGCAGGCCGGCAGTTTTACCTGTTCCGGGGGCCTTGTGGAGGGCGGAGGGCGACTCTGCCTCGGCCCAGGCTCTGCCACCGTCCCAGTCGGGCAGGACTCGGGCTGAAGGAATAGGGCATGTGGCCAGGCATGGCTGGGTCCCACTGGCCCTGGGCTGCAGGGCCGGGCCCAGACAAAGCTCCTCTAGCCCAATCAGGAGGCCGCCTGGAGGGCAGGGAAGCTTCACCAACCAAAGCCGGGGCCTCCGCCCCCGACCCAATGCCACCCGCCTGCCACCCCCCTGCCACCCACCCACCCTGGCTTTCAAAATCAATCAATCAATCATATTTATTGAGCGCTTACTGTGTGCAGAGCTCTGTACTAAGTGCTTGGGAAGTACAAGTTGGCAACACGTAGAGACGGTCCCTACCCAACAGTGGGCTCACAGTCAAGAAGGGGGAGACAGAGAACAAAACCAAACATATTAACAAAATAAAATAAATAGAATAGATATGTACAAGTAAAATAAATAGAGTAATAAATATGTACAAACATATATACATATATACAGGTGCTGTGGGGAAGGGAAGGAGGTAAGACAGGGGGATGGAGAGGGGGACGAGGGGGAGAGGAAGGAGGGGGCTCAGTCTGGGAAGACCTCCTGGAGGAGGTGAGCTCTCAGTAGGGCCTTGAAGGGATCCCAAGGGTTGGGGAGGGGTTCCATACAGGTCAGCCCCCCGGAGTCCAGCGAGGCTCCCTGCTACCCAGGCCACACAGGCCTTGGAGCCCACACAGGGGGCCACCCTCTACACTGTAAGCCCGGTGTGGGTAGGGATTGTCTCTCTTTATTGCTGAATTGTACTTTCCAAGAGCTTAATACAGTGCTCTGCACACAGTAAGTGCTCAATAAATACAATTGAATGAATTAAATGAATGAATAAATGGATCCAAGACGTGACAGACTTGCAGCCTGGGGGACGGTGGACCAACCGTTTTCCCCACCCCACCCCCAAACACACACACACACACACACACACACACACACACAGAGTTTGTTTTGTTTATGTATTATGGCATTTGTTAAGCAGTTACTATGTGCCAGGCACTATAGTAAGCAATGGGGTAGAAAGAAGCTCATCAAGTTCCACTTATCAAGCTTCACACACACACAGTTTGTTTTGTTTATGTATTACGGCATTTGTTAAGCAGTTACTATGTGCCAGGCACTGTTCAAAGCAGTGGGGTAGAATCAAGCTCATCAAGTTCCACTTATCAAGCTTCCCCTCTAGACTGTGAGCTCATTGTGGGCAGGAATGCGTCTGTTTATTGTTATACTATACTTTCCCAAGCACTTAGTACAGTGTTTTGCACACAGTAAGCGCTCAATAAATACGACAATGAATGAATGACTGAAGGTAGGACACAGTCCATGTCCCACATGGGGCTCAGAGTCTTAATCCCCATTTTACAGATGAGGGAACCGAGGCCCAGAGAAGTGAAGTGCCTTGCCCGAGGTCACGCAGAAGACAGGCGGTGGAGCCGGAATTAGAACCCAGGTCCTTTTGACTTCTGAGCCCCCGCTCTATCCACTAGGCCATGCTGCCTCTCCTCACCCTGAGTGTAGAGGAGGTACTCGGTCTCCTTGTATGCACTCGGCAGACTTGCCAGCTTGGCTGGTCTATTCACCAGAGCCCAGAGTGGTGTGCGGGGGGAGAGGGGAGAAGTTGGGGGGTTGGAGAGGGGGGGTGTGGGTAAGGGGCCGGGGGAGGGGGGCACCTTTTGAGAGTTGCCATTGGTCCCCGCACTGTGAGTCCTCGCCTGCCTCCGGCATACAGCTGCGGGCGCCCGGGCCGTGGGCTGCATCCCAATGAGGCGGCCGAGACGGTTGCCGCCGGACTCTCCGCAGAGGTCAGCCCCGAGTGAGCAGACCGTCTGCCCCGGCCCGCCGGGCCCCAGCCCCCAGCCCCCAGCCCCGGACTGATGTGCCCCAGCCCTAGCCCCACAAGGGCTGTCCAGGCCCCAGAGCTGGGAAGACCCAAGCCCCTCTCTCCTCGCCCACTGGCCCCACAGCTGGACCACGCCGGGGCAGGGGGGAAGGGGTGCAGGAGGGCAGGACAATGCCCGGCGCCCTTGTCCACAGGTTAATCAGCCCTGGGCTCCACACCCCCCCACCAGGAGCCCCAGCCCCCTCGCAGCCCAATCCCGATTCCCACGCTCTCACAAAGCTCTGTATCTGGCACCTGCTTCATTATCATATCTTTGGGGGGTGCGGGCAGGGGGATAGAGGGGAAGGGCCGGATGGGGGGCAGGAGGGGAGAAGGAGAAGGGGTGGGGGGGTCCAGACGAGGTGGAGGGGGGGGAAGGGGCGGAGGGGAGCGAAGGGGTGGGAAAGAATGAGGAGGGGAGGGGAGGTCGGGGGAGGAGGAGGCCGAGGGGGTGCAGAGAGCTGGTGATAAACAGTGCCTCTCGAGCAGGTTGGCACCGAGCTTTCTGACACTTGCGGGCCCGGCCAACAGCTGCGGGAACGTATGGCCCAAATGCAAACCCACACAGCAACCCTACCCCAAATTTCGAAGGGCGGCACTTCGCGTGGGCTCCCGTGGATATGCTCTCCCAGGCCTGGGGTTAGAGGGACAGGGGCAGGGGATTGGCTTGGAAGAGTTCCCCCCACCACCGGCCCTCCGAAAAAGATCTGATGAAACAGCCCCGAGCTGCAGTTCGATGCTCTGAGGAAAAGCCGTCTGCAGGAGATGGTCAGTCACTCAGTCAATTGTATTTTTGAGCACTTACTGTGTGCAAAGCACTGTACCAGGTGCTTGGGCGAATAAAATACAACAATAAACAGACACATTCCCTGCCCACAATGAGATTACAGTCTAGAAGGGGAAACGGACATAATAGAAATAAATAACAGCTATTAATTATTATCATGGTATTTGTAAAATGCTTACTATGTGCCAAGCACTCTTCTAAGCACTAGGGTAGATACAAGATAATCAGGTCGTCCTATATGGGGCTCACAGTCTTCATCCCCATTTTCCAGATGAGGTAGGAGTGGCCCAGAGAAGTGAATCTATGTGAGCCCACTGTTGGGTAGGGACTGTCTCTATGTGTTGCCAATTTGTACTTCCCAAGCGCTTAGTACAGTGCTCTGCACATAGTAAGCGCTCAATAAATACGATTGATGATGATGATGATGATGATCTACGTAAGTGCTGTGGGGCTGGGGGTAGGGGATGAATAAAGAGAGCGAGTTAGGGTGACACAGAAGGGAGTGGGAGAAGAGGAAAGGAGGGCTTAATCAGGGAAGGCCTCTTGGAAGAGATGTGCCTTCAGTAAAGCTTTGAAGCAGGGGAGAGTAATTGTTCGTCGGATATAAGGAGGGAGGGAGCTCTCCTCCTCCTTCTCCCTCACCTCCCGTCCCGACCTAAATAGCCAGGTTGATTTGAGGCATTTACCTGGGGCTCACAGGTGACTTCAGGCAAGTCACAACTTTTCTGGGCCTCAGTTTCCTCATCTGTACAATGGGGAAAAGATACCTGTTCTTTCTTTCCCTTAGACTCTTAACCCCAAGTGGGAGAGGGACTGTGTCTGACCTGATTAACTTGTAACTATCCCAGTGCTTAGCATGATACTTGATTTACCACGATCGTTATCATTTACCAACCAAAGTGACTTTCCTTGCATCCAGGACCCTGAACCGGGAGAATTCCTGGTGGGCTATTAGGTGTTGTATTCTCCAAGCACAACTTTCCTAGTGGAGGTCTTCCCAAGCTCTGCTCCTTGAAGCCCCAGCCCTGCACAGAATCACTCTGTAATAATAATAATTGTGGTATTTGTTGAGTGCTTATTATGTGCCAGGCACCGTACTAAGGGATGGGGTGGATACAAGCAAATCAAGTTGGAAACAGTCCCTGTCCCATATAGTAGGGCCCACAGTCTTAATCCCCATTCAGTGCTTAGAACAGTGCTTTGCACATAGTAAGAGCTTAATAAATGCCATTATTATTATTATTATTATTATTATTATTATTATTACAGGTGAGGGAACTGAAGCACAGAGAAGTTAAGTGACTTGCCCAAGGTCACACAACAGACAAGTGGCAGAACCAGGATCAGAATCCAGGTCCTTCTGACTCCCAAGTCCGTGCTCTATCCACTAGAACATGCTGCTTCCATAGGTGTGGGGGTGGGGGGTTGCAGATTTGGGGGTTCTTAGTCCACCAGGACGCAGCTCACCAGAAAGAGGAACCTTTTACCTTTAACCCACAGAGTGGGCTAATAGATAGAACGAGGACCTGGGACTCAGAAGAACTGAGTTCTAATCCCGGCTCCGCGACTTGACTGTTGTGTGACCTTGAGCAAGTCACTTAACTTCTCTGGGCCTCAGTTCCCACATCTGTAAAATGGAGATTTATACTGTGAGCCCCACGTGAGACATGAACTGTGTCCAACCTGAATAGCTTGTATCTACCCCAGAGCTTAGCACGGTGCCTGGCATTTGGTCAGCACTTGAAAAATATTTAAAAAACAAAACAAAAATCCACTGCACAACTCTCAGAAACAGGCCAAACACTCCAACTTTGGCCAAACCGGGAGTGGAGGGGACTTAGGTCCCTCTTTCGAGAGGTGATGGCTTGCTGCCTGATCCTTCCTGGGTCTCCAGGGATCCTGGGATAACAGTCTGATTTTCCCAAATGGCTGTGAATGCCCCAACTCTAGGATCCTGGCTGATTTTGCCCACAACTGCCCAGGGCTTGGGTGACAATGTTTTACTGAGAGTGTGGGGTGGGAAGGGACAGGGATTGTATGGAGGTGGGGACTTGGAGAGAACAGACTTTAAACTGCTAACAAGAGAAAGAGACACCACTTTGAGTAATAATAATAATTGTGGTATCTGTTCAGTCAGTCAGTCAATCATTATTTATTGTGCACTACTGTGTGCAGAGCACAGTACTAAGCACTTGGCGTACAATTTAACAACAGACACATTCTGTGCCCACAGTGAGCTTACTATGCTCAGGGCTTACTATGTGTTAAGGGCAGGGGCAGATACAGAAGAATCAGGTTGGACACAATCCCTGTCCCATAAGGGGTTCACAGACGCGGGGGAGGGAAAACTGGGATTGAATCCCCATTTTACAGAGGAGGAAACGGAGGCCCAAAAAAGTGACCGGCCCCAGGTCACACACCAGGCTAGAATGAGAACCCAGGTCCCATCTCCCAGGCCCGTGCTCTTTCCACTAGGCCACACTGCTTCTGGGTCCTTTCTGCCCTGATGGGAAACTCACGCTTTGACAGAGACCCGGGATGAAACTAGGAGCTCCAAACCCAGGAACCCCAAAGTGGCCCATCGCGGACGACATGGCTACGCTCCTCGGAGAAATGACCCAGTTCTGGTGTTTAGTTGCCCAGAGGTGAAATTCCAACTCCCTGTTCTGCCTGCCCCGGCCACCAAAGTCAATCAGAAACCCAGAGTGGTTTCACTATGAATCACCATTTTCAACTTTCCCCAACTCTTCAGAACGCCACTATTCCAAAGTCTTACTAATTCCAGCGGGACTTACTGTCTTCACCAGACCCACCTCGGGCAGCTGACGGTTCAGATACCCCCGCTTTGCTACGGGAGATGGGTCAGCGGCTTATAGCCTCTTGACTGTAAGCTCGTTGTGGGCAGGGAATGTGTCCGCTTATTGGTATATTGTACTCTCTCAAGTGCTCGGTACATTGCTCTGCACACAGTAAGCACTCAATAAATATGAGTGACTGGCATGTGACATGTGAGACAGAAGATTCTGTCCAGCCCCAGCTAACTTTTTTCATTCATTTTCATTCAGTCATATTTATTGAGTGCTTACTGTGTGCAGAGCACTGTACTTAGCGCTTGGGAGAGTACTATATAACAACAAGCAGACATGTTCCCTGCCCACAACGAGCTTACAGGCTAGAGGGGGAGACAGACATAAATAGAATTACAGATATATATGTAAGTACTGTGGGGCTGGGAGGGGCAATGAATAAAGGGAGCAAATCAGAGCAATGCATAAGGGAGTGGGAGAAGAGGAAAGGAGGCTTAGTCAGGGAAGGCCTCTTGGAGGAGATGTGCCTTCAATAAGGCTTTGAAACGGGGGAGAGTAATTGTTTGTCAGATTTGAGGAAGGAAGGCATTCCAGGCCAGGAGTAGGATATAAAAATAATAATAGTATTTGTTAAGTGCTTACTATGTGCAAAGCACTGTTCTAAGCACAGGGGGGATACAAGGTGATCAGGTTGTCCCTTGTGGGGCTCACAGTTTTAATCCCCATTTTCCAGATGAGGTAACTGAGGCACAGAGAAGTTAAGTGACTTGCCCAAAGTCACACAGCTGACAATTGGCGGAGCCGGGATTTGAACCCGTGACCTCTGACTCCAAAGCCTGGGCTCTTTCCACTGAGCCACGCTGCCTCTCTGGACAACGGCTCAGCGGTGAGATAGACAAGATTGAGGCACAGTGAAAAGTTTGGCATTACAGGAGCGAAGTGTCCACCTGGGTTGTAGTAAGAGAACCGTGAGGCGAGATAGGAGGGGGCGAGGTGATGGAGTGTTTTGAAGCCAACGCTGAGGAGTTTTCTGGGTCTGGTGGGAAAGGAGGCAGGGCCCGAGGGATCGGGGATGTCAGATCCCCGGAAAAAAGGTGCCTCGATTCTGAGATTTCACGTCACCCCGTACCCTGCAGGGGCAGTGGCAGCAAGTGCCGGGGAGGGGGAGCCCACAGAAGCAGGACACAGGCCTGGTCGGGAGGATCAATCAATCAATCAATTGTATTTATTGAGCACTTACTGTGTGCAGAGCACTGTACTAAGCGCTTGGGAAGTACAAGTTGGCAACACATAGAGACGGTCCCTACCCAACAGTGGGCTCACAGTCTAGAAGGGGGAGATAGAGAACAAAACCAAACATATTAACAAAATAAAATAAATAGAATAGATATGTACAAGTAAAATAAATAGAGTAATAAATATGTACAAACATATATACATATATACAGGTGTTGTGGGGAAGGGAAGGAGGTAAGGCGGGGGGGATGGAGAGGGGAAGGAGGGGGAGAGGAAGGAGGGGGCTCAGTCTGGGAAGGCCTCCTGGAGGAGGTGAGCCCTCAGTAGGGCCTTGAAGGGAGGAAGAGAGCTAGCTTGGCGGATGGGCAGAGGGAGGGCATTCCGGGCCAGGGGGATGACGTGGGTCGGGGGTCGACAGTGGGACAGGCGAGAACGAGGCACGATGAGGAGATTAGCGGCAGAGGAGCGGAGGGGGAGGATGCCAGCGGTCCCAACACCCCGACCAAGCCCCGGGTCCAGGCACCATCTACTCTGCCCAAGAACTGCAGGAGCTGGACCGCTGCCCCAGGGGATGGCAGATCCCAAGACTGGTTTCCTTGATGGCCCCTTCCAGGGGGTTCAGTTAGCTCTCCTGGGGGCTGAGGGAGGAGGAGGTAGGGAGGAGGAGGGGAAGGAAGACACTTAGCTCCTCTAGACTGTAAGCTAGTTGTGGGTACAGAACACGTCTAACCATTCTGTTTCTAGACTGTGAGCCCACTGTTGGGTAGGAACCATCTCTATATGTTGCCAACTTGTACTTCCCAAGCGCTTAGTACAATGCTCTGCACACAGTAAGTGCTCAATAAATACGATTGAATGAATGAATTCTGTTATAGTATATTATTATGGTGTTTGTTAAGCACTTACTATGCACCAGGAACTCTACTAAGCGCTGGGGTGGACACGAGCAAATCAGGTTAGACACAGTCCCTGTCCCACGTGGGGCTCACAGGCTCAATCCCCATTTTAGAGGTGAGGTAACTGAGGCCCAGAGAAGTGGAGTGACTTGTCCAAGGTCACACAACAGGCAAGTGGTGGAGCAGGGATTAGAATCCATGACCTCCTGACTGCCAAGCCCATGCTCTAACCATTAGCACTTAGTACAGTGCTCTGCACATAATTAAGTGCACAATAAATACGATTGCTTCATTGATTGAGCTCAGTGAGCATGGGCGTGACGCGAGGACAGAAGAAAAGTTAACAATGTCTGAGATCTCTGTACCTCCAATCAGCCCCACAGCCCAGCCAGCCCGGGCCTGGGTCTCCTACAGAGCACAAAGCCCTCCTGGCTCTGCATCTGTAATTAACACGTGTATTTTTCTATTAGCCATCTCGTTTCCCTTTATAGCAATCAATAGAAGCTATTGAGCACCTGCTGCGTGCAGAGCAGTCATGAGCGTTTGAGGGAGTCCAATCAAGTTGGCTGATGCAGTCCCTGCCCTCAGGAGGCTTCCACGTTGAAATATTCTGGTGTTTCTACTGATTCGATAGTACCTATTCACCGTTTACCATGTACGAAGCAGTGTACTAAGCACTTAAATCTAGGGATGATTACCTGTGGGCTGGTGTCAGCGGTGGTCCCACCTCCTCCAAGACTGTCCCTAATGCTAAAGGGCAGAGACCATGTCTTCCCCTCTGTCTGAGCCCTCCCCTGACCCTGACTCAGTGTCAAAAATGGGGCTCCCATGCCCATCAACCGTTTGTACTAAGTGCCTGAGGGCAGAGTGCTGTACTGAGCACCAAACTGTCCCAGGTGCCCCTTGAGAAAGGGACAGGATCCAAGTTGGGGAGAGCAGGAGGGGACGGCAGTTCACCCTGTACATCTCACTCAATGCTGCTAAACCCCCACCTCCTTTGGCCTCCCCAGGTTCGGGAACGGATTCGAAAATGGGCAAACAAATCACCCGGCAACGGGGGGTAGAAACCCCGTCCGTCCCCGACCCGGACGCCCACCCCGTGCTGCGGCTGGTGGCCCCGCACCGCCCCCCCCACCTCTTCCGGAAGTTGAAGCGCTCTCCAAGTTAGCAATTTCCAAACAAACGGCTGGATGCCCCTCCCGGCACGTGGCACGGCGCCAACCACCACGCCGAAGGACCCCCGCACGGAGCAGCCGGCTCCTGCACAGCAAAGTAACCACACAGCGGGGCCGCCGAGCGGGGAGGCGGCTGGCAGAGCCCGCCGCGGTGCCTCCCCGTCGTACCGACATCAAACCCAAAACCAACATCTGCTGCGCTCCAATTTACTTTCTACACAACATTTAGCAAAACAGAGCCTCCGCCTGCCACCTCATTAAGGGCCGAGCGGCAGATGAATTGACGACGGGGCCGTGCGCCCGGCTCTGGCTCGGTATTGAGGGGGGGCCCGGCCCGGGTCTGGGGGGGGCCCCCACGGGGGTGGGGAAGGGGACTGTAAGCTCGTTGTGAGCAGGGAATGTGTCTAACGTCATACCGTAGTCTCCCAAGTGCTTCGTACAGGGCTCTGCACACAGTAAGCACTCAGTAAATACGATTGAGAGGATGAATGAATGGGACGGTTCAGAAGGGCCCGGTCCGACTTGTCATGGGGGACAAGGGCGGCGACTTGGGCTGGTCCACGTGAGTTAAGCTGCAACAGGATCTCCCGACGCTTGAGAAATGGGTTCAGTTTGGGGGGGCCCCGCCCTGGACCATGATCCCGGCTTCCCTTGGGCAGAAGGTGTGTGTGTGGGGAGGTCTCTCATAGTACAGAATGGGACTCCTTTTCCTCAGCTCCCAACCCTTCCACATCACCTTGACTCGCTCCCTGTGCTCTTCCCCCCTTCTCCTCCCACAGCACTTATGTATATATGCATATATCTGTAATTCTATTTATTTATATTGATGCCTGTTTACTCGTTTTGCTGTGTATATAACTTTAATTCTATTTATCTATATTGATGCCTGTTTACTCATTTTGATATCCATCTCCCCTGCTCTAGACTGAAAGTCTGGAGTGGGTAGGGATTGCCTCTCTTTATTGCTGAACTGTACCTTCCAAGCGCTTAGTACAGTGCTCTGCACACAGTACGTGTTCAATAAATATGAATGAAGGAATTGAAGGAAGGAATGAATGACTCTGAGGTTCAGAGAGGGTGAGTTTTTTCATCGGGGTCACACAGTCGGTTCAGACCAGAGCTGGAAAACCCACAGTCTCCACCTGCCCTCCATTTCCATTCAGTCAGTCATCTGATAGTATTTATTGAGTGCTTAAAGTGTGCAGAGCACTGTACTAAGAGCTGGGGATAGTACAACACAACAATAACCAGACCCGTTCCCTGTGCACAATGAGCTTACAGTCTAGAGGGGAGGAGACAGACATTAATATAAATAAATAAATTACAGATATGGATATTCATCCCCCTTCCCAGCCCCACAGCACTTATATCCATATCTGTAATTTATTTATTTATATTAATGTCTGTCTCCTCCCCTCTAGACTGTAAGCTCATTGTGCACAGGGAACGGGTCTGGTTATTGTTGTGTTGTACTATCCCCAGCTCTTAGTACTCACTCACGAGACCCTCAGTGACCACATGCCCAAGGTCCTGGCTCTCCCTCCAGTTACCCATCATGGACCATCCAACTGCCCTAACTCTCCCCTCTCCACCCCTGACTCTCCCTCCAGTGATCCAGCACAGAACACCCCTAACTCTCCTCGCTCCACCTCTGACTCTCTCCAATGATCCAGGAGAGACCACTCAACACCCCTAACTCTCCCCTCTTCACCCCTGACTCCCTCCAGTGACCCAGCACAGACCCTCCAACACCCCTAACTCTCCCTGCTCCAGCTCTGACTCTCCCTCCAGGGATCCATCATGGACCATCCAACTGCCCTAACTCTCCACTCTCCACCCTTGACTCTCCCTCCAGTGACCCAGCACAGACCCTCCAACACCCCTAACTCTTCATCTCTATTCCTGACTCTCCCTCCCGAACACAGCACAGACCATTCAACACCCCTAACTCTTCCCTCTCCCACCCTGACTCTGCCTCCAGTTCCCCAACACGGACCACCCATCGCTCCCAAATCCCCCTCCCAAGTCTCCCTTCTCCACCCCTGACTCTTCATCCAGCGACCCAGCACGGACCATCCAACACCCCTAAAGCTTCCCTCTCCATCCCTGACTCTCCTTCCAGTGGCCCAGCAAGTACCCACTTGTCCATGTATTTAGCCAAACCCCTCTGGGTCCTGCTGATTTCACAGCTTCCTCTGGGGCACACCTCTGTTGGGTGAGGTAGTGTTCTCTAATGTTTGTCATGAACCTGCCCTGCTCCTGCTTCAGTGGGGAACTGCGATACCATGCTCCCCTTCTCCACCCTCTTCCTGCTTCCGTAAATGCCAACTCTGTCCCACACTGTCCCTCCCACAGTCTGCACCTCTCCCACTGAAGAGTGTATTGACCCTTTCTGCTACTCCATCCCCCTTTCCACTCTTGCTGCCTCTCTGGCCACACTGCTCAGGAAGACCTGCACCACTGAGTCCCAAGACAGGCCATTCCCTCCTCTCCAAAACCCCGCAGCCCTTCAGACAGAAGAATCTGTGCCTAGAAGGGATCAACAGTCATCCTGTTCATTCATTCATTCATTCATTCATTCATTCATTCAATCATATTTATTGAGCGCTTACTGTGTGGAGAGCACTGTACTAAGCGCTTGGGAAGTACAAGTCGGCAACATATGGAGACGGTCCCTACCCAACAACAGGCTCACAGTCTAAAAGGGGGAGACAAACAACAAAACAAAACATTTAGACAGGTGACAAAACATGTAGACAGGTGAATGTCAATGTTTCATCCAAAATGGGCTTGGGAGTGTAGGGCTTCATTACCTAAGTACCTGGTGATTTGTCCTCAGATTATCAATTTGCTTTTTAAATACTGTAGTCCAAAAATCTTTACAAATGAACTTCATGATATCTAACTCATCCTTAAACCTGGCAGGGTCCTTTGTAAACCTAATAATCAGCTTCCTGCCCCGAGGAAATGCTGGCCCAAAGACCACCCAGGCACGAAGAGCACAGCGGGGTCTCGGCTGTCCAAGTTTATCAATGTGACATTCTGGGAAATGCTCACTAGGGTGTCGGGGCGGGTAACCTCAGTGTCCTCATCTGTAAAAGGGGGAGAGTACTGAGGTGCCTTCTCCTGAATCTCGGCATCGTGGTCCCAGATGGGTCCCTGACTCCCTCCCGAGACTGGAGACAGCAGTTGTGGTTGTGGGCTGGGCTCACTTTTGTTCCCAGTTGGCTGCCCAAATCACAATCAGTGGTATTTCTGGAGCATATATGCTGTGCAGAACACTATACTAAGGTCTTGGGAGAGTACAGCAGAATTAGTAGACACTGCCCTAATTCTCTCAAAATCCTCAATAAGGAAGTTGCAGTCTGGCTTCAACTCCACCTGGTTTAGGGCATAGAGGAAGGGCCTGAGAGTCAGAAGGACCAGGGTTCTAATCCTGGCTCAGCCACCTGTCTGCTGTACGACCCTGGGCAAGTCGCTTAACTTCTCTGTGCCTCAGTTCCCTCATCTGTAAAATGGGGATTAAGACTTTGAGCCCTATGTGGGACAGGGACTGTGCCCAACCCGATTACCTTGTATCTAACCCAACGCTTAGAACAGTGCACGGAACGGGGTGAGCGTTTATCAAATGCCATAAAAAAACCACACCACCATGTCATCTCAAAAAATCTTCTTGGTTTTAGTTTTTAATAGCCAATAATATGGATAATAACTCCTCGAATCTGTCTTGTGCTTTTACATTTCCAGAGCTCTTTCAAATCCTTCTAGACTGTGAGCCCGCTATTGGGTAGGGACCGTCTCTATGTTACCAACTTGTACTTCCCAAGTGCTTAGTACAGTGCTCTGCACACAGTAGGTGCTCAATAAATGCGATTGAATGAATGAATATTCATGATCTCAACCTCACCACATCCCTTAGGGCAGGGATTATTCTCCCCCTTTTACAGATGAGGACACTGAGGTCCAGAGAGGTCAAAAGTCGCACAGCAGGCCGGGCGTTGAGGCCTTTCCAGTCAATCACATTTATTGAGCACTTACTGTGTTCAAAGCACTGTACTAAGCACTTGGGAAAGTACAACTCAACAACATAACAAGAGTAAGCAGAAACGGTCAGTGCAGGTGATGAAAAGAGAAATTCAACAGCAGGTTTGGGAATGATGGATTCTCAACCAGGAAAACCCAACATGAGAGCACCCCCTGGGGCCTAATCTAGTTTGCGGGGCTCTTCCTTCCACCCCACCCCCTATTCATTCTTTCAATCGTATTTATTGAGCGCTTACTGTGTGCAGAGTACTGTACTAAGCGCTTGGGAAGTACAAGTTGGAAACATATAGAGACGGCCCCTACCCAACAGCGGGCTCACAGTCTATTCCCCTACTCCCCAACTCTGCCAACAACCAGCACAGGTCCAGGCCCACCCTAGGAACTGCTCTCTTTATTCACCCCCGGGGCCCTTCCCAGTCCCTATGCACATATCCATAATTTATTTATTTATATTAATGTCCACATCCCCCTCTAGAGTGTAAGCTCACTGTGGGCAAGGAATGTGTCTGTTTTGTGTTGTGTTGTATTCTCCCAAGGGCTCGGTACAGTGCTCTGTGCACAGTAAGCGCTCAATAAATACGATTGATTGATCGATAGAAGAATAATATGTGAGTGACAGCTTGTGGTGGTGAAGGCCAGTGGGGCTTCCCTTGGCTCGCCTCCCCACACCCGCCTTCCCAAACCCTGCCCAATGATCGCACTGTCCCTCCGCAGGAAATGCTTCTTTGGTTCTCTAGACTGTAGCTTGCTGTGGGCAGCAAACGTGTCTACCAACTCTGTTGCACTATACTCAACCAGGCATTTACTATAGTGCTCTGCGCCCAGTAAGTGCTCAGTAAATACCTTTGATGAGAGAAGCAGTGTGACTCAGTGGAAAGAGCACGGGCTTTGGAGTCAGGGGTCACCAATTGTCAGCAGTGGGACTTTGGGCAAGTCACCTCACTTCTCTGGACCTCAGTTCCCTCATCTGTAAAATGGGGATTAAGACTGTGAGCCCCACGTGGGACAACCTGATCACCCCAGCGCTTAGAAGACTGCTTTGCACATAGTAAGCGCTTAACAAATGTCATTATTATTATTATTATTATTATTATTATTATTATGCTCTGCACACAGTAAGCCCTCAGTAAATACCACTGATAGATTCACTGATCACGGGCATTGGCCTCAGTAAATCAATACGCATTGACTACTCCACAGCACTTATGTACATATCTTTGTACATTATAAATTATTTATTCATATTAATTTGTGTCTCCCCCTAAAGAATGTGAGCTCACTGTGGGCGGGGAACGTGTCTGCCAACTATATTGTACTGTACTCTCATAATGGGCAAGGAAAGTGTCTGCAAATTCTGCTATATTGTACTCTCCAAGCACTTAGAACAGTACTCTGCACATAGTAAGTCCTCAATAAATACCAGTGATTGCTTGCTGAGTAATTTTGCATACTGATTACCTGTCTACCTGTTTTGTTTTGTTGTCTGTCTCCCCCTTCTAGACCGTGAGCCCATTGTTGGGTAGGGACCGTCTCTATATGTTGCCACCTTGTACTTCCCAAGTGCTTATTACAGTGCTCTGCACACAGTAAGCACTCAATAAATATGATTGAATGAATGAATGCAGTACCCCTTGGCACTTATATACATATCTTTAAATTATATATTCATATTAATGTGAGTCTCCCCCTCTAGACTGTAAGCTCGTTGTGGGCAGGGAACATGTCTGCCAACTCTGTTGTCTTGTACTCCCCTAAGTGCTTAGTACAATGCTCTGCACATGATATGTGCTCAAAAAATACCATCGATGTTCATTCAATCGTATTTATTGAGCGCTTATCATAATCGATGTTGATGATGAGTGCTTACTGTGTGCAGAGAGTTGTACTAACCACTTGGGGGATTACATTCATTCATTCACTCAATCGTATTTATTGAGAGCTTACTGTGCACAGAGCACTGGACTAAGCACTTGGGAAGTACAAGTTGGCAACATCTAGAGATGGTCCCTACCCAACAACGGGCTCACAGTCTAGAAGGGGGAGTCAGACAACAAAACAAAACATGGAGACAGGTGTCAAAATAATCAGAACGAATAGAATTATAGCTATAGGAATAAGTAGACCCAATCCCTGCCCTAAAGGAGCTTACACTCAACTGTGTATAGAGCACTGTACTAGATGCCTGTTCTGCACAGCCCCACAGGACTTATGTACATATCTGTAACTTATTTATTTGTATTGATGTCTGTCTCCACCTCCGCTAGACTGTAAGCTCATTGTGGGCAGAGAATGTGTCTGTTTCTTGTGGCATTATGATGATGATGGTGGTATTTGTTAATCACTTACTATGTGCCAAGCACTGTTCTAAGTACTGGGGTAGATACAAGGTAATCAGGTTGTCCCACGTGGGGCTCACACTCTTAATTCCCATTTTACAGATGAGGTAACTCAGGCACAGAGAAGTTAACTGGCTTGCTCAAAGTCACACAGCTGACAAGTAGAGGAGCCGGGCTTAGAACCCCGACCTCTGACTCCCAAGTCTGTGCTCTACTCTCCCAGGCATCTAGGACAGTGCTCTGCACAGAGTAAGTTTTCAATAAATACAACTGAGTGAATGAATGAACTGTACTAAGGTCTTGGGAGAGTACAAGAGAGGTAAAACCTTATGCCCCGCCAAAGAGCATCAGGGGCACATGAAATTTACAGTTTAGCAGAGTATGACCTGCATCTCATTAGTATAGTGCTCTGCACACAGTAAGCGCTCAATAAATATGATTGATTGATTGATTGATTGATCTCATTATAACTGGAGAACGAAAAGGTGGAAAAGTGGCTATGTCAGCACTTAAATAACAAAGGACGTAAACTGATCTGAACCATGGCGCTGTGGGTGGTTGTAAGAGCCCAACTCTGAGGTGGCAGGTGGCAGAAAGTGACCCAAGGAGAAGACAAATTCATGGGGAAAAGGCTCCTTACTGACTTCATCTGTTTCCCATCCCCTTCTGCATTGGCTTCACCCTTTTTCCTCATACTGATTATCGTAACTGTTAAGTGCTCACTATACGCCAAGCACTGTTCTAAGCACTGAGGTAGAAACAGGATAATCAGGTCCCACATGGGACTCACAGTCTAAGTAGGAGGAAGAACAGAGATTGAATCCCTATTCTACTCATGAAGGAACTGAGGCCCAGAGAAATGAAGTCACACAGAAGGTACGTGGTGGAGCTGAGATTTGAATCCAGGTCCTCCGTCTCCCAGGCCGGCGCTCTTCCCACTAGGCAACACTGTTTCTCAAAGTGCTGCACCCCCGCTCACCTACTTGCTCATCACACTCTGGGCCCCAGGGGAGCCATGACTGGCAGGGTGAGAGAGCCAGAGAGGCGGAGCGCTAAACGCTAGCAGGAGAATCAATTCTCTGGGCAGGTTCCCCAGGTCTTTGTGACAGGACCACCGTCTGTCTGTCCTTTATAACAGGAGACTCCAACATCACTGTGTTTTCAAGGTGGGAGAGAGAGTCTCTTTCCAGGAGAAGTTTAGCGCCCAAGGTGATTGTTCTCCCAGAGGCTGAGCTGTTCAGCGGCCCTCAACCCACACTTCAACCCTCCTCAAATCTCTCCACAGCAAACAAGAACAGTTCACTATTGTCTTCAAAACCATCCGCCACCCCTCTCCATCTCACATCTCCGGCCTCTTTCCCCATCACTCCCCAGGCGGCAACCTCAGTCCCTTCCAAACTCATCTTCTCACCTCCCAACATTGTCGATTCTCTGGTCTCTAAGCCACCGTCCACACCTCACCCCCTCCCGGGAACCCCCTTCCCTGTTCAAATCCGAGGGTCCACAGCTGTCCCCACCATCGAATCCCTCCTGAAAACCCACCTCCCCGATTTATCCCACCACCCCAGTGCCACCTTTAGTGCTAGGGTATTTTTTTTATGGTATTTGCTAAGTGCTTGCTATGTGCCAGGTACTGTACTAAGCACTGGGGTAAATACAAGAAAATCAAGTTGGGCACAGTCCCTGTCCCACACCCTCCTCCCCAACAAGACCTATGAAAAGACGGGTGCCGTATCTCCATCTTCACATGCTATTCAGTGCTCAAGCGCTTAGTACAGTGCTCTGCACATAGTAAGCGCTCAATAAATACGATTGATGATGACGATTCATTTATTCCCATATTTAGTGGGAAGCAGTGTGGCCTAATGAAAAGAGCAAGGGCCTCAGAGGAGTCAGAGACCTGAGTTCTAATCCAGCCTCCACCACTGGTCTGCAGCGGAACTTAGCACACAAATCACTTAACTTCTCTGTGCCACCATTTCCTCACCTGCAAAATGGGAATTTAATGCCTATTTTCCCTCTTTCTTAAACTGTGAGCCTGATGAGGGACAGGAATTGCATCCTACCTGATTATCTTACATCCACCCCAGCACTTAGAACAGTATGCGGCATGTAGTAAGTGCTCGACAAGTACCATAATTATTACATTAATTAGTATTACTCATCTTTTTCATAATAATTATTATAATAATGATGGTATTTGTTAAGTGCTTACTATGTGTCAAGCACCGTTAATAATAATAATGGCATTTATTAAGTGCTTACTATGTGCAAAGCACTGTTCTAAGCGCTGGGGGGGGGAATACAAGGTGATCAGGTTGCCCCACATGGGGCTCACAGTCTTAATCCCCATTTTACAGATGAGGTAACTGAGGCCCAGAGAAGCTAAGTGGCTTGCCCAAAGTCACACAGCTGACAGGTGGCGGAGCCAGGATTTGAACCGTTCTAACCGCTGGGTAGGTACAAGCTAATTAGGTTGGACACAGTCCCCTGTGCCACATGGGGCTCATAGCCTTCATCCCCATCTTCCATATGAGGTAACTGAGGCCCAGATACTTGCCCGAGATCACACAGCAGGCAAGTGGCAGAGCCGGAATTAGAACCCAGGTCCTTCTGACTCAATCAATCAATCAATCGTATTTATTGAGTGCTTACTGTGTGCAAAGCACTGTACTAAGCGCTTGGGAAGTACAAGTTGGCAACATATAGAGACAGTCCCTACCCAACAGTGGGTTAAGACTCCTAGGCCTATGTTCTAACCACTAGGCTCATCTAGTGCTGCCACTTTGTCTTCCCTCCTGTGACTAACCTGTGTCTGCCCATCTTCCCCCAGGAGATACTAAGACCCTGGTTTTCCACTGCTGGCATGCTCTCCCAGTCAATCAATCAATGGTATTTACTGGGCACTACTGGGGTGCAAAGCACTATACTAAGCAGCATGGTTCAGTGGAAAGAGCATGAACTTGGGAGTCAGAAGTCATGGGTTCCAATCCCGACTCCGCCACTTGTCAGCTGTGTGACTTTGGGCAAGTCACTTATCTTCTCTGGGCCTCAGTGACCTCATCTGTAAAACGGGGATTAAAAGTGTGAGCCCCATGTGGGACAACCTGATTACCCTGTAGCCCCCCAGCACTTAGAACAGTGCTTGGCACACAGTAAGTGCTAAACAAATGCCATCATTATTATTATTACCACCTCTGCATCATACAGAAACTCCTTAAGGCCCTCCATCACCTTGCCCTCTCCTACCATGTGGGACAGGGACCTGATTTGCTTGTATCCACCCCAGCACTTAGTACAGTGCCTGGCACATAGTAAGCGCTTAACAAATACCACAGTTATTATTATTACTATTAACCTTCTCACTGTACCTCGAGCTCATCTGTCTCGCTTTGAACCTCTCGCCCACATCCTGCCTCTGGCCAGGAACACCCTCCCTCTTCATATCCGACAGACAATGACTCTCCCCCACTTCAAAGCCTTACTGAAGGCCCATCTCCTCCGAGAGGCCTTCCCTGACTAAGCCCTCCTTTCCTCTTCTCCCACTCCCTTCTGCATTACCCTGACTTGAGCGTGGCTCAGTGGAAAGAGCCCGGGCTTTGGAGTCAGAGGTCATGGGTTCAAATCCCAGCTCTGCCAATTGTCGGCTGTGTGACTTTGGGCAAATCACTTCACTTCTCTGGGCCTCAGTTACCACATCTGTAAAATGGGGATTAAGACTGTGAGCGCCCCACCCCCACCCCCCGCCGTGGGACACCCTGATCACTTTGTAACCTCCCCAGCACTTAGAACAGTTCTTTGCACATAGTAAGCGCTTAATAAATGCCATTATTATCCAGCGCTTAGAGCAGTGCTTTATACATAGTAAGCACTTAACAAATGCCATCATTATGTTATTTTATCCATGCCCCCCCATCCCCACAGAACTTATGTACATAACCGTAATTTATTTATTTCTGTTAATATCGGTCTTCCCCTTTAGACTGTAAGCTCATTGTGGGCGGGAAATGTGCCCACTATATTGTACTCTTCGAAGCACCTAGTACAGTGCTCTGCACTCAGTAAGCGCTCAATAAATACAATTGACTGACTGACTGATTACACTATAACAGAGTTAGTAGACACGTTCCCTAGCTGAGCAAGCCCAGACCCTTTTCCCTCGGGGCTGGTGCAACTGCCTGAACACCATGTAGGGAAGACTCGCACTGCCACTCGCTGAGTCCAACGCCACAGGCAGACACACAAACCGTCGCTCCATCACGGCAGCACGCTGGACCCAAGCAGACTCTCGTGGTCGCCAGGGTCAGGGTGCTCCCTCGCTCCCCGACTATGTTCTACCCCAGGGCACAGGGAAGGCACACCTCACGGCGGGACTCGGTGTTCGGTGCTCTGCGCTCGACGGGCGCTCGATCGATGCCATTGACTGACTGATGACGGGTGGGACTGGAAGCTGGGGAATGGATGGGACGACCTCTCCATTCATTCATTCATTCATTCGATCGTATTTACTGGGAACTTCCTGTGTGCAGAGCACTGTACTAAACACTTGGGAGAGCACAAGACAACCAAAAGCAGACACATTCCCTGCCCACAACGAGCTTACAGTCTAGAGGGGCTTATGGTCTAGAGGTCCCGGGAGTCTCTCTGACACACATCCAAACAACGAGAGAAGCAGCGTAGCTGGCTGGATAGAGCACAGGCTTGGGAGTTAGAAGGACTTGAGTTCTAATCCTGGTTCTGCCATTTGTCTGCTGTGACCTTGGGCAGGTCACGTCACTTCTCTGTGTGTCAGTTACCTCATCTGTAGAATGGGGATGGAGACTGTGAGCCCTACCTGGGACAGGGACTGTGTCCAACCCGAGTGGCTGGTATCCACCCCAGCACTTACAACAGTGCCTAGCATATAGTAGTAATAATAATAATAATGGCATTTATTAAGCGCTTCCTATGTGCAAAGCACTGTTCTAAGCGCTGGGGAGGTTACAACAATAATAATAATAATAATGATGGCATTTATTAAGTGCTTCCTATGTGCATAGCACTGCTCTAAGCACTGGGGAGGTTACCAGGTGATCAGGTTGTCTCACAGGGGGCTCACAGTCTTCATCCCCATTCTACAGATGAGGTAACTGAGGCCCAGAGAAGTGAAGTGACTTGCCCAAAGTCACACAGCTGACAATTGGCGGAGCCAGAATTTGAACCCATGACCTCTGACTCCAAAGCCTGGGCTCTTTCCACGGAGCCACGCTGCTTCTCAAGTAAGTAAGTGCTTAACAAATACCACAGTTATTATTATTATTCTCTGGGCCTCAGTTACCTCATCTGTTCATCTAGGACAGCGACTGTGCCCAACCTGATTACCTCATATCTACCCCAGAGCTTAGAACAGTGCTTGACACATAATAAGTGCTTAACAAATACCATCATTATTATTAAGTCCCCTAATATGGTGTCACCGTTGCATTCGGTGGCTCCCACTTCTCCTATTCCCCTTTTATTTTTGTTTTCAAAGACAGAGCCAGAAAAACAGGAACCTACATCCCCCCCCCACCCTCCACCCCCAGCCCACTCCAGACAGCCCTAGACACAGACTAAATAGGAAGTGGGTTGTGAATGGAGTGTGGCCTAGTGGATAGAACCCAGGGACCTGGGACCTGGGTTCTCAACCCTGCTCTGTCACTTGTCTGCTGTGGGACCTTGGACAAGTCTCTCAACTTCTCAGGCCTCAGTTACCTCATCTGTAAAATGGGGATTAAGGTTGGACCTTGACTGTGTCCAACCTGATTAGCTTGTATCTACCACAACGCTTAGTAAGTGCTTAACAAATACCATAAAAAAAAAATAGGAATGGGGCCAGGCTGCCTGACAGCCCAGGCCCTCAGCCAGGGGGCCCAGAAGCTTCATGCCATTAACAAATGCCATGATAAATAAATAAAATAAAATAAATGCCAGGCGCAGACAGCCTTTACCACCCCACGGGCCACCGGCTACTCCGGACCGCCCGGCCCCTGGCTCATTGCGTTGCTTGCCTGCAATGGCTTTAGTCACACCTCAGCTCCACCAGAAAATGCCTCTGACACCTTACACACATGTACACACATGTACACACATGTGCACAAGCACACACACACACACACACACACACACACGTTTATCCAACACCCCTAACTCTCTCCTCTCTACCCCTGTCTCTCCCTCCAGTGACCCAGCATGGACCATATAACACCTCTAACTCTCCCCTCTCCATACCTGACTCTCTCTCTCTCCACTGACCGCCGCTGTTCATCTCCAAAGGGTTTCAGTGATAGATGAATGTTTTCCAACTACACAAACCTGTTCGGAGGCAGGATGTCATGGTATCTCCCTAATTCCCTAATGACATGCTAGCCTAAATACGCAGTGAAATCAAATTGTAGCACAACGATGGGCATGGGAAGCAGCAAGGCATATGGGCCAGTGAATCAAAAGGTTGTGGGTTCTAATCCTAGCACCGTCATTTTGCTGTGAGCTTAGGCAAGTCACTTCACTTCTCTGGGCCTCAGTTTCCTCATCTGTAAAATGGGGATTAAGACTGTGAGCCCCAGGTGGGACAGGGACTGTGTCTAACTCTATTTGCTTGTATCCACCCCGGCGCACAGTACAGTGCCTGGCATGCAGTAAGTGCTTAACAAATACCAGAATTCTTCTTATTATTATTATTATTCAGCACAGCCCCCTGGGTACAGCTACAGAGCCAACGGCCATCACTGAATTCCACTACTTGGGCAACCCGTTGCCCAACAACTCCAAACTAGGCTAAGAAACAGAGAACTAAGAAACAGAAAACCCACACATCCTCTGGGACTGGGATGCGCATCTACTGGGTGCAGAGCACTGTAGAAGACTCTTGGAAGCAAGACATGGGCCTTCTAGATGAATGGCTTTAAAGAGAAAAATGCAACCAGGATCGTCAGTGGAATGGAGCATCTTTCGTGCAAGAAAGGACCGAGAAGACCAGGACTTTGCAGTCTGAACATGTGCAGGCTGAGACAAGATTGGAGTTTACCAAATCAGAATAGGGGTGAAAGGGGAAAATAAAAATGTGCTGTTCTCCAAGTCCCACACCACCAAGGCAAGGAGTAGGTTTTGCTTGAAGGAAACACTCCTCCCCGCCACTGAGAGTGAGAACATGAACTCCGTCCCCACGGGAAACTGTACAGCTGGGAACACCTGATCGGTAAACAAGTGGCCCATGTTGGGTCAAGGAGGGAGAGTTGGGGATGGAGAGGGGAGAGTTGGGGGGGTTAAATGGTCTGTCCTGTGTCACTGGCGGGAGAGTAGGGAATGGAGTAAGGAGAGTTGGAAGGGTTGGATGATCTAAGCTGGTTCAGTGGAGGGAGTGTCAAGGATGGTGAGGGGAGAGTTAGGGGTGCCGGGTGGTCCATGGTGGGTCAGTGGAGAGCTTCAGGGATGGAGAGGGGAGAGCTAGGAGAGTTAGATGGTCCGTGCTGGGTCACTGGAGGAAGAGTCAGGGATGGAGAGGAGAGAGTTAGGGGTGGTTGGATGGTCCATGCTGGGTCATCGGAGGGTAAGTCAGGGCTGAAGAAGGAAGAGTTAAGGGTGTTGGAAGGTCCAACTATAAGGGAAGGGCCTCCAAGACTCTTGGTGTCTCCGCGGGAGCCACAGTCTAGGACTGAGCAGATGATGGGGCTGATGAAGAGGACAACAACTGGGGGCAGATGGTCCATGCCACCACCATTCCCAGCAGGACTCCTCCCGGGGAAGACAGGAATGCGGTTGACCTAAGGGACCCTGCTGCTTCTTCCCCGTTGGGCTGATACCTCCTTTCCACCCCCATCATCTGCTACCCTGAGAGTTATTCACCTTCCTCTCTGGCCACCCCAACACAGGCTGCACAGGCCCTTGGGGAGGCCAGGGCTGTCATCACGAGTCTCCTGACAGGGAAGGGGCAGAGGGGAGATGCGCGGCAGGGTCGGTGATACCCACGAGGCAGAGGAAAACACTGCTGCCCAGCCACTGCCCGCTCTGCCTTTCCTAGAAACCACACTGAAGACACCCTCCACACCCTGGGGTGCTTCCAAACAACAAGGTCTTTGTTCTCAGTGGACTTTCTGTCCCTCCCCCAACACTCCACCTTCATCATTCGCTCATTCATTTAATAGTAGTTATCAAGCACTTACTGTGTGCAAAGCACTGTCCTAAGCGCTTGGGAGAGTACGATACAATAACAGACACATTTTCTACCCACCTGACCCCACAGTCAGCCTTCCTCTCCCCATTCTTCCACCCTCTGCCCAGGATGGAATTCCTTGCTGACCACTGGCTCTCCACACACACCGACTCCCTCTAACTGCCCGCTCTCTGCTCCCACTCCACCCCAGCTCCCCCCTCTGCCCTTCTGAATCAAACTGAAACCTTCCCCCTCCCACAACACAAAACATCACTGTCATGCCCACAGCACTATCACCCGCCAGGGACTGGGATAATAAAATAAAAATAACAATAATAATAATAATGGCATTTGTTAAGTGCTTACTATGTGCAAAGCACTGTTCTAAGCACTGGGGGGGATACAAGGTGATCACATTGTCCCACTTGGGGCTCACGGTCTTAATCCCCATTTTACAGATGAGGTAACTGAGGCCCAGAAAAGTTACGTGAGTTGCCCAAGGTCACACAGCAAACATGTGGGGGAGCCGGGATTAGAACCCACGACCTCTGACTCCCAACCCCGGGATCTTTCCACTGAGCTACGCTGCTTCTCCAGGAAGGGATCTGAGACTTCCTACACTGAACCAAGATCCCGAGTCCCAGGCAAACATATTTATCGAGCGCTTACTGTGTGCAAAGCATTGGGAGAGTGCATTCTAACAGAATTGGTAGACACGTTCCCCGTTCACAACGAGCTTATAGCCTACAGTGTACATCAGGGTCTGGACTCCTCTGGATGCCCAGCAGCCTCGTGCCCGTTTCAGACGAAAAGCGCCGACCACTTTGGCAGTGAGAGCTGCTCAAGGCTCTGGGCCCAGTTGGCCTCCCGCCAACAGGGACATCTGCCCCATCCTCCCCTGACTCCAAGATGGCAGAATGGGGAGGGCTTCCTTCCCTCCCTCCTGCTCTGGTCCAGCCTCTGGTGTAGAGGCGGAAAACGACTATAAGCTAACCTCTAGATTGTAAGCTCCTTGTGGGCACTGAATGTGTCGGTTTATAAAAATAATAATACTGATGACATTTATTAAGCGCTATGTGCAAAGCACTGTTCTAAGCGCTGGGGAGTTTACAAGGTGATCAGATTGTCCCACGCGGGGCTCACAGTCTTAATCCCCATTTTACAGATGAGGTAACTGAGGCCCAGAGAAGTGAAGCGACTTGCCCAAGGTCACACAGCTGACACGTGGAGGAGCCGGGATTTGAACCGATGACCTCCGACTCCAAAGCCCGTGCTCTTTCCACTGAGCCACGCTACGTACTCTCCCAAGCACTTAGTTCCGTACTCTGAACACAGTAAGCACTCGATAAATATGACTGAATGAATGACATTCGACTGAATGAATGAATAAATGAGTGAATGACCAGGAACGAGAGAGTGGCAGGCGGAGGGGCAGTGAGAGTCCCAGGCTATCCCTAGAGTTGCCCCGGATAATCCGGAGGGCGGCCGGGAAGGCCGGCTTCGCTGCTCCGCTTGGGCTTCTCCCACTAAACTGTAAGTCCCTTGGGGGCAGGGAACGTGTCTACCAACTCTGTTCCACTGTACTCCCCCAAGCATTTAGTACAGTGCTCTGCACACAGTAAGTGCTCGATAAATACTACTGATTGACTGGTTGGACTGTTGGCCCTAACCCTAGCCCCCTTTGAAAGGCAGCACTTGCCAACCAATGTCCCGGGGACCGAGGTGGCCCACGGAGATCAATCCTAGCCGCGGCACAGACCCACCCCTCCCCCTGTGCCGCAGACACCACCTTCCTCCACCACCGGCCTCCAAGGACAGGAAACCCCCAGCATCGGCCCTGAAATCCCGGGCTCCGGCCAACCGGGCCCCAGGGGAGGAGCTTCTGGAAAGCCCCCGAGTTCCTCTTCTCCTTCCAGGAAACCCGACCTCGGGACGGGGCACCAGGTAAGGCAGGGAGGGTGGCAGGAGAACAGGTCTAAGCCCCTCCCTGCCACCCAGAGGCCTCAGGTGCTTTTGGAAATCTCCCTCGACGAGGGGCCACCAACCTGCCTGACCACTGGAACTTTTCCGTGCCAACCGTGGGGTTTACAGGGTGGGGGCTGCTGGGGTCTCCATGTCCACCCCCGCCACAGAACTGCACACAAACCCTGGCCCCTTCCCGCCCCCCGGGATGCACAGCCTCTCCCTCGGGGATCAGTCGGCCATCAGCATCCATCATCTCCCACCCACTCTCCATCATCCGGGCTTTGGATTATCCGCGCCCTTAACCTGTGGGGGAGCCCTGTTTCCACTAACCCTCACCCCCGGGCAACCTCACAGCCTGCCGGGGGACTCTGGGTGGAGAATGGAAACTCACACCCACCTTGGGCAAGCTTCCTGCTGGCAGTTCTGGGAAAAGCTCAGCAGACGGAAGGGAGGGAGGGAGGGTGGAGAAAAGAGCGAAGATCTATTTCACAAATGGCTCTGGACTCTCCACCCCCGGCTTTACCTTTCCCCAGGTCAGAGGGTATGGATGGTGGTGGCTTTAGAGCCCAGAATGGCAGGGGTCTCTGACCAGCACTCCCCCTACCCCCCTGGCTCCTGTCTGACCTCCCAGCCAGACTCTGGGGCCACATTCCTCCAGTCCCCTGAAGGAAGCGGACATTAGGGAAGGGGGAATGACAAGCAGAGTCTCCCATCAGCCTTTTCCCACCTTGGCCCGCGGCCCAGGCCTCTCTGAACCAGCATCAGGGCTCCTCCTCCCAGGGGCTGCCGGTCTGATGGGGGTGGGCAGGGAATCCCTGGGGCTCTGCAGCGTCTGAAATAGGTGAGCGACAGGCAGGGTCATCGGACTGAGCGGCGGGAACTGCGCTTGGGGCTGCTGGGCAACGGATTGAATCCGGCCTGAGAAAAGGGTCCAGTGGGGGACAACCAACCTCACCTGACGCTCCGATCCCCATAGGAGCCCTGCAGTCCTGAGGTGCATTGAAGGTGGGAGGGGGAATGTGGGGGGAGGATTCTGTCCTTTATATACCGTTAGGCCTCTGGGAGCTCTGAGTGTATCTTCTATGTCACCTGTGTTCTTTGTCCACAACTGATTGTACTTTCTCCCCCAGACTGGCAACCTCTTAAGGTTTAGGATAAGGTCTCCTCCTCCCTCTTGTCGCTCCCCACAGATTCCATCCACCATAGCTATCCAGTCAACGTGGCCAACGCAGATGCCTCCTGCCGGAAAACACCTCTCCCTGAGGGGCCACAATCCCCGCACCACATCACCAGGCCTACGTATCCCACCCACCTCTCCTCTCCGAGGCTCTTCCGCCATCAGGAAGGCCGCAAGTCCCAGACTCGAGATGGAGCTGAGAGGCGGCCTCGCCAGGGGTCAGGTGGAGAGAGGAGGCCGGGCGGGCCATGACGGGGGGGGCGGGGTGGGGTGACGTCCACACTGACCTCGCTTGTGCAACCAGCCTTCCTTGACAATCGTGACGTCGTTCATGGTGGCAGGAACGGGCTGGGGATCCCGGCTTGAGTCAGACCACTTCTCGGCCTTTGGGATGTCTTTCCAGGGGGCCTCTCTCCAGGGGCCGCCACGGTGGGGCGAGGCCGGCTTTTCCCGCTATTTCTAGAGAGAGAGAAGGGCGGGGAGGATGCCAGGTTACTGCCGCTCTAGGACTCCGGCGTGAACGACGAGGATCGGTCTACAGCCTGGGCCTCCGGCGGCCATCCCCCCCCGCCACCAGCCCCGCTCTCTTCTCCGACTCGGTGCCTGAGGGAGTCCCGCGGGCTCTCCACCTCACAGTCGGGCACAGGCGGCACCCGACCTGGGCGGAAGACACAAGGCTGGCGTAAGGAAGCCAGCCAGAAGGGATGTGCCTCACAGCTGAATGGCAGGTGGGGCTCGGCCCCAGTGAGGGCTAAACTCAGATCTAGAGATTCAAAATCGGGCTATCTTCCTTTCTGCTCTGCTCCTCCAACATGCTGCTTTGTTCTGGGTGAGCCACTTAAACTCTCTGGGCCTCAGTCCTGACATCTGTAAAATGGGGAAAAACAGGGAGAATTTTTCCAGTGAACGATTTAACACAGACCCAAGGGTTGGAAGTGGCCCTGAGAGCTAACTCTACCACACTACGACGTGCTCTCTCTCTCTCTCTCTAAAGACCCCCCACCTGCCCATCCCCAACAAGAAGGATGCCCACCAGCTCCCGGGTCTCTCTTCCAAATTCAGGACAATAATAATAATAATAATAATGGCATTTATTAAGCACTTACTATGTGCAAAGCCCCGTTCGAAGTGCTGGGCAAGGTCCACAGATCCTGGGAGAATTCTTCCCAGTGGCAGTGGCCACGGGACAGCTGGGACTAAAGCTCCTGCCAGGGCCACCAGACCCTACCGTCGCCACCAAATTGACCTCCCTCGCTATGGGCCCAGCACACCAGTTGGGTGGGGGTGAAAGCCAAGTCAAGGCTGCTGGGCTTGACCACCAGTGTCTGATAAGCAGCGTGGCCTAGAGGGAAGGAGCACGGGCCTGGGTGTCAAGAGATCTGGATTCTAATTCTAGCTCTGCCACTTGCCTGCTGGGTGACCCTGGGCAAGTCACTTAACTTCTCTGAAACTCAGTTTCCTCATTTGAAAAATGAGGGTTCGATGACTGCCCTCCTTCCCACTTGGACTGCGAGTCCCTTGTGCGACAGGGACTGTGTCTTTTCTACTTATATTGCACCTACCCCAGCATTTAGTACAGTGTTTGGTACATAGTAAGTGCTTAACGAATACCAGAATTCTTATTACCAGTCATGGCCTCGGCCAGACCGTGCTGACAAGTATATTAAACTAATAGTGGTATTTGTTAAGCGCTTACTATGTACCAGGCACTGTACTAGGTGCTGGGGTGGATACAAGCAAATCGGGTTGGACACAGTCCCTGTCCCATGTGAGCCTCACAGTCTCAATCCCCATTTTACAGAGGAAGTAATGGAGGCACAGAGAAGTGAAGTGACTTGCCCAAGGTCACACAGCAAACAAGTGGTGGCCTTGTGACCTTCTGACTCCCAGGACCATTCTTTATCCACTACACCATGCTGCTTCTCCCAGAATCTCAAGAAGGATAATAATAATAATGGCATTTATTAAGCGCTTACTGTGTGCAAAGCACTGTTCTAAGCGCTGGGGAGGTTACAAGGTGATCAGGTTGTCCCACATGGGGCTCACAGTCTTAATCCCCATTTTTCAGATGAGGGAACTGAGGCCCGGAGAAGTGAAGTGACTTGCCCAAAGTCACACAGCTGACAATTGGTGGAACCGGAATTCAAACCCATGACCTCTGACTCCAAAGCCCGGGCTCTTTCCACTGAGCCACGCTGGGGTCGGGGGGTGTTGGGGAGGGAGGTGGGGGTGAATGGAACTCTGCCCTGCTCCAAAAGGAAAACAAGAAGGAAAGAACTGGAACTGCAGCAGGAGGAAATCATGCTAGACCCAAGAAAGACCTCTCTGACCAGGAGGGTCGAGTTGGGGTGAAAGGTCATTAAAGGTAAGGTCACCCATCTCTTCTGTCCAAGATGGTTTGGTGTTAGTTTCGGTCCTGCCTGGAGGCTTAAAACCAGAGTGTTTGACATTCAGAGGCAAAAACTGGGAAATAATAATAGTGGCATTTGCTAAGTGCTTACTAAGTGCCAGGCACTGTATTAAGGGCTGGGGTAGACGTAAATTAATCGGTCTGGACACAGTCCCTGTCCCACATGGGACTCAATCTTATTCCCGCCTAGATTACCGCATCAGCCTCCTTGCTGACCTCACAACTTTCTGCCTCTCCCCACTCCAGTCCATACTTCACTCCGCTGCCCGGATTATCTTTCTACAGAAACGTTCAGGGCACGTCACCCCCCTCCTCAAAAATCTCCAGCGGTTGCCCATCCACCTCTGTATAAAACAAACAAAAAAAAAACACTATTGGTTTTAAAGCTCTCCATCACCTTGCCCCCTCCTACCTCGCCTCACTTCTCTCTTTCTACAACACAGCACGCTGTGCCTCTATCTCGCCTGTCTCACCGCCGTCCCCTGGCCCACATCCTACCTCTGGCCTGAAACGCCTTCCCTCCTCACAATCGCCAGACAATCACTCTCCCCCACTTCAAAGCCCTGCCGAAGGCACATCTCCTCCAAGAGGCCTTCCCAGACTTGGCCCCACTTTTCCTCAGCTCCCACTCCCTTCCGTCACTCTGACTCGCTCCCTTTGCTCTTCCCCCCAACCCCGCCCTGCAGCACTTATGTCTATATCTGTCATTTTTATTTATTTATATTGATGCCTGTTTACTTGTATTGATGTGTCTCCACCCCCTCTAGACTGTGAGCTCATTGTGGGCAGGGATTGCCTCTCTTTATTACTGTATTGTACTTTCCCAGGCGATAAGTACAGTGCTCTGCACATAGTAAGTGCTCAATACAATTGAATGAATGAATGAAAGGTAACTGAGGCACAGAGACATTTAGTGATTTTCCCTAGGTCACACAGCAGCCAAGTGGCGGGGCCAGGATCCTCTGACTCCTGGGCCTATTCTTCTTCCACAAGGCCACAGTGCCTCTCCACTGAATTGTTGACAAACTGAACTGAATTATCTAGAGTGGAGTGTCTCCCGAATTTCCTCCCCTGGGAAAGTCTGATCACCTTCCCCACAGATTCGCTCTAACAATGATGATGACAACGATGATGATGGTATTTGTTACGCCCTGACTGTGTGCCCAATCATTGTGCTAAGTGCTGAGGTAAATTCAGGATAATCAGACAAGTAGCATGGCCTAGTGGAAGGATCACAGGCCTAGGTCAGAGGACCTGGGTTCTAATACCGGGCTGTGCCACTCGCCTGCTGTGTGACCTTGGTTAAGTCACTTGGCTTCTCTAGGTTTCCGTTTTCTGTAAAAAGGGATTCAATATCTGTTTTCCCTCCCCCTACGACTGCAAGCACAACAAGGAACAGGGCCTGCATTTGATATGATTACCTTGTATCTACCCAAGTGTTCCGCAGATAGTAAACAACAAATACCACCATTATTATAAGATCTAGGCTCCTGAGTGTTTACGAGCTTGTAATGGGTCTGCTTTCCCCGTCTATCAATCAACAGTATTTACTGAGCACGCAGCACTGTACTAAGCGCTTGGGAGAGTTTGTGAACAATTGTTTTTTTTTCATTTGAGGACGCACGCCGACATGGCTGGGGTCATTTAGCAAGACCAACAGGGGCGGTACCCCAGCGCCCCATCCTGAGGCTGACCTTCTCTGACCCCAAAATGCGGGGGTCCCCAACGGGCCCGGCCCCGGGATTTGGGCAGGACGTCCCGGAGCTTGCGGCCAGTGTGACCGGAAGGGGTTGGGGCCCGGCACCGGTGAGGCCTGCCTCCCTCGGCCTTTATGAGGGACCGCTGCTGGGCTCAGAGGGGCAGACCCCCAAATTGGAGGAAACCGGGCCCTGTCTGGGTCCTGTTTCCTAGTGTCATTGGGAAGGCCTCGGCTCCGCCATCCTGCTCCCTTCCTGGTCCTGAGCTGACCGGTGGCGGGAGGGGGATGGCTGGACCCCCGACAAGCTGGATGTTTCCTGGGGGACCCAGCGGGGTGAGGAGAGGGAGGGGGACGGCTGGACCCCCGACAAGGTGGACATTTCCTGGGGGACCCAGAGGGGTGGGGAAAGGGAGGGGGACGGCTGGACCCCCGACAAGGTGGACATTTCCTGGGGGACCCAGGGGCGTGGGGAGAGGGAGGGGGACGGCTGGACCCCCGACAAGCTGGACATTTCCTGGGGGACCCAGAGGGGTGGGGAGAGGGAGGAGGCGGCTGGACCCCCGACAAGGCGGACATTTCCTGGGGGACCCAGGGGGTGGGGAGAGGGAGGGGGAAGGCTGGACCCCCGACAAGCTGGACATTTCCTGGGGGACCCAGGGGGTGGGGAGAGGGAGGGGGACGGCTGGACCCCCGACAAGCTGGCCATTTCCCGCGGGGAGCGGGGAGGCGGCCGGCCCCCCGACCAGGAGGCCATTTCCCTGGTGTCCCAGAAGGGTGGGGGCGCGGCCTTGGGCACCCAAAACAAACGACCAAACAGTGCGGCTCCACGCGGAAATAAGGGGGCGGGGGCGGGGGCGGGCCGGCCCGGCCCGGCCGGGGGACCCCCGACCCTGAGGATTTCCGGAGGGGCGGGATGCCTTCGCAGGGAGCCGGGCGGGCCTCTCCACCGAACCGGACTCTTCCTCCTCCTCCTCCTCCTCCTCCTCCGGGCCGGCCATCGGATCCCACCGCCCCCGCCCCAAGCAAGACAAACATGTGCTGCAGGGGTGGGAGAGGGTGGGGGGGGGGGCTTGCGTGTCTTCTTCCCCTCCCCCTCCCCGCTCGCATGGACTGAATCACCAGGCCGGACTGGCCAACAGCTTCCTGTTCGCTAATAGCAGGATACAAAAAATAGGGACGGGGGAGGGGGGCGACACGGGGGGAGGGGGGCCACCGAGACCCCCGGCTTCTTCTCAGACACAAGGGGAGGGGAGGGGAGGAGGGGGAAACGAGTCGGGAAATAACGACAAGGGAACAAAAGCCCCTTAGCCGGGCCTGCGACCCCCCACGGGTCCCCGGGGTCCCGCCTGGGCCTAGGCCGAGGGTGGGGGCAGGCCCGGGTTGCGGAGACCCCTCCCCACATATAGACACACACACACACTCACACACACACACACACACAGGGACACACAAAGCTGCAAACAATCGCAGTCGGCCACCGCCCGGGCCCAACCACCTCCCCTGGCCGCCCCCCACTCGCCGAGGCCCGGCCCGGTCGGCGGTCCCTCCCGGGCCCCCGGGGGGCGGGCGGGGGTCCGGGGGGTCCGGGGATGCGGGCGGGAGCGGGAAGGAGGGAGGGAAGGAGGGAAGGAGGGGAGGGGATGGGGAGGGAGCCCGCTCAGGGCCTAGGCGGGTGGGGACCATCCTCCTCCGGCTGGTGCTCACCATCAGTCCGGGCCGGGCCGGGCCGGGCCGGGGGCTCCTCTCCTGACCCCCAGCGTGTCCGCAGCCGGTCCTGGGCCCGCAGAAGGAATCCCCCCCCCCGCCCCCTCCTCCTCCTCCCTCGAAGGGGCCGGGAGACCCCCCCCCCAGCTACCTGCCGAGGCCTGGGGGGGACGGGGAGGGAGGAGAGGAGGGGTGGGCTGCGGCCCCCCCGTTACACAGCTCGGGTGGCAGCAAGGGATGGCAGCAAGGGAGCAAGCTGTGGCCAGCGTCCGGCCTGGCCCACTCCGGCTTCTCCTCTGCTGGGGGCTCCGGACTCACACTCACACACACACATACACACTCTCACACTCACTCACACACACCACACATACACACACACAATTCCGCCCGGTCCTACCGCCCGCCCTCTCCTTCCCTTTCCTCCCTCCGCCTCCCCCCGGTACTGCAGCCTGCCGCTGCCCCCGCCCGGACGCTGACCGCTAATAATAAACGATGGTATTTGGGAAGCGCCTACTCTGGGACAAGCGCTCCTCTAAACGCTGGGGGCGGGGGGGGGGGGATGCAAGGTCATCAGGTTGTCCCAAGGGGGGCCCACAGTCTTCATCCCCATTGGACAGGTGAGGGAACCGAAGCACAGAGAAGTGAAGTGACTTGCCAAGGTCACGGGATAATAATAATAATGATGATGATGATGGCATTTATTAAGCGCTTACTATGTGCAGAGCGTTGTTCTAAGCCCTGGGGAGGATACAAGGTCCTCAGTTTGTCCCAAAGGAGGCTCACAGTCTTCATCCCCATTGGACAGGTGAGGGAACTGAAGCACAGAGAAGTGAAGTGACTTGTCAAGGTCACGGGATAATAATAATAATGATGATGATGACATTTATTAAGCGCTTACTATGTGCAAAGCGTTGTTCTAAGCCCTGGGGAGGATACAAGGTCCTCAGGTTGTCCCAAAGGGGGCTCACTGTCTTCATCACCATTGGACAGGTGAGGGAACTGAAGCACAGAGAAGTGAAGTGACTTGCCCAAGTTCACGGGATAACAATAATAATGATGATGATGATGACATTTATTAAGTGCTTACTACATGTGCAAAGAGTTGTTCTAAGCCCTGGGGAGGATACAAGTTCCACAGGTTGTCCCAAAGGGGGCTCACAGTCTTCATCCCCATTGGACCGGTGAGGGAACTGAAGCACAGAGAAGTGAAGTGACTTGCCCAAGTTCACGGGATAATAATAATAATGATGATGATGATGATGGAATTTATTAAGCGCTTACTATGTGCAAAGCGTTCTTCTATGCCCTGGAGGGGACACAAGGTCCTCAGGTGGCCCCACAGGGGGTTGGAGGGAGGCTCACAGTCTTCATCCCCATTGGACAGGTGAGGGAACTAAAGCACAGAGAAGTGAAGTGACTTGCCAAGGTCAAGGGATAATAATAATAATGATGATGATGGCATTTATTAAGCGCTTACTATGTGTAAAGCATTGTTCTAAGCCCTGGGGAGGATACAAGGTTATCAGGTGGTCCCACGGTGGGGGGCTCACAGTCTTCATCCCCATTTGACAGATTAGGGCACTGAAGCACAGAGAAGTGAAGTGACTTGCCCAAAGTCACACAGCTGACAAGTGGTGGAGCCAGGATAATAATAATAATGATGATGGCATTTATTAAGCACTTACTATGTGCACAAAGTGCTGTTCTAAGTGGTAGGGAGGATACAAGGTCATCAGGTTGTCCCACAGTGGGCTCACAGTCTTCGTCCCCATTTTACAGATGAGGTCACCAAAGCATAGACAAGTTAAGTGACTTGCCCAAAGTCACACAGCTGACAAGGGGCAGAACCGGGATGATAGTAATAATAATAATAATAATGATGATATTTATTAAGTGTTTACTATGTGCAAAATACTGTTCTAAGCACTGGGTGGATACAAGGTGATCAGGTTGTCCCACGGGGGGCTCACAGTCTTCATCCCCATTTTACAGATGAGGTCACTGAAGCACAGAGAAGTTAAGTGACTGGCCCAGGGTCACACAGCTGGAAAGTGGTGGAGCCGGGATTAGAACCCATGATCTCTGACTCCCAAGCCCGGGCTCTTTCCACTGAATTAGGCTCCCCTTTCATTAATTCATTCCTTAATTAGGGTATTTAGTCCTCTGGGCCTCAGTTCCCTCATCTGCAAGATGGGGATGAAGACTGAAAGGCCCCATGTGGGGCAATCTGATTACCTTGTATCCCCCCCCCCGGCCCCCAGCGCTTAAAATGGTGCTTGGCATATAGTAAGCGCTTAACAAATACCATTATTTACCATTATTATTATTATTTTCCAAGTTCCGCCCATTCCCGCGAATAACCCATAGCCAAAGCTCTCCACCCAGCGCTTTGAACAGTGCTTGACACTTAGGAAGCACTTAACAAATACCATTATTATTATTATTAAACACTTACTACGTGCCAGGCACTGTAGTAAGCGCTGTGGTGGATACAGAGCCAATCGGGTCGGACACAGTCCCTGTCCCACGAGGGGCTCACAAGGCTCAATCCCCCTTTTACAGATGGTGTAACTGAGGCACTGGGAAGTGAAGTGATTCACCCAAGGTCACACAGCAGACAAGTGGCAGAGGCGGAATTAGAACCCATGACCTTCTGACACTCAGGCCTGTGCCCTAGCCAGTACGCTATGCTGCTTTTCCGTGAGGTAAAAGGGGGGCTGAATTGCGGGCCAGGGGCCCGGTCCTGGAGCGGGGGCTTCTGGACATAGGGGAGCCAGGAGGATGGGGGACCCCATGGGAGGACTGGTAGGGTCTTTACAGTGATCTTGAGTGCTCAAGCAATGTTCACAGTAATAATAATTATTATTATTATTATAGTTCATTCAGTCGTATTTATTGAGCTCTTACTGTGTGCAGAGCACTGTACTAAGCGCTTGGGAAGTACAAGTTGGCAACATATAGAGACGGTCCCTACCCAACAGTGGGCTCACAGTCTAGAAGATCATCAGAAAGGACACAGTCCCTGACCCTCAAGGGGCTCTGGGTCTAAAAAGGGCAGAGGATGGAAACTGAGTTCCCACAAGGAAAGCAAGGCATTGGCAAGTGAAGTGACAGGCCCAAGGTCTTCCAGGAGGCAAAAAGTGAAGCTGGGATTAGAAATCAAGTCTTTGCTTAGTGGAAAGAGCGTGGGCTTGGGAGTCAGAGGTCATGGGTTCTAATCCCCACTCCGCCACTTGTCAGCTATAGTATTTGTTAAGCACTTACCGTGTGGCAGGCACTGTAATCAATCAATCAATCAATCAATCGTATTTATTGAGCGCTTACTATGTGCAGAGCACTGTACTAAGCGCTTGGGAAGTACAAATTGGCATCACATAGAGACAGTCCCTACCCAACAGTGGGCTCACAGTCTAAAAGGGGGAGACAGAGAACAGAACCAAACATACCAACAAAATAAAATAAGTAGGATAGAAATGTACAAGTAAAATAAATAAATAAATAAATAAATAGAGTAATAAATATGTACAACCATATATACATATATACAGGTGCTGTGGGGAAGGGAAGGAGGTAAGACGGGGGGATGGAGAGGGGGACGAGGGGGAGAGGAAAGAAGGGGCTCAATCTGGGAAGGCCTCCTGGAGGAGGTGAGCTCTCAGCAGGGCCTTGAAGGGAGGAAGAGAGCTAGCTTGGCGGATGGGCAGAGAGAGGGCATTCCAGGCCCAGGGGATAAGTGCTGAGGTGGTGCTCTATGAGAGGCAACCCGACCTGGTGGATACAGCACGGGCCTGGGAGTCGGACGGTCATGGGTTCTAATCCCAGTATCTGCCACTTGTCTGCTGTGCGACCTTGGGCAAGTTACTTAACTTCTCTGAGCCTCAGTTCCTTCATCTGTAAAATGGGGATTAAGAATGTGAGCGCCACGTGGGACAGAGACTGCGTCCAACCCGATTTGTTTGTATCCACCCCCAGCACTTAGAACAGCGCCTGGCACATAGTAAGCACTTAACAAATGCCATAATGGAAAGAGCTCGGACTTGGGAATCAGAGGATGTGGGTTCTAATTCTGACTCCACCACTTCTCTGCTGGGTGACCTTGGGCAAGCCACTTAACTTCTCTGTGCCTCCATTACCTCATCTGTAAAATGGATGTCCCCATGTCCCACATTGGACAACCTGATTGACGTATACCTACCCCAGCGCTTAGAACAGTGCTTAGCACATAGTAAGGCCTTAATAAATACCACCATTATTATTATCATACAAGCAAATCAGGTTGGACACGGTCCCTGTCCCAGATGGGGCTCACAATCTCAACCCCCATTTTACAGATGGGGTAACTGAAGCCCAGGAAAGTGAAGTGACTTGCCCCAGGTCACACACCAGACAAGTGGTGGAGCCAGGATTAGAACCCATGACTTTCTGAACCCCAGACCCGTGCTCTATCCACTAAGCCATGCCGCTTGGGGCGACAGGAGGATGGTCCCCCGGTTGCTTCTGTGGAGGTGATGGGGACAGGACACCCTGTGTTCCCAGCTGTGGTGAAGGCGTCATTGATTCCCCCCACAATTGGCCAAGTTGGATACCCACAACAGTAAGCGCTCAATAAATACGATTGAATGAATGAATGTACCTCCCCAATCCCGGGACTCCAACAGGACCTGAGGGTTTGAGAACTACTGGGCCTTTCTGAGCCATTATTCAATCATTCAGTCACATTTATTGAGCGCTTACTATGTGCAGAGCACTGTACTAAGCACTTGGGAGAGAACAATATGAGACATCTTCCCTGCCCACAATGAGCTTACAGTCTAGAGGAGATACAGACATTAATATAAATGAATAAATTGCAGGTTTGTACATAAGTGCTGTGGGGCTTTCTGACCCATGATTCATTCATTCAATCGTATTGATTGAACGCTTACTGTGTGCAGAGCACTGTACTAAGCGCTTGGGAAAGAACAATAGAAAAATATAACCGACGCATGCCCTGCCCACAAGGAACTTACAGTCTAGCGGGGGAGAAAGACATTAATATAAATGAACAAATTACAGATATGTACGTAAGTGTTGTGGGGTTGGGAGTTGGGGGGTGAATAAAGGGAGCAAGTCAGAACCACCCAGAAGGGAGTTGAAAAGGAAAAGGGGGCTTAGTCAAGGAAGGCTTCTCGGAGGCAATGCGCCTTCAAAAAGGTTTTGAAGGGTGGGAGATTACTAACTCTCCGCAGTCTGCCTGAACCTTTCCAGCTCCACCTATTTGCCCCCCACCCCAGCCCCAATGAAGAGTCGTCCCCTGTGACTGATGTAGTTTCATTCATTCAGTTGTATTTATTGAGCGCTTACTGTGTGCAGAGCACTGTACTAAGCACTTGGGAAGGACAAGTTGGCAACATACAGAGACTGTCCCTACCCAACAGCGGGCTCACAGTCTAGAAGGGGGAGACAGACAACAAAATAAAACATATTAATAGAATAAAATAAATAGAATAGTAAATATGTACAAGTAAAATAGAGTAATAAATCTGTACAAACATATATACAGGTGCTGTGGGGCGAGGTGATGGAGAGCCTTGAAGCCGAGAGTGAGGAATTTTTGCCTGATGCGTAGGTTGACTGGTAGCCACTGGAGGTTTTTGAGGAGGGGAGTAACACGCCCAGAGAGTTTCTGCACAAAGATGATCCGGGCAGCGGCGTGAAGTATAGACTGAAGTGGGGAGAGACAGGAGGATGGGAGATCAGAGAGGAGGCTGATGCAGTAATCCAGTCGGGATAGGATGAGGGATTGAACCAGCAGGGTAGCGGTTTGGATGGAGAGGAAAGGGCAGATCTTGGCGATGTTGCGGAGCTGAGACCGGCAGGTTCTGGTGACGGCTTGGATGTGAGGGGTGAACGAGAGAGCGGAGTCGAGGATGACAAAAAGGTTGCGGGCTTGTGAGACGGGAAGGATGGTAGTGCCATCTACAGTGATGGGAATGTCAGGGAGAGGGCAGGGTTTGGGTTTCCCCGGCCATTATCTAGATTGTCGCACCCCAAAGGATAGGGATGTTCTGGTGCTGGTAGTGGCAGCAGGAGGTTGGCAAACTGGACACAGAAGTAGTGTTTGGCCTAGTGGAAAGAACACAGGCCTAGGAGACAGAAGATGTGGGTTCTAACTCTGGTTCCTCCATCTGCCTTCTGTGGAGCCTTGGACAAATCACTTAACTTCCTGTGCCTCAGTTCCCTCAGTGTAAATTTGGGATTTAATGCTCACTCTCACTCTCCTTTAGACCATGAGCTTTGTGCGGGACAGGGACATTGTCTGATCTGATTGGACTGTATCATTCATTCGTTCAATCGTATTTATTGAGTGCTTACTGTGTGCGGAGCACTGTACTAAGCTCTTGGGAAGTACAAGAAGTTGGCATCATCTCTAGCACTTGTTCAGTACTTGGCATTTAAGTAAGCCTTTAACAAATAAGCAGCATGGCTTAGTGGAAAGAGCACGGGCTTGGGAGTCAGAGGTCATGGGTTCTAATTCCAGCTCCACAGCTTGTCAGCTGTGTGACTTTGGGCAAGTCGTTTAACTTCTCTATGCCTCAGTTACCTCATCTATGAAATGGGGAGTAAGATTGTGAGCCCCACGTGGGACAACCTGGTCACCTTGTATCCCCCAGTGCTTAGAACAGTGCTTTGCACACAGTAAGTGCTTAACAAATACCATTATTATTAGTTATGACCATTTTTCAGGAGCCAGAACTGGGATTTGTTAGCACAATTCAGCCCACACACTTGGCTGCTGTAACGCCAACCCATTCATTGTACCCCAGTCTCGTCTACCTTGCTGTAGACTCCGTGCCCATGTACTGCAGCGTGGCTTAGTGAAAAGAGCCCGGGCTTGGGAGTCAGAGGTCATGGGTTCTAATCCCAGCTCTGCCACTTGTCAGCAAGTCACTTAACTTCTCTGTGCCTCAGTTCCCTCATCTGTAAAACAGGGGTGAAGACTGTGAGCCCCACATGGGACAACCTGATAACCTTGTATCTACCCCAGCACTTAGAACGGTTCTTGGCACATAATAAGAGAAGCAGCGTGGCTTAGTGGAAAGAGCCTGGGCTTTGGAGTTGGAGATCATGGGTTCTAATTCCGGCTCCGCCGCTTGTTAGCTGTGTGACTTTGGGCGAGTCACTTCACTTCTCTGGGCCTCAGTTCCCTCATCTGTAAAATGGGGGTGAAGACTGTGAGCCCCACGTCAGACAACCTGATCACCTTGTATCCTCCCAGTGCTTAGAACAGTGCTTTGCACATAGTAAGCGCTTAACAAATGCCATTATTATAATAGGGGCTTAACAAATACTATTATCATCATCAACTCCCTCCCCCTTATGACAGACCAACACTTTCCCCACTTTCACAGCCTTGTTAAAAATCACGTCTCCCCCAAGAAGCCTTACCCGACTAAGCCTTCATTTTTTTAAGAGTATTTGTTAAGCACTTACTATGTGCTAAGCACTATAGAAGCACTGGGGTAGATTCAAGATGAGCAGGTGGGACACAGTCCCTGTCCCCCACAGGGCTCACAGTCTGAATCCCCATTTTGCAGATGAGGGAGCTGAGACACTGAAAAATTAATAGACTTGCCCAACGTCACACAGCAGACAAAGCGGAAGAGCCAGAATTAGAACCCAGGTCTTCTGATTCCCAGGTCCATAATAATAATAATAATAATAATAATAATAATAATAATAATAATAATAATAATGGCATTTGTTATCTACTTGTCTACTTGTACATATCTATTCTATTTATTTTATTTTGTTAGTATCTTTGGTTTTGTTCTCTGTCTCCCCCTTTTAGACTGTGAGCCCACTGTTGGGTAGGGACTGGCTCTATATTTTGCCAACTTGTACTTCCCAAGTGCTTAGTACCGTGCTCTGCACACAGTAAGCGCTCAATAAATATGATTGATTGATTGATTGTTAAGCGCTTACTATGTGCAAAGCACTGTTCTCAGTTCTGGGGGGGGATACAAGGTGATCAGGTTGTCCCACGTGGGGCTCACAGTCTTAATCCCCATTTTACAGATGAGGTCACTGAGGCTCAGAGAAGTTAAGTGACTTGCCCAAGGTCACACAGCAGACATGTGGCGGAGCAGGGATTAGAACCAACGACCCCTGACTCCCAAGCCCGAGCTCTTTCCACTGAGCCACGCTACTGCCCTCTCCCCGCCGCATCGCCCACGTATTTGAATCTGTATCCTTTAGGCGCTTAATGTTCACCCCACCCCGATTTATAGATCTCTAATTTGTTTTAACGTCTGTCTCCCCTTCGAAACTGCCAGCTTCTGCCAGCTCTATTGTATTATTCTCTCCCAGGCACTTAGTACAGTGCTCTTGTCCCACAGGAAGTGCTCAATGAATACCATTGATTTGGCTGATTGATTCTGGCAGGAGGTGAGCTTTACTCGGAGGTCGGGGACTGGCACCAGACTGAAGAGGGCAAAGGACCACTGGGTAAACCCCCTCTCGGAGGTGTCAGTTTCCCCCAGGAGCTGGGCTGGAGAGCGCAACTTGTACTTCCCAAGAGCTTAGTACAGTGCTCTGCACACAGTAAGCGCTCAATAAATACGATTGAATGAATGAATGAATGCCAGGCTTCATAAGCAGGAACCAGAGGGCCCAAGATCAGTGGCTCCTCTCTGTACTCTTTCATTCATTCATTCATTCAATCGTATTATTGAGTGCTTACTGTGTGCAGAGCACTGTACTAAGCGCTTGGGAAGCACAAATCGGCAACATATAGAGACGGTCCCTACCCAACAACGGGCTCATGGTCTAGAAGGGGGAGACGGACAACAAAACAAAACAAATAGACAGGTGTCAATACTATCAGAATAAATAGAATTATAGCTGTATACACATCATTAATAAAATAAATATAGTAAGTGTGTGTGGCTCAGTGAAAGGAACCCGGGCGTGGGAGTCAGAGGTCGTGGGTTCTAATCCCGGCTCCACCACCTATTTGCTGTGTGACTTCGGGCAAGTCACTTAATTTCTCTGTGCCTTGGCTCCCTCATCTGTAAAATGGGGATTAAAACTGTGAGCCCCATGTGGGACAACCTGATTGCCCTGTATCTACCCCAGCACTTAGAACAGTGCTTGGCACATAGTAAGGGCTCAACAAATACCAACATTATTATTGTTAAGTAAAATGAATAGAGTAATAAATATTTAGAAATATATACAAGAGCTGTGGGGAGGGAAAGGGGGTAGGGCAGAGGCGGGGAGGGGGCGTGAGGGGAGGGGCAGGGAGGGGAGAAGGAGGAGGGGAGGAAAAAGGGGGGCTCAATCTGGGAAGGCCTCGTGAAAGAGGTGAGTTCTCAGTAGGGCTTTGAAGGGGGGAAGAGGGCTAGTTTGGCAGATGTGTGGAGGGAGGGCATTCCACATCCTCTTTCATGCGGTTGTCCAAGCACCGTAGTCCTTGGGCACTGGGCTCTGCTGCTCCCCGGCAAGATGAAATGTATCTGGCAGTGGCTCCAAGCCCACTCATCTGGATACCCACCCGCATATTCCCCGATGGTGGGGATCGTGCAATGCCGTGTGACCTCGGGCAAGTCACTTAACTTCTCTGTGCCTCAGTTACCACGTCTGTAAAATAGGGATTAACACTGTGAGCCCCATGTGAGACAAGGACTTTGTCCAAACAGATTAGCTTGTGTCTACCCCAGAGCTTAGTATTCATTCATTCATTCAATCGAATTTATTGAGCACTTACTGTGTGCAGAGCACTGTGCTAAGCTCTTGGGAAGTACAAGTTGGCAACATATAGAGACGGTCCCTACCCAACAACGGGCTCACTGTCTAGAAGGGCTGTGTAGTCTAGTACGTAGTAAGTGCTTAACAAATGCTATTTTTTACAAATGGGGATAGCAAGAGCACTTGCTACTTGTCTTTTGGGGGACCTTGGGGATCAGGGATAACAAATTATTGATGGATGTTTTGCTCACATCACAACTCCCCGTGTACCTTAAACTTCAAGATCTCCCCCTACCCTGCTGGCTCCACTGCTGCAATCAACCTCTCCCTGTCTTCACCGTTTGTCTTTCTCGCTGTGCCCAGAGACAGAGGCAGAGAGAGGAAGAAAATGAATTTGTATATGTATGTAGGTGTGTGTGAGCATTTCGTGAATCCTGGGTTTCCTTCAGGCTTTCAATCCCTCATGGGCAAAGACCATGTCTCCTTCTCTTTCCTCTGCCCTTTCCTCTTGCACCCAAGCTGCTGTGTCTGCAAACCATCTAGATAATTGTGATCTAAAATTACACTTAGGCCCCAATTATGTGAATCTTTCAAACCAAAAAAATAATAATTCAGGCCAGAGTGTTTATGAGAGATATATACTATCTACATAATTTGTGCATAAGGGTGCAGTTAAGGGACAGTTTTGGCAGGTTGGCTGTTCTCTCAGACATATTTTAGTCAAGAGTATGGAAACCTGGATATTTGGGCTGCATCTCCACACCTAGATTATCCAGATGATCAAGGTCCCAGATTATCCAAGTTTCCAGCAGCCAGGCTTTCCTCGCCTGAGGTATGCAGATAAATACCTTAGGCCACCCTTATCTAGCTCATTTAGGGATGCGGGGGTGAGGGGAAAACCAAGACCCCAGATTGTAAATAGCTGGCTGACTGGTGCCATCATCTTCACGGTCCAACAAGAATAAAAAATTTCAAAAGTCTTTCCAAACCAGGATGGTCCTCTCCAAGACTGTGAGCTTTCATTCACTCATTTAATCATATTTATTAAGCACTTACTGTGTGCTTGGAAGAGTACAATACAACGATAAAGAGAAGCATTCTCTGACCACAGCGAGCTTAGGTGATTGAGTGCTTTGCAGCCAATGGTGAGAGGTTTTTGCTTGATTCATTCATTCAATCGTATTTATTGAGTGCTTACTGTGTGCAGAGCACTGTACTAAGCACTTGGGAAGTACAAGTTGGCAACATATAGAGATGGCCCCTACCCAACAACAGGCTTGCAGAAGTGGATGGGCCACCACTGGTGGTTTTTGAGGAGTGGGAAAACATATCCTGAACGTTTTTCTAGAAAAATGATCTGGGCAGCAGAGTGAAGTATGGACTGGAATGGGGAGAGACAGGAAGCAGGGAGGTCAGCAAGGAGGCTGAGACAGTAATCAAGGCGGGATAGGATAAGTGATTGGCTTAACATGGTAGCAGTTTGGTTGGAGAGGAAAGAGTGGATTTTAGCAATGTTGTGAAGGTGGAACCGACAGGATTTAGTGATGGGTTGAATATGTGGGTTGAATGAGAGAGAGGAGTCAAAGATGATGTCAAGGTTAGGGGCTTGTGAGACAGGAAGGATGGTGGTGCCTTCTACAGTGATGGGAAAATGAGGGGGAAGACAGGGTTTGGGTGGGAAGATAAGGTGGTCTGTTTTAGACATGTTGAATTTGAGGTGACGGGAGGACATCCAAGTACAGATGTCTTAAAGGCAGGGGGAAATGAAAGACTGCAGAGAGGGAGAGAGATAAGGGCGGGAAATGTAGATTTGGATAGAGGTGGTAGAGGTGGTACACATAAAGGTGGTAGTTGAAGCCATGGGAGCGAATGAGTTCTCCAAGGGAGTGGGTGGAGATGGAGAAGAGAAGGGGAACCAGAACTGAGCCTTGAGGGACCCCCACAGTTACGAGGTAGGAGGCAGAGGAGGAACCTCTGGGAGGAGGCCTTCCCAGACTGAGCCCCCTCCTTCCTCTCCCCCTCCTTCCTCTCTCCATCCCCCCCGCCTTACCCCCTTCCCTTCCCCACAGCACCTGTATGTATGTATATATGTTTGTACGTATTTATTACTCTATTTATTTATTTATTTTACTTGTACATATTTATTCTATCTATTTTAATCAGTTAATATGTTTTGTTTTGTTCTCTGTCTCACCCTTCTAGACTGTGAGTCCACTGTTGGGTAGGGACCGTCTCTATATGTTGCCAAATTGTACTTACCAAGCGCTTAGTACAGTGCTCTGCACACAGTAAGCGCTCAATAAATACGATTGAATGAAAGAATGAATGAACCTCTGTGCATATAGCTGTAATTATATTTATAGCTATATAAATTTATATTTTATATAAATATATCTATAAATAAAATTTATATTTTATTCTATTTATAGCTATATAAATTCATATGAATTTATAGTCTTCTAGACTGTGAGCCCATTGTTGGGTAGGGACCGTCTCTATATGTTGCTGATTTGTACTTCCCAAGGGCTTAGTACAGTGCTCTGCACACAGTAAGCGTTCACTAAATACGACTGAATGAACAAATGAATTTATTCTGCTGATATTGTCACCTGTCTACTTGTTCTGTTTTGTTGTCTGTCTCCCCCTTCTAGACTGTGAGCCCATTATTGGGTAGGGACCGTCTCTATATGTTGCCGACTTGTACTTCCCAAGCGCTTAGTACAGTGCTTTGCACACAGTAAGCGCTCAATAAATACAATTGAATGAATGAATGAACCCTTGAAGGAGACTGAGAATGAACGGCCAGAGAGATAAGAGAAGAACCAGGAGAGGATGGTGTCAGTGAAGTTGAGGTTGGATAATGTTTCCAGGAGGAGAGGGTGGTCGATAGTGTCGAAGGCAGCTGAGGGGTGGAGGAGAAGCTCTTTGAGGGTAGGGATTGTGTTATTTACTTCTATTGCATTGTTCCCCAAGCACTCACTACAGAGTTCTTCATCCAGTAGGCACCCAACATAGCACTCTGCACATGGTACAGGCTCGCTTTGGGGCTCTGCCCACTGGAGTCACTCAGTACGCTCTGCCCACAGTAGGCATTTGATTCAGTGCTCTGTCCACTGGAGCCTTTGTCAGTGCTCTGCACATAGCCGCTGCTCAGTGTAGTGTTCTGTTCACAGTGCTCTGCACAGACAAGGCTCCCGGTGAGGTTCCCGGTTTGTGGCATCCAGGAAGGCCTCCCAGAGAAGGCCCTGGGTAAGTCTGTGGCACCCAGGGGGGCCTCAGTCTACCTTAATTAGTTAGTGGTGGTATTTGTTAGGTGCTTACTAAGTGCCAAGCAATGTTCTAAGCTCTGGGGTACATACAAAGTAATTAGGTTGTCCCACGTGGGGCTCACAGTCTTAATCTCCTATGTTACAGATGAGGTAACTGAGGCCCAGAGAAGTTAAGTAACTTGCCCAAAGTCACACCGGGGATAAGTGGCAGAGCTGGGATTAGGACTCATGACCTCTGATGCCAAGCCCTTGCTCTTTCCACTAAGCCACGCTGCTTCTCTTTGGTGAAAGTGACATGGAAACACCCCCACTGCAGTTAGAGGTGACTTCAGCCCAAGCTCTGAGGGAGTTGGTGGCTGGGATTGAACTGGTCTTCCTCTCCCAGTGTTCACACCACCTTCTTTCTCTTGCAGGGTGAGGGGGCAATATGGTGGGCTGGTTTTGGGAAAGAGTGAACAGTCTCAGCCTCAATGGAGGAGCCCTGGGCCAGCCTTTCCTTTCATTCATTCATTGTCATATTTATTGAGCACTTACTGCGTGCAGAGTACTGTACCAAGCGCTTGGGAAGTACAAGTCGGCAACATATAGAGATAGTCCCTACCCAACAACGGGCTCATGGTCTAGAAGGGGGAGACGGAAAGCAAAACAGAACATGTAGAAAGGTGTCAAAATCGTCAGAGGTTCCCGGAAACATTCCCAAATCAGTGGTTTATTCTTCTGTCCATTCATCCACCTTCCCTCTTTCCCGCCTTTGTCCTATCTCTGCTTCCCCCACCACCATGGCACCCTGGCACCCTGCCAAGCAGCATGGCCTAGTGGCAAGAGTGAGAAGCAGCGTGGCTCAATGGAAAGAGCCCGGGCTTTGGAGTCAGAGATCATGGGTTCAAATCCCAGCTACACCAATTGTCAGCTGTGTGACTTTGGACAAGTCACTTCACTTCTCTGGGCCTCAGTTACCTCATCTGTCAAATGGGGATTAAGACTGTAAGCCCCCCATGGGACAACCTGATCCCCTTGTAACCTCCCCAGCACTTAGAATAGTGCTTTGCACATAGTAAGCGCTTAATAAATGCCGTCATTAAGAGCACAGGCTTGGGAGTCAGAGGTCATGGGTTCGCCAATTGTCAACTGTGTGACTCTGGGCAAGTCACTTAACTTCTCTGTGCCTCAGTTACCTCATCTGTAAAATGGGGATTAAGATTGTGAGGCCCTCCCCATGGGACACTGATCACCTTGTAACCTCCCCAGTGCTTAGCGTGGCTCAATGGAAAGAACCCGGGCTTTGGAGTCAGAGTTCATGGGTTCGAATCCCGGCTCTGCCAATTGTCAGCTGTGTGACTTTGGGCAAGTCACTTCACTTCCCTGTGCCTCAGTTACCTCATCTGTAAAATGGGGATTAAGATTGTGAGGCCCTCCCCATGGGACACTGATCACCTTGTAACCTCCCCAGTGCTTAGAACAGTGCTTTGCACGTAGTAAGCACTTAATAAATGCCATCATTATTATTATTATTATTGGGAGTTGGAAGTCATTGGTTCTAATCGTGTTGTATAAAGGAGACAAGGTTAGCACTCCCCTTGAGAAGGATGGAAGAGGTCCTAGTGGCCTATACAACACATATATGGTTAAGGCATTGCCACCTACTTCGTGGCATCTAACCAAGTTTTTTTTTAAGCGCTTAGTACAGTGCTCTGCACACAGTAAGCTTTCAATAAATACGATTGAATTGAATAATCCAGGCTCCACCACTTGTCTGCTGTATGGCCTTGGGCAAGTCACTTCACTTCTCTGTGTCTCAGTTACCTCATCTGTAAAATGGGGATTGAGACTGTGAGCCCCATGTGGGACAGGAACTATGTCCAACTTGATTTCCTTGTATATATCCCAGCTCTTAGAACAGTTCTTGGCACATAGAAAGCGCTTAACAAATACCACAATTATTAACTATTATTATTATAATTTCCCTGCCCTCCCTCCCTCCCCACAGCCTCAAGGATACCCAGGGGACCAGACTGCAGTACTGGGCTGGGGTCCTCCAGCCGAGCTGGGCCAGGGCCACAGTTGAAGACTCAGGCAGGAGCTGAGCAAGGCCCCCATTGGTTTGCTCTAGTGCCCCGACTCAAGGCTTCTCCCCCCCGAAAGAGTGTGCTGCGGGGCTGGGGACAGAGCTACAGCCTTCTGCCTGCAGGGAGAAGGGAGACCCTTTCCCACTGGAAACCCAGGCAGATGGATGGACAGACGTGTGGAAAGACAGGCAGGGAGGCAGACTCTCGGGTAAGATGTATAGGCAGGCCGACACCCAGAGGGGCAGACACGTAGACAGATTTAGAGGAGGACAGGCAGGCAGATGCACAGATTTCAGACAGATGAACTCACAGATGGGCCGGCAGACCCACACAGAGACAGACAGACAGGCGAACATACACTCGCAGACACAGGGGCAGATAGACACACAGGTGTACACACAGTCAGGCATAAGACAGGTGAACAGACTCTCAGGCAAACAGTCAGGCAGACCCATGGACAGTTGGACGGGCAGACCAGGAGGCAGGCGGGCAACAGAGAGAACGCATAATAGCTCCGAATCAGACCCAATAAGTGGGCACAATTAACTCACCCATAGAAAAAAGGCTCAGCTGCTGGGTTTGAACAGGTGGAAAATCTCCTGATCGCCATCTGCTCCCCATTCATCTCCTCTGGATTCATCTACCCTGGGTTCTTCATTTCCCCCGGATTCATCGCCACCTCTGGATTCATCATCACCTTTGTATTGATCTCTATCTCCCCTAGGATTCATCACCTCTCCTGGATTCATCATCACCTTTTTATTGATCTCCACCTCCCTTAGGATTCATCATCTCTCCTGGATTCATCATCACCCCTGGATTTGTCTCCATCTCCCCTGGATTCATCTTGTCTCCTGGATTCATCATCACCTCTGGATTCAACTCCATCCTCCCTGGATTCATCACCTCTACTTCATTTATCATCACCCCTGGATTCATTTCCATCTCCCCTGAATTCGTCATCTCTCCTGGATTCATATTCACCCCTGGATTCAACTCCATCTTCCCTGGATTAATCAACTCTACTACATTTATCATCACCACTGGATTCAACTCCATCTCCCCTGAATTCATCAACTCTACTGCATTTATCATTGCCCCTGGATTCAACTCCATCTTCCCTGGATTCATCATCTCTCCTGGATTCATCAACACCTCTGGATTGAACTCCATCTTCCCTGGATTCATCAACTCTACTGCATTTATCATCACCCCTGGATTCATCTCCATCTCCCCTGGATTCATCATCTCTCCTGGATTCATCATCACCCCTGGATTCAACTCCATCTTCCCTGGGTTAATCAACTCTACTACATTTATCATCACCCCTGGATTCAACTCCATCTTCCCTGGATTCATCGTCACCTCTGGATTGAACTCCATCATCCCTGGATTCATCAACTCCACTGTATTTATCGTCACCCCTGGATTCATCATCTCTCCCGGATTTATCATCACCTCTGAATTGAACTCCATCTCCCCTGGATTCATTGTCTCTCCTGGCAACATTATCACCCCTGGATTTATCTCCATCTCTCCGAGAGGCTCAGTGCAGAGTGTAGAGAGGGATCACAGAGGCCCTTATTCTCCTGACATCCAACTGGAGAGATCTGACCCTGATCTCTCCCCAAAAAAGTAGACTGGTTTATGTCTCCCTGGATTTGTCCCCCTATTCCCAGGCACAGGGACCAAGTGCGGAAGCAGAATCAGGAAGGTAGAAATCATGCCGTAGCAGAGCTAGGAGGGAGCTTGAAAGGTCATCTGGTCCAGACCCCTGCCTTCAGGCAAATAACTAACCTTACTCGGGAAAGGGAAAGTGTCTCCCCAGTTTTGTAAAGAAGGAAACTGAGGCCCGCCAAGGCTAATCTCTGAGTCAGGATCCCATCATCCTTAGCATGGGCCTGGGAATCAGAGGACCTGAGTTCTAATTCCAGCTCTGCCTCTTGCCTGCTGTGTGACCTTAAGCGAGTCACTTAACTTCTACGGACCTCAGTTTCCTCATCCTGGGGATGAATTCTCCCTCCTATTTAAACTGTGAGGACCATGTTTCCAACCTGATTATCTTGTTATCTTTTCCAACGGTTAGAACAGTACGTGACGCATAGTAGATGCTTAACATAGTAGTCTGTGAGCCCCATGTGGGACAGGGACTGTGTCTGACCTGATTAACTTGCATCTACTCCAACGCTTAGAACAGTGCTTGACATTTAGTATGTGGTTAACAAATATTATTATTATTACCAAATACCACAATTATTATGATTAGTCATTGTTACTATGTTCTCCCCAACAAACTGCAGAAACAGCATGGCCTAGTGGAAAGAGCACAGGCCTTGGAGTCAGCGGACCTGGGTTCTAATCCTGTTTCTGCCAATTTCTTGGGCAAGTCACATTTGTTTGTTTGTTTTTGTGAATGGTATTTGTTAATCATTTGCTACGTACCAGGCACTGTTCTAAGCACCCGTAATCAACTAATCCGGTTGGACATAGTCCCTGTCCTACATGGGGCTTGCAGACTGTGAGCCCACTGTTGGGTAGTGACTGTCTCTATATGTTGCCAACTTGTACTTCCCAAGTGCTTAGTACAGTGCTCTGCACACAGTAAGTGCTCAATAAATATGATTGATTGATCCCCATTTTACAGATGAGGTAACTAAAGTGCGGAGAAGGTAAGTGGCCTGCCCACAGTCACGCAGCAGATAAGTGGCAGCATGAAGCAGTAGAGAAGCAGTGTGGCTCAGTGGAAAGAGCATGGGCCTTGGAGTCAGAGGTCATGGGTTCAAATCCTGGCTCCGCCACTTGTCAGCTGTGTGACTTTGGGCAAGTTACTTCACTTCTCTGGGCCTCAGTTACCTCATCTGTAAAATGGGGATTAAGACTGTGAACCCCACGTGGGACAACCTGATCACCTTGTAACCTCCCCAGCGCTTAGAACAGTGCTTTGCACATAGTAAGTGCTTAATAAATGCCATTAAAAAAAAAGTGGCAGAGCTGGGACTAGAACCTAGGTCTTTCTGATGCCCAGGCCCGTGCTCTATCCATTATGCCATGCTTCTCTGTGTCTCAGTTCTCCTATTTGCCCTCCTACTTAGACTGTGAGCATCAGGCTGGACAGGTTCTGTGTCCAACCTAATTCACTTGCATCTACCCCGACATTATGTAGTAAGCACTTAACAAATACCATAAAAAAAAAAACAGGCTGCAGCTTACTTCCTCCTCCCTGCTGTCTGCGTGGCCATCCACTCCCTGCAGACCATCCCCAACCTGTCTTCCGGGGCACGCGGGCAGACGACAAACCCGAGGCCTTCCCTATCTCCTTCTCTCCCGAGAAATGGGAATGGTCAGTTTCACCACCCTCTTTCAGCAGGGAAATGGGAGCAACCAGTTTCTTGGCCCTCGGTCGGTGGGGAAATGCTGTCTGTCCTTGCCACTTGAAAGGGAGGGTGGTCCCCGGAGGAACCTATCTTACTTTAAAGCCTTCCGGATTGGGATTTGGGGTTAGTGCTCTGGGGTCGGGGGTCAGGATGGGAAAGGAGTGAGTCTCGTGGGACTCAAAATTGCGTTCCTCCAATGGTGTAACCACCAGCGGATGGGATAGGCCTTCCCAGACTGATCCCCCTTTTTCCTCTCCTCCTCCCCATCCCCCCCCTACCCTACCTACTTCCCCTCCCCACAGCACCTGTATATATGTTTGTACAGATTTATTACTCTATTTATTTTACTTGTACATATTTACTATTCTATTTATTTTGTTAACGATGTGCATTGAGCTTTAATTCTATTTGTTCGGACGACACCTGTCCACAGGTTTTGTTTTGTTGTCTGTCTCCCCCTTCTAGACTGTGAGCCCATTGTTGGGTAGGGACCATTTCTATATGTTGCCAACTTGTACTTCCCAAGCGCTTAGTACAGTGGTCTGCATACAGTAAGTGCTCAATAAATACAATTGAATGAATGAATGAATGCGGGCCAAGGCTGGACCTGGAGAGTAAGGCCCCGGGCCTTGGGAATGAAACTGAGTAAAAGCAAAACTGAAAGTGGCTGCCTGTGTGGGCCTGTGGCCCTGATTAGACCGGTGGAAATGATCTCATAGCCTGATTAATGACCCTCAAGGCACACCCATGTGGATGGGAAAGACTGAGGATTGTTTTCCAATGGGGTTGTGGGACAGGGGGCTCTGCCTCACCTCTAGCTCCTCCTCTCCTCTGCCCCTGGCTTGCCGTGGGACCTGCCTCTCCAGAGTGAGGTGAGCATAAAATGTGATAGTTGACTTCAAAGCGTTTGGAGCCAACAAAGGTTTTAGGCAAATCCAAAATATGATGAATTGGCCCCTAGGCCCGTCTTCAATAGTATTTGGCTTTCTAATTTTCCTGGTAATAATTGTGGTACTTAAGTGCTTACTAAATGCAAAGCCCTGAAATAGATGCAAGATAAACAGGTCCTAAATGGGGCTCACAGGTATTGAATGCCCATTTTGCAGATGAGGGAACAGAGGCACAGAGAAATGAAGCGACTTGCCCAAAGTCACACAACAGACAAGTGGCATAGCCAGGATTAGAATCCAGGTCCTTTGACTCCCACGCCCAAGTTCTTTCCATTAGGCCACCCTGCTTCACTGCTTTAGCCTTTCCTTCGGTTAAATCAGTCCAGCACCGGGCAAGCACAAACCTCCAGGAGATTGTTGGGTTGGGCAGATGGGAGTGGAGCACGGAGCCAGGGGTGGGAGTGAGCAAACATCTGTCCTTGGGCACACAGAAGGAGCACTGCCGCGGGTCACACCCCTCCTGAAAGCAGCAAACCCCGATTTCCACCATCCCAGCACCCTGCCACCCGCCCTACTGAGTCCCTGCTGCTGGTCCAGCGGGGATCAGCGGATCGGGGGTCTAGGCCCGGCTCTGTCTGCTCCAACAATGCCAGATTTCTGATCCAAGAACCAGATGGGCATTTCACCAGGTGGACAGACCCACCTGCCACAAAATATCATTCATTCATTCAATCCTACTTATTGAGCACTTAAGGTGTGCAGAGCACTTTACTAAGCGCTTGGGAAGTACAAGTTGGCAACATATAGAGACGGTCCCTACCCAACAGCAGGCTCACAGTCTAGAAGGTGGCTTCCTGCACTTATGTGCATATCTATTAATTTAATGGAGAAGGAGTGTGGCTTAGTGGAAAGAGCCAGGGCTTGAGAATCAGAGGACGTGGGTGCTAATCTCGGCTCTGCCACTTGTCTGCTGTGTGACCTTGGGCAAACCACTTAACTTCTCTGTGCCTCAGTTGCCTCAATTGTAAAATGGGGATGAAGATTGTAAGCCCCACGTGGGACAACCTGATTGCCTTGTATCTACTCCAGTGCTTACAACAGTGCTTGGCACATAGTAAGCACTTAACAAATACCATAATAATAATTATTATTATTATCTCCATACTCGAAGCTCTTTTTGGCAGGGAATGTGTCTACTAACTTTGTTTTATTGTACTCTCCCAAATGCTTAATACAGTGCTCTGCACATAGACTGTGAGCCCATTCTAGACTGTGAGCCCACTGTTGGGTAGGGACTGTCTCTATATGTTGCCAGCTTGTACTTCTCAAGCGCTTAGTACAGTGCTCTGCACGCAGTAAGCACTCAATAAATACGATTGAATGAATAGAGAAGCAGCGTGGCTCAATGGAAAAAGCACGGGCTTAGGAGTCAGAGGTCATGGGTTCAAATCCCATCTCTGCCAATTGTCAGCTGTGTGACTTTGGGCAAGTCACTTAACCTCTCTGTACCTCAGGTCCCTCATCTGTAAAATGGGGGTGAAGACTGTGAGCCCCACGTGGGATAATCTGATCGCATTGTATCCTCCCCAGCGCTTAGAACAGTGCTTTGCACATAGTAAGTGCTTAACTAATGCCATCATTGTTATAGTAAGCACTGAATAAACACCATTGATGATGATGAAAATTTCTATTAATTTTATTAATGATGTGTATATATCAAAATATCTGTAATTCTATTTATCTATTTTGATGCTATTGATGCCTGTCTACTTGTTTAGTTTTGTTGTCTGTCTCCCCCTTCTAGACTGTGAGCCCATTGTTAGGTAGGGATTGTTTCTATCTATTGCCGAATTGTACTTTCCAAGCAGTTAGTACAGTGCTCTGCACACAATAAGTGCTCAATAATTACGATTGAATGAATAATTTTCGTTTCCCCATCTACACTGTAGGCTCCTTGTGGACAAGAACTCTCCAAAGCACTTAGTACAATTAAGAGCTCATTCAACACCAATTATTGATTGATTGGAGAAACAACGTGGTCTAGTAGAAAGAACACTGGCCTTTGAGTCAGAGGACCTCTGCCAATTGTTGACTTTGGGACCCTGGGCAAGTCACTTACTTTCTCAGTGCCTCACTTTCCTCATCTCTAAAATGGGGATTCAGTGCCTGTTCTCCCTCCCCCTTAAACTGGGAGCCAAATATGGGACAAGGACTGTATAATAATAGTAATAATAATAATGGCATTTGTTAAGCACTGTTCTAAGCACTGGGGTAGATACAAGGCAATCAGGTTGTCCCACGTGGGGCTCACAGTCTTAATCCCCATTTGACACATGAGGTAACTGAGGCAGAGAGAACTGAAGTGACTTGTCCAAAGTCACACAGCTGACAGAGTTGGGATTAGAACCCGTAACCTCTGACTTCCAAGCCCGTGCTCTTTCCGCTAAGCCATGCTGCTCCAAAAAGAAAAATGTCCTGGATAATGAGGTATCCAACCTGATTATCTTGTAGCTACCCCAATGTCTAGTACAGTTCCTGGAAAACAGTAACCATCTAACAAGTACCATAAAAAAAAAAAGTAGCAAAGGCTGCAGCTGCTACCTCAGCAACGGCCTGAAGGGTTATGGTGCTGAGGCACTGCCACATTGGCACTGTACCGTGGTTTCTTCTGCCAGGAATGGTTCTGGTAGATAAAAAAACTTTTATGTGCCCTTTGCAATGTGTTGTACCCCTGACTTTCTACTCGTTCATTGCACTCTGTGCCCAAGAAGGAACAGAATGCAAGAGGCTCTATAATAATAAGAATGATAATGATGGCATTTGTTAAGTGCTTACTATGTACAAAGTGAGGTTACAAGGTGATCAGGTTGTCCCACGGGGGGCTCACAGTCTTAATCCCCATTTGACAGATGAGGTAACTGAGGCACAGAGAAATGAAGTGACTTGCCCAAAGTCACACAGCTGACAATTAGCGGAGTTGGGATTTGAACCCATGACCTCTGACTCCAAAGCCCGGGCTCTTTTCACTGAGCCACGCTGCTTCTCTATGCAAAATACTAGCACTAGACTCACTTCCCTTGGGGCAGATTTTCAGGCCTGTAGCTTCAGAACGAAGCTCTCGTTCATTCATGCATTCATTCAATCGTATTGATTGAGCGCTTACTGTGTGCAGAGCACTGTACTAAGCACTTGGGAAGTACAAGTCGGCATCATTTAGAGACAGTCCCTACCCAACAATCCCTACCCAACAACAGGCGCACAGTCTAGAAGGGGGAGACAGACAACAAAACAAAACGTTGGGGCAGGTGCCAGGTTTCTGTGATGGCCAATCCCTACTGGCAGTCTGCTCTCCAGGGAGTCTTGAGGATGATCCCAAAGCCCCCAATGATACCTCCCCACTGAGAGGGGGTGAGGGGTGGTCCCTTCCCTTCCTTCATAGTGGTGGTGGCAGGGGGCACTTATGAGGACCTGTAGGAAAAGCGAGAGCCAGGGTTATGATGAGGAGTTTAGGCAGAGCCCTGGGTCCCTGAACCCCTGGATGGAAGGGGGAGGAGGGGTGACCTGGCATTAGAGAAGCACCATGGCTCAGTGGAAAGAACGCGGGCTCAGGAGTGAGAGGTCATGGGTTCGAATCCCAGCTCCGCCACTTGTCAGCTGCATGTCCTTGGGTGAACCACTTAACTTCTCTGTGCCTGTTACCTCATCTGTAAAATGGGGATTAAGACTGTGAGCCCCACGTGGGACAACCTGATCACCTTATATTCCCCCCTGGTGCTTAGAACAGTGCTTCGCACATAGCATATATGTATATATATGTATATATGTTTGTACATATTTATTATTCTATTTATTTATTTTATTTGTGCATATCTATTCTATTTAATTTTGTTAGTATGTTTGGTTTTGTTCTCTGTCTCCCCCTTTTAGACTGTGAGCCCACTGTTGGGTAGGGACTGTCTCTATATGTTGCCAACTTGTACTTCCCAAGCACTTAGTACAGTGCTCTGCGCACAGTAAGCGCTCAATAAATACGATTGATTGATTGCTGGTAAGCGCTTAACAAATACCATCATTATCATTGCCTGAACCATTATTATTCAACTAAGAGAAGCAGCATGGAGTAGTGGACAGGGCTTGTGCCTGGGAGTCAGAAGGTCATGGGTTCTAATCCCGGCTCCGCCACTCGTCTGCCATGTAGCCTTGGGCAAGTCACTTCCCTTCCTCTGTGCCTCAGTTCCCTCATCCATAAAATGGGGATTTAGAATGTGGGACAGGGACTGTGTGTCCAACCCAATTTGCTTGTCTCCACCCCAGCGCTTGGCAGAGTACCTGGAACATAGCGCTTAGAACAGTGCTTTGAACATAGTAAGCGCTTAATAAATGCCATCATTATTATTAACTGCTTAACAAATACCATAAGGTTTTATTAAAGCAGTTGGCTGAGAACCCCAGCTGTTTCCACAGGATGTTGCGTAGGGATGGCGGGAGGGAGGGAGAGAGTAATGAGTGATGGGCAAACGCTCAGCTGGGATTGGGGGTTGACTATGAAGGCACTGGATAAGGCACCATGGTCTCCTGGGGGGAGGATTAAAGCAGATTTACAGAGTCTGGAGGCTCGAGCATTAGGCGATCAAACCCAAGGGATTTGGGTTCCAGCTCTGGCTTTATCTCTGATGTGTTGGGTGCCCGTGGGTGAGTCCCTCAGCCTCTCTGGGCCTCAGTCGATCTATCTGGACAGTGAGGAAAAATGGGCCTGATCCTCTCCACTCCTATCAAGGAGATGTTTGTAGTTCCTTAGAGGGGCAATCCCATGAACTCCGGGAATCAGGGGACTTACTGTTTGAAACCTAATCCTAATTGTGAGCCCCATGTGGGACAACCTGATCACTTTGTAACCTCCCCAGTGCTTAGAACAGTGCTTTTCACATAGTAAGTGCTTAATAAATGCCATTATTATTATTATCAGAGTTCTCTTTCTTCTAGACTGTGAGCCCACTGTTGGGGAGGGACCGTCTCCGTATGTTGCCAACTTGTACTTCCCAATCAATCAATCAATCAATCATATTTATTGAGTGCTTACTGTGTGCAGAGCACTGTACTAAGTGCTTGGGAAGTACAAGTTGGCAACATATAGAGACAGTCCCTACCCAACAGTGGGCTCACAGTCTAGAAGGGGGAGATAGAGAACAAAACCAAACATATTCACAAAATAGAATAGCTATATACAAGTAAAATAAATAAATAAATAGAGTAATAAATATGTACAAACATATATACATATATACAGGTGCTGTGGGGAAGGGAAGGAGGTAAGACGGGGGGATGGAGAGGGCTCAAGCGCTTAGTACAGTGCTGTGCACACAGTAAGCACTCAATAAATACGATTGATTGTACTTCCCAAGCGCTTAGTACAGTCCTCTGCACACAGTAAGCGCTCAATAAATACGATTGAATGAATGAATAATCCAATTAATAGTAATAATAACTGGGGTATTTTTTATGGTATTTGTTAAGCACTTACTATGCGCCAGGCACTGTTCTAAGTGCTGTGGTAGATACGGGGGTAGTCCCTGTCCCACGTGGGGCTCACAGTCTCAATCCCCATTTTACAGCATAGGTAACTGAGGCCCAGAGAAGTGAAGTGACTTGCCCAAGGCCACAAAGCAGACAAGTGGCAGAGCTGGAATTAGAACCCATGACCTTCTGACGCTCAGGCCCGTGCTCTGTCCATTATGCCATGCTGTTTCCACCAAGGGCCTAGTAGAGTGCTCCCCAGGCAGTAGCTACCCAGTCCAGTGATCTGTGGGCCAGACTGCACTCAGGAGTTGCTCAGTAAATAGTGATAATGCTGGGCCAGACTGCACTCAGGAGATGCTCAGTAAATAGTGATAATGCTGATGACAGTGCCCCTGGGGACTGTCATTTCTTCTGACTTGCACTGAGCATTCAGCTCCTGGAAAGCATCTAGTGGAACCCAGTTCTCCGTGGGCTGACGTTCAAGATTGTCCAGTGGGCAGAGCACAGGCCCAGGAGTCAGGGGACCTGCCTTCCAATACCGGCTCCTCCACGTACCTGCTGTGTGACCTTGGGCACGTCACTTCACTTCTCTGTGCCTCAGTTCCCTCGTCAGCAAAATGGGGTTTCAATACCTGCTCTCCCTCCTATTGGACTGTGAGCCCCGTGTGGGACCTGATGATCTTGCATCTACCCCAGCGCTTAGTACAGTGCTTAACTTGAGAAGCAACCTGGACTAGTAGATAGAGCATATGAGCCTGGAAGTCAGAAGGACCTGGGTTCTAATCCCAGCTCTGCCGCTCTTCTATTGCGTGGCCTTGGGTAAATCACACAGAGTTAATTTCTCTGTGCCTTACTTTTACCTCATCTGTAAAATGGGGATTATAACTGAGAGCCCCTTGGGCTGTGTCCAACCTGGTTAGCTTGTGTAATAAGAATGGTATTTATTAAGCACTTATTATGTGCCAGGCACTGTACTAAGCACTGGGGCACTGTACTAAGTGCTTAGTACAGTGCCTGGCACATAGTAAGCATTTTAAAAATACCACAATTATTATTATTATTATTACAGGACAAGTGGGACTTGGTCCCTGCCTTTGAAAAGCTTAAACTCTGACTCCTTCGAGCCTTCTCAGTCCTCCCTGAGACCTCAGTTGGACCCTTGCTCCCTGCCAACAATGCAAGCAGACCCTGTCAGGTGTTGGTCTGCCCCGGAGCTCAGGATTGGGTCTCTCTGGCCACTTGCCTTCCTGTGAAACTCCCACAAGCCCCCGGCAGACCACAGGGCCCCATTCCAGCAGTAATAATAATTATTGTGGTATTTGTTAAGCGCTTACTATGTGCCAGACACTGTACTGACTGCAGGGGTGGATACAAGCAAATCGGGTGGGACACAGTCCCTGTTCCACCTGGGGCTCACAGTCTTAATTCCCATTTTACAGATGAGGTAACTAAGGCATAGGGAAGTGAAGTAACTCGCCCAGTGTCACACAGCGGACAAGTGGCGGAGTTGGGATTAGAATTCAAGTCCTTCTGACTCCCAAGCTCGGGGTCTATCCAGTAGTCCACGCTGCTTCTCCAGGCTACCAACCAGGCCTCCAACGCCCTTGGGGTAAATGGGGGGTGGGCTGGCAACCTGGATGCTGGCCAAACAGCCCCCTAGCCTCTCCCTTCCAGAATCCAAGCCTACATCCCGGGATCCAGGTCCCAGAGGCCTGTGGATGGAATGCCCCAAATGGTGTGTCCCCTAGCTCCGGTCCGAGATCACAGTTCCCCTGGCCATGGAGGAGAGCAAATGACTCTGGGGCTGAACTCATCATCTCCTCGGGCTGGGGGCAGAGCAGAAATCCTTCCCCGGGGTGTGGGTTCGGGTCTTGCTTCCAGGCTGGGGTCCCACGGGGGTTCCCAAGCTTTGTTGAACAATGGAGCTGCCTCTGCTTCCCCTGGGCAGGGGAAAAACTGGGCAATGTCCAGGGGCAACAACTAGAAAATGGGGCACCTGGAGGACAATGGGTTCATTCATTGATTCATCCAATTGTATTTATTGATCACTTACTGTGTGCAGAGCACTGTACTAAGCACTTGCGAGAGTACAATACAAAAGTAAACAGACACATTCCCTTCCCACAACAAGCTGAGCCAAGCCCATGTAGGGCAACCCATCCTGAGGGTGTTGGGAGCAGAGAACCCCAGGGCGACTAGCTGTATGAGCAGTCAATGACATACTCTCCCACAGTGCACAGCAGCGGGGGTGCGGGGATGTTGCACTAATAATAATAATAATAATAATAATGGTATTTGTTAAACGCTGACTATGTGCCAGGCACTGTACTAAGCCCTGGGGTGACTACAAGCAAATCAGGTTGGACCCAGTTCCTGTCCCACGTGGGGCTCAGAGTCTCAATCCCCATTTTAAAGATGAGGTAACTGATGCCCAGCGAAGTGACTTGCCCAAGGTCACACAGCAGACAAGTGGCGGAGCTGGGATTAGAACCCATGACCTTCTGATTCCAAGGCCTGTGCTCTAAGACAGACCAGGCAGTGGGCAGAGTCCCTGGAGATGACAGAAACAGTGGGCAGCAAGCAGCATCCCTGAGGGTGACAGACAGGGCAGGCAGTGGGCAGTGTCCCTGGAGACGGCAGAATAGGCAGCAGGCACCGTCCCTCAGGATGGCAGACAGAGCAGGCAGCGAGAAGCTTCCCTGGAGATGGCAGACAGAGTGGCCGGTAGACAGTGTCCCTGGGGATGACGGATGCGGGCAGGCAGTGGGCAACATCCCTGGAGAGGACAGACACAATGGGCAGAGGGCAGCATCCCTGGGGATGAGTGTCAGAGCGGGCAGCATCTCCTGGGGATGGCAGATGGGAGTGGGCAGGGGCAGCATCTCTAAAGATGACAGACTGGGCAGTGGGCAGTATCCTTGAGGAAGACAGAGGTGATGCCAAGGGGCTCAGATCATCCGCCGCTGGATTCATTCAACGGTACTTAATGAGCTCTTACTATGTACAGAGCACTTGTACTACACGCTTGGAAGAATACAGTTCTGGATGATGGGAGGTGGATTCTCCCTGTATTGATTTTGCATGCCCTCAGCTCCTCTCACAGAAATGCAGACTGGGCAGTGGGCAGTATCCTTGAGGAAGACAGAAGTGATGCCAAGGGGCTCAGATCAGTTGCCGCTGGATTCATTCAACGGTACTTAATGAGCTCTTACTATGTACAGAACACTTGTACTACACGCTTGGAAGAATATAGTTCTGGATGATGGGAGGTGGATTCTCTCTGTATTGATTTTGCATGCCCTCAGCTCCCTCTCACAGAAACACAGACTGGGCAGTGGGCAGTATCCTTGAAGGAGACAGAGGTGATGCCAAGGGGCTCAGATTATCCGCCGCTGGATTCATTCAATGGTACTTATTGAGCTCTTATTATGTACAGAGCACTTGTACTACACGCTTGGAAGAATTCAGTTCTGGATGATGGGAAGTGGATTCTCCCTGTATTGATTTTGCATGCCCTCAGCTCCCTCTCACAGAAATGCTTCTTTCCCTCAGGTCCTGAGGCCAGGGCTGCAGCCACAGGGCGAAAGGGGGCTAGTGGCTTCCACTGTGCTGCAATAGATGCCTAAAGGTACCTGACACTTTCACCCTCCCTGCAGACAGGGGCAGTTTGCTAGCGTCTTCATTCCAGGTACCCCCCGGGTCCACAGAGGGTCTGAGGGATGGACGGCGTGGTCAGGCATCCTTTCCTGACTGACCCTGGATGCCACCTGCCGAGCTGCGGTCGTGCTGACCCCTGGCACTAGTCCGGTTCTGCCGGTTAGAGTGGAGTTTGTGTTTTTTTTTTATTAAAATGGTATTTGTTAAGGGCTTATTATGTGCTGGGCACTGTTCTGAGTGTTGGGGTAGATACAAGGTAATCAGGTTGGACACAGTCCATGTCACATAGAGGGCTCACTGTCTTAATCCCCATTTTACAGATGAGGTAACTGAGGCGCAGAGAAGCGAAGTGACTTACCCAAGGTCACACAGCAGACAAGTGGCAGAGCTGGGACAAGAACCTATGTCCTTCCGAATCCCAGACCCATGCTCTATCCACTAGACCATACTGCTTCAAGTTACCTCCCCTCCCAGTTACCCCGAGGTCGGGGGGGAGGTTCTAATCCCAGCTCCGCCACTTGTCTGTTGTGTGATTTTGGGCAAATCACTTCACTTCTCTGTGACTCAGTTACCTTCTCTGTAAAGTGAGGATGAAGACTGTGAGCCCAATGTGGGACAGGGACTGTGTCCAACCTGATTAGCTTTTATCTTCCCCAGCGCTTAGTACAGTTCCTGGCACATAGTCAGCACATAACAAATACCGCAATTATCATAATTATTATTATTATTAACAGCATGTCTACCAACCCCTGCAGAACCCCCCTGACTAAGCCCCATCCTTCCCCTCAGAAACTCAAGCCAGGACCCTACCACTCTATTAACTAGCCAGGATTCACTCAACCTTCGGGCCACCATCTCCCCGCCTGAAGGTGAGGGTAGTAGCCCATTGTTGGGTAGGGACTGTCTCTATATGTTGCCAATTTGTACTTCCCAAGCGCTTAGTACAGTGCTCTGCACATAGTAAGTGCTCAATAAATATGATTGATGATGATGATGATGAGATCCCTACTATCAGAAAAACAAACTCAACAAATAGATGGATCAACGATATTTATTGAGCACTTACTGTGTGCACGGAACTGTACTAAGCATTTAGGAGAGTACAATACAACAGAATTGGTAGACACAATCTCTGCCCACAAGAAGCTTACAGTCTAAAGGGAGGACATTAAATAATAATAATAATAATAATGCTTGGCACATAGTAAGCGCTTAACAGATACCATTATTATTATTATCAATAATGGTATTTGTTTTAAAATAAATTCAAGCTCGGGGATTGGCAGTGCAAGGATATGTACATTAATGCTGTGGGGCTGAGGGTGGGATGAACATTCATTCATTCAATTGTATTTATTGAGCTCTCATTGTGTGCAGAGCACTGAACTAAGCCCTTGGGAAGTACAAGTTGGGTATCAGTGCTTAAGGGATACAGAGTCATGTGCATAGGTGATGCAGAAGGGAAAGTGAGTAGGGAAACGAGGGCTTAGTTGGGGAAGGCATCTAGGAGGACATGTGATTTTAGGGAAATAATAATAATAACAATAATAATAATGATGATAATAGTTGCGGTTTAGGTTAAGTGCTTATTACGGTTCTAAGCACCGGGGTAGATACAGGGTAATCAGGTCTCACAAGAAGGGTCACAGTCTGGGCCCCCTTCTCTTCTCCATCTACACCCACTCTCTTGGAGAACTAATTTGCTCCCATGGCTTCATAATAATGATAATAATAATAATGGTATTTGTTAAGCACTTACGATGTGCAAAGCACTGTTCTAAGTGCTGGGGAGGTTACAAGGTTATCAGGTTGTCCCACAGGGAGCTCACAGTTTTAATCCCCATTTTACAGATGAGGTAACTGAGGCACAGAGAAGTCAAGTGAAGTCACACAGCTTACAGTTGGCGGAGCCAGGATTTGAACCCATGACCTCTGACTCCAAAGCCCGTGCTCTTTCCACTGAGCCACGCTGATTCTCCCAAATCTACATCTCCAGCCCTGATCTCTCTCCCTCTCTGCAGCCTCACATTTCCTCCCACCTTCAGGACATCTCTTCTTGGTTGTCCCACCGACACCTCAAACTTAACATGTCCAAATCTTATCTTATCTTCCCACCCAAATCCTGCCCTCTGCCTAACTTGCCCATCACTGTAGACAGCACTACCAATCTTCCTGTTTCACAAGCCCGTAACTTTGGCATCATGCTCTGCACTCAGTAAGCACTCAATAAATATGATTGAATGAATGAATGGATCCTCGACTTCTGTCTCTCATTCAAGCCACATATTTAATGTCATTAAATCCCACTGTTTCAACCTTCACAACTTTCCTAATTTCTGTCCTTTTCCCTCCATCCAAACTGCTACCATGTTAATCCAAGCACTTACCCTGTTCTGCCTTCTCTCCTTGCTGAGCTTCCTGCCTCTCCCCACTCCAGTCCATACTTCACTCTGCCGCCCAGATCATTCTTCTACGAAACGATTCAGTCCATGTTTCCCACACCTCAAGAACCTCCAGTGGTTACCCATCCACCTTCATATCAAACAGAAACTCCATACCATCAGCCTTAGAGCACTGAATCACCTTGCCCCCTCCTATCTTACATTCTGCTCTCCTCCTCTTCCTATTACCCAGCCTATACAACACACTCTAATGTCAACCTACTTACTTGCCCGAAACTGAGCTTGAAGCACACCAGAGGGGTTAAAGATCTATTTCCCGCTTCCTACCCTGGTTTTATCTTTACTTTTTCTCCCGTTATTGAGCAATGCTGCCTCAATACTTTGCCCTTCCAGATCTGGGTGGGAGGGAAGGGGCTTAGAGAGGAGGAGCTCTCAACTTCCAGAGATCCCAAAAGAGCTCGCAAACATCAAAGATAGACGTCACTCCTCGGTCCTGGTAGATGGATTGCCAATCCATTCAATCAGTGGTATTTATTGAACACTCACAGTGTGCAGGATACTGTATACTGAGCACTTGGGAGAGTACAATGCAAGCAGCATGTCCTAGTGGAAAAAGCACGGGCCTGGGACTCAGAGGAACTGGGTTCTAATCATGGCTCCACCAACTGCTTGCTGTGTGACCTTGGGCAAGTCACTTAAGCATCTCTGTGCCTTAATTACCTCATCTGTAAAATAGGGATTAAATCCTCCCCCTTCCAATTTAGACGGTGAGTCCCATGCGGGACAGGGACTCTGTCCGACCTGATAAACTTGTATCCACCCCAGCACTTAGAACAGTGCTTGACACATAATGAGTGCTTAACGAATACCATAAAAAAAATCTGAGTCGATAGATACATTCTCTGCCCACAAGGAGTTTACAGTCTAGAGTCAACCAGGAAATCGCATGACACGCTAAGTGTCAGCATCAAAGCTGGACGGAATCTCCAGTAGAGAAGCAGCATGGCTCAATGGAAAGAGCCCGGGCTTGGGAGTCAGAGGTCATGGGTTCAAATCCCGGCTCCACCAAGTGTCAGCTGTGTGACCTTGGGCAAGTCACTTAACTTCTCTGTGCCTCAGTTACCTTATCTGTAAAATGAGGATGAAGTCCATGAGCCCCACGCGGGACAACCTGATTACCTTGTATCTACCCCAGCACTTAGAACAGTGCTTTGCACATAGTAAGCACTAAACAAATACCATTATTATTATTGTTTTATTATTAATAATCTCATGAGATCATTTGGGCCAGACTTCTGCCTCCACATGGAGTCTCCCAGATGTCCAGCAGCCATCCTTTCTAGAAACAAACCCGATTGCCAAGTGTGGTGAAGGCTGAGCCTTCTGTCCTTCTCCCCCTCCCACTCACCCCGGCATGGCTTAGTAGATAGAGCGTGGGCCTGGGAATCAAAAGGACCTGAGTTCTGATTCTGGCTTTGCCATATGTCTGCTTTGTGACCTTGGGCAAATCATTTAACTTCTCTGGGCATTAAGAGTGTGAGCTCCATGTGGGACAGGGACTGTGTCCAACCTGCTTAATTTATATCTACCCCAGTGCTTGTCACACAGTAAGTGCTTAACAAATACCATAATAATAAGTATTATTATTATTTAATTCTCAGAGATTGTGGAAGAGATTAAGTCCCAGCCTATATCTTGCTCTCTGGGGGAGAGCAGTAATAATAATAATAATAATAATAGCATTTATTAAACACTTACTATGTGCAAAGCACTGATCTAAGCGCTGGTGAGGTTACAAGGAGATCAGGTTGTCCCACGGGGAGCTCACAGTCTTAATCCCCATTTTACAAATGAGCTAACTGAGGCACAGAGAAGTTAAGTGACTTGCCCAAAGTCACATGGCTGACAATTGGTGGAGCCGGGACTTGAATCCATGACCTCTGACTCCAAAGCCCATGCTCCTTCCACTGAGCCACGCTGCTTCTCAAGGGGCAGTAATGTCGAGGGGTTCGATTTGCCTCTTCGTTTTTTCCTTCGGCAACGGGCCTGATGCAAAATTGGAGAGGCAGTTTGGGGTGGAAATGACTGACGAAGATGATGGGACTCTCTCAGTACTGTGAGACTCAGAGAGAGACAGAGAAAGATGGAGAGACAGAAACAGGAAAAGAGAGACAGAAACAGGTAGAGAGACAGAAACAGTCAGTCAGAAACAGTCAAGCAAATTTATTGAGCACTTACTGTGTGCAGGACACTTTCCCTGCTCACAGTGAGCTTATAGTCTAGACAGGGAGGCAGACATTAATATAAAAAAATAATTTACACATATGTATGTAAGTGTTGTTGGGGCTGGGAAGGGGTTGAATAAAAGGAGCAAGATAGGGCAAGGCAGAAGGGAGTGGAAGAAAAGGAAAAGAGCGCTTAGTCAGGGAAGACCTCTTGGAAGAGATATGCTTCAATAAGGCTTTGAAGGAGGGGGGAGTAATTGTCTATGGGCTGTGAGGGTGTTCCAGACCGGAGGCAGGACATGGGAGAAAGGTCAGTGGCAAATTAGAAGAGATTGAGGTACATTGAGAAGGTTAGCATTAGAAGAGCAAAGTATGTGGGCTGTGTTGGAGTAGGAGAGTAGTGAGGTGAGGTAGAAGGGGGCAAGGGGATTTAGAGCTTTTAAAGCTGGAAACAGAAACAGAGAAAGGTGGAGAGACAAAAACAGAAAAAGAGACACACAGAGACAGAGATAGGTAAGGAGACAGAAGCAGGAAAACAGAGATAAACAGAGAAAGGTGGAGACACAGAGACAGAGATAGGTGGGGAGACAGAAACAGGAAAAGAAAGACAGACATGGAGAAAGATGGAGAGACAGGAAAAGAGGGAGAAGTGGAAAGAGAGAGAGGCTTGGAGAGACAGAAACGGGAAAAGTAACAGAGTGAGAAAAGTAGGGTCAAATAGGAAACGAGACAAAGAGAGAGAGAGAAGTGGGAAGTCAGAAGCAGGAAAAGAGAGACAAAGAGAGGCAGAAAAAGGGGACTTAGGGAGGCTAAGAGGACCTGTATTCTGAAACTCTGGGGGCACCATCGATATCAAGATACTTTAAGGAGCTAAAAGAGCAAAAAACAGAAACTCCTAACTGCACAAAGGGAAGGGGTGACCCCTCGCCCCCAGCTGCAAAGACATTGGGGAGGCACTTTCTGGACTGGACTACACTGGCAGTATGAAATGGAGAATGATTTTATTCTTATTATTACTATTGATAAATAATAGATGATAGTATTGGTTATGAGCATACTGTGTGCCAAGCACTATACTAAGCGCTGGGGTAGGAGGCTTGCAGTCTAAATAGGAGGAAGAACAAGTATTGAATCCCCATTTCGCAGATGAGGGAATTGAGGCCCAGAGAAGGTAAGTAACTTGCACAAGGTCACACTCGGTGGGCTCTGTCTGCCTCCCCAGACCCGTGCTTTATCCACTAGGCCAGGTGGTTCTCGGGGAGAGAAATCAGAAGGCAGATTAGGGAGATTACCCAATAAATTTTTTAAAAAAACAAAAAACAAAACACGTTCAACGCTGTGGAACGGACTGAAAGAGCCCAATCGTGCACTTTCAGTGTCCTCACCTCCAGCCCCAGCTGCGAGGGAGGGGTCTTTAGCACTCTTGGGGCGGGGGTTGGGTGGAGATTGCGGGAAGGGCATAGAAACAGGGTGCGGGGGGCCGCTCCTCTTTGACTGGGGGCTGCAGCTGTAACTTCACATTTAAAATTCAAATGAACCGTCTTAGGGGAGAGAAGGGGGGAGAGGTCATCTTGAAAATCCATAAACATCTGGCATTTCTCAGCTGACCCACCACTAAAGCTGAAGAAGCAGCGTGGTTTAGTGGGAAGAGCACAGGTTGGGGGGTCAGAGGAAGCGGGTTCTAATCCCGCCTCCGCCACTTGTCTGCTGGGTGACCTGGGGCAAGTCACTTCACTTTGAGGTAACTGTGCCTCAGTTACCTCATCTGTAAAATGGGGATTAAGACTGTGAGCCCCATGTGGGACAGTTGTCACTTCACTTCTCTGTGCCTCAGTTACCTCATCTGTAAAATGGGGATTAAGACTGTGAGCCCCACATGGGACCTGATTATCCCCCAGCGCTTAGAATGGTGCTTGGCACATAGTAAGCACTTAACTAATGACCAAAATTGTTATTTTATTATTATTATTAAAGATAAATCCCAAGACGCAGATACCTCTCCTTGGGATCAGATTGTGGCTCTGCTCCAGCAGAAGCAGCGGTGGGGGGGTGGGGGGGGACTGCTTCCTGCAGGCAGAGCGCTGTACTAAGCACTTGGGAGCATGTAATATTCTATTTATTTTACTTGTACATATTTACTATTCAATTTATTTTATTTTTTAATATACTTTGTTTTGTTGCCTGTCTCCCCCTTCTAGACTGTGAGCCCGATGTTGGGTAGTGACCGTCTCTATATGTTGCCAACTTGTACTTCCCAAGCGCTTAGTCCAGTGCTCTGCACACAGTAAGCACTCAATAAATACGATTGAATGAGTGAATGACTGCCAGGCCCGGCCTCTAGCCACGACCCCGTGCTGCTCCTGGGAAGCGGTCCATACAATAATAATAATAATAGCATTTATTAAGCGCTTACTATGAGCAAAGCACTGTTCTAAGCGCTGGGGAGGTTACAAGGTGATCAGGTAATCCCACGGGGGACTCACAGTCTTAATCCCTATTTTACAGATGAGGTGACTGAGCCACAGAGAAGTTAAGTGACTTGCCCAAAGTCACAAGTTGGCGGAGTCGGGATTTGAACCCATGACCTCTGACTCCAAAGCCCGGGCTCTTTCCACTGAGCCACGCTGTCCAGATGTTGGGGTCCCGTTTCCCGGCGCGCCCCCTCCCCTTCTCTCCCCCCCCCCCCCATCCTCTCCGGGAGTCCGGGCAAGGAAGGCCAAGGTGGCCAGAGCCCTGCCCACTAGCCCCGGGCTGGGAGCCCCGAGGGCGGCTACCTCCCCTGGCCCCGGGGCGAGGAGACCATCGGGAGGAGGAGGAAGAGAAAAGGAGAAGACGGGGAGAAAAGGAGGAGGAAGAGGAGGGGGGGGAGGAAGAGAAAAGGAGGAGGAGAGGAGGAAAAGGAGGGGGGAGGAGGAGGAGGAACAGAAGAGGAGAAACAGGAGAAGAGGAGGAAAAGAAGAGGGAGAAGAGGAGGAGGAGAAGAGGAGGAGGAGGAAAAGAAGAGGGAGAGGAGGAGGAAAAGAAGAGGGAGAGGGAGAGGAGGAGGAGGAGGGAAGGAGGAGGGGGAGGAGAAGAAGAGGAGGAGGGGAAGAGGAAGAAAAGGATAGGGAGAAAAGGAGGAGGAAGAGGAGGGGAGGAGAGGAGGAGGAGAAGAGGAGGAGGAAAAGAAGAGGGAGAAAAGGAGGGAGAGGAGGAGGAGGGAAGGAGGAGAAGAAGAGGAGGAAAAGGATAGGGAGAGAGGGGGAGGAGGAGGGGAAGAGGAGGAAAAGGATAGGGAGAAGAGGAAGAGAAGAGGAGAAGAAGGAGAAAAGGAGGGGGAAGGGAAGAGGAGGAAAAGGATAGGGAGAACAGGAAGAGAAGGGGGAGAAAAGGAGGAAGGGAAGAGGAGGGAAAGGATAGGGAGAACAGGAAGAGAAGAGGGAGAAAAGGAGGAGGAAGGGAAGAGGAGGAGGGGAGGAGGGGAGGGGGAGGAAGAGAAGAGGAGGAAAAGGATAGGGAGAAGAGGGAGAAAAGGAGGAGGAAGAGGAAAAGAAGAGGGAGAAAAGGAGGAAGAAAAGAGGGAGAAGAGGAAGAAGAGAAGAGGAGAAGAGGGAGAAAAGGAGGAAGAAGAGAAGAGGGAGCAAAGGAGGAAGAAGAGAAGAGGAGAAGAGGGAGCAAAGGAGGAAGAAGAGAAGAGGGAGCAAAGGAGGAAGAAGAGAAGAGGGAGAAAAGGAGGAGGAAGAGAAGAGGAGAAGAGGGAGAGGAGGAGGAGGACGGGCCGCAGAAGCAGCAGCAGGCTCCGGAGTCCGGCCCCAAGTTTCCCGGAAGGGAGCCCTGGCCCCGGGAGCCTCCTGCCCGGGGGGGGGGGGGGGGGGGGGGGGGGGGTGTGTGTGTGTGTGTGTGTGTGTGTGTGTGTGTGTGTGTGTGTGTGTGTGTGTGTGTGTGTGTGTGTGTGTGTGTGTGTGTGTGTGTGTGTGCCCGTCGGTCTGTGGGCCCCCCTTGGGCCGGGCCGTGGGGAGCCGAGAAGGCGGGTGGCGGGCGGGCGGGGGCCGGGGGGGAGTGTACTGGACACGGGACGGACACGGTGCGGCGGCTGGGGGGGCGGGGGGGGGGAGAAGTATCGCGAGAGCGGCTGGTTACCAACCTGCTCGGCGCACACACACACACACTCACACACACAAACACACACAGACAGACACAGACAGACACACACACACACACACACACACAGCCCGGGCCGGTCACCCCCAGGACCCAGGACCTTCCCGGGCCCCCGGCGTCCGCACCTCCCCTCCTCTCCGGCTCCCAGCTCCAGCCCCCCCCCCCCCCAAAAAACCCCCCAGCCAACTTTGTGTTTCCTCTGGGCAGCCCCCCTCCGGCCGGACGGCGGGCGCCCCCAGCGCGGCAGCCCCACTGCAACCCGCCACAAAACTTTGCGGAGCCGGTGGGAGGAAGGGGGGCCGGGGGCCGGGGGGGGTCGGACCGGATCCCACCTCCCTCTCCATCTCCTCCTCCTCCTCCCGGCGGCCCTCCCGGCTTGAGCAGCCCCCGGGGGACGGTGAGTGTTGGGGGTCGGGGGGCTGGGGCCATATGGCGGGCAGGGAGCCCAGCTGGAGGGAGCCAGGGCAGCAGAAGCAGCTGACTCTCCAGCTTGCCTGGCAATTAGCAGGCAGCCGGGGTCCCCTCCCTCCCCCTGTCCCCTCCCCCGGCCTCCCTCCTCCTCCTCCTCCTCCTGCGGCCCCTCTCCCTTTTCCCCGGCCGGGCCTCCATCCGCCTCTGTCCTCCGCAGGCCGAGCCCCGGTGACCCCCGCCCCCCCAAAATCCTAGGCCGGGCCTGGGGGGAGGGGGCTGGGGTCGAGGGGCCGGCCGTCCGTCCGTCCATCTGGTCGGGCCCGACCCCCACCACTGAAGGACCCCCCCCCCCCGAGCTGGAAGTGGGGGGCGTCGAGGGAAGGGACTCCCGGGGTCTGCAGGTGGGGGACCCCGTGGGGGTGCGGGGGTCTGGGTGCCTGGACATGTGGTTCTGGGGTGGTGGAAGAAGGGTGTATGGAGGAAGGGGTTGTGTGTGTGTCCGGCAATGGGAATGTGAGATTTCGGGGTGGGGGGGAAGGGGGGTGTGTGTGAGTGGTCCGGATACGTTTGTGTTTGTGCGGTGGACTTGTGTTTTTGTGCTGTGGACTAACGTTTGCTCTATGGACTTGTGTTTGTGCTGTGGACTTTGTGTTTTGTGCTGTGGACTTGTGTTTTGTGCTTGTGCTGTGGACTTTGTGGGGGTTTTTTGGCATTTGTTAAGCGCTGACTATGTTCTAAGCGCAGTTCTAAGCTGTGGACTTGTGTTTGTGCTGGGGACTTACGTTTGCACTGTGGACTTGTGTTACTTGTGTTTGTGCTGTGGACTTGTGTTTGTGTTGTGGACTTGTGTTTTGCGCTTGCGCTGTGGACTTGTGTTTGTGTTGTGGACTTGTGTTTTGTGCTTGCGCTGTGGACTTGTGGTGTTTGTGCTGGGGACTTGTTTGTGTTGTGGACTTGTGTTTGCGCTGCGGACTTGTGTTTGTGCAGTGGACTTGTGTTCTGTGCTTGTGCTGTGGACTTGTGCTTGTGTTCTCGCTGTGGACTTGTGCTTTTGTCTGTGCTGAGGACTTGTGTTTGTGTTTGTTCTGTGGACTTGTGCTTGTGTTTGTTCTGTGGACTTGTGCTTGCGCTGTGGACTTGTGCTTGTGTTTGTTCTGTGGACTTGTGCTTGCGCTGTGAACTTGTGCTTGTGTTTGTGTTGTGGACTTGTGCTTGTGTTTGTGCTGTGGACCTGTGTTTGCGCTGTGGACTTGTGTTCCGGAGACGTCCGTGTTTCGGTTTGTGCTGCGGACTGTGACACTCGTCCGGTGGGCGAGTGGACCCGGGTCCGTCCGTCCTTCCGAGTGTGCGTGCCTTCCTGGGGGAGAGGGGCCCGGTTGGCTCTCTAAAGTGGATCAGTTTCCCCCCCAGCAGACCCGGGTGGGTGGGCGGGTTGCGTTGGGGTGCGTGTTTGCGTGTGTGTGTGTGTGTGCCCACTCTGGGCCCCACGAAGAAGACCTTTTCCCCTCCTGGACCCAGCTCGGGGTGGGGCGGAGAGTGAGCGTTCAGAGAGGGGAGGGATTGTGGTAGCTTGGGGGGAGACAAAGGTGAGTTGGGCCTCCCCTCTTTCTTGCCTCCTCTTCCCCTTCCTCCCCAGCAGCTTTCTGTTGACTTTGGGAGCAAGTTTTTCCAGCTCTGAGCAGGTGCCGAGGGACGAGGGGCGCCGGGCCTCGGCTCCTTGGGCGCGTAACTTCCTTGGCCTCCGCCTCGGATGGCGCAGGGAGGCCGGGAGCGGAGCGGAGCGGGTGTTGAGTTTCCAGGAGCGTTCAAGTTTTTCCTGTTTTCGGGGCAGGGCATGAAGGCAGGATGGAGTTTCCGGACCACAGCCGCCGGCTGCTGCAGCGCCTGAGCCAGCAGCGCCGCCAGGGCTTCTTGTGCGACTCCACCGTGCTGGTCGGCGGGGCCCGTTTCCCCGCGCATCGCGCCGTGCTGGCCTCCTGCAGCATGTACTTCCACCTCTTCTACCGGGACCAGCTGGACCGCAGGGACACGGTGCAGCTCAACAGCGACATCGTGACCGCCCCGGCCTTCGGCCTGCTGCTGGAGTTCATGTACGAGGGCCGCCTGGAGTTCCGCAGCCTGCCCGTCGAGGACGTCCTGGCCGCCGCCAGCTACCTGCACATGTACGACATCGTCAAGCTCTGCAAGGGACGCCTCAAGGACAAGGAGCCCGCCGGGCCCGCCCCCGCGGGCGAGCTGGAGGACGGGGGGGCCGGCGAGCGGGCCACCCCCGAGGGCAAGGATCGGCCCCGGCTAGCCCTCTGGGCGTGCGAGCCGGCCCCCGGGGCCGGCCGGGCGGACGACCGCCCCGGGGGGGGCCCCCGGGCGACGGGGACCGGGCCCTCGACCTGTCCTTCAAGCCCGGGAGCGGGAGAGACGCCCCGCCGCCGCCCGCCGCCGCCGCCGGGCAGCCGCGGGGCGTCGAGCGGCCCCCGGTCAAGGCCGAGCCGGGGCCGGAGGACGCGTCGGCGGGGAGCCCCCGGGCCCCGCCGTCGGAGGAGGCCACCCCCAGCCCGACGGGGCCCGGCCTGGGCCCCCCGCGCCCCGGCCACGGCCGCCCCCCCGGCCCGGGAGGACGAGCCGGACGCCGAGGACAGCGACGTGGACTCCTCCGACGTGTCCTCGTCGGGCGCCGGGCACCTGTGCGTGTGCCCGCTCTGCAGCAAGGTCTTCCCCAGCCCCCATGGACTGCAGCTGCACCTGAGCGCCCACTTCCGAGACAAGGAGGGGGCCCGGGCGCGCCTGTGCCCCGAGGGCGCGGTGCCCACCTGCCCCCTGTGCGGGAAGACCTTCTCGTGCATGTACACGCTGAAGCGGCACGAGCGCACCCACTCGGGCGAGAAGCCGTACACCTGCGGCCAGTGCGGGAAGAGTTTCCAGTACTCGCACAACCTGAGTCGCCACGCCGTCGTGCACACGCGCGAGAAGCCCCACGCCTGCCGTTGGTGCCAGCGCCGCTTCACCCAGTCCGGGGACCTCTACCGCCACATCCGCAAGTTCCACTGCGGCCTAGTCAAGCCCCTGCTGCTCTAGGGGTCGGGGGTCAGCAGAGGCGGGGGGCTTAGGCCCCGATCCCGGGATCCCGGCTGGGGAGGGGGCGTCCACCACCCTGTCCCTGTGGTAGGGGCTACTGCTTGGGGGTCTTCCCGCCACTTTCTCGCCCCTGCCACCCCGTCCCTACCCCGGCTCAGCCCCGCGGGGAACGGGGAGGAGCGGGCCCGAGGGGCGCCCACAGCTGCCCCTCCAGCTTCACCCTCCCGTCCCCCAAGCGCAGGAGGGGAGGGTCTTGAAGACCCTCAGTCGCAAGCACCCCAGTCCCCGCATTGGCCCCCGCGCCCCTCCCCGCCGGTGAACTTAGAGCCGGCGAGGTCGAGGCTATTTTTAGGGTGTGACTTTCATGCCTCTCCCAGCGAAGGATGTGTGCAGGGCGTGGAGTGAGGCTGGGTGTAAATGATACCGGGCCTACTGGGGGATCGGGGGAGCTCGGCGCAGACCCTCTCTGGGGGAACGGTCCGGCCTTCGACGGGGAGAGCGCCAATCCGTCACGGACAACGAGTCCGTCCATTTCGAGGGTGGTTTCGAGGGTCCCCCCTCCCCTCCATGCGAGGGGCGAACGGGTTGGGGGGTGGTCAGTGCAGTGACCCCAGAGGGTTACCCGGGACGACCCCCTTATCCGAACCGGACTGGCACCTCCTCCCTCCGCAGCCCCTCTCGGGTGGTAGCCGAGCCGGCCGCACCTCCCCGGACGATTGTTTCCAAAGCACTGAGCAGTTTGTCCCAAATGTTTCAGATTTGTGTGTGTGTGCGCGTGCGTGTGTGCCCGGGGGAGGGTCGTAATGAAAGCACTAATGTGGGGAAACGGGCTGGGGGCGGGGGGGGGACGAGATAGCGTTTCGGAAGGGAAGCTTGGGGATTCTTTTCGATCTAACGGATCGGGGTCTTGGCACTGTTTCACATCTCGTATGCTTCGTACCTCGCAGTCTCTAGACTGTGAGCTCGTTGTGGACAGGGATTGTCTCTATTGCTGTATTGTACTTTCCAAGCGCTTAGCAGAGTGCCGTGCACACAGTCAGCGCTCAATAAATACGATTGAATGAATATCGGACCCCAGGGTCCCCAGCAGTCAAGTCTGAATGTACGTGCGGGGTGAAAATTTCCTTTATTTATAGAATGGTTCCATCTATTTCATTACGCGACTGCAAAACATTTTGACTGGAACTGTTACATTTATACGGAGAGTGTGGTGATGTCCATTGTAATGTTTGTTTGAAACTATGTTGCTTTGGTACTGTGGTCTTATTCTACTGAGTAATTATGTGTGTGTGTATATATATATATATATATATATGCATATATATATATATATTTTTGCTGTGATCAGAAATAGCACTGAGAACAAAGTCTACTAAAATTAAGTTATTTTTCTTTTCTCCTGATGATACTTGATATAGTATTTATTAGAATTTTTCATTTGAAGTGAAATGATCATTTAGGCGCCCCCAGCTCCGAAAGACAAACGAATCTACACTGTAAAATTGTGGGAATTCCTCTCCAGTTCGTCCGGTGGGTGGCCAAAAGATCGGGGCTGGCAGTGTCGATAACCCGAAGGCTCCTCTTTTTCCCTGCAGCGTTTGGGGTGGTCTCTGTTAATCAGATCAGATTACCAATCTAACATTGCCAGTAAAAGCGAGCGAACGAGAGAGAAGAGGAGCATGGGCAAATGCACAAGTTTCAATTTCGTGCTTATTTTCCCCAAGAAATCTCTCTGTCGACCCTCACACCCTCCACGCGCACCGCTGCGGTGAGAACGGAGCCGGATTCCCGACCTGAGTCTTCTCCTCTCCTGGCTGAAATCCCCCACCCTCAGGGCCTGCTTTTGAGGGTGACTGCCCTTGTTTTTATTTTGTTGTGTCAGTTTTGGGGTTTGGAAACACGGCCTCACTCCTGGGGGTACTTCTCAGAAAACGGTTCCTTACGCAGTTGGGCAAAGGAGAACACACTCTGTCGTCACTGGTTCTCCCAAGATCTCTTTCAGTCCCGGGGATAAGTGTTATTTTCTTTTGTAAGAAATAGTCTTGCCCTGGACGGTTAACACTGGATTTGTCATCTGCTGCAAAGAAATACTGTGAAGTAAATGTAAAAAAAATCATCCATTTTTCTTTTTTAGAAAAAAGTTGACGCAGTTCAGATGAAATGTGTATATTTAAAGGCACTAACTTTTTGTGGAAGAGTTTTATAGCATATTGGATGTAGAGGAGTTATCTGAATTGAATATATTTTATATAAAAATGGTCTATCACTGTTTTAGAGTGAAGTCTTTTTTCCTTCTGTGTTAGAATATGCAGTTTAGCCTATGACGGATCATCGCGGAAACGGCAACTTTTCAGAAAAAGCTTGTGAGCTGTGGGTTTGGGGTGTGATGTTTCTGTCGAGCATTGCGTCGGTCTGTGCTGTCGAACTGTGACAATCGTGATTAGGAATACTGTCTTCCCATTTTCACAAAACAATAATAACGAGAATAATAAAATAATCGATAGGGTTATTCCTGGCTTGCTCTGATTTTATTGCCTCAACCTCCCCCCAGGTTTGTTTTTAATGGCATTTATTAAGCGCTTACTATGTGCAAAGCACTGTTCGAAGCGCTGGGAAGGTTACAAGGTGATCAGGTTGTCCCATTAGGGGCTCACAGTTTTAATCCCCATTTACAGATGAGGGAACTGAGGCCCAGAGAAGTTAAGTGACTCAAGTGACTTGCCCAAAGTCACACAGCTAACAATTGGCGGAGCCGGGATTTGAACCCATGACTCTGACTCCAGAGCCCGTGCTCTTTCCACTGAGCCATGCTGCTTCTCTAGAAAATGAATAAGGAATGGCATTATAACCTCTTACTTTCACATGTAACATGCAAAGCAGAATTAATCCAGTATTCTAACTTTTAATTGGGGGTTGTTTTGAGTCGACAACATGTGTCCTCCTTGTAAGGATAGGTACCTTAACCTGATTAAGTACCTAATTGCCTTGTGGGCCAGACTCAACAGCCATCAATTGCATTTATTATTATCGTCAATAATCAATATATTATAATAACATGATATAAAAATTGTTAGTATAATAATTATTATTATAGTATTTAAGTGCTTACAGTGCCAAGCACTGTACTAAGCTCTGGGGTGGATAAAAGCAAATTAGGTTGGACAGAGTCCTACGTGGGGCTCACGGTCTCAATCCCCGTTTTACAGATGAGGTAACCGAGGCCCAGAGAAGTGAAGTGACTTGCCCCAGGTCACCCAGCAGGCAAGTGGCGGAGCTGGGATTAGAACCCATGACCTTCTGACTCCCGGGCCCGGGCTCTTGCCACTGAGCCATGCTGCTTCTCATTGAGCACTTGTTGAGCACTTACTGTGTGCGGAGCACTGTGCTAAGTGCTTGGGAGAGGATAGTATTACTGACAGGGTATGATATTTAGTATGTACTAAGCGCTGGGGTAGATCTAAGCTATTCAGGTTGATGCAGTCCATGTCCCACATGGGGCTCACAGTCTTCATCCCCATTTCATGGCTCAGGGGAAAGAGCCCGGGCTTTGGAGTCAGAAGTCATGGGTTCAAATCCCAGCTCCACCAATTGTCAGCTGTGTGACTTTGGGCAAGTCACTTAACTTCTCTGGGCCTCAGTTACCTCATCTGTAAAATGGGGATTAAGACTGTGAGCCCCTCTTGAGACAAACTTGTAACCTCCCCAGCGCTTAGAACAGTGCTTTGCACATAGTAAGTGCTTAATAAGTGCCATTATTATTATTATTATTATTCTCTGTGCCTCAGTTACCTCATCTGTAAAATAGGGATTAAGACTGTGAGCCCCCCTTGGGGCAACCTGATAACCTTGTAACCTCCCCAGCGCTTAGAACAGTGCTTTGTATGTAGTAAGTGCTTAATAAATGCTATCATTATTATTATTTTACAGACGAGGGACCTGTGACACAGAAAAGGTAAATGATTTGCCCTAGGACACCCAGCAGACAAGTGATGGAGCCAGGCTTAGTCCTCCTGACTCCAAGACCTGTGCTCCATCCATTAGTACTTAATAAATGCCATTATTATTATTATTATTAGGCCACACTGAAGTTAACTCCCCTTGACACAGTTAAGCTGGGTGGGTCATGTCAGGAGAACGGGTGTCTGAACAGCTCCTGTGTAGTGAGCTAAAATGGAGTTTGAGAACAAGGCTGACAGAGAAAATGCTCCAAGGCTACGGTAAGGCCCAATCAATCAATCATATCTATTGAGCGCTTACTGTGTGCAGAGCACTGTACTAAGCGCTTGGGAAGTACAAGTTGGCAACATATACAGACGGTCCCTACCCAACAGTGGGCTCACAGTCTAGAAGGGGGAGACAGAGAATAAAACCAAACGTATTAACAAAATAAAATAAATAGAATAGATATGTACAAGTAAAATAAGTAAATAAATAGAGTAATAAATATGTACAAACATATATACATATATACAGGTGCTGTGGGGAAGGGAAGGAGGTAAGATGGGGGGATGGAGAGGGGGACGAGGGGGAGAGGAAGGAAGGGGCTCAGTCTGGGAAGGCCTCCTGGAGGAGGTGAGCTCTCAGTATGCATCTCTGTTGCAAGCTGGCGGGCTGGCTGGTTAACCAGCCCAGTATGCTGGGATCCAGCAAAGGGCATTTCTGGGAGCAGGAGTTCCCTGAGGATTGTCAGGAAAAAACAGCAAAAGTGAAAACAGCACCGAGCTCTCGGTGGCCTCTCACACAACACCATAAGGGTGGAGATCTTGGGTGTGTACATGTTGTGGCCAGAATTGCAGGTCCCACATTGGCCTAGTTTTTTTGTTGTTGTTGTTGTTTTGTTTAGTTTTAGGATTTTTTAAATGTTATTTAAGTGCTTATTATGTACTGGGCACTACACTAAGCGCTGAGGTATCCCGGCTTCACCACTTGTCAGCTGTGTGACTTTGGGCAAGTCACTTAACTTCTCTGCACCTCAGTTACCTCGTGGAGAAGCGGCATGGCTCAGTGGAAAGAGCCTGAGTTTTAGAGTCAGAGGTCATGGGTTCAGATCCCGGCTCCCCCACTTGTCAGCTGTGACTTTGGGCAAGTCACTTAACTTCTCTGCACCTCAGTTACCTCATCTGTAACATGGGGATTAAGACTGTGAGCCCACCATGGGACAACCTGATCACCTTGTAACCTCCCCAGTGCTTAGAACAGTGCTTAGCAATAGTAAGCGCTTAATAAATGCTATCATTATTATTATTATTATTATCCCCCCAGCGCTTAGAACAGTGCTTTGCACATAGTAAGCGATCAACAAATACCAACATTATTATTATTATTATACAGATACAAGCTCATCATTCATTCATTCAATCGTATTTATTGAGCGCTTACTGTGTGCAGAGCACTGTACTAAGCACTTGGGAAGTACAAGTTGGCAACAAATAGAGACGGTCCCTACTCAACAATGGGCTCACAGTCTAGAAGACTCGTCAGGTCCGACGTGGTCCGTGTCTCACAAGGGGTTCACGGTCTTAATCCCCATTTGACAGATGAGGTGACTGAGGCCCAGAGAAGCGAAGTAACTTGTCCAGGGTCACCCAGCAGACGAGTGGCGGAGCTGGGAATAGAACCCAGGTCCTTCTGACTCCTGGCCCCATGCACTGTACAACAGACCATGCTGCTTCTTGGGTCCCTCATCTGTAAAATGGGGACTAAAGCTGTGAGCCCCATGTAATAGGCGTCCCAGGGGAGGGCGTCCCCCCCCCTCCATCAGCCCCCACCCCGCAGAGGCATCGTCTTTGCATAATAATAATAATAATTGTGGTATTTGTTAAGCTCTATGTGCCAGGCACCCTACTAAACGCTGGGGTGGATACGAGCAAATCGGGTTAGACACAGTCCCTGTCCCACATGGCTCACAGGCTCAATCCCCATTTTACAGAGGAGGTAACTGAAGCCCAGAGAAGTAATGTGACTTGCCTAAGGTCACACAGCAGATGAAGGACATCCTGCCTGCCTTTGTGGAGCAGGTGGGTTTTCCTTCTTGCAGTAAAGGGAGGGATGATGTCCCTCCAAGGAAACAAACGCTCAGCCACTGATCTATTAACCCCTTGGGAGATCATCCAGCCTCCTTTTCCCTCCTGCTTCTCCCACTGTTGATCAGTTTGTCCCTTCCCCTTCTGACTCGAAGCCCTGTCAGAGAGGTGAGCAGAGGGAGGGAGGAGGAGACGGAAACTCCCTGGCAGCGGTTCTAGTAGAAGATTGGCCAGGCCAGGAGGAGCCTGGAGTTATTTATTTTTTTTAATGGCATTTGTTAAAGGCTGGCTATGTGCCATGCGTTGTACCATGTGCTGGGGTAGATACAAGCTAATAACGTTGGGCACAGTTCCTGAACTACGTGGGGCTCCCAGTCTTAATCCCCATTTGACGGATGAGGCAACTGAGGCACCGAGAAGTGAAGTGATTTGCTCAAGGTCACACAGTGGACAAGTGGCAGAGCTGGGACTAGAATCCAGGTCCTCTGACTCTCAGGCCTGGGCTCAATCTGCTTCCATTCATGGATAGAATTGGGGGGGTGGAGAGGGGGTGTGTGGTGGTTGTTCATATGTGGATTCCCCCAATTATCCACAGTGTCTGTCCCCAGTGGCAAGGATCATGCAAAAAAAGGCAGGTAATTTTAGCAGGCTTCCAATGGTTGGCCTTCTCCCCAGCAGGAGTAAAGTCAAGGGAATCAACCTCCTTCATATTCATAATAATAATAATGGTATTTGTTAAGTGCTTACTACGTGCAAAGCACTGTTCTAAGCACTGGGGGGATACAAGGTGATCAGTTTGTCCCACGTGGGGCTCACCGTCTTAATCCCCATTTTACAGATGAGATAACTGAGGCACAGAGAAGTTAAGTGACAGCTAAGTCACACAGCTGACGAGTGGCGGAGCTGGGATTAGAACCCATGACCTCTTACTCCCAAGCCCGTGCTCTTTCCACTGAGCGCTCAAGCACTCAATAAATACGATTGGTAATGATGATGATGATGATGAGCCATGCTGCTTCTCTCCTGCTGGCCAGGTCTAGGAATCAGAAGGACCTGAGTTCTAGTCCCAGCTCTGCCACTTGTCTGCTGTGTGACCTTGGATAAGTCACTTATCCACAAGAAGCAGCGTGGCTCAGTGGAAAGAGCACGGGCTTGGGAGTCAGAGGTTATGGGTTCTAATTCCGGCTCCGCCACTTGTCAGCTGTGTGACTTTGGGCCAGTCACTTAACTCTCTGTGCTTCATTTACCTCATCAGTAAAATGGGGATTAAAACTGTGAGCCCCACGTGGGACAACCTGATTACCTTGTATCCCCCCATCATTTAGAACATAGTAAGCGCTTAAAAAATGCCATCATTATTATTAACTTATCTATGTCTCAGTTACCTCATCTGTAAAATGTGGTAAAATCTGTTAAATGTGCAAAAGACTGTGAGTACCATGTGGTAAAGGCACTATATCCAACCTGTTTATCATTGTACTTACCCCGGCACTTAGAATAGTGGTTGGCACATAGTAGGTGCTTAACAAATACCATGTTAAAAAAAAAAAGCCATCCCCCTGCGGGTGACCCTACAGGACCAGATAGCAAGAGGACAGTGAGGTAAGTCACTGTTTTTGGTTTCTCCTCCCCGTCCAAGTCCTTTCCTTGGCTTAGCTGGGAGAGGGGAACTTTTGGAAAAATGAATTCCCCTACCCCATGCCTCCTGGGTTCTAATCCTGGCTCTTCCACCTGTCTGCAGTGTGACCCTGGGCAAGTCACTTTAGTTTTCTGTTCCTCAGTTCCCTCATCTGCAAAATGGGAATTCAGTACCTGTTCTCCCTCCTACCTAGACTATGAGCCCCATGTGGGACCTGTAGCTTGCTTCTACCCCAGCGCTTAGTACAGTGCTTGACTCATAGTAAGTGCTTAACAAATACCACAGTTCTTATTTATTTTCCTGCCTCCCAGTTGGCACGGAGACAAGTTCGAAGTCTGGGTTATACACAGACACCACATATTTAAATTTATTTATGCTTTCCTTCTCTTTCACTCTCTGCAGTTTATGCTCCCACATCACTTCTGTACGTATCCTTAATTTAAATTCTTTATATTAACATCTGTCTCCCTCTCTAGGCTGTAATATCACTGTGGGCAGGGAGAATGTCCACCAACTCTATTGTGTTGTACTCTCCCAAGTGCTTAGTACAGTGCTGTGCACACAGTAAGCACTCCATAAATACCACTGATGATGTGGGCAGGGATCGCTTCTACCAACTCAGTGCAATGCTCTGCACACAGTAAGTGCTCAATAAATACAACTGATTGAAATTGGGTTTTCAATCCAGAACCCCTTCTAATGCACATCCATGCACATCTGCAGCACAAGTATCCCTTATCAGTGGTGTACACTGATGCCCTAGTGGATACAGCATAAGCCCAGGCGTCAGAAGATCATCGATTCTAATCCCAGCTCTGCCACTTGTCTGCTGGGTGACTTGGAGCAAGTCACTTTACTTCTCTGTGCTTCAGTTCCCTCATCTGTAAAATGGGGATTAAGACTGTGAACCCCATGTTGGGCAGGGACTGTGCCCAACCCAGTTATTTTAAATCTACCCCAGCGCTTAGAACAGTGCCTGGAACATAGTAAGTGCTTAACAAATACCATTATTATTATTATTATCCAGATTCTAGGAGGGCAACGAGTAGGGAAAACAATCTCCCTTATGGATTCCTTCCCTTGGCCTCACCCAGAAAAGAGGTTTCTGGGGAAAAGGGGTTTCCCCCAGAAAAGGGGTTTCTTGGCTGATGTGTTGGAGGGGCTGGGCTTTTAACTTTTTTAGGTTTTTATATTTTCCTCACTCTACTCTCTATCAGCACCACATCCCTATCGTGCCCCTTCCAACCTGGGCCCTGAGTGCCAGTCTCAATGTTCATTGCCCAGAAAGCCTGGTGCCATTGAAGCATAGTGGCTGGCCAGTAGTGGGGTCACTCTTGCTGCATTAAGTGATGTAGTACTTTTTTTTTTTTGGTATTTAAGCGCTCACTATGTATCAAGCACTGTTCTGTTCAAGTACAAGTTGATCAGGCCAGATACAGTCCCTGTCCGGAATAGGGCTCACAATCTAAGGAGGACAGAGAACAGGCATTGAATCCCCATTTTACAGTTAAGGACACTGAGGCTCAGAGAAGTTAAGCGACTTGCCCAAAGTCACACAGTAAGCAAGAGGCAGAAGGGGATTAGAACCCAGCTCTTCTAGCCCTCAGGCCCATGCTTTAACCACTAGACCACGCTGCTTCACTAGCCGACGAAGGATGGATGGCTTCCCGAGGTTGGAGGTAATAATAATAATAATAATGGCATTTATTAAGTGCTTACTACGTGGAAAGCACTGTTCTAAGCACTGGGGAGGTTACAAGGTGATCAGGTTGCCCCACGGGGGGCTCACAGTCTTCATCCCCATTTTACAGATGAGGGAACTGAGGCACAGAGAAGTGAAGTGACTTGCCCAAAGTCACACAGCTGACAATTGGCAGAGCCGGGATTCAAACCCATGACCTCTGACTCCAAAGCCCTGGCTCTTTCCACTGAGCCATGCTGCTTCAAGGTAGAAGCGTCTCCTTTTGCAAAGGTGTTTTCTCAGCAGACGGGCGGCTGCCTTGGGGTGTTTCCTCAGGCGGACAATTGCTTGGAACAATTCCGCACCCTGGTGTTTCCCCCGCCCTCCCCAGAAACCACCACCCTCCTCTGCAGGGACAAAGCCCTACTCTGATGCCCCTGCCAGTCCCTGGCTCCGATCTGTCTGTATTTTTGTTAGTTGCTATTGCTGTTCCTTGTTTTGCTTTTCATTTCTTGTGTTGGTTTCTTCTACTGGTTTTCACAAGAAAAAGGAAAAGCCTCTTTGGCTAAGCCAATCTGAGTATCAGACTCAGCTATGACATGCCAAACTGGCGAGGGCCCAGGGGTGCCCGCTGCCACTGAGGACTCGGAGTTATTCCTTTCTGTGGCCACAGAAGGAACCCCTTCTCTTTGCCAGCCTTCCTGTAAAGTGGGCCGACGACGGGGCCGGCGAGAGAGCGGGTGGCACAAACAGCTCAACGCCATGCCGGGCTGGCTGCAGGACTTACTTCCCTCCTTTTAACCACCAGTGTCTGAGCGACCTCACCGTGAACAGTAAGGAGCCAGAACAATGCCCTACTGTATTTCCACGGTCAAACATGCCAGAGATTCTCAGCGTGAGACCCCACGGCTCTGCCCCTTGATGCCCTCTCACCATCAGCGGTGTGGAGAAGCAGCGTGCCTCAGTGGAAAGAGCCCGGGCTTTGGAGTCAGAGGTCATGGGTTCAAATCCCGGCTCCGCCACTTGTCAGCTGGGTGACTTTGGGCAAGTCACTTCACTTCTCTGCGCCTCAGTTCCCTCATCTGTAAAATGGGGATGAAGACTGTGAGCCCCCCGTGGGACAACCTGATCACCTTGTAACCTCCCCAGCGCTTTGAACAGTGCTTTGCACATAGTAAGCGCTTAATAAATGCTATTATTATTATTATTATTATTATTATTATTATTATTATTATCAGCAGAGCCAACTTCCCACTGAAGGCCAACTGTATATCCTTCTCCGTCCTGCCCAGGCCCAGGGGAGTAGGTCGCCGTGGGGGCGGGGAATGGATGATGGAAGCCAATTGGATCCCCATCTGCCTTTCCCTCCCCTTCTTCCTCCCTTCCCTCCCGGGTCACCCTGTCCCCACATCTCTTCAGTCTCCTCCTCCAGCTCCGGGGCCCTGGCACTACCCTGGCACCTTTCAACAGCCCAGGGAGCTTTGCCAAGTTGGGTGAACATTTCACCTCTCACTTCCAGCTACACCCCATCTTGCGCAGCTGGATTCTCTCCAATTCACCTTCTCCCTGGGCCTCACTTTCACCACTCCTGCTTCTGATCCCCGACTCAGGCGGTTTCCACTTCCTGGAGCTCGCTGTGGGCAGGGAATGTATCTACCAACTCTGTTATACTGTCCTAGTGTACTCTCCCAAGTGCTTAGTATGGTGTTCTGCACCCAGTAAGCACTTGATAAATACGAGGGATTGACTGGAGCCGTCTGCCCCTCTGAATCTGCCAGGCCGTGCCCCTCCCTCTTTCAAAGCCTTCCTGAAAATCCACCTCCTCTAAGAGGCATTTCCTGATTTGCCTCCACTTTCCTGGTCTCTCCATCGGCCCTCCCGTATTTTAGTTATTTTAATGTCTATCTCTGCCTCTAGACTGTAAACCTTTGTGAGCAGGGAACACACCTACCCACTCTGTGGTATTGTACTTTCCCAAGTGCTTAGTACAGTGCTTGGCACACAATAAGTATTTCAGTAAATGCCACTGATTGCTACTAAAATCCGTGCTTTCCGTTTTGGGTAAGGGGCAGAGTACGTGTTTAATTTCCACCTGGGTACTTTCTCCCAGTGTTGAGTACAGTGTTCGGATGATGATGATGACTGTGGAATGAAACGCTTACTATGTGCCAAGCACTGTACTAAACACCTGGATAGATATGAGGTAATCAGGTCCTTCATGGGGCTCATTTATTCATTCAATTCATTCAATCATATTTATTGAGTGCTTACTGTGCGCAGAGCACTGTAGAGAGAACAGGTATTGACATCCCCATTTTGCGGATGAGGTAACTGAGGCACACAGAAAGTATGTGACTTGCCCAAGGTCACATAGCAGACAAGTGGCAGAGCTGGGATTAGAATCCAGATCCTCCCAGGACTCCCAGTCCCATGCTCTTTCCACTAAGCCATGCTGCTTCCCACAGTAAGTGCTAAATAAATACTGCTCCTACTGTTCTCCCTCACGAATTCTACCTGCAACTGCCTATCTCTCCCACTAGGCTTTTAAAGGCAGCGACTGGATCTTCTCTTTTTGTAGTCAATCAATCAATCAATCAATCAATCGTATTTATTGAGCACTTACTGTGTGCAGAGCACTGTACTAAGCACTTGGGAAGTACAAGTTGGCAACATATAGAGACAGTCCCTCCCCAACAGTGGGCTCACAGTCTATTTCGTAGCATCTAGTACAGTACTCTGCACCCCGTAGAATGTGTCTGTTTGTTGTTATATTGTACTCTCCCAAGTGCTCAGTACAGTTCTTTGTACACAGCAGGCACTGAATAAATACAATTGATTGAATGAATTATAATAATAATAAATAATTATTATTATTTGTTAAATGCTTACTATGTGCCAAGCACTGTTCTAAGCACTGGGTTAGACAGATTGGACACAGTCCCTGTCCCACATGAGGCTCACACTCTTAATCCCCATTTTACAGGTGAGGTAATGGAGGCCCAGAGAAGTTAATTGACTTGCCCGAGGTCACACAGCAGAGAAGTGGAGAAGCCAGCATTAGAACTCAGGTCCTTCTGACCCCCAGGCCTGTAGTCTACCCATTAAAGCCACACTGCTTCTCTGTAGCTTCTAGGCTGTGAGCCCACTGTTGGGTAGGGACCATGTCTATATGTTGCCAACTTGTACTTCCCAAGTGCTTAGTACAGTGCTCTGCACACAGTAAGCGCTCAATAAATGCGATTGAATGAATGAATGAATGTAGCCACACTGCTTCTCTGTACTCTCCCAAGCACTTAGAACAGTGCTGTGTGTACAGTAAGCATTCAATAAATAGGATTGGATGAACGAATGAATGGAAGTTACTCAGTACAGGGGGAGTGAACGTGTGTGTGTGTGTGTGTGTGTGTGTGTGTATGTGTGTGTGTTTTTAGGGTACAGCGGAGTCCCGAAGCCTGAGAACAGGGTTGACCACTCAACTGACTGGAGCAGCCCAGGATTCATTCATTCATTCAATCATATTTATTGAGTGCTTACTGTGTGCAGAACACTATACTAAGCACTTGGGAAGTACAAGTCGGCAACATATAGAAACAGTCCCTACCCGACAACGGGCTCACAGGATGATTCCCCTGCCTTCAGGAGGCTGGAGGGGTTCAGCTATTCCCCCAGCCGCTCCCCCCTCCCCCAGTTCCCGTTCCTCCTTTCACCTCAGACATTAACAGTAGATTAGAGCAGGGGGCACCCACTCCCCTCACTAATTCCCACAGGAATTTGGTTCTTTCCCGGATGGCCGGAGGAGAGGATTTTGCCAGAAAACTGTCCCCGGAGCAGCCCAGTGTCCCTTTCCATTTCTTGTTTGGATTCCCAGAGGTGGGTCTGAGCCCAGTTTCATGGCACAAGGCCCCTCTGACCCCACCTCCCTGCAAAACATCATTTCCTCCGAAGGTCTCCCCATGAGGACAGATTTAGGGCTTCTTGGGTGTGACAGTGGCCTCAGGGAGGTCAGGAACTAACTGGACATTTTGGACTCTCCCCAGCTGGGCTCCCTTCTCTGCCTTCTCTGCTTGTACTTCCCAAGCGCTTAGTACAGTGCTCTGCACACAGTAAGCGCTCAATAAATACGATTGAATGAATGAATGAATGTAGCCACATTGCTTCTCTGTACTCTCCCAAGCACTCCCTCTGTTCACTCCCTCTGTACTGAGTAACTTCCATTCATTCGTTCATCCAATCCTATTTATTGAGTGTTTACTGTATGCAGAGCACTGTTCGGGTCAGCCGCAGCTCCCAGCCTGCCCAGCCACCTCCCCACTCCCACTCAACCGTTTACATCACTTTTAGCAGAGAGTGTTTTATTTATTTTTTTAAATGTTATCTGTTAAGCTCTTACTATGTGCCAGGCCCTGTAATCAGCACTGGTATAGATATAAGTTAATCAGGATAGACACAGTCCGTATCCCACATGGGGCTCACAGTCTTACTCCCCATTTTGGCTCTGCCAGTTGTCAGCTGTGTGACTTTGGGCAAGTCACTTCTCTGTGCCTCAGTTGCCTCATCTGTAAAATGGGGATTAAGACTGTGAGCCTCCCGTGGGTCAACCTGATCACCTTGCAAACTCCAACGGTGCTTTGCACATAGTAAGCGCTTAATGAATGCCATCATTATTATTATTGTTATTTTACAGATGAGGTAACTGAGGCCTAGAGAAGTGAAGTGACTTGTTCAAGATCACACGGTGAACATGAGGTGGAGCCGGGATGAGAACCGAGGTCCTCAGATTCCCAGGTCCGTGCTCTATCCACTAGGCCAAGCTGCTTCTGGTGGGGAAAATCTGGGTGGGCTTCCCAGAGGAGCTGGCCCGGGGCCGTGCTGAGATACCGTAAGAGGCAGGGGTGGGTAGTGAGGGGTTGCGGAGAGGCTAATCTTCCCTGGTACTTCTGGATGTTGGTAGGCAGCAAATGGGAAAGTTTCTGCCCAGTCTGCAAGCCCAGTAACCTGGAAAATGACTGGGAGAAAGAAAGCCATGGTCTCTAGCCGGAATTGACTGTGAGCTCATTGTGGGCAGGGAATGTCACCGTCCTATTGTTGTATTGTACTTTCCCAAGTGCTTAGCACAGTGCTCTGCAAACAGTAAGCGCTTATTAAATGTGATTGAGTGCATGAATGAACGCCTTCCAGCAGCCAGAAATGCATCTATTCTCCAGCTGGACCAGTCCTTGTTATGTTGCCAACTTGTACTTCCCAAGTGCTTAGTACAGTGCTCTGCACACAGTAAGCGCTCAATAAATACAATTGATTGATTGATTGATTCAGTGTGGGCCTCTCTCACCTCCACCCAGGCTTAGCCCTTTGCAGGAACTTTCTCCCTCTGGGATGAAAATTAACTCTCCCCCTCTTTCCTCCTTCATCCCCCTCCAGCTGCCAGCTGTATAGGCATGATCAATCATTGGTATTTGATGAGTACTTACTGTGTGCAGAGCACTGTACTAAGCAACTGGGGCCAGTGGGCCGGTGGCCCCCCACCCCAACTCCAGGGTCTGGGATCTCAACAATGGAGTCCAGTTTTCTTCTCTCTGGACTGGACTTCCAGCTCTACCTCATTCATTCAATCATATTTATTCAATTGTATTTATTGAGCACTTACTGTGTGCAAAGCACTGTACTAGATACTTGGTAAAGTACCTTATAACAATAAACAGACACATTCTCTGCCCATAACGACCTTACAGTCAATCACCTCAATTCTCCAACTTGACCCCAGAGCTTCCGAACCAGGCCGGATGGCCCCGAGTCTATTGTTTCCATCTCGATACCTTTCTGCGGCTTGCCTACCCTTACCACTTGACTCTCCAAAACCTCACCCCAACTCCGTCCCTGCACTAAGAGGTCCCATCCCTGTGGGTGGGAGTGGAGCTATACAGTCAACTGGGCGACCATCACTGCAGAATAACAATGATTGTGAGATTAATAATTGGGGCACTTGATAAGCTCTTACTATGTGCTAAGCACCAGGTACAGAGACCACAATCAAATCCAATACAGTCCTTGCCCTACACGGGGCTCACAATGTAAGGGAGAGGGATAACAGGTATTGACTCCTTATTGTACAAAAAAGGAAACTGAGGCAGAGAAAACTTAAATGACTTGGCCGAGGTCCCACAGCGGGCAAGTGGCAGAGCCATTATTAGAACCTAGATCCCCGACCACCAGTCCCACGTGCTTTCCACTAGGTTACCCAGCTTATCTATCACCCTGCCGTGGGCATATGGGCGCCTTGTCCCTCTCCTCACTGCTGCCCCATGCAGAGACCATTGCTGTTTTCCAATCTGCCTCTTAGACTCGTGGTCCCCCATAGTTTAAGTCTAAGAGTTGGGGCCAGGCAGCGGGCGAGCAGCAGTTAACAGACGGGGATTAAGGCTAGAGCAGGGCAGGCCCCATCCCTGGCACGCTGCAAGTCCTCTGGTTGCCGCTGGCACTTCTGGGGCCTGAGAGCTCACACCCTTTCCCATGCCCAGAAGTCCTCCAATGGGAAGACTCTAATCCCCAGCAGTCCCTGTATGCCAGTCAAGCTACTGAGCATGTGCAAGGAGAGCGCAGGCCTGCCCGGAATGAAATCCTGGGGTCCGGCCAAGCTCATAGAGTAGGATGGTGAAGTCTCTCCTGGCTAAAGCGCTTAGTACAGTGCTCTGCACACAGTAAGCGCTCAATAAATACGATTGAATGGGCTGAACCAGCAGCTCTTCCGGGCTGGGACTCCCTCCCTCTGCTCTGAGCCCCTCCCTGCTCCACAGCCCTTGTGTATATATGTACATATTTATTATTCTATTTATTTTATTATTAATAATAATGATAGCATTTATTAAGCACTTACTATGTGCACAGCACTGTGCTAAGCGCTGGGGAGGTTACAAGGTGATGAGGTTGTCCTACGGGGGGCTCTAAGTCTTAATCCTCATTTTCCAGTTGAGGGAACTGAGGCCCAGAGAAGTGAAGTGACTTGCCCAAAGTCACCCAGCTGACAAGTGGCGGAGCTGGGATTTGAACCCATGACCTCTGACTCCAAAGCCCGGGCTCTTTCCACTGAGCCACGCTGCTTCTCAATGATGATGTGTGTACATCTATAATTCTATTAATTTATATTGATGCTACTAATGCCTGTTTACTTTTTTTGATGCCTTCCCTTTTCTACACAGGAGAAGTCTCTCCTGGCTAAAGCACTTAGTACCGTACTCTGCACACAGTAAGCGCTCAATAAATACGATTGATGATGATGATGATGAATGGCCATACTTCCCTGAAGGCCTTTCCAGACTGAGCCCCTTCCTTCCTCTCTCCCTCGTCCCCCTCTCCATCCCCCCCATCTTACCTCCTTCCCTTCCCCACAGCCCCTGTATATATGTTTGTACATATTTATTACTCCATTTATTTATCTTACTTGTACATATCTATTCTATTTATTTTATTTTGTTAGTATGTTTGGTTTTGTTCTCCGTCTCCCCCTTCTAGACTGTGAGCCTGCTGTTGGGTAGGGACTGTCTCTCTATGTTGCCGACTTGTACTTCCCAAGCGCTTAGTACAGTGCACACAGTAAGCGCTCAATAAATACGATTGATTGATTGATTGATTGATTCTACGCTGTGTGCCCCTTGTGGGCGGGGATTGTCTCTGTTGCTGAATTGTACTTTCCGAGCGGCTTAGTATAGTGCTCTGCACTCAGTAAGCACTCAATAAATACGATTGAATGAATGAATGAATTCAGCAGTCCTGATCTGACAGGTGCCGGGAACTAGGATGCCCTCTGACACATGAGGGGAGGAGCAGGCCTGGGGCAGGCCCGGATCAGCCCAAACACCTTCCCGGCAGGCCCAGTCCATGCAGAGCCCTGGCCCTGAGCATGTGTGAGCCAGCTCTGGCTGCCGGAATCCCCTCCCTTCTCCTTCCCCAGAATCCCAACCCTCCTCCCTCTCCAGAAGGCAGGGGACCTTAGGGAAGACAAGAGTAGGGGCAGAAAAGGGCCTGCTCCCACTGGTGTGTCCTGGACACACCTTGAGTGTCCCCAGGACCACCCCCTCGGGGCTCTTTGGGCCCCCCAGGAGCCCAACTCCCCAACCGAAGAAGCACCTTGGCCTAGTGGATAGAGCAAGGAAATGGGAGTCAGAAGGACCTGGGTTCTAATCCCGGCTCTGCCACTTGTCTGCTGAGGGATCTTGAGCGAATCACTTCTCTCTGCCTCAGTTACGTCATCTGTCCAGTGGGGATTAAGACTGTGAGCCCCACATGGGACATGGACTGTGTCCAGACTGATTAGCTTGTATCTACCCCAGTGCCTCCTATAATGCTTGGCACATAGTAAATGCTTACAGATACTAAAAAACAAACTACCGAACAAACAAAAAGACCAGGGCTCTGGAAACGGGTGTCAGTCCAAAGGGGCATCGGGCTTTTGTTCAGAAAGGGAACTGGGAAGGAGGTCTTCCCATGGTTTTTATGAGGGGCTGGTCGCAGATCAGGTACAAGTAGAGAGGCAGTTGTCCTGTCAGCCTTTGCTCTGGGGTCTGCACAGGGCCTCCCCTCCCTCTCCACCTGCGCCCGGGCCTCTCCGCCCCCCTCCAGCTGCCGCCCGTTGGCCCCTGCAAGCCCGCTTCCTCCAGGCTGAACATCTGCTCTTCTAAGCAGGCTGGGTACTCCCGGTCGGGGGGCGAGGAGGGGGGTCCCTGCTGCAGGGGGGTGGGGAGTTGCGAGTGGAGGGTGAATGGAGGTCAGGGAGAGCCACTGTCGTAAGGGCGCTCTGGGGAGACAATACTTTATTCACGGTCTCTCTTTGGCCCAAGAAAAATAGCGAGCATCTTGCAGCCGTGGCTTTTGTGTCGTCTCTCTCTCCCCCTCCTCCTCCCGTCCCTCCTCCCTCCAGCACGCAGAGCACAGAGATCTCTCCGCAGGATGACGTGGGTCACTCTCGGGTCAGAACGGACCCGTGCGGGCCAGGGAACCACAGGCTCAGTCCACATCTCTCGGCTCCGTAACCCTCACGGCTGGCTCCCGTTTCCCTCCGCAGCAAGCAGACACTTCTCCCAGTTGGCTTCGAGGCTGCCCATCAGCCGGCCCTGCCGCCTTACACATCTGCTCGCCTCCCAGCCGCTCTCCACATGTTCTCTTCCTTCCTCCCAAGCCGACCTCCTAGCCATACCTCTCTCTCAACTCTCAAGCCTCCAACCCCGCATTCATGCTGTTCCCCTGGCTTGGAATTCCCCTGTCCCCGCATCCAACAGACCGCAGCCTTCCGCACACAGAGAGCAGAGTGGGTAGACCACAGTCCTAAGAGTCAGAGGACCTGGGTTCTAATTCCAGCTCCACCATTTGGCTGCGAGGTAACTTTGAACAAGTCATTGCACATCTCTGGGCCTCAGTTAAGTCATGTAAAATGGAGATTATGACTGTGAGCCCCATATGGGACATGTACTGTGCTCAATTTGATGATCTTATACCTATTCCAGCTTTTATAGTACAGTGCTTGGCACATAGTAAGTGCTTAACAAATACCGTAAAAAAATTCCAAGCGCTCCCAAAAGCCCACCTGCCCCCTTGAGCCTTTCTAACTGATTTCCCAGCACCTCCAAGCCAAATAAACCCACTAGCACATCTGTACTTATTAATACCCACCCTCAGAACTCATTTTTTTAATTGCATTTGTTAAGCATTTACTGTGTGCCAGGCACTGTTTTAAGCACTGGGGTAGATACAAGGTAATCAGCCTGGATACAGTCCATGTCCCACAAGGTGGCCCACAGTCTTAATCCCCATTTTACAGTTGAGGTAACTGAGGCACAGAGAAGTTGAATGACTAGCCCAAGGTCACACAGCAGACAAATGGCGGAGCCAGGATTAGAACCCAGGTCCTTCTGACTTCCCATCCCAAGCTCTTTCCCTAGACCACGCTGCTTCTCTGATTGTCTATTCAACTTGTACATTCCATTATTTTTTATGATTACTCTGAATCTATCTTTTATAGCAGTATAAAAATAATAATAATGATAGCATTTGTTAAGTGCTTACTATGTGCAAAGCACTGTTCTAAGCACTGGGGGGGATACAAAGTGATCAGGTTGTCCCATGTGGGGTTCACAGTCTTAATCCCCATTTTACAGATGAGGTAACAGAGGCTCAGAGAAGTTAAGTGACTTGCTCAAGGTCACAGAGTAGACACGTGGCAGAGTCGGCATGCCTCCTAACCAGTCAGTACAGTGCCCTGCATGCAGTAGAAACCTAGTAATAGTAATAATAATGACTGTGGTCTTCATTAAGCATTTTTTAATTGTACTTGTTGAGCACTTACTAAATGCCAGCCACTACTAAGTGTTGAAATAGATACAAGCTAATCGGGTTGGATCCAGCCCCTGTCCAATATGGGGTTCACAGTCTTAATCCCCATTTTACAGATAAGGTAACTAAGGGCCCAGAGAAGTGAACTGACTTGCCCAGGTCCTTCTGAGTCCCAGGCCCGTGCTCTACACGCTAGGCATTAGAAGAAGTGTGGCTCAGTGGAAAGAGCCCGGGCTTTGGAATCAGTGGTTATGGGTTCAAATCCCGGCTCCACCGCTTGTCAGCTGTGTGACTTTATGCGAGTCACTTAACTTCTCTGTGCCTCAGTTACCTCATCTGTCAAATGGGGATTAAGGATGTGAGCCCCCCGTGGGACAACCTGATCACCTTGTATCCCCCTCGGCGCATAGAACAGTGCTTTGCACATAGTAAGCACTTAATAAATGCCATCATCATTGTTATTATTAGGCCACACTGTTTTTGGGGGCATTTACTGTTGCTTCAAGCACTGGGGTAGATACAATACAATTAAATCAGATACAGACCCTGTCTCACACACGGCTTACAATCTAGACGGGAGGGAGAAGAAGAATTGGCTCTCCATTTTACAGATCAGGAAAGTGAGGTTCAAAGAAGTAAAGTGACTTACCCAAGGTCACACAGCAGACAATGTCTCAGTCAATCAGTCAGTCGTATTTACTGAGCACTTACTGTGTGCAGAGCACTGTACTCAGCACTTGGGAGAGTACAATATAACAATACACCAGACGCATTCCCTGCCCACAGTGAGCTTACAGTCTGCCCGACTCCAAGCCATGGAAGGCTTGTAATGCAGCTTCTGCTACAGTGCCCTGCACACAGCAGGCACCCTGTACGGCGCCCTGCCCGCAGTAGGTGTCCAGTTCAGTGCTCTTCCCACGGACCGTCTAAGCCTCGCTCCCAAGGCCCAACATGGGACAACTGACAAGCGCAGCGGGACTGAACGCAGAGGGACTGGGGAAGGAGGAGGAGCGGGTGTCACAGGAGATGGGGGTGGTCCCGGCCGCCCCAGAGGAAATAAAGTTCCCCAGCCTGTCTGCTCCCTTTCGGAAAGCGATCCCCGGCCCCTTGGGGACCCAGGGTTCCGGCACGGCTGGCAGGCGGACAACTCGCATTCCTGCCTCCTTGGAAAGAATGACTTCAAGAACAAAGAACGAAATCCTCGCGGCGCCCGCCCCGCTCCGCTCCACCGGGGAAGAGTTCAGGAAAGGGCATCGTGAGCCAGCTGGGGGTGGGGGATGACCTTGAGACTACTCACTCCCATGAGTTCTCCCAGGCCCCGCCGCCGCCTCTCCCCCTGCCCGGCCCGCTTTAGGGCCCCCCAGTCCCCACCCCCCAGGGAGCTGATGAGCGGGCAAGGAAGCGAGGCCTAGAAGAGGAGGAAGGAAATTCCGAGCCGGCGGGCCCTGGCTGTTGCAGGGGGAGACCCGGTTCCTCCCTCGCCTCCTTGAGCTCTCCGTCTGACTTCCGTCCTCCCGACCTCCACAGCCAGGAGGCCTTTCCTAGCTTTCTTCTCATCGGAGAACAGACCCTCCTGGAGGCGGGTTCCTGCTTGCTAACCATCCCAAGTGAAGGCTGGGGCCTCGGGAGGCTGGCTTAACCAGTGGCCCTGCTTTAAAGCCCTCCATCACCTTGCCCCCTCCTACCTCACCTTGGCTCCTCTGATGCCCACCTCCTCACTCTACCTCGATCTCATCTCTCTCATTGCTGACCTCTTGCCAACGTCCCGCCTCTGGCCCGGAATGCCCTCCCTCCTCAAATCCGACAATGACTCTCCCCTCCTTCAAAGCTTTACTGAAGACATATCCCGTCCAAGAGGCCTTCCCTGACTAAGCCCTCCTTTCCTCTTCTCCCATTCCCTTCTGCATCACCCTAACTCGCTCTCTTTATTCATCCTCCCTCCCAGCCCCGTAGCACTTATATACATATCTGTATTTTATTTATGTTCATTCATTCATTCAATCGTATTTATTGAGCGCTTACTGTGTGTAGAGCACTGTACTAAGCGCTTGGGAAATACAAGTTGGCAACATATAGAGACGGTCCCTACCCAACAGCGGGCTCACAGTCTAGAAGACTGTATTAATGTCTGTCTTCCCCTCTAGACTGTAAGCTCACTGTGGGCAGGGGATGTGCCCATCATATTGCTATATTGTACTCTCCTAAGCACTTAGTACACTGCTTTGCACACAGTAAACAATCAATAAATATGATTTATTGATTTACTGACCCCCTCACACACATTTTGGGACCCTCTGTGGACCTGGCCTGGAAATTCCTGAGCTGGTGGCCAAATCATATCCCTCATCCCTGGCCCCCAGCCCCCTACTCCTCCCTCACTCCTGACCCCCATTAAATGGTCATAAGCAACATCCAAAGTCCCCCTTCCCACACCAAACTCAGGCCTTGGGCCTGAGGCTGAAACTGGGGGTTTTCAATCAATGATATTCATTAAACACTTACTGTGGGAAGAACACCGTACTAAGCACTTGGGAGAGTACTTACTGTGTACAGAACCCTGAGTTAAGCACTTGGCAGAGTACCACAGAATAAGCAGACACATTAGAGAAACAGCATGGCTCAGTGGAAACAGCCCGGGCTTTGGGGTCAGAGGTCATGGGTTCAAATCCCGGCGCCGCAATTGTCAGCTGTGTGACTTTGGGCAAGTCACTTAACTTCTCTGCGCCTCAGTTCCCTCATCTGTAAAATGGGGATTAAGACTGTGAGCCCCCCGTGGGACAACCTGATCATCTTGTAACTTCCTCAGCACTTAGAACAGTGCTTTGCACATAGTAAGTGCTTAATAAATGCTACTATTATTATTCCCTTGTTTTAAAACTCTCAAAATTCTGCACTCTATTTAAAATCCACCTCCCCACATCCCTCCCACCACACACACACACACACACACACACACACGTGCAGACCCACCCCACTACCCCAGCCCTCTATTAATAATAATAATAATGATAATTGTGATATTTGTTAAAAACTAAATATGTACCAGGGATTGTGCTAAGTGCTGGGCTAAGTACAAGTTAGTCAGGTTGGCAACAGTGCCTGTTGCACATTCATTCATTCATTCAATTGTATTGATTGAGTGCCTACTCTGTGCAGAGCACTGTACTAAGCACCTGGGAAGTACAAGTTGGCAACATATAGAGATGGTCCCTACCCAACAACGGGCTCACAGTCTAGAAGGGGGAGACAGACAACAAGACAAAATATATTAACAAAATAAAATAAATAGAATAGTAAATATGTACAAGTAAAATAAATAGAGTAATAAATCTGTGCAAACATATATACAGGTGCTGTGGGGAGGGGAAGGAGGTAGGGCGCGGGGGATAGGGAGGGGGAGAGGAAGGAGGGGGCTCAGTCTGGGAGGAGGGGGCTCAGGGCTTACAGTCTAAATCCTCCTCCTCCTCCCCTTTCTCCTCCTCCTCCTCACCATATGGACCAAGGAGGAGATGTCAGAGGTTTGCATAGGCCTCCCCTAAACACCTCCCCTCCCGGCTGCAGCCTGGAGCCCCTGGATCCAGACATTATTTATATTAATGTCTGTATCCCCCTCCAGACTGTAGGCTTGTTGTGGGCTGGGAATGTGTCTGTTACGTTGCTATAGTGTACTCTCCTGAGTGCTTAGTACAGTGTTCTGCACACAGTAAGCACTCAATAAATGCAATTAACTGACTGACTGACTTCCCACCTTGTAGCCTCATCCCACAACCCAAAGCAGGAGTTCCGCCACCCCCTCACAGTCACCAGAAGCTTTCTAACTTCCTTGTGCCTTAGTTACCTCATCTGTAAAATGGGAATTAAGACTGTGAGCCCAACATGGGACAACCTGATCACCTTGTATCCCCCCAGCTCTTAGAACTGTGCTTTGCACATAGTAAGTGCTTAACAAATACCATTTCTAGCCTTTAAACTTTGGGATGCTGAGGTCTCTCTGGACCAGGGACAGGAAGCTGTGGTCATTCTAGACTAGGGACTGGAAGCTCTGGACACTCAGGATCAGGAACTGGAAGCTGGGGTCACTCAGGACTAGTGACTGGATGCTACGGTCATTCTATTTCTGGAACCAAAAGCTGTGGTCACTCTGGAAGCTGCGGGCCCTCAGGCTAGTGACTGGAAGTTGCAGCCATTCTGGACTATGAGTGGAAGCTGTGGTCACTCTGGATTAGAGATTAGAAGCTGTGGTCATTCCAAACCCAGAATTGGAAGCTGTGGTCACTGTGAAGTACCCCCTGGAATCTGCGATCACTTGTTCCAGTGACTGGAAATTGCAGCCATTCTGGACTAGACTGGATGCTGTGGTCACTCCATATTAGAGACTAGAAGATGTGGTCATTCCAAGCCCAGGCCTGGAAGCTGTGGTCACTGCAGACTACTGATTGGAAGCTGTGGTCACTGTGGACTACTCACTGGAAGCTGTGGTCATTCTCCACTACTGGTCATTCCAGCACCAGAACCCAAAGTTGTGGTCACTCTGGACTAGTGACTGGAAGCTGTGGTCACTCCATACTGTGACTAGAAGCTGTGGCCTCTCTGGACTAGTGACTGGAGGTTGAGATCATTCCAGGCCTGGAACTGGAATCTGGGATCACTCTGGACTAGTGACTGGAAACTGTGACAATTCCAGGCCCAGAACTGGAATCTGCGGTCACCCTGGACTAGTGACTGGAAGCTGTGGTCATTCACGGTCTCACCAGATCAGGGAGTGAATGCTGCAGTCCTTGAGGTTCCAGGGAGACTTCACCATGATGCCCTCCTTCCCCGCCCTTTGCTCACCACATCTCTGTCCTTTTCCCCAGCTCCTGCCCCAAACCCCCATCTGCAGCATTGCATCCTATCAGCTAACTCCCTTCTACCCCATCCCCACACCCCATTCCATCTCCCGCCCCGTCTCCTGCCCAACAACCCCGTGGAAATGCAGCCTGTAGAACTCTCCTTCCATTGTTGGCCAACTCCCCTTCATTCTGCATCCTATCAGCTAACTCCCTTCTACCCCATCCCCACACCCCATTCCATCTCCCGCCCCGTCTCCTGCCCAACAACCCCGTGGAAATGCAGCCTGTAGAACTCTCCTTCCATTGTTGGCCAACTCCCCTTCATTCTGCATCCTATCAGCTAACTCCCTTCTACCCCATCCCCACACCCCATTCCATCTCCCGCCCCGTCTCCTGCCCAACAACCCCGTGGAAATGCAGCCTGTAGAACTCTCCTTCCATTGTTGGCCAACTCCCCTTCATTCTCAACCTATTCCCAGCCCAGTCATTGCTCCACCTTCTCCTTCTCCACCTCCTCTCCCTCCTCTTTCTCCTCCTTCTTCTGCTCCTCTCCTCCTCCTCCTCCCCTTTGTCCTCCTTTTTCTCCTCCTCTTTCTCCTCCTCTTTCTCTTCTTCCTCCTCCTTCTCCTCCCCCATCCTCCTTCTCCTTCTTCTCCCGCTTCTCCTTTCTGTTTCTCCTCCTCCTCCTTCTCCTCACCCTCCTCCTTCTCCTCACCCTCCTCCTCCTCCACCTCTTCTTCCTCCTCCTCCTCTTTCTGCTCCCCCTCTTTCTCATCCTCTTCCTCCTCCTCCACCTCTTCTTCCTCCTCCTCCTCATTCTGCTCCACCCTCTTTCTCCTCCTCTTCCTCCTCCTCCTACATCCTCCTCTTCTTTCTCCTCCTCCTTTTTCTCCTCCTCCTTCTCCTCCTTCACCTCCCCCATCCTCCTTCTCCTCTTCCCCTTTCTCCTCTTCTTTCTCTTCCTCCTCCTCCTCCTTCTCCTCACCCTCCTCCTCCTTCTCCTCTTCAACACCCCAGAGACCAGCTCACTCCAGGGGACACTGTCTCTCCCGCCTCTCTCTCCCCTTCTCCTACGACCTCCGACTCTGCCAGCAATGCCACTTCCATATATCTCCCTCCACCCATCCCTCACTTTCTCGTCCTCCAAAGCCCATGCCCACTGTCTCTACCACCGACTACAGTTACTAGTTTCCTCCATCTCCCCATGTTGGCTCCACCTTCAATTTTCTGAGTAATTTTGGCCCCTTTCTCACCTTCCTCCTCCCCTCCACCAAAGCTCGGGGACTTCAGTCTATTCATGTGGACACCTCGATGATCGCCCCCTCACCTGCCCACTTCCTCTCACTCAAATCTCTTGACCCCCCGCTCCACCTCACCTCACCCCCTCACCAGCTCAGACACGTGCTCGACATCATCTCTGATTACTGCACAATTTCTAACCTCACCAACTCTGAAATCCCACTCTCTAACTACAACCTCCCACCTTAATCCTAACCCTAACTTCCCTTGACTTCCACCCTGCTCTGTAAAATTGTCCTATTTCCCTATAGAGACTTCTCTCAGTCAATCAATCAATAGTATTTGTCATTCATTCATTCAATCATATTTATTGAGTGCTTACTGTTCATTCATTCAATCATATTTATTGAGCGCTTACTGTGTGCAGAGCACTGTACTAAGTGCTTGGGAAGTACAAGTTGGCAACATATAGAGACGGTCCCTACCCAACAGCTGGCTGTGCAGAGCACTTGGAAAGTATAATTTGGCAACAGATAGAGACAATCCCTACCCAACAACGGGCTCACAGTATAGAAGGGGGAAACAGACAACAAAACAAAACAAGTAGACAGGTATCAATAGCATCAAAATAGATAAACAGAATTGTAGATATAAACACATCATTAATAGAATAAATAGAATAATAATGATGTACAAATATACACAAGTGCTGTGAGGCCAGAAAGGGGGTAGAACAGGGGGAGGGAGTAGAGGTGATGGGGAGGGGAGGAGGAGCAGAGGAAAAGGGGGGCTCAGTCTGGGAAGGCCTCCTGGAGGAGGTGAGCTCTCAGTAGGACTTTGAAGGGGGGAAGTGGGCTAGTTTGGGTGATATGAGGAGGGAGGATATTCCAGGCCAGAGGTAGGATGTGGGCCAGGGGTCGATGGCGGGACAAGCGAGAACGAGGCCCAGTGAGGAGGTTAGCAGCAAAGAAGTGGAGTGTGCGGGCTGGGCTGTAGAAGGAGAGAAGGGAGGTGAGGTAGGAGGGAGCAAGGTGATGAGAGCTTTGAGCACTTACTATGTGCCAAGCACTGTATGAAGCACTTGGGAGGGTATAATACAACAGAATTAGTAGACACATTCCCTGTCCACAGCGATCTTGCCTTTTCCATTTACCTGAGGCTGGCACACTCTATTTGGTCTCCCTGGCCTTTGCTCCTCTCTTCTTGCACAAATCAAAGCCTTCGACTCCATCCTCCTCCCCAAACTCAACTCCTTCACCCCCCTGTCTCTCTGCGGATCTTGTACCCCAAAACACCCTTCCTCCTTACCTGTGCCTGAACCGCAGAACACTGTTGGTGAAAGTACAGGATCCAACAATCGATCAATCAGTCAATGGTTTTTACTGAGTGCTTACTGTTTTGGTTTTTTTTATGGGATTTGTTAAGCACTCACCATGTCAATTAGTAAATCATATTTATTGAGCTCTTATTGTGTGCAGAGTACTGTACTGAGCACTTGGGAGAGTACAATATAACAATAAACAGGCACATTCGCTGCCCACACTGAGCTTACAGTCTACACGAACTTGTTTCTTCCAAAACAGTTCTTACAGTAAGTGCTCAGTAAATACCATTAATTAACTGATTTACTGATTGATTGCTTCTGGTTCTACTACTTCCTCTTTGGCCACGCCTCTTTTGCCGGTTTTTCCTCTGCCTCCTGCTCCCTAACTGTGAGTGCTCATCAAGACTCAGTTCCGGGTCCCCTTCTCTTCTCTAAACTCATTCCCTTTTTGAGCTCATCTGCTCTGATGGCTTCAGCTACCTCCTCTATTCATTCAATCATATTTATTGAGTGCTTTCTGTGTGCAGAGCACTGGACTAAGCGCTTGGGAAGTGCCAGTCGGCAACATATAGAGACGGTCCCTACCCAACAGCGGGGGATGGTTCCCCTATTTACCTTGTTAATCCCTACCTCTCTCCTTCTCTGCAATCAATCAATGACATTTAGAGCACTTACTCTCCCCCTCTAGACTGTAAGTTTGTTGTGGGTATGGAAGCAGTGTGGTCTAGTGGAAAGAGCAAGGGCCTGGGAGTTGGAGGACTGCCACTTGTCTGCTGTGTGACCTTAGACAAGTCACTTAACTTCTCTGTGTCTGAGGTCTCTCATCTGCAAAATAGGGATTCAATACCTGGCCTCCCTACTACTGTAAGCTCCACGTGGGACTTGATTATCTTGTATCTACCTAGTGCTTAATAAAGTGCTTGACACATAGTAAGCACTTAACAGATTATTACTATTATTAATTATCACCAACTCTGTTGGACTCTCCCAAGCACTTAGTACAGTGTTCTGCACACACTAAGTACTCAATAAATACCATTCATTGATTACTGTGTTCGGAGCATTGTACTAAGCTCTTGGGAGATTATAGTACAATGGAGTTGTTGTCACTATTATTATTATCATTATTCTGGTATTTGTTAAGCACTTACTATGTGCCAAGCACTGTTCTAAGTGCTGGGGTAGATAGAGGGTAATCAGGTTGTCCCATGTAGGGGTCACAGTTTTAATCCCCATTTTGCAGGTGAGATAACTGAGGCACAGAGAAGTTATGCTTTCTTTCCACTGAGCCATGCTGCTTCTCCACACACAATCCTTGCCCACAAGGAGTTTCCAGTCTAACGGGGGGGGGGGGGGGGGGGGGGGGACACAGACATTAACTAAGCAGGGTGGCCGGGTGGATAGAGCACAGATTTAACCCTGGCTCTGCCACTTGTCTGCTTTGCGACCTTGGGCAAGTCACTTCACTTCTCTGGGCCTCAGTTTCCTCATCTATAAAATGGGGATTGAGATTGTGAGCCCCAAGTGGGACAAGAGACTGTCCAATCCAATTTGCTTGTATCCACCCCAGCACTTAGTAAAGTGCCTGGCGCATAGTAAGTGCTTAATAAATACTATTGGTCTCTTCCAAGATGTTCACTGAGATTTTGAGACTATATGTCAAGGCAAAATTCATTCAATCGTATTTATTGAGCACTTACTGTGTGCAGAGCACTGTACTAACTGCTTAAATGGCTGGCCAGGTCAGAGCTGGGAGTTACCCTGTCTGATCCTTCCCCATCACTAGAGGGGCAAAAGAGGCGATATAAAGTAGTCCCAGTCCCATCCATCCTGTTGTATACTTGTTGTGGGATTCAACAGGGGGCCTGTTGTTGGAATAAATGCCAGTTTCTTTGGGGAACTCTTCTCTCCCAGTAGGCACAGACAACATTCAGAATCACTCAAGAATTGATGATGAGGATGGCATTTGTTAAGCGCTTACTATGTGCCGAGCACTGTTCTGAGCACTGCGGTAGATACAAGGTTTTCAAGTTGAATGCAGTCCCTGTCCCATGCGGGGCTCGCAGTCTTAACCCCATTTGACAGATGTGGTAACCGAGGCCCAGAAGGGTGAAGCGACTCCCAAAGTCACACAGCAGAGGCAGAGCCGGGAAGTGAATGTAGATCCTTCTGATTCCCAGGCCCGTGCTCTACCCACTAAGCCACGCGGCTTCTGGAGACATATAAATGATTGTTAACCGTTCTCCCGAGTCAGCCAAGCTCTGAGCACTGACAAATAGTGTAAAGAAAACCGAGGCAATGCGTTGCCATGTACCAGGGAAACTGTACACAAGAGCAAAGACATTCCCTTGGTTACCCAGCCCTAGATCCTGCCACAGAATTCTGTTACCTAAGACGTGCACTATCCGGGGATGCAACAATAGACAAGGAAATGGAAAATGGAATCCAGAAGACCAGCATATCCTCGAGGAGACCACAAGACACAGTGTGGTGGTGGCAGCGGGATTTTAAGATCCAAACACAACTGAAGGTCCCAGTTCCCCTACTAGACTGTGAGCTCATTATGGGCAGGGGATATATCTGCTAATTCTGTTGTATTAAACTCTCCCAAGCGCTTAATACAGTGTTCTGCACATGGTATTTCTTGAAAGCACTCAGTTAAAGACCATGGATTGATTGCCCGAACTTCTCTGTGTGGGGAAGACCTGGGCTCCACACGGATTCACATTCGACTTCTTATTTAGATCGATCAGTGGTATTTATGAGCTCACCAAATAACAATAATAATAACTGTGGTATTTGTTAAGCACTTACTATGTGCCAGGCCGGGGTGGGGCAGGGGCGGCAGGGAGGAAATACAAGCAAATCGGGTTGGACACAGTCCCTGTCCTATACGGGACTCACAGTCTCAATCCCCGTTTTACAGACGAGGGAACTGAGGCCCAGAGAAGTGAAGGGATTTGTTCAAGGTCACACAGCAGACAAGTGGCGGAGCCAGGGTTAGAAGCCGTGACCTTGTGATTCCCAGGCCCATACTCTATCCACTAGGCCACCCTGCTTCTTTAATAGCGGGACAGGATCACAAACAGTGAAGTCCTGGAATAAAGTCAGCCTCATCGCACTAAAGTTGGGCTCATCTCAACCCAACTTCATTGGGAGGGACATTTGAGTAAATTAGGAAACCACAGAAGGCCTAAATAGCTGTCGAATGCTGAGTCTAAATGGGCAACTGAAACGAAAGAGGACAGAAGTAATTAATTCATTCATTAATTCATTTTTAGACTGTGAGCCCACTGTTGGGTAGGGACTGTCTCTATATGTTGCCAACTTGTACTTCCCAAGTGCTTAGTACAGTGCTCTGCACACAGTAAGCGCTCAATAAATACGACTGATGATGATTCATTCATTCAATTGCATTTATTGAGTTCTTACTGTGGGCAGAGCACTGTACTGAGCATTTGGGAGAGTACAATATAACAATAAACTGATACATTCCCTGATCACAACAAACTTCCGGTCTAGAGGGGGAGACAAACATTAATATAAATAAAGAAATTACAGATATGGACATATGTGCCCGGGCTTGGGATTCAGAGGTCATGGGTTCTAATTCCGGCTCTGCCACTTGTCCGCTGTGTGACTTTGGGCAAGTCACTTAACTTCTCTGTGCCTCAGTTACCTCATCTGGAAAAGGGGGATTAAGACTGTGCGCCCCATGTGGGACAACCTGATTACCTTGTATCTACTCAGTGCTTAGAACAGTGCTTGGCACATAGTAAGCGCTAACAAATACCATCATTATTACTATATGAGAAGCAGCTTGGCTCAATGGAAAGAGCCCGGGCTTGGGAGTCAGAGGCCATGGGTTCAAATCCCGGCTCCACCAATTGTCAGCTGTGTGACTTTGGGCAAGTCACTTCACTTCTCTGAGTCTCAGTTATCTCATCTGTAAAATGGGGATTAAGACTGTGAGCCCCACGTGGGACAACCTGATCATCTTGTATCCCCCCAGCTCTTAGAACAGTGCTTTGCACATAGTAAGTGCTTAACAAATGCCATCATCATTCTCTGGGCCTCAGTCCTCTCATCTGTAAAATGGGGATGAAGACCGTGAGCCCTACGAGGGACAACCTGATCAACTTGTATCCTCTCAAGCGCTTAGAACAGTGCTTTGCACATAGTAAGCACTTAACAAATGCCATTAGTATTATCATTATTATTATTATTATGTGCTGTGGGGCTGGGAGTGGGGGATGAATGAAGGAAATGCTTTAAGGAAGCAAAAAAGCACAGCCCCCGGATGAGACCATCTCTGGTCTGGGCACTGCAGTCCAGTACCGGAACAGACAGTCCAACCTGGCGCACTGCAATGCAGAAAGGACCTCCGAAGGGATCGGGAGAGAAAGAGAAAGAAGCTTAAAACAGCATCAGGCACAACACACAACGCACGCAACAGCACAACAAAGAGCAGTCTGTGCATGTACACACTACGGTCAGGACTGAGGGGCCGCACTGACCGTCTCGGTCGCACACGCACCCAGGGGTGAATTTCACCGTCAATAGAGCCTCGCCGAGGAACATGGAAAACTATAAAATTACCTTTTTAGGTCCCAGGGAGGAGGGGAACAGACTGTCCCAGCGCAGCAGGAAACAATGAGTCAACAGTGCTGCCTTGAAAATACAAGTAGATTTTACTGTCGTCTTCCTCTGAGCTCAGCCTGCCAAGCTTCAGCTTATCCAATCTATCAAAGAAAGACCAGGATTCTTCATCATCATCATCATCAATCGTATTTATTGAACGCTTACTGTGTGCAGAGCACTGTACTAAGCGCTTGGGAAGTACAAGTTGGCAACATATAGAGACAGTCCCTACCCAACAGTGGGCTCACAGTCTGAAAGATTCTCCACTTCGGACAGACTGGTAGATCATATGGTTCAGGAGACGATAATAGATCGTGTTCTATAATGACGCTATTAATAATCGCAATTGTAATAATAATTGTCCTATTTTGAAGGCGCTTCCAATGGGCCCGGGGCTGTACTGCGCGCCGAGGTAAGTGCAAGATAATCAGTTCGGATCGAAATCCCCGTCCCATATGTGGATCATAACTTCAGTGGGAGGGAGGACAGTTATTCAATTGTATTTATTGAGCGCTCACTGTGCGCAGAACACTGTACTAAGTGCTTAGTAAATCCCCATTTTACAGAGGAGGAAACTGAGGGACAGAACAGTCGAGTGACTTGTCCAAGGTCACATGACAAGCAAGTAGCAGAGCTGGGATAAGAACCTAGGTCCTCTGGCTCTCAGACTTGTCTTCTTTCTGCCAGGCCACACCACTTCTCTTAGTATAGTGTCAAGAGTTTAGTACAGTGCGCTGCAAACATTAAGCCGGCAGGGAATGTGTCTGTTATGTTGTTATATTGTAGTCTCTCAAGCGCTTAATACAGTGCTCTGCACACAGTAAGTAGGCAAGAAATTTGTGTGTTGTAGAGCCCAGGCCTGGGAGACAGAAGGACCTGGGTTCTAATCCCAGCTCTGCCACTCGTCTGCTGCGTGACCTTGGGTAAGTCACTTCACTGCTCCGTGCCTCAGTTCCCTCATCTGTAAAATGGGGATTGAAACTGAGCCACCCAACATCACTAACTCCCCTCTCCATCCCTGACTCTCCCTCCAGTGACTCAGTGTAGACCATTCCACACCCCTAACTCTTCCCACTCCGTCCCTGACTCTCCCTCCAGTGACCTGGCATGAATAATAATAATAATAATAATAATAATAATAATAATGGTATTTGTTAAACGCTTACTATGTGCCAGGGACCGTACTAAGCGCTGGGGTGGATCCAAGCAAATTGGGTTGGACACAGTCCCTGTCCCATGTGGGGCTCAGTCTCAATCCCCATTTTACAGATGAGGGAACTGAGGCCCAGAGAAGTGAAGTGACTTGCCCAAGGTCACACATCAGGCAAGTGACGGAGCGAAATTAGAACTCATGACTTTCTGATTCCCAGGCCGTGCTCTATCCACTAAGCCACACTGCTTCTCTATGAACCATCCAAACCCCCCTAACTGCTGCACGGCATAGTGGATAGAACATAAAACGAGGAGTCGGAAGGTCGTGGGTTCTAATCCCGGCTCTGCCTCTTGGCTGCTGTGTGACGTTGGGCAAATCACTTAAATTCTCTGTACTTCAGTTACCTGGCAAATAGGATTAAGACCGTGAGCCCCTGTGGGACTGGGACAGTGTCCAACTTGATTTTCGAGAAGCAGTGTGGCTTAGTGGAAAGAGCACGGGCTTGGAAGTCAGAGGTTGTGGGTTCTAATCCCAGCTCTGCCTCTTGTCAGCTGGGTGACTTTGGGCAAGTCACTTCATTTCTCTGAGCCTCAGTTCCCTCATCTGTAAAATGGAAATGAAGACTGTGAGCCCCACCTGGGACAACCTGATAACCTTGTATCTCCCCCAGTGCTTAGAACTGTGCTTGGCACATAGTAGGCGCTCTACAAATACCATTATTATTCAGTGCTTAGAACAGTGCTTGGCGCATACTAGGCGCATAACAACTACCATTATTATTCAGCTCTTAGAACAGTGCTTGGCACATAGTAAGCTCTTAACAAATACCATTATTATTATATTCATTCATTCTATCGTACTTATTCATTCATTCATTCAATCGTATTTATTGAGCCCTTACTGTGTGCAGAGCACTGTGCCAAGCGCTTGGGAAGTCGGCAACATATAGAAACATATAGAGAAGCAGCGTGGCTCATTGGAAAGAGCACGGGCTTTGGAGTCAGAGGTCATGGGTTCAAATCCCGGCTCTGCCAATTGTCGGCTGTGTGACTTTGGGCAAGTCACTTCACTTCTCTGGGCCTCAGTTTCCTCATCTGTAAAATGGGGATTAAGACTGTGAGCCCCAAGTGGGACAACCTGATCACCTTGTATCCTCCCCAGCGCTTAGGACAGTGCTTTGCACATAGTAAGCGCTTACAAATGCCATTATTATTATTATTATTATTATAGAGACAGTCCCTACCCAACAACGGGCTCATAGTGAGTGCTTACAGTGTGCAGAGCACTGTACTAAGCGCTTGGGTAGTATTTGCACATAGCAAGTGCTTAACAAATACCATCATCATTATTATTATTATTATTATACGGCAATAAAGAGAGACAATCCCTGCCCACCACGGGCTTACATCCTTGACTGTCCCTCCAGTGACTGCGTGGACCATCCAACACCTCTAACTCTCCTCCAAGCCGGGGTAGCCTCCCTCGTAGGGGCTGATGGCTTTCGATGTCGGTGTTTTTCTTTTGGGTGAAAATGCAAGGATTTGCATGTGTAACGGCTGCAGAAGGTTGGTAAAGGAGGAATTCAGGGCTCCTGTTTCCTCTGGCTCCCTCCCCCGACTCCCAAAACTCCTACTAATCAATCAATCAATCGTATTTATTAAGCGCTTACTGTGTGCACAGCACTGTACTAAGCTCTTGGGAAGTACAAATTGGCAATATATAGAGACGGTCCCTACCCAGCAGTGGGCTCACAGTCTAGAAGGGGGAGACAGAGAACAAAACAAAACATATTAGCAAAATAAAATAAATAGAATAGATATGTACAAGTAAAATAAGAGCCCGTTGTTGGGTGGGGACCGTCTCTATCTGTTGCCGACTTGTCCTTCCCAAGCGCTTAGCACAGTGCTCTGCACACAGTAAGGGCTCAATCAATCCGGTTGAATGAATGAATGAATGAATGAATGAATGAATGAATGAATGACGAACCCTAGGACGGCTCTCGCGCCCCCTCTGCCGGGCCCCGGGGGCACCGCACCGCCCAGCAGCTGCAGCAGCAGCAGCATCATCATGGTATTTGTTAAGCGCTTACTCCTACTACTACTATTAATAATAATGGTATTGTTTAAGCCCTTACTCCTACTACTACTAATAATAACAATGATGGTATTTATTAAGCACTTACTACTACTAATACTAATAATAATGGTATTTTTAAAAGCACTTACTACTACTATGTGTAAAAGTACTTACTACTACTATGACTAATAATAATGATGGTATTTGTTAAACGCTTACTACTACTGCTAATAATAATAATGATGGTATTTTTTAAGCATTTACTATCACTACTACTAATAGCATTGATGGTATTTGTTAAGTGCTTACTACTACTACTACTAATAATGATGGTATTTGTTAAGTGCTTACTACTACTACTATTACTACTACTAATAATAATAATGGTATTTGTTAAACACCTACTACTACTAACAATAATAATGGTATTTGTTAAGCACTTACTACTACTACTACTATTAATAATAATAATAATGGTATTGTTTAAGCACTTACTCCTCCTCCTACTAATAATAATAATGATGGTATTTGTTAAACACTTACTACTATGACTAATAATAATAATAATAATAATAATAATAATAATAATAATAATAATAATGATGGCATTTGTTAAGCACTTACTATGTGCAGAGCACTGTTCTAAGCTCTGGGGGGGGGGGATACAAGGTGATCAAGTCATCCCACGTGGGGCTCACAGTCTTAATCCCCATTTTACAGATGAGGGAACTGAGGCTCAGAGAAGTTAAGTGACTTGCCCAAGGTCACACAGCAGACACGTGGCAGAGTTGAGATTCAAACCCATGACCTCTGACTCCAAATCCCAGGCTCTTTCCACTGAGCCACACTGCTTCTCTTAACAATAATAATGGTATTTGTATTTGTTAAGCTCTTACTACTACTACTGAAAATAATAACGGTATTTATAAAGCACTCACTACTACCAATAATAATAATAATGATATCTGTTAAGCGCTTACTCCTCCTACTACTACCAATGATAATGATGGCATTTGTCAAGCACTTACTACTACAACTACTAACAATAATAATGGTATTTGTATTTGTTAAGCTCTTACTACTACTACTGATAATAATAATGGTATTTATAAAGCACTCACTACTACCAATAATAATAATAATGATATCTGTTAAGCACTTCTACTACTAATGATAATGATGGTATTTGTCAAGCACTTACTACTACAACTACTAACAAGAATAATGGTATTTGTATTTGTTAAGCTCTTACTACTACTGATAATAATAACAGTATTTATAAAGCACTTACTACTACCAATAATAATAATAATGGTATTTGTTAAGCGCTTACTCCTACTACTACTACTAATGTTAATGATGGTATTTGTTAAGCACTTACTACTACGACTACTAACAATAACAATGGTATTTGTATTTGTTAAGCTCTTACTACTACTACTGATAATAATAACGGTATTTATAAAGCACTTACTACTACCAATAATAATAATAATGGTATTTGTTAAGCGCTTACTCCTCCTCCTACTAATAATAATGATAATGGTATTTGTTAAGTGCTTACTCCTACTACTACTAGGGAAGCAGCGTGGCTCAGTGGAAAGAGCATGGGCATTGGAGTCAGAGGTCATGGGTTCGAATCCCAGCTCCACCACATGTCTGCTGTGTGACTTTGGGCAAGTCACTTAACTTCTTGGAGCCTCAGTTACCTTATCTGTAAAATGGGGATTAAGACTGTGAGCCCCACATGGGATAACCTGATCACCTTGTATCCCCCCAGCACTTAGAACAGTGCTTTGCACGTAGTAGGTGCTTAACAAATGCCATCATTATTTATTATTATTATTTACTACTACTAATGATGGTATTTGTTAAGCACTTACTACTACTAATAATAATGATGGTATTTGTAAAAGCACTTACTATTACTATGTGTAAAGGCACTTACTACTACTACTACTATGACTAATAATAATGATGGTATTTGTTAAGCACCTACTACAACTAACAATAACTAACAATAATAATGGTATTTGTTAAGTGCTTACTACTACTACTACTAATAATAATAATAACAATGATAGTATTAAGTAATAATAATAGTGATGGCATTTATTAAGCACTTGCTATGTGCAAAGCACTGTTCTAAGTGCTGGGGAGGTTATAAGGTTATCAGGTTGTCCCACGGGGGGCTCACAGTCTTAATCTCCATTTTACAGATGAGAGAAATGAGGCACAGAGAAGTTAAGTGACTTGCCCAAAGTCACACAGCTGATAATTGGCAGAGCCAGGATTTGAACCCATGACTTCTGACTCCAAAGCCCATGCTCTTTCCACCGAGCCACGCTGTTAAGTGCTTACTATGTGCGGAGCACTGTTTTAAGCACTGAGCCTTCATTCATTCAAGCATACTGAGTGCTTACTGTGTGCAGGGCATGGTACTAAACACTTGGAAAGTACAATTTGGCAACAGATAGAGACAATCCCCACTGTTCTAATAATGATGATGATGATATTTATTAAGTGCTTACTATGTGCCAAGCATTGTTCTAAGCGCTGGGGCAGATACAAGTTATTCAGGTTGTCCCACGTGGGGCTCATAGTCTTAATTCCCATTTTACAGATGAGGTAACTGAGGCACAAAGAAATGAAATGGCTTGCCCAAAGTCACACAGCTGACAGGTAGCAAAGCCAGGTTTAGAACGCATGACCTCCGACTCCGTGCTCTTTCCATTAAACCACACTGTTTCTTATGTATATCAATCAATCGTATTTATTGAGCGCTTACTGTGTGCAGAGCACTGTACCAAGTGCTTGGGAAGTACAAGTTGGCAACACATATATACATGAGTCCATTGTTGGGTCGGGACCATCTCTATATGTTGCCGACCTGTACTTCCCAAGCACTTAGTACAGTGCTCTGCACACAGTAAGCGCTCGATAAATATGATTGAACGAATGAACGAATAAGTGCTGTGGGGAGGAGCAGAGGGAGCAAGTCAGGGCAACCCAGAAGGGAGGGGGAGATGAGTGGGAGTGGGACAGCCTCCACTCTGCCCAGAGTGCCCTCTTTCTTTTTTTTAATGATATTTGTTGAGCGTTTACTATATAATAAGTGTGGTATTTTTAAGCCCTTACTAAGTGCCAGGCTCTGTTCTAAGCACCGGGGTAGATACAAGTTCGTCAGGTTGGACACAGTCCCTGCCCCACGTGGGGCTCACAGTCTCAATCCCTATTTTACAGGTGAGGTAACTGAGGCCCGGAGAAGTGAAGCGACTTGACCAAGTTCTCGCCCTTCTCCGCCCCAACCTGGAGTTTCCCTCTTCCTCAATCCTCCCCCGACCACAGTTCCTTCATTGTGTTCCTAAAAAGCCACTTCCTCATTGGGCCTTCCCTTATTTTTAATCATTTCTATCAATGCTCTTACTCTTTCACCTATTACCTGTTTGGCCGCATGTGTCTGCCTGTCTGCTTCACCTCCTAAGCTCCCCCTTGGCAGGGACCAGGATTTTTTCTACCATTGTATATACCAAGCACCTGACACGGTATCTGTACCTGAATTTTCGTCTTATACTGTCGAGTCGCCTCCAACCCATAGCAACTGTATGGATATATCTCTCCCAGGACGCCCCACCTCCATTGCCAATCGTTCTGGTAGTGGATCCGTAGAGTTTTCTTGGTGAAAATCCAGAAGCGGTTTACCATTGCTTCTTTTTGCTCAGTAAACTAGAGTCTCTACCCTCAGCTCTCTCCCGGGCCGCTGCTGCCCAGCACAGGTGAGTTTTGACTTGTAGCATATTGCCTTCCACTCTCTAGCCACTGCCCAAGCTAGGAATAATAATAATATTATAATAATGGCATTTATTAAGCACTTACTATGTGCAAAGCACTGTTCTAAGCACTGGGGAGGTTACAAGGTGATCAGGTTGTCCCTCGTGGGGCTCACAGTCTTAATCCCCATTTTACAGATGAGGTAACTGAGGCCCAGAGAAGTTAAGTGACTTGCCCAAAGTCACACAGCTGACAATTGGCAGAGCCGGGATTTGAACCCATGACCTCTGACTCCAAAGCCCGGGCTCTTTCCGCTGAGCCATGCTGCTTCTCAATATGGAATGGAATAGATAGGCCACTGCTCGACTCTCCCTCCAGTAGCAGACACTGGTAGAGTATTGGAAACTCTCCCGGTGCCGTTCTGAGAGGGGTCTGCATCTAATAATCTCCTGGAATATAGAATTATCCTTCATTCCTGAAGAAGATGCTTTTTATGGTATTTGCTAAGTGCCTACTGTATGTCAGGCACTGTACTAAAATACAAGCTAATTAGTCCCTGTCCCACATGGGGCTCACAGTCTTCATTCCTATTTTACAGACGAGGTAACAGAGGCCCAGAGAAGGGAAGTGACTTACCCAAGGTCACACGGCAGACTAGTGGTCTGACTACTTGTCAGACAGACTAGAAGGACAGACTGGAACCCAGGTCCTTCTGACTCCCACTGTCAGATGCTTCTGACAGTGATACTATCCCATCATCAGTGATACTATCCCACAATCAGTAGGGTGTTCACTGAGAAGCAGTATGCCACAGTAGATAGACCATGGGCCCGGGAGTAAGAAGATCATGAGTTCTAATCCCATCTCCACCACTTGTCGGCTGTGTGACCTTGGGCAAGTTGCTTCACTACTGTGAGCTCCAGTTACCTCATCTGTAAAATGGGGATTGAGACCGTGAGCCCCACGTGGGACAGGGACTCTGTCCAACCCGATTTGCTTGTGTCCATCCCAGCGCTTATTACAGTGCTTGCCACAAAGTAAGTATTTAACAAAAACCATAATTATTATTATTAGTGGTTAGGATTTGAGCTGAGTCATCCACACTCTCTCACCCTCCCTCCCTTTAGATAAAAGGACAAATCTAGACTGTGAGCCCGTTGTGGGCAGGGATTGGTTCTGTTTGTTGCCGAATTGCACTTTCCAAGCAGTACAGTGCTCTGCCCACAGTAAGCGTTCAATAAATTCGACTGAATGAATAATAAGGATAATAAGGATGGTATTTGTTAAGTGCTTACTATGTGCCAAGCACTGTTCTAAGCACCGGATGAATGAAATCTGGAGGTGCAACCTGCAGCACAAAGTGGCAGACCTCTCTGTGTCCCCTTCCATCCCAGATTCTGCTGAACCTCCCCATCCAGTGTGTCTGTAGCTGCTGAATGAGTCCCTCACATCCCAACAAGGTCCATGTTTCCTGCCTGCAGGTAACGCCGCCTCAGTTTCTCCATAATAATAATAATAATAATGGTAATGGTACTTGTGAAGCGCTTACTACATGCCAAGCACTGTTCTAAGCTCTTTGGGTAGATATAAGTTAACCAGGTTGGACACAGTTTTCTTAATCCCCATTTTTTACAGAGGAGGTAACTGAGGCCCAGAGAAGTGAAGCGACTTGCTCATCTGCAGAATAAGGGTGTAGCGGGGCCTCGCCGGCACCTATGGTTTGGACGTGCCAGGGTTTTGACTATCACCAGCATTTGTCTGAGTACCACCCCGGAGTGATGGTGAGCAGTGCCCTGGAGGGTTGGTACTTGTACATATCTATTCTATTTATTTTATTTTGTTAGTATGTTTGGTTTTGTTCTCTGTCTCCCCCTTTTAGACTGTGAGCCCACTGTTGGGTGGGGACTGTCTCTATATGTTGCCAACTTGTACTTCCCAAGTGCTTAGTACAGTGCTCTGCACACAGTAAGTGCTCAATAAATATGATTGATTGATTGATTGATTGATTGATTGATTGATTGGTGAGACTGCCCTGGAGGGATGATGAGCACCACCCGGAAGGTAAGAGAGGGCAAGGCTCACCCGCACTTTGTGAGACAGAGAAGGGCAGCCAGGGTCATTGCTGGGTCCAAACAAGGAGAGAAGCAATGTGGCTTAGTGGATAGAGTCAGTCAGTCAGTCAGTTGTATTTACTGAGCACTTACTGTGTGCAAAGAACTGTACTAAGCTCTTGGTAGAGGACAAAATAACCCTATAACAGTCACATTCCCTGCCCACAGTGAGATTACAGTCTAGGGGGAAGACAGCGGCTCCGCCACTTGTCAGCTGGGTGACTTTGGGCAAGTCACTTCACTTCTCTGGGCCTCAGTTACTCATCTGTAAAATAAGGATGAAGACTGCGAGCTCCCTGTGGGACAATCTGATCATCTTGTAACCTCCCCAGCGCTTAGAACAGTGCTTTGCACATAGTAAGCGCTTAATAAATGCCATCATTATTTTTAAAGTATGGATATGTATGTAAATGCTGTGAGGCTGATGGGGAAATGAATGTAGGAAGTAAGTCAGGGTGACACAGAAGGGAGTTGAAGAAAAGGAAGAGAAGGCTTAATCAGGGAAGGCCTTTTGGAGGAGATGTGCTTTCAATAAAGCTTTGAAGAGGATGGGAGAACAATTGCCTGTTCAATCTGAGGAGGAAGAACCATCCAGGCCAGAGGCAGAATGTGGGCAAGAGATTGGTGGTGAGATAGATAAGATGGAGGGACAGTGAGAAGGTTAACACTAGAGGAGCAAAGCATGCGGACTAGATTGTAGTAGGAGAGTAGTGAGGTAGAAGGGGACAAGTTGATTGAGTGCTTTAAAGCCCATGATGAGGACTTTCTGCTTCATGCAGATGTGGATGAGCAATCACTGGAGGTTCTTGAGGAGTGGGGAAACATATCCTGAACGTTTCTACAGAAAAATATGTACAGAAAAATAAAAATTATGTTGCCAATTTTGTACTTCCCAAGCGCTTTGTACAGTGCTCTGCACACAGTAAGCGCTCAATAAATACGATTGATGATGATGAAAAATGATCCAGGAGGCAGAGTGAAGTATGGATTGGAGTGGGGAGAGACAGAAGGCTGGGAGGTCAGTAAGGAGGCTGTTACGGTAATCCGGGGGGATAGGATAAGTGATTGGATTAACACGGTAGCAGTTTGGATGGAGAGGAAAGGGCGGATTTTAACCATGTTGTGAAGATCAAACCAACAGGATTTAGAGCACGGATAGAGTCAGAGGGACCTGGGTTTTAATCCCGGCTCTGACACTTTGTCTGCTGTGTAACCTTGGGTAAGTCACTTCACTTCTCTGTGCCTCAGTTTCCTGATCTGTAAAATGAGGGTATTTTGCTTCCAGAAGCAAGTCAGATCGGACACAGTCCATGGGGCTCACAGTGGGGCTCATAGTGTGAATCCACACTTTGTGGCTGAGGTGGCTGAGGCCCAGAAAGGTGGGGTGACTTGCCAGGGGCCGCACTGCGGACAAACGATGGAGCTGGGGAAAACACAAGTCTTTCTGACACCTAGGCCTGTGGGCTACCCATTAGGCCCTGCTGCTTCTCATGAACCAACATAGTTACGTGAACCAACGTCAAGCAATCAATCTTATGTGCAGAGCACTGTATTAATCGCTTGGGAGGGTACAGTATAACAGAGTTGGTAGACACATTCCTGCCCAAAACAAGCTTACAGTCTACGGGGGCGACAAAGACATTGACATAAATGTATAAATTACAGATACGTACATAATCAGTGGTATTTATTGAGCATTTACTCTGTGCAGAGCACCGTGCTAAGTGCTTGGGAGAGTACAATGCAAAAGAATTAGCAGATACATTCCCTGCCCATAATAAGTTTACGAAAGTGCTGTGGGGCTGAGGGAGGAGTGAATAAAGGGGTGATGCAGAAGGGAGTGGGAGAAGAGGAAATGAAAGCCTAGTCGGGGAAGACGTCTGCTCATGGGGTCCATCACAAGTCTCACACTTGAACAGTAAGTGTCCAGGTATGAGAGATATGAAAGGTTTCTTGGATCTAAGGACCTGTTTCTTAACTGTTTCCTAAGTGCTCCAGTGGTGGAAGTCTTTGCTTGAATGAGTGCCTTTCATGCTAAAATCCTTCCAGTTCCAGGTGGCATAATCCAGGGGCCGCAGCACTCTCTGAGGTTGCATTCTATTCCACTCAGTGTTTGTTTGAAAACAGCCAACTGTGTGCCTGTTGGCTTTTAACTGAACCTTAACTTGACTTACCCTTGCACTTGCACTTGCACTTGACTTACATGGCAAGCTGCAAGTTTTGATTTGGAATTCGTCAAGTTGCCTCCACTGTTGTGGCTTCTCTGCCTAGTGGACATAAAAACAGAAAGCCACAGAGAAAAAAGCTAGATATAAAGGAAAAGAGCGGCCCAAAATATTGCGACTTTCACTTTGTCTGATCAGAAAATTAATATAGAAAGACTCAGGCCTGAAAGAGGTAAAGGGATTCAAACCCAGAGCTTCCCCCCCCCCCCCTCTGTGAGTGTGTGTGTGTGTGTGTATGTGGCATTTCCTCTCCACCTACGGATTCTTTCTGCAGCTGGAGATGAGACAGCAGGGTGGATTCAGACATCTTATCCATGTTCACTTCTCCCTGAGGTCATGCCTGTCCCCTGTGGGACCAAAGAGCATCACAGAGAGGAATGGGCCCTCCGGGAAGCCAGGAATGGGCCCACCAGCCATTCTGGAGAGTGTTTTCTAGGACACCGTCCCCATTTTAATCCTTTCGGAGAATCCGAGTGCTCTTCAGGTATTGCCAAGTAATATGGTAGTTGCAGACTACCAGAAAATAGTAGGCTTGCCCGGTCCTAACAATAATAATAATAACTATGGTACGTGTTAAGTGCTTACTGTGTACCAAGCACTGTTCTAAGCGCTGGGGTGGGTAAAAGCAAATCAAGTTGGACACAATCCCTGTACTCACAGTCTCAATCCCCATTTTACAGTTGTGGTAACTGAGGCCCAAAGAAGTGAAGTGACTTGCCCAAGGTCACTCGGGTGCAGAGCTGGGATTATAACCCATCACCTTCTGAGTCCTAGGCTTGTGCTCTCTCCATTACACCAATAGGGCTGAAGAATTTGGGTCTTTGATCGTACTTTATGATTAATGACCGTCTGGTCCCTCAGTGTATTAATACCTCCTCTGTGTAGAGTCAGCAGTCAGGACCTCTGAATATTTACTTCAAGTGGACTGTTTTATGCATAGCAGTGTCAAACACTTGCAATCTTCATTTACATAACTGACTAGCTCAAATTGCTTCCCTCCCCACCACACCCCATTTTCTCAACTTTTGAACACCTCTTTAACTTTCATTTGTGATTGAGATGCATAGTGTTAGGAGGAAATGTATAAAATAACACCTGTTCATGCCAAGAGCCATAAACCTGTACTCATTCTTCCTACCCAAGCAAATAGAACACGTGTCCCTTTTGAGCTTATTAGATGCTTTTTCGTTTTAGGAATAACTTAACTTCTCTGGGCCTCAGTTACCTCATCTGGAAAATGGGGATTAAGATTGTGAGCCCCCCGTGGGACAACCTGATCACCATGTAACCCCCCCAGCGCTTAGAACAGTGCTTTGCACATAAGACCTTAATAAATGCCATCATTATTATTATTATTAACTGATGTGAATGAGCATCAGGAAGTTGATGCAGATTGGTATCGGGGTAATCAGTATTATGTAGAACCAGGATTAGGAGGCCCAGAATTTTTTTTTTATGGAAATTGTTAAGCACTTACTATGTGCCCGGCACCGTGCTAAGTGTTGGGGCAGATAGAAGCTAATCAGGTTGGGCAAAGTCCCTGTCCCACATGGGGCTCACAGTCTGAATCCCCATTTTACATAGGAGGAAACTGAGGTTCAGAGAAATTAAGTGACTTGCCAAGGTCACACAGCAGACAGATGGTGGAGCCGGGATTAGAATCCAGATCCTTCTGGCTCTCAGATCTGTGCTGTATCTGCTGGGGCCCACTGCTACCCACTAGGCCACGTTGCTTCAATTAAATTTGAATGTTGACTATGCAGATAAGTGAGGCCAGCCTTACGAGAAAAAATGAAGTTACTGAACATGTGTCAGCTGCTGGGTAGCTATTCCCTGATGGACATTTTCTACTCTACCCAGTGGCCCAGTTCTCTGCCCTGCTGAAATCTGTCTTTGAGGGTGACGGACACTTCAGTTGTCCACTTCAGTTCAGTAGCTCACTAGTCACTTTTCCCCGGTTAGTGCTGGGCTTTTACTTGAGGAAAGTATGGACAGAAACTTGGTGACCTCAACACAAGTCCTAGGCAGCTGGTATAGTGCTTAGCTCACAAGTAAGTGCTCAATAAATACCACTGATTGATCAATTGATCAACTGATTTCACTTATTATTGATATGACATACTTAACAACTCAGTACTTTTCGGATAAGCTCTAAAAATATTTACCTTACTTTCCTCCAAGGGTTGAGAACATTCAAGAGTGTTTATGTTTTCAGATTCCTTCACTTGGAGGGGGTTTTCATTCATTCCTTTAATGTATTTATTGAGCACTTACTGTGTGCAAAGCACTGTACTGAGCACTCGGGAGAGTACAATACTACACAGACACATTCCCTGCCCAAGCTAGCTTACAGTCTAGAGGGGGAGACAGACATTAATATACATATTTTTTATTTATTCAGGGCTGTCCTGAATTCTGTGAAAACATCACTGATGAGCATCATGAACTTGTACTTGTACTTCCCAAGCGCTTAGTACAGTGCTCTGCACACAGTAAGCGTTCAATAAATACGATTGATTGATTGATCATGAAGGTTTCTCAGGGAGCTGTAACACAAAGGTAGCATTTTTGCAAAGCCTTACCTTTAGGAAAAATCATGCTCTGATGTTCGTCCATTTGACACTCTACACATGCATGCAAGCAGTTTCTTTGGCACGTGGCATGCCAAGTCCAAGCATGGGTCAGATTGCCAGAACAATGTTCCCTAGGTCCCTAATCGCATTCTACCCAAAGTGTGGACAGAAGCAAGCGTTGTGGCAAAACTGAGTGTTTTTGAAAAGTGTTTTATTACTGGAGACAATATACTCTAATCTTTTACAGCAAATCTTGTCTTTTCTTCGACCCATAGCGACAGCACAAACACATCTCTTCCAGAACGCCCCGCTCACCATCTGCAATCGTTCTGGTAGTGTATCCATAGAGTTTTCTTGGTAAAAATATGGAAGTGGTTTATCAATGCCACCTTCCGCGCAGTAAACTCAAGTCCCCACCCTCCACTCTCTCCCCTGCCGCTGCTGCCCAGCGTGGGTGAGTTTTGACTTGTAGCAGATTGCCTTCCACTCGTTAGCCATTGACCAAGCTCGGAACGGAATGGATACGCTTCTGCTTGACTCTCCCTCCGGTAGCCAAGACTGGTAGAGGACTGGAAACTCTCCAGGTGCCACCCTGAGAGGGGTTTACAGCAAATAGGACATAAATGAAAATGAATGTCTTCATAGCTGAAAATTTGTTGCGCACCTACCGGGTGCATGGCACTCCTTTTGGGTACCTAGATACAGGGTGAACGGTATTGAAAAGGCACGACTCCTTGTCCTCGTCGAGTTTACAATCTGCTACCAACAAGGCCAACTCACTCAGAACACGTGCAAAATGAAAGATTGAGCAGTAAAACACGTATGCAAGCAGGACAGGATTTTTGTCAGATGCCGGAAAACCAGGAACCGATTTCTAAAAAACCTCGTTTTCTATCTCTTTTCCTTGGTTTGAATGGATCTGTTTCATGGGAAAGGAAAATATCAAGGCAAGAGAGAGGAATGAAAGAACTAGATGAATAGCTGAGGAGAATGGAGTGAAGAGTTGTCTTGGAGGATTTTCCAAGTAGTAGGCTAGAGAAGCAGCGTGGCTCAATGGAAAGAGCACGGGCTTTGGAGTCAGAGGTCATGGGTTCAAATCCCAGCTCTGCCAATTGTCAGCTGTGTGACTTTGGGCAAGTCACTTCACTTCTCTGGGCCTCAGTTCCCTCATCTGTAAAATGGGGATTAAAACTGTGAGCCCCCCAGTGGGACAACCTGATAACCTTGTAACCTCCCCGGCGCTTAGAACAGTGCTTTGCACATAGTAAGCGCATAACAAATACCTTCCTTAGTAGTGGTAATAGTATTTACTGAGTACTTACTATGTGCAAAGCACTGTTCTGAATGCTTGGCAGAGTACAACAGAATTAGTAGACCCGTTCCTGCCCATAACGAGAAGGTAAGGGCTGGGTCAAGAGGGAAAAGAAGAAGCAGCGTGGCTCAGTGGAAAGAGCCCTGCTTTGGAGTCAGAGGTCATGGGTTCAAATCCCGGCTCTACCAATTGCCAGCTGTGTGACTCTGGGCCTCAGTTACCTCATCTGTAAAATGGGGATTAAGACTGTGAGCCCCCCATGGGACAACCTCCTCACCTTGTAACTTCCCCAGGGCTCAGAACAGTGCTTTGCACATAGTAAGCACTTAATCAATGCCATTATTATTATTATTGAGAAAGTGAAATGACATTATCAGTCATTCTCAGTGTTTGAAGACCACCTACCCCAGGCCATTTTCTGTGGAACTGGAGGAGGTTTTTTTTGTTTTTGTTTTTTGCTCCAGCACGACTATTTTTTCTAGCTCTCGTGGCCCTGGTTTTGATTGCTTGTAAAGCATTGTTGGCATGATGGGAACAACATTCTATAGCCAGTCCACAGGCTGATGCTGTCAAAAAGGAATATCATCCATCCTTGTCCTCCTCTCCCCAGTCTTAAATAAGAATGGTTTTGTAAATCATACATATGTACGCACCCTTCATATTTGAAGTTTATGCTGGCCCTCTCTCTGGTAGTGATGGTATTTGTTAAGCACTTACTATGAGCCAGGCACTGTTCTAAGTGGTAGTAACCAAATCTACTCATCAATATCAACAGAAACACAGAGGCTGTATTTAGACTGTGAGCTCGTTGTGAGCAGGGAATGTGTCTGTATGGTGCTGTACTGTACTCTCCCAAGCGCTTAGTACAGTGCTTTGCACACAGTAAGCACTCAGTAAATATGGCTGAATGAGTTTAGCAAACGCAGTGGCAGAAGGGAACTGAACTAAACCATCGATCCTTGGTCTTTATAGAGCGTTTGCTGTTTGCAGAGCACTGTACTAAGCATCTGGGAAAGCATAATACAAAACAGCTTTTCTTTGGAAGGCCCACCCGAGGTCAGAGAGCATCTGGGAGAGGAATTCTGGTTAGCCTGGTGGGTTCAGCCAACACTGGATGAGCTCTGATGTTGGCTAGACAGGCTCCCCACAACAGGACCACCCCCATTTGTGTTCGCGTTCCTCTGTGCAGAACCGAGCAGGGTTTCTGCCAGGGACACATCTCTCCAAGAATGACCCACCACCATCTGCAATCGTGCTGGTAGTGTATCCATAGGGTTTTCTTGGTAAAAATACGGAAGTGGTTTACCCTTGCCTTTCTCCATGCAGTAAAATTGAGTCTCCTCCCTCGACTCTCTCACATGACGCTGCTGCCCAGCACAGGTGAGTTTTGACTTGTAGCAGATTGCCTGCCACTCGCTAGCCACTGCCCAAGCCAGGAATGGAATAAGTAGGCCTCTGATTGACTCTCCCTCCCATAGCTGAGACTGATAGAGGACTGGAAACTCTCCAGGTGCGACCCTGAGAGCGGCTTGTTGCACCCGTCCCACTTCAAATCATTAAGTCAAGATAGAGGTCCCTAAAGCTGTCTGACTCCCAGCCTTCCCCTTCAATAAAAAAATTCCCAGAAATTATTTATAGATTTTAATGTTTATGCTCTCGCAGAACTAATTTTTTGTTGTACTTCCAGTCCTTCTGTCCATCTCTTTTCACCTTAAATATCATCAATGATGATGACATTTGTTAAGTGCTTGCTATGTGCCAGGCACTGTTCTAAGCGCTGGGGGAGATACAAGGTAATCAGGTTGTCCCACGTGGGGCTCACAGTCTTAACCCTCATTTTACAGATGAGGTAACTGAGGCACAGAGAAGTGAAGTGACTTGCCCAAAGTCACACAGCTGACAAGTGACAGAGCCGGGATTAGAACCCATGACCTCTGACTCCCAAGCCTGTGCTCTTTCCATTGAGCCACGCTGCTTCTCAGCCATGTGGACTTACCACTATGAACACTGTTTTGTTTTGTTGTCTGTCTCCCCCTTCTAGACTGTGAGCCCGCTGTTGGGTAGGGACCGTCTCTATATGTTGCCGATTTGTACTTCCCAAACGCTTAGTACAGTGCTCTGCCCACAGTCAGCACTCAATAAATCTGATTGAATAAATGAATGAATGAATGAATGATTGCGGGTCCTCTGAAGTGTTATTTTTTTTAAGCATCTGGCCGTGGAGTTGGGCAAGTCACTTAACTTCTCCGGGCCTCAGTTACCTCATCTGTAAAATGGGGATTAAGATTGTGAGCCCCACATGGGACACCCTGATCATCTTGTATCCTCCTCAGGACGTAGAACAGTGCTTTGCACCTAGTAAAATTTGCTTTGCACCTGGCTTCCGTCCCCTACATTCCACGGAAACTGCCCTCTCAAAGGTCACCAATGACCTCCTGCTAGCCAAATCCAACGGCTCATACTCTGTCCTAATCCTCCTCGACCTCTCAGCTGCCTTCGACACTGTTGACCACCCCCTTCTCCTCAACACGCTATCTGACCTTGGCTTCACAGACTCCGTCCTCTCCTGGTTCTCCTCTTACCTCTCCGGTCATTCATTCTCAGTCTCTTTTGCAGGCTCCTCCTCCCCCTCCCATCCTCTTACTGTGGGGGATCCCCAAGGTTCAGTACTTGGTCCCCTTCTGTTCTCAATCTACACACACTCCCTTGGTGACCTCATTCGCTCCCACGGCTTCCACTATCATCTCTATGCTGATGACACCCAGATCTATATCTCTGCCCCTGCACTCTCCCCCTCCCTCCAGGCTCGCATCTCCTCCTGCCTTCAGGACATCTCCATTTGGATGTCTGCCCACCACCTAAAGCTCAACATGTCGAAGACTGAACTCCTTGTCTTCCCTCCCAAACCTTGCCCTCTCCCTGACTTTCCCATCTCTGTTGACGGCACTACCATCCTTCCCGTCTCACAAGCCCGCAAACTTGGCGTCATCCTCGACTCCGCTCTCTCATTCACCCCTCACATCCAAGCCGTCACCAAAACCTGCCGGTCTCAGCTCCGTAACATTGCCAAGATCCGCCCTTTCCTCTCCATCCAAACCGCTACCCTGCTCGTTCAAGCTCTCATCCTATCCCGTCTGGACTACTGCACCAGCCTTCTCTCTGATCTCCCATCCTCATGTCTCTCCCCACTTCAATCCATACTTCATTCTGCTGCCCGGATTATCTTTGTCCAGAAACGCTCTGGGCATGTTACTCCCCTCCTCAAAAATCTCCAGTGGCTACCAATCAATCTGCGCATCAGGCCGAAACTCCTCACCCTGGGCTTCAAGGCTGTCCATCCCCTCGCCCCCTCCTACCTCACCTCCCTTCTCTCCTTCTCCAGCCCACCCCACACCCTCTGCTCCTCCGCCGCTAATCTCCTCACCGTACCCCGCTCTCGCCTGTCCCGCCATCGACCCCCGGCCCACGTCATCCCCCGGGCCTGGAATGCCCTCCCTCTGCCCATCTGCCAAGCTAGCTCTCTTCCTCCCTTCAAGGCCCTGCTGAGAGCTCACCTCCTCCAGGAGGCCTTCCCAGACTGAGCCCCTTCCTTCCTCTCCCCCTCGTCCCCCTCTCCATCCTCCCATCTTACCTCCTTCCCTTCCCCACAGCACCTGTATATATGTATATATGTTTGTACATATTTATTACTCTATTTATTTATTTATTTTACTTGTACATATCTATTCTATTTATTTTATTTTGTTAGTATGTTTGGTTTTGTTCTCTGTCTCCCCCTTTTAGACTGTGAGCCCAATGTTGGGTAGGGACTGTCTCTATATGTTGCCAATTTGTACTTCCCAAGCGCTTAGTACAGTGCTCTGCACATAGTAAGTGCTCAATAAATATGATTGATTGATTGATTGATTGATAGTAAACACTTAACAAATACCAAAATTATTATTATTATTATTATTCTAGTCGGTTTTCCCTGTGGTTTGGCAGAATGGCCTTTCCTCACTTTCCTAACTCCTCTAATTCCTTGCAATTCTGGAAGCTTCTGGGCCCTGGAGAACCAGCCGTGATGGCCGTTGGACTATTTCTCCTGAAGATCTATTCTTTTCCACTTGCCATATGGAGCGACGCTCACTGTTTATCTTTCTCCTTCTTGTTTCTGGCTTCCTGGACATCCGCCGGCATGCCAGCCTCTCGCATCCCCCCAGCCAACTAGCACCCCGCCCCTCCCATCTCCGATGCTGGTCCTTCCCCACCTCTTTCATTCATTCATTCAATCGCATTTATTGAGCGCTTACTGTGTGCGGAGCACTGTACTAAGCGCTCGGGAAGTCCAAGTTGGCAACATATAGAGATGGTCCCTACCCAACAGTGGGCTCACAGTCTAGAAGGGGGAGACAGACAACAAGGCACAACATATTAATAAAATAAAATGAATAGAATATGTACAAATAAAATAAATAAAGATGAATAAATACGTACAAACATATATACATATATACAGGTGGTATGGGGAGGGGAAGGAGGTAAGGCAGAGGGGAGGGGGAGGAGGGGGGGAGGAAGGAGGGGGCTCAGTCTGGGAAGGCCTCCTTTGCCATCTGCTCCACTCTGCCTGGCTCCACAAACCCGGCTTCAATTAGAGGTCCAGTGGATACTCCTAGTCCCTGCCTGAAGCATCCTCCCTCCTCGAATCCGTCAGACAATCGCTCTTCCCCACTTCAAACCCTTCTTGAAGGGACATCTCCTCCAGGAGGCCGTCCCTGACAAAGCCCTCCTTTCCTCTTCTCCCACTCCCTGACTTGCTCCATCTCTTCTCTTCCGCTCCCAGCCCCACAGCACTTATAATAATAATAATAATAATCATGGCATTTATTAAGCGCTTACTATGTGCAAAGCACTGTTCTAAGCGCTGGGGAGGTTACAAGGTGATCAGGTTGTCCCACGGCGGGGTGGTCACAGTCTTCATCCCCATTTTACAGATGAGGGAACTGAGGCACAGAGAAGTTAAGTGACTTGCCCAAAGTCACACAGCTGACAATTGGCGGAGCTGGGATTTGAACCCATGACCTCTGATTCCAAAGCCCGGGCTCTTTCCACTGAGCCACCTCTTTCCACTGAGCCACGCTGCTTCTTGTATCTCAGGACCGTGGCTTCATGGAAAGAACACCAGCTTGGGAGTCAGATTCCCCCCTTCTAATCCGGGCTCCACCACTTATCAGCTGTGTGACTTTGGGCAGGTCACTTCACTGCTCTGTGCCTCAGTTACCTCATCTGCATAATGGGGATTAAGACTTTGAACCCCACAAGGGACCACCTGATTACCTTGTATCTCCCCCAGCGCTTAGAGCAGAGCTTGGCACCCAGTAAGCGCTTAACAAATACCAACATCATCATATCTGTAATTTATTTATATTGATGTCTGTCTCCTCCCCTTTGGTGGTCAGGGAATATGTCTGTTTTTTTTGTTGAACTGTACTCTCCCAAGCGCTTAGTACTGTTCTCTGCACACAGGAGATGCTCAATAAATGCGACTGCACGAATAATGAAAAAAACAGAACTGGGCCGATGGCAGGAGCTGCTAAGGCCCCTTGCTGTTATCTATCTACATGGCTCAGTCGCCGGGGCTGGAGCTTGTTATAGCAAAATCTACCACCCTTGGGTAATCCCACATTCCCTCATGGTGTCTTTGTGGGTTTATTAATTAATTCATTCATTCAATCATATTTATTGAGTGTTTACTGTGTACACAGCACTGTACTAAGCACTTGGAAGCAGCATGGCTCAGTGGAAAGAGCCCGGGCTTTGGAGTCAGAGGTCATGGGTTCAAATCCCAGCCCCGCCAATTGTCAGCTGTGTGACTGTGGTCAAGTTACTTAACTTTCTCTGCGCCTCAGTTCCCTCATCTGTAAAATGGGGATTAAGACTGTGAGCCTCCCGTGGGACAACCTGATCACCTTGCAACCTCCCCAGTGCTTAGAACAGTGCTTTGTACATAGTAAGTGCTTAATAAATGCCATCATTATCATTATTATTGGAAAGTACAATTTGGCGACAGATGCGTGGCTCAGTGGAAAGAGCCAGGGCTTTGGAGTCAGAGTTCACGGGTTTGAATCCTGGCTCTGCCAATTGTCAGCTGTGTGACTTTGGGCAAGTCACTTAACTTCTCTTTGCCTCAGTTACCTCATCTGGAAAATGGGGATTAAGACTGCAAGCCCCCCATGGGACAACCGATCACCTTGTAACCTCCCCAGCACTTAGAACAGTGCTTTGCACCTAGTAAGTGCTTAATAAATGCCATTATTATTATTATTATTATTATTGTTATTATTATTACCCAAGCTTTAACACAGAATTTGGGGCAAAAGAAGAAATGGTTGGACTTTCACTTTGTCCTGGGGCATTCCTCAGGTTAGTGATTCTTGAAGAAGAAATACATCACGACTCCTGCACTAAGAGAAGTAGTGTGGCCTAGTAGAAAGAGCACAGGTGACAGAGGACCTAGGTATTAATCCTGGCTCTGCCACTTGTCTGCTATGTGACCTCGGGAAAATCACTTAACTTCTCTGAGTCTCATTTACCTCATCTGTAAAATAGGGATTAAGACTTTGAACACTAAACAGGGCAGGGACTGTGTCCAACCTGATTATCTTGTATCTACCCCAGTGCTTAGTACAGTGCCTGGCTCATAGCAGCTGCTTAACAAATACCATAAAAAAAACCCTCACTTTCCTTCTGCCTGCTAGGTGACCTCGGGCAAGTCACTTAACTTCTCTGTGCCTCATTTACCTCATCTGTAAAATGGGGAGTAAGATTTTGAGCTCTATATGGGACAGGGACTGGGTCCAACCTAATTGTCTTGTATCAACCCCAGTGTTTAGTACAATGTCTAGCACATACTAAGTGCTTAACAGGTAGCATAAAAAAGAAATCCAGGTCTTTCTGACTCTCAGGCCTACGCTCTAGCCATTGGCCATGCTACTTCTCTGAACTATACAAGGAATAATAATAATAATAATAATATTTATTAAGTGCTTACAGTGTGCAAAGCACTAGTCTAAGCGCTGGGGAGGTTACAAGGTGATCAGGTTGTCCCACGGGGGGCTCACAGTCTTCATCCCCATTTTACAGATGAGGGAACTGAGGCAAAGAGAAGTTAAGTGACTTGCCCAAAGTCATGCTCCTGGGGTGGGACACTGGGGGTGGAGGCGGAGGGGCAGATCGGGAATTGGGAGAGTGAACACAGGGGATCTATCCTGTGCAGGCTCTGTGTTGCCCCAGGTGGGTACCTTACCCTCTCTGGGCCTCAACATTCCCTTCCCCCAGAGCCGTGAGGAAGGAGTTTGGGATCCAGACTTTTACACAAACGCAAAGCACCCGTTAGAACACTTTTGTTCCTTTTGGAGTGACATTTTAGCGGAAATTAGCCCATTCTCTATGTAACTTTTACCTCTTAGGTTGGGATTCTTTTGGGGGCTAGTTGTTCATCTTGTATTTTCCCCAGCGTATAGCACAGCATTCGTCACATAGTGCAACAAATAATAATAATAATAATAACACCGAGGAGCCCCCACCCATCTGAGGGAAAACTTTGGGTGGGGAGGAGGGGAGGACAGTTCCTCTTCACTCCCTTTGGAGGAGACGAAGCGAGAACATCCAAAATCCCTCAGCAGATTGACAAATGGATGCAAATACCATCCACCCAACCCATCTCCTCCGCCCCCGCCCCCACCCACCAGGCCCTGCAGCCTCCTGGAAGCTGCAGCTCTTTCTCTGATGCTTTCTGTTTATTCGTTCAGTCGTATTTATTGAGCGCTTACTGTGTGCTTAGCACTGTACTAAGCGCCTGGGAAGTACAAATCGGCAACATATAGAGACGATCCCTACCCAACAACGGGCTTACAGTCTAGAAGGGGGAGACTGACAACAAAACAAAACATGTGGATGGGTGTCAAGTCGTCAGAACAAATGGAATTAAAGCTAAATGCACATCATTAACAAAGTAAATAGAATAATAAATATGTACAAGTAAAAAAAATAGGGTAATAAATCTGTACAAACATATATACAGGTGCTGTGGGGAGGGTAAGGAGGAGAGGAAAAAGGGGGCTCAGTGTGGGAAGGCCTCCTGGAGGAGGTGAGCTCTCAGTAGGGCTTTGAAGGGAGGAAGAGAGCTAGCTTGGCGGGTGTGCGGAGGGAGGGCATTCCGGGCCAGGAGGAGGACGTGGGCCGGGGATCGACGGCGGGACGGGCAAGAATGAGGTACTTACTGTGTGCAGAGCACTGTACTAGGCGCCTGGGAGACTACAATACATAAGAGCTGGTAGACAAGATCCCTGTCTTCAGGGGGCTTCCAGGCTAGAGCCATCTCTGCCTGCGGCCAACAGCGTGGGCACGGTAGCTCAGCTAAGGGGCGGAGATCCAGCCCAAATTGGAGGGTCCCGTGAAGAGTGGGTAGATGAGACCTCTGAACCCCTCCTCCGCCCGAGGCCTCCTCAGTCAATCATATTTATTGAGTGCTTACCATGTGCACAGCACTGTCCTAAGCGCTTGGGGAGAACAGTATAACAATGAAACAGCCACATTTCCTGGTCACGACGAGCTTATGGTCTACAGTGAGAGACAGACATTGATATAAATAAATGAATTACAGATGTGTATGTAAGTGCTGTGGGCCTGGGAGCGGGGATGAATAAAAGGAGCAAGTCAGGGTGACGCATAAGGGAGTGGGAGAAGAGGAAAGGAGGGCTTAGTTAGGGACGGGCTCTAGGAAGAGATGTGCCTTAATAAGACTTTGTATAATAATAATAATGGCTTTTGTTAAGCCCTTACTATGTGCAAAGCACTGGTCTAGGCACTGGGGGGGGGGGGTTACAAGGTGATCAGGTTGTCCCACGTGGGGCTCGCAGTCATAATCCCCATCTTACAGATGATGTAACTGAGGCTCAGAGAAGTTAAGTGACCTGCCCAAGGTCACACAGCAGGCATGTGGCGGAAACAGGAGAGAAGAGTTGTCTGTCCGATATGAGGAGGGAGGGCGTTCCAGAACACAGGCAGGTTGTCTGTCGGTCGGCGGTGAGATAGACGAGATTGAAGTACAGTGAGTAGGTTGGGCATTGGTGGATTGCAGTTTATGAGCTGCTGCTCGGATACTTTTTCTACAAAAAGGTTCAGGATGTGTCACCTCATTCTTCACAACGTTCCACTGGCTGCCCATCCATCTTCGCATTAAATAAAAACTCCTCACCATTGGTTTTAAAGCAGTCCACCACCTTGCCCCCTCCTACCTCACCTCGCTAAATTCCTTCTGCAACCCAGCCCGCACACTTGACTCCTCTAGTGCCAACCTTCTCACTTTGCCTCGATCTTGCCTGTCTCATCGCCGACCCCTAGCCCTCGTCCTGCTCCGGCCCGGAATGCCCTCCCTCCTCAAATCCGGCAGACAATTCCTTTCCCGCTTCAAAGCCTTACTGAAGGCCTTCCCAGATTGAGCCCCTTCCTTCCTCTCCCCCTCGTCCCCCTCTCCATCCCCCCATCTTACCTCCTTCCCTTCCTCACAGCACCTGTATATATGTATATATGTTTGTACATATTTATTACTCTATTTATTTATTTATTTATTTTACTTGTACATATCTATTTTATTTATTTTATTTTGTTAGTATGTTTGGTTTTGTTCTCTGTCTCCCCCTTTCAGACTGTGCGCCCACTGTTGGGTAGGGACTGTCTCTATATGTTACCAACTTGTACTTCCCAAGCGCTTAGTACAGTGCTCTGCACACAGTAAGCGCTCAATAAATACGATTGATGATGATGATGATGAAGGCACCTCTCTTCCAAGTGGCCTTCTCAGAGTAAGCCCCACATTTCCTCATCTCCCACTCTCTTCCGTGTCGCCCCATGTCGCTTACTATGCGCCAAGCACTGCTCTAAGAGCTGGGATAGATACGTGGTTATCAGGTTGTCCCACGTGGGGCTCACGGTCTTAATCTCCATTTTGCAGATGAGGTAACTGAGGCACAGAGAAGTGAAGTGACTTGCCCCAAATCACCCAGCTGACAAGTGGTGGAGCCGGGATTAGAACTCACGACCTCTGACTCCCGAGCCCGGGCTGTTTCCACTAAGCCACGCTGCTTCTCTTTATATTGTACATTTAGGCGCTCAGTACAGTGCTCTGCACACACTAAACACTCAATAAATGCGATTGTGACTGACTGGCTCTGCTCACCCTGACCAGAGTATAGTCTCAGCATTGGAGAGTGCTTCTGGGAATCAGGAGGAGCAGTGTGGACTAGTGGAAAGAACGCAGGGCCTCGGATTCAGAAGAAGACCTGGGTTCTAATATGAACAAATATTATAAATAAAAAATAAAAAACAAACCTGAGAAGTTGGATCTGCCTTTGCCAAGGCCCAGGTGGCAGCAATGCTACTTACTGACTGGCATTTCTACCTGTAAGTGGGAGACTAGAACCCAACTGTAGTTCAACTTTTTTTGGCCTGTCGTGTCCAGGTCTGGGGCGGGTCTGAGCCTATAATAATAATAATGTTGGTATTTGTTAAGCACTTATTATGTGCCAAGCACTGTTCTAAGCACTGGGGCAGATACAGGTTAATCAGGGTGGATACAGTCCCTGTCCCACCTGCGGTTTACAATCTTAATCCCCGTTTTATAGATGAGGGAACTGAGGCCCAGAAAAGTGAAGTGACTTACCCAAGGTCACGGAGCAGACATGTGTGGCTCTGTCACTAGTCTGCTGTGTCACCTTGGGCATGTGTGACATGGACCCCCAACTTGTACTTCCCAAGTGCTTAGTACAGTGCTCTGCACTCAGTAAGCGCTCAATAAATACGAATGAATGAATGAATGGACTGTGCCCGCACTGATCGGTTTATATCTACCCCAGCACTTAGTTCAGTGCTGGGCACATAGTATGTGGTTAACAAATATTAAAAAATAGGAGAAATCAGTTCCTTCCCCAGCTCAGACCCTGGCCTGCTGTGTGACCTTGGGCCTCAGTTTCCCCATTTCTGGAATAGGGAAAATCACCTGTGCCTCTCCCTTTCTGGAATAGGGAAAATCACCTGTGCCTCTCCCTCTTTCTCAGGAGTATGGTGGGGATGAAAGTGCTTTGGGAAAATACTGGCATGGTCTAAGCCCAGCTCTCAGGGCAGGAGGCGGAGACCCAGAGGAGAAAACACTGGATTAGTCTGCTGTCCCAGGGCCGGAGAGGAGGGCCAGAGGAGAAAACATTGAATTAATTTGCTGTCCCAGGAGAGGAGAAAATACTGGATTATTCTGTCCCTGCAGGAGAATCGAAATGAAACCCACCGGGGACACTCGCCCCCAATTAACTAATTAATTCATTCATTCAATTGTATTTATTGAGTGCTTACGGTGTGCAGAGCACTGTACTAAGCGTTTGGGAAGTGCAATTCGGCAACAGAGACAATCCCTACCCAACAAAGGGCTCAGTCCCCCCAAACCCAAAACTGTGTTTCTATTGCAAGTCTTTTTTTGGGGGTGGGGAGTGTGGCCTGGATAATAACAATGGCATTTATTAAGCGCTTACTATGTGCAAAGCACTGTTCTAAGCGCTGGATGGGAGGGCGGGTCTCTGGGCGGGGATTGGCCCGGCAAACGGGCCCGTGGGCGCGGCCTGGCTACCAGGGGTGGTGGTCTGGCTACCAGGGGCGTGGCCTAGCTAAGAGGGGGCGTGGCCTGGATTAAAGGGGCGTGGCCTGGTCATTAATAATAATAATGATGATTGTATTTGTTAAGCGCTTACTATGTGCAAAGCACTGTTCTAAGCGCTGGGGGGATACAAGGCCATCAGCTTGTCCCACGTGGGACCACAGTCTTCATCCCCATTTGACAGATGAGGGAACTGAAGCTCAGAGCAGTGAAGTGACTTGCCCGAGGTCGCACAGAAGCAGCGTGGCTCAGTGGGAAGAGCATGGGATTTGGAGTCAGAGGTCGTGGGTTCAAATTCCGATTCCGAAAATTGTCAGCTGTGTGACTTTGGGCAAGTCACTTCACTTCTCTGGGCCTCAGTGACCTCATCTGTAAAATGAGGATGAAGACTGTGAGCCCCCCGGGAGACAACCTGATCACCTTGTAACCTCCCCAGCGCTTAGAACAGTGCTTTGCACATAGTAAGTGCTTAATAAATGCCATTATGATGATGATGATGATTCTCTGGGCCTCAGTTCCCTCATCTGTAAAATGGGGATGAAGACTGTGAGCCCTCCGTGGGACAACCTGGTGACCTTGTAACCTCCCCAGCGCATAGAACAGTGCTTTGCACATAGTAAGTGCTTAATAAATGCCATCATTATTATTATTATGTGCAGGGTCGGCATTCGAACTCATGACCTCTGACTCAAACTCCTCACCCTCGGCTTCAAGGCTGTCCATCCATCCCCTCGCCCCCTCCTACCTCACCTCCCTTGTCTCCTTCTCCAGCCCAGCCCGCACCCTCCGCTCCTCCGCCGCTAATCTCCTCCCCGTACCCCGCTCTCGCCTGTCCCGCCGTCGACCCCCGGCCCACGTCCTCCCCCTGTCCTGGAATGCCCTCCCTCTGCCCATCCGCCAAGCTAGCTCTCTTCCTCCCTTCAAGGCCCTACTGAGAGCTCACCTCCTCCAGGAGGCCTCCCCAGACTGAGCCCCCTCCTTCCTCTTCCCCGCCTAACCTCCTTCCCCTCCCCACAGCACCTGAATATATGTATATATGTTTGTACGGATTTATTACTCTATTTATTTGACTTGTACATATTTATTCTATTTATTTTATTTTGTTAATATGTTTTGTTTTGTTCTCTGTCTCCCCTGTGAGCCCGCTGTTGGGTAGGGACCGTCTCTATCTGTTGCCGACTTGTACTTCCCAAGCGCTTAGTCCAGTGCTCTGCACACAGTAAGCGCTCAATCAATACGATTCAATGAATGAATGACTCCAAAGCCCGTGGTCTTTCCACTGAGCCACGTGGTTACTAGGGGGCTTAGGCTGATTGCGCCAGGGGCGTGGCCTGACTATTAGGGGGCGTGGCCTATCTGAAGTGAGGACTGGTCTGCGGGCGTGGATTGGCTGTGAGGACGGCCCTGGGGGCGTGGCCTGCTTGTGCGGGGGCGTGGATTGGCTGTAAGGGGGCGTGTCCTGTCCCGGCGAGGGGCGTGGTCTGGATGAGGTGGCAGATCTGTGGACGCTGATTGGCTGTGGGGAGGGTTAGGGGCGTGGCCTATCGGTGCGGTGGGCGTGGCCTATCGGTGCGGTGGGCGTGGCCTGGGCGAGGAGGACTGGGCTGTTGGCGCTGATAGGCTGTGGGGACGCGTTGGGGTGTGGCCTATCGGTGCGGTGGGCGTGGCCTGGGCGGGGAGGGCTGGGCTGTGGGAGCTGATTGGCTGCGGGGACGGGGCTGGGGGCGTGGTCTGGCTGCACAGGGGGCGTGGCCTGGTTGCGATTAGGGGCGTGTCCATTCCCTTCGAGGGGCGTGGCCTGGGTGGGGGCGGGTCTGTGGGCGTGGATTGGCTCTGGGGGCGTGACGTGGCTATAAGGGGGCGTGACGGTCGGTGAAGGGGGCGTGGCCTGGGCGGGGAGGTGGGTCTCTGAGTGCGGATTGGCTGCGGGGACGGGGCTGGGGGCGTGGCCTGGCTACAAGGGGCGTGCCCGGTCTCTCCGGGGGCGTGGTCTGGGCGGGGAGGGCGGGGCTGTGGGCGCTGATTGGCTGTGGGGTGGGGCGGGGCTGTGGGCGTGGCCTGGCAATAAGGCGCGTGTCCAATCTCTGCCGCGGGCGTGGCCTGGGCGGGGAGGGCTGGGCTGTGGGCGCGTATTGGCTGTGGGGCGGGGCTGTGGGAGGGGCCTGACAATAGGGGGCGTGTCCAATCTCTGCGGGGGGCGTGGCCTAGGCGGGGAGGGCTAGTCTCTGGACGTGGATTGGCTGTGGGGGCGGGGATGGGGGCGTGGCCAGTCTGTGCGTTGGGCGTGGCCTGGGCGGGGAGGGCCGGACAGTGGGCGCTGATTGGCTGTGGGGGCGGCGCCTGTCTGTGCGTTGGGCGTGGCCTGGGCGGGGAGGGCTGGTCTCTGGACGTGGATTGGCTGCGTGGGCGGGGCTGGGGGCGTGGCTTGGCGGCGCAGGGGGCGTGCCCAGTCTCTGCGGGGGCGTGGCCTGGGCGGGGCGGGCGGGGCTGCGGGCGCTGATTGGCTGCGGGGACGGGGCTGGGGCGTGGCCTGTCGGTGCGGTGGGCGTGGCCTGGGCGGGGAGGGCTGGTCTGTGGACGTGGATTGGCTGTGGGGGCGGGGATGGGGGAGAGGCCTGGCGGCGCAGGGGGCGTGCCCAGTCTCTGCGGGGGCGTGGCCAGGGTGGGGCGGGCGGGGCTGCCGGCGCTGATTGGCGGTAGGGACGGTTTGGGGGCGTGGCCTGTCGGTGCGGTGGGCGTGGCCTGGGCGGGGAGGGCTGGTCTCTAGACGTGGATTGGCTGCGGGGACGGGGCTGGGGGCGTGGCCTGGCGGTGCAGGGGCGTGCCCAGTCTCTGCGGGGGGCGTGTCCTGGGCGGGGCGGGCGGGGCTGCGGGCACCGATTGGCCGCGGGGCCGGGACTGGGGGCGTGGCCTGTCGGTGCGGTGGGCGTGGCCTGGGCGGGGAGGGTTGGTCTCTAGACGTGGATTGGCTGCGGGGTCGGGGCTGGGGGCGGGGCCTGGCGGTGCAGGGGCGTGCCCAGTCTCTGCGGGGGCGTGGCCAGGGTGGGGAGGGCGGGGCTGCCGGCGCTGATTGGCGGAGGGGCCGGGTTGGGGGCGTGGCCTGTCGGTGAGGTGGGCGTGGCCTGGGCGGGGAGGGCTGGCCTCTGGACGTGGATTGGCTGCGGGGCCGGGGCTGGGGGCGTGGCCTGTCGGTGCGGTGGGCGTGGCCTGGGCGGGGAGGGCCGGGCTGCGGGCGCCGATTGGCTGCGGGGCGGGGGCCGGGGGCGGGGCCTGGCTGGAAGAGGGGCGTGTCCATGCGGGTTCAGCGGCAGACGTCAGAAACCTGCCGGGCGGGTGCGGGCGGCGGGCGGCGGGGCTGCGGGAAGGGGGAGAGGCACGGCCGCAGCCCCAGCCGAGGAGGAGGAGGAGGAGGAGGAGGCCGGAGCAGGTACGTCCGCAGCGGGCAAGGCCCCACCTGGACGGGGCCGGGGCGGGGGCGGGGGGAGGGGCCTTAGCCCTGTCCCCATGGCCCCCCCATCCCCATAGTCCCCCCCCCCCCCCCGTCTTTGGGCAGACAAAGAGCCCCTCCCCCTCCCTCCCCCTCGGCCTCCGGGGGCTCGCCCAGGTCGGGGGAGACACGCTCGCCTCCACCCCCCCCCCCCCCCAGGACCGGCCGAGAAGGACCTCTAATCAGCAGCATCGTCGTCGTCGTCCTAGGATTCGTAGAACTAAATACGTAGATCAGTGAATTACAGCTGTGATCGATAAGGACCGCTCGCTGGGTGCCCGGCGCTGTGCCAAGGGGCCGGGAGAGCGCCCGGGATCAGCAGACCCGTAGCCCGGCCACCGCGGGAGATCACCTTCAGAGAAATAAATCTATAGATCGATCAATTGCAGCTATAATCAATAGTGAGCGCTTACTGCGTGCCCAGCACTGTGCCAAGCGGTCGGGAGAGCGCCCGAGATCAGCAGACCCATATCCCGGCCACCGCGGGAGATCACCTTAATAGAAATAAGTATATAGATCGATGAATTACAGCTATAATCAATAGTGAGTGCTTACTGGGTGCCCAGCACTGTGCCAAGCGGCTGGGAGAGCGCCCGAGATGAGCAGACCCATATCCCGGCCACCACCAGATCACCTTAATAGAAATAAATCTATAGATCGATCAATTGCAGCTATAATCAATAGTGAGCGCTTAGTGCGTGCCCAGCACTGTGCCAAGCGATCGGGAGAAAGTACGAGATGAGCAGACCCATGTCCCGGCCACCACCAGATCACCTTAATAGAAATAAATCTATAGATCGATCAATTGCAGCTATAATCAATAGTGAGCGCTTACTGCGTGCCCAGCACTGTGCCAAGCGATCAGGAGAAAGTACGAGATGAGCAGACCCATATCCCGGCCACCAACAGATCACCTTAAGAGAAATAAATCTATAGATCGATCAATTACAGCTATAATCAATAGTGAGTGCTTAGTGCGTGCCCAGCACTGTGCCAAGCGGTCGGGAGAGCGCCGGGGATCAGCAGACCCATAGCCCGGCCACCGCGGGAGATCACCTTCAGAGAAATAAATCTATAGATCGATCAGTTACAGCTATAATCAATAGTGAGCGCTTAGTGCGTGCCCAGCACTGTGCCAAGCGGTCGGGAGAGCGCCCGAGATGAGCAGACCCATATCCCGGCCACCACGGGAGATCACCTTCAGAGAAATAAATCTATAGATCGATCAATTACAGCTATAATCAATAGTTAGCGCTTATTGCGTGCCCAGCACTGTGCCAAGCGATCGGGAGAAAGTACGAGATGAGCAGACCCATATCCCGGCCACCACCAGATCACCTTAATAGAAATAAATCTATAGATCGATCAATTACAGCTATAATCAATAGTGAACACTTATTGCGTGCCCAGCACTGTGCCAAGCGATCGGGAGAGCCCCCGAGATGAGCAGACCCATATCCCGGCCACCGCGACATCACCTTAAGAGAAATAAATATATAGATCAATCAATTACAGCTATAATCAATAGTGAGCGCTTATTGCGTGCCCAGCACTGTGCGAGAGCACCCGAGATGAGCAGACCCATATCCCGGCCACCACGACATCACCTTAAGAGAAATAAATACATAGATAAATCAATTACAGCTATAATAAATAATGAGTGCTTATTGGGTGCCCAGCACTGTGCCAAGCGCTTGGGAGAGCGCCTGAGATGAGCAGGCCCATATCCCGGCCACCACGACATCACCTTAATAGAAATAAATATATAGATCGATGAATTACAGCTATGATCAATAAATAATGAGCACTCACTGGGTGCCCAGCACAGTGCCAAGCTGTTGGGAGAGCGCCCGAGATGAGCAGACCCATATCCCGGCCACCACGAGATCACCTCCTTAATAGAAATAAATATATAGATCAATGAATTACAGCTATAATAAATAAATAATGAGCACTTACTGGGTGCCCAGCACTGTGCTAAGCGCTTGGGAGAGCGCACGAGATGAGCAGACCCATATCCCGGCCACCATGAGATCACCTTAATAGAAATAAACATATAGATCAATGAATTGCAGCTATAATCAATAATGAGCAGTTACTGGGTGCCCAGCACTGTGCTAAGCGCTTAGGAGAATGCCCGAGAAGAGCAGACCCCCTTCCCGGCCCACCACGAGCTCACGGTCTGGAGCGGGAGACGGACCTTAATAGAAATAAATACATAGATCAATGAATTACAGCTATAATCAATAATGAGCGCTCACTGCGTGCCCAGCACTGTGCTAAACAATTGGGAGAGCGCCCGAGAAGAGCAGACCCCCTTCCCAGCCCACCACGAGCTCACGGTCTGGAGGGGGAGACGGACCTTAATAGAAATAAATACATAGATAAATCAATTGCAGCTATAATAAATAAATAATGAGCGCTTATTGGGTGCCCAGCACTGTGCTAAGCGGTTGGGAGAGCGCACGAGAAGATCAGACCCCTCCCCGGACCACCACGAGCTCACACACTAGGGGGTTAGACGGACCTTAATAGAAATAAATACATAGATAAATGAATTACAGCTATAATAAATAAATAATGAGCATTTACTGGGTGCTAAGCACTTGGGAAAGCGCACTAGAAGAGCAGACCAATTCCCCGCCCACCACGAGCTCACAGACTAGGGGGGGAGACGGACCTTAATAGAAGTAAATACATAGATAAATCAATTGTACAAGTGCGCTTGCTTGTACTTCTCAAGCGCTTAGTCCAGTGCTCTGCACACGGTAAGCGCTCAATAAATACGATTGAATGAATGAATTACAGTCTCCCCCTTCTAGACTGTGAGCCCGCTGTTGGGTAGGGACCGTCTCTATATGTTGCCAACTTGTCCTTCCCAAGCGTTTAGTCCAGTGCTCTGCACACAGTAAGCGCTCAATAAATACGATTGAATGAATGAATTACAGTCTCCCCCCTTCTAGACTGCGAGCCCGCTGTTGGGTAGGGACCGTCTCTGTATGTTGCCAACTTGTCCTTCCCGAGCGTTTAGTCCAGTGCTCTGCACACAGTAAGCGCCCAATAAATACGATTGAATGAATGAATGAATGAAGTGACTTGCCCAACGTAACAGAGCAGACAAGTGGCGGAGCCGGGATTAGAACCCAGGACCTTCTGACTCCCAGCGTGGGCTCTTTGCACTAATCCACGTTTCATCCCAGCTGGAGGCCAGCCGATGGCCTGCTTGCAGTTGGGAGACCCCTTCCCTGGGCTCGTTGGGCGGGCCGGGGCGGGCTTTCCTTGGATGAATCAATCAATCAATCGTATTTATTGAGCGCTTACTGTGTGCAGAGCACTGTACTAAGCGCTTGGGAAGTACAAGTTGGCAACATATAGAGACGGTCCCTACCCAACAGTGGGCTCGGAGTTCCGGAGCCCTTCGGTCTGGCCCTGGGGGGAGGTTGGTGGAGAGGAGGCCCCTCGACCTGGAACTTGGAGAATAATAATGTTGGTATTAAGCGCTGACTATGTGCCAAGCACTGTTCTAAACACTGGGGTAGATAGAAGGTCATCAGGTTGTCCCACGTGGGGCTCACAGCCTTCATCCCCATTTTACTAAGCGTTTAGTACAGTGCTCTGCACACAGTAAGTGCTCAATAAATCCGATTGAATGAATGAATTACAGTCTCCCCCTTCTAGCCTTCATCCCCATTTTACGGATGAGGGAATCAATCAATCAATCATCAATCAATCATATTTATTGAGCGCTTACTATGTGCAGAGCACTGTACTAAGCGCTTGGGAAGTACAAATTGGCAACACATAGAGACAGTCCCTACCCAACAGTGGGCTCACAGTCTAAAAGGGGGAGACAGAGAACAGAACCAAACATACCAACAAAATAAAATAAATAGGATAGAAATGTACAAGTAAAATAAATAAATAAATGGGGTAATAAATATGGGAACTGAGGCACAGAGATTAGGTGACTTGCCCAAGGTCGCACAGCTGACAAGCGGCGGAGGCGGGATTAGAACCCACGACCTCCGACTCCCAAGCCCGGGCTCTTCCCGCTAAACCACGCCGCTTCCCGCAGCCAGGGCTGTGACAACAGCAGGAAGGCCCAGCCTCATCCGCGTGGGCCTTGCCGGATTTCTAGACGGCGAGCCCACTGTTGGGTAGGGACCGTCCCTCTATGTTGCCAACTTGTACTTCCCAAGCGCTTAGTACAGTGCCCTGCGCACAGTAAGCGCTCAATAAATACGATTGATTGATTGGCGGAGGGAAAGGTGGGATCTGTGCCCAGGAAGAACTCTCTCCTGCCCTTCCCCGGGATTGATTGGGGTTGGATTGGCCCTCCTGGACCCTCACTCCCCTGAGTCTCGGGGGAGGAAGGGGCAAGGAGAGGGGCTCAAATCGAGCCGGGTGGTCGTGAGCTACTGCATAGACGCCAGGGTGGAACTCGGGTACCATGAGGGGAAGCCCCCGACTCCCCACCTCCCTCCGCCCCTCGCATCTGAAGCCTGCTTGGTGGAAATGGAGGTGGATGATTCTCACTTTGGGAATCCTGATAGGGCGGGGCCAGCTTTGAACCAGGGACGGGTTAGGGCAAGCGGGTTAGGACACCTGCTGCGTCCCGGGGACATTCCCCCGTCCATCAATCAATTAATGGTATTTATTGAGCCCTGCTGAGAGCCAAGGCCCTGCTGAGAGCCCACCTCCTCCAGGAGGCCTTCCCAGACTGAGCCCCTTCCTTCCTCTCCCCCTCGTCCCCCTCTCCATCCCCCCATCTTACCTCCTTCCCTTCCCCACAGCACCTGTATATATGTATATATGGTTGTACACATTTATTACTCTATTTATTTATTTATTTTACTTGTGCATTTCTATCCTATTTATTTTATTTTGTTGGTATGTTTGGTTCTGTTCTCTGTCTCCCCCTTTTAGACTGTGAGCCCACTGTTGGGTAGGGACTGTCTCTATGTGTTGCCAATTTGTACTTCCCAAGCGCTTAGTACAGTGCTCTGCACATAGTAAGCGCTCAATAAATACGATTGATTGATTGAGCGCTTACCGTGTGCTGAGCCCTGTACTAAGCGGAGGGTACAACGTATGGCCGTGTTCCCAGCCCACAGGGAGAAGGAGCGTGGCCTACCGGATAGCGCACGGCCCTGGGAGGTGGGAGGATCGGGGTTCTAGTCCCGGCTTTGCTACTTGTCTGCTGTGTGACCTTGGGGGAGTCACTTTACTTCTCTGTGTCTTGGTTACCTCATCTGTAAAATGGGATTAAGACTATGAGCCCCAGGTGGGCCATGGACTGTGTTATCTTATTATCTTATATCTTATAATTACTTATCAATCATATTTATTGAGCGCTTACTATGTGCAGAGCACTGTACTAAGCACTTGGGAAGTACAAATTGGCACATATACATATACAATTGTATATGTATATACATACAATTGTATGTATACATGTACATACAAATATATACATATACAATTGGCACATATACAACATATATACACTTATATTACTTTATTATCTTACTTATTATTATTAATTATTAATTATTATCAATCGTATTTATTGAGCGCTTACTATGTGCAGAGCACTGTACTAAGCGCTTATCTTATATCTACGCTAGCACTCAACAGTGCTTAGCACACAGTAAGCGCTTAACAAAGACCATTTTTAAAAACTGACCTTACCCCCGCCCCCCACCAACTGCTTTCCCACTCACTTAAGTTTAGAGGCAGGGGAGGGGAGAAGATGGAAGGGGAGTTGCCTCTGGAGCTCCGGAGATAATAATAGTGATATTTGTTAAGCTCTTACTGCGCCCCAGGCACTGTACTAAATGCTGGGGTAATCGATCAATCAATCGTATTTATTGAGCGCTTACTGCGTGCAGAGCACTGTACTAAGCGCTTGGGAAGTACAAGTTGGCAACATATAGAGACAGTCCCTACCCAACAGTGGGCTCACAGTCTAAAAGGTGGGCTCATAATAATAATGATGATGGTATTTGTAAAGCGCTTACTATGTGCCAAGCACTGTTCTAAGCGCCGGAAGGATGCAAGGTGATCAGGTTGTCCCTCGTGGGGCTCACAGTCTTCACCCCCATTTTACGGATGAGACCACTGAGGCCCAGAGAAGTGAAGTGACTTGCCCAAAGTCACACAGCTGACAGTTGGTGGATTCGGGATTTGAACCTCTGACTCCCAAGATAATCAGGTCCCACATAGGGCTTACAGTTGGAGTTGGGAGAACAGGAGAATCCCCATTGCGCAGATGAGGAACTGAGGCACAGAGAAACAAAGTGACGTGCCCAAGGTCATACAGCAGGCAAGTGGCAGAGCCAAGAATAGAAAATGCATGTCTTGCTCCCAGGCCCGTGCTCTTTCCACGAGGCCATGCTGTTTTAAATTAGTGGCTCTCAGGGTGGTTTGGGTAGATCCCCGGATGATCAGCTCATCCTGGGTCACTGGAGAGGGGAGAGTTGGAGGCGTTGGAGAAGCCGCATGGTAATCAGAGGGTCATGGGTTCGAATTCCAGCTCTGCCACTTTTCTGCTGTGTGACCTTTGGCAAGTCACTTCCATGGGCCTCAGTTCCCTCATCTATAAAATGGGGATTGAGACGCTGATCCCCATGTGGGACAGGGACTGTGTCCAACCCGATTATCTTGTATCCACCCCAGCGCTTAGTACAGTGCCCGTGCTTAACAAATGCCATTATTATTATATGCTATTGACGCCTGTCCACTTGTTTTGTTGTCTGTCTCCCCCTTTCTAGACTGTGAGCCCGTTGGGTAGGGATTGTCTCTATTTGCTGCCGAATTGTACTCTCCCAAGAAATTAGTCCAGTGCTCTGCACACAGTAAGCGCTCTGTAAATACGATTGAATGAATGAATAAATGAATGTGCTGGGTGTTTGGAGGGAGAGTTGGAGATGGAGGGGGAGAGTTGGGGTGTTGGATGGTCCGGGCTGGATCACTGGAGGCAGAGTCGGGGATGGAGAGGGGAGAGTTAGGAGTATTCATTCATTCATTCAATCGTATTTATTGAGCGCTTACTATGTGCAGAGCACTGTACTAAGCACATGGGAAGTACAAGTTGGCAACATATAGAGACGGTCCCTACCCAACAGCGGGCTCACAGTCTAGAAGGGGGAGACAGACAACAAAACATATAAACCAAATAAAATAAATAGAATACATATGTAAAGTAAAATAAATAGAGTAATAAATATGTACAAACATATATACAGGTACCAACAAGTTGTGCAGATGCACACAACCATTTCTTCCAGACCTGCAGTACACTATCCAAAAAGGGACTCGTGATGCTGGGATAACGTTCCCTATTTCCTTAACAGAGTTCTAGGCAAAATATATCCTGAAATCATAGTCTACGGAAGAATGGAATATATAAAAAACCATTAAATTTAGCAATATATTTATTGGACTAAGGATTACATTACAAAATAGTAAAGCAAGTTGATTCTCCTGTAAACAGATTATCTACAGAGCAATACCTGCAGACATTTTAACTTTACTCTTGTACACATTTCTTAAATTCCATCCTGTCAAAAACCAGAGCAGTGACTCCTCTGAGTAAAACTATTTGTTGAACTGTACTTAAGGATCTTCATACAGAATTTAAAGTTCATGGAAAAAAAAAGACACCACTGTATTCGATGATCCATCCCTGGCCGTGAAGTTGGGTGTCCAGGAGGACAGTAGCAGAAAGTTCCTCCATCTGCCAACTTGTACTTCCCAAGTGCTTAGTACAGTGCTCTGCACACTGTAAGTGCTCAATAAATATGATTGAATGAATGAATGAATCTGCCAGTATTGGAGAAATAATAATAATAATAATAATGATGGCATTTGTTATGCACTTACTATGTGCAAAGCACTGTTCTAAGCACTGGGGAGGATACAAGGTGATCAGGTTGTTCCACTTGGGGCTCACAGTCTTAATCCCCATTTTACAGATGAGGGAACTGAGGCCCAGAGAAGTTAAGTGAGTTGCCCAAAGTCACACAGCTGACAATTGGCAGAGCTGGGATTTGAACCCATGACCTCTGACTCCAAAGCCCGTGCTCTTTCCAATGAGCCACGCTGCTTCTCAGAAAGAGTCCTTGGGCTGCGTAGGCTTGATTGGGGCTGATTGAAAAAGTTATCACTCATTCATTCATTCATTCGTGTCTATTGACAGTCCAACAATAAACAGTGCCATTCCCTACCCACAACCAGCTTATGGGCTAGAGGTGGGAAGACAGACATCAATGCAAATAAATAAAATTACAAGATATGTATATAAGTGCTGTGGGGCTGGGAGGGGGGAAGAACAAAGGGAGCGAGTCAGGGTGACGCAGAAGGGAGTGGGAGATGAGGAAAGGTGGGGCTTGGTCTGGGAAGGCCTTTTGGAGGAGATGGGCCTTCAGTAAGGCTTTACGGGGGGGAGAGTCATTGTCTGGTGGATTTGAGGAGGGAGGGAGTCCCAGGCCAGAGGCAGGATGTGAGCCAAGGGTCTGTGGTGAGATAGGCGAGATCAAGGCCCAGTGAGAAGGTTAGCACTAGAGAAGGGAAGTATGTGGGCTGGGCTGTAAAAGGAGAGTAGCGAAGTGTGAGGTAGGAGGGGACAAGGTGATGGAGAGCATTAAAGCCGATACTGAGGAGTTTTTCTTTGATGCAGAGGTGGATGGCCAACCACTGGAGTTTTTTGTGGAGAGGGATGACATGTCCCGAACGTTTTTGTAGAAAAATGATCCAGGCAGCGGAGTGAAGTATGGGCTTGAGTGGGGAGAGCAAGGAAGCTGATGCAGTAATCCAGGAGGGATACGATAAATGATTGTATTAATGTCGGTGGCGGTCACCTTCTAGACTGTGAGCCCATTGTTGGGTAGGGACCGTCTCTATATGTTGCCAACTTGCACTTCCCAAGTGATTAGTACAGTGCTGTGCACACAGTAAGCGCTTAATAAATATGAATGAATGAGGAAAGGGCAGATTTAGCGATGTGAAGGTGGGACCGACAAGATTGACTGTTTGGGTTGAATGACAGGGAGGAGTCAAGGATAACGCCAAGATTACAGGCTTGTGAGACAGGAAGAATGATGATGATGGTGGTCTTCAGTGATGGGAAAGTCAGGGGGAGGACAGGGTTTGGCGGGACTATAAGGAGCTCTGTTTTGGACATGTTAAGTTTGAGGTGATGGGAGGGCATCCAAGTAGGGATGTCTTGAAGGCAGGAGGAGATGCGAGACTGGAGGGAGGGAGAGAGATCAGGGCTGGAATTGTAGATTTGGGTGTCATCTGCACAGAAGAGGTAGTTGAAGCCATGGGAACAAATGAGTTCTCCAAAGGAGTGGGTGTAGATGGAGAATAGAAGGGGGCCCAGAACTGAACCTTGAGGGACCCCCACATTTCATTCATTCATTCATTCAATCGTATTTATTGAGCGCTTACTGTGTGCAGAGCACTGTACTAAGCGCTTGGGAATTACAAGTTGGCAACATATAGAGACGGTCCCTAGCCAACAGTGGGCTCACAGTCTAGAAGGGGGAGACAGACAACAAAACATATTAACAAAACAAATAGAATAAATATGTACAAGTAAAATAGAGTAATAAATATGTACAAACATATATACATATATACAGGTGCTGTGGGGAGGGGAAGGAGGTAAGGCGGGGAGATGGGGAGGGGGGAGAGGGGTGGGAGGCAGAGGACGAACCCACGAAGGAGACTGAGAATGAATGGCCAGTTAGATAAGAGGAGAACCAGGAGCGGAGAGTCAGCGAAGCCAAGGTTGGATAACGTTTCCAGGAGAAGTGGGTGGTCCACAGTGTCAAAGGATTAGGATGGAGTAGCGGCCATTGGATTTGTCAAGAAGTAGATCATTGGTGACCTTCGAGAGGGCTGTTTCTGTGGAGTGAAGGGGTCGGAAGCCAGATCGGAAGGGGTCCAGGAGAGGAATTTGAGACAGCGGGTGTGTACAACTCGTTCAAGGAGTTTGGAGAGGAATCGTGGGAGGGAGATGATTTTCATGTGGTGTTCCTCTCCATTTCTGCTCTGACCGGTGATGCTGATCCCACATAGAGCACCCAAGGCCAGGCCCAGCCCCACCTCGCTCTGTAACTCTGCTGGGACAGTGGTTCCAAGGTACCGTAGCACTCTCTACCCCCGGCCGGGTGAGGGTAGAGGTTTCTGAGATTCCCGTCTTTGCTCACAGCAGTCTCGGTCCCCCTGGAACCGTGTGATTCGGAAGCAGATCAGGCCCTGTTGAATGCCAAAGGGAAAGAGCGGGTGGATGGCAAACGGGAAGTTGCCCAAAGGGGCTCGGAGGCCACTTGTCTTGCCCGCTGCCATGTGTTACAGGGCTGAGCGGAGGCGTCAGGTGTGAAACCTGTTCCTCACCCCACAGGGCCACCCAGTTTCTTACCCTTGGCCCTTCCCATCACGTCCCAGAACCTCAGACCTACCCCTGGTCATGGCCAAGCTCCATTCATATTAATTGAGTGCTTACTGTGTGCAGAGCATTGTATTAAATAAACGTACACATTCCCTGCCTTCAACGAGCTTACTTTCTAGTGTCAACTTCCTCACTGTGCCTCAATCTCACCTGTCTTGCTGTCAACCCCTAGCCCACGTCCTGCCTCTGGCCCAGGACGCCCTCCCTCCTAAAATCCAACAGACAATTACTCTACCCCTTGCAAATCTTTATTGAAGGCACATCTCCTCCAAGAGGCCTTCCCAGATTAAGCTCCATGTTTCCTCATCTCCCACTCCCTTCTGCATTGCCCTGACTTGCTCCCTTTGCTCTCCCCCCACTCCCAGCCCCACAGCACGTATGTAAATATCTATTTTATTTATTTTCATTGATGCTTGCCTCCCTCGCTCTAGACTGTAAGCTTAACAGCACTTAACAAATATGTGACTGTAAGCTCACTGTGGACAGGGAATGTGTCTTTTTATTGTCATACTTTACTCTCCCAAGAGCTTAGTACAGTGTTTTGCACACAGTAAGTGCTCAATAAATATGATTGAATGAATGGAGGGGGAGACAGACATTAATATAGGTAAATAAATTATAGCTATGTACATAAGTGCCGTGGGCCTGGAAGGGGAGATGAATAAAGGGAGCAAGCCAGGGCAGTGCAGAAGAAGAGGAAAGGAGGGCTTAGTCAAGGAAGGCCTCTTGGAGGAGAAGCCAGAGAGAGGTACCCACAGGGCGGCTTTGGGGCCTGGAGCCCCCGTGGGACAGAGACACGTTCCAGGGATGGGGACCGGACTTGGGCACCATGCCTGGGCACCGTGCCTACAGGGATCTGCTCTTGCCAATGCCACCCAGCTGGGGAGGCCCACTGAGGCTCTGGCTGAACCAATTCTTCCCACAGCCCCGCCCTTGCCTCGCTCCCCTCTCCGGTCCTGCAGCACAATAGCTGCCAGAGGAACCGGCTGTGGATCGTATCTCCCACGGCAACTCTTGATGTTGGGCAAAGGAATCTGGTATGAGTCTCTGGTGGAAGGGGAAGGCCAGGAAAAATCCCCGTGGGATGAGTGAAAAATCCTGTGGGAACTCACAGTCTAATGGGGGGAGACAGGAGTCAGATGACGGACAGATATCTCTTCGATAGGAGCAGGAGAATGGGCATAAATAATAGACAGTGGATAAATCAATCAGTAAATTCTCAGCAGGTAAATACCTATGTGCCAAGACGGCGGTTGGGATGACATGACCAGGGAGGTGAGGATCATCCCGAGACTGCCTCCTGGAAGAGGTGGGAATTGAGGAAGTTCTGGAGCCGGGGCGGACTGTGGTCTGACGCGAAGGAAGGTGGAAAGGTTGTGCGATAGGCCAGAGTCGAGTGGGAGTCGTGGCATTCCCAGCTTTCTTGGGAGAAGCAAAGAGCACGAGCTGGGGATGGAGCAGCAGGAGAGCCCATTGATAAGTAGAGACCTGAAGCTGATGGCCAGGAGTTTCTGTTTTGTGCATGAAGGAATGGAGCTTTTGGAGGGTTTTGAGTAGGGGAGAGATAGGTTCTGATTGACGTTTTAGAAAAAAGACTCGTGTGGCAGTGGGTAGAGGATAGATGGAAGAGGCTGGAATCAGGGAGGCCACCGAGGAGGCCTTTCAGCAGTCTTGGCTTTACTGAATGAACAATCAATCAGTGGTATTTCTTGAGTGTTTGCTATGTGCAGAGCGCTGTACTAAGTACTTGGGAGAGTACAATAATAATAATGATGGCATTTGTTCAGCGCTTACTATTCGTTCATTCATTCAATCGTATTTATTGAGCGCTTACTGTGTGCAGAGCACTGTACTAAGTGCTTTGGAAGTACAAGTTGGCAGCATATTAGAGACGGTCCCTACCCAACAGTGGGCTCACAGTCTAGTGAGTCTATGTGCCAAGCACTGTTCTAAGCGCTGGAGGGGATACAAGGTAATCAGGTTGTCCCACATGGGGCTCACAGTCTTAATCCCCATTTTCCAGATGAGGTAACCGAGGCCCAGAGAAGTGAAGTGACTTGCCCAACGTCACACAGCTGACAAGTGGCAGAGCTGGGATTAGAACCCATGACCTCTGACTCCCAAGCCGGGGCTCTTTCCACTGAGCCAAGCTGCTTCTCTACACAACATATTCTCTATACAGTACAATATACAATACAGCAGTCTGTAGATACTTCCCTGCCCACAAGCAGCTTACAGTCTAGAGGACTTGCAGTCTGATTCGATCAGTGTGAGGTTTTCAAATGAAGTAGAAAAACCTGAGCTTAATCTTCGAATGCTCAGGCCTTTGCAGCACAACTGACCTCCTGGTGACTTTTACCCCTCTGCCCCCCGTCTCCCCCTTTTCTCCCTTTCCCGCTCTCTCCCCTTCTACCCACACTTACCAGCTGGTAGGTGCGGAGGCCCAAGTGCAGTTAGTCTGCAGGTAGGGCTCTGACTGCATGCCCACAGGTAAGGCGTTTGCCCCAATCACCCTGCATCGGCCCCGGAATCTGGACCCCGTCGATGTTGTAGCTCCTGGAGTCACCCCAGAGTGACCAAGCAGAGGGGCAACATTGGATCCTCTCCCTGGAAGGAGGTGGTGAATTAGAGACAGTCTTGGATTTGGGGGGTCAGACCAGACATGTCCTCTAGACTGTGAGCTTGTTCATTCATTCATTCAATTGTATTTATTGAGCGCTTACTGTGTGCAGAGCACTATACTAAGCGCTTGGAAAGTACAAGTTGGCAGCGTATAGAGACGGTCCCTACCCAACAACGGGCTCACGGTCTAGAAGGGGGAGACAGACAACAAAACATGTAGACAGATGTCAAAATCGTCAGAACAAATAGAATTAAAGCTATATGCACATCATTAACAAAATAATTAGAATAGTAAATATGTACAAGTAAAAAAAACTAGAGTAATCTGTACAAATATATACAAGTGCTGTGGGGAGGGGAAGGAGGTAGGGAGGAGGAGAGGAAAAAGGAGGGCTCAGTCTGGGAAGGCCTCCTGGAGGAGGTGAGCTCTCAGGAGGGTTTTGAAGGGAGGAAGAGAGCTAGCTTGGCGGATGTGTGGAGTTGATGGATTGGATGTGTGGGGTGAACGAGAGAGTGGAGTAGAGAATGACACCAAGGTTGTGGGCTTGTGAGATGGGAAGGATGGTAGTGCCGTCTACAGTGATGGGAAAGTCAAGGAGAGGGTAGGGTTTAGGAAGGAAGATAAGGAGTTCAGTCTTGGACATATTGAGTTGACCCTCTGTCCCTCATGGGGCTCACACTCTTAATTCCCATTTTACAGATGAGGTCACTGAGGCCTAGAGAAGTGTCCAAGGTCACACACCAGACACGAGGCGGAATCCGGATTAGAACCCAGGTCCTTCTGTCTCTCAGGTCCGGCCTCTATCCATTAGGCCATTGTTAATAATGATAATATTAATAATAAATGGTTTTTGTTAGTGCTTACTATGTGCCGGGCACTGTACTGAGCGCTGGGATGGAAACAAGTCAGTCGGGTTGGACACAGTGTCTGTTCCACATGGGGCTCACAGTCTGAATCCCCATTTTACAGATGAGGTAACAGGCCCTGAGGAGTGAAGTGACTTGCCCAAGGTCACACAGCAGACAAGTGGCAGAGCTGGGATTAGAACTCGGGTTGATAGCCTAATTATGTCGTTCCTGGAAGGCTTTCTTTTTTATAGAAATGTGTTGGTGAAAAAGATCATTTTCTGTAGGGCACTGCCTTTCAATTAATCAATGATATTTATTGACCTTTTTTTGGTATTTGCTAGGCACCTACTATGTGCTGGGCACTGTACTCAGCACTGGGATAGATCCAAGATAATAATAATGTTGGCATTTGTTAAGCGCTTACTATGTGCCAAGCAATGTTCTAAGCACTGTTCTAAGGTTATCGGGTTGTCCCACCTGGGGCTCACAGTCTTGATTCCCATTTTACAGATGAGTTAACTGAGGCACAGAGAAGTTAAGTGACTTGCCCAAAGTCACACAGCTGATAAGTGGCGGAATCAGGATTAGAACTCATGACCTTTGACTCCCAAGCCTGTGCTCTTTCCACTAAACCACGTTGCTTCTCATAATACTCAAGCTAATCTGAGTAGACATAGTCCCTATCCCATGTGGAGCTCGCAATCTTAGTCCCCATTTTGCAGATGAGGTGGCTGAGGCCCAGAGTGGTGAAATTACTTGTCCAAGGTCCCACGGCAGGCAAGGGTTTGAGCCGGAATTGGAACCCAGGTCCTTCCGATTCCCAGACTCATGTTCTGTGTGCAGAGCACTGTACTAAACACTTGGGAGAGCACAACAGAGTTGGTAGACCGATTCCCTAATGGGAGGCACATTTCTTGTCCAGGACATAGTAATTCCCTTGGCTACATAAGCAAGTAGAAATTTTTATTCATACCAGACTGACACCTGTGCACATGTTTTGTTGTCTGTCTCCCCCTTCTAGACAGTGAGCCCGTTGTTGGGTAGGGGCTGTCTCTAGATGTTGCCAACTTGTACCTCCCAAGCGCTTAGTACAGTGCTCTGCACACAGTAAGCGCTCAATAAATATGATTGAATGAATGAATGCTAACAGAAGTGAAAAGAGCACAACAGAGCACCAGACAGCGGTCTGACTCTACATTAGAAAATGCCACATGGAAGGAAACTCCCAACTACCAAATCGGACTGTATCGTCACCTTAATCAATCAATCAATCGTATTTATTGAGCGCTTACTGTGTGCAGAGCACTGTACAAAGCACTTGGGAAGTACAAGTTGGCAACATATAGAGACAGTCCCTACCCAACAGTGGGCTCACGGTCTAAAAGGGGGAGACAGAGAACAAAACCAAACATACTAACAAAATAAAATAAATAGAATAGATAGGTACAAGTAAAATAAATAAATAGAGTAATAAATATGTACAAACGTATATACAGGTATACACCTTAGGCCAAAGAACTCTTCAAGGAGTTGGCACGGAGAGCTCAAAGTCACTGTCTTCTCCCCTCCTCTTCTTGGGCATTCATTCATTCATTCAATCGTATTTATCGACCCCCGGCCCACGTCATCCCCCTGGCCTGGAATGCCCTTCCTCTGCCCATCCTCCAAGCTAGCTCTCTTCCTCCCTTCAAGGCCCTACTGAGAGCTCACCTCCTCCAGGAGGCCTTCCCAGACTGAGCCCCTTCCTTCCTCTCCCCCTCGTCCCCCTCTCCATCCCCCCCGTCTTACCTCCTTCCCTTCCCCACAGCACCTGTATATATGTATATATGTTTGTACATATTTATTGGGTAGGGACCGTCTCTATATGTTGCCAACTTGTACTTCCCAAGTGCTTAGTACAGTGCTCTGCACACAGTAAGCGCTCAATAAATACGATTGAATGAATGAATTTATTACTCTATTTTACTTGTACATATCTATTCTATTTATTTTATTCTGTTAGTATGTTTGGTTTTGTTCTCTGTCTCCCCCTTTTAGACTGTGAGCCCACTGTTGGGTAGGGACTGTCTCTATATGTTGCCAATTTGTACTTCCCAAGCGCTTAGTACAGTGCTCTGCACACAGTAAGCGCTCAATAAATACGATTGATGATGATGCAGAGCACTGTAGTAAGCGCTTGGGAAGTACAAGTTGGGCAGGATAGGCTGCCCCATTCCTCGGAGAACCAGTGGTGAAGCCCAGGTGGCAGCCCCACCTCTTGCCCTCTGCCTGCAGGAGGACTAGAAGGGGAGGGGATGGGGGTGGAAGAGGGGGGAGCCCCATGAAGAGGAGCAACCCAGGTGGTTATGGCCTGGACGGGGGCCGGAGTTCTCCAGCCGCTGAGGTGCCAACCCCACAGAACCACCCAGTCGCCATGCCACCCCTCAACCAGGCTTCCGCCGGCCGCGAGAAGGGCCCGTGTCGCGACTGGGTGGCCCCGTGGGGGTCTCGCCGCAGCGGCCGGGGAACCCCAGCCCCCGTTGAGTCCCCTTCGGGCTGGGCTGGCTGACGCGGGGTCACGGGGTATTGGAGCCAGAGGAGGCACATGCCCCCAGACCCCAAATCCAGCGAGGAAGCGGGAAGCTGATTTGTGTGTATATATGTCCATGGTTTTTATTCTATTTATTTTATTAATAAAGCAGCGTGGCTCAGTGGAAAGAGCCCGGGCTTTGGAGTCAGAGGTCATTCCCCCAGCCCCCAAATCCAGCGAGGAAGCGGGAAGCTGATTTGTGTGTATATATGTCCATGGTTTTTATTCTATTTATTTTATTAATAAAGCAGCGTGGCTCAGTGGAAAGAGCCCGGGCTTTGGAGTCAGAGGTCATTCCCCCAGCCCCCAAATCCAGCGAGGAAGCGGGAAGCTGGTTTGTGTATATATGTCCATGGTTTTTATTCTATTTATTAATAAAGCAGTGTGGCTCAGTGGCAAGAGCCCGGGCTTTGGAGTCAGAGGTCATTCCCCCAGCCCCCAAATCCAGCGAGGAAGCGGGAAGCTGGTTTGTGTATATATGTCCATGGTTTTTATTCTATTTATTAATAAAGCAGTGTGGCTCAGTGGCAAGAGCCCGGGCTTTGGAGTCAGAGGTCATTCCCCCAGCCCCCAAATCCAGCAAGGAAGCGGGAAGCTGATTTGTGTATATATGTCCATGGTTTTTATTCTATTTATTAATAAAGCAGTGTGGCTCAGTGGAAAGAGCCCGGGCTTTGGAGTCAGAGGTCATGCCCCCAGCCCCCAAATCCAGCGAGGAAGCGGGAAGCTGGTTTGTGTATATATGTCCATGGTTTTTATTCTATTTATTAATAAAGCAGTGTGGCTCAGTGGAAAGAGCCCGGGCTTTGGAGTCAGAGGTCATGCCCCCAGCCCCCAAATCCAGCGAGGAAGCGGGAAGCTGGTTTGTGTATATATGTCCATGGTTTTTATTCTATTTATTAATAAAGCAGTGTGGCTCAGTGGAAAGAGCCCGGGCTTTGGAGTCAGAGGTCATGCCCCCAGCCCCCAAATCCAGCAAGGAAGCGGGAAGCTGATTTGTGTATATATGTCCATGGTTTTTATTCTATTTACTTCATTAATAAAGCAGCGTGGCTCAGTGGAAAGAGCCCGGGCTTTGGAGTCAGAGGTCATGCCCCCAGCCCCCAAATCCAGCGAGGAAGCGGGAAGCTGATTTGTGTATATATTTCCATGGTTTTTATTCTGTTAATTTTATTGATAAAGGAGCGTGGCTCAGTGGAAAGAGCCCGGGCTTTGGAGTCAGAGGTCATGCCCCCAGCCCCCAAATCCAGCGAGGAAGCGGGAAGCTGGTTTGTGTATATACGTCCATGGTTTTTATTCTATTTATTTTATTAATAAAGGAGCGTGGCTCAGTGGAAAGAGCCCGGGCTTTGGAGTCAGAGGTCATGCCCCCAGCCCCCAAATCCAGTGAGGAAGCGGGAAGCTGGTTTGTGTATATATGTCCATGGTTTTTATTCTATTTATTTTATTAATAAAGCAGCGTGGCTCAGAGGAAAGAGCCTGGGCTTTGGAGTCAGAGATCATGCCCCCAGCCCCCAAATCCAGCGAGGAAGCGGGAAGCTGATTTGTGTATATATGTACATGGTTTTTATTCTGTGTATTTTATTAATAAAGGAGCGTGGCTCAGTGGAAAGAGCCCGGGCTTTGGAGTCAGAGGTCATGCCCCCAGCCCCCAAATCCAGTGAGGAAGTGGGAAGCTGGCTTGTGTATATACATCCATGGTTTTTATTCTATTTATTTTATTAATAAAGCAGCGTGGCTCAGTGGAAAGAGCCCGGGCTTTGGAGTCAGAGGTCATGGGGTCAAATCCCAGCTCTGCCAATTGTCAGCTGTGTGACTTTGGGCAAGTCACTTCACTTCTCTGGGCCTCAGTTCCCTCATCTGGAAAATGGGGATGAAGACTGTGAGCCCCATGTGGGACAACCTGATCACCCTGTATCCCCCCCCAGTGCTTAGAACAGTGCTTTGCACATAGTAAGCACTTAACAAATACCATCATTATTATAATTAATGTGTATATATCTATAATCCTATTTATTTATATTCATGCTATCGATGCCTGTCTACTTGTTTCGTTCTATTGTCTGTCTCCCCCCTTCTAGACTGTGAACCCATTGTTGGGTCGGAATTGTCTCTTTGTTGCCAAATTGTGCTTTCCAAGTGCTTAGTACAGTGCTCTGCACACAGTAAGCACTCAATAAATACGATTGAATGAGTGAACCCAGCTCCTTCTGACTCCCAGTCAGTGGAAAGTGCTCTATCCACTAGGCCATGCTGCTTGTGGGCAGGGATCATGTCTACCAACTCTGTTATATTGCACTCTCCCCAGTGCTTAGTACAGTGCGCTGCACAGAGAAATTGCCATTGATTGATTGACATTTGGTTTGTCAGTCAAGTATCATGAGCCTTCATTGAACCTCTTCTCTGTGCCAGGGGCCTGTGAAGCAGTAAAGGGATCGAAAACACCCTCCCTGTTCTTAAGGAGGCAGAAGATATCATCTGACAAATATTCAGTAAAGTACGAGATCACTGACATTAGCCAATCAGTCAATCAACAGATCAGTTAATAATTGCTGGGCCACTGCTAGGATGTCATCACTGGGATTATCTTGTCTCTATCCTAGCCCATTGCCCAGTGGTTGGCACGTAGTAAATGCTTTACAAAAGCCACGATTATTATTAATTAATGCCCACAAAGGGGGGGATTAATCAGGGAAGGCCACCTGGAGGAGATACCTTTTTAGGAGTGGGAGGGCATGGCTGGGGGGCGGGACGGATTTATCTCTGGGTGGAAATCCCCTCAAATTCTGCCAGGCTTCTCTGAGAAGGTCCAGGTAACCCAAGTGGGAGTTTTGGGGATCTAAGCAGGATTGTTTTAATAATAATAATGATAATAATAATAATAATAATAATGGCATTTATTAAGCGCTTACTATGTGCAAAGCACTGTTCTAAGCACTGGGGCGGTTACAAGGTGATCAGGTTGTCCCACATGGGGCTCACAGTCTTAATCCCCATTTTACAGATGAGGGAACTGAGGCACAGAGAAGTTAAGGGACTTGCCCAAAGTCACACAGCTGACAATTGGCAGAGCCGGGATTTGAACCCATGACCTCTGACTCCAAAGCCCGTGCTCTTTCCACTGAGCCATGCTGCTTCTCAGCTGCTAGGGCCGTTCCCCACCGCCCACCCCCTAGCTCATCTCTCTTCTCCTCTTCCGTATGGGCTTCCGGCCGGGAAGGACCTGGGGATGCAGGAAGTGGCCTCTCTGATGGTCCAGGGATAATAATAATAATGATGGCATTTATTAAGCACTTTCTATGTGCAAAGCACTGTTCTAAGCACTGGGGAGGCAACAGAGTGATCAGGTTGTCCCACGGAGGGCTCACAGTCAATCCCCATTTTACAGATGAGGTAACTAAGGCTCAGAGAAGCTAAGGGACCTGCCCAAAATCGCACAGCTGACAATTGGCGGAGCCAGGATTTGAACCCATGACCACTGACTCCAAAGCCCATGCTCTTTCCACTGAGCCACACTGCTTCTTTAGCCACTGATGGCCTGGTCCCATGATCCCACGTGGGCCCTGGTGGGAAGGGACCCGGGGATGCAGGGAACGCCTGTTCTGGTGGTCCTGAGATGGTGTTGCTGGCTGACCAGGGGTCGTGTCCTTGGTCTCCTCCGCAGGACGCACAACGGCAAGATGAGTGTGACCTCGTGGTTCCTGGTGAGCAGCAGCGGGACCCGACACCGGCTCCCCCGGGAGATGATCTTCGTGGGCCGAGATGACTGTGAACTCATGCTGCAGGTAGGCCGCACCCCGCCCCACCTTGGCTTTACCTGTTTCAGGGTAAACGCCAGCATCATCCCTAGGTCCACCCAAGTTGTTGATGCTCGCTTTCGCTCTCACTTTCCCCCCTCACTTTTCATCTCTCTCCCCCATCTCTTTCCTCTTCCCCACCTCCCCATTCTCTGCTCCCTTCCTCTTCGCCTTCATTTCCCCACTTTCTCTCCTTCTCCCCATCTCCATCCCATACTCTGTCCTGCGTCATTGCCAATAAACAGAAAATGTGTGTCAGCCTATAGGGCTAGTTGCCCCCCAGAAGTGAGTGGGGACAAAGTGAACATAACCCTGTTCGCTTTGTCTACCCCTATCCCCAGCGGCCCCCTAAAGACCGTCTTTGCCTCGGGCTGCCCCGGAACCCCCTTGCTGAGCAGACGGTGATTTTTCAGGGCAGCTGACCATTGACCTCACCTGGATTGGCTTCATCTAATGCAGCACCTTAAGCCAGGGGTGGACTGTGAGAGGTTGAGAGAGCAGCAACCTGGCTTCCCAGTTGGATTAGGAACCACCCTTTCAGGTGGCAGGGGGATGGACTGGATGACCCTCTGGTCAAACAGAAGGGGGTGAGGCCGACAGTTTGACCGGCTGTCGCTGGGGTTGCGGTGCTTGTGGCAGGCGTGTGTGTGTGGGCAGATTTCTGTCCTTCCTCTGGATTTTTATCAGACCTCATCTCGTGCATCCAGCCCCAAGTGTTAACCCCCCGCTGTGTTTCTTCCAGGGGTCCGCTGGCAGAGAAGGTGGTTCCTAGGGAACGGGAGGCTGTGGGCGTGTCTCAGGGTGTGCTTGAATTTTTCCCATGGGATTGTGAGAGGGAGGGTGAGGAGAAGGGTCTCTAGATGGCAGTCCTTCAAGGCTTCCACCTCCCTTGCCTACCTAGTTTCTGTCCATGCTGTCTTAAATTGGGCTGGCACCGACTGGTTTGGCAGGGAGCGACCCTCACAGGGGGCCATCGTAGCCGGGGTGGGTCCAGGACTTCCGCACACAAGGGGAAGCCAGAAAGTCTTTCATGGGGGGCTTCTGAGGCCCACTGTCACCAAGCTCTGCCAGGCTCAGGGGCATCCTGGCCTCCTTCGTTCTGTCTGTCAGTGCCTTGGAGAGTGTGCTGCCCAGGTGGCAGAATTTGGGGGCCACATTCGGGGTCGCTTTGGGACGTTGCTGGAGAGCCTTGGTAGAGTCATGATAGGTACAGTGCTTGATAGAGTGCTCTATCCGCTAAGCCAGGCTGCCTCCTCAGTTGGCTGGGGAAAGAACAATACGTGACCCTGTGTGCCATTAATAGGATGATGGTTGGCTGGAGAAGGAACGCGATGTGGTCCTCCACGCTACGGAGGAGCGGTCTGTTCCACCTTGCCGGTCGGCCAAAACACCACCTTCTGACTCAAGGCCCAGATCACATCTGGGTGAGAGCCTTTCCTGAAACTGAAAGAGAAAAGCAGCCGGACCTTTCTCTGACCCCCGATTTTTCCCATGGGAGAAGGAAGTGGCTAGTGAAAAGAGCTTTAGCTTGAAAGTCAGGGAACCTGGGTTCTAATCCCGGTTCTGGCACTTCCCCGACGTTGGGGAATCGACTTAACTTCTCTGGGCCTCAGTTTCCTATCTTTAAAGTAGGGATTCAATACCTGTTCTCCTTGCACCCGAGACTGTGGGACAGGAATCGTTTCTGATCTAATTGTGTGCACTTGGCACTTAATATTTTATTATTATTAGGGTGGTTGCGTGGACAGGCAGCCTGCTTGGGACCGGGGACCTGTCCCCAAACCCTTCCCAATAACCCCTGGGCTGATGTGGAGTGGTGGAGTTGAATCGGGGAAAGCTTTCCAGAGGAGGTGGGATTTCAGGAAGGCTTTGATGCCGAAGAGGGTTGTAATCTGTTATAGTTGATGGGGAGGGGGAAGGAGTTCCCCGCAAGAGGGAGGGATGAGAGGTGAGGGAATCAAGAGCAAGGAAAAGGAAGAATGTTAGTTTGGGAAGAATGAGGAGTGTGGGGAAAAAAGAAGCAGCGAGACCTAGTGGATAGAGCTTGGGCCTAGGAGTAGGAAGGACCTGGGTTCTAATCCCAACTCCATCACTTGTTTGCTGTGTGACCTTGGCAAGTCACTTCACTTCTCTGTGCCTCAGGTACCTCATCAGTAAAATGGGGATTAAGATTGTGAGCCCCATGTGTCCAGTCTGATTAGCTTTTATCTACCCCAATGCTTAATGCAGTGCCTGGCACATAGTAAGTGCTTAACAAAGGCCATTACCCCAAAACAAAAAACAGCAACAACAAAAAAACCCAACAACAACAAAAAAAACTACCCTTAAAAAAAAAAAGTGTGAGCTGAGATGGAGAGGAAGGAGAGAACACCGATGGCCCCATGCTGGACTTCCATCTCTGGATAATAATAATAATGGCATTTATTAAGCACTTACTATGTGCAAAGCACTGTTCTAAGCGCTGCATGCCCTCCATTCCTCCCAGCTCATCATGCCCCATTTCGATTCCCAACCCAACATCTTCCCTGCTGTTGCATAAATCCATGTGCTCAATCGCTCGCTCCCCTGACCCTCAGTCTTCATCTCTCAGCAGCAACCTGCAGTCCTGGCTCCCCTCCACTGTCCACGCCCTCCTCTCCTGTGCTCACGCTGCAGAGCACCGTTGGCAGAAATCTTTGTAATAATAATAATAATAATAATAATAATAATGTTGGTATTCAGCACTTACTGTGTGCCAAGCACTGTTCTAAGTGCTGTGGGGAATACAAGGTAATCAAGGTTGTCCCATGTGGGGCTCCCAGTCTTCATCCCCATTTTACAGATGAGGGAACGGAGGCCCAGAGAAGTTGAAGTGACTTGCCCAAAGTGTCACAGCTGACAAGTGGAGGAGCGGGGATTCATACCAGGCCAGGTTTGGCCTCTTCAAGTTCATCCCGCCTTGCCCCCTCCTCTGTCAGCCACTTTATTGATTTTTTTTTTTCCCCCAGTGACTCCCGTCCCCACTGCCCCCACCAATTACTCCAAACCTCCTCCCGAAATGCCCAGTGCCCCCACCTCCGCACCCTTCCCCCAGGTGACCTAGCCATCTACTTTGTTGACAAAATCGAAATTATCGTCACGCTTGAGCTCTGCCTCCCGAACACTCTCCCACCTCCTCGCTCACTTTCTCTGCCATCTCTCAAGAGGAGATTTCTCACCTGCTTTCAAAAATCTACCAATCAGTGTTACTGATTGAGCACCTACCGTGTGCGGGGGCACTGTACTGAGCACCCATGTCTTTAACCCCATTCTTTCTCACCTTTGAAAAACACTTCCGCCCACTCTCGTTCCCTCCTGGCTCACTGTCATCAGCCGCTCCCTCTGATCGCTCCTTCCCCTCTGCCTCCAAACATGTCCACGCCTCCCCTAACCTAAAAAATCCTTCTTGGGATCCCATTGCCCCACCCAGCTACGGCCCCACCTCCCTGCTCCCATTCCCGGCCAGATTCGTCGGGCCTGGTCGTCTACACCTGCGTGCCTCCGGGCCACGCTGCTTCTCAATATTCATTCAATCGTATTTATTGAGCGCTTCCTGTGTGCAGAGCATTGTACTAAGCACTTGATGTAAGTGCCAAGTCCAGACATGAAATTCCTAAATGTTAGGGTGGAAAATTCACTACCTAGTGTTTTGTGTTTCACTACTGACCGCTGTCTAAGCATATAATGCGTTCCGTTTTTAATTAATTTCCCATTTACCTAAGAGAAGGAAAGGTACGTTTCTCTTTGACGTCGAAGAGGCTTCGCAGTCATGCTTCCAGGAATACTTGTTAATTGTCCCTTTCTTACAAATTGGTTCATCAGGACTCGGCTCAAACATCTGCTGGCAAATTTTCATATTTTTTTAGGAATCCATCAGCATGTGGGTTGGGGAATTCCACCTGACTTGAGCTAAGTTTGAGGGCCGTTCAGATTTAACAGCAGTTTTCGCTCATTGCTAGACCAGTTATCATAAGCATTAGATTGCTTGCTTACTTCAGCTGCCTTTACCTGTTACTTAGGAATATTTCCCCTCTCCCCCTTCCACACCCCCACCCCCATTCCAGGCCCAGGAGTAAAGGGATTAAGGCCAAGGAGGACCAAGGCTGTAAGAAATGTGTTTCTCCCCTTACTTCTTATGCCAGTTTCCATCAGCCTCCTCTTTTCCGGGCTGTGGCATGGCACCTGTGGTACTAGAAACTTGATGCCACTAAGCCGCCTCACGTTACTAAAAGCCTGCAAATAAAGTCTTAATCTGTGCAACAAAGTATGGCTAATAAGATTACAATTTATGTATTTCTATTTATTTGATTTTAGAATTTATTTGCATTTATTTCTCCTTCTCCCATCTACGTCACCCTTTAATTTGGATTTGCTCACTTTATTCACCCCTCCTTCAGCCCCAATGCACTTATGTACATATCCGTCATTTATTTATTTATATGAATGTTTGTCTTCCCCTCTAGAACGTAAACTCATTGTGGGCAGAGAACATGTCTATCAACTCTGTTATTTTGTACTCTCCCACGCGCTTAGTACAGTGCTCTGACACAGTAAGTGCTCACGAAATACGATGGATTGGTCCTGAGCAAATCAAAGCAAAAGTGAAGAATTTGCTCCAGGGATATGGTTTTAGTTCTTAAAATATTTTCCTGAGAGCATTAAAACTTTTAAAGCGCAATTCTATATTGTAAGTTCTTTACATTAATGTCGGCCTCGCCCTCTAGCTTGGTGTGGGTAGGGAACGGTCTACCAACTCTCGTATTCTCCCAAGCGCTTAGTACAGTGCCCTGCACATAGTAAGTGCTTAAATAATTTGATTGATCATGCAGCTTTCTGATGGAAAAGGAATTTTAGTCTTGGAGGGGTTTACACGTGGATTTAGAAGGAAAAGCATGATTTGGTGAATCGTTTCCTTTTGATATCAAAATGGTGGTTTGCCAAAGGGCTTAAAATGAAGGTCTTGGTGGTTCACTAGTGGTGAGATGGAAGCTTGTTGGGAGCAGGGAACCTGTCTGCCACCTCTGTCATACCATACTCTCCCAAGTGCTTAGTTCAGTGCTCTGTAAGTGCTCAAGTACAGATGCTGATGAGTGTAAAATTGGTTCGGCTTTCAGCCGGCGGCAGAGTGCCGTTTGCAAAATTCTAGTTTTATCACGTATGAATTCTAGTCTAGAAACAATCCATGTTGCATGATATAGTGCAGCAGTGCTATAAATTTATATTAATCAATTGGTGGTATTTGAGCACTGGTGTGTATAGTCCTCTTAATAGCCCACAGAAAGTTAGAGGAGGGCTTTGCAGAGGGAGAACATTTCTTTAGTAGTAAAAGCTTATTCAATAGAAACCAACCTCCTCTCCCTCTAAAGAATTTAAGTACCACTGCTTATGACCCATAATGCTGTGCCTCTGGATAGTATGGAATTCCGTGGCATTTACTACAGCCGAACATCATTTTTCCAGATCAGTCCGGATCAGACACAATCTGGATGTGCCTGCAAATCCAGATAATCCAGAATCATTTTTTAGTGGGTTCTAATCCAGGGAAATGGTTTACTTGACCTGCCACATGATACTGGTTAGTGACTCGATGCTAGCCCTAAGTAGTCCCCAGTAGTAATCAGAGAAGCAGTGTGGCCCAGTGGATAGAGACCGGGCCTGGGTGTTAGAAGGACCTGGGTTCTGATCCTGGCTCCGCCACTTGTCTGCTGTGTGATCTTGGGCAAGTCACTTCTCTGGGCCTCCGTTCCCTCTTCTGTAAAATGGGGATGAAGACTGTGAGCCCCATGCATGACAGGGACTGTGTCCGACCTGATTTACTTGTTTCCGTCCCAGCGCTTAGTACAGTGCCTGGCACATAATAAGCACTTAACAAATGCCACTATTGTTGTTGTTGTTATTATTGGTTCAAAGCCCATCCCTGGGCATACGAAATGAGCCTCTCTTTCCTTTTCCACACCTCTCCACGCTCTCCACTAAAGACCAGCTATCCTTTTCCTTCCCATTCATTCATTGTCGTATTTATTGAGCACTTTCTGTGTGCAAAGCACCCTACTAAGCGCCTGGAAGAGTAACATATAACATCGGACACATTCCCTGCCCACAGTGAGCTCACATCTGTATAAAATAACGGCGGGAGTTTGAAGTGAAATTCCAAGATGGTGTAAGGGAAATGTGTCCACCAAATCTGTTGTATAGTGTTCTCCCATGCACTTAGTACAGTGTTCTACACACAGTAAGCACGCAATAAATACCATCTTTTGACCGATTGATATAAGACGTTCTCAAGTTTCCCCAGGGCAGGAATTAGAGAAGCAGTGTGGCTCAGTGGAAAGAGCCCGGGCTTGGGATTCAGAGGTCGTGGGTTCTAATCCCGGCTCCGCCACTTGTCAGCTGTGTGACTTTGGGCAAGGCACTTCACTTCTCTGGGCCTCAGTTCCCTCATCTGTAAAGTGGGGATTAAGACTGTGAGCCCCATGTGGGACAACCTTGTATCCCTCCCCCCCAGTGCTTGGCACATAGTAAACGCTTAACGAATACCATCAGTACTCTCTCTCCCTAGCTGTCATGGGATTCATCTGCAAAAGTCCCTTACCCCTGGGATTTGATCAGAAACCCTTCATGTGCGAACCTTTCTAAGAGTCAGTCAGTCAGTTGATCACATTTATTGAGCACTTACTGTGTGCAGAGCACTGTACTAAGCTCTGGGAGAGTACAATATAACAATAAACAGATACATTCCCTGCCCACAGCGAGCTTATAGTCTAGAGGGGGGAGGCAGACCTTAATATAAATAAATCAATCACATATATGGACATAAGTGCTGTGGGGCTGGGGGGGGAATGAATAAAGGGAGCAAGTCAGGGTGATGCAGAAGGGAGTGGGAGAAGAGGAAAGGACCCTAATCCTGCCTTGGTCTCCATGGTGGCAGGAGATTTCAGCGCTTAGAACAGTGCTTCACACATAGTAAGAGCTAAACAAATGTCATCATTATTATCACTAAGATTTCTCCCTGGTCGGAAACCAGTAGTGTGTCCGATCCTGGGGCAGTGGGGTGCCCTGAGCACAAAGATAGGCCTGGCTTCTTGTTTTCCTGGTTATCTCTTGCCTCATCCTCTTTCCAGCGTCTCCTCTCATTCCGCTCCTGAAGCAGCTCCTCCTCTGCTCTCACACCCTCCCCCACCCCAGCTTGTCCCTGGGATAATAATAATGTGTGGCATTTTGTGAGACGCTTACTATGGACCAAGCACTGAACAATGCATTTCGGTAGATACAAGACAAGCAGGTCATGTACGCACGGGGTTCACAGTCTAGGAGGGAGAAGTAGTGTCTGATCCCCATTTTGCAGAAGAGGAAACAGGCACAGATAAGGTCCCTGGGAAGCAACATGGCTTAGTGGAAAGAGCACACGCCTGGGAGTCAGAGCACCTGGGTCCTAACTGTGGATCTTCCGGGTGCCTGTGGTTTGACCCTGGGCAAGTCGTGTAACTTTTCTGGGCCTCAGTTTCCTCAAATGTAAAATGGAGATTCAACACCTGTTCTCCCTCCTACTTAGACTGTGAGCCCCATGTGGGTTGGGGACTGTTTTCCAATCTGATTAACTTGTATCTAGCCCCTCGCTTAAAACTGTGCGTGACACAGAGTAAGCACTTTACAAGTAGCATAATAAATAATAAGTGAAGTGACTTGCCCAAGGTCACACAACAGGCTAGTAGCAGAGCTGAGATTAGAGTCCTCTGATTCCCAGGCCAGGGCTCTTTTCACTAGGCCACACCGCTTCTCAGGGATCTCATCGCCTCCAGCCAGACGGGTGCCCAGTGTTGCTTTCATGTCGAGCAGATATTGTGCCTCTGCCCTTAAGGGACCCTGTTGGCCGGGGCTGCTCCCTGGGGCTTATTAAGGACTTTATTAAGCCTTTTGTTCTGAGAACAGTGTTTAGCTCATCCAAGATAACTAGCTGGGGCCCAGTCTCTGCCCCTCAGGGGGCTTTCAAGTCCAAGAAGTGGGGAAAGTAGGTACCTTATCCCCGTTTTACAGAAGAGAACACTGAGGCCCAGAGGAGGTAAATGACTTGCGCAAGGCTACAGAAGGCCAGAGACAGAGTGGGGACTGGCACCTGAGTTTCCCAGCTCCCGGCCTGGGGCTCTGTCCTCCAGGCCTCGCCACCTCCAGTGTAGTTAGGCTAGGGAAGACCTGAGTCCATCATGGTGGGGAGAATGAAGCTGTGGCTGACCTGCTATTGGGGGAAGACTCCTAGCACTGAGAGATTTCTTGAGCCGAGGGGACAGCTCTCTTCCCTCAGTCTAACCAGAGTTGGGAGACCAGTGGGTATGGCGGGCATGATTACATGCACTTACCCGCTGTGAGCTGTGTGCGCTTAGCGTGTGGTGACAATCCATCAATCATATTTATTGAGTGCTTACTGTGTGCAGAGCACTGTACTCAGTAAGCGCTCAATAATTACGACAAGTCACCATTTTAGGGGCCCCAGTTTGGATATGACAGGCTGTGCTGGGATTGGGTTTGGCCAAGTTGCACGACCTCTGCTCTGAGACTGGGAGGGTGTTCTGGGAGAGATCTCAGCATGAGGGCATGGCTCTGGTCCGTCCTCCAGCCTGGGTTTTGCCATTATTAGCCTCTGGGCTGCCTCTGGCAGAGCTTGGATTTGCCACCCTGAAGTTCAGGGGTGGCTTGGGCAGTGGGTTCTCCTGTGGAAAGAGAAGGCTGGATGGCTGCCGGGGTGGGGCTGGGGAAGGGGAGCCCTGCATTAGCACCATGGAGCCGTCTGCAGCGTGTCGGGGGCCAGCTAGATCTGGGGCCTAGGTTGATGTGGGAGGGGAGAGAAGGCAGGGAGGTTCAGAGCACGAGGGAACACTTCTCCCCGACTCTGGGGGCTGAGCTCTAGGACTCTGTTCCCACAGGAAGCTGTCAGAGAGGAGTTTGGAAAAACCCATGGCCCACTGGTCTGTGTTGGGCCACTGGAGGGAGAGTCAGGGATAGAGAAGGGAGAGTTAGGGGTGTGGGATGGTTCATGGTGAGTCACTGGAGGGAGAGTAGTCAGTGGAGAGTCAGGGATGGACAAGGAAGAATTAAGGGTGTGGGATGGTTCATGCTGGGTCACTGGAGGGAGAGTCAGGGATGGAGAGGGGAGAGCTAGGGGTTGGATGGTGTCCCATGCTGGGTCAGTGGAGGGAGAGTCAGGAATGGAGAGGGAATGCTAGGGGTCAGGGATGGAAGGAGGAGAGTTAGTGGATGTTGTATGGTCTGTGCTGGGTCACTGGAGAGTGACAGGGATGGACAAGGAAGAATTAAGGGTGTGGGATGGTTCATGCTGGGTCACTGGAGGGAGAGTCAGTGTTGGAGAGCGAAAGCTAGGGGTCAGGGATGGAAAGGGGAGACTTAGGGGTGTTGTATGGTCCGTGCTGGGTCACTGGAGGGAGAGGCAGGGATTTAGGAGGGAGAGCTAGGGGTTTAATGGTCCATGCTGGGTCACTGGAGGGAGAGGCAGGGATGGAGAGGGGAGAGCTAGGGGTTGAATGGTCCATGCTGGGTCATGGGAGGGAGAGGGGAGAGCTAGGGGTTGAGTGGTCCATGCTGGGTCACTGGAGGGAGAGTCAGGGATGGAGAGGGTGGTCCACCCCAGACCTTGACCTTGACCTTGACAGTGCTAAGCGCTTAGTACAGTGCTAAGCGCTTAGTACAGTGCTCTGCACACAGTAAGCGCTCAATAAATACGATTGATTATGGTTATTAAGGAGGGCAGGCAGCCAGCACACAGTTCCACCAAGCATCTTGATACCCCTGCCAGAGATGGAGTCCTGGGCTGGATGGATTGTGGAGCCGATCCTGGGAATGTTACATAGGAGAAGGTATCTGGAAAAGCTCTGGGAGAAATCTTGACTTCTGAAACCTGATCCTCAGTCGCCTCCTCCATGTGGAGAACAGAGGGAGACGCCCAGGTCTCTGTGTGTGTGTTTCGTCAGCCGGTCTTGGCAGAGTTGGCACAGGTAGCAGTGGGGGAAGGGAGGTGTCCGGTTTCTTAGTCCAAAGCTGATTCCAAAGGGTAAAAATTGCCAACGGGTGGTCCGACTTTGAGAGATTAGGCCGCTGATCCGACTGTGGGAGATTAGGATTGGCCACAGACAGTCCCATTTCAGGGTCCAAGGGCAAGTAAGTAGGGCTTCCTGTCCAGACCCAATTCCCCTCCTACCGACCCCAGAGAGTGGTCCTAGGGCATTTCTCTCCTGGGACCCCAGGTGGGCAGGGGTTGCAGGGAGTGCTTCATTCAGTCATACTTATTGAGCGCTTAATGTGTGCAGAGCTCTGCCCTAAGCACTTGGGGAGAATACAGTAAAACAGACCGAGCCCATGTTTGGGGAGAGGTTTCTGAACCCGGAACTGGGGGCCTTAAAGAGGACAAACGGCCCGGCTGTTTATCTTGGCTTTGTTGAGCAGAAACACTACTGTAATTTATTCATTTGCTTATTTATAATAATGCCTGTCTCCCCCTCTAGACTGTAAACTCATTGTTGGCAGGGAATGTGTCTGTTCATTCTTATGTTGTACTCTCCCAAGCACTTAGTACAGTGCTTTGCACACAGGAAGTGCTCAGTAAATATGATTGAATGGATGAATGAATGAAATCAGGCTGGGCAGCAGGCGGGTCATGGGGCTGGCTTTGGGTAGTCTGCTGGGCAAGCCAGCTTTGCGCTCACGTTCAAAATCTAATAGGCCGAGGACCAGTTTGGGCAAGAAAGCTCACAGATCCCACGGCTGCTGTCGACTAAGCAGGTTGTGAGGTGGCTTGCCTGCAGGCAGGGGGCTGGACTAGCTGATCTTTCAGCCTCTCATTGGGCTATTCTGGGATTCCTCAGCTGCTTTGGAACAATCCGTCAGTAGTTACTGAGCACTGTACTAAGAGTTTGGGAGAGTAAATAGAGTTGGTAAGCATGTTCCCTGTCCATTAGGAGCTTATAGTCCAGAGAGACTGGGCGTTAGGGCTAGGAGTGAAGGGGGATGGGATGGCAGGGGGTGGGGCAGAATTACTTCCCTTCCCTTTCCTTCCCCTCCTTTGAAGCCCACATTATTCGCGTCTACCCCCCCTCCAGATTCTTGTAGCCATCATCTACCGCCCCCCCGGCCCCATCTCCAACTTCTTTAACGATTTTGACTCCTTTCTCACCTTTCCTTCTCTCCTTTTCCATGCCCACTCTGATCCTCAGAGATTTCAACATCCACATGGTGACTCCTCTGCCGCCCACCTTTTATCTCTCCTTGATGCTGCCAACCTCTTGCTCCACCCCACCTCACCCACTAACCAACTTGGTCACACCCTCTACCTCATCATATCCTATTGCTGCACTGTGTCCACCCTCACTAACTCTGAAATCCCTCTCTCTGATCATAACCTCATCACATGCCTCCTCACTCACACTCCTCTCCCCAGTAAATCTATATTACTACCTCACAGAGACCTCCACTCTCTCTACCCCAACCATCTTTCTGAGCGCCTCACACCCCACCTCACCTCCCTTTCCTCTCTACCCAATCTCAATGATCAGATTTCTGCTCTCAACTCTGCCCTCTCTTCTCAGCTCGACTCGCTCGCTCCCCTTTCCCTTCACCACTCTCGTACCACTAACCCACAGCTCTGGATCACTGCCACTGTCCGCCTCCTTCGCTCTTATGCTCGAGCTGCTGAACGCTGCTGGTGAAAGTCTAAACACCAAGCCAACCTTGTTCACTTCAAGTTTATCCTTTCCTGCCGTAACTCTGCCCTCTCCTCTGCCAGATAAAACTATTTCTCCTCCCTTATTGACACCCATGCCCCTCATCCGCTCTTCCATACATTTAACTCCCTTCTCAGGCCCCCTGTTCCTCCCCCTTCTCCATCCCTCACCCACAACGATCTAGCTTCCCACTTCATTAGTAAAATTAACTCTATCAGGTCTGAGCTCCCCAAAGTCACTCCTCCCCCTTCTCCAACCCCCCTGCTCTCAACCCTCTCCACTACTCTCCCATCCTTCCCAGCAGTATCTTCAGATGAGATCTCCTCCCTCCTCTCAAGTGCTACTCCAGCCACCTGTGCTTCTGACCCCATTCCCTTTCATCTGATGAAATCTCTCACCCCTTCTCTCATCCCCTCCTTAACTTCCATCTTCAACCACTCACTCTCCACTGGTTCCTTCCCCTCTGCCTTCAAACATGCCCACGTCTCCCCCATCCTAAAAAAAACCCCTCTCTTGACCCCACTTCCCCTTCTAGTTATCGCCCCATCTCCTTCCTACCATTCCTTTCCAAAATCCTTGAACGAGTCGTGTACATACGCTGCCTCGAATTCCTCAATGCCAACTCTCTCCTCGACCCCCTCCAATCTGGCTTCTGTCCCCTACATTCCACGGAAACTGCTCTCTCAGAGTTCACCAACGACCTCCTTCTTGCCAAATCCAATGGCTCCTACTCTATCCTAATCCTCCTTGACCTCTCAGCTGCTTTTGACACTGTGGACCACCCCCTTCTACTCAACACACTATCCAACCTTGGCTTCACAGACTCTGTCCTCTCCTCGTTCTCCTCTTATCTCTCCGGCCGTTGATTCTCATTCTCCTTTGCGGGCTCCTCCTCCCCCTCCCATCCCCATACTGTAGGGGTTCCTCAAGGGTCAGTTCTTGGTCCCCTTCTGTTCTCTATCTACACTCACTCCCTTGGTGACCTCATTCGCTCCCACAGCTTCAACTATCATCTCTATGCTGATGATACCCAAATCTACATCTCCGCCCCTGCTCTCTCTCCCTCCCTTCAGGCTCGGGTCTCCTCCTGCCTTCAGGACATCTCCATCTGGATGTCTGCCCGCCACCTAAAACTCAATATGTCCAAGACTGAACTGCTTATCTTCCCTCTCAAACCCTGTCCTCTCTCTGACTCTCCCACCACTGTAGGCGGCACTACCATCCTTCGCGTCTCACTAGCCCGCAAACTTGGTGTCATCCTCGACCCCGCTCTCTCGTTCACCCCTCACATCCAATCTTTCACCAAAACCTGCCGGTCTCACCTCTGCAACATCGCCAAGATCTGCCCTTTCCTGTCCATCCAAACCACTACCTTGCTGATTCAATCTCCCATCCTATCCCGACTGGATTACTGCATCAGCCTCCTCTCTGATCTCCCATCCTTCTGTCTCTCCCCACTTCAGCCTATACTTCACGCTGCTGCCCAGATCATCTTTGTGCAGAAACGCTCTGGACATGTTACTCCCCGCCTCAAAAATCTCCAGTGGCTACCAGTCAACCTACGCATCAGGCAAAAACTCCTCACTCTCTGTTTCAAGGCTGTCCGTCACCTCGCCCCCTCCTACCTCACCTCCCTTCTCTCCTTCTCCAGCCCAGCCCGCACCCTGTGCTCCTCTGCCGGTAACCTCCTCACCGTGCCTCATTCTCGCCTGTCCCGCCGTCTACCCCAGGCCCACATCCTCCCCCTGGCCTGGAATGCCCTCCCTCTGCACATCCGCCGAGCTGGCTCTCTTCCTCCCTTCAAAGCCCTACTGAGAGCTCACTTCCTCCAGGAGGCCTTCCCAGACTGAGCCCCCTTTTTCCTCTCCCCCTCCCCATCCCCCCGCCCTACCTCCTTCCCCTCCTCACAACACCTGTATATATGTTTGTACAGATTTATTACTCAATTTTACTTGTACATATTTACTATTCTATTTATTTTGTTAATGATGTGCATCTAGCTTTACTTGTATTTATTCTGATGACTTGACACCTGTCCACATGTTTTGATGTCTGTCTCCCCCTTCTAGACTGTTTTCCCGTTGTTGGGTAGGGACCATCTCTATATGTCTCCAACTTCCCCAAGCGCTTAGTACAGTGCTCTGCACACAGTAAGCACTCAATAAATATGATTGAATGAATGAATTACAAATTTAGTTTCCTCTTGGGGGATTTATTTGGGGAGGGCTGTGAGGATAGGGAGGTTGCGTGGCTCAGTGGAAAGAGCACAGGCTTTGGAGTCAGAGGTCATGGGTTCAAATCCCGGCTCCCCCAATTATCAGCTGTGTGACTTTGGGCGAGTCACTTAACTTCTCTGTGCCTCAGTTCCCTCATCTGTAAAATGGGGATTAAGATTGTTAGCCCCACGTGAGACAACCTGATCTCCTTGTTTCTCCCCAGTGCTTAGAACAGTGCTTTGCACATAGTAAGCGCTTAACAAGTACCATCATTATTATTATTATTATTTCCAAGTCCCCCCCACCCACCGCCTCATTTTCCTTCCGAGCCCTGCGACGGGAAGACAGGATTTTTGTCTGGGGATGGGCCTGGCCTCTAAGAGCCTCTGCTTGTGTTCTCAGTCCCGCAGTGTGGACAAGCAGCACGCGGTGATCAACTATGACCGGGATAAGGATGAGCACTGGGTGAAGGACCTCGGCAGCCTGAACGGGGTGAGTAGTGGCAGATGAAACGGGTGGGCGCGGCTGGAAGGGGTACCGGATCCCGGACGGGATTGGGATCTCCTGATGGGTTTTGGTCCTGAAACTGAGGTTCCCAGTCAGTCAATCACTGGTATTTATTGAGCACTTACTGCGTGCAGAGCACTGTACTACGCGCTTGAATGTACAATGTAAGAGTTGGAAGACAGTCAGTCATATTTGTTGAGTGCTTACTGTTTGTAGAGCACTGTACTAAGCGCTTGGGAGAGTACAATATAATAGTAAGCAGTCATGGTCCCTGCCCACAATGAGCTTACAGCCTAAAGGGCTAAATGCTTATATGCCTACAGTGATCAATGAGTCGTATTTATTGAGCATTTACTGTGTGCAGAGCACAATTTGGGAGACGACAATATAATAGTTGGTAGACACGTTCCCTGCCCACAGTGATCGCCAATCAATCAGTGGTATTCACTGAGCACTTAATGCGTGCAGAGCACTGTACCAAGAGCTTGGGAGAGTACAGTATAACAGAGTTGGTGGGCACATTCCCTGTTCACAATGAGCTCACAGTCTAGAGGGACAGAGATGGTTCTGACTGGGCCAGGTCCAAGGAGGAGTCCAGAATACAGGGTGTGGGGGTGATAACAATAATAATAATAATGATTGTGGTATTTTATTAAGCGCTTACTATATGTTAGGCACTGTAGTAAGCACTGGGGTGGATACAAGCAAATCGGGTTAGACACAATCCCTGTCTTACATGGGGCTCACAGTCTTAATCCCCATTTTATAGATGAGAGAACTGAGGCCCATAGAAGTGAAGTGACATACCCAAGGTCACATAGCAGACAAGGGGTGCAGCAGGATTAGAACCCAGGACCTTCCGACTCCCAGGCACGTGCTCTATCCCTTAGGCCAAGCTGATGCTAACAGAGAGGAAATCAGGGTTGTCGGTCTGAGGAAGGGAAAGCAGAGGGATGGGGATTGCATCTTGCACCATTTAGACTGTGAGCCCACTGTTGGGTAGGGACTGTCTCTATATGTTGCCAACTTGTACTTCCCAAGCACTTAGTACAGTGCTCCGCACACAGTAAGCGCTCAATGAATACAATTGATGATGATTGCATCTGTGCTAATCACCTCTTTGGAGCTGGGAATGGAGGAGGGGGAATGGACTGTTTGCCATCTCCAAAGAGGGGAGGGGCAGGGCTCCAACGTGTCGACTTTGACCTTTACATTTATGTAGTAGGTTCCCAATTCTGTGGTCAACACACAATGGGCCCCTGGTGCAGTGCTGTGCACACGGCAGGCCCACAACCCACAATCTTGATGGTGAACTAGGCATGTCAGAGCCTGGAGCGGAGGATCTGAAATGCCAGGGCCCCTGGGGAGCAAAGGGGGAGAACGGGAAACAAAGCAGTGACAGGGCTGCAGGTTGTTTCTCATTCATTCATTCAATTGTATTTATTGAGCGCCTACTGTGTGCAGAGCACTGTACCAAGCGCTTGGGAAGTACAAGTTGGCAACATACAGAGACGGTCCCTACCCAACAACAGGCTCACAGTCTAGAAGGGGGAGACAGACAACAAAACAAAACATGTGGCCAGGTGTCAAGTCATCAGAATAAATAGAAGTAAAGCTAGATGCACATCACTGAATAATAATAATGATGGCATTCGTTAAGTGCTTACTATGTGCAGAGCACTGTTCTAAGCGCTGGGGGGATACAAGGTGATCAAGTTGTCCCACGTGGGCCTCACAGCCTTAATCCCCATTTTACAGATGGGGTAACTGAGGCTCCGAGAAGTTAAGTGACTTGCCCAAGGTCACACAGCAGACATGTGGTGGAGTCAGGATTCGAACCCATGACCTCTGACTCCAAAGCCCGGGCTCCTTCCACTGAGCCACGCTGCTTGTCTGAAGCCATTGCTGTGTTCCTTTTTAAAAAAATAAACTGGTATTTGAGCACCTACTATGTGCCAGGCACGATACTAAGTGCTGGGGTAGATACAAGCTAATGGTGTTCATTCATTCATTCAATCATATTTATTGAGCACTTACTGTGTGCAGAGCACTGTGCTAAGCGCTTGGGAAGTACAAGTTGGCAACATATAGAGATGGTCCCTACCCAACAGCAGGCTCACAGTCTAGAAGGGGGAGACAGACAACAAAACAAAACATATTAATAAAATAAATAGAATAAATATGTACAAGAAAATAAATAGAGTAATAAATACGTACAAACATATATACATGTGCTGTGGGGAGGGGAAGGAGTTAAGGCTGGGGGGATGGGGAAGGAGGGGGCTCAGTCTGGGAAGTCCCTCAGTCAGTGTTGGGCACAGTCCATGTCCCTCAAGGGACTCCCAGTCTTAATCCCCATTTTACAGATGAGATAACTGGGGCACAGAGAAATGAAATGACTTGCCCGAGTTCACCCAGCCAAAAAGTGGCAGAGCCAAGATTAGGACCCAGGTCCTCCTGACTCTCAGGCCTGCGATCTATCCAGAAGGGCGTGCTGCTTCCTTCGGATTAGGAGAAGTTTCCCTGCCACCCTAAGTCTCTCTGCCCTGGACCCCTCCACCCCTGGCCCTCTTTCCTCCCCCAGCCCAGGTGAGCCAACCGAGAGCTGAGCCACTATTCCCCACATCTCACTTCCAGGTGGAGGCCCCCTGGCCCTGAGATTGGCCTTGGACAATCAATCAATCAATCAATCAATCGTATTTATTGAGCGCTTACTATGTGCAGAGCACTGTACTAAGCGCTTGGGAAGTACAAATTGGCATCACATAGAGACAGTCCCTACCCGATAGTGGGCTCACAGTCTAAAAGGGGGAGACAGAGAACAGAACCAAACATACCAACAAAATAAAATAAGTAGGATAGAAATGTACAAGTAAAATAAATAAATAAATAAATAGAGTAATAAATATGTACAACCATATATACATATATACAGGTGCTGTGGGGAAGGGAAGGAGGTAAGACGGGGATGGAGAGGGGGACGAGGGGGAGAGGAAAGAAGGGGCTCAGTCTGGGAAGGCCTCCTGGAGGAGGTGAGCTCTCAGCAGGGCCAGCAGGGCAACCCCTTCCCCTCAATTAATCGATCAACCCCCCTGCCCTCCCACCTTCTCCCAAGGTTGGGGTGTGGGGGGGTGCCTCCCCTTGCCCTGCGGCCATCTCTGTAGCCCCAATTCTCTGCCCTTCCCCTCCTTCCTCCCCTGCTTTAGGGAAATGAATGGTCCCCTGCTCACCCCACTCCTGTGCTGCAGGCCCCCAGGAGAGCTCTGACCACGCCCAGGGACTTTTCTTTCCTCCCATATAATAATAATGATGGTATTTGCTAAGCGCTTACTATGTGCAAAGCACTGTACTAAGCGCTGAAGCACCGTTCCAGAGATTGTTGCCAAAGGCTCTAAGCCAGGGGGATTGTGGGTGTCAGTCAGTTGGTCAATCATTCATTCATTCATTTAGTCGTATTTATTGAGCGCTTACTGTGTGCAGAGCACTGTACTAAGCGCTTGGGAAGTACAAGTTGGCAACATATAAAGATGGCCCCTACCCAACAGCGGGTCATATTTATTGAGCACTTACTGTGTGCAGAGCACTGTACTAAGCGCTTGGGAAGTACAAGTTGGCAACACATAAAGATGGTCCCCACCCAACAGCGGGTCATATTTATTGAGCACTTACTGTGTGCAGAGCACTGTACTAAGCACTTGGGACAGTACAATATAACAATAACAGACACATTCCCTGCCCACAGCGAGCATCCAGTCTAGAGGGTGAGCTTACAGTCTATTCGTTCGTTCATTCAATTGTATCTATTGAGCGCTTGGGAAGTACGAATCGGCAATATATAGAGACGGTCCCTACCCAACAATGGGCTCAAAGTCTAGAAGGGGGAGACAGATAACAAAGAGGGGACCCCGTCCCCCGTGCGGGCTGCCTTGCCCGCGGGGCACCCAATCAATCAACCAATCAGTGCTATCGATGAAGCGCCTACTGGGGACAGAACACTGTACTAAACGCTTGGAAGAGCACAGTGTAACAGTTGGTAGCCACGTTCCCTTCCCACAGTGAGTGTGCCACAGGGAGGGGCCGCGGGGCCCTCAAGTCACCTCCACTCCCTCCTCAGAGAGCCCCCGATGGGCAGAGCAGCATCCCTAGGAAGCAGCATGGAAGCAGCATGGCTCCGTGGAAAAAGCCCGGGCTTTGGAGTCAGAGGTCATGGGTTCAAATCCCGGCTCCGCCAATTGTCAGCTGTGTGACTTTGGGCAAGTCACTTCACTTCTCTGGGCCTCAGTTACCTCATCTGTAAAATGGGGATTAAAACTGTAAGTCCCCCGTGGGACAACCTGATCACCTTGTAACCTCCCCAGCGCTTAGAACAGTGCTGTGCACATAGTAAGCGCTTAACAAATACCATCATTATTATTATTATCATTGTCTCCGGCCAACAGGAGCGGTGCCCATCCTCTGCCGGGCCTGGAGGTTTCCCCTTTCCCTAAGCTGACGTGCTCGCCCCCCTTCTCTCTCCCTCTGCCTGTCCTCGCAGACTTTTGTGAACGATGCCCGCATCCCGGACCAGAAGTACGTCACGCTGAGGCTCAACGACGTGATTCGCTTCGGCTACGATATCCTTTTGTGCTGGGTGTGCGCGGCCTTTGGCACCACCAGGAAGAGGGCAGCTTGCTCTGGGAATGGTACCCCTTGACCTCTCTTAGTGATGACGGGCCAGGTGCTGCTGGTGGGATCCAGTGAGCGTCAGGGTAGGATGCGGGGTGACCGGAGAAGGCTGGAAATCCTCTTCCCTTTCTCTGCCGCCTGTAGCTGCAGGAGCAGGTCCTTGTCTGCTTCCCTAGAAGTGGGAGCCAGATTCATTCATTCGATCGTATTTATTGAGCGCTTACTGTGTGCAGAGCACTGTACTAAGCGCTTGGGAAGTACAATTTGGCAACATATAGAGACAGTCCCTACCCAACAGTGGGCTCACAGTCTAGAAGGGGGAGACAGAGAACAAAACAAAACATATTAACAGAATAAAATAGATAGAATAAATATGTACAAGTAAAATAAATTGCCACCCACTGGGAGGTCCTTCCTATTCCTGGTCCCACTGAAGAAGACCCACCCCAAGCTTGGCATCTCCAAACAGTTGGTGGGCTGAGGGAACTGGATTCCCTTTTCCCCGTTCTGTCCCTGGCTGGAGTCATTCAATCATATTTATTGAGCACTTACTGTGTGCAGAGCCCTGTACCAAGCACTTGGGAGAGTACAAAATAACAATAAACAGACACCTTTTTTGCCCCCAGCGAGCTGTCAGTCTAGAGGGGAGGGGGGGAGGCAGACATTAGTGCAGATAAATGACAGATATGTACCTAAGGGCTGGGGTCGGGGGGGATGCAGAAGGGAGTGAAGAGGAAAGGAGGGCTTAATCAGGGAAGACCTCTTGGAAGAGGCCTCTTGAAGGTATCGTGGAGGAATCTCTGGGCCCTGTGTGGTTTGATAACTTCAATGGGAGCAGAGCAGTTGCGGGGGATGGGGGATGAGCCCTGAGCCATCAGCTGGGCCTAGGGACAAGGCAGCCCTGGGGCTTGCTGAACTATGGGAGCAACATGGCTCGGAGGAAAGAGCCCGGGCTTGGGAGTCAGAGGTCATGGGTTCTAATCCCAACTCTGCCGCTTGTCAGCTGTGTGACTTTGGGCAAGTCGCTTCACTTCTCCGTGCCTGTTACCTCATCTGTAAAATGGGGATTAAGACTGTGAGCCCCGTCTGGGACAACCTAATTACCTTGTTTCTACTCCAGTGCTTAGAACAGTGCTCGGCACATAGTAAGCGCTTAACAAATACCATCATCATCATTATTATGGGAGAAGCCAGTTTGGGGTGAGTGGAGGCTGGAGAGGGCAATTGTTGAGTTCTGTGATTGGAGGAAAGGCAGGCCTGCAGCTGGTGGGAGATAGAGTAGCAACTACACCTGTGATCACAAACTCATACACACAAAGCAGCAGGGGAAAATCCCCAGAATGAATCATCTGTTTGCAGATAGTGAGAGTTAGCCAAATCAATTGAGAGTTATTTATTGAGCGCTTATTGTGTGTAAAGCACTGTACTAAGCCCCTGGGAGAGTGCAATGCAACAGAATTAGCGGACACATTCCCTGCCCATATTTCTGCCATCAAGCCTCTGAGGGAGGGACTTGGGTGGGTTAGGGATGATGGTACAGGAAAGTTTATTTGTGAAAAACCTTTCTGTTTGTCCCTGTTCCCAGTGTATTTTTATGTCTACCCTGGTGGACTGTGGGTTTCCTGCTTGGTGCCTTCTCTTCAGCAGACCTGGGAGGGCAAATCCGCACAGGCCTGGAAACTTTCTCTGGGTGGAAGATGTCATTTTTCCACCCCATGGTCCCTTGAGGTTGCCCTGCGACCCAAGGGACCATGGGGTGGAAAAATGAGGTTGCACTGCTACCCAATGACGGTCCTCGGCCCCGAGCCCCGGTCCGGTCAGACGGGTGGCTCCTCTGGCCGTTTGAGGGTCAGCAGAACTGGTCTGGGGAGGGTGGATTCATTCATTCAATCGTATTTATTGAGCACTTACAGTGTGCAGAGCACTGAACTAAGCGCTTGGGAAGTACAAGTTGGCAATATATAGAGATGGTCCCTTGGGGTGGAGGGTGCCTGCTGAATGTTTTGAGAGGGATCTACCCAGGTGGCCTCTAATGGGGGTCAGAGTTGGGGGCCCTGGTCTCTTCACACTCCTCTCCCACCCTCCCCCGGCCCCTCTTATCTGACTGTGCTCCGCTTCTCGGGCTCTTGGGGCCCAGGCTATTTTAAGAAGATCCTTTGGAGCTGGCAAGCAGGACGAGTGTTCTGCAGCTGGGCCCGGGCCCCCAGCAGCTCCTGGGCCTGTCCGCAGGGCTGGGCAAGGCCCTGGATCTCGCCCAGGCTGGACCAGTTTCCCACGGTGCCATGGGCCTCCCTCCTTCCTCAGAGCCCAGACCCAGTGCCTGTTGGAGGGTAGAGAGGGACCGTCCACCGTGCAGGCTGCCCTACCCCGGAGCCACTGCTCCCACCTGGGTGAAGTCGTCGTAACTTCTGCTCAGGGGTCCTGTGGTATTCCAAAGCCCCCCACCTCCTCCCTTCACCTTGCTCCCTTCTATCCCGGAGAAGAGGGCAACGGTAGCTCAGCCCCTGGCAGACACAGTGGGCACCATTTCCTGCTGTTGCTGCTGCTCGAAGCCCTGCACCGCCTGGGACTGGCCTGGTGCCATCCTGCCCCAGCCTCAGGCTCCAGTGGCTGGCCCTCGGCCCCTGCCCAGCAGAAGGTTGGGGGCTTTGGTTTCTCGGCGAGAGCAGAAGCCCCTTGGCTGGGCACCTCTTGGAATAGGCTGACCCAGCCTTGGCTGGGACCTCTGTCATGTTGGGAGAGTGAGGACATGGGGTCAAAGACCTTTCAACAGTTTGACCAGCAGCGCAGTGTTTTTTCAAAATTGATTTCTAGCCAAAAGCAGCACCCCTTCCAGCCGCCCGGCTCCCCCTCCTGCCCCCGAAGTCCCTGTTTCTGAAATCAGTGTTGGCCTGGAGCAAATATTCCTAACCTTCCCCACCATCCCAGAGAAGCCCCTCAGCCCCGGCCTTTTGAGGCATTTCTACTATTCTCTGCTGTCTGGTTTCTTTTCCCTTTTTGTTTATGGTATTTGTTAAGGGCTCACTGTGTGCCAAGCACTGCACTAAGCTCTGGGGCTTCTCTTTATATATATTTAAATACCTATCTTAGATGCAGACCAAGCCACGCCCGCATCTTTGCCGCCAGCCAGCCATCACCCAGGACTGGAGGGGAAGAGGATTTGAAGCTCTCCCAACTCCAGTTTCCCCTCCAGGGGCCGGTCAGGGAGCAGTCAGTCTATCCATCATATTTATTGAGCACTTATTATGTGCAGGGGGCAATAATAATACCCATCTTAGATACAGACTAATCAGGATGGACACAGTCCCTGTCCCACATGAGGCTCACAATTTTTAATCCCCATTTTACAAACGAGGCAGCTGAGGCACAGAGAAGGTAAGTGACTTGCCCAAGGTCACAGAGCAGACAAGTGACGGAGCCAGGATTAGAACCCAGGTCCTTCTGACCCCCAGGCCCGTGTGCCATCCACTGGACCTCACTGCTTCTCATTGTTGCTTTCGGTGTGGGGACCGGCTATGTTCCTTAACCCTCGGTGTTCTACATTCCAACATGTATGTACTGGAGCACATTCAGCACAAGGTTCCGGAAGAGGCTCTGAAGGTAAGTCGCTCATCCCAATTGCTCTGCATCCCACAGCCCGTGGCTGCCCCCCCCAGGGCTCCGGCCCACATAATAATAATAATAATAATGGTATCTGTTAAGCGCTTACTATATGCCAGTCACTGTTCTAAGCGCTGAGATCGATACAAGTTTATCAGGTTGTCCCACGTGGGGCTCACAGTTTTAATCCCCATTTTACAGATGAGGGAACTGAGGCACAGATAAATTAAGCGACTTGTCCAAAGGCACACAGCTGACAAGTGGTGGAGTCGGGATTAGAACCCACAACCTCTGACTCCCAAGCCCAGGCTCTTTCCACTAAGCCACGCCCGCATCTTTGCTGCCAGCCAGCCATCACCCAGGACTGGAGGGGAAGAGGATTTGAAGCTCTCCCAGCTCCAGTTTCCCTTCCAGGGGCCGGTCAGGGAGCAGTCAGTCAGTCTATCCGTCGTATTTATTGAGCACTTATTGTGTGCAGGGCACAACCCTTGGCCCTCCATTGCTCTCAGCTGCTCCTTTACCCCAAAACAAACCTTCATTTATTCATTCAATTGTATTTATTGAGCGCTTACTGTGTGCAGGGCACTGTACTAAGCACCGGAGAGAGAACAATACAACAATAAGCCGACACATTCCATGCCCACAATGAGTTTACAGTCCTGAGGAGATGGTCTCTGCCTTCCAGCAGGGTCTCTGAGTAACTCTTGAGCCCTCCCCCTATTATCCCCACCCCCAATCCCTATGGTCCTTACCCCCAAGTTGGGGGCTTCTGCCTGGGTTGGTGTAGTACTTGATGATTTTGGGGAGATCTTCAGGGGATTGGTTTGAGCTTCCCAGGCCCGGCGTGGGGCAGAGGAAGAGAGTATGTCCTAGTTTCCTTTTTGCACCCTGGAGGGGGAAGCCGGCACCCCCATTGCACCTCCCTTCAGAGTTTTCCTCACCCCAGTTGGGGTGGTGGCAGTGCGTGGCCCTCCCCTAGGTGGACAGAGAGACCCCATGGCCCCAGAGCAGGCCCCCACCTCCCCGGGGGTGGGAGTGGGGTGGTGACAGAGAGACCCCTTAGCCCCAAGCCCTGCTCTAGTGGATAGAGGTTGGTCCAGGCTGGCTCAGACTGGGGTAATCCAGGGTCCATTTGTCTAACTGAGGGAGGGGATGGTGGGAGGAACAGCAGGGTGGGGAAACATGACGGTCCGTGGAGGGTTGATGGCCGAGAGATAAATTGAAAGTGTCCTTAATTCTCACTGAGGGCAGTTGACCCTAGCGTCTCCCCTCCCCACCCGCCCTCCCACCCACCCATATAATCCGCTGCCCCTTCCCACCCACCCTACAGCTGCCCTTCTGTCTCTGTCATCCAGCTCTTTAATTCTTCTCTAAATGGTGAAGACGCCTTGGCCAGGCCAGGCCATCCCGCCAAGCCACAGCTGGTTTACCCCAAGATGGGGTCCTGTGCCTCTGTCCCCCTGCCCTCTTCCCTCAGCCCTGGGGTCTGCAGAGGCCATCCTCAGGCCCCCCACCCGCAGCCAGTCCCCTCTGCTTTGCAGCACGAGAAGTACACCAGCCAACTGCAGATGAGCCTCAGGGGACCGGCCTGTGGGAAGACGGGAGAGACGTCCCGGGTGTCCAGCTCCCTCGTGGACGCCTCGCAAGCCAGGCTGGAGAAGGGAGAGAGGAAGCTCACCACAGGTACCTGCGGCCCTGACTCAGAAACCGGTCCAACCGGCTGCCTATTTGCCTGGGGCCCCACGGGTTAGTTGGGTGCGCATGCGCATGTGCCTGCATGCATGTCCACGTATGAGTTTCTGCCTGCATGAACGTGTGTGCGTATACACATACGCGTGTGCCTGTCTGCCAGCTGGGGAGGCTGGAGTCGGGAGGTCTGGAGGGTAGGCGACCACCCATCCGTGTGATTGTTGGGGGAGGAACCCCCAGCCAATCGTGGCTAACCCTGTCCCAGCGTCAAGTGGGCCTGCTGAAGGGGTCTTATAGAGGTGGGCTTGAGCTGGGGACTAATTCTCCCAAGGGCCTTGGAGGGAGGCAAGGAGGGAGAGTGGACAGGCTGTGGTGAAGGACACCCAGGAGATCCCACACTTGGCCTGAATCCAGTCCTCGAGGACTCTGGGAAGCAGTGAGTGGTGGTGGGAGGAGGGACAAAATCTTGGGCAGCAGAACTCCGCTGCCCTGTGGGGGACTGCCAGCCCCTGCCCCTATCCCAGACTCAGATGCAGGCGCCGGTGGTGGCAGAGGGCAGGCTGGCTTCCTGGCTCGTCGTCCAGTGGGAGAGGGACCTGATGACCATTGGACAGTGTAGAATTCGGAATGGGATGACGGGCACAGCAGGTATATTTAGTTGAAGAGGGAGTTGCTAAAGCGCTTAGTACAGTGCTCTGCACACAGTAAGCGCTCAATAAGTACGATTGAATGGATGAGAGCCCCATCCCCCGCTTCGATCCAAAGGGGCCGAGACGCCGGCCCCAGAAAGTCCAGCCAGGCTTGGTCTGGATGGGAACAGAAAGGAGGAGGAGGTGAGGAGAGCTCCTGATGGGAGTGTCCTCTGATTCCTTCCCCTGCCAGCCAGCGGCCCCCCACTGCGGTGGCAGACTGGGGGAAAGGGGCATTGACAGCCCTTTGGAGCAGGTGAAGGTCACTGGTAGCCTCAATGCGGCTGCAAGGCCAGTCGCCCAGAGGCCGAGAATGATGATGGTATTTAAGTGCTTACTATGTGCAAAGCACTGTTCTAAGCGCTGGGGGGATACAACGTGATCAGGTTGTCCCATAAGGGGCTCACATTCTTAATCCCCATTTTACAGATGAGGGAACTGAGGCACAGAGAAGTTAGGTGACTTGCCCAGGGTCACACAGCTGACAAGTGGTGGAGCCGGGATTAGAACCCATGACCTCTGACTCCCAAGCCTGGGCTGTTTTCACTGAGCCACACTGAACCCGGAAAAACTCTTCGGCCCCCAGAACCTGCAAATGCTGTCCCAGTGATTAGAGTGGGAACAGGAGAAGTGTCCCCCATTACTCTCTTTTGCCCGCCTGTCAATCGATCAATGTCATATCTGTTGAGCACTTACTGTGTGCAGAGCACTGTACTAAGCGCTTGGGAAAATGCAACGCAACAGTGGTAGAAACATTCCCCACTCACAATGAGCTCATGGTCTACAGGGGTGACAGGTATCAATATCAGTAAATACATCACAGATAGGTACATAAGTGCTGTGGGGCTGAGGGAGGGGTGAATAAAAGGAGCAAATCAGGGTGACGCAGAAGGCAGTGGGAGAAGAGGAAAGGAGGGCTTAGGGAAGGCTTCTTGGAGGAGATGGGCCTTCAATAAGGCTTTGAAGGTGGAGAGAGTCATTGTCGGATATAAAGAGGGAGGGCATTATGGGCTAGAGGCAGGACGTGGACGAGAGGTCAATGGCGATATAGAGGAGGTCGGGGTACAGTGAGTAGGTTGGCATTGGAGGAGCGAAGTTTGCGGGCTGGGTTGTAATAAGAGAGCAGCGAGGTGAGTTAGGAGAAGGCAAAGTGATTGAGTACTATAAAACTAATGGTAAGGAGTTTGATGCGGAGGTGGATGGGCAACCACTGGAGGTTCTTCAGGATTGAGGGAATATGGGCTGAATGTATCTGTAGAAAAATGATCCTGGCAGCAGAGTGAAGTATGGACTGGAGTGGGGAGAGACAGGAGACAAGGGAGGTCAGCAAGGAGGCTGGTAGAGTAATCAAGGTGAGATAGAGTAAGTGCTTGGGCTAACATGGGGGTAGTTGGAATGGAGAGGTAAGGGCAGATCTTAGTGATGGTGCGAAGGTTGAAAAGGCAGGATTTAGTGATGGATTGAATATGTGGGTTGAATGAGAGATGAGTCAAAGGATAACACCAAGGTTATGGGCTTGTGAGGCAGGAAGGATGGTGGTGCTGTCTACAGTGATGGGAAAATCATGGGGAGGCCAGGGTTTGAGAAGGAAGATGAGTTCTGATTAGGGCATGTTAAGTTTTAGGTGTTGGTAGAGTATTCACCTAGAGATATCTTGAAGGCAGGAGGAACTGCAAGACTGCAGAGAGGAAGAGACATCTGGGCTGGATATGTAGATTTGGGAATTATCTGCAGAGAGGTGGTAGTTCATTCATTCATTCATTCAATCATATTTATTGAGCGCTTACTGTTTGCAGAGCACTGTACTAAGTGCTTGGGAAGTACAAGTTGGCAACATATAGAGATGGTCCCTACCCAATGGATTAGTTCTCCAAGGAAGTGGGTGTACATGGAGAATAGAAGGAGACCCAGGACTGAGCCTTGAGGGACTCCTATAGTTAGAAGCTGGGAGGCAGAGGAGGAGCCCGTGAAAGAGACTGAGAATGAGTGGCCAGAGAGATACGGAGGAGAAGCAGGAGAGAACAGTGTCAGTGAAGCTGAGGTTGGATGTTTCCAGGAGAAGCGGGTGGTTTGAGAGTGTTGAAAGCAGCGGAGAGGTCCCCCTTTTAGACTGTGAGCCCACTGTTGGGTAGGGACTGTCTCTATGTGATGCCAATTTGTACTTCCCAAGCGCTTAGTACAGTGCTCTGCACATAGTAAGCGCTCAATAAATACGATTGATTGATTGATTGATTGATTGAGGAGGATAGAGTAGAGGCCATTGGATTTGGCAAGAAGGATATTACTGGTGACCTTTGAGAGGGCAATTTCTATGGAGTGAAGGGGATGGAAGTCAGATTGGAGGGAGTCAAGGAGAGAATTGGAGGAGAGAAAGTGGAGACAGTAGGTGCAGACAACTAGCTCAAGGAGTTCGGAGAGGAATGGTAGGAAGGAGTTGGGGTGATAAACTGGAGGGAGCCATGTGGGTCAAGGGAGTGTTCTCTTAGGATACGGGAGACATGGGCATGTTTGAAAGCAGTGGGAAAGAACCACTGGAGAGTGAACAGGTAGAGTGAAACACTCTGGGCATGTCACTCCCCTCCTCAGAAATCTCCAGTGATTGCCTATCAACCTTCGCATGAAGCAAAAACCCCTCACTATTGGCTTCAAAGCTTTCCATCCCCTCGCCCCCTCCTACATCACCTCCCTTCTCTCCTTCTCCAGCCCAGCCCGCACACTCCACTCCTCTGCCACTAACTTCCTCACTGTACCTTGCTCTCGCCTGTCCTACCGTCGACCCCTGGCCCACGTCCTACCTCTGGCCTGGAATGCCTTCCCTCCACACATCTTCCAAACAAGCTCTCTTCCTCCCTTCAAAGCCCTAATGAGAGCTCACCTCCTCCCAGGAGGCCTTCCCAGATTGAGCCCTCCCTTATCCTCTGCTCCTCCTCCCCTCCCCATCGCCCCAATTCCCTCCCTCTGCCCTACCCTTTCCCCCTCCCCACAGCACTTGTGTACACTTGTACATATTTATTACTCTATTTTAATAATGATGTGTATATAGGTATAATTCTATTTCTTCTGATGGTATTAAGACCTGTTTACTTGTTTTGTTTTGCTGTCTGTCTCCTCCTTCTAGGCCGTGAGCCTGTTGTTGGGTAGGGACTGCCTCTATATGTTGCCGAATTGTACTTTCCAAGCGCTTAGTACAGTGCTCTGCACACAGTAAGCGCTCAATAAATATTATTGAATGAATGACTAGCCATCAGGGAGGGAAGAAGGGAGAGAGCAAGTGGTTTGATAAGGTGCGGAAGGATGGGGTTGGTTGTGCAGGTGGAGGGGGTGGATTTTGAGAGAAAGAAGGTGATCTCTTCTTGAGATACTGCTGGGGAAGATCGGGGAGCTGAAGAAGGGCCTGGAGGAGGGTGAGACGAGAGAAGCAGGGGAGATTTTAGGGAGCTCACACCTGATAGTTTCAATTTTGTCAATAAAAGTAGGTGGCCCAGTCATTAGGGGCAAGATGGGGGAGGCTGGTGGACAGGAGGCTTGAGGAGGGAATTAAACATCTGGAACAACTGGCGAGGATGATGGGCATGGGTGTCAATAAGGATGGAAAAATAATTCTGCTGGGCAGAGGAGAGGGTAGAGGGTAGGTTTGCAAGGTTAAAGTTAAAGTGTATGAGGTCAGCCTGATATCTAGATTTCCACCAGCAGGGCTTTGTGGCTTATGCGCATGTGGTTCATGTGGGTTTGTGGTCGACAACGGGGTAGGGAAGCGAGTGAGTTGAGTTCAGTACAGAGGGTGTTGAGAATGTCAGTTTGGTCATCCCAGGAAGGTAGATTGGGTATGGAGGCTAAATGGGGGATGATGACGGGAGAAAATTGGGTGGGATCAAAAGATCAGAGGTGAGGAAACAGCGCAGATTTGTGGGGAGGATGTGTGTGGGACAGAAGTCAGGTGAGGAGGTTATGGTTGGAGGGAGGGATTTCAGAATTGGCAGGGGTAGAGATTGTGCAGTGGCTAGAGGTGATGAGATCGAGTTTGTGTCCAAGTTGGTGAGTGGGAGAGGTGGGGTGGAGCCGGAGGTCATTGGAATTGAATGCAGCGTGGCTCAGTGGAAAGAACACGGGCTTTGGAGTCAGAGGCCATGGGTTCAAATCCCGGCTCCGCCAATTGTCAGCTGTGTGACTTTGGGCAAGTCACTTAACTTCTCTGTGCCTCAGTTACCTCATCTGTAAAATGGGGATTAAGACTGTGAGCCCCCATGGGACAACCTGATCACCTTGTAACCTCCCCAGTGCTTTGAACATAGTAAGCGCTTAACAAATGTCATCATTATTATTATTATTATTATTATTATTAAAGAGTGATAGACAGTGGATAGAGGAAGGGTCATCAGGAACATATATATTCCCATCCCTGTCCTTCAAGGGTAGGGAGAGCGTGAGCCCATTGTTGGGTAGGGACTGTCTCTATGTGTTGCCAACTTGTTCTTCCTAAGTGCTTAGTACAGTGCTGTGCACACAGTAAGTGCTCAGTAAATATGATTGAATGAATGAGGGGGTAGGGGGTTGGAGTTAGGAGTCTGAGGGCCCACAGGGAATCTGGAAGGGGCAGGGGGGTCTCCCCTTGCCAGCCATTCTCTCCCACCTGTTTCTGGAGCTGCTCCCAAGATCTGCCTATGACTTCTAAACAATTCCCTCCTCTCCCTGGATGGTTCATGCTGGGTCCAGGAGCCAGGAGTGGAGAGGGGAGAGTTAGAGGTGTTGGATGGTCCATGTGGATCTATGGAAGGGGACTCTGGGATAGAGAGGGGAGAGTTGGAGTTATTAATGGTTCATGATGGGTTACTGGAGGGAATCACTGAAGGCAGTTCTCCTCCAAGAAGTCTTCCCCAACCAAACCCTCCTCTCTTCTTCTCTCACTCCCTTCTGCGTCGCCCTGAGTTGCTCCCTTCATTCATCCTCCCTCCCAGCCCCACAGCACTTAGGTAAATATCAGTAATTTATTTATTCATTCATTAATTTATGTGAGCTCGTTTTGGGCAGGGAATGTGTCAGTTGTTGTAATAATAATAATAGCATTTGTTAAGCGCTTACCGTGTGCCGAGCACTGTTCTAAGAGCTCACGGTCTTAATCCCCATGTTACAGATGAGATAACTGAGGCCCAGAGAAGTTAAGTGACTTGCCCAAGGTCACACAGCTGACAAGAGGCGGAGCCGGGATTAAGAACCCATGATCTCTGACTCCCAAGCCCGTGCTCTTTCCACTAAGCCACGCTGCTACTACTTGTACTCTCCCAAGTGCTTAGTACAGTGCCTTGCACACAGTAAGTACTTGATAAATACAATTGAATGACGGAATGAATGAAAGAGACAGGGATGGAGAGGGGAGAGTTAGTTCACCCTGCCCACCAACTGGGTGATCCAGAAGGACAACCAGCACAGAGTTCCTCTAAGAACCTTGGTGCCCCTGTCTGTCAGGTTCCTGGGTCTGGTGAACCGTGGGAATGACCCAGTGAGGGTGTGATTCAGGGGCTGGGATCTTACGAGGGAAAGGAGGGGGCTGAAAAATTCACACCTGTGAAGTTAATGGCCATATGGGGCCAAAAGGGACACTGGTGAGAGGCTAGGCGGGTTATTATATGGCCTTCTTATGAGTCTGTCTTGCCTTCCTGTTAAAGTCTTTTCAGACAAGGCTGGTATCTCCTCTTCCCTCCCACAGCACCCCGGGGGACGTGGAGGGGAGGAAGAGAGAGAGAGAGAGAGACTCTGTGCTTCCCCACAGCCCCTAGGAAAGAGAGGGGGGAAAAAAAGCCCATTGAGGGAGGTACAGAAGAATCTGTCATCTGCCACTGCTGCGGTTCATCTGAACTCAATTCCCTTTTTTAAATCCTCCCTGATTATAGGTTCCTCACAGTGAGTCAGAGGATGAGACAGCATGAAATGGTCTGACCCATATTTTACCACCTAGGAGACACCGAGCTGCTGTCAGCCCCCTTCCCCCCTCCTCTCTGTCTTCTCCTCTGTCCCTCCCCCCCCATTCCTTCCCCTCCCTTTCTTCCTGCGTCCCCTCCGTCTCTCAACACCCTTTATCTCTCCGCCTCTGCCCCCCTTCTTTCTGCCTGCCTGCCCGTCTCTCTGTATCTCTCCCCCTGGTTCTTACAGCTCCCATCCCCTGTCCCTGCCCTGTCCTTCCCCGACCATGGGCCTCTGCTGAGACGGATGAGGTCATGTTTGCTTGGCCTCGGGGCTGCCGCCAATTAGAGGGCCCGGGAGAGCAGCCTTCAGGGCCAGAAGCTGATGTGACCGTGAAGTGGGACCTGGTGACCCCAACCCTCCTCTCTCATCCTGAGGATTTGAGATCAGAATGCCTGCTCCAGGCGGCCGAGAACAAAGTGGGAGGGCAGTGCCGTGGGAGTTGGAGACGGGCCCTGTGATGCCTCTCCCCCGTGGGGGGGAGTCATGGGGTCCTGGGGGCCGGGAACTCAGTCCAGTCCATTCCCTTGACCCACGGGCTCTGGCTGCCACTGGGGAAGAGACTCAGGATCAGCACGTCCAGCCCTGTGCCCCTGGGTAGCCCCACTAGCCCGGGAGTCCAGAATCCGGTTCTCTCCCCTTCTCGGGAAGGGGGTCAAGGGAGTTAGGCAGAGCAACTAGAGTCTGGAGTTTTGTTGGGTCAGTCAGCAAGCTACTTGAGAGGAAGCGGGGCATGGGCCACCCCCGGCTAAGGTGGAGGCAGTTTGCATCGAGAAGCAGCGTGGCTCAGTGGAAAGAGCACGGGCTTTGGAGTCGGGGGTCATGGGTTTGAATCTTGGCTCTGCCAAGTGTCAGCTGTGTGACTTTGGGCAAGTCACTTAACTTCTCTAGGCCTCAGTTCCCTCATCTGTAAAATGGGGATGAAGACTGTGAGCCCCCCATGAGACAACCTGATCTCCTTGTAACCTCCCCCGTGCCTAGAACAGTGCTTTGCACATAGTAAGCACTTAATAAATGCCATCATCAGTATTATTATCACTGGCTTAAGAAGGGATTCCTTTGAGGTGCCCCTTCTGTTTCAGATAGCCAAACGGAGAACAGAGTATGGGGCTGGGCAAGAGCCCAGGTATCTTATCCCAGCTCCACTACTCTGTGACTTCTGGCAGTCTCGCGTCCTCTCTGGGCCTCGGTGTCCCCATCTGTACAGTATGGAGGTTTTCCCTCTCTCAGATCTGGTGGGAGGACAAGGAAACTAGTGAACGTGCAAGCGCTTTGAGCTCTTTGGTCAGACAGCAGCTGTTTTAACCCTGGGGGTAATGGGCAGGGAGGAATGAAGTCCACTCCTGACACTTCCTCTTCAAGGATACTAAAAGGCGGATCTGTCTGTCGGGGTGTCCCTACACCGCCTCTGTGTCAGTAAAACCAAATTTCAGATCAACACACCCAGATCTAGGAGTCCCCGGGGATCATTAAAATGGGATGCCACATTTAGGCTATTTTTTATCCCACCTTGCTGTGTTCAAGAGTTAAATGGTTGAGACTTGGCACCTGCTAATCCAGGGCATCAGAGTTTTGGGGAAAATTAAATTCCATGGAAATGGAATTAGTTAATTGCTTAGTCCCAACTGGCAGTGAGCCCATCGCTTCCCACTTAATATATGACCAGAGCAGGTCCTCCCAGGGTGACGGACGGGCCAGGGGTTACTCGGGTTTATGGTGGCTGGTAGGTGGACAGGGTGCAGTAAGAAATGATTTCTCCAAAGTCTTGACTGAGAAGAGAAGAGAGCTTAGAGTGCTTTTGATCCTTGAGAAGCAGCGTGGCATAGTGGAGAGCATAGTGGAGAGAGTGGAGTCAGGAGATAATGAATTCTAATTCCACCTCTGCCACTTGTCTGCTGTGTGACCCTGAGCGAGTCACTTCAATTCTCTCTGCCTCAGTTACCTCATCTGTAAAATAGGGATTGAGACTGTGAGCCCCACTTGAGACAGGGACTGGGTCTAACCTGATTAGCTTATATCCACGCCAGCTCTTAGTACAGTGCCTGGAACATAGTAAGTGCTTAACAAATACCATTATTATTATTATTATTGTTATTATTATCTTGGGCAGGCGGGGGAAACACACGGTGGTCCTGAATGCCCCCAGGGTGGCTGGAACTTCAGTCCTTCTGTCCTGAGGCTGTGGGATACTCTGTCCTGTTGGTGGACAGGTGGTATAGACAAGCCTATCCCAAAGGTGGGTCCCCGTCACTTACTGGGATTTCTCACCTTCTGGGGCTGCCCCAGGAACTTGTTCAGTGCTCCAGGGATCAAGGGGGGTGGTACAGCTGATGCTTGCCCTGCCTTCTGGCAGGGGGGCCATGTGGGTGAGCTGCCCCGGCTACGGTGGCACTGGGGACACCTGCTCAGAATGCACCCCCTTCTTTTCTTTTTTTTAAGTGGTATTTATAGAGTGGTTACTATGTGTCAAACCCTGTTGGAAGCACTGGGGTATGTACAAGTTAATTAGGTTGGACAGAGTCTCTGTCCCACAGTCATTCATTCAATTGTATTTATTGAGTGCTTACTGTGTGCAGAGCACTGTACTAAGCGCTTGGGAAGTACAAGTTGGCAACATGTAATGAGACACACACACACACACACACATCCCGCCGCCACTCCTCCCTAATGAAAAATTGGGGTCAGGCCTATTGGGTGGCTGAGGAAGACTCAGGAGGGCAGGTCTGGGAAAGGGGAGCGGGCCTGGCGGAGCCTGGAGAAGAGACCACTGAGGGCAGCCGTGTTGGGATGGAGGAGTGAGCAGCGACAGTTTGGGAAGGAAACTGGGGCACAGAACAACTTCAAAATAATAATTGTGGTATTTGTTAAGCACTTAGTAAGTACCAGGCACAGTTCTAAGCGCTGAGGTGGATACAAGCAAATCGGGTTGGTCACAGTCCCTGTTCCATGTGGGACTCCCGGTCTTAATCCCCAATTTACAGACGAGGTAACCGAGGCCCAGAGAAGCGAAGTGACTTGCCCAAGATCACCCAGCAGACAGGTGGCAGAGCCAGGATTAGAACCCAGAGTCCTTCGAACTCCCAGGCGCGGGCTCTGTCCACTAGGCCATGATGCTTCTCTAACTCCCACTGGAAATGGCTCGAAGCTGCAGGAAGGGAGATCCCAGGGTCAGTGGGGGCACGGCGACATTGTCTCCGGGGAAGGTTGTGAACCATCGGAGCCAGGGGCCGAGGGGAATGTAAAACTCCAGCCCAGAGACCTGTTTAAGTGGCACAGGCCCCACCCATTGGGGGTTAGTAAAAGTACCCAACTTCCCAGAGACAGAGGAAATGAACAAGATGCCCTTCGTTCTGACCCCTCAGGTTCCTGTTCTCGAGCCAGGAGCTCTAATTAATCAATCAATGGTATATATTGAGCACTTACTGTATGCAGAGCAATGTACCAAGCAGTTGGGTGAGAAGCAGCATGGCTCAGTGGAAGAGCACGGGCTTTGGAGTCAGACGTCATGGGTTCAAATCCCGGCTCCACCACGTCTGCTGTGTGACCTTGGGCAAGTCACGTAACTTCTCTGGGCCTCAGTTCCCTCATCTGTAAAATGGGGATTAAGACTGTGAGCCCCCCCATGGGACAACCTGATCACCTTGTAACCTCCCCAGCGCTTAGAACAGTGCTTTGCACATAGTAAGCGCTTAATAAATGCCATTATTACTATTATTATTATTATTATTGGGCAATAGAGTTAGTAGACACATACCCTACCCACAATGAGGTTACAGTCTTGTGATGCTTGTGATTATTACCAGTGGTAATAATGAAAATGCGGAGAATAATAATAATTCTTCTCTTGAATGTAGAGAGAGCTCAAATTCCCCCAAAGCACTTCCTCATCACTGACCTTTCCGGTGAAGTGGGAAGAGGCAGGTATTATTAATTAACCCCATTTTGCACCTGAAGATACTGTGGCCCAGAGAGGTTAAATACCGTAACTGAGAGCACACAGCAGTTTAGGGGTAGAGTTGGGATTCCAATGCAGGTTTCCTGACTTCCAATTTCTATGCTCTCAGCACAGGTCTGGGAGCCAGAAAATCATGGGTTCGAATCCCGGATCTGCCATTTGTCTGCTGTGTGACCTTGGGCAAGTCCTTTCACTTCTCATTGCACTTCAGTTCCCTCATCTGTAAAATGGGGATTGAGACTGTGAGTCCCACTTGGGACAGGGACTGTGTCCAACCCAATTTGCTTCATTCATTCAATCGTATTTATTAAGCACTTACTGTGTGCAGATCAGTGTACTAAGTGCTTGGGAAAGTACAATACAACAATAAAGAGTGACAGTCCCTTCCCAGAACAAGTTCACAGTCCGGAGCGGGGGAGACAGTCATCAATACAAATAAACAGACATCTTGTATCCACCCCAGTGCTTAGTACTGTGCCTGGCACCTAGTAAGCGCTTAACAAATACCATAAAAATAATGATAATGCTAATTCTGTGATATTGTACTCTCTCAAGCACTTAGTACAGTGCTCTGTACATAGTAAGTGCTCAATAAATATCATTGATTGATTGATTGGCCCCTGAGCTCAACCTCTGCTTGATTTGGGGAGAGCAGCAGTTTCCTTTACCACTTTAGAGGACCCAGAGACTACGACTCTTAACCCACTGGAAGTCAAATGTCCCCCATCCCCTTTGCACCTTAATTAGTTAAGGATCTCCTGGGGCAGCCTGCCAACCCCCCACCTCTCTGCACCCCTCTGCCTCCATGCTCTGTGACTCAAACACAGAGAATGCTCGTTCCTGTCGCGGTCCTGGTGTCATCATCATCAATTGTATTTATTGAGCGCTTACTGTGTGCAGAGCACTGTACTAAGCGCTTGGGAAGTACAAGTCATGGTGCTGGGGCCATCCTGGATCCAGCCCTCTGTGTCCGGGCCCGGTTCTGGTGGGCTGGGGATCCTCACGGTCCAGCCCTCTTTGTCCAGGCCTCCCGGGAACCCGATGGAGAGTGCGGGGAGGGCTGGGACCCAACCCACCGGGGTGACAACCGCCCAAGAAGAAAACACCTTCACGGTGTCCATTCTGGCCAGGTGAGAGGCCGTGCCGGCCTGCCACACGTGGCGATCCCACACCCTCTGCGTCCTGCCCGGCCGGGGCTGGGTCGTCCCGACAGACACCAAAGCAATCCAGAGGGGCGGGGGTCACCAATCCAGCCACAGAAGGGTGTGCCAGTTCACCTGGGGGCAGAGGCGGAGGTGATTTCCCTTCTCTACCCTAAGCCAGGGATCTCTGGGGAAACTCCCGCCCCGTCTTGCCCCTCCAACCTGCTCCACCCATACCCAACCGATCAGTCCAGTGAGCGGACTCCCCATCAGAACGGGGGGAGCCCTCTGCCCAAGCTGGGGGGCGGTGGGAGTCAGCCAACTCTGGCCCACCCAGAGTCGGGCCTACTGATCGGGGTAGCCACGAAGCTGTCCCACACGAAGGCCACCCTCTAGGCTGCTCAGGTGACTGAATCCTGCAGATGAACTGCAGGGGAGCACATGGCTTTGGCCTACGATATCACTCTCCGGGTGACGTTGTGATGCCTCTGGCCAGCTCCTCCCACCCTGGGGTGGCCATCATCCAGGAGGAGCCCGACTTCTCATAGCATCAGTCAATCAGTGTCATTTAGTGAGTGCTTACTGTGAGCGGAGCACTGTAATAAGTGCTTGGGATTAATCAATCAATCATATTTATTGAGCGCTTACTATGTGCAGAACACTGTACTAAGCACTTGGGAAGTACAAGTCGGCAACACATAGAGACAGTCCCTACCCAACAGCGGGCTCACAGTCTAGAAGGGGGGGGGACAGAGAACAAAACCAAACATACTAACAAAATTAAATAAAATAGATATGTACAAGTAAGATAAATAGAGTAATAAGTATGTACAAACATATACATATATTAATCAATCAATTGTATTTATTGGAGCTTTTAACTGTGTACAGACCATTGTAATAAGTGCTTGGGGTCATTCATTCAATCATATTTATTGAGCGCTTACTGTGTGAAGAACACTGTACTAAGCACTTGGGAAGTACAAGTTGGCAACATATAGAATTAATAAATTCTATAGAATCAATAAATCGGTTGTTTTTAACGAGCATCTGCCAAAGGCAGAGCACTGTACTAAGTGCTTGGGAGAGTACAATATTTGGTATTCATTCATTCAGTTGTATTTTTTGAGTGCTTACTGTGTGCAGAGCACTGTACTAAGCGCTTGGAAAGTACAAGTAGACACGGTCCCTGCCCACAATGAGCTTCCAATATAGAGGAGGAGACAGACATTAATATAAATACGTTACAGACATATAAGCTCGTTATGGGCAGGGAATGTGTCTGCTAATTCTGTTGTACTTCCCCAACCACTTAGTACACTGAACACTTAATAAATACAATTGAATGAATGAATGCTCTGCACATTGTAAGGGCTCAGTACATACCCTTGATTGATATATACTTAAGTGCCATGGTGCTTAGGGAAGGGTGAATAAAGGGTGCAAAATCCAAGGTCAAGTGGGAGAGTACAATACTACAGTATCTCTGCAGCCATTTTTCTCAACCCAGCCTCCGTGAGGTGAGCTAGTGAAGGATGTGGATAATTGAGAGATGCAGATAATGAACGTTCATAGATAATAATAATAATGTTGGTATTTGTTAAGCATTTATTATGTGCCAAGCACTGTTCTAAGCACTGGGGTAGATACAAGGTAATCAGGTTATCCCACGTGGGGCTCCCAGTCTTCATCCCCATTTTACAGATGAGGGAACTGAGGCCCAGAGAAGTGAAGTGGCTTGCCTAAGGTCACACAGCCGACAAGTGGTTGAGCCGGGATTAGAACCCACGACCTCTGGCTCCCCAGCCTGGGCTCTTTCCACTGGGCCACGCTGCTTCTCTTACCTCATCCCAGCCGGGTCCTGTGCCTCCTCCCCAAGAACATCCTATGTCCTGAAGTAGGATAAGGGCTTTTGGGAGTCTAATCCTCTCTTCCCTGCCCACCCTCTAGGGATAGTGCGGGGGAGCAGGTGGGTTGAAGCCATGGGACCTGCCTGGATAATGCCCTGCTGCTGATTGATTGAGGGTGGAGAGATGAAGCCATGGGGCCTGCTTGGATAACGCACCCCAAGTCGCCCTGCTGCTGGCAATTGAGAGCAGAAAGGCCGTGAAGAAAGTGGGCAACTGAGGCGAGAGCTGGCCAGTACGGGGTTCTGGGCTCATCCAGGCAGGAGGGAGGGGGTCAGGACTTGCCTCTTTCCCTCTGCAGAGATGGCACCGCCATACCGCACCCCGCTTTATGGGCAACCCTCCTGGTGGGGCGAGGATGAGGCCAACAGCAAGCTGGACGGGCAGGAGGGCCGGCGGCCCGATGACCCATACCCAGGTAGGCCCGGAGAGGTGGGGGGGTTGGATTGACGGAGGCACTGCCCCGCGCTCCTGGGCAGCCGGCCCTTGGGGAGAGCTTTCATTTCCAGGCTCCCCCCCAAGTGTCTCTTGGGGGTGGCTTGGTTCATACTGAAAGAGGAGAGATAACGGCATTCCAGAGATGGCACCCCAGTGCAACAGGCAGCGGGGTGACTCCCCTTGCTGGCCCCAAGGAACCTGGCAGCCCACGGTCGGCCACCGACTGAAAGAGCCACCGTGGCTGTGAGCCGGGGGGGCGAGTTCTGGGTTTAAGATGCCTAACTTGTACCCATCGAAAATGGGGATTTTATTAACAGCCTGTCACGGGTATTTACCGGGCACCTCCTGAAGGCAAATAATAATAAGTGGGATATTTTGTTTGTGCTTTCTATGTGGCAAGCACTGTGCTGAGCTCTTGGGTAGATATAAAGTCAGGTCAGACCCAGGCCCTGCCCACTCAGGCCTTCCAGTTTAAGGGGCAGGGAGAACAGGTTCACATTTCCCAGCTGAGGAAACTGAGGCCCAGAGGAACAAAGTGAGGGCTTGGGAAAGTAACAACAGAAGCCAACAGCACCTTTCTTGCCCAAGAGAAGCTCACGATGCAGTCGTAACCGACCTGCCGAGTCCAGAGGGGCGGGGGGCTGTGGCCCGCGGGGCGAATCTAGACCTTTTCTCCCCGTTCTGCGTCTGTAGAGAGAATCAAGGAGGTGCCACCGGGTGACGAGATCAACGGCAACGTGCCGGGCTACCGGGATGACCCGGCCTCGGCCCTGTACGCGTTGCGCCGGGAGCCCAGCTACTTCGAGATCCCCACGAAGGAGTCCCAGCCGCCTCCGGAGGCGCGGGTCCATGAGATCCCCACCAAGGACGGGGCGGCCCCCGCGGTGCAGAGCCACGCTTCCTTCACCATCGAGTTCGACGACGGCAGCCCGGGCAAGGTGAAGATCAAAGACCACGTGACCAAGTTCTCGCTGCGGCAGAGGCGGCCTCCAGGCCGGGAGGCCGCGTCCGCCCACGTGCACGCGGAGGTGGTGTCCGCCGAGAGCAAGGTGGCCGACTGGTTGGTGCAAAACGATCCCAGTCTGCTGCGGAGGCCCACTCCCGGGGAGGATGGCTACAGCACCAAGAGCGACCTCCCCATCCACGCCAAGACGCTCAAAGGTGAGAGCCCGCCGGGGTTCCCCCCACCCCGGGGGCCGAAAACGTGCGGAGGAGGCCTGGTCCCTGCCCGCGGCGTGGCTGTCCGGCCGGGTGGAAGGAGGAAGGAGGAAGGAGGGGCGGCTCGCTCACACCAACATAGAAGCTCGTTGTGGGCTGGCAGTGTGTCTGTTTATTGTTGTATTGTACTCTCCCAAGTGCTTAGTGCAGTGCTTCTAGACTGTGAGCCCACTGTTGGGTAGGGACCGTCTCTCTATGTTGCCAACTTGTACTTCCCAAGCGCTTAGTGCAGTGCTCTGCACACAGTAAGCGCTCAATAAATACGATTGAATGAATGAATGAATTAAATACTCAATAAATATAACTAATTGACTCTTGCCAACCAACAGACGGACATGCCTCACAAGGGCCAGAGCCAAGCAATAGGTGGATAAGACTGCAGGACTCAGTCAGTCAATCCGTGATATTTACTGAGTGCTTGCCATGTGCAAAACACTGTACTAAGCACTTGAGAGAATGCAGTGCAATCGAGTTAGGTTATTTTGTTTTTTTGTTTTTCTATGGTATTTGTTCAGCGCTTTCTATGATCCGGGCACTGTACTAAGCGCTGGGGTACATGCAACCTAATGAGGTTGGACACAGTCCATGTCCCACATTGTGTTCACAATCTTAAGGGAAAGCAGCGTGGCTTAGTGGAAAGAGCATGAGCTTGGGAGTCAGAGGACGTGGGTTCTAATTCTGCCTCCGCCACTCATCTGCTATGTGACTTGGGGCAAGTCACTTACCTTCTCTGTGCTTCAGTTTCCTCCTCTGCAAAATGGGGATTAAGACTGTGAGTCCTATGTGGGACAACCTGATGAATCTGTATCTGTTCTAAGCTCTGGGGTAGATACAAGTTCATCAGCTTAGAACAGTGCCTGGCACATAGCACTGAAGAAATACCATCATTATTATTATCAATACCCATTTTACAGATGAGATCACCGGGGCACACTTGCCCAAGGCCACACAGCAGATAAGTGGTGGAGCCGGAAATAGAACTCAGGTCGTTGGGTTCTAGGTGGTATCCGTCAATGCTATTGAGCGATTAGTGACAGAGCACTGAACTAGGCACTTGGGAGAGTAAAATACAATCGAAATGGCGTCAGTCAGTGATATCTATTGAGCACTTACTGTGCGCAGAGCACTGTACTAAGCACTTGGGAAAATACAGTGGTAGACATGAGCCTTGCCCACAAGGAGCTCGCAATCTAGTGGGGTAAGTAGACCTTAAAAAAAGTTATGGATAGGAGAAATGGAAGAATATAGGTATATAATAATATAATATAATAATAATAATGGCACGTAAGTGGTGTGAGGCTGGGCTTGGGGTGAATAGCAAGTGCTTATGGGGTACAGATCTGAGAGCATAGGTGATGCAGAAAGGAAAGGGAGTTGGAAAAATCCCCATTTTCCAAATCCCATTCTGGGGCTCCTAGACTGAGCCCTTTCCTTCCTTTCCCCCTCCTCCCCCTCTCCATCCCCCCCCCGCCTTACCTCCTTCCCTTCCCCACTGCACCTGTATATATGTATATATGTTTGTATGCATTTATTACTCTATTTATTTTACTTGTACATATTTATTCTACTTATTTTCTTAATATGTTTTGTTGTCTGTCTCCCCCTTCTAGACTGTGAGCCCACTGTTGGGTAGGGACCATCTCTATGTGTTGCCAACTTGTACTTCCCAAGCGCTTAGCACAGTGCTGTGCACACAGTAAGCGCTCAATAAATACGATCGAATGAATGAAAGAATGTAAAAATGAAGACCTAGACAGGGAAGTCTCCTTGGAGATGTGGTTTTAGGAAGACTTTGAAGGTGGGGAGAGTAGTGGTCTGTCGGTTTGAAGGAGGAGGCAGTAACCCTCCAACGTGGTAGAGGGTGGGAGGGAGGGTGGTGTGGGATTGTGAGTGTGCGTTTGCGTGTGTCTGAGGGAGAGAGACACACCCACACACAGGCAGACCTGCTGTGTGAAGGCTTCCTGGAAGAGGGGAATTGGTGGAAGAGTTGTGAATTGCGGAGAGGGGTGAGGTTTGGCGAGTAGATGGGGGACAGAGTGAGCCCCAGGGGCGAGAGGCACCCTCCCTGTGTCCCTCAATGTGTCCTATTACCTCTATCCTCTCACACCACCCCCGCCAGGCCATCGGCACGAGGACGGAACACAAAGCGACTCGGAGGACCCGGTGGCCCCGAAGGCGGAGAAAGATGAGGCAGGGGTGGGCCGTGAGGCTGGGGCCCCGGGGGCGGCTGACCAGCAGGCCCGGCGGCAGCGGCAGATCCGGCGGGACCCCCAGGAGCTGCTCCACAACCAGCAGGCCTTCGTCATCGAGTTCTTTGACGATGACACGCCCCGCAAGAAACGCTCGCAGTCCTTCACGCACAACGGCCCCTCCGGCCCGGGCGATCCGGAGCCCAGGGCCAGGCCTGACCGCCGCCGGCCACCGGCCCCGGCCGGCCATGCCCCTGCCCCGCAGCGGGCCACGTCCCTCAAACGGGAGAAGACGGAGGAGCGTCAGAGCTGCGGCTGGTCCCGGCCACCGGCCAAGCCCTACGGCAGCGTCGGCCGTCGGTCCCGGGCCGCCCAGGAGTTTGCCGCCGAGTACCTCCGGGAGGCCGCTCGGGTCAATCAACCGGCTGGGGAGAGGCCGTCCATCCCCCGCGCCGGGGGAGCCCCGTTTCCCCCTGCCGAACCCCTTCCCCCCGAGGCCCCCCCTCCCACGCCGGCCGCCTCCGACCCCAAGCTGGCCAAGGCGCGCAAGCAGGACGAGGACGACAGCCTGAGCGACGCTGGGACCTACACCATTGAGACGGAGACTCAGGACAAGGAGGTGGAGGACGCGCGGAAGATGATCGACCAGGTGAGGCCTGGGGCTGGTATCCCACCAGCCCCAGGGAGGACGGTGGCTCCTCTCCACCTGGGGTCACGGACAAGGGGCCGGGCAGGGTGACTTCGCACCCCGTGGTTTTGGGGGAAACCATGTGGGCCGGGCCCAGGTGAGGCGGGGGCTGTCGAGGTCTCGGTCGTGGGGTCAGGGCAAGGGCCCAGAGACGGATCCAGGACACCACTATCAGTGGGGAAGGAGGATCCCCGGGGGGCCGAGGCGGGGAAAGCCCGAGGCCCCAGTTTGCCGTGTCTGGACCCGGCCCGCTCACCGTGAGGCCGAGCTCAGGAATCTCCCCCCACGCACAGGTGTTTGGGGTGTTCGAGTCTCCCGACTTCTCCAGGATCACAGCCGCGGCCTTCCGGCCCATCATCCGCGGGGAGAGGGAGGGCGCTTGCTCGCCCGAGGCCGGCGGGTACCCTAAAACGGCGCTGATGCAGGACTTCGGTGGCCGGGCTGGGGGCAGCCCCCCGGTGACAGACCCTCAGGTACTGGGGCCCCAGAGTGCTTCAGTGCTTCAGTTCTTGGTGGGGAGGGGGCATCACCCTCCTGCCACCCCGATCCCACATCCTGGGGCTCGGCCGTCAGCTTCCGAAGCCTGGCCAGGCCCGGCCCCCTCCTCCCTTCTGGCATCCGCTCACAGTCCCCAAGTTGGGACCACCTCCCCATCAGCCTTGGGAGGTGGGGGATTGTGGTTTCCTTCCTGGAGAGCAGCGTGGCTTAGTGGATACAGCACGGGCCTGGGAGTTCGTGGGCTCCAATCCCGGCTCCGCCGCATGCCTGCTCTGTGACCTTGGACAAGTCACTTCACTTCTCTGTGCCTCAGTTCCCTCATGTGTGAGCCCCATGTGGGGCAGGCACTATATCCAGCCCGATTAACTTGTATCTACCCCAGAGCCTAGAACAGTGCTTGGCATGTAGTAAGCGCTTAACAAGCACCATAATTATTATTATTATTCGACAGTCAGCCTGGGGGTGGTCCCAGCCCTGGCACACTGAATGGAAATCACTTGTCTCTCTCCTCTCACCCGCCCCGACAGGTCCTACCAACGTCCGGCTCCCCGGGTAGTCAGAAGTGGGTGTCCAGGTGGGCCAGCCTGGCGGACAGCTATGCGGAACCGGGACCGGCCGGCCTGCTCTATGAGATGCATCAGTCCGGTAGCGGGGCGGAACCAGGTGAGTCCCTAGCTTCCTGACAGCCACCCTATCTGACAAAGGTGGGGGTTGCTGGACGGCTGGCCTGCCCAGCAGGGAGGAAACAACACCCACACACTATGCGCACACTCTGACACCTTTGAGGCCCGTCTGAGGGTTGGGACACCCCAGGGTGAGAAAGAGAGAGGGAGTCCCCCACCCCCTGCCATCCTCCTCCACCCCCAGGGTCCGGGTGAGGGATCCGATGGGGCGAGAGAGCCAGTTTCGTGCCTGGGGACTTCCCACCTGGGACTCCCGTTTCTGTCTCTGAACGTGAGTAAGGGCCCACAGCAAGCCAGTCCCTGGGCCAGGGGAGCTACAGGAAAATCACATTAAAACCCGACCTCTGGCCCACATTGGGTGTGGGCATCCGTCAGGGGAACAACTTGGAGCACAGAGAATGGTGGCAAGAGTCCTCCCGGTAGTTACACTGCACCCCTGCTCTGGCTAGACCATGGGGAAAAAAAAGCAGCGTAGCCTGGTGGATAGAGCCCGGGCCTGGGAAGTGGAAGGATCTAGGTTCTAATCCTGCCTCCACCACTGTCTTCTTTGTGACCTTGGGTAAGTTGCTGTACTTCTCTGTGCCACAGTTACGCCATCTGTAAAATGGGAATTAAGTCTGTTAGCCCCGTTCATTCATCCAGTCATATTTCTTGAGCTCTTATTGTGTGCAGAGCACTGTACTAAGCGCTTGAAAAGTACAATACTGCAATAAAGAGAAACAATCCCTGCCCACAATGGGCTCACAGGTTGGAGGGGTTAGACAGACATCAAAACAAGTAAGCAGGCATCAATATACATAAATAGAATTATAGATATATACATAAGTGCTGTGGGGCGGGGAGACAGGCGAAGAGTAAAGGGAGCGAGTCATGTTGTTGCGGAAAGGAGTGGGAGCTGAGGAGAAGTGGGGCTTAGTCTGGGAAGGCCTCTTGGAAGAGGTGCACCTTCAGTAGGGCTTTGAAGTGAGGGGAAAGTGATTGTTTGACAGATCTGAGGAAGGAGGGCTTTCCAGGCCAGAGGTAGGACGTGGGCCAGGGGTCGGCGACGAGAAAGGTGAGATGGAGGCCCAGCGAGGAGGTTAGCACCAGAGGAGTGGAGTGTGCATGCTGGGATGCAGAAGGAGAGAAGGGAGGTGAGTTAGGAGGGAGCAAGGTGATGGGGAGCTTTAAAGCCAATAATGAGGAGTTTTTGTTTGATATGGAGGTGGATAGGCAACTCCTGGAGATTTTTAAGGGGGCGGGTGTGACATGCCCTGAACGTTTCTGTAGAAAGATAATCTGGGCAGCGGAGTGAAGTAGGGACTGAAGTGGGGAGGGGCATTCATTCAGTCACATTTATTGAGCCCTTACTGTGTGCTCTGTACTGAGTCCCAAGCACTTAGTACAGTGCTGTGCACACAGTAAGTGCTCAATAAATCCCAGCACTAAGAACAGTGCTTGGCACATAGTAAGCGCTTAATAAATGCCATCATTATTATTATAAATACGATTGAATGAATGAATGAATGAGTGCTCGGGAGAGTACAATATAACAATAAACAGACACATTCCCTGCCCACAGTGAGCTTACAATCTAGAGACAAGCTTAGTCTCATGTGGGACATGGACTGTATCCAACCTGATGATGCTGCCTTCACCCTAGCCTTTGGTATAGAGCCTGGCACATAGTAAGCGGTTAACAAATCCCATAAAAAAGGTCTTTGGGGTGCACACTGCAGAATCCCCACCCCCACCCCCCGCAAAGTGCTTGGCACATAGTAAGCGCTTAACAAATACCATTATTAATTAAATGCTTGCATGGGAAATACCCTGTATACTGGTAGGGGAAGGAGCTTGACTCCCTCTGTGACTCTGCAGACCAGGTGGGAGGGTGGTCCGGACAGCGGAAGTCCCCACGTATCCCTCTCCCCCAAACTGTGCATGGAGGCGCGGGTTGGGGGTTACCTGTGAGCCAGGAGTGGTCTGGCCAGGGTCGTGGTTGACGGGTTCAATCCTACCCGTCCCTGCTGAGAAGCAGCGTGGCTCAGTGGAAAGAGCCCAGGCTTTGGAGTCAGAGGTCATGAGTTCACATCCCGGCTCTGGAAATTGTCAATTGTGTGACTTTGGGCAAGTCACTTCACTTCTCTGAGCCTCAGTTACCTCATCTGTAAAACGGGGATTAAGACTATGAGCCCCCCGTGGGACAACCTGATCACCTTGTAACCTCCCCAGCGCTTAGAACAGTGCTTTGCACAGAGTAAGCGCTTAGTAAATGCCATCATTATTATTACTTTGGAAGGAAGCACCACAGGTCCCCCTGCCCCAGAGCCGGAGCCCGCCCTGCCTTCGAGGATCCGCCGCCTCCTCCCACAACTCCCACCCAGTGACAGGCCAGAGGCCCCAGCCCCAAGCCCGCTCCTCGGCCAGGATCCACCGGCCCAAGTTCCCGGAAGGAACGCGGGGAGGCCGGCCCCCTCGGAGGTGCCCATCAGCCCAGGCGAGAGGCCGCTGGGCCAGGAGGACCTGGACCCCGACAGCCTCAGCGACGCCAGCCGTTCTGACGATGGCTTCTCTGAGCAGAGCAGGCTTCACCAGGAGGCGGGTAGGACCGCCGAGCCAGACTGGGCATGCCGGAGCTCCAGCCCGGCCCCTGCCGCCAGGACGCCGGGTGTCCCGGGGAATCTGGGCCGGCCGGGCGGAGACCCGGCCCCGACGTCTCTGCACATCGGCGGTGAGGGTGGGGCCCCGACGCTCCCCACGAGACCCTCCCCGCCAGGGGCCGGGGACTTGGGGCCGCGGGTGTCCCCCCGCTGTCTCGTCAGCGTGAACGGCGCTGGGAAGCCCCTGGCCCGGGGTGGAAACAGCCCCTGCTCCAGCTCATCAGGGAAAACACCCGTTTCGCTCCAGGCCAACCTGGGCCCGAGTGTCCAGGGCTCCAGGGGCACCACAGTGGCCACCACCCACTTCGCCCGGCAGAACAGCTTCACCAAGGAGCCACCGGGCAGCGGGGCCTCCCACGTGGCCAGCCACCCACTCCTCCGAGACCTGGAGGCTTCTCGGGCCCACCGCCTGGACCTCGGGCAGGACACCCACCTCATCCTGAAGGAGACCGAGACGGCCCTGGCGGCCCTCGAGGCCAAGATCCTCTCCCAGACCCAGCCGGAGGTGGGGGGCGGGGTCCCGGCCCCCCTCGAGGACTCCCTGTCCGGCGACTCCGACGTGGACACGGGCAGCACCGTCAGCCTGCGGAGCGGCAAGGACGGCGCCGGCCCGGGGCCCCGACCCCAGCCGGGGGCGAGCGGGCCTCCGCGGGACAAGCCGCTGCCCGGGCCGGCGGCTCAGGACCCGGGGTCCCGGCCCAGTGCCCGCGAGAGGCTCTCGGAGAAGCGCCGGACCCCGCCTTCCGAGACGGGGGTCTCGGGGGACGGCATCCGACGTGTCCCACTGAGGCGCAGCAACGGGCCGCGGGGGTCGCAGGAGCTGACGGACGACGAGCGGGGCCCCGGCGCCCCCGAGCCCGCCGACCCCCGGACGGCCCCCCGCAGGAGGCCCGGCCCCCAGCCTCCGGCCAGGGAGGAGCAGAGCCGCGTGTCCGCCAACGTCCAAAAGGTGCAGCAAGCCCTCACCCGTTCCAACAGCCTCTCGGCCCCCCGGCCCACGCGGGCGTCGAAGCTGCGACGCGCACGGCTGGGTGACGCCTCGGACACCGAAGCCGGGGAGACCGAGCGGGCGGGGCCCGAGGCCAAGCAGGCCACCGAAGCCAAGAAGTTGTCCCGGCTGGACATCCTCGCCCTGCCCAGGAAACGGGCCGGCTCATTCACCGTGCCCAGCGACTCGGAGGCCACGCCGCCCCGGGCCGGCTTCTCCGGCCGCAGCGTGGAGTCGTACAGCTCCGGCCGCAAGCCCACCATGGCGGAGGCCCGAGCCGCGGCCCGGAAGACGGCGGCGACGGTGGCGACGGCGGCCGCACCAAGGCAGCCGTTCAGCCGGACCAGGCCGGGGAGCGCCAGATACTCCTCTTCTTCTTCCTCTAACAGTGAGTGGGGTTGCTCTTGGAGATGGGAGAGGGCAGGAGGGAGGTGTGCTCTTGCAGGGAGCTCTGGGGGTATTTCTCGAAGCGCGTAGTGTACACAGTAAGTGTTCAATAAATACCACTGATTACGGATGACCCCTGAAGTGGAAGAGTTGGGGGGATCTGGGTCCCAGACATCTCCCCGGGCTTCACTAGCGATGGCTAATGGGTCACTCCAAATTAGGGCTGCCTGTACTGGTCCCTGGGCTGGCTCGGACTCAGGGAAAGACATGGGTCCCATGGGAAGAACATCTGGAAATCCTTGCAGGAAGCCAATCTTCATGAGAAAAAATCAAATGGTTTCCATTGGGGAACCACTCATGTTTTTTTGGGAAAACTAGGTGAAGGGGAGGAGAAACCAGTTTATGGGGTCATTAGCAGTCTTCTAGACTGTGAGCCTGCTGTTGAGTAGGGACCATCTCTATATGTTGCCAACTTGTACTTCCCAAGCGCTTAGTACAGTGCTCTGCACACAGTAAGTGTTCAATAAATACGATTGAATGAATGGGTCTTGCCCTCCATTAGCTGCCACACTTGGGAAGAGAGGACATTGCATTCCCCCTCCCCCCCAACACACATACATTCTCTCCAGCTATCTCTTTTGCTGCCTCCTGCTCTCTCTCTCTCCCTCTCAGGTAGGATGCCAAAGTCCATGAGGCATAAAATAGTCAGAGCAACTCTCTCTGTCGCTCTTTCCCCCAAATGAATATGAAGACACGGTCCCTGAGGCATAAAATAGTTACACATTCTCTTTCTCTCTCTTCTTCTCCCTCTTTCTCTCATGAACATGAAGACCAAGTCCTTGAGGCATCAGAGTCGAAACTGCACACACACACAAACAACACACATACACACAAGTGTCCAGTGGAATGCAGAAGGGCCGTGGGGGAAGCTGGGGGGTCTGGAGTAACTTGTACTTCCCAAGCGCTTAGTCCAGTGCTCTGCACACAGTAAGCGCTCAATAAATACGATCGAATGAATGAATGGAGTAAGGTGAGATTAATCTAGAAAGGCTTCGTGGAGGAGGTGAGTTTGTGAACCCATAAACGCCCTTTGGGGTTTTCGCCCAGCTGTTTGGGATGTCTCCTCCCACCCCTGGCCAGTTGTTTTCAGAACCAAATTGTCCTTTTCATCCCCTTCCCCTGCCTCTGAGACAGCTTCCCGGTAGCTTGCCCTGGCTCCCTGCCCAACCTGGGCCACTAGAAAGATAGAGACTTGAAGTTTGACCCTGAAAGCAGACATTGCCGGGTTGCCTCCTCCCCCACCTCCTTGTGACTTTGGACCCGGTTGGCGGAGGCAGGCTAAGCACTAGGTGTGAGTTTTAAAGCAGCAGCCCAGCAGGGTGGGATATCTAGGGCACCTCACCCTGGCTTGCCCCGGCCCTGGTGGGCAACCCAGGGTGGGAAGAAGGGGTGGAGACTGGGGCCCGGACCCCCTTTGCTCTCCCCACAAATTTTCGCCATCCCCATCCCCCAGGTTGAATTATTCTGACCTGATCTTCATTCATTCAGTCGTATTTATTGAGCACTTACTGTGTGCAGAGCACTGTACTAAGCGCTTGGGAAGTACAAATCGGTCTTCCCATGGTCCAGGACTGTGGAGTAGCCTCCTTGGCCACTGGGGCCAGGAACAGCTCTCTGCCCGGGCCCCCGACCACCCCGGAGGGGATGGGCAAAGCCTCATTCATTCAATCGTATTTATTGAGCGCTTACTGTGTGCAGAGCACTGTACTAAGCGCTTGGGAAGTCAAAGTTGGCAACATGTAGAGGCGGTCCCTACCCAATAACGGGCTCACAGGGTCGAAGGCCTCCTAACGAGGCGTGGGCAGGAAGGGTCGGGACTTAGTGCCAGCTGAAAGCGGGCCTGACTGGAATTTATAGATCCGCGGAGGAGGTAAAAAGATGAATAATAATAATAATGGTATTTATTAAGTGCTTACTATGTGCCCAGCACTGAATACAGGGGATTGCCTCTTCCACAAATCCCTGGGTTCACCCTGAACCCTGGGGCGGGTGGCCGGAAGGGCCACCGGTGCCCCATTTCTCCAAGCGTCCTGCTGTCCCATCAGAGCTGAGTCTCGGGCAACTGGAGGGGCCAAAGGGCTTGGGGGAAGATGGCCTTAATCTCTTCTCCGAACTCGCCACCATGATTGCTTCTGCCTCTGCCTCCTTTTTCTCTCCAGAAAATATGTGCGGTTCCTGTTCACTTAATGTGATTTTTAATCACTGAAGCGGTCGCCGATTCATTCAGTCATATTTACTGAGAGCTTACTGTGTGCGAAGCACTGTACTAAGTGCTTGGGAGAGTACAAAATAATAAACAGACACATTCCCTGCCCACAGTGAGTTTACAGTCCAGAGCAGAGTGATTCTACCTGCGGGCGGGACCCCGAGTCTGGGACGGAGAAAGCAGGGGATGGGGACGGCAGGGGGGTTCCCAGTTTTCCAGCTGCTCCCGAGGGATTTGAATTTTCATTCCTTAGCACCTTGAATTTGAGTGGAGGGGCATCAGTTATTCTCCCTATTAGACGAGAAAACCGAAGTCAGGGAGTTAAAGTGATTTGCCAGGGTCAGGTCTGGGTCCAGAGCTCGGATCTCCCACCTGACTCCTTGAGTGGATAGGGCACGGGCCTAAGAGTCAGAAGGTCATGGGTTCTAATCCCAGCACCACCATTTGTCTGCTGTGTGACCTTGGGCAAGTCACTTCACTTCTCGAGAAGCAGTGTGGCTCAGTGGAAAGAGCACGGGCTTTGGAGTCAGAGATCAGGGGTTCAAATCCCGGCTCAGCCAGTTGTTAGCTTTGTGACTTTGGGCAAGTCACTTCACTTCTCTGGGCCTCAGTGACCTCATCTGTAAAATGAGAATTAAGAGCAAGTTACCTCACTTCTCGAGAAGCAGTGTGGCTCAGTGGAAAGAACACGGGCTTTGGAGTCAGAGGTCAGGGGTTCAAATCTCAGCCCCACTGATTGTCAGCTGTGTGACTTTGGGCAAGTCACTTCACTTCTCTGGGCCTCAGTGACCTCATCTGTAAAATGGGGATTAAGACTGTGAGCCCCCCGTGGGACAACCTGATCATCTTGTAACCTCCCCAGCGCTTAGAACAGTGCTTTGCACATAGTAAGCGCTTAATAAATGCCACCATTATCATTATGATTATTATTAGAACAGTGCTTTGCATATAGTAAGCGCTTAATAAATGCCATCATTATTATTATTATTCTCTGGGCCTCTGTTACCTCCTCTGGAAAATGGGGATTAAGACTGTGAGCCCCCCTTAGGACAACCTGACTGCCTTGTATCTACCCCAGCACTTACAGTGCTTGGCACAAAGTAAGCGCTTAACTAATAACATAACTATTATTATTATTATGAATAAACCAGCTTTGTCCTGAGCTCCCAAGGGTGCCGGGCATGAAGTGCCAGCTTGGCTGCCAGAGGCCTGCCCAAACTGGGCTCCTGTGAGTGAATTGGTTTGGGGCAGACACGCTCTCTGGCTGTGGGCCACTCTCCCTCTCTCTCCCCTCTCCCTCCCTGAACGTCTGGCTGAGAACCTGGAGCAGGAAGCCTGTTCCCTCCGTCTGCCAGCTCTTCCTCAATGACATCACCTCCCTCTTGCCTTGGCTTCGTTCTCCCCGCTCCCGCCCAGGTTCTGCTTACTAACTGGATCCACCACGTTGGATCCGGCCGGGAGCTGATCATACGTCCCTTACCCCGGCCGCCCAGACCCCCAGAGCCTGGCTGGGGGGAGGCTTGAGTAGGGGTCATCTCAGTGGGCAAACTGTCTCCCTCCTTCCAGCCCGGCCCCACCCGCCCTGTGGAAATGAGCCCACTGTTGGGTAGGGGCCGTCTCTATATGTTGCCGACTTGTACTTCCCAAGCGCTTAGTACAGTGCTCTGCACACAGTAAGCGCTCAATAAATACGATTGAATGAATGAATGAATGGAAATGGAAGCGGCCAAGCCCCAGGGTGTAGGAACAAGGAAATCGAAAACCATTTACAAGCTCGTGCCACCGTGGCACCTCCCACTGTCCTCATAGCCCATGTCAGGGGACGGATGGAAGGGAGCAGCGTGCTCCCTGCTGGAGCTTTGGGTGTCAAAATTCAGTCTCCCCCTTCTAGACTGTGAACCCACTGTTGGGTAGGGACTGTCTCTATATGTTGCCAGCTTGTACTTCCCAAGTGCTTAGTACAGTGCTCTGCACACAGTAAGTGCTCAATAAATACGATTGATTGGGAAATAGGCAACACCTCCCTAGCTCCTCACCCGGATAACTAGCCTTGCCTCTGTATTTCCCTTTCCTAAACTGGACCCCTCCAATGCTGCAAGGGCTGACTACTCCCTTCCCCTGCCCGGGGAAGCGGGGGACAGCCCGGGGAGATGTCCAGCCTTTCCTCTGAGACCCTTAATATTTTGGGGGCAAATACACCCTGTCGGATGCCCCCCCCAACCTCCAAGCCCTGGTGAAGAGCCTGTAGCTTTAGATTAGGGGGAGGGCTCTGTCCCCTCCCCTTCATGGACCCCAAGGCTTTGAGTGGGCCAAATCTGACCGGTGGTGGGACGCCATGTCCTCTGAAGGAGCGGTCCATTGATGATGTCGATCTTGGGTATTTTGGCTGGCATCCCCCCGCCCGCTTTCACGATGTCTCACAGGAACGTTTGGGCTCCCTGTCCCTATCTCCTTCACCCCATCTTCCCCCCTCCCTTCCCCTTGCCCCCCACCCACTCTCCCTCTCTCCGTGTCCCACTCCTTCCATTGTTATTTCCCTTCGGGCCCAGGGGTGGTCGCCTTCAGTCTGAACCTTCACCTCTGTTTCTTTCTGTCTCTCCTCTCCCGTGTCACGCCTGAAACCAATTTCCCGTCCCAAGACACCCGGCGGAGGCAGCAGGGCTCGGATTACACATCCACATCCGAGGAGGAGTTTGGCTCCACCCACAGCTCCCCCAAACACAAACGCTCCCTCACCTCCACAGCCACCCAGACCCCCCGGCGGCACGGCCCGAGCCGGCCGAAACGGCCCGGGAGGGAGACGGACGAGGACGAGGACGAGGACGAGGCGGATCCTTTCGGGTTCATCGTGCAGACGGCCGAGATCGCCGAGATCGCCAGGTGAGGCCAACCGGCGGGCTCCCACTTCCTGGCTGAAGGGGAAGGCTGGGGAGACCCAGCTTGGCCACCCCATCATCTTCCTCGCCGCGGGGGGCTCCGGGACCCGGGGGCCATCTAGGGCTTTCAGGCTCGGGCAGTGCTCAGACCGTGCACCCGAATCCAAAGCCGCTTGGATGTCTGGATCTGCCAGTCGACTGGGCCCGGGACCTAGGTCTGGGTCTACCGGTTGGTGGGCTTATTGATGACAGGATTTGGCACTTCCTTTTCTCTAGGAAGAGACATTCAGGGGGCAAAGGCCAGTTACCGGCCCTTGAATCTCCTGAGCATTTTTACCGGCTTGATGTGCTTTCTCATCAACCATCTCAATTTGAAAATAGTAGTAGTTGTTATATTTAAGCAGTTACCCTGTGCCGAGCACTGTGATAAGCCCCAGGGTAGATAAAATATAAGCAGATTGGACGTAGTCCCTGCTCCTATGGGGCTCACAATCTAAGGGGGAGAGAGGACAGATGTTTAATCCCCATTTTACAGATGAGGAAACTGAGGCCCACAGAAGTTATGTGTCTTGTCCAGTGCTGTGCACACAGTAAACTCTCAGTAAATACAATTGATTGATTGTCCAAGGTCACACAGCAGATCAGTGGCGGAGTCGGGATTAGCACCCAGGTTTCCTGTCTCCCAAGCCCATGTTCTTTCCACTAAAGACCATCCCTGTGAGGCAGGGAATTTTCTTCCCATTTTATAGATAATGATGCTGCGTCCCAGAGAAGTTCAGTGACTTACATTGGGTCCCACAGCAGGCCAGGGCAGAGCCAGATCCCAGGCCTCCTGACTTCCAGGCAATGCTCTTTCCACTAAAACTGTAGGTTCTAATCCTGGCTCTGTCATGTCTATTCATTCATTCAATCGTATTTATTGAGCGCTTACTGTGTGCAGAGCACTGGACTAAGCGCTTGGGAAGTACAAGTTGGGTGACCTTGGTCAAGTTACTTCATTTCTCTAGGCCTCAGTTACCTCATCTGTAAAATGGGGATTGAGATTGTGAGCCCGATGTGGGACAGGGATTGAGTCCAACCCGATTTGCTTGTATCCACCCCAGGGCTTAATACAGTTCCTGGCACCTAGTAAGTGCTTAACAAATACCCCAAGTATTAGTATCTGCCTTCCCTCCCTCCATCCCTCACTCCCTCCTTGCCCACAAATCTTCTTAGATTCAGGAATGTCTTTGGAGCTTTCTTTCCTGGCATTTTATCCAAGTGATTCCTCATGGGGGGAGAAAGCGGGGCAAAGGCAGAACAAAAACTCAGGCCTCCCCCTGGGCTCCAGCCTCAGAGCCAGTAGCACCTGAGACTGCATCCTTAGAATGAAAGGTGTGTCCTGCTCCTCTGTGTCTGCCATGCACTGCCGTGGCGGGCATCACCCTGCCCTTGGCACTTGAGGCCTTGAGCTGAAGGATAGTCCCGACTCTGGTCTGAAGGCCCTGAAGGTTACCCCCCGCCAACCTATTGGGTTCTGAGACTTAGCCAGGGTGGCTCAGAGTCAGGGGATCACCTGCCCCCTTCCCCCTTGCCAGATTTCTCCTCCGCCTGCCATGTTCCTTCCCCCGAGTGGGAAAGGGCTTTGGCATAAGATGGCCAGGTTGTCCAAATCCAGCCTGCTCCCTGCCCAGGGTTCATGCTGAGCCAAAGTGGCAGCAGGAGAGCATGAGGACAGACTGAGAGAAGGACTTCCCAGCCGGATGGGATGAGGAATCATCATCATCATCATCATCATCATCAATCGTATTTATTGAGCGCTTACTGTGTGCAGAGCACTGTACTAAGCGCTTGGGAAGTACAAGTTGGCAACATATGGAGACAGTCCCTACCCAACAGTGGGCTCACAGTCTAAAAGGGGGAGACAGAGAACAAAACCAAACATACTAACAGAATAAAATAAATAGAATAGATATGTACAGGTAAAATAAATAGAGTAACAAATATGTACAAACATATATACATATATACAGGTGCTGTGGGGAAGGGAAGGAGGTAAGATGTGGGGGTGGAGAGGGGGACGAGGGGGAGAGGAAGAAGGGGGCTCAGTCTGGAAAGGCCTCCTGGAGGAGGTGAGCTCTCAGTAGGGCCTTGAAGGGAGGAAGAGAGCTAGCTTGGCGGATGGGCAGAGGGAGGGCATTCCAGGCCCGGGGGATGACGTGGGCCGGGGGTCGATGGCGGGACAGGCGAGAACGAGGTACGGTGAGAAGATTAGTGGCAGAGGAGCTGAGGGGGCGGGCTGGGCTGGAGAAGGAGAGAAGGGAGGTGAGGTGGAAGGGGGCGAGGGGATGGAGAGCCTTGAAGCCCAGGGTGAGGAATTTCTGCCTGATGTGCAGATTGATTGGTAGCCACTGGAGATTTTTGAGGAGGGGAGTAACATGCCCAGAGCGTTTCTGGACAAAGACAATCCGGGCAGCAGCATGAAGTATGGATTGAAGTGGGGAGAGACAAGAGGATGGGAGATCAGAATCCTGGGCCCACCCCCCGCAAGAATCTCAGGGTGGAGGTTGGGGTGACAGGCAACCCTGGGATCTGTGTTTCCCAACGCTAAGGTGAAAACAGCAGGTGCTCCCTTACCCTGAGATGCAAAGGAGCAAGAAACCCAGACACAAGCCTAGAAACTGGCAGAGAGAGAATGCCCAGGTGAATAGAGGTCAATTTGGCCACCTCCCACACTGGCCACCCCGGGGCCCTGATTCCAGGGGCCTGTTTCCCTCTGATGGCTGGGGATCTAAATAATAATAATGTTGGTATTTGTTAAGCGCTTACTATGTGCCAAGCACTGTTCTAAGCACCGGAATAATAATGATGGCATTTATTAAGCACTTACTATGTGCAAAGCACTGTTCTAAGCACTGGGGAGGTTACAAGGTGATCAGGTTGTCCCACGGGGGCTCACAGTCTTAATCCCCATTTTACAGATGAGGTAACTGAGGCACAGAGAATTCAAGTGACTTGCCCGAAGTCACACAGCTGACAAGTGGTGGAGCTGGGATTAGAACCCACGACCTCTGACTCCAAAGCCCGTGCTCTTTCCACTAAGCCACGCTGCTGTAGCTCAGTCTCTCCCCTGCTGATCATCCAGAGTGGGGAGGGTGACCCTCTGGATTGGCCCAGTCAGTTGTATTTACTGAGCGCTTACTGTGTGCAGAGCACTATACAAGGTGCTTGGGAGCATAATAAAAATAATAATTATTATTATGAAATTTAAGCGCTTGCTATGTGCCAGACACTTTACTAAGCGCCGGGGTGGATACAAGCAAATCAGGTTGAACACATTCCCTGTCCCACGTGGGGCATACCGTCTCGGTCCCCATTTTACAGATGAGGTGACTGAGGCCCAGAGAAGTGAAGTGACTTGTCCAAGGTCACAGAGCAGGCAAGTGACAGAGCCAGGATTAGAACCCATAACCTTCTGAATCCCAGGCCCGTGCTCTCTCCACTCTACCATGCTGCTTCTCAAAGTCCAGTGTAACAGAAGTTGGTGGACAAGTTCTCTGCTCCTTTGGCTCCTGGAGTTCTAAAAAAATCAGCGTGTGGGGCTCATGTCTTCCAGGACCTGGCTCCCTTCCAGTGAGCTGAGGGTCTTTCTGCTTCTTTGCCCCTCCGGCCCTCCACTGGCCTGATTTTCCCTTCGAAAGCAGTCAAAGCCAAACCTCCCGTTTTCCGAATCTTGATATGGGCACCTGGGAGTCTCCTACCATGGACCCAGGAAGGCCCAGCCCTGTGTCTCCTCTCCCAGAAAGGCTGGAGATGTGTGCCGGCCATCACGCACTGGGGAAGGGGGTTGTCCCTCCCCCAGAGAGGAATCAGCCCGAGTTATTTCGGGAACAGTGAGGGCAGAATTTGGTTTCACGAGGGCTAAGCTAGCTTTACCAAGAAGGACCTGCATCTACCAGCCTGCACAGGGGAAGAACCTGGCAGAGACTGGAAGGAAGTCAACAGCCTTCCCTCCCACCCTAATGGTGGGGCAACTTGCCTTGACTGAGGGGTCTGTGTTCAACCATTTCTAGACTGTGAGCCCACTGTTGGGTAGGGACCGTCTCTATATGTTGCCAACTTGTACTTCCCAAGCGCTTAGTACAGTGCTCTGCACACAGTAAGCGCTCAATAAATGCGATTGAATGAATGAATGAACCTCTGGGCGGGGGCTAGGATTGAGCAGTGGTCCCCTGTCCCGGGGCTCTGAATCCACATGGAGGGGAGAGCCACTGAAGTGGAAACCAGAGGGTGAATTTGGATTCAAATCAATCAATCAATAAATCTCCCCCTAGAGACTGTAATCTCATTATGGGCAGGGAATGTGTCTGTTACATCATTGTATCATACGCTCCCAAGGGCTTAATGCAGTGCTCTGCACACAATAAGTGCTCAATAAATAAGATTGACTGACTGATTGAGCGCTTACTGTGTGCCGGGCACTGAATTAAGCACCTAGGAGAGTATAATAACAAAAGAATTGGTAGACACGTTTCCCTGCCCGTGAGGAATTTACAGTCTACAGAATCTTTCTGATTCTCAGTCATGGCTCTAGGCCTCCTGCCCATAAAATGGCCAAAGGCACGGCTTTGTTCCTGGCTAAAGTGCGGTCCGCCCCGCCCGGTCCACTGTGTGGAAACTCACTGCATCTCAGGAAGGGCAGGAAAGAACTAGAGATGGGGTGGAGAGGGCAACCGAGAGAGATCAGAGAGATGGAGCGGCTTCCATATTAGGTGAGACCGAAAGCGCAGGATTCTGCGATGCAGGCACAAACCAAATCCAAAGAAACATTTCTTCCCCCAGGGAAATTTAGGCAGCTGGAAACACCAGCAGATCCCAGCGGGTTTTGGATAAACCTGGTCCAAGCTGGATCTCTGGAGGGAGAATCAGGGCTGGAGAGGGGAGGATTAGCAGTTTTGGACAGTCTGTCCTGGAGAGAGGAGAATTAGGGGTGTTGAGAAGTCCATCCTGGGTCACTGGAGAGAGAATCAGAGCTGGAGAGGGGAGAATTAGGGGTGTTGGATGGTCCCTAACTATGAGGGCAGGGGTCTAGGAGGACAACCAGCTCACAGTTCCTCCTCCGCACACAGTAAGCACTTAATAAATATGATTAACTGACTGACTGGTTGACTGACAAGCGTCCCGGTGGTGCTGTTGGAGACAGAGTCTTGGGCTGGCTGGACTGTGGGGCTGACCGGGGTATGTCACTCTGGGCGTCCAAGCCAGATTCACCAGTTGGAAACAAACCCATCGTCCTTGGCAGCTGCAGTGGGAGGTTGGAAATAGAGCAGGGAGGTTCCTTGTTGGTCCCGGATGCGGGGATTCTGTGCAGCCCCCATTTGGGGCTGGGCCTCTTGCATTCTTTCATTCATTCAGTAGTATTTATTGAGCACTTACTGTGTGCAGAGCACTGTACTAAGCACTTGGAAGAGTACAGTGTAACAATAAACAGACACATTCCCTGCCCACAAGCTTGCAGTCTACAATCTGGCCTGAACAGCCCTCTGACCACACTCCCATCCCCCTCCACAGGCTGAGCCAGACTTTGGTGAAGGACGTGGTCACCCTGGCCCGAGAGATCCACGATGTCGCCGGCGATGGGGAGTCCCACAGCTCGCCCGGGGCGGGACCCAACGCCTCCCTGGGCTCCGTCCCCAGCACGCCGGCATCCATCATCTCTGCCAGAGAAGAGGTGAGGTTCTGGGCGGGGCAGTGCCACCCTACGGGAGAGGGTCCAGCCGAGGAAAGATCCTTGGGGCTGGGGGGAGGAGACTTCACGGTTGTCCGTCCCCGGGGAAACAGGCCCCGACTACTAACCGTCGCGGCGGAAGTCAAAGCTCTGCTGCTCTCTACCTTGTATCTAACCCAGCGCTTAGAACAGTGCTTTGCACATAGTAAGCGCTTAACAAATACCAACATTATTATTATTATTATTATTATGTGGCCTGTCCCATCCGGTCCTCCGTGTGCAGGCCTGGATGTCATATTTCAGGAAAGACCAGCGAGGGGATCCTGGATCCCCAGGGCGTTCCTCTGAGCTGCATTCAGCTCCAGGGTCACAGTCCTGCATCTGTGCTGCAGCCAGACCTCTGCACCTTGGCACCAATGCGTGCCGGGGCCGCATCCTGGGGCAGAGGGCGAGGCGGGGCAACTTGCCAAAGCCGAAGGAAGTACCACAGGCATTTTCTGGAGATGTTGCCCTAATTCACACTCAGACCAATGATGCTAGACCACCACTCATCATTCATTCATTCAATCGTATTTATTGAGCGCTTACAGTGTGCAGAGCACTGTACTAAGCGCTTGGGAAGTACAAGTTGGCAACATATAGAGACGGTCCCTGCCCAACAATGGGCTCACAGTCACTGCGATTTGAACGTGTGGTGCCATTTTTTTAACCATAATTATGGTATCTGTTAAGAATCAATCAATCAATGGTATTCATCGAGCACTTACTACGTGCAGAGCACTGTACCAAGTGCTTGGTAGAGTACAATACAACAGAATTAGCAGACACTTTCCCTGCCCATATCGAGCTTCAATCTAGAGGCTTTCAATGTGTCAAGCACTGTTCTAAGCACTGGGGTAGATACAAGATAATCAGGTTGGACGTAGTCCCTGTCCCACATGGGACTCACAGTGTAGTTTGCAGATCGTCTACCATGGGAACAATTGAGGTTCGACGGTGAGCTGCAGGGGTGGAATCGGTCTCTGGCTTCCGATTGTATCTGCCCGGAGAAGTTGGGGTGTGACTGGTAAGCGCTTAGTACAGTGCTCTGCATGCAGTAAGTGCTCAATAAATACGATTGAATGAATGAATTCCTGAGGATGAGGAAATCGGCCCCAGTCTGAGCAATCAATCAATCGATGATTTCTTGAGCACAATCTGGGGGCAGACTACTGTACTGAACACATGGGACAGAGTGCTTAACAAATGCCACACTTATCATTACCCTAGGGCACTGGAACAAGGGGCCACGGAGCAGAGAACGAGGGGTGATTTGAATATGTCTCTTAAGGTATATTGCACTCTCCCAAGGACTTAGTACAGTGCTCTGCACACAGTAAGTGCTCAATAAATATGATTGATTGGGAGAACACAGGAGAGTTAGAAAATATGATTTCTGCCCTCGAGAAATGTACAGTCTAGCAGGGGAGAGAGATGCGAGAAAATCTCACGTAGGAGAAAGAAGAAAAGAGTATGGTGGGTAGGTGCTTGAGTAGCTTAAATAGGAAGAGTATGGGAGTCTATCCATGGGGAAGTGTCATAGATGACTGACCGAGGTAGATTTGAGAGTCGTCCGTGTTGGGGAGCCATGATATTTTTCCCCGCGGCCCCCTCGAGGCCGGGGTGTCGCACTGACTCACCATCCTCCTCCCAGCAGCTGGTCCAGCACATCCCGGAAGCCAGCCTCAACTTCCAGAAGGTGCCTCCGGGCTCCCTGGGCCTCAAGGATTTCAACCAGAACGTCAACGACAGCCAAGACGACAACCTCACCCGGAGGACCAGAGCAAGAAACCGAGAGGAGGTGCCCCTTCCCCTTCTCTCCCCTCTCTCTTTTCCCCTCTCGCCCTCCTCTCCCCAAGCCTTTGTTAGTTAGGTGACACTAGGCTCGGGGAGATTCTGGACGGGCAGAACCGGGCTCTGACCCGTCCCAGTCCAGGTGAACCCCTCTGATCAAGAACCTCATTTTAATGGGGATCGGCCCTCCCCTAACAAGTTGCCCCCTCCGTGCCCCATCCCTCCTATCTGCCCCCAGAGCAGCCCTTTGGCTACCCAAGGGAGAATCAAAACTGGACAGAGGGAATTCCATGGCTTGCATCCCTCCCGTCCCTCTCCCCCTGGGCCGTCGGCGACAGACCCTCCCTTTTACCCAGACTTGGGGGTCTGGGGCGGCGCCTTTCAGAGCCGGGAGCCCCGGGGAGCGGGAGTCCCGGCGACAGGCTGACTCGGTTCCCTTCCATGCAGGTCATCTTCGATAACCTGTTGCTGAACCCCGTGTCCCAGCTGTCTCACACAATCCGGGAGAACACCGAAAACCTCGCGGAGAAGATGAAGTGAGTCGTCTTCCCTTTTCCCTTTTAGCCTGCTTGCGCCCCAACCCCCCTTCCTCCCGTCGGCCGACTGACTGCAGCTGGGTCTGGGGGTCTGAGCGGAGGTGGGACGTGGTGGAGCGGGGCTACTGGCCCCGGGCGGAAGGAGAGGGTTAATTCGGGTGAAGGCTGGGGGTGAGATCTGGGTTTTCTCTTTCTACCGTCAGTCAGTGAACGGCGTTTATTGAGCATTTGCAGTGCGCAGAACACTGTCCCGAGTGCTTGAGAGTACAGTACAAGACAGTTGGTAGACACGTTCCTTGCCCACAGCGAGCTTCTAGCCTTGAGGGGGAGACAGACATTAATCTGCCTCATGTCCTCCCCTTCATGGAAGCAGCGTGGCTCAGTGGAAAGAGCCCGGGCTTTGGAGTCAGAGGTCATCGGTTCAAATCCCGGCTCCGCCCCTTGTCAGCTGTGTGACTTTGGGCAACTCACTTCACTTCTCTGGGCCTCAGTTCCCTCATCTGTAAAATGGGGATGAAGACCGTGAGCCCCACGTGGGACAACCTGATCACCTTGTAACCTCCCTGCGCTTAGAACAGTGCTTTGCACATAGTAAGCGCTTAATAAATGCCGTTATAATCAGTCAATCAATGGTATTTATTGATCACTTACTGTGGACACAGCACCAAGGACTTGGGAGAGTACTCTCCAAGAGAGTTGGGGGACACGTTCTCTGCCCACAATAAGCTTACAGTCTACAGGGAGAGCCAGACATTAATTATTCAATCAAAGGTATTTATTGAGCGCTCAGTGTGCACAAAGCACTGTACCAAGCGCTCGGGAGAGTACAGTACAAGAAAGTTGGAAGACACATTCCCTGCCTCGGTTGAGCTTACAGTTTAGTCGGGGAGACAGACGTTAAGAACAGTCTGTCCCCCCCTTCTAGACTGTGAGCCCGTTGTTGGGTAGGGACCATCTCTATATGTTGCCAACTTGTACACTTCCCAAGCGCTTACTTCAGTGCTCTGCACACAGTAAGCGCTCAGTAAATACAATTGAATGAATGAATGAATGCAGAACACTGTAACAAGGGCTTGGGAGAGGACAGAACAACAGCGTTGGCAGGCACAGTTGCGTGAGCTCCGCAGCTGGAGAACTGGGACCTTTATTCTGTTTAAAATAAAAGCATGGCTTAGTGGATACAGCAAAAGCCTGGGTGTCGATGGGGCCTGGGTTTTAATTCCGGCTCCTGCTACTCACCTGCTGTGTGATCTTGGGCAAGTCACTTAACTTCTCTGTGCCTCAGTTACCTCATCTGTAAGATGAGGAGGAAGACTGTGAACACCACGTAGGACAGGGACTGTGTTTTCAGCTTGATCGCCCTACATCTAGAGCAGTGCTTTGCACATAGTAAGAGCTTAACAAATGCCATCACTATTATTATTATTATCTACCCCAGTGCTTAGAACAGTGCCTGGCACATAGTGGGTGCTTAACAAATACCATTAGAAAAACAAACAACTCCCCAGAAGCCACAGGGCTGTGTGGAGCCATCTCCCCGCTGTTCCCCTACCCTTCTGATCCCTGCCCTGCTGCAATACTGAGATTGGGATCGGGGGGTCCAGGATCCTCTTTCAGAACACAGAAAGGACCTGGGAGGAGCTGGAGGCCAAACTCAACCTGGAGAATGAAGTGCCCATCCTGAAGACGTCCAATAAGGTCAGGCTGGGGTCTGGTGGGCGTGGGAGCCGCTGGGCACGCGGCCATCGCCTCCACGGCACGGCCAGTGCCATCCCGACAATCTCTCCCATCCCCAACAGTCCCGTCTCCTGTCGTCCCCCCTGCAGGAAATCAGCTCCATCCTGAAGGAACTGAGGCGGGTACAGAAACAACTCGAAGGTGAGGCGCTTTGGATCCTGTGCCCGTTACCCCCACTCCCCGCCCCTGACAGATGGACAGGCGGCTGGACTTACGACCCACGGACTGTCCCACTGTCTCGGTGACGAAGGCAGGGGGTGGCTGAAATGGCCCACAGGGGACGGTGTTGGGGGAGCCTGGGCTGCCGCTCCCCACTCCCGGCCCCTGATTCCTCCTCCTTCTCCCCGTCTTCTTTCCACTCAGTGGAAAGAGCACGGGCTTTGGAGTCAGAGGTCTTGGGTTCAAATCCCTGCTCTGCCACTTAATGATAATAATGGTATTTGTTAAGTGCTTTCTATGTGCCAAGCACTGTTCCTTACGCTGGGGTGGATACAGGGTAATCAGGTTGCCCCACGTGGGGCTCACACTTTTAATCCCCATTTTACAGATGAGGTAACTGGGGCCCAGTGAAGTGACTTGCCCAAGGTCACACAGCAGACAGGTGGCGGAGGCGGGATTAGAACCCACATCTTCTGACTCCCAAGCCCGTGCTCTTTCCACTAAGCCGTGCTGCTTCTCAGCTGTGTGACTTTGGGCAAGTCACTTAAACCTCTCTGTGCCTCAGTGGCCTCATCTGTAAAATGGGGATTAAGACTGTGAGCCCCCCCGTGGGACAACCTGATCACCTTGTAACCTCCCCAGTGCTTAGAACAGTGCTTTGCACAGAGTAAGCGCTTGATAAATGCCATCATTATTATTATTATTATTACGACAGTGATCAACGCCATCATTGACCCCAGCGGCAACTTGGAGGTGGTCGCCAGCAACCGAGTGTCCGCCGGGCTGACCCCGCCAGGCAGGGCCAGGACTCCCTATAGCCCGCCGTCCCCGGGGGACGGGCCGCCTCTCCCCCCACCCACCAGGATCTCCACCCAGAGGTCAAACTGCGCGTCCTCCGGCCTCTTCGACCCCAGCTTCGGCCCGGACGGAGAGAGATGCGGGCTGTGACCGGCCGTGGCCATCTGTGCATCTCCTGTGGTGTGTTTGTGTCCTGGGGGCCGCGGGGGGCCGTGGGGGTAGAGCGCAGCCCCGCCCCCGGCGCGGAGATCGGTGCCAGTGATGGTGGCGGGCAGGGGTGAGGGGAGGCTCCACTAGTCTTTGGCCAGAGGTGGACACCGGGGCCTCACGCCTGGCCCGGGCGGAGCAGGTGCTCAAGAAGGAGGGAGAAAGGGAGACGGACATTGTCTCCAGACAATAGACCGGTCAGTGCTTTGGGGCGGGGGTGGAATGCTCACCCTTCTCCCCCCTGTACTCTCTAGCGTGGAGCATGTACCCACACACACGTGTGTATGCGCGCACACACACACAAACCTACCACATACATTCACAAACACCCTGACACAGAGATGCACAGAGACCCCCCCCCCCCGCCACACACATCCAGAGACACGTAGCCACCCAGAGAGCCCCAACCCCCGCCCTTTCCCTCGCTCCAGGACATCATGGCCCGACCCCAGGAAGCCTGTGTTCCCGACTTTGCCTCTGATTCCCGTTACAGCTTTGGTGCCGCAACGGCTCTCTTGGTCGTGCACAGCCACTGGGAGATGCTGGTGGACGGGGGCTTCTCTGAATGGTGTTCCCACCCCTTCCCCTGCTCCTCTTCTCTATCGGAAGCAGCACTGTCTTCTTTCCCTTGCCTGGCGTTTGTGCCAAACTGCCCCGGGTTGCCCTGCCCCGCCTTCCCGGGGCTTTTAAGAAGGGGGGAGAGGGGTTGGGTTGGCACTGGTTGGTGCCAAATGGTCCTGGACAGTCTCCAGATCCCAAATGTACAGGTTTGGCACAGAAGCCTCCAAAACGGTACGGGGCAAGGCCCTGCCCACCGAAGCAGCATTTCCTGCTCTACTGGGAACAGGCTGGAACCCAGGGGACTGAATTCCCACCCCATTCCTACACTCATGGGTCCTGGCAAAGAAAGGAGAGGGGCAGGGGGATGGGGGGGGGCGGTCAGGGCTGAGATTAGTATGGGGGAGGGGGTCCTGAGCACTGGCATCAGCCTCCAGACACCCCAAGTCAGGAATACAGGTCTGGGATTTCTGGGGAAGGCATCTCTTTCCTCTCCTTTCACTGCGCACATTCCGAGCCCTGTGTGGGCTTGAGCCCAGCCCTACCCGGTGCTGGGTCACCTCCCCGCACCAGCTCCCAAGGACTCTGGGGCCAGCCTGGCATGGAGACGGAGTGAGCGCCCACCCGCAGGCTAGGCCTGCCAGCCTGAGCCCCCATCTGTGAGGGAACCGCGAGGCTGGCCTGGCCAGGGAAGAGCCGGGCCCAGCCCTCTCTCTGAATGACACCCTCATCCTTGAGCCTGGCTTCTCCCAGCCCTCCCCTGGCCCCACCAGGGTGCGGGTGATGGGCCGTTCGTTATTGCCGTGGCCCCAACAATAAAAAGTTAGCGCTGTTGTTGTTTGAGGGCAGACTTTGGCCTTGCCCCCTCCCCGTGCAGGGGTAGACTCTTCTCACCGCCCCAGGTTCTGCCCGGGATGTGCTGAGCCCATCCACAGCCTCCCTATCTTGGATGGCTTTCGCCCCCTCCACAGAGCTGCCCGCTGGCCTCGCCAACCCTGACCGCTGCCCCAGGTGTGAATTACCCTGCCCTGGGAGCAAGCACTCTGGTCCTGAGCCTCCCTTGGGAGCTCAGTTTCCCTGCAAAATGGGTAGAGTAATCATCATCAGTATTTGAGTGACCACTGTGTACAGAGGACAGTGCCGCTGTCTTTTGTGTGCAGTGCACTGTGGTGTCTTTTAGGTGAAGAGCACTGTGCTGGGTAGCTCCTGGGAGCAGTGCGCTGTACTGAGCACCTGGTTCAGCACAGATGGCTATGTGCAGGTTGTTCTGCTCAGACGCTGGAGTGACCACTGGAAGTAAAAGTCACGGTCTCCACATTAGGAGCTAATGGTCTCTCTGGCTCATCCATCCCTGCCTTCTGGGGCTGCTGGGGGTGGGAAGTGCTAGATGGAGACCGGCGCCCTTCCCTGAATCGACAGTTGCCCACCGCATGCCAAATCCCCACATCATTTGCCCCTTAAATGTCCCCTGGGGCTATAGGCCAGGGCCCAGTTTGCCCATGGTCTGATTGAAATATGTTCTGGTCTCTTGTCCCGTCTGGACGGGGTGGGGGGGAGAGGAGGGATTCTTCCTACTAGGGCTGGCACCAGCCTGGGAGATGGGTTTGGGGGCCCGACTCCCACAGTCCTCCCTGCTCTCCCCCTGCCATGACCATTTCCCACAGACCCAACGCCAAAGAGCAAGTTGTGAGAGCCTGCCCACTCCACCTCGCCTGGGGCCTCTGTCCCTTCCAAAAACGTGCCTGGGTGACCCCTGAGGGTGTCCCGTGAGATGCGTGCGTGGGGCTCTGTGTGGCGGCGTGGAAAGTGTGTGTAAGTGTGTGTCTCTGTGCCTAAGTGGTGCCCTGGGCGAGGAGCCTCCAAGCAAGGCCAAACTCCAGCCCAACTCGCACACCTGGGCCCGTCCCGGGACCCCCATTTTGGGGTGGGCTGGGACCCTGGTGCTGGAGTCGAACCGTACGTCCCTCCCTGTGGCTGGGGTGGTCCCAGAGGGCACCTTAGGTGGGTGGCACCCAACAGTGGAAGGAGAAGGAAGAAGCAACATGGGACCCGCCTTTGGGGGAGCCCCGGCTGGGGCCTTCGTTCCGCCCGTCTCGCCCACGGCTGCCGAGTGAACCCAGCCCCTTGCTGACATCTTTGCAATAAACCAGTGAGGGAGTGGGTTAGCCCACCCCCGGCAGTCCTGGTGTGCCCCCTCCCCACCGTCCACGCGGGCCCACCCCAGTGGCCTCTTGGCTGTGGACTGTGCCGGCCTCCCCCTCTGACCCCCGACCCTCAAGCCCCCCATCCCCCGGGGCCCCCGTCTGCATGTGCCGCCGCTGAACGCCCAGTCAGCTGGACCTGTTTGTAGAACCTGGGCCTGATTTCTGACCTCTTGACCCCCCCACCCCCGTCAAATGGGTGAAGATAATTGGGTGTTTCATGAATCTTGCTTTCTCCACCCGGTTCGCTGAGTCTCCTCTTCCCCCCCTCCCCAGTCTCGAATGGTGATTGCTTCCGTTTGGATCCTAGGCTGTATCTGTATGTACATTTCGTTCCCAGCTGGTGTTGTGGATGTCTTTCAGAAATCGTTATTTTATATAATTTTATCATGAGGTTTGTCCAATAAATCATTCTTTTATCACACCCAGCCCGGCACAGGCCTGTTCCTGGAGAGATGAGCGAGCTAGAGTGTCTGGCCCTCCAAGGGCTGGCCTAGAGAGAGGAACTGTGGGGCGAGTGGGTCTGATTCCCTGAGGGTTGGCTGGAGAGTGGACATGTTAGGAGAGTGTGTCCGGCCCCCTCTCACTGAGTTCAAGGTGGGGGCCTGAACACCACGGTGCCTGACGTCCCACGACCGCTTTCCAGACCGGCTGTCGGGGAGGACGGATATACCCTCCCCTCAATTCCACTCTCCATACCAGCCCTGGGGTCCAGAAATGCTCTCCTCGATACAGGGAATGGACTAGTGGGGAGAGTGCGGTCCGGCCTCCTGTAGCTTGGCCTGGGGAGTGGTCATGTGGGGAGAGTGCGGCCCCCACCAAGGGTCGATTCAAGGAGTGGAATTATGGGGAGAGTGTGTCTGAACTCCCAAGGGCTGGCCGGGGGAGTGGACATGCGAGGAGAGTGTTCCTGGCCCACCGGGGGCTGGCCCGGAGAATGGAATTGTGGTGAGAACGTATCCAGCTCCTTGAGGTCCGGTCTGGTGAGTGAATGAGTGAGGAGAGGTCTCCAGCCCTCCGAAGGCTGGCCTGGGGAGTGGACAAGAGGGGAGGGTAAGTCCGGCCCCCCACAAGGGCCAATATGGAGAGTGGAGTTATGGGGAGAGTGGATCTTGTCCCCCGAGGGCCAATATGAAGAGTAGAATTTTAAATAGAGTGTGTCCAGCCCCCTGAGATCCAGTTTAGGGGGTGGACAATGTGAGGAGAGTGCGTCTTGTCCCCTGAGGACTGGTCTGAGGAGAGGATGTGTGAAGAGAGTGTGTCCAGCCTCCCAAGGGCCAGCTGTGGGGTGGACATTGAGGAGAGTTTGTCCGGCCTCTGAAGGGCTGGCCTGGAGAGTGGAATCGTGGAAAGAGTGAACCCGCCACCCCCGAGAGCCAGTCTGGAGAGTGGCCGTGGTACGTCAGGCCCCGCGGAGTTCAGTCCCCCACCTCCAACTCGATGGGTGGGGACCAAGGCTGGGTTTCCAATCTCAGATGGGCACAGGGACTTGTTATTTTTTGCAGCCCAGCAGGGACCTGGCTCTTGGGGGAGCTGCAGGCACCCAGATGGTCACAGAAGCATGTGCATGAATGCATGCATGCAAACATGCATATACACACACACACTTTATCTCTCCCTCTCTCTCCCAGTCCACACCCCTGCAGCAGGAGTTCCCTAGGGCAGAGACGGGGGGAGTGGGGTGTAAAAGGTCTCGGGCTCTCAACTGCCACCCTCCACCCCAACCCCGGCGCAGATGGCTGCTGACTCTGGTGGCAAGGAGGAAGCAGAAAAGAAAGGGGAAGCAACTTGGGGCTGAAGGTGAGCTTGGAGGGAGAAAAAACCCCAGAACGAGTTTTGGTGGGGAGGAAGGGAGGGAGGGGCCAGCATGCGCTCTGTTGGGGCCTGCCCCCCGGCTCCAGCTGCCCGTCTGGAGACGTGCCCTGGTCGGCGGAGGTGCTCCACGGTAAGTGGCCATGGTCATCGCTCACTCCCAAACCTGGCCCTCACGGAGTGGGATCTGCGGGCCCTCGAGTCTGGGACGTTCCCCTGCACCTGGGGGAGGTGGAGGCTTTGTTTTCACATCCTCTTCGGGGCCTCAGTGTCCCCCAGACTGGGGCCGGTCCACAGGAGTTGAGGGGTCGGGGAGGGTTACACTGCGGTCCTGGAGACCCCCGGGACCAGACCCTAACCCTATCCAGAATCCAAAGTGGCATCTCAGGGCCTAGTGTGGTCCATATTATTGTTTCACTGACATTGGCTGACTGCTCAAGGTGCTGGGTGAATCAATTAATGGTATTTATTGAGTGCTTACTGTGTGCAGAGCGCTGTAATAATAATAATAATAATGGCATTTATTAAGCACTTACTATGTGCAAAGTACTGTTCGAAGTGCTGGGGAGGTTACGAGGTGATCAGGTTGTCCCACGGGGGGCTCACAGTCTTAATATTAATCTTGTCTTAATCTTAATCACAGTCTAGAGAAGCAGCATGGCTCAGTGGAAAGAGCACGGGCTTTGGAGTCAGAGGTCATGGGTTCAAATCCCAGCTCTGCCAATTGTCAGCTGTGTGACTTTGGGCAAGTCACTTCACTTCTCTGTGCCTCAGTGACCTCATCTGTAAAATGGGGATGAAGACTGTGAGCCCCCTGTGGGACAACCTGATCACCTTGTAACCTCCGCAGCGCTTAGAACAGTGCTTTGCACATAGTAAGTGCTTAATAAATGCCATTATTATTATTATTATTATTATTATTATTACTGTACCTGCTGCTCTGGGCATATACTACACACTTTCTAGGGAAGCAGCATGGCCTAGTGGATAGAGCACTGACTCCTTCTGCGAGTCAAAAGGACTTGGGTGCTTCACCATTTGTCTTCTGTGTGACCCTGGACAAGTCACTTCACTTCTCTGTGCCTCAGTTTCCTCAACTGTAAATGGAGATTAAGACTGGGAGCCCCATGTAGGACCTGGACTACGTCCAACATGATTACTTTGTATTTACCCCAGCAGATAGAACAGTTTCTGGCACATAGTAAGCACTTAACAAATACTATTAAAAAAAACAAAAAACTTTCTAGGTAATAATAATAATAATAATGATGTTGGTATTTGTTAAGTGCTTACTATGTGCAAAGCACTGTTCTAAGTGCTGGAGCACTGTTCTGAGTGCTGGGAGTGCTGTTTTGAGTGTCTAATTCGGGCAGGGCAGTGTACTGAGTGACTACTGGATGCAGAGAACCATACTGAGTACCTACTGCGTGCAGAGTGTTGTACTCTGCCTGCTGCTCTGGGCATATACTATGCACTTCCTAGGTACTTAGCACTGTATTGGGTGTCTAATATGGGCAGGGTACCGTACTGGACATCTGCAGTGTATTGAAGACTGTACTGAGCACCTTCTGGGAGCTGTTGACCCTACTGTGGGCCGGCTCAGTGGAAAGAGCCCGGGCTTTGGAGTCGGAGGTCATGGGTTCAAATCCCGGCTCCGCCAATTGTCAGCCGTGTGACTTTGGGCAAGTCACTTCACTTCTCTGGGCCTCCGTTCCCTCATCTGTAAAATGGGGATTAAGATTGTGAGCCCCACATGGGACAACCTGATCACCTTGTAACCACCCCCAGCGCTTAGAACAGTGCTTTGCACATAGTAAGCGCTTAACAAATACCATCGTTATCATTATTACTGGCACACAGTAGTATGCAACATACACACTACTTTCTCCTCTTAGAAACATCCCCTCCTCTTCCCCACCTGGGCCCAGCACCTCTGGTAGGGTCCACGCCAGGGGCGAAAGAGAGAATAATAATAATAATAATAATAGCATTTATTAAGCGCTTACTGTGTGCAAAGCACTGTTCTAAGCGCTGGGGAAGTCACAAGGTGATCAGGTTGTCCCATGGGGGGCTCACAATCTTCATCGCCATTTTACAGATGAGGGAACTGAGGCCCAGAGAAGTGAAGTGACTTGCCCAAAGTCACACAGCTGGCAATTGTCAGAGCCGGGATTTGAACCCACGGCCTCTGACTCCAAAGCCTATGCTCTTTCCACTGAGCCACGCTGCTTCTCTAAAGCGTATTTGTAAAACGTTTAATATGTGCCAGGCACTGTACTAAGTGCTGGGGTAGATCCAGCTTAGTAGGGTGGGCACAGCCCCTGTCCCACGTGGGGCTCACAGTCTTAATCCCCACTTTACAGATGAGGTAACTGAGGCACAGAGAAGTGAATTCACTTGCCCAAGGTCACACAGCAGGCAAGAGGCAGAGCCTGGATTACAAACCAAGGTTCTCGGGGTCACAGGTGTTTGCCCTTTCCACCATGCCGCTTCTTAAATCCCTCCCCTTAGACTATGAGCCTTCAAGAGGCACAAGGAAGACTGTGTATGTTCTGATTATCTTGCATCTACTGCAGTGCACAGAATATGGACCGAGCACATAGTAAAAACTCATTTAAAACTTACCCAGCACAGGTGAATTTTGCCTTGTAGCTGATGGCCTGCCCCACACTAGCCATTGACCAATCAATCAATCAATCAATCGTATTATTGTTAATATAATATAATATATAATAATATATATAATATAATATAATATAATAATAATCGTATTATTATTACAGAGAAGACTGTAAGCTCATTGTGGGCAGGAAATGTGTCTATTTATTGTTATATTGTACTCTCCCAGGTGCTTAGTACAGTGTTCTGCACACAGTAAGTGCTCAGTAAATATGATTGACTGACTGACTGACAAGCCAGCTCCGGCTGGGAGAGGCTGAATGCCCAGAACCAGGGAGAAATCCAGCCTGCTGCTTGGGGGAATTTTAAAAACCGATTTCTAGTGTGGTGGGAAAGAAATAGAATTTTAGTCTCTGTAGAAAGCCAGGGCCCTCAGAAACAGACTTCGAGTTGCTATATATAACGGAAACCCCGATTAAAAGCAGAACTGGAACTTTTCAAGCCTGGTTTGTATTATAACTGTAAGGGAGAAATGAAACTGGCACTCTCTCTGTCTCTCTTTCTCCATCTTCCACTCTGCTGCCCACAGGCTCTCACCCTTAGACACAGAGTGTTTATCATGGACAGAGAACTGTACTGAGCGCCTACTGTGTGCAGAACGCTGTACTCTACCTGCTACTCTGGGCATATACTATGCGTTTTCTAGGTACTGAGAGCAGTACTGGATGTCTAAAATGTGCAGAGCACTGTAATAATAATAATAATAATGATGGCATTTATTTAGCGCTTACTATGTGCAAAGCACTGTTCTAAGCGCTGGGGAAGATACAAGGTGATCGGCTTGTCCCACGTGTCCCACTGTACTACGTGACTACTGGATGCAGAGATCAGGTCTGTATAATAATAATAATAATAATGGCATTCATTAAGCGCTTACTATGTACAAAGCACTGTTCTAAGCGCTGGGGAGGTTACAAGGTGATCAGGTTGCCCCACGTGGGGCTCACAGTCTCAATCCCCATTTTACAGATGAGGTAACTGAGGCCCAGAGAAGTGAAGTGACTTGCCCAAAGTCACACAGTTGACAATTGACGGAGCCAGGATTTGATGCCGAGTGCTGTACTCTACCTGCTTTTCTGAGCATTTACTAGGCACTTTCTAGGTACTAGGTGTCCACTATGGGAGGGCACTGTACTAAGTGCCGATAGTATACCCATATGAACACATTCTGGGGGCAGTTAACCATACTGGGAGCCTACTGGTACTCTACATCAAGCAACGTACTACAAGCAACAGCCATGATCCCTGCTTTCAAGGAGCTTTCAGTCTAATGGCCGAGACCGGCAGACACCAAATGCCAAAAATACAAATAAAAGAGTAGGAATCGAGATACAAATGATAAAGCAGAAAACAATTACACAGTAAATAGATATGCACATACACAAAAGAGGAGCAGAATTGATAGTGGAGCGACATGGCCAGGGAGATGGGGGAATTAATGAGGGAAGGCCTCCTGGAAGAGGTAACTTTTTAGAAAGCCTTGAAAGTGGAGGGAAATGTAGTTTGGCGGTTTTAAAAATAAAGAGTTGGAATGAATAGCAGCATGGCCCAGTGAAAAGAACAAGGGCCTGAAAGTCAAAGGACCTGGGTTCTAATCCCTGTTCCTCCGCTTGTCTGCTGTGCCAACTTGGGCAAGCCACTTCACTTCTCCGTGCCTCAGTTACCTCATCTGTGAAATGGGGACTAAGGCTGTGAGCCCCACTTGGGACATGGACTGTGTCCAACCTGATGAGCTTGTATCTACCTCAGCGCTTAGTACAGAGCCGGGCACGTAGTAATAAATATCATTTGCAAAAAAAAAATAAATAAAAGGTTCTGGATAGGGGAAGAGCACATTGCAGCACAGGTCAAGATCAGGGCATTTGGGAGAGAGATGTGTTCGGATTGTTCGGGAGGAGTGCAGAGTGCGAGCCAGAAGGAGGTAGCTTGTGAAATGTCTCGAGCCATTGGGTTGAAAGTTTTGTTTTACGTGAGAAGGAAATGGGGGTTTCAAGGGGAAGAGCGATGGGGTACTAAAAGCATTTTAGAAAGATGATGGTTACGGCTGCGGGTTGCGCAGATGGGAAGGCGGGGGAAACCGGAGGCGGAGAGACTGGTGAGGAGGCTGATGCGACAGTCTAGCCGGGAGGTGCGAAGAGGAATTGAATCGGGATGGTGGAGAAGAAGGGGTGGGTCTGTTAACTAGTATGGAGGGAGAGAACCGGCAGGGTTTAGTGACACTCTGGAGGGAGGCAGGAAAAGAAACCGTGATGGTGGTATTCTGGGACAGGGAATGTACTGGTTTTGTGGACAGTGATGGGGAAGGGAGAAGGGAGAGGAGGAATTCTAGTGTGGACAGATTATCAGGTGCCACCTGGCTATCGCTGGGATGTGGGAAAGGTTGGGGGCAGTGTGAGAAGATATCTGGAGGCAGGAGGAGGCCCGAGGTTGTAAAACAGTTGACAGAAGGCTTACCGATGGGAGATTTGGGGATAATAATAATAATGATAGTATTTGTTAAGTGCTTACTATGTGCCAGGCACTGTAAGAAGTGCTGGAGTGGATATAAAAGTAAATCAGGTTGGACACAATCCCTCTCCCACTTGGGGCTCACAGTCTCAATCCCCATTTTACAGATGAGGTAACTGAGGCACAGAGAAGTGAAGCGACTTGGCCAAGGTCACACAGCAGACAGGTGGCTGAGCCGGGATTAGAACCCATGACCTTCTGACTCTCAGGCCTGTGCTGTATTACTATGCCCTGCTACTTATAGATGTATAATAATAATAATGGCATTTATTAAGCACTTACTATGTGCAAAGCACTGTTCTAAGCGCTGGGGAGTTTACAAGGTGATCAGGTTGTCCCATGGGGGGCTCACAGTCTTCATCCCCATTTTACAGATGAGGGAACTAAGGCCCAGAGAAGTGGTGACTTGCCCAGAGTCACACAGCTGACAAGTGGCGGAGCCGGGATTTGAACCGATGACCTCTGACTCCAAAGCCCGGGCTCTTTCCACTGAGCCACGCTGCTTCCCAATATAAATAATAATTGCATTTGTTAAGCACTTACTATGCGCAAAGCACTGTTCTAAGCACTGGGGAGTTTACAAGGTGATCAGGTTGTCCCACGGGGGGCTCCCAGTCTTCATCCCCATTTTACAGATGAGGGAACTGAGGCCCAGGGAAGTGAAGTGACTTGCCCAGAGTCACACAGCTGACAAGTGGCGGAGCCGGGATTTGAACCGATGACATCTAACTCCAAAGCCCGGGCTCTTTCCACTGAGCCACGCTGCTTCCCAATATATACCCACATGCACACTCACTGACACTTTCTCATAGTAACGGAGAAGCAGCATGGCTCACTGGAAAGAGGCCGGGCTTTGGAGTCAGAGGTCATGGGTTCAAATCCCAGCTCCGCCAACTGTCAGCTGTGTGACTTTGGGCAAGTCACTTCTCTGCGCCTCCGTTACCTCATCTGTAAAATGGGGATTAAGACTGTGAGCCCCCCGTGGGACAACCTGATCACCTTGTAACCTCCCCAGCGCTTAGAACAGTGCTTTGCACATAGTAAGCGCTTAATAAATGCTATCATTATTATTATTATTAATAATAATAATGCCACAGGGTCTCTCACATCGATATTCTCACTTTCTCTCTCCCTCCCTCAGACCCCTGTCTCTCTTTCTCTCTCTTTCTCTCACATATACACACACCCACGGAGAACTGGAGGTATGGAGAAGCAATGTAGGAGGCTAGAGGTAAAGGAGGGTTGAAGGGGATGAGGACGGGAGCAGGGGAAAAGGATCAAGACGGTGGGATATTGGCAGCACGGAGCCTCGGACACCCAAGGGAAGACAGGTGCTAGCATTGTTTCTCTTGGGTGTGGTCCCCAGGGTCGCTAATCAACCAGTCAATCCATCAGTGGTATTTATTGAGCACCTATTGGGTGTAGAGCACTGTACTGAGTGCTTGGGAAGCAGCGTGGCTCAGTGGAAAGAGCACGGGCTTTGGAGTCAGAGGTCATTCATTCATTCAATCATATTTATTGAGCGCTTATTGTGTGCAGAGCACTGGACTAAGCGCTTGGGAAGTACAAGTTGGCAGTTCAAATCCCAGCTCCACTGGTTGTCAGCTGTGTGACTTTGGGCAAGTCACTTCACTTCTCTGGGCCTCAGTTCCCTCATCTGTAAAATGGGGATGAAGACTGTGAGCCCCCCGTGGGACAACCTAATCACCTTGTAACAGGGCTTTGCACATAGTAAGCACTTATTAAATGCCATCATTATTATTACCATATAGTAGACAGGATCCTCCGCCTTGAGAAGCGGCATGGCTCAGTGGAAACAGCCCGAGCTTGGGAGTCAGAGGTCATGGGTTCTAATCCCGGCTCCCCCACATGTCTGCTGTGTGACCTTGGGCAAGTCACTTAACTTCTCTGAGCCTCAGTTACCTCATCTGTAAAATGGGGGTGAAGACCGTGAGCCCCACGTGGGACAACCTGATCACCTTGTATCCTCCCCAGCGCTTAGAACAGTGCTTCGCACATAGTAACCGCTAAACAAATGCCATTATTCATTCATTCACCTTCAGGGGGCTGAAAGTTGACAGAAGACAGACACTAAAACAAAGGGCAGGTAGGGGGAAGAAGCAACAGAGAATGAAAACATGAACAAAAGTCTACTGGGTTGGTGTGTGTGTGTGTATACGTGCGTCTGCACGTGTGTGTTTGTGTGTTTCTTAGATTCCAGTGAGAAAGCTGACCCACAAACCTACCCTATGTATTCCAGATGGTAAAACAAATCTTCAAAAAACCGGTAGGGTCGGAAGAGCCCTGCTCCCTGGAGTTGAGAGGAAAACAAGGAAGCCCCACGCGGATGGTAGGTGTGCGGTTCAGACAACGAGGGTGGTTGCACCGGATCAGGACAATAGGCCTCCCGAGGTCGCCAGCAAGGGTGGACAGGCCAGATCAGGACAGGCCCTACTGAGAGCTCACCTCCTCCAGGAGGCCTTCCCAGACTGAGCCCCTTCCTTCCTCTCCCCCTCGTCCCCCTCTCCATCCCCCCGATCTTACCTCCTTCCCTTCCCCACTGCACCTGTATATATGTATATATGTTTGTACAGATTTGTTACTCTATTTATTTATTTATTTATTTTACTTGTACATATCTATTCTATTTATTTTATTTTGTTAGTGTGTTTGGTTTTGTTCTCTGTTAGTATGTTTGGTTTTGTTCTCTGTCTCCCCCTTTTAGACTGTGAGCCCACTGTTGGGTAGGGACTGTCTCTAGATGTTGCCGATTTGTACTTCCCAAGCGCTTAGTACAGTGCTCTGCACACAGTAAGCGCTCAATAAATACGATTGATGATGATGACAGCAGGCCTCCAGGGTCCCAAGCGAGGGTGGATGGACCAGTCCAGGCTAAAAGACCTCCCAGGGTCGCCAACGAGGGTGGACAGGCCAGGCCAGGGTGGGTGGCGTCCCGGGGTCTCCAGTGAGGGCAGATGGGCCAGGCCTGGGCCACAGGCCTCCAGGCTCTGCTTTCTCCCTTTATCTGGGCTCCTTCTTGCTCCCCACATGGGCTGGTTCATTAGTGCCAGTGCCCAACGCTAAAAGGAGAGGAGATGGGGAGTCTCTGGAAGAACGCCTCAACACCCGTGTCCACACTGGCTGTGTCGTCTTCCCTCTGCGAGGGCAGATGGATCAGAGTGGGCAGGGGTGGAACAACTGCTTCTCCAGTCCTATCTGTTTTTTAATGGTATTTGTTAAAGCGCTTACTCTGTGCCCCCTCCTTCCTCTCCCCCGCCCTACCTCCTTCCCCTCCCCACAGCACCTGTATATATATTTGTACAGATTTATTACTCTATTTTACTTGTACATATTTACTTCATCATCATCAATCGTATTTATTGAGCACTTACTATGTGCAGAGCACTGTACTAAGCGCTTGGGAAGCACAAATTGGCAACATATAGAGACAGTCCCTACCCAACAGTGGGCTCACAGTCACAGTCTTATAATAATAATAATGGGATTTGTTAAGCGCTTACTATGTGCAAAGCACTGTTCTAAGCGCTAGGGGGGATACAAGGTGATCAGGTTGTCCCACGTGGGGCTCACAGTCTTCATCCCCATTTTTACAGATGAGGGAACTTAAGCTCACAGAAGTTAAGTGACTTGCCCAAGGTCACACAGCAGACATGTGATGGAACCGGGATTCGAACCCATGACCTCTGACTCCAAAGCCCGGGCTCTTTCCACTGAGCCACGCTGCTTCTCTGTGCTTAGAACAGTGCTTGGCACATAGTAAGCGCTTAACAAATACCAAAATTATTATTATTATTAGGCCAGGCTGTTTCTCACTTCCCTTCTTATACGGCCCCCGTCGACTCGCCCCCTTTCCATGCCCGCACAAGTGGGGAGACGGTGAGGCCTTGTGGGTGGAGACCAGCAGGTCTCTCTGGGGACAATGAGCTACTGGACCCCAAAACCTGTAACAGCATCCCCGCTCTGGGTCACCATCCCCTCTGCCACCGAGCATTCAACTCCAGGACCCTTCCTCCAAGAATCCTCCCCTGATTGACGCCCCACGCCATTCGCTTCATTTTACCCGGGTGGTCCATGGTCTGTTCCTTCCCTTCAACTCCTGACTGCTTCATATATGTACCCATCTATGGTTCTCGGCCTCGATCACGTCCGTGTCCCCACTAGAAAAAGGGAACACTTTCTGGGTCTTCTCTCCAGCCCACCTCCTAGTTGTCTGGGATATTATGGGCTTTCTGGTACTTGTCAACTACCTGAGTTCTCTGGACATCCTCAGCCGGAGAATGGCAGAACACAGTATTGTGTGTCCTGGGGGAGACCCTCAAGACAACTCTAGACTAGAGTTGTGAGCCTTCTAGACTGTGAGCCCACTGTTGGGTAGGGACCGTCTCTATATGTTGCCAACTTGTACTTCCCAAGCGCTTAGTACAGTGCTCTGCACACAGTGAGCGCTCAATAAATACGATTGAATGAATGAACTCAGCAATCAATCGATCCATCATCAACAGAACGATCCTTGGCTCACCAAGAGCAGATTCGCCCTCACTGCCTGCAGATACAGGGACCAGACAAGTAAGGGCAAGACCCAAAACCCCCAGGGAAGCACACACAGGAACTCAACAGAGCAGGACTTGACACTCCAGACCCAAATCTGGCCAGGACCACTTGTCTGCTGTGTGACTTTGGGCAAGTCACTTCACTTCTCTGAGCCTAGGTTACCTCATCTGTTAAATGAAGATGGAGACTGTGAACCCCATGTAGAACAGGGATTATGTCGAACCCGATTTGCTTGTATCCACCCCAACACTTAGGACAGTGCCTGGCACACAGTAAGTGCTTAACAAATACCAGAATTATTATTATTATTATTGTTAATGGATAGAGCACAGGCCCGGGAGTCAGAAGGTCCTGGGTTCTAATCCCGGCTTCACCACATCTGCTGTGTGACTTTGGGCAAGTCACTGACTTCTCTGGGCCTCGGTTACCTCATCTGTAAAATGGAGATGAAGAATGTGAGCCTCGTGTGGGACAAGGACCGTGTCTAATCTGATTAACTTTTATCTACCCAAACACTTAGAACTGTGCTTGGTACCTAATAAGCGCTTAACAAGTACCATCATTATTAGTTCTCAGTGACTGAAGGGGCCGGATTCTGGCCCCATTCCAGAAGAGCAGAGATTCCCGGAAATCTGTCCTTGGATATTTCTAAGAATCAAACCAACACCCACTCGCCCAGTGGTGGAGAGCTGGGCAGGCCAATTAACCTCTTGTGGTCCTTTCCAGTCCTGTCTGCCGACCCTCTGCCGAGAGCATCTGTCTTTTTTTTTATTGTATTCGCTAAGTGCTTACTATGTGCTGGGCTCTGTCCTAGGCGCTGGGGTAGATAAAAGGTTGGACACAGTCCATGTCCCACGTGAGACTGCAAGCCCGCTGTTGGGTAGGGACCATCTCTATATGTTGCCAACTTGTACTTCCCAAGTGCTTAGTACAGTGCTCTGCACACAGTAAGCACTCAATAAATATGATTGAATGAATGAATGAATGAGGCTCACAGTCTTAATCCCCATTTTACAGATGAGGTAACTGAGGCCCAGAGAAGTGACATAATAACTATGGTACTTGTTAAGCGCTTACTATGTGCCAAGCACTATTCTAAGCTCTGGGGGCGGGGGGGATACAAGGTGATCAGGTTGTCCCACGTGGGGCTCACAGTCTTAATCCCTATTTTACAGATGAGGTAACTGAGGCACAGAGAAGTTAAGTGACTTGCCTAAGGTAACACAGCGGACGAATAACAGAGCTGGGATTAGAACCCTGGTCCATCCGCCCCCCGTGCCCATGGTGTCTCTAGTAGGCCACGCTGCTTCTCCCTAATGCCGACTTCCTCCCAGTTGCAGGTCGTGGCTGGTTTTGCGGTCATTTGGGCGGTGGCCATGGCATTGACTATGGCCCTGAGACAAGGCCCCGTCCCCTCTGCACCTAGCCTGGGGCCACCGGGCGGGGACTATAGTCACCAGGGAGAGCCGCCGGATGACGGGGGCGAGTCCTCAGGAAACAACAACTCATGCAGGTAAGTGAGGGCACTGGCCCACCCTGAGTGACGAGCTCGAGCCCTGATCCAAGCTCACCGCCCCCCTCCCCAGTGGGGGCTATTTCTGTCCCCCGGTGGTCCAGTGTATCACCGCTCTGGGCAGAGCGAGGGGCAGAGGTGAGCAGGGACCATAACTAAAGGGGGAAATCAAGAGACGGGCAAGGGCTTTGGCGATGTTTCACTTGAAACAGGGAACGTTAAGAGAGAGGAGCCTTATTACTTGAGGAAGAGCTATCTGTGGTTCTCTAAATCAATCAATCAATCAATTGTATTTATTGAGCGCTTACTGTGTGCAGAGCACTGTAGTAAGCGCTTGGGAAGTACAAGTTGGCAACATATAGAGACAGTCCCTACCCAACAGTGGGCTCACAGTCTAAAGAGGGGCAGAGCGGGAAGAAACTGCAGCAGGGTTGATCCCCCGGGCCTGGAATGCCCTCCCTCTGCCCATCTGCCAAGCTAGCTCTCTTCCTCCCTTCAAGGCCCTACTGAGAGCTCACCTCCTCCAGGAGGCCTTCCCAGACTGAGCCCCTTCCTTCCTCTCCCCCTCGTCCCCCTCTCCATCCCCCCATCTTACCTCCTTCCCTTCCCCACAGCACCTGTATATATGTATATATGTTTGTACATATTTATTACTCTATTTATTTATTTATTTATTTTACTTGTACTTATCTATTCTATTTATTTTATTTTGTCAATATGTTTGGTTTTGTTCTCTGTCTCCCCCTTTTAGACTGTGAGCCCACTGCTGGGTAGGGACTGTCTCTATATGTTGCCAACTTGTACTTCCCAAGCGCTTAGTACAGTGCTCTGCACACAGTAAGCACTCAATAAATACGATTGATGATGATGATGATGATGATGATCTAAGTTAGAGGAAAGGAAGAACTTCCCTAAAGGGTCAGAGGTAATTTCCAAAGTAGGTTACTAGTGAAGGTCGGTGGGTGGAATCTGGTTCCAGCGGGAGATTTGAGGAACATCCCATCTGGCTGTGATCCCTGGTGGAGACAGGAAGATGGACAAAATGACCTTTGAAGGGCTCACGATCTCCAGGGAGAAGGTCATCAGTGGGCTGGCGGGTGGGTTCTCCCTCCTGGCGTCATCTCCGGGCCGAGGAGATTCCCAGCTTTTGTGGTGACTGTCTGAAGGGGACCCGGGCTCTGGCCTGCGGGAGCAAATCAATAAATCAATCAATAGTATTTATTGAGCTCTTACTGAGTGCAGAGCACTGTACTAAGCACTTGGGAGAGTACAATAGGACAGAGTTGGTATTTATTCAATTATGTTTACTGAACGCTTACTGTGTGCAAAGCACTGTACTAAGAGCTTGGGAGAGTACAATAGCACAGAGTTGGTATTTATTCAATTATGTTTATTGAACGCTTACTGTGTGCAAAGCACTGTACTAAGAGCTTGGGAGAGTACGATAGCACAGAGTTGGTATTTATTCAATTATGTTTATTGAACGCTTACTGTGTGCAAAGCACTGTACTAAGAGCTTGGGAGAGTACACTACAACAACAGCCAGACAGGTTCCGGGCTCACAACAAGCTTACAGTCTATAAGTCTAGAAGCAGCATGGCTCAGTGAAAAGAGCACGGGCTTTGGAGGCAGGTCATGGGTTCAAATCCCGGCTCCACCACTTAGCTGTGTGACTTTGGGCAAGTCACTTAACTTCTCTGTGCCTCAGTTACCTCAACTGTAAAATGAGAATTAAGACTGTGAGCCCCCCGTGGGACAACCTGATCACCTTGTAACCCCCCCCCCCAGCGCTTAGAACAGTGTTTTGCACAGAGTAAGTGCTTAATAAATGCCATTATAAAAAAAATAAAATAAAGGACCATCTGGCCATTGCAGTTTTGTCCTGGTGGAGAGCTTCCCGCTCGACATGCCCTACACGCCCAGCAGCCCGATGGGGCAGCCCATCTCCCAGGCCTGGGGACGGCTCCTGGACATGGCTCGAGAGAGTGTCCACGTGGTTTCGTACTACTGGTCCCTTACAGGAGCGGACATCGGGGTCAACGACTCGTCTTCTCAACTGGTAATAACAAACATGCAATTCTTAGCAGTATTATTATTGTTGTTATGTGCTCCCTATGTGCCAAGCGGTATGCTGAGTGCTGGGAATCAGAAGGTCTTGGGTTCTAATCCCGGCTCTGCCATTGACTGCTGTGTGACCTAGGGCAGGTCACTTCACTCCTCTGGGCCTCAGTTACCTCATCTGTAAAATGGGGACTGAGACGGTGAGACCCACGTGGAACGGGGACTGTGTCCAACCTGATTTGCTTGTATCCACCCCAGAGCTTAGTACAGTGCTTGGCACATAATAATAATGATGGCATTTGTTAAGCATTGTCAGCTGTGTGACTTTGGGCAAGTCACTTAACTTCTCTGTGCCTCAGTTACCTCAACTGTAAAATGGGGATTAAGACTGTGAGCCCGCTGAAGGACAACCTGATCACCTTGTAACCTCCCCAGCGCTTAGAACAGTGCTTTGCATATAGTAAGTGCTTAATAAATGCCATTATTATTATTATTATTATTATTATTACTACTATGTGTCAGTCGCTGTACTAAGTGTTGGGATAGATACAAGCGCTTAGTACAGTGCTCTGCACACAGTAAGCGCTCAATAAATACGATTGATGATGATGATGATGATGATACATAATAAGCGGTTAACAAATACCACAATTATTATAATTATTAGGTACCGTCCAGGCAGATCAGGCACCATCCCTGTCCCACGCAGTACTCCAAGTCTGTGGAGGAGGAAACTCAGGTCTCAGAGGCAGGAGTTGGTTGGATATTCGTTCATTCAATCGTATTTATTGCGCGCTTACTGTGTGCAGAGCACTGTACTAAGCACTTGGGAAGTGCAAGTCAGCAACATGTAGAGACGGTTCCTACCCAACAACGGGCTCACAGTCTAGAAAGAGGAGACAGACAACAAAACCAAACATGTGGACAGGTGTCAAGTCGGCAGAACAAATAGAATTAAATAGAATTGGACATGATGGGGAACATGGAGAATGGGAGTGGTAACAGGCTCCAGGCAGGGATGCCAGCTTTCTGGCAGTGAGGAGTCTCCCCTACGGGGTTTAGGAGAGGGTGGGCAGCTGGAAGTGAAGACTGATTGCCAGCTCCACCCATTTGTTGGCCCCACCACCCCACTCTCCCTGCCAGCAGCCCCCACTCCCTGAGACCCCTGGACCTGAAGTCTGACCTGGAGGGTCAAGGGTCAATCTGTCCCCTGAAACTCTTGACTAGCAGCCTTCAAGGGTAGCAGAGAGCCCAAGCAGGGGGTCTTTCCTGAGTGGAGCGGGCACAGGAGGTTGGGGTCACAGTTGAAGAATCGTGTTCTTCCCCCACCCCACCCCCCCAGGCCTAGCCGAAACACTCTTGGACTGATTTGTGAAGGCCTCTGTGGTCAACCCGCCTTGGGGTCACAGGACATGGGACCCCCAGGGACCAGCCGCACCCCTGGCCCCCTCTGAGACTCATCTCTTCTTCCTCCTGTCCGGCCTGCAGGGAGAAGAGATCCTGAAGAAGTTGGAAAGCTTACCGGCCAGGAACGTCTCCCTGCTGGTCGTGGCAAGCATCCCCACCCTGGCATTGGCGTCAGAGGACCTAAGGGTGCTGGAGCGAGCAGGTGATGAGTGGGCCCAGAGCCTGGGCATCGGGAGCTGCCGTGCCAAGCTCCGGAGGCGAAAGCCTGCACCGCCCACAGCTCCTCATGTGCACGTGTCAGGGTGGCAGTGGACAAGCGGAATTGCCATTGCTCTAAGGGGGGTGGGTCAGAGGGGAGCGAAGATGGGGGAAGGGACCAGAGACCAAGGGAGAAAGGGTAGAAGCAGAGAGAGGGGAGAAGGGAGAGGGAGAGGTGCCCCCATCTCCCCCACCTAAATACACATCTCCATCCTAAATACGCGTCTCCAAACCCTAAATGGGAGGCAGGGCAGACTCTGAAACTTCAGGCCGGCCCTGGTGCAGTCGGGGTGCCTGGCCTTCTCTCTCTGGTCTCTCTGTGGTCTGTGGTCACCCTGGTTGTCGCTCTGGTGGTGTCCCCATTTGACTCGCCACAGGAGCGCGCCCGGAGCGAGGGCGGGCAGCGGTCGCTGGTCTGCCCCCACCACGGGGTCGTTACGGCTTCCGCTCAGAGTTGGAATGGAGGCAGCCCCAACCCCTAACCCCTGGCGTGTCTCTTTTAGGGGCTCAGGTAAGGAGAGTCAACCTGGGCCGCTTGACCCAGGGCGTCCTGCACAGCAAGTTCTGGGTGGTGGACATGCAGCATATTTACCTGGGAAGTGCCAACATGGACTGGAGGTCCCTGACACAGGTGAGGGGAGACCCCGTTTGTGCCATCACCTGGCAAAGATGGGGAAACCCAAAAGGCCCCTCTGTGGGGGCCAGTGTGGAGGGGGACATTCAGAAATGCCTACATTTTCTCTCTCTCTCTCTCTCTCTCTCTCTCTCTCTCTCTCTCTCTCTCTCTCTCTCTCTCTCCATCTTCAGACCACGATGCCTGGGTGGGTATTGTCCACCTTGGAACTAATTGCAGCATGGCCCAATGGATAGAGCCCGGGGCTGGGAGTCAGAAGGACCCGAGTTCTGATCTTGGTTCTGCCCCTTGTCTGTTGTGTGACCACGGGCAAGTCATTTTACTTTTCTGTACCTCAGTTACCTCATCTGTAAAATGAGAATTAAGACTGTGAACCCCATGTAGGACATGGACTGTGTCCAACCCGATTATCTTGAATCTACCCCAGCCCTTAGCATAGTGCCTGAAACATACTGAGTGCTTGACAAATAACATTAAAAACAAACAAAGCTAACAACAAACAGAAAACCCCAAATTCCCTGGTGTTTCTTGTGTCTGCTCCTTAAACCGGTGCCTTCAACGCTGGGGGGCTCCTCTGGGATACCCCTGACACCAGAAGGAGTCTATTGGGCCTCAAAAACATCTGGAGAAGCTCCACTAAGATGCAGGCAGCCATGATGGCAGCTTTCTGACCAAATGAGTGGTCTTCATTTGTATCTAGACTGTGAGCTCGCTTCTAGATGTGAGCCCGCTGTTGGGTAGGGACCGTCTCTATGTGTTGCCAACTTGTACTTCCCAAGCACTTAGTACAGTGCTCTGCACACAGTAAGCGCTCAGTAAATGCGATTGAATGAATGAATGAATCAAGGAACAGCCCTGCACTTCCCTGCTTAAAATATATCATTATCATTGTTATTACTATTAAGTGCTTACTATGTACCAAGCACTGTGCTAAGTGCTGGAGTGGATCCACTCTAAGCTGATTGGACACAGTCACTCTTCTACATGGGGCTCACAGTCTAAGAAAGGAGGGAAGACAGGTATTTTATCCCCATTTGTACAGATGGGGAAACTGATGCACAGAGATGCTGAGTAACTTGCCCTGGGTCACACGGCAGACAAGTGGCAGAACTGGGATTAGAACCCAGGTCCTCTGACTTCCACTCCTGTACCCTTTCCACTAGGACATAGCCCAAGCACCTCTTCACTTGGCAGGTTATAGCCTTGGCTCCTCTTGGCAAGCAGCCTATAGCCCTGCCCTTACTGGGCTTGCAGGCCAGGTAGCCTCTCTGCTAGAATTTTGCTGTTGTTCAGGTGATTTCAGAGCGTCACAGCTTCTCTTGAGCCTCAGGTAAACCCTCAGCCTGAGGAGCTCCAAAAGACCCCGGCCCCCAAACCCATAGCGAATGGGACTAAGAAGGGAAACAAAGTCAGCAAAGCGGGTATGATGGCTCTGTCTGTTTAATTTCTGTCCCTTTCTGGTTGTGGGCTGGGATCTGTCTTTCACCTCTGTGCTGGAGCTCTGAACAGAACTCCAGCTGCCTGGATTGAGAAGGTCAGTTTGCGGGGGGTGGTGAGGGGAAGGAGGAAGAGGAGGAGGAGGAGGAAGAAGAGGAGGAGTAGGAGCATTTCTTATCGTTCTGGAAGTTTGGGGGGCTCGTTAATGAGCGAACTGCATTTGGACCAGTGGAAGGCCACTCTTGTGATTCAGCCCCGCCCACCCTCCTCCTCACAGGGGCCTAGGCCCGAGTCCATAGACAGCATTTGGTCTGCTCTGCCACCCAATTGACCGATCAATCAATCAAGTATATTTATTGAGTGCTTACTGTGTGTCGAGCACTCTACTCACCCCTCCTACGGCCCCAAACCAGCATTCCCCCAGGGGCCTGGAGGTGGCTACTGCAAAGTCCACTCAATCAATCCATCAACCAGTCCACTGTATTTAAGGAGCACTTACTGTGTGCTGAGCACTGGGCTATGCCCCCTGGGAGAGAATAAGAGAGTTGGTAGACTGGGGATCCCCGTTCTCCAGGAGTTTACCAGCTAGCTGCATGGGTCTCTTCTTGCTTCTCCATCATTCAGAGGGTCAACCTCAAGCCCTGAGAGGGAGGGAGGGAGCAAATCAAAGCCAGAGAGCTTGGGGATCCCCCTCCCTCAGCCCCCTCCATCCCTGTGCCCCATGTGACGCTCTTACAAACAGACATAGGATGTGTTCATTCTCTCTCTCTATCTCTCTCTCTCCCTCCTGTCTTCAATCAATCAATCAATCAATCGTATTTATTGAGCACTTACTGTGTGCAGAGCACTGTACTAAGCGCTTGGGAAGTACAAGATGGCAATAGAGTAATAAATAATAAGAAACAGAGTAACAGTACAGTGCTCTGCTGTATTTCGTTCATTCAATCGTATTTATTGAGCGGTTACTGTGTGCAGAGCACTGTACTAAGCGCTTGGGAGGTCCAAGTCGGCACCATATAGAGCCAGTCCCTACCTGACAGCGGGCTCACAGTCTAGAAGGCAGAGACAGACAACAAAACAAAACATATTAACAAAATCAAATAATTAGAATAAAGATGTACAAATAAAATAGAGTAATAAATAATAAGAAACAGAGTAACAGTACAGTGCTCTGCCATATTTCATTCATTCAATCATATTTATTGAGCGCTTACTGTGTGCAGAGCACTGTACTAAGCGCTTGGGAGGTCCAAGTCGGCACCATATGGAGCCGGTCCCTACCCGACAGCGGGCTCACAGTCTAGAAGCCTGTGGGCTTCTAGGGGTCATGGGTTCGAATCCTGGCTCCGCCACTTGTCCGCTGTGTGACTTTGGGCAAGTCACTTCACTTCTCTGGGCCTCAGTTCCCTTATCTGTAAAATGGGGATGAAGACTGTGAGCCCATGTGGGACAACCTGATCATCTTGTATTCCCCCCCAGCGCTTAGAACAGTGCTGTGCACATAGTAAGCGCTTAATAAATGCCACTATTATTATTATTATTAGAAGGGGGAGACGGACAACAAAACAAAACATATTAACAAAATCAAATAATTAGAATAAAGATGTACAAATAGAGTAATAAATAATAATAAATAAGAGCAATAGTACAGTGCTCTGCACACAGTGAGTGCTCAATAGATACCGCCGACAGGTAGAAAACGCCAGCCTGCCACTTCAAGGCTTTGCCCACTTTCCCCACCTATGCAGAGCAGCCTCCCCAGTTCTGTCCACCTAATCCCCTCCCTCCCTCCCTTCCCGTAAACCACAGCTCTGTAGACACCGCTTCCAGGCAGCCTTCCTGATCATACAGATGAGTTTATCTGCAAGGCCATCTCCCCTACTGAGCTGGGGGCTCCCTGAGGGCAGAGAGTGTCCCTATTCTTTAGTAACATGCACCCATAGAGTAGAACGCAGGCCATTTTGGAGGAGGAGGGAGTCAGCCAACGTTGGTTACTGATTGAGGGTTGGGCAGTGCCTCGGCTGACCACCATCACTGTGCCGGGGACGGAGTTGGGGGGAAGTGTGTCGTTCATGCAGGTGAAGAGGCAGGGGGCTGGGTGGGAGGGTGGGGGACTTAGGGGGACTAGGGGTGTGTGTGAGGGGAGAGCCCCTCTCCCGGCCTCCTGCCCCATCCGCAGACCGTGGCCCGTCCCCGCAGGTGAAGGAGCTGGGGGCCGTCATCTACAACTGCAGCCGCCTCGCCAGGGATCTCTGGAAAATCTTCCAAACCTACTGGGATCTGGGCACTCCTGGGGCTGTCATCCCGCCCTCCTGGCCGCAGAACTATTCCACCAGCATCAACAGCCACCGGCCCTTGGACGTGGACTTCAATGGGACGGCGGCCGAAGCTTTCCTCGCGGTCAGCAACAGAAACGCCTAGGCTTCTTCATCATCATTAGTGTTTATAAAGCATCTACCGTGGGCAGAGCACTGGACTGGGGGCTTACAATGTGCAGAGCACTGTGCTGAGAGACTATAGCGTGCAGAGCAGTGTAAGGAGAGTCTAGTCTTTGCAGAGCACTGTACTAGATGTCTACTATGTGCAGAGCTCTGTAAATAATAATGATAATGGCATTTATTAAGCGCTTACTATGTGCAAAGCACTGTTCTAAGTGCTGGGGAGGTTACAAGGTGATCAGGTTGTCCCACAGGGGGCTCACAGTCTTCATCCCCATTTGACAGATGAGGCCCAGAGAAGTTAAGTGACTTGTCCAAGGTCACATGGCTGACAAGTGGCGGAGCTGGGATTCGAACGCATAACCTCTGACTCCAAAGCCCGGGCTCTTTCCACTGAGCCACGCTGCTCCTCTGTACTTTGTGCCTACACTTTGCAGGGCACTGTTTTGAGTTCTTACAACGTGCAAAGTACTGAACTGTGGGCCTAAAGTGTGCAGAACATTGTACTGGGTGTCTACAGTGTGCAGAGTGAAGCAGGCCATCGTATTTATTGAACGCTTACTGTGTGCAGCGGACTGTACCAAGTACTAAGGAGAGTACAATACAACAATGAACGGGCACATTCACTGCCCTCAACGAGTACTGAGAGAGTTCAGTGTGCAGAGCGCTGTACTGAAAAACCTTAGTGTGCGGAGCAGCGTAATGAGAGCTTAACGTGAGCAGAGCACTATCTTGGTTGCCTAGTCTGTGCAGAGCACTGTACTATATGGCTACTGTGCGTGGAGCATAGTGTAATGGATAATCTCAGCTGTGTGACCTTGGGCAAGTCTCTTAACTTCTCTGGGCCTCAGTTACCTCATCTGTAAAATGGTGATTGAGTCTGTGAGCCCAACGTGGGACAGGGACTGTGTCCAATCTGATTTGCTTGTATCCACCTCAGCGATTAGTACCAGAGCCTGGCACATAGTAAGTACTTAACAAATACCACACTTATTATTAATAATAATAATAATAATAATAGCATTTATTAAGCTCTTACTATGTGCAAAGCACTGTTTTAAACGCTGGGGAGGTTACAAGGTGATCAGGTTGTCCCACGGGGTGCTCACAGTCTTAATCCCCATTTTACAGATGAGGTAGCTGAGGCCCAGTGAAGTGACTTGCTCAAAGTCAAACAGCTGACAAGTGGCGGAGCTGGGATTTGAACCCATGACCTCCGACTCCAAAGCCCGGGCTCTTTCCACTGAGCCACACTGCTTCTCTATTATTGTTACTGGGTGTTTGGGAGCCTCCAGGTTCAGCTGCACCATCAATCCTGGGGTGCCAACCCGGTGTCTGTGTTCCCTCTCAGGCGTCTCCCCCGGCTCTGTGCCCCCGAGGACGCACCCACGACCTGGCTGCACTGCTGCAGGGCATCATGGAGGCCCAGGAGTTTGTGCACATCTCTGTGATGGAATACTTCCCCACCACCCGCTTCCAGAAACCGCCCAGGTTAGTGCAGGCCCACCCTCGGCTGTATCCGCGCCCACCCAAAGCCCACAACCTGGACCCCCATCCTGTCCCAAGAACCTATCGCCCCTTCCCTCGGGTGGAAGGTGGGAATGCTGCCTCCGAATTCCCAGGCTGGAAGTCAGAGGGGGCTGGCTCAGGGGATGCCAGCCTTTTCTTTTCATTCATTCATTCAGTCAGTCATGCTTATTGAGCACTTACTGTGTGCCGAGCCCTGAACTAAGCACTTGGGAGAGTACAATACAACAAGAAACAGACACATTCCCTGCCCACAACGAGCTTACGGTCTAGAGGCAGGGAGGCAGACATCAATACAAATAAATAAATTACAAATATGTACATAAGTGCTGTGGGGCTGAGAGGGAGGAAGAACAAAGGGAGCAAGTCAGGAGGATGCAGAAGGGAGTGGGAGAAGAGGAAAGGAGAGACAATCTGAGAAGGATAATAATAATAATAATGGCATTTATTTGCAAAGCACTATGTGCAAAGCACTGTTCAAAGCGCTGGAGAGGTTAGCTCTCTTGGAGGAGATGTGCCCTCAATAAAACGTTGAAGCAGGGGTAAAGTAATTGTCGAATGGGAAGGTGTTCCAGGCCAGAGATAAGACGTGGGCTATTGGTAAGACAGGCGATACCGAGGCACACTGAGAAGGTTGGCACTAGATGAGTGAAGTCTGTGAGATGGGTTGTAATAATAATAATAATAATGTCATTTATTAAGTGCTTACTATGTGCAAAGCACTGTTCTAAGCTCTGGGGATGATACAAAGTGATTAGGTTGTCCCACGTGGGGCTCACAGACTTAATCCCCATTTTACAGATGAGGGAACTGAGGCACAGAGAAGTCAAGTAACTTGCCCAAAGTCACACAGCTGACAAGTGGCGGAGCCGGGATTTGAACCCATGACCTCTGACTCCAAAGCCCGTGCTCTTTCCACTGAGCCATGCTGCTTCTCCGCTTCTCTTTCTCTTTTGTAGAAAGAGAGAAGAGAGGTGAGGTGAGAGGCAAGGTGGTGGAGTGCTTTAAAACCATTGTCTTGTCTTATGCCGTCGAGTTGTTTCCGACCCATAGTTACAACACGGACACATCTCTCCCAGAACGGCCCGCTCTCCATCTGCAATCGTTCTGGTAGTGGATCCAGAGAGTTGTCTCGGTAAAAATCCAGAAGTGGTTTACCATTGCTGCCTTCTGTGCAGTAAACTCGAGTCTCCGCCCTCGACTCTCTCCCACGACGCTGCTGCCCAGCATGGGTGACATTTGACTTCTAGATTTGACTTGTAGCAGATTGCCTGCCATTCGCTAGCCACTGGCCAAGCTAGGAATGGAATGGATGGGCCTCTGCTTGACTCTCCCTCCCATAACCGAGGCTGGAGGAATACTGGAAATTCTCCAGGTGCGACCCTGAGGGGGGTTAAAGCCAATAGTGAGGAGTTTTTGTTTGAGGCGGAGGTGGATGGGCAACCACTGGAGTTTTTTGAGGAGTTCCGTTTCACTCTTGAAGTCCAGATGGCTCTGGGCCCCATCTGTGGAAGGGGACGTTTAAGGAAGCCCCTCCTCAGTCTCCCTCAGTCCCCCATCTTTTTTTTTATGGCATTTGTTAAGCAGTTACTGTGCGCCAGGCACTGTGCTAAGTACTGGATTAGATTCAAGATATCCAGGTTGGACACAGTCCATATCCCACATGGGGATCACCATCTTAATCCCCATTTTACAGATGAGGTAACTGAGGTACAGAAAAGTTAAGTGACATTCTCAGGTTCACACAACAGATATGTGAAGCAGCGTGGCTCAGTGGAAAGAGCCCGGGCTTCGGAGTCAGAGGTCACGGGTTCAAATCCCGGCTCCGCCAATTGTCAGCTGTGTGACTTCGGGCAAGTCACTTAATTTCTCTGTGCCTCAGTTACCTCAATTGTAAAATGAGGATGAAGGCTTGCGAGCCCCATGTAGGGCAACCTGATCACCTTGTATCCCCCCAGTGCTTAGAACAGTGCTTTGCACATAGTAAGCGCTTAACAAATACCATCATCATTATTATTATCATTATTATGTGGCAGAGAAGGGATTGGAACCCAGGTCATCCGACTCTAAGGCCTGTGCTGTAATCAATATGCCGTGCTGCTTGAACCCTGAGACTGGGGTTTCTTGGAAGCCAGCCCTGCTTGAGTCTCCCTGCTCCGAGAAGTAGGGGAGGGCGGCTGGGTGGTTCTGCTGCCCTAGGCCTGCCAGACCATCCGGCTTCTCTTTCTCTCCAGATATCCCAGTCCCGAAGCCTCGCCGTGGGGCCTTTACCCTGATCTAGACTGGCCAGCCCTAGGGTCAGCATGGGCCATGCTATCGGACCGCGCGTGGTCATCATCAATCGTATTTATTGAGCGCTTACTATGTGCAGAGCACTGTACTAAGCGCTTGGGAAGTACAAATTGGGAAGTACAAATTGGTGGCTGCAGGTTCTCCCATCTGTCCCCCCCAAGCAGGGAGCCCCTTGCAGGGCAGATTTAGAAAGCTGCAGCCTGGGTTCTCCACTCTGGGGCTCCCGAGGACACTGCAAACACTAGCCTTTCTAGGCCCACAAATCAATCAATCAATCAATCATATTTATTGAGCGCTTACTGCGTGCAGAGCACTGTACTAAGCGCTGGGGAGGATACAGGGTGATCAGGTTGTCCCACGTGGGGCTCACAGTCTTAAACCCCATTTTACAGATGAGGTCACTGAGGCCCAGAGAAGTTAAGTGACTTGCCCAAGATCATATAGCAGACATGTGGCGGAGTCGGGATTCGAACCCATGACCTCTGACTCCAAAGCCCGTGCTCTTTCCACTGAGCCACGCTGCTTCTCTATAGAGATAGTCCCTACCCAACAGTGGGCTCGCAGTCTAAAAGTACAAATACTACAAATACTACCAATGGGACAAGGCTTCACCCTTGCTGGCAGGTGTCAGAGAAGCAGCATGGTGTGGTGGATAGAGCCCAGGCCTGGGAATCAGAAGGTCGCGGGTTCTAATCCCACCTCTGCCACTCGTCTGCTGTGTGACCTTGGGCAAATCACTTCACTTCTCGGTTACCTCATCTGTGAAATGGGGATTGAGGCCCTGAGCCCCATGTGGGACCGGGAGAGTGTTCAACCTGATAAACTTGTATCTACCCCTCCGCTTAGCACAGTGCCTGGCACATAGTAAGCACTTAACAAGTACCACAATTATTATTATTATTATTACTTCACTTCTCTGTACCTCACTTACCTCATCTGTGAAATGGGGATTGAGATCGTGAGCCCCATGTGGGACAGGGACAGTGTCCAACCTGATAAACTTTTATCTACCCCTCCATTTAGCACAGTGCCTGGCACATATTAAGCACTTAACAAGTACCACAATTGTTGTTATTATTATTATTACTTCACTTCTCTGTGCCACACTTACCTCATCTGTGAAATGGGGATTGAGACTGTGAGCCCCATGTGGGACAGGGACAGTAGGGGAAGCAGCGTGGCTCAGCGGAAAGAGCATGGGCTTTGGAGTCAGAGGTCAGGGGTTCAAATCCCGGCTCTGCCAATTGTCAGCTGTGTGACTTTGGGCAAGTCACTTCACTTCTCTGGGCCTCAGTGACCTCATCTGTAAAATGGGGATTAAGACTGTGAGCCCCCCGTGGGACAACTTGATCACCTTGTAACCTCCCCAATGCATAGAACAGTGCTTTGCACATAGTAAGTTCTTAATAAATGCCATCATTATTATTATAGTATGCACTTAATAAATGCCATTATTATCATTATTATTATAAACTTGTATCTACCCCTCCGCTTAGCACAGTGCCTGGCACATAGTAGGCACTTAACAAGTACCACAATTATTATTATTATTATTACTTCACTTCTCTGTGCCTCACTTACCTCATCCGTGAAATGGAGATTGAGACTGTGAACCCCATGTGGGACAGGGACAGGGTCCAACCTGTTAAACTTGTATCTACCCCTCCGCTTAGTACAGTGCCTGGCACATACGAAGCACTTAAGTACCACAATTATTATTATTATTACTACTTCACCTCTCTGTGCCTCATTTACCTCATCCGTGAAATGGAGATTGAGACTGTGAGCCTCATGTGGGGCAGGGACTGTGTCCAACTTGATAAAGTTGCATCTACCCCTGTGCTTCGTACAGTGCCTGGCACATAGTAAGCGCTTTACAAATATCGCAATTGTTACTAATTATTGTGGCACATCAGGCCTGGCCTGGAGGGACTTCGCAGTGACTGACCAACTGGGATGGCCTTGCCTGAGGGCAGCCCCACCGATCAGGAAGGGGAAGGGTTTCCACAGTGGCTGAGCAAAGGTTGGCTTTCAGGCCGATGGGGATGTTTCCAGACTGGCCCTGCTGTGTCCAAAGCCTGAGCCCTTTGGGGAGGCAGAATCCAGGAGCTGCTTAACCGGGAGACCGAAGGGAATTGCAGGAAAGAAATAAAAACTCCAGGCCACCAGGCTGCGGGTGGTATCTGGAGAGTTTCAATTAGATATTCTGGTTCACAAGAGAAAACGCTTCAGACACATGGGAAGCCTCACAAGAGAGTTCTCGTGCCAACTTGTTGGAAATCAAAATGCAAGCGGGAGGAAGCCGTGCAGCCCCAAATATCAGAGAGTTTCAGAGAGGTTTGGATGGTCCATGCTGGGTCACTGGAGGGAGAATCAGGGATGGAGTGGGGAGAGTTAGGGGTGTTGTATGGTTCATGCTGGGTCACCAGAGTCAATCAGTCAATCGTATTTATCAAGCACTTACTGTGTGCAGAACACTGTACTAAGAGCTTGGGGAAATATGATTTAACAATATGACAGACACGTTCCCTACCCACAACGAGCTTACAGTCATCATCATCAATCGTATTTGTTGAGCGCTTACTGTGTGCAGAGCACTGTACTAAGCGCTTGGGAAGTACAAGTTGGCAACAAATAGAGACAGTCCCTACCCAACAGTGGGCTCACAGTCTAAAAGGGGGAGACAGAGAACAAAACCAAACATACTAACAACAAAATAAAATAAATAGAATAGATAAGTACAAGTAAAATAAATAAATAAATAGAGTAATAAATATGTACAAGCATATATACATATATACAGGTGCTGTGGGGAAGGGAAAGAGGTAAGGTGGGGGGATGGAGAGGGGGACGAGGGGGAGAGGAAGGAAGGGGCTCAGTCTGGGAAGGCCTCCTGGAGGACGTGAGCTCTCAGCAGGGCCTCGAAGGGAGGAAGAGAGCTAGCTTGGCGGATGGGCAGAGGGAGGGCATTCCGGGCCCGGGGGATGACGTGGGCTGGGGGTCGACGGCGGGACAGGCGAGAACGAGGTACGGTGAGGAGATTAGTGGCAGAGGAGCGGAGGGTGCGGGCTGGGCTGGAGAAGGAGAGAAGGGAGGTGAGGTAGGAGGGGGCGAGGGGATGGATGGACAGCCTTGAAGCCCAGGGTGAGGAGTTTCTGCCTGATGCGCAGATTGATTGGTAGCCACTGGAGATTTTTGAGGAGGGGAGTAATATGCCCAGAGCGTTTCTGGACAAAGGTAATCCGGGCAGCAGCATGAAGTATGGATTGAAGTGGGGAGAGACACGAGGATGGGAGATCAGAGAGAAGGCTGATGCAGTAGTCCAGACGGGATAGGATGAGAGCTTGAATGAGCAGGGTAGCGGTATGGATGGAGAGGAAAGGGCGGATCTTGGCAATGTTGCGGAGCTGAAACTGGCAGGTTTTGGTGACGGCTTGGATGTGAGACAGACATTAATATAAATAATTAAATTAAGGATATGTACACAAGTGCAGTGGGGCTGGTTGAGGGGAGGAATAAAGGAAGCAAGTCAGGGAGATGAAGAAGGGAGTGGAAGAAAAGGAAAAGAGGGCTTAGGGAGGGCCTCTTGGAGGAGATGAGCCTTCAATAAGGCTTTGAAGTGGCAGGGGGGGTGAGAGTCACTGGAGGGAGAATCATGGATGGAGAGAGAAGACTTAGGGATAGTAGATTGTCCATCCCTAACCATGAGGGTGGGTATCCAGGAGGGCATCTGGCAAATGGTTCCTTCAAGACCATGGCCAACTTGTATTTCCCAAGCACTTAGTACAGTGCTCTGCACACAGTAAGTGCTCAATAAATACGATTGAATGAATAAATGGCATGATACCATGGTCAGAGATCTGGCTGGACTGAGAAGATGATCTAGAGAGGCATCTCTCAGTCGTTCATTCTTTCAATCGTATTTACTGAACACTTACTGTGTGCAGAGCACTGTACTGAGCGCTTGGGAAAGTACAATACAACAATAAACAATGAAATGCCCTGCCCACAACAAGCTTACAGTCTAGAGGGGGGGAGACAGATATGAATCTAATTACAGATATGATAAAATTACAGATGTTCCCCTCTCTCCAAAGCCCTACTCTTCCCCTCTCCTCCCTGGTTTCTAGTCCTACCCTGCTCTCTGGCTCTGAATGCAAATGAAGATTGGCTCATACCCTGTTCCTCCTCACCCCATCCCCGGGACCCCCACTTTGGGTCCTGTGGAAGGGCATCAGCTGGGCTATGGTGGTCCTTGCCTGGGTGGAATTCTTCTTTTGCCTCCTCCTGCAGGTACTGGCCCGTCATCGACAACGCCTTGAGGGCTGCCGCCTTCAACCGCAATGTTCCCATCCGGCTCTTGGTCAGCTGCGGGGTCGACACTGACCCCTCCATGTTGGCTTACCTCCGCTCTCTCCGAGCCCTCCACCACCCGGAAGCCAACATCACCGTGGAGGTGGTAAGGAGAAGCTCCCCTCACGTCCGGGTTAACCGGCTCCCCTCCGACCCCCACTCTCTCGGCACTCACTGTCATCCATGGGCTGAGCAGGGAATGTGTCCGTTTATTGTTATATTGAACCCTCCCAGGTGCTTAGTACAGTGCTCTGCACCCAGGAAGCAATCAATAAATACAATTGACTGACTGGGCCCTGTGGGCCAGTGCTCCTCGCCACAGGGACTGAGGGAGGAGGAGAAGACCCCAGGGCTCCCCTGGGCCCAGCCCCCAAATAATAACAATAACCTTTGCATTAGCTAAGTGCTAACTATATTCGTTCATTCATTCAGTCGTATTTATTGAGCACTTACTGTGTGCAGAGCACTGTGCTAAGCGCCACTGTACTAAACTCTGGGGTAGGCCCAAGATAATCCGGCTGGATGCAGTCCCTGTTTCAAACGGGGCTCACAGTCTAAGTAGGAAGGAAAACAGTCATTGAATCCCCGTTTTACAGAGGAGGGTTCTAAGGGGGCAGAGAAGTGGGTTGCTCTGGGACATACGGTGGGAACGCCCTCCCTCCTCAACTCTCCCCATCCTTCAAAGTCTTATCGAAGGCACAACTCCTCTAGGAGACCCTCCCTGACTAAGCTCCCCTTTCCCTCTTCTCCCACTCCCTCCTGCATTGCCCTGACTTGCTCCCTTTTTTCTTCCCCCATCCCAGCCCCACAGCACTTATGGACATATCTGTGATTTATTTATTTATATTAATGTCTGTCTCCCCACCTCTAGACTGTAAGTACAATGCGGGCAGGTAATGTGTCCGTTATATTGTGATACTGTACTCTCCCAATCGCTTAGTACAGTGCTCTGCACACAGTAAGTGCTCAATAAATACGATTGAAAATTTTGAAAAATGAAAGCGGTTAGAGCCAGAATTAGAACCTAGGTCCTCTGACTCCCCAGCTTGTGCTGTTTCCACTAGGCTGCACCTTTTAATAATAATAATAATGGCATTTGTTAAGCGCTTACTATATGCAAAGCACTGTTCTAAGCGCTGAAACCACTCTGAGGTCCTCTTCCAGATAAGTGAGGGGTTTGACATGAGTCACTGGAAGGGACAGCAGGCAGGCAAAGAATCACAGATGGGAATGATGGGGTTGGTAATATTCATAATTGTGGGTTATTTTGGAAATGTGCTTACTGTGTGTCAATCACTGTGGCAGGTGCTGGGGCACCATGACACCACAGAGTCAGTCAGTCAGTCATATTTACTGAGCGCTTAACGAACTTCCAGTCTAGAGGAGAATAATAATAATAATAATTTTGGTATTTGTTAAACGCTTACTACATGCAAAGCACTGTTATAAGTGCTGGGGGGGGGGAGGGGATACAAGGTGATCAGGTTTGTCCCACGTGGGGTTCACAGTCTTCATCCCCATATTAGAGATGAGGGAACTGAGGCACAGAGAAGTGAAGTGACTTGCCCAAAGTCACACAGCTGATCACTCGGACTCCCAAGCCCGTGCTCTTTCCACTGAGCCACGCTGCTTCTCAAAGAAGACAAACATTAATATAAGTAAATAAATTACAGATGAGTACCCAAGTATTGTGGGGCTCGGACGGGACATGAATAAAGGGAGTAAGTCAGGGTGACGCAGAGGGAGTGGGAGAAGAGGAAAGGAGGGCTTAGTCAGGGAAGACCCCCTTGAAGGAAATGTGCCTTCAATAAGACTTCGAAGGAGGAATTGTCTGTCGGATATGAGGGGGGAGGGCATTCCAGGCCAGAGGCAGGATGCCAGCGGGCCACAGCTCTGCTCAAGCCATAGGGAGGCTTAGCAGCAGCAGTCAGAGTTGAAAGGAGTGAACATAATGAACTCCCATTTATTTCCCCTCTTCTGAGACATTGGTGGAAAATGGGGTCATGCCATTTCTCTTTCAGAGGTTTGTGGGGAATCTTATAATTCCACAGCCCAGCCAGGGAGGGGTTAATCCTGACTGGCCTCTGAGGGCGCTGAAGGAGTTTTTAAGTGCTGCTTCAAAGCCCAAATCAGTTCTTCCCTTCTTACAGCTGGGAAAGGGCCAGATGCTTCAGGCCACAAGGAACCACAATTAGGTTACAAATGAGGATTTAGTTTGGGCATCCAGAAGGGCAAACAGCACCCAGATCCTGGGGTCCCATCTGGAGACAGAGCTCTAGATTGGCTGGACCGTGGGCACAACCTAAGCTTTCCTACTCTCCCAAGCACTTAGTACAGTGCTCTGCCCACAGTAAGCGCTCAGTAAATATCGCTGACTGACTGACTGACTGACTGAGAATGCTCCAGGGCCTCCGCCCAAGGCTCCGGGCCTAACGATGAACCAATTTGATGTAGCTGGTTCTATATTTAGCCTCGAACGCTGCTGGCGTTGAAATGCCTCTAAATTCCTTGGGAACTGACTGGCCTTGTTAGCACTGCAGACTCCCAAACTGGTGGGATTTATCCAGAGACGACACCCAGTCCAGCAACGGCAGCTGGCCAGGAAGTGTGAAGGCAGACTGTCTGGTTTGCGTAAACTGTCCACCGAAAGGCTGAGAGATTTTCAAAGGTCATTAATAATCCGGGCTCCGTGCCTGGCTGCCAAACATGGTGACACCTTCTTCTTCTTCTATTTCCAACAAGAAAATCTTCATCGTTCCCATCAAGAATCACTCAAACATCCCTTTTGGCCGACTGAACCACAACAAATATATGGTCACGGAGAAGGTGGTCTATATTGGTGAGGGGCTGGTTTGCTCTGTGTGTGTGTGTGTTAGTGTTGGGGGGGAGGTGGGTGGGTGTGTATGTAGTTCAGACTTCAATCATTCTTCTCCTGGGGGACCTCTTGCCGGGGCGGGGGGCCTGAGCTGGCACCTGGGCTGTCTCCCCCCTCTGATGGGCCTGGAGGGGCTTGAGGCTTTCTGTCTTCCCAGGCAGTTGCATGCCAACTGGCCATCCCTTCCCTTCCTGTCATAGGAACCTCCAACTGGTCAGAAGATTATTTCAGCAACACGGCTGGGGTGGGCCTCATCCTCAGGCCAAAGGGGCAGGGGAGGGAGGCAGGAAGAGGTCACTTGGAGTGGATGGCTCTAGCCCCAGAATGCCTGGGTCGGTCCCAAGTATTTGGATGTTTCAGGCCCCAAAGGATTCTGGAATCCTCCTGAGAACTTCAGATAGTTGGGGGCGGGAGTTCTCCGATGGCGGAGGGACAACGACAGCGTGAGGATGCTGGTCCTCGCCTGCGGCTGAGCCAGCAGACACTGTTGATGTTTGACTTTCCTACCGTTGGAAGGTGGGAGAGGCCCCGGCGGTGACCTCTTCTCCCCTGCTCCTTACAGAACCAACCAACTAGAAATTTTCCCACACCCACCTTGAAAACCCCCATCAGCTCCACGTGTCCCTCCCCCTTGTTGATATTTGACCTCCCTCTATCCTCCCTCAGCACTATGTCTACCACCTGAAGAGCCATGTCCAACGCAGGGCCCTGGGCCCTCTGTAGCCTTTTTTTATGGTATTAAGAGCTTACTATGCGCCAGGCACTGTACTGAATGCTGGGGAAGATACAAGCTAATCAGGTTAGACAGTCTCTGTCCCACATGGGACCTCACAGTCTTAATCCCCATTTTCCAGTTGAGGCAACTGAGGCACAGTGAAGTGCCCATGGTTACCCAGCTAAGTGGTAGAGCCGGGTTTAGAATCCAGGTCATTCCGACTCCCAAACTCCATCCACTAGGCCACACTGCTTCTCAGAAGCAGCTAATTGGGCTAGTTTGACTGGGCCCAGGCCTGAACTGTCATCAGGGTCTGGAGGTGTTGAGCTACAGGCTGAGCGAAAGCAATGACTTTGGGGTCATCAATCATTCTGGGGTTAAAGGCCTCTCTTGGGTCCCTTCATGTCTGCATTCCGGGGCCAGACGATGAAAGCTTTCAGGCTTGATTATCCAGACACTTCCAGTCTCTAAGTCCCATGTTCAACTTAAATACCCCAGACTATTGAGGCCTCGGGGAACTTTCGAGCTCCAATTATCTGGTGCTGCTTGTAATTGTGGAGCCTGCAGAAGGGTCATTGCCACCTTGCCGGAGTCACTGGCCCTCTTGCCAGGGGGTCATCATCACTGTAGTCTGGGCAATTAGGAAGGCTTGGCTTCAGTCGGGGCTTCTTCTCCGGTGTTGGGTGGGGACCTCTTGCCCGGAGATCCTGAGCTGGCATCCAGGCTGGCTCTACCCTCTCATGGGGCTGAAGGGGCTTGCGGCTTTCTGCCTTCCCAGGGAGTTGCATGCCAACTGGCCATCCATTCCCTTCTTGTCATAGGAACCTCCAACTGGTCAGAAGAGTATTTCAGCAACACAGCCGGGGTGGGCCTCATCCTCAGGCCGAAGGCCTCGGACCCCCAGAGACGGCGTTGGGCCGCTCGGGAACTCGTGCAGCGCGTGTTTGACCGCGACTGGAGTTCCGACTATGCCGTCAGCCTGGAAGACCTGCCCGGCCACCCTGACTGTGCCTGGACAGAGCAGCCCGGAGGCCACTGAGGGCAGGGGCGCCTTCCAAAGCCCCCTCACCTCCTCCCACAAGTCTTTGTGGGCACATGCACACACACACACACACACACACACACACACACACACACACACACACACACACACACACACACACCACACACACCCCCTCCCTCCTCTTCCAGGTCTGCTCTGTCTCTCTCCCTTTCTCTCTGCCTCTCTCTTTCCCTGTCTCTCACACAGACACACACAGATATGCACCCCTCCTCTCCCAGGTTTGTTCTCTCTCTCTCTCTCTTTCTCTTTCACACACCCCTCTCTCTCCTCTCCCAAGTCTATTTTCTCTAGCACGCACACACACACACACACACACACACACACACATTCCCCTCCCCTCTCCTCCAAGTCTATTATCTTTCTCTCTCACACACACACACACACACACACACACACACACACACACACCTCCTTTTCCAGGTTTGTTCTCTCTCACTCACACACTCACACACGCACACACACACACACTCCCCTCCCCTCCCCTCCCCTCCCCCCTTTCCCAGGTTTGGTCTCTCTGTCTCTCTGACTCTCTGTCTCTCTCTCCTGTCACTCTGTCACATACACACAAACACACACCCCTCCCACCTCTCTTAGGACGGTTTTTTTTCAGACACACACACACACCCTCACACACACACCCCCACACACACCCTCCCACACACACACACTCACACACTCCCCTCCTCTCCCCCCTTTCCCAGGTTTGGGCTCTCTGTCTCTCTGACTCTCTGTCTCCCTGTCTCTCTCTCCTGTTACTCTGTCACATACACACAAACACACACCTCTCCCCCCTCTCTTAGGACTGTATTTTTTCAGGCACACACACACACACACACACTGTCACACACTCCCCTCCTCTCCCCACTTTCCCAGGTTTGGTCTCTCTGTCTCTCTGACTCTGTCTCCTTGTCTCTCTCTCCTGTCACTCTGTCATGTACACACAAACACACTCCTCTCCCCCCTCTCTTAGGACTGTATTTTTTCAGACACACACACACACACACAAACACACACACACACACACACACACACACACACACACACATCTCTCTTTCCCAGGACTGTGCTTTCTATGTTTCTCCCCCAACCCCAGCAGACACACATACCCACAGTCCCACTCTTTCTTCCTCCCTTTTCCCCTCCCTCTTGGTCTCCCCCTCAGCCCCCCGAGTTGTGTTTTCCAGCTGGCTCATTCACACCCAGGAGAGGGAAGGCGGCATCCCTGGCTATTCTGACATTTCTGGACACTTGTCGTTGACCCAGCGTTCCCATCCGAGGCCCCCAAGAATCCACGCAGCTGCCACAGGACAGACCCCACTGAAGTCAATTCAGCCCTTTTCTTGCGGGGTCTCTGATGGGGAGCAGTTCTGTGACTGCCCTTGGGGGCTGAGCCACCCGAGGCTAAGATCCTCGTCGAGAAGGAGAGCTGAGCATCGGGGTGGATCTTCACGTCTGAGTTTTCAAAAATAAAAACATCACAAGCGCCCCTCCCCTGGCCTCCTGGGCCAGGATGTCTTTGAGTGTCTCTGACTCGGTGCTCATCTCTGTGTGACGGTAGGTGTTTCTGTGTATGTTGTCAACTGTGTGCGTCCCTGTGTTTGGGCATGTCTGGACAGGTCTGTGTGTGTGAATCTGTGTATCTGTACATTCATTCATTCATTCAATCAATCGTATTTATTGAGCGTTTACTGTGTGCAGAGCACTGTACTAAGTGCTTGGGAAGTATAAGTTGGCAACATATAGAGACGGTCCCTACCCAACAGTGGGCTCACAGTCTAGAAGGGGGAGACAGAGAACAAAACAAAGCATATTAACAAAATAAAATAAATAGAATAAATATGTACAAATAAAATAGAGTAATAAATATGTACAAACGTATATACATATATACAGGTGCTGTGGGGAGGGGAAGGAGGTAAGGTGGGGGGGATGGGGAGGGGGAAGAGGGGGAGAGGAAGGAGGGGGCTCAGTCTGGGAAGGCCTCCTGGAGGAGGTGAGCTCTCAGTAGGGCAGGTGAGCTATATTGTGCTTGAGCGTTAATATATGTGTGGGGGTGAGAAAGATGGATTTTGGGGTGCAAGGAGCAGGATCTGGAGAGTCAGAGAGGGCAGGAGGCAGGGGACATGGAGGTGGTTTCTGACAAGGCACGGAATCACCTCCTGCAGGTCTGCCCCGACCGCAGGCCGATCAATCAATCAATCAATCGTATTTATTGAGCGCTTACTGTGTGCACAGCACTGTACTAAGCGCTTGGGAAGTACAAGTTGGCAACATACAGAGACGGTCCCTACCCAACAGTGGGCTCACAGTCTAGAAGATAATGATGATGATGGCATTTATTAAGCACTTACTGTGTGCAAAGCACTGTTCTAAGCGCTGGGGAGGTTACAAGGTGATCGATTTTACAGATGAGGTAACTGATGCACAGAGAAGTTAAGTGACTTGCCCAAAGTCACACAGCTGACAATTGGCAGAGGCAGAATTTGAACCCATGACCTCCGACTCCAAAGCCCAGGCTCTTTTCCACTGAGCCACGTTGGCACCTTTTAGTGGTGAGGCAGCAGGCGCTGGAGGGGGGCAGCTCAGAGGGAGATGGCCTAGTATGACAGCTGGCATCTCCCAGGAGAGGGCATCCAAGATGGCTACTGGACTCAGGGGTGGGAGGGGCAGGAGCACCGCGTCTCCTTCGTGCCCCCTCCCCGCTCCCATCTGTCCCCCTCCGGGAGCCTGCAGGGTGCCCGGCTTCCAGTCTAATAATAATAATAGTATTTATTAAGCGCTTACTATGTGCAAAGCACTGTTCTAAGCGCTGGGGAGTTTACAAGGAGATCAGATTGTCCCACGGGGGGCTCACAGTCTTAATCCCCATTTTACAGATGAGGGAACCGGGGCCCAGAGAAGTGACGTGACCTTGCCCCAAGTCACACAGCTGACTGTTGGCAGAGTCGGGATTTGAACCCATGACCTCGGACTCCAAAGCCCGGGCTCTTTCCACTGAGCCCCGCTGCTTCTCCTGAGTGGTGGAGGGCGGTGAGGTGGGCCTCCTGTTGCTTTTACAATCCTGGATCTGTTGGATAACAGCTGCCCCCAGTCTCCGTAGGTAATCCAGCCAGACCAGACATCTTGTCCACAAGAACCGCCACTTACCCAACCTGCCTTGGTCCAGGCCACCAGATCAAGGTGAGTCAGGGGGCTGGGGTCCACTGGGGCAAGTTGGTCTTGGGCCCACGTAATCCTCCATCTGTTCCCAGTGGCCACATCCTGACTGGAGCTGATGTCTGCCCTCCCTCAACTAGTTGGGACCAAGATTGTTCTCTGACTCTCCCAGCCCTCAAAAAAAAAAAAATAATAATAATAATGATGGCATTTGTTAAGCGCTTACTATGTGCGAAGCACTGTTCTAAGCGCCGGGGAGGTTACAAGGTGATCAGGTTGTCCCACAGGGGGCTCACAGTCTTCATCCCCATTTTACGGACGAGGTACTGAGGCCCAGAGAAGTCAAGTGACTTGCCCTAAGTCACACAGCTGACAATTGGCAGAGCTGGGATTTGAACCCATGACCTCTGACTCCAAAGCCCGGGCTCTTTCCACTGAGCCACATTGCGTCTCTATGTGCCAGGCACTGTTCTAGGTAATGGGGTACTTACAAGGTAATCAGGTTGGACACAGTCCATGTCCCACAGTCAAACAGTGTGGCTTAATGGAAAGAGCCTGTGCTTGGGAGTCTGTACATATTTATTACTCTATTTATTTATTTATTTATTTATTTTACTTGTACATATCTATTCTATTTATTTTATTTTGTTTGTTTGGTTTTGTTCTCTGTCTCCCCCTTTTAGACTGTGAGCCCACTGTTGGGCAGGGACTGTCTCTATATGTTGCCAATTTGTATTTCCCAAACGCTTAGTACACTGCTCTGCACACAGTAAGCGCTCAATAAATACGATTGATGATGATGATGATGATGATGGGGGTTCTAATCCTGGCTCTGCCACTTGTCAGCTGTGTGACCTTGGGGAAGCCACTTCACTTCTCCGTGCCTCAGTTACCTCACCTTTAATAGGGGGAGTAAGACTGCGAGCCCCACGTGGGACAACCTGATTACCCTGTATCTACCCCAGCGCTTAGAACAGTGCTTGGCACATAGTAAGCACTTAACAAATATCATAATTATTATTATTATTTACAGTACAGTGTACAGTATATTTTAGTACAGTGCCTGGCACATAGTAAGCACTTAACAAATGCCATAATTATTATTATTACAAGAATCGAGCTGCACACAGTCCCTGTCCCACATGGGGCTCACAGTCTTAACCCCCACTTTACAGATGAGGTAACTGAGGCACAGAGTTTGTCTCTGCCTCTCTATGAGCTCTCTGCCTTATCTCGTTCTCTTCTTAGGCTTTTTAGTACCATTATTTGACTAGGTGACCCTCTAAACTATAAGCTCCTTGTGGGCAGGTAGACTATTGTTTTGTACCCTCCTAAGCAATACAGTGCTTCTAGACTGTGAGCCCGTTGTTGGGTAGGGATTGTCTCTGTCTGTTGCCGAATTGTACTTTCTAAGCGCTTAGTACAGTGCTGTGCACACAGTAAGTGCTCAATAAATACCACTTATTGATTGATTGCCTTGATCAATAGATGGTTGGTCAGTGGATGGGCGGTCAATGTGCTCACCTCCTTTGCTCCTATCCAAGGGTTAGCTCGCTCTAGACTATAAGCTCATTACGGGCAGGGGGTGGGTCTGCTAATTCTGTTCTACTGTATGTTCCCAAGTGCTTAGTACAGTGCTCTGTACATAGTAAGCACTCAATACATACAACTGTTTGATTTTAAAACAGTCGTCTTTACTGAACTCAGGAGGTCGGAGAAGACTAAGAGGTTGGGGACCGGGCAAGCTCCTGGAGGGGGGACGGATGGGAGCAGAGAGGGGGCATGAAGGAGGCGCTGCCCTTCATTCATTCATTCATTCCATCGTATTTATTGAGCGCTTACTGTGCAGAGCACTGTCACCCCTGAGGCCTGTAGTTATCTTGGACGCCCTCTCCTAGGAGGTGCCAGCTGCCATACTATTCATTCATTCATTCATTCATTCATTCAATAGTATTTATTGAGCACTTACTGTGTGCAGAGCACTGTACTAAGCGCTTGGGAAGTACAAGTTGGCAACATATACAGATGGTCCCTACTCAACAGCGGGCCATCTCCCTCTGAGCTGCACCCCTCCCACCCCCGCCAGCGTCTGCTGACTCATCCCTAAAAGAGTGCTTTGCCCATAGTAAGCGCTTAATGAATGCCATTGTTGTTATTATTATTATTATTATTATTATTATTGTTATTATTATGCCAATCGGCCTGCGGTTTGAGGCAGGATTGTAAAAGCAACTGTGATTGATTCATGAATTCTTGGCGAATACCCCTTGCCCACTAGGTGGCAATCCCTAATTTAGCCTTCCCCAATCTCCTTCTCTTGTTTCCTGAGTTCGGGAAAAGGAGAATGTTCTAAAATCAGTCCATCAGCGGTATTTACTGAGTGCTTACTCTGTGCAGAGCACTGTACTAAGCGCTTGGGAATGTACAGTTCAACCGAATTAGCATATCGTGGCGCAGTGGAAAGAGCTCGGGCTTTGGAGTCTGAGGTCGTGGGTTCAAATTCCAGCTCCACCATTGTCAGCTGTGTGACTTTGGGCAAGTCACTTCGCTTCTCTGGGCCTCAGTTACCGCATCTGTAAAATGGGGATTAAGACTGTGAGCCCCCACCCCCACCCCCGATGGGACAACCTGATCACCTTGTAACCTCCCCAGTGTTTAGTACAGTGTTTTGCACATAGTAAGCACTTAATAAATGCCATCGTTTTTATTATTATTATTATTATATGTTCCCTGCCCATAACAAGCTTATATTCCCTTGGGGATTCATTCAGTTGTATTTATTGAGCGCTTACTGTGTGCAGAGCACTGTACTAAGCGCTTGGGAAGTACAAGTTGGCAACATATAGAGACGGTCCCTACCCGACAACGGGCTCACAGTCTAGAAACTGATTTACTCTCCGTAGCTCAGGAACTGGTAACCACACTCAAGACAGACGATGGGAGTTTGAACTAGCTGGGTCGCCCTGGCTGGTGCTGGACGCTGCCTCTTCTCCAGTGGCCGGCCCTGACTGTCCCGGCCATGGCCCTGACTCAGCCCGCAAACTTCGCTCCTCTAGTGCCAACCTCCTCACTCTGCCTCTATCTCGTCTATCTCACTGTGGACCCCTCGCCCACGTCCTGCCTCTGGCCTGGAATGCCCTCCCGCCTGGACTCTGACAGACAATGACTCTCCCCTCCTTCAAAGCCTTCTTGATGGCACATCTCCTCCAAGAGGCCTTCCCAGACGAAGCCTCTCCTTTCCTCTTCTCTCACTCCCTTCTGCATCGTGCTGACTTGCTCCCTTTGTTTTTCCCCACTCCCAGCCCCACAGCACTTATACATATCCATAATTTAATTATTTATTTGTACTGATGTCTGTTTCTCCTGCTATAGACTGAAAGTTTGTTGTGCTCATACTGTGAGCCCACTGTTGGGTAGGAACTGTCTCTATATGTTGCCAACTTGTACTTCCCAAGTGCTTAGTACAGTGCTCTGCACACAGTAAGTGCTCAATGAATACGATTGATTGATTGATTGATTGATTATTGTGTACTGTACTTCCCCAAGTGCTTAGTACTGCTGAGAAGCACCGTGGCTCAGTGTAAAGAGCGCGGGCTTTAGAAGCAGAGGTCATGGGTTCAAATCCCAGCTCCGCCAACTGTCAGTTGTGTGACTTTGGGCAAGTCACTTCACTTCTCCATGCCTCAGTTCCCTCGTCTGTAAAATGGGGATTAAAACTGTGAGCCCCCCACGGGACAACCTGATCACCTTGTAACCTCCCAGCGCTTAGAACAGTGCTCTGCACATAGTAAGCGCTTAACAAATACCATCATGATTATTACTAGTAGTACTACAATGCTCTGCACGCAGTAAGCACTCAATAAATACAGTTGAGTGAATGGATGAGTCTCCCTTCCGTGGCCCTGACTCTCTCCCTGCTGTGGCCCTATCTCTTCCTGATGTGGCCCTGGCTCTCTGTCATGTCTCTGACTTTGCCGTGTCTCCGACTGGCCCTTCCATGGCTCTGACTCTCTCTGCCTTAGCCCTGACTGTCCCTGTTGTAGCCTCGTCTCTCCCTGCCATGGCCCTGACTCTCCTTTCTGTGGGTCTGACAGTTCCTGCCAAGCCCAGGCCTCTCTGGCCTCCAGGTGCCTCCTGGTAGGAGTCTAAACAGATGCAAAGCAATCTAGGCCAAACACTCCAAACCAGTCACTAATTATGGAGATTTTCATTTGCAATCTCATCAAGACAGCCAAGGGTGAAAAAACCGAAGGCTGTTAAAGGGGGTGGGGAGTGTGGGAAGGCGGGGACCACCCAGGAATCCAAATAACTGTCAGGTAAGTACACTTGAGTGCAATAGAAATCTTCATTTTTGCTTCTGGGCAAACTCCAGTACTCGGGCCTGAGAAGGAGTCTTGGAGCCCACTCTGAGCCCCCTGACCCCCATACATCACCCCACTGGGCAGAAGGCAACTCAGTATTTGCTTCTTGCCCAACGCCTCATCCTGCTCCTGACTCCAGAGCGTTTCCCTTGACTCTTGACCTGGAACTCCTCCAAATCTGCCATATCTCAATTCTTCCCATCTCCAAAGCCCTCTTAAAAATCCACCTCCCTTAACCCTCCTTCCCTTATATTCAGTACCTCAATTTGTATCAGTCCTTCATCTGCTCCTTACGCTTATGATTTTGGTTATTTTTCCCACCCTCAGCACTCGCATATGTATATGCATATTCGCTTGAACACTGAATTTTATTTGTGTTGATCCCGCCGCTTTTGAATGTGTCTGTGTTTATTTTCCCCATTGGAGTGTAAGCTCCTTGTGGACAGGGAATGTGTCTTGTATTTTTCTGCTGTATTCTCCTAGTGCTTAGTACAGAGTACTACATTCAGTAGGCAGTCAATAATTATCATGGTTCCTACTCCTCTTTTTCCCCTCCTTCTCCTCCTTCTCTTTCTCCTCCTCTTCTTCTCCCCCTTCCTCTTCCTCCACCCTCTTTTTCCTTCTCCTCTCCTCTTCCTTATTTTCTTCCTCCTCCCCTGCTCTTTGATTGCTTCCTGCTTTTCTTCCTCTTTCTCCTCCTCCTCCCCCTCCTTTTCCAGGGCAATGGAAATGTTCACACTGGGAAGCCTTCAGAGGTACATTTCTTCTCAGTTGAGTCCTTCTACAATAGAGACCACCTAGACTTAGCACTTCCTGTGGGTAAGACAAAAGCCTGCACTTAGACAATCTTTTATATTTGCTTCCGACCACGGACCTCATTCAAGTTTGAAACGGGCTGAGAATACAGCCGGAATCTTCAGGCAACCTTGATCCCAGAGCAGGAGAGCGAGAGAGTCTCCCATCAGCAGGAATGGGGAGCCCGTGGCAGAACTCCTCAACACCCCAAGAAAGATTTCAGAAAGAACCAGAACCAGATTTGGATTTCTCCTCCTTGGATCTCCTCCCACGTGCATCAGGACTGGGTCAAGATTCGTCGAGAAGCAGTGTGGCTTAGTGGATAGAACCTGGGCCTGGGAACCAGAATGTCTTGGGTTTTAATCCCCCTCTTCCACTTGTCTGCCGTATGACCTTGGGCAAATCACTTCACCTCTCTTTACTTCACAACCCTCATTTGTAAAATGGGAAGTGAAACTGTGAGCCCTTGTGTCCAAACCAATTTAATTTACTTGTATCCACCCAGCACTTAGTACAGTGCCTGGCATCTAGTAAGCACTTAACAAATACCATTATTATTATTGTTGTTATTTATTATTATTATTATTATTATTATTATTATCAAGATAGAGGAAGCCACATCTGTGGTTTGTGTAAGAAGCAGCCAGGTGTAATGGACAGGGTTTTTAAGGGAGAACAATAATGATTGTGGTATTCATTAAGCACTTACTCTATGCCCAGGCACTGTACTGAGTACTGGTTGGGAATACGAGCAAAGAGGGTTGGACATAGTCTCTGTCCAACATCAGGCTCACAGTCTTAACCCCCATTTTACAGTTGAAGTAACTGAGGCACAGACAAGTGAAATGACTTGCTCAAGGTCACGTAGCAGGCAAGCGGCAGAGCTGGGATTAGAACCCATGATCTCCTGATTCCCAGGCCCGTGAACTATCCACTAGGTAGTCCCAAGGGCTGTTATCAGCTCTAGACCAGCAACCCCGGGCCGTCGGATCAGTCCATGAATTTCCCAGGTTCGGTCACAAACCCCTAAGGGCCTGATGATTCGGGGGTTCAGTGGTTTTTATGCTTTAGAAGAAAACTCATGACTGCTGAAATGGTGTTTCTGCATTTATTTCCCATCCTGATAACCGCAAGCCAAGGTTACATTCCACGCTCTAGCTGGTCCGTGACATGGAGTGAGGCGGGTGGCACGGTTACCCAATGTGCATTTGTTGAAGCCCGGATAGAAACGCAAAGACCAAGAACCACTGCATCCCATTTTCAGGGAAGCTCCAGGGAAGTGGATTCGCATACGTTTCCACAGACATCACTCCAGGCGCCCTCTTGCCCACATTCCCTAGGCAACCTTTCTGTTGCCCTTCCATTTTCACTTCCATATTCTTGCTTTTAAGATCAATATGCTTTGCTTGACATTCTGAACTCCCTAGACCTTGTCTTTGAGATAAGATATCTTGTCACTCACCCCAAAGCAAAAGCACTTACAAGCGTGATTGTCTAGCAATAAAAATAAAGAACTATCTACTCACCAGAAAGCAACTTCAGGTGAAATTGGGATAGCTTACATCCCCTCTTACTCTTCTCCTGGTATCTGCCACAGCCCTTTCCAGAAAGAAGCTATCATCTAAACTCTAAATGTTACATTTCTGGGAATGATGTGGGACAAAGTCCTTTTTCTGTTTCTTCCAGCTGACAGTTTTGAGGGGATCTTTATCCTCCCGTGCGTCCCGTCCTAACCCATTTCTGCTGGGCCCCACGTCTTCAGGCCGCTGGCCCAAAGCTGCCTCCTGTGAGAAAGCAGGTGCTTTCTTCAGCTTGGTTTCGGCCGCCCTTTCTGTGAGTTTCGGAGACAGTCTCGAGGGATTGTCAGGAGGGAGGCTTCTCTTTGGTTTCCGCTTCAGATTTGGTTCTGTGTTGAATCATCTTAATGTGAACGCGGAGGAAACGGAGAGTGGTGTGAGTTTCCCCTTCTTCTTTCAGATTGGGTCTTTCTGTCTCCGTCGGGATTAATCTCGTGTGTCCTCATTTGGTCTCCGGTGGAGGAATGTTTTTACCGTCTGTCTTTTTCTCTCCTTCTAGCAAGATTAACTCAGTTCTTGCTGACGACGTTACGATCTCTCCCAAGACTTGAGCCTCACCGGGAGCCTCTGCCGAATCGCCTTCTCCCATTTTCTCTTCTGGGGAGAGACTCTCCTGAGCATCAAAAAAAGTAGTAGCTGACTCGGTGTCCCCAGATTCATCCGGTGACTTCTTCTCTCTGAGGTCGGCCCCGTCCTCCTCGGGGCTCTGACCCTTTTTGGATGGAGACGATGAAAAGCTTAGCTTGGGAAATCGGAACCAGCTCGCTTTCTCCTGTTTCTTCGGTGACTCCATCTCAGCCACGGCCTCTGTCGGAGTCGATACTTGAACCTCGACGTTGGGATCTGAGCCGCTTTCGTCGACCGAAGAGGAAAATCCAATGCTTGGAAGCCAGAACCGGAACAAGCCAGAGGGCTTTTTGCTTTCGGATTTCTCTTTGGGAGATTGGAGAGGTTTCTCTTCCTTTTCAAGAGGTGTGGCGGCTTGGCTGTCATCGGAGGGGAACTCGAGAATTTCTGCCGGTTCCCCGTCTGAACCGCTGTCTAGGTGTTGACGAGAAGACTCGACCTCAAATGTAAACGTTTTCAATTTGGGCAAGCTGACATCGGATGATATGATCTCATAGGGTTCCCTGGTATCCAGGTGGAGGGATTCCTTGACCACATCTGTCCTGGGAAGATCTGGTCTCAGACTCTCATCAGAAAGTTCTCCAGTTTCAGCGTCAGAACCTGTACAGCTGACTTCCACTTGCTCTGGGCCACTTGGCCCTACGTGGGAGGGCGACTCGGGGATTTTCACCTTGAGCAGCGAGAACCCGTAGGAGGGCATCTGAACCTCTGTGGAAGGAATCTCAGATTCTCGCACTATCTGGGTGGAACAAGTCTCTTGCCCCGTGAGGTCAACGTACTCTGTGGTTATGATGTTTTCGATGGTCACTTCTTGGCTCGTGACCCGGGCCCCCTGGATATGCACTCGGACCTTGGAGATGGAAGAGTCTGCCGCAGAGAGGTCCACCTCCATATGGCGGCCATCTGGGTCAGGAGAAGGCAGGGTGGGAACTGCAGTCTTCTGGACGCTTACCCCCCAGACTTCTGGGGCTTCTTTGTGGAGGGCTATTTCAATGTCTGTCCCGGGGCCTCTCACCTGGTGTTCAGTAGAAACTGCTCCAGTGACGGGGGCACTGAAAGTAAACTTGGGCACCTTCAATTTGGGAATTTTAAGGATTTCTGTAGGCCTCGGCTGCTCTCCGGCCATCTCGTCCCAAGACAGTTTTGACAGTATTTCTGAAACCGAACCCAGAGACCCTCCAGCTCCTGAGACTTGGATTTTGGACTCGGAGAACCCTACCTCCACCCTCGTTGAAGCTTCTTTTGACCCTGGAAGAGACCCGTCCCATGGAGGAAGAGCCATCTTGTCTTCTTGAATGTTAGAGGCCACCTCTGCTTCGGACCCCTTGCCTTCAGAGGTGGTGAGACCCAACCTGGCCACTTTAACTTTTGGCAAGTGAAGTTTAGGGCCCTCTACTCCCTCGACTTTTGTAGTTTGCCCTAGGACCCGAGTGTCTGTCATTCCAATCGCTGCTTCACTTTCAGGGCAAGAAACCTCAGCTTCTGCTGCGGGCAGACTGACGTCACCTTTAGTTCCCTTCCCAGAGGACCAGCCAAAGGCCGGCATGCTGAATCTGGGCATTTTGAACTTGCCATCTTTGGCCTCGGCTCCCAGTTTGATCTCACCCTCGACCTTGCCAGCCTCTACTGCCATGTCTGGTGGCTGGACATCCACCTTGGCCTTGGGGAGGGTCACATCCACTCTAGGGATGCTGGCATCCATCTTGGGGGCCTTGACATCTGCTTTAGCCATTTTGATGCTGGGAATTTGGGTCTTCCATCCTGACGTCTTGGCGGATCCCTCGGGGGCCTCGGGCACTGAGACCTCGAGGGTAGGGACGTCCACAGAGGCCCCTCCCAAGTCTGTGCTGACCTTAGGCAGGGTGACATCCACGTCAGACTGAGTGACGCTAATGGCGGCCTCTGGGCCCTTGCCTTTGGACAATGTGATGTCGAACATCGGCTTCTGGAAGCCGGGCAGCTGGATGTCTCCTGCTCTGGGATCCAGCTCCTTGGCAGTGACTTTCATGGAGGGGCCTTTGAGGGTGCTGTCTGGGCCCTGGAGCTGGATGGAGCTTTGAGTCTCAGTTTCTGATGTACAAAGCTGTGATGTGGTGTCCAAACCTTTGCCCTCAATGTTAAGTTTCAGGACATCAGCATAGGTTTTGGGGTCTGGGTGGGCTATATGCTCCCCTGCCTCCCCCAAATGTAGGGATGCCGCTTCTGGTGCTGTTACACACAAATGTCCTCCAAGGACTGGCGTTTTGGTGTCCGGAGAACCAATGTCAGGTTCTTGAACTTCTGGAAGGCTCATTTGGCCTTTTAAACTTTCTCTTCCTGTTGTCGTAGCCGGATCGACTTCGATTTCACCCAGCGTGGTGGCTGGAGGAACATAGCCGGGAGCTTCAAGATCAAGTGAACGGCGTTTGTCTTTAGTGGAGGAGCGACCGAAGCTAGGCATTCTGAACTTGGGCATCCTGAACCAGCTCTCATGACCCTCTGGCGTGGTCCCACCTGTCTGTGGCTCCCCTGCTGCTTTCCCACCCGAGGTGCCCACCTCAGGCCCTCGAGGGTCCGCTCCCTCTATGTCTACAGAGGGGACACCAACGTCCGCCTGTGGAGACACGAGTTTGGACGTCGCCTCTGTCAGTGGTTTCTGGGATGTGTCGCCCGAGACAGCCACAGCTACACTGGGGCAGGCCAGGGAAATTTCCACTGTTGGCGTTTCAGGGGAAATCACTCTAGGATCTCCTGCCACCTTTGCCGAGGAGATGGTCCCTTGGGATTTGGAGAGCTTGACGCCCGTGTCCGGCTCTTGGCCTTCAGGATAGGACAGACCAAGCTTCAGCTTCTGGGAGAAACCGGGCAAGGTGATCTTTTTGTCCAGTCGTTCCACTCTCAACTCTGACCCTTCCACCTCTAGGCTTGCTGCTGGGGCTGCAAGGTGTCCGGCGGGTATCTCTGGACTTTTCAGCAGAGTGGGGCCTTCTGCCTTGGGCAGCGGCGGTTGGTCAGTAGCAGTTTTGGACTGACTGGCATGGGCATCTCCTGCTGCTAGGGGTGAGTCATGCTTGGGAGAAAGGAGACCAGCTGTGGACTGGTCGATGTCCAGGTCTGCTGGAGGAGCTGGGAAAGATCCCAAACTGATTCCTGCTCCTTCTGCCTTGCCCCCAGTGGGGCCACTATCACCTCCAGAGAGGTCCAGGGCCTCTGCCTCAGCTCCAGGATGGGCAGTGTCGCCCTCTCCCCTCGGCAGGCCGGATCCAGCTTTATGAACCTTCATTTTTGAGAGGCTGATCTTGGGCATGGTGAAATGTGGCTTTTTGAGTTTCCCCTTCTGGACATCTCTCTCCGGAGACCCTTCTGGACTCATTTCCAGTTTGGGCCGGAAGACCTCTCCCTCTTCCAGAATGCCTTCTGAATCCAGAGATGGGTCCGGCGCCGCTTCCTCCAGGCTGGGCTGGGGGTCGGGGGTTGGATCAGCCTCTTTTTTGGGGGACCAGCTGAAAGAAGGCAACTTGAACTTGGGCATCTTGAATGGGCTGCCCTTCCCTTCCTGAATGTGGTCTTCGGGTTTGTCGCCTTCTGGTTTCACACTTTGAGCCACCTCAGTTCCTGGAGTTTCTGTGTCCGGGAGGTCCGCTTCTCCTTGGGACATGCCAAACTGGCCTTCAGATCCCTCTGCTTCTGGAACAGAAACTCCAAATCTCGGTCTGTAGAATCGAGGAAACTTAACCTTCCCATCCAGCGACTCAAGATTCACCTCTACTTCTCCAGTCTCGAAGCCGGGTGAGGTCAGTGAGCCTTCCGCCTCGGTTGCCTTCATCTGAATGGAGCCTTCTCCCGTGGGAATACCTGGTGGCGACTCCAGGGAAAACCCAGAAGGAAAGTCTGATTCAGGGGCAGTCACCTGGTATCTGGTGAGGGTGATGGGCTCTTTGATTTCTGGGCCTCCTGCATGAGATCCACTGATATCAAGCTTAGTGAAAGTCAATCCTGGGAAACCCACTTTAGGTAATGGAACGCTTCTCGCTTCTCCAGAACCGGGAGGAAGATTCCCGTCTCCATCCCGGCTGGAGACCGGTTCTGGGACAGCCGTTCCCTTGGCGTCAGATTCTACATTTGGAAGAGCTGTCACACCCTCTTCTCCTGAAACACCAGAGTGGGATTTAGTGCTCTTGCCTTTGGAAAGTGAGACTCTGGGCATTTTGAAATGGGGCAATTTCATTTTGCTCTTCTCGCCACCTTTTCCGGGTGAAAGAGTCAACTCCAAGTCGGGGTCTGGATCCTGTTCATCCATTCCAGCGAGGCTGAGGTCTGTGTCCACCCGGGCCAGTGGGGCCAATGCGGCGGGCTCTTTAGAACCAACATCAACATCAGGCAGATCGCCAACGGGCTTGCTGGTGGACCAGCCAAATCCTGGCATGCTGAATTTGGGCATCTTGAATTTCCTATCTTTACCATCGGTGTCCTTCTCTGCTGGTCTGGTGTCCGCTTCATCCTTCACAACTTCGATACCAGAATCAGCTTTGGGGAGGGAAACATCGACATCTAGGGTGCAGATTTCAAACTGAGGCACCTGAGCACCCTCAGATGGGCCACTGACCATGACTGAGGCAGTCCCGTCAAGTTTGGGAGGATGGGAAAGTTCTGGGATTGGGACACCATGGGACAGGGACCCCCTAAGGTCAGTTCCTACCGTTAGGCCCTGGGCCTCCGGAATGTCAACGGTAGGCTCCGACACCTTGAGGTCAGTGGCTGGTCCTGTGACCTCAACTTGGGAAGGTGGAAGTGAGACATCTGCCTCAACCTTGGAGAGACTTGAATCCACATGATCACCTCGGTCACGGCTTGTAGACAAACCAAATGAAGGCATTTTTAGCTTGGGCATTTTGAATTTACTGTCTTTGACCTGAGTATCTTTGACATCCAGTTTGATCTCTCCCTCCACCTTGGTGGGCTTGACCAATGCTCCTGGGCCCTGGACATCGGCCTCAATGTTGGGGAGGCCCACATCTACACTGGGGGTGCTGACATCCATCCTGGGAGCCTTGACATCTGCTTTGGGCATTTTAACGTGGGGTATTTGTATCTTCCATCCTGGTGTCTCAGCAGAAGCCTCAGGGACATCTGGCCCCGTGACCTCGAGGCTTGGGGCATCCACGGAAACCTCTCCCATGGCTATGCTGACCTTGGGTAGAGAGACATCCACATCGGGCTGGGTGGCGCTGATGGTGGCTTCCGGGCCCTTGCCTTTGGGCAAAGAGATGCCGACCTTTGGCTTCTGAAAGCCAGACGTTGTAATTTTTTCATCGAGTCCCTCCGCACGGATGTCCGGCCTCTCCAGAGTGACCTCTGCCAAAGGAGACTTGAAGCTGAAATCTGGGCCCTTGAACCGGACAGAGCCTTCTACCGAGGGCTGCTTGATGTCCACCTGTGGCAGGCGGAGGTCTGTCCCTCCGGCCACATCCACAGGAGATGAGATGTCAGTCTTAGGGAGTCTGAAATCCACATCACCCTCAGGAGCCTTGATTTGGCCCTTCGAAAAGCTAATGCTGGGCATCTTCACATTTGGTATCTGACCTTTGATCTCTATTGTTCCTGCCTTGCCTTTGAATTCTCTGGCAGCGTCCTCTTGATCTGGCAGCTTGACGTCCAGTTCTCTGCCTGTTACCTCCATGTGACCAGGGGGAAGGGAAGCGTCTACATGTCCCGATGGCAGAGTGACCTGGGCCTGAGGACTCTTGACCTTGGGCATCTTGACACTTGGCATCTTGAGTTCAGGCCCCTCGAGTTTGATTTTCTCCCCAGCTTTCCCCACGGATGTTGTCACGTCCGAGTCAAGCCTGGGGGTTGTAATGTCCACTCCGGTCAGACTGACCTCTGCATCCCCTCTGGGGGTTGGGAGGGTCACCTGGGAGCCCTTGAGGCTGGTGTCCACTTCACCCACTGAACCTGAGTCTTTGCTGGAGGACCAGCCAAAGCCTGGCATGCTGAATCTGGGCATTTTAAACTTGGCATCTTTGGCCTCGGCTCCCTTGGCACCCAGTTTGATCTCACCCTCCACCTTTCCAGCCTTGATTGTCACGTCTGGTCTCTGGAGATGTGCTTCGACGCTGGGAGGGGTCACATCCACACTGGGGGTGCTGACTTCCATCTTGGGGCCCTTGACATCTGCTTTGGGCATTTTGACACTGGGACTTTGGATCTTCCATCCTGATGTCTTGGCAGAGGCCTCAGGGACTTTGGGCTCCGGGAGCTCAAGGCTTGGGGCATCCACGGAGATTCCTCCCACGACCATGCTGACCTTGGACAGGGAGATGTCCACGTCTTTCTGGGTGACACTGATGGCGACTTCTGGGCCCTTGCCTTTAGGTAAGGAGGTGCCAGACTTTGGTTTCTGGAAGCCAGGTATTGTAATCTTCTTATCGAGGGCTCCTGCTCTAATGTCCTGACCCTCCAGGGTGACCTTTGCCAAAGGTGCCTTGAGGTCGAAGTCTGGGCCCTTGACCCGGACAGAGCCTTCCACTGAGGGCTGCTTGACGTCCACTTGTGGCAGGCTGAGGTCTGTCCCTCTGGCCACGTCGACTTGAGGCAAGGAGATGTCCACGGCAGGGACATTAACTTCAACCAGAGGGAGGCTGGGGTCCACGCCTCCCTTGGGAGATTTAAGTTCGCCTTTGGAATAGCTGATGCCAGGCATCTTGATCTTTGGCATATGCCCTTTGATTCCTAGGGTTCCCACCTTGCCTTTGAGTTCTCCAGCAATGCCCTCCGTGCCTGGTAGCTGGATGCTCAGGTCTCTTCCTGTGACCTCAGTGTCACTGGAGGGAAGAGAAACATCCACTTCTCCTGATGGCAGAGTCACTTGGGCCTGGGGACTCTTGACTTCGGGCATCGTGACACCTGACAACTTGACTTCAGGACCCTCAAGTTTAATTTTTTCCCCAGATTTCCCCACAGCTGTTTTCACATCCACATCGATCTTGGGGGCCGGAATGCCCACACCGGTCAAGTTGACTTCCGAGTCTACTTTAGGGGTTGGGAGGGTCACCTGGGGGCCTTTTATGGTGGTGTCCACTTCCCCCACCGGAGCCGAGTCTTTGCTGGAGGACCAGCCAAAGGCCGGCATGCTAAATCTGGGCATTTTAAATCGACTGTCTTTGGCTTTGGCTTCCTCAGCTCCTAGTTGGATCTCGCCCTCCACCTTGCTAACTTTGAAGGTTGTGCCTGGGCCCTGGACATCCATCTCGACTTTGGGGAGGGTCACATCCACTCCAGGGATGTTGACGTCCATCTTGGTGGCCTTGACCTCTGCTTTGGGTATTTTGATGCTGGGCATTTGAATCTTCTGTCCCGATGCCTCAGGGGCTTCTGGAACTGAAACTTCAAGGCTCGGGGTGTCCACAGGGACCCCTCCCACAGACGCTTTGACCTCAGAAAGAGAGGTGTCCAGGTCGGGCTGGGCAACACCGATGGCAATCTCGGGATCCTTCCCTTTGGATAACGAGACGCTGAACTTTGGTTTCTGGAATCTGGGCATTGTGATCTTCATATCAAGGCCTTCCATTTTGATGTCCGGTGCCTCCAGGGTGACCTCCGCCGAAGGAGCTTTGAGATCAACGTCTGGGCCCTTGACCTGGACAGAGCCTTCCACCGAAGATTTCTTGACATCCACCTGAGGCAGTCTGAGATCTGCCCCTATGGTCACATCCTCGTGCGGTGTAGGGACGTCCACAGCGGGGATGCTGACCTCGGCCTTGGGGAGAACAAGATCTAAGCCTCCCTCTGGAGCTTTAACTTTGCCTTTGGAAAAGCTAATACTGGGCATCTTGACCTTTTCCATGTGACCTGTGATCCCTATTGTGCCTTTCTTGCCTTTGAGCTCTCCAGCAACACTCTCCGTGTCTGGCGGCTTGACATCCATGTCTCCGCCTTTGACCTCGATGTCACTGGAGGGACGAGAAACATCCACTCGTCCCGATGGCAGAGTGACTTGGGCCTGGGGACTCTTGACCTTGGGCATCTTGACACTTGGCATCTTGATCTCAGTCCCCTTGAGTTTGATTTTCTCCCCCAATTTTCCAACAGAAGTTGTCACATCCATGTCAAGGGTGGAACCTGTCACATCCACTTTGGGCAGGCTGCCTTCTGTTTCAACACCGGTGGTTGGGAGGGTCACCTGGAGGCCCTTGAGGCTGGCATCCACGTCCCCTACTGGGCTTGATTCTTTGCCGGAGGACCAGCCAAAAGCTGGCATGCTGAATTTGGGCATTTTGAATTTGCCATCTTTTGCCTCGGCTCCCTGGGCTCCCAGTTTGATCTCTCCCTCTGTCTTGCCAGGTACAGCTGCTGTGCTCAATTCTTGAATGTCCACGTCGACCTTGGGGCAGGTAACATCCACACCGGGGGTGCTGATGTCCACCCTGGGATCCTTAACATCTCCTTTGGGCATTTTGACAGTGGGCATTTGGATCTTCCATTCTGACGCCTTGGTAGATGCCTTAGGGGCTTCAGGTGTCGAGACCTCGAGACTCGGGGCTTCCACAGAGACCCCGCCCATGGCCGTGCTGACCTTGGGCAGAGAGCCGTCCAGGTCGGGCTGGGCAATGCTGACGGTGGCCTCCAGGCTCTTGCCCTTGGGCAATGAGATGCCCAACTTTGGTTTCTGGAAGTCAGGCATTTTGATTTTATCGAGTCCTTCCACTCCGACATCTGGCCCCTTCAGTGTGGCTTCCACTGAAGGAGACTTGAGGTCAACAACTGGGTCCTTGAATTGGACAGAACCTTCCACCGAGGGCTGCTTGACATCCACCTGTGCCAGGCTGAGCTCTATTTCTCCAGCCACGTGGGGTGCAGGGATGTCCATGGTGGGGCCACTGACCTCGGCCTTGGGGAGGCTGAGGTCCACACTGCCCTCAGGAGCTTTGGTTTGGCCCTTTGCAAAGCTAATGCCGGGCATCTTGACCTTTGGCATGTGACCTTTGATCCCTATCATGCCTGTCTTGCCTCTGAGTTCTCCGACAACACTCTCCGTGTCTGGCAGCTTGACCTCCAGGTCTCCGCCTTTGAGCTCTATGTCACTGGAGGGAAGGGAAACATCCACTTGTTCCAATGGCAGAGTGACTTGGGCCTGGGGACTCTTGACCTTGGGAATCTTGAGACTTGGAGACTTAACTTCAGGCCCCTCGACTTTGATTTTCTCACCTGCTTTACCCGTGGTCACTGTCACATCCACATCGAGCCCAGGTGTTGTCATGTCCACTCTGGGCGAGCTGACTTCCACAGCCACACTGGGGGTTGGGAGGGTCACCTGGGGACCCTTGAGACTGGCATCAACTCCCCCTTCCGCACCTGAGTCCCTGGGGGTGGACCGGCCAAAGGCAGGCATGCTGAATTTGGGCATTTTAAACTTGCTGTCTTTATCCTCAGCTCCCTTGACTCCCAGTTTAATCTCGCCCTCCACCTTGCTGTCCTCGACCTCTGCACTTAGTCCCTGGATATCCACTTCGACTCTGGGGAGGGTCACATCCACGCTAGGGGAGCTGACGTCTACCTTAGGGACCTTGACATCGGCTTTGGTCATTTTGAAGCTGGGCATTTGGATCTTCCATCCCGATGTCTCAGTTGACGCCTCAGGGGCTTTGGGCACTGAAAGTTCAAGGCTTGGGGCACCCACGGAGACCCCTCCCATGGCCATGCTGACCTCGGTCAAGGGGATGTCCTGGTCAGGCTGGGGAATGATGACGGAAGCCTCGGGGCTCTTGTCTTTGGGCAGTGAGATCCCGAACTTTGGCTTCTGGAAGCTGGGCATTTTAATCTTCCTACCGAGGCCTTCCCCTCCAACTTCCGGCCCCTCCAGGGTGGCATCCGCTGAAGGCGCCTTGAGGTCAGCGTCTGGGCCCTTGACCTGGACAGAACCTTCCACCAAAGGCTGCTTGATATCCACCTGCGCCAAGCTGAGATCTGCTCCTCTGGTCACATCCACGTGGGGTGTGGGGATGTCCACAGTGGGGACGCTGACCTCGGCCTTGGGGAGGCTGAGATCCACGCCACTCTCGGAAGCATTGATTTGGTCCTTTGAAAAGCTGATGCTGGGCATCTTGACCTTTGGCATGTGACCTTTGATCCCTATCATGCCTGTCTTGCCTTTGAGTTCTCCGACAACACTCTCCGTGTCTGGCAGCTTGACATCCAGGTCTCCGCCTTTGAGCTCTATGTCACTGGAGGGAAGAGAAACGTCCACTTGTCCCGATGGCAGAGTGATCTGGGCCTCGGGACTCTTGACTTTGGGAATCTCAACACTCGGCAACTTAACTTCAGGCCCCTCAAGTGTGACTTTCTCTCCTGCTTTCCCCATAGAGGCTGTCACGTCCACTTCAGGCTGGCTGAATTCTGCATCCACACGAGGTACCGGAATGGTCACCTGGGGGTCCTTGAGGCTTCTGTCCACTTCCTTCACTGACCCTGAGTCTTTGCTGGAGGACCAGCCAAAGGCAGGCATGCTGAATTTGGGCATTTTGAACTTGCCATCTTTGTCCTTGGCTCCCTCGTCTCCCAGTTTGATCTCTCCCTCCATCTTTGCAGTCTCAACTGCCACACTCGGAGTCTGGATGTCCACTTCAACCTTGGGGAGGGTCACGTCCACTCTGGGGATGCTGACATCTACCTTGGAAGCCTTTACATCTGCTTTGGGCATTTTGACACTGGGCATTTGGATCTCCCGTCCCGGTGTATCAGGTGACACCTCGGGGGCTTCTGGCATTGAGACCTCGAGGCCTGAGGCATCCACAGAGACCCCTCCCACAGACGCACTGACCTTGGGCAGGGAGACATCCTTGTCAACCTTGGTGATGCTAATGGTGGCCTCAAGGCCTTTGTCCTTTGACAGCGACACGCCAAACTTAGGTTTCTGGAAGCTAGGCATTTCGATCTTCTTTTTGAGGCCTTCCACTCTGACATCTGGCCCCTCCAGAGTGACCTCTGATGGTGGAATATCTGGGCTCTTGCCCTGGACAGAGCCTGCCACTGCCGGCTGCTTGATATCCACCTGTGGATGGCTGAAATCTGACCCTCCGGCAACATCAATGTTGGGCATGGAGATGTCCACAGTGGGGACGCTGACCTCAGCCTTGGGGAGACTGAGGTCGACACTACCCTCGGGAGCTTTTATGTCACCCTTGGAAAAGCTAATGCTGGGCATCATGACCTTTGGCATGTGACCTTGGATCCCTTTTGTGACTGTCTTTCCTTTAAGGTCTCCTCCTACAAACTCTCTGTCTGGCAGCTTGATGCCCAAATCTCCATCTTTGACCTCAACATCACCAGAGGGAAGAGAAACGTCCATTTGACCCAATGGTAAAGTTGGCTGGGCCTGAGGACTCTTAACCCTGGGCGTCTTGACAGATGGAATCTTAACTTCAGGTCCCTCGAGTTTTCCTTCTTTCCCCATTTTTCCCTCGGAAGCTGTTACAGTCATGTCGAGGCTGGGGGCAGTCAGCTCTGCTCCGTGGTGACTTATGTCCATTTCCATACTTGCGGTTGGGGGGGTCACTTGGGGGCCCTGAAGGCTGAGGTCCACTCCAGCTGCTGGGACTGAGCCTCTGCTGGTTGACAAACCAAAGCTGGGCATGCTGAATTTGGGCATTTTGAACTTGCCATCTTTGGCCTCGGCCCCCTCGGCTCTCAGTTTGGTCTTGCCTTCCAGCTTCCCAGCCTTGACCAGATTGCCTGATCCCTGGATATCCACTTCAACCTTGGGGAGGGTGACATCCATGCTGGAGGGGATGATGTCTGGGGCCTCGACATCGGGTATGGGCATTTTAACGCTGGGCATTGGAATCTTCGATCCATAAATCTCAGCGGATGCGTCGGGGACTTGGGGCACTGAGACCTCGAGACCTGGGGTACCCACAGAGACCTCTCCCGTGGTGGCACTGACTTCAGGCAGGGAGATGGGCATATCTGGTGGTTCGATGATGATGATGGCATCAGGGTCCTTGCCTTTAGGTGAAGAGAAGCCGAATTTTGGTTTCTGAAATCTGGGCATTGTGATCTTCTTACAGAGGCCTTCTGCTCTGATGTCCGGACCCTCCAGGGTGACCTCTGCCAAAGATGCTTTGAGATCGACGTCTGGGCCCTTGACCTGGACAGAACCTTCCAACGAGGGCTGCTTGATGTCCACCTGTGTCAGGCTGAGGTCTGTCCCTCCGGTCACGTCCATTTGGGGCATGGAGACGTCCACGGTGGGGACCCTGATTTCGACCATAGAAAGACTCGGGTCCACGCCTCCCTTGGGAGATTTAACTTCACCTTTGGAATAGCTGAAGCTTGGCATCTTGATCTTTGGCATATGCCCTTTGATTCCTATGGTTTCCATCTTGCCTTTGAGTTCTCCAGCAATTTCCTCTGTGCCTGACAGCTTGACACCCAGGTCTCCACCTGTGACCTTGATGTCACTGGATGGAAGTGAAACGTCCACGTCTCCCGATGGCAGAATGACTTGGGTCTGGGGACTCTTGACTTCGGGAATCTTGACGCTTGGCATTTTGACTTTGGGACCCTCAAGTTTGATTTTCTCTCCTGCTTTTCCAACAGATGCTGTCGTGTCCACCTCAAGGCTGGGGGCCGCCAATTCCGTTCCCGGGAGGCTGAGAGCCGTATCCACAGAGGTTGCAGGAAGGGTTACCTGGGAATCCTTGAGGCTGGCATCCAATTCCCCCACTTGGCCTGAGTCTTTGCTGGAGGACCAGCCGAAGGCTGGCATGCTGAATTTGGGCAATTTGAATTTGCCATCTTTGGCCTCGGCTCCCTTGGCTCCCAGTTTGATTTCACCCTCCACCTTGCCAACTTCGACTGTCATGCCCGGTCCCTGGATGTCCACCTCGACCTTGGGGAGGGTTAAGTCAACACTGGGGGTGCTGATGTCTATCTCGGGGTCCTTGGCGTCAGCTTTGGGAATTTCAATACTGGACATTTCGATCTTCCTTTCTGACATCTTTGTGGATGCCTCAGGAGTTTCTGGCCCCGAGACTTTGAGGCTCGGAGCATCCACAGAGACCCCTCCCATGGCTGTGCTGACTTTGGGCAGGGAAATGTCCAAGTCAGGCTGGGCGATGCTGATGGAGGCCTCGGGGCCTTCACCTTTGGACAGTGAGATGCCAAACTTTGGTTTCTGGAAGCTAGGCATTTTGATCTTCTTGCCGAGATCTTCCACTCCCACATCCGGCTCCTCTAAGGTGACCTCTGATGGAGAAACCTTGAGGTCAATGTCTGGGCCCTTGGCCTGGAGAGAGCCCTCCACTGTGGGCAGTTTGACATCCACCTTTGGAAGGCTAAGGTCTGTCCCTGTAGCCAAGTCAACGTTGGAGGTGGAGATGTCTACTGTCGGGATGCTGACCTCAGCCTTGGGGAGACTGAGGTCGACGCTGCCCTCAGGCACTTTGACATCTCCTTTGGAAAAACCTATGCTGGGCATCTTGACCTTTGGCATGTGACCTTTGAGCCCTATGAACCCTGTCTTGCCTTTGAGATCTCCCCCAGCGACCTCCTTATCTGGCAGCTTAATGCCCAGGTCTTCACCTTTGACCTCGATGTCACTGGAGGGAAGAGAAATGTCCACTTGTCCTGATGGCAGAGTGACTTGGGCCTGGGGACTCTTGATCTTGGGAATTTTGACACTTGGCATTTTGACTTCAGGCCCCTCGAGTTTTCCTGTCTCACCTACTTTTCCCACAGATGCTGTCATGCCCACATCGAGGCTGGGGGATGTCATTCCCGCTCCTGGGAGGCTGATATCTGCATCCACATGAGGTATTGGAATGGTCACCTGGGGGTCCTTGAGGCTGGCGTCCACTTCCCCCACCGGGCCTGAGTCTTTGCTGGAGGACCAGCCGAAGGCCGGCATACTGAATTTGGGCACTTTGAACTTGGTGTCTTTGGTCTCGACTCCCTTGGCTCCCAGTTTGATCTCACCCTCCACCTTGCCAACTGGGACTGCCATGCCTGGTCCCTGGACATCCACCTCCACCTTGGAGATGGTCAGGTCCATGCTGGATGTGCTGATGTCCAGCTCAGGGGCTTTGGCATCTACTTTGGGCATTTGGATCTTCCATTCCGATGTCTCGGTGGTCCCCTCAGGGGCTTTGGGCACCGAGACCTTGAGGCTCGAGGTGTCCACGGAGACCCCTTCCGTGGCTGTGCTGACCTCGGGAAGGGCAACGTCAATATGGGGCTGAGTGATCCTGATGGAGGCCTCGGGGCCCTTGACCTTTGGCAATGAGATGCCAAATTTTGGTTTCTGGAAGCTAGGCATTTTAATCTTCTTACCTAGGCCTTCCACTTCCATGCCTGGCCCCTCCAACTTGACCTCCGCTGAAGGCGCCTTGAGGTCGACATCTGGGATCTTGACCTGGACAGAACCTTCCACTGAGGGCTGCTTGATGTCCACGTGGGGCAGGCTGAGGCCTGTCCCTCCAGCCACTTCTACATGGGGTGCAGGGATATCCCCAGTGGGGATGCTGACTTCAGTTTTAGGGAGACCAAGGTCCATGCTACCTTTGGGAGTTTGAACATCTCCCTTGGGAAAGCCAATGCTGGGCATCTTGACCTTTGGCATGTGACCTGTGATCCCTACTGTGCCTGGCTTGCCTTTGAGTTCTCCAACAGCACCCTTTGTGTCTGGCAGTTCGACTTGCAGGTCTCCCCCTTTGACCTCAATGTCACTGGAGGGAAGAGAAACATCCACTTGCCCCGATGGCAGAGTGACTTGGGCCTGGGGACTCTTGACCTTGGGAATCTTGACAGCTGGCATCTTGACATCAGGTCCCTCGAGTTTGATTTTCTCCCCTGCTTTTCCCACGGAGGCTTCTACGTCCACTTTGAGGCTGGGAGCCGTCGCCTCCACTCCACGCAGGCTGACCTCTGCACCCACTATGGAAGTCGGGAGGGTCACCTGGGGACCCTTGAAGCTTGCATCCACTTTCCCCGCTGGGCCAGTTTCTCTGCTAGAGGACCAGCCGAAGGTGGGCATGCTGAATCTGGGCATTTTGAACTTGCCGTCTTTGGCTTCAGCGACTTTGGCTCCCAGTTCGATCTCGCCCTCTATCTTGCCAGCCTCGACCACCACACCGGGTCCCTCGATGTCTGCCTTGACTTTGGGGAGAGTCACATCCACACCAGAGGAGCTGATGTCCAGCTCAGGGGCCTTGATGTCAGCTTGGGGCATTTTGATGCTGGGCATTTGAATCTTCGATCCCGATGTCTTGATGGAAGCCTCAGGAACTTCAGGTCCTGAGACCTTGGGGCTCGGGGCATCCACAGATACCCCTCCCACGGCTGCACTGACCTTGGGACCTAGGGAGACATCTACATCGGGCTGAGCTATGCTGATGGAGGCCTTGGTGCCCTTGCCTTTGGGCAATGGGATGCCGAATTTTGGTTTCTGGAAACCTGGCATTTTTATCTTCTTTTCGAGGCCTTCCACCCTGATGTCTGTCCCTTCCATGGTGACCTCCCCCGAAGGAGCCTTGAGGTCAATATCTGGGGTCTTGACCTGGACAGGGCCTTCCAATGTGGGCTGTTTCACTTCCACCTTTGGCAGGCTGATGTCAACATGGGGCATGGTGGTGTCTGCGGTAGAGACACTGAGCTCGGGTTTGGGGAGACTGAGGTCCACGCTGCCCTTGACTTCTCCCTTAGAAAAGCTAATGGCGGGCGTCTTGACCTTTGGCATATGACCTTTGATCCCCATCATGCCTGTCTTGCCTTTGAGTTCACCGGCAAGACTCTCAGGGTCTGGCAGCTTTACTCCTAGTTCTCCCCCTTTGACCTCCAGCTCACCAGATGGAACTGATATGTCCACTTGTCCCGATGGCAGAGTGACTTGGGCCTGGGGACTCTTGACTTCGGACATCTTGACACTTGGCATCTTGAGTTCAGGCCCCTCGAGTTTGATTTTCTCTCCAGCTTTTCCCACGGATGTTGTCACATCGAGGCTGGGGGTCGTCATCTCCACTCTGGGCAGGCTGAGTTCCGCGTCCCCTTGAAGTGTTGGAATGGTCACTTGGAGGCCCTTGGTGGTGTCCATTTCTCCCGCCGGGGTTGCGTCTTTGCTGGAAGACCAGCCAAAGCCCGGCATGCTGAATCTGGGCATTTTAAACCTGCTGTCTTTGGCTTCGGCTCCCTTGGCACCCAGTTTGATATCACCCTCCATCTTGCCAGCCTTGATTGCCACATCTGGTCCCTGGATGTCCAACTCGGCCTTGGGCAAGGCGACATCCACACTGGGGGTCTTGACATCTGCTTTGGGCATTTTGACGCCGGGGATTTGGATCTTCCGTCCTGAAGTCTCAGCAGACCCCCCAGAGTCTTCTAGCCCCAAGCCCTTGAGGCTCGAGGCATCCCCAGAGACCTCTCCCACATCTGCGCTGATCTTGGGCAGGGAGACATCCAGGTCAGGCTGGGCAATGCTGATGGTGACCTCAGGGTCCTTGCCTTTGGGCAAAGAGACGCCAAACTTTGGTTTCTGGAAGTGGGGTAGTGTAATCTTCTTATCGAGGCCTTCCACTCTGACATCCGGCCCTTCCAAGGTGACCTCCGCAGAAGGAGCTGTGTGGTCAATGTCTGGACTCTTGATATCCACCGAAGGCTGTTTGATGTCCACCTGTGGTAGGCCGAGGTCTGTCCCTCCGGCCACTTCCATGTGGGGCTCGGGGATGTCCACAGTGGGGATGCTGAAGTCCTTGCTGCCTTTGGGAGCTTTGGCTTCACCCTTCAAAAAGCTAATGCTGGGCATCTTGACCTTTGGCATGTGACCTTTGATCCCTAGCGTGCCTTTCTTGCCTTTGAGGTCACCAGCAGTACTCTCTGGGTCTGGTACCGTGACATCCAGGTCTACGCCTTTGATCTCAATGTCACCGGAGGGAAGAGAAACGTCCATTTGTCCAGATGGCAAAGTGACTTGGGCCTGGGGTCCCTTGACCTTGGGCATGCTGACACTTGGAATCTTGACTTCAGGACCCTCAAGTTTGCCTTTCTCCCCCACTTTTCCCACGGATGGTGTCACATCCATGTCCAGGCTGGGGGCCGTCACGTCCGCTCCAGGCAAGCTGAGCTTTGCATCCACACTCGGGATTGGAATGGACACTTGGGGGCCCTTGAAGGTGGTGTCCACCTCCACTACCGGGCCTGAGTCTTTGCTGGAGGACCGGCCAAAGGCCGGCATGCTGAATCTAGGCATTTTGAACTTGGTGTCTCTGGCCGTGGCTCCCTTGGCTCCCACTATGATCTCACCCTCTATCTTGCCGGCCTTGCCTGCTATTTCTGGTCCCTGGATGTCCACCTCGACTTTGGGGAAGGACACGTCCACACTGGGGGCACTGACGTCCATCTTGGGGGCTTTGACGTCAGCTTTGGGCAATTTGACACTGGGCATTTGGATCTTCCATCCCGACATCTCGCCGGATGCCTCAGGGGCTTTGGACTCTGGGAGCTCGAGGCTTGGGGCATCCACGGAGACCCCTTCGATGCCCACCCCGACTTTGGGCAAGGAAGCATCCAGGTCGGGTTGTGTGATGCTGACATCAACTTCGGGTCTCTTTCCTCTGGGCATTGAGATGCCAAACTTTGGTTTCTGGAAGCCAGGCATCTTAATCTTATCGAGGCCTTCCGCTCTGACATCCGGTCCCTCCAGGGTGACCTCTGCCGAAGGTGCCTTGATGTCAATGTCTGGGCCCTTGAAACGCACAGAACCTTCCATCAAGGGCTGTTTGATGTCCACCTGTGGAAGGGTGAGGTCTGCCCCTCCGGACACATCCACGTGGGGTGCAGGAATGTCCACAGTAGAGACACTAAGCTCTGACTTGGGGAGACTGAGGTCCACACCTCCCTGGGGAGCTTTGAATTCCCCTTTGGGAAAGCTAATGCTGGGCATCTTGACCTTTGGCATGTGACCTTTGATCCCTATCATGCCCGTCTTGCTTTTGAGTTCACCGTCAATGCCCTCTGGATCGGGCAGCTTGACACCCAGGTCTGCCCCCTTGACCTCCGCCTCACCAGCTGGAAAAGAAATGTCCATTTGTCCAGATGGCAGAGTGACTTCAGCCTGTGGAGTCTTGATATCTGGAGACTTGACACTTGGCATCTTAATTTGAGGCCCCTTGAGTTTGCCTTTTTCCATCCTGCTTTCTACAGACATTGACCCACTGACCTCTAGACTGGGGGCTGTCACTGCCACTCCAGGCAGGCTGAGGTCCGAGTCCACGCTAGGGGTTGGGAGGGTCACCTCGACACTCTTAAGACTGGCACCTGCTTGTACTGCTGGGCCTGAGTCTTTGCTGGAGGACCAGCCAAAGGCTGGCATGCTAAATCTGGGCATTTTGAATTTGCTATCTTTGACTTCTGCTCCCTTGGTTCCCAGTTTGATCTCACCCTCCACCTTGCCGGCCTTAACCATCGCGCCCGGTCCCTGCGTGTCTACTTCGACCTTGGGAAGGGTCACATCCACGCCGGGGGTCTTAGCGTCTGCTTTGGGCATTTTGACGCTGGGCATTTGAATCTTCCGCCCCGATACCTCGGCCGACACCTCAGGGGCTTCTGGTATCGAGACCTCGAGGCTTGCGATGTCCACGGAGACCCCTCCCACAGCTGCCCTGACTTCAGGCAGGGAGACGTCCACGTCTTTCTGGGTGATGCTGATGGCAACCTCGGGGCTCTTTCCTTTGGGCAATGACATGCCAAACTTTGGCTTCTGGAAGCCAGGCATTTTGAACTTCTTATCAAGGCCTTCCATTTTGATGTCCGGCCCCTCCAGGGTGACCTCTGATGAAGGAGCCTTGAGGTCGACATCTAGGCCCTTGATCCGGACAGAGCCTTCCACCGAGGGCTGCTTGACATCCACCTGTGGCAGGCTATCTGCCCCTCCAGTCACGTCCACGTGGGGCACGGAGATGTCCACAGTGGGGATACTGACCTCAGCTTTGGGGAGACTGAGATCCACTCCAGCCTCGGGAGCTTTGATTTCGCCCTTTGAAAACCTAATGCTGGGCATCTTGACCTTAGGTGAGTGCTCTTTCTCTTCTACTCCCTCAAGTTTGACTTTTATCTCCCCAAACTTTCCTTTGTCTCTAGTGACGCCTGGCTCTCCCGCTTCAATATCTCCATCTTTTGAGGGGATTGAACCATCTCCCTGTATTCCCCGCTTTTGCACATCCCCTGGTCCCTTGCTTGGGGACCACGCAAACGATGGCATTTTGAATTTTGGCATTTTCAGTTTGCTGTCTTTGGTCTCCATTCCCTTCTCTGCAACTTTCACTTCTCCCTCCTGAACTGAAGCTTCTTCTCCACGCCCTTTTGCCTGCATCCTCACATCCACAGTGGGGCCTCTGAGGTCCAGTCCCGGTGTCCTGACCTCAATTTCCAGTTCTGAGGACTCCTTGGTGCTGGGCTTTTGGATCTTCCAGCCTGCAACTCCCTCCGGGATCGCCACCTCCTTTCTTTCGGGGGCTGACACTCCAGTCAGGGCCATCCCTTCCACCAACCCTTTCTGCTGGCTGGTATCCCACTGGGGTCTGGTGATTCTCTCCTCCATGTCGGATACTTTTTCATGGGAAAAGCCAAACTTCGGCACTTGTAAATTGGGGATTTTAACTCTTATTTCTGGCAGGTCGCCCATCCCATCTGCCTCTTCTTTGGGGTCTTGCAGAGTTAGCTTAGCAATTCCAATTTCCAGGCCTTGAAGTGTCCACAATCCTTCCTCCAGTTTCTCTTTTCCATGAACTTCCTGTCCGGTCCCATCCACAGCCCCTTTCTCCCTTACGGTATCCAGAATCATCTGTGCATCCTCTCTTGCCCGGGTGGTCATTTTCTCGGTTGGGAGCCGTCCTTGGGGCATTTCAATGTCAACGTCAGGGCTGGTCTTGATCCGTAGCTTTAACCCATCGCCCACGTGGCCCAGGCCCCCGGGTACCTCTTCGAGGTCAACTCCTAGTTTGACATCGCTGCTCTCATCTGGCTGAGGAGGAGCCCGCCCCCTTCCCATCTGCCATTGTAGGTCCAGCTTTTGGTCTTGGGCATCTCTGGACTGGAGTGTGCTCTCCCCAGAAGTGGGCACGCTGGCTGTGAGGGCCCGGCCGTCTTCAGGATCCGACTTTCTGGGCATCCAGAATCCAATGTTAGGGAAGCGCAGCCTCCTCTGGCTCCCGGGTTTCCCCCTGCGGTGGGTCTCGTCCTTTTGGAACTGGGATTCTGTGTCCGTGCTGGTGGGGGATACGTCTCTGCCACTTTCCTCATAGGCATCTGATGTGCTGTGGGACCTCCGGGGGCCCGAGGCCTTCTTGCTTTTCATTGACTGGAATTTTGGCCATGATAATCTCTCTTTCTTGGGCCTCTTGGTTCTCCCTTCCCTTTGGTGTACGAGTAATTTCTCTCTGTCCTCTTCTTCAGCCGCCTTTTCCATCAGCCCCGGGGTTTCTTCTCTCCTCTGGCCCGAGATTCTTCTTCCCTGCAATGACAAAGGTTTCCTCAGTATTTCCTTGTTTCATTTTTACAGAAATGAAAATGTCATCATCAGAGATGGGGAGAGAGAGTGAGGGAGGGAGGGAAAGTGAGAAAGAGAAAGAGAGAAAATCGTCAACACTCAAACACTCATGCTCTCTCCCATCCTGCCCTGAGAAAAAAAGAAATGGGACTCCTTTTTTGCATACAAGCGTCTATCAGGATGCAGGCTCAATTCACTGCCCCCAACTCTCCGTAGTGCTGCGGTCTGGAGGGGATGGGTCTTCTCTCCCGACACAGGCAGGTTAGAAGTTTTTCTGACTACTTTCTGAGTGGGCAAACCCAAGGTAGGAAACTGGAAGCCCACTGCCTCTTACTTGAGAAGAGACATTTATAAATATTTTCTGTCTGTGTTCCTACCTCACTAGATTGTCAGTTTCCCAAAGACAGGGTCCATATGCTAGGGACTTAACTTAGTAGGAGAAAGGCCCAGGATCATCAATAGTGGATAAAGATATGAAGGATTTATGCCAGGACTTTGAATGCCAAAGAGCAGACTGGCTAAATTGGGGCATTTGTGTGTGGCTGAGTGCTATTTTTCCTGGGAGCGGCCAAAATGGGGCGGGGAGGGGAGTTGCAGAGCTGATGGCCATTTTGAGAAGGGGTGGCCTGACTTGTTGGGGTCACTAAGAGGTGTCTGTTGCAATAACAGTAATAATAATAATAATAGTAATAATGGTATTTGCTAAGTGCTTACTATGTGCCAGGCACTATACTAAACTCTGGGACAGATTCAAGTAAATTGAGTTGAACACAGTCCCTGTCCCATTTGGGGATTATAGTCTCAATCCCCATTTTCCAGATGAGGTAACTGAGGCCCAGAGAAGTGAAGTGGCTTGCCCAAGATCACCCAGCAGACAAGTGGCAGAGCCAGGGTTAGAACCCACGACCTTCTGATTCCAAGGTCTGTGCTCTGCCCATTATGTAGGGCATAGTGAAAGTTGCATTTTCGTAGCTATGAGGGTGACCAGGTTGTACATAAATCTTACTGAACCCCATCTGGGCCAGCCAAGTATTGGGGACCACCATTGGTCTCAGAGTCCTCTCCTGAGTGCTCAGTAGAGTTCAACAGAAGAAATATACACACTGACTACCCTCCAGGAGCTTACAGTCCACTAGCTACAGTCCATCAGGTCCGACCTCCCCAAAGTCTCTTCCCCCCTTTCTCCAACCCCCCGGCTCTCAACACTCTCTGCTACTCTCCCATCCTTCCCAGCGGTATCCTCAGAGGAACTCTCCTCTCTCCTCTCAAGTGCTACTCCGGCCACCTGTGCTTCTGACCCCATTCCCTCTCATCTTATGAAATCTCTCGCTCCATCCCTTCTCCCCTCCTTAACTTCCATCTTCAACCACTCACTCTCGACTGGTTCCTTCCCCTCTGCCTTCAAACATGCCCATGTCTCTCCCATCCTTAAAAAACCCTCTCTTGACCCCACCTCACCTTCTAGTTATCGTCCCAAATCCCTCCTACCATTCCTTTCCAAACTCCTTGAACGAGTTGTCTACACGCGCTGCCTAGAATTCCTCAACAACAACTCTCTCCTCGACCCCCTCCAGTCTGGCTTCCGTCCCCTTCATTCCACGGAAACTGCCCTCTTAAAGGTCACCAATGACCTCCTGCTTGCCAAATCCAATGGCTCATATTCTGTCCTAGTCCTCCTCGACCTCTCAGCTGCCTTTGACACTGTGGACCACCCCCTTCTCCTCAACACGCTATCTGACCTTGGCTTCACAGACTCCGTCCTCTCCTGGTTCTCCTCTTATCTCTCCGGTCGTTCATTCTCAGTCTCTTTTGCAGGCTCCTCCTTCCCCTCCCATCCTCTTAATGTGGGGGTTCCCCAAGGTTCAGTGCTTGGTCCCCTTCTGTTCTCAATCTACACTCACTCCCTTGGTGACCTCATTCGCTCCCACGGCTTCTACTATCATCTCTACGCTGATGACACCCAGATCTACATCTCTGCCCCTGCTCTCTCCCCTTCCCTCCAGGCTCGCATCTCCTCCTGCCTTCAGGACATCTCCATCTGGATGTCTGCCCGCCACCTAAAGCTCGACATGTCAAAGACTGAGCTCCTTGTCTTCCCTCCCAAACCTTGTCCTCTCCCTGACTTTCCCATCTCTGTTGACGGCACTACCATGCTTCCCGTCTCACAAGCCCACAACCTTGGTGTCGTACTCGACTCCACTCTCTCATTCACCCCTCACATCCAAGTCGTCACCAAAACCTGCCGGTCTCAGCTCCGCAACATTGCCAAGATCCGCCCTTTCCTCTCCATCCAAACCGCTACCCTGCTCATTCAAGCTCTCATCCTATCCCGTCTGGACTACTGCACCAGCCTTCTCTCTGATCTCCCATCCTCGTGTCTCTCTCCACTTCAATCCATACTTCATGCTGCTGCCCAGATTATCTTTGTCCAGAAACGCCCTGGGCATATTACTCCCCTCCTCAAAAACCTCCAGTGGCTACCAATCAATCTGCGCATCAGGCAGAAACTCCTCACCCTGGGCTTCAAGGCTGTCCATCCCCTCGCCCCCTCCTACCTCACCTCCCTTCTCTCCTTCTACTGCCCAGCCCGCACCCTCCGCTTCTCCACCGCTAATCTCCTCACCGTGCCTCGTTCTCGCCTGTCCTGCCATCGACCCCCGGCCCACCTCATCCCCCGGGCCTGGAATGCCCTCCCTCTGCCCATCCGCCAAGCTAGCTCTCTTCCTCCCTTCAAGGCCCTGCTGAGAGCTCACCTCCTCCAGGAGGCCTTCCCAGACTGAGCCCCTTCCTTCCTCTCCCCCTCGTCCCCCACTCCATCCCCCCATCTTACCTCCTTCCCTTCCCCACAGCACCTGTATATATGTATATATGGTTGTACATATTTATTACTCTATTTATTTATTTATTTATTTATTTTACTTGTACATTTCTAACCTATTCATTTTATTTTGTTGGTATGTTTGGTTTTGTTCTCTGTCTCCCCCTTTTAGACTGTGAGCCCACTGTTGGGTAGGGACTGTCTCTATGTGTTGCCAATTTGTACTTCCCAAGCGCTTAGTACAGTGCTCTGCACATAGTAAGTGCTCAATAAATACGATTGATTGATTGATTGATTGATAGCCTGGAAGCTCCTTGTGGCGGGCATCATGTTCTACCATTATGTCTACCATCTTTCTTGGGCCTCTTGGTTCTCCCTTCCCTTTGGTGTATGAGCAATTTCTCTCTGTCCTCTTCTTCAGCCGCCTTTTCCATCAGCCCCGGGGTTTCTTCTCTCCTCTATTTGAGGAAGCAGTGTGACTTAGTGGATAGACCACAGGCCTGGGAGTCAGAAGATCATAATCCCAAATCTACCACTTGTCGGCTGTGTGGCCTTGGGCAAATCACTTCACTTCTCTGTGCCTCAGTTACCTCATCTGTAAAATTCATTCATTCAATTGTATTTATTGAGCACTTACGGAGTGCAGAGCACTGTACTAAGCACTTGGGAAATACAATTCAGCAACAAATAGAGACAATCCCTGCCCACAGTGGGCTCACAGTCTGGGACTAAGACTATGAGCCCTATATGGGACAGGGACTGTGTCCAACCTGGTTTGCTTGTACCAACTCCAGCACTTAGTACAGTGCCTGGCACATAGTAAGCAATTAACAAATACCATTATTATTATTATTACTCTTCCAAGTCCTTGATTCAGTGCTCTGAACACAAAAAGTGCTCAAACCATTGATTGATTGATTGATTGGAATTAGGTGGGCAAACACTATTTACAAATAGTGAGCTTTGCCTGATGAGAAGAGCAGCAGGTTGGGATCAGGAGCCTCAGGGTCCAGTCCCAGCTCTGCCACCATTCATTCAATCGTATTTATTGAACACTTACTGGGTGCAGAGCACTGTACTAAGCACTTGGAAAGTACAATTCAGCAACAAATAGAGACAATCCCTACCCAATGGCAAGATACTGAACTTCTGTGGGTTTCAGTTCCCTCGTCTATAAACTGGGGACATCACTTCTCCCTCTCTTAAAGATTGTGTGGAAGAGGGACAAGTTCTGATTTAACCTCAGTGCTTAGCACTGAGCTTTAGCACAAAGTAAGTACTTACTAAAGGGCAAAATAAGTAGAGGGAGCGGAAGGAAGAACAGAGATATATTAGGATAGTAAATATATCAGGATGAAAATGGCTGAAAAACTGAATATGAAATCTAAATTTACAAAGATCCATAAGTAGTGCTGAGGATAGGCCTGATTTATATGTGTGTGTGTGGCTGAGGGTAGCGTTGTGTTGGTGTAATTGATGTGTTGAGAATTAATCATGGAGGTCTTCCAGGTGGAGAGGGTATTTTCAGGAGGGCTTGGAAGATGAGATGGTATGGTGGATTTGGGAGTAAGAGAGTTCCTGGCTGGAGGAACAGGGAAAGCGAGAGGTGGGAGAAGGGCAACAGTCAGGTACTCATGGAAGGTCAGTTGGGGAGGAGCAGAGACTGAGAACTGAGGGGTGACCAGCAAGTGGAACGGATTTGAAGGGTGGAGAGAGCCTGTGAAGAGCCTTGAAACTAAGATTGGAGTTACTGCTTGATGGCAGCGAGAGATGGGGAACCACTGGAGGGGCTGGAGGAGTGAAGAGATGCAGGCTGAGCAACATTTCTGGAAGATGATTCCTGCAGGAATATAACATGTAGTAAGAGTCCAAGTCAGAGAGTGGCTGGAGGCAGAGAGGCCAGCAGGACCACCATGTAACAAGAACTTGGATGAAGGAGGGAGCCATCTGGGTGCGGAAGAAGGGGTAGATCCAGGAGGCTGACATCGCACAAGGAGTTGCCTGGCCTGATGGGGTTAAATGCCCCTCCTCAGAGTCGGCTGCTGCCTCTCCCCCTCACCAACCTCACTCCCTGCTCCGTGTCCAGTGTCAAGGCCCATCACTACCATGACCGTTTTATCCAAAGTAGCCTTTCACCCTTTATTGACAGTTGTCTCTCCTCTGGAGTTCACTTGGCATCCGCTCAGCCAGAGAAGAGGCAGGGTGGTACCTGAGGCAGTATTTCACATGACTCTTGTGGCTCTGAGGAGAGGGAGATCGCCCTACCTGTTTTGCAGTTCCTTTCTGATCCTCTGCCGCGGGCTGGGTTGGCCCCTGGCCCTCTTTCCCGGAAAGTCTGCGCTTGAGACTGAACTGGACTTTGTACGGCTCAGAATGCTGGAGAATCTTGAGGGCGTCTTCATATTTAATATTGTCAAAGAATATTGTGGCACTGAGAAGCTGATCCCCTGAAAGAGAAAGAACACATGGCCCTCAGCTCTGGGCCCCTCTTCCCCCAAATCCCTGCCAGGAGGGTCGAGGGCAGGTCTTTGCAGCACCCGTGGAGAAACTCACAGCCCAGAGAGGGTGAGCGGTTTGCCCGAGGTCACACAGCTAATTGACGTCTCAGATGAGACTGAAACCCGCATCTCCCTTCACCCCATCAGAGGCTGTCACCACAACCCCTTGGGATAACACTGTCTCAAGTTGATCGGGAGAGTTTTCAACTTCAAAATAGGAATGAAACTGCGCGGCTCACCCTCCTCCCTTCTTCCTTTCCCACAAGCTCCTCAACACCCTTCTCTGGATAACTAGGGAGAGGGTACCCTGAGATGGTATCTAATCCTGGATCTGCCACTCTCCTGCTTTTTTAAATAGTATTTTTAAGTACTTACTGTGTGCCAGGCACTGTACTAAGTGCTGGGGTAAATGCAAGCTAATCAGGTTGGACACAGTCCATTTCCCATGTGGGGTTCACAGTCATAATCTCCATTTTACAGATGAAGTAATGAGGCATAGAGAAGTTAAGTGACTTGCCCAAGGTCACGTAGTAGACAAGTGGCAGAGCTGGAATTAGAACCCAGGCCCTTCTGACTCCCAGCCCCATGCTCTATTCACTAGGCCACACTGCTTCTCTGGCTTGACTTTGGGCTTGTCGCTTCATTTATATGGGCCTCAGTTCCTCATCTGTAAAATGGGGATAAAGTTGACCTGCTCTCCCCACCCACTAACCATGAGCTCCAAGTGGGTCAGGAACTCTGTCTGACTTGATTATCGTGTATCTACCCAGCATTTAATACAGGTCTTGGCACATAGTGAGCACTTAACATATACCACAAGGATTAATTATTATTTATTATCATTATAAATAATTAATATACTTAATCAATTAATATAAATAATAATTATAATAATTAATTATTAATTATTATCCCCAAGTGCCCCAAGTGTCCTGCCCCATGAGGTGTTTCAAACTGTGAGTAAATTCTAAACCAGGATCTCTAGTGCTGAACAAGCAGATCACTAGGGTCCGTGGAGGAAACCCATTTGTAAGGTGTAACCTCAAATCCCAGCCCACCACCTAGCCCAGAGAAGCACGGCCTAAACGCAAGAGCAGAGGCTTGGGAATCAGAGGATATGGGTTCTAATCGTGCCTCAGCCACTTGTCTGTTGTGTGGCCTTGGGCAAGTCACTTTACTTCTTTATGCCTCAGTTATCTCATCTGTAAAATGGGGATGAAGACTGTGAGCCCCATGTGACACAGGGATTGTGTCCAACCTAATTATCTTGTGTATGCCACAGTTCTTGGCACATAGTAAGCGCTTAACAAATACCATAATTATTATTATTATTGTTATTATTATATGTATGGAGAGGTCTTCGCCTGATCCAGGAATGAAATCAAGCCGGGGTGCAGAGTTGGTTTTTTTTAGTGGTATTTGTTAAGCGCTTACTATGTGTGAAGCACTGTTCTAAGCGCTGGGGGGGATACAAGGTGATCAGCTTGTCCCATGTGGGGCTCACAGTCTTAATCCCCATTTTACAGATGAGGGAACTGAGGCACAGAGAAGTGAAGTGACTTGCCCAAAGTCACACAGCTGACAATTGGCGGAGCCGGGATTTGAACCCCTGACCTCTGACTCCAAAGCCTGTGCTCTTTCCACCGAGCCATACTGCTTCAGAGTTGGGGGAGACCTCGTGGTTGCTCTCCTGTCAAAACTCTCCCATGAGGTAACTCTAGAAAAATGGATTCAGTTTACAACCGCATGCATTTAAATTCACGCTGTGAGGACATGTGATTTGGGGAGCAAGGAGAAAGAGAGTGAGAAGATATTTAACAGAGGAGACTAGATCAGAGAGAGAAATTGATGTTCCTTTCAAGCTTAATTTGAAGAGACAAAGAAGCTTTGGTTCCAAAGCCAAGTGGAGTATCGGTGAGGTAATGGAGTGCTGTTCGCTCATGGGATTGGAACAGAAAGTTATCTCCAAAAAGGGCTCTAATAAAGATGGGTTTAGAAGTGGGCCTCCAGGAGAGGAATGTTCCCGTAGGAGCAGATAAAAGGCGGAGCTGGTAGAAGTCAGGGAGCTATCCTGAAGGGATTAATCTGTTCCCCACACTCTCTCTCTCAGGGGCCCAGGGGTGTGTAGGCGGGGAGGCAAGGCCCCATTGTTAGAGTTGGGAATCTGCCGCTGCCTCCAAACCGGGCCCTTCTGACTTCTCTCTCCCACACTGGCACCTACAGCTGTGGGCAGGAGCAGAACAAACACTGGGCTACTGGGGCGGCTGCCCAGGTGGTCTGGTCGGAAAGGGAGAGTCCCCAGGCTGGGCCACCTCCCCACAGGCCCTCAGACCTGTCTAAAGCAGAGGGTAGAAATTATCCTGCCTGCTTTCCCAAACCCTCCAGCACCACGCCACGAGCGGAAAGTGATCAGTGACTGGGCTGGCTTTCTAAATCCCCCAGGGCTGGATCCGCCCTTGGCCGCTGCCCAGCTGCCCTGGTTTAATAATAATAATAATGGCATTTATTAAGTGCTCACTATGTGCAAAGCACTATTCCAAGCACTGGGGAGGTTACAAGGTGATCAGGTTGTCCCATGGGGAGCTCACAATCTTAATCCCCATTTTACAGATGAGATAACTGAGGCACAGCGAAGTTAAGTGACTTGCCCAAAGTCACACAGCTGGCTAGTGGCGGAGCCGGGATTTGAACCCATGACCTCTGACTCCAAAGCCCGTGCTCTTTCCACTGAGCCAGCTGCTTCTCACGCTGCTGGTTTAGGAGTGGTTAGGGAACACCAGGGTGCTGAGCCCCAAAATCGGTCCCGGCTGGTCCCAGGCCGCATCCACTTACTAGATCTGCTGTGCCTCTGCCTCCGCCAGCCCTCTGCAGACCCTTGGTACCGGGTCTCGGGGTACAAGGGAAAAACCACGGAGGTTGGGACCTACCTTCTCTCAGACTGAAGAGCTTGGCGGCCGTGGAATCCTTCAGGACTTGCTTCACAAAGATGCCCTCCCGCCCGCCACCTGTGACACTAAAGCCACTGGCGCCGGCTTCAACTTCTGTCTTCAAGGTCACCTCCGGGAGGTCCTGGGCCCAACCAGAAAGGAAATTCAGGATTGGAAAGTGGAGGGGGATTAGTTTGTCTTTGGTGGGGATGGCGGAGTGAGGGGGGAGCTCCCCCTTAATCGATCAATCCGAATATTCAGAGCCTCTTGGGTTAGAACACTGGACTAAGCGCTTGGGAGAGTTCAATAGAATTAGTAGACACGATCCCTGCCCTCTAGGAGCTTCCTGTAGCCCACAAAGCTGATTATGGACTAACCCCACTTCCAGACCTGAGTCTGGTAGGGCTACTGAAATGGTTAGAAAATAAATATATGTATAAGGCACTTACAGTGTGTGAAACAAGGGAGACGGAGGATATTCCTTAAGGATGCAGTAAAGTGTAGCCCCAGATGATGCCAACTCTGGGCAGAGAGCTGGGAGACACGGGGGCAGACAGACCATCCTGGTGCACTGCGATTCAGAAAGGAGCTCCTTTACACTTAGTACAGTGCTCTGCAGACAGTAGGCACTCAATAAACACCAATGATTGATTGATTGATTGATCAAGAGGCAAAAAGGCAAACGAGAATACAGGGTCAGGCCCAGCAAACAATGTACACAGCAGTCTAGTCTGTGTGTGCATGGTCTAGTTGGTTCAGGGGGTCCTGCCTTGGCTACACCCCTGTGTGAAAGTCACCGCCGATAGTGTTTTCCACTCCAAATGACAATGATGTACATTGCAAGCAGCTCTGGGGAGACAATCCCCATGATGAAAAGCAGCATGGCCTAATGGATAAAGCACAGCCCTAGGAGTCAGAAGGACCTATATGTTGCCAACTTGTACTTCCCAAGCGCTTAGTACAGTGCTCTGCACACAGTAAGTGCTCAATAAATACGATTGATTGATTGATTGATTGATTGACCTGGGTTCTAATCCCGGCATCACCACCTGTCCTCTGTGTGACCTTGGGCGAGTCACCTCACTTCTCTGTACCTCAGTTGCCTCATCTTTAAAATGGGGATGAAGACTGTGAACTCCATGCGGGACAGGGACTGTGTCCAACTAGGTTTTGCTTGTATACACCCCAGTGCTTAGTACAGTGCCTGGCATGTGCATTATAAATATTACAATCACAAAGTCCTGGTCCTTCTCCATGGGTGTTGCCAGCCGATGGGTTACACGTAAATGGATTGCGTGGCCTGCTCGGTCACTGTAAGCTTTGTGACAACTGTGAAATCTGCTGGGCCTTGCCCTGAAATTGGGAGCAACCTATCACGATGTAGGGAAGAAAGAGGGCAAGATCTTTGGTTCTCTTCTCAGCCTGACTCCTGATCTCAACCAACGACCTGGTCCCCCACCGCAGTGCTGACCGGCTGACATCTAAATCCAGAGGGATGGAGCCTTGACCCCTTCCTTCCTTGTGACGCCAGGCCAGATGATCGAGAGTGGTTCCTAGCCGGGTACCTAGTCACTTGATAATTCCTAGTACTTGGCCATGCTCCAACTGGCTATTCCAGACCTGGCCCGGTCCAGCCCTCCCCCTGCCCCCCAGCTGGATCCGCCCCATCCCATTGTCCACTGCAGGGCTATGGGCCTCATCTACGGGTCCTGACCCACCTCCGGCTGGTTCATCTTGGCGAAATCTGCTGTGTCCCCAGGATCCTTTTTCGTCCGTGACTTTCGCCTACCAGAGGAGTAGCGCCCGCTGGACGGGTCTTCGTGCAACTGGAAGAAGAGTGGCAGTTAAGTGGTGATCTGAAGGGAGCAGGGGTTCCCCAGCTTTAAAGGGAGTGAATCCCCTCCCACCCCCAACTGGACCAGATCAGAACGGGCTCCCAATGCAATGGGCAAACTCAGGACACCAACTGGGGTGAGAGGAGCTGCTTGGTCTCTGTTCCCTCATTTTGGGTGCTTCTGCGCTGCTCCCCTTACCTGCCTGCCTCTCCCACCTCTCTTCACTCCTCCTCTTCCCTCCCCTCCTCTTACTTCCCCTCCCCTTCCCACCACTTTCCTTCCTCATATTCCCCATGGTGGTCCACCTCAACTCTAGCTTTTTTCAGGTTCCCGGCAGGCCTCCTCCCTTTCCCACCATCTTGCCCCCCAAGATGATGACGATGATGATGATGGCAATTGTTAAGCGCTTACTATGTGCAAAGCACAGTCGTAAGAGCTGGGGAGGATACAAGGTGATCAGATTGTCCCACGTGGGGCTCACAGTCTTCATCACCATTTTACAGATGATGTAATTGAGGCACAGAGAAGTTAAGTGACTTGCCCAAAGTCACACAGCTGATAATTGGCAGAGCCGGGATTTGAACCCATGCCCTCTGACTCTTTCCATTGAGCCATGCTGCTTCTCAAGATGGTGACAGGAGGCATGGAGGCCAGGTGCGAGGATCCTAAGGGGGCATAGGGGAACCCCTAAGCCCGGACCACCCTATGGCCAGTGAAGATAGCAGAATGCTATCCCCTTTGGGCTGGCCTTTGACCTTCATCTTGGCTGCCCTAACAGATTTCTCCAGGAACTTGAGGAAATGGAGACGCTGGTGCCCCTTCTCCATCCTCCATTCTCCATACTCTCTCTCCTCCATTTGTATTTCCTTTTAGACAATGCCCTCATCCCATGTGGGTGCCCCTAAGTGTGTAAGAGAATACACAAGGGTGTTCATCTGAAAGCATGTGGACGAAGGCTTATGTGCATGGGAGTTGTACGTGTGTGCACACCTGGATATTATTTGGTTATATGCAAATTTTTCTGTGTGTATGTATGTGTCTGTGTGCCTGTATATGTTGGTAGGTACATGTGTCCGTTAATAGGTGCCTGCAGTTGAATGCAAGGAGGGTACATGCGTGCGTAAACATGAATGGGTGTCTATACATCGATTCGTGTACATGTGAGGGTACATATATCCATGTTCATGAGTACACATGCATGTACATTTTTGCATCAATGCTTGTGAACATGCATAAACATGGATACATGGGTATGTGTGTGATCATTCATTCATTCATTCATTCAATCGTATTTATTGAGCGCTTACTGTGTGCAGAGCACTGTACTAAGTGCTTGGGAAGTACAAGGTGGCAACATATAGAGACCGTCCCTACCCAACAACGGGCTCACAGTCTAGAGGGGGGAGACAGACAACAAAACAAAACATATTAACAAAATAAAATAAATAGAATAATAAATATGTACAAGTAAAATAAATAGAGTAATAAATCTGTACAAACATATATCACGTGGTCAGGAGGAAGTTTCCATGTGGATTCCCCAGCACAAAGCCACCCTTCTGCCTGGATGCACTGTTACATCCCCTGACACTGGACTCCCACCTCACTTCACATTTTCTCTCCGCAGGATTGCTGGTAGCTGGAAATTTACTCCTTCAGATGCTGCAAAAGCCTCCCTTAGGCTCGGGGCAACATTTCAGGAGGTGCCATTGCCACTCTCGGGGTCAACTTTCAACCCCAGCCCCTCTGCATGCCTGTGGTCTGAGCCCTGTGATCCGTGCTGACCAAGCTTGAGCGCTAACCAACCGCCCATCAGCTTCCTGGCTCCTCTTGCTGAAACCCAGCCCAGAGCCTCAGGGCCAGGGAGATTCTGGAGGCTCCTGAGGGGCTCTGGAGGGGCTCTGGAGGGGCACTGGGGGGGCACTGGCTCAGTTTCCTCATCTATAATATGGGGATGGAGTCTGTGAGCCCCACCTGGGACAGGGACCGTGTCCAACCCGATTTGCTTGTAATAATAATAATAATAGCAATAATTTAGGTATTTGTTAAGTGCTTACTATGTACCGTAGTACATAGTATGGGGAAGCAGCGTGGCTCAGTGGAAAGAGCCCAGGCTTGGGATTCAGAGGTCACGGGTTCTAATCCCCGCTCCGCCACTTGTCTGCTGTGTGACTTTGGGTAGGTCACTTCACTTCTCTGTGCCTCAGTTCCGTTATCTGTAAAATGGGGATTAAGACTGTGAGCCCCACGTGGGACAACCTGATCACCTTGTATCCACCCCAGCGCTTAGAACAGTGGTTTGCACATAGTAAGCACTTAACAAATGCCAACATCATCATCATCATCCTTACCAAGCACTTTTCTGTGACCCCCCTTCTAGACTGTGAGCCCATTGTTGGGTAGGGACTGTCTCTATATGTTGCCAACTTGTACTTCCCAAGCGCTTAGTACAGTGCTCTGCACACAGTAAGCACTCAATAAATACGATTGATTGATTGATTGATTGATGGATTTCCACTGCCCTGCAGAATCCCTCCTCTTCCCCAGCAGTGTTGCTTAGTGGATAGAGCACGGCCCTGGGAGTCTGGCTCTGCCACATGACTTCTGTGTGACCTTGGGCAAGTCACTTCATTTCCCTGGGCCTCAGTTACCTCATCTGTAAAATGGGGATTGAGAGTGAGCCCTATGTGGGACAGGGACTGTGCCCAACCTGACTAACCTGAAGTGCGGTGTTGGCGGAGACACGTCTCGCGTCTGCAGTCAACGCCTCCCCCGGACCAGCCATGGTGAGTGAGCGACCCCCCCGGGCCTTATAATAATAATAATTCATAATAATGATGGTATTTCTTAAGCACTTACTATGTGCCAAGCACTGTTCTAAGCGCTGGGGGAAATCCAAGGTCAGTGAGCCCGCTGTTGGGTAGGGACCGTCTCTATTTGTTCATATTTGTATTTATTTGTATATATTTATTCTATTTATTTTATTTTGTTAATATGTTTTGTTGTCTGTCTCCCCCTTCTAGACTGCGAGCCCACTGTTGGGTAGGGACTGTTTCTATATGTTGTCAACTTGTACTTCCCGAGCGCTTAGTACAGTGCTCTGCACGCAGTAAGTGCTCAATAAATACGATTGAATGAATGAATGAATAGCTTGAATCTACTTCAGCGCTCAGTACAGTGCTTGGCACATAGTAAGCGCTTAACAAGTACCATAATTATTATTATCTTATAGTATCATAAGATCATTATAGTATCATCATTATAGTATCATTATAGTATCACAATACTTAGAGAAGCAGCGTGGCACAGTGGAAAAAGCCCGGGCTTTGGAGTCAGAGGTCATGGGTTCAAATCCCGGCTCCACCACTTGTCAGCTGTGTGACTTTGGGCAAGTCACTTAACTTCTCTGTGCCTCAGTTCCCTCATCTGTAAAATGGGGATGAAGACTGTGAGCCCCCCGTGGGACAACCTGATCACCTTGTAACCTCCCCAGAGCTTAGAACAGTGCTTTGCACATAGTAAGCACTTAATAAATGCCATTATTATTATCATTATTATTATTATTATTGCTATGGCCGACACTGGAGAGACCCCAGTGAGCAGCGGCTCCCTGCCGCCCAGGGAGGAACAAGGCAGTCTCACAGAGAGAAATGCAGGGATAGGAATTCTCCTCCCCTAGAAGTCCCTGTTCACCCCTGATGGAAACCATTCTCTTGTCCCTGTGTGAATGGAGACCCACCGATCTCCAGCAAGGTCTCCCAAAGGCCACAGTGGCAAACAGGAGCCCACCCTTCCTTTCTGAGATTAGGAGAGCCGCCCTTCTGGGGTTTGGGCCCCCGGGGGGGTTCGAGGAAGTGGTGGCGGCTGCCATTCACCTCTGCAACTCCTCATCTGTCTCCCATCTGGCCTTCGGAGACCTTTGCTCTGAGTTCGGGCATGGTTGCCAGGGCAACTGGGGTCAGCTGCGAACTAGTTTCTTCTGAAGAGCCCCAGGCTGGATAGGGACTGAGGTTGGTGTGGCTAAGGCAGGGGCCGATGGGCTGGAGAGGACAACTGAGCCCTCAGTAGCTACAGATTTTGCCCTGGGCTGTAGACCTGCCAGTGGGGCCGTCCCGAAGAAGGCTTCTTCCTTCCATGCCCTCAATCCCCACTCTTTTCCCGGTTTCCCTCCATGACTCCTTTTAGGGGACAGTGAGGCCTGGCCTGGACATTCCCTCAACTCCCCTCCTCTCCATGGCCAGAGAAAGGATTAAAAGCTGACTACTGGGGCAGCTGGAATTTGGGATCCCCCTGCTCTGGGGACTTGAAGAATGTCAATTCTCCCCTACTTCAAAGCCTAAATGAAGGCACATCTCCTCTAAGAGGCCTTCCCTGACTAAGCCCTCCTTTCCTCTTCTCCCACTCCCTTCTGCATCACCCTGACTGGCTCCCTTTATTCATCCCCCTTCGCAGCTCCACAATACTTAATGCACATATCTGTCATTTTATTATTTATATTAATGTCTGTCTCCCCCTCTAGACTGTAAGCTCATTGCAGTCAGGGAATGTGTCTGTTTATTGTGATATTGTATTCTCCCAAGCATTTAGTGCAGCGCTTTGCACACAGTCACAGTCAAAAATGCAATTGAATGAATTTGGGGATCATCCTGACTCTGGGAACGCAGGCTGAGTCCCCAGTGAATAAGGTCAGAGACACCAAAGCTGGGCAGAGCTCCTGGCGAGGACCGGGGCAGCGTCCGGCCCAGGACGGTGACTGATTCAGAGCAGCGACCAGCCCAGAACAGGCATGGGGGCCCTTGCCTGGCGGTTGACGTTCTCTTGGTCTATGCAGAACTCGTACACTGGCGAGGAACCCTGTGGCCGGGGCCGGATGATTTCTTCCATGGGCACCTCATTCACCTGCAAGACAGATGGACCGCGGTTTGAGGCTCCGAATCCAGAGTGATGGCTGGCCCTCCTCCCTGCCCCTCCCTCCGCTGTTGATACTCCATCTCCTCCTGGCCATCACACAGGGTCAGATGGCTAGGGCTGAAGACCACCTATTGGGTGATGATGTCACAGAGCCAAGATGCTGAAGTGGACATTGGCATCCAGAGAAGCAGTGTGGCTCGGTGAAAAGAGCCCGGGCTTTGCAGTCAGAGGTCATGGGTTCAAATCCTGGCTCCGCCAGCTGGCAGCTGTGTGACTTTGGGCAAGTCACTAAACTTCTCTGTGCCTCAGTTACCTCATCTGTAAAATGGGGATTAAAACTGTGAGCCCCCGTTGGGACAACGTGATCACCTTGTAACCTCCCCAGCGCTTAGAACAGTGCTTTGCACATTGTAAGCGCTTAACAAATACCATCATTATTATTATTATCCAGCTGGCTTCTCATCCCCTGCCCCCTGGTCCTGAGTGATATGGAGCCAGGTGAAATGGGGAGGTACTACAGCCCAGCCCAGCCCGGCCCAGTCCAGCCCAGCCCAGAACACTCACAGAATTGCCTTCCTCGGTTTCAGCATCAGGATCCCTGGGCTGCAGCCTCCTGTCAGACCCTGCAAAGACACAGCCAAGCATCAGCAGCCGCTGACAAGATGGACAGGACCTTGGGGGGCTGACCGGGCAGGGGAGGTACCTGGATGATGGTGACCAGTCTGACTGGGCCCACGCCCAGTAGTATCTGTCAGCCACTCCCCACAACCATTCTCCGCTCCCACCACTGTCACAAGGGGCCTACCCTGGGGTGTCTCTCCAGCCCCTATCTGAGCCCACCCTCCCTGGGTTCCCCGAGCCTTGCCAGGCAGAGAAGGCTGAGGAGGGCAGCCAAACCCCTCGTACAACTTGGAAACTCCATCGACAGGAGACAGAGTCAATAAATTCAGCTTTCAGCCCAGCTTCATCCAGGCGCACAGATCCTTGGTTGAGGGCATTCTAGTTCCCAGTCATTTCGCTTCTGAGTGAGAAAGTCCCACAGTAACAAGGCCAGTCTCTGAGGGCCTGGAAAAGCTTTCCACAGATGCCCCGACAATCAACGCTTTGTGTGAAGGGCAGCTCTCCCAAACAAGCTGGAATGCTCAGGAGTCTCAGGCTGGGAGCGAGACCGGAGGCTGTCTGAGAGACATGTGGGCGAAACATGGCAACAGCACCCAACGCCCAGTGGTGCCGGGCATGATGCCACTTTGGGGCTGGGTCGGTGAGTTGTTTAACCCTGTAGGATTCATCTGGGGAAGCGTCTGGAGGGCTGGGACCCTCTCTGGTCCTTTCCAGAGGGCCCTGACATTAGCTATGAGCTATTAGCCTGGCCTGCTCTTTGGGAAGGGATAAGTGGGAGGCTTCAGTATCTGGGGCTGACATAACAAGGGATTACATCGGGTTTGGGGCACCACCTCTGATGCTTCAGTGTGGCCTAAAGGAGCCAGGAGACTTGGGTTCTAATCCCGGCTCTGCCACTGGCCTACTAGAGAAGCAGCATGACTCAGTGGAAAGAACCCAGGCTTTGGAGTCAGAGGTCATGGGTTCAAATCCCAGCTCCGCCACTTGTCAGCTGTGTGACTTTGGGCAAGTCATTTCACTTCTCTGGGCCTCAGTTCCCTCATCTGTAAAATGGGGATTAAGACTGTGAACCCCCCGTGGGACAACCTGATCACCTTGTAAACTTCTCAGCTTTTCAAACAGTGCTTTGCACACAGTAAGTGCTTAATAAATGCCATTATTATTATTGGGTGACCTGGGGCTAGTCACATTTTTGTTTTGGTTTGGTTTTTTAAATCATATTTGTTAAGCATTTACTATGTGCCAGGCACTGTACTAACTGCTGGGATAGATACAAATTAACTAGGTTGGACATGGTCCATATCTCTCATGGGGCTCACAGGCTTAATCCCCATTTTACAGATGAGGTAAATGGAGCACAGAGAAGTCAAGTAACTTGCCCAGGTTCACACTGCAAAGTGGTAGAGCCAAGATCAGAACCTAGGTCCTCCTGACCCCAAGGCCCATGCTCAATCCAGTAGGCCACGCTGCTTCTCACATAACTTCTTTGAGCCTTAATTTCCTCATCTATCAATTGGGGATGAAATACCCGTTCTCCCTCCTATTTAAACCGTGAGACAGAGACTATGTCCAACCTGATGATCTTGTATCCACACCAGTATTTAGTGCAGTGCTTGGCACATAGTAAACACTTCATGAATACTCCAGTTATTCTTATCATTGGATTTCCCACTTCATCCTGGAATGCCCATGCCCCAGTAGGTCCCACATTGTTGCCCTGTCTCCTTTGGGAGCCAGTAACCCTTCCTCCTCCTCCTCTTCTCCCCTACCTCCCGCCCTACTACTACTACTAATAGTAGTATTTGTAGAGTGCTTGCTATGTGTCAAGCACTGTTCTAAGTGCTGGGGTAGATACAAGCTAATCAGGTTGGACTAAATCGCTGTCCCACATGGGGCTCACAGTCTTAATCCCTATTTTACAGATGAGGTCACTGAGACCAAGAGAAGTTAAATAACTTGCTCAAGATCACACAGCAGACAAGTGGCGGAGCCAGGACTAGAACCCAGGTCCTTCTGACTCCCGGGCTCATGCAGCATGGCTCAGTGGAAAGAGCATGGGCTTTGGAGTCAGAGGTCATGGGTTCAAATCCCGGCTCCGCCAACTGTCAGCTGGGTGACTTTGGGCAAGTCACTTCACTTCTCTGGGCCTCAGTTACCTCATCTGTAAAATGGGGATTAAAAACTGTGAGCCCCCCTGTGGGACAACCTGATCACCTTGTAACCTCCCCAGAGCTTAGAACAGTTCTTTGCACATAGTAAGCATTTAACAAATACTATCATCATCATCATCACTTCTCCACCACCTCTCCCGGGTCCACACTTCTGTCACATCCTGAATCCAGGAAGAGGGACTTGGGTTAGCTGAGTCCAAACATTTCTGCGCTGGTTTAGACCCTGCTCTATCCCAATGCCCCCGAATCAATCTATCTGTCACTGTACTAAGTTCTTGGGAGAGTACAATATAACAGAGTTGATAGACACGTTCCCTGCCCATAACAAGCTTAAGTCTAGAGGGGAAGACAGACAATATAAATAAATTACAGATTTATACAGGTGGCAGGCAGATCCTGGGTGGCAGGGATGTCTGGGGTCACAGGATAGGAAGGTACCCTCTCCTCTCCACATAATAACACCCCAGTCCTTTATCCTCCTCATGGCCCGAACTGTCCCCTGCACAAGCAAGGGAAATCCCAGTTCTCCGTCCACACAACAAAGGGAAATCCCAGTTCTCTCTCCGCACAACTAAGGGAAATCTCAGTTCCCTCTGCACGATGAAGGGAAATCCCGGTTCTCTCTCCGCAGTTGGTTTTTCCCTCCAAGGCCAGATGAGCTATTACCAGCCCAACCACCCAGGTCCCAGGTCCTAGGTGGCCTCAGAGTTGACCCTGCCCTGAACAATTAGCCCAGCCACAAACCAGCACCTCCCAGGGACCAGCTCCTCTGCGGGTTCCCATTCACCTTGCTGTCCTATTTCCCCCAACTGATTCTGTCCTTCTGCACCACCTCAGCACTTGAGTGCTTCCAGCTCCTCAAAGCCCTTATGTGCCAGTTTTTATGCTCTATGACTTCCTCCTCCCAGGAATTTATTTTAGTGCCTGCCTCTCCTGCAGGCAGGGACCATGCCTGTTAACTCTATTGTACTCTCAGGTACCTATCAATCCATCAACTGTATTTATTGAGCGCTTACTGTGTGCAGAGCACTGTACTAAGCATTTGGGAGAGTACAACAGAGTTAGCAGACACATCCCCTACCCACAACAAGCTTTCATTCATTCATTCATTCATTTGTATTTATTAAGTGCTTACTGTGTGCAGAGCACTGTACTAAGCACTTGGGAAGTACAAGTTGACAGCACATAGAGACGGTCCCTACCCAACAACGGGCTCACCGTCTAGAGGGGGAGGCAGACATTAGTATAAATGAGTAATTTATAATATATAAGCATTTAGTAGGAGCTCCCTCTAGACTGTGAGTTCATTGTGGACAAGAATGTGTCTATTTGCTGTTATATTGTACTCTCCCAACTGCTAGGTACAGTGCTTTGCACACAGTAAGTGCTCAATAAATATGATTGAATGAATGAATAGCACTGGGCATGGAGTAAGTGCTTGATAAATATCACTGATTGAGAGATTGCCCCCACCCCAGAAACCTTAATGGGCTCCTGGTTTCAGTTTTCAGGCTAGTCGAGGCTATCGATGGGGAGGTCCAGGGGCTGAGGGGAAGGGCAGGCATGGTCGGAGTGAGTCTAGCCCCTCTGCATGAGGAACATGCTGCATCTCCCCCTTCTGCTACTTCCTGTTTGCTTACTTCCAGTCCTGATGATTCTGTTCCCTGATCACCTGCCCCGCTTTACACCCAGAGAGCCAGTTGACTCTGCCCGCAAACCATCTGGCCCTCTGCCCACAGGCCCGTCCGGACTCTTAGTCTCTGGTGGGCAGGCCGCACCCTCCGCCCCGGCCTCAGGGGACTTCAGTCACCTCCCCCAGTGATGGCCATAGAGCTCGGGCTGCCCGAGGCCTCCCCGGACAGCAGAGTGAACAGCATAGGGAACTGTAGGGATCTAAACATTCCTGTGGTCTCTCGTGGCCATATGATGGTATTTGTGATGGTATTTTTAAGCGCTTACTATGTGTCAAGCACTCTTCCAAGTGCTGGGGTAGATACCAGTTTATCATGCTAGACGCAGTCCGTGTCCCATGTGGGGCTCACAGTCTTAATCCCCATTTTACAGATGAGGGAACTGAGGCACAGAGATTTGAAGTGACTTGCCCAAGGTCACACAGCAGACAAGTGGCAGAGACGGAATTAGAACCCAGATCCTCCTGACTCCCAGTCCGGTGCTCTATCCACTAGGCTATGGGCAGCCAAGTCCCAGGTCAGTGCCAATTTGCTGTTGACTCCTGTCATTATCAACTGGTTGGGGTTGTTTTGGGAAAACACATTCCTTAATAGGCAACCACTTCCTTGATGGGAAGGGAGCGGTCCTGCCCTGGAGCTGCATGAGAGACACATCCTCACCAGCCTGCAGCTCCACAGACAAGTGTGTCAACGGTTGACTGTTCTATCAAACCTGCAGTGACTGGCTGGAGGTTGCGGGGTAATACCTGGAGGGAACAATTGTTGTCCTTCCGTTTCCAAGGGAGACACCACTGAAGGTGAGGTTCACCTATGAGCGTGTGTATGGCTGAAAAGGCCAATGCAGAATCCACAATCCCAACCATACTGGGCACACAAAAAGGTTATCCCTTGTTGTGCTTAATGTCTGCAGTGCCTGATGCTGTTTTCTTTTTGATCTACTTTTCTCCAGAGGTCTTACGAAGCTTTTTCTCAAAAAGAACCACTTTGACAGCGTGCCATGCCTGTCTGCCTTCAGCAGATGACTTCCAGTTTTCAGCTTAGGTATGGCCCTGTCTGAAGCTTTGTCCTTAAACCTCTTTCTCTGTCCTCCTTGTTTTCAGTTTCCCGATTTCAACTCTAAACAGCAGCTGTTTGGGTATCCTCCTGCCACGCATTCTCTTGATATGTCCCACCCTTCGGAGTTGTATTAAGGTGAGCAGAGCTTCGATGCTAGGAGACTGACTGGTTCCAGAGCGCCATTGTTCATATCTTGCCACCTGACATCCAGGATGGAGATGATGCGGGCACAGATTTCTTTTCAAACACAGAAACCGCCGGAAGCTCCAGAAATTTAAACATGATTGATCGCTGCTCAGCCTAGCAATGATTAATATCGGCATTCGACTTGAAAAGAAGGGATTAAAACCTCAAAGAGGATTCTCAGAGGGTTGTAATAGCCCTAATTTTAGCAGGGTCGAGAATTTCTCTCATTATTTAGTAGCTCTAATCTATTAGCATCTGAAAGGAGGGAGCAGAACCTGACAATGTAGGGATTTCAGGATCACTGCCTACCCAGGGATACTGAAGCAAAGGAAAAATTCAAATTTCATGTATGATACCAGGCAGAAGATGAAACCTTTGCAACCTAACAAGGCTTAGGATTTTTAATAGTATTTGTTCAGCACTTACTATATGCCAGTGTTCTAAGCACTGGGTTTAACGGTCTAGGTAGGACACAGTGGGAGCTGGTAGGCTGGGCCAGGCTGGCACCCTGAAGTACTAGTAAAAATAATAATAATAATAATGGTATTTGTTAAGCACTTACTCCGTGCCAAGAACTGTTCTAAGCATTGGGGGAATACAAGGTGATCAGGTTGTCCCACGTGGGGCTCACGATATTATTCCCCATTTTACAGATGAGGTAACTGAGGCACAGAGAAATGAAGTGACTTGCCCACAGTGAATAAGAGCAGTAGTAGTAGCAATAGTATTTTATTGTGTTCCAGTAACTGGGCTGAAACAGGACAAAAATGACTGGAAGCAGGTGAAATTGTCGAAACTTATTAAGCAGCTGAAGTTAATTCTTTCTGATTGCAGCTGATAGGGAACCACGCTAGACATAATTGAATGGCGGAGGAGGGCCAGATTGGGGCGGTTGAGCACCAATTAAGAAAACTTGATACTCAGGAATGATACCGATTGGCAGGGGAAAGGGGAAGAAGTTTCCAAGCACAAAGACACTTGGCAGGTGGAAGAACTCTGATCCTGATGCTAGAATCACCCTGTGGCCCTCACTTGTCCCAGCTCACAGAAGAGGTCTGCAGAGGACTAGGAAACATGGAGGGGAATAAAACAACAGGTAAGTCAACAGAGTTTGGGGAAAATATGGCTTCCAGGAAAAAGTTTTGCAGCAGATTTACAGGGTGGGCAAGAATGGGGAGGGGCACAGAGAACAGATGGGATATTGGCAGGAAGGGAGAAGAAAGCAATGAAAGATAAGGTGTTTTACATAGGTTAATGTGAGTTGGAAGTTGGTCTGAAAGGCTAATGGAAGTTGCTGAGAGCCTCTGAAGTATTTCCTGTCTAGAGAGCTGGGATGTCCAAATTTGTGATAAAGGAGAAACTGTGGGGATGAGAGTGTCTCCAGGAGGGACAGGCACCTTGGCAAAGTCAGCAGGAAGCAGCGGAGGTGGGTTGGGTCTTAATCCTGGAAACAAATGAAGGAGTTACTTCCTGCGGCCTATAAACCTCAGGGGCTGTTCTGTTGCCAGTGGCAAGGCCTTGTGCGATGCCACCAGTCATGTCTGCATCCCTGAGGAGGCACTCCTTTGTCTCTTGTTTATTCTCCATGTTTAAGAGCCCAAACTGGTTTTAGCACCCCTTTTTTCTTCCCACTCAAATATTGAAAAGGAAAACATTCCTTTGGCCAAAATCTCCAGAGAAAGCCAATATGGGCAGTGGATAATAGTAATTATGGTATTTGTTAAGTTCTTTCTATGTGCCAGACACTGTACTAAGTACTGGGATGGATACAAGCAAATAGGGTTGGGCACAGTCCCTGTTCCATGTGAGGCTGACAGTCTCCATCCCCATTTTACTGAAGCCCAGAGAAGTGACTTGCCCAAGGTCACACAGCAAACAAGTGGTGGAGCCAGGATTAAAACCCATGACCTTCTGATTCCCAGGTGAGTGCTCTATCCACTGTGGATACGAGTGTCTGGCTGAGAAGGGGAGTACCCTGATGCAGGAAACACGGGAATCAAATCTGCTCCCTACCTGCAGCTCTGGGCACCTGAAGCTCTAGGTTCTTGCAGCTCTGGGCATCTGCCCCTTGAAAGACTGTTCCTTGTCTCTGCCACTCTTTGAAAACACTAAGGACTAGGCCCAGAGGGACCCCTTTCCTGCAGTTGGGCAAGGAGGTAGGGAGATAAGGCTCCATCTTGACCCCCTAGAAGGTGTCCAGTGAAGCAGACAGAAGCATCAGGGCAAGGGGGACTTCACTCCCCCACCCCGACTCCCCTCAATGTGACAGTTTTGCCAGGGGAAGTTGAGAAAGGCCCCTCAGGCATTGTTACAACTGGATTGTTCAAAAGAAACAACCCTACAAACATATGTGGATGAGTTCTGAGGATGCTGGAGTAGCCAATGGCTTTATATGGCACAGAGAAATTGGGGAAGAGTTGTTGGAGGAGGTGGGGATTTAGGAAGGCTTTTGATGTGAGGAGGAGAGCTATGGTCTGTTGGATATGAGGAGCGAGGGAACAGCGTGAGTGACGGGACAGAGGAAGAAGAGTCAAGAGTGAGGTACAGATCCAGAAGGTGAGCTTGGAAGAATGAAAAGACTGAGTTGGGGAATAGCAGGGAAAAAGAGCAGATAGGTAAGATGGGGCAAGTTGATGGAAGGCCTTGAAGCTGATTGTGAGGAGTTTTTATTTGATGCAGAGAGAGGCAAGAAGTCAGCAGAGGGTTTGGAAGAGAGGAGAGATGTGGGCCGGGCAATGTTTCAGGAAGATGATCCGCTCAGCAGCGTGGAGTATAGATGCAGTGAGGCAGAGAATGCGGTTCTCCTATTCCCTGCTGTTTTTACCCTTCCTTTGCAGCACAGCCATAGAGAACTATGAAGTCAAATTGTTTCCTAAAGTCATTAGCCACAAAAATTCTACTTGGCTCAGCTGCAGACTGGACATCATTCATTCAATCGTATTTGAGTGCTTACTGTGTGCAGAGCACTGTACTAAGCACTTGGGAAGTACAAGTTGGAAGCATATAGAGACGGTCCCTACCCAACAACAGGCTCACAGTCTTAAAGGGCAACACTGCTCCCGTCCTTCCCTCTCTTAAGCATCTTTAACTCTCTTCGCCCCCACACCCTCCACGGTCTCCCACGGCTCAGAGACCCCCATGTCTGCCTTAGTCAAATCACTCAGTCGCCACTCCTATCTCCACCTGCCTTGCTGGGCCCCAGACCCTCCCCAGAGAAATCAAAAAAGAAGTAGAGTTCAAAGCAAAATGTCCCATTGTTTTGAGCCCACTGACTGATTTCCACTGCCTTATTTCTTGGCAGCCCTGGGGTGGGAGGCTGAACACTCATTTTCCCAACGGGTATGAAATGGAGCTTGTCAGTTTTGCCAACAGACTGGCCAATGCCCTGGTTTTTTAATATTCAAATAAAATAGGGAATTTGTATACATTGCTTCCATTGCTGGAGATCTGAGATGGGCCACCCTTTAGTTCTACAGGCAGAGCCTCTCTGGGTCTGATTTGATCTGGATTGTATCCCAAAGCCATCCGAGGACTAACCCCCTTGTGAGGCAATCTTGGTTAGCAATGCTCTGCGGGACCTTTTAGAGTCATTTGTCATTCAGAAAGTTCATTCCACTGGAATAGGCTCAGCTGAGTTTAGAAACCCAAAGGCCCAAACTCAGTTTGAAAACTGTTTCTAAAGTTTTTCACTGTAGGGTGGCTAGAGAGGTGCAGACTCTAGTTTTATCGAGCTCCAAGGAGCCAGGCCTTTTGGGAAGCCCTTGCTAAGGGGAGGGGAGAACCAGGATGATAAGGTTTCACCCAGGGAGAAAGCATGTTATGGCAAGGAGCTGTTTGGCTTTCAAGCTCATTCTAAGGGGCAGTGACAAGCAAGTTTGAAGGACGATGAGGTGTGTTTGGGGAGATTCTGGTGTTTAGGGCCCCTTCTGTAGACCTTTTCCTGCGCTAGCTGATCCGGCAGGAATGTAATGATCCCAACTCAAGGGGGAAGTTGCCTAAAAAAAGAAACGTTGAGGTGTGTGATCGAAGACAGGACTCTGGGCTCTCCCCTGTCCTGAGCTGGGGGGGAAGGGTGAGTCCAGGCTTATGCCCCAACAAGGTTGATTTTGTTCCTCCTACCCGAATTTGAAGCAAGCGCTCCTTCTAATGAAGAGCAGCGAGGACTAGTCGAAAGGGCACAGACCCAGGAGTCAGAGGACCTGACTCCTGTCATTGCCACTTGTCTGCTGTGTGACTTCGGGTAAGTCACCTCACTTCTCTGTGCCTCTGTTTCCTCAACCATAAAACGGAGCGTACAACCCTGTTCTCCTTCCTACTTAGGCTCTGAACCCCATGTGGGACAGGGACGGTGTCTTCCAGGATACATTTGTTTCTAGAATAGTGCTTGAGCCATAGTAAGCCTTAACAAATATCATAATTATCATTACCATTATTTTTATGATTATTATTAATCATTAGCTGATCTGGCTGTGGCCCTAGCTGTGGTCAGCCTCCTCCTTCTCTTCCCTCAACTTGCCCCATCTTATCTATCTGCTCTTTTCCCCTGCTATTCCCCAACTCACTCTTTCATTCTTCCAGGCTCACCGTCCGGATCTGTACCTCACTCCTGACTCTTCCTTCTCTGTCCCTTCACTCCTGCTGTTCCCTCGCTCCCCAAATCCAACAGACCACAGCTCTCCTCCTCACATTTAAAGCCCTCCTAAATCCCCACCTCCTGCAACAAGTCTTCCCCAGTTGTGAGGAAGGCTCACTCAACTTCTGGTGGGAGGAATGGAATATCAGGATGGTCTGTTTTGAGGCCTAAGACGAAGGTCAGGGGTTCCACACTATTCCTACGAGCATTCTGGAGCAGTGGCCACATGCCAGAGAGTCAGTCAATCATATCTATTGAGCGCTTACTCTATGCAGAGCACTGTACTAAGTGCTTGGGAGGGTAAAATATAAGAATAAACAGACACAATCCCTGCCCACAACCAGCTTATAGTCTAGAGGTGGCCTGAGAGGCCCTGACCCTCACCACCAGGAAAACCAGCTCCAGCGAGTTAAGTCCCTACAAGCCTGCGTTGGCCGCATTCCCTCCCTCCCCATCGTCCTCCAGCTCTGACTCACACTGGCCCTTGCTGCCCCTGGGGTCGACGGAGAAACGCGCCAGCTTGAAGGATGTTTACCAGTAGGCGTGGCCCTCGGGGACCAAGAGACGACGCTTTCTCGGGGAACAATGCGAGGATCTACCCGAAAGGAAGTCTCTCCCAGCTCCAAACCCCGCAAGCACGCAGAAAAACCATCTGAGCCAGGAAAGCGGGTGGGCAGGACCAGTGGCAGTGCCAGGCCCAATAGCCCTGTTTGCCCTTCATGGTGCAACATGTGACTGTGCTTAGAAGCTCATGGCGGGGTGGATAGAGCAAGGGTCTGGGAATCAAAAGGCCGTGGGTTCTAATCCCGGCTCTGCCACTCATCTGCTGTGTGACCTTGGGAAGTCACTTCACTTCTCTGGGCCTCAGTTACTTCATCTGCAAAATGGGGGTTAAGACAGTGGGCCCCACATGGGACGGGGACTGTGTCCATCCCGATTTGCTTGTATCCACCTCAGCGCTTAGTACAGCGCCTGGCACATAGCAAGCGCTTAGCAAATACCCCGATTATTATTATTGAAGGCATCTCACTGGGGGAGACAGGGGCAGCAGGTCACGGAAGGGGATGGGTTCCATCTGCCACTCAAACACTCTGAGGCGTTCCCACCTAAGGGGAGCTGCGGTCAGGGTTGTATTCTGTGGAAGACATCTCAGTCCGGCAAAGACATTGGTCCCCAGTAATTATAGGATTTACTAATTACTCCACCTCCCAGCAGCCAAACCCTCGTGTTCTAAATTTGTTACTTTGTTTCATCCCAACTGCCCGCGGCCAACACTCCCAGCCCGAGATTACAATCTGTTTAGTAACCAAAACTCGTGATTACAGAGTTTTCACTAAATTATCACCATGGAGAGGAAACGACCATTTCCCTTCTGCCTTAGAACACACTGGCAATCTGGAACACTAAGGGCCATTAAAGCACCAGTGACTCTTTAGAAGAAAACATTTAGAAGCTGCCTGAACCATCTTAACAGCCTGAGTGTTTGGGGGAAATATTTCCACTAACTTGATAGGGGGAGTGGGAGGAGGTGATGGTTTGGGGAAATACTGGGATGATCCATTCATCTTCAAGAAAAATCAGTCTTGGCCACAGTATTTAACGTGGGAAACCGTTTGCAGTTGAAGCGGGAGGGGAATGTGCTTGTTATATTGTGTTGTACTCTCCCAAAAGCTTAATACAGTGTTCTGCACACGGTAAGTGCTCAATAAATATGATTGATTGATTGAAGTGCCTGGTAAAGAGGGTGAAGTCATTTCAGATGTTCCCTGCAAATTGTATTGTCAATCACTGTTCTAATCACTGGGGTTAATCAGGATTGGACCCATCCCTCCTTGCCCTGCCCTCACGCACCAAAGCAGGTGAGGAATGGTTGGCACAACAGGAAGGGAGAGGCAGTGCGGTCCAATGGATAGAGGATGGGACTGGGAGTTGGAAGACACGGATTCTAATCCCTGCTCCACCACTTGCCCTCTGGGTGACCTTGGGCAAACTAGTTACCTTCTCTGGGCCTCAACTGTAAAATGGGGACGCAATATATGTTCTCCCTCCCACATGGGCTGTGAGCTCCTTTTGGCACAGGGATTGTGTTCAACCTATCTGTGTGGCCCACAAAAAATGCTTAACAAAGAATATTACTATTATTATTATTAATAATAATAATAATAATAAAGAGAGTGGGCAGCACAACAGGTAGAGGAGTAGAAGCAGGGCCTGGAGTGGGCAGTAGCCCCGAGGGCATAAGTCATGGGCATCCCCATGACACTACAGCATCCAGGGGCCTTCATTGCCAGCTGGCACCTGAGTGAACCCATCCCTTTGTAGGACTGCAGCTCTCCAAAGAAAGAGACACACTCCCTCCAAACACCTCTCCCTGCCAGAAATTTGGCCTATCCCAAATCCCCCCTGCTGCAGTTCAGGCCCTCAGCAGAGATATCTCTCCTCAGCATCCAGCTGCCCCAGAGTTTCCTAGGCAGTGTCTCCCCCCTCTCCTCCCCATCCCCCTTCCCCTCCCCTCCCTCTCTCTTTCTCTCTCTCTCTCTCTCTCTCTCTCTCTCTCTCTCTCTCACGTCGTCTCTGCCCGTCACTGCACGATCCCCATTCCTTCCCCATCCTTCCAGCCCTTCCCTTGACCCTGCCCAGATTCCCTTCACCCGCAGCAGAAATGGAATCTCAAACAGGCCAGGCAGGAGGCAGAGCCCCTCAGGGAGCTAAAAGTTAGGCATCTTCTCTCCTCCTCCCACCCCCAGGGCTCTGTAGGGAGCACCCGGAGAACCCTGAGCCATTTGGGGTTTAACCTGAAGACCAGTTGCTGTCTGCTCAGAGTCATTGAGAGCCCAGTGACTCTGGGGGCATTAGCTCAGAGAGGGTAGTTGGAGAGGGAGGAACTGGTCCAGCAAAATTAGGGGTTCAGGGAAGCAGGGGGTTGCAGAGAACTGATTAGACCTGCCTCTTGGAAGCTGATTCATTCATTCAATCGTATTTATTGAGCACTTACTGTGTGCAGAGCACTGAACTAATCACTTAGCACTGTACTAATTGATTCACTGATTCAGTCCAGAAACCTCAGAGAAAGTAGGTCTCGGTCTTCACCCAGGCAGGCTAATTCTGTTGTATTGTAATAATAGTAATAATAATGGCATTTATTAAGTACTTACTATGTGCAAAGCACTGTCCTAAGCACTGGGGAGGATACAAGGTTGTCCCATGTGGGGTTTACAGTCTTAATCCCCATTTTACAGATGAGGTAACTGAGGCTCAGAGAATAATAATAATAATGGCATTTGTTAAGTGCTTACTATGTGCAAAGCACTGTTCTAAACGCTGGGGAGGCTACAAGGTGATCAGGTTGTCCCACGGGGGGCTCACAGTCAATCCCCATTTTACAGATGAGGTAACTGAAGCACAGAGAAGCCAAGTGACTTGCCCAAAGTCACACAGCTGACAATTGGCGGAGCCGGGATTTGAACCCATGACCACTGACTCAAAGGCCTGAGTTAAGTGACTTGCCCAAAGTCACACCGTTGACAAGCAGTGGAGCTGGAATTTGAGCCCATGACCTCTGACTCCCGTGCAAAAGCCCAAGTTAAGTGACTCTTTCCACTGAGCCACACTGCTTCTGTCCTAACCACTTAGTACGGGGCTCTGCACATAGTAAGTGCTCAATAAATACCATTGATTGATCGATTGATTTTGCACGACATCATTACATTATGCTACGTGAGCCAGCAGCACAATGTAATTATATCATATGGACACAGTTTGAACCCCCCAAACCCAGGGCCTTTCTCTGGGGGACGGGCCCCTTGCCCCCTACTTCGCTCAAGAGGCCCTGCGTTCGCTTCCCACATCCCCATTCACACAGGTACCCCTGCTGCAGCCTGGCTTAGTGGAAGGAGGCCCAGGCACTCAGTACAGTGCTCTGCACACAGTAAGCGCTCAATAAATACAATTGAATGGATGAAGGAAGGAAGGAACACCGGCCTGGGAATCAGGAGACCTGGGTTCGAATTTCTGCTACACTTTAAGTCACTTCTGTTCTCTGCACCTTAGTCTCCTCCCTTATAAAACGGGGATTTAAATTTTGGTTCTCTCTCTTCCTCAAAGCGTGAGCCCCAGGTGGGACAGAGACTGTGTCCCAACTGATTGTATTGTATCTACCACCAATGCTTAGTACAGTGTTTGGCATATAATGATGGCATTTATTAAGCACTTACTATGTGCAAAGCACTGTTCTAAGCGCCGGGGAGGTTACAAGGTGACCAGGTTGTCCCACGGGGGGTTCACAGTCTTAATCAATCAATCATATTTATTGAGCGCTTTCTGTGTGCAGAGCACTGTACTAAGCACTTGGGAAGTACAAGTTGACAACATATAGAGACAGTCCCTACCCAAGGGACAGTCCCATTTTACAGATGAGGCCCAGAGAAGTTAAGAGACTTGCCCAAAGTCACACAGCTGACAATTAGCAGAGCCGGGATTTGAACCCATGACTTCTGATTCCAAAGCCCAGGCTCTTTTCCACTGAGCCACGCTGCTTCTCTAAGACTATTTAGTGAGAGTTTAACAAATATCTTAATGATGGTAATTATTATTCTGCCGGAGGATCAATCAATCAATCGTATTTATTGAGTGCTTACCGTGTGCAGAGCACTGTACTAAGCGCTTGAGAAGTACAAGCTGGCAACATATAGAGACAGTCCCTACCCAACAGTGGGATGAGTGCGGCTTCTGCGCCCCCAGCCCCGGTGACCCCAGGTCGGCTTCTCCGCTGCCCCGCTCCCACCACCCTGGCAGTGCCCCGTGAAGCCAGCGCTCACTACCACCTGAAGCCGGTCCTGCCCCTGCGGGCCAGTGAGGTGTGGCAGAGAGCCTGGCACCCACCCGAGAGTGGAGCCCCGGCTGAAGCATCTGTCAGCGCTTAGAACAGTGCTTCACATTCATTCATTCACTCATATTTATTGAGCGCAGAGCGCTGCACTAAGCGCTTGGGAAGTACAAGTTGGCACCATATAGAGACGGTCCCTACCCAACGGCGGGCTCACAGTCTAGAAGAAAAAAATAATGATGGCATTTGTTAAGCACTTACTATGTGCAAAGCACCATTCTAAGTGCTTGGGGGATACAAGGTGGTCAGGTTGTCCCACGTGGGGCTCACAGTCTTAATCCCCATTTTCCAGATGAGGGAACTGAGGCCCAGAGAAGTTAAGTGGCTTGCCCCAGGTCACACAGCTGACAAGTGGCGGAGCTGGGATTTGAATTATGACCTCTGGCTCCCAAGCCCATGTTCGTTCCACTGAGCCATGCTGCCTCTCTATGTAATAAGCACTTAACTAATGCCATTATTATTATTATTATTATTATTGTTATTAGTCCCAGGCAGGGGTCATGGGTTTGAATCCCAGCTCTGCCAAGTGTCAGCTGTGTGACTTTGGGCAAGTCACTTCACTTCTCTGTGCCTCAGTTCCCTCATCTGTAAAGTGGAGGTTAAGACTGTGAGCCCCCCATGGGACAACCTGATCACCTTGTAACCTCCACAGCGCTTAGAACAGTGGTTTGCACATAGTGCTTAATATATGCTATTATTATTATTATTATTATTATTAATGGCAGCAATGCCATCAACCTGCCAGCTCTCTTCTGGCCTGAAATGAAGCTGTGGGAAGCGGGAAGGGGATGGGGAAGAGTCGCCACATTTGCCTGAAAAGAGTCAGAAGCAGAGTGGCCTAGATGAAATAGCATGGGTCTGAGAGTTGGAGGCCCTGGGTTCTAATCCCCGCTCCTGCTGTATGATCTTGGGCGAATCACTTAACTTCTCTGTGCCTCAGTTTCCTCAATGGAGAATGGGGACTCTCCCTCCAGTTTAGACTGTGAGCCCCTTGTGGGACGGAGACTGTGTGTGACCTGATTAACTGGAATCTACCCTAACCCTCAGGACCATGCCTGATGCATAGTCTTTTAGACTGTGAGCCCACTGTTGGGTAGGGACCGTCTCTATATGTTGCCAACTTGTACTTCCCAAGCGCTTAGTACAGGGCTCTGCACACAGTAAGCACTCAATAAATACCATTGATGATGATGATAGTAAGTGCTTAAGAAATGCCACTCCGAAAAAAAAAAATACCGGGACCCTGCCCTACCCAGGACTCAGAATCGTTGGCATGAATGAGTATTACACCCACCCCAGAACTTCTACACAAAGTATAATTCAGTTGTGTGTGTTCCTACAAGCACACACACACATGAATATTACACCCACCCCAGAATTTCTACACAAACTAAAGTATAATTCAATTGTGTGTGTTCCTACAAATACACATACACACACACACGAATATTACATCCACCACAGAACTTCTACACAAACTAAAGTATAATTTGGTGGTGTTTGTTCCTACAGACGCACACACACACACACACACACACACGAATATTACACCCACCCCAGAACTTCTACACAAACTAAAGTATAATTCAGTTGTGTGTGTTCCTACACACATACACACACACACACAAATATTACACCCACCCCGGAACTTCTACACAAACTAAAGTATAATTTGGTGGTGTTTGTTCACACACACACACACACACACATACACACACACAAATATTATACACACCCCAGAACTTCAACACAAACTAAAATATAATTTGGTTTTGTGTGTTCCTACAAACACACACACACACACACACACACACACACACACACATGAATATTACACCCACCCCAGAACTTCTACACAAACTAAAGTATAATTTGGTGGTGTTTGTCCTACACACACACACACACACACACACACACACACACACACACACACACGTATTACACTCTCCCTAGAATTTCTACACAAACTAAAGTATAATTTGGTGGTGTTTGTTCACACACACACACACACACACACACACACACACACGTATTACACTCACCCCAGAACTTCTACACAAACTAAAGTATAATTTGGTGATGTTTGTCCCTACACACACACGCGTGCGCGAGTATGCTATTCACGCAAAGACAAATTTCACAATCAGTGGCATAATAATAACAATTGTAGTATTTGTTAAGCGCTTACTCGGTACAGAGCACTGCACTACGGCCTAGGGTGGATACAAGATAATCAGGTCAGGGCACTTTCTTGATTGCCATACAACCCGCGGATCTATCAGCGGCATTTGATTCCCATTTTTCATCGGAGCCGTAATTTTATCTAAAGCTTTGATTTACAGTATCTTTAAGCTTTTTCTCTGCCCACCTTGCTTTCATTTTCCCAATTCCAGCTCGCCATTAAGCCTCGTGTGTCTCACCCAGCTTCTCTGAGGTGAAGCCAAGCGTAGCCTCGGTGCTAGAAGACTGACTTGGTTCTAGAGGTTCGTTGTTTGTGTCCTGCATGGTGTAGTAGATAGAGGCAGGGCTTGGGAGTGAGAAGGTCATGAGTTCTAATCCTGGCTCTGCTGAGTGACCTTGGGCCAATCACTTCACTTCTCTGGGCCTCAGTTACCTCATCTGTAAAATGGCGATTGAGACCGTAAGCCCTATGTGGGATAGGAACTGGGTCCTGCTTGTGTCCACCCCGGTGCTTAGTACAGTGCCTGACACATAGTAAGTGCTTAACAAATACCGCAATTATTATATTGTACTCTCCAAACACTTAGTAATAATAACAATAATGATGGCATTTGTTAAGTGCTTACTATGTGCAAAGCACTATTCTAAGCGCTGGGGGGATCAGGTTGTCCTATCTGGGGCTCACAGTCTTAATCTCCACTTTACAGATGAGGGAACTGGGGCACAGAGAAGTGAAGTGACTTGCCCAAAGTCACACAGCTGACCAGTGGCAGAGCCGGACACAGTAAATGCTCAATAAATGCAATCTGTTAATTGAATGTAGCTTGTATTGGTGCTCAAGGAGTTGGGTGTGGCATTCGCCAATTTAGACTGTAAGCTTATTGTGGGCAGGGTGTATGTCTACCAACACTATTGTACTGTACTCTTTACGGTGCCCCACTCCCCCTCTGGGGTGGCGATGAAAGCATCTGGCTCAGTGGAAAAGAGCCCGGGCTTTGGAGTCAGAGGTCATGGGTTCAAATTCCGGCTCTGCCAATTATCAGCTGTGTGACTTTGGGCAAGTCACTTCACTTCTCTGGGCCTCAGTTACCTCATCTGTAAAATGGGGATGAAGACTGTGAGCCCCCCGTGGGACAACCTGATCGCCTTGTAACCTCACCCAGTGCTTAGAACAGTGCTTTGCACATAGTAAGCACTTAATAAATACCATTATTGTTGTTATTATTATTATTATTATTATTATTATTATTGTTATTATTATTATCTAACCTGCACCTGCCTGATTGTCCCCACAGGCTACAGGGCTCTGCAGCTCCAATCAGTCAGTGGTATTTATTGAGCATTTACTGTGTGTGGAACACTGTACTAAGTACTTGAGAGAGTACAATATAATGGAGTGGTGTCTACATTCCCTACCCACAAGGAGTTTACAGTCTATTAAGACCATGAGCCCCATGCCTAATGATTTGCTTGTATCCACCTCAGCGCTTAGTACAGGGCCTACCACAATTATTATTATTAAAGAGGGAGTAGAGTTTAATATAAATTAGACTTAAATATAAATTACAGATATATAATATATATTATATTATAATATAATAATATAATAATTATAATATTATAACTATAATATTATAATATATTATATATTATATATAATATATAATATAATATATATATACCCCTGGGGTAGTGGGGTGAGGGGGTGCAAAGGGGGGGTCCCCGGGCTCGCTGGTGTGAGAAGGGGGTGGAAGGATGCAGTCCTGGCCCCTGGCAGGAGGAAAGGGGTAGCCCGGGCCAGTTCGCACCCACAGGTGGCTAGCCCTTCTCCAGCCCTCATCAAATCCTCCCCTGTCCCGCCCCGGGCCCGGGATCAGAGACAGGGAAGCCTAATAATAATAATAACAATAATAATAACAATAATAATAATAATAATAATAATAATAACAATAATATTTATTAAGCGCTTATTATGTGTTAGACAGTTTACTAAGCGCTCGGTTGTACACAGTCCCTGTCCCGCATAGCGTAAGTGCTATAGGGGTGACCAGAGGTGAATATCATGGGCTTAAAGGGTACAGATTCAAGTGCGTAGGAGATGCAGAAGGGAGAGAGAGTCAGGGAAGAGGTTAAAGGGTACAGATTCAAGTGCGTAGGAGATGCAGAAGGGAGAGAGAGTCAGGGGAAAGGTTTAATCAAGGAAGGCCCCTGAGAGGAGTTGTGATATTAATAAGGCTTTGAAGGTGGGCTGGTGGATTTGAAGGCGGAGGGAATTCCAGCAAGGGCCTGGGCTTTCTGCTCCTGCTGGATCTGTCAGCCCCATGCCCAACCCGGCTGAGGCTCGCCACCCCCCAGCATCCTCACCCCCCCTGCCCCACCCAACGCTCTTCCAAGGCAGCAGGGCCGCCCCCACCTCCCCGGGCTGTGGATAGAGCACGGGCCTGGGAATTGGGAAAGTCACGGGTTCTAATCCCCACTCTGCCACTTGTCTGCTGGGTGACCTTGGGCAAGCCACTTCACTTCTCTAGGCCTCAGTTCCCTCATCTGTAAAATGGGGATTGTAAAATTGTCCGACCCAATTTGTTTGTATCCACCCCAGGGCTTAGTACAGTGTCTGGCTCATAGCTAGTGCTTAAATACCAGAGTTATTATTATTGTTATTATTATCCCCCACGGCCAGCAGGCCCCGGGATTAATTAATCAATCAATCGTATTTATTGAGCGCTTACTGTGTGCAGAGTATTGTACTAAGCGCTTGGGAAGTACAAGTTGAGACAGTCCGTACCCAACAGTGGGCTCACAGTCTAAAAGGGGGAGACAGAGAACAAAACCAAACATACTAACAAAATAAAATAAATAGAATAGATATGTACAAGTAAAATAAATAAATAAATAGAGTAATAAATATGTACAAACATATATACATATATACAGATAACCCTCCCCTTCGGGTAGTGGGGTGCGGGGGGTGCAAAGGCGGGGGTTCCCCGGGCTCACTGGTGCGAGAAGGGGGAGGTGGGGGTGGAAGGACACAGTCCTGTCCCCTGGCAGGAGGAATGGTGTAGGCTGGACCAGTTCATACCCACTGGGGGCTAGCTCTTCTCCAGCCCTCATCAAACCCGCCCCGGGCCCGGGATCAGAGACAGGGAAGCCTCACGATAATAATAATAATAATAATAATATTTGTTAACGCTTATTATGTGTTAGACGCTTTACTAAGCGCTCGGTTGTACACAATCCCTGTCCCGCACAGGGCTCACAGTCTTATTCCCAATTTTATAGATGAGGCAACTGAGGCCCAGAGAAGTGAAGTGACTTTAATAATAATAATGATGCCATTTGTTAAGCGCTTAAAAATGTGCCAAGCACTATTCTAAATGCTGAGGTAGATACAAGGTAATCAGGTTGTCCGACCTGGGGCTCACAGTCTTAATCCACATTTGACAGATGAGGTAACTGAGGCACAGAGAGGTGAAGTGACTTCAATAATAATAATGATGGTATTTGTTAAGCACCAACTACGTGCCAAGCACTGTTCTAAGCACTGGGGTAGATACAGCGTAATCAGGTTGTCTCACGTGGGGCTCAAAATCTTAATCCCCATTTGATAGATGAGGTAACTGAGGCACAGAGAAGTGAAGTGACTTTAATAATGATAATAATAATGGTATGTGTTAAGCACCTACTATGTGCCAAGCACTGGGGTAGATACAGGGTAATCAGGTTGTCTCACGCAGGACTCGGAATCTTAATCCCCATCTGACAGATGAGGTAACTGAGTCACAGAGAAGTGAAGTGGCTTGCGCAAGGTTACACAGCCGAAGAGTGGCTGTGTCAGAATTAGAACCCATGACCTTCCAACTTGCAAGTATCTGCTCTATCCACTCCCAGAGATTCCCGGCCCAGCCTCGACCTCTAATGACCCTCCTCATTAGAGAAGCGGCGTGGCTGAGTGGAAAGAGCCCGGGCTTTGGAGTCATAGGTCATGGGTTCAAATCCCAGCTCCACCAATTGCCAGCTGTGTGACTTTGGGCAAGTCAGTTCACTTCTCTGGGCCTCAGTTACCTCATCTGTGAAATAGGGATTAAGACTGTGAGACCCCCGTGGGACAACCTGATCGCCTTGTAACCTCCCCAGCGTTTAGAACAGTGCTTTGCACATAGTAAGCGCTTAATAAATGCCATCATTATTATTATCCCGCCCCTGATGCGCGCGCTCACACACACACACACACCCATGTTCACACCTACTCACACTCCCGCAAAGAATCGCGAACCCCCACACAGACCCACCTCCCCTCACACACGCACACAGATGTAATAATAATAATAATAGTAACAATAATAATAATAATGGTATTTGTTAAGCACTGTTTACTATTTGCAGAGCACTGTTCTAAGCGCTGGAGCACAAACACACACACGCTCAGGCGCATGGACACACAAACACACATATTCGTGCACATCCCCAGCGTGGCTTAATGGAAAGAGCCCGGGCTTGGCAGTCAGAGGTCGTGGGTTCTAATCCCGGCTCTGCCACTTGTCTGCTGTGTGACCTCGGGCAAGCCACTTCATTCTCTTGCACATCGTAAGCGCTTGATAAGTGCCATCATTATTATTATTCTTCTCTGGGCCTCAGTATGTTTGGTTTTGTTCTGTCTCCCCCTTTTAGACTGTGAGCCCACTGTTGGGTAGGGACTGTCTCTATATGTTGCCAACTTGTACTTCCCAAGCGCTTAGTACAGTGCTCTGCACACAGTAAGCGCTCAATAAATACGACTGATGATGATGATGATGATCTGTGAAATGGGGATTAAAACTGTGAGCCCCGTGTGGGATAACCTGATGACCCTGTATCTCCCCTAACGCTTAGAACAGTACTTGGCACGTTGGGTGGGGACCGTCTCTATATGTTGCCGACTTGTACTTCCCAAGCGCTTAGTACAGTGCTCTGCACACAGTAAGAGCTCAATAAATACCATTGAATGAATGAATGAATAATAAGCGCTTCCAGCCCGTTGTTGGGTAGGGATTGTCTCTATTTGTTGCCAAACTGTACTTTCCAAGCGCTTATGTGTGTGTGTAATGGCATTTATTAAGCGCTTACTATGTGCAGAGCACTGTTGTAAGCGCTGGGGAGGTTATAAGGTGATCAGGTTTTCCCACAGTCTTAATCCCCATTTGACAGCTGAGGTAACTGAGGCACAGAGAAGTGAAGTGACTTGCCCAAAGTCACACAGCTGACAATTGGCAGAGCCGGGATTCGTAAACCATGACCTCTAACTCCAAAGCCCAGGCTCTTTCCACAGAGCCACGCACAGTCAGCGCTCAATAAATATGAGCCCGTTGTTGGGTAGGGACCGTCTCTATATGTTGCCGACTTCTACATCCCATGGGGGCTTAGTCCAGTGCTCTGCACAGAGTCAGCGCTCAATCAATACGATTGAATGAATGAATGAGTGAACAAATCCTCTTATTATTATTATTGTTGTTGTTGTTATTATCCCGGGCATCGTCCAGCGGGCCGTGGTCAGGGGCGGGGTTTGGGGCGGGGGGCTGGTCCTCGCAGCCTCGGCCGGTCCCGGGATCCTTGGGGCGGGGGGCTCCACGCCAAAGGCTCAGTCCAGTGCTCTGCACAAAGTAAGCGCTCAACAAATACGATCGAATGGATTTTCCTGCAGACCGAGGCGCTCCCGTTTGCCAGACTTTCCCCGGACTTGGAAAGGATGTAGGACAGGGCCCGCGCCCCTCCCTCCTCCTCTGCGGCCTAACAACTTCAGCCCAAACGCCAGCCTGTTTTGCGGGGCGCCCCCACCCCCAATTCCCAGCCCCCTGACCACCTCTCACTCTGTTGCTCCAGCCCTCCAGCCCCGTTGCCCCCTGCTCCACCTCCCAGGACCCCCACTCTTCTGCCCCAGCCTCGATGCCCCTCTCTCCAATGCCCAGGACCCCCACTCTTCTGCCCCAACCCCTTCTCCCCCCGCCCCACTTCCCTGGACCCCCACTCTTCTCCTCTAGCCCCGTCGGCCCCCATCCCAGCTCCCAGGACACCCACTCTTCTGCTCCAGTCCGCTGCCCCACCACCCAGGACTCCCACTCTTCTGCTCCAGTCCCCTTCTCCCCCCGCCCCACCAGCCAGAACCCCCACTCTTCTTCTCCAGCCCCTTCTCCCCCCGCCCCACCACCCAGGACCCTCACTCTTCTGTCCCAGGCCCGTCGCTCCCCGCCCCACCACCTAGGACCCTCACTCTTCTGCCCGAGCCCTGTTGCTCCCCACCCAAGCTACCTGGGCCCCCACTCTTCTGCCCCAACCCCGTTGCCCCCTCCCCACTTTCCTGAATCCTCACTCTTCTCCAGCTCCGTTGCCCCCTGTTCCACCTCCCTGGACCCCCACTCTTCTTCTCCAGTCCCTTCTCCCCGCACCCCACTTCCCTGGACCCTCACTCTTCTTCTCCAGTCCCTTCTCCCCCCACCCCACTTCCCTGGACCCTCACTCTTCTTCTCCAGCCCCCCCCCCAACCGCCTCACTTCCCTGGACCCTCACTCTTCTTCTCCAGCCCCTTCTCCCCCCGCCCCACTTCCCTGGACCCTCACTCTTCTTCTCCAGCCCTTCCCTCCAACCCCACTCCCTGGACCCTCACTCTTCTTCTCCAGCCCCTTTCCCCCCCGCCCAAGCTCCCTGGACCCCCACTCTTCTTCTCCAGCCCCTTCTCCCCCCACCCCACTTCTCTGGACCCTCACTCTTCTTCTCCAGCGCCCCGCCCCCCACTGCCTCACTTCCCTGGACCCTCACTCTTCTTTTCCAGCCCCTTCTCCCCCTGCCCCACTTCCCTGGACCCCCACTCTTCTTCTCCAGCCCCTTCTCCCCCCGCCCCACTTCCCTGGACCCCCACCCTTCTCCTCTAGCCCCATCGCCCCCAGCCTCACTTCCCTGGACCCTCACTCTTCTTCTCCAGCCCTTCCCTCCAACCCCACTCCCTGGACCCTCACTCTTCTTCTGCAGCCCCTTCTTCCCCCGCCCCACTTCCCTGGACCCTCGCTCTTCTTCTCCAGCCCCTTCTCCCCCCCGCCCCACTTCCCTGGACCCTCACTCTTCTTCTCCAGCCCCCCCCCCCCCCCACCGCCTCACTTCCCTGGACCCTCACTCTTCTTCTCCAGCCCCTTCGCCCCCCGCCCACACTCCCTGGACCCTCACTCTTCTTCTCCAGCCCCTTCGCCCCCCGCCCACACTCCCTGGACCCTCACTCTTCTTCTCCAGCCCCTTGGCCCCCCGCCCCACTTCCCTGGCCCCTCACTCTTCTTCTCCAGCCCCTTCTCCCCCCAGCCCAAGCTCCCTGGCCCCTCACTCTTCTCTTCTCCCCCCGCCCCACTTCCCTGGCCCCTCACTCTTCTTCTCCAGCCCCTTCTCCCCCCAGCCCAAGCTCCCTGGCCCCTCACTCTTCTCTTCTCCCCCCGCCCCACTTCCCTGGCCCCTCACTCTTCTTCTCCAGCCCCTTCTCCCGCCCGCCCAAGCTCCCTGGCCCCTCACTCTTCTTTTCTCCCCCCGCCCCACTTCCCTGGCCCCTCACTCTTCTTCTGCAGCCCCTTCTGCCCTCGCCCTAGCTCCCCTGGCCCCTCAGTCTTCTTCTCCAGCCCCCCTGCCCGTGTTGCCCCCCTCCCCGGCCAGGCAGCCCCCCTCCCCAGCAGCCGGACGGGCTCGGCGAGAAGCCAAGGGCCAGAGCCGGTACGTACCGCTTCTGTGGGCCGGGGCCGGGACACCGGGGGCCCCGAGTGCGAAGCAGGGTGTGAAGGGGACTGGGGAGCGGGGGCGGAGCGGACACACCCTCCGGTTTTAGCCCGGGGAGGGCCGGCCCTTCGCCTGCCCAATGGGGAAGTGACAGGGGCTGGACCGGGGGCTGGGGGACCCAAGCTGTCCCATCTCCCGTCCCGACAGCACGGGGTTACTGCAATCAATCAATCAATCAATCAATCGTATTGATTGAGCGCTTACTGTGTGCAGAACACTGGACTAAGCGCTTGGGAAGTACAAGTTGGCAGCATATAGAGACGGCCCCTACCCAACAGCGGGTTCACAGTCTAGAAGGGGGTCTACTGCAGGGGGACTCCCCCCAGCTCCAGGACCGCCCGGGCCCCCAACTCCATTATTACTATTATTATTGTTATTATTATTATTATAATGATGGCATTTGTTAAGGGCTTACCATGTGCAAAGCACTGTTCTAAGCGCTGGGGGGGATACAAGATTATCAGATTGTCCCACGTGGGGCTCACAGTCTTAATCCCCATTTTGCAGATGAGAGAACTGAGGCACGGAGAAGTTAAGTGACTTGCCCAAAGTCACACGGCTGACAAGTGGCAGAGCCGGGATTAAAACCCCTGGTTTCCAAGCCCGGGCTCTTTCCACTAAGTCACGCTGCTTCTCTGTTTATGGTATTTGTTAAGCGCTTAACTATGTGCCGGGCACTGTACTAAGCGCTGGGGTGGAGCTATATACCTATAACTATTTATTCTGACGGTACTGACACCTGTCTACTTGTTTTGTTGTCTGCCTCCCCCTTCTAGACTGTGAGCCCGTTGTTGGGTAGGGACCATCTCTATATACTGCCAACTTGTACTTCTCAAGCGCTCAATAAATGTGATTGATTGATTGATTGCAGTAACCCCGTGCTGTCAGTTACCGATTTGTACTTCCCAAGCGCTTAGTACAGTGCTCTGCACACAATAAGCACTTAATAAATACGACTGAATGAATGGGTGAATACAAGCAAATCGGGTTGGACAGTCCCTGTCCCACATGGAGCTCACAGTCATAATCCCCATTTTACAGATGAGGTAACTGAGGCCCAGAGAAGTGAAGGGACTTGCCTAAGGTCACACAGCAGACAGGCGGCAGAACCGGGATTAGAACCCATGACGCCCGGGCTCTCCGGAACTCTACCCTCCAGCCACCCAGGAGGAAAACTGGCACTGCCCGCCTCTCCCCACCGGCCTGCGCCCCTCCCTTCCTCCTTCTCTGCGGCCCACAAACTTCAGCCCAACCGCAATCCTGTTAATAATAATAATAATAATAATTACGGTATTAAGCGCTTACTACGTGTCAGGCACTGTACTAAGCCCTGCAGTTGATACAAGTTAATCAGGTTGGACACAGTCCCTGTCCCACATAGGGCTCCCAGTCTTAATCCCCATTTTCCAGATGAGGGAACTGAGGCACAGAGCAGTGAAGTGACTTGGTCAAGGTCACGCAGCAGACATGAGGCGGAGCCGGGATTGGAACTCACGTTCTCTGATTCCCAAGCCCCTGCTCTTGCCACGCCCTTCCCTCCAGCCCATGCCCCCCGATCTAGGGGTCGGCAGAGACCCTGCCCCCTGACATTCCAGTTTATAAGGGCTAAAACCCTCAGACGGACCGAATGTGCCTTCGCTGAGAGCTGAGAGGCAGAGAAAGTGGCCGATTGCAGCGGGAGGGATTTAAGTTAGATCCCCCTCCGTCCTCTCCCCCTCCTCCCCCTTCCCATCCCCCGCCTTACCTCCTTCCCCTCCCCACAGCACCTGTATATATGTATATATGTTTGTACATATTTATTACTCTATTTGTACATATTTATTCTATTTATTTTATTTTGTTAATATGTTTTGTTTTGTTCTCTGTCTCCCCCTTCTAGACTGTGAGCCCACTGCTGGGTAGGGACCGTCTCTGTATGTTGCCAACTTGTATTTCCCAAGCACTTAGTACAGTGCTCTGTACACAGTAAGCGCTCAATAAATACGATTGAAAGAAATCGGAGGGGTTTCCTGGCAGTAGAAACTGGGCGACTAGACTTCGGCATGCAAGGCCATGATGCAGGACCAGCCGCTCCTGGGAGTTCGGGGGGAAGGAAGAAGAGGGGGTTCAGGAGGGGCCACCTGCTCCTGGAATTGGGGGGGAAAGGAAAAAGAGGGGGTACAGCCGGCAGCAGAGCCTCAGTGGGTCAGAGAATCCTCATCTGGGGGTTGGAATCTCTCGGCTCTGGTCTGAGATCCGGGGTGAAATGGGACGGGGAATCCCTCCCGGACAGTGGGGAACTCCCCATCACCCCCACAGTGCCACCATCGCGCCACAGCTGGGAACCCCATTTACCAGGGAAACTGGCCCACTGAGTCTTGGGAGAGGAAGGGTATTCTGGGGAGGAGGGGGGCATCCCCATCTGGGAGGGTTGTGGGGTCATAAAGGAAAGACCAGATAACCTTCCAGATCCACGGACAACCCAGCATCCATCGGTCTCCAATGGGAACAAGGAGGCTGATGCATAAAATAATAATAATAATAGTATTTGTTAAGTGCTTACTATGTACCGAGCTCTGTTCTAAGTGCTGGGGTAGATACAAGGTTATCGGCTTGTCCCACGAGGGACTCACAGTCTTAATCCCCTTTTTACAGAGGAGGGAACTGAGGCCCAGAGAAGTTAAGTGAGTTGGCCAAAGTCACACAGCTGACAAGTGGCAGGGTCGGAATTAGAACCCACGACCTCTGACTCCTAAGCCCGTGCTCTTTCCACTAAGCCACGCTGCATCTCCAAGGCCCCGGGGAAGCCCTGCCAGCAGCTTGGAGACCCTCCTGATCAGAGAAGACCGTTTGTTGAAGATGACTCAGAATCAGCTGAACTCGGGCCCCGTGGTTTAGGGGAGGGGGCAGGCGATGAATAAGAGATCTGGCCTCTGGGAAAAGGGAGAGGAGGGAGTTTTCAGGGTGTGTCCAGGCAACAGAGAGCTCCTTTGGGCATTTTGACATGTGCCCGTCAGGGAGATGAGTTCAGAGGGACGGCCTGGTCAGAATCCTCCTTCCTGCTCCTCCAGAAGCCGGCCTGCCGGTCGCCCACGCCACCAACCACTTGGCCGCATCACTCAGAGAGGGAAGGCCAAAGCCCGGAAAAGGATTTGCGTTGACGCGGATGGACGGAGAGGGATGAATAATAATAATAATAATAATAATAATAATAATGATGTTGGTATTGGTTAAGCGCTTACTATGTGCAAAGCACTGTTCTAAGCGCTGGGGTAGATACAAGGTAATCAGGTTATCCCACGAGGGGCTCACAGTCTTCATCCCCATTTTCCAGATGAGGGAACTGAGGCCCAGAGAAGTGAAGTGACTTGTCCAAAGTCACACAGCTGACAAGTGGCGGAGCCGGGATTTGAACCCACGGCCTACGACTCCAAAGCCCGTGCTCTTTCCACTGAGCCACGCTGCTTCCTGAATCTGATCGACTTGGCCAATCCCCCAACGGATTATCTGCTTTGCGGCTTATCCGCGTGAAACCAGTCCTTGACTTTTAAAGCTCCGAAGATCACACTGGTGGCTGCCCTCATTCTGACCCATCCTCAACCTGTAGTCCAGTCCAGGCTCCAACAGGCCCAGGCTCGTGTCCCCTCCCTCAATCAATCAGTGGTATTTATTGAACACTTACGTCTGCAGAGCACAGGACTAAAAGCTTGGCTTTAGTATCGTGCAACAGAGTTGGTAGGCGTGATCCTCGCACATGGATTTGTTGGCCCTCCCTCAGCCCCACAGCACTTACGTAAATACTCTTTTACTTATTTATGTGTTTATTTTTATGGTATGACTTTGGGCAAGTCATTTAACTTCTCTGTGCCTGTTACCTCATCTGTAAAATGGGGATTAAGACTGTGAGCCCCCCATGGGACAACCTGATCACCTTGTAACCTCCCCGGCACTTAGAACAGTGCTTGGCACATAGTAAACGCTTAATAAATGCCATCATTATTATTATTATTATTGAGGGTGGTAGGAGGCTGTGGGGAAAGAGCTCAATTAGGAGGATTGGTGAAGTACCCTAAGAACTGGAGGGGTCCAGAGGTGCAAAGCAGCATAGCCTCATTCAGCCCTGGGAGTCAGAGGACCTGAATTCTAAACCCATTCCTGTCCCTGGTCTGCTGTCTGACTTTGGGCAAATCACATCACTTCTCAGTGGCTCAGTTTCCTCAATTGTAAAATAGGGATTCTCCCTTCTACTTAAACTATGATCCTCATGCGGGACGTGGACTATAGCCAAACTGATTATCTTGTGTCTACCCCACTGCTTAGAACCGTGCTCCGCACATAGTAAGTGGTAACAAATACCACTTGTAAACCAGTTTACCTCATCTGTAAAATGGGGATTGAGACTGTGAGCCCCACATGGGACAGGGACTGTGTCCAGTTTGATTTGCTTGACTCCACTGCAGCAATGAGTACAGTGTTTGTCACAAAGTAAGTGCTTTGTAAATACAAAAATTATTAATTATTATAATACCCCACACTCTTTCTAATAATAATAATAATGGCATTTTTAAGCACTTACTATGTGCAAAACACTGTTCTAAGTGCTGGGGAGGTTACAAGGTGATCAGGTTGTCCCATGTGGGTCTCACAGTCTTAATACCTATTTTACAGATGAGGTAACTGAGGCACAGAGAAGTTAAGTGACTTGCCCAGAGTCATACAGATGATAATCAATCAATCAATCGTAGTTATTGAGCGCTTACTGTGTGCAGAGCACTGTACTAAGCACTTGGGAAGTACAAGTTGGCAACATATAGAGACAGTCCCTACTCAACAGTGGGCTCACAGTCTAGAAGGGGGAGACAGAACAAAACCAAACATATTAACAAAATAAAATAAATAGAATAGATATGTACTACCTCTGACTCCCAAGCCCTTGCTCTTTCCACTGAGCCACACTGCTTCTCTCTGACAGCGGGGGGTGGGGGGTGGGGGTTCCAGGGTATCTCCCAAAGGATTTGGGGAGGGTGCGAAAGGGTGGAAGAACCCACAACAACAGAGGTAAGGGCTGGGAGGTTCCCCCTCTACACACCTTTTTTTTCCCTGGAATTTGTTAAATGCTTACTATGGACAAGTAAGCCAGGCACTGTTTGTCAGGCACTGTAATTAGGTTAGACACCGTCCATGTCCCACATGGGGCTCGCACTCATTTTCCAGATGAGGTAACTGAGTCACAGAGGAGTGAAGTGCCCAAGGTCACACAGCAGACAAGTGGCAGAGCTGGGATTAGAACTCAGGTTCTAGTAACTTTCAGGCCTGTGCTGGAAGTGCTGTCTTTCCACTAGGCAACACTGCTTCTCTGTGTGGTATAGACACAGTTGCTTTGTCTCCTAGCCCTCGGACAGCACAGGAGAGGGAGGGGCTGCAATCCCAACCTCCCTGACCTGGTTTGGGATCACAAAAATCCATCCTTTGGAGATGGAGAAGGCCCCCAGGATGGTCCACACTCCTATGCTATCTAGACTGAAAGCTCATTGTAAGTGGGGAATGTGTCTGTTTACTGGTATGTTGTACTCTCCCAAGCTCTCAGTATGTTCTCGACACCCAGTAAGCGCTCAATAAATACAATTGACTGAGCGACATCATTCGCTCAGAGAAGCAGTGTGGCTCAGTGGAAAGAGCCCGGGCTTTGGAGTCAGAGGTCATGGGTTCAAACCCCGGCTCCGCCAATAGTCAGCTGTGTGACTTTGGGCAAGTCACTTAACTTCTCTGTGCCTCAGTTACCTCATCTGGAAAATGGGGATTAAGACTGTGAGCCCCCTGAGGGACAACCTGAACACCTTGTAACTTCCCCAGCGCTTAGAACAGTGTTTTGCACATAGTAAGTGCTTAATAAATGCCATCATTAGTATTATTATATATAATATACAATATATAATTATATAATATTATATAATATATAATATATTATATAATATAGTATTATCATATATAATATTAATATAATCCTATATTATTATATTAATATTACCCTATTATTACTATATTTATTTATTATTACTCTGCTTTACTTGTACATATTCTATTTATTTATTTTATTTTGTTAATATATTTTGTTTTGTTCTCTGTCTCCCCCTTCTAGACTGTGAGCCCACTGTTGGGTAGGGACCGTCTCTATATGTTGCCAACTTGTACTTCCCAAGCGCTTAGTACAGTGCTCTGCACACAGTAAGCGCTCAATAAATACGATTGAATGAATGAATGAATGATTATTCCCAATTCTGCTGCTCCCTATAAACAGTTAATAGCCAAAACCCGGGACTTGGCTTTGAGTCACTCTCCTGCAAGTGCCAGCGGTTCTCTGGGAGGCTTTATTGTCTTGCCCCGAAAGAAATGTGTTTGGGTTTGTTAGGGAGAGAGATGTGTTCAGGGCATATTGACATCGAGTGGAGTGTGCCGAGTGCTTTCTCGTTTCTCCAAAAGCACATTCACATCTCTGCACCGCAAGCTCTTTGTGGGCAGGGAATGTGTCTACCAACTCGGTTATATTGTACTCTTCCAAGCACTTAGTACAGTACTCTGCACACAATAAGCGCTTGATGAGTACGATCGATTGATTATCTGTTATTCCTCCCAGGAACCTGTGAGTCAAAAGCACTCTGCTAGTATCCAGCCCATTTTACAGATGGGGAATCTAAGGTCCTGAGAGGCTTTCCTAAAGTCACCCAGCTGGTGAGGACTCAGATAAGCAGCGTGGCTTAGTGAAAAGAGCACCGGCTTGGGAGTCAGAGGATGTGGGTTCTAATCCCTGCTCACCTGCTAGGTGACTTTGGGCAAGTCACTTCACTTTTCTGTGACTCAGTTCCCTCATCTATAAAATGGAGATTAAAACTATGAGCCCCACGTGGGACAACCTGATTACCCTGTATTTACCCCAGTGCTTAGAACAGTGCTTGGCACACAGTAAGGGCTTAAATACCATAATAATAATAATAAAGATAATTACAAGACCCATGCTCTTTTGACGTGGTAGCACAATCTGTCTTACAATCTGTTTTTACTCTTGTATCTGTGCTCTTCTCTATCTTTGCTCTTGTACCTAGTGTATATATAGGCAATTTTTGTCTACCTGCCTCCGTCATTATACTGCAAACTTTTTGAGGGCAGGGAAGTGCTGAAATGCCAACTGGGATGAGGGGAAGGGGGCATAGAGTGAGAAGAGAGAATAATCAGAGAAGGTCTCCTGGAAGAAAAGTGTTTTCAAACAGGCCTTGAAGATGGGGGACTAGTGGTTCGCCAAGTCAATCAGTCAGTACTATTTGCTGAGCACTTATTGTGTGCAGAGCACTGTACTAAGCACCTGGGAGAGTACAATATAACAGAGTTGGTAGACACATTCCTTGTCCACAATGAGATTATAGTCTAGAGGAGGAGTTTGCATGCCTTATGTTGCCAATTTGTACTTCCCAAGTGCTTAGTACAGTGCTCTGCACATAGTAAGCGCTCAATAAATACGATTGATTGATTGATTGATTTACATGCGAAGGGGAAAGGAATTCCAAGCAGAAGCAAGAGATTAGCAGCAGGAGAGATGAGAACAGGGAACAGTGAGTAGGTTCGCTTTAGAGGAAGGAAGTTTGTGAGCTGGGGTTGGTAGGGATGCCTCTATATGTTGCTGACTTGCAATAATAATAATAATAATGGTATTTGTTAAGCACTTACGATGTGCAAAGCACTGTTCTAAGCTCTGGGGGATACAAGTTGATCAGGTTGTCCCACGTGGGGCTCACAGTCTTAATCCCCATTATACAGATGAGGTAACTGAGGCATAGAGAAATTAAGTGGCTTGTCCAAGGTCACAAAGCTGACAAGGGCGGAGCAGGGATTCGAACCCATGACCTCTGACTCCCAAGCCCGTGCTCTTCCCACTACAGTGCTCTGCACACAGTAAGCGCTCAATAAATACGATTGATGATGATACGACTGAATGAATGAATGAGTGGGGAAAAAAGAGAGGGAGAAAGAAAGTTGATGGAGGGATTTTAAGACAACGGTCAGGAGTTTTTGCTTGAAACATACAGTAGCTGCTCAATAAATACTATTGATTAGCTGACAATGATTGATTAGTACACTAGGAGCTCTCTACAGTTTCTGAATGCTGAAAGTGGCTAGTCTGGTCTACTCAGAATAGTATTCTGCACACAGAAAACATTCAGTAAGTACTGACGGTAGTGATGATGATGATGATGACAGTGATGATTTTTGACTTCTGCCTTTCGTTCTGCTCTGCTCCCCCTTTGTGTCCACCCCAGTGGACAGGAGGCAGACACTATCAATCAATCAATTCAGCAAGTTGGGGCAGAATTCTTCTCTTCCAACAAGGCACAGCACCTGGATAATTCAGGTTTAAAACTGCACGGTGATCCCGGTTTTGGGGTATCCGGGCACGGATGTGGGCCCATGTAGATGGGGCTCCGCGTATGGCATCCACCCATCCCAGCTCTGCTCTGGTCCAGGTGTCGCCCTTGCCTGGCTGACCATCAGAGATGGGTGGGAAGGAGGCAAGATATCTCTGGCAGAGTTGCCAGGGCCCCGTGTGAGGAGATGAGCTGAGGAATCTGGGGCAGGAAATCTACTGTGTTGTCTTCACGATCAGCATCGCCTTTCCCAAATAAATACTAAGCGCCTATTACGTGCCAGGCCACGTCCCACAGAATGCCACACCCCACTGGCTGGTTCTCCGTGGGCAAACTATTGGGGGCCAAAACAGACTTTGCGCTCAATCATCCAGGTGGTGTGGGAGGAGGCAGTTCTCTCTTGGCCTGCATGCTCTGGAAAGTGGAGGTCGGGATGTGTGAAAGGGATGCTGAATTGCCTAGAGACCTCACCTATGTAGATGCAGTATTGGTATCTTCCATGTTTGGCTTTGCAGTTTGAAAACCCTCCTCAGCTGGCATTACCAGCCGCACCCCAGGCCAGGTGACTTCAACCTGGGCCAGGTGACCTGTGCCAGGCATCAAATTTCAGAGTCAAATGTTTGTCTGCTTGTTAACCCTAAGCCTACCTTCTCATCCAAAAGGGGGACCTGCGGTTTGGGAGCTTGGCCTGGAGCCCCATACAGGCAAGAACACAGTTCCATCAGTCCCGGAGCGATGCTCCTCAGGTCAGCTTCTCAGGAATAATAATAATAATTATAAATAATGATCATATTTAAGTGCTTACTATGTGCCAAGAGCTGTACTCAGCACTGGCGTAGATACAAGAAAATCAGGTCAGACACAGTCCCTGTCCCTTGTCAGGTTCACAGTATAAGTAGGAGGAACACAGGTAAAATCCCCATTTTACAGATGAGGAAACGGAGGCACAGAACAGTTAAATGACTTGCCTAAGGTCACACAGCAGGCAAGTGGCAGAGCTGGAATTAGAACCCAGGTCTTCTGACCCCCGGGCCCATGTGCTTTCTACTAGGCCGCACTGTTTTCCTCGAGGGCAGCAGAACACTTAGAGGAATCATGTATTGTTGACCAGCTGGGTACCCAACTTTGTGGTTAGGGCTAGACCATCCAACACCCCTCACGCTCCCCTCTCCATCCCTGACTGTCCTTCAAGCGACCCAGCATGGACCTTCTAACACTCCTCACTCTCCCCTCTCCAACCCTGACTCTCATTCATTCATTCAGTTCATTCAATCGTGTTTATGGAGCACTTATGCTGTGCAGAGCACTGTATTAAGCACTTGAAAAGTACAATGCAGCAATAAAGAGGGACAATCCCTGCCCACAGTGAGTGAGTTCACAGTCTAGAGAGCAATAAACAGGCATCAATATAAATAGAGTTATAGATATATACATATATACATAGGCGCTGGGGGGGAACAGTCCAACACCCTTCACTCTCTCCTCTCCACTCATGACCCTTCAGTGACTCAACACAGACCATCCCACACCCCTAACTCTCCCCTTTCCATCTCTGACTCTCCCTCCTGCGACCCAGCATGGACTGGTCATCTATGGCTCTATCCATGCACTCCTGGGACATGCTGGTGCTTCCAGATGCCCAGCGATTCCAGGATAATAATAATAATAGTAATAATAATAATGGCATTTGTTAAACACTTACTATGTGCAAAGCACTGTTCTAAGCGCTGGGGAGGTTACAAAGGTGATCAGATTGTCCCACGTGGGGCTCACAATCTTAATCCCCATTTTACAGATGAGGTCACCGAGGCACAGAGAAGTTAAGTGACTTGCCCAAAGTCACACAGCTGACAACTGGCGGAGCCGGGATTTGAACCCATGACCTCTGACTCCAAAGCCCGGGTTCTTTCCACTGAGCCACACTGCTTCTCAGAGTTGAGGATAACAACTCTGGATGCTGGAGTGTGGCAAGTAATCTCTCCCCAGGGGCAACACACTGAGTGAAGCCAGAGGCTCATCGGCTTGTCTCCCTCTACCTTGCTCCTCCCAAATTGTATTAGTGACTGGAACTGGCTATCTTGGACCTTGGCTCCGGTCCCAATCATGATTCGGCAGGATGCTCCTTCCAGCTTTTCCCAGGGCAGAGTAGGCCCTGAAATCTCATGATTAACCAGGAGGTCAATCCCACCAGGCAAAATCCCATTCTGTGCCCACTTCCCTACCGGCTCCGGGCAGCAATGGGGAGCAGTGCTTTCTGACAGGCTGGTTGGCCTGTCCTCAAAAGAAGGAGAGGACCTGTGGCCTTCATCCGATCCGGTCCCGGATGGTCTGGCCCCCTTGATGCCGGATCGGCTGAGAGAAAGCCAGCTGCAGAGTTCGCCAGCTGTATTCGTTGGCAGCTCATAATGGTGGGGTTTTTTGGTTTGTTTCCCATCCTCGCAGCACTTGTGTACATATCCAAAATTAATTTATTTATATTAATATCTGTCTCCCCCTCTAGACTGCACAAGTTATTGTTATGGGCAGGGAATGTGTCTGTAATATTGTTATATTGTACACTCCCAAGAGCTTAGTACAGTGCTCTATACCCTAGAAGTGCTCAATAAATATGATTGACTGATTATTTTTTCTGTATCTGTTAAGCATTTACTGTGTGCCAGGTGCTGTTTTAAGTACTGGGATAGATACAAAATACCAGGTTGGACACAGTCCACATCCCACATGGGGCTCACAGTCTTAATCCCCATTTTACAGATGAGGTGAGCAAGGCACAGAGAAGTTACGTGACTTGCCCAGGGTCACACAGCAGACAAGTGGTGGAACAAAGATTAAAACTCAAGTCCTTCTGAATGACAGGCCTGTGCTTTATTCACTGGGGTTTGTTTCTCGTAGTTTTGTTTCAATCCAGGGAGGCAGATTTAAAAGCATTAAGTCAAAGTCATGAATCTGCCTGATGGACAGCTGATGCCGGAGGATGGTATCAGTTCTGGGGACTGTCGTCTAGCCCAGTCACCAGGCTGCCTGGTTTCTGCAGCTGTCTGGAGTCTCCCATCTGCGGGGTGAGGGACCAGGGCTGGGAGAGGACTGGAAAAGTCCTGTCAATCAAGCCTGTGAGCCGATGCCCAGGTTTCCAAGGAGAGGGTGCCATGTGGCTGCAGAAATATTCATTTGGTCTCTCCAGCCACTACTGAGGCTTGTTGCCCCACATGGATTTGGGTCAAAAAGTTTGGCTGAAAAATAACTTAGGAAAAAACATTCTTGGTGCAGATGCAGCTCTGGTCTAGCAGAAGCCCAAAACAACCTAGGTAAATCCCCCATGTAGACCGGCCTCGGAACCATGAAAGTCACTCTGCTTTGGCGAGTCAGCCAGGAGATGCAGCCAGGGAGCACTCCTCCCTTCTTCCCCTCCTAACCGCATTTTCAATTTTAGAAAGTGCTTTGGACCATTAAATATTTATCCTTTCAGAGCCAGCTTCCTGGCAGTTGGCCTCCTTTAGTTTCCAGGGTTACCGGGTCCAAAAAAGAAAAGAGCAATATTCTGGGAAATTCTAGAAGCACCCAGAGGGTGGGACTGGGTGGGAGGTGAGAGGGAGAGAAAGGAGGAGTCAGCCGTGGATGGGGAAGGGGAATCAGGAGCCTCCCCGTGGTATCCCCATGGGTACAGGTGTGGGCATCCCTATCACCAGAATAGGGGAATAGAGCCAGATGTCGGCAGTGGGCAAATTTAGTCCGGATCCCCTTTGGCGGAAGTACCCATTTTTAACCCATTTTATCCCCACCCTGGATTTATCAAGGGAGTCCCTTGAAGACAGGGATATGATATGGGGAGGAATTCATTCATTCATTCAACTGTATTAAGCACTTACTGCTTGCAGAGCACTGTACTAAGCACTTGAGAGAGTATAATACAGCAATAAACACTCACCTTCCCTGTCCACAAAGGGCTTACAGTCTCCCCCCTTCTAGACTGTGATCCTCCTTCACAGGAGCAGCGTGGCTCAGTGGAAAGAGCCCAAACTTTGGAGTCAGAGGTCATGGGTTCAAATCACAGCTCTGCCACTTGTTAGCTGTGTGACTTTGGGCAAGTCACTTAACTTCTCTGTGCCTCAGTTACCTTATCTGTAAAATGGGGATTAAGACTGTGAGCCCCCCCATGGGACAACCTGATCACCTTGTAATCTCCCCAGCGCTTAGAACAGTGCTTTGCACATAGTAAGTGCTTAGTAAATGCCATCATAATTATTATTATTATTATCAGAGCTGGGAGCAACTGAGGAATTTGGGGGGAAAGAATCCCTTGGTATCCCTGGTGCAAAACAGTGGGTGGCTTGGCCCAAGGCCCCTAGGGGAAGGGGAAGAGAAAGTTCCATGCCCAGGGGAGGCAGTTAAACCACAGCCCCAGGTAAAGGCACTGACTGACCAAAGCCTGACCCTGCCAGACTGGGCCAGCTCCCTCCCAGTGGAAAGAGCCCGGGCTCTGGAGTCGGAGGTCATGTGTTCAAATCCCAGCTCTGCCACATGTCAGCTGTGTGACTTTGGGCAAGTCACTTAACTTCTCTGTGCCTCAGTTACCTCATCTGTAAAATGGGGATTGACTGTGAGCCCCCAGTGGGACAACCTGATAAGCTTGTAACCTCCCCAGCACTTAGAACAGTGCTTTGCACATAGTAAGCGCTTAATAAATGCTATCATTATTATTATTATCATTATTACTTCATTTTCCCTGGGAAAGGGGAAACATTGGCTTCAACTCCCCCACTCCCAGGTCCCAGGTCCAGGAGAAAACGGACTGGGACCCTATGACAGTCCCCTGGGGGGGACCAGTAATTCCACCAAGAAATTCCCTGACACTGTTTTCATTTGCTTAAACAACTGTTCCCAGGAATGGGTGTAGACAAAATGGGCTACTGGAGGCGCAAGAATGTTTATGAGTATGGGGGGGGGGGGGGGGGGGTGTTTGTCTGTGTGTGTGTGTGTGTGTGTGCGCGTGCATGCATGCATTTGAGAGTGTGTGTATGTGTGTGTGTGTGTGCTGGTGTGTGAAAGTGTGCTTGTGTGAAGTGTGTTAGAATATATGTTTGTAGGAGAGGAATGAGTTGTTTTCCTGTGAGTAAAGGGAGTGAATTGATATGTGTGGTAGGGTTGTGTCAATGTGTGAGCATGTGAGATGGTGTAACCCAGACACACACCTGGTGTGTGTAACCAATGTGCCCACACCCAGCCTGCAGGGAATCGCCGCTGCCAGCCCTGCAGGCTCCACCCAGTCAGGGTGCCCCAGTGCCTGACAGGCAGGGAGAGTCAGTTTCCCTACTATGTCCAGGTGCCTATCTTGTCTCTGGCTCCCTGAGATGGAACTCCTGCCTGTTGTCTCTCTGTCTCTTCCTGGGACCTGTGGTTCCCTCCCCTGGCCCTCCCCACTAACCCCACCCCCAGCCCACCCTTCTGATCCCGGAGAAACAGAAAGCAGCAGGAGGAAGGGAAGAGGAGCTTGGGTGTCCACAGAATCACCGCTCACCTTAAGGGTGCCCTAGGCATGCCAGGGGTCTTGTTAAGGCCTTGCTTCCCCTCTCTCCTCCAGAGCCCCCCAGGGCACTGCCCTGCTCATCGATGCCCAGCCCACAGCCTCATCTGGCCCTTCTCCCCCACGACAGCTGGGCATGATTGGCACGGAGAGGGACCCGGCTCTGCCGCACTCGATGACTCGCCACTGTTGGCCGGTCCATGGGGCTTGGTTGGGGCCCAGAGGTTACCTCACTGTCACCCTCTGAAATCCTGCTGAGGGTGTGGACGGCCAGCCCCACCTCTCTGAGCTGGGAACCTGGCTGGAATTGAGATCCCTGTCTCTACCCGTCCCCACCTTCCTCTCCCTGAAGCCCTGACTCCCTCCTACACTGATCTCGTCCTAACCCAGCCCCGAATTCTAGCTCTTAGGAGGGCCTCTCACTGACTTCTCTGAACATTTCTAGCTAGACAGGGTGGGAGAGCAGAGACATGGCCTGAATTAGAGAAGCAACATGGCCTAGTGGATAGAGCTTAGGCCTGTCAGTCAGAAGGATCTGTGTCTGCTGTGTCACCTTGGGTAAGTCACTTAAATTCTCTGTGCCTCAGTTCCCTCCTCTGTACAACAGGGATTAAGACTGTGAGCCCCACGTGGGATTGGGACTGTGTCCAACCTGATTAGCTTGTATCAACCCCAGCGCCTAGTACAGAGCCTGGCACATAGTGAGTTCTTAACGAATCCCATAAAAAAAATATTCTCCTGAATAATTGCCTGCGGAGATCTGATTACAATCTTGCCCAGCAGCCCTGAGGAGTCATAAGTAGTTCTGTTTCCCAGAACCCTTTCTGCACACAGTAAGCGCTCAATAAATATGATGGACTGACTGATTGACTGCCCATTCTCTAACCTGGCTGGCCCATCTGAGACCCATTCTGTCCCTGCCCCCCAACCCAACCTCCAGTCCATTTCTGTCGTTCAGCATCTATGCGGGTTGGGAGTGAGTGTCTGGCACATTCCCCAGGCACCCAGCTCAGAAGTGGTCAAGGAAGAGCGGCCAGGGCATATTTCATGTGGGTCCAATAGCTTTCCGTGTACCCCACCACCCCACCGCCTACTCCCGCCTGCCAGCCTGGACTGTGGGCCTTGCATTCATTCTTTCAATTGTATTTATTGAGCGCTTACTGTGTGCAGAACACTGTACTAAGTGCTTGTGAAAGTGTAATACAACAATAAGCAGTGACATTCAGTGACATTCCCTGCCCACAACGAGTGCATAGTCTGGGGGAAGAGGGCGGAGACAGACATCAATCCAAATAAATAAAATAAATCCAATAAATGAAAATTACAGTTATGTACCTAAGTGCTGGCCTGCCCTGCGGCTTCCCAAGGAAGGCAGTGGGGTGAGGGTCCATGGCTGGGTGGCAGAAGGAAACCCCAGATGGACAGTTTATCCACCACGAGGGGATTTTGATAACAGTCCATGCTAGAAGTCAGGAACAGGAGGAGCAGATGCCAACCAAGCACTGGTCCCGCCTGCCCAATGCCATCTACAGTCTGGTGAGGTGGACCCCGTCCACCCTCCTTCATGTGTGGCTTGGTCTTTTCTGGAACGGGGTCCAAATGGAGCTGCCCCTCATGAGGATGCAGAGGGCACAGCTGACCCTGAGGGAAAAACTGCAGGATGAGGGGGTCCTCCGGTCTAGCCTCCGCCCCTGGGCTAGGACAAAGGATGCCAGAGGTCTTAGCCACAGGAAATCGACTTCCATTCCCACGTGAATGGAGAGTGATGAACACTCTTGGGAAACTCTGTCTGTGCTGGGTGTTTCAGAGGGACCCACTGGAAACTGTCCCAGAACAGATCACCCTCTGCCCTCAGGGGACTTCTTGGCCCAGAGGGAGAGCCCTGGAAGCTTTCTGTCTCTCGCTGAGAAGAAGTGATAAGGCCTGGTCTGCTCGCCCTTGTGCTTCCTCCAGGAGGCCTTCCCAGACTGAGCCCTCTTTTTCCTCTCCTCCTCCCCATCCCCCCCACCTTACCTCCTTCCCCTCCCCACAGCACTTGTATATATTTGTACTGATTTATTACTCTATTTTACTTGTACATATTCACTATTCCATTTATTTTGGTAATGATGTGCAGATAGCTATAATTCTATTTATTCTGTTGGTTTTGTTTTGTTGTCTGTCTCCCCCCTCTAGACTGTGAGCCCGTTATTGGGTAAGGACCATCTCTATATGTTGCCAACTTGTACTTCCCAAGCGTTTAGTACAGTGCTCTGCACACAGTAAGCGCTCAATAAATACAATTGAATGAATGAATGAATGCTGACAGGTTCAGAACCTACTAGGAGCCCACCTCCCCTAGACTGGGTTTGAACCGGCTGGTGAAGAAAGTGTGTGTATGGGGGGGGGAGATTTCCCAGGTCCCTGTCACCCGGGGACCCCGAATGCTGATGGAAAAACCTTGGTGATGACACCGCTGATGGTGACTGCTCGGAAACTGCTATCTCATCACTGACTCAGCCCTGGCACAGCCGGACCTGGGGGCCAGGCCTCTGCAGGAGCTGCTAGTCGACCTGGGAAAGCCGGGAGGAGCCTCTCTGACCATTGGCACACAGGCTGACCACACCCCAGACCCATCTGGGTTCTTCAGGAGGGACCACTTAGCGGCCTGTCCCCCTTCTCCCCGTTGCCTAAGGCCTTTTCAAATATCTCTTGGAACCCCACTCCAACCAGCAGCCCCTTCAATTCTGAAATCAAGGGTCAATTTGAGCATAAGGGCCTACTTCTCGCTGTGAGAGTGAAAGGAGGATGTAAAGGAGCAAGGAGGAAGAGGGTGGGTCGGGGGAGAGAGAAAAGGACCCCATTTGGAGTCTTTTCAGCCCTAGTCACAGACGCTCTCCAGTCTCGTTGTCTAGATGGAGTCTAGATAGCTTCATTATTGAAAGCATTTATGAGCAGCCACTGTAAGCAGGGCACCCTATTGAGTGCCAACTGCGTACAGAATGCTGCACTGGCTGCCTACTGGGTGCAAAGCACCGAACTGGATGCCTACTGGGTGCAGAGAACTGTATCAGACTAGACACTTGGGAACAAACAATTGAAGTAAATGAAAGACAAGGTTCCTGCCCTCGAGGAGTTGGCAGTTTAATAGAAGAGACAAGAAGACCCAAACAAACATACAATAGGCGAAACTGAGACTATTGATAGAAATGATAAAGGCCAAACTAAGTGGTGAAATACCTAAGGAGGAATTGATTTTTTAAAAAGGATAAGGAGGGATGACTAAGAATGCACATGAGGGCTAAGATGAGTGCTAAGTTGGCTAAGGCCACCCAGAAAGTGAGGATTTTGGCCCTGATGTCCGGATCTGCCTGAAAGGACCAGAATGAGAGGAGTTAGGGAGTTTGAAGAAGGGAAATCTGGGGGAGAGGGGAAAGGGAGGGGAGGGGCGGAGGAGCATCAGGAGATAACTGGGTTATGGGTATCCAGTGGCTGTTCATCATTCCCTTGTGAGGGTAGGGATGCATAGAAAGGGGGTGCTTTTTTGGAGGCGGAGAGGAGGGACGAGGGGAAAGAGGCAGGCTCCTAACGTGTAGTGGCTCAGCAAAAATCCACCTGGGGTCTTTGCAGCCCCTCTTCAGAAGCTCTCCAAAAAGAAAAGGAAGAATTTCCTAGATGATCTGATCATCTAGGATCTACCCCAGTACCTAGCATAGTGCTTGCACAGAGTGTGCTCTTCACAAATAGCACCATAATTAAATGCCGACCCCGGATAGATGCCCTGATTGAAACCTCTCCTCTACAAGCGCTTAGTACAGTGCTCTGCACACAGTACGCGCCTAATGAACACAACTGAATGAATCCCTCTCACCCTCAGAGGGGCTGCAGGATACCGGGCCCCTCCCCGCTCCTCCAAAAAAAACACCTTATGGCTCTGACCCTCTGGGGAGGGTCCATGGAACTGGGCCTGCCTCCGGCAAGTGGGAAAACCTGAAGACTCCCTCCGAGTCGGGACCCCCTTCTCCATCTCCAGATCCTCGCCCATTCCAAGACTTCTCAACACTTGTACATATTTATTCTATTTATTTTATTTGGTTAATATGTTTTGTTTTGTTGTCTGTCTCCCCCTTCTAGACTGCGTGCCCACTCTTGGGTAGGGACAACAGCAGGCTCTGTGTATGTTGCCAACTTGTACTTACCAAGTGCTTAGTCCAGTGCTCTGCACATAGTAAGCGCTCAGTAAATACGATTGAATGAGTGAATGAATGAACTAAAGGAACATTCCTAACATCTGAGGAGAGGAGTGAGCTGGGGAAATGAAGCCCCCAGACCCCTGAAGCTGTGGGCCAAGGGGGGGATTCACCAGATCCAACTGCACCCCACTGGAGAAGGTGAACACCGCCCTTCCCATCTCCACAGGAAACTGCTGGGCATCCCGTGTGGCCCAGGGACCAGGTTTATTATTATTGTTATTATTATTATTACTATATGTATATTTATTAAGCACTTACTTTGTGCCAAGCACTGTTCTAAACACTGGGCTAGATACAAGGTAATCAAGTTAGACACAGTCCCTGTTCCCCATGGGGCTCACAGTCTTAGCATAGTGGCTAGAGCATGGGCCTAGGAGTTAGAAGGTCATGGGTTCTAATCCCAGCTCTGCCACTTGTCTGTTGTGTGACCTTGGGCAAGTCACTTCACTTCTCTACTTACCTCATCTGTAAAATGGGGATTGAGACTGCGAGCCCCACGTGGGACAGGGACTAGGTCCAACCCAATTTGCTGGTATCCACCCCAGTGCTCAGTACAGTGCTTGGCACCCAGTAGCGCTTAACGAATGCCATCCTTATTATTAGTATTATTAGTATTACTTACCCCAGCGCTTTTCAGTGCTTAGAACAGTGCCAAGGCACATAGTTAGCACTTAACAAATACCATCCTTATTATTATTATCACCTACCCCGGCGCTTAGCGCAGTGCTTGACACAGAATAAGCGTTTAACAAGTACCAATATTATTACTATTATTATGATGATGGTGATGGTTATTCTTTTGTCCACGGTGAGTCACGAAGCCCCTCACCACGCCCGACACAGACACCCAACGTGGGTCTTAGCTTGGGGGCAGACAGTGAAGGTCAAATGAAGGATGCGCGTTCTCCCCAAGACGGGTGCAGTGTTGCACCCCACGCTCCGGCCCAGGCAGACCCGCCTCGCCCCGGCAGCCACCAGGCAAAAACTCGGCTTCGACTGTTCACTCCTTACTACCCCGCTTTTGAAAACCGGCATCGGGGCCCACACGCTTGCTACACCGCCATCTGGACTCCTTACACCGCGATCGGGACATTCAGAACTCGCACTTTTTATGCCACGGACAGGGCGCGCAGACCCCGCACTTGTTACAACGCGATGTGGGGGAGCACAACCAGCAAATTTGTCCTCTCACAGTCTTCTAGACTGGGAGCCCACTGTTGGGTAGGGACCGTCTCTATATGTTGCCAGCTTGTACTTCCCAAGCGCTTAGTACAGTGCTCTGCACACAGTAAGCGCTCAATAAATACGATTGAATGAATGAATGAACCAACACTTGTTACACCGCGATCAGGGCGCACAGAACCTTAACTTATTATTCTGCAGTCGTGGTGCACATAATAATAATAATAATAATAATAACAATAATAAAAAATGTGTTAAACCCTTACTATGTGCCAAGCACTGTTCTAAGCTCTGGGGTAGATACAGGGTCATCAGGTTGTCCCATGTGGGGCTCACAGTGTTAATCCCCTTTTAATAATAACAATAATAATGATAGCATTTATAAAGCGCTTACTATGTGCAAAGCACTGCTCTAAGCGCTGAAGCACTGTTCTAAGCGTTGAAGCACTGTTCTAAGCGCTGAGCACTGTTCTAATTTTACAGATGAGGGAACTGAGGCCCAGAGAAGTGAGGTGACTTGCCCAAAGTTATACAGCTGATAAGTGGCGAAGCCTGGATTAGAACCCAAGACCTCTGACTCCCAAGACCGGGCCCTTTCCACTAAGCCACGCTGCAGAAAACCCGCACTGGCTACACCGCGATGTGAGCGCGCAGTACCCGCCCTTGTTATACCGCGATCGGGGCGCGCAGAACCAAAACTTGTTCTGTAATAGGGGTGCGCAGAACACCGCAATGTGGGCTCGCAGAATCCGCACTTGCTGCTCCCTAAGACTCCCCTTCTAGGAAAGATGTTGGGAAAAAGCAGATGGGGTGACCCGGGACCCTCGAATCCGTGCAGAACAGGAATTCTGCAGGAGCTGGAGCCTGCTAGCCACGCCCTCGCCAATTTGGGGGGCTCTACTTGTCGGGGAGGGCGACCCCCTTGCCCTCGCCCACGCATCCCTCCTCTCTGCCCACCCATTCTCTCGGCCCTGGCTGCGGGAGGCACTGGTCCGCTGTGGGACTTTGGGCAAGCCACTTCAATCAATCAATCAATCAATCGTATTTATTGAGCGCTTACTGTGTGCAGAGCACTGTACTAAGCGCTTGGGAAGTACAAGTTGGCGTCATATAGAGACAGTCCCTACTCATCAGTGGGCTCACTTCACTTCTCTGAACCTCAGTTCCCTCATCTGTCAAATAGGGATGAAGACTGCGAGCCCCACGTAGGATAACCTGATTGCTCTGCATCTACCCCAACGCTTAGAACAGTGCTTGACACACAGTAACAGCTTAAACACTATGAAGAACAGTGCTTGGCACATAGTAAGCTCTTAAAAATGCCAACAGGAACAGTGCTTGGCACATAGTAAGGGTTTAACAAATACTATGAAGAACAGTGCTTGGCACATAGTAAGGGCTTAGCAAATACCATCAAGCACAGTGCTTGGCACACAGTAAGGGCTTTAACTAATACCATCAAGAACAGTGCTTGGCACACAGTAAGCGCTTAAAAAATACCAACAGGAACAGTGCTTGGCACATAGTAAGGGCTTAACAAATACCATCAAGAAGAGTGCTTGGCACACAGTAAGGGCTTTAACTAATACCATCAAGAACAGTGCTTTGCACATAGTAAGGGCTTAACAAATAGTATCAAGCACAATGCTTGGCACATAGTGAGGGCTTAACAAATACTATGAAGAGCAGCGCTTAACAAATACTATGAAGAACAGTGCTTGGCACATAGTAAGGGCTTTACAAATACCATCAAGAACAGTGCTTGGCATACAGTAAGGGCTTTCACTAATACCATCAAGAACAGTGCTTGGCGCATAGTAAGGGCTTTAACTAATACCATCAAGAACAGTGCTTTGCACATAGTAAGGGCTTAACAAATAGTATCAAGCGCAGTGCTTGGCACATAGTAAGGGCTTAACAAATACTATGAAGAACAGTGCTTGGCACATAGTAAGCACTTAAAAATAGCAACAGGAACAGTGCTTGGGACATAGTAAGGGCTTAACAAATACTATGAAGAGCAGCGCTTAACAAATACTATGAAGGACAGTGCTTGGCACATAGTAAGGGCTTAACAAATACCATCAAGCACAGTGCTTGGCACATAGTAAGGGCTTAACAAATATTATCAAGAACAGCGCTTAACAAATACCATCAAGAGCAGTGCTTGGCACATAGTAAGCGCTTAACAAATACCATTATTATTGTTATTATTATTATTATAATTATCAATAAAGGGGTGGAGGGACACCTGTCTCGGTTCGGCTGGGCCCGGTTGGCCCCGACTCCCGCATCCCGGGGAGGGGGAGAAGAGCCCCACCCTCCAACTGCAGGCTTCCCGGCTTTGGGAGGAAGGAGAGGAGAAAAGGATGAAAAGGATGGAGAGAGCGCACCGCTGTCTGGAGAGCCGGCCCAGTTGGGCAGAACCAGGTGGAAGCAGTCACACATCTCGAAGGCCGGCGGTGGGACTCGGGGTGGACTGTCCGGAGGCCGTCCGGGCCCGGGGGTGGGTCAGCCCGGGGCCCCCCGGCCCCGACGAATGACGACCACCCGCCCTGCCAGGACCGGACAGCAGCTCCTGCTGCTGCTTCCCCGGGCCTGCGGCCTCGCCCATTGGTTCCCCGGGCTGGAAAGGGGAGGGGGGGTCTCCAGGTGGCCTGCCCGGAGGGGAGGGGCTGCGAAGCCGGGAGGAGGGGTCGACCTGCCTCTCTTCCCCGCCCCCGATTGGCAGCTGTCCACTCGGCCGGGCCCACACTGGACCGAGACGGACAAGGACCGGGTGGGGCACCGAGGGCTCAGGTGAGATGGAGGCTGGGGGGACGGGGGGGTGTGCCTGGACCAGGACCTGAGTCATACCCCCACCCACAAAAAAGATGGAAAACCTCCCTCTTTCATACCATCCCCCCACCAAAGCTGGAAAACATTCATCTTTCATTACCCCCACCCCCCACCCTGCCCTGCCGCCCAAAGCTGGAAAATCTCCCTTTTTCATACCCCATCAAAAAGCTGGAAAACCTCCCTCTTTCATACCGACCCACCCAAAAAGGTAGAAAACCTCCCTCTTTCATACCCCCCAAAAGCTGGAAAATCTCCCTCTTTCATACCCCCCCCCAAAAAAGCTGGAGAACCTCTCTCATAACCCCCCCAAAATCTGGAAAACCTCCTTTTTTCATACCCCCCCCTAAAGCTGGAAAAGCTTCCTCTTTCCTACCCCCCAAAAAAGCTGGAAAACTTCTTTCTTTCATAACCCCTCAAAAAGCTGGAAAACTTCGCTCTTTCATAACCCCTCAGAAAGCTGGAAAACCTCCCTTTTTCATACCACCCCCTAATGATAGAAAACCTCTCTGTTTCATGCCCACCCCCCAAAAAAAAGGTGGAAAATCTCCCTCTTTCATACCCCATTAAAATGATGCCAAATCTCCCTCTTTCATACCACCCCCTAAAGCTGGAAAACCTCCTTCTTTCATACCCCCCACAAAAAGCTGGAAAACCTCCCTCTTTCATACCACCCCCTAAAGCTGAAAAACCTCCCTCTTTCATACCCTACCCCCTCAAAAAGATAGAAAACCTCCCTCTTTCATACCACACCCCCCAAAGCTGGAAAACTTCCCTCTTTCATCCCCCCACCACGCCAAAAAAGCTGGAAATCCTCCCTCCAGCAGGAAACCCCCCTCATAACGACCAGCCACCCTCACGCAGACTCAATGTCCCAACCCGTTTGGGCGGACTCCTAGACATCGATTTCACTGAGATCTAATAGAGGACACTGCAAAGACCGAGTTTTCCCAGCTGGCTCTAAAGCAGTTATGGCATTCAGAGCCAAAGCAGGGATCTGGGGAATTCGGGCCCAGAGACCGTGCGGGAGGAAAAGTGAGGGAAGAGAGTGAGACCAAATTCCCAGATCTAGGTCCATAGAGGTCCAATGTCCCACTCACAGTATAGATAAGGTCATACACCTGTGCCCAAGTCCTGCATCTGGCCTGGGACACCCTCCCTCGTCAAATCCACCAGACAACGACTCTTCCCTGCTTCAAAGCCTTAACGAAGGCACATCTCCTCCAAGAGGCCTTCCCAGACTAAGCCCCACTTTTTCTCATCTCCCACTCGCTTCTGCATCACTCCGACTTGCTCCGTTTGCTCTTCCTTCCCTCCTCGCCCCACAGCACTTATTATAATAATAATAACGGTATTTGTTAAGCTCTTACTATGTGCCAAGCACTGTTCTAAGTGCTGAGGTAGATACAAGGTAATCAGGTTGTCCCACGTGGGGCTCACAGTCTAAATCCCCATTTTACAGATGAGGTACTGAGGCCCAGAGAAGTGAAGTCATTTGACCAAGGTCACACAGCAGGCAAGTGCAGGTATCAGGATTAGAATCCATGACCTTTGACTCCCAAACCCATGCTGTTACCACTAGGCCATGCTTATGTCCATTATCTATAATTTTATTTATTTATATTGATGTCTATCTCACCCCCACAGACTGTGAGCTCGTTGTGGGCAGGGACTGTCACTCTTTATTGCTGTACTGTACTTTCCCAAGCACTTAGTAGTGTGCTCTGCACACGGTAAGTGCTCAATAAAGATGATTGGATAAATGAATGAATGAGAAACAAAAGGAATTTGGGGGTCCAGTGCTGAAAGCCACCAAGCTCTATGGCTTCTCTCCCTCTCCAGCCCCTAGTGCTTTGAAGAGAGCGTGTGTGTGTCCCCATCCCACCTGTCCCATCAAACCATAAACACCCCAAGAGCAAGAACTGTATCCCCTCCTTCCTCTTCTTCTCTCCCAGCAGCCAGCACAATGTGTGCATGTGGCGGTGGAAGGCTCTGCCCCCATTAAACTGCCACCCCCTTCCCCGGAGACTGGATCGCATCTTCTCTGCTCCTCCCCCGAACAGCTGATTCAGGGATCCGCACCCAAAACCCTCAGGACAGATGGTTGAGTGAAGGACTTGGTTGTGGGCTGAGTGGTCCATTGACATCAGGCCCAGGTTGGTCGCTCTCTGACAAGGGGTCGAAGGGTGGGGGTGTAGAGATTAGTCAACATCCTAGAAGCTCAAGGTGCTTCTAATCTTCAAGGTGTGTTCTAATCTGTAAAATGGGATTTGATCTCCAACCCCCTCCCCCGTCCCCCCTAAGAGGCCAGCAGGCAGTGATGACATAGCAAGTTTGGCACTTAGGCCCTTATGGGCTTCTTGTTGTTATTCTCTCCCAGACATAACAATAAAAAATAATAATAATGGCATTTGTTAAGAGTTTACCACGTGCCAGGCACTGTACTAAACTCTGGGGTGGGTAGAAGCAAATCGGGTTGAACACAGACCCTGCCCCACGTGGGGCTCACAATCTTAATCCCCATTTTACAGATGAGGGTACCGAGGCACAGAGAAGTGAGAAGTGAAGTGACTGCCCAAGGTCACACAGCAGACAGTTGGTGGAGCCGGGAATAGAACCTTCCCACTTCCAGGCCCGTGTTATGCCACGCTGCTTCTCTATCTACCCATCTGATTGCTGAAAAACTGCAGGTCTCCTCGCCACCCATCCTTTCTTCACTCCCTCTTCCCTAGTCCACACTCTAATCTCCACCCAAACTTGCTTTTTTTAAAAATCGTATTTTCAATCTTATTTATTGAGCGCTTACTGTGTGCACTTACTGTACCTCACTCCTGACTCTCCCATCTCCAGCTCCTTCGCTCATGCTGTCCTCCCTGTCTGCGACTCTCTTTCTCCCCCAAATCTATCAGCCCTCAGCTCTCCCCATCTTTAAAGCTGTTCCGAGATCACATCTCCTCCAGGAAGCCTTCCCAGATGACTTCACAGCATCCCTACCCAACACCCACCCTTAGGAATTGTACATATTGCTCCTACCATCAGCATTTGTGTATATGTGAATATTATTTATGTAATCGTTTCATTTGTAGAGTTTCAGTTATTCAGCTCCTACATTCTGATTTTTAATGTGTCTTTTGCTATATTATACTCTCCCGGGTGCTTAGTAGAGTGCTCTGCACACAGTAAGCACTCAGTAAATATGGTTGAATGAATATGATATTTGTTAAGCACTTACCGCGTGCCAGGCACATTTTACAGATGAGGCAACCGAGGCACAGAGAAGTAAAGTGATTTGCCCAAGGTCACATAGCAGACAAGGGGCTGAGCTGGGATTAGAATCCATGACCTTCTGATTTCCAGACTCTATCCCATGCTCTAACCAATAGGCCATGCTGCTTCTCATGCATCTACTGCTCTCTGCTTTATTCACATTCTTCCTGTTGCTCTCACTAACCGCCGATAATTTTGTCTATCTCCCCCCATTAGACTACAAGCTCTTTAAGGGCAGGGAACATATATGTGGAACTCGCAGGTACTAAGTAAATACCACTGAGTGACAAGGATTGACTAGGTGAACTAAACCCTTTTTGGAGGCCTCAGCTACCCAGGAATCCCATCACTGTGATTTCTGTCAGCCTTTTTCATTTTCTCAAAAACAGAAAACTGCTTCATTGCTGGGAGTAAACAGAGTGGACCAGGGTTCAGTCCCAGGCCCCAGCTTCCAGTCCCCAACCCTCAGCCCCAACCTCCAGCCCCCAGCCCCCCAGCCCCAGAGCGCCGAACTTCAATCTTCAATGGGGCTCTGAATCATAGCCCCGAACGGGGGCCCTGAACTGGAGCCCTGAACTGAATCCCTGAACTGGAGCCCCAGACTGAGCCTTGGGCTTAAGATGTCAGTATAAACGACCCTTTGGCCTCCGGCTCTCGGGGTCCGGCGGGGAGGGGGAGGCTAGGAGCTGGGGTCCAGGGCTGCCCACCCAGCTGGATCTCAGGCTCTGCCACGCCTCTCCCTTCCCCGTACCACGGTGTTCCTCCGGCTGCCGCAGAGTGCCGGGAGCAGAGTGACTTCAGCTCCAGGAATAGTTCAGGGCTGCGGTCCAGGGACAACGCCCAAGAACCCCAGCGGGCGACCTGAAGCAGATCAGGGCCCCGAGAGAGGGCCCCGGGGAGGAGAGAGCGATGGAGATGCCACGCCACGGGAGAACCTGGGCCGGGAGTGGGTCGGTGTTGTCAGGGCTCTAATCCTCGCCGTGTGATCCTGCCCAAGTGGCTCACCCTCTCTGGGCCTCAGGCTCTTCGTCCGTAAAGTGGCCAAAGCCCAGCTGGCCCCTCTGTTCCTCAGGGCAGATGAAGGGTGAGTGAGGGCAAACGAGATCACAGACTCGCGTAGAAGCGCAGAGTCTGGTGAACCATAAGTAGCATTACTAATTGTCATATTTGTTAAATTGTAGTATTTGTTACTATGTGCCAAGCTCTGTATTAAAGCATGTTATAATGAGTGCTTGTTATTCCCAAAGATAATCACAGGTACTGAGCTTAACAAATGCCTCGTCTAGTTCATCAGTGACAGTGAAAAATCAAGGTGTTGGGAGGCTGGGGGGAGGAGCGGCGTTCCTTGTAATTAGCAAACAGGGAAGCTTTGAGTTGGGGAGGTATTGAGATAGGATTGGAAGTCATACACAGTTGTGCCAAGGAGAAGGGTACACAGGCAAATAAACCAGCTCTTTTGAGCGCCTACTTTGGGCAGAGTGCTGTACTAAGCTTTGGGGAGAGTACAATATAACAGAGTTGGTTAGACACATCCCCTGCCCACTGTGAGCTTACAGTCTAGAGGGTATGTACAGAAGTGTCGTGGGACTGATGGAGGGGTGACTAAAGAGAGGCAGCGTGGCTCAGTGGAAAGGGCACGGGCCTTGGCGTCAGAGGTCATGGATTCAAATCCCCGCTCCGCCAGTTGACAGCTGTGTGACTTTGGGCATGTCACTTCACTTCTTTGTGCCTCGGCTCCCTCATCTGTAAAATGGGGATTAAGACAGTGAGCCCCCCGTGGGACAACGTGATCACCTTGTAACCTCCCCAGCGCTTAGAACAGTGCTTTGCACATAGTAAGCGCTTAATAAATGCCATCATCATCATTATTATTATTATTAAGAACTGGGGCCTGGTCTTGTCTTATGCCGTTGAGTCGTCTCCGACCCATAGCGACGCCACGGACACATCTCTCCCAGAACGTCCCGCTCTCCGTCTGCAATCGTTCTGGTAATGGATCCATAGACTTTTCTTGGTCAGAGTATGGAGGTGCTTCACCATTCCCACCTTCCACACAGTAAACTTGAGTCTCCACCCTCAACTCTCTCCCCCACCTCTGCTGCCCAGCATAGGAGAGTGTTGACTTGAAGCAGATTGCCTTCCACTCGCTAGCCACTGGCCAAGCTAGGAATGGAATGGATATGCCTCTGTTTGACTCTCCTTCCCATAGTCAAGACTGGTAGAGGAATGGAAACTCTCCAGGTGCAACCCTAGGATGGACAATATATTTTGTTTTGTTGTCTGTCTCCCCCTTCTAGGCTGTGAGCCCGCTGTTGGGTAGGGACCGTCTCTATATGTTGCCAACTTGTACTTTCCAAGCGCTTAGTCCAGTGCTTTGCACACAGTAAGTGCTCAATAAATACAATTGAATGAATTGTATGAATGAATCATGAATGATTCATTCATTGATGAATGATGAATTCATTGATGAATGTATGAAGGATCATGAATGAATGAATGACAAGAACTGGGGTAGATACAATATAATCGGATTGGACCTAATCCCTGCCCCACATAGGGCTCATGGTCTTTATCCCCATTTTACAGAAGTGCTTGGCACATAGTAAGTGCTTAACAAATACCATAATTATTATCATTATTACAGGCCCGAGGTGGCACAGCAGTCAAGTGGTGAAGCCGGGATTAGAACCCAGGTCCTCTGACTCACAGGCTGAGCTCTATCCACTAGACCACGCTGCCTCCCCATGAAGACACCACCGCAGGCAAGCCGGGCTGGAATGGCACCTTTTCCCGGCTGAGGATTCTGTTGGGATCAGGCCGGTCCTGTGTTGTCAGGGAAGTCAAGGGCATTATCTGGGATGTGTCCCCGCATTGAGGTGGGTTGGCCTGGGCTGGACCAGTACTAAATTCCTGTCTCCTCAGCCCCCCAGCCCAGTGGGAGAGGGACACCCTAGCAGCTCCAACTCCTCTCTGCTTCAATCTCTCACCCCTTGGTCACACCCTCCCAACTGTCTGGCACTCTCTCCCTTCAAAGCTGCCAAACCACAGGTCTGTCCTGCTTCTCGCCTTCGTGAAATCCCACTTCCTCCAGGAGGCTTTCCGAGAGTGATCCCCATCGCCCCGGCCATGACACCAGCCTGACCACTCCTCATATTTCATTTATTTACTCCGCTCACTCGTTTTTTGCTTACCCCCCACTATTGTAAGCATAGTAGATGGAGCTTGGGCCTGGGAGTCTGAAGATCATGGTTTTCTAATCCCAGTTCTGCCACTTGTCTGCTGTGTGGCCTTGGAAAAGTCACTTCTTTATGCCTCAGTTGCCTCATCTGTGAAATGGGGATGAAGCCTTTGAGACCATGTGGGACAGTGCCCTGCTAAAGTGTTGTTTTCCCCCTAGACTGCTGACCCCAGGGATCAAATAGCATGGAAACAGGGAACAGGCATGGCTCAGTGGAAAGAGCCTGGGCTTTGGAGTCAGTGGTCATGGGTTCAAATCCCCCCTCCACCTGTTGTCTGCTGTGTGACTTTGGGCAAGTCACTTAACTTCTTTAGGCCTCAGTTACCTTATCTGTAAAATGGGGATTGACTGTGAGCCCTCCGTGGGACAACCGTGTCTACCCAGTGCTTAGAACAGTGCTTCGCACATAGTAAGCACTTAATAAATTCCATCATTATTATTATCAAAAGTGGAACTTCCGGAAGTTTCAGAATCTTTTCCTCAGAGTCTCCCAGCCAGGCTGGTCCAATCTGGGCTAAGGGGCCACTGGACGGGTGCTTTGGCAGAATGCCCTGGCTCTGGGATGGGTTGGCCCAGTGTGGGGGCTTGGTGACCACACCCAGGAGACCCAGACCACAGAGAAACCTTGCCCACCCCCAATCTTCTCCATAGGCCACACTGTTCTGCCTCCTGGCCCTCCCTACTGCCCTGCATGGAAAAGGAAAGAAAAATTCAGCTCCAAGAGGAAGACCCTTGGCCGACCCTTGGAAGACCCTTGGAAAAAGCAGCATGGCGTAGTGGGTAGAGCATGGATTAGAGAGTCAGAAGGACCTGGGTTCTAAACCCAGCTCCGCCACATGTCTGCTATGTGACCTGGAGCAAGGCATTTCCCTTCTCTGGGCCTCACTTACCTCATCTGTAAAATGGGGATTGAGACTGTGAGCCCTATGTGGGAAAGGAACTGTGTCCAACCCTCTTGTATCCCCCCCCCCCCACCCTGTAGCACTTAGTACAGCGCCTGGTGCATAGTAAGTGCTTAACAAATACCATCATTATTTTTATTATTATTATCATCCAGTGGCAGGATGGCAATGCTGAGAACAAGGACCTGAGGAAGAGGATCTGACAGGCTTAGAACCTGTCACGGAAATTGTTCGGAAAGAGCACGGGCTTTGGAGTCAGAGGTCATGGGTTCAAATCCCAGCTCCGCCACTTAGCTGTGTGATTTTGGGCTAGTCACTTCACTTCTCAGGGCCTCAGTTATCTCATCTGTAAAATGGGGATGAAGACTGTGAGTCCCCCGTGGGACCACCTGATCACCTTGTAACCTCCCCAGTGCTTAGAACAGTGCTTTGCACATAGTAAGTGCTTAATAAATGCCATCATTATTATTATTATTATTATTCTCTGGGCCTCAGGTATCTCATCTGTAAAATGGGGATGAAAACCGTGAGCCCCCCGTGGGACAACCTGATCAACTTGTAACCTCCCCAGCGCTTAGAACAGTGCTTTGCACATAGTAAGCACTTAACAAATGCCATGCTATTATTATTATTATCATTCCCAAGGGGACTGGCAGAGTGGGACAGAACCAGACAGAACTGCTGAGGTTGCCCTTCCGCTCTTCTCTGCATCAGTGCCTGGGATCTTTTGGACTTCCCTGTCATCCTGCTGGCAGGGGCCTTCCCAGGAGGCCTTCCCAGACTGAGCCCCCTCCTTCCTCTCTCCCTCCTCCCGCTCTCCATCCCCCCTGCCTTACCTCCTTCCCTTCCCCACAGCACCTGTATATATGTATATATGTTTTTATGTATTTATTACTCTATTTATTTTACTTGTACATATGCTATTTATTTTATTTTGTTAGTATGTTTTGTTTTGTTCTCTGTCTCCCCCTTCTAGACTGTGAGCCCACTGTTGGGTAGGGACCGCCTCTATATGTTGCCAACTTGTACTTCCCAAGCACTTAGTACAGTGCTCTGCACACAGTAAGCGCTCAATAGATACGATTGAATGAATGAATGAATGGCAGGGGTAGGACACAGGAGGAGGCTTTGGGCCCATGCTGGGCCACACTTCTGGCACCGGGAAACCAAGCTCCTATGTCTGTGTCTTGGATGGACCGGAGGTGAGAGCATGTGTGTGCGGTGGAGTGCATTCTCTGTACATGCTCTGAGCACCCTTGCCTGGGGTAAGGAGTCCTGGAAGCGGCAGCCCAAGCCCCAGCCCCACAGAAGGGGATGGGCCGACCTCTCATCCCCCGGAGCTGAGTGGATTCGCCTTGCGTCCTGGGAGCCCCAGGGCTGCCAATTCCAGGAATGGTTATTGACATTCTGCGCTCGCCCCCTGCAAATGGCTCATCATCCATCACCAGTTGCTCCTCTGCCGACTGCCGCAGCCACTCAACGTCGCGCCGCCCGCTCAGAGATCGGCCCATCTGCCTGTCTGGATGCCCCCCGCCCCTCGCCCCACAGAATGGCCTCAGTAGCTGGGCCTCACTGGAACTGGGGGACTGTACTGGGAGAGGGCGGGTTGGAGCTCTACGGCTGAGTGAGCAAATGCAACAACCTGAGATTCATTCATTCATTCAATCGTATTTATGGAGCGCTTACTGTGGGCAGAGCACTGGACTAAGCGCTTGGGAAGTACAAGTTGGCAACATATAGAGACGATCCCTACCCAACAGTGGGCTCACAGTCTAGAAATGGAGGGGGGGGAGTTTGTCCATAAACTGGACAAATAGCTGAGGCCTCTGTCTGTTGCTCCAGGGAGAGCCACCAGACTGCCTATTGAGTGCAGAGCACTGTACTGGTTACCTACTATGTACAGGCTACTGAAATAGGGGCAGACACAGAGACAGAGACAAAGATAGCCCTCCAGACCCTCTCCATGCGCTGTATATACAGCCAGGGCCCCTGTCTGTGGCTTTAGGAGAGCCACCGGACTGCCTATTGAGTGCAGAGCACTGTACTGGTTACCTACTGTGGGCAAACTACCGACCTGAGTGCGGACACAAAGTCAGAGACAGAGACAGCCAATCGTATTTATTGATTGCTTACTGTGAGCAGAGCAGTGTCCTTCCCCTCCCCACAGCACCTGTATATATGTTTGTACAGATATGTTACTCTATTTTACTTGTACATATTTACCATTCTATTTATTTTGTTAATGATGTGCATCTAGCTTTCTTTCTATTTATTTTGATGACTTGACACATGTCCACATGTTTTGTTTAGTTGTCTGTCTCCCCCTTCTAGACTGTGAGCCCGTTGTTGGGTGGGGACCATCTCTATATGTTGCCGACTTGTACTTCCCAAGCACTTAGTACAGTGCTCTGCACACAGTAAGCACTCAATAAATATGATTGAAAGAATGAATGAATTTATTACTCTATTTTACTTGTACAAATTTGCTATTCTATTTATTTTGTTAATGATGTGCATCTAGCTTTCTTTCTATTTACTTTGATGACTTGACACCTGTCCACATGTTTTGTTTTGTTCTCTGTCTCCCCCTTCTAGACTGTGAGCCCGTTGTTGAGTAGGGACCGTCTCTATTTGTTGCCGACTTGTACTTCTCAAGCGTTTAGTACAGTGCTCTGCACACAGTAGGCGCTCAATAAATACGATTGAATGAATGAATGAATTTATTACTTTATTTTACTTGTACGTATTTGCTATTCTATTTATTTTGTTAATGATGTGCATTTAGCTTTAATTCTATATGTTCTGACGACTTGACATCTGTCCACATGTTTGGTTTTGTTGTCTGTCTCCCCCTTCTAGACTGTGAGCCCGTTGTTGGGTAGGGACCATCTCTATATGTTGCCGACTTGTACTTCCCAAGCGCTTAGTACAGTGCTCTGCACACAGTAAATGCTCGATAAATACGATTGAATGAATGAATGATTGGGAGAGTACAGTATAACAGTGCAGCAGACACATTCCCTGCCCACAAGGAGTTTACTGTCTATAGAGGGAGATTGATATAAATAGATAAATTACAGAGAATAATTAGTCCTCCGGACTTCTCCGTGGACTGGTCATACAGATGGGGCCACTCTCAGCTGCTTCAAGGAGAGCCACTGGTCTGCGTTTTGAGCGCAGAGCGCTGTACTGGTTACCTACGATGTGCAGTCTGCTGAACTGGGTACTTATTGCATGCAGGGCACGTCACTGGGGGTCTACTATGTGCAGAGTGCTGAACCGTGTGAAGAGTACCGTAACGGGTGTCTTCTGAATAAGGAGCCCCGAACCGGATGTCTACTATGTGCTCTACTGGGTGTCTATGTCTGGAAAGTACTGTACTAGGCGCTCAATGTGTGGAAAATTTTCCTGGGTGCCAATTGTGTGCATTTACTGAGTGCAGAGCACTGAACTAGGCACTTGGGAGAGTATGATGGAGAAGCAGCGTGGCTCACTGGAAAGATCCCGGGCTTTGGAGTCAGAGTTCATGGGTTCAAATCCCAGATCTGCCAATTGTCAGCTGTGTGACTTTGGGCAAGTCATTTCACTTCTCCGGGCCTCAGTTCCCTCATCTGTAAAATGGGGATTAAGACTGTGAGCCCCCCATGGGACAACCTGATCACCTTGTAAACTCCCCAGCGCTTAGAACAGTGCTTTGCACATAGTAAGCGCTTAATGAAATGCCATCATCATTATTATTATTATGATATCACAGTTGGAAGGTGTGATCCCTGCTCACCACAGCTGGCCCTGGGACTAGGGACCCTACCTCTGAGGGAAAAGTTCCTGTTGGAGTCAATCAATCAGTGGTATTTATTGAGCACTTACTGTGTGCAGAACACTAAACTAACCCCCTGGGAGAGTACAGAGAAGCAGTGTGGCTCAGTTGAAAGAGCCCGGGCTTTGGAGTCAGAGGTCATGGGTTCAAATCCTAGCTCTGCCAATTATCAGCTGTGTGACTTTGGGCAAGTCACATAACTTCTCTGGGCCTCAGTTACCTCATCAGCAAAATGAGGATTAAGACTGTGAGCCCCCCGTGGGACAACCTGATCACCTTGTAACCTCCCCAGAGCTTAGAACAGGGCTTTGCACATAGTAAGTGTTTAATAAATGCCATTATTATTATTATTATTATTACAATTTAACAGAGTTGGTAGAGACATTGCGCACAATGAACTCACAATCTAGAGTTTTGAGAAGCAGCATGACCTATTGAATAGAACATTGGCCTGGGAGTCTGAAGGATCTGTATTCTAATCCTGCCTCTGTCACTTGTCTGCTGTGTGATGCTGGGCAAGTCCCTCCATTTCTGTATGCCTCAGTTACCTCATCTGTGAAATGGAGATTAAGACTGTGAGCCCAATGTGGGACAGGGACTGTGTCCAGCCTGATTAGCTCATATCCACCCCAGAACTTAGTACAGCAGCTGGCACATAGTAAGAGCTTACAAATAGTGAGTCAACCGTATTTATCGAACACTTACTGTGTGCAGAACACTACACTAGGTGCTTGGGAGACTGCAATATAACAACAAACAGACACATTCCCTGCCCATAACGAGCTTACAGTCAATCATATACATAAACTGCAGGTGTGTACATGAGCCACGAAAAGCAGCGTGGCTCAGTGGAAAGAGCATGGGCTTCGGAGTCAGAGGTCATGGGTTCAAATCCCAGCTCTGCCACTTCATCATCATCAATCGTATTTATTGAGCACTTACTATGTGCAGAGCACTGTACTAAGCACTTGGGAAGTACAAATTGGCAACATATAGAGACAGTCCCTACCCAACAGTGGGCTCACAGTCTAAAAGGGGGAGACAGAGAACAAAACCAAACATACTAACAAAATAAAATAAATAGAATAGATATGTACAAGTAGAATAAATAAATAAATAAATAAATAGAGTAATAAAAATGTACAAACATATATACATATATACAGGTGCTGTGGGGAAGGGAAGGAGGTAAGATGGGGGATGGAGAGGGGGACGAGGGGGAGAGGAAGGAAGGGGCTCAGTCTTGTCAGCTGTGTGATTTTGGGCAAGTCACTTCTCTGGACCTCAGTTACCTCATCTGAAAAATGGGGATTAAGACTGTGAGTCCCCTGTGGGACAACCTTGTAACTTCCCCAGTGCTTAGAACAGTGCTTGGCACATAGTAAGCACTTAATAAATGCCATCATCATTATTATCATTATTATAAGAAAAAGAAAAACCCAAACAGACCCTTCCCTTTCCCTCCCTCCCTGCAGAGAGGCAACCAATCCTCATATCCAGGCCAAGCGGCCTGCCCTCCTGCCTCCCCCTTGCGATTGTCCCATCTTCATTCTCCCTCCCCAGAGCATCTGCAGGAGCTGAGGATTCAGGGCGAGGCAGAGGATGAGTCAGTCAGACCCATCCCAGATGGGGGGCCAGCCCCAAATGCCCATTCCTCTCCATCCCCTTCCCCCGAGGAATGTCGTTGGCTGGACTGGCCAGTCCCGCCGGCCAGCAGAAGGCCTTGGTGACAGACCCTGAGGACCACCTGCCTCCCCCAGGCAGGGATCTTGGGCAGACTGACTTCAGCATAATGCAGACACCAAAACACTCCCAGATATTGCAGGGCTTCCTGGAAGCCGTCAATTATTTATAGTGCCCGACCGATGGGTCGCCGCCAAGCGGGGCTGGGGGCAGAGCTGCGGACCCACTGCGGCTCCGTGTCAGCGCGGGATGGGGAGAGGGCGGGGAGCAAGGGTGGGAATGTGTGTTTGTGTGTTTGTGAGCGTATGCTGGTACGGGTGGCGCACGCCTATAATAATAATAATAATGATGGCATTTGTTAAGCACTTACTATTCATTCATTCATTCAATCATATTTATTGAGCGCTTACTGCGTGCAGAGCACTGTACTAAGCACTGGGGAAGTACAAGTTTGCAACATACTATGCTATGTGCAAAGCACTGTTCTAAGCGCTGGGGAGGATACAAGGTAATCAGGTGGTCCCACGGGGGGCTCACAGTCTTTACAGATGAGGTCACTGAGGCCCAGAGAAGTTAAGTGACTTGCCCAAAGTCACACAGCTGATCAGTGGCGGAGTCGGGATTAGAACCCATGACCTCTGACTCCCAAGCCCGGGCTCTTTCCATTGAGTCCCGCTGCTTCTCTGCCTATGTCTATAATAATAAACAAATAACGACGGTATGTGTTACGCGCTTACTATGTGCCAGGCACTGTTCTAAGCGCTGGGGGGGGGGGATACAAGGTAATCAGGTTGTCCCACGTGGGGCTCACAGTCTTCATCTCCATTTGACAGATGAGGGACCTGAGGCCCAGAGATGTTACGTGACTTGCCCAGAGTCACACAGCTGCTAAGTGGCGGAGCTAGGATTAGAACCCACGACTTCTGACTCTCAAGCCCGGGCTCTTTTCATTGAGCCACGCTGCTTCTCTATGCATGTGCAGACCCCCTTGTGGGTTTAAGGAAATGTGTGTGGGGAGGATGATGATGATGATGATGATGATGGTATTTATTAAGCACTTACTATGTGCAAAGCACTGTTCTAAGTGCTGGGGAGGTTACAGGGTAATCAGGTTGTCCCACGGGGGGCTCACAGTCTTCATCCCCATTCTAAAGATGAGGCCCAGAGAAGCAAAGTGACTTGCCCAAAGTCACACACTCACAAGTGGTGGAGCCGGGATTTGAACCCATGATGTCTGACTCCAAAGCCCGGGCTCTGGATGTGTGTATACGTGAGCAAATGAATGTTCACATGATCGTGTGTGCGTCTGTGCAGGTCTCAGCACATGGGGCGTGCAGAAGAGTGTATGTATGTGCAGGTGGGTCTGTAGCAGCATGTAGCTGAGAATTAGCCTGGCTTAGTGGAAAGAGCATGAGCTTGGGAGTCAGAGGACCTGAGTTCTAATTCCAGCCCCGCCACTCGTCTGCTGTGTAACCTTGGGCATGCCACTTCACTTCTCTGGGCCTTAGTTCCCTCATCTGTAAAATGGGTATTGAGACGGTGAGCCCCATGTGGGACAGGGACTATGTTCAACCCGATTTGCTTGTATCCACCCCAATGCTCAGTACAGTGCTTGGCACATAGTAAGTGCTTAACAAATACCATAGTTATTATCTCCCCTCCCAGCACTTATGTACAGTGGAAAAAGCCCGGACTTTGGAGTCAGAGGCCATGGGTTCAAATCCCGGCTCCACCAATTGTCAGCTGTGTGACTTTGGGCAAGTCACTCCACTTCTCTGGGCCTTAGTTCCCTCATCTGTAAAATGGGGATGAAGACTGTGAGCCCCCCGTGGGACAACCCGATCACCTTATGACCTCCCCGGCACTTAGAGCAGTGCTTTGCACATAGTAAGCACATAATAAATGCCATTATTATTATGTACATGTCTGTAATTTATTTATTTATATTAATGTCTGTCTCCTCCTCTAGACCATAAGCTCGGTGTGGACAGGGAATGTGTCTGTTTATTGTTAGATTGAACTCTCCCAAGTGCTTCGTTCAGCTCTGCACATGGTTAAGTGCTCGATAAATATGATTGACTGAGTAAATAGCCACTTATGAGAGAGAGAGAGAGATCACTGTGATTCCAGGCAGGCTTTCTCATCATCGTCATCATCATCATCATCATCATCATCATCATCATCTGCAGCTTTGACAGCCACAGGGTAGGATGATTTGCTGGAATCTTCTACACATTTTCAAGTAGGGTGAGTCCAAGCAGAATCTCCATGATCTGACCCACCATCTCCAGACCGTCTCATTGGCTTTGCCGCTTATCATTCCTTCCTTCCTTCCTTCCTTATCAACAAACAGTCTCCCTCTCTGTGGGCAAAAAAGATGCCAAAAAGCATCAATCTCGAATTAGCGATCAGCACTAGGTAACGAGGTAAGGAAATACCATCAGGAACCGGTCAGATGGAACGTGAATCAAGCCTGAAAACAATCAATCATTTGTGTTTATTAATTCATTCAATCGTATTTATTGAGCGCTTACTGTGTGCAGAGCACTGTACTAAGCTCTTGGGAAGTCCAAGTTGGCAACATAGAGAGACGGTCCCTACCCAACAGTGGGCTCACAGGCTAGAAGGGGGGCTCACACTTCCACTTGGGGCTCACCATCTTGTTCCCCATTTTACAAATTACAGTAATTGTTATTGTTACTTGTTAAGACAGGGAGCTACTTGTATTTATCCCAGCACTTGGTACAGTATCCGTCACAGAGTAAGCGCTTAACAAATGCCACTATTATTATTATTAGCTGAGTAACGCCACGCCGGCCAGGTCAGATGGCTAAGACCCTGACTTCCAGTCTCACACGGAGACAATCCATGGTTTCTCCCCCATGAGCTAACCTCTTCTCAACCACAGGGAATAAAGTCACGGGAGTTCGCCTATATATATGTATATCACCTGTATATATGTACGTATGTTTGTACATATTTATTACTCTATTTTATTTGTACATATTTATTCTATTTATTTTATTTTGTTAATATGACTTCCAGTCTCACACGGAGGCAATCCATGGTTTCTCCCCCATGAGCTAACCTCTTCTCTACCACAGGGAATGAAGTCACGGGAGTTCACCTGTATATATGTATATCACCTGTATATATGTATATTACCTGTATATATGTATGTTTGTACATATTTATTATTCTATTTTGTTTGTACTTATTTATTCTATTTATTTTATTTTGTTAATAAGACTTCCAGTCTCACACGGAGGCAATCCATGGTTTCTCCCCCATGAGCTAACCTCTTCTCTACCACAGGGAATGAAGTCACGGGAGTTCGCCTGTATATATGTATATCACCTGTATATATGTATATCACCTGTATATATGTATGTATGTTTGTACATATTTCTCTATTTTATTTGTACATATTTATTCTACTTATTTTATTTTGATAATATGACTTCCAGTCTCACACGGAGACAATCCATGGTTTCTCCCCCATGAGCTAACCTCTTCTCTACCACAGGGAATGAAGTCACGGGAGTCCACCTGTATATATGTATATCACCTGTATATATGTATATCACCTGTATATGTGTATGTATGTTTGTACATATTTATTACTCTATTTTATTTGTACATATTTATTCTATTTATTTTATTTCGTTAATATGACTTCCAGTCTCACACGGAGACAATCCATGGTTTCTCTCCCATGAGCTAACCTCTTCTCTACCACAGGGAATGATGTCACGGGAGTTCATCTGTATATATGTATATCACCTGTATATATGCATATCACCTGTATATGTGTATGTATGTTTGTACATATTTATTACTCTATTTTATCTGTACATATTTATTCCATTTATTTTATTTTGTTAATATGTTTTGTTTTGTTCTCTGTCTCCCCCTTCTAGGCTGTGAGCCCACTGTTGGGTAGGGACCGTCTCTCTATGTTGCCAACTTGGACTTCCCAAGCGCTTAGTACAGTGCTCTGCACACAGTAAGCGCTCAATAAATACGATTGATTGAATGAATGAATGAGTTTATGAGGTTATAAAGATTTTACTTTAGAAGTGGGGCGGGGCGGCTGGGTACACAGTGGAAGCTCTGGAACCGGTCTGACCCAGCAATGCTCATCAGGGAAGGGGCGTAATCAATCGATCAATCAGTTAATCATTAGGCACCTAGTATATAGCCTGCACACAGTAAATACTCGCTAGATACTCTTTTATGGTATGTGTGAAGCATTTACTATGGGCCAGGCACTGAGGTAGTTACAAGCTAATTCATTCAATCGCATTTATTGAACGCTTACTCTGTGCAGAGCACTGTACTAAACACTTGGGAGAGTCCAATACAACAGAAGTTGCAGACAGGCTCCTTGCCCATAACGGACTTACATTCTAGAGGGGGAGACAGACATTAATATGAATAAATAAATAATTTAGAAGATATAATTTAAAGATAGGCAGGGTAGTGGGGAGAGCACTGTCCTGGGAGTCAGAATCCTGGCTCCGCCACTTGCCTGCTGTGTGGCCTTGGGTAAGTCACTTTACTTCTCTGGGCCTCAGTTCCCTCATCTGTAAAATGGGGATTAGGATTGTGAGCCGCATATGGGACAGGGACTGTGTCCAACCTGATTAGCTTGTATCCACCTCGGTGTTTAGAAACAGCATCTGGCACATAGTATGTGCTTAATAAAAGCCATAAAAAAAGATAATTAACTTCTCCGTGCCTCAGTTGCCACATCTGTAAAATGAGTATTAAGGCTATGAGCACCATGTGGGAAAAGGACTGTGTCCAACCTGAGCCCGTTGTGGGCAGGGATTGTCTCTATTGCTGAATTGTACTTTCCAAGCGCTTAGTACGGTGCTCTGCATACAGTAAGCGCTCAATAAATACGATTGAATGAATTAGCTTGTATCTACCTCAGTACCTGGCCCACAATAAATGCTTCACACATACCATAAAAGAGTATATAGCGAGTATTTATTGTGTGCAGGCTATATACTAGGTGCCTACTGCAGCGTGGCTCAGCGGAAAGAGCCCGGGCTTTGGAATCAGAGGTCATGGGTTCAAATCCCAGCTCCACCAAGTGTCAGCTGTGTGACTTTGGGCAAGTCACCTCACTTCTCTGAGCCTCAGTTACTTCATCTGTAAAATGGGGGATTAAGACTGTGAGCCCCCTGTGGGACAACCTGGTCACCTGGAAACCTCCCCAGTGCTTTGCACATAGTAAGCGCTTAATAAATGCTATTATTATTATTATTATTATTATTACTGTGAGCAGACCACTGGTCGGGACATCTCATGGGTTCAGACCACTGTACTGGGATCCTACTGTGTGAAGAGCACTGTACTAGACAACTACTGTGTGCAGAGCACTCTACTGGATACCTGCTGAAAGCAGACTGGTTACCTAACATGTGCAGAGTGCTGAACTGGACACCTACTGTTTTCAGACCACTATACTGGATACCTAGTATGTGCAGAACACTGTACTGGCAGTCTGTGTGCAGACCACTGGACTGGATACCTAGTCTGTGCAGACTACTGTATTGGGAGCCTATTATGAGCAGACTACTGTACCGGACACCTGGTGCTTGAGAAACACCGTACTGGGAACCTACTGGTTGCAGAGCACTGTATTGGACACCCGCTGCATGCAGCCCAAGGTACTGAATACCTAATGCGTGTAGAACCCTATGCTGGGCACCTACTATTCATTCAATCGTATTTATTTCATTCAATCGTATTTGTTGTCAGCTGTGTGACTTTGGGCAAGTCACCTCACTTCTCTGAGCCTCAGTTACTTCATCTGTAAAATGGGGGATTAAGACTGTAAGCCCCCCAGGGGGACAACCTGGTCACCTGGAAACCTCCCTAGTGCTTTGCACATAGTAAGCGCTTAATAAACGCTATTATTATTATTATTATTACTGTGAGAGCGCTTACTGTGTGCAGAGCACTGTACTAAGCGCTTAGGTCGTTACTGTTAATAAGGTAAGATAATAATGGTACTTGTTAAATGCTTACTGTGTGCCAAGCACTGTTCTAAGCCCTGGGATAGAAACAAGTTAATCAGGTTGGCTACAGTCCCTGAACCACATGGGACTCACACTCTTAATCCCCATTTTACAGATGAGGAAACTGAGGCCCAGAGAAGCGAAGCGACTTGCTTAAGGTCCACGGCGGAGTCGGAATTAGAACCCAGATCTTTCTGACTCCCAGTCCCGGGCTCTAGCCATTAAATCACGCTGCTTCTCAGCGATGAGCAGCGTTGAGACACAAATCCTTCTCTGCCCCTCTGTAGGGCCTTAGCCAAGTCGTGGGCCTTCTCGGGACCTGTTTCCCCGTCTGTTGGGTGGGCAGGATAATCCCCATCCCTCCTGGCATCCCAGGAATGAGAAGAGGCCACGGCAGATGTGGCTGTCTGGAAGAAAGCTGCAACATGTGTGGTTTAGCGGAAAGAGCGTGGGCTTGGGAGTCAGAGGATGTGGGTTCTAATCCCACCACTTAGCTGTGTGACCTAGGGCAAGCCACTTAACTTCTCTGGACCTCAGTTACCTCATCTGTATAATGGGGATTAAGACTGTGAGCCCCATGTGGGACAACCTGATTACCTTGTATCTACCCCACTGCTTAGAACAGTGCTCGGCACGTAGTAAACGCTGAACAAATACCATCATTATGATCACCTCCCTTCTGTCCTTCTCCAGCCCAGCCCGCACCCTCCGCTCCTCTGCCACCGCTAACCTCCTCACTGGGCCTCGTTCTCGCCTGTCCCGCCGTCGACCCCTGGCCCACGTCCTCCCCCGGGCCTGAAATGCCCTCCCTCCGCACATCCATCAAGCTAGCTCTCTTCCTCCCCTCAAAGCCCTACTGAGAGCTCACCTCCTCCAAGAGGCCTTCCCAGATTGAGCCCCCTTTTTCATCTCCTCCTCCCCCTCCCCACAGCGCCTGTATATATGTTTGAACAGATTTATTACTCTATTTATTTTACTTGTACATATTTACTATTCTATTTATTTTGTTAATGATGTGCATTTAGCTTTAATTCTATTTATTCTGACGACTTGACACCCGTCCACGTGTTTTGTTTTGTTGTCTGTCTCCCCCTTCTAGACTGGGAGCCCGTTGTTGGGTAGGGACCGTCCCTATATGTCGCCAACTTGTGCTTCCCAAGCGCTTAGTACAGTGCTCTGCACACAATAAGCGCTCAATAAATACGATTGAATGAATTAATATCAGCGTGGCTCAGTGGATAGAGCACAGGCTTTGGAGTCAGAGTTCATGGGTTCAAATCCCGGCTCCACCAATTGTCAGCTGTGTGACTTCAGGCAAGTCACTTCACTTCTCTGGGCCTCAGTTACCTCATCTGTAAAATGGGGATGAAGACTGTGAGCCCCCCGTGGGACAACCTGATAAGCTTGGAACCTCTCCAGCACTTAGAACAGTGCTTTGCACATAGTAAGCACTTAATAAATGCTATTATTATTATTATTATTATTATTATTAACGGAGGCCTGAAGCTCCTGTAGGCAGAGCAGGGGAGCTGCAGATGCAGTCGGCCAGCCCTGTGGAGGTGCGGGGGAGGCGGGCGGCTCCAAGGAATCTGGCCGCGTCAGCCTGACTCTCCCACGGCATGGGCGGCTCCAGAATGGGGCAGAGCCAGCTCTCACAGATCCTGCTCCGGAGACTCATTGTGTTTGGGATGGGAATTCAGAGCAGTACAAATATCCAACATCCTGCCCCATGGGACCCCATCCCCTGAGTGATACTCTTCCAGCTCCACCCCATCTGGTCAGCCCAAGAGACTGGCCAGTCCAGGATGCTGCCTCTGACTGGGACAACAAGGCACCTGGAGGAAATCGGTGCTGTTGCCCTTCTGGACTTCCCAAGCGCTTAGTACAGTGCTCTGCACACAGTAAGCACTCAATAAATACGATTGAGTGAATGAATGAATGGACACCAACACTCATCGTTCATTCATTGAATCGTGCACAAAGTAAGAATTTAATAAACACCACTGATTGATTGGGGCAGATCAGTATCCCCAAAAGACTCTAGACTCGACTCTCCTTGGGATCTGAGAAGGGAAGGGGGAGTCCTGTTGTCCCTCCTTATATCTGACAGACAACTACTCTCCCCCCATTCAAAGCCTTATTGAAGGCCATCTCCTCCAAGGGGCCTTCCCTGACTAAGCCCTCCTCTCCTCTTCTCCCATTCCCTTCTGCGTGGCCCTGACTTGCTCCTTTTATTCATCCCCTCTCCCAGCCCCACAGCCCTTATGTACATATCTGTAATTTATTTATATTAACGCCTGCCTCCCCCTCTAAACTGTAAGCTCGTTGTGGGCAGGGAATGTGATTGTTATATTGTTCAGTTGTACTCTCCCAAGAGCTTAGTACTATGGCGGTAATCACTCAACAAATGTGACAGTGACTGCCTGGGGGGGTGATTCCCTGCTGTCTTGGGAGGGGAAAAGGTGAGGGTGAGTCCCAGGAGGAAAAGGAGTTTGTATGATAGGAGCTGGGAGGGATTTTTGCATGTCCATTTGTTATGAATGCTGAGGCTTATTGTGGGGGCTATTCTAAGGAGGCTTCCTGGGGGAAGTGGTCTAGAACTCTCTTACACTCTGTGTCTTTGGGAATACAGCTATTTGTAAACTGGAGATGACCTAAGGGTAAAGAGATCAGTTTGTTGGGGACACCCACGCTCACCCAGGACCGTCTCCCAAAGCAAGGTGGTGGCCCTTGGTGATCGGAGCTCTTCTACCCGAGAGAGCTTGTTCCTGCCTCTTACAGTGGAGAAAGATTCCCCCAGCTCCAGTGGAGTTTGAGCCTGGCCACCCTCATCTTTACCTCAGTTACCTCATCGGTGAAATGGGGATTAAAACTGGGAGCCCCATGTGGAACAGGGACTGTGTCCAACCTGACTACCTTTTATCTACCCTCTCTGATCTCCCATCCTCCTGTCTCTCCCTGCTTTAGTCTATACTTCCCAGATTATCTCTGTACAGAAACGCTCTGGGCATGTCACTCCCCTCCTCAAAAATCTCCAGTGGCTGCCTGTCCACCTACGCATCAAGCAAAAACTCCTCACTCTCAGCTTCAAGGCCGTCCATCCCCTCACCCCCTCCTACCTCACCTCCCTTCTGTCCTTCTCCAACCCAGCCCGCACCCTCCGCTCCTGTGCCGCTCACTTCCTCACCGTGCCTCGTTTTCGCCAGCCCCGCCATCGACCCCCGGCCCACGCCCGTCCCCTGGCCTGGAATGCCCTCCCTCTGCACATAATAATAATATAATAATGATGGCATTTATTAAGCGCTTACTATGTGCAAAGCACTATTCTAAGCGCTGGGGAGGATACAAGGTAATCAGATTGTCCCACAGGGGGCTTACAGTCTTAGTCCCCATTTTACAGATGAGGTAACTGAGGTGCAGAGAAGTGAAGTGACTTGCCCAAAGTCACCCAGCTGACAAGTGGCGGAGCCGGGATTTGAACTCCGCACATCCGCCAAACTAGCTCTCTTCCTTCCTTCAAAGCCCTATTGAGAGCTCACCTCCTCCAGGAGGCCTTCCCACACTGAGCCCCCCTTTTCCTCTGCTCCTCCTCCCCTCCCCATCACCCCCACTCCCTCCTTCTGCTCTATCCCCTTCCCCTCCCCACAGCACTTGTGTATATTTGCACATATTTATTATTCTATTTATTTTATTAATGATGTGTATATATCACCCCAACTCCCTCCTTCTGCTCTATCTCCTTCCCCTCCCCTCAGCACTTGTGTATATTTGCACATATTTATTATTTAATGATGTGTAGATATTTATAATTCTATTTATTTTGATGCTAGTGATACCTGTCTACTTGTTTTGTTGTCTGTCTCCCCATTCTAGACTGTGAGCCTGTTGATGGGTAGGGATTGTCTCCGTTGCCGATTTGTACTTTCCAAGCGCTTAGTACAGTGCTTTTCATCCAGTAAGTGCTCAATACATTTGATCGAATGAATGAATCTATGCCAGCGCTTAGTTCACATAGGAAGTGATTAGCAAGTCCCACAATTATTGTTGTTGTTATCTTGACACCCTCCCCATCTGGGGCTGCCAGGGACCTTGTATCTCCAAGTCCCCCCTTACTGGGCCTCCCAGACTCATCCTGCTCTGGCCTCAGTTGCCTGATCCGCTCCTCGGCAGGTGGGTCACGGGTGTTCTGCTGATCGCACCCAGGATCCCGTCAAGCGATGGCATTTATTGAGCGCTTACTGGGTACAGAGCACTGTACTAAACACTTGAGAGAGTACAATCTAATATTCATTCATTCATTCAATCGTATTTATTGAGCACTTACTGTGTGCAGGGTAATGGTATTGACACCAGTCTACTTGTTTTGTTTTAATAATAATAATAATGATGGCATTAATTAAGCGCTTACTATATGCAAAGCTCTGTTCTAAGCTCTGGGGAGGTTACAAGGTGATCAGCTTGTCCCACGGGGGGGCTCACAGTCTTCATCCCCATTTTACGGATGAGGGAACTGAAGCCCAGAGAAATGAAGTGACTTGTCCAAAGTCACACAGCTGACAATTTGTGAGCCTGGATTTGAACCCATGACCTCTGACTCCAAAGACCGGGCTCTTTCCACTGAGCCACGCTGCTTCTCACTGTGATCCCGTTGTTGGGTGGGGACCGTCTCTATTTGTTGCCCATTTGTACTTCCCAAGCGCTTAGTACAGTGCTCTGCATACAGTAAGCGCTCAATAAATACGACTGAATGAATGAATGAATGAATGAATGCAGAGCACTGTACTAAGCGCTTGGAAAGTACAATTTGGCACGATAGAGACAATCCCTACCCAACAACGGGCTCACAGTCTAGAAGGGGAGACAGACAACAAAACAAAACAAGTAGCCAGGCATTGATAGCATCAAAATAGAGAAATAGAATTATAGAGATATACACATCATTAATAAAATAAATAGAATAATAAATATGAACAAATATACCCAAGTGCTGTGGGGAGGGGAAGGGGGTAGGACAGAAGGAGGGAGGGGAGGAGGAGAGGAAACACTAAACCCCAGCGTTTAGAACAGTGCTGGGCACATAGTAAGGGCTTAACAAATACCATTATTATTATTATTATTATTATTATCATTATTATTAGTAGTATTGTTCCCCTCCTCAGAGCCAGACCAGGCCCCTCCTCCCGCCTCGACCTGCCCCACTGGGGGCATGGATTCGTCTTAGTGGAAAGAGCCCGGGCTTGGGAGTCAGAGGTCATGGGTTCTAATCCCGCCTCCTCCACTGATCAGCTGTGTGACTTTGGGCAAGTCGCTTCACTTCTCTGGGCCTTGTTGACCTCCTCTGTAAAATGGGGACGAAGACTGTGAGCCCCACGTGGGACAACCTGATGACCCTGTATCTCCCCCAGCAGCTTCGAACAGTGCTTCTCACATACTAAGCGCTTCACAAATACCATTATTATTATTATTATTATTATTATTATTATTATTATTATTATTATTTTAGGAGAAGCAGCGTGGCTCAGTGGCAAGAGTCTGAGCTTGGGAGTCAGAGGTCGTGGGTTTGAATCCTGGCTCCGCCACTTGTCATCTTGGTGATTTTGGGCAAGTCACTTTACTTCTCTGGGCCTCGGTGACCTCATCTATAAAATGGGGATGAAGACTGTGAGCCCCACGTGGTTCAACCTGATGACCGTGTATCCCCCGCCCCCAGCGCTTAGAACAGTGCTTGGCACATAGTAAGTGCTTAACAAATGCCATTATTTAGGAGAAGCAGCATGGCTCAGTGAAAGGAGCATGGGCTTTGGAGTCAGAGGTCATGGCTTCAAATCCCTGCTCCGCCAACTGTCAGCTGGGTGACTTTGGGCGAGTCACTTCGCTTCTCTGGGCCTCAGTTACCTCGTCTGTAAATTGGGGATTAAGACTGTGAGCCCTCCGTGGGACAACCTGATCACCTTGTAACCTCCCCGGGGCTTAGGACAGTGCTTTGCACATAGTAAGCCCTTAATAAATGCCATTATTATTATTATTATTAAAACAAAACAAGTAGACTGGTGTCAATACCATTACCCTGCACACAGTAAGTGCTCAATAAATACGATTGAATGAATGAATATTAGATTGTACTCTCTCAAGTGTTTAGTACAGTGCTCTGTACCCAGTAAGCGCTTAACAAATACCATTATTATTATTATTATATATACATATATAGGTGGTGTCAGGGGGCGCGGCTCTGGATTGGTCGGGTCTCCGGGGAGCGTGGCTCTGGGAGGAGCGTGTCGTCAAGGGGCGTGGCTCTGGATTGGTCGGTTCGTCGGGGGCGTGGCTCTGGATTGGTCGGGTCGTCCGGGGGTGGGGCTCTGGTTGGTCGGGTCGTCGGGAGGCGTGGCTCTGGATTGGTCGGGACGTCGTGGGCGAGGCTCTGGATTGGGCAAATCGATGGGGCGTGGCTCTGGATTGGTGGTTTCGTCCGGGGGTATGGCTCTGGTTGGTCGGGTCGTCGGGAGGCGTGGCTCTGGATTGGTCTTGTCGTCGGGAGGAGTGGCTCTGGATTGGTCGGGTGTCGGGGGGAGTGGCTCTAGATTGGTCGGGTGTCGGGGGGGAGTGGCTCTGGATTGGTCGGGCCGTCAGGGGGCGTGGCTCTGGGAGGAGCCTGTCGTCAAGGGGCGTGCCTTTGGATTGGTCGGCTCGTCGGGGGCGTGGCTCTGTTTTGGTCGGCTCGTCGGGGGGCGTGGCTCTGGATTGGCCGGGTCGTCAGGGGGCGTGGCACTGGATTGGTCGTTTCATCGGGGGCGTGGCTCTGGATCGGTCGGGTCGTCAGGGGGCGTGGCTCTGGGAGGAGCCTGTCGTCAAGGGGCGTGCCTCTGGATTGGTCGGGGCGTCGGGGGCGAGGCTCTGGATTGGTCGGTTCGTCGGGGGCGAGGCTCTGGATTGGCCGGTTCGTCGGGGGGCCGTGTCCCTGGATTGGTCGTGTCTTTCCCGAGGGCGTCTGCCCCCGCTCCGTCGGTGGGTGTGGCGTGTGACGTCAGCCGGCCTGCCTGCGCGCAGGCGTCGAGCGGCGCGCGCGGGGCCCGTTACCGGGGCAACGCCGGGCGCCGGGGACCAACGGCGGCGGCGGGCACGGCGGGGGGCACGGCGGGGGGCACGGCCGCTCCGTCCGGACCCCCGGACCCCCGTCCTCTGACACGGTCTGTTTCCCCCCCCTTCCCCTACTCATTCAGCCCCATCCGACCCCCCCCCCATCCCTCTATGGCACTGCCATCATCATCATCATCATCATCATCAATCGTATTTATTGAGCGCTTACTGTGTGCAGAGCACTGGACTAAGCGCTTGGGAAGTGCAAATTGGCAACGTCTAGAGACCGTCCCTACCCAACAGTGGGCTCACGGTCTAAAAGGGGGAGACAGAGAACAAAACCAAACATACCAACAAAATAAAATAAATAGGATAGATATGTACAAGTAAAATAAATAAATAGAGTAATAAATATGTACAAGCATATATCCATATGTACAGGTGCTGTGGGGAAGGGAAGGAGGTAAGATGGGGGGGATGGAGAGGGGGACGAGGGGGAGACTGCCATGTTACCCAAGGGGCCTTCCCCAACCGCCCCCCCCCCCCACAATAGTAATACTGATAACGACATTTACTGAGCGCTTACTATGTGCTAAGCGCTGGGGCGGTTACAAGGTGATCAGGCGGTCCCTCGGGGGGCTCACAGTCTTCATCCCCATTTGACAGTTGAAGGAACTGAGGCCCAGAGAATAGTAATAATCATCATGATGACATTTATTAAGCGCTTACTATGTGCCAAGCACCGTGCTAAACGCCGGGGAGGTTACCAGGTGATCAGGTTGCCCCACTGGGGGCTCACGGTCTTCATCCCCATTTGACAGTTGAAGGAACTGAGGCCCAGAGACATTTATTAAGCGCTTACTATGTGCCAAGCACCGTGCTAAACGCCAGGGAGGTTACAAGGTGATCAGGTTGCCCCACTGGGGGCTCACAGTCTTCATCCCCATTTGACAGTTGAAGGAACTGAGGCCCAGAGAATAATAATAATGATAATCATGATGACATTTATTAAGCGCTTACTATGTGCCAAGCACCATGCTAAACGCCGGGGAGGTTACAAGGTGATCAGGTTGCCCCACTGGGGGCTCACGTGGTCTTCATCCCCATTTGACAGTTGAAGGAACTGAGGCCCAGAGAATAATAATAATGATAATCATGATGACATTTATTAAGCGCTTACTATGTGCCAAGCACCATGCTAAACGCCGGGGAGGTTACAAGGTGATTAGGTTGTCCCACTGGGGGCTCACGGTCTTCATCCCCATTTGACAGTTGAAGGAACTGAGGCCCAGAGAATAATAATAATAATCATGATGACATTCATTAAGCGCTTACTATGTGCAAAGCACTTTTCTAAGCGCTGGGGAGGTTACAAGGTGATGAGGTGGTCCCACTGGGGGCTCACGGTCTTCATCCCCATTTGACAGTTGAAGGAACTGAGGCCCAGAGAATAATAATCATCATCATGATGACATTTATTAAGCGCTTACTATGTGCAAAGCACCGTTCTAAGCGCTGGGGAGGTTACAAGGTGATCAGATTGTCCCACGGGAGGCTCACAGTCTTCATCCCCATTTTCCAGATGAGGTCACTGAGGCCCAGAGAAGTGAAGTGACTGTCCTAAAGTCACACAGCTGACAAGTGGCGAGCTGGGATTTGAACCCACAACCTCTAACTCCAAAGCCCGGGCTATTTCCACTGTGCCACACTGCTTCTCTTGGGAGTCAGAGGTCGTGGGTTCAAATCCCAGCTCCGTCAACTGTCAGCTGGGTGACTTTGGGCAAGTCACTTCTCTTCTCTGGGCCTCAGTTCCCTCACCTGTAAAATGGGGATGAAGACTGTGAGCCCCCCGTGGGACAACCTGATCACCTTGTAACCTCCCCAGCGCTTAGAACGGTGCTTGGCACATAGTAAGCACTTAAAAAATACCATCATTGTGATTATGATCCCAGTGCTTAGAACAGTGCTTGGCACATAGTAAGCACTGAACAAACGCCATCATCATTATTATTATTATTCTCTGGGCCTCCGTTCCCTCGTCTGTAAAATAGGGATCATCATCAATCGTATTTATTGAGCGCTTACTGTGTGCAGAGCACTGTACTAAGCGCTTAAGAATGAGGACTGTGAGCCTCCCTTGGGACCACCTGATCACCTTGTATCTATCCCAGTGCTTAGAACAGCACTTGGCCCATAATAAGCGCGTAACAAATACTATCATTATTATTATTATTATTATCTGTGCCTCAGTTCCCTCGTCTGTAAAATGGGGATGGAGACTGTGAGCCCCACGTGGGATAACCTGATAACCTTGTGCCCCCCCCCCCAGTGCTTTAGAATAGTGCTCGGCACATAGTAAGTGCTTAACAAATGCCATTATTATTATGTATTGACCCCTGACTCTGTGTTACTTATTTGCCGAATTGTAATAATAATAAGGACGGCATTTATGGTATTTGTTAAGGGCTTAACTATGTTCCTAGCTTAACTGTGTCCCTAGTAATGGGGATGAAGACTGGGAGCCCCATGTAGGGCAACCTGATTATCTTGTATCTACCCCAGCACTTAGAACACTGCTTGGCACATAGTAAGCACTTCACAAATACCATAATAATTATTAATAATTATTATTATCCCAATCTGGCACAAAGTTCGATCCTTCCATGGACGAGTTTCTAACCGTGATGAAATTTGCCTGCAGGAAGTGCTGGCCGTTTCAAGGGCCGAATTCACAGCAGGGCGCAGGACCCCCATCTCTAAGCCCTACTGGAGGCTCACCTCCTCCAGGAGGGCTTCCCAGACTAAACCCCCTTTTCCTCAGCTCCCCCTCCCCTCCCCATCACCCCGACTTGCTCCCTTTGCTCTATCCCCCTCCCCCCGACAGCACTTGTGTATATATGTACATATTTATGATTCATTCATTCATTCATTCATTCAGGCGTATTTATTGAGCGCTTACTATGTGCAGAGCACTGGACTAAGCGTTTGGGAAGCACAAGTTGGCAACATATAGAGACGGTCCCTGCCTGACAGCGGGCTCACAGTGGGAGACAGACAACAAAACAAAACATATAAACCAAATAAAATAAATAGAATAAATATGTACAAGTAAAATAAGTAAATAGAGTAATAAATATGTACAAACATATACATATATACAGGTGCTGTGGGGAGGGGAAGGAGGTAAGGTGGGGGGATGGGAAGGGGGAGGAGAGGGAGAGGAAGGAGGGGGCTCAGTGTGGGAAGGCCTCCTGGAGGAGGCGAGCTCTCAGTAGGGCCTTGAAAGGAGGACGAGAGCTAGCTTGGCGGATGGGTGGAGGGAGGGCATTCCGGGCCAGGGGGAGGACGTGGGCCGGGGGTCGACGGCGGGACAGGCGACAACGAGGCACGGTGAGGAGGTTAGCGGCAGAGGAGCGCAGGGTGCGGGCTGGGCTGGAGAACGACAGAAGGGAGGTGAGGGAGGAGGGGGTGAGGGGATGGACAGCCTTGAAGCCCAGGGGGAGGAGTTTTTGCCTGATGTGTAGGTTGATTGGTAGCAACTGGAGATTTTTGAGGAGGGGAGTAACATGCCCAGAGCGTTTCTGCACAAAGACGATCCGGGCAGCAGCATGAAGTATGGATTGAAGTGGGGAGAGACAGGAGGATGGGAGATCGGAGAGGAGGCTGATGCAGTAGTCCAGTCGGGATAGGATGAGAGATTGAACAAGTAGGGTAGTGGTTTGGATGGAGAGGAAAGGGCAGATCTTGGCGATGTTGTGGAGCTGAGACCGGCAGGTTTTGGTGATGGATTGGATGTGAGGGGTGAACGAGAGAGCGCGGAGCCGAGGATGACACCAAGGTTGCGGGCTTGTGAGACGGGAAGGATGGTAGTGCCGTCTACAGTGACGGGAAAGTCAGGGAGAGGGCAGGGTTTGGGAGGGAAGACAGGGAGTTCAGTCTTGGACATATTGAGTTTTAGGTAGCGGGCAGACATCCAGATGGAGATGTCCTGAAGGCGGGAGGAGATGCGAGCCTGGAGAGAGGGGGAGAGAGCAGGGGCAGAGATGTAGATCTGGGTGTCATCAGCGTAGAGATGATAGTTGAAGCCGTGGGAGTGAATGAGGTCACCAAGGGAGTGAGTGTGGATCGAGAACAGAAGGGGACCAAGAACTGAACCTTGGGGAACCCCCACAGTAAGAGGATGGGAGGGGGAGGAGGAGCCTGCAAAAGAGACTGAGAATGAACGGCCAGAGAGATGAGAGGACGGAGTCTGTGAAGCCAAGGTTGGAAAGCGTGTTGAGGAGAAGGGGGTGGTCCACAGCATCAAAGGCAGCTGAGAGGTCGAGGAAGATTAGGATAGAGTAGGAGCCGTTGGATTTGGCAAGCAGGAGTCGTTGGTGAGCAGGAGTCGTTGGTGACCTTTGAGAGAGCAGTTTCCCTGGAATATAGGGGACGGAAGCCAGACTGGAGGGGGTCAAGGAGAGGGTTGGCATTGAGGAATTCGAGGCAGCGCGTGTAGACGACTTGTTCAAGGAGTTTGGAAAGGAATGGTAGGAGGGAGATAGGACAATAACTAGAAGGTGAGGTGGGGTCAAGAGAGGGTTTTTTTAGGATGGGAGAGACATGGGCATGTTTGAAGGCAGAGGGGAAGGAACCAGTGGAGAGTGAGCGGTTGAAGATGGAAGTTAAGGAGGGGAGAAGGGACGGAGCGAGAGATTTCATGAGATGAGAGGGAATGGGGTCAGAAGCACAGGTGGCCGGAGTAGCAGTTGAGAGGAGGGAGGACATCTCCTCTGAGGATACTGCTGGGAAGGATGGGAGAGTAGCGGAGAGGGTTGAGAGCCGGGGGGTTGGAGAAGCAGGGGGAGTGACTTTGGGGAGCTCAGACCTGATGGATTTAATTTTATTAATGAAGTAAGAGGCCAGATCATTGTGGGTGAGGGAAAGAGGAAGGGGAGGAACAGGGGGCCTGAGAAGGGAGTTAAATGTACCGAAGAGCTGATGGGGATGATGGGCATGGGTGTCAATAAGGGAGAAGAAATAGTTTTGTCTGGCAGAGGAAGGGGCTGAGTTAAGGCAGGAAAGGATAAACTTGAAGTGAACGAGGTTGGCATGGTGTTTAGACTTTCACCAGCAGCGTTCAGCAGCTCGAGCATAAGAGCAAAGGAGGCGGACGGTGGCAGTGATCCAGGGCTGTGGGTTAGTGGTACGAGAGTGGCGAAGGGAAAGGGGAGTGAGGGAGTCGAGCTGAGTAGAAAGGGTAGAGTTGAGAGCAGTAATCTGATCATCAAGACTGGGTAGAGAGGAGAGGGAGGTGAGGTGGGGTGTGAGGCGCTCAGAAAGATGGATGGGGTCGAGAGAGCAGAGGTCTCTGTGAGGAAGTAATGTAGGTTTACAGGGGAGAGGAGTGTGAGCGAGGAGGCAGGTGAAAAGGTTATGATCAGAGAGAGGGATTTCAGAGTTGGCGAGGGTGGACACAGTGCAGCGATAGGAGATGATGAGGTCGAGGGTATGACCAAGTTGGTGAGTGGGCGAGGTGGGGTGGAGCAGGAGGTTGGCAGCATCAAGGAGAGATAGAAGGCGGGCGGCAGAGGAGTCACCAGGGATATCCGTGTGGATGTTGAAGTTTCCGAGGATCAGAGTGGGCATGGAAAAGGAGAGAAGGAAGGTGAGGAAGGGGTCAAAATCGTTAAAGAAGTTGGAGGTGGGGCGGGGGGGGTGGTGGTAGATGACGGCTACAAGAATCTGGAGAGGGGGGTAGAGGCGAATAATGTGGGCTTCAAAGGAAGGGAAGGAAAGGGAAGAGGGAGGAGGGATAGTGTGAAAGCGACATTGGAGGGCGAGAAGGAAACCGACACCTCCTCCTTTTCCGGTGAGTCTGGGGGAGTGGGAGAAGAAGAGAAGAAGAAGAATATAGTTCTATTTATATTAATGATGTGTATATATCTATAATTCTATTTATGGGTATTGATGCTATTGATGACTGGTTACTTGTTTTGATGCCTGTCTCCCCCCTTCTAGACTCTGAGCCTATCATGGGCAGGGATTGTTTGTTACTGAATGGTACTTTCCAAGCTTAGTAGAGTGCTCTGCACACAGTAAGCACTCAATAAATACATTTGAATGAATGACCCCTACAAGGCCATTCGGCCTGGGGTTTCGTGGCCTAGTGAAAAGAGCACAGGCCTGGGAATCAGAGGACCTGGGTACCAATTCCGGCTCTACCATTTGCCGGCTGGGTGACCTTGGGCCAACAGCTTCACTTCTCTGGGCCTCAGTTCCCTCAACTGTAAAGTGGGGATTCAGTACCTGCTCTCCTTCCTCCTTGACGGAGCCTTTTGTGGGAGCCGATTAACGCGTATCCACCCCAGCGCTTGGAGCGGTGCTTGACACCGAGTAAGCACGTGTAAATGGAAATGAAAAATGGAATCAGCCCCGTAACATCCTGCCATAATCACTGACTGCGGGTTTTTCCTTTGCCTTATCTTTCTCCCCCTCAGCCGAGCTGCCAGAAAACTGACCTGGGAAGGATCATCGATGACAGTGAGGCAGTGACCGAAGGATAGACTCCCCACGGCCCAGTGGACGTTTGAATCTTTCTTTTTCCCAGCCCCACTCAGCCACCCTCTCAGCACCTCCAAAGCAGTTCCATGCTCTTCCGGGAGCCCCCAAAATGCAGGAATATTGGGTGGAAAACTTCGGCCGATTGAACATTTCCGACTGGCTGTCCCTAGACGACCTCACCTATCAAATAGGGAAGGTGACCCTCTGTGAAACCGACAAGGGCCACGGCGAACTGAACGCTGGAAAAACCCCAGAAAAGGTGTCCGCGGAAGACATTCAGCCCGGCCCAATGGAGGGGGATGGCGAAGCCAGGGCGTCTGTGGTCCCCGTGGGGTTTCCTGACAAAAACTGCCCTGGTACCATGGAGCCCAACTCCTGGGGGGACTTCGAAGGGTTCAGTGAGGCCTCGGACGAGGCGGAAAGTTTCGCCTTAGAGGCCGGGGCGCGGTCTGATCGTTGGCCTCCGGAAGAGAGACCCCCCTCGATGGAAGAACATTTGGGGGTTGCTCTGGGCTCCCGTCTCTCTAACAGGAATATCCGGAGTATGATGGGAGCTGCCTCCATTTCCTCCCTGGAGGTTGGTTGGATAGAGCTTTAGCAATCACCTTGCTGGCCGTCCACGGACGTTACCCAGATGGATGATGCCCCAGGGTGGGGGCGGAGCCCCTTTGGTCGTGAGACTGTGACTTCCATCTAGGTGTCCGGAGAGCGGGGGCTGCCAGGTGCTCAGGAGGCCCCATCTCCTTTTGGTGTTTTGTGTTTTGTTTTCCCTGGTATTTTTTTAAGTGCTTACTAGGTGTCAGTCACTGTACTAAGCCCTGCGGTAGATACAAGCTGTCAGTTTGGACACTGTCCCACGTGGGGCTCACTGTCTCAATCCCCATTTTACAGATGAGGTAGCTGAGGCACAGAGAAGTGAAGTGGCTTGTTCGAGGTCACACAGCAGATAAGTGGCGGAGCCGGGATTAGAATCCGGGTCCCTCTGACTCCCAGGATCTCGCTTGTTCCAGAAGGCCAACTGTGAGCCCTGTGTGGGACAGGGACGGCGTCCAACCCAATTTCCTTGTATCTGAGTGTAGTGCCTGGCACATAGTAAGCGCTTAACAAATACCACAATTATTATTATTATTATTATTCTCTCTCGTTCTCCAGCCCTGTTCCCCCACCGGTCAGCTTTCCTGTTCTCCCTCCTCTCTTCCCTCCCGACTCTTGATTTCCCCTGTCTCTCCCCCTCCCTCGCCAATCCCTGTTGCTATGGTTTCCCTCCTCCCCCCCCCCACCCGGCCACCTTCCATTTTTGACTTGATGTTTTCTCTCTCCCCATTTCCCCTCTCCCTTTTTTTCCTCCACCCCAAAATAAAGCATGAGAAGAGGAATGCTAACGGGGGCAGGGGGACAGGGGAACAAGAAACAATTGTACTTCTGAAGCCATCTTGTGCCCTCCTGGGAGAGTTTAAAACTAGTTCTCGTTACTGTGCTTGTATCAGGATTTAAAATGGGTGGAAGCACATTGCATGGGACATTTTCCCAGTTTTCTAATTGGTACCATCTATTTGGGGGAACCTTACATTCTTCCCTGGCTCTCTTTCCTCATCAAGCTTGCACGGGCCAGCTAGAGGCTTGTTGTATCTTTGAGGGTCTCCCCTCCTCCCTCCCCTTTTATTTTTCAGACCCAACTCAGCTGTGAGACCATTTTTAAGTTTGCCTTTCGGGACATCCTGGCACAACAGCTCACTGAGGACATCTGCACCTTAGATCAGTTTCTAGAAGCAAGGAGTGAAGAAAACGCAGCTTCTGAACCCGTGAAGAGACCGTTCTGGTAACACATTTAAATTCAATTAGCATCAGGCTGAAAATAACATAGTTATCCAGTGCTTGGATCTTGCTGAAGAAGGCTAAAAAGAAAATGGGTAGTATGTGTTGGAAACTGGGCAGATCACCTTAGCTCACTGAAGTAGCTCTAGTTTTGAACCGGGAGGGAAGAGTTGGCCGAAGACTGTGTTTTTATTGTTATCATCATCATCGTTGTTATAATAATAATAATAATAATAATGGCATTTGTTAAGGGCTTACTATGTGCCGAGCACTGTTCTAAGTGCTGGGGGGGCGGGGGGGGATACAAGGTGATCAAGTTGTCCCACGTGGGGCTCACAGTCTTAACCCCCATTTTGCAGATGAGGTCACTGAGGCTCAGAGAAGTGAAGTGACTTGCCCAAGGTCACACAGCAGACATGTGGCGGAGTCGGGATTCGAACCCACGACCTCGGACTCCAAAGCCCGGGCTCTTTCCACTGAGCCGGGCTGCTTCTCTAATGGATTCTCTTATGGATTAAGTGCTTATTCTGTGTCAAGACTGTCTCTAAAATCTGGGGTAGATGCAGGGGTTTGACTTAAGGGGCAGGACTCTGCTTGTCCCGTGGTGAGGAGGGGCGGGAATAGCATTGGGCAAGTCACTTAACTTCTCTGAGCCTCAGTTGCCTCATCTGTAAAATGGGGATTAAGACTGTGAGCCCCCCATGGGACAACCTGATCACCTTGTAACCTCCCCAGCGCTTAGAACAGTGCTTTGCACATAGCAAGTGCTTAATAAATGCCATTATTATTATTATTATTGGGTAGTGATTTCCCTGTGAGCGGGACAAGGTCAGCTGGAGAAATGGAAATCCCCACTTAGACAGTGGGGTCATCTTGTCCCCAGAAAACTCCTCTAAGAAGGAGATAAATGAACCTCTTTCATCATCCCTCCAGGGAGTGGGCGAGGTCAACAGTAGGTGCAGTGAGAGAAACAAGGGACCGAAAACCCACCGACCCTGGCCAAAAGGCCTCAGGGGTGTCCGATGGAAAATCAGAGCTGGTACTTCCCTCGAGCGAATAGGTGCGATTCGTGTGCTAGGTCTGTAGTTAAATTCATTCCTTTTCTGCGCATTGTGGCATTTCCTCCTGAAGGGAAGGGGCAGCCACATAACGCCGGCCAGCGTTAGAACCTACGGCCCCACGGGCGGTTTTAAAATGGGGATTGAGGCTGTGAGCCCCATGTTGGGCAGGGACCGTGTCCAACCTGATATGCTTGTATCCACCCCAGCGCATAATACAGGGCCTGGCACATAGAGAAGCAGCGTGGCTCAGTGGAAAGAGCCCGGGCTTTGGAGTCAGAGGTCATGGGTTCAAATCCCAGCTCCGCCAATTGTCAGCTGTGTGACTTTGGGCAAGTCACTTCACTTCTCTGGGCCTCAGTTCCCTCATCTGTAAAATGGAGATTTAGACTGAGCCCCATGTGCGACTGACTGATCACCTTGTATCCCCCCAGTGCTTAGAACAGTGATTTGCACATAATAAGTGCTTAACAAATACCAAAATTATTATTATCATTATAGCCAGTACTTAAAAATACCATAAAAAAAGTTGTACTCAGATGGGACCTGGTAGCCACTGTCATCTGGAAGTAAGGTGAAGTGGCTGCTACTTTCCCAAGATCTGCATAATAATAATAATAATAATGGTATTAAGCACTTACTATGTGCAAAGCACTGTTCTAAGTGCTGGGGCGATACAAGGTGATCAGGTTGTCCCACGTGGGGCTCACAGTCTTAATCCCCATTTGACAGATGAGGGAACTGGGGCACAGAAAAGTGAAGTGACTTGCCCAAAGTCACACAGCTGACAGTTGCCAGAGCTGGGATTCGAACCCATGACCTCTGACTCCAAAGCCCAGGCTCTTTCCCCTGAGCCACGCTGCTGCTCGTGTGTCGGTCTGAACCCCCTGGGGTGAGAGGAGAGGGAAAGGGAAGGAAGCAGGGGACATATTCTCTTTTCTTTGAGGAAAGAATCTTGACCCATTTACCCGGTGGGTGTGAAGGCTCAGCCACTGTCAGTATCCCATCAGTACACATAAAAATAAAAAATGATGGTATCTGTTAAGCACTTACTATGCACCAGACACTGTACTAAGCGCTGGAGTGGACCCAAGCAAATCGACGTGGACACAGTCCCTGTCCCACATGGGGCTCACGGTCCCAATCCCCATTTTATAGAAGAGGTAACCGAGGCCCGGAGAAGTGAAGTCACTTGCCCAAGACAAATGGCGGAGCTGGGATTAGAACTCAGGACCTTCCGATTCCTAGGCCCGGGCTCTATCCACTAGGCCATGCTGCTTCGCAGAATGTGCCGGTCCTAGCTAAAGCAAGAAGCATCTGCCCAGTGTCCGGTTCTAGGGTGAACCCTGCCAATGGGGGCCAGGAGATGGGCCGAGGGGGCTGTGATGAGAAGGGTGGCCACCACTGACCACCCCATATACCTCCCCTGCCATCCTGGAATAATGGATAATAATGAATAATTATTAATAATAATATGAATAATGAATAACGCCTGGGCGTTAGAGAGTCATGGGTTCTAATCCCCGCTCTGCCATTTATCAGCTGTGTGGCCTCGGGCAAATCACTTCACTTCTCTGTGCCTCGGTTACCTCATCCGTAAAATGGGGATTCAGACCATGAGCTCCACGCGCGGGACAGGGACTGTGTCCAACCCAATTTGCCTGTATCCGCCCCAACGCTCAGTACAGGGCCTGGCACATAGTAAGTGCCTAACAAATATCATTATTATTATTATCATGATTGTTATTATCCTACCGTCTAGGGGAAGGCCAGCGGCTGCTTCAAACGGGGTCTCTCCAGCAGGAGGGTGGGTAATGGGCATAGCTCACCTGTCAGGCTGCGTCTCACTGGGGAAGATGGCTTAGGAGAAGCAGTGTGGCTCAGTGGAAAGAGCACCGGTTTTGGAGTCCCAGGTCATGGGTTCAAATCCCGGCTCTGCCAATTGTCAGCTGTGTGACTTTGGGCAAGTCACTTCATTTCTCTGTGCCTGTTACCTCATCTGTAAAATGGGGATGAAGACTGTGAGCCCCCCGTGGGACAACCTGATCACCTTGTCACCTCCCCAGCGCTTAGAACAGTGCTTTGCATATAGTAAGCGCTTAATAAATGCCATTATTATTATTATTGTGGCTTAAGGGGTGGGACCACTTGCCAATACAAGCAATTCAGCCCCATTTTTATGGCATTTGTTAAGCACTTACTCTGTGCCAGGCCCCGTTCTAAGCTCTGGGTTAGCTTCGGGTTTGGACACAGTCCATGTTCCAGGTGGGACGCAGAGTATCAATCCCCGTTTTGCAGCGGAGGGAAACGAGGCACAGAGGAAGGGTAAAGTGACTTGCCCAAGGTCACACAGCAGACAAGTGGTGGAGCTGGCATTAGAACCCAGGTCCTTCAGGCTTCCAGGCCCGGGCCGTGTCCACTAGGCCACACTGCTTCTTAAATCGGCCCACGCTGCAGGATCCCCTCGCCCCAATCTTGACCTGATTGGTGTCACCCAGACACGGACAGGCCCAGGCAGGCAAAATTGTGGAGGGCCGGGGCCGGGGGGGGGTGTTTCCCCAAAGTCCTCCATCATCTCCAGATGACAACTTCTAAATTTGATCCTGTTGTAGGGTCCTGGGGTCCTAGGAACCTAGATAAACTACGATTTCTGAGGATTACTCCCATCCCCAACTCCCTTACCTCAGATCCTTTTGCGGAGCGGAGCGTCTACACCTCCCCAAGCAGGGCAACACTTTGGACCTGCTCCTTCGCCAGAGCTGGCCGGGCCCAGCATGGAATTGTTTCAGGAATTTGGTACGAAAGGTGTTTTTTTTTTTTTCGAAGTTCAATTCTAATAGATTTTTTTTTTCCAGCTCAAACTCCCGAAAACTTTGGAGAACTCTTCGGGACGCCAATAGCGCACCCACTTCAAGATACCTCTGGACTAAATCCCACTGTCTGGACAACTTCTTACTTGTTCTTGGAATTGACTCGACACAAAAAGTAAAGTGCTTAATATACTTTTAGCCCTTTTAGTGACTACTTGCTTATGTTTCCCGTGACCAGTAATGGACTCTGTAATTGGGAGCGTGGCCCAAGGAGGTTGGAATTCGTTTTCCAGTCCTAATACAGACCAGTCTTCTACAACTTGAATCTAGAAATCATTCCCAAAGAAACTTAATGTAGTGATGTCTTTTGAGGCCACGATATGGAAATGAGGACGATTGGCCCATAGACTTTCCTGCCCAGGCAGATTTACTTCTCTGATGAGCTCCCTGTGGCCATTTTGGAATCGACTGGCAGGATAATTAAAATCTACATCGGCTGGCAGGATAATTAAAATCTACTAAAAGACTTTGGCAGTTGGAAAAAAGAATACTGGTTCAGGGTAGACCGAGTGCAATTTCCAACTCCTATGTAATAGTTACGGGGTTAAGTGCTTACTGTGTGCCAAGCACTGTTCTAAGCACTTGGGTAGGTACAAGCAGCGTGGCTCAGGGAAAAGAGCCCAGGCTTTGGAGTCAGAGGTCATGGGTTCGAATCCCGGCTCTGCCACATGTCTGCTGTGTGACCTTAGGCAAATCACTTAACTTCTCTGAGCCTCAGTTCCCTCATCTGTAAAATGGGGATTAAAACTGTGAGCCCCACGTGAGACAACTTGATCACCTTGTACCCCCCCAGCGCTTAGAAGAGTGCTTTGCACATAGTAAGCGCTTAACAAATGCCATTATTATTATTATTATTATTATTGTTATTATAATGATGGTATTTGTTAAGCACTTTCTATGTGTGAAGTACTGTTCTAGGCACTGGGGAGGATACAAGGCTATCAGCTTATCCCATGTGGGGCTCACAGTCTTAAACCCCATTTTACAGATGAGATAACTGAGGCACCGAGAAGTTAAGTGACTTGCTCAAAGTCACCCAGCTGGCGGGATTAGAACCCAAGCCCACGCTCTTTCCACTGAGCCACGCTGCTTCTCTATTCATCTTAGCAGACCCTGCGTGGATTTAAACCAGAGGACTGAGGAAATAAAATAATAATAACTGTGGCAATTTTTAAGCGCTAGCCAGGCTGTGTATTAAGTGCTGAGTTAGAAAGAAGATAATAAGGCCAGACACCGTACTTGTCCCACACGAGAAGCAGTGTGGCTAAGTGGAAAGAGCCCGAGCTTGGGAGTCAGAGGTCGTGGGTTCTAATCCCAGCTCTGCCACTTGTCAGCTGTGTGACCTTGGGCAAGTCACTTCTCTGGGCATCAGTTACCTCATCTGTAAAATGGGGATTAAGACTGTGAGCCCCACATGGGACAACCTGAATACCTTATATCTACCCCAGCGCTTAGAACAGTGCTTGGCACATAGTAAGTGCTTAACAAAAACCATAATAATAATAATAATAATGGGGCTCACACACAGGTAAGTGCTTCCTACAGTGCTCTGCACACAGTAAGCACTCAATAAATACGATTGAATGAATGAGAGAGAACAGGTATTGGATCCCCCACTTTACAGCTGCCAGAAGCAGTGTGGTTCAGTGGAAAGAACCCGGGCTTTGGAGTCAGAGGTCACGGGTTCAAATCCCGGCTCCGCCAATTGTCAGCTGTGTGATTTGGGGCAAGTCACTTAACTTCTCTGGGCCTCAGTTCCCTCATCTGTAAAATGGGGATGAATACTGTGCTCCCCTGTGGGTCAACCTGATCACCTTGTATCCCCCCCAGTGCTTAGAACAGTGCTTTGCACGTAGCAAGCGCTTAATAAATGCCACCATTATTATTATTACAGGTGAGGTAACTGAGAAGCGAAGTGCCTTTCTCAAGGTCAAACATCAGGCAGCTGGTGGAGCTGGGATTAGAACCCAGGTCTTCTGACTCTTAGGCCTTTGCTCTATCCACCATCATCATCATCATCAATCGTATTTATTGAGTGCTTACTGTGTGCAGAGCACTGTACTAAGCGCTTGGGAAGTACAAATTGGCAACATATAGAGACAGTCCCTACCCAACAGTGGGCTCACAGTCTAAAAGGGGGAGACAAAACCAAACATACTAACAAAATAAAATAAATAGAATAGATATGTACAAGTAAAATAAATAAATAAATAGAGTAATAAATATGTACAAACATATATATGTGCTGCTTCAGTAAAGGAAGCTTCAGTCTCTGCTCCAGGATTCATTCCAGAATCTCCTCCATCTCCATCGTCTCCAGAAGGGTGTACGGGGCCCGTAGTATCCGATGCCTTTCTGTCTTATTGAGATGGGTCGTCTTGACACCAGCCTTAGGGGGGGTCATTCATTCATTCATTCAGTCATATTTATTGAGCGCTTACTGTGTGCAGAGCAATGTGCTAAGCACTTGGGAAGTCCAAGTTGGCAACATATAGAGACGGTCCCTACTCAACAGCGGGCTCACAGTCTAGGAACAGTCAGTGAATAGATTGGAAGCCTGGAAACTCTCCCCTCCATGGGGGCTCATGCTGGGATAGCAGTCAAGACCCGTTAGCGTCTGCAGTTGGAAAATGCGCCACTCGGATTCGTAGTAATAATAATAATAATAACCGTGGGGTATTTGTTAAAAGCGCTCACTGTGTGCCAGGCACCGTTCTAAGCGGTGGGGTAGATCCAAGGTAATCAGGTTGTCCCACGGGGGGCTCGCGGTCTTAATCCCCATTTGCCAGATGAGGTCACTGAGGCCCAGAGAATTGAAGTGACCTGCCCAAGTTCACCCAGCAGACGAGTGGCGGAGCCGGGATTAGAACCCAGATCCTTCTGACCCCCAGGCCCATACTCGATCCGCCAGGCAGAGAAGCAGCGTGGCTCAGTGGAAAGAGCACGGGCTTTGGAGTCGGGGGTCATGGGTTTGAATCCTGGCTCTGCCCCTTGTCAGCTGTTTGACTTCGGGCAAGTCACTTCACTTCTCTGTGCCTCAGTTCCCTCATCTGTAAAATGGGGATTAAGACTGTGAGCCCCACGTGGGACAACCTGATCACCTTGTATCCTCCCCAGTGCTTAGAAAAATGCTTTGCACATAGTAAGCGCTTAGTAAATGCCATCATTATTATTGTTATTATTATTATTATTAGGCCACACTGCTTCTTACAATTAAGATTCAGGGAAGTCCTGCTTTTGCATGCCGTCTGAGGATGAACTAAGCAGGATTGCTTGAAGCAGGCCCGTGCCCTACCCAGTACTTCTTGTTTCGGGTTCTTGGCAAATTGCCAGAGGGACCGAGGGTGAAGGGGCATTCATTCATTCATTCAATCGTATTTATTGAGCGCTCACTGTGTGCAGAGCACTGTACTAAGCGCTTGGGAAGGACAAGTTGGCAACATATAGGGACGGTCCCTACCCAGCAGCGGGCTCACAGTCTAGAAGAGAGCCAGCCCTGTGGTGCCACCCTTCCCTGCTCTTTCCTGTCAGCAGCTCAGGCTGGAAGAGCCGAGCCCCATGGCTACCCCAAGTGACCCAAGTTTTATTACAAAAACGTACAGTTTGGCCCCAAGGGCATCTATTCTCCCAGCGCATTGTCTGTCTCCACATGGCAGCGCGAGAAGCAGCCAGAAGAAGCCAGTGAGAAGAAGTTAGAGAAGCAGCGTGGCTCAGTGGAAAAGAGCCCGGGCTTTGGAGTCAGAGGTCATGGGTTCAAATCCCAGCTCTGCCAATCGTCGGCTGTGTGGCTTTGGGCAAGTCACTTCACTTCTCTGGGCCTCAGTTACCTCGTCTGTAAAATGGGAATGAAGTCTGTGAGCCCCACCATGGGACAACCTGATCACCTTGTAACCTCCCCAGCACTTAGAACAGTGCTTTGCACATAGTAAGCGCTTAATAAATGCCATCATTATTATTTTTACAGTTCAGCAGCAGAGACAATTCCTGCCCACAACGCTTTGCTCTGCATATAGCAGGTGCTCAGTAAATACCATCAATCGATTGCTAAGCACACAGTGCACTCCATAAATGCTTTTTATTCATTGACCGACAGTGATTTCTTTTGTTAGGACCCTTCAGGAAACCATCACCTCACTTCGGAAGGTGCAAACCGGAAGGAAATCGAGGAACTGATGGACGTTAATGGCTTCAATATTCATAACTGTAAGGCTCTCATTCAAACCAAGGTAAGGGAAGTTTGGAAAAATTCCTCGCAGGTATTTATGCCCTTCCCCCTTCCATCCCCTCGGGGCTTGCTGTGTTGTGAGTCGGCTCTAAGCAATCCTGCTTAGTTAATCCTCATCAAGATTTCCCTGACTCTTAATTGCTACAGCGGAAAGAGCACCAGCCTGAGAGTCATAGGACCTGGGTTCCAATCCCGCCTCTGCCACTTGTCTGCCGTGTGACTTTCGTTGTCACTTAACTTTTGGGTACCTCAGTTTCCTCAACTGTAAAATGGGGATTAAGACTGTGATCGCGTTGTGGGACGGGGGCTGTGTCCAACCTGATTGACTTGTATCTGCCCCAGCGCTTAGAACAGTGCTTGGAACATAGCGCTTAGCAAGTACCATACTTAAATACCTGTGATCCCTCCTACTTAGTGATAATAATGATGGCATTTGTGAAGTGCTTACTGTGTGTCAGGCACTGTTCGTTCATTCATTCAGTCAACTGGTACTCCCCAAGTGCTTAGTACAGTGCCCTGCACACAGTAAGCGCTCAATCAATACGATTGAATGAATTCAGTCGTAGTTATTAAGCGCTTACTGTTTGCAATGCACTGTCCTAAGCTAAAGAGTTGTTCTAAGTACAGAGCACTGTTCTAAGATAAACCCTGCCCCAAAATAAGGCTCACAGTCTTAATTCCCATTTTTCAGATGAGGTAACTGAGTCCCTGAGAAGTGAAGGGACTTCTTCACTTCGCCCAAGGTCATGCAGCAGACAAGTGGTGGATCTGGGATTAGAACCCAGGTCCTCCTGACTCTCAGGCCTGTACTTTATTCATCTCAAACAGTGAGCCCAGTGCGGGACAGGGACTGTGTCCAACCTAATTAACTTATTACGTACCCAGCGCTTAAAACAGTGTTTGGCACATAGTGACTGCTTAACAGATACTATTTGAAAAGCAAGGAAATAACTCGTTTTTCCGTATCTTAATCGATCAGCAGTTAATCAGTTTTCCTAGTGGCAGGATATTATCGACTTTCGCTCTGAATCTTAACTTTCTTTTCTGTTCCGTTCAGCTTTCTGTATCCCCAAGTCCCAGGCGTGGCAATCTCTTCGTTCACAACCTCTTTCTGAAGAAGACTCCTTCTCATGGAACTCTGCAATACATAACAATCCCAAGAAAGAGGAGACTTTTCACTACCCGCAGTCTCAAAATGAAGATTTTTAAGAGTGACGTTTGCTAAAGCAAGAGTGCTTTTTCTTATTGAACCTTGATAATTTTGCTACTGGTTTGGTATTGAACACTAGCGAAGCCGTTCGGGGATGCGAATCCGAAGGGGAAGGTGTAAATAGTTTCCGATTTAAAAGCCAATGACTTTTCTCACTGGGGCCAGGGCTGAGTAAGGACAGCACAAAACCCTGGCTCTCTGTCTGTTTCTCGGCAAGTCTCGAGTCCCGGGTTTTCGTCTGCTATTTTCGGCCCAAAGGCTGGCAGCTGCAACTATATGAGGAATGTAGATGGCCTCGCCTTCTCCTTTCTGGTGGCCCCACCCTGGTCGCCCAACGCCAGGCCGTCTGTTTGGCCCGGTGGTCTGGTTGCTGGGCCCTCTGGCCATCTGTTGCACCATTAAAGAGGCTATCGAGCCCCCCACCAGCCCACGGGGAGACCCCAGACTTGATCCAGACCCGCCCCGGAGCTCCTAGACCTGGTTGAAAACCAGGAGTTATCCACACTTCTCCAATCTCCTGTTGATTGTTAATGAGACTAAAGCTCAGTGACAGGGTTTCGGCCCCCGGCCCTGAAAGAGTCCCTGGTAACATGGATGTTCCGAGCATCAGTTTCCTGTCGTAGGATGAGGGTCTCACCTCTCTGCCCCCTCCCCACCCTTAGAAAACTCGGGGTCCAGTGTAAGCATTGTGGCACTGATTTTTTAAAGCACCAAAAGAAAACTTTTTGCACCCGTTTAGAACGTATTTCAAAACTCCTGGGATACAGCTAGATGGAGGGATGTTTTCAAGTGAATATCCTCCAACGTTTTAATCGTAATTTAACTTTTATTCTCCCCCACCCCCACTGATATTTTTAAGTAGATTTTTGGAGCTATCTGTGTTATTTTATCTAATATTAAAATCACTTCTGTGAGTTGCGCATTGCCGACCTCGGAGTAATGTCACCGTTTTATTAATCTGTAAGTAGCTTTTCTTTTAGAGCGGTTCTGATTACCCAGTTAGTTGCCGAAGTTTGGTCCGTGGTAAATCATCCGTCCGAGGGCTCTGTGAGTGACAGCTCCCTGTTCGTTTCAGCCACAGAAATTCACATTGGAAAAGGCCAAGAGCCTGAAATCTGCACTGACTTTTTGGTAACCTTTAACTTAATAAAATATTCTCAGCACAGACTTGCTTTGTCTTTGTTTTCACAGCCTCTTAGGGAGCTGCTGGAAACAGGCTTGTTCTGTGTAATTGGACTGGGATGGAGAGGAGAGAGGAATATTCCGGGTGCCTGAGGCCTGTCTATCGAGGGCCAGGGAACGGCACTTCATCGGGTGACATCCCTGTATGCCTGCAGACAAATGTAGAAAGAGTAGGAGCTCAAAGAAGTCTCCTGGAAAACCTGCTTTGACATTTTCAGGGTAGCAGTTGAGGACCATAGAAAAGCGTAGAAACCATAACAGCAGTAATGGAAGAACCATTAGCAAGGTTACAGTTTATGACAGAAGACAGGACGTTCTGGAGAAAATACATCCATAGAGGTGCTATGAATCGGAAACGACTCGACGGCACTTCGTTCATTCATTCAATCGTATCTATTGAGCGCTTACTGCGTGCAGAGCATGGAGAAAATACATCCACAGAATTGCTATGAATCCGAAACGACTCGACGGCACTTCGTTCATTCATTCAATCGTATTTATTGGGCGCTTACTGCGTGCAGAGCACTGTACTAAGCACTTGATGAGAACAGTAATAATAGTTGAGAAGCACGTGGCTTGATGGGTAGAGCACAGGCTTGGGAGTCAGAAGGACCGGGTTCCAATCCTGACTCCACCATGTGTCTGCTGTGTGACCTTGGGCAAGTCGCTTCATTTCTCTGGGCCTCAGTTACCTCATCTGGAAAACGGGGATTAAGACTGTGAGCCCCGGATTGAGCCTGTGAGCCCCATGTGGGACAGGGACTGTGTCCAACCCGATTTGCTCATATCCATCGCCACGCTTAGTACAGCCAATCAATCAATCAATCGTATTTATTGAGCGCTTACTGTGTGCAGAGCACTGTACTAAGCGCTTGGGAAGGACAAGTTGGCAACATATAGAGACAGTCCCTACCCAACAGTGCCTGGCACGTAGTAAGTAGTCTAGAGGATGAGCTTATGGCCTAGAAGCTCTACCTGGCTCTGCCACTTGTCTGCTGGGTGATCTTGGGCGGGTCACTTAGCTTCTCTGTGTCTCAGTTTCCTCATCTGTAAAATGGGGATTCCATATCTGTCCTCCCTCCTACTTAAGACCGTGAGCCCGTGCGGGACAGGGATGGTGTCTGACCCGCTTATCTCGAATCTCTCCCAGCACTTGGTACTTGCCGTATGAGAAGCAGCGTGGCTCGGTGGAAAGAGCCCGGGATTTGGAGTCAGAGGTTCAAATCCCGACTCTGCCAATTATCAGCTGTGTGACTCTGGGCAAGTCACTTCACTTCTCTGGGCCTGTTACCTCAACTTTTACTTCCCAAGCGCTTAGTGCAGTGCTCTGCACACAGTAAGCGCTCAATAGATACAATTGAATGAATCTGTAAAAATGGGATTAAGACTGTGAGCCCCCCGTGGGAACAACCTGATCACCTTGTAACCTCCCTAGTGCTTAGAACAGTGCTTTGCACATAGCAAGTGCTTAATAAATGCCATCATTATTATTATTATATAATAAGCATTTAACAAATACCACATTCACTATTACTTAAACAGTGAGCCCCATAAGGAACAGGGACTGGGTCCAACCTAATTATGTTATGTCTACCCCAGCGCTTAGTACAGTGCCTGCCAGATAGTAGTAGATATCATTATTATTATTATTCATTCATTCAATTGTATTTATTGAGCACTTAAGTGCATAGAGCCCTGTATTAAGCATGTGGGAGAGTACTATGTAGCAATAAACAGATACAGTCCCTGCCCACAACAAACGTACTATTATTAGGGTGGGTCAGGATGGTGGCACTGGTGAATCCAAGTGCTTAGTACAGTGCTCTGCACACAGTAAGCGCTCAATAAATACGATTGAATGAATGAAGAGAACCCAAAGGGAGCATCATGGGTAGTACGAGAAGCCGCGGGGACCCCTGCAACTGCCAGCTAAGCAGTCCGTGTGCCAAACATAATCAATCAATCCTATTTATTGAGCACTTACTAGTCAGTCAATCGTATTTATTGAGCACTTAGCCTGTGCAGAGCACTGTAGTAAGTGCTCTAGAGAGTAAACTTTAACAATAGGACACGTTCCTTGCCCACAGTGAGCTTGCAGTCCAATCAATCGTATTTATTGAGCGCTTTCTGTGTGCAGAGCACTGTACTAAGCGCTTGGGAAGTACAAGTTGGCCACATATAGAGACGGTCCCTACCCAACAGTGGGCTCCCAGTCTAGAAGGGGGAGACAGAGAACAAAACCAAACGTATTAACAAAATAAAATAAATAGAATAGATATGTACAAGTAAAATAAAGAAATTTATACAGTCCGGGGCACTGTATTAATCCTGGCTCCTCCAACTGTCTACTGAGTGACCTTGGGTAAGTCACTTCACTTCTCTCAGCCTCTGTTACCTCATCTTTATAATGGGATTAAGACTGGGAGCCCCATCCGGGACAGGAACTGTTTCCAACCTGGTTACCTTGTTTCTACCCCATTGCTTAGAACGGTGCTTGGCACATAGTAAGCACTCTAACAAATACCATAATTATTAATTATTATTATTAGTGCTTGGGAGAAGGGAGATGGGAGCAGGCCTGCCATCCTCTGAGCCCAGGGGCCGGACACTGCCCAGGCGTGGATGGAGCCTGTTGTTGGGTAGGGATTATCTCTATCTGTTGCCAAATTGTACTTTCCAAGCGCTTAGTACAGAGCTCTGCACACAGTAAGCATTCAATAAATACAAATAAATGAATGAATGAATGGAGAAGCGAAGCAGACTCATAGAGGCAGTCTATCATGATTCATTCATTCAATCATTATTTATTAAGTGCCGTACTAAGCGCTTGGGAGAGTACAATATAACAATAAACAGACACAATCCCTGCCCACAACAAGCTTACAGTCTAGAGCTGTCCGTGAGTTTCCCCTGAATCTGAGTGTTTCAGATCGCCACTAAGCCAGCAAGTGTTAGTGTGGTACTTTTAATAATAATAATAATAATAATTTTGGTATTTAAGTGCTTACTATGTGCCAAGCACTGTTTTAAGCGCTGATTTACACTGACCCATGCAGGTCCCAGCCTCGATCAGGGACAGCCTAAGAAACCCTACCGCTCAAGCCAGAGCTAAGATACTCCACGTCTTGGCGCTGCCAAGAAGAGTTGGGAAATGGGTTGGAGCGGGAAATGAATATTTCATATGGTTTCTGCTTGTGCAAGTGGAAAAAAAAAAGGGAATAAATCCTGGGATAAGAGGACAGGGAGATAAGGTAGCCGTCGACATCCACTTATTCACTCACTAATCGCCCGGGGAAATTAACGCGGAGGGAGAAGGTTGGCAGAAGCCTCGGAGGGAAGCGCCCGCCAAGGCCCTCTGAAATCCCAGACTTGGAAGTGGGCTCATCCCAGGGAGTGTTGTCAAGGTGACGGACTGTTAGGGGATCAACCAGGAACTTCCAGCTACAAGTATCTTTTCTAAAAAAACAATTTCTTATGGTATTTGTTAAACGCTTACTATTAGCCCGGCACTGTTCTAAGCACTGGGGTAGAGAGTGGGTTCTAATCCCGGCTCCTCCGTTTGTCTGCTGTGTGACCTTGGGCAAGTCGCTTTTCTTCTCTGGGCCTCAGTTACCTCATCTGTAAAATGGGGATGAAGAGTGTGGGCACCGTGGGAGACAGGGACTGTGTCCAACCTGATTCACTTGGATCTACTTGTATCTTATATGTTGCCAACTTGTACTTCTCAATCAATCAATCAATCAATCGTATTTATTGAGCGCTTACTGTGTGCAGGGCACTGTACTAAGCGCTTGGGAAGTACAAGTTGGCAACATAACATATCAAGCAACATATCAAGCGCTTAGTACAGTGCTCTGCACACAGTAAGCGCTCAATAAATACAGTTGATTGATTGATTGATCTACCCCAGCGTTTAGAACAGTTTTTGGCAAATAGTAAATGCTAAACATGTATGATTATTATTAGTAATAATAATAATAATGGCATTTATTAAGAGCTTACTATGTGCAAAGCACTAAGTGCCGGGGAGGTTACAAGGTGATCAGGTGAGCCGCGGGGGGCTCACAGTCTTCATCCCCATTTTACAGACGAGGGAACTGAGGCACAGTGAAGTGACGTAGTAGTAACACAGTCCCTGTCCCACATGGAGCTCACAGTCTTAACCCCCATTTTACAGTTGAAGTAAACTGAGGTACAGAGGGGTGAAGCGACCTGCCCAAGGACCCACAGCAGACAAGTGGCGGAGCTGGGATGAGAACCCAGGTCCCCGTGGGCCGAAGGCTAGGTAACAGCCCCATAAACAATGACCTTCGGGAAGTGATTCAGCTGCTTAATGCGTTGTTGGAGGCCGAGGAGAATAGGAGAGTGAAGCCCTTGTTTTTGCAATCCGGTGTTGACTGGTTCTGCGGTTGGCAAGCTGCTCCCGCGTGGATGGGCTGGCGTTGAGTCACCGGCTCGAATCAACAGCCCCGCTCGGAGCCAAGGAATACGTGTCTTTCCCAGGAGGAGCCCTGAGGTAGCTGCCATCCTGGAAAAGGCAAGGCCAAACGGGTAGGGAAAACCGGGGAGGACAGGACATGGGATGCGGGGGGACCCAGGGGCTTGGGGTTGAGGGCATTGGCCTCTAGACCGTAAGCTCCTTGTGGGCAGGGAACATCTCTCTATATATGTAATAATAATAATGTTGGCATTTGTTAAGCACTTACTATGTGCAAAGCACTGTTCTAAGCGCTGGGGAGGTTACAAGGTGATCGGGTTGTCCCACGGGGGGCTCACAGCCTTAATCCCCATTTTACAGATAAGGGAACAGAGAAGTGAAGTGACTTGCCCAAAGTCACACAGCTGACAGTTGGCAGAGCTGGGATTTGAACCCATGACCCCTGACTCCAAAGCCCAGGCTCCTTCCACTGAGCCACAGCAGCTTCTCCCATATATATGTACGTATATCTATCTATCTATCTGTATGTATACATATATATATATACAGATAGATAGATAGATAGGTAGATAGATAGATAGATAGATAGGTATTTGTTAAGTGCTTACTATATGCCGAGCACTGTTCTAAGCGCTGGGGTAGATAGAAGTGTGGTGAGCCCACAACAAGCAGCCTTATTAGTGGCTGTTTGAGCAGCGTGGCTCAGTGGAAAGAGCCCAGGCTTTGGAGTCGGTGGTCATGGGTTCGAATCCCGACTCTGCCACGAGTCTGCTGTGTGACCTTGGGCAAGTCACTTCACTTCTCCGAGCCTCAGTGACCTCATCTGTACAACGGGGATTAAGACTGTGAGCCCCTCGTGGGACAAACTGAACACCTTGTATCCCCCTCCCAGCACTTAGAACAGTGCTCTGCATATAGTAAGCACTTAACAAATGCCATTATTATTATTATTATTATTATTATTATCCTGTGAACAACAACAAGGAAGAGGCTTTGCAAAGTCACTGATGGGCTCTACCTGAGACAGGTGATTGCTGGCCTCTGTGGGGCGGAACGTGGTGGCCTTCTCTCCCTGCTCTACCCGGTAATGGGCCTGGACCAATCAATGACTGCCACGTTATAAAATAATAATAATAATAATAAGAATAATAATAATAATAATGGCATTTGTTAAGGGCTTACTATGTGCAAAGCACTGTTCTAAGCACTGGGGGGATACAAGGTGATCAGGTTGTCCCACGTGGGGCTCACAGTCTTAATCCCCATTTTCCAGATGAGGGAACTGAGGCACAGAGAAGCTAAGTGACTTGCCCAAAGTCACAGAGCTGACAATTGGCAGAGCTGGGATTTGAACCCATGACCTCTGACTCCAAAGCCCGGGCTCTTTCCACTGAGCCACGCTGCTTCTCTGTAGAGCCACAGCTGTGGTGCCTAAGGCAGAGAAGCAGCGTGGCTCAGTGGAAAGAGCATGGGCTTTGGAGTCAAGGGTCATGGGTTTGAATTCCGGCTCTGCTAATAATAATAATAATAATAATTTTGGTATTTGTTAAGCGCTTACTATGTGCAAAGCACTGTTCTAAATACTGGGGAGGATACAAGGTGATCAGGTTGTCCCATGTGGGGCTCACAATCTTAATCCCCTTTTACAGATGAGGTAACTGAGGCACGGAGAAGTTAAGTGACTTGCCCAAAGTCACACAGCTGACAAGCTGTGGAGCCGGGATTTGAACCCACGACCTCTTACTCCAAAGCCTGTGCCCTTTCCACTGAGCCACGCTACTTCGCTGTAGAGCCACAGCTGCGGCGCCTAAGGCAGAGAAGCAGTGTGGCTCAGTGGAAAGAGCACGGGCTTTGGAGTCAGGGGTCATGGGTTCGAATCCCGGCTCTGCCAATTAGCAGTAGGACTTCGGGCAAGTAACTTCACTTCTCTGAGCCTCAGTTCCCTCATCTGGAAAATGAGGATGAAGACTGTGAGCCCCCAGTGGGACAACCTGATCACTTTGTAACCTCCCCAGTGCCTAGAACAGTGCTTTGCATATAGTAAGTGCTTAATACATTCCAATTATTGTTATTATTAGATAGGAGGTTTTGAATTGCGATGAGACAAGCAAGCAAAGGAAAGCATCTGGTATTGGACCCTTGGAGTGGAGTGGGTGAAAGTATGTTTGTATGTATGTCTCCCCCATCTAGACTGTGAGCCCGCTGTTGGGTAGGGACCGTCTCTATACGTTGCCAACTTGGACTTCCCAAGCGCTTAGTACAGTGCTCTGCACACAGTAAACGCTCAATAAATACGGTTGAATGAATGAATGAATGTATGTGTGAGTGTATGTATGTGGGGATGAATGGTTGTGTCACTCTCTTGCACGTTGGTAAAACTAAGTAAAAAATCTTTCCACAGTAACCTTGGTGATGTGGTTTGACTCTACTACATGTCACTGAGGCGGTTTGTGACAGCAAGTTAATCAGGATGGACACAGTCCCTGTCCCCCATGGGGCTCACACTCTTAATCCCCATTTTACAGAAGGGCTAACTGAGGCCCAGAGAAGTGAAGTGGCTTGCCCAAGGTCACACAGCAGACATATGGCGAAACTGGGATTAGAACCAAGTCCTTCTGATTCCCAGGCTGGGGCTCTACCCACTAAGCCCCGCCGCTTCTCTAATAATAATAATTGTACTATTTGTTAAGCGCTTACTTTGCGTCAAGCACTGGGGTGGATACAAGCAAATCAGGTTGGACACGGTCCCTGGCCTGCACAGAGGTCACGGTCTTAATCCCGATTTTACAGACGAGGGAACTGAGGCACAGAGAAGTGAAGTGATTTGCCCAAGGTCACTCAGACAAGCGGTGGAGTCGGGATTGGATTCTGATTCCCAGGCCTGTGTTCTATCCAATCAATCAATCAATCAATCGTATTTATTGACCGCTTACTGTGTGCAGAGCACTGTACTAAGCGCTTGGGAAGTACAAGTTGGCAACATATAGAGACAGTCCCTACCCAACAGTGGGCTCACAGTCTAAAAGGACTAGGCCATGCTGTTTTTTTTATGGGTTGTGTTGTGGGTAGGGAATGTGTCTGTTGTTATTGTTATATTGTGCTCTCCCAAGTGCTTAGTTCAGTGCTCTGAACACAGTAAGGGCTCACTCAACAAATATGATTGATTGATTGTGCATTTCATTTAAAATTCTTTAGACTATAAACTTGTTACAGGCAGGGAATGTTTCTGCTAATTCTATTGTACTCTCCCAAGTGCTTAGTACAGTGCTCTCTACATAGTAAGCACTCAAAAAATACTGTTGACTGATTGATTGATTCGCAAACTCTTTTAGGGAAAATCTCTCCAATGAAATTCCGATGCGTTTCAACCAAAGCTCCCGAATGCAAAGGCAACGATCTGGAGTTTATTATCCCAAAGTGCAAAGGGAAATTGGCAATCCTTAGAAATTGGAAATCCTTGAACACTTCTGCAATCCTCATCATCAATCATATTTATTGAGCGCTTACTATGTGCAGAGCACTGTACTAAGCGCTTGGGAAGTACAAATTGGCAACATAAAGAGACAGTTCCTACCCAACAGTGGGCTCACAGTCTAAAAGTGGGGAGACAGAGAACAAAACCGAACATACTAACAAAATAAAATAAATAGAATAGATATGTACAAGTAAAATAAATAAATAAACAAATAGAGTAATAAATATGTACAAACATATATACATATATACAGGTGCTGTGGGGAAGGGAAGGAGGTAAGATGGGGGGGATGGAGAGGGGGACGAGGGGGGGAGGAAGGAAGGGGCTCAGTCTGGGAAGGCCTCCTGGAGGAGGTGAGCTCTCAGCAGGGCCTTCTGCAATCTCCGCTGGTTCCCTTAAGGGCGGTTGTGAAAAGAAGAAAGCACTTCCATTCAATAATAATGACAGTATTTGTTATGCACTTACTATGTGCAAAGCGCTGGGGAGGTTACAAGGTGATCAGGTTGTCCCACGGTGGGGGGGCTCACAGTTTTAATCCCCATTTTACAGATGAGGGAACTGAGGCACGGAGAAGTTAAGTGACTTGCCCAAACACCAAGAGGAGGGACGATTGACGGGTGTTTGCTGCGTGTTGCTTCGAGGTCCGATTCCCTGATATTGAGTCAATCAAGTGGTCGATATGTGGGGGGAAGAATTTCAGAAGTGGGGAATAATGTTCCCCCTCTGTTCCCCAGCCCCAATCATCAAGGGGCTGGGGAACAGTTTATTTTATTTTGCTTATTTTATTTTATTTTATTTTATTTTATTTGTTTATTTTTATTTTGTTTAAGTTTATTTTGTTTTGTTAGTATGTTTGGTTTTGTTCTCTGTCTCCCCCTTTCAGACTGTGAGCCCACTGTTGGGCAGGGACTGTCTCTATGTGTTGCCAATTTGTACTTCCCAAGAGCTTAGTACAGTGCTCTGCACGCAGTAAGCGCTCAATAAATACGATTGATGATTGATGATGATGATCAAGGGGAGATGACGATGTCACCCGATGGGAAGGAAGCTGCCCAGAGCCATCTGCAGGAAAGCCAGCGGAGGAACAAGGCAGGCAGGTTTTTAATCATTCAATTGTATTTTAATCATAATTATAAACCAGTTTCTTGGCATTTTGACCAAGAAAACTCTTTGGATCCACTACCAGAACGATTACAGATGAAAGTGGGGAGTCCTGGGAAAGATGTGTCCTATGGGTTGGAGCCGACTCAGTGGCATAATAATAATAACAATAATAATAATAATAATAATGATGGCATTTATTAAGCGCTGACTATGTGCAAAGCACTGTTCCAAGTGCTGGGGTAGATGCAAGGTTATCAGGTTGTCCCACGGGGGCTCACAGTCACTTCAATTCACTCACAGTACTTCACTTCTCTGGGCCTCAGTTCCCTCATCTGTCAAATGGGGATTAAGACTGTGAGCCCCCTATGGGACAACCTGATCACCTTGTAACCTCCCCAGTGCTTAGAACAGTGCTCGGCACTAATAAATGCCATTATTATTATTATTATTATTATTATTATTATTATTATTACAAACAAATCAGGTTGGACACAGTCCCTGTCCCACATTTACTCATTCATTCATTCAATCATCATCATCAATCGTATTTATTGAGCACTTACTGTGTGCAGAGCACTGTAGTAAGCGCTTGGGAAGTACAGCGTGGCTCAGTGGCAAGAGCCCAGGCTTTGGAGTCAGAGGTCACGGGTTCAAATCCCGGCTCTGCCAATTGTCAGCTGTGTGACTTTGGGCAAGTCGCTTCGCTTCTCTGGGCCTCAGTTCCCTCATCTGTAAAATGGGATGAAGACTGTGAGCCCCCCGTGGGACAATCTGATCACCTTGTAACCTCCCCAGCGCTTAGAACAGTGCTTGGCACATAGTAAGCGCTTAATAAATGCCATTATTATTATTATTACATGATGCTCACACTCTTAATCTCCGTTTGACAGTCTTCATCCCCATTTGACAGATTAGGGAACTGAGGCCCAGTGAAGTGACTTGCCCAAAGTCACACAGCTGACAATTGGCAAAGCTGGCATTTGAACCCATGACCTCTGACTCCAATGCCGGGGCTCTTTCCACTGAGCCACGCTGCTTCTCCTTAGACGAGACAAGATGGTATTTGTTAAGTGCTTATTATTCATTAAATCATATTTATTGAGCACTTACTGTGTGCAGAGCACTGTACTAAGCGCTTGGGAAGTACAAGTTGGCAACATATAGACACAGTCCCTACACAACAGTGTGCTCACAGTCTGGAAATGTACCAGGCACTGGGTTGGATACCAGCAAATCTGGTTGGACACAGTCCCTGTGGACAACCTGATCACCTTGCATCCCCCCAGCGCTCAGAACAGTGCTTCACACATAGTAAGCGCTTAACAAATGCCATCATTATTATGTCCTGGAACTCCTTCCTTCCTCAAATCCGACAGATGATTATTCTCCCCACTGTTCAAAGCCTTATCGAAGGCACATCTCCTCCAAGAGCCCTTCCCTGACTAAGCCCCTCCTTTCTTCTTCTCCCACTCAATCAGTCAATCAATCAGTCAATCAATCGTATTTATTGAGCGCTTACTGTGTGCAGAGCACTGTACTAAGCGCTTGGGAAGTCCAAGTTGGCAACATATAGAGACGGTCCCTACCCAACAGTGAGCTCACAGTCTAGAAGGGGGAACCCTTCTTGCTTCCTTTGTACTTTCCCCCTCCTGGCCCCTTTTTTTTTAATGACATTTATTAGGCACTTACTATGTGCAAAGCACTGTTCTAAGCACTGGGGTGGTTACAGGGAGATCAGGTTGTCCCACGGGGGGCTCACAGGCTTATTCCCCATTTTACAGGTGAGGGAACTGAGGCCCAGAGAAGTGAAGTGGCTTGCCCAAAGTCACACAGCTGACAATTGGCAGAGCTGGGATTTGAACCCATGACCCCTGACTCCAAAGTCCATGCTCTTTCCAATGAGCCGCACTACTTCTCTTCAGCAGTTATGTACACATCTGTAATTTATTTATATTAATGTCCATCTCCACCCCCCCTTTAGACTGTAAGCTTGTTATGGGCAGGGAATGTGTCTGTTTATTGTTGTACTTTTCCAAGCTCTTAGTACAGTGCTGTGCACGCAGTAAGCGCTCAATAAATATAATTAAATGAACGAATGGGGCTCACTGCCTTAATCCCCATTTTACCGATGAGGTAACTGAGACCCAGGGAAGTTAAATGACTTGCCCAAGGTTACACAGAAGGCATTTATTTATTTTACTTTTACATATCTGTTCTATTTATTTTATTTTGTTAATATGTTTTGTTTTGTTGTCTGTCTCCCCCTTCTAGACTGTGAGCCCACTGTTGGGTAGGGACCGTTTCTATACGTTGCCAATTGGACTTCCCAAGCGCTTAGTACAGTGCTCTGCACACAGTAAGCGCTCAATAAATATGATTGATTGATTGATAATAATAATAATGGCATTTATTAAGCGCTCACTATGTGCAAAGCACTGTTCTAAGTGCTGGGGAGGATACAAGGTGATCAGGTTGTCCCACGGGGGGCTCACAGTCTTAATCCCCATTTTACAGATGAGGTAACTGAGGCACAGAGAAGCAGCGTGGCTCGGTGGAAAGAGCACAGACTTTGGAGTCAGAAGTCATGGGTTCAAATCCCGGCTCCACCAACTGTCAGCTGTGTGACTTTGGGCAAGTCACTTAACTTCTCTGGGCCTCAGTTACCTCATCTGGAAAATGGGGATTAAAACTGTGAGCTCCCCGTGGCACAACCTGATCACCTTGTAACCTCTCCAGCGCTTAGAACAGTGCTTTACATCATCATCATCATCATCAATTGTATTTATTGAGCGCTTACTATGTGCAGAGCACTGTACTAAGCGCTTGGGAAGTACAAATTGGCAACATATAGAGACAGTCCCTGCACATTGTAAGCGCTTATTAAATGTCATTGTTATTATTATTATGATTATTAAGTGACTTGCCCAAAGTCACACAGCTGACAATTGGCATAGCTGGGACATGAACACCTGACCTCTGACTCCAAAACCCGGGCTTTTTCCACTGAGCCACGCGGCTTCTCTGGTGGCGGGGGAGCTGGGATGAGGTTAGATTAGCTGGGATTAGAACCCAGGTCCTCCTGACTCCCGGGAATGTGCTCTTTCCATCAGGCCACACTGCTTCTGGAGAGTTCTGGAGCGGCCTGAGATTCAGCCCCTGGCTGCAGGGATTTTTTTTAGGCGGGTTGTCCGGCTCTGTGGCCTCAGGATGGCTGGCCTGTCAGCCTAGCTGGACTGATCCAGAAGCTGCTACTTCCCTCCCTCCACCCCCTTCCTTCCCCAGGTGGTTGTCGCTATCCCAAATTTGGGGCTGCCGGGGCCTGAAGAGAAGGCCCCACCCCTGGCCAGGATCAATCCATCAATCGATCCGCTGTATTAATCAATCAATCAATCGTACCAGCCCCGAGCGGAGCAAATTTTGCCCTTGTCCAGTTTGAGCTGCAAAACTATAAGCGTTGCTTGACTACATTTCGTTTTCACCCTTCAGCCAGCTCTTAGAACAGTGCTCTGCATTCATTCATTCATTCAATCGTATTTATTGAGCGCTTACTGTGTGCAGAGCACTGGACTAAGCGCTTGGGAAGTCCAAGTCGGCAACATATAGAGACGGTCCCTACCCAACAGCGGGCTCACAGTCTAGAAGGGGGAGACATACATGCAAACATACTTTCACCCACTTCACTCCAAGGGTCCAATACCAGATGCTTTCCTTTGCTTACTTGTCACCTCGCAATTCAAAACCTCCTATCTAATAATAATAATAATAATAATTGGAATGTATTAAGCACTTACTATATGCAAAGCACTGTTCTAAGCACTGGGGAGGTTACAAGGTGATCAGGTTGTCCCACGGGGGGCTCACAGTCTTCATCCCCATTTTCCAGATGCACATAGTAAGCGCTTAACAAATGCCATTATTATTATTATTTATTGAGCGCTTACTGTGTGCAGAGCACTAGTACTAAGCGCTTGGGAAGTCCAAGTTGGCAACATAGAGAGATGGTCCCCTACCCAACAGTGGACTCGCAGTCTAGAAGGGGGAGACAGAGAACAAAACCAAACATATTAACAAAATAAAATAAATAGAATAGATAGGTACAAGCAAAATAAATAAATAAATAGACTAATAAATATGTACAAACACATATGCATATATACAGTACATAATCAAGCACGTACTCGATGCAGAGTGCACAGGAGAGTAATAATTGCTGTGGTAGTGCGTTCCACGTGCTGTACTAAGCGCTGGGGTGGATAGAGGCAGTGTGGCTCAGTGGGAAGAGCACGGGCTTTGGAGTCAGAGGTCATGGGTTCGAATCTCAGCTCTGCCAATTGTCAGCTGTGTGACTTTGGGCAAGTCACTTAACTATTCTATTTATTTTGTTAATGATGTGCATCTAGCTTTATTTCTATTTGTTCTGACGACTTTACGCCTGTCCACATAATAATAATAATAATAATAATAATATAATAATGGCATTTATTAAGCACTTACTATGTGCAAAGCACTGTTCTAAGTGCTGGGGAGGTTACAAGGTGATCAGGTTGTCCCACGGGGGGCTCACAGTCTTCATCCCCATTTTCCAGATGAGGTAACTGAGGCACAGTTGTGACATGTTTTGTTTTGTTGTCTGTCTCCCCCTTCTAGACTGTGAGCCCCTTGTTGGGTAGGGGCCATCTCTATATGTTGCCAACTTGTATTCCCAAGTGCTTAGTACAGTGCTCTGCACACAGTAAGCACTCAATAAATATGATTGAATGAATGAACTTAACTTCTCTGGGCCTCAGTTCCCTCATCTGTCAAATGGGAATTAAGACTGTGAGCCCCCTGTGGGATAACCTGATCACCTTGTAACCTCCTCAGCACTTAGAACGGTGCTTGGCACTAATAAATGCCATTATTATTATTATTATTATTATAAACAAATCAGGTTAGACACAGTCCCTGTCCCACATGGTGCTCACACTCTTAATCTCCATTTTACGGATGAGGGAACTGAGGCCCAGAGAAGTGAAGTGACTTGCTCAAGGTCACCCAGCAGACAAGTGGCAGAGCCAGGATTAGAACCTAACACCTTTTGAATCTCAGGCCCAGGCTCTATCCACTACGTCATGCTGCTTCTCTACAACATAACACAGCCGGAAGACATATTCCCTGCCCACAACGAGCTTACGGTCTAGAGGGGAAGACAGACACGAATAGAAATAAATAAATCGGGCATACGGTCATAAGCGCCGTGGGGCTGAGGAAGGGGTGAATAGAGGGAGCAAATCAGGGGGATGCAGAAGGGAGTGGGAGAAGAAGAAATGAGGGTTTAGTCAGGGAAGGCCTCTTGGAGGAGATGGGCCTTCAGTAAAGCTTTGAAGAGGGCAAGAGTCATAGTGGGATATGAAGAGAGAAACTGTTCCAGGACGGAGGCGGCTCGGGAAACCATCGGCACTACGAGAATGAGGCTTGTCTCAGCAAGGGAACCACTGCTTTGGGTCTCAGATGCTGGAATCAGAAAGTCTTCACAAGCAATGCTGTAGAACATTTTATTTTGTCTCGAAACTGCAAGTGGCCATTAGGCAGGGAACATGTGTACCATCTCTCTCCCAAGCGCTTAGAGCAGTGCTCTGAACATAGTAAATACTCAATATATACCACTGATTGACTGATTGATTGATTCCCAAATGTGCTGCATCTTGAAACAAGACTGACATCTGTGGGCTGTTATTTATTCTCTTATTACATCTCCTGCATGGAAGGGGAAGAATCAATCAGTCAATTATATTTATTGAGCGCTTACTGTTTGCAGAGCACTGTACTAAGCGCTTTGGAAGTACAAGTTGGCAACATATAGAGACAGTCCCTACCCAACAGTGGGCTCACAGTCTAAAAGAATTCATCTTTGTTCTTCCTGCTGTGCTCGGAAATAATGTCTGCTTGTTATACACACACACACACTCTCTCTCTCTCTCTCTTTCCCCCGCTCCCTCTGGATGGCTTTCCTTTTTATTTTTTGAATACCACTTAAGAGCTTACTGTGTGTCAGACCCTGCTCTAAAGCACTATGATAAATACACATCAATTGCGTTGGACGCAATCCTTGCCTCACAAGGGGCTCACAGTCTAAGTAGGAGGGAGGACAGGAGGACTGAGCCACAGAAAAGTTAAGTGACCTGCACAAGGTCACACAGCAAACAGCTGGCAGAGCAGGGATTAGAACCCAGGTCCTCCGACTCCCAAGCCCAGGCTCTTTCCACTAGGCTGTTTCGCTTCTTTTGTACCCATTTAATCAATCAATCAATTGTATTTATTGAGCGCTTACTGTGTGCAGAGCACTGTACTAAGCGCTTGGGAAGTACAAGCTAGCAACATATAGAGACAGTCCCTACCCAACAGTGGGCTCACAGTCTAGAAGGGGGAGACAGAGAACAAAACCAAACATACTAACAAAATAAAATAAATAGAATAGATAGGTACAAGTAAAATAAATAAATAAATAGAGTAATAAATATGTACAAACATATATTTATTGCAAATAAATTTTTGCAAATATTTAAGTGCTTAGCACAGCACTTCCTACTGTTCTGGGCAGGGAAAGTGTCCACCACCTCTGTCATATTGTACTCTCCCAAGTGCTTAGTACAGTGCTCTGCACACAGTAAGAGCCCAATAAATACCACTGATAGATTCATACTCAGTTGGTGCCTAATAAATAGTACTGATGAAATCAAAGTTCCTTGTTTGAGTGACTACAGGACAGGATATTTGCTATAATTTTCAGTTCAGCCTCTGTGTATTAGGAATTTTTTTACCAAGGAATGATGACAAATGCTTCCAAGATGGGATAAATAATATTTGGAAGCCAGGTAGAGGGTTTACACTGGGGCCTGTTTTTTGGTTTTGTTTTTTGGTTTTTGTTATTTTAAATGGTATTTGTTAAGCGCTAACTATTTTCCAGGCCTGGGGTAGATAGAAGCTAATCAGGTTGGCTAAGCGTGTTACTGGGACGGAACAAGTCTGCTAATTCTGTTGTGTTGTACTCTTCCAAGCACTTAGTACAGTGCTCTGCACATAGCAAGCGCTGAATAATAATGATGGCATTCATTAAGCTCTTACTATATGCCAAGCACTGTTCTAAGCACTGGGGGAGATACAAGGTAATCAGGATGTCTCATATGGGGCTCACAGTCTTCATCCCCATTTTACAGATGAGGGAACTGAGGCACAGAGAAGTTAAGTGACTTGTCCAAAGTCACACACCTGACAAACGGCTGATCTGGGATTTGAACCCATAACCTTTGACTCCCAAGCCCATGCTCTTCATCATCATCATCATCAATCGTATTTATTGAGCGCTTACTGTGTGCAGAGCACTGTACTAAGTGCTTGGGAAGTACAAGTTGGCAACAGATAGAGACAGTCCCTACCCAACAGTGCTCTTTCCACTGAGCCACACTGCTTCTCTGAATTAATTCCACTGATTGACTGACATTGTCTTTATCCCACATGGAGCTCCCAGGCTTAATCCCCATTTTACAGATGAGGGAACTGAGATGCAGAGAAGTGGAGTGACTTGCCCAAGGCCACACGGCAGGCTTCCCTGCTACCTGTGGGCAACGGCTTCTCTTCGCACGGCCGAATTCCAGGGTAATTCCTGGAAGACGGCAGCCTGGCACAAAAAAGGCCAGGTGAAAGCAGTCTAACCGTAGCTCAAAGGTGCTAATAAGAAAACCAGTATTCTTTTTCTTCCTACCGGAAAGGGGAAATTAGTTGTACATTAACGTGCTATGAATCAATGCCTTTCTTTCTTTTTTATGGTATTTGTTAAGCACTTACTACGGGTCAAGCACCGTACGTTATGATAATTACTACCATGCACCTCTGCATCAAATAAAAATTTCTCACCATTGACTTTAAAGCAGTCCACCACCTTGCCCCCTCCTACCTCACCTGGCTACTCTCCTTCTAGGACCCAGCCCACACATTTTAATCCTCTAGTGCCGCTAACCTTCTCACTGGGCCTCGATTACACCTATCTTGCCACCGACCCCTCACTCACATCCTTCCTCCGGCCTGGAATGCCCTCCCTCTTCATATTCAACGGACAGTTACTCTCCCTCGCTTCCCCTCACTCACAACTTGCCTCTGGCCTGGAACTCCCTGCCTCCCTCCTCAAATCTGATAATTATTCTTCCCCCCTTCAAAGCCTTATTGAAGGCCCGTCTCCTCCAAGAGGCCCTCCCAGACTAAGCCCCCCTTTCCTCTTCTCCCACTCCCTTCCCACTCCAGTCTCTTCGGGGGCGTGGGTTTGAATCCCACCGCTGCCAGATTGGTTTCCTTTTAGACTGTGAGCCCACTGTTGGGTAGGGACCGTCTCTATATGTTGCCAACTTGTACTTCCCAAGCGCTTAGTACAGTGCTCTGCACACAGTAAGCGCTCAATAAATACGATTGATGATGATGATGACTCCCTTCTGCGTCACCCTTACTCCTTCTGTTCTCCCCCACTCCCAGCCCCACAGCACTTTTTCATTCACTCATTCAGTCGTATTTATTGAGCACTTACTGTGTGCAGAGCACTGTACTAAACACTTGGAAAGTGCAATTCACGTGTTCATATCTGTAATTTATTTATTTAATGATGGCATTTATTAAGCGCTTACTATGTGCAAAGCACTGTTCTAAGCGCTGGCACTGTTCTAAGCGCTGGCACTGTTTGTATTGATGTCTGTCTCGCCTCATGTAATAATAATAATAATAATAATAATAGCATTTATTAAGCGCTTACTGTGTGCAACGCATTCATTAAGAAGCAGCGTGGCTCAGTGGAAACAGCCCGGGCTTTGGAGTCAGAGGTCATGGGTTCAAATCCCGGCTCCGCCAACTGTCAGCTGTGTAACTCTGGGCAAGTCACTTAACTTCTCTGGGCCTCAGTTACCTCATCTGTTAAATGGGGATGAAGACTGTGAGCCCTCCATGGGACAACCTGATCACCTTGTAACTTCCCCAGCGCTTAGAATAGTGCTTTGCACATAGTAAGTGCTCAACAAATACCATCATTATTATTATTATTATTCATTCATTCATTCAATCATATTTATTGAGCACTTACTGTGTGCAGAGCACTGTACTAAGCACTTGGGAAGTACAAGTTGGCCACATATAGAGACAGTCCCTACAAAGCACTGTTCTAAACGCTGGAGAGGTTACAAGGTGACCAGGTTGTCCCACGGGGGGCTCACCGTCTTCATCCCCATTTTCCAGATGAGAGAACGGAGGCCCAGAGAAGTGAAATGACTTGCCCAAAGGCACACAGCTGACAACTGGCAGAGCCTGGATTTGAACCCATGACCTTGGACTCCAAAGCCCGTGCTCTTTCCACTGAGCCACACTGCTTCTCTGCAAGACTGTAGACTGTAAGCTCGTTGTGGGCAGGGAATGTGTCTGTTTATTGTTGCATTGTACTCTCCCAAGGGCTTAGCCCAGTGCTCTGCGCACAGTAAGTGCTCAATAAATATGATTGAATGAATGAATGAATGAAGATTGGACACAGTCCCTGCTCCATCTGATGCTCCCAGCCAAGTAGGAGGGAGAACAGATATTGAATCCCCATTTTATAGTTGGGGAAACTCAGTCGGAAGGTCATGGGTTCTAATCCCAGCTCCACTGCTTGTCTTCTGTGTGACCTTGGGTAAGTCACTTCACTTCTCTGTGTCTAGGTTACTTCATCTGTAAAATGGGGATTGAGACTGTGAGCCCCTTGAGGGATGGGGACTGTGTCCAACTATTAATAATAATAATGGCATTTATTAAGTGCTTACTATGTGCAAAGCACTGTTCTAAGCACTGGGGAGGTTACAAGGTGATCAGGTTGTCCCACAGGGGGCTCACAGTCTTAATCCCCATTTTACAGATGAGGTAACTGAGGCCCAGAGAAGTGAAGTGAGTTGCCCAAAGTGACCCAGCTGACAATTGGCGGAGCGGAATTTGAACCCATGACCTCTGACTCCAAAGCCCTGGCTCTTTCCACTGAGCCACGCAACTAGATTTGCTTGTATCATACCCCAGCACTTAGTACAGTGCGTGGCAGATAGTAAGCACTTAACAAATACCATAATTATCATTATTAATATATATATATATATACACATACGCATGCATGTACACATATGTATGTATACACACTGTATGTAAATATACTGAATACACACATATATGTACATATATGCACATATGTATGTGTGCATTTATATATTCATTCATTCATTCAGTCGTATTTATTGAGCGCTTACTGTGTGCAGAGCACTGTACTAATATATGTATACACAGTAAATATAGATATAAATAAGCTAGCAGCTCCAAATCCTTCACTACTAATAAGGGATTTTGAAACTCATCACAAGGGTGCAGGGAAACCTCTGATTACTCCACAGGCCAAATTGCAGAGGCAATCCACGTCATTTTATTTTTTATGGTATTTGTTAAGCAGTTACTATGTGCCCCACCCGGTACCAAGTCCTGGGATAGATTCAGGTTGGACACAGTCCAACTGTGTCCAACGTCCCACATGGGGCTCACGTTCTTAATCTCCTTTTTACATATCAGGTAACCGAGGTCCAGAGAAGTTAGGTGACTTGCCCAGGGTCACACAGCAGGCAAGCGGCAGAACTTAGGTCCTTCTGACTCCCAGGACTGTGCTTTATCAGCTAAGCAACCTGCTTTGCTACAGTGCCTGGCACATAGTATGCGCTTAACAAATAAAATAATTATTATTAATCCATTCAGCCATCAATCCAGCCTAGGTGTTACTCTAGTACTGTACCTACTTCCTGATCGAGTCCTGCTCTTTCTCTTGCTCCCACTCCCCGAAAATTGGGGAGAGGCTGCAGAATACTACCGGGATTGGACAGAGAGGAGCGAGTGAAGATACTAGACTTGTATTTGAGCTTGCTTGGAACGTGCATTTTTTCCTCGAGCTCTGTAATGCGGAATGCAAGTCTCAGAATTCCAGAGGATCTTACATTTTCTCCCCACCCCCATTCCAATTTCCTGGAGGCCAGCAGCCCTTGACTGTCTTTCTGTAGGAAGTGGAAAAGAAAGAGGAAAAGCAACGTGGCCTAGTGGATAGAGCACGGGCTTGGGAATCAGAAAGACCCAGGTTTTAATCCCGGCTCTGCCGCTGGTCTGCTGTGTGACCTTGGGCCAGTTACTTCACTTCTCTGGGCCTCAGTCGCCTCATCTGTACAATGAAAGACTGTGAGCCCTCCGTGGGACAGGGACTGTATCCAACCTGATTAGCTTGTATCTACCCCAGCGGTTATTACAGTGCCTGGGACGTAATAAGCACTTAACATATACCATATGTTAATATATATCATAGTTGACGAATGCCATAAAAAAAGAAAAAGGCAAAATTAAAATGAAAGCCAACAAAAAACCAGAAACCCAGATCCTGAACAAGAGATGTAGTTAGCATAGTCTACCTGGTTAAGACTCCCTTCCAAGTGACTCAAATCACTTTAAAGTTTACTTCCCCTAGGGCAGAATCAATCCCCCATGTCTTATTTCCTTTCTCCAGAGCCTTATTTCTGACAGGAAGTATATTGCACTTGTAGGTATTTCTACATATTTATTACTCTATTTTATTTGTACATATTTACTATATTTATTTTATTAATGATGTGTGTATAGCTATAGCTCTATTTATCCTGGTGGTATTGACACCAGTCTACTTGTTTGGTTTTGTTGTCTGTCTCCCCCTTCTAGACTGTGAGCCCATTTATTCATTCATTCATTCAATCGTACTTATTGAGTGCTTACTATGTGCAGAGCACTGTACTAAGCGCTTGGGAAGTACAAGTTGGCAACATATAGAGACAGCCCCTACTGAACAGCGGGTTGGGTAGGGGCCGTCACTATATGTTGCTGATTTGTAACAATCACAATAATAATAATAATGGCATTTATTAAGCACTTACTATGTGCAGAGCACTGTTCTAAGCCCTGGGGAGGTTACAAGGTGATCAGGTTGTCCCACGGGGGGCTCACAGTCTTAATCCCCATTTGACAGATGAGGTAACTGAGGCACAGAGAAGTTAAGTGACTTGCCCAAAGTCACACAGCTGACAAGTGGCAGAGCCTGGATTTGAACCCATGACTTCTGACTCCAAAACCCGTGCTGTTTCCACTGAGCCATGCTGCTTCTCTAAAAAATGATGGTATTTGTTAAGCGCTTACTATGTGCAAAGCACTGTTCTAAGCGATGGGGGGGATACAAGGTGATCAGGTTGTCCCACATGGGGCTCACAGTCTTAATCCCCATTTTACAGATAAAGTAACTGAGGCACAGAGAAGTTAAGTGGCCCACACAGCAGACAAGTGGCTGATGTGGGATTCGAACCCATGACCTCTGACTCCCAAGCCCGTGCTCTTTCCACTGAGCCATGCTGCTTCTTCCCAAGCACTTAGTCCAGTGCTCTGCACACAGTAAGCGCTCAATAAATACGATTGCATGAATGAATGAAAAGTAAGGCGCGACTCCTCTCTCCCTGCCTCCCTGCAGATCCAACTGATTAATCATATTTATTGAGCACTCGTGTTCAGAGCACTGTACTAAGCAGTTGGGAGAATACAATATAGTAATATAACGGATACATTCCTGGCCCACAATGAACATACAGTCTAGAGGGGAGACCCACATGAATACAAATGAATAGTAAACAGGCATCAATGGAAATAAATAAAATTATAAATATATTCATATATACTGGGCAGGGAGGCAGGAGAGTAAGGGGAGCGGGAGAAGCAGCGTTGCTCAATGTATATATGTATATACTTCCCAGACTGAGCCCCCTCCTTCCTCTCCCCCTCCCCACAGCACCTGTATATATGTATATATGTTTGTACATATTTATTACTCTACTTATTTATTTTACTTGTACATATTTATTCTATTTATTTTATTTTGTTAATATGTTTTGTTTTGTTGTCTGTCTCCCCCTTCTAGACTGCGAGCCCGCTGTTGGGTAGGAGCCATCTCTATATGTTGCCGACTTGTACTTCCCAAGCGCTTAGTACATTGCTCTGCATACAGTAAGTGCTCAATAAATACGATTGAATGAATGAATGAAATGAATAAATCACGGGTATGTATATAAGTGCTGTGAGAAATGCGAGACTGCAGAGAGGGAGGGCGATCAGGGCTATAGTTGTGGATTTGGGAATCATCCTGGGAGTGGGGATGAATATAGGGAGTAAGTCAGGGTGATGCAGAAGGGAGAGGGAGAAGAGGAAAGGAGGGCTGAGTCAGGGAAGGCCCCTTGGAGGAGGCGTGCCTTTAATAAGGCTTTGAAAGCAGGGGAAGAGTATTTATCTGTCGGCTGTGGAGAGGGAGGGCCGTTTCAGGCCAGAGGCAGGACGGTGGTGGAGAGATAGACGAGTTAGAGGTACAGTGAGTGGGTTAGGATTAGAGGAGCTAAGTGTGCGGGATGGGTTGTAGCAAGAGAGTAGTGAGATGAGGTAGGAGGGTGCCAACTGATTGAATGATTTAAAGCCGATGATGAGTTTCTGTCTGATGCGAGGGTGAGTGGGCAACCACCGGAGGTTCTTGAGCAGTGGATAAAGATGGACTGAACTCTTTTGTAGAAGTATGGACTGGAGTGGGGAGAGACAGGAGGCTGGGAGGTCAGCAAGGAGGCTGATACAGTAATCAAGGCAGGATAGAGTAAGTGCTTGGATTAATGTGGTAGCAGTTTGGATGGAGAGAAGAGGGCAGATTTTAGCCATGTTGTGCAGATTGAACCGAAAGGATTTAGTGATAGATTGAATATGTGGGTTGAATGAGAGAGAGGAGTCAAGGATGAGGCCGAGATTACTGGCTTGTGAGACAGGAAGGATAGTGGTGCGGTCTTCAGTGATGGAGAAATCAGGGGAAGGACAGAGTTTGGGTGGGAAGATAAGGAGTTCTGCTTTGTACATGTTAAATTTGAGGTGGCATCAGGAAATACAAGTAGAGCTGTCCTGAAGGCAGCAGGAAATGCGAGGCTGCAGAGAGGGAGAGCGATCAGGGCTAGAGTTGTAGATTAGGTAATCATCCTCATAGAGGTGGTCTAGTCGAAGCTACGGGAGCGAATGAGTGGGTGTAGATGGAGAATAGAAGGGGACCCAGAATTGAACCTTGAGGGACCCCCACAGATGGGGGTGGGAGGCAAAAGAGTATCCCGTGAAAGAATCTGAGAAGGAGAGTCCAGGGAGATAGGAGGCGAACCAGGAGTAGACAGTGTTAGTGAAGCCAAGGTTCGATAATGTCTGCAGGAGGACGGAATGGTCGACAATGTCGAAGGCAGCTGAAAGCCAGGCTTACGAGGCTGCAGTTCTCTAGGGGAATTCAGGCACCGTTCCCAGTTTGGGGTTCCCCATGGGAATCATAGCTGTTCAGGCTTAACAACCTGTAATTACATTAACAAGGTCCCAGTGTGAGCCAAGAGACGTTTCTCTCCACCAAACGTGTAGACCTAAAATCAGGCCAGCCGTCCCCTCCTATTTCTGGAGCTTCTTTTAAAAGCCAAAGGAGAGGTCAATAGCTGAATTTTCTAACTTCCAACAGGCTTGACTAGGCCTTGGGGCATTGTTATAGCAGCTTTAGTGAAGAAAAATGCACGTCCAAATGACTGTCTGCATCACTACTTATTTACTGATTCAAAACTACAACCGACGGCATAAGACAAGACCGGAAGCTACAGTTTAGACTCTTGATTGTTTGCTCCTTGTGGGCAGGGAGTGTGCCTACCAACCATATTATATTGTAGTCTCCCAAGCACTTCTAGACTGTGAGCCCGTTGTTGGGTAGGGACTGTCTCTATATGTTGCCAACTTGTACTTCCCAGTGCTTAGTATAGTATTCTGCACACAGCAAGCGCTCAAAAATACGATTGAATGAATGAATGAATAGTATAGTGCTCTGTACACAGTAAGTGTTCAATAAATACCACTGATTGAATCCTTGTTATGGACAGGGACTGGGTCTACTGACTGTGTTATATTGTACTCTCCCAAGGGTTTAGTTCAGTAAGTGCTCAATAAATACAATTGAATGAATGAATGCTCTGCATACAGTAAGCTCTTAATAAATACAATTGATTGATTCATTGATTACTGAAGCTCTGCTTGTTCCCTCAAGCCCCAGCCAGGACAAGGAGACAAAAAACTCTACTTTGGGAGGTTGGACTATGAAATGCATAGATGCACCCTGTTTGGGTTGAGTTTTTTTGTCTTTTTTCTTAGCTCACCATAGTTTCCTCCCCTTTTTTTCCGGGGCCATTTTGAAGAATGTGTATCCAATCCTACTTCCCAGGTTCACCAGGTTTTGCTGAGAGAGTGATCCTTTGCCTTATTGAAGGCCCATCTCCTCCAAGAGGCCTTCCCTGACTATGCCTGCGTTTCCTCTTTTCCCACTCCCTCCTACGTCACCCTGGCTCGCTCCCTTTATTTTACACCTCTATCCAACCCCACAGCACTTATGTAAATATCTGTTATTTACTTATTTATATTAATGTCTGTCTCCCCCTCTAGACTGTCAGCTCGTTGTGAGCAGGGAATGAGTCTGTTGTATTATATTTTACTCTGCCTTCGTGCCCGCAGTAAGCACTCGATAAATACAATCGATTGATAGATGGAATGATAAGAGCCCTGCCTTTTGAAAGAAGCTGTGACACAGAATTTCTAGGTCAAAGGGACTCCACAGCAATCAATCAATCAATCAATCAATCAATCAATCATATTTATTGAGCGCTTACTGTGTGCAGAGCACTGTACTAAGCTCTTGGGAAGTACCAGTTGGCAACATATAGAGACAGTCCCTACCCAACAGTGGGCTCACAGTCTAAAAGGGGGAGAGCAATGTTCAAGACTCATCACCAAACGTGATTGGGTAGGGACCATCTCTATATGTTGCCAACTTGTACTTCCCAAGTGCTTAGTACAGTGCTCTGCACACAGTAAGCACTCAATAAATACAATTGAATGGATGATGCTCAGGTAATGTTTTCAGTTGTCAAATTGTAAACACTTCAAGAAAGGAACTGAGTTGGCTCAAATGAGTTATTTCACAACATAACCAATAGCTTTCCCTCTGACTGTACTTTGAACCCGAAGAAAGAGAGAGAGAGAAAAGCAGTCATTAGACCCAGAGGGGGAGAAAATGAATGAAAATGGGAGAAACGGGCTGAGAAGGAGCCATAGGAAACAGCGTTGCCTAGTATATAGAACATGGGCCTGGGAATCGGAGGATCTGGGTTCTAATCCCAACTCCACCACTTGTTTGCTGTGTGACCTTGGGCAAGTCACTTTACTTCCCTGTGCTCCAGTTAACCACATAAGTAAAATGGGAATCAAGAACCCCATATGGGACAGGGACCATGTCCCAACCAATTTGCTTGTATCTACTCCAGGGCTTAGAACAATACTTGACACATAATAATTGCTTAACAAAATACTGTCATTATTATTATTATTATTAGCATTATTACTGTTATTATTACATACCGGGAACTGTACTAAACACTGGGGTGGATGAAAGCTATTCAGGATGGACACAGTCCCTGTCCCACTTGGGGCTCACAGTCGTAATGCCCATTTTACAGATGAGGTGACTGAGGCCCAGAGAAGTGAAATGACTTGCCCAAGGTCACACAGCAGACAAGCGGCGGAGCCAGAATTAGAACCCAGCTCCTTTTGACTCCCAGGTGTCCGCTCTATCAGGCCAAGCTCTTCTCCAATTGCAAGCCCCACATGGGACATGGACTGTGCCCGACGCTCGATTAGCTCGTATCTACCGCAGCCCTCAGTACAGTGCCTGGCACATAGTGAGCACTTAACTAGTGCCATTACAAAAATGGGACCACAAACAAGAAGGAAAGAAGATGGGGGAGACCCCAGCTGGTGGTTACCGTCCCCTGCCCACAACAAGCTTACGGTCTAGAGAGGTAATATCCATTGTGAAACACACCCTCCTTCCGCCACACACAAGTTGGCAAGGCGTCATTGGAAACTACGTTGGGTGGCACCCTGAGCCTCCTGCTCCCTCACCAATCACTGGGCAACTCAAGGTTGGATTTTCTAGCTTGCCAAACCAGTTTGGCATTGACATACCTTCTCTAGCTCCGACACTCCAACACGCAATATTATTGCGCCGATTACCCTGCACTTTGATTCTCTAAACCTCTTCATTCTCCCATCTTCAGCTGCTCGATTGTCAACCCCTTAATAATTAATAATATTATTATTATTAAGCGCTTACTACGTGCCAAGCACTGTTCCAAGCACTGGGGTAGAAACAAGGTAATCAGGTTGGACGCCGTCTCTGTCTCACATGGGGCTCACGGCCTTAATGCCCATTTTACACTTGAGGTGACTGAGGCGCAGAGAACTGAAATGACTTGTCCAAGGTCACACAGCAGACAAGTGGAGGAACTGGGATTAGAACTCACGTCCCTTGACTCCCAAGCCCGTGCTCAATCCACATGGAAGATCATTTAAGATAGTGAGAATTTCCGAGTGATTGTTCTGGTTTTACCAGTGTCCAGAAATACTGGAAACACGTTAGAACCTCCTCTCTGTTCTCAATTTCAAGCGAGAGATATCAAGGTAAGTACTGTTCTACAGAAAAATCTGTAAAATTCATATTATGTATACATCCTCCTCCGAAAAGCCTTCCCTGACTAAACTCATCTTCCCCATCCTGTTTTCCTTCCCTTCTTCATCACCCAGGCACTTGATTCGGAGCCATCTAGGCGCTTAGATGCTTCAAGTTCTCCCGTATTTATATCTTCACACTATTCCTCAGGACCATAAGGTTGCTGTGGGAAGGGAATGTATCTGTTTCTGTTGTACTCTGCCAAGTGCCTAGTATAGCGTCCTGCACACAGTAAGCGCTCAATAATAATAATAATAATGGCATTTATTAAGTGCTTACTATGTGCAAAGCACTGTTCTAAGCGCTGTGGAGGTTACAAGGTGATCAGGTTGTCCCACGTGGGGCTGACAGACTTAATCCCCATTTTACAGATGAGGTAAATGAGGCCCAGAGAAGTGAAGTGACTTGCCCAAAGTCACACAGCTGACAATTGGTGGAGTCAGGATTTGAACCCATGACCTCTGACTCCAAGGCCCGTGCTGTTTCCACTGAGCCATGCTGTTTCTCGATAAATATGATTGACTGATTGACCGGCTGACCTCTTATTAACTTAAATGTTTGTCTCCCCAAGTATGATCCTAGAAAGCAGGGATCATATCCACTAACTCTATTGTGCTTAGTACAATGCACTGCACAGTAGGTGTGCAATAAATGCCATTGATAAATTGTATTGCTGATGAAAATATTATTTGTCAGCAGACTTGGTGAATCGGAGTTTCATAGTTCTTCAAAGTACTCAAGCGGATTCTAGCCAGAATCCAAATCTTTTTCTCCTCTTGAATGCCTCGTTTGGAGAAGGGCAAGGTATTTTAGCCCATAATGAGCTTTACTGTCTAGAGGGGGAGACGGATATTAATATAAATGCTTTATAATATATAATCTAAAGATACGTACATAATTGCTGTGGGGTTGAGGAGGGGCAAATATCAAATGTCCGAAGGCCACGGATTGAGATGCACAAGCGGCGCAGAAGGGAGAGGGAGCCGGGGAAAGGGGGGATTAATCGGAGGAGGAGGAGATGATAATAATGGCATTTGTTAAGCACTTACTATGTGAGAAGCACTGTTTTAAGCGCTGGATGTGACTGTAATAATGCTTTGAAGGCGGAGAGAGTGGTGATCTGGTGTATACGGAGGAGGAACGAGGTCCGGGCCCGAGGCAGGAGGTGGGCAAGGGATCGGCAGCAAGGTAGAAGAGACAGAGGCACAGTGAGTAAGCTGGATCTAGAGAAGTAGAGTGTGAGAACCGGGCTGTAGTAGATCAGTAAGGAGAGGAAGGTTGGGGTGAGCTTATTGAGCGCCTTAGAGGCAACGGTGAGGAGTTCCTGTTTGACGCAGAGGTGGTTGGGCAGCAATTAGACGGATTTGAAGCATACGCAGACATGCGCGGAATGATGTATCAGAAAAAAGATCTGGGCAGGTGAGTTCCCTGAGTCAAGACTGCAGCCCTAGTGACTATAACAACAGCAGCCTCTGCCATGGTTTGTCTGTTTGTTTTAAGGTTCTTGTTGAGCGCTTCCTGGGTGTCTAACGCTGTTCTAAACGCTGGGGTCTTGTCTTATGTTGTCGAGTCTATTTATTTATTTATTTATTCATTTATTTTACTTGTACATATCTATTCTATTTATTTTATTTTGTTAGTACGTTTGGTTTTGTTCTCTGTCTCCCCCTTTTAGACTGTGAGCCCACTGTTGGGTAGGGACTGTCTTTATATGTTGCCAACTTGTACTTCCCAAGCGCTTAGTACAGTGCTCTGCACACAGTAAGTGCTCAATAAATACGATTGATGATGATGATGATGATGAGTCGTCTCCGACCCATAGCGACTCCAAGGACACATGTCTCACAGAACGTCCCACTCTCCACCTGCAATCGTTTTGGTAGTGAATTCATAGAGTTTTCTTGGGAAAAATCTGGCAGGGGTTTACCATCGCCTTCTTCCGCGCAGTAAAATCGAGTCTCCACCCTCGACTCTCTCCCACTCCGCTGCTGCCCACCATAGGTGAGCTTTGATTTGTAGTAGATTGCCTTCGACTTGCTAGCCACCTCTCAAGCTAGGAATGGAATGGGTAGACCTCTGCTTGGCTCTCCCTCCCGTAGTCGAGACTGGTGGAGGACTGGAAACTCTCCAGGTGCCATCCTGAGAGTGGGAGCACTGGCGTAGGTACAGGTTTAGTGGCTAGAGCGTGAGCGTGGGAATCAAAAGGACTTGGGTTCTAATCCTGGCTCCGCCACTTGTTGCTTAGAACAGTGCTCTGCACACAGTAAGTGCTCAATAAATATGATTTATGAAATAGCAGGCCTTCCCAGACTGAGCCCCCTCCTTCCTCTCCCCCTCCTCCCCCTCTCCGTCCCCCCGCCTTACCTCCTTCCCTTCCCCACAGCACCTGTATATATGTATATATGTTTGTATGTATTTATTACTCTATTTATTTATTTTACTTGTACATATCTATTCTATTTATCTTATTTTGTTAATATGGTTTTTTTTGTTCTCTGTCTCCCCCTTCTAGACTGTGAGCGCACTGTTGGGTAGGGACCGTCTCTAAATGTTGCCAACTTGTACTTCCCAAGTGCTTAGTACAGTGCTCTGCACACAGTAAGCGCTCAATAAATACGATTGATTGATTGATTGATTGAATGAATGAATACCGTGAGACCTTAGGCAAGTCCTCTGTGCCTCAGTTCCCTTATCTGGAAAATGAGGGTTAGGACTGTGAGCCTCATGTGAGAAAAGGACTGTGTCCAACCCGATTTGTTTGTAACCACCCCAGCCTTAGTACAGTGCCTGGCACATAGTAAGTAATTAACAAACACCACAATTATTATTATTATTATTATTATAGTCTAGAGGGGAAGACAGACGATAATATTTATTTAGCTCTTACTATGTGCCAGCACTATACTAAGCGCTGGGGAAACTACAAAATCACTTTGGACACAGTCCCTGTCCCACATGAAGCAGTGTGGCTCAGTGGAAAGAGCCCGGGCTTTGGAGTCAGAGGTCACGGGTTCAAATCCCTGCTCCACCAACCATCAGCTGTGTGACTTTGGGCAAGTCACTTAACTTTTCTGTGCCTCAGTTACCTCATCTGTAAAATGGGGATTAAGACTGTGAGCCCCCCGTGGGACAACCTGATCACCTTGTAACCTCCCCAGTAATTAGAACAGTGCTTTGCACAGAGTAAGTGCTAATAAATGTCATTATTATTATTATTACTGTTATTATGGGGCTCATAGCCTAATTATTAAAGAAGAGGGAGAATAGATGTTTAATATCCCCAATTTACCAACCAAGCAACTGAGGCACAGATAAGCGATTTGCCCAGGGTCACACAGGAAGCAAATGGCAGTTGGGAATAATAATACTAACAATAATAATAATAATAATAATAACAATGGCATTTATTAAGCACTTACTATGTGCAAAGCACTGTTCTAAGCACTGGGGGGAAACAAGGTGATCAGATTGTCCCACGTGGGGCTCACAATCTTCATCCCCATTTTCCAGATGAGGGAACTGAGGCCCAGAGAAGTGAAGCGGCTTGCCCATAGTCACAAAGCTGACAAGTGGCAGAGCCGGGATTTGAACCCATGACCTCTGACTCCAAAGCCCGGGCTCTTTCCACTGAGCCACGCTGCTTCTCCAGCACCCAGGACCCAGGCCCCCGGTTCCCAGTCCCATGTTCTTTGTACTAGGCCACGCTGCTTCTTAGGTAGGGGGCGGGTTGACGTTGTGAGACTCTGTGAGTTGGAACTGCATCAGGGTTTGGAGTGATGGAATGCGGCCACACCTACTGTAGCTCACTCCTGAAGCTGGGAACCGGACGGACCGGGATACCAACGCCTGGTCCTGAGGGGAGGGATTCATAGCCTTTATGCATTATCTCCCAGAGCTTATAGAGTCTTCAGTTTCCTGGATTTTACTTCTTCTATGGCTGCCCATCCACCTCTGCATCAAAAAGAAACTCCTCATCACTGGCTTTAAACCACTCAGTTACCTTGCCCCCTCCTTCTCCCCCTCTAGATTGTAAACTCGCTGTGGGCAGGGTATGGGTCTACCAACTCTGTTATATTGTACTCTCGCAGTACCCTGCACTCAGTAAATGTTCAATAAATATCATTGATTGATTACCCTCCCTGATCCTACTCCAACCCAGTCAACATACTTCACTCCTCCAACGCCACCCTACTCAGTGAATCTCCACCTCCCTTCTCTCACCTCTGACATCTTTCCCAAATCTTGTCTCTGGCCTGGAACTCCTTTCCCCTTATCTGCCAGGCAATCGCTCTCCCCCCATTCCAAGTCGTATTCAAAGCAGATCTTCTCCAAGAGGCCTTCCCTGACTCAGCCCTCAATTCCTCTATTTCCTCTTCCTTCCCCTGTCACCTTTGCACTTGGATTTGCACCCTTTATTCATCCCATCCTCAGCCCCAAGGCACTTATGTACGTAACTGAAATTTATTTTGATTCATTCATTCTTTCAATCATATTTCTTACTTACTGTGCCATGCTGTTGTGCTGTTAGAAGCAGCGTGGCTCAGTGGAAAGAGCCCGGGCTTTGGAGTCAGAGGTCATGGGTTCAAATCCCGGCTCCACCAACTGTCAGCTGTGTGACTTTGGGCAAGTCATTTGACTTCTCTGTGCCTCAGTTCCCTCATCTGGAAAATGGGGATTAAGACTGTGAGCCCCCCGTGGGACAACCTGATCACCTTGTCACCTCCCCGGCTCTTAGAACAGTGCTTTGCACATAGTAAGCACTTAATAAATGCCATTATTATTATTATTGTGAGCCTCATGTGGGACAAACTGATTACCTTGTATCTACCCCAGCGCTTAAACCGTGCTTGGCACATAGTAAGCGCCTAACAAATGCCATAATAATAATAATAATGCAAAATTGCCAAGGAGGGTGAGAAAACAGGGCCAGTGGGGTAGATTTGGAATCATCTGTAGAGAGGCGGTAGTTGAAGCCATAAGTGTGAAGAGCGGTTGTTTGAGGAGAAAAGAAGGGAAGCAGTGTGGTCCAATGGATAGACTCCCAGTGGGCCTGGGCATCAAAAGGCCCCGGGTTCTAATCCCAGCTCCCCCACTTGTCTGCAAGTCAGTCCACTTTTCTGTGCCTCAATCACCTCCTCTGTAAAATGGGGATTAAGACCAAGTCCCATCAGTCAATCAATCGTATTTATTCATTCATTCATTCAATCATGTTGATTGAACACTTACTGTGTGCAGAGCACTGGACTAAACACTTGGGAAGTACAAGCTGGCGACATATAGTGATGGTCCCTACCCAACACTCATTCATTTCATTCAATCGCATTTATTTATTGAGCGCTTACTGTGTGCAGAGCACTGTACTAAGCGCTTGGGAAGTACAAGTTGGCAACAGATAGAGGCGGTCCCTACCCACCAACGGGCTCACAGTCTAGAGAGGGGAGACAGACAACAGAACAAAACATGTGGACAGGTGTCAAATCATCAGAATAAATCGAAGTAAAGCTAGATGCACATCATTAACAAAATAAATAGAATAGTAAATATGTACAAGTAAAATAAATAGAGTAATAAATCTGTACAAACATATATACAGGTGCTGTGGGGAGGGGAAGGAGGTAGGGCAGGGGGGATGGGGAGGGGGAAGAGTACAGCACAATAATATAACAGACACACTCCCTGCCCACAATGAGCTTACAGTCTAGAGGGACGTGGGTCATGGACTGTGTCCAGCCCGATTAGCTTGTCTCTACCTCAGTGCTTACTACAGTGCCTGGCACATAGTAAACGCTTTAACAAATACCATAAAAAAAAGAGAGAGAGAAGAGCACACAAAACAGAACTCAAGGGGCATGCACAGATAAGGGGTGAGAAAGAAAAAGCCAGCACCGATAAGGGGTGGCAGTACAGGCAACAGAAATGTCAGGAGAGAACCGCGTCAGTAAAACCAAGGTTACGTTGGAGAATGCCATCTCAGACACTGCTAGCCCCCTTTAGACTGTAAGCTTGTTGAGGGCAGGGAATGGATCTGTCATACTGTTCATTCAATCGTATTTATTGAGCGCTTACTGTGTGTACTAAGCTCTTGGGAAGTACAAATCAGCAACATATAGAGACGGTCCCTACCCAACAACAGGCTCACAGTCTAGGAGATTGTTGTGTGATATTCTCCCAAGCACTTAGTATAGCGTCCTGCCCATGGTAAGTGCTCAATAAATTCGATCGATTGATGGAGGAGGTGAAAATTAGATTGTAATGTATCCAACAAGGGAGTTAGACCACAGGATGTAGAGGCGGCAGGGTGAGTGCAAACCATCTGAGTAGTTTGGACAGAAATAAGAAGTGGGGAGGCAGCTGGAGGGTACAGTGGGATTCTGAGAAGGGTTTTTGTTAGTAGAGCGGGGACGCAGCATGGCCTAGTGGATACTGGATAGAGCCCAGGCCTGGGAGTTAGAAGGCCCTGGGTTCTAATCCCACCTCTGCTGCTTGTCTGCTGTGTGACCTTGGGAAAGTCACTTCACTTCTCTGTGCCTCAGTTACCTCTGAGGAAGACTGTGAACCCCATGCGGCACATGGACTGCGTCCAACCTGATTAGCCTGTATCTATCCCAGCACTTAGAACAGTGCTTGACACATAGTAAGCGCTTAACAAATACCATCATCACCTGCATTCGAGCATTTTTTTAGGTAGTTGTCAAGGAGCCATCAGAGTGAGTAATATAAGATAGAGAAGGGAGAAGAATGGGTGCAAGTGTTTTAGAAGGGGAGAGAAAATGGTGTCGGAGGCGATTTTGACACCTGTCTACGTGTTTTGTTGTCTGTTTCCCCCTTCTATACTGTGAGCCCGTTGTTGGATAGGAACCGTCTCTACCTGTTGCCGACTTGTACTTCCCAAGCGCTTAGTACAGTGCTCTGCACACAGTAAGTGCTCAATAAATACGATTGAATGAATAAATGAATAGAATTTGAAAGCAGCTGGGCAATCATCTCGAAAGATAGCTGGAAAGGATGAGAGCATTTATGGATGGGAGGAGAATTGGGGAGGTTGACAGAACAGATTTTTGGGGGAGCTAGGGTCCGATGGTATTTTTTTTCAACTAAGTAATTGGCAAGGTTAAAAGGTTGTCAACTAAGTAATTGACAAGTTACCTTCAATGTGTTGGAGAAGCAGCATGGCTCAGTGGAAAGAGCATGGGCTTGGAGTCAGAGGTCATGGGTTCAAGCCCTGGCTCCGTCAACTGTCAGCTGTGTGACTTTGGGCAAGTCACTTAACTTCTCTGGGCCTGTTACCTCATCTGTAAAATGGGGATTAAGACTGTGAGCCAACCCGTGGGACAACCTGATCACCTTGTAACCTCCCCAGTGCTTAGAACAGTGCTTTGCACATAGTAAGCGCTTAATAAATGCCATTATTATTATTATTATTATTATTATTATTACTAGATAGAGTCAAGAGGACAGGTGGGGAACTACAGGTACTGGGAAAACTTAAAGAGCTAATAATAATAATAGTGGCATGTGTTAAGCACTTACTATGCGCCAGGCACTGTACTAAGTGCTGGGGTAGATACAAGTTTGTCGGGTTGGTCACAGTCCCTGTCCCACATGGGGCTCATAGTCTTAATCCCCATTTTGCGGATGAGGTAACTGAGGCCCAGAGAAGTGAAGTGAGTTGTCCAAGATAGCACAGCAGACATGTGGCTAACCTGGGTCCTTCTGATTCCCATGCCCGTGCTCTTTCCACTAGGCCATGCTGCAATAACTGTGGAGGGCAATGAGCATAGGAGTCGATGAAACAGAATCAATCAATCAATCAATCAATTGTATTTATTGAGCGCTTACTGTGTGCAGAGCACTGGGAAGTACAAGTTGGCAACATATAGAGACAGTCCCTACCCAACAGTGGCCTAACAGTCTAAAAGGGGGGAGACAGAGAACAAAACCAAACATACCAACAAAATAAAATAAATAGAATAGATATGTACAAGTAAAATAAATAAATAAATAGAGTAATAAATATGCACAAACATATATACATATATACAGGTGCTGTGGGGAAAGGAAGGAGGTAAGATGGGGGGGATGGAGAGGGGGACGAGGGGGAGAGGAAGGAAGGGGCTCAGTCTGGGAAGGCCTCCTGGAGGAGGTGAACTCTCAATAGGGCCTTGAAGGGAGGAAGAGAGCTAGCTTGGCAGATGTTGGGAGGGAGGACATTCCAGGCCCGGGGGAGGATGTGGGCCGGGGGTCGATGGCGGGACAGGCGAGAACGAGGCACGGTGAGGAGATTAGCGACGGAGGAGCGGAGGGTGTGGGCTGGGCTGGAGAAGGAGAGAAGGGAGGTGAGGTAGGAGGGGGCCAGGGGATGGACAGCCTTGAAGCCCAGGGTGAGGAGTTTCTGCCTGATGCGCGGATTGATTGGTAGCCACTGGAGATTTTTGAGGAGGGGAGTAACATGCCCAGAGCATTTCTGGACAAAGACAATCTGGGCAGCAGAATGAAGTATGGATTGAAGTGGGGAGAGACACGAGGATGGGAGATCAGAGAGAAGGCTGATGCAGTAGTCCAGACGGGATAGGATGAGAGCTTGAATGAGCAGGGTAGCGGTTTGGATGGAGAGGAAAGGGCGGATCTTGGCAATGTTGCGGAGCTGAGACCAGCAGGTTTTGGTGACGGCCGGGATGTGAGGGGTGAATGAGAGAGCGGTGTCGAGGATGACACCAAGTTTGCGGGCTTGTGAGACGGGAAGGATGGTAGTGCCGTCAACAGAGATGGGAAAGTCAGGGAGAGGGCAGGGTTTGGGAGGGAAGACAAGGAGCTCAGTCTTCGACATGTTGAGTTTTAGGTGGCAGGCAGACATCCAGATGGAGATGTCCTGAAGGCAGGAGGAGTTGCGAGCCTGGAGAGAGGGGGAGAGAGCAGGGGCAGAGATGTAGATCTGGGTGTCATCAGCGTAGAGAGGATAGTTGAAGCCGTGGGAGCGAATGAGGTCACCAAGGGAGTGAGTGTAGATCGAGAACAGAAGGGGACCAAGCACTGAACCTTGGGGAACCCCCACAGTAAGAGGATGGGAGGGGGAGGAGGAGCCTGCAAAAGAGACTGAGAATGAACGACCGGAGAGATAAGAGGAGAACCAGGAGAGGACGGAGTCTGTGAAGCCAAGGTCGGTTAGCGTGTTGAGGAGAAGGGGGTGGTCCACAGTGTCAAAGGCAGCTGAGAGGTCGAGGAGGATTAGGATAGAGTAGGAGCCGTTGGATTTGGCAGGCAGGAGGCCATTGGTGACCTTTAAGAGGGCAGTTTCTGTGGAATGTAGGGGACGGAAGCCACACTGGAGGGAGTCGAGGAGAGAGTAGGTGTTGAGGAATTCGAGGCAGCGTGTGTAGACAACTCGTTCAAGGAGTTTGGAAAGGAATGGTAAAGGTAAAGTAAAAGTAAAATGGTAAAGTAAAGGAGAAGTAAAATGTTGCTCAGGGGAGGAAGGCTGAGTCATAACAAGCAGGAAGCAGCATGGCCTACTGGGAAGACACCGGATCGGGAGTCAGAAGGAGCTTGGTTCCAATCCTGACTCTGCCACCTGCCTGCTGTGTGACCTTGGGCAAGTCACTTCATGTCTCTGGGCCTCAATTCCCTCATCTGCAAAATGGGGGTTAAGACTATGAGCCCTGTGTGGGACAAACTGATTAGCTTGGATCCACCCCAGTGCTTAATACAGTGCCTGGCACATAGTGTGTGTTTAACAAACAACTTTAAGAAAAAAAAAGGTGAATTTGAAATGGCCAGGGTGAACCTGGTGCCCAGATTCCCGCCATCAGAGTTTTGGAGCGGGGTCTCAGGAGCCGAGGAACTATAGTGAGGCAGTGACCCAGGCTGAGATTAAAAATAATTTTTGTGGTATTTGTTAAGCACTTACTAATTGCCAGGCACTGTACTAAGCACTGAGGAAGATACAAGCTTATCAGGTTGGACGCACTCCCTGTCTCATACAGGGCTCACAGTCCTAAGCCCCCTTAATGCCCCCCAAAAGCATTTTGCTACTCAGCCCACCCTCTAGACTGTAAGCTCACTGCGGGCTGGTAACCTATCTGTTCTATTGTACTCTCCCAAGCACTTCTTACAGTGCTCTGCACACAGTAAGCGCTCAGTAAATCCACTTTTGACTGACTGAACCACGTCACTTACGTACGTATCCTCTTACTCTGATCCTTCCCCTGCCTGCAATTCATTTTTTTAATGTCTGTCTCCCCCTACTAGATTGTAAGGTCCCTAAGGGCAGGGATCGTGTGTCTAACAACTCTCCCAAGCACTCAGTACAGTCAGTGCTCAGCACACAGTGAGCGCTCAGTCCCGTTCACATCAGTGGCATTTACCTGTATATATGTATATATGTTCGTACATTTTTATTACTCTATTTTACTTGTACATATTTATTTTATTTTGTCAATATGTTTTGTTTTGTTGTCTCCCCCTTCTAGACTGTGAGCCTGCTGTCGGGTAGGGACCGTCTCTATATGTTGCCAGCTTGTACTTCCCAAGCGCTTAGTACGGTGCTCTGCACACAGTAAGCGCTCAATAAATACAATTGAACGAATGAATGAATGAGATAGACAGATAACCCAGTTCATAGTTCGATACAGTCATCTTGTGTGCTTCCCAATTATTTGGACGAAAGTTGGATTTGCCGCAGTCACCCGATTAAGTAGGAAACCACGGTTTCCTTATCTTAAGCGATAAAGTCTATCCGCAAGGTGCTTTGCCACAGAAAGTGCTCAATAAATATTGCTGATTGATATGGGTAGGATTCCAGCTTTTGTTTGTTTACAATTGAGTCATTCACTGCGTGTCTCCAGGAGTCGAAACACGAGATTGAAACAGCACCTCGATAACCGAAGTGAAAGTCAACCACCGTGGCTAGCTGGAAAATGCCAAACTGAAACCAGGCCCCACTGGTCCCTCTCAGCCACTGAAGGTCTGCCTACGCTGAATCTAGGTGAGGAAGCAATCATGGGCAGAGCACTGTACTAAGAGCCCGCGACAGTAAAAAGGCAACAGAATTAGCGGACATGTTCCCTACCCACAGTGAGCTTAGAGTCTAGAGTAATCTTCAGAGAAAAGTTCCTTTTTTTTTGTTATTCTTTTTCAATGGTATCTGTGGGTGCTTATTATGTGTCAGGCACTATACTAAGCACTGGGGTACGTACAAGGTAATCAGGTTGAACACAGTCCATGGCCCACATGGGGATCACAGCTTTAATCCCCATTTTATAGATGAGACGTTGCTTTCATTCATTCATTCATTCAATCATATTTATTGAGCGCTTACTGTGTGCAGAGCATTGTACTAAGCGCTTGGGAAGTACAAGTTGCTTCTCCTCTTCCCTTCATTAGTATAAGTACTAAGTTCTCCCCATCCACCCTGCCTTACTCCCCATGCCCCCCGCCTTACCTCCTTCCCCTCCCCACAGCACCTGTATATATGTATATATGTTTTACATATTTATTACTCTATTTATTTTATTTGTACATATTTATTCTATTTATTTTATTTTGTCAATATGTTTTGTTTTGTTCTCTGTCTCCCCCTTCTAGACTGTGAGCCCACTGTTGGGTAGGGACCGTCTCTATATGTTGCCAACTTGTACTTCCCAAGCGCTTAGTGCAGTGCTCTGCACACAGTAAGCGCTCAATAAATACGATTGAATGAATGAATACTGGTACTCACTCAGTGGCTACTGAATGTAGTGCACTCTACTAATCAATCAATGGTATTTACTGAGCACTTACTATATAGAAAGCTCTGAACTAAGCGCTTGGAAGAGTACAATATAACAAAGCTGGTTGACTCCTTCCCTGCCCACAATGAGATCAAAGCCTAGATGTAAAGAAAGACAAGTACTCAAGGAGTCCATCAGAAGCATGACAGATTCCCTACCCATAGGGAGTTTCCATTCTTTGTAAGATATACAGAGAAATATTCACAAGCAGAGGAATCAGAATCAATCAATCAATCAATCAATCAATCATATTTAATAAAAATATTAATAAGAATAAGAACAAGAAGAATAAAAATATTGACCGGTCAGTCAACAATCCATGTACACAAGTGCTGAGGATGAGCATAAATATATCATTGTAAGAGGAGTCTGAAGGAATAATCAGTGGTATTTATGGAGTGCTTAGAGGCAGAATACTATTCTAAGAGCTCGGGAGAGTACAACATAATAGGTAGACACCATCCTTGCCCTCAAGGAGTTGATAATCAATCAATGGTATTGATCGAGTGCTTACTGCATGCAGAGCATTGTACTAAGCACTTGGGAAAGTGCAGTATAATAGAGTTGGTAATAATAATAATAATAATAATAATAATAATAGCATTTGTTAAGCGCTTTCTATGTGCAGAGCACTGGTAGATAGGTTCCCTGCCCACAATGAGTTTGTGGACTAGAGAATTAGCTTAAAGTCTAGCGGGTACTAGATTGTAAGATTTGGGGTGCTTGGGAAAGGCTAGTTGTAGGCAATAGGTTTTTAATAATAATAATAATAATGGCATTTATTAAGCACTTACTATGTGCAAAGCACTGTCCTAAGCGTTGGGGAGGTTACAAAGTGATCAGGTTGTCCCATGTGGGGCTCACAGTCTTTATCCCCATTTTTTACAGATGAGGGAACTGAGGCCCAGAGAAGTGAAGTGACTTGCCCAAAGTCACACAGCTGACAAGCAGCGGAGCCGGGATTTGAACCCATGACCTCTGACTCCCAAGCCCGGGCTCTTTCCACTGAGCCACGCTGAGAGTTTAGAAGGTGGGGAGAGTTTCGCTGGGGAAGGGAAGGAGCGTCACTGTGAAGAGAGTCCAAGGTAGGCAGAAAATGGTAGAATCTAGTCAGGGGGATTTGGGAGGAGCAAAGAGTGCGTGCGGTTAAGAGTGACGGGGAGGAGAGCCAATAAGCAAGGGGGAGATAGCTGGTAACAATTTCTGGGGCCAGAGCAGATAATAAAAATAATAACAATAATAAGAAATAATTGCGGTATTTGTTAAGTGCTTACTACGTGCCAAGCGCTGTACTAAACAGTGGGTTGGATACAAGCACATGGTGTTCACAGTCTCAATCCCCAGTTTACAGATGAGGTAACTGAGGCCCAGAGAAGTAAATCAACTTGCCCAAGGTCACACAGCAGACAGATGGCCACCAGTGGAAGGTTTTGAGGAGAAATTCTGGGTAATGTCTCAGGATGGTGTTTCAGGGAGCTGTATGGAGTAGGGTATGAAGGGGGGACGAGGCTGGAGGAGCAAAGGGGCCCAGGGTAAGACTGAGAACTCCCTGTGGTCAGAAAATATCAATCAATCGATCAATCAGTCGTATTTATTGAGTGCTTACTGTGTGCAGAGCACTGTACTAAGCGCTTGGGAAGTACAAGTTGGCAACATATAGAGACGGTCCCTACCCAACAGTGGGCTCACAGTCTATAAGGTGGGGGCTTCCTTGGCTACCAACTCTGTTACTTTGAACTCTCCCAATCAATCAATGGTATTTATTGAGCACTTACTATGTGTGGAGCACTGTACTAAGCACTTGGGAGAGTCTAGTACAACAGACAAGTTTCCTGCCCATAACCAACTTACAGCCTAGTTTAGTATAGGGCCCCCAGTTAGCTCTCAGTAAATCAGATCGATTGATAATAATAATAATGATGGTATTTGTTAAGCGCTTACTATGTGCAAAGCACTGTTCTAAGCGCTGGGGAGTTACAAGGTGATCAGGGTGTCCTACGGGGGGCTCACAGTTTTAATCCCCATTTTACAGATGAGGTAACTGAGGCCCAGAGAAGTTAAGTGACTTGCCCAAAGTCACACAGCTGACAGTTGGCAGAGCTGGGATTTGAACCCATGACTTCTGACTCCAAAGCCCATGCTCTTTCCATTGAGCCACGCTGCTGGGTCAACTGTGACTAGACAAGTCGATTCTCTATGGTTCATTCACATCAAAACCATGACTTCACCTGAAAGTAAAAGAAAAGCTCATGAACATTGCCGTTCCTCTCAGAAGAGTTCTTTCATTCATTTATTCATTCAGTCGTATTTATTAAGAGCTTACCGAGTGCAGATCACTGTACTAAGCCTTTGGGAAGGTACAATACAACAATAAAGAGTACAATCCCTGTCCACGACAAGCTCCTAATCTAGAGCAGGGGAGACAGATATCAATACAAATAAATAAAATTACGGGTATATGCATAAGTGCTGTGGGGCTGAGAGAGGGGGGAAGAGAAAAGGGAGCAAGTCAGGGTGACTCAGAAGGGAGGGGGAGATGAGGAAAAGTGGGGCTTAGTCTGGGAAGGCTTCTTGGAGGAGATGTGCCTTCAGTAAGGCTTTGAAGCCGGGAAGAGTAATTGTCTGGTGGATTTGAGGAGGGAGGGTATTCCAGGCCTGAGGTAGGATGTGGGCCAGGGGTCAGCGACGAGACAGGCCAGATGGAGGCACATGAGAAGGTTAGCAATAGAGGGGCCAAGTGTACCGGCTGGGTTGTAGAAGGAGAGAAGTGAGGTGAGGTAGGAGGGGGTGAGGTGATGAAGTGCTTTAAAGCCAATGGTGATGAGTTTTTGTTTGATACAGAGGTATATTGGCAACCCCTGGAGATTTTTGAGGAGGGGGGTGACATGTCCTGAGCGTTTCTGTAGGAAGATGATCCGGACAGCGGAGTGAAGTATGGACTGGAGTGGGAAGAGGCGGGAGGTTGGGAGGTCAGCAAGGAGACTGATGCAGTAATCTCAGTGGGACAGGATGAGTGATTGTATTAATGTGGGAGCAGTTTGGGTGGAGAGGAAAGGGCGGATTTTAGCGATGCTATGAAGGGGGGACCGATAGGATTTGGTGGTGATGGATTGAATATGTGGGTTGAATGAGAGAGAGAAAAGTCAAGGATAACACCAAGGCTACAGGCTTGTTAGATGGGAAGAATGATGGTGCCGTCTACAGTGATGGAAAAGTCCGGGAGAGGACAGAGCTTGGGGGGAAGATAAGGAGCTCCGTTCTGGACATGTTAAGTTTGAGGTTAGAGGATCTGCTCTACCTGTTGCATCACTATTATAATAATAATAATGATGGCATTTATTAAGCGCTTACTATGTGCAAAGCACTGTTCTAAGCGCTGGGGAATTTACAAGATGATCAGGTTGTCCCACATGGGGCTCACAGTCTTAATCCTCAATTTACTCTTAATCTTCCTACTATTCTTACCTAGTCAGTGAACGGTATTTATTGAGTACTTATTTTGTGCAGAGCACTGTACTAAGGACTTGGGACAGTACAATACAGCAAAATTAGCAGACATGTCCTAATCATAATAATTAAATGCGTATATGAGCTGGACATTCGGGTGGAGAGAAGAGAATCCGATTGAATCCAACCCCTTGTCAAACACAAGACTCGCAGTCTAAAGGGGATAGAGGCCAGGTGGTATCCCCATTTTTACAGAGGAGGATGCTGAGGCACAGTGAAGTTAAGTGACTTGCCCAAGGTCCCTCAGCAGGCAAGTGGTTGAGATGGGATTAGAACCCAAGTCTTCTGCTGCTCTGTACTGTGCCCTCTCCACTAGACCATGCCACTTTTTCCACTCCTAATCTAGGGTCCCACATTTGGAAAATAGAAACAGTACCCTGAAAATCCAAGGCAGTTATTATGAGTTGGAAGTGAGGAGCCAACTAAAGGTGCCAATCAATCGACGGCATTTATTGAGCACTTATTGTTTCCAGCGATGACATTTGTTGAGCACTTATTGTTTCCAGAGCCCTGTACTAGGGGCTTGGGAGAGTACAACAGAGTTGGTAGACACATTCCCTGCCCACAGTGAGCAATGGAGCACGGACCTGGGAATTTGAAGGATTCAGGTTGCAGTCCCAGCTCTGCCACTTTTTTGCTGTGTGACCTTGGGCAAGGCACTCAACTTCTCTGTGCCTCAGTTGCCTCATCTGTAAAGTGGGGATTAAGACTGTGAGCGCCAAGTGGGAACATGGACTGTGTCCCCAGTGCTTAGTATAATACCTGGCACACAGTAAGTGCTTAACAAATACTAGAAAAACAAACAAACGAGTTTATAGTCTAGGGGCCAGCCATGAAGCCCTGGCCAATGGATTAAATAAATGCCTTTGTGAAAGGTCCTGGATCATTATAACCCATCTCTTCCTGTGAGTATTTGGGACTGAGGGGAGGCCAGTCGATTTTCATCACCTGAGGGAAAGAGGCATCCTTGGGAGGCGACTGTAAGCTCGTTGTAGAAGCTGCATGATGAGAAGCAGCGTGGCTCAGTGGAAAGAACACGGACTTTGGAGTCAGAGGTCATGGGTTCAAATAATAATAATGGCATTTATTAAGCACTTACTATGTGCAAAGCACTGTTCTAAGTGCTGGGGAGGTTACCAGGTGATCAGGTTGTCCCACGGGGGGCTCACAGTCTTAACCCCTGTTTTACAGATGAGGGAACTGAGGCCCAGAGAAGTGAAGTGACTTGCCCAAAGTCACACAGCTGACAAGTGGCGGAGCCGGGATTTGCACCCCTGACCTCTAACTCCAAAGCCCGGGCTCTTTCCACTGAGCCACGCTGCTTCTCAAATCCCAGCTCCACCACTTGTCATCTATGTGACTTGGGGCAAATCACTTCTCTGGGCCTCAGTTCTCTCATCTGTAAAATGGGGATGAAGGTTGCTAGCTCCCCGTGGGACAACCTGATCACCTTGTCTCTCCCCAGTGCTTAGAACAGTGCTTTGTACGTAGTAAGCGCTTAATAAATGCTATCATTATTATTATTATGTAGTGGATAGAGCAGCTCATGGGTTCTCATCCTGTCTCCACCACTTTTTTTTTTTTGGTATTTGTTGAGCGCTTACTATGTGCCAAGCACACACACCCCTGCTTGTCTCTCCGATCATTTCCTCTGCATGTCTCGGTGTCTCTCTGGTCCCCACTTTTCTTCTGGGTGTCTCTAGTTCTCTCTCTATCTCCAGAGGGTCTCTCCGGTCTAATCCCTGCCTCTGGGTCTCTCTGGTCCCCTCTCTCTGTCAATCAATCAATCAATCGTATTTATTGAGCGCTTACTGTATGCAGGGCACTGTACTAAGCGCTTGGGAAGTACACACGTCTCCATCCCGGGTCTTTCTCTGTCCTCTCTCCGGTTCAATCTCTGCCCCCGGGTCTCTCCGATCATCTCTCTGTTCTCTGGCTGGTCGCCTGTCAGTGTCTCTATCTCTCTGTGTCTCTGCCACCCCTGCGCATCTCTGCCTCGGTGTCTCTGTCCGGGCCCCATAAACACCTCCTCAGCTCCCAGGAGAAAGCGGGGCAGGGGTTGAGAGGTGGCGTTGACCTTGGGCAAGTCACTTTACTGGTCTATGCCTCAGTTACCTCATCTGTAATAAGGGGATCGAGACTGTGAATGCCACGTGGGACAGGGACTGAGTCCAACCTGGTTTGCTTGTATCCAGCCCAGCGCTTAGTACAGTGCCTGGCACATAGTAAGTGCTTAACAAGTCCCATAATTATTACAGTGCTTAACAAGTACCATAATTATTATAGTAAGTGCTTAACAAATATCATAAAAACAAACACAAAAGAGCTTATAGTCTAAAAGGACCATAATAATAACGATAGCATTTATTAAGCGCTTACTATGTGCAAAGCACTGTTCTAAGCACTGGGGAGGTTACAAGGTGATCAGGTTGTCCCATGGGGGGGCTCACAGTCTTAATCCCCATTTTACAGATGAGGGAACTGAGGCCCAGAGAAGTGACTGGCCCAAAGTCACACAGCCGACGATTGGCAGAGCCGGGATTTGAACCCATGACCTCTGACTCCAAAGCCCGGGCTCTTTCCACTGAGCCACGCTGCTTCTCTTAAGAAGAGAAGCAGAGACCATGGGGGCAGAGACCACCCACGAAGTCCTGGCCAACCGTTAAATTAAATGCCTTTTGATGCTATTGATGCCTGTCTACTTGTTCTGTTTTGTTGTCTGTCTCCCCCCTCTAGACTGTGAGCCCGTTGTTGGGTAGGGATTGTCTCTATCTGTTGCCGAATTGTACTTTCCAAGCACTTAGTACAGTGCTCTGCACACGGTAAGTGCTCAATAAATACGATTGAATGAATACCTTTGTGAAAAGTCCTGAATTATAAATAGCCCACCTCCTCCTGAGAGTATTTGGGGCTGAGGGGAGGCCATCATGTCATCATCATCATCAATCGTATTTATTGATGATGCAGAGCACTGTACTAAGCGCTTGGGAAGTACAAGTTGGCAACATATAGAGACAGTCCCTACCCAACAGTGGGCTCACAGTCTAAAAGGGGGGGGAGTCTAAAAGGGGGGGAGTCTAAAAGGGGGGGGGAGTCTAAAAGGGGGAGCCCGAAGGATGTCCAAAGATGTCCAGATGTCCAGAGGAGCCCATCGATTTTCATCACTTGTGAGAATGAGGGGTCTGTGAGATGCGACTTGAGGTTCACTGTGGGCGGGCAATGTCTACTTATCATTAATAGTGCACTCTCCCAGGCGTTTATTACAGTGTTCTGCACACAGTAAGCACTCAATACAATGAATGAATGCATGCATCTTGACCACCGGGGTTCATTCATTCATTCATTCAATCGTATTTATTGAGCGCTTACTGTGTTAACTTTGGACAAGTTTTCCTCAGAACCTGGGGACTCTTTAGGCAAGATGGGGAGAACAGAGCCGCCTCTGCTGCGGGCCTCCCTCCTCTGTCTCCCCCTTTTAGACTGTGAGCCCACTGTTGGGTAGGGACCGTCTCTATATGTTGCCAACTTGTACTTCCCAAGCGCTTAGTACAGTGCTCTGCACACAGTAAGCGCTCAATAAATATGATTGATTGAATGAATGAATGAATTATTATTCTCTGGGCCTCAGGTCCCTCATCTGTCAAATGGGGATGAAGACTGTGAGCCCCCCGTGGGACAACCTGATCACCTTGTAACCTCCCCAGTGCTTGGAACGGTGCTGTGCACATAGTAAGCGCTTAATAAATGCCATCATTATTATTATTCTCTGGGCCTCAGTTCCCTCATCTGTAAAATGGGGGTGAAGACTGTGAGCCCCCCGTGGGACAACCTGATCACCTTGTAACCTACCCGGCGCTTAGAACGGTGCTTTGCACGTGGTAAGTGCTTAACAAATGCTATTATTATTATTTTATCTTTATTATTATTATTATCATTATTATTAGTAGTAGTAGTAGTATTATTCTCCGGGCCTCAGTTCCCTCATCTGTAAAATGGGGATGAAGACTGTGAGCCCCCTGTGGGACAGCCTGATCACCTTGTAACCTCCCCGGCGCTTAGAACGGTGCTTTGCACATAGTAAGCACTTAACACATGCTATTATATTATTATTATTATTATTATTATTATTATTATTATTATTATTATTATTCTCTGGGCCTCAGTTCCCTCATCTGTAAAATGGGGATGAAGACCGTGAGCCCCCCGTGGGACAATCTGATCACCTTGTAACCTCCCCGGCGCTTAGAATGGTGCTTTGCACCTAGTAAGCACTTAACACATGCTATTATATTATTATTATTATTATTATTATTATTATTATTATTATTATTATTCTCCGGGCCTCAGTTCCCTCATCTGCAAAATGGGGATGAAGACTGTGAGCCCCCCGTGGGACAACCTGATCACCTTGTAACCTCCCCGGCGCTTAGAACGGTGCTTTGCACATAGTAAGCACTTAACACATGCTATTATATTATTATTATTATTATTATTATTATTATTATTATTATTATTATTCTCTGTGCCTCAGTTCCCTCATCTGTAAAATGGGGATGAAGACTGTGAGCCCCCCGTGGGACAGCCTGATCACCTTGTAACCTCCCCGGCGCTTAGAACGGTGCTTTGTATATAGTAAGCACTCAACGCATGCTATTATTATTATATCATTATTATATTATTACTATTATTATTATTATTATTATTATTATTATTATTATTCTCTGTGCCTCAGTTCCCTCATCTGTAAAATGGGGATGAAGACTGTGAGCCCCCCGTGGGACCGCCTGATCACCGTGTAACCTCCCCGGCGCTTAGAACGGTGCTTTGTATATAGTAAGCACTCAACGCATGCTATTATTATTATATCATTATTATATCATTACTATTATTATTATTATTATTATTATTATCATTCTCTGGGCCTCAGTTCCCTCATCTGTAAAATGGGGATGAAGACTGTGAGCCCCCCGTGGGACCGCCTGATCACCTTGTAACCTCCCCGGCCGTAATAATAATAATAACCGTTATAACCAAATGCCGTTATTATTATTATTTTATTATTATTTTATTATTATTTTATTATTATTATTATCGTTGACCCGCTTCGCCTCAGCCCGCGCTCGGCCGCTGAGGGGGCGTGGCTTCCCGCGCGCCGCCCCTCCCCCCTCCGTCCTCGTCGCCCCCTTTTCCCCGCCCTCCGGCCCTGGGCCAATCAGAAGCCGCGCCTGGCGGGTGGGCGGGGCTCCCCGTCGCCATGGCTCCCGTTTGCGGGCGGCGATTGGCGGCGGCGGCGGCTGTCAGTCACCGCGGCGGCCCCGCCCCCCGCCCGCGCTCCGGCCTCCCCGCGCGCCCTGAGGAGCGGGGCCTGAGGAGAAGGACGAGGACGCCCGGCCCGCGAGGAAGAGGAGGAGGAGAAGGAGGAGGAGGAAGAGGAGGAAGAGCAGGAAGTGAGTGTCCCCTCGTCGAGGCCGGGTGAGGGGACAAGCATGGACCCCTCAGTGAGGGAGGGGAGCGGCCAGCGGGCCCCCCGCCGGGGGAGGCGGGAGGCCAGTCTTGCGATTCAAAATGGCTCCCAACCCTCGGCCCGCCCACAGCCAACCCCACAACGCCTAATAGTATTATCATATCATCATCATCATCATCATCAGGGCTTTGGTTAAGCGCTTACTACGTGCCAACCACTGTCCTGAGCGTTGGGGCAGGTACAAGCTGATCAGGTTGGCCCACCTGGGGCTCACAACCTTCACCCCCATTTTACAGATGATGAGGGAACTGAGGCCCAGAGTATAAATACTAATGATGAGGGCATCTGGTAAGTGCTCACTATTTTCTAAGCGTTGGGGTAATAATAGTAATAATGATGGCGTTTATTAAGCGCTTGCTAGCCCACCTGGCCCACCTGGGCCAGCCTTCACCCCCATTTTACAGATGAGGGAACTGAGGCCCAGAGTATAAATACTAATGATGAGGGCATCTGGTAAGTGCTCACTATTTTCTAAGCGTTGGGGTAATAATAGTAATAATGATGGCGTTTATTAAGCGCTTGCTGGCCCACCTGGGCCAGCCTTCACCCCCATTTTACAGATGAGGGAACTGGGGCCCAGAGTATAAATACTAATGATGAGGGCATTTAAGTGCTCACTATTTTCCAAGCACTGTTCTAAGCGCTGGGGTAATAATAATAGTAATAATGATGGCGTTTATTAAGCGCTTACTATGTGCCAAGCACCGTTCTGAGCGCTGGGGCAGGTAGAAGCTGATCAGGTTGGCCCACCTGGGGCTCACAGCCTTCACCCCCATTTTACAGGTGATGAGGGAACTGAGGCCCAGAGTATAAATACTAATGATGAGGGCATCTGTTAAGTGCTCACTGTTTTCTAAGCGTTGGGGTAATAACAGTAGTAATAATGATGGCGGTTATTAAGCGCTTACTATGTGCCAAGCACCGTTCTGAGCACTGGGCCAGATACAAGGTGATCAGGTTGGCCCACCTGGGGCTCACAGCCTGCACCCCCATTTTACAGATGATGAGGGAACTGAGGCCCAGAGGATAAATACTAATGATGAGGGCATTTAAGTGCTCACTATTTTCCAAGCACTGTTCCAAACGCTGGGGTAATAATAATAGTAATAATGATGGCATTTGTTAGGCGCTTACTATGTGCCAAGCACCGTCCTGAGCGCTGGGCCAGGTACAAGCTGATCAGGTTGGCCCACCTGGGGCTCACAGCCTTCACCCCCATTTTACAGATGATGAGGGCACTGAGGCCCAGAGTATAAATACTAATGATGAGGGCATCTGTTAAGTGCTCACTGTTTTCTAAGCGTTGGGGTAATAACAGTAGTAATAATGATGGCGGTTATTAAGCGCTTACTATGTGCCAAGCACCGTTCTGAGCACTGGGCCAGATACAAGGTGATCAGGTTGGCCCACCTGGGGCTCACAGCCTGCACCCCCATTTTACAGATGATGAGGGAACTGAGGCCCAGAGGATAAATAATAATGATGAGGGCATCTGTTAAGTGCTCACTATTTTCTAAGCGTTGGGGTAATAATAGTAGTAATAATAATGGCGGTTATTAAGCGCTTACTATGTGCCAAGCACCATCCTGAGCGCTGGGGCAGATCCAAGGTGATCAGGTTGGCCCACCTGGGGCTCCCAGCCTTCACCCCCATTTTACAGATGAGGGAACTGAGGCCCAGAGTATAAATAATAACGATGAGGGCATTTGTTAAGTGCTCACTATTTTCTAACCGTTGGGGTAATAGTAGTAGTAGTGATGATGGCGTTTACTAAGCGCTTACAATGTGCCAAGCACCGTTCTGAGCACTGGGGCAGATACAAGGTGATCAGGTTGGCCCACCTGGGGCTCACAGCCTTCACCCCCATTTTACAGATGATAAGGGAACTGAGGCCCAGAGTATAAATAATAATGATGAGGGCATCTGTTAAGTGCTCACTATTTTCTAAGCATTGGGGTAATAATAATAATGGCGGTTATTAAGCGCCTACTGCGTGCCAAGCACCGTTCTGAGTGCTGGGCCAGATACAAGCTGATCAGGTTGGCCCACCTGGGGCTCACAGCCTTCACCCCCATTTTGCGGATGAGGGAACTGAGGCCCAGAGTATAAATACTAATGATGAGGGCATCTGTTAAGTGCTCACTATGTTCTAAGCGTTGGGGTAATAATAGTAGTAATAATAATGGCGGTTATTAAGCGCCTACTACGTGCCAAGCACCGTTCTGAGCGCTGGGCCAGATACAAGCTGATCAGGTTGGCCCACCTGGGGCTCACAACCTTCACCCCCATTTTACAGATGATGAGTGAACTGAGGCCCAGAGTATAAATAGTAATGATGAGGGCATCTGTAAAGTGCTCACTGTTTTCTAAGCGTTGGGGTAATAATAGTAATAGTAATGATGGCGTTTATTAAGCGCTTACTATGTGCCTAGCACCGTCCTGAGCGCTGGGCCAGATACAAGCTGATCAGGTTGGCCCACCTGGGGCTCACAGCCTTTACCCCCATTTTACAGATGAGGGAACTGAGGCCCAGAGTATAAATACTAATGATGAGGGCATTTGTTAAGTGCTCACTATTTTCTAAGCGTTGGGGTAATAATAATAGTAGCAATGATGGCATTTATTAAGCGCTTACTACGTGCCAACCACCGTTCTGAGCGCTGGGGCAGATACAAGGTGATCAGGTTGGCCCACCTGGGGCTCACAGCCTTCACCCCCATTTTACAGATGAGGGAACTGCGGCCCAGAGTATAAATACTAATGATGAGGGCATTTAAGTGCTCACTATTTTCCAAGCACTGTTCCAAACGCTGGGGTAATAATAATAGTAATAATGATGGCATTTGTTAGGCGCTTACTATGTGCCAAGCACCGTCCTGAGCGCTGGGCCAGATACAAGGTGATCAGGTTGGCCCACCTGGGGCTCACAGCCTTCACCCCCATTTTACAGATGATGGAACTGGGGCCCAGAGTATAAATACTAATGATGAGGGAATTTATTACGTGCTCACTATTTTCCAAGCACTGCTCTAAGCGCTGGGGTAGTAATAATAATAATAATGGCATTTATTAAGTGCTTACTATGTGCAAAGCATTGTTCTGAGCGCTGGGGCTGATACAAGCTGATCAGGTTGGCTCACCTGGGGCTCACAGCCTTCACCCCCGTTTTACAGATGAGGGAACTGGGGCCCAGAGTATAAATACTAATGATGAGGGAATTTATTACGTGCTCACTATTTTCCAAGCACTGCTGTAAGCGCTGGGGTAGTAATAATAATAATAATGGCATTTATTAAGTGCTTACTATGTGCAAAGCATTGTTCTGAGCGCTGGGGCTGATACAAGCTGATCAGGTTGGCTCACCTGGGGCTCACAGCCTTCACCCCCGTTTTACAGATGAGGGAACTGGGGCCCAGAGTATAAATACTAATGATGAGGGCATTTATTACGTGCTCACTATTTTCCAAGCACTGCTGTAAGCGCTGGGGTAGTAATAATAATAATAATAATGGCATTTATTAAGTGCTTACTATGTGCAAAGCATTGTTCTGAGCACTGGGGCAGATACAAGCTGATACAAGCTGATCAGGTTGGCTCACCTGGGGCTCACAGCCTTCACCCCCATTTTGCAGATGAGGGAACTGAGGCCCAGATTATAAATAATAATGATGAGGGCATTTGTTAAGTTTTCGCTATTTTCCAAGCACTGTTCTAAGCACTGGGGTAATAATAATAATAATAATGGCATTTATTAAGCGCTTGCTATGTGCAAATCACTGTTCTAGGTGCTGGGGAGGTTACAAGGTGATCAGGTTGTCTCACGTGGGGTTCACAATCTTAATCCCCATTTTACAGATGAGGTAACTGAGGCACAGAGAAGTTAAGTGACTTGCTCAAAGTCACACAGTTGACAATTGGCGGAGCTGGGATTTGAACCCATGACCCTCTGACTCCAAAGCCCGGGCTCTTTCCACTGAGCCACGCTGCTTCTCTAAACCTACAAGGTGGTCAGGTAAATACTGCGTGATCAGGTTGGCCCACCTGGGGCTCACAGCCTTCATCCCCATTTTACAGGTGAGGGAACTGAGGCCCTGAGTATGAGTAATAAGAATGATGGCATTTGTTAAGCGCTTACAATGTGCCAAGCACTGTTCTAAGCACTGGGGTAGATACAAGGTCATCAGGTTGACCCACGTGGGGCTCACAGCCTTCATCCCCCATTTTACAACTGAGGCACAGAGAATAATAATAATGATGGCATTTGTTAAGCGCTTACTATGTGCTAAGCGCTGGAGTTGATACAACGTGATCAGGTTGTCCCACTTGGGGCTCACAGTCTTAATCCTCGATTTTACAGATGAGGCAACTGAGGCACAGATAATAAGTAATAATAATGATGGCATTTGTTAAGCGCTTACTATGTGCCAAGCACTATTCTAAGCACTGGGGTAGATATAAGGTCATCAGGCTGTCCCACGTGGGGCTCACAGCCTTCATCCCCATTTTACAGATGAGGTAAATGAGGCATAGTGAAGTGACTTGCCCAGAGTCACACAGCTGACAAGTGGCGAAGCGGGATTAGAACCCACGACCTTCAGACTCCCAACCCCGGGCTCTTTCCACTAAGCCACTCTGCTTCTCTGATCATGATGATGATGATAATGATAATAATAATAATGGTATTTGTTAAGCGCTTACTATGTGCCAAGCATTGTTCTAAGTGCTGGGGTAGATAGGTGATCAGGTTGTCCCACATGGGGCTCACGGTCTTCATCCCCATTTTCCAGATGAGGAAGCAAGAGGCACAGAGAAGTGAAGTGACTTGCCCAAAGTCAAACAGCCAAGTGGCAGTCATTATAATTCATTAATTCATTCATTCAATCAGTCATATTTAGCGCTTACTGTGTGCAGAGCACTGTACTAAGCGCTTGGGAAGTACAAGCCGACAACATAAAGAGACGGTCCGTACCCAGCAACGGGCTCGCAGTCTAGAAGGGGGAGACAGACAACGTATTAACAAAATAAAATAAATAGAATAGAAATAGAGTCGCTTCCTTTCCCTGGGTCTCATCGGAAAAATGGTCTCTGCTAAGCGCTTACTATGTGGCACTGTACGTGGAAAGAGCCCGGGCTTGGGAGTCAGAGGACGTGGGTTCTAATCCAGGCTCCAACCCTTGTCTGCTGTGTGACCTTGGGCAAGTCACTTCACTTCTCTGGGCCTCAGTTCCCTCATCTGTAAAATGGGGATGAAGACTGTGAGCCCCGTGTCAGGCAGGGACTGTGTCCAACTCTATTTGCCCATACCCACCCCAGCGTTTAGTACAGTGCCTGGCACATAGTAAGTGCTTAACAAATACCATTATTATTTTTATTACTTTTATTATTATTATTATTATAAAGGTGCCCCCTTTTCCTGCCGGCCCCTGCCAGCTGGTCCCTGCAGACCCTTCCCCCCTCACCGAGGTGGTCAGGCTACCGAGGCAACGAATTGGGGGTGGGGGGTGTGAGGGAACCCCCCTGGAAGAGACGGGAGGCTGCTTCCCTCCTCATCCTCCCTGGCTCCTCATTCATTCAGGCACAGTCGTATTTATTGAGCGCTTACTGTGTGCAGAGCACTGTACTACGTACTTGGGAGAGTACAATCTAATATTCATTCATTCAATCGTATTTATTGAGCGCTTACTGGGTGCAGAGCAGTGTACTAGGCGCTTGGCAAGTACAATAGAGACAATCCCTACCCAACAACAGGCTAGCAGTCTAGAAGGGGGAGACAGACAACACTTTCCCTCCTCTCCCCTTCTTCCAGTCGTCGAGGAGCAGCATGTGGCCTAGTGGCCCAAGCAGTTACCTGGGAGGCAGAGGACGTGGGTTCTTATTCCATCTCTGCCCGTGGTCCGCTGGGTGACCCTGGGCAAGTCCCTTCACTTCTCTGGGCCTCAGTTCCCTCATCTGTAAAATGGGGATGAAGAATGTGAGCCCCACGTGGGACAACCTGATTACGCTGTGTCCACCCCAGTGCTTAAAACAGTGCTTGGCACATAATAATAATAATAATAATGGTATTTGTGAAGCGCTTAGTATGTGCCAAGCCCTGTTCTAGGCACTGAGATAGATACAGGGTAAGCAGGTTGTCCCACGTGGGGCTCTCAGTCTTAATCCCCATTTTACAGATGAGGTAACTGAGGCACACAGAAGTGAAGTGACTTGCCCAAAGTCACACAGCTGGCAAGTGGCGGAGTCGGGATTAGAACCCACAAACCATGACTCCCAAGCCCGGGCTCTTTCCATTAAGCCACGCTGCTTCTCTTAAGCGCTTAAATCATGAAGTCAGAAGATCATAGGTTCTAATTCTGGCTCCTCCGCTTTGCTGTGCGACTGGGCAAGTCACTTCACTTCTCTGTGCCTCAGTTACCTCATCTGTAAAACGGGGATTGAGACTGTGAGCCCCCCGTATGGGACAGGGACTATGTCTAACTCAGTTTGCTTGTATCCACCCCAGTGCTTACCATAATGCCTGTCCCATAGTAGGCGCTTAACAAATGCCATCATTATTATTGTTCAGAGCTTAGAACAGTGCTTGGCACGTAGTAAACACTTTATAAATACCATTATTATTATTTATCGAGCGCCTACCGCTTGCAGAGCACTCCCCTAAGCGCTTGGGCCGAGTCTGGGGGTTCCTGAAAAGTGCCTGATCTTCTCTGCCTTCTGGTAGGAGACACACCCAGCCTCCAGCGCTTAGAACAGTGCTTGGCACACAGTAAGCACTTAACAAATGCCATCATCATCATCATCATCATCACCGCCGGGCTCAAAAGGATCGCAGAGGCCGCCCCTGCGGCAGAACAACACTTCCCCCCGGTGGAGGAGGAAAACGGACTTCCAGTCGTGGAAACTCCCTTCTTCCAAACCGTTGTAACTCCATCCATCCCGGGTTCGCCGTCGGTGACATTCCCCCGGATCCCTAGGGACCAGGGGGAGTTGGTGGGGAAGAGTCACCCGGGCTCCTTCTCGACATGGAATGACATTAGGGCAGTGGGGGGTTTGGGGGAGGGGGTGGTGTCCCGAGGAAGAAAATGCTAGTGGGTGGAGGGAGAAAGGAGGCTCAAGTTGGCACCTTCAGCTCCTGGGATACGAAGAAAAGCCCCCCTGTCACCCCCAGTAATATTCCTCTATTCTCTAGAAGGAAATGGTACCCCAGGTGTGAACCTCTAAGAGATGAGCATCAGGTCTGTTCACTGATCACAGGAAGCCACCTGTGGCCATGAGGAATTATGTTGAAATCAATCAGTCCTATTTATTGAGCACTTACCACAGGCCGAGCACTGTACTGAACGCGCAGGAGAGTACAACGTACGAGCTGGTTGATATGTTCCCTGGCCACAGCGAGTTTACAGGCTGGAGGAGGATCTCTTTATGCTGTTGGAGCCCGCTATATTCTCTTCCTACTTAAATCGGGCAGTGCGAGGTATCCTAGCATTTCTAACTGATTTAAGAGCATTGTTATAGTGTATTTTCTCAAGCGCTTTGCACATAGTAAGCACTCAATAAATACGATTAACAATGATAATAGCAATGGCATTTCAAAGTGAGTTGAACTTTGAGGGGACACTGGGTAGATGCCAGAGAAGCAGCGTGACTTATTAGAAAGAGCAAGGGCCCAGGAGTCAGAGGACATGGGTTCTCATCCCGGCTCCGCCACTTGTCTTCTGAGTGACCTTGAGCAAGCTGCTTCACTTCTCTGTGCCTCAGTTACCTCGTCTGTAAAATGGGGATTAAGACTGAGCCCCTCATGGGACCACCTGATGACCTTGTATCTACCCCAGCACTTAGAACAGTGCTTGGTGCAGAGTAAGCGCTTAACAGTTACCTTCATTATTATTAGGTTGATGACGCCTTTGAAAAAGCGAAGTTCTGTACTGAACAGATGGACTATCAATAATATTTCCAGTGTGATCTTTTTCATCACATTTTGAGTCAAAGTCAAGAGACTGCTTCTTGAATTAGAGCCTTTTTACAAACTGTCAGTGAATATACCTGTTATGGAAACCAACAATACCTAGTGATACACCTAAACCGGAGCCCTGCGCTTTATTTGCCCACGCAATCCGCCTTGCCCAGGTTAGGACCTGAAGGCTTTAATTATTCATCATGAAATTATACTGCTAAGGTTTCACTCTTAATTTGCATTCCTTGCAGAGTGAGGAGTGGGTAGTGGATGTTTGCATTGGAAAGCTCGAAATTCCTCTTAGTACCATTTAGCCAAATCACCCAGGATGAACTGTGCTTCTTAATGTAGCTACCCTCAAAAAATGGTGTAACCAGTGACACGTCTTACTTTATGGAGAGCCGTGGTCAACCATGGAGCACTTTAGTAAAGGGCATGCCTCCTTGTGGCTTGGTTTCGGCTGACATGGTGAGTGTTCAGTTTGAGTTTTTTAAAGTCATGTGGGTTTTTTTGGTGTGTGTTTATGTGGTGGGGGAGGTGGGGGTTTCTATGTCTTTTTAAGAGGAACATTACTTGAACTTTATGGAATGGTTCTCCCTATCCTGTGGTAGAAAAAAAGTTTACAACCGTTAGTATCGTGTGTGTCTACACTAGGAAGCAAAAAGATTCCACCATCAGTGGTTTTAAAAACCGAGTGCTCTACCTACTTCCCTTTCAGTCTAGTTTAAGCTGACCAGTCCAACGGAGACTGACAACAGGGAGGGAAGTAGGATGTGGGAAGAGGAGGATTCTCACAAGCATTTGTTGGTAAGTAAACTTTGTTTTCGTCGGTCTCCTCCCACCCTTCCCTACAGTTTGCAATGAGTCAGAATACTGATGGTAAGTAGGAAGTTAACCAGAAGAGGGCTTAACCATAAATTTCCTAGAAGCCGCCATGCACAAAACAAGCAACCACAAAGAAGAAACAAGTTCACCCTTGTAGTGTAGAAGCCCAGCCCAGTTACATTGGCAACCTACCCCGATGGTGGGCACAAATAATAATAGTAATAACGGTGTTTGCTAAGTGCTTACTATGTGCCAGGCACTGTATTAAATGCTGGGGTGGATACAAGCAAAACAGCTTGGACACAGTCCCTGTCCCACGTGGGGCTCAGAGTCTCAATCCCCATTTTACAGATTAGGCACAGAGAAGTGAAGTGACTTGCCCAAGGTCACACAGCAGACAAGTGGAGGAGCCCGTGCTTAATCCACTACGCCATGCCGCTTCTCTAAGGCAGATTGGTCCAAACAGTAGTCCATAGATTCATGGGCAGCAGGAGAGAGTGTGAAATTAGAACTCAGGTGTAGCAGAAATCCTTTATAATGGGGATTGGTAAAAATTGCATGCACTTAGAAAATAAGATTTTAAGTCTCATAGGAGATGTTAAGGCAGATTGGTCCAAACAGTAGTCCATAGATTCATGGGCGGCAGGAGAGAGTGTGAAATTAGAACTCAGGTGTAGCAGAAATCCTTTATAATGGGGATTGGTAAAAATTGCATGCACTTAGAAAATAAGATTTTAAGTCTCATAGATGTTTTACTGAGAATCAGCCCCTTACCCCTTCAAGTTTGTGGCATCAATCAATAGTATTTGAGTGACTCCTGAGCTTTATTAAGGAGTTTGGAAGAGTACAATAAAATTAGTAAACATGACAGTCTAGCACGAGACAGTGAAAAATTACAGCCAAAAGATAAAATTGTGTAAAGATCTGTAGATAATGTGTCATGGGAGAGTGTGAGCCCCTGAGTGCTTAGGTGGGGTGGAAGGGCTGTAGTGGCCGTTGAGGATATCAAGTGGAAAGATTAGAAATGAATCGTGGACCCCCCGGAGGAGATGTGATTTCAGACGGGTTTTGAACAGTGGTCCGAAGGATGCGAAGGGGGGAAGGAGCGAGCAAGAGGCCAGTAGCAGAAGAGATGAGAGTAAAGCTTGGGGAGTAGATTAGCGTGAGATGAATGTAGCATGTGAGCTAGGGTCTAGAGGGAGAAGAGGCAATAAATAGGAAAGAGCACCTGGAGTACTTTGAAATTGATATACCGGAATTTCTTGGCAATCACTGGAGGCTTTTGAGGAGTGGGGTGATATGTGCAGAACAATGCATTAGAAAAAAATGATCTTAGGCAGCAGATTGAAGTATGGATTAGCGAGGGGAGAGAGCGGAGGCAGCGAGGTCACCGAGAAGATTGATTGCAGTAGTCAAGCCCGGGATATGATGTACATCAATTCTCCATCTTGGGAATCTTTAAGAAGAATCTGTTTTGTCTGGTTTAGTCGATTTGCTTGCCTGCTGGTAGGCAGGAGGGGATTGAACTCCTAAGGGTCCTTACAGCTCTAGCCTAGGATTCTTTTATTGCTGAAATTAATAACCATTAAAATAGGGTAGATTTCCATTCTCCAGGCTTCGAAGAAAATAGGATCTTCTTTAGTCAGCCTTTCCAAAATGCCTAGCCATGTACTTCCTTAGTGTACAAGAGGAGGTGTTTTTAATCAAATATGACTACAGTTATACCCTCCCTTAAAAACAACTGTCAGGTACAAATAATTTCAAAATCCTGTTTTTCCTAGGTAATATTCACAAAGTATGTCCGGTGTGGCTGCCTTTATTTCACCCAGGAAATTGAGGAACCATGTTTCACTCCTCTTTTGGGACCAGTTGGAATGGTCTCTGTACCCACATGCTGAGTCCAGAAGTCATTTAGTCAGAGCCATGTGAGAGTAGCATTGAAATTTGAATTGAAGGTAGCAAACACAAGCACTCGTGCTTTGATTCATTGAAATCAAAGTCCAGGAACAAAATTTTCAGATATAAGGGTGGAAATAGTTAAGAATTATTTGTACTTCATTTTTGAGAAGCCTTTAAGCATAATGAACTAGTATGTTGAATATTTCATACTATAGTACACATTCCTTAATATGGTTTGTGAAGACCAGAGTAGCAACACTTACTCTTCAGTTCAGTCTTTTGCAGTGCCTTTTTCAGGAATTTAAGGGAGAAAGGTTTACACCAACAAAAATAATTCTCTAAATCTGTTTGGAGCAATCCATTCTGAAATTTTAACAAGTGGCTGTGATTCCCCACCTTGACCGCTCCCTTCTGATCAATACCAGCTTTTAAATAACCTTTTAAGTGCAAAAGCACTGAAAGAGTATTGTGTATGAGAATTCAAGTAAAATCGGGGGTTTTATATCCTGCCAGTCTCCAGGATTCTTTAAGAAGTAATTCCTTGGGTCTTAGCTGCTGCTATTTGGGTAACTTAGACTAAATATGTCCGCTTCCTTTTCCTTTCCCCATCTAAGTGTTATTCAGGTAATTATCACTATGTAGAGGAAGCCTGCAGAGATCTTAATGTGCTTGTAGAATGAGAATTTGTGTTCCCATCCTCAATTTGTAGGTCAGCTAATCAGTAGCTTTTACGACTTAGAAATATGTTGGACTCGTACACCTAGCCAAAAAAAACCCCTACCCAGTGATTCTATACTTTCAACATAAAAAATTGACAGCAACTCTTTAAGAACCTTAATTTTACTCAGACGGATCATTTTTTTTCCTTATTAAGTAATAGTACCATAGTCCTTTCAAATTAGCTTTTGTGAAAGAGGTAGAGGGCCCAACGGGATTGAGGGAATATAAATTTTAAAATGGATAAATTTTCTTTCCACATCAACCATTTTTACATATGAGAGTTATTTTTTTTTCTCAGTTTGGGGACTGACTGTTTTGTATTGCCTTTGTTGAATATTCCCTGAAGAACCGTTTTCTGTCCATCTGATTATTCTGTGTATTTATAGGTCAGAGGTAAGAATCTGGGAGTGAGGAGGCAGTGTGCCAATGATAAACTTTTTGATGACTTTTAAAATGTGGCAGACCAATAATAGAAATTCCAACATACAGTCATAGTATGATTGAGTTATTGTGTTCTTTTATTTTTGAAAAAAGCTAAAAGGAAAATTATTGGCAGGATATATAAATGAGTTGTCAACTAAATTCCATTTCACCACAAATGATGCACATTTCCATGATATTCCTGTTAACAATGCAATGTTTTTGAGTGTAATTCTCATAGAACCCATAGTCACCATAGCAAGATGCTGCTCTGCCAGGAATACACTTTCAAATAGGATGACCAGATCAAGTCCAGTTTATTACCAGATCAAGATCGGTTTCCCCTTTGGAACCAATTGTAGCTATTAAAAATTCATTGTTATTAGTAACTGACTAAGCAATTGCAAACTGATTCCTTTTTATCAGTGGTGATTAGCATGCCTTTTCTTGAATTATTTTTTTGAATTTTGCTAGCTATCTGCTCATTTTTTTTTTGAACCATATTGCCCCACCTTTATTTCCTGTTGAAGGAATTAACAAATGAGTTTTGGATAATGGGAATTTGCAGTATTGCAACTGTCGTATCCCCCTTTTAGACTGTGAGCCCACTGTTGGGTAGGGACTGTCTCTATATGTTGCCAATTTGTACTTCCCAAGCGCTTAGTACAGTGCTCTGTACACAGTAAGCGCTCAATAAATACGATTGATGATGATGATGATCGTATGGTAGGAGGATTGCCCCTATTTTTGCAGGCAAGGGCTTGATTTTATTTAAAGCATTTCTCTGAATTATAAGAAATGTTAATGAGCCTGAAATCTAGAAAGTCTTTTTGGGTGAACATGCCTGGAAGTTTTTCTAGACCCTACCTCATTTACCTTTAACACCATGTTCATGAAGCCCAACTCACCACCACTATCAGTGATGCATTTAATAATAATAATAATGGTGTTTGTTAAGCACTTACTATATGCCAAGCACTGTTCTAAGCACTGGGGGGGATACGAGGTAATCAGATTACACCATGTGGGGCTCACAGTCTTAATCCCCATTTTCCAGATGAGGTACCTGAGGCACAGAGAAGTGAAGTGACTTGCCCAAAGTCACGCAGCTGACAAGTGGCGGAGCCGGGATTAGAATCCACAACTTCCAAGCCCCATGCTCTTTCCACTGAGCCACGCTGCTTAATTCTCCTATAACATGGTGGTTGTGAATTTGCGAAACCCTGCCCTAAGGAACAGTTGTTCTATAATGCCCACCTGTTCATAAGAATAATTGTGATACCAGTTTGGTTCATACTTTGTACGTACATGCTAAGTGCTGAAGTAGATCCATTACAATTAAATGGGGGACAGTAACTGTACACAAGCCTCAGACTGAGGGAGGGAGAACGGCAGTTTGTACTCCAATTTAAAAAAGAGGAAACTCAAGTTCAGGGAAGTGAAATGACTCACCCAAGGTCACAGAGCAGGAAAGGGGCTCTTTCCAGTAGGCCACGCTGCCTGTCTCCTGATGGGGTACACGTACACAAGGCATTTCTTAACGTAGGATGCGGAGCACAACTGGCTTGTGTCGTTGGAAGACTGTTTCTTAATCAGAGCGCTTAGAACAGTGCTTGGCACATAGTAAGCGCTTAACAAATACCATCATTATTATTATTATTAATCACATTCTAGCTAAAGCCCGTATTGAAACCTATCATGGCAAAACTGAATGTATTACTTGAATTTAGGGATAACTCTACTGGGGCGATATTTAGAAACATCTATGAATATCAAATAGTTGGCTGAATAATAATAGTAATGATGGCATTTATTAAGTGCTTACTATGCGCAAAGCACTGGTTTAATCCCCATTTTACAGGTGAGATAACTGAGGCACAGAGAAGCTAAGTGACTTGCCCAAAGTCACACAGCTGCCAATTGGCAGAGCCGGGGTTTGTACCCATGACCTCTGACTCCAAAGCGCATGTTCTTTCCACTGAGCCATGCTGCTTCTCTGAATGTAGTTAGACTTTGGTGTTTCTAGCTGTAGTTGCCTCCTGAGAAAGTGTTTACGTTCTCATGGATCATGTAGACTCCCCTGCTCGAGAACCTTAATGGATAAACTGGGCTTCACTTGGAAAGTTTTCAGAATTCACTGGTTGGATAAAAAATTTAGCTTGCCTATCGAGAGAGTTGAAATGCTGTAGTTTTCCGTGGGTTTTTTTTTTCCAACACCTCTCTGACTTTCAGTTCATCAAGATTTCTCCTCCAACATCCTGTTCATTCAAGAACATAGTTATAAGTATGATGAAATTACCTAATTCTTTGTTTTCAGTATGCGACTAAACAACTTTCGTATCTTTCAAATTCCTCTGGACTGTAAGCAAGTGGGCAGAGAACGAGTCTGTTTATTGTTGCGTTATACTCTCCCAAGTGCTTAGTACAGTGCTCTGCACGTAGTAAGTGCTCAGTAAATGTGAGTGAATGAATCTTAAATTCAATGCAGTTGTGCTGATCATTATTTTAGCTTTTGAAAAAATGTCATTTTCGTTCATGAATAGTGTTTGTATTGTTCAGGACAGGAACATGTCTTTGGTGATGTAGCAGTAATGGCCATGAAACTGAGCAAGGCAATTATTAGGTCCTCCAACCCAGGACTCAGTCTCAGAGCATTGGTAAGAGGATCGAGTGTCTCCTCTATGCAAACCATTGCACCAAGCATGTAGGAGAGTACAAGAGAGGTCTAAGACATGACCCCTGCCCACAAGGAGTTTAGAGTAGAGCAGGGGAGACAGGCATAAAATAGTTTAACAAATGAAAGTGCTCAGATAGTGGCGTGTGTAAATCAAATTTTATAAAATTGTGATGAGAAGTTGTGAACAGAAAAGAGGAGACAGTGGGGAGAATGTTCTGAAGGAATATTGTGAGGCTTACTCTCACTGACATTCAACCTTAACTACTAGGGAAATTCCTTCTAACATCCTGGACTTGTCCCCTAGTAACCGTTATAGACCTCTTGTCCTTGTCTTATTCACCTTCCCGCCCCTGAATCGAGTAGAGTTCACATTTTATTTGATTTCTGGATAGAGGTAGAAAGCATGTAGTTTGAGCCAGAAGCTCTGATAACGAAGAGATTATCTTAATGAAGACCTGACAGTAGCCGAGGATTGTGCCCAAGAAGTATGCAGGTTTACACATTTTCTTTTGAGCTCATTAAACCATTAAGGGAATATGCCTTGGGTAATTTAAGCCAGCAGTGATGGGAGATAATGCTGTTAACTTCCTCACATTGTATTGTTAAAAGTAGTTAAACATTACAGCCCGTGGATAAGTCTTCAAAATTCAGTGTATATTTGGTTTGGCCAAATCTTTTAAGCTGTGAAGGCTTTAATAGAAAACTCCTTTGTACTGATCTACATTTTTTTTTAAATTAATGTGTCTAGTACTTGTAAAACAAAACGCCATGCTTCTTCTCAAGGCCGTGGTCCTTTAGGGGGAGATTGAGAAATGGGTTTTCATTTAGCCTTAATTTGTGTAATGGTGGTAAGCATGTATTGGACACTCACTTGACACGGGGCACTGTACTAGGCGTTCAGAAAGATGAATAATGAAGTGGCACAAAACCTGCCCACAGAGAGTTTGCGCTCTAATGGGGATAAAGAATGATATGACATCTTCAGAACTGCTGGGAAGACATTAGCTATCATTCATTTAAGACAATGATTTGCTTTATATGTTTTCTTGCAAAGAAGTCAACTGGGATTTCTCTGCACCTCTGGGAAATGATAGGATTTAGATATTGAACATTTGCTTTGTGTTTTACCCATCAAGAAGTAATTTTGCCAATCACCGATCATTTGTGGAAGTCTGAAAATTTCGGCCTGGTCTGTTCTATATAAAAACATATCTGTGCCTAAAACCTTTTTTTTGTTGTTGTTTCAGCCATCTAGCCTGGAAGAGTGACTTTTAGGTTTGCCTGTATAAAAATCCCACCCTAAACTAATTTTTAAAAATGTGAATGTGGGGATGAGGGGTAAGCTCATTTAATTTAGAGGTAAACTGAGAAGCAAAAAAAAAAAAGTATCTTTCCTCAACCCTTCAGCAGCCTCTTGGCTGGGAGTTCAACCTAACATCTTTTTCATTCCTTGGTCCTCTCTCAGCTCTTTTCAGATCCAAAATATGAGGCACGCTGGGAAGTAACAGCAGTTACTATTGTACGCCAGACACCCCCAGCTATTGGCCTGGGATTTTTAAGTTTTTTCCATTGACCCTTATTAATTAGCCCATTTGTGTCCAGTACAGACAATTGTACTTCAGCGTAGAGTCACCCCACGGTACCCTCCATTTGGATCAAGGCTCGATTCAAGCGAATTGAATTGAGGAACTGGTAATACACCCTTTTTTCTGGTGGTACTCTGAAAAAATGGGAGCTCCTGAACGTTTTTCAAGCCTCTCATTTTCCAGGCTATTCAGTTATGCTAAATAACTTCTCATTTGGTTTCAACAGGACAAAATGTTTGCCAGAGGAACAAAGAGAAAATGTTTTGACGGCGAAGATGACGTTGAAGGAACCCTGGCTGGTTTTAAAACTCTTCCCTCCTACAATCTCCAGCGGCAGTCCCTTTTAGATATGTCTCTGGTTAAGCTTCAACTGTGCCACATGCTAGTTGAACCTAACCTCTGTCGCTCAGTCCTCATAGCCAATACCGTGCGACAAATTCAGGAAGAAATGACCCAGGATGGGACGTGGCAGATGATAAATGCCCAGAGTACAGGACAACCTTCACTTGACCGCCTGGTATCTACGGATATCCTTTGTCGTTCAACAAAAGAGCAAGGTGAAGGGAAACTCGTTCCGGGTTACGGTAGCTTCACGAAAGACTTTGAAGACATCCAGTCACACGATATTATTTCAGAAATTTCAACAGTTACGTCCATCCAAGCCGCGAGAAACCCTCCAAGCAACGTATGGGAAATGGAGAGCCCTCAGGAAAACCGAGGAAACTTTCAGAAGTCATTAGATCAAATATTTGAGACCTTGGAAAACAAAACACAGAATTGTGTGGAAGACTTGTTTTCTGATGTTGATAATTCTTACTATGATCTCGACACTGTGTTAACAGGAATGATGAGCAACACCAAAATGGGACACTGTGATGTACTAGAGAGCTTTTCTTCGCCACCAACTACCAATTCCAACTCTAACTGTAAATCCGACCTGAACGAGCTCGACCATATCGTGGAGATCCTTGTCGAGTCTTGAAATGGTCAAATTCAGGGCATCCCTCTTTCAGAGAAGTAGAGAACCGAGAACCCAAAACTTTAGTTTGCTATCAAATGTATTTGTAATCTCCATAAAACTGATAAAGCACTTCATTTTGCGAACTAGTGTTAATCTCTAAAATCGATGTGCGACTAGCGCATCAAGAATTTTGGTTTGTACATTGCGATGACAGTACATGCTGTAGCAATTTGTTGCAGGGTCTTGAATCTTCCAAGTTTGGACTTCCTTCATTACCTACCTGTTCATCATCATCATCAATCGTATTTATTGAGCGCTTACTATGTGCAGAGCACTGTACTAAGCGCTTGGGAAGTACAAATTGGCAACATATAGAGACCTGTTCTCCCTGTTCCACTCCTCAAGGCAATGGTCCTGGAGGGAGAGCTTGGAAAATGGGTTTTCATTCAGCCCTGATTTCTGGACTCCCTTTTCTAATCTCCAGAATACTTGGAACATCACCCCACATCCCCTTCTCCACCCTTCCCTTCTCTCCATCCCTCCATTTCAGCGGCAGTCACCACAGCATTGCAACAAACAGCCCACCACTTCATTAGCTTAGTTACGGGCTCATTTTTGTTCGTCAGTTCCGTATGTTTCTTGGCAATATTTCGTCTTTAAAATATATTTTTAAAACGTTTTATACTTTTATCGGTGTGTTAGATTTTTCCAGCTATTTTCCTAAAAGTATATTTTTCCTATGAACATCAACTGCTACTTTGGTAATTTTTATAGCGTAAACATGTGCAGTTGATGCATTTCTTTTTTAAGATTTTGAAGAAGGGAATTTTTTTTTACAGTGAGCTACGAAAAGTAGCTCAGTAAAGAGTATAAACTGAAAATATACAACTTGATACTTTAAAATGTAAAAGCTGTTTTCATGTTATTACATTTTATAGAGTAGTGCTTAATTACGAAGTTGGGCATTGCGTAGGTATGCTTTTTATACTTGAGCATTATTGGAGAAATTGATCATAGTAGATGCAATTGCTTCTGTTAAACAAGCCATGTTTTTGTTAACATCAAATATAAATTATGTAGGGTTTTATTTATGTATATTTATATGTAAATGTCATCAAGTGAATTGTTTATCATTTAAGTCTACGGTCAAATATTTGTTTATATGGGGAAAATGATCTTGCACTAATTTACATAAAGTGTTATTGGGGGGGCCTTGAAATCCCTTGAACAGAATGTTCTGATATATCTTGTCTAAATTAGTGTCCTTCACTCCTGTCGAGATTGTCCGTACAGCTGATCTTCCTCTAAAAAACGTTGTGATTTTGCTTAGGCTGATGTCGCCATTTAACTAAGAAATTACACATTCGTTGTAGAGTGTGCTTATCCAACAGATCTGATTTATAGGAACATTTTTGGAAAGGGTTAGTATAAATGTGCCGTAGTTTTATTTTTAAAATTAAATTGCACGCTAGAAATTAACCGGTCCCAGTTGGCCCACAGCCGCCCTTCAGATGTTTGAAATAACTAACTAAATCGCCTAAGAGATGGACTAGCAGTGGCAGAAGAGATTTGAGAAATGGAGTGCAGATCACTGAGATGTTGGCTTTTCTTTGAGTTTGATTTGAGCACGATAAGGGACCATTTCTTTGTCTGTCCCTCTTAGTACATAGCCCTCTCGCCACTTGGTTCAGAGCTGTTTTGGAAAATCAGCGGGCCTGAGAGTCAGAGTCCCTGGGTTCTAATCCCAGCTCTGCGACTTGCCTGCTTGGACAAGTCACTTAATTTCTGGGCCTCGAGTTTCCTCATCTATAAAATTAAATACCCGTTCTCCCTCTCCCCGACACTGTGAGCCCCATATGGGACCGGGACTATATCTGACTCGATTACCTTATATCTGTCCCGGCACCTAGCACGGTATCTGGCACATAGTAAGTGCTTAACAAATACCATTATTTATTATTGTTAGTATTATTATCAAAAATTAACTTCTCCAGTTCTCTGTACTCAAAGCGGCTAGTGTACGCGTGTATGTGCGTTTTGATTTGAGTACTTGAAAGAAATGGGAGCGTGAAGTAGGCACGGTTGAACAAAATTAGAACAGGTATGTTCAGTTCCTGGGTCCCTCAGCATTTTCCGATTGAGGCAGTTGAATGTACGTCCAGTTTGGGCCAAACATGTTTTGGTCTTTCATTACACAGAACATTGAAAGTGGTCCCCTGTGCCTTAAAACTGGGGGTGAGGTAGCCCTTGCCTGCCAGCCGCAGAAATGCAGTATTAGATTCCAAAGAGTAATTTCTTCCATACTTTAGCTAAGTGCATGGCATCTTTTTTTAATTTTTTTAAACGCAGCGTAGAATAGAATTCAGGAGCTATCCTGGTGAAGAATGGAAAGCTTATGTGGTAACAGGACTCGCGGTCCTAGCGAGTCAGATGTAAAAATCTCAGATTTTTAGAAAATATTCTGATAAATTCTGAAGTGTAGAGGAAGCAGATCATTTTAGGGAGAAAAGACATTTTGGTTTTTGTTGGGTTTTTTTTTTTTTTTTGGTCTGGGGCTATAAACTATCTTCGGTACCATGTCTGTAGTTCCATTCTGTAATTTGTGGAATATCATGAGTTCACAAATGGTTTACTTTATATGAGCATAGTCTTTCATGTATTGTGTCATGGAAGAGAGCATCAGTTGTGTACAATTTGTAAGGTGGCTCTAAGGGTTTAGAGTCAAAATGAAGCAATACTTTGCTTTTAGGGAGCTTTTCATTACCTTTTTTTTTTTATTTTACTTTTACCTGTCCATTCTAACCATAGTTGGTAAAGTTGGTACTGTCGATATTGCTTTCGTTTTAAAGTAAAGTTGCATAAAGGAATTTTGACCTGTATGTTTCCTAGTTATTTCATGTAATTGTAGTGCAACACCTCTACTGCTGTTGCCAGCCTTCAGGATTGGTTCATCTTCCCAAACTTCCAGGACTTTTTGTTCCCCGTTCAGCTTTTGGGTGGTGCGGCGGAATCCGACTCATTTGTAATAAGTTCCCTACTGTTTGAACTGTCGTGCCGGTCAAAGCAAACCGATTTAGTGAACAGGTGACTTATCACCTAGTAAGGTAAATGAGGTCATTTTAAATTGCAATGGTGTCTTCCCTTTGGTGCTTCATCTTGCTTCCAAAGGCTATTTTGCATTTATTCATTCACTTTCAGGAAATGTAACTTTAGCCATGAATTCAGAGCAACTGAAACCTTGGATTATTCATTTTGGAAGGGTTGTTGGACTATATTTTGTGTTTCTGTATCGTCTGGTGTTAGGCCCATTCAAGGCTAAAGTTGCGGGGAAGTGCTTTCTATATGACAGGCCATCCCTAAGAAGTTCATTCGTTCGTATTTATTGAGCGCTTACTTTGTGCAGAGCACTGTACTAAGCACTTGGGAAAGTACATTACAGCAATGCTTCACACACAGTAAGTGCTTAACAAATGTCATCGTTATAATTATTATTAACAATAAACGGTAACAATCCCTGTCCACAACGAGCTCACAGTAGGGCGGCCCAATAGATATCTGAGAATTATGAAATTTCCCTTTTTCAAAAAGTTGCAAACCTTGCTGGTGGTGGGTTTTGTATTTTCCTGTAGCCAAGACTATCTTAATTTTATGTCAGGGGACTTGGTAAGCATGGTCGGTGGCTTGTAGTCCCATATTTTGGGGTAGACCGTCGATTTTTATTGAGCACTTTGTGCAGAGCACTTTACTAAGCACTTGGTACAACAGAGATGGTAGAAGCATTCCTTACCCGGAGTGAACTTACAGTCTAAGGGAGGGGAGACAGACATTAATAGAAATAATTTATATTATGCATAGTTAAGGATTTTCTCTGACCCTCTGCCCTGGAATTCTGGTTTAAACTTTGTAGAGGAAACCATGTAATCAGCATCAATTAAAAAAAACACACTGCCGAAAAGATCGTTTGGACTTCCAAGATCTGGGCATCCAGAAATACCCACTACAATTGTTTCCTGAAAGCTGTGTCTTAAATTGAACTGTAAATCGAAGCTTTCTCATACGAAGAATGTGAAAAGGGGGGACTGGTACATGGGAACATGAACAATATAGTGATATAAAAGTTAAAATACTGATTCAGAGAGATACAATGATAGCTAGCCGAATGCGTGGGAAGTAAAATGGATATGTTTAGTAACATATTAAGTAACGTATTAAGTAAGTAACATAGTAAGCGCTTAACAAATGCCATTATTATTATATGTTTACCTGGTGATGTCTGCCATGTGAGCGGGTAATCCTGTTCCTTGCCTTATGCTTATCAAAGTGTTTCCTCCCCAGTGCTTGGCACATAGTAAGCGCTTAATAAATACCATTATTATTATTATTTCTCCAACCCATGATGGCTTTAAAAATGGCTTCCTCTTGGGTGCCAAAGCTAGCACAATAAAGGAGGTTCGGGTAGTAAACGTCAAAACCAGAAGCAGCGAGGTCTAGTGGATTAGTCAGAAGACCTGCCTCTGCTACCTGTCGTGTGAACTTGGGCAAGTCACTAAACTTCTCTGGGCCTCAGTTTCTTCATCTTTAAAATGGGGGTTCAATACCCGTTCACCCTCCTATTTGTAATGTGAGCCCCGTGTGGGACCTGTTGATCTTGTAGTGCTCTGCACACAGTAAGCGCTCAGTAAATACGATTGAATGAATGAATGTAGTCATAATAATTGTGATATTTAAGTGCTTACTATGTGCCAAGCACTGTTCTAAACACTGGAGTATAGATACCAATAATAATGATGGCATTTGTTAAGCGCTTACTATGTGCCAAGCGCTGTTCTAAACGCTGGGGGGGATACACGGGCATCAGGTTGTCCCACATGGGGCTCACAGTCATCCCCATTTTACAGATGAGGGAACTGAGGCCCAGAGAAGTGAAGTGACTTGCCCAAAGTCACCCAGCTGACAAGTGGTGGAGCCGGGATTTGAACCCATGACCTCTGACTCCCAAGCCCGGGCTCTTTCCACAGAGCCACGCTGCTTCTCTAGAAATCGGTCCCTGTCCTAGGTGGGACTCACAGTCTTCATCCCCATTTTACAGATGGGGGAACTGAGGCCCAGAGAAGTGAAGTGACTTGCCCGGAAGTGACTTGCCCGTCAGGCACGTAACAGAGCCAGGTCTAGAACTCAGGTCCGACTCCCAGGCCCGTGCTCTTCCCACTGGACCATCCTGCTTCCGTGTTGCTTGTGTCTATAATAATAATGATGGCATTTATTTAGCGCTTACTATGTGCAAAGCACTGTCGCAGTGCGTGGCACACAGTAAGCACTTAACAATACCACAATTATTATTGTAAAACTGAAAAGGCAAGTCCAGAAAGTGAGCTCCCCAAAATCTCCCCTGCCCCCTTCCAACACTTTCTCTGCGCCCCCCACGCACCTTTCTTCATCTCTCCCATCTTTCTTTTTCTTTCTTTCTTTCCTTCTTTCCTTCTTTCCTTCTTTCCTTCTTTCTTTCCTTCTTTCTTTCTTTCTTTCTCTCTCTCTCTTTCTTTCTTTCTTTTTCTTTCTTTCTTTCTTTCTATCGTATTTATTGAGTGCTTATCTTTCCCAGCAGTATCTTGAGGAGATCTGCCTTCTCTCCAAATTCATTCATTCATATTTATTGAGCGTTTACTGTGTGCAGAGCTCTTGGAAAGTACAATCCACCCCCTCCACCTGTGTATCCGACCCCATCCCTTTGAACCTTATCAATCAATCGTATTTATTGAGCGCTGACTGTGTGCAGAGCACTGTAATAAGCGCTTCGGAAGTACAAGTTGGCAACATATAGAGATGGTCCCTACCCAACAGTGGGCTCACAGTCTAGAAGACTTATCAAGCCACTTGCCCCCTCCCTGACTGCCATCTTCAATAATAATAATAATGACATTTATTAAGCGCTTACTATGTGCAAAGCACTGTCCTAAGTGCTGGGGAGGTTACAAGGTGATCAGATTGTCCCACGGGGGGCTCACAGTCTTAATCCCCATTTTATAGATGAGGTAACTGAGGCCCAGAGAAGTGAAGTGACTTGCCCAAAGTCACACAGCTGACAATTGGCGGAACTGGGATTTGAACTCATGACCTCTGACTCCAGAACCCGGGCTCTTTCCACGAAGCCACGATAATTCAACTGTTTGCTGTCCAATGGCTTCTTCCCCACTTGCTTTAAACATGCTCGTCTCCTCTATCCTAAAAAAAAAAAAGCCTTTTCTTGACCCCACAGCTCCCTCCAGTTATTGCCCCATCTCATTCGTTCATTCCGTCATATTTATTGAGCGCTTACTGTGTGCAGAGCACTGTACTAAGCGCTTGGGAAGTACAAGTTGGCAACATAATAGAGACGGTCCCTACCCGACAACGGGCTCACAGTCAAGAAGGGGGAGACAGACAAAACAAGTAGCATCAATAGCATCAAAATAGATAAATAGAATTATAGTTGGATACAAATCATTAATAAAATAGAGTAGTAAATATAATAATGATGGTATTAAGCGCTTAGCATGTGCAAAGCACTGTTCTAAGCGCTGGATGGGGGATACAAGGTGATCAGGTTGTCCCATGGGGGGCTCACAGTCTTCATCCCCATTTTACAGATAATAATAATGACGGCATTTGTTAAGCACTTACTATGTGCGAAGCACTGTTCTAAGCGCTGGGGGTGTGTGCAAGGTGATCAGGCTGTCCCACGGGGGGCTCACAGTCTTCATCCCCATTTTACAGATAATAATAATGGCATTTGTTAAGCACTTACTATGTGCGAAGCACTGTTCTAAGCGCTGGGAGGGGGGATACAAGGTGATCAGGCTGTCCCACGTGGGGCTCACAGTCTTCATCCCCATTTTACAGGTGGGTAACTGAGGCCCAGAGAAGTTAAGTAACTCGCCCAAAGTCACACAGCTAAGTGGTGGAGCCAAGATGTACAATTTGTCCAATATGTACAAATATACACAAGTGCTGTGGGGCGGGGAAGGGGATAGAGCAGAGGGAGGGAGTCGGGGTGATGGGGAGGAGGAGCAGGGGAAAAAATGGGGGGCTCAGTGTGGGAAGGCCTCCTGGAGGAGGTGAGCTCTCAGTAGGGCTTTGAAGGGAGGAGGAGAGCTAGTTTGGTGGATGTGTGGAGGGAGGGCATTCCGGGCCAGACGTGGACTCTGTCCAACCTTGTATCTACTCCAGCACTTAGTACAGTGCCTGGAACACAGCAAGCGCTTTGAGCGTTTACTGTGTGCAGCGCACTGTACTAAACGCTTGGGAGAGTACAATAATTAAGCCCCTTATTACCCTTCTGCATCAACTACGCTCTTGGCCGTGTCCCCCTTAAGCACTTTCAATCAGTCAATCAATCGTATTTATTGAGCGCTTACTGTGTGCAGAGCACTGGACTAAGCACTTGGGAAGTACAAGTTGGCAACGTATAGAGACAGTCCCTACCCAACAGTGGGCTCACAGTCTGGAAGGGGGAGACAGAGAACAAAACCAAACATACTAACAAAATAAAATAAATAGAATAGATATGTACAGGTAAAATAAATAGAGTAATAAATATGTACAGACATATATCCATATATACAGGTGCTGTGGGGAAGGGAAGGAGGTAAGATGGGGGGGATGGAGAGGGAGGCGAGGGGGAGAGGAAGGAAGGGGCTCAGTGTGGGAAGGCCTCCTGGAGGAGGTGAGCTCTCAGTAGGGCTTTGAAGGGAGGAAGAGAGCTAGCTTGGCGGATGGGCAGAGGGAGGGCATTCCAGGCCCGGGGGAGGACGTGGGCCGGGGGTCGATGGCGGGACAGGCGAGAGCGAGGTACGCTGAGGAGATTAGCGGTGGAGGAGCGGAGGGTGCGGGCTGGGCAGTAGAAGGAGAGAAGGGAGGTGAGGTAGGAGGGGGCCAGGGGATGGACAGCCTTGAAGCCCAGGGGGAGGAGTTTCTGCCTGATGTGCAGATTGATTGGTAGCCACTGGAGATTTTTGATACCCTTTGATACACTTTGATACTCTCCCCGGCTGCAGGGCACGGCACTTACTTCCCGATCCTGTAGCTATAATTCTATTTGTTCCCACGACTTTGTCACCTGTCCACATGTTTTGTTTTGTTGTCTGTCTCCCCCTTCTAGACTGTGAGCCCGTTGTTGGGTAGGGACAGTCTCTATCTTTTGCCAACTTGTACTTCCCAAGTGCTTAGTCCAGTGCTCTGCACTAGTGCTCAATAAATACAATTGAATGAATGAATAGGGCAATAAACAGATACATTCCCTGCCCACAATGAGCTTACAGTCTAGAGGTGATCATCATTCATCTGCGGCAGCCATCTTGAGTTGTTTTTACGGGGATCTTCTGCCACCCTGCAGTTCCATTTTACCTCTCGTCAGTCAGACAATCAATCAATCGTATTTATTGCGTATTTATTAATCAATCGTATAGGAATTCTGCCTAGAATTCCTCAACAACAACTCTCTCCTCAACCCCCTCCAGTCTGGCTTCCGTCCCCTTCACTCCACGGAAACTGCCCTCTCAAAGGTCACCAATGACCTCCTGCTTGCCAAATCCAACGGCTCATACTCTGTCCTAATCCTCCTCGACCTCTCAGCTGCCTTTGACACTGCGGACCACCCCCTTCTCCTCAACACGCTATCTGACCTTGGCTTCACAGACTCCGTCCTCTCCTGGTTCTCCTCTTATCTCTCCGGTCGTTCTTTCTCAGTCTCTTTTGCAGGCTCCTCCTCCCCCTGCCATCCTCTTACTGTGGGGGTTCCCCAAGGTTCAGTGCTTGGTCCCCTTCTGTTCTCGATCTACACTCACTCCCTTGGTGACCTCATTCGCTCCCACGGCTTCAACTATCATCTGTACACTGATGACACCCAGATCTCCATCTCTGCCCCAGCTCTCTCCCCCTCTCTCCAGGTTCGCATCTCCTCCTGCCTTCAGGACATCTCCACCTGGATGTCTGCCCGCCACCTAAAGCTCATCATGTCGAAGACTGAACTCCTTGTCTTCCCTCCCAAACCTTGCCCTCTCCCTGACTTCCCCATCTCTGTTGACGGCACTACCATCCTTCCCGTCTCACAAGCCTGCAACCTTGGTGTCATCCTCGATTCCGCTCTCTCGTTCACCCCTCACATCCAAGCCGTCACCAAAACCTGCCGGTCTCAGCTCCGCAACATTGCCAAGATCCGCCCTTTCCTCTCCATCCAAACCGCTACCCTGCTCGTTCAAGCTCTCATCCTATCCCGTCTGGACTACTGCACCAGCCTTCTCTCTGATCTCCCATCCTCGTGTCTCTCTCCACTTCAATCCATACTTCACGCTGCTGCCCGGATCGTCTTTGTGCAGAAACGCTCTGGGCATGTTACTCCCCTCCTCAAAAATCTCCAGTGGCTACCGATCAATCTGCGCATCAGGCAGAAACTCCTCCCCCTGGGCTTCAAGGCTGTCCATCCCCTCGCCCCCTCCTACCTCACCTCCCTTCTCTCCTTCTACTGCCCAGCCCGCACCCTCCGCTCCTCCACCGCTAATCTCCTCAGCGTACCTCACTCTCGCCTGTCCCGCCATCGACCCCCGGCCCACGTCCTCCCCCGGGCCTGGAATGCCCTCCCTCTGCCCATCCGCCAAGCTAGCTCTCTTCCTCCCTTCAAAGCCCTGCTGAGAGCTCACCTCCTCCAGGAGGCCTTCCCACACTGAGCCCCTTCCTTCCTCTCCCCCTCGCCTCCCTCTCCATCCCCCCCCATCTTACCTCCTTCCCTTCCCCACAGCACCTGTATATATGGATATATGTCTGTACATATTTATTACTCTATTTATTTATTTATTTATTTATTTTACTTGTACATATCTATCCTACTTATTTTATTTTGTTGGTATGTTTGGTTCTGTTCTCTGTCTCCCCCTTTTAGACTGTGAGCCCACTGTTGGGTAGGGACTGTCTCTATGTGATGCCAATTTGTACTTCCCAAGTGCTTAGTACAGTGCTCTGCACATAGTAAGCGCTCAATAAATACGATTGATTGATTGATTGATTATTGAGCACTTACTGCGTGCAGAGCACTGTACTAAGCGCTTGGGAAGTACAAGTTGGCAACATATAGAGACGGTCCCTACCCAACAGTGGGCTCACAGTTCAGTAAAAACAAAGCGTGGCTTAATGGAAAGAGCCCGGGCTTGGGAGTCAGAGGTCGTGGGTTCTAATCCTGCCTCAGCCACTTATCAGCTGTGTGACTTTGGGCCAGTCGCTTCTCTGGGCCTCAGTTCCCTCATCTGTAAAATGGGGATTATAACAGCCCCACGTGGGACAACCTGATTACCCTGTGTCCACCCCAGCGCTTAGAACAGTGCTCGGCACGTAGTAAACACCTAAAAAAATACTGTCACTATTATTATTAAGTGGCAGAGTTGGGATTAGAACCCATGTCCTCTGACTTCCAAACCCGTGCTCTTTCCACTAAGCCATTTTGCTTCTCTGAGCTTGCATCCCCAGGGTCCTTTCTGACTCAGCAGTATTTATTGAGCAATCAATCAATCAATTGTATTTACTGAGCACTTACTGTGTGCAGAGCACTGTACTAAGCCCTTGGGAAGTACAAGTTGGCAACATATAGAGACGGTTCCTACCCAACAGTGGGCTCACAGTCTAGAAGCACTTACTGTGTGCAGAACATTCATTCTATCGTATTTATTGAGCACTTACTGTGTGCAGAGCACTGTCCTAAACGCTTGGGAAGTACAAGTTGACAACATATAGAGACGGTCCCTACCCAACAGTGGGCTCACAGTCTAGAAGGGGGAGACAGACAACAAAACAACATATTAACAAAATAAATAGAATAAATATGTACAAATAAAATAGAGTAATAAATACATACAAACATATACATATATATACATATATATACATACATATATATATACAGGTACTACATATATACAGTACTAAGCGCTCGGGTGAGTGCAATACAACAAAGTTGGTAGACATTCCCAGCCCACGACAAACATACAGTCCAGATATAAAATTCTGCTGGGCTACAGCCCAGATGTTTTTTTTTAATTAATGTCTGTCTCCTCCCACTCTAGGCTGTAAGCTCATTGTGGGCAGGGAATGTGCCTTTATTGTCGTACTCTCCCAAGCGCTTAGTACAGTGCTCTGCACACAGTAAGCGCCTGGCCTAGTGGATAGAGAGCATGGGCTTGGGAGTCGGAGGTGGTGGGTTTGAATCCTGGCCCCGCCACTTGTCAGCTTTGTGACCTTGGGCCAGCCACTTCACTTCTCTGGGCCTCAGTTACCTCATCTGTAAAATGGGATTTAAGACTGTGAGACATGTGGGATAACCCGATTAACCTGTATCTAGCCCAGAGCTTACAACACTGCTTGGCGCATAGTAATAATATAATAATAATAATAATGGCATTTATTAAGCGCTTACTATGTGCAAAGCACTGTTCTAAGGGCTGGGGTGGTCACAAGGTGATCAGGTTGTCCCAAGGGGGCTCACAGTTTTAGTCCCCATTTTACAGATGAGGGAACTGAGGCCCAGAGAAGTTAAATGACTTGCCCAAATCAGTTTGGTCAGCTCCACCGGCTCCACCAATTGTCAGCTGTGTGACTTTGGGCAAGTCACTTCACTTCTCGGGGCCTCAGTTCCCTCATCTGTAAAATGGGGTTGAAGACAGTGAGCCCCACGTGGGACAACCTGATCACCTTGTATCCCCCCCAGCGCTTAGAACAGTGCTTTGCACATAGTAAGCGCTTAACAAATACCATTAAAAAAAAAAAAGTGGCGGAGCTGGGATTTGAACCCATGACCTCTGACTCCAAAGCCTGGGCTCTTTCCATTGAGACACACTGCTGCTCTGAAGCAGTAAGTGCTTAACAAATGAAAAAAATAAATACGAATGAATGAATGGTCAGTTGGACCCTAAGTCCTGACATTTTTTTCTCCTAATGCCTCATCAATCAGTCAGTTAGACAATTGTATTTATTGAGCTCTTACTGTGTGCAGAGCACTGTACTAAGCACTGTACTAAACACTGGAGAAGCAGCGTGGCTCACTGGAAAGAGCCCGGGCTTTGGAGTCAGAGGTCATGGGTTCAAATCCCAGCTCTGCCAACTGTCAGCTGTGTGACTTTGGACAAGTCACTTCACTTCTCTGCGCCTCAGTTACCTCATCTGTAAAATGGGGATTGACTGTGAGCCCCCCCGTGGGACAACCTGATCACCTTGTAACCTCCCCAGCGCTTAGAACGGTGCTTTGCCCATAGTAAGCGCTTAATAAATGCTATTATTATTATTAGAGAAGCAGCGTGGCTGATTGGAAAGAGCCTGGGCTTTGGAGTCAGAGGTCACGGGTTCAAATCCTGGCTCCGCCAATTGTCAGCTGTGTGACCTTGGGCAAGTCACTTCACTTCTCTGGGCCTCAGTTCCCTCATCTGTAAAATGGGGGTTAAGACTGTGAGCCCCCCGTGGGACAACCTGATCACCTTGTAACCTCCCCAGTGCTTAGAACAGTGCTTTGCACATAGTAAGTGTTTAATAAATGCCATTATTATTATTTTTATTATTATTATTACAGTAGAACGTGGGTCCATCCCTTTCCACCCTACTGCTCTAAGAGCTCATCACTCTTAAGCCCCGAGCCCCCAAACTAAACTTAACCCCCAAACTCGGCCTCTCCGCCACGCAGCTGCACGTATCATTCATTCATTCATTCAATCGTATTTATTGAGCGCTTACTGTGTGCAGAGCACTGTACTAAGCGCTTGGGAAGTACAAGTTGGCAACATATAGAGACGGCCCCTACCCAACAATGGGCTCACAGTCTATCATCGTCAGAACACATCGCTACCCTTCACTAACACCGCCAATGGTTCTCCATTTCTTCAACCCTAAAATGCAAATAATGATGGCATTTATTAAGCGCTTACTATGTGCAAGGCACTGTTCTAAGCGCTGGGGAGGTTACAAGGTGATCAGATTGTCCCACGGGGGCCTCACAGTCTTAACCCCCATTTTACAGATGAGGGAAGTGAGGCCCAGAGAAGTTAAGTGACTCGCCCAAGGTCACACAGCTGACAATTGGCGGAGCCGGGATTTGAACCCATGACCTCTGACTCCAAAGCCCGGGCTCTTTCCACTGAGCCACGCTGCTTCCCTAATGTTGGCAGAAAGCCAGTCTGTTATATTGTACTCTACCAAGCGCTTAGTACAGCGCTCTGCACACAGTAAACTCTCGATAAATTTTGATGGATTGTTTTTTTTTTGCCCTGGCTATACAATAAGTCTGAGGACAGGGATCATGTCAATCAATCAATCAATCAATCGTATTTATTGAGCACTTACTGTGTGCAGAGCACTGTACTAAGCGCTTGGGAAGTACAAGTTGGCAACATATAGAGACAGTCCCTACCCAACAGTGGGCTCACAGTCTAGAAGACTAATTCTCTTGTATTCTAAATGTATAATACAGTGCTGTACACACAGTTGGTAACCAGTAAGTACGATAGGCTGATAAATTAACCTTTTGTTTTTATCATTTGCACCAAGACAAGACTAGACTAGAACAGTGCTTTGCACATAGTAAGCGCTTAATAAATGCCATCATTATTATTATTATTATTATTATTATTATTATTATTAGACTCTTTCCCTGTTGCATATTTGCCGAAAACATCTTTGAAGACGGTACAGCCGAGTTGGGAGGCACATTTGCTGCCCGCCAGGAGTTTAAAGTCTAGTAATAATAATAATAATAATAATAAGGATGGCATTTATTAAGCGCCTACTATGTGCTGAGCACTGTTCTAAGCGCTGGTCTCGTTTGCTTAGTACAGCACATTCATTCCATTCATTGTTGTATTTATGGAGCGCTTACTGTGTGCAGAGCACTATACTAAGCGCTTGGGAAGTACAAGTTGGTGACGTACAGAGACGGTCCCTACCCAACAACAGGCTCCCAGTCTATATGGGGGAGACACAACAAAACAAAACATGTGGACAGGTGTCAAGTCGTCAGAATAAATAGAATTAAAGCTAAATGCACATCATTAACAAAATAAATAGAATAGTAAATATGTACAAGTAAAACAGAGTAATAAATCTGTACAAACATATATACAGATGCTGTGGGGAGGGGAAGGAGGTGGGGATGGGGAGGAGTAGAGGAAAAGGGGGGCTCAATCTGGGAAGGCCTCTTGGAGGAGGTGAGCTCTCAGGAGGGCTTTGAAGGGAGGAAGAGAGCTAGCTTGGCAGATGGGCAGAGGGAGGGTGCTCTGTACATAGTAAGCGCTCAATAAATACGATTGAATGAATGAATGAATTCACTCCCAGCTTATTTGCGACATTGATGCTGTGTGTGAAACACTGTGCTGAGCACCCAGGTGAATACAGGACAAACATCTTGCCTCAGTTTCCTCAACCGTTAAATGGGGATTCAATACCTGCCCTCCCTCCTCCTTAGACTGTGAGCCTCATGCGGGACAGGGACTGCGTCCGATCTAATTAACTTGTCCCTACCTTGGCGCTTAGAACAGTGTTTGTGCCTCCTGAGAAAGTGTTTAATAATAATAATAATAATAATAATAGCATTTGTTAAGCACTTACTATGTGCAGAGCACTGATCTAAACGCTGGGGGGGTTATAAGGTGATCAAGTTGTCCCACATGGGGCTCACAGTCTTAATCCCCATTTTACAGATGAGGGAACTGAGGCTCAGAGAAGTTAAGCGACTTGCCCAAGGTCACACAGCAGCCATGTGGGGGAGTCAGGATTCGAACCCATGACCTCTGACTCCAAAGCCCGGGCTCTTTCCACTGAGCCACGCTGGTTCTCATGAGCCCTGGGGTCGGAGGACGTGGGTTCTGATCTGTTGTGTGTGACACTGGGTGAGTCACCTCACTTCTCCGAGCCTCAGTTACCTCAATCAATCAATCAATCGGATTTATTGAGCGCTTAGTGTGTGCAGAGCACTGTACTAAGCGCTTGGAAAGTACAAGTTGGCAACATAGCAACCTCATCTTCTAGACTGTGAGCCCACTGTTGGGTAGGGACTTTATATGTTGCCAACTTGTACTTCCCAAGCGCTTAGTACAGTGCTCTGCACACAGTAAGCGCTCCATAAATACGATTGATTGATTGATTGATTGATCTGTAAAATGGGGATTAAATCCTACTCCCTCCGGAGCCCCGTATGGGGCAGGGACTGTGTCCCTGGCTGATTCAGCGCTCAAAACAGTGCTTGGCCGGTAGTAAGCGCTTAACAAGGACCGTAATTATTACAGTAAGCCCTAGAGTAAATACAAGATAAGGTGAGACACAGGCTCGCCCATATAGGGCTCAGAGTCTAAAGCTAATGAAAAACAAGAGTGCTTGAAAATAATACCACGGCCTTTACTTCCAAATAATTCAAATGATTAAATTTTAGGGGATTGTAGCTTTACCTCTGGCCTATTTATTTTTTTTTAAGCATATGAACTGTGCTGTGAACATTTTCCACCAAGTCTGTTACTCAATTCCCGTCCCAGAGGATACAAGCTTCAGTTCAAAGTCCGCTGCCCATCATATGTTAACTCTGAAATATGCTGAAAGACTTCTCCGGTGTATACCCAGGAGGGAGAACAGTTATTAAATCCCTGTTTTACAGATGAGGCAACTAAGGCCCGTTGGTGGGTAGGGACCGTCTCTATATGTTGCCGACTTGTACTTTCCGGGCGCTTAGTCCGGTGCTCTGCACACAGTAAGCGCTCAATAAATACGATTGAATGACTGAATGAATGTAGACTCTCCTGTTTGAGAACCTGGGTTTCACGTGGAAAGTTTTCAGAATTCATTGGGTTGGATAAAAATTAGAGCTTGCCTATGGAGAGAGTTGAAATGTCTTTACTATCAATCAATCAATCGTATTTATTGAGTGCTTACTATGTGCAGAGCACTGTACTAAACGCTTGGGAAGTACAAATTGGCAACACATAGAGACGGTCCCTACCCAACAGTGGGCTCACAGTCTAAAAGGGGGAGACAGAGAACAGAACCAAACATACCAACAAAATAAAATAAATAGGATAGAAATGTACAAGTAAAATAAATAGAGTAATAAATATGTACAACCATATATACATATATACATATGTACATATATACATATATGTATACATGTATATATGTACATATACGTATATGTATACATATATACATATATACAGGTTACTAGCGCTGTGGTTTTCCCTTTTTTTGCCAGCACATTCGGTTCATCAAGATTTCTCCTGCAACATCCTATTCATTCAAGAACATAGCTATAAGTAGGACAAAATTAGCTAATTCTTTGTTTTCAGTGAGCAACTTTCGTATCTTTCAAATTCCTCTAGACTGTCAGCTCGTGGGCAGGGAATGTGTCTGTTTATTGTTGCATTTTACTCTCCCAAGCGTTTAGTACAGTGCTCTGCACGTAGTAAGCGCTCAATAAATATGATTGAATGAATGACGACAGAGTAAGCGCTTAACAAATACCATTTTTAAAAAAGTTTGTTTCCTCTAGCTCATGCGGACTGCTGGATTTTGCTCCCCTCTGTAGTGGGAAATCCTACTAAGTGACGGTTCACGGATCTCCCATTTAAGGGAAATCCCACTAAGTGACGGTTCACGGATCTCCCATTTAAGGGAAATCCCACTAAGTGACGGTTCACGGATCTCCCGTTTAAGGGAATTCCGACTGACGGTTCACAGATCTCCCGTTGAATCATTTAAACCACATATTCATTCATAATTCACAAGATCGTGGGGCTGAGGGTGGACAGAGGCCCCTTGGCCTAACTTTCTGCTTCGAGGACGATTTGCCCTTCAATTCCATTCATTTATTCAATCGTATTTATTGAGCGCTTACTGTGTGCAGAGCACTGGACTAAGCGCTTGGGAAGTACAAGTCGGCAACATATAGAGACGGGCCCTACCCAACAACGGGCTCACACTCTATTCCAGGAAGGTTGCAGTTTGTCTTTTTCAAAAATATCCAGGAGAGAAATCCCCACCGCCTTGAATCCAAACTCCACTCTTTGTCTGTTGTGTGGCCTTAGGTAAGTCGCTTAACTTCTCCGTGCCTCAGTTACCTCGTCTGTAAAATGGGGCTTAAGGCTCTGAGCCCCAGGTGTGACGTGGATTGTGTCCAACCCGATTTTCTTGTATCTGTCCCAGCGCTTAGTACAGTGCCTGGCACATAGTAGGCGCTTAGGCTCACTGGAAAGAGCCCGGGCTTTGGAGTCAGAGGTCATGGGTTCGAATCCCGACTCCGCCACATGTCTGCTGTGTGACCTTGGGCAAGTCACTTCCCTGAGCCTCAGTTACCTCATCTGTAAAATGGGGATTAAGACTGGGAGCCCCACGTGGGGCAACCTGATCACCTTGTATCCCCCCAGCGCTTAGAACAGTGCTTTGCACATAGTAAGCGCTTACTAAATGCCATTATTATTATTATTATTATTAAATTCCATTAAAAAAACCCGAAAAGCAAAAACCCCAGGGACTCACAACATCAGTCAATTGTATTTATTGAGTGCTTACTGTGTGCAGAGCACTGTACTGAGCTTTAGGGAGAGCATAATATAACAATGAACAGACATATTCCCTGCCTACAATGAGCTTACAGTCTAGAGAAGCAGCAAGGTTTAGTGGAGTCGGGCTTTGGCATCAGAGGTCGTGGGTTCTAATCCCGGCTCCGCCACTTGTCAGCTGTGTGACTTTGGGCAAGTCACTTCACTTCTCTGCGCCTCAGTACCCTCCTCTGTAAAATGGGGATTAAGACTGTGAGCCCCCCGTGGGACAACCTGATCACCTTGTATCCCCCCAGAGCTTAGAACAGTGCTTTGCACATAGTAAGCGCTTAACAAATAGCATTATTATTATTATTCTCTGGACCTCAGTTCCCTCACCTGTCAAACGGGGATTGTAACTGTGAGTCCCGCGTGGGACAATCTGATAACCTTGTATCTACCCCAGCGTTTAGAACAGTGCTCGGCACATAGTAGGCATTTAACAAATACCATTACTCTTATTATTATTATAATGGAACTAATGCAGTGTGGAATGTCTTCTTAATGATTTTCAGAATCTCCCTACTGCAGCCCTGACCAATGGGAGTTCAGTTGTCCTTGGTCATCCACGCATCACACATACATGTGTGTGCATACACACACACACACACACACACACACACACATACCATATGCATATGAAGCAGTGTGGCTCAGTGGAAAGAGCACGAGCTTTGGAGTCAGGGGTCATGGGTTCGAATTCCGGCTCTGCCAATTGTCAGCTGGGTGACTCTGGGCAAGCCACTTCACTTCTCTGGGCCTCAGTTCCCTCATCTGTAAAATGGGGAAGAAGACTGTGAGCCCCCCGAGGGACAAGCTGATATCCTTGTAACCTCCCCAGTGCTTAGAATAGTGCTTTGCACATAGTAAGCGCTTAATAAATACCATCATTATACCATCCTTTGCCATCCTGGAGCACTGTTGCTGTTTCCTCTCCATCTTCCCTTCTGCAAGTAAAATAAGACCAGTGCCTCGGGCCTTTCCTCAGAGCCTCCGGCCTTTCCCCAGAGCTTGCTGGTAGACAAACCTTTCATCATTTTTGTGCCTCCATCCAGCATCAAGATCAGTGAATATGTTGCCAATTTGTAGTTCCCAAGCGCCTAGTACAGTGCTCTGCACATAGTAAGTGCTCAGTAAATACGATTGATGATGATGATGATGAACATGAAGCCCTCATATGAGTAGGGTAAGAATAACTGGTATTCACTAAGTGCTAACATGTGCCAAACACTGTAATAATAATAATAATGATGGCATTTGTTAAGCACTTACTACTACTACTACTACTACTACTAATAATAATAATAATGACATTTATTAAGCACTTACTATGTGCAAAGCACTGTTCTATGCGCCGGGGAGGTTACAAGGTGATCAGGTTGTCCCACGGGGGGGCTCACAGTCTTCATCCCCATTTGACAGATGAGGTCACTTTAGGCCCAGAGAAGTGAAGTGACTTGCCCAAAGTCACACAGCTGACAGTTGGCAGAGGCGGGATTTGAACCTCTGACCTCTGACTCCAAAGCCCGGGCTGTTTTCACTGAGCCACGCTGCTTCTCCTACTATGTGCGAAGCACTGTTCTAAGCGCTGGGGGGGATACAAGGTGATCAGGTTGTCCAACGTGGGGCTCACCGCCTTCATCCCCATTTTACAGATGAGGGGACTGAGGCCCGGAGAAGTGAAGTGACTTGCCCAAAGTCACACAGCTGATGAGTGGCGGAGCCGGGATTAGAACCCAGGACCTCTGACTCCAAAGCCCGGGCTCTTTCCAAAGTGCTGGGGTAGGTGTAAGGTAATGTCCCATGTGGGGCTGTCATTCTAGGTTGGGAAGGGAGAACCAATAATCCTCCTCTTGGGGGGGGGGTGTCACAAATCAGGAAGCAAAATCAATCAATCAATTGTATTTATTGAGCGCTTACTGCATGCAGAGCACTGTACTAAGTGCTTAATAGAGTAATCAATCTGTACAAATATATGCAAGTGCTAGATATACAACAGACATGTGGTGAGGCCAGGATTAGAACTCGGGTCCTCCTGACTCCGAAACCTCTGCTCTAAGACTCCAGAACGAGGCCCAATTCAGAATTTGTCTTTGGTGACTCTCAGAAGCACTTTTTCTACCCAAACCTCCTTGTGTTGTTGAAAAGGAAATGTACAATCAATCAATCAACCAATCAATCGTATTTATTGAGCACTTACTGTGTGCAGAGCACTGTACTAAGCGCTTGGGAAGTGCAAGTCGGCAACACATAGAGACAGTCCCTACCCAACAGTGGGCTCACAGTCTAAAAGGGGGAGACAGAGAACAAAACCAAACATACTAACAAAATAAAATAAATAGAATAGATATGTACAAGTAAAATAAATAAATAAATAGAGTAATAAATATGTACAAACATATATACAGGTGCTGTGGGGGAGGGAAGGATTCATGTACACATGAATGGAGTAGTGGCTAGAGCACCGGCTTGGGAATCACAAGGTCATGGGTTCTAATCCTGGCTCTGCCACTTGTCTGCTGTGTGCCCTCGGGCAAATCCCTTCGCTTCTCTGGGCCTCAGTTCCCTCATCAGGAAAATAATAATCATGTTGGTATTTGTTAAGCGCTTACTATGTGCAAAGCACTGTCCTAAGCGGAGAAAATGGGGATTGAGACCGTGAGCATGGACTGTGTCCAACCCGATTCGCTTGTATCCACCCCAGCGCTTAGTACAGTGCCTGGCACAAAGTAAGCACTTAACAAATACCACATTATTATTAATTTAAGCCTCATTTTACAGACGAAGGATCTGAGAGGCAGAGAATTGCCTTGCAACCTCCCCAGTGCTTAGAACAGTGCTTTGCAAATAGTAAGGGCTTAATAAATGCCATCATTATTGTTATTATTGTACTTCCCCAAGCACTTAGGACAGTGCTCTGCACTTCTCAGTGCCCAGACTGAGCCCCCTCCTTCTTCTCCCCCTCCCCACCTCCCCACCCCCCCGCCTTACCTCCTTCCCCTCCCCACAGCACCTGTATATATGTATATATGTTTGTATGTATTTATTACTCTATTTTACTTGAACATATTTATTCTATTTATTTTATTTGGTTAACATGTTTTATTTTGTTTTGTTGTCTGTCTCCCCCTTCTAGACTGTGAGCCCACTGTTGGGTAGGGACCGGCTCTGTACGTTGCCGACCTGTACTTCCCAAGAGCTTAGTCCAGTGCTCTGCACACAGTAAGCGCTCAATAAATACGATTGAATGAATGAATGAATGAAAGTGACTTGCCTGAAGTCACCCAGCAGGTGCATGGCAAGGGCAGGATTAGAATCCAGGTCCTGTGACTCCCGGTCCTGTGCTCTTTCAGGTAAACCTCTCTGCTTTTTTAGTACTTGGAAGGTCAGTGAGGTCCAACCTCCTTCCTGCCTTCAGGCAAGTGAATCAATTTAGACAATGAATGTTATTTCCTTAAACCTCGCCGGGACACGGACTTCCAATCTCCCATGGACCTGGAGAATGGTTTGAGAGGCAATGATGAGGCCATTTTTTCACTTTATTATTATTATTACTAGTTTTATTGCATTACTAAGCTCTTACTGTGTGCCAAGCATCGTACTAAATTACTATTACGGTATTTCTTAAGTGCTTATTTGTCTGGCACTATTGTAAACGCTGGGAAAGACAAGGATAATAATTCAGATCCAGTCCCTGGACCACAGAGGGTTCTTTCTGCCGAGAAGCAATCAATCAATCAATGGTACTTACTGAGCACTTATGGTGTGCAGAGCACTGTATTAAGCACTTGGGAGTGTATGATACCACCGAGTTAGCAGACACATTCCCTAGCTTATAGTCAAGGCGGGGAGACAGACATTTATATAATTTATAATTTAAGCAGTGTGTTGGGTTCCCTTTTGGGTGCTTTTTTCAATTCTGGATAGACTCATTGCTCATCTCAGAGATAATAATAATAATAATGGCATTTGTTAAGCACTTACTATGTGCAAAGCACCGTTCTAAGCGCTGGGGAGTATACAAGGTGATCATATTGTCCCACGGGGGGCTCACAGTCTTCATCCCCGTGGCTCAGTGGAAAGAGCCCGAGCTCTGGAGTCAGAGGTCATGGGTTCAAATCCTGGCTCCGCCAATTGTCAGCTGGGTGACTTTGGGCAAGTCACTTAACTTATCTGGGCCTCAGTTACCTCATCTGTAAAATGGGGATGAAGACCGTGAGCCCCCCGTGGGACAACTTGATCACCTTGTAGCCTCCCCAGCGCATATTTCTCAAAACTATTTCTCTTCCCTTATTGACACCCATACCCATCAAGCCCGTCAGCTCTTCCGTACATTCAACTCCCTTCTCAGGCCCCTGGTTCCTCCCCTCCTCCTTCCCTCACCCCCAAGGATCTGGCCTCCTACTTCATTAATAAAATTAAATCCATCAGATCTGACCTCCCCAAAGTCATTCCCCCTCTTTCTCCAACCCCCCGGCTCTCAACCCTCTCTGCTACTCTCCCATCCTTCTCAGCAGTATCCTCAGAGGAGATCTCCTCCCTCCTCTCAAGTGCTACTCCGGCCACCTGTGCTTCTGACCCCATTCCCTCTCATCTCATGAAATCTCTCGCTCCGTCCCTTCTCCCCTCCTTAACTTCCATCTTCAACCGCTCACTCTCCACTGGTTCCTTCCCCTCTGCCTTCAGACATGTCCATGTCTCCCCCATCCTAAAAAAACCCTCTCTTGACCCCACCTCACCTTCTAGTTATCGCCCCATCTCCCTCCTACCATTCCTTTCCAAACTCCTTGAATGAGTCGTCTACACACGCTGCCTCGAATTCCTCAACACCAACTCTCCCCTCGACCCCCTCCAATCTGGCTTCCGTCCCCTACGTTCCACGGAAACTGCCCTCTCAAAGGTCACCAATGACCTCCTGCTTGCCAAATCCAACGGCTCATATTCTGTCCTAATCCTCCTCGACCTCTCAGCTGCCTTTGACACTGTGGACCACCCCCTTCTCCTCAACACGCTATCTGACCTTGGCTTCACAGACTCCGTCCTCTCCTGGTTCTCCTCTTATCTCTCCGATCGTTCATTCTCAGTCTCTTTTGCAGGCTCCTCCTCCCCCTCCCATCCCCTTACTGTGGGGGTTCCCCAAGGTTCAGTGCTTGGTCCCCTTCTGTTCTCGATCTACACTCACTCCCTTGGTGACCTCATTCGCTCCCACGGCTTCAACTATCATCTGGGAGAGTTCCTTGGTGACCTCATTCGCTCCCACGGCTTCAACTATCATCTCTACACTGATGACACCCAGATCTCCATCTCTGCCCCTGCTCTCTCCCCCTCCCTCCAGGCTCGCATCTCCTCCTGCCTTCAGGACATCTCCATCTGGATGTCTGCCCGCCACCTAAAACTCAACATGTCCAAGACTGAACTCCTTGTCTTCCCTCCCAAACCCTGCCCTCTCCCTGACTTTCCCATCACTGTTGACGGCACTACCATCCTTCGCATCTCACAAGCAGCCCGCAACCTTGGTGTCATCCTCGACCCCGCTCTCTCGTTCACCCCTCACATCCAAGCCGTCACCAAAACCTGCCGGGTCCGCAACATTGCCAAGATCCGCCCTTTCCTCTCCATCCAAACCGCTACCCTGCTCGTTCAAGCTCTCATCCTATCCCGTCTGGACTACTGTATCAGCCTCCTCTCCGATCTCCCATCCTCGTGTCCTTCCCCACTTCATACTTCACGCCGCTGCCCGGATTATCTTTGTCCAGAAACGCTCTGGGCATATTACTCCCCTCCTCAAAAACCTCCAATGGCTACCAATCAATCTGCACATCAGGCAGAAACTCCTCACCCTGGGCTTCAAGGCTGTCCATCCATCCCCTCGCCCCCTCCTACCTCACCTCCCTTCTCTCCTTCTCCAGCCCAGCCCGCACCCTCCGCTCCTCCGCCGCTAATCTCCTCACCGTACCTCGTTCTCGCCTGTCCCGCCGTCGACCCCCGGCCCACGTCATCCCCCGGGCCTGGAGTGCCCTCCCTCTGCCCATCCGCCAAGCTAGCTCTCTTCCTCCCTTCAAGGCCCTACTGAGAGCTCACCTCCTCCAGGAGGCCTTCCCAGACTGAGCCCCCTCTTTCCTCTCCCCCTCCTTCCCCTCTCCATCCCCCCGCCTTGCCTCCTTCCCTTCCCCAACAGCACCTGTATATATGTATATATGTTTGTACGTAGTTATTACTCTATTTATTCATTTTACTTGTACATATCTATTCATTTTTTTTTGTTAATGTTTTGTTTTGTTCTCTGTCTCCCCCTTCTAGACTGTGAACCCACTGTTGGGTAGGGACTGTCTCTATATGTTGCCAACTTGTACTTCCCAAGTGCTTAGTACAGTGCTTTGCACACAGTAAGCGCTCAATAAATATGATTGATTGATTGATCGATAAAGTAAGCGCTTAACAAATGCCATTATTATTATTATTATTATCCCCATTTTACAGACGAGGTAACTGAGGCCCAGAGAAGTGAAGTGACTTGCCCAAAGTCACACAGCTGACAATTGACCGAGCAGGGATTAGAACCCATGACCTCTGACTCCAAAGCCCGGGCTCTTTCCACGGAGCCATGCTGCTTCGCTATGTCCTTCAAAATGTCCAAGAGCGCTGTCTGGTCTACTCCAAGAGTCGGTTCAACATATAGACCTAGGGATTAATTCGGGTGTTTTTTGGGGGGATTGGGGGGGACCCCCAGCCAAGGGCTGTCTTCAGAAATCTGGGCTGCTGGAGGCAGGGAAAAATTTGCAATCATGTCCCATTCCATGTGGGGTTACACGGCATTCACAGCATCTTTATCTCGCGGCATAATCACAGTTCAAACTGCAATCTTGATTTGGACACTGGACATTCAGGAAAACCTTCCCAAACAGAGACCTGGAAATAATAATAATAATAACAAAATAATGTTTTTAAAAATGGCATTTATTAAGTGTTTACTGTGTGCAAAGCATTGTTCTAAGCACTGGGGAGGTTACGAGGTTACAGTGAATGAGGAATGAACGACAAATGAATGAATGGTGAATGAGTAATGAATGAATGAATGCAGGAATGAACGAATAATGAATGACTAGTGAATAATAATAATAATGTTGGTATTTAAGTGCTTACTGATGAATGAGAAATGAATGAATAATTAATGGCTGATGAATGAGCGAATAATGACTGAAGGAATAATGAGCAAATAATGAATGACTAATGAATGAATGATGAAAGATTAATGAATAAATGAGTGATGAATAATGAATGATTAATGAACAAATGATGAATGACTGACTGAATGACTGATGAATGAATGAGTAATACATGAGTAATGAATAATGAATGAATAACAATGAAGGAATGAACGAATAAGGAATGACTAGTGAATAATAACAATAACATTGGTATTTGTCAAGCATTTACTGATGAATGAGAAGTGAATGAATAACTAATGGCCAATGAATGAATGACTGATGAATGAATAATAAATGAGCAATGAATGAATGACTCATGAATGAATAATACATGAGTAATTAATAAGAATGAAGGAATGAACAAATAATAAATGACTAGTGAATAATAATAATGTTGGTATTTAAGCGCTTACTGATGAATGAGAAATGAATGAATAATTAATGGCTAATGAATGAATGACGAATGTAGGAATGAATGAATAATGCATGACAAGTGAATAATAATAATGTTGGTATTTGTTAAGTGCTTACTGATGAATGAGAAATAAATGAATAATTAATGGCTAATGAATGAACGATGAATGAAGGAATGAACGAATAATGCATGACTAGTGAATAATAATAATAATAATAATGTTGGTATTTGTTAAGCACTTACTGATGAGTGAGAAATGAATGACTTCTAGACTGTGAGCCCACTGTTGGGGAGGGACCATCTCTATATGTCGCCAACTTGTACTTCTCAAGGGCTTAGTACAGTGCTCTGCACACAGTAAGTGCTCAATGAATACGATTGAATGAAGGAATGAATAATTAATGGCTAATGAATGACCGATTAATGATTGAAGGAACAATTAGCGAATAATGAATGAATGATGAAAGATTATCAAATAACAAATGAGTGATGAATAATGAATGAATGATTAATGAATGACTATTGAATGAGTAATGAACGAATGATTAATGAATGACTATTGAATGAGTAATGAATGAATGATGAGTAATGAAAAAGGAATGGATGAATAATTAATGAATGAGTAATGAATGAATGAGTAATGAATGAATAATGAGCAATAATAAGGAATGGATGAATAATTGAGTGAGTAATGAATGAATGAGTAATGAACGAATAATAAGTAATGAATTAGGAATGGATGAATAATTGAGTGAGAATTGAATGAATGAGTAATGAACGAATAATGAATAAGGAGTGGATGAATAATTAATGAGTGAGTAATGAATGAATGAGTAATGAACGAATAATGAATAAGGAATGATGAATGATTAATGAGTGAGTAACGAATGAATGAGTAATGAACGAATAATGAATAAGGAATGGATGAATAATTAATGAGTGAGTAATGAATGAATGAGTAATGAACGGATAATGAATAAGGAATGGATGAATAATTAATGAGTGAGTAATGCATGAATGAGTAATGAACGAATAATGAGTGATGAATAAGGAATGGATGAATTAATAAGTGAGTAATGAATGAATGAGTAATGAAGGAATAATGAATAAGGAATGTAGGAATAATTGAGTGAGTAATGAATGAATGAGTAATGAACGGATAATGAGTAATGAATTAGGAATGAACGAATTAATGAGTGAGTAATGAAGGAATACTGAATAAGGAATAGAGGAATAATTAATGAGTGAGTAATGAATGAATGAGTAATGAACGAATCATGAGTAATGAATAAGGAATGGACGAATTAATGAGAAATGAATGAATGAGTAATGAAGGAATAATGAATAAGGAATGGAGGAATAATTAATGAGTAATTAGTGAATGAGTAATGAACGAATCATGAGCAATGAATAAGGAATGGACGAGTGAGTAATGAGTGAGTAATGAATGAATGAATAATTAACGAATAATGAGTAATGAATAAGGAATGGACGAATTTATAAGTGAATAATGAATGAATGAGTAATGAAGGAATAATGAATAAGGAATGGAGGAATAATTAATGAGTGAGTAATGAATGAATGAGTAATGACCGAATAATGAGTAATGAATAAGGAATGAACGACCAATGAACGAATAACGAAGGAATAATGAGCGGCTGATGAGTGGCTCAGGCGCCCGACGCATGCGCGCAGGCCCCGCCCCCTCCCTCGCGCCATGGCTCCGTCGGCCGCGCGCTCCCCCGGGCGCGCGGGCGGCGGGTCACGTGGCCTCCGCCTCGCTCCGTGGGGCGGGCGCGCGCACGCGGGCGCGCGGGTGGGCGGGGCCCGGCCGCGTGGCAGGTGAGGGCGGGGCGCGCGCTCCCTCCCTCCGTCCCTCCCTCCTGCCGGCCCGCCCGTGCGGGCCTCGGGTGAGGAGATGGCCGGCCGCCTCCTCCGCTTCCTCCTCCCCCTCTCCTTCGTCCTCCTCCTGCTGCCGGTGGGCGCCGGAGCCGTGCCCGAGCCCGGACGGTGGGACGCCAACGTCGGCTACGTAAGTGGCGTCCGCGCGGGCGGCCCGACGGCGGGGGGTGGGGAGAGGGAAATGGAACGGCGCGCGCGCCCCCCGGGGGCCACGTGACTGCGCGCGGCGCCCGGGGGCCACGTGACCCCGCGCGCCCCACCCAGGGGCCACGTGACCCCGCGCGCGCGCCCGCCGGCGGCGGACCACGTGACACCCCCCACCCCCCCCTCCCCTTTCGCGGCCTGTTCCCTCACGGGCCCCTGCTGTGTTCGTGGGGATGATAATTAACCGTGATAATAATCATGATGACCGTGTTCGTGGTGGTGATAATAACGATAATAATAATAATAATAATAATAATAATAACGATGATATTGGCATTTATTCATTCATCGTGAATATTAAGCAATTTTGTGTGACTCTGCGTCCGCTTTATAAAGTGAGCACTCCTTCAGTTGAAGCCCTTTGGATTCAATCAATCAATCAATCATATTTATGGAGCGCTTACTGTGTGCAGAGCACTGTACTAAGCGCTTCGGAAGTCGAAGTTGGCAACGTATAGAGACGGTCCCTACCCAACAGTGGGCTCACAGTCTAAAAGGGGGAGACAGAGAACAAAACCAAACATACTAACAAAATAAAATCAATCAATCATATTTATTGAGCGCTTACTATGTGCACAGCACTGTACTAAGCGCTTGGGAAGTACAAGTTGGCAACGTATAGAGACGGTCCCTACCCAACATTGGGCTCACAGTCTAAAGGGGGGAGACGGAGAACAAAACCAAACATACTAACAAAATAAAATGAATAGATATGTACAAGGAAAATTAATAAATAGAGTAATAAATATGTGCAAACATATATCCATATGTACAGGTGCTGTGGGGAAGGGAAGGAGGTAAGATGGGGGGGATGGAGAGGGGGATGAGGGGGAGAGGAAGGAAGGGGCTCAGTCTGGGAAGGCCTCCTGGAGGAGGTGAGCTCTCAGCAGGGCCTCAATCAATCGTATTGAGCGCTTACTGTGTGCAGAGCACTGTACTAAGCGCTTGGGAAGTACAAGCTGGCAACATATAGAGACAGTCCCTACCCAAGAGATGACAGATGACTGATGACTAAAAATCATCTGTATATATGTATATATGTGTGTACATATTTATTACTCTATTTTACTTGTACATATTTATTCTATTTATTTTATTTTGTTAATATGTTCTGTTTTGTTGTCTGTCTCCCTCTTCTAGACTGTGAGCCCGCTGTTGGGGAGAGACAACAGCCCTCGTCCCCCTCTCCATCCCCCTCATCTTACCTCCTTCCCTTCCCCACGGCACCTGTATATATGTGTATATGTTTGTACATATTTATTACTCTTTTTATTTATTTATTTTACTTGTACCTATCTATTCTATTTATTGTATTTTGTTAGTATGTTTGGTTTTGTTGTCTGTCTCCCCCTTCTAGACTGTGAGCCAACTGTTGGGTAGGGACTGTCTCTATATGTTGCCAACTTGTACTTCCCTAGCGCTTAGTACAGTGCTCTGCACACCGTAAGCACTCAATAAATACAATTGATTGATCGATTGATTGGCATAGGTAGAAGCTAATCAGGTTGGACACAGTCCCTATCCCACATGGTGCTCACGGTCTTAATCCCCACTTTGCAGATGATGAAACTGAGGCATCGAGACGTTATTCATTCAATCGTATTCATTGAGCACCTACTGTGTGCAGAGAGCACTGTACTGAGCGCTTGGGAGAGTACATTGCAACAATAAACAGACACAGTCCCTGCCCACGAGTTTACAGTCTCGAGGAATATGAAAGATACAACAGTTGCATAGACAGTGAGATACTGAAAACAAAGAATTAGCTAATTTTGTTATGTGACTTGCCCAGGGTCACATAGCTGACAAATGGCGGAGCCAGGATTAGAACCCAGGTCCTCTGACTCCTCCCCTCATCCCCCTCCTCCCCTCCTCCTTCTCCCTGTGAAAGGGATCTAGATTCCCTGATCAGTTCCCAGGAGAGTCCAGGGTGGAGTTGCCAGGCCCTTATTCACTCATTCAGTCGTATTTATTGAGCGCTTACTGTGGGCTGTACTAAGGGCTTGATCCTGTATTGTATTGTCATAGAGGACTCTCCCAAGCACTTAGTACAGTGCCCTGCACGCAGTAAAGCGCTCAGTAAATACGATCGAATGAATGGACCATGTATTTCGTCCCCTTTCTTCCAGCGTCACATTCTGCCAAAGAAGATGCCCATTCCCTAATTCCTTCACCAAAATTCAGTCAAAACACACATTCCGGCTGAATTGTTAAATAATTTAGCACTTTATACTGTAAGCGCTTAGTACAGTGCTCTGCACACAGTAAGCGCTCAATAAATACGATTGATGATGTTCTTGATAGTGCGATCATGTCTATCAGAGGGTGCGTGTTTACTAGATTATGCATACGAGCACGTATTTAAAATAAGTCCTGGTAGTATAGGTGGAAGTGAAAAGAAAGCAGGCCTGAGAGTCCGAGGACCTGGGTTCCAATCCCACCTCTGCCAGTTGTTTTCCGTCCCTTAACGTGCCACATTTTCCTCCTCTGTCAAATGGGGATTGTTCTCCTTTCTACTTGGACTGTGAGCCCTATGTAGGGCAGGGACTGTGTCCAGTCTAAATTAGCTTGTATCTATCTACCCCAGTGCTTAGTACAGTGCCTAGCACATAGTAAGCACTTCACCATTTAAAAAAAGGGTTTGATTAATAAATGGATTTGTAATCTTATCGCCGAAGCAAGGTAGTCAGTGGTATTTTCTGTGATTCTGACCATTTCTGACCCAAAGAGTATGTCCCTTATCATGTGACAAGATTGTGTCTCGTCTTTTGTATTTAAACAAGGGCGCTGCCGTTTAATATCAAAAATTATTTGAAAAGTGCTGTTGGCCTTCTTCAGATGGTTATGTAATATGTGTATTTTTCCTTTTAGGGCTCCAAGCCACTAATATTTAGAAAAACCATGTTTAATTCGACTGAGATCAAGCTTAAAAGTAAGTACTGCATCATCTTAGGTTTTCAATGAGCGTAGTTATTATTCACTAAAGCAAAATTTTTTAAAAAAAATTTCTCGAGATCATGGAATCAAAGCATAGAGTATTTGCCAGTTTATATTTTTCTATCGATGCTCTGAATGTTGAGCAATCTTTGCTGTAATAGCCTCATCCAAAAGAATCTCCAGAAAAAAAATCCATGCACATTTTCCATGATGTTGAACTGACTTCTAAGATGTTACACACCAAAACTTGGTTGGTTCTCATTGTTTTTTTATAATAAAATTTTGCACTTACTCTGTTTTCTTCCATGGCTCTAAAAAGATCCTGGTTTTTTAAAGTGTACAGTTTGTCTGGGTCTTATCCCAGTGGGACATCAGGTCCATTTTCAGTCTCTTTTTTGATAACTACCCGGGAGCACTACACGTATGGGAGTTTTTTCTGTCCAAGTCCACCTCCTGCAGCCCAGGGGATAGGAGAGAGCCAGAACTGTGGTCCAGGGAGAAGACCCCCTCTCCCCCCACCCCTCTTCCTCTCCTCCCTCTCCTCCCTCTCCCCCTTCTCTCTCTCCTCCTTCTCACTCACCTCCTTCTCTCTCCTCCCTCTCCTTCTCCCTCTCCTTTTCCTCCCACTACTTCTCCCTCTCCCTCTCCTCCCTCTTCCTCTTCCTCTCCTCCCTCTTCCCCTTTCTCTCTCCCTCTTCCCCGTTTCCTTCCTCTCTCCCATCCCTCTCCCTCCTCCCCTCCTCCCTCTCCTCTTTCTCTCTCCTCCCTCTCCCTCCTCTCCTTTCCGTCTCCTCCTCCTTCTCCCTCTCCTCCTTCTCCCTCTCCTCCTTCTCCCTCTTTCCCATCCTTCTCCTCCCTCTCCCCCATCTACTTCCTCTTCCCCTCCCCTCCTTTCCCCTCTCCTTTTCTCTCTCCTCATTCTCAATCAATCAATCAATCATATTTATTGAGCGCTTACTGTGTGCAGAGCACTGTACTAAGCGCTTGGGAAGTACAAGTTGGCAACATGTAGATTCTCCCTCTCCTCCCTCTCTATTTACTCCGTCCCCTCCCTCTTCTCCCTCTCGCCCTTTTCCCTCTCCTCCCTCTCACCCTTTTCCCTCTCCTCCCTCCCGCCCTTTTCCCTCTCCTCCCTCCCGCCCTTTTCCCTCTCCTCCCTCTCGCCCTTTTCCCTCTCCTCCCTCTCGCCCTTTTCCCTCTCCTCCCTCTTGCCCTTCTCCCTCTCCCCCTTCTTCCTCTCCTCCTCACCCCCCCTTCCCCTCCTCTCCCTCTTTCTCCTGGAATTTCTAGACTGTGAGCCAGCTGTTGGGTAGGGACCGTCTCTATATGTTGCCAACTTGTACTTCCCAAGCGCCTAGTACAGTGCTCTGCACACAGTAAGCGCTCAATAAATACTATTGAATGAATGAAATGCCCCTCGTATTGCTCTTTCCAGCGTTCTCTTCCTGAGTCCAGCTTCTGTCGCTCCTTGAATGCATTATGGGGTCATGGAAACCGAACCCTCGCTCCTCTCCATCAGAGCGGCAGTGGTGAGATCGAGGGGAGGAAAGGCCACCTGGTTCTCGTGTGAAGCGAGGGTTGTGCTTTTACAGAGCCTTATGGTCAGGAAACCCATTCTCAGTACTTACCGTACAATACGCTACATCCTGGCGAGCTCGTGTGGCCAGAAGCAGTGTGGCCTTGTGGATAGAGCCCAGGCCTGAAAGTCAGAAGGACCTGGGTTCTAATCCTGGCTCATCCACTTGTCTGCTCTGTGACCTTGGGCAAGTCACCTCACTTCTCTGGGCCCCAGTTCCCTCATCTGTAAAATGGGGATGAAGACAATGAGCCCTATGCAGGACAGGGATTGTGTCCAACCTGATTAACGTGTATCTATTCCAGTGCTTAGTACAGTGCCTGACACATAGTAAGCGCTTAACAAATACTGTGAAAAAAAAGAAAAGAACGTTCCCTATTCTGCCTTCATGTTTTACCCCGACATGAAGGGAAAATTTTGCATATGGAGAGTTGGGCGGGGTGGGTTGAGGGTGTCTCTCACAAAGGGATCGTTCACTATTGCCTGTGCACTTTGCTTTAATAATAATAATAATAATGATTTCATTTATTAAGCACTTACTATGTGCCAAGCACTGTTCTAAGCGCTGGGGAAGTTACAAGGTGATCAGGTTGTCCCACGGGGGGCTCACAGTCTTAATCCCCGTCTTACAGATGAGGGAACTGAGGCACAGGGAAGTGAAGTGACTTGCCCAAAGTCACACAGCTGGCAAGTGGCAGAACCGGGGTTTGAACCCAAGACCTCTGACTCCAAAGCCCGGGCTCTTTCCACTGAGCCACGCTGCTTCTCTGCTGCTTTAGTAGCATGATAGCAATTTGGGGGTGTATCATTTATTTTTAAATTGTACTTAAGTGCTTACTATGTATGTGCCAGGCACTGTACTAAGCACTGGGATAAGCTCTGGGAAGATGCATGATAGGTTGGACACAGTGCATATGTCTCCTGTGGGACTCACACGCTTTGATTTCGGACTGCTGCTTTCTTCTGAAGAGAAAAACCCGGCCCCCCAACTAAATCCCAAATCACCCTTCCCAATTAATGGCCATCCCAGTCTCCAGTCTGTAAGCTCCTTGTGGGCGAAGGTCGTGGCTATCAACTTTATCATATTATACCCTCCTGTGTGCCAAGAAGCGTGCTCCGCGCACAGTTAGTGCTCAATAAATACCATTAGTTGATTGAATTTTAGAATGTTGTCTTTTCACTTGGGGAAAAACTTGGTTTCACATTTTGAGTTCTTCAACGACAGGCTTTTCTGACGGCTGGAAAAAAAAATGTATTCTGTGAAAGCAGACGTTTTCTGTGAAAGCAGACGTTTGATCACGCATCAATCGTGCATGTAAAACTAGACTTTCTCTTTTTTTAATAGTTAATTCATTCAGCTGCCCCGATCCCGTGTCGTTTACCATAGAGTGGTTTCTGAAGTATCATGCCTGTCACAATGAATTTATCCACCTGGAAGTAAGTAAAACACAAGTGGTTACGCATCTTAGCTCCAGTTGAGAAGTGAGGCTACAAAAAGTTTGTACGCGAAAGGCTGCATGGTGCCAGAGTACAGCGTAAGAGAGTACTCTCACAACTCTTCACAGTAGTGGTCAATTAAGTGCTTACTTTGCGCAGAGCATTGTAAGAAGTGCTGGAAAGAATACACGCTGAGGAGTAGACAGGGTCCCTGGCCGTCTAGGGACTCACAATTTAAGTTGGGGAAAGGACCTAGGAATAATAATAGTAATCGTGGTTTGTGCCAGGCACTGTATTAAGCACTGGGGTGCATACAAGCCAATTGGGTTGCCCATTTTGCAGATGCGGTAACTGAGGCCCAGAAAAGTGAAGTGACTTGCCAAGGTCACACAGCAGGCATTTGGCGCAACAGGCATAAAGGGAGAGATTAGTACAAACCCATTGCCTGCTTCCTTGGATAGGGATGATACTGTGAGGATCAATGAAATGTTTTCAGGACTTTTAAGATCTCAGATTTTACTTTGTCCCTCTGTATAACTGTTTCACGGTTTTCACTGCCTCTAGTTTTTTAGTTATTTATAGACCTCCTTGTTTCCTGTTTAGTAAATTTATGGTCTAAATAAAGTTCAGGCGAGGTAAACCAAACATTGGGCAACAGACAGGCAGTGCGCTTGAGTTATGTTTGGCTGAATGTGTCACAGGATATTACATATCTTGGCCAGAATTGCTGTAGTTTCCACACTGCTCTACAGGGTTTATAATCTTGTAAAAAAAAATTTCAGCTGCCAGCATCGAAGTATTGTCGGAACAAAAGCCTTGTAATAGTATGATACAACTCTGCTGTTGAAATCAGTAACACCTGTGTACATATTTTGTTTTGTTGTCTGTCTCCCCCTTCTAGACTGTGAGCCCATTGTTGGGTAGGGACCATCTCTTCATGTTGCCGACTTGTACTTCCCAAGCGCTTAGTCCAGTGCTCTGCACACAGTAAGCACTCAATAAATACGATTGAATGAATGAGTGAACGTCAGTCATATTTATTGAGCATTTACTATGTGCAGAGCACTGTACTGAGCACTTGGGAGAGTACAATATAACAAACACATTCTTTGCCCACAATGAGTTTGCTGGTCTAGATGGGGAGACAAACGTTAGAACAGTGCTTTGCACATAGTAAGCGCTTAATAAATGCCATTATAATTATTATAAATGAAATTAAAGATATGTACAGAAGTGCTTTGGGTGTGGGAGAGGGGATGAATAAAGGGAGTAAATCAGGATGATGCAGAAGGGAGTGGAAGAAAAGGAAAAGAGAGCTTAGTTAGGGAAGGCCTCTTGGAGGAGATGTGCCTTCATTCATTCATTCATTCATTCATTCATTCAATTGTATTTATTGAGCGCTTACTGTGTGCAGAGCACTGTACTAAGCGCTTGGGAAGTACAAGGCAGCAACATACAGAGATGGTCCCTACCCAGCAACGGGCTCACAGTCTAGAAGGGGGAGACAGACAAGTGTCAAGTCATCAGAATAAATAGAAATAAAGCTAGATGCACATCATTAACAAAATGACTAGTAAATATGTACAAGTAAAAGAGAGTAATAAATCTGTACAAACATATATACAGGTGCTGTGGGGAGGGGAAGGAGATAGGGTGGGGGGGGGAGGGGGGAGGAGGAGAGGGAAAAGGGGGCTCAGTCTGGGAAGGCCTCCTGGAGGAGGTGAGCTCTCAGTAGGGCTTTGAAAGGAGGAAGAGAACTAGCTTGGCAGAACTTCATTGGGACAAATTATGAAAATGTTGTTTAAGCTATTTTTTTCTAAAATCACTGGCTGAAGGAAAACAAAATCTGAATGAACTCTTCACTCACATATGCCTATCAAGCGTGCATGAAAGATTTATTCGTACACTTGTAAATCATGAATCCAAATGCTTATGCCAGGATGCTCAAACTGTGGCATGTATGGGCTGGTACTCACACAAGACTTCAACCTATCATCTACAATCAACTAAATGAATCTTAGCCATTGTCAAATCAATAGGCTAATGTGTAGACATGACAGTCCAACCATCAACACAACAACCGATAACGCTCAACTTAAGCCTTCGAAAAGACTTTAAAGGGGCAGAGAGTAAATCCTGGAAGAAACACTAGGTAATAGGAAGCAGGGTCTCTGTCAGTGATAATTGCACTTAAGCACTTACTATGTCAGTTGTATTAAGAGCTTACTGTGCGCAGAGCACTGTACTAAGCGCTTGGGGGGATACATTATAACAGTAAACAGATAAATTCCCTTCCCACAGCGAGCTCACAGTCTAGAGGACTTTACAGTGTAGTAATTATTACTGTGTACTCTATTGTAGTAGCAGCAGCATTCGTTGAGCGCCAGTTGGTGCAGTGCACTGTACTAGATGCTGGGGAAGTACCGAAAAACCAAATGACCCATTCCCTGCCGACGGAGTTTATCTGGTCAATTGACGATCTGCGCCATAATAATAATAAATAATGATGGCATTTGTTAAGCGCTTACTATGTGCACAGAATGATGGCATTTGTTAAGCACTTACTATGTGCAAAGCACTGTTCTAAGCGCTGGGGAGGATACAGGGTGATCAGGTTGCTCCATGTGGGGCTCACAGTCTTAATCCCCATTTTACAGGTGAGGTAACTGAGGCATAAAGAAGTTAAGTGACTTGCCCAAAGTCACACAGCTGACAAGCGGCTGGGCTGGGATTTGAACCCATGATCTCTGGCTCCCAAGCCCGGGCTCTTTCCACTGAGCCACGCTGCTTTGCAGACCTTCCGTAGTGAACAGGATTTCAGGGTTTAAATCAGAAAGTGAATGATGGGATAAAAATATTTTCATCTTGCCATTCTCTGATTCGTTCTTTTTCCTGCAATTCATTGTAATACAAATGTGTGATCTAAAGGTCTTTTTTTTTTCTGGCTAGGATATGTTGGGAAAAAATCCCATCACTGGTGATAAAGACTTCTGTGCCGATTATCTCCAAGGAAAGCATTGTATAAAACAAAAAAATGAAAACCTGAAGTGCGACAGTGAATTGCAGATATTTCCTATGTTGCATGTGAGTATTAAGCAATTTTGTGTGACTCTGTCTGCTTTATAAAGTGAGCACTCCTTCAGTTGAAGCCCTTTGTATTCGATTTCACATGAGTAAAAATCATCTGTATATATGTATATATGTGTGTACATATTTATTACTCTATTTTACTTGTACATATTTATTCTATTTATTTTATATTGTTAATATGTTTTGTTGTCTGCCTCCCCCTTCCAGACTGTGAGCCCGCTGTTGGGTAGGGACCGTCTCTATATGTTGGCAACTTGTACTTCCCAAGCGCTTAGTACAGTGCTCTGCACACAGTGAGCGCTCAATAAAGACGATAATGAATGAATGAATCTCAACTTTAAAGACCCGATTTTTCAGTCTCTCTGTTGGAGATGTTCCATTTGCGTTTCTGTTGGATTAACTATGCCGAGTTCTTAAAAATGCTTCAAGACCTCACGCAAAAGCTTTCTCATCATTAAAATAATTGTGACTTGTTTGGTAGTCACAAGTCCGAGTTTAGTGTACGGTCTTGATTCTCAGATAAAGGCATTTCGCGAGGTGGTGGTTAGAAAATAAAATTGAAGCGACTAAGATATTTCATACTTATGTTCAGTCATTTCTATTTGATCCAATTTCCAACTTCTCAATGTGTTTTCATATTTTAGAAAGAAGGAGCAAATATCAATTCATATTAAAAAGCTTCCAAGCCATTATTCCTGCATTGGGAAGCGTAATTTCCCTGTTTTCAAACTGATTGACTCACCTACTCTAGAATCCTGGGCCCTTTTCTTCCTTTTCAAATGGTCACCATTCTCCAGGTCATAACCTCTGAGTGACGAGAGAAACACTGTTTCCCTCCGGGATATTTCTAGACTGTGAGCCCACTGTTGGGTAGGGACCGTCTCTATATGTTGCCAACTTGTACTTCCCAAGCGCTTAGTACAGTGCTCTGCACACAGTAAGCGCTCAATAAATACGATTGAATGACTAAATGTCACTTTTTAGAGGAGATTTTCCCCAGATAGAGTCCTGGAGTATTTGTAGGTGACGTTTTACAGTGGTGAAGCAATCAATGGTCTCTCACGTATTCAATCATTTGTATTTACTGTGTGCAGAATACTGTACTAAGCACTTGAGAGACTACGTATAGGTGACATTTTACAGTGGTGAAGCAATCAGTGGTCTCTCACATAGTCAATCATTTGTATTTACTGTGTGCAGAGTACTGTACTAAGCACTTGAAAGAATGCAATATAACAGACACGTTCCCTGCCCACAGCGAACTGACAGTCTAGAGAGGGAGACAGGCATTAATATAAATAAATAAATTGTGGGTTTGTACATAAGTCCCGTGAGGCTTGCGGGGAGATGAATAAAGGAAGCAAGTCAGGCCGATGCAGAAGGAAATAGGTGAAAAGGAAACTAGGGCTTAGTCACGGAAGGCCTCTTGGAGGAGATGGGCCTTCAATAAGGCTTCGAAGGTGGGGAGAGTCATTGTCTGTCAGATATGAAGAGGGAGGGCGTTCCTGGACAGAGCAAGGATAATAATAATAATAATAACAATAATAATAATAATGGCATTTATTAAGCACTTACTATGTGCAAAGCACTGTTCTAAGCGCTGGGGAGGTTACAGGGTGATCAGGTTGTCCCACGGTGGGCTCACAGTCTTAATCCCCATTTTACAGATGAGGTAACTGAGGCCCAGAGAAGTGAAGTGACTTGCCCAAAGCCACACAGCCGACCATTGGCGGAGCCGGGATTTGAACCCATGACCTCTAACTCCAAAGCCCAGGCTCTCTTCCACTGAGCCACGCTGCTCCTCTGTGTCTTCAAGGATGTGGGCAAGAGGTCAGCGGTGACATAGACGAGACTGAGGTAGTGAGAAGGTTGGAGGAGCCAAGTGTGCAGGCTGGGTTCTAGTAAGAGAGGAGCGAAGGGAGGTTGGCGGGAGCAAGGTGATGGAGTGCGTTAGAGGCAGGTCTGGCACGAATCTTGAAAATGGGTGGCTAGCGTGGGCGGGGAAGACCGCAGTGGCCAACAGGGCGGTCGCCCTGGCAACCGCCTGCTCGTCTAAGGTGGCTTGACCCCACTCTGCCACTGTGTTGTGGTCACCTTGGCTGTGAAAGGCTCAGAACAACAAATTGATGCATGCCGCATCCTTGCCTGACTAGCTACGTGTTGTGTCCACTGTTCCAGAGGACACAGGGATGAGAGCGTGCGAGCGCAACTGCACAAACCACTAGCCCTAGAATCACTTCTGTCATGTAGATTCTTGGAAGTATTGTGGGCAGGGAATGTGTTTATTGTTGTACTCTCCCAAGTGCTTAGTACAGTGCTCTGCACATAGTAAGCTCTCAGTAAATACAATTGACCGATGATGACGTCTCCATGCCCGAACCAAGGCTCACCTGTGCTCTACAACCAACGAGACTCCATCGTCATTAGCAAATCCAGAGGTCTCCTCCATTTTAGTTGGGTTAGCTGTGAGAAGCATTCAGTTTTCCCAAAAACACAGCTAACAGGCAGTTTCCCAAAAGTATACTGGAGAAAATAGTTTGGTGATCTCTCCATTTTTTTTCTTATTTCAGAAAAAAGGACAAATCACAACAAATATTAAAAAGCTTCCAAACCACCGAGGATCCACGGTAAAGTTTTAACCTTCATTTGTCTTAGAGGTTAGAGGTGCACAATTGACTGTAGCTAGAGAAACTATGCCCCTCGTTGAGGAATTGCCTCAGATACTAGATTAGTCAGGTGGGTTTTCTGCTGTTGGGTTCAGCTACCTTGTGAGCAGCTTTGAAATTATCATGGAAAGAAGGATTCACTCACCTTGATATTTTAAGGGGTTTTTTTTAATGGTATTGGTTAAACTCTCTGTATGTGCCAGGCACTCTGCTAAGCACTGGGATGGATACAAGCTAATCAGGTTGGACACAGTCCATGCCCCTCATGGGGCGCCCAGTTTTAATCCCCATTTTACAGATGAGGTCGCTGAGGCAAAGAGAAGCAAAATGACTTGCCCAGAGTCACACAGTGGAGCTGGGTTTCGAACCCAGGTCCTTTTGACTCCTAGGCCAGTTCTCTGTTTACTTGGCCAGGACAATATTCTTCTGCTGTTTTTGTGACTTTTAAATCCCTAGGAGCCACCATAGCGAGAAATCAGCAGTGCCAGGGAAGGAGAAGTATTGGCCAGGTCAGTGGTCAGCGGTCAGCAAGGAACTGACTTTCTTCAGGCAGCGAGGTCCGTTTGCCACCCCATGGGATTGAAACACCAATTATCCAGTGTTTGTGGCATCTGATTGGCCTAGAACAATTTCTGAAAGCTTCACTAGACTTCCAGAAGTTTGGAAATAAAATCGAGCTTGAGGGAACCCTAGTTAAAAGACAGCTCCAGAAGTAGGAAAGGGAAGTGGAAAACCAATGGTGACTTATTACCATCGAATTGGAGTCTTTTCTCGGGAAACGGGGGATTAGGAGTATGTCCCTGATGGAGAGAGATTTTTGACATTTTCTTGGACATGTTTGGCTGCCGCCATTTTTTTGTGACTGCTACAAATTAAAGATCTAGCTACTTCTTATTTGAAATATCGGATCAGTTTCAGCTAATAAAGTCTGGACTGCCTTTTATTTCAACAGTTTGGTAAAAAAAAAAGGGTACCCTGCCCTCCTTCTTCTTTCCATTTTTCAGGATGATGTTGTAGCCAAAACGTGGAGGGATGGCCCACATCTTTTCATTGTTTCTATCAAAACAGAAGAGAAAGCGAGAAACTGGAATTTGACCGGTATAATTTTCTGTTTGAAAATATTTCACCACCCAGAGCAGTATTGTATTTTTAACTGCCTTGCAATTGGAAAAGTTTTCTAATTCCCGATTGTCTAGCATTCATACTTATAACATGGAAGACATTCTCAGATTTCAAATCCTTGATTTTGTGATCACTTCCCCCACCCCGCCCCCACCCACATGTTACAGGCTTATGCCTCTTCCAATTTCAAAAGTCAGTTTTGTAGGTATCCTTGAATAAATTGTATCTGCTAGTTTTTTTTTTTTTGATGGCATTTATTAAGCACTTACTAAGCTTTTTTTTATGGTATTAAGTGCTTACTATTTGCCAGGCACTGTACTAAGCACTTGGGTAGATAGAAGTTAATCAGGTTGGACACAGTCCCTATCCCACATAGACCTCACAGTCTTAATCCCCATTTTACAGATGGGGTAAGAGAGGCACAGAGAATTTCAGTGACTTGCCCAAGGCCACCTAGCAGGCAAGTAGCTGGATTTGAACCCAGGTTCTTCTGACTTCCAGCCCCGTGCTCTGTCAGCTAGGCCAGGAGCTTTCATTCATTTGAGTGAAAACTTCTAAAATGTTAAAAGGGACAGTTTCCTCTAGGGTTTAATGAATAAAAAAAAAATCAAGGAGATGATGAATGAGACTAGTGTAAGGAAGCCCACCTCTCACCCAGCAGATTTTTGCAGTTATTTTGAGTATGGCATTATCAATTCCGGTGATCTTTCTGCCCATTACAGTGCCTATATTTTTCAGATTGAGGATAGCGAGGGGATTATTTCAGGTCGAGTTGTGATTTAGTGAGGCACATTTCAAATCGCATGTAAATCAAGTTGGAAGCATCATTTTATTAATAATACTACTACTAATATTAATAATTATGGTATTTGTTAAGAGTTTACTATATGTCAAGCACTGTTGTAAGTGCTGGGATACTTAACAATAGTAATGGCATTTGTTAAGCGCTTACTATGTGCAAAGCACTGTTCACAAGATCATTGGGGGCTTACATTATAAGCAGATGAGATAACTGAGGCCCAGAGAAGTGAAGTGACATCAATCAGTGGTATTTATTGAGTGCTTCCTTTCTGCAGGGCACTGCAGTAGCGGGTTGGGAGAGTTCCATGGAGCGGGCAGACATGCTGTCTGTCCTCAGAGAGTTTACAGTGTAGAGAATCGTTAATCTTCCAAAAGGTTATTCAGACCTTGTTGATTAGTGTTAAAGATCAAGGGTCCAAACTTCAGTAACAATAATAATACTAATAATGGCATTTATTAAGCGCTTACTATGTGCAAAGCACTGTTCTAAGCGCTGGGGAGGTTACAAGGTGATCAGGTTGACCCACGGGGGGCTCACAGTCTTAATCCCCATTTTACAGATGAGGGAACTGAGGCCCAGGGAAGTGAAGTGACTTGCCCAGAGTCACACAGCTGTCAGTTGGCGGAGCTGGGATTTGAACCCATGACCTCTGACTCCAAAGCCCGGGCTCTTTCCACTGAGCCACGCTGCTTTAACTACTACCTCACCTCACTACTCTCCTACTACAACCCAGCCCACATTCATCGCTCCTGTAATGCTCACCTTCTCACTGTGCCTCCATCTCATCGCCGACCTCTCGCCCATTTCCTTTCTCTGGCCTGGATCCCCTCCCTCCTCTAATCCGACAGACGATTACCCTCTCCACCTTTAAAGCCTTATCGAGGGCACGTCTCCTCCAAGAGGCCTTCCCTGACTAAGCCTCCCTTTCCTCTTCTCCCACTCCCTTCTGTGTCACCCTGATTTGCTCCCTTTGTTCTCTGCTCCCTCACCACCAGCCCCACAGCACGTATGTACCTATCTGTCATTTATTTATTTAATGTTAGTCTCCCCACCTCTAGACTGTAAGCTCATTGTGGGCAGGGAATGTGTCTGTTTATTGCTGAATTGTACTGTCCCAATGATAATAATAATAATAATAATAATAATAATGGCATTTGTTAAGTGCTTACTATGTGCAAAGCACTGTTCTAAGCACTGGGAGGGGGATACAAGGTGATCAGGCTGTTCCACATGGGGCTCACAGTCTCCATCCTCATTTTACAGATGAGGTAATAACTGAGGCTCAGGCAAGTTAAGTGACTTGCCCAAGGTCACACAGCAGACATGTGGTGGAGCCGGGATTAGAACCCATGACCTCTGACTCCCAAGCCTGTGCTCTTTCCACTGAGCCACGCTGCTTCCCAAGCACTTAGTTCAGTGCTCTGCACAGAGTAAGCGCTCAATAAATACAATTGAATGAATGAATGAACAGGTCAGTGCCAGTGGCAAAGATTGGTACCCCTCTCCTGAAGGTGGGCATTTGCCTTTCCAGGAGATGGGACACCATCCTTTGATCTCCATCTTCCCTTGGATTCACTTCTGCCATTTTTCCTTCCACGCCCCTCGCTCCTCTTCTTAGCCCCGCAGTACATGGATGTATATATATTTGTACATATTTATTACTCGATTTATTCATTTTACTTGTACATATCTATTCTATTGATTTTATTTTGTTAGTATGTTTGGTTTTGTTCTCTGTCTCCCCGTTTTAGACTGTGAGCCCACTGTTGGGTAGGGACTGTCTCTATATGTTGCCAACTTGTACTTCCCAAGCGCTTAGTACAGTGCTCTGCACACAATAACCGCTCAATAAATGCGATTGATTGATTGATTGCTGCTGTTGTTATTTTCTGATCAAGAAACCGAAGCCTGGTTTTTGGGTGTACCAGCACGACAGGCAGATTTGCACTCCACACCCCTTTTCTCCATTTGCGTTTTGTACAACGAGTTCGGAAACCTCAGGGAAATGAGTGTGTTTATCATTCAGGGCAAATAAATGACGGCAAGCTCGCTTTTCCTTTGCAGTTTCCGTTTCGATGCTGGGGCTTCATGGGTATATCTCGGCATCAGAGTGGCCTCTAATGATTGTAAGTATTTGTCACAAACTTTGCTCGTGTGGTTCTTAAAAATTCTCCCCTTCCCCCGAGACGGAGTTTCTATTCCAAGAAAGATAGGGAAAGTAAATATGCGATAAGTGAGTCCAGTATCCGTCCATCCATGGTATTTATTGAGTGCTTACACTGTGCAGAGCACTGTACAGTAGACTTGGGGGATTCATTCATTCATTCAGTCGTATTGATTGAGCGCTTACTGTGTGCAGAGCACTGTACTAAGCGCTTGGGAAGGACAAGTTGGCAACATATAGAGACGGTCCCTACCCAACAGCGGGCTCACAGTCTAGAAGGGATGTGATCCCTGTCCTCAAGGAGCTGACCGTTTACGTAGCTATAAAGGAGGCCGGGCTAAGTTTCCAGGCCCCCTTCAATCTGAGAAGCAGTGTGGCCTAATAGAGAGAGCACGTGCCTGGGAATCAGAGGGACCTGGGTTCTAGTCCCGGCTCCGCCCCTTGTCTGCTGTGTGATCTTGGGGAAGTCCCTTCACTTCTCTGTGCCTCAGTTCCCTCATCTGTAAAACAGGGATTAAGACTGTGAGCCCCACGTGGGACGGGGACTGTGGCCAACCTGATTAGCTTGTATCTACCCCAGCTCTTAAAACAGTGCCTAGCACATAGTAAAGTGCTTAACCAGTTGCCAACTTGTACTTCCCAAGCGCTTAGTACAGTGCTCTGCACACAGTAAGCGCTCAATAAATGCGATTGATTGGTTGATTGATTAACAAATACAGTTTAAAAAAATCTATGAACCAAGTTTTAAGGGTTTTGGCTGTAACTCTCCAATCATATAGAATTTTCCATGTACATGTAAGCTCATTATGGGGAGGGAACGTGTCTGCTAATTCTGTTGTATTATCCTCTCCCAAGCGCTTAGAGCAATGTTCTACACGTGGTAAGAGCTCAATAACTACCACCGATTGATTGATGCCAGTGCCTGAGTATGCCAAGCCAACTCTTTGCTAGCTCCTGCCCATTTCCAGCTTGGGCTTCCTGCACCCAAGACAGCAGGCCACCCTTTTCCCCCCTCAGTCAATCACCAGTATTTGCTGAGCCTACATTGTGCCCAGACTCTGTGCTAAACCAGAGGACTATAAACTGCTCAGAGATTGGAAAAATGGGTAAGGAAACAGCCCCAGGCAAACTCAAAACTCCCTATCTCTGCACCGCTATCTTTTATTCATTCATTCATTCATTCATTTAATTGAGAAGCAGCGTGGCTCAGTGGTAAGAGCTCCGGCTTGGGAGTCAGAGGTCGTGGGTTCTAATCCTGGCTCCGCCGCTTGGCAGCTGTGTGACTTTGGGCGAGTCACTTCACTTCTCTGGGCCTCAGTTCCCTCATCTGGAAAATGGGGATTAATCAATCAATCAATCGTATTTATTGAGCGCTTACTGTGTGCAGAGCACTGGACTAAGCGCTCGGGAAGCACAAGTTGGCAACGTATAGAGACAGTCCCTACCCAGCAGTGGGCTCACAGTCTAGAAATCTAGGATTAAGACTGTGAGCCCCACGTTGGACAACCTGGTCAACCTGTATCTCCCCCATCGCTTTGAACAGTGCTTGGCACATTGTAAGCGCTTAACAAATACCAAAATTATTATTATTATTTAATCGTATTTATTGAGCACTTCCTGTGTGGAGAACACTGTCCTAAGCGCTTGGGAGAGTACGACAGGACATTAAACAGACCCATTCGCTGCCCAATTTGTTCCATTTCATTCTTGGAAACAGCCTGGCCCAGAGAAAAAAGCTCGGGCCTTGAAGTTAGGAGACCTGGGTTCTGTCACGGCTCCACCAGTTGCCTGCCGTGTGACCTTGCGCAAATCACCGTGCCTCATTTTCCTCTTATCATCATCAATCGTATTTATTGAGCGCTTACTGTGTGCAGAGCACTGTACTAAGCGCTTGGGAAGTACAAGTTGGCAACATACAGAGACAGTCCCTACCCAACAGTGGGCTCACAGTCTAAAAGGGGGAGACAGAACAAAACCAAGCATACTCACAAAATAAATAGAATAGATGTGTACAAGTAAAATAAATAAATAAATAAATAAATAATTATTATTTATGTATGTAAAATGGGGATTAAATACTCGTTCTCCCTCCACTTAAACCGGGAGACCTGAATGGGATCGGAGATTGCTTCTGATCCGGTTATATTGTATCTACCCTGATGCTTAGTATAGTGCTCGGCACATAGTAACAACTACCACAATTCTTATGATTTCAACCTCACCTGTGGAAAGAGAGAGGCTGTGAACAGCCAGTTCTTTGGCCAAGGCCATTTCCCCTAGTCCCAGAAAATAGATAATTGTCATCATATTTGGAGGAGGAATTGTATAGTAAGGACATAGTAAGTACTCAGTAAATTCCACTGATTGATTGATAGAGTTGTTGAACAGAAAACCCACAATCATTTTTCTGGGCCAGTTGGACTGGAGTAGCTCACTGGATTGAAAACCTGAATTTGTCTTTACAGTTTTACATGGTGATGTGCATCCTTTACATTCTGTACGGTGTACTGTGGCTCGTCTGGTCCGCCTGTTACTGGAAGGATTTGTTGAGGATCCAGTTTTGGATCGCTGCTGTGATTTTCTTGGGAATGCTAGAAAAAGCAGTGTTTTATGCAGAATATCAGAACATCAATACCTCCGGACTTTCATGTAAGTTGCTGACGCCGTCCCAACACGCACCAGTATTTACTGCTTTGAAACACAAGTGGATGGAGAGATTTGTTTGTTTTTTTTTTCCCCCCCCAGCCCAGGGTCTCTTGATATTCGCCGAATTGATCTCTGCAGTTAAGAGGACATTAGCACGTCTCCTTGTAATCATTGTGAGCTTGGGCTATGGCATCGTGAAGTAGGTATCGGTACAGCGCAGTGCTGTAGAGTCACCAACTTTTGTTTGCATGCTAATCCAATATCGATATTTTCTGTATCATCACAGAGACTGTAGATTCTATGCAAAATTAGCTGAAATTTATTACTGCCACTTCTGCTCCTTTCCTCTGTTTTAGATAAGCACGAAATCATTTGTGATCTGTCTCATTGGTCGTTTTCATAGGAATGTTAGTCGGTCAGTGGTGTTTTTATGCACCAGTTCCTCAGGCTTACTGGTGAGAAGCAGCATGGCATAGTGGAAAGAGCCCGGGCTTGGGAGTTAGAGGCCGTGGGTTCTAATCCCGGCTCCGCCACTGATCAGTTGTGTGACTCTGGGCAAGTCACTTGACTTCTCTGTGCCTCAGTTCCCTCATCTGTAAAATGGGGATTAAGACTGTGAGCCCCACATGGGGCAACCTGATTACCTTTTATCTACCCCAACGCTTAGAGCAGTGCTCGACACATAGTAAGCACTTAAGAAATGACATCATTATTATTATTATTATCATCATTATTAAATTATTATTATTATTCAATAATTTGAATACCTCGTTATTTAACAGCTCTAGCAGCACTTTTTTTTTGTTTTCTCATCTACCTGTGCTAATGTTTTGCTTTTTTTCTTTGATCTAGACCTCGTTTAGGAACAGTTATGAATCGAGTAGTAGGACTGGGTGGACTCTACTTCGTTTTTGCAGCCATCGAAGGCATTATGAGAATTATTGGGGTAAAGAAATGAGTTTTCTTCATTAGTTCGATTTAAGTATGTTCTTTGCCACTTGGTTAAGTGTAGTGTTCACTTTCCCTGGCCAGTTTCTTCAATATGAAGTGATGCTCTACATAATTTTCTTAAAAAGTTTCATTCTGAACAAGGGGGAAGTTTCCTGTGGAACACTGCTGAATTTTGAATAAAGCCAAAGGCAAGCTCAGTTCGAATTTTCTGGTAATAGTAGAGAAGGATGAAGACTTTCCACTATGATACGCTTTAATTGAATAAGTATTAGTCCACAGTCATTTACTCATTCAGTCATAGTTATTGGGAAGAATACACATCCCACTTAGTGGTGGTACAGAGAGTGTATAAAGTGTGTACAAAGCACTGTACTAAGCATTTGGAAAGAGTACACATCCCACTTGTCAATCAGTCAGTGGTATTTATTGAGCTCTTACCATGTGCAGAGCACTGTTCTAAGCATTTAGGAAAGTACAGTATAACAATATAAAAGACATATTCTCTGCCAACAGTGATCTTACAGTCACTTGCCTTCAGGTAACTTGTAATAAGCAATTACCTCGATCTCCTTCTCCCATATGGCGTTCTGGGTTAAATCTGTTACTCCCATCTCTGATAGCTGTCTTTCAATAATCTGTGTTCATTGGGGAATAGGATAATTTGTATAAAAGAGGTGCTAGCAGTTTGCCTTTTCTTCACTTTCTCATGGAGTTGGTGAGAAGCAAGGGCATAGCCAAAAAGAAGGTATCTGGGACAACGAATAATCATCAGATCAATTTCTATGTTCCCAAATAAGAATATTCAGTGGCTGACTCCCCAAATTGTAGATTACTCATGGCCTTCATTTCTCCCTCCTGCTGCTTGCTGTCGTACTGTGTCCTTGTGTATTAGCACCTCCACAGAGAAAGGTGTCGTAACTCAGATCAGAAAATTTTCCTTCCTAAAGAGCTCTGCTACAATGTTTACATGGATAAGAGGCTGGAACTATTGACTAAAATTAGATTTTTGAGAGCCCCGAACAGCTATATTAACTATACAGATAATCAGGAGTTGCCCGGAATGAAATTCCCAAAAGGAAGCTATGAAAGTGGTTGAAAAAGTCAGGACTGTTGTTGAAGATCTTTGTTTCCATTATTTCGCATATGCACATACATGAGGTACAGTACAGAAGTAATGCCTCACCGTGAGCCCCACGTGTGACAACTTGATGACTGTGTATCTACCCCAGTGCTTAGAACAGTGCTTGGCACATAGCAAGCACTTAACGAACAACGAACACCACCATTATTATTATTATTTCCTCAAATATGCCTATGAATGTGAAAATTACATGAAGTACGTACATAGTTGTGGCATAAGTTTTTATATGTATTCTCCAACTCCTTTGAAACCTCCCCCTTTTTCTTTTTCTACCCTCGCTTTGGCCAACTTAGAACCAGGTCCTACTTGCCTCAATTGTCAAACGCTTTGCTACAACACTGTTACCTGTTTCTAAACTTTCTTATCGAGACATCTTCATTAAAATGTTGTCACTGTAGTCTGTCCGTCGGTGAGTCAAAGATAAATCCATCAACGTCCTTATTGAACACTTACTGTGTGTAGAGCACTGTTCTAAGCGCTTGACCCAGTAGCGCTAAGCTTATTCCTGGTCCTAGTTTTTTTTTGTGTTTTTCCGTGACCATAATCACCTCCTCAGTGCACAGGCTGATGGGTGGCTACTTGCTTAGCAGCTCTGGCGTGCAGAGGAGATACTTTTGGTGAGAATAAATTAAGCTACAGCCTCCCAGCTTCTGTAATAATAATAATGTTGGTATTTGTTAAACGCTTACTATGTGCCAAGCACTGTTCTGAGCACTGGGGTAGATACAGGATAATCAGATGGTCCCACATGGGGCTTACAGTCTTCATCCCCATTTTACAGATGAGGTAACTGAGGCACAGAGAACTTAAGTGGCTTGCCCAAGGTCACACAGCTGACAAGTGGCAGAGCCGGGATTAGAAACCACAACCTCTGATTCCCAAGCCCGGGCTCCTTCCACTAAGCCACGCCGCTTCTCTGATGTTTCCTCTTACTGCTTATCCTCATCTCCATCACCATCAGGGAAGCAGCATGGCATAGTGGATGGAGCCCAGGCCTGGGAATCACAAAGTCACGGGTTCTAATCCCAGCCCTGCCACTCATCGTGTGTGTGGCTTTGGGCGAGACACTTCACTTCTGAGGCTGTTCATTCATTCATGCATTCAGTCACTTACTGTGTGCAGAGCACTGCGGGGCTGTTCGTTTGGACCCATGATACGATGCTCATTGACGCATCAAAGAAACTTTTAATTTGACCAGGCAGGAGACGCATGCATTTCATCGAAGTGCTCTGCACACAGTAAGCGCTCAATAAATACGATTGATGATGATGATGATGATGATCGAAGCCCACCTACACTGCTGTGGTTATTGGATAAAGAAGCAAGAGCTATTACTTTTTACCTGACGGTCATAGATCGTGATGACTTGTTTATATGCAGTGGTTATCGTTAGAATAATAATCTTGAGAATAATATATTTTTTTCCAAATGAGCTTGCCAGGGATGAGTGAAAAATCAAAGTCAATGAGTAGCCCATCTCTGGCTCAACTCGCTTTGTGAGCGTCCTGAAGTGGAAAGTCGTTTAACTTTTTTTTGGCCCAGATAAATTGCTCTCCTCAGTGATTAACTTGTCATGCTTGGTTACATGCTTTTTTTTCATTGTTTTTAGGGTGCTAATCATGTGGCTGTTCTTGTTTGTGATATTATTTTAGCAGTCATTGACTCCATTTTTGCATGGTTCATATCCTTTAACGTGCCCTTTAATAAAAGAGGAAAAAAAAAACCCCTCAAGGTTGAAAATGAGAAAATAAGGAATTGAAGATAATGACCATTGTGTTTTTCATTTCTGCTTAATGCAGGGATCTAGTGGCAGGTAAGAGGGTGGGATCTAATCTAAAAAAAGTTTTGCCCTCCTACATCGTCAGCTACAGTGACCGAAAATTAGATAATTTAGAGAGAGATTTACACGAAACGGAAGGGGAAAACAATTCTGACAGTCGTGTTCTGAAAATACAGAAATATTGCGGAATGCAATTTTTCATAGGCTAGATGCTCCTAATGTCTTGGATGATCCTAATGAGTCCTGCTTGGAAGCAGAGGGTTGATCCGAATGGACACTTTGAGCTCCCTCCCAGCTCTCTGTGCTTTTCTAGCCATAGGGGGAATGGTAACCTCTTCTGTTTCCCAGCTCATCTTCCCTGAGCAGAACGTGCCACTCTGGAGGAAGGGAGGGATGCAAAATTTTGAGAAGCATCATGCAGATCAGTTGGGAGAATGCAGGTGATTTTAACCATTTCAGTTGGACTTTCCAGACCAGCAGATTTCATTCTCGTAGCTAACGTTTCTTTGCCGCAGTCTTTTTACGTTCACCTTTCTTTGGTTCAGTTTTCTGCAGTTGACCCACGGTGCTCTTGCTTCTCCCCACCCCCTGCAGCTTGTAGTTAAACCAGTTCCTCTTTTCACTAGGACCTTAGAGGTCTCCGTGGAGGAAATGATTGTTGTGACTTTTAGGTAGTTTTCCTTCTAAAGCTAAGAATTCTTCTTAAGCTGTGATTTTTTTTTTTTAAAGAGTTTTGTTAGCTTATAGACATTTTAGCTTTTTGCTGAAGTCTTTAGTTTGACACACAGGGCTATCGCTTTAAGGCCTAAAAGTTTAATTTAGAAATGGCAACTAATTCAGTTTTCAGAAGTGAAGGATGTCCCCCTCGTCCCTCTCTCCATCCCCCCCATCTTACCTCCTTCCCTTCCCCACAGCACCTGTATATATGTATATATGTTTATACATATTTATTACCCTATTTATTTATTTTACTTGTACATATCTATTCTATTTATTTTATTTTGTTAGTATGTTTGGTTTTGTTCTCTGTCTCCCCCTTTTAGACTGTGAGCCCACGGTTGGGTAGGGACTGTCTCTATATGTTGCCAATTTGTACTTCCCAAGCGCTTAGTACAGTGCTCTGCACATAGTAAGCGCTCAATAAATACGATTGATGATGATGATGATGTTGGATAGAGCACCATTTCTGAAGCCCTTACAAATTGGAGTCCTAAATTCCTATACCGAGGAATCTTTTCGTTCATTTTTTGTCAAATGCTCTTCAGTATCCACTGAAGTTTTTCAACCTTCTTTAAAAATGTTTAAACGTCCCATTATTTCAAGCCTTAAAACTTCAGACTGTGCTATGCATGCAATGGGTGTGGAGCAAGCATAGTCATCTGCCTAGAGTGGAACAAAATTCAATGAAAGATTCTATTATTGCAAGATGAGGGCTGATTCTTAATCATCCTATGTGTAATCCAACAGCAATCCATCCTAAGAACACTCGTGTCCCAGAAAACTTTGATATTTCACCAATTTTTGGCTTTATAAACAAACCAAAAGTCTGTCATAAAAGCAAACTATATGCATATATTTTTTTTTCAAATGTCAGCGATGAGTGAAACTTTAAGGTTCACGAGTAGGGTTTCTCTGACCCAATTTACATGTCATTAGCAAGTACAGCAACTAGAGGTGGAGAGTTATGAGGAGAAGATTTCATATAAAACCAAATAAATTAGATTAGACATCCATCACCACACCGTCTTCCCCCAGAGTCCAGAGAGGCTCTCTGGTGAAATAATCCAACATTTATCCAATTACGTACCTGAGGATGTGTGTGTAAATAAATATGCTCTCGAGTAGGTTTTCATGGCCAGTAATAGAACAGTGCTGTGCACACAGTAAGCACTCAGTAAATATGACAGATGGATTAATAGATTTAGAAGATTTCTATTTCCAAGCACACCAAACCAAGTCACTACATGCTGAAGACCTCTGGTTGACATTTCATTGGCCATCTTTGAGATAGTTCAGGGTTTTTTTTTTGTCTAAATGGTATTTTTTAAGTGCTTACTGTGTGCCATTGCAATCTAATAAGCACTGGGTAGATCCAAGCTAATCAGGTTGGACACAGTCCCTGTCCCACATGGGGCTCAAAGTCTTCATCCCCATTTTACTGATGAGCGAACTGAGGCACAGAGCTGTTAAGTGACTTGCCGAAGGTCACACAACAGACGAGTGGCAGAGCCAGGATTAAAACCCAGGTCCTCTAGACTCCCGGGCCCATGCTCTTCATTCATTCATTCTTCCAATCATATTTATTAAGCACTTAGTATGTGCAGAGCACTGCCCTAAGCACTTGGGAAAGAACAATACAACAATAAACAGTGAGTTCACAGTCTACTCTGTGAGTACAGTCTACCCTTTGAGCTCTTTGCAGTAGCCCACATGACTGCTCTGTTCAGAGATGTGTTAGGATCCATAGGGCATTTAACCAGCCTCGAAAGGAAACATAAATGAAATGTTTCATTTCATAAATGAATGTTTTGTTAATATGTTTTGTTTTGTTGTCTGTCTCCCCCTTCTAGACTGTGAGCCCACTGTTGGGTAGGGACCATCTCTATATGTTTCCAACTTGTAGTTCCCAAGCGCTTAGTACAGTGCTCTGCACACAGTAAGTGCTCAATAAATACGATTGAATGAATGAATGTTTGCAGTTAGGTACTTCATGACTCCCATAGCCCAGCACCAGTTTGGATGGAAAATTTCTAGTCCAGTCAAGAGATTTGCAATAGCACCAACAAGATCCTTGGCGTCATGGCTTAGTGACAAGAGCATGGTCTTGGGAGCTGGAGGATGTGGGTTCTAATCCCGGCTCTGCCACCTGTCTGCTGTATGACCTTGAGCAAGTCGCTTTACTTCTGTGTGTCTGTTACCTCATCTGTCAATTAATAATAATTACGGTATTTGTTAAACACTTAGTGTGTGCTAAGCACTGGGGTAGATGTAGGATGGGGTAGGGGTAGGTTGTCCTACGTGGGGCTCACGGTCTTCATCCCCATTTTACAGTTGAGGTAACTGAGGCACAGAGAAGTTAAGTGGCTTGCCCAAGGTCACACAGCAGACAAGTGGCGGAGCCGGATTACAACCCACATCCTCTGACTCCCAAGCCCTTGCTCTTTCCACTAAGCCACATTACTTCTGTGAGCCTCATGTTTTACAGGAACCGTGTCCAACCTGATTATCTTGTATCTACCCCAGCACTTAGAACAGTGCTTGGCACATAATAAGGGCTAAACAAATGTCGTAAGTACTATTATTATTCGTGTTCTGACAGTAAACCAACCTGGAAACAGAATAATTGGAGAAATGGTCAGGAGTGGAAATACAACCACGTGTTTGAACGACGGAGTCGCAGCAGAATTCCAGTCCTACCCAGATCCCCTCCAGGCTGTGCACTAAACAATCATATGATTATCTTACGTCTTAATAATCATATGATTATTACGTCTCCAGTGTCTAGCACAGCGGCTTGGCACATAGTGAAAGCATGCTAAATGCCGTAACTAACATAGAACAACATGCTCCTTGACCCTCACATGGGATCGTCGATTCTGCAGTAATATTGGAAACATGATTTCACCCAGCTTACCAGTTGCAGATACTCAATTTTCCGGGGAAAGCACTCAGATGTTTCATACTTAAAAGAGCACTGCACTAGGAGATAATTTAACCTGAAGCCATTACAGTCAGCTGCCATGACCAGAATCGTCTTGAAATGTCCAGTGAAACCAGGCAAAATGTCAATTAGCACAGTTCAACAAAGAGCCAAAAGACAACTGTATTTACAGATGGACACTGTGTATGTATTGCTTGTATTATGTAAAAAACTTTGGAAAATTCGCAAGTCCTTTTGCCTTTTCAGCTACGCTCTTGAGTTTTGGGTTTTCTGATAACAGTGCATTTGACCAGTATTAATAATTGACGCATTGTCCATTTCTCCCAAGGGTAGGTTGCAGGCAAGGATGTGAGGAATGACATATTTGGTTATGGTATGGATGATTTGGGCTGGATAGGGCCAGATGAAGTCCTTCCCCAAAGCAAGACCAAGTCCAAAGGACCATTCTTATGCTGATAATAATAATAATAATAATGACGGCATTTGTTAAGCGCTTACTATGTGCAAAGTACATGAAGCCAGCGCTGCCCTCCCCAGCAATCCTCTGCCTGCAGAAAGAGGAACTTTTCCACCTGGCCTGCCCAAATGCATCCAACTCTGCTCCTCTCATCTCTCCTGCATCTGAACTGCCGCTTCTGGGCCCTTTACTCTCCTCTCTCCAACTCTGCTTCCATTTGGGCCAGAGAGAGAGGCTCTCTGGCTCGAGGGGCAAAATTAGGGATCAATCAGTTGAGCAGTGCAATTTATTGAGCGCTTACTGTGTACAGAGCACGGTGTTAAGCACTGGGGAGGGTACAGTACGATAGAGTCGGTAGACACGTTCCCTGCCCACAGAGGGAATGAGAAAAGA